>NC_141395.1:10669572-20114572 GCF_034619465.1 Leptosomus discolor | reverse complement strand
TGGCACTCTAGCTAAAACCGCCAGCTTTCTGGTTTATTGAAAAAATGAAAATTGAAATGGTTTGGTTATGTCTGTGAAAAAGTGCATGACACATCCGCAGGATCAGCCTTCCTGGAGAAGGTATTTTAAATTCAGAAAGAAGGCACCCATTGCTTTTGGAAATTTATATGTAGACATTTTCATACTTTTAATAAGCTGGGGTTTACTATGAGCAATTTCATCTTTACTGTGCTCCCTGAGTGCATGAGTAGCTTTTTGTCTGCAATTCTCATAGAAGTAATTGGGGCTGATAGATTTCAGTACTTCCCAGAATCAACCTCTAGATCTTAGACCGTATCTTGAAGTCAAGTAAAACTCCTATAGAGGTCAGCAAGTTTTGACTGAGGTAGGCAGATCACATGCCCGTGTGGGGCAATGATCTAGTGTAGAAGGATCATGCCTGCCTAAGTCCTTAGAAAAATAAGGTGTTCTTTAGTACAGTATTGCATCTAATATCTGTCTAGTACAGATACTACTTCTAAATTCAAAAACCGGTTCCATATTAAACCAAGATAGGCTGTTTTGTTGA
Organism: Leptosomus discolor; assembly: GCF_034619465.1. Lineage (NCBI taxonomy): Eukaryota > Metazoa > Chordata > Aves > Leptosomiformes > Leptosomidae > Leptosomus > Leptosomus discolor. The sequence continues at coordinate 20,114,004 of NC_141395.1, read as the reverse complement.
AATGCAAACCTGAATGGTTAATAAATCTTACTCTATATTTTTTTCTTTGCTATGGGATTTTTTTTCTCATTTGTATTTTGCATCTACTTGAATCATTTATATAAATTCAATACAAAATACCTAACAGTAAGGTTTTTACTTAAAACCCATCCGGGAGCCATATTTTGTTCTCTTCTTTTTATATAGATATTACCTATTGTTCTAAAAATTTAACAAGGCATTTCATTAAATCAGTGTAATGCCCATAATTTGATGATAGTATTGTTTACCTTGATTCAAGCTGTGATTATATCTTTATCCAGTAGTTTTTATTGGTTTAAAAAAAGTTGAGTCCCTTTTCTCCTTTTTAGCTTGTTTTCAGAATTTGAAAAACGGAGATACAAAGGGAGCTGTGGCAGCTGAATTCTCTTTCATGTGTGTCCAGTCCAGGTGAAGCCCAGCATAATGTACTGTAATATGTCTCTTCAGTTCTCTGATACAATGACCTGTGCATCCTCTAAATCCCCCACAGAATGCACAGACAGACTGATTGAGGTGAGTATGGACTTAAGTATATATTGTTCTTTGTAGCTCTGAGGAATTGGCACTTTTGCCAAATGTGAGATGATGTGGATTGTAATCTATTGAGATATGAGTTCAGACTGGGGCCTGTTAAACATTGTGAGAATAACTAAAGGTTTGTCTGGAGTAAGTTTTGTGGTCTTTCTTTCTTTCTTCCTTTTCCTTTCTTTTTCTTTCTTTCTTTTTCTTTTCTTCCTCAAAAACAAACAAAAACTTTTTCACAGTTTCTGACACTTTGCAGTTCCACTAATAACAGTAATCATGAAAGCGCCTTTGTGGTAAGAGCGTCTTGCAGCAGACTGGGATAACACAGCACCAGAAATCCCAGCCTTTTACTCAAGGGTATTTGTGGAACCATGGAGAGAAATCGATAGAGGGTATGGACTTTTGTTACTATGGGTTCTACCCTTCCTGATGGCATATATTTTATTTTTTTTATTCTGTGATTATAACTTAAGATTTTATAGCTGTTGGGGGAACCGTAGGTTAAATCTGGATGACTTCTGATTCTGAGCTGATTAAAGAAAACAAAATTGGGGCTGGTGAGGAAGAGGTGGCAAAGAGGAATACTGAGCATAGATGCTTCCAAATCATAGCTCACAACTATTTCAACAAGATCACCTTTCTAGTATAATCAGATGAGAAGATTTTATTTTCTTTTTCCATAACAGGAAAGGAGTAGGGCAGCAGTTTATCTTATAGGTCTTGGTGACAAGGGAGTATTTTAAATGCTTGGTCTAACACTTTAACAGAGGAGGTAGTCACAGCAATTAAACAGCATTTTTAATAATCCCCCAATTTATATGTTGGAGTCAAAAGCCTGATCCTGATCCTAAACTAGTATAATTGTGTTGCAAGTGTGTACCTCTTTCCAGCTGCCTGCCTGGTGTACAAAACTCCCCTTGCTCGCCAACCCTTTTCACTCTTAAGGAGCTCACCACTCTCCCTACCACTAGGGTCAGCCTATTTTATAGAACACACTACTGGGGCTTCATTGGCCCCACGGTGTCCAGGCTCCCCTGCCTGTGGCTGCACTCGGCCGGGGCTCCTGGGAGACAGCCCCAAGGAAAACCCTTCAACTTTCCCCAGGTGCCATAGGGCTGGGGAGGCTGATACATGTGCTGCTTTTCTGCCCTCAAAACAATAGTTGTAAATACGTAACCATGGGCACATACATCAGGATGTTAAACAGTTAAATAAATAAAATTATCACGGCAGTGCTGTGGGTCAGCAAAATAAAGGACAGCATTTGAAAGTGTGGCTCTTAGAAAAGTTTTGGGAGAGGAAAAATTGTCTAGGATTGCAAAGACTTTAAGACGTGTTTTCACTTACGAATAACATACAAGAAAATTATTTGGGTTCTTTATACCTAACCAAATTTTAAGTTTCATTAAATCCAAGAATTTTTATTGATAGATATAAAACCACAACTTTGGACTTTGACATTTAGAATACTGTTTTTCTTTTAAAAGTCAGAAAAGAGGATATATGTACATGTATTTCCAGTAATATATTTTATAGAAAACAATTAAAATATTTTCAAATACAACATTTCCAATTTTTCACTACTTCAGCTGGGGTGTCCTGTAATCTAAATCTTTAGGCAGAATGTTTTTTTCCTTCAGCACTTAAAATGGAAAACTAAGAACACGGATACCTTAACAACAACCCAGAAGAGATTGCTTGTTGATGTTTGGGTTAACAGGAATAAAACGTCCAGAATGTTTTGCTGTAATTAGCTGGTTTTGTGCTAACACACGTGCGTTAGTATGTTCTAAAATATCTTACCAAAAGGCTTAAATACATTTCAACAAATCTGTTTGAACTCTGCATTCCTGCTGCAGGCAGAATAATGTCTATTGGTTTTATGTTTGACTCAGAACTTCCTGTGAGAGAGATCACAGATTCACCAAGGAAGAGTCCTTCATGCAAATACTGTCTGCTCCAGGACTCAGCATTATGGAGGGTGAGAAGACTCTTTGCTAACATGCAAAAGACTGAGGTGAAGAACCTACCCAAGAAGGCTGAGGTAAAGAGTCAGCTCTCATAGCTGGGACTATAATAGCCCATCTTAAGTTGTGTTGGTATGCCAGTGTATCTGTGTTGGTGGGTAAAATTCACTGGTTTCTTTAACAGATAGTACTGTTTTTCTCAGGGAATGAGTGGTTTTATTTTTATGTACTTAGAACTTTCCTTTTTAAGCGTTCATCAGGTGTGAGCTGATACAGGATTTTAAGAAGCACGTTTCACCCATCGACATTAAAACTACACACCTTGTATAATCCTTTCAGCTCATAAGCTTGGCCCTTGGCGGGGGGGCAGTGGATAAAATTAATGTAAACAGAGCTGAAGAAACCTGGGCAAAAGAGATTTGTTTTATACAGCCAATGGTGACATCAAGCTAGGTAGCTTGTGTACCAGTTTTTTCTTATGTAAATATTTGAAAGCAGAATGTTTTCCTTCTGGCAGAATCCAGTTAGTGACTAGTGTTTTTACAGTTTCAGCTTGCGAGAAGCAAGGTCTACATCTATTAAATTTGTATCTCTTTTTACGTATTCAATTTTCCCCCGGAATCTAATGAAAACATCCTTCAAAGTTTATTGTAAAGATTGAACTTTAATACAGACACTAAATTTGGGTCTTCATGTAGCAGAGCTCAACACCTGGAGAGTAACATCACCAAATAGTCACAAAATTGGCAAATTTAAGTGCAGTAAGAACTATCAGTATTCAACTGAGTAAGGTAGCACAGCATTGTCTAATGCAATAAGAAACCAGTTGGGAAAATACGTGTCCAATTTTTTGGCATTCAGATACAGAAATACAATGGGAAGGTCTGAGTTTCAAATGGTTTTCTCAGCTTAAGAAAAGAAATGAAACCCCAGGGCTGAGAAATCTCCTGCTGACTTTCAAATGTAGGTGCATGGGGGAAAAATATCTGCTTGACCAATGACCCTACCTTTCTATATCCACTAAAAGTTGATTCTGAGATATCAACACATATTCCCAGTTTTGTCGAGAACAATTTTTGGAGCCTACATTTTACTCTTAAGGAGACATTAAAAATGTATGTTTCTAACACTTCTGTAGCACTCAGTCAGGATGTTGTCAATGCCATCATATCGTGGTTTAGGCTGGTCTTGTATGAGTTGTCAATATTTCTGTTTCAAAATCTTCTTCATTAAAAGTGGTTGCAGCTATGGCAGGGGTTAGTAAGGCTGGATACCAATACAATAATGTTAGGTGACAGGTAGTCACGTGTCAAAATAGTCCATAGACACTCTTGGCTTCCATCGAAAGGAGACTGATACCGGGTTGTAGCTGTATTTTTCAGCTACCAAAAACTACTCTTCCCCAATTAGTAAGCAAATTGAAATATGGTAGAAAAGAAAAAAAACCACCACATCCAAAACTTAGAGATAATGGATCCTTGTTTGTTCGACTGTGTTAGACCATGTCTACTCTTCTGCTTGCTAGTAAAACACATGCTTAAAAAATACAAGCTTACAAACACACACACCTGTACCTTAAAAGCTGAGTGTATTTCGTGTTGTGAAAAGGAAAAAAACAATTCCCTCTGCTACCTGTCCCTGGGCCCCCTGTTTAGCAGCCTGTATTGGCACTTGTGGGGAGAAACAAAGTTTGTACAAAGTTACTCATAGGTTGCAAGAACACAGGTATCAAAGGTAATAACAACATGTAAGATAACCCAACCCAGCTGCCAGCCAAACACTCCCCTTCCAAATCAAATTGCTAAATAAGATATTAGTGAAAGGTTTTACGACACTCAGGACAAAGAAGTGATTCAGGGAGTACAAAGTCAATATATAACTAGGAGGGGAAAATCAAAGGCAATTATAATATGTCTAGGATATTGTCATCTTTCTTGAAGCATTTGTTTAAGAGAATTCTAGAACAGGTGTCCAGCTGAAGCATAAACATCCTTATTTTTCACCCTATGAAAAGCAGTAAGCAGAAGCAGCTCTGGAGCTTTTCCAAAGCCTAAAATCTGTCCTTAGTTAGACTTTCTGAAGCACTTTCAGGGGGATGTGTTGGCCAACAGAAATCATTTGAAACAGTTGTGGTTTCTCTCTCAGTCTCTTCAGACTCTGTAGCTCAGCTGTGCAAAGCATTACAAGCTTTCCTCCAACCTGTCAAACACCTGGATATACATAAAGCTGCAGTACCAAAAAAAAAAAAAAAAAAAAAAAAAAAAGTTAAGCAAATTATTTATAGAAAATGTGAATGTACTAATTAACACACATGACTGACTTATAGCAAGGCACATGTTAACATGCTGATTTTCCCCTCCAACCATAGGCAACCTGAAGGCAGCAGAGCTTCAGTTTTCTGTAGCGACAACTGTACATTTGCATCTGGTTTTTGTCAGCATTTATTTCAAAGTTTAGGGCTCCTGATTTATTGCTACTTGGCTTGTAGAGAGCTTGACTACAAATGCCAATGGCTGTTGCAGCAGGCATTGCCAGAGCTTTTCTAGGAAGGCTGCCCAGAGCTGGCTGTCTGATGTACATGAAGTCAGAGGGGATAGATGGACACCTGTGGATGAGGAACGGTGTTTGAAGGTCTGGACAGACATCATGCAAAAGTCTCACTGGATGCAGGACAGAGATGAAGGATTTCTTTCAAAAGCAGAAGTTGGGGTGCTACAGGACCAACACAGAAGGCATGTCAGCAAATCAGTAAGTGGCAAAACTGACCTCAGGGCTGGTCTCAAGGCCACATAGATGTAACCCAGAAGACTAGAGAAAAGCAGAAGTGGTCTCAATCTTCAATAAGATTTGACATATTGGATAAGTTACATGTTCCAGCAGCCATGATTTGGTCCAGAGCTGGCTGAAGCCATTAGCTGCTTCAGCTCATGTAATTTTGGGAGGTTCTCTGTAGTTGGTGAAGTTTGAGTCTTTACAGAGGATTCTTTCCAGACACTATTGTATTTGAAGTGCTACAACAGAGTGCTGGATTTGTAGGCAGGTTTCTGGCAAAATGTAACTGTGTAAGACAAACGTTATTCCCTGTGGGACACCAAATACAGCCATGGTCACTAATGTGGGCTGCATCTCTGCAAGCTTGTCTGCAAGAATGCACTTTTGTTGTTGTTGTGTCTGCAAAACATCAATAGCTATTTCTTCTCCCAAGGACAGTATTCAGCACTAGACACTCATTTTGCCACAGAGGAAGGGAACAGATCAATTATTAAAGTCCCTATAGCTAGCAAACTGATTTTCTGGGTGTTTGGTTCCTAATATTGAAATTGGAGTAGTGGACACGTGTGTGTGGGCTCCCACAAAGACAAGGGTGCTTTACATATATGTCTGACTGGATCCATTTTCCAAATTCAACAGTCTTGTCTTCTTTTGTACAACTAATGATTTTACTTTGATTTTACTACCGCTTACTCTTGTACCAATGCTACCACTTACTGAAAAACTCAGTATTTGGACATGCAAATTGCTGATATGTAATGTGTGTTAAAGACACAGTTTAAATAGTTTTTGGAGAAAAAAACAGAGCTCAGCTAATAATTTTAACTCCCCTCCTGGCATATGTTCTCTGCTTATGACCATAGCGTCTAAGTCTTCATTAAGGCTACAATTCAGAAATGTGTTATATATTTTTACTGGGTTTTCCTGATCATGAGGTAGAGTGAGAAACATTGTATGGCTTGGAAGTTAGTGACTCTTTTCAATAATAATAAAAAAAATTGCCACTCTCTATATATATTTATGAAAAATACACTTAAAATTTTCCAGTGAATTGAAGCAGAATTGCATGACAGTGTACACTTTGTTATATAAGACAAGAATTGAAATAAGCAAAACATGTTTAGATACTTGGGGTGACGTCTGCAGAAATCTAGCATTGCCATAAAACTCTCTAGCCTTGCCATTCTTAGAAGAGAGGTGTTGCTGGGAAGGTACCACAAAAGCAGTCTTCCTAAACAGCTCCCTTGCTATCTGTCAGTCACTCAAACCTCCGTTGTGACTGGTTTGTTGGCAATCGAATTGAAAACAGGGGAGAGGTGATGCAAGTTCCTGGTTTTACAAATGAAGAATGAAATTGGATGCGTTTTGCCCACTTTGCAATCAGCCATTATGTATATGTTTAGACTGCAAAACTAATCTGGTAGTTTTCAGATCCAATCATATTAATGAAGTAGCAGAATTACTTGTGTGATTCTGTACCACAGTCAATTTAGTAAATAGATACAAAGGAGAATAAAATACGTAAATTTTTATAATACTCTTATAATTGTACAGGAATTAAACCAGCAAAAAATGTGGATTGAACTTTGTTTTAATTGGTTTATGTTTAAAGATTCTTTGATCAGCGATAACAGTAATATATATTAACATGTTGCATTTTAAAGTGACGCTGCCTTTCATTAATCAAGTGTCTGTATGGTTGATTAATTTGAACAAGGTTTAAATTGCTATGAAAATTTATCATTCATAGCCATGATCTCCATTTACATATATGTTAATTATTGTAAATGTAATCTTTCTCTGAATCCTCTGGGCTGCATACTAAAAAGACACAGTGATCACAGTGAGTGACTACTTTTCTATTGCAAAGTGAACTCTTACCAGTATTCAGTAAAGTCTGTTTCAGTTGTCAAAGATAGACTCAAAACATTAAAACATTTAATGCTAAAGGCAAGTTCAAATACTGTAGATGCTATTTCTTTTTCAAATTATTTCTTTATTCAATGTCTAGAACATTTAAGAAAATGAAACTAAGTACTATCAACCACTATAAAATCAAGTTCTGTCTCTATGGGCTGAAACAATTTTTTCCCTCCCTGCTCTGAGACTTTCTCCATACTAGCCATATTATTAATAATAATGAGAGGGTTTTTTTCCATATGTCTTTATAAAAGAGTAACTTGAAGAAGTTGCTAAGTCAAAAGAACGCTTTGTAGTACAATTAGAATGAGTTAAATTGTGTAAGACAGATACCACCAAGGTTTATAGCCTTTTAACATGACATAGAAAAAAATCTCTTTACCACGGCTGCAAAATAGCCATACTACAGCTCCTCACACACACCACACTAATGCATGTGTTTAATGCAAACAAACATGCTTGCTGTGCTTTCTTCAAACTCACCAGCTCAAGAAGATGATGGTCATTTGTCTAAAACTTATTACATTTGACATAGACAAGAATTTTATCAAGGTTTAAAGAGAGAGGATGTTTCACAGAACATTTCCCACACTGTTACGGAGAGAAAATGCGTTGGCAGGAAATGGATTTCAGATACAAAGTGTAAAGCATTTCCCTTTCAACAAACAAGTATCACAGTTTTTATTAAAAAATGCATATCAATAGAAACTAATTACTGCCATTAAATTACACTCTGAGCCTCATATTGGTATTAATTCCTTTCCTGCATTCACAGAAACTGACATTTGTTTCCTAATTTTTTTGTTTATTTTTTTGAAATATCCAGGCAGATTTTATTCAGAAATTACTTAAAATAAATCAGGCTTGCAAGCAGATAAATGTTAGGGCCTCCAGACCCTGTTCCAGGAAGTACTTCAGCATATGCTTGTATTTATCTTTGCTAAGACAGTATCGCTTCACTTACTTATCTTTAGTGTATGGCCTGGTTTCATCTTCCAGAGGGTGTTAAATTGTTCCTTACACTTTTTTACTGGTTTCCCAAGTGCTTTTGTTATTTTTACATTTTTAAAATTAATCTTTTATTATATGGTTGCAAAAGGGACTATTTATAGGTACAAATTAAAAGATTTCTTTATTTCCATTAATTTTTATAATTTTCTGTTTAAATAGCTTCTATTTGCATAATATATTCACTACAGGACCAGCCTCATTTCTTAGTCACAACTTAATGCAATTAAAATGTCTATCTGGAAACCTTTGCAAGCATAGCACCTTTATACTACCTGACTGAGCAGTTTTACAGATACTTAATTTGCAGTTTTCTGTTGAACAGTCTGATAATGAAATATAGGTTTTGGGTCCCAATTCTGTGAATGGATAAGATGAAGTACGTTTGTGAAAATCATATCAATCTTTTGGCATGAGCATGCACAGATTTTGGAATGTGTTATTGCAGTCAACATCTGGAAGAGAATAATCTTGAGCATATGTCTTTACGTATTGTTTTAATATAGCATCATTGCAAGCTCTGAATGGTTTGGGTGAATGCTGACCTCAAAAAAGTCACTTTTTTTCCCCACAGTCACAGTGGCTATCATGTCATTGTATCTTGTGGCACAGATTGTTTGAAATTCATGGCTGCCTAAATGGATTTTTTTCTCCCATAAATTTGAGATATGCATGGTATTCACATTGTACAGAGATTTCGGTGTTGACTGGCGGAAACTGTGTAGCTGCAATGGTAGCCTGGATGTTGATATAGTAATAGGAGATACCCAGGTTGTATACATAGATACATACATATATATAGCATATGCTTTCACAGTTAAAGTGTCAATAAAGAAATTCTGTAACTTGTTACCAGTCAAAATTACTGTGTGGCAGGAATTCTGTCTGCAATATCTGCACATCCATTTCTGACAACACCAGGAAATTGAGATGAAGATAAAACCTAAAACTAAAGTAGTCCAGTGAGTTCAGTTACAATTTTTTTGATTTGAGGATGACACTGAAAAATCAAGACAGTCCTGAAAAAACTTCAGAATTCGTTTGAAGTCTGTTGAATGTGCTTCATCATGAGAAATTCAGGAAATTTGGCTAGGAGATGCATAAACTAACATTTGTTCACAGTACAAGAATCAGGGTGCACACAAGCAAAGCATAGAGAACTATCTTTTTATAAAAGACGTGATATCACAACTCACTGCTATGGAACATACAGAGGCCAAAAATTACAAAGGATTTAAATTCATAGAAGAAAAATAAAATCTCATAGAAGTTTTTAGTAATCTTTGTGCATTTTTGGGTTTGGAAGCCTTTGGGTGATTGTTGGCGGCTAGAAGGACATGCCAGGTTACTGAGTTAACTATTCGACTGGTATCTCTGCAATTGTTAGTTGTGGATTTTATTTATATTCACTGAGTGAAGAATTGGGTTAGTATTTATTTATTTAAGGCACCTATCTCCTAGTAGTCCCTAGGCAGACATTGCTGTCTGTCCTTACCTCAGGCCCTGAGATAAAATAAAAAACATCACAGTAGTGAGAATGGCATGTTACTCCTCACCTGGGAGGAGAAAATGTCTCGTTGCCTAACCTCTGCAACTTCCTCTACCAGCTTCAGGAACTGCTTTCTTCAATGAATTTCTTCTTGGCTGTCCAAACAGAAGCCTCCCACTCCTGCAACCAGAGGAGCCTGCGTTGTCCACTGCCTCACCCTCTGCAGTCTGAGTTCAGCCTAACTCCACTGGGCCCTCTGGCATGTGGCCTCCTGGGTCTCTGCAAGAAAGGATCCTGGACAGTGATTTGTGTTTGCCATCAGGTAGAAGGAAGCTTTCCAGGGCATCAGGTCCTTCCACATGACAAAGATCTCAAAGCAGATACTAAATACTGGATGTGTCTAAAATTTCCTCCCAGCTTTATAACTAGAGTGCCCAGAAATGTTTTTGAGGGCACTGCTGCAGGTATCTAACATAAATCTCCATGGCAGCAGGATATCAGAAGCACTTCCTCATGCTTCTCACAGAGGAGTTTCTGGGCAAACTTTGAGCCATGAGATCTCTAAAATAAGGAATGTTAGTTCTATTTTTGTTGACCTTACGTGAAGGACTATGAAAGGCAAGGCATTGTTGCACAAGTCCCATTTCCACTATCTGGGCACCTTGAGTCAGGCCAGAAGCAGCTGTCACCACTGGTGGGCTCTCTCATGGTTTCCTGTTCCTCATCCCCTCTCACAGGACATCTGGAAACAAACAGGACCTGTGTGGAGCCACATCCTACCCAACACTGAGAAGGGCCAGTGGAGCTGGAAGTCTTCTCGCTTAAGCAGACATCAGCAGCCAATCTCTTAAAAGCCCTTTTGAATGTGTCAGAGGAAAGCTGTAATTTTCAGTGTGTAACTTGGGTCTCTGCCAGGGAGTTCCCTCCCTTTCCTTACCTTCGAGTACAAGCTCACCTGCTCACCAATTTCTGATCTAAAGGACAGAGAGCCTTTTTGAGTTTCAAACATGACATTTGGGAAATTCAATTTAAGCAGAGACCTGCTTCCAGGAAGCGAATTATTTTAGTTGAAACTTTCTAAAACAGAGGTTTAACATATTATCAGACTTGCAAAACTTCCGATCTCTTGATAGAAGTCCAGTGAATTAAGAATAAAAAGAAATAGGGGCTTACAATAGAAAGCATTGATGTTACTTGTAGTAAAGGCTGATTGTCAGTTTTTTCTGACATGTATGTATGTGTGTGTGCATGTATTTTAGAGAATACACTATGTGCCTTGGTTGATAAATCTCTAGTCAATAGAAAGGTTATAAAAATACTCAGCACCTTTTAAATAGACGCACTGTAAAACCCAGGTCTTGGTTAATTTTTGTTGAATAGTTCTTGTTTCTTAGTTATAGTGGCAATGATATTGACTTACACAGTTGAACAAATGATTCAATTTCAAAATGTGTATACGATTTTTTTTTTCCTGCAAACAGAAGGTGCTGGATATATCCTGGATAATTGCTATGTTTAAGGTAAATGAAGCCAAGACATTTTAATCTTTTAGAACAGCGTGCCGACATCCATTTAGAGCCTAATATATAATCTTGTAGCAAGGGTGGGGACTATGCAAAGATGGGCAGTAGTTCAACTCCTGTTGACCAAGCTGAAGGTTTATTCTGTCATAAAAATCTTTCTCCTCTTAAAATACAGCCAAGTTGCGATTTTCTGTACCTATAGATTGTATCTGTAGGGGTCTCAATAACAGCCTGTGTGGTTATTCATACAAACACACAACAAAATGGTCCTGTCCCAAAGAGCTTACAGACCATAAATAGTGTAAGCCATAAAGACTGGACACATTTGTGGGAGTATGAGGACCTGGTGGTAATCAGCATGACAGGTAGCAATGTCAACCCATCAGCTGGCACATGGACATGATGCCAAAGATAAGTGAGGTTTATGGAAACATTTGCAAGCAAAAGGCAGGGGAGCTGTATGGTGCTTTTAGCCAGCTGGTACTGAACAGGAGGAGAGCTTGGGAAAAAAAAAAAAAAAGAGGGATCCATGGCAGAAGTTGTCATTGGAAGAGGGATTGGTAGGTTGGAGATGGACTTGTGAAAGACTTAGCCTTAACAAAAGTGAAGGCAACACAAGAAAGTTACTTTGGCTTTTTGTGTCAGAGGAGGAGAAGTTACTGGGAGGAGGAAAGAAAAAGGTGATATGAGGAATTAGGATCTCTGCAACATCCTTATAATGAAAAGAAGCAGAAAAAGTCACATTTGCTTCTACCACAGAAAGACAAGGTGCAGTGATTAAGATGAAGTTTTACATGCATTGCTAAATATATGGGGACAAAAGATCATATTTAAGATGCAATGCCAGACCTCATTATAGCTTCAGTACAAAAGTCTTGGTGTGAGCTAGTGTCCACTCAATTGATGTGAGTGACAGGGTCACCCTGTGGACCAGAACATCTGAGAAAACAGGTTATTTATCGGAGCAGATTAAAACTTCCTGTGTATGGATGCATCACACTGCAGTTCTGTGCATGTTTTACACCAATGCAGTTAGCACTGCTTCTGAAGCACTACCCGTAGCTGTGTGCTCCACCTTTCCCTGGTGCCTAGCTAAACAACTTCAATTTTGGCCCAGATCAATCCTTGATCAAACATTTAGCTGTCTGCATGCTTTCCTGTACCCAGGAGAAGGGAAAGAAAGGAATGGCTGAGACTGAGAGAAGTGTAGCGCTGCTGGAGTCAGCACAGGTCCTGCCTTGTGACAGTGCAGATGGTTTTTGACCTACGACTTAAGGAAAAGAGCGAAATTTTAGTCTGAATGGCAAGAGACACATCTGGAGCAGGGTGGTAGAGCTGTGGTATTTGCAAAGCAGCGAAGCCTGAGTTTGTGTTCCGTTGAGCTTCTCCACACAGGGAGGGTTTCAGAGAGGAGTGAGGGAAAGCATGCATCAAATCCTGTGGGAACCACATAGGGAAATGTAGAGAGAAAGCAATAGGGAAGATCTGTTGAAGGTGCATAAATGCATGATTGGATTTGTGGGAGGAGAAGAGGGAGAGGACAGAGTTGTGAAATCTGAGGGACCATTAAACACTTGAGCAGTTGTAATATATGCTATTTGTTGGAAAACAAGCATGGAAAGCAAGGAACCATATTAATCTCCTGAACCTATTGCTCCTATTCTCCTGAGGCCTCCAAAGGCCCCTTTGAATGTACTTGAAAAGTACTCTGCTGAAACAGTTACCATGTTAAAAGTGTATTCTTTTTAGTTTTCTCTTTTTATAATAGAATCTGCTTTAGCTCATATAAGAGATTGGGGCTTGTTATTAAATCTAAACACAATAAACCTGAGAAAGTAATCTATTTATGTTTCTTCTTATTAAACAGGGAAAAAAAATAGAAATCCATTGTCTGGATTCTAGATAATCCATGTAACATTTAAAGATACATTACTTTCAAGACCACTTCTTTCTTTTGATAGAAAAGGATGCTGCTGTCTCTGACTTAATCGGAATAAATGACTCCATTGTTTCTCTCTGTTAATGATCACTTCAAAATTTCTCTTTACCAATTTGTTTTTCCAAAGAGAAAAAAAAATACTCAGCAACTAAAGATCAGCAGGAGGATTACATATTTCACCTCTCTAAAGCCTAATTTCTCCTTTTGAAGGGTAATAGTCTCAGATTTCTAATACAACCTAAAAATTGGATTGCTTTGGCCTTCTACCAGACTATAAAAGAGTTATCATCTGAGTTAGGGTGCAACCATGCTGTTGCCCATGCACCGGCCCTATTGAATTTGGCTGGGGGAGGAGTGCAGTTCTGCTGTGCTGAGCAGCTGCAAAATTGGACCCTCACAATAGAAATTAATCTGGTAGGCAGCCAGGAAGAACAAATATCAGGAGCTGGGTTTCTCCACAGTTACAGACCCACAATCACACAATGCTTCACCCCCAGATCTGCTTTGCTTGCTCGATTTCTGTGTGTATGACAGCCTGCCCTCCAATCACTTCAGCAAGCACCTTCTGTATTTCAGCACCCTGCCCGCATATAAGAATGATGGAGTCAGCACACAGAGCAGAGGCAGGCATGCATGAACACCAAAACAAAGCCAGCTTGGTCTAGTTTTAGGCCAGATCACTTTGAGAGTGTCCTTTCAATAATGAGTTGCGGGCTTTCAGATTTTTATTCAGATTAGCTGCACTTACTGGCAGTAATAGAGAATTAGTTTTGTCTTCTGCTGGTATTTAATTTTTTCCCATATATCCATGATTTGCCAAGAAGATTCCCTTCTCCCTGTCCCAACCCCCCCTCCCCCCAAATAATAATACAATCTCTGTACATTCTTCAACCCTACTTTACATATTTTTCTCTTCTAGGACATCTGTACTCTGCATAGTTTTGCATTCTCCCCTCACCCTTTTCTTCTCAGCTGCTCCATGTTTTTATGTCTCTCAGGAGGGGTTAATTCTTTACAGCTGCGTCCTGCTTGCCAGGAGTCTCACATGTGCAAATTATTAATCTTTTCTATTGCTACAGTAACTCCCAAGGCTTTAAACACCCCCTATCTAAAACTGGACCTTTTCCAAAAAACTTTTCATATTCCCTTACCAAAAGATAATTTGGTCCCCTGTAGGGTTTGTGCTGTTATTTAGCACAATTGCCTAAGTAGAGTTCCTTATTTCCACATAATAATTTACAAATTGGAATTTAATTTAGAAATTTAAACCTTGGAGTATTGAATTTCTCTGTTTGTTGAACAGTTGATATGTTAGTTTGGGCTTGGGTTTTTTTTTTTTTAGAATATGGCATTATTTTCTTCTGTTCTGCTTCTGAAATTCAGTTTTGAATAATATGTGTAGTTTAGCAATTGTGATGATAATGATGTGAAATGCAATTTGTAATGATGTCAACTGATGTAGCTGGGCTTCCTTTCCATGAAATACAGAAGCTGATTCTTAAATATGGAATGATTTAACTGAGTAAGTACAGAATGTCCTAAATTTCAGTTTAATAGGAGGTTTAAGTTATTAATATTTATTTAGCCCACTTATTTTTTTTTAATTTAGGATATTAACTCAATACAGATTGTCCATGGTTTATATCAGCAATCAGTTACGGACATATAAATGCATCCATTATGTGATTTCGCTAGATGGAAATCTATGCACAAATAGAAACAGAAATGCATCCACTAGTTGTATACACACATAACTATGTCTATAGGCATACACACTCATTTTTTGGCCTGGAATGACTGATGAGCTGGCATCTTTTTCTATCCTATGTCTTTCTGATGTGTTGTCCTGATTTCATATGTATTTCTCAGCTACTGATTGGATATCATTATGACACTTCCAAGCTTCCAAATAAATAATTTATTTTGAAATTTAGATATGTCATAATAAAGCATTAAGACACTGCAGGCAGTGCATTTCTGGTTGATTATATGCCTCCAGTGGTATTATAAGGCACAGGCAGAGGACTGAGTGATTTTAAACACCTGACAAGTGCAATAATCCCCAAGAACTGCAAGGCCTGAAGCATCTTACTGCTGTTATGAAACAGAATTTATAAATAAAAATAAGAAGAACAGCCAAACCTATTTATTTATTGGGCATTATGACACTGGTATGACATCACTGAGAACCAATCAGTAACCTTGGTCTACGCTGACTGCTAACAGTCATCTCCTGATGTGAACAATAAACCCTAATACTTTTAAGAAAATATTAAACAGTTTTGAGTTTAATATGTGCAAAGAAAATGTAAAGGTGGGTTAGCTTCAATTCAGACACATGATCTGTTTAATATATACAGAGAGTCTCCCTGTAGGCCAATTAAAACCCCTTCCAAACAATGTTGACTATTAATTCACATAGTACTTATAACTCAAGCGAGTTAAATTTTAACATCTCTGATAAGAGCTCTGTAAGGACGAGAAAGAGATTCCATTAGGACAATAACCAGATATGAATTGTCTTTTGTCCTGTGAAGAAAATTTTAAACAAACCTTTTAACAACATGGGAGATGTAAGAATGCTCCTTATAGGTTATTTTCTGATTAGAAGTAAAAATTCCTGGATAAAGAAGTCTAGCTCTGAAAACTATAATATGTATAGCTTGCAAAACTGTAGCTGTAAGAATGTGCTGCAACATTTAGTGGTAGCATCAAAGCTGTAGTTAAAAATACTGTGGTAAAGAACAGATATAAAGAGGTGGACTTGTTTTCTGGTGCATATATAAAAATAGAACTTCAGAAATGTCATGGCTAACACATTTAGCTGCTGGACATTGAAAATCTTCCCTGGGATACACAACCCAAGACTCAGCATAATCAAGAGCTGTTATATTCTTGTGGATAAGCACAAGCTGTAGTGACCTTCCTCTTTGACTCTATGGCAGGGAAAATGTGTTCAAGTGAAGTGTATCATCACCCTTAAAAAGAACGTGGGATGTCAGTGACAGGAGTAAAGGTATGGAAAAGGTTCTGTGCTACTGTGCTCCAAATAACACACACAGAAGAAGGAGAAATCACTGCAATTGACGACTACTGGGGAGTAGTTTTTCAGATGGACTGTAGCCCAGAATGTCTGAGGTTGGCAGATCTCTGGAGATCATCTAGTCCACCTTCTGCTCAAGCAGGGTGACCTACAGCAGGTTGCGAGGAGTCATGCCCAGTTGGGTTTTGAGTATCTCCAAAGATGGCAATTCCACAACCTCTCTGGACAATCTCCTCCATTGTTTGACCACCCTCCAAAAAGTGTTTCCTTATGTTTAGATGGAATTTCCTGCATTTTATTTGGTGTTTATTGTTTCTTGTCCTTCCACTAAATATCACTGAGAAGAGTCTGTCTCTATCTTCTCTACTACTCCCCTCCACTAAGTACTTATACACATTGATAAGACGCCCCCCCTCCCCCCCAAGCTTCTGTTCTCCAGGCTGAATGCCCCCAACTCTTTCAGCCTCTCCTCATATGAAACATGCTCCAGTGCCTTAATCATCATCTTGGCTCTTTGCCATACTTGCTTTAGAAAGTCCGTATTTTTCTTGTACCGGGAAGGCCAGGACTGGATCTAGCACTCCAGATATTTCTCACCAGGGTTGAGTAGAGTTGACGGATCACCTTGCTCAACCTTCTGGAAGTGTTTCTAATGCAGCCCATGGTGTTGGTGGCCTTCTTTGCTGCAAGGGAAGATTTTTGGCTTATATTAAATTTGTTTACCACAAAGTTTCCCAGATTATTTGTTCTTTTTCACCTTTACTTGGATTGAAGTGAGGCTGATCTACTCTGTTGTTCCCTGGATTCTTCTTCTTCTGTCTTAAAGATAGGACTGACACTTGCTTTCTTCAAGTCCTCAGGAACACATAGTGAGTTTTCAAAGATAATAATTGAGGGTGGTCTTGCAATGACATTGGTCAGGTCCTTCAGTACTTGTAGGTGCATGCCATCAGGTCCCATGGACTTTCACCTCTTGGTAGCGATGCTTTTGTCCCATTTGATTGAGTGGATCCATCTATTCCTAGCAGTCCTTAGTCATCCAAGAGGATCCCAAGGTTGTAAAAGCCACAGCCCCCTTGTCAGCTCCTGCCATGCATCCTGTTGTTGACTCACAATGCCCCTCCACTTCTGCTCAAGCCAATTTCCCTCACTGGCAGGATCGAGGAGAAAACTTCCTGGACCTCCATGCCCTTGGCACTTGCCCTCAGAGCTATGTAGATATCCAAGACAGCAGCAGAAAGAAACCTAAGATGCATATGGAGAAAAAAAGGTGCCATATGTTAGTTATGCTCTTCTCCGCACAGAATGTGTATTCCTGTTTCTCTAAGTCACATTCAATAGGTGTAATGGAAGAGCCAGTATAATGCACCATGTGTATGTGCTATGCACACATGTTGTAACAGTCACTGTTGTCCTGGAGAATGCTTTGAACAAGATCTGTCTCTCCAAGCTACTCAGAGCTTAATAGCACTATTCTGTGCTTGCAGAGCAAATGGTTCTCACTTGCATATTGTGTAACACACATGCAAGGAGTTGTGCACACATACAGATATGGGCTTGAATAACATGTCTGCACGATTGCGTTTACAATTTAAAAAAAAAATACTACTCATTTACTGCCTGCAAGATCAAATGTTGCTTTTTCTAAAATTTCTGGTTAACCGTGAAGAAAAAGATTTGCCTATAAATAATTTGTGTTTATATACAATGCTAGATTCATTCAAATAACACACTACTGCCCCCTGCAATCTAAGATCACAGGAACTGCCATGCCAGACCAGACCAAAGGTCATGACAGCCTGGTATCCCATGTCTAAATGCAGCCAGCACCAGATGCTTCAGAGGAAAGTGTAGCACCTTTATAAGGAGTCTAATGGAGTAGTTTTCCCACGAGGAAAGATATCTGCCTAACTGTCATTTCTAGCATATATTTTGTGCTATTAGACATTGAGAACACTCATTGGCTTGGTTGGTTTTTTTTTGTTGTTGTTGTTTTTTTTTTTTTTTTTGTGGCAACTACTTATGTAGTAAAAAATTAGCAGAGAACTTTTCCTATTGACACAAATAGTATTTTTACTTTTTAGCCTGGAAAGCCATTTTTCTTTCCAGTCTCTGCAGCCGTGAGTTCCTCAGGGGAATTTTATCTTCCATTAAAAAAAGTTATTGATTCTTAAAACTTTCTAAAATTTACTATAAGAATACTTTATCTTTGGTCCATGTATGTGCTGTAATTTAAGATGGAGACAAAACAAAATTCAAAGATTACAGGGCATATTCCTATCAGTTCGCTTTGTTACAACTGATAGAATAACAGAAATAAATATTAAAAAACCACCCCTGTCCAGATAGCATGGAGGTGTTCAGAGAATCTTGTTCCCATGGAAATTCCATATTCTGCATACAGTATTCTAGTGTTCAGAGCCTGGTTCATTAGCAGTCCATGGGCAAAGATGAGATATTTAATCCATCTTTCCTTAATAGTGAATCATCATCTGAATTGAAAATTCAAGTTGGTAGAAGGCTTTTTTGCATTATTTTATTCTGCTCAGCACTGGGGCTTCAATGTCTTATGGACATGGTCCTACACCTAACTGTACAGGGCTGTTTTAGTGTGGATATGTCAGTGTTGTCCTCATATATTATATTAGTGTCTTCCCCCCCCATGCATACATGCACATGTGCATGCAATTTTCTTAGCTTTTTCCAGCCCATATCATCCAATTAATTGCTTCACATGCTACATACTTCGTAATGAGAGTGGGCAACAAGGACAGTATGCTGGCAAGCTTTTCTGCTCTGAAAGGAAAGTCCATCACTCCTGCAGTATACCAGTTCGGTGCTGTGAAATAAGCCCTGGCTCTTGTTTTACCCTTCCCTTGAGGTACCTGCTCCACTCAATGACCCCATCGTGCTCAGTGCATTGAGATTTCGAAACTAGCTGCTAACTACTGTGGATGCATTTCCTGACCTTACTGGTGGGAATTGAACCAAAGTCTCTCAAGTGCTGTAGGATCTAATTAATATGCATCTTATTCCAGGAAAGACTCATTACTTTATAGATATTTATATAAGGGGTATGTCTGGTATAATGGTTAATAACTATGAATAAAGTTTCATTTCTGATAGAGGAATAAAGCTTTTGTTTAGATATGGATTTTTAGCTTTATTAAAAAAATTAGAAAGTATGATTATGATAATTGGGTGAGAGTTCCAAATGGTCACACAAAGTTTTTATTCTTGCATTGAGTACAAGCTGGAATCACCTCTCCTTCCTCACTTAAAATTTAAAAGAAAAGTGTCACAGAACTAATATAAGAATTAATTCAAAATGTCAGAAAAGGATCCAGAAAGAATCTGTGCTGGATACGGAGAACTTCTGGTGTACAAGAAAGTGAAATGAGTGATGGGTGACAAGATTCTGAAATAGTAAGTATAAACCAAGTCTTGTAATTTTTAAAGTGAGGAAAGGTTTACTGTAGTCAAAAAGGATAGTTATTAATCTGACAACAAAGGACAACCAGCCCTGTCTTTTGGGACATGTGAATGTTTATTTAGATCCTTTTAAAAACTAGGCTGGCGTATAGCTTTTATTGAGGTTAAACTTTTTGGCAATATTGTAAGGCCTTCAGTCCCAGCAGGAATTAGCCTGCTGGTGCTGCAGAAGGGGCAAACCACAGCAGCTGGGCAGACTGGGCACTTACATTTACTCTCTGTAAGGTTCAGCTCAACAGGTAGAAATGACAAAATAACAACAATGATTCTAAGCCAGGTGGTTGGAAATCAATTTTGGAGGCTCAGAATTTTTGGACAACCAAATTTTAGTGCTTTGGTCCTGTTTTTCTCAAACCAATAGAACTGAAATACTGCAAATTGATCAAATATGCTTTTACTGTAACATCTTAACATGGTTTTAACTTACTGTAACATTTTAACATGAATATAACTTCTATTAAGATTTCTATGAAATTCAGTTTTACTGAGCTACCTCTGTAGAAAATAGCAAGAATCAGAGACAATGCAAACATGGAGCACAGTCCTGCAATGTTTACTGTTTGGCAGGGCTGTGAGAGTTACCAATAGTGTCATTCTGCTGCAATGACATGGGTTCGTTTACCACTGTGTGAAAGATAGGTTTTTGGCTGCTTCAGAGGGCAGTGATAATTCTTCCCTATCTCATTCTGCAGTCCACAGAAGCAGAAGTCATCCCAGGGAGTTGTGTGCAGTTTTACAGCATCTTTATCCCTGTGGAGTATCATGGCCCATGTACAAAGATGATGCGCAAATTCATGAGGCACTCCATGGCAGCTGTGAGCATATACGTCAAGGTATGGAAGATGGGAACCTCCATATTCAATTTAAAGTTCATTTTCAAATGACAATTACTCTATCTATCTCTCTATAGCCCTTAGAGTTATCCAAAGAAGGGAGCATTTAGGAAGAAGAAAACAAGCCAGGAAATCGGTGAATATTTAATGGAGATTTTTATTAAAAAAACACATGTATATTTTAAAAAAAAAATCTTTGGATTAACATGATGTTCGTACAGTACATAGTATGATGTGGTAAGGGAGACTCAGGATTGTTGGTTGCCTAGGTCGAAGTTAGTTGTGTACTTTGGAAGCGAGGCTTGGGGCACTATACATCTGTGTGTACGCTAAAAGTCAGCAGTTCTGCATTTTTGGCAAGCTGTATTGATCGTGAATAGATGTTCTGCATATGACTATCCCAGGGGTGCTGTGTTTTTTACTGAGATGTTGTGCCAGCCCAAGCTTCTGAAGACTTTCTTTTCTTCACAGTCTCCTCCTGTTCTTGCTTGCTCATGTTCCAGTTTGTGCTGAAACATTTTCCTGCCTCTGTTCATGCTAATCCACAGCAGTAACCAGAGTAAATGGGAATGGGTCAGACCACTTGCGATAGCTGCATGGTGGTGAAGTTGTGGGTAACGCCTACACTGCTCATCCCAATACACACACAGAGGTATCCATAGGCTTGTATTTCTATGGGACACTCAGTGTGGGTAAGTGTCAAGTCTCACGTAAGGAGCATCACAGGATTGAATGGACAGATATTGCAGTCAGCACCAACAAAGCTACCTGGCTCATAGCTTTATGTTATCTGTGCTCAGCTGTCGGAAAGTTATAGCTACATGCTGTGAGGTAAAGACAACAGCATAAGAACATAGAAATAGTCCTATTGGGTCAGGTTAAGACTCATCTAGTCCTGTGTCCTGCTTCTAACAGTGGATGCACAGTCAAACAAAGGTGGTATCCTGCTACTGCTTGTGCTCCTCAGCCTCCAACAGTTTTCAGCTTAGTATATTTCCTGAGCTGGATGTGTTTCTTGCAGTAAACTTCAAATAATGTCTTTTCTGTGCACTTGCCCAGTCTTTCCTTGCAACCTCTGCGCACCCCTGGCAGCCTTTGGCAGTGAGTTCCACAGGTTTGTTCACCAGTGCTCAAACTTGCCTTCTCTAACTGGATTTTGTTTGTTGCCTCCTGCATTTCTGTACTGGGAAAGCTGGTGAACAACTGATGCCGTGGGAATCAATGGCCTTTCACTCTTTCCTGGCTGCTCATGCCTAATATGTGCGTTCTCTCTTAGTTGACTTTTCCAAGCTGAGGTGTCCTTGCATACCCAGTTCTTTGTACAGATATGCATTATCCATGTTGGCTTTTTCTGGTTTGACCATATCCTTTTTGAAATGAGACCAGAGCTGAAAAACTGTTCAAAATGTGGGTGAATCACAGATTTATTCAAAGGCACAGTGTTTGCTTCTGTTTTATTTCTATTCCTTCCTAAAAATTCATAACAGTTCATTTGCTGCTTTGACTGATAATGAGCGCTGACCTAATTCTTCCTTGGCTCTATCTTATATTCTTATTGCTGAATTACAATTGTCAGTTCAGAACCTATTTTCCCGTATTTGAAGTTAAAACTTTTTCCAGTGTGCATCAGTCTATCTTTATTCATAGTGAATTTTATCTACCATTTTATTCACCATCCATGCAGACTTGAAAGGTCCTCCCTGTAATTCTTGGCAGTCAGTCTTTGTCCTCAACACCCTGTATTTTGTAAATGCAGAACTGTGTTTTTCCTGGATGTAGGTGATATAGAAGATGTTTAGAGAAAATACATTGTTCTTGTGTACAACCGTTTCTTCATATGTGTCAAACTACTTTGATCTAGGGCTAGTTACAGCCTAAGTTTTACAGGTGAGAAGCTGCAGGATGGGATTTGCCATGTTCATTCCATAAGTGAAAGATCTTCCTTTCTGTGGCCAGTCAGTACATATCCAGAGGCTGGGTGTCACCTGGCATTTACATTGAGGGATTTTGTATTTGCTTAAAAAGTAGTCTTGGGTATTTTCAATATGAAATTACTGTTTAAGCCTTTTCTGTAATACTTATTTCTAACACTTCCAATTATTTTGGTTAGTTGGGAATGATATCACTTGTTCAACAATAACAAACTAGAGACTGTCCTGGGAGTATAATAAAAACCCATCTATGGGAAGGAGGGGGAATTTCACCCCTAGGTGTTCAACGTTGATTAGATCTCATTACAGAGTGCCTGAAGTGAAATGATTCGGAGCTTTGCATTTCTCAGTTTTCCATACCCTGAAATTTTGTGTCACAAAACCCACTAGATTCGTATAGGGACTAATACTCCCTCTACAGAGAGTGAAGCCTTAAAGGGACACAATATTTGAATTATCTTTCCATCTATAGTGCTAGTTATCAGCAGGCTTATATGTAGTAGTGCGACTTGCCTTCCCTCATCATCTGTTTTACAAGAATTCATAGAGGACTTCAGTTTTCAGTGTTGTCAATTTGGCACCTTTTGCCGAGTACTAAATTCACTTTAAAAAAACCCATGTCTACACATTAAGGGTTCCATTCATGAATGACTAACACCTCATTTGCACTTGAATTTCATTCAGGTTAAATGGAAACATTGTGCAATGCTGTGGAATTTACACAAATTTTATATCCTTGAATACAGATTGCTGGTAATGAAACTGACACTTTGTTGTGCATATTAAAGATGCCCAGAAGCCAAAAGAGGATGGAGGAAAAGAAAAAAAAGGATCAGAGCTAGCCTGAATGAGCAAAGTACCCTTACAGAGGAGTGAGAAAGGGAAAGAGGGTATCAAAACAGTTGTGTAACGCGTAGGTGTTCCCTACAGCTCAGAGCTGGGTGCAAGTAAAGCTTGGGCTTTTGATGCTTGCTGTATCTGCTGGGAGACCAGAGGTTTTCACCTATCTAGGCAGTGATATTTGTGTGGGAACCTGTGCTCATCTAAACTGAGTCTCCCACTTCTCATTTGAATTTGTGTTCCCAGACTTTTGCTGAAGGAGTTTTCTCCTACAAAGCTTTCTAAGAATTCTCCTTTTATGTCTTGGTGTTTTGGGGGGTGTGGGGGGAGGGGAATTCATGAGGCTCAACTTGGAATTTGACTTAAAACCTGACTTTACTTTTTTATCATTTGGGTATATGGAGCATTATGACTTTTCTGCTGAAAATGTTAAAAGGGAGTGACCATTGTACAAGCTTTTTCTCATGAGATTGTCTTCTTTGCCTTTGACTCATATGACAACAAGCACAGTGGCTCACCAGTCTATGACGTGGATTCATATGTGTGACAGGAATATGAATAGTAATAACTACACAGTCTTGTTCTGAAGTTTCTGCAGAGTTGCAATTAGATGCATGTGATCTGGAGGAAATTAATTTAGGAGATACTATGAAATCTCATTATTGCATTCCGCACAACCTTATGTGACAGCATTTGTCAATAGCCTCTGTAGAAGGTAAAAGTCTGGTAGCTTGCAAGAATGGGGAGCACTTATGATTTTTAAGGTCAGTAGTGATCCTGTGCTCAAACTGCAGAAGCTCTGTCCAATGGCACCTGCCTATGTCCCCAAATGTACCTTTGGGCAGCAGCAAGCTTCAGATAGACTTGTCCTATTAGATAGAGATCCTGGCTAATTATTCAAAAATTTCATGATACCAAATGTTAAGTTCTTCTGGTGATTGTAAGTATCTGAAATCACTCAACCCACTGGAAAGAGCTAGTCACTGGTGATTATTATTCAGACTGAACTTCCTTGCACTATGTAGAAGTTTTAACACCTCAGAAACTAGTACAAAGCTTGTCTTCACAGGCACAAATATAAACTAACAAAAGAGAAATAAGGGAAATGTTTAAGAAACTTTTCACTCCCTTGCAGGTTTATACTCTGTCTTTGCTCTATACTAGGTCTTTTTTTCCATGATACACAATACATCCAATTTTCTCTCTTCACCAGTTAACACATCCGAGAATTATCGTATGGGAAGAAAAAAAAATCTGCTATTTGAATACCAAGTCACAATAGACAAAGTCTAGGCTCTGGTATCTACTCAGGGGACAGGTACTTTCTCCACCTTTCAGAGGTCAGCAATCAACAGTGTGAGTTTAAGGAGTATAAATGAGTAGAAGAAATCTTGCTTCATTAATTTTTTTTTTTGGTTTAAATTTCCCTGCAGAAATTGATCTGGGTTGCAATTTTAATTTCAACAAGGCTGCTTGGAAAAGCAAATCTGAAAAAGAGGCTGTCATAAACTGCATATCATTATTACAAATTCATATAAGCAAGATCTGGGTTTGAAATTCTGGCTGCTGTAGCTGCAATAATACCAAAGTGAGTAGTACTCTGTGGAGGAAACATGTCAGGCACATAATCCTATTCTTCTTTTGAAGTTTCTTTCTTCAGGAATATTAAATAAATAGACTGTAAACTGTTGAAGTTACCACACACTATTGAGCAGCACCCTATAAGGAAAACAAGCACTGAAGAACATATGCATGACCCCAGAAATCTGTACAAGTTGCTTTCTAAACAACCCTGAAACCTTTGGCTTAGCTGCATTAAAACCAGAAAGAATAAAAAGAGTAACAGGAGAACAAGTCAATACATAAAGCTTTCAATTAATTTTTTTCCAAAGAGAATTTGTTTGTATTCTGGCAATCCTATCATGGTTACCAGTGTGTTAATATTTTAAAAATAATAATTTGATAAGCTATTCAGACCCGAGGATCCTATGCTGGGGAGTTTTAAGTTTCAAGGTACCTTCTTCTATCAAGGCAAAGAATAATAATCAGCCAAAGCCCAGGTTATCAGCTTCCTCTGCTATAGTGTGTAGTGTGATTTTGCTCCATGGTGATGCAATGTTGCAACGATTTATATCAAAGCAAGAAAACTTCAAGCTGAAACTGCAAAAAATACAGGGAAGGTCAGTGAAAGGAACTGCTAAAATGGTGCAGCTTCTCTGAAGCTGCAAAGCAGCCCACTATGAACACTACAAAGCTGAGAACATTTCCCTAGTCTTTGATTTCTTATTTTTGAAAGGTTGTAATGGAGCCAGCAGGTAACCTAAGACAATCAGGGAATATTTTAACAGAGATGCCATATATCTGAATTTCTCCTTTAGCTTTATACTATCTATACGTTCCTTTGCTTCGTGAAAAGGCAGAAAGCTGTTGCAAATAAAATTAAGGTCTCTAGAGGATAATCATGTAAGAAAGTGATTATGATATGTGGCAATTATTTACCTGTCTACAGTCATAGGCAGATATTAATGACAATGGAAAAAGCAGTCAATGGTAATATTAGATGAAGAAAGTACAGCAACCTAGATGTTAAAAAAACTGACTGGAATTATTCAGCACTTTGTTAATTAGCAGAGGGCTATAACATAGGTGGAAGAAAAAGACCTGCTCTTTTCTTCCTTATTTTGCCATGCCTGAAAAGCGAGACAAGTGAAAGTATTGTCCAGCCACCTGATCCTCTTAGATGAATTCTGTTCTTGAAAAGCTACACATTTGTGCCTAAGGACCAAAGTGGCCCTTAGTGCTGTGGGTTAAAACAGGCACAAGAACAAAAGCATTTTCTAAGGGCAGTTTCATGATTTGGGGTTCTTATTTCCAGTTTTTGCCTTAATCAAATGAGAGTAGCAAAATTTTATGTCCCTCATACAATAGCAGGCAGGAAAAGGAAAGGAGATCTTTGGCCTCCGTCTCTTCCAGTCTACCTCTGTGGATCAGCCCAGCAGTCAGGGACAGCTTCTCTGTACCACTCCTTGCCAGCCCCCTGACTATTTGACATATCAAGTTCTTGTATACCTTGCCTCAGTTTCCACCTTTTGTATGATTTACTACTCAGTCATTCTCTTTGTAACTTAATTATCAAGGCAATATCTCTGAAACTCCCCTGACATCATCTTGTAGGAGGTATCTGAAGCTTGGTGAAGCCCTAGTTTTCTCTCTTGACTAGCTGATCCATTTCAGAGCTATCATCTATTAGCTTTTTTTCCTCTGAAATGATTCACTTTTAAACTTCTTTCTCTCTGAACCAACCATCAGACACTCAAGGCCCCGAGAAGTAGCAGTAAGCTGCTTTTTCTCTTTCTAATATCACTATCTATGTGGTGTAAAATCAGATAGTGGAGAGGGGTTAGGCAGTGGAGGAGACCTTCTTCATGTGCACTAAAAATCTTCTTTTTACCAGAAAATGATGTGAGACTATGGCAGATATTTATTAATACACACCTCAGCTAACTGAGTTTGTGTTTAACAGTGGATTTTTTACAGTGATTCCACCATAATCAGGATTTTCTACTAGAACTAGGTAGCGAAACAGATTTTATGTCAGTAATGAGCACAAGAATTTTAAAATTCACTTTCCACCAACCTCTCTTTTCACATGTTCTCAAGAAGGTTAAGAAGAACACAGTAGTCAATTTAATTTTTTTTTTTTTTTTTTTTTTTTTATTCAAAGGCATAAGAGAGAATTTTGTTGAACCCTTTAACAAAAAACATTCTTAGGACTAGATGTTGTGATTAATGGAAACTGAGGCTGTTGTTGAAAATTGAAATGAGAGTTATCTAATGGTACATTTCAGTAATAGTTCCTTCTTATTCCCTAATAATCTCAATATTTACCTCTATTCAGTCTTTTAAATGACAGGATAGATTCGTGAAACTGTGTTTTTAAAACACAAGTGAGTTTTTTTTTCATACCTTTTATCCTCTGTGGAGTCATTTGCCTTAGAGGATTCCTATTAGTGTGACTTCTTGTATCTTCAATATACACTGTTTCTACCAAGTTTCAAGCAATTGGTCCTGTCAATATTATTTCAGGGTTTGTTGGTTTCAGGAAACAGTCATCACTGCAAGAGTATTATTGGTAAGTTCATTAGGAAAAATAAATGTGATTTATATGTCTATTTGAATTGCTCTGTGATGAGCCTGTCAGTACAGTACATGTAGAACAGCATCAGAGCACTGAAATAATAATAGGGAAAATAACAGTATCACCTTTGTCCTTTCTAACAATAGTGTTACTGCAAACATTGGAAAGGCAGAGGCATGGGAAATACTGTAGCATGCTGTAGCACTGCAGCTGTTGGCAGAGAGGCACAAGAGCTCCTGGGAGAGCTGGGCAACAGCAGGACTGGAAACACTGGGCTTTGGCTTGCAATAAAGTCCTGCCTACGACCACTGCGAAAAAGAGGTAGTCCAGCTCAAAATCCATCAGCCTGTCTTTAAAAACCACTGGGAGCCAGCCAGGAGTCATCACTGAAAGGAGATGTGGAATGGCAGCAAAGCCAGCATAAGCAGGTGAAGGGTTTCCAAAGTAGCCAGCTAACAGCAGCATGAGAAACACAATCGCCAACTCTTGACACTTCCAGCTAGAGGGATTTGGAGCAGATAATGAGAAGATATTTTTAACGTTATTGATATATACCAGAATAGGAAG
Source organism: Leptosomus discolor (assembly GCF_034619465.1). NCBI lineage: Eukaryota > Metazoa > Chordata > Aves > Leptosomiformes > Leptosomidae > Leptosomus > Leptosomus discolor. The sequence continues at coordinate 20,085,996 of NC_141395.1, read as the reverse complement.
GTTATGTTGGGAAAATAGCAACCTTCATGATGCTTTGTCCCCTTCAGAGTGGGTGATATGCCTGGGAAAGAGGATGTCGGTGAGTTGGGAAAAGGGCGGGGGAGTTGCGATGTTCCTTCCTGGTGGAAAGAAAGGCAGAAGCTGGTGCCACAGCTGCTCTCTGTATAGTCCTCTCGGCTCACACCCACACCAAACACCTGCTGAGAAAAGCAGGACCTTCTGGGAGCAGCGTATGCACTGGGCAGCCCACGAGCTGATTACTCAGGTGATGGGAACATATGGGCTTTTTAACTATGTCTAATAACAACCCAGCTGCCAAAGGCAAGCAAGGGGACGGCAATGTGATTCTTCTCCACCCGGCGTTGTTGTGAAGCTAACTGTTGACTTCCATGCTAACAGAGCCAAAACCAGCAGACTCAGTTTTAAAATGTAGTTCTAAGGCATAATAGCATATTTGGTTTTTAATAGCACAGCTAGGAAAGTTGTCCCTTTATGGAATACTTTGCTGAAATGGAAAGAGCATTGATATTTTTCTTCCAAATAAATACATATTTGAATTTCATCAAACAGGATCCTTGTAAAAATAATTATGAAAATAGATATTAGCTAAGCATGAACAAAACTTCCCCTTGTTTACCTGAATTAGAAAAAGGATGATTAATGGTAATGAACATGTTGCATTACTCATTTGTCAGAAAAGATCAATAATGTTAAATACCCCAGGAATGTCACAAAGCTGCCCTCAATGCTGTGCAAGTTTTATGAACAATTCTAATGGAAAACTGTCTATGGAAGGGGCCACCCCTCTACACGCAGAGACCTGCCTCCTGCTGTCCTTGTCTCCTTGCTCGATGCTGAGGAATGACCCCTGTTAATAGCAGGAGGAATAAATCTGGAAAATAAGGATGGTAAATTCTTTACTTTAGTTTGATTATTTTGCAATTCAGATCATTTCACAGGAGCAGGTATAGATACAATTAGGCAAAGTGTTAATCCTCAGAAGGGGTGTGGGGGAGGGTGGGTGAGCTCATTACTGGTGACACTGTGCAGTGGAGGGGGCTGGGGGTCCGTGCTGGCGGGGCAGTTGCCTCTGCCAGCCCTGCTGCTGCCTGAGGAGAGCATGACACAGCCCAGGAGGAGAGGCCAGAGCATTGCTTGTGGCAACACTCTCTCCCCTTCACTGTTCTGTAATTGTTTCACAGTTTTTGTGTTTCTGTATGATGCAAATTCCTGGAGGCAGTGGTACCTGCTATGAAGGACCATTAATGGTCATCTTGGGAGAACTCATGTGGTTGTATCCAGTTGTCACTGAGTCAGATCTAAGGGTGGTTTATATTATGAGCAGGGATTACTTTTTCCATCAAGAGTCTTAAGATATCGGGAAACAGTGATGCAATAGAGCCTATTTAGTAGTTTAAAACCAAATTTTAGTAAAACCAAATTTATAGTACTTAAACAATGCTGACAAGTAATCTTCTGGAAAACCTTTTTAGAGTTACAGTAACACTCACATTCTGTAGATTTAAGAAGGATAATATTTCCTTAGTTTGTATGGAGGAGTGGGATACAGACTCGTCTAATCTTCCTGATTTTTCACGGATTCCTGCGCTGATCCTGAGTGAGTTAATTCAACTTTTCCTTGGCTCACTTTTCCCACCTACAAATTATGTACATTGTTATTTAAGTACCTTGGAGAGATGTTTTAATTACTGTTTGTAAAATGCTTTGGGTTACTTGGATCAAAGTGTGATTTATTATTCAGTAACATATATTACTTTGTGGTAGGTGTACACATGTGCATGCTGCAAAGTGGGGTAGCAGTGAATACACTCATTTGTACTTTGTTATGTGTTTGTGTAATGTGGGTTGTTAAGATTCATTTTCTTTGGGTTTGTTTCCAACAAGTTTAGTCAAAGGTGTTTTGATTTTTCACAACTTTGAATTTAATACATATTGTAGTGCATTTTTATGTCAAAAAGATCTAATCATATGAACAGAAGGGATCACTAATACTCTGAATTGGACACACCTATTTTTTTATTGAGCTTTTGTTGTGTGTGAACATGAATGTATGCATAGTGTATTGGCTTAAGGGCACCCTAGGATATGAGGTCTGAGTTCTAGGTTGTGATTTTAGGAGAGTATGCCAGTGAGAATCCCATCCAAAGACATAGTGACAAACTCTCATCCCACATGCCAGGACCCAGGAAGCTGGAGTGCACGGGAACCTAAGACTGCGCAAGGAATGGCAAATGAACCCTTCTAACATGATTTGTTTTAACTGATCCCTGTGAGTAAGACCAAGCAGACTGGAACAAGCCAGGGTTTGTATCTATATTCTCAGAGAGATAATTTGCCAGCAGGAGTGTCTCCCAGCTGAGTATTTAGGCTCTGAATTAATCAACTTCGTTTACATTTTCTTAATTTAAGCAGACTTCTCTGCAAGTTGTTTCAACTACAGGTGTTATTCCACATGTTGAGAATGACAGTCAGACCAAGCAAGAAAGCCTTTCTGAGGTTCATTGCAGTACAAACCCACCCTTCCAAAGGTAATGGGAAAGCTTGAGCCAGTCAAGTAAATGTGTGTATCACCAACAACGTCATTCAGGACCATCTTATGCGCTTACGCCTTGATATGTTTTCATCTCTGCCCCGTCCATTAGCAGGTTTATTCCCTGTGATTCACCTTCAGAGCCAACTCCTTTGTTACTGAACAGCCAGTGAGAGAGGGCCAGAGGAGGATGATCCTATATTTTTAGCTTTTAAAAGCAAAAAAATCTGTCAGAAACGTGCAGATTGGAAGGGCAGAGTAGGATATGCAATGGTGGAAAATGTATGGCACAAACGCTCCTGGGGGAGGCAAACAAGGACTTACTAAGAGGGAAATCTGTGGGAGAAAAGCCCAGGGCTCAGGGAAACTGTGCAAAACCAACTGATGGGGGAAAGAGCACCTTTGCCTTGCATGATATTGTGGGTGGATTTACCTTCAGTCATGTTGAGACATCAAATATCAAGTTAAGAAAAGGAAAAATAATGTTAAACTGCAAGGATGCAAACATATACTTTTTATAAGATGAAGTGGTGATAACATGGCAAGGCACAGGAAAGCACTGGAGAGGCCACATAGACTTGAGTTGGTGCTTGCTGGAGCTGCAGTGCCATACGCCTATATTTTAAAGTATGTAAAGCCCATAGTAGTATAATTCTAGTAAGCTAGAACTCAGAGTAATTACTTTCGTTACTAGGAATTAGATCAACTGCATGATTTTGACAGAACTGTAACTGAACAGATGACCTGTATTAAAAAAAAAAAAAAAGAAAAAGAAAAAGGAAGGAATAAAATTGTTGGATGATGTTGACCAGAAAACGGATTTGAACTTAAGCACGGGATCTTATAGATGAATTTCAATAACTATGTATTTGTTGATATATATGTGTAAGTATGCAACATGTATCCCCATGTGCCCCACAATACATTTATAAATATCTCTCTCAGTTTTGTAAAACATACAAAACTAAGTGTTTAAGAGCAAGTTGAAATAAAGCTGACACGGGTAAATTAGAATAGTAATTCACTATGTTTTAAGACTTGAACCAAATTCTTGCACAAGGAGCTAATTCATTATATGGAAAAAAGGAAGAATTACTCAGGACAGCAGCAAGGTCTGTAATAATCTGTTTTCTCTTTCTTTCCTGCCTCCAAGGTTTCACTTTTCCATGTGACACTAAAGAGTGCGCACAAAAGATGTGTATTTGCTTGAAAGGTAAGAAGTAAAATATATGTCTTGACTAAGTGGCTCCACACAACACTGGCTCTTGAGTCTGATTTTCTTGCCTGTCTACATATGGCCCTCTCTCAGTTCCTCTGCTATTGTGTTCAAAGTCACTTTTGCTGAAGGAAAGTGGCTGAAATGTCACTTTAACCAAACATCTTACAATTTTGGAGGCAGGTCTGAACCTGAAAAGAGATTGATTCTCATGGGAAAATCATGCTGTTGGACAAGATGTAAATCACAGCTGGCTTCCACAATTAGTGAGAAAACATTTTTTTTCAAAATCGGGTAGAGGAAGGCTAGGCTCCGACAGGCTAAGGGATCCAGCTTTACCAAGGCATGGGGCTGCACAGCTCACCTGGATGCTTACGGGAGAAACTTTCCTGCTGGTACCGATCCAAGGGTAAAGCTGTCACATGCTTTCTTCTCATCAGCACCTTCCCAAGGTGTCCTTCATGTCTCTCAGTAAGAGTATTATATAACAATTATCATTATTATTTTTATTGTTGGGTTTTATTATTTTTATTATTATCTCTTATTTTAATCTTCTAATTACTTTTAGTTTCCATTGGATGAGTTTTCCTGTGTGCAATAAGGAAGCCATTCTGCACACCTTGTAACAGGCCTAAGGCTGAACTGTGATCACTGAAGAAAACCACCAGTCCCACCAGGACCCACATGCAGAAATGAAACTCCCCCTGGTGCGGCAGCCTGCCATTCCCCACTGTTTCAGTGAGCCCGAAGCAAGGCTGTCCCTGGGAAGGTAGCTGCTGTTGGGGAGTTAGGTGCAAAACTCTGGGGGCAACTTGGAAATACTGAGGTGATACAGAAATCTAGTATTCATCAGGAGAATCAGTGATGCAGAAGACAACTCTTTAGAGAGTCAGGGTGTACAATGCATCAGGCGAAGTGAGGGGACAGGAAAGCAAGTGGAAATGTAAGGTTACTGGTGAACTCCTGGGGACAAGCTGTGACTGCAAACAGTGGTATGTAGTGTCCACACAGCTGCTATTGTGGTTTGAGTAGGAACCAATGGTGGAGGAGACTGGATCTCTGTGCCCTCTCCAGTGACTAAGACCTGCATCCCGCTGTAACCAGGACATGGCCAGCTGACAGTGGAATATATTGGATATACACGCCAAAGGACAGAGTGGCCAGTGCTTGTACCTCCTCTTGGCTCACTTTCCTGTTTATATTAAAGCTCCTTCTCTACACCTTGCCCACTTAAAGCAGTCATTACTCTTTTTTTTAATCTCCTAACAATACAGACAATTTCACCTTCTGCATTTTATATGATGCTGTCAGTACCCTCTAATATTTTTGATTTCAAGAGTTTTTTCTGAACCTTTTAATTTCCAAGGCTAGAAATTTAATTCAGATAGTAATTCACCCTTCTTTAAAGCTCTCTACCTGTATATTCACTGCTGTGATCCAACATATCTCATTCTTGCATCTCTTTCTAAATCTTCCTTCAGAGTTCAGTTTTTTTCTTTTACCAATACCCATTTGCTTTAACAGAAAGTTTTAGTATTCTGAAGAATAATTTGAATATTCTTTTCCTTTCAGGTTTTGGGAAGTTTTATTTTTTCCTTCCACAGATGCTAGATAGATCTGCCACAAGATGATTCTTAGAGAGCGTGTGAGAGCATGTTAACATCATCTGATACCTGTTGAACTAGACATCTTTCCCGATGTTTCATGCTGGAAATCCAAGCCCAAAGACAGGTGTCTTCTGAGATGATGGTAATTTCCAGTGAGCATATTTAGAAGAAAGTATTTTTTTCTTTTCTATCAAGGCTAGCCTGAAGAACTGAAATCATGTTCTCTATTATTTTTTAACTCACTGGTAGCAGTTCCTATTATTTACCATTATATACACATGCATACACACAAATGCACATATGCATATACCTACATGCAGAAAAAACCAACTGTATTAAAAGCTTTAATGATACTGAGGAAGCAGTTACCTGTTACTATGCTCTGTTTCAGCTGTCTAGTGAATTTGAGTTATTGTGATGATTGATCACTACTGTTCTAAGCATATGCTATATTCAGTATCTATATTTTATATTTATCACTTCCTGTATTGAATATTTATCTTTTAATCTTATTTTCATAATGAAAATGTTTTTAGTGTGAAAAGCTGTTACCAAAATAAGTTAACGATTGCTCCTTGTATCATCCTTGATATCTGCTACTTTTTTTCTAAAGTGGTTGACCAAAACTGGGACCATTTTACCTATATGTAGAAACTGGAGCCACAAGGGCGAATCAGATTAAAGTCAGCTACTAATGGCAGTTTCCCAGGGACGGCTTCTGCTCTAGATGTTAAAATAATCTTAGCTGAGGCTGGAGGTCTTTGCCTAAAGTCCCTGAGATGCGGTGTTGCTGATGATGAAACTACCTGAGCATGTCCTCTGCCAGCAACGTCTCGCTAGGACATTCCCCACTTCCCTTGGCTGCTTATTCCTACCCCATCAGGGCAGCTCATTTCATAGGATCATGGAACGGTTTGCATTGGAAGGGACCTTAAAGATCATCTAGTCCAACGCCTCTGCCACGGGCAGAGACACCTTCCACTAGACCAGGTTGCTCAAAGCCCCAGCCAACTTTCAGGGAGGGGGCAGCCACAACTTCTCTGGGACTGCTCTGAAAGAGCAATTTGAGGAGCTGCTCTGCAAATCAAATCACTGAAACAAGCCAGGCGGAAGAGCTGAGTGGTTTGGTGGTGTCACTGGGCCCTTTCACTGGTCTGGTTTTGTGGGCCATAATCTGCACAAATAAAATAGGCAGCACCTGAAGAGGGAGGACTCGGTAGTTGGGAGTTAGCAGCAGCAAGCTCTTCCCCACCAGAAAAAATGGCTTTGCCAGCGAAGGAAACATATCGTTAGGCACAGAGTGAATAAAAATTAAGTAGGAACGTCAGGATCTTTGCTATTATTAAATGATCATGATAATTGTTTTATCTGGGCCTTGAGGTCGGTTCAGGGCTGTGCCTAACTTACTGCCTCTTGTTTTGCACAGAATTAACTGGGTAACTCAGTTGTTACCATTTCCTTCCCTCCCCTAGTTACAATACTTGTATATACAGTGATATTTACTCAGATGATTTAGTTTTCTTGTCCTTTCCATTAGAGGAGTGACAGTAGGAGAGAAAGAGATAATTGCGGATTTGATCTTTAAATTGAACTCTGCAGTATAGGAGATGTTGCAATGCTTGGTTAATAACAGAGCCTGAAGTGCAGGACAACAACTCACTCTTTGCCCCTGAAATGTTATTAGCCTTCTTTACTCCTCCTTCCAAAATAAACTACAAAATAAATAAAGCTTCCAGCATCAGTAAACTTCCTGCTGTTTGCACTGGCAGGCAGCCAACTCATTTGGACTGTTCTCCCCACTGATATAAAACACCCATGCAAGCAGGAAAAGAAAGGCGAGGAGGCCCCTACGACTGCATGTAAAAGAATGTGTCGCCAATTTTCTGATTTGAACAATGTAACAAGAAATCTTGGACTCAGTATTTAAAAACAAGCTTATTTGCACTCTTTTATAAGCCTTTAATTTTCTTTTTTTGAGCATTTATCACTTAAAACCATGCGATCATCCATCTGAATGAATAAAGAAACAAAATCCCATAGGTTCCTCATTCCTCATTTGAAGTTTTAGCTGGGTTTCAGGAAAATAGGGAGAAAAAAATATCTGTACATAAATGCAGTACTTTTCTGGGAATTTAGTCTCCTAGAGACCAGTGGCACATGTGTTTGGATTCTCTAGTGAGCGTTGGGGTTCCACGACCAAATTAAATCAATTGCACGTGCCACTGCAATGTCTGAGCTGCATTTTTGGCATCATTTCTGCTCAGTCACTTATAGGTATTTGTGATTCAATTATGGAAACATCCAGATTCTGCCCCACATTTTCTAGGAATTCAAAAGAGACAGACCCTTCAGAAGGACTGGTTTTTCAAAGGGTGTTTTCTGAATACTGATTTTCATATGGGGATAGTTGATACCTGTTAACAATTAAAAAGCATTTGATGTAAGTGATGAAAACATCTACCTAGGAGGTTTGCCCAGTGTCAGCTACCTTGAGACTTGAACCCAGGTTACTGTCTGTACATTTCAGTCTGTGTTTCTGGATTTACACAAGTGAAATGTTGACCTGGAAGAGTATGGAACAAACCACTACAGCTTTAAGCTGCAGAGGTTTATCAAAAAAAAAAAAAAAAAAAAAAAAGGCAGAAACAAAGGCAAGCAGATGGCTAAAGATGAAGGTCACATCAGATTGAGAAGTTTGTCAAAATGTGATGACATAGGTAATCTGTAAACTGTTATTGCACCTAGCTGGAGGTGCTGAAAAACATTTTGAAATTACAAAAAACACTAGAGTCACCAGCGCACAGGCAGGAATGATAGCCTGGAGTGGTTCTGCTCTATGGATGAATGCCAGATGTGGAAAGCGACATATCTGGAATTAATGATATTAAACATGCTTTTCTTTTATGCTCAATAATAACTCTATTATGATTGATACAAACCACAGACACTTTATCTAGTACAAATGGAATCGTCTGTCATTGACTATATTAAATCATCAATTTCTGCATGATGAGGATCGTTTAGGGTAACTAATCATCTGTCTCGTTCTGAAGTCTTTAAGGCTGATCAGATAACGTTTTGAATACTGCCTGAGCAACCATGACAATCTAACCCTTCCATGTAAGGATTGAGAGGGGCCCATTATGCCGTCAAAGCCTGTGGAAATATCACAGCTCTTTCTCTACATAATACCCTGCTGTAAATAAATCACTCTCCACCGCAAACTTTATTGATCACAAGCACTTCCATGCTTGTGTCTAGTGAAGTCTCTACAGAATAAAATGCTGCTTTATATTTTGTCTTGTCAAAATATTAAACGGCTCTGTCAAGCGGAGTCAGGCTAGCAGTGATGGTGTAATTCTGCCGTAGCCCTTCTCATTCCCTCTTTCTATCTCAGCTGCCAAGCTTACAAAGCAGGATTTTTTTTTATAAACTTTCCAATTATAGTCTCGTAAGATTATGAAGTCTTAAGATAAAGTGTCCTAATTTAGAGTGGTAGAGTACTGAGCCACTAGACAAGAGCCTGTTAGATAAAACATTTCTCACAAGGAAAAGATAACCTGGCTTATTTATATACACAACATTAATGGGCAATAGGAGATAGCCTGGAATATATCTATTATTTTAGCAAGCAAGATAGGAGAGAAATATTTGAATTAATTCAAGCTCAAAGTGTTTATTGTTCACAGACAAAAACTATCCCTTAATTATGAGACAAATGTACCAAAGGAGGAAACTGAGAAACTTCAGGTTAGTACAATGCTTTGCATTTTCATACCCTATCGTTAGTTTATAATTCTGTAAATAAGATAATATATCTGTAGTGATACAAAGCACCATCATGGTTTAAGAGGGGTACAGCTACTGCCTCTGACTTCAGCTCACGTTGTGTTTGTCATTGGATGGTCTCTCTTTGACACTGCTTAGCCACACAGAGTGCTGCCCTTTTATAACACAATGTGAATCTCCTGGGAGAAAACCTGGGGTCTTGCAGCCTTGGCTGAGAACAGCCCGGGCAGATCGTAAGGAGGTTTGGGGCTGTCCTTAGGAAGAAGCTGGAGTACTTTCAGGGCTGCTCAACGTTGTAATAGTATTCACCACCTCAGGACTGCAGAATCTTAAGCTCTGTCATGCATTCCCATATGCTTCCCACTCCAGGAAATGCAGAATAAGAGCCAAGACTGGTGGCATAAAGCTCTAACCTGTGCTGAAAATAAGACTGAAACACAGAAACAGGGAGCTGACAGTGACTTCCTGACTTCTGGGCTTCTCAGGGAATCGGGGAAAATCTGGTCTCAAATTCACCATGTTTTATTCCCTTTCCTATTTGATTGGCATGCAGGCAGAGTTTCTGTTCAGAGATCATAAATGTAGAGTTCACAGCCAACCTTCTTTCTTCGTTTTTTTTTTTTTTTTTTCTCCCTGTGACAAATCAACATCCATATTAGGTGAGAGAACAGCAGAGAGACCAGCCGCAGAGGAAGATGGGCAATTGTGAAAAGAGGTCAAGAACATAATAGGGAAGAAGGAGCGGCAGAGCCAGGGGTCAGCAGAAGGACAGAGGCTGTGAGTTGGAGGTGGACCCACTCATCCCACACGTAAGCTTCTTTCACTGAGGCAGCGGGGAGCAATCTCTCTGAAAAGCACCTACCGCAAGGAAGTCCTGACTCTTCCTGTGCCTTGCAGACATGACTGAAACAGAGATACTCAGTCTCAAAATGAAAGCAGGCAAAGTGAAGTTACTGATGTGACAGGCACTTGACAGTGAGGGCTCATGAGCAGGAGAGTGCTGGTCGTCCCCATGAGTGATAGACACACCATCGGGTTCCCTGAACTGCATGTGCAATCACTGCAAACAGTTTCTTCACATGATTATGATCAATGAAATTTAATTTTTAAATTATTTTTGCCAATAAGTAAATTTTTATTTATTTATTTACTTTATTTACCAACAACCTAATGTAGCCTTCGACAATATCTGAGCCAAGTTACTCTGCAGGAGTATTTAGATGTCCTAAAATGGTCTTGTCCTTCTCGCTTGTCCTAGGTCTTCCTGTTCTACAGGTTACTCCCCTGCAAAAGGGATTAAAAAGCTCTGCAACAAGATTTTAACAACTTCGTCTTCTCCTTCTTTATCACAATTATTGTTGTACAGTCAGGGGAAAAGTCACGATCCTCCTACAGCAGTAATAACAATAGTTAAAGACAGGAATATAGGCTATGAAGGAACAGTTGTTTAAACTGTTTAGTCGAAACATTCATTAAATCTTTTTGAATAACAAAGTATTTGTAAAATCATTTTTTATGGAATGCTTGCAAATACAAAAAGCTGTGAAATTCAGTGATTACTTCGTTAGTAATGACTATCACTCCAAACTAAAGAAAAAGAAGAGTGAAGAGTGTCAGCAGTTGAACTGCTCCCAGTGGTTTGATCATCTAAAGAAACAGTATTTTTCTCTCTTTATGCCTTTTGCCCTTGGAAGCTAAGAGCTTCTGCCACTTAGCTCTCCACCTAAGGTGCTGGTACAGTTTACTTTGTTTTATAGTCTGTTTCATTCTGCCTTTTTTTTAGTCAATATTGAAGGATTTTGTTTTGTTTTGTTGTGTTCATCTAGTGCTTCACTGAGGAGCTTATGGAAGGAAGATCCCAGGCAGTGTAACACCCAAAGCATGTTGAGATTGATCTCGTACCATTGTCTGCCTTGCTGTAAGCAGCTATCCCAAACCTGTGACTGAAGCTCAGCCAAAATGTCTTCCCAAAACCCCCCACCTCTTCCCCACTGAGCCTGCAAGTATTCAGGAAATATTCAGCTTTCAACTAGGAAATGAAACACTAGATGGCTTTTTCCCAACCTTTGCATTTCACATGTTTCATTTACCTTAGGAAGTTATGATCCCATGGAATATCATTGATTGCTTCCTCTGGTCTCTTTATGAAGTCTTGACCAATTACAGTCTACCAACAAACCTTTCTTTGAGCTTAAAAAGGGATGGACTTCAAAAATAAACATGGCTTGTGGTTATGGAAAAAGAATAAACACATCCACAATAAACTAACATACCGGTTTATCTGTTTGCAGATGTTCTAGTATAGCTCTAGGTCATAGTTACAAATGTATAGCAAAGGACCTAACAAAGTAAGAGCAGTGTTCTCATTGTTTAAAATGACCATTTTTATAAGTATAAAAATCAGTAATAAGCTGTAGAGTTTTCATGAAGTGCAAATAAAACCTTTTCTTTATGCAAACGGAGTCAGTGTAATTAAGAAAATGCACTGTAACTGTCTTCAAGTTTGAACTAAGCTTCAGTGCTCAGAAAACTTGGATTAAAAATAACAAAACAGAAAAGAAAAAGGTATCACTCAAACCAAGTAACTATTAGTGACAAGATAGTCTGTAGTAATACCAGAGATTACTCTGGTCTCAAAGGACTGCTTTTCCTGGCTAAACGACTTCAGGATCAAACCCCTTGAATAAGATAAACAGCTACTTTACTCAAAACATGATTCCATGAAGTAGTTTTCTGTCCTTTAACTTTCATTGCTTTTGTGTATATGGTTGGTAGGAGGAGGAAAGGAGGGAGGGGAAGGAAGAGAGAGAACAGATCCCCCAAGAGTGATGAGGTTTGCTCAAAAGCTCCAGACCTTGAGAATCTTTGCATACTAACATCTGAAACAGGTGGTTCTGGGCTCACTTTGTGAGCCTAAGTTGCTGTGTGTCGACCTTATGCTCCTGAGCCTTCTCAGATGTGTAGCCAGGAGGGATCTGTCTGACTGCATGTGATTTTTACGTATCTTTCAGCTAAATCACAGGTCTTAATGCAAAATGTACTCAGGGACACCACAGGGAATTGTGACACTCCTATAGGACTTTTCCACCATGAACACTGATCTGTGTAGTTTTTTCACCTGTGATCACTAAAATGTGGACAAAGTCTTCATTTCAATATTTAATAATAATCTTCATTTAATCAGTAATCCAAGAATAATTTGTTGGAAACCTCACAGATTATTGTGAATGGAGATTTGCTGTGCCAGTTATTAAGGGCTGGGAACTGGTAGGTACCTAAGAAAAGAAAATTAAATTCGCGTCAATAGAGTATGGAAAACTGGAGGTGTAAACAGAGAGAGGGGGAAATGCAAATAGCAATTGTGGGTAAAAGCAAGGGTATTGCTTCACATTTAATGACTGACTGTTAAGGACCCCAGTCATCTCCTCTGGCCAATCATTAACTGTTTAGAAATGTCCTCCCATTAGCTCTTTTTGCTTAACAACAAGTTACTAATACATGTTTAACAATATTAGTTATTTTTTTAACTGTCTCATAACAGGCAAATGAAAACTGCATCCACCAAGCTTTAACACCCAGAGGAAAGTAGCACAGCAGAGCTCCATTTTCTCCAGACCCGTTGTGATGCTCACTGCCTGTGCATCAGCCTGCAGCGTTTTACCATGCTTATACATGGCCAAGCGTGTGTTTTATCAGAGGCGCCTGCTTTAGTGTATGTGACTGGGCAGAAGCAGCAGAAGCTTGTTTTTGAAACCTGAGCAGTGCAGATTTAAAGGGATTCTGACCATGCAAACACATTTTTTTGTTTGTAACAACAGTAGACAATAGTGTCATGAGTAAATGCGCACAAAGTTTTTTGAGTTTTGTGTTTTGGGGTTTTTTTAACGATTTTTTTTTTCCACTTCTGTCCTTTAATTTGGTCTCTATCATGTATTTGGAAACAGTTTGAACTCAGAAAAACAACTAAAACTACTGGTTTGTTATAAAAATACATTGTTTTAAACACAGGCTGTCATGAGTTTAAAAGTTAAGATTCCTCAAAATTATGTTAACCCATTTCCAGCTGGATAAACAGAAATGCACAAAATAGGCTAACTTGTAGAGAGTACATGGCCACAAGCCTCAGGTCTGCCCTAATGGTACGTTTGTGTCTCACATTGACTGAGAAGACTCGTAGGCAGAATTTGGCCTGTTATCTGACAAAGTGAAAGTAGACAATTTATTGCAGTTAGATCCCCAAAAATAGATTCACAATTATCAAATAACAGAATCTGTTAGTTCTGCTGCCTTCAGTAAAATAACAGATCTCCATGGAAATAGGATTACAGGGGAAACCATATTAGATTAGGGTTCATCTGGCTCAATTTCCTGCCTCTGACAATAGCCAATACTTCAGAGGAGGGTGGCACAAATAGAGTATTAGATGTACGTATTTTTTTCTCTAAGTGTATAGAATCCAGCTATAAAAATCATCCTGTCTTTCTCCTACTTCTTGCTTCTGCCTTTCACTTTCCTCTTGCATATTGTTGGACCTTTATCTCTTGAAGTGTGATACTTTCTGAATTTTAGGCTTAACTGGGGAAGTTGTTGAATGTTTGGACTATATCTGAATCATATGGACTGGTAAATGGTGTTTGGAGTGTAAAAACTTTGCACAGTGAATTTGTCAAGGCTTGAGATTTGCCTGCTTGCTTGGAGTGCGGTTGCGGCTACAATGCCCAGCACACACACACATAGTATTGTTATTTTGGGTCTGTAGACTTGTAGCTCATAACCTCTCACAAATATGTCCTCTACAAATAAAAAATTGATAACTTACAATAAACTAAATCCGGGACCAGTAAATAATATTATATTCTGTGTACAAGATAGATGCCACCCATCTTGTATATTGACCATCATGAACACATTTTCTGAACATAGCAGCTAGTGCTCCCTGATAAGGTATACCTCAAAAACCTCCCTCAAAGTCCCTTTTATATCCGGGCCCTGATAGTTGGTTGTGACTGATGGTCATAAACTGATCAGTAGGAGTGCCAGCAAGGAGGTCAGCAACGAGCTATATATGTTTGAATTGCAAAGGTCTGCTTGCCTCCTCTTTGGACCACAAGTTATGCTGGGAAACAAAAATTCACATTGCTTACTGATCATAGGACACCAGAGCTCCAGGCATACCTCCTTCTCTCCAATGAACAAAAGGTAGTCTTTGTATTTTTTACAATTTTTTTTTCTTCAGTGGAAAACCAAGTGAAAGACTGGCTGGATCTGTAAATATTTAAGATGTACAAAAATGAGTCTTACTTTTGGGCACTGTTTGAGACTATTTTCTTTTGGGGATTTTTTTGGGGGGTGGGGTTGGGCAAGAGAAGCTTTTTTTCTTGCAGGCTCCTATAGCATACATTTGGCCCAAAGTATATGGAAGAACCGTCTCCCCACGCTTGCATTGCAACCTCATTGACCAGTGGTTTAGTACAGAACAGCGAGACCATGATGCACATACTGGGAACTGTAATACGACTTACTTGCCCAAGCAGCATACTGGTTAATTGTACGCAGCAGGCCATCTTATATGCTGCCAAAAGGTGTTGGAGTAGCTATAAAATAGTAACTTGAAGAGTTAGTGACAAATCAGTATTACGTTCTGGGCTCAGACTGAAGAGAAAGGGCAGCTCCTTATGGATTTTATGTTCTTCTCCCTAAATAAAACCACTGTATCCAATATGGTAATGTTTTGTCTTACTGATGCATGTGTTTCTTTCTTGGTAAATAATATCTTAATGCCATGTGTAGCTACTGTTTTAAAGAGAAGTCATTGAAGAAACAAATTTTAATTCTAGATTTCCACAGACTTATTAGGATTATGATGAATTAAAGCATAATAAAAAAATAACCTGATTAAGGTTATTAAGAGGTTATATCATCTTTAAGCTGTACCTCTCTTGAAAAAAGCTCATGAACAGAGGAGTGGTCGTCAGCTGAGAGGTCTACAGTTTGATTAAAAGCATGAAAAAGAGCCAGAAATACTTTCCAACCTGGAAGGATAAGACAAAGATTTACTGTCACTGAATGTGCCGAAAAGTCCTTGTTTTCTGTGCAGCTTAGGCTTGAGAATGTCCAATTAATTTTTTCATGTCCAGCTATCAATGAAATACAGAGAAATTACTCCGAATTCTTCAGTTGTTTGAATATTAGCAAGAGTTTGTTATGAAGACTATTAACACATCAGAAGTGAGAGGTTTCTAAATTTAGAAACAGGAAGCTGGTTATTGTCTGCTAGATTCCTCCAGGATCAATGTGTTGTGCTGAAGCAATGACAAATTAGTGAAAATCCACTAAACCAGCCATTCTGCTGTTCATGCAGAGAGCCAGCATCCTTTATCAAGCCTCATAATCTCCATTTATTAGAGCTTGCCAAATGAACTAACAGTTATGTCAGTCCTGCAGCAGTTTTCAGGAGGCCACAGCTCCATGAACCTGAAACTTTGACCGCTGAGAAGACATTGCTTGAAGCAGAAGTGTTATTAAGAAGCCACCTTCCCCATAACATCCCTGCTCCTGCTGCCGCCCCCAGCTCAGAAGCTCCATCTGCCTGGCTGTACCGTGGGGCAGGCACACCGGCAGGCTCTGTCCATGAGGTCCAGTATGGTGCTGAGTTTCTCATCAAACATCCTGTGCTGCAGGGACTCCTTCCTCCGAGTACTGTGCTTTGCGGACAGCCCTGACTGTGAGTTTGACAGGCGTGTACTTGCCTACATTTATAATGAAGACACTATTGGTAGAACCTCCATGGACTGGGGTAAGGTGATTTCTTCATCCAAAGATTTACAAGATTTTGTAGGAAAGCGTTCTTTGCTTTTTCAGCATGCTTTTTAGATGATGCCATGATGCAGTCATTGCTAATATTGAGCTTCAGGAGAGGTTCCTGAAATATTTTCAGCCTCTGACTCTTCTCTCACTATTTACAAATATCTTTGATAAAATACTAGAAGAACTAGACATTTACTGGACCCCCAGTGCCGCCAAACCTTGACATGTCCTTATCTATTTTCATATTTCCTGTTGCAGGCCACCAATTGCATGAGTTGTACATTGTGAAATACAGCTATTATGCATTCCTCTGGGGAGGCGGTACAAACGTAAGTTGAGTCACTTTATTACTTTGTTTTTTAACTATTTTGTTTTATGAATAATCCCTGTTGTAGCAGCTCACCCTCTCCATCCCTTTATAGCTGTGACTGGAAATGTTTGCTGAAACTGAAATGCAAGCATAGTATTTATTCCTATTCCTGAAGACTTGATGCATTCACCCCAGCATCCTAGCTATTAGGTTGACTAGAATATAAGACCATGTTTCAAAATGTTTTTAATACCGGGTTTTAAATATACTTCCAAAAGGGCTAACTACATTTTACCCATGTTAATGTAAGATATGGAGGCAGGAGACAGAGAAGCTGCCATAGCAGAAGAGGTGACCAGTGTGTGTAACTTAAAAGAGTTGTAGGTAGATCATTCATGATTATGCTTGGCCAGCTGTGCAACTTCTTATCTGAAGGAGAAAAATTACTTTCTGACTCCCACAGAGTGTCATTTTTATTCCCTAATGCTTGAGAAAGCTCTACTATTATTCACTTAAAGAACTAATTTTTTTCTTTCTATCTATCTCCTACTTTAATAAATTGGAATTAAGTATTTTCTGGTGTTCCCAGCAGTCAAAGGGTGTATATTTACCTGGCCTTGGATCTGGCACCGTCACTGCATTCCGTGTAATTGCAGTGCTTTATCCTGTTTATGAAACTGTTTAATGCTTTTATCTACCGAGGGTGGCATCCAGGATCGCTACATTTATGCTTTAAACATAGACACCAAAAAACCTCAGAAATGCTAAAGATGAGAGTACGCTTTATTGTAAGCATGACAGTAGCAAGTTATAAAACTTCTTCATCTTTAGCCCTCAATAGTGGCATGCTGCTATAGCTACAGGAAAAGCTGTGCAGGGGTAGGGAGCTGTGATGTTCCAGCTGTGCTCCTGTAACTCAAGACATTTACAGTTGAGATGGCTAGTCCTCTCAACTATTCTGCATTTTAGGAAAAACAGTGAAGATAGCTGCTGTCTAGGCTCCATGTCTGATTGCTATGGACTGATCACATAACATGTTTTCTTTTAGCAGCATTATGCACATGAATTACTAACTTCAGCCATGAAGCTATGCAATTGATTGTAGAACTCTGTTATCTCACATAATAAATTAGCTTTATTAAACCAAGCCTTAAAATAACTGTCTCATTTGAAACTCAGTCTTAGGCTTTCAGTTCAAATTTTTTTTACAAATCAACCTGGAAACACTGCTGGCACATGTAATGTTGCAAATGATGTACATTTACCTTGCTATGGGCTAAATCTTCAGTCCAACAAGCTATGCCTGTGAGGGATGTGTAGACACAGGTAAAGCAGAAATGCCTCATGCCCACAGCTCCTGGAGATGCCTAGTGCCTGTGTGCACTGGGAATGTTTGGCTGGTGCTGTGTGGCAGGGGACGTGCTTTCATGGAGCATCCCCTTCATCTCCGCTCTGCTGGGAGCAGGGAGTAGATATAGAGGCCTCCTTGATCCTCAGCATCTTTGAAGTGATGCAAATATTGAATATAACTGTCTTTTTTCTTCCAGATGACAGTTTTGCTCTGAACATGTCAGTCCAGAGAAATCTATAGAAGAGAACGAAGGTGGGGACTTGTGCACATCTGAAGCTGCTGTTTCTAGGTGGCCTTCAGGTCTACAGAGCTAGAACTGCATAGTCACAGTAGGTGCTGGATTAGACAGTTTTATTTTACAAAAGAAACAAGCATAAAGCATTTTAGCTAGTCTGAAACACAGAGTGACATTAAATAGCTCTCTATCTGAAGCCTAGTTAACAAACTTAGTGTCATACCAATATGCTTCTTAAGAATATTTAAAAGCCTGATAGACGCATCACTTCTGCTTCTTCACACAGGAAAGGACTCAGAAGAAAAAAGCTGAAAGATTTGGTTTAGTACAATGCCAAAACTCCTTAATTCTAATATCATAGGACAAGAACCTTCCCCGCAGTGAAAACATTGTTCATTTTATTCATATTGCGTGTACATAACGTCTTTGCTAAGGCTATCAACAAGGTCATCTCTTTGGTTTTTGGTTTGCATTTTGTGTTAAGACCTGAATGGAGACTGTTAGCTTATTTCATTTAGGCCAGCAAGGACAACTGCCTTTGTCATTTTGTTTTCTCAGGATACTGGAGTGGCTAGGACATCTGAGACTTGGAGAGGTATTTAAGAAAAAAGTGTTTGAGATGCTCTTGAGAATATGAGATGTTCCATTAAATGCAGTCATTGTCAATAAAATAGCAAATGCTGAGTCTGATTTTTATGGCTTTAGGAATGTTCCTAGAAATGCCAACTCAGTATGTCTCTTTCTAAACTAAAATTAGGACTGGAATAATAAGACCATGATTTTAGTGTTATATAATAGTGACATAACAGTGTGACAGAAAGTGACATAGTCACATAAAGAAAGCCCATTTTTCTCTAATCTACCAGAACGTGTTATGCCAACTAAACAACGTATTTTAACTGAATTTCTGAAAAAAGAAATCTCCTTGAAAAATGCTGCCATGAAAGAGCCACAGGAGAAGGACACAGAAGGGACTAGAAGCTGTTTAAATAAAGGAGAACAATGAAAAGAAAAAGCATTATCAGCCTAGAAAGAGCAAATGTACATATATGCATGTGGATAGATTTCCAGGCTTCATAGCAGGGCTAGAAATTGGGTTATTTTTCCTGTATTTTAGTTACGCAAAATGCACATGATACTTGTAGGTAAGAAAGACAGTAAACAAAACTCAAATTGTTCCTAAATTTAACAAATTTATCTATATGGTTAGGGTAATGGTTCAGCATTGACAAATGTACCATAACAAGGAATAATTTGAGCTACTCAAATACATTGGTGTTGTCACTCAAAAGAAGAGCTGTGCATTATACTGGATGGTTCAATAAGACTTTCTGCTCTGCATGGAGCAAGGGTCAAAAAAGAAAACAAACTGTTAGGATACAAAAGGCCTGGGAGAGAAATAATGCCAAAAATCTTATTATATCATTAAATAAATCAGTGTTATGCCCTCACCTGGAGTAATATATTAAATTGTGGTTATCCTGTTTCAAAGAGAATGTTATCAGAAATAGATGAAATATAGACATGGGCAATATAAATAACTAGAAGCATGAAAAGCCCTACGTTTCAAGACAGTTCGAAAAGTTTAAAATTATTTTAAAGAGAGAGAAGGTGGCTTAGATGGGTCACTAATCATAATGGCTACACTGTATATAGGAGAGGCTATTTATTCAGAAAGTGCAATGAAGTTAGTAATTTTTGCAATATGTAATTCTTCTCTGGAGCTCATCGCAATTTGGTGGCCAAGACTTCAGCTGAGTGCAGAGTTCAGTTAGATGTGTATGTATTTAAATAAACATAACTTCTGTGTTGCAGTCCGCAGGGTTTAAAAGATTTTTGAAGAGTTACAGACTACTCCAAGTGTGAACATTAGTGAAATTGTAAATGAGAACATTAAGAAGAAACTTTTCCTATGGACAGGTTATTTCATAGATGCTTACTACAGAGTTTCTGACACCTCTCCCTGAAACGCATCTAGTACAGGCCACTGTCAGAAAGGATATCTGAGGAGATGGACCACTGCTCTGATCCAGTGTGTCAATTCCTATGTTGAATCAATGATATAGAGATGAAAGGTTCGATATCCCATTATCAGTCTCTTGAACCATCCAATTCTCCTCCCCTTCTCCATTCAGCTATTGATTAAATTAAATGCAGCAAGGTAAATGTGGACAGGAAAGAAATTCCTTATCTTAGTGCAGGTCTTTGTCTGTGTGCTTTAGTCTGCATTAAAAAGAGATGGTAACCCCAAACTATTGAGCAATCTTTAGACTAGATTTATTCACAGCAGCTCATCCACACAAAGATGCCACTATTTGGTTATTATTTTTAATGCCATTTAACTTTTTATTATTTTTAGACATGAGTATGCAGTTGCTACTCATTACATGCTGCAGTTCTGGGGCAAATCTAGGTACAAAGAGACTGTGAAGGCCAAACCACTACTATTCATCTGTACATATGTGTTATGCTGACTGCTGCATGTTGTGGAAAGATTCTCTGTAGATTCACCAATGTGAAGATATAATGAGCTTAAAGCAGTGGAACCTCTGAAAACAGTTGGCAGTTAGATAATGATGGATATGCTACAGAATCCAGAGATCTTGGTGGTGGAGGATGAATGATGCATATAATGAAAAGAAGGCTAAAGCTGATCACCTTCCCTGTTAGTACAAACACGTAAAATGCAATTCACTGTGATGATGGTGGTGGTGCATTGAATAATAAATTATGAGTCTGGATCATAAAGGTAATTTTTTATGATAGAAAAGTTTAATATAAAATGTATGTAAATGAGTGTAACTTGCCAATTGATGCTTTTTGACTAAAGTGTTGGAGAAGAAAATAATTTCTTCTCTAGCACATTTACAACTTGAGCTGAAAAATGCGGGTGAGTTCCACTTTCCAATTTTGCTCACATTTTCAGACATACAGGAATAATAGATTAGTTAAGAGCTGTGTTTTATTGCTGTAAAACTCCTTAACATTGTGCAAAATTTCAGAAGTGCTATGAGTGAAAGTTGGTGATGAGGAAAGTGTGGTGGAAATTGTTAATTAATAGAGGACAAGGAGACAGCTGGTCCTGCTCTAAAATTTCTGGGGGCTTGCATGGGCTCAAAATTTAGCCTGGGGACTTGAAGTGAAGATCGTCCCAGCAGAGAAGTCCTAATAAGCAGAGAGCTCCAGTGGGGGGAAAAAACAGCCAGAAAAATAAGCAAAATGCTGGACAATAATGTATTTTGAGAGACGGGAGCGCTCTTGTGTTTCCCATAATTTACAAAGGTGCTATATGAAAGATGCAGCCAGGCTACATGGGCCACATGATTATATTGGGGGACAAGGCAGCAGATGAGAAATTAAAAAACAAAATACTCATCATGTAGGGATGCTTCTTACAGCAAACAGGGGCAGCTTGGTCCTCAGGATATGGAGATAGTTTGCACCTGATTTCTCTGCTGTATAAGTTTAATTTTAGCTATTCCCAAATGTAATATTCTCCTAGGGTTGTCTGCTAGGAGCTAGGCTCTCAAGGACCTGCTCTTCTTAAGATGAATATGGGGTTTTCGAGACATATTGTTCAGACAGGAATGTCTTTCTTTACCTAGGTTTAACTACTAATAAAACCAGGAGTGAGATATTTTGGTGAAAGCGAAGGGTTTTTTTTTTCATGATGTTGGCCATCCATTGAGCAAATTCAGGGTGTTTTTCTTCTTTTTTTAATAATTTGAGTGAAATATGCTTTACAATACAAAAAAAAAAGGCAAAAAGTTATCTGTGAGGAAGTTTTAATAAAAAAAGTATTTTTTCATTCACCATTGTCTGTAGAACTGTGCAAAAGATCCCAACAAAAAATTTGTGATTTTTCTGAGCTTGGGTTTTACTATAGAAAAGTAAAATTCAATTAAATTTTCTAAAAGAATTTCTAAGTAAAATTTACACATCATATACAGCCAAAATACTGATAAAAAGTACCAAACTGACATTTTGAAACATAGCAGCTTGAATCAATGTTTTGTTTTGACATTTTGATGCAAAACATAGATATTTTTGTATGACATTTCCAAAGCAAGTTGGGATTTTTTTGGTAACTGTCCTGCGGAAATGTTTAATGATTCGACAAACAAATGTCAAACTGTTGGAATTCCCTTGCAGCATAAATTCCATTGGCTGATCAGCTCTTATTTGCGCCCCTTGAAGAAGAGTTGAACATATCAATATAATAGAAATCCATATTCCCGCTAAAGAAATTCCAGTTCAAATTCGAGTTCTAGCAGTCTCACATAATTATACTTTTTGGCAAATTCTGTTGAGAAACAGTGGGGGCGTAATATTTTGTCACTTAGAGGTTTTTTTGAGGTAACAACAAATTAGAGAGAAAAGGCAAAAAATCCATGTTTCAAGAGGGATCTAGGAAATTATTTCATTAGCTGACACTTTAAGAAATTTTTTTGATTTGGCAAATGCCGTACTGCCCTCATCTAGACACAAAGGGAAAAAGTTAATACAAAATAATTTTATCTTTGTCTCAGTGCAAGGCATCATTCACCTCCGGCTGGTGAATAGATGTCCCAGATGTGGAAGCTGTATAACACTCTCTATGGCTGACACCAGACTTGTTACTAAATACCAAAGCTGAAGCACTGGTTTTATAGAACTGTGCATATTTAAAAGGCTAGAAATCATAGCAAAACACCACAATTTCGCAGAAAAGATGGGTTATCAGTCTGAAAATGTTATGAAAGCTTTTCCTGGGAAGCTCTGGATAGTAAAGCAACCTATATCTCTAAGGAGGTGAAAAAAGCAGAACATGCTGTTTAAGGCTGAGATCTCCCAGGGCTTGGTGAGGAGTTAAGAGTTTGGTTCTGGCAATGACAGGCACCTGTGAGAAACTGGACTCTGAACCCTCAGCCATTAGCAAAGACTGCCTCTAGAAGGAATTTGATGGTCTAAACAGAATCACTCTGACACAGATTTCTGGGTTTCAATTCATTTCTTTTGTACAGTTGTCTAAATTCACACGAATGAATGGAAAAAAAAAAATTTAGTCCTAACCTAAATGTTCCTTTGGCAAAGAGAAGCAAAAATAAGCCAGTTTTCCAAGTTTTATTTTCAGATATTCTCACCAGGGCTTCAATTCTTATTTGTATCCAGACCCACAATATGTTTATTTAAAAAAAAAAAAAAAGATAAGAACCAACGTGAGAGAACACCAAATCTGCTAGAAATCCATTAGTAATATGAAAAGCAGTACTAGCTGTTCTCTGTTGAAATGGTTAATAACAAAAGGAAGAAAGAAAATTAGATCCTTTGTTCTAGAGAGCATACATTTATGCAAAGAGGATGTTTAGCTGGGGGTGAAGAGATGAGGACTTGGCTAGTTATGAACTTGTAGAATAATCACGGGAAACATGATGAAGTGTTCATAGTGGTATAGTAATGAGATATGTAAAGCAAATGTATTATGATTAGATCATATTGCAAAGAGAAATGAGTAAATGTTGAGAACAATGCCATGTTCAATGTGTAAACAACACATCTCTCTCCTTAGCTGGGATTGTTATAAGCAAGCAAGAGTTAAAAATACAAGAGCAATTTTTAGAGGCAACCTCATGACTGGCAATCAGTGCTAATAAGATTCTTTTCCTCTTGCAAGATTCACAGAAAGCCCTCAATCCATGCCGAGCACATTCAAAGGCAAGGGACTAAGCGCTCCCCTTACAGGTTCATTATCATTCGCAGGTTATCCCAAGCCAAGTGAATCAGGAAAGCAAATGAATTAGTGAGAATTAAGGAGCCTCTGTGGTCTGAACCCTCTCCAAATCTCAGCTAAGATGAAAGGTAGACGCTGATGTCTTGTGTCCCAGGGTTTTCAGAACTGGAGCCCCAGTGCCGAGCTGCTTCCTCCAGAGCCTTGCAGAAATGTGCAGGCAGTTAATGTTGCCTAACGTCTCCTGACCGTGGGTTCAGCCATGTGGGAAAAGTTTTACGAGGCTGCAAAAACCAAACCCCCTTTCACTCACAATTAATTACAGGAGAGTTGCTATAGCACCTCGCTGTCAATGAGTCTGGTGTAAGCACACTTTCTTCTCATCTCGCCCAGTAATAATCAAAGATACTGGGGTAATGCCTTAGTACGTAATGATATCAAATAGGGTAGTTAAAAGAGAGATCTGCAGCACATTGAACCACTAACAGTACTGTCTCATTGGAAGCAATATCTTAAATGATAAGATTTGTACCTGGCATGAATCAGGATCTCTTGTGTTTACTTTCTGTATTTTTGTCTGAAATGATGCAGTACCTGACAAAGCTTTTAATCATATACTTATTTTTAGTTGTTATGATACAACGGGCTTCTGAGAGAAGCTATGGACTTAGAGTACAGTGGGTTGGAAAGATTTCAAAGGAAAGCAGTTTGTTTTCATTAAGCAGTTGTTACTGCTAATTGTATTTGATCACTATAAAGAATACAGTTTAATTAAAGAGGCACGCCGTCTAGGAAAAATATTTGATTTCCAAAGGATAACAGTATATCTTTGCATTTGTAAGTAGAGGGAAAAATATCAATTGAAAATGTGCAGATACATTTGTGTTTGTGCATGTGTATAAATAAAACAATATTGGTTTTGTGAGACTAGAGGTTTGATAGGAAAAATAAATCTATTCGAAAGATTTTTTCCTATTTTGATAACTGAATTATACTTAAATAGAAAGCTTGTATCTTATCAGATGCTGTCTTTTTGTGTGTTTCAAATTATTTAACATAGGTAATTATCTACAATAAAACAACATTTGACAAATGACATTAACCTGTGTTTTCACAGCCTAGGTTTGTATCAACATTTTCAGCAGATACATTTCTCTGCCATGATTTTTAATGTCGTCTGTTCCATGAATGTGAAGAGTTCAGTATGAAATTACATGTTTTTCATAATAAATGTATGGGCTTAATTTTATTTTTTTGCAAATGATATTTTTTCAGGGCTAGTTGGAAGGAAATTAATAGAAAATGAATGCCGATAAGTCTGCACGTGTAACTGAAGTCTAGAATTCATGTGCCAGTGTACATAATTGTTCCTTTAAACAATCATGTTGGAAAATTTTCTGGTTTTTACTTCCCCTCTTCATATAATTCCTGACTCATGACCTCCTATCTACCAGTCAGGCTTGATGTGCACGACTGTATCTCATCTATAATAATCATGATCTTTACAGAGAGATCGATTAAAATATTATGGTTCTCTTAAAATCAGAATGCATATCAAACAAAACCTCACTTATAAAATAAAGAAAAAGCTCAGCCTTTTGCAGAGTCTCCTCGGTGTGAATAAGACGTTGTAAAAATCTCTTAATATTCAAAGACAGTTAATCATTAAAGAGGCGAATATGTTAATAAGTTTTTATCACAATTGAAAATGCTGTTAGTGGTTCTCTGGATTACACTGTTCTATAGACACTACACTTAACATGTCTAGCAAAATGAGACCCTGTCCTGAAATTTTTGGGTTTTCTGGAAAAATCACAAGCTCCAAAATAATACACAGTTTAAATAAAAAGCTAATAACATTTAAAGAACAATTATCCTTTTAGTATGCACTCTAGTTTTTATCGAAAGTGTTTCAGAAACTACAGAACATTTTAACCCCTTCTCTCCTTTCACATAATATTGCTGAATGGAAAAAACCCCAACATTATCTAAACTAAGGTTGAAAATATTTATCAGAGGCAACAACTCTAGAATAAATTTATTTTTCTGGTAATTATAATTAATTTTTTTGGGGTGGGGGGTGAGTTACAAATCCCAGCCACTATATTGCCTGCAAAGAAAATGCCCTGAGACTTAAAGGAAAGATAAAAGTGAGCTGCAGGATAGTGTTAAAATTCAACAAATTTCATTCTTAATTTGTTAACACTGCAATGTTGTTCATTTCCTAGTATATTTTTTTTTATTTGCGCTAAGCCTTGTGCATTTCTACATAGAACACATTTTCCTGTTTTTCTAAATTAGATGAAAGAAATACTTCAATTGATATAATTCTCCCCACTCTCTTCCTAAACCCCTGCATCGTGAAATTATTTTATTAATCGTATTTTTTAATGTTGCTCCTGTTTTTAATCAGTTTCCCCTAGATTAGCTTACGTGTCTCTTCTAGTAAATTCTATTTATGTTACCCAAAGCATTAAAGATAGCAGATGCAGGTAAAATCCTTTTGAGAAAGACTTGAGCATACGGCAGAAGAAAAAAAAAACACCAAAAAACAATTAGAACAATTTCCCAGACAGTATCAGCCTAGAAAGCAGCAGAGTGCACAATACCATCAAATGTGTGCATGGCTGTGTGTGTGGGAAGAGCTTCATAATACAAATATTATTTAAAATGGTGTGAATCTGCGGCAGCCTGCAGCAAGAGCAACATCAGCCAGTCCTGCATTAGTGAAGCAGCGGGCCCTGCCCTTGTGCTGCCCACAAATGACCAGTGAAATCCCAGAGGCACTCTTGAATTTCTGCATTCTCATTTCATCAGCTGCAAAATATCTGTCACTCACGTCCCACACTGGGCAAAGTGACACCTGCCAGTCTCAAGAACAAGGACAAATTAATGTTCTTCCACCAACTGTGTCTCAGAAATGAGTAGCAAGCCACGGTGTGAGCAATCAACAGCTAGAGTACATTGTTAAAGTTTGCAATACATTTCTGGGGTTTCCTTTCAGCCAAGGTAATTTGCAGCAGCTGTTGCTGGTTTATGTTGTTATTGAACGTGTGTTCTGCTGATTTCTCTCCTAATGAATCTTTTAAAAATATTTTCAAAATGTGTGCAAAGTTGCATTGCTGAGGTTTCATGAAACTGCAAAACAAGGCGGGTTGATTTAAAACAATGCATAGCAGAGGCAGCACAGTGGCTGCCGGAGGAACGTGTAATCCCAGCACTCACCTTACCTACCTGATCTTCCTAGAAATCACTCAGAAACATTTTGGATACTGGATATAAAATCTTAAAAAAACCCAAAACAACAAAAAACATTTCTGATGTCTGTCATCATGTCACATCATGTTATGCGATATTATATCTGCTTGTGATGAGATGCAACATGACAGGATGTAATGCAATGTAACGTATCAAAAAATGTAAATAATCCACTTTTGGGGATTAGATATCTGCTGTCAATTCCTATAGCACGAGTCTGAACTGAATTTATTGCGGCGGATGGGAACTCAGCGAACACAAAACTGTCCATGGTGTTTGCAAACCAGCACACATCACAGTTCACTGCCTCTCCCAGTTACTTTTGGATAGTTTGGCTCATATATGGCTGTATTGCAATGTTAAATGAAAGTTCTTGTGGTGCAGTCTTGTGACTTGATCATTTTGTTAATTATCACCTCCTACAGCAATCACTTCTATGATGCCTCACCTCACGGTGAGTAGCAGTTTGTACGTTTTTAAAACTACTTTTTGGAAATAGCCTTAGTGTTTCTCATGGTAAAATGTAACTTGCACAATGTGAACACAAAATTGAGTAGTATGTATGACACAACTGGAAAAAAAAATGGTGCTTTGGGCCAAATAAGAGACTGCTTAAGACACTCAAGCCTCCTGAGGTCTCCCTGAGGCTGGAGACCTTCTTTTGGTGGCAGGGCTACCATCAGAGAACCGTGAGGAGAGGATGAGTGAAATACATTTCTATTGTATCTGTCTGTAAGATTTGACCAAAGGCACATATGTTTCAGAATTGCACAGGCTCGGAAACCTCATCTCGCAGTGGAAGTTCACCTGTGCTTTCTCCCGACTCTGGAGGCGTGGGCTCAGAGAGGGCATGAGGAGTCAGGGGGCTGTGCCATGGAAAGTGGGCATTTGAAATGATGACAAAAGCAGCCGAACTGGTCTGGGTGTAATCTGGAACAGTGAGGATAGGGCTTTCAAGGTGTTGAACTAGGAAATTAAAAGGCCTGGTTTGCCTTTGCATAGCCAAGGCTAGGGGAAGGGCCTTATCACCAGCCAAGGGAGGGATGCAGAGGGTGGTACCCCGGTCCCCTGACCCCTCTCCCATCACAGCCCAGATCTCCCTTTCCCTCTGCCCCTACCTTCTTGCTGGTTCACTTGCAGCAGCTGCATCCAGCCCAGAATTAACCCATTTGTGTGTCCAGTGCCTGGGAGAAAAAAATCCAAGCTGATGTATTTCAGCACTAAGTAAGTGTTAATGGATGTTTTAGAACTTGCTTTTTATTTTGTTTCAACAGAAGACAAAAAGCCACATTGTCTGAAGCCTAGTCTGCAGCACAGGCATGCTGTCTTGCCGCTACAACAGCTTCACCCCCACTACCTTTGGCTGCATTGGGAGCTCGAGCATAGATGAGTGAACAGCA
This sequence comes from Leptosomus discolor, assembly GCF_034619465.1. NCBI lineage: Eukaryota > Metazoa > Chordata > Aves > Leptosomiformes > Leptosomidae > Leptosomus > Leptosomus discolor. The sequence continues at coordinate 20,057,765 of NC_141395.1, read as the reverse complement.
TTTTAAATACCATGTTTATTCAACGTGCTCTAAGCAGGGTTAGATAATATGATATTTATAAAACCCCATTCTCTGTATACTTGAGGATTGCCCACCTTGCTAGCACTGATGTCGCTGAACAGATATTAGCAGCGGTGGGGGGTGGCTGTAAATTTTGCCTCGTGTAGACACGGCTTACAAGGTAAGCAGGCAAACCCCTGGCTGCAACCGCATGCCTAGGAATGGAACCTTTTATTTGCTGTCATAGTGATGACTTTTAATTGTCCCAATAAACAAGCTTTTAAAAAGCTTCTAAAATGTTCTCTAATAACACACTTTGGTCTTTAGCCATAGAAATGCAGAAATAATTAGAAGTGCCATTGTGTACAGTGCCTTCTGGACTGGGCTGAAGGTGAAGGAGAAAGTATCATGCTATCCTTGTCAGCTGCAAGGGTAATTACTGCTGGCTGAAATTACTCAACATTTGTTTATAAGCTCCCCAGAGCATGCTGTAAATAGATTGTCTGTTATAGTCCAATCACATTAAAACGCTGCTCCTTGCAAACTGCTACCTCCTGTTTTCTGTAAGCTAGACAGAGAAAGCCTGCTGCTCACTTATTGAGCACCAAGCGCTGAAGAGCTATGTTTAATGTGATTGTTTTCATTAGCTCTTTTCTGTCTGATATTACATTTATAGTTTGCTGGGCTTGAAGACTGGCATGTTGCATCGCCTTCATTTGCTATAGTGAGAGTGAATAGCTTTATTTCTGGAGGCTGTATGCAACAGATGATGGGAATTTTGGAATAGCAAAAGCATGGGAGTATCTACGGACACTCATTCTCCTCCTGGGCAATGGTGTTTTTCTATTTGCCTTTTAAATGCTCCTGCACTGGTTCCAGCGGTGGTCACGTTGCCTAAATTGTCCTTTGAAGGATGAGAAGTATTTTCATAAAAGGTTAGAAAGAATGTATTTTCCTTAGCACTGAATTTCACAGTACAGCATTGTCCTGTCCATTATGACCTGAGTTGTATGAAATAGTGATGCAGCCACAGCCTGTCTGTTTGATTTGCTCTCAGCATGATTTACCACATCATATCACAACAGCCCAGGTATTTCCAATAAATATGGGGCCAAATTCGTCGCTGACATATGCAGACACAATTCCATTGCTATCGATAGAGTTGCATTTGCTCCCGCCAAGGTGAATCTGGCCACTAAATTGAAGATTTAGGGGAAAGAAATAGAATTTTGCAAAAACCCCACCCAATCCACAAAACTAAAAACCAAACACATGCCCCCTGACTCCCCCCCCCCCCCATATTAAAAAAACCTAAAGGCGGTATAGATCCATTACTGGGTATCAGGGACAGAAATTTGTAACCCCTGTTTCATGAGTAATTCATGAGAACACACACAAAGGGTATTTCAATAGCACTCATTTTTATTTACCACTGATTATTCTCCTAAATCAGTACTGATTATATACAGAGCAAAGCGTGGACTCATCATGTCACATTTATTTGAAAAGGCTAGCAATGACAAGCTGCCTTGCATAGCCTCATAGCTGGGTATAAGTCTAGACATTAGTGAATTTAACCTGATTTTCTTAAAACACAGACACTGCCTTCGTGTAAATGCTCATGGAAGACATTGCAGCTACGACAACTTATACCAGTGACTGAGCTTCCCGGGAAATAACACAACAAAGCAGCAATGTTAGTGACCAATAGAGAATTACTAAAGGAACACAGATAATTGGAAGAAAATAAATGACCTGGGTAGAATAGCTACTATAAAATCAAGTGTGGGCGAAATCATTGTACTGGATACCTTCCAGCCTCACATGTCCTGGGTGCCTTTCTCCCTAATTTTGAGATCTGCATAAAGCTTCTGTTCTCTGCAAACCCGTCAGGAAGGGATAAGAACGGGGATTTGGATACCGGCATTTTCTTCTAACTGGAATAATCGCCTGTGGAATACTGTCCTTCTGGGAAAGATGCTGGAGTGCTAGAAATGATGATTCAATTGCCCATTAAGATAATTCCTGGAAGTACTACTTTCTTGAGGCTGTGTTTCCAGGAATGGCAATCACAGCATCACTGCTCTGACAGTGCGATAGGTATCTCCAGAAGTGGACACAGCAGGTGAATATTTCCAGTTACTGCAAGTAATACACCGCAGGTTAGATCTCATGCTTATATTTATTTGCAAAAGCTAACTAATGCAGCATATTGCAATCTTTTGATGATGAATTATACCAATTGTTTTGCAATAAACGTAAGCTTTTTTGCAATCCAGGTAACATTTTTTATGTTCCTATTACTGCTTTTTGTGCTGTTAGAGAAGCAGTGAATCTTTAAAGAGAAACTTCCTACAGCTAAAAAAGACATTAAGGGGGAAAAAAGCTGGGAGCCATAGTGACAGGTACAACTAAGGCTGTATCCTTCGGTTCCCTGGAAACCAGTCAAACACTATCTCATCTTGCAATGGTTGTGTCTGATCCTCTGCTTCAGACATCTTCCTAATAATAGCAACTACAGAGGTGACTCTCTGCAAATAAGGGCTTACAGCAACTGGACATCCATCATATATCTCCAGAGCAACATTAGACCACCCTAATGGGTACTCCCGTCTTCATTATGATATTAATTCTCTAAATTTCCAAAGTGATTTCATTTGTAAAATGACAAAGGCTGGCTGCTCAGGAGACAAACTGTTTTCATCCCCCTCCTGCATGCTTACAAAGGCTTGCTCTCTTTAGTCTTTGGGGGAAAAGAAATTTGATAGCATCAGATCTCTTGTGATACACAAGGCTGCCTAACAGCTACACCACCTGCCAGCACTGCATGCCTGCCCATCCAGCCTGAAGATTTCTAAAGCAATGGTTGATGAGTAGAACATAGATGTTGGGTTGGGGCGGGGGGAGGTGAAGCTATGCAGGGAGAAAATAGAGGCTCTATAAAATACTCACTGTGAAAGTGAGGCAGGATTGAGGGTAAGGGTGAGGTCAGAGCCAAGGCTGGAAACTGAATCAATCTGAACAAGGTTGGTTTGGTTAGATTAGGTAAAAGCATGATTTTCTCCCTGGTGTATCAAAGTCTTTGCTCTGGCTACAAATTCACTGAGAGACAACCAAAGCAAACTTTTCACAAAGAGGCAATTCTTTGCATAGCTCCTGACCTTCAGGCTCTTTAAGATTAAAGAAAAAATAGATATTAAATTAAAAAGGAAACCAGTAAACCTGTAGCATCGCTAACACTTGCCCCATATAGTGACTAAAGTGCCTAACTGAAAATAGTGAGGAATTAGGAGGTTCTTTTAAGGGCAGTGATGATAGTAACCTGACCAGAAAATGAAAGCCATCAAAACAAAACAGCATTTAATGCACTGAAAAGTATACAAGATGCCAGTCTCACTAGGCTTTATCCTGCTTTAAGAAACCACCAAAATGGCATCCTGTAATTTACCTGGTTCTGGATTTCCTTTAATTTACATTTGTTCAATCCTTTTGCTGTCCACAGCCGAGTATATGCAGGTGGCAATGTGAGACAAGACTCACACCAAGAAGTCCAGTTCCTCTTCCCAGTGAAGATCACCTTCAGCAAGCAGCTGATTTTAGTTGCTCCTGTGAGTACCCTCTTACAATTTCATTCCCTTTGTCCTTGCTCTACTGCTAGTTTTCTTTTTTACCGGGTACTTCTACACACCCTTTAGTGATGAATCTCAGTATTCAGGGCCAGCACTTGATACTGGTACAGCTCCCTGGCCCCCAGTCTCAAGGCATCCCAAATCCCAGGTGTTCTTCAGCTGGCAAGAAAATAGCAAAGTGCCTGTGTGTGATTGAAGCCCAGAAGCACATCCCCACCTGGCTCATGCGCTCCCTCCTGAGGCACAGGGACAATGCGGTGCTGTGTGCAGGCGACAGTACAGGCGGCTGTTGGGGTGACTGAGCTGGGCAGTGTGTCACCCAGAGCAGTGCGCGGCTCTGCATCCCACTGCTGCCTTGCGTCAGGCATTTACTGCAAACCTGGCTCTTCATTAAATTTTATATATGTATCAAAGAGTGTTTCCATCTCACACGTATGAAAACTTTACCATAAAATCTTGTTTAAAACCAAATTAATTAGCAACATTAAAAACATTGAAAAGGATGGCTCTTTTTTCTCCCAGAAGAAGCCCTCATGTTTAGGCTAGAGTCAAGCTCCTTTTTTTCTAATTCTCTCTTTCTTTCTGGTCCTATAAATCTTGCATCCTCTGCTGAACAGCCATGCAGCTTCAGCAGGAAGCAGACTGCCTCTCTTTTTTCCCTCTTCTACCCTCCTTCCCCAAATCTCCGGCAATTGTGGCTTAACTTGGTAGTCAGAGACCAGGCTGGAGCTGTAGATTTGAACCCCTCACACTGAGGAGGTCACCGAACCATAGTCAGCTCACCAGTTTCTGGGTGAGTGCTTTAACCACTGCTATAAAAGATGAGCAGCAGCATCACCACCATCCATCTTTAAAAAATAAAGAGTAATCCAGTTGTCCAGCCCTCAAGAAACAAAGCGCCTATGAGTCAGAGGGTTTTGCTGAATGTGAATGTGAGCTACATCTTAACGCTTAACTGAAGGCACTGTGTGTATAGCTTAGTCCTATAGGAAATATGATATTAGATTATTAGCCTCTCTTCATAATTTCCTAGCAGATCTGAACATCACCTCAACTCAAGATGCTTTCTGTTAAAAATCCTTGTTTTCAGCGGTAAGTGTGCGCCACAAAAGGAATTTGGATCTTCGACTTGGATGGCTAAATTGTCCTCAGAAATCATGGCTCTTAAATGTATTTTTGGTTCTAGCATAAGGGCTGAATTTTGATGCCACATTGATCCTGCCAGATAATGACTGACTGCTGTTTCTGTGTCTTCTTTTAATATAGATGGGAGATGGAGATGCTCTGCACCTCCTGGTTATACTCCTCTTTCCAGTTCTACAGCTTCATTTTTCTGCACTTTAAGTATTTAGCAGAAAGACATGATGGTCTAGTTGGCAGCTGTCCCTACCGGTTATTTATGTTTTTCGAAATTTTGCATTCCATAGACTTAAATTCACACATGCTGTAAAGGAACTCTACTGTGATTGCTTATCTCAGGGATAAACTTGGCTCCATGGTGTATGCTTATGATGTTACTGATGGCACTCTGGCCTCCAAATTAAATTATTAATGGAAAATTCTTTGTCATTTGTTTCTCAATGTCATATAAATGCAAAAGTATTTTCCAGTGCAGCTTCATGGAGAAGATGTTCTCCTTTTGCATTGAACTTTGTGCTTTCTGAAAGAGGTGCTAAACTATTATTCCTTTCCAGCTTTAACTGAATACTGTAGTTCCCGGTCTAAGATAAATCCACTGCAGTTGTTATCAATAAAAGCTCTAATAACACCTCAAAGTCCTGCTTTTCTTTTGCAAAAATTATAGGCTAATATTTAGGGTTTGTGCCAGTTTCATGCAAGTTAGCCAGTATAAATCCACTCTGGCATCATAAACTGTTTCTGCCTTACACGGTTACCTTCTAAAAGTTTGAAACTCCAGCCTAACATGTCACCTCAGTATGGACAACATACTGCATGATTCACTAGGTGAAAAAAATACCCCATTTGCTAAGCTCTTTGAATGTTCTGTAGTAATCTAGCACAGAGCTGGAGCAATCATTACTCTCTTTTTAGGCTTCCTGAACTCTGCCATGGAAGAGAATTAGCTTCCCAAGGGTGACTGTGAAAGCTATAGTGGTTTTTGTGGGGTCTACGCTCAGGAAAAAAGAGGAACATTGCTTTGCTGGGATTTGGTGGGGTGAAAGCCATCGTGAAGGGACAGCGGGTGGTTCATTTGTGGTGAGGGAAGCCCAGACCCATAAGCAGTGGTGTGGCACAGAGATTTTGTTGTTAACTGCATACGACCTTTTTGTTTTCATGTTAGGGGACGTCAGAGCCATGACCACCTGAAACAGTCCATGCTGCCGGTTATGCATGGAAGGGTTGAACTGATCTTTTCTCTTTCCAGGCTTGAAGGGGAAACGAAAACCTGGTGCAAATGCTGGTTTAGTCTGTTAGCTCGGTTTCATAAAGGCAAAAATGTGGCTGAAAGGCACTTTTATTTGCTCTCTCCACCCAAACAGTGTTTTTATTGCTGAGCCTCCGGAAGGCACAATACAACATCTGACCGGTGCTCTGCTCTCAGATACCTCTGAAGTAGAAAACAAGTTGTTTGCCATTTTCTTCCCTTGTCAGATCAAAACAATACACATGCTCAATATACCTATCTTGAGAAGTTTTCTTTATTGATGACTCTCACATTCTCTGCAAACAATATATTTTCTACAGTAACTGTCCAGGTAAACAGGGTTCACTCTGGAAATAGAAAGAGCAGAACCATATGGGAGATTATAAAAATGAAGCGAACTGAACCATGGGTCTGAAAACATTGTAAATTCTTTCCATACCCTGACAAATGCTCACACTGTTAGGAATGCCTTTGTTGTTAAGACTTGTCCTCTAATTGTCTGGCACCTTCCAGAGAATGGTTCTGCTTGTATGCTAAATTATGACACGGAGATAGTTCGCTAGCTTGATCTGGTCTTTTCTGCATTACCAACAGGTTTCCATTGTGTTCCCATAAAATCCAATACCTGAGTAAGCTTAAAGTTTGTTCAACTTTGTTTAATGTTTGTGTGACATCTGCTTTCAATGGTATTTGAACCAGAGTGGTAGTGGAGAGATGTCACAAATTCAGTGGACTCTGAAGTGTAACTATACAATGCTGGTTTGATACCAACCTGTTTGAGGGCTTTGTGGTGTGAAGGAGAGTCCTGCACCCTCTTACGCTTGCCCAGGTGGTTCTGAAGTGATTTTGTACCCCCTCCATGCGCATATAGTTTAAGAAGTCACAAACCTATTGCATATACAATAGCTGAGTAGCGTAAGTTTCATAGATCCATATGATATGTCTCTCCAGCACTGCTCTTTCAGAGCATTGCCATTCAGGTACATGGGTATGGTCAGAAAAATTCTGTTAGCATACATAATTTACCATGAAAAATAATAGTCCCACATAAAAAATATGTGTGTAGAGTACATATATACTCCAAACTTGTTGCTCTTATCCTGTGTTTTTATTAGCTCTCTGCACAATATTTGTTTTCTGCTATTTGGGATGGTAATAAAAGGAATTATGTCTCCTTCACTAAGCAAGCTTTTTAATATAAATAGGATTTGTATATGCTAATTAATAATGCATTGTATCTACACTGACTACTGGATACTGTAACCCTTAGATGGAAAGGAGTGCACATAGGCTGGTCCCTTCAAATCCAAACTTGTAGGTAATCTCTGTACATCGGAGCGATGTTAAGAAGGCATTTTTATTCTGCAGTTCAAGATGGCGAACACCTGGGCATGATATTCTGCTTTTGACCTTGTAAATACCATTCGCAGTTCTGAAAGCAGGAACACCTTGTGATAAAACCGTATTAAGTGATAATGACGTTTTGTCTTACTATGCTGAAAATTGCTCTGAGAAGGAGGAAGACATTTCCACTGATCATTCATCAATCTTCAGATTGCCTTCAAATGATGAAGAGCTCAGGTTCCCAGCCCTGCAGCTGAATGGCATGAACGTACCCCATGGCCATGGAGAAGTGAGGGGATGCTGTGAGGCAGGAAGGGCACCGCCAGAGCCCAGGGTGAATTCCAGCCGTGTGGACCCACACACGGCATGGCACGCAGAAGACAGAGTGCGGCCTTAGGCTCTGTGTCCTGAGAAACAATATTATCAGTGTTTGGCTTTGCTGAGCCATTCATGCTGCTTTCCAGTGCAGGAAGAGCAGGTTGATAGTGATACTATTTACAATTCATTATGAGAAGATTGCAGAAGATTGTTGAAGACAGGAACCACTGACCTTCTATTTCCCTTTCATCTGCAGGAGTACATTCATAAACGATAGTCCACTTTAAAGACACTGGAGTGGAGAATTATACTGGGCTGATTCTTCCGCAATCTTCTTTATCTTTTGGGTCAGCAACATCACTAATTGGCACTTGACAGCACTTCCAGATACTCCTTGTGAATCTCATAGTGTGACTGGTAGTTGATAACATAAAGAGAAGAATTCTCAGATCCATTTTAGTCCATCAAAAACTAGACGCTGCATAGCATGTGCAACATCTGGCAATTGATAGCACCATGTTTGTTAAGGTTATCTGATTGGAAGAGCTGCAAGCAATGAATAACGCAGCAAAGCTGCATGTGATAACCTCCCCACAGTGAAACTGCATGGGCTGGCAGTTATCTTCATGCTTGCCATTTTGACATTCTGGATTTTTAAAGTGGAAAGTGCTAAAGAAAAGCTCCCAATTTTCTCAATGTACTTGCCAGACAAAGATACCCTGCAATGTGGTTAACAGGGGTTTTTTATGCTGATGAATTTTGCAAATCAAATTTTCACATCCTAAAACAGTAGGAGTTATTTTTGAGGCCTGAATGGATTTGAAGGATGACTTAATTTTGCAGCAGAACGACTGCAACTTTTCATCCCCAAAGAATAATTCAAAATTCATACCTTTTGTTATTATATGTCTAAACCATAGGTTTTTCTATATACTTTATAAACTAATCTTTTCAAGCCCTTATTCAATACAAGAAAGGTACTAACCGTGATTTCTTAATTTTCTCAAAATACGTAGGCTAGCATATACAAAGAAACAGTTGCTATCAGCCCTAACGAGTGAAAATTATTTTATTGTATGTGATTAGTAATATACACCTTCTTTGGCTCATTTTACAGATTTCAAATAGTTTCCTCTGCTGTGGACATCATGCTTGTTAACAGGATCTTCAACAGAAAGTAAAAAGCTATGTCAGTGCATGCAGCGGACTGGATAGCTCTGACCTGCCATTGAATGATGGATGTTCTCGTCGCAGCTGCGGAAAATAACATAACAGAGAGAAATATTAGTGTTACATTGCATATTTTTATGCAATATAGGCTTTGAATCTCAAATGCCCTAACACCTGCATGCATTTCAGCACCACATTCCTGTAAGTGCATTCCATAAATCTGAATTCCAGGTAGCACTATGCAGACTTGCAAACCCTTCTTCTCCGAACTCTATTATTTATAAGATTAAAACCCCTGAGGTTTCAAATGGCAGGTTTATTGTCAAGTACAATGTACTTTTCATTCTGAATGGACAAAAGCCTTTGAGCTTACCTGACTCTGCATGGATACCTGCCTGCCTGCCCTCAGTGCTACCACATGTATTAGTGGAGCCCAATCTTTTCTCCAGGGCTGTGAGACAAGCATCCTGTAGGGCCCTCCACCCGTACCACTGGTACACGCCCTGTTGGAGGAGATCTCTTTCTTTAGAATCATTGGATGGATGGCCTCCATCCAGGGCTGCATCAGAGCTAGAAGCACTCAGAAAATGTTACTTGTAGAAAATAGTTATCTGCTTGGTTCAGCTTCTGGATTTCTTTGCACTACACCCAGAAACAGATGTTGACCCTTACAGATGTGCTCATTGTTAACAGACGTTCAATGAAAATGGCATGGTTACAAAATATTCGCTCTGTGGTTATCTATTGTTTGATATTCATAGGGTGTGGTTAGTCTTTAAAGTCATAAATAGAAAAAAAGTATAAACAGGATGGAGGAACTAAAAACGATTTCAGAAATGCTTTTCTAAAGTTTCTGATGCAGATCTCACATCTGCTCATGCAAGTATAGTTCCAAGTATCCTAGGAAAATAAACATTTAGGTTGTGGTCAGGTATATTCAGAAGCTAAGGTATTATAAATTTTTAAATGGAGAAGGCACTAGAGGCTCCTAAGATGACCATTAAAGACCATATTATGAGGCATTTTGTCTGAAGCATGTTAAAGAACCATAGTTGGTCTTCAAAAGTGTCAAATGTCTTTCAGATGTGCGGGTGTTAATGAAACATATGTTCATCAATCTTTAGAGTGGGAGGTTTTTACAGCTGCTTACCATTGCTACATATGCACATAAAAATCCCCTTGCTTGTTCTCAGATCACAGGCAAGGGAAAAAAAAGAAATATTTTTTTAACTAAAGAAGAGATATGTTAGCCTCTTTCACTTGAACTGCTCCAGCAAGTGATCTCAAAAAACTGCTGACCACCCTGTTTGCCGCATGGGGGTTTTTTTATGCCAAGACGTTTAGTACTGATGAAGGCACACAAATAGAAAACAATTGAAGTTTTGTGAGATCTAGCTAACTAACATTTTGTTAGTTTTTGTAACAAAGATAAGAGGTTTTGGACTTTGGACACAAGAATGAAATAAGTAAATAATGGTTAATATAAGAAAGGGCATATGGTTCTTGTTTAATGGATTAATAAGAGCAATTAACCTTGTAGTACATTAACATTTTAGGACTGAAATGTTTGTAAGTGAGTTAGTTTTTCATGAAATGTCCTTATAAAGGTCAAAGTCAAACTGTATTTTAAAAGAAATTTTAAGCTCAGAAGTTTGTATTTGCTGATGTTGTTTATCCAGCCACACTAAGAATGGTCTAAATTTAATACCAAAAAGGAAATAAATATGGTATGAGGTACATAGCTGATCAGTACGATTCGTAAATCCATATCTAAGTTATACTTTGTGTGACCAATAGAAATTTGTTCAAGAATTAAAGGAGGAGGTATTTTATTTAGTTTTATGTGTGTTATCTAGTTCTTCATCTTGTGCTTTAAGTCAAGTGTATTACAATTATGCCAACAGACCATTAGAATCTTTATGTTACATTAATGGCAGTGGTAAGCTTGCTAATTTTAATATTCAAGTATACAGTATCCTGTAAGTTAATTTTCGTCACTTCCGTGTGCCTGTTCAGAAGAACAAACCAGTTAAAGAACTGGGCTGTGCTTATTGAACAGCTGAGATCTTGATATAACTGTGATTTACAGATGCTTTGTGTAGGCGGAGGGGAAATGATGCATGACCCAGATGGTGAATCAGAGGCTGTTGTGAGGATTCGTCCTCAGAAGTTTGGTTTGAAAAACAGGATTTTTAGAGGTAATGTGAGAGTGAGTCTTGCAGGAAGCAAAGTATGGAAGTTCTTTGTTTTTATAAAGAGTGTATTTATTTATTTATTTATTTATTTATTCTGAACTCAGATTCATGGATGCAACTTTTTTGGGGTGGTGCTTTCCTCCTCAGGAACATGCCAGGGGACTGTTTATGGCTATGAATGAATTTTCACATCGTCTTTGCTGTCTTTTCCATCTTGTGGCACATACTTTAATCTGTCTGTTGGGCTTTTCCTTTTAAGTCTTCACTTCATTGGACATGGTTCCTGCTGTCTGAGGCAGTTTCTGAGTACTCTTCACAACTGAGGAGTCTGTCAGAGGTGGCAATTATATGACTTGATGGCTCATTCTTCTCCCTTCTTTTCTATGGCTCTATAGGGTCAAGTTCTTGGCTTTAACAGATACTTTCTTGCTGAGGCCCATTAACAAAAGGTGTTGGTCCTTACATTGCTTGCAAGTTTCCTGACTCTCCTCCTCTTCCCCATCTGACTAAAGGAAAGATCCCAGCAATGATTCTGGGATGAACAGAACATGCACAAGACTCTGCTTTTTTCCCCCCAACGATTTTCGGCTTTCTCCTTTTTAACTTGAATTCTCATGTTTTCTACAGAAATTACATTCTCTTAGAGGCAGAAGCTATGTTTTATGTGGCTACAGTGACAGCATAGAAAGCCAAGAAGGAATTAGCATGCTATTTGTTAAGTGAATAGCTTGCTGACATTTTGTTTTAAGTTATTTAATCACTCTGTCCCTCCCTTTTCTGTAAGGTTAGTCCACAATGGTCATAAGGCATTTTGTACTATGCAAATTATTAATTATTTTTCCACATGCTTATGATACTTTCACCTGGTCAGCTGCAGGATTTAGGAGAAGAGTCTCCCTGTCAGATAGCTCAAATATCTATGATGCCTAGCCCTTGAGTGCCAGCACTGAAAAATAGAATTAAGGAACAACCAAGAGAAAATTAAATTGCAGGATTCATGTAAGATAAGGAAAGCATGTGGTCATATTATTTACCATTTATTTATATATGACTGATGTGACAACAAAAGCCAGCAATCAGGCCAAGGGCTGATACTAGAATTTGTTACAGAGTATATTTGAAGGAAATTGCAATCTTAATTAACAGACAAAGCATCTGAGGAGCCTGCCAAAAGCAAAAAAAAAAAAAAGAAAAGTACAAGATAACGCAGCATTCATAACAGCCTGGGCCAGTTCGTGGGCACATAGGGTTGTATGTGTACTAACTACTTAGTTTTTGCTGCTAGTGGCAATCCAAAGTTTCAGGCTGTTTAACCTGTGTTTAGAGTAGCGCAGATTTTGTAGGCTTCGGAATGCGAATTGGACTTAGCAAAGGTCTGGAAGGTGAGCTGATAATTTGCTTTACAGGCTCATGCTGTTTGCTTGACTTCTCAGAACGATTCTTTTATGTGTACAGCATTGTGTCAGAAAAGCCATGGACATGTTTTAGGGAGAGGTGCACAGGCAGAGACACAGACATGCTTTAAGGCATGGACATGCTTTTAGGGAGAGATGCACAGGCCTGTCACAAATGGTGGGGAAACCCCAGAATCAATGAAAGAAGGTAATAGGAAGTCTTGTAGAGCAACACGGAGGCAGAGAGGGGTAAAGAGAGAATTCAAGTGTGTTCTTTAATGAATCCTACAAAAGGCAAAAGTGGTTTAAAAGGGGCTCCATTAAAGACTCAATCCACTTGTTGAAAATAAGTCTTTTTGATAGCTTCAGATGACATCTCTTTGCAGATAAGCTTGAAGAACTTGGCTTTACCTGCACCACAATTAGCACATTATCATTATATAGATATTTTATCTATTGATAGTTCTTTGCTGTTGAAAATTAAGCCATTGAAAAGCAAGCTTGTCACAAAACTACAGTCCTCAAAATGTTGGACTTAAGAACATTCCTCAAATTCACAGAAATTTCGAGACAGTAGTAGACATGTTTCTCCTTGTTAGTTGGGAATTCTTTACACCCCTTTCCCTCCCTACCCCTCTCTGTATATTTACTTCTTTTGGTTGTGTGAAGAAAAGAAATTTCTCAGAAAAAAAAGAATCTTGGAAATTTTCCCAAGCCAACAGTGCAATTTGAGAGGGCCATCCCATAGAGTAGGAAACCAATTTAAATTCCAACTTGAACAGCACATTGGTTCTGAAAATCATGTAACACTGAAAGCACTTCAAAAGACATCAGTGGAATAATGTCTTCCACAAATTTCATAGGACATGGCTAGAAGGAGGTGCGGGGAGGGAGAAATGAGGTCTCATGTAGTAAGCTCAGTAACAAGCTTCCCAGATAGTGCTGGCAGTAAGGAGATAGACGAAGTCCACACAGCTTTCAGAAAGGAGCACGTTTGTCATTTATTTGTGAGCCTCCTTGAGTATTTTGTCACCAAAGCAGGCAGACATCCTTATCTAAATAGCTAAAGCCACGTCTCAAAAGCTAATCTAATTTCAAATCATTCTGTATCCACAGAAAAGGCAGAGCAGCATTGTCTCCTGGCATGTTTTTGGTATGTGAACAATGAAGTAGCTGAAAGAAAATAGCGAGTTCATGACCATTCATTGTGGTATGGTCTTATCTAACAGCAAGCAAAATATTCAGCAGAATTCCTTTGATGGCAGTTTGTTTATTGACAGTGAAACTTATAGGCAGGGGATCAGCAGTAAGAGGTAGATCAGCATTTGACATCTGAGAATTTTTTGTTAATGAAGTATAGGATTCTACTCATTTTCCTAAAGAAGGGCGCTCACCAGTGAACCTGTCTCTGTGATAAAAGGAATTCTCTCACCATTACTGGCACCCCCTGAAACCCTCTGCTTTCAAAAGGTGGTTCCGAGGATGGAGACGAATGTTACTGAGAGACACTTGTTCTCGCCTGCTGAATTCCCAATGACCCGCCTTGGCTGGTTCTGAAGACCACGGTCCAGTGAGGTCCTCTGAGAACCACTTAACATTGAAAACATTTCAGACCTAAGTAGGTTTTTATCTTTTCAGTCTCCTCTCTCAAAAATAAGCTCAGCATCCCTGACTTTTAATCTGTTTTATAATGAAATCTGCTGTTAGAATCACACCATTTTCCTGTTCAAAGCTTTGAAGATGGTTAGCGTAGGCAAACAACCCAACATATCTTTTGAGTCTCCAGCTCAATCCTGTTAAGATGCCTCTCTGTCTTGTCTTCCTAACCTCTCCTCTTCTCTACAGATACTACTAGTCAATCTGGAGATCAAAGATTTTGCAGTTTCATTTTCACCTTTGTGTTTCCAGCTAATTAAACTGGCTTTTAAATTTAACTGTAACAATGCCACTGAGGCAGTTACAGAAATAAAAGTGTGCTGCACTGGTAGTGTAAATAAATGGTCCTGACCCTGGCACAGCAAATGTTCAGATTGGTAATATTAATGACAGAAATTGTTACAGGCAATCTAGAAACAAAAAAGAACCCTAAGTAAACAGGGAAATACCATTTTTAAAGCCAAATGCAATACTGAGAGAGCATTTTAGGTCCCTAGTGGGGTGGGAAGTATGGAGGTGTGGGTGTTCACACACGGTTGTGGGCAAAAGGGACAAATCAGTCCTATAGCTATAGGCAAGATTAATTCTCTTATTTTTAGAGGGCTTGTCTAATTTTCAGCAGTACTATCTGTCTCTAAAGGGCAGCAGAAAGTGCTGTAGGATAGCTACGGCTTTACCAAGTACTTGTACTTGACTGGGTCCAAAGCATAAGAAGAGGAAAAAAATCAGATGCCTTTGAAGAGTCTCAGTAGCAGCCCTATAATATCAGGGAAGCTGCTTTGGTCCCACTGCCACCAGAAGCAGCTGTGGTCCACCTGGGACCACTAAAGGAGGGTGGTGTCTTTGGCTCTAAGCTCATATTGTCTATGCATTTTGAACAGAAAATTCAGATGTTAGGAGATGATTTTAGAAATATCAAATGAAGTTAAGCTTATTACCATCTTATATCAGATCAAATTTCTAGTAATTTCTTCAATCAGCATTTAGCATATGATTGCATTGTAATAAAAATTTCAGAAATATGATGAAGTTGTACAATTGCAGTAAATGAAGCACCTGTGTTTATTACAAATCTGTGTGCAGAGCTCTATCTGCATAGATACTTGTCAGTCAAACAGATGTCCTTATATTTTTCTAATTGGGAAATGGAGGTGAGTTGGCATTTATACCATGACTGTTATGTGATTGACATATGTCCAGGCTGAAGCAGAAGCACAACACAACCCCTTTGTAAACAGAAAACAAACCAGTGATAAAGTCGAGTCACATGAGGCTCCGCTTGTTTATATAAAGTTTAAATAACAGCAAGTGCAAAATTCATAGGTACACCAGTTATGTTGAAGACCTAATTATAGGACAATTCTATTCCCTATTTTGGATAAAATTTGTGCACTTAGTATTTTCCTGGTGTTGTATCTAAATACATACACATGTAATGTATAAGGTATATGCCTTTTGTCATTAGTTACTCTTTTTACCTTTTAACTCTAGCATTTTCTTTAAGTTTTCATCAAAAATAAGAAAGTATCCCCTACAGTAAAATAATATCTACCTGTAGATTCATAGAAAATGACAAGGAAACACATATTTAATGTAAAATTATATCAAATATTAAAAATACAATAAAAATCCTGCTTTAATAAAATGTATTCAGTATTTTTCCCAGCACTGAAGGTCCAGCTGGAGTCTAAGCTGGAGTCCACTGAGTGGTCCAGCCAGTAAATCCATGCTCTCCAATTTAGAGACAAGGATGTTGTGTGGGACAGTGTCAAATGCTTTGCCCAAGTCAAGGTAGATTATGTCAGTTGCTCTTCCCTTATCTATCAATGCTGTAAGCCTGTCATAGAAGGCCACCAAATTTGACAGGCACAATTTGCCCTTAGTGTAGCCATGTTGGCTGTCACCAATCACCTCCTTATTTTCCACGTGCCCTTGCACAGTTTCTGGGAGGATTCGCTCCATGATCTTGCTGGGCATAGAGGTGAGACTGACTGGCCTGTAGTTCCCCATGTCTTTCTTTTTTTCCCTTTTTGAAAATTGAGGTTATGTCTCCCCTTTTCCAGTCAGCAGGAACTTCACCAGACCACAACAACTTCTCAAATATGTTGGATAATGGCTTAGCAACTTCATCTGCCAGTTCCCTCAGGTTCCTTAGTTGGTCTTGAACCTGATCTTCTCCTGCAGCAGGCAGTTCTTTGTTCTCCCAGCCCCTGCTTTTTCTTTCTGTGACTTGGGTGGTGTGGCTGGAGCACTTGCTAGAGAAGACAGAGGCAAAAAATTTGTTGAGTACCTCAGCCTTCTCCATATCCTGGGTAACAAGGTCTCCTGTTTCCTTCTGGAAAGGGCCCACATTTTCCCTTGTCCTCCTTTTATCACCAACATACCTGTAGAAGCCTTTTCTGTTGCCCTTGACATCCCTGGCCAGATTTAATTCTGTGGGGGCTTTGGCTTTGCTGACCTGATCCCTGGCTGCTTAGACAATTTCTCTGTATTCTTCCCAGGCTACCTGTCCTTGCTTCCACCCTCTGTAGGCTTCCCATTTTTGTCTGAGTTTGTCCAGGAGCAACTTGTTCATCCATGCAGGCCTCCTGGTGTTTTGCCTGACTTCCTCTTTGTTGGAGCTTAGAGGAGGTGATCCTTGAATATTAATCTTGAATATTAATTCTGCTTTGTACAAATAACCAACACAATCTCAATCAAGCTCATCTTTAAATAGGATTTATCTGAATAATGTTCTGATTATCAAATGACAGTTATAATTTTATCCAGTTAGCTGCTTATTTCATTGTATTTTCTCCATTTATTTTTAAGTTGTTGTGCCTTTTAAAAAATGAACCAAGCAAATTAATATATGGAAGTATTCCATAAATTTAACAAATTATATAGATTATACAATTGCCATCTTATTAGGTCCATAAGTTTCAAGCCTTTGCTTTGGTAGAAATGAACTGGTAGCAGGAGAAACTGTAGCAGGTTGTCATTGCCTGCTAAGAATAGCTTTAAATTACACATTTTCTTCTATCCAGATAAAGATGGCTTTGAATTATCCACTTTTTCTAGGGTGCTGTGTATTTAAAAATTGTAGGAAGGAAAACATGAAAACATACTGCCTTTTGAAGCAAATTAGCAGTAAAGATGAAGTAGAAAAACATTTCCCTTTCCTGACTGGCTTGCAACTAATGTGGGTTTCTTGAAGATGTACATGCCCGCAAAAAATGATAAATATATTGGAAAAAGGAAGGGAAAAATGAAAGAGTAAGCTGGCCATGTAAAGCAGCTGATGTAAAGATGGAGAGACATAGCCATAGAAACTAGTCACATAAATAGTCATGAAATGAAAAGTTTCAGATTTGTATTGAAGTAAAAAAAAACTACTTAGAGAAAGGCCAACAGGCCAGACTAAATAATCCTCGACTTAACGTCCAATTCTGAATCACATATTAGCTGCAGAGATTTTAATGTAAATATGCCATTACACTGTCATTACAGTGATCAGGCTGCATGGCTCACAGGTCACATCTCAGCCACTGTTAATTTTGCAGGCAAAAGCTTTTTTTCTCTTGAAATGTTAATAACTTTCTATTAGTTAATGTAGCGTGACTAAAATTCAGATTAGATATAATTCATTTTAATATCTGTGACTGGCTATCCCGATCATTTAGCAATGGTTTCCAGCTGAATACAAGATGCTAAATTGGACTCATTTGCATAGCCCTGTTAAAGTAATGCCATTCTCTAAATGTAGGCATCTTCAAATTAATTTAAAAGATTTTTTTTGTGGTTTTGCTACCATGATAAAATCTTTTGCTAACAACTAATTGAAGTTACTATGAGACTAACACATCCTTTTCCTTCTTTTCTGAGGAACAAATGACTAGTTAATATCATTAACCAGTAAGGGGAAAAAAAATCCACAGTGCCTTTGAGTGCTAAAAGAGCCTAATTTGGGAGCTGCAGACAGACCAACCACCACTATTTGGCAGCATTGAAATAAATACCCTTTCTTACTCTTAAGCACATTTATCTACACTGCTGTATGTCAAAAGTTAGCACTGGATTGACCTTGAAATCATCACTGAATCCACTCGGTTTATTTAAAGATCTGCTATAAAACATATGTTCATTTAAGGTACAGTTTAGCTAAACTAGGCAGCTCTCAGGACCTTCACCAGTTCCTGAAAGAGCTCCGCACACTCAAAAATGTGCGTTGTTATTAATCACTAATATTCTTCCCTTAATATGCACATATAACACCATTTAATGGTAATGGGAGATACATTAGCTCCACAAGGAGAGAATGGTCCTTCAACTTATCAAACCCTACCTTTAAACTCATTTCAATAAATGCATATGTGGGGAACTTTTTGGGATGATGACTTGGTTCAATCTTGAAGAGGGATGGCCAGAAACCTTTTTCTTTTAAATTAAATGCAAATAAATAAACAAGTCTATTACTTGTATTATGTTAGTCAGTATGAATCGCATATTTGGCATGGAATATCTATTCCTGCATCCAATTGAAAGTAATGCCTGTTGAATACTGATTAGACATCCACACATACAAGGACATAAATCAACTCTGATATTTTTTTACTATTTGCATTATCTCAGCACCTAAAAGCTCTCATGGCCAACCCAGGAACCCCATCACCCCAGTGTGTGTACAAACACGTGCACTCACACCCTGAGGAGGACCAAAAGAACTCAGAAACTATCACAGACAAGACAATTCTCCTCATTTACATACATGAAACTGAGAACAAGGTCAGAAGAAAACAGAATAATGAAAGTGTCATGGACTGACACTGCATCAGATTATGTAACTGTAAAATTCTACATGCTTCACAGCAAAGGAATTTACCAATCTTTAATTTAAAAATATTGAGGGATGTGAAAGAAATAGTCAAGAGTGAAAATACTGGTTAATATGCTTCCATGTTTCTTAACCACTCCAAAGTGTTTGATGCCTCTGCAATACCAAACAAAAGACTCCTTGGCTGCCAATAAGATCCTAAGATTGCTTAGCACTGTGGAGTTGTCATCTACTGATTGTCAAAAAACTTTTGCAACAGTTCAAAAAATAAATATGTTTAAAATGATAAAGAAAATATTTTAGATAACACATAGATCCACTTATAGGGCAAAACATTGCTACTGTTTTCCTATTGTTGTGAAAAGAACAGTATCTATTTAAGAGCAGAAACACAAAGTACAAAAAATCATGATCCCTCTGTCGGTCGTGGAGCCTAATGGCTCTCGGAGAAAACAGTGCAATCTCAGTGTGAGGCACCACCTGAGTACCAGATGTAAGACAATTGTGTATGCAGCGGGGAACTGAGGCATGATAGTGGCAAATCTGTTGATTTGCTAATATGTATATGTATTTATATACATGTAATATCCCTCCACCTTTCTCTCAGCAGGGGACATGTTCAGACAATTTAAATGCGATTTTCTCTGCCTATCTCCTCCACTTTCACTTAAAAACTGCAGTGTGTTCTGGAATGCTTTGTCTGCTGAAGTTTTGAATGACTACCAGCACTTTCACTGGCAGTCTTTTTTGATCCCCAGCTCAGTTTCTTTCTCTCAGCTGGTCATAAAACTACCCATCAAGCTCACAATAATGCTTATGTGCAGGAATGTCAGACAGATGTGTTTTTTGCATTCTGAATGAATTTGCACCCATTTTTACATGGGAATGAAACTTTCATGTGCAAGATTAATAGAAAAAATTGTATATCTTTCATAATGAACTGACCACTTAACCAGCCTTGAGTCTGGAGTTTCTTTTTCATAGTTCCCTCATAACAATCAGAGGTTTGGATTGGTTTGTTTCTTTGTTTTTCATTTTCTCCTTTTTTTTTTTTTTTTTTCCCAAGAATAATATTCAAAACCATGGATAGAATACTAACAAACAAAAATTGGCTTCAGCTGGGGTAAACAGTAAGATTTATATAAATGCTGACTAGTACTGTAAGGTTAAAAATAAGAAAGCTTGAATCAACAAATTTTTATATCCACTACAGACTTAAAGTAAGGTAAAACTGAGATTTGAATATCCCAGAATTTGAGGAAGTATAGAACTTTGTTGATGGCCTAGAGGGACCCAAGAGATTATTTGCACCAGACAACCCTGATCCTCTGAGAACAGTCGGTTTTGAATTTGTAATTTTGTTTTCAGATGTCTTCCTAAAGTAATGGTTCACTTAGTAGAACTTTGTGAAAAAAAAAGTACTGTAGCGAGCAGAAATGAGCAGAAAAACTTGCAGATCTACGCAACCAGATAAAACAAAGGCAATAATATTATTTTCTGAACCTGTTGGGCAGCCGGTCATAGCACACAGGATACCTATTAACCGTACTTTCTCCAACTTGTACAAAGCCCTGCCACTGAGGTTTTCCAGGGTTGTGTTTGTTCTGGTCTGCCTCTGCCTCCAGAAGTGTGGCAGATAGGATCACTGCTAAGGAAATTTCTTGCTTGGATGGGGAGAAGGCAGCTACTTCTAAATATTTTAATTGCTTCCACTTTGGCTGGGAGTAAAAACACTTACAAACGACATTTCTTATCAGCAACCACAGCCTCAAAGCACATCAATTTGTTTTACTTTGTCAGTGAGCAAAAGGGCTTATGCACAACCCAATTTTACATTGACTAAGTTCGTTGTTCTGTTCCAATGTTGCTGTTGCTATTTTCCTCTGACATTGTAAGATTTCAAAATTATTTTATATATATTTGATCTCTTCTATTTTTCAGAGACCAGCCAAATGACTTGTCAGCAATTCACTAGGAACAAGGAAGGTAACAGTAACTGCTGTCTGGTGTGGGCTGTTATAAGAAGTAAGGGTTGGATTAAAATCTGTTGCGATTTGTCAATTACAAACCCCAGAAATTTCAGCCTCTTGCTTCCAGACCATTTCTTTTACACAGTCAGAAAAGTATTCACCCTTTCAAAACTGCAGAAAATGCAGAGCACCTTATTGTTTTTGTGTATGCATGGAAAAGAAAATGCTACATTCACACCATGTATTCCCATATAGGAAATGCTGTGAGCAGAGATGTCTTGGTTTTCATAATCTGGAAAGTGAAACAAAACCATGTAATTTAACCAGCATCTTGGAACTATATATAGCTCAAAAAACTCCAAGTAATCTGAGAGAATTTTTATCGGTCAGTCCCTCTGTTAAAAAATAGCATGTGTGAGGCCATCATGACCACTTCATGGATATTTTGTTAGTAGAAGAAGAAACTAAATTCAGTGGATAAATTAAGCATTACAAGTTATTCCCTCAGGATCTAATTCAGAATGTACTGTATTTATACCTTTGTTTGGCCGATCATCAGATGGACTCATAACAACATGTTATATCTAAGCCCTTTTCCTAGGGCTTTTCCAGTATAACTCAATGGTTAACAGCTGCTCTTTCATGTTGTGCTTCCAGCCAACCTGCTACAACCTACTTCTCCTCAAGAAAGGTGGCGTTTTTCATAATGCATAAGGTATAAAGACTTCTGTGGCTCACTTCTGGACTCAAGAGGGAGATTATTCCAGCTGCCCATATCTAAAGTCTGTGCTCAAGTGCATAGGTCAGAGAATTCTCCAGCCAAGAGCTAATACAGCTTGTTGTGCCTTCTGAGATTTCTGGTTTAGGAACACAGTTCTTGCAATGTGACTCTGCAGCCATAGAAAGAAAAAGGTCCTTTATACCACATTTGAAAAATGGCATCCTTTGTCTACCTCCTAAATTGTAAAAAGAATATATAGTGAAGTGCTCAGCTTGTCCTTTTTTCTAGATCTATATCCTCTAGGGCATTGAACTGAAGTTACTTGTGTCTCAGATCAAAGTCATTTCACTTAGAAACTCAGGTTGAGCTTGAAGGCAGTCTCTTAAGTGAAGGTCAATGGTTTATCCATTACAGCACCCAACCCCAAATTATTTTTGCAATTAGTAATATTTATATCTGTTTTTATAGTGTAAAAGAATAAAGAAGGGATAGTCAGCATTTTCAAGAAATACAAGTTAAAGGTGTCCTATCATTTAAAATAATATATCATGTTAGAAAGGAAACTTAAAAGCTGGCATATGCAATCTAAAATTAAATACAGATTTTGAATTTCAGGCTGTGAAGCTAAAAAGATCAAAGGAAACTCTTTACAGTTCTTTGGAATTTGGTATTATACTTCCCGGGAGGTCATTTACTCCCATAATTTAGTCTGACTTATTTTGGCTTCAGTTCCACTAAAAGTATGTAGCAAAAAAGAGGGCCTCTTTTTACTTTAATTTTTAACTGCAACCTGTCAGTTAAAGGGAAAAAAAAAAGAAAAAGCAAAAAAGAGTGTCTGGAAGAGGATGATCTACAGAAGTACTAATAGCTTTCAAATCTTTTGACTTTTTGAGCCTGATATGGCTAGAAACTTATCTGGAAAGATTGTATTTTAACCCTTTTGACTGTTCTCGGACATAATGTGTGCTTTTATTGAAAGGGAACTTATTCACTGCCCTTGAACATATTCTGTCATTTCCACAATAACATCTCCCTTGACTGCAGTGCCTTGCCTCGTTGGACAAAATAATAGGAGGACCCTAAGTTTCAGGTTCCTATAGACAAACATCAAAAGCACGCCTGTTATAAGTCAGAGAAGTATCCAGAATTTACCTACTGTCTGGACAAACCCAAAAATAAGCCAGATACCTGCTGGGATGTGAAGACAGTGCTGATGGGGCTGAGCAGGCTAAAGCGTACTCTTACTTCACTGCATTTTGGGAGAACGAAAAACAAGAGTAGTTTCAGAAGGATGAGAAAAATTTAAAAGAGCTTTTGTCTTTCAGAAAAGATGTGGTATAGTCCTGACGTCATTATTTATTTTATCTATACCAGTTTCCACAAACAGGACCTAAAAAAGTTAAAAATAAGAGACTCATGTACTTTATCTTCTAAGACCACATTAAGACTAGCTGGTGGGAGCAGCAGAGGTAGTAAGGGAATGCTCTTTGCCGAAACAGGGAGTCACTTTCCCCCATCAGCATCTCTCCTTTTTCCTCTGAGGAACAAAAATAGGCAGCGCAACAGATGAATTTTCCATCTGCAAGAGGCTGGCCTTGGCCAGACTCAAGGCTGGAGAATGGGACAGAGAGATCCAGCCTGTGAAAGGGTTTCCCCCCTGCTTGACATTCAGGCTTTCAACTGATCCTGAAGAGAGTCCGAGCAAAACCACTGAAGAGCTGATCTCATGAGTATGATCTCATTCCTTTGTTACATTGCAGGATGTATTTGCAGAAGCACTCATGGGGACAACTCAGCCTTAGGAGTTGTGTCCAATGAATATGTTTTTATATATGCATGTATATGTATTATTTTGCTTCTGGTTTTGACCACATCATTTAATTATTTTGTCATCTTATACTGCAGCAGCTATTTTGGACCTAGTTCAGTGGGATGCACACATCTGATGGTGACTCTTGTTTGTTTACCCCTTCTCTCCTTGTTGGCTTTTATTTACTCTCTAAATCGTTATAACTAGAAGTTTTTCCCCTCCTCTGTAATGGAATAGCATAAATAAAACTACAAAAGCAAAAGTGGTCTTGGACCATAAAGAATGTGACAGACTGGCCTTGTCTCTGGCACTTGGGAAAACTGGGGCTCTTGCTGTTCCATTAGAGTAGACTAATGATGGTCTAGTATACACTAATAATTTCCCAGCAAGATACGTGCTTGAAAACATCTTCCTGTGTGATTAATACTTCTGAAAACGTAGCTGTTTCCATCTGACAAAACCAAATGGATTAGAAATGTTACAAACACTTTTTTTTCAGTAAAAAGGGTAGTGGCAGCAGAGAGGTTAATTCTCCTCTTTTCATGCAGGTGTCTTCTTAGAAGAGAAGTGATTAAAGGAGTTTCTTTTTTGGCATAAAAGTGTTTTTCTAATCTTGTTGAAGTGCCTAAAATGTGTTTGAAGAGTCAGATAAAAGCATGGACTTCTTATTTAATCAGTTACCAGTTATATGTTCCAGTGTTTATTTTGTTCTGTCATTGAAACATATTTTCTTAAAATGTCTTTTACTTCACCACAGTCGATAGGTAATAATGATACAAGACATTTAGGATGCATTTCAACACTAGGCGCAAAAGAATAGCTCTCTCCCAAACTTGTACAACTGCACAAAGACAGAAACACTGTTCATTTTAAATGTTGAGCATATATTTATTTCTCAGGGACACTTGGGATAATATCAGAATTTGTGTTGCAATTTCTCAGCAAGTTACCTAGTAGACTGAGGGTATAGAGAAAAAATTAGCCTATTCCTGCCAGCTGTGGCATCCAAAATGGTTATGCCCATTTACTAATGCATGGAATCTGATCCCCAAAATCTTCTTTTAGTTTTTCTTTTTTCTCTTTTCTTTTTTCTTTTCTTTTCTTTTCTTTTCTTTTCTTTTCTTTTCTTTTCTTTTCTTTTCTTTTCTTTTCTTTTCTTTTCTTTTCTTTTCTTTTCTTTTCTTTTCTTTTCTTTTCTTTTCTTTTCTTTTCTTTTCTTTTCGTTTTTTCTTTTCTCTTTTCTTTTCTTTTCTTTTCTTTTCTTTTCTTTTCTTTTCTTTTCTTTTCTTTTCTTTTCTTTTCTTTTCTTTTCTTTTCTTTTCTTTTCTTTTCTTTTCTTTTCTTTTCTTTTTTTCTTTTCTTTTTTCTTTTCTTTTCTTTTCTTTTCTTTTCTTTTCTTTTCTTTTCTTTTCTTTTCTTTTCTTTTCTTTTCTTTTCTTTTTTTTCTTTTCTTTTTTCTTTTCTTTTCTTTTCTTTTCTTTTCTTTTCTTTTCTTTTCTTTTCTTTTCTTTTCTTTTCTTTTCTTTTCTTTTCTTTTCTTTTTTTCTTTTCTTTTTTCTTTTCTTTTCTTTTCTTTTCTTTTCTTTTCTTTTCTTTTCTTTTCTTTTCTTTTCTTTTCTTTTCTTTTCTTTTCTTTTCTTTTCTTTTCTTTTCTTTTCTTTTCTTTTCTTTTCTTTTCTTTTTTTTCTTTTCTTTTTTCTTTTCTTTTCTTTTTTTCTTATACGGGTTAATTTTTTTTTTTTTTAATTTAGGTATCAAGTATTCAAGCCTAGCAGAAAACTATTTGCACTATAAAAAAAGTATGACTTGGTTTAAATCACACATGATATAATTTCCCCCTTCGATGCCAGAAGGAAGAAAAAGCTTTTCTATAGTCAAGTAAATGCCTAGCTAAAAAGACTAGCATTGTACCATGCTGCAAATGTTCTCTGCTGGTATTAGATCCTTCAGTGGAAAATTAGGTGCAGACCTAGGTTGTTTATTGAACTAAAGGCATACATGTGCTAAAGACATCTCTCTGTTCTTACAAAGGTATCGACTGCTTCTATCATCATAGGATTCCCCACTATGCTTTACCACTGGGGAAGGAATAGATCCAAAGCAGAGAAAGAAAAGGTGTCTGAGCACATGCAGAACTTCCCTGAACAGCAGTGGCTTTTTGTGCTTCTACCACATATTTGAAAAACTATTATGACTAAAAGAAATCCAAAGGCAGAGCTGATATATGCAAAATGAGGCTTAACTGTGATCTCTGAGGACCCGATTCTCCACTGAGCAGCATGCGTTCCCTGGAACCATGTGTCTGTAATGTCCTGCCTACATCAGGACATCTAAACGAGTTGACCTTCATGCAACACACAATAGATTCATGGGTTAAAATGGCTGTGAGGAAATTTCACTACAGCATGGAATTTGGTTGACTTGAAAATAAATTTGACGGTGTAGCATGTTAGCAAAAGTTCTAATTGTACCTACTCCTCATGGAAATAGTTAGGCCTTACTTTAACTCTGCTCTTCTCAGCAATTGAGATTCTCCATGTTAAATATTTCTTTTTTTTACTGTTCCTCTGTCCTCTTCATATAAATCCGGCTTGCCCTCTCTTTCCCCAGAAATTTCAAGAGTTGGAAGGCGCAGCAGTCCAGCTTCAGTATCCATTGAGATCAAACCCAAAGAAATGGACCCATCTCTATTCAAAATGAATTTCCTTTATACAAAAAACACAAAGGAAACTGAAGCTACATTTCTAAATACTGAAAAGCAAAGAATAAAAGGTGACTTTTCCCTCAAAGTGTTCTATGTCAACGTCATTTAGTGCTTTGGCAAATCCCAGGATATTCTAGGAGGACCAGTTTAAGGTAGCAAGCCATGCACAAACCTTTTCATTAGCACCTTATTTTCAAACAGAGGCCTGCAGAAATTCCGGTGCTCTGAACCCTCACAGGGGGATGGAGCAAACAGAAAAGATCTTGTTAAAACTATCCTTCTCCAAAGACTACTGGGTTTTTTTCTTCTTTTTTAAGTACTCTTCTCTGTGAAAAGCAAAACCACGTTTAGCTGAATATGTCCTCTCCATGTCAACTTCCAGTGTTTTCATGTATTTGTCAATGGCACCAGTCAGTTGTAGCATTGCTTCCTATTTTTCTCTGGGTAGGGTGCATGAAAGGAAGCCGAAATGCCAGATGAATTTACTTATGTTCATGGACAGATTTCGTGAGATCAGACTCCGTATGTGCTAAGGCCTCTGCTCTTCCTGTGTAAGCCCATGGTTAGCTATCATTATTATTTAGTTACACGGAAGCAGTGCTTACACAAGGCTGGTGCCTTGCTCTTGTCTGCTGCTTTCTGTCACTCATCTTTCAATCTGAAATCTTTTATTTAGCATTAGGAGTACCTTGAATATACTTCTGGCATCACTAGCAACCCTCATCTGCTCTGTACTATAGTCTTTCCAAGCATCTCTGATAATCGATTTTTTTCCTCTCTTCTCCCTGTTTCGTTCTTCATTAAAACAGCCTTTTTAACCCTTTCTTTTCTGCCTCAGAAACAGCTTTTTTTTTCTCTCTGTTTCTTTTTTTTGCCTCAACCTTTGCTTACCTCTGAGAAGTTAAACTCCTCAAAGTGGATCTTCAGCCCACAGGCTCCCTTTTCACAACAGTGGATCCCCCTCTTTGTTCTCCAAACTTCTACCACAAACTGTTTAAATAATAATATTTTTTAAAAAAATTATTGTATTTTGGAACTATATGTGGATGACTTTATATAGAAATTACAATCAAATGATAGAGTGATATTGAGATTGCAACATTATGCAAGGAGAGTGATATAATTTAAGCCAATCAATAAGGGTTAATGAAACCTAAATCTCATCAGAATAATTTGATATTTTTTGATTAAAGCTTTAGGATATTATACATGTATAGGGAGAAAACTTTTGTCTGAAATTCTTTGATTTGGTATCACCTAACAGTTTATTACAAAACCTGAATATTACAAAATCAATATGGTACATATTAAATGGGTTAAACATGATGGTGGTCTCAAAATGTAGTTAGAAATGCTGTATCAGCCACTGAGTATGAATGTTTCTAGTGTGTTGTTAATCTTAGCATATTTGGTATCTTAATTTATGATGTGGAAGAAAAGAGTCACAATAAGTTGTAGAAAACACTAAGACTGTGAACAAAAGATATAAATAAGAGGTGAGGAAATAATGAAAACTGTTGTAGGGTACTTTGGGCACAATTAAGTTGGGCACAACTAAACTATGCATTTTGGTGAAGGTAAGACCACATACTCAGGAACAACAAAGAAAGTGTGTGACCACTTAAAGGAGATTGCACTAGTCCTAGAAAACAATTACACCAAAAGGATTAACCGGTGAAGAATGGTTCTGTGTAAAATTTCAGTGTTACCATGAAGCCAAAAGGTCCTTTCTTACCCCTGGTGAGGAAAAAGGGGCCTATAAGTAGGAACCTCTATTGCCTCTGTGGTGAGCAATGACCTCTCCTGAACTACTGTGTCTTATTCCAGAAACCAGACTTGTAGAGTTGTAGAACAATACAAGAGGTTTCTGAGAAGAGACAGGAGTATGACTAAAGGCCAAATAATCTGCTGTGTATTAAGAAACTCCAAGAGCAGTGCCTATCAATTTGTCAAAGTCAGAATTAAGGGCTGATTTAATTGCAGTCTATAAGCACATATATGAAAAAGAAATGTGATAATACATGGCTCTTCAGTCTAATTAATAAAAAACCCCAACAATATTCAGTGAATCCAAAAGACCTCATAAAGTCTTGGCTGAAAAAAGTTATAAATTTGTCCTGGTGAGGACTGTTAATCATTGAAACAATTTATGTAGAACTGTGGTAGTTTCTCCATCACTGAAAATTTAAGCATTAGAGCTGGATGGTTTTTG
Organism: Leptosomus discolor; assembly: GCF_034619465.1. Classification (NCBI taxonomy): domain Eukaryota; kingdom Metazoa; phylum Chordata; class Aves; order Leptosomiformes; family Leptosomidae; genus Leptosomus; species Leptosomus discolor. Next base: position 20,029,443 of record NC_141395.1, on the reverse strand, counting down.
CCTGAGAGAAAGGAAAGACTGAGCAAGACTGAATTGAAAGAATTCCTGTGGTATACAAGAGGTCAGTCAAAATGTTTAGATTTCCCCTTCTGTTTTCAGAGTCTATGAATCTAAGTAGATACTGGTTCAAAGAATTTATCATCTTGTCTTCTATGGGATTACTCATGTACTTTAAGTTGAACAGGTGATTAAGTGTGTTGCTGGATCAGGGCCAAACAAAGCCGGTATCATGCCATTTCAGTGGCCCTTTTGCAGCTGTGGCAGAACAGGACTTGAGGCTGGTATACTACCACTGGTCATACTACTCCAATTGGCCTAGAAAATAGTGTAGATTAAATGGTACAACCAGGACTAATTTTGAAAAGAAGGGAGTACTGGACTGAAATGTAGAACTACTAATATATGAAAATTACAGCCGTGTGGCTCAAGTGATGCATGGAAGAGGTTTTTGGAGTTCTATCACAATATTAGTCCAGGGTGTACTGTTATAAAAGCACCAGTCTTGCAGGGAGATGCTAAACTAAGGTAGGAATTATCTTCAAATAAACTGTATACTCAATGGAAGACTATTCTAATCACTTTCTTAACTGGTGCAGCTACAGTGGTATTACATGGTTGTGTAGGCAAGCTCTTAGTAACATATATTAGCAATTGTGGCTTGCTTTCTTTTTTTTAGCTTTCTCAATCCCTACTCTATGTAATAACTAATTTAATGATCTGATTTATGTGCAGAGATGTAGGATTATGTCTGGGCAAAGGATGCCTGAGCATTTTATACAATTCATCTGGCTTTGATGTGTAGCAGATCAAAATGACGTTCTGAAAGTAAGAGCTGGATGGAAAGGATCTACTAAAAGGCTTATAATCTTACTGCACCAAGTTATTGTCCTTTTATCTGACAACTTTTGTGCTGCTTATCTTTCTCTCCTTACACTCACCATTGCTAATGTCTAGTAAATTCTTTCTTTTTTCTCATATCTCCTCAGATTTCTCTATCTACTACTGTTCTGCCAACATGTTAATGGAGAAGATCTGGTCCCCATATCCTGCAGCTTTTGTACCATAGCTTACTGTCTACAATCGGTTTTTTTTGGATAGACATTCCCAAATTATAGTAAACATAGAATAGTACACAACATATGTCAAAGTGGTATGTTAATACAGTGTGAAGAGCTAAATGCCTTCTTCTCCTCCTTTCATCACTGTTTCTGTTGGAAGTAGTAGCTAAGTGAAGTATGATTGGAAATTACATTTGAAACTGTTCCATTTTTTCCCAGATTTCTCAAAGTACATTAGGGAAGCGCTGGTTCCGTTCAAAATGAAAATGAAAAATATTATAAGTTCTGGCTTGGCCAAAATGCTGATCTCATATGTAACGATGCCAGACCACATAAACTCCATTGTACTCTTGGTACCTCAGGAAAAGCCCAGCCATCAGTACAAAGTTTACTGAACTTCTTATTAACTACCTGGGTCATGTTCTGTGCCTGCTGATGCTATAGGTGAAGTAGAGGAGCCGGAAACATGCAGACCAGAAAGTCTCTTAAACGAGTGAGCAAATATTTGGTGAACATTTAGGTTACATTCTTCAAAAGGCGCCTTATGTGCAGACAGTCTCAGCACACTCAGGTTGGTGTTCTGGGGTGGAGGAAGGTTTGCTAGTCCATATTGTGCTTTAATAAGGCTGCCTCCATACAACTGCTTAGAGGGCGGTAACAAGCCAGTGTGTCACAGGGCGATTCTGTTCAGCATTACCTCAGGCAGAGGGCTCAGGGCTGAAAGACCAGCAATAGCTCTGCCTCTTTAAAGTGGCCATCTCTTTCAAATGTTATGTCAAGCAGAGCTTTACAGGGCACAGTGATTCATGCTTTTAAAGTGCGCACATGTACCTGTGCACCTCCAAGTCCTAAGAAGAGAACTATAAAATCTTTGAGTTTTGTTGTTTCTATTTAAAAGCCCTCAAGCATATTTCTTGGTAGGTCTGTATGTACACTGCAATTATGCATGCATTAAGCACTAAATGAAAACAAAAGGCATTTAACATTAATTACACTGGAAAGTCACCATATTGTGATCATATACAGTACCACTATTGCTGCCCAGCTAGATATCCCACTTTCATGCAAACAACAGAACCAAATTGAATTACATAAAAAGAAGCTGCATACTGACTCCCAGCAGTATGTTTTGACAAAACACTTTGTCTACTTAAATGATTTCAGATGCTGTAGTCAAAAGCCTTGACTGCAAATAATGGGTTCATAAAACCTATCTTTAAAATTTTACCTGACAGTAATGTTGTGCAAATATCTGCACTTCTAGTTCACCTTCTCCACTTGTTTACATCAGGATTTTAATAGAGTGGCTGTCACAGAACAACAGCTAAAGGCCAGTATTTGATAAGTTGCTGCAAAAATAGACTGTTTAAAATGAGAATTTCCTCCCTAAATTCAGCCATCACAAAAAGGTGGTGGTTAGGAAAGTATTGGAGAGAGATCATTTCTAGGAGGACTACAATAAAGTCTTTTTGAGTTCCATGACATTCTAAGCAGCAATCACTTTGTAAGAAACTACATTTCCCATCTGTCTTCAGTTTTATAGAGAAATGACAAAAATACAAGGAGAAGAGATAAAGGAAAAGTCAGGAGGGAGAGATAGATATATTTCTTTTTTTTGATTGGCTAATTTAGTCTTTGTATATAATATTTGAAGAATAAATTGACTATATCTCCTTAACCGCCTGAAGAAAGAAATTAAACACTCAGGAAAGCCTCCAAAGTTCAACTGTAGAGTAAAAAACTAACCAAAAGTCCTCTGTCAATCAGTGCCCTACCATCAACCTGATGGCTTTCCCCATGCAGCACAGCTGTGCAGAAAGTAGCTGGATGCTGATGGCCCTACATGACCTCCAAGCATGCACATCCAAGGTCCAACTCGCAAGAAGCCACCCTACAGAGCAGCAAGTCTGTACTGAATTGTTCTCATCGTGCAAGGTATAAGGTATGGGAAGGGAGTGTATTTTAGCTTCTCACTTCTTTCCTGAGGAGAAAGCATGATTTGGAGGGAGGTTTACTTTGCTCTGGCAAGAGAAGTGTGTAGCCACTGCTGTGCTCTTCTGTTATAAGGCAGAATTGTACATTTCTGGGTTTTCTCAAAAAAAGAGAGCAACTTCATCATCTTTAACAGCTGGTTAAGTGGCATAGCTGAATTGTATATGAATTCAGCATCATGCACATTAAGATTTCTATGGAGCTACTTGTAAAGGAGAATTTCAGAGCCAGAAAGGAAGGGAGAGAGATGCAGAACAGCTTAATCTATTTGGTTTTGTTTATTCAAATCTTATTTTGTGCCAAAAGCATCGTTGCTTTCTCAGTAGGTTTTTCCATAGCCCAAAGCCTTGGAAACATACTAGGTAATACTGGTATGGTAAATATATACACCATGTTCCCTTGTTTTTTACCAGAGCTAGAGATATTTATGACCACTTAGTAGCTATGAAGTATAAAGTAGCTCTATAGTGGGGCAACTTGCCTTTTTTGGGTTTGTTTTGGTTTTGTGGGTTTGGTTTTTGGTTTTTTTTCAATATGCCCTGATTTACTGCTGTGTAACTTCTGAGACAAAACTTCCAGTTTGGATGAGCTTGTGCCTGATGCAACTCAAGGAAGAAAGACAAGAGCTGTAGTCTGTGAGAGCAGATATGAGACTGCTGAAGTCCATTCTGCCAACCTCTACTTGTGTTCACCCATATTTCTCTGATGCCTGTGCCAGTATTATGGAAGAATCCCTTTTCTACTTATTCAGGGCTCATTTTATGAATCACTCATATTCATCCATTGATTAGAATACCTCTTCCAGATGAGAGAGCTGGGCTTACCCTCAGGCCTAATACAGCAAATGTCCTGTATGGCTCTCCAGAGCTACAACATTAGTAGCTGTAGCAGGAGGACTTCACTACAAGTCTCTGGATTTCCCTCTGAAATCCGAGCCTTAATGAGCACATACAAATCTAAGCCAGAGCATAGCATCCCTTCAACAAAAAGAATGTTGACCTAGAGCCTGCACAGGTGGGACTACAGAGGGAAAAAAATGAAAGTTTTCAATTCTGTTAAATCATTTGGAAAAATAATTATGATTATTTAATGAAGAATGAATTTTATAAAACATTAAGGGACTTTATCAAACAGAGGGGGGCTACAAAGCAGGTTTGGTAGGACTGAGGTCAGTAAAATTAGGCAAATAATCCGTTATTAGCTCTAACAAGTCACTATATGAGACTGCAAAGGCTTTAAATACTTATTTACACCATGAAAAATAATAATAACTTCATATCACAGTGTTTGTTCATTCCCTCCTTATGTTTTCTGTCAACCCACATGGTTATTGCAGGGGATTGCACCCATGCCTGATGCTTTGGACAGTACTGCCCTTGCAATGTGAAGGACACAGAACTGGTGTGAGTACCTGTGAAACCCATCTGTGCACTGGGCTCCCTAAAGCTGCAAGCCCTTTCCCCTCTCCTCCTCCTGCCTCTGTGGGCTTCAGAATGCCCCTGTCAAGGAGGCAGATAGCTATCTTAGACCTTTCCCCCCTTTACCTTGTCAACACATAGTACTAACAGGACAAAATATCTCCACTTTTTTCTTGCATTCCAAAAGTTGCTGAAGCCATGCATTAGAATCTGTGCTTAGATTGTGCCCTCAAAATCCTTTTTTATGGACAGTAATACAATGCCTATAAATTGTCGGCATAGTTATTATTAAATAATTTGTACCTGTGCAATGACTTCCAGCAAAGACTGTAAAATACTTTGGCATCAAGAGAAGCTTCTCAATGTCTTCTGAGGAAAGAACTATTTCTGATCAGGACCCTACGGGGAGATATTTCTGTCATTTGGGGTTCTCTTGGCTTGTGTAGTTCAATTCCCAGTCTAACTTTTTCAAGTCTATTATTATTATTACAGTAAGAATACAAAAGTCTAGATTATTATCAAGGCTCTCTCTATTCTACCTGTGACTTTTCATGTCCCAGAGAAGAATATAAGTGTATAACTTTTTTGCTCATTTGCTGTACGTAAGCCTTCATGGAAAAGGTGATCTTAGGTATAGATCTGAAATATAGATCTGATTTTTCTTTCTTCCTTTCCTTTTTTCCTTCTAAAAGTGCTTGTTTAAGAAGAAAGATGACAGAGTACAGTGATACTCAAAGATACAGAGAAATTGACTCACCTGATACACTATGGGAAAGGATGGAAGAGTATGGCCCCAAAACCTGTGCTCTGACCATTAGTCAACAGCTCTGCTTCTTATGGTAAGTTATTTTTAAACCAAGAGTACCTAAGAGATGTGTAAGGAAAATTAAGATTGCATATTGATGGAAAAAATGTAAAATACTCTGAAATATAGGAGCTAGGGTGATGGAGACTGACCCCAGTCACCTATTATTTGTGTAATTTTAATTACTCTCCTTTTAATTTAAGCAGCTGACACACACTTTCAGTGGTGTTCAGAAAGTTAATAGGGCAGCTGAGTAAGGATTTTAAGGTCATATTCTTGTCCTTTGTGCTTATTTTATTTATTAGCTGCTGCATTAATATTCTTATGATTACAGAAATGATCATTTATGTATATAATGCATCTTACAATAGTATACAGTGATGAGCATTGTAATATTTATCTCTTACTATGTCTTCTTATCCTTGATTCTTTAGCACTAATCTCACAAAAATACAACAACATTTATATCAAACTTCTTCATTCTTTACATTATGTCTTAATTATGGTATGTAGTCATCAGTTTGCTGACGACAATTTTTCTGGGTGTCACTCTTTCTTTGATTCCACCCTTCCCGACTGAAATCAAAATATTGACAGAAATGATTTTGCATGAGCAGTGGAAAATTCAAAGAGGTATGTAAAGTAGAGGAGCTTCTACGTTTATCATTTGTATATGTTCATCTGTCCATGGTTTCCAGGTACATAAACTCTAATATAAGCAAAACTAGTGTGCTGTCCCACCCATACATATAGATAAATGATGACACTTAATGGAAGTTGATTTTTTTAACCCAAACAAACCATGATTTGTATTACAAAAATAGAAAGAATCTGATGTTTCTGGGCCATTGTATCTTCAGGGGCAGGGGGAAATGGGGATCGGTAGACTACCAACGGGCAGAGAGTTTGGCCTTCTCATTTTCGTAAATTGTTCCCCCCATTTATCTGCCCCATTCTCTATGCATCTCTGTCCCTCTTGATTGGCACAGCCTAGGAAGGAGAGACAAACATGGATCACGGAATTGGTTGGGGACCCGCTTGTAAGTCACAGCAGTGGCTCTCAAAAATAAACATGGACAAGAAAAGCTTCTTTCAAGCACTTGGTTGTCAAACTGGAGATCCCAGAGGGGTTCTCCATGCAGGAAGAGATGATGGTGCTGTGGAGACAGTGCAGTTCTGGGACAGCCCTGCCAAATCCGTTGCAGCACGGACAGAGAGATCTTCCAAGCGGCTGCCCAAGGCGCTGGTTTTCCAGAGACATCTCTGAGCATTTCTGCCCCTCCTGGCAGTTCCTGTTCACCCACCACTCAGCTGCACATGCTACCAGCAAAGGGGAAACTCACCATTCCCACCCCTCAGGCAGAGAAGTGCCATCATAAAACACTGTGCCTCTCACACCTGAGGGTAATCAGAGTTTAAGGCAATGGGCACACAAATGAGGTATGTCAGAAAAATTAAAGCTCGTCTGATGACTGTTAAAATATTTCTCATAAGTCCTTGTGTGTTTTCATGAATACTTTTTTTTTTTTCCTGCATAGGCACAATTCGTTGCTTTTACCTTTTAGAGGTTATCTTATGATGGACCTTGTAAAACCTCATCGGCTTTATAAACAACAGTGTGTGTGTGATGTAGTAACACATGTCAGTAAGTATTCTCTATCTTAAATTCATTGCAGTGAATCGATCTCATAATGTTAACAAATCTTTTTACATATCTTCCTGAAATGTCTATTAGACTTAAACAGCAAGGTTTAGACATTGAGCAATGGGTAATGAGATCATGGTCAGCATTAGTATCTGAAGAGTTATAGAGATATGAGGGGGAATGTGTTTTCCTGCTGTCAATAAATGTTGTAAATCCTAAATCAGACAACATTGCAGTAATATCAAGACCCAGAAATCTAAAGGTGGCATAAAAAATTCAAGAGCAGGAATGGGACAGGTTACAAAGTCAGAACTGCTTAGCACTTCACAGCGTGTGTGTGTGGTCAAGGCAAATTTCAAATACAATGTATTGTCATCCTTCTACATTTAGTTGCACAACTGCAAGAAAATTCAATCTTCAGTCCATCATACAAATAGATAGGCCTGTGGAAACGCTCATCATTTTAATCCCAGCATGCTAATGCCCCCTGTGTGAATATAGATTTCTCAATTAAACTAAAGTAATTTGATGAAAGAACAAGTCTCACAGGCGTAAGTAAAGGTTTCAGTAACAACAGCCTCAGCTGTTTATTGCTGGAGAAGTGTTTTCCACTGGATGGTGTATGGCTGAGGCTTAAAGCTGTATATGGATCCTTCACTCAGATGCACCCCAAAATGTATATGTTTCAGTGGGAAAGCCATGAAATGGTTCACAACCTGGCTATGCTGTTGAGAGTACATCTCTACATCCCATAGAGTTAAATTTCCCAGTCCCCCTTGGAACTAGCTCAACTATATGGAGCTCTGATGCTTTTCTGGGATTTCCTTTGATGTAGATCTGTGCTGTCTTCTTTCTAAGAAATCTTCAGACCCACAGGCTATTTTAAGGGACAGGACAAAATGTGTGTCTCCAGCCAAAGAATAAGAATCATAAATGGGTGAAATGACCTCACGTTAATACAACCCAGGTAGCCTTATCTACTTACAGTGTTTTATATTTTTAACTACTGGATATTTATAAAAAGTCACCATCTCTATTGGCATTTGACAAAGGACACAGTTAAATGGACCTGGCATTTTCTTATTCATGTTGCTGAGCTACTTGAATTAAGGTTCAGGCACCATATGATACCGTATATTTTATCGATTAAAAAAAGACCTGATTCCTGTGTAAACAACAAGATCTAACATTTCTTCCTGAGAAGTTTGACTTCATTCTTTTTTATAAATAGAAAAATATTTTTTCCAACTCCTCAGTGATGATCTTAATTTTCACACAGGTGTGTGCCTTGCTTGCACATGTCTTTATCGATGCACTTTCCAGAATACATGAGTATTTTATTTTAATTACATTTTTCTCTGAATTGTACCCTATTAATTTCTCCCTTTCTTTATTTTGTTCATTTTTAGGCCATAAATATTATTAACCCACAGAGATTTGTTTCTGCTTTCTTTAGTTAATTAAAGACACCATTGAATTTATCTTGTGCTACCACCAGGAGGGCACAACTGAAATATTGTATTAGTAGGTGGTTCATTCATTAGCATAAAGTAATCGGTGCTTTTGAATACCAGCACTTCAATGTCTCAGGTTTGTTTTTTTTGTGATTACATCTAGGAAGCAGCAGCAGCAATAGATGAATAAAGAAAAAGGGAAAGACAGACCCAAAGAGAAAAAAAGAAAGAAAGAGGGAGAACAACACAGCTGTTAAAAATTAACAGGCTTCCTTAAGAAAAGACACAGGGAATATGACAAAAAGGAGAGTGCACAAGTTAAGCTTGCCTGGAGGCATATCTAACTGGCATCTAGAACATAACATGGGTGTGAGCTAAAGTAATTCCCTACTCTGCTACTAACAGAGTTTGAATAATTATAAACCCATTCTTTCCACCACATGACTTCTCCCTTTGGGGGAAAAAAAACCCAAAGAAACTACCATATGGTCCTGACAAATATTTCTATCAATTCCACCTGATATTTATCAATGCAAAGTAATGCTATTTTTCCAAAAGGAATGGTGCCCAATGATAACATACATAAATACTTAAAGACACATGCAGCTATTTAATGCATGTTGCATCTACTTGGAGAGAGCTTACCACTGAATGTCAGAGAATACAGATTTCTCCAGAAGCTGCTCACCATCTCTCTTACTTCCCTGGGGTCAAAGTCTGATTTGCCATCTTCCTGGGACACAGGTCTGCTGTTGGCCCAGACTCAGTGGAAGACTTTGGGTCACCTGTAGAGAGACCACATGCCTAGGCATATCTTGGGCCTCCTTCAAAACCTTTTTCCCTAGGTATTTCTCCACCCTTTCTCTGAGCTTTTCGTGATTGTATGAAAAATTAATAGGAGTCTGAGTCGTATTGCCTTTTCTCCCTAATTGCATCAGGGTGTAGGAAGGTGAAGCAATGATAGAATAGAGGAGGCTGAGGCTCCATGCCCAAACTAGGGAAATCCACTTATAGAGGGGCCCCATCTGTGTACAGATGTAGGTGGTGTGACCTATTTCTGGGGGATTTTTTTTCCATTTTTAGAAGAGACACCAGTAATTCATTCTTCCTTTCTGAGGAATAAAATAAGAACCCAGACACATTGATTATTAATCATTCATTTGAGGACTCTCCTCCCTCTTGACCAATGACATAATCTTCAGTGAACAATATGTATACTGCAATTGACATTTGCACAAAAAAAAAATAAAATCAGGTTATATTGTATGCATCTGCACTAATAAAAATAGTCATCTTTCAAATTCTCCTTTTCAAAGTCACACTGAACAGACTTCGATATCTATATAGCATTTATTTTGACCTTCGCTTCTCTGATCTCCCTGCACTGGGGAACTGTACAGCAATACAATATAATAGAAGCATACTTTATTAAAATACACATTTAGTCTGCAATATTCAGAAGCTCCAAAGTTAGGTGCACAGGAAGCATTGCATCCATTTGGAGGTTCAGCCTCTCTAGGCTTCACATAAAATGTCAACTATACCTGTCACTCTGAAAGTCAGTTTCATAATTACCTTCTAAACAGCACTGTTGATGTGTTGTGTAATTGCAGTAACCCGACAGGTCATCCCAAACTGAGTTTATACTTCTGCTTGTTCAAGATCCCTGGTTTTCATATCATAGATAATTTAATGTTATCTGTTATGGTAACCAAGAGTTCTAGACAAAGATCAGTCACTCCTACTTGCAGACGAGTTGCTATTTTAGTATGTCCTACTTCCAGAATTTTTTTTTGCTGTGCTTTGCTTTGCTTTGGAGAGAGAATAAGGACATAAACAGTTATTACTTCAAGACTATAAACTCTGTTTTCTTTCATAAAAGACATCCAGATGCATATGAACATTTGAGTAATTAGGAGACAGTTATGTTCATTACCGTTAGACTATTTTATTTAGAGATTCTGTTTTGTTTTTAGCAATTCTAATGAAAAACATTTAGGCTTACAGCAAGCAATTAGCTTATGAGAATTCAGGCTTTTGTAAAAATATTAGCTACTAGATACAAATCTCAGTATTTATGTTAAAAGAATAACATTTTATTTGTGTTCAGGTGTGTTACAGAGCGAAACTATCCTTGTGGCTGACAGAGCAATCGTGGAGGAAACAGGACGGCCCAGTGAAAAATGAAAAGCACTAGAAAATAGAATACCTTTGAGCCCAGGGAGGGCTCCATGCTGTTAGCATAGATTTTCAGAAGTGTGGTAACTGCAGGGATCACAATAGAAAGTGCTGCATTTTATTTTTAAAACAACATCCTTAAAATAATGCACTTACAGAAATTAACTGTATTTTAAAAGTATTCTCTTGGATGATGAATCATCAAGCACTGTTACTTTTATCAGTGACTCCCTGCAGAAACAAATGCTGAAATGTATGAGAAAATATTAGCCCTAATGATTTTCCTTTGAAAAATATTACTAGTATAGTAATTTTAATTAAGTAAGAATTTAGCACTTTTGTATTTGTATTCCCAATGTCAAACTCTTTTGTTATCACACTTACACCTCTGTTATTAATGTTAGCCATGGTTTTCAAAAGAGGAAAAACTAGTTATCAATGAATAATTCAGGCTCCATAACTGTCAGACCTCATTATTTTAAATAAGGTCTGGTAGTTCCAGTTGTAACTGGCTAATTGCATCATTTAAACTTAAGCTGTTAGAATATTTCATATAATTAACAATTTTAAAAACTTTTAATACATTCAAAACTACTGTAGTACATAGGGCAATTTGCTTTAAATCAGGCTGAGAGAACAAAGAGACATTTGAGTTGTGATATGAGTTTTCAAGTTGTTAAAATAAAAAGAAGAAAAAATGTGGTGAGATGGATATATCCAGTAGTTAAAATGATACTCTATCATTAGAGTGAAATGATGTAAAATACTTGTAAAACTGCAAGTTGAAAAAATTAAAACACCTGAAACTAGTGAACTAAGATACAACCTGACACCCGATGAAGCTCTGTTGCAAGACAGTTCAAACGCTGTAAGTGAAAACGTTTCCGTTTGTGGGGCTGTATCCTCTGCTCTGGTTTGTTTTCTGGCAGTCAACATGTAATTCCCAAAGCAGCTACAAATAGTGAACTTAAAAAAAAAAACCTGAATCACTCTTTTTCCAAGAGGATCCAGGGAGTTATTTCTATTTGCTAATAATTTTAATTTGTAATTAGATAATTTTAACAATATATTCATTTAGTTTGTTTTATCTGATAATAATTTACCCTTAATAATACAGACTTTATAAAGTGAGAAGGAAACACATTTAAATACACTTTTCTTCACAGTGTATGCCAAGCAGGAAGAGTCAAGGGTCACAGAATCATAGAATAATTTGGGCTGGAAGGGACCGTCAAAGGCCATCTAGTCCAACCCATCTGCAATAAGCAGGGACACCTTGAGGTAGATCAGGTTGCTCAGAGCCCCGTTCAAACATTTATAAACTAGACTAATCTTAAAATGCTGTTTTAATCTTTCTCTTCAGTTTCATTCTCAGATTACGTCCAACAGTTTATTATATGTATCCAGCAACTGTAAAATGAGAGATCTGAATATATACTTTCAAATGTGTCTATAAGACACTACAACTCAGGCCTGTCCTGAAAGCTATTTGTATGTAGCTCGTTAAGGCTTGTACAGTAAAGGAACACTATCCTTATTTTCCAGATGGGACACTGAAGTTCAAGGTAAGCTATATACAATTTCTGTAGTCTGTCTCCCCCCTGTACTTCTGAAACAAACCTGGTTTATCTGGGACAGAGTCTGGCTTACAGCTTTAATGGGACACTGTAAGAGGAAACATGGTAGACCACAAAAAACTGAATCTGCTATCTCTGGAATCACTCTGGCATATTATTTCTTTCTTTATTTAATTAAAAAAAAATAATTTAAAAAACCACCTCAACCCTCAGCTCTCATGTTGAAACTATAAATTTCAGCCCACACATCCATTAAGAATGTCATTAAGGCTGTGGCAGTTAAACAGCAAGGGCTTGGATCTTATCCTATACGTAGCAGCCTTGCATTGCTGGATACCTTGTAAAAGCCACCTCTACATTTCTGCGTCATACTGGAGGTCATTACAGAATACATACAGAAACTGTGTGTGTTCTTGTGTTTGAGAGCAGAATCCATGCACCACACAGATGAGCTTCCCAGGTTTTCCACATGCTGAAACTGAGCCATTTCTACTCGTGCAAAAAACACATCTAGCAATAATTGGTCCCCACAGAGAAGCAGACTATCATATTCTCACATTCTTCTGAGATCTGTAAACTATAAGTCCAGGTTTCTTGGGAGATGTATCTCTTAAGAAGACAGACAGCAACAGGTTGAGTTTTGCAAATCTTTGCTTAAGGCACATTTAAGAACCATAAACATTCTCTCCCCACCCTTCAATTCTAAACTCCATCTTTATGGGAGATTTTCACCCCCTGGGCAGGAGTCAGCATGGGGTTTCTGCAGGTAAGTCAATTAGATTTGAAATTTTCCATGTTACTTGTATTTGGACTAGAAACATTGTAAGCAAGCTACTATAATTATAGGTTTGGAATGTCTTATTTTGCCAGTTGCTGTATTTTTTCATGGCTATCACAAAGACCATTAACGGTTCTCCCTTCTCAGAATCTAACAAAGTGATACGCTGTAAAATGTTAAATAGCTCCCGTGGTTAACACTTTGAGTACCAAAAGTGAGTCATGCAGTACCTGGTGTGATCGGGTAATATATCATGAAGAGAAAGGTAGAAGAGACTGATGATGACGCACTGCATGCGATCTACGTGCCTACAGTTGGTTGTAAACATTTATCATATCCTTATGCATAGTTCAAGATCATCAGCTCCAAAGTCCTAAGTTGTCCATGGTCAGACAGCACTTTCTGGTGTGTCTGGTGGTTAAGACTAGTGCTTTAGTTGTCAGATTTGAGATTAGCACCCAGGAGGTGGAGGTGCCCCAACAGGGTCACAGCTCTGGCACTCAGTGCCTGCAAGCTCCTTTCATTTCGAGGCTTCTTATCGTTTTAGCTCTGGTTTGGCTCACTGAGGGATTTTTATTAGGTAAGTTCCTCACATTTAACTGTTTGGGGAACCACAAAGTCAACACTTGGAGACAATGAATTTGTAGCAGGGGTGAACTACATATTTTGTATCATAGTATGTCAAATGACACAGAATAACATTCACAACTGTATACAGGCAAGACAAAATATTCTAACAATGCTCAAATAAACTGTAGATTTGTAAGGCTCAATGAAAAGACCATTAAAATCATAATAAATTTGAAAGTAATGATGTTGTTATAATGATATTTCTGATTTAAATCCATACTGACACCACTACACCATATTAAGGTGGTTTTTTTCCCCTGTGTTATCTGATACCAATGGGATACAGTCAAATCAAAATTAGTAAAACAAGTTGCATTTCAGAGGAAGAAAATATTTGCTCATCTTGTCTTGCAGTGTCTGGAGACTTCTGCAATTGTTTACTGTGTTCACTTTCTGTAAGCTGTTGTCAGCTCAGCTGTCTGAACCACAGCTTCATTTTAAAATATTTTTCTCTGAAAAAAATACCAACTAAGTCTCTGAATGTTTTATGTCTGCAGCCACGTCAGATATCACAACAAAAAGGAGGCTTATTCTTGTCTGTCTTGAAATTACCCAGCATTGGCTTTGCCCTTGTCAAGGGCTGGCTCCCTGTACAGAAGCTGACAGTCAGGTTTAGGGTACGCTAGATGTGTTTCATCAGTGAAAGGAATCAAGTTATGTTTGTGTACAGAGCATGGTCTTAAAGTCAGTGATTTCACTGACAAAAAAAAAAAAAGACATCTTTTTTCTTTGGAGCTGTAGACACCTGGCTGAAAAACATAGGGTAACCGGAGGCATACCATAAGTGGTAGGTGCAGATACAGTGGGTAGGGTGCTCCTGTTGCCCACATTCATTCTGAAGGGTCATTCAAAATGCCTCTCTACAAAAAAGCCTGAATGTAAATAATGTCAACTGCCTATGAAAGCAGGTGATTTAGGTCACTGAGCAGTGTATATTGGTTAAATTATATTATTCCTTCAAATACTTAACATACATCTGAGCTATTCACTTGTTAGAGTGAAGAGAGGCAAAGAGAAAAGGGGCTTGTTTTACTTTGCTTGCCTATAAAATCTTCACTATGGCGAACCATCCACTGCTTTAGAAAAGAAAGCAAACAAATGGAGGCATGGAGTGCTATTGACTATTACAAAAAATGTTTGGAAAGAAAGACTGCGCATGACCCAGCCGAAGAGTGAGGTCTGAAAGTGTCCACAAATGATAAGAAGATACTGAAATGCATGTGAGCATCACTTGAGAACTGTGAAAGAGGGAGGTGAGGTTTTATTATTGGGATAAAAATGTCACCAAATGTCTCATCATTCTTAGATCCATTCTTACTGCAAGAAAGAAATAGACCGGGGGGGCAGGGGAGGGCAAGAAAATTCATTCTTTAAAGGGTGTACAAAAGCTGGAAATTGAGTTAAATTTCAGGCTTTACAAGTTTCCATTTCACTGTTTTTGATTGAAATCAGGCAAAAGTTTTGCTCAGGTATCTTGAAGATCCCTTGTATTTTGTCTGCACAGTGACCAGCAATTACACTTGCACAACTTGGCCAAGGAGACTTCTGAAGTTCCGACTACTGCCAGCCTTTGCAGGAGAGAGGAATGGTGTACAAGAGGTCTCCTCCTCCTCCTGTGTTATTATTAACTATCAGGGAGTACTCAGAGGAAACAGATCCCTGGAGCCATGCTGACCCACCAATTGCAGGACCATGCAGACAGCTCCAGGTTTGTTGAGGAAAAAGTCTTCCCTCATTACAGACAGTTGTTTGGGATGTCAAGGTAGGGTGGCAGTTACGAGTCAGTGTGACATCTGTTGTGCAACGTGGCTGCTTACCAGCTTACAAATCCTGCAGTCAAATGTATTTCAGCATGGGAAGATGCTGTTAGTCTTCTCTGTTTTGGAGCAAATTAGAGAGAACTCATCTGTGGCTAAATACTTACTGCTTCCTACTGTGTTTTCAACAATCCTTTTATGTGCATGTGCATCTCACCTGTGAATATTCCCACACACGTATTTTAAGTAGGGAAACATTCAACAACAGATGCATTGAGGATAATTCTTCTGCCAATTACAAAGCTACCAGGAGTGCTGTAGTTGAGCTCTGAGTATACAGCAGTGAGCTGAGGTAGAGAACAACAATTTTTGACACAGCCGGTTACAGCTGACAATTCTGTTCTTGATCCACTGAATCATCTGAATCCTGTAAGAACATTCATCATGGAAATAGTCGGAGACAGAGAAATAGTCTAGGCTCTCTTACAGAATCTATTCTTGACCCAATCTGCAACGTTAAGAAAGGGCTCTCATAGCTACATATATTCTCTTCACTCATAAATAATAGGGGTGCACTGTTTACCAGTCCTAGTCCTTGTGGTCACTGTGGGATTGTCTGTTTTATTAACTACTTTTGCACTTTCCGATGTTCCTGTAAAACAACACTCTGTTTCAGGAGATGTGCCTGTCAAGGAAGCTGGGAGAAGGTGAATGGCATGATGAGTGGCTTCCAACACTTTGTTTATGTCTCCACAGGGTGGAAGTATTTTGTTAACTCTGCACTCTCAATGTGGATCAGTCACTGCTGCCAACATAAATATTTTCAAATATTTCACTGAGAATTGCTGCAAAGCTACAGGAGATTTTCTGCCTATATGACTGAGATTGTGTCTCCTTTGACTTCAACTTGATTTAATTTTGTAGAAGAAGAGGCAAATACAGGATGAGTGATAGTGCAGCCCTCCAACTTGCATTATTGATACTTCCAGAGTGTCCAGTTCAAATGGGGGCGGTGTGTTAACAGAACTGAGAGTATCAGTCTAGTGGCTGAAGGACAAAAATAAGCTGCTTTTTTGATCTTTGCTGGTCAACAAAAGCATGCTTTGCTTGCTCCAGAAGTCTTTCATGTGAGAGAAAATGGACAGAGATGAAAACCCACATCTGATCTGACGCTTTGGCAAGCTGTATCTTCTTACATCCACAGGAGATGAAGATTTCTGGCTTTTCAGAGTAATGGACAGAAGTAAAACAGAATTCCCTTTCTGTGATGTAGAAAGTCACTTATAAAGTTTATTCAGTGTATAAAACATGCTCTGTATGCAGAGCTATCATCCTTAAATACTTGGCCTCCATTTAAACGAGATTGGTCAGAAAATTAGAGGTGCTGGGCATAAACCAGGCTCTCAGGTCTCTAAATGGATCACAGTGTGAGCTTTAGAAAAAATATTTACTACACATGTCGTCACTTTCCTGGTAGATTTTGTTTGGAGAAGCTGGATCAGACAGAGCCTGAAGCCTGATAGTTTGCTCTAAGCACTGACTTGGAGTACATATAGCTGAAACTGAGCAAGTAAATAAAAATTATTTTTCAAGATAAATTTAGTTTCTATTTATTTCCTGCATGTAAAATACCTATGAGAAAATAATTAGTTCAATTAAATCACTAATTGTTCAAGCTTACTCCACATATTCTTAGTTTTATTACCTTAGAATGGAGTGATCACAAATAATTTGCTGAAGTATTTGCACTAAATATTTGTCCCTGCTTGCATGAGCATTGCTGTCATAGTGAAGGTAAGAAGATGGGAGAATCTGTGGGGCTTTGGTACTTTCAAGCAGTTTTCAGGGAAGAGGTTAGGGACAAGGAAGAGAAAATGAGGATTAGGGGATTTTAGAAAAATAAACCTGTGAACCACTCTTGGTTTCATGACAGAAAAAGAGGGGTTTTTTTTGACTGCAGTATGTTTATGTCTCTCAAGTTTAGAACCCATGTAATGGTCCATTATTATCCATGGGTCACTCATGTAAGGGGCAAAACCAAAGCCTGCTGCCCTGGGCTGGACCACAGCGCAGTGCAAAGTGAAGAGTGGGTGAGAGAGAGTGTCACGGGAGAGGCAATGGCCAACTGAAGATTCTCTTCTATGAGTTTTACCTTTTTCACCCTGCTTGACATTTCTCAGAGTGAGCTGTGTTACAGACCAGTAGCCCATGGCAGTAGGCTGGAGAGATGAGATTTTAGCGTGATATGGTATACTGGCACAGGGGGCAGGGAAGCAAAGAATATGTGTGAAAAATTGAAATGACAAGATCACGTTGATAGCTTGGTTGTGGGAGCTGCCATGGTAGTTTGTTGCTTTATGATTAGAGATGGGCCAACTAACATGAATGAGGTGAGAGCTGGTTAGAACCTTCATCAATTTCTCTAACCAGACCAAAAAGGACCCCAAGCTAAGGCTAAAACACATCTAGCACTGGTTGTTTTGATTTCTCAGTTTTAATGTAATGAGCTTCAGCTTCTGATAAGATAGTTTAGAACAGAAAGGAGGAATCTAGAAAAATGTTCAGGACATACACCCAGTCTAAAATCACTCAATCTGGAAAAACTGATAAAGAGTTTTATACCGTTCCCAGGCTTCCATCCGTAACAGAGCTTCATATCCCTGTTAATAACCATCCTGTTAAAAAAATGAAACCAAGTCTGCAGCAAACCTTTCAAATTTCAGCACGAGGTTCTTTTAATTATGAATCCTTCAGTTGAGATGCCAAGCTTCTGTCAAAGGGTGCCTGTGAGAGAGTAGTCTGCATACTTGCACTGGGAACTGCACTGAAGTAAGCATACAAACCCTCTGTCAGCCGTTTCTCTTCTCTTTGGCTTTATCCTGTGGGAAGTAGCTTTATATTCAGATTCAGACTACAAGGGATTCTACGAAAGATGAATTTCTGCACTGGCCGTGCTTATTCTGTGGTGTCACATTCCCCACAGTGAGGGCTAAGTTCTCCCTATTTTGTGCAGCTTCTGTCTAATGCAGACAAAATTCCTCCTTCTCACAAGGATTCCAGGAGAAAGCAAAGGCAGAGAGCTAGGGCAAGTGGAGACAAGCGATGCAGTTTACCTCGGACTCCCTGTTTTGAAATGCTTGCCAAGCTCACTCAGGAAATAGTTGTGATTTGGTTGAATAACAAAATCTGTATCCTGTTTCTGAAAAGTGCAGTCAGCAGTGTAGAATTCCTGTCCTTTTGCGTTAATAATGCTACTTCTCAGTTCTTAGTTATGGGTATTCATGATGATACAGTGGGACAGAAATACACAGGAGTCCAGCATGTTTTGAAATGGCTCTAGGTGTCACTAAAATAATGACTTATATCAGTATGGGAAGCTTTTTTCCTGACCATGACCATCCTCAATGTGCTTTACAGACCTGAAAGCTGCATCTCTCTAAACTGTGGTAATGCAGAGCAGAAAGCAGCTTCTCCAGCTGAGGCTCCAGGGAATGCTCTGCTACAGGGGGACTGGAAGCACGAGGATGAGCAGAGCTTCTCACCCATATCTCTTCCTCTGGATGAAGAGTTGCCTGTTAACTTCCTTCTTCCTAACCCCCATCCCCACCAAAAAGTATATAGCAGTGGGACAAGGTAAAAGGTCTGCCAAAGACTCCTTTTCCCTCATCTGTTTACTTGCAGGTAAATGAACCTGACCTAGCCCTTGATGAACTCTCCTTTTTACAGGATGGAGACAGCAGCTGGGATAAACAGGAAAAGAAAAGGAGAAGAAAGAGACTTTCTTCTTCATATGTAAATTTTCTGTAATGAAAACAAAATCGGAAATTAACCTTGCCTGTGATTTTGAAACACATAGTTTTTTACCCCCTATTATTTTCTCAATGCTCTGGACTTCCACAGTCCAGGTGAGTCACCATAATTAAAAGGACACTCTAAGACAGGCTTTTCTTGACCAAGTCTCAGCCATTTCTACAGGTTAAATGGTGCTTCTGAAAACCTGGAAAGATGATACAAAACTTCAGAGCTCTGTCCATGTGAATTGATACCTGCAAACAGTGTCCAATGAACTCCTTACTCTATGTCTTTTTTGACTTTGCAATTATTACAGTCCATTTTGTTATTGAAACGGATTTACTCATACGGAAAATTATAAAGCATTATGAAGATGCATAGATACTGTTTTATTTTTCAGGGATTTTAAAGAAGACGCAAGACTGATGTTACTGAAGCTTGTGTCATAATCATCAAATGGAGATGGTGCCAAATAAACCAGATGGAGCTTTCAATCAACAAACTGTATTTATTTTTTATATCTGTGACTTATTTTTCACCAATGCAACATTTAATACGATAAGGTAAGAGGAAAGGTCTTCTCCCATGGAAAAAAAAGAGCTGTTAGGAGCTCATGCCTTGCTATTTGACCTAACACCACAAATAGATGATGTGCAAAGTACAATATCCAACTCCAGCTGGAAGGGATTTGCTTCATGCTTTCTACTGAAGCAGAAGGTGGCATGAATGGTTATTCCTGCACTCCTGTACTATGAAAAATTTCAGAGCATTTCTATTTATCTGTGTACATATCACTTATTAATAATACTTCATTACATTGCTACCATGATTCTTTTCTCTCTTTGCAAGAGAATGCAGTGTAGCTTTGCTTGTGTCACTCTCAAATTGTTTTTATAAATATGTTTGTATGTAGTGTATTGTATTCTGCCTGTAGTAAGAAAGAGACAAAAAGTAGGAAGGAGTTTGATAAATAACCAATATGTGTCACTTTTTTGTATGAAAAATGACTTATGAAAAAGCCCTACAGCTATGACTTGCTTTGCCCTTCTAGAGAGACAGGAAGAGATAGAGCATATATATAAAGGAAAAATAAACTCTCATTTAAACTGTTTTTGTTGTTTTTTATTTTTCCTAAATGTCTCTTCTGTCCCTCTCCTTCTCTTTTTTCTCTTTTTTTTTCTTTTTTTTTTCATAGTGGTAGTCCATATCTTTTCTGCTAAGTGAAGATGGATAATCCAAAACAATACTCCACTCAGTTTCTTTTAGCATATGAATGTATCAGGACTACTGTATGAAAAGAGATGTGGCTTCTCCGAAAGCTGTTCAACCTTATGTGTAATTTCCTCTTCTCTTTTCTTTATTCATGTGTCCTCCTAAAAGAAGAAAAAAATCCGTTTGTGGCCTAGAATGTATTTTTTGTTATTGAGAGAGACAAAAATTTTCTATGTCAAATGCTATAATATTTACAGAGAACAAACAACACAACACATTCTCCCCCTGTGTCTGTACAGGCCCCTCTCCCTCATGTCCCTGCACTCCTCTAGCACTGGAGCCTTTCTGCCCCGCTTTCACGAGACTGCAGGCAAGGTTTGGAGCCTGCTTCCTTTGCCCTTCAGAATATTAGGAAGCTAGAACAAAGAAAGAAATTTTTTTTCAATTTTATTTTAATTTTTGTATTTTGATTTCCTAAAGATAACTTTTGAACAAGACCTGATTTTTGTCTTACAATGTGGAATGTTACTAGAATCTCATGGTAAGGAGCTGTATCAATTGTAAGGGGAGGTTTTTGTACTTGATGTTGTATATACACTTAATATACCATGGCAATTGATTCTATCCATAATTTTCCAATAAAGCTTTCCAACAGATGAACGACTGTGTTTAAGACTGAGATATGAGGACCCTTCCATACAGTTCAGATTCTGCGTGAGAAGTTAATACCTGAGCATGGGAGAGTCACCTCTGTGGACTAATCTGGTGGGCTCAGTCCAGCACTACTCACTTCTCCAAACCCAGCACTATAATCAGCAAGTCTCAACACAGAGTTGAAGAGTTAAGCAATCATGATGACTTAACCACCAACTTGACCTTTAAGATCCCTTCAGAACAGGTTTGATCTACACTGATTTATTTTATCTCTCAGACCATCAGATCTGTACTAAAACTCTGATTGACCAGAAGTCATTTTTGATGCTTCATGTTAGCAATGTCACATGGCCCGATGTGAAAACAGTGGTGTGGTGGGTTGACCCTGGCCAAAATGCCAGGTGCCCACCAAAGCCACTCTATCACTCACCCTCCTTAACTGGACAGGGGAGAGGAAAAAAAATAACAGGCTTGTGGGGTTGAGATAAGGACAGGGAGATCACTCAGCATTTACCGTCACGGGCAAAACAGACTCGATTAAAGGAAAATATAATTTATTACCAATTAACTCAGAGAGGAGTAATGAGAAATAAAACCAAATCTTAAAACACCTTCCCCCCACCCTTTCCTCCTTTCCCGGGCGTAACTTTGATCCCGATTTTTCTCCCTGCTCCGTCTGCAGCGGCACAGGGGAGAAAACAGGAAACGGGGGTTTGGGTCAGTTCATCACTCTGTTGTTTTCTGCCGCTCCTTCCTCCTCAGGGGGAGGACTCCTCACACGTTTCCCCTGCTCCAATGTGGGGTCCCCCTCACGGGAGAAAGTCCTCCATGACTTCTCCAGTGTGAGTCTTCCCACGGGTTCAGTTCATCATGAACTGCTCCAGCGTGAGTCTCCTTCATGGTGTGCAGTCCTTCAGGAACCGACTGCTCCAGCGTGAGCCCCCCTCACAGGGTCTCTGGCAGCAAACCTGCTCCAGTGTGGGCTTCTCTCCATGGGCCACAGGTCCTGCCAGGAGCCTGCTCCGGTGCAGGCTTCCCACGGGGTCACAGCTTCCTTCAGGTATCCACCTACTCCGGCATGGGGGTCCTCCACGGGGTGTAGGCAGTCATCTGCTCCACCGCCCATGGGCTGCAGGGGGACAGCCTGCCTCACCATGGTCTTCACCACAGGCTGCAGGGGAATCGCTGCTCCGGCGCCTGGAGCATCTCCTCCCCCTCCTTCTTCACTGACCTTGGTGTCTGCAGGATGTTTCTCTCACATATTCTCACTCCTCTCACTCGCTGCAATTCCTGCTGCACAACAACTCTTTCACTCTCTTAAATACGTTATCACAGAGGCAAAAAACACTGTTGCTGATGGGCTCGGCCTTGGCCAGCGGCGGGTCCGTCTTAAACCAGCTGTCATTGGCTATGTCTGACATAGGGGCAACTTCGTACAGAAGCCACCCCTGTAACCTCTCCCGCTACCAAAACCTTGTCATGCAGACCCGTTACAAGTGGGTATAAGTCGCACCTTATTGCAGTCAAAGGGAGGATTGCTTTCAATGGAACTGGGATTTCACCCAGCAAACCCAACCGACAGTGTTTGGGTCCTACCTGTCTCTGAAAGTATGTGAATCCTTCTATGGTGCCCATCATATCATTATGCAAAATGCATCTTGCAAGCTACTATGATGTCTTCATGACACTAATGTGCATTTAAAAATAGTAGTTTTTATTAAAAATTATTTACTGAGTTACTACAAAATGCTGTGTCACCATGATAATCATGTTGTTCTGTCATTCCTTTGGTAATGAAAGCCTTTACTTATTTGTAAGTTATTTTTTACTGAATATGAGGAATACAATATGTCAGGAAAAAAAAAAAAGTAAAACCAACATTAGGCAGTTATGTTACAGGCATGGGGGCAAGTAGCGTAGACATTTATGGTATTCAATGAAGCTTATCCTTGGATTTCCCTAACTCCTTTGGAGTAGCTTTAGTAATTTAGTTTCATCCCTTACAGTTCCTTCAAATGGCATTTTTATAATCCATCATTTTCTGGGGCAGATGTATTAGCTGCCTTTATAACTCCTCCCTTTCAGTGTCTAGGGGTAATTTTCTAACTATCTCTTGATCAATACAGGTTGGATTCTTTCCCAAAAATATGGAGGAACCAGACCTCTCTCTGTCCTGCAGCACTGGAGGTGAAGCACTGATGTGCAGCTGCCTCACTATACATCAACTATACAGAAAAAAAGTGCTAGGCCAGTGCTACAAATATATTTTGCTTATTCTGATTTGACTCTTTTTTTTGTCATACATGAAATGTTTTTAACTTAAGACACAACTTGAAAACAAATTTTAAATACCTACACCTACGTACCCACTCCAGATACTGAGGATGAGATAGGACAGAGTACTAGGAAGTGTACGGAAATAAATTCCTAAATATCACAGAATAATACCCAATCCAATTAAAATTATAGAAGACAAAGTTCTGAACACACCTTTCCCAAAGCGGGGCCATATGCTACATGTGACCTCATCACTGAATTTTATGCTGACGTACTTGCACATGGAGTACAGGGAGGTGACTCGAGACAGTCGGCACAGCTTCACCAAAGGCATGTCCTGCCTGACCAACCTGGTGGCCTTCTATGATGGAGTAACTACATCAGTGGACAAGGGAAGAGCCACAGATGTCATCTATCTGGAATTCTGTAAGGCTTTTGACATGGTCCCTCACAACGTCCTTCTCTCTAAATTGGAGAGGTATGGGTTTGGTAGATGGACTGTTCAGTGGCTGAGAAATTTGTTGGGTGGTTGCATCCAGAGGGTAGTGGTCAATGGCTCAGTGTCCAGATGGAGATAGGTGACAAGGGGCACCCCTCAGGGGTCTGTACTGGGACCAGTGTTGTTTAATAACTTCAGCAATGACATAGATAGTGGGATCAAGTGCACCCTCAGCAAGTTTGTAACTACCAAGCCGAGTGGTGTGGTTGACACATGAGGGATGGGATGCCATCCAGAGGGACCTGGACAAGCCTGAGAAGTGGGCCTCTGAGCCTCATGAAGTTCAACAAGGCCGAGTGCTAGGTCCTGCACCTCGGTCAGGGCAATCACCTGTATCAATACAGACTGGGGGATGCAGGGATTGAGAGCAGCCCTGCGGAGAAGGACTCGGGGGTTCTGGTGGACAAAAAGCCAGACATGAGCTGGCAATGTGCACTTGCAGCCTGGAAAGCAAATCACATCCTGGGCTGCATCAAAAGCAGCGTGGCCAGCAGGTCAAGGGAGGTGCTTCTCCCCCCTCTGGTGAGATGCCACCTGGAGTGCTGTGTCCAGCTCTGGAGTCCTCAGCATAAGAAAGATGTGGACCTGTTGGAGCAGGTCCAGAGGAGGGTCACGAAGATGATCAGGGGGCTGGAGCACCTCCTCTATGATGACAGGCTGAGAGAGTTGGGCTTGCTCAGCCTAGAGAAGAGAAGGCTTCAGGGAGACCTTATAGCGGCCTTCTGGTACTTAAAGAGGGCCTACAGGAGAGATGGGGGCAATCTTTTTAACAGGGCCTGTTATGATAGGACAAGGAGAAATGGTTTTAAACTAAAAAAGGGTACATTCAGACTAGATATAAGGAAGAAATTTTTTACAATGAGGGTGGTGAAACACTGGCACAGGCTGCCCAGGGAGATGGTAGAAGCCCCATCCCTCGAAACATTCAAGGTCAGGTTGGAAGGGGCTCTGAGCAACCTGATCCAGCTAAAGGTGTCCCTGCTCACTGCAGGGAGGGTTGGACTAGATGGCCTTCAAGGGTCCCTTTCAACCCAAACTTTCTATGATTCTATGATGCTCCAAGTATGGCATAAGTGGTTATATTCTCAAGCACGACGCTTTCTTCAAAGTTATTTCCATTTTTGTGACATGCAAAACCACAGAGGCTTCTTCACATATGACTTATTCTTATCCAGCCAGAAATAGAAAGAAATACAGTCTGACTTCTGCTAGGAGAGAGAGAGCAACTTAAAATTTAAATGGTCAAGTTGAAATACTTCTGGAAAACTTAAAATTGGTCTTGGAAACAAAAAAATTGAAATATTTTAAAATGTATTCATATTTATATATTAATATTAGATATATAAACATACACATTACTATACATTATACATTACACCATATTTAAAATTATATACAATAACTTAATTCACTTATATGTGTTTTCTTTAGTATACTATGCCAATAATATGTACATACTCATTTTATATATATTTTACATAATATGTTATATAAATTATATACAAATCATAGAATAATCATAGAA
The DNA here is from genome assembly GCF_034619465.1 of Leptosomus discolor. Lineage (NCBI taxonomy): Eukaryota > Metazoa > Chordata > Aves > Leptosomiformes > Leptosomidae > Leptosomus > Leptosomus discolor. The sequence continues at coordinate 20,004,192 of NC_141395.1, read as the reverse complement.
GCACAGAATGGTTTGGGTTCAAAGGGACCTTAAAGATCATCTGGTTCCAACCTCCCTGCCATGGGCAAGGACACCTTCCACCAGATCAGGTTGCTCAAAGCCCCATCCAGCCTGGCCTTGAACACTGCCAGGGAGGGGGCAGCCACAGCTTCTCTGGGAAACCTGTTCCAGTGCCTCACCACCCTCACAGTAAAAAACTTCTTCCTAAGCTTTAATCTGTCTCCCCTCTTTCAGTTTGAAATCGTTATCCCTTGTCCTATCACCACACTCCCTGATCAAGAGTCTCTCCCCACCTTTCCTATAGGCCCCCTTTAAGTACTGGAAGGCCGCTATAAGGTCTCCCCAGAGCCTTCTCTTCTCCAGACTGAACAATCCCAGCTCTTCCAGCCTGGCCTCATAGGGGAGGTGCTCCAGCTCTGATCATCTTCGTGACCCTCCTCTGGTCCCGCTCAAGTCCACCAATTATATATAATTATATATATTAATATAGTATATTAATTTATGTAATATATTCACACATTCCCTAATGAATGATTCACTAAATCTCCTGGGCAGGAATTCTAGGATATTATTATATCATGATAGTATGGGTGCATTCTGCAGGCACCCGTTTGCCACCAAAGACACTAATCATGAGACACACTCGTATTGATGTTCTGCCTTTTAAAGGGAAGTAATTGACAGAAAAGCATATTTCAAGGTCTGGTTGCCAACATACTCAATTAAACAGAATTTGGAGGAGGAGGGGGAGGAGGAAGGGGATGGCTAGAAGCTCCCAGTCATACTACTAATGTCAGCTATCTGTTGTCAGAGACGTGGTGACGTTGAACCAAACTGAAATATGTGTAATTCTTATAACATTGTTGATGATGTAGCACTAGATTTTTATTTTTGAGTGTGTGCATGTGACTGCTTTTGACCATGACAGGTTTTCATAAATCTGGTGTCATTATAGAACACATGACTTGTGTCACCACTGCTACAACAAGAGAAATCCATCACAGATCAAAGTGCCAGGAAAAGTCCTATTCACTATATAAACTCCATTTAAGCTTTCCAAATACAGCTTGAGTGGAATTTAAGTGGGCCATAGGCCATGTTTTTCTCTTATATACAGGCATGAATTTTACACTGTGAAAACAAACTAAAATATAAAGCATTTTCTAATGTAACACAGAGTTAATCTGAAGACACAAGGCCATCCAGAGCTAGATATCTTCACCAGTATTTTACCTTGAATACCATGGTATTTTTTTCTAGAATACAAAGCAAAACAATAAATCAATCCAATATTATTTTAATACTTTTAACATTGGGCCTTCAACCTACATACTATGTTATAACTATCTGAACGGAGTTCTCTATACTATTCATAGATGACAAGCTCATTCAGCAAGGATCATGCCTATCACCTTGTTTAGATGTTGCCTAGAGTGCTGCAAGCTACATAAAAACTTTTCTTCTCTAGGAGATTCACTGTACTCTGAAAAAACCCACATTTATTTATTTTCATATGAAAATAATATATAAATATATAAACAGATATATGTATTTGTTTACAGAAAAGTGATTGTGTTTCCTCACCATAATGCTCCCTGCCTTAAGAGGCCTCTTCAGATAATACTGCAACATTTTTTTTCCCTCACCATGTTTAAATGCAATGCTACCTGCTATTTGTAATGTGCATGTTATAACAAATAAAAATGTAGGATCCTTTAAAATAATTAGAGTGAAAAAAACATGAAACTCAACTAATAATTTAAAGTCTATTGTATCACCTTATTCTTTACAACGAGCAAAATCCTTTTTGTGATTGATTTCAGTGGACTCCAGCATCTGCCTTCTTTCCCAAATCCTAAACATGTTTATTTTCCCCAGCTTTACAACCTATTATACCCACTTGTTTTAATGCACTAAAGTAGGAAACTACGTACCTCTAGAGACGAAAAAAACCCCACTGAGCTGCTTTGAATCAGCTGTGTGATCCTAAAGATTTATTTTTATTCCACCAATATTAATTTTTCCCTATTTCAATAAAACAATGAAAATAAAATACTTTGTTCATCAAGGCACATGTACCTAATTTCATGTAATATTTCATTTGAAATTGTCTCATTTTATTCTCTCTGATTCTGTTAAAAAAATCACTATAGTGGGAGAAAGTCAAACTAGAGATTATATTAGGCCGAGGCAAATGGTATTCACCTTTTATAGTCCCTATGCTTTATAATGAAGATACTTCATTGAAACAATGATGCATACTTCAATAGTTCCCTGGAGAGCAGTGAATCCTGTTTGGAGAGATTCATGAATATGTGCATTAACACAATCCAACTGGAACTTGCGCTTAAAAACGAACCACAAGAGAAGCTGATCAGTTCTCGCTTATGTATATAATCAGAAGTTTATCATATTATCTCCCCTTCCACAGGGAAAAGCAGATGTATATTCTTCTACCACTTTAAGATGAGAAATACCAAAGGAAACAACAATCTCCCCCTCCCTATCAGCAACAGTTACTGTATGAATCCAGAAAGACCTTTTAGAGCAAGAGGAGGAGAATATATGATGAGTTTCTCTAAATGAGGATTTATTTTGCATACGATTAGTCATTGTGTAAACGTTTTTAAAAAAATTACATCTGCATTAATCTAGTCAAGGCCATCAATAAACCTGAAGTGAGTTCAAAGACTGCTATAGATGGCAGAGAGATGAGACAAACATTTCACAGAGTCAAGGCTTGCAAAGATATACATGAAGCTCTGTGTCCTGAAGATGAATGAGGAACACTTGGCAGTTCTTGAAGCTGTAGTTTATTTAAAGTACAAAGAATTCAGTGAAAAATACTTCTGGCCAGCAGTTGGTGCCCGGCTTTCAAGAAAAATGGCAGACCACCACTAAGCTAGTGACAATGATAAAGAATAGTCACATAGATTTGCAGATTTATCTTTAGGTTTGCAGCAACCTCAGCTCTATGAAAAAGAGTATAGCAATGAGACCTCTTACCATCTTTGAAAACAACCCTAAAAGAGCTACTGTCTTATGATGATGCATATTATTATGCAGTCATCACACATACTGGACGGCAGCAATAAGCTTTATCATCCAAAATGAGCAATCATTTGATCTGAGTTTGGAAAGATTAAACAGTGCAACAAAACAGGGAAGAAAAAACGAAATTATGGCTCACCTTCTGGGTAAAACATGCCACTGCCTTGTTACGAGCTCTTCTGTACCCCCTGAGTCTGTAACACCTGTACCCATTTATACTGGTAGCTAATGGTGCTAAATGCAAAGCAGAGTTTGTTTAAAAAGATGTCTAAAGTTGTCTTCAATTTTATTATGGTTAGGAAATATCCTGATGCTACTGACTGGCATGTTTAATATAAGCTGTCAAACAGTCATTACTAAGACACCTGTGAAAATGAATTTGGAGAAACTCTTACAAGACATAGCTTTTTCCCACCAAAAGCCACAAAGGTTGTAGCTTTTTTGGTTTTTGTTTGTTTGTTTGGGGTTTTTTTGGGTGTTCTTTTTTTTTTTTTTTCAAGTATGTATCAGGAGTCTAGCCTTGTTCTTTGCAGCCCAAAGATCCTGCATACAAAAGCTTTCTGAATGTCTACAGTCTTTTGTGCACTGGAAGCAAAAAGTCACTGCATCTCTATCTATTAGTTTTTTCACGTTCAGGGGAGAGGCATTATGCTTTGTAAATAAGATGTATAGAGGAGGAATAACTATACTCTCTAAAGAGGATATAATCTCATAATTGTGCAGTAGAGCTATCCTCAGATTGCACCACAGACTGTACTTACATGCCTGATAGATTAACACCAGGCTCGGCTTGTAGTCTGAGGGTATTATTTTTACTTAAAAGCTGGTTAAATGTTGTTGAACACGTGTGTGTATGCATATGTGTTTTTGTGTGCATGAAGTGCCCTATTTACCAATGCAGATTCACCTGTCTGGTTAGGTTTTTTCATACATACAGATACAGAGAAATCAACCACTCGAAACACTCAACTGTATCTTTTTTTCCACAGCTAATAATGGCTCTTCAGTGTACAAAAGAAAAACACTTTTTTTTTTTTACGTAAGGTTGGGGAGAAAGGCTAGCAGGTTTATTTTGCTTAACTTGCTGTGGTGTGTCACATTCAGCTCTAACACTGCAGCTATTACCATATGTCATCAAATAACCAGCATAAGCGGATGTGCTGTTCCTCCACAGTGACCCCACGTAGAAGTTTAGACATCAGGAGCAGGGCAATACCTATTCCTAGCCCCACATAGGCATGCGTGTGCCTATGCACAGTGCAAGAAAGTGTTCAAATGAAAAGAAATATTTCAGCAGACTGAATAATTCACCACTCCTAGGTCTGTTTTTGCTGGATGTATCAGTGCACAGAAATATTTGCATGTAAAATGGCAAAACTCAGAAAATCCTAATATTTCTTTGAGTGCAGTAAGGACACAACATAAGAATCACGTATATAATTTTATATCTATATATGCTTTCATCCCTGCTGTCTGCCGAGTTTTTGAATTTATGCAAAAACCAGTTTTCACCAGTGTAACAGTGATGTTTGGTGAAGACAAAGCTTGTGCATCACAGCAGGGGGACAAAGGAGGGGGGACAAAGGTCAAAGGGTAAATTCCAATTGCTGAGACATGTTTTTATGAGTTGAATCTTAACCATGTGATAAGCAGCATTCAGATTCTGAGCAAAAGGGAGTAGGAGTAAAGAGTCTGGGGGAACCTTTGCGAACCACTGCACTGATTTGATAGCTGGTTGACAAAAGTCTGGTTCTTCCTTTCCAGAAAGTGGTTGCTTTCTCCTGTTGTTCTAGTTTTCAAATGGAAAGTTCCTATGTAATTAACATGTTCCTTCAGCCTTTGGAAATGGAAATGAAAACAAGTGCTTGGTTTCCACTGTATGCATGGCGATTACTTCTGCTTCACACACTGCTTTTGATTCATAGGAGGTACAGAAGAGAGAAGGAAGCTTTTTGGTAGAAACAATGTGTGAGAAGGAAGAGGCCTCCATTACATGAGGTACAGGGCATGAACTGCAAATGCTGTGCGCAATCAGGTAACAGCAGCAGCTTTTGCAACAAGGGGTGTAGCAAAAGGTGTACCTCTTACCCATCTCACCCAAATAGCATAGGGAGCATCCAAGACTTCCATCTTCTTGACAGATCCTTCTCCTGCTAGTGATCACCCGTACCTCTTCTCTTAGCCTGTTTTCTTGATAGCTTCATAAGTAGGTGCGCACAAATCCTACATCCAGGTAAATGATATTTGTGGTATCTTCTTATAGGATGGATACACTAATTGTAGCTGTGCTGTGGCTGAACTTATGGACATGTGCTAACCACTGTCTCTACTAGAAGCCTACTGCTAGCTCAGCCAGCAGATGAGGAAGGCGGGATTTTGGTAAGCAGAGACACCATCCCTGCTGAAACTCGCTAAAGATGCCTTGTTAGAAGAATTTAGTAAGCTGAGTGAGAAAAGTTAGCTGATGGCTATATGTCTGGCCTTGCTAAATCAAGTTCTCTGTTGATGTAATTTTTTCATGTAAATGAGTGCAGCTACACCAGTTTATGCGTGCAAAAAATATTATTATATTGCTTTTGTACAAGTTGTAGAAGTACTGCAAGTGACACCACAAATTAGGCCAAACAAAAATAATGAGCCACTTAAATGTTGTGTTACTATATATGAAAGAATGTTTAGAAAAGAAGGTCCTCTCCTTGTCCTGTTCTCAAAGCTCTGTGAACACTGACAGTAATTTAATATAACCAGAACCCACCCACGTCGTTTGACTCCTGTGTTTTGACAGACAATTTACCAGTTCCTCAGTTGCTCTAAATCCGCAGTTTCATTTCAGTCACTGGAGCTACATCAGTTTATTCCACTTATGGACCTGATCCAACACCTTCAAATAGCTACAGGAGGAGAAGATTTGTGCTTCTGTTGTCCTGTTTTACAGTATCTGTTCCCTATGTTTTCTCATATAAGAGTATGAGATACGACATAATTTTCTCGATAAATTACTGTTACAACTACCATAAGTGGCAGGAAATATGCAATGCAAGCCTGATCCTGATCAAGCACCTCAAATGATTAAATGCCACTGACTTTTCAGGATAAGTCACTGGAGGTTAAGTTTATAGGATTATTGCTGAAGTTTGCACAGGTGTGAAGTACAGTCTATTTCACTTCAACAGTTAAATGTATTAATGGGAGTAATTGCAATGTTTCATCTGACTATGAGCTGAGCTGTAACATGTACATCCAAATATTGATAACATCCCCACATCCCCTGAAAGTCCAAATCTTTCTAGGTGCTTCAGTGGAAATAAGTGAGTTTAGCAGCCTGAAGAACTAGTCTTCCTACCAGCTCTCACGAAAGCTTCATGTTTGTCCTAGAAAAATTGAAATGTAGCGACGGGGCACATTTTTCCACTTCTTAGGTTTTCATTGCAGTATCTTTCTTCTGTACCACTTGTATAATTGAGTTTCCCTATTTTGGAATGGGTTCACTTGACCCCAGAATAACCTAAAATATTACTAAATTTTTTTTCACTGTTTTCTAAGGACAAATGATTTCCTTTACTCCTAGTGTCAGCAAAATAATAAAATATTGTTGCTTTGCTGATAGCACACCAGACAAAACCGATAAACCTAAATAGACTGTTTTCAATGCTAAAAAACAACTCGAACAGAAAGCAAAATTAACTTTCTAATTTTGTTTAAAGCAAAGATATTAAATAATCTACAAAGTCAAACACTCCTTATTTTAAACTAGAGAACATTTGACAGTGTTGAAGCTATCACACAGCTAAACAAAAGCTTTCTGAGGGAAGTTTCATAAGCATTTCCTTATGTTTTGTCCATATTCTAAGTGCCCTCTGCTGCCAAAGGAGCTGTACTACAGAGAGAGCAAGCACTTTGCAAGTAGCAAGTAGAAACCCACCCAGAGATTGATAGAAAGGAAGAATTTGTTACTTCCTGGTATTGCTTTTCAGGCTATATGTAGTTGGACTAGAAGGCTACCATCAATAGGATGTTTTTTTATATAAGAGAAAGAAAAGTTAAATCCAGTGGCGAATGGAAATCTGTAATCATTTATTTCTGCTGGCAATGCGGGTTTTTCCTTTCTGCAGCTTGCTGTCCTCCATTGGTTTCTCTATCTATCTGTGATGTCTCTTTTGGCATTTGTGACATGTTTCTCAAGACCAGCTGTGATCCTGCCTAACGTGTACACAAGTTTTACATCTACACCTGAGTATACAGCCACATCAGGTAGATGACAGCGAGAAGCTGTCCCTCCACACGGAGCTGATGTGGTCCGATGGCTGGGGACACTGAATGCACTCTTACCACAGAGAAAATTCCTTCTGGGGCTCAGGAAGGTTCCTGAGTCAGGACTTGCTCCCGTGGAGCAAGTGTTAGATCCACTTGCCCCATGCTGCCCAGCCCCAGCCCAGCCCTCAGTGAGCTGCTGTGCATTTCATCTCTCAGCAGGACCATTTTCATTTTCAACAAGCTCAAACTGTTCAACAGAGACCAAAAGTGACTTAGGAGTTCCTGGGGTTTATTTTCCATACAAAGTGGTCAGATTGAGAAAATGCAGGTCTGCACTATGTGGAGCTACAGATTTGACTGTGAAAAGTTCTGAAAGCCTTTTATAGGCTAAAAAATAATACATTTCTATGTATTCTAGATAGTCTTATTGCATTTAGCAATTTGTATTGTATGTAGTGTAAGAACAACGTGCACAGATATTAGCGCATATATATGTATAGATATGTATGTATTTATTGTGTATTTGTGATGGTGGATATTCCAGTCACTCTGGCCAAGCTGTGAACTAATATAAATCATAACACACGAAGTCCCTGATCAGATTAACCCTTCATCCTTCAGCACACCTGGCAAAGCAGTGATATCCCTGGCAGGTTCCTGACTCCTGATGAGGTCAATTTGAGGCCAGGTACAGTGGTGGTGTTTGAATGATGCAGGAATCCTGGAAAAGTGGGAATTATGGCCATTTTTTGTTGGTGTGGAGGCCCCACCAGTTACCGAGGCGACCAGGGCTGTGGGTCCAGACCTGTCTCGGGGACTGCAGAAGCTGTTGGGAGTTTCCAGTGCTGTGTATTTACGGGCGATGGCCGGTGCTTCATTATAGGAAGTATCTGAGAAATTACATTCTTGTTGGTTTTTTCCTATTTTTCTGATTTACAATATGAAAGACATTTCATAGACCTGTGTGACCTCAGGGTGATACTGAAAAACTATAAAAGCAAGAGCTCAGTTATATTCCCTGCTCTTCCTCATGAACATACAAGATAATTTGCTACAGTATATTCTGAAGCACTGTGTCCAGCCTGGTTTAAACAAGGCAAACTACAGCGGTAAGTTCACTACCTTTGAGAAAGGTTTTGAAAACAGTTTCCTTTGCATAAGTATGGGATGGTACTTTTTAACGATTTTTGCTAGGACTTAGCAGAATTCTGAAAAAAACAATTAAAGTGAATTAGCCCTATAGGTTCATCAGATTGTAAAGTCAGTTCTTGGACTTGTTAGCTAAGATTCCTCAATAAGTGCTTCATATTGAAAATGAACAAATTTATACACTGAACATAAGGAGGCAGGTGTTCCCAACTATCTTTTACTTCTAGAAATACTCTCATGTTTTACCATGCAATTAAAATTATACCAGCCATATGAGATAGAGCTGAATTATTTTACACTATATATATATATAAATATATATATATATAGGGTGCTTCTGTGCATGCAAGAGTTACGAGGCTGCCGGCTCTTGAAAGTGAAGCGCTTTGTTTCGGTACCAGTAATTTTCAGCATGATAATGTTGCTTCAAGCTTTCTAAGAGCAGGACATTGGCCCTCATCTCAGTGCAGAACTCCATAAGCTCAACAGATTTTTTTATTTGAATCTCTGTGTTCATTTTACCTTTTGTTCTCTCATAAGAGTGGCAACAAAGGTGTTGATCATTTCCTACATCTGTTGATGGATTTTGTTCTGGATGCGATAGTTTGAGGCGACAAATTTGATTACAGGGAGAAAACCAGACACTAAAGAGCTCTTCAGTGTAGTGTAGACAGACTGAACAAGAAGGCTGCAAGTGGAAGTCGGAAAAATTCAACTGAGCAAGAAACTATGTATAAAATAAAAAACATTGCTGCCCTCCAAGTAATATCAGCTCTTAGTATCTTCAGGTCAAAACTGGATAATTTCAAGGAAGTTACAGTCAGGCAGAGGTAACTGTGTGGAATTTAGTGGCTTCTCATGTAACTGTAGTATGTTGGATTATACTGATGTAAGGTGAAAGGTCAGAGCTAATGATATGCGGTAGACATCTCTAGCCACAGCTCCGTGAACCTATCAGTTGCACGTGGAGGTGCATCAGAAGTTAGTGACATTGACTTCTCACAATCTTTGTCAGATTTGACTCAGGGACTAGATATGAAAGGCACACGTAATGAGAAAAATAAGTAACTGCAAGCATGGTTATTACTGAATTCTGCTAGTTTAACTGGGCCAAACTGCAGTAGTGGAGTTTGATTTGCCAGCTGTGGTACAGCTTCTGTCTTACAGCTTCTGTTCTACAGCATCACTTGCCAAACCAGCACAGGTGGCTGAAGAAATCCAGGACTGGGCAAACCAGTCAAGAGTAGACTAAGGCCACTGCTAAAAAGTAGATTGAAAACACACAGCAAGAGCTAGTGATAGGAGTGGAGTAGGAAATAGTCAAACATTGGAACCCCTGAGCCATTACCTCAATGTTTCTCAGCTGCTCAGGTCAAGCATTCACAGACAGCAAAAGATTCAGAAGATGAGGATGGATGGTCAGAGACGCCTTCTCGTCCCTTGCCTTTCCCCTGCCTGGCCTGAGACCCTCATGTGGGAGCTATGAGCTTTCCAGCTCCCTAGCAAAAAAGAACACAGTGCACATGCTGTTTACAGCAGCTCTCTCCTGGAAGACCTTGAAGGTTTGTAAGCTCCAGCTGTTTGAATCCAAGATATCACTTACCCTACTCCTCTGTACCAGAGACTGGCACTTCCCAGAGACACGATCTTACCAGTAAAGAGTGGCCTGGCTCCCCCATCCTGGCTGAGGACCTCAGTTTACTCTGCCTTTCACTTTGGCTTACACCCACTGCTCTCCTGCTTGGTCTCACTCATACATACACACGCTCTCTCTCCATATGTGTATGCTTATGCTATGGATTCATATGGAAAGTCATATGCATTCCAGTAATATGCATTACTTCAAGTATTTTTGCATGACATAAATATTCTATATATGCAAATACATAGCTATCATTAATATTCCCTCACACCCTTCTCCATCCTGCTTTACATTGACTATTTTATGTTATTACTCAGAGGAAACAAAGGCCATAGTTTGATTTGCTTAGCACAGAGATGCACAATTAAATGCATAGAAACTCTGAATATTGCCCGTGGTTTCTAAACAAATACTTCAGGACTTCAACCTTAAGAACTCAACCTTCAAGCCACTAAGAAAATCTTAGCAAAGGGTAAGGAATGAAACAATTTTATTTAAAAGATACACTGCTTTTGCTGTATTGGAGGGAGCCATACAAATCTCAAAGTCCTCTCCATGACATGTTATTTAAATTATTTAAAAAGAAATCAGACCATATAGAAGCTTCTTCCGAGCCTGATTGCAGAAGTTCTGAATAATTCCTAGCTTAGACTTCAATGAGTGTTAATAAACCTTGACATTACCATGATGAGAAGTCATACACAAAAATATTACAAGCTACAGTCCTGCTTATATCAAGTGATGGGGTGAACCTCCTCTTGTTTTGAAGCATTAAACAATAGAATTTAATGAATGTTGATCAGCTGCAGTTGATGGCAGCAACATCTTATCTAACTATCTGATGAAAATAAAAATTTGCTTGGTAAAGACAATATTGTTGATATAACAAGATCTGTGAAGAATTTGATGTGCTTTTTTGAAGTTTGAATTGGGGATCTAGAACTATAAAATAACTGTTTTACATATTATGTAAGTTAACCAGCAGCTGATGGCTCTTGAATTCTACTTGTAAGTGGGAAATTATCACTGACCAGGTATCTTTCTAGTAGGATCTCACTGGAATTCTTTCCCACATTGTCGTATTTCTATTAATAACTGTAGAAAGCATCTAGTCACATCACTTCTGATGAAGTTTTCATATAAAGGAAAGATTGAAAAGTGATAAATAAGGATAAAAGTAAATCATTTATATAAAACTATCTGCACTGAGTAGAGAGCTAGCCCAGCCAAATACGTGCTTCAATACCAATGATGAAAGGCTGTTCATCCAGAAGAAAATATACATCGTATTTAGAAGAAGGGAATTCTGCATTGTAAGATTTTCAGGCAACATTTGGAAAAAAAAGAAGAAATAATGTTCATGGCAGACAGCTGAATATGTGTTGTTTCTGAGTAGCCATTGTGGCTACAATGAGTAGAGATATGATTTAGTGAAATAAAAAGGAAAACAGCTGAAGGTCGTATTGCCTTGATATTGGAATATATGCTGTTGGAATCCACACTTTAAGGAAGTTGTTTAAAAAAATCGGAGTGTGTTCAGAAAAGAGGTAGGAGAAAAACTGAAAAGCTGCGAAACATGAATGTTAGTGGTAAAGTTACATTATTAACTTGATTAGTTTACACCGGAGTGCAGAGCCTTGATCACCCATGCCATATTTCTGTTGACTCAGTCTCTGTGTCTAGTTTGGGATGGATCTACTTCTTACTCCAATGCAAAAGTGCTTCTTGGGGTGATTTAAAAGATCTGATGTTCTTAGGCTTCACCACTGTTGACTGTATAATTGCGGTTTTTCTGCTCTAGATATTCCTGCAACAAAGTTAGCAAAAGAGTAAGCCCAAGATGTAGGTCCAGACAAAAAGTTTCAAAATGTTACCTTGGCTAATAAATTCAACTCCATAATTAGAGCCTAGAAGTTGCTGTATTTTGTGTGTATGTTCAGGGATGAACACAGGTATTTCCCCCTTGCCTTCAGAAACACATATACACACTAGGCGTCCATCTCTATGCAAACATCCCTGGTGAGACAAAGGCCAGTTGGAGAGCTGGCAAGCTTGTGTTTGCCTCTGCCACAATGAAGTCTGGAGTTAAGTGATGAGAGTCAGAGGCAAGCGAGGGCCTACAGTACAAAACCACCAACTTGGCTTGAGCTACTTGCTCAAATCTGAATCTGGGCATTGCTACCAAGGCAGCAGAGGTAAGACTTTGAACTTATCAGGGAGAAGGTCAAGAGAGCAGATTTTCTCAAATCTGTAGTTATCTACATGAGGAAGAGTACTTTGAAAAACGTACAGTTCTTCAGTCTAACAGAAAGATATGATAAGATCTAACACATGGAAACAGAACTGAGAACAATTCAGACTAGACATAAGGCTTGTATTTTTAACAATGTGGGTAATTAGGCATTGTGAACGAGCAAGTCAGGACTGCAATGGCCTTTTCATCACCAGAAAATGTTAAGATCGCGTATTTCTCTAAAAGATACATTCAGTTCATCCATAGCTGTAAGACTAGATGCAGAAATTAATTCAGGGAAGTTCTTTGGCTTATGTTATGTGGAAAAGGAGGAGATTAGAATAGATAATCATAGTATTCCACTTTGCCTTAAAATCTGCATAATTGTGAGTTTGAAAAGAAAAGAGAAAATGCAAAAGATGTGTGGAAAAGATAGTTCAATTAAGTAGACATAGAAAGAAATTCTATTCTGAGTATGCACTTCTCTCTCTTCTGTGCAGCTGGGACTCTACACAATAGATTTGAGCAGTCTTACACCCATACTGACCAGATTTGTTCAGGAGCTCAAAGACTGTACCTCCAGATCATCTTCCACTGTGGATCCACTGTGCTTCCCCAAAAATTGCACAGTTTAAGACAAGACAAAGTTGTCGTCTCCAGAGTCAGCAATATGACTCAAAATAACTGAGAATGAAAATCACAAGCTTAGATAGACTGGAGAGAATGAAGCGTCTGCTTAGACCTGCAAGTTATATGATGGTGCCACACTTCAAAGCAATACCTTAACACATGACTCTGACAAGTCTGTGCTCGATTCTCTGCTTGCCCAAGCGCTGAAATGCCAGTTCAGCAGATGATTTGAACCACCCATTCCTCTTCCTTGATAACCAAAATCTAAATGACATTTCCAGAAATGTCGTATTCTTTGTATCATTTTTCCCTTTTTCACAGCTCTTGCAAATCTCTCAGACACCTGGAATTCTAGACCAAGGACCAAATCCTTCATCTCCCACAATGGCAATAAACTATCAGAATTTAGGATTTGAAATAGGTTGCAGCTGCCACAAATAATGCAGAATGGAAAAAGCAAACCTTTATTGCTTCCCTAAGACAAGAAAAATTAACCCTTGACTTGAGGTTTAATAGTTACCTCTTATTTGAAGCCCTTTTTCTTCCAGTTATTTCCAGGCGGAAAAGCTCAGAACTACAGCCTGCTCACGCTTGCTGCCAGTTAAACTTTTAGGGACAGTTTGAGAACTTTTGAAAAAGAAAAGTTCATCTTCCCTGAACCTGTGCATTGCCTAACAATGCCCATGATAATTTGTTCCTCATTTCATCAGTTTCTACATTTATTATAGTTTTATCACATATTAGAGATAGCTAACATTATTTGCATGGTTACCAGACCCTCTCTAATGTCAGAAGGAAGTTGGGTGTATAAAGATTTCAAAGATTAGGATCACTGAATGGCTAGCACAAGTCCTATTTATTTCTAAGATATCATAGCAGCTGAGATCAGATGAGGTATTTGGGCCAGTAGGTCACATTTTCACTGGGAAAGAGGACAGTGTTTTCTGTGAGGGATCCTAAGCCTGAGTAAACTGGGCAGTGTATCATGCTGCAAAGTCTCCCAAGCTTCTCTCATGGGAGACAGTAGTGACGATCAGACATCTCAGTTCTACCAGAGCTGGCTTTTAAAAACAGCAACATTAAATTGTACTGAGGCTCCAAGTGTGTACGCAAACTGAAGTAATAATTTTCATGAACACCCTTGAAGATTGTTAACATCCCTACTGAGCTTCAGATAATACTCTTTTTTGAAAATCATGTATCAGCTATGCCTGTTCATATGTGAGATGATAAAAGATAGAAAAATACATTATGTCACAACTCACAAGAATCTTCCTCTGAAGCACTGACTCTTCAGCAGCAGCATGGAGTAGGTGCTTTGCACAGCCTTATCCAGCAAGCCCCCATTCTTCACAGCACTGCCTTTTTTTGGGTGGCTTGCACCCCCACTCTGCCCTTTGTCCGGACGCAAGGGACGGCCACTGCCGACAATGGCTCCATTCTACAAGACAGGAAGACCACTCATACACTAAAATGGCAACTGTCTGTACAGCATCCTCTGTGGCAACTAAATGAATGTCAGCCTTGTCTTAGGCTCTGTTTTTCATATAATTTCTGCTTTATTTTAAATTGTACCTTAGCTACACATATAACTTTTGGAAACATAACATTCTTCTTCCTCCAGTTTCAGACCCTCTTTCTAATACCATGCAGCTGATGCCTCATATAGACTTGCCTGGCTCATGTGTCTATTTAAGCACAGAAGATTCCCAAGCTGTGGAGTCATGCAGAGAGCAGACTCACAGCTTGGTGTACTGTGAAAATGCAAACCTCGCCAGCACACCTGTATTTTCTGTGCACCCTCTGCTCAAATTTCTGTAGTACTCAAAAATGTGATACAATCTTCATCAAAAAAAAAAAAAAAAAAAAGCAGACCCTGAGATTACAAGCTTGGGTTAGCGCATAGAGAAGATGTCATCTGAGAAAGAAAAATAGTTCAAAAAAAAGCGCCACAACTTCCATGAAGAATGCACAAGCAACCTCCAAACCTTGAAACAAGTGCAAGAAATCCACGGTCATTTACTATCCTCCTTCTTGTGGGTGTCGAGGAAGGAGCTGATCTGGATTTGGTGTCAGAAAAGGGTGAGGAAACTGCAGAACAATACAGGAGGTGCAGCTGCAGAGATGCATGGCTGAAAAAGACACAGCAGATAGGAATAAGTCCAAACAAGCTCAATTTGGGAGTCTGAAAACACAGGTTTCCTCACTTTAACAAATCCTTTTGTGCCAAAGCTTCTAGACAGCATATTCTATCCTGGAGAAATCTTTCCCCAATTGCTCACTGATTTTTTTCTTCTTGCCCTTTTTCCCAAATAAGAGACCTTATATTCAACAATATCTTGATATATACTAGTGCATATTAAGGAAAGAACAGGCTCAGTTCAGATTTTTCTTGTTTACAGTTTCAGGCTGAATTCTGCCCTCCAGTCCTGACTCCAACGGGAGTAACACTTGTGTAATTGAATACAGAATGCAACCCTTAGGGTTTTGGTCTGACCAATAACAGAACTTTATGTGTGCTTAATTCATTTTTAGGTTTAGGCATTTTTTCAAATTGGGGCATAAGTTCTGCTCTTGTGTTAGGAATGAAAATTATAAAAAAGGGGCAGAAACTTATCTTTGGTTTCAGCACAGTTGTACATCCATGCATACATACATACATAACGTGCAGAGAGAAAGAGAGGGAGAAAGGTCTGGAAGAGATTATTTTTAGAAAGGATATAACCATTAGACATACTTCGTTATTGTTGAAAATGTCTTCAAATCAAATGCAGTAACAAAAGAGTCACTTCTTGTTTATTGATGAGAATGCTTCAGCGCTCGGCTGTAACAGGGTCCTATTGTGAGGAGGAGAGCCAGCAGCAAACTCCCTCAGCTTCACTGAGAGGAGGATCAGGCCTTGCTGTTTTGAAGGTCACTGCATAATACACTCATATTTGCAGCGCTGAGCACAGAATGGCCTTTTTGGCAAATGTTTACATGTCTGTAAATTTATTGTGAAGATGTGACAATATTTAGGGTGGGATAAAATATACCTGAAGAAAGAGATTAACACAGTCATAAGGAAGGATACTTTCAGTGAGAAACTTGGCCTACTTAAGTCTGTACCTGTGATCAGTAATAACCAACCTTCTCCTGAAACACTGAATTAATTCCAAAAACCACAGTAACCCCTAAGTTCTCAAAGTTTTACCAGCCCAAGGGAAAGCAGTTACTGTACTAAATATAAAAGTTTAATTGAGGGAGGGGGAGAAAAAGGGCAAAGATAATGTAAAAAGAGACCTCAAAGACAAATCCACAAAAAACCCACCCCCAATCCTATTTAGATTTTTACTCTCTAAAAACACATCAGAAGTCTTACACTAGTGCCAGTCTGGAGGGGCAAGGAACTGTGGAACTATAGCAAATTGTGGTACCAATAAAACAGACAAAAATGTTAGGACATCTTAGCAGACAGGAACAAGAAGAAACTGCCAAGGTGAGATGGTATTCACCCAAGTTGTCTGAGAACTCATACATGAAATCAAATGATAATTGTGCTTCAGTTTATAGCATCCACAGACGCAGAGAAACAAAATATGACTAATGTAACGTCAATCTTCACTAAAGTGCAAATAGTCCTAGTTCTTGCAGGCCTGGAAATTTATTTCTGCATCAGGTAAACAAGTAGAGACTGTAACAAAACACCAGTAGTTGTGGGGGAGAGGGTCAAGATTAACTTTTGTGCAGCAGTCATGCCCCAAAATCTTTTATAGTTGTTAGATCACATCAATGTGTGTATGAATAACACAGCCAGTTGATACAGTGTGACTGGATTTTCAACAGACTTTTGACAAAATCCCTTGCCAAAGACTTTTAAAGAAACAAAAACTTGAAGATTAGTCATGGGCTAAAGGGAAGGTATTCCTCAGGATTAGCAACTGGTGAAAAGAAGGGAAACAAAGGGGAACAGTAAGTGGTCAGTTTTCACAGAGAAGGATGATTACTGGCAGAATGCTCTGGAGATCTCTGCTGGGATTTTGTTGTTCAGCGTATTCATAGATTATCTGGAAAATAAGTAGCAAGTTAGCAAAGTTTACAGGTGATGAGAATTATTCAGGATTAAATCTATATATAAGGTGTTACAGAAAGGTCTTATGAATGACTCAACAATAAAATAAGAGATTAAATGAAAGGTAAAAACTTGGAGGAAAACAACCTTAAGAATAGCTACAGGAGGAGATGTCCTCATCTCTGAAGAGAGTTCTTAGAGAATTGTGAGTACTTTGACAATGCCAGCACAATACTACTGACAACCAAAATACAAGGAGAAAGTCAGGAGTTATTAGAAGAAGAACAAGAGACAGAAAGAGCCATTGTGCTTGTGTATAAGTCCTGGGTACGTGCACACCCTGAGCTGTGTGTGCAGCTGTGGTAAGCAAAGATGAGAAACACCACATGGTTTCTGTACAAGAAAGAGTGGACATGCCTTTCAGAGTCTCAAATATGTCCTTTGTGAATCTAGTGATAACTTCACAGCCTGGAAACTGAGCCTAGTGTAAAAGCACCCATCCTACAGCATACATCCTGTAGAGAGTTGGAGCAGCACAGCCAACATGATATGCTCAGGACATATCTCATCCCTTGAGGAATAACTGTCAAGTGAGTGCTCTATCAACCAAGCATTTCTGGAAAGACTTGGCTTTACTACGTATGTGTTGGACAGGTGGTTTGCATAAGCACAACAACGCTTTGCCAGGCAGCAGCTATCTATACACTGCTGTCCAGGAAACTTATGCTGTGAGCGTGGTGATCCTATCACCTTCCTGTGGGCAACCCCTCATATCTCCTTGTGCTTTCAGGGCATCACTATGGCTCCATGACAGGAAGATCTAAACAGTGGCCAAAGAGGACTCCCTGATATCTGCATGATCGAGGCAGGTAAAAGGCTTTTCTGTAGCAGGTGCTGTAGAGTTTACATAATCCACATATTCCTACATATGCATGTCCATCTAGGTCTGCATACACGTGTATTGATATCCCTTTATATGGCTGATATAGATGTTCGGTATTATATAGATATATAGCTGCCTAATTGTGAAAAGCACACCGTGTGTAGTAAATCATTTTACTAAGTCAGATTAAAGGTGCTATTACTCATGGCAGTGTAATACTATCTATAATTTCTGTGTTAGACTTGACATTATAAATCCTTTAATCTGAGTATTTAAAAGCTGTTCTATGGCTCATTTTTCAAACGGTATTCAAGTTAACACATTTACTGCTAATGAACCGCTAACATGTTCTCTCTTTCTTAGATAAACACTGTTGACCAACATTATTATTTGCTCGTCAAATAATTATTTTTTTGGCTTTTTAATTTAATTGCTTCAATAAAAATATACACCAATAATGCATTTTTAATTACACTTCCCAGGTGACCTATGCAAAAAAGGTGTTATAATGAAGCCACAATAATTAGCCTGTCACAGTCCAGTTTGGGGCTATTGTGTAGATGTCCTTTCCATGGTTCACCTTAGCCTGACTGGAATTCTAAAAACCTTATATATTATCTCCCATAACACTTAGAAAGGTATTAAAAATGTGTGCAGCACTGGCAGAAGTAGGCTTTCTAATTATTGTCAACTATTTCCAGTGTGACGTGGCAGATTCCCTTGAGAACTGAAACAGCAGCCCACTCCAGGATTTGTAATAGGCCCTAGAGCCTAAGTAGTTGTAGACAGAGCTGTTTCCCTCAGGACAGATAATTGGTTTACATAGTAGCTCAACATCTGAACTAAATCCATTTTTTTCTATTGTCATTTCCCTGTTAAATACACATAACTATTTGGGGGTATTAAATACAGTGTGACTCACTATTTAATAGCAGAACAATTTGCATGAGCTGCTTTACCTGGAATGCTAATAACTGTTATCATCCTACATTTCCATGCATAAATGATAAAATATTAAGGCAAAATTCTGTACTCATTAATCAAGCACAACTTTTTCACTGAAGCCACTGGGAGATTTGCTCAGTTATTGCAAAACATGTCTCTTAGTTTGTTGAAAGTAAGATATTATCATTAAGATATTCTACCTAATATTATTATTGGTCAGCTTATTAAATAAGACCATATTCATGTTTTGTACAGGTATAACCAACACTGCAGGGTGTTGATCTCTTATCATCAGTTTGCAAACCACTTTTATGAAATGCTCAATTACCAGAATTAATGATTAAGACACAAATATTTACTGTCAATGGCAATAACATAATTCTAGCAACTAAACATCCTAAGCCTGAATTACGACAAAGATAAAAGAGATACTGAGTTTATCTTCAAAATAAATTTTAATTTAAGACTGCAAATCTAGGAGCAGTACATACAAAACTATTTTAAAAGCATGTATCAAGACACTGCAGTAGTAGTGGTTTCTTCCTTTAACAACGGATGCCTTACTATTTCATGTAAAGAACAAAACAACCGCAGAACACTTGAATAAAACTTAATTGTTCACAGATTTTCAAGGAACACAACAAGATCCTGAGCCTGCAAGTACTGAGCACTTCAGAAATTTAGGATGGTGAGAAATCACAGGATTACATCCTAATTCTTGTGGTTAAACATGATACCCAGCTGTGCAACGCAGCTAGAATTTTCATGTCTTTGACACTAAATGTGGTCATATTAGAGTTGAAGAAGCAAGACCCTAATAACAAGACTCATCCTGCATTTTCTATTCTTCCACTGATTTCAATGAGTATCCTGTGTGCACAAAAAATGAGCATTGTGCCTGTAGCTTGTTATCTGATGTACTCAAGAACTGAAAATACCACATATATTTGTAGTGTCCATCATTCATCACCAGCTCAAAAATCACATGGATGCTACGATTTCTAAAGAGCTGATTTGTCACTCTCTGTGTCTGATATTAAGATGTTGTTGCTGGATATTTTCTGTCCCCAAAAGGAGAAATTTCAAATAAAGACACAGTGGGAAAGCAATTCATAAGAGTGGTCAAAATGTGATATCCTGAAGTTTGCAAGTCTTTGTAGAAATTCCTAGGGATATTTCATCTCATAAGAGGGACACGTCAGACGCTGCACACCATGACCATTACCATTGATTTCAGTGCATTGAGCCAGTGGCTCCAATTCTACAAAATACACAAGTTCTTGTAAAAAGCTATTAAAGCACAGCAAAACCATTAAGCATGGGCTTAGCTTTAAATTTACGCTTAAGTTGAACTGAAGGGAAAAGGATCTAAGTCTGCATTTGCCTACTGCCAAAAACTTTTTGTGCCTAAAACAAAACACTGTGTTGTGCTGGAAGAGATGACGTGTCTTCCTCTTAAAGCTCTGAGGTTGGTGTGGTTCATTCCAGAGATACAGCTGTCAACCCTAAGTATTTTAATGAACAGTAAATATTATTATTAAAGCAAATCTAAAACTAAAACTAATATGCCTAACGTTTAAATATGACATGGCATATGTTATGCATGTAGCAAGATGAAATTTCTTAGAGAAGCAGAAAGGATGAGGAAAAAAATCAGTCATGTGAGTTGTCAAATATAACCTTTTGGCATTCTAATAAACTGTTGCTTAGATAGAAATATCAAGCTATTACTAATGGCTATTAATGTGTACATGCTTCATGTAATTTTATAGTATCTTATTTTAATATCTGTAATTTCAATGAATTGCAATTTAGGAAAGAAACAATTTTCATTTACTTTATATAACATAATTATGGACCAAATTAACCCCACACTAGTCTTAATTACATTTAGTTTCATTTGGCTGATCAAGCAATTAACGTGCCACTGTATTTTGGAAGTAAAAACCAAGTTGTTATGATCTGTCTTCAAAAAACATGTACTCATCTCAAGTGTAGCCACTGTGTAAAACTGTCCTTTGGAATATTTTTTTTTTGGTTTACTGTACATCCGTATGTTGCGGCACAAGAATGTGAGTATAATGAGGCCCTTCTGCACCTGGGGTCCTGTTATACTATGCTGCTTAATAATCTTCCCTTCATGCCACCCTTTATCTGCTGTTCTCAGATTGTACTTGTGCTTTTCTCTTTTAATTGGGAACTAATTTTAATTTTGCCATTAGAGATGATAAAAAAGACTACATATAAACTTGTATTTCCTCAAGCCTCTGTACTGTCACTCAGCATTTATTTGAAGTCAGGGTTGGAACTAGCTCTTTTTGCTCTTCTGGCTAAAGAATAGCAGAAGGAGAATATTTTTAAAAGACAAGACAAGAAAACCCATAAAATATTGAGCTGCATACTGATGTTCATATTCGGGTTTTCCTCAGCACTCCAGTGAAATCAATGCCTGCAGAATGACAGCATGAAAATAGTGTAACAGCTTTAGGATCTGGCCCATTAACATTTAGTACTATCTATCAGTGTGTCTAATCCTTTTCAACTAATTGAGAGAGAAAACGGCCCTTTGCAATATAGGTATGTTGTGAATCTAATTGGGGTAGTACAAGGTTATTTAAGCACAGTTCATAAGCAGGGGCATTCTCACAGTAACATAGGCATTGTATTATTTATTTACGAGGATTTGGGGATGCTTTCAGAAATCATGGGATTCATGTCATAACAATCTATTTATGTTATTTTCAAAATTTGAAAAAGCAGTGACTTTTCTCATGACCTTCACAGTTCTCAATGGAAAACAGTAGTACATTTAATAAACCAGCATTTTATTAGTGCTGCTATTTTTAGCAATAATTTGTGTAGTCTGGTTTCTTAGATGTACTTTCCAGCATCTTTCTTCCATTTAGAGGGTGGGTGAAGCACCAGTCTGTAAGGGACTATACCATTTGCTTTGAGAGTGCATGGGGTTACTCCTGGGACTAAGGCTTTGCTGGACCTCAAGAAATCTGGGCCTTAATGTACTCTTCAGTTACTTCAGACAAACTCTAGCACTTTTTTTAGCTGAAGGTATTCAAAGCCATGTGTAAATCTTTTTTTAGTGTCCTTAACTGCAATTCCAAGAAAGCAAAGGCTTTACACCTTCTTTCACTCCAGATAATGCTCAAAGCTAAATTTCTCTCCCTGAAGAACATTAGTCAAACTGACTTTGTAGGGTTCTTTACATGACTAAAATGAGTTGGATTTGACCTTTCATTTTCGACTGGTCTGGATGACAATCATCAAGCATATCACATTATATTCATGTCAAAAGCTAAAAGATTTTTTTTCCCCCCATTCTTAGTAGAACAAGAGGGTTTGGGGGTTTTTTTCCCCTGTGTGTCCACTGCAAATTCTCCACTTTTCAGTTGTAAAGGGTCAATGAAAATTTGGGCAGAAGGAAAGTGGAAGCATCTGTAGCCACACATTTAATCAAGATTTTTCCTGCATTTCCACTATTGGAACTGTTTCCACTCAAGATTGTAACCAAAGCTGTTCACAGGTAGGATGATGTGGGTCACCTCCAGTCCTGGCTGGGGAGCAGGCTGCACATGTCATGGCTTGCGGCAGTTTATCCTTCTCATGCAAATAGTCTAACCAGGGTCACTTCATTTGCGGTTAGCTGCTGAAGTTCAAAGGCTCCTGCGGACAATGCTTAGCAAATAATAAAAGTAAATCTGGCATAAAGTCACTTATGACTTCTCAACTGTAGGAGAAACCAATCTCTCCAAGATAGTTATAAACTCTGAATCAATTGGATGACACAGATAGTTTTTTAAGAATCAAGGGTCACAGTGAAGTATATCTTCCTGCACACTGATTTGGGAGAGATCATGCGGAGTCTGCAAGTGAGGGTGGAGAAGTCTGGCCCTAAAGGAATAGCCTGATCAATTGGGATAAACTCAATAGGAATTTTGCTGTTGATTTCACTGGTATGGGAATTTTACTCTCACATGAAGTTTCACGCAGTTAGAAACAGATGTTAAAGATGGAATTGATTATGTCTGGTTTTTCCATAAATTCTGTCTAGTAATCTTTCTAAACCAAAAGAAGGCATTATTCTCTAATTGCGGTTATATACTACATTTAAGGGAAATTTGTATGGCAAAGCAGAGATACATTCTGAGGCCTAAGCATACTCATTATCAGAGCAAGACGCTGTACAATGCATTGCAATTGATTCCTATCTATTTCTCTGTGCAAAGAAAAATATACTGACTACTGAGACAATAGCACTTCTTTTCGTTTCTAATGCAAACAGCCAAACCACTGAAATAAGGACTACATTGACTCCTGAGTTGGAAATGTAAAGGATTTTTAGCTGCATTTGCCAGCTGTTTAGAAACCTTTGGTCCATTTGCAGAGATTTTATTTTCGAAGCACTGCTCTGTAGTTTTTATTAACTGCAGTGATGCACAGGCCTTGCTCTTCCTGCAAAACCCATCAGATGTACAGGTTGTTTTAGAAAAAGGAAAGTGCAGAGCAGTGGGCAAACCGCCACAAGTGCAGTCCAACCGCAAGTGTGAAAATAGGGTTATGACTCCATGCGACAGCCTGAATATGCCTCCCCAGTCCTTCCACAACTTGTGGAACACACATCAGTAACTGCTCAAACTTTTAATAAATTGACCCAGGTTTCTTTGTAGCAATTGGTGAAGATGCCATCCCCCTCCTGCACCACCACCAGATATAGCAGGGAGCGGTGACAGTGGGATTGCCACGTTGCTCTCATGCAGAAAAAACTTTTCTTTTTGCTACCCAGAGCTACCAGGGAAATGACACTTACGGGTACTCCTCCATACCCTACCAAAAAAGAGGTAATAAAGGAGAAAAACTAACAGATAAAAATAAAGCCAATCTGAAAATTGCTGTTAACATGCTCCAAAAAGATAGCACAATCGAATTACATTTTAGAAGACCCAACTCTTAATATTCTCCTAAGGAATAAAGTATCTTTATATCTGTTAGTGAAAGCTGAGTAGCATGTTGACAACTACCTTCTTTATTTGTAAAATGTTATTCTAACACAGCCTGATACTGTGGGATCAGAGGAAATTAAAGAGCATCCTAAATAGTACTAAACTACAACAGGCAAAATATTGATGACATACATTTTCTCACACCTTATCCTTGATTTTTTTAAATTCTAATTTTAGTTTACACATTATACATCATATGTTTGTTCATTAGTTTGCAGAAGTCAGTCACTCAGCTTGTCCTCCAGTCAGTCGTCGGTGAAAATTAGCTAATGTTCTACTCTATTTCACACTCAAAGCACTTCCATTATGGTTGGATAAT
The DNA here is from genome assembly GCF_034619465.1 of Leptosomus discolor. Taxonomy (NCBI): domain Eukaryota; kingdom Metazoa; phylum Chordata; class Aves; order Leptosomiformes; family Leptosomidae; genus Leptosomus; species Leptosomus discolor. Next base: position 19,980,020 of record NC_141395.1, on the reverse strand, counting down.
GGTTGTACCATCAATAAAGAGTATGAATCCAGTTATGTGGAGACCTCAGCTTAACCTTTCCATATGCTATTGATATTTATAGAGCTTCTGACATAATCAATTAGCCTGAAAACTGGCACTCATCGAAGGTAAACCCATATAAAGGAACCATTGCATCTGCATTTTCATTAACCTTTCAGGTAAGTATGTAGAAAATAAAGACAAATGTATACCATATGTAATGTATGCTAATCCCCTAAATTTTCTAATGATATTGCAAATCAGGAATAAACTTGTTTCGTGGTATCTTGACTACTACATTCCGTAGCTGCTTTCATGACTGTTTTAATCTTCAGCCAGACATCTAGAAAGACCATGAAAGTGAAATGAGATTAGCTGACTCTCGTACGATACTCTTCCTAAGCTAGTACTGAATTTAGAGTCAGATGCAAAGCCCAGTTTTGTATGGTAACAACTCTAACTTGCAGTCAGTTGTTAATAGCTGAAATAGCATACACATTATCTGGGAAAGAAATAATAAAACACAGTACGGACAATTCCATATGACCACCCAGTCATGTTAGAAGTCAATCTGCAACAGAGAGAAACTGAGTTTTGGTAGTAGATTTTTCTTTTTCTTTTTTAAACAAACATACACAACCCATGTAGGTCTTATCCACACAGAAGTGGATCATCTTCCATACAAGTTTCAGGGGAATATGTAAGCAAGCTGGTTTTGTCTGGAGATATCTGGCCCAGGAGCTGGAACAGCTGAGGTGGAATCCTGGCTTTATTGTGGTTCATGGGAATTTGTACTCCCTTTCTACTGACATGTTGCATAAGTACACTTCTGCTTTGTTGAAAGATTTACTCTGTTAAACACCTGACTTTTGTTACTCCCTTGAGTGATGGTTCAGAACACGATTCATGACATTTTAGGGTTTTTCTAGAATAAAGATTTAGTCATAATGAAAATATTTTCATCTTGAGAGAACAAGCTATATCTAATTATTAATTAAAATATTACTATAGTAGATTAGTTGCCCTAGCCTATAGGTTCAACTCTATTAATGCAAGTCAGAAGGAAGAGATTTCTGAAGAAATGAGTAGGAGAGTTGCAAAGGAAAGAAAGTCCTCCATATTATCTCTGTCAAATCCATGGGACTGGCTCTGAGCACCTCAGCAACGACAGCCAATGCTGACTGGGTTAGCCTTGAAAGGAGTCAAAAGGATTGCTGCTCCAAATAATACAAATTCTCCCCTACCGTGAGAAGAGTTTGGGGAGGTACAACAGAGGGGAAACACAGAGGGCTGTAGACAGGCTCAAGGAAAGGACCATATGAGAAGGTATCTACCATACCTGCTGTCGCCGTTTTTTACAATTGGATCTAGTTAAAGGAACCAGTGAGGTTAGCCTTCACTGACAAACACAGTAGTCACCTATTTTTGGACCTGAGTCATGTGAGTTACTTACAGAGTCTTAGGCAGATGGGGTTAAATTCCCCCTGCCACAGCTGAAAGCAAAATTCACACAGACTTCAAAGGGGCCAGATTTTCCTCAGTCATCAAAGGATGTTAGGTCCTTTCTAATAATACCTTTACGTATGCACAAGTGCAGGTTAAAGAAAAATGGAATAGATTGTATGTAAGGAAGAAAATGTCCTCAGACCCTGGATATTTAGTACACAATGTTTGGTGTGAGTGGGCTGTTTGAAACAACAATTGCTTTGGTTGCAGGATCACCAGGCAAGATACTCTGGTGAAAGGAGTGAAATTAGTTTATTAATTAAAAAGATACATGGCTGTTCGCATTTGAATAGTAGGGCTAGAAAATGCAATAGATGGAAGGCTTTCTAACTCATAAGATGGTGTTGTGTAAACGAAGGCCTTCTAACCTTAGTCTATCAGTCTGATGGGGTTTTGTTTCAAATCCCATCCTACGCAGTTAGTGCAGCTTTAGCCTTTTATTAAAATGGGAAAATATATTGTTTATAAAGGCTACTCTTGACAAATAGTAACCAAAGAAAGGTGCAAAAAATGTATTGTTTCCATAATTAGAGATACACTGTAAAACAGAATAAAGTGATAAATACAGAGCATAATTGTTTGTTGTTGCTATCTGTCTGTGCCCACTGGCAAGGAAGTCCAAATGAATTACAAAGAAATTTTTAATAAAAGAACAAAAAAAAAAATAATGGGCTCCATAACCTGAAAGAACTTTGAATAAAAAATGTCCCCTGAAACTGAAAGTCCCTTTAAAATCTCCACACTTTCTGACCGTTCTTTGTCTTTTTCTTTCCCCTGCTCTTACTTAAAAGCCTCTGGGTGATTTGTCCTATTCCCTGCCCAATAACAGCCAAACCATTGTTTTAGGGAAGATATTTTTAATGTTGTATATTTTACTTTTTGTTGGTGTTTTTTTTTCTCTTCCTTGGACATTTCATCCACACACCGCAGAAAATGTGAACATAAGCAGCTGCAATATGAGATGAACTCTGAACACCGAATAGGTAGGCCCTAGAGGGGAGGAACTGAAATATGAGCTGCTTATTCTTGGAGCCCTTTAAACCCTCCAATCTGTTTTAAATTATTTTGGTGCCTCTATTTAAAGGTTAAATTTTTGTTGTTGTTGTGAGCCATAGTTTAGTAATATAAAACCTGGGCAACATCAGCATAGAGTCAATTCACAGATTACACACCCAGGGTCTTTCCTGATCCTGCCTAAAGTGAAGCAGCATGTTTATACTTAGCAACACATTTTGACATGAATGAACTTTTCACGTCTCTGCTCATAAAATAAACACGTACATTCAGCAGGAAAAAAAATCATCTCACTCAACGATCCGGCTTACATATGTTATTTACAGACCATATGTCAAAATCTAAATAAGATTATGGATATGCAGAAATTATAGCTATAAAACATTGACTTCAGAGCTGTGCATTAAACATCAATATTTTTACATACTTTGTTAAATCCTTTCTTTGTGCTAAGTCTTTAGTGCATTAGATTTCACTAAAAAACCCTCAAACTTATTTTCCCCTCTACCTTTTTCAACTGAAATCTCGGCACCTAAAGCATTTTTTTCTGTTTTGTTTTTCCGTCTACAGTATTTTGTTTCAGGGCACTCATAATTTGAGCACTAGGGCTTAGATGTCAGCATGAACACAGTTTCGATGGCTGCTTTTTGCCATTGCCACTTTGAGTTCAGCTCTACTAAGTGCCAATGGGAAATTCCTAAAGGCCAAGGCATTTTCAATAAATTAGCATCGAAACACTGAGTCTTTGTATAGCATTTAGGTGAAACTTGATTCAAAATGCATATTTGGGGATTTCTGACAATGCTTGCTTTGTTTTTTATGCAAATAGAAAAAGCCTTGGAATCTCTTGAATTTATATGATCAAAGATGACCACCATGAATGTGTCTGGAAGCATTACCAAATGACAGAAACAATAAAGACAGTTATATTATGAAGATTGAAATAGACATTTTTTTAAAATGTGCCTTCTAAAGAACATTGTATTTTTGATAATTCATTAACTTTACTTATTTTTAATCAAACTAATTTTGAAGCATTGCATTTGACATGATGCACATCCAATGGTTACCTCTGGCTGGGGACTCGGAGACTTCTAAAATATAACAATTAAAAGGTTTACGCTCCTCTCAGTGGGCAAACTAAACTCTGTTACAATTAATTAATAAGAGAATTACACAGCTTTTTTAACACGTGAGTATGATTTCAAAGATACAGAGTAGCATGGCACATACTTCTTCCAGTGCAGCGACTATTATCTGAATTTAGTGAACAGATCTTTTTTTCCAAATGATAACAGGAACACTTTGTTCTGCTGAGCTGTTTTCTTTCAATAACTGCAATCAGCTAAAGAAACGAACGTTTCCTGCAAAGATATTTTAGTTGCCAGGTCCACTTCTCTATGTAAAGATCAAAAATACATTATAAAAATGGTAAATAACTGGGTTTGGTAGTCCAGATTAATACCAAGCTACATTGTGGCACAAGAAGAAAAAAAATGTTCTCTACCTAAAAAGAAAAGTGGCTATTTTATCTGCCCCTCCAGACGGAAGATTTGTATTTTTATTTTATGTTAATGTAAGCAACAGAGTGAAATGACAATACAGTCCAAAGAGAACTGACTTTTACAAGGTTCTTAGAATTGTTTTGAACATAATTTCTTTTGTGCTATCATTTACTTTTTTTTTTGCCTTAGTCATGACCTACAGGTGAAGCATTCAGGACTCTCAAGCTTCACCTCCCACCAATGTTTATTCCCTGCTATGCTGCAGTGGACTTTGGACCCAGGCCATGCTGTCTGCTACCACAACGTTGTGGCATATGTGCTTATTTTGTCTGGTAACGTCCCTCAGGCAGAGTAATATCGATGTGGTCGAATCTCCCATAAAGTCTAGGAAGAACTACCGAGAAGGAGTCAAGAAGACAGGTAAGAAAGGGAGAAGGAATGGTATCCATAGCAAGCACAAGAAATATACTCCTGCAAACTAAGGAATGTGAGATTTGATACAGTTCACAACAGTCTCTCGATTGTTCAGCTCACTTTCAGGATGTTTTCCAGAATTTTGTTCTTCATGATGTTTCTACTAAAATACATATATTTCATTATTTTTAGGATGAAACTCTCTGTCACACCATTGGTGGGTCTCCATGAAAGCTAAAAATAATTATTTACTATTTAATACCCAAAGTTATTTTTTTCTATATATTATTACCAAAAGTCAGTTTACAGTCTATTAAATTAGACAAATTTGAATTACAGTGAACAAGGATTGAGACAATGTGCTCTTGATTACTTCCAGATCAATTCTCTAGCTGACATTCTGTGAAGACTATTTCTGAGAAACTTGCCAAAAATGTACCATGTTTGAGCTAAGTCTGTGGGCTAATATAATTCATTCCATGTCTGATTCTGATAGGGAGGGGTTATCATCCAAGCAGAGTATACTGTTGCAGAAACCTTGCAAAAGTGAAGCTTTTCAATTACTTAATTTTAAGTTCCTTTTATTTATTTATTCACCTTCTGGGAGAAAAAAGGTTTCCCCGTCCTAATCATAGGACTCAATATATTGGGAAATTCTGAAGGTACAAATTGCCACTCACTTGCTACATTATTTGCAGTGTTAGCTTAGCGATTGTTGATAAAAATGGGATTTTTTTCTTTTAACTTCACTGGGCTGTTGGACAAAGTCAAAAGTCCATGGCAGCTAGAGAAAAGTTTCCTTCATTTCAGTTTTGTAGGTTTTTTTAAACACAGATGCACAGTATAGTGTGTATTTTTTTTTATAGTTTACCATAATTATGTCTTTACTTGAAATTCATGCTTAAACAATTGCATGGTTGTCATGGAATTGTTGGTAATGTGTGATTACATTATGCTGTCTTTTGCCAGGACACTTGTAAACGAGACATTTTCCTTGGAGATTTTCTTGGCTGAAAATGTGAGTAATTAAAAATGTAAACAAATATTATCCATTACATATGCCACAATAATAAACACTTCAATATAATGAAAGTTAATGATTCTTTAGAGATCCAGCCTAATCCTGTTACAGTGCTCCATAGGTGTACCAACAGTTAATCATTTAATATTTTAGCATGCATATTATATTTATACAATGTAGTTCTTAGTTGTGAAAAAGCAGCATCCCCGCCAGAGTAATTACAGAGTATGAAGTTTAGGCGAGGCAAATGTGGATGGAAACCCACAAGGTGCTCAGGACAACTCTTGGTCTGCTTTTCAAACAGGCATTTGATAGGGGGAACAGACCTGAAAAATTGGACATTTCTTTTGCTTTCTTTCTAGTAGAGAAGTTATTATACCTCTAGTAGGGATATTTCTATCCAGTGTCTGAAGGGACCTGACCTGGGAGTGTGTGCCAGATCCAGGCAGCCATGCTCAGGGTGCTGCCAGGAGCTGGATGCCAGGAGCACAGCACGGTTCCAGCCACAGTGGTGTGGGAGAAGGGCACAGACCTGTTGGAAAGGGAGTTGGGATTCATCAGCCCTTTTTGAGAGGAGAAGGTGGTTCATTTCTTTCTTTTAGAACTTGCTCTCAGGATTAAAAAGCAAACTAAATAAGAGGAAGGCATAGTCTGATCCCTCAAGCTCTGGGGGACATTTTCAAAGGCATGAAGTGGTAATTAATTAGCCAAATCCTATTGAAATGAAATGACATTTCATGCCAAATTCCCCCTGGCTGTGTGGTTCATTCCAGCTCATAACACCTCAGTTACAAATCTTCATTCTGTCAGTGACTTGGTCATCTTGATGAAATCACGAAAACTGTTTGCTTCTGTTCCCCCATTTGTACAACGGCAGCTGCAGTTCTCACCTCCCAGTCTACTTATGCCTTTTCCAAACTTGTCTCTTGCCTGTTCTTGACTTCATTTTCATGTCTTTCTTTATTCATAGAATAAACTCTTTGCAAAATTTGCCAAATTACCTCTTTGAATTGATATTGGAAACTCCTAAACACTCAGACAGTCTCAGAAACTTTTCAATTATAATTTGCTGTGAAAGGACAGCGGTCCTAGGAATCTGCATAAGGACTGTTGCATCATTCTTACACCAGGCACTTAAACCTTGCATGTAAGTGCTCTTTAGTTATTTTTAAGTCATATTAACAAGTAGGTCTTATTAGCTGCTCTAGGGATTTGAAGGCTCTTCTGGATGACAAAGCTTATAGCAAAAATCCAGGGGTGAGATTTGGAGAAGAAACAAAGACTCTATTTGAAATTTAATGGTGGTTTTTTTTTCTTTTCTTTTTTCTTTTCTTTGTTTTTATTTTTTTTTTTTCCTTTTATTTCTGGGATGGGCTTCCAATAAGGTCAAACAACCCAGGAATGGGTAAGAGAAAATAGCCTGTGCTCATTTCCTAGGCTTTCTCAAGAGGCCAAGATCAGCTCTCTGACTGCTGAAGGCATTGTAGGTGTGGACTCTTTGTAGCTATGCTCTGCTTACATTGCTCTGAGAATACCACCTGACTTAAAAAAAGGTGATGGGATGACAAGTAGACAGCAATTCCACCTGCACATTTTAACAATGAAGTGGCTTGGTCAAACCAAAACCAGTAACCCCAGAACGATGTGGTCATGCCTAACCAGCATAGCTCTTCTACATTATTTACAGAAAACCCTGTCTCTATTGTTTGGTATGTCTACTAAACAGAACCTTTTTTCTCTCTAAGTTTTGTCTTTCCAAAGTTGTGTTACCTATTGCCTTTCATAAGCCGCTCTGTTTTATCTGTGGAATATGCCTGGTTTTGCATCCCTAATGTAAGACGTTTGAAGTCTCTGGTGGTTCACAGTAAACTCCCAATTTTTACCAGAAAGGACTTACTAATCCTTAAGTTTGAGACTTTTTTCTCTGATTCTTTGATTTACATATGTTCACAGGAGGGCTGACTCTCACTTACTTCAGTGCCTCCTCTCCTATCACAAAAATGTAAAGGAAGGCTTAATACAGTTTAAAATTGATAACACCACCCTTGGTTTCTTTACAGCTGCCTAAATAAATAGAGATTCCACAGATTGTACCAAATAAACCCAAAGATCAGCTATTCCCTTATTGTAGTCAGTAGTTTACCAACAACACATACTTCAAAATACTGTTCAGGAGCAAAGCTATTGGAGTACAGCCCACAGCGCCTTCTGCATGTGAATTTCCCAAAGACAGTTAATGTGCTGTGGTCTGAAGTCAGCTAGTATCAGATGTTTTCTGCCTCATTTATTTTGATTAATTGCTTAGGTGGGGGTGGTCCGAAGGGGAAGCCAAAAATCCACGTCAGCGAAGGCAGAACTGTGCTACGCTGTCTCTGCACTTAAGAAGTAAACATGCTATGAAGCTTTGCTGTCTTCACTCCCTTTTACTCTCTCATACTGTGCAAGGAAGATTCATCACACTGTTAAGAGTGACGCAAAAGAACCTGACAGACCCATGGTCTTGTTCGCTTTGTGCAACCGATGCCTTCTTTGGGGAAGGGCTTGGAACTGCTAGCACCAGTGATCTGGGATCACTGGGTTGTTTCAGTGATGTTTGTACCTAGTCTTTCCCCCCAGCCCCTCAGACTTTTTCTTTTGCTGTCAACTCTACTAGAGAGGTCCTGGAGCTGTTTTAAGGCTCCAGCCTCGTGTCAATCACAACTTCTTTTCCTACCACTGATTCTTTCATTTCACCCCTTGTACCCTCCTGCTACCTCCTGTGAGTGACACTGCTGCACAGAGACCACAGCAGAGGCAGGGAATGGCGGGAAAGATGTGTGCGTACCTATTGTAGTTGAAGTTGTGGATCTTTCCAATTCAGCTGTGGGTGACTATACCACCTGCTAAGCCTGCAGGAATGGAGCCCTGGGTGGTGATTTCAGCCATAAACTTTCTGGTTTGTGGTGGTTTACCTTTGCTATTCCCAATGACAGATTTCTCTTCTGAGCAGTAGCCTATGGCACTTGGCTGGGGAGACGAGACTCCCGCGCAATGCAGTATACAAAGAGTGACAAATTAAAATGACAGGGCTGTCTTATGAGATTGGGATCTAGTGAAATGAAATATTTCTGGTCCAGATAACAGAGGCAGTGCTACATGATAATACGTGGGAAAAGCCAGTGTAATTTTCAAGTGTCTTTAACATAACTGAGTTTGTCACTGTCCTGGCCCTATCATGTCACATCTTCCTCAGGTAGGGCTGAAAATGTGGCTGGGGGGACTGCGTTTGCAAAGTATCTGCATTGCATGATTTATAATGGAAATATTTTCCATTTTTATCTCTGCTAGCTGTGTTAATGGCAGGGGTGAAATGCATCCAAAGAGCCATCATGAGCTGAGAAAATCATACGGTGAGAACTTCTTTACAATGAAATTCTGCATATTATCTGACGCCATTTTTTCCTTTTAATTTTAAACTGAATAAATGAGTTTAAAAATCATATACACATACACACAATGCTGCCCTCCGATTTTCAGATTCCTATTCTCCTATTTAACTAATAAAAAGAGAAAGTGTCAATCTTCTGCTATCAACATTTCATAATCCTGAGTTTTATATTCATTGTTCTGTATTTTAAATAAAGGCTTGAAAATTACTTTGAAGAGCCCTTTTCTCCCAATGGGTCTCCAGTGGATACACACACATATTTTGTATTCTTAAACACAACACTGATGTACACAAATGGATAATTGCCTCTACAACTTAGGTACCTAAATCTCTGCCTTTCAAGTGACATTTTGCATGCTCATTTGTGTGTAAGATTACAATGAGGCTTCAAGTGTCCAGACCGCATCAAAATCATTCCTGAGATGCTTATGCCTCTGTTTAATTAAGTTGAAGTGAAATTCATGTTATTCAAGCACTGTTAAATCAGGCTGAAGTCAGTGAATCTGAATGACATGCTGTAGCATGATTTTAAACTGACTAAAATATGTGGCATTTTAAGGTGCTTGCTTGCTTTCTGTTTGAGAAGCAAAACCCAGGAGTTTTGTATAGCTACCCATTGAAAATGAAAGGCTGTTTTTCATATTACTCAAAGGAAGGAAACTCTGTGTTGGTGGAAGAAACAGAAACTCCGCTCAGAGATAAAAGCAATTCATGCCCTGCACTAAATTGGTAAATAAAATTCAGAACTTCTGAAGCACTGTAGTAACTGAAAGATATTTCTCAGGCAAAGTAATCCAATCAGAAGTGCAACAGTAGCTAAGTAAGATACAAATTGTAGCCCTCCTGCCCTCTCATTTAATTTCAACTTTAGAACAATTTCAGTCCATCACCGTACAAGTTGAAAGGGATCCCATTATTAAATATTCAAAATATTCTCCATGCTCTTTCATTCTAAGAACTCCCAAATGCCTTAATGTACAGAAACACACATTTTTAATGAACCAAATGGACTTGTTTTTGTAACTGACAGGAGGTGCTGGGAATTGGAATTGGAGGGGGTGGGGATCAGCTAATTAAAACTAAATCACCAACAGTGAACATAATTTCCTTGTCCAGTCACTCCCAGTTTCACCAGATTCCTTGTCCCAGTCTCATACTTCATTTCCTTCTCTGGTTTGGCTTTGTTACCTTTGAATTTTAATTAGATAGCTTCCTCCATGCTGCCCGGGTGCCACTCAGTAATGCATGTCATGGTGTGTGAACACAGCGTTGACAGGCTCATTGCTGTCAGCTCCTGTGCCCCCAGCCCAACTCCCCATGCTGGGAACTGCCTTCCCAGGGAGGATCCAGCTCCGCTCCGTTAGCCCTGGGCTGCGGCAGGCTGCACGGGTGGGATCTGGTCACGTACAGAAAGCGTGTGAGATGTGACGGGACCCTCCAGGACTTTTGTCAGCTAAAATGGAAGAAGTCTCTCATGTGCAATTGCAACTCTGCAAAGCTTACAGCACGGCCGAGTTTTCAGAAAAAGCCGCGTTCCTGTCACATTTCAAGTTGCTTTTCTAAAATCAAAGGCCGGTGGATCTGCTAGGAAAGGAATTTGCCAGATTCACCAACATTTTTGTTCTTTCTTTTTTTTTAATTAACCATATTTTTGGAACATCTGAATCTTCTGAGATGTCATAGCAAAATGCACCTCAGATGGTTCAAATTTGCCAAGCACTTGGGAAACAGAGTTTTAGAGAGGGACTTGCTGGGAAACCTTAATAAAAAACCGAGCTAACAACCCAGTCGATGTTTACACTAAAAGAACAAACAAACAAACAATTGTGCATTTTAGTAGCCTTGACAGTAAATCTAATCAGCATAACAGATTGCAATAGATGTCTTTCCCATAAAAGTGAGAGCTTTGAGCATGAGTCAAGAAAGGTGGATCTTGATTTTTTACTAGCTGAAGAAGAAGGGTACTACACACTGCAATATTCCAAATTCAAATCGAGACTAAAATGCCGAAAAAATTGCCTTCCTTCCTGCATAGGGTTTTCCAAGAGCAAAATAAGACTTTCCTTATAATATTTAGGCAGATACTGAAAGTACTTTTTAGGTAACATTGCCAGAGTAACCCTGTGCTGGGAGGCAAATAGGAGCAACACAAGGAGGCCCTAGGGCAGAAGCCTTTATGTAGATCCGCTGATCAGCATATATATGAAAAGGGGCATTGCTGCAGCTGTAGTCACAGAGCTGCAGTTAAGAGTCATTCTTCAGCAGGATGGAGATTTCAGGGGCTGTTCCTCCACTCTTCAGCTTAACCCAGTGTGGAGGATACTGAATATTACTTCCATATTCCCCTCCAGCATCACTCACGTTAACCAAAATCAATCCGGTTTGTGAGTTGATTATAAGCTATCTGGAGCATGAGGCATGTTTTCTTTCTTGGTACGAAGTGAGGGAGACATACAGCAATGTATAGCCTGTTTGTAATAAAACAAGGAAACTGAGAAGCCAGTACTTAAGTTAATTCAATACTGGCCACGATATAGCCCAATCCAATTGAAACAGAATAAATATTTTCATATAAATTCAATTAATTGGTGTGGGCTTAAAAGTGCAGTCTGTGTTGTGAAATTACGAACAATAACTTGTACCAGCACTGTTAAACAATTGCCTTAAGTCAGAGGATAAAGAATAGACAAAGCTGAAAATCCATTATACTCTGAAACATTCTTACTAAAACTAATTAGCTGCTATCTAGATTTCCACACCTTTATTTCATGATCATCTTTTCTTCTTGTAAAAACAAACACATGCATTCTGAGATGAGGTAAATATAAATGGTATTCGAAACATGAATGTAGTAGGTCCAGTTTTGAGTTCTGCTCCAGTGCTGTGGTACACGGTGAAGGCTCCGGCAGGGCCAGGGCTCTCAGGAAGGGGAACCTCCCTGGAGGGAGGCAAGAGGGGAACCCACCAAAACAGCCCATTAAGTTGGAGCTCCAAATGTTCACTCAGCAATTTATATGTTCACAAGGCCTATGAATATTTAAAAAACCTGCCCAACGTGTTTTATATCTTGAAAATTATGGATTGTTGCTAAGTATAAATAGGTCTTGAAAGCTTGAATGGTGTCATGCTCTGCAGAATAGCAGTTAATGCTTATAAAAATTTTTTGTAATGGGTTATGTGATGCACTCAAGCAAGTTTGGAAGAGTAGTACTTGCTGGGAAATGAAATTGTATATTCCTCTTTCAAGTTAGCCTATCTCCAAGTCATGCAGACTCACATGGTCAGTTTCGGGAACGTACAGAGACACTTATTGTGGAAAAAGCAATATAATAAAATACTGATCTTTTTGTATGAAGTTTTGATCTCTTCATGGAGTGTGCTCTTAAATATTATGACAATATCCACTGGGCAGAGTTGTGATGCTATGACTTCATTCACCTGTCAGGAAGTTCTTTCTTATTGTGAAGAGACCGAAAAGAACTTTTCAACCCATTTTGTGGGCTGATATGGCCAAGTTTCACTAAGTCTTTGTCTAGTACTGTTATTTATAGGTTCACATAAGCACAGGTTTTAACATGCATTGGTTAACCTACTAGAACTTAAAAGCAACTCATTCAGCTGGTTGAGCTTTATTAGATGAGGAGAAGGAGATTGCCCTGTAGCTAATTCTTTATTAATTTGCAGTGTGAAATTTCTAATCTGAAACTCATAAGCATTTAGAAAACCAATGCTTTATGGAGAGAGGTAATATAGACTGTGAACTTAGTAGAAGGGAGGCCTTTTGGGTATTACTTCAAACACATTATTCCCAGAAGATCTGAATGAAAAGCTCTATCTCAACTATTTTTATGTAAGGATTCTTTGAACAAGAAAGTTCATCCCATTGGCCTCCTTCAGCTCATTATAAATGAAAAAGTCTTAAAGTGCTTTCAAAAACCTGTGCATTTTCTTGGAAGTAATCATTGAGTGCAGACAACTGTAGGACAGTCTACCTTTCAGCAAGACTAAGAGTTACCTTGCTTATTTATTAGATGGGATAGCACTCTGGCTGCCCATGAGACTGAAACAGAGTCACTGTACTGGTAATTACTGTATCAGGGCATTCTCCAGCTCTTCTGGCAAAGGTTCAGCCTTTATTTCCTCACTTTGCAGACCATGAAACTCAAAGTAAAATGTAATCGTCAGTCCCTGAGCAGAAAACAATCCTTTTGCATCCCTAAACTGCCTTTACACATTGTTAGGAACTCAGGCTTCTTCTATGTTACTTCTTTTGTCTTGTAACTCTTGAATTTTGTATTACACAGTGGCCTAGGTACAGCACTCGGCTAGACAGTTGTCCAGATTCAGCCTTGCCTATAATGCAGTAACGTCAACATTCATACTGAAGTATGTTCGTATGCGATCTGACACTCTCATCCCAATAAGGCTCTGCAACCTAAAACTTCCATGTACTGGGAGGGTTCCTCAGTCACTGCATTTTTAAGCTTTGAATGGTAGGTACCATCTTCTTCTTCAGCAGTGCCAGTGCCATGTCCTGAGCCTCAAGTCAGAAGAGCAATTATTTCTCTAGAGGTGTCCTCCAGGGAGGAGCACAGCCTGAGCATGGCTTTTCTCACCGCTCCCCAGACAGCCAGCAAGGGAGGGACACACCCAGTGGGGGCACTTGAAGTCACTCCTTGGAGGGTGCAATTGTCAGAGAATTTCTCTCTACTGGACTACTTCTGTAACATTGTGTTATATCCTTCCTACAAACAAGCCAGTGGCCTGTTGCTGAGACAAGAGTCTGCCTTGTCTATCAGATCCCATTTACGTCAACGAACAATGTTCTAAGTAAAAGAAAATGTTCACAGTCAAAACTATTCTCAGTGAAATCAAAATAGTCAATGCATTGTCTGGGAGGAGTGGTGCTGCCCTTCCAAATAAATGTCACTTTGGAAGCAAGAATATTAACAAAAAATATATGTGTAGGCAAAGTCCAGACACCTGTTTTGACAGTACACAATTTTGCTCCCTTGTCAAACTTTCTATTTTCACTTCCCTTCTTATACATGGAATTACACACTCAAGGAGTACATGATGATGCAGGAGATTACCAGTATATCACAGCACGTATTTGCCTTTAGACTGGCTTAATGTATTTTTAGGCTTATCCAGCTGGCTTGGAGTATACACATGAACAAAATTCAACAACTTCTTATGCTTTAATTATAAAGGTTTATGCTGGGCCTACACTCTGCACCTTCTCATTCCACAGGGGTACATTTCTGTGGGATGATTTAGATACTTTACGTGCCTCGCTGGATCTCCTTATTGTAAACATGTAACTTTATTTAAAATATGAATTCCTGAATTAGATGCAAATAAAATTTTAAATAAGAGATTTTCATCAGTAATTATCTACCAATAAAAATAGTTTTATAAGCTTAATAATGAATATAATTGGAAATTTTTATACACATTAATGTGTAAGTATTTGCAATTATTGGTTTACATTATTTTTCCTATCAATCTTTATATCTCTATGGAATAAAAATCCAGAACATTTTTAACCTAAGCATATACATTTGTAAACCAGATAAATGTTGTGATTAGCTCTTCCTGTATATAATTCCTCATGAGGGATTCAGTTAATTGAACATACCTTTCAAAACATAATCTATGGCTTAATTAAGCTTAGCAAATATAAAATTTGAAACCACATACCCTCTATTGGCAGCAAAGTTAGGGATTTTTTTATTCCTTTTTATCCACTGCTACTAATGACTGCTTTGCATAGGCACATAATACATGCAGGTAGCACGACTATATCCAAAACAGAAGTTTGATTTCACTGTCAGAGATCAAAAGTCAAATTTTTTTATACATACATCAACTCTTTCAATAACAAAATAAGAACTTATTGACGTTGAGTAAATTTCATAGCATGTAGAAAAGACACATATCATTGTAACGTGTGAAATTTTAATCAGAAATGTTGTGAAAGATAAAGGTAAACTGACTGCTATAATTAATGTGTTCTGCCACAGAGATTTAGCTGGCACATTTCAGAAGTGTGGTTTATGTTAACTATTCCACTGCTTGAAATCTGTCTTTGCTAAATGGTGGTCCTCTTTGATAGTTTTACGTTCCACAGCTTCCCTGTCTTCAGTAAGCTTTTTCTTAATTTAGGTCCTGTAGAAACTAGAAACTTGCACTAGTGCAGTGGTAGATGAACATGCTGATGTAGGTAAGGCTGTACTTGGTAGTGTGTAGTAAACCCGATAGTATAAGTTTTCAGGCTTGAACTATTTGTATATCACCTTTCCTCTCCCTCTCTCTTTTAGCATTTCAAATATTCTATTTATTTTGTAATTCAATTTATGATAACTTGTGCCCACAGCCATAGTCTCCTAAATCAAAAAAGGTCATGTTGCCTGTGGAATACAGAACACTAAAATCTACGATCACAACAACAAGCACGGAGTTATAAGATGATTATTGTTCTCAAAACAAAATGCCTATCTGTTAACATCTAATGCATTTTTAGAAAAAGCCTAAGGCCCTGATTCTGCCACCATACCTTGCATTGAGTAGAACCATATGGTCCCATTGGAGTTGATCTAACTGCTTTTGGAGTATGCTACCACTCAAAATAAATAAGAGTGGCAGGATCTGGCCCTGAATGAGCACATGGGCTCTGCACCCTGCCCTAGAGGTTAACAAACTGGGTAAGAAAATTCCGGGGCTGAAGGGGATTCAGCGGAGAAGGCACTCTCTGATACAAGCTCCCACCCCTCCAGATGCAGTTCCTCTTTAGGGAAATGGTCATTCAACATACATTTGCTTTAGTATGTTTTGTAAGAAGATACATTCTTTTTATATATAATTCATATATTGTCTTACTTCCAGAAATTATGAGCTGCCTGTGTAACTGATTGCTTTAATGAAGGAATGACAAACCTAGGACAGACAGGAAATAACAGCTTCAGAAATGCATTTTTCATTCTGAAGAAAGAGGAAGGACTTTTTGGTGTAAATAACATTTGTTCTCACTATTAACAGGTCTCATTTTGCAGTCCATAAGTACCCAGCTTCTCTCTGCCCAGTAAAGGCTAGACTGGCCCCTAAATGCACATTTTCTCTTTCAACCAAGTAACATTTTTAAAAAGTTGCTCTCACAAATAGAAGAAAAACTGTTAACTTTTGCTGCATCATAAACCACACATCAGTACAACACATTACAGGGTGTATTTTCAAAGGGCATTGGGTTATGAGCATGCAAAAAAAATCACTATGATCTGTCTGAAATAGATTATTAAAGTGATCACCTCAGACTGCAAATAGAGAGAAAAGAACCATTTAAGAAAAATCCCACATTAAAAATAAGGGATTCTGACTCTTTGCTTTGCTTCAGCCTTGGTTATATCAGTCTCACCTGAAAATAGCTACTGCAGGCGCCTCTTGCCGTGCCAGTATGGGTGCGCAGCAGACAAAAGACATACCAGAAAGGGGAAGACAGATATGCCACTTAAATTAAATAGGAAATGAATTGGCCAGCAAGTTGGCATGTCTGCTGAGACAAATCATAGACAACATGTCTCTCAACAACAGAACTTATTTGTTTTCTCTTGCCAACAGATTCATCACTGCCCAGGCAAAACAGGCAAAATACATTAGTGTCATGGTAAACTGATAAAGAGAAGTGCCTCAATCTAGCATCCTCAATGGCGAAAGTCTTAGAGCTGTATTGATCTGTGTTATATAAATCTTGTTTTCTGTCTGCAGAAGTGAATCAGGAATGACCCTTAAGGTTAACAAACATTGTAATGTCTTTCAGCTGGGGCAGATGCCTATGTGCTCCACACATTGTATTTGGTCAAGTCCCATCTTGTCATTTTACTGCCAAGGAGCTTAACTAATTGCTGGCAATCATAAGACAGTTTGATGGAAGCAAAGAATTCCTACAATTGTTGCCCCTCTCCCTTTTCTTTTTTTTTAGCCTTAACAAGCACTCAAAGCCATGTAGCGGAAAACAATCAACACTGAATTAGTCAGCAGGAGTCTTAGCTGAGCTGGAACTTTATGTAATTGGCATGTCATGTTCATACATAGCCAGAAGCAGGCCTGATTAAGCTGATGTATTTTGTTTCAGTAAACTTTTACAAAAGCAGCTTTACCTCCTCTTGTTTTGGTTGCACGTCATCACATGTGCTCAACATGACATTTTTCTGCAGAGCAAAGGTATTAGACAGTCATCACAGGCATCTAGGGTTGGAGAAGTATTACCACACTGGCATGTGAAATATTACATAAAAATCAAGTGTCTGGAAAAATCCAGTAACAAAAGAAGTGTGTTCATTATCGAAGCATAACTTTTACACTGTATGTCTTTGGCCTGTACACGCAAATTCATTTTCTACAGCCTATTTGTGCAGGTTTGAAAAAATACGTTGTTAAGTATAGTTTGTGTTAGAATTGTTTTGAATTAAACTTGTATAGTTTTCTCAGGGTTTAGCAAAAATATTCCCACGCAACAGGGAATCCTTCCAGCAGAGATACTACTCAGGGCACTTAAGCAGTCCACCCTATCTGATCCAATAAAATTTTACTGTGTGTTTTACTTTGTCTTATAGAGAGATTTAGTCTTAAAATGCTACTAATGCCAGTCTGCATGGAAAAGATAGTAGCTAATGCTTATTGTTAAAAGTAACTCATCAAGCTTAAGGCATGCCAGCTGTATTCTCTTGCACTGGTGTCCTTCTTGTCATAACCTTAAATCAAACGATATAGTTGAACTTGGCATAGATTGTTAAAGCTAAAAAAGTGAGCACTCTGTGCTTCTATTACGTCATAGTTGACAATATAAAGACAAGATTCAGGGAACTAATGGAGCTTTTTTCTTTTGTCGTAGAAAGGTCAAGCTGGTTTTCCATTTTATATGTATGTCATTCTCAATATAGCAACAGAATCTCTTATAGAAAACAATGTAAGTAAATGTCTCTATGAAGCTACTAGTCACCTGATCAAAAGCCAATGTTGAAAAACACTTCTAATGACTTTCTCTTATGCATCAGTGCACCTACTAATGAGCTGCCAGAAAAGGCTTTGCAAAGCTTTGCTAAGATAGAGCAGGAATGTGAGAAGCCTGAGATCTAACTTCCCTGCTGTGATGCCTGCCTTTCTACTAACAGGGAGCCCAGGAGCGGAGCTCCTAATGAGCATGCTGGAGAGAGTGTCCAGCCCAGCACTGGCTATAGACAATCCACCTGTCTGCTCTCCAATGCAGGGTATGGTGCATGACAGTAAGACACCCTGTTGTATTTTGTCCTTAAATAATTTATGTATTTATTGATTTTCTTCACTTTTTTTTTTTTTTTTTTTACTTTTTTTTCTGGTGTTGACCTTACTCTCAATAGCAACTATCACTCTCTTTGGAAAAAAGTAGCAAGTTTCAAAAACAGGTTTTCCCCCCATAATTATAATTTAATTTAAGGAAAAGAATGTCATTATAGAACATTATAGCTCTCCAGAATTTCAAGCTTATTCCTCTTTAAACATAATCATGAATCAAGCTTGATAATACAAAAAATCCTAAATGACCTTTATTTGAAGAGAAAAAGAAACCAGATACAACAGCTGTCTGACACTAAAAATAGTGCAAATTGCATAAATTAGAGCCCATATTTCAAAGGCGCCACACTCAACATCTTTATCCACAGTCAAAAGCCAGCAGGATACTGGTATAAAACATTTACTTAACTCTGTTTGCAGAAATTCTGTATAAATGGAATAGTTACTGCAGGATACCTTTCAACTCCAAGCTGTTCACATAATGCATCATGACGATACCTAGCTCCCTTTGGGCTTTTCTTGAGGTTACCCTGCCAGTTAATATTTTGTTAGCCAAAGAGACAGGCTTGCAGAACAGACACTAGATAGCACTGCCAGTTAGCAGTAGGATGTCACATATACTCTGAAAAAAACCATGAAATCGTAGTAACAGGAATCAGTAATAACTACTTGTATTATGCTCCACATCATCATTGGAAAAAGCTGTTCAGTTCAAATAAGCCAGCCAAACGATTTGCTATTTCCACTTCTTGTTGCCTCTGTTTCCTACCAGAGTTTTGACATTAAAAAACATGTGGTATGTCACAGCTAGGAAGAAAATGTGCCCTCAGTGCATTATTGATCTCCCGTAGTTTCTTCAACTAAGTCTTCTATATTATGAAAAAATATCTTACAGATCTATAGTCTCCTCTTGATACTAATTCTCACTGACACTAATGGGACTTGTGTGTGCGCACCGCATAGGGAAAAGAAAACAAACCATTGGTGTCCAGGACTAATACTCAGAAAATGTAGTATTAAAATACCAGTGAATATTATTAGCACACTGTCACCTCCACACTTGTAGGCTAGCCACTCTGAGTGGCAGCATTTATTTTCAATTCAATACCTTCTCCTTCTGTCAACATTTTAACAATATTTAGGTTTTTTTAGCTAACACCTTGGCTTTCCATTCTTGGAAGATTTTTAAATACTTGCTACTTCTTTGTTGAAAAGAGTACTTAACAGTTTAAAAAACTTTCCCGATTTTCATCATTTCAGCTGAATTTACAGGGGCATGGTGGATACAAAATCTTGAGAAAATAAGTTTTGGGAATAAAGATCATGCATGATGAAATAAATTATTCAGGTACATAAAAGTTTGAGAAAGCTAGTAAAACTGCTTGAGCCAGATTTTTCTGAATACCTGCACTGCAGTTAATGAAAGATCGCATATAAATACTCCACTGTTCTCTTGATACTTGGCCTCTGTAAATACTCAAATGGTGCCTGGCAATGCAATCTAAAGATTCTTTAAATGCTGGAGAGAGTGACCAGATTCATGGAAGAAAAATCTACTGATGGAGACTCCTGAGCAGCAAATAACCAGCTGCTAAGAGGGGAATACTGGGCTCACCAGTGTTTCTATAAACACTCTCTGGATGCCAAAGAAATCTGGCAGCATGGCACTCTTGTCCTTCATGTTTCCACCATACTGCAAACTCCTCTTAGATCAGTGGGAAACGGTGACCTTGTTATGCTGAGCTGGTTATGTTGGCTTTGTGCCATCACTCACGCTTGTTGGAGCTCTTTAACACTGTTGTATCATTCAGCAATGCTAAGTGGATGAGGCTGAGATTGATCTGTTCTGTGGCTGGGTACAGACCGGTATAAGTCAGCAGAAAGAAACTGGGTACACAAAGCAAATGGGGCGCACAAATCCCTTCATTCTCCATCCTTCCAGGCCATTCCCACTGTAGGAGGCTTATAATAATTTTATCACCATCTATTCAACCATGAAGTATGGGCTACATCGTCCACAGCTCCCCGATCCTGCAAGATGTCTACTCTGGTGGGTTTCTGGCACTGTAACACAGCAGCAGAAGGCAGCTTCTGGCAACACACACCTTCAGGAGAAGGTCCAGAGAAGGAAGGGAGATTCCTACTCCTCTGTTCTTCTTCTGTCCTACTCTGTTCTTCCAGACTCCCAGGATGGACAATGTTGCCCGTATCTAACATAACTTATTACATTTCCAAGGAACATTAGGTTACAAAGAACATATAAAATCTATCCCTCTTGTGACATTACAAACCCTAGCTTGCACATGAGATAACTCAAATTTTCTGTATTTTTCTGTAAAATCCTGTGCCATTAGTGTATCAGCCCTATTCTCTGAGGATACAGTATGATAGCATTAGAAGTGCTTTGAAACTGTCGATCATCTTTCAGTCTGTGCAATGAAGGAGATATATGAGAGAATAAAGCTTTTCTAACTCTATCGCCTAGAAAATCAGTTGATCAAAAAATTTCTGTGAAACATTTTTCCCTGTGAATGCACAGGATTGTCAGAATTTCAAATTAAAAACTTCAAAGTATGTTGATTAATTAAAAAAATATAATTCTATTGTTGCAAATATTTTTATTGTTTAATTTATTTAAATATAAAAATACAATAACATTATAAAGTCAGAACAGAGTATGTTATTAGCACAGATTAATTTTGAAAACATTTCTTCTGTAATTTTTTAACTACATGCAAGATTTAAAAAAAAAAGTCTTATTTCTACAGAATGAAAACAAATTTTAAAATGTGGGAATTGACATTTTTTGTTCATCTCTAATTTGTCACAAGCTCACACTTTTGCTGGTGGTTTGACAACTGAATTTTCCCTCTCACACAAACCTGACATGAAATAAATATTCCTTTTAATAAATTTGATTCATTAGCAGGAAAGGTTGGTTTCCCCAAAGTAGACGAAATGTATATGGATTTATGATGCAGAGCAGAAGACCTCTCTAATTGATAGCAACAATTTACAGAGAGTTCCGAGAAGACTAATAGAAACGGTTATGAGGCTGGAAGACGTGTATACATATAATTTCACACAGTCATAAGTAAGACATATGGCGAGAATGATAACAGTCTAAATTTTTAAAGCATATTAGCAAGAGTGATAGAGAAAAAATTAGACTGAATATCAGGAAAAAATTTCCTGAAAATGAGCTGAGTTAGGCAGTTGAATAGTCTCCAAAGGACTAATGGGAACCCAACCGCAAGAGACATTTACAACTAGACTAAAAGGGCCATCTGGGTCACCTGCCAGGTTTTACTGTTTTCCATGTTGATCTTCAAAGATTTGAAGTAAATAGGTACTAGAAAGTCAAAAGAAAAAAGAATCAAGAAGTTTCAGATCCAAGGCTGCCTTGATATGATTGTTTTATATCTTAGCTGAGATTTGCAATTTCCTGTCATCTCATCTACATTCCTTGGTCAACTCTGGGTGTTAAGTCAATGAGATGCTGAGTGACTTACCTTGGCTGCTGGTAAAGTTAATGTGTTATAACAGATTTTATACATGATGATTTATGTATTTAGGATTTTTATATCAATAATTACTGTACATGTTATACGACCGTTTCATAAAATTACACATCACCATAAAATAACTGTATATGGCATATTTAATTTTGAACTTCTAAAGACAAAAAATGGAAGTAGTTACAATAATCATTATTTTCAATTTTATGTAGTTAAGTGGTTTTACAAAAAAAAATTAGCCTTCCAAATTACATAGTTATAATGTGTTAATGGTAGCATAACATGTCATTACATTATGCAACTTAATTTCATAGATATTATATATAGTTGGATATTTTAGACTCTTTTATCTTTACAGTTATTACAAGACACTAATTTCTTTCAAACCATATTCTGCTTAACACTTATTCAGTATAACCTTTGATGATTCAACTCATTTGGACACTTGGATCACAAGACAAATTGGTGCTATTGCCTTTATTCCTTATTATGAAATGGGAATGGTGCTCCAGCTCCTTGCAGCTTTCTCTGTGGATCCATGACTCCTTCCTTTTTTTTTTTTTTTTCCTCTGTTAACAAAACACCAAGGTGGCTGATGGGGCAAGTGTGCTGCTCAGAGGAAAGATAAGGATGAAAGTCATCTTGTCTGTCCTCTTCTAATGATCACCTGTGAGGCTTGGATTCATCCTATCTAACATTCATAACAGGATATCTAATTTAGGTACTTCAGTTAAGTGCTATAAGTTAGATGGGATGGATCTGGGACTAAAAGTCCATATATAACAAAGATATCTAGAGTACTCAGATCTTTTAATGATGCCACTGCACCATATTGTCCTGTTGGTTCATATGTGTGATTAGAGGGAACTCAAGGACAAAGAACGCTCTTGTGACAAAAAATAGATGAAAGAACTGATGGTGCAAAAATCCACCAAAACTCTCTGATGCTTACAACAACAAAGAACTTCAAATTCTTATTCTGATGTATTGCCTTGCTTTTCTTTACATAAACTTAATCTCTTTTTGACCCACCCAATGCCTCAAAGCATTCAGACACCTTTGGATTTTTAATTTACCATCTTCTCTATTTACTCTTCCTCTCAGGTCTGTTGTCTAAAAATTTTAATCAGTATGGAATTAATTTTATCCTCAAGGTCACTAATGAATATATCGAATAATGCTGATTCCAGTTCCTGACTCTTAAGTACTTCCATCAATACAGCCTCCCAGTCACTTGTGGCTGCATCTGCAATATCTCTTCACTTGCTGACTATCAGTCATTTCTTTCTTCAGCCTTACTTAATTATGGCTTTACAGGAGTATGTATCATCAGTGTTTGAAAGAACTGTCCTTGACCATGCTGCTTTTAATGAAAGGTAGTTTCATGGCTGTGCACTCCCTTATCTCTGTCTAGCATGTCTGGCTGGAGGACAGTGAACAGAGCAAGGAGGCAAATCTGACGAGTCTTCTCCACACTGCCTATTGGGAACGACTTCTGTCAGATGAAGTCCCTCAAACATTGCTCAGACATTGTCTCAGAAAGTTAAATCAGCATGAGCCATAACTGGGCTGAGAATGATGCAGTGCAAGCCAGCAGTCCTGCACTTGAGCTCATGCCTGGTTCCCCCTTTCAGTTAGCACAGCCAAAGTATGGAGGCAGGGTTGCCAGGCTTTTGTTTCTTTTTCGAATAAAGCATGACTGGAAGTGTTGGGCCATAGATAGTAACATATTCCACAGCACTGCAAAATTTCTTTTCTTTTTGAGAATTAACAGCCTATTGCACAAAAGCAGTGGTTTCAAAAGAGAGCTTACAGTTACAAGAAATCAATTACTTTAAACCTGTAAAGGAAAGCATTTAAAGGCATAAAAAGAAAGCAGAAGAGAGTAAAGCATCACACAGTACAGATAAGAAAACATGATCTTTGCCTAAGGACCTTCCCCATGCAGCAGAGTAAGACAGGTATTTTAACTGTGACTCAATGTAGTGTGGCATCACAGTTTTTCTCTTGCACTACGAGAAGTCCATGCTCTGCTTGCACTGTATTTAAAGCCTTATCAATCTGAGATTCCTATATTCCTTTCCAATTATAAAATATTTGTTTATATTTAAATCACTCTATTACGCAGTCTTGGATGGCCATACTTTACAAACAATAATCAGTTATGATTTGACACCTTCCTTATAGTTTCTTTCTCTGCTTCAAGAAGGAACTATTTTACCAGCCTCTGCTGGAGGCTACTGGAGTCACTTCCTTTTTTTGGCGACACAAATTATTGTATAAGAATTTCCTATGTCTACTTCACACGTAAGCCACTGTGACTGTAGAGTCAAACTGCAAACTGAAGCAAATAAATTCCTCACTGAGGTATAGGGATACTGTGCTAATGGATGCTAACAACAGAGCCTTACACAGAACAGTGATAATCAAAATATAATGAGAAATCTGTTTTATATATATATTTTTTTTACCAAAATGAATACCTTCAGTTTGCTAGTATAAAATGGTGCTTTATGAACACATCATCTAAACAGTAATGAAATACATGTAACAACTCCCATGTCTGTCGTCATACTTGGACTGGGTGTAGGCTGCTATGCATATGCAATACAAAAGGAAGAAACCTGTTTCTAAATTCGTTAGAGTTCTGGTAATATAGTCTGTCTTTCCATCATCTGAAAAGTTGGTAAATGTATGCTCTGCACCATCAGTGTAACAATTTTCATGTAACATTGTAGTGCATATCTCCATAACAGTTCTACTACATACCAACATAAATCATTGGCACTCTGCACTCAGCAGGATATGAAATTTTTACCAATTACAACCCAACCCAAGGTTCTGCAAGGGATTTTAAATGCAGATCACAAATGAAAAAAAGTAATTTATATATACACAGAACTCAATGTGCACACAGATATATTTTGAAGAAAGACACACTTTGAATCAGCTAATATTGACAACAAAATGTTCTTTCAAAATAAATGCTGTACCCTGGAAAGCTGCTTTATGAAATTCTCAGTGGGAAAGTTTCGTTACTGTTTTTTATATTTTTGATGGGTTTTTTATATTCTTTTTTAGGGATTTTGCACAATAGATTCCAAAGCAATCCAAACCAACAATACCTTTCAATTTTCCTTAAAATCTCTGCTGACTCAGAGGACGGATCTAACACTTACCAGTTCTGTTTAATATGGCCCAGGAAGCATGCAAAGTCAGGATAAACCTAATTCAATAGAAGTATTGTCAAAACAACAAAAAAAGGATCTCTATCTGTAACTGCCACCAAGCTGAATGGTCCATAGAGATCCTTGGCACAGGCAATTCTTTTTCTCAGCAGTTTCTTCTGGCTTGAATAACTAAGTATTCTGTTTAAATGGATGTTTAGACATCCTCAGTCAGGACTTGCCTTGATTCTCACACCAGGACTGTCTGCAACATCTGCACATTCTCCTCTTCCTGACTTCTACTTTTACACTTTCTCCCAGAAAGGATGGTTTGCTCACCAGGATGACATGCTGTGCTTGCTTTCAGTGATAAGCTGTGTGTCAGACCATTACACCATTGCAAATATTTCCAGCTACTTAAATTCAAGGAAATCAGCACTTCAGGGCTTTTCGAGGATTTTGGGTGTCTGCTTGGATGTTGTACTAAGATTTTTCACACTTCAACTTCTATTGCTACCATTGCAAAATCAGTGAAACTCTTGATTAATCGAAGATCACAAGTAGCACTTGAAAAATTTGTTTGCAACAATCACACACCAAATAAGCCATCACAGTGGAAAACAAAAAAGGCAAATGTTCAACTGAAAAGTAAGTCTACAAGTATTGTTGCCTAATAAATTTTTTTCTAATGTGATGCAGGAATTTTCCCTGCTCCCCCTAGCAAGGCAGCACGCATCCCTCTGATTCCTGCTTTGCATACAATTGCAGACCTGGGTATACAAGAAATGCTAGATAGAGGCTTTCAGCTATAGCTCTGAAGATGACCTTAACAACAACAAAACCAAAAAGTTTTGTACAAAACCCCCAGAGATTATCTTTTAATGTTTTGGTACACAGAATTACATGACCTACTGGTTTATGGGTATCAGCACATTCAATTACTTTCCATAGGAAAAGTTTTTTCCTCTTACTCTGAACTGCATATGAAGCTGCATCTTCTGATACGTGTTTATACATAATACATTACCTTTCAACTCTAACTCTTCTAAGGAATAATTACACATTTCAAATCTTCAGAATAAGTCAGAAATTCTAGGCTTTAGCCATTTGCCAGTCAGCAAAAGCTACTGTGACTATGACTATAAACTACTAAGGAGCACGTTCATTTTCCTGGATACTCAGACACTTTTCATCCTGAAAGGCCATTGAAATAGTCAGTACCTATCTTTCCTATAACACTTTTCATCAAAACTCATGTGAGAACACTTCATAGAGATAAATATCTTATGCTATTTAAGAGAGAGAGAAATCAAGATATAAGGAGGCTGAGCAGCTTCCTCAAAATCTTTCAGTGGATGAGTAGCAAGAGTACAGCCTAGGCTTCTTGATGCTCTGTCCAAACAATGCTACATGTTGATAATCATGCCTTACTTCCCACAAAGAAACCAGTAAAACTATAATGACATCATGGTTTTGGTGACAACCAACACTTTCTTGAGACAAGTTTTAATTAATTAGGCCCTAATAAGATGTTGCTCGTCCAGTTTATTTTTCTTACAGTGACAACGGATCGCACAAGGCACATTAGTGCTGTTTGCCAACACTGGCTCTAGAAGCAGGACAAACATCAGCAAACCAGTGAACACAAGTAGCTAGTTAATGTACATCTTGCTCAGGAGCAAGATTCCACTGAACAGGATTTCAGCCCTTCAGGTCAACAACAAGCTCAGTTTTACAGCAGCACTTTTGAAGAAAAGAGGTGTATTTTAATGAATCTTTTAGATATGAAAACAAAGAATGCAACAGTGGAATAGCTGCTATATTTGTTAGCTGTTATATTACAACCCGTTTATTTTAAATGGTGGTCTACATTCTCCTTTAGTTGCCACAGATATTGAATCGGCAGAAGCAATCCAAGTGAAGCTAGACGAGGTGTCAGATGGGTCACTTAAATTTTGTGTGAAAGGAGTTAATAATATTCCCATTTAAATAATCATCTTTGAGGTCCAGGATTAACAAGCCAATGAGGAAAAAGAGCCATTCAGATTTTCCAGGTTTTCTTTTGGTTAATGAAATGCAACGATATTAATTTACACTTGGATCACACGAGCAAGGTTTTACTTCTGTTTTAAAACAAAGAACATCATCTTAGAACAAGTTTTTATGATAATAAAATGTATCCTATACAGATAAGACCCTGCTTTTCGTGACTGGTAAGATCATACTTAGGAAAAAGAAGATTTCAACCCAGATATTTTCTCCCTATTCAGCATTTAAAAATAAGCTTTGGCATATCTGGGTACTAAGCACATCAGCTCTTCCAGGCTAACCTCACCTAGGTCCACACAGTCATAATTTAAACCTTCAATCACATCAAAATAAGTAATTGAAATAAAGAATTAACCAGTTTGGCAAGATCACCAGAATTCCCATTTTTATTTAAAATACTGTGTTTTTTTCATTACACCTAATATGTCCTTTATTTTATTACAGTCATATGTTGAAATACTTTAGCGTGAGAATCCTACAAAAATTTCCTCTTTTAAACTGAAATAAACTCAAGTTCTATGTACTTGCAGGAGGAACCTGGCTTTTTTGGTTTTTTTACCTTTAAATATAAATGCTTTCCTATAACCACAGCCTAGCAGGGAGGCAATACCACTTGGCAAAAAAGTTATATTAAGTGCACTTGCTGGAACTGTTTATACTTTGTTCCCGAGAAATAGATTGAGTACTTGATAGTATAACACAATGAGAGGTACGGGTGGTGGAGATCGGATCGGATGCTTGGGCGGGGGGAGCAGGGAAGTGTTGCTACCCCAGGAATTTATTTTTAAAGTGTCTGCTATTTCATGCAATCTGGTCTATTTCAAAGGCAAACAATTTGCTCTTCAGAAGTATCTTTATGAGCCCCAAGGGATGAAACTCATCCCTGGCAGAAATGATTTAGCAGTATCCAGAGAGGGGGTGAACTCCTTGAGAGGCAAGGGAATAATTTTTTGAAGGGTGGCAGAATTTTAACAAGGGCCTCTAGTGAGTTCTTGTGAACCCCTTTCAGCACATCACTGTTTTATTAAAATATTCTTCTCAAAATACTGAAACACTGACAGCTCCTGTAAGCTTGCCAAAAATTGAGTAAGGAATAAAAATAAAATGTTAACTTGACATGTGTGAATAATTTTGATTTGATGATAACACCTTTTGGAATCGAGGCCATATTCAAAGCTGACTCGTAACACATTCACATTTCTAAGTTACATGAAATAACTCAAACTTTTCAGGCATTGTTCTGGTGTGGTGAAAGGAGGAGACATTAGGAGCCGAGCTCAAGCTTTCTTCTGAGTTAAGTGAAGATTAAGAACATTTTAGGTCTTCTTGTCTGAACCTAGAGAGGCTAATGTTGTATGCAGTGTGCATGAAATGGGCTGGTTAATGTGGGCTGGCTGGTTAAAGTAACCAACTGCAATCAGACAAACTGGGTAAACACCAAAAGAAGGATATGACCTGCTTTGAGTGGCTAAAGATAATTTTGAGATAGTTGATTTCTAAGACTGGACAAAGTATTGAGAAGTGATTGTAAGGAACAACCATATTCTGTTAGGATTCAGCATTGCAGAATCTTGCATGGGTCTGTTCCCCCTCTGTGTCTCACCTGGGCTTCTTCGCACAGTCAATGAGAGGCAAGGCAAAGAGGAAGCTCAGATGAATTACAAGAACCTCTTTGGGCAAACATTTCAAAAGTGTGACATAAAGATCTCTCTAACAAAGACCATCAGCACACAGTTTTACACTGCCCAGATCTTATCACCACATTAGAGCCTCAGATGTTTAGCTTTAGTGGGATAACACTGAATTGGCTTTATTTTTCCCTCTGTCCCACCACGCTGTTGTCCCTGCTCCTGAACTCTTGACAAGTAGCCACCACTTAATGACAGTGAGGCTGGGAGTGGAATGGCTGTCGGTAGTGTTAATTTATCTATAAATCTCTGATTAAACACTGTGGTCAGGAAATGTAGGAAGCAAAGTTGAAGGTGAAAAAAACATTTAAACTGTTGAGCTATAAATAAGTTCTACCACAGTCAGATGGGTGTCCTCACAGCCATGAGCATGGAAACACATCTACTACAGCAAGAGGGCTGCAGATTTATACTAGGTACAACAATACCTAGAAGTCATTCTCTACTTTTTAGTCCAAAAAAAGTGTTCTTAGGCATTGCATTTTTAGATATTCCTAAGGTCTTTTCAGGGACTCTGACCTCCTTTGGGACAGCTAGATGGGGCTGCTGCCTGCTGTCTTGGGAGAGTAGTAGCATTTAACTCGTGTGACTTTCTCTTCAGTTCAGTTTATAAGTCAAAGTGATTAATCAGTCCTCAGAGCTCAATCTATTCTGTAAAAACACACATGACACGAATCCACCATGCCTTATTTGGCTACTGACTCAGCCAACCTGTAGATCCAGATCACTCTGATTCGTTGAGTTACGCAGTCCGTTTCAAGCTTGTGAATAGATTTAAGCCCCCACCCAGGATAAAACAAGTGAACTTTGGCATATTTCCATCACTTCACTGGCTCCTGTACATATTTAATTTATTGTGCATCTGAGGTGTAATCTTAGCATATAAAATGTTATTAATAAGGCACAGGCCATTTTTAGCTTCTACCCAAGGACAAGAGATAACATTGGTAAAGACTGTCAAGAGTAAAGGGCAAACAATAACTGGTATGTGAACTACAATTCCATGAGTCCAGAGGAGTTTGTTTAACAGAGAGCAAATTCAATTGCTTTGTTTTGAAAACAAGCATTAGGCCAGACTGGTAAAAGTAAGGAAATGGGTAAATGAAGCGCTCTGGACCATACTTTGCTGTCATTTGGTGAACACACAAGATCAGTGCTAATGCATTTCAAATAGATCTGGCTCCCTACTTTAAATGGTTTAACTTGAGTATTCTTCTCTTTCATGCATGTGTAGATTTTATATTTGTCCTGTTACTATACAGAGCACAGATCACGCAAAATGGATGAGGAATGAACAAGGAGGATTTAGCTGGGTTCAATGAACAAGTTATACTACCTCTCTTTTCCTCAGAATATATTAGGTTTTTTTTTACATTGTAGGCATGAAAGCAGGTTAATAACATATACAGCCAAAGTTAGCAAACTGGAGTTCAGACTCTTATTGCAAATTAAACTCAGTCCTGTTACATTACCAAAGGGTCTTCAAATGTATGAAGGCATAATTTACAGACGTTACAGAAATAGATGCCATTTGACTGTGTATCATAGAAATTACATGCTAGAAGACATACACGCTGAGGGAAGATTTAAAATCTCTATTAGGAAATTATTCAACAAAAATCCTGATAATGCGAATATTTGGCCTGTTTTGCTATTATACAATCTCTTAATTTAATATCTAATTAGTTTTCCAAAATACCATCTTTATCTAAAGTTCTTTTATCAAGTAATCCATCCTGATTATATTTTCCCTTTCATTGCCTATAATAAACACTGTATTCTTTCTTCTTCAATGTGTGTTCTCAACTGCTAATTTCTACCTTCTTTTTCCTCTTTCGCTGTGGCAAGTCTTCCCTGTGTCTTCTTCCATGACAATCTGGCACAGCCTTCTCTCAGCTGCAGCCTTCCTACTACCTGTCTCTTTGTGCTCACCGCAGCTCTCCAAAGACCCATTTCTCTTAAAAAGGATCAACTAGTCCTGGCGAGCTCTTCCCTAGAACTGAAAAGTCTGAAAGCCAGCAAAATGCAACATGTAGGACTAGTTTCAGTGCACATAAGTGACCCTGACAGGCTTAACTACGTGTAAAGCCAAGCACACAACCGAGGACAGGCAGGGCTCAAAACTTGCCCAGCTAGTCCTCAGAGCATAAACCACGGCACAGAGAGGGAACTTGTGTTACACAGATTAGATGAGACATTCACAGAGAGGAATCCGCTTTCAGCCCTAGGGAATGAGGCAAATACAGTGGAAAAGGGAACAAGGACAGAGGGGAATAAAGGTGATGAAGTCAGCAGGTGGCAGGAGGACACATGTTTGAGTCTACCATAGCAGATCATGCCCAGAACAGGGAAGTATTATGGCAAAGTTGTAACACCCTGGTAGGAAGGTGAGTGATAGGGCTGAGTAATGGTTCCTGAATTTTTCCTGGAAAACAGTGTCCTAGAAGTACTTCCCATACCTTCTCAGAAAATTGGGAGGATCAGCTCTCACACCTCTTTTAGCTTAAAAAGTTGTGCTGGTGTCCCAGTCTGCTCTTGCAACCTCGCAAAATTTTGAGGATAAATGAAAAAATCAAAGATATGGAAATAAAGAGCTACACCAAGAACCTGCACTGGACTGGATGCATGCACACTATGGCACAGAGGAGCTTGGGCCCAATGAATGGTCACTGCACCAACTGAGCTCTGTGTTGCTGCCACATGACATCTTTGGAGTAACAGCAGAGTCGCACGAGAGGCTTGTGCTTATTCGTTTGCCTTGTGGATGCTCAGATTGTGGCAACCTGTAATGTCCCAGCAGTCTGACACTCAGGACAGAACAGCCAAGCCTTTTTTCATCCCAAGTGTTGACCCCTAAAGGGCATCTAGAGAAGCGGTAGCATGTTTATGGGCTAGGGAGAGTGAGATGTATATCTTGTTTCCACCTGCTCAGACTGGAAAGACATCACCTCTCTTTAACAGCTCATCTGGCTGCTTTAGGCTCTGGCTTCAGGCCACCTCATGACGGTACATGCGCACAATTATGTTATCATTTCAAATGACAATTCATGACAAGCTGCTAGTAGGGTGATAGTCCTTCTTGCATGGTCCGTGTCTGCAGATTATTATAAACACTGACTGTGAGACGAGGCTCAATGCTTCTCTCAGTCTTATCTGTCCAAATGTACTGACTTCTACGGTCTTTATCAGTTTAACTCACAGAATTTGACCCATTGCTTTTCGCCGCAAGAAAAAAATTAAGATGCTATGGGTTAATATGTTTCAGTTTATACTGAAATATATACTCTTTATACTGCCCCGTCTTAAAATGAATTCACTGAGGTAAGTATCTCTGGAAGATCTATTTGTGAAATACCTTCTAGCTTGATGTACTGTATGAGACTAATTGAGCAATAGTGTTGCCAGTCATTGCTACTTAATTGTGTGATTGCTGTAGAACTCACAGACCTGCAGCATTCTCACCACTGCATGTGCAACCTGGCTCAGAGAGGTTATACTGCCAGTGAGGCAAACAGGGATCCCCAAATACCCCCAGACTGCAAGCCAAGTACTAACGAAGCAATTATTATTAAACTGCATTCCTTCTCATTTACATTCACTTGTCAGTGTGGCAACTCCAACAGTTATCACATAGAAGAAATGAATAGGGAAACGACAGATTTTTAATACCATTTCTGAAATGAATTTTAACAGGTAAGAAATTGAACCATGCCTGTATTTTCTCCAGTGCACACTTTTCTTCCACAGAGAGGAATGATTATGAACAGAGCTTCTAAAAAATATGTGTACCTTTCATGCTGGAACATACAAATTTCCGTTTTAAGTTCATCTCGTTTCTGAAAGGCCAGTTACAGAAAGGCAGATTATTTTTACAGGCAGGTCTTATCATTCACTGTTGTGTGTTCTCACATTTGTCAGCATTACGATCATTTCATCACTGTACACATTTAAGCAGAATACACGCTTCCAACCACCCCAGGTGTTTTAGCTACAAACTCTGCACTGGAAATCAGACATCCTAACTCCAGTTTTAGGCACAAAAAGCTAAATGATGTTTCTTTTGCTAGGAATTCCATGAGAGTTAATGAAAGGGAACAATACCTTAACGAATTGCATTTTAGAGCTAAAGGAAGGACACTCATATTGGAGCTCAAAGAGGCTGTAATATGCAGGACTTCCTCCGACAGCATTTCTTTACCAAGGGAGAGAGCGTGGTGTTATGACACAAGAAACCCTTCCCAGCAGCGTGTGCTTGAAAGTGCAATATTGCTGATACAGAAGTTTTGTTTATCTGAAAATATGTCTCAGTAACTATTTTTGGTAACTCAAAGAAAACAACAGATTTGTAACACGTGTGCTTGCTGCAGGCCAGGAGGCTAAAGGTTTGGAAGGTTTCTCTGAGAGGCTGGTCCCTGGTGCCATCTTGTGTCGACACCGAGTTCATCCCCACCGGTGAGAGAGGCCGGTGGCAGAGCTCTGGCTCTGCTGCAGCCACATTTCTCTGTCTCAGGGGAAAAAAGAAAAAGAAAAAGAAAAAAAAAAAAATCATACCTCCATCCCTTCAATAGTCAATATCAACTAATAGCTGCAGAGCACATCTCTGCTGCCACTGCCCTGGAAGTGCTACCACTAAGTTCGAGGCTTCCCAAAAGATTTTTTTTGTTCTTTATTTTAAATTAAATGGCAGATAATATAAGTATTCTTTTTGCCTACATTACTCTGGTGACACCATTAGCCAAAATTTGTAGAATTCCTTCCAATGCATCACTGAACAGTTCAATTCTTATTATCGTCCTTTAAGGCTGTTTAGATGGTAGGATTTGAGAGCTCACCACTATTTAATAATGGTAACAACTGAGAAATACGTATCTTTTCTGTAACAAATGCACAGCTGAAAAGAGATCAATGGTACACACCTGCCAATCACTTGAAATTCGATGTATTTAAAAGCCAGTCATCTAATTTGCTTGTTTTCAAAGGTGCTGAGCATTTACTGGAAGCATTTTGAGTGTCTTGGTACTAAAAAAAAAAAAAAAAAAAAAAAAATCATAAAAATCCCAGGGACCTTATTTGGGTATTATGAATTTATGTACCTAATTTTTGCCACATGCTTTTTAAGGCATGAAGCTTTCCATGAAAAGGAGCCTCTTCCTGACCCATTTAGGAACCAGCAAAAAGATAAAAGAGTGTGTCTGGATTTTCTTTGTGTACTTGAAGTGATTATATTGCATGCAGCACTGTTCTAAAGCATGAGAAAAAAATCTGGCTTTATTTGAGTATTTTATTTCTGCATGTTTCTAATACCTGTATACTTCCTAGTTTTAACTAGGCTACCAAGCAGAAATACTGTAGTGCCAGCAGAGCTGTTCTTCTTGTCCTTTAATCTGACCCAGACGAGAAACTACTAAAGATCTCACAAGGAAATCCAATCTTTGGAAATTACCAGCATGAATTCTCAATCAAATAGGCCGAGGTAACTTCTGATAAGCTTCTGAACCCAGCCCCTGAGGCTTTTGATGTTCATTCGTAGTATATAGTACCATCTATAACATTTGCTACTTCTACTCCCTGCAAGCGTGCTTCACCTCTCTCACTGCATCAGTTATTAATCCTATATTTTCCATTTTTGAGCGTGTAGCTGTGGCTTACCTCCAATTTTGTTACATTGCTTTATTTTTAATCACATTTGCCGTTCATGTAAGGTGTTAGATTGATAGTGCAGGAAGCTAAAGTCCTCCCTTTATCAAAAGGACAAGTGCAATACATCCATCAATGGAATAAACGAGTCCTTAGACTACCTCACCTGTAGTTAGGTTTGTGCAAACAAGAGAAGGTACCTGTTTATATGTATAGAAAATCAAAGTCAAATAATACAGTAAAAATAAGTCTGGTGCATAGGAATACAACAAAAATTATTCAGGTCATAACTGCCCATGCACCACTCCCAGGATTTAATATATTGCATCCTCCCCTAGCACTCCCCTGACTGGATATTCAGATTTATTTTATTCCCTGCCCCAGTTTATTTCCATCGACAGCTCTCAGGTAGAGTGCACCTGGGCCCCTGTGTAGAGTCAGCCTGCAGAGCAACCTGCATGCTTTGCTGTGACTAAAGCATGTACCAGATCACCTTAACTGTAGCGTCTGAGGTGAACAACTTTATACCACATCCACCCTGCATTTTACTTTGGTTTCCTAATAAGTGTGGGGGTTTTGTGAGGATATGTCTAGCAAGTTTCAGCATATTAACCTAGAGAAATTTCCTGAATTATTCCTTAGCTTTCTGGGTTCTTTGCTACACGTTTCTTCTAAAGCTCTTTCATACATGTATGCACTTAAGTGCGACTGGGACTGAATGCAAAGAGTCATTACAGTGTTCTCCACAATCCCATTGCCATATGAGGCAGTCAGTACACCCTTGTGGCTAGTGCATCTCCTTAGCCCAGTTCTTCACTGTCTTGCACCTGCAGGAGTTATTTAAATCACTACAAAATAGTGTAAATCACTACTGAGCCTGAATGTCAGGATTTCACACACTGCAGAGGCAAAAGTGACTAGATAAAAGGGTAAAGCAGTAGAAATATCAGAGAGGGTGTTTTTCCCCCTTCTGTCCTGCTATTTGAGTGCCCAATTCAGGGGAATTGCCCTGGCCTCCCGAAATACATCCTAACCCCATGGGTGGGCAGGTGAGCAGAGGGAGTGAAGGCAGCCCTGGGGGAGCAGCTCTGAACCAGGCACATAGCCCTGCCAGGCAAGTGCTGCTTCTCCAGCCCCAGGTTTGGATATAGCTTGAGGGGATTGGGTACTCCAACATTATAGTGTTGTCAATAGTTTGGCAAAGGATAGGTGGCATTCAGGCACACACAGTCTCTGTACCAAGGCTGGCACCAATACTTATTTCAAGCTATTTAAATGCCACCAGAAAAATCCATCAGATCTATCGGAGCCTCTTTCTCACAGCAAATCACAAATATGCAAAGACACATGTACACAAGGATGCATGGATATTCTAACACTATCCTTAGCTACAAAGTTTTGAGAAAAATCTATTGCTTCTATGACAATGAAATACATATTAGGGTGATATGCACAGCACTTTCACTCCTGTGCTGGAGGAGTCCTTTATGGCTTGATCCAAAACAAACCAAAATCATTGTAATCCCTCTTTGCTTCAGTGGGTTTTGGATCAACCCCTGAAGCTGTCCAGCAATAATTAACCTATAGTGGAATCATCTTTTTAATAGGGAAGATGGTTATGATTTACGTACAGGCAGATCTCTAGCCTTGTACATAGACACGTGCTTTTTTCTTTTATCCAAGCTAAGAAACTTGCATTTTGGATTTTGTGAAAAAATAATTAGCATTTCATACACTTAGGAGGAACTGAAAGTACACTTAATTATAATCAGTTACAAGATGTTATTCACCAAGAGTTTCCATGCCTTTATTCATCTTTCAAGCATGACAAACAAGAAATTAATTACTAGAGGTCTTTCAAATACTCCAAGCTATATCTTAAATCACTTTAAAGAGTATAATATTCCTCTGATTTCAAATGTATAAGTTCTGGTGGAATACTGGAATAAGGACTGAGCTGGCCAGCAATGGAAGTCCTTTACTCTAAGCCAGCCACATCTAATTATAAAAGATGAAGGCTTTGAAAATTTACATAATTGCTAGCTCTGGTAGGGGTCGGTAACATATTTGCATTAGCTACTTATGCTTCATACCAACACTTTTAAGCACCACTTATCAAAAATAAGTCTACCAAGTCAGAGGTGTGTAGGTGGCTAAATAAAACCTGCTAAATATGGGTAGCACCACCTCTTTACGTCATGAAGAGATGTATGGGCTTTGACACATGGGGTATTTTCTTTGTCTTGTTTGTCACTCACACATTAGAGTAATAGGTACATTAGAAATGCTCTTGATAGGAATTAATACCTTCTGCTCCTTTGGCATGCATTTGTTTATAGCTCTTTACTGAGTTTTTGTACACAGAATGGTTAATATGCACTCCAGAATTTCCCTCTGTTCCCCTCTCCAGCTCATTTCTCAAGCCATCAGTCTAGACAGTAGCATGGCTCCTTAACACAGCAGGATGAAAACCCTCTAGTCTAAATTTATCTCTTTAATTCTTCTGTGAATATTTTTCTTTTTCATATAGTATAAAACTTGCCAGACCTATAGGCATATGATGTGAGAACTGTACAACAGAAAATGACAGACCAGCACATACATTTCAAAAGCTCTGTTTAGAAAAGAGTCACATTATGTTACAAACAGGTCTTTTTCTTATTATGTTTGATGTCAGCAAGTGAGCTTTAAGGAGCCTGACACTGTTTGAACTTTTTTTTTAATTTATTTTATTGTATACGGCGATTTGACGGTTTTTGAACTCTGGATCAATTTGGTGACATTGTGGCTGATCCATTTTATCCTTGCTTTGCTGGGCCACTCTTTCGTTCTGAGGCTCCAGTCTCCCATTTTCCTCGAAAGGCTCATTAGGCCTGATCTCTTTTAGCCTTTTTGCTTTTTCTCCTTTCTTCCCCACACTGGACTCTGGTTTGCTTTATTCCTTAGGTCCCCCTATAGGTTAAGCCTAAGCTCTTATCCCCTATTCTCTTTAACTCACAGCCAGCATTTGATTCTGTTTTTTTAACCCTCTCTATGAATTACCCAGCCTGGGTGCAGCCCCATCACGTTGGAAACTCTGCTGTGTGAGTCACAGATTAATTTGCACAATGAAGGGTAATGATTTTACCCAGAGATGCCTGACACAGAAACCAAATTGACCAACTTCCAGAGAGGTTGTTGAACAAAAAATAATCTTCTGGGCTGATACGGACTTCTATACAGTGAATAAAATGCCCAAGGTCAAAAGTTTAAGTAGTTAAGTATTTTAAAGAATTATTTGCAGAAAGACTACAAATAAATCACTCCTGCATGAATCTGGGAATGTAGATTTGGCTATTTGTTCTAGCACATTGTCTTGTTTTCTAACTACATCTCACATGGAGAAGATGAGATTCCTGCATTATTTGTGCTGTATTGATGAATACATAGATGTAAGGCAAGGTCTTTTAGAGCATATAGATGAAATACAATCAATCACATGCTGTTCCTCAAGAATTGCCAAAAAACCACATGTACAGAAATAAATCCATTCACCTGATTTCATAGCAAAACAAAGCATTTTAAACTTTGTTTCTGCTTTGATGTAAAGACAAATACAAATTTAAATTTCTGGCTACTTTCTTTTGTAGTCTTTCTCTGCTGAACCTACTTTTGCTTCTTTGCCACATTTCAATCACCTCCATCTTCTCATCTGCTGCCTTAATAATGTAAGAGTACCTAGAATTTATTCCCAGGTATATTTCTTGCTGAATTTAGCTGAATTCTGTGTAGGACAAAGCAAAGCTGCAAGATATTTGGTGATAACTCTGTGTTACCAGGGAGCAACTTATTATTGTGGTCTCTTGACACCT
The DNA here is from genome assembly GCF_034619465.1 of Leptosomus discolor. NCBI lineage: Eukaryota > Metazoa > Chordata > Aves > Leptosomiformes > Leptosomidae > Leptosomus > Leptosomus discolor. The sequence continues at coordinate 19,941,893 of NC_141395.1, read as the reverse complement.
CACAATGAAAACTGTCCCATCTTGGTCAATTCCATTTATAAAAGAAATTACCAGTAATTTATGACTGTTTTGGAAGACATGTTTCATTTAAGTTATCCATGTTTGAGGTTGTTTTTTAAGGTTTGGTTGGGGTTTTTAGTTGGTTTTATTATTATTATTTTTTAAAAAAACTTGTTGTGGAAGCTCAAACCATCTCATTCAGAAAGACGTATGAAAAGTTTAAATTCCCCATGATCATATAGAGTAACAGGATTAACAGACTAGACTAGCAGAACAATCAGTAAACCCTAGAAATATTCAGGAAAAAAAAGTCTAGAATTGATTTACATAGAGAAATCTGATGTAGCCATATATGCACCTGACAAATGGTTGCAAAACTTTCATCTGAAGGGGATGCAAAAGATCTCTGAAGACTCCCTCAAAAATCTCATATTTCACTGATTGGACAATACATTTCTAGTCAGTGTTCAATGCTGCAAAGCAACAGTTTGTGAAGTTAGGCTTGTGGATTTGTATCATCTGTTGTCTTTATAAAATGCAGACTTTACAGAAAGGGATCACAACAGGACAACTCCTGGTCAGATAACTGACATTGATAGCGTCAAAACTCACTTCTGCTTTTCTTAGATTTTGGTAGCAGTACAACAACAGTTCTTAGAATTATATTTTTCGAAGGAGATACCAGATTACTGATGGAAGTTACAGATTAAAATAGAAGACATCTGAGTGTTTTTTAATAACTGATCCATTCATGGGGATCACAAATTATATATGAGTTTTCACTCAAATATAATTCATTTCTTTGGAGATTCAATCTGCTTTGTGTTCTCTGAGCAACCACATATATATAGATATATATTTAGAAAGAGAGATACACACACGGAAGAATTTGCCAAAGACATCATAAAGAGGAAGACTTCACGAACACCTTCAAAAGAACTTACATTTAAGACACTCATTTCTAAAGGTTTCTATTTCTCATCACAGTGGATAACAGACATCTTGGATAGAAGAAAATGAGGAACGAGCCACCTTCAGAACTGTTTGGTTTGATTTTCTGGTGCCTTGGAAGTTTTTGAAGTTTAGTTACTCCTATTTCATGAGAACTTTTTTATTCACTAGAAATAGATTTTTCTTTTCCTGTTATTGCATTTTTTTCTGTCACTTCAACAGGAAAATATTTATTCAACCTCTTTTCATTAAGTCATTCTTAAGACTTTTCTATTACTCTAAATAATCCTTTCTTACCTATATTTTTATATTGCTTTTTGTTTCAACTGAAATTCTATTTCTCATTGTAAGCTTCTTACACAGGAAGAATTTGTCATGGAAGTGCCAATGGTTGCTACGAATATAATTCATTCTCTCTAAATGTCTGCAAAAGAGGAGGAATTCCAGTGCTACAAAGTACAAGACTGAGTTTTGGGGCAAAAAACCACAGTTGTGGTTGAGACACTTATCATAGTAATAAAGTATATACTTCATCTTCTAAACCCTAGCCTACATCAGGGCAGTATGGAGACACGCTGCTCACCCAGATCTCCCAAAAGCAGTACGTAAGACCTTGCTTTCACAGAAATGTTTGGAAAGCTTTGATCAACTTTAGTAGGGAGAGGATTCTCCCCACTATGGCTAAGTATCTACTACTGGACCTTTTAAAGGGTCCCAGCCTGTCTATTAACTGAATAGCAGCTGCTTTGGTGTTCCCAGCCCTGTAGTTGTGAAGGATGAACACCACAGGTGGCTCCCGTGCTGGAAGGGCTGGGTGCAATGAGGCTGGAGGAATGGGGGAAGGAGAGCAGAGGACAGAAAGTACACATCGGAAGAATCCCAGGGTGGTTTGTACTTTCCTACAGCTCAGATTGACTGTCTATATGATGAGGACAGTAGTCTTGACCTCACTCAAGTCTTAATTAATGAATTAACGTTTACAAAGCTAACTATGATCTTCAGATGAAAGGCTTTTCAAAATGACAAGCAATTTGTGTAACTTACAGAGTGAGATAAGCTTGTGTTGCTATAATACCAGCTCTAAAAGCAGAGGTCAGAAGTTGATCCCGGAATAACTTTGTTTCCCATTCACAATAAACAGGAAAAAGCATTTTGGCAGGAGTCTGTCCCTTCTTCGAAGTCCCGTTCCCTGCATGCTCCCACCATCACCCCTCTGCCCATGCAGCTCAGTGTCTGCTGCACAGCTACCCTGAATGACAGCAGTAAGACTGTGAGCAAAATCAGGCTTATTGTCAGTCTAAAACTTTTTGTGTATTTTGTTTAGTGGTATCTGTCTTTATCTGGCATACCGTGCAAACTGTGGAGTGCGTTGATCACAGAAGCTTCTCCCTGTACAAAACAATTTATTTTCAGCCGTTGTTTTGCAGCACAGGACTAAGTAAAGTTCCAGGTACTTTAAATCTCTTTTATTGAATAAATCTGTGTTGCTGTATTTTAGAAACCAGTGTGGTTCAAGTGTGTATTATTGCGTGTGAATGATAAACTGTAGTTCATGACCTGAGTCTAATGGTTACTTTATCAGTTGCAGTGGACAATTAAGTGACTGAGTAGTGCAACTGACGGTGAAGAACAGATTTTGCCTCCGAGCAGCTTTCAGGAGTTAGATTTCGCTGTATCATGTTCGGAAAGGTCAGAGCTCTGGCCAGATGACCAGTATAGCAGTGCAGATGGCACTGTATGTCACCTGGCCGCTCTGGGCCTCTGCAACCTGCTGCAGAGGGCTTGGGTTCAGGGAAAGGTTATGGGCATATGCAACTGCAGCGCATTACAGGCTCATGAGGAAAATAGCTCTCTCTTCACAACAGAGATGAAAAATCAGTACAGCAGCTATGTCCAAGATACAGTAGCAGATTATGGCCATTTTCAGGTGCTTAAATGCAAAGGAAAAAAGTTTTGAATCCTTGCTATATATGAGGGAAATGTTGATATAAATATCTGTATAATTAATAACAATGTTCCCTTCCACTCTGATACCATCACACTCCATTTTCCTTCTCTAAGACCCAAAAATATTAGCACTCAAATTTAAATGGTCAAGCTAAGAAGCATGTTTGCAAGACAAAACAGTTGTAGACTTGCATATGCAAAGCAAGCGACTTAATTTTGCAGCTGACCAGAACTAGTCAGAGATTTGGTATGGTGTAAGTCAGTCACAGAAAACTCTTGTTCTTAAGCCTCAGTATTCTTTTTTTTTTTCCTTAGAAATTACCTGATTTGCATGCATAGGTCAGCTTGGGTGTTAGTTTTGCAAATGAAATTGGGCATGTCAACATTGAAAATATAAAGGCTACTCTGACTGAATTGGCTTCCTAGGAAGTATGGTGCAGCATAGTTTTTTTCATTCTGAAAAGGGATTCAGGTGATTCTTGGCTAGATGTGTGGTGCTTCCTATGAAGAGCCTGAAGAGGAGACAAGACCATGTTTCAGAAAGTTTCTACCCAGTAAGCTCTTATGCTGTTCGTTATCTGATTCCAGATGTTTAAGGTTTCACAGTGTTTGGATGGAAAAAGCCAATCTGAAGTCAAATAATAATTAAAAAAATAAATCAAAAGGATTGTTTCTGCCAAAACATGTTATTCAGAGGCATGCTATTGATGCAGAAGTGTGGAACCCATAGCATTTAAAAGCTCGTGGCCAGAATGAGCAACTAAAAATAATTCTTTGGGTTGATCAAAGATGAAGAATTGTTATTCCTAATAGCAAAAGAAAATCCTCTAAAATGCAACTCAGATTGACTTACGGTGTTAACGTGCATCTGATGTTAAAAGCTTGGGTTTAAAGTGTTGCTTTTTAAACCTTCCCAAGCTTTTAAAAATAGGTGCATCTTCGGAAAAAACAAATAAAAAACCCCCACAAAAATCTATTTGAAGGATAAAAGATTCAAACGAAGCATTCTGAAAATGTCAGCATGCAGTTCTCTTGTTTATGCCGAAATGCATTTGTGGAAATTCAGTAAAATGTGTGAAAGAAAATTTGATTCCTCTAAACTGCATTTTTCAAAGATGAAAAGATGCTATTTACCAAAGATACTTTCTCCTTCTCTAATGATCAGTCTATTTTTGAAGGATTTTAGATTGGAGGTCAAAGGAATAATGCAAATTATTAATAAAGCATTCAATTCTGTGTTCCTCAACAAAAAAGCCTACTGAAATTCTGAGGAGTTTTGGTCTGTGAAAGCAAAACTGAAGACTACCAAAACGAGCCTAAAGATTATCATCTACATTCATCATTTTGGGGCTATATTGATACTAACAATGTGCCTACTATTAGATGCCTAGTTCTGGTCCCTTCATTCACGATGAGGATCAGTTTGCTCAAGGGTGAAATCCTGATTTCAGCAAGATAGTTTGCTCTGGAATACACACTAGCCATCCTGATAAGTAAGAGAACCAAATTCTCACTGCCTTCTTTTGTGTAATAGTTTGCCGGTTAAAAAAACCAAACACCTAATTTCACACTTTAAAGTTGCATTTGCTCTCAATTAAATGCATGGAGTGCGGCGACATCTATAGGAGGCTCTATGTCTCTACATTTAGGTCGATTTTTCATGCTATCAGGTATACACCTCAGAGATTATGATGATATAATTTGTATGAAATAACAGAAGGTAAATTAATCATCAACATTTTAACTTAGTTTAGGTCCCTCCAGAGAGTTAGAGAGAACTAGAATGCATTCTGTAAAATAAATGCTCTCAAACGCAGCTGGTAAAGCTGAAGGGAGCAGGAACAATTGCTATGGTAACCATGTAATGGGATTAAAAAAAAAAAAATCACAAAAGTAGGAAGAGAGCGAGAGCAAGAACACGGTACCAAATTTGTAATAGTAAATGAATGTTGTCATCATCACTGAAACTTCTGTATTTAACACTGCTTAATCCAGTAAATAAGAAAGCTGCAAGCAGGAAACAAAACATACCAAATTATCTGACAGAATCTCACATACAGATGCCACATTGCTGCTTTCTCTTTCTATCTGCTCTGCACAATGCTGTATAATGTCCCACTGTAGCAAACAAACTCATTCCTGGCACAGCAAAAGCCAAAGGAGAGAATGTCTCAAATGTTCCCCTTCCCAGAAACAGTCTTGTTGGAAATATGAGTGTTGGTGTGACCCTCAAACACCATGGATCAGGATATGAGATCCAGGCTCATGTAACTGTAAAATAATGCTCCTGCAAGCACAAGCTGAATGGCCTTGAGGGTTTTCCTTAAGCTAACAGGACTTCTGCACTTGGTGATTGCCTCAAGAATATATTGTTCAATGCTCAATTAATTTATTCTGTATTTTCACTTATGTAATTGAACATGGAAACTATCGCCAGTTCCTTTTTGTTTTTAGGATAAAAATAAAGACACTTTTATTCTACTTGAAGAAAATAATCATATTTATCACTAAGAAATCCTTTTGTTTCTGATTTAATCTGCATGTTTAGTTATCGTCTTTCAGTTTTTCAAATTTAAATGGAATGGTTCCAAATGGTTCTAAATGACTGCAGAAATGTTCCATACAAATGCTTTGTTCTGACTGTGAAAATTAAACTTGATTTAAAAAGAAAACCATTGACAAAAGTTTTTAACTTCTACATAAAGATCTTTCATCGTGAAAATAAGACATACATTTTCCAAGGTTTCAGATTTTTAAATTTTTCTTTCTTTTTTTTTTTTTTTTTTTTTTTTTTTTTGAGATACACTGTGGCAAAAGAAAACATATCTAAAATATGGTTAAGCACTGGTAAAAAAAAAGTCTAGCCAAAATTTCTTTTGGTCTGAAGCCTCATTCAGCACTCCATCTTCAAAGCAACAATGGAAATGTGACAAGCTTATTCCTCCACATCTCCTGGCATTTGGTGTCCAGCTATCTCATTCTTTTATTATTCCACCAAAACAGGTTGCAGTAAGGGTACTTAACGGTGGTCTCACTACTAGGACAAATATGAATAATTTTTTTGTTCTCCCTACTCAGATGAAGCCCTAGCCATATTTTCCACTAATTTTCTACACTCCATTTCGGAATTTCCCAAATTTTTACCCAAATGATTCATCTAAGCCCCAGATTTGTCCTACATTGTCTGATCCACAAAATAACCAAATACATCCTTTAGACCACTGCAAAACTGCATGTTTATCAATTCCCCTTCAAACATGCTTAATAAATGGAGTACATCATTGTCATTTCCACTGTATTATGGCATCTCTTAAACTACTATTCCTACCTTCCTCTTCAAAAGTCAGTGATAAATACAGCATGAGTGTATAAGGGCAGCAGAGAAGGAGGAAGAGAATAAGTAAACAATTATTTTCCAAAAAGAAAAAAGAAGGGTTCAGACATCTACAAGCCAGAAACTGATGTGAAAGACTTTCAATGCAGGGACTCACTCCTTCACCGGACTAGCAGATTTCATCAAACTGATTTTTTAGTAGGTTTTGTTCTCATTTAATACTGATTAATAAAGTGGTAAAGAGCTGTAATTCCCATCTCAGGGAAGTTTTGCCCTTCTTTAAAATTACTTAATTCAAACTTTGAATTAAAAATTCCTACATTTCCCATCTTAAAAAAAAAAAATCTATTCCAGTTCATTCAAAAATTTTTTACCTTTTATTTTTTTTTTTTTTTAAATCAAACTCAACACTCTAGGTTTCTGAGTTTCCTTGGTTGACAGCTTAAAAGAAAAAAGCTAGTATGAGAATCAGAACTCCCAACAACAGCTGAGTGGAGCCTGGATGGTTGCTGCTTACTTTCTACCAAAGATTTCAAACTAAGCTGAGACAAGTTTCTGATTTAATCAAGTCAGTATGCTCTAACAGAAGAATGTTCTGCGAAACACCCTGACAAACCAGGAAAACACTGTCCCACTGAAATTACTGTTATGTGGGTCCTCAGGTGGTTGAGAAAGCCTCAATCAAAATTTTATCATTGCTGCAGTCTATCCTGTCTCCACCACTCCAAGGTATCCTTACAAATAACCCTCAGAAAATACTCACTGCAGGAAACACCAATAGGAGGGGTTGTGAGTACTTTGGAGGATGTGACTAGAATTAAAAATCATCTTGATAAATTGAAGAAACTATTTGAAATCCATAAGATAATTCAGTAAAAAATGATGTAAAATGCTGCACTGAAGAAAAATGGGTTGACTGCAGCAGACCACAAACTGAATAGAAACCAAGAAAGAAAATGTCATTTGGAGAAGGATGAGCCAGACTGCCAGAAGCAAGACGGAGGAGGTGATTATTCAAATCTGCTCAGCACTGGGAGGTCACAGCTGGAATCCTATGCCCCGTTTTGGGTACTAAACTCGAAGAAAACAAGTAAGGACAGTAGAGAGAATCCACAAGAGATCAATACAAATAGGCTGTTTAGAGCAATGGCTGAAAAGATTAGCTTTGTTTACTCAAGGTGTGATGGAAGGACATGTAACAGCCATCTTCATATAAACAAAATACCACTAAGATAAGGGTTCTGCCTTAATGGGCTTAATTTACAGATCTATTAGCTTTTGTGCAACAAACTTTAAATTATACTTACACAGAAAACAGCAAAATGTTTTTATCATCCTACTTACAGGACGTGCATAAGAATGTTAGAAACTTATCCGTGAGAAGTGATCCACAAGTTCTCTAGCTCATCTTAAGCAGAACATTAGATTAGCTAATATCTACTGTTTAATTCAAATCGACTTTTATTTCTGTGAATATTTTCAGCCCACTGCGTTTTACTGATTACTGCATGCCATTTTACATGCAATGTACTGCACTCATAATCCAAAAGAAAAAGCAATCTCTATATAACAGCATCTCACTTGGCAGCTAAACCTGTTCAAGGAAAAAGCCCTATCATTAGTTCTCCTGACATCAGTACAACTGATACTCGTTCAATGAGCAAGACCTGAAGGTTCTGGCCATACGTTTATAACTTTTTTTTTTTCTTAGGGTCTGTACTCAAGTAATACTAAATCCATGAGACAAAGAATAAACTAATAATAGGTAAGAACGTTTTTGCCCAAAAGTAGACTTCATCTCATGTACTCGTATGAAAATGTTTTATTAGGCTACATAGATTGCTGTTCTTTTTACATCATCTAATCAGTAAGCAAAATAATGTATTGGAGATAGCTTTCAAATTAATTTGCCACCTTTCAGGTTACATCCATATTCAGAATCTGGAACTGTTCTTAAAAACAGAACTATCCTGCCTATCACAAAAAGAAGGTCTTTCAGCTTCTGCCTTACTGGAGTCATGGCGTTACCCCAGGGAAGTCAAAGAAAGCCAGTGGGAGTGGAGAGAACATCTTATATCAGTGCCCAAATACCCCATGTTCCTTATCCAAATGTGTTCCCACTCCTCAGACATCTCATTTTTCTTTTGTCCGTTACGCACATCAGGCTTTTTCTCAGATAAATTAATTTGCATCCCCTATATTTACCATGCTGAGATTCTTGGAAGACTTTATTTAAAAGAAAGAAGAGAAAATAAATGTTAATTCACAAACCAAATAGTCACTAGAAGAAAAATATAGAAGGTATATAATTTTCCACTACAAAATAAAATGCAAAAAATTACATGATGTGCTACTGTTTTACAGTTCTTGTTATTAAAAGGAAATGTAACTAAATCCCACAGCAATAAGCACCATGTGAGTGGTAGTTGCTATAGTAACTTATTCTTATTAAGTAGAATTAAAAAAAAACCTTAAAAAAATACACTTTGTTGGTATGTAAGTTAAGGATGCCTCAGGGCAGTCTACAGAACATCGATGGGGCAGCAAAAAAAGTGTTTAAAAACTGAAAACAGGTGAAATATGATCATATTAAGAATCAAAACACGTATATTTTAGATTAACACTTTCAAATAAGAGAAAGTGGAATGGGATACAGGCCACTGTGGGTTTCAGTTATTAGGAAAGAAATCTGGGGTTGAGTCTCTTTAGAAGAGTGAAGAATGAGCAAACTACAATATCTTGTTCTTCCCTGAAGCTAAAATGGCATTTAGGTACCAGTAAAGTGGAATTTACTTTCTTACTGCAAGGCCTCATTAAAGCATGGGGACTTCTCATGCCCAGCCTCTATCCCTCAGGTCCTCCCACCCCGACATCCCTACTGATAAATTTGGTAGAAAGAACTCTTAGCTACCACAAAGAAAAGACCCCAGAGAAATCTTATCATTGCCTATTATACCTGCAGCAGATACATATGTATTATTAAAGTAGCCAGCCACTGGATGTCATTGTTATTCCACAGAAACATAATGAAGAAAAATCTCTTTAACCGCAAAAATCTTTCAAGCCACCCAAAATGAGAAGCAAGATACACCCTAGTTTCAAGCATGTGCTGTTCAAGTTAGACACAGCATCCTGCTTCCCAAACATAGTTTAACTATTTTTAAATGGATGAATAAGCTGTGTGTCCTGTATATAGGATTTAAAATAGCTAACTAAACATCACATGAAAGAGTACACTGAGTTGGTCCTGTACATTATCTGTATGTCAAAGACATTCCACTTAATTTTTTAAAGCATTCTGCTTTGATTTGGACTTGTAATGTTTGGAAGTGCATATGCTTATTGCAGAGAATTTCTGCGCCATTCAGGGATGCAGGAAAGAACAATTTTTGCCCATGCATGAAGCTGTTGGCTTGCTGTGCCTGCTACATTTCTACCTCTGCACCCAAGACTGAGAATGCACATTCCTCGCTTCATTTTCAGCAAGGAATCTCAGCATGTTAGTTGAAATTACTCGTTATTTTAGCACTCATGTCCCTTCTTTCAGAGCAGCCCTACATATGCACACCTCTGTGCAGACCAGGTTTGCATCCCTATTCAGTCTGCAGTGCCGGTGTTCTGTAGCAAATGGCTTTCTGCAGTACAAGAGAAAAAAACTGGAAATTCCTTGCCCTGATGAACCAGGATCCAGCCAGCTTGATTTCTGCACCATCCTCCACCACTTCCAGGATAAGTCTGTGCAATCCACATGTGACTCAGGGTATTACCAAAACCAAACACAGAACCATGCAGTTGAATGGACGTCTGGGAATCAATGCTTGCTCCAGTGACTAGTACTGCAGGGACTAGTTCCCATCTTATGACAGCTCATGTTATAACATCTCATAATATAGCTTGTAGCCATGCACTGCACTGAAAAGGCACCTGTAATTCACACTAGCCAGGCTGGTTTCCTATGAGACCTGAGCTTAATTGCATCCTGTATCTTGTTGCCAAGCCTGATACTGTCACTTTGTCCAACATTTACACTGGTCCCAGTGTCATGCTAACTTGCTTAAAGTTACATGTGTATTATTGAGAGCTGGACTGATATGAAGAAAGAATTAAGCTTGAGATGAGTAACATCTTACTCCTCTATTCAATTTTCAGTATGAGATCTTTAGATTCAGCTCAGGATTTTTTGCATCTTATTGTGCTTAGAAGCAGGTACTAAGCATCTGTTTCCTGTTCCTTTTTTTGTACAAGCAGTGTTTCCTGCAGATGGATCAGGGGTGGACATAAGGAATCTCTAGCTCAAAAAAGCAGGTACTCTCCAGTTGCTTTTCTTATAACTAACCAGTCACTGCCAGATTTCTGCAACTGGGGGTGTAATCTCCCACAATAGTTGCACAGAGAGGAGTCGTCCATTCTTGCCTTTTTACTTGCCCACCCTAGTACTCAGAGGTGTAAATTAGAGGCAGATGTGGAAGCTGGGAAGTTTTCCAGTTTCCTATTTTAGAAGTATTTTGCATTGCAGGCACTCAGATCTTTTCAGTCTTTCTCACAGGCACAGGCAACACCACAAGAAACTCTGGGTTGTTAAGTAGCATGGTTTACTAGAGCTTGCATGTCAGCTAGATCCAACAGACATATGTTCAGCTAAGCCCACTCTGATTTTCCTGCAGTAAAAGTAGGCTTGGATAGGAGAAAATGAGTCTGAGAGTTAGGATGCATCTGGAAGTTAGTAGAAAAAGGTTGATTTCAGCAAGTGAGTTCTCAGCTGCTGGAATAAAAATAGGGTATAAAGAGAGGTTTCATGCCTGACAGATAACGGACAAAGGAATTTGTTTTTCAGAAATCAGCAGGAAAAAACTATACCAGGAAAAGAAGCAAACACATTACATTCTCATACTCATGTAGATGAGCCATGGCTGACCTGATCCTAGTAATTCAACCAAATTTGGGTGATATGATACTTCTCAAATCACATCTGAAAACTAGTAAATCAGTAAGCTTTCTATTGACTCAGGTTCAGATCCAGGGAAAGCATGGCAGGTTAGTTGCCCTCTTGGAGTCAATAAAAGTTACCCTCAGGTCACTTTTGACGTTAATCATCAGTATTTACCTTTGCACTCATGTATGAGCTCTTTTTTTTTTTTTTTTTTTTTGGTGTGTTTCAAACTTCTTTTTCTACTGTTTTTACTTGTTGTCACTACAGACCTGACCCGCAATCCGCAGTATGTGAGAAAAAGGTTTTGTTTCCCCTGATATGTATCCAGGGGAAGAGGTTTGTCTGCCTGAAAAACAAATAAATTGCCTGACATATCTTAGGTAAGTGGCACCGAATGGAGCTATCTTTAGTTTCTCTTTCAATTAGTAGAAAACATCACCTCAGGGAATTTCTAGTACCGTAGGAAAAAAAAACCCTAGCACTGAAAGCACTGAAACAATGATCAGTAAGATGTTGTTTTACAAGCTGCTTCTAGAAAGAGAGCAAGGAGCAGCTTGGAAGATTTTTGAGGCCTTTTAGTTTCAGCAGCATATTCTCCCTCTGAATCAACTGGCTTTATAATGCAACAAGAACATAAATTTATGCTACCTCAAAAAAGTATAAAATAGTTTCTCACTGATAATATTTAGGGCAGCAAAAGCAAAGAATGCACTGTTCTAGGAGGCATTGAGATGACAGGTTTGCCAAAATCTTAGTAATCTGTGACATCATTTGGTTTTTTACTAGTAATTTAGGATATCAGAGTGATGGAATATCCTGGTCATTAGATTAAGTCCTTGCTACTGGAGGCCACCATACTGTGTGACTGATCTGCGAAAGAATTCCGCAATCCAAGTTGATTGTGAAGCACGTATGTTTATTACAGCTCTGCAGCGCTGGGTGCAGCAAGGGTCAGGTACCCTAAGGATGCTTGCACCCCGAGCCGCGGTAATTGCGTACATATTTACATATTTATCACTTTGTCCCTCTTCGGATGTAAATTAGATCTCCTCCCCCCTTGCGCAGGCGCAGTCTTCCCCTTCAGGGGTCTTTTGGTGGTCTTGGGGAGGAAGTAAGAGTTCCTCGATAGTCTTCATCATGATTGTCTTTTTGAACCCATCCTCTAGAGTGCGCAGTTCAGGCACAGCTGGGCAGCGTCTTCCCCCGCGACCACAGCTCAAGGCAATATCCCCCTCCGTGGTCACGGTCTGTTGCACAAATACAATTCCTCCCCCCTCCCCATCTTACCTAAAACCATGAAGCAGGCCTTCAAGTGACAAAGACCCTACTTAAGCCCTGCCAAGGGCAGGAGGTTACACTCTTGTTTACCAAAGACAAGGCTAGCTAGCTAATATTGCAGAGACTAAAGCATATCACATATTTCAAAAGGAATATTTTCAGATATTTTCTACTGTCCCATATCATGACCACCTTTGGAAGGTTATAGATTTTCATTTGAAAACAGTTTTCTCCGTTGTTCCTCCTACTGCTGAGGCATAGTTACACACCACATTTTGACTTCATCTCTCTTCCAGTGAAAATCGTCTTCTAACGTCTATGTTACATATGTGTTCCACATCCATGCCTACTCACTGGAGTTCATACAGAGATACACAATTTACCCAAACAATAAAGTGATGTTAATCATCACCAGTGAATAAAATCCTGATGCTAGACAGTAGAGTTGAGCAGGAATAGCAGTGAATTCCTGCAGTCATTAGGTGAAATAAATGTGTGATAAATACCTATACGACTGGATGAAACACACTCATGTATCAGTCTCACCAAAGAGTTTACGCATCCTATCACCAACTGTCCCATGGAAGAGATGCTCGCAGAAAGGACCAGGAGATGTTTAATTACGTCTGTGCCCCCAATACACAGCCAGAGACAGCGAAGCTTGAACTTGGACGAGTACTATGCATGTTTCTGCAAGCAATGATGATAAACTCCAGAAGCACTCAGTAAACTGTACCAAACATGTACCTTTGACAGTTTCATTTGTACTCTGGAGACTTAAATTCCTTGGGTTTACAGCTTGCCAGAGTATTTATTTTTCCTTTCTTTCTGGACTTCCACACATATCTGGCTCATCCTAGGGAAAGCATCCAACAATTTGTAACTGCCCAGCTGGAGGCTTCATTATCAGATGCTGCATACCTTTCCTACTGCAAGGAAAGTTCACATCATGCTGTCTGTAAAAAGCTCATTCAGCAAAATGTTCCTCTGGTACTCATTTGCTGCCATTTTCTATGCTAAAACTTTCACATACAGAACTGGAAAACAGAAAGTAAGACCCAAGGCCATCAACCCCAGAAAGAAAAGATTTCCTAATTTGCTTCTTGCTCTAGGAGATACTCAGATACTGTGTTTTCCAAAAAAATGGCAACTGAAATCTGTGGTGAAAAAACATCATGTAGGTTTTTTTTTTTTTTTTTATTTGACTGCTAGCTGGTCAGACTAGAACTAATTGGAATTTGGCACACTTCAGCAAGGTGAGAAGGTTGCAGTTGTTCTTGAAAGTCGTTGCCTGAATTAGCACCAGTCACTTCAACAGTGTGGTGAGCAGAGCTCTTCAGGCTGATTTCAAAAGGAGTAACAGAGTAATGTTCTTTTGAAACTGGGCTCTGGCAGTTTAGAAAGACCCTAAAATAGCACATAATGAGGTGTAATAATTCTTATTCTGATTCTCGCTCTATTCTTTAGTGCCCTCCCTTTGCCATGCACACACACACACGTTTGTGTGGTTTGTCAGTTGGCAGCGTTCAGTGGTTTGTATATGGTGCCTTCACATTTGGCTGCAGGACAACCTACTGCTTAATTTGCTAGATACTGCCCAGAAACTATGAGATAGGATATCATCTTTTCTCTAAGTAACCTGTATCATTTATGAACACAAATTCTCAAGAGGCTCATACCTTCATATCACATAGATATCATTGAAAATGCCACCTTTTATGACTATTGTATTAATATTTTATCCTGAATAGAGGTATATGTTTAAAACTTAATGAGTTTAATTTGTTTAAATAGAATAGATTTAATCCTTCAGCAAACATGTTTAGGCTTAAAGTAGCAATTCCTATCTTCAAATTGCTTGGCACTTTCGCCTTCTGATATTTTATGTAAATCCTGAACCTAGAAATATGCCAGGTTTCCTAGTTTAGATGGTGGTTTGTGACCTCAGAAGCATTACTTGCTTTGGCAGGCCTGGGGCAAAGTGGTCAAGAAGGTAAAAGTTCAGAAAAAGACACGTATATTCACTCAGAGCCCATAGGAAACAAACCTGTGGAGTTTCCTAAAGAATACTGCTATATTTAGATTTTCACATCCATGTCAGTGGTGAGGGCAAGAGATTAAAGGCACAGTACACACTCGCAGTTACAAAGAACGGATTCTGGAACGTGTTCAAAGTTGCTGTCGCCTTTTCGCGACTGCCACTAGATGGCATCAAATATCCGTTTATTTTGCACAACTGTTTACGCTTCCTGAGCATTGCAGGGTCGCTGCCCATTTGGCCACAGCAGTGGGTTTAGATTTAGGTTTTAAGCTGTTTAATTTTATTATAACATTTTCTCGTGTAGGTTACACATGCTACTTTGTAAGTGGAAAAGAAAAATTTTCGGTTATCCTCCAATTCCCCTTGTGTTTTACATATCTTGTTTGGCACAATGACTGCTTTTGAATTCATATAACTTTTGAGAATTCTGGATTCTTTAAAAGAGAAGCAGATCCCTGCTACTTTGATTGAATACCACTGCACTGAAAAAAATTACTCTACGTCTTCCCCATGTTTAATTCTGTAACAGTTTCAGGATACACCTCTTCCATAATGAAAATGTCAAGAGGTTCCCTAAAATAAACTGTCTTTAAAGTATCTCTGTACTCTATATATACATATTCAATCATCCTGATTAACAAAACAGGTACATTTAAACCACAGAAATTTTCCTAGGGCAAATCCAGGGGGGAAAAAAGCCCCACCAAAACCAAAAAACCAACACCATGATCAGTTAAATCACTAGATACGCAGGAATTTATAACAGAGAAAGTAAGCACACAATGCATGGAAGAAATCTCAGACACATATATTTAGTTTCAAAGAAATCAATAATTAGTATTCTCATGAAATTAGCCTTTTCTGTCATTAGGCAGGAGGGTATATCTGCGCTGAAAAAACGGATCTTTAAAGGTCCCTTCCAACCCAAACTATTCTATGATTCCATGACTGCATGCTAAAGATAACACAAACTCCCTTTGAATATGTTAGTATGTAGTACACGAGGGTAGAGTAGCAGAGCACCACCACAGTGTCATCAGCATGGGTGTCCAAAGCAGAAAAGCCATGTTTCAGCACGTTGCCCTTGGGTTGGTTATCCCTGCTAACAAGAATTATGGCCTGTGGTTTCAGACTTAGCTTGTTTGAGACAAGGCACTGGACCCTGAGAATTCTATGTATTAGGTAAACTGGAACAGATGATCCCAACGGCCTCTAAAGAAACTGGTGACCTTAACACTCACATAACTGATAGAGCTAACTATTCCTGAAAATGAAGTTTGAGCAAATGCTATAGTTACCAAACATAAGAGAGTTGCTGCATAGCCAGTTGGGACCTCCAGTGCTGTCTAGGCTGCAGGAGGGCTCAGAGCTCAAGAGAGGATCATATGTGAACATGTCTATATCAGTCTGTAGAGGAGCTGTTCCTGCAAACACCTGATCAAAGACGTCCTCAGTAGGGCTGTCCTGTGAAGGAACCTCTCCACCTTGCTAAGGTTAATCCATTCTGCAGTCTAACATGGAAACTTTGCTTCTTTAAGCTGAACAGACGTGACTCTTACCATGACAACACCTAAGTGCCTCCCAAAGTACATTTGCCCATAAAATTATTTTCTCTTTCTGTTGTCTTCTCATAAAGGCTCCTAATACCAAAGTATGTCTAAATAACAATTGCACTTGTGCTACCTCTTGTTATCATCCCAGTAATAAAAGAAACTCTTACTGTGAGTTTGTTCTTAAATCATTCCCCTTTTAGTTGATATGACATAGTGCTGCATCTTGGAAAACCTTTAGCAACCTCCTGGGTTTATGTTATCTTACAAGTGTTTTAAACATAAGGATATCAAACTGATACTGCCACTCTCAAGACTAGGTTTTCACTCTAAATTTACAAAGAAATTTTTAAAAGTCAGTGCAACTAAAGATATCTAGCAACATCTCTTTAACCCTTATCTACCATTACTCCCCAGCTATGGTAGTACATAAAAGGTAATACCTATCTACTTCCAGTCACCAGGGAAAAAACTAGTATTTCCAGTATTTCCAGAACAGGGGATTAATAATGATTGTCCTCCTTTTTCAGCTCTAGAATACCTTATCAGAACGAACAGGCAAGCTTCATTCTCTGCCTTATTGTCCAGAAAAAGGTTGTCAAGATAAAGCTATTATATATAGATGTATAAACAGCTTTTTTTTTTACCTCATTTCAGCCAATGTGTATGATTAGTACATGGCCTGGAAACGCTCACTTTCACTGTTAAAATCTTGTCATTCTTTCAAGGACTTGGTACTTAAGAAAATGTGTCTCCCCTCTCCAGACATCTACCAATTCAACCGTAATTTTGGTTCAGCTCACTGTCCGCTAGTATTCTGCGCCATTTCCAGAATTTGTACTTCCTGCCTGGCCTCATTAATTTTATTTACTTTTGCAGTTTCTTTAATCACATACAAGTATCTTTGCTATCTGAGTTTTGCAATCTCATTTTCAGATTTTTACCTTGTATGTTCTCTTTCTAAATAGTTTTCTTTCTTCAGAAGGGTAGATTTATCATTGCCTGCCTTAAGCCCCAAGTTAGCTGTTGTGACATTCTTTATCTTTGCACAAATACAAATGACTTAGTTATTTCCACTACTTGTTTGAAAACTACACCCAACATAAATGCACACACACAAAAAAGCAGCCACAGTTACACTTGTCAGAGGAGAAACATATCACAAGTCACAGAATTGCACCTAGAAAGCAGATATTAGCAAGGCAGTTAAGGTTTAATTAGACCTTATTTCAAACCAGCATCCTGTATCTGTGCAGCACTGAATGTAGAAACAGTTTGGAGCTCCAACTGGATTTTAATTACTTCCTGCAAACAGCCAAATTCAAAGCCAAGAACAGAGGCAGATAAGGTTTGGTGTGGGTTTTGGTTTTTTTTTGTTTTGGTTTGGGTTTTTTTTTTGTTTGTGTTTTTTTTTTCCCCACTTTTGCACCTGCTCTCCATTTCATAGTTTTGACCAAAAAAAAAGGAACACTGAGCTACAAAAATCTGTGTCCCAACCAGGGAAGTATTAGGGATTTTCCCTTGTTTTGTGAAAAGCCTCCTTTGGAAACCCACTAGAATGCAAGGATGAGGATCTCTGTCATCTATTCAAAACAGCTGGTTAAGAAGATATGCTTAGACATGAAGGCCCTTCCTGGTTGGTAATTTTTTGATTAAGTGAGGGGACCCGGAAAATACAGACTTTCTGCATCATTTTATGCTCTTTGGTTCAGTTTCACTCTATGAGTAAAACATATACTATTTCCTCTCATCTTTTCCAGTATAACTTCTGCCTTCAATGAGCTAAAGACTTGCTGACATTTACTGTCATGAGTACAGTGCCAAGTACAACGATGATCTCAGCTGTGGCCTCCAGTGCAAATAATAATAGTAGTAGCTATGACAATGTCAGCATATGACCAAGAATAAAAACATCTCACAAAACACAAGCCAAATTGGGAGAACATACCAAAGAACAGTAAATGGCTAACTTGGAAAGACAATTCATTATTTGAATTGTCATTCAAATATTTCAAAAAACCTATGTTGTTTGCCAAACATATGGCTAGCATTTACCTAAGATAGCAAGCTGATGTACAGTAGGCATTCAAATGACTCATATGCTATGATGTGACTGTTTAATGTGCCTTATTAAATCAGCTCTCCAAAGTGCCCAATACAATGACTATCAAATATCAAAGCATAGGAAATAAGCTCCTATTTTTTTCATTGATGCGTGCACAAGCAGAAAGCAATTGATTGTAATTATTGCAACTCACCTAAACCTTATTTCTTAGAGAACTTCTGCTGAGGATAACATGAACTGCAGTGCTCAGTTCAGTAATACTTCAATGCTATGACAAACTACAGAACTGTTACCAGAGTGCAGGAAAGAGGCAGAACCGTCAAGAAAAATATGTATATATATGGATAGAGTATTTTAATCTGTACGGATATATGTATTTTATTCAGCAGGCAGGCTGAAATGATCCCAGTAATTTTGACAATAGAATCAGCAAGAGGGCCACTTTGCCTCATAGGCTTTGAAGTTCCTTTGGACTTTTAGTTAAACAAATATAAAACAAATCTGAAGTAAACATTCTCATTCAATTTGCATCTATCCATTGAAGTATTTATGTCCTTCGTTACCTTAGTGCTGGTACAGATTGCAAATATTTGTGAATTTTGTTTTTCTTTCAGGTTAGGGAGCTATTGTAATTCAATTTTATAGTTAAGAGTTACTTTCAGAGAGACTGAAATGGCTTCGCACAAGCATCTAACCCAAATCTCTCTAGATCATATATTCTTCTTCAATAATTTTGAATACACAAACAAAAAGATAAGGAATGGTAAATTGTAAGCCCTTAGAGGAACAACTAGAACAAGTAGGCATAATGACCCAGCTAGAGGATAAAAAAAGAAAATTTGGTCTTGTGCAGATTGCACTTTGGCATAACTACATCAGATCAAAATTTAAGTTGACAATTTTGAACAGCAGGTCGATATGGCACAAAACAGAAAACCATGAAAAAACCTAAACAAAACAGTGGCAATACCAAACAACCTTTCCACATCTCTGTTAACATGTACAGAAATAGAATAAAGTGAGAATGGCTCCACAGTTAAGCTGAAGTCTGCTGTAACTGTTTTTAAAGTCAAAGTCCCAGATATCTTGATAAAGCCCCTTTTGCGTCAAGTCGTGTTCCTAATATATATCATATAAATTACTTTAAAGAAGGCTTTCTCAGCCCCCAATTACACGATTCCTGGATGTCTTCCATTAGCCTTCTGAAGTTGTTTTCTAGAATACCTTTTTTGGGATCAGACTGGACCGAGAGCGCTGTCTATTAGGTCCTTCAGAGGACTAACACAAATCTCTTACAAATAAACATGCATGAAAAACCAGGAAAGCTTCATCTGAGAAGTGATTCACAGACATGGGAACATATATATCTCAGTCAGGAGAAACTAAAATTAGAAAATCCCTATATATGTAAGCTTATGCTCTGTAAAATCAGATATTTACTACTGTTCGTGTGCACTAAGAAGCAGTTTGCTGCCTCAATAGTTTGCAGTGAGAACACATTCCAGAGGAAATCACCAAATCTCGAGGAAACAACCTTGTGATGGTAGTTGGATGGGTTAAGTGACTGAACAGGTCTTCCACATCTCTTTTATGGTATAAAATAGTTAACTATGTACATTTAAGACTACTTTAGATCGTATTTAATACTTTGCCCATGATGGAAATTCCATGTGGGGAAGCAGCAAGATGTGAGCTTACACAGACGTGCCTTCTGTGTCTCTGCCATATGAAGAGCTCACTTTAAAAACATACCTCAGTTCACCACACACAAGCCAAAAATATGTAACGGGATGGTTTTTGACACAATTCTTTACTATACTTTTGTTCAGCTTTATTTTCTTTTTTGTATTTGCATCAAAAGTTATCCAGGTTTCCTTTACGAACACTGTGAAAAATATGGAGAGATTTTAGTAGAAGCCCCAGCAAGAAAAACACTAAGGAAAGTTTTACTTATTACATTTATCAATGGTATTTCTTAATATTTTCGCAGCTATTTCTCCTAAAACTAGTAACAAACAAAAGCAGTACAATTCAGGTAGTAGCATTAAAAGGAATTTCTCTATTGCTAAAGCAAAAGGATGAATAACTTTTGTCTTGAACAATATATGCAAGGAAGCTATTCAGTAATCATCTGAAATAACTTCCCAGAAATGGATGTTCATAGAAAAATAAGGAAGACCACTTTCATTGAGCAAATTCTTGGATAGCGACTATATATAGCGTAGGGGGAGAGGGGGGGCAGAGACCTAACATGAATAGTATCTATTAATACTATCCCCTCCAGATTCCAAAAAGTGACTTAAAAAGTGTATCATAGCCCACCGGGTACATGCACGCTACCAGTCTGGGGCAGCAGTGGTTTTGTTCTGCCCCTGATCCCTTGATTTCCACACTGTATACATGTTAGTGGGAATTATTTCACTGGTTTCCTCTACGTTTAGTATTGACCCATCATTCAAAATAGCATTGACATCAGATCTCTGCCCCCAGTGTATAGGATAAAGTAGAGGAAACAGGAAGCCCAAATGAAGGCACATGTACATGTGAAATTCAGGGGATCCTGTGTTGCTCTCAAGTACTCTGGTGTAAATCTGAAGGAACACAACTGAATTTCTGGAGTTGAAATCACTCTCCTTTTTCTGAGCTCTACTTTGCCTTAGATGGAGGATTCTTTTTATTATTTTATATACCCAGAATATACTAACTTTTCCATCATTCACTTGCACAGTATCATTTTAATTATGGTACTACCAAAAAAATAACCAAACAAGAAAAAAATCCTGGACAAAAACTGCACCAGGATGTATGGGCTCAATCTGATAATGGAGTTAATAAATGTGGTCCCACCGATGTACTTTATCTCAGGGTCTGTTACTTCACCTTTGTGCAAATGTCCAGGAGGAAGAAATGAAAGAGTGAGAAAACAGAAGAGAAGGTCATGCAGACAGCCAGGGGTTCCCAAGTTTAATACACCAGATAGAGGAATTGAACATTTTCAAGCTTTGAAGAAATAAAATGAGGCTTGGCACGATTTGGTTGCTTGAGATGCAGCTGAGAGCTGGATCTCTGCAGCTCCAGCAAGCTCTGCCAAACAGGTTCGCCTGAGGATTAGGAAATCAGAGATAGCTCCAGGTAGCTTCAAGCTTCATCAGACTCCTATCGTCACCTCAGTGAGAATGGAAAACAACAGATACTGCTCTGCAAAGAGAAAACATTTCAATAAATAACATTCTGAGGTGGAAATTCTCCACCAGCTGGGAGCAAGGAAGGAGCAAAGAGCAAAAGAGAAAACGTGGTTTCAAAAAGCATGCATCTGAAAATAGAGCAAATTTGTCTAAGAACAATTAGCTTTCTGTGAGTTGTGTTGGAAGCACAGCCCAAGGCCAGTGCGTCTCTGCTCATATTTGGGCAGCTGGCCAGAGACTATAGAAGTGACTTACCTCCCATTATTTCCCCATTTTCATTAAACTGTATTTCAGGGCACCAGAAAACAACTCTATTTTCTCTACATTTTTGTCAGGCACATACCCTTTGCTCCCAGCATAAGAATAATCTCTCCTGGCAAATAAAGCAGGTCTCCATTAATTATCTCTCGCTCCCCTCTTGTAGCTTTACTTGCAGGAATACTGCCATGACTACTGGCTGTTTGCCAAGAGGCCTTACACATGCTTTTTTCATTATTAGACTACTATAAAATTTAACCATATTAAGTCTCCTGTGCTGCACCCTCCTGACGATGCCAACAGCCATTCTAAAATAAACTCTCTAAGAGAGCGTAGAGACCAGGTCTTTTTACAACTCATTAAACCATGGTTTGTTTTTGCCTTGTTAGTAGATGTGTTCCTGCTCCTGCTGATGGGCACTGGAGCAGGCTCAGTTCTTATGTGATCATTTTAAACATCAGACCTTGTCATGCTCAGCACTTACACAAAAATGCATTTAACTGAGTGGGAATTTTGTGTGTCGGTAAGGGGAAAAATAGAGCAAGGGCCAGAATTTGCCATTTGGCGTTAAAGGATTTTGGTTCTAAATCACTGGAAAAAATAATGGTGTACAAGGATAGAGCTTGCTTTTAATTTTTCTCCTCAAGTCACAGAGCTTAATTGGTTCTACAAATACAAAGTTGTAAGGAAAAAAGTTGATCCTGAAATAGTGCTCTTTGGAGTGTGATAAAATTTTCCCCTTTTAAATTGGTCTCTTAAAGTAAAAAGAAACTACATTCTTATAACCACCCAGGGGCTCACAGCAGACTAGAAATGTGGAAGTAAACAACATTCTGGCTTTGATCATTTTAGTTAATATAATAAGTAATATTTTACTTGCTATCATTAATTTCCCATCAATGGTAAAGTATCTGCCTCAGAAGGAACACTGCCTCTTTTTCCGATGTAGGAAGACAACACACATGGTAGGGATGATAGAATTTATTCTGTCAGTGCAGCAAAAGATAGAGTAAATAACACTGTCCCTAATTCAACTTTCAGGAATGTCAGCCAGAGCAGTCAGGGAAGGGCACCAGCTGTCTGCCTCTCATTTTGATCTATTGCAGCAGAGCGGCAATAGTATCTGATAGAAAGGGAAAACCCAAAGCTCTCGCACACCACAGCAAACATCCATCAAGACTAGGATTCAAGCTTTGCACCAATTATAAGAAAACAACAGTAATGTTGTAAATTTGACTGATGAATTCAGGAAAAGAATGATGTTTTACATATGCCTGCTAACATGTCACAATTTATACTCATGTGTCAGTATCTAGGATATACTGAGTTTAACAGCTTTAAAAATATGATTAAGAGTCACCATCTTTGGCTAACGTGTTTCTAGAAGCTTATGTCTACAGTAAGACCTCAGTGCTGCTAGTGTATGCGCAGCCATAGCTGCTAGGGAAGAAATGGAGAAACACATGCCATTGCCTATTTAGCAAGCCAGCAGTGTCTGCATTATCTTGAGCATCATGCAGAAGCTGCACACTGGACTTTTTAATGAAGGGTGGAATGAAGTAAAAAAACTTGCACAGCTCTTAGTTCACTGTCTTGTTGGGAGTGGTACCAGAACTCGGTAACTTTAGGTTGAAGAGAAAGTAAAAACAAACAGCCCGTAATTGCACAAGGGCGCAGACACCCTGCGCCCATTCCCTGCATTTCCCCATCATGCTGGCATTGCCTACGGACATATAGCCCAGCACAGATGGCCTTACGTGATTCTCTGAATATGCTGATAGAGTCATTCTTTCAATGTCACTGGGATTTATTTTCCTCTCTTACATCTCTTTGTTGCTTTCTCTCTCCTGAGATTCCCCCAGTCTTCAGGCAGTTACCCATGGCTTCCTGCAAATTCCAGCCTTGCTGAGCAGAGCAGGACACAGATAAGGCCCAGAAGCTGTGTAAGGAAGGCAGCCAAACCCAGATTTTCTGGAAACCAGTGGAGAACTGTTAACACCGTCATTTTGAAATTAGTTATTACTTTCTTCCAAGGTGTTTTAGCCTTAAAAAAAACAGCGGAGGGTTCTTTCTTTTTCCGTTCCACCAATTAAATCAATGAATCCCACATTTTCAGCCTTACTCTCCTATACTTTTTCCTCAAGGAAAGCACCTGATGTTCTTCGCCCTAGTGCTCAGTAGGTGAGGACTTAGCATCCTACTGAGGCTGAGCCAGAATGACTTTTCCTCTGAGAAAATAATTGCAATGCTGTAACCATCCTGGTTACAGCGAGATTAAGATGTCCTTGCTGCACTGACAGAAAAGGGATTGCTGGTGGGTTCCCCCACCCAAACTTTTGGAAAAAATATTGTGAGCTACCAGACCTACAAGGACTCTCGTTTAGCTTTCTTCTAAGTGAAGAACTACAAGTGTGTCCATGACTCCCCAACCAAAATAGTACTGGAAGACTTCGAAAGATATGGTAGAGGACTACAAAAGAACATGTAGAGTGTTAGAAGGGCAACAGATTGACAGGAGAGGCAACGAAAGGGTCAGACTCTGACACTTTCCCTGGGAGCAGCCAGCAGGGCTGGAGGTGCCTCAGTGCACAAGCAGGTCCCTTTACTGGGCCAAGCTCCATCTGAACTAACACACCTTGCAGCAAAGCGTGACAGCTTCAAACACCTCCTGCTCCTGTGCTGTACCCGTCATCTGTGTACTGGCAGCAGTGCCAGCGGGAGCAGCCCCCGCATGTTTCCCCCCGAGGGGATGGCAGGGACAGGGCCAGCAGCCACTGGCAATGGGCAGGGGGGGCGACACAAATTTTTTCTGTGCTGAAGTGCTGCGAAGGCAGGGACCAGGCTGTGACACTGTTTTCTCTCTAGGCAGCCCAAGTTTTTTTGCAGGGCTTGTAGGAAAACTGTGGCTATCTCAGCAAGATGGTCTAACAGAAAAGATCATGGATGAAGACCGACCTCAATAATATCTTGTAATTCCAAATCCACTTAAGTGCAGTCTGCAACCCCTGCTTGTCTGGCTACTCAGGTCCTCACCAATAAACAGATGGATGGGGATAGGACTGAGCTCCTCCATTGAATTTTGGTGGTGTTTCTCAGAAATCAAGACCCTAGTAATCCCATTAAGTCAAATAGCCTGTTTAAATACACTATGGAAGAGTCAGCTTGCATATTAACTCAGTGTGCTGCATCATCGACACACACCAAAGCAAGAAATCATTTCTCCTTGTTGGTTTGTCAGTAATAGATTCTGCTGCATTAAAAAAAAAAAAAAGCCATGCAAATTCAGCCACAACATCTCAAGCAGCATCTTTCCATGAGAATCTGAAGAAAAGCAATACTGTTACCCATATATCCCTCAAGCCAAATCCGTTATGCAAGTAGGACCATTAATGTCAGCAGGGATATAAAGTGAGCAGGATTTGCACCATGCTTAGTAATAAAACCTTCTCAAGGAGATGAAATCAGACTCAGTGTAATGTAATAGGAGTGACTGGAAGCTGCAGTGGCACTACGTGGACAGTCTGTACCATATTACAATTTGAGGACTACAGAGCAGGTAGTCTTACAGCTCTAAGATTTTGCTGGAGATGATGTTAATGAGTGGTGACTGTCTGGTGCCAGTGTTATTTTAAATTGCTATTTTAACAAAGCTCACATCAACAGCAGCACTGACAAACATAATCAAAATGGCACTCTGTTCAAGTACAAGATAGGAATACCATCCTCACTTGAAAATGGAAAAAAAAGAGAGATGGAATATCGAAAAAGAGGAAATACTAAAGGAAGAAGGAACCAGTATCCTTTGGAGTTTAATCACTATGCAGTGGTTACAGTGTGTGACAATCTGTGTGTGGACTCTGTGTGTGATAGCATGGATACAGTCATTAGAATTTTATTTTCTTAATTTTTGTGTAGAAATGAGATCAATGTGTGCCACAACATGGGGAGAGCACCGCCACAAATAAGTTCCTACTGTATATTTTCAGAGAGTATGGGCTTGATTTTGAGTACAGCATTAATTCAGCTTCCCTTCCTCCCTCCCAATCAGGTTCTCATTATGTTGTCTAAAACCTTGATTCAGTCAAGCACTTCTGTATGTGCTTTGTTGGAACATGTAATTACTTCCCATTAAAGTCAACAGGACTAAGTAGCATGGTTAAGTGCTTTGCTGAATCGGAGCCTAAATGACATCAACTGTGCCAGTAAGTTACAGGTGCAAAAAAAAGACCATGTTTTAAAAAATCTGACCTTTTTTTTAAAGCAAACTTTCATAATGGGCCTATTTGTGATTTTCTTGTGGATTTTGCTTAGTTGGTGGATAATAGTTAACAATAGTCAACAGGATAATCTTTAGAGAAGACAAAAATATAGCACTGAGGTAACAAACATTACACTGGTTTGTCAAAAGTGAATAGAGAAATAGAAGGAAAGCACATAGACGTTTGCCCTTGAAATTTTGTAATGTGACAGACGTAGAGGAAAACGTGCATTAGTCTTTGGAGAAAAAAAAACCACAACAAAACAAACAAAAAACCCACCCCAAAACCAACTAAACACGCACAAAAAACCCCCAACAACCCACAAAGATTTCTGAGTCAGCTTATTCAGGAACAGATTATGCAGGGTTCGAGGCTCTCCTTCACCAGTAACAACCTTAAACAGAAACATGCAGCATGGACAGTGGCGAACAGCACCTAACTACACCCTCCATCAGACACACGAACAATTCAGATCTGTCCCAAAGTCCTCACAGGCCACCCTTAAAACTGTTCACCCAAATAACTCTCTCACACAGGCAGACCCACAATGTCATGGTTCCTTAAGCAAGGATACCTTAGACACACAACTAAGGATGCTCTTACTTAATGTTCTGGTTAAAACCTCATTTTGTGAATGTCTGCATGATGCCTGCTTGCGTTTGCAGCAGCAGTTCAGAAGAATGGCAAAAACACTGTCATAAGTTAATCAGGCAGAACTCGTATCAGATAAAATGTTTGTTTAACTAGGCAAAATATATCAGTCACAGCACCCAAAAGTCTTTGAGAAGCATCAGGGAAAATAAATCAAAGAAAAAATTCACGAGCGTTTGTAACTGACAACAAAAACAGGTTTACTTTGTTCTATTTGAGTCCTGATGCTGTGAACACAGCCTTGGTATTTGGGTACCTAGATATCATATTCAGGAGTCTAACATGGAAAAATCTTATCTATGAGAAAGCAACGTCATGAGTTCCACATGACACAAAACTGATGGATGCACCCATGTCACAGAGGTGACACAGGGGACAAACTGAAACACAAAGGAGTGGATCAATGGGATCAAAATGACATGTTTCAAAGTGGACAAATAGCTGTTGGTAAATAGCCAATAGTAGCATAACAAATAGGAATGCCAATAAGAAATTAAGTATCAACCTAAAACTTCAGCCACAAGCCACATGGGCACAACATGACACATATAACACAGATGCCATGGGAATGAGTATCTTAAAAATATCCAGCCAAACCCAGGAGTAATATTACAAGAGAGTTTAACCTTTAATCACTCTTTCCATACCAAAATAGGTTAAGTGATTTTTCAAAAACCTGCAGTTGAAGAACTTAACATATATTCTATTACTTATTCTATTTATTTCTTTAGATTTTAAAATGTGCCTCTCCAAAGATCCAGGGAAAATACACAGATCATTTAAAATTACACATAAAATTCCAGCTAATCCAATGGTCACAATAAAAAACCTTCCCAGAACCCTGACCCTAACCCTTCTTAGAAAAGAATCCCACCTTTTGAACCCAGTCACCATCACTCAGTCTGTTTCCTAAGAAAAAGCTTGGGAAAATAGCTGGGTTCTTCCACTAACCAAGAGGTTAGCAATTGACTCATATCTAACATCTAAGGCCACAACATGCAGTGACAAAAATTATTCCTGACACTCAACTTTCCCTTCTCATCCTCTCTCTGGCATTTCTGCTTTATCTGCAAGTTTATTTTGACAAATGATTTTTATCAGCTCTTTGCTTCACCCTTTGGTGCTCCTTAAGACCTCCAAAATATGTCCCTGGAGGTAAGATGACCACCATCCTTTTTTTCCATCTCTAGTCCTTGCTTTTTTCTTCTTCTTTGACCCCGAGAGATGGTCACTCCACATGATGAACAGAAGTACTGAACACCATACTGTTTCTCAAAGCCATAATTAAAATTGCTCAGTTCCTTTCAGCTAGTAGTGTGCCCATTTTATAGACACATAAAGACAGAATAAGAGGCAGACAAATAGAGTCAGAAGAAGAACTGGGAGCATAATGCAGACCTCATTTCCCTTCCCCATGGCTGAGGAGTTGAACTAAACAATAGGGACAGTCTATTTCAGTCTATTTTCAGGTACAGTATCTCTGAGAGTTATTTTCATACCAAAGGTAAAACTAGGTCTAAATATCTCAAGAGATATTTTTTTCCTCTTCAGTCAGTGGAAAAGAGACAGGAACACATAAGTCATAACGCATTAAAATGAAGGAGGAGGGTCAGCTTTCTTTACGTGCTAAGCAGCAGATACTTCGCTGTTATGCTCAGATGGGTTATCATAGACTTTCTGGATGACAGATTGCAGATAATTAGAAAAAGAACCCTGTAACTGAAAGTTTATAATCCCATTATTGACTTTTAATTCATAATCTGTACCTTACTGAACTCAGCAGCCATGCTATAAATTTAATACACATTGCATGGCAGTCTGCTCTTTCCAAAACTTCATTTGTAACGGAATCCGCAACTCTTAGCTGCAGTAACTTATAACAAACATCAGTAAATATTACATATAATTGATGCTATTTACTGCATGTGAAACAGGAGTCAGAGATTTCACATTTTAGGCCAGAATCAGTCTCAGTTTTCACAGAAAGGGATTTCTTCTTTACATAAGTTTGATAGGGGCAGGGAGAGTCTTGAAGGCAGAATTTCATCACAAAAGGCAGCAGGCAGGTCTGTGCTTTAAAGGAAGCCTTAACTTACTCTGGGCAGTAGTTCATGCTCTGTGCATTGCCCCTAGGAAGGAAAAACTAATTTAAGACTTTCCTACTCTGATCTCTAAAATTGGATGCTTTCTCCACTTTATTTCTACAGATTTACTGAAAAAAAAAAATTACCAGCTGTTTTTTTGCACTTTTACACACTTAGTAGTTTATGCCCAGTGTAGGGTTGACACTGAACTTCACAGTGTGGCTGAGCACTTCTCCCCTGATACCTGCTCTCATGCCTAGTTACTTGCCTTATTGTATTTTCTGTGAGGGCCCCTTTCCTGCAGCCCTTGGGTTTTGCCTCTTCACTCATCGCCCTTTCTATTGCCTCTTCAGAAAGCCACTTTAATTTCATTCTTAGTTACCTCTAAACTAACTATGAAGAAATTAATGAATCCCCACTCAAACTGAGCCCAGTCACTGCCACGTCTTCTAAGAAATATCCTTGCTGAAAATACTGGCATAGGTTATCTCCGTCTTTCACTGTGTGCGCAGGGCACAAACAGAAAGGTTTGGAGCCGATTGATCAGCTTCTTGCTTCCACAGGGTGTCCTGGGATTGCTTCCCTTCGTGTGCTAAGGATTGAGCCCCCACTAGTCCAGTTTTGTGCAGTGCAGAATTCAGGGCAACTTCAAGCCCCTCAGGTAGGATCCTTCTCTATGATGTGCACAATATGCTGGCTGCTCACTAGCTGGTGGAAGCCCTGAGCAAACTTTGCTAGATACAAGGACGCACCCTCAGACAACAGCTCTACCATTTGTTCTTGCTTTAAGTCTCCTCCTCAGAAGTGGAATTATGTTGGAGGCGATATTTGGGAAACCAGCAATCTGGTATAACCAAAAGCTGCATACAGGGAAACAGATTCACAGGGGAGAGACGTACACTGCCTTGTATCACCAAGATGCCCAGTTCATCCCCAGAATTGCTGTGGAAAACTGAATCACTCATTTGTATAGACTGTTTTGTATGTAGCAGATAGCAAGATTGCAAGAATAATGTAGCAGTCATTCTGCAGGTAAAAAGGTAACCCTATCCACCATTTCTTCAAAGTTAGTAATAGAATTAGACATTTAGATAGCCCATGAGTTCTCAGAACACAGCTTTTACTGTGTTTGCATGAATACACATATAGCTAAAGAGGCATCTTTGGTTGACTCTTTGTATTTGGGGAAAATAAAATCTTTGCCACTGAAACTGTCCCGCGCATAGACCTTACTGATGATACCTTTGATTTTACTGGAAGCTGACTTTTTCTTGAATGCAAATTCTAACACCTAAGAACAAACACAAATGTCTCCCACTTAATCTTTATATATTACAATGAGTGCAATTAAGTTTATTTTGATTTATCAGTAAATAAATAATAGACTACAAGTGGGAACAGTAGTCCTCAAATCAAACAACAAAAAATACTGGAGCATCATGGAACTGACAGTTAAATATTCTAAAGAAGTTATTTGTTTGGTGATGTAGACTATGTTCTTTTGCATACCAGCATTTGTAAATAATCACGTTCCCCTCCTTCTACCAACTGCAAGTCAGAATTGTTGGCTTAGACACTTTAAGCCATTCTGTAATGTTATTCAGATCACAATGATAATGACAGTTTGCACACTGGTATAGGAGAGCCCAAGGATCATTAGAAGAGTGTTCTCCAGCACTCGGTGCACATGCTCTGCCTGCAACCTATCCAGAAACCCCTGGTCCCAGAAGCATCTTTCCAATAATCTGTTGCACACATGAAAGGAAATGTGTAAACCTACGGCCAAATGAAAAGCCCTTGCAATCTGACCCATGGGGTCCTTAGAGCTGAGTGCATTTCCATGTGAGCAGGGACACAAACACACAGTTTTCATGTTCAAAATCACTGGCACTTATCTTTTAAGGACAGAACAAACAAAATGGCTCTACATGAGAGGTATCACAAAAACTGATAGCCCCCTAGCAATGCAGCCAGTCAAAACAGGCCTGAAAGCATTCAGCCTGGAAACCATCTCACTGCATTGCAGTGATTCTAGCAGACTACTTGGTGCAAATTATTGGCTGCAATACATAGGAATGACAGATACCTTTCCAGTCTGGGTGCAGTTGGCACCAAACTATGCATTGGGCTGTATTTCTCTGTTCCATATCCTTTCTAAACACATCTGAAGTCATGTACGGTGTGGTTCAAAAACCTGGTTAATAGAGGCTCATTCTTCCCACTTTATCCCAAATCCTTTAAAGTCACAATATATGCACCTGTCATTGATTAGAGCTAGCCAGAAAGTCTGCTACTGACTGTCATTGAAGCCTACAGATCTCTGTGATTTACAGAGCACAATTTACTTTTCTTCTCTTTCTTCACAGGTCTTCCATTAACTAACTTCTAGCCTGGAATACCTAAATTACATTAGTTTTCTTCTGGATCAGTTTCTAGTGCAATGAATCCTACAGATTTGATTGTGCTTTGGTTCCAACACAGCAGATTCCTATTTTCTCTCTTCCGCCTTTCAGATGGGCTGCATCCAGCATTGATAAGTGCTTATTTCTCATTCAAGGAACTTGTATAGTCCTTGGGAAACGTTAAGTTTTACATGTATTTTGCAGTAAACATTCATGTGCTAGAAAACATAAGATGACACTGGAAAAGAGACTTTCCTGCCTAGGAATTAAGAATGCTTTAAGCTATAGGTTATAAGGCCGTGTGTGTGTACACTTTATCTCGCTTCCTCTCTCTCTCCTCCCTGGTGCATTTTGACTGTTTTTCCACATGCAAATTCCCTCATTCTTATTGCCTAGAGGTCAGGGCAATTTAAGCAGGCTTCCTGCTTTTTAAGCACATGCTCTGACCACTGTGATACGGTAAAGAAGGTAGCGGCAAATTCTCTTCTACTATCCCATGCTTATTGCTAAAGACACCAGTAGGCACAGGCATAAACAGGGAATTTGGTTGATGTTTCTGGCTCTTAGAAGTGTCTGTTTAATCCCTATTTTCAAAAGGGCCCAGCTGCTCGCTCTCTCCTTCTTAAGTTTGTATGCATGCACAGGCACTTAACAAACCTTAAGTGTCAAAGTAAAAGGTGATGCTGATTTTTGAGGCTCAGGTACAGTGCTCCCTTTAACTTAGGATCCTAAGCCTTGCCCAATCCCCAAGTTACATAGACCTAAGCTCTCTGAATCTTGTCCTGAGCTCTGGAATTTCAAGTTCAGTAGATGCAACATCAGTGGCTTGTGCTGAGGCGCACCAGAGTCCCAATGGTCGAGTCATAGACAAACACCTGTAGAATCCTAGTCTAAGATGCTCCTGATTCCCATCTAGAGAGACTACACAAAGTAGCTGTTACATTATTCTCTGCAGTTATATGTAGCAAAATAGTTGCCTCCTAGAGTACAGGTGCAGTTTTAAAAGCATATGAAGATCCCGCAGTTCAAAGGGATGTGCAAATACAAGGAGTATTCTTTCACGATGAACCAACAAATGCCAGTGCTTCCCAGACAGAAGGTTTGCTACATTTAATAGTTTAGACAGAGATCTTCATTGGGGGGGGGGGAGTATATGTTTGATATGGATATCCCAAAGGCTTCTCTTCTACTAAGTAAACAACATTTTAAACTTTGTTGATAAAGAATTCAATTCTCTAAATACCTAGGAATTAAAATGTTCTAATTTTATGCTTGAGGTTATTGGAACTTCTTCACCTGAAAAGTGTCTTAGAAAGATCCAGACATAGATTTCCTGAATCTATGAGAACTTCAGTCCACCCCTTACAGACCACCATATAGAGCATATTCATCTGCAAACCCCAGAGGTGGGATCCCCATGGCTGTTGTACATAACATCCAGATTACATTGATGCATCAGATCTGCTGCATTTATGCTTTTCAGGTAAGCTGTTTAGACTCAGTTAAGAAACCTAACAAGCTTGACCTACCCTTTGGCATCATGAGTGCAGCTCATGAGCAGTAATGCTATGCTGACCTCAGCCACACACTCCTGCATGGACTAGGAATGCCCATGCCTGTTTGGGGTCTTCAACAATTGAGGGAAGCTGCTGCTGTCCCTTAGTCCCGCCTTGTATCCTGGATGAGGAGTGGTAAGGGGCTCTTTTCAGAAACGTAGATAAAGATTATACTCACAGGATTCTTCACTCTGGCCCTGAGCAAGGTATCTCAACTGGAGAGCAGGACAGGATTCAAGATATTTACATATGCCCAAAGCTTCACACTGGCTAGCACTGACTACTTCCTGCCTCCCACTGCAAGGATTTTCAGGCTTCACTTCTAGGTATGGGCTATACCTTCACACAGGCAGAAGGTTATCTGAAATCCCCTGTCCTTGCTAACTGCTGAGCTGAATGCCAGGCAGCAGTTGTGGACTATGCTTGAAATAATATAATCTATTAGCAGTAATATGGCACTAGCTCAGACACAGGGTAGTGCTCTCCTAAACCAAGTTTACCAGGGGAACTCTGTCTTGGCCGGACCGTACTGTCATATCCTCATTCTCACCACGTACTGTGTGAAGCCTGCTGCAGCATGTGTCTTATGTGTTTAAATCCTCCATAATGTCTCTTCCTGCAAGCCTAAAGAGTTTTTCCATAAATGTTTCCTAACCAACATTTTTTCACAGAAGCACTCACACCAGTGAATTATAAACCTATTTAAATAACTAGGTTGAAATTCAGCGTCTAATTAGTCATGGATTGCTTTCTTCTACTGAGTAAAGGTACAAGTAAACAGAGGGAAAAGATCATACATTAAATATCCTAACTCCAACTGGAGTAAGGAGCTAGCACGGCCAAAAAGCCCAACATACCTTATGTTAACATTTACAATAGCACTGTCTCTGCACCTGCTGAAAGATGTTCCAGACGTCACAGATTATAGGAATATAAAGGCTGAAAAGATTTCTCTTCTTGAAAAACACAAGGGACTCCTTAACAAAAATGTTTCCTCTCCCTTCCCTAAAAATTTACAGCTGCTGAAGTATTTCCAGCACCTGCTCAATGGCTAGGTGCACTTTCAAATACCTGTCACACAGTGGATGGTCTTTGGGGAAAATACTAAATTTATCATTATAGTACAGGAACACAAGAAAAGTAAATATCTATTTCTCCTCACTGCAGATAAAAGTAAGAATATAGTGCTGGTAGAGTGCTACCATGAAACAGTTTCTTAAGGATTCTTGGCTATCATGCCAGGCAAACAACCAAACTGAAGACAGCAGCTGTACCTAAAAGAGTGATCATTTCCCATGCAGACACAGTACTTTTCTCTTTAAGAGCAAATATTGAAAGTGGAGGATGGTGTGTATCTGCACTTGTTAGGATGAAAGACTGATTAAACAGATCTGCATTCAGATGCAGTGGAAACATCTCAAGCTTGGTTTTGTTCTCACTCTGTCCTATGTTGTTATGTGCAGTTATTATTTCTTAAATAATGATTTGCATATTGTTTTATCACTCTAATTATCAAAGGACAGCAAAAGTAAAGCAATGCACAGAGTCTTTACAAGTCTTCATCAAAGAATTGTGTCCCCCAAGATTTGCCATGCCCGGAGGAAGACCATAAGCTTCATGACAGTGATCAAGCTGTGTCAGACTCAAGGTCTGGCTAGCTCAGAATTTAATTGCTTCTACTGGCCAGTATCAGATGTTCAAGAAGGAGGGTAAAAATAGTTAATTAGTGTTTCAGTACATTGAATGCAAGGACCACATCTAAACCATAATTTTAGCAGCCGCTAACAGATTTATCCTTCATGAATTTGTCCAAATTACTTTTTAACCCGTTTGCACTTTTGGTTATCACAACCTCCTGTCAAAGGGTATTCCAATTTAATTCTATGTCAATGACAAGTACTGTATTTTGCTGTAAAGTTGCTGCTGGACATTTGTATTCTGTTTCTGTCATAAGAAAAAGTGAACATTGTTTCCCCCCACCCTTCTTCATCTTCTCTAGGACAGCCACAGTTTTATATACCACTGTGCTCCTTCAATCATCTCTTTTCGAAGCTGAAATGCTTATTTAGCCTCTTCTTACACTGGCTTCATTCCACATCTTTTAACAGCCTTGTCATTTTTTTTTTTTAATCTAGCTCTGTTGCAGCCTTTTCAGACAAAATGATCAGAATCCTTTGTAGTTATCAAGATGTGGGAGCACCATAGATTTATTCTGTTGCATAATATGATTTTCTATTTTGTTATCAATCCATTTCATTCTTAGCATTCAATTTGTCTTTTTTTTTTTCTGCTGTGAGCAATGATCTAACGTTTCCTAAGAAATATCCACATTGACACCAAAATCTTTCCTGTAATGTTAGTGTAAAGGTCAGAATTTATACACATTTATGAATGTTATTTTCCAAGTGTATTATTTTGCATTTATCAAAATTTCTCTCCACCTGCTAGATTATCATCCAATTATGGGAATTTTCCATAGTTCTTTACAGTAAGTACTAGATTCTCCTATTGGACTTCTGCATGTTCTTTTTATATTATAAAAAGAATGTATGAAAACATTGAACATGCAACACATTTCAATAGGATCACATATGTAACCTCTCTTTTAGGCAAAACCTGACCATTTATTCCTGTCCTCTATCTTCTAGCTTTTAACCAGGAACTAATCCACAAAAGGATCTGCCCTCTTATCCCATGACAGTTTAACTGCCTGAACAGCCTGTTTTTGTTGAATCTGCACATGCCGTTTTTACCAGATGACCCGAAGACAACTGATTAAGATGTTAAGAAGAGCTGATTTCACATGAAAATTCCTTAGTTAAATCACAAGGAATGATACCATTTTTGTTCTGAAATGCAAATTCTATATTAATGTTGTGCTAGTAGGAGAACCAAGGCAGGCTTACTGGAGTCAACAGGAGCCATGCAGATAACTGGAATGGGGAAAAAAAGGCAGTGGTTCTTTGAATCACTGTCATTAAGACCTTCTTCATAGGCTCATTATATATGGGCTAGGAGTCTAACAGCTCGTGGGCAATATCTAGAAAAAATCTTGGCATGGTTCTGCTGTGAATGAAAATGCACACAGCTCAACTCTGCACCTGTTAGCCCAACTGTAGGTGTTAACGAATGTTGCAAGTGTAAATCGAGCTTTATTGCCCTTCATACTTAATTAAGCGCCCACTGCACTAATCGACATGGTTTTCTTTCTTTGGTTGTCCAATAACTTGCAAGTCCGAGCCACATTTTTCACTGCAGAAGAATGAAAATAGGCATAAACATGCCCCTAAATACTGATGAAGTAAGCTGTTGCTTAATATATTGATATTATCAATGGGTTTCCCAATATCT
Source organism: Leptosomus discolor (assembly GCF_034619465.1). Lineage (NCBI taxonomy): Eukaryota > Metazoa > Chordata > Aves > Leptosomiformes > Leptosomidae > Leptosomus > Leptosomus discolor. The sequence continues at coordinate 19,906,051 of NC_141395.1, read as the reverse complement.
CCAGAATTTTTTGCCCTATATCAAGATTCCTCATAATTGAAATTCTCTTTTTGCATATTCTATTTTTTTTATTTAGATAGCAAAGAACAGAACATCATGTTTAAGATTATCTATGACATTTCCCAGGTTCAAGTCTTACAGCTTTCTCTACTCAGTAGTCATTTTTTAAAAGCTTAGAGAATACACAACTTTCACAAAGCAAAGTGAAAATACAGCTACTATGATACCGTAGCTTTGCCATGAACAACATCCTCTGCAAACCAAAAGCAACAAATAAATAGCACAAAGTGTTGAACTTCAACAGAACAGTGACCTAATTACTTTTTTTTCATTGTTTGTATAATAATGCTAGCCAGGAGGCTTCTGTGCTAAATGAGGGGATGGGGAAAGGAAATTTTCATATAAAGCTGAACTCTGAGGTGTGGTATGAAAAGACACCTTGTCAAGGTTATTAATTTTATTGCAAAGAAATTCATCAACACAATAGGATCAACTGAACTGGTAATTGCACTAGCAAATACATTTTTCTTCTGGCCTTATGTCTGAGCATTTTAACACTGCAGTGGGAGTGGGTGCTAACAAAAGCTTAGTCAAAGGAAATTGCTAAGAGATAGCAAATTATTAAAAGATAGATTATGTTCAAGTACATGCTTGTAGCCCTCAGAAGGTGAAAGGGAATCTTAGTTCTTGGCCTTCTTTTGCTGCACCATAGGCTAATCTGAACAGGTTCAAAATTTACTGCGGATCAGTCAGTAAAATACTTTGCTTATGCTTCTGGGCCCCAACATATAGACTTCTTCTTTTAGGGACACCATTTAAAAGTTAAAACCAAAACAAAATTCCACACAAACGCTCAACCTTTTCTTTAATTATAGCAAATAAATAGCTTGTTTTAGTGGCTTGTTCCTTCCTTGGCATATTGAACAGAGTTCTAGCTATATTTACTGTATTAGTATATAAAACTGTTCTGTCATCACTCTGCAGTTATGCTTTTAAATAAAGCTTACATAAAGTACTGCCACTTTTGGCAGATCAATAAAGTCAAGAAAACAGCAGTCATATCTTTCTGGTAGCAATTACTAAGATTACATTAGTGGTATTTAGTGCATCTAGGCTATTAGAACAGCAATGCTTATATTTTATATAGGTGGGGCTGGTAATACCAGCTATTAGTAAGATGGCTCAACAGTTTCTATTTTAAGATCCCGGTTTTGATTTTTGTTTAGTTACTCATAACTTTGAAAACTTTTTTGTAGCATAGGCTGAAATTTTCATCCTAGATATTCTGCAGAAATGTCATAACGATTCAACTGCCTCAAGAAGCGAGGTACACACTTTTGTCCATGTTTAAAAAGTGAACTCACCATCACCCAACTTGATGTATTTGTCTCAGAAATGTGTTAGTGCCTCCAAGATCTTGAACAACAGCTTGAAATTTTGCAAGGCAAGGGCTTGATAAATTCTGCTCCTATCCAGTAGAGATTTCTTAACTTTCAGTAGAATTCGCTAAAGGAAGATGTCTCCTGCAACACTGAGGCCAGATGTAGGAATTTAAGAGCACATGCCCTATGTCTCCACAGATCTCAGTGAGCCATTGCCATATTCAAATACAGAAAAGGCAAGAAAAGAGGAAAGACAATGAGACTACAGGGAAATGGATTAGAATCCCTTAAAAGGAAAAATAGGAACTGATGTGCAGCACACAAACTGGGGCTAGCCCGGGGGAAAAAGAGAGAAAAAGACTAAGAATACAAAAAACAAGAAGCCATAGGAAGAGACATATCTGATAAGATGCCAGTGTGCAAAGGAACGACTGAGAGTTACTGGGGAAAAACAAAAAAACAAAACAAAAAACACAGCACCAGACAAAGGACCAGAGTCCTTGGAGTTGCAGGAGGTTCCCCTAGGGAATTTAACTGAGAAGCCAGCAAAGACAGAAAAAAAAGGTTAAAAAGCATGTCTGGGCAAGGAGTGAGACTGGGTGAAGACAACACATGGATGAACTGATAGCCAGAAGAAAGGAGCTGGGAGTTAGGGCTAATATTTAAAAAGTACTGAATAATCCAGTCAGCAGAGTAGAATGCTGGCACACAGTGGACAGTGGGGGAGAAAGTAAAATACCATCTAGCAGCTGCCTTCTCAGGCACAGTCCTGCCTGTGGCCTAGCTGATGTAGGAAACCCATGGAATTACAGGTCAGATCAAAATGGCACAGGATGTTTCCAGAGATCAGCTTTGCATTCTTAGGGATGTTCTTCGAATAAAGCTTACATGAATGTGCATGCCCATATGCTGTCAAATACACACACACTTCAGAATATTTTGTTCTCTCCTTTAAAGGGAGTGCAACAAAACCCATATCTTTTAAGCTTTCTGATTGAAAGGTGTTTTTTCTTCCCCCCCCCCCCCAACATCCTTGACACCCCACTTGAAACATCAGAAACCAAAAGAATACCAAATTAATTTCTGACAAAGTTTTCCATCCATATTTCTGATTTAAGAACCCTTCCCAGTCCATCAAATTAGGCCACTCAGTTTTCAGAACACAAAGTTGGAAAATATCTGAGATTACTTCCCTTGGCAGCCTCTTTTGATGTATGCTCAAGAACACAATTGAGACAGAAAGAAATCAATTCATGTCCCAGTGTTAACAGGTTATATAGACCCTAGCTTTACAGCAGCTGAGTAAATACTGCTGATAAATAATGTTACTATTAGCTTTGACAATGGGTTAAAAGAATCTCCAGTCTCAAAGCTGTTCCGTTATAGAGTGAAATATGGCAAAAGGAAAAAGAGAACTTAATTTTAAGTTTTTATTATAAACTCCCCATCTCAATCTTGTCTCTGACAACAAACTAAAACACAGATAATTTTTTTCTAGGAGTATTAGTCAGTATTATCCTCAGTCCTTCATTTGTTACACTGTCAGAACTCAGTGTCAAAGTGTATGACTAAACCTGACAATTTTAAACAAATCAGATGTTCCTTTTATAGGGTCTGTACAGATCATCTAGACTGCATCAATTCCATAAGTTAATCCATTTGCCGGCAGATCTGGATAGAGATCTGTATTCTATTAGCTTCTGCATAACAAAAAGTGAATAAAAAGAAACCCCTTAGATTTTGCTTCTCATTTCTTAGCTGCAATAATCTTTCAGTTCTGGTATTTTATCCTTGATTGTTCCTTTATCTCACTCCAGGGCCAGAAGGGTAAGGGTGAGACTCAGTAAACATGTTCTGGAGTTTATGAGGTTTCTCCATTGCAATTTCACTTAGGAAAAGTACACTTGCATTAAATAGCAGTAGTAGTTCCATTAGTATTAAAGAATAATAGAATAAGACACTGAGGCTTAGATTTCTTATGTTAAATACTTGCACTGCTGTTAATGTTTTAGAAAATTGATACATATCAAATTTAGAACATTACCTATGTTATTTGACAATAATTGAAAACCAACACGTAAAATTAATTTCCAGAGGAATCACATAACTTACAGAGTTCTAGAATCAAAGAATGGATAGGGGCTTGAATAAGTGAAAAATTATTAACAATTCTTAGAAAAATGGAAGATTCATAAGGGGTAACAGCCTTTATTTTTTGAATCTACAGACCGATTCCTGATATCAAGAGGAAAAAAAAGTTACTTCCAGTTAACTCTGATAGTAATGGGCATCGAACTACATTATAAAACCAGTTAACTTTTCTCAGAAGAAAGTTATCTAACAACTGCCAGGTTTGGAGAGTTAAAAAAGAACCATTTAATTTTTTTCTAAAGATCTGTGAAAAGATAAGATACACATATCTGAAGTACATTAGTTTAGCTGGATCACAAGTCTCTGTTTTGAGAATCCAATCTCTTTCAGAACTTATATGATACATGCTCTCCTCTGAATCTTCAAGATTTTAAGGACAATGTCTTTGAGCACATTACAGAAAGAACCTGGGAAAGTACCTGGTTCTTCATTATTTTATCTAAAAATATCAAAGCGTTTGAATGTCATACAGTAAAGTTTAAAAAAATAGAGGGTGAAAGAAATATGCTCATCCAGTGTCATAATTTTTGCTTTCAACTTCTTGACTTCTAGATTAGAAGGCAAAATCTAGAGTTAGCGAAGGCAGTTGTGTGTCTGTTCAAGATTTCTGAGACATAACCACTTGCATTAGTAGGGCAACTCTACACAGTACACTATCTACAGAGTGACAATAAATCCAGACCATACAGAGCACAAACCACCCACAAAGGCCATGTGTAGAAGCAGCTATTTGCCCTTGTGCTCCCCGTTTCTGGAGGTACCAAATAAACGGACCAAGTCTCTATTTTCTTTCCAACAGAAGTTTTCTGATGGCAGAGGACCTGATGAGATCGGCAGTCCACCAGGAATACAATTCACCAAAATATCTTCACTCTGTAGGAAACTTTTAGAGCTAGACTTAAAAAAATCTATTTACCAAGAAAATCCATCTCTTCTTTCTCCTATTGTGTTTTTTTTATTTGTTTGGCTAGGTTTGGAGTTTTTTAGTGGGTTTTTTTGGTTTTCTCCTCCTCCCCTTTGAAGCAGAAGGAAATGGAGTTGAGAAAGTTGTATCTTGTGATCAATACCCCTGTCTCCGCAGGCAACCAGTTTATTGTGCATTGGGAGTATTAGCATTTGTCTTGCAGTGTGGCAATACGTTTTCAGGCACTATTTCTAGATTTTTTTAGCTATGGAGTTTAGGTAGAAATTAGTGTGTGTGGCAGTGGGGGGGCTGTTGGGAATGTGAACAACATTAATTTGAGGAGCTTTGAGCATAATGAAGACAATAAGAGTCAAGAGTTTCTCATAATAACTTTTAATTAGGCACCAAAAGTCCATTTGTATCTTGTTTTAAGGGCCTATGTTCTTTTCAGACTATCAAGTCATTAAAAAATACTCACATGTTTTCAGCATTAACAAATATGATTTCAAACCCTGGCCCTGAAATGATCTTAATGGCTCTCTTAAACCTAATCCAGATTTGGAAATTCCTCCTTGACTTATGCCTTGTTCATTCTTCTCTAATTAGCAGTGCAGTCATGCTATTGATGAAAAGCAGGTTCTTTCTGCATGTGAAGACCATCTGGTCTTGCCAGCACATCACTATTCCTATCCCAGATGGCAACTTCTCAGTAAGGCTAAAAGGTGTGATTATTCAATTGTTCTATAATCAGCCACACACTTCAATTAGTTACTGGTGATTAAGATTCAACAGTGTTTCTGCTATTTACTGTGTCATTTGTCAATATGTTCTATGCAATCTTTGCCATGGTTGCAGTGTTGAACTGCAACTTTGTTGTGCTGGTTAAACATTTAAAACACATTGCATAAAGGGTTTTATCAACTCAGGAAATCAAACTAATTTAATTTTGTCTAAGCACTAACTAGTCCCAGGTTAATGACAGGCACTTGATCATAACTAAGAATAGGGCCAGAATTCTGTGTTTGAAAGGATGGACATCCTGAGAAGAGAGTCATAACAAAGCTTAGCCAACATTTGTGCAAGTCATGCAATTGAGAAGGGGTAAAGCAGATCCAAATGGGATAGAGAAGTAGTAAAACTCAAACTACTTCAAATAGACATCCAATCCACACCACTCACCCAGTCAGAGTATTTATTCGCCATATTTATAAGAAAAATTGCTGTTCCCTTGTTACCTTTAACATTCTCCTACACATCCCCCCTTCACAGTCAGCCTAAGCAGCCATTTGTCCTTTTCTGTGAGGCTGGGAGAAACAGCCAAATTCCTGCTCAGGGCTATGGCCCAGGGACATGGAGTCTAAATTGTTTAAACATTCACAAGGAAAAGAAAGAAAAAGCCCCAAAAATATAGACACTTACTACATTGTCACAAGTCCGTAGAAAGTTTGTAGTTCAGCAGAGGTACACATGGTACATCAGAGATGAACCACATTGCTCTTTGCCACCACCTGACACTGATAAGACAGAAAAGCACAGAAGGATTTGAGAGAGGTTTAAAAAGTTCTGGTGGGGAAAGACCCCACCACCCCCTGGGTAAGAGCTGCAACACACACGGAGGCAGCTCTTTGAAGGATTTCTCCCATTCTGGTAATTTAAGGAGTTCCATGTAACCTATTGTATCACCTATTTTCCCCTCTTTTATGATTACCATTACTTCATTCTAAAAATGATGTTATTCCTATTTTGAGACTACACATGCCTGCCATTGATTTCATTTTTGTAGAGTAACAAACAGAATGCAACCTTGGGTGACTAATTAGGGCTCTTAACCAGACCTGCCAAGCTATAATGGGTTTTAGCAAGGACTACCTGGACGTAGTTGAAGATAAAAGCAGGTCATCTGAACAACAGGAAAGGCCTAAGATTACCTCGTATGGATTTGCTGAGGCATGAGTGTGAAGAGCTAAAAGGACTGAGCTCTCGACCACTCCTCTCATCAGCTACCCAGCATGTATCACTGCATTGGGTGACACAGTATTATAGCTCATTTGTTCAGACTGGAAATGAATTTTCTCTTGCAGCTATGGGAACTGTAACTACTTGATTTTTTCAAGTGTCAGCCTTTTGAATGTTAAAAAAACCCAACAATTTTATTGTAATAATATTTATATTCCTACTATATATTAACCTTGCCATTGATTTACATATAAACTACAGGTGAATTTATAGATATACAGATATTAATTTATTCAAACACTATGTCTAAAGACTATTGAGACTGAAGCATATTGACACTCAGTCCCCCAAAGGAAAGACTGGTAAACTCATGGTTGTCAATATAACCTTAATTTAGGCTTCTCGTGCTGTTCTTTGATACAGTCTTTAGCTGAGTGATTGCTGTTGTTACAGTAGTACTTCAATCAGCTCATCACTATTCATCATTTCTTTTAGATCCACAACAGCTTCTGTATTTTACTCCATGTATACTATGCAAATACCAGCTTGGCTACAGAATTCAGGAGTTTCTCCTGGCTTTCCACAGGGATCTTAGTCCTTAGAGAAGAGTTTAAATCTGACAAAAAAAAAAAAGGCAAAAAAAAAAATCACGTTTCTAGGCTTATGCTTAAAACCCAAACAAAAAAAAAAAAAACAACCACCAATGCTACCACTTTGAGTAGTTAAAAATCATGTTAAGGATAACCTTAAATTTCAGACCTCAGTAATTTTTTTTAAACACAGGTTGTGGGTTATAAACAAACTTGGAAGAAATTAAACAGAAAAGTGAAGAGGAGTTTTGTCCCACAAAAGACCACCACAAAAAGCACACAACCTTAACTACAGGCATCAATCTCCACCTCAAATAGACACACATACAAATAATGCATCTAGATTTACAGCAGTGACTTTGTGTTTTAAAACTTTGTATAGACATCCATATGATTTACACTATGAAACCCACAGATTATTCCTTAGTAGTCTCAGAGACTTAAATCAATAAACATTTTAGCCATTTTTAGAATTTACCAATATTTATTAAACCTCCCAATGGGAGAGGATATATGTTTATAATGGCTCCTATCAGTCTGTGTACTATTTATGCTGCTAATGGACAGGGAAGACTGGCAGAAATTGCAGTCAGCTGAAACAAATTTTCTTTCTACTATTTGTTGACAGTAGATTACTCTCACTTAACCAATACTGTGATGCATTTTTAGCTTCTAGACTTAGCTGCAGGATGAGACAGCCTCTGGGCCTGGTTGTCACTCCTTTGATTTCTTCTTCTCAGTCTTCCATTACTGTTTGCTTTGGCTGTTGGATGCAGGAGGGTTTGTCCCTCTTTTCTCACAGAGCCTGTTCTGAGGACTGTCAGAAGACAAGTTTTCTTACATCCAGATCTATTATTTCTGGCATAGGGGCCACATGAAGCCAGTGCTTCAGAGGAAATCACCACAGAAACCACAAGGACAGATCACTGAATCCACATTCCTTCTCTAGTCCTTTAGGCTTAAGGGAGTTTCTGTGATCTAACTGATTCTTCTTAGTCCTGTTCCAGGTGTTCTCCCCCATGTGGCTTTATCTGCACAAACACGTGTTTCTCTTCAGAGGTACTCACTTGCCACACACCATTGACAGATCTCGGTATCTACATATACTCAAGCACGTACCATGAGGATTCCTTACAATGCTCAGTCCTTTGAGCATTGTATTATAAAGATATGACCTACCCATTTGGCCAGATTCAACCTCCTGTAAGACAAAAGTCTGAAAGACGATTATGATAATTTACAGTTAATATTTCCTATATAGATTTGCCTCTCAAATCCACAAGGCAATGACAGAAGTTGCTTCATACTTTTGCAGGAAGTAATTTCAGAGGCAGTTTAGAAGATACTCAGCAGCGCTTAAGGAATTGGATTCAACAGTGTTATTCAATCATTGGTAATGATAGTCTGATTCTATTGCAAAGTTGAAGTTTTTAAAAGTTATCTTGGTATGTTGACAGTAACACATCTTTAATGTTTGAAGGCTTCTGACAGTCATAATAATACTAATAACAACAAAAAGGCTGAGCTCCCTCTTTCCTTCAAGAATTAAAGTCCAAGGGAGCAGAGCCCTGCACAGCTCATGGGCTTCATTTCCCCAAACCCAGTCATTCCAGTCATGAAATAGCTAGAGTTGGCTACAAAGCAGAGATAGCAGGACAACAACAAAGCACCATTCTTTGCCAGAACTCTATTGTCAGAACTAAATAATTATGGCAGATGAAATAGAGACAAGAGACCACTGATATTCCCATCCATAAATATAAACACAGGATGAAATATACCTTTAAAATGAAGACACAAGAATCACTCACACATCTCTTAAAAATGTGGCCCAGCAAAATGCAAGGCTTATCTGTGTCCTATTGTAGTGTGTTGATGGGGACAAGGGGGAAGTCTCCTTGCTCTGTGGGTTTGGATATGAAGATGGAAAGCAGTTCCTCTCCTGCTAAGCTCAGCTTCTGTAACAGCAGAAAGTTGTTCCAGACATAGTGTGCACTCATAATTCACTGTTTCTTTCTCCTAAATGCATAACTTGTTGCTCTCATTTCTCCCTTTTATCATCCTTTTGGATATTGACCTTCCCTGCAGTATCTTGTGTGATCTTTCTCACTTGCGTAGAGTGAGCATAAAACATTATTCCACGGGAACAGCAGCATTTATCAGCCCTTATTGCTAGGCACCAGAGTAAAGGAAGGGGCAGATGAAGATTTTTATCATCATTCTTAAGCAGGAAGACAGCAAGATGCAAAACTGAGAAGACAGTAAAACTCTTGCTACTCTTAGCATATCATGACTTTCTAGGGAAGGCAAGGGCATCCAGACCATCAGGTGTGACTGGTGCTGCAGGTGTCATTATGTTCTTGCCTCTGCCTTTTGGCTCTGATAGCCTGCACTATCATGGTATTTCCCCTTCCCCACATCAAGATCAGTAAGCCAGATTTTTGGCTTTTTTGCCACCACCAAAGCCAGGGACTTAGAATCTAAGGCTAAGATCCGGTCAGATTTAGACAAGCATAAACAACAGTTCACACTGCAGAGCAGACCTTCTCCATCAGAAGATCCGAGCAGAAATAAAAGTTCTAGTTCAAATAGTTTCAACAGTTTGTTTTTTTTTTTTTTTCTAGCTGGTGTTAATTCTTCTTTCCTTTAATAGACACTTGGTGGCTTGTAGCAGGTAGCTAAGTCTGAACGTGTTATTTTTAAAGTGTTTACTTGACAGGGAAAATGAATAACCAGGAAAAGCTGTACCTTGCCCACCTACACCAGCTCTGAATCTGTCCCAGCATATTTATCCCTTCTATTATTTTTTCCCCCTCCATTTCCCAAACAAGCACTGTCAAGTGCATGCTTCTGTAAAAAAGCCCTCTTTGTTCTATATTTGTCTGTATTGAAGTATCATTGTCTTCTACCGATTTTAACTGATTTAAGTCTGTAAACAGCTGGCAATTGTGTTCACGATTTACATTTTCAGCAATTTATGGTATCATCCATCTGTGATTATTGTTTTCCCTTTCTTACTTTCTTTCCTACTTTTTGACTATCCTGATCCAATTTTCTTCTTATTCCATGAACCCACAGAACTCTGCTGAAACAACAATCTGCGGTTAAAATAGCATCATGAAATTTGCACTTGGTCTTTGAAGTATTCCTTATGCACTCTTTACACTTACAGAAACTGCAGAAAACCTGGTAGAACTTTCTCCAGTTCACAGCGTGTTTGTTGATTAAAGTAACAATCCACACACACTGTTCTTTTGCTCAAGCCACAAAAATCGTCATGATGTGAGATAGAGAAAGCAATAGTTTGTCTCAAGTATAAATGTAATCCTTTACTCTTACCTCATGTTGGTTTGTAAGGCAGTACTTGGAGGCATTCATCAGCACTTTTCACCTGTAAATATTTCCAGTAAAAACAGGATTTTGAAATTTTAGAAGTTTTCAAAACAAAAGATGTATTTCTTATTTACAGCTGCACAAATGTAAAATACCAGACTTACTCCTATACAGTTTTTATAGCAGTATGAGAATACCACAAATTGATCAGCAGCTTTGCAAAGTGTCTTTCTCAACCTGCTTTATAGGGAGCTCCCCAATAAGATCAAGAGGCTTAAAAATCAAACAATCAAAAAAAAAGAAATCAGTTTCCTCAGATTGGGAGCTCTGATAATTACTTCATCATTGGGAAAAGCAACTATTGAGCAATTACAAAATGACAATAACCTTCTCATGCTCCCTCACAGACCATCCTCACCTCTCAACTGTGTTTCATCCAGCTCCAGTGACTGCTGGGATCTAAGCAAGCCTTACTATGGCTCCAGGAGGCCTTTCTAAGGAAGGAGGGTTGTCTTCCTCCCCACCACACCTGGGACTCTGGCTCCATCCTTAACCACCACCACCTGCAAGGCAGCTCCCAGCCCCAGGCTGCTCCTGGCCCTATAGCACCCGCTCTCCAGCACCACCCCAGCCTTTCCTTGAAGCAGAACAACAAAATTGCAATCATAGAAGTAAAACTAAAAATTCTGTCTATCGAAAATGAGAACAATGGCTTCATTATTTTGAAACTGAAACATTTCAAAGATACTTAAAATTTTTGCTTCCCCCTCATTACAAATAAATGTGATTCCAATGACAATTTAAATTATTTTCATTTTATTTAAACATATATTTCACTTTCTTTTACAGAAATTTTGGGTATGTTAGAATGCCTCAAAAGGAAAAATAATAGTTTTGCCGCTTGTAGAAATATTGAAGCACTTCAGAGCAAGCAAAGAACAAATCTGCTATGTTCAGTAGCTTAAATAAGACATGGAAAGGAATGGAAAAACAAAAGTTTAACTTCTCAAAATATTCCATAGAAATTTTCCTAAGAAATTAATTGGCACAAACTGAATTTTCAACCTTAAAGGCTCACAGGAGAAGATCTGCAGTGTACCAGGAGGTCTAGCTGTAACCAATTTATTGATTACTGAAATGACAAAATAGAAACCTTGGCCCACGCTTTCTCTGGAGGTTGCCTTGTCCCTATGGCTTCTCTGCCTGAGACACACACTAAAATCCTTTGACACTAGGATTGAAGCTAATAAGGCCCACATCCTTTACCTCCTGTTTAAACCAGGCTGGCCCTGTAGATCAGCTTTTCTTCTCCCTGCAATATTTAACACCTGAGCAGTGGCACAGCACTGAGTACAGACTTGACATATTTCCCAGGGCAACTAAGCTCGTTTGAAAATCATGTGAAGAACAGGGGGAAAGACATAGCACATGTGGGATTTACAACAAAGAGTTTCACATACAGGAACAGAAAACGTTAAAAATTGTTTACATTGCCTTGCTGAAAAGATGCAGGTTTGGAGGTTGAAGAAAGTAATTTTCTTTAGTAGAATAAATTCCTTATGCTTACAGAAAGTAGAGTTCCAGAAAATAAACCAACGCCTCTTAGTGGATTAATAAAAATGGAAAACAAAACACACCAAAATCGTCCCTCAGATGATACATTGTTCTCATTGTATGCAAAGCATGTTAGTCTCTCCCACATATTATATAAAAGTCATACATTTTGCCAAGCCTTTTCGAATACTACAGAACAACTTTCTGGGAACCAAATAAATCAGTCCAGTCATTACAAAAAAAGCCAGTCAGTTCTCCATCACAAGGTAAGGGGCAAGGAGGATGTCTTGGATGCAGGAAAAGCACCCAGTGGGTGCAGAGCTGGGCAGCTCTGTTTAAACAATATTTCTTGTTTAACAATTTTTTGTATGCAGGCTGGGGCAGCATGGGCTGGCTGCTGAGCGTGGAGCCTGGCAAATAACCCCAGCTCTCCCAAGCCGGCTCTGTGCTTCATCCCATTGCTGGTGGGTCTCCCTGTGCTTTGACAAGTGGGGGAACATGACTCAGAGATCACTCTGCAGCAGCTGCTCTAGGTCTGGAAGCAACAGTCTTATCTATTATTCAGATAATGGACAGCCTGCTAAAGACTAGAACAACCAGAAGGAGTGGTCCGTCAGCACTTTGAAATGTTTTTTTTGCTGTTGTGCTGTAACAAAAAGTTATTTTTGGAAGCCAGAATTTTACTCCTTACCTTTACCTGAACTGGATTTTCACTGCTGTGCTATAACAAAATGTTATTTTTCGAAGCCAGAATCTTACCTCTTACCTTTACCTATTGGTTATAAGGACCATGTAATGCACTTTTATTATGTTTGTACTGATCCCAAACTCTCCTCTGTTTAAAAAGAAAGATATTTTAAATAGATATTTATATAATAGATAAATAAAAACAAAATGGCAGCAAACAGATAAATTACAAATGAGATTTAATCATTAATAGTCACTCAACTAAATGGATCTGTACCCTGAGAATGTAATTATTTGGTGTTCAGCATCTGTATATGACAGGTTTTTGTTTACTTTTGTATTTGTGTATACAGACACCAGCTGAGTTGTGGGGTTTTTACCACCCTAGAGAATGAATAGACACAGAAAAAGACAGTCTTTCTCTCAGGGATTTTACAGTCTGAGAAAATACATCAAGTGCAGAATAGAGGTGCCCAGCACACTCTCGTGCCTTTCCAGCATACGAAGAATAGCTATGAATTTAGCTGAAAAACAGCATGAAGCTTCAAAAAGCATCCGGTATGCCATGGGGTACATTTCTGCAAGACAACTGCCCACGGAAACTGTTAGCAACCAGGGGAGCCAACGATTACAACCACAACACCTCTGCAGATCTGTCCCATGTCCCATGTACAGGACCTGTTGCAGATAAAGGCAAGGACTCAGCTGGCTCTATGGCCAGATGTAATTATGGATGATGCTGTAAAGGTTAAATGGAGATAGAATTTCTCACGGAAGTCACGGTTACTTATGCAATTTGAAATACGTCAATATTTATCTTGCAGGCATTTGGAGAAAGTAAGTTACTCAGATGACTATTTTCCTGAAATGGCCTTTCTCATCCCAAGTAAATACATATTTTATAAAAGTTATACCTGACCAGTACTTTTGATTACATATAATTACAAACAAGACTTCACCCTCTGAATAAAGTACATCTTTTCCTTTCTAAGCCATAGTTTACATATTACTGTATTTATGTTTAAATCTAGTTCTGCTGGCATGCTAGTAAATGCTACATGAAATGAACATAATCAAGAATCAACATAAAGGGTTCTTCTTGACCGTTTAAACAGTATTTCAAAATTGACAGCAACTCCCTATTCAGTAACCTTGAAATTGCAAAAGTATCATAAAGGCAGCATTATCATAAATGGGCTCAAAAAGGGCACAATACAGAAAAAAAATCTAATTACAACTCCAAATCTCTTGATAGTTGTCCATTCAAACTCCAAAAGTACAAAAACTCAAAAGCTGATGCTAGTATCTAAATTCAGAATGCTACCCAAGAGAATAATTCTCTTCTCCAATGCTTCTACTTACACAGACATTTTGTTAATATAAAACAGTTTTCCACCTCTATGTTTTTAGCATTACTTTTTAAACAACACAAAATGGGGAGTAAAAATAACCCTGGTTCCATTATGCAGCAAATGTAGGCAGACATTTAACTTCAGCATGACTCCATAACAGAAGCTGTCCACTGGTGTCCCTACACAGCCCTTTTTGCACAATCAGGCTTAAATTAGTAAAGACATATGATGCATTAAGCCGTGCACATTACACTGTTCAGGCTTGAAAGTGCCTAATGTTGAGTAAAGTTTCCCACCAGCTGTTTTTGTGTTATTTGTTTTGTGCTCTCATTTGAACTATTACATAATGTGCTGAAATGAAAAATCAGCACACAGAGGTATAATGGTTTGTTTTCTAGAGAAAAAGAGTGTATCTTTTGATTCCATAAAGACAGAATGAAACAAATCTTTAATTTCAATTGAAAAACAAAGTGGAGTATGGTAAATGGCATTTTAGCACCATCACTTTCAGGAAGTATTCTTACACTGTGAAGACAGATCTTCATCACATCGGTGTTGTCATTAATGGTATATCTAATTCAACATTCTTCCATCTGAATTACCACAGCCTAAAGCCATCATGTACACTGACTTACTGCAACATACGAAAAGGAGGGCAGAAAAATGGTAACTGATGTGTTCCACACCATTTTTGGATCCAAAGACATCCAGTGAATGCTACAAAAAGTGTGTAATATTCAACCAGATAGATTACATGAGTGTACATGCACACACACACACAGGATTTATTGCAACAGCACATTTTGCCCGTTGCATACTTGTGCACATGCAGAAATGCAAACTCCTCTGAGACAGAAAAGAGAAGCATAACAATTAGCGCACAAGACAAGTGCCCCAGTCATTTGGCTCTCACTGAGAAATGAGCCACAGTACCACCAGCGGGTTTGAAAAGCTTTGCTGGTGTTTGGGAGAAGAGCTGTTTCCAGGAGAAAACTTGGGGCTAAGATGGCGTAAGTCCATTAAGATTCTGTGAAAGAGTTAACTCCTACCTCTCCCTTCCATGAACTACCTCAAGTGGGATCCTCCTCACTATACTGGCTTCTGTGGATCCCCCTTCTTTCTCTGCATTGTAAAGGGAACATCAGTATCTAACCTCAGTGTTGCAAAATTCACTAGTGGCCCAACCTTATGCGGTAGCAGATTCTTCATATCCAAAAGTATCAGCTACATAACTCACCCACACCGTAAACTGTACAACTCCCACAGTGGTCCAACCATAAAAGATGAAAACACAGTTTTCAGTTAGCATTACTTGAGCCTTTCATCAGGGAGACACAGGAGTTTTCAGCCTTTGGTCACCGCAGTGGGACTTTCACCACTGCATACTTCCATTGTTCTAATTTCCATGGGAGACAGATTACATGCAATCCCAAATCTGTTTTTAATAAGAGGTAAGGCCAAGAGCTAGGACCTTTAGAAAGTAGAAAGGCCCCAAGCGATGGAGCTGCCATGATAAAATAATCTTATCACGTGGCAAGTGAAAAAATAACTTCTTTTTTAATGCTGCCTAATCTCAGCATATATGTGTTCTGCTTAAAGGTGAATGTGGGTTTAGTCTCAGAGTCTAACTGTTAGTGCACATACATAACACAGGCTTTTGGGACAAGGAGAGGCAAAAAAGTCACCCAGAAGTTACAGTGGGCCTTAACTTAAGCACAAAGCAAGTTGAATGGGACCCTTGGAGCTGGGTATCCCTCTGGCAGCATACTGGGGACAGGAAAGATTAATTCACCACCCATTCACACTGACCTGAGCATAGCTTTCAAAGTGAAACAAAATCAATAGTTTCATTTCCCTCCCTCCCAGATAAGGAGTCCAAATGATCTGTATGGTCCTTATTTGTGTGTAATGATACCAATCTTCAGTATAGCTAAAAGTACTCACCAGTGGAAAGCATGCATTCAGACTCAACAGAGAAACATTATCCAAGTAGAGACTATCTGTAACCTCATTTCCAGGGAGTTATATTTTGTTTCAAATCTTTGAGCACTGGTGAGGGTGAGAACACTCAGAATCAGGCAGAGGGAGATGACACTTTTTTAAAACAAAGGGGTCAGAAATTCTTCAACATCAGTTTCTATGTACTCAACACCCTCTTTTCTATTTTTAAGCACCAGCCAGGCAGCACTTTTACTGGTAACACGTCCACACAGGTTTCCTTGCATCCCTCAAATCCTGGCAGCACTATTATATGTGAATGCTGCACTTTTCCATCAATGGACAAACTATTCTGTTTCCACTCCTTGCAATATTATACCCTCAGAAGACACTTTTGTTGACTGACAGATGTCTCTTTCTTCTTCTTGCTTTTACTGCACTGGGATTGGAAGCCTGCACCTCACGAGGGTTAATACTTCTATTTTTTCCCACTTGCACAATTAGAAAGCAGTCTCATGGAAGAACAACTTTATGCAAAGGAATGCTAGTTTAAAAATACAAAATCCCAGGAAAAAGGAATGTGGAGAAGTACTTCAGCATCTTAGTTTAAATTCAGCCCTGTAAAAGCTCACATGAAATATTCATACTTTAATGTCCACAAAGTAGTTTAATCTGATCTGCAGAATCACAACTCTGGCAGTATAATGTGTCCCATGGCCATACAAAATGCTGAAGTGAGCAGAATATGTCCATATTCCTCTGCCAGAAAAATTCTGACCTGCAGGCTCTGGTGCAAAGAACTCACTAAACACCCTATATAACTATTTAATATATATGCCCTCTGGAAATGCTGAAGGCTTTTCTCCTTAGGTGTCTGTCTTTGATCCTAGCAACGGACACTGTTTCTTTGTTCAGTGACCTTATGAATAGTAGCATTAAGATCCAGAAAATTTGCTAGCAGCATCAGTCTTTAGTGAAGGCCAGTGATTCTCCAGATTTCACCCTAAACATAATATGTGGAGAAATCCAACTACAGAACTTTTGAGTTTCTCAAAACACTTCATCTGTCATCACTCCATTGAACTAACGCTATTTATTCATTTTCAGAAGCAACACTAATTGATTTATCTGTTGCTCTGAATAACACCATGATAAATAAATTATCACTTAAACACGATGGATTACTAACATTTCCTTTTCTAATTATATTTGTGACATATTACTACATCTTGCTTCGTTTAAAAGCTTACATATGTTTTCCTCATCCCTGTAATCTAATCTAAGGTGCAAAGCCTGGATTCCTGCCAGTGAACCCCTTTGTTAATATACTGCTGCACTAGCAGAGTCCATCTGGAGTTACTGTTCTGCTTGATGTCACATGGCAGATCCTACCTGCACAGAAGATGAAAGGACATTCAAGGCATGTATCTAGGGATGACAGTTTCCTTTGTGATGAACCACAGAGTCACAGCTTGTTAAGTAAGACTGTGACAGTGATAAAAGACAAAGCCATCATTTTATAGCAGAGTATGGCCTATCTGTACATGACAAGCCATGCTATCTCTGCTCACACATGCTGACATCTCATAATGCATTCTCCCAAGTGCCGGACAGAAATAGTCCCTGAAGACAGCACCACTAGAGAGTAATAGCATACTGCTTATCTAGGAGCAAATGAATGGAAAAAACCTGAAGTGTACAATGTGTCCCTATTAACATCACAGATAAAGGGAGCTCTCAGTTTAAAGTATTTTCTATTTTCATTAGAGATTCAATAGGTTTAGAATAAAACAATAAGGACAATTAAGTTCCCTTTAATGTAAATTATTTTGACTCTTTCAATTTAATTTTTTTAAAATGTTGCGGGAAAATTTACAATCTGTTGGGAACCCTCTTTTTTGGAGGGCTGGGTGTTCATACTGTGTGTGCAGTCTTATGCTGTACTTAACATTCTTCACACTTGACGTCTTACCGGACTGTCCAAACATCACTAGCTGGTGCTCACAGGCTCCCAAGCTGCCCTGCAGGGTGAAAGCCCACGGGAATGTTAAATGCCAGGCACCTCCCAGAGCAGGTGGTGTAGCAGGACAGGGAGGGGATGCTGTCAGCAGAAGTAGCAGTAGAGAACTTGAGGCTGGTACCTCGTTGGGGAGAAGTGGCTTCCTGAGCAGGAGAGATCAGGAAAGAGACATCAAGAAGGAAATGATTTTGCTTGAAAGAAGAGGAAAATATGTAAAAGGGCTACAAACCAGCAGGGGAGCATAAGGAAGGAGAAAATACCTTTTGCCTCTAAGGGTATTTCTCATTTAAATCAGGCCCTTCTCTTGGTTTTAGCCCAAGCCTTTTTATAGTCCACACACAAAAGCTTTAATGAAATATTGACCATGCTACTGGTAGAAATTGCAACCCACCTAAATCTGTGCAGATATTAACCCATCTGCTGTAGTGATCCATACAAAAAACTCTGGCTTCCTACAATCCCACAAGGACAGAGTAGCTCTCCTGTAAGTCCAGCCCACAGTGGGTGGGAAACAGCATGAAGTCGTAAAAAAATAAAGAGATATTCCCAGAGATAACCCTGGGTGGCTGCAAAATTAGTGATGACGCCACAATTCAAGTGCTGCTTACCAGCAAGATGTCGTAAATGGGGTTAATGTGGGTGTTCAGACTGAGTACCCATCACATGGGCTAACCTGAGAAGTGTGCCTAGTGCTGTTGTTCATTTGAGACGTATTGGCCGCATTGGCCGGGGGTTATAAGTCTTTAGAAGTGACAGTGAAAACCTGTCTGCTACTCTCCTCTCGAGTTGCACATTGCACACATCTCCCTTTCCTACTGTACATGCAATCATCCCCCTTACTGAATCCTTCCACCTAACACAGCCAAGTTCTCATTTGCACTGTAACCCACCCATAAATACCTGCAAAAGTCATTGACTAATCACCTTCAAAATCTTCTTCAGTGACACCTACAAAATGTTGACAGAGGTTAAGTAGCCCATGTCTTAAGACTGCTGCCTGTCATGCACTGACCAGCATTTACTGTTTGCTTGTACCCTCCCCATCTGTTGACTGAATGTCTCCTGTCTTCATACATAAATATTAAATTCTTTGGTATAGTTGTAATATAAGTAAGCACAATTAATAACAGTAATGTTAACTCTTGATGGCCATTTATATTGCTATTATAGTTAGCTCAGCATTTCTGATTTGTGTCACAACTTTCATCAGTTAGATTAATTGATTTTTTTCCTAGAGTTGTTGACATAATCGAACAGACATTTTTTCAAATTTCCCCTCTTCTAGGCTCTGGACTTTAAAACCATATTGGCACTCAGGTCCCAGTACCTTTATCTCCATTTCTATATTTACAGTACCTTCCTTGCTTATCTTCCTGAACACTTCCTGAGGCATCTGTCCTGGTTTGGCCGGATAGAATCATACAATCCTGTGCCTCAGCTTCATATGAGCTTGGACAGACAGTTTCCAGATCCAGACCCACCACCACTCATAACTGCTCTGATATCTCCACTCTTTACTGGTGCAGTACAGATACAGCCATAGTTAGTCTGATGCAGGTCTCCATCCTGTAAAGTCTTAGGTATGCATTTACCTGCTTATTAAGAATATGCAAAGTTTATCTCTTCTACTTTTAATATGGGTAATGGCCATGTATTTGAAAGCTCTTAATCCAAAAAATGTATGATTATGTGAGAGTTCTAGTATTCATTTGAAGAGAAACTCTTTAACCTTTAAAGAAGAATGTTCAAAAAGCTGGATTCATAGAGAGATAATTCACTTGTTCCTAATTTTTCTCCTGATTTTTCAGCCATTCTAACAATTTTTTGATACTCTGTTCTTCATGATTTACAATTAGAGTTAGCTCTACTAAAGTACTTTGTTCACACAAAACAGACTCAATTTTTAGCTCATAAACTCATTACAAATATCTTTTTTATCCACACATTCTGAGCACAGGCATAAAATGCAAAAGTGTCTTCCAAACATTAAATTTTCAAGAATATGGGTGTTTTGATAACTCATTTTGAAATGTTATAACTTATCTGTTTTCTTCTAGTCAAGACACGATACGATTTTGAAATTGGAATGGACAAATTGTTTTATCATTTCACCTGAAAAAGAAATTTTTTTTGGAGATTCATAAAGTATAGCTAGCTTTTCCTGGAGTTTTCAAGCTTTCAGCACACCATGGTTCCACTCTGGTCTACAAGTGCCAAAATGCCACAAAAAACCCTGTTCCCTCAGTATTTTTGGCTTAGTGACAGAGAGAAAGTGCTGAAAATTTTGTAAAGAAAAAAGCCATAGTGAGAATTCCCGCTCAGCTTTTGGATCAAAAAGGCTGATTAAGCATGTGAGGTTTGGGGAAGTTTTTCAAACCAAACTGATGCTATAAATCTGCTGAATTTTGCTGATTGGTTTAGTAAACTGATTGAATGTGGTCTTGTGCCCAATCAACTTTAATATTTTGGGAGGCCTTCTTATATATTTAGAATAGGATAGACTGAAGCCTAAACCTGCCCTTGGTGACCTTTGCTGTTGAGCAAGTATGAACCTGCAGAAAATAAGCCTATTGATGACTGAATCCTGCCATAGCCATTATTGTTAGTTACACATTTGTTTATCTTTTCAAGAAGCTCCTAATTTTACATGGGAGAGTGACAAAAATTAAAGATGTTTCCCATGCAGGGCAGGAGCTCCAGGCTCTTTCTGTAGCTCTTGGTAAGGCAGAGGCTCCCACAGTGGCCTGGTGTCACTCTGCCCAACACAGCATAGGATCTGGGGGTCTGAATTTGCCACACTTTGTAGGGCAGAGCACAAAGAAGCAATCTGTAATACCAGAACGTTTTGTTTAACAGAGACATAGGCTGGAAGAAAAGCACGTACTAGAAGGACTGGGGTTAGATGTCAAATCAGTCTAAAATTTCCCACTCTTCTGTTGGTTTCCCACACAAGGTGCTTCAGGTTCACTGCTGACTTGGAGCAGAAGCGACACTGAATCTCATGAAGACTTGCTGCAGGCCTCAGGAACAACCACTGGAATACGCTTAAGGTGACTGGTCATTCCTTTGCCTTCATCCTGATCATGTAGGTTTTCTTTCCACAACATGTCTGAATACTCCAAAACACACACAAGGGGGTTTTTATACAGCAACGTTGATCAGTTTGTGAATTTGCAACACACTAGTTACTCATGCAGGCACTCAATGCACAATGAATATAAGGTAACCTCCTCCATGTCAAAGCTAAGGTGTGAACTTACGGATGCTTTTCGGAAGTGGAGTAAATTACTCCACACATTTCTAGCTAAGAGAATCTGCAAAAGGAGTTAGTATGGAGTAGCTTATGAGCTTTTTATTCACACCTCAACTTCTTTCCTTTATGATAACTTTTCATTTAGAGATGCATTCAGATATTTTACTTCTGAGAGTTTTAGTTCAAAAAGTGTTCAGTCTTCTAAGAACTGTAATGTTGTGCTCTTGTATTTTCTTCTGCAGTCCCGCTCCTCCATAAACTGAATTACACACTTTTCAGGTAGTTTCGATACAAAATAATAGATAGAAGTAATACATATATTCAGAGGTAATAAGATAAGACAGTTCTTTTATATAATATTTATATATATATAAATATAGTGTTAACATGGATCGTTGATATATGTTACAGACAGTTGAAATATAAAGAAAGTTTAGGTTTAGTGTATTAATAATACTGGGAGTCTTACGTAACTTCTTATAGTTTAGGTCTTGCATCTTGCCTGGCATCTTGCCTGGCTTCCAGCCTTTGATAAGTTCAAAACCGAGGGAATCTTGCCTCTTGAAAAGCAGGAGCTTCCAAAGCCAGCCCTCCCTGGCACCCTGGGAAGAACACAGCAAGAGAAGCAGTTCCCGTCAAATCCTGCTGTCATTCCAGATGCACAAGAACTTTTAAAGCAAGAATCTTGAGCCACAGAATAGTTCAGGTCAGGATGGACCTCAGGAAGTCTTTAGGTGAATCTCTTGCTCAAAGCAGGGTTAGCTGTGTGATCAGTCCTGGTCTTGATGCCCTCCAGGGATGGAGACTGCACAGAAGCATCTGCAAAGAAGCAGGCTTGTAGCCATATTTTAAATTGTTTTGTTCAAATTCAGACTTCATTTAAAGTGCTCAAGGAGGTGGAGTGCTAGTGAACTTGCCAACCTTTATGACATGAAATGTGCTGAAGCACAGGGGAAATGAAGATGCTTACCTAGGGAAGGTGTCCTCGGCTAGAGTAATAGTAAACTAGATAAAATAAGACTCTTTTCAGAGTCCTCAATGGATCAACAAGAAGGTAGCTTTATCACTTTCCACAAGGTCCTAATACAAAGCGTTTTATCCAAAAATCCAGGCTTTTCGCCTAGCAATAATCTTCCTGTAAAAACTATCTTCTATAGACACAGAGTTTGGTTAAAGATGAAAGATCAGCCAATTGGATAGAGCTCAGTGCTTTAAGCAGAAAATAAGAAATAAAACACAGTAAAAAAATTACCTTGAATTTCTTGTAATTCTTTCAATTGCAGTGCTGTACTAGGTTGCTATAGGTATGAAGTCCTTTAAATACAATCACATACAGCACAATTCAAGGTGTTTAACTGAATGTTGATCAACTGGTATTCTTTTGAAAAACAGCCATTGCAAGTTCAGCTCCGTTACTTGGTACACGATTTTCCAAAGTGCTCAGCACCTGCAGCTCCCACTGGCTTCACCTGCAGGAACCGCAGCTACCCAGGAAATTGGGGCAGATCACACTCGTACTTACGTGGCAAGGCCACAGTTTTCAGTGGAAAACTACGCATTTTGAAGACTAGGGTGTTTTATACTTTGCTACACCTTCTGCTAAGAAGTGTCTATTTGTCCACAGCAGATGCTGCAGCCATGTTCTTTTAAGCTGTAAACATGCCAGATCAGTTCCCAAGTTCATTTAGTTAGAGAAGAATGAGGGTTGTCATGCTGGAAAGTACCTTAAAATAGGGGTCTGATGCAGGGTCTAACACCAGCTCCCATTTATTCCTCTCTGTAAGCCAACAGCAAGGAAAAATAAAATATGAACAGATGCTTACTTCTGCCCTGCTCTGGCTTATGGCCAGACACACTGTCTGAGAAGGTGAGATATAAGAAGCCACCCCTTTCTAGGGGTTAGAGACACTTATTCACAGGAACACAGGGAACGAAAGGAGAAAGGTAAAAGAATTATGACTCTGAAAAGTACAATTTCTTGGAGCTGCCTACAAGGTGACCCAACTTTTTACCTATGCATATGAAGAGGCACCACCTAAAAATCCATATTTGTGCTACATAATCTGAGGCACTTGGACAAATCAGGGTAACACAGAGAGGTCCTTGTTTCAGTGACTCTGCAGAGCATAACTGGAGATTAGGAAAACAATTACACATTGTAAAAAGTGTATATGGCATTAATTGATATTTTGAAAAGATAACTACATCTGGGGCTAAAAAATGGTGTTATCCCAAATTCTCATTAATAGCATCCAATTACTGTCTGTGGTTATATAACTATTCGTCTCACTATGTGGCCACTTATTGGTGAAGTCTGTTGCTGCTCAGCATAAATTGCACAGAGCACAGTGTGTAAAGGCACTAATGGCATTCACTTCACATTTTGCAGTACAAGGATAAACAAAAACATATTCTGAAACAAAATTAATGTTGGGGGGAGGGGTTATTCTAAACAAATTTTTTTAATTTTGTAAAATCAGCTCAGTTCGGTTTTTGTAGCCAAAACATATGACTGCCGTGGGGTATAAAAGAAAGTAAATGTTTTCTGGTTTAAGTATGTAGAAAAAAAGGTACACTATCAGATCAAACATTAATTTTAGACGGTTGCTTTCCCCTGAATGCTATACAAACCAGAAAACCTTACAGAGATCAAAGTGCCTGTTATTAGAATATGGGAACTTTTACTGAGAAGCCTGTGTGTGGGCACTGGCCAAACAAAATGTCAATGAGCCTCTGCTGATAAGAAGGAGCAGAGATAAAGTAGGCAGAAAGATCTGTGAGTCAGTAAATACTGCAAACAACAATCATAGCAGGTCAGGCAATTACCAGAAGAAGAAAACTCTGATAAGTCCAGCAAATAAAATGTGATCCCCTCATAAGCCATAGGCATGAGAGAGAATGGCAGTAGACTAAAGCTGGAGTTCACAGGATATTAACCTTACTGAATGGAGGACTGATGATTGCTGTTGCATCAAATCCAACAAACAACCTGTTTGTACAGCAAAATACCTATTTCCTTTGTAGAAAGGAAAACAGTTTGAGTAGTAAAGCTATTGTGTGAACCAAGGAAGAAAATGAAGCAAAATCGATGCGCCAAAACATGAGGGAACAGTTGCAAAATGAAACAATAAACAGAAGAATTATGAAAGACCAAAACCACAGACTGGAGCAGTGGGAGAAAAAAAAGAATTGGCTGTAATAATTTCTGAGGACATGTTTTTTCATTTCCTTCATGGTTAATGGCAAGATTTCATTGACCCCTGCTGGAGGAGGATCAGTCTTCTTGAGACAGAAACAAAAATGGTTGAAAAGTGACAAAAAGTATAACAAGTAGGGAAAGGATTCAGTATGAAAAAAGAGCCCATAAGTAACTCTAATTCTTCCCCCATTACAGGCAGAACTTCTGGCTATGTTGGAACGGAGATTTCAATTTTCTGTTATCTACTGAAAAATAATAATTTAACAAGAAGTTACCACAGGTGGTTTTGTCATAAAGAACAAAACCTCCAACAACTCGTTCTCACAATCACAGTTCTTAATCCACAACACACTATCTGCAGTCTGAGAGTACACTGCTGTGTACTCTCAGCAACTCAGCAACTTTAGAAGTGTCTCCTTCTCAGAATGTCCTACATAAAGGTAACTCTAAGGAAATAGACATAATAGAATGCTAGTATCTGCCGGCATCAAGCTTAACTTCTCAAGTTGTCTAAATAAGGGGGGAAAAAAAGCCTCCTACTTTATGAAAATGAGCATATATCAAGAGTAACAATAAATAGACAGTCAAACTGAGATTTCTGGAAACAACCCAGACACTCTATTTTATTCAAAATATTTGTTTGATGAGCCCCAACAAAGTAGTAACACAATTTACTGGGATAAAAACAGTATTCTAAAACCAGAATTACGGCTTGTAAAATAGCTACTATTCTGCTCTACCCAACAGAGCTCCAATGTAGAAGTCCAGTCTTTTTCATCAAATATTCAACACGTATCTTTCAAAATGGCTATTAGCTTAACAACGATCCTATGTTATAAGCTACATTCAACATCTGCTTGCAAACAGCTTGCATTAACATTGATTATTTTCTTGATAGAATTACAAATCAATAGAGGGAAGTGAGGCAGTAGATTTAATATATTTAAATTTATAATATATTCATATTTAAATTTATAATATATTCATATTTAAATTTTAGAAAGCCCTTTAAAAATCACCTCAGCATGTGTTACACATTAAAGGACCTGAAGTGGCTTGCATGAAAGGATTCTGAAAATTAAAGTCACAAGTGAGGGTTATCAGTATGTGTAAATGCATCAGAATAGTGTAAGAGATTATCCAGGAAGAGAAGACATATTAATAAAACAATTATGATTAAATTTTAACATTACATGTTAATAGTCTCAAGAAAAACAGTTTCAAAAGTATGTCAGAAAAAAGAGAAATCTGTGAAGACAGACATTTGTGACAAAACTGAGTAACAATTCAAACATAAATATTTAGTGTAATACAGGGATAAAACAAACAGGTCTGTACTGCTCCATTTCTGTTAAAACTCAATACCAGGTAGATGTACAGAGGCAAGAAATGGCTTGGAAAAATATATCTAAACATGATCAAAGGCTCAAAAATAACAGATGTGTAATGCTAGCTGAAATGTTCAGGAAAAAAAAAAAAAAATCCAGAGTAGAATTTAAAAACAAAAGGAAGAAAACGTTTCTCAGATGAATTTCTCCCAAACTTACAGTTACCTTCTTAAAATCTGAGATATTACCAGAGGCAAAATAAAATAAATACTGGGTAAGGAGCTAGACTAACTTGGCTAACTAGAGGCTAGTCACATGGATATCAAATATACATTTTGGGTGCTTGAAACTAGTAACGAGCCCCCAGATTCACATATTGCTTCCCTTGGCTTCAGGACCATTTGTAGATGCTCAGTCTGGAAGGCCTCAGGCTACAGCACGACAGTGTCTCCTTGGCCAGAGACCCTGGCACTACTTGCTGTGGTGGCACAGCTGCAACCAAAGGTACAAGGGTTTCTCCTCTCCTTCCTGACAACGCAGCTGATGGCCTGAATAGTGCTGAAAGCGCTTTCCTTTGAGACAGAAGCTGTGATTTTAATGCTCCCTGACTGAGGAAGAAACCAAACTCAGACCCCATTTTGTGAGCTGGTGAACTCTAGAATCTGACAGAAAAAGTGAACAACTTTGTCAATTTTCTCCTTTGACTTAGAGAAAGGAAGACTGCAGAAAGAGGCAGCCTGTTTCTGCAGATGTGCTCTTGGTATGCTGCAAAGAAACCTCTTAGGTTATTTCTCAAAGTAGATTCAAGCAAAGGAATGTCTGCTTCTGGGGTTCCAGTCATATTTAGAAGGAAAATAAGTAGTAAGATAACTACATAGACACATCTGGTCTGAGCATCCCCAGAAGCACAAGCCCAGGTGCTTAGGGGTTTTAAGATGGAACAGGGAGTTCCTTATTGAATTCAGGCTCCCCAAAGATTAAACAGTGGCTGAATTGATTTAGATAATTTGTATCTACCCAACTTTTGTCTCAGGTGCCTAAATCCTTTCCTGGATCTGGCCCAGGAGAGAGCAGAGTGCTGTGCAGTTAAGTGCTCTGCTTTTAAGAAAATCAATGCCTAACTCACATTTTTTCATTTAGAAGATCCTCCCCCAGTATTTGTATAGCTTGCCATTATACAACTAATAGGACACAGTATAATGCTTAAAGATATTGAAGGGCGTTAACAAGGAGAAAAATGCAATTATTTAGTCTAGTACAAGAGAGTATGAAAATCAGAAGAAAATTCATGTCTGTAGGAGTTGTTTGAGTGTGAACTATATTCTGGTGAGTCTCCTTATTAAAATGGCAGAAGCTTCAGCATTTCCATTATTTAAAATGAGAATAAACATAGCAGTGTAAGTAGAAGAAACATGGTATTGTTGGGCAGGCTGAAGCAGTGTGTCATCTCTTCCTCTAACTGATGTCAATCTATGAAATCAGTTCTCTTTCCTATTTTGAATACATGATTTTGGAGCAATTAGTGATTATCAGAGAAGCCTGTGGGAACATGACCTGGCATGGGGCTGCTGTTTGCTTGCCAACAACTTCTGAATTATCGGTTTTCACTCATTTGATCCAGGATGATAAATCTCTGCCTGGGACATTCTGAAGTTAGTATTTTTCTCAGAAGTAAATAGAATAATGAACATAGAACTACAGGAGGAAACAGCTTTTTGTGAAACAGTGATAAAGCCTACTAGACAATCAATAGCACAAATGCCTTAAAAGGGAACATCCCTTATCCCATCTGTACAATCCAAGGGAGAGGAAACGTGGAGTTCCAATGTTCTTCAGAAGCATTTCTTCATACTTTGGGAGGGTTTTACAGTACTGCAAGTTGAACACCAAGCATGAAACTGTTCTTTGCTCAGAAGTTTGCATTACACAGATGAGGAAGCTCTGTCCTTTCTCCAGGGACAGTGCTTCAGCTCATGGAAAGCAAATCACTGAGGTCTGGTTCACCGTGGAATTTCATTTTCCTTATTTCTCTGTGAGACGAAGAAGCAGAGAGCTTCTGGATTGGAGGCTCTGACTCCAGAAAAGAGATGACAATTAAACACAGGACATAAAAACTATCATGAGAACAGGGAAAGTCATTCACCTCAGGAGATACATATTCTTTTCTTCAGAGTAACTTGTTTGATTGAGAAAGTTATCCTATAGCCAGTTTGTCCAGAAAAGCAAATACATTTTAGAAGAATATTTCATATATAGAGATACAAAGAAGGAAACATTTAATTGGCCGAACTGGTAGGCATTATATACAAAGTTGCCTGATCTGTTTCACTAAAAATATCTTCCCTAACAAATAACATTTTTATGAAAAAAAAAAAAAGTTGTAGAAGTTATTCATGTTATTAAGACTTTTTCACTTTTCCTACATTTTCTTCAACGTATTTTATATATTTTTAAAATCCTTATTTATTAAAAGCCATGTGTTATTACTGAAACACATGGGTTTTCATTAAATAAGTAAAAATGTGAAATCTATATTGATAAAATAGAAAACGGAAAGAAAAATAGGAAATGGGTCAATCTTGAACTCCATGAAATGGAAAGAGCTTTAAAATGTCAGAACACCAGATGCATTTTGACAGGTGAATGTAGTTAACCATATCAGTAGTGAAAAGCTCGTTGTATAGACTTCCAAAAAGATAAGCAAATAAAAGAAACATCAACCTATTTTTCTCTTAATTTATCTTTTTTTTTGAAGCCAAATGTACCTTTTTCAAATCCTGACAGTGTTTTTTAATGCCTGGAGATGGGCAAGCTGTAATCAGCTTGCATTTCAGATGTGGAGTTCACTGTGACTCTGATAATAAATTATGTAAATGAAAATTACTTCCCTTTCCAAGAGCTCTTAGGAACCTGGTGAATACAAGCCTACACAGGAGCGTTTGGAAGTTTCTACTTACTCTCATCACAGCGAAGTCTTTAAAACCATTGCATAATAATTGTCTGAAATGTTGAATCTCTGTCCTTGTACATCTATTACATTAATAGTTAACTAAGCAGTGTTAAGAATGGTATTTCCTTTGCAAGCCCACTGAAAGACACCCAAATCACTTCCTGAAGGCAATACACATTCACTTTCAGACAGGGAGTATTTCACTTGAAAGATGCAGCATTAATTTTCCAGGTAATTACGAAGCTTTTAGAAAAAAAAAAAAAAACAAATGATCTCTAGGATTTGTGTAGCCCTCTTTACTGGGATATCTGAATGCCTCATTTTTAAAATACATTTATTTTACTAATAGGAAACAGAGAAACATAACAGGCTTTTGGCTTCACTGGCTGTTGACAGCCAAATGCAGCTCTGTGACATCCAAAGCCAATGCCTTTAAAAGTCCTGGACACAGCTGCGATATGAATGGGAGCATGCACGGTAGCAAAGCCACTCCCCCCACATTATACATTGCTGGGAAAGGTTAGGTGCAATGGCTACGTCTTCTTCACCCATTCCATGCCATCTTTCTTCTAAAGGCTGTGGTTATACTAAGCAGTCTCCTTCCTCTTAGAGGCAGAAGACCATTTGACACAGAGATGACTGTCAGACTCCACAGCAAGTACACGCTGGAGATGAGTTATATATAAACGAATGAACACAGCCCGTTTCTTGAACTCATCATGTTTCTTTTTCAGTATTAACAGGAGGAGGACTGAGGCCTACAAACAGTGCTGTTTTCTGCTCTGCCATGCGATTAAGGAACAAAGATTTCCCAACAAAACATTAGATGGGCAATTGCCTGGTGTAGCTGACTTTTCATTATCCCTCCTTCATTCTTAAAACACAACAAAAAAGAGCAAGCTGGATATGAGGCACTAGAGCAGCTATGGCTGCAGAAGCTCAGCTCAGATGCCTCTGTGCTCTGAGGGCCAGTGCAGTTGGAGTTAGAGAAGTCCCAAGGCAATGAGAACATAAACTTCCTCCTAGAAAACAATCCGTCTCTTCAGGAAGATTTTCGTCATCATAAGCACATAACATATCCATACTAATTTATTGCTGGATAAATGTGTTTCCTAATGAGTTCTGAATATATTACATAAGTTTGAATGAATTATGGCAATTCTTAGGGCTCAGTGTTCACTGTATCATCACACATCTCATGACAGATATAAGATTCTGCATAAAATACATGTCATCTGAACTAGTACCCTATGAAGTTAAGTGTCAAGAAAAAAAAAATCACAGACTTCTTTGGATTAGATACTAAATATCTTGGTGTTTATACCTATACACATGTTTTTAGTTTTGTCCTTATGGCTATAAATAGTTTATTCTATGTTACTGATAACCAAGACCATTGAAATATTATTCATTATCCGTCAGAGCTAGCCAAATAAAAGTGTCCATTAATATAATCAGTAATTTTACCCCCATCAATCAGTAAATTATTCCTCATTTTTCTCTGTTCCATAAATTCACTGTACATTATAGTCATCAAATAAAAAAGGAATCGAGATTTTTTTTCTAACAATCTCAGATAAATTATCCACAAATATTTGTTTAATTAGCCAACTCCACTACCTGTCATGTCTCCAAGCAGATGCTAAGTATTCCCCTGTCAACTTTCCAAAGCAAATTAGTATCTAGTTGTACAACTGTTTTCTATGTGCACAGTTACATGATTTTAATCTCACTGCCTTACCTGGGGTCAGGTATTGAGTCAGAGAAGGTGACCTACAGTCATATTTCTTTATTCTTATCTGAATAAACTTTCTCCAACCGTGAACAAAAAAGGTATTTTTGTTCTTCCTTTACTTCTTTTCTAGCTTCATTCCCATTAAAAATACTGCTTGGAAGCATATCTTGTGAGGCAAAAAAGACAGAAACCAGATCTGTTTGACTACTTTCTGTCTGATGGGTTATTAATTTTCTCTGCTCAAAGGGGTTTAATGGGAGTTTTCCAAACTGAAGTACTGTTTTCTTATATGCAGATCTTTAAAGAGAATGTCCTAAAATCTGTTTTCAAGCCTAAGAAAATTAGGGCTGGGTCAAGTTAGCTCAGGATATTCTATGCTGTATTTCCAACTCCTAACCCAGGGAGCACCACTTTGCCATACTGGTGTGATAAAGGCAGAAAAACTTCATCCTTTCCCATAGATGCATGGGCATTTTTATTCCTTCTAAAAGAATACAAATGCTTCTTTGCTGAGGAATTGGGGGAAGAAACAAGGGTTTCTAGTTCTAACGCTTACCCCAAGCAGCTACAGCAGCTCAGGGAAGCAAGGAAGACAGGTGATGAGGGTTTCTTGTTCTGGAAACACAGCAGAAAGTACCCTCTGTTGGTCTGGCAATAGCAGGGCTCCCCAGTGCCTTACATTTCTTAAGTAACGTGGCCAGTTTAAATGTACATAACCTGGCATTCCTGCTAAAAGAGAAAGCTTTGTCCTCCACCATCTCTATTTCTAGGTTGATTTCAACCTGGAATGTGAGCACATGAACACTTGTGCTGGCATACAGGAGTAGGCGGCACAGGAGCAAAATAAGGAGACAGAGATGGGAAAGGCTGGGTTTTTTGGAAGAAAATATAACCGGTGCCAGGTTCTGAAGCCATGATGTTAAAGTCAGTACCCCAAAACAGGGGTGCCCTGGAATCATCTCTCTTAGAGCTACTACATAAAACTGTCATCAAACTCAATAATTAAACTTTGCTTTGAGAAAAATATTGAAATATTCTTTCAGAAAGAAATATTTATGCAGATTTAATGAAGGACGAGACACTTAAGTACTCTTAGACAGTTTCCAAATCTGATGATCTTGCAAAAAATCTAAAATTACTTTGCTTTAATCCAATACTGGATATTATAAAGACACTATAGTAATGATCTGACTGGTATCACTTATGTATCAGTGTCGATACAATCATAGATTTCTATCTTTTGATGTTTCATATGGGACATGGATGTTTATGTATCTTAGGCCACTGACTTGTTTCAGTCTTCATGAGAGACAACACTGTGTCTGCTTTCATGTGGCCACATTTCTGAAGTTTTGTTTTTCAATTAAGATTTGAGCCAGATATCTGAATAATACAAACTGGCACAGCCCTGTTGAAATCAGCACATCCGTGATCTTTTGTTCCAAAAAAGGATGTGCTTTATCAAATTATTCTTTACATATCTTGTGAAGTTTAGGGGTTTAAAGTAGTAAGAGATGGATTTTCTGTCAAATTGGGTGGCCATAGAAGAGATAAAAGCACGAATAATGCTTATAGACCTTTTAAATCCCTAATCAGTCACAGTTTTCAATTAATTATTATGGTCTTGGACATTTCAGCAGTATCTGACACCACTGAATAGCACTGAACTGCTCAGAACTTAAGCCAGACTGATAGAAAAAGTCACTTGGGTTGTATAGCTGCCCATGTGCATCATGTTCCCTCTGACAATTTTATTCTTTTTTCCCCACATTCTTTTCACATACCCAGGGAATTCCCATTTCATCTATTTTTATCCACTGTTTCTATGCTTCCTTTGTGTAAAATACTCTAACTGTACTCTTTGGCTTTTACTTATTCGATTGCCACACATCCATTTTGTTATCAAAATTAAAGTCTATTTATTCTGCCTATATTTTTAATCTAATACTAGCTAATATTTAACTCTACACATCAGATACAAATTTCCTGTTTAATGTTGTGTCACTATGAGAAAATCCAGACAATTATTAGGGAATATGCATTTATAAGGAGTGTCTAATTCATATTCCACTTTGCTACTTCATGTATTTTCATAGTGGTTTGCATGATTTAGCTGAAACTCCTTGTGAATTCTTAGGGTTCTAATTGAAAATTGAGTATTTGATCCATTTCTTTAAGAATGTTCATAGATGGGATCATAAAATGGGATTAATGTTCATAAAATGGGATCAATGCCACAGAATAGCATTTTCATAAGGCTAAATGTTTGTACTCGTTACATAGTAATGTATAAAAAATTACTTTAAAGACCTTACCAATTCAAATTCCAAATGATTTGTCTAGTCAGAAATTAAAAGAAAAAGTTTCTTTTCCAATTTGCTCTATGCTGATACAAACCAAGGATCAAGGCAGCACTAACGTAAAAACAGAAGAAATCTCGGCCATATGTAAATACATGGCAACAAGTACCTGAAATTTTTAATTTATGCTCATCCAAGTAAGTGGTAGAAATAACCTGGCTAGCCCTACCAGGGTTTATTTTTCCTTGACAACTTAAATAATGAGAATGATCACATGAAATCTAAAATATTCACACCCTCCACAACAGTACCCTTCTTGTTGCTGCCTTTTGTTTAGTGAGTGTATTCACAAGCCAGATGAACTAAATTCTTCACATTTGCTACTTATTTATTCCTGTTTATTTGTAATGCCTTTGGTTGGTGACTGACTGAATTGGCAATAGCCTTGCTTTTAAGTGCAGAACCTATGTACTTCTTTCCAAAATGTTAAATTATCACCACTTGATTTGTTTTTAGCTTCCTGGGTACATGCCATTTAAGAATGTAAACACACAGCAGACACCATGTAAACATGCAAGGAGTTTAGTCAACATGCTCTTTGGGATTCCCTTCACATTAGCAAGGACAGCACAGACAACAGGCAGCTCCAAAGTACAGTCATGTTTATGTCATACACATGCAGGAAAACTATGTTTCTCTTTAAATGAACAATTTCTGTTAGACCTTTCTTACCCAGACTCGCATAGCACATTTATTTCCCTGGGTCATTTTCCATTTTACGGTAAATAGATTATAACAACAGCATAGCAATCTGATAGCAGCTTTTCCCTCCATCAATAGTATTTCTATTTAAAGATGAGGATTCAAAATCCATGTTGAAGGTATAGATTCTCTCTTCTCAGGGGAGTCAGTGTACCTGGACATAACTCAGCACCTCTGTTCGTTTAATAAGGACAAGTTTAAAATCCAAGGAAATCCTGGCACTAAGTCTTTAAATTAAATCTCTAGTGCTCTGCAGGTGTGACTAAAGCTGCACTTAAAGCCAGCTCTACTGTCTGACCATAGTACTTGCCTACAGGAATGCTGTTGGTGCCTACACTGTGTCTCTAACTGGTAGCCATGGAGAAGGTCATTCCCACTGTATCTTGAGAAGACAAGGATCTTCCATTACATTGTTGAGCTCAAGCTGCCATTTCAAGACCAAAAAAATCTAATGAAAGTAGACTGAAAAAGAACGACTGACATAAAGCCGCGGCCTCCATTCATCTTGCTTGAGCACTAGATATCCCTGGAAGGCAAAGCTGGTGTTCTGGCCATCACACTTCTTTTTGCCCCCCTTTTCTTTCCCAATTTCTTATTCTCCCACTTGGTCCTTGAGTTCTCTGTTAGAAAAAAAAAGCTCAGTTTAGCTGGTTAACAGATATGGGTACATGTCTGTACCTGCACTGGTTAACAGTATGACAGTAAATTAGTCAAGCATGAGTTGATACTAAAACCAGAAAGTGAAGTACTTTCCTTCTAGGAAGGTAAATTTTCATCCAAAGAAATGAAGGAATGAGTATATGAATCTCAAAATGCAACCATCACTCATGGCTTATGTTATTGTTACTATAACCATTTTTAGAAATTCCCAGTTTGCTACCACTTCTCAGTATCAGATCCAGAAACCTGCTACCGTTATTAACTTGTTAAGGTACCATAAAATACATACAAAGTGCAATTACTATCATAGAATTCACTGAGTGCAATTTAATTTCTCAGATAAAACTTAATATACTGTTTCCTGACATTCTTGTCTGATTGATTGAACTGATGTAGCCTTCACATTATATTAAGAGATTGAGATTCTGTTTTATTATTTTAAGAGATTGTATTTAGGTTCCAGACCTGCAAAGATTCATGAACACATTGCACTTCAAGTTATGATTTAAGTCCAGGTTATTTAAAGTTAAATCTGGGAATGTGAGGCGGTAGGACTTGGTGGGAACTTGTAGTGTAAGCTACGTGAAATATCTGGGAGTAGTACTTAAACGAAAATGAACAGTTCATTTTAATACAAAAAGCTGAAAAAAAAAAAAATCAGCAAAGGGATGAATTAATGCAGCCAATAGGCCTTCCTGGCCAGTGCAAGCTCCTATAAATCAGTTATGAACTATGGTAGTAAAACAGGGCAGGAGAATAATTATGTTGCTTCCAATCTTTCTCTTTCTGTTCTGCAAATAAAGAGAAATCGCCAGTTTCTATCACTTCTCAAGCTAGAAATCACATTTTGGAAAGAACACATATGTGTTGAGTAGAGGACTGTAACTTAACTCAGCCAAACAGTTACACTATAGCATAATATATGCAAGTATTATGTATCTATATACATACATACCTTATTACATTGTGTAGTATACACAGTAGATATGTATACACATGTATATATAATGAAAACTGGAGTCCATAAGCTGTCCTTGAGATAAATTAATTATTTTGTCAGTAGGACACATTAGGGCCTGTTGACTTAGACAAAGGTTTAAATGGGGGATAGAAACCTTTGCTGTGGCCAGGTGTACATGCTTAGCAGACGACTGTATGCAAAAGGTGAGGGGAAAACATACAAAGCTGGCCAAGCTCAAATGACTAGCCTGGCTGAGCCATGATCCATGATCCATGACCTTCAGTAGCTGCCACAGACCTTCATGGATGATTTCTGATGAACACAGCACAGAGTAATTACATTCTTGTAGATTACTTGTTCCTGTGATCATAATTGTAGATACTCTGTCATTCAAGGATTAACTACTGTGTAACTTGCAGGTTTTCTGGTTTTATAGTATGGTTAGCTTGGAAGCAACTACAAATATTATAGTGACATTGTCATCATGGGGACATTGAATAACCATGTGATTATATGTCAAAAAGTAGGCAGAATTACACAGAAAATACTGTTCTTGAGGCAGATACCTGTATCTAATTATAATGTTCAATGTTTGGGTTATGAAGGTAAAGGACTGCAGCTGCTCTGAACCTGATTTATTTCAAGTAATTGCAGAAGAAAATATCACAATAGCAGCAAGTTGAATAGGTAGCTAATCCATATGAAAAATTAACTAAACCAGAAATTTGAGGTCTTATCAGGCATTTTCATCAGCCTCTCACTGCCAGCTCAGATGGGTTCTTTCACCTTTTCCTCCATTTCATTTTAAAGATAGAAGTAGAATTCCCTTGGAACAGAGAATGTTTTCATTATGTTTGCTCAGCACCTAACAAATAGGTATCTAAACATTGCTACCCAGACCCTTGGTAAAACTGGCTGGTGCTTTACTATTAGAAGGCAAACTTTTTAGAAAGTAGGCTAGATGTCAGAAATGTTACTTTTGTGTAAACCCAGATGCCTAATTACTGCTGTAGGCTAAAAGAAAACACGTTTGGTATCTTTTTATTAAGTCAGATGTGTATAAACCAGTTAAATCTCTAATCCTACGGCACCTTTTCATTTCACCAGAGAATTGGGCAACAATTGTTCCCCTTTACAACCCTAATTCTGTACTATATGGCAGTATTGACTTCAGTGGAATTACTCTTAATTCACAGAGCTCTCTAGAGACAGAGAGAATAATCAGGTCCCTTAAAAAGTACTAGAAGTGGAAGAGTAATGTGAGCTTTAAGGTTGCTGATTTGCTGTACGGAATCGTTTCAGTAGAAGTAGGTTGCAGGGAAGTGTATTGTTGTATGCTGCTTATGTTTTAGACATTATTCTTCCCACAGCACAGGTTTGCTGAAGATTTTGTTAGTACAGGAGTACAAATTACACTAATATATATATTAAAAAAGCAGAATAATGTTTAAGAAAATGAGAAAAAAGTCTGTATCAAGAAAATCATGTAAATACTTTCCATCTAATAAACACAGTGTGCAAAAGGCTACACAAACACAAGCTAGACAAAAAGTGGAATGGTGCTTGGTAGAACGTGACATGTCAAACCCACAGGAAGAGGGGGAGAAGAAGGATATTTATCCGTGGGAAGTTAAGAGTTCTGGAGAGATTTATAAAAGGTTAAGATCCCCTGAAGAAAAAGTACACGTCTTTCCTCTTCTTTTATGAACTCCAGCCCTATAATTTTCTTTTGTTTTAGTGAATCAGTCTCACAATAATTTAGCTAATAGAAACAAAGAAAAAAAAATGATCATTGAAGACTGAATCTTTTGATATCTTTCAAAAATTTCCTACCATTGAAGAATATTCTAAAACTACATATTTGAATCCCAGCTATCCCATCAAATGTGATTTACACAGGAACCATGGAAACTATAGAGAGACACTACATAGCACAGAGTAAAATGGAAGGTAAAATAAATTGTTTGACTACTAGGCATTAAAGATGGCAGTCATTAAAAATGTCTTTTAATCACTAAACACAGAAGTGATTACCAATTTGGTATTTATCTAGAGACTTAAAAGATCTAAAACTAAATAAGTAGTAAAATACAATCGACAAAACTGATTATATATAATGCTTTACTTTTTTTAATTCAATGTATTTTTAGGTAATTATTATTTTCTCTCCCAATCTAACTTGTACCTTTTCTTTTATGTACTCATTAAGGTTATTTTGGCTTGAACTACATGTGCTGTTCGGCAGTTATTGTCATATAGTCATGCCTTTCTGAGGTATTTTCACATAGAAAAAGCTGTATAAGTGTTTAGATTCATAAATTGATAAAGTATCCCAAGACCCATAGCTGTCCACTTCCTTGTGGAATAAAAAAAAATACATGTAATTTTTTTGGCTAAGCAGGTGTGTTCTAACTGATATTGGCTTGTCTGAAATTCACCCGAGAAAGTGTGTGCATTGAAGCAGCAGCAGCTGTAAGCCTATCAATATTAATATAAAACAGAACATTGATAATTCCTGTCTTCCTTTTTGTTTCCCTTTTTCATTTTCAGGCAATAAAATGCTCACTAGAAGACCAACAGGAGACCATAACAAACGAAACACAGTCCTGAGGTTAATCAGGTCAAAAGAAAGCAACACAAATGAGACATTCATCCCAGAAGGTGCTGGATTACAGAAGCTGGATCTTAAGTTAGTTCATGAGAATGGATATGAATAAATTCTTCCCTTGTGACTACTTAGTCTTTTAAACATGACTTTTTCAAATTATTAGTACAGGCACATGCTTTGGCTATCACTTATCCACACACCCACCCCCTTCGAGCATTGGCTGGTGCACCCACCTTCACCGCCTGTCATAGAAACTGAACTGGAACTAAGTTGGTTTACTGCCCTTTTCAGAATTCACCAAGAACAGCATGTAATTTTTCTTTAAGATGGGGGAAGGCCAGCTAAAACTATAGAAGGCAGACAGTGCTCAATTGTTCTAGGTAATAAGATCTGCCTAACACTTGCCACCTGCACAGTGATTCTACTACTCCCTATCAAATTACATTCCATATAATAAAATTAAACCAAAATTAAATCAAACTCCTTGTGTCTTTATCTCTACAGCAGTTATTCAAATTACCCTGCTCTCATGACTACTGGAAAGGAAAACATGTCAGTGGTGAGGATAGAGACACACAATAAAAAGGGAGAGGGAATTCTGGTAACAGCAATGATGCCACAAGCTTCCACCTGTGAGAAAGATCAGCAAAGTTCCTGTGTTATGCTAGCACAAGGGAGTTATGGAAGAAATAAAAGTCTTATCCCTGAATGTAGGGATAGAATTATAAAACTGGAAATACATTACGGCAGATTAACAAATAACACTGTAAACCATCTAACTCCTCAGTGAAGAGCAGTGCTGATACAAAGGAGTTCTGAGAGCCAGGAGAAATGAGGTGTCTGTCTAGATAGTTAAGAAAGTACAAAAGGTACAAGCAAAGGCTGTGGGTTTATACACTTAATGTTTAGTCTGAAAAGGTTTCAGATACCACAGAAAAGTATCCTGCTAGCATACATGTGTATGACAGCCTTTTAAAATGTCAATCAATATATCACGGAACATCTCAAGCCTCAGGAATTATATTCGTACCATTGATAACTTCAGTTCATCGTAGAAATGGATCCAGTGCTTCAGGGGGCCATACGAGGCCAGCACACAGATATTACAAGTAAAAAGCACAAGTGACAGGATTTATACCTCATCTGCACATCCCAGACAATCAGAAATCAAGTCTCAGTATGTCCAAAAATATCAAACATACCATCACAGGATAATACATTTGTGAGTGACCTCAGGAGGTATCTAGTGCAACTTGCTGCCCAAAGCAGTGTCAGTGATGAGGTGTAAGACCAGGTCCTTCAGGGTTGATCCAGTTTGGTCTTGAGAATTTCCAAGGAAGAGGACTGCACAGCTTCTGTGAGCAATCGTCATGTCTATGTGGGACTAGCAGAGAAAGGACCACTGCAGCAGCAAATGAGATTATATTTCTGTCCTACGCTGAAGATGTATTTAGCACCCCCAGCCTCAAAGGATGTATATCCCTAGACTGGGGCCTCTGACACAGTCTGAAAATTCACATTTGCTTCCAAGTGAATCACAGCAGTCTTGAGTTTCCAGCAGCGAGTGCAATGAAATCACTATTTGAGATGATTGCAATTTCTCCCTCAGAACAGCCCTCTGATTTCAAATGTCCACTTCCCAAAATGTCAGTATTCCCCAGGAAAAAAAAAAAAAATTGTTCTACTACGAAAAATTCAAAATGCATTTGGAAATACTTCCTATCAATATTCATTATAACTCCATGGTTTTGGATTTTTCATTATAATTTGGGACTGAAGATACAAACAAAGCCTATGTTTTCAGCATTAGAGTTTCACATCTGAATCTGCCCCTGGATGTGCCAGGATGTAGAAGTTCTGGAAGTCCAGTTTGGACAGGCAGTCAGACTTACACATTACTGTCCTAACTCAACACGAGAACATGGTTGCTTTTTAAATCCCAGAGGTGCTTTCTCTCCAGCTATCAACCCAGCATATGAGGAAAAGTGAACAAAAGGTAAGTGAACATTTATCTAGCTCAAATGTCAAAAATTAATAAGTGTACATTTGCATTCATCTTTTTTTTTTTTCCCCAAGCTTTGTGAAATTAGGCTTTCAAACGCACCTGTCAATAGCCTGATTACCAAGCTAAAGCATAGTTTCTGAGTGACTACTTTGGGTGCTACAGAATGTACAGGAGACCTCCTTTTTCAAAAAGCATACCAGAATAGTTCAGCTATTATACTGTGAAAATAAGTAGTACATAAATAGTAGTAATGGTCATAATCATCAACAGAAAGAAGCTCTCTACTGTGATCTAATATGTACCTGTTTTAAATAACTTAAAGAATGGTAAATGCTAAAGATGCAAAATAAATAAGTGTGTATTGATGAGTAAATCATGCTATTTCTGAACATATTTTTCGGTATAGCAGTGTTTTTATCACTCTTTACAGTCAGAAATGTTGACTTCATCTGAAAATATTATTCATTCTGCCAGATAACTTACACTAGATAGCAGACAAGTGCTGGAAAAACTAGAAGGGGGAGACTGACAACACATATCTTACTTCTATTGCAATGAAATAGACATAATGGCATAGATAGGAAATCCAGGAGAGATTATTTAAATAAATTCCATCTTAGGCAGCAAAAGACCCTTTCACAAAACAACATATGTCATTTGAGTATCTCTTTCTGTCATCATATATTATAAGCAAAACTCTCACTTGACAAGTACCTGCAGTTCATATTGGCTTCAGCAGGGTTGTTGAATATGGTCCTTAGCACTGATGAAAAATATAGCTATTCATTTACAGCTGCATCAATATAATTCTGGAGATGCTAGCTTCAGACAGGCACCTGGGTTTGAAAGTGGGGCCTATATTACATGTATTTTATCTGCAGAGACAGCAGATCAGTTATACACTACCTTTGTGGCAGAAAATGCTGTTTCAGGATATGGGTATCTCTTCAAATGAATTAGACAAGCACCAATTTTTGTAATATAATTAGCCATGATCTCATGCTATGATATTATGGCAGAAAAGTGGGAATATTGAAAGAGAAATACATGACCTGGATATTTGCAGATTACTGTTGACAAATGTGAATGAAAGCACTGATAAGTACAGTGTCAGGAATAACTATTCTATATGATTCTAGACTCGACACAGTTACATAGAAATATTGTTACTGTGAGAATAATACTGAAAAATTAAACATGGAAAAATATAGTTGTAGGGAGAAAATATATATGCCAGGTGGAGAAAGCCTCGCCTACAGAACTGAGTGTTAGAATATGCTAATAATAAAATTGTTAATGACTAAGTGAGCAGAGTGTAGAAACTGCAGTTACCTTATTTAGATGAGGTGACTGTGTAAAGTATGTTAACAGAATGCAGAAAGAGCAAAGAAGGGACAGAACACTAAAACATAAAAAGCACACTTTGCTTGCTGGGGCTTTCTGATTAACATAGAAACACAATGTACTACTACTAAAATATTTGCAGGGGGAGGGGAGGAACAAACACACACCTTCACCAAGCCAGTATGGAGCCATTGGCACTAAAGGCTCATACTATTTTGGTGTTTTTCTTTCCTGAGTGAAATAGAAATTTATTTGCTATGCTGCATTCTGGGACACCATATCCAAATTTATCAAGGTTACTGCTCTCTGACTGAGGTCCACAAGGTCTTTGGGGATATATAACAATCATTCTTAGGAATAATGGAAACATCATTC
Organism: Leptosomus discolor; assembly: GCF_034619465.1. Classification (NCBI taxonomy): domain Eukaryota; kingdom Metazoa; phylum Chordata; class Aves; order Leptosomiformes; family Leptosomidae; genus Leptosomus; species Leptosomus discolor. Next base: position 19,864,704 of record NC_141395.1, on the reverse strand, counting down.
TCTGGAAACACTGAAGCTGAGCTAAACATCTGAAACTGTATTTAGAGCTGGTGGAAGTAAATTATTTTCCCTCCCTAAACTATTGGAATTTATATTTCATTCTGGCTTCTGAAGTTTACTGCAAGTTATAATTTCCGGCCAGTTTCAGTTTCTTCTCTTCTACCCTTTGACCCTGGATTATGAAACTGTCTCTCTTCCTCTCTTCTTCATATCAGATAGTTAATTTCTGGTCCATTTATACTTCCATCTCTCCCTTCAAGAGGCTGAAAAACACAAATAACTAAATATAACCAGTAAGTAATAGCCAAGCAGGAAAGACGGAAAGATGAAATCAATGGGAAACACGGCACAAAAGGTTCTAGGTGGAAGTAAATTAAATTTATCCAAAATTATAACAGCTCAGCCCAAGGAAAGGGAGCAAAACAAACCATATATTTATCTATTAAAATAAAAATTTTGCTAAGATTATTTGTACTGCCAGGACATTAGTGCCCAAAAGGAACCACTTTAAGATCAATAAAATGCAGTTTTGAAGCATTTAAAATGAACCTGTGGTGGGATGAAATTTTTGTATGATTCCTGATTGAAAACACATCCAATCTGATACCATCCAAAGGAGATAAAAGGTTTCTCTGTCTCTTGGTCACTCTCAGAAAAATGTCTGACATGAACCGATCTCCTTTAGAAGAGCAGCTGTCCTTTTCACCCCTACAGCTGCTCAGCCATGCCTCACTGTCAGCTGCTGCAGGGCAGAGGAAAGGAAAAAAGGAGCTCTGGCTACCTACTGCTTGCTAAGCTAGAAACATATGGAAACATTATGAGAGCAGGAATTCAGCTACCATGGCCTGATCCAAGGAAAAAGGCTGAGGTATAGAAATAAGCTTCTGTCTCTATTTAGCCTGTACCCAGGGCTAAACTGTAACAGTTGCTCTATCACCCAACAGCCCCTTGCCAGTCAGGGAGGGGAATTAGGAAAAAAGATAGCAGACCCACAGGTGGAAGTAAAAGGAATTTAATAAAACACCACCAATACCAACACAGATATACAGAGTTATACTCAGCCAAATGAATATCCAGTCATCACAATCAGCCAGGGAGCAGCAGGTGAGAACCCAGAGAAGGAGCATGAGGAACCTCAAAAGGAAGCCCCCAGGAGCTCTCTCTCCTCAACCAACCTTCCCCCTTTACAATGACCATGACATTATGGTATGGCCTACACCTGCAGCTAACTCAGGTCAGCTGCCCTGGCTGACTTGAGCCTGCCCAGAATGGCTGGGCTGTGATTCTATCCCAGCCAAATCAGGACACCTTTTTCATCTTGTGACCTCTCTGAAATTAACTCCACTAGTAGAGAGGTACCATACCTATAGAGCTGGTTGAGAACAGTGATTCCATTTTGTGAAAGATTTTGATATGGCACATTTTTATTTATTATTGCTTAGAAATGAAACAATTTGAAATTCTCTGTGAAATTGTGCCTGCACAGAATGTGCTGGAGCTACTCACCCTGAAGATCCTAGTTCAGGCTAGCTCACCTCATGGTATTCTCTAAGGACACACGATCTGGAGCCCTGCTGCAGTTGAACTAGGAGGAATTTCAGCAAAACCAGAAACCTTGCAACCTCGGGAAGCTCTACACCACTGCTCTACCTTTCATTTGCATTAGGATGAGAGCCAGGAATCACCATAAACTTGCTCTAAATACAAGATGCACTTTTTCACTACTGTTGATAAAAACACATGCAGAATGTGCAGGCACAGAAGAAGAAATCCTAACTATACAGTTTGCTCTAGGGAGAAGCTAAGAAAAGGAATTAACTTCACCTGACAGGTGACAGTCCTGTCACTTAATTTTTGAATACACTGTGGAGAAGGCAGTGGGAACCTAGGTGCAAAGAGAGTTAGTTTTAGAAATATACGGATCTAGTTAAATCAATAAATTACAGACAGTAATTTACTTTTTTCATGCTCTAGCAATGAGTTTGCTCCTTTTTCCAGCTCACTCTGTATTTGTTAGGCATAAACTTCTAAGACATCAAACTTAAGATATGTGATCTAGTGATAAAATTCTTACATGAACTATTATTCTAAAATATCATCCCTGAATTTCTGTTACGATGGAAGAAACATTACAGAGAATATGTATTTATCTTCAATTACATTTCCTGCGGTAGAGAATTACTCACAAATATATGGAGCAGGGTACTGCTTTTGTATACCATTAAAATTCCTCTATATAGAGTATAAAGAAAAGAATAAATTAGCAGAAGTATGTTTTATGTCTTGCCTAATTATAGTCAACATTCTTTCTGGAATGACGGCTGCCAGAACGTGGACATAGCACTGTAATCTAGCTAGAAAATCTTCGAGAGGCACAGCACATGCTGGTGTCATTTCTGTCACTCTTAATTCGCCAGAGGGGGTCAGCATGGAGTAGTCTGAGGCACCCTTTACTGGCCAAGAAGCCGGGGATACAAGATGTGCATCCAAATAATGTAAACCCCAAAGCAAGACCCCACACCAAAACTGTGGCTTAATATGAGGGAATGAAACCCTGTGGTGAGACAGAGAGATATTGAAAGAGTCTCTCAGAGGAAGAAGTGGAAGCCTCATTGCTTGAATAATTTAAATCCTAAATGAATAATACAAACACAAATATGTTGAAGGGAACAATCCCCTGGCAGGGCATCTAGTACATGGATACATTCATGCTCTTCGTAATCCTGTTTTCATGACCTGTACATACTACTTCCAAAATGATCCCAAGTCATAAGGTTTTGAATCCCTAGGCATTCTAACATGGCACGTAGTAACAGCAATGTACAATGTAGAATAAGTTGAATAAGAAAAATTAAGTTGCTTGCTGTCTTACTGTTTTGCCATGTGATGTTACCTTTATCAGCCTAGGAAATTCAGCTCACAGAAGTTCTGCTATTATAGATTTTGCATTTATAATTCATATTCTTGCCATCAAATTACAGTCCCTCAGAAAGAATTACATGCAAAATATACATTGAATGAAATCCAAAATAAGTATAACATAACTTTTTTTTGTGTGCTACTGAAGAATAAAGCTAGCTGCAAAATTAACTAGAAATTTGTGTTCACTTTTTAGAGCGTAATTTGGTGCAGACACTTCTTTTATCCCTTTGTGATACTAAAATCTTGATATCCTTTCTCCCGTTGAGATATCTGAAGTCTTGAATACTAATAAGACCCATAGGCAGACATAATGAAGTAAATCTTATGGCTAAATACAATAATCGCCTCTGCGCAATCTCATTGACAGCAGAGAAATAGGAACCTTATTTTTAAAGAGCAAGAGTGAAACACAAAATAACCATAACCAGACCTAATTCAAGGTGAATTTTGTAACAAAAGTAATGAAGTATTCCAATTTTGCTATGTAGGCAGCTGTGTAGACTGTGTGGCTGTAGGATTAGGAAAGACTTACTGGTCCTGGGGCATTAGCACAGTGCAAGCAAAGACAAGTTACTGCCAGAAGGAGCCAGCTCTCGCAGCAGCATCTGCCACCACAGGCACACTATGCCTCCCTTGGTACCACCAGCAGAGATTTGCTGTTTGGCCACTCATGATGTTCAAAGAGCTGCTTTCTATCTTCTCCAACAGAGGTCATTTGGCAGCCTGTTGTCCCAGCCAACTGCATACTTTGCCTGTACCTAAAGCCCAGCCAGTCATAATCTAATTGATGGTCATTATTATTGTAAAGGTTTAGAACAAAATCTAGAGCTATACCTTGAAATTTTGGAAAGACATTAAACAGAAAAAAAGTCAAGGAAGCAAGAGTGATAAAAACCAAAAGGTGATGATAGGAGACATAAACCTATCAAGGAATCAGAAAGACCATCTTAGGACAAAATGGAATTCGAAATAAAGTTTCAGCATTTCACTTGGCAGCTCTGAAGACACTCCCAGCCTTATTTAAAATTGAAAGCATGTATACCATAGATGGATGAATAAATGACAGGGTAACACAGAGCATACACATTAAAAGCAACACAGATATCCTGTGCTAGCTGGAACAATGGGAGGAGAAAAAAAAAAAAACAAAACAAACAAACCAAAGGAAAGAAACAAGAAAGAAGAAAAACCTAAAGAACTATCAAGACTTAATAGTATATTGCTCCATCACAAAAAGTGCTTATTCAAATGGGAATGCACTAGTAAGCTTCTGTCTACAGGAGGGCAAACCTTAGAATCATGACAATAATGAAGTGGAAACCGCACCACCTTGAAAAGTAACAACATATAGTTAAAGGTTATTTAAACTGGAAGAGGAAAGAAATTTCTCTTAGGGAAAGTCTCCTTGATCATCAAAGAGTAAAAGGCACAGTCAAGTATGATAAGAATACTGGACTAAAACTGTCTCTTTTTTTTTTTATCCCCCCCCCCCAAAATATGATGGGAAATATGATTAGAGCCATTTCCCCAGAGTTATCTTTTCCTAACAATAACAGGTTTAATTGTTAAATGCCAAGATGTTGAAACAGATCAATAACATATCTCCAGGCACATATTCCTCTAAAATCTCTCAAGGAACTTGAGAAGGAAGTAGTTAAAATGCATGCAAAAACCTTGAAACCACTATTTCAAAATCAGCTGCTGTCCTGGAGGCCAGGAAATGCCATATATGATGCAGCTGTGGAGCAGCAGTTTTTGCTGGGGAGCTGTTGCCAGTCCCCACCAAGGGACAGAGGATAAGGGATCAGTTGTGCCAGATGCGTTTTAGCTCCAGAGACACCCTCCCTCGGTATTTCGGTCTCTTGCAGAGCTGGCAACTGTACAACTTTATAGATAAAACATGTATCTCCATGGCATTCTCCATTTCTTTCACCACACTAGAGAGGCACACTTATGATGAATTCAGACTTTCCCGTTTGCATCCATATTTTCCCAATCAAAGGTAAGTTCTTTCACATTACTTTCTCTGTGATAGTGGTAAATTGTCCAGTATTAATATATTTTCCTTTCGCACTTCTCTCACTATTGGCTTGCTACATAAAATTACAAAGCATTATGCACAACGAGTGTTAAGCACTCCAGGACCAGCAGATCATCTACAAGACTGCAGGGGTGTAAATCACTGAGATGAAAGTTTTTCTGATGCCACCTATTGCTCATGTAGTAATTACATCCCATTGTCCTTGTGGATTCGTTCCCTGCTAAAAATCACATCTTAGGTCTTGCCTTTCAGCAGGAGTTATCTTGTTTTGCCTGAGGTTATCTTGATCAGGTTCTAAACCAACCAAGGTGAAAAAAAAAAAAAAAAAAAAGGACTCTGTTTAATGTACATTCACATAATCAACATCAAATTTCAAGCTACCATCACGAGACAGAACAGAAAAGGTCTTCTGGAGCCATTAGTTCTGGCCCCTGCTACTTCAGTTTTCAGGCAAGCATAGTGTGCCTCTCAAAGTTAACATTAAAAGATGGGGCTTCAGTGAGGCAGTGAGGTTTGAAGTCTCGAAATACTTTTTATCTTTTTTTTTTTTTTTCCCAGTCAAGCATCTAAAGAACTGGACTCTGGACTCTACTGGCCTGTAGTTGATCTAGTTTGCTACCAACTGTTGAATACTAGAAACAAACACTGGTTGTTCAGTACAGGTCACAATTTTATTGTGATTATTTTCTATTGCTGTCATAGAAACATCTAAGCATCATTTTTTAATGTAAAAATGAGAATGAAGTCACTGCTGGCCATTATGACTTGACTAGATGTTAGGTATTATATAAAGTGTTAAATACACTCCTCTCACTTTGTGTACCTTAGTTCTACTGGTGTCTTTGAGAACTTGAATACATTTTCAGAGCAATATGTGTTCTTCGTCAAGACAAAGAGCAGAAAGAAAAATTCAACCTGCAGCCTCATCCACTGTCCAAATGACATGAAAAGTGAGTAAAAATACTGTAAGAGTTTTAGTCTTTAGTGTTGATCAGAGCCACAAAAGTGTTATACTTCTCCAAATATTATGATTACAAAGAATATATGGCTGTTATTCCTTTGATTTGTACCTCTGAGTATAGAGATTGAAACATTTGCTTCTGTAAATAAGCCACGCTCACTTCCTAAGATTGATTATGTACCTGATTACATATCACTTAATGTAGCTGAGCTTTGAAATTAGTATACGGCCAATTACTATGCAGCTTTCTAAATACAATTTATGTATACACAAATGATATTTTCAGACATCATTTACAGTTGTGTGAATCCGGAATGATTCCACTGAGATTAAATAAAGTTAGTCCAGAAAGGTACCCACGTACTCAACAGGCTGTGCCCCTCCGCTGGTAAATAGAGAGGATGACACAAGGTAACAGTGAAACAAAGGCCACACATGAGAAAAGCCCACGGGAATAGGGGAACACCTGTCTGTGCTGCGGAAGGACAGGTGGAAGGCGGTGTTTTCCCTGTGCTTGCGATTACAAAGAACTGTGAGCAGATGCCTCTTTTTTTCCCCGTGTGTGTTTATTAAGAAGCCGCCGCTGCTTTGCACTACCCTGGAGATGCCTTTCTAGCACCGCATGGCTGCCCCCAGCTCCCTCCCCGCATCACCTCGCCGAGGTCCCCCGGTGCTCGCCGTGCCCGTGTTGAACGCACATCGTTCTGCCTGCTGGGTAGTGCAGGAAGCCTTAATTACAGCCTGAAAATGACACTCGCTTCCCCTGGGAGCTTCCCCACTCCTCCCTGCGGGATGGGAGAGGCTGGGAGGGGCGAGGCGGGGGTTAAGCGAGCGCTCCCCGGGCCCCTCCGCGGGCAGCGGCGCCTACGTGCGCGCCGGCGGGGCGGCTCCAGCACCACGGACAGCTCCGAGCGGGCGGCGGGCCCCGGCCCCGGCCCCGGGGGGCGGAGCCCGGCCCTGGGACGCGGCTCCCGCGGCGGGGCGGCCCCGGGGCCCGCTCGGTCCCCGCCCCGGGCCGAGCGAGGGCTGCCTGCCGGCGCTTGCCCTCGCCCCCACCCCCGCCGGGACCCGGCGCGCCCTCCGCGCCGCCCTCTCGGCTCCCGAGCGGAGGCTCGCACCTGCTCGGCACCCGGGGAGCAGCGTCCGGCGCCGGGGGCATCCCCCTTCCTCGGCAGGAGGGGTGCGTGGGGCGAGGGGAAGTCCTCGTCTGGGTCACGCTGAGGGAGGACGGGGCGAGCCCTTCCACCGGGGCGGGGAAGGATGCCGAGGGCTCCGGTGGTCCCTTCCCTCCCTCCCCCACTGCCGCTCAAAATCGACCCCCACTCGCGCCTCCCCCCTCAGACGGGGCGTGTACAAAGCTCCCGCCCTCCCCCAGCCCTGCCAGCGCCTGGAGCTGCCCGGCGGGCCACGCTCAGGGGCCGGGAAAGGGCCGGCGGTGCCGGGCGGGCGGAGAAGCCGGGGCGGCCGGAGGTGGCGCCCCCCCCCCCCCCCCCCGCCGGCAGCGCCCTCGGTCCCCGCTGCCCCCCTGCAGCCGCAGCGGCGGGGGATGTGGCACGTCGCGGTGCTGCCGGGGTGTAGCTCATTCCTGATGCCGCTGTTTGTCGCTGAGTTTTGAAGAGATTTATTGGCTGGCTCTTGCTAAGCCACGCTTGAGTAATCCGAGCTGCTGCGCGCCGTGGTGAAGCCCAGAGGGGGGGAACGTCACTCCCTCTGGCAGCGGAGCAACATTAGTCTTCCAGCCCTCTAACCATCACTACAGCGTCGGAAACTGCCGGGTCACAGCCATTTGCTTTGGAAAATTGGCGATGTTTGGTGCTAGAGATCGATTACCCTTGTAATCTTCTCTCTCTTCCCCACCCCCCCACCCCCCCCCCCGTTTACCCCACCCCTACCCGCCCCAGACAATAGCGTCCGAGCTCCTCCAGGAAAAAAATAGAAAAGAAACCAAGAAAAGAAAGAAAGAAAAAGAAAGAAACTGGGGGATGGATCTGACTCCAATAGGAAAAGCGTGTCTCTAGAAGTGGTGCTAATGGGAAGAGATTTCCGAGCTCCAGAGGACGATGATTTGTCACAAAGGGTAGCTGGCTCGGTGCTTTGGGCTGGAGCTGTGTAGGAGATCCTTGGAGAAGTCATTGTGCACAGAAAACCGAAGACCTGTACAAACATGCCTGTTCGCAGAGGTCATGTGGCACCACAAAATACATTTTTGGGTACAATCATACGAAAATTTGAAGGGCAAAGTAAGTTCTCTCTTTCTATCTATTTTGCTACAGTAGTTTGATTCTGCTTGTGACTAAATGGACAGCAGCTCCAGACTATTTTAAGTTTGTAGCTTGGAAAGAAAACCCCAGAGGTAAGGAGGGGATCCCCGGCAGAAGTAACATTGTTTTTGCTCTAGAATACAGATTACCGACTTTAATTATTGGGATTTTATTCCCCCCACTATTTCAAGGAATAGTTTTTCTCTTTGACTGTATCCATAATGTATAGCTGTAGAAGTTATGTCTCTTACCTTCTTCTGAACGGGTGAGATGGCTCTAAAAGCAGAGTATACAATCTTGCTGCTTGTGCAATGTCTAAAAAGTAAGTTAGATTTATTATTATTGTTGTTACGATGATTGCTATTATTAATAATTATCATCTTTTCAAAATAAAGCAGAATAGCCAGACTTTGATTTAGAGGAAACAGATAATATGCAGAGGAGCTATTAAAGGGAAAATACTCTCTTACATTGTTGTCATGACTGCATTTTAATATAGCTGTCAAATATTTCTGCTTTGCTTATGGAAGCCTAAAATATCTACCAAACCAGTGCAAATGCATCTTCAGGGAGAGTCTGTGAGATCTTTTCCAATGCAGCAGTTTACTACCTGTCGAGGAGGCTGAAGCTGAAGTGTTTCTCCTGGCTGGAACTCTGGTTTACTGTTAACAGTAAGAAGGAACACTTGATGCTTAAAATTAATTTAATTTAGAAACAGTAGTTTTGATATATGCACATTTATTTAAATATTTAGCATAATTTTAGCATCAGTCTTGGTGCAAACCCTTACAGCTAATTCTGGTTATATACTTCCTTATGCTTAAACCCACGTTACCAACTTAATACTTATATTATTTGAGAAAAAAGTAGAGATGGTGTTTGTAGTCCTAATTTATCTAAATGTTAAGTCAGTGTTGCTACTCAAGTAAAGTTTTTATGCAGTGGAATATATATATATTGAAGAGAATAAAGAACTACCTACTAAATAGGCAAGTGACAGTCAAAGTTCAGCATGATTTAAAGAGATTAGAAAAAGCAAGAATGAAATCTATATTTTTCTCTCCAAATATTTCACTGTGTTCAAAGACAGAATATCTTTAAAATTTTGAAGACATGTACTGCTAGCTTGGGGTCACATAAAAAGACTTTCATAAAGCAAGGGACCTACTAGTGTGATTAAGTAAGCAGATATTTATGTTATTAACAATAAATGTATCAAAGCTGCACATTTATAATTACAATAGGAATAGCATGTTATAGTGGTCAATGGAAACAAATGAAATAACAGTTGAAAACTTCTGAACCTTTCTGTCAGCTGAGGGTTTGGGAAAGGATTATGGACTGAGGCACAGAACTTCGGTGGACTGTGCAAAATGTTTCCAACATCACAATCATTGGTTTTTGTGTACCTTCATACTCTGTTTTGTTTTGTTTTGTTTTACTACAGAATATTTTCCTTTATAAATGTAACTTCTAAAACAATCACAGAGGAAAAAAAAAATAGTGTTCTTTTCCAAATAGTTTTGTTAAAATATAGACTATAAACTTGCTGTCAGTCATCTCAACGAAAATCCCTACAGAGTAGACTGAGCCAGTTGGACCTTATCCCAGGAAGCCCTTCACTTGAGTAAAGACCCATCCTGAGGCCCCACTTCCCCCCAAAAGAAGCTACTAACTTCAAGGACTTTCCTGGAGTTATAGCTGACAGAGCAGTGCTCGTCACCTGGCTTTCATTGAAGCTAAAAAAGGGAAAATTTTGAAGTCAAAAGGAATTTTGCAAAAGATTCGCATAATGTGGTGTTATTTCCTTAAAAGACAACTATCTTCATCTTTAATGTATTCTAAATTGATTGAAGTTTCTTTAAAAGCTATGGATCAAATTAGCTACGTTAAATGACTGAAAATCTCTGCATTTCCAGTGAAAAGAAGGGTTGTTTAGCATCCATCTATGCAATCGACACTTTATGAAATGTTGAAAGAGTACTAAAAAATGCATCACTTTCTTTTATTGCAGATAAAAAATTCATCATTGCTAATGCTAGAGTGCAGAATTGTGCTATCATCTACTGCAATGATGGGTTCTGTGAGATGACCGGGTTCTCCAGGCCAGATGTCATGCAGAAACCTTGCACCTGTGATTTTCTTCATGGGCCAGAGACCAAAAGACATCATATTGCCCAAATTGCTCAAGCACTGCTGGGGTCAGAGGAGAGGAAAGTAGAAGTCACCTATTATCACAAAGATGGTAAAGTCTGGTTTTATTTTCAAGACTTTTTGTGTGTTTGTTTGTCAGTTGATTGGTTAAAGTGTGTATGATCTGCTGGCTAGACCCTTTGCTGGAGTAGTGTTGTAATTTCTCTAAAGTCCAGCGAAGCACACTTACATATACCAGTACAGGAATCTGCCTTGAAAGTAGTGGGTGTGTAGAGTGTATCACTGTATGCTGACTCTAACAGCTGAATGAAGTTAGCACTGTGTTTGCAACTATTGAACAAAAGTTCTCCTCTCAATTGGTTTAAAGTAGATGTAAATCTCCTAAAGTAAACAGCCCTACAACAATGAACAGATACCACAAGCATAGAGGGGACATCCTGTGAATGTTAATTTTTTTGAACTGTTTCATCTCACAGGACATAGGAATGGTGTATCACTTTCGGGGGCTTAACTCTGCCTGCCTCAGACAATTGGAACCATACCTTGGTTTAAATGCAGTATTTTACTGGAAAAAGTACAACAAAGTTAAAAGTAGGAAAAATTGACCTATCGTGAAGAAAGCATTAGCTTATAAAGAAAGGGACAAGTCTTCTTCAGAGGTGAGATATTGTGAAGTTGGAGTACCTGCAACTGAACCACAGAAGTCGTCCTAGAATTACGTTGTCAGAGTAAAAATTTGGGGATGGCTACAGTTTCCCTGTTATTCAGTAAAGACTCAATATATGAAGAATGTCTAAATTTGCTATGCTGATGCTTTTTGCCTGTTAAGAGCATAAAATGAATAAGTGACTGTATTTGCAGATTACAAACTGCATACTCATGAAAACTAATTATGATACATAATCGCTATATGTAGGGTTTGGGGCTTTTTTTCTAATTACCCAGGGTTATTTACAGAAACATGTGTCTTTCAAACAAATCAAGTAATGGGTAAGCGTGGTGTACCTTATTCTATCTCTTGCTGTGTACATTCTTGGGAGAAGGAAAAGGAAATTCGTATTCAAATGCTGAGCTTAAATTAGTTCTGGAGAAGTGCCAGTGTGTTGTTTGCATCAATTTTAGAATCACATGCAATGGATGCTCTCGCATTTTAAAGTCACAGAGTTAAACCCTGTTCTCAATAATTCTGTTGTTATCTCAGAGAGACTTAAGTAATATTATTTTTAGCTTAGGCTGCTATAATTCAGATAGGACTTGGGCCAACCATTCTACCCACGCTACCAATATTTAAGCATATTCTTCGTAGCAATTTCTCAGCAGAGTCTTTTATTCTTAGATCTAGTTCAGTGGTCTGGAGCAGATTTTGGTCAAGACTTGTTGTTGTAGCTGTGGCTTGAACATAGATTTCTCAGGAGACCTGACACCATGTGTCTTTTACACATCTAGCTTGTGTTTGTCTTAACTTGGTGTGTGTTAAAAATAATATTGCAAAAGGAGAATGTCATTGCTAACTTTCACAGCCACCAGCCTGGAGCACTGTTTTGAGATCTGGTCATTTAAAACTGCTTCAGTCTCCCAAGATGTTAGGAGTCAGGGAAAGGCACGTAACTGAGGTACTGCTTATCTGTTATTTACCGGAAATATATATTTTTCTAAAATGCTGAATTCTGGCATCATGCAACACACCATAATCTGTTTGAGCCAAACTAAAATAAAACTGTAAAAATTGCCATATCTATTGTAAAGAGTTTTGAATTTTGAAGCACATTATAAATGAGAGTTATGGATTATTCAGTGTAATCAGTCTTATGCACAAGGGTTCTCAGTAACTTCACTTCTGTGAATAGTTTCTTTAAATTACTAGACCATATGTTTGAAGTTTAAGGAATTTCAAAAGCTACAGACAACAGTTCTAGACAAATTTGGGTTGAATTCCTCAAAATTTTACTGGCAAAAAACTTTACTGGACTTAACATGTGCACTATATGCACTGCTGAATTTAAACAAATACAGGTGAATTATTTTGAATTGTAAATATCATTTAAAATATCAAGTCACTGATTACATGCAAAATTCAACAAAATACAAGATAGGTCTCAGACTCAAATGTGTAAATTTCAGACAGCTCGATCATTTGTATATACAGAATTTTTTGCTTCATTCCACATAATAATAGATTTCTTTACAAAATGTGATAAACAGATCTGAAGTTTATGTGGCACCATAAAATTGAAACTACCTATATGATGGATATCATAAATGTCAGTACACATATTATATAGTTATTCTAAATTACTGAAAAGATATACTCCACTTTTCATGTTCACTTTTCACTTTTTCAAATTTGCAAATTTGTTTTTGCAACATATAAAGTATATACATAATATACAGAGTATGTTATATAAAGCATATATATATATATAAAATACTCTGTATATTATAATATACAGAATGGTGATACCTAACGAGGACTTCCTCCAGGTTCTGAAGCAGAATGAATGAATTTAAAGACTTTTCTAAAAATCTAAGAGTTTACTGCCTGGTTAGTGGCTTATTTCATACTGTGTGCTGTGAGTGAATATGAGAGTATTTTAGGAGTTCAATACCAGCACAGTTAGAAATGTAGCTTTCTCCACGTGAGTAACCCAGGTTACTCCGATGAACTACCCACTGCTTGGAAGTTTGATTTGACATTTATTTCATAGCCACCCATTGTATAATATTTAACATAATACTAAGCATATGGAGGAGGAAGACAGCTCATGAACGTGTGAATCACTTGAGGTTCTACCAACAGGAGTTTCTGAAGACCATATTACACAGTCCTGAATAAATGCCCAGTGAATTGCAAATAAAATCTTATTCCACATCACACTATCATTTACTCTACATAAGCCGCTGATTATATCAGAAATTATTTTAATATTTCAAAGTAAAGCAAATGTTAGTGGGATCTTATATCTCCTCACTTATAAAGCTAAGTCATCAGAAGTCCAGCAATGCAGGTATCAGAAAGGGAATCACTCTATAAGTACTGCTTTTTCATTTTATATACCACCTCACATAGTCTTAAAATGTCACAGCTTTAAAGTTCAACTTAAAAGGAAAGTCTTGCACTAGAAAAATGGTATTGCATATGTACTGAGAATTAGGATTCTAATGTTCTCTACTGGTCTATAGTCCACCTCTCTAATGAAAGAAAGTGCAAGATTTTGATTTTTAAACATCTTGATGATGCGAGACTGAATGCTGCTGTTTGTTCTCTGCTTTAATCTTTAGGCCAGGTCACACATTTGAAGAAAAGGGGGCAGAAGGATGGGAAAAATTTTGTAGCCTGTTGATTTTCAGAAAAGGGCAGTTGCTTGGATCTACACTGTGTTAAACGTGGCAGACAGAAAATACAGTTGTCAAAGGAGAAGGCAAATTTGATGTATCACAGTTTTATAAACATGTTACCTGGACTGAGCTTGTTTCCCTTTTTACTGTGCAGTGTGGGGAGGGTGCAGAGGAGATGGGAAGAACATTTGTAATATCTTTGCGTAATTGTTTAGATGGCATGGAGGTGGGATGCCAGCATTACTTAGGCACCCAGCAAGCCCTGTCCCAACCACACCGGTGCCCTGTTGTCACAGAAGTTTTAACATTTGCAGCTAAAAGCCTTACTAGATCCACTTGCAGTATTTGTATCAGGATAAGATTGTTAATATAGCCTACATTTGGTTTCAATTTCTCCTCACTTCTTTTCCTTTTAGAAGGTTATTTATACAATCCAGGCAAAGTTCTAGTCCTCTGCCCTGCTAGAGTAGTGACACAGTAGGTGATTACATAGTTATCAAAGAATTAATTACTACTGAGAAAAATGGTTAATGGGAACAGATGGACACCAAAACTAAGGGTTCGAATTTATAGGTTCTCATCACACAAAAAGCTCCACAAACTGGAGCTGGATGTACTCATGGAATTAAAGACTCAGTATATTTCTTTTTTAATGTAAATATCCCTTTTTAAAAAGAACAATAGATAAATATAGGCAAATCTCAAGAACTATTATTTTGAAATAGATTTTTATTTTAAAGTCTTGCCCATTAGGCATTAACATCTGCTTAATTCAAAAATAATACTCTGATATTAAAGTAGCAATATAATACGTTCCTCACTATCTCACAACTTTGTTTTCACAAATCCTATAGCTATATGATCTGTGTTATAGTTGAAGGTCATATATTGTTTATACAGGATATCAATTCTTATTTTAATAAAGTTATTTGGTGAAAATGTTTGACAGCTCCTCTTTTGAGGACTCCATTTTGCAGTTTAAGTCATTATTACATAAATCATTCTTGACAGATGTAAAATATTGCTTGAGGTGGTAAAGCTGTAAAGCTTTTGGCATAAAAAAGTATAATTATTTTGGGACTGAGAATGAATATGTGATAATCAGAATGGATTGTATCACACTGATTACTTTTTTACTTCTTACTCCACGTTTTGTGGACAATGCGCTATATCTAAGCTTACAGAGTATAGCTTTTAAAGGCAGGTAAGGAGATCATTTAAGCTTACCCTATACACACCAGATTTTCTAGGGATAAGAAGCACTACAGAAGAGAATAGGTTTGAGCAAAGATAAGATTAAGCAATTATTTGCAGAGTGTTTATGAACTTCACAAGTTATTTGCCACTTACCCAGTTTGAGAAATGTAATTTGCTACAATTGACTGCAAATTAAGCATATTTTCAAAACACATTAAGATTCCAAACTAATATTTTTAAGGTCCTTTTAAGCTCTTTTTTTTGAGGATAAGAAAACAAAAAAATGTGTAAACATACTGACAAAATAAAGTGAAAATAGTATTAGGTGTTCTTACATAGAAAGATCAGGACTTAATTTAGAAGGTCATCATCTAGACTTCAGTCAGCATAGGGGTTTTATCACCTGTTTGTGTTCTATAAATGCTGTGGACCTACCAATCAATTAAAGATACAACTGAAAGGACCGACCCTTGCATGTGTGTCAAGTCCCCTTAGATTAGCTCTAACATGAGGGTCAGCAAGTGCAGTCTTGACTGTTGATTCAGTGCCTTAACCAGAGCTGATGAGAAAGCTCGAAGAATCAATTCACTGTCTGATACCCTGCTGCTGTAGAGTTCTTGGTTTAATACTGTCTGACTGCATTTTGATAAAGAGTTACCCTCCAACAAAAAGCTGTCCAAAACATCTGTCTTGATGCAAGTTTTTTTCCGAACATCCTTGAAAAAAAAAAAACAAACCTTGGATCAAATCCAGAATATTACTGAAGGCATTGAACTATTGGAAATGGATGACCTTTTCCTGTGTCTGTAGTGTAATGCTTCTACCTTAGGTTTTAATACTTGTCCTAAAAGACAAGATTGTCTCTTGTCCCAATTAGTATTGCTGTTTTTGCAACAGGGAGCACCATCAGCAGTGAGCCAATACCTCAATGATCAGAATGTCTCATTTCCCCATCCCCATTCAATTATGGTTCCTGTGCCTGCCCAGAACTGTGGGTCACTTCTTACGCACCTTTCACATGGGATATCTAATGATTATGATAAAGTAGCTCTCAGATATACTAAGTAGATTTATTTATGGGCCAATTTCAACAATATTTTTCAATTCCTTGGCTTTCCAACATATTCTTTTTTCTTCTCAGGTTAAGATGAATTTATTTTCCATAAGAAGGGAACTTTTATAGAAGATCACTTTTTCCCACTCGTGTATTCCTGCTAATGAGAGACATAAAATAGGAACATAAATAAAAAGTAACAAAAATAAATTGCCTTTAAAATTATTCTCTTTGTTGATGTTTAGGTTCAGAAAGATATTATTAGGTATATGTAATTTTAAAAAATAATGAAGAATACAAATGCTATTATTATAGCTACTGCATCTTTAACAGAAATAACATTCTTAGTCAGTTTGGAAAAATCCCTTCTGACAGTTTTAAGTTCCTCCATGGCACAAATAAAAAACCTGCAGGCTAGTGGATCAGGAGGAGTCTTTAACTTCAGTACAGTGTCCAGAGGGAACTCCTCTGCCACTGGACTTCCATAGTACAGTTTCACAGCAGGATTCAGAAAGTCACAGGGTCAACTAATCAAGGGACCCAAATTTCCCTTGCTTGAGCTACAAAGAATCAGTGATTGCTGACTTCTAAAAAGAGAGTCCCACAGTGGTAAGAAAGGTGTCACATTCTGGAGTCAAATAGCACTAGAAGGTTATGATATGATATGCATAATCAAAGGTTTTCTTAGCTGTTTAGAGTGATAATATACTATGGAGAAGAGATTCATCTTTTAACTAGGCATTGCCTGACAAAGTTTTTTATCTGCTTTGAATATGCTCCTTTTATTTTTAGTGAAAGTTATTTTGATTTTGGGTTATGAGAGAAAAAGAACAGAAGCTGTCAGTCTATTTTTTGGTGTGGATTCACATGATTTTATTGTGTCTTCTTTCCATCATCAGTGTGCATCCTTTCTAATGTTACATTCTGGTAAGAGAGTTATTCCATATTCCTGATTTGTGTTATCGATTGGTTCTTCCTCTTATCCACCAAATTGGCCCATACATCAAAAAGATATCATACTTTGCAATAGACATGGGGAAAGAGCAGCTGCTTTTCTAATAGCAGCATTATGCATATTTGGTATTATACAAACTTCAGACCATCACACTTTGTATACTGATGTTGACATTGGTGCTGTTCTCTCTGGTTTCAGCAACAGAAAGAGAATAGTGGTGTGGTTTAGATTTTTCTCTTTGTGGTTTCAAGTCCAGTTTGAGAATGTTCCCTACATATTTCACTGAGTGTATGACTCAGTCTATGTGCTAGACAGTCCATATTCTTCCCAGCTTCCTAGCTAAGCATGGAAAAAGTTTAATCAAGCAGTATAGGATTCAGAGTAGCAAGACCAAGCTGACTATTGAAATTGCTAATTGACTCTAGAAACCGCATATCTCAAAAGCAATCAGAACTGTAGCTGTCAACCTAGATCTAGGCAGAGCAGATGCATGACAATGACAGTGAGGTATTGTGGCTCTATAGTTACAGCTGGTTTTGCACATTGTACATCTCTGAAAGCTCACATCTCTGAGGTGAGAAGTATTTGTGTTGTAATTTTCTATAGCTTGAACTTTTTAGTAGAGTATACTGTTTTTTTAAAAAGAAATAGCATACGTATTTGAATTAGTTCTTAGAAATTAAATTAAAATTTCAATTTGAAAGCAGAATTACAGCTATAACTAGCCACAAAATGCTTTTTGACCTCCCGCATTTCCATAGATACCATATTTTAAGCTCTTTCACCAACATTCTGGTACATTATAGCCTTTTTGTTTCTATTTTTCTTAATTCTTTCATTCTGTAATCACAGTGAAATCTCATCAGTAATGATCACCACAAAGGTGAAAACTCAATCTGAAAAAAAGTCAAAGTAAATAGTATAAAGGGGAGTTCCTGTTGTCTTTTTCTGATTCATTAACCAGACTAGTTACAGATATTATACCTCGTTTCGATAATGCCCTCAATTATAGCACTGAAGTGTTACACACAAAAAGAATATATTCCAGCCTCATTGTTAACAAAGAGCCATCATATCAAAGAGCCATCATATCATCAAAACCTAAAGATGGTGTTTCAATGTCAACATTATTAATTATTTCATTTCTAATAGTTGAGTGGAAATGACCAGAAGAAAGCTTTGGCCAGAAATCACAGCTGCCTTCATTACTCCTATGGCTGCTGAAATTTCTTGCTTTCCTGTCCTTGTTCCTCCATAGTACCATAGTCAATAAAAATCCTTTCTTTTACATTTTGCCATGACCTCATTTACATCCCTGATTTGCCATATGAGACTGCAGTGGCAACCAGAAAGTCTTGCCTAAATGTTCAGTTCAGTTCAGAGAAACACAGCAAGAGTTTACTTCAAATACTAGGAAATTCTGATTTATCACAATACCCAAATACACTGATCCTTGACAGTATCAATTTATGAACTGTTGGCCTCTCCAGAGCAAATGCATAGGACTATATAGTAACTGGTTGTTTCTGCTCCCAGACACATCTTAAAGGCCTGAGAGCAAGATAGCAATACCTACAGATACAGGACTCAGGTTGTGCACCCACAGCTGCAAAATTTAATTTTTGCAACACGAAAAATCCTGATCTTTAGGTATTAGACCAGTGCTGGTACAGGCACACTATGCCATTGCTAACTAGTATTAGCTGAATCTGAGCTGCTGCATACAAAGACAACAAGTCATGAAAGAAATATGTAAAATGCAGACAAAACCTTCCTCCATTTTAATCCATAGGGTAGAGAGGCAGAGATGACCTCATAACAAGGATAGATAAATATTAGGGTTTTTTGCCTTATACCTAGGCTGCTTGAAAAGCAGTTAATCATCATGTAAATCTGTTTCATCACTAACACACATATTCTAAAGCACTTATTTCCAGCTGTTCTCAGACTTTGGAGTTTGTGCCCTTTTGAGATTATTTATTTCTTAGAGCATTCTCTGCTGATTTTCATTCAAATCAATGCAAGTGTATCTCTGAAAATAGCTTGCAAATTTCCTCCTTTCAAAACTCATTTGTGCCAATCTGCTTTACTTCTTCCTCTCTGGAAAAAATGCCAGATAATCTCATTAGTATTTTGCATGTTTATGGATGTTGTACAAGAAAGCATTTCTTTTTATACTTTCAAAATAACATGAAACTCAGTAGTCCATAAATCCTCTTGTCATGGTATTTAACGTAAAATACTGTTGCAGTTCTGTCTGCTTGCTTGAAAAATGGCTTTCAATTCACAAATGGGAAAGAAAGAAAGAAAACCCAAAGGCCATGTCATTTTAAATATTAAGAATAAAAGAAAGGAAAATGTGTTTCTTTTATTCAATCATAAGTGCCCAGCATTATTCTCGAGTGATAGAATATACCAGGAATCAACACCAAAGTCCATCCTACAGAAAAGACACCACTTCCCAAAAGCTATTTCTGATGTCATGGACATCATACCATATTATGTGAGAGGATAACAGCCTTGAATTTCAAAACCAGGTATCTCTAAATCAGTATCCAAGCAGTCCCTGTGGATTAATGGAGCAGCTCATGAACTGGTGTGAAAGACAGCCTATGCATAATGTCAATCTTGAGCCAGTCCGTGCTGGTCCACAGTTCAGAGCACCCTTAGTGCTTCTGTAAGTTATACTGATTGTTTATGGCAACAAGAATATGAGGTGGCACAGAAGCGGCTTTACTGTTTTACCCAAAGAGTTTCAAAGAAAAGGTTTGTAGAGGGATAAAGCAGAGTTTGAGTACTGTTTGTGGGTGACCACAAAACTGTGTTATGTTGTTTCTCTTTATTCTAAAACTTGCAAATCACTTGTCAGGAATAGAACTGTGGTATAAGGAGCAGCTCCCAAATGCTTGAAAAGTTAATTAAAAACTACTAACTGCTACTGTAGCTGCAAGCAGCGTTAGTGTCTGATGTGTGTGATGTTTGTAGATCAGGCACCAGGTGCAGGTGGCATCCCCCTTCTCTGGTTACTGTTTATTTAAAAAGGGGAAAAGAGGAAGGAAACATGGTCTGCAGACAACACTTCTTCCTAGCTGGCAGGTATGCAATTCTATTTTATAAAAACAGCTACACAAACCAACAAAATTACAGCTGAGGGAGTTTTTCAACAGACCACGTAGGTCTATTTACATTTGTTTCTAATTGTCTTTTGACCTCATTTATAAAAGAAACAGATCCTGCAGAAGCAAAATCACCAGTAGTGTCACTGTCTCTGCAGAACTTGGCATATGCAAAACATAATTAATGGCCAGATAAATACATTCTGTGAGGCTGCTTGTATTTCAAACATGATTTCTCTCACATCTGAATGTGCAAAACCATTTGTCCCTGCTTCACGGGAACGAAGTGAATTACTTCCCTTTTAAGTAATATTTTGGTCTCAATCCCTTTTCCTTTCACCTTAGGATCATTTTCCTATAAATAAAAAAAGTTGTGAATAAAGCACTTTATTTTCACTTTCTGAGGAATTTAAGAAAATGTATCGACTGGTTTTTGAAATGAAATAGAGAAACAATTCTACATGTTTAACCTTGATTGTTACCTGGAAAGTAGATTATCTAACCCCTTTTTTCCCGTTATGGGCCACAGGCACTAAAATATCAGACAAAACTAAAGTATCAGACATAACTAAAGTATCATAGTCAACAAAGATCACACCAAGGTTCAGTTATTCCAAGGGAAATGACTGACCTGAACTTTCACATGTAAAAGCAAATTTAGGACTAGATTTTCAATTACACGTATTGTGCCATACATATATATATATATATAAAAAAAATAAAAGGGCATTACTCCCTCTCAAGAGGTTTAACAACCACTTTGAGGAGCTGCCAAAATTACCTCCTGTCCAACCATAGATTCATAGAATACAAACTGATATTCTATAGTTCACCACAGTTTTACTAATAAAGCATTATCCTTATTAAATACATTCAATCACAGGAAATCTGAACTGACCAGCAAATTAAAGTGACTCCGAACGAGATGATTGACTAATGCAGTGAGTCTTTTACCTTGAGAGACAGATTATTCTTGAAAAGCTCACAGTTCCAAGCCACCATTCTCTACTGTATTTTTGCACTATACTCGTCTCTTTTCTAAGACAGAACGCCAAGGTTGCACTGTAACATTTCCCAGTATAGACAAGAACATTGTGTATATATAAATAAATGCCGCAAAAACCCCCAACATGATCAAGTCCAAGAAATGGACAACAGAGTGAGAATATGAAATTATATTCAATAGGAAATAATTCTGTAGAGCAATCTTTAATAGTAATTGCACTGAATAGGAACTATTCTCAAATGTGTATCTCAGACCACAAGTTAGGCCCAAGAAATGAAACACCTGAGTGTGATGCAGTTGTGTACATGTCTCTGTCCTGTCTGTAATAAAGGCTAATTTCTAGAGAAATCCTCTAGAGAGGATACACACTGCAAGTGCTAGAATGAGGTTAGAGACATCTGGGGTTATTCTGCATGGCAGAGGGGACTAAACCGTTTTCTTCTCTTGCCACAGGGTTAAAGAATGCAAAGGTGGAATCGAGTCCTGTTCATCTCTTTCCCATGTAAGCCCTGTACCAGGTTTAGCCCTCAGGGTTTCCAAATTTGATACAGAAAATAGAACTGCCAAATAAATGACAAAGAAAAAAAAATATAGGAGGCTGGTTAAGAAAGTTCAGTGGCTGCTAAGGTCACACTTTTTCCTAACAGGAAAAACTTATCATTTGCAAGTCTCACATTGGACTTTGTGATAGTTGTAGCACTTATTCAGGAGAACCATGAATCAGTCATACAGAGCCTATGCATCATTCTTAAACCACATCGGTATTTTAAAATAAAGCAAAACTGTATCTCATCTGAGCATTATTTGTCTTTAACTGATGCTGCACGTATCATATAATGAACCAGGCTTTATTTCCTCCCCAAAACAAAAAAAACTCCCACTCTCCAAACATTCAAATAACTGACATTTCGTCAGACTTTACCTTGATTCAGCTTTTTAGTTGTGTATAATGGTGCCTGTCCTCCATGATCCTGAATACTTGTGAGTCCTATAAACTTACCAAGGAGAAAATGGATATTTTTACAGGATATAGTACGTGTGTTCAGATTCAACAGGCTCATCTCTAAACTTGATATATTAACCAGGGATAATCTCATAACGTAGTTTAGATTGTAACTTTTTCCCCTCTTGGATTTCACCCTTTGTTTGTATGTTGTTTTTTAGAAACTGGCACAATCTGTATAACAAGTGATGCTTTGCTTCACATAGGAATCTTTAAATAGCAATTGCTCAGCCGTGTTTGCTTTTGGAAAGCATTCTGTTAGCATGGCACATATTCTAACTAATATATAACATTTTACCATGCCAGTATAATAATAAGTCCTTTTGTCAGATTGGTCTTTTATAGCCATAATTTTTTCATAGCATCAAGAAGAATTTAGGTCAGGAGGAGACTCAGGAGGTCATTCAGTCCAGCATCAGGCTGAAAGCAGGAGCAACACAGTATTCGGACTAAGTTGCTTAGGGCTTAGTCCAGTTGGGTGTCAGGGTGGAGACTACGCAGCTTCTCTGGGTAACCTGTTCCCAGTGCTCAGTTAACCTCATATTGAAACTGTTTTCTGCTTATGCCACGTCAGGTCCTCCCTCATTTTAATTTAAAGCATTGTCTATCATTCTCCTGCCATGCTCCTCAGTAAAGAACCTGCGTCCATCTCTTGGTAATTTCCTCATAGCTATTGAAAGGCTCTTACTACATCCCTCAAAGCTGTCTCTTCTCTAGGCTCCTGGCCAAGGCCAGTTTCCTCAGCCTCTCCTCACAGGACATGTGCTTAAAGTCCATATCCACCTTGGTGGCCTCTACTGGCCTCACTCAAGTTTAGCAACATCTCTCTTGTACTAGGCATCCAAAGCTGGATGCACGATTCCAGGTGTGACCTAATGAGCACTGAGGACAGTGGAAGTATCACTTTCCTTGATCTATGGGCTACACTTCTGATTATACAACCCAGTATGCTTTATCCTGGACACAGCTGGATTCAAATTTCTCAAGAGATCCCTGACTCAGTCCTCTTCCACTGCCTTGAACCCTGTCTCAAGATTCAAATGTCTCCCAGACTGAGGCAGTGAACATATAGAGTACCTCAGCTCTATCTGCATCCACTGTCACTAAATCATCTGCCCTGCTCAGCAGCAGGCTCGCGTTATACTTGTTTATTCTTTTACTGCTAACATAGCTAGCCACAGAAGCTCTTATTGTTTTCCTCAATATCCCTAGAGTTTCAAGTCCAGCTCTGCTTCTCCTTTCCTAAGACCATCCCAGCATGCCTGGGCAGTGTATCTGTATTCCTCCTTTGTAGCCTGCCCTTGCTCCCACACCGTTATATGTTTTTGGTTTTTTGTTTTCAGTTGGGTTTTGGTTTTATTTTTTTGCACTGGAGCTCAGTCATGAGTTCCCTGCTGAGCCAGCTGGTATTCTGATACATTTACTCATTATTCGGAGTATTTGGATGGACTGCTATTGTGCTTGAGGGAGCTATACCCTCTGGAAAGTTTGAAGAACTAGTAATTGGTTACCATATTTTTTTAAATTTTTTTTTGGCCCATATGTAGGTATTTTACACACCTTTTATTATACTAATTTGCATTCTGTACTACTTGTATAGATTCGTCTTCCTTGAATGTTCAGTTTTATGTCAAGTTTTACACATGAAATTTTACATAACTACGATACACTCAGACATGCATTAGAAAATCCTGTTTACACTGTATATTAAAGATGGTTGAAATTGCAACCTAGATATTGTTTGCCAGGAGATCTTTTCCAAATGTCATTACTGATGTGCTACATGGTATAAATTCCATGTTGCTTCCCATTTTATTACGAGGAACTCTATCCTCAGTGTTTTCCTGTATTGGAGGCCTGTTAGGCAATCTGCCCAATTTTCTTTGGGAGATTTTTTACACAAACATGTGTTTTGAGTTAAGAAGAAAATAGACATTGTAATGATTATTTTCCATGGATTACAGTCATCCAAACAGCTTAATGCTAAAGATAATTGCAATGAAGTTCTTGTAAGTTTTAGAAGCAGCTAATCAGCTGCCTTATACTGGGAGATAAATGCAACTGCCACTGGCAAACAGCTAGGGCATCCCCAGCACACATTATTCAGCACTTCATCCCCATCATTAAAGATGTGCAGAAAACAAGTCTTCTAAGAGAGAAATATTTTTCACACCGTGTGGAATTCTTGTAGTGACTTTCAGTAGTGAGGTAACCTCCCCGAAACACTGTCTCAGGAGAAAAAGTTTGTTGCTAACATTTCCTTATATAGGTCAAGGCAAAAGACAGCACATTCTTCTCCATTTCTCTTCTGCCAGTTTTTATTTCATATTTTCTTCAAGAAATAATAGATACAGTGATTTGTCCTAAGGTCAGTCTTCCAGGTTAGTGACTAGGGGAGATAGAAATCTGCTGTTTCCTTCAAGCATTAATACTGCCCTTTTCCTTTAGGCCAATGCCAACTACCCTTCCCCTACTCGATCAAACAACGCAATCAATATCGAAGTGTGCTAACTGCTTCCTGACAGGAGCTCAGCACATCTGGCTGCCAGCATTGATGGTGCTAAGCACCCTGCTGGAGCTGGCCCCTAACACATGCAGCATAATGTGTCAGCAGCAGAGCATCAGGAATCCTGCAGCTTTTGTGGTGCTGCAGCGATGTCAGATCCATGGTTTTAAGCAGTGCCCCTTCAAATACCCATCATTTAGGGGTATGATTCCATCTGAGAATATTAAAAAAGATAACTGAGGCATTATCTCACCAGTTTAAGTCACCCCAGTAGCCTGACAGCCTATTCAGAGTTGTGACCCATTCCACATTTTCTTTCAGTTCTTTATATATAGAGAAGGACCGTTAAACAAACACAATGTGACAATTAAAGCATATTTAATGAATATTATTAATGATTAGTTCAACTGCTGTTTGAAGGAGTTGGTAAGCTTCAGCAAATAAACTTCCAGTGACTAAAGCAGCACTGATGGTATTTTTAATTTTATTATTAAAATAATTTTTCTCCCTACTGCTCGCATATTTGACACTTACAAATCTGTTTGTCTCATGCTGGATTTTATTTGTAATCATCCTAATGTGATATTAAAAAGTTCATTGATAAAACCAGCTTTACTGACTGTCTAAAAGAAACTGTCTTTTACTCTCTTCCCATATGACAGGTAAAAGCAACTTGGGGGTGTACAACAGCGGTTCCTGGTGTTACATTACCAATGCTGGTTGCCCCTACAATCAATTAATCTGGTGATGCAGAAGAGAACGTATCTAACATATGCATTACAATATTGTATTATGTAAGGATTTCTGATTTGGTCTTTTTTTTTTTTTATTTGAGTTTTTTATTTCAGCCCAGATGCAAAGCCATTCCTACTTCTACAGTAGTTAATGAGAGATTCACTCATTGACAGCATAATTGCAATCATTTCTGCATGTAATAGATACAGTATAGTATTCAGGGTAGCTACTTGTATGTACTTCATTTCTGCATAGGGTTAATTTAGTGTGCATAGCATTGTGACGTACATCTTATTATTTAATTTAAAGGAATAAGAATATACAAATAATTTGTCATGCTCAGACTGGACCAAATTGTCATTGTCAGGTTGCCCGTTAATAGCTGATTGAAAATGTTGACTTGTTTTTGTCAAGGAAAATGGTTAAAGATACTTGGCCTTACAAGGCTCCTGTAAAGTCAGAATATGACCAAGAGCCAAAAGGATGGCTTTTCTAAGCCTTTTTTCTGATGCTGTGCTTTGCAGAGGAATACAGTTATCTTTACAAACAGGTATTACAAAACAACTTATGACTTATCACTGACAAAACTTCAGAAATGGTGTTTACTTCCCAGTTACTTATGGTCTTTATCTAAAACAAAAGAAATGTAAACCCAACCTCCCAATCCAAATAAGTTTAATTTCTAATAAGGTTTTTGAACAACTGAAAAGCTTGTGTGTTTTTGTTTGGATGTCAAATGCTTGAAAATATTTGATAGTTACGTATTTGATATTTAGGTATTTGAGAATGGCCTTATAAGTATATGCTTTTTCAAGACCTTATTGAAAAGATCACCTTTGTAATGATCAGCGAGTCATTCTTTTTTTTAGATATACAGTATATTATAATGTACACTTTGCAAGCAATTATGAGAGCAAAATAAATTAGAGATATTTTAAAATTGAAGTAATTCCATACTAACTACAGCCCTAATCTGTAGTGTTACAGCAATTTTATTATTCTTTGAAATTACTATTTTCTCCCTGGAACCCAAGATAATCAAAGGGAATATAATAGGAAATTTTAAGGATCAAGGCAGTGAATTCAACCGTAGAACTGCCCAGGTCTATTGGCTGGGAAAAAGAAGCGTCTTATTTAAAAGTGGTAATGCTAAATATAAACCTTTTCTTGAGTACAGGATTGACAACTCCGTTAGGCCTACCTAATCAGCCTCTCTGAAGTGCACCAAAAGGGGTAAGCAAAATTTCTGGCTACAGGCTACTGCGCATCACCCCAAATTGCTTTTTCCAAGCCTGCAATGGAAAATTCACTTTTTCTTTCAATATTTTAGGCAGTATAGAGGCCTTCATACATACCTGTGTTGGAGGTTGATTGTGTCTTACATTTTATGGGAATAAAATACCAGAACTGTTATGCTGAACCCAGATCAGGGATCAAAGTTAACACGCTATCTCTTAGCTATTATCTGCAAAGGAAACTTTCCAGAAGGGATTAAAGAATTACAAAGAAAGTTTATTTTTACCTGCCATGGACATATCTATATATTGCAGAAGAAAAACATTGCTAAAGGAAAACAAAGAGAAAAAATAAAAGCAAAAGCTTTTTGTGTCTGTCCTCTTCTGCTGTGCTACTTTGAGCAAACTGACAATGTTCTTATGCAACAGCAGTGTACAGAGGAAAAAATTAATAGGATAGAAATCTGTTTTAGTTGTGCAAAGTGTATCAGCCTTCAATCAGTGATGGTCAAATCAATTCTATTTTGAGAGATTTTAGGTTCTTAGGGCTACAGTCTTAAAGTCATTGACAAGTTTATGTGTTTAAGCAAGTGGAAGAAAAGCATGCAAAACCCTGCCAGAGAAGTTGCTAGTTAGCTCATAAATGAGCATAAAGCTCATGTCACCTTTAATATTACTACAGCTTTCACTGAGGAAAGGAAGGGGATTGTGGATTCACAAGCATACATAGAATTACATTTTTTCTTTTGTTGAAATGCTCTTTCAACTCAAGTAAAGCAGCTGGCACAGTCATGTGCTGAACATGAATCAGCTGAGCACACCTGGCAAGTAGCTGTTTACTCAATTCTG
Source organism: Leptosomus discolor (assembly GCF_034619465.1). Lineage (NCBI taxonomy): Eukaryota > Metazoa > Chordata > Aves > Leptosomiformes > Leptosomidae > Leptosomus > Leptosomus discolor. Next base: position 19,837,373 of record NC_141395.1, on the reverse strand, counting down.
TAGTTTGCTAGTTAGCAGGAATCACACTATCTATCTTTACAAAGGTGACCACAATTTTAACCCTGTAATTTTTTTCAAATTATGAAGGTATGTTGACCTTTCCTTCAGGCCAGGCACTACAATGCATGGCCACATTTTCAAGAAAAGTTTACTGAATTCGAATACTCAGCGCTCTGTTCTGTGAGGATTTTGACTTTGGTGGTTTATGGGGTATGAAAATAATGGCCTGTGTTCTGTGCCTAAATGAGAGCTGATTTCTTCTGAAAATCCTTCTGAAAATCTAGCCTGAGTTGCACATTTACAGAAGTTATAAATCTGATTTGCTGACTATTGTTTTTGTCTTTACTATATCATAGAGGATCTATCTTCTGCAGTTTAAAAACTCAGTGATAATATACTGCATCCAGTAATATCTACAAATGATAATCTAGAAATAAATGTAGTTGTCTTTTTCATTGCTGCTACTTATGCTTATTTGCACATCTTTTTCATGTTACCTCTAAAATAAGTATCACAGGTATGGTAAAACACAGAAGGGACAAACTACAAATTTACCTCTCTTCTACAAATTACTTCTTCAGAGCAACTGGCATTATCCAGCAGTGAATACTCATTGGTTTTGGTACCAATACAGTTTATGGGAACTATAGTAAATAGCTTCAGATATATTTACTATAGTGGTTGTAATTACTCATAATTATATAATTATAATTAAATTGGATGCCTAACACTATCAAACAAGGATATAGTCAATATTACCACACAAAATTGGCTTGGCTGTGTATTAAAGTGCAAAAGTCACAGACAGCTTGATGTAGCACTTGAATTGGAGCCCTGTTCAGACTTCAAGAGTAAGGATCCTCCGGAGAAGCTGTGTCTAACATACTATTACAAAAGGAAAGAAAGGATATATAAGCACTGTAAGAAATAAATAAGCACAATAAGAAAGCATGTGCATAAATGACTGTATGAGACTGCATGAAATATTTTAGTCCTTGGCAGAACTGTGGGATAGCAACAACAGAAATATTTCCTTTCAGGCTCCACCCTACTAACTTTTCATGTCATGTTTCAACTGAGTCATTTCTGCAAATGCTGAATTTCTCTGTACCCAGATTTAAAATAGCTGAATTCAAAAGCAGGAAGACTGGCTTGGACATTTTTACTCTACCATAAGAAATTTAGATCTGAGGTCTGTTGGAAATTCAAATACCTAACAACTTCAAAATTAAACTTTCAGGGTTGGTTTGGGCTTGTGCCAGTAAGCAGCATCTTCATTACAATGATTATTCCAAACACAACCTGCTTACAAAACAGCACAAAGCAGGTAGAGAGCACACAAAAGGGCCACACCAGCAAATCTTGGATGGCATGTATCCACCAGGTGGGAAGAGAGTGTGAACAGGGAACACAGACCTTACGGGAAAATTAACATATTGGTTCTATGGGAATTGTTGCAAAAACCGTCATACAGGTTGGAGCTGTTTTTGACTTTAATCTAGGCTTACAAGAAGAGTAGGAAGGTGAGCTAACACCCCTTTCTTACATCTGCCATAACTGAAACAAGCACACAGTAGGCAGCGCAGAGGACTGAAAGCCGAGACTCCCTCTTGGAAGTGTTTTAAACTGTTTTTCTTTCTCTTGAACCTTGATAAAAGCATGGTTATTTATAGGATAGCAAAATGTCAGATTAATGATTTTTTTTTCTGTAGCAGAGTAAAGATCTAAGATGTAAAGCAGTGTGGTAAGAAGATGCTGTATGTAGATTATTTGAATGATACGTTTTCTTGGTGTTCTTTTGTTTCACTATATTTAATCTATTTTCTAAAGTAATCAATTAGGAAAAAAAAAGTGATTAAAATAACTGGAGAGAAATTACCCAGGACTTTTTGATGCTACCTAATTAGATATTTCTGAAGGCCTGATTTATGACACATACGGCGCAGAAATACTGTAATTTGGGCCAGGGCTCTTACTTACTCAGTTTGTTAGCTACACCGCGCTAATTGCCAGGTCTGTACAGTTTTTGTTGAATGCTCAGGCATCTCTTTCTGCATGAAAATGTCACAACAATAACAAAGACTTCTGCAGGAAGCCAGGGAGCTGTGCAGAAGGGTCTCTGGAGGACAAGCATCCTCTCCCAATCATAAGAAGTAATCATCAAACAAGGTCCAAGGATTTCTAGAGCCAAGAATGAAAGGCAGCGTAGTGAATAATGCCTGGAAATTCAGTTCAATTCAGAGGACAGTTCCTGATCTTCCCATCTTCCCTTTCTTGTTTCTTCTTCTTCATCACAAGCAGGACACTATTCATCATCTTTAGCACAGGACAGGGACATCCAGGAGAGGCTAAAGCAAGGTGTGCTGGAGAGCGTGCTAACAGCTGGTTTGGGAATCAGCTGTAAATGTCACAGCTGGTTTTTGTGAACCAGCCTGAACTGCTTTGAGTGGTGCCCCTGGCTGTGCAGCTGCATCCACAGCACACAGGTGCTAATACGACCCAGATCCCCAGCACAGATCATACATGTAGCTATGAAAGACTATCTGAGTTAATGCAGCTGGCAGTAAACTTAACTCCTAACCACTCACCTTACTATTTAGAAAATTAGAGTTCCAGTGTGTGGCAATGGAAAGAGAAACTTGCAGCAGCCTGGGCCCAAGAAAACTCAAGAGATTTCAAGAGTCTCAAACCTAGTGTTAACCCTTGGGTCCTCTGAAACTAGAAGAGGGTCAGAGCCTCACACTGCTCCTATTCTCAGCACAACCTGAGAATAAGTCTGTGGAGAAACTCCAAAAGATCTTCTAACCCTTCTCACCACACCCATCTCAGGATTATTTTGCTGGGAAAGGTAACTCACTGAAAGATCATTTTACTTCTTCATATTAAAAATGAAGTATATTTTCCTATCATCCCTCTGATGCATCAAGGTAATAAAGTGTCCATTTGATACAAACTGAAGAGCATCTCTTCCTTTGGATTACTCCCAAGTGCAAAAAAAGCTATTCTTAAAATCACTAACAAAACCAAATTATTTCCATATACTTGTTAAAATAAAATTTTGACTATTGCCTTTTAGAGGACTCATCTCTGCCTGTTTGTTAACAATACAGCTTCATTGGCCATATATTATTTACACATCCTCCTTCAAATACAGTTATTACCTAATTGAGGTACATAATTCCATAGGGCACCCTAAGGCAGGTTCTGCAGAGAGCTGTGGGGAGGCACATGCCCTGCAGTAGAAATGCAATGAAATCAACAGGAGTTCAACTCCCTGGATATAAAGCAAAGACCCTCTCTCACTGGCCTGCTACAAAAGCACTGAAAGTAAAGCACCTCTGTGAAAACATCTCTGAAGACAGCAAAAAGGCCAGAAGAAAACACAGGAGCCAAAATGCAAGCTTGGACAAACCTAGCATTATTTCAGTACACGGAGAAGGCCGCTGTACCTATCAAGTGAAAACGTTTGGCTTCAAACTTCCAAAACAAGAATTGAACATGACTAAGATACTAAAAACATAGGGTGAAAGTGACCTAAGATCAGTTTTTACTTAAAAATGTTTCATCTTCTAGGGGGAAAAAAGCAATCAAACAAACAATGGGGAAAGACGGACATATAAATGACTAAATTATTACTTTAATTTTATTAACGCTTAATGGAAAAAGGTGACTTAGTCCCATTGCATAATTCTCATTAATATCAGTAATTAATAAGGCTTTATGAAATATGCGAGAATAAACAATATCTGAACTCAAATACTGATCTCTAACATCTGGTGATTAAGAGAAATACAAGCACAGAGTTTCTTTAACAAAACCTTCTTAAAAATTCTCAAGTTTCAAACATAATAATTTTGAAATCTGAAATGTTGTTAAAAGCGAGTTTGCCATTAGATCTGCATTATATTCTTTCAACGTTCACTCTGAACCAAATGGAGCATTTTTGTGAGTGACAAAGAAAATCAGGTAAAAAAGCTTTTGAATTCTAATATGTTTAACCCCTGAAATTAAATAATTGTAATAGCTGATATAGAATTAAAAGAGAGACAAAATTTGCATTTTTGGCTTGTATTTTATTATGCATAATATAATACCTTCATATGATTTTTAATATATCTAATAAGGAATATTTAAAATACTGATAAGATAAAATAGGTCTATGATGTACTTACTGTAGTATCCTTTGTATTACATAAAAATTGAGAAAAAAAATCTATGTTGTTTTCATTTAATACACCCACTTATAAAAGTGAACAGCCAAATAAAAATTTAAGATTTACCCATCATTATTTTATGGTTTAATTCTAAAAATTTTATAATTAATTTTAGAAAATTTTAGAAAACTTAGATGTCTGCCTTGCTTCCCCAGAGACACCTCTCTGTTTTTGTAATTCCTCCATGTCTAGGCTGTACTTTTAAATTTCTGTTTATCTAAGTGAAGGTACTGATACTTACTATTGCTAAATGCATTCTTAGTGCTGCAAACAGGAGACTGATTTCCGACTACCTTTTCTAGTTCCCTCTGCCCTGTTTAACACTCTCCCCTCCAGTCTGTCTTTTATTCTCGTCATTTGTTTAACTGTGTTTCTTTTTAATCCTGGCCAGAAACATCAGGGTTTTCCACTAACAACTAAAAAGGGGTAAATGGTTGTTCCAACCATAAATTTCCTTAGAAATTAAGTTACCCATTATGCCCTAAAATATTCCACTGAATAAAAATATTTCATGTCATACTTAGGCAAACAAGCAGATAGTAGAAGTTGAGCAGACAGCATATTAAGAAACAAGGTCTGTATGAAGCATTCAGATACTTCAGGGATCAGGGCGAAATCTAACTAGGTGCCTATGTACATGTTAATTGCTTTTCCAGTCTTCCACTTGTGTAAAATGAGTAGATGGAAAATTCAAGAATCTTTATCCTTTGTAGCTTTATGCAGAGTTGGTGGATGGTAATACAAGCTTGCCTATTTATCAGCACAGTGTTACGTGTTGTACCCATTTAAAAAATGGCAAGGCTTTGACTGCAGTGCCCCAGATCACCAGAAGTCTTTTAACAGCCTTTTCAGTGCACGTTTCCTTAAAAACTTTACAGCCCAAAGACAGTGTTAGAAGTGCAAAGCTAGAATGTGACCTGATACATTCATACTCATCTCTAAGTACTTCCCAAAATAGTGACATACCTATCAGATGTGTAAAAGAACAACTACTGTGTGCTCACTAACAGCTTGTAAGAGAATTTTAAAATATTGAGTAGGAGGAGAAATGACAGCTGACCAGGAAATAGGGTTATTATACGTTCTTTTTAAAAAGCATTATATTGAACCACTTCCACAAAACCACTACTCAAGGTTAATGAAGCAAACACAAGCTTAACATTTTATCCTAAAGAATGAATGTCAAAAGCAGTATTATCTCTAATACTGCATTGCAGTATCACTTCTGGGTTTCTGTCCAAGTCTTGGTGTGGGACTTGAACCCATGGCTTCCTGGCCAGCTTAGAAACTTATTATGAACTCAACCATAGAGGCGTTCACTGTGCTTTGAATTATGCAGCAAAATACATACTGTTACAGCACAAATGACAGGAATGTTATAAAAATTATCAAGGGCCTAAATAGTACAGAAAGACAATTTAAAGAGTAAGATATACAGCATTAAGTATTTTTATTTCTCTTAAAAATATTTCTGGTATTGCTGCAACAATATAAATAGACACTAAATTACAGTGGACTGGATTCTCATTTATTCTGTTTTTACGTCAATATAACACATAGGCAATTTCTTTCAGCCTATTGCAGAAATAGGACTAGACCCATTAAGCTTAAGAGTTACTAATCATATTACTGAAATTGTATTACTAATATTTAATTTAATGTTTCTTTTAAACTGTAGCAGCCCTCCTTCAAGAGCTAAATATTCGTGTGGATGGCATAACTAATGTATTACCCTAGGACTTCAATTGTAGCGTGTGGCTAATAATGCTCTATTTGTAGTGAAGGCGACTATTTTGAATTCTACAGAGATTGTTATGACTGCTAACAGCTACTTAAATCTAGAGGTATAATTTGGCTCTGCATCCCAGCATCCAAATGAAAATAAGAGCTAAATCTGAGGAATGCAATTTTTACAAAAGCTACAGATATCATAGTGGTTTATTTGACCATGGTCTCAGAACATAGAGGGCCCAGAATAGCTGATGAAGGAGCAGCACAAACTAATGCCAGATTAGTGTGCTGTTTCTCACAAAATCTAGCATTGGCAAGTCTCATCATCACTCCTTTTTGAAGGCTGCCGCACAAGTGGAAGCCACAACCAAAAGCTCCATGATACATGCAGCATTAGTAAGAGAAACACCCTACTTCTACTGGATACAGTTAAGTGCTAACCACTCAAAACAAATGGAGAAAAGGTCCCAAGCTACAAAGGCATTGCTGCAGCAGCAGAAATGGGCAGATAATCAATTGCTAAACAGGTAAAAAGAGCTTGTGGAGTTTTTATCTTGAAACCTTCTCTACTTTTCCTAGGCTTTCTCAGATAGAAGGAGATGGTGTAGCTTGCTTACATTTGCATTCCTGCCTGCTTTTCAGACTCATGCATACAAGAATGGAAGGCATTTGGTGGGTACCCAGGGAGCCAAGCACTTGCTTTGCTCTTGGCTTTTATTACCAATGAGTGTGAAGAATGGTGTGAACCACTATTTGGTCATTCTTCTATTTGGTCATTCTTCTATCTAGTGGACTGAAAATTGGAGAGAAAAAAAAGCTGCTCCAAGTCAAACCAAAACAGGAGTGCTGGGCTGAGGGGAAGAGGGTCAGTAAAGTGAATGAGACAAAAAAATGCAAAACTACTGCTCCAAGTTGAAAATATTTTTTTTAAAACTATCAAAAGAAATATTTTTGGACACAAAATACCTCATCAGTGATGCAATTAAAAATGCACAGCATGAAGCTGTCTAAGGAAAATGTTATAACCTTTTAAAATTCACATCTACTCTCTTTGATTGAAATTTTCCCCACATCAATCCAATGTCGTAAATAGTTTCTGGTTTGCCTTTGATTTTACCGCAAATTTACAATTTTTTTGAAATAATACATTTCTCATATTCAATTTAAATGCTTCTTACATTGATCCTTAGACATATCTTTGGCTTAAGTGATATATATATATAATCACCATTTGTAATTTTTTTTATATATATATTTATATTTATAATACCAAAACTAACAGCCTGATAGTCTTTCTACTTTCGAAGGACTAGGTGAAACAAAAATGAATGCAGTAGCCTTCTCCTCCAATGTATTTGGGAAAAATTGACATTACAAAGCCATTTGTAGTGCTGTTATAATTGACAGGAACTCTTAGGACAAGACAGTTGGCCAGATTCTCTATAAGCACTTTGTATTATGCATGTAGAAAGTGCTGGCCAAAAAGGGGAAGTGGAAAGAGTTTGTACGGCTGGGTACCAGGTTTCTGGCAGCTCTGAGAGTCAAAGCAGTCCCTCATATAACACTGATGTAAGATTAAAGCAGTGATGGAGAAATCTGTAGGGATAACATATTTGTACACGTGCACAAATTCATGTAGTTAAACTCCTGACTTAACTGTCTTTGTTTTCTTGCTAATCCTGACCAGCACTTTTTGACTAGGTCTTTAGAGATGAGGATTGTAAATGCAAAGTATTAGGGATGTTATGCCAGCAGGCAGTCAGGAAGATCAGAGGAATAACAGCAAAACTACTTCCATGTAGAAGTTTGGTTCCTTATTCATTAGCTACAAATGTGATTGAAATTACTTGTCTTGAACAAATCTCTTCACAGTTCGTCTTTCAAATTTCCTGGAAAAAAATGTTTCATAACAGACTTTGTTAGGTAAAGAAGCACACACAACTGGAGTCTAATTGCTAGGTTGATGAAAGGATTAATCTCATCCAACACAGATTCAAGTCACTTAGGCAAGAGGCCTTTCACTATGACAGGATAAACTCAAAATAAAACTTGTAATGCTTTTCAAGCCTTTAAGCATGAGCTCAAAAGCACTTTCTATCAGTTCCAGTCAAAGCCTGCAAAGTTCTGATTATTTTATTGCAAACGATAGAGTGTACTTTAAAATAGTCTTCTGCGATCTAACCTGAAAACTAAAGATATCCAAGTGTACGTCTATTTCAGTCAGCATTTATCTGATTTGAATGTACCTTTGCAATAACTCCACTTCACTAAAATTGTTTCAGATGTGAGCATCAGTTTAATTGGAATTAGAAGTTGGGCTAAAAACTGCATACAAGTACATTTAAAATTAAGCTGGATTCATATTCAAAAGTCAGAAAGATGGGTCAGGAGAGGGCTTGCCACAACTGAGACTGCCACTTGTCTTCCTTGCTTTTAACTTTGGGATTAGAAAAATAATGGAGATGCTTTGGTTTGGAATTGCCATGTTTACTTTTGCTTATTAGTGAGGTGAAGTATCACTGATCAAACTGTAACTGAAGTCTTACAATACCTAAGCTTCTTTCCTTTGCTGATGTTGCCAGTTAATTTTAAACTAGATTAGTTATAACTTGTATCTTTGTGTGAGTTTATGGTATAGTGAGTGCACTGCTGAAATACTTTCCCTGTATTCTGATTTTTAGAAGAATTCTGGTTTACTTTGCAGTGAAGGATTTGGGGGGCAGTGAAAAGAAATTACTATGGTAATTTTTAAGCATCTAAAAATATGAAAGAAAAGAAACATGTTGATGAAGCTAGTTGAATATTCCAGACATCTTCAATTCAAGGAAATTGTGCCAAGAAAGTCCTATCATACCTTATCTTTTAATGGTATAGGTTCCTAGTTGTATCGTCTGTAATAGTTTCTTATGCTGTTATAATAAGCATGGCTGTGTTTTCTTTTATTTATGTTGCTCGGTTACAGAAAAATTACTTTTTTTTTTAACTGCAACATAATTGTATTGCCTAATGAATAAATTATATAACACATTTAATCCTGATTGATATTGCAGTAAAGCAGAAATTATTCCTGCTACTAATTAATGAGCACTTCTGTATCTACAAATGATGATTTAACTAATCCAATGTATAGATTTTCTTGAGGCTAATTGTTCAGTTTAATGAACCAGATATCTCCCACTGAAGCAAGTGTCATGTGCCCTCACACCAAGCAGCTAAAAGAGTTATAAATCCCCTTGCACAATAGCATTAGTTATGGGTTAAAGCCTGTTCTGAACTGTCTTCTGCTTGTACAGTCTCCTTGACTTTAATGGGAATGTGCATGAACAGAGTAGTTTTCTACAATGTTTGACTTGAGATTTGATTTTTTTTCTTAATTGGTGCTCTGTTCAACTTTACATCACTTTAAGTACCAAAACTAAAATAAACAGAACTAGGAAGCTCAGCTATGAAATAGAGTCTATCAGAAAAAAAAACCCAAACAGATACGGAGGCACTAGTGAGGGTCTGTTACAGGGAATGCATGGATTACTGGCTAGCAAGCACGAATCACAATAAAGGCCTTTTGGATACACAATATCTGTGGATCTTTCACATTTAGAGCCACTGACAAATTTAGCAGGAAAGAAATCCATTAGTAAAACAAAATATAGCAAAGCAATTGAACAAATTGAAGTCCCAGACAGACCTGGTATCAGTTGCCATTATTGATGTGTGGGGTGGGATAAGTTAAAGACAGCTGATAGTGAACTGTAATGACATAGTACAATGCAGTAAAGGTACTCATCCATGAACAGCAGGGCCAACACAAGATAAAAAGAGCAGTTATTTGCTTAGTCATTTTTTGCTTCTCCTTACTGACTCAAGTGCGAGATCATTCCCATCCAGATGTTACTTACGACATTCAGGATTTTTCTAGGTCTTAGTCAAAACGTCAGATATGTTGAAAAGAAAAAAAAAAACCACAAACCCAAACAAACAAACAAAACCCAACAAACACAAAATAAACAAACCAAGTAAGCAGACTAATTTGAAATAAAACATCATGCCTGGAACAGTGGCAAGTTAGAAATTTGATGTTACTGAATTAGTGGTTTATCATGACAGTTATGCTTGGAGGATTCCCTGTCATATCTTTGCCTCTCATCTTATAAAGATACTGCCACATAACTTCTCATCTGTGCCACCGTCATTAGCAACAGCATTAATAAGAAGGGAACATAATGAATGTTTTTTCTTAAGTTTTTGGCTAAAAACCCTGTTGAAATCTATGGATCTTTCCTCTGGCATCAATAGATTCATGATTCAGGGTACTTAAACTAAACTATAATTTGCTGTTGGATATATTTTTATCTAGATTCACTGCTCCTAATTTTTTAAAAGCATTCCCAGGTACATTTGAAAGATATTTCTGTAACTATGAAATGTACCATTGGCTAAAAACTTGCCATGTATCAAACTTTCTATCAAAATTTGTCCCTCTAGGATTTCTTTTATTATTATTTTTTTTTATTATTTACCATGAACACGCTTGAAGTGGACTGAATGAGGGTGAACCTTTCCTGCTAGACTTTAATGGCAACTTCTCTTTCTACCTGAGAGTCTTCACTAATCCACTTGGAAGGGACTGCAAATATTTGAGTTGGGGAATAAGGAGAATATTCTTTAAATAAAAATTTTGAAAAAGAAAAATTTTATTCCTCTAACTCTTAAGCAGTATTTTCTGAGTTAAACCAGAAAATGTATTTATTTAAGTTTGTTTTCCTCATTTGCCAGCCTAGGTACACCAGCTCATTTTCATTCTCTTTTTGATGTCTAGACACTGGAACATTATTCTCACATACCTTAACCTTGGCTGTATCTCTGATCTTTTATATTTTCCCTTTCACATTATGCAACATCAAGCACAACAGACACCAAATATTCTATGACGGCCAGAGGATTACCACTTCCGTGTCACATAAAAAATTATATAAAAAGCAAGCAGATTACTACCTAATTGTATGTTTCATAATATGGCAACGTTGCCAGTATTTTTGTGCCTGGGTATTTAAGAGGCATCTGAATGATTCTTACAAGGTATTTCTATGTCTATGTCAAAGAACACATCCATACTGCAGGAAAGTTTTCTAAACTTTTGCTTCAGTGTGTGGCTGGGCATAGCCAAGCACAAGGATCAGTTGAGAAGAAATTAGAAATAAAGCATATTTGTATTTTGCTGATATTTTGGGAGGCTGGCTCATAAAATCAAGGAGTGAAGCAAGAATTGCAGAACTGTGATACACTTGTAGATTATTTGGCTCATCAGCTCTCTATGCTATGGTAAAGTCACTTATACAAAATTAGAGGGAGAAATCTGACAGCTTTCAGTACATTTGAAATCATGTGGAAAGGGCCTCAGGACAAACTTTGCAAAAGCATCCAGCAGCATAAAGAGGAGTAACTAGCACATCTTCTACTAAACTTTGCTTGATACCTCCTGCCATCCAAGAATCTCTGCTAATTTTTGTATACTACCCTGGCTTATCTGACTCCTCTTAACCAGCTGGAAAAAAAAAAAACTGGCAGAAGTATTCTTACTCTCCCAAAGTCTTTTCACTTGCTCAAGTGTTAATGATATTCCCTGGTTATTCAGCAGTATCTTTGCCTACATATAAAACTTGTCTTTCTAGCAAACGTGAAGTCAAGATCTTTTCTTAAATTTGTGTGCTTTCATTAATTGATTCTCTCTTTTCTCCTCTCTCCTCTTGATCACAAACCTTTAATAAATGATTAAAAATGGGTAAAGAGTTTGACATTAAACAACCAGCATAGCAGCCTGTGGTCTTTGCTAGAGCTAGAGAGCATTTTTAATACACAGGCATGACAATTTTCTCTTTCAACAACAGTGTAAATGATAATAAGCCCAAGACAGAGACATTTGTGGCAATCTAAGCACAACAAAACTCAGAAATGCAAAATCTAACTTTTATTTCCAAAAGCTTTTATTTAGTGGACAGTAAGATAACCAAATGCATTTTCACAATAACAGCTGATGAATTTCGATAATCACATACTGCATCTGCAGTGCTTTCCCTCTCATCTTGTGTATTATGAGATAGTTTGCCTTTGCCATAATATATAGCTTAACACTGATGAACTCAGCCTGTGTACCTTCTTCATCCTGAGTAACAGCACTCTTGCACAGTCCAACTTCCGAAAAAGCTGGCATATGATATAGTAAACTGAGATACCACAGTGTTAATGAAAGATTTGAGCTCTGCCAGCACTGATGTTACTACTGACTTATTAGAACAATGTAGGGCCAGCAGGCTGGATCCTTCACAGAATTTATGTAGACTATCTTCATTCAATTCAGAAGGCCATTCTGACCTAGCCGAGCTGAGGAGCTGACCTTTTATTTCTGTTTAGATGTACTATTAACAGATTTTCAAAGCAACCTGGCAATGTCACTTTTCTCTAGCAAAATACACATTTCCCATGTCCTCTGTTACATTCAAATAACCATATTGCAGTGGGTGAATTGCTTGTAAATAGCACTTGAGGGTGGGCGTGAGAAGATTGGTTCCAGGCTGTCGTGCCATACTGTTTCCTTGCAAACAGCTTTTCAGTATCTACGTGTAGCAAACTTCACCTTTCAGATCTCAACAGCTTCACAGCAAGTGACTTTTCATAAATGAAGTGGTAGAAGAGCTATTCCTATGGTTCACTGGTTGTCATTGCTTTCCTTCGATGATGCATACATTGCACTTTGAAACTGTGCTGTTCCTACAACTTCTCCTATATGTTTGCTGCTCCTGCATTCCTGTTGCTTTTTGAATATCACCCCTTTTCCCTTAGCATCACCACAGGTATTCCTCCCATGGTCTCAATGTTATCTTCCCTAAATTGCAAAACTTAAATTCTTGGCCAATCATTTTTATGGTTAAACTACCTACCAAAGGTCATTTGGGAGACATTTAGAAAAGTTCTGAATACTTACTTATCCTCAAATTCAGCATTAGTGGATGTTATTTTTAGTCACAGAGGTTGTTTTCTCTTTCCCTCTGCCATCTATTCTTCCCTGAACCTGCAGTAACAGTGTCAGCAGTTTCTCTGTTTTAGCTCAATTTTCAGTACATTTGATTTTTGAGCCAAGTGGAAAATAGGAGAGTAGGAGGAGTTTTATTTAAAATATGTAAGACGTGATCTTTTCAATGAGCCACTAGGGTTTTTTTACAACTACTGCAGTGAAATATACTTCCATGCATAAAAATAAATTTAATTCAGAGAATTACTGCAGCACTTATAAATGTTTAATGAAACTCTAGAAAGTTTGTGTTTGATAAGTACAAAACAAGAGAGTTCTTTTAGTGATCTTGTCACATGCCGCAACTAGGATCAAGTATAAAAATACAGCAAGTTTTCAAGTTAAAATAACATCTGTTTCTGGGATTTGTCAGGGAGAGAAAAAGAATGTTACAATTTTGTTTTGAAGTATTCTTTTCTCTACAACTTCAGTGCCTTAAAACATAGTGACACAAAAGATAAGATCAATCTTGATACCTCCCCCAGATTTTTTTCATACATTTCCTTATTTACCCTGGGAACAGCTTTTCAGACAGAGGTTGCTCAGCAGGCAGAATCAGGAAAAAAAAAAAAAAAAAAGGTGTTTTGACAGATTATCAAAGGGTGATATCCTTGACATTCTTATCTGAAGTCTTCACTTTGAAGAAAGGCAGTGTGAGCAGGTGGTTTCCCCACACTGCTTCAAACTCAGGCAATACAAATTAAAATAGGTCAAAATACATACACTACTCACATTTACGTACACTAGAAGTTTGTTTTTTCAAGCAAACATCCCGTCTCCATCCCCCACTGTCTTATTTTAAGGACTGCTAGGGCCACAACCTAGTTACAGCCAGCTGAGTGAAACTGTGTTCTGCCTATGCTAAGTGTTATTTAAGATACGATTCACTGCAGGTGGAAATAGCAGCTGTATCTTCTGGGAATTGTACAGTAAAATATGTACACATGAAATCGGTTGTGTCCCCACCTAACTGTATCTAGTCCCAAACCAATTAGTGATTGTGGCATCCACACACTTGAAGTCAAAACTGAGCAGAAAATTGAAAAATTGCCAATACAAGTTTTCTTTGCTATCTATGGTGATACACTGGCTGATTTTTCCATCCAGGCATTAATTAGCATTACCTTAGCACATAAAGTAAGGAGGTAAAGGCAAGGGAAATAACAGAGTCCCGATGTTCCTTCAGGATAAGAAATTCAACCTTTTAACCAATGAAATATGTATAAAACAGTCTTTGAACATTGTAACCTTCCCCGTGCGACATGATCACGACTGCATCTGATCCGTTGCCACTTTTTCCAGTCATCAAACCATTCAGAAAATTAGTCAGAACTAACCTCGTTTAGCAGTGAAGCCAAGTGGATTTCTAGAAGGTCACAGTACCCAGCACTGCCCCCTCTTCATCCTACACTAGAACTGCAAAACTCAAAACATCTTCACAACAGAGGCATAACCCGACATGCTATTTCAAGCATGTGCACATGGGCTGCAGCACGCCAGGGATATTGTATGCTTTATATGTCTGCAGTATCTATTTTTGGATCTTTGTATGATTACTGCAAAGACCTCACTGTTTTTCCTTGTTAAATATTTGTTTATGCAACCTTCCCCCTGCAGGCAACTGGGTTCATGTGATCCTTACTTTATAAGGAATCTCAGTCCCATATGTTGCTCCTGGCGCTTTTTGCTGCTCTACTGGCACCTCTGCTGCTTGCCCTTTAACTGAAGTGACAATTAAATCATAGAAAAACAAATCTTTAGCTGTAATAGAAATCTCTCCAGGCCTGAGGCTAAAGCAACCCAGATCCCTTGTAGATTGTATTTAAAAGTTATAGACTGCATCTCGCCACATGACAGCAATGATACAAATCCCTAAATTCCATCAGAATTTCAAGACTGACTTCCCATAGCTCAAGGAAAGCAGGTTTTGCCTGATGTACAGAATTGCTTTGATGCGAACAGAAGTGCAAAACCTTCAAGATCAATTAGAGCTCAAACTATAAATGCAACAAAGGGAATTCCCTTCCCTTCTGTTCTTTCCCAATGGAGAGAGGGAATTCCCTTCCCCTTCTGTCTTCTCTCTGTGCAGGGAGGGAATCCCTTTGCTATTCTTACTCATGATGACGCTTTTCTCTCCCCAAGAGCAATGGGAAGTTCTTTTTTTTTCCTTGTTTCCCCTTTTCCCATAAGGGGGTTGAGGACTCCCCTTTCTTCCCATCATCTCTCTCCCAGAGGTGAAGAGGGATGCCTTTGCCTGCTATTTTCTGCAGACACTCTCTGCACCAGTTTTCTGCTTTAATATTTCAGTATGGGAACTACTCTTTTTTCTTTTTTTTAAATTTTTTTTTTTTTTTTTTGCCTCTCCAAGTGCAGCATTTTATCCTACAGAAATATGAAACCAGACACCCACTATAAATTTGGTTACTGACAGCTGTGATCTAAATATAACTGTATCTACTTAGTACTGCTCTCTCTACTTTTAAGTGCTAATTAATAATTAATACAGTGAATGGGGTTTAAAAACTAAGCAGAAAACCAGAATCCATATTTCATTAAAGGGGTTTCTCTTCAGTCTGAAGTACACCCTCTACAGCTTTTAAGGCAAGATTAAAAAAAATTAGCTTTTTGCACTAGAGTTGACTGCGATAATCTGCACACCCTCACCCCCCACCGGCCCACACAGCAATTACTGAATACTGTGAATTAGCAAATTATTTCAAAGTCACTTTGATGGAGGGTGATGGCCCAGAGAAACCACCACTAATGTACAGATTAAGTTCCATTTCTGTTGTATGCCACTGAAGCAAGCTTTGTGTTTCTCTTCACAGGGTAATAGGTTTCACCTGTGTGATTAAAAACAAAGAATAATGGATGATGATGTGAACTTAGTTCATTTACTATAGTACTTGTTGTTGGGTTTTAATAATTTAGAATATTGTAGATCATAGAAGTAACTGTTCTGTGATACCTTTGGTAAAAAATAATGAGGTATTATTAATGTGAACCTCATTGTAACATATGTCCTGGGCTAGTCTCTCTTTGTTAGAACGTGGCCAATAGATTCTCCCTGAGAATTCTCTGTTCTCCTTGCCAAAAAAAATGAAGTGAGCTGCTAAACAATTGGTGAACTTCTAACGTAGAATGCATTTTCTCTGGTTTTAAATTAAATGCTCTTTTTTTTTTTTTCCTAACTGGTTTTTGGTATCAAGGGCACAGTCAACAAATTTTAAAGGGGGATTTCTAAAAACCAAAGCAAAGTATAGTAATAATTAAAAGTAAAAGGATTAATTAAGGAAAAGAATTTTAAAACCATAGAATATCAGTAGTAAAAGACAGCCTTTTGTCCTCAAAGCTTTCTTCTCTTAATTGACTGTTCACTGTTTCTTTCTGTAGCCATGGAAAAGACTGTGATATTACTAAAACTATCATTAATATTTCACTCTAAATGTTTATAGGAAAAGTTCCTTGTTTAAATAAAACTACAAGCCTGTTCATTCCAACTAAGCCTACATTAGTTGATTACAGTTTCCTGTCTCATGAATGAAACACCACTAGTGTCACAAAACCCCTGCTATATAGTCCTTATACTTTGAGGACTTTTAACGGAAAGAAACAAAAAGTTGTGACAATGTCGTCTACAGATATGCTGACATCAGCTACTCATTCATCTCATATCTTTAGAACGGCACTGTAGGAGCTGTATCACAAATATGGTGAGATCAGGTTGATAAAACAAATAGAATGAGTGTAATCAGACTATTTTGAACATTATTTTAAAAATACATCGTATTTTAATTCCATTTTGTGAAGGTAAATAGATATGAACCTTGCATTATCAAAACCCAACATCCTCTATGCAAACAAAAGATTGGTCAATCAGCCAAGGTTCAGGGAAACCAGTAATCTCGAAGTGACAGCAAGCACCATCAAAGAACTGAGAGCAAGACAGGAGCCAGGTATGTCTGAGTGGTAACTTTTCCTCTGGCAGCTTGCTAATTTTGACTTTCACAGTTTCAATTCCTCTGCTTGAGACAGAGTTCAATATGAGATCCTCAATACAGTTTCAGCATCTGCCTCAGCCAGTATCTCAGCTGGCTAGAATTTAAGGCTCAAATGATTCCATTTGTGAGTAGGCTATCCGAGTCAATGTGTTACAAAAGTTAGGATTTTGCAGTGAAACCTTGGCTAAATCATCATGTTTCACCGTGCTGTTACCTTCACATTTGTGAGATCTCAAGCATTTTTACAGCTAGAACTGTATCACTTCAGTAGAGTGGTACACTATTCTTCTCTAGCATAAGTGATTATAATGAAATCATACTGGGGAACATTTAATTTTAACTTAGCTTAGTAGCTTTGGTTTTGAAAATGAGAAGAATCCCAATAGTTACTAGTTAGGCTTTCCATTTATTGCTGAGACACCATGGCTTCGAAAGGCTTTTATTTAAAGAGACATTTATAATCTCTACTTCTTTTGGTGTCAAGTCTTCAGACTTTCCTACTGCTGTCTCCAGCTCTTTAAGCAAAATCAACAATCATTCTTTTATCTGGTGCTTCATACAGTGAAGAAAAGGTGAAAATAGGTGAAGGTCACATTGATGTTATGTCTCTAGGGAAACTCTGGTTAAAATTGTGCAAATATTGTATGTGCAAATATTGTATAAGCAAATATTGTACATGCAAATATTGTACATGCAAATATGCCATAAATTTTCAGACTGGTTATTCACCAAAATGGGTATCATTGTCAGCCCCCTAAGGGCTGCTGAGCCAACCCTAACACTTTGATTTATTTACAAAGACTATCACATTAAAAAGGCAGTCTCGGCTAAGAACTAATTTGCTATGCATTTGTTTGCTCCTTCTAACCATGCGCTTATCTATTCAAATTTTCTGAAGAGTGTTCTGGCAACTGCTATAGGTACACATTACGACAGGGCGCTCAGCTCTGTGATGACCATCCTCAACTCTGCCTTCAAGAACAGCTCTGTGGGCCCTGTACTAATGCAAATGAGCCGAATATTCATCTTTTTTGAAGAAATATTGGTGGTTTTTTACTCAGTATCCAGCTGTTCTTAAATGATGTGAATGGTATGGTTAAAAGAGATGAATTAAAGGCACAGTGTCTTCAGAGATATTTACAGAATAAGGAAATTTCATATTTTATTCTGCTGTTAAGAGCAAAAGGTGAGGCAGTGCCTGTAATGATGCCCGAGGAGCGAATGCTCCTCAAGCGTAAGTTCTGGCTACGCTCTTCTGCCTTGAAGTCAGTTAAGCTGCTAACCCAAACCTTCTGGTACACAAGCACACAAGCCCAGCAAGAGAGCTCCCGTTCCAGGCCGCAGTCTTGGTTTTCAGCAGGATGCGATCTCTCCCAAGTATCAGACATCTCCTTAGGAGCTGCTCTCCCTCTCCAGAACTCCCACGCCGAAGAACGAACGGCCGGGCCCGGGGAGCAGAGCGAGCGGGACCCCCGCAGGCCGCGGAGGAGCCCGCGGGGCCTGCGGGAGAGGGGAGCGCCCCGCGCCAGCCGGAGCGGAGCGGCCTGCGCGGGGCCCGCCGGGGCGGCGGCTGCTGCCGCTGTGTACAAACACGGGCCCCGGTTCCCGTAGCAACCCGGCAGCCCCGCTCCGCCCGGCGGCCCCGTCCTCCGCCTCCCGCCCGCGGGGCTCGCCCCGCGCCTCGTCCATCCCCTTTCGGACAAAAGGCTTCGCGCTCGGCGCCGATGCAGCCGGCGGAGATCGGTCCCGTGAGGCGACAAACGCGTTCGGCTCGGCAGGCCTACGGCTGGCCAAAGCGGGTGAGAGCTGCTCGTCTTGCCTTGGAAGCCGTTTTGAAATACCGAGCAGGGGAATGTGCTTGAGTATGTCTATTTTACATGTACATTAGTAAGGTAAATAGTAATTTAGTTGGTGATACAGAATTTAAAAAATTAAAGGAAACTGAATACCCTTTGAAAAGGGAGATGGGCTGTAGATAACAGCATGCTGCGAATTTTAATCTCTTTTTTTTTTTTTTTAATCCAGTGTCTGTAAATTAGGTTTTGTCTGCAAGCTTGTTTCTCTCCTCACTGAGTGGAGATCCATTACCAGTACAGCATTCCTGAATCCGCGATAGCTCACGCTTGTGTCAGCTTTTAATGGGAAGAAGCCAGAAAGAGAGGAGCATTTCATTTATTATCATTGACAAATAGATAGGACCAACAAAAATGTCCTCTCAGACCCAATTTCCAAAAAAGCTTTTTTCATTAAAGTTATTATAATCACATTACTCAGATTGTTATTATAATTAGCATTAGGTATTTTTGTATTTCATACATTAAAAAAATAGTAAGAAAAATGTGCTTCATTTTGATCAACTCAGAAGATAATGCTTTGAGCAAGATGATCGAGACAGATTTCATGTGCTCAATTGGATTCTCACAGCTAAGTGGAAATCCCACATTATACTCTTAATTCATTGTGAACAGATAATCTTTTCATGTCTCTGACAAGGAACGTTTTAATTCATTGTCTTCTTTCAATTGATGGTTCCTATCCATGACAAACTCATTTAAAAATATTCAGAATCTGAGTTCACCATATGTTACTTTATTATACTAGTGTTAGCACATGGGAGGAATTGTAGATTTTGCTGAACAATTTTTTTTGGAACCTATCAAGACAGAAATATTGCACTGCCTAAAAAAAGAAAAAGGTGTTAAGACTTTTGCTGGTATTTAAAAGTTTGTCCAGCCCGTCATGAGAGACCTATTGGTAGGAAGAGTGCAGATACCATGTCAAAACTTGACATATAAGAAAACTGATACTCTGGGCAATGTACATATTTTTGTTATGCTTCTTTGGACTGATGTCTGAGCATTGGCTCAGCTTACCAGGAAGCACTGAAACAAACATGGATGTTATCAACGGAGTATTAGCGAGTCCTTCTCTGTACCAGCCTTGTTCAAGAAGTTCTCGTGTACTCAGTCACTTTTTTTTAGACATTTGTTGTGTCTGCTATCTTGAGCTAGAAATTAGATGCCTAACCTCTGCAATAGTAGGTGGATGCCTTACGTTTTAAGTACTAGCATTTGCTGGTACTTACAAAATACATCCTCAAATGTGGATACTTCCAATTTAATTAAACAGTGCTAAGTTCAACAGCAAGTGCTTCCACTGTTAGATTTTTAACATGGCTTACCCATCCAAATTTCCTTCAACCCCTTGACATTTCTTCTCAACACACAGTAAGATAAAATTTAGATAATCAAGTATCCTTACGATCAGGATCAGTTTCAGCAATTTGAGCTGCTGTAACCAAAATGTTCTCAATTGTGTAACGAACAATATCCTAGCCTGTCTCCCTGCATCACTAGGAAGTGTTCAGCTCTACTAATACCTTATGTTGAAGAGAAGAAGAGTTTGTTCTTAAAATCAAGATGTATAACACACAGACTGGCTGCCCAAATAAAATACGAGGAACCATAAATGCTTCATTTTACTATGCATCAGTACATTTAATCTAAGTGTTCATTGAGCTATTTCCTTTAAAATTAAATTACAGTGCTTACGGAGAATGACACTGAGTTCGAACCCTTTCAGTGCATTTGGAAACCTGGATGAAATGGATCTGCAGGAATAGAGAAACCTTTAAGTTATTTCACATAGACATCAAGTAATCACCAGATTGTAAGAAAAATGTGTTACTACCATCCTGACCAGATGTAAAGCAATGAACTAAAACCAAATGCTCCAATTTTCCATTACTATTCTACTAAGCTACGTGACCACCCTGTTAGTATATAAAACTGTAAGGGATCTGATGAAATTGATTTCATTCTCATGCTTTACAGTAGTACATTTCCTGAGAAATCTTTGTAGGCTGAAAAACTCTTCTAAAATTTCACTTAGAGTAGTATTCAATGGCAAAGGGGAATCAGAGCTAGTGTTTACATTCAGCTTTCAGCTGCCTCTCTTTTACGTAGTTTTATCTCTGTGATACAGCCAAACACTACCACAGAGTAGCTTCGCATAGATATAAAGTGATAAAGATTGACTTTGTACTTAGGTATGCCTCATATGTAAATATCATATATAACTATATGGAAATAAGAAAATAGAGAGACCATGATTTTAATAATGTATTATTTGGACAGTATTACCTTCCCCATCACCATCTTGAATTTAGAACAGATCTGGGCCATGGAAATTTAATTTTAGAGAGCACTAAGGTTATGGAGAGCACTGAGGTTATGCAGTCTCCTGAGCCCCACACCTCAAAAATAGTTAACGAGATTCATATGTGCAGCTTCAGCTTTGTGATCTGTGAATACACAACCACCCGTCACCCCTTCTGAGCATGACATCAGTGATGGCATCTCTAGCTAGATATCAAAGCTTGCTTTTCAGTGAGATGCATTTCTAACTTTAGACTATATCAGCAAGTTCTCTAAAAATATGATATGTTTCAAATGTACACAGAATGAATACAGAAATATAGAGTGCGTATAGAGAAGTATCATAAGCGTAAAGGGAAAACCTTAAATTTAGTGTCACTACTTTGGGTGATGTAAACTGTACCCAGTTAAGGGGGCTTATGGCCCCTAAACTGCACTTCCCCCCAAATAGACTATGATATCATTTATTCTTATTTGTTATTCTAATATTCTTGTCCAAACTTACAAAATACACATCAGCTTCCTACAGTGAAGCTTACAGTGGATAGGTGACCACAGTCTCCCACTTGTGGTCTGTAACTGACCAAGCAAACGGGTCACAGATGCCTTGATGATGCTTTGGCTGACCATGGCCGAGGATTCACTTGAAGTCAAGTATAAATCATTAATGTGTGTTCACCCAAACCAGTAAGAGATTAATTTATTCCAAACTGGAAAGTGGTGGGGTCTCATAATAGACAGATTAGCTGAGCCTCAGAAGAGCTTACTAACGTTTGTCCTGTCATACTATATCAGGCTACAGTACCAAGGAAATATTTATTTTTAAAAATCAAAAGACCTAGTACTTTTTACAGTTTACTTTCACATATTTTACTTCCATGGTAAGCAGTGTAAAGGATCACCTCAGCTGAAAAGACAGGGTGTCCCCTGATATACTGATAGTCAGGCAGAAGGGCTTGGCTTTGCACTCACTCTGATGGGCTCCTGGGAACACTGCTCACAAGTATGCCTCTCATGACATTAGGAATAATCTCATGCATTTAAAGCATATTGATGTGAAGAGATCAGGAGCCACATTCTGCTCTTATTTATACTCTGCAACTCCTTTTGGTGCTAGGTTCCTGTTAAAGTCATGGTGAGCTCCATTTATCTTGTTAAGGTAAATAAAACATTTTTAGTGAGTCTCGTAATGCCACATGCTAATCCCTCTATGGAAGCTTCTCTCTCTCGAGACATTTTAAACGTGTTTATTAGGAAGACCATATTTATATCTTTAGGGAAGCCTGTATATAAAAGGGAAAAACCTTGTAGGGCAGATGTTGCAATTGGCTAAAAGATTGAAACTGAGCTTTGTTTTATGCAAACTAGAGCGTGAACATTTGTCATGTAACTAGGATTTAAAGGAACAGGATGAAAGAATAAAAGGATAAAATTTGAACACGTCTTTTATGCCCCAGTACTACATTATGAAAGCATTGAGAATATATCAATTGACTGTTTCCCGATATATTTTATTCTTGCTGGTCAGTGATAGCTTTTGAAAGCTTCTCCAAAAGCTGGTTCAGCAAACTATATTTAAACTTATTATTCAATGGCACACACCAACATTTCACCTACGTTAAATGTCATGAAACTGTACTTTGTCCGATATAACTAGAATAATCAATCACATTCATTCAGCTAGCATGGCCTACGGGACAATGGTGACTCTGCTGTTCGAACTTAATGTACACATGGATAAAATGCAAAATGCTAGCATGTCACTAATGTGTTCTCCAGATAACCAAGTGTTATATCCCATGTTGTGTGAAAGACTTTTGGAACCTTCACTCTTGGAAATAGTAATGACCCGTTAAACTCCAAAACCCTAGAAAAGAAATTTAGTTCCTTGTTATAGTTTAACATAACAGGACACTCAAGGCAACTTTCTGATGTCATCTACCATTTTCCAGATATGCTGGACGCACCTATTTGTAATGGCTACAAAACAAACAGCTTTCCTACATTTCTGATCCAAAGCATCTGAATTGCCTGTCACAGCATGTTTAGACTCAAGTTCT
The DNA here is from genome assembly GCF_034619465.1 of Leptosomus discolor. Classification (NCBI taxonomy): domain Eukaryota; kingdom Metazoa; phylum Chordata; class Aves; order Leptosomiformes; family Leptosomidae; genus Leptosomus; species Leptosomus discolor. Next base: position 19,814,144 of record NC_141395.1, on the reverse strand, counting down.
GAGATCTTCTGTTATCTCGTTGAGACTATTTTGGAGTGGGAGGAAGAGTGGAGACAAAACAAGGTGATAGGAAGTGTTTGCCACAAAATTGACCCCATGGACAACATCAGCAAGATTTTGCAGAGTTGCAGCCACCCAGCTTTCACTTCAGTGAAAGGAAGAGTGAAAATAAAACACAGGGTTCTCTGAATTTACAAGATCTGAGACAAAGCCCACACAGCCATCACTAGCTCAAGGTGAATTTCGTGTTACCCAGTTAAACATTAACACCAATAAGCATAATATATCGATTGCTGTAAATTATATACAGCTGTGTAACTTCGTATTTACCCAGTAACGCACCTGCTCTTAACTTCATATTCCTCTTCCAGGCCTTTTGAGAGGGCCATTTCTTCATCAGTGAAGCAAAGGGAAAGGAGATTGTTTTTATTATTCTGTCATCATTCGTCACACCCTAGCTGTGTAGGCCATTGATGCTTTATTTCTTTAGTAATGCAAGCAAAGAAAAAAATCTGGTGTTCCTGCTTTTGATTTGCCCACAGGTGAAATTCAAAGGGCCAAACTGACACTCAACATTTAAGTCACAGTTATATTGCAAGGGGCTTTACAGTGGCAATGACAGCGGTGACTGCCAGCACTCAAAACCACAGTGCTGATGATAACCGAGTAAACAGTTTTGGGAACACTAGGTCATCCAAATGTCATTATTTGGCATATCAGTATATCTCATTATCTCTCATGTGCTACTTCAAGTAGACATGAAGACTACTGTAGAATACATAGTTTTAATATATAAACAATGCAAATGGTTCAGCTCATGGACATGCTATTCATTATTTAAGAAAGTTTAAACTCTATCAAAATGTCTTACTGACTTTTCAGAATGGAAGTCACTTGTGGTATTGCTCTGATACATCATGCAACATAAGATTCTTTTTCCCCCTCTAAATGCTAGTGCTGAGTAAAGAAATGAAGCTTGCAACTGGGATGCTTTAGCGTGATGCTAACTGATGGTTTGGTTTTGTTGGGTGGCATATAGCTAAAATTTTTCACAGAACTATTTGTTCAGGAGCAGGGTATGAGACACTGACAAAAACTGAAATGATAGTGTTAAATTTAATAGTCAGGAAGATCTCAGTGAAAGAAAAGAACATTTGTAATATGTTCACCACTATGTTATATTTTACAATGTACTAAATAGTAAGATTAATGGCTGGAGATAGACATTCTCAGTATTTATGTTCCAATAAAAGGGTCTTAATAAAGTCATTTTGGTTTCTAATTGCAAATTGTAAATATTGGAGAAGTAACATAGATGACAGCAAATTCACTTTTGGTGGCCCATGAGATGATTTTGATGGTGCATATTTAAGTCAGCAATACACATATCAGAACATCATCAGAGTAGGCATCTTTTAGCATGATTGTTGACCATTTGTAATCTTATACCAAAAAATTAAATGGATACTGTGAATGAATATAGAGGGACAAGGACCAAGTTATATGACACTGACATATAAGTCTATACTGCAGCTATTTATATTGAACTCCTCTACAGAAAGTTAAGGCTGCCAAGCTCCACCAGTTCAGCAGGCAGCACTCGGAAGCAAATAAGAAAATAAAGTAAAGAAGGTGCAATCAGAAGGAAGTATATGAAACAGGGCAAGTAAAACACTATGTTTTCTAAGTTTCTTGGCTTTTTAAACTGTGAAATGTATCAAAGGATCTTTCAGTTCAGTCTGATTTCTTTTCTGTGACGATCACCTTTAACCTTATCATTATGAATATCTTGCAGAAAATTCAGAATACCCAAGGAGCATCACAGAAATTAAATTATTGTGCCAGTGTACATCAGAAATAGGTCTTCAAGCAGACAAAGCTTTTGGGAAGATATACCACTGATATAAGCTTATGTGGCCTTTGACATATTTCAGTGCACTGAGTTGGACAGATGAGGGAGCTATATTCCATAATTTAAAGGTGGACAGTGTTTTTAATATACAGTTTATATATAGAAGAAGTGTGAAGAACCATTACTGCATAGGAAAAATATTTGGCTGTATTAGAGAGAAGTAAATTGTTCTTTCCAATTTCAGCATCGTATGTACATTTCTCACATGACCCTTCAGTTCTGCTAGCCTGCACAGGAGTAGAAAAGGGTGTTTAGCCAACTGGCCACTATTTCTTCACTTGTTCCTGAAAGGACACGAGGCATGTCAGGCTTGGAATAAAATGCACAGAAGAGCAGGAAGATATACTGAGGCTCTACAGGACACAAATGTAGATCTTAATGCCAAACTGTAGTTATCTATGGAATGACCACTATAAAGTGTTATGAGCTCACCTTTGCTTGAGGTAGTGGATGCCCCCTAGATTATCTTCTAAATTTTTTCCATTGGATTGAAAAAGAATATCAGCTTTTTAAATGCTATCTCAAGGGAACCTTAACCCTTGAATGTATTGTGTCTTTGCCTATCAAGATCTTTAAGCTTACCAGACTCAGAAAACCTCTCAGTGTATACAGAGGGAAATAGATTATTTCATATAATACAAAAAAATCTCATAATACAGAAGTCAAAGAGTACTTGAGTAACTCTCAGAAAATATATGCTTCTCTTTATACCGACACTCAAACATGTGTAATAAGGCTACTCTGTCTATGGCTATCTGGACCCGTGTCTAGTCAAAGTATCCTAAAGATTTCCTTAAAAGATCACATTCCTGGGTCACTGACAGATTTCTATTTCTTTTCATTCTCAACCGAGAAGTATCCCTGAGTTCATCTTAAAGTCTTACTGATTACAGCAGATGCCATCTGAACTCCCTACCAGTTTGTTACAGTCAATAGTCTTTATTTTAGGATTTAGTTCTGTATCTACAGAGTGTAGAGAATCCTGAGAAGTAACACAGCAAACTGCAAACCCCATTTTAAAGTGGTCTCAGGCTGCATTTCCAAGGTATGTGGCTGACCGACTTTTCTCCAAGTCATCTTATTTACCTTGCTTTGAATCACTTCGATAATCCTTTATTTTGATTCCAAATAGATGTTAGTTTTCTGTACTTATATTTTATTTTCATTATCATCTCCACTTGTCTTTTAAACCTGAATAAATAGAACAGATGTAATTTGGAGGAAAACCAGTGATTTCATGTGTTCCCTCTGCAGTCTTTCCCCATCTTTAATAGCTTTTCCCAAAACAGATGAGCTAAATCTTCCAAGCTGCGGATTCTATCTATTAATTCTTGTCTTTTTTAACATAGAGGCCAGTTTATTCCTTTCCTTTGTTCTATCATAGTTCACATATGTCAACAATTGGGTTTCCTGTTAGTTCTCTGGATTAACAAACTCAGTTTGCTATTTCTTCAGAGGTCATGCTTCTTTACACCTAATTATCTTTAGCCTGTCTCATCTCGACCATCTTCAGCTGGTCCATATCTTTCTTGGGCTTATCTGAATTTGAACACTGCTTCCCACAGCAGACCCACAGCATTGCAAGGGAGATCCTAAAAGCCTTATACAGAGTAGGCAAGTCTCCATGTGTTTTACAGTGATGCTTCTGCTTACGATGCACCGCTCTGTAGTTACTCTTTCCACAGCTGCACACCCCTACCTAGGTATAGATCTCTGTACATGTACCCACTGAACCACATCCTGTTTTGTCAGACCATTTTATCTAATTTTGAAAGGATAATTTTAAATTCTAATTCTGCAGCCCCTACCAGCCTGGTATCGCCTGCAAATTAAAGTGGACTTTTCAAACCATTAATGAATAAAGTTGGATAGATTATTCATATATTATTAACCATAAGGCATTTTAACTTCTGGTCTGACTAGATAAGAGAACATTATGCATATAACCAAACTTTTCCCCTGTAATTCATTTGAAAATTGGTGTCATTTTCAATGACCTTGAGGTTGTTTGAATTCTAATGTTCTGTTGAAGTTTAAAAAGCTGCATGTGGACAGAATTTACCATAATGAGGCCTTTTTCCCCCCTTCTTCAGCCCTCAGATGCTGGTATAAGTTTAGGATCAAATGACAGCTTAGCTGAGTTTCCACATAATTGGACATTAATCAAAGTTTGTGAGATTTGGTAATTTTTCCTCTGTACTTATACACTTACATATGCACTTAGTTTCCAGATGATGTACATACCTACTTCCCTCCCTAAGAAAATACATGTGTTTTCTAGAAGAATCAAACTCCCAACAACAGCTAAATAATTTGAAAAAATGTAAGCATTTTTTCTATGTGCATTTTATTTTCTGTAAATGTTTCTTATTTATTTATGTATTTTAGGTGTGTGGTGTGGTTTATTTGTTATTTAGCCTTGATGTAAGTGATTGGTCTCATCAGTCATATGCCATAGCTCTTAGCTGCATGTCTTAATGGCTGCAACTTTGAAAATAGGCAAGTAATGAATAACCAGTAGTGAATGCTGATGAATGAAGACCTACTGAATCATTGCATAAATATTCTGCATTTGAGACAAATATGGGAATTCCTAAGGGCTAGCTATTCTTGAAGCAGTGCTACAAACAAATGTCTTTTGGTGAATAATTGAAAATATTCAAACCCAGAGGTACAGTGTAATGACTGTGCCATCCAGCTGTTTGGATTTGAATTCATACTTGCAAATAGTAATCTTCAACCAGCTTCCCCGACCTCTAAAACATATCACCTGTGCTAGTAACATTAAAAAAAGCTTAATATACTAGAAAGTATTGTAGCTGCTCTAGTAAATGAACAAGTAGTTAATTAAAAAAATATAATAATTTAGAAAAATTCATCAATAAAAGTGTCGGTAATCTGAAGTGTACTACTTCCAGCCCTGAGTTTCTGATGGAAGTTAAAATAACACTCTATCACAATCAAAATCTGGTTCTTTAAGTTTGGGCAATTCAAAGGTTAACATGGGCATTTACTACTTAGCTACCCAAGTCATATCTTATTAGGAACAAATGGCCAGTATGAAAAAAACCCACAAAGGGAAAGTGTCCCAGTAAGAAGACCTAAATTCTAGGTATACTTTTCCCATTCCTCTTAGGAGATGTGGTTAAAAGTAATATTCTAGTATTCCAGACAAGTATAATAAAGGACACATCTTTTTTCTCCTACACCTTAGCTTACGTCTAGTCACTTCAGTGAGAGTGACAAAACTCTTGTTAACTTTTACAGGTACAGGAACAGACCTACTTTTTTGCAAATGTCAGTTAGACCAACTAGAGGAAAAAAAAAACAAAAAACAAAAAACAAAATGAAAGTTGTAGTCTCAGGCATGTATAAAATAACAGAACAAGTGATTTCGGCTGGGGATTAAGTTGTAATTTTTGTCCCATGATAAGCTTCTCTGTTTCATGCCCTATACAATACAGGTGAGCTAAACATTTAGTATTTCAATCTTTGCTGGCATATAAGTGATATCTAAGGACAGAGGTTTACTGAGCAAAACCTCAAAGCTATTTGGAAAAATATCTAGGCTTACCTTCTAGTTTCATACCCAAGAAAAAAAAAAAAAGAAAAAAGAGGGAGAGATATAACAGAAAAGTGAAATATTCCTCTTTGCTACAACCCTGCTCCAGCGGCTCAGTTGGTCATTCGAAAATTAATCAAAAATGTCACAATTCGAAAGGATTATCAAAGTTCTCAAGTCCAGACCTTGCTGATACAGGTGTCACTCCGTACACATGTTGGTTAGTTGCTTTGTCTCGGTTTAGATTTCTCAGATAATGGGAATTCCAGCTTGCCTAAAGCTGTTATAGCAGATGTCAAAGAACACTTCTAGCTGTATGGGCACTGTTGGAATAAAGTGATGGGAAAACATTCCAGAGCACGAGCACTGAGAAAAGCAGATTAGACTGAAAAAGAAAAGTGATAAAATATACTGGATGCTGGAAATAGAAACATGTACCAGGAAGAATGAGGGTAATGAAATATTCCCATAAACAAACATAATATTTACAAACTGTAAAATCCCATAAGAGAGAACCTACACATGGGAAACAAGAAAGCTGTTCTCCTCTTATGACATCTTTGTTAAATAAGAAATTTGTTAGAAAGTTCCAAGCATTTATGAATACCAAAGCATATAATTTTTTGTAATATTGCCTGTCTATTTAGGCAGAAACTTTACAGTGCACTCCAGGCAACACAGTTGGAGTGTAGAGAGTGTCAGGGGGGAAGAAAAGAAAAAAAAAAAAAAAAATTCACAGTTGCTCTGTTTTCTCTTTGCTCCAAGTATGAACAGTTATCATTGTCCTTTCTGTTATACAAATTCAGTCCTTTACAAATGAAGAAGAGGTGACCCAACACAAGGCAGGAATTAATTGTTATTTTCCAGCAAATAATAGTTTGGGTTTCCTTATCATGGTTGATTATCTGAGAAGTGGTGTCTAAAACTTTTGCTAGGTAAAAAAAGCTGTCTCTACAGTTGGGTACTTCCTGATAGTCAATGCAAACTGGTACATTTTTCTTAAAATGCAAGTTTCAGTAATGTGTGAAATCATGTTTTAAATACAAAACAGTCTTCATGACTACATTTTCTCATCAAATACAGCAAGAATGCAACTCCATGCCTGCACATTATTTTTGTGGTGTATACACTTGCTCCATTGAAAACAGATCTAAAAATATAGTGTCTGTAAATGATAGCATAGAAAGATGTAAATATGTTAATTGAAAGGCAAAAAGAATGTATGTATTTAGCTTAAGTAATAAATTTTCATGGATAATATATTTCATTATTGTAGTAATATATGCCAAAAATACTGCTTTCACTGCACAGTGTATTAGTTATTACAGAGATATAAAGGCATCCTTAATCAATTTTAACAGGAGTCTTTTGGAGAACTAGATTTATGAAAAGGAAGCTAAGGTATTAGATCAAGGTACATGACATTCTGAAAGAAAAAAAAAAACAAAACCAAAACCAACAAACAAAAAAACCAGAAGACAGCTGTGGCAGTGTAATTTTAGCTGCTTTTGGGAATGAACCAGAAACGAGTTTCAAGTGGGATTATGTGAGTGTCATGCGGCAGAGGAAAGGTGGGCTCAAAGATTAGTCGTTAGTTCAAATGGCTTTCAGGAAGCTGATGATGAAATAACTGTGGTTGTCTAACAGTCTGGATCATTCAACTTGTTAATGTGACTTAATTATCCAATAGACAGCAATCCCCAAGTAAAAAATAAATGATATTACTGTCTCTATTAAGAATTTGCAGCTTGTCTCGGAAAAATGACAAAAGATAACAAGGATGGTGAAGCTCCCCCAGCCCTTAAAAATTCTATGACAAAAGTAAAGAAAGGTTATCTGATACTCGGGTACATAACACTCGTGTGTCAGTTAATCTTTTTAATGTAGAATGACTGTGTCTGTCCCTGCGATACTGGGCGGGTCTAATTCGACAACTCTATCAGCCCCTGGGGGAAGGATTGCTACTTTCCTCAGAGAAAAGAAAGTAAAATCTAAAATACTACAAAATAACACTGACCTTTTTTCAAAATTAAGGGATACTTTTCTTCTTTCTTTTGTTTATGTTCCCCTCCCGTTTCTCCAACAATTAACACAAACTTAGATTATCTTTAAAAAGGGGAGGTTCTGTCTGTATTTTGAAATGGAGAGAATGTTTTCACTTTAGATACTTTGTCAGAAAAATATGGGAGCATATGCTGATAACTTTAAATTGGTGTAAATTATTTTCATTTGTAGACTGAGCTACACCCAGTTCATGTCAGTTGTCTTCATGATCTGTGCTTCAGAAAAGCTTGGTTTCTGGCACACACGAGATTTCTAGTTTGTCTAGAATTGGTATTACAAAACTGAATGTTGCAGAATAAGCTCAGTAATTTATTATATCCTTAGCACGGTTCCCATTGATCTTGGAATGTTAGTGGGACATAGAAGGCACCGAAAACTACTGCTAGCTAGATGATGTACTGCAGTTGCACGTGTAAATTTATAGCACATGTTCAAACTCATACTTAAAAACCTAACTTCAGCACTGTAAGGGCCTGCGTTAACATTTTCATCCAATAAAAGCACCGTATTGTGTATTTAAAGTGTATGGTACTGCTTATCCACGGAGATAATTTTTTAAAGTAAAACTGAATAGGAACATGAACATGTTTCCTAGGTAGAAAATTCACTATCTGTAAGACAGCTTGAAACAATGAAAAGCTGTTCAGATGCTCACATAAATGAGCACACAGCCAGGCTAGGAAAGGTCAGATGTTGTTAGAGTACAATCCAGAAATTGTAGTTTGTTTCAGCAAGATTTGATGTGTTTGACTCAAATATTTGACTGGATCATTAGCATTACTGCAAGTGCAAGGACAAGCCTTTGTGTTTAAATAACCGAGGAAGATGCACAGCCAAGTTTCTCATGTATTTTACTAATTTATGTTCTTATTCCAGACTTTCTGGTGCATTTTCTTAATTGACACAGTTACTTGTTCAGATTTCATATCTAAAAACATACTCTAAGCACTTGAGCACATAATTTATTTGTCAAGATGATAGTAAGGTGCATCACTGTATGCTTAAAGAATGGAATGATTTTTCCACCCTAGTCAACATACAGTTTTTAACCTACAGCCTATACAGAAATGTGAAATGGCAAAATTTTTAAATCAAGCAGAAAACCCCAACAAAAAGTAGATAAGAAATGTGAAAGATAAGTCTATTGACAGTTATATTATTACAGAAGGCTGAAGTTTTCCACTGAGGAAATACTAGAGACGTGAACATAGTTTCTTACTTTATTTTTGAGAACTTATTTTCCATCATAAAAAGGAATATTTTGACCACTCTTGCAGGAAGTCCAATGATTAGTGTCATTTTGAACTTGATACTGTCATATGATACACTCCAATTCCCCTAGCCAGGGTACATCCCACTTAAGAGAATTCCCATGATGCTCCACACCTTAGTCAAGCAACAATCTATGATATATTTTAGAAAACTTAACTCTTAAGGTTGATGGCTTCAGAAGTACAGAATGGAGTTAACTTTGTAACTCCTGTAAAGAGCAGGAAATATGTGGGTTTGTTTTACTGAACAGAGTTATTTGAGTTGAACTTTGAGTGAAATGCAAAAGGAAGGGTTTAACTTTAGTCAATGTATATTAAATTTAAAACCACAAAACCCATTCACAAACCAGAAAAATTTTCTGTGGAAATGATCTCAAGTCTTCTGCTTGTAAAGTTTCTACAATGGAAACAAATTCAGTAGCGATTTATAACATCTAGCTTCTTGCTCTCCCCACAATCTCCATAAACCTACAAGAATCTATTTTGAAGCTCCTTTTCTCCTGGATTTGTATAATCCCACCAATTCCTCCAGTATTAATTCCTAATTTACATGTAAAGCAAAAAAAATTAATCAGAAGAATCGAAGTCTTCACTGAAGCATTTGAGAATCATCTGACAAGGACCATTTTTGATCATTAAATCCTTTAGGGATCTAACAGGAATTATTTTCAAGTTCCCCTCCCTCCCAGTTCCCTCTTCCCCCATTAGCCAAAATGCTCACCTTATAGATGGGAAACCAAGGATCCTAATTTCTGCCATGCCTAGCCTAGAAGAAAGTCTTGAATATGGTATTCTGTGCTAATGAATATCTTAACTGCTGTTATTAGTTGTTCTGCAATGGGTTTCTCTTGCTTCTTTTTGCATCTTACTTGAATCCTTCCACATTTTCTTTCAGAAACATCAACAGCTTTCCAGCTCCTACTCTGTAGAAAAGGCCCTCCACAGGTTGCTTTCTGAAATAAAAACGTTGCAGGACAACTACATTTTTTTCTTCACCAACCGAACTACATTTTTCCCAAGAATATTTTCATTTTGTTTACCTCCTGATAATGCCTTCTTACATTGTAGCAGCTTTTCTGAGTCTAGATTTTTGTCAGCTTGACCTTTCCAGTTTATTGGCCCCAACTGTTTTTGTAATAAATCACTTTGCTTTTCAACAGCTTCCTTACTTCCAAGGTCTTTCGCTGACTTTATTAAAAGTTGCAGAAGGCCAGTCTGAGCCATAGGTTCTCAATACTAAATCAGACAATATAAAAAAAAGACTCCAGTATTTTACAGCCAGCATTTGTAAGAAAGGAAAGTTTACTAACAAGTTTGGTTTAAAATTTCCATGTAACTCCAAAAGTACCAAATTTGAAAACATATAATCAAATTATAAGGTTGATCAGAACAGGGGAAACAAGATTTAAGAAGTAATAGTCGTAACATTGGTAAAAATCAAGTGTTGCCTACATGAATGAGATAGAGTCTACAAGTCCTTTGGGGTCTTATCGCCATATATATGCTGATACATGACCGACAGAGCTAGTGATAAGTGGATTATATTATCTCAGTCTGCAGCTTTTAAAGAGTCACTGAGGATTTACTGAGGTGTATTCATCTTTGGTGTACAGCAGTATTCCAGCTTTTGATGCACCTGCTTGTGCAGCATATCTTCTCTACTCCATGCACCATACTAGAGCGGAAGGTATCTACAAGTATAGCTTTAGATCCTGAAGTGCAGATACCCTCTCTCCTGGCAAAAAGTGTTTCCCTCAAAGTAGTTTTAACTAGTGCCCCAAGTAAACAAATGTTATCACAGCAAACCTGTTTTCAGCTCCTGTAGGTAGAGCTGTAATAGGCCTTCTGCCAGTACACAATTATGTAATCAAAAGCCTAACCTAAAATTCTTCTGGCAAAAATTTAGCACAAGTTTGACCTAAGAAAAGCATCAAGTTCCTGTTCTCAAGAACAGAAGGCACAATGTTTTAAAGTTTCTATAAAAAGGAAGATCAGATTCCAATAAAGGGAGTCCCAGAATCTCAGCCAGAATTGGCACACAAAGGCTGGTTAAGGAAAAAACATTCTTCCCCAAAAACTTCTATACATGTATCACACAGTCATTAGAAGGGTACATTACAATATATTTTCCCAAACATGCATGAGATTAAGAGACCAATCAGGGGCCACTATACTGTGGACTGAATGGGGGTAAGCAGGAGACCTAAGCTGCCAGTCTCTGCCTCCACCACTGGTTTTGCCAGTTCTTGGCATACTGAGGAGAAATGGACAGATGACACTTATTTCTAGCTGAGTCTTTAGGGATTCAGTTACTGAGGAAATTGTGTGACAAGCAAAACAGTACAGATTTGGTAGGGAAGGCCCTTGGTCCTTCCATACAGGTTCAGAAATACAAGACAAAATATTCACCTAGCCAGTTTTCACTTAGCTGGGGGCTTGACTTCACTGCTGGATTAGCTAGGCTGCTTTATCAGCTTCTGCTAGTTTATGAATGACAGTTTGATAAGTCTACATTGCCCACATAAGATTAGCATCCACAAGCCTCAGATTTATTTCAAGTTATTTAGATTAACATGCATGTGTCCTAGATGTAGGATTTCAGAATGGCAAGCTGATGAGAACCAGATTTCTCCCTGCCCCCCAAATGTAAAATGTAGATCAGTCAAAAAATGAAGATGCAAAACGCAGGTCAGTGCAGAGTATTGGTATATGAAGAAGGTTGAAAGAATATAAAATGCATATATTTCCCTAAGGGAATTGCAGAATTAAGAAATGCAGAAAAATTTATGTAAAGAGCTAACAAAAGCCATTGAGGCTAATAACAAATCTTAGATGTGCCAAAGTTACATTGCATGCACCCAAAAATAAATCAGAGTTGATTCAAAAGAAAGACTACTTATGTTTGCAGTGCTCACAACATAGCGTGTAAATATTAAAATCATGTTAGTGGGAGTTGGAACAGTGAAAAATCTTAAAACCCAAATGCATGCTAGGTGTAGAAGGAAGAGCTGTGAAAAGAGGCAAGACAATTAACGTGAAATTCAGAATAACTGCCCCATAAGGGAGCACTGCTCACCTAGGGAGGTCTTAATTATAAAGTATGGGAAAATTAGGACAAGACAAAATCCCCATGGAAATATTAGAGAAAGCGGAGTTGTTTCCTATAACTGTAAGGCTACAGTTTTTCTCTGTTGGATCTTTCTTCTAACCTGTTTTAAAGGTACACTGACAATTTGTTTAGATTCCAAAGTATATTGGCCACAAAAAAGGGCAAAATAAATCCCAAACATTTAGTGTTTTGAGATGATGCTTTATATATTAGAAAGGAACTGAGCAGTAAAATTAATATCAGCATTAACTCTGAGTTCGTGGGTGCTCCAAATTGATTTTGACCACTTGCAGAGCATAGCTATTTGGGGGTCCTATGCAATTTAATTGATAACCAGTGATGCAGGCCATTTAAAATGTTTGTTCATAACTTTTCAAGAACTGAAAACATTGCAACATGCCCTACAATATTCCATTAATGTCAGAAATGTGGTAGGATACAATGAAATTGGTTTTATATACAAAGAATTACAAGTGTAATATTTAAGATAATTGCCATATATCAGAGTCCAAATGTTTCATTAACTTTATACTAGAAACATGTCTGTAAATCTGGTTGTAATGCTTGCACAAAACATCAGCTGCATTTAATATTTGTGGATCACAAGATCCACTGGAAGATCTGGCCCTAAGTTCTTCCTTGTCCCCCATCCTCACTACAAGATTTCAGTTATACTTCCATAGAACACCCATATCATCATCAAAAAAGATTAAACAGAGCATACACTAAGAGGTAGACTTACAAAACCCATCACAAATGTTAGAGTTTGAGAAGCAAATATTTAACTGAACAGGCAGTTCCGTAAGAACAACCACTCTGCAGATGGCTGGCCAGCTGCAGGTCTATTTAAATCATGGCATACAGATGTTTGATTACACATTTGTTATGTAGGAGACTATTGTGCAGCCAGGTGTTCACAGGGTCAGATAATCAAGCATTGTTTGGTTATGAAGAATTCATAAAGTGTTATTATCTCAGTGCTAAAGCAAATACCATTGTTCTTATTTCTCTTTGTCTGACTCTTAATTGGAGCTCATTTTACTTGAATTGCCACCATCACCATAATCAAAATTCTCTTGAAACATTGTGGCATGGGCATATTTCACACATTAAAGCTACTACACATTTTTATTACATAATATTTGTAGTCACTATGACAGAGGTGTCCACTAAGACAGAGGAAAAATGAGATTTTTAGTGATATTAAGTAGCATCTTTTGCTTCTTCTCAGCTGAGAACTGGGAGGTCACCTTGGCAGAGGTTTTTCTGTAAGTCGCTTAATTCTTCAGGGACAACATGTGTAGTAGCATCTCACTTCACATCTAGACTTTCCATATGAAAGTCGATTGATGAGTCAGGGAACAAACTAAGGCCCTCACAGTACTTATGGCTTGAGCTTTCCCCTCTTTTTCAACACCCAGTCTTTCAATCTTGATTGAAAGAGACAAGTGTGAGCCCAGAGCACTAAGACAGTCATTTCCTGGAGATTTGCAAAAGCATATGAAAAACTGCCACACTAAGATTTCATTAATGGGCTACAGATACACTGAAATGAAATTCCCATTTCACTTGAATTCTAGACAATAAAATGGACTACGGCAGTAAAATATGTTTAGCAATAGGTAGCTGCAGAAATGTAACACAGCAGACGTAATGTTGCCTTATAACTAGGCATTGTATTACTACTGCAATGATAGCACTGATCCAAAAATCTGTCAGTTTTTCAATTAACCTGCCTTTTCTCAGCATCCACAAACCTCTTACAGAAGGATGAATCCTATCTCAAGCAACAACATTCAGGATTTTGTCCACAGCAAAACTGAAAATAAAATTGTAAACATTGATGAACCCTAAATACAGGCTTTTTCCATATTTTAGATTCCATTTTAGCTTGAAATCTCTCATGATCTGTTGGGCCCTCTCCCTGAAACAACTTGCTGATGGATCTTCCAATGTTAAGAATCCAACCAAATTGCTATTAACTCACAGAATTTTAGCCTCTTGCAGATCTGATTTTTCATCTTCAGACTGAATATTTCCCAGACTTGCTGATGCTCTGCAAAAGTGCCAAAACTCACTCCCTTGCACCTTCCTTTCCAGGAAGGTCCCACTCACCATACTCTCCCTATGCAGCCAAAACTCCTACACACTGCCCAAAAATTAAATACTCCCCTTCTATGGCACTCTAAACGAAAGCCTGACTCTTTTCCAGGTGGTCCCGATAATCAAATTTCCTGGCACATTTCCAGGTGCACTTGGGACTTTTGATTCCTTGTACTCTCCCTTTTTAAGTGCAGATTTACTCATCTTACTACTGAAGTTACTATTTGGAAGTCACTATTAGCTCTCTAAGAATGAGAGATAGGAAAGAATTAGAAAAGAGGAATCAAGTAGCAAATAAAGTAGTAAACATTAGTGATCTCCTATACTATCTCAACATGTCAGTTTATATGCCATGCATGGAATAACATTAAAAAACTTTTTCTTCTTTTTTTTTTTCATCAGGATAATATCAGGACAATTGTGTTTTCATAAAAAAACATTCAGAAGCCTTTAGACATCATGGAATAGTGTGTCCAGTTCTGGGCTCCTGAGTGCAGGAGAGACACAGGCATACTGGAGTGTGTCCAGAGAAGGGCCATAAACATAGTTTAAGGATTGAAGCATCTGCCATACAAGGAAAGGCTGAGAAAGCTGAGACTACTTAGCCTAAAGAAAAGGCTCAGGGGGATCTTATCAATATGTATCTTATCAAATACTTGATGGGTGGGTTAAAGCAGAGTTAGCTAGACTCTTCACAGTGGTGCCCAGTAGTAAGACAAGAAGCAACAGGCACAAACTGACACACCTTACATCCCATCTCAACAGAAGAAGAACCTTTTTTGCTACGAGGATGATCAAGCACAGGAACAGGTTGTCCAGGGAGACTGGGGAGTTTCCTTCATCTTTGGAGATATTCAAAACCCAACTGGGCAATAATCCAAGCAACCTGCTCTTGCTGACCCTGCTTGAGCAGAGGAGTTGGACTAGATGATCTCATGTGCTCCTCTGCAACTTTAACTGTTCTGTGGTTTTGTCATTCTCTGATCTTATACCATGAAACACTGAGAGGCTGTGGAGAGATTTCCCCAGAATCACCACCTGTTTAATTAGATGTAGTCTTTCCAAGCCCTTCCTCTGAATACACACACTTTTTACACAGTGACTATACACATACACATTATCTAGTTCTCTACAGTGACTATTGTTGCTGACGTTTCAAGTAATGCTACAGGTCCACTGAAGCACCAGAGACTCTTGTCTGTAAGATCAGCTTGTGTGCTGCTGTGCTTATAACAATGAGAAGAATATGAGCTATTGGAAATTAATGTTAATCCATTTATTCAATTGTCTTCTCCTTTCTTCTCGTATCTATGCACATATGTGAAATCTAAGTTAAAGCACTGCATCTGACAAAATAAATAATATTCATATCTATAGGGTATAAGGATCCATATATATTTAATAAATATAAACATCTCACATGCAATTCAAATATAGCTTCAAGAGCAAAAGCACCCGTTATCCTAAGGATTCAAAGATTCAACGGCATTTTGGTAACCCAGCTTGAACCAAACTTTTTATTTCCCTGTTCTTACTGGCAAAAATCACTGATCCAAAGTCCACTGAAATCCCTGTCTTTTGATTTGACTCCAGCAAGTTTTGCAGAAACGAGAAAGATTACATAAAACAACTAGCATACAAATGACTGCCATAGATGGACAGAGAACGTGCTAAGTATGTATTAAAGTATGAGAAATGAGAAATTCTGAAAGCTCTCTGTAAGGCAGCCTTTGTAATCATTGCACTACTGTTTCGAGGGTCACTCTGTGACATATATAAGACATAATTAGGAAAGTAATAAAAATGCTCTCAAGTAAGTACATTGGTAGAATTAGGTACGTGAGGTAGAAAAACCTGCTATAAAATAGAACCATTAAAAAGATCAATGTAAGAACTTCTGTCAACCTAAAAATCTCTGTGTTTTCTTATGACACCCAAATACTTTAATCATGTGTTAACTTACAGATCTTATAGCCTGTTGGTTCCCATCACCTCTGGAATCATGGAGATGGGAGATAAGGGCTAAAAAGAAGTTGCCTAGCAGGAAGACATAAAGGCTATAAGTAGAGTGTGTGTATATATATATATATATATATATATATACACACTAGTTCTGTAATGTAAAGTTTAGGTCCTAAAATTTCTTGGTAAGTAACCTACCTAACTTAGTAACCTAAAACTCACTACAACTACCAAAGCCTATTAAGTACTCAGGGTTGTATTGAGAAACTCGTGAGATGGGGGATTCTGAGAAAATCTTGATACTTCTGGTTTCACTAAGAACATGAACTATAAAGACATTTTTTCTTGTCAGAACTGCTTTGCATTTTCCTGTCAGTGTATGGACCAAAATTAGGAGTGAAAATTAATTTACCAGATACACAGAGCATCAAAGGGTTCGATGTTCAGATGTTTTAAGAAAACTGAAAAAAAAGGTGATTCTTGGGACCATCAAAGGGCAGTACTTTATAGCATTCTCTATTCCAATGTCTCTAGTTCTATTTTTATACTACAATGCATTTTTGCTGTTAAGATCAGAAGGCATTTGCTTTCAGCTCTCTTTAACTTTGCAGAATCATGCATAGCTAATGAAAAGTAACTAGGTAATTGATTTGAAATTAGCTAGTTGCAGCCAGACGTTTTATGTATCTTTGGGACTGGGATAATCTGGAAGCCAACAGATTCCGTGTGATTTCCATACATTCTCAATGTGGAATAAGGCTTGTCAGAACATACCTGCTTTAAGGTACTCGCAAGAAAAGCTTTTATCAGCATGTCAAGGTTAGTGGAATGCTATACAGTGTGAATGACTCTGTTTTGTGACCATTTCTATCTAAAGTCTGTCTAAGGTCTATTGGACTATCAAAGTAAAATTGGCACAACTTCACTGAGATTTCATTCTTTCACAGTTTATCATTCCAATACAGCAATTCTGTGCATCACAGAGAATTACCAGTTTACAGCTCACTTTTTCAATCAGATCTTATGAACTAGAACAAGAAACAACTCTTACAGTTTCCTTCCAATCTATGAGCTTGAAATTTAAGCTCTAGGTCCATTTCATTATGTTCTATTTGCTAGTATATAATCTGCCTTCTGTTACAACAAACTGTACTAGCTTTCAGATCAGTGAAACGTCACCTGCACACCACTCCTTTTAAATTGTATTGTTCCGTGGGTACTAGGGAAGCTTCTTCTGCAGGAGCTCTGTTAGGCAGAACTCAGCTGCATGGGGAAACACTGAAGACAGAATGGGATATGCTGTTCTGTCACTCCAAAAATGAGCAGCATATGCCTCTGGCAAGCTTGTGCTGCCAGTTGTGGGAGTGGATAAGTCTCATGGCCAAGAAAGCTGCTGAGTGTTAGGTTTTATTTTTGAACACTAAAGAGTGTCTTTCCTACAAGACAAAGGGAAATATTCTGTACAGGCATAATTCTTGAGTAAGCAATAACTTCAGTTGCTTTAGGCTAGATATGATTTTAAATTGGAAGTTGAGATAAACACAAAACTGGGCAGGATAATCTCTTCTATATTTTGGACCGGTGCCTATGATCATGTTCTTATTACTACCGTTACTAATCCCCTTTTCTAATATCAGTAGTACTGTTTCTAGAGTAGTTATCTATTCACTGTTCTGTAGTTTTGTTATGTTTAGATAAGTGTAGAAAAGATTTCATATCCTTATATATGATTTTTTCTGAAAAGCCCGAAGGTTATGATTAGTGCGAAAGTGCTTTGAATAATGAATCGCCATTCTTTTGTCCTTTTTTATGCAAGTAATCTACACTACATGACAACCCTCCTGATAGTTGTCAAGAGTAACAGTGAAGCTCTGTCAATCAGTGCATGACTTGTGACTGTTTCCTAATCAGCAACAGACAAAGCAAACCCTACAGTGACAGTATTCTCTGCTTACTTATCTTGGCAGTAGCCAACAGCTCTTATTATTTTAAACATGACTAAAAATACCCACCAATTCAGAGAATGATATAAATGTCTTTGCAATAGACCACAGAAACTGACATTATTTATCACCAACAGGTACAGAGAGGAGAAGCACTGAAAGAAAATTCAGGTTGGATATATCTGCAAGCTTAGTTATCAATAAACAAATAATTAAAAGGAGTAGACTTTCTTAATGTTCTATTATTAAGTGACTAACCCATAGATTCCTATTTAAAAATAAACCCTGCAAACATTTGGTTGATGGCTGTCCTCTGGACAATTCTGCTTGTATCTTTCAGGGTTATGCTTAGCTATAATTGTCATGAAAGATTTATTCTAGAAACCTTCACTATGCCTTTATGTTCTCTAAATTAGAGAGAATTTATTCTTTGGTATAAATCAGAAAGAAAGCATAATCATATTCACTTCATTTGAAGATTTTACAAGGAAACGGGAAAAAGTTCCACAGTACCTGTACCTCAGTTAACATTTTGCTTTCTGAAACCAGTCTTAGATTACAATATCTCATTCTCAAAGAGATCCCAGGAGCTTGCAATTAGGGCAAGAAAGATAAATGTCTAATTTATATTCCTGAAAATGTGCTGCTTGGGAAGACTAAAATAGGAATATTGCAGTATATAATGCAATCAAGAGTAAACAATGTAAGATTCATCCCTGGTATTGGTGTTACACAAATACATGAGAATATGGGGGCAAATGTCAGTAAAAAACTTTTTTTGCTGCAGCCTCCCAGAAAAGACAAGCAGTAAAGGCATTTCATTCTGAAAATTTCCTATAAAGAGAAAGTAGGAATAAGGAGATATTTGGAAAAATAAAATAAGAAAAAGCTCTACTTTCTTTATTGTTTTTAATTTATTCTCCACATAGTGTTTTAATAGTCTTTTACCACCAGAACACTTGAGTATTTCATCAAACTCAAATCACTTCATGGTCACGCCTTTCATGCTGTATGCAGATACATTCAATATAGTCCCCATTTTAGAGGTGAAGAAATGAGACAAAAGGGTGAATATGGACACAGTTAATTTCAAGACCTGATTTTTTAAAAGGACCGATGCCGTATTTCATCACCAGCATTTGTTATGTTGCTTCATAATAATCTGACTCTTTGCATTTTGAACTGCTCTGAAAATCTAGCTCTTGTCAGGTGACAAAATAAGAGAAGGGTTCTGTAAGAAACCTGGTTTCACTCTGGACGCCGTTCAGGACACTGTGGAAGGCTTGATTTCAAGCAATTGATCCAGTCTCACACAAGAAACCTACTGCAGTGACAGGAAGCTCCCACCACTGATTGCAGAAATGTAACCACAAGATCATCTGCCTGTTTTTCTGTAATAACTTACCAAGGAGAGACCGAATTACTTTCCTGCTATCAGCGTGGCAATAAAATACTGACTATTCTCAAAACAGAGCAGAAACGCACATAAATTTGTAATGCTATAAAGTATTACTTTTGCAAAACAAAATGAACTACAGTAGAAAATGTCTGTTTATTGATGCACATTCTTAATATTATTTTTAGCATGGCTAGTATACCGTTATATTTGTTCAGGGTAAGAAAGAGCTCTGTCCTGCATGCATCATTTTACAATACAGATCTCCCATCTTCAGGCTCCTGTTTCAATTCAACTAGATTTTGCTTCTGGCTAAGCTATTACATGACCAGTCATTGACGAAATGATGTATCTTATACCAAGAAAGATTAAAATTACGAGAGGAGTATAAAACAGAAATATTTTAATGATACAGCCCTGAATACAGGTTTACAGTCTAAGCCTGCTTTAAAGTGCTTTAAAGACCACTTTTTAATCTTTTTTCTTTTAAGGTAATATAGTTGTAATATCAGAGTTGGAAACTTGCTGTTTGTTGCTTTGAAAACAGAAGATATCAGAGGAACACAGCATTCTTTCTATACTGGCAACATCACTGCTTTGTGCAGTCAAGCCCACAATCAAAATGTTTGCTTTGCTTGTTGAATAAGCTGTACATCTGTCACTATTGCTGTTAGAATAGACTGTAAGTGAAAGAGCAGTGTTTCAAATATATACCACCCTTTAGCCTTCAAAATTTCTGTTTTGAAACAGCAGAAAATAGTATTTTTTGCAACATACTTATTTAATTATTTTGCATCAATACCTAAAGGATCTGTCACCTTTTTCTCCAGCAACCATCTTTCTTAGTCCTGTGTTCACTCAGCAAGGATATCGGTATAGTACTTGTTACAGATCATAGAATCATAGAATGGCTTAGGTTCGAAGGGACCCTAGAGATCATTTAATCCAACCCTCTGCCATGGGCAGGGTCACCTAGGCTAGGTTGCTCAAGGCCTCATCTAACCTGTCCTTGAACACCTCCAGGGAGGGGGCATACACAACCTCTCTGGGCAATCTATTCCAGAGTCTCACCAGCCTCATACTGAAGAACTTCTTCCTAAGATCTAGTCTAAACTTACTCTCCTTCAGTTTAAAACTATTTTCTCTTGTCCTGTTGCTGGACTCTCTTGTAAAAAGTCCCTTACCAGCCTTCCTGTAGGTTCCCTTCAGGTATTGGAAGGCAGCTATAAGCCCGGAGTCTTCTCTTCTCTTCTCCAGGCTGAACAATCCCAGGGCCCTCAGCCTATCCTTATAGCAGAGATGCTCCAGGCCCTGGATCATCTTTGTGGCCCTCCTCTGGACTCATTCCAACAGATCTATGTCCCTGTTATGGTGGGGACACCAGAACTGGACGCAGTATTTGAGGTGGGGTCTCACAAGAGCAGAGTAAAGGGGGAGAATCACCTCTCTCGATCTTCTGGCCATACCGGTCTTGATGCATCCCAGGATACAGTTGGCCTTCAGGGCTGCAGGAGCGCACTGCTGGCTCATGTTGAGCCTCTTGTCAATCAACACCCCAAAGTCCTTCTCTTCAGGGCTACTCTCAAGCCACTCTCTACCCAGTTTGTACTTGTGCCAGGGGTTGGCCCAACCCAGATGCAGGACCTTGCACTTTGACTTGTGGAACCTCATGCAGTTTGCATTGGCCCATTGCTCAAGTCTGTCAAGGTCCCTCTGGATGGCCTCCCTTCCCTCAAGCGAGTCAACTGTGCCACACAGTTTAGTGTCATCGGCAAACTTGCTGAGGGTGCACTCAATGCCACTGTCCATGTTGCTAACAAAGATGTTAAACTTCACTGAGTGAAGCACTTCTGTAATTAGGAGCAGGCCCATGGTTTTAGTGTGGTTCTCTACCCACACTTAGCTTGCTGAAAGACTAAATGGGTGAATGCTCCTGATAAAACCACAGTTGGATATATGTTTACTCTAAAACCAAGTTCTCTTTCCATGGCTCTACTGCAATTTCTTTTTTACTAGCTACTACCTTTGCTAGTTTCCTATTTGTGCATAAATCTACTCTGACGACATCTTTCAGGTTCTAAAGATATCATTAGATATCGCTACCTTTAGTTCCATTTTTCATATTAATAACATTGTTACCATCTTATTTCAAACTGAAAATTAAAAACTGCAGTTTTATTATAGAGGTTCAAGTCAGAATCTCCCAATAATCTGCCAGTTTCTCAATCCAGTCCCAGACCCAACCCAAAATCTTACCAAATACTTGGTTAGCTTTTTCTTCAAAGTATTTGTACAAACTCATTTTCTTTTTTCATGCTCAGGAAATTAGGATCACAAGTTATATGTCTCTTGTGTATTCTCATTTTATGCAGACTGTGTTTCTACAACAATGTAAGTTCACAGTTATCTTCCCTGCCTAGGCTAACTGAAAAACATGAAACTCATTAAACTGTATTACAAACTAAGGCTACCTTCAGTTTTTCTGGTACACTCTGTCTGTAAACAGAGAATGACAGAACTGAGTGAATCTCTTTCCATTGGTCTCCCATACATAGCATTTAAATTTAATCTCCTGTAATTAGAGATTCTTGGAGGTTTTAGCTCTTCCATTCTTTCTCTCAGGTTATTTTCTCGATCCTGATTTGATTCCTGGTACTATGTGCCATTCAGTTATCAGGTTGCACCAAAGAGTATGAAAGACTGAAGCAGCTCTAATTGCTCCACCTTTCTGTGGTCTCTGCAGTGTTCTTCCTGCATCTGCCTGGATGTTAAACCACCTGCAGGTTCAGATCCAGTATCCTACATATGGAATCACTCTCACAATGACATGTGTAGAAGACACTTGCCTGACTGTATTTCTACACTACCTACTTCAGTGCTACTGAGATCATTAAAAAAATTAAACTCGTGGAGCTGCATTCCATGACTTGAATGAGAGTCAGACTGTGACTGGATTCACAGGGCATGTCGTCTGTTTTTCCTTAGTCAGTGTAAAACAGAAGGGGAAGTTCTCATCTGCAGGATAAAGCAAAGCTGCTGCCTAATTCAGCAAAAATGGACTTAGGCAACAAACTACTGCTTTTAAATAATATGAATGCTTAAAAGCATCCTGTTAAGTTTCCTGCAGGGAATAATATCCTAGAGTCAGTGTGCTATTAGATACATTGTGGATTTGCAATGTTAATTAGAAAAATACAAATAATGAGCAAATCCCAGGCTCTGTGTAAGATCTGAGAAACTAAGCTGAGCATATGTATTTCTTCAAGGTTGAAGAACAGTGATAAAGGACATAGCATTAAGAGCTCACTTTGCATTTGAACACTGTCTTTCCCAGGGTGTGAAGTGAATCACGCGCCCAATCTGTCTGCCTATCACCAGCTAACAAATAGGGCATCATAGAATCAGGCTAGTGCAGTATGTTCTTCCTGTTCTCAAATATAAAAGCTAAGTCAATAATTACTCTGCCTCTGCCTCTATGTGTATTTTTTTCTTTCACAGCAGACTGAATCCATGTGGCTGCATTGATGTCAGTCCCACTGCTAAACCCTTAATCTCTGTATACTCACTGTGTTTCATGCAATGCCAAAGAGATCTGTCTTGCAGCCAGTTCTGAGGTGTGTAGGTGATAGAAACTTCTGGTTAGGACGCTGGCCCTGGCCCTGGCCCTGGCCCTTCCCTCTTTTTCTGACAGAGTTCTACTCATTTGACAGCTGTCAAAGTCCTCAGCAGTCCCAGCCAAAAAATCTGGGTTGGCAAGTTTCAAGGTTCTCATAGTCTCTCTAAGGAATACTTTGTGGACCAGCAACTAGGATCCGGGTTTTTTGCAGCAGTAGGGACTGTCTCACAATTGGTAGGTATCGTTGTCGTCTCAAAAACTCTTGTTCGCCATTTCTAAAAGTAGCTATGTAGTAAGTCAACATCGGTCTCCATTCAGCATGTACTCGGACGCAGACACCAGGGAAATTTGCAAAGGGAGAACAGAGTGGCAAAAGAATAATCCCTCTTCCCTTGTATCTAGCTTTTCAAAAGTTTGAACATGTGCCAAAGTCACCAAAAATGCCATGGTGCTTTAGAGAATGTTCCATTTGGTCTGTAGGAAGGTGGTACTGAAAGATATTTTGCCAACATTCTGTAAATGTTAGAAATATTTTGGTCAAAACCTCTGTCCAGTTCTATTAGGAATATGTGATCTGTTCCTGCCACTGTACTCACAACAGTAAGTATGCCATGATGCACCTGGGGAGGAAGAATCCCAGGCACCAGTACATGCTGGGGACTGACCAGCTTGAAAGCAGTTCTGCAGAGAAGGACCTTGGGGTCTTGGTGGAGAACAAGCTGAACGTGAGTCAGCATTGCATCATTGTAGCAAAAAAAAAGTCCAACAGCATTACGAAGACCATTGCTAACAGGTCAAGCTGGGTGATCCTTCCCCTCCACTCAGCACTGGTGAGACACATCTGGAGTACTGTGTCCAGTTCTGGGCTCCCCAATACAAGGAAGATATGGGCTTACTGGAGTGAGTCCAGCAAAGGGTCACAAAGTTAATTAAGGGACTGGAGCATCTGGCATACAAGGAGAGGATGAGAAAGTTGACGCAGATGACACCAAGCTGGGTGGAAGTGTCGATCTGCTTGAGGGTAGGGAAGCTCTACAGAGGGATCTGAATAGGCTGGATCACTGGGCCAATGCCGATTCCATGAGTTTCAATAAGGCCAAGTGCTGGGTCCTGCACTTCAGCCGTAACAACCCCCAGCAATGCTACAGGCTTGGGGAGGAGTGGCTGGAGAGCTCCCATGCAGAGAGGGATCTGGGAATGTTGATTGACAGCCAGCTGAACATGAGCGAGCAGTGTGCTCAGGTGGCCAAGAAGGCCAACAGCATCCTGGCCTTTATCAGGAATAGTGTTGTCAGCAGGAGTAGGGAGATGATCATTCCCTTGTACTTGGTTGTGGTGAGGCCACACCTCGAGTACTGTGTCCAGTTTTGGGCTCCTCTCTACAAGAAGGACACTGAGGTGCTGGAGAGGGTACAGAGACGGGCTACCAAGCTAGTAAAGAATTTGGAGCATGTCTCGTATGAGAAACAGCTGAGGGATCTGAGGCTGTTTAGCCTGGAGAAGAGAAGGCTGAGGGGAGACCTTATAGCTCTCTACAACTACCTGAAAGGAGGTTGTAGCGAGGTGGGGGTTGGTCTCTTCTCCCTAGTAACAAGCGACAGAACAAGGAGAAATGGCCTTAAGCTTCACCAGAGGAGGTTCAGGCTGGATATTAGGAAGAATTTCTTTACTGAAAGGGCTGTCAGGCATTGGAAAAGCCTGCCCAGGGAGGTGGTGGAGTCACCATCCCTGGAGGTGTTTAAGAGACAGGTAAATGTTGTACTTAGGGATATGGTTTAGTGGTGTTGATAGAGCTAGGACAAAGGTTGGACTCAATGATCCTGAAGGTCTCTTCCAGCCAAAACTGTTCTATGATTCTATGACTGTTTAGCCTTGAACAGAGAAGACTTGGGTATATCTTACAGATGTGTATAAATACCTCATTGGAGGTGGTAAAGAAGTTACACCGACTCATCCCAGTGGTGCCCAGTGACAGGACAAGAGGCAATGAGCACAAATTTAAACACATTTACATCCCATCTGAACAGAGGAAAAACTTTTTTGCTGTGAAGGTAGTTGAACAGATTGCTCAGAGAGTTTCCTTCCTTGGAGATATTCAAAATGTGCCAGGACACTGTCCTTGGCAACCTGCTCTATCTGACCCTGCTTGAGCAGAGGGCTTGAGCTAAATGACCTCATGAAGTACCTTCCAAGCTCAACAATACTTTGACTCTGTAAAGCTGAAGAGGCACCTTCTGGATACTTCCACTTATACCAGAATTCAGAAGGCAGTGGGAGTTTTGGGGAGCTGTCATGAAGCAGCTTTGTTTCCATATTGTTTTGCCTAATGCCACCCACATGACCTGAATGTTAACAAGGCTAAACATCATCCATAGGTGATGGGTGAAGACTTCTTGAGAAACATAATTGTATCTGTCGCTATAGCAAGTATTCCACTCATCAGCCAAGTCTTAACCTACAATACTGTTATCTGACGTGTGGTCCAGTTGTCAAACTAGAAATACCTACTTTACTAGGTGTCACTGAGAGGAGGATTTTATTCTCTTCTTATATATTTGAAGTTTTAGGAATTGTACAAATGCCATGGTAGAGAATAACAAAAATAATTTCTTCGAACACTGAATGGTGAACTTCAGTAGAACATGAAAGTTGTTTTCTTTTGCTCCCTATATGCCTGTTAAACTTTTTCCAGTAGTCATTCCAATTTCATTTTCTAATAGAGATTTAAAGAAACTGTGCTTATATCCAAGCATATAATATGCATTACAAAATAGGTAATGATGCAATTAAAGGCAGTCTTTAGAAACATAGATGTGTACAGAATAGAGACTAAATTAACAAGACAGACAAGAAGAGTGGTAAAGAACGCCATTTCAGAAGCACAATTAAAAAGTCTTTAGAATTGTTTTCTTTTAGGTGTTTTCTTTAATCTGTTTTTGACAACCTCAGGATTGTTGCCTAAGAAAGCTTCTTTGGCAGATTATTTCACTCTAATTGTTCTACATGTTTTTCTCATATCTCTGCTTTGTGTGTGTATGACTATTTATCATTTGATGACCTTTATTCATGTAGAATAATTTGTCTCAACTCTGTTGTTACCTCCAAGTGTTTAATTTCTGGCCTGTCTTTAATATCTATGAGTACCAAGATAATCTTTTTTTAATGGAAGTCCATTACCACATCATTTGTCTGATGTGGTAATGGGCCCATCAATTTTAAGGAAATTGCATTCATTTAGATACAGCAGCATATCCTTACAGATTCATAGATTCATTTAGGTTCTGTGAGCAGTAACCTGGATCTTTACACAAAATTGCGAAACATCATGTTGAAATTTGTACCTAGTTTCTGTTTTTCTTATAATTTGGCCCCAAACCCATCTTTGGTAATTCAGAATGTGATTCTTTTCCTTCTGTGAAAGGAATGACCTCTCCCTCCCCTATATTTGCCTGGCATTGGATATCTAACAGCTACTGTTAGAGGTGTGTAGCTAAGATGTTTCAAGGAGTTTTAGATGAGAGCTTGGACGCATTCTAGATGTGATGGCAAGTATAAGGAACCTCTGTCCAGAGTGACCATTCCTTGGTATGTGCTTAGAGATCACAAATGTGAAAGAAAGTAAGTCTTATCTATGCCCCTGCATGACACAACTGCAGAGGAAGGTGATGGCAGTACAGGTCACATATAGCTAGAAGAAAATGAGACCGACTAGCACAGCAGAGTGTGTAGAGTGGGGTTCTGCCCCTATATGGAAGGAGCTTCCCTAATGATGGTTTTACTACAAGGAGCGTTCATCTAGTTTTGATTAAGAACTTCAGAAATTGCAGTATTTCTTTAACTGAAAGGTGTTTTTCCCAGCTGGCTCTAAAGTTATATAAAACAGATTATACACTAAAATATAGAACTGTTGGTAGCTTTTAACAGAGTTTTCATGTGACAGCTGGAAAGAGAACTGTGTTGATCTTTGTGAAGCTTTCAAGACAGGCCAGAGGTGTAACTGCTTGCAATTAGAGTGCTCTGCAACACCTTCTGTCTTTCAGTCCTCCCTCACTAAGCCGTAAATCAGACTTCTTCTTGACTATTATAGAAATTTAACTATACAGACTACGGAGAAAGAAATAAAAAATTGTCCTAGTTTGGCTGGGGTAGAATCATAGGCCAGCCTAGCTAAGCAAACTGTTATCAGTTTCAAGTCAGCCAGGGTAGCTGACCTGAGTTAGCTATAGGTGTAGCCCATACCTCATGTCATGGTCATTGTAAAGAAGGAAGGTTGGCTAAGGAAGGGGAGCTTCTGCTGGGCTTCCTCTTCTGGTTTCTCTCTTATGAGGACTGCTCTCCTGTTGATTGTGACCACTGCATGTTCACATAGCTGGGTATAACTTTGTATGTCTTTGTTAATATTAGTACTATTTCATTAAATCTGTTTTCACTTCAATCCATGGGTCTCCTCTCCTTTTCCCAGTTCCCCTCCCTGGCTGGTGAGGGGTCATCGGGTGATAGAGCAACTGGTATAGTTTAGCCCTGGGTACAGGCTAAATGTAGACAAGGTTCTATTTTATTTTACTATTCATGTTAAATATATTTTTTGTACAAGTCAGAGTCTGATACTGATACTATGCTGGAACATAGTATCTTGAACCACATTTTTCTTCTTACAATTTATACCACAATGAACAGTTTGTTTCCATCTAATTCTGAGTTTATAGCTTTTTAAGAGCTCTTTTAGTCTAGTCTATACATAAATGTGCCCCCACTTTTTTAAAGAACCCCAACAATGTTGCATGAAAAGCTAAGTGGAAAGATAAAGTGAGGAAAAGTTTTCAAGATAGGGTTTTGTGTGTTTTGGTTTTGTTTTTTTTTTTTTCTTTCAGAAGTGGCAGAGGCTACAGTGAAGGCTGTGGTATGCTAACAGGATACTTGTTCAGGAATGGTAAAACTTTCCTGCCAAGATGGTAGCGGTCCAAGGTACAAAACAAAGTACAGACTAGAATGTTCCCAAGCTCAGAAACCATCCCAGAGTTATGGTGGAGAAATTCTAGTAGTTATGGGAAAACCTCGAACCAGAACTCATTCTCCATTCATTTGCAGTGTTTACACCAGTGTAATTTAACTGGTTACAACAATGTTAATATTTTATTTTCACTGTTACAAGTCAAGAATCAACACAGTGGTCTGAAGAATGAGATACCATAGATAAAAATATCTTCTCAATGAGCCACAATGAATGGAAACACATTGTCATCGGTTCTAGTAAAATAGGTGAGAAATACAAAAGAAAAGTAGATAATTTGAGTTTGAAGACATTTATAAAGTAGTTGAGGGACTGCCATTTGAGATAACTTCAAAAGATAGGATTGCCTTAAAGTAAAAAACTAGAAACAGTGGTTTATTGCAGTCTAATTTCTCTGTATACACTGACCCTGTCAAGCATGCCACATAAGTTGTTCTGTGTCAGATATTCTGGAGGTATCAGCCCTGCAGTTTCATTCTCTGGACTACTGAGTGTGACCCAATATACCCATTAAAAAACATTACTTTGAGATAATATTGATATCATATTGTGCTAGGGCTGTGCTTTGCATATTCCCTCAAAGGTGATTATTAATTCAGCTTTGGTGATGCGTAGTCTGAGAACAGATTGAGTATTCTTTTTAAAGTAGTCCTGGCCAAATAGTATATAAATAACTAATTATTCCAGTAATCTCAGTCCAAGACCAGTGTTTGGTGCTTTGAGAGATTCTGAGACAAACTTCATAATCTTCTTTTGCTCTGAAGAGTTCTTACCTATGACCATTGTCTGTACTCAGAACCACAGACCCATGCATAGGTGTACCAGTCTGTCTTTCCACAGCTGAACATTTGCATGACTCCTGAAAAAAAAAAAAAAAAACATGAAAAGTTTCATAATTTGAAACCATTTTTTTTAATTATTTTTTAAATAGTTTAATAAAAAGTTTATTTTTAAATTGCAGGGTAGATCATGCAAAACAGGTGGACACTGCAGCAAATGTTTGTAACAGTCACAGGAATCATAACATTCCTAGGAAACACCACAATACAATCTCAAGAGTCAGAACTATTTAAGCCTTAAAGCTCTCCATAAACTTTATCCTTAATTTTTTATGAGAACCTTGGCTGAGCAGGATTACCATGATTGTGTTCTGAGTTTAAAAATAAAATAAAATTTCCTCAAATCAACTGTCAGACATTGCTTCCAGCTGGAGCATTCATGATGTGATAAAATTAGAATGCTAAGAAAACACAACACAAATGGGACTGATTTAAAAGTCAGACTTCACATTTCAGCATCTCTGATGATATCAGCTGTGCTTCTGGTGTGTGATATCTGCATGCGGCAAAGCATGCTTGTCGTAGTGGAACTATGTGCCAAGCAGAAAACCTTTCTGTGGAGCAGAACAGGCCCAAGGACATATGCCTAAAGGTGAGTAAGCCTGGTGTTTCCTTAAGCTCTTTCAGTATTCACTGTTTTCACACTAGGCTACAGGCCCTTGGGCAAATGTCAGTGGTGAAGCTTCAATGAAGGGAAAAATGAAAGCAGCAAGAAAAACAAACATTGAAATGAAAACAGTAAATTATAATAAATTGAAGCCCTCTTTGAGAAAGAGAAGGAGGGCTGATTCTTCTCACTGACTCAAGATCGAGTATCTCAGTCTTCAAATATGTAAAAGGTTGTTATGAAGAGAAATGTATAAACTATTCTCTGTGTAGACCGGGAATAGTATAAGATGTAAGAGTCGAAGATATAATAGACCTCAAAAGTAGTAAGGAAGAACTAGGTTAGACATTAAAAAAGTCTAACAATACAGTTTGTGATAGATTACCATGGGAAAGAAACTCCTTGGGAGACTGTAAATCCCTCAGTGGAGAATCTCACAAACAGGTCGTACAAACAATTGTGAGGAGTGATTTGGTATAGCTGATCTGCCCACAGCAGGGAGCTGGACTAGACAAGCTATTAAATACCCTCAGACTGTGCTTTTATGGATAACATGTGGAAAACAGGGACAAACAAAAATATTTAACTAGCATCTGCTGGTCTAATATATAGGCATACAGACAAATAGGGCAAGTTTTTTCAAAATATTTTTTTCTCCTACTCAAAACGTATGAACAGCTGGAATTTGGTCGAACATGGCACACTGAGCAGTGAACTTTCTGCAAATCCAGAACTAATCTATTGTTTCTGAGACCATGAAAAAAATATGATTGTTACAGACTAACTCCATTCCAATGCAGTGAGGGTGATTGGATTTCCAGCACTAATACCAACATGAAGTTTAAGCCTAGCAGCATCTTAGCACTGCTTGTAAGTATAAGTAACATAAGTAAGTTTAATTTCATAGGGTATGATTCTCAGCAGTGCATCTTAAATAACTTCAGGTGAAATCTCTGGGCTTTTCATGGTTTGCAGTAAGTCACTGTTGTGTTTGTGGATGAACAGATCAAAAATTATCACCTTCCACAAAAAAACAAGTCTGAACCCTGAAATAAGCTAAATTCCTGCTCAATACTGAGCAGACAGGGACACAGCTGGGACAAGAAAAAATGGGAGTATGAAAGTTTAGTTAGATTTTTTTTTTTAAATAACGTATATTTCTCATACAATGCCAGCCATGTAGGATACTGGAGGTTTGGTGTCACTGGGCAGCCCTAAAAAGTGAGACTACATGTGTTTGAAGTTCCTATGTACTGGGCTTTTGTCGTAATTACTTTCTCATTAACTTGTTCTGAGACCTGAAATACCAATGAGCATCCTTAGTTAAGTGAGACAATCCTTGCCAAGCATAATCTTGAAAGAATGTTTTTTAGTCATCCCATCTCGGTTTCCCTGGTCCATTACACACACGGGTAAGAAAGTCAGGTACTCGATTCAGCACATTTTAAAATAGAAATTAGAAACAAATATAGGAAAACAAAAGAGCTGTCATGTGAAGTGTATGTGTTTGGCAACAAGCCTTTCACATGAGTTTCATATGGATGTATTTGGTTTCGGTTTATTTCCCAATTATCTTCAAGGTTCTTCTCCCAATACAAGACTTTTTTGATAAATTCAGCTGGTAACTTTGCACACTTTATTCTTTACAAACAGAGGAATTTTGAGCCTGAAAACATTGCTGTGTGCTCTAGCCAGTAAAGTTAATCTTTTCATAAATACTTTAATGTATTTGTGAAATATAAATCATTAAGAAGTTTCTGCTGACTAAACAGAAGCCCCAAATCCTGTTAAAAATCACTTCATGGCACTTAAAAGCAAGTTCTATATTAATGTTACTGCACTGGATTATTATCACACAAATGCCCTGAGTGATTTGTACTTTAAAAATTAATTTTGTTCAAACTTTGAATGTACACGTATGATGATCAGAGATGCATGTATTTTGATGAGGTTTTTCCGAGAGTTTTCATACAGTGATTTTGTCTGAGGAAGCTGTAATGCCTTAGACCCCCCCAAATTATAAAATTCATGTATCTTAGAAAATATCTGTGTACTAATCACACAGAGTTTTAGATCTCTTCAGCAGTTTTCTCAGTGAGCTTAAAGAGAGCAACAGATCTTTGAGCATTTGACAAGAAAACCCACCATCCTGAAAGAGAGGAACAGATTTGTTTGAATATATACAACCCATAAAAAATGAAACCTGCTTAGATGAGCAAGAGTTTAATTTATTTTTTTTCCCCAAAAATCTTTGAGAGAGTCAAAAAAGAAACAGACTTTCAAATGTTAGGAAAAAAATTGAGAGCAACAGTTTTCTTTTTTATCTTTAAATACTTTAGATACAACCACCAGGAAACAGATTTTGTTAGCTTAAAAAGAGAAGCTGGAAAGGTTTGTTTTCTCTCTCACACAGAAACACAAATAGACACCAGCGATCAAAGGAGCCAGAGTTTGTATTTAATTTTTTAAGTTCCCTAACCAAATTCTTTTATTTCTGCCACAACTAAATCCTTCCTGACCTTCCGAAGTAGAAAGTGACGCTGCATCTGGACTGGACTGACATCTTCCAGAGTTGGAGGCACAAGAGCTTTCTCTGTTTCATGCATCCTCTTTTTTAATCACTCAGTATCCACAAACCAGGAAGAGCTACTGTAATATAAAAGCCCCATTGTGTCTCAACCATACAACCTTGACTAAAGATGCTCAGCACCCAGCTATGTCTTCGATTTGCCAGTGAAGTGACTCTATATCT
The DNA here is from genome assembly GCF_034619465.1 of Leptosomus discolor. NCBI lineage: Eukaryota > Metazoa > Chordata > Aves > Leptosomiformes > Leptosomidae > Leptosomus > Leptosomus discolor. Next base: position 19,781,997 of record NC_141395.1, on the reverse strand, counting down.
GTATCTTTCTTCTGAAAATATTTTGTGCTCCCCACTGTGTGCAGGCAACACCAAAAACTTCAGAGAGGGGCTAGGCTAGAGGTCTACTTTCTCTAACAATCACTTTAGAAAATGCCCAATTCAACCCAAGGGGCAAATTAAACTTCAGTCCTCTCTGGCCAATGGGGGACAATTCACTGGCTGTGAATTTATTCTTATTCATATGGTTTTCTGGTGCACTTATACAAGAGCAAAGCATTTTAAGAACTTAAGGTAGGTTACCCTGATTTAACTGTTAGCAAACCACTCAGATACAGTAGGTTTGAAAGTACAACCCACTCAAACATACTATTATTAGAACCAGGTGGGAAATAATTTTCCCAGTTTGAGAACATTTTTGAAATTAAAAAAAGGAAAATTATTTCCACTATAAATTGAGACAAAAAGTCAATCCCCACAAGAGCTGCAAACTGTAAATCAGTGGAAACATCTTAGCTACTTCTATCTGCTTTGGTTTAACCTCAAGCTTTTGATTTACATATTCTTTATTATAATTCATTATAAGTTTGAAATGAAACATCATTCTGGAATAACAGATGTAACTCTTAATTTAGAAAATGTTGAAATGAAAATCTTCTAGTGGATAATTTAGTAAAATTTTCCTCATCCTGATTGAAGAAAATTTCTATTCCAATTAAAAACTTTTTTAAATAGAAAAGTTTTGTATCTGTAAATTCCGTTCAGCTCTTGTTACTATTCTATTGAGGATGGAATGCCAAAAAATGAGCAACACAGAAGTGATCAAATAGGGAAAAAGCATTCAGAAGATGCAGATGTGGTAGAAAACACAATGTGAGAGAAAGGCTTTGGTGACATTATTGTCCTTATAGTGATACCAACCAATATTAATTAATAGTAATTATTCCTAAGGATAAATAAATATATTGATGAAGAGCTGCTACATTTCTTGAAAGCATCAGACTTGTAAAGTTCTAATTTCCTTTTTCCTTTAACTTTCATATGCTTGCTCACAGAAATCGGTCATGAGATGATATGCTTCCAACATGGTGTAGGTTTGATTTTAGAAATAGCGCCAGCAGAATCTTCAGCATTCTGGACTCAAATTGTTTCATAAAGCCCTGAATGAAAAGGTTGAAAATGTATACATTCATGTGCCTACTTTTCAACTTCAAAAAGAAGTGCAGTATATCACAAAGCCTATGAGAGACTGCAGAAAGAAATGTCACCTTTGAAATGGGTCTATAAGTGCGTGAATGAGAAGAATAATTTTGGTTCAGAATATCAGATGTCATGTTAATTCCATGCTGCTGGGGAGTATGCATAGGAGCTTTCCCCTTAACCACCGCTTTCTGTGCTAGGACACTTGACAAAATTGAGTAAAGAACCTACAAATAAAACAACTTCCATAAAATCAATTTCTGAAAGTTCTAACAAAAACTCAGTGTGGCTGTCTATATGCATGATTATTTGTTTGGCTGCGCAAAGTCACAGAATGAATACAAGGTCAAATTCACCTGTGACATGGGAGGAAAAATCTGGCTGAGATAGTAGATTATGATCATCTATGCTAGTGGTAAAACTACGCTCCCGGTTCGTGCACTTTCCTATTACAGAAAAGATTCAGATACTGTAAAAATTAGGGTTTGTAACTTCTCCATGGGTTTTTTTTTTGTTGTTCTTCTTTCAAATACTCCATAGATATTTATGAGATGTATATTTAACTGGGCAATGAAGTTCCATTGCCAAGACAGGGTAGCCTTATGGCAGAAATTGTAGCATGTTTTCAAGTCTGATGGTATGGTTTTTGTCACTCTGTGATGAACCTTGTTTACTTTTTCCTAGTTCTTAGTCACACCACTACAAAAGCAACAGCACAGGATACCCTAATTCAACTTTCAGCAATACTAGGGCCTAATAGGTGCGTGCTCCAGTATTAAATCATTTTTGCCGCAAGGATATAGTTATTATGTCAAGAATAGAGTTAGGACAAGCTGGAATCAAGAGCATAATTACACCCACAAATGCAAAGGTAGGTATTTACTAAACCAGCTAAAGTTAAATGTGCTGTCTGATTTTAAGTACTATTTCTTTTAGTATAAAAGTTTAGTATAATACAAGGGTAAGAAAGCTGGCTTTTAAAAATAATTTTCTGAACTTTTTGCCATCAGACATTTCTATGACAAAAGGTTTCACAACAGCAGGTGGTAAATAGCAGAGTAGATATTCCTCAGCATAAGTATTTGAAAGACTGACTGCTGTAAATATGTCTAAAAAAAGACAAATGAATCTGATATGCCATAAGAAATATCACAATTTCTGTACTTATATCTTAAAATATTTTCTAGGCAGCCACCTCATTGTCTTGGAAAGTCTACATCCTTTTAAGCCACAAAAGATTCTGGTTTTATATGCAGTAATTCTATTGTGGTTCTTTACTGTTATTCTGCTAACATCCTGATTTTTATATGCTGCAATAATCAATCATTCCCTGCTAGATAGAAATGTGCTATTTCTAACGTTTTATTTTTAACAGCGTGTTTCATAATAGATCACATTCAATTCCATTTGTGAGCTCCCCAAGGCCCAAAATAGCTGTAAAAGATGGACAGTTTCTGGGTAAGAAAAATACTTGGCTGAGCATGTTTACAACTTGGAAATATTTAATCCTTAATAAAATAAAGGATACTGTGAAACTGATAAATAGAGCTCAGAAGCACTGAGGCTGCCTACAAAATACTAGAATATAGGTACAGAAGTTCTGTGTATTTTTGGATAAATCTTACTCAGTTCTCCAAATGCTGATTTGAACCAGGAGGCTAGGACTGAAAGCATGAAGAGCTATTTTTAGCTCTCATTCCCTGGGTGAGGATCAAAGCAGGGGCTACATAGATCTCAGTAAATGGGGCTTATAATAAATTAGAATGGGGATAGTCATGAAAGCCAGAAGTAGATATCTAGCATGGAAACCTCCACTCAGTAGACATACGGTTCTTAAGTTTTCCTAAATAGCTTAGATGGCTACTGTAATAATCCTAAATTACTCTAAATGTATTGTGAGAATAAGCAAGAGGATATAATACTATTTGAGACTGCTGGAAGTTCAGCAACAGGACAGGCCATATTCGTATTTTACATGTGTTTGATAATACCACAGAGATGATCCAATATACCTCGACTATCTAGGATTCAATGACCCCTTGATTTGTGCGATCATCCTGTATTCAGTATATTTCATGACAAAATACAGAGGCAAAGGAGCAATTAAGTACGAGAACGTAGCAGTCAGTTTAAAGTCTTCATACCTGGGAACATCAATTAAGTTCAGGTTTTCAAAAAGGCTCACTCTCTCTAAGACCTGGATACTTTTGAATTCTGATCATTTAGTCTGGTGCTAAAAGTGAGCTGAGCTGAGTTTTATTGATAGGTTATGGCCTACTTGTTAGGGATGGAATCAGAAAAACAAAAATATGAGCATATGTGGAAAGTTATACCAAAGTACTGGTAGTCTAAAAGTCTGAAGTGTCCAAAGTAATGTGTCCTTTCACTAGAACATACTCCAATTTAATAAAAGGTGGTTAATTATATAGAAATGCTTCAATTAACATATTGGCCCAGAATAGTAGTTATTTGGAAGAATTAAAAAGATGACAACTTTAACCCTCTCTTAGAATTACAGAATACAATTGCACCCTGTACAAACTTTTTTTAAAACTAAAATAAGCGTGTGTCTGATAGAAGCCAGTAGAGTTTTGAGAATCCATACTGCAGCCCCACCAGATAACAAAAGAAATTTACACTGTGTCTAGGATTAAGCAGAAAATAATTGCATTTAAAATACACTTGTAATGGGTAATTAGATACTAATATTTTTACTTTCTCTAATGCTTTCTAAAGGATACCTGATAGCGATTGGCCCTATTTTCATTGGCTAGTCCATATGTATCCTTTTGGGACTTGTGTAACAGAGTCTGTGAAGTACATTTGAAAATCCCGTCTTCCAAATTTATAGTCATGGAGGTGAATTTTCTGGAGATGTTCAGCATTCACAGTATAGAAATGTTTTATTTCTACTTCTCAACTTTTTTTTAGAAGTGATAAGTAAATGAAAGAAAAAGGAAAGGAAAACTTCAAGTACACATTTCTGAGTGAATTCTTTCTTTCATGCCTTACTATTCCACTCTTCTACCTCTTATTTGCAGCTTTTTAAAATGGGTATTTGGGCATGTATTTTCCTACTGCTTAACATCTCTGCAATGCTTTTTTGCTTGGTAGAGTGATCAGATGTTTTACAAAAGTATTTTAGCAGAGTAAAGGAAAATATTTTCCTGAGAGTTGTCTGCTGGACTTTTCAATGTTGTTAGCAATTATTTCCATTGATCATAACAGCTCTAAAGCATTTAGCAAGTCACCGTCTTCATTTACTAATGAAGCATTTAACGGAATGTTTTAGATGGATGCATGTATTTGAAAAAGGTTTTGGACGTTCACAGCAGTCTTAAAAGTTAAAAGTGCTTCTGTGGTTTTTATGTGACTTTACAGACCTAGAAAATCCTCCTGGAAAAGTCAGATATGAGCATTTTAATGGAACAGAAAAACTAGACTTTATATTTCCCTTTGACAAAAAAAAAAAAAAAAAAAAAAAAAGTGCATGTCTCCCTGTTTTACACATATGAGATGACATAATAAATTCTATATGTCAAACCAGGAGAGGCTGGAAGAGCATAGAGTGGGTTTATGTGTGCTATATGTGAATTGTGGGATATAATGAGCAGCCAAAAGCTTAATGTATTCTGAAAACCAGAATATTTCAATTGAAGTTATTGAAATGAGTCTGAGTAGTCTGAGGACTACTACCTAGTCCTTTCCGCTGTGATAACGAGGGGTGTTAAGGCTTTTCTAGAAAGGACCTAGAACATATCTACTCCTTTTTGCCCCTCTCTCCATTGTGGCAGATAGCTTAGATGGGAGCTTACATCATTTTACCAGTGATGCAAGTGAAATCACACAGTCAATATATGATCTGGTTGGAAGCCCCTACATTGTATTTCAGTGGTTTCAAATACATCACAGCACTGCAGGAACACACAATATGTCCATCTGAAAGTCAAGTTGATGTACATTTGATTATGAATTTGTGTTTATGGCACATTTCCCTTGCAGGAAAACACACTGATTTCTTATGAGAGGCACCTGACTCATGACTCCTAATTTTGACAATAGTGGCCACACACACCACATGGCCTCTTCATACTGATTATATAGTTTTTACTTTTTTTTTACATTTCCATGAATCCATAATGTCTATTTCAGGATTTCTTTTAGGCTTGCTTCAGATAATCTAATGAACTTTTATTTTTGGGGTTTTTTGCTGACATTTTCTTTCCAGTGACCATAGTTAAGCTCCTTCTAAATTTACAAAATTATATAAAACACTAGGAAACTTTTTTATTGTTTAAAAATTTTGCTTTCTATTTACATGGACATAATATAAATGTTATGTATAAATAACATGCATATGATATAAATTTAATGCATAACATTTCATAGGTTACATAAATATTCTTTTTATTGCAGCATAGCTGGAGGGAGGACATCAAATATTTGCATTTGATCTGCTTTACTTTTTAATTGATAACCTTGGACATGCGGAATTAATTTAATGGAGCTACTTCTGTAAGGAATCCAGGATTCCACATAACTCCAGGATTGCAGACATCTATTCCAATGAGTATATGTGTTAACATATCAATAGTTTAAGATCTAAAAAAATCTTCGTACTGACTTCTGCATTCTTTGAGGACCATCTGTTGTCCTCAAATCACATATGCAGTTTATTTTTCCCTCCAGCTCTACATTTACACATCTACATCTACAACTTGGGCACCAAATTCAGAAGCAAGTGATAGGATATAGGTACCTAAGTATATTATTTCTGTTGAATTAATTATATGATTGTATTTTGCCAATGATGAAAACAGAATTCTCAGTCAGAATGAAAATCATATTTCAATCCCCTTGGGCAGTGCTTCAAGTTAGTTTCAAATACAGCACACTGTTATGCTACTTTTTTTTTTTTTTTAATTCTGTATAATGCTATTAACACAGACCTAAGGAAAATATCTTTAAAGATAAATTATCAAATCATGTATCAGGATTGTGCTCAAACTCCCACAGCATTGCAATCCCTATATACCCAACAGCAGTGCGTAGGTAAAAGCACAGTCATTATACACTTTATAACCTTTTCTCAGTTTAGAAAATACAGATTAGCAAGTAACAAAAAGAGCAAGCACAGCAGTTTCCTCTTTCGTTGATTCACTGTCGTTACTGTGTCAGGTTCTTTGTTTTTCAAGACTGTCTTTTTCCAGCAAAGTGAAGTGCCAAATTGCTCAAACCATGAGAAATGATCAGAAAGAACTACATTAATTTTAGAGCACTGAGTCAATTTCTAGTAGAAAGCAAGAAAAAAAGGCAACCTTCTCTCTCTGCAATGTAAATAACATGACTGATTTTTATCTTAATTACATTGCTAGGAGAAAGGGTAAGTTCTGCTGGAGTCTTCCACACCACCAGTAATGTGTCACTTTCTTGGGACTGAGAAGACAAAATGCAAACATATTATACTCCAGTATTAATTGAAGAGTAAATTTGTCTTCATGATTCGATATGTAGCAATAATCCAAATCTAAAACATATCTTTAGTGCTGCCAAAGTTTCTATGAGGGAAATGTCTTAATGTTCTTTTATATAACAAGCAGTTAGGTACCCATAGTGGACATAGATGACACACCATTCACAGTGTTACTAGAAGGAAGTTTGATTATTGGAAACTATTTCTATAACTTCACTTTGAAAATGACAAGAGAAGACAAGTGCAACAGTACACTTGATACTGAACTGATTTTTTTTTCCAGGTTCATCCATACTGTTAAAATAAATTCACTAGAATGAAGAGGTTACACAGGGAACTTAGGTTATCACACTCTGCAAGGTGAAGGGAAAAAATATTTGCATAAATTTAAGAAGAAATTCTTCCTCATAATGTAAGCAACAACAATAGTGACCACACAGACATTATTTGCCCAGAGAAGCTGTGGCTGCCCCCTCCCTGGCAGTGTTCAAAGCCAGGCTGGATGGGGCTTTGAGCAACCTGGTCTGGTGGAAGGTGTCCCTGCCCATGTGGCAGGGGGTTGGAGCTAGGTGATCTTTAAGATCCCTTCCAACCCAAACCATTCTATGATTCTATGATTATGTCTCACCTAAAGCATGTGAAACTAGTTCCAGCCAAGATTTTGGAATAAGAGCTTTGTTCTGTTTGTTGACCTATCTCCAGAAAAAAAGGAAAAAACCATATAACTGAAGAATCAACCAATTAAAAAGCCCAAATCCCCAATTTTTAACTTAAGACTCTTGGGGGAGGAAAATGGCACTGGTTTAAAAGGTAGGAAAGAAAAATCCTCTTTCTGGGAAGACCATGTCAAAGCAGTAAACTACAATCCCACCTCCCATCCCTTCTCAAATTTCTTTTCACAACCTTTCTTTTTTGCTGGTAGGATGCCTTTAAAGGTGAGCAATATTTTTTTGTGTGATGGATTTGCCTGTCTCATAAGGCAAATCACATTCTGAACTCCTGCTCTGCCTATATCTCACAACTCATGGCTTTCCAGCAGGGAAAGCGAGCTTCTGTGAAGTAGAAATCGAATATGAATCTATAAAGTGGCAGGGCAGAACGCTCAAAACTGAAGCCTTTTTTTTTTTCCACTCTAGCAAATTTGCATTTGTTTACAACCCAATTAAAATCAATCTGATTAAATAAGAACATATCAATGACTCAGATGAACATAACCTACATAACCTTGTCTGGAATTCTTACATTGTTAGTTTTATAGCTAAAGTATGAGCTGCAAAAATTTGACAAATTAAAACCTTAGCTAAATCTATATGGCTTTTAATGTCAGTGAAGCCTGTACCTTTCTTATTTCTTTAAACTAAAGTGTCTCTGTTATCTCTTGAGCATACATCAATTAACCATAAGGATGTAATTAAAAATAAAATCTTATTGCAAGTGAGTATAATCCTGCCTAATATCAATTCTCTTCTTGGTTAAAGCTATTTCCTGTACTGGATGTGACACTGTGCAAACAAAGTCTTAATCAATACTGCAAGAAATCTTAGCCAGAGAGGTCAACGTGCCACAGAGAAAACACAGCATTAAATTAGTGCTGCGAACACTTTTCTTTTAAATGTTTTATTTCCATTTGACCTTGAAAAGAATCTGATTCAAAATTAAAGTTAGTTTAGATAAACAACTGCTTGCATCACCAAAGCATTATTATTGGTTTGGAAATCATATTAGCAGAAAGAAATGACAAGCTAAAAATCTTTTAGATGTTGATGGAAGCAAGATTTTATCCTCTTTAGATCAAGATTAAATTCAAGAACAGCTGTAAGTGAAATGCTGTATCACTGCTCTGTGATTCTCCTTCACTCCCAGTATTCAGGCTGCTGATTTCACCATACATCAGAAAATGTATATTTTTAAAATGTCAATTGTTTGGAAATTAAACTAGAATCTGAAATTTCAAAGCATAGTACTCATGGCTTAATATTTGTACTACACAGTTCTGATAGGAGCTCAGACTGAGTTTAATCCTGAGGGTTGAAGAAATAGACTTTTCAGCTTATCTGTCCAGAAAGTTTCAAGGTAGACCCTGCATGCTGAACAAAGCTAATGTTTTAGGCCATCCAAAATAAAGATGAATTGCGTGGTTTCAACTGATTTATCTACAGTGAAAGAAGGGTAGATGAACCAAAAGTGTTTCTCCCAATCTGCCTAACAGTAAGAGCCATTCCCATGTACTGCCACTATCCATCTTGATTGCATTCCTTCCGGTGAAATCAATATGGAGAGTGAAATCTCATGTTCACCTACTTAGTTTTGATGTCCATGATTATTGTTTGAACAATTTTTGCCCAGCCTCTGGAAATCATACTGTGTTATTACATGTAACAGCTGGCTACATCTTCATTATTTCTCACAGTGCATTATGTTCATGCTGCTCTTTTCCAAGCAGCTCCATCCACTCAGTTTTCTCAGGCAGCCTTTTTTTTTTCTCTCTAGCAGTAAAGGGACAGGAGAACATCAATCTCAAGATATTGCAGATAGCTCGCTTAATGTATTCCATGTACTGGTAAAGTTGACAAATAACAGGGAGAAAGTAAGTACCTTCGGGAGAAATCAAGTTCAGTGATGTTGTCCTGTTTGGTGTTGGGTCCAAAGAAGCACTGAGCCAAACCAGCAGAGGAAGTTTTAGTTTGGTTTTTGTTTGGTTTTTTTTTTGTTGTGGGGTTTTGTGTTTTTTTTTTTTTTTTTAATCTAATAATATACCATTACTTTCAGTAAGGGAAAATCAATTCTTGAATTGACCATAAATCTCTAGAGAATAAATATGCAAGTATTTCACTATTTCACAGCCATATTCTGCCCTCAGAGTATGTGGGCAGCTCTATTCAATTACAAAGTATGCAAATGAAGGGTATGATGTGTCCTGAAGTGATGACAATTTGATGATTATTATGTTTGATTTGTAGCTCTACCCTTATCATTGAATATATATTTCTTTTATAAGGACCATTGTAATGTGGTTATAGAAACCTCTGTCTCATTTCATCCAAGGCAGAAAATAGCTTGTAAGCCTAAAACCAGTATTTTCTTTTTTCTGCCAAAATTAGAGAAAAAACCCAGATGTTTCTACAGTCTGTCCTCCATTTCCTATTAAGTCCTTGTATTCTGAGATATTGAGACTGCACTCTCAATACTAGATCAGGAAATAAGCATCCTGGTGTGATCCCTTTCAACCTGGAAAGATACTTCATGAAGGTATATTATTTTTCATATAAATCTTTTGCCAGCAAAGTATTTTAAATTCAGTTACGAGAGAATGGCTTAAATCAATTTGCAGAAAATCTGGTCATTTGAGGAAGGAGAAAAACATCCTTCCCTTTTCCTCCAAATTTGAAAGTTTTCTTTCCAGCTTCGAAGACAAATATTTGTCTTTCTGTGTGAAAGGGCATTTTATTTCAAATTTTTCAAGATTTTAAATTTAACACTTGAAATAGTAAAAAAATCTTAAGTTCAGAAAAAACCAAATCTTTCAATACTGAGATACAATCTTTCTTTCTCTTTCTGACTTTTTGAAATTGCTAGTGATTAAATGCCACTTTTCCCCCATATTGCTACAAAAGATTCAGCGAGACTTTGTATGACATTTAGTCACATTACATGCAACAGACATGATATTTTTAGATGTATACAAACATAAAAGATAAACTGAGCAGACAGTACAATTCAAGCAATGTTTGCTAAACTTCAATATTAATATGCTGATCTTATTTACCTCAGAAAAATTTCACACAGATTTGAAGTCTAAAAAATTCCACCTTCCCTTTGGATCAGAAGTAGCTTTTATAGGTAATCAGGGGTTTTTAATAGAATTCACCATTCAAGCAGTGGTTTCCCAGGAGAATTACATAAAACAGTAAACCTCTATGGGCCTATGTAGGAAGTGTTGAAGGGAGAACCCTCTCCTTCACGTATTCACAAACTCAAGGCCAAGAACTTGCCAGTTAGGAACATGTTTTCTAAAGCAACTAGCAGTTTGGGATTCTTCCGTTTTTCCAGTGTTCCATTTTAGAAACTTAAAATCTCATTAAATCCCACAAAGTAGTAAGTCCTTGTCTCATGAAAATCCTTCATTTAGATACTCAAAATTTCATGTGCTTATAAGAATTATTTCCTCTATAAATTTTAAGTGATAAATTACATGACATTCCTCAGTAAAGAGCAGATGCCTAGGATATGAATGCTCATTTATTGTTCTCAAATCATAGTCCTTGTTAAGCACACATACACAAATCACTATCCAGTGATGATTAAAATACATTAAGAATGTAAAGAATCACAAATTCTAAATCTCATATGAAAATATGGAAAATAATGGAGATGACTGGGCACTTTTTGCATCCGCATGACTTCAGAAGCAGAGCTCTCAGACATTTTTTCAGGTCTTTCAGTTTCTCTAGTCTTTTCTTCCCATATGTGTTTACACAATTATAGGTAAATTTCCAATTGTTTCATATGTTTAACTGCAGAACAGAAAATTGTTTGCATTTTGTTTCGCTTTTTCATTTCCTTGAGTATTCATTTGACATTATTTTCTTGTTCCTGTAATTTATTTTCTTTAACAGAGATAACAAATCTATTGCTGGATGATTTGCTTTGTTCAGTGGGTTCTCTGACAGATATGCATCATAATGTTCTTTTCGTTTGCTTCAAATTTTTATTCTGGCAATTGGTCTTTTAACAGTCTTCAAGATTTTCCAAGTTGTGCAAATCATTTGCCACTTAACAGTAGAAGTACACCATCTGATCTTTCTGCATTTTCCTAAAGAGCAAAGGAATCACTCTTGCTAGTCAAAACTGCCTTTTAGTTGTTAGAAACTAAAGTTGTGATTTCCACTCAGAGAGATAAGGATAAAGAATTGTAGAATAAAATGAGAGTTAAATTCCAGCTTAATGAATCATTTAGAAACAATACATCTTTCCCAAATAATCAGCAATCTTCACTGTCAAAACATAACTTTGCCAGGCTTTTCATCTGACATGCTGTTTAAAATGAGACAAAAATCGTATCATCTCATTTTCTGGTTCTTTTGAAAACTCCTAATTTTAAGGAAAGAAAATAAGTCATTCACAGTTTTCTCATCCATAAATGCCTGGAGAAGTAAAAGTGAAAGTAGGAACTGAGTATGTTGTTTGGTTATATCAATCACCAAGCTTTGCTCCGTGGCTAAGTGGGCACTCTCCTGTTTTCACTTGGTGTATACACAGTTTGATATAAGGGAGCAGACCATTTCTGCAGTCATCTTCCTTTTAAAACGAAGCTAGTTGCATTAAAAGTACAATAAATAGTGTCCCTTTTTTGATCTGTATTACCTTATTTTCTCCAACAGGTAACATAGCCTGTTGAGACAAGTTCCAAATTCAGCTCTTTTTCATAAGCAGTTAAGGTTAACCAATGGGCTGCAGATCACAAAGGTTATTATTTTTTAACAAAACCTGGTGACCCAAGTTCCACAAATACCATTAGAAGAGTACAGATTAGCTCAATTATAAGTCATTTTCCTTGATCAGTTGCTCTTACTCTGTTTTCCTTTATGTGAGTGCTCTGTTTATTTGGCAGCAGTAGTATCTTTCTCCTACAGTGGCTAGTGAACACAGTTTTCCTCTTTCCTTTGGTAAAACCACAGAAAAGAACCAATGCAGTTTTCTTCCAAGACAGACTCTTTACACAGAGAAGACTGGATAGAGAATAAATCCAGAAGAGGCGAACAGATTTGACAGATGACAATCATGTTCTGCTAAGTGACACTAACATAGTAACAACAGGTAACATACGATGATGACATGAGAGAAGGAGCAGGATAATTCACATCCAGGCAAATCAGCTAAAATGCTCCAATTGACTTCAGAGGTGGCTATGGTCATGTAAAGTCTGATGCTTGTCTTATTCACAGAATCGCGGAATCACAGAATGGCAGGGGTTGGAAGGCACCTCTGGAGATCATCTAGTCCAACCCCTCTGCTAAAACAGGTTCACCTACAGCGGGTTACACAGGACTGCATCCAGGTGGGTTTTCAGTATCTCCAGAGAAGGAGACTCCACAACCGCCCTGGGCAGCCTGTTCCAGTGCTCTGCCACCCCTAATGTAAAAAAAATTTTCCTCATGTTGAGACAGAACTTCCTGTGCTCCAGTTTGTGCCCGTTGCCCCTTGTCCTGTCACTGGGCACCACGGAAAAGAGTCTGGCCCCATCCTCTTGACACCCACCCTTTAGATATTTGTAAGTGTTGATAAGGTCCCCACTCAGTCTTCTCTTCTCCAGACTAAAGAGCCCCAGGGCTCTCAGCCTTTCCTTATAAGAGAGATGCTCCAGTCCCCTCATCATCTTTGTAGCCCTCTGCTGGGCTCTCTCCAGTAGTTCCCTATCCCTCTTGAACTGAGGGGCCCAGAACTGGACACAGTACTCCAAATGTGGCCTCACCAGGGCAGAGTAGAGGGGGAGAATAACCTCCCTTGGCCTGCTGGCCACACTCTTGTTAATGCACCCCAGGACACCATTGGTCTTCTGGAGCACTGCTGGCTCATGGTCAGCTTGTTGTCTACCACAACTCCCAGGTCTTTCTCCACAGAGCTGCTCTCCAGCAGGTTATCACCTAACCTGTACTGGTGCATGGGGTTATTCCTCCCCAGGTGCAGGACCCCACGCTTGTCCTTATTGAACCTCATTAAGTTCCTCTCTGCCCAGCTCTCCAGCCTGTCCAGGTCTTGCTGAATGGCATCACAGCCTTCTGGTGTGTCAGCCACTCCTCACAGTTCAGTATCATCAGCTAATTTTCTGAGGGTGCACTCTGTCCCTTCATCCAGGTTGTTGATGGATATGTTGAATAGGACTGGACTCAGTACTGACCCCTGGGGAACACCGCTAGTTACAGGCCTCCAACTAGACTCAGCACCACTGATCACAAGTCTCTGAGCTCTGTCCTTCAGCCAGGTCTCAATCCACCTCACTGTCCACCTGTCTATCCCACGTTTCCTAAGCTTACCTATGAGGTTGTGGCGGGAGACAGTGTCAAAAGCTTTGCTAAGGTTGACGTAGACATCATCCACTGCTTTCACCTCATCCATCCATCCAGTCATACCATCACTGAAGACTATCAGGTTGGTCAGGCATGATTTCCCCTTGGTGAATCCATGCTGACCGCTCCCAATAATCCTCTTTTCCTCCACTTGTTTAGAGACAACTGCCAGGATGAGCTGTTCCATCACGTTTCCAGGGATGGAGGTGAGGCTGACTGGTCTGTACTTACCCTAATCCTCCTTTTTGCCCTTATTGAAGACTGGAGTGACACTGGCTTTCCTCCAGTCCTCAGGCACCTCTTCTGTCCTCCATGACCTTTCAAAGATGATAGAGAGCAGCTTAGCAAGAACACCTGCCAGCTCCTTCAGCACTCACGGGTGCATCCCATCGGGGTCTGTGGATTTGTGAGTGTCCAGTCTGGCTAAGAGGTCCCTAACCCCATCCTCCTTGACCAAGGGGCAGTGTTCCTTCCTCCAGACTTCCTCTCCTACTTCCAAGGTCTGGGATTCCTGAGGACCAGCCTTAGCAGTAAAGACTGAGGCAAAGAAGGCATTCAGTAACTCTGCCTTCTCCGTATCCTCTGTCACCAAGGCACCTGCCTCATTGAGCAGGGGGACCACATTTTCTCTGGTCTTCCTTTTGCTACTGGTGTATTTGAAGAATCCCTTCTTATTGTCTTTGATGTCCCTAACCAGACTTAATTCCAAATGGGCCTTAGCATTCCTCGTTGCATCCCTGCATACTCTGACAATATTTCTATATTCCTCCCAAGTGGCTAGTCTCTTTTTCCACACGATGTAAACTTCCTTCTTCCCTTTGAGTGTTTCCAGGAGCTCCTTGCTCATCCAAGCAGACCTTCTGCCTCCTTTGTTCAATTTCTTCCTTGTAGGGATGCATCATTTTTGGGCTTGGAGGAAGTGGTGCTTGAATAGCAACCAGCTCTCTTGGGCCCCTCTACCTTCTAGAACCCTAGCCCATGGGATCCCTCCAGTCCTTCTTTGTTTGTTAGTATGAGGCCCAGCAGCACACCTCTCCTTGTTCGTTCCTCCACCATCTGAGTCAAAAAGTTATCATCAATGTTTTTCAGGAACCTCTTGGACTGTGGGTGCTTGGCTGTGTTGCTTTCCCAGCAAATACCAGAGTGGTTGAAGTCACCCACGAGCACCAGGGCCCATGAATGTGAGACTGTTTTCTAGCTGTCTGTAGAAGGCTTCATCCACCTCCTCATCCTGATCAGGTGGCCTATGGTAAACACTCACAACTATGTTTCCCATCTTAGCCTGCCCCCTAGTTCTTACCCATAAGCTCTCAACTCACTCGTCAATACTAGTACACTGCTCCACTAGTACTAAGCTACTATCCCCAGGTGCCTCTCTGGCAGGCTCAGATACATCCCCATCACCCAGTATTCCATCCAATGGAAGAGAGGTGAGATAAAGACAAACTTCAGATGCTTTTGAGTCCATTCCACCATAATCTAGCACCCAAAAATAATGTTGCAATGGGTTATGGGGGAAATTGAGCAGTGGATGTACAATGAGATTGTAAATTGACAAATGCTAGGAGGGATGCTGTTACTAAATATGAGGCTTTACCTACTTGGAAAACAGATTTGAGTTTTGTGGCTGAAGATATAAAGACACAGATCTCTGCCACATTAATCAATCACAACTCAAGGATCAGCTGCAGCAATTCATTATACTGCCCATACGTCAGACAACTTCAACGTGCTCCCAGCTCATTTCATGTTAAAATTAGAAACTATCTGTATATTACACTGGAATTCTTCAAAAAGATATAGGCACTGGTGCCTACATATCAGTCTAGACAGTTCAGACAGAAATATTTGATTAATGTTACAATAGGGAGTAATCCTAAAAAGGAAGTCCCATCTGTGTTGCTTCCAGCTGAAAAGGTCCTCAGTGTGGCTGGTGACCTTTTGCAAATGTAGCTCTCCATCTATTGCCACAAATATTTTTTTGCAACTGAACAGATAACTCAAAAGGTTCTGCAGTCACAGGATTTCCCAATACCTATTATAGGTTGTTTTAACCCTTTAGACCGGCAAGTCAGAACAAAGTAAGTGGACAAGAGTGAATGTATGAACAGAACTGTGTTCAGTTTCTCATCCCAAATGAAGCTATGCCTAGCTTTAGCGATGTAGCCAGTGCCACTGGTTTCTACTAGTGTCAGCCAATTGCTGTTTTAAGAAGAGAGAAACAGAAGAAAGAAAGATCACTGATAAAAGGTATGTATTGTCATAAGCATATGTACAATATGTCAGAGAAAGAACAGCAAACTGGACACTTCTTTTCCCATCTATGGCTATTTCTTTAGATTGCCTCTTAAAACTCCATTCCCAAATAGCAACAGTCTCAGTAGTATTAGTGACCTTCGGCAACAACATTTCTACCTTTCGGGGTTACATCGATTTTCTCTGGCTTCCATGTAGCAATTTCGCATCTTACTGACCCAAAGCCACAAAGTGGGCAGTATGACTAGCAGCAGGGGACTTTGCGAGATTTTTTTAGGACAACAAACTGGAACATGAGCTGCAGTGCTGCAGTGAAAAAAGCATCCATGCTACTCTCTAGATTCAGACCATTTTAGTGGACTGACAACCATGTTTGGTGGGTGGTAGGACTGATTGATTTGTCTCAAAATTAGTTTGTTGGCCACAGACAGTACTCGGCTTGCTTGTCTTCAAGTGTGTGCCTGGGCTCCAAAAGCTTTTGTTTCAGTTTGCAGAAATTCAAATGAGTAAATGCTTAGGTGTTTGTGGAGTATATTAACATATTAACACATAACAGCACAGAAAGTATGAGAACCCTCTGTCATAGCTTGTTTTCTAGTAACTGTTTAAACAATTCAGGGAATTCCTAGGGATCTCTTTTATACATGGACCATGTACACCCTACTCATTTGTTGGTTGTTTTTTCTTTATTAAAGATTAATGTACATTCCTTTTCCCTGAGGAATACAACAATTTTGACAGCAGTAAATGTTTGGAATCCTTGCACAGATTTACTCTCATAATGAAATTCTCCTATATTCCTATTTAAAACTCTGTGCAATGTATCGGTTTGCAAAAGGCTTGAAATGTATTGCTTTGAATTACATTCTGTGGAGGAGAGTCTACAGCCATCCACCCTGGTGCCTCAGCCTACATGATTTTAATCCTGCTGATCTCTGTTACTCAGTAATTACAAGTGAAACTGGTCTAAAACTGAATGGTTCTACAGCCTTCAGAAGACCTACACTGATGCTTCCTAGGAGAATACTGTTCCCTAAGTACTATTTGAAAGTTCCCTTATTATTATGTTAAAAGAAACTAAAGCTGTTTTGCAGACTATTTGTGAGAAAACTTTCTAACCATTTACCTTTGTGGTGTTACAAAGAACAGCATGAGTCCTGACCAAATCACAGCCTTGAGAAAACTCCCCTAGATTCTTACCATCACAGCGGGTGATGGGTTTAGTCCTAGAATGCCCTTCCTTTCTTTCACAGCTGTTTTTTTTTACAATTATATTAGCTATACAGCTATGTTAGCTGACTGCATTAAGGGTTATAGCACTGCATAATATTCAAACAACTGTACTGAAAAAAAAAAAAAAGAAGAAAATTAAGAGACAGAATGACTAGCCTCAATGGGAAAATGACATGGAACAGCAACAAGATGAGCTCTCTTTCAAAAAAATGACTTATTCCAACTAAAAATTTCTAGGTATGCATATTTCAGTTGAGGGTAAATTTTTGTCCAGGACTTTACTTATCATATAAAGCTCAGTTCTGAAGTCTTTGTGTATGGATCCAGCTAAAGGAAGACAGAAAGAAAAGGACGTAAGGCCTGAGGATTACACAGAAAGCATCTGAAAATTTCATTTTAGTGTTAATAGTCTCCTTTCAATTAGGCAGTAAAAATGCTGAAACACCCAATATCAGACTGCTGTATTTTTAAATACCCAATTTCATTCTTTTTACTCAGTTGCACTTCTCTCAGATGTCTGCCTGAGGATTTATGAATTTGCTACTCCTTGGTACCCATTTTGCAACTCTTCTTTAGATGTTTAATACAGTTCTGTACTCCTTTGACGTCATTTCATTCCTGAAAAGCACAAACAAGCATCTGACACAGACTTTTAGTGAGGCACTCCAGGAAATCCCCAGAGCACAAAAGGGATATAATACCTCTTATTTCCAAATCTGCTCATGCATAACAAGGGTTAGCACATCCTTCCTCAGAGTATATCCGTCTTCAGTAAGGCAAGAAAGGAAAAGACTCCAGTGAATTTATTTAATAATTGATAGTGGAAATAGACTCTAATGAAATTTCCATCATCCAGAAACATGAACTCTATATATATTGTCGTTCATTTGTCTCCTAATAGCTGACTTGGCAGCTTCCTTGAATTCCCTACTTGGATACAAACAGCTAATCCACTCTGCCTATGATAAAGCTCTGCAAATCCCAGGGGAACCAGAGAAGTGCTAGGGCTCTATGCATAAAGGCTGTATACCTCCACAACAGCACAAAGAAGAAGCTGCTAGGGAGGCCCCGTTAGAGATGAATCCTGCTGTGGAAAAAAACCTCAAAATGTTTCAAAGTGTATTTATCTTTTTCTTTGTGAATCCTTTACGGGTTGGAGTTAGCAGAGTACTTAGAAACACTCCAGACAAGCACAGAACCTAGGTCTTACTTCTGTTCAAGCTTCCCACAGCCCTTTTATTCCCTGTATTTACACTTGGAAGATTTGTGGGCTGGGGTGGATATATTGAGACAGAAACTCTCATCATATGATGGCAAACTATTTTCTCGTAGTACCCATCCTTTATTCTTTCTACATCAAGTAGGAAGTCTCCTGTAGCCTTTGTGTCTTCTTAAGGCACTCACAGGCACTGTGTAAGTACTAAGCACTGTATTTTCATATAGCTTGTGTGCTTATATAACTTACCTTGAATAAAAGTGCATGTATTGTGTACATGCCATGAGAAAGATGAAAAAGATAAGCTTTTAATTATAAACAATCAAGTGTTTGAAGATAATAACTAATACTGGGTAGCTTAATGAAATATATTTTACAAGAATCACTGCTCTTGAATCTCCAATTTGACCATATATAAAATTGTAAGATTTCCACTGCTTCTATGGGTAAAAGAGCAGAGAACTATACAAATGACAATACTTTATTAAAATAATCACAGAATCATAGAATGGATTGGGTTGGAAGGGACCTTAAAGATCATCTAGTTCCAACCCCCCTGCCATGGGCCTGGACACCTTCCACCAGACCAGGTTGCTCAAAGCCCCATCCAGCCTGGCCTTGAACACTGCTAGGGAGGGGGCAGCCACAGCTTCCCTGGGCAACCTGTGCCAGGGCCTCACAGTAAAGAACTTCTTCCTAATACCTAATCTAAATCTCCCCTCTTTCAGTTTGAAACTGTTACCTCTCATCCTATCACTACACTCCCTGGTAAAGAGTCCCTCCCCACCTTTCCTGTGGGCACCCTTTAAGTACTGGAAGCCACTAGAAAGTCTCCCCGAAGCCTTCTCTTCTCCAGGCTGAACAACTCCAGCTCTCTCAGCCTGCCCTCACCAGAGCAGAGTGGAGGAGGAGGTCGACCTGCTGACCACACTGCTTTTGATGCAGCCCAGGATGCGATTGGCTTTCTGGGTTGCAAGCACACATTCCCAGATCGTGTTCAGGTTTTCATCCATCAACACGCCCAAGTCCTTCTTGTAAATAAAAATATACTTTTATTATATTACTACTATAATAATTTTTCCTCTCAGGTATTTCCTACCTCAGCATTCCATCATTCATCTTTCTAGAAATAAGTTAACTGAGAAGCACAAAGGAGAAAAACAAATCTGTTGTTTCATAATAAAGTATTTCTTGTCTAATTTCAGGCCTCAAACATGTCATCGTCTTACTATATACAGATTTTCTCTTTGGTGTCCGTAGGATTAATATTACACAGGTGTCTCCAGAGTCAGGATCTTTTAAAGCAGTCACATCAAATACTTTCAGAAGACTTAGTCTAAGCATAACTTTTGTATCAGTTTTGTCATACAAAAAGTAATTTCATGCGGTTTACAACAGTGCAGCTGTAACTACAGAAACCTAATTTATGGTGAATATTTTATTCTCTACAGCAAGTGTTCAATCCAAACTTTATACACCTCCTTAGTCAGAGACACATCTCAGGACTCAGTTTAATTTTCCATGACAGCTAAGCTCTTCCATGGATGACTACACAAGGTTGCTATTGAAATAATTTGTCACCTGTTACCCTCAGTAATCAATAGTCTACTGCAATATTTATACTAAGCCAAACACCTCAGCCAGTTATTGTAGCTTTTATGTTACCTGTATGTCAACAACATGTACATGTGCATGCATAAATGTTACAAAATAATACTTTTTATAATCTCCAATCATTTGGTCCATTTAAATAATTTATATGCTGAAATAGGAAAGAGGTTTTTTCAATATCTCTTACTGCTTTTGAAGCACTCGTAAGAGCTCCTAAGATCAGAAGGCACTGGGGAATATAAACATTTCTTAAGCTAGAATTAGGAACCCTAGAGGAACATTCTATGTTGAAAATACACTGTGCAGCACTTGCATCTACTGCAATACTGTAATGAAGCATATTCCTACCAGTTTGATAGCAAGCATCTTTGAGGTCAGAAGCAAAGTAAGCAAATTGGAAATGTGAGAATTATGAACACAAAAGAAAAGTTAAAACCTTAGTAATGCTTAAAAGAAACAGAACCACAGCCAAAACCAAAGGAACTCAATAGCCTCCACACATTCATATAACTCTATGTTGATTTGGTTGTCTTCCTTTTTTGTTTTGTTAGAGTGAATAGAAGTCTGCTAAGTCCAGTTTGTTTAGGTACAGGGCCACCAGCTTTTGCTAAATGCTTTGTAATAAAATCTGCAATCAAATAATGAACAAAGGTTTACATTTGGATCATTACTATGTATGAAAATGCTTCTTAGGAAAAAAGTTATTGGAACAAGTATGCATACAGCACAGTATAAGCTATAAAATGAAAAAATGCATGCTGTGTGAAAGTTGAAAGGGTTAGCCTTTGAAGGGGACAAATTCACTTGTAAAACTGAAACAATGATAATATTCTAACTTATGACTGCTACTAAAAATGAGCATTAAAAAGGCCTGTGAAGTATGTCCCTTTGCAGAACACAACTGCGGACAAAAAGACCAAAATGCAGTAAAACACATTTCAAGGAAGAATATAAAAAATGTGAAGTATTAAGAGTTTGCAAAGAAACAGAAGTCATTATTTGGAAAGAAATTAAATTAGAACAACCTAGCTTTGATCTAACAGACTGGTGTGAGTGGTTTATGACTTCCTTAAGTAGAAAAAAGCATAGTCTAGTACGTACATTCAAAACACTCAGTTAACAAAATCAGATTTTCATGATAGAAAACACAATTCACAATTGAACATAACAAAAACAATTGTATAAAGATCCCTTCATACTCTTGAAACAATATACGTTCAGCTTAATTTTGATTCATCTGTTATGTTACTATGGAAACAAACAAGAAATGTTAACTTGTCAATCTATAAAGCTGTGAATACCTAGAGATCACATCCTGCTCCTGGGCTGATAGACTCTAAACAAAGCAGAACCACTTCAGTTCTGAATGTAACTGGAAGCCATAAGACCCATTGGTTAGCACCCAGTACCGTGGAGCAAGTTCAGTCTTAATTTTAAATTTCTGACCTAGGACTTTTCATATTTTATTTTCAGCTAGATATGCTATTAGAAACAGCATGAAGATTGAACTGTTAATGCTTGTATAAAACTTAGAAGAAATAATAAACAATCTACTGGTTTATGTTATTCTTGTAAAGGATGTAACAGCAGATAATTTACAGATAAAATCTTACTATAAAATAGCTAAAATGCAATTATTAAAACCACAGTTTAAAAATATTTAACCAAAATTTTAATAAGAGTTAAATAAATAAAAACTACTAATAGTTTAAATTACATACATTTATTTTTAATAAATCACATTCAGATCAATCATACATTCCTAAACCTAATCCTCTGTATCCTGAACAAGGATAATTTCCTGATCTGGGACTATGTTGAACAAACAGTAGTTTCACCACCACTAAAACCAAGCATTTCCTAGCACTTCTTACAGACAGCTGTATTAGAACAAACATGACCAGCCCTTTGTAAGCACTGTTTTTTAACATCTGGTCTGTTAGCAGTGTGACTGTTAAGATAGGTTTACACTCAAAGCAATTTGATAGTTTAGCCCCTAACACTCACACATGACATCTTTCAAATACATAGTTGTAACTGACCATGTTTGAACTTAGAAATATCCAGTTTTCACTAAAATATAGTAACATGTAGTTTGTACCGCAGCAATGAAGATAATGTTTCTTTTTAACTTTCAAGGCTGATTTTAATGGTTTTTGCGTATTCTTTAAGACTGTCTCAATAGTAGTAGTTCTGTGGGGAAACACTAGCATAACATATATCAGTTTCTATAGTCCTGGATTCTTGATTTTGTCTGATAAAACATATGGACATCTGTTGTGCATAAGGTGCAAATTTCTCCTGTATAATCTTTGATAATCTTTCAGTATTGTTCTTCACAAACTCGGGAGTAATAATGCAACCTTAACCAGCACTTGCACCTCAGCAATCTCTCCAGCCACACACAACAAGGCAGAAAGGCAGATGGTTGAAACGATCCCCTTATAATAATGGTTTTCCCAGTACTAGGTAAACATTATGGTTGTAGTACAGTACTGTATATCAGAAATAAGAATTGCACTTGCATTTTATAAACATTTGGACATAACTCATAGGCATATTACCAAACAACTGATATTAAAATACATTTATACAGTAATTTCAAATGTGCACACAGAAAATACCCCCTGTTTTTAAGATGTCCCTTCTGAAGGCTACATGCCGTACCAGATTTTTAATACCAAATCACACCAAATGCTTTGGCAATTTAGCTCTCATATCAAAATAAAGGAGCTGAAATCACATATCTTCCAGCAACAGGACAACAGTTAATCATTTTATGTTTACTGAAAGAGTTAGCATTTCTGTTTTGTAAGTCAAAATACAGTGAAGTTTATTGTTTACACAAACTTAACAACAAAATACAGACTCACACAGTCA
The DNA here is from genome assembly GCF_034619465.1 of Leptosomus discolor. Classification (NCBI taxonomy): domain Eukaryota; kingdom Metazoa; phylum Chordata; class Aves; order Leptosomiformes; family Leptosomidae; genus Leptosomus; species Leptosomus discolor. The sequence continues at coordinate 19,759,103 of NC_141395.1, read as the reverse complement.
TTCATGGAACTTGACTTACTGCATTCAGTAAGTGTTCATGGCACAGCATTTCACCAGAAGCAGGAAAAGTGTTTGCAGAGAGTTGAGACAGGGCTCAAATTTGTAGGATAAGAAATATCACTGAAAAAAAGTAAAATTACTGTATGTTAATATCTGCATCTGAAAGAGATAGGTACTTTACTATGTAGGTAGATATTTCTGAAAGAAAAAAAGATTTAAAAGCTAACTTCCAACAAGAAGCAGGCAACATTTGGTTTATATACTTCTCTGCATACAGCCTAATGGCAATAAAAGATTGATTGTAATTCTAAGTTTTATATTTTATGTGAATTTTATTATCATTAATTATGGTTGTAAATTAAAATTGTAATGTGGATTATGAATAGTAACAGGAAGATACAGAGTCAAAATTAGTAAGTATGTGCTGGAAATCTTTCACTTCCTCAGTGGAAACAACATTATGGAAAATGTTTTTATTATTGCCCTAACCAAGATCTGTGGCATTTCAAAATAATAGCTTTTATATGGAAATTAAGTAAAAGGGGTTTTTTAATGTAAAAAAGTAAATTTCAAAATTCCAGTCTGGTATGTAAAAGGTATTTTAAAAGTATATTTAAACTACACATAACAGAAACTATGACAGGATCAAGCAAAAATTGATGGTTTTTTGCCTTTGAAACTCTTGAAAAATATTTTGAAAGTAATTTGTCAGTTTATTTCTCTTATCCATTTAAATAGTATGGCAGAGTAAGTGTATTTATTATACTGCATGATTCAGCAAAGGTTATTAATTGCACAGAAGTAATATCTGCCTGAGTAGTTAAGCACCTTAAATTCTTCTGTGTTTATTATTTATTTATTGTAATCTTTGAAGGATGATCGTGAGATTCAGCTTTCATAATCATTCTTCAAAGAGAGTGGTTAAGCAGAAGTACCATTCAAACATATATGGAATCGTAAGAGTAGCCCTTTTATTTCCTCATAATGAGTAAACTGGCTTTATTCACAACTAATGTTTGGAAAATTTATATTATTCTACAAATATTTGCATCCATATAAGCTGGTACTGATACTTGGTTTCAAATAAGAACATTTACTATTCCTTGTTCATTAATCTTTATTTGCTGTTTATAATTCATCAGTCTCTAAAACAAATTATTACTTTCATCTGAGCAGGAAGGGAAAAAAGTGATACCATACAACATCATTCACTCATAAGAAATAAGAATTATTCAATAGATTAAACAAGCAATTCATCATCTATTAATTTATGGATAATTTACTTGTCAATATTGAAGAACTACACATGCATCTTCCAAAAAATAAAACTGAAATAAAATTAAAATCAGAAATTCATGTTCCGAAAAAAGAGGTGAGTTGATTTTTTGCCCAGATCTGCAGTGACAGCAACTGAGATGACAAAGTGAGAAATAGGTTTCTATTTCACTCCCAAAATCTAGCTAGTAGAATTGTAAAAAGGGAGCATTAAACAATCATTTGTGTGGCAGAAATAACATTTTGGGGGGAGCACAACATTCCCTAACTTTTTTGAATTTCTTTTGAATAAATTAATTGGAACAGAATTTCTCTCAGTATTTTAAAATTCAACTAGTTTAAACTCATTTCAAATGGTTTAAAAAAACCCAACCAACCACAAAAAAAGGTTATTTAATTTGATGGCTTCTATTCCAGATATTGGACAAAATCTAGCATTGAAATGATCATTTGGAAGTATTTAAAATAGAATTATATTTTAAAATCCTTCTTTATCTGCCCAACGAGCCTTTTATAGTTCATGCATACATTTGTCTATACCAAGTCCTTTTCAGCAAATCAGAATGCAAGCCAATACACTGGGAAGAAAGATATACAAATAATAAATTGTCTACTCAAAACTTCTCTGCCCCCTACTTGTCCACTCCTACTAAATAACTAAATATTTTTATCTTGGTTTCCTTGATATCCGTGTGCCATTCAGCCAGCACTGACTGGCTTCCATGGGCGTTTTCCTTATGAATTAACAGCAAAGAGACCCCCTGTGTGGAGACATGACTGATTGTACATAATAGTTCCATAAGCAGAGATAAATTAGACAACTACATCGGTTTGCTTTTGTGGTGCTCCATCTGTTCAGATCTGTTTATTTTGCTGAAAGCGAAAAGCGATTTCCACCAGCAAGAGTGCTGTAACTTCGAGAAACAAATCGGAAGACCACAGTGGTAGGCAAAAGCAGTACATTTAACTGCCTCTGCAGGACACATGCCCAGACACCATATTAATCAGCTTTTAAGCTTCTGCTGTAGAAACACAATCTCTCATTGTTGGAACTTAAACATTTGTTTTTTCTATGAGCTTTAGATCCTTGGTAAAATACAGCTTTCCTTTAGCATTTCAACATGACTGGAGATACTTTTATAGTGCAGCACATCCCTCTTTCACATGTATTTCGCCTCTGGAGCAAGAGTCTTCCTGAGTTCTAATGAGAACTACATTTCAGAATTTATTCATGTTGTTTTCCATTATTTAGGATATCTCTGGACAATGAAGTCTTCTGACTGGTTCCCATGACAACCACCTTTCAGTTACTAATCCTGAACATATGGCTGGAGCAAAAAGACATTTCAGGGAGGTGCAGCACCAGTTACAGGAAGTCAGGCTAACCTTGGGGATGGCCTTATAAACCCCCTCCAACCAGTGGAGTGTCCCTTATGGCTGGGGAACTCCAAGTCTATTAATTAGCACAAAACCTTCTTCCATTTAGTCTAGTTGACAGAGTATTCCAAAACACAGCTCTGAAGTAGTGAAAGCTCTGAAATGTTACTGAATTAAATGATTGTCTCAACACTCTTTTTTTCTTTTTTTTTCTTTAGTCTTTAACTCTTCAGATTACAGGAAAAATTTTAATGTATCCTAAGTGTAAATGATGCAGCTATGTCTTCTTAAATCCACAGGAAGTATAAAGCAATAGCCAGGAGAGTAAACTACTCCAAATTACTTCAACAGGTGCTGACACAGGGGCTAGTGATGATAATTTAAATGCCATTGTTCATCCAAGTACATATTGCAAAAAAAGAGAAAAAGTTGCAGAGAACCAGAGTAGAGAACTACACAAAAGATCATCCTAGATTAAAACACACAGAACATCAGATTTGTCAGCCTGAATATTGATTAATTCAATCACATTAAGCTAACTGACATGAGCAATGATGGAAAAATATATCCAATTCTGTCAACACAAGAATATGGACAAGTCCATTGTGAGAATTAATTTTGAGTAGCTTTTTAATATCAGCTGATACATCATACAGGCAGGAAAGGGGCGTAATGGGTTTGTTTCCCTGAAGTACAAAGCAGGTTGCCAGATTTTGGGAAATAGTGCTGAATATAAGTGAACTAATAAAAGCTGGTATTTGTTACTGTAATTGCCCTTGATGGAGTAGGTTTTTTACATTCCAGAATAAAAACTTGAAGAATTTGCACCATATTCTATTGGGCAATGATGCCAAAATGGGTTTGCATTCAAGTTATCTCAAACTGCGTACAGAGACAAGATTTGTCAAAACATTTTGAAATGTGTGATGATATCTTTAATGCATGTCAAAGAGGTATTGAACTATGACAAATAACGTTAAAAAACATGGGCCCCATTCGATGTGATAAAATGCTGCATACATATCTAAACGGACCTTTCTATTAAGCCTATTCTCTGCATGACTGTCACAACCAAATATCACATAAATAGTAGTTATAAAAGAAATCTTTAAAAATAACTAAAACCCAAGATTTTTTAATAATAAAATCAGAATGTTGGGATTTAAAAGTATCTTCTCTTTTTTTTCAGTCACAAAGATTCCCCACTTAAAAAGTCTAAAGTGAATAAAAATTGTAGTTTACAGAGTTAATTTGGAAACTGATGGCATCGTCTTTGTCATTTATTTAACATTTCTCTACTCATAGTGTTGTGGTTTTAAGGTGACAGGATATGGTAACAGTATCTGAATGCCTTGTCATTTACATCTAGTCTTGAGATAGAATTACAAATAGTGTTCCATGTCTGTTTTAAAAGTGTGTATTTGGCATGTTTGGCTAATCTTTTTCATCCTCCTTTCTGGTCAGAAAGGTCACCACTGTGTAATGGCAGCTTTTTTCTACCATCAAGATAAAGCAGTTGTAAGAGCTATAGTTTTAGATTTTCTTCTAGGATTAAAAAAATACATCCAATCGCAAATTATGTCTTTCTATGATGCAGAAATTAGACTGTTTACTGCATACAAAGAGTGAACCAAGAGTATGAATATGTGACATGTCAGAGAAAATTTATACTTTATATAATACTTGCAAGACAATTATAAGTCTACAGGGGAACAGAGTCCTTGAGGATATCATTCTAATTTTTCAATGGAAAAAGCAGAAAAAGAAAATTTGACTCAAGACCGACTTCCATATGAACACTAATGATCAGAGTAGGAATATATTTATAAACCAATGTAAAAATAAATTTGAGCTAAGTGTTGAAAACCTACAGGAACATATTGAGGTTACACTCCTAAAAAGACCCTCTAGGAGCAATGGTACCTCTGACATCTCAGTGTTGGTCCCCAGGACCCAAAGAGACAGTTCTGCTTGCTCTATCCCAACATGATAAAAATACAATATAATAGAAATTATTATTTCCTGAAGATAATTACTCTTGCTGTGGATATACTGGGCTAGATTGAACTGCAGTCTGATATTTTATGAATATTTCATACTATTTGCCTTATATTATCTATTTCTGCATCTCTCTTATATGCATCCTCACATAATGTTGCATCTTGAATTACTGGAGGCAGATCCTCAGCCACATAACATCTTTCTTGTGCTCCTATAGCTAGCAAGAAGTAAATCACACTAGTAGGGAAGCTATAGCTTCTTCTTGTCCAAGAAATTCTTGAGCAGCGTAAAAGCCAGGCAAGTACCCTACATGAATTCAAAATAAACCACATGAATAGACCATTCCAAGAGCAAATGGAACTTGCCAAGGGAAGTGTACATTTGACTTTCAACACACAGTTGTTTTTCCATACTCCTTGTGCATGGAGGCTCTATATACTAATTAGGTCTGTATCACCTATTACAGACATGATCAGCTGAACCCAGAAGAGAAACAATGTTTTGAAGTCTGCAGTAAAAACTTAATTCTAAATATATCATTCTTTCTGGGATGTCACTGGTGCAGATACACTGCACTGAATTTCTGGTACCAACAGTAACTTGTAGTTCGTTTGGAATCACTTCACTGAAGCAGGATTTCATAGATAACAGACACAAGACTCTTCTGAAGTACTTCCTAATAACTGTTAGCTTGAAAAATTATCATTGAAGAAAACCTTAATTAAAAATTTCATTTCATGCTATTTTTCATTTCATTTTACTCACATTTCATTTCATTTCATTTCATTTTATATTGTAGGTGACATTTCATTGTCACAACTTCACTGAATTTTTAGTTCACATATTCTCATCAGTTTTTCAAGGACTGCCAGTAAAGAAGGCATTTGGTACTGGGTCTTTTTAATTCTGCCACTTCAGCCAAAAAAGAAGAGACTATCAGAGGCCAAGATGAAATTCAAGAAAAAAAAAAAAAAAAAAAAAAGCCCAACAAAACTGCAGAGAGAAATCTGGTCCCACTGAGAAAAGTATCAAAATGTCTACTTACCTGAATGAAGCCAGAATTTCATATTTTCTGTCTTTCATACTCTATTTTTGAACCTTGTTGGCCAAATACTTAGAAAGCATATCTGTTTCTCTATTAATGTCTTATCAAGGTATGAACAGGAATGTGACAGATAGTAGATTTTAAATTCCAGAAAAGTTAGTCACCATATTCTTAATGAACAAGACTTGCTGTACTTTTCTGGGTTAAATATTTCATCAGTCATTTGGGTTGATTTTGAAAAAAGTGAATCAGACTTATTTATGAATAACTTGGGCAGTTATTTGTTTACAGCATTGCTGGAGAACCTGTAGTCAAAACAAGGAATGTCCTGTTAAGTCCTTGATATAACCGCTAGGAATATTGGAAAAATTTTAATGCAAATTTCATTTTAAAAATAAGATTCTTTAGGGCAGTGTGTCAGTGAATGTTCCTATTATCAATTAGAAGAGTCGTCAGCCTTATCTCTATTATTGGCATGAATCTTTAGGAAATAGATATTTCTGATTGAGATATCACTGTCTCTTGGAGGAGCTGGAGCAAAAGGTCCTGCCCCAAAACATGTGTCTACATTAGTCCAGTTGTTTATACAGTGCTCTCATATATATTCATTTTAATCTGCCGTGAAATTTTCAAGATGGTCAGACAGGAATTTCAAACTGCACTAGAATCTGGCCATAACTGTTATATGATTCTCCTTAAGGTACAGTTGCAACTTGGTACTGAAGCTGCCTAAAACCATTTGAGAACCACTGTATATTATTAATGAAAGAAGGAGCTGCCAAAGAACACACAAACCAGTTTGGCCATAGAGGCAAATCCTCAGGCTTTGAAGATGGCCATGCTTGTCAGCTGAGTCCCACAACTTATATATTTTTAATGGAAATGCAAAATTCTTTTGTGTACAGGGTCAGGAAAGTGCAGTGTCTGCCCATCTTATTTACAAGCAAGATCATCTGTAATAAAAGAGATTTTGCTTTGACAAGAGATAGCATTTTCAGAAGACAGAGCTAATCTTTTTAGTAGGCAAGTCTATATTTTCTGTTTCCTCATCTTTTCCACATGTAAATATATGTAAGCAACTTCTCTGTGTATTGTAAATACATTTTTATTGTTATAAAATACACAATCACAACATAATTTAGATTTGGAATTGTTTTTCAGATTTTTGAATGAGTGTTTATTTCTAATTTATGATTAATTAAATAATTCTATCTTATAATTTATTTTGTCTAAATTTATAAACTCTGTATCCAGAACCTGGCTCAGGACTATCTTGTGCCTCTTCTCTGTTGCTAATTCCAGTCAAAATGCTACATTCTACATAACCATAGATGAAAAAGCAATGATACAAGGTAGGTGATTTTACTCAGAAAATTTTGCACTACTTTTAAACCAAGTATATTCTGTATTGGCTCACTGCTAAAAGTTTTAAAGACTGTCACAAAATTATAACCATGTGATGAAGCTAATGATAGACAAGGAGTATTCTTGAAAATTTTTATTTCACTGTAACACAGAGCTTTGTTTCTATTTCTTCTGAAGTTTTAAGCAGTGATGGAGATATGACATATTTACAGCAAGCAAACTTAGCACATAGGTCAAGTCTGCCCTAGAGGCAAGTACATGTTGCTGTTTGTGATGTACTAAATCTAAGAAAGCGAACATGTTTGGAGCCTTTTTGATGATTAATGATTCTTGTCTTTCTCAATTAGAACAATGTTACCTAGGTGAAGGACAGTGGTATATTTTTATTTTCTCAGGTCCTGCCAGCAAGAATAAGGTAGTTCCTTTCCAAAAGAGAAGTAGCAAAGGAGCAGCAGCAGAAATACAGACAGCTACAAGTTGCAAATTTTTCACTTACTGTAGAAAGAATATGCAAAAAAGTATACACCAAATCAGGCATATACCATTTTGAGAGAACACGCAAAATAGGCACTTATATGAAGATGACTTCTTCCTCAATCCAGGAGATGTATGAAATATGAGATGAGGAATGGATTTCTTTTAGAATAACATTTACCACATCTACTTGCAAGCAAAGTGTGCTTTTCCCTAACTGAAATCTTTTACTTCAATGAGCAGCATAGGGAAACCAAGGACCTGGAGCTCTTTTACAAAGGTCTGTCTAGTAAAACACTATATATAGGTCTGATTATTGAGGAGTAAAGGTCAGGCTTTGAGCTACCTTCTGGCTTTTTTCCCAAAGCTAAAAATACAACCTAACCCAAGTGACAGAAAGTATTTTCAATCCTGATACTAATTTATTTCTTTTAAGCCTGTGATATTTTCGTCAAATCAATACATCTATATTTAGTATCCTAACAGCAGAGAACAAAATGTATGTTTTTACTGGAAAATAGTTGCATTTAAATTCTTAAATGAACGTGGCAGTCAGATACATTCAAACTGGCATAAAGATAATATATATACAGGAGCATGAGCCTATTTCTCTGCAGAACAACTTTACTAGCTTCATTTAGCATTACAGGTAATTTAGCATATGACACTATGACTCTAATGACACATAGGTACTGTTACAGTTCTTGACAAATTTCCAATATATGAGATAGCTAACAGTTAATGACTCTCTATCCCTTGCCCAGTAGCAACAGCTGCTAGCAAGTATTCTTAGTATATAACCTAAAATGCAAAGAAAACATCGTTTTTTTAAATTTAGCTGTACTGCTTGTGACAGATCTGTTTATAATTTAGACTGCAGCAGTTCTCAAGTACTGTATTACCCACTTGTTCACAGTTTATTTTTTAAAAATATCTACGTATTCCATAGGTATTGTTATTTGACTGAGAAATCATTTGTGGACTACAAAGAGCAATTCAAAAATTCCTAAGGTGTGACTAGTAATTTAAGATATACTATTCTGATGAAAAAGAAATCTAAAAAAACTACAATAATTCTCCATATTCCAAAATTTCTAAGCTTCTCCACTTTAGAGATCCCACAAATCAGAAGCTTCATACCATGGTATCTTACAGTTCCACAGATTGAGAGTTCAGTCTAAGTTTCATGAAGGAAATGTGCAATTCCTTGCTGTGCATCAGAAAAATTAATCTACAACTAGTCTATGTTAGGAGTAGCTCAATTCTATTTATTCCATTCTAAATGCTGCCACAGTTTTAGCTACTCTTATGCCCTTATTTGTAGAAAGGGAAGCTGTGGACTTAAGAGAGGCTGCCCTTCTAATCATATATAACCAATAGCTTCTAAATAACAGCAGTTTTTCTACGGCACTGCCAAAGACAGTAGACATGAAAAGAACTTTGTTCTCAATTTTTCAATTATCTTCATTTTTTTTTGTCAAATTGTTACAGCAGAAAAGAATACTCCAGTCTGAACAGCAATGATATTGCGTAGTGCAATGCAGATACGTTTAATCACCATTGACACACTGCTGAGGAGATAGATGGAAATAACCATTGACTTGCTATTAATACCATAGCAAAGGATAAAAATAATCTTTTGAGTTTATAAAAAATATTGGAAGGGGCAGGAAAGCTGACTGAAAAGAAGATTTTAGAAGGTAATTCAGTTGCAACAAGAATGTTAAAGTTGGAAGAACTTCAATGCCATCAAGTCCCATCTGCTTCTATTGCAGAGAATCACATCAAATAATCTGTTTACTAAACTTACTAAGTTCCAACTTAAATACCATTAGGGGGTTTGTACCAACTGCTTGAAAGGCTGTTTCAGAACTTGATTATTTCTATGGTTATGTACCTTTATCTAATTTCCAGGTGCTTCTGTTGCTGGTGTTGACTTTGGCTCAAATATTTCTTATCTCATCCCCATGTGTTTCCATACAGGACTTGTCTGTCCCCTTAACCTTTACTTTGTGAGGCTACATATCAGTTTTTCTTTGCAAGATAAGCCTGTCATTCTCTTAGCTACCCTTCTCTACACCTATGCTGGTTTCAGTTTCATTTTCTTGAACTCAGGTGCCCAGAATGGTACTTGGCATTTCAGATGAGGTGTCAACTGTGTCTTGTAAAGTGGCATTTGTATGTGCCTTATGAAATGCATTTTAGGATCTCATTTGTCTTTTACATAGCTTGTTTCCTAGTTAGATGCTAGATTTGAGTATCACCATCATCCATTTATATTGGAAGACATTATTCATCCCAGAGGACCTGAGCAACACTACTATACAGATCTAAAAGCTGATCTGAGGGCACAAATTCCACTTCAAAACACCATTCATTCCATAGGTTAGTATTGTACCAGTATACATTTGTGAATAGTTCTCCAGTGCCATTTAGATACCTATTTAACTGAGGTTTTATATCTACTTCATTGATCAATGCAGGAAGCTTCATAAATGTAGATAAGGTATTTTCCAGACATTTTGTAATTAGCGTTGCAAGATGAGCTACTGTAATTGCTTGCCTGACAGTAGTTTCTCATAATTTATAATGTCTTGATTTATAATGCATATCCTGTAATGCATTTCAACCAATCTGTAACCATCACAGTCAATCATCTTGGAACAGTGTCACAGTATGAGCTGTATTTAGGTCTATAGTAAGTGTTCTGTTTCAAAAATTTGTTGTATGACAGTAGGTCTCATTGTTTTAAACACAGGTGTGCACAAACCCAGCAGAATTTCAGTAACTTGTTTGTCGCTGGCAGGTTTCTGTCCTTAAAGGCTAGGCATCAGTGAAAGTTTTACACTTGCCTAGAAAGCAGTCAAGTTCAGGTTTTTAGCTGAAACTTTCTGACACCTGCTAATACTATCATTTAAGGAATAATCAGCATTACCTTGGCCAAAACTAAGGTAATCATATAGTAGGCACAACTGATACACACAGCTGAGGCAAAATTTAAGCTGGAGCTTTCTATTGCTTGATACTGCCAAAGAAATGCCCAGTGCTGGCAAAAGAATTGGCCCTGTATAGTCTATTTAATAAGGTAATTAGTACTAACTGTTTCTGAAAATGAATCTGTAACTGTAAACAGCCCGTCATTGATTCTGAAAGAATGAGTCTTGTCCTCAGCCTGCTTTAAGTGCTTATTCTTGACCCCATGTTACCCGCTTACACAATGTGTGTGTCTCTAGTGATCTGGAATAGGGAAGAGAATTGAGTTAATATTAGCCAGCCAGAAACGACTTTAATTTTAGTTCACTATGATTTTACATAGTCACACAATCATCTGTACTTGCACAAAGGAAGAGGTTGCACTGAGTGGAAATTAGCAGTCCAAGACAGACCACAACTGCCCCAGTTTGCAGAAACACTGGTTTACGCTAATGTAAAGCTTCTGCAAAATTTAGCCTTCAGCTGCACTGCCTCAAACTGCTGTACATATGGATAGTGACTGCTCTTTGAAATTGTTAACACTGTAAAGTAGACAAAAAATTATTTATGGAAAACCTTTTAGCAATGAAGATACTTCTGAAGATTAGAAACTCTTAACTACCAGCACTTTCTAAGCTAGTACTTACATATAATGTTCACAATTATAGTATGTAATACTTTAAAAGGTTTTTTACATATCATTTACAAAAACCTCACAAATGTGCAGAACTTACACCTTTCACCAAATGTAATTCCTTTCCTGTCAAATATTGTATAAATATGACATAAACAATTCTCTTATACCAACCACCAGAAAGAGTGTGTGATACACCTTTCTTCACTGTAAGAATAATTTATGTTCTGAGAAGCAGCAGCCTGAAGAACTCTGTACTGACTTTCCTAGCCCAAAGGAAACACAGTCAGTCAAACACTCTCATGTTGTATCTCCCTGGAAAACGTATACAACCTTTGTCTCGTTACTACAACTGCTGGGGTTAGAAATTCTGTTCCAGTCAGCACTGTGAAAGTTTGGAATGTAGCTTTATACTGGTGGGGGGACACAAACAAACAAACAAACAAACAAAACCAACTAACAACTGGAAAACTTATACTTTCTGGGAAGAAAAGTCTCCCTCAAAATTTTCAGCCGTCTATCAAAAACTCTTTCTTTCTTTGCAATTTAATGGGTTTTTATGGTTCATTCTATTGTCTTTTGTATATGTTCCTCTTCCTTCCGAGCAGAAAAATTCTCATCATGGACTTACAGCACCCACCTGCCATCAGAGAAAAACAGCAGGGTTCTGGGTGTTTTCTAGGGTGTTCTAGAGATGCAACCCTAAATAATTACAGTGAGTCTTAGAGGCCTAAATACCTAAATAGCTCTATGAATCTGAGCTTTGTTTGTAAAGAACAGTTACAGCTGCTGTGATTTGTTTCTCTGAAATCTGTTTCTTATCTCTTTATCCTACACAACTCAACCTACTTCCAATTATTAACACCTTTTCAAGGTGAAAACACACTTGGAAAAAAATACGGGATTGATCAAACTTGGAAGTATTTGCTATCTTTAGAATCTCTCAAACTTGCACTCAAACTAAAAAAAACTGTACAGATTTTGCATGAAGTCATGAATTATCTCAACCCAGGATGGCTCTGTTTGACATACAGGCTCATGCATTTATGACTGAATTTGATAACTTGATGTTCGTATGCTTTGTCAGTATATATGAATGGCTTGTGCATACAGGCAGCCTGAAGTTTCTCTCCTCCTTTCACTGTTACCAGTCTGCCTACTCCTGAATGGCCTGTAATTTGTACTGGCTGGCCCTGGGTACTGGTTTCATCCATCTGTATGTAGAAACTTCCCTCCACTTTCAAGTGTGGCAGAGGAGACAAACAGGATATTTAAGAGCAGCCCTGGAGTTTCACAGTGCAAAGTAGAAGTCAAAACATATTTTAAAGAAAGCAAAAATGACACTGGATGGAAAAAATGCAAATCTGGGCTAATAACATGAGAAAAAACTGTAGGCTGTGGGATAAAAGTCTTGATGAAAAAAAATACTTACAGTCTCAGTTTGTGCATGTCTGCATGTCTGTCCTACAGACATCTCTTTCCCTCTCAGCCCTGCAGCATCAGTTTCAACAGTGGCTCCCTCAATCATCAATTTTTCTCTGAAAATTCCCACCAACTTAGCACCTTGTCAGCTTTAGCTGGTGTAGCAGTTGTAGCTATGGCATTTCTCATTTTGCTGTACAGAGTAGTTCTGAGGACTGAGATAAATTACAGTGATAAGATGCAGGCTGCTGCTCTTCAGTAGCATCTCATTGATGGAGCTGCTCCAGCATGAGAGCAAAGGTTAAACAGTTAGAAAAAAGTTAAAGAAACATCTTTCTCCCAACTGTGCAGCTTGGGTTATTTTGAGGTTTTGGCAGAAAAATAATTTGTTTACGTTCCACCCAGGAAATTAATGTACTTCATATTAAAACAAAACAAAAATATTTTTTCAGGTTCAATGACTTTCAGCGACTTTGTTCTTTCTTGTACAATATCCAATGTGTTTATTTTGAAATAAGGCTTAATATATTTCAGTTGGGTAGTTATTTTTCATTAGCCTTCATTTGACAAGAAAATAAATGCTCTCACTCTGTTTTTGTACAAACTATTGTATTCGTTTCTTCAGTATTGTGCTGCATTTTGTAAGCCTCCTTCCCCTAAGCATCTCTGTAGTTGCTTTCTGTTGAAAATATTTTTAGTTTTATCTGAAGATGCTATAACCAATGATCTGCACATTGAATTAAGTAATCTTATGGTTAATAAAACCTTATTACAATAGCCTTTTTAACACCAGTATATATTAAAGGAAGTCTAGTGAAAATGTGGCATTTAATTTCTTAGCCTGATTGACTATGTGTTTTCACTAAAGTGGTATACTAATAGGCAGGAACAGCTATAAACACAAAGTAATTTGGTGTCTAATTTTCTTCAACTTCTGCAGCAAAATTAAAAATCAGATACCTAATTGCCATTTCTGTCATTTAATTCCTCCTCCAATATGCCTTTGGGGTCATATTTAGATAGAACGTGGACAGAGACAGGTGGACGTTAAATGGAATTTTCTTCTGTCATTCGGCACCAATGGTTTCTGAGTTGTCAAATGGACAGCCTAAAAGGATTATAAATTCCATTTAATTTACTAACACTACTAGAGTGTTTTTTTAAAACTCTTCTGGTGTTGTTCTCTTTCTGTACAGGCTTTAACAATTAGTGATTATGTAAACTGAGTCAGATATATTTCATAAAAAGTACAAAGTATTTTTTAAGAGCAGCAGTTACCAGATGCAAGCAGCTAATCATGCTGGTATTAAAAATCTTTCCTGTTGAAAAAAATAATTGCAGTCTGGCTACTTTGTCCGTGATCAGTACTTTAGAGGCTAAAGGTGATTGCTTCGGTGAAAGCTATTTGTATATTTGAACCATATTACAAAAGTAATATTTAGCGAGTTATTATTACTTCCTCAAATATTGTAAACAAAACCAGCTAATGCAAACAAAGTTACAGAACAACATACATTGGAAAGTAATTCCTGTTTGTACAAAACTGAAAAGACCATTATGTATGCCACATGAAATCATTGTGTAATGCAGATCTTCCAGTAAGTTACTGCAAGTTTGAGCAGTTGCATTTGTAGACAGATTAACTAACTGGATCTTTTTCCACATAAAACTATGTTTTGCCTTTATTCCTACTACACTAGGAGCTATTTAAATTCAGGCCCTAATCAGGTGTTCAGTCAGGGCACTCACTCTTTACCTAGACTAAGTGATGTGATGGTAGAAAGCAATGTAGTTTCTTTCTTGATTTATGGAAGCAAAAGCATGGGTAAGGAGGTAGGATAGCTACTGTGTGTCCCAAAATACAGGAGTACGTTGCAATCAAGATAAGTATCAGCCTAGGAAGGCAGTGATAATACCAAATACGTTTTAGAAATGTTTTCAAGCCAAGTTCTAATATGGCTTAAATGCCTAGAGTTCAAGGAGAAAAGCCAAATTGCACATTCTAGTTTATACTGTAGTTAAAGAGAGACAGATCTACCCTAAGTTATGGTGAGCCTGCACCATGTACCACATTGCATGAGAAGGACTGCTGTGGAGCAGCCCAACCACTAAAGCAGCACAAGGCTGGCAGGCAAATCCTCGTCCACACCAGTATCTTTTGAAGGAAATCTGGTCAGCTGCAAGCTTCCTGAGAGAGGCAGAAAGCGGGTGCATATATACACATATTTCTGTTGCTAAGCACTCAGCGTAGGTCATATAAGTCATGACAGTTTCTGACATTTTAAATAATTACCTGAGACATGAAGCAACGTCAAAACCATACAACGTAAGTATTTTGATAAGAAGAATGTAGAGCACTTCTATATTTGTAAGTAAAATGACTCAGTATAAAAAAAAAATTTGGTACTTGATAACAACCAGAATAGTAGACTCTTGATATTGCATAAAACAGAAGGAGAAAATAATCAGAGTAAAGTGGGACAGAATCCTAAAAATTAATAAAATTGTGGTTGGTAGCAGTGGCTGGAAGCACTTTTACTAAACCATACTTTCCCATGTCTCTCTGCTGTTAAACACAGAGGAGCTGTAAGCAGCTGGAAAAAACCCAGACTTTCATATCCACTGACCAGTCAAGCAGATTATTCTTAGCTACCATAATAATATAAAAATACTATAAAAAACCCAACCACTAGTGTAAGCAGCAAAAAATATTCATGTTTTCACAGTCTGAATTCCTTCCCATTTCCAAACAAGACTGTTAAATGGCAAAGGCAAAGAGCTGCTGAAGGGTTAAACAGAACTAAAGGATGGCAACATACAGTTACATATGCTTATGTATTTTCAGCTCAAACCATCTGCTGTTCGTATGTGGAAGCTGCTAAATATGATATTGCATCATAGCAGAAATTCTTGGGAGCAGGATATTGACTGTTCAAGACCAACCTGTTAGAAGAAGGTCAAGCTGTGTAACAAATAAGGAAAAAATAATCCACGGCATATTTAAGAATTTAAGACAACAGAAAGATACAAGAGCAGTCAGATGATTTTACCAGTGAACTACCAGTCACTGAACTGTCTTTACTGACTTGTAATGAGATGTTCAGGTAAAGTCTCCTTAGCTATCTACACCATTCATGAAAACACCACTTCTAATTAATTTCTAAGTTTTAGACACCATACTGTGAGCCCTTTCCGCTGAGGTGATATTTTTTTAACTTTCAAAATTATCTATACAGGTAGTAGGGTTGTAGTTTTAAAGCTTTTGCTAGTACCTTGTGCTTTGTACTGCCATATATAGGATTTTGAGAGGCTATTTTATTTCTTAGCATGTCTCAAACTTTCCTGGGAGAAGGACCAGTATACACTTTTGTTCTAAAAGTATGCCTCCAGTCAAGGTTTAGGACTTAGTCTGACAGCTGGAGAACTATCAAGAAAATTGTTTCTAACTCCATCTCATGTAACAGATGAGAAAATTTATTAGTGCAACTGATTTGCAAGATAATTTTAATTTCTTTGTTCAGCAGCAGGGAAAAGATTAGAGGACAAAGTAGATTGCTTGTGCCACCATTGTTGCTTTTCAGTAGCATGACCAGTTTTCTCACATTGGCAGAAAGCACAGATGTTATGCTCTCCCTTAGGGGATATTCTGTCCATATAAGAGGCAGAATTTCAATGTATCTTGACTGCATAGGAAGTTACCTTGTGTTTCCTGAGGGTGCCAATAAAGTTGAATATTTCTGGCAGATGAGAGTTGCAAAGGAAAAATAATAAATAATGTTACATTAAATAGCGCTGGACAAAACAGCCCTGTGTGATTTGGAAAAGGAATGTAGACAGTTATTCACATTTTGTACTTTACTGCATGACAATCACAGATATGCAGTTCTGCTCTAGTGCAGGCACAAAAGTATGAAGAGCTCAGGACTGGAAGAAATTATACATAATTGAATGTTTACTACAAAAATGTAAATTTGTCCTTCTCTGCGTTAAGTACCATGCCAGGTCTCACAAAATTAGGTACCTGCCTAAGCCATTTCAAGGGTACATTTTAGTTTCACACCCACATCGTTCTAAGAAACTAGAAAGAACTCTGCCTCTGCCTTGTGAAAAGAAATACACATCAGATGACAAAAGTCCAAAGCATCCTAGATGCAAACTGGAACAGAGCCCATACACTGGACTGGAGCTCTGACGGTAACACTATTTATAACCAAAAAATGGTGATACTGACTCTGCATGTGGGTGGGAAAAACAGGGAACAACAAAACAGAAAAAAATAACTTATGAGTTTTGCTCCAGGGAGTAGGATAGAATTAGTGAGATGGATAGAGTCCAAAAGTCCTTTAGTGAAGTATTGTATTCCTACCTTCATTTCTCTACCTTCTAGAGTATTGCATCAAGACATAACCTGTGTGATACTTCTACAGGAACAGGTCTGATGATCACAGTCTAGCAAAAAATCCATCCTCAAGTGTTACATACTATTCTCAGCATTTCTGAATAGCAACAGCACTGTATATCAGTTATAGGGCTCCTAGATCAGATCTGGACCTATACAAATGTCTTATCAAATAATACTATATTAATTAAATACACAATTTCACTAATAAATTATTGCCAGAGATGCTATAGAATGCTGTATACACAACCTCCATTACAAAGTTTATATATTCCAGTCTATGAATACTTAAATATAAAATAATCTGTAATGTACTAAAATAATCATGTATATAAATCTCACTGATAGTAAGTTAGGAATTATTATAAAAATGTTAGAGGTTACTTTTTCTAAGTTATTCATATATATTCCCTTTATTTACATTTGTAACAATTTTCAAAATTTGCACTGGTAATATGTGCACAAATGTTACTTTAGACTACAAATGTTGATTTAGACTGTTCAAGCATGTTCTGACATAATTTGACTTCAAATGTGGTATATACCACTGTCTTTACAAGACATAAATGCACACTCCCATCAAGTCAGGTAGACAGGTGAAAAGAATGAAGCGTTCTTGCATGCCAGTATCTATTTGTGGGCTTATGCTACTCAAGGGTTTGCATGGTTCTGCTACTCAAGGCCTCCTGTTTTAGAAAGGCATTACACAGAATCCAACTTTAGTTCCACATCTATAATATCACTGGGTTTCAGTCTTTGTCAGAGCTTGGCATAGACTAGTGTTTCAGATAGCACTTTTGGCGGTAACAAATTAAAACAAGACATATTTGATATTGTAACAAAATTTAGAGAGTAACATGAACTGAGCTTTGTATACTACCATCAATGTCACCAAGTGACAGAACTTGTTAAAACTAAAATCTTCCATCTAAGGGCAACATTTGGAAATTCAATTTTATGAAACAAATGTTGAATCACTGAAGACCTGGCCAATCAACTACAGCCTGAAGTCCTCTAAACAAAGCAAAATCTTTATGCTTCCGGTCATTACCTCTGTGGTTAGTGGGCAGAAGAAAAACATACAGATCACTAGCATTAAGGGCAACAAAAGCATCCTCTCTCTGCCAGGGGTTAAGTAACAGTTTTCATCCCTCTTCATGATGAGCATTCTTTGTAAACTGCTAATTGTGCAACACCTACCACACTACACTTCCTGAAACAGGAATGTGTGCTCCAGTAAAGATGCTTTCCTGAACATTATAACAGGATTTAGTTGCAGACACTTTTCCTTGAAGAGGACTACATTTTTTTTTTTTTTAATTCTTGAATCTTACAAGGCTTATATAAATTCTTCACAGAAAAATAGATAAGCTTGGTTTCAATGACTTGAGGAAGACTTAGATTTCACCTCAAAATATCAAAGCAGCTTATGCAGGACACTTTGGTAAATGCGGCCTTCACTATGAAAAATAACCCAGATGCTAAAATGACATTCATATTCTTCTGAAGTGTATCATTACCTGATGTGATAACTCTAAGGTGGCAAAAGCAGAGCCATTCAGCTGGGACCTTACTAGACTTGTGTAATAGGGTCCACAGGTCCATCTACACGGTCATTATAGTCTGCATGGTAAAAAATTGCCTTCAATTTGCCTTCTGTGCATATGAAGTTCATCCTTGTCCAGCTGTTCAAAACACAGACATCTCATGCTAGTATTTGTACAGATATGATTTCTACTGTTATGGCTGAGGGAAGAATTTCCGCCTATCTAATAGTGATGTTTGGGTACCAAGTAGAGAAAGTGAAAAGGAAAATTGGGCAAGAGGCAGTTAAAGACCTCTATTATAAACCATAGGAACAGAACTATGTAACATAGTCTAATGTGCTGATGATGAAAAACTTGACATTAAACAAGAAAAATATTATTTTAAAATACAATTTAACAACAAGTGAGCGCCAGGAAGTGCCTAAGTAAGGATTTTACTACATGCTTTTTAACATTTTAAAGGAAGCCTCATGTGCAAGTAATATCCTTTTCAGATTCTTTAGGGAGGAATAACCATGAAGGCATTGCTATGGTCTATTGTACCAGCCCTCAAATACATCTCTAACAGGAGTTTAAACAAGGAAAAAAATAAGCTACAAAATGCTCCATTAAAGTAACATTAATTTGCGATAGCAAAATCCAGCAAAGCATAGAAATTGGAGTTGCACGTGCTAGCATGCTAACATGACTCACTGATGGATTAGCAGAATATATTCCGCTGGATCTGTACCGACTTTTTATTTTTCAGACACACTTTGATCTTGATTAATGCTTACCTTGTTTTAGACAATATGCTTTGCTAGGGAAGAGAGAGGAATTTCTTTTCTTTACCACTGACTTTTACAGGCATCTCAATCTGGACTGCTTGCTAGACTTCCCTTTGAGCCTGAAAACTGCTGTTTTGCAGGACCTGTAATGTCCTACTCCTTTTTCTCAGATTAATTTCTGCTTCCATCCACCTCTTCAGTTCCTTTGCCAGTTACAGTTTAGTGAGGTTAGCTTCTCTACTTTTCTTGGGTGTCAAATGGCAACAGAGGGTTGAGAGGGAGTTTCGGAAGTCCATTGCAATAATAGCACAAGATTAGCCAGAATATACAAACCTGAATGCAGGAACAATAATATTGTACGACTTCAAAATTATGTGGACAAAGTGCACTCTCTGAAGTGAAAATAGTTTGTTCCTTCCAAAGGGTATGTATATGCATTCTAGAGTCATACTGCAGCTCAGTTGAGTCTTTCTGACTGCAGCATTGCACAAGAAAATGGAACAGCCTGAGTTTTACAGTGAGAGAAATTTCATCCCCACAAAAAATGTTTCACTAATTGAGGGATGTGAATTTGGACACATTATTTGCAACTGTGCAGCACAGGTACAATCTATTAAAATCAGTATTTTGCAGCTAGTCTCAGGTACGCAAACTAATAAATGTGAAGGAGGCCCTGAAATATAGTCTGAAACAATCTAATTCAAAGCTTTTTGGAGAGGAGAAAATTAATAGAAAAAATTTATTGTTAATAAAGAAATTCCAAATTGGTAATTTCCCATTAAGAAGAAATGAAAACAAATGTTTAGATTTATATCAAATCAATGTAGATGGAATTATTTTAGTTCTCAGCCATTGGATTTGTTTGGGGTTTTTTTGAAACATTTCTACAGTACTTTGCCTATTCTAAGAATTACTCACTTATAAGGTATCATGGGAGATGCAGCATGGCCAGAGAATACAGCAAATACAAGGAGGGTGTACTATAAATGAACTACAACTTACACCTGTCACTATAGCAGTTTAGTATTTCCCATTTGAAAGATTAAATTATCACAAAAAAACATTTATATTCTTTACCTTCATCTGGTTGTTTCTCAAAGAAAATATCAATATTTCTCACCAGAAAACATTATGAAAATTCTGCATTAGTCAAAACTCTCACAGGAAAGTATTTCTGTAACAATTTTTCAACCAGTCATTAGCTCAATTTGGAATCTCAAAAGTGAAATACAAAGCAATTGTGAAATTGCTTTTGAAAATGCACAGCATGGGTACGAAATCCTCTCTCCCATTTGCACAGATCAAGAGCAACTCATTCAAGATCTGTGTTAGTGAAAAGAAAATCCAGTTCATCTTTTGGACAACGAAATTAATTTCAAAAGACCTTGAATGAAATTAAATTTTCTGCTGCATATACAGCAGCAGACTTGGTTTGATATCTCTTTGCCCAGGGACACAAAGCCTGATTTGCTTCTGACTTAAGGGAGCACTACAGTTTCCTTATGCCCAGATTTATAGGGTCATATGGAATGGCCTGTAAAGATAAGCGAAGTGATCAAAGCCCATAGAGCTGTATGCCAAAATTCAGGTACTCTGCTGATCAACATAACACAATGACATTCAGGGTGGGTATAGCCATGATGCTGACTGAGAATGTGCCTCACAGGGCTGTGGTGCTGCAACAAAAAGGTGGAGGGCTTCAGCTACCTTTCTCTGCCTCCCTCAAAGTCAATGCCTGATGTAAGTAGACGTGAAATATAAGGAGAGAACTCCTAACAAAAAAAAAATTTCAAAAGGAGAAAAAGCCAGGGCAGGAGTTCAGATTTGATTTCAAACTACATGTGTGTACAGATAGATTTTTTTCCTAAAAATTTTTTCCAAGTCTTAGTTAATTTCTTTTACACACAAGAGGCTTAGTAAATATTTCAATTCTTCCACTGCCATTTCAGATATGTGCACAAAGCTTGAGATTTTAACTGTAATGTCTAACCAGTATAAAGATAAAGTAATATGCAAAGTTCACATTACTGTCAGCAGGACACTTAAGTCAATGGGACTTCTCACAAGCTAAAAATTGTCATCTACTTAAATGTCTAGTTGAACCCCAGCCAATGGGCTTCATTACACTCTTTCTGGGTTTTATCATTTTGACCTTTACTGCACTGTAAATTTTGCCCTTCTTGTGGTATTTATAACATGTTCTATGCCATACTTGCAAAGGAGATTACCACAGATTTATCTACTGCAATTAGAAAAGGATGAGCTTACAGTGGACTGTAATGGCTGCACTCCACAGGAAAATGCATATTGTACATATTAAAAAATTATTAACTTTAAATAAATAGAGTATTTTAAAATTTGTGGTATTGTCAGAAATAACATGAATAGAATGCAATTTACACGTTTTAAGTTCTTGAAGTAAAGGTGACTCAATCACCACACAAAATCTGTAAGACTTATTAAGTCTTTCACAAAAATAATATCACCTCGGGCATTTGGGAAAATAAAAGTAGAGGTTTAGGTCTGGTCGTTCATTTTTCCATCTACCAAATTTTAATGTTACAATAAAGCTACAGTGTGAAGCTTTGAGTGTTGTTTTCTGTACTCATGTTTGTCATTATTATTTTACTATTCTTCATTTTTTTAACTGCTCAGTCCTGCACTTCATGAATGAATCATTCAAGAAACCATATAGGGTATTTAACTATTGCCTATTAGGACCATTTTTCCTAAGATGCATCTATAACCTGTAAAAAATTGAACTCAGAATTTAACTCAGAAGTTAAGCTGCATTTTCAGTCCCTTGCCAGAAACATCCACTTGTCTTTTTTTCATGAATAGCTTACTGATTCTGTGCAAAACTCCCATAAAGTTACAGCTTTAGAAGAAGAAAACAGTCACTATAAAAGTTCAAGCTGAACAATTCATCTGCAAATACAGTTTTACAATAAAAGGTGTCAGACAATCTTGACCATTGATTACAGTGTTTCATGTATAGAACACATATGGTTTTACATATGTGTGTGTGCTACACATGCTTTTGGTATGTATAAGTTCAAGGGCCCTTGTTCTACAGCTAAGACACTGAACCACTTAAAATTCTGTCTACGTTTAGCCTGTACCTGGGATTAAACTGTAACAGTCACTCTATCACTCAATGAACCCTCATCAGCCAGGGAGGGGAATCGGGGAAAAGGAGAGCAGACCCATAGGTAGAAGTGCAACAGATCTAATGAAAACACTACCAATACTAACAGAGATATACTCAGCCAAATGAATATCCAATCATCACAATCAACCAGAGAGCAGTCCTCAGGAGAAACCAGAGAAAGAGCAGCAGGAACCCCAGCAGAAACCCCACACAAGATCCCTCTCCTCAGCAAACCTTCCCCCTTTATAATGACCATGACATTATGGTGTGGGCTACACTGCAGTTAACTCAGGTCAGCTGCCCTGGCTGACATGAGCCTACCTAGCATGGCTGGGCTGTGATTCTATCCCAGCCAAACCAGGACAAATTGCCAGCCACTAATTTACATGAGTCAGCTAGCTACATGTAAGTCACACATCCGTACTTTTTACAAAGTTCCATAGAAGCAACAAATCTAAAATAAGATGCTTGGAAGATACTAGTAAGATGTATGTTACTTAGTTCTTGAGGGTCATCAGTTTAGCAAGTTGAAAGATAATCAATGCCTAGAGTCATTAAACTTCAAAATCCACAAGGACTGAATGCAGCATATAGACTATTATGAGAGAAATACAGTTTGACTTATATTTGACAGGCTTCTGCTAAAGGATATTTTCAAGACTGGATACATGATGACTTAACATCAACCCTTTTTATTCTTGATTATTATCCAGGATTTCATTGTAATTCATTCCATATAAACAGAGCAAAATTATAAGCAGAGTTCATTTCCCATATAGATATCTAAATAAATAGTGGAAGTTGTCTACGAATCAGCACATGGAACATGCAGTTTGTCAGAGCGGGCTATGGTTGTGAACACTGCACCATTTTGTATTATGAATTCCATTTTGCACGCTGCCTGAAGCCAGTTATGTCTCAAATAGGTTACTGTAACGCATTTGAAACAGATGTCCAAGGAAGGTTGATGGTCTATTATAGCGAACTGAAAGACAAGATGGCAAATAGAAGGCCTTAAACTCATTCACTAGTTTTCCTAAAAAAAGGTTCATGGGTGGGGTGAATGTGCTGGAGCCTCCCAGAAGAGCAAACGAACCCGACAAGAGTCTTTCAGCAAATTTTCATCTTCCAGGAAACATTAGGAAATATATTTCAGGAAGAATTTTATCTGTTTGCAAAAGCATTCATTTGTTTTTGAAGTGATTTTGCCTTAGAAATTCCTACTACGTCTATATTTCTTCCCTTCCTATGTTGTCCCCAAGGAGTAAATCAGAAGCCAAGAGTGTGAGTGTATACTGTATAGTAATGTTTGCCAAGAGATGCTGAGGGATCTACAGCCTAATAGGAGCTCTGAGGAAGCATGCGTAACTGACAGGAAGGAAAAGCAGCAGGCAGAGCATCTCGTGGGGGAGAGCCTGAGTCACTATCTGTAGGGTCTGCAGTGACAGAACTTTGGAGTCACCCATTTTGATGAAGAGGATTGAGCCTGGATGTGTGCTCTGAACTAGAGGCCACTCAGAAGCAGCTGATAAAAGAAGCGCAATTTTATTTAGCTATTTAGTCCACAGTTGTGTTCATCTTGAAAAACAAAGCTGGCAAAATAAAATCATGCGAAGCAAGCTGGAACACTATATG
This sequence comes from Leptosomus discolor, assembly GCF_034619465.1. Taxonomy (NCBI): domain Eukaryota; kingdom Metazoa; phylum Chordata; class Aves; order Leptosomiformes; family Leptosomidae; genus Leptosomus; species Leptosomus discolor. The sequence goes on along the minus strand of NC_141395.1, from coordinate 19,735,038 downwards.
AAGACTTTCAAAAATCCAGCCCTCTAGGAAGGATAACTTTCCAATCCTCCTCCACTTAGTGTTTAGCACATGAAAACTTTATTCTGGGATCTGTCAATGCTCTGTTTCATTAATATCATTCAGCACTGACTTTTTTTTTTTTTTTTTTTGTAGAATTTGCACTTCTTTCTAACAAAAAGCAATGTTTTGCTATTAAACTGTTTAGATTTAGATTTAGATACTCAGCTTAGAAAATTCAACTCAGTCCATGAAATTGCTTACCATTTTTCTAGCAAAATGACCCTACTTAAAGATGTTCTGAATTGCACTTAGACTATTTTGCCTGAAGTGAATTGGGCAAATATCTTCCATCCTGTCCATTACAAACAGCGGGGTTACAGCACACGCACGTACACATCCACACGGACAGGAAGTCCCATGAAGTATTAAGTAAGCATTCAGTCCTCAGCATTGTCCTAGGGCAAGAGTCCAGCAACTTGTGGGAGGGCACCATGCCAGGCTAACAGATGGACATACATATGGGTAGTCAGGACATTATGTGAAGCCATCAAGTATGGATACTAAGGGCATGATTCCAACCTAAGAACATGAGCTTTCTGTGAAGGTTAAGGGGATGTTAAGCTGGATTTACTTTCAAAAATAAAGAATAAATTCCAGCGCTATTCTCTTAGTTAATCAGGTGGAGTTGTTGGTAGCTAAAAAGAGCTTTTTTCTAACGGAATTATTATGAGGTGAAGTGATAACATTTCACAAGGGAGATTTCATTCTGACAAATAAACATGTATTATTTGTGGGGAGATGTAGTTAATGATAATGATTTTGCACTGGCAGTGCTTTAACCCTGCACCACCATCTGGCCTGTGCCTTTTCCCTAAAGGAGACAGGAAGCAGCTATTTGAGCAGCAAATGCAGCACAGATAGCCAAATGCATCCTCCAGCAACCATTGCTGGGAGGATCAGAGTTGGGAACCGCTGTCCTTTCCCGATGAGGAGAGAATGAGAACCAAGGCACAACACCTCCACACATGTCGCCCTTGAGAGTACTGAGCTAGCATCACTGATGTATCTGAGTGAAAACCAGGCATGCACATCCCACAGGCATCTGCTGGTATGTCCATCAGCAGGAGAGAGAAAGAAGTTAGAAGCCATGGCTTGTGAATTTAATTCTCTGCTACACCACCGTAACACAAGGATGGGCCAAAGCCAGCTGCTGAAATGTGATCCCACCTCTTACTAAGGTCAGAACATCAAAAACTGACTAGATCATGAAAGGCTTTTGGAATATTGCCAGTTGACTAAGAAGAGCATATGAAATTTTATTCCCAAGTACAGGGGAGGGGCAGCATCTTGGTTTATGGAGCACTGAGTATTCAGAGAAAAGTTAGGCCAGAAAGCAATGAATTCCTCTTTCAACTGAAATTAGATATTCAGAAGAAACATTAGAACTTTATGAAGACTAATAGTACATAGGTTTTGTTGACTAAAAGGACTTGTCTGTTTTTTCCAGTCTTGATCTAAAAACAAAGCAAGGGTAAACCACTGCTTCCTCTGATGGTTCATTCCAGAGGATACAGCTTGAATTATATGCTTTCGGCTTCCAGACATTTAGGTTCTTTCTGCTAGATTCAACAGCTCCTTAGTATTCAGCACTCTTTACATGAAGTTACTGATTGCAAGTCACTCCTCAAACTACTTTTCACTAAACAAAAAAGATTGACATCTTTAAGATTCACACCAAAGGAATTTGCTGAAGAATACTATTCCTCTGCTCTTTTTTATTCCCCTCTCCAATTTTTCAACGTCCTTTAAGAATTCAGATGCCACAAAATGTGTGCAGTAATCCAGTTTTAGTCTCCGCAGTGCTATATACACAGAGAAAAGTTGACTTCTTGTTCTACCTCTTTATGCAGGCCACACTCATGTTTCTTTCATATTATCCTACTATTTCTTTGTGAGACAGTACATTCCAGGATATAGCTACCATTCTTTAGTTTCAGCCTGTGTGCCCTGGTTCTATAACTGTATTACTAAATTTATCATTTCAGAATGCATTTGTTTGCATTTAATGTCCCACTTACAAAATAATCCAAATTCTTCTGTTTCGACTCATTATCATGTTATTAGCCACTTCACAACTACATTTCACGACACATACATTTCACAGAAGTCATTTTATATTTTCTCCATGTCTTTTCAAAGGAAATTGATGCTGTTGTGGTCATTTCTGTGGACTTTCACTAGAAACTGGCACTGAATTTTAAACCTCCATTAATGACTTTTTGGAAGCTCTCAGTCAATTTGTAAATCATATAATGAGCTTTTTATAAGTATAGTGCTAATACTTCATTAGAATATTGTATAGCAATCAGTAGAACACCTTATAAAAGCATATTTTTGTAATGGCTACTTGGTTGGTTTTTTATACAAAGAATATAATCAAATCAGGTTTCTTGTCCATTAGTAATGTCTGCATTACCATACTGAGTGACATTAAGTATATTCCTGTCAGGTATTCTTTATTAAATTAATCTAACCTCACAAGTTTCATTATTTTGCTTAGAACTGATGTCAAGATCACTGCCATACAGTAATTTCAACCACTATATCCCTTTTAAGAATCCTGGCACAATATTAGCATTGTTCCAACTTTCTGGAATTTTCCCAGCAAGATTTGTTAAAGAGTTTACATCAGAGTTGTCGACTGCTGAGTTGTAGACCTAGACCTTTTACTACAATTTTTCCACATTTGCTGATGTTTTGGGTCTAGCAAAGACCACACTTCAGAAGTATTTCTTAAAGGATCTGTCTGGTTGTTGCGTAATTACTGTCATGTACTTACTAACAATTTTACCACAACTGTTGTTATTGGGATCTTTATGGACTTTCACTATTATTGGAATTATTTTTTGCTTAATTTAGTTACATACCTACTTACTCTCCTTAGTCTTTCTCTGATGTTGTCACATTCTTCTATCAGCTTTCTGTATTTTATACCTCTTGGTTTCCACAGACATGCATTTACTTTCTGCTTTCTTCATTCACTGCATGTCTGTTAATTCCTATTTGTTACCTTTACTTTTGTACTCAATACAGATGGACTTGCAGCTAAGATTTTCAGCATCTTTGAATAATTACTCTTTTGTTGTCTAACATTTTTCATTCATATATTTCTCTGATTTCTCCTCCCAATTATTTCCACTTACATTTTTCTCAACCATAGAAAATTACCCATTTTAGAAGGACTACCATTTTACCACTTGGGATTGTTCTTTTTTTGTCTACACTGACTGCAATCAGGTCATGAAAAGCACCCCTAGGGCAGTTATGAACTTCTAGTCCAGTAAGTTATTCATATTTATCAATTCTAATGAGATCTTAAATTAAAAATACATTGTCTTGGGCATGGAGACTTTCCATTAGAAAAATTTTTTCTTTTACAAAACATTTGGTATTTTACTAATGTGTTTGACAAACTTCCAGTCCATATACCTCCCACTACATTTGTTAATATGCATTCAAAATGCCACGATTTTGTGTTATCAAGAACTCCAGAATACTACGTCTCTTTTAGCTACTTTGTCCTGGGAGGTTATATGCACTTGTTCTACAATCCCTGTAGCTTGACTACTCCCATCAGCTTTCAGGACTGGCTTTCTCACTGATGAGGTTTCCAGGTCATCGTCTTTGTTACCAAGACCTCATGATGGCTATTTCATACAAGAATCCCTTGTTTGGTGTCTGTTTTCTCCCTTCAGATATATTTTGATGGATTACAGTTAAGTATTATAATGCATACACTGTGGCTTTACATCTGACATTGTATATGATGACTTAATTTTTTTTTCTATAAGATTGGGTTTTGTGTATTTCTAACTACTCATAGGCAATTCTCATAAAGGATCAGGAAGGGTATGTTTCCGTGAGTATGATTTTCCAAGGGTATGATTTCCATGAGAAAGGCGTCTATATTTAGAAAACAGTACTTCTTCCACTTAGCCAATGGATCTGTAGGCACATTGCACTTGTGAAAGTTTGCAGCAATGACAGCATTTCTCTTTTGCCTTAGGGAACCTGCTGTTGATCTGGTTTTCTATATCACCCTTCATATTGTATGGCTGTTTAATGCCACCTTCTTTTTGATATTGTATGGCCAGTTAATGCCCTCTTCTTTTTGATATCTATTAAGAACTGTTTCACAAAAAAAAACCCTTAACCTCCCTGAAATGGCACAGTGTAAGTGAGAACAGAATCTGGATCACTCTTACTTCATAGTGTATTCTGGACCAATACCTTGGATGAATGAAATAAATTGCTGAAACGGAGTTCTGGCTTTTTTTTCTTTTCTTTTTTTAAACTTCCATTCTGCTTTGTAAGGTTATTCAATTAGTTCTTAAAATAGTTTATGTAGTTTAATTTGGGGAAATAAATGAGGTTACTTACTTTCACAAAAATGTCTTAATCTGCACTTTTTCTGCAAGATGGACAATATTCAACAAAACTGAGATCCCTTTTCTCATGAGCATAATAAGACATTTCTCAGTTGAATGCCCAGAGGTGCATAGCTCTAATGAGGGTTTAGAAAAGAATAGCTGGAGAGGGAAGAGAAAATGAAAGAGAAAGAGAAAGAGAAAGAGAAAGAGAAAGAGAAAGAGAAAGAGAAAGAGAAAGAGAAAGAGAAAGAGAAAGAGAAAGAGAAAGAGAAAGAGGAAAAAATAAAGAAAAAAGGCATCTTCAATTTTAGCACATACTATTGCATACATGCTCTCTTAGGCAACTAGCTAAAAAACAAGTTGGTTTTTTGTAAAGATTTATGTTTAAGGTATATTTAACTTTAAAATTATCCCATAATGTTAGTAAATAGACAGTGAAGCTCTGACATTCTTTATTTTTCGATTAAAAAATGTGGGAGAATATGTGTCCTACCATTGTTTTTCAGCTTGAGCTATACATCTATTATTTGCTGAGTGCTACGCATTAAATAAGCGTATTGAAAATGTGAACGAAAAAAGTCAAAGCATTTTCATAATGAAATCCAGTTGCTTTCAAAACTATTCTAATTACATGTAATTCCACTGAATTAATGTAATCCCTACTGCTATGCCCTTTCCTAATTAAAAATTCTCTGTCTTGACACAAACTAAAAATGAACAAAAATTAATTAAACTAATATGTAATGCCTGTTGATACAACTGAAAACATGGTATAACAAACTAATTTTCATAGTGCTTCATTATTATTGCTTGGACTAAGTTATCACATTTTTTTCACCCACCTCTTCAACTTCAGAAAATAATCTGGCATTTCATCACTGACCCTTCTCAAGTGGTACTGATCTACATCCAATAACATTGGACATTGGTAATTTTTTATTGTCTACTGTCACATATTGGGATGCTCTGTGTTTTATGGCATTACATTCTGGGTTCTCTTTTGTTAATAGATACAAAACTCAATCATATCCACATTTTAGTACCCAACAATAAGCTCTTATTTTAATATGTCTTCAGCTCAAGTGCATCATGCATCTGAGCAAAAAATGGATTTTATATTCACTGTTAATCCTGAAATATTTTTTTTTAATATATTTTCAGTGAAATTAACATGTCTAAATATTAACTTTGTCTCACAGGAATATCTTGTGCAAAGCATAAAAAAATAACTTTTCAATATTTTCCTTTAAAAATAATAAATATTTCATTCTGAAAATGTCTAGGTGAAGCATTTTAGTTTCTCTCCTTCTAAATAGCAGTGTTGCTTGAATGTTTCCTTGTTATAAAGTTGAGTTATGAAATTAATCAAGTGTACTATATCTTGCATTCATTGCAACTGTATTACAGGTGTCCGTAAAATCAGACATTTATACTAAGAAAACAAATTAAAACCATTGGGCTTGCCTCATTCATAGAGTCTGTAGTATCTATAACAAAAAAATATATATGAAAAATTCTCCTCAGTTATTCAATGGTCAACTTTGAAAGGGTTTATAGACTTAATTAAATTTTTTGTGCAATCTGCCCTGACCTTCCATGGCTGGCTGCTTAGCATCTGCTAATACACTCTGTGTGGTGCACTTGGAGGCTTTACATAGATGCGAGGAACCAGGCACAAGATACTTAACTGTATGTGCAGAGAAAGAAATATTTTTCCTTAACAAGCCAGAGACGTTGCTTTTCAGAAGCAGCACTACTTGCTGTATTCTTCTGGAAGAAAAATACAGTGTGTAATAGAGACTTTAGATTAAGTTTAGGGCCTAAATGATTCCAAGTAACACTCCTGTTTGAACACACCAGATTTGCAAACTGCCACTAATGAGAACCCATCCAGAAAGACCCAGCTTTCACCCCTCTATGCATATACCAGAGTTTATCTCTGAGAAAGATCTGTTTGAGAGAGTGGTCAAGACTGACTGTGGAATCTGGGCCCCCTGACTTCCATCTGTACTCTAGAGAAAACCCCTCTACAAAACTCAAATGTATTTTTAAGGTGAACTGAGACTGAAAGAAAAAAGCCTATCTTGCAATTTCTGCACCAGCTGTGGTTTCCTAAAAATTATTCTACATGCAGCCTGGAACATAAATAAGTCTTTCCCCTTCCATATACAAACAGTTTTCAACATTTTTCACTCTATGCTCTTTTCTTGGTTTCTACTTTACAGACATGTAGCATCATTGCTTGCTTATGTTCCATTTAATTTTTCTTTCCTTGCCAAATGTTTATTCTATTCTTATGTACATGTTTATATATGCTTAAACAACAAAGCACTAGGAAACTGTCCTTCGATATAAAATGTGTTCAGCATTACAATTAATCACCATAGCTCTATTAGTGTAGGTGTAGATATTACAATCAGGCAGTTAGCAATGATTGTGTCAATGCAGTAGCATAAGAAATGCTGGAGCGAGCAGTTGAACAGTATTTGTCTAGTTATTGAATTATGTTATAAATGGGATTAAAGGGAGAGAAATTGAGATATTTATATAGGCCAGTCCAATAACAAACTTGTCCACAGCCTCCAGAGGGTAATTTTTTCTTAGTTGCTAATTTCAAAATTCTTCCCTCACCTCTAAACACTGTAAGTTAATAACTTACAAAACTTACATCAGTCCTATAAACAAAATCTTCATACCAGCAACCATTTCAGTGACAGAATGAATATCTATTTGATATGGAAGGCGGAGCAAAATGTCAAGGGGAACAGTTCCCATTTAATCACTGTAAGCTCCCTAATAAATGTCAGCCAAATATACTCCTCTTGTCTCTACCCATCCCCCTTAAAAATAGCTATTCAATAGAAAAGGGATATAATACATTTCAACCTGCCATCTATTTTCAATTGTCTCTGCAATGAATCTTTTAAAAGAGACAGTCATACCTATACATCTTCAGCACGTTTAATGGAAAGCTTGTGAATTCCCCATTCTTGCCACACAACGTAATTCATTTTCAGTCACATGGAATTGGACAATGGTGACATAGAGACATAGCTCCGAAGATACAAGTGAAAGATAAAGAGAATTGTACAACCCATTACCCAAAATTCTGTGTGGAAATATACTAGACACATTTTAATAGTGTGGGGCTGTTATCTGCTAACTCAATTGTGAAAATGGGATGAAGAGTTTCTTTGTGTTACCCTTCTTTATTCATTCTTGATGCAGCCTTGGATAAAACACTTCTTCTTATGCCTCAGTCCTACCACCTTTAGAAGAAAGTAAAATAATACCTGTACACTTTGAAGGGTAGCAACAGGCAACATTTGCAATGCAGCCTGGGATTCCTGGAATAGATGCTTTTTATGGCTACAAATATTATCATCTTTAGTCTTAGCATCAAGTTTCCTCCTGTTCCTCATGTGTGCAGCTACATAACAAATGGAGGATGGGGAGGAAAGGAACATCTGGGGTAATTCTTTCCTTTAGAGACAAGGTTTTGACAAAATTTAGATAGGGCCTTTACAGATCAGATGTCTCCAAAGATCTGAATAAATGAGATCAAGTGCAAAGATTAAAAGAGCTGCAGCTGAAACCAGACAGAAACGTTTGTCTGATATTGCTTTCATGGGGTTGTTACCAAATTGAGCAAGTAGCTATGTGGTATCTGTCTCCAATGATCTGAATCTACATCACTAAGAGCTGGGCAATTTTCTCAGGGCAGATTCAGTCGCTCTTCCATTTTTATTATGTAAACAGGCAGGCTAAGTTGTGAAAATCTGTTAGTAAATAGTTTTAATTGATACAGAAATGGTCTTGCAAAGGTATTTAGAGCCCTTTAACATAACATCATGTGAAATTCTGCAGGATTTTCACATGACTATTTTCAACATAACACTACCGGAATAAAGTTTTTAAGTATGATTTGAGAAAGAAAGCAAACCTTTCCAGTAAGTCCACTGAAAACAAATTCCTTGTGACTTGCTGCATTATTCCTGGCTTGTGCTGGAATAGAAACACAAAGGAATAGATTTTCAGGCCTTGATTGGTCATGGTGAGTCCTCACATCACCATATACATCATCCCTCAGTATCTGCCAAACTGGCTTTCACTTGAATGTTCAATACCCCAGTGCGATTGTCTCTAAATGCCAACAGAAGCTCAACTAAGTACCCTGTTTGCTTAGAGCAGAAGTCAAACTGGACGTAAATAGGCTTCTGAATTTTACGCATAAAAGAAAAGGACTTTCTTTGGTGATAAGTCACAGAAATCACACAAGGCAGAGCAAATATTCACTGAGTACTGTTTTTCTTCCAATTTCCTTTTCTTTGTTTATAGCACTTCAAGGATACAAGACGTTTTGCTTTACTGGTCTCATTAGTATATAACAAACAGTCATGTTTATGTGTCATTCTTCTGCATCATTCACAGCTTGGGTAAAACATAGATTTAACCTGTTTGTTTACAGAATCTTGACAACATATAGACAAAAATTTTGGCTTGCTTCCATTACTTTTTTAAAAGTTTTTCTGAAAGTAGATATGGAACAAAAGGGAATAAGGTCACAATTCCAGAAGATCACACATGAAGCTGCTTCAAGTAAGGGTATTCTGCTTATGCTTAGGGTGTTTCAAGAATGCAGAAGTGTTATCAGCAGTGTGCAAGACAGCCTTATTTCACAAGATTTTGTATCTCCCTTCCCACCTTGCCTTCCATCTAGTTCATCTACCACACAGTCCTTGTGACCCTACCACGCTGGTCTGTATGAGCATGTCCATGTCTGTTGTCTGCCAGCATTTGGCAACAAAATAGATTATAAACAGCAGTCCAGGCCAGAGAACAAGACTTGAGTTATTAGCATTCCATATGTTCATAAGGGGTTTGTTACTACTTGTATTTGCAATGCTGGGCATGGTGAACAAAATGCATAGCCTCAGCCTTCCTGAATGTCCACACAAAGGACAGTCTTTCCTTTCCCTTTACTTTCTGCCTGGACAAGTACTGCCCTGGACCTTAATAAACAGAGTAACCAACTACCCAAGACCTGCACCAGTCTAGAAGAAGTAGAGATGCTTCTCTTGTCCATTAGGGAGGAAAAGAATATTGCATTTGGGGAGTTAAGGAGTTAGTAGGAAGCCATGCCTTGGATGCATATCCCAAAGATGAAGACTCCATGAAGGATGGGCAAAGTCAAGAGAAGGTCTTCTGAGCTTCCACATTAATTGTCCCTCAGATTATCTCTCTTTTCTTTCCCCAAAGAAGTTCATATTAACACTGGGCACACCCTGTAAGCCATGCTATGATGAAAGGACAAATAAGGCTGTAAATATGAATAACAAAGTGCCATTGATTATGTTTTATTACATGATGTTCTTTATTCTTTGTGTTTATGGAAGTCAACTCTCTCTTAACAGAGGAATATTAAGTTTCTACTTAATGTAACAGTGATGAGACTCTAATAATGTCAGAGTAACTAGTCAAAAATGAACCTATGAAAAAGATACGTTTCAATTCATTCCTTACAAAATGGGAACTATGCAGACTTTTCTGTGCTTCTTTTCAGTAAAATGCTGATATAATTAAGACTAAGCTTAGTACACAATTTAATATGAGATAGTTTAAGATTTTAGATTAAAATGTAAGGTATAAACTCTATGTTTGTAACTAATATGTTCTAAGTCTGTGCCTCTGAGAGAAGGCGTTTCCAGCATTTATTTTGATGACAAAACATGAATCGTATCGGGGCAAGTGGAGGGTAGTTATTTCTGAAATAAACATGCTGATTATTTAAGAAAAGTGCAAAGAATATCCATCTTCCTTCTCTTGTCCCTATATCATCATAAAATTGTCACATTTCAGAATTGTCTCATTCAGATCCGTCTTCAAACAGAGAACAGGACTGCCTAGCTCTGGAAACATCTACAGTATCTCTGCCTTTAATTTTTAACTGTCTTTGGTCTTGTTCTAGTAGGCAAGCTGTTGTTGGCTCTTCCTGTGTTCTGTTTTGATTAATTCTTTCTCATCTTCAACTTTTAATGAGCAGAAGTGGCTATGAATTGTAGAGATACCTACACCGCAATACTTGTAGGTTGCAGCAGTAAAAAATTATCATAATCCTAGAACACTCTTGTATCAGGTGAACCTGTCCAGAAATTTATATATGCACACGGAGGACATACTCAACATCTTTCTTTCTATAGCCTTAGTCAGTTGCGACAGCAGCTCTAGTAACAAAAAATATCTGAGAAGTCATAAATGCCTTGGTACAAGGAGTCAAGATTGGTTCCAAAATAGATTAGAATCAGTCTCAGCCCCAGTGAATGAAGTCCTCAAATTTGTGCTGAGGTGGGGAGTCTGAATTTTTTTGATGGTGAAATGCAGATAGCACTTGTCAGACTCATTCAGGGCAACAGGGCTGCAGAGCCATCCTGTAGAACCACAATGGACTTTCAAGGGTCCCTGTTGTATGAGACATGGGGCTTCTGCAGAATTAGGACAATTACCTAAATGCCACAGTGTCTCATTTTTCAGAGTTCCTTTGAGCTTGGCATATGTAATGACCTGTGAAAATTTTGTTCCAGGAAGGCTGAATCGAACTTATTGTTTGGGATGTGTCATTTTTCAAAGTTTGCTTTGAAAAACAGAGTTTTTCATATGTCAGTGGAGGCCCTTGTAGTTTGGAATGCCTTCACTATTGTATTAATTGTATTGTCCTCTCCCAATTTCTTACGAAAGGAGCTACTACAATTCAAATAAATGACTGCAGTTGTATCTGGAAGATGCAGCTTGATAACAAGCTGTCCTAAAATCTTCTATAGAAAATCACTGGAAAGGTAAATAGGTTTTATGAACCAGATTAATTGGTTTGATGTGCCTGCTTTGTACTGCTCTCATGAAGCAAGTCAACTTTAAACCCTATGCAGACAGATATTTAAATAGGCCTTTCTTCACTAGAATTGCTCAAATGATGCAATATATCCTTACATAATCCTAATATATCCTAAGTCTTTATTTCTTAAATATTTATTGTCACTTACGTATACATTTTGGCAGCTATTTTTTCCAACTAGCCTGTCTGATCTTGTGAAATCACATTGTTGAATGCATAACTACAGAATCATACATTGTACCTACACAGCATACAGGGGAGCAGAATTATTTCTTCACATATGGATATTTTGCCACTAATTTAACTAGCTGAAAGAGTGGGATTTAAAATGCCACAGACAAAAGACAGTAAGCCCTTATAACCATGGAATTCAAGCTGACAAGAAAACGTCCAGCTTTTCCTATTTATCACCTCCAACGTTAACAAGATAGCACAACAGGTATATTTCATGATTACTCCTCAACAGTAATCTTTGGAGAATCCAGTTATATTGCTGGATATTGAATCTATTAATTATAAAGGTATAATTTTCATAATTACTGTGATTATATTATCCACTTGCCCTGTGCCGTTAGACAAGAAATGCAAATCCCAGAAACTTCATTACAGTTTTTGTTGCTCATCAGAAACATTTCTTACTCTCGAAATATTCACTATAGAGACAAATCAGGGAAAACATGCTGAGTGTAATGAAGAGCAGTGGAATGCCAGAGTGCAAACACTGATTAAGATTGTTCATAAACAACTACTTCTTAATATTTCTTTAATGCCATCAACTCCAACAACTCAAAGCTTATCTTTTGAATTTGCTAGTATTCTTTCTTTGTACCAAATTCTTATTTTTCAGTCGCACTAGGGTCTTCCTTGTTATTTTGTATTTTGTATTTCCTTATTGTCATTTCAATAGAGATAGATACTGACAAGCATATAGCTGATAACAGTTTCCGTACTAAAGACAAACACTGACTGCTACAGGCATTGTATTTTGGTTAAGTTGAAGAATTCCAATTCCAGACATTTGCACATAGTAAATATTCTATGCCTCTTAAAAAGCCCAGGTATCTTTGAAAAACTTCAGACTAATGAACTACAGTGGACTCATTAGCCTGCTGGTGCAATTGGTCTTCAAAGAACTATGCTAAATTATACCAGATATGAGTCTTTCATATTTTTTATTCCCAAAATATTTCTACATACAGCTTAAATTTTTAACCCTGTGCTCTTTTTACCATGTTCTTAAGCTGTGGTCTGTTAAACAGCTTCTGCATCTCCCCAGAGATGTGAATCCCTAGTTCCAGTACAAATGAGGATTGTAAATGGTTGAGGGCGGAATGTTCTACATAAACAGGAGACAGAGTCATTATTTAGCACTGTGGGAAGCATTTCAAAAGCTGAAACACCCTTGCCTTCAAAAGCAGAAAAGTTTTTAAAGAAGTCTGAGGCTCCCCATCATCCTTGTTTGCAAAAACTGATAAGCATTTAATCCACTGGAGTTCAGTGTGGTTCAAAGCCATGCACGCCTCAGCTTAGGCCCCCTTCCAGTCCTTTGTGTTAAAGATGTCTGATTGGGGGATGTCTGCTCAGCTTAGAAATTTGAATGTCAAAACATAGTCTATATCATGAAATAGTAAGTATTTCCTTCCAAGCAAATCAATAAATATCATTTTAACTGTTTAAACTCAGTATGTATTTTTATTAGTTAGCTAAATTCTCTTCAGACCCTCTGTTTAACCAGTCTATGTTGCAACGCTTGGCCTGCAGCACTTCTATTTTTAGCTCTAATGGAACAGTCTTAAATTGCTTATTTTCTGTTTACTAAAGTCATTGAGCTTGTAGCCATGGCAACTGTAGCAAGTGCCACAGCTTAACTGTTTTATTAAATGGATTGAAGGTACAGCTGCAAAACTTGAAAGGCCAGCATGTCAATTTTATACATAGCTCAAACTACCATATATACCACTTTATAGCAAGTACTACATTAAATAAGAGGAGCCAAAATCTGATCTTGGTTATAATGACATAAATCTTTACTCTCTCACCCCTCAATCACAAAAAAAAAAATATTCTTGTGTAACCCAGATCAGGATCCGTTTTTGTCAAATTGCATGGCCTGTCAAGTTTCAGTGATTACTGCATTTGAATGCATAAATTGCAGATGATGTACATTAAACCAGTCCCTAGTGATCATGGAAAGACATCATCTCACAGTTGTGTTTGAATGAAGCTTTTAGCACATTACTGTATTGCTTACAGCAATCACATTATTTTTGGAACCACTATGTTCTGTTAGGTTAATAATAGGAATTAAATCAAAAATAATGACATTGTTAAATGAAACTTCTTCAGAGTTATACTGGAAGAATTAACACAGTGGATTCTTTAAATCTGTAATTAGGCATTTGAACAAGAACACTCTGAACACCAGAGGTGTTGAGAAATTGCACTTCCGTTCATTTCAGTGTAAGCTGGGTGTGCTCCATATATATGAAAACTAGGGTACTTTTAAATTCATACTTCAACTTGTCTATAACAGTTAAGTACTTGTGAAGATTATTAAAATTCTTGCCACAGTTTAGAAGTTTTTTGAGATAGAATATAAAACCTCTTAGGATAAGATAACAACATTTTTAACACAAACCTAAACAACATTATACAGCCCCCAAAAGACTGAGAGCTAAAATAAGAATAGTGATATATTTACAGCCATAAATATTTAATGCATGATTCATCCTGTTGTAACAGAACCAAAAGTCTGAAGAATGTTTGACATTTAGAAGAATGGGGTTCTGCTTTCTTCACTAGTGTTGTGGTTGGAATAGTGTTTGCATTGCTACACTCGGTGCTAAATGTCTCCATATCGCAAGTCTATCTATATAGATACTTCCAGTGAATAAAAAACAAGAAGCAAAATTGAAATTTTAAAGGAGAGATCATTTGGAAGAGGTAATAATCTAATAAATTATCAAAAGTTGTATAACTTTCTATGAAAATGTTCCTGTTTCAATTAAAGAATGGTGTGTTTGGTGTTCAATCATTAAAATCAAAGAAATATTCTTCACTATCTGTTGACGAACTGGAACTACTGGAGTGAAAAAATAATGAAATTTCCTTTCATTTATGTATTTCTCTGGGTTTTTTTCTCCATCTGCAGGCTCTACCTTCATTTGCAACACCCACGTAATTCCAGTGAAAAATCAAGAGGGAGTAGCAATGATGTTTATTATTAACTTTGAGTATGTAACAGATGAAGAGAATGTGGCATCTCCCGAGAAGTGCAAGCCAATATTGCCATCCAAACTTGTAAATCGTAAGTTACTCATTGAAAGTTCTCTGCTTACCTCTACTCTCAGCTGGGAGAGTAATTAACCTGGGCAATAATGATACTAAAGTAATTATGCAATTCCAATTGCCTGACTCATTTAAGATAGAATTCAGAACAATAAGAAGTTAGACGTAGGAAACCTGTTATAATGTTGGCAAGACAATCCGTCAGATCTTTGGTAATACTAACAGCACGGATCTTGTGAGTACTGGCAGGAAATACAAATTCATTAAAAGTAAAACGTTGCACAGAAGCGCATTACCCTTGACAAAAATTGATTATGAATGGAAAACTTCAAAAAAAGCCCAAATATTTGACCTTATCCTATTCAAAATTGAATATTTCTATTTTCATTTCCAAATAAAAAATAGTTGTTGGAAGGTTTGATTATAGACTAGGAAATATAAAACATGTGAAAAAAAAAGGTTAAAATGTAATTAAACATCCTGATTTTATCAAACTGATGTATTTAGATTGACTTGAAGGATGTGGGGCAGTTTGGATATATAGGAAATGCTTTTGTTTTCATTCCATTCTGGAATGTAAGTATTGTCAAAATCAGAAAACTCTACAGAAAACAGAAGTCCACTTCTTATACAGCTAGACTGTGTAGCTTTCTGTCACACTATCTGCAGAACGTGTGCTCTTTTGCTGACCTTCACTCTGTGCAGCAACAGCACATGATCCTTCTGCTTTGCATCTGCACTCACATAATCTGCTCTTACTACAAGATCTCCCAGAACACATCTCCAGTTGTACAAGCTCTTAGTAAAGCACAGCATGCTCTAACAGTTAGTATTAAGTCTCCCCTGGCTGGCTCAGGAACAGTTGGGAAATAACTTTTCACAGTGTAATAATCTTTAATGTTAGTATGACAAAGGGACCTGGAACCTAAGTTTTCTGATTCTTAAATCAACATCAGCTTTCTCTAGATAAGAAACAAAGACTGGTACAATCTTCACTGCAAGAAGCGAGGGGTGAACTTTCCCAATATAAGCATCGTGCACTACCTGAAGTGATGACATGCTGTATTATTTTTTTCTGCTAGTTATATTGAAGATTGTAAAGAGCAGGCCTGTAGCTGTGCAGATAACAGCTTTATCAGGTTCCTTCTGATGAAAGCGGTCTTTGCCGTTCTTCATAACCTAGACTTTCTGCACTGTATTTTCTGGACAAAATGCATGGGATCTCACTCGAAGCTCTGTGACTATCAAATAATACATAAACAAAAAGTCACCCCATAGTATTACCAGAGCATTCAGATTTTTAAAAGACTGAAATTTATTTCTATAACTAATTGGGATACTAAAAAATACTGTTTTCCTTAAGCATGGAGAAAGAGCTCTGACTGAATTGCTCCAGATGAGACAAAGTCTTTCTACTTATAACCCTATAGCTGTATAACCCTACAGTGGGAGTAGATATAAGACTGTGGAAAGAAAAATTCCCATTACTGGAAACTAGCAGTTTTCAAATAATTATTGTTCACCAAATATCATGTGTTTTTAAAAGAGCCTTTGTAAATATTCTTTACAATACATATTTAAAATCTGATGCTTTTATGCTTCCTTTTCTTGTTGTGTTTTGCAGGGTTTGTTTTTTTTTTAAAAAAAATACAACTGTATTTTTCCTTTTTCTTGAGATATCAAGAAAACACTTCTTTTTCTAGTAATGTTATGGCAAAAATCCCATTAAGGAGTATCAGAAAAAATAATAAAATTGCGTCAGAAAAAGAATTATCAAAATTACATCCAGTAAACTCCACTTGTATTCTATTTCTATGTCAGGTTGGCATAAATTTTATGACTTTTGAACACTTTACTTCCCAGTTTTAAAAAACAATTTTATAACGTAACTAAAATTGTTCTGCTGGTCCATACTTAGTGTGGTTTTATTGACAAAATAGAAGGTAAAATACCAGCTGGGGGGGGGGGGGGGGGGGGGGTAGGGGGAGCTTCATGTCCTGAAAAAGAACTTTTTGTTCTGCTGCCTGCGATACCTCACTGTACTTTTTCAAGTGTCGTCACTTGCCGTATTTTAAAGTGAAAAGCCGCTAAAGAGGACGTGGACGTCCACAAATAAAGCACTTTTAGTCAAAACTTCCTTCTCTTGTTTTGCAGTATTTACACCTGGCATACACAGGGGATATCCTTGCTGAGAGTTCTTGAAAAATTAATAGGTGGGGTTCAAAGCTCAATACATAATAGAGAAAGATCAAGGTGCAAAAGGAGACAAAGAAAAGGTGACTTGAACCATTTTCCTGCTAGTGGGTACAGCCGGATGCCAGAAACTTGCAGAAACTAGAGCAGACACATGGCTGCTCTTACTCCTACCTAGTTGTTTGTGGTTTCAGAGCAGACTGCTATGTGGGCAGGATGGGAAGAATAGTGGTACAAAATATGCTACATAACCAAAAATTCCTCTTGGCAGAGAGTTCTCAAGAAAGAGGCCAACCTGTGCAAAACATCCAGAAATAACTGCAAGATACTGTGTACAATCCAATGGTGGGTTTGAATTAAAACACACAAACAAAAGCCTGGAAATTTAGAAAAGGCAGAGAGAGATCAATAAGCAACAAAAGAAGTCACAAAAAGGTGGATTTTTTACTAGTAAAAGCTTTTTTTTTAAGTCATGTTCCCACCATAAGAAAGGCAAACAGCAGATCCTCTAGGAGGAGTTTAGTTTTTCACCATCTTACTCTATTTAGAACATACATCAACAGGTAAAGCAAGTGATCTGTTTTCATTGGATCACATACAAAATGGACAGTAATGGGTACTGGTTCAGGGGGAAAAAAAAAAAAGTCAAAGAAACAAAATCCCTTCAAACCCAGGAACCAATTTAGAGAATAAAAATAGAGAGGGAACCAGCCATATAACAAGTGCAATACATCTCTGACAAACAACTAAGACGAGCAACAGCTAATGACAAAAGACAAAAGATGTCAGACTGCTTTAACATCTACTACCCAGAAGTACACAGATCATGAGAGATTTCTTTCCAGAGCTCCTTAGATTGAGTTTTCTCATATTAGAATGTCTTTTCGACATAAGAGCAAATAAAAATTACTAACTGAGGTAGCAGCAGAGAAGAACTAAAAGTGAAGAGGAAACAAAAAGATTACAGTTATTTTCCTGGCCCTAGAAAATAAGATAGCTCTTCCATACCATCATTCTTCTTCTAATTGATTCATTAAGAATTGACAACAAATTTTTCAAGTGTAACTTTGAAAAACCTTTCCTTTTTCTAAAAATATCTATCCTGCTAGCTGCAGTAAACAGTTTTGAACAGGACCACTTACCACAATGCCCCTCATGACTGAAATCTACCTCAATGTAAGAAAAGAGCATTTCAGGCAGCATGCATAGTGCACTGTTATCAAAGGCTCTAAAAGAAAAGACGAATTCCAATCTGTTAAAGGGCTGAAATTAACAAATTAAGACCTATGGAAGGCAACTGACATTTGCTAGGTTGAGCTCAGACTACATGTAGTTCTGGATGAACAGAAAATTAAAAATTTACCAGCTGAATACTGACAGTTATCTTAAACCGTGTTTGTAAGCTCTTTGGAACATTATGATGGCTGACACAGCTAGGTTCTGATTCAGCATTGGGCTTGGCAGATTATGATAACAATAGATTATTAAAAACATAGATTATTAAAAAAAAAATATGGTATGTTGCCAGGAGTTTGATGACCACATTTGAGTATAAATAGAATGCTTTCTAGTCTGGTGCTCAAGAGCTCCTATCTCATAGGCAGCAAAAAGCTGAATAAGTGGTAATGTGAAAAGTGAAGATAGTGGCTTCACAATGGCAGTGTAAAAATCCTTTCAGCTGATCCTTTTGTTCCTTTATTCTTCCTTGCAAGAATTTATCATCAGTTCTCTATGGCAGTCTGACCAGTGTTTGTATAACCAAATAGCTAAATTGTGGAAAATCCTAGCATCTACCAAATCTGTAAAGAAATACTAAATCACAGCCATCTGATTTTTTTCTCTTTTCTGTTTCATTGCTTTTGTGTTTTGCCACAATTCTATTTTTTAATATATTCCATATATAATATCCCCAAACATTTGTCATATCTTTTTTATATATGTCGTATCTTTTAAACTTCTAACCAGATTTATTTAATACTATATCTATCTCATCTTTACACTCAGAGGGTAGAGGGAATTTCTTCTGTAAGCACTTATTCTAGGACTGGGTAACATCCTCTTCTCCAGTGAGGATGTATTTGTACAACATGCAGTTAAAGTGAGACTTAGGCAAACTGATTTCTGTTATAGATGTCCATCATCCAATCATTCTTTCTAAATTTTGTCTCATTTCCAGATATGAGAATTGCATTCATTCTTACTTCAAGTCTTTTCTAATAAGTTTCTTTGCTTTTTGCGTTGCCTTTTCTTAGGTTATATGAATGTTTTATGATTCCAGAAATTAGCTTCTACTCCCAAAGATAAAACCAGTTAATAACATTACCCCACCTCACTTTATCTGTGAAATGCTTGAAGACATAGTTAACTGCTTTTAAGTGAAAGGATATTTGTTTAGCATATTAGTGTTAAGATCGAAAGTTTTGAGCTACATAAACCTTAAAAATGGCTTTTACTCATAAGATAACGATTCTTATGGATTGTTCTCTGTCACATTCTATAAGTCACTAACATTTGCTTGATTGTCACTAGGATGATAAAAAGTTATTTCCAGAAGTGTTGTTCACAAATTTTCATTAATCTAATAATTTTACAAAGTTGTATAAAATTTTCAACTCAAACTGAAATAATGCATAAATAATAGACTTTTAGCAAGATGCTTTTAGAAAAAGAGAACTTGTTCCTGTTAGACTCACTGTAAAATTTAAAAAGAAAAAAGAGCTTTCTGTAGATTTTCTACAATGAAGAAGAGATGTGATTTTATACCAGTTTAGCAAAAAAAAAAATCTGTGAACACTACTAAATTATCATTTAAATTTGTCTACTAGTAACAGTTATTAACCAAAATAAGATAAGAATTCCTGTACAGTGTGCTGTACAGATGTGATTAAATTCTTCATTATAAAGTGTTAATCTACTGTAACTTCTATATACAAATATGGCTTCTAAATAACCAGTTGAGGAAAGGAAACATAAGTGTCCAATTTTATTCCCAAATCTGTCAAACTTTCCAATCTGGCATGTTCATCCACTCCACCAATTTGATGAGGAATTATTATAGAAATTTACAGAACTAGTGGCCTAACTTAATATTTGCTCTTAGCACCTGATTCTGTTCTTCAAAGCTGTCAAATACTCTGCATCTGCAAAGCTAGTAACAGCAAAGTA
Source organism: Leptosomus discolor (assembly GCF_034619465.1). NCBI lineage: Eukaryota > Metazoa > Chordata > Aves > Leptosomiformes > Leptosomidae > Leptosomus > Leptosomus discolor. The sequence continues at coordinate 19,715,073 of NC_141395.1, read as the reverse complement.
TCAAAATCTGTCATTACACAGATTGAACACAGAAAATCAGCAGCTATTTCACACTGACAGAAAGTCATAGATTTGAGGATACTGACTTCAATATGAAGAATGTAGCTATATTTTTTCTACTCAAGGCAGACCGTTTGTGGGATTGTAATGTACACACATACACAAGATGAGAAAAACCTCTCAGAACTTTGAGTTGCCTTCATTTTCTACCCCACCTAGAGCATGCTGCTTTTTTACTGACCTGTAAGTGCTTTTCTAACATTTACTCCAGTCCTGTCTAAAGCAAAACTTCTGCTAATGTGTAGGCTAAAATAGCTAAATTCAGATGAGGTAACTTCACAAGTTTTATTCATTTAACTTCAAATATTTTTACTAGCTAGAAGTACTAATTTGTAAGCTAATACTGGTTCCCAAATGCAGAGTTCATTACCTCATGGGAGAAAACCTAGAAAGTTATTTGATTGAGTATATATTTGCATTCTGCCAAAGAAGAATATTTGAGGATTGTCTTATCATTTTATCACTTCAAAATCTATAAGTCTATTAAAGACACCCTGGAATAATTTCTTGAGTTTCTTCCTCTAAAGGAAATGAGAGAATCTGCTACACATCCAATAAATGCATACTTTTCGATAAGGGTAAAACAAAATTGACAGGCTAATAATATTCTTAAAACAGCTAAAACCATCAGAAAACTTTTCAAGCAAGGAGATTCTTCAAGGTGCTTACACATCACCAAGTTTACCTCTATCCTGGTCCTAGCAGTGGAGTTACACCACAAGAGTAGAGTTACAAATAAAACAAGCACAAATTCAAATCAGGCCTTTCCTTTAAGTCAAAGAGTTAACCCAAAAAATGGTATTTGTTTTCCTCTGTGCAGAGCACCTTGCCATATAAGTAACCATAGCAGTTTAGTAAGAGGCAAGCATATATTTTTTTCTAAACATATCTGGACAACAATGTTGTCATGCAACATTGTATACCATTTGATGCATACAAGCTTGCAACATAGAACATGGCACGTATATGCAATAGTAACCCCCTGACTTTGCTGAAAATGTAACGAGAAATTTTTCCAGGATCTTATTTTTAGCCACACCACTGGGAGCAAATTCATCATAAGTGAGGGCTAGTCAAGAAAAATTTTGTCCAGGAGGACAAAGGTTTCTATCTAGCCTACCAGCAGCACAGTTCTGACAACCCCAGTGTCAATATGTATATTTGTCTCCAGGGTAAATTGCAGTGAACATTAGGTGAACAGAGACAGTGCTGAACTCTTAGCAGAGGAATATAGCCAAACAGCAATCACCAGTAAAAGACAGAAGAATCTCTGGTACTTTCACCTTCACTGCTCCACAAATATCTAACTGCCCAATTAACAGAACAGCTGTTAAGATAAATAAGCTATATTAGTCTTCTTTTAGAGACAGAGAAATACAAGTGGGGTGGCTATATTTCTGTTTTGTCATGACGGTTACTGTTGGGGCTCAGATTAGGAAGGAAGCCTGCCTGGATTCTAGCCACTGTAATTAGCTGTTTGCATTATAGCCTTTCCCAGCTAGGATCATGGAGCTATTGTGCTATATCTTGTACAAACATTCAATAAAAAAAAAAAGCAATCTCTGCTTAAAGGGATTACAAATCAAAGACGGAATGACACAGCTTTCAGTAGCTTTCAGTGGAGGTGACTTGTGAGTGCTGGACAGGGAAAGGAACACAAAATGACAATACTCTGGCTATGTAGAGACCCTGTCAATTTTCCTTTTGCTATTTAAATAACTACATAGTAAGTATGAGAACTGAGTATGAAAAGGATTCTTGGATTGAACTAAATCCAGCAGGTTTCTTCCAAGCCTATGTTTTTATTCATGTTCAATAGGACATTTAAAATAGGTGGGTTCTGTGAGGTAATTTGAAGGCTAGAGTAATGACTTTGCAAAGTCATTCCAGATTATAATACATGCCCTCAGGAAAGTATAAAGGCAGTGAGTTTTGCATTATTCTCTGATGGAAGACAGAGACATATGTCTCTATTATTCATAATAAGAATTATCACAGAAAACGTAACACACCTATACACTTGTTAAATTGAAATAAAGATTTTAACCTGAAGAGGGGGAAATCAAAACTATCAGGGTATCTCCAGTTTAGATGAAGCGGACTCTACTAGATAGCAGAAAAAAAATATTTAAATGTATTTGAGAAGCTTTTAGATGGACACTGGTCTTAACAAATATGTTCTGTTATTTATATTATTCAACATGGAGTAGACATTATTTCAAGGTAAGAAAACAAAATAGATCTGTAGATAAAAATAAGGGCATTTACCACCACTGTGTCTTATTTCTCAGGCATAAAATCCTACCATTATTACTTGATTGTATTAAGGAACATAGCACCCTGGCAAGTTGACCATTTCAGAGACCTGAAAGCAATTGGCAAAGACACGTAGTCTGAGGAGTTCTCTCCATGAAGACATGAAATAAGCAAGCAGCCTCATCAGGAATACGAAACTTTTTTAAGGTCATACTCTGAGCAAGTGTCAGTGAATAAAGCCTCTTCTTCCTAAGGACATTATGAATTCTTCAACTTTTCAATAAGTTGCTTCCAAACAAAATTGGTATTTCCTAGCAAAGGAATGATCACAAAGAAATTAGAAGAGGTTCTAGTTCATGAGAAATAGCGTGTTAGTCTGGATACACCTATTTTAGTTTTCTGCCTGAAACATTAGGCGACTTTAAAACTTGGTAATTGGAAACATATATTGATCTATGCAACAAACTTAGTAATTATCAAAGTACTTCTTAATGGAATAGTTCTTAAATTTTCCAAATAAAAAGGCAATGTTCTTTTAGAACAATTCTTCTGCAGATTACATATTTGTATATGAATTCAAGCTGCCTGAATTTGCTTCTAAAATGTGTGGAAATTTGATATTCAACCTTCCTTTCTTAATAGTCTGTTTATTTTTGACTCTGTTTCTCTTTAAGCTAAAGCTTTTTGTAAATCTAGTTTAATTGTATTTCAGATGGTAACAACCTTTCGAGTGGCTCTTCTTCAGGTAAATCTATCTTCTAAAATTCGATATACTGAAGTCCTTTTATTGCTTTGTTCTGGTTCTATTATTTCAAGATCTCATTACATTTTATATAATGCTAGAAGAGTGCAAGTCAAAACATGGCTCTTGCTCCCACTCTATGAATACTTATTTCTGCAAAACTATAGATATAACAGCTAAATCATTAAATTTAGTATAATTATATGATATATAAAATCCACATGTAGAGATACTTTTCAGATTATTATCACTGAAAGCTCTTGTATGCAGAGCATTAAAAAATTTCAATCGGTATATGAGACAAAACACATTGCAGAATTAGGTAGCGGTATATAAATTCAGTGTTAAAAGATAACTTCTTCAGGCTTCCTGTCTCAGACAAAAGCAATATCTTTTATTCTATGAAGTCTGGCAACCAAGATGATGAAGTGTTGAGAATTTCTTGAGAACTTGATTTAATAGATGAAATGAATTCTTTTTTCCAGCTACCAAAAAACCCACTATATTCTCAACAAGACATCAAAATATTGTGCTAGTTGATTAATTCTTTGCATATAATATCTATTGTGAAGCTTGCTATTTTATTTCATTGCAGTTATTTACTTTTTTCTTCTTTTCCACTTTTAATTATGTATAAGAAATTAAAATGCAAGATGCAAGAAGTAAAATCTCTTTGAGCGAACCAAAAAGTCTTTTTTCTCGTTTTTTTTTCACAAACACACTGTAACTCCTATAACCTTAACACAATGAATAAGATCTAATAAAATTACATGTCTATCAACAAATGGGAAAAAAAAAACGCAGGTAAATGTACAGATTTGTATTAACATCCAAGGATATAAAAATTCTGTCTTTTGAGGGAGAACCTGAGAACATTGTTCAGACTAAATTCACTGGTCAGCCACATGCAGCATAGCCCTACATGTAGCCAGAGTCTTCATTCCCCTCCTTTCATGTTTTGGCAAGCTATCTCAGAGGCCTATGTGTAGACAGGACGATCTGGAACCATATTCTTCTTTTAGCCATTCTCAATAGCACCTTTTAGGAGAAGTATAGCCTGAAAACAAAAATGTGCCATCACTAGCACAGAGATAAAATAACTTTCTCACTTACAAGGGAATATAAAGAATATTGCTGTTACTAATAATGATAGAACTCAAGCGCAACCTTAAATTTTAGAGAAAAGTAAAAGAAGAAATTAAGTGCCAAAATTAAAGTAGGCTATACCAGAGGATAAAAAGAATGTGTGTATGCAGTATCTGAGAATTATAAATTTAAGCTTCTAAATTTAATAATTGCATATGCCTTCCCTTTCCTGCCTGAAAAGAAATGAAGATTATTTAATGAGCAGAGCAAGAAAATGATCCATTTACATGGATTCTCTACATCTGGGGGAAAAGAACAGAAGAAGGCCATAATTGGCTCTTGCTGTAATTCTCTGTCCTAAGGCCTGCTGAGCCCAGACCGAAAATAAGGCAGCATCACATGCTTCAAGTGTTTGCACAGAGTACATTCAAATATTTGCTGCTATTTTAGACTGTCAATGTTTAAGGATTCCATTTCTCAAAAGCAATTGTTTCCTTCAGTCCATTGCTTGAGTTGTTAGGTGGTATTTCCAAGCCTTTGAGCAGCAACTCAATAATTGCCTGTGCCTGCATTTCTGATAACCTAGATCCTGAAAATTCCTTGAGAGTAGGCATTCAATTATCAGAAAAACTTTCAGCAAAGAGCTGATTATGCTCCTTTTATGAAAGTAATTTTGCTCATTGTTTGTGGAAGTTTCAGGCAAAAGTATTGTTGAATTAACCCATGCTGTGGAGGATAGTCTGTCATAATCAATTGTCTGCCCTTGTCAAGGAGATCTCTCTCTGTTTAGAATAGGCTGATCTTTGTGCTATGTATGTTGTACTTACTGAAAAAGTAACATATGTTTCATATTGTAGCCAGTCATCCACTATGATGAAACTATCCAAGACTTGATTTTCTTCAACACTCTACCTCAGTTAACTGGTTGTAACGGACCATGGGCAGCTAGGACAGGTGGTACATTATACCAGGAAACAAGTTCTGACAGTTTCTACACCTCGCTTAATTTGTCTTACGCAAACTTGTTGTGCTTTTGAGCTCCTCTGGTTTGATTTTGGAAAGTCTAATTCTAGAGAAGTTTGAGTGTCTAATAGGCTAAATCTAGCTGACAGCTAGGGAGCCTGAGACCAGCTACTTCTTTTCCCTTTGGTTGACTTATCTGAAAGCAGCTTCAGATACTGGTTTCTGGATAACTACTTATCTGCATCATCATAAAAGTAACAATTCTACTACAGGTGCTACAAAAACTGGCTGAGCAATTCTTTGAGCAGTTGTCATGACCTTCCAGCTGCTATCTCTTAGGGCTACCCTTCTGCAGTGCTCCGGATAGGAAACCAGGAATCCCATGTGCGTTGACATGGGCTAAACAGACTTTGGGACAGCCCATAGCATCTGCCAGTAATTCTAAAACCACTAAAGAAATTGCAGTGAAAGTAAAGCTCTCTCAGTTGTAGACATTTCTCTGACTTTGCCACTGAGCCTACTATGTAATGTACATTTTCATCACTAGAAGTTTGAAGAGTACATTCACAGTAGCAAGGCAATATTCAGGCCAAATATAATTTCCCTTCCTTGTTACAGAATGTTTGCGCAGAACAGATAGGGGAAGTACTTGCCATGCAAGTGTATCCAATTACTAAAGAAATCCTTATTCAAGTATGTTTTTGCTGGAATACTCCTTTTTCAAAATGGAATTTGTATTGATGGGGCAGGAAGTTTGCAACCATGATCATAACTGTTAATAAGGTCTTTTTGGAACGAATTTTCATTCCTTTTTTTTCCCCTGCCACGGAATTCTGTATGATGGTAACTAGTGTTTAAGAATTGCAATTTTCCATTAATGTTAACATTCCCTATTTCAATACTTATGGAAAAGTGAGGCTATTAATTTTTCTTATCGACAGGCTTATTTCCTACACTTTTTTCACAAAAATATTAACCAAAACATTTTGTTTCCATGAATTCTAAATATCTTCTTTAATCTCCCAAAATATGAGACATAATTTAAAAAGGCTTTCAAAAGGCAAGAAAAGTCAATTTGAATTTGAGACTTTGAAGATAACTACATCTGCGAACAGTTTAGAAGTGTCCTTTCTCATCTGCAGTATATTTTTGTCCTGAATTCTACTATTTAGAAACTATAAGGGTTAGCTGAGATGGCGCAGAGAATAAATGCAACCAACAGTTTAACTCATTTGCAAATTACTTATTCAGTGAAGCAAGGTTTGAAAGGAGGAGGTGGAGTGTAAGCCTGGAATCATGACTCAAACTCAACTGCTTTCCTCAATTGCTCTTAGCAAGCCACAATTATACAAATCTGTGACTCAGCATTAGAAGAACTTGGCAATCTAGTCTTCAATAAAACATACGGATTTTAATGTAACATTATCTGTATATATATAGTAAATAGCTAGTTGCATCTCAAAAATGTTTTAGTATTGTAAGCCAAGATAAATCTGCTCTGACATCATACCTACACAAAGCAGGGGTTGTCCACTTCCAAACAAAAGATTTTACCCCATAAACAGTATGCCAGGAAAGCTTCCACTGACTCTTCTAGTCTGTACTGGGACAGCAGGCCTGGGGCCATGAATTTTGCTTCATGACAAATTGTATCGTTACTGAGCTGAACAAGGTAGTGTAGTATAAACTAGACAAATTCTGAACGGGCCTTCTGACAGCTTTAGGAGCAGTGCTGCAGGAGAGAGCGGAGTGTCCAACGCATCATATAGCTCATTATATACTGAAGAAGAACAACAATGCTCATCCTCTAAAGAACATTCAAATAATAAAGCAGGAAATAGTGATTTTAACTTTGAGACTATTTTTACAGTTTATAGAAGAATAACACAAAGCTGCTCATTTAAGTTTTCTATTTCATGCCCAACAGTCTTAGCAAGAAGCGAAATTCTCACTGAGTATTCTTTCCAGCTGAACTGCAGTAAGACAGCTAAATCAGTAATGCAGTATAACATGGTCATATTAACTTGGTGAAGCAGAAAAGACCATCTGCACCACCATGAATATGACTAAAATAGAGTGCCAGTGAAAAGCCTTTAACAGTGTCTAATACCAGAAAACCTTATGAATGGTATTTTTAAGAAGTTCAATGTAATTTATGAAAAAATAATTATAGTATTTGTTTCACTTTTGATGCAATAAGCTTTAAAAAATTATTTATAAACTGCTTTACAACTCAATTCTACATGCGTTTAAAAAATAATAAACTTTTTTATGTACTTCGCTAATTTCAATTGTAAGCAATTTGTTCAAGTATACTTAGTAAGTTAGAAGAAATATACATATTCCCAAGGTGCGCTCTGCTGAATATCACTGTGCAGATTGAAAATTGGCACCTCTAGCTGCTGTTTGAAATGTGCATGACACTGATTTTATGTAATAGAGATTTCTGTCTACTGTACTGTTGTGTGCATATATGCCCAAGAGTAATAAATTCGAGCTAAACATTTGGAATTCAACAAGCTTTTTCAGAAATTGTCAAGGAAAAAAAAAAGGAAGATTGTTACATGGTTTTATATTTTAAAGTAGGGAAAGAAGGGTGGAAATAAATGGCCAGATTTCTAAATGCTGAGATGTTATTAGTAGAGTCTCACAGGTTCTTTATTATTTAATACATTTTCAGTTACTTTGATAAAAAAGGTGCAAACAGCGAGGTGAGAATGTTTGCGGGTGTCCCAAAATTATTCAGAATATGATATGAGATCTACCAACATAACCTATGATACCAAGAGGCCAAGTGAAAAAACAGCAAATGAAATTTTTTGCAGGCATGATAATCGAGACTAAATTACCTGTGACCAGTCAAGAAAGAAATCTCTCAGCTGTTGTGAAAATACCTTAGATTAGCACAGGCTAAGAAGATAACTCAAAAAGGCAATAATATATAGGAATTATAAGGAAAGGAACAAAATGCCCTTATGTCACTGCACTGATCCCTGAGTCTGTGAGTAGTTTAGGCCACTGTCAAAAATGGTTACATTAGAAATGAAAAGAAACTGAGAAGAGTGAGAAGGATGATCAGAGGAACACAATACGATTACATTAGCATTCTTCAGCTTGGAAGAGAAGTATATAAGGGAGAATGCAACAGATGTATGAAGCATTAAGCATTATTGAGACTATAAAAAGGGAGCAATTATTAGCTATTTTTCATATCATAAGAACTAGCAACCTCCCCAAGGCAAGAGGTTTATAGCAAGCAAGGAGAAGTAATTTTTCACAAAGGTATGCTAAAATTATTTCCTATAGGATGCTTTGCAGATCGAAGTACAACTGCGTGTCAAAAGCACTGAGACAGATTCAGGGAAGAAAGGTACACCAAACATTCCATTTGTGGTTTGAACACAATTTCTGGCTCAGAAAGTTTCTCAATTGCAGACAGCTAGAAACTGAGTAAATTTACGAGGGGAAATAACACAATGTAGTCATTCTTAAACTCCTTCTCCATGTATCCACTACTGGAAATATCAGAGGTCTAACAGTGTGCTAGATGGGCCTGTGGTATCATCTAGTATAGCCACTTTAGTGCTTACACAGGTTTTCCTTTAGGAAGAGCAGGGCACTCTCACTTCTGTTCATTTAGAATTCAAAATAAATTCAATGCTAAATATATAGGACATTTGTTTTAAAACACTAAATGATTAGGCTGTGCCTTCAATTGCTCTACATTTGCTGTTGGGTATAGGCATCAACAAAAGACTACTTCAAAACATTTCAGTATGGGATGATATATTTCAGTGCTAAATATTAATGAACGTAAGCTAACAAACGTTGGCAATTAAAACTGAAAGAAAAAAAATGAAATCTCATCCCAAACAGAATTTCTTATCCCTCTTGTAAGAAGGAATAACAAGACATTTTGAGATGTACTCTGAGGAATCATTTCACTTTTGATTCACTGTGGAAATCACTCATGTAGCAATGTGATGAGTGACAAGAAGCTACTAGATAAGTCAGACCGTTTATGCAATAATACCTGATCATTTCAATTATTCCAATTATGCTATTTTGTTAAAGATTTTTTAGCTTTTCTTTTTCTAAACTGTTTACATTGTTTTCTTACATCAGAAGTGCCTGTGCCTCCATCTGTGAGTTGTATTACACAAGGCCTTAAAATATTTGTATCTGGGTTTGGTTTTCTTAGAGACACAGTCTGCAGATTTTACAGTTCTTCCCCTATATTTTCTTTATTTGCACCTTCCTCTCAGCTACTGATATTTCTTACCATTACACACAGTTGTTAGTTTTCCACACATTCAGCATAGCCTACCCTGCCATGCATTATACCCATTCAACATACCCATTCAATAGCCCAACTAAGCCCACACCACACAAATGTACAAGAGATAATTACATTGTATAGGTGCAACAGAGGCTTGACAGCTGTGTCACTGTTTTTTCTTCCTGCATGTTCCTTTATTTTTCATTTTAAATTCATTCAAAATAAGTGTTTCATTTAATTGTAAAATGTAAGTATTGGAAAGGATTGTGGCAAAACTGATACACAACTTATTTTTCTTTCCTGAAGGATTAGCACTGGTATCTTCCTGTTCAATTTGTAGCTAATAAATCAGAAAGCACATGGAGTTCCAGTAATAATAGAATCCACAAATATCTATTTCAGGATAACATCTACCAAGCAAAGTAGTTCAATGTGTTCTTTTAGCAGTATCTGTAGCAGTCTTTTACAGATACGTAGATTTTTAATTTAGAAAGGACCATCAGAACAGATAACCTTATCTCTTTTAATACAGACTGTAGAATCAATGCTGCTATCCTTATTCTGAGCTCAGTAACTTAGGTCTGACTGAAGTATGAAATCTTTTAACACCACAACTATAACAAGCTTATAGCTATATAATAATTCTATATTTACACATTCCATTGATAAGCATTGTAATTTATTAGGAATAGGTCAATTATTTATAGCTATTACTATGCATCCTGACTCTGTGTGAAAAAAGCAGATTTTCATGACAAGAAACTAATATGTAATATTTTCTTCTTTTGTACATGTAGGCAGACTGTTGGGGTTCCGTTTACCTGGATTGAGACTTTTAACATACAGAAAGCAATCCTTACCACAGGAAGACCCTGATGCAGTGATAGTCGATTCATCTAAACACAGTGATGACTCAGTGGCAATGAAGCACTTTAAATCACCTACAAAAGAAAGCTGTAGTCCTTCAGAAGTGGATGATACAAAAGCATTGATTCAACCCAGTAAATGTTCACCTTTGGTTAATATATCAGGACCTCTTGACCATTCATCACCTAAACAGCAATGGGACAGACTTTACCCTGACATGATACAGACAAGCAACCCACTAACCCATTCCAGATCAAAGGAAAGCATTTGTAGTATACGGAGAGCGTCTTCAGTACATGACATAGAAGGCTTTAACGTCCATCCCAAGAACATTTTTAGGGACCGTCACGCAAGCGAAGGTATGGTAGAAAGTCAATCAGTATTCTCTGGTGTACTAAGAAAGGAATTACTGCAATTTTTCATAGTAATTGTCAACACTTTGTGAGCAAAACTAAATGTAATCAGCTGTATACGTCCAAGCACACCAAAAATATTAAGGACCCAAATATGCCAGGCTTATTTATGCTAAATTCTGCTTTTCATGTCTAAGCAGACCAATGAAATCATGAGGTTGCTCTTAGAGTACCATCTGCCTTCTGTATAGGGATGTAGCAAAATAGGGCCAAACATTCCTAAAGATAATATTGGTATTTGGGAGGGTGGGGGGTCATGTTAAAATTGTATGCACAGTTCTGTCCCGTACACAGATATATTAGATTGTCTTCATATGAAACTCTACTTCAGAGACTGATCGGTTTGTTTTTCTTGAATCTGTAATGTGTACATTGTATATTCACTGATCCAACACTGAGACATATTTTTTCTCTCACACTGGAGAAAATACCCTCAGCAACTCCATTGAAATGCTTTGTGTAATGCCTAGTGAAATACTTTGTGAAATGGTGAAGTGCTTAGTGCAAAATTCGTGTGATTTTCTTTTTGTGTTGGTATAGACTTGCAACCATCAAAATTTACAAAGATGTTTTCTCTGTCTTTTTCTGCTGTCTCTCCTAATTACACAAAGTCATGGAGTGTGGTCCATGATTTCCTGTTGGAGACAGGGAGTTTGAGAAACTTGGGAAACAGCTTAGCAAACAGAGGTTTGAAAGCCATGTGAAAGGAGAGGCACCTTTGAAACCATCTTTCGTAGAAAAGTGCTACATACACAATGCTTTTGCAGCTGCTGATGGTCCAATGACTTGACTTGCATACTTTTTATTCAAGCCAGATGACAAGGAATGTATAGGGAATATTTTAAGATTTCAAAAACATATGTCATGGAATACTGTGTACAGATTCATAAACTAGCAAGAAAATGAATTTTCATTTTCAGTGATTGCCTGTTTTTCTCCTATTCATTGACTGCAAGTGTAAAATTCCTTTAAGTTCTCCTGCCTTTTGAAAGTCCACATCAAGGGCTCTTTGCTTCTGTTCATCCCCTAAAATATAAATCTGAATGCTCCTCTGCTACCCAGATTAACTCCCAGAATAGCAGAACTAATTACTCCTTCCAGTTACTCTTCCTGTGTTAAATATAATAGGTAAATGGATCTTTCCTCATTTCTGTTTCTTTCAGACTCTGATTTTTAATGAACCTGAAAATTGAATTAAATCCATCCCAAACCATACCATTTTACTATATTTCATGTTCACATTCAAGCCAAGATTTCAAAATTAGTATGTGGAGGCAAAAATCTCCAAGGTTGAACCTTGGCATGTCTTTTGGACAATTGCATAAGCTTCATCTTGGTTTGTTTCCTCAGATATTTAAGCTAACCTTTTAAATAAAACATCTTTAAAGTTATCTGTTTTGTCAATTTCTGTTTTCAGAACTTATTTTCATTAAAGCACTTCCCAATTGGTCATTCTTCATGTAGTTCCATGATGAAAATATGTAAAAATCAGTTTGAATATTGTCTTTGGTTATGGTGGTAAAAAGCTCATACAGAAATCACCACATGATTGAACACTTGCTGCATGGAGGATTAAAAATTTCTAGCTCAATTTCACTGAATAATATTTTTCAGATGTTAAATACTGAGGAAAATAAATTTTACAATGAGGAGCCAATAATCCATTCACGTTCCTATGGCCTCTCATGTAATTTGCCATGTAAACAGATAAAACACTGCCACTCTGATTTCACTCTGAGTAAGGTACAAAATAGTAGAGAATCTGGCTCTAAGTTTGGGCCATACATAGGCATTCTAAAAAAGTACAGCAGAACAGAGGATGGCTCTCAGAATTGCATTAGAATTAGTAACCATCCTTGATGCCATCCGCTTTCAAGCATATTAGAATTTGGCACCTTTTGCCAAATGTTTAAATTTAGCCAGCAAGTCCTGCTTGCCTTACTCAACAGTGAGCCATAAAACCCTATTGTTGCTATAAAATTATCCATGCAAGTTAGGCAACTAGGATTCAGCCTAAATCATCTTCTCTGGACCCACAGATTCTGAGCAGTAGCTGTAAATACTGTACTGGAGAATGTAAAGCCCTAAGTAAAAGTAAAGTACAGTAAGTAAAAGTAAACTACAGTCCCAAAGGCCTACATTATGACCCAAGGAAGCATAAGGTTTAATATATTTCCCATTCCATTCTTAATTTGTTTATTGATCCTAATAGTCCTGAATTTTCCTGAATCCACTGAAAACTACTACTCTGTCTGAAAATGCAATTCAGGATTCAGATTTAATTTTTTTCCACCTCTTCCAGTTCAAACAACATTAACTGAATCAGCATAACAGAATTCTTACAGAAGAGAATAGCATTATTTAGCTCAATACTAACTACAGTAATTCACCCATGGTCAAATTTGGTTTTTTGGAAGATAATGCAATTGAGAATATAAATTATTTCATGTGTTAAATTAATTTATGCAGCCTAGTGGCCTATCATTTTAAAATTATCATAGCTGTAGCCATTATATGCTGAAAGGTGTTACAGTAAAAATGACAATTTAGGATTTTAAATTATTTTGAGTGTACTCAATTGAATTCCATCCTCAATTTGCCTGTTTGACAGCAAAAGCAGCAGGGCAGGAACTGTGTCTTCCACCCACCACTCAAACTCCAGCCAAGCCCTTCTCACCTGAAATGCCAGCAATCCAGATTAGCCAGCGGGTACAGGTTCACAGGGACTCTTTGGAAATTATTGTCTTCAGAAAGTGACCTCAGGAACATCCCTGCAGTCTTCTGAAAAAACAGCAGGCTTTTTAGCCTAGCTCAGCCTACAAAATCTGCATTAGTGCTACAGATGCCTGGCACAGAAAGGCATCAGGCTGAGAGAAACTGAACACTCCCACACTCATGGTCCAGAGGGCCCAGCCCAATGTCTTGTGCTCCCCAGTCCTCGGGAAGTTGAGGAAAAGCCAGAGAGGCAGAAGGTATGACACGACACCACAGAGAAGGCCCAACATCACCTCTGATGCCCCTCACAGGAGAAGGCCATAGCCCTCTGCAGGGACAGGGCTGCCGCTGGGGCGGACAGGGGCACAGCCACCTCAGCCCTCTGAGCTGGCCTGTCAGTTTGAGCTCCATGCACCTTTGAAAGCTGGTAATAAGCCGGTCAGGGTGGCATCCTGCGCCTGGCCCCGCACTCCCTGCCAGCCCACCCTCATACTTGCTCCAAGCTGCCGTGGCTGGGCAGGGGGCACAACACAAAGGGAGGGCAGCCTCTGGGTCACACTGCACACCCCTGAAGAGGAGTGGCGTCTACCTATCCGCCTATGTGGCTTCTGTAAAATAATGTTAAATAATTATAATAACAACAGTAAGAAGAAGAACAATAATAATATTCTCCCTAAAGAGGTTTGATCTCATGAGGGGATTCAGGGCTGGGTGTGCCTGTGAGGACAGAAAGCTTTGCCACTGTTACCTTGCAGGAAGGCACCTAAGAGCTGAAGAAAGGTTTAAGGTATATCTTTCTCCTCAGTGTTTCTCCGGTGTTTACTCAGAAAGGCACTGCTCAGCTTGCTGCCACGGTAAAAGCTTTTCCTGCTGTGAGCCCTGGGCAGGCGCAGGGCCCGGGGGTCTGCACCGGGCCACCTGCACAGGCCCACACCCTGTGCAGCCAGGCGGCCTGTGCCACTGCCCACAGCTGCGGGTGCCTCAGCCTCACTTAATTACGTGTGACTAATTACGACTTCATGGGTTAGCACTTTTGACCTCCAACCCAGCACCAGACTTGTGGAGAAACAATTTTATTGTGTTACTGTTAGGGAAAGTTAGCTAGAGCCAGTCCTACTACCTGATGACCTGCCCCATCAGTTTTATATATTCTCTCTCTATTGTCAAAGTGACTCCATCTTGACTAAAAGTCTACATAATACAATCAAGTAGGTGCAGTAATGTTTCAATTCAAACCACATACATATTTTGAAGCAATATTTTCTACTTTTTCTGATGTAGATTTTAGTTGTCTTTTCTCTCTCTCTTTCTTCACTTTTATTATGCTGAAAACCAGACAATGGTCGCAATGTCAAAGGTAAAGTATACATCTAGACTGTACCTTCCAGTGTTTCAAACAGCCACACTTTTTGGCATGTTACTTTGCCTGCTGTATGAAATGTTCAAATGCAACATTCTCATGCTGACCTCTCTAAGGCCAGGTGCATTACTTAAATTATGTCTGTTAAACACATAGTTGTTGCCTTAACTATTGTCTCAAAGCACTAACTACCAATCCCTGGAAAAAGTGAAGGCACAGTTATATGGTCATTTAACTTAAATATCTGTTAATTCTAAAAAGGAAGGGACAGAGATAGAATGTATCATAGCTATTTAACTCAGTGCTGTTGTCCTTAGGCAGGCAAAACTTCTATTGAAGCCGCCAGGAGTTTTACCTGTGAAAGGATGTATAATTGGGCAGGACCACTAACAAACAATCTGTTGTTATAAGGTGCCTAGTTTTCAGTTAACTATCACAAAAATAAAATAATTGGTAATCAGGAGCCTTGTGGAAGTATCTTCACTTATTCCTCTTTTGTCTCCTTAAAACTAGTTTCACGTTCCTGGATGGCAGGGGGTATGGTTTCAAGCTTCCTGTAGTATTAAAATGTGCATGCATGAACTTCATTGCCAATTTCATGTTTAAATAATATTTAGTGGACTATAAAATTGTTTCTATTCACCAGCACTGAGATACATCTTTTAGAAGCAATTTGAACATAATTATTAAGTGACTTCCACCATTTCTGGAAAACAATTACTCAAGTGTTCAGTTTAATTGCAATTTTTGTAGCTATGTCTGAAAACTGGTTTGTGACTTCATGCATGATGCAAAAAGTGTGTGTACCTGGTAAAGTCTTCTCTCTAAACTGCATGCAGTGCATGACTTAGATTCTGTAGAGCGATTTGTGGACTACAAAATCATTGCATTTGCTTCATGTGTATGTTGGCAAAACCTTGGGGGGGAAAAAAGTGCAGTCTCTGTACTGTAAAACAACTTTTATAAATGTATTTACTGCTGGTGAAAGATGATGGATTGATAGCTCAGGAGAGTGAAATCATTTCTCAATGCATTGTGTAAGCAGGGACAATGGAATCTTACCATAAAAACAGGGAGCTCAAACTTAACCTTAAAGAATCTCCTTTGTAGGGTAGGCAGAAGCATGTCATTCTCTCTGCTTTTCCAATTCTTGGCCGCTCTGCTGAAACTGTCAATCAGGGTGCCAATTAGTGTCAATTGTGATTATGATTTGTTATGACCCTCTTTTTCTGCTTCCTGCTGTAAGGGTATAGCAAAGGTCCACTAGCTGTCAAGTATCAGCTCAATTGCAGCCAGCCTGGCTGTACATAAGCTAGTAATGTCTTTCAATTAATTACCATTATCAATGAGGTACATATATACCTTTCATGACTTTCTGAAGCAAAAGAAAGTGGATTAAAAAAGTAAGGTTTTATTCTCATGTGCCACTAACTTAAGTCTAGTATCACATGCTAAGGCATGAGTCTTAGGTAGCGAAGAAGAGAGTAATTTCTTTTGCAGTAGAATCAATAAAAGATTTAAATCCCAGAAAACAAAATTTCACTGCAATTTGAGCCTCTGTAAAGTTACTATTAAAAAAAAACCAAAACATATGTACTGTCTAATTATGGATTTACCTAAGCTCCCTTAGTTTCCTCTTACCTTTGAGTTGCTTAGGTACCAAGAATCTTGTTCATGTGACAAATGGCCCCAACTTGATACCCCACTCATGTCTAAGACTGCTCAATATTCAAAAACTATTAATTGCTACAGCTATATAGAGAAGTATTGCTGAAAAACTTCAGTGTGACCACACATACATAGCACACAACAGCCAGATTAGCCACTTCACTGATTTGTGAGGAGATTGTGAGCCCTGATTTCTTTTGAACACGGCTTTTTAATAGACTCATGTAGATGATGTGAAAGGTTGATCCAGGTCCTATCTGGGCCAAAAGGTGTTCAAGCACAGTATTCCAATTCCTTGGCAGTGTCCTCAGTACCAGGCTCTTTTAGCATTCCCTGTGGGAGAAAGATAGTACTTTCTTCCTATTTCCAGTGAAGCTGTTCCACAAAGAATATATTAGGTTCCTTGGTATAAGGAGAAAAAGAAGGTCTGATTTTGTAGTTTAGCAGTTAGAGCACTCACCCACAAATTTTTGTTTATCTTACGTCAAATGATCTTTGGACAAAAAGATAAAGTCTTGGGAGCAGAACCACCAGATTGATCTCTCCCAGGGGCACACCTGAACTGTCAGTCTAGAGCATCATGCCCTCCCTTGTCATTTTGAATTCCTTTCTGCACAATGGCACAATTTGAAATGGAGTAATATCTCTGGCCCAGATTAACATAATTAGCTTGAATTTAGGAGGTAGAAAGCATGTGTGTAAATCCTTTTTAAGCTAAGAAAGCAAATTAGAAGTTGGTTTTCAGCAGGCATTCTAAGCCAGATATAAGGAAAGATCAGCCTTTACTTAAAGAAATTTACAACAAAAAAAAAGAATTCAGCACTGCCTGAAGCATTTCCCCACAGCTATCACCAGGCAGCTGGTTGCTTTGAATTTCACTGCTTCACACATTGCAAATACAATCCACCTGTTCCACTGTTGACTCTACAATTTACAATGTAGGCCTAATCCTGTTCCATTGGCTGTTCCTGAATCATAGCACCCGTTCTTGTTTTCCTCCCAGCAAGGAAAAAAAACCAAAACCAAACAAACCAACCAACCAAAAAAAAAACCAAACCCACCAAACAAACAGTAGAAGAAAAAAAAAAAAAACCCAATAAACATTTTTGCTCATAATAGAATTAGGATACAATAAAGTTCTCATGTGGATCTGAGAAATACCCTTCAAGCCCACACTTTAGGTATACTGTTACTGACTGCAAACCTGTATTTTTTTCTTAACTCCATAACTGGATCTAGTTCTCACTGTCTAAGCATCTTTGTACTTCTTTTTTCTAGTACTGTTCTCAAACATAAATTTTCCTTACTATTAATATTTTTTGCTTCTGGGCTAACTTTATAATGGCAGTCCAAAACAAGTATACTGATCAGTTATACTGCTTTCTTGTTGTACAAAGAACTCTATCCAGCATTGAAAAGAATAATTATAATGGACATATACCTCATGAAGTACACAAACTCCATATTTTTAATCTATCATGATGCACTAAAGTAGTATAAGATGTTTAAGTGTATATTAAATACTCCACTAATATTCTACATATGGACATCCCTACTGTTTTCAATATTTTGTGGTAATGACACTTGAAGAAATGTATTTTGTCAATTTGTGATACTCCAAAACTAAAGACTTTTAGGACAATATTAGGTTAATATTTCCATTGATTAAGTATGGAGTTACTTGATGAGTCAACAGGGGTAGGGCAGGGATATAGTAAATTTTCAAGTTTACCCAAAGGATTTTTTGAACTGTCATGTAAGCATGAGCAATAGTACAGGTGTGATAACAGACCCTTTCCTCAGTTTGGACACTCTTGTATAATTGGGTGTCCTATTTCCGCTTTTATAAGAGAGAGATTATAGTCTTTATATTCAGCTAGAATTATAATGGAGCATACCAGCATACCCAGTGACATGAAAACAAGTAAGGATGGATGCATTATGTTCTTTGCAATCCGTTGACTTCTATAAAAAATATCGGGGGCTGTATATAAAGGAAACATCATGTTTATAACCAGTACTAGATTTGATTCTCATTAGCAATAGAGTTATTTTTAAAATGTAGATAATTTTTCTATTAACAAGTAGAATGGTGAAAAAGAGTTTTTAAATACCGTTTTAACATATCCCACTTAAATATTAGTGATAACTTATTTCTCTGCATTTGTCAATTACTAAGTATGTGTTCTGATTTTTCAGGGCCTTTTAATCATATCAAGTCAAGTCTGTTGGGATCCACGTCAGATTCAAATCTCAACAAATACAGTACAATCAACAAAATTCCTCAACTCACACTGAACTTTTCAGATATCAAAAGTGAAAAAAAATCTTCATCTCCTCCTTCAGAGAAAGCAATTATTGCACCTAAGGTTAAAGACCGAACGCACAATGTAACAGAGAAGGTTACCCAGGTAAGGTAATATACATTATTTTAATTCCTTTCCAGTTTTATGGAGCCAATTAGCAGTGTATTCAACAGATTGTTACTGTTTTCATGGAAGATTTGGATATCTCCAAAACAATTTGAAGGGTTTGAGCCACTGCTTACTTTACATCCAATTCAGTTGCGCATGAGGTAGTTTACATTAGATTGCAAAGCTTTTCAGCTTTCTGTTTTTCAATAGAAAAAAGCTGTAGTATGCACCAAGCACCCTAAATAAGTCCACTAATTTCAGTGATTCCTGTCAGTCATAAATGTCAATTTCATTCTTTCTTATTTTTCTCAGCTTTGTGAATTGCTGATTAGTGCCAGGCACAAAATGATAACAAATTGTAGGTGATTGTGTAACTGGTGTAAGTATCATAGTTATGTCTCGTAATTTCTGTTCCTATTCCTTGGCTTTTCCTAATGCTCTTTTCTGTGGGTGTCTTTTCCATTTGTGTACATCAAAAAGGCTGTCAAAATGAAAAGCAGTTACCTTTGGACGGGAGGTATATTGTCCAACTTGCGAATGAGGCATACAAGTGAAACAAAACTGAAAACAGTTCAAGATAGCGTGTTTCTTCAATCTAAGACAGATACAGTGCCCTTTGAAGGCAACAGAAGTTTTCAGCTAAATTCAGTATCATTATTACTTTTGTGTTGTAATGTCATATGGCGAATGATGAGAACAGACTACCAATGTGCAACATAGTGAAAAAAAATATTAAGACATGGCAGTATCTCAAATAAATTTTATAGTCTTAGAAAGCAGAGGGTGAGGCCTTAAATGCCCATCCACTGACAGACTGAAAGAGGTTAGAAGTGCTTTGTATTGGAATGCAGATAGATTCCATAAGGAAGATCTTGCCAAGAGTAGCTTTTGACTTACTGCTGACCTGCAGTCCAGACTGCAGCTTCTCTGCATTGGTGTTATGCCAGATGTTGTCCAAGTCCCTACTCCTTTTGACAGATATAAAAAGGAATGTATTGTACACCCTTCTAGAGAAATAGAGGTAAAAGTTCTATCAGTTCTATCTTGAGATCAGTTTGTGCCTAAAAAGTAATTGGATTTTTATCTTTCATGTATTTTGTCTTTGATAGCTAACTTGAATCTGCAAACACTGTTCTTCCTTCCCTGGTCAATTGTGAAAGATTTAATCTCTTCTGGATCAATTTTGATATGTTTTAAATTATTCATAGTAGTTATACATAGAAATCTTTTCACAGATAATACGGCAAAAAGTCAAGTCACATTAAAAAGACTAATTCTTATAAATGATTTCAGCGTAAGTCAAGCTTGATTGTTTTCTTCAAAATTCTGACTGGCTAATTAGTGCCAGAGTCCCAAGTTTCCACATACTATTTGTTGGGGGGGGGGGGGGGGGGGCGGGGGGGGGGGGGGGGGGGGGCTATGGAGTGGGAATCTACATTTATTCTCCAGACAACTTAGATATTATGAAAAGGTCCAATAGAAATAACTTGGATCAGCTAAACCTTCCAGGAACATTGATACTAACTAAATTCAAAATTAAATTTGAAATGCTCTATAGAATCTTTACGCTTCACCAAAGACTTCCAATTTAATTTTACATTGGTTTATGTTGTTTTCTAGAACTATCTTAACCAATGTGCAGAGTACAATTTGTGTAGCAAACTCCAATATACCATTCATCAATGGAAAAAATTCCCCACAGGTGTTCCTTTTTCTTTTATTATATTCAGTTATCAATATTTTTAGTTGCTGCTGGAGCCTAAACTCTAAGATTAGGTACAGGGAGAAACTCCTAGGAGGTATAAATAAATGTAGGTCTACTGAATTCAATAGTTGAAGACCTCGTTAGCAAGTTATTCATTAATTAGATTAGAAATAGACATGTAGAAGATGAAAGTGGCTAGTTTTAGTCCTGTTTATGTTTCTAACCCCCAGTGATTTCAATATGTTTTATAAGAGTCAGCACTTCGAAGGTTCCACTGTAGATCTGCCTATAAATCTCTGTAAAACTTTTCATAGGCACATAGATCCATTTTGTATCTGCACAACAGTGCAAAAGTAGTTTTGGAAGGTTTGAGCACAGTGTTGAGAATAGAATATGGCAGAAATGTCAGATGAGATCATTAGGATATGCTCATGCTGGCGGAGTCCTCTGATATGTAAATCTATGAAACAGCATCAAAAATGTATAGAGGGTGATGTGACCTATTTAATCTATGGGACAATATCAGTATAAAAGCAAATGAGTATAAAACGGCCATGGTAAGTTAAAAGGTCATCCTTAATCAGAGTAGTGACATTCTAAAATAGTCTTCTAATAAAAGAAGTTGGGTCAGGAATTCCAAATGTCATTTGACAGAGCCTGAGAAATATAGTGAAGGGATAGATAACACGATGTGCTTCTCTGGGATTGCAGGACTTTGTGACACAGAAGGCCACTTCCAGTCACATATTGCATCGTTCAAACATCCATCCATCTCTCTCTTTGTGCTCCTTATTGTGTATCTCTCTACCTTTCCTTTCCTCAGCTTTGCTGAGAAATTTGATCCTGCTGCTATAACCTGAACATTTCCACCACTGTGCCTCCTCTCACTGTGCAGCTCAAAATCTAGAGACATGGACCCTGCACCACAGGTATCAATCAGTGAGCCTCACAGTGGGATTCTCTCTCACGCATCAATAATATCAAACTGAGTATCAGCATCACAGGACACAAGAACAAGTTCTTCTTCCCAGAGATGGCCAGCAGATCGAGAGAGGTGATTCTGCCCCTCTACTCTGCCCTGATGAGACCTCACCTGGAGAACTGCGTCCAGCTCTGGAGCCCCCAACACAAGAAGGACAGGGATCTGTTGGAGCAAGTCCAGAGGAAGGCCACAAAAATCAGAGGGCTGGAGCACCTCTCCTATGAGGACAGGCTGAGAGAGTTGGGGTTGTTCAGTCTGGAGAAGAGAAGGCTCTGGGGGCACCTTGCAGCGACCTTCCAATACCTGAAAGTGGCCTAAAAGAAGGCAGGGGAAGAGACGTTCACAAGGGTTTGTAGCAATAGGACGATGGGTAAAGGTTTCAAGCTAGAAAAGGGTAGATTTAGGTTGGACATCAGGAAAAAGTTCTTTAATATGAGGGCGGTGGACCTCTGGAACAGGTTGCCCACAGAGGCAGTAGAAGTCCCATCCCTGGCAACATTCAAGGTCAGGCTTGATGGGGCTCTGAGCAACCTGACCTCGTTAAAGATGTCCCTGCTTGTTGTAGGGGGGTTGGACTAGATGAACTTTAGAGGTCCCTTCCAACACCATACAGTCTATGATTCTATGATTCTATGATAACAGCTCTATGACTTCTATCATATCCACAAGTTGGAGAAGTAATTCAGGTAGTGAAGGCAATGAAAAAGGAGGGGGTGGCACACAGCTACCTTCACAAGGTAGAGGAAGAATAATGAATAAAATAAATAAAAGAATCATGGCCATTGTGTTTAGAGGAAGTGAAACAGTTTCAGAAAGCATTTAAAGAGGGGTAAGATATTTTAGTAGTAAGATTTTAGTGTAATAAATTAGGAGCAGACTGCAGAATAAGGTTTGGGAAATAATTTCAGAAGGAACAGAAGATGTTGTGGGACAGAGGTTGATACTTTGAGTGAAAAATATGAACTTTGAAATGCAGGTGGAGAAACCCAAGATTTCACTACAGAATTTAATAAATAAATAAATAGATAGATAAAATCCTCAGCATCTTACCTTTTAAGTAATACTAATAAATTAATCTCTTCAAATAGACCTACGTTATAAATTCTGCTGCAAAGACCCTTCCAATATTGTCTTACTACTTAACAGGAGTGTTCAGGACATTATGTAGAGATGAGAATTGCCTTAAGATGTAGCTTGCAGTGAAGTGCTGCACGTGTGATTGTCCTGAATGAGTAGACATCCTGATCTCTTGGCCTTTCACCTGGATCTTTCCTGATCAAAACTCCTTGTGTAATGCAGAGTAGCCTAACATTTTCTGGATGCCTATTTCTGCATAACATTGACTTTTACTTAGACGAATAGCCCAGTAGTAGATGCCAGCTAGCCCTTATTGAAAAATTGGCATTGCCATATCCCAACGTAGACATTTGTCACTAAAATTAAATTTATTTTCCATTCCACTTTCCTAAAAGTTTTGTTTCAATGTTTCATATTATAATTTCCAGAGGTGCTAAGCTAGACTCTCTTCTAGAAGACTCTCAACTTACTTTTTTTCATTATTCATTTTTTTTGACAGGCTGTTCAGGGGGACAGTCCAATTTCTGCACTCTTTTGCACTGACAGGTTCAGTTGGGATCCTGACATTGATTGTTAGAAAGAGACAAGTCTTCCCAGAGGCACAAAAAGTAGACTTTTATTAAAGAAAGCAGTGGGGCAAAAATTTGACATCTGTCCCTTAACATTTTTGATGAATTCGTAAAGGGGACTTCTGGCCTTAAAATTATAGCACATAGAGGCACAACAATAAGCGATTTTATCTTTTGTTTCAATACTGATTTATTTTAAATCTTCTCATACATCCAGTTCCCACTAATGTATGGCTCCAAAGCTGTGAACTCTGGTGTGAATAGACTCAGAGCAGCATGAAGATTAGAATAGTCAGTACCTATTATTTTCAAAGAAAAGAGAGAGTTCCTGAATACCCATAGGTTGACACCAGCAACAAACAATAGCTGGCCCAGTTAATAAAATTAGAAATTACTGGTCTCTTTATTGTGTTGTTAAGAAAAACTGTTTTGTGGCCCCTGATCATTAATGTTCAGAGATTATTGATCCCCTTGAAATTCGTCAGTCTGTTGAGATATAGCATGTGGTTGAAAGACCCAATATGTATCTGTTGTTTATGATTAGTCTCAATAACTGACTTACAGGAAGGTAAAAGTCTATGATCTTTAAACTTCTTGTAAATAATATTTTCAGAACAGTTTCATCATCCACCCACCTGTGGGAAATATATATACCCAAACTTGTTATATGCCTGATCAAGTGTTAAATATGTACCTTGATGGGCTACACAGTTAACTGGAAGATTGTAATCTGATTTGCAGACATGCTGAACACCCACAGCTTTTCTGAATGTGGAGCTCTCAGTGAAGGAAGGGTCACATATGAAGCGATAGACCTTGTAGTTTCACTGCATGTTTTTGTAATCTTGCCAGACTCTATTCTGTCAGCCCCAAAAGATTAAGAAATAAGTAATAATATCTCCCAAGGCCAGTCTCAGCTGTTGATATAAAAAGAACTATTATATGATCGTGACTTCAAATTGACCTTCAGGTTTTCAGGCCAAAAGAAGACTAGCAGCATCTAGGACAGTGAGGGGCAATATAAGACCTAAAAATAAACCAAATTATTGATCTATACATTTTCAGCAGTCTGATTCATCTGACATCCTGTGCTGTTTACAACATCATGCAATAACTTACACACAAACAACATTTCCAGACAATTCATTTTGGAATGCAAGCTGACATGAAGCAGAAAATTCTGAATTAAGGGAAAACAATTTTGATATGTCTTCCAATTACACAGCAAGACATACACATAATAACGAAATTAGGGGATAAGCAGAGCCAACATTCCCTAGTTACCACATGGAAACTTTAAATTATTGGTTTCTGCTGAAGTGAGAATCTTCTTTTTCCTATTTGCTATTCCTGTTCTCAGTGATCAATTGACATAGCTTGTACAGGAATTATTCCCTTTGTATACAATCATACTCAGCACCCTCATGCAGCAAAATTTCATCTTTTATTGTCATTATATAATCAGGCTTCATAATTATTATAGATGTAATTATAGAAATAATATAAATGTGTGTAATTCCATTATAATTTAGAAAGTGTGACACACTGTGTGTGAAAAGAAGAAAGGGAGAGAACATCATGGTGATGGCAAAACCAACAAAAATACCACAGTCCCAGGGTAATCATTTATGCCTGTGCAAAGATGTCACCAAAACTGTAGAGCAGGCTCTTTTGCACCAGAGCAAGTAGCTATACAAAGTGCATGCAAGCAGGAAAAAAAAAGCCCACTGTTTTGATCAGTTTCAGAAGAAAACAGCGTTTTCATTGGAATTACTTGTTATTGCATCAAGTAATAAAATGGCCAATATAGTTACAGATTCACAGCAATTGTAAAAGATAAAAACATTCCTTCATTTCAGTAGAGCCTCTTCTCTTTGTGACAGCTGAATAGGCTAAGGCATCTGAACTGCTGCAGTGTTTTGAGAAGATTTTACAACATATGGTAGAAATGGAGCAGTTGGACAGCCCAGCTGCTTTGAAGCATGTAACCTGGATGCATCCTTAACTAATCCATGTCCTTCCCACAAGATTTACTCTTCTGAAAAAGGAGTCGCCTCGTTTCACTGAGTTGGGAAAAAGTATCCAGTATCTTCTATGAAATACACTTTCCAGAAATCAATGTTTTGTTTGATCTCTTTGTTGTTACTCCCTTGAACCAAATACTTGGTGATCTGTTCCCTGATGCTAACATGGAATGGAGCATATGATTTTTTTTTTAATACTAGATCATTCTCCAAAGCAACATTCTTTTTTTGATGCCAATAAGTGGGGGGAAATAGACAGATGAGCTTTCAGACTGTATTGTACTCTGTTCTGAGAATAAAAATTGATTAATATGTTGAGGGTGTAAGAACTAATGACCTACAAAGCAAATAAAATTGATCAAAACCAAGGTATAGGCAGAACTTAGTAAACCTCATTTCTCTAGAATAAAGTTCCATAAACACCCAAACTCCCACTTCATAGTGGATTGACTTCCGAAGTTTCTAAACTTGGTAGGTTACTCAGTTGAAATCAACAGACACCCGCCAAAACTGTTCCATGATGAACTACAAGAAGTCAAGCCCCTGCTTTGCCCCTGTCAAGCCCCACTGAGACCCAGAGAACTGGCAGAGTCCTCTGATCCACTTGACATGCACAGCCCAAAATACCTTTCACACGTGTTAGAGATGCCTTAAAAGAGCCATGAAAGGAGTCACAGTCTCTCTTCCATGTAACCTTAGAACCATACAAAAATACAGTGTGGAAGAGACCTCTAGAGGCCATCTAGCCCAACCTCCTACTCAAAACAGCATAACTTCAAAGTTAGATCAGAGTCAGGTGGTTACCATGTTAACTCAGGAAACAGTTTCTATGTTTAGGTCAGCATAAGCATATATTTTCCCAGAGAAAATCATCCAGCGATAGACAGCAATAGCACCTGGTGTGTGGAAAGAGCGAGGGAAGAGGGCAGAAAGGTGTAGATCTCGTGGGCCAGAAAGAGCTGGTGTTTTACAAGGACCATTGCTGGTGTAGATAACATTTAGGGTACTCACTTAGAAAGAAGTAGTCCCGGGTTGTAGTCCCAGAGTATTTTGCCTGTTACTTATCTTACATAAAAGACCATCTGTTAAAAAATCCACGGAAACAGCCCTGGGCACCAGGGGCTCAGACTCAGGACTCCCTCCCTCCCTGTCTGAGTGCCTTTACCCTCGAACGGTCTGGATTCTGACCTCTGTTCTAGTGCCAGACACCTCATATGTATGCACTGTAGTACCAATGTTGGATCTAGCCACAAAATGCCATAACCTGGGCAGGTAATATTTAGCATTTATCTGAAATTACGTATTCACTCCTGTTAAGAGACATTTTCTTCAGACAAAAAATGCAGCTAGTTCAGCCAACAGCTTAATATTGATTTCTTGCAAGTAAT
Source organism: Leptosomus discolor (assembly GCF_034619465.1). Taxonomy (NCBI): domain Eukaryota; kingdom Metazoa; phylum Chordata; class Aves; order Leptosomiformes; family Leptosomidae; genus Leptosomus; species Leptosomus discolor. The sequence goes on along the minus strand of NC_141395.1, from coordinate 19,688,505 downwards.
GAGTTTCCCTTTTAGCATAATACTAGCTATTGCACAAAGTGAAAAACTGGTGGGTAATTTGAAAGATTAACTTTTTCAAGGAAATGGTTAAGTTCCCACACATCGCTAATGAGAGAAATTGATGAATAAACTAAATGTGAGAGCAGAAATTTCCTGCAATTTGCAGCTAGTAAGGTGATGATATAACTGGTGATAATTACAAAGCAGTTATCTTTTACTACTGATGAGAAAGTAGATGGCCTTAAGCAAGCAGGGACAGCAGCAAGGCTATTATTCTTTTGGCTTGAGCAGGGAGAAGCAGGTAGGAGAGATGCATGTGGATTGGTTGGTTTTGATGTATTGACAGCTGAGGAAAATATTTTCTGGTTAGGGTTTGGTTTTTTATTCATAGGATTAGAAACAGTAAGAAAAAGACTAGTCAGGACAGTATGTTTAATGAATTCTGAACACCCTCAAAATTAGTAAGACAAATGAGAATGTCATTCTTCTCATCTATTATCTGTTACGTGTTAGAACGGGGATAGTGCTTTCAGCTTGTGACTGGTAACAGGATCAATAGAGAAATGCGTACCCAGAATAGTTCAGAGATAATGCTTTTCAGAAAAAAAAAAAAAAAAAAAAAGGAGAAACACTCCTTAAATCATGCTAAAATATCAATATAATCGCAATAAGGAAAAATCAGGAACCAGCTGTATGAATCAAAAATCAAAGGGTCATTGAATCCCAAATATTATGTTTATGAAATAGTGTGCTAATCAGTGTGGTAGCATGTAGTTAAAGCATTTATTGAGCTTTACAGGTGGTATAGGTGATAATGAGCATAAAATCAATGAGCATAGCACCACAAAAATCTCTAGAAAATATTTACTAAAAGTGGCTCGTTCAGGCCATCTAGAGTGTAGAAATGTACTGTAAAATTCAAATCTATGTGAAATAAAGAACCTAAATTGCATGAACACTTAGTTGATATCCATAGTACATAGAGAAATCAAAGCATTTATTCTTCCTGATATCAGGGTGGCCTTGTATGAGATTTATCTTAGATAAGTCTGTTTTCCTTGGCAGGTGAATAAATCTTTCATTGTAGCACATGGTGGGATTGTTATTAAGGTATTTCAGGCGTATTTTTAAGTTTAAGCTTCCTGTTCAAAGAATTGTCAAGCTGGCATGAGAAGGTATGTTCAGCTCCAGACAGCCTGTTCAGAATACTGCTACTAAAGGAGAAACATCTATTAAATGGGAAGAAAAGTTCTTCATTTCACAGCTTTCCATTTTTTTCTAATCTAAGTACCTATCCTCTTTGAAAATGGTCCACTTTCTAAATTAATTCTATTAATTATGAAGAAACCTACTCTCTTTCGAAACAAAAGAATTGCTGTATGGTATGGTCTCACATTTGTACCAATCTGTTCCGTTCAGAGAAGTTTTGTTTCACTGGGTTTATAGGTGGGTTAACAATGGAAGCCTATAACTGAAGGAGAGTAACATCTTTTACTGCAGGTTAGTCTCTAACAATGTTAGTTGCTGGATTTGGAAGTGAGCAAAAAATCAGTGCCTGTGCCTTATGGTCATCCTGTAGAATTTGTTAGCCCAGCTTATTTGGATTATTTTTGTTAGGATAGCGTGCAGACTGCAGCCTCTTCCCAGATTTTCAAAATTACAAAATGGAAATTTTCCGGAAACTAAAGTTTGCTTATTTTGCTGATTATGGAAAAAAAATGTTTACATTGAAACTGAAGGTTAAACTTAAATATGAATGCGTGCATAAGGATCTTTTCTCCCTTTCTCCATTACTGCTGACAGTTGTGTCAGTAAGTACTGTAATCATAGAACCAAACTACAAATGTAGCTGCTTCATTTTCACTTGATGCACTTCAGATGTTACAGCTTTTATGCTCTTCTCTAGCTGCATCAAAATATTTGGCACCTAACAAACCCATATAAATGGGTAATAATGAAAGATACAATTTTCATAAATATTGTGAGGAAGACAAGATAACATCAACAAGCACAAAATCAACTTTGTTTTGTTGTCATGCCATGAACAAATGATAGAAAATATCTTTTGAGTGACTAAAAAAGACAGCAATAATGTAAGCCCGTATTACAAATGTGACCCTTGATGTTTTGTTGTCAGACATATAAATGCTTGTTAACAGCAACAAATAACTCACAAACTCTTTAGCATTTTGAAGGATAGCATTTTCTGTCTTCTGAAATAACACCTGATAGTAAATATTAAGGAGGGTTACACAACTTTTAATGCATATTCTAAATACATATTAAAATAGTCATTTGATAATATCTGCTTCTTTGATAATCTATGTATTACTAATTTAAGATTTAAAGTTCAGTAAAGCACACCCAATAAATCTGTGTGCTTCTAAGTGTTGCTGTGATGATGCATTACCCACTAATATGAAAGTAATTACATACTGACTGGCAGGAAGAGGCTCCTGAGGTTTAAGATCTATAAGTCTTTTCTTAACTTTTTTAGGAAAATAATGGATGGAAAATGACTATAAAAATGCTTCCTCTCTTTTAATATCTATCTTCAGGAGAAAATAAATGATAGGTTAGACACAGTGAGTTTTCTAAATTATTACATGTATTCGAATTTGGCGAAGTGATTTTGTTTGACAGTAACATCCACAGAAATATTATTTCCATAAAACCTGCACAATTTTACTGAACAAACACGAGAAAAAGGCTATTCTACTGCTTTAATCTCATAGCATACATAACTTTCCTTGACAATTTGAAGATTTTGGGTTACTGTGTATTTAAATATCTTTTCCCAAATAGATTTACCTAATTGTTTGATGGTCTTATGAAAATGTGGCACTTCATGGCCTCAGTCCTGTAAGGCATTCAGCACTCCCAGGAAGTCCCAGTGCTCTCAGATCTGAGTCAGACTTGACAGTTTTCATCATCACTGAGGAAGGATGTTGCCCTATTAAATGGAGACAGACTGGGTGACATTTTTTGAGGAATCCTTAAGTCTTTAAGACCAAGAATAGTTTTGTAATTCTCTTCACATGGAAGGTCAAACTACTTGATAATAAGGCCTGCCTCTTTACTTTGTGTTGTGGTATTAGTTGAATTCTCTGATGTACTATTACATTTCTGGAATTTTCAGTGTTCATGGATATCATTCCGTTCATATATTGCAAGCACTATTGAGAGTCCAGTAATTGTGCAATACAGCATCAACCCAATCACTGTATGCAGATGAGTGATGTCACTGATGGACACATATACTGTGTGGGTGTGGGCTTCAGCCATGGGATCAGATCTTAAATTTGTTCTCTGTTTCATCCTATGTTTTAGATGACATGATGTAAAATATTATTGTTGCTTATCTAAACACCACATTCATGAGTATAATGAAATGTATTTTAGTGACAATCCTAAATAGAAAATATGGAGAGCAGAGGAGAAAGATATACAGAGAGATAATTTTTAATTCTAAAAATACTGAAATGAAAATTTATGATACATGGAAGAAGAAACATCAAGTAAAAGCTTTTCTGCAGTTCAGGCTGATCCTTATATATCTACCCCATTTTACAATTATACATTCTAATTCATATATTTGTATCATTTTTAAAAGCGTCTTCTGAAAGACCTTTAACTTCCAGCTCGAATGCAACTTGCTATCACAGTTCCATCGACAGGGAAGCTACAGAAGACTTAAAACAGGGACAGCAAAGAGCCATGCAAGACCCTGTTGGCAGCATATTACTTGCTTAGTGTTTCCTACAAGCCTTCCCAGCAAAGGCTGAAAAACAGCATTTCTCTCCTCTCTTGGAGGAAACGAGCAATTTAAAACAGGTGCTTTGAAGTAAGCTTGAGATGACAGTCTTTCCATCTGAAAAGGCTTGCAGCCTCAGCTACACAAATTGTACACATTACAGTGCGGAAGATTAAAGAGGAATCAGAGCACCAGAAAGCAGGCATGCAGGCAGCAAAATATTCACCAGTACCAGTGAGTCCATATCAATAACTTCAAAGATGAAGTTGTAACTGAACTACCTAAGGCAGAGATAGAACGATTCAACCAACATAACTTGAACAGTCACTGCAGCAGTGTTACACTCTTGGTGCACAAGACCTTTTTAAATCAATGTCAGTCTCTATTCCTTGTGGATTTTCCCGTATCAAATTAGCGATTTTTATGGCAATATTTCAAGAGGTTATGTCTAGGTCTCAGTTCGAACTTTTCTTTTTCTTAAATTTTAACACCACTAAACTAACAGCATTAATGTTCAACTTCACTGAAATGTTTTGGACATTTATTATAAAAATTACTTAATGATGAGTCAAATAGATTCCACATACCACTTAAAACTTACACTTTTTTTCTTTTTTTCACACTATCTCATTGCCTACTGAATTGCAGTTTCTCCAGAATAGTAGTTTACTGAATAACCAAAAACCTTTCCAGTCTTTCTACATTTCAGTTAGGTTGAGAATGCCACAAAGTCTGTCTTCGGCTAATGCAAGAAAGTTTTATTTAGTAACAGACAGACTTCTGGAATAAAAATTATTAAAATGCACTAACATAAACTGGATTACAGCTTTCCAATATTCAGCCATCAATAACAAAAGTGCTGTTTCAACGCCTACCTAAAATTACACTTGGTGAATATGTGGGCATAGTCTAAAAAGACAAAACAAAACTATTATGCTATTCCTGACCCTGAAAAGAAATATTGAGCCCCTTGTTTAAATAAGAAAGATTCATATCCTCTTGTATCTGAAATCCCAAATGGGAAACATATAGCACAGGGAAGGACAAGTCATATTTTCACATAGAGGCAGATTTTCTTTAAGGGAAGCTTAACTTAAAAAATATGGAAGCCATTAAAATGCTGTGTTATCAGACCTCATGGGTACACTTCAAACTGTCTGATAAAGTTAAGTATCAGCATTATATACAAATTGTCATACTACATAATTTTAAAGCATTTAATACAGACAAAAGAGTAAAACAAGACAACAAATATTGATACTCCCTACCACTAGTATTACTTGGTGAAGAAGATATTCTTTAAGAATTCTCCTTTGAAAAACACGTAAAAATATCATTTACATGTAAATGCTGATGTGAGAAAGCAGTATATAATGCTGTGTTTGGAGGGCGCACTAAATCAAAAGCACTTCATCTTTCTTGTAGTACTGCTGTAATCTTATTAGTTGTTCATGTCAGTATCAAGGAAGACAATAATCAAGATGACTGATACACGAAAGACCGTTGAAGTCTTCTGAGGAATTAGGTAATGCCTACCATCAGGGAGCAAATGTTGATTTGATTTCCATTTGCTCAGTAATATTTGTGTAATATTTGTTTTTAGGTCTTTTTAGATTCAGAGATCTCCTTAGGAGGTCCAGTCTGTAGGGTCTCATGGTAATGGTACAAGTAGAGAAGAAAAGGGAAGAGAAGTCCTTGCTAGTTATAGCTTAGTAGCTTGAGTAGAGTTAATACACCAGGGAAAAGAAAGCCAGGAAAGGTTACATCAAGAGAGTTCCACAAATCTAATAAAATCTCCAATGCAAAATCATACCCTCTTTTAAAGCTGAAGTAATACTGCTTCATTTTTTGAACTGCACTATCATTCAGATTTAAGGTCTAAGGTCATGATAAAAAGGGTTAATTATTACAGGAATATGGCTTTCACTTCTGTGTCTGCTTCACAATTCTCATTTCTTTTGTTTTCCCAGTTTTTCCTGTTCAATACTGTTACTGGCCTTGTTAATAAAGATCTGAAAATGAGTTCAAAACTACATGTTCAAAGGAAGAGATTGTCCTTAAGGTCTAAGGGGGGTTGGAAAATATTGTCAGTGTTCATTCTGCATCATAAGCTGCTTCAGAAAGCGAACAGGAATAGTAACCTAGCTTTAGTCAACCATAGAAGATGCTACCTTCCTTGATTTCCTAGTCACCAACAATGAACTTGTAGAGAGTTAAAAATGTTGCTGGAAAAAAAAAAAATCCAAATATCTTTTCATGTTTTGTGAAATTACTTAGAGGTCATAGAATTAAATAATTTTAACATTTTATATCAATGCGTGGACTGGTAACATCTTCCATAGTTTTACACAAGATGTTTTATGGGTGAGATAAATGTTTATTTTAAAGTCCCCAAGTGATTTGGAACTATATTTATAGTTTGTGTTGTATTAAAGGTTTATGAAATTCTCTTAACATGAAAGGTGCTATGCAAGAGCTAACGTTGTTAGTACAAGCTTTACTTTAATCCATCCGTGGCAAAAGCAGCAGTGACGAAACAGTATTTAGTACTGCATATAACTACATCATTTAAATATACAGTTCATATGAGACACACTCTGTCATAAGACATAGGAAAGTACCTTTCTGAAAAGCTGATTCATTAGGCTTTGCATCTATCAAAATTCCACATCTACCTTTCACATAGACATACACTGTATCCATCTACCTTATAACTGTTGGGATTCCCCCTACCCCATATATCTCTTATTTTGCTACCTTTAAACATTGCTTTTTGTTTGAAGTGTCTGGATGTGCATGAGTTTTGTCCAGGATGAAAGGTCTTGCCTAGATTCTGAATATGCTACATATTGTTTGTGTGAGTATACATAAATCATGTACCTGCTGTCTGTTTGGAAATATACAGCACAAAAATATTGTGAATTCTTAGCAAAATGCAGAAGGCCAATGCTTTCTGAATAACTTGCCTATAGCACCTGGACTGTGCAATCACAATATGCTCACAGAATTAGTTTAGTGCTTCTTGAAAGCATCAGGCATGCTTTCTGGTTGTTCTCCATGTTCGTGCACTTTACATAGCACCACAGTTGCTTGGAGAGCCGTGGTCCAGAGTATAATAACCCTTCCCCACACTTGCTTTCTTGCAGTGCTAGAATAACTAGAAAACTGTAAATCCACGCAGTGGTTTGACGGAAGTAGTTCTTTAACAATTCATGGTGGTGTTCACAACAGATGGCTTGTCATTTATTATTTCTGTTATGATTTATTAAAACACTATTATGCTTCTTCATTTCTAGTTCTTCAGTTTTTACTGTATGCATTTGCATTCTTTAACAAATTTAGATTGAAAATGCCTCATAACAAAACTTATGAATATACATGTGATACATAGCAATATGGGTCTCTTAAAGTCTCTTGAAACTGCAGTTTGCATAATAACAAAAATGAAGTGTTTTCATGCAGGAATAAAAATAAACTGGAAAGTGTCCCCATTAAGTTATAAATTCAAAATTAAAATGAAAAGAGGATAAATATTTGTGTGAATTAATCTTAAAAATAAAAATAATCAACTAAATTTAGAGGAGTAATAATGATGATATCTCATTGCTGTGGTAACAGCTTCTATGAATGCTTTCCACTCATTATCCTTTGCAAGACACCTCAGTTTAGTAGGTAAATATTATTCTCTCTACTTGACAGAAGTTAGAGTGGTTAAATGTCAGCTTGCCTAAGATGACTGAGAAACTCAATGGCAGAGACCACAATATAATTCTCAGATCATCCTACATCTTGCCTAGAGTTTTGCATACATATTCTATTTTATAAAAGAAATTGTACAGGGAAGAACTTTGTGTTTCTCCAAGAAGTGTCAAACACTGATGCTGCGTGTGGTGCTGCAGAGCCTATAACAAGAGTCCACAACACAAACCAGTTATCCAGTGAAGCATACAGCAAATCTGCTACAAAGCACATCATCCCAGTTTGGCTCCTTAACACTTCACCAAGAAACACTACGCAAAACAGAGTCTTTTGAATACAGCACAGGGCAGAAATGTTACCCAATACCATCTTGAGGGGAAAGACGTTAGAACTGTCAAAAAAGATAACACCACTCTTTGTGTGTAATCCATTTTAAAGTGATAAAGACTTACTGAATCTTTTTTTTTTAATTAATTATCACCTGATAGTACCTCTGATATATACACTTCCTTCCTCCTTTTGCTTAACAGAACAGCAGCCATTAATAAATTGTCGTTCTTCTTAAATATCTTTTCTTTCAGTTTCAGTGAACTACTGTTATCTTTGAGAAATTAAAGCTACCAAAGCCATCAGAAAGATAAATCTGTCCAAATCTGTGTGAATTTATGACGATTACTTTGATCTCACTCCATGTTGTTCTGAGTATCTGATTGCAGCCCTTCTGTAAGTGCCACCTTGAACCTGCGATCTTAGAAAGTGAACATATGAACCTAAAAAGAGCAAAAAACGTTCACCAGCCCTATTGGTGTGAAACAGCTGAAGCAAGACTCCGAGTCAAAAAATGTGTTTTAATGAAGAGTCTTCTAACTTGCAGCAATGCTGATTTAACAGTGAATGGGATAAACAGGAACACACAGGAGAAATTTAATTTTAGATCAGGGCTCTTTACTCAAAGGCAAAATACAATACAGTTTATTTAACTTCGAAATTTTCTCAGTATAGAATAAATCTTATCACCTAATACTGCTTGTTAAACACACCAGCTGTAAATACATTCTTGCTTTCACCAGTAAAACAAGTGTGAGACGGTCTTTGACTAAAGTTGAATACCCCTACATTTTTTTAAGAGAAAACCCATTGCAGCTAGTATGACTTTTGCTACTTAGCATTGTAGTCTTCTCTTTAGTAAGATGCAAGGAAACTTGGCTTTCTCATCATATAATGTGCCAAGTTTCAGAGACTTTTTAACACTGCAATGTTTTAGTCTTGTCCCAGCGCTGCTCCTTACTCTTAAAAATATCTCATTCCCTAAGCCACCTGTTTCACAATCTAAACTATAAGGAGAGTTTCACTGTCCATAAGAGATAAGGTAATAAAATGTCTTTTCACTAACAGTGAATTTGTCAACATCTATTTTAAGCAAATGGAAATAGTAAAGGCCTTTTGAGTGGATTGCTAAGTACACTGAAGTCTTCCATCTAGCCAAGATGGCCAAGATTGGCCAACACCAGTACCCAAGCCTTGCAATGATATCATACAACAGGCAAAGGATAAATTCACCTCATATTCAGTCTGTTGAAACTGCCAACATGAAATCAAATAATGTGTTCTCTCTTTTTCACGTACGTGCAACTGTTACTTTTTTAATTGAGAACCAATGTCCCATCTTCCTTCTCTTGATCCAGCAAACAAAAACAGTTACATAATGAGCGTTTGTTTTCACTTCCCATTGCATGGGAGTAAGCAATGTAGAAATGTGAAGTCCTGTATCACATTATGAATATGAAGCTCACAACTGTGAGCCAGCTTGTCCTGTTGTGAGTGTTTAAGAAACTAGCATGAAAAAGTTGGGTTCATTCCTGCTGTTGTAACAGGTCTGCGTGGCAAGGTTTTGGTAGCGGGGGGGGGTTACAGGGGTGGCTTCTGTACGAAGTTACTAGAAGTTTCCCCTATGTCAGATATAGCCAATGCCAGCTGGCTTTAAGACGGACCCGCCGCTGTCCAAGGCCGAGCCCATCAGCGACAGCGTTTTTCACCTCTGTGATAACGTATTTAAGAGAGTGAAAGAGTTGTTGCGCAGCAGGAATTGCAGCGAGTGAGAGGAGTGAGAATGTGTGAGAGAAACATCCTGCAGACACCAAGGTCAGTGAAGAAGGAGGGGGAGGAGATGCTCCAGGCGCCGGAGCAGCGATTCCCCTGCGGCCTGTGGTGAAGACCATGGTGAGGCAGGCTGTCCCCCTGCAGCCCATGGGCGGTGGAGCAGATGACTGCCTACACCCCGGGGAGGACCCCCATGCCAGAGTAGGTGGATACCTGAAGGAAGCTGTGACCCCATGGGAAGCCTGCACCGGAGCAGGCTCCTGGCAGGACCTGTGGCCCATGGAGAGAGAGAAGCCCGCGCTGGAGCAGGTTTGCTGCCAGAGACCCCGTGAGGGGGGCTCACGCTGGAGCAGTCGGTTCCTGAAAGACTGCACACCGTGAAGGAGACCCACGCTGGAGCAGTTCATGAAGAACTGAACCTGTGGGAAGACTCACGCTGGAGAAGTCATGGAGGACTTTCTCCTGTGAGGGGGACCCCACATTGGAGCAAGAAAATCGTGTGAGGAGTCCTCCCTCTGAGGAGGAAGGAACAGCAGAAAACAACAGAGTGATGAACTGACCCCAACCCCCATTTCCTGTTTTCCCCCCTGTGCCGCTGCAGGCAGAGGAGGGAGAAAAATCGGGATCGAAGTTAAGCCCAGGAAAGGAGGGAGGGGTGGGGGGAAGGTGTTTTAAGATTTGGTTTTATTTCTCATTACTCCTCTCTGAGTTAATTGGTAACAAATTACATTTCCCTTCAGTCGAGTCTGTTTTGCCCGTGACAGTAAATGCTGAGTGATCTCCCTGTCCTTATCTCAACACCACAAGCCTGTTGTTGTTTTTTTTTTTTCTCTCCCCTGTCCAGTTAAGGAGGGGAGTGATAGAGTGGTTTTGGTGGGCATCTGGCATTTTGGTCAGGGTCAACCCACCCCAGCTATGATCACTTTTATACTGCTGTTCCCTCATTTTGCCCAGTTGATGGGGTTTTTTCACTTCTCAGTTTCACCTCAGTCAGTCTAAACCAACATAGGAATAAATGTAACTAAAATGAGAATAGGAGGCAGCTTTCAGGGAAACGAGTCCAATTTACATTATGTGTTGCTCTGAAGTGAAGCACACTGGCTGGAATTTTCAAGCAACTGCAAGAAACTTGTGAAGTAAGCTTTATTGTTCTTGTTGTCTAATCCATTTCCTTTATTGTCTGAAAAACCAGCAGGAGAACACTGATATAAATTTTATAAATAGCAGTTCCCTTGCCACATATACTCCCACTGCTCTCAAATACTAAGAAAACATTCTTGTCGGCTCACCAGGTGGGGGTCTGAAAGTATTAAGATTGCTTAAGAGACTTAGCAATGCCTATGTTTCAGCTTGCTGTCAGCTAGTGTGTTTAATGCATAAAAATATAGCTAGCACCATTAGTTAAGTGCAAGTCCTAGTTACAATATAAAAAATAGATGAAGAGCCTCTACCATCACCTCAGCATGGTGCTTAATGGCTGCTTGAATGTACCATATAATCTTTTGGATGGCTTAATTTTTTCCTTCTTCACAGTTCAAAGGAGAAGAGTGGTTATTAACCCTGGTGTTCTCACAACATTTTCAGAGTAGAACTTCACTGAATAAGAAGTGCCACTTAGATTACTAAGGGCAGGATCTAAGGTTTATACAACACTTGCTGTTGGAAAGTTAAACAGAAAAGAGCGTGCTGACCCTCATAGTCTTCTATGATTACATTTGAGGAGGATGAAATTCCTCAATCTTGAACAAGCTGAAATCTCAAATCCCAAACTACTTACTGCTAAACAATAGGGTAGTAATAGTGGGCAATGTTGCTAACAAGGTGTTTCTCCTTCCAGTCATCATTTCATTTCAGTATAATTATTAATTTTAATTGCCTTTGAAATATCTGTTTTTCTAAACAGCCTTGGTTTTGATTAGCAGGGGGATAAGGAATAAGTAGAAGTAACCAGTGGTAAATGGGTATAAGATTTCTTGAATACGTCACTTGCCCAAATGGGTAGTAACTGAAGGTTGTCACCATCTTATATTTGTTCATTGGTCTGTGTAAATGGCGATGTGAGTCCCACAGGATTTGGAGAGCTCTTGCAGATGATAATAATTAACATTATTGCTGACAGTCTCTGTAACTATGCCAAGCATTGAAGGGATGAAAACGTAATTTACCTTCTTATCCTTAAAGGTTTTGTTCCTTCATGTTAGTGTTCAGTCAGACTAGTGGAGCAGCCAAAGGAAATTTGTTTTATCTGGTGCCCATATTCTGCCACTTCTTTGCAACAAAGCAAACATTTCAGCTTCTAGAGCCAGCCAATCAAGCAGTGCTTACAAACATAATCCCTTCCAAATAAAATTGAAAGCCAACTTAGATAACACCAACAGATAACAAATCCATACTTTTAAAGGAATGATAACAAGCTTTAGGCATTGACAAAAGCAGAAGTGAAGCAAAAGGCAGCACTTCTGTGGTACCCTTCTTTGTCACACCTTCAGCTGTACTAGACCTATAGAGTCTTTTACAGTGAATTTAAGCTGACAAGAACAGATTTGCAAATTATTGACCTGGTATGTTTCTTATTCTAGGTTCTATCCTTAGGGGCTGATGTTCTACCAGAATATAAACTCCAGACACCTCGCATCAACAAGTTTACTATATTGCACTATAGTCCTTTCAAAGCCGTCTGGGACTGGCTCATTTTGTTGCTGGTAATATACACCGCCATATTCACCCCTTACTCTGCTGCCTTCCTTCTGAATGATAGTGAGGAACGGAAGAGGAGAGAGTGTGGATATTCTTGCAGCCCACTGAATGTTGTAGACTTAATTGTGGATATTATGTTTATCATTGACATTCTAATAAACTTCAGAACAACATATGTAAACCAGAATGAAGAAGTGGTAAGTGACCCAGCAAAAATAGCAATTCACTACTTCAAAGGCTGGTTCCTAATTGACATGGTTGCTGCAATACCTTTTGATCTGCTGATTTTTGGCTCTGGCTCTGAAGAGGTAAGCTTAAATGAATAAGAAATCTTAAATCTTAAATTTTGACTTTAACCAAAATATTTAACTACAATAATCTGTATATTCTAATATATATTTTTGCTTCTCAGTTAATAGGCTGTTTGGTAGTTCCACTCCATCATTTAAAGTTAAAATAAAGTTAAATCTTTCTTAGTAGAGTAATGTAGAATATTAGCTTTCATTGACAGGAGAACAAGTTGAATGATTCAGCTGGTATTTTTCCACTATACCGTGTTTGATACTGTCTTTACAAATAATGAAGTAAATATATCATGTATGAATGCTTTTATTTAAGAACTGCTCCTTTGATTTGCTGCTTGCTTTGTAAAAACTGTTCATAATGCATATAAGTGTTGTGTAGGCATTAAAGCATGAAAATAAATTTTCTCTGTTCAAAATCTTTAGATCAGTTGTTTACTCAGTGTAAAACAGATTAGTTGTAGTCTAAATGATACCAGTTAACAATAAGATTTGGCTCTTGTCTATTTTGTCAAGAATATGGACTACCAAAAGAAAGAAAAAAAGATTATATGGAGTTAAACCTTGCCAGGCATGGCTAATGTCCTCACCCTATCTGTACAATAGGTTAAAAAAGCATTCAATAGATGCATCCAAAAATTGCCCAAAAGTGTTTAAAACATACACTATGTTCTGGATGCCTGACCCAGTTCTGCCTCCTTCCAAAGAATTTTATTTAGTTTAAGAAGGGCTAAAGTTATAACATATTTTTTGATGAGCAGTGAACTGACAGGTAGAGAATTGTGGTTTTTTGTGATACATAGAAGACAGCAGTTAAAAAAAAAAAAAAGCAGCAAACCAAGCAAAATATGATCCATTCACTTTTCAAAGGACACAAATCCATTTCTTTAAAATATCATTTCACACATATTGACATAAGGGAAACAGACAGTTTAGGTTTGTCGACCATATGGGCCTCTCATTAATTGAGAAGAGAAAGGTGAAAACTACAAATTAATCAGCAACCTTTAGCATGAAAACTTACTGTTCTGACTCTATGCCTCTGTGTCACAATACAGAATGCCAAAACTTTTTCATTTTAAAATTAATTCCTTTTTATTAAAGTCATTTGCTGTGACAGCAAATATTTTTATGTCCACCTCAAAAGCCTTATCTGAACTCTGAGCAAACCAAGCATACCCTAGCTATCCTCAGAAATTACATGTAAACTTAATTAAGTATGCCTTTAAGGGTCAGTATAAAACAACTGGCACATACCGATGTGCACCTTGGGAGTCTTGTGAGCGTATTAAGTCTTGAAAATTTCAGAAGTAGGGTGAACATCAGTCATGCTTTTCTTAAAATAATTTTCTTGAATTTTGTATAATGAGAATGTTTTTCTGTCTCCCCTACTTCTGAAAAATCATTATAATGATAGAAAGCAGTCATAGAAATCAATAGTAATGTTCCTAATCAATAGATATTCTTACTAATTTGAACATGAGTGTACACACTCAAGGTAAATGAGGAATCTGGAAAATCATGTAGGTAATAGCATGCAGTAGAAATAGATGTTGTTAAGGGAATGCAATAAGAGAGAAAGTATCATAAAGGATGGAGGGCACATATTAATAGCTCTCTTACCAAAAGAGAACTTTTCTATTCAGAAAGTGACTGAAAAGCTCAGAGATTCAAGAGAAACTTTGATCACTTTTTGCATTCATTTTCTGTGGTAGGTCTCAGTGTTTCTGCAGATTTTTTTCTGTGGTTTTGATAGCACAGACACATGAAAGAAGCATTTTAACAATGGCATTATTTCTAAGTTGGGCCACATCTTTCCCCTTCAGGTGTGGTCTGCATCCCTTTCTGATCACTGAGCACTCATCACTGCCAAAAATTATGTTCAGTGGTCGGAAGTGTAGAGCATCAAGAATTGCAACAGGGAGCAATTCCAAAGTTCGTTGAAGGAGTGCTCTTTGGATTTGACCCTGAACATCATTCTTCCACACCTCCCCTGTTACAGACACCCTTAAGAGTAAAGTGCCAAGTGCTAAAGTGATGTTAAAGGGATAACTTTAACATAAGATAACATTACAGATTAGAGGCAAACAAGTGCATTCTGGTAGGTGAGTACACAAACACAAAAACATGGAACTAGGAACAGAAATTATTGGATCATGTAATGACGTTTTCAATATTGCACATATAAGCAAACTAATTCTTTATTCCCTCAAAACCTAATTATTGGACAGTTTCACTAGCTGGAAAAACTAGTTTGTTTACCTAAGCAGCAAAGAAACGATACAGATTCTGACCAGTTCACAATACCATTGTGACTTTTTCTCATTCATGGTATTGAATGTGTAAGTCACTTTTTCTCAGCTGCTTCTTACTGCAGTTTTTCTTCCTACATTGCTATAATATTTCCCCAATGATCCCTTTTGATAGTTTAGCAAGACGCAAACATAAAACTGTTAGAATGGAGCATTTTTCATTCAATAGAATTTTTTCAGTCATAAGGTTTATCTTTTTTATGAAATCTCTCTTTTTTGTTATCTAGAGATTCTTCAAATAAGATCCCCTATGAACAATTCTATTGAACAGACTTTTTATTAAACAACATAAGCTCCAAAGAGAGCTCCATATGTGCTCACCTAGCTTTAAAACACCTTGATATCAAACTGAGTCTAGAAAGGGCAGGAGATAATAATCCAAATACCACATGCAGAACTCTCTGAATGCTTCTATTTGAGCATACTTTGTCAACCATAAGAAAGCAAGAGAGTAAGACAGTTAATTTTCCAATTTCTAAAATAGGGAACTAATATAATTTTAATACATTTTCTCTGTTTAAGCAGACTCAACTGTCTTCATTTAGTAGTTCTACCACTCAATGCCCCACCCCACCCCCAACCCAAGGAGGGAAATCGGGAAAAGGAGACCCATGGGTTGAAAAGGAAACAGATTTAACAAAATAATAATAATAAACTAGTATTAATACAAAGTACGCAAAGTTGTACTCGGCCCACGCAGTGGTGGCGAGCTGCACGCTCCCAGCAGCGGATGCCAGGCATCGAGCACTGCAAACACCACAGCTCCAGCAAACGCGTGACGGTCACCACAAGCGGGCGAGCAGGCCTCGGGAGTAGAACAACGGGTGAGACCCTCCAGGGGTGGCGACCACTGAGGAAGAGGCCCGTCCCCAGCAAACTTTCCAGTTTATAGTGAGTGTGACATTTATGGTATGGAGCACTCCCGTTGGCCATCTTGGGCCAGCTGCCCTGGCTTTCGCTCCTCCCAGCTTTAGCACCTGCTAACTCGCAACTGGTAAAGGCCTTGGTCACTACAGGGACCCGCACACCAGGCTGGCACCAACTAAAACAAAGCGTCTTATCAGCTTTGCTCTCATTGAATCTGGTGCTGCAGCCTTCCCAAAAATGCAGCTTTGCTGAACAGAACATTGATTCTATCATTCTGTCCCAGCAAAACCGGGACATCAACACAAAACTATTATGTCCGGTAGGATCTGGCGGTGCTGGTCGACAGCCAGCTAAACATGAGCCAGCAGTGCGTCCAGGCAGCCAAGAAGGCCAACAGCATCCTGGCCTGTATCAGAAATGGCATGGGCAGTAGGAATAAGGAAGTGATCGTGCCCCTGTACTCAGTACTGGTGAGGCTGCACCTCGAATACTGTGTGCAGTTTTGTGCCCCTCACTAAAAGAAGTACGTTGAGGTGCCGGACTGTGTCCAGAGAAGGGCAACGAAGCTGGTGAAGGGTCTAGAGCACAAGTCTGATGAGGAGTGGCTGAGGGAACTGGGGTTATTTAGCCTGGAGAAGAGGAGCCTGAGGGGAGACCTTATCGCTCTCTATAACTGCCTGAAAGGAGGTTGTAGTGAGGTGGGTGTTGGTCTCTTCTCCCAAGTAACAAGCGATACGACAAGAGGAAATGGCCTCAAGTTGAACAAGGGGAGGTTTAGATTGGACCTTAGGAAAAATTTCTTTACTGAAAGAGTGGTCAAACGTTGGAACAGGCTGCCCAGGGAGGTGATGGAGTCACCATCCCTGGAGGTGTTTAAAAAAATGTGTAGATGTGGCACTTTGGGACATGGTTTAGTGGCCATGGTGGTGTTGGGCTGATGGTTGGACTTGATGATCTTAGAGGTCTTTTGCAACCTAATGATCCTGTAATTCTATGGTAAACCATTGTCTTTTTTTGGTTTATTGTAAATGTTAAGTGGCATTCCTGATACCTGAGAAGATACCTGCTCAGCTGAGGAGTCTGTGTTGGATTTTAAACAAATAATAGTTGCAGTGGCACAGCTCCTTAAAGCACACAGAGAGATGATGTCCATGTAGAAGTGGAATGCTGCTTAAGATTAATAGATATTTTTGGACATATGCATTTAAAATAACGTGCTTTTTAATGTATTGATCAGCTTTTCACTTCCAAGACAGGGAAAAATCAGATGGATATACAGACAGCCAGAGTTTCTTCCCTTTCATCTAGAAGCTACTGCAATAAAACACAAACAAGTCATGGTAACAGCTTCAGCAAGAAAATTCTCATATTTATAGTTTTATTAAATTGAAGCCAGAGAGAACACTCAACTGAAATATGCAGAAAAGCATGAAAGCTTTTGCTGTTTGTACAAATAACAGTGATCAGAGCTATTTTACAGAACATAATTTAAAAGCCTATCAACAGGAAAAATTCTGCCTTAGAAAATAAAAATAAATACATCAAGGTGCTCTTGTTCTTCTCTTAGTTTTGACATCTTCACTTCACTACACAGTGTATCTGTTAAAGAAAACTGAAAAGAAGAATCCCACACCTCTAGCATTAGAGATTGTACTTCATAGACCTGACTGCATCTCCACTGATAGAATCAGTACTTTACCCCCTTCCAAATCAAAATATATTCAAAAATTAAGCTCAGAAAACATCTCAGGAAACGAGTAATACATTTTCCTGTACTCAGTTTAGCAATTTACTAGGAAAACCTCTTTCAATTAATTTCAAGTCTTTTACACTGAAGACTGCACAGCTGATTGTACAATCTGTCTGCCTTTGCATTAGCAACTCTGTGGGCTGAGTACAGTCCAGGATGATGCAGCATTAGGGTACCAGGATGATGCAGCATTGGAATAGAGTCTCTGACAGTTACTTAGGTGGCTGGTAATATCAGAGAAGTATTTAGTATCAACTTGTTCTTACCTTGACTATTTTGCGAGATGAAGCAACAAGGAACCCCAACACTGCTTAAGCAGGCAGTTATTTATAGGCCGTTTTGGCCATCCTTTATCAATGGCACTGGAAGTACCAGTACCCTGCTATAAATAAGAAGTTTTGGTTAGTTGAAATATTTTTAATTGCTGTATGTACTAACATTTTCAGTATCATGATGCATACTGTATAAAGATCTTCAACAATGGCACAGTGCTCAGAAGAGGCTATTAAGGTAATGAAGCATCGACTGAAAGGCCAAACTCTGGCATATATTAGAGATTTCTCCAAGAGAGAGAAAAGAGTTAACTGTCCTTCATGCTATCGTTCTCATATGTAATGGATTTATTTACAGGCTGCAAAATAGGTAGAAGGTTGATGATGTTTTTAACATAAAATGTAGGTGACAGGAAATTATTGAGAAACTGAGGACCTTGCAACACCGGGAAGCTGGAAAGGACCCTAGCAGATGAAATACTGTGTAAGCAAGCGCACATTAATGCACATTGGAAGAGACAGCCTGAGCTACTCATACACTTCAGTGGGTTATTTGGTTTAAAAAAAGAGACAAATAAGAGATGATGTTATAGATTTATACATTAATGATAATGGATGTTACGAAGAAAGAAAAAAAACCCACAAAAATCTAGAGGAAACCTAAGAATTTGGCTATCAGTGAGAAAGTCATGAGTCATAAATGGCTTTTTGCACAAGTAGACTACCATTTATGCAGATAATTAAGTGATACCAGCTCTCTCCTGCAGTCTGATACAATAATAACTTCTGAATGATACTCTCTGCAATCAGATAGACTGATGCCCTCCTCTTTCAAATTGTACTGTAATCAATTGCTGTCCATCAAAATAGCCCCCTGTTGTGGTCATTTCAGCATCAGGGCTTGAGAAATTGAAGGTATAAACTAATCTCGCTGTTAAGAAAGAAGACTAATCACAGTTAAGGATACTCCCCTGTAATATATAAGGATATTTTAAAATAAATTCATTGACCTATACTTAGAAAATATGGTATCCATTAACTCCTGGTTTTAGAAGGTCATTTTTTTTCCCCTGGAGAGAAAATAATTGACAAGCTTTAACCTTTCTCAAGCTTCTTATTAACAGAACTGAGTAATTATTCCAAAACAACTAAATATGTCTTCTGTGTGGTTACTTAGCTCATGGAGAGAACCATTAGGCATGCAAGAACCATTGTAGGCATGATTTATTATTTATTTTTTGTGCTATTACTAAAGCCAAAACAATAAAAAAAAAAAATACACTTCTAATCCAGGTCTCCCTCCTGTACTATACCTATGAAAAATCAAGTCATTTTAAAAGGCCAAATAGCACAATAACAAAGCAAGGACAAAATATCAAAATTGTGTTCACTATAGTGCTTAACAAGATGTTAGATTGGCAGGTTGGAGTAGATAAATAGTGCAGTGGAGAAATCTAAGCTGATCTTTTTTACTTTTCTCTATAATTTTTTTTATTTGTAATAAAAAAGTAAATTTGAGGAAACAAATTGGTTTTGGTAGAATCTATTTAAAATGGGTATTACCTTAAGACATTTATCTTTTTAATAAATCTTACCAGCTAAAAAAGACTTCTTCAGTATCTTGTAGGTAGATGAGATTCTGAGAGTACTTAAATACATGCTATGGTCCTGATGAATTCCGGTTTAGACAGTTAAGTGCCTTACATGAATGGAATACTGTTTGCACTGAATATACTATAGTGGGGGAAAATGATCCTATACACACCTTCTACCAACCCAGTTACATAGTTTCAGTAGCTATGAGATTCCTATGTGCTTCTGGTTCACAGTAAACGTTGCTACTGAAAAAAAAAAAAATCCTGATGTGGGTGTCCAGGAACCCTGGAACTTGTAGTCCAGCTGATAAAGCTAGGTGTGATGAAAACAGAGCAGCAAGCAATTCAGAGAAAAAAGTAGGATTTATCAGATTGCTGTTTGCAGACGTTAGTTGTTGGCACCAGATGGGGTAAGGTGGGTAACTGACAGAGTAGGACCTCTGCTTCCTTAGGTGCCGTGCTGAGCAAAGTATTCCAGCACACCAAGGAAATTACATTGCACAAGGCATAGTTCTGACACCAAGTACTTCTGTCCATGCCCAAGTGGCACATGGGAGGTGGACTGTTACTGTGTGAAGGCTACATCTACACTGAGAAGTGGACAGCATGTAAAGGCACACCAAAACCTATGGATCATGCTCTCCACCTCTACTTCCAGCTGTATTTTAGTGTCAAAGCCTCTCCACTGTGTTAAAGAGAATTCAAACCCAGCATGAGTTTCTTGATGCTTTGGAGCACTTCTAGTCTCACTCATGCTGATTTCACCCTGAAGAGATGGAGTTTGCTTGTATTATACACCTCCCGCATACTCCAGAGCTCACACTGATGCAGTATCTAAGCATGGGATTAACACTGAGAATGGGTAACATTAGCAAGTCTTATCTTAAGAACGGGGTGGAAAAAACTTATAGGAAACTTATTCAGTCTTGACATTTACTGAATACTTCAATATATTGTCAGACTTAATGGAGGGGAAAAAGGTAGCTGAGTTCTTTTTGAAATAGTTATTATTTACAGTGCTTTCAATCTCTTTTACAAGGAATTAAAGGAATGCGAGGAAAATTATTTACTGATTGAAAACTGTAAATTTACATTAATAAACTTAAGATTCCTTTAAAAAGATCAGAGCCTCAAAGAGACTGCAATGAATCATAGTGCAGGTCCGCACTAAAAAGCTTGGAATGTATTCCTGGTTTATAACTGACTACATTTTTGTTTAATGGTGTAGTACTTTTATTACTGGCTTCTGCTACTACACCTGCAAGCTTCAGGATGAAAGATGCAAAAAGAAGATTAATCTGAAGTCTCTTAAGAGTAACTACTCCATGATTTTCAGTTCATAGTGCTTCATCTTCTTTTTAGCTGTGTAGAGTGTTCTGACCATTACAAACAGGAAGAATATTTGCAGAATAAGATACTTACTCTTTGGGACATTTCTTCTGTCTGTTCCTTCTCTCTTCTAGAACATGTGTGCCAGAGCATTGCAAGGACAGTCTAAGTTAGGATCAAATATAGTCACACAGCTTTGTTCAAACATCATAAATACTTGTTACCTACAAGGCTAGTCATATATTTATGAGTAGTTCCAATACCTTACAGACTTTATCATGCCAAAGCATCATTAATCTAATTAGACCATTTAAGTCCATTAGGGTGGATTGAAGAGTCTAGATCAAGAATAATATTCAAAATGAAAGAGTATTCAGCAGATAATGACAACTTCAATATATCTTACTTTAAAATGTGCATTTCTTATTGTTTTCTTCACTGTTTTTATAATAAAATTGATAGTTTAAAGAATACGAAATTAAGTTTACATTGAAATGGGTTAATCTACCTGTTTTGTTGATTCCCCAAAATAACGGAATTTGCACTGGTTTATTCATGCTGACTAGTCGTGAGAGTACATTTGCTAACGGAAAAAATCAATTTCTATCTTATTTTTACAGACAACAACATTAATAGGTCTTCTGAAGACAGCTAGACTGCTGCGTTTGGTGAGGGTAGCACGGAAATTGGACAGATATTCAGAATATGGTGCTGCAGTTCTGATGCTCCTTATGTGCATATTTGCACTAATTGCACACTGGCTTGCTTGCATTTGGTATGCCATTGGAAATGTAGAAAGACCTTACTTGGCTCACAAGATTGGCTGGTTGGATTCTCTAGGAGAACAATTAGGAAAGCATTATAATAAGAGTGATGCAAGCTCTGGACCATCCATCAAGGACAAATATGTTACAGCACTTTATTTTACCTTCAGCAGTCTGACAAGTGTAGGATTTGGAAATGTGTCTCCAAACACCAACTCAGAGAAAATCTTTTCCATCTGTGTCATGTTGATCGGCTGTAAGTAGTTTTATCTTACTAAATTTTTTATTTTTTTCTCAGTGTTTGAGCAACTGACTTAATGGTCTAAACTAATAAGATTATAAGCATACAGCTGAAAGGGCAAATTCACAGGGAAAGCAATGTTATATGCAAAAATATGTTGTGACTCATGCAGTGTCAGGAAGTAGTCAAGTTGCTTGACTACTCAAAATCTGTTACCCAAACTGTCAGAAGTTTTGTGTTGTGTATCTGTCTCTAAACAAATCCTGTATACAGTAGGAAGCTGAGTTTTGAGTGGATTTAGGAAACTATAGCCCATCATTTTTTGGATAACCATAATTATATTTTATTTGATGATTTAAACCCTGAACCTATAAATGTATACATACCTTCTTAACTCTGCCCTTTGTTCTTATCTTGTACTTAACCTTAGTTCCTAGTTCTTAGTTTACCAAAGTCCGTAAAATTAGATAAACCTAATTTACAACACTAAATTCAGGACTACAAATCTCCAAAGATAAATATTACCAAGTTGATTATGATTTAATATTTAAGCTTCATCTGCTGAGTTGGTACTGGTACAATCAAATCAATAAAAAGCTTCAAGTAAATAAATTTGACATTTCTGAAAATGTTATTAGTCTCATCTGAGCTGTTTTATGTACAAAGTACACTATAAGAACTGTTGCATCATCTGCAAAACCCAATGATATGAAAGTAAGTTTTGCTTCTGTTTAATCCAGCATTAATGTATGCTAGCATTTTTGGAAACGTATCTGCAATAATCCAAAGACTCTACTCGGGAACTGCACGGTATCACATGCAGATGCTGCGAGTAAAGGAGTTTATACGCTTTCATCAAATCCCCAACCCTCTGCGGCAGAGACTTGAGGAATACTTCCAGCATGCATGGACATACACCAATGGCATCGACATGAACATGGTATGTTGTTTTGTTTTTCAGGCATGGATGCTGAGGAATAGATAAATGCGTGAGAATTTAGAAAGAGTTTCTAAGTCTTCATTATTTATGAGCTGTAAAAGTACAAGCTTAAGAAGGTGGATATATAGCAATTATTGAAAATCAAGCAATTACAAGTTAGCACCCAAACAACTGCCTAGATTATTACAAGCTATATCAGAAATCTGAACTCTCACTGTGCGTAGGAAAGCTTGAGATCTGTAGCTGACTATTACAAGCTTAAGACAAGAAAAAAAATCACAGGTTTCTTATTTCAGACATAGTTGTTCCAGAATTTTGTTTGTTCTTTGGCCTGATTTTCCACTTCCAGTATCAAACAGTAGTTCCTTTGTTGGTATATATAGAGTTACTCTTCTGTAAAACTTATGATCAATTCCTTTTCAAAATCCTGTGGTGTAATCTAGAACAGGTGTATTGGGGGTGGGTGGAAGAGAGGAGCAGGCAGGTGGATTAATTAGCTGCTCTTTTCAGAGTGAAATAAGCTAATCGTACAATAGTGCAAACAGTAGTTTGCTTGCATTCACAACCGTGTAATTCTGCACTGAAAGCCAACACAGTACTATCAACCATTTAGCAATCCACAGAATCTCATATCTAGGAAGTGACAAGGTACAACACTCATATTTCTGTTCTCAATAAAAAACCTGTACTTGCTGCTTATGTAAAAATATATTATGTTGCCAGCTAAAAAGGAATAACAATCTGCTAATAAGCAAAAGTAAGAACCTATATTTCTGGCTTGTATTCTGGAGACAGTAACAATTTTTCTGAAAACTTCACATAGTTTTGAATACACTGAGAGTATAGTATTGTGCATCTTAAGGATCTGCAAATCTGTGTCTCTAGAGGGATGCTTTCCAGAGCTATTCTGAGTTACGGGTTAGAGACTCTGCAGAGCTCTCCATGAAGTTGGCAAGAACAAGAAAATCTATACATTTTTGTAACGTTTTAACTAGAAATCAACCTCCAAAATTTTGACATAAATTCAAACAGCTTCCATGTGATATCTATACATACATTTGTGAATGACTGCCAGAGCGGTACACTTTTATGCAGTAAGCAGAAACAATAGTCTTCATTAAAAACTTTTATAAAGCTGAATCATTTGTCAGCTTGACTCTATGGTTACCATTAAGTAAAGCAGATCTTAAAAGTAAGACGGTAAATTAAATATATCGGGCTTCACCTCTCACTTCCATGAGTGTCCCCTCCAGAGGGATATTATGCCCAGCACAGGACAAGAATGTTTGTATAAACCTCTGCTGGGGATTGCTGCAGTGGAAGGCAGCATTGGTAGCTTTGTCCTGCGTGGCACTGAATGACCCTAATTCCCTCTGATGGAAATGGGATTGTGGGGTACTCAGCACTTTGCAGGATCAGGCCCTTAAGATGCCAGTGGGTGCAGCCTAAGCCTAAAGTAGCTCATTGAATTATTTCTGAAGATATTACAAAATCATGTATGCCTTAACTAATTCATTACCAGTAACGGATGTACTAAGAACACCTGTTTCATATGAAATAGTAACTAAAATTGGATATTGTCAGGTTAAACTTTGCATAATGCAGGCATTGGTGTACTGGAATTAGTCTTGGATTTGTCATTAATGTGAACTACTAACTAAACGGATTAAAGAGCCCATATTCTGCAACATGATTGTGAGGCAGTGTGAAGGCTTTGTTTTAAATAAAATGTGACAAAAATCAAGTTCAGTATCTCATTTTGTTATATTTTATTTCCTATTCTGCTCACAATTCTATCCCTCAAGTTATATGGCAGTTGCTTAATTTTCTTAAAAATCAAGTTTGAATATACTACACTTAGCACAAGGATAATATAAGAATTGTGTGATTTATGTTGTACTTATGAAAGATTTATCTCTTTCCTGTCTGCTTCATACCTAAATACATGGAATAACACCACCCACTGGTAAGAGCAGGAGGTATTTATGTCAAATTTAATTCCAGTATAAAGTGTGGAGAATATCCATGTTATCTCTCGGGTTTAGAGCTTGTTCAATGCTTTCTAATTTTTGCATGATGAAGTTGTAGATAGTAAAGGGAAATAATCCAAGTAGGATCAGATGTGGGGCAAAATGGTTACTAAAAATTAGGCATTAAGAAATATGAAACTAACCACATTTATTAATCACTGTTTTACCCCACAACTCAAATCGTGCTTCTCTGCCCAAAAAAGGTCATGTGCATATTGGTTTGCATTAGATAGTTGCTCTGTAGGAATGTCACTGACAAAGTTGCCATGCTGATCATTCTGTATTTTCCTTTGCGTGAATGCTCTTAGTTCAAACTGTATATGCATGTTAGCACAAGCACCAATGAAGTTTTCTTGGCTATAAGCCATGTGCATATGAGATGGATTTGCATGTGGTATTAAATTAATTTTGCATGAAATATTTGCATTTACACACCAAAGGGCTAATACTGTCCTCAAAGAAATGTGTTTGACTCCTGTCAATATTTAGTGGGAGTTTTTTGCAAATATCTGAAGGCAGAATTTGATCCAACATCTTTCTTTTTCATTTCATGACTGAAAAGTGAATAAAATTCAAAAAACTCAGTCCTCTTTCTCCTTTGAAATATGAAATGCATGAATAATTTACATTTTATATATATATATGTACATGTAATGTATGCACACACACCTAGTCATATATATATATAAAAATAATATTAGACAATAGGTTTCAAAAGATGCTTTTAATTATCATCAGAAATATACTTAAGAATTCAGGAAAAGTGAAAAAACACCCCACAATTTTTAACCTCAGGAATAATACTGCACTAAGACTAAGTAAACTTGATTTCCTAAACAAAAGCCTACGCTTTATATTGAAAACCAGAAGATAATATGCTCATTTGAAATGGCTAGACTTAAAACTAGCTTTAAAGATCTGCAGGTGAAATATGCTGAGAACATTGTTTATTTGTTTAGTTGTTCCCTTCTGCTTCATTTCTACATCTCTCTGATTATGTTTCATTGCATAATGTATTTTGGTAAAAACAGTTCCACATAATTATGCATGGACTGGATAAACAGGATTTGGGATTTATTTTAATCTGGATAAAAGTCTCGAGTCTATAGAATAAGCATAATTTAAATCATATCCCTGTGGTATACACTGCCAAAGTTAAATTACACAAAAAATTATTTACAGTGTATATTGTTTCATAAAACATCACCAGTCCCAAAGATTCAAAGATTTTTTTTATTTTTTAAACAATCCTGTTCTGTTTTTCCTAAACTCTCTTTGCCTTCTTTTCCCCCCTTCATACCAATGTTATCAGTCCGGCACTGATAATAGCATGCCTGTGATGCTTACCCTAAAAAGATGACATAGTTAGTGTTTGAGATCCTTTTAAGTTATGCATGTATCTTTTACAATCCTCCCCCCCTTCTTTCCATGGATCTTCTGTGCATCTGTATAGCTTTAGTGGTTTATTTTACCTTTAAAAAAGTTCAAGGAAGTAAATAAGTGGGACAAGCTTTGGAAAGTGTTTAGCCAAATGTACACGTTAATTAAAATTTTGGATGCAGGATGATGCCTTTTTATTTTGGATTTTACCCAATACCATGAAAGCAGAGAGCAAGTCAGAATTTTAATGCATAAATTTCTGGAACCTTCTCCTGCAAGCATTCAAGCAAATGGTCGATTTTACACTTGTGATAAGTTGTCTTGGCCACAGTGATCATGCAAGTACAGCAGAGCATACACCTATCCTGAAGGATCAGAACCAGCAATGCTGCTGTATCAAATAAAGGGCAGGTTCACCATCGCTTTGGTGAGGCTTCTTTTGTGACAAATTGGCAACTAGTCACGGGATGACACCACTACCTTTGTTATTCTTGCTTTCCCTCCCACTGTGATCACTTCTTACGATGAAAACAATTCTACCAATAGAACTATTGCCAGTAATATCTTTGAATCAGAGAATTAGAAAAGTAAATTAAAGTTTCAAAAATAGAAAGAAGTTCCTTATACTGTCAGAAGGGTAATCCAATTAGAAGTGTTTGGGAAAAAAAAAACAACAAGTAGTAATTGGTTAAACAGAAGGAATATGTAATCATGGTGGAAAGTGGTACGGCTATTTGTCTGTATGCCATAATGGCAATCATAAGACATATAAGCCTATCAGAAAGTACCTCAGATATGATTAACTGTAAAGCTGTATTTTCATTTTCTATAACAAGACCACTTAAAAAAACATGAATGCCTACATTAAATCAAGTTATAGAAAAGAATAACTCATAGGAAAAAAAAATACTTTCAAGAATGTCAATCTATTTGCAATATCAGTATCTCACTGCATTGTATTTTGTGACCTAATGTCTCAAAAACAAGAGCAATTAACAATTTTCCAACTGTCATATTTTTGGAAAAACATGGATCTGGTCAGCTTCCAACTTCTGCAGACATTGAACTTTTCTGTGGATGAGTGAGTCAACAGTCTAAGAAACTGAAATAATTTTCTGTCCTCCTCACCCAGCAATGTATCATATTTCGGAGATCACCTTTCAGATGTACTCAGAAACTGTAGTAAGATTATAGGTGAAGAATGATCCAATGCAGCTCCAGTCATTTCAATATAAAAATGTCACACAAATCTGTGTCATGGCAGTGACTGAAAGAAAAAGATCCTAATTCTTCATAAGGTTGTCAGACTTCAAATCTCATTGAAAGGCAAATTAGCTCATCATCACACACTGCTTCTCTTCTCTCTCAGCTGTTATAAGGAACTCCTTCATAGCCTGCAAAAAAAAAAAAAAAAAAAAAAAAAAATCTGACTTTGCAACATTTTCCTGTGTGAAGAAGAATCATCAGAAATAACCCTTATTCTGTGTGGAGCCCAAGAGCTGCTGGCACAGAGTTTTCGCCACCTGTGACCTTGTTCATTCTTTTCTAAATGGTGAAATCCCTTGGAAATGTTTTGGCCTTCTGCTTATAGAAACAGTTAATTTCTGTCATTTACTATCACAGAAATAGTAAATTCTAAATTCTTTCTAGAAATAGAACTAGGTTGAATTACAGAAATGTTTAGCCTAGATGAAGATGTTATTAAAATCTCTGAGTCACATGTTTGTGACAAAAGTAAATCCCACACTACTCTTTCCATCAGAGGGAACAGCTACAGGGGGACAGAGATCCTAAATCAAAATCTAAGCAGCACAATTTGTGCAGATAAGAGTCTCAGATTAGTGCTAAAATTAGGTGCCAGAGTGATAAAAATTAAAGACATCGGTTATTTCACCAAATAGATGAATTACTATGAATTAATTTCACTCAGTCTTACAGAACAAACTAAGACAGGCAAAATGTTAGTTTTGAAGATAAATCCCCACTAGGGTGAACACTCCAAGGCATGGGGTTTCTTCCCTGTAATTAGTTCAAAAATGGTTGTTCAAATTGTTCAAGAACTTTATTCAGCATTTAGGGATGCCAATGGCAACGCATCCTAAGACCTATATTATGCAGATGAGATCCAAATAGAGATTGTGTAATCTACAACACAAAGAATAGTTATTCCCACCTCTTTATACCTTCAGCTGCTCATTTTTTTTGCTGGGTTAGTTTTTGCATGAATCAGTTTCTCAAACTATTTCACAAGGAGAGATCAAGACAGGGCAGGAATAAACAGACAATGTGGTGAAGGACTAGAATTCTTCTTTCAGTTTATGCCAGCTTAAATTGTCAGATGAACCTGAGAGTCTACATTTATCTTTCCCTCTATATGCCAGACACCTGGCACTCATAAACAACTCTGATTCTAGGACAAGAAAGCCTTAGTCAAACTGAGTTTCAACACAGCCCAAACAGACCCACAACACACAAGAGCCCTTTTGTGCTCTCTTCAACTGCTGCCTGACACGTAATGTTTGATCCCACCTATATTTCAATAGAGAAAATGTGTGACAGAAAATTATATGCAGAATTAAAAGAATATTTTTGACTGTCAGACTGCAGGCACTAGAGCATTTCTCATAGTAGGAAAGACTGAGACTGATGGGACTGTTCAGCCTGGAGAAGTGAAGGCTCACAGGGCATCTCATCAGTGTGAACAAATACCTGAAGGGAGGATGTAACGAAGATGGAACCAGGCTCTCTTCAGTGGTGCCCAGCAACAGGACCAGAGGCAATGTGCACAAACTGAAACAGCAGGTTCCGTCCAAACACCAGGAAAAACTTTTTTACTGTGAGGATGACTGAGCACTGGCACAAGTAGCCCAGAGAGGTTTTGCGGTCTCCATCCTTGGAGATATTCAAAAGCTATCTCGACATCATCCTGGGCTACCAGCTCTAGGTAGCCCTGCCTGAGCAGGGAGGTTGGACAAGATGACCTCCAAAGGTCCCTTCCAACATCAACCATTCTGTGTTTCTGTTAGTATAGAATGTGATATTTCCATGTTTAATGACAATTATTGCAGCTAATATCCTGATTTGCTTTGGCTTGGATGCTTTCTAAATATTTTCTGTGGGACAGATGTCAATACTTGTGCCACAACTGAGGATAAAAAATCTAAAAATTGTCATGAATCTTATCATTTATCCAAACAAAACAAAATTATCATTGCCCCAAACACTTGCTAGTTGTCTGAGGTTAGGGCACATAGGTGTCTCTAATTTTGCTGTCACAAAATTGTCTGATACGTGTATGAGTGATAGCTTGTTGTCATCCTGAAAAAGAGAAGTTAATGAAGCTTGACTCCCTCTCCACTTATAAAAGACCACATTCTTCAAGGCAATATGAATCATGTCCCTACTATCCTCACTAAACTTCAATCAATTATTCCGCATAAAATGTTTTACTTCTCTCTGAATGACACTCTCCTCCTCTCTAAGCATGCCAAGTAGATAAACCAATGTTATCTGACACGGAATAAGTTTTATTCCAGACAGGAAGAGATGACTGAACTTGGACTTGATAACTATTAATGAGATACAACTGGAGCATGTGGTCACAGCATTGTAACTGTTTTTCCTTTTCTTTTTTTTTTCTGAGGGGCAGAAGGTTGAGGCTGATTTTATATTGTTACATGTCTTTTTTAGAAGATCTGTGTCTCTTG
The DNA here is from genome assembly GCF_034619465.1 of Leptosomus discolor. Taxonomy (NCBI): domain Eukaryota; kingdom Metazoa; phylum Chordata; class Aves; order Leptosomiformes; family Leptosomidae; genus Leptosomus; species Leptosomus discolor. The sequence goes on along the minus strand of NC_141395.1, from coordinate 19,658,766 downwards.
AATTATGCATGAGTTCTGATTCTAAACATGACTCTAACCATAAGAATCCAAAATTTTTCTCACCAGGGCCCAGTGGAATCACTATTGAGGAGAAATTGAGTGTAACAATAGAAACATGTCAGGAAAGAACGGAGAAATTCAAACCCAAACCTGTATTCAAATGATTTATTAATTTTTGATTTGTCGTTGAGAATAATGCTATTTAAAGAATAATTCTAGCTTTTATCATTTTCAAAATTTTATTTTGAAAATTATTTTATTTTTGCATTACCTAGTCCTACATTCATAAAATTTCAAGATTATGCTGGCTTTTAGTTGTTTAGAAAAGTGTATTTTATTTTTCTTGTCACATTGGTGTGTGACTTAAATGTGTTTAAAGACTCCAAAAGCTCATAAATGAAAAGAAGTTAAATGCAATATTTAGAGTTTTATTATTTTTTAGCTAATCTCATGATTTTGAAGACTGCATGGATGATTTTCTAATATTTAGAGTTGTCAGTATGTGCACACATAATGTATTGATGTTGATTGCCACATTATAAGAACATAATTTTCAATACAGTTGTTCCTGCTCTACACAGACAATCAAAGATATCTGTGAGAATCACATACTTCCTTATTAACAAAAGGTAAAAATTGATGAATAAGAATATTTTCTCAAAGAAATGAAAATCTGAATATTAGAAAAATACACAGAGGCTTGGGTTGGTAAGGTGTTGTCTGTACCACTCAACCTAAAACTTAATTTGGAAACATCAAATTCTGTAAAGTGTCAGCTACTGGACTTGGATTAAATACCTTACTACATACAATGTGAGTGATGTGGTAAGCTCCTTTTAGTAATGTAGTATATAGCAATGTTTTATCAACTTTATCTTCAAATTAGCTTCTTTGTTGCATTTATAAATGTGTCAGTGGAGTAATCTCCAAAACTCCATTGGAAATCAGTGTTATTTGGGCACCTGCCTTCCTTCTAGACATTTGCCAATTGCGGTATTAAAAAGTGAATGTTCTTCCTCTCTGATGTATAACAACTATTTTAGAGTGTAAGCTCCATGGGGCAGGGACTTTTTAATCAGATACTTGAACAGAGGCTAATATCTTTCAGATGTTATTGGCATATAAATTACTATTATCTAATATACAATGATTTTAGAACAGTTTCATGTTAAGTATAAATTAATTATCACAATAATTGTTTCTTTAAAGAAATACCCAAAGTATCTTCAGAAATATAAACCAACACACATGGTCTGCATGGTTTTTGCTTAATGGTAAAGTACAATCCCTTGATAAATGAGATAAACAGAAGCTGATGTGAAAAATTAATACAATTTATCCTAAGTCTGTGGTCCTGGCTTTCTAACAATTCCAATACCTTTTCCTGTAAGTACCTCTGAATTGAAAATATATTTCCTATTTTGCATCCTATAAAAAATGAAGCTCTTCTAAATTATATTGAGGTAGATGTATAGCAAAAGAATTAATTCAAAATAAGTCTTTTTTTACTCACATGACTAGAGAACAATTTCAAAATAAACACCTGCAATTTTTCTCCACCTTTATCATGGACCAGATGTATTTGGTTATCAGTCTCAGTATCATTCAGTAATAACTTGCTAAAACCCACAATATTTTTATTTCAATATAATTACATTAACATAAAAAGAGTAATTGCATACTAAGCTATTTCTAGTGGTGTGATAGATACTGAAAACAGAGTCGTACCACAGAAGCTTTTCATTTCTCATTATTTTCTTTTGCTTATTGTTGTTGAATGCTGGCTTTTTCTGAGGATGTGCAAATTTCATGTGGTGATGCCCTATAGCTCATAAAATTATTGTATATATGTGTGTTAAAACATTCTGTTTGTTATTTCACAGCATTGATTTCCATTAGCAATCATAGAAACATTTCAACTCAGTTAAAGGTACTAATATTTCATTTGTAAATCATAGCTTGGCTTGTGTGGACAGAAGCCTCATATCAGAAATGTGTTCATCTTCTCCGTTAGCAAGGGATATGAGTTGTGAATATCTTTATGCAACGAAAGTGAGTGCACAGACCTTTATTGTGCTGAAGTAAGAATTAATATAGCAACAAGTGAATGCATTTTGTGTATTTTTTCCTTCTATGCAGGAATATTTACATGTTTGTAGAGAAACAGTGCAGAGGATAAACAGGAATGAATTAATAGACTGCTCTAATAACAAAAAGACACACCCTGTTCACATATTTATAAGACTGGTAACATCAGTTCATGTTTTGCTCTTAGAAATATGCAGATGTAGCCAGTTCCGGAGAAAGCATATGACCCATTAACATCATTGACAGCCGATAAAGGGATTTAACAAAAAGGGTGGTGCATACTAATGTGTCAGGCCCATTCCTTAACAGGGCAGGCAGAGTCTCAAGGTGGGCAGCACTCCCATAGAAGTCAGTAGCAGAAATGTTTTTTGATTCTAAAAGAATCAGAGGTAATATGACCCTAGACAATTTAGAAAAGCTCAGGCATATGACCACGTAAGTAGCTCACTTGTTTTCTTCTAAACAAAATTAATATGTTACCATGGTACCCAAGAGGAATCCCGTGGTTCTACTTCAGGCAATCTCTCATTGTTCTGAGTAAGAGATGAGCAAGGACTATAGCAACTAGCCCTGTGGTTTGCTGAGCTAATCATCTGCCTATGTAAATCTGCATAACAGCACTGTTTTAGTGGCACGTGTTGCATTTTCTGACAAAAATCCAAGTCCTATACTTACAAGCAGAATATAATTAACATGAAAACCCATTAAAATACCCTCTCTCTGAAAAATATCTGATCTTGTTCAGATAGCTCTCATTTTACAAATGTCATTGTTATTTCAGCAAAAATGTCTCTTATATTAGTTGGCATATTAGTCCAAATAGTTGAAATTCAGTCAAGACTCTCCCTTCAGTTGTCTTATTTGTTATTTTACTGCAGTATATTCATTCATATACCTTGCTACCGTTTCTTGCAGTGAAAGAAATCTTAATAACAAATTTTGTAACCACTACATGCAGTAGTATGTACATTAATATTCACATTGTATAAGCTTTGCAATATAGATTACACGATGCACTTGTCGAACTGTGATACTCAGAGCTCTTAGGGCCACCTCTATTTGTATGTCACTTCTTTATTTCTGTCCAGGAAGAAAACATTAAAATTACATAAAGCAACTTCCATTCACATGAAATCCTTATGCTTGTCTTTCCAGGTCCTGAAGGGGTTTCCAGAATGCTTACAAGCTGACATTTGTCTGCACCTCAACCAAAATTTGCTTCAGAATTGCAGAGCTTTTCAGGGGGCCAGTAAAGGCTGTCTTCGAGCTTTGGCTATGAAATTTAAGACAACACATGCACCTCCTGGAGACACTTTAGTGCACTGTGGAGATGTTCTCACTGCTCTCTACTTTGTGTCAAGAGGCTCCATTGAAATCCTTAAGAGTGACATTGTTGTAGCCATTCTTGGTAAGTAGACTACTACAAGGCATGTTAAAAGCCCGGGGGTTGAAAATAAATATCCATTGTTCTTCCTGGAGAAGGAAATTTGGAAATGTTTTACTCACTGTTATTTAAAATCAAGCAGAGAAATAATTTGTTTAAAGAGCAAAATCTAGATTACTGCAATAATGCATGTGCATCAAAGAGCCCATATCCTTGAATATCTAAAATACAAGAGCAAGACTGAGTCAGATTTGTCCCTATGTAAGTGGTAAGCTGCAAGTCGAGGCAAGCAGATACAGAATTACTCCAGTTCAGATTATGCTGCAAGAACCAAAGTCAAGGATACCCTTTTCTTGAACAGTATCTGAGACACATAGACCCCCTATATGCTAACTGGAGAAAAACATGTATCTACTTTAGGAGTTCCAAATGTCTTCTATAGGTTTTCAAAAATGTCTGCTTCTGCCCACTGAGAGTATAGAAAATAAGAGAATAATATTAATCTGATCTAGATCAATACTTAAGTGCAATAACACCAGCGTTTCCCCTATATTTCTTATTCTTGTTTGTATAGCATGCAGAGTTACTTGTTTTCTTTCCCAATGAAGATGGCTGAGAGCAATGTTCAATCCAGCTAGGTGCTCACCTACAGCTGGTGATGGCTCTTATGTGGAACCAATAAAACTTCACTAGCTACAGCAATTTCAAAAGTAAAAAACTAAAACCCTACCTAAACAAGACTACTGATTTGTTTCTCCAATTTAATATCAGGTAATAAGAATGCAAAGAATAATTAGGTAGATGAGTAAGGGTTTTGCTGTATAGAAACCTACACCAGCTGTTAACATCATCCATATATTCTCCCTTCCGTTTATCATTCATCGTAGGAACGTGCAGTCAGAAAAGTAGCTGAAGCAAAATGTGGACTGGTAGCAGTATGTTGCTATTAATCCACTTGTGACTGATTATTCTGCTAGTACTTTGCAGGTGGATACCTGAGCAGAAGTACAAAGGTGTGCCTACAGCAATCCTTCCCTAGGTTCAGATGGTGCTATCAAGATAATTTGTCATCTCATGCTGTTGCACTTCATCAGCTGGGCCAGCTTTAGGCACAAGCAAAGTAGGGAGCATGCAAGTATAACACTGTGAGGTTTTTATTTACTTGTGTGAGTGTCTTCCCCTGATTGCGAATAATGTGGTTCATTGAGGATTTCATCTCAAATCATGTGAATTTCTATAGGACTCACAATCAAGAAAAACTGACAAGTTTATGAACTCATTAATTTCTTCCTGGATGAAAGATGCAGACTGGCCAAGTTTTGCATGTTATGCACATCAGATCCCTGTGCTCTCAAACTGCAGCAGAAACCCAGGTATTTGTAGGGCAATGCCACTATATCTCTTGCAACCTACAGCTCCTCACACCAGGGGCTGCAGTTTTGAGCCCTGCTCTCCCAGGGAATGGTGGTCCAGACAGAGAGACAATTGTGCACAGCTGCAGCCAAAAGGAACTGCTCTGTGGGCCCACATCTGTTGCACAGTCCATGAGGCAGCAGCCTGCCTGGTAGCTGACTGCAGTCAGTGAGTGTGTGGTATCTTGAAGAATCTGCTAAAAAATAATAGATGATACAAATGAAAATTACTCTGCAATGAAATCACACAGAAGCCTAACAAAGATTATCATTACTTAGCCAAACATTTTCAGTTAATTCATGTTTCTGAAAAACCTACACACAGAAATGGACATAAAAAACACTCAATGCTTTGTCACCTGGGGTTGAAAAGACTTCAGTCCAACAGAGGTAGCATGGATGAAGTTTCCAGCCTTAACAGCTATTGCAACTTCATCACAGAAATCAAAGAGTTCTGAGAAATGTTAGTTTTTTCACCCAGTTTTCCTCAATTTGTCAGCACTTACTGCTGAGTAAGGTCTGATCAGTACTAACATGACAACAGTAATTCTGCCAAATCCTTAGAAAATACCATGGCTGGAGACCTCGTAGAATCCACCACCTCTTTTGGCTTTGCAGACAAGTTATAAAAATACTGTGATCATGTTAATAGTCATATTGCAGAGAGAATATTACATGCCTTGAATAGGGACCTCTGCATTCTTAAAGGCCAGAAGGATTATTAGATATATTGGCTAACCTCTGTTATATCACTGACTCCTGTTGCATTTAATTCCTTTAACTATTTCTTGTGTCTAATAAACTGTGTTTGATGAAAGAAAAGCAACAGGTCTTGGTCCGAAGACATAAAGAGATGAAAAAGTGATCACTTTTCTTCGCAGTTTATTTCCATAGTTAATTATTTTTATTGTTAAAAATGTATGCTTTGTTTCTTATATAAAATTATCTCGCTTCAATTCCTTTCCATTGGTTATTGCTATGCATTCCTTACTATATTTTAGAGGCATTTAGCACCAAGTAATTTTTCCTCTCTATAAGGATATATGCAATATAATCAGGTTACCTCTTAATCTTCCTGTCGATAAGCTAAACAGACTGTGCTTTTTAAGTACCTTACTGTAAATCAGCCTTTAAATTATTTTTTGCATCTTTTAGCTGCTTGCTCACCCAGTTTTCAGCTTCTTTTTTAGAAAATGGAGAAACCAGAACTACTTGCAGTAACCTAATATAAAAGCCACAAATGTTTCAGAGAGGAAAAATCACCCCTGTATTCTTTTTTACCAGTCTAGTGTTTCTCAGTTGCTATGACCACTGTTCTTTTCCACAAGTGATTTGGGGAAAACGAGGAATTAAATAGAGATGACAATTTTAACAAACAGGTGCTGCGAATGTTTCAACATTGATGGAAAGAATTGTAAAAGTGTCAAAATAGAGGCAGCTATGTTTAAACAGCTTCTTCAAAACTGCTGCATCTTGGAAGTTTTGCATTCCCTCTGAAAAATATAAAAACTAAGTAATTTTCTACTAAAAAATATTTCAAGTATGGTCTGTCTCTTCATGTAATTCTTAACAAAATGAGACTCCAGGCCAGGCGGGTCCCAAACTCTACTAAAACCAGAAATTACACATTTGTCATCATAAGAATATGATTTAAATCAGCAAATAATGTTTTTACAAGGATAAAGGAACCTGCTCTAGTCATGCTGTTTTGATGGAACTGAAGGAAAACTGTGGTAAAACTATATTTTCTTTTCATCCAATTATATGCCTACATAATTTCATTGATTTTAATAATTTTACTTTTAATATTTAATAATAATACTTTTGATTTACAACAACATATGTGCAATGGTAATCTGATTGTATCACTTCATATAATATCACGTATTCTACACCATTATCATAAAGAAATACATCATTCAATATAATGTCTTATGCATGCTTAAAATAATAATCTCCATCTAATTTTCTTTCTGCAGGGAAAAATGATATTTTTGGAGAGATGGTACATCTTTATGCAAAACCAGGAAAGTCAAATGCAGATGTGAGAGCTTTAACTTACTGTGACTTACATAAGATCCAGCGAGAAGATCTACTAGAAGTTTTGGATATGTACCCCGAATTTTCTGATCTCTTTCTCACCAATCTAGAACTGACTTTTAATCTGAGAGATGAAACTGCAAAGGTACATACAATAAGTGATCTTTTTTCTTAATATTGGGCTGAATCTGTCCCACAGTAACAAAACTTGAAAATAGCAATTGAAAAACCAAGGTTAGCAAAATTAAAAGCTGAAAGCCTGAGGCCAAATCCTATTTTAAAAAAATATACTCACCTGATTGCTCCTACTGAAGTCAGTTAAACTCAGCAGAAGTCTATGAAATGATTCAGATGATGTTAATCTAACAGGATTTGTTTCTATATTTAAATAGTATTAAAGTTTTAGCCAGGGGGATTTTGGATGTTTTGTTAAAGCCAGGGAAAATATGGTTTTTTCAGATTACTATAGCCTGGGTCACCACAAGGGGAACTTTTGACACTAAATATAATTGTATAGCCATAAAACGAAGATAAATCAGATTATCCAAATTCATTCTGTGTCTAACAATAGAAAATATTTAATTGCCTTTCAAACATGAATTGTTAATTCTCTTATCTTGGAGTGCACCCTACCTCCTAGGAGACTAAAAGTATACAAAGGACTTTTCAAATTCCACTCAGTCTTCAGATTTGCAGGGATTTCTTGGTCTCCTTTTCCCACAGTGACTGTCCTAAGTGTCCCCCTTTGCACAGAGTGCATCTTCAGGGAAGTACAAAAATTACTAGGGTTTCCTATTTCAGACTGCTGGGATGAGTCTGAATTGGGAAAGAAAGAGGACATTTGGCTAGAAAGGGATTGGGGAAAGGCTATTGCCCAGCTCATGCTACTTGGGCTAAAGCTTTCCCTAGAAAGTTGCAGCGTACACCAGCACTGGCCACCAAACATGGACTATACTGCCCACAGAATGACTGCTTTACTTTTCATTATCTCTGAAATACTGCCATTTTGTGGTTTCTTACTATACTTTTAAGTAAAAACAGAGGTTCAGTGACAAGGAACTAACATAATCTGGCCTCAAAGGCCTTCTGAGAAACAAGGAGACAAAGAACACCAAGTTTTAGGCTGTAAATGATAGGGACATCTTTGCTAATCACATGTGGATCTTTAGTTTAAAAAATTAAAACAAATATAACTTCTGACAAGAAATGTCACTTCTTTTTATGCTGAGCCTTTTTTTAATAAAAGACTGTTCTGAAAATAAAAGACCAATTCTGTTCTTTATTTTTAAAGTCATCTGGTTTTGTTTGTTGAAAAGGTCATCATTATTAATTACATGTGAAATACAACACAATGAATTTATGGTCCAGTGATAAATTTAAGTCAAAACCGAAAGTCCATATATTTGAAAAATTCCTTGAAGTTAAATTCACATTATCGATTTTAGTCTGAGCAATCATTTCCTGCAATTACATTGTCATCAATGTTTTATCATTATTTTTTCCTTAGATCTGAGAAAATTGAAACAAAATTCCATCTTCTGTGTTGTGGTGTAGAATACACAAAGACAGTCCTCACTGCCCATTTTCCTTAGAAATTTTTCAGCTGTTATTTCTTACGGCTGTATCAGCCACTAAGAAAAAAATTGCTAGACTTCACAGACAGAAAGGGAGGACAGGCTCACCCATGCCTCTGAGCTTGTAAGATCACAGTTTTCTCTAGCAATTCCACCTGCTTTCCACCGCCTATTGCAATCCAGAAAAATCATCCCCAAAAGAGGTGATGAGCACATTCTGATCTTCAAAACATCACTCAGATCCAGACTTGTTATCTGAATAATAGGTGCTTCTGCCTCAACTTCTACTCCTGTCCTCATATTTATGTAAAAGTGCCTTTTTCTTCCTGCAGTTATTCTACCAGTGGGCCACCACTGAAGCACCTTACCTACCAGGTTTACAATGAAGGGAATAGAGAAAGATGTAAACACTTCCCACTTTTTCCCTCTGCCCTTCTCCCACATGCAAATCTGCTTACTTGAGTGAGGGAAACCTCACTAGCACAGGGAAGGGAAGTAGGCTGAAGCCAATGCCATGGGTATGTTCACAAAGAAAATAACTGGTGTTATATTTGCTTATCTTTAAATTTCTCAGTTTTAAATAAGTAGAAAGAAGAGTTAAATGCATTTTGTGTTTATTATGGCAAAAAAAAAAGGCACATCCATCTTTTATGATGGATAGAAAAAGACAACATTCTGTTCTGCTATGGAAATAGTATTTGAATGAACTGAATCTGACAGAGATAGAGGACCAGAAAGATAAAATAATGAGAGGTAAAGGGTCTAGTGTTTGTCAGCCTTATATTTATTGTTGTAAAATGTAACCTTTATAATCATTACTATGTAGTTATATAGAAATCTAATTACAATCAGTTACCATATTACTTCTTGCAATAATATACATTCTCTGTTAGAGTTTTTTGGGGTTTTTTTTTCATTAATTTCTCTAAGATTACTTAAACCACATCTGTGCAAGTTCTGGAAGCTGATAGCACATGAACAAGTGCCTTTCCATGTAAACATCTTATCAGGATACTTTTGTCTCACCATCAGATGGTGACATTGTTGGGTTTTCTCAATCTGCATGAACTTTTTAATGTTAGCGTTGAGCCAACCATTAGCTGGGGATGGAGAAGTTGATGTAGACTGACTTGTGTAATATTGCCTTTCTTAAAGCTTGAACGTGATTATCAGTCAATCACCTACTGAAAACCCGCTCTCTTTAGATGGGACTAATCTGTCATTATGTTTCATATTTCATTAATCAAGTCTGACCTCGTAATAAGATCACAAACTACTAATGATACGGGCGGAGATAACTGCAAACTACGAAGACGGAAATTGTCCTTTCAAAGTGAAATAGAGAAAGGTAATTAACTTCATTTCTTACATTAGACAGCACTGCTTCATTATGCATTGGTATTTCACTCGGTAATGCTGGGTACATTAGGGTCCCATGTTGGCTGTTACTGTAGTAGCTCTTCAAAATCCAGCTGAGCAGCAAAAACACTCCATGCATTGTCCCCTATATGGTTATATATGACTACAGGATACCAGTTTCACCCTTCCATGACTTCACACCTATCAGCGTAGAGCTGTTCAAACACTACGCCTTATTGCCTTTGAGATATACATATATATATATGTATATTTTCTCTTAAACAGTATCTATTTTCTGACACCATGTTTTAAACTGTTTGGAGAAGCTAGTCTATTGGATTATATATTAGCAGAGTTGATTTTATTTCCTCAGCGAAATGCTTTGTTGAACTTGATGCTAGGTAGTGTTTATCCCTGGAATTAAAATATATTGTTTTCATAACACAGTAGATTCACTATATTCAGATTTTTATTCATATGGTAATGTGTAAATGGTTGTCCTGGCAAGAGTTCAGGTAACATTTCTGTGCTTACGTTCACCTTTTGGGAGTAATCCAAATGAAAGGAAATTCTGTGAAAGATTAAACTATGTCACCAGGATTCAGTACTGCTGAATACCAGGAACTGTAGACAGTAGCTGTGGTCAGACAACAGCAGTCATGAAGACAGCTAAACTGATGCTCACAGGATTTTCATTTTTATGTAGAAAAAGCACAATTCTGTGAATAACATTACACTTTTATGGTCCAATGGTTTGTCTGACAAATTACTGGTTTTGCTATGCCTGTCTTTCACACTCCACAATTAAACCCCAATCCTAAATGCAGCATAATACCAATTTATAGAGTAGCTGATAATGAATGGGAACATTTTAAACATACATAGCAGGTATAATGCTTGATAAAGGGAGACTTTAATCCAAAGTGTGGCTACTCAGAACAATGACATTGCCATTCGATCAAAGAAGCGTCTTTAGGGCAGGAAGCCAAGACTGACAACAAATCTGTCAGGAAAATGTCCGCATGAAATATTCAATCTGCTCTTCACAAAGAATCTGTTGACAGAGGCGCTTTGCCTGAATAACCTTCACATTTCTTATGAGAAAACATATGCTGCCACCTAGACAAGATGGAAGTGATCTTTCATGTTGTGCCTGCTGCAGAATTACAAATAGGCTCATCAGGTGTCAATGTGGTACCAAGGCCCTTAGGCTTTTATGGTTCTTGCCCAGTAGATTACACTGAACATCCTCTTGGAGACATTTATTTGCATTACTTTTCAAGAAGTATTTATATTCAAAGAATATAAATTCCCACAGTTTTGTCTTTGAAAAAAAACCACCTTGCACCATTGAGGAAGAAGACACAAGACTGGTAACAAGCTCCTTAGTCCTGATGATGACTGTATAGTGTCTGGTAATGTCTGAGTTAGACAGAAATGTGGCACATTGGAAGTCCATCTGAGGAGAAGATGCAATTTTAAGAGTACTTTGCCAAGAACTTTTGGCCCACTGGCTTACTTCCTCTCTCTTGTCCCTGTTCAGATTCTCTATATGTTTTCATAGCCACAGCAGACACTTCGTAGTCATAGATCTGCAATGTCACTTCTCTGTGGCCCATCCTAAATCCTGTATGAGGTTGTAGAGTACTAGAGCTTACTACCGTCTTGTAAAGTAATATTCTATTGATTTCAATACATTACATAAAGGAGGGAGTGGCATCATATTTTGATCCAGCATAGTTAGTCTACCATGATAAATATTCGGGGATGAACCCGCAGAGTGCCTCCGAAGAAGCAGAAAAGACCAAGCTCCTGAACACACAGCTGGCAAATGCATTTCTGGTCACAATATTCTTACAGATAAAAAATATGCCTTATATGATGACTTTTAACAATCATGTTTTGTCTTCAGAACTACACTTTGAACAGGATAGATACACACAACATTCTCACTTTTATATTTTGATATTTTACATCTCACTAAATTCTTGTTGACTTGTAATTATTGGGGGGGGCAGTTGCCATGAAATGGCATTCTTTACTTTCAGCTGTTGAACTACTAGACTATTATGCAGCTTGGAATTGTATTGTTTCCATCTTTAGTGTGATCATCAGCGATTTTCTCCCTTTTGGTGTGCTAAAAATGGGATTGTGTTATCTCAGCCTTTAGTTCATGCTAGCCTGATTTGGATCTTGTTGCCATGGCAACCCTTCCTGCACGAGTTTTATCAGGGGTTAAATAAAATCAACACAGCGCTCTGTTATGCATCTGCAGTTAGTACCACTACTTTTCCAATTTCACACAAGATCTTCTCACTCCACCTATACATATTTCCACCATTTCTTACCTGTGTCAACAAAAATTGGTCTTACCTAGTACATTGGGCTCTGTCATAATGTGATTTTAAAGGGTACAAGGCTTCTTGAGGGACCAGCTTGTTCTCTGGTTTCCAGAAAGGACTGCAATATCACAAGAGGCCCCCTGCAAAAATTAACACACACACACTACATAGCGGCTTATTCTTGCTCTCACCCAAAAGAAATTCATTGTATGTCTTTCAGAATAACTCCTTGTACAGGTGCAGGTGCAGCTTTAGACAGTTGCCTAGATGCTTGACAGTCAGCCAAGAAACTCTCTCCATGACTGCTTAAAATAAGCAGTATTCCTGCCTGGCAGTTCCAAACAAAGCTCTCAGCTGGGTTGGCAAGTTAGTCTCCTGCTGAAAACTGAGGGACAATGAGCTGCTCCATCTACATTCAGTCTCTTTCAGCAATGCAGAATACAATCCTTTCTTGCCCATTTCTCATTTTCCTCTAGTAGTTCTGTGGGAGTCAGCTACTTTCAAGGGAAATACATGGGGGAAAGAAGTTTCTTTTGCTCTGCTAGTTCTAAGTGCAGATCTATTATCCCATGCTGAATGGGGCATTACTAAAGTTGGTTACATCAATATGAAATACAAACATACAGGTCAAAAATGCAAAAGTTACGGGCAGAGCGTAAGTAAGCTCACTGAGAGCTTGAAAACTTGAGGCTTTGAAGACTTTTCTGGAGTTAAAGCATTATTACTTCTACTGGCATCTTGATTAACTTTTTGTTAATGTTGGCTCTAAAATCTTAACCTTCTTGGGTCTGTTCCAGTGTCCAATTATTCTCATTAAAAGATATTCTTTGCATTTAACTTTAACTCATGTAACCCTTAGCTGAAGGCTATCAAAATTCTGGATGTGTTCTGGGCACTTATACATAATTTTCTTGAAGCCCTAGAAGCTCTCCAAGGAGAAAACTAACTGAGGGCTAAAACTGCATTTGCTACATAGCCAAATCATAGCCACTCTTTGTTCTTTTGACAGGGCATATAAAATCTTTCCGTCATATCCAGAATAATTAAAATACTGGCTAAATAAACTAGCAGGGACATGCTAACTGGAAATGTAATAATGACCTCACTGAAATAAATCCTTATTCTAGATTTTTAGCTGTGATCCAAAATCAAGAATGTCATCCTATGGACTCTAGTTGAGAGGATAAGAACTCCAATGGCATTGAATTGTTAAATCAGTAACCAGAGATTCAGGTAGCTAATGCTACTTTAACTTTTGTCAGCTGGAACTCATAACAAGAATTTTTATTTCCATGGACGTGATTTTAAAAGGCCACAAAAGAAAGATCTTACAAAATCTTGTTACACAATTATTGCATGCACTTGCCCATGTTGACACAGACTGTAACAATCAAGTGGGATATAAAATACATTTTGCAGTGTTTAATTTTTAGCATATTGTTAACTAAGTAAACTTATATAGTACTGAAATTTAATTTGAAGTTATGCTTCTTGACCAGACTTTTCCAAAGGTGTTTACCGACCTATTCTCAAACTAAGCACAGAAACCAGAGCTCTAATAAACTTCTAATTGAATCTTGATTAGTATAGCCACCTTAAGTGTGCAGTGCTTGTAGGTACTACCCAGACTAAGAAGCCAAACCATATTAACATAGCTTTATTACACAAGATATCCAAAGGCCATGGCTGGCAATATAGAAGGCAAGGAAATCTTTCAGGAACTGATTCTCCTGCCTAAAAGTATGAGGTGAAGCAGTACTGAGAGAATGTGGAAACACCTCCCTGCCCCTGCTCTCTCCCATTCTTCTTCCCTTCCCCCAATTTGTTTATTTAAATGCTTACTTTATAAAGAGATGACTCAGCCAAGCACTGTGCTGTGTCCCCAGCAAGAAAGTAGGGTAAGAATCTGGACAAAAATTGAAGCTCTTACTTAACTGTGTTAAGCTGTTAGTATTATGCTGATGAAGTTTGCTTGGGCTTAATTAGAAAAGAGCTTCTAATATCCAGCCAGAGTGTTAGGTGGTTAAATGACAAGGAAACAATATCTTGGCAGGCAGCATATGGCTTGAAACAAGACCTCATGTCCCTGAAAACTTACCTTCAGCATGAAACTCTTGACAAAAAGTATATGGTCATCAGACAGCCCATCAGTGCAGTTTTCTATCCGCTCCTATTATTGTTACTGTTATTGCTGTTACCACAGTGCTTAGGAGCCACCTCAGGGAGCTTCCACAGAAAACTCTTGTTTCCAGGAGTTTCTCCCAGAGAGGCTGTTTCCAGAGGCCGAAACTGATCAAAATGTTGTATGCAGTCATACAAACTCATAGCCATCCTTTGAAAAAAAAGTGATAATAGTACTAAAGTGAAAGCTGAATTCCTTGTAAAAGAGAAGATAATTCTAAACTTGATAGACCTGTTTTGGCCTTTGCCCTGATTCCCTTCTGAGGTACATGTTTATAATTCTTTGTTTCTGATTTTTTAAGTCTAATATTATTTCCTGAAGTATAAACCAAGAATTGCCCTTCCATTATTATCTGATTAGCATTAAAGTTGATACAAAGCCACACAGAGCAAGAAAATTCAGAGATAAGGCTGTCACCCATCCCTAACTTATCTCATTGTACTAAAAGTGTCACAAAAGAATAAATGAAGGATTGCATACTCAACTTTGAAATTCTTGGCTTTTTAAATATGTCTCAAAATCAGTTATTCAAAGCTAGGTCCTTTCTTAGTCCATTAAAAAAAAAAAAAAAAAAGGAACATGGATCCTTATGGAAGAGTTTTTGGTATCTTCTGCTGTTCCCTGTTTCCAAACCTTCATAGCTCAAAGACAAAACACAGCAAAGGACATATTAATTTACCAAACTCTCACAAGCAGCACTAAGACAGAACAGTAATTCAAACAGCTCTCCAGTATCACAGAATCACAGAATGGCAGGAGTTGGAAGGGACCTGTAGTCCAACCGCCCTGCTAAAGCAAGTCCACTTAGAGCAGGTCACACAGGACTGCACCCAGGCAGGTTTGAATATCTACAGAATAGGAGACTCCAACAACCTCCCTGGGCAGCCTGTTCCTGTGCTCTGTCACCCTCAGAGTAATGAAGTTTTTCCTCATGTTGAGGAGGAACTTCCTGTGCTCCAGTTTGTTTCTGTTGCCCCTTGTCTTGTTGCTGGGCACCACTTAAAAGAATCTAGTCAGGTACCATTGGTCTTCTTGGCCACAAGGGCACGTTGCTGACTCATGGTTAACTTGTCTACCAGGACTCCCAGGTCCTTCTCTGCAGAGCTGCTCTTCAGCAGATTGACCCCCAACCTGTACTGGTGCATGGGGCTATTTCTCCCCAGGTGCAGGACCGTACACTTGCCCTTGTTGAATCTCAAGTTCTTCTCTGCCCAGCTCTCCAGCCTGTCCAGGTCTTGCTGAATGGCAGCACAGCCTTCTGGTGTGTCAGCCACTCCTCACAGTTCAGTATCATCAGCAAACTTGCTGAGGGTGCACTCTGTTCCTTCATCCAGGTCATTGATGAATATGTTGAACAAGACTGGACCCAGTACTGACCCCTGGGGGACACTGCTAGCCACAGAACAGTTCATTTCCTCCACCATCACTACCCAACCTACTAGAAGCTTTCAGTAAATTTGACAGTACTTGCTGTAATGACAGAATTTCACTAGTTTGTATCTTTAGGTTTCCCAGTGAAGACTTAGGAGCTCCAAATTTATGAATTAATTTGGAATTAAAGGAATCATCTATCATTAAAAACAGTCACAGAAAAATAAGACCTCTAAACCTTTTTACTACTGAGAGGAGAAGAAGTTTTAACTTTCCTAAAATACCACCAGTAATCTACTTTTCATAGGAATCTTCCTGCATCAGTTTCTAGACAGATATGATTTTTATTGGTGTCAGTCAAATACCACACACATATCTGACAGTACATTTTGTAAGTAAGAGATCCTAAAGATAGGTGGGGAAATTTTCAGGGAAACACTGAGTAGAAGTGAGGAAAAAGGAGGAAAACAAACATGTGCTGAAGAATATAGGGATTTCCACACCCCAGGTTTCAGGAGCCATTGTAAGCCTTTGGCATTGTTTCAGATTTTGAGGTCTGGCAGGTCTACAGACATCTACTGTACCAAAGTGCAGAAAAAGGACTTGCAGATACACGAATCCATGTCCCTGGTGGTACTTTAGATAAATTCTTTCTACTAGCTTAAGAAATGTGTGGAGAAATGTGTGTGCACCCTTAAGAACTCTTGTCTCTGCCATGTTCTGAAAACAGCCAAGCTTTGATGTAACTGTTTCAAAAGATTATTCTTAAGCCAAAGAAAATTCTCTGATGGAAAGAAGCTATTTTCACTTGTTCTTTGTTTCATGTAAGTTCTGCTGGATATTATGCTGTAGAAGAGCATAACTATATATGATGTTCACAGAAGGAAAAATTGTAGTAATGTAACCAGTCCTCATCTTATCACAAAAATCTGGCCCTGTTGCTAAATTAAATTATTAATTAATAGGTGATGATTTCAGGGTTCATTACATTGCTCTTTTTTATTTCTAAAATTTATAATCCTGTGGTCCTCAAATGTGAAGAAATATATCACTGAGTAGCCACTGTGTGCTTTACTACTCTCTAATTGTAACTAAAAAGGTGCAAATGTAACTTTCCACTTTTAAAAGTGAATTCTAGTGCAACTAAACATCAGAATACTATGTGATTTTCTAGATTAACAAAAGCAAATAAGGTGTATGTGAATGGCAGGATTTATGTTAATTCTTTCACTGTACTAAGCATTATTACTATATTATATATGACACATAAATAGTTTTCCTGTTCAGAGACCCTTGCTACACAAAGTGCACTGCAGATTTTAACAGTACAGTTTGTTTTCAGAGCTTTAGGACCAACTACTTCTCCTGAACATACCAATTTGTTTTTTTCAGCTGAGATCATTTGGAAAGTATTTAAATCTGAACTTCTCAGGCTACCCAATAGACACTTTGCACAGCTTTCAAACTACTTTTCTTTTTTTCATGTACGCTAAATTTGTGATTTTTCCATATAGTTTTCATGCATTAAAACCCATCCAAAAAGTAGGTAGTTTTTCTAGCACTAATAATTAGACATTCCATTGACTTGAACACTGCTATAATCATCAATGATGTTTCACCAAGGAGTAAAAAAAACCTCTAGAGATACTAATTTATGCTTTTTTATAATTTCAAATTATTGGTTATACAGACTTTATGATTTAACTCTCCTTAAAAGTTTTCGCTTTTTTCTCTGCTATTTTGTCTTCAGGGATGTTTTGGTAAAGTGCAGATGTTGGAGCAAGCTATGCTTTCAGCAGGCACTCAGAAATGTTTATGAAGGCAGCACTTCTCAGTTTCCCTGATCACCAGTCATGACCTGAGATGATCATGATGGCAATAGAAGACTGTCCTGACAATGGACAAATTTCTCTTCAGCTGAAAAAAATGGTAGAGTGCTTTGTTCAAGTTGTTCATCCTCTGGAATGGACTTTCAGATGACCTTTCCTGGGATATGTTCCTTGTTCCTTGTCAGGACATTAGTTGAGTCTGGTTTTGACAAACATCCAGATGTCACGATATGCAGCATCAGGACTCTGAGGCTGAGTGTAGGCCAAGCTGATCCCAAGAGACAAGAGTTCAAGCACTAAAATTCAAGATTTATAAATGTCTTGGGTTTGTTTAAGTGAATTCAGGGTAAGTTATAGTACTTTCTGATGTTTGAGAAGGGTTAAATATCTCTATAGACAAGGCCAAAATCAGTTTTCAGACAAATTTTCTGGTAGCAAAGGTGAAGTAGCTCTCCTTTCAAATGTTGCATACAAAATGAAGTCCAGAATTTTATCTATTGCCTATCATTCATTTGTAAAGACTGTGGGGATCACGTCCTTCTCCTATTGGAAAATAAATCCACTAAAGTTCTTTATACAGTTTCCCATAAGACTGTTAGCAAATCAGTTCCATTTTCTTTCTGAAGATTTTAAATTCACTAAAATTAAGCAATGAAAAGATAATAGAACTTGTGAATTAAAAATCTGTTCTGAAGTCTGTCATTGGAAGGTCGTGCACAAATGTAATTTTCAAGTAAAAATATTAATTGCAGATTGGGTTAAGAAACCAAATCCAAAAGACCCAAGTCAAAGAAAGGATGGCAACAGAAACAAAAGTGTCAGACAACTTGCGTGTGGATTTCATTGTTATAAAATATATCTTAGAGGAATACAAATTACTTTAACTTTTTTATTTTATTCTTAGATGTATGAAAAATATGGCCAAAAGGTGACGATATCTTCACCATAGCAACAGTTATCTGCTGAATGACCAGACACAGGGTTCCTTTTGATTTTCATGTTTACAAGCAGTCAGCTTCCTCCTTTTTGATGTTCTTCCATTATGTAATCTATCAGAAGGCACTCAGTTATATTTAGAAATGTACTCCATACCAGTCACATTCAACTAAGTATGAATCAAACAGCAAGAAAAAATAATTAGGACCATTTTAATTAGCAGTTTAGTAATCCTAAAGTCCCCAGTTAACATTCTATAGAGTAGTTTAGCCTACATACAACTTGAGTAGACTTCTCTGGAATCACCCCTCATTATACGTTGGTCCCGCTCCACAGTGCCAGTAATTTCTGATATTACATAAATATTAGGTATCAATTATATTGTTCTTGCACCACTAAGTGAAAAGCAGCAACTTCAGGAATTAGGATTACCATTTTGCCTGACTGATTTTAATGCTGCTCCCCATCTATATGGTGGAAAATATAGGCATGGCTTGAACATCAGTGTTCAAATAAAGTATCGACAGCTTTTGACATCTTTGAGATTTTACCATGTTTGTGGTATTGTATTTGACATACTAGCTGAAATGCTTGGTCATTTACTTTTTATTCCAAATATTTTCAGCCTGTGGTGCCTGGGTGGGCATATAAGGCATTTTTTTTGCTCTCTGACAAGGTAACTGACATTTTTAAATTAAAGAACAGATAACAAATAGTCATGATGACTAGCAAATATTTTGTCCATGCGTAGAAAAGACAGATTGACTACCACAGGAATATTTGTGAATATCACATGAGAAAGAGCTAATAACTGTTGAACCAAAAAACTTGCTGGGAATCTGAAGATCTGTGATCCTTTTGAGCAATCAGCCATCCCTCCTCCCAGGTCATAATGTGCATTCCATCTCCTTACCAAGGGACATACTTAGTGTAGTGTAAAATAACATGGTAGGTTTTTTTCAAAGGAAAGGGAAGATGTCACGTCTACTGAACAGATTTATAGTTATGCAGATTTATGTTAATGATAAGGATTATCTGGTTTATGGTTTGGGATACAAACTCCTTTCTGCGGGGACGAGGAAGTCATTCACCTCATTTCCTGCACAAAATTGAATTTGTCTAGGTTTATTATGGGATTTTTATTGGATGGCTGAAAAAGGGAGTAAAGATTTGCCACCTTCTGAAACACTAGGCTACACAGCTAGCCTGATTAAGTATGACAAATTCTGGCTGATGAAATTGCAGTAATATTAAACAATGCTGCTCCACACGTAATACATTACTGACACTTTCACCAATATTGTTTGCAGCAGACTAATACGTTAAGAGAAAATATGTCTAGATCATGAAGATTGCCACTGTCTGAATAATGCAAAACTTCAATACTGCAAGCTGACCATGGCACACAAAAGAACCTTGTTTGATCTCTAGTAACCATCCCACCAAGATGGATTTTATGCCAGTATTTCTGTGAGTCTATGTCATAGCTATATTTCATTGCCCTCATGACAACCCTGTTTCTTCCCTTCCTTTGCCAGTGCAAGTGCAAAAAGCAGGACATAAACATTCTGATAATTACTATGAAGATTTTGGAATTTCCCGACAGCAAATGTCAGAGGGCATTGCCTGTGAACTTCGCAGGCACCCAAAACACATAGCAGGCTAAAAGAAGTCCCATAAAGAGTGTAAATGATGTTTGTACACGTTTGGTAAAGCAGGAAGTTTCAAACTAATAATCTTTAGCAAAAAATATTTTCTAGCAATCAGAATCAGAGAGTGAAACTTTTGTTACTGGAAAAGGAAGGAGGAAGCACTAGGATGAGGGGGTTTTTTTAACAATTACATTTATTTTGGAAACAAGAGACAGGAGAAGAGAAACCTTTTAAAACCTGGAGTCTGTGTGATAGAAAGTGAACTTACTCATACATCCACATACACAGACAGAAAACTCTTCTCCTCTGGAAATTTCATTCCAAACCAATAACTAGATTTCATTACCAAAGGAGGGAGAAACTGGAGAAATTCACACTCTGAATAAAACACTACCTAGATATTATTTGTAACCTGTTTCCACTGAGATACAGAGGTACTGCTAAGCTGTTGAGCTGAGGTACAGAGCTGCACCATCATCAGGTGCTGAAGAGCCAAATAAAAAATGCAGTTTCCATTTTAATTCCTACTCTAGGTGCAGACTATCACAGGATTATTCTCCAAACAGAAAAATTTTTAGCATTAAATAAGAGCCTTTTAAAAGGAAAACAACTTTTGACTCTCTGAACGTAGCCAGATGGCTAGCAGATAAAGCAACAGCAATAGAGCCAAGCATGCATATTTTGAAATAGATCAGCTGATGAAGAAATCTTCCCTGATTTCAATAGGCAGGACCCTACATTCAACAGATCTCTGCTTTTCTTCTAATGCCAGTGAGTACCTGGACAGCCTTTGGAAAATAATATGTTTTGTTATTCTGATACAGCTTGAGACTAAATGCAGGGATATCGATTGAATTACCCTAGTTTTACAGCAGTGTAATTGTTAGCAGAATCTGGCTTCTCGTTTCTAGATAGTTTAGTATTCTGTGAATATGACAGATAAGACAGTCTGCTATACTTCAGCTGCTATATATTTTTTTTTGTTAAAGTCTCAATGACCTCCTCTTAAAATTAGTCCACTGATTGATTTGTATTCCACAGGGTGCTTATTACAGCTACCGTTAGTGCACAAAATCCCATGAACATAAAAAATTACCCTAAAACATGGCAATTTCAAGCTTTCATTAGAAGATCTTTTTCACAGGTTGAAGTCAGTCAAGCAGTAAGTAATTAAGACAATTTACTGTAGCGTGACTGTATGTATTTCACCATATATTCCCACAAGAAAAGCCATGGGAGACATCTACATTGGAATTTTCTTACGAAGATTTCTTTTGGTTTTGTACTGTTTTGGAGATGGGATGGCAGAGAACATGGTACTTGGCTTTCCAGTCTGAGCATCCCCCAAGAGCTTTACACTGCCAGTCCGTTTTGCATTTGTGTTGGCTTCACAGTATCAGAGAATCACCAGTATCACTTATAGCTAGTAATCCTGCTTAACAGAAGCCAAATAAAGTCCACTGCTGTGTTAAATGCCCTTGGAGACTCTAGAGAGTACAGTTAGAGGCCACCCGCTTTGGTATTGGTTTTATTTTGTTCACCATTACCTGCCCTCACTGCTCACAGATGTCTGGACTCCTACAGAGTGCTCTGTACAGATATTGCATTCTCTTCATGGGTAGATAAAGAGGATTAGATGAGGGCCCAGTTTTATTTCCTTATAGTGACCAGAAAACAGAGAAGAAACCTAGGGAACGTACTAAATGTTGTATTAACCACTGCTGTAGGCTGTAAAGACTACAGACATTCCAGAGCTATGTTGATTAGTAATTAGCACAAAGCAGATGGGAAATCATGCTGTCTCCTCAGGAAGTTAATGCAAACTAGTTACAGTATTTATATGTTGTTGAGACTACCCTGCTAAAATGTGTTTTAAATACATAGCAGAACTGGAATTATCTTGACATTTCAGTTAAAAATAGGTAAAACCAAATATTGAATTGGAAATCAGCTTTGAGTATAGGCTGAAAAGAGATCAGGAGTTCTCTGTATTCATAAATGATCGTTCTTGGGTTTAAATCCTATTTAATTTTTACAATGTGTTTTTAAAGGCATCTGCTTTAAATCTCATTTTATTTGCAACTTCTTAAGAGAAATGAATCTGCTGTTTCTCACTACAGACCTTGAATGTGATTAATGAAAGATTCATTCTCAACTTGTTTGGTACTCTGCTACCATTTATATCACAGCCTGTTGTGTAGTTCTCTTATTCAAAAGATTGGATGTTCAGAGAATTGCAATCATTTCTAAAGGGATTTGGGCTACTTTGGAAAGCTGCTTTGAGATGATCCCACAATGACAGACAAGGAACTCCCTTCTTGTTGTACCAATATGGTTTCTCTCTATCATATCAATCCTAAATATAGGTTTGACGGTAATAAGCATAAAGAAATACGCTCTCTGTTTAGGTGGGCCCAGACATTTTGAGGTTGAGTCGCTGATTAATAAATTTGCCTTTTCTGGGAAAAGAATAATCAGCAAAGATGCTCTTATGTGAGCATACCTTAAATGAGCAGTTCTGATACTGAGTCTGGCATCCACGACTGTTAGCCTGTCAAAACTGTGAGAAATGCCCAAGAATGTGAGAAATTGGAAGAGGAAATGAAATAATAAATTAATTTTTTAAAACTTTGGAATATAAAACTTTCTCAAATCTCATCCTCACCTGGAAAAAGCAGTGAGTAAACAGGAGGGCTGTGGATAAAACCTTTGCTTTTTAGATAAAATCAACTTTTTGCATAATAGGTTGTGGCTTGGGGACTCTGAATCCTTACTACATACATGTAAAAGTCTTCTAGGACTTCAAAAGAAATATAAATCTCCTCTGATACAGGAATCAAAAAAGGCTTTAAAGTAATTTAAAGTCTTTAGACAGTGCACTTCCTAACTGATATAATCATCTCTATCCTCAGACCACAATAAACAAGAACACAATTTCATGAACTACGTATTATTGTACACAATTATTTCTGTTTAACAGATTATTTCAAAGAGAATGATCAGAGTGATCCTGAACCCTCAGGGGATGCCACCGTATACTATAAATCTATTAAGAAACACTTGGAGGAGAAAAAAAGTGGGTCATCATCTTTTGTGTCCTCCATTGAAGATGAGCAAAAGCCCCTGTTTTCTGGGATAGCTGATTACCAATCTGTAAAAGAGAAAACCACAGAGGTGGACTTTGAAGAAATGGTTCATGCCACAGAAGAAATTCTTATGGACAAAAGAAGCAGTTCTTGCAAAGGTAATCTAGCTGTTGCTACTTTGTAAAGTTTGACTAGACATCTTTTTAGTCTGATTATCTTTACTTTTGTGTTTCCTGAAAGTTGAACAAGAAAAAATATTTTAGATCAAGAATTATTTCTCAGGAGGATTAATGTAGTTTAATACACTGGCTGCAGGACTGGATTACAGAACTGGATTACATTTTGCTGCACATGTTGGTTAAAAGGAATGTCATTACACCACACAGAACAAATCCTGACTTCCATAAGTAAAACACAAGAACAAAGATTTGAGCTTTTGTATATGACAAATGATCAGAAACTCTTAAGCAATCTCAGTTACTTTTACATAGACTTAAATCACATCATTAAAATTACATCTAATATACTAAAATATTAATTTTTCTCAGTGATGTGAAGGGAAATTAATGAAAAGCCCCAGATTAATATACAATTTAAATATTGCTGAACGTTCATTTGTAATTGTTTCAGTCTGAAGGGACTGCTTAATGCTGTTTTCCTCAGCAGTTTGTTTCCATTGAGGCAATTTAACCATTTAGCCATCATTCAATAAACTTTAGGCTTTTAGGCTGTAATTTTAAATGAACCTAATGATTACTCAGGCCAAACAATGTAATTTGTACATCTCAAAGGTACGAATATGTGAAGTCTCATCTCCCCAGGTTAAGGCTGTGTAGATCTGTACCACATACACTTGTTGCATACATACTGCAATTTGAAAGCTTACCTTTCCCCTACCAATAGCCAGAAATGTGTCCTTGCAGCTATAGCAACATTTTCCAAGGCAACCTATTGCAGATTTTATCTGAGCTAAATTTAGCATGTCTAAAGGTTACATGTTTTGATTAAGACCACATTCTTTCTTCCAGTTTGTAATCTAGCACTTCTGGTAATGTGTGTGAAAGCTCATTACATTTCTTGCAAATTTCATAAAAACTTCAAGGTCGATAAAATAAGATCAGCTTTGACTGATACATGTTTTAAACTAAATTCTTACTCCTGCTATTAATTAGAGACTGATTACAACTTACCATAAAAATTAATTAGAGATTATAACTTACCATCATAAACATAATGAAATTTTGAAATAAACTGTTTGTATGTATGTATGTCTATAATCCTCATATAGTATGGTAACTTATAAATCTTGAATACAAATGCACTTGTATAAAGCTACTGCAATTCATTACCACTGTGACTGATACATATTTAATTCTCTTTAGTTTTCTTTTAAGCTTTGGTCATTACTGAATTACTGTCAATGAATGGAAACACTATTAATAATGTATTGCATAAGCAGGCGGAAGCTGCATAAACTTCTCTCTCATAATCCTAAACTGCAAATTTTGATGTTAAAACATATGTCTCTTGAGAAGACCTGATAATTTTCTGTATCTGGTAATCCACATAGTGTGGAAAAATGCTATTTTGTATTTTCACTTGGTCATTATTTGGGCTATAAAATGATTCTTGAATTGTTTAAGTGAAGCTAGCTATACGTTTATTGATTTAGTTCTCAGTCTAGGATTCTTCAAGCCCTGGAAGACCATAGTTAGTTATAAAGCTGTAACTGCTGTTGGGCTTTTCTGGGGTTACTTGTGTATGTGGAGGTACCTGAAAAGATGCTTAGAAGAGTACAATACCATATCTTATAGTGTATTAACTTGCTTATAGTGTATGAACTTATTTTATAGTTTGAGTGACAATTCATTTGCTTTGTCACAAATTAAATGTTGATAGTAATAGTCTACACATACATATTCTGGGACAAAAAACAGCTGTGGGATAATCCACAGCATTGAAAAATATGTGGTTTTATTGAATGATTTATTGCTTAAAGTAGCCAACAACTTGATTTTCGCAAAACATTAAAAATCAGTGAAATGTATGGCCTATATTTTTATTTTCTGCTCCTGAAATTCACTGCTTAAAAGTAAGTCCATTGGATATACAACATCCATTGCACCCATACCCATAGTTTAAAATTGTACCCCTGAATTTGTCATAGTCTGCTCCCTTCTCTTTGCTGAGAGCCTTCGAGCTTGCTTGGACACTGCAAATTGTGCCATGTGTGCCTGCTAAAACCAAATTACATGCTTCTGTGACACCGTTTGCTTCTTTCCTTCTGTTGGCTTAAGTGGCTGAGAAGCTGAACAGGTTTCTGTGTAGCCACGATGAAATCTCTCTCCTCTTCCTTCTGCTCAGTGCATAAAATCAGTTATAGGTCATGTCACATGAAATTCAAACACGCTCTACAGATCCAGGAACCATTCTACCACCTGCTAACCAAAGATCAGATAATGCAGTAAGCACCTTTCTCTGAAAAAAAGAAAGTCTCCTCCTCCACTTGGAGTCATGTAGTGAGAGCTCCCCTTCCTGGCTAAATCTACTTGAAATATTACATCTGAGCAGGACTTTTTTTAAAAAAAACTTTGAGCAACACTGCTCAAAGATGTGTTTGAAAAGGGTTAGCTAATAGCGTTTGGACAAACCTCTCACATCTCATCTACACCAGTTTTTTCTCTTTTCTTTGAAACATGGCTCTGGCTGCTATGGCTGCTTCGAAAAATTTCACAAGTGTGAAATGAATGTAGCTTATGCTGAGTTATCAGCATGCAGTACCAAGAGAAGTGTTAGGAGAAGCTCTGAGCAAACCATTCAGGGACTATGGGAGGATGTGGGATTCAAATTCATACAACGGAGGCTGATGTCTTATAAGCAGTCAAGGATTTTGTCCAGCTGTATGTTGAAGCAGCAGCCTGAGCGCAGTAAGAACTTTTAATACATTCTGTAACTTCATGTAAATAATTATAAATACAGCCCTAATGGGAGTTGTATTGAGCAGGTGTTAAAGTTTTAACAGAATTCTTTATCACAGCAGAGGAGAATCTGAGTGGTACTGAGCAATTTTTGACTGTTTGCTTGACAACAGATTCACTCAAAGTATAAAGGCTTGGGGTGGTGAGGGGTAGATGTAGAAAGAGCAATGTTCAACCTAAGTATGTCACCTGTCGGCTCTGTGAAGCTCACAGCAAGATCTCCGTTCTATGTCTGATAAGGATATGTGCAACTAGTATACCCATGATAAATCTTTCACCAGCTTACTGAACAGGAGAAACAGCCTAGAGCCAAGAATGTAAACTAATTAATAAATCTACAGAGGTGTACATCAAACAAATTGAAAGAGGAAGGAGAAATAGCTCTAACCAGAAATCCAAGCAAAAGGAAGGAGTGCTCCTGAGTTCTGTTTGGGTGGTAAAGTGCAGTATTTGATCACAGAGATCCAACAATGAGAGGGATAAGAGGGATGGAATTGAACACAGCAGGTACAGGGTAAGGCCTGGAGCAGCCATCATCATTTTTTTTACAAAGGCCTGGAGTTAAAGAAATAAATACAAATGACTCGTATAAAGAGTGGTTTTAAATAATTTTTATATTGTATATACAATATAGTAGGATTAGAAGGGTAAATAAACTCAGCAATATAGCTGAACTTCTGCAGTAAGATCCTAATAATGTAACTGAGCTTTTTTTATCTTGAAATAAATTTATTTTCCCTATCTTATCCAAAATTTTATCTGCAGTTCAAACAGAGGAAAAAAAAAAAAAATTATTATTTACCACGAAGATTCGTTTAACATTAAAGTGATCTCTGACTGACCCAGGAATGCTGAATATTTCATTCTTTTAGGAGTCACAAATTATTAAACGAAATGAACCGGCACCTTTCACCTCACAGTACTGTAAGACACAGAGTACGGTACTCTGAGACATGCTTTACACAACGATGTAAGGGTTAGGTTGGAGCCTAGTGATGCTAAAAGCTACATCAATGAAAATCAATTTCCTTTTTGAAAATAATAACCAGTATCCTTTTGCAAGCAGTATGAGCAGTATGAGCTGCATTAAACGGCCGCTGTCTCAGAGAAAACATATTACCCCCTCCACCTTGTTAAGACAAGCAGTGTTCCAATTATTGGCAAGAAAGGCAGCTAGCTTAGATCTGGCAACTCTCTCTTGAGGGGGCATTCCAGTGCACTGTAATGCATGCCCGGTGCTGTAAATGCAATGCTCCAAGCCCTCATTTTACACCAAAAAGCCAAACAGTAAATATACTTCAACAGCGCATTCAAGGGCAGGAGAAGGGGTCTTAGCCAGGTCTCTGAAACACACAAAGACATTCAAGTACCTCATTTAATGTATTTAGGTTAGAACAAATATGTCTAATTTCAGTGAATAATGAATTGCTAAAAAAAACACCTTGAGAAAACTAGGGATTCACTGGTAAATTAATAGAAAGAAAACTGAAGAAATAGGAGCCATTCGGCAGCAGAACTCTGATGACGCTGACTAGACAAAGCTGCTTGCTTATTTACGGCTTCAAAATGTTAGTATGGATGCGACCACTTTTATCTTTCCTTAAGTAGTAGTAAGGAACAAAGAGAGTTGTTCAGGCAGTGTGCCAGTGTACCAAGTTGACTTTCAAGGTTTTGAGAAACACGAGTAAGTGGGGTGCTTGAGGGGTTCCAACGCCTCTCTAACAAGATGTATATAAACCTATATTTTTATATGTTTTGTTTTTCATCAGATGTCACTGATAAAAGAAACTGGGAGCAGGAAGACATCCAGGAGTATCAGGACTCCCCAGTTCAGTCAGCATTACCCCATGTTACATGGGGGATCTGTGAAACAGAAAGTGACTTTATATATGGAGAAGTAGAGAATCGATTAGATTTACTTCAAGAACAACTCAACAGGTAAAAACAGAGATATGGTCAGAAAAAAAACATATGTGTGAACGAGTAAGTAATACAACTGATATTGATGACACCACAGGAGGAATGAATTTGTGCAGGAAGTTTCCAAAAGCATTCAGATCCTCACAAGCTCAAAAGTACAAAAATACACCTGATGGGAATATCACTTTGTTGTCTATACGTATTCTGAGGCGCCTAAATATCGCTTAAGTTCATCCTTCCAGATTCTTGGAAGAACCTATTCTGGGAATGCTGGGTACAAAACTTTTCATTAATTGCCAGAATATTCCTGCCACTTACCTTTAGGTAGCCACATTTGCTACTGTGAATTGCCTTGCAGAAGATCCTTTTCCTCAATTGAGTGTTTAGGAGACCAGCTTTTTACCCAAGAAGCTGTGCTGAGGCACCTTGTTAGATGTAAACCTCACCGTTTGCACGATCGCAAAATGGCAATTTTTAGTATCTTCAATATCTGACATTCTTTTTCTTTCCTGGAGACCAAAGTAAAACAGCTGCTTTCCTTTAAAAAAGTATTGCAGACAAATTCCCTTTTTGATGCATGAAGTCATTTTGCACTGTCTCAATAGCAAGAAAGACAGTGGAAAGGCAAAATACATACACCTGTTACAACAGAAAGCAGATGCTTTCTTCGTCAGAATCCACTATTACCTTTGCTTAATAGGACGTCTCTTCCTGCTCTCTATTTATCTCTGATATAATGGGTTCTTGCTGGTAGCTAAGCAGCATAACTTATAGCATCTTAAAAGTATGGTTACAGAATTTTGATCCATCCTACACTATAATTTACCATGTAATTTCACTTAATTTTAAATTGCCCTATGCTCAGGTCTGTGGCTTTTTTATTATTTTCACTCTGCAATTCCATTACTTTCAATATTTTTCCATGACAAATACTATGACATGCACTCAGCCCTAATTACACATTAGTAGCTTTTCATTGGCATTCTGTGCTGTATATTTTAGCAATCAGATTAAAGCCAGGTTAACTGCATATTGCTTCCTTCATTTACCATAAGCCAATCAAACCATAGTATTTTTCACTTCTGAATGCTATATAGTACATTAAAAAGACATTTTTAACATGCAAGCCTAAATGCTGTAATTTCTAATTGCAGTAATCTAAGTATCTAAGTAACTGTAAACGTCACGTAACTAAACAGCTGCATGTTCCCCATCAGCAGTGCGTAGCCTTTTGGTTGCATTTCTTTTCCTGAAATCTTATGCTCTTGAAACTGAAGTTGTGTCTCAAATTTACACATAGTTTTAGCAAATTCTCATGCACGTTCTCAGTATTTTCTTGAGTGTGAAAATATCATTGTTTCTCATAAACTAAGATTTAAATTGTTATGGATTTTATTAAATCATTTTAGTCTTTAATTGTTCTCGTGTTTTTAAAACTTTTCATGCTCTCAGAACCTTGGGCCTTGCTGGGTCTTCTCTGAACGTAACAGACAATATTCTTTCCTGCTTATGTCAGAACCTGCTGGGCTAAAAAGCATGATCACTTACTCCTGAACATTTTCGTGCCATGTTAGAGGCTTGGCATAACACTCAAATTATTAAATGGATATAGGAGGTTGGAAAGCCTCTGTATGAATACATCCCTAGAGCTATCTCTGTTTCTCCTCTTTAAGCAATTGGAATTTCATGGAGACAATTTCGTGGGCCAAGCATCTGAGGTTCTCCTGTTTATTCATCCCTGGGTGGCATGACTTGGACTTGTTTTAAATTCTGGAGAAAGGAAAGAGAAGTTATATATGCAATGATAATGAATAAAGACTACCAGAGGCACTCTGATTTGAAGTACTTGGAAACTCCTATCAAGTGCTAACAAAGTAAGAAGGGAGCAATTTTATAGTCAATTCAAAGACAAAGACAATCAATGCAAGTCCTCCAATGCTGAATCCCTTTTATTCACGGAGACATTAAGGCCCATGTTTAACAGATGGAAGCTCTCGGGATGGTGGCATGCTGCTGCAGCTGCTGCTGCAGTATTTTCCCCTGTGGCATCAGCATTATGCCGGTATGGGACCAGCACACTCGCAAGTAGCAAAGCACCCCAGGAAGGTGAACAAGAGGGTAGCAGGGCATGATTGACTCTAACATCCGGGTTTGGGCCTTTCATTTTGAGAGCTGATGCCACAAAACGAGAAACAGCACTCTAAATATCCTTTGGGCATACCTTTCGGATTGATTTCATAGATGCTTTTATAAATACATGACACAGCCAATGGACAACTCCAATGTGATAAAAAGTAATATTAGTGAAGCACCTGGTGAGAGCAAAAATCTGTCAGCACAGGATCAATTCTGCTGCTGTAGGGAGCCCAAGCAGTAACACCCACAACATTAAAGGCTGCTGACAAAGATTTGTTTACTCTGTCAGAAGACAAGTTGCAACACAGAAGGCTGCATATCTGTATTACAGTCCCTCCTAGCATGTTCTGAAGCCTTCCAGCAGCTGGGGAGGCACAACAGGCATTACCTATTGCTGAGTTTGTCATGGATCTTGGCAAGACCATTTGAAAATCATTCAGTGCTATGGAATTGTTAAGTATGAACAACATAAGCAGCTCAAGTGTTTCAGAAGTCATATACAAATTTATGAAAAGGGAAAAACAGGGGGGGAAAGCTGCTAAATTTGAACATCAGAAATGTTGATACTAATTCTGAGACCTGAATAAGTCTGAATAAATTTTCACGGTAAGGGGACTTGGGCTGTTGGGTTTTTAATGATCTTGAACATATTTTTCATTTTCTAACTGTGGAAAAACACAAATGGAGTTTTCTGCTTATTTCAGTGCATTGTATTAGCATTGGGAATGTCAGAATTCATTGTCAGATACATCAGAAATAGTGTCCCACCCTCAGCCAGTACAAATCAATTTAGTTACAGCAAGAAGAGTGCATTTATTCCAGTTAATTTCAACCAATGACCTGGTCCCCCGTGTTACTTTTTGTTGCAAACATAAGGGACAGTAATGAACTCATTTGTAATGCAGCAAAAACATCAGAGAGAAGCATGCAGGTAGGTTCTGCAAAGGAAAGGGAGAGCCAGCAAGCTTTGGAAGGGCTCAGTACTCCCTCTTCTGTTCTTTCCTATTTAAGACATGGTCATGTCATAACAAGCAATAGTTTGCTTTATTAACAAGCTGCAGGTCCTTCTTGAATGCATCTGTAATCACTATGTTAAAATATGCCTGTTCCTGACCATGAGTTAACTGATCTTGTATTAATCCTCTAGGCTTGAATCCCAAATGACTGCTGATATCCAAACCATCCTGCAGCTTCTGCAGAGGCAGTCAACGCTCATTCCACCTGCCTATAGCATGGTGACTGCAGGTGCAGAGTACCAACAGCCAGCAATTCGGGTGATACGAAAGCTTCAGCCTGCAGCATCAATTAAAACAGACAGAAGTTTCAGTCCCTCATCTCAGGTATGTATATGTCCAATAGCATCAAAAGAGTTTGCTAATCTTTTTAGCTTCCGATGGAAGACATGTACACCAATCTAGGTGCTTGTTGACTAGTTTGAGGAATACAAAATCATTATTTTGACCTAGCACCTCCACAGCGGACTTAGATACCACAGTTTCAGAGCCCACATTTTCTAGGAGGGTTGCGAGACATGCGCGATGATCTTATAATCAGACTGATTCACTTTATTATCACACTCTTCACAAAAGTTAGCAGAAATGACAAATACTAGACATGGCTATAAGCCACAAACACTTTACAAGCATCAGACCTGCTCTGCATGGGGGCATCCGCCATAGAACCCAATCATGAAGTCCTGAGGAGCACCATGACTGTGCTTTCCTCAAGGTACAGGCCAGACAAGTCCAGCTGATGCAGCACGATGGTCATAGAGGAGCGGCTAAAGCCATTCTTATGTCCAGTCCCTTGCTACTGCTGGAACTATGAACATACAGAGCTGTGACATACCTGTGTTTTCCAATATACGTTTTCCACATCACCTCTTTTCAGGTAAAATTTAATGATTTTCCCAATCTGTTTGGGATTTCTGGAGTTTAACAGCTTGGGCATATTACTTCCAAACAGGCTGCTGCACATCTAGGAATCCCCAACCAGTCACATAGCACACCATTAGTAAATCCAGAACGTGTGGCTGTGTCAGATTCCTTGTGCATATGCTGGAACACACATGGGCACAGAAAGCCCAACACACCCAGAAGGCATCAGTTCACACGCGTAAAGGTTGTCAGGGCAGCAAACGTGCAGCAGTAGTTTTCGGAAGTGTAAACCCACTGTGCGTGTACCTGCACAAAGCATATACACATACCTCTGTCTGCACAGAAGTATGGCAAAACCCTCTGCAAACAGCAGCAGGCACACTGCACACTTCACAGAAATTCCAAGTTTAAAAGTGAAGAACAACTGAGTGCTGAGACTGGAATCCAAATGGGTATAATGCTCAGAACGATGCAATTCCAGAGTTACATTCTGAACCAAAACTGCAAATTCAATAATGTTGAAATCTACACTCTTAAATCAGGTCTCAAGGATATTCGGTCCTTTAGAAAGGGCTGTTCGTATGTGTATCTTGGTGTCATATGAGCAAGTCTGAGGAGGGGACAAGATATCCAGGCTTCGACAATCAATAGAATTCTGTTTAATTACATTAAATCAAATGCAGTACCATGTAAAAATATTTCAGTACGCTGCTTAATTTTCAAACACGTCTTTCCAGCAGCCATCTGAATGTGCCAGTTCTGAGCAGAACAAGAGCCTGGAAGAGACCAATTTAATTATTACCATCTTGTTTCCTCTCCTCCCTTCCAGTGTCCTGAATTTCTAGACCTTGAAAAATCGAAACTTAAATCCAAAGAATCCCTCTCAAGTGGAGTGCATCTTAACACAGCCTCAGAAGACAACCTGGCTTCTCTTTTAGATCAAGAACGTGACCAGCCTGCAGAGCGTCCCGCACAGCATTGTAAAACTTATCTACAGCCAATTAGGCACCCTTCTTTGCCAGAATCTTCACTAAGCACTGTAGGAATCTTGAGTCTTCATAGGCATGTTTCTGATCCTGGTCTTCCTGGGAAATAATACTTTTATACTATTACTTCACATAAAAATGTAAGTGCTTTTAATGGCTGTTTTTCCTTCTTTTTTTTTTTTTTTGTATTTAAATCCTCTATACTTGACTCAGGGGCTACAAGGAATATACCATTATATGCAAAAGTACTGTATATTTTCCTAAATCTGAAGCTTGTAAGGTAAAGTTGAGCAGTTTTGATGTAAATATATATATACACACACACACACTAATTGTATGTTCCAAATGTAAAACTGCCAGCATTCTCAAGGCACCTTATATTTTTATTTTTTTTAAATAACATGCATGTTCTGAAATTGCAGTTTACGTTGCATGGAGATTACCATTTACTGCTGTCATGGAAATAGTATTTTATTGTGGATATGTCTTCAGAGCAAATAGGAGACCAATAACAATAATTCACATAGAAAAAACTCCTACCTGACCAAGCTAAAATTCAAGCAAAATCTTCTTGTAGCTCACTTTTGAAAATTATTTTATCTTTCTTGTTGTGAGCTTTTTACAATAAATCACAATTATTCTGAACATAGAGAAAGAATAAGGTAACCAAGTCTTCTGGGTTTGAAACTGTTAGGACAGAGAAACCAGCCTCCTTCCAAACCAGTCGAGGTAAGGCAGTATTGTAACAGACAAGAAAATTCCGCCACATGCTGGAAAGTATCACCATAGGTCGCATCCACAAAACTGCATTAATTGAATAATTTTTTTCGACCATTTAAAAAAGAAAATAAATAAATGGCACCATAGAAGTTAGCTGTCATGAGCAGACAGGTCCTCTTCATCTGTCACATGAACATAACCAAATGCAATAAATCTAGTTTCTATATAATACAGAAGACTGTGTTCCTTTTGTTCAATACAAATTATCAACAATCTGTTTAATTAAAAAATACCTTATGGGTATTTTTTTAATAATTATTAGTGTGGTTGTTTGCAGTTACCTGTTTTTACTGACTGGCCCCTCTACAATGATCCTAAACAGGGTGTATATGTATGTGGACGCAGGCATACACCATGCACACACTCCCGTATGTGTGCATGTGTGTGTTTTATATATGTACATATGTGAGTACGTATGTGTGTATATATTTATATACAAACAAGTGTGTGTATATACCTACACTTACATGTAGGAGTATAGATATAGATATATATATATATATGTATATATGTAAAATCAATTTCAGGAACAATTATAAACTTTCTTATTACAAAACGAGTAAGCTTAGCTTGTGTCCAAAGCTGACTACATTAGAATAAAATGATTTAAGGTCTGTAGGCTTTAAAAAGAGTATGTACTGTATGTGCATAATGCTTTGTGAATATTTAGATTTAATTTTATTAAAATATTATTCTGCTTCAAATGTTGTGTTTATTTTAGAAGGAACTGACCTTTTTATTAATGTTTTTAAATATTTTAAAATGTTCACGGGATTTTCTAATCTTAAAGCTTTAATGTGAAATTCCTCTAGGAAGAGAACTGGTTTCAGAAAAGCCCGTAACCTAGTTAGTGGGGGAGCAGTTAAAATTTAACTAAACCCAAATTAAACCCTCTGTTCTAACCCAGTGCTACAGAGTAATGCAATAGTGGTTGACCCCCACATTAGCAGATCCATACATTGTACCTTGGGGTCAGAATGATACACAGCACTTTTAGTCATACACAGCCAGCAGATAAAACCAAGGTGGCTGAATCTTCTCTCATTTAAAATTAAGTGTTAATGCTGAGCTACTGAGCAAAGCTCTGCTTTACTTTTGCATACAAAGATACAAAACTGAATGAATACCTTTGTAAGTGAAAAGAGAAACCAACCCTTCTGATACAAGATCAAATTTCCTCGTGCTAGTATCGATTGTAGAAAGGTCCAAATGCTACAGCGTGCTGACTGCTCTTACTTCTACCACAACGGGAGGTCTGCACTGCTTAGTGCCTTGCAGGATCAGATCCTAGACAACAGCATCACTGGGCCAGTCAGAATCTCTGCCTGCATATACTCCATTGAAACAGGAGCGCTGAATAAGAAAGAGAAATAGCTTCTGCTTTTATTTTTTTTTAATGGCAAGCGTGACCTTCTGCTCTATCTCAGCCTAGTAATAAATATTAATGTCTGTTACAAAGAATCGCTAGCATATTTTCTAAAAAAGTATTTGTGGTTATGCTACATTTAAAACAGTCTGGTATAAATTAAAAATAAAATTAATGAAAGAAAGTATAACGCATGAGCATTGCTTTACAAAAATGCGTATTGTCCGATTTCATCACTTGGTATTTCACATTAATGCAAAGAGACTGAGCAAAACAGGTAGACTGTGGAAGGAGTGTTGGGGAAAAGGAAAAGTGACAAATATTTCAATTAGTCCAAGTGAAGGAAAAGCTCCACCCTCACTCCTTTTCTCGGCCCAAAGAGGCTTTGTTCCTTCCCTTCTCTTTGTATTTATCAAGATGAAAAGTAATCTCAAAGGAGGGCAAATAAGGGAGACTTTGCAAAGTTATAGAGATTCTATGCTCCCTAGACATCTGCCAAGGAAAAAACAAAACATGAAAGATGACAACTTGGTTGGCAGCACTCTACTCTAGCTGCTCCTTCCCAGCCAAAGAAAGATCTGGTTTCTCAGATACCTTCTTTTCTTGTTGAGGTACAGTGAAGCAGATGAAGACTCACTGCTTCAAGCTTTTTTCTTCTAGAGACAGGTACAAACCATTGCTTTCGGAAATGTGTCAATTTTCTAAACAGCAAAAATTGTGTCTTATTTTTGGTGGGTTTGGGGGGGGGGGGGAGGGGGCGGGGGCAGGGCTCCCTTTGAGCCCAATCTGTTTCTGACTTGATATGAATGTGTCTGTGTTATCCAAATCATGCTGGAAATAACATAAGGGTTGCATACCCACACATCACAATACACAGCTGTAACATCCATACTGGGTTTCAGGACTTCAGGAGATAAGTTTTGGTCTTGCTTGAGCTTAGGAACACTCATCTTGGCTATTTACATTTAAAGCCTGTGACTAAAAATATGTATAAATTGTAACCTGTAGATACAGAGAAGTATACTGGAAATTCAAGAATAGCTAATCTAGCTGAAGTATCAAAGCAATTGGGACAATCACTCCAAACGTGAGGGGTGAGACTATACAAATCAGCAGAGCTCTTCATGAAGTTCATTAGCTTCCACCAGACGTGGGTCTAGTTCAACGTTTAAAGCAAACGGTACTATGATGCTTTTCAACATATAAGCTGTGCAGCAACCTGCACCGCTTGCACATGCATGTTCATCTGCACGCACAAACTTACACTAATAACGTGTCTTGACCTACCTAACTCTGCTGTGCCCAGAAAGCACGTGACCACTGCATGCTTTTCTCTCCACTCACGTTCCCACCCTGTTCACTCAGCGAACGCACGCTTTCTGGTCCCCCATCTCACAGCTGCTGCCCGTGGATGAACCTGCCTTCCCTCCTCCTGCTGCAGGTTGTGTCCTGGCTAACTCCTCCCTCCGGTGAGCGCAGGTCGCTCATCAGAGCTTCCGCACGGCTCACCAGCAACTAAGTAGCATACAAAGAGCTGAAAAGCACTGCCCTGCGTGGCCTCTGCCTGCCTGCTTCCGCGAAGCAACCTGAGTTTTGCCCACAGGTGAATTGTGTGTCCTCCCACTTGAGAGCTGCTGCGAGCTAGCCTGGACGTGAGTAGAACAGTGGGGGACTGCAACAGCAGCACGGCAGAAGGCATGATTCCTCAAATGAAAGTTGTACATAATACCACACCTGCAGACTAGAAGATCTGATGTTTCTGTACTCTCCTGTGAGCAGCTGTATAGCCTAGTATTTAAGGCTGGACTCTTCATATGTTGGCTTAAATCAGAAATAATCCATTCCAATGGAGCCAGCAGTTATATGTTGCCACACTTTTCATCAGATTAGGAATTGGGTCTAGTGGGCACCTCCTCTCCATTCATCTACAGGCTCTCTCTGTATTTACATACAGAATTTTGTGGCATCAACAGCACAGCAGCATTTTCAGTATCACTGCGATAGTACAAAAATTGACTATTAGAGAAAATCTAAGAATTCTCTACAAAAACACCTGCACAGACTCCTCAAATGCACCACATAAGTGTGAAACATTCCAAGCTAACTGTACCAAGGAGCACGTAGCAGTTTGTAATTCATTGGTACATTACCTACTTTAAATACTTATCGTTAAATAATTTTTACATTTTGGGGGTATTATTATAGACTTTTCCTCCCTCTTACGTTTTTCAGAATCTCGAATTGATGGTATTTTGTCACAGCAACAGCAAATGGCTTCTAAGAGGCTACAGTTTCCAGAGTTCTTACTTCCTGTAGAGCAATACAATTATATTCAGTCACCTGGAATTGACTAAAAACCAGTAAATTTTTGACGAGAGAAATTATGGAAATGAACAGACAGTATTTTTTAAAAAGAATTATTAATTATGCTGGCATTGTACAGGATTTTAACATCTTCTGACTGTTATATGTGAAGTTCTGCTGTGTTTTGTTAGTTAAGAGATTAGGCACAATTAATTTCTAGGTAGCAAAGCCTTAACTGATCACAACCCCAAAAACTGAAAGCTGCTGCTTCCAACGAACCTGTTTCTAGCTAATGGCAAAGCTATTGTAAGACAGGCTTCTTTGGAAAAACTGTTAGATTAACTTCATCTACAGACACACCAAGCATGACTCGCACTTTCTAGTTAAAAAGAAAAAGCAGCCTGCATAGTTAAACCGACATCAAATGTTGATGCATGAAGCAGAAAAAAAATCTGTTCTGCTCAGTGTAAACAGCTTTTTTCATTTCTTCATTCAGACAGGGTTTTAGAACAGGGTAATTCTATTCTTTCAGCATCCTTGCAACCTACAAGCCAAGCCATTAAAAAAGTTTTAGTAGAATGCAGGATAGTCACAAGAGCTCAAGGATAAGCCTTATGACCAGAAATAAACAGTAGATATCAAAAATTAGTATCTTTTAACATCCTAATCCTTCACAGGAGGCTACTGAAGACATGAGACAAACCTAATGGAAGATAACTACAGTTAAACGTTAGCATTTACTCCCCCTTTTGAACCCTCTAGTTGCCAGGTATTTCCAAGAATAGAAAGTGGTGGCCCAGCAGATCAGACACATGAACACACACAGCAGGTCTTACACTCAAGGAGGTAGTTGGAAGCAACCAACCACCCCTCTTCAGTTCTGATTCTCAGAGTTTAATCTTGTCTTTCACTGAGATGGAGATTTCTGAGGCTCGGCCCCCACAGCACTGAGCTCTTTGAAGAAGGAAGCAACACTTGTCGCTGAGACCCGTTACCCCACAGGCTACACATTCACTATTCTGCAACAGAGGCGGCACAGTGAACTTCGCTTGCAGGAAATTGCTGCCAAATTAATCTTGTGCTGTCCTTCGCCAAGTCTACATTAAGTCTGTCCCGAGTCAGTGCTAGCTGTCCTGCACTTCTCAACAAACAGAGGTTCCAGGCTCGGTGTGAGTCAGCAGTGCTGTACTAAGGGCATTACAGTGACCCCCAAAGCAGGAACCGCTCACCTGGTGCCTATATTCACCAACAGGAGCAACCACAAGGTGAATTACAACGGGTCCGATAAGAAAGGTCTGTGCGCTGAGGCTCCTGGTTTGTGGGTTTGGGGTTTATTTGAGTTTGGGTTTGTTTTTTCTCTTTTGGTTTGTTTTTATACTGTAATTTCTGACACTTTATTCAAAGCCACACCATCACTTGCAGCTGCTTCAAGTGGCTGCAGTCAGGCACTTAATAAAGTTTCCAGAGTTGGGTGGGCCTTTCTTTTCCCCCTCCTTTATTGCACGCAAACAAAAGTGCAATGTCAACACTTCCTATTAATTTACTTTTACCTCATTATCACAAACACAAACCCCACTAAAATACAGGGGGATGCATTTGTTTGATCTGTAGTATCTAGCAGCTGCGCACAAATAGCAAGAGACCTAATCCCACTTTCAAATTTAATGTCAAATTTTTAATCAAAATACTGGTAAATTGCAAAATTGGTTCAGACTGGAGACAGACTTGGTATGCAGTCATTTGCATATTTTCAACAGCTGTCCAGACGCAGAATTATTTTTTAAGTAGCTTCTTACTTACTTGGAATAAAAACAGCATGCAGGAGGTCCTTTAACCTGATTACTCTGAACCTAAGATTTCCTTCAGTTTTATTAGGAATGATATGTATTTGTATCACGCGTCACTCCTGGTGTCACTGACATACTACACCATTGTTTCTCTAGACTGGAAAAAGAGTGTATTAGAAGTTAAACAGCAAATAACTTAATGGCACGGGGGAAAAAAAACAAAAACAAAAACAAACCACAAGAGACACAGAGTAGATCACACATAAAAATCAAGACAACATCAAGTTTTATCAATGATGCTAAAGGAGCACATCCCAGAGCTTGCAATTGCATGAAGGCATCACCATGACAAGCTTACTTTTTCTCACTGCACCTCTACGTATTAACTAGTAGATAGAACCACATTATTAATGAAGAAACATTTTTCTTCATCTAGCTATTTGGGGTTTTTTTTAATGTCCACTTGGGAATTTCTTTGATTATTAATGCATGCAGAATATAGCTATTCTCTTTGGAATGGAAATTAGATGGGCTAAATTAAAGGCTCCCACAGGAGGTATTTTCCCCTTTTATGCATTATTTACATTTTCTATACTGAAACTTTATGGTATTGTAAAGTTGGAAATACAAAAAGTTTTGAAAACTTGTCTAGATAAATACTTTACTATGAGCTATAGCAAACCCCGTTTGTATAACAGGTTTTTGTATAATGTAGTTATGTTATTATTTTGCTTTCAGAAAAGATCTCCTAGAAAATTGTTTACTGTACAAATAAAAGCACTTGCACACTGTGCATATATTCAGTATTTTATATCACCATAAAAACTTATTTGCGAGAAATCTAAATATGCACAAATAAATGTAATGCACTTATTTCATAAGTCATAAGCAAAAGGATGTGAACACTTTGTGACTGCCTTGAATTTAGTAATTGTAATGCAAACACCACTAACAGGGGTTCAAAAGGTTGAATATATATCTGTACCAAAAACATTGAGCAAAAGAAAATTTTAATTATATTTGGTATACTCATAACACCACGGGAATAAACATAAAAGCCCAGGATTATGCACGACACCACTCACTTGCTTGAAGCACACAGAACAGAGACACAAAATCAGAGCTTTCCGGAAAATGATACGCACACAGCAATCTCCATGTAACACATTGACCTCCGTTCCTCAAGTAAAACTGGAAGTTACACCCATGTCTACTCTCTCTAACTTCACCGAGGAATTAAAAAAATCTAACATAACTTCTAGTTACAAAACCCAGCTAATAAAGCTGACAATTGCTATCCATTAAGGCCCAAATTTTCACAAAATATTTTGATCACAAGTGCTGTCTAAATATCTGTCCTCAAGCCAGACTCTTCGATTGCTTGAATCATTTTCTTTTAGAGAATTTAAAGTGAACCATGGAATGGGTTTACCATGCAAGACCTATTCAGCAAGTGATTTTACTGATCCAGATAAATAGCAATTGAAAGCCTTTGAGACAAGCTGAGTTCTTAAAAAAAAAAAAAAAAAAAAAACACCACACAAAACAAACAAAAGAAACCCCACACCAACAGATCTCCTTGGGGAAAAAGCCTTAGGTGGGAATAAAAAATATATATAAAACCAGTTGAAGGCCATTCCAGCTGTGTTCATATAGTATTATCTGAGCTTGCCTCACAAAAAGCCCACTGTATTGCAACAGCAAGCTGGAGCAGTAAAAAAGAACATTTTTGGGTTTTAATGGAATC
This sequence comes from Leptosomus discolor, assembly GCF_034619465.1. Lineage (NCBI taxonomy): Eukaryota > Metazoa > Chordata > Aves > Leptosomiformes > Leptosomidae > Leptosomus > Leptosomus discolor. The sequence continues at coordinate 19,617,630 of NC_141395.1, read as the reverse complement.
CACAAATCTAGTTTCTCCAAACCAGCAGAATTTTTCAGAGTATGCCATCTGAGACAGTATGCCACTACTAGCAAAAAAAACCACATAGAGCATTTAGGGTGCCTGATGTTTTATTTGTGTAGGCAAGCTACCCATTTATAAGACACAGCCTATTACATATGACCATAAGCTTCTCCTTTTCCCTAAGGTCTTGAGCTTAACACAGAAATTTACTTGTCTATAATTATACATGCTTCTAAAGCATGCTTCTAAATATAGTAAAATGCAAAAAATATTTCTTGCTGTGACTCATGCACTTAAAAATCATTCAAAGTGCACTGTCTTACCAAGCAGGAAGGTTAAAACCTCTACAATAGCTTCCCTTCACAGCAGTTCTTCCAAACACTGACACTGACAGGCTGGTGAGCCTCTTCTGCTCCAGTAGTTCGGCACTCAGAATGCCATGGTACACTGCAAGAACTAGAAGAGGAAGTAATCGGCAAGTCAGTGTCTGGAGATCTTGGAAGTGTGACAAGTACAATTACATTAACCATCAGTGAGACTCAAAAGGAACGGCCTACTTCCATCCTCACGGATGGAGGAACCCACAAGTTTAAATATTAGAAATAACTTATCCACCAGGAAAAGCATTCACAAAGTCATATGAGGAGATAGTCAAGGCTGTTTCTGCTTTCGGATTTTTAGCAACAAAACTGATTCCTTAATCTCATTTCATAGTATTAGTCACAGCATGTCCAAAAATTAGTCAGCTGAACAGTTCACATCTTGCTACCTACGTTCTAGCAATAACTTCCGCAGTCTACTGCAGTGATCCAGCAATAACTTCCCACAGCAATTAAGTAGTTACACCACTAACAAGCAAGGCTACTCACAGTAATAATCTGCAGTAGAATAGAAGAACGGTGAATACCAACTAAGGAATTATGCTTTCAATATTAAGATGAAAATTGAATTGTATGTAATACCAAGATAAATTATTTTTGCAGATATGTTGATGATTTCGTTACAGTTCCATGTGTTAAGTTAAACACAGCTTCTGGAACGATGATGATGACGACACCTTTATTTTAATTTTCTTTTCAAGAAGCTGCAAAAGTTTAATGGAAGCTCCGATCTCTAATGCTCATCCTGCTGGTGGCCAGCTTAACATGAGTGAAGCCACTCTGTAAAATTACAAAGTACAAGACATGAAAATCAAATAAAGCAGTTGTACAAATCATACGCCTCCATAACCAGTATCTACATCTCATGATAAATGCTCAAACAAAACTAGTATTAAAAGTGATCAGTTTAAGAGAATTTCAAATTCAAGTTCAAGTTCATAATCACCAACAGGTTCAAAGTGATACCAAGATTCCACAGAAGACCCAATATGTACAAGGATATTGTCTATGTAGATACCATAACTCTGCAAGTTCCTAATCTGAATGCTGAAAGGGTGATTAAAAAAACCCAAGAGGATCAGAAGTTTCTAATTGGTATTATTTTTAATAATTAGTTTCAGCAATGACAGTGACCATGCATTCATTTTTTTTAATTTAAAAAAAGAAACAAAACATTCAAGTAGCCTGACACTACAAACACCCTCGTATTTTCAGTCTGTCTGCTACAGAACCAACTGACACATTAACTTACTATCTCGGAGCAGCCTCCTTAACATCATCATTTAATTCCAAAGGTGACAGAATAAGATCAAGCATAAAAGCCCAGTCTTCTCAACTTTGTACCTCAGAAGGCAAGGCAGTGGTGGTAACCTCTCTTTAACATCAAGCTACACCTGTCTGGCTGCCATAGCAAAACACTCCGTATCTTACAATAATAGCTTCCACTGACTCTAGACTGCATTAGAGGTCTCCGCAGTTTTTCAGCATCAACTTCTCCATCCCATAGAACAAATGCACATGCTTCTCACAGTTGACAATTCACATTTAACTTGCAAAAAAAATCAGTGATTTTTATTGCATTAGAGTACCTGTAGCGATACCTAAAATGTTCTTACACTGTTAAATAGTCACCATAAGAGGAGAGCATCTGACCTACACTGGAAGCAGTAAGCAGCATTCTTTGCTTAAAGCACATCAACAGCAGTGAGCAGCTGAAGAGGTAATTAAACAACCACTAAACATATTCAAAACCACTATCAAAGTTACAGCATTTTCTAATGTAGACTTTACATGTGAAGATAATCAGCAGTTGATTGAATTCATGACACCCTTGTTTTCGATACTTACAATCCAAGTTGTGAGCATTTCCACTTTGAAATAATTCACAGATGCTTTTCCTTTTACCCATTAAATCTCCTCCTGCTACTTACCTAGTGTGAAGCAGAAACAGAAGCACTGAGGTCCAGAGCCTATGCCACGAGAAAAAAAGAAGCCCCTCTAATCTAAAAAAAGAAGGTCGCTCACCTGTAACTGGAGACCAATACATTGCTTCTGCAAATCTATGTTCTTGAGAAGGTGCACATTGGCACCACAGAAGCCAGAACCGTCTCGTAGCCTGCAGGGCTGCGCACGTGACCTCTGCGAGTCCTTGCCACCTTCCATTGGTCTTTTCCCCCATATCGAACTACTGAATTCCCTATTACTCCTTTTAACACACAACATTGCAGTGGTCATATTATCATCTGTAAGTCACACAAATGTTAATGTAGACTCTTGGAATACCACAAATCCTGTCACTATCTATTAGCAACACTATAAAAATAACTACAGTATTTAATCCTTCCTTTTTAAAAAACACTATGAAAATTTTCAAAGCCAGCACATCCCGTACATATCTACAAAAAATAGTTTTAGTCTCAGAACATTAATGAGCCCGCCCTCCACTCTAAAAATTGTATGATCTTAAAGAACCTAAATGTCAGGTTTAAGACCTCATGCCAGAAGAAATACCTGGCAAAACATGCATCAACCATTCTGGAGGCTCTGGTTCCTTGGGATGCTAACCTGGGAAGTTACAGGTCTGCATTACACTTTCCCCATCAAGATCCAGATGCAGCACAGAACAAAGGTTCTCTTACCTGCATTCAGAACTACAGCACTAACACGTATAATAAGGTACAGCGAATCTAAAGAAGAAACACCATTTCAAGACAGCAGTGAACTGCCAATATATTTTGATTAATTTTATCTTATTAAATAGCAACATGTCTATCAAGTCTGTAGTACTGTAAACTCTACTGCCAACTATAATTACAACTATTTTTGAAAACTGTACATTTTACCTGAAGAGGAATGAACATCACCGGGAAAACTATGCTAAGGCATTTCTACTGAAGAAAAAAAATGCATGAAACAAAACTTTACCAGGGTTGTTTTCACAGGTGATTCCATAGTTAAATTTTATACTATCTTATCTGTCCATCAATAGCACTGAAGTAAGACAACATGGGGTCAGCAGCAAAGTACCAGCATTTGCAGAACATCCAGAGCGTGCACCACGAGGCACATCCGGTACTGCTCCTGGCGTTGGCTGTCCCCTTGTCACTGCCATTCCAGGCATCTATAACTGCAATACTTTGCGGGAGAAGAAGGAAAAAAAAAAAAAAAAAAGAATTCAGTATCTTCAACTTGATAGCCTGAAATACTTCCATTTTACAATGAAAATGTGCCTCATGCATGATTAAGAAATACCTGTTGCACTGTTTATTTCAAAAAATAAATCCATTTCAGACTCAGCCCTACAACTGGATTAGTTAAATGACCTCCATTTAAAGGACTTTTGACAATGCTTGGTGACAAACAGAATAGTACAACTCCAGAAACAGTTCCACATGCCTTTAACTGCATTACCAAGGAAGACTTCTAAAAAAGAAAAAGTTACTATTATACTGCTAGGTTTGGTTTGGTTTGGTTTTGCTTTGGGGGTATGGGAGTGGAAGGGGGTTTGGATTTAGATGGATACTTTATGGGCATTAGTGATACTGCTTGCAGGACACTGCTGTCATTATTTTAGATATTCCAATAAACTATTTTTTTTTTAAATGCAGTTCTGACCATTAAGTTCTAACCACCTCATTTTCCCTGCATTTACGATTCAATCAGTCTTTCCTTTTCAGTGCCAAACTGTTTATTCAGTCACTTCTCTATGCCAGGATTTCAAAGTACTTTCTTTTTATGTGGTACCACCACAGGGGGCAGGGATTCTCCTTCAGGCTGGGCCACGCACAATTTGAAGTGGCTCCAACTATTTGAGAACTATAATTTTTGGAGCAGCTTCTATATTTTACTGTGCTGATATGTTTGCCTTACTTGTAACAGCAAAGTAAAGTTTAATTTACCTATATTTAAACATGGGAAGTTTTATCCAAGCATTTAAGTGACTAAGAAAAATAAAATACAATCGCACAGCTGAAGTTTTCCAGATACAACAACGCAAGGTTTGTCACGCCACACAATCACCTGAGAGGAACATCGAAGTTACAGCAACCAACATGAAAGTGACAGAACACAAAGCCCATTGCCTTGTAAAAATAAACACTACACTGAACTAGTTAGATTAGAGAGTCTTTGGGCAAACAGAAAGAGAGAGGCATGGGTTTTGTCCCAAGTTGTCAGTGTTATTCCTTAGCACAGCTGCAAATGGCTCCTGCAGACCACATGTAAAACCTATCTTTGCTGTATCGCTGAAGCAGCCTCTCACTTCTATAGGCCTGAAACAAGCAAAGCCCAACAAGTCATCACTACCACTAGGATCATGTGTGTCGGTTTTCTAAGAATAATTTTCAGCTATAGCCCTGCAAGGCAATTTCAAAGGAACGGGAGAGATTTTAGGATCCCCAAATACACACCATCAACATTTAAAGATTTAATTTTAACTAACAAAGCAGGAGCACACAGAAGTCCAGTTTGCTTAAGCAATATGGAAGCTGCTGAATACCAGTGTCACGAGAACTAACCAACGAGTGACTGTATTTACACTAACTAGGCAATTTAGAAATATATTTTCATCTCTTGTGCAGCAACCAAAAGTACTGGAGCAGCTTTCCCCTTGCTCAAGGACATGCAATGCAAACAGCATCCAGTTCTTCGACGTTTCTCTTTGTGCTGTGGTTGGTGCAAGTGCTTTCAGCATCTGACTACCACCAGCACCTCCAGCTGCAGCCAGCCTGTAATAAGTAACATGTTGTGCTTTGTTCATTAAACCTGTATGGGAGGGTATAGATGAAAGATTTATGTGCTCACAAGAAGGCTTGATAGCTCAACTGAAGGACATTCGGCAAAGTTAACAAGACCCGTGGCTGAAGGGGTTGAATAATCACATTCTTGCATAAGTTCACCCACAGGGCAACGAGGAAGACCCTCAGCCTTCATCCTTACGACCACCAGGAGGTAGAAAAAGACCCCCTAGCAACAGAAGGAGTATGCGCAGAGTATCGCCCTGATTGCGACATCACCCTGATTGTGACGTCGCGAATACAGAAAATGAGACTGTATATAATGTGCTTACATGAGGCGGGAAGTTGCGAGCCGTTGGCGGAGTGCAGACTCCCCGGCCGCCCAGCGCTGCCTTTGCTCTTGTTCGCTTGCTAATATAATAAAATTCGCATTGGATTTTGACACTTTAAATTGTCTGTGTCTCTACCTATCACACAGCCCATCCTCGAACGCTGGTTTTCAAGAGGCACCGCAGTGCCCGTGCCCGTTGTAGCCCGCCACGAGAAACACCGCATACGATGGGGCTGATTTTGCCCAAGGGTGATGACCACCTCAAATCCGCACTCCAGGGCCCGGGCAGCGCGTGAGCAGTGACCCCCCCACCCCTCACTCCTCCTGCGTGCGGTTCGTCCAGCACACGGCACCTGCTCCTCCCAGCAGGCCGCTCAGCTCCCTCAGGCACCCCCGCAGCGAGCGCCGGAAGGGTGCCCCCTCCCCCGCTGCCCCCACCGCAGCCCAGCCTGCCCGGGGGCGCGGCAGATGAGGACCGGGCCCCACCGGGCCCGAAAGCAAGGCGCCGCGGGAGCCGGGGGGGGGGGGCTCTGGCCGGGCCCCCCCCCCCACCGAGGCGGACTTTCCAACGGGCCCCGTCAGCCAAAACCCCGCCCGCCGGCGGGGCCCGCGAGCCCAGCGCGGCCGTGGGGTGAGCGCATGCGCGGGGCCGCCCGGGCGTTTCCGCTTCGTTGGCTCCGGCCGTTCCGCCGCCTCAGCCGCGGCAGCGCCCGTCCGGTACGAGTGGCGGCGGGATGGCGGAGCGCCGGTGTTATTTGTGTGTGTGTCCAGCCGTGGCGGCTGAGCCGACTCCCCAGCGGTGCGCGCGGATTTCGCCGAGCGGGGAGGGCGGCGTTAGGGCTGTGGCGGGCCAGCAGGTGGCTCTGCGCAGCTCCCTGCCTGGCCGCCGGGGGGAGGCCTGGTCCTCCGCCTCTGCGGGGGAACCCTATGACTAATTCCAGTCACGTCTGAAAGGGAGAAAGGCTTCAAAAATCACTGAGTTTGTGAGGGGTGTAAGCGTCGAGCTAGAGGACAGCAGTAGAGGCGGGATACCTGCACCATCAGTGAGCAGAGTAGGAGCTCAGCTGTCCTCCGTGCAACCTAGCAGTAGCCGGGATAACCAAGTAGCGTTGATTTCTTTTGTTCCCCTCTGTAAGTCACAAGTGTCCTTTTCATGTCTGCAGACGCGTAGAACCTGTAAAGGACTGTGGTGGTACGAATACACTGGGCCAAATTTACCACTGGTACATAGACAAGTTGGGAAACGAAGCAAATGTACAACCCACCTACCTACAGATGCTGCACCCAAGTGAGTCCTGCAGGCTCCTGAGGCCCTACAGGACAGACTGATGTGTCATCCCAATAAGGTGCTGAAGACAGAAGAAAAAGTGGTGAAGGAAGAAAGCAACGAAACTTTCTTCAGAAATCTTTCAAAGGAAGCTTGCATAAAGCAGTAATAATGATGAAATAAAAGTGAAACCTGAGATAAGCAGGACAACAATGAAATGAAACTGAAATCAAGCTCTTCTACAAAAGAAGGAAGCTCCACTGAGCAGAATGCTGTAGCACATCTCATCATGACAAGCAGCTGAGGGCACATTATGAAATCTATGCTGGGAAAGGACCTCTGGAGATACCTGCCTTCCTTTTAAAAGCAAGGCATTAAATCAAGGGCCTTGTCAAGCCAAGTCTTCAATATTTCCATTGAGGAAGCTCCCACTACTTCTCTGAGCAATATATTCCAGTGTCTAATTGTTTTTACAGTGGAGTATATTTTTTCTTATACCTGGACATAGTTTCTCCTGAAGAAACGTGTTCTAATTGCCCCTTGTCCTGTGCACCCCTGTGCAGAGGTATCCAACTTCTAGGAGTTGGAAAACTATAGTTGAATCTCCCCTGAGCTTTCTTTTCTCTAGGCTGAATAAACCCAGTTCCTTCCAATATGTGCCAAGCTCTCCAATCCTGTGAACATTGTGCTGGCCCTCCACTGGACCCTCTCCAATTTTTCAGTATCTCTTTTGAACTGTCCAGGACCAAAACTGTACACAGTAAATCCAGGTGCTCGCTATTTACTATTTACTCTTACCATTTGGCTACAAAACATGAAATTGAGTCAAGGATCTTCTGCCTTACCTCAGAATCACATTGAGGTTCCCTAAAATCCCATGATGGAAACCAGCCTTCTTCTGAAGCTCAGGGGCACCTACCATATGGGTGAAACCACATCTCAGAGAGAGGCTGTTCCAACAATCTCAGACTAGCCAACAAACTCCTCTGGGAACTTTTATCACATGCATCGCAGCCTCCTGCTCTGTATACAAGGTGCAGTTCTTCAAACTAAAAGGAAAAAAAAAAAAGGCACAAAAAAAATTTCCTTAAGATATACATAAAGTAAACCATTACAAGTTGGCTTTACTGCCCTGATGGCCTTTTGTGAGTGTGTATTTGGAATGGGCTGCCCAGGGAAGTGGTGGAGTCACCTTCCCTGGAGCTGTTCAAAAAACCTGTTCATGTAGCACTTGTAGACGTGGTTTTAGTGGGCATGGTGGTGTTGGGTCAATGGTTGGACTTGATCTTAGAGGTCTGTTCCAACCTAATGATTCTACGGTTCTGCAAAAAGGCTCATCCTGCAAAGGACGGCGGCCCGCTGCCATCGCAGGGGTCACCCCGCCGCAGTGCTTCCTGCCGCTGTCGGTGCCTGCCCGGGAAGGCGCCAGTGCCGAAGCCCTCGACACGCTTCAGTTTAAGTTCGGATTTTTAAACGCGTGGGTCCTTTTCAGTACCCAGGACTAACACCGGGCCGTGCCCTTCCCTCGGGGTGCCGGGCGCGGACCCGCCCCCGGGTGCCGCCGTGTCGCGGCAGGCCCGTGCCCTCACGCACCGAACTCGCAAACGAAACCGAAAGCAGCGCTGGGGCTGGGATAAAGCGGGGCGGGCGGGCCCGGCCCGGCAGCGGCCTGAGCGGGACGGGAGCGGGGACGCGCTCCTCGCTGGCGCCGAGCCGGACCCCCACCTCGGGAGACGCGGGGCGCCGCAGCGGCAGGGTTCCCTCACCGCCCCCCGTGCCCACCGCCGACCCCCAGCGGCAGCAGAGCGGCCCCGGAGCGGCGATGGCGGGGGAGTGCCGAGACGAGCGCTTCCTCTACATGATCGCCTGCTTCAGGCCGCGGCTGAAGCAGTTCATCCGGGTGCAGCCGGTGCTGGACCTGCTTCCCTCGCTGAGCGCCGAGGACAGGGAGAAGGTGCGGGCGGCCGCCCGGCAGCGGGGCGAGGTGGAGGGGGCGGAGGAGCTGCTGCGGGCCGTGGAGCGGGGTCCCCGCGGGTGCGGCTGGTTCCACGAGTTCCTGCAGGCGCTGGAGCGCGGTGGCTGCAGCCTGGCCGCCTGCTACGTGAACCCCAGCCTCAGCCAGCTGCCCTCGCCGGCCGAGGAGGCTGACCACGACCTCTGCGTGCATTTGGTGCAGCTGCTCCACAGCACCCTGGTGGACAAAATGCAGGCCGTGCAGGTGGCCGAGAAGTGCCTGCAGATGGGAATCTTCCAGGACGAGGACCTGGATCGGGTAAGCGGCCCGCCTGCTAGCCGGGCACCAGGCAGTGCCACAGACTCTGGCCACCCCCAGGAGTTGTAGGGCAGACAGGAAGCCACAACTAGAAGTGGCCTTCTAAGTGCAAAAATGAAAGGGGAGTACCCAGACTTGGGGGGAGGGGAAGAGAAATGGTGCTCCAAGTAAGCCGATGAAGACTGTTGGCAATAGGCCAGCAGGTGGAATGCCAGCTAAGAACGAGGAAAAGAAAAATGCCATGAACAGAAGGTTAGACTAAGCCAGTGTCTACGTGGAAATAATATGTCCAGCTGTGCTGTTACTTACCATTTTGCCACAGACCTTAGGCTCAGAAGATCATTAAGTGCCTTCTGTCCTTGGAACCGTCCCAGGATGGCCTGTAAACTCTTAGAAGATACTTGAGTTAAAATAAATCAAGACCCTCCCTCCCCCTTTTTGCCAGATGTTCACTAAGGGATATCATATGAGACAGTGGAGCTGAGCAGAAATAGTGGTTTGACAAGAAAGAGCAAGTGTTAACCTTTGAAGAAAACATTTGCCAGTGAGCTGGTAATTTTGGCAGTGGCTTTGTTTGGCCAAGAATGACTTGCCTGGACTAGTGCGAAACTTGGAACCCAAAAAAGTTGATACCCTGAAACAGCGTTAGAAGAAATTAAAATAATACTTGCCATAGCAATAAGGGGGAAACTGGCAAACTAAGGGTGGAACTACATCGTGTTTGCGCTCTGAGCTTTTGCATCCACTTTTTGGGTAGTTTAATGCTCCGTCTCATTTAAATAGCAGTCATATATGTAATTTCGTCTGGTGGTGACTGTGAGGTAGCAGTAATGGCCAGCTGCACTGTAATGGATGGGGAGCTGAGCATGGTAACACAGCAGGCAGAGGCAGGGGCCTTTTAGGTTACCGGCTCTGCTCCCTGGCAATGAGTCTATATGTTCTACCAGGTCTTTTTGCTGCTGGTATTTGCATTAAGCCCTTCATTACCCTTCACAGTCCTGCCAGTTTCAACTCCAACGCCGTCTAGGCTTTCTTAATGCGCTTCTATGTTCCTTTTTGTTTACCTCTCCCTGCTCCCAGTTCCCACGCATGCACTTTTAGTGTGCAGTCTCAGTCAGGGGTTCCCACTGCTGTGCCTGTCCATTTTCTTGCGTATCAGGGTGGGTGATTCATGGGCCTCGAGAAAGTCACCCTTGAGGACTGAACACCTGTGTGAGGCTGCTTTGCTTTTGGGTGGTCATTTTGCTCCTCATGTGATCACATGGCGAGTTCTCCTCATGACAGCCTTGGGACACTTCCACAGCTTCTTTGAGGGCGATAGCCACTTTCTAGAGGCTTGGCTATTGTATCTTTAGGTGGGAATTGAGATGATGAAGCCAGAGTTAAAGAAGGAAACTGTTCCATTTTATGTTTGAGGTCATGTTACAGAGTAAGTCTGAGCTCTGGTAAGCTGTATGACATCACTTCTCTTTAGTCAAGGTTGGCTATTGCCTAAACCAATGTGAACACCAATTATTATCCCACAATAATAATTATTATTACGTAGTGGTTGTCATTATAACCATTTTCCAGTACTACTAGTCTCTCCAATTAAATTTCAGGTCTCATAAGTTTTGTATATCCTACCCAAAACCATATGGGATAAACCTGAGGTTGGACAAAACTGCAGTAAGTGTCTTCCGGTGAGTGGCAGGACCACTTTATATCTTTAAGTATGTTTTAACGATGACAGGGAACTACTTTTGTACCTCTACTATTCTTCCTAACTTCCCTGAACCATTTCCAAAGTCTGTCTCAGGATTGGGTTGTGGGTTTTTTTATTTTCACCAGATCCACACTGTTACTGAACACTGTGGGAACAGAGATGGTGCAAGGGAGCTATTGAGCAGAATAGTGCAGAAGAAAGATTGGTTCTCGCCTTTTTTGATTGCTCTGCGTGAAACCCAACATGGAAGCCTTGCAGATGATTTAAGCGGAAATACAGGAGGTAATCATCTTGTTTCACTGGTACTAATGTGTGGTTTTTTAATATCTCCTTTTTGTACTGTTATTTAGGAATCAATACAGGGTTCTCACTGTATTGATTTTGCTGTGACACTGAGACTAATGCTTTCATTTGCCTGGGAATTTCAAAATCAAGTTATTTAACAGCATATTCAATAGATTCTTAAATACTTAAAATCCTTCTTAAACAGTATCAGAATTAGAATAATATTCTGTAGTTGTAATTAAACTGAATCCTTACCTTTTATAAGCCATTGTTTTTCAATGTGCTGTTTTTATAAAAATTCCTAAAAAATATTCTGAAGATTAATTTGAACAAACTAAACAAACCTTTTCTGGATTTTTACTTCAACACAAGGATTAGCGTTTCCTTTATAGAATGGTTTACAAATATATGCGGCATTTTAAAGTACACTGAGGTATGTCTCCTTGGGGATAAGGGATTCATAAGTCTCAAGACATTGTATAAAGTTTACTATAAATAATAGAATAAACTAGTGAAGAGATTATTTACAGAAATGAAACTATAGGCTATAGGTTTTTGGCTTCTACTTTTTATTCCTGTACAATGATTATGATACTGTAAAATTATCCCAGTGTTCCCCTGGATTCTAAAATATGAAAAAGGAAGCAGTCCCCAAATACTCTATCCCTCATTTTTTACTGGGCTCCACGCATGGTTTATAGGATTATTGAGACTAAAGTTTTTTAACAGATTTCCCATTCAGCAGCTTCAGCCTTCTTGCTTGAGGAGCTCACCAGAACGATGTCTCTGTACTTTTAGTTGCTGCATATGGGACAATGCATTAGGTTTGGGATAAGAGGGGCATGAAGGTGTCCCTTCCAGTTGAGGACAGGAATCAAACTGTCTTCTGCCAGACACAGGTAAGCAGCTGCCATATTGGAGCATGCAGTTCAAAGGTGGTTGAGTTCCAGTCTGCAGGACAAGACCAAGCAAGTTGGAGCCTCCAAAGACAGTTCTGAGTGAAAGTGAGATGCTGGGAATAGCTCAGCAGCTACTGTGGTCGTCATTTTCATCTTGCATTGCAGCTTTGTCAGGCTTAAATTCTTGTCTTTGTTACTTTGCTAGTAGTAAGGTAAACAGAGTAATAAATATTTAGCAAACATGAAAAATATTAAAATTATTTTCATATTTTTATATTAATTCTTTCCAAACTTTGCATTTCTGAATTTTCAGTATAGTGCAGGCCATATAGGGTAAAACTTAAGTTTAATTCAGTTGTTTGATGCAATACTGAATGAATGCATTTATTCCAGTTTCTCAGTAATCCTGGGCAATGCAGGCCCTAAAAGAAACTGTAAAGATTGATATGTAAAGTATAAATTTGTTGCTCTTGCCAGAGCGTAAGAAGTTTTCCATGTATACAGCCCTGTATGTGTGTAGATCTGTGAAGTGTAGGATTGCTGCAGCATTCACTGATACATGGTCATAGACAAGAAACAGTAAGAACAGGTTCGCTGGGTACCTTGGAAGGAGAAGAGTGGTGTTAGATTTTATCACTCCAGGTTGATCCTCGATGATTTGTTACAGTAAAATATGTTGTTATTAGCAGACAGCTACACATAGAAATTGAGAACTTTATAAAAAATAAATCTTGAAATAAATTAAATCTGTTAATTTCTTTAAGTTTAATTTGTAATTGCGGAATAATTGAGTTACACATATGGAAAACCCTGGAATGCAGTCTTAACAGTTTTTGTGAAAAATGTTTATAATTTGTTGAAGAACATTTTTTGCCTTTGGAGCATGCCTAGTTCTACATGAGTCTAATAATAATAAAAGAATGGAGAAGTCAAAAGGAAATAATCTCCATATTTGAAATAAGACAAAGTGGAAGGAGATGAAACATTTAGTGAAAGCTCTGTCAGGTTTTCTGTTTTATGGGCAAGATTTGAAGTCCTGCTGTGAGATACATCCATTTATAAGCTTTCAGGACCGGTGGAATTGAGAAGGTGGGAACGTGGTCTAGTCCACAAATTCAATTTTCAGATCTTTATAGTGACCACAAATATTTGAGATTTATGACCAACAGCTTTCTTAATAAATGTTTATAAAAAGGTCAAAATTCCAAAGTATAATGTGTAAGTCAAGACCAATACCATATGTTATGCTGTTATGTGCATGATGAATACGGGTTAGTTCTACTTTTTCTGTGCCCCACACTAAAAGAAATTAAATGTTTTATAGTGCCTTGGAATTTCTATTTATTTTCTAGGAACAGAGAATAGACAAAATGGGATGAAGAAAAGTACAAACGAAGAAACAGAAGTTACAGACCAACCAGGATATGCCGTAGTGGAGGATTTGAAAGAGCAAGAAAGTGTGAGTGATAGTTTCAGCAGTGAGAACAGTGTATTGGAAACGTCTATTGGAGAGAATTCTGTAGTTTCAGGTATGTCCTCTAAGTGGTATTTTGTGTTGGTACCAGTTAAACTTTAGTAACTGCAAGTAACTGAGAGAATGTTCTTGATGCATTAGCTCTCGTCTTCATCAAAAATTCAGGAACATATGGTACTGTCGAGGTGAAGGGAATGATGGAAAAAGTAAATCTTGATTTTTCTGGGAGCAGTAAATTCCATTTCTTCCTATGGATTAATAGCAGTAACAATGTTAAGGGTCAGATCTACAAATGTGTTCAGTTCAAAGAGTTGCTTCAGGACAAGGATATGTTGTCATACTTGAACTAATTAATCTGAAAGGTAAGAGCTGGTTCAGAAACCGGTTTGCTAGCACAGTACAGAATGGCCAAGGAGGACACAGCCAAAACATCTGTAGCGCAGTATGTGCAGCCGTCACATAGACATTTTCTGTATCCTGGTTGTAGTGATGATGTTTTATCTACTATGGGCTGCTTGATTTTCTTATATTGAGCAACACTAATGATCCTTCTTTCCTCTTAAATACCACTTTTAACAACTATCTATTATTATTTTTTAATTTACTGCTTGAAGAAAAGAGTAATTTTCCAACATATTTAATATTGTTAATTAAAAATATTAAACATATTAATATTATTAAATTAATAATTTATTTCAGACCTATTCATGGTAGGTTTATACTAGCCAATGAAAACATTAGGTTTGCATTGACAGCTCCTCCCAGCATTGGCAAAGTTTAAATCGAGAGGAATGTTTCTGTACCAGTATAACTACAGCTGTATTAAGTACTTCTTTCTAGAAGCCTGGTAATTCTATATTAGAAAACACTTTTGGTTTTGGTTAAGTCCTTTAGTGCCGTCCAACAAGTAGTTTTTCTGTTTATTTTAAAGATTTACATTTACAGAGCATCAAACAGCATTTGTCACATCACATCACATGCTCACAAGTGTATTTTTTAGTACAAATTTTTCAAAATTGTTGTGGCCTGTTCTTCATATGGATCCACTTTTAAAAATGTGCCTTAGGAGTTGATAATGAGCAACAGTAATTCCCAGCAACATTCCCCGACATAGCTGGGAACCAATGATTCAAACATATGCTGTATGATTAAGGAACCATTCATATGTGTTACAAGTTCAGATGGAGCTCAAATAATAGTTGCAACTGAAAGAAATCCTGCCTGAAAGGATTTTAGTGGGCTTACTCAGCCAAAGGAGTAAGACAGCTAAGGCTGCTCTTTTTTTGTCAAACATGAATACATTTAAAAAAAACTTGGCTCTGAAAATTGCAGCCTTTCAGTGTGCAACAGTAGTAGCCTATTTCTCATTTAGCACGATACTAACAGCATATCACAATATTTTGTAGCAAGTACTGAATTATTAACTACAGCAAAAAATACCAAGTTGGTTTTCCTGGATTAGAACATAATTTGGCAGTGTAAAGAAGAGTTGCCAGATATTTAATGCTGATTCAGAATGGATCAGACAGCTACCCTCACTCTTAGTTAGGATTCTCTCAGGGTAAGGCTAAGGCTTTTAATTGTAGCCTCACTGTGAGTAGGTTTTCACTGCTGTTAGCCTGATCTTTTACCTGACTCTTGTCAGGTGGAGGGTTACAGATACCTAGATCTATTGGCTGTTAACTAGCCTGCCACAAGCTAATTCTAACCTGAAAACCATAGTCTCCTTAGCACTGAACTGTACTGAAATTAATAGACGGTGGGTATTAGCAGTTTGTGCAGTTGAGCAGATCTGTTCAGTGAAATGGTGCCACGAGTGTACATACTACATGAATTCTGGCAGTTTGGTTCAGATTAACTTCAGTCTGGTGTGGACTGTGTGCCTGCAAGTGGCTGGAACACATCTCACTTGGTTTAGGCTGACAGGAGTTAATTTCTTCTGATCCAAACCAGTTCTGTGACACGAACCAAAGTAGTGTAAATGGGGATAATTGACAGATTCACTGTAAATGTGCATTTCTGAGTTTAACTAAACCAGCAGTGTAGATGCAGCATAGGAAGGGCTGCTAATGGACAGTGCTGCATGAGGATGGCTGTAGAGGAGCTGGCTCACATTCAGCCATCTTGAAGTGCAGTAAGCTTTGATCTCTATGCATTTGTACACGTAGACTTAACTACACTAAAGTATTTTTCCATTTCCATCCTTTCTCATGATCTCATAAGGCTGTATTTTTAGACCAGGCAGCTGAAAATACAACTGGAGCCCAGATTCTACTTCCAAGTAGGCTTGGAACTCACCTAATTTGCAATTTAATGCTGTCAAGCCCTTACCAGTTTTGCAGTACACTCCCACCATTCCTTCATCTACTGAGAAGGACAAATTTAAAGGAGAAAGACACTTTTCCAAGTCGCTTGAAATTACGGCGATTTGCATTGTATTGAAAGCCTCCTCTAATCCTTTTATTGGAGTAGCTAAGACAGAGGGAGTCAGAAGGTATGAGGTCAGTAGAGTCATAAAGACAAAATAGAAATAGATCACTTAGCCTAAGAGAAAAGCAGAGAGAAATTGTGCATGCAACAACACAGATAAGAAACTACACACAAAAAAAAGACGACAAAACCAGTAAGTTTGCAAGGTCAGAAGTGAAACACTTGGATCAAGGCTACAGTTACCTGTATAAACAACAATTTAAATAAATAGCAGCTCTGTTTTTCAAGGCCTGTTTCATAAAAAAAGTTGATTGGAAGAATTAATTACACTATAATTAACTTGAGATTTCAACAATGTCTCACAAAATGCCCCTTAATGCTTCAGATTAGAAAAACTGCCTATTAATTTGAAAGTAGGACCAATTTTAATAGCCTGTTTATATTTTGGTCCTTCATTTATATTTTCTGATGTTTGAAACTTATCATATGACATAATGTAGCACAGGACAGGAAAGAAAGGCTTTTTAAATAATATTGCATAGATCCATTGTTTTTTTCATTGCATTCCATTGTCTTTATATTTAGTAGTCAGTGCAAAGTGACAAAATCTTTCTGTGGAATATGCTGTGTTACAATGTGCAAGTAGCACTGTAAGGGAAGACTAGTGGAAATAGTGAAAACAGCTCTCAGAATATCAACTCTTTTGTCTTCATTGTTTTGGAAAGGCTTACTGTTTTTATTTTATTTTAAAATCATTCAAGAAAGTTGCCACTGTTGAAAAAGGAGAACTTTATTCTCTTTACCTTTCATTTGGAAGATGAGTATTTTGCATTTCACTTCACCACTGACGTTTTCTGTTGAGAGATTATTTCGTAATGCATGCTGCACATCGTAATTCAGATAACTGTGTACAAAAGACTTCGTGAATGCGTATTCTCTGCTGCACATGCATCTTTCAGTAGGTCACTTTAAATGGGAGACCACATGGAATAGATACATAGAATTGTAATTTTGTCCTCCTTCCTATCCACATGGATTCCTAGAAAGTAAAAACAAGAGACAGTCGTGTCATCTTCATAGTTGGAATTCCCACTAATGCTGCTTAGGAGTTTGTTGCAGGTCTTTGAACGTGGATTATAACTGGTGAGGTTTTCTTTTTTCAGGACAATGCTGTCTTTTAACGTGATATTGAATGCATACTATTGTATAATGATAGGGAAATTTTATATAAATCAGGCTTCTGCTGTGAATGTATTTTTAAAGTGCCTTTCTGTTGACTGCATTGATTTCTAGGAGTCTAGGTTTTTAATTTAGGTGCTTAAAGTCTTTAATGCCCTTGCCCATCATAACACTTCCTACAGATGGTGGTGATTCATAGTTGGATCAGATTCTGAGGTCTGTATGGAATGAATGATGAAAACTGTAGGACAGCAAGATGGATGTTTGCATCACTTTTCATGGTTATGTTAGAAAAACTAAAAATAAAGACTAAAAAAAATACATGACTCCTAGTGGTAGCTAAGGTAGCTTCAGTTCAGTTGTCTGTTATACTTGTTCTGTGAAATTGCAGTTTTGTTTCTGTTGCTCTAGCACCTTTCAAGGACAGCAAAATTTGCATAAAGGAAAGTCAAAGATTCATACTGTTACAGAATGCAGGCTAGGTTTAATTTCCACCTCGCGTACCAAGATTTTGTTGTGTGTATTTCAGGAGTACCATTCTAAGCCATTGTAACTTTGTTCAGTTCTATACTCTTGTTCACATCATCTGTTTGCTTTATGAATTATTTGTTGGGGCAATAAGCTGGGGACAATACGAATATGGACCATAATGGGATATTCACTGGCAAAAACTAGGAAAAACTTGATAGGGCACAAGTTTACTAGCTAATTAAGGAAAACCTAGGTCAATGCTATTATTCTGACTGATTTCTTATGCACGCTAGGAGCTCAGTTGCAGAATGCTGCAGGTACGCTGAAAGTGCAGGGTGAGGCTGTTCGCAGGAGATTTTTCCAGGAGAACTGTGTATCTCTTTAGATATCTAAAGGACTGAGTTTTGGAAAATCCAGCTATAGAAATTAACACTTGTGACTGAAAAAAAGCCAGTGTAATACATTGATTGCCCAGCAGAGGGAGAGCTTAACATTAGAATATCTACAGAAAACTAGCCAGATTTCTGTGACAGTGTCCGAGTCTTCTATTGGGTGTAAAGGGATTGTCGGCCTCTGCTTTTACTTGCAAACAATTTGGAAGATTTAATAATTCCTGCCTGGTTTTATCTACCTGGGAATTATGCTTTACTCTGTTCATAATACATGAAGAAACTCTTTTTTAAAAAAAAAATCACAATTCTGGTTTTGATTTTCTTCTACTACAGATATAACTCCCATGGCTTGCAGGGGGTACAAGAGAATGTCCTCAGTTTGCCAGCAGTGCTGTGTATCCAGTGGAACAACATAGAATCATAGAATGGTTTGGGTTGGGCATGCTTTTCTTTTTTTTTTTTTCCCCAGCTCTTCACCACTCTGAAAAGATACAGTAAAATAGGAGGGGATCATGCAGCCAGTCATGTCTGGACCTTTGCTTTCAAGCAAACAGAACATAGATGCCTGACAACAATAAATCATGACCCACATTGCCTTACCTCTGCTATGTTTTGGATTTTCATCTTCCACTCCATATTTCCTTCTGTAAGAAAACGAATTATATGGTTCACAGTTTTTTCTTTACCTAAGAAAAGGTTTGATAAATGGAATTATACCTCGGCCATCCCTGCCAGACATTTGTCTAGCCTATTTTAACGACTTAGGGAGAGAGCAAACAGTATGCTTTTGGATATGCAAATGCATATTGCATTTCTATGGCAAATATTCTGTACTACATTTAATTGTGTTTTCCATTTCGAGTCAGATTTCTTCATAGAAGATGGAAGTGTCAGTAACTTCAATGAAAACCTGGGACAGAGCTGCACAACCAGTGATTCAGGTATGTTTCCCTTCTGTTATTTGGCAATTGCAAAATAAGCGCTGGAGGGTAAGCACTCTGTGAATGGGCTAGAACAAAAATCAGTGGAAGGCCTTCTCTGTGAACTCTAGTTCACAGCATTCAGGTGCCAGACTTCTTCCTTTTATTTTGTTGGAAAACAGATGCCATTTTTATGCGTCTGGACTTCAGGCCCAGGCCCCCAAGAGTTGATTTACTGAGATTGTCTGATTAGGTCTCTAGACATCATCATCATACAAAATGGTCCAGTGATGCTGAATGATTGAATCTCATGGGCTGGAAGGGACTTCAGAAGTCATCCAGTGCAGTCGCCTGTACAAATATTAACAATGCTGTCACATATATGTGCTTCTTTTGCTCTCAGAGAGGAGCTAGATTGTGCCTGGCCCCTGCATAGGCTAAGTGAGAGGGAACAGGACATGCTTTAGAGGCATCTAAGGGTGAGGAGAAGCATTTCCAGGGTACCTTCAGAACAGTAATGAAGGTCCACTTTGGACCTAAGTAATTTAGTAGCCCTATTTGTAAAAGCAACCTAATCAATAGAGGTTACTATCTGAAGACCTTTGCAAATCTCACATTTAAACATGTGCAAGTTCTAAATACAGTTTTAAACTAAATATTGGACTGTGTTTACATAAGTCTTTGCAGACAGATATGAACTTGCTATGTATATACTCTGAGCCCAATTAAATACTGCTGTTGTAAAAGACATCCCAATTTTATTTCTTCTTAGACCTCAGGCAGAACAGATTTGCAGCTGTCGACCATGGTGAACAGCCTGTGTATGCCTACACAGAATTCAAGAGGAACCAGTTTCCTTTTGGAATCTAGCCTTTATAAAGTTTGTGCTGGGACTGTGTCTTGTACAAGGGCTAGAAACAATCTGGGTACCTTTCGGGCCAGCTCTGCCTAATAAAACTAGTATTAGATCATTAAAGTCAATGTAAATGTTATATGTCATATGCCTGCAAAGTGTTTATAAATGCAGTTTCAAGCTTTTAAAATATTTTGTAAGTACACAGAAAATTCAGGATATCTCAGATCTAAATTGCTACCCTATAGCTATGATTTTAGTCTTATGTATTGCTAACTCTGAAGAATATATTTTGCACTTCTCTATCAACTGAGGTGAGTCATCAGTCACGTTGTATTTTTTTCCTCACTCTGTCACATGAAATGTCTGGGCACAGAAGCTTCCCTGTTCAGTCACACTGTATCAGTTGGTCAGGCTGATACAGGCCACTGGTATGTGGCAGCACATATATATATGTATGGCCTGATCCTTTAAGATTCCTGAAAAATCTCCTGTTAAATAAACTGGGCATTGGCTATGTCCAGCAGAAAAAAAAAAATCACTATAGTTAATGAAGAATGCAGAATAGATTTTTTTTTCCATTGTTTACTTGCTATATGTTCTGTTTGCATGTGGGCTTTAAAAACAACTAGTTAAAATGCTTTTAAAAAACATTCATGCTTTTTAATCATGCCTAGAAAACTCAGAGCAACTATGAGGAAAAAAAGCTAAGGAGATACAGATGGACTTTCTGGTATTTATGTGGTTTACAATTTGAAATGTTGTAGTAAGGCTGTTGAATTAACAGAGGTGTTTGGGTAGTGTCTTAATGCACTGACGTGATTTGGATTTTAATGCAAAGAGTCATCTGGATTTAGTCGCAATTTTCTGTGCAAGGATCATTTGATATTTAAGAAAAATGTTGGAATTAGGACAATAGAAGAATAATTATCATGTTTCTTTTGGCCCAGAGCACCAATTCATATGAGCCTTTTATGCAGGCAGACAACTTCCCTAAAGTCATACTGTGCACGATGAAAATTCTTTAATGGAATCATATGCTGTGAAAAGATTCCTGTATTAGCCTTTATCTAAACAGGGGCTGAGGAAGCTAGGAGAGAGCTAAGTTAAATATTTTTCAGACCTGGACAGTTAATTGAGGATGTTAAGGAACTGAAATTTAGCGAAACAGATGGGTGATAAAGTGCTGGTTTCAATATGACTGAACTATTGAATTTAGCCAACCAGAAAGCAAACAACGTTCTTCCTCAAAAGAGAGTAGTAGAAGTCAGATAAGTAACAGCAAGTTCTTTCTGGTGTGAATTTCCCTGTGTTCCAGGTAGTGCTGCACTCACACTAAAAGGCAAAACAAGCAAATAACACTTAAGAGTGACATTCAGATGTTTCCATCAGCAGTATTTTATCAAGCTTCATTACTTTTTGTTAGTTTAATTTTATTTAATGGAATCAGGGATACTAGAAAAATACACTTTTTTTGTGTGTATCAGTGTACACACAAATGTATCAGTGATAATAAAATCCTCATGATTCTTCATTTAATGATAACATCAGGAAATAAAACTATAGAGTTTTTTCCCCTCGTTTTTAGTCTAGTAGGATGAATTTGTGCCTTTTCTTCACTGAGGACAGTTCATGCTTGGAGAGTGATTTAAACATATTTGTAGAAAAAAAAAAAGCCCAAAAGTCCATTGAAATAAGTCCTTCTGATATTAATGTGTATAATCTCTGAATTCCTAAATATATGTAATCTCAAGAGACTTGATATGCTTTTCTTACTGCCTGAAATAATGCAACAGCATTTTCCCACTTTTAACTTTGAACGTTGTTTGTTTCACCTGTGAGCCATAGATCTGAACTCCCTGCTGCTGCATTTTTTTATGATAGATGGAAGGTTTTGGCCTTCAGGTGGCAAATGTATATACGGTTTTGTAGCGAACAGCTTGACTGCATTATGCATGAGTCAATCTGGAAGCAGCGCAATCTACCATGAATAGGTGTGATACATTCTGCAGTTAGCTCTGTCTTGTATGGGCAATTGAATTTTCTTATCTATTTGATCTTTATACTTTATAACTCCCTTCGTCATTTTTTAAGTGGTCTATCTCTTTTTCTTTCTATGGCTCCATCCTTTTTTCATCCTCTGGGAAGTATGTAAAAAGATAGCTCACTTGCAACCAAATAAATTTCAGTACTGATGAAAGAGAACGTCACATAAGATTGCCTAGATTATAAATACTGTAGCTCTGAACACAACCTTTGGTCCCAGTGCTACTGAACTGTATCATTTGAATTCATACATAATAATAGTAATGTCAACATAGATGGGTGAAGACATGCTGTGGCTTATTCCAGCTACCCGGATTCGTGACTGCATGTAAGCAGTTCTGATCCAGAGTTGCACAGGTCCACAGAGCAGCACTGCCTATGCTGATATGCCCTGTTTCTATTTATTCAGAAGATGCTTCTGATAGTAAATTAATATTTTTCCCTTTGACATTTGTTCAATATTCTGGTAAATATTCTGTGCCTGCTGTTTGATATTTATATTTCTTCGTACCTTTAGATGAAGATGAAGTGGAGAGCAGAGCTTCACCTGAGCCAGATCTGATCCTGAGAGATTACCAGATGGAAGTTGCAAAGCCAGCACTGAATGGGGAAAATATTATAATATGTCTCCCTACAGGCTCTGGTAAAACCAGAGTGGCTGTTTACATTACCAAAGATCACTTGGATAAGAAGAAAAGAGCATCAGAGCCTGGAAAAGTTATAGTACTTGTTAATAAGGTATGTTCGTCCATTTTTTAAAAAATAGTATTTTTCAGACCTTATGCACTGTTAATATAGAACTTGTAAAATGAATATAAACACGTTTCTCAGCTTCTCCAGATGTAGCTATGTTTAAAACTATAGACTGTCATCTCCATCATCATGGTGCAAGCATGAATGATTTTAGTTTACCCCAGTGCAAGTGCAAATTTAGACATGCCCTAATGACCACGTTATTGGAAAAAGTACAATTTCATGTTGGAATCAATAGAAATAAAATAATATTTTAAAAACCAAAACTATTTTTCACAGCCTGTGTTTGTATTTGGTGGTGAAGGCCACCTGATGAGTCTCACAGTAGTTAGGGAATATTCTGTCAGATTTTTAGATAATTGCTGTAATTTTTACAGTTAAATTTATTACATGTAAAGTAATCTTGTATTGTAATATCAAAATATAGAAATACCTTTAAGGATTTTATGAAAATAAAAGATATCTGTATCTTCCTGTACGAATAAAACTGATAGCACGTTATAAGCTCAGTTAAAGAGCCAGAGCATGCGTGGTTTGTTCATTCTTTCTAAGGCACACTTAAGCCAAAGTTCTTGGACAAAAAGGTTTCATAGGAGCAGTTGGAGGGGAGGGGGTGGTCTGGGGATTTTTAGTGCTTGGGTTTGTTTTTTGTGTTTTGTGGGGTTCTGTTTAATCCTACCCTGCAGTGACTAAGGGGATGTTTGCTTTTTTTAAAAAGTATGTTTTGCACAAAATGTATTCACCTAACAACATTTCTGGCAAACAGGCATGTATTTTTAATCCAATGTATGCTCCGGTTTAAATTCTTTGGAAACTTTTATTCAGGTACCGTTGGTAGAACAACATTTACAAAAGGAGTTTAATCCATTCCTGAAGCGTTGGTATCAGGTTATTGGTTTAAGTGGTGATTCTCAGCTGAAAATCTCATTTCCTGAAGTTGTCAGAAGAAATGATGTCATCATCAGTACAGCACAGATCCTTGAGAATTCACTGTTAAATGCAACCAAAGAAGATGAAGAAGGGGTCCACTTATCAGGCAAGTTTTTAATTGTGAAATTTTTACAGAAGGGCTAAAAGTATGTCTCTCTTCTGGAAAATTGCAGAGTAAAAATGTGCCGCATTCAGTAGATAAATGTTTTTTCAGTTGACTGGTTTTATAAATGCAAGCTGAGAGTCAAAACCAGATCTTAGTTAATGAGCATGCAATTTTTTCAAGCCAAATTAGACTCTTACAGTTAGTTCATTTATACCAAATACTTGTTATGCTTCCTATTTTATCTAGCTCAAGCACAGCTTCATGCAAAT
This sequence comes from Leptosomus discolor, assembly GCF_034619465.1. Taxonomy (NCBI): domain Eukaryota; kingdom Metazoa; phylum Chordata; class Aves; order Leptosomiformes; family Leptosomidae; genus Leptosomus; species Leptosomus discolor. The sequence continues at coordinate 19,593,929 of NC_141395.1, read as the reverse complement.
GTAGCTGTACTGGTTCCACTTGCCAAGCTTGGTAGAGCATTGTGTTATATCACATGGAAACCATGAACAGGATGAGAAAAAAATTATAAAAACTCAAATGTAGTTGGTAGTTTGAGAAATACAATGGAACACAAGATATATTCTTTAAACTTTTTATCATTTTGCCACCATACAGAGATATGGTTACTTATAACCGTATCTCTCTGAGGTGGGCAGATATAATGGTCTGCTATGACAGATGAAGGAAGATGAAGAAAACAAAAGATACAAGAAGAGATGAGGTAAAATTGTTTGCCCAGAATACTGAAGTGGCAGATATCTATGGGAGATCAGAAAGGAAATGGTATTATCTGCTAGTGATGTACAGGTAAGGGAACAGCCCCTGACTTCAGCCCCAGGGTTCTGGGCTGCAGTGACCCTCCTCTGTGAGATGTTCTCCTGTCTGCATGCAGTCGACTCTTTTTTTAGATGGGGCAGGATGTAGCTGAGGGGAGAGCTATGATATTCAAAACAATGGATCTGAGATAAAAGAAGTACTTGTCTGGATGTTACAGACAGCAGAGAACACTGAGGGGTCAGTCTGTATCTATCAGTGCCTAGTGCTTACTGGAGTACTGCTTGAGCCAAACTAACTCCAGCAGAGCCACTTGGGTACCTCAGAATTCCCTCCCCTTCTTCAGAATGCCTTTTTATTAACCTAGGCAGCGATATTCCTGTATGTATTTCCTTTCCACTGCACCTAACTAAATAAACCTTCCCAAATCTGAATCATTTGGGAATGCTGTATAGACACACCTGAACATTTCTACAGGAACCATTGACCTGATTAGAATTAGGCTGAGTCCCAGCTAGCTTGTGTAATGTACTGGTTTTTTGAATGGGTTTCACACTTTGCAAAGTTTCCTTCATAAGTAGCTGTATTTTTTCCAGAACTGAGGTGGCCCTGCAAACAGAGCCATTTCCTTGCTATTTCACCTGTACTAGTAAGTTCAGCTGGACCAAAGACAAACAAGCCAGCTTCATTTTTATGGCTATGACTTGGTTAACTCACAGCCTACATAAACCATCCTAATTAGGTACAAGATTTTTATTCCTAATTTCTGTTCATACTTTTTTCATCTGTTTCCACAGAGGTCTGCATTACATGTAACGTGGAATTCCAGCCTCAGTGAAATGGAAGGGACTCTCTTAATTGCATTTTACCAAATGTTTACCCTCTTCACCACGGGCTGAAGTCACTGTTTGGACTTTCTAAAATCTATGTATGCCTTCCTTAGTAGAAGCTCATCTCTTCTGGTGGTTTAGGTGCTTCCTGAGTAATGATAAAAATATGCATTACAGAGATGATAGTCAAAATCAAAGCGAGTAATTTCATGTTGGCAAAATAACTGAGAAACTGCCAGCACTGCTTCTGAACTCTTGCAATATATAGAAATCTTAGAAATAAATAGAAATTTAGGTTTGAAACCTCATTAGTCCAAACTGGCTTCCTGAACCGCTTGTGTGAAAACAATCAGATTTCTCTAGTGACATGGAGCACTAATTTGCTTTCCTAGTGATAGTCTTTGGTTTAGCCTTTAAATAAAATTTCCCTGGTTCAGTCTCTGCCTTTCTGTAGGTTCTTCAAAGACACAGTTACATGGTATTTTCTCCAGCAGAAAGGCCAACTGAGAATGTTCTAGCTCTCTGTTAGTTTCCACCTTCTGCCACTTGTTGCAAACTCATTGTAGTGATGCAACAATTTGAGCACACTAATGTGTGAACATGGCCATGGAAATTGTCCAAAAAAGAAAAAAAAAAGTTTAACCTGTTTAACCTGGATCATTTTGGTGATCTGCTTTACAGTAGTTTCCACAAACATTTGTCACATTGTAGGAAACAATGTTGAATTAGAGAGTTATTGGCCAGCTACGAGAAGAGTGGGAGCTCCATAAACCACTTCTGTTGTTAGAGAAACAGAGAAATGTTCATGAGTCTTTCAAATCAGTACCTTGAAATACATGTCACTGGCTGCGTATGCAGATAGATGAAAGAGATGTTTTCTACATTTGTGAGAAATTTAAAACAAGCAGAAAATAATCTTCCTTATCGTATAGTACTTCACTTGTTGCATGTAAATATGATCTGACTAAAAGCACATAATACTTGTCTGAATCTTCTTTTCCTTTGCTACAAAAGAGAGACGATTGGTAGTGCTCCCACCATCTGTTCTTTCCAATGACATATCCATAAAGTAATATAAATCTTTTAATTGGACAGGAATAGGGAGGAAATCTCTGTGTTGCTATAAAATGGAAGCATATTTTGATCAGGACAGGCCTTTCTGGAATGTCTGAAAGGCTTCTAACATGATACATATCTTCTCATAAACTAACAGCATGTAGTTTGTCAGATACTGTTATGGATATAAAAGATAGGATTGAGTTAAACTATGGTATTTTGATACCACTGGTTATTAAAAATATCTCTCTGAAATTCTTTATACCATCAGAATGGTTTTGCAAAAAAAATAAAAGCTTTTTACATCACGTGAAATGTAAAACTACTTGACAAATAAAGACTGCAGCAAAGATTCAAAAGACCATTGAATATATACAGCTTCCACCCACGCCTTCCTCCAGCACTACACATTTCCTAATACGTTAGGGCTCAAACAAACTGACAGGTGCTCTTCAACAGTGGCTTTACCTGCAAGAAGACTTAGTCACACAAATTCTACACTTGAAAGAAAATTAATCATTTTAGGGGTCCTTTTTTTTTTTTTTCAGATTTTTCACTCATCATTATCGATGAGTGCCATCACACTCAAAAGGAAGGTGTCTACAACAATATAATGCGACGTTACTTAAAAGAAAAGATGAAGAACAGGAAGCTGGCAAAAGAAAACAAACCTCTGATCCCACAGCCTCAGATTCTGGGACTTACAGCCTCACCTGGTGTAGGAGGTGCAACATCCTACTCAAAAGCTGAAGAACATATTCTGAAAGTAAATAGCCCTATCACAAACCATCAAAGGGATATTTTCTTGTTCGCATCAAACTTTTAAAGTCAGTGTTAAGCCCTGAATACGTAATCTGATTTATTTTTTTTTCCTGTGTACATGGGAGTTCAGCTCACAGCCATTCAGCAAATTGACCCACTACAAATTAATGGAAATCCATGTACAAATAAAGGTTACTTTACAGGGAAGCAGGTTCCTGAAAAGGGAAGTAAAAAGATTCCCTGACTTGAAAAAAGATCTCAAGTTAAGGTCAGAGGCAAGAAATCTACAAAATAGTGAGGTTTTATAGTTAATAAAAACCTTATATTTCCATTGATGGATTAGCATTTACTGTGTATTCCTAAATCCTAGAAACATCACAGTATTTTTTATCTATTTCTAGAGTGACTAAGCTGGGCTTTTGTGTGGATGCAAGAAAGTGAAAAACAAAGTTGAATACTTAAACAAGCAGAAACCACTTGTGAGACGCAAGTAGCATACAAATGTTTTTCTTTACAGCAGTTAGAGTTACTCATTGAGAGGGGAGTATTGTGTAGTTGCATAAACACCTGACTGCAGATAATTGGTTAAATTCTATACTGAAAGAAACTCTGCATTACGTGAAATTCAATGGATTTACATTAGTAATACAAAAGTAGAATTTAGCCTAGTACTTCAGTGAAAACTGCTGACTAGCAAATTGGACAAGAACAGAATGTGATATTGAATAGGTGAGGCCTGCAAGAAGCTTTTGTGTTGTACTGAAGTAGATATAATTGCAAGGTATTTTGAGAGAAAAACTTTTGGCAATAGAAAAAGCAGAGAATTCCTTTTCATCACCTCTGAAATCTTAATGATAGGATGCTGGGGGGTGTGTGTAAAGAAATGTAATCCAAACACACAAGCTCAAATAGTTGACTACTGCTGAAGACATTAAAAAGGTTGCCTGCTAGACTTTCTTTCCTGTTTTCTCTGCTCATAAAAATTTTTAGGTTTCCCCTTACTACTTTAGACTTAGTGACAGAAATGTGCATATTTTCTTCTCAGAAGAGATCAAAAGCAGAAAAGTCCAGTTCAGTTGTGCAATTGGCACAGAAATCTTCTTTCTTCCTGTTCCAAGAAAGATAATTTCAAATTATTTTCTACTCTCATGACCAGCTCTTAACTTCTATAATTAGTTCCTAACATTTATTTCCTTTTCTTCTATTTCACCATTGGTTTTGTTTATTTGTTTTGTGATCCAAAATCTACTCTTCCAAAGTATTGATGGTATATTTTCCTTTTCAAAATACCTGTTTTGCACCCTGATCTACAAGTTTTTTCCTGTGTGCAAGGATCACTTCTGGCCTGAAAAGTAACTTGTTCAGCTTATCTCAGATGCTTTTCAAAGACTTGGTCTTTCTTATGCTGATAGTGTCTGTATCCAGTTTTTGTAGGAAGAAAATAAAGTTACATAAAACCCAGTGTCTAAATGAGAAGCTCTATTGCATTAATTCAGTTTTCATGTGGAATAACTCATTAAATGTTAAAAGAAATAACACTTTGTTTTCTCCCAGATCTGTGCCAATCTTGATGCATGTAGAATCATGACTGTCGAAGAGCATGCCTCCCAATTGAAGAATCAGGTGAAGGAACCGTATAAGAAGACTGTGATTGCAGATGACAAAAGAAGGGTATGTTTTTTCAAACAAATCAGTGTTAAAGTTATATTGCCTTTTAAAAGTGTGTTGTATAGTATCAAAAACTTTTGGCTAATGCTCTTTTTCTGTAGATTTATTGTGGTCCATAGTGCTAACTTTAATATGTATGTATATGTCTGCTGCTTTCCTCTGTATGGAAAAGTATCAGTAAAGTCAAAGAGAACTAAATTTTTATTTATGTGAGTTACATTTTTGAGGTACCTGGTCAAAAGACCTTCTGAACCATAGCTGAAATGTTTGTATTGGAGTGACATTATATTCACTAAAAAATACATGATTTCACTGTGTAATTTTTGTACTATTCTGAACTATTTATTTCCATAACCCTAAATGCACTTAGCAAACTTACTTGTTTTTTAATTTAAGGTTTAACATTTTAAAAAATTACTCAGTGTGGTACTGGCCAATATTTTTGTTGCCAGAAGATGCTTACTTACTTTGGTAATCAATTTACTTCTAGGATCCATTTAGGGAGAGAATTACTGAGATCATGACAGACATTCAAAAGTATTGCCAGCTCCATCCAAAATCTGAGTTTGGAACCCAGCCGTATGAACAGTGGGTGATTAGAGAAGAGAGAAAAGGTAACTGCACAGCAAAAATATCCCAGCTTTGGATTTCTTTGGGTCTTTCTATACACAGGCACGTTTTTATATGTTTTGTTCCCTTTTAGCTGCTAAAGAACAAAAACGCAAGGAACGTGTCTGTGCAGAACACTTGAAGAAATACAATGATGCTCTCCAGATAAATGACACCATCCGAATGGTGGATGCATACAATCACCTCAATAACTTTTACAAGGAGGAGAAAAGTAAGAAGACAATAAGGAGTGATGATGATGATGATGATGATGAACCAGCAGTATCAAAACAGGATGAAACAGATGAATTTCTGATAGGTTTATTTCATGGTAAGTTTGAAATACATTGTGATATTTAATATTTGAAATTCGTAGATTATGCACTAACATGATTTGCATAGGCCCATTAATTATTACATCCTAGAGATTGCTGTGTTGTTTATTATGATGGTATCTGGGTGCCCCAGTTCAGACAGTATGGAGTACATTAAACAACATCGTAGTGTGATCATGTCCCAACATGTAGTAGAAGTTCTTCGGCTTTGGCCCAAGGGCACTTTCTTTTCGCTGATAGTAAGTAAAATCTATTCTCTGCTTTTCTCCAATAAAGTGTCCCTGAGGACACTCTGATAGAGACGTGGAATGTGTATTCCAGTAGACACTCTTGAGGGGAAAAAAGTTGAGCAAATGGAATACAGAAGAATGATATGATGGGGTTTTAACTAACCCTTTCTACCAAAGTTTGTTTGTCTGTATGGTCAGAGATGGGAGTGATGACCCTGAGTTTCAGGGAAAAAGCAATTAGTGAGAGACTTAAACAGAGGATTAAATTGCAAAGACCAAAGTTAGTTGCCTTTTTTTCAGATCATTCACCTTGGAACTAGGATTCATTCAGTCCTTGACACACTAGTCTTTTTTGCCTCTTCTGTTCCCTTTCTGCCTTTACGCTGAGGAAGAGGTAGACAAGTATGCTCCCATTGCCTGTGGCTCTTGGGAGGTGCAAAAGAAAATAGATTTTACTGCAGCACATATCCCAACTTCATTTATCCTATGAACTACAAATTTAGAATGCAATCATTAAGAAGTTCAGGAAACGTTGAAAAAACTTTTCAAAAAATAGATCAGGTTAGATAATGTCATAATGTTTTTAGATGACTCTTTATACCTATCTTTATGCCCTCTTATTTAGAATATCAGTATTGAGCTGTTGCTGAGAACCAGAAAGTTAAACTAACTAAAAAAAGGGAAAGGAGTTGTCTAGATTGCTTGCATTTCCATGGGTAAATAAAGTTCAAAGAACCTGATACTGTAAAACAAATTATATTCCAATTTGCTTTGATTTTACCACTGAAGGTGCCAGGAGTAATGCAAGAAAATCTAAAATTTCATAACCTTTAATACTGAAGTTCAACTTCGGGTGATAAACTCACTTCAGCCCTTAGTGTAGATTTAACTAAGGAAGAAAATTGTGGGAGTTTGTTACATCTACCTATCATAGAATCATTTAGGTCGGACAAGGTTGGACAAGACCTTTAAGGTCACAGAGTACAACTGTTTTCCCAGTACTGCCAAGTCCACCACTAAACTATGTCACTAAGCACCACATCTACACATCTTTTAAATACCTCCAGGGATTACATTCTAAAATACAGACAAAACGGTAGTCAGAAAGCCACTGTCTAAGTGGTGTGGTAGTTTGTGATACATTGACTACCATTGCATTGGATGAGGTGCAGTGCAGTAATCTGCACAGGGTGATGACATTAAGAGTGCCTTTAATATCTTAACACACAATTTGCCCCCCTTAAAGTGTTATTACTGTGTTTGTATGATCATCTGAGAATTACATAGGCTTTTAAATAGTAGAAGGGTTTTTTTTAAAATTAAAACACATGACAAATCCTCCCTGGTCATGGTCAATAGTGCCTGTCAAAGAGAGTCATTCATTTAACATTTCACTGAACGTACTGAAATATCTTTAAAAGCTGCAATACCGATAACAGCGCGCCCATCCTGATGTCTATTACATTGCATGTTTCTAGTGAGGATTCCTACTTTAATGAATGTCCCAAGGACAATTTATGTCTAAATTTATAAAAACATTATCAGCTCTGAGGGCTGTGCATGTCAATCTGTTTCTCCTTGTAAGACTTTTTCCATTATCTTAAAACCATTTTGCAAATTTAAGTTGTGATTTAGCTCTTACAGTGCACTTAACTCTGTACCACTTCTGGTATGTAGACAGAGTTTTTTTCATTTGCTTATTCTCACCATGAAATATAAGCAAAGTGTATGTTAAAAAGTTAATGGTGATTTATTTTGATTGATTAGTGTATTTTTAATGACTGTAAACTCACTTGAAAAGTAATTGGTATGCCACAGCTCTTCAAACTGGATGTGAATTAGCCATGCTGTGAGAATTCTATCTAAGAAATCTAACAAGAAAGCTGCTCTTTGCTTTGTTTTTTCCTAGAGCTGGTATTTTACATGGTTACTTTCTCTTAATTTACATCTGCTATTTTTAAAGCAAAAAAGAAACAGCTGAAAGAGTTGGCTAGAAAGCCAGAGTATGAAAATGAGAAGCTAACACAGTTGCGAAACACTTTAATGGAGGAGTTCACGAAGACCGAGGAACCTAGAGGAATTATTTTCACAAAGACTCGTCTAAGTGCCTTTGCTCTGTTCCAGTGGATTAAGGATAACCCAAAATTTGAAGAAGTGGGAATTAAGGCCCATTATCTTATTGGTGCTGGACATAACAGTGAAATTAAACCCATGACTCAGGTACAGAACTATGCACTGCAGCATTAAAATCTTGTACATAATTTGAGAAAACAGATTGGTTTAGTATTAGAACAACGGACTGAAGTTTCAAGCCCAGAGTTCTGGTTTCATACCTACCAGCAACTTACCTTCATAAGCTGCAGGGTAGGTGACTAACAATGTCAGAATAACTTTTATTTCCACAAGAAGCAAGATTTTTGGGTTTGGCTTCTGTGGCAATAGGAGTAACAGGCAGCCATTTCCTAGAGGATTATATAGTCAAAAGGGACACGAGTTGTAGTGAGGCATAGGAAGAAAAAGTGAACAAAATGACAGTAGCAAAAAATGCAATAGTTAAATGAGTTTATACTTATCCGGGACAACAGTAATTCAAATTATATGTTAGCTGCTAAATTGAAAAGTAAAATTACAATGTTGATTATGCCTGTCTTTTTCCGATACCATTGCTTAATCAACTTATACCAATTTATATGCATGCTTCACACTGACGCATCAGTATTGAAAGAGGATTTGCCAAAATTCGCAAGAAAATATCAGAATTGATCACTTAACAGTCCGTCTCATACCATTGTGCTGACTGCATACACAGTCTCTCTCTGATGATTTATACCTCCAAACTAAACATTTTCAAAACAAAATACTTCAGTATCCTAGAACCTCTCTTCCACTTTTTACTCCCCATAAAATTGCCACTTCAGCATTTAAGCAAAAATGGTGTGGTTTACTGCTGGGCAGAGTCCATTTCCTTCAGCTGCTCTCAGTTTCAAAAAAAAGTTAGGAATTATTTTCTCAAAAAGTTTTATGTTTTCTGTGGAAATCTGGTATTTAATCTGTGCACTACATTGCACAAACAAAACAATAGCCTCTACGTTTTGAAACCGAATGTAGCAAATAGGAAGTTTCTCTCTCTGGTCAAGCTTTTTTGAAATATCCAGCTAATTCAGAAGTCTGTAGTTTGGATGCTTTATTTTTCAAGTGTATAACTGCTGTGGATTTTGGTGCTCCCCATATCACCATTTATTATGGGGAATTTTAAGTGCTTTGGAACTTGACTTGGAAGTGCTGAAGTCTATACTTTAAGCTGAAATGACTGAAGTGGTAGAAATGCAGAACCTCTGAATAACTGCTTAAAGAATTTGAAGGTGATAGAACTATATTATCAAAACTCCTAGTGCCTATCAAGTGGGCTACAAAGTTCCAAGCTCAGCTACCTTAGAAAGATTGGCTTCTGTTTCCTCCTCCCTCAAAAAAGGTGCTGAACACCTGCTGTATTCAATAGGAACTCCTTGTTTGTGATCTTGAAAGATGCTTAAATGCAGTTGTTGAAGCCACTTGACGTTTGGCACTCTGCTCTGGAATGACTGGACTGTAATTTTTTTAATTTACAGAATGAGCAAAGGGAAGTTATCGATAAATTCCGAGGTGGAAATGTAAATTTACTTATTGCTACTACTGTAGCCGAGGAAGGCCTAGACATCAAAGAGTGTAACATCGTTATTCGCTATGGCCTCGTCACCAATGAAATTGCTATGGTGCAGGTATGAGTTTTCTGCATACATAACTTATTCTTAAAAGTGCTTTTCTGTTTGGAATATGCAAATGTGAATCATATACCTGGGGTTTGGAGATAATTTTGAAATACTTGCATGCTAAAAGAGAAAATGCTGTTGTAACAAGATTCATTTCCAGTTGCCATCCTTAGTTTGCATGCAATATAAAAATTGGCTCCATGTGTAAAGGTGTAACATCCATTTAAAGCTCTACATAAACAGTAAGCTCTTTTAATAGAAGAGGTATGAGAATATGATCAGCAGATTGGTTGATATAAAAGACATTTGTACCACCAACAGCTAAAAAGAGGTAATGCATATCAGAATACCAGTTTGTCCATGTTCTCGCTTAATTTGTGAACATAAATATTTATATATTTAATATTTAAATGCATACTTATTTTTTGGTGACAAAGTATGGTTTCTGCTTTGCAAAATGTTGTGCTAATCACAAATCTCCTGAGTCCTACTTTCACAGGTATCTTTGATGGTAATGCAGAAACAGTGTGTGTTACTCAGTGATTCTTTATCTGTCTGAGTTAAGTGGAAAAAAATGCTCTGTGAGGATACTGAGTAAGAGACAGTACATATCTTCCATTACAAAACTAGGAAAAAATGTTGTGTGGTGTTGTAGGGAACATTGTCCTGTTTATGTTCTATCCCTTGCAAATTGTAGGCCCGCGGTCGAGCTCGATCTGATGAGAGCACCTATGCACTTGTGGCTTCAAGTGGCTCAGGAGCTGTTGAACGTGAGGATGTTAATATTTTCCGTGAGAAAATGATGTATAAGGCCATTCAGCGTGTCCAGAAGATGCCGCGGGAAGAGTATTTGAATAAGGTATTTACTGCAACTTTGCACTTTCCCTTTAAAGAAGACCAATTTATATTGTAATAAATAACTTTCTATTGAAATCTACTTAGGAGAGGACAATTTAATATTAGTTACTCCATGTCCCTCTGCCAATATTTGCTTTATAATCTGTGTTTTCTGGGCCTACTTTTCTATTGGCAAGGGCGGAAACACAGAAGTCAGGAAAAATGACTAGAAGTGGTGTTGTCAGTGAACCAAGTAAAATAACTGAAAAAGAAAAGTATTACTGCCATTCCACCAGAATGTTACAGTGCTCTCACTGATCTGTTTCTAGATTCAGAATTTCCAGTTGCAAAGTGTAGTGGAAAAACAAATGAAGGCAAAGAGAGATAAGTGCAAGACATACAAGAAAAATCCTTCACTAATAACATTCCTATGCAAAAATTGCCACAAGCTGGTATGTTCTGGAGAAGACATACAAGTTATTGAAAATATGCATCATGTCAGTGTGAAAAAAGATTTCCAGTAAGTGTTTATGAACTACTTTATCTCTTTCAGGCAGACACAGATTTTCTTTTCAGCAGGGCTGTACAGGGCTTGTAACACTCTAGGCCGTGTGAGGAAAAAAAAGATTATTCCACTATTATCAAGTCCTAGGCTCTATGGAGTTTACAGTTAATAAGTTTGAAGGAAGTGTTGGTTCTTACCCCTGATTTCAAGGTGACCAGGGTTTGAAGCTTTGGAAAAAGGTAGAGCTTCTGTGGTAATACTAACTAGGACGTTTATTATATAATGTGGTATATATTCCACAGTGTAACTGTAACCAAAGATGAATGCCAGTTACCCATGTACTTACAGCAGTAAAGACCCAGGATAAGAGTTTGACTGTGACCAGGGAGTGACTCAAATAACATATTGGCCATGAGCTGTGCATTGACAATTGTGTGTTTAGGGGACGTTCATACTGGTGACACACCCCTTTTAGTTCTCCCAGTGTTCTTGCTCCTTCTTATTATCTCGATTGCAAGAGAACCATCTAGTTTGGAAAACATTTATGTTAAAATCTGTTTAATTTTTCTGTGCCATGATGGCAGGAGCTAACTTTCTCTTCGCACTTACAATGGAAATTAAAGAGTCCAAGAAAATGTTTTAATTCAACTTGAATTGCTTTTGCTTACCACAGTAAATGTGTAGTGGGTGTTGAACCTTACAGGTCCGTCATGCATTGCTAGTTATATAACAGACGCCATCCTACCAAGTTAATGCCCGCTAAAGTTCTCGTTTCTTTGAGATATATCGCTGGTATAATTTGTAAAGACTTTTTCAAGAGTTATGAGAAATTCATACCTTTGTGTTAAAAAAAAAAATAAAATTGAGCTGCAACCCTGAACATTAAACTGCTTTTACTATGAAATTGTCTTGTCAGCATAATGTTATCAGTTAATTCAAACTACAACGTAATAACTCTTACAGTTCTTCTGCGCAGGCTAATAGTAACCCTCAAGATCAAGTACTCCCTAAACTAAACAATGTAAGAATACGCACATACTCTGCAGCTGTGGAGAGTCAGGACCAAATGATTCTGGTAACACGTAAGGTTGGACTACAGGGAATAAAAAAAAAGAAAGCCTCTTAACTTTCAGGTATCATTTCTTTGAGAGCTCCATGGCATCTGAAAAAACCAAGCTAGATCTATCCCCGATTATAGTGGAGAGCCTGCTGCTCCTACTTTAAGATGTGTGAGAGAGGATGCAGCTCCAGAAATGCTATGAAAGGAGTCATGGAGTACACTTGTATTTCACCATTACTTAGGAGCATGAAATACGACCTTGCATTTTTTTCCAACTCCTGAATGTGCACAACGGTCAAGAGAGTTTATGACATTTTAGGTTTCATATCTGACTTCAGCAATTGTAGTCACTGTGTGTTTAAGTCTGTATGTAGCACTGAATGACCAATGTATGCTGATGCACACTGTCTGACTGTTTTTCAGAAGTCTTTACCATACGAGAGAAAACAAGACACTGCAAGATAAGCATGCCGATTACCAGACAAATGTCGAAATTATATGTAAAGACTGTGGACAAGTGAGGAACAACATATTTTCATACCGTGATGTTGTTGTTGTCTGTATTTATTTCTGTCTAATGATCTTGTCTATTTTATCTGAAATGTAATTTTCTTATACTTGCAGGCTTGGGGAAATATGATGGTTCACCGAGGTCTTGACCTGCCTTGTCTAAAGATTAGAAATTTTGTGGTTGTGTTTGAAGACAAGAAAACAACAAAGCAAATTTTTAAGAAATGGGGAGAACTGCTTGTCAGGTTCCCTAGTTTTGATTATGCAGCTCATTGTCCTTCAAGTGATGAAGATTAAGGACTTAGAATGAAAATGAAAGCCCTTTTCAACTTTCCTCCGACTGCTGATCAGAAGCTTCTGTGTCCCATAGGGAGTGCTGCATCATAAACACTGTGAAAGCCCCTGGGCATCAGGAAACTGTCTTGAAGAGGAAAAAACCCAAGGAAGGACAAGGATGAAGTCACACTGAACTCAGATTTGCAGGGATACTCTGGGACAAAGAAGATGGCCAAATAAATTGCAGTCATATGTATCCATGGGAAAAAAATCCCATCTGTACTTACTACAGTCTGTCATGGGGTGACGGCACTGTCAAAAGTGTGTTAGGTGACCTGTTGTCAAGTAGAGAACATAGGACAGACATCTTGAGATGTGCCATGGTGATTATTTTCTGGTTTTCTTCCTGCTATAACCCTTTTGAAGATGAAGTGTCTCTCTCAAAAAAGGAGCCGTGTAAAGAGAACAGATTAGCTGAGTGTTATTTCTGAGTCATTGTTGCTTCATCAGTGTTTTCATGACTGAGCTCTTCCTTAGCTGTATGCTCACATATTTTGACAGACTGAAATTAAGTTGCCATTAAAAGACATTTCAAAAAATCAAGCCCTTAACTTGACTTGAAAGTGATTACTTTAATGGCCAAGAAGCACAATGCCAAGTGACTTTCTGTATGTTAATTTCATAGGATTGTTACACTGGCTATATAATGAGGTATGTATTTTTTTCAATAAATTACTATCATGATTAACCTTTGCCAACTGTGATACTGTTTATTCTCTTTCACTGTAAGTATTTTGACAATAATAATACCACAGTTTCACCCTAGAAATTTAAAGGATAGTGGTATTCTAACTGTAAAAATAGCATACTGTGTCTCCATATTTATCTCATTGACAGATTTTTCCCCCCCTATTTGCAAGTAAGATATTGGAGAGTGGAAGGAAGGTCTGTTTGTTGTTATAACTGTCAGCTTTGCAAATTCAGGATAAAGTGGTATGTTTACTGGCATGGACATGTAAACACTTCAGTAGCCCCAGGTAAAATTTCTAAATTACAACATAGCTGAAAAGTGTATCTCAGCAAAAAAGAATCTTATTATAGCTAGATCTGTAATTGCTCTACATTTTAAAAAGGAATATAAATACTGTGCACATTTTTTTAAATCAGATTTGATTTCAGGTTTGCATCAGGACCAGATTTGGGGTGTGGTTTTTTTCATATTTCTGGCCTTGCTTCAGGGGGAGGGGGAAAAAAATCTAATTTCTGACTGAGAAGAGTGGCACATTTCAGATACCACCAAACTGATTAACAGGCCATTTGGGGATTAGCTACTCTCTTATAAACAAATTCTAGCATAATGAAATGGTGAGTTTTCACTATAGGAGTTTTGTAGATTAGAATATGCTTAAACTACAGAAATTGTGGTTGAAATTATTCCACAACAGTGATCTATATCCATGAACTGCTACTTCAGGGCTGTAAAAACAGTCAGGTGTATTGAGAGTTAAGAAATTATATATGCAAAGATACTTCAAGACACAGCAATTCCACAGGTATTTTTGAATAATACAACTAAAATAGGAAAGGCCACTGGGACATAGGGAGTGTAAACAGTTTGTAGTGTATGTGTGTTATATTTGTGTACATCTTTATGTAATGCTATTCTTACCTTCATGTATTGTGCAGGGCAGAACAAATGTGAAAGCTTCACCAATTTCTTTATTCAGCATTAGATACTTCATTAGTTAAAAAAAATTAAACCATTCCCCTCATCTAATGTTCTTACAAACTCTAAGTTAGTATCTTTCTTGTATTGTAGTATTTTGATTAATACTGAAGCTTTTGGCTACTTCTAGAATGTGCCGATTTAGCATTAAGTGCAGGATGAATTTCATACTTTTTTATCTGAGAATCTGACTATTTAAAAATGTTGGAGATTGATCACACATGATTGTAATATAAGATGCATTTTGTTCGTGTGTTCAGTATCTGATGAGATGCTATGAAATATACTAAAAAAATAATTATTAGAATAGTCCCTCTTGGTAAATAATGATCATCCAGTTCATCTCTTGATTTCTGTATTAATGAGTTGTTACAGTTACATAAATGTAACATAATACACTGTACGTAGCATTTTCAAGTGTCTGAAGTAATTTATTCAGTACTTTAAAGAAGTGAAAAACCCTGGTAAAAAGATGGTATCAGTGCATAGTCTGTTGCTGGATCCTCAATCAAATAATTTTCCATACTGAGTAGATTTTCTGAAATCTGAGCTTTTGATACTTCCCTTTATTGAAGCGACAAGAGCATATGCAGCTGGATTTCTTTGTTCTTTTACAGATAGTTGAGTTCAACAGGGCTGTATCACAAATGTGCCTGGGCTTCTTGTAGTTCACCTGTGTGCTGCTGTTATACTCCCCGTTCCTAGCGTGACTTGGCCACATTGTCACCAAAGCTTAAAGAGTGTTTGCACAATCTCACTTCAGCGTAATGCGTAAATGAACCTCAAATGAATCCTGCTGGCGAGCAGGATAAGGAATTTCCACTTCAAGTTATTGTCTCTGAATGGGGTTGTAAAACGTGTCTGTGTTGTTCATCCAGGAAGTGTGAAGTTGTAAAAAACAAGCTAAATTGCCATATTTTATCTGCTAGTTACTTCTGCATTTATTGCCTTTATGAACCCAGAGTCCTCCAGGGAGTGTGACACATCCTGATTGTATTTTCTATTTACAGCTTTTATTTGTTCACAAATGTGGAAAGAAGAAAAACTATTAGTCACTAGGGATTTGTCTGGCTATGTGTGTGGCTACTTAAGAACGGGTTCGGGTTTAGTTGCATTTTCATTAATCTATTTTTGGTCTGATGTCATGCATGACCTACATCTGTAAATCTGCATTTCCTCATCTGGGAAACGTAAATACTTTAGTAACCTTAGAGTAGTTGCATAACTGTTTGGATAGTTGCTGTACAAACTGAATATTGTTTTCTGTTCCATAATTTGTCCTTTTCTGCAACGGATGCACCCTCTTTCTAGCTGACTAGCTATGCTTACTAGCTTACTAATCTTTCTACAGCACATGCCTAAATAATTAGACTTCCAAATTAGTAAAATATATAGTATGCTGTATATAGTAATTTTGCAAAGGCTTTTAGATCATGTGAGTTTGAATCATTTCCTTTGAGGCATTCTCTAAATATGCATTGGAGAAAGCTGCATATTTGGAAATTAAAAACTAGCCTGATCAAAACCTGCATTTGCAATTTTGTGATGTTCTGGTTGTCAGAAATAAACAATGTCAGTAGGAAAAAAATCGATTTCTCTGAACTGTGTTATTGAAAATACATATGGAATTAACACAGAATGCTAGGAAATAAGTAACAGTTTGGAAATACGAGTAAGCATGAGTTACATGGGGAAAAAATTCCTTTGTCACAATCCTTTTCTGTTTTGGAAATTTTGAGTAGCTGTGGTTTTATCTTGTTAGGAAACACTATTGTTTTTGAGCTCAGTTCTGCCCTTCATATATAGTGCATCAGGAACAATGTATTTTAGCCTTCTCGGCCTTTTTTTCCTTCATGGCTTATGTCAACACAATGGATCTTATTCAGAAACTTTGTCTTGTATAACACGTACTTTACTGCTAGAACAAGAACTGGGGAGAGAGGGGAACTGAGTTTATGGGAAAATAAGACATGTTTCATATCACTGTTTTTTCCAGACAACTTGAATGTCTTCAAAAATCCCCCCACCAAGACTAATATAAGGAATGTTGCCAAAACACTGGCTGGATCTGCTGCCTCACCAAGGCTCATGTAATGGTTAGGCTTCAAATTGCAGCCCATACCGTTAGGCTAAGGTGGTAACGTAACTGCCACCTTTGGTGGTAACGTGACTGCCACCTTTGGTGGTAATACATTAAGTTTTTTTACCCTATAAAACAAGCCCAAGTTCTGCTGGACAGATTTGGGTACTCAGTCCTTGTTAAACACCTCTGGAAAATTATAGTCCCTGTGCCTGACATCCACACGGAGGCACCACCACTCTGGACTCCTTTCCTCACCCTCTTATTTTTTCCCTTTTTTGTGTTCAACACAGGAGAGATATACAAGACTGGTGCAGGGAGAAAGATGAGGTGATTCAGCAGACCACATGCAAAATCAACACCACCTAAGCCCAACCTGCAACTTGCAGTCATCTTAAGTTTCACGTCAAACCTAGTGAATATTCTGTCAGTTGGTGGCTGCCTTCGGCAATTGACATTTACCACGTGGGCTGAGGCGGCAGCACGAAGGAAGCTGAGCCTTCAGGCTCAGGAATCCCCAGGCCTGGGGCTGTGGCTGGGCCTGGCCGCCCTGAGGCGGCCATGGAAGCCAAGCAGAGGAAGGCCCACCGCAGGCACTGCCGTCTCCTCTGGCATGGGCAGCAGGAGAAATGGCTGGGAAGCTACCGGCAGTAAGTAGATGACAGGCTTTATTTTGTAGCTCAGTTCAGCCGCTGCCATACCTGGTGCCTTTCTGTGCATAACACAGAGCCTGAACCCATGGCGGCAGGCAGAGCACTTTGCACAGGCCCTCAGTTGGTGGTTCCTCCAGCACACTGTCTGGATGAACACTATAAAGGGTGTAAGACTGGCTTTTTTTTTTTTTTTTTTTTTTTTGCCTAATAACACGTCTGAAATGCCTGCCCCAGTCTCATACTCAGGTTAATCACTTGAAAAAATGATTACTGGCCCTATGGTAGGAGCAGTGAGACCTGGACATCACTAATAAGCAGTTGTGCATTCCAGGGCAGGTGGAGATGCACTAGATCCGGCAGCCCCACCGAGCGATGCCAGCAAGCCTGAAGGCGTGAGGGGTGCCGGGAAAGCGCAACGAGCTGTGAAGAAAGGAGGCGACAGCACAGAGCGCCCCTGAGGGACCCGGGCACCTGCGGGATACCGGGCTGTGCAGGGGCAGGCGAAACGCCGCGACCAGCCCAGAAAATGTCGCCTCGTTTCGAGGTGCCCGTCTCTTCAGGCCGGGCTGCGCCGCGAGGGGGCGCGCGGCCGCTAGGGGGCAGCGTGCCTGTTCCCGCCGCCGGCCGTTGCTGCCGCCGCCCGCCCCGGGCAGGGCGCGGCCTGCCTGCGCCTTCCCCGGCGCGGCCCGGAGGGGCCCTGAGGCGGGGCCGCAGTCGGAACGCGTGGGCGCAGGCCGGCCAGGGAGCACGGCGCACTTCTACCTTCCTTTTCGAGCGTTTCTTCTCTCTGCGGAGGGATCTCTTACGTAACTTGAGACTGCGGTCTCAAGAGAAGTTTCCCGTGTTTTCAGTTGACCTCATTTCAGTGAGCTAAATAAAATACATGCAATTGGTGGACTAAGCGCTATTTCAGAATTTGCACCGGGCCTGTAGACAGTTACTTCCCTGAGCTCCCTTACATGGCCTATAGAAGTTTACAGTTTTCCGAGAAAAAAAGTAATTCTCACATGTGGAAGACATTAAGCGATAGCTGGTTTTGCTTCTTGTTTTGGATTCTTATGCTGTAATTTATTATTTCAGAAGGTAAACATACATTAATTATATATAAACAATAAAGCTATTGGATTTTCTTTTAATTTCTCTGTAGAGACTAGAAATAATGTCATGACTATGTCCCGAGAATGCGTGGATTGCCAAAATACACAGTAGATACTTTTCAGAGAAAAACAGTGCATATCAAGTAACTGTTGAGTCATAAAACCCTTAAGTTAGTGTAAGCAGATGTTGGTTACAGCTCACATTGATGGGAAGTATATAATCACCACCCCGATAGCCACCCACTGTCCATTTCTGGTCCAAAAACTTCCCCAAAAGCGTGTTTCTAATTTTATGGAAACCCTTTGAAATTTGGCACAGTTTTCAAAAGTATGTAGGGAAAAAAAAAAAGTCTGCCAGAGGTTTGGCCTCCAACTGTGAAAACAGACACTGCCTTTTCAAACTCCTCTTCTAGATCCACTGACCAACACCCAGAAGACAGAATTCACATTCTTGTAGAATACAGCAGGAAAATGAAGGTCCGTATGCTGCTGAATTCAGCTTTTGGTAACATTTACATATGTTGTTTTAAACGGTCAGCTATTGCACAAGCCCAGGCTCTGATGTGAAAGTATTTGTTTTAAAGAAAAAGGAAAGGGAAGTCTTTTCAAATGTACTGCAGGGACATTTTTGCTTGTTGCTTGGACAGATTACAGCAGTTAGAGAGAGTGAGAGGATTTAATTATTTACAAGGCATGGAATTGTGCTTCAGGCCATATTAGAAATGTAATTATTGTTTGTTTCTGTCCTGCAGACCCGGCTAAAAATCGTATTTGGCGTGGTTATATGCCTTTTGCTTTCCTTATTACTTATGTGTATTATACTGCTTCCATCAAGAGGTAAGGCATTTGTAATCTAATGTACTGTAAAACACAGTATCTGTAGCTGCTGTGCTTTCTAAAGTTCACAAAAGTTTGTCAAATCATCTTTAGGATTGTCTTGTCAGAATTGTTACAGTTTTATCATTTTACAGAAATATACTGACAGCTAAAATATCCTGAAGGTAGGACTGAAATGCCAGCAGGTCTTGAAACAAAGAACTCCTTGAAGTGAAAAGCACCTGAATTAACTTTCTTGTGCATGATATATAATGTTCTTAGACAGGACTGCAAAAATAATTCTCAGATCTCTTCATGTTATTTTTTTGTGTTAGGGGTTAGGAGACATTCACAAACTATTAGTAATTTCCTTTAGCTTGCTGAACTTGTATTTGGTTTTAAATGGCTGTGTAATAACTACAGTTCTCTATCCAGTTAAGAGTTAAAGATTTTGTTGTAGGTGTAGGGTGTGATGGATTGTGAAGATATTTAAGATTGCATGTGAAAGTTAAAGTTAGCATTGCATAAAGTAGCAATCTATAGTTTGCTTTAGTATTATCATGCAAGCTGTAGGTAAATCAACACAGTGCAGCCCAAGTCCTCTAGTAAAGTTTGAAGCAAGTGTGGTTTAAAATTTAGAGCCTGAGTGGCATTGACTTGATGGTAATTTTTTTCTGAGAGATGTAGTAAGGGCAATATAAGTATTTACATGGCCCTTTCACTATATCAGATTAATTTAATGCCTCTGAAATAATTAAGAGTAATAAAAAGCCTGTGTTCCAGTAACAATACCTATTTAAAGGGATTTCTTTTTCTATTATTATTCTTTGTTCATGTGTTGGCAGGGTGACTGAGATGAAGAAATCAGTTTTACATTTACAACTGAAAGTTGTAAAATCAGCTATGCACTTAATCCTTGTGAAAGTTGATTCCTGTAGTTAATATGCAGGCTTTGTGAAAGGTGAAATCTTTCCTAGCTGATATTTTTGTGAAATATGGTTATCATGGGATGATTCACTGAGAGGTTTAGAGGTTTTAGAAGCAGTTACGGTTGATTCTGCTATGCAGCATGTAAGTATGAGGATAGATTATATCAAGGTGTGAGGCAGTGCTGGGAAGAGATACCTCAGAGTGATAGGTTCAACATAGGTTCAACTTTCCCTGTCAGTGGTGGGGTGCCAGATTTTTTGGCTAGATTAAGCATGGTCATACCTGAGCTTTCATTACTAGATAAATGTATCAAGTCAGGCTTACTCTTACAAAATCTGCATGTTCAGACAGGGCAGAATATTTTTATGATATTTAAATTTTAAAAAGCAGTGAGGAAACAAAGAGGCTAGGGACAAAGGATAGGTTTGGCAGCCTGAAGAAGTTGCTAAAGGTCATGGAAGGGAAGAGGAGGAGGAAGTGAATGTGTTTTTTCCTTCTGAAGTTGTCACAAGCTTACTGGTCTTACTCTGAGTCTCTTCAGTACCTGTGCCGTTATAAAGAACTCTTTTCACCTCTGTAATTCCTTGGAATAGCAACTTGGTAACCAGTCATATCAGACATCACATTTAGATCCAGTAGGATGGTAAAGAATTTATCTTACTTTACGGAATGCTTTTGAAGGAGCATTTTAGACAATCATGAAATAAACAATTATGCTGAACACATGTGATTATGGCTTCTTATTCTCAGGTAGAACTGCAAGTGCTGCGGTTATCTGTTTGAATGCCTAAAGCTTCTTGAATTCTTAATAGTCTACTGGTCAGTCGTAAACGGAAGAAATAAATTAATTTTGCAGCTACAAATTTTGCTAGTCAAAGACAGGAAATAGCTAGAGAGATTGAATGTTCTTTGTACATTCCACCTTTGCTACTGCTTAAAGATGTGTCAATCTAGAAAGACAATTAATTGCATATGAGAAATGTATAGACACAGAACAACTAAATTTCTGCTTAAGAATCAGCAAAGAAAAAAAAGTCATCTGTCATTCTGGAAGAAATATTTAGTTGTAGTTTTGTCTGCTAAGTTTCTAGTCATTTCATGTTCTTCAAATTTCTCAAAATGTGATAGCTGGTTTTGGTTTACACATGGAAGAATATAAAAATGAAAAATTCTCAAAAGTTATACTGGAAAATAATTTTCTATTTGGAAAAGACAGTAAGGTGGAAATATTTAGTTGTGGTTATTACACAATTTCTGTGGGGCTCAGAAGAGCAAGGCAGGCTATCTCAATACAGTGGATGGCATCTGCGCCTAAGAAATGAGTGACAGTTTTTTGACTTTTTTTTTTGAACTGGGAAGGTGTTGTGATTTACCTAACTATGATAACCCAACTCTAAACAGCTCAGAAAGGTACACCAGTGTACAACTGAAAAGAACCTAGTCCTGTTCTTCTGCAGCATAAACAAGAAAGAAAATACCTGTCTGCCATTGACAAGCAATGGCAGATCCACAGGCGGAGTAACAATTAACTGAATGTATTGCTTAGGCTCCAGATTAATCTTTTCTTCTGCTGTTTTTAATGAATATCCAGAATCCTGCCTGACAGTGTTTCTGTTCCTATCGTATACTTGACCTAGGCCTGAGACCAAGACCCCGGTTCTCTGATGTTGCAGATTAAGTCGTAGGGCATGCTTCTCAGCTACACCCCAGCCAAGTCCATTTTCTGACTCGGTAAATGCCTCCCTGTGTTCTGATACAAAGTCAAACAGGTTTGCTTCCGTCACTCTGGCATGGAAGAAAGATGGGTGCCTGGATATTTGACTTAAAACAGAAATAAAGTTAACAAGTTCAGGCTCAGATCTCAGTAATAGTGATCTGTATACTGATGGCAGAAAGCTATCATAAAGTTTTTAGAACAGAGTAGTAAAAAACAATATTAAGATGGATTAGACTAATTCATACCTCTTCTGTTCAGTACTTTAGACTGCATAAAAATGGGTAGGAATTCATCTTTCTAGATAAGTTTCCAAAACCCAATATGCTCCATTAGCTTATATTCCCTTAACAGGGTTCAGTCTGTGATACTTGTACAGCTGTGGTCTGTGACAATACTCCTAGGAATGTGGGCTGGGTGGGCCTTTTCTTTCCAAATCTGACTAGTGCTTTGAAGAAACTGTCACTTAAATTCATAAATCAGCATGAAGTGCTTACCCAAAACAGGCTCCATGAATTTTCTGTGCTTATTCGCTTGCTTGTGTCAGAATAAATACTCTGGTTTAGGACTAATTTAAAGGAGTTACCACAACAATCTTACCTCTCCAAGTCTATGCTTAGAAATAACACACAATGGCTATGATTGAAGGTAAATATTTATACTAGCTTTTCTTTATATTTTCTGAAAACTTGATTTTCAATACCTGAGAGGGACTATAGTGATTTTGTCTGTAGTTAGAGAGGGGCTTTTTTCCTTTCCTGGACCCTTATGCAGTAGAGATGTTAGTCAGCAGTAAACTAAACCATTCTTGTTCTAGCATGCACTAGCTTTCTATACACAGTTTGTGGCCTACCAGTAACAAGAGCTCGATCATCCTGCAGAACATGACTTGTTCAGACTTCATCTTTTCTTCTCATTCCAAAGGGTGTTTTTGAACCTGAGAAAGCAGTGACACACCTCACAAAGTTACCAAACGTACCACAGGTATGGAAAGCAGGTTCAGCTGATGTGGAGCTGAGTGTGACTAGAAGTTCTGGAGCAGGATCAGGAGTGGTTGAATTTATTTCTTGTGCTGAACTGGGCTGTGGTTTTTTCACGTGAAAGCCATCTTCCCTGTGTGTTGAAGGAGCTTGTGCTTCAGCTATTTAGCATCAGCCCAGAGACATAAGAGTAGACATTCTAGTCCAGAAGCAGAATATAGTACCACTCTAACTAGTTTTCTTTTGGCAAGTCATCTGTTTGCTGTGAATGCTAAATAAAATACATACAAAAGTTCATATATATTAAATAGGTATAATATATAAAATACATATATAGAAATAACAAATACAGAAACCAGAATACTTTCTGATTATTACGTATGCTTGCTTTAATTTGGCAGTAATAGACACAATTTATATGGCTGCACATTAGACCATGTTGTGGACTAAGCCACCAGGGCTTTAAAGTCTAAAGCAAGGATTGTGTTGGTCTACCCACATCCAGTCTTTGTAAGGGAATGATCCTCATAATACAAACAGAATTTCACAGTGATGAACTGGTGTCCATAAAGTTAATCTGAGTTTAGTATAACTGAAAGTTCCGATTTCTGCATGATTGAGCTCTCCCACAACAGCGAGCTGAAGAGTAAAGGAGAAGGTATCTGCATACAGCCAGTGACAATTAATAGACGCTTACAGGCTTTTATCACCCCAATTATACATGTACATCAAATACACTCAAATGCATGAGTAATTATGGTCACAGAATATATAAAGCAAGTTAAACTGTGAAGCAAAATAACCAGTTTGGTGCACAAAGAAATACAGAACTGCACCCTATGAATGAATGCAAGTGGACCACAAAGGAGTAAAACTGAGACAGTGGGGTGGTAAAGGGAAAGAGCAAAGCAGAAAGTTGATAAGCTTTCATTTCTGTGGTTGGCTCTGCTACATGCTTCCTTTTTGTCCCTGTACATTTTTTTTTTCATCTTTATTATTTCTTAGAGAAACAAAACACAATAAAGGAATTTACCAAGCCTACCAACAGCCATCCAAATCAATGTCTACATAGTGCTGCAGATATGTAAAGTACTGTCTACATTCAGCCTGTAGCTGGGGCTAAACTATACCAGTTCTTCTATCACCCAATGACCTCTCACCAGCCAGGAAGCAGAAAAAGGAGAGCAAACAAGGGGACAGAACTGCAACAGATTTAACAAAAACACCACCAGTATCAACAGAGGTATACAAAGTTATGCTCAGCCAAATGAATATGAAGCAGTCACAATTGACAGGAGAACAGTCCTTGGGAAAAGCCAAAGGAGGAACCCCAGCAAGAACCCCAACCATGACATTATGGGATGGGCTACACCTGGAGCTGGCTCAGGGCAGCCGCCCTGGCTGACTTGAAACTGCCAACAGCCTGCCTAGCATGGCTGGGCTGGGATTCTGTCTCAGCCAAACCAGGACAAGTACTTTTCATGTTAGGGTGTGTTCTAGCAGAGCAGAGATTTGGAATACTGTTATTGAACCAGTCTTTAGTTACAGGAGAAAGAATTGGCAACAATTATAGGAAACAATTAAAGAGGCTGCTTTTAATTAAAGCATTTAAAGATATCTTCTGTTGCCTAGAAACAAGCATTCAAAATTACAAGTAATGAAGTAAGAAATAGTTGTGTTCAGATTTTTTGCAGTCCACTGGTAGAAATTCAGATAGGAGAGGACACATTTTGAAAATCATTAGCAGTCATAATAAATTATCACAGAATATTAAGTATGTAAGGGTGACATGGCTGTTTAACAGAGTAAAGGTTTAAATTAGAGCTGTGAAAATTAGACCAGAGATGAGACATTTGTGATATTGCTTGTCCTTTTAGTAAAAAATCCTCTGAAGTTGAGAGAAGGAACTAGGAAATTTTACAAGATTAAGGTATCAAACAGAACTGCAAAATTAAGCCTCCTGTACACACAACCATGGAAATAGATCTTAAGTGGATTTCTTTTGCTAATAGGCATATTCACTTAGAGAATTTAAACTGAAAGCTAGTGATAAGTAACCATGACTCAATATAAACAGAAGTGCCTTCATCTATGCTTACAATTACCGTATCAAAGATCTCTAATATACAGTTGTGGTATTAGCAAGAGGGATTAACTTCTTATTGAACTTCTTGGGGTATTTTCTGGACATATGGCTAGCTCAGAGTTTATACTGATAGGTTTTTGCCTATGGATTGGCATTCAGTTTTATTTCTCTTGACAGCTTTCTTCTGCGTTAGTGCAGACAAGGCTAGTGTCAAGTCAACCTGACATGTGTATTCTACAGTAAGTAATAGTCACTTAGCAGAAGAAAACATGTATTATCATTACAAAGTACCATAGAAGAGAATATGAAGAAACATTTCCCAGGAAGTCAGTGTGTTCTTAACAGAGAGGGCAGCTGTAATGAGGAAGTGATGGAGCATGATATGAAACCCGAGGGCAACGAGTCATCTTGATTATCTGTCTGTCATCTGAGAGCTCTGAAGGAACAAACAGGGGAAGTGGCAGAGATCTACTAGGCTGCAGTGTGACATCCCCACTACCTTTGAAGACCATGGCAAAAGTCCCCTTGTTTTTAAAGGAGAAAAGCACAGAATCCAGAATGCCTAGACTTAAAAGCTGCCATGATTATGGTACTGAACTTTAAAAACTGACCTTTATCAGAAATGTTCGTGTGTCTCTTGAGGATTAAATATTCTGTTTACTCTTTCTCTTGTGAACTGCATACTTTTTGGGTTTTGCCTTTTTTTACATTTTTATAGTGGAATTTTTTATTTCCATGCACTTAGCAAGCCAGCATTTTCAGCATTACCCTCTTCCCATCCAGTTGGTTGTCCTTAAATTTTGGTTTTAAAATCTGCACTAGCTTAAGGTGTTTAGCTTTGGGAAAAAATATAGTCATACAAGAGCCACAAAAACAGCCAGCATTTTGTGCATTACTTTTATGCAACTATCTGATCTGCTTAGAAATCAAATGTTGGCACATCTGTCTTCTCTGCAGAATCATTGCCAATTTTCTTTTGCAGCATTAAATAAAAAGGTGACGTTTGGGTTCATTCGTTACTTTTTAGCATTATTTTTACTTGCATACCTTCATCTATCTTTTTCATGTGGCTACTAAGAAATATATCTGGATGGTGATTATTTTGCAAGCCTTATATCAATCTTCTAACACTCCCTGATGAGGCATTTATGAAATTTGGCAGTAGGTGTTTGTATGCACTTCCTGTTTGACTCTGCTGAGTATGTGCAGGTCCCTATTAAAATAGTTGTCTCCACACACAAGTTCATGAAACCCACGCTTTAAAAAAACTGTGATTTATCTTTTGTGTGAAAAAGGCTTTTCTTTGACTCACAGGGTCTACCAGTAAATATGTCTGAGTGAATAAATGACTGGGTGAAATAAATTAGTTTGTCTAATTTCTAATCTTGAATTACTAATGGTGAGGCCTTCAGAGGCTAAGGGACCTTATCAGAACAGTAACAGAAAACTGTCTGCTGTTCCTACTCTGTGCATACCTCCAGGATTATGCTATCCTCGCTGTTCCCTGGTGCTAAATGTAGAAAAAAAGGAAATATTGGACCGATAATTCTTTTTCTTTTTCCACTTCACAGCATTGCATTAACAGAAACTTTCTGTCTTATTCTTAGTTATCAACCCAGATGATGGTCCCAGAGCTCTTACATTGGAGGATTATTTGAATGGAAACTTCCAATATAAAACATTTTTTCCATATTGGGTGTCAGGCAAGTAAAACCTTTTCTCAAGCATACATAAGCCTTTCTAATATGTATTTCCACCCTGGTTTGCACAGACTCAGAAATGTATTTTCCTTCCAGCTTTACTGTGAGTGAATGCTAGCTATGAAATTAAACAATCTCTTAGTCAAAACTTATGGTTGAAATTTACTGTTCTGTCAGTCATTCTAGAAATTCCAGGTATTTGATGTTTCAACAGACATGTTTGAGTTAAGTATAAACTATAATTTTACAGAGGCCTTCAGTGTTTTATTTGTTTTACTGCCATATTCACTGCAGCAAGTGAAAAATATGTCAATATATCAGTCATTTCTTAAGCAATCTCCTCTTTTGTGCTTGTCACAGCGTTTTTTCACTTACCATTTATAATAATTGAGGTAGGTTATTTTACAGGCCCTATTCTTCTTTGTTTTTTGTAGTACCTAGCTCTGCAATAAGCCCAGCTATTGTTACCTCATTTAAGGAAATGCCGACACTGCTGAAATTCCGGAGTTCCAATGCATTGCATAGAAAATAAGGCTGAGTTTCTAACCAAGTTCCTTAAGGTAGAAGTTAAAGACATGAAGTTAATTGCTGCTCATATATGTGTCTGTGTGTGGCTGCAATACTAGTCTTGTTATCACTGAATTGCAGCAGACCAAAAGTCTTGAGCTAGGTTGGATTACATTCTAGTACACATACTACTACCACTCCTATCTGTGCACTGCCTCAGGCAATTCCTGTTCTCTGACTAGAAGCAAGAAACATAGTGCCCATGGAGTCTTACCACGTTAGTTTTAACCCTTAATTTTAGAACTGAACTGAAGCCTTCCAGGACATTGCTAGCAGCAGTTCAAGTTCTACAATTAACAATTTCAAGTATGTTGGCATCACTTTGTATGATTTAAATATTAGATCACCATTTGTTGGAATTCTCTCTGAGTGTCTGAATTATGTAGGCAGCATATCACCTAAACCTAATATGCTCCTTCCCATTTTATGTCCTGCTCACTTAGACTTATCTTTCCTCCTAATAGTCACAAAGCTCATGCAAAAGTCATACCATAGGTGCCATAGTCATGCCTACAGCATTCCATATGTCTACTTTTCTCTGAAGCAAGGAGTTAGAATTGAATATCTCTTCCAAGGTCACCACAAATGCCATTACACGAATCACAGAAGTGTGCTCAAAAGATAGATCCATGGGTGATCTAATTTCCAAAAAATGAACACCTTATACAATGTTTCAGGCTGCTTTTAAACTGTTAATGTTTCTCTCTCTTCTGCTACATGAAGTATGGAATTAATTTTCTCTGTTTATAACACTGAAAATAATGATGTGAAACTAAAATTCTTATCTTTATTCTCTACCAAACTATGGCTGAGGTCTCGAGCACAGGTAGGGTTAAATTCCATTCTCATTGAAGGCCACTCACCAGCACCTTGTAGGACCTGTATGAGTAAGAGTCATACCATTTATATAGTGTCTGTTACATGGTACTGCTGTTATATATGGAATCTGTACAAATGAGAATGTTCTGGTGAAATTATAAGCAAAGATCTCGAATGTTTTCTTTAAAACATGTACATTGTGATACTGACCTTCTAATGGGTCTGTCCCTGGTATTCTTGATCGGACATT
Source organism: Leptosomus discolor (assembly GCF_034619465.1). Classification (NCBI taxonomy): domain Eukaryota; kingdom Metazoa; phylum Chordata; class Aves; order Leptosomiformes; family Leptosomidae; genus Leptosomus; species Leptosomus discolor. Next base: position 19,565,750 of record NC_141395.1, on the reverse strand, counting down.
ACTGAGAATAAAATCTGTCATTTAATTATAAACTTAACCAACTGATGCTGTGTGCAGTGTGTAATCTTGAGAATGTACTCAAGAACCCTGAAGGCAGTTTGTTGATAACTCTGTACCTTGGCATTCTTAGAAGAAAAACATATCCAAAAGATATTTGCTCAATATCTGTTCATTGACAGAAGCGTGAATACTTTGATAAATAGATCTGTTCTGTAGTGTCTTCTGTGCAAGGTAACAGCCTTTTATCTTGTTTATAAAGATAATGAATATCTTCATCAGTCTGCAGAAGATGATATTATTCTTTACAATGTTGAAATGAACTACCCAACTACCATCATGACTAACAGCACACTGGTATGTACCCTTTCAATTAATAAAAAGGCAGCAAAATGCAAGTATATTTCAAATTTAAAAGTGAGTGGATTAAAACCTGACTCATCAAATCCTTATTTGAAGGTTTTTTACTAGAATCTAATCTACTTCTTAATCTTTCAGAAACAAGTTAATGCTTCAAATTATGTGTTGTCATCAGACAAATATTTCATAGCTCTGGAAAGCAATTATTCAAAGGTAATTCTTTTAATATATTGCTTAATAAAATATTTGGTTTCATTTAGTATTTTGTTGATTGTCGCTGCCGTAGATAAATGTTCTTTGTTACTTTCTTGAGAAAGGGTTAGGCTATGAAAAGGTAGCTGATTATTTTTAATTAGATTACCTTTTTCCAAGCTTATTTTCTTGTTTCATTTTTGCAGCTGTGGAGATACTCTTATACAGCATCATACCACATTTATGATCTCATATATGGGTAAGCCCTGGTATTTCTTACAGAGAGCTACAGTGAATACTCTGTAGTGATCTACTTGCAAGCATTTCCACTGAAAAACTCTATAGTAATGTGACTACCACCCTGCTTGCCTTTTGCCTGAATCTATCAGGTTACTTGTTTGCTTGAAAAAAATGGCCGCTAAGAAAATCATGCAGTCCTTTCATCTACTCACAGGTAGCTGATTTATATTTTGTGCCCTAAAACTTTCACTGCTCAAGATTATCATATTTTTTTTCTTCTTTACATAATTTTCTCCCCCCCCATCTTGGCTGCTTGAGTCTACTTCAGTCTCACATCTGATGTCTCCATGACATTCTGTTGTCTAATTCATCCTTTTATCATAGAATCATAGAATGGTTTGGGTTGGAAGGGACCTCAAAGATCATGTAGTTCCAATCCCCCTGCCATGGCAGGGACACCTCACACCAGACCAGGTTGCTCAGGGCTCCATCCAACCTGGTCTTGAACACTTCCAGGGAGGGGGCAGCCCCGCTTCCTTAGGGAACCTGTTCCAGTGTCTCACCACCCTCAGGGTGAAGAACTTCTTCCTTGTATCTAGCCTAAACCTGCCCTCTCCCAGCTTCCAACCATTACCCCTCATCCTATCACTGCAGGCCCTTGTAAAAAGTCCCTCCCCACCTTTCCCATAGGCCCCCTTCAGGTACTGGAAGGCTGCTATAAGGTCTGCCTGGAGCCTTCTCTTTTCCAGGCTGAACAAGCCCAGCTCTCTCAGCCTGTCCTTGTAGGAAAGGTGTTCCAACCCTCTGACCATCTTGGTAGCCCTCGTCTGGACTGGCTGCAACAGCTCCATGTCTTTCTTGTGTTGGGGGGTTCCAGAGCTGGACACAGCACTCCAGGTGGGGTCTCACAAGGGCAGAATAGAGGGGCAGAATCACCGCCCTTGACCTGCTGGCCACGCTGCTTTTGATGCAGCCCAGAACATGGTTGGCTTTCTGGGCTGCAAGCGCACTCTGTTGGCTCATGTTCATCTTATCGTCCAACATCTAATCTCTTCCTAAAACTCTCATATGTGTTTTAGTGCTCTGGTGATCTTGTAACAACCCATCCTGGGTTCCTCCAAAGTTTACAGCTTCTCCCATGGCATTTGGTCTCTTTCCCAAGATCTTCCCGAAACCAGGCCATCTGCCTCTCCAGTCACCTTTTTATGCGATAAGTAGCAGTGTGACCAAATGCTTCTTAGTTCTGAGCAACAGGGGCTGCACTGAGCTGCTCCGTTCTTGGAAAACTGTTGGCTCAAGGTGACAGGAAAAGATTGCTGCAAGCTGATGTGAGTAGAGAGGTACTGCATGTGGGTTGTGATCCTTAACAAATGTAGCTGCTGCTGTTGTGCTTGCCTCAGCATGCTGTATCCTGAGTTCACGTTTCCCAATAACTTGCTGAGATTGTAATGCAGACTGCAGATAAAGCAAATGATACTTGTGCAGTATTTAGAAAGAGATAAGGTGGCTTTTTAGGCTGTTGAATATGTTTTCAAAGAGTTGAGTTGCAAGCCTTTACCAGCACGGGTGCACACCATCACATTACTGCATGTCTCATTGCCTGCCTTAATTTTGCATTGCTCAAGAAACAATAAGCTGTTAGAAAATCTAGCCATTCATGAATTTTATATGAATGTACAATATAATGATCCATTTGCACTGTGCACAAAAAGCCATCTCAACTTCTTTCCTTTTTTTTAGTGGTTTTGTAACAGAAAGTCAGCTTCCACATAAAATTCAGTATATATCCTGGTCACCTGTTGGACACAAACTGGTCAGTAAAGATAAAGCAGCACTGGAATGGTTTTACCTCGTGTGGCTAGAAGACTTTTATTTGCCTTTGGTTATTATGTTGTTAGGCCATATTTTTGACAGGCCTGTGTGTATTAACCTCTGTTGTGAGCAAGAATGACAAAGAAAACTGGTTTAGGTTGTTATAATTTAATCTGTCTGTGTCTCAGTAGAAGAATCCATGTTCTCAGCTACTTTATCTGCTTCAGTTTGCTAGCCAGTGTTTTATCAAGGATTGACCAACAGAATTGTGTATGGGATTAAATGTAGTTTCAAGGCCTGAAAATCAATGTGGTTTCCTTTGATGCTGTATAACACATGAGTTTACTATGGAGATTTAGAGATGCAGTATTTAAAGTCTTTTCTAAAATTTTTACTCTAGGAAATGTCTGCCAGATTCTTATTACAAACAGTGTTGTTTGGGGGTTTTTTAATAGCCACTTGATAGCCAAGTGTGTATTTCTAATTATAATAGACCTATTGCATATAGTAACAAGTTTATGAACTATTTCTATTCTTGATTCCAAAGCATCAGCCCAATAATAGTTACTGGTTTTCTAACTACTTATTCAGTATTGACAAAATATTTGTGCAAGGAAAGATTTTTAGACGTCATACTAATTTCAGAAAATACCCAGAGAGTGAGCTAAATATGAATGGACAATTTATTAGGAAAAATTTTCCATATGCTAGGACAGTATTAGTTCTCTCAACTAAATTAAATATTGTTATTTTCTTTATCAAGAATTCTGAAGACAGAACACAATGAAGATAGTTTCCTATCTTCCTAGTACTAATATCTATGATGTTTCTTGTATTTGAGAGTTTTAGGAGTAGCTTTGTTTTTCATTTAAAGCACAAAGTAGTTAAAATGTTACATTGATCTTGCTAACAAATGCTTATAGCTTCATAAGGCATGATTTTCTAAGTGATGTTTCTGATGCTCATTTCTTAACCACATGTTCATTCAACTGAATTTTGGAGACACCTGAGGCCTGCAAACATTTCTTGCAAGAACACTTTTTTGGTAGCTAATTTACTAGAAAGCAACAAACCAACCCAGACAGAGTAAAACCTTTTTTTGTCTCGTCTCACATCACCTAGGCCTTTTGACAGGTTTAGAAAAGTCCAATTATTTCCTTTTTGGTCGTTGTGTATTTGTTTTTATCTTCTACATTTGATGAAACCAGAAGGAAAAGTCACAAACCACTTTGTCTGAGGGTCTTTTAAAAAAAACAGTCATTTGAATGAGTTTCAAAGATTTTTCTTTTCATGATTTTCCACACCAAAGCTAGCCACAGAATCCTCTGAGGTTTATTAAAATCAAAGGAGTTGTTCAGGAGTTATTCTTACATAGTTGAACATAGAATTTGCCCTGTAATGTATAATTTATTTACTAAGGTACCTACTCTTGCAGAATTTGCAAGGGCTTTTAGTGTAGCATTTATTTCCCATTTTGTATTCATTGTGTCTTCTTGTTGGTATAACATAGGAGCATTGCCTGCAGAAGATCTTACTCTGACCCCTGTTATTGGTGCCTATACTCATAAGTATAAGACACTTTCTTGTCTTTAGGTCTATGTATATCAGAATAATATCTATTTGAAACGAAGTCCAAGAGAAGCACCAATTAAAATAACTAGTGATGGAAAACAGAATGAAATATTTAATGGGATTCCTGATTGGGTCTATGAAGGTAAGTAAATCTTGAAGGGCAACAACTAATGTTAAATGCTTTCTTTAGATTACCTAGTTCTCACAATCCATTCTAAGGTATCTGTTTTGATACATTATTTTTAGAGCCCTAAGGATTACTTACTTGATTTCCATATTTCATGTGGCACATGACTGTGTTTTACATTCATAGTGTGTAACTAAAATCCTGAGTCTTTATAAATTGCACTTCCTTCTGCTGCACAGGCAGTGATTGCGAATTAAGCTTTAACGGATGTTTTAATTTTGGTGAAAATTTGACACTTCAGTGCATCAAAAAAATTTAAAAGAAATAAACACATGCACACAGGAAAAACCTAAGTGAGTTAAATGGGATCTGTGTGCCTGTTTTGAGAGTTCTTAAGGCCTTTCAGAATTGAGATGTATTACAATATGTTTGGTGTTATTTGTTTAGTATAAGTCTTTTTACATGTCTAGATTGCTAATACTGGAATGCTAAAATACATTAGAAGATTCATAGATTACAATGATAAACTATTATGAATTAATTTTTTTTTCTCAGAGGAAATGCTAGCGACAAAATACGCGCTGTGGTGGTCTCCAAGTGGAAAATATTTAGCATATGTGCAATTTAATGATTCTGACATACCAGTTATTGAATATTCATATTTTGGTGAGGACCAGTATCCTAGAAAAATAATTATCCCATACCCAAAGGTATGTTTTCTCATTCTTTTGACTTACTTTCTGTTGAGAAATGAGTTATGACGATGATAAAATTAACTGTGCCTAAAAGATGGTTGTATTACAGTGGTTAAATCCATTGTGGCTTAAATTAATGAAACGAAGCAAACTTAGGCCAAGTTCTGAGAAGGTATAGGTACATTCAAAACTGTAGATATTTAATAATATCAGTGAAATAAATTGAATTACTCATTTAAGTAAAAAGCATGTGCAAAAGTGCATGCTTGCATGATCAATTGCTTTTTTCAGTTCAGCTTACTTATTGTGATGTGTTAACTGTACAGTTGTTATTTTTCATTAGAGTAAATGAATTATGAAGCATTTTTTATTTTGAAAAATAAAGGCTATGACAGCTTCAGTTTATTTGCACACTTCATAGTGCTTTTTGATCTCAAGGGGCTTTGGATTTTAACTGCTTTCAAGTGCCAGATCTAAGGCAAGAAGAGTTTGGGTTGGCATTTCTTCAGCATGTATTAGAGAGCTCTCCTGACTCTTGTCATATTCGTATGATTGCAAGTGATCATGTTAATGTATCTTTAGAAGTTACTAACCTGTCAGCTGGGTTACATTGCTAAAGTAAAGCTGGATGATTTAGACCACACATGGAAGGAGAATTAAAAAACTAATAATGTATGCGATGAATAAGCAAGCATCAAATCAGTTTAAGGTAAACCATTTTATTTCACAGCTGGGGTGTCAAAGAGCACTTGCAGTCATGTGAATATATTCCTGGAGTTTTATGCCAAAGTAAGTGTAGTGTGTGCTGCAAAGATCCACACCGCAAATAGAACACTGGTTCCCATCAAGCATGTTTTCTGCATAGAAAGGCACTAAATTTGACTGCTTAAAAGTTTTTCTTCCTTGTATATGAAATGATGCAAAGTTAAGTAATGTACAACTGCTATAGTGTCACTCTGAGATCTTGTAAGACCACATTTGCCCTATTATACTCAACTGAATACGTATTTTGTAACCTATATCCTTTCTTGCAAAAAGTCTTGTAATTTTCCTCAACCTGAATTGTTCAGACCCTGATTTGAATAACCTGATACATTTTCTTTGAAGGCTGGGGCTAAAAATCCTACTGTTAAAGTGTTTATTGTAGACACTATTAACCCTGAAGTGTTTGGTCCTAAGGAGGTGCCAGTTCCTGCAGTCATAGCATCCAGGTAGTGTGCTCTCAAATACGTATTCTCTTTTTTTTTAAAAAAAAAACACGCTTTTGTCTGTGTATTTTGATTGCTTGAACCTTTGAGTTGTTTTCTGTTTCTAACAGTGGAGTGCCATGTTCCTCTACTTGCTCGATTAGAAGCTAACAAGAAATGTTTTATTTTGGTTCTGTCTGTCCATATGGTGCATTGTTACAAAGGACAAAAAAAATCCCTAAGACAGTGAAAGCTTTGCTGTCGTCTTCCACAGAGTAATATGGGGGATACAATCTGTAGCAATGCTTCTATACTCCTTTAATAACCACCATTTCTTTCTTTTTTTCTTTTATTTTTTAGTGATCATTATTTTACTTGGCTTACTTGGGTAACAGATAGTCGAATCTGTGTGCAATGGCTAAAGAGAATCCAGAATTTTTCTGTCTTAGCTATTTGTGACTTCCAAGAAAATACAAATACTTGGGACTGTCCAGAGGTAATAAAGTTTGAAATATAAATTTAATATTGCTGAAATTAGCATTTGCTAATCTCATCTGCATAGCTATTTTAACACCTACTGGTCATGCACAGGTTGCTCTGACTTACTTGCAGTAAGTATATTTAAACTCACCCTGAGTTCTTTTAGAAAATAATTGTGTACCTGCCATAATAATATTTTCCAGTGTTTAGTTGCATTCATCTTTTAGCTACTAGTGATACCTTTTTCAATATTTTAATTGTTGGAGGAGTAAAAAATTTTAATTACATCAACAAGAAACAAAATCACCAAAATATTTCTTTAGTGAGGCTTAAATAACAATGAAAGCAACAAAAATAAGAAGAATGCTATTCAGCAACTTTCAGTACCATTGTTTAGTTCTTCTTGCTTCTTCATCTTCAAAATTGGAACCATATAGGATCTTTATTGTGCTTTAAAGAACACCTTATTACACTACATTGAAATTTCATACTAAGTCTGACTAAATTGTATCCTTTATGATTAATGTTAAATTAGTTGAAAGAACTACAGATTAAACGTAAGGCAGGTTTTCAAGAGCGAGAAATTCTTCTGTCTTACCAAATCGTACAGTTAGAGAAAGCAGGCAAGTTTTCAGAAACACAGTCCCTTTTTCAGATCTGAAAAGAAAACTTCAGGCTAGTTGCAACAGTAGCTCTACATTTTGTTGACATATGTCATTCTGTCATTAAGACAGTTTGGAGGGAAAACCATGCTCTGCTGAGCAGAAGGGTAGCTTAGATGGCCTGGCTATCTATACCTATATGTGAATAGTTATAGATCTTACATCCAGACACCTTTCTGAAAAAAAATGTTTCTTTAAAAGACCTTGTAAAGCCTGCAGACTGTAGACACTGATAAATTCATATAGATAGGATAACCCTGAATTTCAGTAACTCCAGTACAGAAGTTCCATTTATTGTCTTTTAGTATTGATGCTGTTTGCATGTCTTGTTCTTAGAGTTTGTGGTACAGAACACCTATAAAAACCAGCATTAGGCTGAAACCTTGAACTAATGGGAAATAAAAGGCAAGAATACTTATAAAAGTGTTCTGTATAACTGATAAATTGTAAATTCAGAGTTTATTGACACAGCCTTTCCAAGCTGAAAATTATTTTTATTCCCCTATAACATGACAATTGTGTTAAGTTTAAAAGGAAGTTAAGGTCCTGTTCATTCAAAAACATTATCATTGAAGTAATTTTCCACAGAGAAATATCTTAATTTCTTAGGAAAAAATACAGATTTACTGCAGCATTTGATGTGTTTCCTAAGTGATTGTTCCATTTCATAAGTACATTAACACTGAATCTCTGTTTCACCTGAAAGTAACCTACATTTTAATAACTAAATATTTTAACATACAGAAAAAAAAAAATCAAGTGTTCTAGGATTCTATCACAATCCACCGAAGTCCTTTGAAACAAGCTTAACTTTAAGCATGTAAGCAGTTTTATTTATTTCAGCAGGTCTATTTATGTGTTTAAAATTAAGCATGTGCTCAATTGCTTTGCTGGAACCAGACCAGAACAATTAACATCTTGCAGGACTGTGTTCATGATCCTTGTTTAATTGCGTTTCTCCATGGAACCTTATTTATGGAGTCACTACTGACGTTTCTATAATTCTATATTTATACAGTGATACAATGCTTTTATCACATTAAAGTTTGCACAAATGGCCAATTGAAGGAGTGTGAACAGATGGGAGTGCTGCATTAGCTCTATTTGCAGTTAGAAAGTATATCTCTGTACGTTTCCATTGGCAAAAATAGTTTTCATGTTGATTTCAGATTAAATCGAGACTCGAATGTACAATAAATGTGCTAGGCTTTATGTACTTGAAAATAATAACAAAATGTGATCTACAAGATGTTCCTAAAGTGTCAAAATGTTCACGTGTTCAAGTCTTGCTCATCTGAGTAGACCATAGAAACCAATATGACTTCAGTGGAACTATTCATGTGAGCAAAAGCTAGGCATGTGTTTGTGAAATTGGGATTTCCTATAAAGATGCCAGTTCTCTAACTAAATTCTGCAAATACTTTAATACACAGAAGAATCACATAAAATGGGACTACTTGTATGAGAGAAGTTAAATATATCCTTAATTTACTGTGTCATCAAGAACTGAACTGTCATTTAAAGAAAAGAAAATAAGGATGCAGATACAAAACAATACATCCCTTTTTTATTATCTTAACAAGAAATAAAATCCATCTTCTCATTGGAGTCCTTGCAAAATACTGAACAGTCTTCTAAGGGGCAAGTACCTGCATCTTTTGCTCAAATAAGTGACTTTGCAGGGACTAAATTGAAATGGACAAAGCATGATTCTGAATGCTGATGAGATTACATTAAGGATAACAAATACAAACCATATACTTTAGAAAGCAAATTTGTTGAATTTATTTCAGACTGTGAAGAAATACTGTATTAAATTAACAGTAAAATGAAAAGTTTGTAAGATAAAAAAAGAAATACGTTGATTGAATGCAAAATTGTTAAATATTAAATCACTTGCTGCATCCAACAAGCAAGATACTACACTCTTCAATGAGAAAGTCTTAGGAAAGTATTGAAAATGCACTAGAAAATTTATAAGTAACACTTAAATAAAAATGTAAAAGCACATGTAGCTACAGGAGGTACTGATCCATTTATGCTCAGTATAAGTCTTTTTTTTAAATCAGCTTTAAGAATGTTAAGGCATTAAGACCTGCTAAACTAATATTCATAGTCTCAGGATATGATAATCTGGGTGATCTTTGCTGCAAACATTATGTTTGCCAATCCTTAATTCTTCTTTCTAAATATGCTGTTTGTGAGATTTTTTTAAAGTGTTGAAAATCAGGCCCTTTGTTATCTCTAATCTGAGCACCAAATATGGAGACCCTTGATTTCCATGTGCTTTACTTTGTTAAAGTATTTGGCTTGCATTTTTAAGGTTTACATTTAAAAGATATGCCTAGTAGTCACATTATCTGCTGTTCTAAATCAACATCACAACTTTTAAATTAAAGGAAATATGTCAAATGGACCAGCTGAGAATCTCATACAGATTTTTAATATTATTATTCCTGAAATTATATTACTTTGTTTTATACTGACAAACTCATAAGATTAAGTAGTTGTTAGTTCCTGCTTTCAGTGAAAACGTTGGATAAGGTTAAAACAATTACTTTAGATTTTGTTTAGCTCTGATGACAGCTGTTAAAAATAATATTTTAACTAACATAATAGTATTAATACTGTAATATTGTTAACTCGGACAGCCTTCAAGTCCCTGAACCCTCACAGCAAGTATTCTAAAATTCTCTTTTATGGGCAGCTACAGATTTTTTATTTGAAGATTTTGAATCGCCATAAATTCATTCCTGAACTTCTTAAAGAGTGTATGTTTGATTTTGTTTTTCAGAATCAACAGCACATAGAAGAGAGTCAAACAGGATGGGCAGGCGGAGTAGGTTTTCTTGTTATACTCTGTTTTGATTTAATGAAAAGCTGCAGCTTTCTGCATCTTGACAGCAGTCTTTTGAAACATGGAGCACCATTCTGAGTCTTACGACGCTACTGCTTAAACCTGTTGCACTGTAGGATTGAGGTGTTCAATGCCGTGCTAGGCATAGTATGCGGCTACCTGCTTTCTGAGTTTAAAACCCCTTTTTCTGTCTCCTTTTGCAAATTGTAGACCACCTGATTAGACACTATACTGAAGAGAAGGAAGTAGTGAAAAGAGGTAGATTGATACTGCAGCGTAATTATCATTCTTAGAAGCATCCTGAAGGCAAAAAATAGATGTAAAATTCCTCTGATGTCACTAGGGCAAGAGATATATTATTATGGAGTTAAGAATAAAACCTGTCCATTCACAACACAGTTTTAGGGCCAAGTGCTGCACATCTTCAGCTAGGGAGGAACCTTCAAGGTAAGATACCCCACTTAAATGGTCGCTGATACTTCTCTGCAGCTGCTCCCAAACAAAAGAAAATTTCTCTACCTGGTAACCTTTTATCTCGAAAGAGACACAACACGTGTCTTTAGGAACTCATGGTAAAAACAAACCTGCAAGGAAATAGTAAGAGCATGAGAAGAGTATTTACAGTCGTATATTGTAACAGTGAATATGTGTTATTGTTTATGTTTACTTCTCAGACAGGTGAAGTTACCAGAATTCAATATGGAGAACCTCACACTGTGCCTGAATATCCTGCAGTGGACTTAGTTTCAATTTTCAGTACACTGTCCTTTAAGAGATGTGTTTTTATTTGAAGTGAAGATTACACATTTGCAAGGATTAGTTATTTTACTTGGCCCCTTTCTTTCTTCTCCACTTCTCTTGAGGTTGTGATGACATGTTTTTATTAGAGCTAAAGAAATTGCACACATGCATAAATCCCTGTGTTAGCCTTTATGGGATTTCAAGCATTAGGAATATTAGAAGCAGATTCCAGAACACTTTAGCTTGTGGTCACAGGTTCTAGTCGAGCTTGGGTTAGTACTATTCAAAAGTCATACTCCCTCAGGAATGTTTGATGCTATGTTTGAAGCGCTTGCAGGTCTGTGTTCATGTTTTGAAAAGAAAACTCACAGTTGCAATAATTCATCCTTGACTGACAATTTCAGTACAGAGGTGATGGTTTGAAAGGAAGCAAAAGCTGAATGGTCTTATCTGGGATAATCTGTTTATCCCAGATAAGTGGAATAGTATGGGTGACTTCAGATATCCATTTACTTAGTGCTGTAGCTGCTCAGAGAATCAGACTCTGTGGTCCACAGGATTTCCAGTCTAGCACTACTCATGAGCATCAGCTTTATTCAGAAACTGATTTTTTAAAAATCACCTCTACCTATTTTTAAAAAGCTGAAGAAAGGTCATTCAGAATATGCAAACAGATTATTCCATTTAACAAGTAGAGAGCTTGCACATGTGGGGTGCTTGAGGTATCTACATTATCAGCTTAAGAAATCTGACAAGACAGGTTAGAAATGGTAATGTGTACTAACTGGGAGACTGAATATTGCAGGTAAAGACTTGTGGAAAGTACTTTGTTCCATCTGAACTGATTAGTCTTGTTACTTTTAGTATGTGTACTATAATCTGCTAAACAGCTTGGACAGTCTTACTTACATCTCATCTACCATTTTTCTTCCATCGTTTCAGTTCTTTGTTTCTACACCATATTTTACATCAGACAGCAGTTCATACTACAAAATTTTTAGTGACAAAAATGGTTATAAACATATTCATTACATCAATGGCTCTGTGGTAAGTCAAGCAAACGGTTCTACATTGATCTTCTGTAAGTTCCTAAAATAATTCTACAATATTCAGTAATTTACATGTCTTGATTCACAGGAAAATGCAATCCAAATTACAAGTGGAGAATGGGAGGCAATATACATTTTCAGAGTAACAAATGATGCAATGTAAGTATCATGAAGCAAACAGGTTATGAGTGTTGTCAGTAAACCCGACATTTAATCATTTGAACAGTTTGCTGACTCATCAAGTTATAACCAGGTATAATTTGTTTTGTATCTGAATGCATCCACAACAAATTTGTATGCAAAGGCACTGCACAGGTTTGCAAACTTTGTTTACTTATGGGAGATTGTTTGCAAATTGCCCTTGTTTTTCTACTTATTTTTAATCACCCGTCTTAGAGAGACTTATTTAGAAGTGCTTAAATTTAACCATGTGATTAACCCTCATACGATTTGCAGTTACTTCTCTTTTTATGGTCTCTTATTCAGCTTACTAGATAGATAGATAGATACAGTTTACATAATTGGAGTGATTAGCTCAGGAGTCCTATTTGTATGGTTTATTTGTCATCTAATCAGAGTTTGAGCAAAAATTTATTAAGATAAAAGGTATATAGGCTTAACTTACTCTTCCATTGCATGCAGAAACCTTGAAAAGTCTGAGTTAACTTCCAAGACGGTTTTTCATCTTCATGCTTGTTCATAGGTCATCATTTTATGGATTATTTATTAACATATAAATGAATTTACAGTTTCTATTCAAGCAATGAATTTGAAGGCTTTCCAGGAAGAAGGAATATTTACAAGTAAGTGTTATCAACATTATCTTAATGATACTAGGTTGATAGAAGATAGCTCTGGATTTGTCAATAAAATAATTTAGTTTCAAGATGTTTAAAGTGTAATTTCACAAGCTATTTTAACTAAATCTTGACCTTGGATTATATATGAGAATTGAGGAGAAACAGCATCTAAAGTGTAAATATACTCTTGGGAAAAAAAAATTGATAAAAAGGGAAAACATTTATTTTTAAATTGAACTGTTCTGAAAGTACAGTGCCTATGGTCTAGAATGTGAGACAGACACATGTGAAGTTAGTTGTAGCAAAATAAATATTGCTTTATTTTATTTTTCTCCTAGAATCAGTATTGGAAGTAAACCTATCAGAAAACAATGCATTACTTGCAATTTAAGAAAAGAGAGATGCCAGTATTATACAGCAAGGTTCAGTGAACGTTCTAAGTATTATGCCTTGATATGTTATGGTATGTATAGCGTGGGAGCAAACATATGATCTAGTCATTCTTTCAAATTTGTCGGAGTTGTAGATTTTTTATTTTTTTTTTTTTACTTCTTAAACAAAAATCCTGGGATTTTTAGAATTAAAAACAAATTCATGAAAGTCCTTCATGGCACAAAACAGATTCTGTTCTGGCTCATCAAAGTCATGCTTTCTCTTGCAGCAGCAAAAGCAGGATTTAGAAACACACATTGATTTCCAATTCATGGGATCAAAGTTAGCTGTGACAAACTACTACAATGTGTTTCCCAATAGAAATTACTAAAACCTGTGTCAGCCACAAAATGTTGGATATTTACTGCCTGAAAACATTTTTAATAACTGAACTAAGAAAAATTCAGTTCCTCAGGATGTGTGATCATTGAAACCACTTATAACACAGAATTATTAAATGAAGTCTTAGCTCTTTCGAAATGTTGTGTGATTTCAGTCATCTGAGGTTTCATCCATTGCTGTAATCAAAGAACAGTGAACTCACAATCTAAAAAAAAAAAGGAAAGAAAAATATCCTTTTGCGTATTTCATATAAAGTTTTCTGTTCTTCTGATTCTGCACTGACTGATCAGCTGAAGAATTACTTAGAACATCCGCTGAGCAGAGAAGCAAATGTAGCAAATAATAACACCTTTCAATCATTCTTGCGCAAAATAAGTCAGTGAGGTCATCACCGTATGAAAGCCACTCACCTTCACAAATACAATGTGACATGTTCTCAGAAGAATGTTTCACATTGTTAATTCTGCATTCGCCTTATGTAATCACATCTCAGGTATTAACTAGATGTCACTTCATCTCTAGGGAGGAAGAGTTTGTTAGTAGATTTAAAGTTACTTCTATTATGTTTGCTAAGCAATACCTGTATGTATGCTGTACACACAGTACTTCACGTATTTCATGCATCAAGGACTAGTGGGTTATACCACAGATTTGTGTATGAACTTTGAGCTCTTTAACACCTGTTAGTTGTCAGTATTAATGTAATACACACTCCATCACCAAATTCCAGCTCCAGAGTATAAACTGCCTTCTTATCATTCTTATGACAGGTCCTGGGATTCCCATTTCTACTCTTTTTGAGAACCATGGTGATAGAGGTACTGCAAATATCCTGCCTATATCTGAGCAATTGTTTTTCTCATTGATTTTCACTATGCAGATCCTGTAATACAATGTTTAGGATTGTGGTCAAGAAGCCTTTCATCTTGTTTGATATTAAAATATCTAGTGTCTCTCTAGATTTGTTAATGAGTAAAATCCAAATACCAAGGAACACACTGATGCCTTTATTTTCATTCCTGAGTCCAGCACTTTCATAGCATCTTGATGTTTTTCCTGTTTACACGCTATAGCTGCAATGAACATTGGCAACTCTTTGTCTACCAAATACTGAGTCAAACTTTGCAGAAAACATTATTGTCATTTCCAATCTATTCCTTTTCACATTTGGATGAGCATAGGACTTTCTGAGTTTTTTCATGAAGCAACCCTACGCTATACAACTATTTAGAGTTTGCAGTTTGAGTTATTGTGCTGCACTAATTAGAATTTAGATCAGTGACTTTCTCTTCAGCCATCTGTAGAGATGTCAGGGAAGAGCAGAAGCTCTTTCAGATAATCAGGTCAAATAACTGCTTCAGACAAGGTGTAATTATTGATAGAAAATGGAACTCCAGCAAGAAACATTCAGAGACTTTATTCTTTAAGAAGCTTGTTAGTGAGGACTGTTTGCAACAGGCAAACAAGGAATTTGCTAGCCATGAAAATATTGATTGCTCTGCAGTGAGTTTTCTCTCTCTGTCTCATGATTTTCCTTACAAATTCTTCTCCAACTTAAAGCCCTCAGTCCTGAAATGTTACGAAAACTAGCATGGTCCCATAAAAACTTCAGTGATTTGGCACTCCCCCTTCCTTCCCCAGTAATCAGTGGAAATGCACTGGTAGTTCTAATGCCACAGTCCTTACCGTTCAGCCCATATTGACCCACTATTAACTGAGTGTTGTCTGACCAGAAGACACATAAAAACATGAGGAAGACAAATGCCACAATATTGTTAAGCTAAATTAATCAGTAGTGATTCATGCAGAAGTCAACGAATTGCAATGTAAGATTATTTTGACTCCAATAGGAGTCAGTACATCTTAGTTTTTAACCACTCAAAAATGTTTGTAGATGGAAAAGATTCGTCAACATGCCTATTGCAATTGTGCTATAAAAACACTGTGTTCTTTTGGTATTTCTTTTGCAGAAGGTTTAAATAGGTTTAAAGATTAAAATACAGCTAATGCATGGATTTTTTCATATTTAATCCATTGTCATAGCTCTCTCTTTCATTATGACCTTGTGTGTCAAGGGCCCCTACTACTTCCTTGTCAGCGTGTGAATTGAATGAAACGAAGCTGTGCCCAACTACAAATACGTGTTTCTTAACCTCTCTGCAGGAGAGAACAGTTTCATTTAATGGATCTTCACCACTGGTTTCATGATACCTCATTCTGCTGTGCTATTATTCTTCAGGAATAAAAACAATTCAGGCTTCTCTTTGACTATTTCATGGCTTTTTTTTTTGATTAATTTTCCTTAAGTCCCTTGCTTTCATAATCTTTTCTGTGATGTAAAACTATTTTTAGTAGATCCGTTTTCATTGCAGTTGGCAGCATTTTGAAAATATATCACCCATGATTTTTAGTAGGAGGCATGCAGTTAAACTAACATGCACCAGTTTGGAAGCTCCTGCCAGCGTGCCTACTATTCATTTGTGGTAAATGGCAAGTTTCAGGAGTTTTGAGGGGAAGGATGGAAAGGGTTCAGCTGAGCTTAGGTGAGTATCCAAAGCTAGGATGATCTTTCAGCCATAAAAACCCATTTGAATCTGCAAAACTTGTCAAGAGTACTTTGAAAGAACAAATTCCGATGTTATGTTTCTGGCATGTCCTGAGCACTATCTAACTCAAGACGTGCTGGGAGACAGAATTCTTGTATTTTTTTGAGCATTTCCAGAAACAGGAAGTGGTTGCCATTAAAAAAAAAAAAAAAGTAAACTAACAAAGAAAAATCTCCTGCCGTTTCAAAAGATTTTTTCGTTTTGAAAGTGAAGCTAAAAGTCACAGATTTCCATTTCCATTCTTCATCCATCACTACTCATGGGAAAACACATAAGTAAACAAGTAATACCCAGTGGATTCATAATATATACTTCTGCAGTCTATGCTGGAAATTTTACGTAGTAATTTTTAAATTATATTACTGTAAATTGGGTCTAAAGCAGGTAAAACAAAAAATGTAAATACTTTTTGGATTAAAAAATAAAACCAAAAGACGTTCACTAAGTGTGCAGTAATGTATTACTAAGGACAGTTATACGGTAAGTCTAGTATCTTTGTGTAGAAATGTACTGTGCAGTGGTGAAGCAAGGATTTGCCACATCCTCTTAAGAAACTGAATTTCCTGTGTTAGCCCAGAAACAAGATATTCCCAAACATCTATGTGCTTAACCACATGCCCAAGGGTCTCAGAGGTTAAACTGATGTTACTGTAGTAAGCAAGAGAGGAGATATAGGTCTGTGTTTTGCATGAGGGGATGAATTTTGCATTTCCAGCTCCCAGTGTATTATGAAACTGGGATGAGAACTCTGCAGGAGAAAGGAGCTTCTTCATAACATCCAGGACTCTTAACACTCAGAGGCAACATGGGAAATGATTTGCATTGCAAAATGTATCTCCTATAAAAATCTAGTTAATATTTGTGCACTCTAATACCAGGGCCTTCCTTTTATTTAGCTACGTGGTCAAGCCCAATTGGAAGTGTCTGAGTTGATTTCACTACTCTGCTTGTAAAATTCACAGATTTCCTTTCTGTTCTAATAACATGAAATAAAGGAATCTCAATTAATGGAGGAATTAACAATAAATTAATTAATAATTCAGACATTTCTTTTACTTAGAGCTCAGAGTATTGGAAGACAATTGGGAATTGCAGTCTGCTTTGCAACAGATCAAACTGCCAAAAGAAGAAATTAATAAACTTGAAGTGGATGGTATAAGTAAGAATTACACCTCTTTATTATACTTTTTATTCCTACCATTTTAATATTTTGCCTTCATTTTTTTATAATAAGTATCGTCTTTCTGTAGAACGAGCTTGTTAGCCTGTCACATTGGGAAGAAGAGGCCTGGTTCTGCCCTGTTTGATAACAGCCAATTTGTCTGTGCCTCAGGGTATCTCTCAGTAAAACAGTAGTGAAAATACACCTCTGCTTCACAATGCAATTTTTTTTTTTTTAAATTCTTCAATACTATTGGTAAAGTGTTTAAATATCGTGTAAAAACATAGTATGGTGGTAAGAAAATGTGACATGTAAACTGCCGTTTGTCTGTTACACATTCTACTGACTTGCATACTCTGGTGTTTTCACTAGTGACTTTACAAACAGTAGTCGATGGTAATGGATCAGTGTAAAGTTTCCAAAACTCATTTATCATAATCTTAAAAACAGTTATAATCCTATGGTTTTCTAGGCATCTGGAAAACTGAGAACCTGGACTTCTGTGAAATAATAATTCTGTGCATAGCTAAATTAAAATAAAAGTAGGCACTTTATGTCTTCAAAGTTGTTCAACAGTTCAGTATAAACAGTTACTTGCATCAGTTCTGTGATTTACAGTTCATGCATTGTGTAGTTCGTGCTGATTCATTTTCATATACTATTAGACCAAACTCTCGATTATGCTTGGAGGAATCATTTTAACCATTAACAATATAACTTTTATATGTCTTTTCTAGCTTTGTGGTACAAGATGCTTCTACCCCCACAGTTTGATAGAGCCAAGAAGTACCCTCTGCTTATTCAGGTGTATGTAACACTTCCTTTCTTTGAACATTGTTGTTTTGTCAGAAAACATACTTCTTGTAATTTAACAAAACCTAGGACGTTTGCAGCATTTTGTGAAGCAAAAGCGAAACCACTTAGTTCTGTTTTGTCTGTTGTGGTCATTTTTTATATATACTTCTGGAACAGAAATTCAACCCAATGGAAATCAGTTAGGTTTTTAATGTTAATCTTAGCATGGCGAAGATGAGTTCCTCAGAGAAAGAAAAAGGGTAAAAACATGGCAGGCTGTTGCTTCAAGTTCTTGGCTCTTTTGCTGCTTCTGTTTATCATGAGGCAGTCTGAAATTATTGATTTCATCTTGCTAACATGAAAAATACAAGAGCCTGCTTCTTTTTTTAAGGAAAAAACCCAAACACTCCTAAACCACATGGATTGGCTTCTTTGATCAAATGTACCTTCTAAAGAGCATTTGACATTAATTTATCGCAGGCAGGAAAGGCAACAAAAATTGCAGTGGTGCAAAAAAATTAGAGGCAGAAAGGAGAGCTGAGTGGGTGTAATAAACCTTACATCATTTTTTATTAACCAGTGATGATCCAAAGGTCCAAGAATGCTAAGTATGTTTGGATGAAGTTTAGAGTAGATTAAGTCAGTCATGTCCTTGAGGTCAAATGTATAATTTGCATTAGGCCATTCTTATGAGGAATGTCTCTCTGTTGCTCAGCTGTGTGGGGTGTGTTCTGCCCACAGCTCCAACAGCACATGATGTTCCCTACTGAAACAAAGGTCTAGGGATGGCCAGGAAGTGTAAGGAGCTGTACTTCTTTTCTCGTTTTCATTGGCATTACTGACTGCATGTGGAGATCAAATGCAGAAGAGCACCAAAAAGTGCTGTTATATCTAAGGAATTTGGAGAGAGGAAAGAATTGAGTCTTTGAGGCATCACTCTTCCTTTAGGACAAGCACCTGATGCTGCACCCCTTAAACTGAAATAAACCTAATGATTTGCCTTAGGCATAAGACCTAAAGGATTAAAATGGATTTGAGATAGCAAAATCTCACAAAGATAAGAAAATGGTAGTTGAACTGTTTGTCTACTGCACTCTGAACCACAGCCATATAGCAAAATACTTGTGGAGAAAATGTAAGTACCTATAGCTATAGTCCAGCATCTGGTAATCATTTATAAATTTAGAAATATGAGTTGAAAATGTGTAAATTTTCATCCTCAGGTATGGAGGACCTTGCAGTCAGAACGTAAAGGAAACATTTAGCATTAGCTGGATAACCTATCTTGCAAGCAAAGAAGGAATTATTGTTGCTCTGGTGGATGGCAGAGGGACAGCTTATCAAGGTGACAAGATTTTGCATGCAGTATATCGAAGACTAGGAGTCTATGAAGTT
This sequence comes from Leptosomus discolor, assembly GCF_034619465.1. NCBI lineage: Eukaryota > Metazoa > Chordata > Aves > Leptosomiformes > Leptosomidae > Leptosomus > Leptosomus discolor. Next base: position 19,546,247 of record NC_141395.1, on the reverse strand, counting down.
GAGGACCAAATCTCAGCAGTAAAGTAAGTAGAATATCTCCCTGTATAACTGTTGTATTTACATACCTACAAGAAGTAATGTAAGTATATTTCTCAACCTTTCTTCGGGAGAGCTGGGGTCTCCAGGAAATAAGACAAGACTTGTAGAAATAAAATACTACTGTGGTGCGTGATGTCAGTGAGGTTTTGTGTGGTATATTAAGTCCATGTACTACTAAGTCCACGTTTGGACCTCACCACTTCCATTTTATCAGAGCATCATCAGAGGCTTCAGTCCTCGGCCTTAGGAAATACAAGTGCCAGTGGTGAGAGGTAAGCCAATGTATTATCCATTATTCTGAAGTTTTCCCTGTAGGGCACACCTACATCAGTGATCATAGTCATTAGCCAAAGATCCATAGTGATGTACCACAGTGATTAGCTAAAGGTCAAATGTGAAGTTTGTAGCAAAACTGTATTTAGAAGTGTGTGTGAGGAGGGTGTTTGTTGCTTCCTCTTGCTGCTTTGTGATAATTCCTCTTCAGTGACATAAACACACCATTATCCTTTTCAGTGATAAATGAAACAGAATAGCTGTGTATCATGTCAGGTTTTTCTGTTAATGTGTTATTTGATTTTCTTTCTGGAAACTTTTAGCAGCAATGGCATACTTTAGTATATCATAAGAAAGAGAATTGGGTTTTATTATTCTGAATCGTCACGCAGACATAAAATGTCAGAGACAGAAAGAACCTAAACTGATTCTGTAGCTGCAAAATCTGCTGAGACAGGCTGTGAAGAAATGACCTCAGACTTCACACTTCCCAGTTTCCTGTCAGCACCTAGACTAAATTTTTATTCAGTTAAATGTATTGCATTCCATCTTCCTGATCTAACACATGGTTTAAGATCCGTGATTTTTAGAGAGGCTCTTATACTCTAGTGGGAAGTTCTTGGAGGGGCTTTTACTGTAGGAGGAACCCCAGGGAATAAGACAGCAATATAACAAAGCTGAATCATTGTTTAGCTTTTCTAACTGTCCCACCCAGATAGTATCGCGGGTGTCATCAATCACTCCTGCTTGTCCTAGTAAAATAAGGCTAGTGAGTGTCCCGGGATGTATCTGAACCTATTTTGCTATCTGCCACTCTTGAACCTTTGTGGTCTTTTGTCTCATCCTCTTTTCTTTGCTGTTGCTAATACAGCTCTGAAAATACAATAGAAGATGTTTTCCTCATTGTTACTTTTTATTATAGCAGTAGTATGTGCTCTTCACTTTTCAGGCACATAAAGAAAGTTTACTGCTCCAGGGTATCGCTAATCTCAGAAGTTGATACTTTGCCTCTTGAGAGATCAGAGTATCAACTGGCTGTAAGATGAGTATTTTGAGGATCTTGCAGGATAAGGTCTGAATGTTAATGGTAATCCAGCACCTTTGCTATTAAAATGATGAAAACAAAAATAGCCTGTGGGAAGGTAGAGCTATGGAAAATGAAATGTGGCTATTAGTAGGAGTACACTCTTTGAACCTTTTTTTCCTTGCATGTGTGAGTGTATATGCACGTCTGTATATATGCACATGAACAGTATGAGTATAATGTATGATGTTTAATCTAGTCTGGACTAAATACCCAGGTGGATTCTAACTATAAGAAAAAAGAACTTTTTTGCCAAGAAGCCAGTTGTACAGAGTCCTTATTCACTGGAACAAAAATTATTATGAAGAAAGTATCAATTTTAGCATTTTTTAGTCTTTCAAGAAAAATTCTTCTTTTTCCTCTGAAATAGCTTTTAATTGAATAATTGGTGGTTTGTAGAAAGTGAACATGCTATGCTGATTGTCAGTTTGCTCAAATTGGTGGGATGTGTGGAAAAAAGTGAAAGTGAAATTATTTTTTGCTAATTTGTTATAGTATTAGCAATCCTTTATAATAATGCATTTATTTCTGTGATTTTCTTTTCCACAGGAAATTTATAGAAATGGGTTTTATTGATGAGAAACGAATAGCAATATGGGGCTGGGTAAGTGGGTGGGGTTTTTGTATCTATCTTTAAATAATCCTGCAGTACAATTTTTTTAATTCTTCCTTATTCTGTCCTAAATCTGTACAAAGTTTCTTCTACCAGTGTTTGATGGTATTGCAAAAGTGGGTAATTCATGTTCATGCCTATATACATGCAGTTGCAACAGTGCAAGCCCCCAAAAAGGGATCTTTGGCAGCTCAAGAGGGAATTTTGAAAAGCTTAAGTCTAATACATTGTTTGGACTTGAAGTTAAGCAAAATTGAGATGTTTTAATTGACTTCTAATTTTAATTTAGGGATTTAACTGGCATGGTGTCAAAATTCAAGTATTGTCCTTTCTGATCTGAGATTAAAATAATGAGGAAAATCCTATGGATATCTCTCATCAGAAAATATGACCCTTGCATCATTCTGAATCACTGTATACTTGGATGGCTTTGAAATGGTCAGTGGGGATAAATGTGAGTCTGAAGGGTATACAACTCTGACAGCTTCACAAGGAAGTGAAAAAATTGGACAGTGTAGGAGTAATTCCAAATAATTAGACAGTCTATTGTTCATCTTTGATTTTTTTCATGTACTTTGCTTTGTAACACTTACAGAACCTTCTATAGCCAGACGTATTGCAAGTCTTTATTACTAAATGGCGAGATTCCACCACCCTTTAGGCACTGAGAAATTGAGTAGCATACCTCAAGTACAAATTTTAGGGTAACACTGCATTCTAATAGAAAAATATAGAAAAATAAATTATTGGAATAGCTGAGATTTTTTTTTCTGTGCTGTCAGCTTCAAAGGAGGACTATTCATGGAAATGGCATGCAGACCCATTGGTGGTGTTATGTATGGGAGAGCTGAAGCCAACTTCAGTGGCAGCATAAATGCCACACAACTCCTTTATAGAGATTTTTAAGATGTTTAGGCCATCTGACTCAATTGCTCATGTTCATCATGAATGGCTGGATCAAGAATGCATGGACAAAACTGGAGCCCTGCCTCCTACCCAGCTTCAGTATAACAGATGCTACTGTGCAGGAGAACGAGCTGATAAGCAACACCTGAGGGTCTCATGGCTTAGGGACAGTACTGTAAGGAATGCTAAAGGGAGTTGGAGGCCAGACCTCTGTCAGCCACCCTTACTTCTTCTCTGAGTAAATCAGTGTCAGCTATCCAGCAGTAACAGGCAGCACTAACTAAAAAAGGTTACAGAAATAAACTGGTATGTTAGCCACGCAGTAACATTTTCTGATATTTTCCTCTCCATACATGTTCATTTTTCCCTGATTATCATTCGGAAAGACCTTTTATTTCATTCTCTTTAACTGCCTGTCTTTGCCAGGAGAATTCTTCTGATCTGTCACTGTTTGTTTTGTTTATTTTTTTGCTGTTTTTTGCTTGTTTGTTTGTTTTCATTGGCCCAGTTTCATTGTAAGAGGATGCCCAGAAACACACTAGAGGATGAATCTTGTAAGATTCAGTTCAACTCTAACTATAGAAGTTGCTTGATCTTAGATAGCACGTGAGCGGGGCTGCTAAAATCTTTCTATGAAGTTTCTACCAAGTAATATTTAAATTACTCTGGTCAGACACTGCTATAACACTAGGATAAAATGGGGTACCATATGGTGAAATTAAGTGACACAGACACTTACAAGTGAATAAAGTGACATTAAGTAAGTTAAGGCCACATGAAAACATTTTATTTTTTTAATCACATCATATTTTATTTCACCACAATGTTTCCAGAACCAGTTAAGAGATTTCACACATCTAAAGCATTGTATCCCAGTAGCGGATATAATATTCAAATATCAGCATTATTGCCAAACCCGTCAGTCCTTTTTTCCATTTTTTTTTTCATATTTATTATACCATTTCCTGGTCCATAACCTTTGAAAGGAGTTGAAAATGTTTCCTTATTTATAGCCTGCAGCTTGGCAGGTATGCATGAACTATGCAGCTCACCATACTTTCAGACTCACCAAAATCTTCTGGATGGAAAAAGCTCTTAAATAACCACTAAAGCAATTCAAGTTTTGAATTCTATCTCTCTGCCTGTTACAGTGCATAGATTTATCTGCCTGATCCTAATCCTTTACTTTTTAGTCTTGTGGACTGATTTTTTAAAAGATCAAGTGAGCCAATAAAATGAGCTGGAAAAAATGTACTAATTACTGGTACCATTAACATATCTCTCACTGTCATTTCAAGCTGGAATGTCAAGAGGAGGGAGGGGCTAACTTACTTCTGTATAAAAAAAAAAATCAGTTTTGCTTATTTCCCTTAGTCTTCTATATGCTACTGATGGCATTGATAATCTTCAGAATTCTTCATGACACACCCCATATTTTTATCCCTTCCTCCATTCCAAAGTAAACATTAACCCATTATTTCCCAAAGACGTTATACAAGTATTTTCCAGACCCAGTTCCACATGCTATGGACAGCCAAACTAAATGGTTTTTATTTACAGTATTTTCCTGTCTCAGCAGCTAGCCCCGCACAGTTGCACAGATCTGTTCTGGTATCCAGGCTTACTTACTACTTTACCTAACTTCCAGCTGTGAACTTATTCAGGCCAGAAAACAAGAACAGTGGCAGGCAGTAGGGAGGAATTGCTCCAACCTCAAGTTCTCAAGTAGCTGAGCTTGTTAGTACTGATGATGGGGTTCATTCAAGATGCAAATCATTAGCAAAGACTAGGTAGTTTGTTAAGGAAGGGAAAAACCTGTAAGTGTTCTTGGAGGTGCACACTGAAAGGATAAGAGACAATGAACACAAGTTGCCACAAGGGAAACTTTGTTTAGGTTTTAGGAACAATATTTTTACAACAACAGTGATAGGTGTTGAAACAGATTGAGTGGAGAGGCTGTGTAGTGTGGATGTGGCTCAACCTCGTTTAAATCTGAAGTTAGCACTGTTTTGAGATAGCAGTTGCACTAGATGACCTTTAAGGACCTTACCAACTTAAATTTTCCTATGATTCTAAGTGGTAATAAGAGCACTATCCTGTGATAAGCATTGAAGAAATAGCAAAAAGAAGTGATTCAATACAATTGTCTAATCTGTCTTACAAGAAATCACATCAGAGCTATTTGAAATAAATAAATTATATTTAAAAAAAACTAGAAGCTTTTGTTGCTTTGTCCTTCATGCATTCAAAGCAAAATATTTACTTTGGAATTAATTTATATGAGTTTGATTCAGAAAACAAAATGATACTTCACCAATAATTTTAAACTGTCTGTGATTTCTCCCTAGTCCTATGGTGGGTACGTAACTTCTTTGGCACTTGGATCTGGCAGTGGAGTATTTAAATGTGGCATGGCTGTGGCTCCAGTTTCCAGCTGGGAATATTACGGTATGGAAACTTGTCCTAAATACTGACTTGGAAAGCAAGATGTAGCTTTTAATGACTTTCTAAATTAGATCATTGCAGGAGACTGGCAATGTGAAACTTAAAGTCATTGCAATTACCTAGACATAAAACTCTTAAGACCTTAAGTTTAATGTTTTCCTTGCTGAAAATAACTGACTGCAACTGGCAGTTTGGAACATACTTTCACATAGAAGAAGGTACACCCAGATAATTCCATATGCACATCTGTAACAGTAAGTGTGTAAAGCCTTCTTCATAAATGTCTATACTCAGGAGTGATCTCCCTAAAAATCCTGTTAAAACAGTATCACTGAATTCAGAAACAGCTGAAATGATTTTTCTGCCAGTAATGGAATCACAGTGTATCTCAACTTCAGATGCTGCAGATGATCTCTGTCAGGAATCAGTATCTCTGATGATTGCAAAGTTATTTCCCAAAAGCAGTGGAAAAGAGAGGGACTCAGTTGTGTCTGATATAGGGGGGTTTTATTAACTATTTTCTGCTTTAGATGCTTCTGAGCCAAACCTATGCTGTTGTGTTGCGAGACATATTTTTATTTATGTTTATTGTCTTAGGCTCCAAACTGTTCAGAGGAAAAAACTCCAGGAGTATACTCCCAGGGCCTTACTGTGTAAATAAAGCAGGCACATATTCATACTTACTTGCATACCTGTTAAGCTTTTGGGTTGGTATAAGAAAACTTTAGTGTAAAAAAGAATCATGGCATGCATGTTTTCAATGAGCAAAATGTAGCACTTTGAACACATTTACTTAGCATATGGTCGTTTGCTAAGAAATCTTAGTTATGAGAAAATTTTTTGGTTAAATGTGAAAGATTCCTTTCCTGACTGCTAGTACAGACATTCCTTGTATTTATGGTGTTTTGCAAACAAAGGGGAAAACATTTATATGACACAGGAAGCACAGTCTTCGTGTTTTCACTGGCATCAAGATTTTTTAAAGACATTTTCACTCATGATTGCAAAATTATTTCCAGAATACAGGCATAAAGCACTATTTTTGCAGAAGTCCTTCAATACGAGTTATAACATTGTCCAAGCATTAAAAATTTAATGAAGTTTTTAAGTTAAAGTAGATTAGACCCACACCATTGCAATCTTTACTTTAGCTGAATTTTCAGGTGAGCGTTAAAGAATCTTGCTAAAAACACATTGTCAAATCCAAACAGACAAATGTACCTCTACTAAGGAAGGAAGGAAACAGAAGGAAGTCATGAGTCATAAGTTTTGGTAAACAGATCATGTTAACATTAGGGTGAACTGTGTTAGGGGCAAACTACAGGATATTACGTACTTGAGTCTCTAAGTAGCATTGGTATGTCAGAGGATGTACTGGCCCCTAGAGCTTCTAAATTCTGTCCCACCCTCTTTTAGATGCACAGATTAAAGTCTAGACTGTATTCTTTTCTCTGAAATCCTCCCAGTCGCCTCCATTTTGTGTCAGAGTTAATAACAGCTGAACAGTTATAAGATGGCAAGGGAAATTGCATTCGGGAGCAATGTATAGTTAAAAGCATTAGATCTGTGACTGTTTTATTAAAATTCACTATTTATCTCCTTTTTCTTTCTTAGTAATTGACAAGCTGAATCTTCCACTCAGTCATTATAATGCAATTCTGCTGACCTCTGTGGACTTGTTGTAGCTATACTGGTAGAAGAAAGTGGAGAATTTGGCTCAGAATACTGTAGAAATGCCAGCCATTCAGAAAGAGCCTATTTTATTGAAAACTTAAGCCCAATATGGTTGTTTGACACTGTGTTGACAACAGATATTGCACATTTTCTGTTTTCATTGAATGATAAAGAATTTTGATAAAAGATAGGCTACTTAGATTTTTTTGGTACTTAGTTTATTACAAATTATCTTCAGGAGCCTTACTTGGCTGATATGGGAGACATATTACTCAACTTTAGCACTCAGTGGTATGTAAAGGATACATAATAAACCATGGGAATGTGACTATATTGAGTCATTGTCCTTTCCTGGGAGGATTCTCATTTCTGCTTTTTAACAAAATTACTCTAATGCAGTGTACCAAACTGGACAACAAGGTAGACAATCTCAATTTCTCACTGAGTACAATGGCCATTGCCTCTCTTATGGGAGGGAAAGATGCCAGCTCTTCTTTGTCAGAAAGTCCTGACTCCGTTAAATAAATAAAATTCTTGTAATACTGCAGCTTGACTGCTCAATATGTGTCAGTTACTCTTTCAAGGCAAGGTCATAAAGAAAGTAATGTTCTGATAGTGACAGCTGCTGCGTCAGTTTTCCACAAATTTTCATAACAGCTCGTAGTTAAATTACAAATACCCAGGCAGCTCAAAGATAGCTGTTCCTACAGATTTCGTGGTGATAGATGATGTTCAGTTATTCGCATTTGTTTTGTCAAATCTGTTAACGGTCTTTGTTGTAGTTAGACAAAGGAATTGAACAGAGACCCAAACAGCAATTGCACCTCTTTTTCAGTGCAAACCTGTATATTTCCTGCTCCCCCTAATTGCTGCATATATCTATTCAATAGGAAAAGGACAACTTAAATATTCATATTTACACTATATACATATACACATCCCAGATTGGAATTCTGCTCAGCTTCTCTTTTTAAGGTGTCAAAAACAGCCTGTGTCATCTTTCCACCATGAACCTTTATTGGCTCATTGGCTCATTCAACTGACTTCTGGAGTTCAACACAATAGCATAAAGCAGTATCAGTTAGTTACCTTTATCCACAAAACCTTCTGGTGGTTCCACAGATGAGTATCAAACCACTATTCCTGCAAGGATGGTTTGGAGGACATTTATTAATTAACCTTCATAGATGATTTTTTAAAGTATTTTTAAATTTGGTGTATGACAAGGAAACCAAGTGGAACAGATACAGTTAAATAACATTTAATTTTCTACATGTCACTGGAGGCACAAAAATATCTGTACATTCTTTATCTATATCTTTTTCTTCTTTAATATCACAGCATCTATCTACACAGAACGATTTATGGGTCTTCCTGTAGAGTCCGATAATCTTGAGCACTACAAGGTGAGAATTCTCTTTCTGTGTTGAGCTGCCTTAAACTTGAATCACACTTCCATGGACAAGTAGAACTGTGAAGAAAGAAAATGACCCGCCAGCTCTCATAGTGGCAGTCCTGTAGCAGCTAAGCTCTGCTGTGAAATTCGTATCTCCATAGTTACTTGTGATTTTGTATTTATCAATCATAAATATGCTAAATTGAAGGATCCTTATTTTCGCACTTGGACAAGTCAGACGGTTCTGCTAGTGCAAACCGTTAGCCTAGGAAAGAACTTATGTGAGAAGGGTTAAAATGTTGATATTGATAAGGTTTTGGTTGGTACTGTTAGCTGTGTTAGGCGAACTGGTTCATGCAAATTTGGCTCTCTGATAATAACATCATAAGCATACTGAACAGTCAGAACAGCTTCCCCTACCCTACCTGGAACAGGATGCCTTTCTTCTTTTCTTCACATTGATAGGAAGTCTATAGCTTCCTCTAGCAGCACACATACCAGCTCTGGATACAGCGGCCTGAATTACCGCCCAGAGGGTTTTGGATCCTGTTCTCAGTACCTATTCTCCATTCCAACTAAAAGAACAGAAATGCTCAATACCAAACTGCCCTGGTAGAGCTGTCTGGGTAGCCAGGAATTAGTGTTCAGGGAATGACACATGGCTAGTGCTGTGCTTTTTGTGAACTGGCCCCTAGAAAAGGGACTAAATATATGTGGCTTCTGTTATAATCTCAGATTGATATGAAGTCACTGCTGTCGTTATTATGCCAGTCCAACTGTTTGATTGTTGTTCTACTAGGTAACTAGGGAGCCTTTCAGCTCCGTGACTGAGTGGTTTAAATTGAAGCTGCTGATCTGTTCATTTTTCCTCTCAACAGAATTCAACTGTGATGGCAAGAGCAAAGAATTTCCAAAACGTAGAGTATCTTCTCATCCACGGAACAGCAGATGGTGAGGTTTGCAAATGGCAGTACAAATACAGACCCAGAATCACTTTGTTTGAAAAACATTAAGCATCTTTGTCTGCCTTTGATTGGGGTCAGTACTTAGATCTTTGGTAGATTTCCATATGACGTATTATAAGATGCTTACTCATTCTTAGTAATGTCAACTGTATCACTTGGTAATTAGTGGACACAACTTAATGCACTACAACTTTATGCTTTGTGGTATTTACACATTTCAACAGCCAATCTCTTTTTTTTTTCTTTTTCAGATAATGTACATTTTCAGAACTCAGCACAAATCGCAAAAGCTCTGGTTAATGCACAGGTGGATTTCCAGGCAATGGTAAATAACAGACTATTTTTCATTTTGAACAGTGGTTTATAGCTTTATCAACAAGCTTATCTGACATTTGGCAATGTTTTTAAGAACCTAGTTCAACTTAACATGCTTAAAAATTTGGCAATTGCTAGTGCATTTGTTACTCTTCATAAACAATTTCTTCCCCAAATGATTTGCCTGCTTTTTTTTTTTTTTCCTTCATGCCCTCTGGATGCTAGCAGGATTTCTCTTTTGTCAAGAATAACTTAGAGGCTTTTAAAATGAGCCAGGGAGATGGGTGAGAATCCAGCCTCCCTATGAAAGTTGCTGATAGCTACTAAAAGAGAGGAAGATGAAGGAGCTGGCTTCTGGGACCAAAACCATCACTGGTTCTAATAGATTCTATCTTGAACTGGACATGCCTGCCACAGGCATGAAGTGAAACAGGCAAAAAGGGTATAAGGTATCCAAGCAATATATCCACGATCAGAAAAAAAACCAAGTTCTCTGCAAAACCTGCTTGGGGTAGCAAGTGCAGGCAAAGAGAGAAACACATAGGCAAGAGGTTAGAGGATATAAAAGAGAAATTAACAGGGGAAGAGTAGTTCTGAATTACATGCTAAGCTCTGCTTCTGCACCTTTTTTCTCTGGCCTAATGACCAAAGTGCCTGCTATCAAACATACTGGCCTTCTGCCTGAATCCACTTTCCCAGGGCTATGAACTCCACAAAAAGGTATCGCATAGGGATCCTCCTGTATTTGGGGTTTGTAGCCCCTTTTGTGTATTCCACATTTTCTGCCTCCTTCACTGATATTTAGCAAACCTGGTTTATTTCTCAAGTATCTGGAATACTGTATGCAGTTGTAGTCATTCTAGTTCAGCTACAGGGGAATGTCAGCTATTTCTAACAGTTAGCATAATTCATGTGTATATTTTATTTGCAGTACACCACTCATAATGTTCATGGCCCTGCCGTAATGCAGGATGTTTTGAATAGAATTCCACAACATTCAGCTGAAAGCTTGTTGCTCAGAGCCCAGTATTCCTACACAAGACTGTGACCCCTATTGCAAAGGCCATGTAGCAGGTCGAGGGCATTTCATCCCTAAGGGCATCTCAAAGCTCTTTTGCCTGACTTGATGAAACTGACTTGCCAGTACTGAGGCAGTAATGCTTACTCCTAGATTACAGAAGGTTTAGAAACTTTTTTTCAGCAACAATATGAATATACTGGAAACTGATGAAAATAAAAAAGATTAGCAAGTCCCTCTGTTTTCTTGAGGCATACACTTTCTTCTATATGATAATAAAATAAAGTTCTTGTATTGTTTAACTATTGCAGAATTGAAAACATAACATAGGGGTTTTATGGCTTTTTTTTTTTCTTTTTCAGTGGTATACTGACCAGAACCATGGAATTCCAGGCCTTTCCAGCAAACATCTTTACACACATATGACCCACTTCCTCAAACAATGTTTTTCTTTGTCAGAATAAGTAGCCTATTCAGAGCGTGCTGAGGCATCTGATAATCTCTGGGAGAATATAATGGTAACAGTGCCCAGGTTATATAGTTTTCAGGTGAATTGATAACAGGAACTTTGAAGTTTTAAACTTGATGTTTACATCTCCTTTTGATACTGTATATTAGTAAATGTTATGCTAATACATGTTTTGTCACACTTAACACCTGTTTGGTAGAAAAAATAAAATCAGAATGTAAAATGCCACGTGCATTTATTGCCATCTTGTTTAAACTTACATTCTGCAATCCAAAGATAAGTGGCCCATTGCAAAGGCACACTGCCAGATGAATATGCTTGCATTTGTTAACTACAACTGTAAAATGGGAAGGGACAAAGAAAGCAGTGCACATACCTAATTAGCATCCTAAAAAGAACCAGTTTCTCAAAATTTATTTCTAATTTCTTGGGAAGAATCCAAGCAGCAATAGGAACACACAATATTTAAAGCTGAAGTTTGGCTAATTATCGAGAATATTGAATGCTGTGTTCAAAATTTATTCAACTCTTATTTGAAACCTTGATTCTGCAAAACTCTCAGTGTTCAGGTTTAAATATGAAAGTAGAACGTTCATGATAGCTATTTTATCTCAGTGTTTTTTCTCCCTATATTCAGAATGTGAGCCATATTAGCCTGGTTTTAATCTCTAATCACCTCACCTTTCAAATTAATCTCAATGTCATTCATCCCAGGCTGGAGGGGAAGATCAAAGGATTATGCAGGCTTTCTTTGCTTTGTTTCCAGTGAAACTATTTTAGGGAGTCTTTAAAAAATGCTAGAGGCTAAGGTTGGAATACTTTTATTCTTTTCATTAGTAATTAAATAATACAAGAACATGAACAAGATAATTGGCAAGAGATCCCTTGTAGGTTAAATTATTCTCTGGTCACATGTATAAAAAATTCTAAGTTAGACAGTGGTTCTTATGCAGTAGGCTGTCTAACACAGTAGCTCATCTCTGCTATTAGCCCATGAGAGTACAAAATAACCTGGAAAAGATTGTGGAGTAGCCTTCCCACAAAGCAAGCTGCTTCTTAACTCTCAGTCAGAGATTGGTTGCTGCTGCTTGGTGGAAAAGCAAGGGGTTTCATTTGACCCTCTTGACAAAAACATGGGGTTTAGCCAAAATCATTAAAATGTGGAAGTGATTTGCTATGTAACAGCTTCCTTCATTTTGTTAATGGCAATATCAAATCTGATTTTCCACACATGAGAACATTCCTCAGACACATCTTTATGTAAATGTAGTTGCCAAGCTGTTTGTAATGGTTAAATTATACTTTGATGGGAACTCTTCAGCAAATACTCAATTAGTTCAGGTTTTTTTGGAAATGCTGCCAATTACGTGACGTTAATGAGCTTTTTGTTGGTAATGTAATTAAAATTCAACTGCTATAATGGTTAAAGGAAAAAATTATAGCTGTAAGAAAGCTAACATTAGCAAATATAACTTGAAGTGGGGCTAATTAGATGTTGATTATACAGTCCTATGTGCATTTGCTGCACACAACAGTAGTCTCAGTAATATGGTTATTTTACAAATAAGGAATACAATTCAGTTGAAATTACTGAGATTTAACTCTCAGTTTCATATATTGATACAACACCACAGAAACCATTGCAAAATTGAGGTGAAAGAGAAAAATCAAGCTCTTATCCCAAATAAGAGATTTTAGATATCTGAGTATGTCAATGGGAACGTAGAGCAATTTTCAAAAAAAAGCATGATATCAGTCTCACATAAATGACAATATATTAAGTTCTCTTACATTTCTGCACCTTTATTTTTATTAATACTTTTGAAAATCCTATAAGCTCTGGAAATTTGGTCAGATAAATTGGCCCCTTGTGGATACTGTCAGTAATAAAGTGATGAAATGTGTTGTTCACACCCTGCCCACAGGTCTGTAGTCAGAAGCTTCTGGAAGTATTTGGAATAAGGGACATTTCAGGAAAAATGTGTCAAATAAAATAACAGAAGGTACCTCTCTCCCAAGGGGTGCATTAGCTCTTTCATTATTAATCTGCCCTTATGTCCGTCTGTTTCCTAAGGCAATCAGAGTACACGTCTTCCAAACTGTCCACCATTTACCTTGGCTTATGGGATGCAGTTGCGGGGATTAAACATGAAAAAAACAAGTGCATCATGCTGCTGTCAGTTTTGCTTCATTGTTTTTCATGTTGTTAATTTATTTGCCTTACACAGTGTTCTTGCCAAAGAATGGGAATATGTCTTTGGCAGAGTGTGACATTTACATTGAGTTGCTGGAGTAATGTCTAACCTGAAAGCTTTATGACTGAGTAAGCATGTATTTTGACGACCTGGGGGACAATGTCCTAGGATGCTGTGAGTCTCAAAGAAAATTCTTAAAAACATACACAACATCAGATTGCTGGCCTGTGCTAATAACATGTAACATTGCATACATTCATTAGAAATGATGCAGAGCACTTCAAACCTACCATCACAGTATCACAGAATCACAGAATGGTTGGGATTGGAAGAGAACTTTGGAGGTCATCTTGTCCCACATCCCTCTTCAAGCAGGGCCACCTACAGCCAGTAGCCCAGGACGATGTCCAGATGGCTTTTGAATATCTAAAAGAATGGAGACTACAACCTCTCTGGGCCACCTCTGCCAGTTTTCAGTCACCCTCATAGTAAAAAAATGTTTCCTTATGTTCAGACAGAACCTTCTGTGTTTTAGTCTGTGACTGTTGCCTCTTGTTCTGTCATGGGCACCACTAAAAGAGCCTGGCTCCATCTTATTTACACCATCCCTTCAGATATTTATATACAACAATAAGATCATCCCGAGCCTTTTCTTCTCTAGAAAGAGAACTTTTTGCATTCTGCATTGTTGTCTACAGTCACGATCCGTGTTATAAGCATCACCACAAACATTCACTGGACAGTTACTTGCCCCACTCCTTTCTAATCTAACCTCCACACTATAGGCTCTTCAGTAATAGAGCTTTTACACACTTCAAGATGAAAGGGCTTGTCCTGAGGAATCAAGCTGAAGCTAACAAAAAATATGTTTAAGGGTTAGTGTTATACATGAATAAAAAAATATATATCTATACTGCAGACATAGAATATGGTATGTAAGAGCCAAGACTGGGATACAACTTATTATGAAACTAAGAAATGACAGCTTTTATGACAACATTTTCTAATCTGATGAATGAATGTCCTCAAAATTTTCCTCCCCACTTTCCAATGTTTTAGAGGATCCAGTTTTCAGGAAATGCTGAGCACTTTCTGCTCTTCTCTTTTGAATATGAATCTCACACTTCAGATAGATACCCAAAAATACCACTTCAGGCAAAAACATTTGGTCTTCAGATATCTGTCATATAAACAAGGTATACAAGCCTCTGAAGATGGGACACAGTTGTTCTGAATTAAGTAGACAGGCCTTTGATAAATAGCCACACACAGAAACAGTTGTTTACAGGTCAGTTTCCGCTATGAATCCTGTTCAGCTTATACAAAATAAAGCTATAGCTGCAAAGCAAAAACTGCTTTATTTTAGGAACTGAAGTGCACATAAATAGTAGAAAACCACTGGTTCCACTCCAAACCATTAATTCCCCAACACCTATTTTCATTGTCTACCTCATTCATGTTGTGTGAGTTGTACATATCCTCATACCTCAAACATGGAGCTACATGCTTTGTTCATTTGGGATTACTGCAGCTGCAAAGAAGAAAAGGCCTGAAGAGTAAACAGCATTAATAGAAACCCAAGCATAACCCCAGCCAGGCCTCAGAATATGGTTAGTGTTACACTCATTTTATTCGGATATCAAGTAAAATTCAGATTACATCCAATACTTTCGTTTGCCAGTCAGTTCCAATTACAAGGCACAGCTGTTTAGAACATTTTATGGAGTCATTTGAAGGCTCTACATTTAATCTGAATAATTCATAGTATTTGCTAAGAGCATTTGGTATTACTTTCAATTATGAACATTGTCTTCTCAGAATGTAAAGTAACTAGTACATACTTGGCCAGCTCTTCTGCTTGCGCAAATTGATGCAGCTCCATTGACTTCAAATGGAGCGATTCCAATTTATGTGAGTAG
Organism: Leptosomus discolor; assembly: GCF_034619465.1. Classification (NCBI taxonomy): domain Eukaryota; kingdom Metazoa; phylum Chordata; class Aves; order Leptosomiformes; family Leptosomidae; genus Leptosomus; species Leptosomus discolor. Next base: position 19,530,936 of record NC_141395.1, on the reverse strand, counting down.
ACAGTGTGGGCTACAGCCTTGTTACAATAGTTCTCTTTCCTGAGGTGCAAACCAGTGGCAAGGCTTAGAGACCTTAAACCAATCCTTTGTTTCAGAAAGCCATTCTCGCTCTCCAAAGTGTAGCCATGGACTTGTATACATACATATGCACACATTTCTGCATGCCAGGTTCATGTACACATGTATGTATGTAACATGATGCATATGTTTTATGTATGTATGTGTTTACACATATGTTCTTCCTATATATGTTGCAGAAGGGGAATGGGGATAGGAAAATTAAAGGGGCTGCACAGCCCAGCCTCCGAACTCATGGTTGACAAAGTTAGGGAGAGCGCAATGTAAGAAAGAAAAGGGTGTGGGCCTGTAGTCATATCCCAAGATACATCATCCTCCCTCCTATGTTCTTTATATATGTAATGGATAATAATATAATCATATAATAATACGTATGTAATGAAGAAATACACACAAAAAATGTGGGGGGTTCACTTTTTTGAAAGCATTCGTTGGGGATGTTTTTACTTTTTACTTTTGAAAGTCAGCAACTTCCTAATTCATTAAAATGTTCACATCTTGACAAGTTAATTTTTAAAATTTTCTTTTTCTTGTACCAACAGTTAAATAGTTAAAACATCCTAGAAAATGATATCAGAGTATGCTAGCCAGGTATAACAAATACATTGGTCCTATTTTTCTGAAAAGCCCTGCCACCTGGAAATGTCACTACTAGAGCATCAGGTTCAGTTTGCAGCTGGTAAGAATTCTGCTTCTCATTTTACCTCTTCTGTAACTCTCCCCACAGGATTTTTGTCCAGTGAGTGCAGTACACTGTCCTTAATAGCAGCCATTACCTGGTGCTGATATGATGGTGCAGGAAACTTTGATCAACTCCAAATACAGTGAACCTAAGATACAGAATTTTTTGATGGCTCCAAGGGAATCATGAAAAACATTAAGATGAAACTCTCCTGAAGGCCGGTCACTTTCAGCTTCTGTTTCTCAGTCTGACTCAGTTGAAGTACTGTCTCATATGCTAACTATAATACAGAGGAGAGTGAGGTTGCCCTTGACTGTTGCCAAAAGGTGCTATCTAATTATTGTATTTTACAATGTGAGAGGAAAAAAAAAAAAACTGAGTACATATACATGTTTCATACGCTCATTACAATTTTCTGCTTCTGTTTGGTAACTTTTGTTTGCTGCGCTCTTGAAATATTTATTACTATAGATTCAGTTATGGCAACTGAAGGTTGCACGGTTCTTGATGGAAGTTCACTTCTTTACTGTACTTTTTACTGTGTTGTATCACTCGAAAAACAGATAATCAGTCACCTTCTAGATGACCTGCTAGATGATATAGCCTGTGTAACAACCTGCCCAACCAGGTGCACTGAGCTGCTCTGTCTCATATTTTCTCTGAAATCACCCTGCTGTTAACAAGGAACTTCACCTGACACCAGAAAATAAACAGGGCTAAACAAAAAGAAAAGAACGACCATACTGGAGGAGATGATACTGTCTTACATCCTGTATTGCCTGTTTAGAAAGCTATGTATCTTTAACGCAACATGCCTGTAGCAATCCATTTCAACAAGTGAGTATGTGTCATCCTGATGTAAAAAAAAGGTTTACACGGCCCTTTGATCACCATCTGCTGTCCCGTCGGGGTACTGCAGGGCTGGGTAGCCTGCCTTCTCCCGCAGGAGCCGCAAAGCTGACCAAGTTCATGGAGAGACAGTGCCTTCTAATACCTAGTGCTGGACTTACATTTAAACTGTGATTTTGCATCACCTATATAACGCTTATAAAGTTTAAATAGAGGGTAGATTTCAAAAGAAAATTCTAAGATAAAGATGACGAAGTATCTCAGTGAAATCGGCGTCTCATGAAAATAAGTTAATTCCGGGTATAAGGTTGTTTCCAGGCTTATTTTGGCTCCCTGTCTTAGATGTTACACAGTTGTTTACCTAGGGAAGGCTGGTAAATGGAGATGGTAATTCTGGTCATTTCAAACAAAAAAGTCTGAAAAGCCAAGTTTGATAAATGTGTATGCAAGTTTTTATATCCTATGTCGATCAATGACTGGGAATTAGGACCAGGAAGAAAGAGGATGTGGGAAAGCAAACATGTGGAAAAGAGGAGAAAATAAATAGTAATTAAAAAGGAGAGTACAAAAAGGCAAAATAAGTCTCTCAGAAATGACTGACGGTACTAACAGAAGGCAATGATGAGAGGAACAGAAGCTGTGCTCTTAAGTTTTCAGCAGCAGCATTAGTAGACACTTGCATTGTAGCTAGAAATGACAAAAATGGACCATGAATCTCAGAAGATGGATCCAAGAGCAGAGAAAAATTGTACTAACACACACACACACAAAAATAATTAAAGTTGATTATGTGGACAGTGTAGTGAGACTGAATGTTTCCTTAACTCCATACTGTGGTACCACAGCAAGGTATTTAGGATAGAACTCTAGAAGAATCCATTAAAATTTGTTTCCAACTCTAACACTAGGGTTATTAAGTTTATACACTGCCTCAATTGTATCATATGGGCTATGCCGATCTGGCTGTGATCAGCCAGCAGAAAATTACCTCACTGAAGAAGGTTCTTTGCTGGCTTCATGGAGCAGTGTTAAGGGAAATAAAAGGGTTTGCTGTAATACGTATGTTTTGTGCCACAAATTAGACTATGGGACACTCCAAACTGGAGCACAGGCTGTCATTAATGTTCAGTGAGATGTCCACTGTGATTCCAGACCCTTCCCTCTACTGAGCAGAACTGCAACTCCAGGTGGAGTCCTTTATATTTAATGTGTCTCCTGGACTGCCTGGCACCTTACATGTGTAATAATCATACTTCATTTTTGGTGCCCTATTGCATTTTATGAAGTATTATCATGATGTACAAAAAAGTCTGTGAGGAAAAACTTCTCCAGGAATTTATTGAAAGGGGATATCTCACTTGTTGCTTCACGGACACAATAAAAGATCCATATTTCTGACTGGCAGGTTTTTTCAGCTGCCAGGGCCATTGACAAGCTTCGTGTCAATCTCTCCTACCTGTGGTCACAGACGTCTGAACATAGTCTTCTTTGGCAATGCTGCCCCACCACAGCTATGAAATTGCCCCTATTACTGAATGGTTTAGGACCTTGGCAATAGTTGCATAGAACATACGCAGCTACAAAGCTCAAATCTGTTCTGGTTTTTTGGATTTTGTTTTCCTTGTAGAGAACGGAGATGTGAGCAAAAGGCTTATCGTGCATAAATCTGTGTGAAACTCAATTTATAATGAATGTTTGGCATACAGTTCTCAAGTGAGTATGAATTTTCATACAGTAGAATTTACAAAGTTGGCGTTTTACATCTAAGGGTAATCAAAACTTTTTGTTAAATTTGACCTGTGCTAGGCTTTGCATAGTGGGTAGCCATCACTGCAGTACTTCACAGCTCTGCACATTCATTATATTGGCATAAAACTACTTGAAGAATCGTTCAAGGGCTTTGGGGGAGTTGTGCTGGTTATTGTTCACAGTGTATTAAATTTAAAACCCTTGATTTAAAATTGATAGGTGAAGTTGATGCTATTGATGTCAACAGGACCGGGATTCTAAATGTTAAATGTGGCAAATCAGAATTTGGAGAAATTGTTGCCTTAATCCCAGGCACCTTTAGCCCACTGTTTGTCATCCTAATGCCCTTCTGTTTGATATTTACTTCTTTGGACATTGCTACCTCACTCCTTTTGCAAATCCATGTTAGCATTGATGTCATAAAGTAAGCAGAATGAATGTGTGAAATTGCTTGTAAAATTATCAAATGAAATGAATAGCAAATACGATGACTTCTTTTTTTTAAGTTGAATAAGGAAACTGTCAGCAATGATGCACTCTCATAATGCTTACTAGAGCTGAACAGCATATATATAAGTCTGTGCAAAAGAGGCAGCTAGGCAGATCTGAGGATCCTCAAGGCTTGCCATAGTTCCAGAAGACAGAGTAGCAGCTCTTTCTGAACTGCTACATATCACTTCAAAGTACAAAAAGGTAAGATTTATATGAACTACCAGTAGAAGCTGTTTGAGAAATCAGAGTGCATTATCTGAATTGTATTGCCCAAAGTTTGCAATAGGGGTGGAGGACCTTTCAGCAAATTGGTGTTTTCTTCTGCGGTTTTACTCACTGATGTTTGGAGTTAATGACATCATCATTTAAATCTTTTAATGTATTGAGTTAGTTCAACAGACAACAATCCGAAAAAGGGAAATCAACTCTTTGGGTTGCAGAAGCAATTGAAAGAAGGAAGATTAACTATGCAAACACGAAAAACATGCATTGTAGTAAGAATTGAAATGTGAGATACAATTAAAAATATTTTTATCTTCTTTAGTATCTTCTATAGAGATACTTAATGAACATGAATTTAAAAATATTCACTCCTTACAGATACTGCCTAAATATGAATCAATGGGGATTAAATTAGCAGAATGCAAACAAATTAAGGGAGTTTATATAGACACTGATTTAAAACTGTCCAAGAGAGTTTGTCATTCCATTGCCCTATAGATTGCCGCTCCACTTCCCTACTTTTAGATTAGTTTGTCTGAAGCAACTATTATTTTCACATCCCTGTAAGATCTGAAAAGGAGATTGTATAGCACAAAAGTAAAAATTAAAGCCTTTCAACAGTTATTGTGATTATTGTATAAAATTTAATTTTGTCTTCCATCCTACCGTGGATTTCCTTGGACTAGAACCATTATATTTTACAGAACTTTACACAAGGCATTATAGCATGGTAGGTAAATTATATGTAAAGTACATCTACCTGAAAAAGTAATTTTTTTACTAATTAGAAATAATTTCTATTTGCAAATATTTTCATCTCAATATAAACCTATTTTATTCATTCATATATTTTCATATTTTGTATTTCCCTTTTCTACTACTGTAACTCCCAAATTTGTGTTTTTAAACTGGAAATAGATACAAATCTGACTTTTGAAAGATTCTTTTTTTGAAAACTCAATGAAATTAAGCTAGTTAAAATTGTATAAAAGACACCTGCAGTAAAATGTATCGGAAAAACTAGCAAAATCAGGTTGATCAAGGAAATACTATTCAAATAAGTTTCTAATTAAGATTTGAGAGACATTTGTTACATATTTTCTGGTAGTTCAAACTGAGATGTGCTAAGTTTTTCATCTCCAATCAGAAAGAAATTAAAACATTTCCATTAGTCTAATATGCATAGGAGCAAAAATTTTCTGTGTAAGATTAGCCTTAGTTTTCCTGCACCTTGACAATAAGATCTCATGGGGTTTAGCAGTATCTACTGGTAACCTACGTAACTTAGAGCAAATAAAATAACAATTTATTCTTTAAAAACTTTAGCTTCTTTAACTTGTTGAAAACTGCTGTAGCTGGTTTGAGTTACCAACAGCAAGTACTAAATGTTGAACCAACAAAACTGATTCTAAATTTTTAAAAGAACATATTTGAAAGAAGTTTAACAGCTTTTGAAAATGCTTATTTTATTAATAAGGATTATCTTACTTGACAATTTTATTAATTTCAAAAAACTGCATCTTTTCTTTTAGTAATCTCCCAGATTTTGATTCTGAAAAATTTAGAAGCTAAACACACATTTAACTTTAAACACATTCTTAAGGCATAAAGTAGCCAGTGAGACTGTTCACATGTGAAAGCACTATAGAACTGAGGCATAAGATTTAGATCCAAGATATATTTAGATCGCTGAAAAAATCTGTTTACTGACTACAATGGGCTTTGAATTTGGTTTTTTGTAAGTTTTATATCAGAGAATAGCTTTTGGTGTCTGACATTACTATAAGGAGGCTGGATTAATGAGTAGTCTATTTCTTTCATTCCACCTCAGTGACTTAGGTTTATATCTGTATCACGTTTTTAAAAAGCTACAGGCAGCTGTAAACTATTTTTCTTTAGTTTTTCAGGTTACGTAAAAGTATACGAAACTGCCAGCATACTATTAAGCAAATTTACTTATATATGGTGCAACAGCCAGTCTTTATTTGGTGTCTAAGTTAACTCATTTACAGCCATATCAGCTAGCATGGGGGTCACTACACTACAATCAAACCATTTGCATGAGCACAGCAGAGTCATCTCCCAAAGAATAGGCAGAGCTTTTGTTCCATTGTTGGAAGCCTACGAAATGTAAAATTATGCACTCCTTGGGATAAACATTGGATGTCAGTGTTGCACCACCAAATTACAGCTCCAAATGAAACAGTGAACAGAGAGATCATTACTCCGGTTAGTTCAATACTATATACACGGCCACTATGGTATTTGTTGGTACTATAGCAGGATACATGCAAGTGTAGAAATCAAATCTAATGTATCAGGACATTACAGAAGGCAGAAAAGAGTCTCCACACACACTGATGAAAGAATGAGCAACACTGGCAGTGGCTTCTTGTGGAGAGAGGGAAATTAACTCTTGCTTATTAGTACAATCCACCAGAAAATCTTATATTGATCAGTTTGTCTTCCTGGTTTTGATTAAGCTTTGATTAAGATTTTGATTGCCATTAAATATTTTGATACTGACACTGAGGTATTTATATTATTAATTAATATTCTCTTAAAAATTAGGCCTTGCAAAGTACCAAAAGCAATACATTCTTCCTAACCATAAGTAAAATGCCTGCCAACAGTCAAGCTTTGCATCTCCAACCATAAGTTATTTTATAATAGATAGGAGAAACAGATTCCATAAAAAATCTGCTCTGAAGCTGGGCAGACTTCTGGGGCAGACTAGAAGTCCTACAGCAGTAAGTTTACATCTTCAGAGGTGTTCATATAGCTCCATATTTGCACCATTCAGTGCAGAACCAACTCTAAATCTCAAGACAGAGTAATCTGCACCTTTTCTACACACCATTGCTTCCTAACTTTCTTACGGTTTCCTCCAGGCTATAGTATATTTAAATTCAGCCTATTGTGACAAGGCATTTTAACAGAGAATAGATACGTTTTCACTCAGACTGCCTTATTTTATAAATCAATGAATTCCAATAAATAACTCCTCCAGTGCCACCGTAAGAGTTCAGCGCAGATTACATTTAGTGGGGAGGGTGTTTTCTGGCTGGGTCTTACTTTGACACCTACCACTTTACTTCAATGCACTCATCTTTCCTATCTGCCTTTATTTTTCAGACTGTATCATAAACTTCTATAGGAAACTGTCGTGGATGGCAGAAGGCCTCTTTCAAATATACAAGTATCAGTCCAAGTAAATGAAATTATTTCCAGTGACATTTTGCTGATGTGAACTCATTGCAACTTCTGTTGCTTTACAGCAGATTAATATTGTAATCCACACTGATTTTAAAGTTAGAATGAATGAGTGTTTAATATTCATGATTCAGTGAGTAAGCATTTAGCCTTTAAATTAATGGCATATTCCATTTCTTTGTCAAGGTCAAAAGTGCCTAACCAGATTGTAAGTTCATTTCCTTTTGCATGCATTCATATACACATAAATTTAAGTAATCCAAAATAATTAAAAATAAACAATACATACTAGTTGACTTTCTAAGTAGATTTCCTCCCATTTCCTGTTTATGCAAAGCACTTCTGAGTTTATTAGCCATTAGCTGCTCATAGTCTCTTTTGCACAGGGTTTTGTGAGCCTAAAATTAATAGCATGTCTTTGTTCAACAGTTTGTCCTATAGGGAAGCATATATGAACAGACTAATAGTACTAAATTAAACAATGAAAATTGTAGCCTTATTCCTGTTGGTGACCATTCACTAAAAGTTATAACTGTACTACTTGCATGAGTAAAGCAGTCACTAATGCAAGTAAAGGAATCACAGCTTGGTTGTGGATCACCAAAGCATTTCTACAGACTGTAATACTCTAGTTTATATTGAATCATCTCACATTAAATCAGTGAGACTGGTCAAGTTATTACAGTGTGCATGGTGAATACACAGATAATAATGCAGCCATTTCTGTTACATGGTTGAAGCCATTAGAATGACCTGTAACAGTAAAAATTACATCTGGGATACTATGTTTTCTGCTTTGGTGTATTACTATTAATATGACATATATACCTCATATCTTGTATATCCCATATAGCCCCATAATGGAAGCCCATAAGCTGAAATATTGTATTATGTCAGTAGTGGTTTGGTGGTTGTTTTTTCTAAGGAGTCACCCCTATTAATAACTCATTATTAAGTCCAGAGGCCTACTGCTGCAATATCTGTTATTTCAAACAAAAAAAAAAAAAACAAAGCAGGGTTGAGGGCCAGAAGAAAAGAATAGGGAGCTGCCAGTGTGACAGTATTCCCGACAAAGATTTGCTTTGGTTTTTTTCTAGTGAACAACACGGAAAAAAATAAAAGTCACACCAATACCCTAGTTTTGCAATGAAACAATATTCTAGAAACAGATCTAATGCTTGCCATCAGCAGAACACAGAGCAAAGCAGACACAGACCTTCATCCTCTTATTACAAAAGAAAGTGAGGATGCAGTTGCTCTCACCTCACCTTGCATTCCAGAATAGACTAGAGCCTAAAGACTAGAACACAGACTACATCTTTTGGATGCCTACCTAAGGCACTAGTCTCCATTCACTGGACATGGACCTCATCCTCACAGGCTCTCAATATCTTCAAGTTCAGATCAGCATTAAGGATGTCTCTTTTTTGATGTAATTCATTAAGACATATGTAAAGATCATTACATTTTTCTTTGCCTTATTTATGTCTTGACAGGCAATGAAAATGAAAAGTGTTTATTTTGTTGCTGGACTCCTTTTAATGATAGTTCAAGGCAGCTGGCAAAATCCTCTTCAGGATACAGAGGAGAAATCAAGGTAAATTCTCTAGATCAAACTTCTACAAACACTTGGCCTGAACTTTGTTTTCTTATAGTTTGAAGCAAAACATACTATGACATAGTTTTTTATATACTATTACGCAGTACTTAATCTACCATTGGAATTGTCAGCAGTTTCTAATATTGGAAAGAAAAGCACATGAGTTTTTTGGTATTACAAAAACCAGCCACCTTAGTTATCCAAGGAAACCTTGTAACTGTGCAGTATCCAATCTGCTATGTTGATTCATTTTATAGTCAGATAGTGATCAATATGTCACTGGCTTTCTAGGAGTATAAAAGTCAATGCACCTGTGGAATGTACTATAACCATTGCCAATTAACAAGTTCTAAACTTTTCACAGATCATTCAAAGCTTCCCAGTCTGAACCATTAGATGAATCTAGACAGCTGAATGAAGTGAAACGTCACTCACAAGGCACATTCACCAGTGACTACAGCAAGTACTTGGACACTAGGCGAGCTCAGGACTTTGTGCAATGGTTAATGAGCACCAAAAGAAATGGGTAAGCATTTCGATCGCATTGCTATAGATCTCCATATATAGAAACAGCCAAAAATGTGGCTGAATTCAGTTTCTTGATTTCAGCTTCCCATCACGGACTATGTATAATCCTCAAGTAATTAAAGTACTTAAGGAAAATTTCTATATAATGTTAATATATTATTAGAAATGGGGAATATGTGCAAAATCAGTAAAAAGGATTTTGATAAATCAAGTGTAGTACCAGCATATTGCCTGACATGCCACCTAAAAAGACTATCTCAGCCTCTTTGTGACAGATTGCCTCAGTGAATGAATTAAGTTCAATAGGAATATGATATGCAAATATAATGTAAAGGTCTGGGCCATTTCAAGTATAAAGTAATAATTTCTATATATTTTATTAATTTCAATTCATAAGCCCACTATTATTTGCAGCATTCATCTATCAGTCATAGTTGTTTATTGTATTTAAATAATAACTAATAAAATCCTAGCAGCTTATGCATGCTCTGCAATGTACTGGTAATAATGAACTAATGAGTGTGGAATTCCACTACAGCCAACAAGGACAGGAGGACAAAGAAAATGACAAACTCCCGGACCAGCTCTCAAGGTATTCTAGTTGCCTCAACTTGTTACTCAAAATCAGTTTTAGCTCATTTTCTGTTAAACAAGAAAGAAAACAACTAGAGTCTTTACAATGTTACCATAATCCAAGAAATACCTATAGAAAGAAATTGTCTTGCACCTGCTTTTTTACAAGGCAAGAGGAAATGTCTCTATGTTATTCACTCCTGTACCTATGTTCTATGTAGCTACGTGCAGTGGCTTCAAGGAATGCAACAAGATGAGAACAGCTTTCAGGAAAGGACATTTCAAGTAACAAAGGAGAGTAGAGAATAAGATAAAAAGACAAACTTGGTATAGAAAAAGACTGAAACAAAAAAACCCATTATGTTGAGGAAAAGAAAACCAGTGAGAAGACTAATGAAGGGAAAATGGCCAGGCACCAATTTGCAGAGAGCTGACAAAACACGATACAACGCTCAGCCCTAAGCACTTGGTCCAATGTGACATAAACTGCTCATTACAGGAAAGGAGAACACAAGAGCTGCTGGAGACCAGAATTTTGTTTCTTGACAATGTTTTTAGGAGAGGGCTGGGAGGGGTTGGAAATTTGGAACAAATAAAACAAAAACCCAGTAAGTGGTTTTGCAAAACAGATTGAAATACCTCTATTAATTCTCCCTTTTGTCAGAAATTTCAAAGAGGATAGCCCTGATCACAAAGATCCTTCCGATCAAAACACTGTCAATACCAGTAACAAAGCTGTAATATGTTTCAGCTTCAATGAAACAGCGTATCTCAATAAAATTAATGTTTCATTAAAAATGTTCCAAACAACTTAGTTAGCATGCTGATGAAAAGTGCAGATGGTACTGAATTAGGAGGAATGGTGAAATCCCAAGAAGATAAAAAATAACAGAAAGAGCTAGAGGCCCTGAAAATTGGGCAGAAATTAGCAAATTCTGAAATAGAAATGCTAGGGATCTTATTCATGGAAAATATTCCTTTATATGCCTACTTCTTAGAGTAGCTTGCCTTCCTAAGGGCCAGTGTGACGTAATTTTGTGCTATATCAGAGAGGTGTAGGGAGGGAGAAGGCAATTGTCTGTATTAAGCTGGATGTGATCAGGCTTGAAATTGTTCCAAGATTATCACTTGGTCAGAATGACAATTAAAAGGGTGTTCACAAAACAATTCAAAATATAAATTCAAGAGGAATTAAGTATGAACAGTTTGGCTAAGAAATAATGAAGAGTGGCGTAGTGGAAATTTTTAGGTTAACACAAGGTAAAAAAAGTATGTCTGTATAATACAGTTTGTTTATCATAGCTAATTAATCTAGCAGAAGACAATTCCAATGCATCTCTAATTGCTTTCAGCACCTGATTTAATTCATTCAGAACTAGTTCAGGCATCTGCACAAAACTGTATTGAATAGCAGACAATGTGTTCAGAACTGAAAGATAGCAAGAAAAAAAAATCAAGTGTAATTTGGGAAGAAAAAAAAAACCCTCTCCCTAATAAGAAATGCTAGCCTGGTGGGTGGGAAATAAAAAACAATAAAGGTTATAGAAAAAATCAAGTTCTTATGCAGCACGCTCCTACAGTATTTCTCTTTTTTCAGCAATGCAATCTCCAAGCGTCATGCTGAATTCGAGAGACATGCTGAAGGCACCTATACCAGTGATATCACCTCTTATTTGGAAGGCCAAGCTGCCAAAGAGTTCATTGCTTGGTTAGTGAACGGACGAGGAAGAAGAGAGTAAGAATCCATCCATTCCTATAATTAGATTTTTGCCTTGCTTTTAGGGTTAGAAATCAAGTCTGATGACACCTTGATGTGTTTTTGATCATTCTTGCTGTACTTCATGTTTTTCTTTTGTAACAGAAGATATTCTGTGGGAGTTAGACTACCACTTTACATCATTAAGTTCAAATACAGATTAAAACAAACCTGTTCAGTATGCTGTTACGCTCTAAAAGGTCAAGTCATATTTAAGGTCAACATATCTAAAACTAAACCAGACCTTCCTCTACCTACCACCTTTCCCCCTTCATATAAGATTGCTCACAGTCTCCTTTACTATCATTGAGATGATTCAAGTCAGTGTCAAATTACTTTCTCTTTTTTTCCCTTTCACAGTCAATCTTTGCAGTATTTCCAAGATTAAATTTTTACCAATGTCATCAGCTGTACTCCATGCGCTGGTGATCATTCCCAGCAGTAACTGATGACTTCTTTTCCTCTTCCCAGGCTCGACAAAGTCTCCCCAAGTTGCTGCTGCCAAAATAACTATCATTTCCTACAGCTATGATTTATTTTCCTTTTTAAGACACCTCTACTTCTTTTGCTATGGTTCACCATTTCCTGGATGCAGTGCTCCACAGTTTTGACCTATGGCTCTGATATCTTTCGTTAATATCTTGTTCTCCACATACTCATTGCAGATTTCTCAAGCCACTTCATGTACTCATTCATGACTTTACATCTTTTTTCATGATAGTCTTACACTTAGAATAGCATTACCTTCAACCTCCTGCAGGCATCTTCTATCTCATCTGTTTCCAACTCTGCACCGTTAGGAGCTACACCATGCACGTGCCACGCCCCACCTTTTAACTGTTCTGTACTTATTTGTGCCTTTAGACTGTAAGCTCTTCGGGGCAGGGATTTCAGTTCATCCTCGGATTATATATTCTATCAGCTGTAAAGTACTATGTAAGTCTCTCGTACTATATAAAAATAATAAATAATAATAAAATATAATCTGTAAGACAAGATTGTGTGCTGTAGTCAAGGAAGACTAAATAGGGAAAAGTAAATTTGTAAATAATGACAATTTCCTGAAAAAATGAGTGAAATAAATGAGGTCAGCTATACAGAGAAGGGAAAGGCTGGTGCCATTTCATAGGGATGTTCAGTTGGTTTTCTGTCATGTTTTATTTTCAGGAGCAGAAATAGGGCATTTCAGTATCTGTAAGAGAGAAATACAACCTAGCTGTGATGAACTGTGCTTAAAAACTTAGATGGACAATTAAATGTGAGCACCCTTCTGCTTTCCAATATTTAGTATATGATCAAACTCATACATAGCCTTCCCTGACATTGGTGCATGAAAATAATCAGTCTGCCTGTCATTGGTCCCAGAGCACAGTGTGCTTCAGCATCAGCCCACCTTAATGGTATCCATTAAAATCTTCCTATATTTGATGGGATGAAACAAGAGAGAAAAGTTTTCTAAATCAGGCTCTTGGCATAATGGTTTTCCAGCAGTCAAAAAAGGACAGAGCAAGAATCAGGATCTGATTACAAATATAAAATGCCATTGTACAGCAAAAAAGGCACATCAATTTTATACAGTGTTGTAATTATTTTAACCTCCCCAAAAAAGCTGCTGCTCTTAATAGCTAAACAATTACGCATTATAATTTGAAGTATATAACTAGGACTTAAGTCCAATTAAAACAGAAAAGAATGTATGAAAATTTTGCTATAATGTTTTAGTAGTTATATTTCTTAAATAAGAATTCTTGGTAAATCTACTGTGAGTTTTATTGACGCTTAGCCTACTTGGCACAGACATTGCAGACTGAGATGTTTTTGCATGTATGGCTTTTTCAAAAATGTTAGAGAGGAATTTAGACTCACCTGAAGGAACAGACCTCATCTGGTAAAGGGAGACTTCCATTCTTTATTCTGTTGTGAAAATAATGCCTCAAAAGATGTTCTGATATACACCGTGCTATAACATCAGGCTCAACTCCTAACTCCTTAAAATCACAGGAAATGTGCAGTGTGCTAGAATCCTGTAATGAGGACCTTTAAACAGTTTGTTTATTTTTGTCTGCAAATTGTTTGATAATTTCTTCCCTTTGAAGTTTCTCAGAAAAAGCTCTTGTGGCCGAAGAAATGGGCCGAAGACATGCAGATGGCACTTTCACAAGTGATATCAACAAAGTCCTTGATGACATGGCTGCCAAAGAGTTCCTAAAATGGCTGATTAACACAAAAGTTACCCAAAGGTGCCTGAATTTTTGATTGTGTTATTCTTAATATTCTGTATTTGTCACACATATGGAAAATAATGCTAATTTATCTCTCAACTACTGATGTACCTGTAACTGTGTTAACAACTTTGTTACAGACAGTGCTGAACAAGGACAAACCACTAAACAGAACTCATTTCAAATAGAATTTGTATTTTGCATCAGTGGTGAACCTATTTAATAGTTTCCTATTTAACTTGAAGGGAGTTTTGCCACTGGATGGTACCAAAAGTAAGGTCATATTAAATTACTGAAAAATAAATATTTTCTTTGCATGGGCATTATAAAATCAGAAATATTTCTTGGTAAAATTACAGCAAATTCATTATTCTTTAAAGACCACTGCCTTCAATTGTGGCTTGTCATCAGGGAATAGGGTATGGTAATATGAGTTCCTGATAGCGGACTACTTAAGAACCCTGCTTTAGTTTGCATGTATACAGGCAAATGTTGTTCGCAAACCAACATTTCCTATGTGAGCTCTGTGAACAGGTTAATATTTAAGAATTATCTGTTAACAGTAACAAAGTGTTTCAAAATTAATAAAATGCCAACTCAAGGCACATGTGAGTGGAGAGACTTTTTAAAATGTTGGACGACCAGTCTGTAAAAATTAATCACTTTCAGTCTTTGGACTATCGAGACACCCAAAATGACTAGCTGATCTTGGAAATCTGAAACAACCAATATTGCCTCAAAAAATTTAGAAGTTATAGTTAAAATACAGTTTTTATTAACTTTTTAATATTTTTGTTTGTAGTTCAGCATCGAAACAAACAATTTAGGAAAATAATGTATTAGAAACTATTAAAAAGCTTTTCCTTTATGAATAATTGTTTTCAGTCTGTTATTAGAGAGAGGCATTGAGGGGTCTGTGGAACTAACATCTGCTAACTCTTAAACAGAAAAAATATGTTACACACATATTTCATAAATCTTGGGAGATTTATAATATGTCCTAATTGCTGCTACTTTTTTTTCCAGGGACCTTTTGGGAGAATACCAGTAAAAATGCAGAATAAAAATGGGATAAATGAAGATCTTCATTGCATCAGCTGCCAGTTATTAAGAGATTCTGAAATCTGTATTCTGTCATTTACATTAGGTGTAACAAAGCTATGTCACCTTGCATGCCAGGAAATAATTGTACTATAGTTTAGTGTTGCCAAAGGTTTATATATGGAAAACCTATTGTCTAAGGGATGGTTATCTTAACAGCTTTAAGACTATGAAAGTTCCATAACTTCCTATTTTCCATTTATTGGGACTGAAGTAACTCCATTTATATTCAATGATAAAATTATTTTTATAAAAAGTTGACTTCTACACACAAAAGATTCAATCACCAATTATATGCGTTATTTGTAAGGGGATGGCAGTTACAAATGCCTGAGAAGTGAATATCCCTCTTAAAACCTTTGTTATAAAAAGGCTAAGCTTTAAGGATATTAAATTATAGCCTTAAATAAATTTTTTCAAGCTTCTTTTCTGTTGACTTTTCATGTGTATATCCCTTGTGCCTCTTTGCACTCCATTTCATTTTAATCTAATATTTTAGTGTCACTGAGATCTTGGAAGTGGTTTGTTTGGAATGATAAAACAAACTCAACATTTTGTTTTGTCACATTTTCTCCATAATGATTCTCAGAAAAGAGCTGTGTGAACTTTGAATTACCTTTAGTTGAAAAAGAAATCATGTGAAATGAAACTAGGGGGGGAAACAAGACTGAACAGACAAGTATTCTTCATTAGCATAAATTCTGGTTTCTCAGCAAAAGCAGGACAGCTTTGAAAAATATTAAGTGCAATATACTCCATTAGTAGTGGAAACTGCCACATAATTTCTTCAAATTTTATAAGACTGCCAAGAAAAGCCAACTCAAATGGCCCTGGGGTCACTCTAATCTGTGTTTTATTCTTTTCTTCCTTCTTCCTCTGAGAACCACTTCGTCGACCATCTCTTGCATTTAGCAGCACTGTACTGTAACATACAAGCACAACTGTCGTTTCAGTCACCTGTGCCTTCTCCATTATGGTGACAGAATATTTTTCTTGCAGATCTCAGTGTTTCTAGTGATCCAAACTATTATCTCTCAGCTGCCCAGGGCATGTTTTTGTAGGTATGGTAGTAGCTACTACTCTCAAATAGCCACAGGTGCTGTTAGGCACCTCTTACTTCTGATGACTACCAAAACCCCCTTTTCTTCCTTTGCTATAATAGCAATATGCCAGGTATCTATTTAAAATGTCCTAAAGGGCAAGTGGTTTAAAAGAAAGCCAAGGGCCTTAGCACACATCTAGTAGAAGCTGATGTGAAGCAGGAGCGTTGTTGGATCAGAATTAGCACCTATAACTTTGCTAGGAATACCTGGTATAGTTTTGTGTCTTATTTAGTTTTTAGAGGCATCTGAAACTTTCACTGATGGTCTAAAACTTCTGGGAAAATTACGTTACATTGTCCTCCCAAAGTGCTACAGGAACCAATATTCTGTAATTTCAGATCAGGACCGATCATACGCAACTTGGCATCTAGAACAGCTTCTTGACAGCAACAGAAAGCTGTTCTAACATCCCAACTTTAAACAATTAAAACTCAATAGAACCTTGCACTAAAGCAAACCATCGTAGTATCCAAAATACCACTGGAGATTAAAAGGGCCAGGGCGGGGGCTGGGGGAGGAATGTATACATATTTCTGGTTTAAATAATCCCATTTGTACACAGTGGTTTGATTCCAAGTGCTTCTGGAATTTAAAAAGATTCAGTTATACACAGTTGGATCCATATGGTCCAAGCTGAAATGGTACAGTTAACACTTCTATTTCCATAGATTGAGCAACTGTCTTTAAAATGTTTTATTCCACAGTGTCCAGGGTATTTAGTGCTCTGAAGGACAGGATTCCTGAGTCACAAATGCATTTTCCTGTGGTGTACATCACCAGTGTATTTGAGCACCCCCTGATGATGGCTTTGTCAGCTATGAAAACAGTTTTTCCACATTTTTACAAATTATATGCTTTTAGGAACAGAGGGGTATAAACTATTTTCTCAAAGTTGTGCAGCTTGTCTGGAACACAGCAAAAATACTCAATCTCTAATTTTCTAAGTCCCAATCTAGAGCATGAATCAAAAGACACTTTTTCTTCAGAAGTGAGATGAAGTTGAGCATGTTCCAGAAGTTTCAAACCCATGTTTTAGCTCAACAGGACTAGGATTTACATATCCTGAAATCACAGAGCAAGTCCATATGGGATTAAAAATGAGGTATGTGCTGGGTATTTCTTATACATGCTAGATGAAATTCAGCGAATGCTACAAACATAGGAAGAAATAAGTAGCAGTGACTTCTTCAAAAAGTGTCTTTACTAGACAACAGGTACCCATGTCTGCAGGCTAAGAGAAGGGAGAATAGTTACAGCATTCAAGCCTAGAGGGAATTGCTATTTATGTTTTAATTTTAATTTTGTACTGTAGTAAGGGAAAGAGGTAATTCTAGGCCTCACATGCTGTGAGTGGTACATTGGTAGAGAAATTTAGGAACAGAGTGGGCTGAAGGTTCCTTTTAAATACTAGATGGTTTTCAAAGTCTTCAGGCAATGGCTGTCAGTTATTACATTGATTGCATTGCCTGTGGTGCTGCTGCTTGTATGAGGGGGCTTCAGTTTGCTCTTGGCAAATAAAGGAAGGGAAGTGGGACTGCTTAAAGGAATCATGCTCAAGAGCATGTTTCAGCATTACCTACAGAGCTACACCCTCATCCGCTCTCAGAAACATTAATCTTCCTTCTAGTCAAGGCCCCAAACTGTATATAGCTTATTAAAATCACATGCCCTGGTGTATGTAAGGGGTCTTGTCTGGCATGCTATAAAAGATGGCACTGTTGCGATGCCCTCTGCACCTGATGTGAGTTTTAAGTCTACAGAAGAGTTAGGTTATGGGTCCCATCCTATTTGAAATACATTGTAAATTTATCATAGATACAGTTTATTATGCATAAACGTCATTATTTTTTTGTTTTCATTCACTCTGCTAGAAAACTGAACCTTATGCCTTCTTTCAGCTGTATGAAAACAATACTGCTGGCCCAGATGTTTTGACTGTATTGTGTATGTGCACCTTCTACAATTTCTCATTCCATGAACTCACGTGTATCTGGAGTCCTCTGTGTACCTGCACATGTGCTGCCTAGAATTCCCAGGTGGCCTTTATTAAAAAGTGTTCCTAGTATTATCTCCTTTATTAACTGTATTTTATATGCCGGGTGTGCAGCATCCTTCCTCTTCCACCCTATTTATTATCTGGAAAAATAAGCATATCGAAGCAAAACAAGGCAACTAATTGGAATTAATAAAATAAAAATGAACAGAAACCATTCGACTGTGCTCTGAGGCAAGAACCTTCAGTTGCCAGGAAATTAATTTTATAAAGAAAAGTACATAAACACAAAAGAACTGAATGACAGCTGTTACTAGCCACATTGAAACGGTTGTCCCAATGACATAACCACAGAAAATTTGCTTTGTCATTTGCTTTCCTGATTTACAGTTAACACTCTTCACATCCTCTCAAACAGAACCAGTGTAATGATGAATTACAAAACTGTCCTCATGCCATTTCAGCCTCAAATGCAAAGAAACAAAATAAAATTATTTCCGAAAAAACCTGACATTTTTAATATATTTAGTATCAAAAGACACAGTCAAGAACAACTTGAACACTCCTCAGTGCTAACAGCACTTTTGCCTTCTCTTCCCCACAGCACATTTGAAGTGAGCCACTGAATCGGTATAAAACTTTCTCCAGCATGTATTTTGTCTCCCATAGCCACAGACTGAGACATCTGGAACATGTTATTGCACCTGTCAAGTAGCCTGTATACATTTTAGTTGCAAACAATAATTTTCTTTTGTCCTCCAGAGAGCTTATGTTTTCCATTTTTCCTGTTTGACTTCTCCAAGTATTTCTGGAGGAAAGACTCGAATATATAAACAGACCTACAAAAAAGTCTTGAGTTTCCCTGAGCCTGGAAGTCTGAAGGAGACATCATATCTGGCAGGTCCACCAAGTATTTGAGAAAGCCAAATTTCAGGCTGAAAGCTGTATTTTGGTTTCTAGTAAGTGGCTCTTCTTAATGATACAACTTCTTTATCAATACTTTTCTGTTCAGCGTACAATATGATGAACAGCTAGGGCTTCTCACATTTTATTGCATATCAGCCACTGCTGGATATTCATTTCTTTAATCTCTTGGCATCATATTAATACATATCTGATTGCAAAAGAACACCATGGTATGAAGTAATTTGAAATATTTAGCTGGAGCAACGTTTAAGTCTCAGACTACCACAAAACACAATCTGACAGAACACCAGAAGAACAACCATTACAATTATTTTTGGGACCACAGGTATTTTGATCAGACAGGAGGAATCTGAGGTTTTTTCAAGGTGTAGAGACTTACTGCTAGGAACTAATGTAACTAAACGGAAAACATATTCTGCTATATTGAATCTTACAGGATCACTCAGGTGGTTCTGAGTACAGAACCAAGTCCCATAAGTGTCAGAAGCGCTGTAAATTAGAAATTTTGTTCTAGACACATGAATCCAGATTTCCAAAGCCACTTAGAATTGTGTACCCACTGAAACTATCAGAAGCTAGGCACATGCTTTGTCAGCGTAGGTCTTTTTCTCTTCTTAGAATTAACCACTGAGAAACATTAAAACCTTCCAGACAATCTTTGAAAACATTATTAAACTGCAACGTGGCTATGAAAAGCTTGGTAACATTCAGGCACATTTTATCACAAGACTGAGAGTGCAATTTGACTGTACTGTGCTTTGAGACACAGTGATGATCACTACTTAAATGTTTAGAAAACAAAACACAGACTGGCTGAACTATGTTGTAATTCCTACTCACTGGGAAAAGGTAAATTCACCCCAGGGTTGGGGTTTTTTTTTTTTTGGTTTTCTTTTGTTGCTGGCAACACAAGCAAGTGCACAGTATACCAGATAGATATCTAAGTGGAGCTGTAAGACATTATGAAACTCTGGTCATGCATCTCACAGCGTACATGGGATGCCAGTTTGAAAAGTAATGTAAAAGATTGCTATTTCACTGTGATTTTACTTTACAGAAGTGGACTTACCTATATACAGAAATCACTGTTAAGCAAGCTGTGAATTTGCAGCACATTAGATCCTCTGTTGTAAACTTACACTGAGCTGCACAGAACTACTGTCAGAGCACATTAATGATATTCCTCAGGTAAACTGATACAGCTGGCACTGTGTAAATTTGTAACTAGCAGTAACCACTACCTTCCAGGAGAATGGTACACAATAGCAAGCAGAGTGTAAGGTTTTTTTTTTACCTTCCATACAGACAAACCCTTATGTTCATAAATACTTGCGGTTACTCTAAAGGAGATGTATCTATCATAAAAAGTTACTAACTCACTTGCAGGTACAGATTACTTAAAAAACAGCAGCAAACTGCTGAATGCTGTGCTCAATCTGCAGAAGTGGAACGAAGGAACAAGCAGCACAACTTTACTGAAAGCTCTGACAAGTATTTTGAAGAAAACTGAGAACATTTGCTCCCTTGTCTTTGAGTCTCTTCCTCTTGCTTAAGTGGATCACGTACTTTTTCTGTTCCATTTGTAAAATACCTACACCCCTCTGAACTGCTCGTGTTCTGCAAATAGAGTGAAAAAAGGCAGAGATGGACCAAACCAAAAGCACAAACCACACCACTCGGCAATCACTTGAGGTTGGAATTCTTCTCTTAAAATAATTCCAGAAACTCCCACAGCTTTCTGACTGCTTGCTGACACTCAGCTTTTCAAACAATCGAATGTTTTATACTTTTGATTTAAAGGTTATTCTCAGTCTTTTCCACCAATCAGTTCTACCACCTCAGCACATACTCAAAATTCTCCCTGGAAATGGAATTGTCTGATGTGATAAACCAGGGTCATCTTCAGAGCTAAATTTTAAACTTCTCTCCTATAATTCCATTTTCTGGTCTTAATTTAAAATTCCATTTTTCAGACTTACACATCCACCTCTCTTTCATGCCAAGAACCAGTGCCAAAGAAATAAATGTAACCCTTCCTGCAATTTCACCAGCCTTTCCGTGACTTGATTGCCAGAGGAAGAAGTTCAACGAGCAGAAACTTTACAAGAAATGCCGGTGTTATCAAAGCCCGCGAAGGCATGTCACTCCCGGGACCTGCGTGCGCCCGCTATCTGATTTCCTACAGAAACCCTTCCAGTGTCAAAGGTCCCTCCTCTCTAACGTGCAGCGGTCGCCGCGCCCCGAGCGTGCGGAGGGCGGCAGGAGCCGCAGCCCGAACCCCCGCGCGCAGCGGCACGGCCGGCGGGAAGCCGCGCTCCCGCACCGACGCGGGTGCCGGGCGCCGCTCGCTTCCTGCAAGCGCCGGCCGCCCCCGCCCCGCCGCGGCGCCCGCTCGGGCGGGGAAGCCCCGGAGGGCAGCGGCAGGGCCGCGCAGCCACGGGCCGGAGGGTTTGCTCCGCTCCGCTCCGCTCCTGCGCCCGCCCCGCTCCGCCGGCCCCGCCGCGCCATGCAGGTGGGCCAGGGAGGGAAGGAGGGACGGGACGGGGCGGGCGGCGGCACAGGCGGGCCCTGCGCGGCCGCGGCCGCCGCCTGACGGGGCTTCTCACTGCAGACCTTCCTGAAGTGGCTGCTGGGGATCCTGGGGGTCGCCGTCGTCGTCACGGTCGTCGCCGTGCCCCTGGCTCTGCTCACCGGCAGTAAGTCCGCGGTGAGGCCGGGAGGGGCGGGGGGCTCCCTGCGGCCGCCGGGGCTCTGCCGGGCTCGGGGGACCCGCGGGACCCTCACTGCAGCGAGCGGGGGGAAGTTTTGCTTAAAGTTAGTGCTTTGGGGAACGGGCTTGATAGAGCCGGAGGTCCCGGGAAACTGGGAGGTACTCCATCAGCAAGATGTCTCGCCTGGGAGGAGGGAAGGGGGAAGTTACAAAGTCCCCCGATTCCTGTGTGAGCTGGGAAAGTACTAGTTATGAGCATTAGCGTTTTCAGCATTTTCCGTTCCTGCTGCAGCCGAAGGCTTTAGAAGCATCAGTGAAATGCCAGTTCGTCAATTTTCTAGGCTGTATGGAAGAGCTAAGATTATATTCCCTCAAATTTGCTTTGTTTGCACAACTTTTGTTAACGCTATTGACTGAAATGATATACACAGCCCAGTTACAGAGGTCAGAAAGTAGGAAAAGCTTTGGAATGCATTTTTGGACTCTGATCAGTTTGTACTTTCCAGGTTGTCCTTGTAGCTCTGGATAATTAAACCCTCATCAGGCACTGCATTGCTTCCAGCTGACAGGGCAGAGCTGCAGGTTAATCTCTCTTTTTGTGTTGTTAGGATCCTAACAGCTGAGCAGTCGTGATATGTAGAATTCAGCACTGCAAACTCTAAGGAGACAAAGTGTTTTCTAGACTGGACCTTTGGTGGTTTTCTGTTTGTGAGGTGCACCCCAAGAAGTGCAAAAATGCGCACGTTGATCTTGACAGTGTGTTCAGAAATGAACACAGTCATTTCTTATGTACATAGAAAGTCCTGGTGGCTTTTTTGTATGTCAGTTATGTCATAATGTCATATGGCATAATTTACGTTAAACTTTTTTGCAATTCAGCTCTGTCATTATTAGTATCACAGTCATTAAAAACCTAGATTTTCAAGGTCCAGATACCTGAATTACATACCTTCTGGTCTAAAACTTGCATGAGTGGATGCAAGTGACTCTCTTTTCTGTTATTTTTGGGCAGCTTTTTGACACATCTCAAAGAAGCAGATTTTTGAGGTGACAGAAAATACTCTTAGTTTCAGAAGTTGGGAAGAGGAAGAGAAAGGGTCCTGATAATGTAATCAGATGCATGTGTGCAGGCATAACACCTAGTGAAAGAATTCAGTATGCAGGCCTGAACTGTGCTGAAGAGTTGGTGCTTGTCTACCTTAATGCCAATGCTGTGTCTTACTGAAAATCAGGTGGATATTGTTCTTTCATAAATCGTAGCATCGGAATCCTTTTGCTGTAGAAGTGGCTGCAATTCAGAATCAGTCAATGAGTTATATAGTAAATAGATTTCACTTTAAAGAAACACTTTTGTTGGATGACATACAGAATATCACCATGCTGTCAGTCTTGGCTTGCGTCATTTAATTTGTGAAAGAGTAGGGCAGTGTGTCAGTCTTTTTACTGTTGGCTGAAATCAGTGCGTGGGAAACTACCTAGAACACCCAAGTAGTTCACTAGGTTCCTCTGGATAAAATAAGGATTGAGATGGAGAGTTCCCAGTTAAAAAACTTGGATTCCTGTTTCTTCCCAAATGAGGCCAGCAGTAATGTCTGTGACCGTTAAGTTCGGGAACTGCAGGGTGCTTTTGAATTTTTTGACTGAAGGGTGCTAAACACGTTTTCTGTTAGCTGAGAGAGTACAGGTGGTGCACTTATAATCACTCCTTTATATGTTAGAGCACTTAATCACTGACAGTTTGATTATGTGGCTTTTATGAATGACCTCAGGGCATGCAAGTCCGCTGAGGATGCCTCCTGGGTCAGTACAGGTGTTGGCCTGAGTACAAAATGAAAGGTAGCAAAATTGAGGGGTGGTGGGGAGGAGGAGCAGCAGCTCATGTGACTGTGACTATGTGAAATCAAAGTCTGCTCTGATAAAAGTCCCTGTAATTGTAATCAAGTCTCTTATTTCATCCCAATGGTTTAAGCATTGTGCAGGGAGTGAAAATTATGACTGTCAGTATACACAAATAATTTTGAGTTTGGATTTCTTACCTTTGGCCTGCTGCTCTTCTGCCTGCTGTGTGTCTCAGTGTACTTTCATTTCGTAAGCTTGGTAGTCATGCAGCACAGAATTAGTTTGATAAATGAGCTCCAGTGCTGTGAAAGGTTGTGAAATTTTGTCATTCCGGAGGAGTTCTGGCTTGTTGGCTAGACTGTAGGCCTGGCAGGTGGAACTCCTGCTTCTTCTCTTGCAGCCATTTAGCGTGGGCAAATACTGTAGACCTGAGTTTTGCAAAAGGATTCCTTAATTTTGGGTGTGGTCTTTCACTATTTACCTTGAAAGTCTTCAGCCAGAACTGTATACAAAATCCTATACTTTTTGTTCATAGCCACTGCCTATTTTGCCACCTTATTTTGTATTTAATAACCACATGGAGCATCTTGCATCAAACAGTTTAATCTCAAAACAGCCTTGGGGGTTGTATTTGAAGTCTGATGAAAGCATTGTGATACTTTGAGAAGCTATTCAAGGGGTGACTACAGCAGCAAGTGGTCACCCTTGAAGTGTGAGTATTTTTTTAAAAACTGTGGTCTGTCTGTTCATGATTCATTTATGCATTTACTTACGCTTCTCCCATTTTTTTCTCCAGTAACTTTCCGTGCAAAAGGCAGGTTGAAACATCCAGTGACCTTACATCTTTACCTCTTCTCTAACAGCAGTTCTTGTTATGGCCAGCTGAGCAGGAAGGCCAGGAGTGAGAGGAAGAGTAGCCAGTGCTGAAAGCAGGAAGGAGACAGTGCAATACCTAGTATCATTCTGCTGCCATAAGCAAGTCATAAACAGCCTTGTCATGGGGGTCCTGTAGAACTGTCTGGTCACAAACCAGGTTCCTTCAGCCAGAGGTTGACTTCTCCAAAGGTGAGATACTCACTGAATGAGAAGGCTTATCACTTTTGCAGTTAGATGATACTATGCCTGGGGTTTTATGGTCTTTTGATAGAAATGTGCCTAGTAGAGGCTGTAAAAGCACAGCAGGTGCTGGAGAAGTTAATGACCTTAAGGTGCCTGAGGGTACTTTGTGAGTCTGATGCCTAACTGATGTATTGGGTGTTACTAGTGGCTGGTAGAAAGCTACCATAAATGGAGATAAAAGTTACTGGCATCAGAAGTCCAATAAGTTCATGTTGTCATCCTGGATTTGAAGTTGAAGAATGTTGGGACTGCTGAGACAGCTTTGTGCTTCAAGGCCTCCAGAGAGGTGAGGTTGCAGATCTTTCTCACAGCCGTATTAATATATAACTGAAAAGAAAAGGGTATAAAAGTCTCCAAATAGCTTTCATCATTGTTCTGTTAGGGGTGGTCATATTTACAGTCTTCCCCTGTTTTATCCCCTCTGCATTCTGTCCTGAACTAAGGCAATTTGTGACTGAGTGGTGTGGAGGAGTATCTGTGGCCAATGTCAACACCCTGCTTGCAACTGAACAGTATGTTTACAATATAGAGTGGCTTCTGACTGATACACAACCCTTGTATTTGAAGACCTGTGACACAAGATGTATGAATCTGGCAGCTGTGACCTGACATGGTTTTCTTGGGAATAAGGGGTCCTGTATTATTCCAGTTTCTGAAAGGCATTAGGTTTAAGTGTGTTTAGGGAGAACGCTAGAAAATCTGTAAGGGAATTTAAACCTCTGGATCAGAAATTGATCTTTGAAGTAGAATCTTTTTGAATCTAGATTCAAAAATTAAGGTGTAGATAGGACTCTTGATTCTGTGGGGGGTTTTTTAGAGAACTGTTACATAAATTGTGAGAGTAGTTAATTCCAGTAACCTAGCTTCAAAGGACTTTAATCAAAATCATGGCTGAAGTTCTCTCCAAAGTTGTGTGGGAGATACAACAGGTTAATTCCCTTGTTGTGAGTATGCTGTAGGCTTGTCACAGAATCATAGAATGGTTTGGGTTGGAAGGGGCCTTAAAGATCATCTAGTCCCACGCCCTTGCCGTGGGTAGGGACATCTTCCACTAGACCAGGTTTCTCAAAGCCCCATCCAACCTGACCTTCAACACTTCCAGGGATGGGACATCCACAGCTTCTCTGGGCAACCTGTTCCAGTGTCTCACCATCCTCATGGTAAAGAATTTCTTCCTAATATCTAATCTAAATCTCCCCTCTTTCAGTTTGAAACCATTACCCCTTGTCCTATCACCACACTCCCTGATCAAGAGTCCCTCCCCATCTTTCCTGTAGGCCCCCTGTAAGTACTGGAAGGCCACTAGAAGGTCTCCCCAGAGCCTTCTCTTTCTTCTCCAGGCTGAACAACCCCAACTCCCTCAGCCTGTTCTCATAGGTGAGGTGCTCTACCCCCCTGATCATCTTCGTGACTCTCCTCTGGGCTTGCTCCAACACGTCCATGTCCTTCTTATGCTGAGGGCCCCAGAGTTAGACACGGTACTCCAGGTAGGGTCTCACAAGAGCAGAGTAGAGGGGGAGAATCCCCTCCCTCGACCTGCTGGCCACGCTGCTTTTGATGCAGCCCAGGATGCGATTTGCTTTCTGGGTTGCAAGCGCACATTGCAGGATCATATTCAGTTTTTCATCCACCAACACCCCCAAGTCCTTCTCTGCAGGGCTGCTCTCGATCCACTCATTGCCCAGCCTGTATCTGTGTTTGAGATTGCCCTGACCCAGGTGCAGGACCTTGCACATGGCCCACCCATGTTGAACCTCATGAGGTTTGCACGGGCCCACCTCTCCAGCCTGTCCGGCTCCCTCTGGATGAGCCTCCCTTCCCTCCAACGTCTCGACCACACCACACAGCTTGGTGTTGTTGGCAAACTTGCTGAGGGTGCGCTCAGTCCCACTGTCCATGTCACCAACAAAGATGTTAAACAGCACCGGTCCCAAAACTGACCCCTGAAGAACGCCAGTTGACACTGATCTCCACTCGGATGTCGAGCCGTTGACCATGACTCTTTGAGTGTGACCATACAGCACTCTTTGAGTGTGACCATACAGCCAATTCCTGATCTACCAAGTGGTCCATCCGTCAAATCCATGTCTCTCCAATTTAGACACAAGGATGTCGTGCAGGACAGTGTCAAATGCTTTGCATAAGTCCAGGTAGATGATTTCAGTTGCTCTTCCCTTATCCACCAATGCTGTAACTGGTGGCTGACACACCAGAAGGCTGTGCTGCCATTCGGTGAGACCTAGACAGGCTGGAGAGCTGGGCAGGGAGAAATATAACGAAATACAACAAGGGCAAGAGTAGAGTCTTGCATCTGGGAATGAACAACCCCATGTATCAGTATAGGTTGGGGACTGAGCTGTTAGAGAGTAGTGTAGGGGAAAGGGACCTGGTGGTCCTGGTGGGCAGCAGGATGACCATGAGCCAGCAATGTGCCCTCGTGGCCAAGAAGGCCAATGGCATCCTGGGGTGTATTAGGAGGGGTGTGGTCAGCAGGTTGAGAGAGGTTCTCCTTCCCCTCTCCTCTGCCCTGGTGAGACCGCATCTGGAATATTGTGTCCAGTTCTGGGCCCCTCAGTTCAAGAAGGACAGGGAACAGCTTGAAAGAGTCCAGCACAGAACCACAAAGATGATTAAGGGTGTGAAATGTCTCCCTTATGACTCCAGGGAGCTAAGTCTCTTTAGCTTGGAAAAGAGGAGACTGAGGGGTGACCTCATCAATGTTTATAAATACGTAAAGGACAAGTGTCAGGAGGATGGAGCCGGGCTCTTCTTGGTGATGTCCAGTGACAGGACAAGGGGCAACGGGTGCAAGCTGGAGCACAGGAGGTTCCACATTAACATAAGGAAAAACTTTTTCGCTGTGAGGGTGACAGAGCACTGGAACAGGCTGCCCGGAGAGGTTGTGGGGTCTCCTTCTCTGGAGACACTCCAAACCCGCCTGGATGCGTTCCCGTGTGATCTACTCTAGGTGGTCCTGCTTTGTCAGGGGGTTGGACTAGATGATCTTTCAAGGTCCCTTCCAACCCCTAGCATTTTGTGATTCTGTAACCCTGTTGTAGAAGGCCACCAAATTTGTCAGGCGCAAAATGCCCTTAGTGAACCCACGTTGGCTGTCACTAATCACCTCCTTATTTTCCATGTGCCCTAGCATAGTTTCCAGGAGGATCCGCTCCCTGATCTTGCCAGGCACAGACTGACTGGCCTGTAATTCCCCAGGTCTTCCTTTTTAAAAATGTGGGTTAAATTTCCCCTTTTCCAGGCAGCGGGAACTTCACCAGACTGCCACGACTTCTCAAATATGATGGATAGTGGCTTAGCAACTTCATCCTCCCGTTCCCTCAGGACCCATGGTTGCATCTCATCAGGTCCCATGGACTTACGCACCTACAGGTTCCTTAGATTGTCCTGATCTTCTGCTACAGTGAGTGGTTCTTCATTCTTCCAGCCCCTGCCTTTGCCTTCTGTGACTTGGGCGGTGTGGCTGGAGCACTTGCCTGTGAAGATGGAGACAAAAAAAATGAGTACCTCAGCCTTCTCCATATCCTGGGTAACAAGGTCTCCTGTTTCCTTCCAGAAAGGGCCCACATTTTCCCTAGTCCTCCTTTTATCACCAGCATAGCTATAGAAGTTTTTCTCGTTGCCCTTGACATCCCTGGCCAGATTTAATTCTGTCAGGCCTTTGGCTTTCCTAACCTGATCCCTGGCTGCTCAGACAATTTCTCTGTATTCCTCCCAGGCTACCTGTCCTTGCTTCCACCCTCTGTAGGCTTCCTTTTTTTCATTTGAGTTTGTCCAGGAGCTTTTGTCCAAGGAGCTCCTTGTTCATCCATGCAGACCTCCTGGTATTTTCACCTGACTTCCTCTTCATTAGGATGCATCGCTCCCGAGCTTGGAGGAGGTGATCCTTGAATATTAAACAGCTTTCTTGGGCCCGTCTTCCCACCAGGGCTGCATCCCATGGTACTGTACCAAGCAGTTCCCTGAAGAAACCAAAGTCTGCTCTCCTGAAGTCCGGGTCAGTGAGCTTGCTGTGCACCCTCCTCACTGCCCCAAGGATCTTGAACTCCACCATCTCATGGTCACTGCAGCCAAGGCTGCCCCCCACCAGCTCCTCCTGGTTGGTGAGAGCAAGGCCTAGGGTGGCTCCTCTCCTCGTTGGCTCCTCTGTCACTTGGAGAAGGAAGTTATCATCAGAGCATTCCAGGAACCTCCTGGATTACTTGTGCCTTGCTGCGTTGTCCGCCCAACAGATATTGGGGTGGTTGAAGTCCCCTATGAAGACCAGGGCTTGTGAATGTGAGGCTGCTCCTATGTGTCTATAGAGAGCCTCATCTGCTTGGTTTTCCTGGTTGGGTGGCCTGTAGCAGAGCCCCCGCTATAATGTCACCTGACCCTGTGCTCCCTTTAATTCTGACCGATAAGCTCTCTGTCAGCTCCTCATCCATCTCCAGGCAGAGCTCCATGCACGACAGCTGGTTATTGGCATAGAGGGTGACACCCCCTCCTTGTCTCCACTGCCTGTCCTTCCTGAACATCCTTCCATTCCATTGTTCCAGTCACAGGAGCCGTCCCACCATGTCTCCATGATGCCAATAAGAGCACAGCCCTGCAGGTGTGCGCGCATCTCTTAGCTCCTCTTACTTATTCCCCGTGATGTGTGCGTTTGCATAGAGGCATGTAAGTTGGGCACTGATGAAGCTGACTTACTGTCTGGAATTCCTTTGTGCTGCTCCTCAGGTGCTCTCCTGCTGACCTGAGATCCCTCTCCAGGCTCTGGGCATCTGTTGCTGGCACTGGTGTCAGACTGGTAGGAGTGGGATGGATTGAGGTTCCCCTGCCCTGGCAACTTTAGTTTAAAACCCTCTTCACCAGCTTGGCAAGCCTGTTTGTCTGACCAAACGGTCTTTTGGCTTGAATCTGACTGTTCTAACTGTCCTCTTTTCCCTGCATGTTCACGCACTTTGCTCTGCATTACAGGATCCTTGTCATCTTCATGTTATCTGTGGATATATTGCTTTTCTAGGTCGTGAAGGAAAAGACAGAGAATGGAAATGTTTTCTTGCTATATGTTCTTGAATTCTGTAACTCATTTAACTCTGCTATCTACTTTAATTCAAATGTTGAGTAACGTAATATAAAAAAAATTATCAGCAGTGGATTGCTATCTGTAGAACAGTTCTGCTGGTTTTTATTTCCTTGCTTTGCATGAGGTGGGGCAAATTTGAGTGGGACTCCAGAGCTATTGATTACAAAGTTAATGATTAGCTCCCTCAAGGGAAGTCTCTGCAGCCCCAGAGAGTGATACCTGGGTGAACTTCACTGGGAGGTGTCACCGTGCTCACCCATTAGTTATAGTCTCTCCTGGATGTCCAGTATCAGACACTGAGTATCAGATGGGATTCTGGGCTAAGTGAACCTTTGACTGGACCCAGCAGAGTCATTTTTACTTTCTTCTTTGCTGGCAGTTCACTTCTGTGCTCTAATTGTCACGTATCTCAGGCAGTAACTAGGGGCTTAAGTGTAGGGGGGAAGATTTTTGAGTGCTTTTTTACACACGTTGGAAGAGAAGCAGGGAGGAAGGAAGGTTTGTAAAAAATAGCCTGAAATGTCACTTTCTTTTCTGACTAACTACTGAATCAGTCAGGTTTCCCTTCTTGCATCTCTCACGCTGCTCCTAAATTACATTCTTAGATTGCAGCTCATTCTCACTCTTGTTCTGTTGTCACTTAAAACCAGCAATACTCATTCACCTTTTCTGAATTTTATTGTTTCTCAATCCCTTTCCTTCTCGTTTTTGCTAAGCGTCACGCTTATACTCGTCTTTCCCTTGTGGTTCTTCCAGTCTCTCTTGGTAGTGGTGAACATGCAGTAAAGCTTCCGTTATTACTGGTTTTATAGTTTTCCATCTCTTTTATGTTGCTCTTTTTTATTACATATGGAAATCATTAAAATGTGCCCTGACACTGGGGAGCAAACAATACATATTCCAAAAGTAATTTGTCAACAACTTTAGATTTTGGTATGGTGATGTGTCCTACCATAAACTTTACACAATAGTTAACAACTTGTTTACACCTTACACCTACAGAAACCAGCTCAATTTTCCTCTTGAGAAAGGGTGACATGTTAAAAAAAAAAAAATCAATCCAAAATCGAAACAGAACTGTTTGTCAACTTCATATGAGTACTACTTAGATAAAAGGTTAAGAGCCTTCTTCCCAGAAGGACTTACTTAAGTTTTTGCTGTTGTAACAGGGGTATTATGGGGTAAATATTTCTAGTATATCATTATGACAGTGGAAATACGTATGTGCTGCTGGGGGTGAGAATAGGGTACAGATGAAGAGCCAGTCATTTGGGATTTAGAAAAATAAGTCTGTATCTGGAGTAGTCAAAAAAGAAAAATAGCAAGAAAATTCAGCCTTCACAGCCTCTCTGAGGAACCTGGGAATGAAAGAAGCTGTTTTGTTAAAATATGAACATACATTGACCTGTATCCAATCTTCAAAGCCAATAAAATGCTCTTGAATGTCAACAACTACTTTATTTTGTCAAAATAAACCTGTTTAACACTTCTTTTCAGATGGAATCTGAACAAGAACTAAAATGCAGAATTCAATGTATGTTGAGTATCCTAGGTCGGTGGCATAATGTGGATAAGTAAGAATATACTGGTAGTGGCCTATCTCGCAATTTAAGAAAATACTTCAACTAGAACTTTTATGACTGTACCCTTACAGCTTGGCGTATGTTTTCATATTCAGTTACTATGTGGAAGGTGTTGACAGAAAATGAAATTTTAATTTTATACACAGCCAACAAATCTTAATAGTGGCCTGATTTTTAGTAATGAGACCTCAGCAAAATATGTGTGTCACCAGGGGGAAAAACATTCATCAGTTTGGAAAAATCCCTAAACCTGTTCATCAGCCACCTGTCTTAGATTGCTCCTCCTTTTCCAAGAGAGAATTTTGTTGCTTTCTGAAGCCCCTCTAATTGAAAATGACACTTACTCAATTAGGAAGAAGTGATATTCCCAACTAGACAACTGTGCATGAATATCAAATGCACACTTGTTCATAATCCATCAAATTAAATATTCAGTTAATATAGAATAATTAACCTGAGAAATTAATATTCTCATGGAAACTTCATGAACAAGAAATCTAGACTAGTAATTTTTTAGAACAGTCCAATTTCAGATAGAATTGAACAAGGATTTTTTTTAACCTTTGCTGAGCATCTTAGACTAAAATCAATGTTATGGCTCCGGACTTTTATTGCAGCAATTGCTGCACAGTCTGTGCTGTATATATGCAATGTGCTTATTGTTTGGAAATAAGAGTAAAACTGTAATAGCTAATAAAAGTATCTTCCTGCCGTATTGCAGATGTCACACGTATTTAACCTGCAGAAAGATAACCTGCAAAAAATATTGTGAGGAGCTTTTCTCTGTGTGTCCCCCCAAGGACTTTGCACTCTTTTCTTCTTCAGCATAATGGAAGAAGAGGCTGTCTGTTTAAAAGTATCTGAAAGACTGGGACTCTCACTGTTGGTAGGGGCAGGGTATTCTCTTGGTTGATCAGTCACCACATCTGTACTCAAGTGTTTTTATCCAACATCTTTTGATTTGTACTGGTAGTAGTAAAAAAAGGAATGATTTAGCCAGTTGAAATTGCTTCCCTTCTGGACTGTGTACATTTGTATAAGGGTTGTTTTTAGGTTTCCATTTTAAAAAAAAAAAAAAAGGTAGGGGAGGAAGTAGGGAGAGAATTGCACGCCTGAATTTAATAATTATAGTCTTTGCTTTCAGAGAAAAAAGGTCACAGAGACTCACAAACCGATTTTTTTATTATT
Source organism: Leptosomus discolor (assembly GCF_034619465.1). Classification (NCBI taxonomy): domain Eukaryota; kingdom Metazoa; phylum Chordata; class Aves; order Leptosomiformes; family Leptosomidae; genus Leptosomus; species Leptosomus discolor. The sequence goes on along the minus strand of NC_141395.1, from coordinate 19,498,323 downwards.
ATTATTGTTTGAACGTTTCAGACTTTGGAAAAAGTAGCTTGTGCAGTGCAGCCAGTAAGAATGAAGGATTTTTCATAGCAGTTGACTGCAGTGTGCTGGAGCTGATGACCAATCATTAGCTTAACTGGGTTCAAAGTTTCACTTAGTCTTTTCATAGTAACCCAGTTACTTGGCTTTAATTTTCAGTCAAAATAGTAATGTTGCAGTAAACATTCCGATACCTTGGTGAAAAACACATTAAGAGAGGGATAAATATTTAACCAGTTATTTCATCATAAGCTTCTTTGTGATCTAATTATTTTTTTTTAAATTAGACCTTCCCTGAAAATTTTACTGCTCCTCAGATTTTTTTATTTGAGGCATTTCTGAAATTTGAGTTTAACGATGAGCAGATGATTCACAATTGAAGCATTCATGAACAGGGACAGCAGTATTGCAGAATATGCAATAAAGTAAAGCAGCTGCTTTAATTTTAGGGTATCTTTCAAGGTCTGTATATCTGCTCACATGGACGTCACATTTCATTCACCTGGACAACCTTGCCCATTCGCCACTCAAACATGAGCATGTATGTCTCCACTTTGCATGGTCCACCCCACAATTGGTATCTGATGCAAATATTAGCCGTCAGGGCTCTGCAGTGGAGTACCCAGAGTGAGCATAGAGGGGAATGGCACGAAGATCACTTTTTTTACAATTTTTGAGGAGTACAAGTATGCATTTCCTGATTTGATGGACAGAGTCTTCTGTTTATTTTTGTCACTGTCAAAAAAGTATTTTTGTTTACTTTTAACAGCTCTTGTGTACCTTAAAGTAAAACAGCAGCAGTAAAAAGGCATCTGTAGTTTTACATGAGTTGTTTGAATGATCTCACCTATACTCCTTTATTTTATGTTTACTGAATTTATCTTGCAGTAAAGCTTTAGTGCTTTCTCACTGCTAGTACTTTAGAGCTGGTCAGCTAAAAGACATCAATAACCAGCAACAGAAAACCACTTATTTTAGTAGTCAGGTTAAGAAGCTAGGGTGGAACAATTTGCTCCAACATCAAAATGTCTCTTCTGTCTGTCTTTCAGAAAGTACCTCTGAGCCTGATTCACGAAGAACCTATACTCTGCAGAATTACTTGAACAATGACTATACATACAGAACACATAATTTGCAGTGGATTTCAGGTAATTAATTTCTACATACAGCACGAATGTCAAGAAAATGTACTACCTTCAGTAAACACGTGTCTTCATGCTGAGGTGACTAGCTGTATCCTGAAAAAAAAGTTAAATTATTTAATGGTGCCGTTATAGAAAGGTACATACCTCAAAGAGTTGTGATTTTTTTTTTTTTCTTTTAGATAAATGTTCACATTCATGGCAAGCTGTATTCTGATACTGCTGTAAGAGCATACTTACTTAAATGTGTTTTTGTAGAAGCATGTTATCCTTTGAAGTGCGTGGGACAGGGCTTTTTCCTTTTGAGTGTGCCTAGTGACCTGAGGGAAGAGATGCCGGAAGGTGGAGGCTGTGAGCCCTGGAACTACGTTTTGAGAACGTTCTTGTGCTATAAGCTTCCTTTCATTACAGAAGTGGGAAACACAATATTGACCAGATTTTTGTATTTTATTTCCTGCTTAAAAACATAGGGGGAAAAGCATAACTGATGAGCACTTCAGTTACTGTTTATTAGCAGCTCTCTTGTTCTTCTAGGAAATCAGTATCTTCACAAAACAGCTGATGGGGACATCCTACGTATCAATGCTGACACCGGAACATCCTCAGTAGTCTTGGCGAATACGACATTAGTACGTTGACTTATATATAACATATGCAGATGTTGGGAAAGGTATTGAATTTAATGTTTTCTTCTGCACATTTCTTTGGAATCGGTGCTTAACGTGTTCCTTTTGTCCTTTGTTGACAGGATAAATACAAGGCAACCACTGTTATATTGTCTCCTGACCAAAAGTTTGCTCTTCTGCAGTACAGCTATACAAAGGTACAAGTGCACTTTACTTCTCTGAGGATGAAACTGGGAAGTAAAGGTTTGGGAGCAACTGAGAGGCTGAGAGAATGTGAGGGAGATGCAAAAGGATGGATGAATGAGATGGATGTTTGCAGGGTAACAATGAAGTTGAGCAGGCAGGAGGAGGAGAGGGGAGACTAGTATTGTCTGTGAGCTTGGCAGAAGAGATGTGACTACCCGAGAAAAGAACTTGAATAAAAAAATGGATGGAGAGCTATCACAAGGACAGTGAAGCTGGGTGGTTCATCTGGGAAGACAAGCTGGAAGGGTAGATAGGCATGACTGTCCAAGGAGCTGTGTGGGTAAGGAGAAGTGATGAGTAGATATGCTTGTACATGTACTATGTGTGTATATATATATGGTCGTTACACTGTGGTGTTAGGACATAAGAATTTAAAACAGGTGAATGAAAAGCAGCATGTGCTTACAAGAGAAGGCTGTCCTCTTGTGCCTCGAGTGGACTTAGGTGTCCTTGTTCCCTGCTGTCAGCAAGCACACGAAAAACCTCCAGCATAATGCTTCGTCCTGGCTTGGTGCCCTGAGGGGAAGAGATGCACGTTGGTCATGAATCTTGTGATCATGGTGGTGTGGTCAATGGGTCATTGCTGGTGTGTTTGTCAACCGATGTTTGTGCCAGGTGGCAGGAAAACCTGGCTCTGTGTGCCAATTGAGGACAGTTATAGAAACTTAATGGAGGCAATAATTTGCCCTACAGTTTATGCACTGAGAAGCCAGTAACTTTGTTGTTGTTTCCTGTTTTTTCCTTTTTTTTCTGCTAGAGAGCTGCCTGTTTTATTTGTAAAAAGCTCAGTGGTGACTTGTGCAGTGTACAAATACTCAAGCACTGTATCACTGAGCTCTGTCTACATGTTCTGGCTTTGCAGTCCAAGAATGCCTCTCACGCTGTGCCAGCCATAATCCATGCACTCAGTTGTCACTTTTTTTTTCTGTTTTGGCTTCCTTGCTAGGTGCTACTAAGCCAGTTACCTTTTGTCTTTCTGAGTTGTTCAGAATTGTTTGACTTTCTACTGCATCATTAGTGACCACAGAATGCGTTGTATTTTTCCAGCCACCCTATTCGTCCCCTCTACTTGTGATTTATTGCTCTATAGTATTTTATTTGTTGCAGTCATAAGAGCTAATTTTATTTTAATGATGAAGCAAGATCTTTTGAACTTTATGTAATAGTGTGATTGAAAGTTATGTTATTATTAATCTTTATTGCAAGAGAACAGAGTAACAGAATGAATCATGAGGATGTGGACACTTCTTATGTAATAGCCATCTGGTTGTGTAGTACTAAGTTATTGTTTTATATCTTCATACAAATCTTCAAAAACCATCATAGAAGGTAGCATTATTGTAACGTCGACACCGTGGGCTAAATCAGACCTCTTCAGCCCCACGTAGTGAACACATTAAATGTGTCTGCATTACCATCATCTTTCTCTCTATAAAGTGCCCACAGAGTGACAGACTTCAAGAGGCAGGTTTCTGAGAGAAAGGATTTATTTCTGTGACAATATGAATTGGAACAGGTCACCCTGGAACTGGAGGAGCTGCTACAGAAACACTGCTGGTACTTGAGGAGTACTACACAATAAGATGCCAAGTTAAATACAGCACGAAAAATGAGAAGGAAAACGTCAAATACGCTGGAAAGCATAAGGAAGGGCATTAACTGTGCATAGCTATGATAGTCTGCCATGTAGCTACAAGGATTTCTAAAAATCTGCAGCATGTCCGACCTCTGTATCTCTGTCCTTAATCAGTCAGTGGCCTCTGCTGTAGTATTTAAGTGATGACCCCAGAGCTGTGGCAATTCTTTAGTCTTTTCTTAAACCTTGCAGAGATTCGTTACCCTTGTACGTTCTGTCTGTCTTCAGCAAAAGCGGGAGGAGGGTTTCAGAGATAATTCAAACTGTAAGAGATGTGAATCCTGGTGAAACTTATTTTCTTAATATTAAAATATTCTTTTGCAGTTGTGGAGGCATTCCTATACAGCTTCATATCACGTTTATGATTTCAGTAGCAGGTCAGTAATTTTTGTACACGAGGAGTAGTTTTAACATTATTTTGCAATGAAGTGACATTTCACCGATTTCTTAGCCGCATTTTATTTTTGTTTTTCCAGTTCTATCTTAGATGGCAGACTGCTACATAACAATACACAATATATATCCTGGTCACCTGTTGGACACAAACTGGTTAGTAAAGATAAGTGAAACTTTGTAAACAGTCGGTTTTGTACGTGTGGCATGGAAGCTCACATTGTCTGTACACTTGAGGTTTTGGGACTTTCCTACTGCTAAGATGAAGTAGCTGAACTAGTTTCCAATTTGACTGCTGTTGCTGGAAAGATTCCAAAATCACTCTCTGTGTTTTGTTATCTTCCTTAATGAAAATGCATTCCTGAAAGTAATAGTGGCCCCAGTAGTCTTGAAATGCACAAATGCACAGGAACTTAATGTTTTTACAGTTGCAGACAGTAGCTCATCCCTTTCAAAGGCAGCAGCATTACAATTGTCTGCTTAATCGTCACTGTGATTTTTATTTCCTAATTACACCGTAATCAATGATTTTTTATTTGATGGGTGCATGTAACAGGGATTAGGGATCAAAATCTCTCTTGTGCTCTTTCCCACTGGCCTTTTTTTCCTCCTGTCCTCCCCACTCCATGGCAATGGTGACAGCCAGTGTGTTTGCAAGGCTTGTGCTTCCCCTACAGTGAGCGTTGGATCTGACTAAAGAGCTATCACAGGAGAATGTGGTGTTTATTTATTCTTATTGCTTGTAGTGTAGGGATTAAAGAACCCAGCCACAGAAGCAAAGGACATTGAAAAGAGCTTTCCGCATCTCAGAGCGAAGCTCTGGAATAAGACTGTGTTGTTCGGTTGTTGTAGAGGAAAAACAGGGATGATTAGAGAGGCAGGCGGGTGCCAAAAACTAGAGGAGTTCTGAGCGCTGCTGAGGAAATGCAGTATCTTTGCAGACCTATTGGCAATGTTGAGACCCCCATCAATGTTTTACCAAAGTGCTGATAGTTTTCTTTGAAAGACAAATTGGTGAAAAACAACTCCTGATGGAGGAAAATAAGCTGGTATCTCAGCAGAAAATGAATGGCAAGGTTTTCAAAACTTGATACAGTAATCGTGTCACTTATTGTAGTTGGTTGGTTTTGCATTTAGGCCTGAAGTTAGGTTGCTACATGCAATTTATGTTAATAATTCAAATTTGTAAGTGTCAGTGATGTTTGGTGAAATGCAACTTTCAAAGTCAGTTTTTGTCATCTGATATAAAAGTGAATTTCCCAGTAGATGAGGCAAAAGAAGGAAGTAGGATTTACTCTAATAGTAATTGTGATCACAATGATATTTTGCAGGCATATGTTTGGAATAATAACATTTATATAAAAGCTTCACCAACAGCAGAACCTGTGCAAATCACTGAAAATGGAGAAGAAAATAAAATTTTCAATGGAATACCAGATTGGGTTTATGAAGGTAACTATGTCAAGCATATTTTACTTTGCATTATGATGTAAAAAATTCAGGTTATTGTAATTATTTTATTATAACTGTTATCTCATTTCTTATCATTGAATCTAAGTCTATATTTTAACAGAAGCATGCATCTTTACCCAAGCTTGATACCTGGCTAGTGTGAGGATCTGAGAATGGAAATGAGTTCGTCTAACTTGCAGCACATCACTGGAAATCGCAGTGTGTGAATTAGCTTCGTATGATAGATTATAAGCATTGATCTAATGTCTCATTTCAGAACCCCAGCAAACAGTGTGCACTTTGGTATCTCAACTTCAATTAAAAAAAAAAGTCCTATTAAAAACTAGTGAGAACAGTACCTAGGATAGAAGAGCCAACTTGCCAATTGTAACTTAAATGCATTTACATCTCTTTCAGAGGAAATGTTTGGCACCCATTCTGCTCTGTGGTGGTCTCCAAATGGCAATTTTGTGGCATATGCAGCTTTTAATGATACAGAAGTTCCTGTTATAGAGTATTCGTTTTATTCTGAGGACACCTTGCAGTATCCAAAGACCGTTAGAATCCCGTATCCCAAGGTCCGTGTTATTTATTAAATGTGTTTGTTCGCAGTTTCATTAAGAGAGTAGTCTCATCTAATCAGTTTCTGCTAATGAAAATATTGTCTGTCTCTCCTCAACAGCTTGCTGTGATTACTCTTTCTGAAGTCAACAGCATCTGGCAATGTTAAAGTATTTTATTATCTCCAGGGGAAAGCAAAAAGAAAAAAAAAGATTTAAGGTTTTGTTGTTTCAGCAGAAAATTTTGAAGTAGCAAGTAGATGTTGAGATAAAAAAAGCTCTTAGGGAATTGAAGTTGGTACAAAGCATTTGGCAGATGTACATTGCGTTAGAGTTGTGCATGGTATTGATAATGGCATCTTCTTCAACTAATGTAGCATTTTTAGTTGTTGGATGAAGGGGAGGAATCTGCTGATCAAGTTTCTTTGCCCACACCTAAAAAGCTTTTTCAGTTTTAGCTGTGAGAGTGAAGCCTTTGGTGCATGCAGCTCCTTTTCCTCGCCCTTCCTCTCCACATGACTTTGTGCCCACTGCTTGTGGTGCTGTTGGCACTGGACTAAATGATGTGAGAGTCAGTCCAATATGCCCCAAACAGGTTCTTTCAGACACTCCACATGTGGAGGGTTTCAGGTTTAGAACAAGATTTGTGTGTGTGAAGATATTTGACATTATGCAGGATTTTGATTTAGCGGAGCGATGCAGCAATGCACTTAAGACACAAGTACAAATTACACTTAAGAGTACAACAATTGCACTGTACTGATGAATCATAATACAAACGTGATTCTCATTGCTGGTCTCCATAATATGCTCACCGCCACAATGGTGGGCATCGCCATTGCTGGGAAGGAAAGCCCATGACTTTCTTCAGTTCTTTTTGTACATTGTTTGGTTTTTATACTCTGTGTTGGGCTGAGGCACCTACATATCCCCCCGCCACTGGCCTGGCCAGCTCAAGAAGATATTTTCACTCTTAATTAACTGGGGCAGAACAGTTGATAGGCCAATTAGTCAGCTGTATCAACTGATACAGCTCTTTGTCTGGTGTAAAAGCTGGCCTCTGGTCCTCTTTGTGCCAAGTTCAGCTTTCTCTGCAGCAGCCATGGTCAGTCACTCCCTACCCTTCCCAAAGGTGTAGGAGCACATGGCCTTTGCCTGTCCCCTTGGAGCCTCCCCCAGAGGGGTCACTGATGCCCACAGCCAGCCACTGGGCTCACTGACAGCTGCAGGGGCTCTGCCCTGAGCGTGGTGCCTTTGAAGAGACATAGGTGTGGAATGACCTGCCAATTCAGATAGCACCTTTTATTACAAACCCCTTTTGTGTGGAATATTGCTGACTTATGGAGGTGAGTCAACTACAGCGACCTAACTGTTAGGATGAGAACTTGGCTAGTTAACTTCTGGAGAAGAAGCCCTCACTGACACAGTTATATTGCACTACATCAGTAGCACTACATTAAAAACAGTGGGGTACATACTGCAGTCACAGCTTTGTGTTATGGGCAGCTATTACGTCATCACTTTAATGTAAGGTATCCATTTCCCTGAAGAAGCACTTTTCTGTCAGCAATGGATTTGATTCACTGTTAAGTACTGTGTGTGGCATGTGAGGCAAGGTATGGTCAGATACTTCTTTGGGTACAAAAAGCCCTATATAGTTGTGAATTTTTCTAAATGTAGTAGTCTTTCTTATCTAGAAATACATAACTAACACTTACATAAATTATCCTTTGTATTTTTTTATATGAATCTATCTTAAGAACTGCATTTAGGAACTTGTCTTTTCACATGTTTGAAGTTGGCTGGTTCTACCTGACTGTCTGTAGTAATTTCTTCATCTATAGTTTCAAACACTTATTTCACCAAGTGTATTCTCTCTTCAAAAGTACAATGGAAATTTTTATTTTTAGGCAGGAGCTACAAATCCAACTGTTCAATTCTTTATTGTGGATACCAAGTCGCTGCCTGCTTTCCACTCTGCTGAAATTTCTCCACCTGCAGAAATAAAATCAGGGTAAGTAATTCTGGATAAATGTTTCCTTGTTTCTTTTGGTGGGAGAGGAGGAGCTCGTATGTGTGACCACCCTATATTCAGTGTATATGGCAGTTTTTCCCAGTCATACAGCTCTGGTAGCAGCAAGATTTACCAGAGAAAATCTGCACAGAGATTATCCTCCTAGTGGTTATATATAGATGGCATATTCCATGTATGTTATATTCAGAATGTGACAAGTTCTTGGCTCATCACATTCAGTGGAGTCTAACTATGGTGAAGTCATTTCACAGTACAACTTTAATATGAGCAAGTTTTGGTATAATCAAATTATAATATATGTATTCCAATTCACTGGGGGGAAAAAAACAAAACAAAACCTTAATGGTAAGTGAAGATTTGATTTCTTTGGAAGCAGACTCCTTGCTAAGGCAAGGTACCATGGTTGTCTTTAGATTTATACTTAAAATGTTTGTTTTCTTTGCAAACATGGTGAAAACCAGCACCTCTCACAGTAAAGGGAAAATTGTATTTCTCAAAATGCCACTGGAAATGCACAACATGATATAAATGTATTTTGTAAAGAGCAGCTAAATTGATTTAAAATGCATGCACACAGAATTTGGTTTCCCAGATCTTGGGTTTTGTTTTTTCTTTCTAACAGTATTGTGGAAATTTTTTAGAGGTTTGCACTTTCAGACATGATGGGTATAGAAGCACAGGTTATACTGATAAACTTCAGAAAAAACAAGAGAGATCTGTTAGCTAGTGCATAAAACCAGCATTTTGTACATGGTGGCCAAAAATCTATAACTGGAATATCAGTGCTGTTCCATTTCAGTTCTCACCACAGTGTAACTAACATCTCTGTGTTAACTGAGATACGCAAGTTTTTATGAATATATTGTTCTTTATCCTTTCTCTACAGTGACACTGCAATAGCTAGATGTTACATAGCTGTTGTGTGCTGGTTTTCTCCAGAATTTCAGTGCCTCAGAATTAAAAACCCTTTATGTTTTGGTCACTTCTGGTTAAGGTCTCTGCTGTCTTAGAGTTATGTTTTACATTTTGCTAACACCTAATGAAAGCTGAACAACGCTGCTGTGTGACCTGGGGAGAATAACCATCACCTGCCTTCCAGCCTTGTACCCATCTGGCTAACAAAGGCCTGAGTTGTATGGAGTTAATCCATTTTTAAATGAATGTAACACTCTGCAAATCAGGATTAATACAAAGGTAAATTAAGTATTGAGTGATGGGTGCAAGGATCGAAACTTACTTTCTCCCGATGGCTGACCAAATAATGGTTAAGCCTCAGCATGTGCATTCTGCAAACATTGAGGTGGCCAGAACAAGTCTTGGGGAATTCTGCAAGAGCAAAAGTACATGAGGAGGAAAAGGCAAGTGATGTGCAGTGTTGCTGTGAGGTAGTTTTGCTCCTGGAAGCAAAAAGTAATGAATATTTGCACAGTATGTGTCTTTATACCACTGTATGACAAGAAAGGTTACTTTTTGTGGTGGAAAATCCTATTTTTGCTTCCTTGGAGCTAAATTCTGAGTAAACCTAAGTTTGAATTTGTGGCATACCTCACCCCACCTGCCTGGCTGTGGATTTTGAGGGGCAGTGCCCCTTCAAATGGTTGCCTGTTGCAGCACTACCCAGAGCTGCTTATATGCACAGCAGTTGTGGCCCCACATTTGAAGGGGGCACAGCGCACTTCCGTTTCAGAGAAGTTTGGTTATTTGTCAAGGAAAGCTGCCAAAATCTGAAATGGCAGTGCTTTGACAGATAAGATGGTGATGAAGTCTGACACTTTTTGCACGAATGACCAGCATGAAATCCATACAGCTTTTGAACACCACTTTTTAGCATCTTGGTTACAGGGGGCTCCAGTAGGCAAACCAGAGGGTGAAGGCAATGGATGCTGCTTGTCTGAAACGTCTGTCCTAAAAATAAGTTGTCTTCAGAGTAGAGAGCTCCAGACGGTGATTGCAGGAATATCCCTTCTCAGCAGCAAATGAGGGAGGGCAATGCAAAACTACTGTACTCTATACTTGAGTTAATTGCAGCTTAGTTAGTATTTCATGTGTTGTTGAAAACTGAAGGTGCATTCCTAGTCTCTATAATAACCTTAAAATATTTATTATATTATAATAATAGTGTAATAAATTCTAATTTGGGGGGGGGGTTCCTTATACTGTCCATCTTGTCTGATGGATGATGTATAGTCTCCACAATTGTTAACAACTTTCACTTGGAAGGAACAAAAACTGTGGGGCTAATTCCTCTTTTACAAAACAAGGGAAACCACTATTATAGGTACATGAAGTTTCACTTTTTTTCCAAACAAGCTCCTGGAGAATGCTTTTATATTATTGGTCTAAAATACACTGTTTGAAGCCAGTGATAGTAGCAATTAGATGACCTGCCAACTTCCCAGTCAAATATGAATCAAACAGGATTCCTAAACTGCAATCTAGAAATAAACGTGCAAGTGGTCGGTAACCAGTTGGCATATATTTTTAAACCATCAACACTAATTGTAGTGTTTTCTTTTTTCTTTCTTCTTCCCCCCTCTGCCCACCAATGATCACTCTCATCACAAAACTTCCCACACATTTTTGTTAACTAACTTTGGGGAAAAAGGGAACATGAACTTGGAACTAAGTCAAATGTGCAAATTCCGTTTAAAAATGTATACTTGCCTTGGAGGGGAGGTTTGTTTTATTTTAGTTCATAAGGCTTCTAGGAGATAGGAGAGAGCTAAAATAAGAAAAGACAAGTACATCTAACAGATCATAATGGTAAACAAAACTGAATTTTATGTGGTGCCTTTTTGAAATTAATATACAGGAATATTCATGAAAATTATTTTTTTCAGATACTCCAATTCTTCACGTCAACTAGTTGGTATTCTGAAGATGAAAGTAAATATCTATTGAAATAGTATCATCACTCCCCCCATTCTAACTAATGCAAATAAATACTAAATTGAACAAAGATACGTATCACTCAGAACGTGCTTACAAGCAGCCAGCTTCACGCAGCTAAGGATAAAATTCCAAAATCTAAGGCCCATACAACTTAATATTCAGAAGTATTTCCTCTAGATGCACACAGTACAAGATTTATGAACAGTCTGGAGTAGCTGTTATTTTATGCATTAGAAGATAGTGATCTGGCTGTTAGAATTTAATTGCAGTCTTTCTGGAAGCGGGTATGTACAAACCATCTAATTCTTTATTGTGTGAATGAGGATAACCAAGGCATCTACTAGCAGCAAAAACAATTGACAAAAAAATGGCTCAATTAGTTTGCATCATTGTTTATTGTTGAAGAGTGGATTGAAATGAAAATAGCCAGATGAGTCTCAGTGAATTGCTGAGTGCCATTGTATAGTAGGCTATTACAGAGAGGATTCTAAATATCTAATGCTATTGCTCTTTTCAGAGATCATTATTTGAGTGTTGTAACATGGGTGACAGATGAAAGGATCTGTCTGCAGTGGCTCAGAAGAATTCAGAATTTTTCAGTCCTCACAGTCTGTGACTTTGAAAGTGCTACTGGAATTTGGTCATGTCCACAGGTAAGAAAAATTATGTGGGAGAGTCACAATGCTTGATAAGTGAAAGTAGAAAGGAGTAGAGTATCTCTGTGTGTTTGTCTGCAGAAGGATAGCCTGATGTTTGCATTTTTCTTTCTTAGGAAAAACAACATACAGAAGAAAGTACAAGTGGCTGGATTGGCAGAGTGAGTATTCAGTTCCTAAAACTGCTACATGCTGAATAAACACTGATAATTAAGAAAATTTCATATGAGCCTCTTGCCGCATGCAATGCCTCCTGTGCAAGTCTGATCCATTCACTTGTTGTGTTTTACATGTTATAGGAAAAAAATGGTCTCAAGTGGAGCCACTATGGCACCCCGCTCCCGGTTTTAGGCTTTTGTGTGTTTGGGTTTCTGAACTCCCCAGCTGGTCTGACAGTGCAGCATGGGCTGGAGCTGTAACTGCGTCCTCCGTGACCCGTGCACCATGTTCAGCTTGCCAAAAAGCAGAGCACTTCTTCCAGACTCTTAATTCTGACCTGCCGCTTTGGTAGCGGTAGGTAGGGGAGTACAGGAGCCAGGATTCAGAATTCCCTTTGTTCTAGGGGAGTTGTCAGCTATGCTGGTTCGGCTGCTCTCCAGTCTTCCTGCCACCTTCAGAATGATCTAGGGGAAAAAAAGAAGTGTATCCTTTAACCTTTGAATCGTATTGGAGAAAAGGCATAGAGGACAAAAGCAATTTTTAGTGTTTCTGGTTGCAACAAACCATTCAAGGTTCTCCGTGGGGGGGGTTGTTTATTTTTTTTTTCCCCCACCTGAAATACCCATTGAAGAGAATTGGGGACACGATGCATATAACTGACCAGATTAAAATTTTCATATGTGTCTGCCAAACCAATTGCTACTGTCTGGATGATGCTTTCCAAGCTGCCTCTCAGTCCTTTTGTACATGGTAGAGAGTAGGCACCTAATGAACTACACAGAAGATCTGGGGGAAGTGAAGCAGAGATGCAAAAGTTCAGACTTGGAGGGAGAAATGAGTTTCAGAGTTTTTGATGAGAACACAGAGTACACTTTCCACTCCCGCATTTTCCACACACTGATTATGCTTTAGTCACTAATTCACTTTTGAAGTCAAAAATGAAAGTTTAAAGAAATGCAAAGAGGGAGGCAACAGCAGGGACGAAATCATCCGCAGTATGAAGATGAGAGATCAACCCACCTGCTGTCAAATTTGATATGGAAAGGAAGGCCTTAACGCTGACACATTTTGCTTCTCTGCAGCAAAGGCTTCACAATTAGACAATGTGATGATCAAGCTGCAGACTTTGTAAACAGTTGTGCAAAATGAGAGGGCAAAATGCAAGTCTGTGCCATTAAACTAGGTTGTTGGTTTTTTGTTTCTTTTAAAGAGACAACCCACATCTTAGGAGCTGTTGGAAGAAAAAGATAATATCACTGTATGATTCTTGGATTTGAGAAGGGACTGGAAAGTAGGGAGGCTTGAAGAGGGGATAGGAAAGGTATATTTATTCCTTTCTTTTATCTGCTTAGGGATGATAAGGTGACACTTGACTGATAAGGGATGTTTGTATATGTATGAGATGTATATATACACATATTTATATACAAGTCATATAAATGTATATACAAACTTAATTAGATTGTGTATGTGTGTAAAATATAGATATATAGTTCATTCTTTGTATATATCTATAGTGGGTTTTTTCTTTTTTTTTTTTTCAAAAATAGAGATGAAATTTTACTTACTCTAAGAATGCTCAGAACAGCCTGTGTTACTGCATAAGGCTTCCAGGTCATGAGCTAAGTTAGAGCTTGCCAGTTGAGTTGAAGGAAAGTCACACTTTGAAAAAGCAAGACTGCAATAAGGGAGAAGCTAGCAAAATATTTGCCAGGTTATTTTTTGCAAAAATACTGGTGGGGAAGAAGGAGAGATTTATCTGGAGCACATGGGTTTGGAAGACTCAAGTTCTGTCATTGCTTACTGAGTGACCGGAGACGAGTCACTTCAACTTTCTGTTTCACTTTTCACTTAAAAAATGGGTATAACATCACAGAGGTAATTGTGTTGTGACAATTAGCTAATGTTCAGATGTTTTGGGCATTTATCACAGAAATAACTTATATTTCATTCGGCTCAATTTCATTTCTCAGTTTTTCTCTCTACCATGCGGAGCACATCCAAATGACAGTCAGTAGAAGGAATCCATTCATTTCCATCACTCCCAATTGATCAATGGATAGTTCCTTCATGAAAATACCATTCCAGTTTGGGTTCTCTGTCATTCCATAATCACCTGCTTAGTAGCAAAATTTTCTCTTGGAAAGCAGCTTGTTTTCTGTGAATAAAGGGGAACATTTTTCAATGTCAAGCTAAAAAAAAAAATTAAAGAGTTCGAAGACTTTGTTCACAAATATGTGTTTTAAAATGGGAAATTCAAGGAAAACATGTCTTTGCAATGTTTACATTGCTATAGGTTACAGCTGCATGTTGGTGTTGGACAGAATAAAAACAGTGAGTTTAAAAGTGGATGCACATATTGTTTCCTAAAACTGCTAGGAAACTAGGAGCACCTGTAGGACTTCAAATTCAAGGGAGCTAGGAGGGGACATTGATCATTACCAGGGCTAATACTCAGGAAATTCTGCCGCTTAAGGAGCAAGAAAATATTTTAAGCATGTTTACTTTTAGGGTAGTGGCTACAGGTTCTACCTACAAAGTCAGCAGGCACAAATTTTTGCAGTACGTTCAGTGATGCATTAAGTATTGAAACTCCTGTTCAGAGATATCAAAACCTAAATTTATTGTTTTGGTTTGGGGAGTTTTGTTGTTTGCTTTAATAGACGTCTCTCTTGTGTTCAAGTTTCAGCCATCTGTCCCTCACTTTGCACCCGACAATGCTACCTACTACAAAGTCTTCAGCGATACAGTAGGTTACAAGCACATCCATTACATAAACGGCTCGCAGGTAAGTAATAAGGGGTAGCACAGTCACTGCTGACTTGTGTTTCTCCTGGTGATTGAGGAGCTTCATGTTCTACTTTTTGCCTTGCCTTTTCCTGCCTCTCCAGGCTCCAATACCTGTTACTGCAGGAAAATGGGAAGTAATCAGCATAGCAGCTGTAACCAATAACTTTTTGTAAGTATTGTAATTAAGCTATTGATTCCTGTCAGATGGGCTTGTAACAAGGGTCTAAGCAAGCAGGGAGGGAGAACAGGGAGAAGGTGTCATTTAACTCGTTAAAAACCTGATCTAAACATGTAAGATAAACCTTTAAATATTGTAATGTACTGTAAAGATTTTACCAAAACTACTATGTTTTGCTTTTATAGATACTACATTAGTAATGAAAACAGTGGAATACCAGGAGGAAGAAATCTTTATAAGTAAGAAATTTTTTCTGTGGTATGAGTAAAATAATTGTTAATGAAAAAGCATTGCCGAATAAAAGATTAGGTTGTTCACGTCTAACGTGCAATCTTCTATGGGATATTTAATGAAAATTGGTGTAGGAGTATAAACTATAAAAATAACTAAAATATTTTTCTGTAAGTTTAGTTAATAAAGGGAAATTGTCAAGAGAAACAAGCAATCCTCAAGCAACAAAACCCTAAAGAAAACTTGTGATTCTTTTATTGCTGTGATTATAATGCCAGTATTATTTGAACTCAAAAGTTTAAAGTCTGCTTTCTCTAGTTTTTAAATCAGTAAGGACTTTACTCCTGAGTTTTAACATACTTCATTTGGTCATCTTACTTAAAAAGCATACATTTGTTTAGCATAGCTTAAAAATAAAAAAATGTCTTTCATCTCTGAAATGAAGCTCATCTACTTTGCAGAGTGCTCTTCTTGGAAAGCAGTCCAAATTCTACTAAATGTGTTAGCTGTGATCTGAATCAAGAAAGATGCCAGTATTATTCTGTGTCCTTCAGCAAAGACGCGCAGTATTATCAGCTAGATTGTCGTGGTGAGTATATCTGGAATTAATTGACATAAAAATGACTCACTGATTAGTTGGGTGGGGAAGTTCGCTTCGTCTTGATATGCACTGTGTAACAATGATATGTGTTGATATCGTTGGATAAATGCATTGGCAGCGGAAAAACATACTCCCTCGTAGGCTCAAAAGCACCTTGACAAAAATTATGAGGATAAAATTTGGTAGTTCTATCTATCAGTGGACCTGAAAGTCAGGCAAAACACTCCTGTCTGCTGTGCATCTCGTCAAGAGCTGCATGGGGAGCTCTGTCTGTAGAAGGAATTTGGAGGCTCTGGGAGTAAGGCAAGCAGCAGGCTGGGTTAAGAGAAGTGCTCTGCATGCAAATAAAATCAAGATAGATAGTGCTGTTCAAAAAAAAATCCAGTGAACGTAATCGTAAGTTTAGCAGTGGGACTGTAGTCTGTCTCTAACCTGTAAGTGCTTGTGCTAGAGAGTACAAAGGATAAATTAACCAAAAGGTAGGAAAAATAAAATCTCTAAAATTTCCCTTAAATTACATCATATGTGGTTTTTTAAGATGCCAAGATCATTCTTTCTCTATGGACTAGAAGAACAGACAGCAGAGAGGGAATTGTTCTGTCAGGTTGTAAAAATGTTTGTTTGAAGATGACTGCAGTGGTCTCCGTGACAAGGCTTACTGATTTCCAAACCACAGTCCACAGCTGATGGGTAGAATTTGCTGAAGAGTGGAGGCTTAAATCTTCAGTACCCCACAATCGTGTGGTTCGCCTGCGAGACAGTCTGAATATTTAACGGGATCCTGCAGCTTGAGTTTGGCCCCTACTAACTGAAAATTCAGCTTGTGCAGACTGGAGGGAAACCAGAATTCAGAGCATTTATGGTTCACCCACTTCCAATTAGTTTACAAGGGTTGTGTTTTGAGATAGCCTGCAAACATGAAGCTTCCATGCTCTATTAACAGGTCCTGGCCTGCCCGTATCTACTCTGCACAGAAGCAGTGATGATCAAGGTATGGGATAGTCTTAAAATACAGTTTGTGTTGAGCCAGACAAATGCGCTGTAAATTTATTTTAATTTTGTTCTCATTGCTTAGCATAGTAATGAAAATGTCAGTTATAAAGGGTAAATTTAATTTCAGATAATTACTCTACTATAGTTAACCAGAAGAATAAATTATATAGCTTGGCATGCATTTATTCATAGTTTATTTAATATTATTTTACGTTGTGCTAGAAAACAGTGAGTAATGTATGACTTATTTACTGGATAATTGTTCAGTTTTTCTGAAATTGCATTTAGATGAAAACCAGGGAAAACAGCTTTCCTGTTACTAAATTACTGAAGGAAAACTGTATTGTAAACATTGAATCTGAGAGAAAAAACCAAAAACTGCAGTAAACTAAGACTGCAATACAGGTTGCCATCATCTCAGACTGAATTTTTAAAGTGGTCCATAACTAAAAGAGCATTGCATTTGAAAATAATGTATTTAATGTTTGACTCTTACTAACTCTGTTATTTAGTCCTCAGATACTTGGAAAATAACACTGAACTGGAAAATTCATTGAAAGATATTCAGATGCCTTCAAAAAAACTTGGCTCCCTTAGTGTAGCTGGATACAGTGAGTTCAAAAACATGTTTTACCTTTCTCTCCCCCTTTCACCAAGTGCTTCAAGGTCTTCTGCTGAAAAGTATGACAGAAACGATGGGTATAGTGGGCATCATTGCAGTTATTCAGCATTTAAAGGCAAGACAAGATGGGGGGCAGGCATGGGACATCTCCAAATGTTCTGTTTTTTTCTGAAATCCCAAAATATTCTTATCTAAAATAGGCTTTTTCTCTTGTGTGATATCTTGATGTTTTCATGATGAAGTGGCTTAACTCCTGTTTTTTCCCTTGATAATTACCTGAAAAACAGAAGTCTCTAACACCACATTAAATAAATAAGAGGAATGGGGGGTGGGGCTCAAAGCTCATTAAGCATTGTTGAATGTAAATTAAATTATAAGTTCAAGTAGGTCTTAATTTACAGGTGCAAGTCTCTTTGGTTTGTGTTAGCAGGTTGTGACAGTGGAGAAGTTCAGTCATCAAGAAACAGACACAGAATCTAAAAGCTTGCAAAATCATGTAGGCTACATTCGACAAGATCAGCTTTGACTTTGTGTAGGGGAATATTTGGGTTGAATAGTTACATTCCTAAAAGCAAGTTCACACTCCAAGGCTACATAAACCTCTGAATACAGACTAGAACAAAATGCTAGAAAACAAACTGCTAATGCTTTGCTAGTGGTGCTCCTCCGAATTTGCATGTCTGGGTACAGAAGCTTTCTTGGTGTGCCCCTAGGCTGAGGAATATCAGGTAGACCGGCGATGGGAGGCGTGGTACCTGTCTAAACTGTGCCTGCTCCAGCCTTAGCTACTGGGTTTTCTCTTCATGATGAACAACTTCTTGATAAAATGAATGAATATTCTAATTGGCATTATATTTTACAAACGGTATTGAGTTCTGTCAGTCAGTTACTGTTCTTTTTGACGCCTCCCTCCTTCCACTGTTACCTCATTTATCTAATAATTTTCTTTATCTTTGTGTTTTCTGTCTGTTATTTCTGTTACATTTTTACTAGGGCTAAAGATGAAATCTTCCAGGCAAGATGGAGTTTTAAAGATGTTCTTCATGCTATCAGTTGTATATTCACCTTTTTATTCCTCTTTGTTCTTACTACTTCATCTCTTCAGGGTAAAAGCTTTTGGGTAAGGGGAATCTATTTTCAATGTCAGTAGGAGAAATAAACCATTTATGTAGTCCTGCTTCAAATTCCAAGTCTGCTCACAAATCTGTGTGTGTTACCAAAGAAGAAATCTGCTCCCATGACTATGGAGTACCCAAAAAATTAAAATTAGTATTTTCATCTGTTCAATTTAGATTGTTAATTTTTCAGTGTTTTAATGTCTTGCATATTCATACCTGGACAAATTTATGTAAGACTTGCACTCTGGCTGTTACTGCAGTGCAGTCCATCAGCATTGCTTCATGGTTCCATTGCAGCATCAGTTCTTTTAAAATTCATGTGTGAATAATTGAGCCAACTGGTTTGCAAAACTTAAATGGTGTGCTTTTCAAATGTTCGACTAACTCTCCTCAGCTTGGGTGGAAGGAGTAGCATGGATGGAACCGGAGTCAACGTTTCATAATAAAAAATAGATAAATAATAGATATTTGGATATGTTTCTGGGATGCTTTACAAACTGTTACACAAAGCCTATCTGGCAGGTTCAAAATATTTAAAATTTCTTTCTAGTGCTGGGAGAAAAATTTGAGTAGAGAAACATTTTTGAGCTAGTGTTAAATTTACCATTGCAGAGACTTACCAAGTTTTACATTTAAGCTTATAATGTAAAATAATGTTATGAGACAGCATGTTGAGTCCCAAAATTCTGTTATTATTGTAGACATTCCAGTTCCAGACTTTCTTCTAACTTAGCTGTAAAACATGAAAAAAAATATGTATTAGATGAGCTAGGAACTTTTACCTGTGTATATTAGGACAGTTCAGATGAAACTGCTTTTTAATTTTTAGGAGGTGACTCAAATGTGCTCTTGTATGAATTGCAATGCATGTCAAATTGTTTCACTGGATAACTGACCTAAGTCAAACTCTTTTCACTTCTAGCACTGTGGTATCAAATGATACTGCCTCCCCATTTCGATTCATCAAAGAAGTACCCTCTGCTCCTTGATGTGTGAGTCTTCAAGTTACATGGCAATGTTGTGTTAATAATCACTTTCATCTACTTCAAATGCTCTTAATAAGATCAGGAAGCATAAAACTGGCGTATTTTCTAATTACTCCTTGAAGTCGTTTTAAGAGGGAATAGAAAAAAATTAGGTGTATCCCAATTTGTGGTGGATTCCTGTACCATAAGGTGATGTAATGCTTAACAAACCCATATTTTGCTGGTGTCAGTGAGGCAGATACATTCTGTATCTGACTTAAAAGCCAGGATGTTAGCATTAGCTTACCTCCTTCTCTGCTCTTAGAGTTCATTAGGAATAATTCAGTGAAATTACATACCAGAATGAAACCTTGCATAAGCTCTGTATCCTATAGCTGAAGTAGTGAGTGTGACACTCTATTTTCTCTGTGATATTTGACTGTGAACTGGTGTTGGCAAACTGCACCCTGTGGTCAGGATTGCATTTGCTGTTTTTTCAGAAATTCAAGACCATGAGCACGTGCTGTTTGGTCCATTCTTCCTCAGGCACCTCTGTTCATGCTGGTATATTTTCTTCTAACTGGAATTGACTGAAATTTAGCTATTCACTAAAATAGAAATGTTAACCTTTTCCTCTTTCTATGAAAAACTGACTCCACACGGAAACTAGCTGTTAATTGTTAGATACATCTTTATATAATGTAATTGGGTAGCACTGTAATGCTTCTTGATCTGCCTATTGATCGTTTTAATAAGCAGTCAGTGCTCTTTGCTTCTGAAGACTTATTTTGGTTTTGATTCTATTTTTATTGACTTACCTGGGCCTTTGTCAGGATCACCTCTGCTTCGTGGTGATCTTGATATCAGAACTTCATTTGGAAATGTCAAAATCCATAGCACATAGAAACAAAGCTTGATATAGAGAATTCCTAGTGGTTTTTCCTCTGCTTTCGAAACTGGGGAAAAATGGGTTATAGAGCCATAAGAGCCTCTCTTCCTTTTCTTACTCTGTTGAAAAGTGGCTAGAGCAGTGCACTGCAAACAGAATTTTACCATCCAGGGCACTCAGAGTGTGATCTTGTAATGTTCAAGTGCTTCCAAATGTTTTACAATAAAAGGTATAATTACAGTTTTGCTTCATTTTTCTCAGCCTGCATAAGAAACAGTTTAGACTGTAGGGAACAGTTATGACACACTAAAAATGCAGAAAAAGATCTTTTTCATTTTCCCAAGTGAAGGCTATTTGTTGATTTCAGACTTTAACCAAATGCATTATGTCTAAATGGAACAGAAATAGTTAAAGGACACCACTTTGAAACTCAGATGACTAGATACACTGACACAAAAAAAGAATTTGGTTTGGATTTCTGATAAGCTGCTTAAAGTCAAAATAATGAAAGTTTCTTATTAGAGCAGAAAGCAAGAAAACAAATAAAATCCAGTTTGCTTTCTTGATTAATAGTTGACATCTTAAAAAAGCCTTTAGTGTCCAGGCAGAGCAGCAGTTTGAAGTCAGTCAGTGATGCTTTTCTTGTTTGCTCTGTTTACTTTAAAAGTTTACCCTTCTTTAATGGCTGAAAGTCATCAGCAATGATTGTATTTCAAATACATGATGCGAGAATACATAGAGACTAAATGCCTGAATTCTGTGGCACTTCTCTCAGGTACGCGGGACCCTGTAGTCAGAAGGTAGACTGTACCTTCCAGATCAACTGGGCTACTTACCTTGCAAGCACTGAGCAGATCATTGTGGCCAGCTTCGATGGCAGAGGAAGTGGATACCAAGGGGATGAAATTATGCACGCAATAAACCGAAGGCTGGGAACATATGAAGTGGAAGATCAGATAGAAGCAGCTAGGTGAGCTACAGTGAAATGGTCAACACCTGCTCCTTCTTTTCTGTGCTTATTGTGTAGGGGGGAAAAAAGGTGAAGGTTTTGAATGGTCATCTTGAAATTACCAGCAAAAAACATAACTGAATTCTGCATTAATCTTGTATACTGAAGTGGGCCAGCCATCAACTTACGCTTAAAAAGTGAGAAGAATTAATGCTGTAATACAAATATACCATCTCTGGTTTTATAGAGAAGAGTCAATACTACTGGTCACAGTAGTAGAAGAGCATGCTACCAAGGATCTTGGAGCTGGAGGTTTTACTCCAAGATTTTTTCAAATATCTGTTGTGATGGAGTTATTTGTATAAACTACTCAGCCTTTGCATCGTAGTTCGTATTCGTCACTTGGTTTGTTTGTAGAACCTCACTAAACCGAACGATGTCAGTATGAATCTTTCAGAGTCACAAAGAAGTGATCTTACGGGGTTTGCTTTTCGGGATTTTAAAATGTTAAGGAGTTTAAACAAATATTATTTCAGAATCTTTTTTTATTTATTTAAACCCTGGCTGGATTTACATGTGTCAGCCTGTCCTTACTGCTGCAATTTGAGTGTTGCTCCCCTTTTTTTTTTATTTTATAAAAAAAAAGGCAAGGCAGGTGATGAAATCTAACCTAATACAATAAAAATCTCAGTGAGTGTGGTTTGAGGGCTTTTGCAGGGCAACATCCATGTTTTGTTTTTTCACATCCGCAGATAGTTTTCTGAATTTCTCGAAGACACATGGGCCTGAGTTACTGTATGTTTTCATATGCAGTCACTGTGATGGAAATGCTTATTTGTACAATAGGAGGAGGCAGACAGGATGGAAAATAGGCACATTTGTATAATGGCAGATACCTGCAATCCATTAAGCACTTAATTATTCTGTTTGCTTTTAGAAAATTTTCTGAAATGAGCTTTGTTGATAAGGACAGAATAGCTATTTGGGGTTGGGTAAGTACTCAAATAAGTTTGGCTGGCTTATTATTTAGTTGTAACTATTTGTGGTACTGCCGTGTGTGTGAGGTGCTGGAGTACTCAGTGTGAGGCACCTCTGGGGTCATGGCACATTCCAGTAACAGAACTGATGAAATATATCTTATGAGTGCCTGTATACATTGTCCTTTTGCGAGCATTCAGGAGCCTTTGAAACAGAAATTAGGACTACTAGAGGGATTAAAAACAATTTAAAGGGGTACTGCCAAGTTCATGTGTACAAGGTGAACCAATATTTAAAAAAAAAAAATGCAAGTATATATTCACTAGTTGGATTACTCTAATTTTTTTAAAAAAAGATGTAAAATTACACGTGAACCAGCTGCATGGCATTGTCATGTTTTTACTAGCAGCCTGAAAATATCTGAATCTGCTGTATTGTTGTGCTTGGCTGTAATTTCAGCAGTATTTCCAACCAGAGGCCACATTTCTCTTTCTTGATGTGTCTTTAAAACCTGTCACAGTAGAGGGGAGTGTGTAGTAGCATATACATACCCCTTCAGCTGCAAGGCTGTGTGCGTGTAGTGTTAGTGATATCTATTTGATTCAAACTCTGAACATTTCTCTGTCCCATGCCGCTGTTTCACTGCTTTTTCTGGTGTCACGGGCAGTATTCTTGCATGGTCTGTTTAAGCATACTGTGTTTAAGTATGTGCAGGATTGCATGCAGGATCTTGAATTAAATGACTAGCTGAAATTTGGTCACTGCTGGTGATGTTTGTTTGATGGCAAGATGATGATGATGATGGTGCCTTTAGTAGGTTTTCTTGTGGGGGTAAACATCTCCGTGTTGTACAAAGGCAAGTGTAGTAGTGTTAATTTTAGTGGAAGGGAAAATCTTTCTGGAGAAGTGGAGGACTTAATGCATTCCCATCTTACTCCTTATGAGCCTTGGGATGAATAGTTGAGGGGCAGTCCCCTTTGGAGCCAGGTTGGGGTTATGCATCCTGGATACTGAACCTGTGGGCAAACAGATTTTCTTTACCGCTTGAGTTTTCAAATTCTCAGCCTCTCATTGTCAGCCTGTCATGATGTACATTAATTTTGTTTGCCATAGGTTTGGCAGAATTCTCTTTACTGTGGCCCCGTTAGGCAACGTATTTGTACATGGGTTTAATTACTAAGTACATGCATTACTTTGCTGATCGTACTGGGACGACCTAAGTATTGAAGTTGGAGCAGACATTTAAGGGCTTTGTTGAACTAAGATACAGTTCCATTTTGCCTGTAATCTGGTTTCAAGACAAGAATGAGATCCAAAAATTGCTCTTCTCTTTAAATGTGGGTGGGCACATTTTCCTAAATAACCCCTTCAAACTATAGAGAGGGCAGTCATTTGGGCAGTCGGTGACATTGTTTAGGTATGTTGCTGCCTGGATGCTCAAGTGTGTCAGATATTTACTCATCTGTGTATCAGGCTAGACTGTGAGTGAATCTTCTGTGCATAGCAAGGAGTGTGTTGCTGCACAGTTCCTCCCACAGACTCAGCAGAAGATCCTTCACTCCCCAGTCACAGTCTTGCTCTTGACGCCTTGGAGGAGAGTTAGCAAGTGAGCTGCCGTAGGCCTGCTCTGAGGGAGTTGTAAATTTTCGGATGCCCTGGTGCAGCTACTCATCAGGCGCGTTGTGGGCCCGAGCTCTGCTTCCACCCACTCCCCCAGCGCGGAGAGGGACACAGCAGTTCAGCAGTGTCTTGTTTCCTGTCTTTCGCTGCTGCCTACGGCGCTACCAAACACTTGTCATCCGCAGCTGAGTCACAGTTCAGCAGCGTTTGCGCCCTTTATCCCCAGCAAGTTCTCATTCATCAGCGCCACAGCTGCCATGCGCTGTTTGATGCCTGTTTCCCCGACTGAGCAGGCTGGGTGAGATCTGACCCAAATTCAGAATGGAGTTCATTAATATGAAAAATGCTGAGCCTATAAATGTCTGATGAACCATTTAGCAGATGGGCCCCATCCTTTTCTTTCCGACTAAAATAACAGCAATGTTTTCTTCTCAGTCTTATGGGGGATATGTGACCTCCATGGTGCTTGGCTCTGGAAGCGGCGTGTTCAAGTGTGGAATAGCGGTTGCCCCCGTGTCACGTTGGCAATATTATGGTATGTGATGGCTTCCTCGATACAAGGATTCCCATATGTCTTGGAGTGCACATGCTGCAAAGTGTTGATTCATAGCGCAGAACTTTGATTATCTACTAGATGCCATGTAAATGCCACTTGATCTGTTTTTATGAACTCGTGGGTACTGCATTTCAGAATTAAACCAGTTCTCTAAATCTTATTTCCCATGTTAAAAAGTCAGGTGCGCAATTCCAGGTAATCTCTTTAACCTTTAATGAAGGCTAAATCACTGTGTTGTTTGTAGTATCACAGTAATGTGTCTGTGTTTGCTTTCCAAAGCTGCCGCGTGTCCTGAGACCAGTATTGTGTGTCAGAAAACTGTTGCTATAAGACTTTTCTTCCTCAAAATGCTCCTTCACTTATAAAAACACTGTGAGGCTTAACATTGAACTTTCATTGTATTTTACTGTCTCAGAGTAACAGAATAGCATTTGAATTGCAATCGCTTTTTTTTTTCCTTTTAGTGTAAAATTTGGATTTTATAAATCTAACTAATCTTAAGAATTGCTTAATGTGAGGAAAACCTGAACAAGTGGACATCCGTACATGCTTCAAGCTTATAGTATATAAGGCTGTAGTTGCATAAGGCTATAAATACAGTTATAGGGGCCCTCCCCCCAGATTAAAAACTAATATACAGTTAAAAATATAATATGTGCTTGTACAGTGTGACCACATTTTAACATTTTTCTGGTTTTGATTTGTCCACAAATGTTCAGGGGAAAGCTTTTCCTGGCAAACCTGTGCTAAATAAGGCGTAATTTGTCATTCTGCAACTAGCACAGAGGCTGCCTAATAGCATATTATGGGCTCTGGCTAATTCAGCAGATCAAACTACACTGCCAGGTATTAGCAGTAGTCCGTGGAGGATGTAGGGAAGTTTTCATTAATATTTTGGGCATGAATATTACAGTATGGCAGGAAGTATTTTTTTTACATGAAGATCAGGATCTCTAAAATTCCCCTTTTAGTTGATTAGGCAAAGGAGAGGCTTATGAGGGCATGCATATTCAACACCAAAAAAACCCCAGCGTGACAATGCTGATGAGAAGTCAAGTGGACATTAGAATGTGGCAACAGAGCGTCGATTTGTATGGCTTAAAATAAAGCAGCAAATCTGCAAAAAGGGTAATGTGACATCACGATGAAAAATCTGTGGAAAATCAGAGATATTTAATTTTTACTATATATAACATAGAGCCAAGCTGAGTCCTAATTTACTGCTATATTTTCATTTCACAGATTTTTAGTAGTAAAAATTTAGATAAAATATCCAAGATTTTTTTCAAATGCTAGTCATTTACTGCAAGATTTTCAGTAATTTTCTTAGGATTACTGAAAGAATAACAATAAGGTAACATTGACACAAAGTACTTTATTAATATTCAGTATTCAGGTGTCCATGGCAACAAGAAGATTAAATATTCTGAATAATGATGTTTATGTACACACCTCGTTGTGGAAAACCTGTTTTTATCATTTTATTTTATTTTATTTTATTTCTAGTATGCATTCTTACTGTTCGTGTCTGTGGGTAAAATTTCTGGTAGACAGACTGAAAATTAAGTAGCAGATTCTGGTTTTGTTTTTTTTAATTACAGATTCAATATACACGGAGCGATACATGGGCCTTCCTATACCAAGTGATAATCTGAACAACTATAATGTAAGAAAGAGAACACTTTATTTCATTTTTTAAGTGTGTTGTTTCTTTCCTAAACCACTCTGGTTTTCTGTATACAGTCTATTTCCTTCCCCATGGGAAGAAGTAAGTTTGTTTCTTCTTTCCAGCTATAGCTGTTGCATTGTGCTTTTAGAGGCTGGAGTCTCACGGGTTTGGATTTGCATGAGGCAGTTACTCCTTACTGTATGGTGTGGGTTTTCTGTTGTTTGTTTGGTGTGTTGGGGGTTTTTTTTGATTTTTTACAGTCAGTTCCATTTGGCTACTTTGCAGACTGTAAAACAAGCTGTAAAAACTGTTTTATTTTAATCACCAAGAAACAAATTTGTTTTAAAATTTAATATGCTCGTGGGCAAACTATGCTTTATCTTAAACATTTCCACCAAAACAAATGTACTCCAGTTCTTTCTGAAATGTAATTTTTAAAAAATGGATATTGTGTGAACTTGCTTGCTTTAGGAATCTGCAAGCTTTTTCAGGGAAAGCAAACCCTTCTAAATATCAGGAAACTTTGACAGGTAGCAACTCTGTCTGTACTGTGATCATATCAAATAAATTTCAGACCAACGGGGAGCCAGCAGTGTGGGGGCTGGAATTTTGGCCCCATCTCCATGAACACAGGGTCTCCAAGGTTTGGTCTGAAATTACACTTTGCCCTCACTTCTGTGAGGGAAATTCCAGGTGTTCTAATGTGAGCAAAATACCTGTATATTTTGTCCTCGTTATGGCATGATGAATTGTTTGACTTGCTCTTCCACATGCCAGCTGCTTTTTGTTGCCTCAAGGGCTTTTTGAAGTCACAGGTAGCTGGGCACGTAGGGCAGAGCAGCCCAAGCCTTCTGTAAGGTTTTGCTGCATTTCAGGTCTAG
Source organism: Leptosomus discolor (assembly GCF_034619465.1). Taxonomy (NCBI): domain Eukaryota; kingdom Metazoa; phylum Chordata; class Aves; order Leptosomiformes; family Leptosomidae; genus Leptosomus; species Leptosomus discolor. The sequence goes on along the minus strand of NC_141395.1, from coordinate 19,471,459 downwards.
GTGGCAACACAGTGGCTATTGCAGAATTGTGAGGGGTCTGAGGGGTACTTTGTGCCCTGGTTATTGGAATGTTTCACTGAGGTGTTCAGCCATAGAGATGCTGGAACCAAACATGGGAGTTAAAGAGATGGGGTGTTCTCTGTCTTTGGGTTGGTGAATAGGCTAGAAGACAGTTTAGCTCTCATGGTGTCTTGATCCATTACAAAAATAAGTGTCGTGGGGGTTGTTGCATTGATTTAAAAGTATGGTAAAACATATAAATACATACATATATATGGACTGAAATGCCTGTTTTGACATATCGCTATAGTAATCCAGTTTTGTCAACTGCTGTATTAGATGTTCTGGTCAAAATTGAGGACAACGAAAGTGACTGCTGGAAGACTTGTTACTGCATCTGCCTCTTCTAACCAGAGAGCTGCTCAGGCCCACCAGGGACTGACCAGCAGCCCGCAGCCGCCTGCCTGCCTTCTTCCAAATGTGTTTCTTTAAGGCAGTGGGAACAGTAGGAGGTCTGCGAGGTAGCAGTGTAAATAGAAGTTACTGTCGTCGTGCAGAACGAACGTTAACGCTCTGGGTGCACAAAGTCATTCACCAGCTTCACGGCACAGATGGCAACAGAGGACTGTTTAATCCTTTCAAGCCAGGAGTCGGATTTTCTTGGCATAGTATCCATTGCTGGCAATGGCCACGTTGAAACTGCCAGTACCAAAGAGCTAAAGGTTTCAAATGTGTTACTCGGAGGACTAATTGGGGAGAATGGTGGCTAGATGGAGGAGGGGTAATTGCACAGATCAGCTTGTCACACTTCACTGCTGCTTCTAGAGATAGGAAAATGCAACTTAAGTTCGTTGTTAAAAGCCCCAAATAATGTATTACTTGGAATTTACTTTTCCATGTAAACCTGGAGGGATGTGTTAGCTCAAGAAGCGAGTATGTTGCTCGTCATGTAGCATCAATGGAAGGGTTGTGGGATTTTGTTGTTGCTGAAGACCCTGACTGACTTCAGCCCAGCATGTTCCTGGCTTACAGCCCCTTTGTTCAATGTCCCGGTCCCAATAGCCCGCCTCCTGGCCCCTTGTCGCTGACGAGAGCTGTTTTCTGAACCGAATGGTTTGTAGCAAGTAAATGCAAAACATGTTCTGAAAGCTCTCCTAGCTGAAGCTGTTAAAGCATTTTTGAACTGTTACCTTCGTACTGTCAGGTTTGCATGCTGTATCATATATCTCTATCCTACTGCATCCGCTATAAAGCTGGCCTGAAAAGTGAAAGGTTGCATAAACTCTGTACTGTGTGCTCTGACTTAAAAGAAATGAGACTGTGTACACAGCTGCTTAGTGAAGTGGTGTGCTGCTAGGAGCCTTCCTGATGCGCAGAGTATTATTAATGACTGTGAATATATAGTCTCAAGAAACTAGTTGTGGTAAGAGGGGTACACCCTGCCTTTGTATTAATGTGACATTAGGTTTCACATTTATTGAAGGAAGAGTCTGAGATGTTACTCTTTGTCAAGAGTCAGGTCTGAGCGGTGACTCACACTCCCTCTAAGTAGGCTAATTAGGTGTGATCAGTGCCTTTGAAGGTAGTTGTGAACTATCAAAAATTAGAGCTTTGTAAAAGAAAGGAGCAAGCATGGGTGGAGCTCCCAATATAATTGTGTGGGGATCCTAGGCTGAATGGCAGAGAAGCTGTCTGCCCCAGAAGAAAGGTCCCTGGTGTAAAAGACTTGAGGCCAAATCAGGACAGAGCTCTAGAGGTCAGGTGCAGTAGCCATGTAGAGCATAGCAACGAGACTGTTCAACTTGTGAGAAGATTATTTTGCAGTTCACTCTGAATTTGATATGCTTTTGGCAAGTGTTTGAAACAGTCATAGATTTGGCAGTCTTTTTCTAGCAGATTTGAAATGTTCAGTCCTTAAGAACTGCTGCATCATTAGGTTATGCAAAACAGGGTACAATTTTGTAAATATGCCATCTTGTACTGATTTGACATTTGTTCTATTATCTGAGAATATGCTAAAGGGAGAGAGACCTTCAGTTTCAGCCAAACCTTAACTTGTTTGTGGAGTGCTGATAAAATGTTGACTGCTGCGTGATCTTTAGAAAAGCCAGTTACGCTCAGCAGGGCCTAATTCTCGGTACTTGTACACGTTACCTTTTCAGAACCTTTGTCCTGGCAGTGTAACTACGAAACATAAGGGGTAAATTAAGTTGTATTTAATTGCTGTCCACTTGAGGTTTGTTCAGGTGATGTTGCTTTGTGCTGTAACCGTGCCTAACTTGAGATTGCTCCCTATCTTGCAACCTTCTTTTTTGGCAGAAGTACTGCGTCCTTAAAGCACGTTTTAGGGAAGGGACTCTTCATGTTGAGTATGGATACAGCAAGTGACACATCACTTGCAAGTGATAAAAAAACTGAGAAAGTATCTCTGTTGTGTGTTCCTTCTTTCTGAAGTATTTTACAAATAGCTTTATTTTGTGTAATGCTTGGAGAGGAAAAAGTAGTGACGTCCTTATTCTAAAACTGCTTTTTGGAAAGTCGAGTTCTTGGAAGTGTAGCTCAAGTCAGGCTTCCACTCGCAGAAGGTTTGCTGTCCCTTAAACCAGCACCAATTTGCTGTAAGAAAGCTTGTAAGCTTGTAAAGGCGATTTGTGTCGTGTTTCCCTCTGCACATGTGGAAAATGATTCACTCAAAGGCTACTGCTTCGTTCTTTTTCTTTTTTATTACATCACTGGGTTCTGAATCGTTCTTTTGGTCAGCTGCTGTACTCCTCACTGTGCTCCTCACTGAATCAAAGTCCTCTCTCCAAGGACTCTGGCGCACTCGTAACTATCTGTTCTTACTGCATGATACCAACTTGTTTCAGTGGATAGCGTCATGCGTCCATTGTGCGTGGATTTCCACCTATTAGATGGGATTTCTGGTGCTCTGCAGCCTTTCACCATCAAGAGAGGGCAGTTGCAGTGTTACAGTAGAGGGTGGGTTTTTTCTCCCTGCTGAACTTGTTTTTTTTCAATTTGGTTAAATAACTACAAAGAACACATTTCACTTACGAGAGGGTTGTGGTATGCTGTTCTGCCATGACAAAACAAATTTAATATTTATGCTTGCTTTAAAGATTCATGAGTGTGCAAGAGACATAAGGAAATTGCAACACTTCTGTGGGTTGGTAATATAATGTATTTGACTTTTTGGGGGGTAGTAAATGCAAATCCCTGTGCAAGGATACAGCCTTAGTACAAAGTGGGAAAGGAAAGAAAAAAAAAAAAACCAAACCAAAAAAACTTCCAACCAAACAAAACATCACATTCTTTTGTTCCTAATTTTTAGTATGGTTTTTCCTTGCCATAGTAGCTTTTAAGTTGCTATAATATAGAGACAACTTCTGCAGGGATTCAGTCATTTTCAGCAGAGAACCCTATGATGTTGCTAATGGAAGGAAATTTAATTCAACATTTTTTTTCCCTATTATGCTGGTTGTTTTATCAAGCCGAAAACGGCTTGGCTCTTGTCCCTTTTCTTCTTTCCACTCTTGTGGAGCACTATCCCTATTCCCTTTCCTTGCCCAAATTAAAGATCTTACACCTGCAACCCTTACTTCCCTCATTCTTTAGTACCTAGTCACAGTAGCAGGTCAGGGGGTTAGTATGTTCTAGGGAATACGTTGTTGCTGTGTTTTAAGTTTCTTGCTTAATCTTAATTGCTGATTATTTTTTTCATCACTGTATTGTGTTTCAATTCCCAAAATGTAGCTTGACTTCAGGCATTTCTCTGTCATTTCTGGGGGAGAGCATTGTTTTAAACTTCTTGTCAGCCATTTTTACTTGAGACATGAAGTAATAGCTGCGTTGACTTACCTACAGGTAAACTAGTGTACGTTTTGGTGGGGAAGATAACGCATGTAGCCTTTGCAACATCTACTCCTCCTCGCTATCATAGGGTGCACTGTTGCCATGGCAACATTTTTTTTAACTTGTCTGCGGTCGCACAGGAAACCTATGGCAAGTGGTGTGCTGCAGGCTAACAACGTGTTAGCAGCGCAGTAAATGTGTGTCTCACTCGCAAAACTCTTCCCCTCTGGAATGGCCCGTTACTTTGCAGAGGTAACCCTGGGTAGTGATTGCAGACCGGTTTGAGTGCGAGCACAGTGCTGTCGGGGGTGTGAACACGCTACTTGGGGGTGCGGGGTGGGGAGCAGGGTCGTTGTTTTTATCTGAAGGACCCCAGACTATGTCAACAGGAATCAAAGTCAGTTGGTACCTTCTAATAAATAGCACCTTTTTTCTTTCTTTTCTTTTCTTTAATTTCAGAGTTCAACAGTAATGGCCAGAGCTGAAAAATTCAAGGAAGTTGAATATCTCCTTATTCATGGAACAGCAGATGGTGAGTTGCAGTTAATTAGACATTTTAGTATTACAGACAGGTTTGCAATTCTACTACTGACAAAACAAAAGCATGAAGGGGCAAGGCTGTTACATTTACGTCAATAAAATAATACTGCTTTCTGCAACTAATTTGTGTTTCAGTCAGCAGCGATGGGGAGTCTAGTGTGTTCGTTGCTTTGCTTTTCCCCCAGAGTAGTACAGAGGCAATTTTTTGTTTACCTTTCTCCTCTTGTTCTTCTACTTTTCAGATAATGTTCACTTTCAGCAAGCAGCGCAGATTTCCAAAGCTCTTGTGGACGCTGAAGTGGATTTTCAGGCAATGGTATGGTTCTGTTTCGGTTATCACCATACAAATGGGTTTTGTCGTTAGGTATAAATCAATTGCCATCTTAAACGAAAGTTAACATACTTGCCTTTCATGTTCAGCAAATGAAATACTAACATAACGCACACTTCTATCTTCTGTACAAGAAAAAATGCAAAGCAACTCCTTCTCATATTTGAGCCTGTTTACCTAAGATTTGTTAATTTTTTTGGGTTCTCAAACAGCCAAGCCAATCCCAATCTTTACATGTACCCAAAGTCCAATGAATAGTATCCTACAGGATACAAGGAAGGGTTAACTTGAGCTAAGTCCAGGATAACCTGTCCACCATGGGTCTGATTTCTGCATTGAACTCGTAAGACAAATAGTTATTTGCCTCCTTATGCTGTACATGGAAACTCTCAGAATAAGGTGGAAGCTCTTCCTTTCCTACCTTCTTGTCAGCCCTTGCCATCCTTTTCAGCAGTGCTGAAAAGGATGGGGTACAGAAGGAAGCCAAGTGCACCAGTGCATGGTTGTCCTTCAGCCAAACTCGCAGGGTTTACAGGGTGCAGAGATCAGGCATTCTAAACTGAGGAGCTGCATCTACCCTCTGTGTGGACAAGCCACGTATTCATTTTGTACTTTCAGCATGAATAGATGGTGTATCCCAGACGCAAAGCAGGGACAAAAGTATCACGGCGGCTTCCTACCACCATCATGTCTTTGCCTCCATGCTGAATTAGCCTCATGCTGGGACAATGTTAAATGGCTGCACATGATTTTGTGTCTGTCATGTTTGATTTATATCATTCAGATGTAGCTAGAACTAACATTCTCTGTATTTTTCTTTCCCACAGTGGTATACTGACAAAGACCATGCCATCACCGGTCAAGCACATAAGCATATTTATACCCATATGAGCCATTTCATAAAGCAGTGTTTCTCACTGCCCTAGCACCAGCCTTTTGCTTGTTAGTGATGGTACTTCTCCAGAAAACACTCTAGCTAATGTACACTGAGCCAGTATAAACTGTTATGAATCAAGGTGAGATAAGGGTCAGCTCTTGGGATACTTGCGTACACAATGAAATGCTAATCTTTATAATGATTTCTGTTGCCGAGCAACTATTGCATTTTTATTGATTGTCTTTAATCAGGTTTTAACATCACCACAATGTAGGTATGTTGCAGACTTCTAGAAAAGAAGGCACTTGCTTGAATGAGCGAGTACCTTTTGATATTTCAGCCTAAAAGGGAAACAGTCCAGTTTTCTGTATTAGGGTAATGAATGACAAAAACGTCACAGAGGAACCAAGGTGGAGTTCAGTTGAGGAATAAAAAGAATGTTTCCAACAAAACCCAAAATTAACCCTGTGCTCATTTCTGTGAAAATACTGATATAACTTGCAACAGATTTTGCAGAAATTACCTAATGCTTGATCAGTTGTTATTGCAGAAACAGTATCAGGAATACTGCAATATTAATATTTTCTATGCAGAATGAAACACTTCATTTACTGCAGTTCCTTGAGTTAGTATCTCTTGGTTTACAATTGTAGAAGTCTTCCAAGGAAAGCACGTAGCCAGCTTTCACCAAAGATTTTGAATGATACCTGTTCAAACCAATGGCACTGAATTTCTTTGTTTCCTATCTTAGTACTGTGATTTTTTGCTTGCTTTGTAGTCAAAAAGGCTGCTACTGTGGGAATCTGCACTCATAAAATCTTCCCTGAGACCTCTAGCAGCCCACCGTTTTTTCTCTATGGGACAGAATTTTTTTTTTTTTTTAAGAAGTTCCGTGTGTACTGATGACTAGGAGATATTCCTTGCACTCAAACATGAAACAGTACAATGCAAACTAGCAATCACTTAAAGCAAGGGCTGGACTGTAACTCTGCTGCAAACATGCTATTCAGCAAACCTGCTTTTCCTTGCAGCCTACCAGTAAACTTCTGCTTTATCTTCAGCACTCCAGGTAGGCTTCTCCATTTGAAGATAAGATTAGTTTTCTTAATTACACATAGAAAAGATGCAACCCACTTGTACTACAAAATGTGCTGTTTTAACATAATAAAGACATTAAGTTATGAAAGGAGGTGTAGTCCATATCATTGAAAATATTGCTTAAGAAACAAACTCATAGTATTTTACAAAAAATCCATTAATTTTGAGAGAGACTTACAGTGAAGTTTCTGCTTTTGTTTTATTGTATCATGTAATGGAGTGTGACATGATTATGTAACACTTAGCTTGATATTAGATGCCAGCATGTGATTATGTATGTATTGTGGGTTATTAGTGACATTAGGTGTAGTACTCGTACAGATAGATAAAGCATGGGGGAGAATGTCAAGACAGTTTGTGCAGCTTGTCCTTAAATGAGAAAGAGAAAGAGGCCCGAGGTGGAAGATAAGGTTTTAGTTGCACAAACCAACCAACAACTCCTTGACTCACAAAATAAGTGGTTTTGGGAAACAAACTAGAGATGGGTGTTACAGATATAATCTTGGGCTCAATGTATTAGTGGTTCTAAGGTAAACTGGCACTGCTGTCAAAGTTCTGTAGGCTACAGGCTGTCAGTTGTCTCCAAGAGGTTAGAGTAGCCACATCTCCCATTCTTTTGGCTCAAGGGAAAGAGACATAAATCAGTATAAAGGTAGATCAAAGCAGTGCAGTAGGTTACAAAAAAGATGATCATTATGAATTTCTGGATGGCTTGTGTATGCAAGGGGCAAAGTGTTGTACGGGTTTTTTTAAATGTTATCACTCACACTGGCATATAGACAAAAAATTACTTCTGTAAGCCAAAAACTACATTAACTAGGCTGTCATACTCACTCATTCAAGAACTGCAGGTATTCCCTTAGTTTAATAAGTAAAAAAAAAACCAAACAAACAAACCAAAACCAAACCTTTTAAATAAAAAACTAAAAATTACATGGCCTGGGTAAGTCTTTCATTAAGTAAAGGTGCAGTTCTTTGTGTCTGACCTACCTTGCCAATACTAGCATCTCACTGGGAAATTCTTCTGTACTCTCAATAGTCCTGTTTTAACTGTCTTATCTGTGAGGCATAACAAAGTACAATCTTAATTATCTCATATTTCTTTGTCTGGAAAGCAACTTCCAAGATACGCTGCTAACAGAGCATGCTGCAGCTTTTCAAACAACAACAAAAAAGTTTCATTGCTATAAAGTGTCCTAATAAACATCAAGTGTCTAATGGTAGAGCTCCCTCTGCTCCAAAAATAATGCAGATAGGAATACAGTAGGGCTGCCTGAGGGAGCTGACAACTTGAAATACATGAGCACAGGTAAATACCTAAAACTGAGGCCACAGAAGCAAGCCAGCTCATTTCATCAATGTACAAGCCAGCACTAGGAGCCAGTTGTACCTGAAGTAGTGCCACATGCTGGAGTTAGCCTGTTAGGCACCTACCACTCACCTTTTTTAACTCTGTATTTTTTTTCCATGTGAAATGAATACTTAAGTCTGTTGTACAATAAACATTGTGTAAAATCCTAACAGAAGGAGCTGAAGCCTGGGGTGTGACCGTTACATTCTCAGGCTGGGAGGCTTCCAGTCTTCATTTTAAAAATGGGTGAAGAAGCTCAAAGGGATTTAGTAAGATGAAGTCAGCACTTTTAAGTACCGGATTTCGGCAGGCTTTAAGGACTAAAAGTTCTTCAGTAGCGGAAATTTAGGGTCCTGAGAATAGCAGAAGCTCCCATAACAGGCACTAGGCTAAGCTGCTGTTCAGCTATTAGTCACTGTAAATCTTGTAGCACTGAGGTATTTTAAATTGTATGACCTTACCTGTTGATCTGTAAAAAGATCCAACTACTGCTGCCTCATCTGCATCATCTCTCTCAGGAGCAAAGGGAACCAACTCATGACCAGTAAATCAGAATTTAATTCCCACTGCCTTCCTGGAACAGGTCAGTTATGTGCCACCCCTGATGGCACACTTGCTGTTAAGAGTCAGACCATGTGCACTGCCATCCAGCGCACACCGCAAGCCACCACTGCTAGCATTGCATGATTCAATGAGATTCCACTTGGAAATGGAGCAGGATCAGGCTCTACAATTCATTAATTTGTGAAGTGTATTCAAGTGTCAGGTAGATACTGTACCGTGTTGCATACTTGTTCTGGGTTTTGCAGTGTAAAAATAAAATTGAAAATTAGTTAGGATAAATATTTATTTTCACATAACATTTCTTAATTGTGAAAAACACAATAGTCTATTCACATGTACACATAAACTTTTGTAATAAATTACATCCAAGAAATTGAGTAATTTTGACCAGGAATATGAAATTAGAAGTAAATGTAGCACTACATTTGCTTTATATTGTGTGTGATTTCAGAATGTTAAGATTAACATTGGAATAGCATTTAAATTCACACAAGAACAGAGTGACTGTTTTAAAATAAAACCACTCTGAAATACTGAACAGAACTACAGAATGCCATTGAATACACTGGTTTCTTAATATTCTAAGAGTTGGTCAAGTGAAACTAATACATTTTGATTGTATACATTATCTGTAACAAAGTCAGCAACATATTAAAACACCACCAGGCTGCTTTCTGGACAAACCAGTATTGAACTTCTATACTAACCTTAAAACAATTCAAATCTTACAATTTATCATCAAGTACACAAAACAAAGCATTTCATCTTAATGCATCAGCATTTTTTCCTAAATTTACAAATACAAACATTGAATTAAATGTAAATCCTTCTTTGTGTCCATTAGATTTTTTTTTCCATAAAAAATGGCCTTTAATGGGCTTTGATAATACTAAGTCAAATTGAGAACAGTGACCCTATTAGTTTGCAGAAAAATGCAATTATTATTTATGGCTAAAGTAGTAAAACATACACACTCACACACAAAAACATTCGAAGGAATGCTTTAAATGTGCTGGATATGAAAAGTTGTTCACGTGGAGTCTATGGAAAGGGTATCATATTATAGAAAGCTGTAGATGAGTTGGTTATAAAGATTACAAGACTGTAATTCTTATTTGTAGGATTCAAAGTAATACCATAATAATGAGAGTTAGCTTTCATTTAATCATTTAAAAATTTATCTTAAAAAAATTTAAAAACCAGTGAATTCCAAATAACACCATAAAACTTTTGCTCTGCATCTCTGTTAATTTAATACCTAATCTCGCAGTCCTTGTTTTACACAAAAGAACAGCTTGAAGGATCAGGCAGTAACAAAATCCATTATGAAAAATGTCTTTGTAATGGCTTTAAAGCCACATTTTACTTTGCAATGTTTTTATCTTTTAATCAATATGTACTTGATGGAACAGTGAAAAGCTGTAACAAAACCAACAGCAGGATACCCATTTAAGTATTATACACAATTAATCTCTGAAATTAAGAGGTTACAGTTGTTAGAGAGAGGACAATATAAACATGCCCTTTATATGGCCGTATTTTAGTCAATAAAGAGGAAAATCATTGGGCAGGTGATGTAACTACCTGTGGGGTATACTTTGTATCTACAAAATTTTCCCTATTATAAAATAACGGCTTGATTAATGAAGTAACGCAGTTGTTTGCCCTACCACGGCAACATTCATACAATACAGATAAGATACTGTAATCACAGATTGCATTTTAAGAAATACTGTACCCATGTTTCACATCAAAGGATGTGGTGGTATTTTTCAACTAAGGTGAGAGAATGTTTTAATATATATTTTTAATATATATTTATATATATATGACTATGTTCCTGTTACATACAAATTTGAATATTAAATACACTGTATTAAATCAAGGAAAACTTCACAAATACAGAATCTGACCCTGCAATCCTCATTGCAAGAGTAATCCATGACTTCAAAAGGACAGCTTGAGGAGGAAAGGATTATCCTTGTTAGTTTGTTCACAGGGTCAGATCAGTTGTTACTTTAAAAACTTCTTTAATGTTTGCTTGTCAGTTTGGGTCTCCTGAAATCATTTACTCAAGTTAGGTGATTTAAAAAAAAAAAAAAAAAAAAGGAACAAGCATTTTCAAGTTTATCTTGACTGAAGATTATTAAGTATTCTCACACGGAAGAAGTAGCAAAATACAGTACAAACCTATTAACAGGAAAGTTGAATTTGAAATAACTTTGCTTCTTAAATTTATGATACGAATACTGATAAATGGCCAATATCAGCAAAGAACATGAAGATTTTTTGCATTGGCTACTGCAGACTTTTACACAGATACCAGACAATGTAGACAGGTAGACAAGGTGAAATGAGACAAATATTGCACTACATTACCTGTGCTAGTTTGAGATGAAAGACAAAAGTTACAAGGTCAAATCATTTATATTTCGCAGTTGTGGCACTCCTGTCATTCGTTCATAAAAAAATTAATTGAAGAACAAGTCATAGACAAGTCTCCCGGTCCACACCCTTCCCTGAGTCAGCTTTCTTCTCTTTTCTGATTTCAGCACTAGGAAAAGAATGAAAAAAAAAAAAGTTACAGCAGCACTACCATGTACATTAATGATCTACCCAAAAACCAACATTGCACTGGTATTTTAATTAATTTTTCATGCTGCATGGCACAAACTGGGTAGCAAATGGAAGTTTCTGTGCTGAATGGTGCAGAAGACATCAGGCAGCATTTTAGTGACAAGGTAGGTGGAGAACTGAAGATGTACAGACAGACAGGTCAGCCAGCATGCAAGCAAAGGTAGCCACTTTTTTTCCTTTTTTTTTTTTTTTTTTTTTGCAAATACAACTGCTAATTGGTAACGGTACAGAGTTCTCAGACAATAGCGGCATTTTCTTAAATGGCACAAACAAGAGGTCGCAATAAGTATTTCTTGTCTTTAAAGTGTATTCTGTTACTCAATGTACATTTAGAAGGAATGTTTCTGAACTAGAGCAGTGAAAGCCAATTTCCAACCATAATTTTGGCTTTCAGTCTTGACTGGGGAGAGCAGGAGAAGGCTGGAGGGATGGGGAGTGACAATATTCACCCTTTGGAGCTTAATACTTACTTCCTCATGTATATGTTATAAGGAAATAACTTTTTCTTTTTTTTTAAAAAAAAAAAAAAGCCTGAAAGATCATACAAAAGTGATAACTAAGAACTCTGAAGCAGAGTTCAACTTTTTTCCAGTCGTTTATTTGATTTCACTGTTGATTTGCCTACAGAAAGCAATATATGTGCAAAGCAGATGGGTTGTTTTGTGAAGAGGGCCCTAATTTACAACAGCGTAAATAAATAAAAAGTCATGTTCTTGCAATGAGTTTCAATCACACTACGAAAATGCAGAGAGGCTTCCACAACACAGGCAAATCAAGCCTTCAACAAAGAGTGGCAGGGTATCTAAAAAAAAAGATGGTTCTGAGAACAAACCTGTGTCAAGAACATAACCTACCAGGTTTCATGGGAATAATTCCTTAACTAGAATGAATGAGAAATAGGCTGAGTTACACAAGGCTTAAAGAAAGCAAGATCAATTCTCAAATTCTTAAGGTGATTCATGCACAATTTTACAATCATCTGACATTTTTCTTCACATAAAAATTGCTTTGAGGATACCATTCAGTTCAGCCAAAGCTTACTTCTATGCCTATGGCAGCTTCCAGAGGTGTTAATGGAAATAGCTAGAGAATACCAACTTCTGCCACTTCCAACTGCCAAATCTGTCACCTTCTGTGGAACAGTGATAGAATTGGGTAGGTTATACTTTCTGCACACAAAGGGTATGCAAGCAAATTCCTGGGGGGGTGAATTTAAAGTGCAGCAGTACAGCAGGCAGAGAGTTACCTGTGCTTAGTAAAAGCAAACACTGAGGATATGTTGTGTGCCTTACAGTCTATAGTATTTCCAGGTTTTAGGTGCCTCTGTGATACCAGGAAAGTCTTCCTTCTATTTAGGATTCACATCTCTGAGCATCTCCTGCAGATGTGGGCTTTAATGCCTTGAGAAATTTGAAAAGAAAAGGACAAGTCCAGTCTTTTACCAGTAAGACACATAACTGGTGGATCTGTAAGGGACTTTGAGCTCTCTTCCTCCCTACCAAGGGAGTAGTTTAACAAGCTTGAGAAGGAAGGTTTGGGATGTGAGATTTGCATATCATCAGGTAGAGAAGGGAACTCATACCACCATCTACAAAGTGATAGATGCCCCCTTCTCCAATACTTTAAAAGACCATCTAGGACTACCTTCTATACATAGTCAGACCTTCTGCATATGTTTTGAAATTGCTATCTGAGGGGCTTAATATTATAAGCAAAGACAGAGGAATATTTAATTACATGTACCAAAGAGGGCTATGTTTCAGGTAGGTGCCTTGGTGTTCAGTTCTACCAAGACAGGCTCAAAAGCAGACCTTTAGTTGTTCCCTAGGAATTATAATAATGAAAAACTAAGGTTGGAAAATTCTAAAGTTCAGGTGCCTCTATGGTTAGGCAACAGTTGACTAAATAAATCTCATTTTCAGTCCCCTCTTTACACACTTAAATACTGTTACGACTCTGGGAAGTAAGAGCTGTCACACACTATACTGCATCATAAAGCAGGAGCAGGGCAGAGCTTATGCTAGATGCTATCCATGCATCAGCCTGAGAAGTCATTTGTATAAACCCTTCCTGCCTACCATCTCTCTTTGGAGATGATCTTAGTTTATTATTGCCCAGTCTTTCATTGGCCAATTCAACTTACTATTTAATTAGTACGAAGAACTTCCACATTTTACATATTCCAGAAATCACCCCATGTATTATCGATCAGTGCATTATGTAAAAGGCATCACATGAAATCCATTATCCCTGGCAGTGTCCAAGACCAGGTTGGATGGAGCCTTGAGCAACCTGGTCTAGTGGGAGGTGTCCCTGCCATGGCAGGGGGGTTGGAACTAGGTGATCTTTGAGGTCCCTTCCAACCCAAACCGTTCTGTGATTCTATGAAATCATAGGACAGTATCATAATTTAATTATCCCCATTTAATAATATTTTAGGATATTAGCACAAGAAAGCAGACCTGACAACAGGAAAAGGAGTACTAAACACTTCTGCAGTTGAACTTCGAAAGACATCAGTAAAATTAATTTCAAAACAACGTGATTTCCCCCCTCCTATGGTAACATACCACCCACTGAAGGGAACTGTGTAATGTAATACTGGTGATCTTGATGATTGGCAAAAATTATCCTTACAACTGCTACCATTCCAAGGTTCCTTTTTTCTCAGTACTTACCTATGACTTAATAATTAACTTCATGTAATGACACATGAATTTAGGAATGTAATGTTTCTTTAGCTCTGTCTCTAATATGATTTAAGATTAATGTTGTCTATGGTTTTGCTTATCGGAAAGCAAGCCTTCCCGGTTTGAAGTTCTTTGAATCTACTTCTGTCTGGCAATCTGAGACGAGAAAAAGCAGGATTTCAGATTCTTTAAGAGGTTCTGCCTTTACAACAGGACACTCGTACCTAAAACTGTAAAACCTGTGATCCCTTAGTTCCTTTTCACTTGAGTCACAGAATCACAGAATGTTAGGGGGTTGGAAGAGACCTCAAAAGATCGTCTTGTCCAACCCCCCTGCCAGAGCAGGACCACCTAGAGTAGGGCACACAGGAACGCATCCAGGAGGGTTTTGAATGTTTCCAGAGAAGGAGACTCCACAACCTCTCCGGGCAGCCTGTGCCAGTGCTCTGTCACCCTCATAGTGAAAAAGTTTTTCCTTATGTTAATGTGGAACCTCCTGTGCTCCAGCTTGCACCCGTTGCCCCTTGTCCTGTCATTGGACATCACCGAGAAGAGCCCAGCTCCATCCTCCTGACACTCGTCCTTTACATATTTATAGACATTGATGAGGTCACCCCTCAGTCTCCTTTTCTCCAAGCTCAAGAGGCCCAGCTCCCTCAGCCTTTCATCATAAGGGAGGTGTTCCACACCCTTAATCATCTTTGTGGCTCTGTGCTGGACTCTTTCAAGCAGTTCCCTGTTCTTCTTGAACTGAGGGACCCGGAACTGGACACAATATTCCAGATGTGGTCTCACCGGGGCAGAGGAGAGTCCTTGTTTTCATAAGCAAAGATCCAAGAACAGATTGAAAGTGAGCTCATTGGAAAATGAGTTCCTATTTTACCGCAATGGAAAAGCCAAATCATCTTTTGCCCATGTTGTCTGAGCCACGCTCTATGTGGATGCTCTTCACTCAAAGGGTGTTTGAAAATCTCAGGTAAAAACAGTACATGTTTCCATAATCTATCACACCACCAAAGAAAGCAACATCCACCAGAAAATTAGAGCTACTGCATACCCAGTGGCTGTGAATGTCCCATATCAGTTTCCTCTCTTTCTCCACACTTTCACAGCCTGGAGAGCAGAGGCATGTAAGGTAATAAAGCCCTATTGTGCATCCTTCTCCTATGCCCCACGCTGATTTCACTGTGACAAGATCCTTTTCAGCCCATGTGTAGGGTAGAAGGCAAATCAGAACTACACTGCTGCTTTGACTGTCAGTGAAATGGCATTGAAATGATCAGATCAGTGGGCTGCTCCATAGGTGCCTGAAGTGAAGATTCTCTAGTCATCAACTGTTCGTCTCATTTATGCTGTTCAGGGAAAGGAACAACACTGAAAGGCAGCATGCCGTTTTGGGGTGACAAAATTAAAAAACTTATTTCACTACAACATTTTTTCTCTTACTGCATCTCTTCACCATAAAACAATGACTAGCTGTTTCAAACATGGAGATTGTTTTGAAAACTAGATTTAGAAATGGGCAGAATATAATTTTATATTTTAAAAAAGTCAAAGAATTTATGAAAAAGAATTCTAGGAATAAATTCAATTTAACATTTAAGTATACTACACCTACATTTTCTATTGTTAATACACAATACATTTCAAATTTTAATATTAATTACTTTAATGAAGACATTTTACATTCCTATTTGCAATTGCTTACCATTCTGTCTCCCCAAAAACTACACAAAGTCAAGTCATTTGGGTTCCTACGTGACACCATTTTGAACTGGAAGATACAATCATGAAAAAGGATGGGGGACGGGGTCTTACCTTTGGGGAATCATCTTCTAGAGTGATTAGAAAGGGGAGCTTTTGACAAAAATGTGATATGAAACAATTAAGTAGAAAATAGTTAAATTTAAAATATATGGAAACAGAGGGAAAATTTCTCTTAAAATCACACTGCTTGTATTTACTATTTCCTTAATTCCACAATAACTCTGTAGCACAGATAAAACATCATGGCTTCATTTTACATTTGTCTGGACTAAAATGTAAAAAGTATTTAACTGTTTCGAGTACAAGTGAAGTAGGCAGAAAAATGAAAAGAAGTGATGCAATCTTAAAATTGTTTTCACTCCAAATAGCAGATTGCATTCAGAGTACTGGGTTCTTCATATAAATATTTCCAGGGCAGTGAGGACCACTTCTTTTTCAAGAGGAAAGAACAAAAGCAAGCAGAACAAACACAACAGCTGTTGTGCAATATCCAGGTGTAGGCTGGTGGTTCATTACACAAGCATCAGGCATGCTCAACTTCATTTTCCACTGTAGCATAACTAAATAGCATGCAAATATTTGTGGTGGGGTTTTTTTCTTAAATAAATAGTGAATTTGTGTTTTGAGCTCAATATTATGACTGGACATAAGTAAAAGGAAACCTCAAGAAATAAAACTGCAAGATGCTAGAAATCTTTCTAATCCCTATCAAAATGTTACAATATTATAAAGTATAATGCAGTAAAAAAATTTAAAACCTTTTAGAAGGAAAGCTTGACTCCTTATCTTTTGCATTCTCTGAGGATATCAACAATGTCTTCCAAACAGCAGTTTTTGCCATTTCATCAGAAATGTTTATCACAGATGGGTCATCTCTAGGCAAGAATAAAAGTAAATACACAATAAAACAATGAGCAATCAGTATTTGTTAGTTATTAACTCTAGAAAAGTCCTTGCAAACTAATAGTTATGACAATAAATAAGTGCGATACAAGTTAAGAAATTACGTTAAACATCAAAAATCCTCAACAACCTGAATATTCTCTTAAAACATCTTAGCACTTTTTTTAGTATTTTCTTCCTCCAACAGCAATTAATAATCACAGTAACATCAATAAAATATATTGTGTCACTTCCAACTAATAGACAGAGAAAAATGAGGAACTGTGAAATTAAATACCATCCAAGATCTCACAGCATGCCAATGGCACAGTTGGATTAAACAAGAATCGTAACAGTTCCTAACAGTTCTCATAGTACTTATTCTCTGAAACTCCAGTTGCTTTTAAAACTATTTTAAAAGCAATCAAAAACCTTAACAAAGTCAAAGAATTAAGAGATCTAATAAAAATGCCC
Organism: Leptosomus discolor; assembly: GCF_034619465.1. Classification (NCBI taxonomy): domain Eukaryota; kingdom Metazoa; phylum Chordata; class Aves; order Leptosomiformes; family Leptosomidae; genus Leptosomus; species Leptosomus discolor. The sequence continues at coordinate 19,454,396 of NC_141395.1, read as the reverse complement.
CAATTAAACAAGCTAATCAACAGCTTTAAGCAGCACTTTATAGTCATTATGCCCTTAACTTTACCTGGACCGCTCCAAATAAGTATTTATACACTTCAGAATAATAAAGTCTTAAATCTTTTTAGGGCCTGCCCGTACATTATTCCTGGTATCATGGTTTACGTATGGCTTGACATTCAGTAAGCCCTCAGTAAACCTGTTTTCATGGTGTTTTGGGGAACCACTTTATCAACCAACATCCTGATTCTTCTTTTTTAGCTGTAGGACTGCGACCTTTACAGTACAGAAAGTCAGCTGTTATCCAGGCAACTCTACCTAAGTAAACACACTATAGATCACACCTCAAGATAAATTAAGCTAAGTAGTGCTCATGTAAAATAGAACAAAAAGGTAAGAACGAAAGAACTAAAAAACAGACCATCAGAAGTGTGATGAATCAAAAGTAAGAAATAGGCTGGGATTTTTCAGACATAGACAGTTATTTGCCTTAGGAGACATTAGGGTAACTTCGTGTTAAAATACAAGAGAGGGCACCCTGAGACAGTGTTCCTATGAACTCGCATTAACCAGAGGTTACTATCACGAGATAGTTTAAATTTTTATTAAGAACTTTTTTTCTGAAAGCTATAAATGAGAGTAAGTCCTTATGGGCTGGCCACGTGTATTAGTATCTATAACATAGGTTTTCATGCTTTTAAGTTGTGTCAGCCCTGCATTATGCCTTATCTACCCTTGATAGCTCTTGATTCACTTATCTCACATAGATAGGATCTTAATTAGAATGTTTTAAAAGGTAATACTGCAAGAACCTAGTTTTTCTGGGGTGTGTTCAAAACCTTTCCTGGCTCCCTGCTAGCATCAGGGTGAAGGCTTTGACCTGCTCTACATCTTCCTTTCCCACTGTGCATGTCAGAAGCCAAGGTTCATTATGAATGGCCTGATCCTGCAGTCTTGCCCCAGGCAAAACTTCAACTAGTGTGTCCTTTTCCTAGGGACTGTGAGATCACATAGACTAGAAAAGGGCTGAGCTCGTAAATGCTGCAGTATACAGTTCAGTTCACCTATCTGTACCAGACAAGCATCCTCCTGACATTCAGTAAGCATTAAGAATAAACATTGTGGCATGTTTATTTTATTTGTTTAATTGCAACTCACCTAAAAGAGGAAAGGTATATTTTACCTGTAATGTCCTTCTAGTGGTAACTGAACAGTCCCTTCCTCTTCCATTGCTAACATACTTTGCTCTTCCTAGAAAAAAGGAATTTAGACATGAGACAGGATATGCTGTTGTGAAAAGTGAAATTTATGTACTTTAATCCTCTTTCCCCTTTAATATTAAGTATTTACCTGAAGTTCTTAAAGTAAGATACTTTTCAACTCTTTTAATCTAAATATTTGACTTTTAAAACCCTCTATTTTGAAAGGTGCATCTTCACTTAATGTTATTTTTCAATGCCAAATAGAGGGGACACTTTTGTAGCAAGAGAGAAAAATTAGTAACGCTGAATGAGCAACTGTACGGTGAATTTTAAATATCATGCATAGCGGGATATATACATTGCAATGTTACCAAGCAAAAATTAGGGAAGTCAAATTTAAGTTTGGGCCCACAGTTTTAATACTGATAAAATTTTATTGCAGTGAAAGGTGTGGAAACAAGACACCAAAAGTAATTTTCACTTGAAGAGGGGAAAAACTTCTATGAGTAAGAAGAAGTGAAGGGAACTAGGAGACATATCCACCACAAATCTTTTTATGAAAGAATTACAAATTAGAAAATGTATCTTGGGGGCAGGGGAGAACAAAACAACACCCCTCGAGCACCATGTCCTGCCTGCAAGAATGAAAGAAAACAAGTCTCTGTCTTTCAGACATCAACTGAAGGCTCCACAGGAGGATTCTCAAGGCTCACACCCCTGTTAGGTGAGGGAAACCGCAGCCAGGAGGTTAACGTGCCTTCACCTGAATGTAACCATCAAATCCTGTCCTAAACTGTTGCAATGTGTGTGTATGAGCATAACAGGCACCCAGAGACCTCTGCATCTTCCCTGTATTAGATGGCTTTGTAACAGTTTACCTTGGTGCCTGTTTGAAGGTGTGAGTTGGCTCTCCTAAAAAGCAAAGCTTACCATTTTCTGGCAGATCACCCCAAACCCCATGCATCACACACACTGGTAAGTTGGTATTAGTTGGAAAAGCCAGTACAATTTTCCAAAATAATAGAATTTAAGTCCTCTCTGCACAGATATTTGTTTTTTCTATGTTTTACTATTACAACTATTTTTAAAGTTACAACGTTTTTTTCTCCAAAAGGGAGAAGTCACTTTGTTCATTCCTGTCTCAAAAAGACTTAATTGATTAACATCAAAGTGGCTTCCAAAGGAGGTCTGTGAGGAGAAGGCATGTATAATATCCACTATAAATGTACAAAGCCTTGGAAAAACATGGCCTAAAAAGATAAAAACAACTTAAGTGATGAAATTAGGATCCAATCAAATAAGTTTCAGAGCTTGTCAACTGTATTTCTGAATATTCTTGTGGGTAGAATACTTCTATTTTTAAAAGCCGTGTGATAGCATCTCTCCAATTAATTCCTTAGGCTACATGTCAGAAGTTTTATTACCAGGCTTCACAGCTTCATAAGTTTTTGACAGTTGAACAGTTTTAATAATAGCTCCAAATATTTAGAAATGCCAAAATATGTAAAAATAACCTCTCAAAATAGACAGTGAATGAAATAAAGTAACACCAGTAGATTTTCCCAGTTGTTTTGTGATGCCATCCTATCAAGCATGGGAAGGAAAGTGACATATAACCAAAACACAAGGATAACAAGGAATTCTTTCCAATAACCAGACCCACAAGAAGAGAGCTACCTTGGTTATTCTGAATTGTGATGACAACAGATCCTGTGGTGAAACAACTCTGGTCTGCTTCAATTGAAGGGGGAAAACAATGACTCATGTATTTTAATTTCAGTCTGATAGTTTTACAGGCACATACTAAATAGTAAATAATCCTCATGGTGTTTATCACCTAGGTAAAACCTTATCCCCAAAATGTATTCTATGAAAGTATGTTGAATGTGTCAAAGAAAGCAAAGTTACAGTTCTCCAGGTTACAGATGAGGCAGTGAGTTGTCAAAGGTCACAGAAAAATCCTAAAGGCAGAGAAATCTAGTTTTCATAGTTGCATGTTCAAGTTATTAACTCATGTCCTATTTCTGCAAATAGACGTACCAATGGGAACCCTTACACACACTATTTCACTGGTCTCATATCACATCTCAGGGCATCCCTAAGAATAAGTTGCTGATTTATCCATTCACATTGTCTGGTTTTTGCAGTACCCTTGTACTACCAAAAGGTTATGTATCACAGGTCCTGGGCTTTTGCAGACGTCTTCAGGGCATCTTAGAGGTCATATGCACAACTGTCCCCAAAGCACTCCTACCTAGAAGTGACCGCAGCCTGCCAAGACCATATGGCATCACCTGCACCTTCACCTCCCACTGCTGCCACAGCCTCACACCATGCTACTATTCAAAAGTGCTGACACAGGACACACAACACCCATTTAAAATAACCTGGCACCAACATATTCTACCTACTGCTGCTGCAGGTAAGAGTTTCTCCATTGAGATTTGTCCCTCATTTACTTGGGCCCAGTACTGAGGATTCCTAACAGCTGACATTGATCAGGTGGCTGATACCAGGGACCAAGGACAAAGACCTCCATCCCTTACAGGTGAAGTTACTTTATATTCCCACAGTTCTGTATAATATTCAAACAAGCAATTAATGAAGAAGTAGCTAGATGAAAACACTATCAAATAGATGCAAAACTGGTTAGAAAGCTACAATCAGAAAGACCAGTGTTTCACTACCAAAATACAGGAACATTCTAAGTGGAAACGTGTTAAGAATCTGTCCTGTATCAAGTTTGTAAGAAATTATCTCAAATCCACATTCTTTGAAAGGAGATGAGGAGCCCGGATCTGAAACAGTCAACTAAAGTGGTAGTGCCACAGGCTATAATTAAGTTTGCAAAATGTAAGTTTGAGGATCTGGTTAACAGGGGTAAGTAGTGTCACTGACCTTTCCATTGGAAGGTGGAAGCAAATTGTTTCTGCGGGAACAGAAGGAAAATGCTGGCCAGGGTGTAACAGGGATACTGCACAGGGTTATGACACTGCTGAGTGGAGAGGGCACAGGGTGATGCGGTGTGACCTATGTATGGCTCAGGTGTAGCTGGGACATGCCATGCCCCTTAAATTCTGCAGTGCTCCTCAGCATCTCCAGCAGGGATGAGACCAGTCCCAGTGCAGCATCAAAGTGCCCCAGGCATCTGAGGGCTTTCCTACAGACACAGGTTCATCCCTGCACATCATCTGAGTGGGTCTCAAGAGCAATCCCCAGGAGCACTGTAGATACTGTGCTATATGACAGTATGGCAGCTCAAGAATCTACATCTAATAGACATCCCCACCTAAGCCTGTTAGATTTGTAACCTTAAAAGGACTTATGCAATAAGTCAATGACAATATTACACTTTGGATACTGTTAACAAGTCTGCCTGTTGCATGGAATATGCCTTATTTACAGAATTTTCTCTAAATGTCTGAAGGAGAATTTGCTAAAGTGCTACACACCAAAAAAACCTGAAACCATGACCCACCTCTTTCTCAGCATCTTCCAGTTTCTTTTTCTTGCTCTCAGGCATCAAATCATCTAACCAACTGAGCTCCCGCTTAGTAAAAAAGAAATCCATGAGTTTTCGGACAAATACCAAAGCTAGGACCTGTAAGGATATTAATTCAGAGAATTAGGAAATCAAGCAAGTAAAACTGACAAATACACTTGTAGAGGAATACTTTCAAAAGTGACCACAGTTTACAGCTACAATTTTATCCTTTAATTTGGATAGGCCAACAGCTGGTCTTCCTTTGTTCAGAAGTATGGCTTGAAGCATTTAACAATCACTGAGGTCAGCAGAAATCTTTTATTTTCAATTAGTGAAATAATCAGAGAGAGATCACTTAAGCAGCAGAATAGATTTTTCTTTAGTTTCCAGCAAGATACAGAACTATCAGTAAAGTTCCTCAGTGCAATGAACAATCTCCTTAATTAATGTTCTTTCTGTAAAATGGTTAAGCACCTCTCCTTAAATAAAAACATCAAATAAATTTTAATTTTTTTTAGAAAGAATTTTTCCTAAGAGAATATACAGTTGCACTATCCACACATATAAAGAGAGTGCAACTTAGATTTAAACTAGAGGTTATATGTAGAATTTTTCCTTACTTAATACAGTATGAATTGTCCTTGAACACTGAATCAAAGCAATATTGTAATTACCTGCCCACAATTAATTTTTTTCTTCAACAATAATTATCCACAAGTGAAAAGAAAAGGTATTTATAGAGGAAATAAAAAATATTTCATACCATCATAGGAAAGACAATGGCAGCTCTTGAAACCTTTATAATCCACAGAAGCACAAGACAACTCAGCTGAATTATAGTGAAGAGATGGACCTTTCTAAGAGGAACATGCCTCAGATAAATAAAATCTGGCTGATGCTTTGCAGGCATCCAGAATAATTTTATCCTGTCAAAAAGCTGAAAAAGAGATTTTAAAAAGTTTACATCAAAATGAGCTCTAGGATCATCTATGCTGCCTAAGAGATCCTGAACGTCCTCTGAATCTGGCTTGTTGTTCTAAAGGCAAAAACTGTGCAGAAGTTCAGGGGTACAGAAAAAAGACTACCTCAGTTACAATCATGAACCAGGAATCTATACTAGTCCAAGGGTGGTAAAGGACTCATCTTCTCTCCAGTTGAGCCACCAGAGTAAGAATGAGAATCATATTATTTAAGTAAAGTTTAATTATGTGGTTAGACATACTTCTTAAGTTCCTTTCAATTGTAATACACATTTGTCTCCCTAGGTATTTCTATTGCAGATGTGCTGAGATACTGGATTCTGCTGAATTACGTTCTGTATAGTCATACTCCAGGAAACATCCTGCCCGTAACTGCATATGTTATACACAAAGAAAATAGTTATTTTTAAATAGTACTGCTAAGATTTCAAGTCACGAACTCTTATAGTTAGGCAAAGCCAGGCTTCAGAGTAGACTTGAATTAATTGTGAATCAAGCTGAATGGAAGCTCGTTGATCCTGTTGGGCATACACACTATTACACGGCCTTTCCAATACATTCTAAACTTTTGTTTTTCAATTGAGCTCTGCTTCCTTTAGCACACAAAAAGCTGACCATGGAGAGATCTCTTCAGTCTTTTATTTCCTGTGGATGAAACTCTCTTCCCCCCCTGCCAGTGTACTTTACCAGACACTTTATCCCAGGCTGTGGGATAAAAAGAGAATGCCAGAAAGCCAACTGCCATTCCGTTAAGAACGTACATGAGAGGGTCTTGTTTTTCAGACCTATTTGGCTCCATACTGACCTGAGACTTTGTGTCAGCTCCTATGGCACATTGATGATGGTGATGTGCCATTTCTCCCTGCACGGATAAGCCATGCTATACTCACACAGTCTTCAAGAATTTCAGGGTTCTGGAATTTTTGTTGAGCATGCGCAAACTGCATTTTTTTAAAAACCTTATAATTTGGCCAGATTTGAGCAGATTTCTCTTTCACAGAAACAGCAAAAAGCACATCCTCCCACAAAAGCCATCTTATCAAATCTCAATTCCTTGTCCCAGCTTGGGGGAGGTAGAAAGGGAGAGGGATGCTATCCCTTTTCCAAGTAAACATAGCCAGATTTTAGCATGCCTTAAAAACACTCCTCAATAGCATACTTTCTCATACCCTTGTTCTGAACCATATTAAATTGAAATTATCTAAATCTCAGGAAAAAACCAAACTACACTTCTTAGAATATCAACCCAAACGATAAAAGCTAGGCAAAGTTATAAAAGAAGAGCCTCTGAACATAAAACACAGTCAAAAAAACCAAGAGATGTTGCCAGCTTTGCCTCTAAGTAATAGAGAGGTAAAAAAAAGCAAGACATTTTTAACTCTCAATCAAAAATTTAAATATAATGAAAGAAACAATCAGGCATTTTCTTTGCTCTTCGTATTTGACAACCTTTTGCACAGTATAATTCATGTTTCCATCATGTGATTGTTCTTTCTCAATTGTCTTGGAAGGTGTGTCAATACCTCAACTTTCAATAACAAAGGCACACTTGAAAGTTCGAGTGTTTGTGTTAGAGGGGCTAAAAGATTTGACACCGTGCCATTTAACGCTGCAGTCATCGAGGACAAATGGCACACAGGATACTACTACCAACCCTGACCTGAATGTTGGGGTGCCTGGCTGGCTTCTGCCAGGGGCTCCTGCTTAAGGCCACTGCAGGAATGCTGCCCTTCTGCTGGACTCCCCTTCATCCCTGAAGCTAGAAATTATGTAGCACGGGACTTGCAATGGCTCCATCTCCCTGCTTGGGGCATTTATTTGCACAGGAAATACCTTTAAAATCTCACCTATGTTAGTTTTAGAGCGAGTTAGCCAAAAGCCTCATATAGGCAAAGTTCAAGATCAAGCATACCACTACAAAGGCACGGACTTGGAAGCTGAAAAGGCAGCAGGCAAGCAAATGAACGGGGAGGCAGGGGAGAGGGAAGAGCTCCTGATAGTTGTTACTCAGTTTTTAGGCTCAGCCAAAACTCCCTTGATAATAAGGAAGAACAGAAAAAGTTGGCACCTAAAAAATAAAAAATTGGAGCACATTACCTAAAGGGAATACTCTATTTAGAGAGAATCCATTTTCATTTTTAAGTGAGTCACTTTCAAGAATTTAAGGTTGGCAACATTCCTTTAAGATTATACATAAAAAATAATAAAATAATACATAATAAGTATAGCTAGACATTTTACAGAAAGCATCATCAGTAACACACTCTTCATAAATCCATTTTACCTGAATTCCCTTTAGAGATGAAGCACCCATGTAAAGAAATACTCCATAAAGTACTGGCATAGGAATAAACTGCACAAACAAGCAGAGAAAGGGAAGAGCATATTAAATACCATTTAACAGTTTTAAATGTTTCTAGAAAGACATTCTAAACAGTCGAAATTCAAAGTGCCATATGCCTGCATTAATCAGACAAGTTGTAAATTCAGTCACTCAATTACAAATTAATAATGTTTCTCAGAGCATAAAGCAAAAGAAGAATCTGGCTCTATAGTTTTATTTTCCTCTCATGGTCAGTTACTACAATATACTTTATTTGCTAATAATAAAATTAACAACTACATGAAATATGAAAGTGTTTGAGACATATTTAAATACTTAAAAGACTGCTCAGGAGAGCATCTGAATAGTAAAGCTATAATTCTCAGAAAAACGTTCAAGATACACACAGAATAATTCATACTGCTAAAAAAAATGTTCTGTGCTGTGAGCATTTAAAAATGGGTGAATGACTTTTATGGAATGATTTTGTAAGAGACTATTTTAAATGTTCAGGCTTCCAGTATACAGTCTATAGGTATATTTCCATAGATAAGTAAATACACAAAACATATGTTCTGTGTGTTTTCCAAGTGAAGGTTTTATGATATATTTAATAAAATACTACTGGGAAGCACAAGTCCAAAGGGCTTATTGCCTTCACTGTAACGACACGGAAGTCTAAATACCAATCTTACTGAACCCAGTGGCAAAACTCTCACTGATTTCACAAAGGCCAAATAATTCTTAAAAGAAATATTATATATATATAGATGGCTCTATACATGTGTCTAAGTAGAGACCCAGTTTCAGGACACTGGTGAGCTGTGTTGACTATGCAGGCAGCACGAGAGAATTTTTCATTTTCCTTTCCGAGAAATGAACCATAGAACTTCTCTTGCAACTGTGAAAATATTTTTAAGTTATGCAGAAATCACTAAATGTTTTTTAAATTTTCTAAATAAGTTTACTGATTCGTATAACTTAGCAAGATCATTTCAGGATAGTTTGCCATGGGCCCAAACTATAAACAAAAGGTGACTCTTCATATACGCAGGTCAGTGGCAGAATTCCCTTTGACTTCTGTCAGGCCAGATTTTCATTACAAGGTTTTTGGTTTAGAAATGTCAGATATCCCTAGCCTTTTTATTCGGCAGAACTGCACTTTAGATTATCCATGTGTAACATTATGCTAGTCAGTAATGTGCCTGGAAAGCACACTCATTAAATGACACAGTAACAACAGTGAAATGTTCAGTGCAGCGCAGTGCAGTACTCTTTAGCTATTCATTACTTCCCCAAATTACCTTCAGGATACTTGTCAAAAAGACAGATGAGCCCATAAGGACAAAAATCATGAGCCCTGTGACTCTTTGCTCCCGTATTCCAAGAAATTTTGGCTGCTCCCCTGGAGCGGAGCACTCTGATTCGAGTTTTAAGCTATTCACATGGGAAATAGAGAGGACAGTGGCTGCAACAAACCACGGCAATCCCATAATAGAGCACACTCCAAGCATGACTGCCACCATGAGTAGGTCGAGATGGTATCCACATCCTTTCTGTTAAAAAAAGTAATGACAGCAAGAAGATATAAAATAACATCTGAATTAAGGAGAACACTCCTGGCAGGCATTCCTAATGAACAGTTAGAGACAATTAAAAAAATTGTGACTTGTAGGAAAAAATAGCTTTCTCCTATGTGTTATCCAGGTTGGGTCAGTAGCGATGGCAAACTGGTTATCTAAGGGGAACTCCTACTAGTTCACAGGAGATGCTGAATGTTATTAGACTCATTCCAGCTACAAGTTAAGTGTATACATATCATAAATCCACTTTACAATAGGCAACAAATACCCTTCCTCCTTATAAAAGAGGTACTCATAAGACGATGGAAAATACACACATTTTCTGTTTTAATTAAGTCTCTTCTGTGGATAACAGTAAGCAGAACACCCAGCTGCACTATCAACTTTCTACTGCACTAATCTTAATAGACCCTCCATCCATCCTCACACAGGAGGCGGAAAAATATGTATTTTGATTCTTTGCTACACAAAACCTCTTAATGTTTGCAAAGTCAGTTTATGCTACAAAGAGCCATAAAACCTCATTGATCCTTTTTACAGATGGTAAGCACATGATAGTAGTAAGTTTTCACCAATGTACTTCCATTGTATCTAAGAGCAGATAGCTAGAAATTAAACTATAATTAAGCTATACATGAAATTAAACTATAATCATCAGGTACTATCTTACTGGTTTCACTATTCAATACTTAAAAGTAGCATCATAAACATTCATATGAGAAGTTAGTACAAAACTTGTGGGTTTGGATCATCTCTGTAGTAGTCAAATACTCCATAAATTTACCAACAGCAGGATGTTGCTTTGCTTTTGTACTAGTGGATAAAACTCTTTGGTCAAAACTTAGATTCGTTTAAAAACCTGCATATACAACCTGCGCTTCAAAATTACCAATGATTTGCATCAAGTTTGGCTGTATAGGTATGTGTTACCATAGCTGAGAGTGATATTTCTTCTCAATTTTAGTAAGCATCCAGGACCACCACACAGCTGCAAGCAGGAGCTCAAGCTATTTTCCTTTAAGAAGTCAGGTAGGTAGTTATCTCCACAAAATTTTGCAATATGGCAACAAATCCAGTGTCATGGTCTGATGAAACAGTGATGTTCATGCAAACAATGTGAATATGTTGAACCATAATTTTGCCTGTAAACCCATGCAAATGCCTTTTGACATAAAAAAAGTAACTAAACTAAACTTGGAAGGGTTTGCTACAGAGACTGCCAAAAGCTGAAATGTGCACTATTCAGAATTTGCTATGGGAAGTATAAAAAAAGAGGGGAAAACGAGTTGGAAGCAAACAAATCATTTCTTTCTGAAGACAACTTTTACTTCTAAAATGGGAAGCGTCTGGGTTTATGAAAATGTAAGCCACATATCGAAATGAAAATGCCATCTTATTTGCTTACATTATTTTAAAAGGGGAATTCATATAAAGAAAATGAAAAGAATCAACTCTAGCAACCTTCACTCACTCCCCAAAAGTGCTTATGAGTCGTATCTCCAAGACACATCTTGACAAACTCAGAGATGTGTCAAACACAGATATTAGTTACACGCACAATGCACTCAAAGAAAGAGTTTAATCCTAAATCCTAAGAGACACCTTTTTTTACCTCCTGACACATTTATGAGGAATGTATCTGCTAATGCATACAGAATCCGAGAGCATTTCCTCACATTCATACATGATCTGAGGAACCTGACATATGGGAAGAAAAGGAAGCATAGCAACAGGTGATGCTACACCAGACCCCAGCAAAACTAAAACGCAGCAAGACAAGGGGGCAGCCAGGAGGACCATCTGACTCCCAGATGCCAGTGCTGAAAAAACACATTCCAAAGCTTGGCAGCAAATTCCTGCATCTGTCAAGTTAACCACATGCAATGCTATGGATTGACATGAAGAGCCAGGCTGACAAAGAGGGCAAAAAAAGAACATATCAAATGTCACAATCATCCAAGAAGAGGCAGTGCAAAGTGAAGGTTGCAAATGCATTTGCTAAAGCAACTTGGGATTGGATTGCTGCTTATTAAAAGTATGTCAAAAAAAGCCTAAGCTCACTGCATATACATGTACAGAAACCTGCTGCTAGATTTTGCCCAACAGTTTTTCAGAGGGGTGATGTCCCTTTTTCTCTCTCCATCTGTAGGCAACTAAAGTGTTAGAGAACAGAGCAGGAAGTTGTCCTATGTTGTTCTAAGAACCTATTGTGCCTCTAAAGCTCAGTTTTATTCTTCTTTCTTCTTTAAGATAGGAAAGGTGTTAAAAAAAACATGGACGTCAATATCTGAAGAAGCAATTAACATTATAGTACTCAAGGAAATTATCAACTCCTAGATTTTTTTCTTTAGGCACACGGGTATCATAACTCTAATAAAGCATAGAGGATAGCACTTTCTTGATTCAGAATCTCTGGTCCAAAGTACATTCATAAAGACTTCTGTAAGGCAGCGAATCACTCGCACTGGGCACAGGTGCTACACAGACCAACAGAGAAAAAGCGTAACAATTTAAAGGGTGCTATATAGCATACAATAAAGTAGCATACTCAAGTAGACAAAGGTATGTTATGTAACCTGAAGCAGAAAATGACAGTGAAAATATAACTATTTGACTGAATACCTTTAGTTTGTGTTCTTTTCTATTGATAATGACAGCTGTGATCTGCTGGTCCATAAAGATAAGGATAGTACAAAGCAGGGCTGGAATTACAGCAGCTATCACTGTCCACCAAGGATTAGGCCCCAAAGGAGTAATAAACCAGCCACGATCATCTCTGGTGGGCTATAAAAAAAAACAACCAAACAAACAGAAAGTCATGCATGACCAGTCAGAACTCTAAGGTTTATTTAAATTTCAACTTCACAAGAATACATACAAAAACATTAGTAGGATATGATTTCCTTTAAAATCAATCTATGTAAGAGCACAGAAAAACCACTCAACATCCTATGATATCAAAAAGAGAAATTACATGTAATAAATCATCTGGCATATTACAGACTTGGTCGTGTTTGATATGATGAGCTCAGAATTTGGAAGGAGCCCCAGAACATTACATTAGTCTAGAATTTGGGTAATTTGAGCCATGTTGGTCCTCACACAGAAGACGTTAGGAAGCATGAAGGGGTCTGACAGAGAGGCTCACTTACATGGGCTACTAATCAGAGGGGTTGCATAGTACTTGGTGAACATAAAAAATTCAGACTAGTATCACTACTCCCTGATGATAAAAAAATTATCATAAACCCACTATAGCACACTACTTCATCAAAATAATAAGGCAGTGCAATTTATCAGCAAATTACCTTAAAAGCATTTGGAACCTGAAGTTTTGGTGAAGGAATCCCAATGGCATAATCAATTAAAACCATGGACAAAATAGTGAGAAACACAGCAAAATCGCTGACAACAGATCGTACCTACAATTATTGAGAGAAACAATAATTTTAACTAAAACATTCACGAGAGATTTAGGATTTATTTTTCTTCACTGTTTTAAGCCATTTTGTGCTTACAGCTAAAACCATGCTTATTCTGATACAATTTTCTAACAGAGAAAAGACGCAGTGTTCACTTCACCAGCAGTTAATTGAATTTGCAATGCAGATGGCATTCAGGCTTACATATGACTAATGACAACTTTTGAATTAAAGAAATGGCACACACCTTTGTTGGGAAGTATCGGCTAGTTTTGAACTGCTTCAGCGTGGATGACAACGTTACTGTAGAAAAGAATAAGATGACAGACCAGAAGAGGACATCTGGAACATAAGGGCCATGATGACCACAGGCTCGTCCAACAAACTCTCCGTGAAACTTTTTACAATCCTATCAAGGAGAGCAAATTAGTATTGTTCTGAAAAATATCCATGCTTACACTGATGTTTTCTTTCCAATTACCTTCCTCAATTGCCAGCAGATTGTACTACTAGAAATAGCAAAATCATTTTTAGATATTTATTCTTTTAAATATTAAAACTCTTAACATTTGTATCTAGTCTGCATGGAAAACTCTCAACCCTCAAAAGAATCTCTTCTTTAACCGGTATTAAATGATGATGTCACTAAGACATATCATAAATAAAGTCATTAATATAAAACCAGATTTAGTTCAAACTAAACAAGGACTCTTACTTATTTTCTGTTTACAAACACAGATTTGCACTTCCTAGTTCCTTCCAAGAGAGGAAAGTGAAGGTCAAAACCTACCAAGAGAAAGGCTGCTCCTGGTGCATTCTCAAGAACTGATTTTTTAATTTTAACTTCACAAGCCAAGCCATTCAAGAAAAAACTACTTAAAATGTACAGTATTAACCTAAAAGGAGACCCATGCATTTAATACCACATGGGGGCAGCACATTCCACAAATTAGCGTTTTCTTAAAAAAAGCGATCTGGTAAAGTACAGCAAAACCCAAAATCTGTAACATTAATTCTATCCGATACATGATCAAACATGCAGATACAGTAGAAAACATGTCTAATAACTCTCCAATACCATCATTAGTGGTCTAAAAGCATACTCGTTCCAAGTTAACAAGCAGAGAAATAAAGAGTAGCTCTAAAGATGTGAGCTACAGGCTTTGAACTTGAAAGCCTCTCCTCCTCTTTCTGAAACCCCGCTACATTTATTAAGCAAAAAGAAACACAGCACATAGAATCAGAGGTTCCAGGCAGCAACATCCTGCCAGATCAGGATCTTTTAGCATCAAATGAACTGGGTCATTGGCTCATCAGACTCGTGTCACAACACTGCGGCTTGACATGTTATGAGAAATTTTGGCTTTGAACAAAGGCTGGCTTGAAAAAAACCCACAGTTGCTATTTGATGGCTGTGAGACACTGGAGTGCAAAGCTTTTTATACTGGTACAGCAGTAAACCTAGGATAAATATGATGCACTTCTGACCGATGAAATAAAGGTTTCAGGTATGAAAAAAAAAAATTCAGGAAATCGAGAAGAAATTCTCAAGATTCTGGGACATCAAATAGAAAATTTGTCCTGGCCTGAGCTAGACCTTGATGTTGGCACAGCGCAGGGACAAATTTCATCATATACCTACTGAAAAGGACTTTGTCACCACCAGAATAAACACTTTGCTCACACTTGTTTTGTCCTAGATAGCAAAAAAAAAAAAATTGTTGGTCCTACTGTTGTTTTTAAGAGAGAGTGCCAATCTAGATCTCCAGAAACTTGAAACTTCAATCAGACATAAAAAACAACAGAAAGAAATGAGGAGTAAAAAAAAAGATAGTGGGGTGAGACTGACCAAATATTTACAGACAACTAGGTCTAAACTTCTACTGCAGTTCTCTAGAACAGGAGAATTGACATTTTCTGTTGATGCTTGCAAAAAATAAATACATGAAAGTACGAAAAATTTCAGTTATTTCTTTGACAACTATAGGGACTCACAGGAAAAGTCGGTCAGTTAGTTATACTGCTACCCATGTAAATTCAAGTTTCAGCAATAAGCTTTTACAGAAGTTTTAAAGGGTTTTATATAATGCAGCCAGTCTTTTACATTTATAGTTAAAACAAAATCTGTTATTTTAAATCTCCTCAGCTGCAAATGTACTCTGAAAAACACTGTCAGAGATCTGAGAAAGTGAGAGGAGGAGTCTGCCCCTGCACAGATGCTCTTAGAGTGTGCTGCAATTTTGAGAATATTCATTCTGGATTGCTGGAATCCCTCAGGCCAGCAGTTCTCAACTTTCTGTGCTGTTGCCACACCAACCAAGTTGAGGAGCAGTCCTTGCTATCAAGACAGAGCAGCCATAGAAGGCAGCTCTTGCTTAACTCACAATAGGAGGACACCAATTCATCTGCATTGCTGCCTTTGAAAGAAAAAAAAAAAAAAAAAACAGTATCTGCCTGAGATAGTTCACTGGATTGGCTTTTAAGCATGTCATTTGATTATGCCTATGATGAGTTTAATTCATTTATATTTTTGAGACAACCCTTCAGTTTGGTGTCTCTTGCACTCAATTCTCCTTGACTGTGTAATGAATGATTCATTTGTGAGAAAAAGCGGTGGCCTGATCTCAATATGGCATTTTAATCAAGTTGTAAATATTGCTTTAAAGACAGCAAACCTGAAGTAATAAATCCTCTAAGTCTAGCAAAGCGCAGTGTTTAAAAACAAGTTCATATCCATGCAAGTTCCCCACACTGTTTGTAGCCTGTTCCCCCATGCCCAATCTCCCCTGGAAAAAAGATTCCACAACTAAGACATACTTCACACTGAAGGCCTAGTAAGAGGGAAATTTGGTCACTGAACAGAAAGTGTTACAAAATTTCTCCCCTTCCTCTCCTTTATAGCCCAAATAGCTGTAAGAATGTTTTAGGGGAAATAAATCCTTCTGAGACGTTCTACACAAGGGAACTTTGGTTTTGCCACTTGGCAGAATTTAGGACAAATCCATTGTTATTAGACGCGTGTAGACCTAATGTCAGTCAAACTCTTGTGCTAGTGTGTCAAGAAGTTTCCAAAGCAGGACACAAAACGCACATACTTTCTTTAATACGTACTATCAAAGGCTGCAAAATGCTTACAAAAGGAGATAATGCTACAAAGTCTGTATTAATCTTTGGTCAGTTAAGTAAATTTTATGCTTTATCTGAAAAAATATAATCAGAAAAAAATGGTATTTTTTTCAATATATTTGCTGCAGTAAGAGAGACAAAATTATTTATGCTTATGCTTTTATTTATTCAGTTCCAATATTTCACTTACTGACACAGTTAGGTTCCCCCATGGCACATCAGATGCAGATATATTGTAGTCCTGCCAGTACCGCAAAGTTTTATTGCTAGGATGTTCTGGTTCCACACAATTGCATCTGAAAAGCCAAAATAATATTTTTTTCCTTAATAATAAAAGATGTATCAGATATTAATCCACATTATCAACTTTATGCCATACCAAAATTGTGCTCTACTTCGCCAGATAATTTTGGTTCAAATGAATTCAGTAAATGCATGCTCTGAAGCAGTTTGTAGTTGAGTAGCTAGTGCTATTACTATAGTATAATTTGCCGTGAGGTGCATATGCATATATAGTACGTAACATGACATATTTAAACCACTGTCCACAGCAAGTTTTTCCACTTATTTTCCTCCTATTCTATTGATACTTTTGAGCAGTTTGTAAAATTGAGAACATGCCAGTCCTGTTCCACCCCCTTATACCTGGTACTTCCCTACACGGGGATTAGATGCTATGCCCAGTTCCAGGCTGATCCATTTCTCAAATGCAAACTCTGTGTATCCTCTTTCTTTCTCTCCACCAGAATGCCTTTGCATGCAAAATTGCCAAACTGCCTGGTCAACCGTCAGGGCTCTGCAAGATCGCCAGCACCAAAGGCTCTGTGAACCTCTGTGTCCATTGTTTTTCCTTTCCCCACAGCTGCTTCAAAAGCAAGCTTTTCACTTTAAATTGTGTATTTTAACATACAAAACATGACAAGGCAGTGTGGGAGGACAATACTGCAAATAGGCAATTTAAAATCAAAATTAAGTCTTTAAAGCCTCTGAAGCAACTGTGGGAGGCTTTTTCGTTGACAAAGGCTTCAAAATCTGCAGGATACTCTGTAGGTTCCAAGATGTCAAATGTGCTTTACAGTTCTCTTTAAACTAATCCTACTTTAAAAATCTATAGTACTATCTATCCTGCTAGTATTTTAATGTGTCTATGATGGCTGTAAATAAATTCTGTACTCTCTGATAAAGTTCTCGGGAGTAGCTACAGACAGGGTAACATCTGATTATAAAGTGGAGAGCCATTAAGCATACACTTGCATTCCAGTTCTAGAAGAGTATCAGTTTATTCACTTACCTATGCCATCTGTTTTCTCTGTGGCTGTTTAATCTTTCCACAAAATGACAATTTTTATCTAGATTTGTAATATTTTCTATATAAAAAATTCTACCATCTACATTGTGAATACAGAATAGTGCCACTGTATTTTTTTTATTACAATACTATACATGTGACAACAGCTGCATTTAATACCTACATATAGAGAGATGCAGGTTGTCTTTGTGCAACTCCTTGCTTTTATTTTAAATGCAGCTATTTATAAAAGAAATGAAAAAACCCTTACAGCCCATGAACAAAAAGAAAAAGAAAAAAAAAAAAAAAAAGCAACAGCATTCAAAGAAACAGGGGGCCTGAGCCAAAAGTCCTTGAAGTAGACTGGATGTTTCAAACACATTTATTATGCTTTGGATCAGGCCCTAAGTGAAGAATGAATGAGTGTTCAATGCATACTTTAAAATATTACAAAATGGGTTAAATGAAGCGCATCACTACTAGTGAGCTACGGTAGCATAATAAAGTCAACAAACGGTACGTCTATGTTATCGCAAGGGAGTATTTGATGTTCATGCAACAATACAGAGGTGGCTACTTCAGGTTACTACTGTTTCCTGTGAGCACAGGAGCTCACTGCCCCCTGATGTCCATCGCTGATCGCAGACTGGCCAGATGCTGGGCGATGGCCCATTGGGGTTTGATTACAGTAGGCCAAGGTGATGTGGGCTGTTCAATCACAGTCACTTTCTCTCTAGAAGGGAAGACTGTGCATGTCACCAACACTACAGGGTACAGCTACACTTGCTGCAAACTGCAAAATTACATTTAAAGTTAAAGAAGCCAAAATTTCTATTTCCTTAGTCAGAAACGTGACAATTGAAGCTACAGTTTAATACAGCTCAGGTAATCGACCTTCGGTTGAGATCATCACCCTGTTTATTTCTATATCAATACCACCTTCCTCCTTCACAGCATTCCAGTCTGGCCTTTACCAAGTTCCACAGGCATTTACCAATGGCAGATTGTTCATCAGCAAGTGACTTGTGCATACTCCACCCATGCAGACAAAAATCACCCTGCACCCAGCTTTTGTCACTGCCTGGGTGCAGAATTAGGCCCTAACTGTAAAGATCTGATCCTGCTTTCTACTGAGAACATCATTCAAACAATGATCTCAGTGTTTTGATATAGTAACGTTACATTGTTTTCGATATTACATGTCTTTCGGCAACACTGACATTTTGATGTGAGATTATAACATAGCATAACTGTCTTCCAGCATCACACTAATTGCTTAACATAATAGAAATGGCAAATAGTAAGACACTCCCTGTTCAGCCCAGAAAACACAACTGGAGGTACCATTCAGTGCCAGACCATAAAACATTATCTATCAACATGTGAAATTTCTAACAGATCTAATTGCTTCAATGATGACTACTTCCCAACATAACTGATCTGCATTAATGAAATAAGGCTTTCTACTTTAATCTTTTAAAACTTTTAGGTTCTTTCATAGTTGTTTTTTACTCTGAGAGGTCAGCTCTGAGGAGAAAAAAATACACTGAATTGTTAAACAATAACACATCTGTTTTCTTGATAAAATATTACTCAGAAGGCTGGAATAAGTAAAAATTTATTGCCTCTTGGAGGTTCAAATGCTCTTAAGTTCTTGTAAAGTTGTTTAAAGTGCTTAGCACTTGCCCACTACAGGAGATTTATGTGGTGTTTATGCTATTACCAATGAGCAAGAGACTATACATATACCTACATTTTCTAAGCAACATACTCTGTTTCAAATACAGTACCAACTTAGCAACGTACTCCCATGCTTTTTAGTGGTAAGGAGTCAGCAATCATCTTCTTTATGGTAAAAGATACAGAATGATTCATTTTATTCTTTTCATCACAGCTAGGAAGAAACTACGTTTTTCACGGCTAGAATATAGGCAGGGAAGAATCTGACATTAGTTGTGGTGGCAAAAGCATAGCTGTCACTACAGTAAAAAAAAAAAAAAAAACCTCTGCTGCCAATCTCATAATATACCCATTTCATCACACTGATGACAGAACAACTCTTTTTGCGTCTTTACACTTTCGGCTACTGCGAAACATTCAGATCTCCTGAGAGCAATTCAGATGTACAAACATGGGTGCCTATACACTCCATGGTATCTGTGACATCCATTTGGGTGGGCACATATGTGACAGGGTCTACGGTGACTCATGCCTTTGTTTTCACAGCAGCTGGAGGCTGAGAGATCTGAAATGGCACTAAAAACCCTGTCACAGGTCACTCCCTCCTGTATTTAAAATGTCCATATTTTGCAACTAGGCAGAAATCAGTGGAAGCTGCTTTCTTCTATGGTATTTAGAGATCTAAGGCAGCCTATTACAAAGTACCTTACAAATCTGAGGTAGACTAATAAACCATTTCAGACAAGACAATCTTCAGGAAACTGCAGAACTGTCATAAGCTGCCATTTTTCAGTATGTTGTCTTCAAGACTAGGAGGCATTTACTATTGATGATTCTATCCAATTCACAAAGCAGTGTTTTGGAGCTCCTATTTTTCCAGCACGTACAAATTGCAAGCTACACCTATTTATACTAGCTAAGGATCTGATCTATAAAAGATGCAACTGCAGCTTCTTCATATTAACCAACATACCATTTCCTCTTCCTAGAAGGGCAAAATCTCTTTCTGGCTTACTTAAGATAGAGAATGAGATTTGCTCAATACGAATATTTATACTATTAAAAAATCAACAGGGAAGTATGACAAACAAATTACAAAATGTGCTTGTTCAAATAGTATGTCTCACTGAATATCAGAACACATACTTGGTAATACGAGTAGGAAGTTTTTCCCCTAAGACAAAGTATGCTCTACGAGTGTGCTGTGTGCTGCTCACGTAACAGAGACAGAATAAGAAGTTGGTAAGAAATGAAAGGTAACAACATTAATTTTGTTTTAAAAGTAAGGTATAGAATATAGCATAAGTATTCTTTATGTTGCATTTACAAGGATGAAGTAAAGTATATCAATAGCAGTATGCTATGCATGTTTATGTTCTCTCAAAATACACCCTTTTCACGTGAATTATAGGCACTTGCAGAGTCCTTCTGTTTGTCTAACAACTGCTGTGGGAAGGGGACAACAACAATATCATAGACTATGACTTCTCTGCTGTCCCATACCTACAACAATTGTATATCCCTGGCATTATGTTTACCGTATTCCTTCTCATTTCAATATTCATAACAATGAAATCAAAGTCTTAGTGGAGAAGAGACTGGAGACAAAATAATTAATACTGATGGGAAATGGACTTGTCAGTTAAGTTCTATTCTCAGTATCCCGAAAGCCTCTCAAAGCACAGCTGTCATGGCAAGAAAAGATTTTTTTCTTCATTTATTCATGACATCTGCCATCCTGAATTAGACCATCGAGTCATTAAGCTAAGCAGCCCATCTCTGACAATCACGAACATCAGTAGGCATCCACCTGTATCCTCTAAAGCTGGAAGTCTATATAGTTCAGTTGGTGAAGCTGACGTGGAAAACAGAAAAGCCTATAAATGCACCTAGACAATGCACTCAGCAGAACAATAATTTCACAGACACAGAGGGATAAATCTGAGGGGGAGAAACTAATGTTGGAGTAAAGAAATCTCAAAGAATCAGGTTTCTTTGGATAGCACATCAGAAGGAGAACGCTGTTTTGTCAAGGGGAAAGTCTAGAAAATAGATTTATAATCACATTGTAGTTTGTTAACCTTGACTGTCACTCATAAAGGTTGGTCTTTATTAGCTGTCTGGTGCAGTCCATGAATTCTTAGCAGTACTATAGTATGTAACTGCCATACATCAAAGTTAATGTGCAGAAAAGTAGTGTAATTACGTGGAATACTGACAATTCATCTGAAAGCTTTCACTGAGAAATAGTTCTAGGATGTCACTTCACCCCAATTCCAAAGTTAAAAAAACATACACCTGAGGAGAAGAGATTCAGTATAATGCTGGTTCAGAAATAATATACTAAATATAGAATTAATAAAATTAATAATAATATAATAGTATAATATACCGTAATACTATATGGTCAGCTTAATTTTCAATTGTTCAGGTGTACTGTATCAATACACATAAACGTACTGTAACAAAACCACCCCAGGATTTTATGTAAGCCTTTCTAGATTTTGAAGTCATCATGCAGACCAGCTACCAACTACAGACTGAATGCTGTGGAGAACTGCTTAACAAGGAGATCTGTGTCCAAAGTGGAGGGGATGAGTAGTAGAAAAGAATGAAGCAAGGTGGGCACTCCTGGGGAGAAAAAGAAAATTTAGTCAGCTGAGGTGGGAAGACATAGGGAAGAATAAACGGAATAATTTCTAGAATAAATTGAATAAATGGAAAATAATTTCTGGATCCCAGTGTGTCAAGAAACAAAAGGGAAGCAGCAGTTAAACTCAATGATGGCAGTTGCACAGTTCTGGGAAGACAAGGGATGTTCTTAGGGAAAGACACACAGAATATGGCACAGTTACTTAATTGTAGAAAAAAAATTATTAAGAAGGGGAAAAGAAAATCTACATATCTAGGCTCAAAGAAATCATTACAGGAATTTGAATTCAATTACATGCCTGGGATCCTAATGAGAAATTCTGTGCTTATCATCACTGACTCTTCTCATTCCACCTGCAGCTTAAGGAATACATGGTATAAAATAACATAATTTGCATCCAATAATAATGTATTTATATTAAGTTATATAGACAATGAAAGATTTAAAACTTGCTTGTGCAAACAGTGGTATGCACAAAACTAATCCTCGCAATACCTCCTAGAAGAATTGGTTTCTATAGCCTGCAAAAAGATACTGAGATTGACATGATCTTGGCTCCTTAATTACATCAGAGTGGGATTTTCTACTCCTAATGCTTAAGTACATGTCAATACCAAGACAGATTGCAATATGCATATTACTATGCCAAGAAATCACTTTAAAATTATTCAATGTAATCTGTTAATAATTGAGTAACTTCTGGTAAAGAATTATTAAAACCAACATGAATTCACCACTCTGAAAAAAGAATTAATAAAAACCAAAAGGTATATAAAGTCTCAAGATCTAAGCAACCTCACACTGAGGAATAATTTATCTTCTGTATTCGGAGATAACTATCTTAAAATGCTTCTGTTTTAAAGAATACTGGATTGCTTTCTAAATTACGTTCCTTTCATCCACAATGCTTATTTTGTTTTCCTTTTGAGAACCTCTGTTCTTAATCCACCCAGTTGTAGGGTTCCCCTTTCCTAGCAAAAATGATACCCTAACATTTAATATACACATTAAAACTGATGTGCATCAGTGTTCCAGACAGGATTCACTAACTGGAGATATATTTGCTACAGGGGTAGGAAAACGCAGGAGGAGGAGAGTGCAGAAATAAGGGAGTTGCTATGCCAACCTACAAATGCTAATGGCATGACAAATACAAAAAGGTCAGACGGAGAGAGAGCGCAGAAAAGGAGACAGAGCAACAAAAAGAAAGTGAGAGAAGAGAGAGAAATAAACGCCCAGATCAAAAAGTATGTGTTATTTTATTTAATAAGCAATGCAGCTACTGTATTTAAATTCCTTCAAAACAATGCAGTTTAAAAAGAAAAAAATTGCAGCACAGTAGCACACTGAAAATCAGGTTGTCTTGGTCCTTCTTTTCATTTAGCTCCTAAATTTGTTATTCATAATCATCCATATTGCAAAGATGGTGTTTTAAGAAAAAAGGTACACATGAAGGCTGAATGGATTTGCCTGCAAGTAGATCACCCGATGATCAGGGCTGATATCTCAACACAGAGTAAGAAACAAGTATAACAAAGAAAACTAAAAAAAAGTGCATCAGGACTAGTTCTACATTAATTAGATCAGGCAACAAAAAATATTTTCGGGTTTTTTTGAGATAGAATTCTGTAACAAACTCAACTTGTATCTTCTACCTAAAATGGTAAAAAGGTAAATAAGAATTTTTAAGAAATCTTTTAGGAGGACTTTCAGCTGATTTTGAAATATTTGGGTCTGCCTGATTCTTAAACAAATAAATCCCAACTGTTCTGAATGTTCTTTCCATAACCTTCTAAGGTTTGTTATGGCAGATATTAGTAACGACTCCTATACTCTTAAATATAAGAGGAGATGCATGCAGTACAGTCTTTTACACCAAACTCCTGCAACAGAGACTGTGTGACAGAATTCAAACCCACCCAAAATACAGAATGGATTTTCCTTCTCTCTTGAAAAATGGTTCCAATCTGGTAGAAATATCAACCATTTTAAATTAATATTTTCTTTGTCTTTCTAATACTCTAAAGGACAGAACTAAGAGCATGCCAATGACTTTTCCTGGGTCAAACTCATGTCTTCATCAGGGCAAAGGCAGCAGTACTGGGATGTAGACAGACACCTGTGGACATCCGAGCATCCTCAGAAAGCCCATGGGAGAAGAGAGGAGGGCTGGGCCACAGCATACACTGAAAACCTGAAATATATAGTGTCCTGACCCATATATCATCAACTTTTTAAACGGGCAACATGCAGAATACAGAAAACACAGAGATTTCACTGCATAAATGAGTTTTCTGGCACAGAATTGCTGATCCAAGATAAAGTTTTACGTAAGCTTTAGCTAAGTATTCAAAGAGAAATGAGTTGCTCAACCTTTGGAAGTTCACCCATTGCTAATTAAAGAACTGCCAAGGCTTTACTCACAATTAAAAACTTGTCTTTAAAATCCCCAAAGAGGTAAATGCAAACAGCTGTTTTAATTAGCAAAACAGCAGATACTAATTAGCTTCTGTAACAGAGTATGCTGGTCCTTTAAGGACAGGACCAGTTTCAGCCCAAGTTTGTTATCCATTTAAACTACAAGTAGAAGGACTGGAGTCAGACACTGCAGAAAAAGCTTCTAATTCTTTGTGAAAGCAATATTCCCCAACTTCAAGGACACAAACCCAAGATCTTTATTTGAAGTAAGTTTTTATGCTTATTCGTCTTCTAATTTCTGATCTTTCTGGAACAGAGACATGTACAGGCATTTGAGCAGAGACTGAGGGTTATTTGAAATGTCTTGTCTTGTGATGATCCCATGGGGATGACAATTGTGATACCTTCACGTTCTGGGCAAATGGCCACTGTGTCTGGACAGAGTAATATATGCATATCTGCACAGCAAACCCATGGAGTTCAGGTTGCACCAAGCCTGCTGTGAAAGCACTGGTCATTTGGGCAGCTGATGTAGAGTTGCTCCAACAGAACACATCTTTCCATTCTCCCAACCTGTCGGGGCCGGTTCTGAAGAACTAAGAAAAACTCAGATGAAGGAGAAGGGAGGGGAGAGAACAGAAGAGGCTGGAATTACCGCTTTTGCTGTGTTCAAAGCATAGATCCTTGGAATTGGCAGATGTGCTCTTACAAGATAATCAATAAGCATACTGGCATTTCCAACAATCAGTTTTAAGGTTAAAAAAACCATAAGCCACATCCCGTAAGAGCTATGCTGCCTATAACTATATCTACAGCTTATCATTTCAGTATAGCGGGGTCAGTTGCCATGGACATGATATCAATAATAAACAGGATATTCCTGCAAGTAGAAGATACAATATAAATGCCAGAAGTGAAACGTAACACAAAAGTTTAAACGTCAATTTATTTGTGCTATCTACACAGAGTGAAAGAATAACTGAGACTATAGGTATGAAATGATGACCCCATAAGTAAGTACAAAACTACTATATCAAATAATTTTGATAGCTATATACGTGTTTGAACCATGAGGCAATGGTCAAATCTTTCTTCCAAACATCTGGAAGACACTTGTCCTTCAGGAACTGTGTTTGGAAAAATCCAAAACCGTGGTGCTGATATTCCAACACTGTAGGACAGGACAGGTCAATAGCTGTAACTGAAGGGTGACAGTTCCTCCTCTTTTACCATTCTGCATGCTCTGCACATTCTACATTCAATGAAGACTCTTACCAAAGGCAGGCAGTGAGTAAACAACACCCTTCAAAAATCAGTTTGGGATTCTGATTAATTAATGGAATTATAACTAAAACCAAACCCATTTATTTGTAAACATAAGGATTATGATGATAAAACACTTCCATAAAATATAGAGATACCTATCACTATACCCCTATACAAGCAAGACTGTTCATCTTCTTTCTCTGAAATCTCAAGCAATATCATGGGATTCAGCTAACCATGAGTTAGCTACCCAGGAATCCATATTTCTATTTGTGTTTATGCTTTTCATTACGTGTTTTAACATCTCAGCTCTACCTGTTAAATGGTTTCTGAATGATTTTTATTTTGTATAGTATTTCAACATCTGTTTTTCAAAACTGTATGAGAACATCATATTCTCTTTCCCTTTGAGATGACTACTTTGAAGTGGTAAAGGAAAAAAAATAATCCACAAACACTGCTATATGAGGCTCTTTAGAATAAAATACTGACTTCATAGAAGTTAAGTGAAGTTAAATAAGACCAGGACTTAATAAGACCTCAACTGCATGCATGGTCTCTTCTTGATGTTTATTGCTTTATCTCCAAATTAATATTCCTTTGTCTACTGATTAAACTGTTAGAAAGAATTAATTTTTCTTTCAGGATGATGAGAGCATACATCACAGCAGAACTACAGTTTCTATAATTTAACTTGTTCTGTATATTAAGGTATTTAATGTGCATTCAGATTCAGGATTTGCTAACTATTTTTCTAGTGATAAAATATACCAAGCTCAAATGTTTTCTCTGTTGCTGTGTGTTGTTTTTCCCAGCTTAAAATGCAAATGAGACATTTGGTTGAGAGACTCCTGTTTTTTCAGTGAACAGAAGATGTGGCACTGTTCAAGCATTGTTCCTTTTGGGCCCCACCCTGCTCATGCAGAGGGTTCAAATGGGTTCAGCGAAACAGTAAAGATATTTCAGGGCAGCGGAGGGGCGGATTTTCTCTGAAAATGATTTTTAATGGCATTTTAGTTGCTGAGATGACCAGGCTTAACTGGCCTCAGGACAGACTAGGGTCTTGTCCTTTACTAGAAGAACATTTTTGTTCTTATATCACAGAAACAAGTCTATGAGTTTTTACTTCTAAATGAAACTATATTGATTAAAGCCATTCACATTTTTGTTCCCAAAGTAGAATACTACCTGTCAAAACTGCACAATAAAGCTGCTTAAATGGAGTCGTATTAAAAATCTTGCTATTAAGAACAAGTTGATTATATTAAAATCAATCACTGCTGAGAAGCGCCTAATAATTCCAAATCCACTTCAGTTCTTGGAGCTTGAACCTTAACTGCCAGAGAGGTTAAAATAAAGAAGGTATATCAAATGCTATCCTTTTTAGATAGGTTAATATTTCAATTTGGAGAAAAAAATACAGAGGTATGCTATAAAAATGTTGCCTGAACACCCAATACAATATTATAAATCATCAGTACAAGGGTATAGTAAGAGATCATTGAGTTAACCTCATTAAATAAAAAAGTGAATAAAGACCTAAGCTGAGGTCCCTCCAAGTCTTATTTTTATTCTAGGACCTCCAAGTTGCATGTGTGTAAGCTTTTCCAGACTTTAAGTCAAGATATTTTTTACCTATCTTAAGTAAACATGTACTGCTTGTACACATACCTCCACTAACTACTACTACCATCTGCCAGCATCGTGCCCAACTCAATAGCTCCACATGTTAAGTTTGCAACTACTGTAAACTTTTCCTGCCATGCACTAGTTTGTGTTCCTCACAGAGGAAAAATAACCTATCAACGAAACCTTCAGTGTTAATACAAGAAATCTTACTTACGAGTACTTTGTCAGCAGATCCAAATCATTATGCATGTTGATTGGATATGTCTCACTGAGATGAAACAGCTTCTCTAAGGCCTCATAAATGAAAATTATGCAGATAAGAGAAGCAAAAGCTTCTTCAGTAAATCGGGTAATGTAGCAGACTAGGGAGCTTGCATCAGTTGCAACAAGGATGATGCACAGGATTGCAGTCCACAGCCCAATGCTAGCTCTCAGAGAAAGGTACGACAACCCATACTCTCTAAAATGAAGAAAAAACAATGAAACACCGTTTATCTTTTGTCCAGCCACAGTAAATGGAGAAGAGGCAGCTCCAAAATTTCCTTTGCCTAAGCATATACGATTCTGGGGACAGTCTGAATCAGAAATTATTTACCTATTGTGAACTGAGGACACCATCAAGTCATCTCTTGACCCAAGCTCTCCTCCCACTGAACAGGACACAGAGAGCTCTCTCTCTACTGAAGTTAGTGAGCAGCTTCGAGTAGTCACACATGAAACTTATAAGGTCCACCCACCTTTTATCCTCTACCCTGCCTTGTGAGCAGCCAACACCTGCCAATTTCTTCTTAAGCTGCAAGAACAGCTATAACAAGAATTTTCATCAAAATCCTGTATGCTTATTGCATATGATAATGGAGATCCAAACACATTGGGTGGCATTATCACAGAGAACTGAAATGTTTACCTGAAGGTGACAAAAGAGCTTTTGGGGTGCTAAGAGGGGCCTCCTACTCTATGTTGTCGAGGAGGTTCAGGAGACCTTGGTGCAGAAGTCCCCATCACAGCAATGATGCAGAAAAGCAGAGAGGATCGCAGAGAAGCGTGATGGTTGCCAAGATGCAGACATAATTTTTACCCATACTGTGGCAGAGGTATGTCATGTATATAGCATATTAACCTAAGTGTGGGGATATGCTGTTCTGACATGATGCCTCACACCTTCTCTGTTTGCGTGGAAGAAGGGCAGGGTCTATACTAGTGACTACTGAAAGACTGTATGACTACCACTGCACTTACTTCTTGGGTGAGAGGTAACACCTTTGCATGAGTTAGGGATGAGATAAACCACAGATTCAAATGTATTGTTTCAGAGTAGAAAATGATACAATTAAAAAAAAGAAAGAAAACAAACAACCCACACAACATCCTGAAGCTTGCATTCCCTTATTCCCTTCAAAACAGCTGTAGGGTTTTTTTAAACCAAAAAAACCCAAGAACAACAACAAAAACCCATCAACCTTTCTGCACCACCACTAATTTACTTGTCTCAGTCACTGAATGATTTTCAGACTCTGAAAGCCTAAGGAGTGCGCTCCAAAACAAACTGTTGATCTTGTTCTTTGGGATCAGTGTCTCTACTTTTACCTAATAACACCCAAGGGCTGATGTATATCGTGATCTTCACTTACTTGCAAAATTTGAATAAGATCTTCTCAAACACTAAAACTGGTCCTGTGCTGCCAAGTATAGTGAGAGGCTGTCCACCAAACAGAGAGTAGGCAATTCCAGTCATGGATGCTCCAAACAGAGATTCTATTGCACTCTGAACATGATACAGAAAGAAGTGTTCATAAATTTTCAAACAGGCTCTTTTCACAATGTCTTAGTCTGAAGCCTTCTAAACATCAAAACACCAGTATTTAAAGGTGATTCATACAATGGTAAGAAAATACTAACCACAAACCTAGGAATGTAAGTTTGTTTTAAAAGTTCAGATTTAACACATACTATACGACCTTCAGTTGCTTCTCCCAGCAGACCACCAAATGTGATGACAGGAGACATGCAAGCACAGTAGAGAAACAAAAATGATGCCAGACACTGCAGACTGAGAGCATCCCTGAAGTCACTCCAGAAGAAGGGAGCTTTTCTTTTTATATCTAAAATCAATCCTCCAAAAAATCTAAAGAAAATAGAAGAGATCAAATTAATGAAAAAGGCGTACCAAACTTTCTTACACGGCACTGCTTTAAATAAACTGTAGAGAAGCTATTATTCCTTGACCAAATGATACATACTCTTACAATTCATCCTTCCCAGAAAAAAGTTTCTGGGAACACTGTCTTGATAACTTTAATCAGGAAATTGTGTTTTCAAAATAATTTGCATGTTTGTTTTACATAACCTTCATCTAATCATCCAGACCCAAAACTTCTGAAAGTTGTAGCTCCCATGCATAAAACACTGTTATTTATTATGCTAAATAATTCTTTGCAATTGTTTAATGAGCCAGCTATCACAATGCCCATTTGCCCGCCCGCATGTCTACATATAGACCTTCTTATTTGAGAACCTATTCCTAAATACACTTGATGATAGAATTGAATGTAGGCCAACATTTTCCAAGGACAAGAACTATCATCTTTTGTCATTTATACTACGCTAAATATAATCAAATATTTAGAACAGACACTCCCTTACAACATACCATACAGTTAAAGTAAATATCCGCGCAATGCTTTTTCTCACAGGCTCCCAATGTATCAGATGATGCTGGGGTAAAGCACAAAACAATGTGCCACCATCTCTTAAATACCAGAACGATCCTTTGAGCCATCAATACCAGGTTCACCGGCAAGAGAACGGCTTACAGCCAGACTTGCCATCCTCTCCTCTGCCCCACTGAATACACCAACACCACAACTGAATCTTTAGCCTTATGCAGGCAGGAATGATATTTTTATATACGAAGAGGCAGCAAGGTAAAAGAAAAGTCTGTCACACCACTACACCGCACTAAGGCAACCACTGACATCTGATGCACTTACAGCACACCATATTAGATGAGAGAACATAAGTATTCCTTGGGGCAAATTCTTCCTTTCAATGTGTGTGTATTGCAGCCACCATGGTAATCATAGACTCACGTACTAGGATATATCATGGCTTACTGAGGTAAAAAAGAAATGCTAGAGCTATATTCTGCACAACCCAGAAACTTCAACTATAAAATACTTGTAAGCATTCATAATATATGGCACAAGACTATTTCCAACTTTTCCTTCGTGCTATACTAAAATAAGAAATGTTAATCAAGTTTAACAGAGGTCTGACCTTTATAAATAATAGAGAAAGGAGCTTGCAATAAATATATAATAAATAAATAAATGTGAAAACTCAAATCCTCTTGCCCTCTCCCCCTTTCTGCAAATTAGCATGTATTGTCCTTTTCAACTAGGTGGTATGCAAATCAGGAAAAATGCCTGAAAAAATTCATATGCCAAGCCAGTCATTTGAAAGAACAGCAGACCATTACGATTCCTCTGGAAGTGCATCACTTAGAACACTTAAGATTTTGCATGTTTTCACTAACTTTCCAGTGCGTTGAAGTTCTGGTCCAGAGTGTCCTCCAGGGTGTTCTGCATCCCCATGGGCTGCAGTTCCATTTGGCACTCCTGGGATCTTACGCTTCTCCTACCAGAAGGAAAATATGGGTCTTAGCAACCAGATCATAATTTTAGCAGAGGAAATGGGCTTTGAGAGTTGAAAGACCGAACATGCAAATTTTACTGTAAGATTCATCAACATAACCTCTTCATAAGCTGTAGAGTAGTTCTGTAACAGGAAATAGTAGAAGGCATTGTGGTCTAAGACATTTAAAGAAAATTAATAATATCACAGAAGATCTTGTATCAGAAAACATTTTAAAGAGTAGCAAGCCAGGCTGCTTTGGTCAATTCTTGCAATAAGCTTAGAACAAAAGCAAACCATGGCTGTTTGGTATAATCAAAGATGCTTATGACCAGTTACCCCTGAATGTAAGATATTTAGATACAACTATCTGTCTTTATTCAGGAGAGAACTACAACCAAAATGTTATCACTATACTGTATGCTTGCAAGACAAATTAATCAGCAAATTAACAACAAAACAAAAAAATGAGCATGCATAATGTCTATATAGTGACTCTGCTAAACACTAAATTAATGAGACTTAATTCTACCTAGCAAAAATTCATCACATCATTTAAAAGTGTCAGAATTTTACAGTGTACAAACCTGAGAGGGAACATTCTTAGGTGGTTCTATTCGAATTGTTGGATCCCACTCTCCAGGAGGGAGAACTGTAACCTGATCAAGAAACTCATCAATTCCAGATACCAAGTCATTGCGGTCTTTTGCTTTGTAAGCAACATCATGGAACACCTGTGAAAAACGAAGAAGTGTTTGTAGGAGGAAAAAGAGATAGGGAAAGGAATGCTCCCACATTTTTCACAATGGCCCCTTCTCTCTGAAACAGAATGCACTTCATGCAGTTCCCACCAAACAAACAAATCTCAGCTTCAACTGACTAGAGTTTCTCGTACAGTTTTCCTAGAAGCTCCAGCTGCTATGGAAAAATACCCTTATGAGTGCTAAATGTTCTAGATATTTTAGTTTTACAATTAATTCCACTGGGAAGTAACTGTGTAAAATTAAATCTTCTCAGTGAAGATAGGCTTGCATGTGAATATTGTTTCTCATTTTGTTACCTCCTTATGGCAGCATACTCTGGGCTGTTACAAGATCATCAAATGAACTAGAATGCTATTTGTGCATCATTAAAATGATTAGCCACACTTCATCTGGATGATTCCATACTGGAGATTCTCTATTACACCTCTTTAGCGAGTAAAAAATTACTAAAATCAAGCCACGAACAAAAATACCTCATCTGTCATTAGTGTTGCAATTGATCTTCCAATCTCATGGTATTGTTGCCCTTTACCCAGTGGTCCAAGAAGAATAAACAAAAATCTGCAAAACAAAAGATAAATTTAAAAATTGTAAAAGAATCGTAAAGGATAGCAGGTTGAAAGTAACAATACATACTACAGAAATACTTATTTAAAAATTGGACTAGAAGAACCTCTAAGACAAACACTGTATATAATCTCCTTCAAGGTCATCACACATTTAAACATGAAGCTCTGGTTAGAAAAAAAATGTGAAAATAAACTGCCAAAAATACATCATAAGCTCACAGTCGGACTTGATTGAGACTCAAAACCTCCTTACATAACAAACCTAATCTTACATAATAAATATATGCAATTACAATCCAAGTACGGAACACAGTAACATTAATTTATTTAATTCTGTTAATTCAACAGAATCAACTGTTTTATGGTACTGCAATATTGGGAAAGTTACTCCAAATAAAAATAATTTTTAAATCATTCTTACTCCCATTAAGGCTCTAGACAGCCTCTACTCTAGGCTTGGGGCTAGTAAGGTTCTATAAAATGCAGAGGATAGGTTCAAATGAAATAACTGAAGTACTCAGTTTTGCTAAAATGGAAAAGACAATTTTTTGACTAACATTGTTTTTTAAAAGAAAGATTTTTGCAGAAATTCTTAATTATTCTAATTTTTATTTATTTAATTTTCTTTTGGCCAAAAATCAAGAAATCTGCTGTTTTCCTTTTGGTGTTTTCTTTTGTGTGGAGGTTACAAGGAAAGGCTTCAGAAGTTTTTTCAAAGCCAGCTCAGTCCCTCAGTGTCCTTATGCATGTGTCCTGGTTTCAGCTGGGACAAAGTTAATTTTTTTCCTGACAAAGCTGAAGGCCACATCACCCTATGTCCACAAGGTACTCAGAAAAACATGACAAGAAATAAATCCAACCGTACCTTGTTGGAATTGGAACTTCAGCTAGCCCCGTGAGCAGCACTGCTGGAGATAACCTAACAAAAGCAACAACCGCACGGTCCAGGAACTCTAGTTCACCAACTAAGATGTTTGATGCTTCAGCTCCAGGTGGTATCTTTTTCATGAAGTGTAGGTCGACCTGGGAAAAGTATATTAAATTACAACTTAAAAGCTATTCACAGGGACTTCCTGGTCACTATACTATAATCTTAGTTATTTCAATTATTTCTCAAAATAATTGTTTCTCAAAACCAAAGAACTGGTCTTTCATAGTTTGATTAACTTTTCTTGGAAAGATAGTTAAAGTACTGCAAAATTAATTTATAAAGACAACAAATCCCATTCAAAATCTTGTGAAGAATACAGTATTAACTTCCTAGTAGTATTTTTTAATCAACAATCATAACAACATTGATAATTCATAACAGAATCGGTAAGTCATAACAGTAGAAGAAATGAAGACACTTATTTTTTCATAATTAACAACTCTGGAAGTCATTAATTCATAGTTCACTGTTGCTGTATTACAATCTCAATGAGAGGAAGAACAGGTTCACCGACACATAATTTTCCTTTTTCTACTCTGAGATGTATTTTTGTTTTCAGGTTTCATGGAAGACGGTTGTCCTTCTGCTAATAACAGAAAATAAGCTACGACTACGGTTGTCTCAAAAGTAAATTGAAAGAACAAAGCAGAATTAAAAATTTCAGAGTTTTAAGGCAGTGATGTTGACTTTTGTGGGGACAGTAGGAAAAGACAAAGAAACAGCTCATCATGACATTGCTATATAAGCTCAAGGTATTTGCCTAGGAATGTGTTAATTTGTATTTATTTCCTCAGCACCAGTCTAGAGTTTACTCTGTAACAAAGATCGACATGGAATTATAGAGTATACAATGTATGTTTGATTTCATTATGCACCAGTATTGTCTACATTTCAAAATGCATGAATTTTGTCATTTGCTTTCCTCTTATTAATCTAAACACAACAACAGCAACCAAATCCAATATAAACTGTTAAAGTGGACCATTTTAATGTCTATCTTACAGCCATCTGTCAGTACTAGTTTGCATAGTTTTTGGTAATATTTAGAAAATTGTTTTCTTGCAAATGGCTCTGGCACTAAATCAGAATTCAGATATAACACAGTTGCCTGTGTAATGAAATCTTATTTCACTGAGATCACAGAGATATGTCTAATGCTACCCTAAACTAATCTAGAACAATGACCAAGCACCTCACAAAGTTAAACAAGCACCAGATCAACCCAGAAGGTTGGAGACCAGGTACTTTTTCAAGGTAAAGTGTCAGTGAGGTAAATTCTATTCCCCACTCAAATCACAAAGTAACTCTTCAGGGTTAAATACAAATTCCAAACAGGTTCACTTTGCATATAATTTCGGTGTCATAGGTCATTTATAGTTGAGAGACAGGAAGGAGTCTTTCAGGCATATAGCAATGTGCATTCTGTACCGATTCTACCTTGTGAATGGATTTAACATTTAATAACTAGTATCTCATCTACAACACACCACAGTTGTCACCTTAAGGTCCCACTAACATGCAGATCACAGGATCAAGATTCAAATCTGAAAGAAACATCCCGTCTCCTGTCTACCAGAAAGAATTTCCAGATATGTTTCCTGCACTATTTATCAGGTTGAGATTCCAAAATCTTTCAGGCAGTGAACAGAGCACCAGTTAAAAGGAAAGTAGCTGGCAGAGAAGCATCAAACTGGGCAAATACACCCGAACCCCAGGAGTAGCTTCTGCTACATAATGAGAGTGGAGGTGGTCCTGGAGTGAATTTAGGGCCATGTCAGAAGCTACGTCCTTCAAACGCTTCATCTATTCTATCCATCACACACCTCTTATCCCAAGAGGTCTTTAGCTGGAGAGATTTCATGTGCATCTTAATCTGCACCCTAACCTGAGCTGCATTCATGACCTGGCACTAAACAGTCCCAGTAAGCTCTGATTAAACATAAAACTAAATGTGGAGGCCATTCCCCTCCAGGGAAACTCAAGGACTGAAAAGAGTGGTGGGGGCCTCCCTCAGAACCAAACATAAATTGACATGAAGACAAACAGAAAACACCCAACATCACTTCTTAGGAAAGCTGTGACACATATTAATCAAATTTATTTATAAGCAGGGCCAACCAGTATTCAAAAACAAGCCAATTATTTCTCACGGTGTTTGAAAGACCAAGCTGTCAGCACCGAATCGGGGTTTGATACAGAAATACTGTTTCCATGTGGAGCATAGAAACGTTGCCATGAGAAGGGATGCAGGTACAGACTCTTTATGCATTTCGTATTTCAGAACAACTAGGGTTCCCTTCAGCCTCTGGCTTAAGAAGCACAGACCAGCCAGCTGCAGTTGTAAACCACCATTCCCATCCTGCTCAGACACAGGTTAAAGCAGTGCTGTGACAGATCACCTCCGTATCACCCCCTGAATACAAAGTCCCCGTGGTGTCCCCAGAGGAAGAGTAATGACACATTTACAAGTACCAACATCAGAAACCGTGTCTTCCTCTCTGTGCTACTGAGGTAACATTCAAACAGCTTTTAGTGCCGTGTCTCACATTATTCATAAATAGGCACCAATACAATCAACACAGTCTCAGTGCCGTATTCAAATTAAGCCAGCTTTTTGAATCAACTCCAAAGTTTGGAATATTAGAAGTAGCCCAAGGGAGACAGATTAGCAAGGAGAGAATATGTGAGGTAGTCAAAGATGCTTTTTTTGTAGAAGATAAATGAAATTAATATATGGAACAAAATTAAAGCAAGAAATCACAATACCCAAGAGAAAATTAGTGTACTGCTCTACTTTCCTCTCAATCTGTGCATATAATTCCAGTTATAACTGTTGGGAGTTATTGTAATAGCACATTTCAAGGGGAAATTGTACTTTACTTATGTGTCTTCAAAAGGATAAATGGATCTATTTAAAGGCAGTCAAAAAAGGTATTTAGATCTCAGTCCTTTACTGTTATGTCATTCCTGCAAACAAAAGTTGTTCATATTCCTGACATCCTTATTGGTATCTAACAGTGCTAGGGCTAGCCAAAAGATGACACGTTGATCCCTTCTCAGGCCAGTTTAAATAGGAAGAGCTCTTATGATCAGCAAAGCTGCAGCACTACAAAAATAGTGAGTAAAGAATCAAGCCATGCAGCCTCCATTCTTGTTTAATACAAACATCATGCACCTAGATAACAGACTGGGATTTTGATCCTACAAGACTCAAAGCAATTGGGTAAACGTGCAATAAAAGCACTACTGAAAGTCATGACATTCCCTTTGCGTTGTTATGGGTTTCACCTCTGCACAGCTTAATGCTGAATAGACAGCTTCATTTATATTTTATATCCTTCACAAAATTTTACATCTTGATATTAGAACACTTGTCAAAACAATTAGTTTTAGTTAACACTTTTAATATAAATATCAGGAAACCAAAATCATACTTGACTTTTTAAAGCATTATAATCTTAGTTTTAAATATTTTTAAATTATTAGCATTCAATCATTAACAACTTGTCACTGTTTATAGATCTCCTTGCTACCTCTGTAGAAATGTGGTCCATAATACATCCCCAGCCAACCTCATTTCCCCTCACTGTCTTTGACATAAAGATCTGTTTCCCATCTTTGTTTCAGCCATATACCTTTCCTAGTCTGGCATGTTCAGTCAAGAATTCAAATGGTGCAAAATAACTACTGCTGCTAGGAAATAAGTCTGGCACCAGATGGAGCAATCACATAACTCTACTTTTAGCTCAGTTGCACTCACATTAAGATTCAACAGACTCAAAAGTGCTGTTCTTCAGAATTTTGGTTTAAATCACCTCTCTTCACTTACTCAACCTTTGTTGTATTAATGTGTCAGCTGAAGTCATCTACCCCTGTCAGGTCTGTCATCTGTATTTAACGTGACAGTTTGTTTTAGGTACTTACAGACTTCTTAAACAAATTAGGATTCTCCTTTACATTAAAGCTGAGAAGCTGTTTGCTTTTCTTTGCTATCTAACATTGAACTGTCATTGCAATCTCCACTACTGAACAGTTAACATCTTTTGTGAAGTGTACTGAAATATCTTGGCTTGCCAGAAGAATTAAGTTATAGGTTTACAGAAACACATTCTGTTTGAGACATCTGGAATCCACGAGTTCAGGTTATAAAAAGCGTAGTTTGCATTCATGTTTTACTTCCACAAAAAGTTAAAGTCTGAGAGGTAAATCTGAATTATAAGAATTCTGAATTACTTTCCTACTTAGATAATTTTCTGTTAATTTGTAAAAATTCCCCCTACAAATACACATCTACAATACTGTCATGCAATAAACTTATCTACGTTCCTAAACTGTGATTTACTGTAACCAGGAATTCGTCAAGAAAATGAAAAATTATTTTTTGTTTTATACAAACTGTGTTGCTGTGCACATGAAACTTTAATTCTGAAGTAAAATTTGCACTTCACAGATTTTCCTTATTCACATGGATCTATTTTCTTTAATTTAAAACATCTATTTGGTAGTCAGGAAGATCTCTTCAGTATCAGTGAAGAACACTTACCTTGCTGAAGTCAACAGTACTGTTTTCTCTGCTCACATCATTTTTGTTTTCAATACAGGCTGGAGCAGACTGTGGGGAAACAATCTGACCTGCTAAAAAAAGTACCATTATTACAGAATACTAACAATTACTTCTATAAATAAAGCAACATCTAATGAAATAGTTGTTAAAGAACTACATACATTTCATATCATATGTATATGAAGCATCTAAACATGGCATTTTAATTAGAGACTTATTTAGCATAACACATTCTTAAAAGACAGAACATTTATCACGTGCAGTTAGGGTTGCAAGAACCGAATTTAGAAAACATAAAAGATACTCTTGAATATCGGAAGGCATACTTTCTATGCCAATTAAATCTTATGATTTTTAAGATATTACATTTAAGGAAAGTCCTGCATTCATATACTTTTTTGCAAGTAATTTGAGAGGCTGCCAATTTTGGGCAATATCTGTTTACAAGAAGACTTCTCATTGAACAGGATTACTAATTTTCACAAATTTATTCATGTGTGTAAGAATGCCCTGATTATAACAACAACTATAAAACCCAGCATAAAAGTGGGCTACTATAAAAACAGATGTATTGGAAATTAAGATGATTTAAAAACTCAGTATTGAACGATGTGATTATTGACATGTCTAAAACAAATGTTTCAGCAAACACATTTACTAAATCCTCACTGGAATTTTTTGAAAACTATTTTACAGAAGTCTTAAAAATATCTCAAGATGAGAAGAAGTGTTTAAAAACGCCTCAGTCTCGTGTAAGCAAACAGTAAGCCTTGTGATCAACAAAATTTTGCCAACAAAAGCTCAAAAAGAAAAACAGGATTAAGTAACAAGTATATATCACCTAAAGCATATTTTTACTTAATGCCAACATTGCCCCTGTGCACAGCCAGAGGCCACTACGCACATACTGAGGGTGTGGGGCTGGCAGTAGGGCAGCACACAAACCCCACAGGATGACAGGCCGTTCCCTGCTTGCCTTCACTCTTCCTCCCTCCCTGGCATGGCAGGAGCCAAGCACAGCTCTGAACACCACAACAAAGTACAGGAAAAAGTACCAAATATACGAGCCAACTATCTCTTACTGCCCTAACACATACCCAGGAATAACTACAGAGTCCAACTGGCCCAGCGTCAGCATCTCGTGCCCAGCATATATTTGTTTCCATAGCAAATAAAGTCTCTCATATGACTGAGAAATGATGATGTGAAAACATTGGTTCTGGTGAAAATCAACCTAAACTTGCACAGTAACAAAGACCATATGTTCACGACACTTGAAGATGAAGACAGTCAGAAAGTCCTTAGCTAGGCAATTGTCTCGGCAATTCAAAAAGCCACAGCGTCCCCCCTCACACCACAGCTACACACGCTTGCAGTCCAAGCACATCCTCAGCCACAGCCAGGAAACAGAGCACTTCACAGGATCCAGTCTGAACAGGACAGGAGACTTACAAAGGTATCTCAACCACTGCCAAAGTACTGAAGTATCCAGCTTCTGTCACAGCTGAGCACTACAGTATCCCTGTCTTAGTCTGGTCATGAATTCCCAGTTGGAACACTTGCTGAAGGGAAAGGCTGGCTTTCATGAAAATCACCATCTCATTTTCCACTAGGCAAATCTCCCATGACTCAAAACACTTTTTAAACTCTTGTGCTGCATCCTGGTAGCATAGCAAGAGAGATTTCACTTTGATTAGGAAGTACAGGAACAGAATGCTTTAAAATGTATTGCTAGAACTCTCATTATTAAATGTACCAATCTTAAAAATGTAAATATTTCCGTTTTCTCCCTGATTCAGGACAAGGACAGATGAAACAAGAATAGAAATTAGGGCTTTTGTTCAGCAGTACAGTGAAATAAACAGAGAATGGTGAAAAAAACGAGACATGACAAACACATTAACCTAACCAAGTAGATAAAAATAAGTCAGAATTAGAATTTACATATGACAAGAACAAAGTATTAATTTCAGAAAGACATATTAATGTAACTTAAAGGAACTCACATAAAAAACTACTAATAATTCCTAAATGTCACTAGGAAAACTTTAGGAAATTGGAAGCCAGAAAATTAAATATGCAAGATGCTTATAAATGGACATTCAATTTGCCCATTTTAATTAGAACTTAGAGGAAAAACATTAAGTTTCATCATTGTTATACCATCACCTTTACACTATATATGCCCTACTTCACACTGTAATTTTTTTCTGTATTGTTATTTAGCAGTCTTACAATTATTTTTCCAGTATCATGTAGTATTATAACTACTGCAAATAATTAATGTATGTTTGGTATTGGTACTATTTTGAAGACTTTAATAACCTAACTAAAAAACCTTCCACCAACTCTAACAGAGAAGCCATAAAACGTTCATGGAAAATTTCTGCCCTAACTTACTCCCAGTAAACTTTAGAACTAGTAGTATTAGATCTTCTTAATTCTCTTTTTTTTTTCCTTTTGGACACTCCTCTATGTTCTAGGATTATATATAAAGGGAAATATCTCTAATAATTATTCATATTAATACACATATAGTATGTTATAAAGATGTAATAGGAAAGTAACAGAAGTAGTAGTTCATATTTCTGTTGCTAATTAGGGATTTACATTTATACTTTTTTTTCTGGACCTAAAAATTCAAGAAAATGAGAGAAGGGATATCTGCCAGGGAGATAAAAATATTGACCAACAAAGGACTCAGAGCATGGACCACCACGTTATAAATACTGAAGCTTTAACATCATAATTAGAGGTGTCAAAAGCCCCTAGGCAATTAGCGTAACAGTCCAAAGGCTAACTTTTAAACATTGTGTCCACTTTTCTTTTAGGAGAAAAATATGTAAAAATATACATAGTAGGAAATAAAAGCCACAACCAGTAAGTATGTGAAGTTTATAAGAATAGCATATGTTCTTTTTCTGTGCCAACAGAAGACCTCAAACTTTGATATACCCATATGCTGGAGTAATCTGAAAGAACACAAGTTTTACCTTGAGGCAGTAAGAGATGTTTAAATAGCTCTGCAACTTAAGACAGCTTTCTGGATCTTAGAACAAGAAGTTTGGCTTTTTAACTGTATTGAATAACAATCAAAGATACAAGGTAGAGAAGACAGGTAATTCCACTTTTCACATGATAGGCACGAGGAAAGTTTTTTAAAGAGCATCTTAAGCACACTGCAAGAATGCGTGTTTCTTATGCAACAATAGTAATATGCAAAGCTGGTCTCTGTGTGGCCCTTCAACAGAAGCGTCCCCTCTACTCCACTCCTGTGAGACCCCACCTGGAGTGCTGCGTCCAGCTCTGGGGCCCCCAGCATAACAATGACATGGACCTGCTTGAGCTGGTCCAGAGAAGGGCCACGAAGATGACCAGGGGGCTGGAGCACCTCCCTTGAGGACAGGCTGAGAGAGTTGGGGTTGTTCAGCCTGGAGAAGAGAAGGACCTTATAGAGGCCTTCCAGTGCTTAAAGGGGGCCTATAGGAAAGGTGGGGAGGGACTCTTGATCAGGGAGTGTGGTGACAGGACAAGGGGTAATGGTTTCAAACTGAAAGAGGGGAGATTTAGATTAGATGTTAGAAAGAAATTCTTCACTGTGAGGGTGGTGAGGCCCTGGAACAGGTTGCCCAGGGAAGCTGTGGCTGCCCCCTCCCTGGCAGTGTTCAAGGCCAGGCTGGATGGGGCTTTGAGCAACCTGGTCTGGTGGAAGGTGTCCCTGCCCATGGCAGCGGGGTTGGAACTAGATGGTCTTTAAGGTCCCTTCCAACCCAAACCTTTCTATGATGGTCCCATGAAGCAACAATCAATTAAAGAGCTATATGAATGAAAAGGGGAACTGTCACCTCATACCTAGACTAAATCAAACAAATAAAAAAAAAAGCATTTCCTCTGGTTTCCGCCAAAACGCCAACAGTCATCACTGCATCAAACTGTCTCTGGAATACAGGTATACACTAATTCCAAGTCTTCTCCAATTTTTATCTTTTAATATGGTAGCCTTCAAAGCACTATGTGCAAAAGAAAACCATCAACTCCCTATAAGGGGGAATAAGAGCAGCAACAGCCTTGCCATTTGTTCAGCTCTTCCATGCCCTATCCTTACCAGTTCCACTTCAGCTCTCACAAGCAAAACGTTTATTTACACATCGTATGGGGTAAATATATTATTTTATTTTTAGGAGTGCAATGTAGTACTTTGGGTCCTTATAAATCTAAAGATTAAAAGCCTTGATTTATCCTGCAGTTTATCTACATAAAGTATCTGAAGAGCTCCATTCTTTGAGAATTCATGAGAGCACCATTCAGATTTTTTAAATTATCAGTCAAAAAAATGCGTTAGCTACGCACAATGTGGTATCACTGACATATCCAGCCTACATACAAAGGCACTTAATACTTAACAGATAAAACCACACTAAAATGGGTGTTAAGACTTATCTATGTATTAAAAAGTCAATATCAGTACAGTTTTTAAAATTATATTTTAAATTGTTGCACATAAAAATAAGTGGTTTATTTCAGACAATGTGAAATTGTCAGAGCTTTGAATAGAGCAATAATTCACACAAAAAATATTGTCATGCAAAGCCAAGCCACTTAAAAATCAAAATCCATCAAAATAAGTTCCATATTTATTACACTAATAGAAGTTTGCATTTGCAGATATGACTCAGCATTTTGAGATTATTAGTCCTGCCAAATTAAAAAAAATATATTAATCCCAGCAAATCAGTGTCACATGCAACATGCTCTTACTCCCTAAAATTTAAAGCTGAAGACATTTAACTATGTGTATTGTATTTATTAATCAAAATCCAAGCGGTCTCTAGAATGCCAATGACAAAACTCAATGTATTCAGATACAAATCACAGTTAATGGAAACAAGCTGGATGCAACTGACACAAAGGAAATTGAATCAGAAAATAAGTTGCTTATTTTTCCAGACCATACAGGTTTCTTCCCATTCAGAAAAAAAAAAAAAAAAAAAAAAAATCATCTGACTTCCAAGCCAGGTCTAACAATCTTAAGGCTTTTCACTGCAACTAGTCATCAACTTTCCAAATCTAAGTGAATACTGTCCAGATCCAAAATCAAGGATTGAAAACCAGTACGTTTTCCTAAGTATATGGTAAAATGCTAATATAACAGAGCTGTGATAGCATCTTTGCAGGCTGAATTGTGTATATATCTTTAGGCCTCTTGATGCATAACATTTTAAATCAGTGGAGAACCATGTCACTCCCATTGTACCTGCATAACTGCAAGCAGATTTGGTGCTCGCTAATGACAGACGCAAAATTTAAGAGGATGAGGGAGAAGTCATTTTACCTGTTTTTCTAATGCTAGGCCTGAATCTCAAGCGTAAGTCACATGATGTCATGCAGATTTAACTAAAATGCTATGATTTGTGGTTTTACAAATTCATGTAAGGAAATGAACTTATATACAGCACTTTTTTTTTCTCCACCAAAACCAACAACGTTCCATATAAGCTTCTCTTAAGTGTGCCACAGCTGCTGACAAAGGCCAGAGGTATTTTTTAATTGCTACAGCAAGAAGTTGCATGCTGTCAAGAAACTGAGATGAACACATGGGAGTACATTTGAAATGATCTGAAGCCCAAGCAAGAATAGGTATTTATACTACCTCTGAACCTTCAGGCAGTTTACAGAACCCAAAGGATAGGAGATGAGGAAGATACAGAGATGAGATGAGCCTGTTAGAGACAGACACAACAAAGACAGAGCAAAATAAAGAAATACAAAGATGAATGATACATATATTTTTAATACATATAGATTATACATTTTATCATGGGTACAAGTAAATGTGGAAAAAGAAAGAATAAGTATCAGATGAAAATGTTCATAAATACAAGTTATACTTTAATAATATAAAAACCTGTGTATAATACAAGTTCATTAAAATACATATATTTGAGAAGAATATAAAACTAGAATGGAGCATTAGCTGATTTAAGCTAGAATTAACTACATCTGAGTTCGCCTTCTCTTCAAGGAAAGCTGTAGCAATCCACCTGATCCAGATCCGATACTGCCAGAAAATTTGGGTATATATATGGCCTTCATTGTGACTTATTCCCAAAACCAAGGAACACTGTCACATACATAGGAACGCCTCCCTGTTCTTTTCATATGGCTCCAAGTAATGTCCATCTCTCTCCACATGGTAGTATTAACATCAGAGTTTCATGTGCTGTAATCTGCTCTGAGTCATGGCATAAATGCTTGAACTGATGTTCAGGAGAGGTTAAGAAAGTGAGGAAAGTAACAAACACCATCACCTAACTGGTAATTTAGACTTCCTGGGATACTAAAGCATACTTTCCTAAATTAGACACCCAAGCATAGTCTTAAACACTTCCACGTGTGCTCACACTGCCATAAACAAGGAAGAAGTCCAAAACAGCCCACCATAATAACCGAAATATCTGGAATAAAAAAGACCATCTCAAAATGAATTGCTACAGCAGCTCATGCTATTAACTCTGAAGATCCTCAATTTAATATGCTATTGCTTTCTTCAAGCTCTTTGGCATATCAATAAACCTCTCCCTGGAATTTCAGAATTTCTCAAAAATCAGACATGATGTGTGGTGCAATGCAATTTTTACACTAACAGTGTGTCTGCTCTGACATCAAGGGAGAAGAGGCAGTTATAAATGGCATACGTATGGAGCAGAAAACAGGCACAAGATCATGTTATTATGGATAAAGAACACTTCAGCAAGGTGCATGGAAATACAATTTACAAGTCACTTTTCCTGCCATGCTCCTCTCCCCTAGTTCCTTCCTCTTTGACCTTAATCAGTAAAAGGTCTGTTAGATCTCATTACGTATATACACACACACACACATTGAAGTCTAGACTAAAAGTGAAACAGCCAGCCAAAAAAACTAAAATATTTACATGATAAAAACTTCTTTTTCTAACTACATTTTCATCAAATCAGCTACTATTCCATGCCACGCACACTTAAATTCTGAATTGCAGAACCCTTTAAAAAGAGGAGAGCCTTATGAAATTATTTTAGCATTCCTGTAACAATAGAAAGGTGTTGTATATTTGCAAT
Organism: Leptosomus discolor; assembly: GCF_034619465.1. Taxonomy (NCBI): domain Eukaryota; kingdom Metazoa; phylum Chordata; class Aves; order Leptosomiformes; family Leptosomidae; genus Leptosomus; species Leptosomus discolor. Next base: position 19,409,787 of record NC_141395.1, on the reverse strand, counting down.
TGTCTTTGGCATTTTAGACCATGTCACAGGAATTTACAGACACAGCTCATGTATCAGAGTGATAAACCTACTGATCTCAATAAAAATAAGTTAAATTGCTTTATGAACCAAACTTTCTAAAGATTATTTACTAACGACAAACATTCATATTTTTACCTGCCTTTTACAGTATTTATGCTAAAATTACTTGCCACCCTCTATTTTGGGTATTTGGTGTCAAATTAGACTTTAAAAAAAAAAAAAAAGAAAGAAAAAAAAAAATCACTTTTCCTGCTCTTATGCCAAATTTGACTGTCGCTTTTTATTGGAACATCAAAAGCAGGCTTTTAATTCTCACAGTTTTGATGCTTAATGAAAAGTGAAAGTTAAACACAGCATGGCAGCATTAAAAATGCATGGTAAATCCATAGCACCCTGACATCTTAGCCCTGCAGAGGATGTGAAGAAAAGCCATTGTAAACAAAAGATAATACTACTAAATACAAAGCAAATTAATTAGATGGTCTGACAGACTCTTAAACAAAGAAAAAATGGAGGGAGAACATATGTACAATTATCTTCCAACAAAGATATCACAGTGGTCTGTCAGCAGCACAGTCATATATTGAATTTAAGTTTCAGACGTTGCTCCTGAATATCTGGAAATTGATACATTGAAAAGCTAACATAGTCAAGAACTTGGACAAAGAAGGTTGCATTCTCAGCTGTACCATGTAACCCAGACGGAACGGACTTATGGCTCTGAAACACCTATTTTACAAACTACGGACTGCTAAGGACTGTTAACAGTTAAACTGTCTACACTAACCCCAAATTTAACCAAACTGAGCACTTCCTTTTGTGCAGAAAAAGTGTCCAAGTTCCCTTGCCTCATTTCAATAGGGACAAATAAGTGGCCCTTCTAAACCTCTCGTCACTTGCTGTTTCTGAAAACTCTGATCTCTGATAGGAGTGAACTGAACTGTAAGCTCATCAGTAGTACCTGAGATGATCTGGTTTTCTCCCTGGAGTCTTCTAGGAATTAAGCTTCTCACCCAGAAAGTAAAAGCAATAATAAAATATTTTACTATTTTAGTGCATTTTTTGTATAAAAAGAGAGAACAATACTGCTACTGTTGGCAATATATGGAACATTTTACATTCATACATTCTACACAATGTCTATGCATAAATGAGAATAAGCAGACTAAAATGATGCCTTGATCGCATTTTACCAGTCTGTCCTCAGGAAACAAAGCTGTGTTTCACAGCTCACTCTTGACAATAATATAAAGTGTTTATATTCTTTAATTTTGCTTTCTTTTACACACATTTAGCTGATTTTTCTTTTGCTTTCATCTGATCCAAAGTTATATTTTAACAACTGGGTTTGTATTATTATGAGACGCTTGCACAGACACTCCATAGCAATCTAAAAAGAAATACATAGCTGCAGTGCGCATAACACTGTAACTGAACTCTAGCATTTGGGTTATGAGGCAACAGCAGAAGAAAATTACCAGGAACCTCTCTGCTACCCCTGGTCAAGCATCTAAGGGCATCTGAGTTCCTGAAAGCTGAGCATTTCAGTGTAGACTCCTACATAATTTACACATCACTTACTATGTCAAGTTATCTAGGGTAACGAAATAACTAAAGAGTACGCCAGAAGAGGTAGCAGTCAGTGTGCCTGAAATCAGGCAGCTTTCCAGAAACATCTCTTTCCACACTCCTTTAATCCTGCAGTATTGGGGCAATAGCTGCCACTCAAGCCCATGGGCTGCTTATTTGCTGTTGCCTTGAAAAGGGAAAAAATTGTGATTCCTTTTAAAACCAGAAACTTAAGACTGAATTTTCCTCTTCTAAACCTAATACTAATTTTATTACAATTCAGGCAATAAAGTAAGATTCAGACTTTTTAATGGAACAGGATAATGGATGGTAGGACAGAAACTTAAACCAATGTCTCTTTGCTTTATCACAGGGCCATCATCTATTTTGAAGAGGTCTGCAAGTGACCGACAAATGTGCATTAGCACTTAAAGGATGCAAGCAGAAGAGCAATGCTTCAAACTGATTAAGCGCACCTGTGTCCAAAAAGAGTGGGTTTGGAACTCTTCACTGTAATTTAGATAAAAAGCTGATTCACCTTCATAGAAATTTTCCTAAAATTATTTAGATTTTTACTGTTTATGGTGCATTTAACTGAATTTAAATTAACATAGTGAAAGTGACCAAGTGATTTTTTTAACCAGGGCTTAGAGTGCTATGAGGCATCTCTACATAAGCACGTGAACTGGAATTCAGTAGGTTTTCACCTTGCAAAATAAGCAGACAAATGAAAACCTGTAAGAATGTGTCCACCTACTTACAAAATCACTTAACCACTGCTTTTATATATATATATATACACATACACACACACAGACATATATATATAAAAAAATATAAAATTAGTGTGTTTGATACGGACTTAGATGCTGTCCTGATCAGAATTTATTTGGGACCGGGGGGGAGGGGAGGAGAATTACAGAGAGGTAGGAAGTTCCTAAAAGAAACTTAGGCAAAAGTGAGATGTTTCTGGATTGTATTACTGATGTACAGAATGTTAATGAAACTGAGATTATGATACTTTCACAGTCTGCCCTGAGGGGTCTTTTTCAGGAGACCGACTGCTTATAAAACATGCTAGTGCAAAAATCTTATGGAATGCAAGCTACCATCTTGCATCCTGTGGAAACTGATGAATAGGAACATTATAGCATTAACTTTCTTCATTGTCTCCTGAATATTTGTCTAAAGTCATCAGCACCAGATGCACAAATCAACAGGAAAGTTGCCTCAAAAAGGATGGACAACCATCCTACTCACTTTACTTTTACTCTTGTGCATCCATATGCACAATCACACACATCTAAATACTATTTTTCCCTTACTCTTAAAATGACATTTTGGCATAATTAATATGTTTCTATTTAACATCCTCTTCAGATGAAATTATATGTTGTCTGAGAGTCTTCCCTAGGGAAGTGGCTAGATTTAGAAGTACCCATTAAAACCTTACATGGCAATGACTGAAACTAAAGGTGCTTCCTTGAAACCTAAGTTAATCTTTACACCAACAGCCCCATCCTTCCAGACCAGCCACACTACTACTCTTTCCCCTTCTGCCCTATGCTCACAGCACACAGCTGCCTCTGGCACCCTGCACCTTCCCTGGCTACAGCTGTTTCCTCACTCCCCACTTCCCAGGGAAGCTCAGCAGGGCCCTGAACCAGAGAGACAGCAGAAGGGTTGAGATTTCACTAAAGCTAAGGTGATTTCTGGAAAAAGAGTCACTATAGTCCAACAGTGTTCAGACAAAAATGTTGTGGGTATTGTGATGATACTGCACACAGAGGCTCAGTGATGCTGCAATGCATAACCCTAGTCAACAAATTGTAAATATTTGCAAAATTTGGCTACAAGTTTCATAACACAGACCTGTGTTTATGCAAATAAGGAAGCAGCAGTAAGACATGATCTTTCATTATGATTAACCTATAACAACAGTACATCTTATAAAGGCTTCTGTAAAAATAAGAAAGAAAAAAATTAAGCCAATATTTTACTGTAGGATCACTCTGCAAACATGCACTCTCATTTCCATGAACATGATTTTCCAAAAAGTGATTTTCTGAAAGAACAAGGTACAGTTCTTGTGGCATCTCTCCAACACTGTCATCTTGAAAATGTTTTCCTCATTTTCCAACCCCTCAAACTCAAGCACCAGTTGAACACTAGCTAATGCATACACTATCACAGACTTAGAAACTATTCCAACAATCCATTACATTTTAACTAAATAAGCCCTGGATAGTCAACAGAAGTCAAAAATAGTCATACCACATTTCTGGCACTAACGGACCATGTCCATAGTTCAGAGCAACACTGTGCAAAGATGCTCAAGGTCAGTCTGAGGGATCGCACAGAGTGCCTAGAGCAGCACAAGTGTGCTTGAGCTGTGCAGCACCGGGGATAATGTGCCAAGCCAATTACCTAGGACAGAATGGCACATTAATCCAGCTAGCCTGCTTCCAACACCTGAGCTAGTTCCCTTGAATATCTTCACACAGCCCTGAATTGTGCAGGATACCTGCATTTCAAATTTAAACAGGTGCATTACTGAATGAATAAGAGGAAACACTTTTACACAGTAGCTTTTTAGAGCAGAATCACACTGAGATCAAGCTGTGGGTACAAAACACATGCAACACTGAACAGACAGGTGTTACTGAAAGCTCAAAATGCAAAATAAAGCAATACATTACCATTTTTATCCATGGAATGGGGCTCAGACTGTTTCTTTCCAATATCAGCAAAGGATCTCACAATTGGAATCCTGTTGCTCAGCTTCTTCTGGTTCTGATGGTGATGCTGTTTCAGTAATGCCTCATGCACTCTATGACGGACATCTTCACTGAGCTGCCCAGAACCCACCTGCTGGTCCAGAATCATATCTGAAAATATATACATAAACGTAATAAAAGAGGGGAAAGAAGAAATATTTTATTTTTTAAATTGCAATAATAAGTATTAGTACCCTACAGGATTACAAACGAAAGGTGTCGGTTCTTTTAACACAACGGACTTAAATGCCACATTTTATCTAGAAGTGTTTCAAGCTCGGTAAAAAAAAAAATATTTCGAAAAGGACACTATTAATGTAAAAAACGTAATCCCTCAAAAGAAATGCAGTTCCCAAATTAAGGTCACCTATTAACTTTGAAGCCAGTCCCTTAAGCACTCCCATACATAACGCCTTTAAACCCAGGATTATGAAGTGTATAAGGCTTTTTTTTTTTTTTCCAAATAACCCCTACTCTACTTGCTACAAAGGACTGGCATGCTGGCAGGAAATAACTTTTTTATTCCCTTTATACATACCGCAGGAGATCACAGTCTAGCTCTTTATTTCTTATAACTAAAATTACAATACTTTCAGTACAACATAAAGAAATTTCAGATAAGACAATACAGGAAAATTTGCTGCATTATTTGCAACTACTACTTAATAGGATCTCATTCTACTGTCAGATGTGCACGTTCCTGCAAGAGAATCATTACATGGAAGTGTGAGTGAAACTGATCCCCCTGCTAAGAAATTACAACCATTTTTGTAGTCCAGTGGCAGAAAAAATATACATATTTATATTCCAAACTATTTGTAAATACGTGCGTTATGTTTTTCAAATGGGAAAGAATTTTTGAGAATTTTGTGGGATTTTTTAATTTTTTTTTTTTAAATCCTGCTAGTAACAGTAATAAAACTTAACAGAAAAAGAAAGGAAAAAAAATTCGGTATCAAAGCAAGTAAAACAGCATTTACATACACACTGTCCTTATATATCCATCGGAAGAAACTGTATTGCACAAAAATAGTGATACAATAAGCTGAGTCAAAAGCTCCTTCTACTGAAAATTCAGACAGCTCATGATTCTGTGCTGGAGTCAGATTCACATCTACCAGTAAACTCAATGGAAAAGCAAGCAGAGCAGAAAAAATAAGAAGCAGATGCATCATCAGTAGAGACATAATTTGTCACGTCTTTGATACTTGCCAAGAGCATGAGAAAAGAAGAGAGATAATAAAAGGCATTAAATAATTATGCTGGTTAAAAGCAGAGTTTAATTGCTAACAGTCAACTATGCACTGCATATACATTTAAAAAACACAAGAGCTTTTCTGAAGTTCTCAATATCTACATAATAAGCCCAATGTTTCATATACATAGCCGCTTTAAGAACTGAACAACAAATTACCTGCACGTTTCACTTCTTTCAAAGAGGCTACCAACAAATCTACATCTCTATGACAACACACACACACACAGAAAGACAAGGCTTGGTCCATAGATAAATGCAGCCGCCAACAGGTACAAGCACGAGAGACGTACCCGCATCTTGCGATGAAGAGCGATGCACAGGTTTTCAACGTCGCCTTTGTCCCACTTCAGCAATTACATTCCGTGCAGTATTAACAACAGTGTTGACAGATCAAATGGCTCATACCAAAAAGTAATACTGCTTGGTGGTGTGCCTAAACTGATGAAACCTGTCTTCGGGTGCTTCACCTGACTCTGAAGGGAACTTTTATCTCCAGGGTTAACTCAAACTTCACAAGGTCAGTTACCTCTGCACTCCCAGTCTAGTCAAACACAGGCTTTCTATTACGCTCAACTCTAATGGAAGAGATAGAGGGGCGTAGCAGCAAGATGAGTGACAGAAAGGCAAGAGAGAAGGTAATACAAGTTCAAGAGAGTCTTTGGTATAATTTTTTCAGAAGGAGCCAAGAATTTGCCACACATGAGGAAAAGAAAAGAAAGCTCCAGCTCCATGAAAAATAATTAATTTCCTTGAGTCTTCTGTTTTTACAAGAACTTTCCCTTTATGGTAGCACCTCTGCTACATGTAAAAAGGGAAGATGCATTCAGATTTGGAAAGAGTGAAGACGTGTTTTCTTGCCTTGATACTCCCCTGCAGGTGTCATTCCTTTAATACAGACCCACTTGCAGTAGCAGCTGTAGGAGTTTAAATGCAGCCAAATTACTGCCAGATTGCTGTATTTTGACCATTTTTTCAAGACCTGAACAGATTTGAATAATAGTAAGACTGTCTCCTTCAGCACCTATCATCATGGGATTCCATTTCAGCTTCTTCCCAAGTTTTTCATCACATCTTTTAAAAGCCCAAGCCTCTGCAATGTCAGCAACAACACTCTTGATTGCAAAGATAAGCTTGAAAACAAGAGCAACACAGTTAAAGTCCAAGAGTAAATGGCAAACAAGCATTTTAAACATCTCATTTTCAAACAGACTCTACTTCCTTAGTCCTGTGAGATGATCTTACATGGTCCCGCCAGTTGAAGCTGCACCTCCTTTTCAAAGCCCTATTTTTCACTTTTGTATCTAGAGCGGATGGACATTTCTCCAAACTCCATATGACAAAACAGAGTAAAGAATCCAGACCTGAAACTTCACAGCACAATAACTCCGCTACATTCTTGTGTAACAACAGAGACTCTTCAAGGTTTTTATCCTTGGGGATATTTTTGTTTGTTTTAAAGAATTTTCCTCTTGAATGACTTTTTAAATTCTGCAGAGCCCCCTTCCAGCCAGAGACACTGCTTACCATTAGATTTTTCAAGAATGCTTCACAACCATATGGAGCTTTCAGCAAGATGCAATGTGTGGAATATCCACCAGCATAGTGTTATCCATTCTATTAATTCCTCACACCATAACATTTCTGCTGACATCAGAAACACTGAAGTAGGATGTTTCTTCAGTAAGGAATCTTGATTCATACTGGAACCATGAAATAATTTTTTCAAGCTGTTAAAGACAGACATTTTTCCTGCACTGGTAATTTAAAAAGAATCAAAGAAACTTGGAGTTTCATATAATTTCAAGAATGTTTTCTACATTCAGACTCAGTTACAATACATTATTTACATAAAATTGAATTTGTGAGTAAATATGAGCAATGTGAGTACTTAAACAAGTTATTCTGGTAAGTCAAATGTAACTTCTCATCACTTGTGAACAATTTACCCCGGCTGTGAAGCATCAGGGGTGCAGACACTTCAAGTGAGTTCAAATGCAGCGCAGCTCATTGCTGGCCTGCATGGCAAACTGCAACTGTCCCACCTCTAGGGTCCACAAGGATGCAAAAGCAGGGTAGCTGCTTCCACTCACTCCGGAGACGTCTGTCACACACTGCAGCACAGAGACATGCTGCCAGATCCACGAGGAGCCATCCCAGGTTCAAGCAAATGAGCAATAAGGAGACACTCAAGTGTGGCCACAGCTCATTCCCTTTTGCTCCACATTCACAGTGTGTCTGTCACCTCACATACGATACTATAAAAAACTCCCAGATGAAACATGGAATAAATTTATAGAGGGCATACTGCATTTGCACCAAAATTCCTGTCAAGTCCAAAAAGAAACTACTAAGAGGTAAACAGGCTAAACTGGGCCTGACTTTTGCAGCGGTGAATAAAGAAACAAGATCCAGAGGTTTGGTGGGTTTTTCTTTGAGCTGTATAGCAGATGAAATATAAGTTTTGAATTGATGGGCTCATATTCTCCTGATATGGCACTGACAGCTTACAGCAGAAGAAACTGAACTCAGGACATATCAGCAAAGCTGCCGGTATTTACACCTCTCAATCTTCCAAATTTTATAACTACGCAATTGCAGGACAAAATGAGAGATTAATGACAAACAAAAATAGAACACATGGGCTTTTGTGTGCATCATGACTGCAGTGACAGCTGACTACAAAACCTAATTTTAAAGCCAACGTTTGTTTAGTTTGTGGTTATTCTTTCCCTTTAAGACAGGGGAGAAGAAAACACAAGCAACCCTACAGCAGTGCTCTATGGAAGACATCACTATAATCTTAACCTGTCTCTAATAGGAACCCGAATACACACTTCCCTAGTGACTTAGGCACTAGGAGCAACAGAAAACTAACAGTTAGGATTCTTGGGCTGCATTTGTGAACCAAGACCCATTTACAATGTTTACAACAGTGATCATAAACAAGTTATCCAAGCCAGCAGATTTAGCCCTCTCACCCAAGGAGGCAGAGAATTCCAGTGCACTGAGAGACGGACTCTATTTCCAGCTCTACCTGAAATTACTTTGTTCAACTTCTCAGCAGAATTACTTGAAAGACAGAGAGTGATAACTGTCTGCTTTTGAAAGTAACAGCATTCAATTTTACTGAAGAACAAGAGCAAGCATTTCACAAAACTAAATAGCAGAGAGAAGGCTAAAATTTCAGCTTGCAGCTCAGAGAGCCAGCACAGTTTTAAGTCACAGCTACGCTAACATGCCACGGTGGATGCTACCAAAAGAAGAATGGAGACCTCATAAAAGAATGTATTTTGCATCTCTAAACAGAACAAGAGCCATGAGTGACATGAGTTCTGTCTCTACACACAAAATGAAAGCTGAGATTCACCTGTGTAATCTAAAAAATTTCCAGATTTGTGGTTAAGATCGGAAAATACAAAACAAAACATCCATGCTACTTAGAAGTTGGTATGAGATTTACAATTTACCCACAGATAATGGAACAAAACCTGATAGAGGTTTCTATGTAGAGGTAATCACCACATGGTAAACTGTAAACAAAGCAGACAAACACAAAAACCTAGATAAGTAAGAAGGTGAAAGCTGAACAAAGACAGGTGTAAGGTCAAACTGAAGAGCAGATTGCTCACAGGCAATCCCACACTTTGTTACAGTGTGGGATTAATTACAAAAATCTTAAATTTACCATAAAAACACTGTTAGAAACATAACACAACGTGAGTGTTGCAGCTGAAACAAAAAGCTCCAGTGAAATAAAATCTAAACAGGAGCTAGTTTAAATATATCATTATTATGAAGTAATATAGCTTAAAGCAAACAAAGGCAAAAGAAGACTTGTTCAGATTGAAAGCTTAACATGGTATTACCAAAATCAATAAAATGGCACACTTGGGATGTAATGCCCTGAGTTGTTGAGCACTGAGTCCAGTGACCTCAATCACAAGATTAAGCTGTTACACAGACTGAAAATTCAATCGTGAGGAAGATACAAAAGACTGCTTGGGAAAAAAACAGTCAGATCTCTGGATTGGAAAGCACAGGAGTATTTATAATTTAATTTAAAATATACATCATAATTACATTTAAGCTATTTAAAACAAATGGGACTATCTAATATTTCAAACATGCAAGTTGCCAAAGTACCTCTGTGCAACGCTGAGGCCACAGTTTGTATTTGAAAAGGTTTGACATTTGTTCACAGTACGCTCTGCACAGCTACAAGAAAATGCGAGATCTGTGATTCATGTTGTAAAGAAAGTATTGCCATTAAAGGCTGGACCGAACAGTTTTTGAACCAAACAACAGAAAATGGCATCATATGTTAAGTAGAAGAACCTTTTGGGTTCATTCAGTGGTTACAATCAAAAAACCAGATGGTAATCTGAGAATCTACATGGTTTCAAAGGAACTAAATGAAAATATCAAAAGAGAACATTTTCATCTGCCAACTTGAACAACACAGTGAAGCTGCTCTCTAATGGTGCAGCCAGATTCTGGCAAATACCTCCTCAAGAGACAAGTTCCAAAATAAATTGTTTTGATTACATAGATTTTTCAGACTTCCTTTTAGCATATGTTCTATACAGAAGCGATCGATAAAATATTACTACATCAAATGTTCAAAGGAATTCCTTGTGCATGAGTCCTAGCTTACTGATAGAGGAGCCACTGCAATGATATATGAAAAAAAGGGTGTCACGTATTAAAAATGGTAATAAATATGTTTATTAAACAATGTATTTTTAAACAGGATAAAGTTCAGCAGAAGAATTGATGTCTTTTCAGGGGAAAAGTAAAATCCATCTTACAAAATTTAAGAACAATTTAAGAAACTCCAGGAATAAAAATGCTGTTTTGCTGCATGATGACAATGTTGGAAAGTCATCTCAGAAGTCTACATTATAAGAAGATATTGTCTGTGAATTCAGCATCATAGGTAAGAATAAGCTCTTTATCAACAAAGAAAATTGGGTGCCTGTCCAAAGAAATTTAGTCTTGTACACCAAGTCATTTTTTAATACGACAGTTGGAATGGAAAAAAATCTAATAAAGAATGGACATGCTGGAGCACACGATGGTTTAAAAATTCTCACCATATCACTGGTGCCAAAATATTTTTACACAAAACTATCAGAGTTTCCAGGGATGAAATACAAAATGTTCTGAAAGCCATGCAAACAGTATAAAAGATGGTTTTCATCTGTAGATTTTACCACAAGCCCATTAAGGTCTTAAAACATAGACTCCAATAAAGGACATTTTCAAGGGCTAAATGCTAGGAGTTTAATGCCTTAGTGAAAAAGTGTTTATAGATTAAAAGCCTTGACTAAAACAAATAGGAATTCTTTGTCTCAATTTAGCAACGAAGATTAAGTATAACTCTTTCAAGGATATGAAGACTGGCACCGCATTTACAGAAATATAATTTGATATTGGAGTATAACCCAGATAGCAAGACATTACCAACAAATACACATTTCTCCCCACCAAAGCATTACAGCAAGTAAAAAGAAAGTACATGTGCACAATTAGTTTATTTGTTCTTAAAAGATACGACACACTATAGCAAAGCAGTAACATTATCAACAGATTGCATTAAAAACCAAAACCCATAGTAATAAACTATGAATCAGAAGCACCAGAAACAAAGTTCATTTATGAGTACCACTTAAAATCACAGGATATAATTATTTTTGCAAATTCTCCTACATGTGAAATACACAGTAGCATTGAAAAGAACAACTGAAAGTGACCATCAGGACCACTGGACTAGTGTAGCATGAGAACGGCTAGCAAGCAAAATAAGAGGAGAGTTAAATGTCAGGGAGACAAAAAAAAAAAAAAAAAAAAAAAGCCAACAAGCAACAAGTGAGAGTAACCATTTCTTTAAATTCTAAAATGTCAGGACTGTCAGATACAACTGGAATACATATCAACTCCAGGGTGAAAACAATGTTTGCATTGTATAGCATCCGGTAAGTAGGATTGTAACTACTGTGACTAGCAACTGAGCAGAACAGACAAGAAAGGGTTTCCTGAGAGATACAAGTTCTGTCTAATCTTCAGGTCCAGCAGTCATTTATATGGAAAAAGAGCAACCTGTCATATTACTTGGAATTATCAAATTTCTAATACACCTAGCACACATATCTTGGTGGCAGGCTGGTCACTGCTACTATTAGTCTTTCCTCCTCCCTCCACTGCCTAATGTGTGCCGGCACACTTTGTAAAATTTTGTAAGCACTGGAGGGTAGGAACTACGTGTGTACTATTAGAGTAACAAATTACAAAGGAACTTGATTAAGGGAGAGGAAAACAGTATTACTACAACACAAATAATAATAGTAGAGAAAAGCAAAGAGAATAGCAACTTTATTTCAAAGGAAAAAGAAAAATCTCTTCCAAGAAACCTGACACAGAACGTGGGTAATATACAGAATGATTCACTTGCTGGAAGAACCTTCTGCAAAGTTGTTTAAAAAAAAAAATAATTACCTCATTGCTTATTGAATCTGCAGAGGGAAAAAAAAAAATCCTCTCTCAAAGACAAAGCAAGACCCATGCAAACCACAAACCTTATCATGTGTCAGATCACCTTATCAGAAAGAGATGCCTACTAGTTCAAACAAATAAAACAAAATAAACGAAATACACCCAAATCTGCCACAACAACAGGTACTTTTGAAGTGAAAATGTACATACCAACTCATGAAAGTCATCCAAAAGCCTCCTCTCAGAAGAAACAAATTTTCCTAATCAACAAATCAATATATCCCAGAAGTAGGATTGATTCAAAATATCATTACAGTAAATCATCAAATTCTTTACTGAAGGACAATTCATCTGTGATGAGTTTCAAAGCAAAATTGGTATAGTGAACACTCAAATCCTTGGACACTTTAACTAAACAAAAACCCCAAAATTGCTACAACTAACTAGGGATTAAGAGATTATAAACATGAATTCATTGTGGTCTCACTACAGTATCTTCCAAAACCAGAAAAAAAAACAGAAGAAAAAATTTTAAAAAAAGGAAGTTTGCTCTAGTTATTTTTATTGCATTAATCCTTACTTTTTTTACCTACTTAAACAAAAACAATGCTGGAAGGGACCTCTTAGCTGACTATGGAAGAAGTTGATCTATCTCTGGACTAAAAATGTAAAGCTCATACTTGAAAAAACCTAGTGTACTATTTAAACAAAAAAGCAATAAAATAGCATCCAGTAGCTGATCTAAGTATTTCTTGATTATTTAAAAAAATAACAAAGCAGCACACTGATAAACACCTTTTTTCTTTCAAATTAGCTGCTTTTTATTCTTCATGTTTGTCTTTTACCATTATCAAGACAAATTTTGAAGCTCTGATTCAGACCATGATTCATGGGAGAATCAGATCTTGGCACAGAGTAGAAACCCACACAAGCTTCTGCAGATTTGGATCAATAATATCTTACGTCACTTTGACATAAACAATTTGGGAAAGGTAAATGCAAAAAGCAGCTACCACTATCTCAGCCAATTTAAATTCCACTATTAAATATAGCCCACTGAACAGTATCTTCCTTACCTGATAATGTAAATAACTAAAATAAATTTTATCTAGCCCTTACATAGACTAATACCCATAAAGCAGTTTCTTGATACTCTTGAGCGTCAGAAAATTTTCTTGATCTGTCTTTTGTACCTTTACCTAAACAAAAGTTTTCTATTTTTATTTGTGTATTTTACATTTTATGTTAGTACACTGCTTTGCGCCGTGACAAGGCAACAAAAAGGCTCCAACAACCATTAATGCACCATTTCTCTGTGCATCTCACACAGCATTTCCCTGTGCATGTGCTCTTTTCCCAAATTTACATCTGTTGCATCACATTTGATCTTCAAGCAAAGTTTGCAATATGGAGAATACCATAAATCTGAAACAGTAATTGCACAAAATAGCAATATTTGTATAATTTGCATAGAATATCAAATGTATGATTTACAGATACAGCACCATTTTCAGAAATGTTGTGAAACACAGTAAGGTAGCAGCAAAGTAAAATTTTTAAGTAGATGTAAGATACCCAAGGATATCAGTCCAATAACCACCGTGAGCATGAGAATAGCTCTTACTAAGGGTAGATAAACAGAAAATTAGAGACCCCAGCTACAAAATTGTACAGCACTCTGCTCTGTTGGAAGGGACAGATATTTTAAACAACAGGAGCAAGGATACAGCACTAGAAACTCTCGAGGGCACATGAGCCCTTGGACAGGGTGTTTTAATGATAAGTTTTGAAGTCTACTGTAAATATACACATATATTTTAAAACATACATTATCCCTGTCTTGATAGATTAGAGAAACTTTCTTTATCTTCAGTTCTTGTCTACTAACAAATTTATGTATAAATTATATAATTTAAATTAGCTGCTCTATTTGGGAAGGGAAATAAACATACCAGACCATACTGCATGATTCTAGCACAGCCACGCAACCTTTGTGATTTTAGGACTCCTTGAGTCTGTGCATTACAGGTCTTTACTACACAGCCTCTAACAACCTGCTTTATTACAGCAACAAATGCACTAAAAAAAAAAAAAGAAGTCCCCTGCAGTAACTAGTGATAGCCTTTATGGGAAACACCAGGAATGCAGAAAATGGCATTCAGTCTCAATCTCTCTTACACTTTTGGGAGACAAGACTCATCCATTATGTTCGCTCATGCTTTCTGCTTCTGCTGTTCTCAAGAGGTCTAGAATTGCAACTGCCAAATACATCTTTATTGGAAAAAATGCACTCAACATTAGTTAAAAAAGTTAACATACCTTAAAATGTTTTTAAAAAATTTACACTTAATATTATTGTTCTCGATTTCATTCTCAACTCAGAGGCATGTTTTTTTAAACTGGTCTGTTTTCATGTTACATAATTATGATGAATGCTTCTCTATGATTTTTTTTTTTTAAGCTAAATTGTCTGCAATTAGCATAGCAGTAGATTCAGTTTGTGGAAGTTAGCACACGCATCACTCAATATGAGGTGGCACAGCAGCAGAAGAGAACATGCCAGTTCTAATGAAATGTATCCAAACTGTCCTCTCTGCTCCATTTTAATTTTCTCCTTTACATAAAAATTGATTCTGAAAACAGCAAAATCTATACAAAAAAAAACATAAAAAAATATTTACCGGTTGTATCAGACATTAGAATCTTTTCCAATATATTCAGTGAAGTATTTCCTAGAAGCTTCTAAAATGAACTGCAACAGCTTTCCTGTAAGCAATCCTAATTTTTATAACTGATTTTCATAACTAACAAATGCAACATCAATACATACCTGCAATTTCTTCTATGGAGTTAGCTCTCATGTCCAAAAGAACGGTGCCATTCAGGATACAGCTCCTCAGCTCAAACAAGCTATGAAGTGACAGTGTGGCAACATACGGTTTGCTCCACCTCTCTCCACCATCCTCCACATCTTCTTCAAACTTCAACCACCTGTAAAAACAAACAATTTTATAACTCCATTGTGCATAAGAAATGAAAAATACATTACGTCCATGGATATTGAAAGACCACTGTTAAACATCTTTGGATTTCAGTTTATTCTTTCTTTGTAGGAAATACGACAAACTTCCCTTGCCCACTTCTTCCCATATAAATCTGTATTATACCACTTTTGAAGACAAATTCTGACCACAGAGATGAAAAGAGAAGTGTATTAAGTAATCATTATTGTACTTTACAAAAACTTCAAGTAATTCCTTGGCATACAATGATATCTCTATGACAGAACTAGTATGAAAAGGATAGAGGAGAAGAATTTGTGGTAGAGAAAAAGAAAAGCTATATATAATAAGAACACAGGAGAGAACTTTTTCCATTTAGTCTTCACATGGGACTAAACACAACAGAGAAGGGCCGTTTTTTCATTTAAAGTAAACACACTGACATATTCACATTTCACAGAATCTGAATCCATTATCTCCACCATAATCTTTTCACAAAAGAGACTGTCACAAACTTTGTTAAAAGTTGTTAGTTACTTAACTGCACTAAGCTACTTACAAAGGCAGTAAAACATTATGCAAAATTGAGGCTATTTTTCATTTAAAAGTTCAGTCAATTAACATGAAAAACCTCACAGGCACATACATACACACACAAGTAATGTGTAAACACTCGCAAACAGTCTTTCAAGCCTCAAAATATGGGCCATACACAGGCAAAACAGCCACATGAATGACAAAATAGCACTTCAGAATCCAGTAACCACATCATATCTCACTATTTAAGTCTCATTTGCCTGTTCTCAAGTTCAGAGTAAATCTAGAGAAATTTCAGTAAAGTAAAAGGACACATGAAACTGGCATGAGAGTATCAAGCCTTTTGTTACTAGCCAGCTGAATGAATTTTCTTCCACAACTTTTTAATTGTTTACTGATAAAAATTACACTAAAAATGCTAAACAGATACTAAAGAAACAAACAAAAAAGCAGAAAAGTCTGTTGACATATGAAAAGTGGTTTTAATTAAAGTTATTAAGTCTTTCAAGCATACGCAGATGTTGCTGCATGGAGCCATGCAGCCTGCCAGCTTGGCAAGGTTTGAACAGCTGCAGCCACAGCACAAGCCTCTATCACTTGACTCAACAGCACTCAGCTCTCTTACATGGACCAGGCAGCACAGAAGTCATGCAGAGCCTCACGCCTTGGACAGCACCTTCACACTTATTTCCAGACAGCAAGGAACTGTGGACCCTTAACACCGCCAAAGCTGAGCAAATTTCCAGTTTTACCAAACCTCACAGCCCCATAACACAGCTGTCCTCTTCAGGCCCTGGCCCACCTGCCTACCTCTGCTCCTATTTGGAAAACATGCTTGCATACCCATATTTTAGATACATTCCTCCTTTCACTCCCTGTGTACCAGTTTCTTCCCCTTCTGATGCCATCCTGTGAGCAGCCACCACTTTGGTGAGCTACTCATCACCAGCATATCTGCTCCCTTCCTGATGCATTCCATTTCTTCTAACTATACCAGCTGCCTCCTAATCACTGTCCCATTATTTATATACGCACTTTGTCCCCAACTCCTCAGCACCTCCAAAATCTCCAGTCTCCTGTGTCTAGCACTCTCCTCTTCTTTGTATTTAAACACTTTTCCCTCCACTTCCTCTGTGCTGGTGAGTTTCCAGATCTCATCTTTGCCCACGAGACCTCCTTCCTCTCCATCAAACCTTCGTTCTCCACTCCATTCATTGCAATCTCCCTTCTCTTCCAACCCTAGTCAGGCTATCTCCTTTACCTTTTCAATCTTCCAAAGAAGCTGCAAGGACACAGCACACACCAAAATTTGCTTCCACAGAGCTGAACCATGAAACAGAACTTGCATATGCAAATGAGGTTTTCCAAATAGATTTTCAAAACAATATCCAAGTGGACATCAAACACAAATTAACACACCCCACCCCCACAAAAATCAATGCCATGGTTTGAAAGGGATGAGACACAACAACTCAGGGAATTCACTAAGAAGCATGTGAGAAGGAGAAAAAAAAAAAGTTCATTTTTTTCATTCTGCAGTTGCACTTGAACTCCATAGGAGGAAGCTGCTCCTAGCTTACTCATGGCTAAATATACCCAAGCTAAAAATATGCTAGACCTGTTTATGGCCATAACATCACAAATATGATCCATTAAGTGTCCTGCTAAAACTATTGCCTCTTAAGACTCTGCAAAAATATCTACATTTTTTTCTTCTCATATCTCTGTTTCTGTGCATGTTTCTAATCTTTTTAGGAGTTTTATACGCTTATGATCTTTGTGCTTGGGTATTCCCAATTATTTCTGATATATCATCATCTAGTTTTGTGCTGATTTGAAAAAAAGATTAAAAATCATATATTCTAAAAACAATGACCCAAGCATAGATTCTTACAGAATATCATCAGAAACCTCATACTGTCATTACCTTCTATTCATGTAAATAGTCTTCAACATTGCTTATCTGATTATACTACTCCAGTCTGTCCTTGATACCACCTATTTTGAATACACTGACTGATTTTAAAGTGAGTGATAAAAGACAAACATTCTTAAAAGTTTCATAACAGATGACTGGACAGAGGCAGGCTCATAACCAGAGCTCCTAACTTACTAGGGACACATACACAAGACAAGCCTAAATCAAGAAAACAGCTTTTATTAGCTTTTATGGTGCCAATCAGACATCAACACCTATGCACAACAAAAATCCACAGGAAATTTTGCTACTGCTCAAATAATCATATGTGCCATCATGACCATCTCCATCTAAGTTTCAATCAATTTGAACTGTATAATCCTGTGGGTTGCATCCAATTTCCTACTGTTACTAAAAAACTTATGTGTTTAAACGCATTATTATACATTGTTACTTAATAAGCCAACAGGCTAGTACATGAATGTAAATCGTACCCAGCTGAGAGAGTTCTACATTTGGAATAAACTTCTATTTTTATTTTAATAAGCTTTCATGTGTTTACTCATCTCATCAAGGGAAAATCATGTTTATCACCTTTTATCTTTTCAGAAATACTCCTCTGTTATGTCAGATAATCCTTATTTAACATACGAAATCAGAAACAGCAGCAGAAAACATAAACCAAACAAAGCTCTAATCTTATGCACAGTCATTCAATTCTAAGTGTTCAAGTGGTTTTAAAAAATCATAATACCATTTTAACAACCCTCTGAATTCATTTACAAGATTCAAGGATAGAAATGGCTTTGAAATCCAAATTCAGGCATGGATCCCAAGTTTGCCAATTTTCTACTCTTTATTTTCTCAGAGAAAAAGACAAATTTTAATGTATTTATTTTTGCAGTTTATCCCCTTAAATTGATATGGTTAATAAATAAAACCCTTTCATCTTTTCCCAGAAAACAACACCAATTCCATTTGTATATTTAGCTCAAGTGTCACATGTATCCCATGTGCTTGGAATATATTTAGAACTGTGTTAGTTGAGTCTGATCACGTAGAAAGGCAGCTTCATTCATACGGTCTTATTCTGGTAAACACCAGCACAGGTATATCAACTATACAGTTTAGTTTTTCTCATAGCATACTTGCTGGAACAAAACATGCCAACAAGAATTTCAGCAAGGCATGTTACTATAGGAAAAAAAATTCCTCAGATGTGTGTGCGTACACATACACACACTTACATACGTTACATCTTCTCAAGTCATCTCCATCCATTCTTCAGGAGTCACTAAAAGAGCATGCACACTTCATTGTAGACTCAGTTACAACATTTTGGTGCACAACATGAGGTGGGTGAGTTGAGCATGATCTATTTCATAGCCTGTTACATTTTCAGCAGAGAGCTGGAGTATGTACTCACAACCTGCTTAAGAGTCAATGTTACTAATATAATCTTACAATATGTATAAATTTCCACCTGAGCTTTTGCCTGCCTATGCTGATTAGAAAATGAATCAAAGTAAATAAGGACGTCAGAAAAAAAGCAGAAGTGACAAACCAAAGATTTTTGCGACCTAGTTTCTTTGGAAGAAATTTTGATCCAGGAGGTGCATTTTCACTTCATAATTTTTCCCTAGTACATCCATTTTCTGGTCACTATTAACTATTTACTTTCTAAACTATGGACAGAGGTTTATTTCCATAACTGTGCTGTTTCATTAAAATTCAAGCCTAAATGCTTTCCTGTTGGTTCCAGACTGTCTGTCTATTTTTCTCCTTACTACATAGTCTTTTCTGTTCCAGAAACGTAGTGATATTGTCCCCAAATTTTGATATTAGCAGGTAGATGAGTCCCAACAGTTTGGGTAAAAATTCCTACGAATCAGGCACTACTTTCCAGCCATGACCACAAGAGGCTGCTAGGACAGATTTGAACATGAATTGCTTTCCTAATAGCTGCAATTTGCAACTGTGCTATTGTGTGTATAAAATAAGGCTAACTGTTATGCCTCACTGTGTTTCTCCACAAACTTACTAGAAATATTTTTTTTTTAATAGAAACTGTACATCATGCATTCTCTACACAACTGTACCGCTAGGTCACATACAAAAATTACTGTAAGACTCACTATTGATTTTAAAAGTATGCTTTTCTTCTGGGTTGAAATCAATTAATGGGGGGAAAAAAAATAATTCTTTTTATCACTATATCGACATAACTAAGTTATTCCATTCTGGTCGCTTCCTAATTCCGTGGATGGGACAGGCTAAATTAGATCCTGGAATGGAACAGGCTGTAACACCAGCGCACTTTCCTGCTCCTACTAACCAATCTGCCGGAATGCTTTTGCTCATGAGAAATGTTACGGAAACTGGAAAATGGCAAACCTTAGAGTCTCCTAACTGCTGAGGAAAAAAAAAAAAAAAAAAAAAAAAAAAAAGGAAAAAGACTAGAAAAGGACTAGAAAAGGACTTAACTCTTCATCAGAAGAGAGGAGATTATCTAAAGAACACCAAGCTTCAGTCAAATCTTATCATGGCTACCTTTGTTACTCTTTTGATCAACCAAGAACAAAGTGACTCAAATATTTTCACGCAGTTTGCTCAAGATATATATAAAAAAAATTCAGACTGAACTGTGCGTGCACTTTCAATCAAACTGAAAATACGAAGATACAGATTTACTGCCTCAGCGTCAGCCTAACCCTTCAGTCATGCAGCGCTTGGTGAAATGAATACAGAACCACTTAGTGCCATTACTCTCATTAAACGCAACTAATGAGTGAGTCTTCCTCTATCTTTTGCATTTAAATTCATCTACCTGGAACTATGTCCAAAGCCAGACAATAAGATTTACAAATACTTCCAGCATTTCCCATACAGATGGGAAACATTTAATAAGGCCGGAACAGCAACAAACTCAGGGTGTATCATCCCCACACTGTGCTTTTAATCAAATCAGTATTTCTGAAGTCCTAAATCAACCACTCATATTGAAAGGGATCCATTGTATTAGTTGTAAGTATATGATCTTGCTTACTAAACACCATTCCATTTCTATTACTTTACCCAAAGTCACCTTGTTCTTTGTGTATATCCTTATCTATTCCTAAAGCAACAATACCTCCTCATTTCTTTTCATCAGCAAGTTTATTATCATCCTTTTTTTGTCATTCGATAATAAAGCTATTTACTACAATTAATTCTTCAGAAGTTAGTTGTCACTACTTTCTACACTAATCTTTCAGCATGACCTGCTGCACCTCTTCAATTACTTCCTTACCCACTAATATAATTTTTACACTAGAACAGAGTGTAAGTAATAAATTCCCACTGCTGTATCATATTAAATGCTTTACTAAAAAAAAAAAAACACCACACACCACAAAAAATTAGATCCACTGGTTTGTCTTCGTCAGAAAAACAAAAAACAATTATCTGATTAAAGCACATTATTAAGTTAGTCTGACATGATACACCATTGTATTGCTTTTCATCCAATTTTCCACTTAGGTCCAAGTCTACAATTATTCTTTCCTCCAAATATTGTTCTAAACCTTGCATAGCTCTGAAATTTGACTATCAGGCCTCTGTTTGTTCCAACCATATTTATCCTTTCTTGAATAGTGTTGCTATGTTTCCTATAGTACAACAACTCACCTGAGAGATTCACAGAAAGATGGGATTTACCATGCTCATGAAATACATGTCCTTTCAGATTTCTAGGATGGAAATTATTGCACCCTCCTATTTGCACAAATAAAGCACTTTGACTCGCCTTCATTTTGAATTTGGTCATTTCGCTGCCACCTTCTCCTCTTCTAACAGCCAGCCACCCCATGTCAAGTGCTGGATTGAAATTTTTGGATCCGAACTGAAAAAGATCATTTATCTTGACCAGTTATTTCTGCATGGCGGTCCCACTCTTTCTTTGTTTTCATCTTATCTCTAAAGCTAAAGAAATTTTACTATTAGCTATTATACTTCAATCTTGTATTTTCTGAAATCCAAAAGTATAGTTTTCTTGGCTGTTTTTTCCTGTCCTTTTTCCAACAACCTCATCTTGTTTCTGTTAAACATTTTTGATTCTTTAGTTCCCAAAGGACAACTGGAAAGGCTGTACAAACAGACAGATCAATCTAAATAGAAATATCTTTATTTCACCTATTCCTTTCAAATTCTATCTTAAGTATTTATGTTAGTAAATGTTGTTATAATTTTTCAGAAACAGAATTCTTTGATGACTTGTAAATTGATTTTTTTTTAGTTGAACTGAAGAAGCTGCTGTTTCCCTGCTTAAAAATAACATAAGCCACATTTTAAATTACAATAGAAGCTGATACCCTTCCTAGAAGAGGTTCTATATATACCTAATCAGTGTGAGAACACTGCAGATTATTAACTTGATTAGATTTTTCTCTCTCTGAATATCAATAAGATTATTTAGAACATCACTACATTCACTTCGCAGCACAATCCCCACATGAGAATTTTCTACATGTAAAGATCTATATTTAGCACCTGTCTGTGCCTCCTATGAACAGATAAGGAAAAGGAAGGTCATAGAAAATTCTGTGGCCCTCTGGGAAAGCAGGAATTTGCAGTAAAATTAAAGGGAAATCTAACAGCCTTATTCATGCCAAACAGCCCACATACATAGTTCCCCACAAATTCCAGAATTTTTATCCTACTGACACCAAAGATGTGGTCCACAGACTTCTGGGCACCATTGAGGAATACTGTCAATAAATACTGGCAGGAAAGAGAAATTTAAGGTTCTAAGAAAAACGAAGCAAGGTTTGCTGGGA
Organism: Leptosomus discolor; assembly: GCF_034619465.1. Lineage (NCBI taxonomy): Eukaryota > Metazoa > Chordata > Aves > Leptosomiformes > Leptosomidae > Leptosomus > Leptosomus discolor. The sequence goes on along the minus strand of NC_141395.1, from coordinate 19,387,399 downwards.
AATTTAGAGTTAATGAAACTAAGCAAGTCATCTCCCATTTAGGTGCTCAAGGAAACAAAGATTTAAAAAAAAAAAGTTCTGTTCCAATATTATTTTTTCAGCAAAAAATAATCTAAACAGTCTTTTCACACTAATTTTGCAGAAACAAAATAATCCAACACTGAATACCCAGTCTCAAAATAATTTTTTCATTGATAGTTAAAATACATAAAAGTTTTATTGCTCCAAAACTAATGTCATTCCTTGCTTTTATATTCCTCATCTTTTTATAATGGTAATTTTAACAGTTTCTTGAAGATTCAAACAGAATATGAAGTTTGAAAGTTTCTCAAAATGATGATCTAAAATACAGATAAAACCAGTAATTTTTAATTCATATATATGATATGTTTACTTTGATTTTTTTTTCCCCTTGATATTCATTCTGACCTATATTTCATAAATCCAGATGAAAATATTTGGCTCTGGGAAATGACAAATGCTGTTGTAATACTAGCAGTCTAAGGATTAATATTACAGTTTTATTTAAGCTTTGTATCCAAAATCTGTTCCTGAGCTTGCCACAGCTTTGAAATTATTCCTCAATACACCAGCAACCAATAGCTACAAATAATTTTTAAAAACTCAGGGAAACACTCACCTTGCTGTCTCCCTCCACTCTGCGTCCTCTCCTTCACGCCAACAAATTTCATCAAGCTCAGTAAAGAGATCATGAGGAATGTGTTCCTCGTCATCATCTTCTGTTCCAAGAATAAACTGCACCCTTTGTGATGGTGTATCTAGGGAAAAATAAAAATATCAAGCACAGAACACTAATTTTTTTGCCCTGAGCAAGCAAATACCTAAAATTTCATGAGATTATCCAGACTTTCATCCATATCACTTACTGCCATACAGAAAACATTATTATAGTTATGCTGTGAGAATATCTATACACAAACACTTTCAGATTGAGACCTCTTTATTTACTGTAGTTGTCTAGTCTGCTAATTAAACAAACTCATCTAAAGATAGAATCTGATGTACAGAAGCAGTGACTACTGGAAGCTGGAATGGTATCTCACCAAAAAAAAGGCAGCACAGACAGCAGCACAGACAGACCTGACAGAAGTCTTTTACTCCAGTGCTACAAAACCTACTTTGACACATACTAAATCTACAGATCTAGCTCAGCTCACAAAGCTGGTATGCTAATGGTGCATTCTTTGTTTTACCTAGCAGCAGAAAGAAACCAAAGGAAACCTCTCTAATGTCAATATACAGCTGGGAACTTCAAAAAGAATACATCACTATCTACACCTACCATCCACCACCCCTTTGTAAACTGTTTCTACATGTTTAGGCTGTTCCAGATGAACAAGCTGTTTATCTGTCCCAACCTCCCTATTTTATTCTTACTGTCTTTATCTTCCCTTTATATTCCTATTAGCAGTTACTTTTCTCCATAACCTGTCAGTGCAGACCACTAAACATATTTTGGGAGACATACTATTCTTTTTTCCTATCACTCAGAAAATTTCCAGAACTTTCTTGCTTGCTTATTTAAATGCAAATCCCAAATGAACAAACTCTGGATGAAATCCAGTCTCTCCAGAAATACAGAGCTATTTTTTCTGCTAATGTATTTTAGATTTCTGAAAGGAACCAAAAGTCCTTTGTGAGAGCTGATAGTGGCCAGGCTGCCAGTCAACTGAAAAATTGATTATCCAACAGAACAGCTCAGCGATTCCTCAAACATTGTCTAAATGAAGTTCTGTTCTACAACTGTATTTGTAAGACAAGCTACAGTATTTTCCATCTAGCCGTAAGACCATCACTGCATAGGATCTTCAAGCTCTCTGAATTCCGGAAAAACTGAGATGATAACAACTCATTGAATGCTAGTTAAAGAGTAAATACAGCACTCAAAAATAATTAAACCAGCCACTGACACAGGAGATTAAATTCAGCAGTAAAGGTACCTGTTTTGGTAGCAGTAGTAGTAGCAAACTTGCTATAGCAATGAAACACAAACAATGCATAACAGTTTTCACCTAAGGTCTATTTGCTTAAACAGAGGGTAAAGGTAAGTATGGTCGAGCCTACTTACTCTTTCACAAAGCAAGGAAATGAAATCCAGGAAGGAAAATGGGAGAGGAGGGAGGGAGAGAGAGAGAGAGACGGGCTGTGGTACTACTAAGCTCTAATACTGCAGGGGAACAGCTAAGGGGACAGAAATTACTTTTGGTGAATCACTAAAGAACAGTAACAACCTCCTCCACTTTACCATCTCTTTTATTACTCTTCTCTCTCACTGTTCAGTCCTCTTTTTTCTTTAAGACCATTTCAACCTCTATTCTAGACCCCCTTCCAGCCTCTCTCTACCTATTTTTTTTTTAATTATTATTCTTTATATTTCTCATATCCACATGTTGGGACATTCTAGAGAAGGATATAGTAAATACAAACATCAAGATTTAATCTGAAACTAGAAAGTACATTCTGGTCAAGAAGTGTGCAACTTTAAGACTATTTGCCAGTAGGACAAAATTCAGCGAGATACAAACTTGCAAAGGACAAGTGCAAGTGACTGAACACAGAAAACAAGCTACTTCAGTAGAGAGCTGGACTGCAGTGAGAATCTGAGAATAAGCACTGTCAGGAACATTCTGTACTCTCAATAAAATCAGGACTGGAACTGATTTACAGCAGCAGCTACTGTTAAGTACTAAATGAGTAGTGTTGTACAGCAGAGCTGCAGTTTTATGACAGTTATGATACTCGTGCAAATGCATGCTTTCAGCGTGGGAAGGAAAGCAGAGGATCAGAAATCTCCTGAAGTCAGGTGAGTAGTAACAAGGAACACCTTACTGCTGCGATTTGCTCTTACTGGGTCTTCTGTGTAACATACAGCTACCTGATTGACAACACCGACAAATCTATATAAATGACAAAACATACACTAAATTCTCTTATTTCTTGTTAACACACCAGTAAAACTAGCTGCTAGATTCCAGCCATCTTTCTTTGCTGCTGTAATTTGTATTGGTATTTGAAACCTGAAAGCCACAGCTTGATTTTAGACACCAAACTGGAAATTGATGAAATATAAGTTATTGTTTGCTTTATAGTGCACTAATTTTATTTCAAGGACAAAACCCTAAGAAACTGAAACAATAGGAATAAAATAAATAAAATAAAATAAATCAGATCTGTTGGTTCTACTTACAAAACTGAGTTAACAGCATAACTCACGTAAGCAATGCCAGATGGATTTGACTCTTATTCACAGGAGTAATAAATACCAAATATGTCATTAATGGGTTATATGGAAAATGAATAATATGTGATTCAAAAACAGTATGAAAGAACACTTCAATTGCTGACTGACAAACGGTGATAATGTAATAGTCAGTGTAGAGCACAATATTGGCAAACTAGGACACTCAATGTTTTTTGAAGACTAGGCAGAAATTAGCTTGAACATTATCTGTGTCTATCCCTACTTCAAGTAGTACAGCCAGCATAAAAAAAAAAATCCTTCATATTATTATTGCTATTTTGAAAAGTAATGAAAGTAATCTAGATTAAAAAAAACTAAATCAGTGGGACTAATTTGTTACATCATTATTTCTATCACTGCATTTATTTTATACCAGAACACAGAGATGTTAGAAGCAACGCGAGTTTAAGGTTCCACAATAAACAGCTGATGATCCTCCCAAGTAAATGGCTCATCACCAGTTCAGGAAATCCTCCAGGACCAGCTGGGACCGGGCAGAAAGTCTGGTACACGACAGGAGCAGGAGTACTATCAACAACCACCTGTGCTTAGCTTATGAGCCATCTCAGTCAGGAGAAGTTGAAGCAGCTTTCCATTTGCTACAGCTCCACCAGCCCATGGGAGCCTCCTGCCAGACTCTGTGTTATACCTGGGTTTCTCCGGGCTTGTGCTTACATCATCCATGCAGCACTCGCACAGACACCCAAACTACCTCCGATACCTCAAATTCATTGCATGCATGGAAAATCTGAGTATTCCAGGTTTAAAAATCTGTATAACTCCACTGCACTGTTAAAAGGGTAAAAACTAAGATCTGGTGGATATGCAACTGTTGAAAGCACAAATTCATACTGGGATTCAGTGCTGCAGAAAGGAAGCAACCCTGCAGCAACCTGACATACTTCTCACTTCTAAGACTCTTTGTAAAATCATTAACACCCCTAAAATAAAAGCAAGATATGGGCATAGACATGCCGAAACAGCGGAACTGAAAAAGCCAGTACTGCTAACAACCTAATTCCCCGATGGCAACATGAAGAGCTGCTCCAGAACAGCCCTGAGTGCAGGAAGGGGGGAACAGCGGCCTACATCACCATCCTGCCTTGCAAAACACACATAGGAAAGAACCATAACTGGCATTTCCCCCATGCAAAACATCCCAAACACAACCACAATTCTGGGTCAGGACTGCTTCCTCTTGCCTAAGGAAAGAAGGTGAAATTAAGACTTCGGCTAAACTCTAGAAAGGCTGCAAAAACTTATTTCTGATAACCCTCTATTAGCTCAACTGTCAGAACAGGTTTCTGTATTTCTAAGCCTGTTGAAAACTCGCATTTAAGGGTAGTATTAGTAGGCTAATACTTCGTACTGGGGTCAGTAGATGTAGGGGTGAAAAATTACTTTTTCTACATTAGAAAACATGCTAAACATTAAAATAAAATTTACATTAAAGAAGTTCACATAAAATAGTAAACATCACAGATAAGATTTAACCCATGCCTCATGCTTTTGTGCATTCACATTAAAGTAATATTAAAGGGGCTGCAGACAAGAAGTGAACTGGTGTAACACGACTGACATCCATAACAACCGCTTTCAAATGAAGTGGAAATGGTGTGAAAAATTCACAGGTTCACAAAAAAGAAAGGATCATTTCATGCACCAACAAGCATTCATGATCCTCCCGCTCACCCAGGAAGTGGTGAGTGGGGGCTCTCCCCTCACCTCCTTCCTGGGCAGACTAGACTTTGCCCTTCAGCTCAGCAATCAGTAAAAGTAGGGATCATAATTTTTTTTTTAAATTAGAAAACATAGTAAAAATTAAAACGAAATTTACATTACTAAAGACCACATAAAATAGTAAATGGCCATACAGCACAACTCTGAAAAATCTCTTCACAGACGTTAGAAACCATGTGTTAAATGGGAGAAAGTATTCCCCTGCTTGCTCCTCTGGCACTTTATCCCTATACATACAATCTTGTTTTCAGGAATCTCTCTCTGCATTTTCTTCACATGAATTGTTTCCATCACCTCAGGGCTACGACAAATAACCTTATCATTTAGAGTTGACAATAAGGGCAATTCCCAAGCTTTATTTCTCTTCTTTTTGCTAGAGTCTTAAAACTGCAGTTATGATACATTATTTTAATCCAGATTTGCTGCAATCTGTTCCACAGCTGCCCAGAGATTCAAATTTCCTAGTTCATCCTTCAGCAGACAAAGCCTATAGTTAAGGGTAGGAGAATTCTTGTAACAGCCATACTCTTTACAAATAATTAAATTTGCCCCATTAGTACCCCTTCAAGGTTTGACGTTAGCTACCAAATATAGTCAGCTGAGTCCTTCCATACTACTTTCTTTGAGCCCCTCTATCAACCAAGAGAAGTCCCCCTTTGCAATTCGCTTTTTCACTTGCATTACCTTCACAGAGTCTCTCCCAAACCGTACACACAGTTGTCTGTTAGGTTCACCTCCAGGGCTGCTCAGCTTCCCTTGCCACATCCAATATCATGAATTACAAATTTAAGCCTCTTTAAAACTAGAGATTATTAAAGCTAGATTTCTTAAAAGGGCAAACCAAACCTTACACAAGCCTCAACAGTGTCTAGTGCTAGAAGACACTAGAGAGGCTAAAATCAAACCCCAGTCCTCACAGCTGTGTTCACTTCACCCTCACAAAACCTGTCCTTAAAGGCACCCAGCCAAGAGGCCTAAAGTCTTCCTATTCCAGCCCGTTTTAAAACAGAAACATACATATGTTTAACTCATAAGTGCAAGTAGAGAGAGCTATTTCTCTGGTTACAGGCAAAAAAACAGACATCAAAAACACACTGAAAATTGTCACTAAAACCCACATGCATACCAAGCAAGTGCAATCCTACCTACCAGCCAAAGGGAAATCTGCACCAGACCTTCAGCACCAATGTGACCTGCAGTGCTGATGGAGCAGTCCCAGCCACCTTGTGGCCCTGCAGCCCACCGGCGCTGGCACCCATCACCCTCCCAGAAAACAGCACCAAGAAGCTGCTGTAGGCTAGGAACAGCTTTTTGCCAAACCATTTTTAATTTGCATCAATTCCCTAATTTAATTCACAGAGCAGCCACAGAGCTTGCCCCATAAGGCAAGCTGTGGAGGACAGGAGCTTAAAGTGGGCATGAAACTGGGGCCTTAATCACAAGAGAAGCATTTCAGCTGGGAATGGCAAACCTGGTCAATAAAGCAAGTAGCATTACTGCATTTTTACCCAGAGTGGATCATTTCATTGGATTTCTCCTTTTCTCCCAAAAAATGAGGCAAGATGGTGGAAATCTAGATCTTGAAATCACTTAGCTTACAATTTTTACTACTCAAAAAGCCTCTCCGTGAGCAAGCCATGTAATCTGCAAATTATGCAATTCAAAAGCACATCATTATGGCAAAATGGAAATATCTTGTACAACCTCATCTCATCAAGAGGCAACAGACAGACAGCGAGAATCAGGTGTGGGGAAAACAAAAACAAAACTTGAGTACCTGATCTGTGGCCCCAAATGACAGGCCTCCATTTTATTCCACTGACTACATATTCTACATATTATTTGCCTAAAAGCTCTGAATCTGCACACTGAAACACTCAGGTTATTTTTGAAAGGTGACAGTAGGAGATTAAAAAAAAAAGTTTATGAGTTGCCATCACAATGTTCTAAAAAATCTATTCTCTGCAGAAACCTTCCCTCAAAGTGGCTGGCACACCTTCCCCAGCCAGGATTTAACAGGATTACCAGGAAGCTTCCAGCCACGGGCATTATATTGAATAGGTGTTTTCTAGCCATGTTGATACAAAGAAAACTGTTTAAGAAATTGTTTGTTCACTGGAGAAGGACAGCAGAGAAGGATTTGCACCTAATGGTACTTCACAGATGAAGTTATAAATAATACAGTTATAAAGTATGACAAAAAAATAATACTTCCTCCCATTCTTGGTTAACTGAGCAGTCTGTAGCACTTCATGTCTGAATATTTCAGGCCTTTGCTTGTTCCAGCATCTCTATTATTCAGTTGTGGCATCTTTGGCTTTTATTATACCTCCTTTCATACTTCACTGCTTCAAAACAGTGCTAATTTATTCTCTTGTATCATAAAAATCCTAATGTATTTTTCTGACTTACTTCAAAGCACTGTTTTCTATCAGCTAGTCTCACAGTGCTTATTTTCTCCACCTTTCTTCTTGCACCTGCTTGTTGAAATGTTTTTTCTTTCCCCTCCTCCCTCCCAGTTCCCAAGAATATAGCCTCCTACTGTTCAGCAGAAATGCGTTAAAAGGTGTCTCTAGAGAGAGGGTGCTAAGCATTCCTGCGTGTTCAATTAAATCAGAATGAATCATAAATTAAGGGACTATTTTGGAACTGCTCTCTTAGGTAGCACAGTCCCTCATATTGAGTTATGCATCAAGAGTGCATTTGCCTTCCTTGTAACTTCCTTCAGCGTCTGGGTACTGTTATAACCTTGAGGTCACAGGGAATGAGAGCTAAGAAGCGTTATTGAGGTTTAATGGATTCAGATTTAGTGCAGGAAGCATCTGTTGCTCCCTCTGTGTAAACAAAGGATAGAAAAACTACGCTTGTACACTCTCTAAAGGAAATGCTTCTCCCCAAGCAGCACAACCACCTGTCTGAAACTCCCATAAGGAAAATCCAGAGTAAAAGTAAGGATGTGGATATAGACTATGATTAATCTCTGTATAATTTTGTCTGCCTGCTCTGACTGTGCTTAACCCCTCCATCACTGTACAATTTTCAGATTTGCCTTCATAAGGCAAATCTGTCTCACTGTTGTCTATGGGATGCCACATTTCTGCCTGAATGGACAGATGTCAAAGCTCAAAGTCTGGTTCTCTGGCCAAACTTCCAGTAATCAGATATCCAAGGGGGAAAATCCTCCAACTTTACTACTTAGATATTATTTCGGGGTGGCAAAACCGGGTATTTCCAAATTTTTCTGAATGTTTGGTAGTTCTGTCTTTGGCTCCTTTGAATCGTTCTCACTCAAGCATTTTGAAGAGTATCTTCAGCATTCTGGATGCAGAGAAGACTTGCATGTTTCTGGCCTATATCTTTTCTGTCCTGGGCTTTCTAGAAGTAATAAACTATGTGACATGACCTACACCCCCTTTAATTGGTAGTTACAATACCTTTACAAGTGAAAATGAGACTTACAAGAGTGCAGTCCCGCACTTACTTCAAAGAAGTATGCCTGTAGACAAGTAGGCTGTGAACACCAACTTACAAATGCACTTCAAAACTACCTTTTTCGTATTACTGCTATTCCACTCTTGGAGCTCTCTTGAACATAGGCTGGTTTTCACTTAACACAGAACTGTGTTGAACAGTGCCTTTTATTGTATGCACAACTGTCAAAGACTCTCAAGAACAGATTCAGTCAGTTAATTTCTCTTTTTTTTTTGCTTTTGACGTTAGGAAGGACACAAGCCTAGGTCTCCAGAAGCTGAAAGAACAAAGCTAAGTTCTCAGCCAAAATGAGTCACATACTGGCACTTAAATAAAACCAGATGACTCAACAGAAGACATTGCTTCATAGTTTAAGATATCTCACTTCTTGGCTAATGTAACTTTCAATTGTTTCTTTTTAATCTGACATTATATGTATATATGCATATTCTTTTTGAAAACTATTTCAATAATTTATGAACTTTGTTGTTTTCCAAGAAACCAGTTTCAATATAGCATTGGGTCTTCGTACTTTTGAAATACATTCCAGATAGAACACCACAGCCAATTTTTCTTCACTGTTCCGTCTTCAGAACATAACTCATATCTACTAAGTTTGAAAAAGTCTTGACTTTGTTTCATGCTCGGTATAATTCATTGTAAAAGATTTGAGTATTTCAAGCTTTTTACAATATACTTAACCATCAGCACTTACAATATACTTGCTCCAAAACCTTCTACATACACAACGCAAACTTCAGATTCAAAGAAAGTCTCATAATTAGTACCCTTTAACCTGAAATTACGTTGGAACATTTCCCTAATGATTTAAAAACATTCTTCCGTTGCACACTGACAAACTGTTTTCTATACCTGCTTCCATTATATTTTCAACATTTACTATAGCCTTGGACATTTCAGGACATGCGCTTTTTATTTTTGAACAGCAAATACTATTCTCATGTGTTTTGAGACAAAGACTGACTAATTTATTCATGACTACCTTTCCTGTTCTCTTTAATGCTTTTTTGATTTAAAATTTTGAATTTTAGGAGTTACATATCAGGTTCGTTTATTGAAAGGCATTTTTTCCCGTTCGCTCTCAAGTCCTCAGTTAGCAGACTCATCTCAACTCATTACAGTGCCATATAAGGAAAAATGCAAATCTGGATGGCTGTTCATAACTGATACAACAGTGCAGCTTCAATAACACCAATGTTATTACAAAACTAATCGTAAAGAACTGCAACTCCTCTATGTTACTTTTAGGGGCAAATACTCCAGAGCCTTCACTGAGGGCAGCTGGTGCTATAACACACCCACCCCCTCCCAGTGGTGGTGGCATTCTACCTTAGTGAGAACACTTACGCTGTCTCCTACAGGAGCAGAAATTACTGAGATTTCTCATGTACTGACTGCCACTGGCTGCTGCCCTTCATCAGAGGATCAAATCTCGGCTCTCCAGCAGAGCCTGGAGAGGCTCTGGTGGGTTCTCCAAAATGCCACTGCTAATTGTGTCCAACTCATAACAGGACAGAGTATGCATAATCATACTGATGTTTATTATTAAAAGACCTATGCAAAACTAAAATTCATCTTACCAAAAGGAGGAGACTCTCTCCCATCTTCTAATCCTGAATCTCGCTCTCTGTCTCTCTTTCTGTGTTTATGTCCACGGTGCCTATGGCGTCGGTGACTTTTTCTTCCACCGAGTGGCACATGAACTCCAATGAACAATGTTCGATGGCCTACAGGTAAAAAAAAGTTACATTTTAAAAAGGGGCTGTGGCAACATAATTACAATATTAATAACCATAATAGCATTAATGGTATAATAATTATTATCATTGTGTAACAGTATAATATTGATTATTCTAATGTTAATAGTCATAACATTAGTGACTACAATAATGATGATGTGGCATCAGATATACAACCTCTTGATCCCTTGATACAAGACAAAATCCCAGTATTGAAGTCCTTATGATGCAGTGCCAGATTATTTTTTTTTCTTCAAATTTGCATCTCTGTGTGTGAACTTTCATTAAAGCCAGACAGGTGTTCTGCAAAATGCCTTCCAAAACAGTAACATGAAGAGACACATGGATCTCTTTGCACTGAACATTTGGTAAAGTTGCTGTTCGCTTTGTGTGTACAGGAACTTTACAGAACTCATTGCTATTTATGAGCCAGACCTTGACAGAATTCTTGTGGGAAATTCACTGAAGGGAGAAGGGGAAAAAACAAAAACAAAAAAAAAAAGAAAAAAAAAAAAAAAGAAAGAGACCAGAAAAACAATAAACACTATGGAAGCTACACTGCAAAATCCCTGTACAACTTTATGTGCTCACATCATAAATACATTGCTGGTAGCTTAGGGTGGTTTCATTTCTTCCATTTTATTTTTTAAAATACATAAGAAGGTACACATTGCCATGCCTGCCACCATCTTTGAGCCTTCGAGCCTGAGGAATTTTATGTTGCTGATCAAGCCCAAAAGATTTAGCTCTCTTAGCTATGTGGGCTAACAGGATCAGAGCACAGTAAAGCATTTAGAAGGGGGAGAGCACAACAGAAATGTGCAGAAAGTACCACAAAATTGAACAAACGGGAAAGGAATCATGACTCACTACAAGTAGGTCTCCTACATTTACTCAGCAGAAAGACACTGTCCAGATTACTCATCTCAAATATCATTTATTTTCTCCTTGAAATGAGCATAACACGGCTAGTGGATAATTGCTGCTTTCCTGTAATCATTCAGCAGTGTCAATCATCTGAAAAAGGTCAAGCACATTAAGCTAAGGTAGCACGTGATCTCTAATCCCACGGAGACTCCAGTGGGGGCAGAAAACACAGCAAAGCAGCATTTGTCACAATATATCAAAGAAATTCAAGGCTGACAGGAATTCTCTGCAGAGGCAGAACTAAAAAAGGTGGAGAAAAGGCTCTGGACACCACACTAGTTACTTCCTCAACTCTGATTCATGTAGAGGAGACTAGAAAGCAGAGGCATCAATTTCTGGGAGACTATTTTTGTAGAGTCAGGAGATTTTTCTAAAGCAAAGGCCAGGAGCTGAAAATTTTTATTTATTTATTTATCAGATCATCTTTCTTCTTGCTTATTAGATTTAACCCAAGAAATTATTTAAAGAGAACTGCTGCCTTTAGATTTCAAATGCATTGCAATCAATGGTGCATGAAACAAGGAAAAATGTATTCCATAAAAAGAATTCATTAAAAAGATACTGAAGGACAGCAGTAACGTAGTACTCAACACTTCCTGGCCTCCTCCTTACGAAGGAAAAAAAAAAACAAAACAACATTTTGAAAGGAATGGGGTGATCCTTCCTAAGACTTTAATCATTTCCAGAGGTGCAAATAGATTGCTTTTTTAATTTGGTAATTTAATACATTCCCACTGCTTTGTGATAGAAGTGGGCATGCTTATCCTAGTTTTGTGCCACTTCAGTGCTCAGGTAGTACCTGCATTGGGAAATGCAGATTCAGGTTCACTCTTCAATTAATTTCCAGGGCTGAACCCAGGACTTGAGTCCAGACTGTTCTTTATTCAGTAAACTAGGGGACAGGCCCTAAAAAAACACGAGTGTGTCTGAATACCACAACAGTTCTCTCTGTACAGACAGAATCAGTTCACACTGAAAAGAAAACAGGAACCTGGAAACTGAAATGGATAACAAGGAAAAAGCAAAATAGATTTTATTTCTTCTGTGTGAACCTATTGAGCCCAACAGAATTCTACCAAGTCATAATTTCAATAAACAGAGAGAGAAATTCAGGTACTTGTAACAAGGTTCACACAAATAAGAGGTAAAACCCAAACTGACAGGGCAAAGCAATAATTTTCTATAAAAAAATTACAGAGCAAACAGCAAAAGTAAAAAATCTGAAAGAAGTTCTGGTTTATTAAAAGAGCACAACTGTGGAGCAAAGTAAGAACAGCTTGGAACAAGAGAAAAATAATTAATTCTAAATTGCTGGCAAAATGACAGTAAATGATAGAAGCAGGGGAAAAAAAAAAGCAATGATAAAAGAAATCCAAGGAGTAAAGTTACCTTACTTCAAGTAACCTTCTGATGGTAAAGATTATAAATTAGTGCCCAGAATGTAAGTACTTTTTCCTATACAAGTTGACTGACACACTACTAAAAAGAGTTTCCAGTGAGCTCTGTAAATTTCCCAAACCCAGAATGCCAACTAGGAGGCCACCCTGCAGCCTCCAGGACAGAGCAGGGCAGAAACACTGCAGTTTCTCTGACAGACAAGTTCTTGCTGCCTTACTCTGCGGAGGAGCATCCACACCTGTCCCAATGAAGTTCTTCAACAGATTGGTTTTTCCCCTAAAGGCCTACATTATTTGAACGTGAGAATAATTTGAAGATGAGAATAAACAGGAACTATGCTTAATATAAAACTTCTTTCAGAAATACCAAATGAACCTTTAGGCCACAATTCTAAAACATGGATTTTTCCAAAACAAAATTTTTCCAAAAATTCTACATTTCAAGAGGATCTAAAGAGGATTTGCTTTTATTCCCACTGCCACAAGCAAGTCCCAAGAATCAGCTAGACTCTGTCATTTTAATGTTGTGCACAAAAGCAGTTATTTCTGTCCCAACATAACATGAATACAAGTTGATGATAGCACTGAACATCACCAACATCAATGGTAAAATTCCAAGTGACACCAATGGACACAAATTTCCTCCCCAAAAATGCAAAACTGGGTAAACAAGACCTTTTTTTTTTTTTCCTTTTTTTATTAAAAAAAAAAAAAAAAAAAAGACATTTTTTAACCTTCAGCATCTATATTTACTATAAGATCTCAGTTAACCCCACTAAATTTTCCAAAGAAAGAACACTTGTAATTTCAATCTGGTTAAAGTCAATTGCAGGATATCCAACAGGATTCAGATTTGTTCCTTATAGTTTATAACTAATTCTATAAGGGCAGTTCTTTCATTTATCTTTCAGAGCTTTTCTGAGTGTTTTATTATTTACTTCATCAGGATGACATCTAAAAATGCCTGAATATTGCTTAAACATTGTAAAATAATTCTACTCTGCTGTACGTTTGCACAGTGCCTAGCTCAACTAGATCACAATTTCTCCTTCTTTTGGCAAGGCACTAAACATGGGAAATAGTAACAGCTTTAAGTTACATCACAGTACACACTGTTAACATCAGGCACAACCATTCTCAAGCGGAATTTACACATGGTTTTAAGAGGTGAGCATGAGAAACAATGGATTTATAACTCTTTAAAGCCAAGCCTTCAAAAATACCATGCTGGCCACCACTTTTGGACAGTTTTATCACCCACACTGTGCACCACATTCTGTAGAGTCCCATCACCTAAGAAATGACTAAAATTGTCAGTCAAAAAACTACAAATGGGTTAATGTTTTACATTTTGTTCCATGTTTACAAAACAGGTGTTTTCAACTGTATTTTCCAATGTTTGTGTTTTCTTGTGAAAAATATTAACAGCTGAAGTTGTCAATTATAGTTTAATTTATTAATACTACAGTTGGTCAGTTTGGTTTGCTTCTATCCTCTTTCAAGGAACCATCCCGTAATGGGAAAAATCATACTTGAAACGTTTCTTTATTCTGTACCTCTCAGCCAAGGACTATGGCGGATACATTGTAAGGTATTTTGTGCCTGCAGGCACAGATAGCCACACGTAATCAGGTCCATGGAAACAAATACAGACAAAAATGCACTCAGGTACACACACGCGGATTTGTGGTTCTGGACGCACCTAAGAGTTTGGCCTGTTGTCCTTTTTCAGAAAAAAAAAAAAAATGTACATCTAATAGATCAAAAAGGATTTCTCCTGATTATTCTTAGTTCAAAATAAATGAAAGAATTTCTATGCTGAGAGAGGTTTATTCCTCTCCACGGTTTATGTTATATTTAATTTTATGTTATAATTTTAAAAATCTGAATTAATTTAGATATCAGGGAGCCATAGGATTTTTCTGGTCTTCCTGAGCTTTTTCACTAATCTTACATTAACATCAATTGAGTTTTATCACAGAGAAGACTATGATTTTGTTCCTGCAAAAACATACTCTGAGCTAAAATGTTGGTTTATTCCAGATGTGCTGCTAGGAAAGCTAAATATAAGCACACGCATAAATATCTTCTGTATTAGGATTTAGGAGTGAATCATTTTTAAAAACTGAACCACTGAGAAAATACATTCATATACAAAGACTATTTACAATACGAAAGCTTATTAAAGAAATGCAATACACTGAATTGATCTGCTCTGCAATGTCACCTTTATACAATGCTACACGTCCACTGTTAAATTGTATAAATATTGTTTTGTAAAAAAGACTATTCTTAATCAAATTGCACATAGCTATAGACAAATCTCAGATTATAAAGTTAGCTCAAATCTATGCATTTATAGAATAAGAAGCTTTGGGCCCTTGTGGTTTACCTTCAAAGCACTAAAACACTCCTTGAGTAAAAAATATTTTAAGGATTAAAGAAATAATGACCCTTGTTATAAAGTGTTCTTTTTAATTTTTACTGGATTACATTCATAAATCAAAATTATATTATAAAAGATGTAAAAGAGATCATGTTAATTACATTTCATTTTCAGACAGATGAAAGTACAGGTAAGCATATGTAGGATTTCCCCTAAACTTTTGAAGAAAAAGTGCATTGTGCTGTAAATATCTCCACTTTGTGGAGGAATGAATTCTTTGCCCTAGAAAAGACAGATATGAAATATACATTATTAATATGAATACATTTTGCGGAGACATTTCTCAGAATAAAAATCTAAGTAGAAGGGTTGTTTGAGGTAACTGTATTCCAAAGAAGAAATTCTTCCTTACACTAGATTTTATTTTAAGAACCCAATAACAAATTAACCATCAAAAAAGGCAACCTCAGAAAAGCAAATATTTTCTGCACAGCCATTGAAAATGAACAGATGTAACATCTAAAAATGGTTTTCAGAACCTGGCATTCTGAGTCTTTAAAGCAGAAGCTTGTCCTAGCTACCTATGTTATTCATTAAATAAATGCAAAGGAAAAGCTTTGAAAACATATATCCCATTATAATTTATAGTACTCAAGGACTTAACTTAGGAAACTCTGGAAACCCCATTACAATTGTCTGAATGGATGTGACATTGCAAGGGAAAACAGAGATGGAGAGAAATGAATTGTACATGTTTCCCTTAATTTAGAGGAATTAAGATCTTTTTAATGGAATGCTAACAGTACAGATATTTTTGCCCCAGTGTCCTCCATTCTCCTTCCAAACACAGTTTAACACAGAAAACACAGACCCATTTGGTGGGAAGCACAGACATACGAAGCACATTCACCTCCCCGCTTCCCCATCAGCAGAGGCTCCACAGGCCTCCATGTTAGACCAGGCATGTGGGACTGAAGTGGGCACTTTAAGACCTCCTCAGTGAACCAGCCAAATTGGTGCCTACTGGAAAAAAAGTGACTGTCCTGGATCTGAACATCCGTGAGCACCAGGTACTCCTGGTGCATCTGTCTGAGCTGCCTTCCACCCGGTATGATCCAAATTCGCCTTAGGCATCTGCCAAGACCAAGGCTTTCAGATCCCTGCTCACAGGCATGATGGACAGGGGCAGACAATGGAACAGACGGGTCTTGAAACATCTCCAGAAAGAGCAAAGGCAGGCTTCTATGACCTGAGGAAACACTGCAAAGTCAAGATGCCTTCAGAGAGAATATTTTGCCAGTGTTTTGAGCCAAGTCTCAAATGACTGCTGACCTCAGCAGGACTGGAGGGGTTTCTCCCTTCTCTGGAAAACACTCAATGCCTTGAAGCCTCTTTTATGTATTGCCAGCTAGAGCTGAACCAAATGCAATTTTCCATCCTTTCAAAAAAGAACAGTGTAGTAGAGACAGAAAACCAGCAGTCCGTGCAGAGTTGAAAAAAATTGCCTTTTTCCTTATAGGAGAAAAAGTGCTTATGGTGAATTGTGTAGGAGTAGAGAGTACATGACTCATGATTCATTATTGCAGTGCTGCAGGAAGGCAGAACTAAAGAGAAAGCAGAAAGGACAGAAGCAATGCTTCTTAAACCAACAGTTTACATCGTTGTTTGTGGTTATGGTTTGCTTGAGAGACATTTTTCACCTTTTTGCCATGCTATAATTTGGAGGAACTGACATGAAAGCCTTCACAATCTTTTAGATCATACACGTAACTTATGCTCTACGTTAAAGTACAACACAAATTATACAGAAAAAAAAATTAAAATCAATATCCCTGGCCCAAGAAAGCATAAAGGGCATATTGAATATGGAGGGTAAGAGCATCTCACTGAAGCCATTAAAGTTAAGGACCTTTTAAAGACCCCCGATCAACCACTGCCCTCCCAACAAATCTCCTTTTAACAAAACATTTTTCCAGGTTGTGGCTGGGCTAAAAAGTCTTTTTAACTGCAGTTACGTTCATTCCCGATTTCCCTACGTTGCTCCAGAGGAGTCCAGAGGTTTTGTGGGCAAGGTCCTATCACAAGATCAGGTCTTAGACCTTGACAGACAATAGAAAAAAAAAAAAAAAAAGTCAGCAGACACAGACTGTAAAACGACCCTCTCAGACACACACATGCACAGACACACACACTTTCCACTGACTGAAAGTGAAGCTGTGGTTATCGGAGGGAAGAATTTGACCTATATTTCTAAATTAGCAACAAGAAAAAAAAATGCAAACTCAGTACTAACACAACTGTACCTTAAAAACAGAATATTTCAGTTTCTGATGCTGCAATTTTGCAGCTTTCACCAATAATGTCAAGTTGGTTTTCGACAATTTCATTTATCAGAATTTCGTAAGGTGAACTATTTGGAAATATTAGTCCCCACAAATACTGAAAAGGTTTCTTGTCAGTGAAGCTCATAGCAAAGTCAAACTTCAAAACCCAAGGCTTACGATCAACGAAAGACTGGTGTTCAGCCAGCGCTATGTGAAAACTTGATTGCTTTCATTATTTCAACATTCTTCATGTGAACTTTCAGAGAGATTTTGTGAAAATGTCCTGTAGTTATTCATGAATCTTCAAGGTGAACCACTTTCCCGCAAACATGGGAACACCTGGGAAGGGACAAGAGACCCACGCGAAGGGACCAAACCAGACAATTGCAAAGGCAAGGCTCAGGCAAAAAGTGAGATCTCAAGGAATACTGAGAGACACAGGAAAAAGGAGATGAAACTAGATGAGAGGCACTACAGAAAGATATGCCTTAGAAATGACAAATGGACCAAGTTAGAGCATGTAATACCTGGCAGGCAACAAAATGAAAGAAATCTGTGCTTGTAAAGCCAAAATTGTTCCTTTTACGAAAACTGCAGAGACCTACAGCTATACAGCCACATCCAACATTACACCTATAGACTAACCTGAATCTCTCTCCAACTCTTTACTTCCACAGCTTATATTCTACCCCCTAAGTGTAACGAACATTGCCACAAGGAGCATGAGGTACATCAGAGTGAACATCAGGATGAACAGGATACCCAAGGGAAGCAGAGTCAAGCAAGCTTGGAGCCAGGGATCTGTACTGACAGGGTAACAGATTATTTGCGATAGGCTGTAGCATCCTCGCAGTAAAAAGGAGGGGAGACCTTGGTCGATGTTCCTGTCTGTCCAAGCAGAATTAGTGGCTGACTTGCTTCTACATGGGGGCAAGGCTGACTCAAGGCCAGCAGGTTAATAAGATTTATGTTCTTTCAGTCCTGTGAGCTGCTAGGTCCTATTAATTTTCAGGTAAATAATGTCAGTGGCAGGCAGGTCCACTACTAGGTTATTTCTATAAAATATGTCTGGTCTTGGAGAATAAAAGCCTACTTCAACATCTGGAGCCACTCAGATTTTTACTAAATAATATATGGAGATTAGAGTTCATTCACAATGAGTTTTTCATATATTAAACCTAACTGTATATAATAAAAATCTCATTAGCATTATTTTTAAACTACTGTCACAAGCTAGAACAAATCTAAAAAGAAATAATAACCAAAATAACAATTTTTTAAAGAGAATAATTAAATACTCTAGGATTTCTCTTCTTTTGATCAGCAAGACATCTACTATCAAAATTAATCTTCGTGCAGGTAGTTAAATACAAAACATCTCTGTAAGTACACTAACATTTCAAATTAATTTTTGGTTTATTAAGTTTAAATCCTCAGCTTCTGCATCATATCATCATCATCAATGTTGATTATTTCCTAATTTAGCTTGCAGTCTTTTGTGACTTTCAGTAATCAGCCCACGTAATCTAAATCTTGTCAAAAGTGTCAGAATGTATATTCTGATGTACAGTGAACTATATACTGGATATGGTGGTTTATGTGTCCTGAGAGATGTGAAAGACAGCAAACTTGATTTCCCATGAGACAAATTTTTCTCACACCACTTGGGGAGATAAAATGTATGAAACCTAAAAAGCTTAAGCAAAACCTTAACTTCTCTGAATCAAGAATCATTTTGCAATCTCCTCCAACAGAGCCAGAATTGGTGCCTGATTCATGCCTGGACCTCCACCTAACAATCCAATCTCAAGCCATCTCCCTATTGAAGCTGCTTCTCAAATCAGGCCACAAAATACCCACAGCAGTTCTGAAATCCTGACACAAAAATCCAGGATCCGTAGCTGATCACCTCTAGCAAGGACAGCCATGCAACAGTCACTCTCACTCTCAGCTGACAGAATCGGCATAAGCAAAAGAACTTAGTCAGAGTGCACTTAGTGCCAATCCTTGTGCCTGTCTGTATCATGCAAGACAGCACGTGATCTGAGAGAATCTGAGATCTCCAGACACGTACAGATCAATCCAAATATTTTTAATCTATGAGAGAAAATGCAGGTATATCCATTTTGTCAGAAAACTGTAACTACTGAACATGCATTGAAGCAATGGCAGACAGCCAGCGACAACAGCACACAGTAAGCTGTCCAAGCGCAACTGTTCGTTGATGTGCACACCTGTTTACAAAAACTTGCCGACCTGCTCCCAGTACAGGTACATGTACAACCTGCCCTTTTGCAACTAAGTACATTAGTATCCAGAATTAGTGCCCAATTCTCATTTAGGAATTCCACTACTGATAAAAATAAGAGCATATTTATTTCTGCAGGAATTTTGTCTGTACACACATTGAAAGGTAACATGTAAAATATGTGTTTATAACCAGGGGAGATAGGCTTTTCTTTTGCTTTTAGAAATGTTTTCTCTGTCCCTCCATTAATGCAACAGTCAGACAAATGACCTGTTTGGTATTAGTGACTGATACTGACCTTACAACTCAGAAAAAATGAATTATGTGGAAAATTCATTCATGCTGAAAATCTGAATGCCAAAGCTCTGCAAACAATCCACCTCTGAAGCGCCACAAAGCTTAAGCAAAAAGGTACGATTTGAAGTACACATTGCAAGGCACTAAGACAAGCATCACATCTCTTCCATCCACATAAGTACTGCAGTTCCTGTCCTATCTCCCCAAATTTTTACTATAGTGCTCAGGAAAAGAAAACACTGACCTAGAGAGACTAAGGCAAAATTCTGGTCTTGTGGATGTTCTTCCAGGCAGCATTAATCACCATGATATTTTCATGCTTTCAGCAAGATATGTACTTGCAATACATTTACACAATGGATGCCCCCAAAATATGCAAATACAAGTATTTACTGGGCCAAGAAATTTCAGATGGAAATTTTAGCACACATTTAAATCAGTATTTCTAGCATTCAAATGCTGGTAGTCTAAAATTTAAAAATAGCAAAATGCTTATAATTTTAAAATTTAATCAGAAGAAATTGAATACTGATTTTCAGATTTAAACACCCTTTAGTTCTGCATGTGAAGTGTAGTTTTTGAAACGCTGCTGATACGGTGCTATTCAAACTTAAACCCTGTCAAAACTAAGTCTTTGCTAGAATATTCAGTAACTAGTTCTTTACATTTTTAAAACATAAACCAAATTAAATGTCTGACAAAGAGCTAATTACATAATACATATTAATTATCTAATTATATGATTTTTACTAAGCTACGCAATTAGCACTTGATTATATAATTTCGTATTTTTCAGTTGTTATGTCATTAGGAAAAAGGTAAGTTTTCAGCAAAACCCAACACAATGTACATTAGATAAGAATAAGACAATGACATTTGTGAGTCACATCCACTGTTTGCAGATGGAAAAGTGCCTGAATGTGCTGTGAAACAAATGGACATGGATGTTAAAATTTACAATCTCTTCAAATCTTTTTATGTCACTTGGTATTTGTGGATGTAGTGATTATATATTGAAAGGCGCATTGATCTGATCTTAGAGTGGTCATGAGAAGGCTAACTGCATTGTGAAGGATTTACATTGAATAATTGTTAGAACATTATGAAGCAGTGTGATTTTACTTTAAGAAAAGCAGACTCACTGGCTAACTACAGAATTTTTCACTGTATTTTAATTTTCACAATTTTAATTGATGGAAAGATTTGAAGGGGTCACTGTCATTTTCTGATTTCTACTGATAACAACCTAGAAGCAGATTTTTGAAAGAGTATTTTCACTGATATTTCACAGGAGCAACTCTACACATACAGGAATGGTGGGGAAAAACAGTAATTAAATACAGTTTTTAAATTACATACTTGCTCAAATTCTGAGATGAGGCTTTAGGTTGCATGTATTCACATGTGGAACATCATAGTAACTCTGGTTACCTTAACACTTGAATCTACCCATGTGACTGAGCTTAAAGATGTCATTCTCCAGAAAACTGTCTGGTTTTAAAATGCCACCTTACCATGATCTGTAAAATAACTCAGCAAAAGGACATTTTTTTGTGTAGGGTCATCCCACAAAACAACTCTGTGAGTCAGCATCCTGGATAAGGGAAGGCAGGGACCCCCCATTCTTCTATCAGATATTTCTCTAAGGACACCAGACACAATAGTTTCACTTTGTCCAACAATGTGATCAAGGGACTGAAGACTATAGAAAACTAAGTGCGAGATTCAAAAAAGGGGGCTGTGTGCCTAAGTCCAAAATTGTCATTGCCAGCCTGATCCACTGGCAGCCACTTACCCTTGGAGGCAGCAAAACTCTATATGCAACTCTGGAAACATCTTACCTAAGATCTACCCTTGCATGTGCTCAGACTTGCTCCAGACTGAGCAGAGAGCTACCTACCTCATACATGCTACACTGGGTAACATTTTACATCCTTCTGCGAGAGACTACCTCATACAGACTAACACAACCCAGGCCTCTTTCAAAATGCAGCCATGTCTGCTTTTTGAGGTACTGCTGGGGGAAGCAATAACAGGGAGTTGCTGTGTATCATGTTGACATTCACATGAAATCATCAATATGGCCATCAGGCAGCAGAGAATGCAAAATTCATACAGCCAGAGAGAAAAGGAAAAAAAGAAATTATTATGAAGTAATCAAGAGTAGGCATTTAGAAAGCTCAGGCACAGATGGAGACGCCTCTGTTTAGACCTGAGGCAGGTAACTTTTAAGAGGCAGGATGTTGAAATACACCCCAGATCTTAGTGTTTCTTTTTGGCTAGTTCCTGTGGCTCTGTATGACAAAGACAAGAACCTTCCATGTCCCATCACAAGATGCTAACAATTAAAATCAGCAAGTTCCAGTCTCAGGGATGGAATACCATATGTGCACAGAAATTCAGTTTCATCCAATAATTACGACTTGGGGGGTTCACACAACTCAATACAAGAGTGTAAGTACAGTAGCAACCAGAATAAGTTTGGGATCCACTAAACTAACTGAAATGCAACTCTTTCAGAGACTATCTGAATTATTAGGCCAATATCATAAGACGGTTCTCACAACTTCTCACTCTTCTACATGGTGACGTTAGGTGGTTTCTGCAATATATATTATCAACTATCTGTCCAATCTGTGACATGGCAGAAAGTTTTTGTTCAGCTGAAGATGTGGCTGGGCAACTATGTGAGGACTGTAAAGGAAGTGTAATATAGCTTATTCTAAGTACTAAATCATCAGTCCTCTTGCATATACCTATTTAGAAACTTGAAGGTAGAAAGACTTATCTAAAATCATACATGCATATTGACAGGACCTGATTACAGATGACTGAAAACTAGTGAACTCATTCCACCATCATCTGTATCTGAGCACCACTGTGAGAGTAATATGTCTCTTTTTAAAATAAATTATGAGATTCTACTCTCTTGTTCACTCTTTTCGCATCCCTGCTCAAAGCAGTAAGTTTATACGTTGGAACTGCATTTCAGTGCTTTCAGAAGAAAGAGACAATGTAATGCACAGAAAAATAATCTGTCACCTTCTAGATCTTCCTTTTCAAAATGTGTTTTGAGAATGGACCGAGTTCCACCTCTATCCACAACAGCCTCTTCATCATTCCTCTGCAAAACAGAAAAAAGGACAGGTAAGCTGCTTCTCATTTGGAAACTATTGGCCAGACTGTACAGTACTACAAAGCAAAGATACTTTTAATATTTATTTATTTACTTTTCCTACTCAGGAACAAATAAGTTTTTAAGAATTTAATTTTCCTTATTAAAATCTATCCCTTATGCATCAGTTTTTATTGAGGTATGATTACAGCTAACTTTGACATGAAGAAGTTCCCCTGTTAAAAACCAGCAAGATCATGAGTTACTGGGAACCAAGGAAAACATGACTCAATAGAACAATAAAAGAGATGAGAGAAGAATTGTCTGGTTAAGGCAGCTTTATTCTTGTACTCTTGAAGAAAGGTATTGCACATGTATTTTTGTCTTTAGACCGGGATCCTGAGATACATGCAGAATTCCCAAATTATTAGCACTAACACTCCTTACACTTTGGCAAAGCTAGAGAATGATACTCAGCACCAATATGATAAGACAGAAAACTTTAGTACCATGAAAACAACAGGTTTCACTTCCTGGTGAATTGCAAAGCTTTTGCGTTTCTTTACAAACACCAAGCTGTAATTACAATAAAGGCAGACAGCACACACTAATAGCAGAAAACAGAAATGCTGTTCTTACTCAGGAATATATATTTGGTGTTTAATTTTCTACTGTAGTCATACATGTATTTTAACTGTGTTCTTGTAAGCATTGTAAATGTATTATGTGACGAATTAATGTATTGTGCTCAGGCTAAAAAAGCTACAGAAATCACTGATTTTGGTCATTTCTGACACCAAAAAAAAAAAAAAATAAAAAAAAAAATCACATTTCCCTAAGTAGAGAAATCTTTTGGGAGTTCAGTAAGAGGGCACTGGATGCTGGGCTAAAACAAATATCGGCTTCACTATGAGCTTGACATCAGCAATTGCAAAAAATCAGTTGCTAAATACTATATTTCACAACATGATTTAGAGTGGTTTCCAGTAAATGATCACGACAAAAAAAAAGGATGAATTATACAAAACCATCAATTCCTATATCATGAATATATATTTACTTGTCATTAGTGGAAGTGATACTAGTAAGTGATACTAGAACTAGAACTGCTTGGTTTCCATTAAGATACCAATTTTATATATTGAAGTCTGAAGCAAGGGGATTCAAATACCAACATTACATGCTAAATACGTATCTATACAGAGAATGCAATAGAATAGAACAAGAAATTAAACTACATGAGCAACTCTCCTGAAAGAGCAGATGCCCCAGGCAAAAAGATTCACATCTAGAGCTAGATGTCGTGAATTCTGGATATAAGTTTTTGTTTCAGGCTCCTCTCTTTTATAAAAATAGCTGTCACGCTGTAGCTCTTATACAGCAAAATCCTAGGAATGTGTCAGCACCAAGCATCTGGGCTGTTAAAGAAAGAAAGACTGAGTGTATTACAGTGTCTTTATTAGAGCTTTCCCACAGATAATAGTTACTGTCCCTGTCAATGAGAAAAGGCTTTCTATAGAAACTGTTTTGTCTTTTAATAATTTAGAATTAGCTAATAATCTATTAGGATGTATTAGGGCAGTATAATTTTGCACAAACCATTTGATCATCTTAGGTAAGATGAATCCAATATTTTAGGCAGTTAGACATAACTGGGCATGTTTATCATGCTGGCATGATGCCATGCCCCTCGGTGAATGGTTAGGCGGGAAGCCAAAGGCCAAGTATCACAGCCACGTCAGAAGTAGTGCTGTTCTAGCATAAGACAGAGCCATCAGTATTTTACTGATCCTGAAAAGGCCTTGTAGAGGCAATGTTAGGGGAAATTAACGATGGGGAAAATATTAAAGTGTTGGACCATTTAAAGCCCTTGCAGATCATCTAAGTAAACTAAATACAAATTAATTCATTAATATTTATCAAAATATGCTCATACACTTTGACTTCTCCTTTCCCATGTGCTCAATTTTCAGCTTCTGGCAATGATTTTTGCTGCCCTGCCTCCTCTTCCTGTAATGTCACAGCAAGTCTCAGCCTTGCCTCATTCTCAGAAGTGGGTTTATTCCATTAATATTACAAGGGAAAACAGCTTAATTGGGAGTATTGTGTTGTTGCCAATTCACTTGTCAAACTCTGAGCAAGTCCAATTAAACAGGCCTTGCACTGTACACTCTCACTTCCCAGGGAGCAGTATGAAAGCCACCTTGAATTTACCAGTACAAGAGTCACACTGCGTTTAGTCTAGAAGTAACTTCTGTGATTCCTGTACTGCCTCCTTGGAGGAGGAGAGAAGAGAGGAAAGGGCTCGCTAGTAGTTTAGTGCAATTAGGTCTTAATCTCATTTGGAGGTAAGCACTATCGCCACACAAGTAAAAACAGTGGCAGATCCGCTCCACTTTCCCATGATGACTAGAGACTAGAAACTTCATTTCAGTTGGTAATGTTCTGCTTTTTATTAGCTTGTCAGGAAAACTATGGAATTACTATTTTTAAGTTTTGAGAGTTTGAAACTGAAAGTATTGGCAAGACTAACTATAAGACAGTCATGGAAGGTAGAAACCATGCTCTGGATGACTTTTAATGTACCAAGCAGCCACCAGCCTCCACACTAACATCCTCAAAGCCATGAATCCACTGCAGTTTTGCCCATCAGTTTCAGCAGGATCAAAACAAGCCATGAAAACTAAATGTTTTTCACAGCCATGCCGTATTTATGTCAGAATTCTACCACATCTTCCTTTCACCCCATTTGAAGATGATCAAGGTAAGAAACTTTACGTAGTGCACAAATCTCCTAGGACTGAGGTACTTAAACCATATCAACATACTGCTGCAGTCTGCAAACAAATGTGTGGACACACTGACCAGGTACGGGTCCTTGGAACTGTCCATTATTGCACTGAGTTGCTTGCTGAGTCCAGTGAACACTGTGGTCTACTGCTTAAAGCATGGGAGAGGGATCCAGGATGTCCCCAAGCGCTAATCCTGGATCTGCCACTGACTTGCTGTGTGGCCTTGGGAAAGTCACTTAATCTCTGTGCCTCAGCTTCCCCATCTGTAAAATAGGGATAACAATACTTACTTATCTACCTTCCTCACCAGGCTGCTCTGTGACATAATTAATATTCACACAGCATTTCAGAACTGTAAAGCACTACAGAAGTGCTAAGTCATTCAACTTAAGAAAGTGCACAGTTTACCCATGTGAAGAGATGATGACAGGAAACAACAGATTGATAAAAATCAACATTTAGGCATAAAATGGTTTTTTGACATCAAACCAACGTATATTAATACTTTGTAAAAGTTTTACAGTGCACAGCTTTGACAACTTATCTGGACAAAGTTTACATAAAAATAAAAATACTGGGTTTGCTTTCTGTTGGCACAACTCAAGAGCAATGCTACAGAAGCCAGTGGAATTGTATTTCTGTGAAACTGTAATCAGAGCACAATAAACCTGTCGTATATTTATAAACAGCCTAACGTTTCTCTCTCTTTTTAATTATACTTATTAATATTTTATAGTTTTATAAGGTTATCACACAATGGTTCACCTAAAATGTAGGCACAAAACTATTTCCCTAAAGCAATAAAATATCAGCAAACACACAGTAGAAGAAATAATGTATCTGGGATGAAAGAGCAAGAAAAAGCTGAGGCTTTCACATGGAAACCACAAGCTCCTTAGAGACCAGGGCTCAGCAACTCTTCTCAGTCTATGATTTCACCTCTTACGTTTTCCAAACGAATGCTGAAATGACCTTCACCACACAGCAGCATCTGCTGCACATATTTCACAAGAAAAATGTATTTTAATGAAAGTGTCTTATAAATACAGTTGTTACTATTTTTGTCTCTTCATACTAGAAGTTTAAACACAGTGGCAAGTATAGAAAAGCAGACTACTAGTAGTCATCCTCTGCATCCTTTACAGTGCAACTTCACATTATAACATCGAAACATGTACTTCAAGTTGAAAAAAACTAAAAGGAAATAAACCACCTTCAAGGACATTTGGCTTCTACTTTTTGGAATGCAATCATGAAGGAAGAAGGTCACCACGAGTGCTAGAAGTACTGATTTTCAACCCTTAGATCAACAACCTGCTTATCACAGTACAAAGTGAGGCTGCAACTATTGCCAGGAATTTTAAGTGTATTGGTTAGGAAGAATAAAAAGGCCCACAGTTCAGACGCCGAAAACAAATGTCTAAAGCGCCCGTTCCGCTGATGTGTTGATAAAGCTCACTACCCAGTATATTCCAAAGCTAGATAAATGACCTCCTGGAAAGCTTCCCAAATTGACCCTCTTTAGCTATGATACAGCCCTAACCGTGATTCATAACATGTTGCAAAGAGATTGATCCTGTCACCTCCCAGAACTGCACATTGCCCTTCCACACCTCAGATCAATGTAATAGAGCAACTACACATTTAGAAAAGCTGAGAAACGTCATTTTATGACAGACATTTTTGGGTAGTTTTAGTATATAGCTCTTATGAACCATCTATGCTTTCATCATGTGGTAGATGATTGAGTGGAAAGAAGCGGAAAGCAACGTCTTTCAAAGGTGGATCTGTATAAAGGCATATGACATACACAGAACTGTTTGGGTTGGAAGAGACCTTAAACCAGGGGTTCCAACCTGGTTCCATGGGCAGGGACACCTCCCACCAGACCATGTTGCTCCCAGCCCTTGAGCACTGCCAGGGAGGGGGCAGCCACAGCTGCTCTGGGCAACCTGTTCCAGGGCCTCACCACCCTCACAGTGAAGAATTTCTTCCTAACATCTAATCTAAATCTCCCCTCTTTCAGCTTGAAACCATTACCCCTTGTCCTATCACCAACACTCCCTGATCAAGAGTCCCTCCCCACCTTTCCTGTAGGCCCCCTTTAAGCACTGGAAGGCCACTAGAAGGTCTCCCCAGAGCCTCCTCTTTCTTCTCCAGGCTGAACAACCCCAACTCCCTCAGCCTGTCCTCATAGGGGAGGTACTCCGACCCCCGATCATCTTCATGACCCTCCTCTGGGCTCGATCCAACACATCCATGTCTTTCTTATGCTGGGGGCCCCAGAGCTGAATGCAGCATTGCAGGTGGAGTCTCACCAGAGCAGAACAGAGGGGAGAATCACCTCCCTTGACCTGCTGGCCATGCTGCTTTTGATGCAGCCCAGGATGCGATTGGCTTTCTGGGTTGCAAGCGCACACTGCCGGCTCATATTCACTTTTTCATCCACCAACACCGCCAAGTCCTTCTCTGCAGGGCTGCTCTCGATCCACTCATCACCCATCCTGTATCTGTGCTGGGATTGCCCCGACCCAGGTGCACAACCTTGCACTTGGCCTTGTTGAACCTCATGAGGTTTGCACGGCCCCACCCCTCCAGCCTGTCCGGCTCCCTCTGGATGGCCTCCCTTCCCTCCAGCTTGTAGACCGCACCACACAGCTTGGTGTCGTTGGCAAACTTGCTGAGGGTGAGCTCAGTCCCACTGTCCATGTTGCCGACAAAGCTGTTAAACAGCACCAGCCCCAATATCAACCCCTAAGGAACACCACTCATCACTGGTGTCCACTCTGAAGTTGAGCTGTTGACTGCAACTCTGAGTGTGACCATCCCGCCAATTCCTGATCCACCTAGTGGTCCATCCATCAAATCCATATCTCTCCAATTAGAGACAAGGATGTTGTGCAAATGACAGTGTCAAATGCTTTTAAATTTTTAAATACTTATGTGCCAATGTAGACACGTATATTTGTAGAACTGCAGTGACAATACACTGATTTGAAGTTATCTATACATTTATCATATGTATTTATTAAAAAAGGAAAACCAATACCTGATCTTAAATACCAAGGAAAACCAATACCTGTTGCATATATCATAACAGCTACCTGAATATTGCACAAACATTTGCTGAAGATCATCTGTGCTGATCGCTACAGTAAATGAAATAATAGTATAACAATAAATACACACTAGGAAATAGGAAATTGTTAGGACAATAGGAAATTATTATATAGTTGCAACGAGTATGTTTTGCTGTCCTTCCCTTGGTAGGTACTCTGCTCCACTAGTGTGATATTTGGTGCTAATATATTTTGAACAGACAAGTCAAAACAGATAACATTAAATTTTCATTTTACATGGAAAACTAGAAGTAATTCCTTTTCTTAATCTTTCTTTCTATCTAATTTTCTTCATACTTGCCTACTTTTATTTTCTGTCTCTGATATTTGGTCAGTGTTTTCAATAAACTGGATGATTGCTTTAATTTGAAATACAACACAAAAAGTATTAATATTCCAGAACATTCTTCAGGGTTTTTAAACCTTCAGGTAAAATCCTTTGCCCTTTTAATTACATTCTTAATACACCCACAGCACAAATCACAACATAACCAAAAAGAATCCTTTTTCAGCATCTTCCTTTCTGTAAAATACATAGCAGAGTAGAAGCCATTTTGATTTTTTCTGCTCTAGAAATTATGCACAAGACACCTGCTGACTCATAACGAAAATAATCATGGTATTAATTACTTGTCCATATAAGCCAGCTATTGATGATTAGACAACCTACATAATTCTCAAATGCCATCTGGAACTCAGGAACAGCTGTCAGCATAAAACATTAAATACTGCATTCCTATAAACAATAGAAAGCTGTAAGAGAAAATTATTTTAGTTAATCAATAATTACATATACTTAGAAGATGGAACTCTGCAATATATTCATTTCAGTTTATATATTTTATGATAAAGTTAGTGGTACAAACCTTGTGTATTCACCTTTCAAATGGTCTGTAATGAAATTCTAAACATTTATCCAGACATCACATACACACTATGACCGCCTTCTCAGTCTGAAGATATTCCAGCATTATCGCTTTGTGTTGTATTTACCTCACAGACCCATTACACGATATTTGTATTTTTAAGATCATTTTGGTTAAGGTCAGCTTGACATTTTATAATGATGGCATTAGTAAAGACATAGAAAAGTGACTTATTTGAACTCAAGAGCTGTCAAGAGCATACTGGAAATATCTTGTAAGGGCAATTAACCTAAATGGCTAAAAAGCTGTTGTATGTAGACGGATGCCTCCCTGTTGTAGGTGGCAAATCACTGCTGGCTGCCATGTTCAGCCTTGTCCTTTAAACTGTCCTTGAGCAGACACAATCACACAAAACTGATTTAATGCACAATGTGTATCCCTACAATTTAGTTGCTACAATTCTTTTCTGTTTCTGAAGACAAGCACAGGGGGAAAAAAAAAAAAAAACCACAACTTTTTGAATATTATTGTGTTCAATTGTTTATATTACATATAACCATATTTAGCAATCTTTGGAGGTGGAAAGTACAGTGAATTTTATCTTTCTGATGAAATATAATTGCTTTTCCATTCCACTAGCTACACTATATATCATCCTTTTCCCCTCTATCCACCTATCAAGGAAGACTCATCAAAATACATGCATAATGCAATAAAGTCTGTTCTGTAAGGTCTGAAGAATGATTTTTAAAAGTGTCCCTTTAATTGTACTGGTTTTGTGGCAGCTTTCTGCAGTAATCACTACTAGTTAGCATAAAGCACATATTCCTTTTGGTCAGCTCTACTCCACGTATCTCAGGCTATGCAACAAAGTAGAAAGCAATCAGTTTTCATTCCAGATTTGCATCTTCCCCAGGGCTGCATGTCATATGCATAAAAGCATCCTTCTCTGTCTCTTTTTCCCTCTTTTCTCTTTTTATAGCAAAAGCCAAGATACTGTTTAGCATGACTCAATAAAGAAATGCCATCTTCTGCAATGCTGCTAAAATTTTCACTAATCAGCACTGGCTCCAAAGAACTAATTTGCTACTGGCCTGAGATCGAGCACACGTTTCATGCAATGCAATTCCTGTAACATATAAACCTAGATAATCATTGCAGACATTAAATCTAAGCACATACTATTGTTCTAAATTTAATGAGACAAAACACAAGCAGAAAATGCACATATGAATAAAACAAGCAGGTTTACATACAAGTAAATGCTCACTAATACAGGTAATTCCTGTGTTTATCGACATTGAAACATCCTGTGCTGATTATATACCATTATGCACAATACAGCCACTATGAACTGATGCATAAATGAATGCACAATCACTAAAATATTTCCTTATCATTTGATAAGAAATCTTCTTTCTCAGAAAAGCCATTTTAGGTAGGAGCAACACATTTCTTATATTTGCAAGGCAAATATGTTACTTTATCTATTCTTCACACACCTATCCAACTGAAGGCAAGATTTCTATTTAAACATAAAACAGAAAATCAAGGCAAAATAGTAAATTTCTGCAGCAGCTAGATGCTCCACTTTCTCTGCACTCTCCCACCAGAAAAGGCCTCTGCGGTACTAATAGCCACAGCAACAACACAGAGGGAGGCAGGGGGAATTTCCCACTCAAAAGGCTTGATAACCTGTTGGAGCATTGGATACAATAATGAAATACTGGACTGTTAAATTCTTTCTGGATTCTGGTACCTGTTTTAAGCACCTGAATTTAATTGCAGCTGTGCTTGCCATGTTTTGTATGCCTCAGAGTAAAATTATCAGGAATGCCCACATGATGCGAGCACCTTACAAAATCTGAACAAGGCATCTAGGCTATTGTGTTCCTTTGAACATTTTCAGTCATGTTAAGACTCTCATAACTTCTCCCCTTCCTTCCTTCCTATCATATCACATCTGCTGGATTTGTAAGCTAATCTTTAGTCAATTGCCAGACCTCTGAATAAATAAAAGACAGTGTCGCTGCTAGTTCAGGGATGTAGAAGGTGGGTCATATCTGTATGACTGAGATTTTATTCCCTTTGCTTCCTACTTTTCTTTCCTACACTGTCAAATACTTAAAAAATTATGGAGGTGAGAACAGCACAGATTTCAAGCTGAGGCATGGTTATTTTTTCCTTTGTGGTTATTATTCGAATGTCTTATGTCATCCTAGTGCTGTCCTATCTGCTGAAATCCTCTTTTCTTGCTTCATAGCAATGGTTATGTCAACTACTACGGAGAAGCCCAGCAGTATGAAGATGGATGTGAAAAGTTTATCCAAAGCCCAAATGAGATTTACTTTTAGCTTGTCTGGGCTCTCTTGGCCCAATGCCAGATGATGCTAGATCCAGGATAACAGCATTATTTAGGTGTAGTTAGAAGTTAAATGTGCTCAGTTTAGCCCACTATGTAACAGGATATTAGCTACTGGGCAGCAAATGGAAAACAGTTATGTTAACTGATAGTTTCTTAATCAGCAGTAAGATATATTGGGTTTTAAGTTGGGTGCACTTCCCATCTCAAAGGATCTGCTTTCAGCCTCAGAAACGATGACATGTTTTCAGACGTCTTTACCTAGAAATAGGGTCAGGGAGAAGAATCATAGAAGGCAGTCTTCTTGCAGCAGCTACTCATGTGGAAGTAGAAAGTGCAAAGAAGAAAAGAGGTCATGACCAACTTATCAGAACCTGTTTCAACAGCAGCTACAACGCATGAAAGAGGACTTTCCCTCTTCCTTTACAGCCACAAAAATGATGTAGTCTGGAGTCTGCATTTTTTACATACAAATGTATGTCAATCATAGCTCAAAACATCACCTTTTTTTTTTTTTTTTGACATCACAAGCTAGCATGATCAATAATAAATTAACTCCCACACAGATATAATGCTCAGTAATTCTTCTGTTTCTCAGACCTACCCACAATTTTCAGTCGTATTTGACAAGCACAGTCCAAGGATTAATCAAGGCAGCAAGAGGATGTTCCAGAACAGAGATATTCTAACTCAGATTATTTCCATAAAACTTTTGGTACCTAACTGAA
This sequence comes from Leptosomus discolor, assembly GCF_034619465.1. NCBI lineage: Eukaryota > Metazoa > Chordata > Aves > Leptosomiformes > Leptosomidae > Leptosomus > Leptosomus discolor. The sequence goes on along the minus strand of NC_141395.1, from coordinate 19,354,605 downwards.
GTTGCCTTAAGTAAAATGACATCACAATCAACCTTTCTAATAGTCAATGCAAAGAGATAGGCACTTCCACAGGATAACCAAGATCTTAGGTAGACTGAAGATGGGCTGAAAATTGTTGAGACTTGGGAGATTCTGATTAGGACTATCTGGAGAGAGAGGGTAGTAAACTAGATGGACTGTTAGTTTGATTGAGTGTGATCATTCCTACATAGCCAAAACCACTGCTAACCTTCCAAATAAGTTTGCCAACACCAGTAATATTGTTGCTTTACTAGCAGTGAAGGTAGCCTGACTGAACCAAATCTAGCTGAAGTGTTAAAAAATAGTATCGCCCTTTTGTCATCCATTGTCAGGAGAAAATTAACTTAGAGTACCCTATAATTTTCTGTTGTATGCTCAAAGATTAAATTGGATTCCTTGTAGTCCTTCAGAGTTGTCTTCTGTATGATCTATTATCCTCCAGAAGAGAAAAGAGGAAGATTGTGTTTGAATTAATCAGTTTTTAAAAAAACTGAAACTTGAAAACAACTGACAAGTCTTTCTTGGCCAAAATGTATAAATTCAAACGCAGGGTTTAGTCTGAAGAGTTCCCAAATCATCTGTATTTTCAGGGAGTAACTTCAGCAGCAAATACAGAATGGATGATCCAGTACTTCTCATCTCGAAAGACTTAGGTTGATCTATGTGATTTTGTTGTTATGATTGATTTTGTAATCAATCTGATGTGATTGAAAAACACGTATCTGTATCACCCAGCAATGTTCTGCTACATGCAAATGAACAGTTACTCTAATGGAAATGAAGAGACCTTTTGTACTGTCTATATAGTCACAGCATAAGAAAACCTCATCTCATAATGAGACAATGACATTCTGATCATATTTGCTCTCACCCTTTATCTGCCTCAGGTTATCTGTAAGCCACGGTGACCGGGGAGAGCGATGTTAGAGAAAACAGTTAGGAGCCACTCTATTCACAAAGAAGATAAAAAATAATTATGTCCTCCAAACCACTGATGATATTATCTGCTCTATGAAAGTTCAGGTAGTCTAATTAATTCACACAAGGATTAAGAAATGCAGTAAACAGTGCAGAAGCGGGGTGGGGGGGAAGGCAGAAAAGAAGACAGATAATGAAATTGATAATGTGATCTGAGAAATAACAGGGCAAATAAACAGATTGCAGGTACCAAATTTGAAGTTACTTGGGTACCACTTCTGCCCATGGAATGAAATACTGCCCTGTAAGGAGAATTTTCATATCAAAGACTCACTCAAAATATATTGGGAAAGGGATCATTACAGTGGTCTGTGCAGCTTAGAAGTCTAGACAGCACAGGCGCGCAAGATATACATTCAGGAATTTGAAATGTGTTGCCAAAGAATCAAAGGCATATATGAACTATAAATAGTAGTTCAACTGGTCTTCCTACCTCTCAGAGATCTAAGAATTAGAGTTGCACAAATTGCTTGTCTGCTGTAATCTGCCAGCTTTAACTTCATCATCACTTTCATGGCCTTCTTGTTCCAGACTAGTCAAGATATTTGACAATAAAAACAAGCTATAAGTTAGAAACAACTGATATAACTTTACCAGTGTGCTTTATATTGAAATTACAGAACAGAACTTTTGGAAAGGAAAAGGGACAAGTATTACTATAGAGTAGAAAGTAAATGTGAACAAAGCATTACCAGTCTATACATGTTTTGGCAGTACTTCTCTATGGAAGATTTTATTGTTAGAAAACAACATTATTATTATTTTCATTGTCAATGTCTCATAATGCCACTAAATTGATAGACTCATATGCAGCCATAAAGGACAGCAAGGGAGGAGACAACGATCTCCATCAGACCTTTGAAGGCTATCAGCTAACCTTTTAACATTCGTCTACTTGAAGAATTTGGGAGTCTTTTTGATAGTGGTAGCTATGATATTTGAAAAGAAAAGGCTGTCAGAACTGCATTTCTGTTTTGGCAGGGAAACTTTTCCAAAGCAGAATTTTTTTTCAACCCTTCTCACAGGCATAGTGTTTACCTGTTTGTTTATGTATTTACTAGGTAACTAGCATCACATTAAATTTCACCTTTCAGACTCCGTCTCCTTGATCTGAATGTCCCTAGTGTTCAGTATGGTGAGAAAATGGCAGAAATCAAGTTTTACTGGCACAACACATATAATGAAATTTTTGAATTACATATCATTACTTGTATTTCACTATACTGGTCTAAAGTGAAAAATTACAAGCACAATGATGAAAAATAATATCCAGCAGATACTTTTCATACCCTTCCTTGCCAAGACAACACCATCTCCTTTTATTAAAGAATGGATTTTTTCATAGTGAGCAAAAAAGAAAACTCTTGTCATTTAAACATTATGCTGCAAGCTACTTGGAACAGTCTTTCATTTATTACAAGTTTGTACCAGACTTAGTACAAAAGGCTCCTTCTCTTCTGGCACAATCTCAATGTAGGTACTAAAAAATAATAATGAGCTTCTGATCTGTATTTGGTCTTACAAGCATCCTTCCTTATACCTACAAATTCTGCCTGCCTTTTCTTTAACTAGCATTGTCATTAAATACTCATGTGTATGCGTGTGTGGAGAAAGAAAAATAGTGTCTGTGGGCTGCATTGACATACACACTGCAAATATATGGATGATACGACAGCAAATAATTCAAATAAATTACTTTATTTATAACTATTTTAATAGTCACGTAACTTAAAAGACATGTTATAACTTGTAGGTATGCAAACAATCACCTTAGGTTAAGAATACCTGGCCACCTGAGTATAATAAGATGTGCACAACTAGCACATCTGCACAGTCATTAACAGTTTATACTTAACTTTGGGGACTACAGGAAGAGTTTAGAGGAGGAGCTTCAACAAAGACTGGGCACAGTAAGAAAAAGTGCACTAATGACTGTACGATGAATAGCAACTAGGAAAACAAAACCAATACTATCAGTACAGCAAACACAAAATTCAACTTTGTCGTAAAAATCTCTCTCTTGGAAGGGAAAGAAGGCAAGTTGTAAAGCTTTCTTTTACAAGAAAGACTAGAAGTTTGTATTCGAGATGAGCAAATAGGCTTTAAAAAGCAAGTGATGTAGGCAGAGCGATCAGCAAAAATTATATTAACACCAGTAATCAAGTGAAGCAAAGCTGTGAGTATTAACATCAGACAGGCAGATGAGATCGTAACAGTCACAGTGTTGAGACGAGCAGGACTTCAATCTGATTTAAGGCCACATGGACAAACAGGAACTGTCAGACGTCAGAGCTGCATAGAGCAAGAAGAGAACACCAGGAAAGCAAAGAAAACCCAGGAACTGTTTCTGACATGATTATATTCAGGTGACCACTTAAGGCCAAGAAAATTTTCTGAAATTGGTAGAGTTTAACTGGAGTGGGAGAAGACCACTAAAAAATATAGTGATGCTTTCACAAAGATTATGCTTATGGCTACATTATCTGAAATAAGGTATGGAGGAGGATGCAAAGGCTGAGGATCTAAACACACACCTACATACAGAAAGTGGAGGGGGGGAGAGGAAGACCCATCCAATAAGAAAGTTAGTCTGAAAAGAGAGAGAATCAACAAGGAAAAAAATGACAAATGTCTAAGAACAACAAAATTTAGTGAAGACTATAACATAGCATCGCAGATAGATGACAGATGGAGTGGAGGAGAATAAAGGACTAGCCTGGAATTCCTCCAGGAAGAAGTGAAGTGGAACATCAGTGAGATAAATTTCAATGCAAAAGACAGAAACCAGAAGTGAGCAGCTCTAGAAAGACACTAGAAGACAAGAAATTAAGACAATTGTACAAAGACATACTAAGGAGGGCAGAAATGAAGGAGGCCTAGGGATAGGACATTAATCTGGTGAATAGAAACTTCTGAAGTTGAGGGTTGTTTTGTGTTTGTGAGTTTTTTTACTATGAAGAGACACATAGATATTTCTTGTGTATAGGACGGAGTTCAAGGACAGAAAGAGAAATAATAATAAAAAAAAAAAAGAACAGCAGAAAGTCAGAAGGTGGATAGGGACAGGGATAGGTTCATTGGAACAGGTTCAAAGACTACAAAACAAAATCTTAATGTCTCTTTCAGTAAACGAGGAGGAAGCTTGAATTTTGACCTTAGTTGGTTGGTTAGTTTTAAGAAGTTCACATGGAAAGAGGGAGGAATAGATAAGCTGAATGGAGGGCTATGTGATCAATAAAAAACTGCAAGCAAAGATACTTATTACAGATGACAAAAATCCCAGAGATTAAGAAATACAGAAAGTCAGCAGAATCCAAAGGTTTTCACCAGAGACCGTCAGCAGTAACTCTGAAGCATGGCAGATGGCATTAGGAACTGAGAAAGTGGATACTGGGAGTCAGCCAGGACCATGAATTGTCAGAAGGGTTTGGAAGTGTATGAGAAGAACAAAAAAGTAGAGACTAAAGGGAACTGATAAATTGATAGAGGAAAGAAAAGTACAGAGGAATAAAGGAAATAAGAGCAGAAAAGAAGTCATCAAGATCGACAAAACAGAAGTTTTAGAAAGCCCCATTCTTGGAGAGAGTCAGAACAAAGATATTGAAAAAGTTCAAATAGTTAATCACAGAGAGGAATTCAGAGAACACTGTGCACAGAGAAGACCAACTCAAGTGTGTAGCTGATTTGGTACATGATACACAATTCAAACGAGAAACAACAGCACCAGGGCAGCTAGAGTTGGATGGATATCCATATGGAAACTGAAGGGTGAGAAATTATGAATGTAAAAAAGATGCAAGTCCAAGTCAGACAGAGATGGGAATAGGTGATTCATGTGCATGTAGACCATAAAAACATTAGAAAGGCAGGCAGAAAGAAATTCTATTGTTAAAAGAAAGAAAAGGAAAAAAAGAAAGATAAAGAGCAAGAAGCAGGCAGAGCTTATGAGCAGCACAGAAGTACTAACTTCTTTGACTCAAATTCAGAACAGATATTGTTGGAGGTAACAGTCTCCACAGAAAGGACCATAGATGAGACAGCGTTAATAAACAAGGGAACAAAGTTCTGTGGGCTGGAGGGAACAGCAGGAGGTAAAAAGGCAACCTCCAGGTTCTTTGAGACCAGTAACATTCCAGAAACACCAAGAAAATAAAGGGAAGACCAGATAATGGAGGAGATGAGGAGTTCTGTGCCTGAAGGAAAAAGAAGTGACAGGAATGGCACAGAGAGGAGGCTGAATTGGAGGCAGATGTAATTTAAGGGAAGGAGGAAAAGACAGAGAATACCAAAAGAAGTGCAATCTGGACATAAGTCGATATAAGAGCATGAAAAGCATCAGAAAGCAGAGAGATGAACAAGCACCAATAAAGCAATCAAAAATAACAAGAGAAAGGAAACAGTACCATCCCAATTGCTTCTCTTTCATATATCCTGAAACTTCTGTTAAGTGAAATTGTTACATATACTCCCTCTGACAAACGTTAGTTGTTGCAACAAAGTATACGGTGATTTAAAATGCTAGTTGATAAGGATGATTTGTTATGACATAGTTATACTAGGAAAAGATTTAATCCACTGAAGCTTATATTGCATTCTAAGTCCATATAAGTAGTATTGGTCAGGGCATTTTACACTTGTACACTCTGTAACTACATTAGAAGTTCATGCCAACATACACTAATAAATCTTTTGTAATGTAGAATTGGACTAATCTAAGCCCTTTTCTCCCAGGAATTTTAATCATATTTATGGATCGCTTCCCAGAAGAGCATACTCATCGCTTAATTCTTCTCAAGATATAGTACACAAGAAAGTAACATCACTGGTCAAGCATTCTTCTCCATCCTTGGATGTACAGATGCCTGGGTTCTTGGGGAGGTAGTGTTTGGGGCTTTTTCAAGTACCTTGTTTTGTTATTTTAAGCCTACTTATTCTTTTCCAAGCCCAACATCACAGCCAATATGTCCAATATTAAACTTTTCCAATTATTGTTTTCAAGTAGAAGATTTCTGAAAGCAAAGGACTGTAAACAGAACAAGGCCAGCTAATGTATTTTAAACCATACCTATCCCAGGAAGTTAGACAGACCTTTTAGTCCCCAAATAAGGGTGCAATCAAGTATGCTCTACATGTGAGCCACAGATTTCAGCTAACACATTAAAGCTCTAGGAGTTGATCTGCCTGAGAAGAAAAAATTTTTTAAAAAAAAAGTAAGAAGTGAATTGAAATTCACTCCTTCCCTGTCACTCTGACACGCTATTAAAGTCACAAATACACGCACTTAAACAAAGGGGCACCAACACTTAGCAAAGGATTAAGTTATGTGTACTAATTTTATTTTCTTTGAAACACTTATGCTGTAATGTAATTTCATCTCCTAATGTAAACATGGCAGAATACAAAACTCAAGGAAGAAGGTTTGTAATCCATCAGGATTACAAATCCATTTCCAACTGATAGAATTCTCAGTAGACTGGATCATGACAAACAAAGAGGTTACTCCCCAAAAGATACGTGAAATCCTACATTAACTTGTACCTTGCACAACTCCTGTGTAGTCAATGGGAACCCAGCAGGATGGGAGCTAGGTAAGATTCCAGATAATTTTTACTTTGAATTATAGCATTGCCATGCACTGCAACAGAACACTTTAAAAAGTGCATATCATAAGAGTTTTCCTCTGCTCAGAAATAGAATGAGCACATTTTAAACTGGGACAGAGAGCAGAAAAAGTCAATGAGAGACTAGAAGCAGTAATAGGAAGCCAGAAGAACAGAACTGAAATTGCTCTTGAACCTTTGTCTATCCTTCAAACAAAAAGGGCCCAAAGCTTTTGTAAGACCACTAAAGATTGAAACTCCGTCTTGTTGTACAGACTAAAATTAAACTGAAGTATTTTTCATAGAGGGGGAAAAAAAAGACAGGACCAGAAAAAGAAAATGTCCTCACTTCTCCCTTTAGCAGTGTATCTGACTTGCACAGGGCAGTCAGGAAGCCTGTCCATTCACCTCACAATCACTGGAACGGCCAGTTTAGCTTAACTAGCACTCTGTCCATTCCCATTTATTATTCATCTGCTAGAAAAATAATAAGGGGAGGGAGGAGTAGCAAGTGACATATTTAATTACTAAGTAAAAGATGAGAAATGTCTCCTTCTCAATAGCATAAAGAACAAGTCAATAAATCCTGTGCATAGTTCCATTAATGGATATTATTTTTATTCCCTTGAAAATTGTATTCATGATTATTCTCATTCTTTTTCATTTTTCATCACCCTGAATCACAAAACTAATGTTCACATCAAAGAATGATAAAAGATTAGTAAAGGTATGGTGTCTTTCTTAATCCATCCATGAAAAAATGGAAACTCTATGTGACATTATTTTGTATTTGTCTGTCTTGTGTTTTAACACTTTTGCAATGTTCTTGCTTCCTCAGTTTTCTTGTTACTGTTATGCTGCACTACATTTCTGCGGAGATCCAGCCAGTCTAGAAGTAAAGACGTATTAAATCTGCATATCCTTCCAACAATTACTCTCAAGACATTTTAGTCAACAAAACCCAGTCTATAATCCCAAATTCTACAGGTGAGACACTGAATGTCGTGTCTTTAACACCTTTGAAGTAACACCTTTACTTGAAATCACCCCTAGTACCTTTGAACTGGGTGAGTTGAACTCACATCTGAACTGGAAGACCACACGTATGATGTCAACTTTGACAAAGATTTCCATACAGTGTTTGTAAAAAATCAACCAGTAATCCTGTTGCTGGCAATGGGCAGATTAGAGAAACTATTATAAAGAATAAAATCACAGAGCACATGAGTGAGTGTGATATACTGTAAAACAATCAATCCTGAGGAATGTCCCAGGGAAAGACATGGCAACTGAGGTATCTGAAGGAGATCTTCAGCCCCATACTAAGATTGATCAAGAGGTCCTCTAACGAAGTTATAAATACATGTAAGTTCAAACTGAGCAGAATTGCACTAGGGATCTGATGAAGCAAAGAAACCCTGCCTTCATTAACACAGACAACCTCGCAAAGGGAAGGTTATTGAACATGGGGTGCTCCTTGTCTTGGAAGTGACGTAAATCCCTGCTGTTTTCTGAGAAGAGCGGCCTTGTTACACACTTGTCTGCTACGCCAGTGTACATCACCATGCCTATCCCAAATAGACAAACGGTAAACCAAGAGAGGAAGATGTATGTTGATGAACATGCTGGGAAGGCAGGAGCATCCATTATGGGAACAGCACCAGCTCCAGGGCTTAACTAATTTACTTTATAGGATCCCTGCTGCCCAGCTCTGTAGAGAAGCAGGTGCCAAAAGTGTCCAAAGCCAAAGAGCCTGCATCTTGTTTGTAATGACTGAAAAGACAGCATAGGAGATTCTTCAGTTAACCTAAAGAAGTTTTATGCTGTGCACAGTGGAAGATAAAGGTGCTATTCTTTACATTCCCATATTAAATTAGAGATCTACAGGTGTGTACAGTGTAGCCAAGCAAAGACAGGAAAATTAAAAGGATATTAAACTAGAAATTGATAATGACATTTTTATGGATATAAAAGGAGGCCCATGAGGGAAATAAAGTCTAAGCGATTACCAAGGAAATTTGTTTACAGCTGATAATACAGACTTGGCTAAAAATGTAAATTTAATCCCTGTCTCAGCAACTGCAAAGGATACTAAAAAGGAAACAATTTAACACTTTATCTGTTGAAGCAGCCAAGAAAGAGACTCAGAGCATGTCTCAGATCTGTGCCAAGGTTGCTGCTACTGTAGATGTTCAGGACACAAGGCAGTGCTAGTAACTACTTTTGACAGCACAGATTACATCTCTCACTGACATCCACAGCAAATACGCATCTTCGCATTAGAAGTTAGATGGCTGAGAAATTTCAGCACATCTGCACCCTACAAAATAGAAAACCACTCAGGAAAGAGGAGGAGGAGGAGAGCAGAAGGCAGACTGGGCAATAACCAAGCCCAGTGAGTCACTGCAAGACGCTTGCTAGCAGCAATAAGAAACTCGCTCATGACTACACACAGAAGGACCGGTGACAGTACACTGAGATCTAACAGAGGGGACAAGTCTGGCAAAGGCAACAAGGCAACCAAGTTCCTGGAGAAAGAGGTCACCAGTTCCTTCCGGAACAAAAGAAGAATGCCAAGACAGCTTTTCATTTTCATGTGTTTCACATTTCATATGTTAGGTAAACTTTACTGGCAATATCCAGCCACCTCAATTAAATCCTGTGCCCTGGTGATCTAAGAGGTCATGGTTTTGACTTATGTTAGGACAATTACCACAACTGATATTCTAAAGATAAGATTCAGTCACAGTTCCCACTGAGCTTCATCTATAGTAGCACTCACAGAAATAGGGCTACACTTGCCATGTGGAATCTAAGCACCCAGGAATAACCTTCAGCAGAACAGACATAATAAGAAATCACTGTATTACTGTCACTGTTATGAAACTATTGTTTTGTATTTTCCATGTGTATTAGATTTTTCTAACGATCATTCAGTGTACTCCACTAAAAATGTCACATGGCAGTCAACACTGATGTAACACGAACCAACCTCCACTTTCTTATATACTAAGAGTTGCCTAAAACTAAATTTTAAGTTGCAATACGCAACAGCCACTGTTTAAGACACGTGTAAGTGTCTTAACGTGTGACACATGACGTCTAAAATTTTACATTCAAACTTTATTCCTGGAACAGGACCAGAAAAGTTAGATGAACAACGGGGAGAAGAAAAGAGAAAAAAGAAGTCTGACTTTTTTTTCCAAGTTTGAAGTATTTCAGATAATTTTAGCAGGAAAATAGAAAATACACACTTAAATAGGTTTAAAAATTGAACTAATGAGTGAAATCAGCTGATATAACTGACCTGAATGGATAACTCTCAGATAGAAACACCCTAAAGCATCATCACATAAGAAGCTTGACATCAGGTCTCCACCATGCAAATTCATATCTCCAGACTCCACATCTGAACGGAACTGCTCAACTGCAGCTCCCCTTACTATCACAAGAACAAGGTATTTCTCTGCTGTTCCTCCTGCAGGATTCAGGCTTAAGCACGACACTGTTTCTCCTGGAAAATTTTAATCGCAGGATTGGGACATAAAACTGATTTGCTGCATTAGAATAGTTTTAATTGCATTAAATGTGGATGCTAACCATATGGGTACGATTTCATGCACTTATTTTAATGACTCTGTGTGCCTGCATAAAATCTTTAATAGAGATAATTTAAACAAGTGAACTCATTATGTTATCAGGCAAAAAACGGATGAATCTTGAACCACTGAAGGCTCCTATATACATTTGTGTTTTATTTAAGCAGCCTGGGGGAAAAGGGGGGAGCTATTATAAAAATAAGGAAATTTTTACACCACCTCAACAGTCCCTCACGTCACTCAATGATTGTTTCACATTTTCGTTCAATGCACCAAGCCGAGTATTTTGTATCAGTTGATGGTTGCTGCATCAGTTGAGAACATTTAAGAGCTCTGTGCATCCTGAAGTTCATGTTCCCCATAGTTTACCCTTTTTTTTTTTTTTAATTAGTGATATCATACTAGACGCTATCTTTCTATTCAGTTACTTTAAAATTTGCTTAGCTCAAAATATTAAAGCTTAACCTTTCCCTTTAAGAGTTATTCTCTGCTTATTACCAATTGGCATTGGGGGACCTAGATTCCATTTAAGATATTCCAAAACAACAGGAGGTTTCATCACTAAAACAACTGCTATGAATTAAGGAAAGCTATTTTCAAAGCTTTTTTCTCCCTAAAATTACTAACAAACATTAGTGTTTATAATTTTCAGTACATTTGGCCCCCATTTTTCAAGGATTTCTGTCCGAAGTTTCCCATATTTGATTGACTAGTTAACAGACAATCCAAATTTCCTTACCAGATAATGTGATTCTGCCCCTCTACTCAGCCCTGCTGAGACGTAACCAGAGTGCCCTGTACAGTTCTGGGCTCCCTTCTTACAAGAAAGACGTGAACACACTGTAGTAAGCCCAGTAAAGGGCAACAAAGGTCACAGAAGGAGCGGCTGAGAGCACTAGGACTGATTCAGCCTGGAGAAGAGAAGACTCAGAGGAGTCTTATCAGAGCACAAAAATACCTGATGGGGGGGGGAAGCAGCAAAGGCTTAGCCAGACTCTTCTCAGTGGTGCCCAGTGACAGGGCAAGAGGAAATGGGCACAAATTAAAATATGAGAAATACCACTTAAACATAAGAATAAACTTGATCCCCTTAAAAAAATGGGAATAGCCGTATTTCCCCATTTTATCATCAGTCACATCACGTAATCTCTTAGTGGTATATACATTTTTTAAATTATTCAGGAAAGTGATGCTCTCCCTTTTAGGGTCATACTGAAATCAGTGTGGCACAATGGAAAGCATTATATAGCTTACTCTGTAGTTTATATTAGTTTTACTTTTAAGTAATCTGTTGGAATTCACCAGAATTATGCATCAGCTTCTACTTATACTTAGCTCCTACTGAAAGAAATTATCATGAGGCCAAAGACCCTGATCACAGTAGCGTAACAGCACTCACGTTAATGTTTTTTTATTAGTAACTTTTATTGAAAAGTTAAGTGAGGCAAAATAAATACGGTCTTGCAAAGAAACATGAAACAATATGAACGAGTCATATTATTTATGAGGCTCATTACGAGAGCGAGAGGAGGAGAGAGAGAGAATGAACCATAGTTGGGATTGCTGCTTCTCTCCAAAATGCCATTCCAAGTAATGCACAGCCATTCTCCTTTACTGCATTAATATGGTCACCACTCCTACTACTCCCTCTTAGGTGGTCCCACCTTCAAAGGAACTGGTTGGGACTAATTATTACTCTATTTAAATTTCTTTAACAGATTACTGTGGCATTATTGTTGTGATTTATTCACATTTTCATATTGCATCCCAGCAAAACTCCTTCAAATAGTCTTTATGCAGAATGATCATGTGGTGATATTCTTGGAACACTAAATGGAATAGAGCATTCTTGGAACGCTAGTCATTTAGCTATATATTTTGTTACCCTGCAGTTAGCTATCACATATTTATGCTACGTTACTTCATATTTTAGACCTTTCTGACATGCTTATACTAAGCCGTCTCTAATTCAGGTCATTAGGCCCAATGACTTGGTATATGAATTAAAGTACTAAATGAGGAGAATTTGACCAGAGAATAGTATCACTTCTTGAGAGGGAGGCTAATGTAGGACAACAGGACTTGTATTCCTTTCACTCACTCAAAGTACTTTTTCTTCCAGTGTTGTTCTGCCATTTGTGAATGTTTGGCCATGATCTACTTATCCTAGTGTTGCCATTTCCTTAAAAACTGGCACTGTAACGTATGAAAAGAGTCAGTAGCGTAGAATCAGAATGGCAATCAGTAATAAGTGAAAGCACTACACAACTGAATATACGCGTGAGTGTGAGCATTCATGTATAGAATTGGTAAATTACACAAATATCATGCTTCTTGCCCAACTTGCTAGTTAGCACTGTTCCCAAAACACCCATACAGAGCTTTGTTTCTTTAGAAGATCTTTATCATCAAGTTCTGTAAATAGGAAAGTTTAAAGATAGGGAAATACATACTCACAGATGTGTATTCATTATGCACAGCCAAGGGGAAAGAATTTTTTGGTTAGAAAGATCCTTCTTTACACTGTATTCTTCAGATATTGACAGATGCAATCAACTTGGTTTGAAGAGGGATGGCATAGTTTTAAACGCATAAAAACAACCTTCTTGGTAAGTTGATACCAATGCTGCCACTGGATCCAATGACTCAAAATTTGTGCAATATGTCAAAATATCAACAAGTATATTTTAAACCTGTTTTTTTGGGACGGTGTGGGGGGTAGGTGGGTTAAACAAGCAAAACCATTAGTAGTTTTACGTTTTCTCATCACTTCAGTCCAATTCCCTGCTCTTATGCGTATATCTCTACCTTGCTGCAACTCCTTCTCTTACAAAAGAACCTCACTTCGCTTCCTTAATACATTCCTTTGGGGTATTATTCTCTAGTCCCTCCAAATGAAGAAAGACCTATAATAGGACTATGAGTGAAAACACACATTGAAACTCACTTGCAATAGCCAGTAATATCGTTGTTTCCAAATAGAATGACCTAAACACACACTTCCCCAAGCAAGCATTCTTCACCTATTTATTTTCCTCTGTAGATACAGCTTCTATCCTAAATAGGCCACAATGGATGTCTGTTGCACTATTTGGAGATTATTATCAATGATATATTTCAAAAACATCCACAGAAGGCAGTTTGCAGAATTAATATAAACAATGAAACAGTCTCCAGGATAAGCACATGACATACTGCTATAGCTTCCAGTTACACAATATTCCATGGAGATCTAATTATTTTAAATGAGCAAAGGAGATTTCAGGAACAGCCTCAAAATACAGGTAAGTCAAGATTTTAAATTATACTTGAATAAGGAAAACAAAGAAGCTGGGGGGAGGGTTAGTCCTATTAAAAAGTCCACAAATACCCTGCAAAGCATCAAAATACCATGAAACCAATACTTTCAGGAATTTCATTCCAATGCCAAGAAACAGAATGTACTCATTGTGACTAATACATTAAAATACTGAAAATAAATTCTAACAGATTAAAAAGATCTTGTAGCAAGTGAAAGCTATAGTTAAATCATTCCAAACCTAATCAAGCTTAAGAGCAGGGCAGTCTTTCCCCATTATTAATAAGAATGTAAGCTGGATAAGTAGACTGGGAAACTATAAATTATGGCCAGTAAAAGTAATACATTTTTTACAAATATGTTTTTAATTAAAAATGAAAAGACAGTCATTTTTACTGAAGCAATTTGCTGTATTTTCTTAAGTTTGGTCTTCTGTGGTCTCCCACACACATACATTTCCAACAAAATATTATTAAATGGGGGTGAAACTGGAATATAATTCTAAATGCAAAATCAATTCCATGTTTTACAAGTTTACATTTCTAGGTGGAAAAACTAAAATATTTTTAAATCTTGATCACTTAAGCTTGTGCTTTGGGGTCAGGAAATACTGCTCACTGCTGCCAATCTCCAGTCCAGTTACATGTGAAATTTGTTGTACCATAAGGGTAAAGCAAGCAACAGAAAAATTGCACACTACTTTCAGGCTTCAGCTGAGCTTTTACAACACATGGTCAAACATGTTGCCATGGAAATGTTCTGCAAATACATCTAGAATTTAAGATGGAGCTGAATATGATTTTTTAAAATAAAATTCTCCTACAATTTCAAATATAATTGCTCTATGATGTATTCAAGGGAAACAATGGCTATTATCTAGCATTTATAACCCCTAAAGTGACAACAGTATCTCCAATTCCATTTTGTGCTCTATACATGAAATTAGGCCACTATCTTCCTATGTAAAATACCCATATACTAGTTTTATGTATTCCAACTTTCCTATCCATCACCACAGTACATTAGCAGATACAAAAGTATCACCCTTGCAATAAAGTTGGCAACAGTTAAAAACAAAAAGGATGAGACATGCTTCAGCAATACGAATTTGATTCACTAAAATGAATGCTAAATATTTAAGTTATTAATCTTCTCTTTTACAATCCATTAGTATGTGTCACTGAGTGTAATAATTAAAAAGGGGAGGGTTATCTTGCCAAACTTTCACCGTTATGTTCAGTGAGCTATTTTTAAAACTGATTTGAAATGAAAAAAAAAAAAAAAAAAATCTACTACTGCAAAATGAAGCAAGATCTGTGCCTGCAGAATAGCTCAGTCCTGTTACACAATGTGATACGTTGTTTTAAATAACCTGCCACTGTAGGTAAACAGTTGCCTTATACTGCATTTCATACAACACACACACATGTTCACAATAGCTTTGTGTGCCATGTAAAGATAAAGCAAAACAAAAATGCAATCCTGTCATTTTACTTTACAGCAAAGGTATAACCTTTTACCATGAATTAGTTAAAAGAAATCCTATTCACAATAAAAACAGGTTAAAAATACATATGGAATAACTTTACATTGTTCAAATAGCAATTAACAACACATTAGATTTCCAAGATACACGTTGCTCTGCTTATGTAAACAGTCTACCCTATAAATCCTGTAGCAAATCCAACATGAAGCAATTACAGAGACAAAGAGATTGTACATGACCTAAAACTGTAAAACAAACCCTTGTGTTAGAAATATTAGTATAAACTGTGAGGTCGTACCTGATGACTTAGAGACTGTAATGTCTCACCGGTTCCAAGCTGCATGACCTTTCTATTTCCAGAGACCCCCAAAAATTGCATTTCCTGTCTTACAAAAGTACATCACAGACCCATCTATCTTTCAAAATCTTCTGGGCTAGTGAAGAAAGCATTAACAGCCATTCTGTCCATCAGTAAGTGCTGGAGTCATTACGCTCAAGATACCAGATCTTAAATATAGTTTTCTCCGTGAGATTACAGACATCCAGTAGTCAAGGAGGCTGACACAGCTATATCACTGATGCTGCTAATGCCATCTGAAAACACTAAGCTTACTGCTTAAAGCAATCCTGCATCATCCAAACAGAACAAGCCACATCCTTCAACTCCTCACTTGCGTTTTTTATAAAACCTAGCGCTGCCATTATAGATTTTGTTTCCATCTGTGGTCAGCTAAAGGAGAAATTACATATTATGCAACCAGCTTTGCATTAACAAAAGAAAAACAGCAGATGAAGTGACATATCGAGGTTATCAAATTTTGCTTGCATGACCACTCCTCAACAAGCACTATCACCATTCAGAAGAAGCATCACAATCTGATCCAAAGGAAAATTACCAGAAAGAAATTATAAACAATTCACAGGCAGCAAGGCATTTCAGTACCTCTGTGGTACTGAAACAGCTATTTTATGCAGCCTTATGAATCTTAGTCCCTATTAAAATTGCTTGCCTACGTATTTTTAGTATTTATTTTCAATAAATTTCATGATCACTGCATTGTTTCCGTTAGTCCCCACTAGCAGCCAGAAAACAGCATGCCTTGAAAATGTGCCAGTATTATGACAGTAAAAATGTGTTTTCGTATCAAACAAAACAATCATGCATGGGTTTTTTCTGATATGAGAGACCTTATCAAGCTAACAAATGTACAGTATCCTCCTTGGTAATTTTTAAATTATTAAGACTAAAAGTAATAACCGGACTTTTTATCCAAACACATACTTGATGCAAGTGAAACTGATCATTATGAATCATTATTCATATTTATTGTTGCTATCATTATGGGAACAAACTTATGCAAACAAACAAACAAAGAAAAAATCACTTCACAGAACTAAGATGAAACAGTGCCACCAAACTGGAAAAAGTTATCATTTAGTAATTCCTCTGAATTCTAGACCCACAGAAAAATTACTCGTGTTCACATAGTGAGAAAGTCCTATTGAGGCACTCAGTCCCTATCCTTAAACACAAAGGAACATCCCCTCCACACACACTGAAATACATTCCTACCAGTCAAATTCTACAGACAAATAAAACTTGGAGGAAAAATTCTTCCCTAATTTAACTACAGCCTGCATGTTACTCAAATGAATTTGGATAGCCTTCTTTACTTTGAAATAGAAGAGGAAGCTGAAGTTAGAAGTAAACTGTTCTAAATTAATTCACCCAGATCCTATTCTCTTAGTTTAACATTATTATTATACAGTTGCAGTAATTGCTCTTTTGAGTAACCTAATCAAATCTGGCTTATAGTCATTCACATTATGGCACTGATAAAAGCAAACTGGTCTCATCCACGAATGCCACATATTTCCCTTTAGAGAGAGAAACTGTCTGCTATCAATTTTTAATTGATTTACTTTATACAGTGTGCAACTGCCTCAACATAAGGACACTACATCTACAGGGAAAGGGACCTCAGCTAGCTACACATTCATACAGGCTCCCTGGTGATGTGCCCAGTAGCCCAGCAGAGGCCAGCCAGTGAAGCTCTAGGAAGCTTTAAAGTGCAGTAGGGAACCAGATCAGGCCAGACTCGGTGCTGCCTTTTATATTCTCCAAGACAGTTACTCCTAAGGCCCAACAATCTGACACTGTCTTTTTACTGCTGCTGATAGAGGCAGTCAGGGTACCACTTTGAACATTCTGATTGTTCTTGAATGCTGCCACTTTTGAAGTTTTTCCAGAACAACTCCTGAATTCGCATTCAACCTAGAAAATATTACTAAATCTATGTGCATAGGACATAAATACATACACACAAGGAGATAAAAGGCCCTTCAAAAAATAGACGAGTGGTTCAGCAGTAAAATAAGGGAAAAACAGCTTTCCCTGCATCAGTATGAAATGGAAATATCTTCCAAGGTTATATTTTTATTTACAAAGGTAATTTAAAAAAAAACCCCACACCAACACTAAATATTAAGTTATTTACTCCTATGCAAACACTCAGTTCTGCAATACTATATTCTGATCAGTAGCTACTTACAACCATGTAAGGGAGCACAACCTTACATCTGTAAGTTGCTGGCAACCACATCGAAGTCCCCACAAGCCACTAGCTAGGATACTAAGGCCAGCAAGATGATAAGAAGTAACCAAATAAAAACCGTATGTTGCCAAGCCACCTTTCATAAATATTATGTAGGCTCTCCCTGTGCAAATCCTGTACTACATGACGATCTCCACTCAAAGAGTGAAAACCACAAAGCTAGGAACTATAACCACAGCTGTCAGAAACATCACCTTAGAGTTTCTGCTCAGAAAGAGTACATAATCTCTCCCCGAGCCGGGCATTTGAAGATTTCAAGAGCTAGCAAAAGACAAGACAGAAGACTATTTTCCTAAGTTATCTTAAGATCTCAGTACAAATTATAAATGCACTCACAAATACAGAGTTATCTCTTCATGCATATTACCCAGGCTAGTGGAATATTTTCCTAGAAGTTATTCCATATTTTTCTCATGGCAATATAATTACTATTTTGCAAAAGTGAAAATTTTAATATTTCATTAGCAATGTTAAAACAGAGAGAGTGTATAAAGACAATACTGTTTTATAAAATATAGATATTTATCCTGAGACAAGTTAAAGCAAAAATCTGGTAATCCATTCCCTTTCCCTTTAGAATATCAATAGGTATCACTTTATACCATATGAAAGCATTACTCACAAAAGTAGTTTGCTTTTATTTCATTTTTCAAGAAAGAATAAAAAAAGAAAAAAGCAAATTCAGAGTTGCTGTGGATTATGCAAAATGAAATAACGGTCACTTTGACTCCACCACAAATCACCGTCCCGTCAAAAAGACCTGACCTAAGCAGTGAGTGAGCAAATAACAGAAGATCTGTAATTTAATGTCATGTTTGCTAGTACTACTGATAATGATAGAGAACATTTGAGATCAGTGAAAGGTATTGCAGATTGTAAAAGTACAGTGAGATGATGTAGTGCTGTACCAGAAGAGCTGGAAGAATAATACGAACGCATATTCCTCAGCAGCATTTTGAGGGATCAATTTTACTATATGTTTTTAATAATGACTGTATGTTTTTATTCATAAATAATATAAATGATACCAAAAATCACAGTCTGGGTTTGTTCAAAAATTTCTGATAATGGAAAGCACTGCTAATATACGAGGAATGGAACATCACCAGGAAGACATGGATTACCTTTAGAACTACAAGAATAAAATCGGGGTAAAATTTAATAATGCAAAGATGTGAACTTATAGATCATTAAGCTTCTGCTAAAGAATCGAGAGCTCAGCAGTCGAAAATTACAGTGGATGAAACTGTGGGGTCAAAGCTGATCACAGAGTAATTATGAGCTACCAACACGATGTCCTTATGGAAATCAAAAAGAAATTTTAGAATTATCAAGGAAGATATTTCTAGTACATAGACATCAACATTAATGCAATAACACGAAGCTCTATTAAAATTTTATTGTTCTTGATTCTGATCATCTATGCCTAAAAAAAAGGAATTCAAACTGCAAGAGATAAGGGCTTCCACAATGGTCAGGGAAATTTTGAGAAGAAACTGAAAACATTTGCCTTGTTCAGCTTAACAAGCAAAAGACTAAGGGAGAGATCTGTGTAGGTGTCAAGATAGAAGTGCCAAGGAAAACGAAAAAATATACAAGTAAAAGAACTATTCTGGAAAAAGCACGAATCCATACAAAGTTGTCATTAATATTTGGGTGGTTTTTCCACTATCAGAGGTTGAAAGTCTGCAAGACTGCAAGAAATCAAACCCAACGACCAAGAGTGTACCTTTCACTCCTATATTTCTACAAGAGATGATCACAGAAATGCAGACAAGTCAAGAAAAGTGCAGAAACATAAGGTATAGCAGAACTGGTACAAAGAACAGGACGTAAGGAAAATCAGGAGATTGCCCTGGGGCTCAACACTGATTGGAAATAAGTTTAGAACCCTGAATCAAAAAAAAAAAAAAAGTAAACAAAAAAAAAAAGACTCAATAACAGTTGGTTTCTCCTGCACTGAAGACATCAAGTTTTTGTCTCAATACGTAGAATGGTATTAACAATATAAATAGCTCAGCAGTTTCCCTTAACCAAAATAATTCATTAGTTCTTGAGCTTCAGCTGATCGCTCAGATCAACACAGATTAAAAAATACCTTTGTACTTGAGTGGAATAAGCTCAAAAGTAATTAATGATATCCCATTCCCCTTTAATCCTAATGACAGAACTGTTTCTATTACCTTTATGTAGTCTACATATATATCTCTTATTTCATTCTCCCACAAAATTATTGGGGTTTTGTTGTTACGAATTGTAAATATCCTTCTCTAGGCAAAAAGCAAAACCATTCAGAAAACAAGTTGAAGTTTATTAACTCAGTAAAATCTTGTTATATTTTATGGACATACCTACTGTGTTCTCTCAAATGAGATACTGTTCAAAGACTCCTTTTGTGATTATTTCCACAGGCATTACGTAAGTCTAATCAGTTCATCTGTGGATAACCATGACCATGGTCAAAGGAAACTCAAAGCATTTATAAAACAAAATAGGAAATGAGAAGAGGCAGACCTGAACCATGGCTGTATAGTCAAAATTGTAAGTTAACTGCTTGGTTCCAGTTCTGCCTAACAGTTACTATAGCTGTATCAAAACCTGCCTTTCCAAGTACCCCACTGTCAGTGTTGCTGTATCTTAGCACTAAAACTCAAGTTCGTATCTCAGGCCGGTCCCTGATAATCCAGATCACTGCACTACATGTTGCCGACAAATTAGAATAAACGTATGGTAAACAGTTTTAAAAAAAATGAAAAGAAAGGAAGATTTCTATCCAGTATTTTAGCTTCAAAAACAACTTTAAAATGTCTAACATCCCATTTCCAAGAAGATAATGTAGAAGGCAGACATCTCCTTTCTCTCAGACTGCTGAGGAGCAATCCCATACTTACAGTACCTAAGAGATGGTTGCTTGCATCTGTTCTTTGAAAAACTCAGAAAATAAATAGTTCAAAATCTCCTCTAAGTTTGCAATCATACATTTATTTTCTTAGCAAAATTGTATTTATGCAAATCATGTATTCTAGAAAATTATTTGTAAAATCAGATTGAAATGATACATTTTAAATGTGCATCTAGAAGGTGAATAGGTTATATATAAATGACCATGCCTTCCTTTTCTGACTTTAAAGAAAGCGAAGCTTTCCACCTTTTTAAGCATCTCAACAGTACTATAACTTGTGCCATGGCCTGGGAAAAACTCTTCTCCTTGTTTTAACTGACTAAGGACATGGCTGACTAAGGGCTTAACTTGCAACCATTGGGGACGCTAGAATTGATTATAGGAAAATGCTTTCCCTTCCTCAAAAAGGTGCTGATGGAATTTGGACTCTATGTTGTACAGCACAACAGAAATTTATTTTCCTGATAAATGAAAAAAATAACAATTTAATCAAAAATGCTGAAACCCGTTAACAAAGCAAGTGCTGCTAGTCTTTCCACAGACGGAACAGCAGGACAGGCGACCCTGCTCTGGGTATCTGCCAAATATTACACAATACTGAAGTTGCACCCTAGTTACATTGCACACCTCATACCTTTCTTTTGATCCTTTTCATCTCTCCCTTGTCCCTGCAGATGAAGAAAAACTCCTTTTTCTTCAGAAAAAATTGTCAGTTCACTAATCCTAGCTTCTTATCTGCCTCAGAATAGATCTGACTTTTCTAAATATTTTGCATTAAAAAGTTCTCTTTCAAAGAAGAGAAATGTTAAATTTTGACATATAATTACCATTATCCTCTCTGCTAGCAGAAAATGATGGCAAAATGCCAACTTGCTTGTCTGCTACAGATAAGACATTTCCAAGCTTCCATCCTTCCTTTTAGAGAAAACAGAAGGGGAAGACCAGCCAGGAGAAAGCCTACCCTGTCAGCTGATCCTGTAAGAAATAAATTAATATTCTCCTAGCAGAAATCATTTTCCTCTGAGCCTGAGGTAAATGATATGCCTTACCATATGTTATGATGGTCCTTTCAAGATTGACAAATTTGATGAATTTTTCCTGGATGGTCTTTCTCTCATCCAATCTCTTCTCATCACCTCCAGCTTCTGCTGCAGGCAAACTCTCAAGAGGCATAAATCAGCATAGCATCACCAAATTACGTAACTTCTACCCACTGGGGATTTAGCCCCTTCTATTTCAGACTTAGCACAAAAAAGTGTCTGTGCATTCTTCAATAATCTTTTTGATCTGTGTAGAGCTTTAGAGAATTACTCTGACACATTGCTGAGCTTCGACACCAATACACCCATTGTGAGCAGAGAACCCAGTCGTTTTTCTTAAAGGAAGAACTCTAAAAAGATTACGTCCAATTACAACATATTCAGAAGTAGCTCTAAATCGGACAAAACTCTGCTTCAGTTCAAACAAGGGGAAAAAAAGGCAAAAGACAGATTCAGGCAAGTTTTTTCACTGTATATAAAAATATTGGCACGCTGTTACTTGACTACAACTCAGCTGTGCACTTCTCATTAGTCTACCTATACTTCTAAGCAACCAGAATGTCTGAGTACCTTTGCGAATCCCCAGATACCAGCTTATTTGTACATTTGTGCATCACGGTCCTTTGAAAGTTTTACTTTTATCAACAAATTATAGACAGGCAAGATAGACAGATACACAGATATTTTAAAAATCCATTTACCACACACACAATAAAATTTTCTTGCTTGCTATAGAATATACTGATTCTAAATATGAACGATAATAAATAAAGATCAATTTTAGTCAATAATACTCAGTCAAAGTTCATCCAAAAAGAAAACTGCTGGACACTTTGGTTACCCCAAAATTTTCCAGGCTGTTTTAAATGCTTATTTTAGTCATGTAAAATGTGGTTTTGTATGCTTAAATATCAGAGCACAAACCTAACATCGATCCAATGCAAAAGACCCTTTGGAGTCTTAGAAGACTGTAAAGTGGGATAAGAATTTCAAAGGCTGGAAGGGAAAGGCATTGCTTCGAATGGAGGCAATGGGGGAGAAAGAGCTCTTACAAGAGTATAATTTAGGATTAAGTTAGTAGTCATGACAAAAAAACGTATGACAGGAAGAAGGCAAGACAGTAAAAAGAGCTTTATATAATGCAATTTATCACATAGATATGTAACGTATCAGACAGATCACGACCTAATTTTATCACCGCTACATCTACAAAAATAAACAATAAATGGAATTATCAAGCACTTTGTTCCAAAATCAATTCTGAAGTGTGAGCTCTGAAACAAACATTTGCTTTCTTGAGAAGTTAACAAAAGGGCACACACGGAGCGCAAGCAGGCTAAAAGTAACTGCACCACCCCTGTCTTGCCATATTTTCTCTGGGAGGGGCCACAGAAAAGCTATTCAAGCAGCACATGCTTTACTAAAAGCTAAACATCTTATTTATGACTGTGCAAGGCAAGGCATCCACAGCCTAAACAGGCACTAGGTTGGGGGCAGCCCCCCTCTGGTTGATGTAGGAAGAACACAGAAAAGGAAGAAGAAAGAAAAGTCGCCCCAAACTAGGAGCAGGCCCCAAAGCTGATGTTGGGATGCTCTGGATTAAGTTACAAAATTAGCGATACAAACTATATAAACTAGACAAATTCACAGATATTTATGGATAAAATGGGGAAGAAGATAACATTTTCTAGCACAATTCAAAATGCTTTAAAAATTTAATTGCCCATATATTTTTTTAAAATATTTTAAACACAGTTTTACACCAAATAATGCAAGGACATAGATAAAAACGTTAACATCTCACGAAAAAAATAGCCAATGATTGCTTCAAAGATAGAAAACTGGGACAAAACGCCCGTTGGAACACACAGAGTCTCCCGCAGGAGATTCAAAAGTCAGACACTGCCTGCTTTTATATTTAAATTGCCTTTCAGCTAACTACTTCAGTACAAGACACTTGTGAAGGAGTAAAAGTGTAAAGGACAAAGAAAGATAAAAGAAAACCGAAATGAAGAAAATCTAATACTTAGACACATTCCAGTCATGGGGACTTTCCTGGTTTTGAAGGGACTTTGGTGATTTTATATATGCTTGTCTTACAACAATAAGCAACAGTAAAAGAAAAAAAAAATTAAAAATAAATTAGTCAATTCTTCTAAAGACTAATTATATTAAACACTGTTTCCTGCTTTAAGTAAAGAGAATACTGCAAACACCAGAGTAAAATTATGACACCTGGAATGCAGTAGCAGGTCTTCTGGAATAGCCCCATTGTAAAGACTCTTTACGCTTAAATAAAAATATTAACTGTGGTGCTGTGAACTGTTAACTTTTTTTTTTTTTTGCCAAATGTGCAGACTTTTATTTCCATGATTCTTCATAGTCCTTCTCTCCTAGGTGTATATATATATACATACACAAGGAAAGAACACACAAAATGCAGCTGTTGTTTGACAGTCTAAAACCTAAATGATCAGATCTGCCATGGTTAAATGTACCAAGCATAATAAATCTCCCCCTTTGCCCTGAAAGAGAAATTCAGCAGCAGCCAATTTTTCTTCTGCCTTGGAGAGGGAGAAAAACAGCAGTGGGACCACCTCCCCAGAGAGTGACAATGGCACACACAAGAATCCTGAATTAGACAATTTCTTTCCTACTCTCATCTCCCTCCAGCGATCATCAGTGGAACCACCACACATCCACCACCAGCACAGCCCTATTTCAGGCCCTCCTGCTCTCTTAAAGACTTCCTCTTTTCTAAGTTGGTGAGAAAAGAAAGCAGATGAGTTTGGAAGGAAATCCAAGGCTAAGTGAGAAAGAAAATATGTCAGTCTGCTTCTGCAAGCAAGCAGTACATTCCCTTATCATCTCCCCCGCTTAAAACGCTTTTTAAAACTTCCTCTGAGGTTACAGCTCTGAGCCAATTTCCATACAAATTTCAGAGAAAAGGGTAACTATAAAGCAAGGGCATTCTCGCCACAAGACAGTGGTCTGGCAGCCTCATCGTACTCCTCAGAGGGTACGTGGCTTCAGCCTGTGCTACCTCCAATGTTTCGAAAGACATTACCACACATACTTGGACTAAAACCTGACAATTGAGTCCTCAGATCAGACTCAGGAACTAAATGGAGGTCCGTAGCAACACTAAATTTATATTGATAAAAAGATGTGACATCAATCCATCAGAGAAATATTCAGCAACAGGATTTCATTCTTTCCCTCATTCTCCAACATTGTCTTTAAAATACAAATCACTGAGGCATAAACGCTCTCAGTATTCAAACAAATGTTTCCAAATTTGATACAAAAATGTTATGCTATTTCCTCTTTGTTAGAAAGAATATTGACATTCAATACTGTGAAATTCACAAAAGTACATGGTTTTAAACTGACTGTGAACTATATCACGTGTAGAACAGTCTTACATGAGAAATGGTGCTAGCTTTACTATCTGGGACTTTCAAAACTCAGCTGGATAAAATGCTGTACATCTCCTGCACAAAGCAACCTTTTGTATCAATGCCCTAAAAAACTGTATTTAGTGTCACACTTCATGACTTGTTTAGCCATATCATGCCATATATTGAAGTCTCAAATATCAGGTAACTTAAATACATTACCTGAATATGGGACCACATCACTGTAACACCACCAACCCAGATAACTCTTTAAATTATTTTGGTTCTTGGATTATCTTAAGATACAAGTCTTTTAGGTAAAAATGATAAACACAGATTACTATGAAAAAACTTTTAGGAAAATAATGCAAATTGTAACTGCCTACTGTTTGCAATTTTGTAATGAGATAACAACATCATGAAAACATTAGTCACAGTAGCATTGAATATGGCAATTATTAGGCTTGTTTTATATGAATTATTTTAATTCTAACAGATGACCTCCAAGTTTTGGATTTATTTCTACTTTTCTTACATAAAAACAAAAGGTAATGAAATGTTAAAGGACATATTCATTAATTTGAAGAGTTTCCAGATAAATTACTAAAAGTTAGGGGGTTAAGTAGTGAAGCAGAAGACGTGAAAAAACACATGAAGATTTTAGTTCTAAATAACTGGAATTCTAACTTCATTAAGTACATGTAAAGAATAATATTTTTGTTAGTTTCTCTCGAATTTATTTTTCAAGAAGTTCTTGACTGCCCTTCAAGATAATGTATGACACCACAAATTCCACCTCAGATATACTCCAAGAACACCTGTGTTATTTCAATAACCTGATTATTCTCAAACCCCTATGCAGTACCTCTACATAACAATTCTTCATCAAGTCACCAACCCCATTTTTGTTTTTAAGGGTAAGTTCTACATGATCTGTGTTGTGTGCAAACTCAAAGGAGAACAGCATGTAAAAGGAGAATCATGAGAAGAATCATTCAAATATGGTACCTGGCACACAGTACTAGTAAAAGTTTTGAACATTTCAGTTATCTACAGCGTTTTCCAATTGCTGGCCAGAGACAAAGTAAACCTCAATTGCAGCCTCCTCCCTACCCTACAAAGAAAACAAACTTGTTTTGAAAACAAATATATGGCAGCCAACACTCACTTGGTGGCAAGGTGGTGAGAGACCTCTATCTATTATTACATAAATTCTTCCTTATTATTAAAGTTCTTACTCACACAACACATGCAAAAGCCAGTTTACCACAAATCATTTTAAAAACCACAGCTATAACATGAATCTATAAAAAAACACCTCATTCAAAAAAGTAATTAGCAACAAAAGATCACCAAATTCCCTCGATGATAGCAGAAGTATTTAGAACAAATGCAATAGAATTAATTCGTGCTAATGTAAAAGACAGTACTTTGCACTATGAGCCAAGAAAAGCAGTTCAGACCATATCATAAAAAGAAAATTCTCATAAATGTTTCATTTTTTTTAAATTACTTTCTTACTTCACTTAGCCTCCAGCAGTCAATAGACCACAGGCTTATACATAGCCTATTCTAACTCATCAGAAACCACTCATTCACTTGACAAGGAAGACAGAAAGGTGGCTAGGGAAACCAAATCAGAGCTTGAATTTAAGGTAGAATTATGTCTGGGCCTGTGGTCTCTTTCTCACCTTGAAAACCAAAAAATGTCTTTCACCATCAGGAGAAACAGAATTAGTCTGACTAGAAGAAATTAGTTCTCTATTCAAACAGATGCTCCATGTACTCACCTCATTACCTCTCCCAAGATTACAATGCCTAAAAATGCATTGTCAGTAAAAATCTGAATCTCTCATTCCTAGCACCGTCATAATCTATTTCAAGAAAATGCATTGCTCTCCCTTGCTCATGCTCTCAAGCCCCTCTACCAACTTGCCATTCCTAAGTCTAAGCCTATTTTCCGGGTCATCAGTATGACCTTTGTGCAAAGCCTTACAGCGACTGGTGTTTATAGCTAGATGGCATTATGCCCATGTGGGAACTTACACTGTCAATCACTTTCGCTACTGGTAAGCTAAACAAAGTCTTTGGGTCTTCTAAAAAGAAGCTCTAGACAATCTCAACCTTTGTGGAGACATCTTCATGTGTCTTAATCATACAGGATCTTTTGGAGCGTGGAGCACTCCACCCAGATAGTGCGCAAGGCAATGCCAAAGGCCTCTCGGATGTTCAAGAAGCCAAAAATTCTCATACGCTACCAAGTACGACAGGCCGTTCTGATTACAGAAAACACATTGACATAACAAGAGAAAGACCTATTTCTACTCAGCTCAACCTTTTCTGCAGTTCCACAGTTTTTCTTGTACATAATTTCTTTTCTCATAACTCAAGACATACTGAAGTTCAGGCAACTATCAGAAATATTTAAATAGCAGGTTCTTTTTAAAATTAATTTTTCAAGCAGCTTAAAAAATTATTATTCAACAGTTATCTTCCTGATTTTACTAGCTCAAGGGCAGGGTTTTTTAAAAGAAACACATTTATTGCATTTTATATAAATTATTGTTATTATTATAATCATCATCGTTAAGTACTTCTGGTTTGAACCAGGTGCTACCAGCAAAGCAAGGAAAGGAGGTGAAAGGCAGAAGGCAGAGCCAAGAATTTCTTTTGCTTCCTCCCAGCAGGGGACTCTGGACAGGCTTAGGGACACCTGGCATCAGCTCGTTTTGATTTGTGTTCAGGTTCATCCTTTCTTTTCCCCCCAGGCAAAGCCCTCCCAGGGTGCTCCTCCTGGTCCTTTCCCAGCAGACTGCTGCCTGACCTCCCACATTGAGCAACACCACTCTACCCAGTCTGTCAAGCTAGTCCGTATACTAAATTAATAAATATAGACTGTATTAATTATTCATACAGTCCAGTCTGACACATTAGATTGAATGTCACGGTTATCCTGAAGGTAGAAAATGTTGAGTTTTACATAACATGTTCATTAAATGTAGTGAACTAATTAAAGTATGTTAATTAGATAATAGACAAAAAGAACTTAGTATTTGGTAGAGACTGGTCACTGTTAATACCTTGTATTGTGTTAATACCTTGGCTGTATTTTTATGCTTAATGAGCAAAAGGAAAAGCTGATTACTCAGAAAGCAGAAAAAAAAATCACATGTGTTACGTGTTGGAAAAATAGCCTCAGGTGACAGAGGAAATACATACCAAAGGAACTGGCACTCTAACAAAGAAAGTATCATTTCAAAGCCCATAAACAACGTGCTGTCACTGTGAATTTTACATATTCAGATTCTAAGGAGCAATATTCAATTGTTAATGTTGTTAACAAAATGGCAAAAATCTGATTTTATTTGCACAAGTTATCTGTTCTCCCTGTACTATGCAAACATTTTTCCTTGCTTTTTACATTCACATTTACTTAATGAAAATTTGAGATTAAGGCTTTCAAAAACAAATGCTTTGGTTAGAAGAACAATTGAAAAGCAACAAATTACTAAACTCCTACTCACACAGGGCAAATGTTGGTGGGAAATATACATACATACGGCTGGCACTGGGAATAAAGCCCATGTAATGCTCCATATGCAATTAAAACATACTCCAGGCTTGTGTTAAAAATTATTATTATTATTTCCTATCTTATTGCCCTCCTTTTCACTTGATTTGAAAGCGCATGACCACACCTACAAAGCATTTTGATGTACATGTTATTAGAAAGAAAAAAAAGTCCAGTTATCACTCTCAATAAAACAAAGGCCTGTACTTTCTTCAGAAGACAACTGTCATAATTACAGTAACAAAGACAAGAGATGTTGGCCACAGTAAACTACTCAGGACAAAAGCAAACCAGTTAATTTCTTTCATAAGCTCAGCAGCATACATTTTTGATGTTATTAGTCTTTAAAAGGTGAATCAATATAAAAGACTAAGAAAGACAGATTCAGAAAGGAAACCTCATACTCGCAATGAAATTTAGATAGAATTTAGATAATCATAGAATGGTTTGGGTTGGAAGAGACCTTAAAGACCTTCCACTAGACCAGGTTGCTCAAAGCCCCATCCAGCCTGGCCTTGAACACTGCCAGGGAGGGGGCAGCCACAGCTTCTCTGGGCAACCTGTTCCAGTGTCTCACCACCCTCACAGTGAAGAATTTCTTCCCAAACTCTAATCTAAATCTCCCTTCTCTTGAAAATTCAGACTGAATAAATTCAAAGTGAGCCTTAAGTTAAAAAAACACACACACACAAACAGAAACAAAACAATCCAGATCGGCAGCCAGGCAGGCCTAGAGGCCCCTCTTTTTTTTTTTTTTTTTTTTTTTAAATTAAAGTTCCATTTGTGGCTAAAATTCTGCTGTGAGACATCTCGGACTCAAAAGGGCAAAGAAACCCGATACCTAACCAGAGCCTAAAGCCAGCCGGGGCCTGGGCTCAGGCATTGCTCTCACCTCACATGTGTCTGCTCACCTTTCTCTGTTGTTCTCTGAAAAACACACATCCAATGCCACCTAAAATACAGAGACGACCACTGCTTTGTTTCCTAGCAATACTGTAACACCATCTACCCTTGTTTGTTCCATTTTAATATGGGAGATATAGGTCTAATTGTCTTCTCCACCTGAAAGGATTTGGGCACTTTCTTCACACACCTCTAGAAAATGGCCCCAATGGGAGAGGGGCGCGAGAGCTGCTTCACAGTTGCAACACTTTTCAGGGATGACAGAAACAGGGTTTTATCCTTTTAAAAAAGTGAAGGGAGTTGAACACAGGTCTTCTCATGTCCTGCATAACTATATTAACCACTGAACCACTGATACATGGAAAGCCATGAGCACGGCCACTCTTTTCCCCCAGGAAAGGGTCAGAGAGCTGTGGGAAGAGGCCGACACTCAAGCACCCTGCTGAGGCACCTAACCCAGACCCCCACACCAACACCTGCACTAAGTTCAGGAGTCTGCACTTGAAAATGAAGCCCAAAACCTTGACAAATGCCCAGGAAACTTAGAAGCTTTAGTCCTGTCAAATGCCAGGCACCTGGGTGATTTCAGGTGAGCTGGTGCACTGGCACAACACTGCATCAGCTGCCAGCCCAGAAGCAGCGCAGCCACATGTGTGTCCCAGTGTACTCAAGCTAACCAGATATTCCCCTGAGCAGATGCAGTTAGCAGAGGCACCATGTTATGCTGCTGCCGCAAAACTGCCTCCAGTTCTGGGTTTAGTTTATCCCCACACAGTCAAACACACAAATCACATTTGCTAATTTTGCCCTAGCATGTTTTTCCACACCAAGATGGCAGCCACCCTTCAGGCAAGGCCTGAAGAGAACTCAAATTCACAACAGGCTGCGAGGTTCACAAACATTATTATCCCTAATACTCACCGCTTAAGTGTAAGCTTATTAACGCCAACTTCTGAGCACCCAGTTGCAAGGTCTTTCACCTCTCCCTAGTTATGACCTTTCTGAGAAAATTTAGTCTCAAGTAAACTTCCTTCAAGAATATACCATGCCACTGCCCAGCACTAACAAATACCTACTTAGAGAGGATAACACACTAAGTATGCAGGGCAGATCATATTAATGTGAGTTACACTCAAATTCACACAAGCCATAACTGTTGTGTAAAGTTTCTTACCCTAAAAATCAACTGAGATGTCTAAAGAAACAGCTTTTTTCTCTTTATGGTTTGTCCTCCAGAAGAATTCACGGCCTTGGAACTGCAGAGCTTTTGTCAGGAGAAAGTTGCAACATTTCCTGTAACACATTTCTGTATCACATGAATAGCATCAAACGCAATCAACAGAGAGTTCACGTATTTCTACTGGCCAAATATCTCCCTCAGCACATGCACCCTTTCCAGTCCTTTCTCTCTGCACTTCACACGGTTACCTGAAAAAAGGATTTATCATAAGTGAGTGCAATTATGCATATAGTTATTTTCAAAGGCATTGATTTAATGAAGCCCTGTAAATACACAAAAAAATGAACTTGAACCAATTCCATAGGATTTATTTCCTCAGTGCATTTTTCCATAATACATAAACTAAAATGCAATGAGTTTTACTGCTTGGCTGTGCAAAATAACTGCAAGAGATTTTTTTTTTTTTAATTTTCAAAATCACCTTAACAACAAGAACCCAGGAAATCCAACAAGAAGTCTCTCATCATTATTATGTAGCATTCTTTCTGGAATAAGTTAAATAGATGAAGGAAGAATGATGGTTCTGCTTTCGAGAGACAAGGACGTAACATCATCCTCACGAGGAGCTCAGGTACCAACATGATAAACATGACAATACTTCTTAAAAAATTAAAAATGTTGCAAACAATCCATTAGGGAAAGATCATTCCCACTTCCATTTCTGTTCATGTTTTACCAACGCCTGTGCTCTGACAGCTAACTGCTTTTAAGTGTCCTAAAAGTATTTTACAAATCTGAATAATTTAGGCTGTAGGCCAGGATTTAATTTCTTTAAAATTATCTTTTGAATTTGGCTTAAAGAGACTAAGCAGGTAAAAAGAGGTATATTCAAATGCTCCCCAAAATTTTCATGAAATTCAGACAGTTAAGTGGTCAACAAATGTGTTAAATTAAAAAAGAAGAGATGATGAACATAAAGCTTAAATGGTTTAAAGAGAGATGATAACGAAGTCCTATTTAAACTGAGGGTTAAGGAGAACGATTTAGGATGGTTCAAGCAGGCATAATTCAAAACAACATGAATAAGTTTTCTATTGTAAAATTCAAGTTAAACTTCAGCAAGAACTTTCAAACAACAAGATTATTAAAGACTGTGGAACTCAGAGAATTAAATGAAACTGAAAACCCAACTCTCCAGACACCCAGAAGTGCTAGACTGAATAAAATACAAGGCAATAGATGACTCTTTCCTAGTACAATTGCTAGAAACAATAAATAAATCCTCTCCACTGTCAGGAAGTAAATATCCTCACTAATCTTATCCATTTCCCAGATAATGGCTCACAGCTAAATTAGCTTTTAATTGTAAAGGGCAAGAACATTTCTGGCCTAAAGGAATCAGGTAAATAGACTCAATCAAATAATAATCAAGTAGACATTTCTTTGTTCATTCCTTAGCAGGAAATAACCACATAAAGAGAGAAAAATCTTCTTTGATAGGTGACAAGACTTAGAGAACCAACCTAATCTTGGCAGCAAGACAAGAAAATGGAAATAGAAAAAAACTGCTGTAAGGATTTATCTGAGGCTGTACAACTTCAGGAAATAAATTTGGAAGTATTTTTGAATGGTCATAAATAAAGTGTAAAATTAAGGGGATAAAGTTACATATTCAGGAGATTTTCAGATGTCATTAAAAATTAATAAGCATCAAAATCTCTTAGACAACATTAAAAAAAATCCTCCATCTTCATATTTCATCATCTAAATTTTATAACAGGGTGCTAGGGAATATGCCAAAAACTCTGTTACTAGTGTATCAGAACAATTACTGCTGTGATTATTTCACTGAAAAATTACAACTGTGATATTTATAACACAGAAACTAAATATAAGTAAGCCTCCAAGCAAAAATACATTATTCAGATGATAAATGTCTTTCACTACATTTTTTGTCATTTATTCTAATAACAGTTGCCCTATTTTCAGAAAATTTATATCATTCAGCCTTAACAAGTCTTTTCCAGAGGGAGAAAGACTATTAAATCCATTTCCCAATCATAACTAGTTGGAGAAAATTTTGGCTTCTTAAGTGAACATAATCCTTTGGTATGTGAAGATTTTTTTCTTTTAAAGCCTTGGTATTTATGCTAGAAAAATAACCATATTTTCTCTACATAAGTAATAATTAAGCAGGTGTTTCATTCCTATTTTGAATTACAATAAATTGGTGTCAAATTATGAATAGCAAAAAAACCTGTATCAGTTAAAAAAATAAACCTATGAACATGATAGGCATGCAAAAAGTATATACTAGTAACTTGGAAATGCTGCCCCTTCCTTCCATTTCAAAATCTGACTACAGTCAAAGTATTAAATTTTCTTCATCTAGATAGGTTACTTTAACTTAATGTAACTGATGATGCATGGGTACGATCACCTTTTTTTGCCAGCCGTCTCTGATTATCCTCATTTAGGCCATCCTGAGCATCCCTAGCCCATGATCAAGTTCTTCAAAATATTTACAGTTGATTCTAACTGTGATTCGAAACAAACCAAGTATATGTGGATCAAAGACTGAACGGCAGTCTGTGAACAGTGCGAAGGCTTGACCATGCTCTCCTAATGCAGATCACTAAGTATTTGAGGAAGAAGTGGAAAAATAATTGTGGCTGGAGAGCATCTGGTGCTAGAATGAACTCCCACAGTAGATCAGCCAAATCACGCACTGTTATGATTTCATTACTATCTACTTTCTGCAAAGTGGTCTTGTTTAACTAAAGCCTCTCTACTCTAAAAATTACAGTTATAACACTACACACCCTTTATGTAATAAAAACCTGCCAACAAGAAACATGTCAACAAATTATTTAAAACACAAAAAAAAATCCCCCCCCCCAAAAAAAAAACACCTTACATGTTGACATGTACAGAAAGAACACAATTGTAGTGTAAGACTTCAGTGAAGGAAGATTCCATCAATTACTATAGTAACTGGATGCAGTTCTGTGAATTAAAAAGAAACTAATTAGGCAAATAAATAAGAAAAGAATCTCAACTCTCATGTAATCTATTATGCAACTTTTTCCATGCATTATGCAACAACATGGAACCTCTGCAATGCACCAGTAATCCCCATCTTCCGCATGGTACTGTAAAGGTCCACTAGCAGGTCCAGCTGCAATTCACTAGGGTGGATCAGTCATTCCCCTTGGAAGTGGGAGATATGTGCTCGAGTGCTCTCACAGCTGCTGGAGAGAAACTGCAACTAGATCTCCCATGCTTTAAGGGAATACTGTGGGGTAAAAACCAGAGTTCCTCCACTCTTCTTCCTGTTTGTTTTAGAAGGCCCCAAAATAAGATATTTTGGAAACACCAGTACAAATTAAAGCAGTAATTCAGACATTATGTTGCAGCAATATGACCTGAAATTTCTGTATACTCTGTAAAGAATAAGAATTATGAAATAAAGATGCTAATTACCTAGAATTTTAAGTCTGTCATGCTAATCTATTCTGGTTATAGTGATCCAGATGTTCTCAAGACACATTCAGAGTGCAAACCTATTTTAGTCTACACTCATCTTTGCTACCTCTGACTTATACCTCTTAATATACAAAGAAATAAATGAGAGAACAGTATTTTTTTCCCAAATCAAAACCAGTAATAGAAAGTATCCCATTAGAGGGATCACAAAGAAAATACAGTTTGAGAATAGACTTATCACTGCTGAAGGGGATGAAAGCTGAAATGTACCTAGAGAAACAAGCATCTTTAAGCATTTGTCTAACCAAATGTACAGCAGACTGCCACAGGCATCTCGCCTGCATAGCTCTTTCTCCACGTTCTGTCCTTTTGTACTGTGCCCTAGGCAAAGCAGATCAATTTAAAACAAAATTGATACAAACATTACTTAAATGAGCTTGTAGGTCATTTAAGTTAAATGGTCTATTTTAATCTTATTTTGCAGTTAGATTTTTAGATATTTTCCAAAAAAAGAGATCTATTGTCATTCATTAGTATAACAGTGCAAGGATACTGAAGTGGAAACGAAGATATATTAGATCTGGTCAGTCTTTAAAAGCCAGAAGGATTCAACATAAGTTTATAGAGTTCCTCAGGTGACTGTATGTTTATTAACATACCATTTGTTCAGTGTTAATTTTGCATTATTTTGTCAGGAAATTACGGCATTTAATTGCTAGTTGGTTTTGGTTTTGGGATGGGTTTTTTGGTTTTTTTGTTGGGTTGGTTTTTTTTAATCAGATAAGTTGTCCAGGAGTCTAGTTCAGTGAAAACAGCCAAACCTAGTTACAGATTTTTTTGAAATCTCAGTAGGAACTTCCATGTATTTTTGACATCTAAATGTCTTTGAAAATTTGTGTACATATCCTTTAAATTTCAAGAGTTAGATCACAACCTCTCCAATATATTCCATGTACATATGTGGAAGAAAGGCTTTCTTGCTTTTTCAACACCCAGCTGGGTTCTCAACTTTGAATGAAGCCTGAATTGACCCATCAATCAGCTCTATCACACTTACACATCTGCAAGTAATACAGTTTTGGTTTAGCTGGCTGAAAGTGCAGACAGCTGAAGCAGCACAAAACCCAATGATTAGAAGCCTGAGTTTCTAAGTTAATTTCAGACTGCTGCCGTTGTAGCTCTCAGCTGTCAGGATCAGAAAACCAATATTGTACAGAACCGTATGCACAATTACACCAAGTGATAATCTACTCCTGATGGTGGGTCACAATGGACAAAGAAAGAACCAAAGAAGAGGAGAAAAACAGAAAACAAAATGAAAAGGATGAAGATATTAGCATATGAAAACAGGACACTACTACATGTTTGTGTAAACTGTAAAACTACTACAGAAATACTCTGAGAGAGAAATTCCATTTTCAGCTTTTAATGCTAATCTTCAGCAACTCCACTGGTTTCAATCAAGTTACACTGCATTGCACCTTCCTGAATAAAATTTAGCCAAATCTTAACCATTGAAATAAAAAATACATACGGAAAAACTTCTGTATCTGCACATTTCTGTGTT
Organism: Leptosomus discolor; assembly: GCF_034619465.1. NCBI lineage: Eukaryota > Metazoa > Chordata > Aves > Leptosomiformes > Leptosomidae > Leptosomus > Leptosomus discolor. The sequence continues at coordinate 19,318,961 of NC_141395.1, read as the reverse complement.
ATAGATCAGATCGAAACCTAGAGACTGAGACTGAAATACTGGCAAAAAAAAAAAGAGATTTTTTTTTTTAAGCCTAAAGTTCTAAACCTGAGCATTAACCTTTAAAATAGAATTCAAGCTTCGTTTCTCAGCAAAACACAATCCAATACTGAGAACTTAATTCCTTAATCCTGACACAGAGAATATTTTCTTAGATTTCCTTCTTATGAACGTTTCAACACAGCATCTAGTCTTACCCAGTCCTGCAGGGAAAATAATTCATAAACATCTCTTTTCCACAGATCTTTACATTCAATTTTCATTCTAGCATCCCTGCACACTGTTTTAAATGTTATTTTTAAATATTTGCAGTGGTGTAAATTAGAAATCTGGGTTTGTGTCTCTCCTGATCCATCTGAAGACATGTATCAAACAATGATCATGAATTTTGCATGCAGCGGTACTGTCAAAACAATCAGAAAAAAAATTGCTGATTTTCCAACATACCGAGTGTTTCTGCATCTGAAAAATAGATCTTACTAAGAGTGTGCATGACTATACTGCTGGATTCTAGAGACCAGGATTCTCTTATGTGAAACTGCAGAGAAAATGGAGACCAAATGCTTCTCTCAATTTCAGTATCCAAAGACTGAAGCACCAAAACTAGTGGGGACCTTTGAAACCAACAAATTTTGTAACTCCCAGAAATGCTACAGTGTTGTTTTCCCATTACAACAGCCATGTATTGTCATCAGCCAGGCAATGAGCATTCCTTGCTTGCCAAAGTAAAGCACACAATAAAGATGCAAAGAGAGAGGGCAGAGCAGCAGCAAAGAGATAAACCAGATACCATCTAGGGCCCAACAGCTGAATTACACACAGTCGGTGACCAAATGAATCAACCAAGCAAAATCCAATACAATAGTCTGTCATTAATACAATGAAAGTGAAAGCACTCGGCATCCATCATCAGCTCCTTCAATGACTCTCCCTGGCTCAGTGGCAGCCTTGTGCCCTCCTTTGAAGTTCATAATTGAATCTGTAAAAGAATATAAAACTATGTGCCCATTGTAAAAAGCGAGTATTTGGCATGTCCTGCCAAGCTGTAGCCTATAAATTGCTGGGCGAGACACAATGATTGTCAAAACTGCTTGAAAACAATCTGGATTAAAAAAAAAAATCCAGATCTGTGATGACAACCAGAGCAATGACATTAACAAAACCCCAAAAACTCAGCAAAGGGAGGTGCTTTGCGGAAGGACGACAGCAGTTCGCAAGGCTGCAAAGACGTCCACATACAGATGGCTCATTTGGGCAGAGGAGAACAAAGTTCCTCTTCCTTTGCTACCAAATTCAGCAAGAACATAGTGTCACAGACCTCTTCCAGGTCATTGCTGACAACTGCTAAACCAGCAAACATTTGACAAGTGCTACATTTTCCTACCTTTGGGACCTCTCAATCAGGAACACCTTTCTCCTGAAATACACAAACCAACAAAAAAAATGTAACTGATCAGAAATAAAATTAACTCTTTAGCACAAGAAAGTAAAGATGGTACATGGGTAACCCCAAGCCATTTTGGATCAGCTGGTATTTTTAAATTATCTCATCTACAGATGAACAAGACATTGGTAAGACCAAAGAGAATTATTTCTCTTTCCCCAAAAACATCCAAGACATAACTGTGAAGCTAATGATGACAAGCCCTATGACATGGACCCCAGCAAGGAGAGCAAAAGCAGAACTGCAGCAATCTTTGAAATCCAGAACCTTGTCTCAGGCTGCCCCACTTACAATACAAGGAAAAAAGGGAACTAGTAAATCGTCCTTCCTCTGCTATTCAGTCCCAGTTTCTGGTACTCAGCCGTTTAAAGTTTTCCTAAGCTGATGACTGCATCTCTTGAACTAGGATCATTGTGCTTAATTACCTAACTCTTTTTTAACCTATTTACATTTATGGCCTCCACAATATCCCACATCACTTTAAGTTTTGCACTTGAACTTTATACTTTGTGGGAAAAGTGCTTCACTCTTGTTTTTAACTTAGTGATTGACAATTTTCTTGAAATTGACTATTTCTGCTATAATGAAATAGTTAGGATTTATTCTGTATTCTCTGTTTCTTTATTTTTCACAGTATCGCATCCTTTGTATCCTGAATTGCCTCATTTCCAGAGCAACTCCTAATCTACACAGCTTCAATATGAACAGAACCTACTTCCCCACTTGTCAAGAAACGCTGAATGACATCACCTCAAAATATGACCCAGACTTTACAGTCCTGAAATTGAAAGCTCAGGGAAAGTCCAGGTTGCCAGCAGTCAGGGCTATCACCAATGACACTGTCTGAGACCACTCCAGATGGTGACTGTCAATATCACATGAAAGCTGTGGACAGGTCAGATAACATTCAGCATTCCTCATTTTTCTTGAGGAAACAAAAAAAATATGCAGAAGGTGCTCTGCAATATAAAGGTGCACAATACAGAAATTGTGTCCAGATCAGCAGCCACTTAACACTCACCTCCCCTTAAACATAGCCATACACTTGTGTGAAGCACAAGAAATAGAAGAGCAGGAGCAAACGCCCATTGAAAAAGAGCACAACCTAGACAACAAGCATCCTACACCACAGAGAGAAAACCACCCTAGGGAGAGATGGAATTTGTTACAGAAAAAGGACACTGAGAGCCAGCAGTAGCATCTAAAAATCAAGAGACAGGCTCAAAAGATGAGATTTTTTAAAAGGCACACATCGGATGATTTTTGCCTTCTGGATTATCAAGACCGATATTTTCACATTTTCTGTCTCTACCATGACAGCTAAAATCTTGCCTATCTTACTTTTACTTTTTAAATAAAAATCTAGAATATAGGTGTTTTCTTGGTGTTGAAGCTACAAGATTGCAAGATTATAGCAGAAACATAAAAGTTGACAGTAATGATTTGATATTGAATTTTCTTTTTAATTTCCTGCTCTTTTCATTATATTCACAATTCACACGCATGTCTTGATTGCTCATGTTCATAACACATCTGTAATCTTAGCACTTAACACACAAATGATAGAAACCTTCCTATCACTTGTATTCCTATCCCTACGAATCAAGACACTTAAAATGAAACACTTGAAAATAGAGACTTTGTGTAGGAGTCCTGCAGCTGATTGTGGATTGACTTGCTTTCCATTCCAAATAAGAAAAAGACTACTTTTTTTCTCTCTCTCTTTTAATACCACAACCGTTCTTAACAGTTGTTGGAAGCTGCTTTAAGGCTTAGAATACTCTAATAAATCTCAATGTGATTTTAGTGCCTCACGGTCATTAGGAAATGCTGAGCACCTGCCATCTCAAAACAAAGCCTGGGTTTAGATAATTCAAAAGGAGTGTGACTAGTACTAAAACATAGTATCAATAACAAAACCAAAGGAAAATTTATTTAGTCTTGTATTTCGTGAAAGCTGAAAACATTCAATTGAATTTAATATTTGCCACCAGGCAGAAATTTTTAAAAAAGATCCCCATTAGAATGAAATATATTTTCATATTTGCATGTATATGGACACAAAAAAACCCACACACTTTCTTAAACAAAAAAAGCCTGCTGGAAAAACACTGAATGTTAGCAGGAAAATAATCAATTACTTTATTGACTGAGGAAAAAAAAAAAACAACAAAACCAAAAAACCACACACCACAACACCACTAAATCACTCATAATAATTATAAATCAATATTATTTTCCTATATAAAACATATCAGCAGCAGAAACAAACCCAGTCTTAGTAATGAGTTATTGAAACTTTTACTAAACTGTAAAGCATTAACAATACTGTATCACAGTTTGCACAGATCATTTATCAATTCTTTTGTTTTTGCTCAAGAGAATCTTGCCAGACCTATTTTAATGACATTTTGTACTTTTTAATTAATATTCATAATAGAAGTACTATATAAACCGTTATTTCTGCAATCACTGTGAAATGAAAAATTTGAGATTCAAAGATTAAAGTATAGCAGATAGCAGAACAACAGTCTCTGGGTTACAATAGTTGAACGGGATTAATCATAATCCCCTAGAATTTTTAAATTCCATATCCATAAAACAGCACTTTGCCTAATCTATAAAATTTGCTGTTTGTTGTGTCAAAAAAATTAAAAGTTTTATTAGTCTAAAAAACCTCCAAATTTAGAAATAAAAGCACAAACTAAGAGGTATTTTTAATACTGTCCATTCACAATTCATAACTACTATTATTTGCACTTTTACAGCAGCACTTTATGTGATTACAGTCATAATGGTTATGCCGCAACAGCTCAGTAATTCCTGTGAGCAATCAGGAGAGTAACAGAGAGAAAAGAAGTAGATTCCATTCTTTTTGCATTGCCAGAAATCTATTTGTTTGCAATCAAGCCAATAAACAAGTTTGTTATTCATATGCATACTGCCCTAGTTCCTGAATTGGCCAGTCAGGGACCAGGACCCCTTCATGACAGACCCTGCCTCCACCCAGAACAAAAATATGGTCCTCATCCCAAAAGGTTCACACAACTTTTTGCCTAAACAAATAAACAAAAAATACAGCCACCTAAACTTGGTGGCTTGTTTACAGCATCCTATGCATGTTGCAATGAACTACTGTGTTTACCCTTACATGATGCCAAGCACAAAGCAGATTACCCCAATTTTATCAAGGGTAAACCTGCCTTGCATTTACGTAAGGTCAGCACATGCAACCAAGGAGTTAGAAGAGAAGGCTCTGATGCTACCTACCTTTGGCCAACATAGAAACGCTGGACAGAGAAGTGGAAAAAAATCATCATTCACAAATATTCAGTGAAGAGTTACTAGGTTTTTGCACATTTATTTCAGAAGTTTCTGTTCAATGGATCTTCTCCACTCCAGAGGCAGCTGCAGTTTTCTGTTTCCCTGGGCAATACTGGCTTGCATTTGAAACCTCTCACGTCTCTTACGTTATGGCTGGGCAATAGAAAAAAATATTCATGTATTTGCTGGCCAAAGTAAATCAATTCAGATACAGCAGACACAGAGTCCTAAACTTTTAGGCTAGATGAAGTGAAACGAACACAATACTACGCAAACTATAGATCACCAAAAAACATTTCATGCTCTCTAAAACTGAATGTGGCTTTTTCTTTAGAAGTCTTTAACCTTTTCTTCCAATGTCATTTTAGAGCAAAGTCCTGTAAATTACATGAGGTTTCACTGGGTACTCCATAGCAGAGTTTTTTTCAATCCATTCCCCTAAAAGATAAGAAATGGGGGGGTTATTCCAAAAGCAAGAGGCACGTTTGATGTTAATGAAGAAAGCCAGCTGGATGGCTACAGAAAAAAAAAATCCTTTCTATGTAACTGGTGAGGATAAGCATGAAAGGTGCTGCACTGCTTAATGCTATTTTTGAGAGCATGTTCACCTATTCTGGATTCATTCAGACACTTCTCTCAAAAAAAGATACAGAATTCACCTATTATTAGAATTTTCACTTGAGAAGATTCTCCAAGGAGTATGAAACACAGCTTTACGAGTGCTTTTACAGCTCATTGCCACATTTAATTTCAAAAGCTATTATAATGTTGCAATAAAAACAAGTGGACATAGTTAAGTATTTCACTATAACACAACCATTAAGAGGAAAAACAGAATAAAGTGGAAGCTTTCTAAAAGATAATCATATAGTCAGTCAAGTCTTACACTTGAGCATGTCTATCTTCAAACAAAGGGAAAGGATGACAGTAATTGAAGGAGATGGATAATAAGGGTTACAATCTAAGTTATTAAATTTTGTGAAAAAAGTAAAGAATGTTAAAGTCTCAGAACATAACAGACTTGTAGAGACTACATGAACATTTGTATTGATGATGATACTTTTGGAATGTACACACGCGTCAAACAAGGTAGCAGTAGCCTCAAAAGAACTGGAAACTAAGTTGTTCCTGAAGACATCGTTAAGATGGCTGGCAGCAACTGCTGCATAGATTTGAGGGGGGGGGGTGGAAGGAAACACTACTTTTATTCTATAGATTCATTTAAAACACCAATACATATAATATCCCTTCTGTTGGCACAATAATGTACTGTTCTGGGACGCTCTGGTTCTATTTTGGTACTTACCTAAATAGGTCACAAAAATTATTAAAATAAATTCTTAAAGCACACTGATTTTTCTGAAAAAGGATACAGGTTATCCACATTTTCATCAAATCAAAGGTGGAAGAGTGGGCATTCTTCTACAGACAACATGAAATTATAATTTTTGTTGCATTCTTCATACTACAGAACATATCAGGAGAATATATGCTCTTCCTTACAGATTTTCAGATCATAAACTTCCAACCTTTTCAATTTTGCATCAATATACTTGAGATGCTGGTAGTGCAATCTCATAAAAAACTGTTCTCTATTCTTAGTAGCTGATATCAAATTTTATCCATTTCCCACTTGGGCAGAACAGGTGAGAAATTTTTTAATTAATAGGGACAAAAGTGGTTCAACTACTTCTGCATGGCTATTTAGCAGTCCGTGGGTACAGTGTATCTATAATCTCAACCTTGACTCTCAAGGTAAAGAACAAATCTCCAGAGCAAATGAGTGGCTAATACTTGCCATTTAAATCCTCATCGTTACCGTCACTTAGCTGCAGTTCAAATGAAAAATATCAACTTCCTACATTTAGCAGGGCATATAATTTATGGATTTAGCTAAAAGCTCAAGATTCACTTTTGTTTTACAGCTGTTGTAATAGGCTTTGTCTTAGAGATAAGCAGATTAAATAATTAAACAAGAATGAGAATGATGTCTTCAACTCTACTGAGCTGGGCCTTGAAAAAAGATGCACATTTCTAGATTGGCAGTCAAGACTTCATTGATTGTTACATGGGAATTTTGGCAACTTCCTCAAGCTGATTTTAGACATCATTATGCTGCTTAATTCCAAACAGAAAGCTTTCATACTTTTCTGTTCTGTATGTTTTCAGTACACAGTTCAAAAAAAACAACAAAAAAAAAAGTCATCTTCATTTAGGAGGAAACATACTGATATTTTTCTTACTTGAATTTTAACAATACGACTGATAGGATTTCTGTTTGGCTCTTGGGGAACTGTCAAAGTTACAGATAGATAGATAGATGGGTGGATGCTGAAAGTAAAAATCCTTGTTCTAGAAATACACTCTAGCACAAATTTATCAACTGCATCTTTGGTCCAACCAGATCTAGGAGAGACTACAGAATCTTATCCTGGTATTACTTTTTTTTTTTTTTCTGCTTCCTTTTACAACAGAAATATGGCTTTACAGAATGAAATAGTTCCATCTTAGTATTGAGAAGCTTGATGTTTTGGTCCACTAACAAGTCTTACTGATCTTACTGAATCTTACAAATACTGAGCACATCAATATAATGCAGCCCTTGTCTATGTCTACAAACATAAATCCAATTATTCAGATTTACCAGTAGCATTTTCCTGAACCCCAAAATTAAAATGCTTCAGAAGAAAGAACAATCTTGAAGTTATTTTTATTCCCCTGTGGACTGTCTAAAGAAAAAAATATGAGAACTACTAGTCAGTACCAATAAAAAAAAATCTAAAGCACTTATAATTTGATGCACGATCTCCCTGATTGCAGCTTTATTTCTTATTGATATTTACAACACTATAGACATCCTTAACACTACACAACCACCACAGAGTTTTAGGTGTTTCACTAGGAAAGATTTGACATAAAAATCATATTCTTGCTGATGGCTGTTACTTCTAAAATAAAACCCTTGTACACATTCATATGTTGAAAAAGACGTTTACATGTACATATCATCTTCCTCTCCAGAAATGACATGGCATTTTGCTGTTGAATGTAATGACATACATTGCCAGACTAATTACAGTTTAAGTATCTATTTTCTATTTTTGCCAGAATCTAATAGCAGGGTTTGGGGTTTTTTTTCCATCCTTGAATAGTTTCAGTGACTGTGAATGCCCCTAGAGAGAATCTAGCGCAATTGTTAGTGACTGATAACTGGAACAATTCCTCAGAACAGCAGCTTCAGATCAGTTTTTCTTAATTTATAGCCCTTTGACTACTTTTAATACAAGTTTCCAGAAAAAGGTGCAAAACAATCCAAATCTCTCTCCAGAAAGCAACACAGACATCCAATACTTCCTGGCATTTTGGAGCGTGACAGCTACAAAGTGATTGCTCCAAGTGAAACTTGCTGTGGAACTTCTTGCAGCCCCAGTGATGCAGACTCCTACGCTCTTTAAAAAAGACAACAGGACTCCACAAAGGCGTAAAAATGTACATTTAAGGTTAGCATTTTGCAGATCCAAATTCATAAATAATGTTACAGCTTACATTTTTGTATGGTTTTAAAACCTGCTTGCAATCACAAAACTGGATGAACAGTAGACATCTTTTTAATATACTCTTTGAATGCATTTATAGTAAATTCAAGATTCAGGTGGACTTAACTGAAGGTATCAACTTCTATAATCCAGATAAACTCCTCTCTTCTCCTCAGCTTGCACATAACGTATCATCCATATGTAAAAGTGTCTTTGCAAATAGACAAGAGTGAGCCCTTGTGACAGAATCTGGAAGAGATCTCATGAGGTCTTCTAGTCCATCACTCAGCTCTAAAGCAGCAATAACTGTGTATGTGCCTTTCCTTGTCAGGTATTTGTCTTACTTGCTCTTACAGACACATAATGGAGATTCCACAAACATACTAGACAGTTTGTTCCACTGCTTCACTATCCTTAGCATTAGACAGCTTTTCTTAACATCCTTTTAATACTGTCCCATAACTTTTTCTTCTTTTCCTATTTAGTAGGGATATAAGAAAGAAACTGGTCTTTTTTGCAGCAGCAGCCTTTTACATACTAAACATGTGTGTCTCCATGGTTGGGTTGGACTAAGGAATCCCACTTTCTTCAAATCTTTCACATTTTTTAGGCTCACGCTGATATTTGGTGTTCTTCTTGAATTACTCTACAATTGCTACTCTTCACTCGAAACACAGCAGGTAGTACTGTACTAATAAGCTAATGCAATTACAAATGCCAAATATTACCTCACGTACCTTGAAGACTTCATTTCTCCTACATATGCTACTGTGCCTGCTCCTTTGCAGCAAGTTCCTGCTCTGTTTGACTAAAAATGAGAACTTGCAAATCTTGACATAACTTTCACATCTCCACTGAATTCCAAAATCTATTTATAATCAACTTCGCAATGTTTCATAAATATCTAAGTAAACAAAGTGAAAAGGCTTCAGCAGGGGGACAGGGAAATCAGCAAAGATACGGAAGAATCAGGATTCAAGATTCTGTTTTGTCCCAGCTGTACAAGGGCATGAGCTGGCTTTCCTGCTTCTGTTCCTTCATTTCTTTCCCCATGCCATAACCAAATCAATTCTTCTCCATGCAACTTAATCAGCTCCCTCTTTCCTTTCATACCACAGTCAACCATAAGGTCCACAATTCTCCACGTTCACACAAATCTCTTCTCACACTCAATTTTACCCTCATTTCACTCTGCAATTTCCTTTTTTTCCCCACCAAGACACTTCTTTGCTTCTATTTTAGTAATCGCCTTTATCCAACTTTCACCTTGCCTATCCTAATCAACAAACTTGTAGAAGCAGGGTGGATTTTAATCCTCTTTAAATACGCTAAGCTCATTTTTCATTTCACAAAAACAACTTTTACATTTCACCAACGCTGAAAATTGTGTTGAACACATTCAGTCCTCCATTAATGTGGAAAACAAAAATGGCACTCATTGCAAAAGGAGTCACAATGGCACGATTCTTCAAAAGTTTGCCTTTTTTTTTTTCTACAACACAGACCTGAAAAAATAAGTTACAATGTATCACAGAAATGAAAGGAACATGCTGGGCTATAGCTTTCTCTTCTCATATCAAATACACAACTAATTGTTCAAGACGATTTACAGTGGATTAAGTTTTCCCTCACCTGCTTAAATCCTCTCATCCACTGAGGCTGTAAACATTACTTATTTAAGAAGCATTAAAAGATGTCAGTGGAAGTATTTGGTTTTAGAATAGATTCTATATTTTTTTTCAAAGGAAAAAGTAGAAAGGGGAGATGCAATTATTAGCACAGGAAATAGAAAGCATATGTTTAACAAGTAGAAATTGTGGGAAGAACTCAAACAAGACATAAATGCATTAAAGTGGGATGATTTCCACACAGTATTCATACTTTTTCCTATTTTTGCACCAATATGTATCAGTCTGCCAATTATTCTTAAACAGTAACACCACAGCATACCATGTGATCCAGAGAAATCTTTTTTGATCATAACATTGGCAAATACAAAGTGGGGGTTTGGGTTTTTTAATAAATATGTGTCCTCGATCACTACTTCCTTTCATTCTAGCATTTTCCTGGAAAAAGATTTCTTTTCTCTTTTCACTCAGAACTTGGAATCCGGCAGTAAAAAAGAAAACACCCAAAGCAGCAATTCAATCCTAAATTTATAGTTATAATTAGGTTTTGGGATTTTATTTTCAGTGGTGCCGTTATCTCAGTACTCTTGTCTTGAAAATGTAATGGTGCCTCTGTATTTTTCCAAAAGAATGACAACACTCCTGTAGTCTCTATAAACTTGCCTTAACTGTTGCTATAATGCTAAATTTTGGTGAAATGAACGGGGAATTAGTACTGTTATACAAACTGTGGGGTCAGGCTCTGCCATCCATTCTCATAATGAGCAATACATTTCATCTGCAAGTCTTGTCGGCGGTCCCACTCAGCATTAACAAAAGCAAAAGAATTTGGCCTGTTAGTGTGAGCAGCTTCCCACACTCACCTGCTACATTAAAAATAGTTACTAACCAAGATCTCGCTATACCGTTCTCCCACATATGGAGGCCTAAGTAGTAATAACTGCGTGCCATTTCCAGCAGCGACAAGAGTACTTGAAACAAACAACATCTTACCTAGTCCATACATATCATACCATACGTATCATGTCACTCTTTAAGGTCTTGTATCTACCAGATTGTAAAAATAAACAAAGCAAAACAGCTTTTGAATTTTAAGACTGAATGAGGAAAGCAAGAGAATACGCACTTCGAAAGGAAGAGTCAGTTTGGCTTTACGTACGTGAGGTTTACTGTTATCTTCAGAAAACACAGGAAAACAACATGGCAGGCATAAACACAGTTAGCAAAAACATCTGCACTTTGGCTATACATGCTCCTTCTACCTGAAATATCAAACCTCTGTCAGGTCACAACCCTGTTTGGAAAGCCAGTTTTGACTTGCATACCAGAGAGATCCAGAACAGACAGAAAGAAATTCTCTATGAATAACTTTTGCTATGAATACACTACCCGAAGTGACAATTTGCAAAATAATTTATATGCAGCGAGGTATACATGTGTACAGACAAACTAACGATATCTGGTCCTTTGATTGAAAATCAATAAAAGATCTTTGTAGAGAAGATCTGCAGATTGTTTCTCCCATTTTGTAAACAAACGATGACTCCTCAGCAATCTTTCAATTACTCACAACTATTTTAAAGCACTCTGAATAATCATACTGAAAAAATACCTTTGATGACTGATAAATAAAACATCAGATGATATAGAAAGCATACAAGTCTGCATTTTGTTACCATATTAGTATATGTACTGAACAATAAAAAAATAAGACTATATTTGCATTTTCAAGAGCAGTTTGAACAAATTGCGTCTAGGTGAACAATTTCCTTTTTCATTTATTTCTACAATATTGCACTTACAGACAATTTGCAATGGATTTCTAACAGTTTTCACAGAAATTTCCCCATACCGAAAAAAAAATGAGAAGCAGTAGCCTAACCACTAACAAAGGTGCTGCCGCTGATTAAGAACTGTTTCCAAAAGGAGTTTGTGAAAAGAGACCAATAAGGAAATTATTTAGTTCCTCAAAACCACAGGTAACAATGTATTCTACCATTTTGCAAACTGCTAGGGATTCAGGGTGTTTAATTAAAAGCTTGTATAATAAATCGGTAAGAACATATGACTAACACTACAATAAAAATAGATTCCACTTTGTACAGACTGTGGGATTTTGGTGGGAAATTATACTGAGGCTTCACAATCTCTGAATACCATTAGAAGACAAAATTAATCAAGGACTCGATTCGGTATCTCTTTACTATAAATAACGATTAAAACACATCATGTGTTACAGTTTCACAAAAAAAAAAAAAAAAAAAGAAAAAAAAAGATTAACTATGTTTAACTATGTTGCATACACCAAAGCCATTAGATGAAGCCCTTAAAGGATACAAACTCAGCTGGGAGCCTTTTTCTTCATACCCAGAGCCCACCGAACCAGGACCACGCTCGGAACAGAAGAACTGTATCTGTTTTAACAGCTTGCACTCCTGTTCGCTCGTTTCCAGTCAAGAAGAGGATTGATCCCTAAAGCAGAAGTACTCTAAAGGTACTGCTATGCCACCGTGTTACCTGCCAGGCTAACAGTGCTAAAGTTGGCACCGATTCCTGCTCCTTGGACTCTGCCATGACTCCAGGTACAAGACTCCCGCCATGCAAAAGCCCTTTCTGCCTTACCACATGCAGGGCTCTAGACACCAGCCAGGCTGAGACTGCCAGAGCACTTACACACACTTTATTGCTTGACCCACAGATAAAATGCCAACGGGACAGAGAAATCTCGAAGACTGAAGGAGCTGTGCCTTTACCATTGCTGTGGCAGGAAAGCAATGTTGCCTTGCTGACTTGCAGAGGCCCTCTCAGGAACAGCAAGAGTAAGAGATGACTGACGAAAAGGACATGGCGCAATATGTATTACACGGAGCGTAAAGTCTCCCTTCCCTACTTGAAGCAAGCACAACAGCTGCTGAACTAGTTAGCTGTAGTAAATGGAGGTGGGAACCAGGCCATGAACTTAACAAGCAACAGCACTGACAGGGACCTGCAGCTCTGCAGACAGGTACTGCATCAGGGCAGGGCTCCGACAGTCAGGGCTGCAGAAGGAACCAGGGACAATTCTCCCCTCATCAGCACACAAGAAATACTATCTTCTTTGGTCCTCTCAGCCACAGCAGTAGCCTTGTTTCTGTGCCCAGCCCTGGAGGGACAAAACCTAAAGCCAGACAGCACAAGGCAATCCTGTGCGTTGCACCTTCGGAAAGCTGACTCCTCCGACTCCCTGCACAGCGGCCATCGCACAACCACAGACAACAAACATTGACAAAGCAAGACCAGCACACAGGCTAGAAAGGTATGAGCAAGAGCGAGACTGCTACCGACCGCAGACTACTGCACTGATGTGAAACACTGAGGACTAAGCCTTCCACAGAATCAGTGATCACAAACCACAGACGGAAACCCGCTTTACACTGAATTGTCTCTCTAAGGAAAGGAATCAGGCAGCCAGGCTGTCAGTGAAAAAAGCAGGACCTTCTTCTACCCTAGTATCAGAAACTGCAAGAGCAGCAAGTAATAGGAATTAGGTTTCATAAAAGGTATCCAAAGAGCAACAGGAAAAACTGTCCCTGCCACAAGGAGAAAGGAGATGCCAGAGATAACCTCACACTATGTAGCTAGCTGCCACCTGACTGCAAAACGGACCACATCAACAGATGATGGGAACAGACCCTACAAAAAATGGGCTTGCCACCAGTGCATCTCATCAACCTGCGGCAGTTGAGACGTCTCTTTCAAGCTTTGTCAACATTGTGCAGCTCATCGTGCTAACACAGAGCCATTTCAGGAGCCAGCAAAGCCTCTGCAGACCTATGCAGGGTGTTCACAAGGATGTGTACGCACAGTCAGACATGAGAGACTTCTCCCTGCCCCAGACAGGGTGATTTCCAGTGCGAGACAGGAACCGCCATTCACAAACAGAATCTCGGTATGAGATCAAGATCGACACCCACACTTACACCTTGCGTGTGTCTGCAAACCTCGTGTTTGTGGGAGGCCAGGCAGGAAAGAGGGTCCCCGCTAATCTGACGGCATAAGAAGTCCCCCACCAACTGACCCCTTTCCCACTTGCTGGGGAGACACTGTCCAGCCGTAGCCGTGCATCACACTGTGCTCAGAGGCAAGGGTGCACCACGTACCCCCTAGACGACAACAACCCCACAGATCACCAGCTCCATCTCAGAGCACAAGAAACTGCGACACCGCGGCACGAAGCTGAGACCGGGATCCGGAGGGAGACAGACGCTGCCGGGCGAGTGCCAGACCTCAGCAGATTCCCCTGCGGTCTGCAAGCGAGGGTGGGCCAGGGACCCGCAGGGACAGCCCCAGCCCCGCAGCGGGACCCACGGAGCGGCCCACAGGGGCTCGCTCCCCAGCACTGCCCCACCGCCGGGGAGTAGGGAGACAAGGGGAAGCCGGGGACCAGGGGGAGCCTGAGGGAGATGTCGGCGGCAGGGGGATGTGGAGAGAGGGGGCACCGAGGGGCAGGGGATGCCTGAAGCGGGGGGAGCCGGAGGGCAGGGTGCTTGCCCCGGCAGGACACATGTACGCACACCGCTCCGTCCCCGAGCGCCCTGGCATCCAGACATCCCCGCCGCATAAGCCCGGCACCGGAGCGAGCCAACCTGTTTCCCCACGCACCGAGAAGGCGGCTCCGGCCCCCTGCACAGGCGGGCAGGAAGGCGCCCCCCGCGCCCCCCTCCCCGGCTGCCTCCCCGCGGGGCGCATCGCGCGCGCACACACATCCCCCCACACCCCCCCGCGGCCGCGCTGCGGCAGCCGTACCGTGGGCAGCAGCGGCTCCATCTGCGCCCCTTGGTCCTGGGTCTCCATGCGGCGGCGCGGCCGCGGCGGCGCCCTCCCCGCCGCCCGCCCGCCCGCCCGCCCGCCCGCCGGGGCGCGCTCCCCGGGCGCTGCGGGAGCCGCTGGGCTGCGCTGGGCTCCGCGCGCCGCCGCGCTCCCTCCGCGGATCCGGTGGCGCGGAGGCAGGAAGCGCGCGGCAGTCACATGGCCCCGCGCCCCGCCGGCCCCAGCGCGGGGGGAGGCAGGAGCCGGATCCACCTGCGGGATGCGACCGGATCCCGCCGCCGCCGCGCCCCCCTCCCGCCCCCCCCCCCCGCGTCGGGGCGGTGAAGGCGGGCGGACCTCGCCCCCCCACGGCTGCGTCTGCAAACCTGCGCCCGAGCGCGGCGGTGCCGTGAGCTCCTCCGCACCGCGCCTCTCCCCCAGGGGGCTCTGCCCGGTCCCCGCGGCCGAGAGGGGAGCGGGCTCCGTGTCCGAAGAGGAAGGAGCGGAGGGACCGGACCCCGTAGACCCCTGAGTGACGCTACTGCAAACGTCAAGCCGCGGCTCGGGAGCTTCGGCCACAGTCCCCCCAAGACTGTTGCTTCAGTGGAGTCGTGGGCCAAGATGCATTTGGATGTAATCGGCAGGAGAGCACCGAGAACCAGTGCTCCCCTGCTCGGCCCTGCCAGGCTTTGACCGTTAGACACAGGCAGCACCTTTGAAACAGAGGTCTGTCCCATTCTCCACTAAAACAAGCCCACCATCCGCTTTTGCCTGCACGTTATAGACATGTATCCAATTACCATATCCTTCTGGACACAATTTAATAGGAGTCTTACCCTTTTCTTCACCCAATTTTATCATTCAAGCCTGCTGCACGCTGAGCTCCTCCTAGTCTACCTGGCTCTGCAACTCAGTGGTTACATTTAGCCATATCTAAACCCCAAGCACATACACAAATGATTGTCAAGGCCTAAATTTGGCTATCCAAGTGAACGTAAGGATAGCTGAGTCCCCATAGTACTTGTATTACTGAGTACACAAGCGTGATGCTGCCTACCAAGACAGCTGAGCTACAGAAGTTCTCGTATTCATCACTTCCCAGCTCATCTCCCCCAAAAACATGTCCATCCAAACCTGTATGTGTAAGAATCAACATGAACAGAGACCTGTCTAGGAAAAATAAGCTAACAAGCAAACCTTTATCTCCCTGTTAACACCGATTTCCTTGCCAAAGCAGCAGGCCATCCCCTATGTCTCGGATATCCTTTGCAGTCTAAAAGTAGATCAATAAATAGTTTCACTAAATCTGATTTAATTTCATCTGCCATGAGGCATGTTCTTCAAGTCTCCTAAAGATCTTTGAGGCTGATTTATTTGTACATCAGCCAAGTGAGACATGGAGCTGGGGAGGTAATATAAAGGAAAGGGAAATCAAAGCTGGTTCTTACAAAAGAAGGGGGCTATTTTCCTGAGTCACAACTGAGAATCTGGTGTTTGTACAAAGTGGTACATACATGTAACACTGTACAGAAAGACAGACAACACCGTGGTCCAGATCCTGGGACAGAAGCCAGATGCATATTTTTATAACATGATTACTAATCTACAGTACTTAACATAAGAGGCCATTCAGGTCACTAGAGGTAAGGCTGTGTCAGCATTTGCGCAGTGAAACCCTCTTTGTAGGAGCTTATAATAAGCTAGAAAAGTCATGATGAAGCTGGGAAAGGAATGTGTTCAAAACTGATTTTCCTTCTTTAAAGAAAAAAAAATTGAAGTGAATATACCACTTGTGAAACTGGGAAGACCAAAAACCTTCAGTCTACAGGCAGTTATTTCAATGAACATTAGTATAAGAATCCTTGTCTTCTCCACCTAAATATCTCAAGCTTGTCCAAGAGCATCTTTTTAACCAGGTGCTGCAATACATCAAGCTGAATGGCATTTACACATCTTTCACTCCCCAGAAGATTCCCCCAGAACACACTCACTCACACATCTGCAACTAAAAGCAAAACCCAGTAACAAATCAGATTTTTCAAACACTCCGAGGAAGGGCATCAGCTTACTGTGTACAGGATGCTATTCCCCAGAATCCCAGTGAGAAACAGGGTCAAGACCACGAGCACCATTCGCACGAGCTACAAATGAGGTACTGAATGGGCCATCAAAAGAGAGTTAGGATCAGTCATGTAACTGGTTTTGCAGAAGTTCTTTGTCAGAATGCTTTACAGTCAGGAGTTCACCGTTACTGAATAGATGAAATATGGAAAAGCTCTGTTAAATAACAAACCTCCGCAAATCATTCTGTATCATCCTGCTCTTCTCACAGAAAAATATCAGACCTCCATAGCTACGAAGCCACAAATAGCCAAAGTGCAAGTCAGTCTTTTGACAGCTGTGACAAACATACTTCAATACAAAAATACAAAATGTCGAATGAAACAGCTCCAAAGCCAAAGGCTTTCCACATACCAAAGTGGAAGACCATGAAGGACTGAGCTGAAAGTTCTATTTTTAATGAAACATAACTAAGTTACTGTTATTTTTAGTAACATCCTAACAGTATATCACACTAAACAGAGAATGAACAAAAAGTAATATTTATTCTCTAATTGCTTTATGACTGAATTTGAATTCTGTTTTCTCTTCCTTCAAGTTGGCTTCTTTCACTATTGCATCTGATGTGAGCCATCCTCCCAGGCACGTCCAGTAGTTTTCTCTTTTGCGGTATTACTCTACCACAGTAGTAATGCCACTTGTCACCCCAAAAGAATTAGCTTTAAAATCATGAGATAGAGCAGGCTTTAGTACACAACTAGGTGGTATTTTCAAGCTTTTGTACATGAAGGCTAAAGAAAAAAGTAAGAGGAGGTTCTCAAGTCATTAATAATTTGAGAAACTGAACACAAGAGTAGGTGTTGTGAAATCACGACATGCAGATACACTTAAGTTTTAAGATTTTAAGAATACCTAAGATATGCTATTGAAATAAATACTTCTGTGACATCTTTATGTCAGATTCTAATTTTGTCTTTACATATATCTCTAGTGCATTACATAAATGAAATGGTAAGGGCTTCTACATTTAGTTTTACAATGACAAAGCTCCTAAAGCAAACTTAAATGGGAAAAAGGGGAAATATTTTTCATGTTCTAAATTTAGGTCAGAAACTGACCTGATCCCTGCCTGACGTCAGCAATCAGAAGAAAATTAAGACAGCAAAAGCTGATGTTCATTCTTCTGCTTCCTAAAATTGCCTCTCACCCCTTTGGCCTGCAGCAAGCTAGTAACTCAGATGTTCTCTTCAATCATGGTCAATGTTTCAAAACCCACTGAAGAGAGGTTTCATTCCTTAAAATCTCTTCACAAGGGGTATGTTGTATATATAAGGGGAAATACATTCAGAGGGCTCAAGCCATTCTCAAAATACTCTGGAGGTGTATAGCAGAGATTTTGGAAGCATATGGCATATACCTACCTACCTGGGTTTGAAGGTCATAAACCATGACCTACCTATGGTTTGATAAACCATAAAAATGGTCAGGGGTGTAAATAATTCCCACTGGCTTGAACATCGCTGACAAAGCTCTATATATACAAAGAGAGACATGTGATAAGATGCAGCTCCAAAATGAACACCTAAAAATCACAGAGTTGAAGCTCATGAGAAGTCTTGCAACATTTCTCTTACTATGCCTTTGCACAAAAGTTCTGGCTTTCTACCTAAAGAGTACTCCCTAATTATCAAGAGTGACAGGTACTTCCTCCACCTAAGTCCCAAGAAGGTATTCTGATACAATAAGCAATGCTATTTGTATATGTATATTTTTATACGGGTATAAAAGCTGTCACAGAAGCCTAGTATCACTTATTGGCCCAGTACTGCTCACATTTTTACTGTCATACCTTTCTGTCAGTTTTCATTTTGTGATCAAATAATTTAAGATAAATGCTTTATTTAAACCATTTCTTTGAATACAATTCCTGTTCTAGGAAGACATTCTGGGTGTATTGGCTCTTCTCCCAGTGTAGTCGTCAAACATGCCCCTCTACGAGGATGGCGGGGGGGGGGGGGGGGGGGGTGAATTGCTACTAAGCAAGAGTGAACTCTTGATTTCCACATAGTAGTTAGCTACACAGCTGAGCACAAGAACTACTTACTCTAAAATGTCCCCGTAGTAGAAATATACTTGAAACCTAATTCACTCATTTACATCGGTGTCCAATATTCTCACCATGTTCTTAATTCCAAAAAGAACCTGCACTCTGTCAGACCTAACAAGGTTGCCAGTAGATTTTAGCAGCACAGCGAACAATTTCACACAATATTCAAAATCAGAAAGGACTAGGATTAGCTCAGTTTGCCCTCTCTTGATTCCTGCCTAAGCTCAAGCCTCAAATACTCTGGTAAACAAAATGCACGCACAACACACATTAGTTCGAATGCTCATATTGTGCATATTTATAATAAAAATATTCCTTCAATAAAGGGAAACCTTTTTTAAAAATTGTGGTTTATTTTCAGCTTGTTACAGGTATTTCTGTTTCAAGTAAAACTGCAAATTAATTTCTAAGCTTCAGGGGGAAAAGAAATCACTACCAAGCAGCCAAAATCCTTTTAATTCTATTTTTGTTTTATTGATTATACAAGATGAAATAGTAATGGGTGGATCTCTCAAACTGCATCTCAAGCTAATAAAAAAAGTGAACTGCCTTTAGATATCAAATGGAACATCCCATTAGCACAACCTACTCCCCTGTAATTAGATAAACTCTTCTGACAAGAAGGTAACAAAGGGGAAGGAAAAAAACCCATAAATTCTGGCAGCAGTTTTTTCCTCTCTCCATTCTTCCTCCCTAACTGAAAATAAATAACCA
Organism: Leptosomus discolor; assembly: GCF_034619465.1. Taxonomy (NCBI): domain Eukaryota; kingdom Metazoa; phylum Chordata; class Aves; order Leptosomiformes; family Leptosomidae; genus Leptosomus; species Leptosomus discolor. The sequence continues at coordinate 19,299,320 of NC_141395.1, read as the reverse complement.
TCTGGATCATTGTACTGCCTTTGTGACAGGTGGTACTCAGTTATGTTTCTCATTTCATTGGAAAGCAGTAACGGCTCTTTCTTTTGCTAATATACTCGGCCTGAAATTATTTGACTCTAAGTTAATTCATTTTAAATATGATCCAAAAAGGTTCAGTGCTGACTGGGATGTATTCTTCGACTGCAACGTTATCTTTTTTCCTATTGGCATCAGAACTGAAAAAAAACTATTCTAATAATTGTCTTGCTAATATAACTTCTCACATTCTTCAGCCAAAAACAGTAATGCCAATGAAATATGTCTGTTTCAACAAGCCCAATCCTACAACTCCTGCAACACAGTGAGACAATCTGTGTTAGTAAAGAGCACCAAATATTTGCTATTTCTTCAACTTTCCCCAAAATGGATCACCCACCAAAGGTTATGAATTTTATGGTATTCTGCTTCTAAGCTGGGCCTTTGGTTTTTGCTATTTGCCAAGTTAATATTAGAGAATACTATTTTTAAATCTAAAACAAAATTAAGAGGTATTAAAGACTCCTTACCTAATAAAATAACACCAAGCTGTGTGGTGAGGTTGACACGCTGGAGGGAAGGGATGCCATCCAGAAGAACCTTGGCAGGCTGGAGAGGTGGGGCTGTGCAAACCTCATGAAGTTCAACAAGGCCAAGTGCAAGGTCCTGCACCTGGGTCAGGGCAATCCCAAGCACAGATAGAGGCTGGGCGATGAGCAGATTGGGAGTAGTCCTTGGGGGAAAGGACTCAGGCATGCTGGTGGATGATAGGATGAACACGAGCCAACAGAGTGCGCTTGCAGCCCAGAAAGCCAACCATGTTCTGGGCTGCATCAAAAGCAGCGTGGCCAGAGGTCAAGGGCGGTGATTCTGCCCCTCTATTCTGCCCTTGTGAGACCCCACCTGGAGTGCTGTGTCCAGCTCTGGAATCCCCCAACATAAGAAAGACATGGAGCTGTTGAGAGAGTCTAGATGAGGGCTACCAAGATGGTCAGAGGGTTGGAACACCTTTCCTACAAGGACGGGCTGAGAGAGCTGGGCTTGTTCAGCCTGGAAAAGAGAAGGCTCCAGGCAGACCTTATAGCAGCCTTCCAGTACCTGAAGGGGGCCTATGAGAAGGCTGGGGAGGGACTTTTTACAAGGGCCTGCAGTGATAGGATGAGGGGTAATGGTTGGAAGCTGGGAGAGGGCAGGTTTAGGCTAGATACAAGGAAGAAGTTCTTCACCCTGAGGGTGGTGAGACACTGGAACAGGTTGCCTAAGGAAGTGGTGGATGCTCCATCCTTGGAAGTGTTCAAGATCAGGTTGGATGGATCCTTGAGCAACCTGGTCTAGTGGAAGGTGTCCTTCCCGTGGCAGGGGGGTTGGAACCAGGTGATTTTTGAGGTCCCTTCCAACTCAAACCATTCTATGATTCTATGAATACATAAAATTAATCAATACATTAGCTTGCTAATTATTAAGATAGCTACCCTTTCCTAGGCTTATTTTTCAAGTGAAAGAAATTCCTCAGACATATCATCCATTTAATCCGACTTTCTAAATAAAATGTGTTGAATCAGGCTCTGATTAGTCACTGACCTAAATAATCCTCAGAAAGATTAAGCTATCTTAATTTAAAACCTACAAGGGAGGGCTAATATACTGTTTCTTGCTCAGTTATTCTAACAGCAAACTATAACTAAACACCTATCTTATGTGAGACTGTTGCCTAGATTGAGCTTCAAGTTGTTGGATCTTGCTACGTCCCTTTTTTCTAGGCCAAAAAGTCCTCTAACATCAGGAACATTTTCTTTATATAGGTAGGTACTGTGTTAATACTTCTCTTCCTTCACACTGCTTCTAATTCCTTACTGCAAGGGAAGACTGCATCATTGTCAAGGCTCCTCCGACCTGTTCCAATTTGCACAGGAACACCACAACATTCCAAAATTTGGCTTAACAACGTAGCATTCAGAAGCCAGACTATATGTCTTTGACCTCTGGATCATCCCGTTTTCTACATCATGACACATGGTCATTCCCTCAAGCATTGCACCACAAGGAGAGTTCCTGACAAGGGCATCCACAGGGTCAGGCGGTGGTTATTGGGAAAGATGGATGAGGCTGGCTGTGGTTTTATTTGTTTGCAATATTTCAAATTTGCAAATACATAGTAAAGTAGACATTATGAAATGCATGTACCTACTACTTTCACCTTTTAAATCCTAATCACATCCTTTGTCTGTCACTTGCCTTAGACTATAAGCACTTCAGCAGGGGCTCTATCAGCCTCTCTAACAGACCTCACTGATCACATGGCCTTACTGTGATCAAGCAAAAGGCACAAAACTTCAGTCAGAAGCTTTTCCATAGGTATTCATGTAACTATGAAAAGAACTCTGCCTTAAGATGTGTAGAATTTATGAACAGTAATATTTTGCACATGTGTCTAAGGCACCAAAGCTATCTGTGTTAATCCCAGAAACAGAAGCACTAAACTCTGAGAACTAGACTCATCTGCACCCAAGCCACGTGGGTCCTTGAAGCAGTGCAGAGTTTGCATGGTGTCATGCCTGAGCTGTTAGATTTGGACAGCAAATTTACACAGATACTTGACTTTGCCTCACCCAGATATAAAGTTAAGATTGCTTATGAAAGGAATACCAGAACAGTATTTAGATAACTGTGGTGTCATAGTCATCACCCCTTCAGGGAGTCTCAAGTATGGGCTCTTGTCACCATTCCTAACACACACCTAGGATGACTTGCTTCCTTTAACTTAGCATGGTCCCAGGCCAGAGTCTCCACCATTTGCTCCAAAATCAGATTAGCGTGGAATTAACAAGGAGATTCACACCAAAGGCACAGTTAATAGCTTCTGTTCACAAGAGTAAATTCTAGATTTCCACAGTTTCAGCAAAAAAGGTACCCAAATTAACTCTTGTGGTTGAGATCTGATTCTCAAAAATTCATCAGATATTCAAAGCTAAGCTTTCTTGTTACAAAACCAAATAGAACTGCCCATCCATTTTAAGGCGTCCCCACAGTAGAAATGTTTGAAGTCTACCTAATTCAGTTATTTATGTCTCCCTGATGCTCCCTCCACCTTCATAATTCAAAAAACAAAATGCACTCAAAAGGTTGCGAGCAAATTTTAGCAGCAGAGTGAACACTTTCACACAATATTCAAGACCAAACAATGAGAGGATTTAGTATTAGTGCAAATTTATCAGAAAAATAATCCTTTAGTAAAGAGAAACCTTTAAAAGATTGTTCATTTGCAACCTTTTACTGGTATTTGTATTTCAAGTAAAACCACAAATTCATTTCCAAGATTCAGGAACAAGAAAACAACAAAAGAAAATATTTCTGTAAAATGTACTTATGTTGACGTAATGCCAGACAAGCCTAACAATAGCAAATAAAAGATGAAGTCTTTGGCTTTGGCTAAATCAATTACTCCTGGCGGAAAAAGCACACACGTCCTCCTCAAGTTTTCAGAATACAAAGTTCATTCAACAACAGCTCAGATCTAAAGAGAGGGGGGAAAAAAAAAAAAAAACCACACCACAAAAACAAAAAACCTAAACCAACAGAAAGGAATTTCTTAATTAAAATTTTGAAAACAAAGCTACTAAAGTTACAAATATTCCAATAAAAACCCCAGTCTAGATTGTACCTAACACTGAAGTTCCTCGATGATCAAACCAGTGCTACAGGTGATTTATGGAGCTGGCAATCCAGCTCCCTCTCTACCCATCACCTTTGGTAGGAACCTACTATCATGGAGTTCTTTTAGCAGATGCAATTATTTTCTCCTCCTCTGGAAACATACTCTGAGAGACCAAACAAAAATGAATGAATACTAACTCTTACCATATTTTCTAATTACACATTCCTTCCAGCCTGAGCAGCCTCCTTGCCACACACAAGATTTTTATAACAAATACTTTAGAAGTCATTTAACATGAGAAGTGTTTATTGTAAGGACGTTTTACTAGTTTTGTAATTTTTAGCTCTCTACTGCCTTTTCACAAAAACTATATCCACAGGTAACACATTTCTGACAAAACTGACAGTGTTGGCTTTAAAAGTGCTTCCTGTGTTTCAAAATACAACCTTTGTCAATTTTGCTGCTCTAACCACAACATACAGGAAAAGCATTTGCTGTGTGAATACTGACCTACTAGTGAAATAGAAATATGTGTCCTTTTTATTTTTCCACAAGCTGCAGTTCCAGAAAAAATATCTTACCTGACATCCAGAATCCAGGCTCCTGACTGGCTTGCAATTCCGAAAGACCAGCAGCTGGTATAAACTGGCACAGCTCCAGCACAGTCAGATGGGCTTTATAAGATGCAAGTGCGTTCCTTACTCAAGAAGCCATCTCAAATTAAAAAAATAGGGATTTGAAAATAATTTCCACTGAATTGCAATTACTTTCTTTTATACATAATGCAATAGTTACTACAAAGTAACTACGACAAAATAGTAACTATTCTCTTTAAAGAGAAATACTTTTCACTTGAGCTTTTAAATTCTGCAAAGAGAACAAATTCATCCATGTTCCCCAACAGGCAGGTAATTAGGACACAGAAAGTGAAATCCTTACTGAATTACTGGCCGCACTGAAGACAATGATAACAATTCCTTGGTTTTGTAAGAATTTCACTGCATTAGATTTCCCTTAGGAAGACTACACAGTATGTGGTAGAGCCCTGTTTCATTATGTTTGATAATAGTAGCAATGATAGAAAAATATATTGAGGATCCCAATACACAACAGTTAGTGACATATATTTTGTGAGCTGCAACCATACTTCAAAGCATTTGTCCTAAAGCTCAGAACTAAACTAAGCATGTTTGGCCTAACCAGCCTGATTGCCTTCCATAATGAAATGGCTGTATTCATGGGCAAGGGGAGGGCAAGCACTGTCATCTGCCTTGACATCAGCAAGGCTTTCAATGCAGTCCCCCTGTAACAGGTCTGCGTGGCAAGGTTTTGGTAGCGGGGGGGGTTACAGGGGTGGCTTCTGTACGAAGCTGCTAGAAGTTTCCCCTATGTCAGACATGGCCAATGCCAGCCGGCTTTAAGACGGACCCGCCGCTGGCCAAGGCCGAGCCCATCAGCGACAGCGTTTTTCGCCTCTGTGATAACATATTTAAGAGAGTGAAAAAGTTGTTGCGCAGCAGGAATTACAGCGAGTGAGAGGAGTGAGAATATGTGAGAGAAACATTCTGCAGACACCAAGGTCAGTGCAGAAGGAGGGGGAGGAGATGTTCCAGGCGCCGGAGCAGCGATTCCCCTGCGGCCTGTGGTGAAGACCATGGTGAGGCAGGCTGTCCCCCTGCAGCCCATGGGCGGTGGAGCAGACGACTGCCTACACCCCGGGGAGGGCCCCCACGCCGGAGTAGGTGGATGCCTGAAGGAAGCTGTGACCCCGTGGGAAGCCTGCACCGGAGCAGGCTCCTGGCAGGACCTGTGGCCCGTGGAGAGCAGGTTTGCTGCCAGAGACCCCGTGAGGGGGGCTCACGTTGGAGCAGTCGGTTCCTGAAGGACTGCACACCATGGAGACCCACGCTGGAGCAGTTCATGAAGAACTGAACCCGTGGGAAGACTCACGCTGGAGAAGTCATGGAGGACTTTCTCCCATGAAGGGGACCCCACATTGGAGCAAGGAAATCGTGTGAGAAGTCCTCCCTCTGAGGAGGAAGAAGCAGCAGGAACAACAGAGTGAAGAACTGACCACAACCCCCATTACCTGTTCCCCCGCCCTGCACTGCTGGTGGGGAGGAGGGAGAGAAATCGGGATCAAAATTAAGCCCGGGAAAGGACGGAGGGGTGGGGGAAGGTGTTTTAAGATTTGGTTTTATTTTTCATTACTCCTCTCTGAGTTAACTGGTAATAAATTACATTTTCCTGTAGTTGAGTCTGTTTTGCCCGTGACGGTAAATGCTGAGTGATCTCCCTGTCCTTATCTCAACCCCACAAGCCTGTTGTGGTTTTTTTTTTTTTCCTCTCCTCTGTCCAGTTGAGGAGGGGGAGTGATAGAGCGGCTTTGGTGGGCATCTGGCATCTAGCCAGGGTCAACCCACCACACCCCCATAGCATCTTTGCAGAGAAACTGGCAAGGTATGAACGGGATGGGTGAACCACAAACTCAGGGAGAAACTGGATGGGTCTTCTCGCCCAAAGCCTAGTGGTCAATGGTTCAAAAGTCTAACTGCAGTCCGCTGCAGGTGGTGCCCATCTCATCAGTCAATTTTGGGGCTGATCCTGTCTAATGCCTCAAGTGTTTAACATGGATGGCTCACACAATGGGACAGAGCAAGCCCTCCTGAGCCCATGGAGAAGCACCCAGTTGGGGCAAGTGGTTGATACGCTGGAGGATCAGGCAGCCATTCATGAAGATCTCAGCAAACTGGAGGAGTGTGCTGACAGAAATCTCATGAAGTTTAACAAGAAGTGCAGAGTCCTGTACCTAGGACAGGTCAACTCTATGGGCTGAACTAGCAAGACCACAGGCAACAGATACAGGGATGTGATTATTTCCCTCTGCTTGGCACTCAGAAAGCCACATCTGAAACAACATCACTCTGATTTTGGGCCAATACACAGAAGAAGATCAACAAACTGGAGTCTGCTCAAATTATATACTTACAGCATTGACAGCCTAAATTTCCATCGGCAATCTAGACTCATTTTATAGTTTATAAAGAGAAAAAGGTATTTCTCAGCTATAATTCATCTTACCCTAAGGTAAATATTTAAGGTGAATAATGATCTAGGAGTACCTGTTCCTCTCCAATGACTTCAAAAGGATTTCACACTAATTGCTCAGATACCAATTTGACAGGCCTAACACTGACAGAGTAACCCCTCAAGGTGTCCTGTACTACACCTGAAAAAAAAAAAAAAAAAAAAAAAGAGAACATTTACAGAGTAAGTATCAGCATAAAGCCTGAACTCCACTTTTTTTGACCAAAGTTAAACACACCAAACACAGAACTGAGCTCAAAACTTTTTCTTGGGAAAAAAAGCAAAAGTTAAGCTAAAATACAATTGTACTTTCCTCCTCGAGATGAAAAAAAAAACATAAGACTAAAATTCCAGGTATAAAGAGAAAACGGAGAAGTACTAATACGGCACTATTACAGGAATTATTTTTGTAACATTAAACACACAGATAAAATTATTCGTACAAACTCTTAACCAAAGCAGTAGAGAACTCTGATAATCTTATCTGCATGTCTGCAGATCTCTAAGACAGTGAGTGTGGGGTTTCTGTATCTCATCTATTTATAGGGTCTTCAAGCCCATTAAGAGATTACAAAAAAGACACACAAGCCATTTAGTACATGTAATCCCTTTGCCATTTCTGCAAATACCACATTATTTGCAGATTTTTAAGTATAAAGACACAGCTGTAAATCCATTCCTTAGCCATTGCATTATGCCCAGTAATGCCTGTACTAGTCTGTATTACAGACTCTACTATGAGGAATCACTGCCTGTTCCTAAAAAACACAGTCTTGACACAAGTAAATATTCCATAATTCCTCTGATACTCTCACTGCACATATGAAAACACATTAAGAGTGAAAATGTGAGGTTATCAGGATCACCTGAAGCATCAAACATAAATATCACGCTGACTGAACTGCACTGCTGGAAACGTACCTTAGGGCACTGCTGCATATCAACGTTGGCGTCAGGTTGTGTGTCTTGAAAACAGTGATGGATTGATTAAAACCTTCACCAAAATTATGCCATAAACTGTGCTCAACATCTCAAACAACTTAGACTGTGGGACACTAATGTCAAAACTGTCTAAAGGGCCAAAGACTGCTTCTCATCTCTCACTGTTCCCACTCTGACACATCCATATCAAAATAAGACCATTGTACCATTTCTCCCCTAGTGCCCTGGTTCCCACAAAGAGGAAACTGTGACATGGGGAAGCTGTAGCGTACTGCAACTGAGACAAGCGGGACACAAAGAGCACAGGGCTTGTCCCAGGTGCCCCACAAAGCACTCAAAACAGAGAGACTAGAAAGTGCATAGAGGCCAGAGCCTTCTCATGAGAACAAATCACTCTGCCCTACCCCAAGAACCAAGGGTCATCAGGATAACGCTACAGGTTTCAGCTACAAGAAATTCATATCTCAAATGACTCACATCATACCTGGACCACTTCTGCAATGTCTACATTTTGCTTGAATTTTGCTGCCTCTTGCTAGATCTAGTAAAAAAATCACAAGTTCAGAAGCACACACATTTTTCCCTACCACACCAATGACCTGGTTCATCTGGGATAGAATCACAGCCCAGCCATGCTTGGCATGTTGGCAGTTTTGAGTCAGCCAGGGCAGCTGACCTGAGTGAGCTACAGGTGTTGCCCATCCCATAATGTCATGGGCATTATAATGGGAAAAGGCTGGCTGATGAAGAGGAGCATCTGTGGGATTCCTGCTGGGGTTCCTCCTGGTCCTCCTCTGGTTTCTCCTGAGGATGGCTCCCCTGTCAGTTGTGACCGCTGCATATCAGTTTAGCAGAGTATAACTTTGTATGCCTTTGTTGGTATTAGTGTTATTTTATTAAATCCGGTTTCACTTCAACCCATGGGTCTCCTCTCCTTTTCCCAAGTCCCCTCCCAGGCTGGTGAGGGCTCATCAGGTGATAGAGCAACTGTTACAGTTTAGCCCTGAGTGCAGGTTAAATGTATACAGCTAAGAGAGATGTTTCCTCTCCATACAGAGAATATAGTTATGCTTCTATTGTTGCAGCACACACATTCATACCTGAGCTGTGCCTAAATTATTAAGCTATGATAATGTTAGCAGTGAAACCACGGTAGCACCAAGTACACTGCAAGCTTGTTTAATAGCTATCCTCCTCTGGAGGAATTTGCAGTATCATAAGTCTAACTTTCTATTTGCCTAATAACAACTATGACCGCTTAACATATGTAAGATATGCTGAGCATAACTGACAAGCACCTGCCTGTGAGATCTTTCAGGACGCTTTATGTTTTCAGACCATTCAAAAGGAGCAAACAAAATGAAGATCACATCAATAAATTTTCATACGATTCTGTAGGTCACCTTAAAAAAAAATTCGAAGATTTTGAAAGGAGATTTAACAAATTCAGCATGGAAAATTTGTCATTTCCCCATGATGAGAAAAGTCATGAGGATGTGATGATTAATATTGTATTTAATACTAATTTTTTTATGATAAAATTTAAACAGATTTTCTAATAACAAAAAAGGAAAAGGCCTGTACCTCAAAGAGAAATCTAGCCCAGGATACCCTTGTGAGTACTATTGTCACAAGTTCTGCTGAATCTAGCCCAAGATACCCTTGTGAATACTATTGTCACAAGTTCTGCTGCTTCTTTTTAGTTCATGAACAAAAACTCTGAAGTGAGAGTAGTATATTTTCACCTTTGCTGACTGTTGCTGTTTGTCCAAATCACAAGGCTATCATCAATCAGAAAAGAATATAATTTAATGCCTAAAGGTAATAAAGAAAACAATTTAATGGAAGACATTTTTCTCTTCCTTGTGAAATGTCTGTAATAAATTACTCATTTTCCAGGCAGAACTATTGAGGAAGGGCAATGCACCATCAGGCTGGCTTAAATATGAGAAAACCATTCACACTGTGGAACAGTAAATACCTGTTTGGGGATATTAAATAGAAGTAAGGTAAAGAAGATTCTCCAACCACTGATAAATTTGCAGAATTTTCCATCAGGAAAGAAAGAACTCGGTAGCTAAATTTTGTCTGCAGAAAAAGCATGAAGAACCTCTGAGACACAAGGGATAGTGCCACCATCTATGGTCCTTTAAAGCAGTTGTGATTGCATCACAAGTACAGCTTCTCCAAATTTGCAAGACATTTTGCACAGCTTTTGTTAACTCTGCAAACCACAAGCCTTAGAGCATACAGACTTAGTGTCATGTGAAAAAGGCAATTCCACATTTGTCTGAAACTCTGGTGAATTACCTGAAGCCTGACATGTAGAGCTACAAGAATGTGTTTGTTGCGTAACCACAGATGGAGGCCTGACAAGTTCATCAGAACACCTGACAGGGGTCCTTGCAGTAACTTATCTGCCACTGCAGAAGAAGCAAATATCAAAAAATATTCCACATTTTGAATAGGAACCAAATAACTGTCTTGCAGTAAGAACATATGAATGAGTTTTTCCATCATATATAACCGATCCTGAAACCTTATCTAGAAAGTAACATTAAAATGGGAACCTTGCCTGACATCCCTCTAAGATCCAGACCCCCTGTTTAACAGGGACCATAGAGCCAAGATTATTTTAATATATATATATATATACACATATACACATAGTTCTCTTTCATCCCAGCAAAATGCAACAAAAACATACAATCTTTGTGGTGTATGAACGCAGGGCATCAGGTTATTAACTGTTCTTTTGTGGCACTATTATGAGATGTTTTAAACAGAAAATATATTGGTCACTGGTTGTGCTTATGATACTTGCTAGCTAGTGGTCAGATACTGCAAAAGAGGTGGTCAACTTGCAGAAGACCCTTTCCATAATGCTGAACAAGGTTCAGACATGGGAAACTAGCACAAGTCTTATAAAAATTCTGAAGTCTCACCTTCCCATATCTCAAATACAGAGCCAGTAAGGAAGTTAATGCAAACCAGAGCGCTGAAAGACCCCACCATAAATTAAAGTTGATTTACCCTTCTCTGATAAAAATCAGCTCAGGACACAGTAGCCTTTTATAATTACGGTTCCACCTTAAGCTTGCTTGGACATGAAGTTAAGGTTTTTCCCCCTCTAAGGTAGGTAAATCATTATGGAAAGTGTTCAGTTTTCCAGCTGATGCCAGACCTTGTCCAGCTGGCTCAGTTTCACTTCACTGGAAGAAGTTCTTACCTGCCTCAGAGTGGTGCGAAGAAATGAGGCAGTGATGCAGTGCACAGATGAAAGGTAGCAAAAAGTAATGCATGCCACCAAAATCCCCCCCCATCTGCTTAAAATCCTTCTGTAACTAACAACCACGTGCCAGCCCTGAAGAGAAATAAGGTACTACTTTGAGTAGCAACGCACAATCTGATTAGCGACTAAATAAATAGGGTATGCCACTTGTGTACACGACTTGATGATTGAAGTAAATATGATCAAGTAAGAAACAGTAAGATGCTGACATTACCATGTGTCCTGTCACTCTCCAGAGAGGATTAAAAGCCAGTGTTGATTCTATGGGAAACTCAGAAATCTATTTATTGCACTGATATTAACTAAGTTTCAACGGCTGCAGTGTCATAGGGAAAGATGAAAAATGAGTAAGGAGAGGAATGGAAGTGATTTTTATAGATAGCTTCATTTGCCTGATGTGTTTGCTGCATCTAAGTCACACTTCGAAACAGGACCACCATGCTATGCCTGAAATTGGTGGAATTTCACTTTTAAGAATCTGCAGTATTTCAGGTCAGAGCCAGGAGTATGTCCTCAGCTTGACAAACGAGAGCAATGTGCCAAATCTGGCCCAGATTTGACCTCCAGTAAAAACAGTCAAATACAAAGTGCAGCTGTCTAAAGTCAAATCAACTTGTTTTGTTCAAGTAAGGCACAGATGATCTTGAACTCTTAAGAAAACTGAATGTAACATTCATGTCATGAACTAGTCACAAAAACAGTATTCCTAAAATAAAAGCAGGAGAAATTTTTTTTCACAGGAAGATTGAAAGCCTTTGATCAAACTGTTCCTTTTGAATACACAGGAGCTGGGTCTCAATTAACTTTAAATTGTACAAAATTTCACCAGAACAATGAGGTATTGCAAAATGTGAATTACAGCTCACAAATAATTTTTAGAAATTATATCAAGGTTGTTCAACAGCATTTCTTCACACCTTCTCTGAGCTAACAAATTGAGAAAATTTTTTAAGCTTCACATTGATGTAAGACTTCCGGAAAAATGGCTTGTTTTTAATATATTGAATCTGTTTGAAGCTCAGAATTCAAGTCAATTGATTTTTAAAAAAAATAAGTCAATACCATGGTCAGAAGAATTCTTCAACGGTTTCAGAATGATCCCTCATAAAACTTAAGATAAATTCCTTCTCAAAAATAACCAGAGAGGCAACATGTCCAAGATACGTCATGTCAGTTAGAGGTTTGCATCTGCAAAACCTCTCTTCCCAGCCATACAAACTCCCTCTCACATGTTATCTAGTCATTTGCATCCTCCTGAGTTAAAGACCCTATTTTGGAATACCCTGTGTTGCCAGTGACATGGGCTTTAGTGCCACTCAGTGTTCAAATGACACAACTGCAGGGAGCTGCTGTACCAGAGCACCCAGTAGCGATATACGCAGTGGAACACAATTAGTTAGTAGAAAATAGCTGAATTTTAGAAGAGAGGATGATGTTCATCTTTCACTTGATCTCATCCTCAGCCTCAATAATTCTGTTTTGGAAAAGCATAAAAGTCACAGTGGAGTTTTCAGAGGAAGTGGACTTTCAGCATGAAATGATACATGAACTGGTAAACTGTCACGGCTGTGAGAAGTAAAGAAATCAACAGCAGAGGGGGACGGGACAGTGAAAGAAGTCTGCAGGACACAGGAGATGAGACTAAACCAGAAGGAGCAGGAAGAGATGTTCAGCCAATATGTGGAAGCGAGAGAAGAACAAAGTGAACACACAGAGAATGGGACAGTGAAACAAGCTATTAGGAAAAGTCAGGTAAGGTACCACTGTCTTCTGGCTCACCTGGGGAAAAACCCAACTTCAGCGAAATGCAAATCTTGAATTCAGAGACATTACAGCCTAAGGGATGAGAAGCAATCACATACCTTATATTCCTTTATTCTCTCTCTTTCTGCTTCCTGATTCCAATTAATTAGGGGGGGGGGGTGTTTTGTTTTAACCTAAAAAACCCCTCAGAGAATACACTTTTGAAACATCTTGCCAAAAAAGGGTTCTGCTACCAACATCCTTTGTAAGTGAAAGGCAAACAAACAACTTGCAGAGGGAAAAAAAAGACAAGACATTATCAGTTCTATCAATAGTAATTCCCTCAAAGAGAAATATCTTATGAGAGCTTTCCATAATATGAAGAGGAGTTACAATCAGACCAAGCAAGATAGCCTCCCAGGCCAATAGAAAATTAAAAAACTTAAATGGAAACTAAAATTGAGTAGGAAATACTGTTTATTGTAAAAGAAAATATTACTTGCCCAACCAGAGTAAGGTGAAGCTAAGAAATATACGGAGAATCAAGCAAGCCAAGAAGATCATCAAATACCTGAATCAGAGACCACATTTTGCATGGGGATGCTAAGACTGTCCACAGTTGGACACTGTCATTCCCTGTCCTGCCAGCCTCACCTGACCTACACAAACATTAAGTCTGATGAGCAGAGAAACACCAAATGGCTGTATTGTGAAAACAGTTATTTATAATATATCAGGATATCATTATCACACACAACAACTAGCATGCAACACTGCAATAAAGACAATTCCTTCAGCAGATTAAGCCCTCAAAAAAACTACCAATCTCAAAACACAGAAGAGCACAGAGAGCCCCCCTCGGCTGGCCTGAGAACAGTGCATGTCTACAGAGGAGACAGGTTGCTGCAATATGGCATCACAAAAGGGTGCTGAAGGAACACAAACTATTTGGGGATTGTATTCTCTTTTCTGCTTGAATTTATGTAAAATTCCTAATGAATAGAAGTTAATTAGCTACACTTAAGACTGATACACCACTACAGCCACAGGAAATAAGCAGGTTCACCAGCTGCTGTATTACTCCAACTACACTGCAAATTGCTGCATGCTATTAACATGCTCTCCTGGCTTCAATAAAGAAAATCTTATTGAAATCAGTAGCACACATTTCCTATTTCAGTGAGACATTGCAAAATTAAAATGATATGTAGTAAAAACAATATGTGTGAGCCACCTGCTTACTGTATGATAGAATAGATTGGCATAGAATGACAGCTGCTGCACAGCCAACATTTCAGATACTGTACTACCTTGCCAACTGGACTTAAATTCACACATGATTTCCTTGACTAGCACTGAATGAATTTTTGCTGCTATAAATATGCATTGGCAATTGTGATGAATCATCCTGGATACTAAGGGTCACTGTTTCAAATACATCAAGAACTGTATCCAGTGCAAAAAGCCACCAGAGCACCCGTGAGTCAGGACTGTTCTGATGACCCACATGTAAAGAAGAGGCCTTGACCCACAACAAAGGGTCTCAAATAATGAAGATAGCCCCTGCAGAGCTTGCTGGATACTCATAGCACAAAATGCTAGATGTTAAAACCAAAGAACTAATTTATCATTGCATGCCTCCTCACGCTAGCCTGGAGTCTGTGAGAGTTACCATGACCAAGACCTTACAGCCTTATTTAGGCACCGAGAGCCAGATGCAGATAGCCTAAACTCCACTAAGTTCTTACACCCATCCAAGGCCTATTCTACATCTGCATTTTGGTTTTAGCAGACTTGAGGCAAGTCACAGCACTACCCCTTAGCTGGACTTTCCGAATCCCTCTTCAGGGTCATGTAGTTCTCAGCACTGATCAGTCACAGGGGTTTAGTGAAAGGTAGGCTATTTGATATTGCTTCTAATTCCTGTTGATTTCAATTAGAGCTATGTGTCTAATTATGTTTGCAGATCTGTTTTTGCTGGTTTTATATTAACGGGATGCCTAGAAACAGTAAATGTTTCTTTTAATCTAACTTTCTACGCTAGCAGCTTATGTCTAAAGTCACTGCTGACAAGAGCTCTGACAAGGAACCATTGCTTTAGAGTTCTCTGATAATAAAACATTATTTGCATATGTAATAATAAATAGTCTGGTTCTGCAATGGGAATTAATTTTATAAGGATTAATATGATTTATAGTTCTCCAACAAGTGACAATACCATAGTGTTCATAAAAGGGCAGGTTTGAGGTAAAATCAGTAATCTATTTTAACCAATTCAAATGCCAATATCCCATCTGCTAAGTCTCTTTATTTTATATCAGTCTGCCATTTTCTCTTAGTGGTAGCATCAATAAACATTGTTGGTAATCATCTGCTTGTGCTCTAATGTGGCATATTCAGTTTCATTGAACAAAGCCAGGCTGAAGAACCCTGAAGAAAAAAAAAATGTGACTTGTTTAGCTGTGACTCAGACCCATGTCTCTGATTTAAGAATGACTCAATGTTGCATCATCACTGAACCTGAACGCAAATCGTTTTTATCATATACAAAGCTAAATGATAATAGCAGCTATGTTTTATTTATTCCAAAGAAATTTTCAATTACATGGTTTTTTCCCTCATTTTGCCAAATGCAGTGGAACATTTAAAAAAAAGCCATCAATTTGAGGAGTTCACTAAAAACAATATTTGTATCTGATGATGTGTAACCGGATTCCAGCTGGAGAGTACCGCTTAGATTTAAGAAAGGGTTTGTTTTGGTTTCTCTCCTTTCAGATGGATTTGGAATTCACAGACATGAAAGGCTGGATAACAAAGCCTAGATTCAGGCTTCCCTTAGCCAGTATTTGCCATAAATCCTCAAATACATCTAGCACATCCACACTCTGCAGCCAAAACCAACCTAAAACACTATTACAAAGGCAGGTTTTGCTTTTCTGGCATCGTAAAACTACCGTTACAATAATTTAACTAATCACAGTCATTCATAGTTAAAACAGGTCTGATAACCAGTGGTGGAGGAAATTATAACAGGCCACTTACTCTGAAAAACTGTGCGATGGCTTGCACAGTAATTTCAAAGCCTTGCAGTTTTTGAGTTCCCATCAGGCTTCTGACAGGAGCAAGGCAACAAGAAACTTGTATCCTTCAGCCTTAACAGGCTTATCAGTAGGACAGGGAGGATCTGAGACTGCCCAGTTGTGAGATCAACCAGATACACAGGTTACAAAAAAGGTGGAAGCTGGAATGCCAGGCAATGAACCTTTCTTGACTTTTCTTGCTTCTTCAAACAAGCAATCTCCATTCAAAATGCTATTGTCAAAAAATCTGCGTTCTCTGATGTGAAAATGTTCCATTCGTTGCAGATTACTGTCAGCACTGGCAGCTTCTCTCATGGGTCTCCAGTCCCTGAATAGCCCCATGCTCCTGGAGGTCCTCTATGTGCAGAGGTGGAGGAACACAGAGCTCAGCACCACTGAGGACCAGGATCTCTAGGGCAGCTGGAGCAGGCTGTAATCTGCCTGCTTGCAGGGAGTGAATTAGGCTAGTTCTGCTGTCAGAACATAGCCCGTAAAACGTAGGACTCCCATGCCTGTCAGCTAATATTGTACCCTGCCCTGGCATCACAATGGAAACGGCTGTGCTTTCCGAAGGCATTATCTTTGACATGAGACATAAAACCACACGTTTGTTGTATCCATATTTGACATACCGATCTTGAGTTTCGGGGGGGAAGCAGTAGCTTCTGTCAACAGAGATCAGAAACGTTTTTGGGAGGTGGCATGTAAAACCATGTCCTCAGAAAAAAAGTTTACCTTTTAGTGAAAACTATGATGTTAACAGCGCTGCTCTCCCAAATGACTAGAACCCACTTTTCAAAGGCAAGACTGCCAAAATACACATATACTAAATTTATAAATCATATTTTGCACATTTTAATCACCCTTATAGTCACTGATAACAAAACATGTATGACCTCAGCACAGAACTGCTGTTAATGTATCAAAATCACCTAAACTATTACATTTATTCTGCAAATAGTATTATTTTCTGTAACATTTATACTGTGAATGATGGTTATATTTTAGACAATAGCACACATAAAAAGCAAAAAAACCCACCAAACCATTGGGAAAAATCAAATTTGAAATTTTGAATTTAAAATGTTCAAATATTGTTGATATTATGTAATTAATTCTGTAGGCGTGGCTTGACAGTACACAGGATAACAAATTATTTAGAACACTGGCAGGCCCACTGCGGTCCCAGCTGGCCTGCTGCCTGCAGCCTGGGCTATATACTTTCTGTGCAAGAAATAAATCCTGCTTGAAAATATTACATGGGTCTGAGATTTACTATTCGGCAGCATCACCTCATCGATGTTCACACACAATGGCACACCCCAGCCAAACACGGTAGCAGCCGGAGAAAGGTCTGCCGGCAAGCCCCACTAGAGGGGCCACCGCCGGCCAGGCAGGCTCTGGTAGCCGCAGCAGGGAACAGCAGTTCATGCCAGAACAACAGCAGTAGCACATTTTCCCCTTCCCCTCACGGCAAAACGAATGTACCATTAGAAGCCAAAAAAGAAATCTATATTAAGATACCGCTAATGTTCTAACAAAGTGACACAAACAAGTTACACCGCTAACAACTCACCTTCTTCCTACTCTAGGTATTTATAGCAATCTCTGAAATTTTACTGATATACCACAGTCTATTAATTCTGCTGTCATTGCCCCTGCCCCCCAAAAAAAAAAAAAAAAAAAAAAAAAAAAAAAAAAAAAGTAGGATAAACAAGGGACAAAGTGAAATCTTTAAAATAGAATTTCCTCCCCACAGTTTATTTAAGTTAGATATTTAGGACTGAGCTTATCAAGCCAACTGGTAGGCATCCTGCACATGGCATAGCACCTAGCACCGGCTCTCTGCGTGTGCTGAATCATGGCGACTGATTTTACAGGAGCCAGTGGTACGTTCACATATTACAGAGCAGCAACAAACCTTTCATTATGACAGTCTCTTAAATATAAAGTTGCTACTGAACAAAGTTAAAAACCAATTGACCAATTACTAAATGACCTTAGTATAAAATGTGCTGTTACTGTACTTGAGCTAGCGCAGCACAAGTAAATATCTCTGAAAGAAAAAGCAAAGTCTTCTATGACAGAAACCAATTTGATATGGAAATGGGTCAACAGTTGCTTAAGATGTAGCACAGTTTTGATTTGATCTGCTATATTTGGACTCTGTGTGAGGCGCTTCCAGTAACATCGGTATTGCTTATACATGAGACTTTTGCATAATCACTGTATGAAGCATTAGAATTCTTCAAACCGAGAATGATTTTCAAAACGACTATACATATCTATGTTAATAATGTGGATACAACAGTATTTGCTGAAGAAAAAGAACAACTGTTTTCTAAAACAATTAGGATTCATGATACATTGCTTGGCAGACTATTGTTCAAAAGCCCACACAGCCCCTATCAAAGAGAAGCCCAAACGCATCCATGGGCACTAAGTTATGCATAACACTGAGCTCAGAATACACATTGGTCAAACAAGGAAAAATGTAAAAATAATTGGATATTCATTTTACAAATGAAATCCTGTATTTATAGTGAAATGGGTTTTATATTGTTGCTTTTCAGACATGATCACAGTTTGAGTTGTTCTTGTCTTAAGAAAACAACCAGATTCCATTTTAAGATTTTTCTTTCAAGGATCTTGTATAACTTTGTACTTCCACGTACCTCAGCTGTTAGCTTTCCAGTCCACCTTGTTATTCCTACACAGTCCCTAGTAATCCTTGTATCACCACAGGGATTAAGCTAATTTCACTCCTGAAAACTGTAAAAGATCATTTCACAATGCTTACCATCATGTTAGGGATCCTTCCCAGCAGTGAACTCTGCTTCTTCTTACTTGCTTGGCCTCCACTCACATATCACATTGGTTCTTCTTTGCCCTTGCTTTCTGCTGTGGGACCTTGGGAAGAAGAATACACATATGTAATATTTTCCTTTAAATACATAATAACAATTAATATAAGCATTCACATCCTAAAAGCCAAGTGCAGGCATTGAAGATCATCAATTGAATTCTGCAGAGTGATCATACAAAGGAATGTGACCTTCGCCATGGATGAGGTCCACGGATGAGAATAGAGCCATGATTAGCTGCTGGGCAATGGCAACCTTACAGTCACTTGTAGTGACCATTTTCAATGGACCTCTGTATCCTGTTTAACACTGAAAGAGGACACATTCAGATTATATAGCATAGGTCATAACATTAGCATATTCTCTCCTCAGAGACCTAAATGAGTTATTGTAGCCATAGTAAGCCAAAGGTTTGCTGAAATCTGCAAAAGTGGTAATGCTAGGACTTCACACAGTCAACAAAATAAGACAAAAATGCGCCAGGCTATCTGCGATTAATAATAATGACTGTAAAGACAGTCTATTTCTGATTCATAATAATGACTCTAAAACCAACATAAATTACAATTACAGGCCTCCTGACCTTTACAGAGTCCTGGTGAATGTCCATTGGATTTCACTGTCCATCCTGTGTCTTATATACCAATAAAGGTGATATTCTGAGGGCAAAAGTCTCTACAATACATATCTCTACAAGGGTACAGCCCATTCAGTCGAAGCGTATTTTAACCTAACAATTCCTATAGCATATTGCAATTATTAGACTAACTGCTATTAGTGAAAACCAAACTACTCAATCCTACGTCTGGCTCTGTAACAGATGTCATACATAATGTTTAACAAGTAGTTCATGTCTCTTGACACCATTTTACCACTTGTAAAATAAGAATGCTTTGAGATCGTTGAATGGTAGACATTATAGAAGTAGAAAGCACTGACTATTATTTGTTGTATTATTATTATTTAATGTAACATATGGATGCAAAATTCTGGCTTGTTTGACCAGGAAGACAGTCCTATATGTTTAAAATTAAATTAGTATAGAAAAAATTAAGCAAACAGACTATCTCAAATAGGAAATGAAATAAACAGTATGGAGCTCTTTAAATACATAGCAAGTAATCAGCGAAAGGGCTGTGAACGGAACCTGAGTGGGAAGCTTGTGACCAGTGAGGCTGATATTGCTGGAAGCCTGAATGAAAGTTAAAAGGCTCCATGACTAGGCCAGACTATACAGGCAATTAGAAGTGCTGAATGTTGCCAAGGCATCAGGCCAACAAGAATTACAACTCAACAAACTGAATGAAGGAGAGTAGGGGGAGAAAAAAAAAGAAAAAGAAAAAAAAAAAAAAGGAAAGGCTTTAATTAAATATTTGAGATCTCACAAGGGATGGGGAAAGTGCCAGGTAACTGGAAGATGGTTAACTAAACGGAGGGGGTCTGTTAGCTCATTAATGCGTGGGGGAATTTACAAGTGTAACTTCTACTACCATTAATTGGAGCTACAGTAAATGAATGATGCCAGTGTACAGTGGTGGGGAAAAGCTCTTGTCACCTGGACTGGTCTTACCTGGTAAGGGTTTACCGAAGAGTTATAGGTGATTTTTGGATCCGAATGAAAAAGGTCACCAAGATGGAACTTCTTGAAATAAAAGTTTGTACTACTTTAAATGCTGGACAATCCCAGAATAAAGCAATATTTTCATAAGAACTTTTCTTAGCAGAATTTTTTCAGAATTGTGTATTTACTTCTCTCTGCCCCACACCTCAGAAATCCAAAAATAACCCTGTGGGACATGTGTCAGATTCGAAGTGGATAAAGTAACTCAATTTCTTCAGTTCCTTGTCACAAGGGTCACCAGTTGGGATGATTTGATTGCGCTTGTGCCAAAATGAGACAGGGAAATGAACCCAGCAGGTCACCCACCCGCAAAGAAACAGTAGGAAAGAGGAGAACAGAAGCACTTGTGAAAAGACCTAACGTTGGTGAGGGTAGGGGAAGAACTGCAAGTATACTGTGTCCCTGGACCCAATTAGAAACTCTATAGAAGTAATTACTTCAGATAACCATATATACATGTTTATGCAGCTTCAAATTCCACGGTTTTCACATCTAACACATGCCAAATTTTAAATGTCTTTAGTTATAATACGCCATTTTGCTATCCTCTGTTCCTCCATGAAATCCAAAGTTCACTTCAAAAACAAAATTTTAAGCTTCATTGTTCTTATAACACTACAATGAAGTCACAAATTATTTACAGACAAAAAGAGAGTTGTATCTTTTTCAGCTGCAATCAGAGAAAATTTGGAATATGTAAAATGTGCTGTATTTTCAGAGCCCACGAATGCAAACCAGAAATAATAGCTTTAGTAACTCTTTCAGGTACGTAAAGTGGAGAAGTAAGGGCCAGGAAGCTTATGTCAGGTTCCCATATTGGTTATTTTATCAGTATTTCTAACTGAAAAGGAGAAACCATCGGAGTTTCAGAGCATGGCATTAAAAAAAAAGCAGAATTCAGCATCTATTCTCCACATGACTATATATCATGGGATGGTTTAGAATAAGGAATCTATTAACAAAATAAACAACACACAACAAAAAAAAAAAAGCTCATGAAGAAAAAGGCTATAAGCCTTCACAGTCTTGAGGCCACAAAAATCTTTTTAAAACTCAAACTGCCCTCAGATGTTCAAGCACTTGGTCTCTCAAGTGAAATGTGGCTATACAAGCACATTTTAAAAGACTTTGTATTCTCAACTTTTACTATTGCTTTACCAGAAAAGTGGTCAGGTAGCCACCTCAATAAGCCAAACATATTTGAAACTTACAGACCAGTTTGGACTTGGACACTTATTTCATTACAGGAATAATTAATACACCTTTAAGAGTAAAGGAGAGCATTAGCACAATAAATTATAATTATGACTACAACTAACAGTAAATGAGAGAGGTATCCATTAAAGTATTCTTTGTTCTTGAAGACACAAATCATTTTGTACCACCATCACAGGATTACCTTATAAAAAAATAGCTGCCAAGAGCAATTCGCTTTCTTCTCTTGCTTACCTTCATGAAAACATGGACATCTGTAAGGGACAGAACAAATCCACATCTCCAATTGCTATGAAAGACAGTTTATTTCAAAAGTACATCCTTTATGGCCATAACAGAATCAAATATTAGACAACAATCAATTCAGCCACTATTTTTATATAGCACTTAAATGCTGACACAAAAGCCAAAGCCAGTATTACTAGCCAAATCTGTTAAATTTCTCAAGATTAAGATAGGAAAAAAATGGAGAATTTTCACATTAAGGTGGTGGGCTATATCGTAGCTTAATTTATAATTTCCAGGCGTATAAGGCAAGCATAGACAGACCATATGTCTTTTCTTGGCCTTTAAATGCTCCTATTTTCCACTAGACTTGCCTTTTTCTCCATCTATTGGCAGCCTTACCATTTGCTATTCAGGTGATTGGCTGTAATGAGCCAACTCCTGTTTCCGTATGAATAACCACTTTTTTCCCCAATTACTTAAGCTGCCAGCAAGTCACTGGTGTCATGTTCTTTGATGCAAATCTGACTGTCAATAGAGAACAGGACTACATAAAGAGAGAATTTATGATGATACCCTTAGCTTAATACTCTTCATAAGTGCTATTCAGTTTAGCTTCCAGGGAATATGGGGAAGGCAGCAATGGTCCACAGTAAGAAGTAAGAATATCTTTAATTGGCTTTGTGCTCCACATGCCCTTGTAATCAGCCTTCCCATATGGTAGTCTGAAATAAATTCATCAATCTCCATTAATGTATTTATGTCACCTTAAAAGGTCCATTTTAAGCCATATCAAAATCTATAAAAATGTCACATTTAATTTTAAAATTGTATTTAA
This sequence comes from Leptosomus discolor, assembly GCF_034619465.1. Classification (NCBI taxonomy): domain Eukaryota; kingdom Metazoa; phylum Chordata; class Aves; order Leptosomiformes; family Leptosomidae; genus Leptosomus; species Leptosomus discolor. The sequence goes on along the minus strand of NC_141395.1, from coordinate 19,276,743 downwards.
AAAGTTAGAGCACTGAGTACATAGTTTGATATTTACAATTTTTGGAAATAAGCAGACATACAGAAAAGCACAGGGAGAAGGGAAGCTTCTGAGGCCAATGAGCACCAGTTATTAACAATACCAGAACTAAATATATCATTTTAACTCACTTTTTTGAAAGGTCATTTTTATTAATCTTTTTTAAATGGGCTTGGATATTTTCCACTTAAAGGGAAACAGCTTACACTTTTGCAAGCCAAGAGACCTTCTTCTTGGAATCCACCGTGACAAGCATGATCATGGGGTAAGGGGCAGATTCCTTCCTGGTGTTGGCACTCCTAATTGCAAGCACCATGTTTGACAGTAAACAGCTACAGAACAAAACTATTTTCCATTGAAAAATTGCTATGTTAAAATTCTAATACAAAACAATAAAAGCAATGCTACCCTGTATTCAAGGCCTAGTCTATTTACTACCTACCTGCAAACCTGTATCACTTCAGGAAGCCTCTCCAGGTCTCTATCAAGTAGATTTTCCAAGTGTTGCCCATTTTTTCCAGGTGATTCCAATTAAACAACATTTTAAGCCTCTGAGTAATTTCTTGAACATCTGCCTCTGCAATATAGATACCAGCAGCCAATCTAAAGAGAAAGACATTTTCAGTCCATATTAAAAACTACTATTAGCACTACAAAACTCAGACTCAGTTCTGCATGTTCCCAAGTGCTCTCAATTGGGACTTTACCTATAGACTAATTAGCTCCTGTAGGAAGATCTTTTATAACAGCAGGTGTCCCAAACAACTACTGCTCTTTTGCTGAAAGGGTTTCTGGGTTGGTGTTTTATCATTAAAAACAAAATAATAAATTATTGTTTACATAAGGTTGACAGCAGTTTTCACAGAGAAGACAGCAAAGGGAAGACAGGTGAAAAGCAAAATTATTTCTTTAACAGTCTGCTAAGAATTATATCATCTTTGATTGTGCTGATTTACAAACAGGATAGGTCCTGTCTAATCTCTGTAAGAGAAGAGGAAGAAAAAATAGCTGCTAAACCCGAAATACATTAGTGAAATGCATTTAATATCTAAATGAAACAAAACAGTAATGTTAAATGCAGTGTGCTTAATTAACCTGCAAAATATACCTTTTTTTTTCCTAGGTTTAAAGTTGCTGTTTAATGACAACCTGCTTTTATTGTTATTACTGGGCTAAAATCTGGGTTTAGATGCAAACACAAAATCAGAGCAGCTCACTGGTTTCTCCTGTTACTCAAGATGAGTACTGGATTTGACTGTACTAAGCAAGGTTTTCTCCCTACATGCTGAAATAGCACGTAAATAAAAATAAATGTTGTCATTTATTTACTTTGATACAGGAATTAACTAGAATTTGTACAAGTAATTTTATACAGTCTTTGCCATCAATGCATTTTAAAAGGTGTTTTAAGACCATTGCCCATTATAAAGTGTATACGCAAGCAAAACCGTCTGCCACAAACTCTGAAGAAGCATTGCTGACCCGGTACCAAGTCAAAGGCATTTAGAACCTGGAAGGAACAAACAGATGCCTGACTGGATTTCCAAAAGTTAAGGTACCTGGTTGCTCTCTAGTTGCCTAAACACTTTCAAATCTCTTAATAAATACTAATGGACTAATACAAGGCACAGACTAGCTGGAGCCTACATTTGAAATCTGCTCTCAAACCTCATTTGCAGATTGGCCAGATGGTAATTAGTGTGGAGGTGTTCTCCAGGCAGACTTGCTTTCAGGGCAGGGTTTTTTAAATTTTATTGGGGTTGGAGGAGGAGAAAAGGAAGTGGGTTTGGTTTTTTTTTCCAGTTAAGATTAGTAACAGCTAAGAAAGGGTGGATAAAAGCTGAGCTAAACCAGAATATTCTCTAGTTTGTTATATTTAAGAAAGTGCTTGCGATTTAATCCACAGAGACCAATAAACAGAAGACTAAAATAAAAAGGCAGAAGGCTGCAGTGTCAAGGTGCTGTTAAAGTACACGAGAAAAGCAATCCACTTGGGGTTCATTGTAACACTTCTAATAATGAGCTTCCCATATTTAGACACAAGAGATAGCAAATTCAAACCCCCTGGAAAGGATACAATACAGTTATACAACAACACAGCAAACTGTATTTGTTTTGTGATTACTACCTATGCACCCTATGGTTTCTTTAGGGAAGATGATATGATATCTTTATACTGTGGTGTGTAAAAAAGTCCGAAATCTCTCTTTGACACAACTAAAGTACCAAAATCCTTCCTAAATAGTGAAAGACCTGCAACTTGCTTGATCTTAAGCATCACTAAAAAAATAATATGTTTTGTTACAGCATTTCTCTCTGAGAGGTTTTCAAAATCCTTCCAGTCAGTACATGAGATAGGATACATATTGTCGGGGATAAGTTGTTAAAGTGAATTTGAAATGTGCTTCTCAAAATATCGTTTACACATTTACCAGATGGTAAAATAAACATGTAAATTGTTATCGAGTATACACCAACTTTATACTACAATTTTACCCACTGTAGAAATGGTGTAAAAATGTTGAATATAGTGTTACTTGTTCATTTAATAGTTTATTAACATTTTAGATACATTTGGAGAATAGGTTTACTTTCAAAGAAAAAAAAATTACTTACAAAAGCATCGCTTTAAGCCATTGATCAGGCCAAATTAACCTACTTGCTCCTATGTTTATCACTTACCTTATCAATAACATAATTAGCATAATTATAGTTCATTTCTAAGTATTTGCCTATGCATAGACGTTACACATGTTTAATGGCATGGGTTTTAAAAGATAAATTTAAGTTAAACAAAGTGCTAAAGAAGTAATTTTAAGAAGTATTGTTACCGTCATCTTAAAGTAGCTGCTATTAGACCAACAGGTCACTTTGCCACTGGAATGTACTCCTTCATGAGCCACCACACACATTCAGAAATATGAAGATGTGAATACTTTATGTATGACGAACGAGAAGGTATGTGCTAATAAACCCCTATATCCAAACAGATGCCTAATGCACGCACTATTTAACAATATGCAGGAATTAAAATCTTCCAGATGAAAGAGTAACCCATGTCTTTCTCTAAAACAAAGGGTCCCATACATGTCATCACTTGTTAATGATCCTGGTAGAAGACAACAGATGAAGGATTTTGATGGAAGACTGTTGCTTGTACTACCTATGATTGGTGTCTCCTTTTGCAGTTCTGTTTCTACCAACCCAGCACACCAATTACACTGTGCTATAGGATTTTCTTTCCCACCTTTCAGACTATGCCAGCTCCTTTTTTTTTAAAAAAAAAGAATTTTGTTATTTTGCCATTTTAGATTTAGGAACTTTCCTCATCTATGAGGACATATATTCACTCAGCATATTTTATTTTTAGTCTTATGCGCCCAGCAGACTCTGAAATAATTACTCCTTAGAAACAAGCATATCAACTAGTCTTCAAAATATCCAAGGAATTTTTTGGTCAATCCACAATAGGGTCTTGGATTCTCATCTGAATTTTGTCTGAATTATTTTTTTCAGAGGCTTTTTACAGCATCTAAATTCAATCTCATGCCAGCCATTAAGATCCTGTTTCCTATTACATTGCAGCTTTAGTATCATATGCCCTTGGCAGTAAGGTATTATCACATAGATACAAATAATACATGATTCTTAAAAGTAATAGCACAGAGTTAACTTATCTCTTAAGTTAACTTTACTAGTGAATTCTGGAGGAGCTTGCATATCCAACAAATACTCTGTATTAGCAGGTGCCACAACATAAAAAAACTCCTAACCAAAATTATCTTTAAAGAATGCCCTCACTATACAGGGAGCTAGCACAAAAGTAATAGTTAATAAGCTTTAACAAACCTGTCTAGTTTCTCTGTTTCAGGCTATGGAAGCTTGCAACTTAAGATTCAGAAGTCCTGCTGAAAAACAAAGTGCCAAAAGCTGTTCCACACTAGGTGCTTGATCTGGGCTCCAGCAGGATCTTCTAGGAAAAGATGAAAACCAAACCAATTTGCATGTGAGTACTTTTAAGACACCACTTGGAATTTGCTGCTTTACCAACCTACCTTTTGGGGTACACCCTGCAGCTGAAGTATTTTGCAAAAAGACACAGAAATATTTGACGATATTGAAAAGATTGCAATAATAAGGTTTTCATACAGGAATAAATAACAATGTAACTTAATTATATACCCCCAAAACCTCTGGAAAGGGCTGGTTTAGAAATCCAGGCAGATTTCTAGGCAGAAACACAAGTTCAAACTTAAAGAAATAACCTAAGTGGGACAGGGTGAAGACTGACTGATCTATGCAGACAGGGGGTGTCTAATAGCACACCTACAATTACCAGTATACCTCTGGGTATTATCATTGCTTAGTAGGTTGTTCTATCAGCAAATGCCCCCCACCCACCCAAGGAAGGAAATCAGGAAAAGGAAAGGAGACCCACAGGTTGAAATGGAAACAGATTTAACAAAATAATAGTATTAATATAAAGCACACGAAGTTGTACTCGGCCCACGCAGTGGTGACGAGCTGCGCGCTCCCAGCAGCGGATGCCAGGCGTCGAGCACTGCGAACACCACAGCTCCAGCGAACGCGTGACGGTCACCACAAGCGGGCGAGCAGGCCTCGGGAGCAGAACGACGGGTGAGACCCTCCAGGGGTGGCGACCACTGAGGAAGAGGCCCGTCCCCAGCAAACTTTCCAGTTTATAGTGAGTGTGACATTTATGGTATGGAACACTCCCGTTGGCCAGCTTGGGCCAGCTGCCCTGGCTTTCGCTCCTCCCAGCTTTAGCACCTGCTAACTCAAAACTGGTAAAGGCCTTGGTCACTACAGGGACCCGCACACCAGGCTGGCACCAACTAAAACAAAGAGCCTTATCAGCTTTGCTCTTATTGAATCTGGTGCTGCAGCCTTCCCAAAAATGCAGCTTTGCTGAACAGAACATTGATTCTATCATTCTGTCCCAGCAAAACCAGGACATATATGAATCAAGAAAAATGTGGGGAAGCTTGTAAGTCTGACTAGCAAAATCCCCAGTGCATTCAAGTCATGTATTGCCTTTAGTGTACAAACATATACCATAGAGTAAAACACTAAACACGAGAGGGAACTGATGAAGAAAGTATTGTCTTCAGAGCCTGAGCCACAGAGCGCTAAACACCTCTGCCAACTAACTTCAAAGCAGAGCCTGAGCCAACACTTCTATAAAAGCAGGGTGAGCACTGGAAACTTGTAGCATATGCTGCTATTTACATAACTAATTGTAGCATGCACAGTCAAAAAACAGCCTCTAGCTTTAGCATATATGTGCAAAATAATTGATTTTATTATGTACAGAAAATTAGAAACTGTCAGAAACAAAGCCACTAGTAACAGCCGCGAGGAAGAATTTAGAAGATGCATCTCCTAGATTGCAGAGGCTAGTCTTCACACAGTTGTGCGGTTTACAGCTAGAATATAAATCTAGACATGATTCAATGACAGCTGATACCCTATGCAAGCTTTCGGTAAAACTGACATACACACACCATAGACTGACGGTGGAGACGCTCAAGAAAAATCTTCCCGGTCTCAGACGAGCTGTGGTTTGTCATTGCAGACACTGTAATACAAGATGAAACTTTGCAAAGGATATGCAAATATGGTAATAACCCAATCTCACACACACAAAAAATGAAGGAAAAATGTGATGGTGTAGAACCAAAGCACTAGCTCAGTTGTTCCTAAATCTCTGATGAAAAATAGAATATTTTCCATAAGATGTGAAAAAACACAGAACATGGACTAAAGTTGCATTATAATGGCTACTTTTCTGTGAAAAATAACACAAACAAACAAAAAAGAGCCTGAAACTCAGGATTTCTCAGGCAAAACAGTGTGTTTGTGTAACCCTGGAAAAATGTATATTGGGTCTAGAATGTTCTCCTATTATTGATAAATAACATTAATTGAGACAACATTTAATCCTATAGATTAAATCTGTATTGGCTAGACATGACATACTCTCGCAATTACAGAATAGACTAGAATTTGTTACAAGTTTAAATATTTTTTTATAAAAGAATAAATTTTAAGCAGGTTGTTTTAAGATATCCTCTGGCTTTTTGGAAAACAGCGTTAAAATTGTAAAAAAAAAAAAAAAAAAAATTAAAAAAGCAGCTATAAAGAATCGAGCTTAAATCAGCAGAGGCCCCATAAATTATAATGCAACAACCATAAAACTAGGAGTTCACCTGTTACATGCTACTTAAGAAAAAACCTCAGAAAGAGACACCCTGGATGCACAACTACAAATGCTAAACACATTTACATCGTAGATTCTTAAAAAATGTCTCACGTTAAATGATTTATATGCACTAAACCCATGACAATCACAAGAAACTGTTAAATCAAAAAGCTTGGGTACAAAAGAGAGGAGCCTTCCATGGATCTCGTCCTCTTCACTAATCCTGAGCAAGGCTTTCCTTGCTTAAGCATCCTCCACAGGCGCTGAAGGAGAGAGCACTCGTCTACATGCTCAAGCTGTAAACAGAACAAGCCACAGAGGAGCCAGTGAAGTGGCCTCCCAGTAAGAAAAAGGATGAAGGAGAGAAAGGCAGAGGCTGGAGCTCATGGGAAGATTTGGAGAGGAAGAGACCAGAGGCTATTTGGGGGGGCTGCTGGTGTATTTGCATCAGCTTGGAGCTCTGCTGCTTCATCACCCAGGAATAGAGTGATGCATGCACTACCCTAAACAAGTCTCTGAGGGCAGGTTGCGGGTTATAGATAAGCCTATCTCACACCTACCGGCCTGTGAAAGGGATCACCAGCTTCCTCCTGTCCTGCCCTTGCACCCACCAGCCTGGTAGCCTTTCCTATGCCGTAGCACCATCACCATTCAAGTGACTTTCAGAGAGCTGAACTGACAGCAAACCCAAAGGGTTGGGTACACAGAACTACACTTAAAATCTCCTAGATCCTCATCCTGAGGCAGCTGTAGATATCAAGATAAAGTCAAATTTAAATATCGTTACTGTTTAGCACAGTGTGTATTTAGCACAGACACTACCCTTGTCTCTCTATAGCTGGGAATGTGACCACGGTGACAGAACTGCATTTTAATTACCAAGGGGAAAAAAAAAAAAAAAACACCCAAAACCCCACACAGATAACGCTGTTAAAGCAAAACAGACTTAGGCCCCGATCCTGCAAAGACTTATGTGCACATATATGCTAAACTTCACACTGTCACAGGACAATTTTTGTGTTGTTTCTCCAGTTATAACGTATTTGGAAAATAAGCATATACTGCTAACGGACTATCGTGGGGTTTGGCCTTTTAGGTTACATCTGGCTAAATGGCATACGGGGAAATATATTCCTGAAGCAACCTTACAACCACATGTTGCTACGGTAAATTTTTATGTTAATTTTTAAAGGCCCGTTTTTCATTTCTGTCGTTACACTTCACGTTCCTTCAGTTTACATCTATTTATACGAATTAATCCATTTGCAATTAAAAAAATCAATTTTTAAATAATTTTCATTTATATCAATGATCAGAGAGAAGTTATAAGTGAACAATATATGGAAACACAACAACTGAAACACTAAAATGTTTAAAACGACAATACTGAATGTTAACGTCAAAGGGGTTTTATAGTATTTAACACAAAGGGGGAGGAAGAGCTACACTAGATAAGACTGCAAAGAATGTGGAAAAGATTTGGGCATTACAAAATCCCAAACAGATACAAGAAGGACTGAAAATACCTGATTAATTTCCTTCCATTCAACTTCCGAACTTTTCTTTAATATTAAAAGAATAGTTGGACTAAATATTGCCCAAAAAAAAGGGACAAAAACTTGTATAACACACAGCAAGCAGACAGGTTTTGATTCAACTATGAAGACTCAAATTAAAGCATCAAAATCAAAGTTAACAATAAGCAGAAATTAAGCTTCAATTACTCTTATAATCTAAACAGACAGAAATAAAAATGTGAGTACAGTATTATTCATTCCATCAAACAGCACCCGCTTTGGACAGTGTCTAAAACCACAAGAGGAAACAATCAGATGATACAAATCAGTATTGAACCACCGAAGCAAATTAAATGATGTAACTGTACACCAGTTGAGGATTTAATCCATGCTATTCTGTCCCCAACTCTGCAACAAATACCAGTCCTCGATGAATATCTGAAATAACTGCTCGATAATGTGTCCAAGAATAAAATTATAAAAAGCATGGAAATCATTTAGAACCACAAGCACCGGAGAATTTTCAGTGAGATTTTCATCATTTCTAAGCATGGGCTGCTAAACCATGCTTCAGAGACTTCTGAAAAATGCCCCTACCCCTCATCACGTGGTGGTTTCCATAGGAAATCCAGGAGCTGTCAATAGAAAGCAAAACCTTTTACCTCTTATTCAATACCTCACATCTAATTGAAGTGAAATGCTTCCTTCTCCTACTGCAAGAGTAAACTCAGCTACCAGGAGAGAGCTTATACACAGCTTAAAGTACTGCCTATATACAAAACCACCGTGCTTTAGCAGTAGAGTGATAAGGCGGTGGCAACATGGGGAGGGGGGAGACGCTTTAAGGGATTGCTGAAAGGGGATGTAGTGTGGGGAGCGGTTATTTCCCCTCGTTATTGCACCACAGATCTAGTTTAGTACAGCGTAGGCATCGATCACACAGCAACGGGCAAGACAGGAGGTTCTGCTGCCAGGCCCCTGGGTTGGATTCCCAGATGATACGGGGTGAGACCCGACTTTCCCCAGGGCCAGAGAGCAACCATCGTATTTCCTCAGTGTCTCCGGCAGGAGGTCTATGGAAGATGGAGATGTGACAGTCTACTTGTAGTCAACCCCCGATAAATAACGGCTCCCCTTCAGCAAACATTGCCACAAAGGTAAATAAGCTGTAAACAGGGTGTTAATCAATCACCAAAAGCATTTGTGAGCTTATATGTATGATTTCAGTTTAATTCTCGGTGGGTGGGTGTCTCCGTCTAAACTAGGACACCTTTCAGCAACCTAAAATTTCTCTCAACTCAAAATATTGGTGTTGCTCTCTCACCCTTCAGTCCCAGACCAGTATTATCTGCTTATTGTATAAAAAAAAGCAGTCAATGTGTAGCTAAATATAATTCAAGGAAGAAGCCAACTTACAAAAATTAATTCCATAGCATGGCCCATAGAAATGAAGACGTGACTTTTAGAAAGTTTAAATGATGTGTCAGTAATGTCACTAAAAAAAAAACAAAATAAAATACTGAAACAAGGCAAAAAATATATTACAAATGATTGAAGTGGGAGCTTGTATGATGTGCTTTGGTAACTCACCAATGCAGTGATTCTACTAAATTAAAAAATCAAATTATTAAGTGTATTCTAAATCAGTCAGTCACTTCAAGGGATACGACTATCACAATTATTGAAAAAGGCCTTGATCCTGAAAACATTTATGGCTGTGAATTTTTAGACAAGTGAATAGTCTTTGTAGGACTGACCTCTTATTTTACGTTGTTCACACATATGAACTTGCATGCACGATCAGAGACTGAGGCAGGAATACACATTTACAAGCTATCAACATTTTACCTAAAATGTCTCTTAAAACAGATTCAAAGTCATTACCAGCTGTTTCTTATTTAAAGCTTAAGAAATAAATGTTTGTTAATATCAATGTAATAGTATAGCTTGACACAGAAGTAATGTACCTGAAGTTTTCATCCATTCTGCCTTCCATTTAAAAAAAAAAAAATTAAAATTGACCTAAAAAGTCAATGTAAGACCAACAAGATCATTCGTACTCGCATCAGCCCCTTAGTGTTAGAAACCCTGCAACTATGAGAAATTGCAGTGATAGCATGAATAAAACATTGAAGATTTTATTGTGTAATATATTTTAAAAGGCCAAAAGTTACATCTAACCAGCAACGGCAGCCTTGGATCTTCATGAATTAATGATTATTCTACATCTGTAAGAAGGAAAATATTACGTATGCTTAAAAATTCAGGAGTTACATATGCATATACATTTCAACCATTTTTTTTTTTTCAGACATACATATTTGAACAAATGGACAGCTTTCACGCTCTGAAATAAGCAGTGCTCTTGTTTGTGCATTCCCAGATTAATATGCATTCTGATAAATGCATGAAATGTTATCATAAGCTGTGCGACCTACCACAAATATATTACATCTATTTAGCTGGAAAGAGCGGGGTACCAAACGCAAACAGTCTGCTGCCTTCCGTCTACTTATCACTCCGCTATTTCAATTTTTTCTCTTTGACTTTGCCCCTGTATCTTAGCAAGCGACACATTCCCCACTAGAGACCACATTCATGACAAGTTTTAATACTCAAAATGAAAACTTGTGTCCGTTCTGCACAGAAACAGTACCTGGAAAGCTCACATTCATGCAAAATCCTTTTTTCTGCTTTTCCCAATACACACACATTCTTTTTTTGTATCACAGCGATTTTAAAATTGTCCTGTGTAATTTAAATAAGATTTCCAAAACCAGCAACCTTTTACAGGGATAAATCGGAGCATTTCCAGTTGACAAAGTAATTCATGAGGGACATACAAAGCACCTGAAAACATGGACTGTGAAGAAAACCATTTTAACTATAGCAACAGCACTCACTGCATAATGTTACAAGGAAAATTATGCAATTAGGTCTCTTATCAGACTTATGAAAATTCAGATTTATGCCAGTTAGGGGGGGGAGGGAAAAAAAAAAAAAATCATTGTTCACCACATCTCCCTTGAGCACTACCTAGGGGAGGGGAGTGATGACCAGACAGCGAAAATTAAGAAGAACGTGTCCCACCTTACGCCTATTCTGCCAATCTGTCGCGGTTGTTCTTCTAGCTCCATAGGTTTACATGATTTTTTTCTAATTTTTTCTTTTTTTTTTTTTTTTTTTTGCTGACAAGTAATACAAGACAGATTCTTGCCTTCTTAGGATCTTGCAATCTAGTTTAGACATAGCACGTCAAGTGGTGATGAAAGAAGGTTAGGGTGGGTTTGAAAAGATGAGGATTCCAACAGTAAACGATGCAGAGACATCAGTTTGGTAATGTACACATGTTTTGCATGATTCATTGGACCAAAATGGCCAAAGGAACTTAAAAAGCTGTCAAAGGCATCTTTACCTCTGACCTACCTAGTCATCCATCTGCTTCCTCATACTGTCAATCAAAACCCTCCCATCCTTATCACTATTCTATTACACACATTTTCCACAACCATTTCTCCTCCAGCTCTTAAAAAATATCTTAGCAAACATTTCAATCAGTCATTAAAAACCTTGTTAAAATATGCAATGTGTCATCAAATATGCATAGCGTACTCGTGCAAAATCTGCAGAGTGTAAATCCCCTTATTACATTCGATATAGTATTAATGTGAAACATCGCAGAAAGTATTACCAATAAGAACTTTGAATTACTTTCTACGGATGGGAGCTTGATTTTGTGTTATATCAAATAAAGCAAAGAAAGGGCGATTGAATAGATTGTTTTACACGATAACTAAATTAAAAGCCCGCTCAGCATGCCTGGAATAGTAATACAAATTATACTTCATGTAAAATTCATGCAATTAGTTGCTGGTCTAACAAATTCGTACACGGGGTTTTGCTTCGACTAAACTGAGCGCACTGCGAGTACATTATCGTTTACATACACGGGGTCAAACCCTGCGTCTTCGATCCTCGGTGAGCGCAAACATTTTAATGTGTCAGTAAACACATGTTTAGCAGATACACAGGTGCACCTCTTAGAATCTAAAATTATAATAGTAATAAAGTGACCTACCGACAGGAAATAGCCTTTTTTACTTCTTCAGCCCTTATCTCTTCCAATCTCTCGCAGAAATAGTTACGGAATTATCCTGTCGGAATAGTTACGGAACAACATTAACCACTCACGCACAGGAAGGGATTTCGTTCAGAACTGTCACACGCTACGTATTTATTCCGGACCCGCCAGATAACCCCGCCACATAAAAGCCAGCGCAGCCCGCTTTGACGGGCGGGCTGCCCGCGGGGGCTGTCCGGCTGCGCTCCGGCAGGAGCCCCCTCACCCGCCGCGGCACCGGGCTCCCCTCGGCGCTGCCAGCGGGGTCCCCGCCCGGGAGCGCCGCTGTGCCGCGGCCCGCTCCCCCGGCCTCTCGGGGGGCAGCGCAGCGGGACAGGCGGCGCCGGGCGGGAAGGGCGGCGGGAAGGGTGGCTTTCGCTGGCCGAGAGCCGGGAAGGGGGGCCGACAGCACGGGCGTTTCGGAGCCTTGCTCCCCCGGGTGCGGGAGGCCGCGGGGAGGGCGCCGGGCCAGCCCCGCGCCGCGCCGCTGAGGGGGCCGCCGGAGGCTCGCGGGAGGCGGAGAGGCGCGGGCGAGGCGCGGAGGGGCGCGGGCGGCGCCGCGGCCTCCACCGCTCGGGGCAGAGCGCGCAGCCCCGGCTGCCCGCGCTCCTCCGAGGGGCCCTCTCCCGCCTGACGCCCAGGCCGCCCGTCCCCCCTCCCGGGAGGCACCGCCGCCCCGGGGACAGCACCGTGAGCCCGACGGCTGCCGCAGGGCGGCCGCCGCTCATGCTGCCCGCTGAAGCCGCCGCCACAGGCCTGTGCCCCGCGCTGCCTTCCGCGCCCCATGCCCCACCCCGCGCCCCCAGCGCTGCCGCCGGCCGAAGCGTTGGGAGCGCAGGGGCCGTGCCTAGGTAGAGCCCCGCACCTTGCGGGCCGGGGGGCGCTGGAGTGGAGGGTGGGGGAATGCAATTGGGCTGCTCAGTTTCCCCCCTCAAGAGCGCGACAGGTCAAGCTCCCCGTGGCGGCTCCGCACCCGCGTTCCTCTGCCGAGGAATCGAGAACAAAACCGGCCTTTTACCCCAAGCACCCGCGCCCCCCCGACCCACGAGGGTGCCGGGGGATGGCGCCTTCCCTACAGCCCACAGAAACGTGTCGTAAAGGGGGGGCAGCATCCCCAAAGGGTCGGCAGAGGGAGAGGTGGTGCCGCGGGAGCGCGGGGCTCCTCGGCCGCTTCTCCGCTCCCGCGGCAGCCCGCGCAGCAGGGACGGCTGCTTCCCCCCCCCCGCCAAAGGGCACCCGCCCCGGGAGGTCCAGCCGGGCAACCTCGCTGAGCACCGCGGGGGGCTCCGCCAGCGCAGCCCCCGCCCCGCGGAGGCGAGGGGAGGCTGCGGACGGGCAGCGTTGCGCCCCTCGCCCCTGCTCCGCCAGGCGAGGCGAGGCGAGGCGCTCCCCCCGCCCGGCACCTCTCCCGCCCGCGAAACGCTGTCAGGGGGTTTCAGCGTCAAAGACAGGGATAATTATAAACCTCTCAAGCCCGACGGGGTTTTCATCGCCCTCCTTCTCCGGCTGCAAACCTCCACGCGTGGCCACGCGGTGTACGCGCTCACACACCACCACACACACACCCCACACCCCTCCAAAAAAAAGACAAGCGCCGGGCGGGAGGGCCAGTAGCGGCAGGAAGGGGAAGCGGCGGGACCCCACGCCCGGAGCGGGGCTCGCTCCCGTCAGGCTCTCGCCCTTGGCCTCCCCTAACTTTGTACTTGCAAAACGGCAAAGTGCTTTCCAACACGCCGTGAACGTTTTGCCAGGTTTATTGTACTTGTTATACACAGACGATACAAACGGGCAAAAACCGAAACATTTCTCAATGGAGCATGTACTGGTATAAATTATTCAGTTCCACAGACGTAACAGAACAAATATAAAAATCACAACATTCGATTTACAGAAGAGTCAAAAATATACACACGTTTATGACCCTGAATTTCTATTAGGAAATTTCCCCGTCGAGTATAATCTAGACTGAATATTTAGCCTGATGCATATTTCCGTTTGTAATCTTTTTTTCATATAAAAATGCGTTAATCGTATAGATTTGCTACTCAAAATTCGAAGACTTACTATCCTACTTCGCCGGGGGGGGAGACCTGGAGGGATATTAGTTCTCCTTCATTAATATAATAAGAGGTTTACAGGAAAGATCGTTCTTATTTTCGATGTGCATTTGATTCCCCAGGAAGTCAGATCTCGGTTAGCTACTTGATGAAAAAGTCAATTCCAAAACTAAATGCAGTAAAATATACAACTCACGATTCATCTTCACTGGACTACACTATGGTTACCAACAATTCAGTCGTCTATATCTTTTTTTTTTTTTTTTTAGATTATTCATTACAAAGATTTACAGCAATATAAAGAAAGAGGGGGAAACTGCAAAGAAATTTGAAAAGAGTTTGTCAGCGTATTTGGCACCTGCAGGGACCAGTAATGGATTTGGCACTTGGGGACGGGGGGAGGGGGGAGGGGGGAGAGGAATACCACAAAAATAATAATATTGCTGATGTCGAGCTATTTCTTTTAAAGAAAAATACAGAGGCAGTTAATTTTGCTTTTGGAAGGCGTCATGCTACTTTAATCGACTTTCCTACGAGACGTATTTGTGTTCTTTTGAAGGGAAAGCTGAGCTATTCCTTAGCTGTGTTAGCCCAGGGCACAGCGTAATTATTTCATGCGAGGAACTGCAGAGAAAGTGAGAAACCCATTACTCGCTGCTGCGGCTATGGCCCACTCTACACTTCCAGAGGCATCTAGAAAGAGTGTTTACCTGGGGAGGGGCAGGGGGGAGAGGGAGCAAGGGGGGGGGGGGCGGGGCGTGTAAAGAAATTTAAACAGGATCTAAGTTTTGTGACTTAACAATGAAAACCAAAAAAAAAAAAAAAAAAAAATTTCCAAACAAATAAGAAAGAAACAGAACCAAAGAAAAGTAATCTGTTACAATAAAGTAAATACTATGTACAGGCATTTCACAGGCTCTTTTCCCCCACTACGACTGTTATCCCCTAGTATCCATCCGTGGTAAAAGGAAGGAAGCGCTGCACGGTTTGAGAGTCTAAGCATCCTACTGATCAGTGGGTGTCGGAGCGGCGGTGCCCCCCGCGCCCCCGGGGCGCCGCTGGGCCGGGCCGGGCCGGGCCGGGCGGGGAGCGGGGCGGGGGGGCGGCGGCGGCCGCGACTCTGCCTGCCTGCCTCCCTGCCTGCCTGCCTGCCGGGCCGGGCCGGGGGTGCGGGTGGGGCAGCTAGGGGCGGGGGTCAGTGCGCTAGCGCGGAGGAGTTATTGTGCAAAAGGGCGGCGGGGCCGGGCGGGCCGCGCCTAGCTGTGCGAGTAGAAGCCGTAGTAGCCGATGTCCTTGGCGCAGGTCTTTTCGCAGTCCCGCTGGGTGAGCACCTCGCTCTTGAGGGGCGAGGAGCTCTCGGACACCGGGGTGTCCGCGGGGGAGATCCGCCTCCGTTTGGCCTGCTCGTAAATCCCAGAATCGGTGGAGTCGATGGACTTAATGGACGACGGCGTCTCGATCCAGCTGGAGTCGGACAAATCTTTGGGCTTGGAGTCCTCGGCGCCCGGCAAGGGGGACCGCTCGGGGGCCAGGCTCTCCGCCTCCTCCCCCAGGTAGGGGTTGCCGGCGGCCATGCGCGCCGCCGCCGCGCTGTTGGGCCAGCAGGAGAGCACGGATCCCGACTTGCTGCAGTACTGCGGGGGGCTGCGGGCCCCCCAGCCCGAGGGGTCGGCGTAGTAGCCCAGGGGCCGCCCTGCGCAGCCGGCCGCCTGCAGCGGCAGCGCCTTGACGCCGGCGGCCGCGTAGGAAAGCAGCGTGGCCGCGTTGCCGGCGAAGTCGGTGGCCGTGTCGTAGGCGGAGGCGGCGAAGTCGAGGCGGTTGTTGGCGGGGGCGACGAACCAGCGCTGCGGCGAGGGGGCCCCCGGGTCCTCGGCTTGCTGTGGGGAGAGCAGCCCGTTGGTGTGGGGCACGCTGCGGTCGGCGCCGGGCCCCGGGCCGGCTCCTGCCCCGGGGTGGAAGCGGGACTTGGCGTAGTTACTCACGAACTGGTCCTGGAGGAAGGAGCCGGCCATGGCGTAGCGGGCCCCGGGCACGATCTGCGAGCGGGGCGAGTCGTTGGGGGAGGGCGTCAGCCGGTCCATGTCGCAGCCCGTGTAGATCCTGCCCAAGAGAAGGGGAGAGAGCTGGGTGTCCGCCGCGGCCCGGCGCCCTTCTCGGCGCGGCACCCGCCGGCCGCAGCCCTCGGGGCAGGACGGGACGGAGGGCGGCCGCCGCAGGCTCTCCTGCCCTGCCCTGCCCTGCCCTGCCCTACGCTCCGGGCTCGGCCTCCGCCGCCGGGAGCGCCGAGGGCGTTAACGCGGGAGGGTGGGGGGAAGGCACGGAGAGCAAATCTTTCGGAGCCGGTGGGCCGCTCATCGGTTGGGCTGAGATCTCTTGCTCCGGCCCGAGCCCGGCATCCCAACGGCGTGAGATCCCGCGCGGTAACACATTGACCGGTCCCGCCATACGCGCAACAGGCAGCCCGGTCATTTGCCGCGAACAGCGTGAATGACAGACTACGGAATTGTATCGGCTGTTTAACACTTATTATTGGGAGTCACAGACGAACCATCAACATTTTACCGAGTTTAAATTAAGCTAATCTTTAAACACCTACTGTAGGAAATGTAAAACCAGTGTTCCCTGCGTGGCCTATATATAATTCTCCCATGCTGGGCTGCAATTTGCGATTATAAAAACTTTAATGGATGAATAACTACTATCTGTATTTAATTCAGGCTAAAACTGTGCTTTAATTAACCCTCCACGCCTCCTGGAATTTCTTATCCAAAATAAACTTGGCCCTTAAACAAATTCAACGTGCTAGACAACATTGAAGCTTCCCCCTCCCCCCGTCTCTTTTCAAATGACGCCCTATAAAGTTTTTTTCCTATTAAAAAGAGAAAAGCACTTGAGGCTGGGGGTGAAGGCCGCGCAGCCTTTCTAAAGGCCGCGCATCTTCCTCGCATTGCTCCCCGCAGAGCGGGCAGGCACGGCTGCCGCCCTCTGCAGCGCCGGGGACCGCCATCCCCCTCCCGTCGGCGACCCGGCTCCCCCGCCACAGCCGCCGCGACCCCTGCCCGCCGGGGAGAGCCGCCGCACCGCAGTCGCGCCCCGAGGAGCGCCGGTGCTCGGCCCCGGGCGCCTCTCGCACTAGTTCAGGCCTCGGCGTCGTTTCCACCCTTGGACTGAAATCCCGCTGCTGGGGGATGCCGGACGGCTCTCAGAGCTGAGGGGGGCTTAAGCAGGAGCTGAAGGTACGCGGGGGCTTCGGCGCTCCAAGGGAGGCCGCTCACCGCCGCGGTTCAGAAAGGAAAAAGGTTTCCCCTCCCAAAGCCGGAGTCCTCTCCCGCAGACCGGGCAGGTGAGCTCCAAAGCCGCCCGCCCCCCCGGGGGTGTGGGCCGCCCTGTGCCCGCCACCTCCCGCTGGCCCGCTCCGGGCCGGGCAGGGGGATGCCGGGCAGGCCCTCACCCGGGCCGGGCAGGGGGATGCCGCAGCCGTCAGCGCCTGGGGGGCCGAGTTGAGCCCGTTCGGCTCCCGAGAGCCGGGAAAGGCAGCGGGGACGGGGTGTCGGGGGCTAGTGCCCCCCGCGGAGCCGCAGTCGGGGCGGCAGCGGCCGCAGGTCCCGCGGGGGCAGGGCCGGGTGGGCCAAGGGGCTGTGCCCGGGAGCAGGCGGGCCCGAGGCGGAGGGGCAGGGGCAGCACGGGGACAAACCGCGATTAAAACTTCGGAGGCTTTAGCTCCACCCAGAAGGAAGAGGGGGGAAAAAAGCCCAACCGCAGAGAAGAACAAAACGAGACGAATCCCGGAGCCCGGGATTACGCGAAGCCAGCGGGTTGCACGGGGGGCGCGCCCGCCTTGCTGGGGTGCCTCTTGCGGAGACCTTGCGCGGAATTGAGACTTGGAAAGGGGCGCAAAGATACGTGCCAGGAAAAACCAACAACAAAACCAGCGCCAGTGCCAAAGCGAGATGCGGGCTTAGGTGCGGTCAGCGCGGTCCGCGGGCGCGGAGGTGGCCGCAAGCTGCGCAGGGCTGCGCGGAGCCCAGCAGCAGGGACAGCCCCTCCGGGGGAGTCTGCAGGTGCCCCCCTCCCGGAGGGCTCTGGAAAAGCCTGACACGACACATTTCGGTGTGAAATGAAGGCAGCCCGCATCCTAAAGCTTCCCCCTTTGACGTGTGCGTGCGGTCGGCAGAAGGGTAATAAAAATGCCGTTTACTTACGTGTCATAATTGTCTCGGAAGCCTTTTGCGAAAGGGTTGTGGTCTATTTTCAGCTGTGTGATCTAGGGAAAGAGAGAATCAGAGCGCACGGTGTGAAAGCCTGAAAAAATATACCCTGCTGCAGCTAACACATTTTTAAAAGGCTCAAGCTTTACTCTAGTCGATAAAATAGCCTTTAAAACGTGAAAAACAAAGCTTTGGCATGCTTATAAATATCACTGTCTAATTTTAAGATTTACTTTATTGTAAGAAGTACCATAAAATTTAACCCCATGTTTTGAGACGTGTCAGTATTGCTACTGCACGGGTATGAATATATTTAAACCCAGAAATTAGGCAAAAACGTACTACAGAACGGTAGCTAGGAGTTTACATTCTCATCGAGCAAAATAATGAAAGCAAGAATGCGGACTGAACATATGTCATCTGAAAGAGGGGGCACCAGCCTCTAGCAAAGCCAGACCGAAGCGTAGCCAGGCATTAACGAGCTTTTAATTTGAGGAAGTTGCTCCGTCACCCCCGGCGCAATCAATGAGGTAGTTAATTGATCTTTGCAGACTTAAAGCTTAAGCTAACAGCTCCTCAGCTAACGGAGCTGTTTCCGACTGGAAGGCAAACGCCCCACTCCGGGCGGAGCGGCACCGCCGCCGGCACGATCGCTGCCCGGCCCGGGGCGGTGGCGGGCAGCGCCGCTGCGGGGCTCCCGGGGCAAACGCGGAGCGGCGCGGGCGGCTCCGGCCGCGCCCGGGGCTCGCCAGCCTCGGCCGGGGCAGAACGGCGCGAAGGGGGGGATAGGGAGCCCCATCTCCCGGTGCCGGGGAGCGCGGCGGCCGGACCGGGCCGTGCTCGGCGGGGTGCCCTGCGGGGAGCGCGGCCGGCCGAGAGCGGGGTAACGCGAGGAGGTCTTTACATCGGTGTTTTGGTAGGCGGTGACTGCTATGAACTGGGTCTCGGGGAAGGTGAAGGTCTGCACTCTGCCCGGCTGGTTGGTGTCCTCCGTCCCGTCTTCGTTCACCTCCACCACATGCAAGCGGGGCTGGTACTTGTGGAGGGACTGCAAAACCACCATCTGTCAGGCAGAGGAAAAGGAGGGAGGGGACCGCGGGAAGAGGAGGAAATTAGAGCGAGAAGGACGGGGAGAACGATGCCCGCGGGTGGCGGGACCCGCCGCCGCCTCCCCCGGCCACCCCGGGCAGCGGTGTCAGCCTGGGCAGTGTGCTCGGGGTCGACGAGGCCCGTGACAAAATAAACGAGAGGGCTTTCCCACCACCGCCACCCTTTTATTTTCACCTGACGACACGATCTAAAAAAAACCCCACACGGCCTTTCGGCACCAGCAGCATTTTTGCCTGAAGCAACAAAAATAAGTCTGGCAGAGCGTCTGCGTTTCCCAACTGACCTGCCCGTTGTTGTTTGATGCTCCTTTATTGTTTGTAAGTTTTAGTTTCCCAAAGGAGATTTCCTGGCGCATCCAGTGGGCTCCCGTGTTGGGGGAGTCGGGGTGCATGTACACCCGGTTTCCTAAGCAAAACAACAAAAAAACACAACCACATCACAGTTCTCGCGTATACCCCGGTTCTGCAGCACCAGACCCCGTTGAAGTTCGCAGTATTACACTGCGGAAACTCCCTTCGTTTTAACGGAAAAGGATTAAAACAACGTTTTCCGAAAACCTTTCTCCTCCACTCTCCTTTTTTTAAAAGCATCGTTGGCCCCTTCTCTTTTTAGAAGTCGCCAGAGCCAGTCCACAAAGGCTTTAATTAATCATTCTCACCTACATATGTGTCGGGAAAAGTGTTAATTGGAGGAACTTGCCTTGTACATTGGTGTCCGCCTTGCCGCAAGGAACCCATTTGCCTCCCTGAAATCTCCAGTGGTTGGGATCCGCCAAAATTACATCCACGAAAATATTGTAGTGAGCCGTGGGGTCGAGACCAGAAATATTAAAACTTAGGAAAGGGAACATGCGCCTATAAAAAAGGAAAGGAAAAAAAAAAAAAAAAAAAAAAAGAAAGAAGGAAAGCAAGCCACCGGCAGCGACAGGCACACGCGGAGGAACCAGCCCGTTCTGCTTTATCCTCACGGCTCCCGGTAGCCACCGGGAAATAAAAAATCAAAAGAAACTCCCTCCCCGGGAGGTCGAGCGTTCCGCGGGGAAGGGCTGAGGGCAGCGGGCGCGGGGACCTGAGGGGAGGCAGGGAGGGCTGACCCGGCGGGGACCGCTCCCGGCGCCCGGTGCAGCAGCCCCGGCGGCGGGCGGGCGGGCGGGCGGCTCCCGCGGGGCGGCGGAGGCTGCGGCGGCTCCCCCGGCGGAGCCCGGCGGCTCAGCCCCGACCCCCGGCGAGGGTCCGCGCGGTGGCTTACCTCCCCTGCTTCGTGATGATCATCTCCGTCTGGTGCCGGTGAAATTTCAGCCAGAGTGGCCTGTTGCACAGGTAGACCTGAGCCTTGCCTGGAACGAGCCCCGGCTGGGTGGAGGAGAACTGGTAGAAAGGTGCCCCTTGGTAGGAATGGCCATACTGCTGGGGGTAAGGGTAGCCCGCCGCGGGGTAGCCTTGTGGAGAAGAGTTGGACAGGAGGCTGTTATAAGCTCCGTTGGTGATCACAGGATGGTGAGCCATGTAGCGGCTGGGGCTGGCGATGGAGAAGGCTGGGTGAGCAGGTCCATGCTGGCTGGGGTAAGGGAACATGGTACTAGGAGCAGAGGCAGCAGACTGGGGCTGGCTGGACTGAGAGAGCAGATAGCGATCTGCAGCAGATCCATCGAAACTGTGACGAAGCTCAGAGACCCCGTCCAAGACGGGAGAGAGTTTATTTCTCTGGACGTCCCCTGGTGTGTCCTTGGAGTCAGGAAAATTGTCTGTATCTGACTGATTCGTCATCCCCCTGGTAATTTTTTTCAAAGGTGAACTTCTCTCCAGGTTGTCAGTGGTCGAGATAATGGGATGATCATGCAAGGCAAGCTCAGATCCGCCTGCATGTGGGTAACTGCTGCTCACATTGAGAAATTTCTTGGAGAGCATGATAGAGGGAGAAAGACAATGCTCCAGCTGCATAGCTCTAGCACCACAGTAATAACCCTTCAGTCCCTGGATCTGAAAGGGCTCCTTAGTATCAGAAGCTAGACATCCTGGGACCCTCACTAGACAGAAAGCACTTCATCCACCAAATGCTTCCCAAACGTTTGATTTACTTTTTTTTTTTTTTTTTTTTTTTTTTTTTTCCTTCCCTGGGAGAAGAGATTGGCCAATTGACACTATGCAGCAATCAGGAAAGACTCACTTTTGATCTTGCTGCTTGTGGAGAGGATGAAACGGCTTCTGCCATTGGTTAACCGCTGACAGTAATTTAATTAGATAGACATTAATTAGGATAATCACCTGGCTCCTGGTCGCGACGATCATGGCAAATTGAAGGAGATGATTTTATTGTGAGATACAAGGAAGGGGAAGGGGGAAGGGAAGAGTGTGTTTGCTGGAAGAACTCATTATTATGTGACCTTTCAAGCATTTTTTTTTTGTTTTCTTTTTTGACTAGGACTGGAAAATAAATCAAAACCGCTGCGATTCCCCAAATATTGCGCGCGTGGCCCCCGCCTTTGTGTGTCAGGGAGGAGAGCGGCTGCCGGGGGCTTCGGGGGGCCGGCGGCGAGGGGAGCGCCGGGCTGGGCGACCACTGCCCTGGGCGACCACTGCCCTGGGCTCACCCCCGCCCTTTATCTCCCCTTTGGGAGGGCGCAGACCCTCTCCCCGGCTCCTGTGAGCGACCCCCCCTCCCCGCCCGGCGCAACGCCCCCACCCTGCCCACCCGTGCCTGCTTCGCGGAGGAAATTCACCCTCCGTCCCCGCTGACAGCAGCCGCCTGCCATCTCTTTTAAGTTCTGAAATAATCATAAGCCCCGCAGCCGGAGTGCCCTAATGTATTTGCCGCGATGTTTACGCGTTCTTCAGTAAATAAATATTTTATCTGAGAGCCGTAATGCCGGAGATTATCAGCAAAACAGCGTTGAAGGCATCCATCCACCCCTCCGGCTCATTCCCCTCGATGCCTGCTCTCCCTCCGTGGCTCAGTCCCGCGGGCAGCGAGGAGGGGCACAGCTTTTGTCAGCCGTTTGCCAGGGGCCGCCGCCTGGCCTCACGGCACCGCTGCCACGGCCGCGGGGAAGCCCAAACCGTGACGGTGCTGCAGCAGGAGCCGCCGGCACCCTCTGCCCGGGGGCGGCCCCGCGGGCCCAGCCGAGCCCTGGCCCCGGCCCCGACGGAGAGCGGCGGCCCCAGGGCGCGCACCCGCGGGGGCTGAGCGCGGCACCGCGGGTGGCGAGGCCTGCGCGCCCTCGGGGAGGGAGCTGCGGCCGCCGGGACCCCCCGTTAGAGGTCCCGCAGCGCGCCCGCTTGAGCCTCGGGCTAACTGAAAGCGGGACCCTCCCAGGCGTAAAGATGCGCCTGGAGAGCTCAGGGGGCTTGCTTCCACCTCGCCTCTGCCAAGCATCAGCCTCGCCTCCCTTCCGAGGGAGCTTGTGAGTCTTTAAGAGCACCGATGTTGTGCCCAGGGAGCAGCTCTCCTGCAGCATTTTCTTCCGAGCGGTTTGGACTTCAGATATTTTACAGACCATGTCCCTCTCCAGCTGACATCAGCAGCCACCTTCAAATTCCACTGACAGTTAACGGAGCCTGGACTATCGCATAATAAAACCGAGACCAGCGCATAACCATCTGAAGCCAGGCTGAAACTTTGCAAACTCAAATCCAAAGACTAGAACTGGGATGACTTGTCAGAATGTCTATTTCAACGCTCTCAAAGCCCGTGGCCATTTATTTTTCTGTTGCTTAACTGTGAGCTAGTTTGGTTATTTGGTGTTTCACAGAAGCCAGCATACACACACACTGTCTGCAAGGAAATTACTCTAATAAAATATTTTATGAAGCAAAAAGCAAGCAGTTCACTGTTATACTTGCAGTCGGGTGGTACAGTGTGTGCAACTTTCCGTACTACACCTTCTCCTTTCAGTGCTAAGAAAATAGCTTTATTAGTACCAGTTCTAATGTTTCCGACACTTGTTCCACCCATGTGCTCGCCCTTCCCTTTCCCTGCTTGAAACCAATAGAAAGGTAACGGACTTATATAGGCAGGAGATGGGTTGAAACGCAGATAAACCCTGGGAAATGCTGCCCTGAATTAGAGCTACACCCATATAGATGCGGAGCTGCAATGAATTCAGTGGTATACTGCCAATCACATGGAAGTGCTAATATATGCCAAAAATCTTCAGTGCACAACTCCTAAACTGGTATAATAGGGGGATACGCAATGGCAGGTGGTGTTACAGAATCATCATAGAAAGAAGGAGAGAGGTTTGCTAATACAATATGCCCGTCCTTCGTGCTGACAGGTGACGAGGGGTCAAGCTGCTAATGAAGGTCTGCTCCATTGCGGCTGGAGGCTCAGAAGGTGGCTGCTTGAAAACCTCTTTCTTCCTCCAAGATGGTGTACGGGCTGCTGCTTTTCAGGTTACTGCATGCACACATTCTTCCAAATCCTCTATGTAGCTCCTAAAGCACCGAACAAAAATGAGGAAAGATGCCCCAAAAAACAGCTTTTTGATTATTCATGAAACATCTTAGTAAATGGAAAACCGTGCCTCCAAGTCAAACTGGGGAGAGGATAGAAAGCAGGGTATCACAGCACAAGCTCATACTACAGGAGAACTGCATCTCCAACAGCCTCCCTTCAGCTACCCTCTGCAAGATGTACATTTGTCAAAATTAATTTAGAATATGCAAGACTCACTGGTTTGTCTCCCTGCTTACACGGGCCTTTCACGCATGTACACACTGCAGCACTGCGATAGCTTCTCTCCTGTTCTGCAGTGCCATGTTACCCACGACCTGCCAAACTATGTCTCCCTCGTGGTGTTACACGTGCGTGTGGGAGTAGATAGCGGCAGGGATGCAGAGCCCCGCTGGCAGATGAGCCCCAGGGCAGGTCCCCCAACAAGCTCCTGCCCCATTCTCACCCTGGGGTGCACACATCGGACCACAGCAAGGACCAAACGCAGCCTTCCTCAATAATCCACAGGTTTTCAGTGCGAGTCGCCAGAAAGCACTTCCATTTAACTATATGCAGGCAAACGTGGTTTGGTACGTCTCCATTTTCCCTGTCTGATATTCTACTGCCTACTGTGGGGGCAGAGGGAAGGCCATAAGGAGGGCAGCTGCAAAAATCTGCATGTTTCCCTCTGAAGTAAGTGCATGCTAAATATACTTTGAGAGAGAGTTATTCTAAAATAGTAAATTAAAAGGCCTAAATAAGTTCCAAACAAAAGAAAAACCTTTGAATGGTAATGAATAAATAAATAGAAAACTACTGGGCACGAAGTGGAAAATAAGACAATTTTATGGGCTATTTACTATACAAGTAAGAAGTAAAATAAATTAAAAAAAACCCCATCTTCATCACAGAAAGATGTATCTAGTTTTAAAATATTTGCCTGCCACAATTGTTGCTTTTAGAAAAAGAAATCCAGTAAACAAAATACTGGGTGATATAGAAAGAGAACACTTCTGCCCAGACAAACAAAAAAAAAAAAAGCCTAAGTACCATCCAATAATTAAAAACCAACCAAACAAGAAGCCCCAACCAGCCCCCTGCCCAAAACCCAAAGTCACTCCCCAAACCCAGTTATTGGGGTTTGCCTGCTTAAAACCAAGCAGCCAACCCACCTGCCTTCCCGTGTTTCCCTCCCTAGTCACTGGAAGTGGTTTTTAAATGTCATTCCAGTTGGGACTCCTTCCATTTATTTATATATATGGACATCTCGTGTACATTTTCTTTCACAGGAGGGAGGGTTCATATAACCTAGAACAGCCTCTGTCACTTTAATGTTTATTCTCAGAATACTGCTATTTATGACACTGCTTGTGAGAGTTGTGTGATTCAGTATCAGCAGAACTGAATACATTTTCTTAAGGTCAATTGTCTTCTGTGGATATTAGGGCTTCAGTAATATCGAAAAGGAGACGGCAAGCAAATTTTCAGCATTTTGGGTTTTGTACATCCTCAAAATTCAGCGCTATTACAGTTTCCCCCCCCCCCCCAAATCTCAATGAGAGTATCTGGTAATCAATGGGAGCCAAATTGCATTAGAGAATTTTTGCTGTCCTAGCAATTAATATCTCAGTAGTTTTACAGTGGGTAGAAATAAGCCTTTACCAACCCTTTTCCTACACTGTTAATTCCCATCATCCTCTCTCAAAAAAGGCCTTCCAGAACTTAAGACAGGTTTGTAAATGTATTTTTATTATGTTGCAACAATCAAAATATATATGTACTACTGATTTTTCCCCCCAAATATTAAATGAAAATGTAATACATTTTTGCCCACATTGTGTTCTTGAATGCTTTGGAATCTGTAAAGACCCTGACATAAAGAAACTGAAGCAACTGCACAATTAGAGACTGAAAGGTGTTACAGTGCTGCACTTACATTGCAAATGAAGTCAGATGTCTCTGTAATCAAATATAGCCTCAACAGTCTCTGTTTTGTGAGTATTAGAAACAATAAACAAATATACACAGAAAGCATCACAAACAGTAAATGGGTTATTTAAATACAACCGTATCCAACATAGCAGCTAAACACTGGACAATGTTTGAGGTCATCAGCACATCCACATGCTCTTCTAAATGACGTTTGGGGTCCTGAAATACAAAGGAGGCCATGAGAGAAATGACCAAAACACATCTCTGAAGGATTTCTTTGACTTCAGATCTACTTAAGATGATTGGGAGTTAAGGAACACAGGCCAGTAGTGCTCCTAATTTTCCGCTCAAACAAGACCTTGCAAATGACCGAATTTCCATGAATAAGATTTTATTAGTCCATACTATCACTCAGATAAGTTGAGGATAGGTTTAGGAAGTAAATTTCTATCCAACATCTGAAAAGTGACGATGATGTCTGAGTTTTAAGGACAACACCCAATATGTGGAATTTACTGTACACTTCACTACGGCCAGTATTTTAATCTTAGTTCTGGTACACTGCAATTTGATTTCAGACCTTTGTACAAGTGTGTGTTCTAATCCTGTAGACACTCAAGCATGATCTAACACAGTCTTTGCATAGTTGTGTTGACTGCAATAAAATCAGTATATTTATACCCATAAAAAAAAAGAAAAAATGCACAACGCTATCCTTCAAACGTTCTGAAAAATCGAACGTTAAGCCTGAGCAGTGTTCTGAAAATACACATCCCCACACACTATTACTCAATTGATGTGGGCATTTGTAGGCATCTGCACAGAACAATAAGATTATTTCTGGTTGAAAGCCACACCCATGCACTTCTTCAGTTTCAGAACTGAGATCTCCAAATCTGCAAAATTATCAGGCTCATTTAAAAAACATCTCTAAACTTTATTGTGGTATTATTGCAGCATTCTAGTGTGTAAAGAAATTAAAGTACGGAAGATAATTATGCGTGGGAATTTTAAAAAAGAATTTCTAAAAAAAAGAATTATTGTCAAAATCTAATGAACCCATCTAAATTTACATAAAAGTATACTAGAAAAATCCGTGTAAGCTGTCCTTCTTAAATAACTCATTTTCAAAGATCATACAGTTCTTCAATATTCTCTCTGTACCTAGCAAATTATGCAACCTAGTAACATAATATCCCTAATGCAAGCAGCTGTTTGTTTACAAAGGTTTTTATGTAAGTTGCATTAAAAAATGCATGGAAATTACTTAACTGAACCAGTCTGTAATTTAAAGAAAACTAAATAGCTTTATCAGGAAAAAAAATATTTTCTTTTTAAAAAACTGTATCAAAGTAGCTTTTTTTTTCCACATATGCGTAATGATTTAAACAACTAGTGAAGCTCAAGTTCTGTTTGAGATGACATCATAACCCTTAAAATACAACCCTTCTTACATGTTTTATTTTATGTATATATTTATGTATGTGTAGGTGTGCATAAACTCCATTGTTCTGAAGGCTACAGAAATACACGAGTGACTGAACAATAGTGCAGATGTGTTATGACATAGCTGCTAGAAGCTGACACATAAGAGCAATCCAGAATCCTTTAAACTCTTCTACTGCTACTAGCAATACAATAAATACTGGTTCTTTAAGGACACACTGGATATTTTTAAAGCTATTTCTTGTTTCCATTGCCCTTCTTGAATTTGAACACAACCTCCTACAAACTTCTTTAGCTCTTCTCTGCCTCACCAAAGCACATTTCCTCAATCTTTACGTTGAAATCAAACATAGAAATAGTTTTCTGTCGAGTCTTCTACAGAGACATTATATCCTGACATTGCAAAGGGATAGAATGAATTGAGTGGGTGTTTTCAGTTTCAGCTACGGTCCTAAACCGTTTTCCTTCAACAGCCACACGAAGCCACGCGGCTCACTTGCGTACGTGTGTATCGGAGCTAAGCACCAACAGGGTGTTCATGAACGGAGGACAGGGGTGAGCTGGCTCGTTAGCCATGATAATGTATAAACAACACTCCCACCTTTTTTCGATTGTGGGTTTTTTTTTTTTTTTTAAAAAGTCTTTCCGGTTTTGGCCTCTCCGACACAGACTTGGATATCTTTATGCCTCTTCTTGGAAAGAAGTTTAAAAAAAAAAAGAAAAAAGGAAATGAAAAAAGAAAAAGAAAAAACCCTACCAAATCTCAACACTGCTCCTCAGCATGTAATACAAACACACGTAGAACACGACTCGCAGCTACTCTGCCGATCACCTATCGTCAAAAGCCTCATTCCTTACATAACAATCTTCAACAAAAATAAATTCTCAACGCTCCAAATAATGAATATCTTGCATGTAGAACTAAAATCACCTACGCACATGCAAAAAAATTAATATTGAGAATGAACGAAGCATATCATTCCACCTCACTCTAATTCATCACACCTCACCTGCTTGCCAACATTTTTTATTGCCAGCTGTTCAGGTGTCATCTTATCTTCTTCTTCAACAGCCTGTGAAAGAAACACAGAAAAGGTCAGTGTTTCAGATTTCATTTACTTTTTCCCCAAGCCACAAGATTCTCAAAATATAATTCTCTTTCTCAAAAAAAAAAAAAAAAAAAAAAAAAATCAAACAGCAACACATTTCAGAAAGTCAAAAGGAAAGGTACTTCAGCTTTTCAGCAGACGTGGTTTTAATTACTAAGTGTTAGTGCAAAAGATCAAGGCAAATACTCATGAATGGTTTTATTGTCAGATATTCACAAAACTGTTTTTAAGCAAAAACCTTAAATAAGCGGTATCAATAGTTAAAGATTGCTGAAGATAGTTAAACTAGTAAAGCAGAACCCAAAATAACATTACCTACCTTGTTTCAACTACTGGAGGTTTGATCTCAATACATTTTTATACTCTTTAAAGTCACTTATTTTAATGCATTTTTATAATGTTCTGTTGCCTTCTTTATAAAGTAAATCCACTACCTTAACTAGTGACTGTAATATTGAACTTTGTTTTTAAGGATTTCTAAGAAGTTAAAAAAATAGCACTCATCAAGAATGACTGACATGCTTACTACTTGTAGAGTGCTTGTTGAGATCTAGTATTTCTAAAAATTATTTCTAAGTGTAAATGCCAGTATTAAAACAGTACAAATAACTGTGATTCGTCTTTTTTACAACACAAATAATTTCTAATCGCTTTATCTAAAGAGAACATTGAATTGGGCTCTAGATTGTGTTCTAAATACTTACTATCTATCTACTGGAATGATACAGGTAAATAACCTTTTTTCTGCTATACCAGTCAAGTAGTCCTTGACTGAAGGAATGAAGAATACGACCAATTGCTTATTTCGATCTACAGGAATCTTATATTCTCCTCACTAAGTGAAAATACAAAACTGACGTGATTACTCACATTTCAAAGCAAAATGGGTAATTAAATGCTTTGCTAGCCGGCTGGCAAAGCCTGAAGAGCTAATAGGCAACTTCACATAGAAATTATGATACATAGTTGATGAATGAGAAACACAGTCTCCACAAGACCATTAAAGCCACACTTCCACCTAATTTAACCAAATCCCAGGAACCTCTCTGCTGAAAACAGATTATACAAATCAAATAACCACAAAGGTCCAAAAGATTTCCTGCAACAGTTGTTTTGTTCTTATAGCCTACTCCTTTACAAGTCATTCTGAATAAAGCTTGTGATAATCTTCTTCTGAAATGAAGTAATGCATTTCTTTGCTTCATGAACACAGCTACAGTTATACTATCATTATGGCATATGAATACCTTGTTATAATTCTTAGCTAATTCTAACATCTCCTTCACTACTGTTTCATTGAGTTTGCAATGTTCACTGTAGTCCTGAAGTGTCAAACCTTCCATCCAACTCTTCTTATGCAAATTTAGCAACATCTGCAAAACAAAACCTCTTGAGAGCATTCATCATAAAATACATTCATAATACTGTGAAGATCTCTTTGACAGAAAAACAATTCATAGTACTAAGAATGTAATAAAATATTATTGATCTTACAATGTTTAAATACAATTATCATCTGCTCTAGCAGAATAGTTGATTGATTTTGCGTAAGTTCTTAAAGATCAAACTTCTTGAACCTTAAATATGAAAATGAGGCATGGAAACCAGGGTCACATTTACTTTGACGGGAACACTTAGGGGATTTTTTTGTGATTTTTAATTTTTGCTGTAGGTTGAGAATGCACAATTGCATTATAGGGGAGCCAACAGAAAGGTGGACATTTTAGCTGCCAAGTAAGGAATGGCTGAAGCTTCTGGCCTCTGACAAAGTTGAAAAATATTTTGATGCTTGGATTAAATGTATGAAGTAGTTACTTAGGCTTCACTGATTAGTCTGAACTGTATGCAAGCAGATGCCACAGTTGTGATGAAGTGAACTTCAAAAGCAACCAAAGCCTGACTTGCGCGTGTTTGTCGTCCTACAAAGTAAATAGCCCTAAAATCAACATGATAGAATGATGCAGAGTTTTGGTGGTGATAAATGTAGGGACTATTACAAATATCTGAAATGTTTTACTTGACACTTGAACACTAATGTCGTTCTTGAAAGAGTAAAGGAATAGGCAGTTCTTCTGCTAGAAGAAAAACAAAGGCAATTTCCTGATTATCGTGAATAAAGCAAGCATATTTTATGGCTCTTCTACCCAGTTGAGGACTCCAGGGAGGACCCTTTCAGCAAACAGTTTCAGCTTGCCTTCAATTTGTGAACATTTACTACAGACATCTTTGAGAACCGGTAAGTCCTGTAATTGCTGTCACCTGAATAAAAGTGCCTGTTTCATCCTACGTACAGCTTCCAAAGAAACCTGGCTTTGGCACATCAGAAGTGAGCTGAAAGTTTGTGCCATAATTTGTATTAGCAAGATCTCAGTTACTGACAGGAGGAGTTGCAGGCAAACTGCACATGGACAGTTTAGCTAGGCTACCTGGATTTTAAAATTATGGTTTGGTGTGATAGGCTCCTCATCTAATACATGAAGCATGTACTCCTTTTACTACAGATGGAGATAACAGATCACCACCACGCTGAAGGGGGTTTGAGATACATATGAACCTGCCTTATGAAAGGTGTGTGGAGACAGTTGCTGCCTCACAGATTAAAAGTTTCCCTAACTCTGTCAAGGTTATTTTTCTACTTGCAAAGGTAGTAACTCACATATGAAAAGCCATTAAAGGAAAATACATGCTTGGAACTTCAGAAAAGGCTGGACTGGCCACACTGTTGTATTTGAACAGAAATAAGGTCTGGAAGCGTCACGGACATTTCCTGAGAGAGCTGGTTTCATTGAATCAGTTACTCTTTTCAATAACAGCGAGGTCTCAAAAGTCTAACATGATCCTAAAAAGGGTTACACCTTTCACAAATTCTTTTCAACTCCCTGATTTGCACACATATGCTTCTATTATTCAAAACTGAGGGGTTATTACTTCTAGCCCTCTAAAAGCCAAAATTAAGTGAGAAAACTTTCTGACCATTTCATCATAAACTCCAACTCTGAGATCAATTTATAACCCTGACGAGGCCATGAATATACATAGGCATAACTGAGGACAGAATCTGGCTTTTCAAGAATTAACTTCTGTAGATAATAGCTTTTTTTTTTCCTGTTTGTTTTCCTGGTTGAAACTGTCAAGCTAGATTTTACTTGTAACTGAGGAAGTTTGATACAACAGTAACTGACAATATTTGTTGTCAGTAACCTAAGAGTATTTTTGTCTGTAAATGCAGGACATCACTACTTCCTGATATTCAGTGAAGTCTAGGGGAGCTCCCTTCATATCAACTGGAAGCACCTTCTGTCAAGGCGATTATGGCCACTAAAAACCTGAAATTCCTTGGTTATACAATTCCGCTTCGGAAAATATGGTCTTCTAGCTTCAGGAGTTCCAGCCTGTGAAAACCTAAGGCAGCAAGTATGTCTTTCAGCTTCATCACTGAAAACTCGACACTTTGCACAAACCCGTGAAGTGCAGAGAACAGCAGGAGGACTTTCCATGAAACATGTGGACAAAAATATTATCAAACTATTTATACAAATATTAGAATGTGGTTTTGGAAGGTTTCAGCATTATGACTGCACATCTAAATGCTTTCTGGAAGAGAAGGTATCTACTCCAGAAGAGTTAGAACAACTACGGAAAGTATCAGCAGTTAAATCAGAATATTGCCATACTCTGTGTATAGTTTGTATCGTGATCTTTGTCCTCAATGAAAGCTAAAACAATTACCTTCTGTTCTAGTTCATTCTTCCTGTAGTTGATTGTGATGGAATAATAATGTCTGTTTAGTCCATGAATTAGTGCCTGTAAAATTCAGAGAGAAGTCTGCATAAAAATTACTCACTATTGAAATGAAGAAATATTAGAAGGGAAGAGTTCATTTAAATACAGCCATCTTCAAACATCACTTAAATAAAAGAAAAACCACAAAGAAACAAATACACAGAGACTATAAGCAGGTATCAAGTAAATATACCTGTTCCTATTTCTCTTTCAGTGTTCGTTAACTGACAGTTATACTTTCTATTTCTAAACCACGGATTTTTTCACACAGTAACAACTATTATAGGAAAAAGTGGTAACTGCCTGCAAACTTTTGACCGATACATATGCACAAGCATATTTCTCTCAAATCCTTCCTCTCTCAATAAATTTGGTTGTCACTTCTATATATAAGGCTCTTTCTGTTACAAACAAAAGAATGTTGGCTATTTATTTATAACCACTGCCAACATTCCCAAGTTCATTCTCTAAGGTACAATACAAAAGAGAGAGTATTAAACACGCTGGGTATCAGTTAGGCTATGTGCATCAAATTAACCTTGGATATTAAAGACAGTTTTTAACTTTAAATGAAAACAAGCCTTTCTTGTTATAATTGTGCCCTTTGCAAATTTGTCCTTAAACTTGTATGTCACAATCTGATGGACTGAGATTAGGTTAAGTGACACCTACATGCACATATCTTCTATTCTGCTCAAGTGCATTAGATTTTTTTTTTTTTAAATTTGTTTTTTTACATTTTGACTTAAGGGTAAGTTGGATTAATATTTGGGGGGTGGGGGGTTAAGACAATTCTACGATAAATCCTCATCACAACTAAAATTGTCTATTTTTCAACTAAAATATTACATATGAAGTATACATTTTGAAATGAGATGATAATAATACATAAAATATGCAGAATTAGTGGTAAATATTTCTCATGTTCCGATCATTCCACCTGTATTCTTTAGAGCTATACAGAACGAATGTGTATTTTGTATCTTGTGCAACTTAATATTTCAGCATTCCAAACCTACTTGTATGAAAGCTGAAAATCTTCTCATATACACATTTTAAACAGATTTCTCTTGCAAACAAGTATACAAAGATAAAAAACTACTTGAATGGTTACAGTTACGAGAACCAAAAGTTACAGATAACCATTACTTGTGCCACCTACTACAATTAAAACTGTAAAACACAGGTTTTATCATCAATAAAGTAATTTACGGCTGAAACTATTAGCAATATTAGTTTTCATTGCCATTTTCTTATATCACTTAAAATGATTGTATGTGAGGTTTTGGAGTTTGTGTTTAAACTCAGTTGTAAATATTTAGGGAGTTTTCTAAAGTTCCTAAAATTTGACAAGCATCTTTACCTTCCCCCACTATCCTCTCCCTTTCCTCTCCCCTCCAGAAATCACTTTTTTTTTTTTTTAAAAGAGTGGACAAATGTAAAAGGTAAACGACTGTTCCACTTCAAACCTGAACAGTAGTTGTAGTTTAGCCACTGCAACAGGTTACATTAAAACCCATAAAACACTTCAAAGTAAAGCTTATACTTCACGTGTTTTGTTTCAAATGGAAACCATCATTCCAACAAGCTTTACAAAGCCTTGCACAAAGAGCAAGTAAAAAAGCTGTTGATAAGGGAACAGAAGAAAAAAAAAAACCAAACACAAAAAGGAATTAAGTCAAGCCACATATTATTCTTATTCCTGAGATTTTAAGGGATGTCTTAAGTCCTTGCTTCTAGCCTAGCTGAAATCAATATTAAGTTGGCTGCTGACCTCAGCCTCATTAATTTTATTCACAACCTTAGAATAAAAGCAAAACAACACTGCAGAGCCCTTGCAGTTTTAAGAACAAACTATGATTTTTAGCTTAATGGTGACATTTGCAACAGCTCACTGCCAACTTGAAAAAAACACCACAAACAAAAAAACCCCACAACTCCAACAACAGAAACCCAAAACTCCCGTGGCCAAAATATGCCACGCTGTAGTGACAGTGATCTTAAAATAATGAAGTTGAACAATACTACAGGGGTTTACAAGTGAGGTCATCACACACGGTCTGGAAAAGCCCAGTTAGAAAACCCTGAAACATGCAAGCACAGGCTTGCCTATATCCAGTCAAGAGCATTAGCTGATTACTTCATACTCACTATAGTTCACAGTTTTTACCGACTCAAAAATCAAAATTAAACCCACAACCACCTCCCGAAGCAGACACACTTTTAATGGTCTGATTTTTTTTGGCTAGCATTTTTATAAATAGTAACGGGCTTCAAATGCATTAGTAATAAAATACAACTGATCTTTTGAAAGATGGGGTGATCTAGTAACGCCTAAAGGACTGCTCTCTTACAGCAGAAGTTTAGCCCTTATTTCAGTTCTACTATTACTAGCGTACGGTCTTTGTCATGGATGTTTATCTACCAAATATTACTTTTACTGTTCAAGTAACGGATCAAAAGAGCATGAATTAGGCTTCACAACTGCAAGTACACATGCCTTTTAGAAGGCACAGTAAGGGAAAAAGTTTCTGGAGAGGAAAAAGGAAAAAAAACACTGAGACAGAAGAATGACACAGACAAAAACATTAATCACTCCAGAGGATACTTGTTTCAGGACAGAAGCTACTTCTCAAAATAAAGACCAACATTTTTGTCTTGCTAGTGAAAGTCAACTTCAGAAATCTTTAAGTTTCACAAATGCTTGCAAAGAAATGCGACACACTCAAAAGAAACATTATAGTTGAAGTCAATCAAACATCCTATTTATCCACTGAATGACCTACTCTATTTTTTCAGCAAATTACTGCATTATATAAAAATCAAGGATTAGTTTTTTAAGACACAATACAAGATTAAATCCAGATTACATATTAAGCAAGAATCTATATAAGCCTACAGTAGAAATACAAGATTATTAATGAAAAGGGATTTTTTTCCATTATTTGCTTCAGAATAATTTAACTTTAGGAAAACTGAGATGTTAATAAGCAGCAGTACCTATCTTGCATCACATAGTATGACAACAACTGTCACTTTTAAAAGTTTTGCATTTCCATAAATCTGTACTTCAGCTGTTGCAGTATATACTTATACATGCGTTCACACTTAGGTAGCTAGTTTAGGGCTCGATTTTAAACCCTTCACGTGTATAACTCCATTGATGAACCAGACCAATTACAAATGCATGCAGAAAAATGCCTTAGAGAGAACAATAAACAATTTGTAGCTTATTGTTTTTTGGTACCTTTCCCCAAAATTGCTGAATAAATCTTGCAATTTACAGGACTATCAACACTGGGTTTACCTGAATAGATGGCTTGTTTAAGTGACCCAGATTTGAAGTTGTTTGTCTTGGTTCGTGTCCCAAGACCATCATATTAGCATTGATCAATCTGAAGGCATCAATAACAACCTGTAAAAACAAGATGTCAAGTCAATTCTTTTTAGAAAATGCAACTAATAGTGCCAAGCAACAGTGGACAAGGCACAATCAACTCTCATCCGTTTTTGGCCTTTATCCAGAAAATCATTTAATTATAATATTAATAAAAAAGAGCCTCCTGCTGGCTATGCTATCAGCACACTACACTACCTTGTATTGTAAGCTGACACCAATTACTACCTTTTCCATGGAGCTGTAAGTTTTATATACATGGTATCATCATATAACATTGAATTTTTATGTATGCTTACTCTAAGCTTCAAAGGTATGCATATGTTTGTCACCTAAATCTTATCCAATCAAAATGAATGACAGAGAGAGACTAAAACTGAAAGTGAGCACAAGCTAAGGGACTGAGTCTAAAGCCCAGCCCTGTCACATCAATTATACTACCACAATACTTGAAATGACAACAAAATTATAGCCAGCAAGGAACTTGCCCCATGTATTCCCTTCTAGTCAGATGCTTTTTGCTTCTTGTGACTACGAAAGGGTCTATAAACTGTCTGATGGATTAAAAAGTCCTTGTCAGTGTCATGCTCAGGAGTAAAAAACAGAGTAAAAGGAAACCAAGGTCATTTATGATTTAAAGGTACACGGTAGGTAGTATTCAGTGCTATTTCATTGCAAATAAAGTAAAACTGATTTTTCTTCTGTCCTGTGTTGAATTTGCCTATAAAAATCACGGCCTCATACAATAAAACCCACACCCCTACCCAACACTTATGTGAGATGAAACAGAACTGAGAACCCACCAACGACACACTCAAACCCACTCTTACTGGGTACTCATCATTATAGATTCATAATTGCAAGGTAAGATTTCTCGTTTAGGCCCCAGTCTTCTAACTGGACCAGTGCACATCCACAGAAGTAATACCAGGCATACTTTGCAGGCATCGTGTCTGCATATGTTTGAAGAGTTATTCTAGTTCATTAAGCTAAACAGTTTAAATCTTTTAATAGCTTTTCTACAATAATTTTTATTCCCTTCCTCTCATTACTATGGGTTGGACAACAACACGCATTTATATGGTTGGTTTGATATTTTGAGGAATTAGACCTGAACCAAATCTTTCATGTTGCACAAACAAGAAATAAACCACTGTCACTGAAAGTGTGCAGAGAAGGTGACATCAGGTCTCCCACCTTGCTCTAGCATTTTCCTCTCCATTTACACAAATACTAATAACTAAATATACATGCGATTCATTAGGACTACAATATAAATATTGGGGTCATTCATGTGGAAATAAAATTGGCAAATATTTATAAGAAAAATACATGACCAAGGTATAAACTGAAAAAGCCTAATAACTTATCACCTGTTGTATTTACTTTTGAGACCCAACTACTCCAGTCGTGTTGAGTGACCCAGTGCCACTAAGGGCTATTACCTGGACTCTCAGCTGACTGGCCAGATCCATCTGCATATATCATATCTTAAAACTGCATGCAGAAAACGTACAAAAACCTCTTCTTTATTAAAAATGTTAGGTTGTGGCCCAATTAAAGTGAGTTCAGAAGGTTTTTTTTTTTACTGTTGATAATAAAACCAAAACACAATTCAGATTTAATATGTAGCAGAAGCATGCCATCTGATAGTAACACTACAAAAAAGGAGTTACATTTAAAAATGCCCTTAACTCTCAAAAAGATCTGAAACAGTTTCTATATTGTGATAATATAAAAAAA
The DNA here is from genome assembly GCF_034619465.1 of Leptosomus discolor. NCBI lineage: Eukaryota > Metazoa > Chordata > Aves > Leptosomiformes > Leptosomidae > Leptosomus > Leptosomus discolor. The sequence continues at coordinate 19,239,649 of NC_141395.1, read as the reverse complement.
ATTTGTATTTTTTCCTTTTTTATCACTATCAGATTTTTCTCTCAAAAAAAAAACTTAGTGACAAGCTTTTGTATATATCTTTCTGTTCTGTTTTAACCAGATGCTCTAATTTACAGACACGTGGAAATGCCCAAACATAACAAACAGGCAGTATAAATTAAAAAGTCAAGCAAAGCAAAAAAATTCCACACTTCAGGTTATCCAGAGACTAACTAGATAAGGAAAAACAAAACCCCAAGCGAGTGAAAATTTACCCTGAGGAGCAAGAAACATGAACTTTACAGTATACTATAATCACAAGGAGCTGCTTTATAACTTAAAGGCCATGCTTCTAGATTTGGGTTTAACTGAACTTCACTAGACAATGTTGAGTTTACCCAAGAACAAATGGCACTATTCGGCAGCAACCTGTTTTGGACTTGAGTCATGTAACACAAAAAAAATTAAACTTTTTTTTTATAATAAATTCAACATTTCAGTTGGCATTCTCAAGGTTACGTTTGGATAAATTTCACATTAAAATATGAGAACTATGTGCCAAAATATTTCTGAGTGATACTGAATATTACCTCAGCATCTTAATGCTGACCAGAAGTAATTTTTGCTATGTTTCAGGTACTACCTGCTTAGGAAAGGATCGCCCACCCTATCTGTTCTCCTGAAAGAATGAAATGGAAGTATTTCCCAGGCAGAACAAATCTCAATCTAATAGAAAGTGGTATGAAATATTAAAATCACAAATATTAAGCTTTAAAAAGGGATAAAGTTGCAATTTCTACAATCTCAGAGGGGTACAAAAAGTATGGGAGGCAATGATAATTCTCATCTCATTTGCACTGTGACAACCAATGGTAAGTAAATACTTTAACTACACTAAGATTAAAGGAATTTGCTGCTATCACTATAGCAACCATCTTAAAGAAACTAACATGCTGAACAACCTGGAGGCTAAATTTAGACTTAATACGCAATAAAAACATAAATACAACAATAAATCCTACATATTAATTTCTACAAAATACAATTGCTTTTTTCAGTGAGCACAAATCAGTCCCTTCTTTGGAGGATTATATAAAAATAAATAGACTCATTAATGCCCAGGGTACTAATGAGCAATGGGTGAAGTAGGTGTTAATTATGCCACAGGAAGATTCAAGGAAAAAAGGCCCGGTGAGCACTTGGAGGTGTGTACAAGCTGAAGTTACCTCTCTACATTTGTGTATTTTGAAGTACAGCACGATGCAATCAGATGACAGCAACATGGTCACCTCGTATTCTACGATGGAAACTTTAGACACAGTAATTTGAACAAAAAAGCTCTAAGGATTAATTAAGAGCAGCACAAAAACCCACTCAGTTTCTTAAATTTTTGTTGTGAGACGTATTTCTCATCCAAAAATTTTAAGCTTTCATTGCACTTCAATTACCTAACATAGCATGCACTGCTTTAGTAAAAACTACAGCTTCCAAGCTTCATGCTAAATTCCCTTTCTGTAAACACGTAAAAGAAGTTAAACAAAAGTCTCTGACACTGGGATATTTTCCAGAAATATGAAGTTACTTTTTTTTTTTTTTTAAATGCAGTTGCATAGTGCAACTCTTTCACCACTCTGACCATTTAATTTTTCTTGGTGTAAGTGTCTTCAGACTTTGCAGAGGTCATTTCAACAGCAGACAGCTTATAACAAAACCATTAGCAGTTTGGCTAGCTTAAGGAAACCTCTTACTTTCCTTTTTTGTTTATTATCACTGCATGAATCTGCAGCATATGAGAGTTTATAATTTCTCAGGCTTGTTAAATTCATGTTAAAGGTCTGTTTTCTTGTTGAATAAATTTTGTTCATATAATGCTGCCTATTTCATATACTAAGTCTTTAATAGCACCTTTGGTCTATGCGCAACTCACAGATCAAAACAGAGGACTAAAATAGGGGTTGATGATGCTATTTACATGTGTGATTCCTGCTGTCTTCTTGTTAGTAGCTTTAATATAATAGAAGACCTTGTCTGTTTTGTAATTAACACATCTTTACTGGAGAGATATTTGGAAGTGATTGCTGTGAATATACTGGTTAGTAAAATAAACACAATCACACACCACTTTCTGTTATCAGACAAATTTGTGAATTGTACACATTATACTCCAGATCAACAAACTGTGATATAACAGCCAAGTAGAAGACACATTTATATAACCCTTTATTTTTCTGAAAATATGTATTCAATCTGACCTTGCAAATATAATTAGCTTGTGGGATGTGTGGATTTCAGTACCATGGATGCTTTACTAATTGCAGCTCTTGGAAATAGATACTAAATATTTGGAAGCTGCCAATACAAAATAAAAACTGCATCTTTTTGTACATCTGTCTTAGCTTCAAAAAGCGTAATAATCTAAAAAACAATAACTATACGGCATTTTTTAAGCATTTCCCCAGGGTCAACAACCCACAGTAGAGCCTACATAATGTATTTTTAGAACCAAAATTTACAACTACCTTCGGTGTAGTTAATAAATTTGAAAATAGCTATAATTAATATGATTCATAGTTATTCACAATCTAAGTCAAGCACTGGAATCCTCAATTGCTAACTAGATAAAAATCTGTCCTTTTCTAGTCTGCACATAGTTATTAAAAATAATGGCTTGATTAAAATTTAGGATGCTTAGTAGCCAGACTTATTTTAGCTTCTTCTGAGAGTGTGAATGCCGCACATATATATATTACCACTTTTTCTAAAACAGTCTTCATAACCTTGTCGGGTGTTTAAAAAAAAAAGAGAAAAAAGATAATTTCAAGAGTACTTTACACGCTTGATTCTTAAATCCCTCCAATAGCAAATATACAAAAAACAATAAAAGAAACAGTCTTGTTTTGCAAGACTCGCTATATTTTAATGATAAACTTCAGTGAGAAATAAATCAGCCTTTTTGTTTAAATTAAAAAAAAATATTCTAACATCAATATTTTTTCCAGTGAGGAATCTATGACATATGGTGACTAGCTTTAAAAATGTATTATGTCCTTGAAATTCAAAGAGCTATGTATTGTTTATGCCATATGTTTATGAACAAACATGCTAGTGCTTAAAGACAACTCTGAGAAGGATATAACATGGTTATGCCAGGTGTGGAAAAAGAAGTAATGTCCCATCTAAAACCTCTTTTATCACTTGAAACTGACCTGTTATCAACTGCTTAGTTTGTTTCTAGATTCTTTAAAATTGAAATGGAACATGTGACCTGAGAAGTGCAGCTCAGGTTTATGACCATTTCGTTATTTATGCTGCCATGCACTGTTAGACAACTACAAGTGAAGAACATCTTCTGTCCCCTGTAAGCCCACAACATAAAAAATTCAAAGAAATCTTACTTTTTATGCCATTTCCAATGAAAAGCACTAAGAACTGAAACTGACTCATGCCAAATGCATATCACTGAATTGCTGTGATTGTGAGTTTGAAGTTTGCAACATGGAAATTATTTATAAAATGTCAATTTTAGCTCTGGAAAATATATTCCTAGGAGTATGTGCATTTTCCTTCTCTATCCTTAGAGAATTGCTAACTTGTGGTCAAATCCGCAGTACAACTTGAATATCCATACTGGGAGGGGAGAGAACTACAGTATAATACATTTATCTTGACAAGTGAGGGCATGCATCCATAACTCCCAAGTAGCAAAGCCACAAGTTTTAAAGCTATATGCCTTAATGAAGATAAATGGACTATTCTACATTCACCATGGCAAAAGGAAATTAAACATTTAATACTTTTCAACAAAGTCCTCTTGGAACTTTTTTTGTCTTAAGGAAGGGCATGAACTGAAGTAACCTGTGTAAATGGTTTAGTAGGTAAACATACATCACTTAATTAAATCACAGCAAGTCTAAACGATCTTGTAAAAAAAAAATTTAGAACACCAGCACTGATATGAGTATTTTGGCATCCCATTACAGAAATTAGGAAGTAAAATATGCAAAATGCGTTATTCTGAATACGTGTAACTACTATAAAAAAATGCTGTTTTCAAAAAAAAAAACCAGCAACAAGAGTGCGGTATATTGGCAGTAATAAAACAGTTCCAAGACATTGTAGTTTATGCCTAGGTTTAGAAAAAACACAACCTGAACTGAAAACACCGAGCAGCCTACACTGTAGTGCAGATGCAACTCATCTCTCACAAACATGATTCTTCAGGAAAAAGAGCAATCTTTATTGAATCAACAGTAATCAAACCCAGCGCAAACGTATCTACATCCTTATACTCCAAATGAAGCTCCTATTGAAGCTCAGTTCTCACCTAGATCAAATTAGGATGTTTCCACCTCTGATATGCAGGTTACTGCACCAAATGCTCTGTTCAGTCAATGTTAAGAAATACCACAGTACAGTAAGAGTATCTAAACGTACTAGACATTGTACAAAATGTACAGAAATGTACCCTTGATATTTCAACCATAATTGTACACTGTAAAGTTATCTTCTCTATTTTAGAATTTCTCCATTTACAGTAGAAGACTGTTAGCAAGTCCAATGCTAATAATGGAAGTTGTTCCAGGTATAAAAGATTCTAACGTTAATTGTAGATATCACATGTTTTAACATTATCATATTAATTTCTTGCAAAATATTGTCTACATAATAATTCACAATAAACAGACATGTCTCCAAAGCAGTAGCGACAATAGTCAATTTACTGTTTTGTTTAGTTGTTTTTAATTAATACTTTCAAGCTGTACTCTAACGACTGTTGAAGTCACTTGTGTCTAGGGAAGATTTATTAAGGTAAAGGTTATTAAGACAAATGAAGTGGGGAGGGGGAGTTGGGTAGATGGAGAAAAATCTCATTAGGTGGCTCCAATCTACTTAAAGGTCCCATGAACTTAATTCTTAATAGGCTATTTTAAATTTCAAATTTCAGGCATTACATTAGTGTCTCCAGACATCTCACTTGAAGGATTGCGTATTTTTTCTACCTTCTTAAAAACCAGTCACCTCCAATCCTGTGGTTAAACTCAAAATAAACAAGGGAAAATAACAGGTTCAAAGGAAAAATAATAGCACTCTGATAAAATAGTGGAGTTCTGAAGACATGTAATCTTTCGGAAAACTAGAGTAAGGCTTATGTTCAGCTGAAGAAAATTCTAGAGGCTAGACAGTAATTCCAACATTCAGGACAGTAATTGTTAAAAATCTCTGTCTGCTCTTGGTTTCATTTTTTTAGACTATCAAGTAGTTACCAAGTTATAAAACCATTCACATACACATTGTCTGGAGAAGTTGGGAGAAGTTGCAACACAAAAACTTTCTCAGAACAGGAGTTCAGCTGCCTTTCCCCATGTAAGTCACCAAGCTGAGACAGCATAGCAGATAGAAAATTTAATCTACTCTAAACTGGAACGTAAAAGTAGGGGAAGATAAAAACTACTTGCATATTGCTATTCTTGTGGTTGGCACTCAAAGTGACCATTATTACTCTGAAGAATTAAAAACTGAAATCAGGTATTAACAAAGCCATATTGCTCATATACATGACAATTACATACAGGTTGTCATCTAGATTTAGAAGTATCAATGGGCAAAAAACAGGAAGAGGAGTGTTTTACGGAAGAGATTGCCAGAACAAGTCATCCAGCAAATGAAAAACAAAGCTCTGTTCAATCACATGATCTATTGGTTTCACGATGGCATTTGCCATCATATGCCTACATAACTTTTGTCCATTTTGAAAATGCAACAAAATTCTCATTAGCACAATAAGAATTAAAACCACACTTGAATCCTACAAAATTCAAAGTATATTATTTCAGCCACCACACTTTTACGATAGGTGTAGAATGCTTTATCATTCTAAATAGAAATTTGAATATTTAAAGATACTGTTTTTCTTTGTTAACAGCTGAAAAGGACTTTGAGACCTTTACTTTGCTCAAGACGACCTTGGCTTTGGGCAGACACAACTTTGCTATGGACCTCCAGCAGGACCGCAGCTAGGCTCTCTTCTCCTCAGCTCTTCATTTGTACAGGAGAATAAAACCTTTCACACTCTCTCTCCCCCCTCTCTCCAGATAATAGCTATTTTAGGACAAATAATTTTTAAAAAATTTTTTAAAAAAAAAACCCATACAGTATAACTGTCCCTCTTCGGGACTTCTAGGAGCATGGTAAGAATTTTTTTTTTTCCCCCCACACTTTAAAAATGAGTAAAACAATAAATGAAGTTCATCACATTTGTTACGCCTTTTAGAATAAAATTCTAAAGATGTCATATATTGAACAAAAGAAAGCAATTTACTTCCACAGAGTAGAAACTGCTTGAACAAAATGGTTTTAGACTACAGCCCACACTTTGGCTACTCTGAAGTATCAAACCTTCCAATTCCAGAAGAGGTTACTCGGACCACAGAACAAGGTTCTTCAGTGACGTATGCGGCAGCAGACAGTAGTAATAAACTGAAATGGGGAGCTGCTGACTGTACACAAGGGAAAAAAATAACTTCAAGAATAACGAAGTACTGGAACAGGTGATTCCCAATGGTCACTGCATCTCAAGACTCAAGAGGACAACCCCCTAAGCAAGCTGGTGTGAACTTAATGTTGACACTGTGTTCTGCACAAAGTTGGAGTAGATTATCTCCTGAGATCATTTACAACTGGAATTATTTTGATTTACCAAATGTATGTGGGTTTTTTTCCCCTTGTACCCTCTGAAGGAGATAAAGATAATGATAAGAGACCATAGCAAAAGCTATGGGATATGGTTTAAGATTCAGATGCACAGCACATTTGGTTTTAGCTGTCAGGAGGTGACTAACATGCAAAGTAGAATTTATAAATAGTTATCACAAAGACAAGCCTTTTCCTCAGCAAACCATTAAAAAATACTATTTTTGCCATAAACCAACAGTTTTTACTACAAATACTTCTGATAATGCCTTGCTAGGAAAAATGATGGTATAACAGACATGAAATTTTGCTGTATAAGAGATTTTGCTACATACCCTACAAAACACCACAAGCACAACAAACTTCTCAGATACACAAAATGGACTTCTAACAATTTTGGATATTTTACCAGTCCTTACGCCAGCAATTATTAATCAAGGAAAACAAATGAACTGGCTCAGAAAAACAAGCCATTTTAAATGGTGACTTTTTTATAACAAAGATTTAAACTTTAAAACAGTTCAAAAAAGAAGACACTACTTTTTATCTTAATTTAACATATGAGTGCAACACAGTAGGTTAATGCTTGTAGAGTTAAAGATACTATGTTACAGTGGGTTTAGTGTAGCTATATTTTCCTTAAGAGGTGAGGAACAGCTGCTAAGTTAAGGTCCAAAAAAAATTTATTTTTAACATTTGGCAAAGGTATATAGCTCTCTGTACAGACATTTCAAAATGTATGTTGGAAATAAAGATGAAATGTCAATATTTAGCTTTATTCCACATCTTTAATGAAATTACTGCTTCTGTGGAATATTCTAAATATGTATTACAACTTCCATTGCACAGACTGCAAAACTGGAGGGGGTAAAAGAAAGGTTTATTAGTAAGTACAAGATGAAGCAACAGCTAGCCAGGTTGCCCCACTGGCCATATTTCAGCATGTTTACTTTAACTTCCTTCATAGAAATCCATTAAAAAAAAAAAGCCAAAACAAAGCTTTTTCTCTCTGGGTTCTGATAACATTGACCTTCAGCTAAAATTCACTGATATGTTGCGGGTTTATTTTAGATAACTAGAACATTATTAGCCTAGAAATTGCAATAAATGGTACACAGTCATGAAAAAGCATACTGCGTGTGCAAGAATATGTATGTACAGTAATAAGATCAGTATTTAGAGTTACTTGTCCTTCATGTGTCCTACTATACTTATATAATAATATCCCAGGCCTAAAATGGTCATCAAAGCAGTTGGCATTTAATCCACAGATCTATATTAGGGTTTTATTTTTATATAAGGATTTTATATGACTTTTAATTTTTGCTTATTGGCTTTAAGAAGACACAGAATGACTTTTTTTTTTTTTAAATGATGGAAATTATATGTATTCTTATCTTTGAACTGCAATCATACACCCCTGTCCTATTACGTGTTTGGAACATGTATCCAGACAAGGACAGCTAACGAAGTTAACAAGCTTTCCCCTTCTACCAGGGACAAGGCAAACTGCTTTTTAATCTTTTAACTAGTCAAGGTGAACCTCAGGCTCCTCACCAGAATTCACTTCAACTTCCTGACACATGAACATAACCTCTGTCCTGGTTATTCTTCACTAGCACAGCCCTGACTGCTTCACTGACTATAAGCCATAACAATTCATATAGGCATAGACCTGCCCCAAGGCAGGTTTAAAATCAGCCAATGTGTTGTTTTGGGCTTTGTTTTTAAATACATCTAATCTCAGTCAAAACATACCATATTAAAATCTTCTATGCCACATGTTCACTATAATTTTTTGCCAGACAGTTATACTGGTAAAAGGTACAATGAGTAATGATCTTGAACTCACAGCTACACACATGAGCAGAAGCCCACCAGTATAGTGGCTACTACACAAGCAAAATTATCTCTGCAAGCAGTTCTTTTGCTGGCACTGAGAAAATGCAGGTACTCCCCTGAAATAAGTAGCTCAAGTTGTTTAACGTATGAAGAGGCACTGGATGCCATACTAAGACAGCCACGTACATGAAGCAGTCAAACCTAACCTAAGAAATCCCCTTGAGCTCTAATGTATCTGTTCTTCTCTCAGTTCACCTAAAAATCAAAATACATTTTAATGTAAGTGACTTTGCCAACCAGGATTGTAAGATATACACACTCCATAGCCCAACTTCACCCCCCCCAAAAAAGAAACTAATTAGAAGTGGTATTCATAATTTGGGGGATTCTTTCTATTTCTAAGCTTTTAAGGACGCACTTGCCAGAAACATGATAGATGTAAACTTTTTTTTTTTAATGTGAAACCTGAGAACGTAATTTAATCTGACTGTAGCAGCCAGACATGTATGAAAAATAAACATTACAAGACTTCCAGTGATCTCAAGTACTGGCAGCAGTGCCATAAGAAGAGCTGTAATTGAGAAATATTTAGATCGACAAAAATTCCAGAAATGTTTAGATAAACAAAAATTTATTCCCATTCAAAATAAATTCACTGAAGATTATTTTCCTGAACAGAATGAAGACCCTCAAAGATTATTTTCTTGAGCAGAACTAAGACCCTCAAAGATGACATCTATGTCAAACAGTGGCAAAAAATTATTGAAAAAAAAAAAAAAAGCACTTAGCAAGCAAGTGAGGTATAACAGTAGTGTGACTTACTGGGAGGTTTTTCTCCTTAATGGAGCGAAATCTAAATGAATTACTAGTGTAGTCCCAAAAACTATATTTTGACAAAACAAGAATTCTATTACAGCATTTCTAGTTCGTTCTAAGAAAAAGCAAAAGAAAAATGTTCTAGAAAAAATAAGTCAGGAGTAATTAAATATTCTACTGCATTTTTATTTTCCATACAAAATACCCTAATTTTCTTCTACGCTTTAGGCAATTTAAGAGGGAGCAAAATTGACTCAGATGTCTAATAGCTTCCAAACAACCAGAAGCTATTAATTTTTCAATTGCCTGTTACATAAACAAATTTGCTCTAAAAACCAGAATAAAAAAAATCCAAATGAAATATGCAACCATAGCTTCAGAATATTCTATTATGAAATTAAAGGGAACCCTTAGTGGAATTGTTTGGTAGCTTTAATATGATCCATCTCACAGGAAATACGATACTACAGCTTCACAGAAGATGAACATTTACCTTTTAAATATTTATAAATTTATATTAATATCACCCATATATACCACGACGCATTTCAATAATTATTCTACAATACAATGGAAGTGCATGCTCAAACAAAACACCTCAGCAGTATTTTAAAGCAGTAAACCACCTAGCCAATTTCTGTACGTTCTGTAGTTTTTCTAATCCACTCTCCCTGTGGTTGAGCAAAATCGAATTGCCTCTCACATTTGCAGACAGCTCTGTGAAGGTGATAATAGAGCTGCTCCCTGCTGTCATGAGGCAGGAAATAGGAAAATGGCATATGGGGCTAGAAAGAAATAAAAAGAGAACTAAACAAGAACAAAAGAGATTTCAACAAAGGACAACTATAGCCCAATATGCTTTGCAAGTTAATCTCTTTTCATAATCATATAACATACTTAATCACTTATCTGCACACTTCTCAAACTCAAATGCTTGATACCAAGTCTTCTGTAAAGTTTTATTGCCCAAAATATTTGGAATAGAAATGATACTAAAAGCCACCATACACAATGCCTATAAATCAATGCCTACTTAGTACTCACATTAAGGGGCTGAACCTATTCCAATCTGTTAGTAATTGATCTTAGATTTTGTGGCTAAAATGTACTATCTGAAACAATGTATACTTGGATTATCAGTTGCAAACATGTTGAGTGACACCTGAATAGCAAAATATTAAGGAAGGATTATGATTGGTTATGTGTACTGACAATATCAAAGACTTCCAGCTTGTTTAAGGAATACTGATGTAAGATGCAGAAGAAACTAAAAAATGATCTTTTCGTTTATAATGAGAAATTTATTTTTATTTTTTTTAATGCAGAATTGGCCTCCAAAAGCACATATGTACAGTGCTTCTACATTAAATCTTACCAAAGTACCTTAAAAAAAAGCCTACTATACCTTTCCTTTTACACTCTGAATGGGATCCACCACCACAGCAACAGCTCTTTCTGATAAGGCTTCAAAGCTCTGCTGAGTGTTGATATCTACACCAGACAACCAACAGCCAAAGCCAGGGTGACTATGATACCAACCAACTACCATCTCAGGTCTGAAACAAAGAGGACATTGAGATTCTTAAAAATAAAACACAACAAGAAATAGTAACGTATCAGGTCATAAATTAGGATAAGCTGTGAAAAAAACACACCATTAGAAATATTTAAATCACTCACCATAGTATGGTGAAAACAGGGACATGAATAAATGCGACAAAAGAGGACTATCATTAAGGGATACACATTAGCGGTGGTAGATCGTGGTTTCAGTTTTTCACCCTGTTACCACACCTTCCCTGAACCAGTTTTTACCCTTTCAGCACTTGAGTAAATATCTACTCTTTAACTCCTTGGCGTTAAGGGTTGAATTTTCACAGCAGAAAGTCCGTTTCAGACATGGACAACGGGAACCAATGGTGGGAAAGGATTAAATATCAATTAAACCAGCAGTAGAACTAGGAACTCAGTCAAAAAGCAATTTGCACTGTTCTGTTCAGCTGCTGAGACTTTTGCTAATATTAATTTTGAAGTTTTTCCCACAGTAAAAGAATTTGAGCAAGACGACGACAACTGTTGAGAGGTAGGAGTGAAATAAAAATTTGTTTAAATACTAGGATCTTTTATAAAATTATATCCCCTTTCTTTTCATTAAAATTGCTCACAAATAAGCTACAACTTTGTAATTTTTTTAATCTTAATTAAAAGAAATAAAACCATCAATCTTTTAAGCAGATACTGTCTAGTAACTGTTTATACCAAACTGAGCAGCATTCTAATCTTTCTGTGCAATAATCAATACTGTAGGTTTAACATAAGCGACAGTCTTCTGACAATTCAAAACGCATGAGGTGGACCGAATTACATGCTATGCTACTCACCTGATTTTGGGGCCAACAATTTATTTTTAAACATTATTAACAGCCCCTAGATCACTAGTTTTGTGGAAAGACAGCTGTTTCTTCTAAACAACATGCAGGGAGTACTTGCTACTGTCAGCCCTGTTCAGGGTGACTTACCTTCCCGTCTGTTTCAGCATATCCAACATTTTTGCTTGAAATACAGGATCAACTGCCTCCACACTGACACCCTGATGTAGAAAACAGACAAAAATCATAGTACTTGTACATACTATCTTTTAACTTGCTACTTTCCACAAACAAAAATTTAAAAAACATTCATAAGTATCTGTTTAAAAGGGCAACCTGACTACTTTAGAACTGCTTGATAGAACACCTTTAAGCGTAAACCACAATTTTTAGAAATGCATTTCAATGTGATTTTTAAAATGCTGAAAGAAGATTTTGAATTGCTATTTAAGTCATCTCTACTATGAGTAAACATGATTAAATAGGCAGAGGAACTCATCTTTTCCTCCTCTTTTTGTTCTGCAAACTCCAGCCTGTTGTTTCTCACAAGTCAGCTCTACAGGTTTTATTCAAGATAACTATCACATACTGGCTTTTTGCAGATTCTACTTATACTATGCAAATGCATAGAATAAACTCAGGACAAAAGAATTTGAAAGTTTCATTGATGTGCAGCTCCGAGTTACAAAGGGACCCGTGCTTCTTTTAAGAACAGTATTTCATTCAAGTCACACACAAAAAGCATGATAAATTCCAATTATACCCATTGCCCCATCATCTTTTTAAAATATCTCTTCATAACATATATATTCTTACTCAAAATTATAATACATAATTTTTTCACATCACAAAAACATTAGTTAAGAGACACGCCACTGTAAGATCTGTCAAAGAGCAAGTTTGAATTATATCTATAGCACCATCACCATTAAGGGCATAATATACTCCTAGTCAAGCCTTTTACATTTTTAATCCTTCCCCTGGCTCACAGTATATGAATTCTTAGAGTCAGTGATTTATAAATCTTGTAAGTGACATTATACCAGTATATTTAAACATATGTAAAGACATAACATCTCCATGTATTGATATACATACTTACGTACTAGTCTTTGCAAAAAAAAAAAAAAAACCACCAAAAAAATGTTTAACTGATTTTTTTTTTTTACTGAAACCCTTAAATTCATTAAATTCATGTTTGAATTATACCTTGTAGGTTATACCTTAAAATTGCATAAACGAGGTAAAGCAGAAAAAGGTTTTAAAAATATTTATCATAAGGAAAAAACAAACAAGAAAACAAACAAAATTATCAAGGTCTAGCTGCAAAGAACTCACCGTTCCTGACTGTGGCATTGCAAAAACATCAATCACTCTCACAGTGTAATCATCAACAAATTCCCCAAGCATCAGACCCATAACTTCCATAGGGACACCAGCACGACCATGCTTCAACATCTGGAATTAGACCAAACGACACTGTATGTTTAACAGGAGGTTCACTTTGCCTTGGGATAGTTCTTTCAGCCTTTGTTTACCTATAGATAATTTGTAACCTGTAGCACTTTTCGAAACTGTAAGGAGCTATAAAATAGTAAAAACAAAGCCAACAAGAAAGAAGTAATTAAAGTAAGTTTCTTACTCTGAGTGTTCCAAACAGTATTAATTTATTTTAAAAATTAGTCTGACCAGCACAAGCCCATAAACTCTGGATAGGTGCCAGGTGCTCTATCTCCAGCACTATACACAGATGCAGTACACAGACACTTACTTTCAGCAGTGCAAGGGAAGAGATATAAACCTGTTCCGCTGTATCAACCGCAGGAGCATCTGTTGGTGGCCCCTATGAAAAGAATAAATAATTGTTTTCTCTATTGTTATTCTGCATCTTCTAAACATTTTCTTTTGTTTTCCATAGTACAAAACTTACAGAAAAATGCATACATAATCGTGACTTTGCGTGTTAGACGCGGTTCTTACAAGCAAAACCAACACCAAGCACACCCAAACACTTCTTTACAGCGCCTTCTTTCACTAACCTATTTTGTAACACAAGTCACCTAGCCATCATTCCCCATCTCCCCCCACCCCAAAACAATATCAATCTAAAGAGCAATCTTATCAGAATCAGTCAAATAAAAAACTGGCAAGTATTGCACCGGGTACAAACCTGTTACGAGACACACAGGCTAAGAGTCAGATAAGTTTCCATTAGGCAGCCTTGCCGCAATGCTAACCTTCGTCAGCTGTAAAATATGGCCAGTTCTCCAATTAACTATGTGTTTCTTACAGTGGTGTGAATGTAAATGCTGCTGGGCTAGCATGATTAACTGGCACCAACACAAACAGCAATTTCCCTTTGCTTCATCAGCTTTCAGCTAAAGCGGACTCGCAGATAAAGGCTATGGGAGTACTTTGCAGATACACTGGTACAGTGAGAGAAAAAACGGACCTCCGATCCCTAGGTGGAAAAGCTGTGAACAAAATACTTTGCTCTTTGCCTTATGAATAGTTATTCAAAAATTAGCACAACTGTCCCAGGTGTGAATGATTGGTTGAAACAGGTTCTGTGTACTGTTGAAAATGAAAAACACAGGAGGCAGCAGTTTAAATGTCCCTTTCTTGAGCAGCAAGAGACATATTGCTCTTATATACAGAATTCCATACCAGCATACCCCATCATAGCCAATTAACAGTACATTCATTACTCTATTACTAAATTGTGTACAACAAATTTCCACTGAAAAGACAAAAGGTTACTTCTGCACTAAGTGATGCAAACTTGGAAGGGCACCAAAGCAACTATGGAGCATAGTAAAAAAGAGAGACACCCCACAGTAAATTAAAGGAGGAAAAAATGGTGCCTTTATACAAACATTTTGTAGATATAGAACTTTGATTCCATAGTTATAAGCAAAACTGGGCAAACCAAGAAAAAATTGAGTATACTCTTCATTTTTTACTTCAAGTGGAAAAATTCAGTACAGCACGCGTCCACATGACATCAAACAGAACACACGGTGATCAGAACAAGCCATCACTTCCTGAAGATAAACCCACAAACTTAAGTAATCAGTATATTAACTTTGCATAGTATTTGTCCTTTCTGCATACTTTCACTTCTACAGAGAAAAACATCTAGTCTTCAGAACACTTTAAAGACAGTAGGAAAGTTCAGTTGGGTTCCCCCGCCCAATGTCAACAAACTCCTTCCCTATTAGCTCCAGATCCAATCTTTATATTTTGAAACTCACATATGTACATGGATCTGTGTCAACCACAACTGCTTCCAAACACCTTCAGACCTTTATTTTCAACTTTGATACAGCTGACCATCACTTCTTGAAACTTGTTCTCCCTCACTTCTTACTACTCATTGCTAATTCTTCTGTCACTTTGGCCTTTCTATCAGCAATCTTCTAGCAGGTTTAACTTTTCACCTTCTACAACGTTATCCCAAAAGTCTATTTTTAATCAATTCCACCTCTTCATCAAGTATTTCCCCGACTAGCCATAGCCCAACAGTGAGATGCTCTAGTGGAGAAGTGTTCGTCTAACACTTAGGATGACAAACATTACAAGCAGCTCTTCAGAACATTTCACAGAACCAGATGCACAGGGCACCTGAATCACTTATTCCAAATTTACTATAACTGAATTATTTGAATGACAAAGCTTCAAACACCCAATCATTTTCTGATACTGTTACTACATTTTTTTTCTCCACAAACAGGTAAGCTTACTTTCTTAACTGTATCTTTACTGCTTTAAGTCTATTCTAAATGATCTCGTTTTCACTTATAAGTCTTAATACTTTGGAAAGCACAAAGTCTCATATTTCCACTTAATCACTGCTAAGAATAAAGCATAGACAAGTTGGGTTTTAATTTAAAAAAAAAAAAAAAAACCCTCGTTAGTTTGATAACAACCCCTTTCTTCATACATAAAGCTCTCTTCCAATTTTCTACCAGTTCTAAACCAGAGAGGGTCTGAAGTGAGGGTAGAAGTTCAAACACAGTAACCTTCTGCTTTAGAAGAACCATAACATCTATGCTGTGATCACCATACATATTCTACATTTGTCCCAGATTTTGTTTAACATTTCATGGTAAGCAAGCATCCCACAAAACCATTCAGCATTTTTTAAAATCAAGAATCACACAAACAAAAAATCTCCCCCAAACTAGCATAAGTAGTTCTGTGATTTCTAGAAGGTTAAAGTTGGCTTTTGATTGAGACTAACTTCTCAAAAATCAGGAGCTTGAACCGAAGTTTATCCCACAGCCTATGGCTCTTGAATAGTCTCTCCTATGTGCTGTTAAGTTGACAGATCACACTGACACCCGTCCTGCAGCCACAGCTTTAATCACATCTGTCTCCTATGTAGACACCTGCATTCACAATTTTTAAGAGTTTAATTATTCTTCAAAACTTTTCCCATTTTAAAATCAGTCAGTAGATTCAACACTTATAGGGAGGAGATAAAGACAAACATTATTACATTTTGTTTCTGTAACAAGGCAACTAATTATCCTGCTGTACTCATTCCTAATCTTTCTTTCTTTTATTATACCTATATTCCTTCGAGCTTTCAAATGCTTGTTTAGCTTGGTGATGGTCCACAAGAGGGAATATTTAATATTATACTTTATCAATCCTGTAGGCATTCTATGAGATAAAGTAGCTTGCCTTCAAAACTTATGTTAAAAGTTCTCCTGCCAGCTACCGGTACCCATAGCCAACAATTCACTTCGAGCATAGAAAACATTGCTAATTCATAAAGGAATGCTTCACTAGAGTAAATCAGCTTGCTTAGCACGTTTTTTTCTTCTTTTTGTAAGTCACAGTATTCACTGTGAATGATTTTGCACACTAAATGTGAGTTTAAACACGTACATAAAAATGTACTAAGCATTAGGAGATACTATCTGAAAATTTCACCATTTCACTGAGATAGTAAAAATGCTAAGGATTAGCTCCCACTCTTATCATGCAGTTCAACCAATTTAACCGAACTATTAAAAATTAGCTAATTCTAGTATACAGTGCAAATACAACATAGGTTTATTAATTCTCAGTCGTCTTATAAAATACAGCACATACAAAGTACTGTCTTGGTCACAGACACTCCTTTTATGAAGGCCTCACTATCACCTTTCAGTCTGCTCTGTTCTCTTTACAGATTGTAATTACTAGCTAAATTATGAGAAAAGGAAACAACTCATTGCACTGTACCAATAATGTGTATTAATTTTCATGTTAATATTCCTTCCTTTGTTTTGAATACAGGTCAAAATGAACTGCTCAAAAGAGTTCTGAAATTATTGTGATGTACCAGTTCAGGATATTTGATGATGAAAGGATCCATAGGTCAAAACTTGTCCAGAATCTGCCTTCACAACAGATTTAGTTTCACATTATTTTTCTACCAAAGATAAATTGGCAGATAAAATACTATAGGCATACACTTGTCTTTCTACAGAAAATTATAAATCCAAAGTTCATCACATTCTTAACGTAGAACTTTTAAAGATTTAACAGCTAAGACCAACAGAATAGATCTTGAGTCTTCCAAGTAGTTTACTTGGCTTTAGATGATGCTATTTGAAAACAACAGACATTTGGAAACTGGAACTAATTTACTTCCATCTCTGACCACTTCCTTTTCCATAAATGGCTGACAATCTAACACAGCCTTAGAGCGACAGTCACAGCTTCTGCGTGCTAGTTACACAATATGTGGCAGCTAGCTACGGGTTACATGTTTTGAGGTTTCTTTGGCCTGTTTCTGCTAGTCTTCTACAGAAGTTTATGCATTTGTTTCATGAAGCAAAGAGGAAGAAAGACTTTATTTGCTGATCTCTTACATGGAGGTAAAGTATTTTACAGTGACCCTCCACAGCATGTGCTATTATCACTGTTCATAAACTTCACTGCCTGCCAACTTTAACAAAGGAGCACCATCCTTATGAAGCAGAGTACCAAATTAAATTAACTGGTGTCAGAAACCCAAACAAGAAAGCATTTGTATCTGCAACGCAAAAGATCTGCTGGTATTTTTGGTTACATTAATGTATTCAAAGAAGGTCAGACAGTTCTCCCACTCCATGGAGTTTTATAAGACTATCCACCTCACTGCAAAACAGCAAATACTGCCTTCATTCTGCCAGCCCACAGCTTTACTGGGTAATTTCTTGGGGAACTGGAGAAAAATGAGATTTGGAAACAGCAAGAAATACTGAACAATGTTTTTCCCCAAGCATTCCTGTATAAGCTGAATACAATAATTATTAAACTTCAAGAACTGTTCTTAAAAAAATACTGTTACTGTGCTACTTACTGAAAATGGAGGTTTCTTCTAAATCAACTATACATGCTGTCAGTCACTGAAATGAGTTGCCTGATGGCCAGCCATCTCATAAAGCCCAACAAAACTCTGTTTTTGTTTAGAATGGCAGAATCCCAATTTCAGTAATAATTAATAAATTAAATAAAATTCAGTTGTTATCAAAATAATAATGGTTAAAATACATTTCATTTTTTGCTTAATTTTTTTCAGTAAGTCTTATAATGGAAAAAGAAACACGATCACGTTATGAACAGAAGATTACATTGTAATATTAAATTATGCATAATACTATTTTTGTTCAAGCAGTTAAAGAGATGATCCAATATAAAAAGCAGTCCTTTACTCAAGCAGCCCTTGTTGACGAAGCGTTAAAGGCATTTGCCATTCTAACAGGGTAAAAACTAATGCCTGGAAGTGTTATCTACTCAGGCCTTTTAGCAAATTTGTTAACACTTTTAGGTGTATTACTCCACCTTTCTCTTAGTGTGAACTGGTATCAATTTAGCCAAGTTTGTTATGTTATTAAAATACCTGCTGATTAAATGTGAAATAAAGTGTCATTTTAGAGCACTGCTCTTTATTTGTACTATTTTAAATTTATTCAAATAGGTATAGAAAGTGGACTCGATTAATTATATGAACACATGAAAAGTATTCCACAAATGAAGACACTTTCTATTGTTTAAATGGATCTTAAACACTGCTCTGGTGTCACGCTGATAACACAAAAGATTATTTTGAAACACATCATAGCTGTTTCAACAAAGAAACAGTTTTCCAGGGGCACCTGTAATAAAAAAAGGCAGTGAACTAAAGTGCTGTAGAGCAAATCTTAAGCTTTATTGCACCAAACAACATATTTCTGTGTAAAACATAAGAACTGCTACAATCATTACTACTTTTTTTCTTATTTTATTTTTGCAGTTGGAACAATTTATACATGAACATAGGACACACAAGCGAACACTGACAGCTGTAGTGTTTATTTCTTTCCCAGTAAGGTAAGAAAAAACCTTTTAATAGTTTAATTTTGTGAGTATTAAACAACTAGTGTGAAAAACAAGCTGCATGTAAACTATTTCTACTGCCTCTGCTTCAATGACTAGCTGAGGCAACCTGTTATAGGAGGTGTTAATTGGCAATAGGAGTACAAGTCAGAAGCATGTTCCCCATCGTCCTAACCCAGCAAGGCTAGGTCATTAAAGTGGAAATGAATTCTTTCATGCCGACTTAACCCTTTCAGTACATATTTTCAGCTGTTATATCTAAAGACAATTGAGAAAGATTAACTAAAAAAAAAAAAGACAGAAAAAACTTGCACTACTTTTGAATTTAAAAAAAGTATTTACCCCCCCTTTTTCTCTACCTCCTCCAAAACAAGTGTTTCAGATAATCATGACATTTATTATATAAGTGGAGGGGAAAAGGGCAACTGGGGTATAAATGCAATGACAATCATTGTAAAACAATGATTTGTCATATTAAAGGATGTGTGGAAAGATCAGGCACTTAAAGTGAGCTTAAAACTACCGTTTTGTGGAGGTAAACCCAATGGTGGGCATACAGCTCAGTAAGAGGGGAAAAAACCATTACAGAATACTACCTGCAGAGAGGACACAAACTCGAGCAAGCGGAGAGGAAGCAGATGTATTAGCGATAATAAAAAGACCTTAACAGTTCACAGGAGTACCACTGCTCTTCTCTACTTACCCTTTGTCAGTAAGTGGTATAACTTGATGATATATTGACATAAAGAATAAAATATTTCTTAGATCAGCATAGTGCTTTTTACACATTGCTAAGCTTACAATTCTAAACAAAATTGTGACTGTGGAGCAATTTTTCCTGTACTGAAACAATACACTCATAGAAAATACCAACTCTTATTCCAGCAACAAAAGCGGCGAAGGGAATAGTAATATTCCTGGATCTCAATGGTTTTAGCAACACTGTCATGACAAGCACCAGAAGCCACGTATTGAATTTGCCATAGTTCAAGAAGTTAACACGGTCATGACGGAGAAAGTGATCCAGTTCATAAAAAAAAAAGGAAAAAAACTGTAGAGCTCATAAAAAGGGAAAAATGCACTACTTTGCACCGTGAATCACACACTAATTAGCAGCAATTTGAAATTTTATTGCAGTTTTCAAGCTAGTACACACACAATTTTACAGTTAGTTCCACATCAACAGGACTATATTTTGAAGCTAGCATTATGTCTAAACAGTTTGTGTGTTTAGGCCCACTTTTATACCAATTATAATCAAGCATACATAACAGACCACAAAATACCATAAGCCTCAAACAGCCTAGATTTCTGAAAGGATCACATTGTCTTGTTACACCATATGTCAGATGAAATAAAAAAAAAAGTAGTAATATGTTTAATCTCATAGACAGTCTCATAGACTCCAAAATGGAGTAGGGATACTAGGGAAATATCATGGCATCAATTACTACTTTAAATTTAAAATATCTGAAAAAACCAAACCAACCCTGCCTTAGCATGTTTTTCAAAATCCTGCCTCCTAAAAAAAGTTTATCCAGGTTCACATTTACAGCAGAAGTCCATTGACAGCAATATAGATGGACTTGAAATAGATAATGTTTCCCATCTCCCCTCCTCTTCAAAAAATCAAAATTGCAGAACACTGAACTTCGTTAGCTTTGAGCAGCTGGTTAAATGGATTGGGATCAACAGTTCATAAACACGTCTTCAGTGCAGACCTGAAACTTCAATGCTTAACTTTTCTGTTTGTTTGGGTTTTTTGTTTCTGTGGGCTTTGCCTTTTTAAATTAAGCACAACATCAGACAAAAATAATCTCTAGATCACTAGGACACTCCAGAGAACCTGGCTAGAATTTTAGCTAAAGGAAGAAAGGAAGCCACTGAAGTTTAGCTTATGTTTCTATCCTATCCATCCATCAGTAATCTCTCTTGCACTACTAACAGTTTCATGGAAGAGGTATAGTGATCCACCAACATGGGCACGTGCAGGATTTTCCATATACCTGTAGAATGTCATGTGTTTTACTCATCTAGTTGCCCAAAACTGTCAAAACTTTAAAAGGTCTTTCATAAAAAACAGCACTCCTGTTATTTACTATGACCATTGAAAATATTCTCAAAGACTGAGCCCTAAAGCTTACTAAGAAAAAAAAAGTTACCAGGATTTGGCATCAAATGATGCTCGCTGAATTTATTTTCAAGTCAGACAAGCTAAATTTTACTACAATGTACTTCACAAAAAGTCATTCTACTTAGTCCCATTTTTATTAGACATAAATATTTATTACGCAATATTAACATATGTTCATGATATAGCTATTTACATGTATCACCTTGATGCAATTTGCAGTAGTCAGACTTTCTGCAATGTTCCCAACACAACTGTTGCATGAAATGGCCACTTAAGTGTAATCTGTCCTGGTTCTAGAGTCTCTCTTTACCCCATATAATCTACAAATTCAGTAAGACATGCAAAAAAGCAAAGGAAGGTATGCTGCATCACTGCAGTTAATATTCCTTACTATCAAGCATAAGGACTAGATGACCTTTAAAGGTCCCTTCCAGCCCAAACCATTCTATGCTAAAGTTATGGTTTGCAAAAAGCCATAAGATCAAGGACACAAAACAAATCTTCAGCAACATCATACACGTTTTAGAAAAGAAATTGCTATTTTTCACAACCTCAAGCTACTGGGAAAAAATAAAATCCAGAAAATACGAAGGTCAGTTTCAGTCCAAAATAAACCCAGGACTAACCTGTTATCTATTCCTATCACCATTACAGAAGGTATTGGGAATTAGAAACAAGAGCCTCAAGGCAGATAACGAGTCAGCATTTGTAGATTTTGTCTGCCTCCAGAAGTCTTGCTCTAATGCAGACTTTTAATTACCTTATTCTAGACACAGTTCTGCCAAGAAGGCGAGGTAGCCCTCAGCGGGTGCTGTCTGAGGTCACCCTAAAGTACACTTTGTGCAGCAAAGCAGTTAAAAGGTATTTACTCAATACATAAAAGAACACACTGGGTTCTATATGCCTACAGGCTCTCTGCTGTGAAAAGTTGGTCCTCTGGACACAAGCAGGTGAACTGGCAGACTCAGTGGCAATATATAGGAAAGTTGGTTGTTTGTAACACTTTTTAGAAACAAAAAAAATCCCAAACTACACCACTATTAATACAAGAAGAACACTTCAAACTTCCAGGAAAAACTGAAAAGGACTCTTGTACACCACAGGAAGAAAACAGAAGCCCCTGTTCAAAGGTGCTGCAATTTAATATTCAATAGCATGGGATTTCAGAAAGAAGAAACCATTTCTAAGAGAAATAAATTAAACTGATCACTGTAAGGGGGATGATTCCTGCTTACAGAAAGGAACGTTACAAGTGAATAGGTGCAATGCAAAAGGCACAAAGATGTCTGCTCTTGTTTAGTCTTTTTTTCCCCTGTTCTTTCTCATTATGGCTATACTCATTTCCTTGTCCAAGCTCCTTTGTCTCTTCTGGGGAAAGGCTGCTGGACTATACTGGCAATTAAGTTGAGGAGAGAGAAACTAATTGCCTAATTATTAGAAATAAGGAAGTTTAAGATCTGAGGCCAAGAGAAGGCAGCTAAAAATGGTCTCCAGAGTTTATATGAAAATAGCAGATCAGAGGAAACTGGTAATGCTCAGGCACAACCCACTAGCTTTGTTATTTTCAGTGTTCTGTTTATTTGTGATTAATATCTAAGATATGACTGTAGTACAGCCCATCATACTTCAAGGCAGCTTTTATAACACAAAGTATGCACTGTGTTGCAAGTACAATCATATGACTGTTCCTAAACCAATTCTACCATGTTTCTCTCCCTCTCCCATTAGCACTTTTGGATATAAATC
Source organism: Leptosomus discolor (assembly GCF_034619465.1). Taxonomy (NCBI): domain Eukaryota; kingdom Metazoa; phylum Chordata; class Aves; order Leptosomiformes; family Leptosomidae; genus Leptosomus; species Leptosomus discolor. The sequence continues at coordinate 19,216,717 of NC_141395.1, read as the reverse complement.
ACATTACAATCACTGAAACAGTGATTCAAATGTAGGAGAACTACACCCAGACTTCAGCAATCCCCAACAACTTTCAAATAAGCCTACACTACCCATGGAGCTATCCTCATCTCCAGTGCAAGCAGACCCAGGCCACACCAGTACCTTAAATTGGATATGAAGCTTTCGGTTGAACAGCCCTGTATTAAAACACTAACCAACGCAGTAAAATACTCATCTCAGTCAATGAAAGTAAGACAGCACAGTTCAAAGTGCTTTTCTGCTCCCTGAAACAAAATAATTTATTTTACATATAAAACTAACGCTAAGACAGTGTACAGGAGGTAAACTAGGCAATCAATTAAGTCTTTTGACTCCCTTATGGGAGTTGATGTTGGGTGTTCTGAATGGACGAGACGTCACTGAGAAAATTTTCCTACTCTTTCAATAGGCTGATTGAAATCTTTGGGGAAAAAAAGTAGAACTGGAATAACCCACCCAAATTCTACACCACCTCATCTACTGGGAGGCATATTGGAATTCTAGAAATGCTAACATCCCTGGCACTTGAGAACTTAGCTGGAAAATGTCTCTGAAGCAACGGCACAGAAATTACATACAGTTTTAAAAGCTATAATTCAGATTTATTCCCCTGGCATAGTATTCTCAAAAGGAGTACCTGAAGATTCAAATACATGCGAGAAGCAGACCATAGCGTACCACCACAATTCAAACTCCATAAAGCACATAACACCCAGGAGATACAGGAAGGAAAAAGTCATGCAGGTGCAACCAAGATACCAAAACACTCTACAGCTTTCCAAACAAAAAAAGCACTTCATTACATTAAAAGACAACACATTTGCACCATTCAAACTAAAACATAACCTGTTTCAATAATCAATTAACCAAAACAATTTTCAATAAGATATTACGGTGTTAGGGGTTTTTTTTTCTGGTTGGGGTTTGGTTTTTTTTGGGGGGGGAAGGGGTGGGAGTGTTTGTTGGGGTTTGTTTTGGTTTTGAGGTTTTTTGTTCTTGATGAGGGTGTTGTTTTGTTTGGGGTTTTTTGTTCATTTGGTTTTTTACATAGGGAATCTTAGGATGTAGATTAGCCAGCTAGAACACGTCATTCACTTTGAGACACACAGCAGCTTAATGAAGTAATTCAAGGAAACTTGCATTTAATTGTTAATTGGGAATGATCTACACTAAGCATGACCCTCCTTTGCCACCAGATCACCAACTCTTATTCTGAAGCCCGGCAGAACACTGAGCCAGTAGTGCTCTTTTCTAATAACCATCCTGGCTAGATCAGCAGATGAAACAGAACTTTAGATCAGTGGCAGGTCTCCCAAGTTCCCACAGTGCCATAGATTTACTGAATGGGATCAGCGTGTTCTAAAAAACCATGATAATGTGAGGGAAAAAGGTTCCACGGCATCAAGCAGTGCAATGCTTGAAACCTCATAATCAAAGTGACAGTTTTCAAGTGCCATTTACAATGCCCTAATCTGGAAACATCCCAGCTAACCCATCTGATCAACTATTTCACAGATGGAAGCACTTGATGGCTAATTGGCAAGTCCATTATTCAAATAAAATAGCTATCTGCACTTCTATTTTCTATATTCCAAGTCAAGGTGTAAACACTCCTTATAAGACACAGGTCACTTCTCTGTCTCTCCCTCCCTTCCCATTTGGATTTTTTCCCTTCCCCTCTGCCATCAAATATGTTAATTCAGAAATACAGAATCAGTTTTATTTTCCACTTATTGGACTAGAACAGTCGTCTGCACCAACAGAGCAATGTAAACGAGTATTTTTCAAAAACCCACCAAGTCACAAAAATTATTTCCACAGCATTTTTAAGAAGTGTCATTAATTATTTCACTGCTATCACATCTGGATTCAGAAAAACAGACAGGACGCGTTAGCATGGACAAGAACTCGTATAGCCTGGATTATTGTTCTGAAAGCATTGGGGAGAGAGAGCCCTGCTAAAAATGTACTTCCTTTGCTCACGCTCTTAAACAGTAACCAGTAGGATTGCCTAATAGAGGCATATGTGGAACTGATTTCACTAGCAAACAATAGTTCAGCGTACAAAATGAAGAGGAGTGTTGCTCCAGATTCCTGCCTGCTACATAAGTACAACGCTTTTACGTACCCCACAAAGCCTGTTAATTTGTCTGCAGCAAATGTACAATGCAAAGTAAAGTATTAAATCACTAGAGAAATTCTGTGGTAGGCAGTATTCCAGGGGGATGAACAGGGAGAGAGGGAAAGGAATGAGCTAGGAAAGGGAAGATAACAACTAAAAAACTCCAGGGGGTCAGAAGGAAGAAGAAAGGAGACCATACAAGAGAAGGAAAAGGGCATTGCCAAAACCTGAATTCCCAGGAACTACAGAAGGGAAATTAAGGTAATAAGCATTTTGTTTGGGACATCACAATACCTTCAAATCTTAACCATTCCCCTACATCTTTTTAAAAAAAGCTTCAATCACTCATACTTCTTATATGTATATCATTAGAGTGGAAATTCGAATGCCTACAATACCAGGCATGTAAGACAATTCTACATGAACAAGTGTTGCAAAGAAGATCTTATTTATGGTATCAAGATCAAAACTAAATACAGGTACCCTCCCATACAAAGAACACAAAGTTAATGACCAAGTTCACTGCCAGAAAATGCTGTGGATGGCTTATGTAATGCCAAAAGCTATCAGATTCTCTTCCCTTGTCTCTTGTACACCTGCTGCCCTGTGAAATCAGTCCTTTGTCCACCTAAGGCTAAAAGGGTGGAAATGGCTCAAACCTTCTAGTCACTGGAGGGAAAGTTTGTTGAAATATCACTAAGATCACTTCCTTAAAGATCTGTTATTAGCCATATGAAGACAGGCTTAGGGTTGGCGGAATTTAGCATGGACCACCTCTGGACAATTCAACATTGAAGGCCAATCAGGCACTCAACAGCACGCTGAAGGAACAAACACTAAGAAAAGAGAAGAACCATAAAAACACTGAAAGCCGTTTTCAAGTGGAATACATGACACCAACAGACTCGAAAAGAAAGTTGTAAAAACATGAATCCAAAGAGCACTTGGGACAACATATTTGAGTTTGAAGATGAAGGAAAAAACAAAACCAAAAAACCCCAAACAAGGTAATAATCAGAAGAGGTGGTTTTACCATGGGGAAAGAGCCAGTTAACTGCTGTTGAAGAAGCTAAAGCAAGTCAATGAGAAAGAATTCCTTGGCAGAGATCAAATAGGGACTGTGCTGACCAAGCATTTGCTGTTACTCGAACATTAGCTACAAAACAAGTCAAACAGACTGTTAGCAGACCTTATGTGATGCAGTCCTCTTGCTAAGCAACCCCCCCCCAAATTGTGTTATGAAATTACTTTGAAAATGCTTTTCTTTTTCTACAAGCCTATACACACCGGTGACTTATGTTAGCAAGAATGACTCACTCAACAGATGTTTTTACAATGTTCAACCTTAAAAGCAAAACCTCCAATGACAGAACAACTGATACAACAGTAAGAAAAACAAAAGGCTTTGTACAGTTGCTGAAAACACTCCAGTGCAAACAAATGGTAATAACTTTGTTTACTTACTAGCACAACAAAGTATGTCCAAGAAATACCTGACTTCTCCATCTCAAAGCTGTCTAATTCACTCTGGATTACCTCTCAATTATCAATCAATCAATATTCAGAACAGAAGTGATCTTTCAAAGTCCACTGAAATTGTATTTTAAGGATATAAAATCATTCTTTTTGAAAAGCCTTCCTGCTGATTCAATAAACCAAAAGACACAAAAGTAGTCAAGATAGCCAGTGAAAGCAGAAACCTGCATAAGGAGTAATTCAGTTTTCCCTTTTTTTTTTTTTTAATGCAACACATACTCATCAATCCATTTAAGAGACAATTCCATATTTAAACAAACACAGAGCAGCTTTGCAGGCCAAAGCTGCCAGAGGAGTTCAGCGAGCTGCTTCTGAATGTTATGTTCTATTGTCTGCCACAATTTTCTAGCAAGCTGTAAGTTAAAGCTGAGAAATTTAGAAAGCAGCAGAGAGAGTTAACTGTAAATCTGAAAAACAGCTTTGATATGCGTCAAGTTCAGAGAGGACTAAGAAGTGAAAGCTTGAGTGATTAGACTGCGCAGATGTTAAAAAAAATGAAGAGTCATGAAGCAGGCTGGCAGCTCAGAGGAACAAGAGAAATAACTGTTTAAGAAAGTGAAACTAAAAATAACTGAGGGCTGCTTGAAGATTCACTAAGAAAGCGTGAATAGAATTTTATCTATAAAAAGGAAAAAAATTATGCACCAAAAGTTACTGCTTATTTGGCAAAACACCTAGAGGCTGTAAATAGGCTTAGAATATTTCACCAAATGCTTCAATATTAAACCACTCCTTTCCTAGTTATACTGGACACAAACACACTACACACAACCAAAAGAATCTGAGGGTTTAGCAATTGCAATCATCCCAGAAGCAAACTCACACACACATCACTAAGCCTAAGACAAACAGAACTGATTCCTTCAGAAGAAGAGTCTGGATTCTTGATTTAGAACATAGCCCCAGAGGCTGATGAAGAAAGCAGAGAAAGGCCGGCTACTGCAGCCAGCCAAGACTACAAAGGAAATCACACTGGAGCCCTTTCCTTAAGGAAATAACTCTTCCTACAAGCCTCAGACAAAGTCCCTAATTTTTTTTTTTTTTCCTGTATCTACAGGAATCAGCACAATGTAATAAGATCAGCTTTGTTTTATTTTTGAAGACTCCTGGCCACACCAGTTGGCCAAGGAAATGAGCACTAGGACTTACTCTAGTGGTAGGAAAGGTCATACAAGGTCTCCCACTGGAATAGGACAGCTGCCAGGGAGGCCTTTTTGCTGTAAGTACAGTTACAGAAGTGAGGTGAACAGCAAACAAGAGAAAACACAATAAAACACACTATAGGCTACAACTACCTGCAAGAGACAAACTCAACACAAATTACCTCCTGAAATTTCCATATACTTCAGTATGTTACAATGCCCATCGCAGTATGGTCCAAGGACTGAAATACAGCATTTATGAGGCAGCAAGTGGGATGCTCAGCCATTTAAACAATCTTCATGTTCCGAAATTCCTTATTATCAGAAAATTATCTTTTAATTTTATTCTGTGTTTCCAATGCGTTTCAATCCAAACTTGAAAACGTTCAGACAAATGAAAGGTTTATAAACATGCTTTAAACTCAGTGCCAACACAAGAGTTCATACTGATTAAAAAAAAAAAAAACAAACAGTCAGGCTGTAACAATTATTTGCAGACACTTAGATAGCATCTCTAGAGTCAGAGATTATTACTATGGACTCTGGCTTTTTGATGTTGTTTTTATATATAATAAAAGGAATATTCCAGAACTGATAATATTAAAGAAAAGACATTGACAAGCTATATACTAACCTGTCCCAGCCCAGGTACAGCTCCTCCAAGTCGCAGAAGTCTATCCATATTTCTAAAAAAAACAGAAACAAAGGAAAAATGTTCCTAAGCTCTGAAGTGTTTACTAAATTACTATCTATATAATTCACCTTCAGTCACTCAGTATGTCAAAAATATTGGTGGTAATTACAACACAACATCAGACTTCCTGTTAATTAACACCACATATTAATTCAAGAAGCTGTCTTCCATGCTAATTAACAGACCTTGTTTTATTGCTTTGGTTTTGGGTTATCCCCATTTCTGAAGACGAGTGTTCTTGTCAAACTTCTCAAAACTTTCCTATCATTCAATTTATCGGGGAATTTTTGTTGCTTAAGAACAGCACCTACATCCAGAAAGTGCCTTAAAACTTTAGATATATAATCAAGTTTACTCCAATTTATTCAGAAAGCATCAATAAAAATGTGAAAGTAAGGATTTTAGCATCCTCATTAGTAAGTTCCGTGCTAATTAACTTACAGCTTGTCAGTTATCATCAAAACTACACGTGAAAGACACTGAGCAGATTACGGATCTCTGAATTAGCATCAAAAGCTTTTTTTTAATGAACTCATTATACTAAAAGAAATACTGTAAAGTAAACATTTAATGTGTATATAGTTAGAACACTAGTGACAGTACAGTCATTTAATACATTCCCAGTGTTGCATGTGCCACTGCTCTAGTGCAAGATTATTCCAATCAATACAACTAACTTGTTACTTTAAAATAAAAAGCAGCTTTTCTATCTTGCAACTTTCAAAGGAATCATCTCCAGGAATAAGAAGTGTTAAGGTGCCCACCCGAAAAAATGACATTGATATTTATTTCTCTGGTTTATTCACTTTCTATTGTTGAAGAGCAAACTCCTATTTAATTGTGGATATCTAAGTAAGGGTTCTGCCACCGCTGTTACAGACCTTTATCTTGCTTGCTTGTCTTTTTCAACTTCCTAGCTTTATACAACAAAACTCAGTGATAACAGAAACAAAACTCACTGAATATTACTTTTTAAACAGCGGCTTTCTGCAAATAAAGCCATTTCCAAGGCTTACAGAAATTAATAAATTTTACTGGCTTATTTTAGTTGTGAAATAGAAGATAGAATGTAAAGCATCAGAAACAACAATCTTAATTGCACAAGTTTTAACACAACACAACAAAGCTTGATCAGGCGATATAAGAGCAATTGAGAACAGCAAGTAATGGTATTTCAAAAATACATCCATCTTCCAAATGGATGTTACATTACACAAGAGATTTATATACATAATTTCAACAGATTGTATTAACAATACTAATTCAAGGACTTCTTTTAAAGTTAATTATGCAAAAAACCTTTGAACATATGAAAAATAAGCTTGCTTAGCAAAAATAAAAAAGTCTTTATGTTGAAGGTGAATGTCATTTCATTATTCCTTCTGAAATTTGCTAATATTTGTACTGACTAGATACTAATAGGCTTTATTTCAGTTTAAATTTAAACCAGGTATTTTAAGCTTGTCAACACACAAAGAGAAAGCATTTGAACCTACCACTAGACAAGATTATCTAACTCCTACTTTAATCATGTATGGAATTTCACCCATTTCAAACAACAATGTCTAAGACACAGATCAATAATACCTACTCTATTTGCTAATTTCATTTTCCTAGTTTAATGCACTAGCAAGCTATTAGCTTCATTTCATTCACTCCCTTGATTTTGTAGAACATGCAAATCTAACAACTGCAGCCTCAACTGCCAATAAGTACTTTCTTAAAGCTACCTTGGCACTATATGAATTAAAAAGAAGTTTATTAAAAGGTCAATGGTTATGCTTTTCTTTTCAGACAGCCATTGAAACCAAGCTTCTTTATTACAGGCAAAAGCTGCACACAAAGTGTATACACTTTTCTATCCTGAAATACAACAAATTCCAATTAAGTTTTAGGATTTCCATGGAAAGGTTAAGTTGCTGTTTAAAGCTATTATGTAAGCACATGGTAAACGGCTTCAATAAAATAGTCACGCCAACTACATTTCATTTCACCCCTCTGTGGTAGATACTCCTCCATTGAAACCCACAATGATTCATCTTTCATGACACTCACGAGGGCTGAAGAGTAGCTGAGAAGTACATTTAGACTACTAAAATTATGATTTTAAGCAATCATGGTTGTACATTTATTTTAAGAAATTCTTAGTCTCTACAACTGGTAACCATAAAAGTGGTGTCTCCTACAACTACAGCAACTTCCATAAGCTGATAAGGTGTATTACCTACGTACATTTAAGACATAACACTGAATAACAAATGTTATACCTATCCACGTTTCACTTTAGCAAGTGATTTATTCCAGTTTCTAACCCAATAGAACAGTACATAATTTATAGAAGCAAATTTTCCTGTATTTAAGTTGGATTAGACTAATTAGTTACACAAACTGATTATTTATTTCCATAACTTTCCAAGTTGTAGAACAACAAAATCTCACTGTTTTACAGAACTAGACAGATGTAACACCACCCACCTAACTATCCCAGACTAGCCACTGAACTGAAGATGTTCAGATTCTCAAGACAGTGGCACAGAAAGAAAATCTCTGCAAACCAGTTGTAGATGCACAGCAAAGTATTTCACCAGCTCCATGGCTTGACTCCAGTTAGAGTTTCAGCAACTAATACTCTACTTCCTTATTTGTAACTGAAGGTGTTTTAGTAGGTTATAGTATATTTAGATCTAAACATATTTGTTTACTCTGTATAAACTTCCAAAGAATTTCAGTTAGTGATCCAAATTAAACCAACTTTTAACTTTTGTTAATCCACTGTGCCCAAGTATTATTTCAGCCACAAATTCTATTTATGAAACAATGCTTTTGTAAACCTTAGAGCAGTTTGAGCAAAATTTTTTATTTTGCTTAATTAAGATAACTTTAGCATTTAGAAGTAAAGCAAATATGCATTTCTAACCTGGTGCTCAGCAAGAGGCGATCGCAGAACCAACTCAGCAGCAGTTCCCACTTTTTGACTATAAAGATGATGCCAGTAGGTCTCTTTCCTATAGAAGGAAATAGAAAGGAGGGGAAAGGCAGAAAAACAGTAAAATTTAGAAACAGCAGCAAGCACACGTTAAAAGAAACGTTACATTGATGACCTACAAAAAGCACCATTGAAGAATAATCCAAAGAATGTCTTTTTTTTTTTTTTTTTTTTTTGCTTGTACCATATAATCCCTGGAAGCAGCACACACCATGTCCTACCCAAGTATCTGTAACACCAAAAGAACTTTCCAAGTTTCTCAAAATTACATTGAAGACTAAAGTACTTTAGTAACCCAGTTCAGTGATTTAAAGCTAATCAATAATTAAAAATGCTGTTAGAAACTGAAACTATGGTCCTTTATTACTATTTTAGAAGATTTGCTGTAGCTCACATGATCTAAGCAGGAAGGTAAAGAGCAGCCCGTGGGTACGGCCAGTTCTCTTGTTTATTTCTGCAAAAGCAGTTGGTGTGACTGAGAAAGTCACAGAGGCCTCGAGGTTTGCCTGAATTCAGGTTGAGAAAGGCTGCTTCACATTCAGTTTAGGAGTTAAGAGTCATGTTATCCTCCCAGAGAACACTGCCCACTAATTGCATCCACTCAATCATTTGCAGCGCAGTGTTTTAAAACAGATCTGTGAAATGATCTATGGCCATGATCTGACAGACTTTTTTTCAATGTCAATGTTAACACAAGGAGCAGTGCGGAAGCTGCTGCTGCTGCTTACCAACTCGGTGCTGCTTTCTCAATACTGCCAGGACAGCCATTTGTGCAGCCTTGCAGTAAACTGATAGGCTAACAAAAATGTTGGGTTTAACCCTGTTCACTTCCCTGGGAGGATTCACACTGCATCCCAGAAACAGTTGTCTTGGCATAACAGAAAAAGAGGTCTTAGAAGAGCTGATTGCTTCTAACGCTAATCCAGACTCTGGAAGACATTTATGTCAAATCATTCCTTTAGCTAAAACTGGCCAAAAAAGGCCTTTGGGTTTGTTGGATATTTTTTTTTTTTTTTTTTTTTTTTTTTTTTTTAGTAACTGGGGTAAGTTTAACAGAGACCATTCCAAACCTTACCTCAAAGAAGTACAAGAGCAAAGGAAGATGGGTTAATCTTCCTGGAAAGTCAGAGGAGAAAGTCAAAGAGTTTCTCAGCGCTGACAGGCTGGGGTGGAATTCCACTAACAAGTCAAAAGAAAAGTTGCTATTTTGGGTAGCTTTGCACAAGGAAATGATCCAGGAGAGATCAGATGAGACAGGTCCACAACAGCCAACAGTTATATTAGCACAGGCTGCAACAGAACTGCAACCAGTTCACAAACAGGCTTCAGAGCTACAACCCAATTCACTTTTAGCCAGCTGGCCACCCAGGGGTCTTGCATTCCCTTCCCCACTTCCTACAAGGATACTACAGAAACAGATCTGTGGGAGCTTGGTCAGTTCCCTGGGGGAGGCACACAACATGGTAGCCTACAGCTGAGAATTTTTCTCCTCTCTGCTGCAAACTGCAAAAGGCTAGTTTTGATTACTCGCTTACCTGTTGCTGTTTCCCTATATATACATACACGCACACGTATAGACTTACAGATATATAAAAAACCCAGAGAAGTAAACAAACAGCTCACAGTAAGTCTCACCTCCTTTCCTTCCAAAGTCAGCAAAAGGTATTTTGATAAAATTTCCTTCTGTCTGCAAGGAAGAGTTAACAGTCTCTGTTTAAAGTGAAGCTCTAAGGAAGTGAGTACACATATCAAATAGTTCCATATCATAAAACTGCAGGCCAGTTAAAATCATAATAAACTTGCATTTTGGTGCACTGCAGGATTCGGATGACATGCATTCATCATTGAGACCAGTGTGGTCATGGATGGCTTAAAAAAAAAAGTTAAGTAGCTTCTCTGCTTGTATGTGGCCATGACTGACACACCTCAACTAAAAAACCTTGGCCATAGGATGGTATTTAAAAAACCCAAACCTCCATTATTGCCATTTTAACTGTCCTGGCCTCAAAAAAGAAAAGTCTGGGGTTATTAATAATGCAGTGGAAGTATACACAGAGCATCTCAAAACTGATTTGAAAACAGAAATATTTTAAAAACCCATGTCTAATATTTGTTCATAATATACTATTGGGTAACTAATAATTGGTAAGAACTGTCCATTTGGAGAGCTCTGGTTCACCACTCAGTTGCTGTTTTCTACTTTCAAGTCACTTAAATATTGACTTTTAATAACGCAAATGTTTTTCCTTGAGTAACACAGGGATGAAGTTATACAAATGCATTATGCATAAATGTATATATACATATAGGTATAAACCAATAGCTACCGTGCTTATACTTGGCATGTTTCAGCACATACTTTGAAATCAATTTGAAACAGTCTTAAATTACTGCATCTCTGCATGAGACACATGAGTTTCACACTACAGTGCACTATTTTTATCTAGCATTAACACTCCATGATGCAATCCCTCAATGAAAGAGGGTTCTCCTGGGTTGACAACTTTCAAGCTAATCAAAATAAATCAAAATTAGCTTCAACATACATGGAAGAGAAAACACTGGCTACTAAACTGTCCTATTAGCGGAGAGAGCATCAGGCTAGACTCTAGTGACAGCAATTTACTCCACACTTTGCAACATGTACACCAAGTGACTTCATGCAAATCATTTCATCTTTGGTAACTCAGTTCCTCCACCTGAGACTACGTACTAAGCTTTGTGTAAGCACTTCCAGGCGACCTGCTGAGAAGTTCCACATAGCAAATGGATTAACAATTTTATTAACAGCAACTAAAAGAGTGGTTTAAGGTTTTTGCTACAACTATAACAGTTTCAACTTCACTAGGGATGATAAACAGCTATGAAGGTAAATTAGCTGAGGAATTGCATCTTGCAGAGAAACACCATTTCAATGAGAAAAGAACAAAAACTCACTGCAAAGTCACCAAATACTGAAAGAAAGAAACTTGAATCATAACAGAGACTTTACATGTGACAAGGGCTGGGGGTGTGTGTCAGTCTACCTTCCTATACATTTTGTATACAAAGGGGGGGGGGGGGGGAACCACAACAAAAAACACCACTTCTCTGTAACCTGTTCATTAAAGCTAAAGCTTAACCTTGCTATATGAATTAATGCAGTCTCAGTAGTACAAGTCCAGAGTTACACGACTATTTTCCTTCCATAATGTGCTCAGCTCTGAAAACCCGATGTTCCTGGACCGTACAGACCTAAATCACAATAGACCCGAGCTGGAGTAGAAGGTGTGGAGGTTAGCTTCTCAGGCTCTGCTTTCTGATTTCCAGAAGCACAGCAAATCTAGTTCTACCACATTCATGTTGAGCTGGAGTTACTGAAGTAACCCAGACTCAAGTAGATGACTCTCAAGCTACTTAAGTACATCCACACCAAAATTACAGGTAAGGGAAGATTCATTTAACAACTCACATCACCACTGAAACCCACAAAATTAATTTTAATTTTATAGTATATATCAAGTAATGAGCTTCTCTGAAATCTGCAGAAGGCAGGGGGTAGATACACAACTGTTGTGGAACTGTGTCATGTTGTCATCCCCTCCCCAACTCTGGCAAATACTCATCACACTGGTTCTCTATTATTCAAGGTATCCTAACGACCTGTCCTTTCCATCCTTCCCAGATGTCAGGAGATAATTGTAGCTACTATTAGTACACAACCCACGATGCCTGTCAAGATTTAATCGCTTCCAAGAAAGTTTACAAAGTAATTTATGTCTTGGTATTATTTAATGTTAATTTTGAAGTATGCTCTAACTTCTCATTTTTTCAACCATAGCTATCAAATGAATACCCTTTATGGGGCATGTTATGACAGCTGATGGAACCCAAATTTCCCATTAATCTACAAGCAGAACCTAGTTGCTCAACATCACACTATGATTCAGAAGCAATTTATTTGCAAGCCAGTTTCTGGGTTTCTTCACAAACACAGACCTCTTCCTTGTTTCCGTAACACAAGCTCACAAATGGCACTCTTAGCAGTATCTTCTTCCAAGTATATTCCCTATATCTGAGGCATACAGTACACCCTAAACTCACTGTGGGTGAAAGCTTTAAGACTAATCCAAAGACTTCTCAGCTTGCCTAGTACCTTTACAGCTACACACAGCTTTCAAATATACTTGCATAAAAATTAAAAAAAAAAAAAAAAGTCCATCTCAATCCTTATTATTTTTCTACAGTGTACCGGAAACAAGTACAACTTTAAGAGATGACATCAGCACACATTCGGATTTGTCAACTGTTTACAAGTATCCAAACATACCACATGAGTTTGTTCTGAAAATGATACTCAAGTCCGCTGCAGGCTAGAAATAGCACTGTTAATTTTGATTATCGCTCCTTTGCTACTTAATTCTGCTTCACCTTTCCTGACGCGGAGTAAAGATTTCTCCTCCTCCACGCACCCCAGCCAGTCCTTTGCCCTCGCTTCCCCCACCCTCTGCAACTCCAGCCGCGCGCTGCTGGGGATCGCCGCAGCAGCAGGAGCGGCCGCAGGTCGGTCCCTGATAGGAACCAGACCGCTGCCGCCCGCACAACAAACTCACGACACTCGGCGCCCCGGCCGGTGGCTGCGACCCCGGCGCTGCCGAAACGAAACACGACGGCTGCCCTCGGCCGGGAAGGAGGGAGGACCGCCCTGGGCCCGGGAGGCGTCGAGGCCCAAGCGGCCGGCTCCAGCGGCAGCCCCCCTGCCACGCCGCTCCCCAGGGACCGTCCGCCTCCTGCCGCCTGTTTACAGACACGCCGCCTCAGCACCGCCACTGCCCGAAAGCGCCCAAACTTTCTTCGGGCGCAACCAGCACAAACGCGGGCAGCCACCACCGACCCCCCGGGGGCCCGGAGTGCTCCCCGCCCAGGCCAGTGCCCCACGGGGAGAAAACTGCCCCGCCCCGGGGGGAGGGGGGGGGGGCTACCAGATCTGTCCCGGCGCCGCTCCCGTCCCCACCACCCGCCTCCATGCCCGGCGCTCAGGCCCACTCCCCGCGGGCCCCACTCCTGCCGCCGCGCAGAGGCCGCCCCACGCCGCAGCGAGGCCCCTACGGGCCGCACCAAGGCCTCGAGGATCCCCGTGACGAGGGCGCCCGTCCCGCCGGGCCCTCACCTCCGCGCAGGACCCCTCCCCGGCCGCGCCGCCTCGGCCCGGGCCGCCGTGAATCAGCCGGATTTCATTCAAACCGAGTCCGCCCAGGCCTCCGCAAGGACTTCCCGGTTCAAAGGGCACGCGGCGGGGGCTTCCGGTCCCTCCGCCCGGGAAGCGGGTGCGGGTGCGGGGCGGGGGGGGGGGGGGGGGGGGGCGGACACGAACACACGACTGGGAGCCATGGCAACGCGCCCCGCCTGGCGACGGCGCGTGCCGCCGGCGGGCCCGCGCTTGGCGCTCGCGCGCGGGTGCAGCTGCGGCCGTTAAAGCGCCCTCGGGCCGGGCGGGCGCTGGCCTTCCCCTGGGAAGCGGGGCGGGAACCGAGGCCTCTGCCGGGTGTCGCGGGGCGCGGAGGCCGCGGCGGTTCTCGGCGCTCCCGTGCAGGCCAGACCCCGGGGCGGAGAGACTAGAGGGCGAGCTGTGGCCGGCCTGGGCCTGAGGCTGCTGGGAGCCTGGCAGAAGTGCTGAGAAGGGCCCTGGGACGTCCCTGAGGCAGCGGGGTGCGATGGCCGCCCCGGCGTCGTCTGTTGTGCTTGCCGGACTGTGCCCTAGCAGATCCAGAGCTGCCACAGGCGCTTGGGGCTTTTGGGAGCAGAGGCCTTCAGAGGGACGAGGTCTCCCAGTGACACCGAGTGGAAAGTGGCACATGCTGAACTGAAGGGCTTAAACCGCTTTGCTGTAAAGTGCTGTGGGTTAACTTTATCCGTAGCTCAGTCAAATTGCAGCCGAATGGCACCTGTGCTCGAATAACCAGACAAGAGGATGACACCGAGGAATGTGTCATCAAATCAATAAAAAATGGTTACTGTAATAGGAACAGTACCACATGTGCCCCTCTCAAAAACAGTGTTAGAGAAAACAAGAGGATTTAGAGAAGAGTAATAAGAGTGGCCATATGTATAAAACCAGCATAAGCAGAGATGGAAAAGAGTGAAAATTTTTGACATACAAAGAAGGCAAATAGGAGATAATCATATAAAAGCATGCATGCTGATGAATGATGCAGAGAAGCAAACTGGAATTTCTGTTAACACAGGAGCAAAAACCCTTTTGTAAATTAAAAGAGGAAAATACAAGGTTGAGGAAATACTTTTTCAGGCAATACGTGGAATGTAATGGAACTCAGTGCCTCGGGAACTTCTTACGGATAAAACAATACAATCTTAGAATTTCATTTATACCTAGTTACTGAAATCCTACAAATATTCTAGAAAGTACTGGACAACTTAAGAATCTGTCAAAGCAAGTTATTAGGACTGTGTAGAAAGTTTCCACCATGAATGACAAAGAAGAGCATTATGGTTTGTTTCTGAAAGCTCCTTTAAGGATTGAGAGTGTAATGTTAGAAGATGGTCAACATTTTTTTTTCACAGACAAGTACATGGAAGCAGGTGAAAAGGTACTATGTCATAAATTACACTGAAATAACCTCAGACAGATATAGTTAACCCTTTCATGACACTTTAGCAGACTCAGAAGTCTTGGCTTTTTATACCATGACGTGTAAAATGAATAAAAAGAAAGAGAATTACTATGAAACCTGCTATTCAGCTTTTTAAGAGGGGCAGTCTTTTTGAAAAACAGTATTCCAATAATTGTCTCCCATCCCTTTTCAGATCTTGACTAGGCTGAGGGAATCACAAGAGTTTAAATTTCCAAAACATTCTTAAAATCTAAAGGCTTAAAATGTAGTTTATATTGTGGGTCAGTCATTTTTTTTTCATGTTAATAAAGCAAAACCTGTTAGTGCAGTTTCTTGCTGCGCCCACAGCCAAATTGTTCAGAAAAAAGAGTAAAGATGTATGTGTCCTGCTGTGTGTGTGCGTATCTTATGTGGGTTTGTCTCATACAAAAGAAAACTTGCACCCTGCTTCAAACAGCCCACTACGTTCTTTTGTGGTTTAACCTGGCAAAACTTAGCTCCTACAGTCTTGAGACTGTATTTGGAGACTTTTGCATATTTTAACGTCCTCAAAAGTCATTAAAATAATTATGTGGTCAAACGTTCTTTTTTTTTTTTTTTTAGAATACATTAATGAAGTGAAGTAGTAATTCAGTGAACTGAAATGCATTATCTATTTTCCTGATTTGTACCATGTTTTTGAGAGCAATCTTTTTATTCCTCCATGTTCGCTGGAATTCTGACACCTTAATGAGAAATACTCACACTGCAGTCCTGTGTCTTTAAGGCACTCTGCACCTCTCAAAAAAGAAAGAACAAAAATATTTATGAAAAGTGAACATTCCTCTGAGTGAATGTGTACAATAAGGAAAAGCAAAGTAGTTAGATCTTTGTAATTTACCTATACCCGCTGACTTAAATGAGCTACATAATTTCAAACCATGTGAAGATTTGGCCTTTCTCCTTCAAAATACAAAGTGAAACAGACTTTCATTGTTATTCCTAATTACATTTCCAGTCATAGTATTGACTTTTTTTAATATATACATTTATTGAAATTTTATAAATAAATATAGTTACAGAAGAAGAAAAAAGGAGAAAATAGGCGAAATATTTACATTAGAAAGTATAGTGAATTAATTGGATATATATAGGCAGTATCATAGCTGGTACTTATGACAGATGGTATTTTATATTTTGATATAAAAAAGATATATTCTTAATCGTATATGTCAAAGAAAAGAGACCATATGTTGTTAAACACTTCCAAATTGTCATTTAATCTGAAGGGCACTTTCTTGCATGCTACTGAATCCCTCATTGTTTTGGTCTAACCAGTCCTAATCCAGAGAATATTTTTATTTATTGGTTTGCTGTAGTTTTTTATTTATTGTTTTGCAGTGCTGAGTGAAAGCATTCAACATTGTTCCCTTTTTTATTACTTGGATGGCTGTCATAAGTGATAACAACTTCTTTTGGTTGGACCCTTACATTTGCCAGTTTACACCGCACTAATCTATCCTTCCTTGTAGTAAAGCGATCAACAGGGATCAGACTTGCTAAGAGATCACACTGTTTTTTCCTAACTCCTGGCTTATCTGGTATCTGTTTTTCCTCCAAGTCTGTTTGTGATTGGGTTAAAGAAGTAATATTCCTGCAGCTCTGTAAATAATGAGTTTAATTTTACAGAGCTGAGTGATGAAATTCAAGTCTTGTGTGTAGAACTTGAGTAATACACTGAGAGATTTGCTACAATTTTCTTGCAGGTCGTATATATAGACAAAAAGAATGCTGTTTGTGCTAGGACAGGAGGAAGTCTCCAGGACTTTGTTACAATATTTAAAAAACAAAACAAAACAAAACCCAAACAAACAAGAAAACTACAACGGATACAATTTTAGAAAGCCTGGGATTTGAATGCATGATGCACTGTGGATTGGACAAAACATTAGAGTTGAGGACAGTTACATTTTCTGTGTTTAAGCATGTAGAACAGAGCATAGGGAATGAATATGCATTGGGAGTACGGGAGCTGAGGTCAGCCTTGTGAGGGGATAATGGAGTCAGAAGAAGCACACTTGATTTTTTTTTTTTTTCTTTGCTTATAACAGTGTTTGGTGGTCAAACACTGAAAAAGTAATAGAGGAATAGTAGTTTCTTAAACTGCAGCCTTTTACCCTGGGAATGGGCTGGAGCTCTGTCTTGGCAAACCTGTGTATGGGAAAATGGTTTCTTCTGTCATACTTGGCAAGCACTCGAAACAGTTGAAAGTGCTTACGATGACCTCTGTGACATCCCCACAGCTTGTAAAATGCCTGATCAATTCTTTGCTGCGTACAGGCTAATAACAGGTTTTGTCACAGACAATGAATAAAATTTTACAAGATCAGTTAGAGACAGTATATAAGAGTGAGATTACTTTTTTTAGTCTTCTCAACAATTCTACAATCAGCTGCAAGAAGGCTGTTAGAGTTTTGAAAGAGGCTTCATTAAGCATGAAGCATATGATTATTGAAAACCTGCAAACAAAACTATTTTCATCTCTTCCAGAACACAGACCTGCCCATTAAAGTATGACAAGTATAAACCCAGATTAATTTGGGTGAGAAGAATGATAACAATGTATTTGAATATAATCCATCCCTGTTTAGAAGGGAGAGAATATTAAGAAAGCAAACATTCCCTACAGTGAGCCATAATACACCCCCCCGCAATTGGAGCCAAAAGATCTTGTTTGTATTGAAAGTTTCAGTATTCGCCAGCCAATACAAGTTTCATATATACTCCTAAAGGAAACTGGACTTTTGTCTTTTTATGTCTATTTAAAGTGATGGCTGAGTTGTGAGAACTATCTACAAACCATCTGGAGAAGAAAAGGCCAAGAAAAAATCAGTCTTGCTGGAAATGCGTGTGTTGGGGGTGTCTATGGAAAATTTTTATGAGGAAACAGAGAAGTGGGTTTGTGTCCCTGGCAATTGCAAAGGTGCTACTCTGTGAGAGACAGATTATTTAAATAACTGCGTAGAAGACTGTAAATTGGAGACTGTAAATTAAGAGAACAGTGGTATGTAAAGTGGACATACTGTGTCTTTTTTTCTGGATTACTGTGGGATGGAACGATGTTCCACCTAATTCTTGGCTTTTTTTTTCTTTGTTCAGTGGGAGTTTTTCCCCTTATTTATGACACAATAAAAATAAATTTTATGCTTCCTTTAGTACTTAAGATATTTCTGTTGTTGGACTGAAACAGTCCTTTACAAAAGTGCTCTGTAACTGGTATAATGCTTTTCACCAATGTCAGTTAGTGAGAGCCAGGGAAGATCACTTCTGTGGCTATGTCTGTGTTAGGAAGTAGTACAGACTAGTAGGAACCAATCTGTAGGGCTAAACAGGCAACCACGCTGTATTTCTTTCAGCATTTTTTACTTTGGACATCTCTGAGTCCCATAGAGTGAATGCCCATTTGCCACAGAAGTGTATTAAGCGTGTTCCTGGACTGTAGTTTTTCATATGAAAGAAGCCACTTCCAGCGTTCCCAGGCAGCGTCACATCATGGGGCAAACCAAAGCACCAAAGTGTCCCACAACAGAGAGTTTTGCTTTAAAGGCACACACTGGATCCTCACATAAACATTCATGTAGATGCATGATATGTGTCATAATTTTTTTTATGGCAAGAGTTAACCCAAGAAAGAAAAACGTGGCAGAAAGCTGGAGAAAAGTGAAATAAAATTGAAGAAGGTGAAGTCCTTTGCATTGCTACACATGGCATGCCCAAAGCACTGGGTATATACAATATGTTCTATGGAGAGCCTGAGGGACCTGTAAACTGCTAGATAAAACCCATTCAGTGAATATTTTGATCCTCACAAGAATGTCACTTGGGAAAGGCACATTTTTTACAAGAAACCAGCTGCCAGATGAGACCATTGACCATTGTTAAGATCTTTAAAATAAAGCCAAGTAATGTGAATTGGAGCAGTTAACAGATGGATGAATTACTTGTGATATAAGTGATAACCAAGTCAAAGCAAGGTGAGAAAAGGACTTGACATTGCAAAGAACAGCGGATATTTGCAGGGCTAGTAAAGACTGCTTCCCAAATAAAAGTGTTAGCTAGTGGTGAAAGAACTGGAGTGTATCTAATTAAAAATGCATACCAAAGCATAAAGAGCGAATACAAGGGTAAACAAATGGCAGAGACCAGACTTGTTTTCAATAGAAGTAAAATCAATCACAACATGGTGAAAAGGTCCTGCACAAGAGGTTCAGTGTCCTGTGTACAATGAAAGCAGCCATTTTGCAGAAAATAGATTGCTTTCATCTCAACTTGTAAAGATATACTAAAGAAAAGCTATCCATAACTACGCTGCTAGAGGACATAATCATGGTGACAACAGTGAAAGTAATTATAATGACTTATTAAAGGGATGGTAGGGATGATACTATTTAATAAAAACAGATTTTCTTCTTGGCCAGAACTTTTCCCTTTGAAATTGCCTCACAAACAGGGATGCAATTTGTAGATTTTGGAAATTCTCTGATGACACAAAAGTAATGAAGAATTGCTACAAAGCAATCTCTGTAGAGATTATATTACTCTAATAATCGCAGTGTTATAGAAGGTATAATCGATAAGGTGTTTGCAGTGTTGGGGCCTCTACAGAACAAGATTCTGTTCATCATTAGTGATTTATGCTGTTACCCGGGAAGTGAAAGAACCTGTACTTTCTATTGAAATAGAAACTGGAGCTAAATACAGAATAGTATATCTAACTTATGCATGAAATTTCTGACTTCGACATAGTCTTCTTTTTCAGAGTTATGCAAGCTATTGATCAGATCCTGTTGACTCTTCTCTTTAGGACGGTTTCAGTTCTTGCAGTCCAACAAGGTACACCCCACGGCATTTTTCCCTTTCATTGCCCTGACTCTTTCTTCCATGTCCTCCTTAGCAGATTTCTCTGCTATGTTTATAAACGTTAAAGCATGATGGATCCTCATTGGCTTTGTAAATTTTCTGAGAAAATACAGATTATAAACAGCTAGCTAGTTAAACTTAGGCATTTCTCCTTCTCGCTTGGTTTAGAAAATAGCTGGTTTATTGATTAAACATGTATGTCATACTTCAGTCAGTTCAGCTTTTTGCAATATGAGGCTCTAGTAAAAGGAAAAGGGAAATAAAATATAACAATTGTTCCTTGACTATGCACAATTTGTACAGTTGTGGTCATGTCTTGTTCTCTGTGTTGATAACAGTAAAAATACTAGAAGTACATAGAAAAGACTTGTTTCATTCTTATAGTACCTAAATTGTCAGAAATAGGATTTTTCAGGATTTTAGTCTACTGAATAGCCAAGCTCCTCACCAACATTGATAGATATGTAATTTGGATAGGCAGAGTACTTGCAATCGGCAATAAACTATTCAGGTAAAGGCAAGATCCTTATTTTAGTTGTGTTGGCTATGTGCCATAAATAAATACAGTAGCAATTTGTCTCATCTCACTAGCTATCTTGATTCAGTTGATTAAAGGCTATAAACTGACTTTAATTATATGTTGTAACAGTTGGTATTTTGAGACCTAACTATTTGGGACCATGTGGTGGCAGTTTGAATCTCCATTGTAGAAATGATCTGAAGAAACTCTTAATACTGCCCAGATTTCTAATTTCAGCCATTTTTTTTTAATTCATATGCCTCCAGATTTTTTTCCTGACATGGGCAGTTCTGATCCTTTTAGCTTGAACTACTAAACTTTTTTTTTTCTGTCTTATACCAGGTCCAGAGTTCAGTCCAAGCGCCAGTTGAACCTGAACCTTTTCTCTGCAAAGGTAGGATGTGGAAAATGTGATCCATTTCAGATATTTTTTTACTAAGATAATCAAACAATAAGACATTTTTATCACTTGCAGAGAAGGTAGATGCAAATATTGCACTTGCATATATTATTTTTTATAAAAAGATTTGGATACTTTTCTTTTCTTGAGAGCTGATGAGGCAACTCTCAGTGTCAGGTACTTAAGACATCGTTGACCTGTTCTGTGAATAGTTTATGTTATTTTTAAATTAAATTAAATTAAATTGAATTGAATTAATTTTAATTTAATCTAAACTTTATTTTATTATTTTATTTCAGACATAATTACTCTGCTAAAAAGAGTAAATAGGACTCCCTTGTTTATTCTTGCTGTTAAAGTGTTAGTCATTACCGCACTGCTTAAATGATTATATTTTGTTTCACTGATAAAAATGAGTCTAAATCCAGATAACCAGAATATCACACAGACAAGCAGAATGTTTGAGACAAAAGTAAATACGAAAGTTTGTTGTAATTAAATAAATATATTGAAACTAGAGAATGAAAAATGTTTTTTAAAATTGTTGTATTGCTGGGTTGTTAAAATGTGATATAATAGACAATCTATAATTGTGGCTTGGAGCTTTTTTAAGTTAATGGTTTTGAATTAATATATTAGAGAAAGAAACATCTTAGCTTGTGTTGGGACCACAGATTTTTCTGTCTGTCTGATTAAACCAATGTAACTGGTTTAATAGTCCAGAGAACTTCATGCGCAGATGTAAATGGCCAGTTATTGAAGTCCAAGAAAAGACTTCAGTATCTGCTGCCTAGTTTTGTTAATATTCAAGCTTTGTCAATACTAGCCCAAACCTTAAAGTTTCTTTGTCTCTTGTTTTAGTTTAACAAACTATGTTGGTATATGGCAGCAGTTTTCGATCTCTTTTGGCTTGTGAAGTCATAGAGAATTTCAGTGGACTCCTTTAGATATGTTGCACATGTTGATTATACTGACACACATAAATTTGTTGTTCTTAATTGCCTTTCACAAATTGCTTCAGAAACAGAGTTTGAGGACATAGAATTAGTCCTAAGATTTTTTTTTTTCCATAGTCTGCTGATGACAAAGTTAACGTCAGTGCTTTAAAAATGCTTTGGAGTCTTTGAGTAGTTTTCATATATAGGACACGAAATTACCATGTTTAACATGTCTGAAATATAGTATGGTGATTCACATGGCATGTGTGCAATAGGGAATTTTAGGTGGACTAAAGGCAATTGTTAGTCTCAAGAATCTTTTTCTTACAGTAATTATACTCCCTAGAAATTATCTCATGGCATCACTTATAATAGTATTTTTGTGTATTGCAGGAGCTTGGGGTTTTTGACTAGTGTCTGTATACTTAAAACTCCCACTGCGTTGGCCTTCCTGCAGTACCCTTATCAGCATTTGTCCAACAAGCTAATGTAATTATTTGCACCTTTTAGCTTAGTTTTATGCTCATTTTTTTGAAAGGGAAGAAGTTACCCTTCTCCACAAAACTTAGATATGGAAATAAATTTAATTACGTATTTTCAAGTTACCTGAAAAATAATTTTAAGTGAGAGCGATAATCTCATCTAGCTAACAATTGCCTTTTGTGTTCAACACCCTTCACTTGCTGTTTTCAGCAACTGTGGATAGCCTCTAAAAAATCATCAGTCCTATTTCTTTCTGAGCACAGATGCTTACAACTTCTATTGAGTGACTGTAAATAACATCATTTTTAATTAGAAATGCGCTGATTTAAAACTGCCTGCTCATCTTAGCTCCATCTTTCAGGTAACTGGAGCTGCTAATTACTTTCAAAAACCCAGGTCAAATGGTCACTATCTGAATTCATTAAGCATTCAGCAAAATATGTCTTTCTTTCTAAAAAACAGGAAAACTTTACAAATATTTTAAAGGTCAAATTTTGTGCTCTACCCATTGACTTTGTTCTTGTTAATAGATCTAGAGTTTGTAATAGTAGTAATACACAAATAGTTAATATTCTTTAGATGAGTGGTAGGTAAACTAGCTCTGTTCTTTTGTAATGGAAGACAGAAAAATGTATTCTTAATGCTATACGTAAGTAGTAACCTTAAGGATCTCCATTCCACTGAAAAACTTTCAAAACCAATTAATTCAGATTTTCTCCATACAGTCTTTTATAGTTTTGTTTCTGAAGTGCGTAAGAGAAAAATAATCCCCAGTGGCAATCATCACATGTAGACTACCAAATAATCTGTTCAAACAATCATCAAAATTGGGTATAGAGCCCAAGTCTTTTAAACCCTGTCTTCTGACTCTCTGCATAGGACACAATTTTTAAAGAAATGTTTTCTAGTTTTAGTTCTTGAGAAAACAATTTGAAGCTATTGTGACTTTGTCACACTAGCTGACAGTGTGGCTGTTGTCCAATCTAGATCTGTATTCCTGTGGACTGATATTGTTATACACAGAAATACATTAAGTAACAAAGAATTTTGTGAATGCAAACCACCCTTACTGTCTTGAAGCATAAGAATAGGCTGCCCCCTGTGTGAAAAGTAATCATGCTTCTAATTATTTGAAAATGCCTTTGATATTGCAGTTAGTTTTCAAATAACCGTTAGACTTAAAGTTGCTGAGCTGTTTACAATACTAACGTGGTGTAAGCCTTTTAATTAACATGGTGTAAGCCTCATTGGACTTGATGATCTTAAAGGTCTTTTACAACCAAAATGATTCTATCATTCCATGATGATTTTATGGTACTTGTTTCAGCTTTTCTTAATTTCCTGAACATTTGTTAAATTTTTTTTTCACCGCTTACCCGTAAAATTCTAGCTAGTTTTGGTACTTCTCATGTAATTTAAAATTGGCTTCAGATATACTTGACTGATGTGGATTATATTCATGTCATGAATGGAGTAAGGTTTTTCATACTTTGCTTACATGTTATTATAATTATGTGCTGTTATAATGTAGGTAAGTTTTGTTCCTTGATGCTTCTAGCGTTATGTTTTAGTATGCAAATAGAAAAAAACCTTAAATAATATCAAGTCTTTCTTATGACAGAGAAAGCAGCTATCCCTTATGTATTTTGAATGAAGTGGTATTTTTAAGGAGGAAGAATCCACTCTGCCTAAATTTGGGCATACAGATCTTTTGCCTCTTAAGGTCTTTGTCATTTTGCCAGTTGAATAAGCAGGGTGCTTTTTTTGTAGAAGCAGCTAAGAGTGCTAAATATGCTGTTTCATAAAGCTTACTAAAGAGCGACGGTTTTATTTTATTTTACATTGACTGATGCCAGTAGGAGGGGAAGGCATGTATTATTATGTAGTATTGCACACAAATTTATTTCATGTTTGCATGGAGTATTTATTTATATATCTTTAGCAAAAATTGTTAAGATAGATGTTCAAATACAAGGAAATACTGTGAATAATGCTGTCTTTCCTTTTTAAGTTACAAACATGTTCTGTATGACTCAAGCTATCCTGGCATTAACCGTTGTGCAATGCCCAGGGAATAAGTATTTGGTCTTATTGGTCTATATTTGGTCAATATTGGTCTTTAAAGCTCAGAAATTCCAGGGTGACATTAATAGCTCAGTTGGCAGTCCTCTTTTTTTAGACCAGAACTGCCACTCCTTTCAAGAACAGCATATAGTAAAGGTCCTGGCTGCAAATGGTCATTAGAATTCTATGATATTTTGTGTAACAGCTGAATACTAAGTTCTTCTTCAGTTAATTCTTCATCTAATTCATGATATTGCAGTCAATGGGAATGCTATTACTAGTATCAACTAACAGCAAGATCTTTTTGGATACATTTTCTTTTTCATCCATTAAACTATTGCAGATAATGGCTATTGAACAGGTGTGCCTCAGCAGAGACAGAACCATTCCTCTATAATGCAGTATGTAAAAAAATGAAGTGATGAACTTTATCTTTGATTCGGGTGAAAAAAATGTTAGATTGCAAGATCATTAGTATTTATTACCACTGATACTAAATATCTATGCTAGCTGCATGCATTTGTTCTGCAAAGGTTGGTGGAAAATAAGGCCATGCATATTCCTACAACAAAGCTGTTCATTGTATAATTTAGTTTTCAGCTGAGTCTGAACTTACTGCAGGTGAAAATAAGATGATCCAGATCTGTCAGCACTGATATACATGTAGGTGGTTCCATTATTATAATTTGTGAAATGCTCACAAGCTGTCTTTGTGAGGGTGCTTATATAGAGTAACGTATTAAAAAGAAGCAAGATGTTCTACCTTATGATGGCATTGCAGTTGTGCAGTTTGTGTAAAGTGATCAAATGTTTCTAAAATACACATGAAAAGTTTTTGAAGAGGAAAATTGAGCATTATTATTGTGTGATTCTGTGTGTTAGGTAATACTAGATACTTTAAGAAAGAATTTCCTGCTTTTTGTGTGGCAGAGATGTTTCAATCAGATGGAACTGATAAGTATTTATAAACCAGATGCTCTTTTCACGAGCTGTGAGTTACTGTAAGAACAATAGTTGTTCTTATATGGAACACTGGTATTAGTTGCAGAACTCTCCCTCTTTCTTCAATAATGAGTTATTGTGTTAATACCAATAGAATTTCTGGACTTTTTTTCACTGTGTTTAGAAGACCACTCTGCTTTTTTCAATCTTTTCTTAAATTGTACTTTCAGCTCTTGTTTAATTTTGCAGTGATGAGCGTGTATAGTATGTGTAATAGGTGTTAGAACCAGTCTGCAACTCTGATTAAAATAAATGATTGAAAAAAAACCCAAAAACCTTACTTCAAATATCTACTTCTGACAAGCTTGTTTAAAAAAAAAAAAAAAAAAAAAAAAAAGGAATATAGCTGGATATAATCCAGTACTTTATAGGCTGAATTTCAGTCCTCTCCTCTCCTCCCCTCCACATTCAGAACAGTAGCAAACCAATGCTTATAATAAAAGATTTTGTTAAGACTGGCTGATATACTTAGAAAAAAACAGATAAGGTTTTGGCCTCTAGTCTTTTCGTAGAGTCGTTCTGCTTCATTTATTTCCAGTGAAAGAAAATTTTAAAAAATTGTTTCAGAAATGACACTGATTTAGGCTTGTGCTGTTTTAACTGTATGGATGTGCTCATTTTGGATCTCTTCTTGGGATGTTTTGTCCACATGTGAATCCGTGTTTGAGCTTGAACAAGGAAAATGGCCAGCTCCATAATCCAGTGAATTCTTTATGAAAAGAGAATGAGCTGTAGTCACCTAAAATGAGCTAATCCTGTAAATGCTTAACCGTATTCCCTGCTTTGGTCACATGATTACAGACACCTCTGGATGAATAGGGCATTCCTTACCTGTAAAAAATTGCTCAATGGGCACCTAAGCAAACAGGGTATTCCCTGTTGTGTGAAATTAAGGGCAAAGTATATTTTATCTATCCCCGAAAACAAGGTCCCTGTGTTGAAGTGTCGTCAACTATGTAAAAAATGAAGTATTGAAAAATAGCTTCCAATTGTGTAGCCCTTTTTATGTACCTGAAATGTGAGTATTGGAACCATCAAATTTTCATATAAATAGCAGCTCTGCTTTTCTCCTCTTTAGTTCTGGCCAGTGTGCCATTTTTGAAATATTCAAACAAAGAAACCACAAACCGCTAGTCACACCACAATACCAGCTTGTGTTTACATTTTCAGCTCTCCAGATCATGATCCTATTGAGTGCACATAGAGCGAGTGCGTGTACACGCGCCCATCCACCATCAGGAGAAACGAAACTGTAAACACAAGCTGGTATTTTGGTGGGGGCACACTAATATGGCGGTTGGTGGGGTCAGAAGGTGGAGGGTGAATTATGGATCCAGAATTTCCTTGTATTTTTCTCTTTAAGTCAGGCTGCTTGCACAGTAGCTGCTTTTCAAACTGTTGTTTAAAAGAGTAGGGCCTAGTTTCACTAATTTTAAACTATGTATTCATACTTGAAAGAAGATGGGTGAGAGCACTAATACTTCATGTACTTAAACTAGACAATGAATTATGAACTATATTACAGGGAGTTCTGCTTGCATGAGTGGAGGGTGGGCAAGAATGATGTCATAGTTTTTACCATTTATGGAATTCTTTGCTGAACTATCTAGCAAATAATCTTGCTTAATATTAAAATAAATGCTAAAGAAATCATTAAAAGAATACAGTGAGAGAAAAGTGACTATCTTTAAATTTGAGAAGCTGAGATATATATTTGAATACAAACTCTTAAGGTATAGAGCACTTGAGCAGACTGAAGAGATGAAATGTATTTTATTAGGTATCTCTAAGAACTTTATGTTATCTATTGCTTAATTTGAATATGACTGCAAGTCTCTGTTTCAGATCAATGAAATAGTATTATTTCATTAAAGCTAGAATGCCTGAACAAAGCTATTGTCTGGAGAAGACTTGGTTTTGCCACTTACAGGTCAGCTGTTGCCATTAATCTTTACGGAAAGCTCATATTTGTGGCTATCTGAAGTGGGCAAGTTGTCCTTACTGGCCATTTGTAGCTGTTTCATCTTGCCTTCTCCAAGAATAAAAAAGAGGAATATTGCTGAAAGAAGAGGTATATTGCTGTTTTGAAAGAACAGAACACTGGAATACATGATCAAGTCATGGCTTTAAGGAACAGAACAGAGGCATGGACAAAAGGGAGGGTGTTGTCTTCAGAAAGAAATTAGTGTCCCTCTGAAATTTAACTAGTCTGATAGCTTCTCCTAGGGTGAGAGCAGCATGTCCTAATTTTCAGTCCTGCTATCATATTAGCATGTTGTGTTAACAACAGCATTTCTGAGCTCACTCCTTTAAACACTGTATGTCATTCTTAGTTCCACAGTAGACATTTTAAAGCATTCCAAAGTAAATCCAATTATAGATAATAAAATAGCTGCTTTATAAATTAATTAAAAAATAAGTAACCTTAAAAATAACAATACAGACATAATCTTTTTTTCTCAAAATGCATATTATTAGTTGCAAGTTTGATTACTCAGCACACCATGTCTGCATTTATTTGATCTATTTTTTAATTTTTATATGTTAGAGGGAGCACAGGACTTGGAAAAAAACAAGCCATCCGTAGGCTTTATTGTGAACTGTCTACACTTTATGGAAATCACATAACATCTTAGTTCTTAGTACATCTCTGGTTGAATAGAGTGAAGAAGGCTGTTTACCTGCACTCAAAGGACTTGTGAAATTTGATATGCATATAGCGATTAGAATTACTAACTGGAAGAGGGTAAATATAGTAATTTCTTATCCTTATAATTATTATGATGCTTTTGGAGTAATAATATTCAGAAGACTGTAATTCAGCCGCAAGATCTGAAAAGATACCACAAAGCTTTAAAAAAAGATCAGGATCAGGCTGCTTAATCAAGTAAGTCTGAAACCAAGATATTTTCATCTTCCCCTTTAGAATATCAGAGAGATTAGACAAAACACCAAAAAGGGATACATTTTCCTTCTTACTGCTGTCACATTTGTGCTACTAAATCACTGATTTTTTTTTTACAGGTAAGCTTTAAGTTATTTGTGTGAAAAATCATGTTTTGATCTGATTAATGGAAGCTGAGATTCTCAGTGTAATCCGTCACACAACATTGGGAAATTTTCAGGAAAGTCATGAAAATTAGCAAACTGCTGAAAGCTTAGTGAACTAAAGCTGTAGTAGAATGAGTTGGTAGTTGGTGGGAGGTCCCATCTCACACTGTCATCTAAATAAATGGTTGATAATCTTTTGTTTTAGCAAGCGTCTTGTCTGTTTTGTGTTGTTTTTAAATTTAGATCTCCTTTCTTTCACACTGATAGGCAACAAGATGTGCCCCATTTTAGGGATAACTTCCATCCATCTAGACTTGCTACTTATTTCTGTGGACCTTTCTCTCGCTCTGATCTTTCTATCCATGGCCAAGAAACCCATTCAACAGCAAGAAAGAACTAACCTTTTGAAGACTTACCTAGCCTTAAGATAAAAATTTTCTTCTCTGGTAGGGCAGAGCAATAGAGACCCAGCAGGCAACCTGTCAGTACTGCAAGGACATGCAGTTGCAAGAGAAATGCTCAGTGTTTCTCCCAGACCTTGAGAGAAAGCTAGTTAGCAGGAAGTGATGAATGCAAATCTTGCTAATGTTTCTCCCATATGTATTTTTCCTCCTTGTAGCTTTTTTACTACATTTTACTCTAAAATGTTGTATTTCTATGAAATCTTGTCCATCCAATCCATAATATTCTGATTCATGGTTTCATAATTTTTTCGTACAAAATTCTTACAGTCTTATTATGGTGCCATACGAATTAGCATTAGACTAACCAGTAAAAACAGTATAACTGCGGTAGTAACTATAGCTCTATAGCTATTAGTAATATAAAGCTACAGTCTTGGGTTTTAATATAAATTTCTTCTTTAATACAGAGCAGAAAAAAATAAAATTGGGAAGATTGTATTTCTGAATGCCACAGCTGAGGGAATTGGCAGAGATCAGTCACTTTTTGGTTCGAGTTTAAAATGCAGCAAAGATTAAAAAAAAAACTAATACTAAACTAATAAGAAGAAAATTCCTAGGGCTGGTATGCATTTGAGTGATTGGTGTGAATAGGAACCATGCGGCCAAATCCCACCCGTACACACTTTTGCCTTCTGCCAACATGCTGCTATGACAATTGCTCTTTATTTATTAATAGAAATAATTTTTAGCATAATTTTTAACTGTCAAATTATGGATTGTCTTTCGTATTTACTTTGTATATATTGCATAAGGTTTACTGCAGTACATAGAAGAAAAGTGTTTTGAAGTTACATCTCTTTACATAATTTCAGATTTTATATTAAAATCTAGAAGTAGTACTGAAAATATTCACAAAGTACATAAATAGTATATAGTAAATAGTTTTGTAATCTATAAACTGATTTTGACAACATAGCACCCGATAGACGATTACTTTCAGTATTATTTAACTGGAAAAAATTTTCTGCAAGAGCTATTCCTTTAAAAGGCTTTGACTGACATTTCAAAGTAATGTGATGTATATTTGCGTAAATAGTAAAACACTTTTAAAAATGCATTATGTTACATTTACAATTAAATGTTTTTTAAATATTCTTGAAGGATCAGATTAAATCTTGCATAGGTAAAACTCAGTTCAGCATCACGTATAATCAACTGGTAGACTCACATGTGGCGTGCCAAGTGGCTGAAAATATATTAGATGAAATAAGTTACTATTACTATCACTATCACTGTAATTGATGTGCTTGTTGTTTTTTCTCTTGGGGGAGGAGTATGGAATGACTTGCCTTATGTTTGTTTTGAGGAAGTTCCTTCAGAATTAGATCTTATTTACAGTAAATCCAAGGCTGTGGTTCCACTGAAGCTGAAGCCAATCTAAATGTTGATTGCTGCAAACCCTACTTTTGGCCATATGTTACCAGCTCTTTCCCTTGAGCTCTCTGCGCTGTGCTGCTCTCCAGCAATTTCACTGGCACCTTCATTCATCTGACTTTAAACTGAGTCTCTTGTAGCACAATGGCCTGCTACTTACCCCGAGAAGTATATTTTATAAGGTTGGTTTTCTGTCTGTTTGGCTTCCCCGTGGGGTGGGATCAATACCTATGCCAGGGAGGCATGCAACCAGGTTCGGGAACAAAAAAGAAGCAGAATAATCTCTTTGATAGGGGTTTGTCTTAAGACAAACCTAGTCGTATAGTCAGGCTGCACCCTGAACACTATTCTGCCATGAAACAACTCACCTCTGTGGGAAGGTGGGGGGGGAGAGCATCATCCAAACATTAGCTGCTGATGCAAGGGAGTGGGCAGAAACACTTGGCAGAAAGCACACTAGCAGCTCTGATGTAGAGCAGTTCACAGTGTCATGAAACTGCAGCTTTAACTGATGAAACCGGATAGTTGGCTATGTGTTGCTTAGGAATTGTCAGAATATTTTATCTTTTAATTTAAAATAATGCCATGTTTATATTTAAACAGAAATACTGTTGTTTCAGGAGGGCACGTTGGAATAGTTTGAAATTAGTCTTGTAACATTATTCAGTCATTAAATTATTGTACAATAATTGTTGTATAATTATTATAATTAATGTTTTGTAAATATTTAAGAATGAGAATCTGAACCTGATTTCTTTCACATCCATGGCAGTTCTGTTTCTCAGGGAAGGATTAAACATACTCTCCAATTCCATACACCTCACGAGTAACAGCATCGTACTACAAAATTGGTCACTCAGCTATGTGTTATAGCAGGAGACCCCAGCAGCTTTGAAACGTTTAGATGTGTCTGCCATCAAGGCTTTCTTCTTACGTAAGAATGTCCTGTTATTACATTAATTGTTCCAAGACTACCAGTATTTCCAAAGTGATGCACACAGACTTTTAGAAATATAATAAGGAATTATTTCCAAAGTATTTACAAAAAGAAACTCAGTAGCTTAAAAATTGTGTCTTTAGACGTGCAGTATTGCATCATTTTAATTATCTTGAAGCGTTGTATCTAAATAGTATTAATGAGGTTAATATCCATAAGAAGACAGATTTAGAATCTCATTGCTAAAACTGGTCAAATAATTCGTAATGAATTATTCACCTTGTTTTTTTCATGAACTCTTGGTGAACAGATTGTGATTTTCTCAGAAGGATTAATTATTCAAAGTTATTCACCAAAAAACTTAATAATTCTTGGGCTCAGTTTCTTGGTGAGCAATATATTGTGAACATCTGACCAATTCCAGTGTTGTGGATCATATAAAAGTGTGGGGTTTTTCCTGTTGTGACCTTTCCTGATCACTGCAGGTCTCCCTGAGATGAAATGTTTGTAAGACTTTTTTTATTGTACCATCTAGGAAACTGTCCCTTTAAATCTGACAGATGTACACTAACAGTCCTAAAACTAATACAATATTGTCTCTGCCTTTCAGTTACCAGATATTGTGTGCTGTATTGCACCTTTACCTAGTTTTCAATTTCTTACTCTTCAAGAGATGATTCATTGTCAGTTACGCATGGATGGTGTGGGTTTATATATTGAATGATCCATTCAAAATTTTCTTAGAGTTATTGCTGAAAATGTTCTGTAAAGGTGAATAATATTTTAAATTGCTTATTCAGAACAAGACCTTTTTTCTGTAGTAGTTTATATCTGTAGGTACACTGCTTTCTCCAGCTCTCAAATACGGAAGTTATTGATCTCCACTGTCATCTCTTCACTTTCTGCAAAAATGTCTCCAATGTAATGTCTACAGTTGCTGGAATAGCCGGGGTTATTAATGTTTTGTGAATATTATATAGAAATGTTGTTTCTGTCCCAGCTTGTACTACTTTCCTGTATAGTTCTTCCTTTCTTTCTCAAGAAAAATCCAATTCTGAAGTTGACACTCTCTCACTGAGGAGCAACTCTGTCTTCCAAGGAGGCAATATTCTAGAGAATCTTCTTGCGGCTCTTCTTTTCCAGAATTCTCCCTTCTTGTTGTTTCAGCTTTGATAAGCACTTTGGTCTACAATGTTCTAATCATGTCCTTCAAGTGCAACAATGTAGTGTCACCTTTTAATGTTGGAAGACTCCATATCACTAAAATGCTTAAATACTGTAAGGAAAACAAAACAAAACAAAGCCTTTTGCATTGTTCTCATGAATCAAATGGAAATAACCAACATAGTTAGCCTACTGGTACTGTGACAGAAATTACATCACATTCAACTGACTTGTTTTCTTCTTCAATCTTGGCTGTTCACAGCTTCTCTTTAGTAATGTCAGGAGAATGTAGTTGTAAAAGTACATCTAATTATCTTCTGCCCCCATGTACTGCTGTAGAAGTTGAAGGATTGCCTTCTACAGCACAAAAATTGGTACTGGATTGGTGGACAAGGTTCTGACATTCACTGTGAGTGATTTGTCATTCTAATCTATTGTCTCAGGACCATGGAGAAGAGTCCAGTAGTGAAATATTAGAATACTCCAAGTGCAAAGCTGTTCAATTAACAGGAAAATTGATTTTTTATAGTTCTGCTTCCTATATCCCCATATATCCTTTACTTGTCTCTACTCCCATCCTCTCGGTATCCCAAGTAATCCTTAGATTACCTCTATATCTTAAAACCTCTAAGACATCCTCTGTTCCTTTAATGGGACATCCCCAGGATATTTCTGGCTTTTCCCATAACCTCTAGTTTTGTGTTCTGGCCTGCCAGCAAGGTAAGAGACATCGTGTGGTGAGACTGATCCAAGAGCTCATGCAGGTTTTTTGGTCAACCAGCTGCTGCCAAATAGAGCAATAGGTTGGTCTCTTTGTGCCTTTTCTCTAGTATTAGCAAGCTTATTTTTATTCATAATGATTAAAACCCCCAGTATCTTAATATATATTTCTCAGTGTAACTTGGTTGAACTTTGCCAACAGATTTAAAAATTATTAGGAGATAGGCCATAAAACCCCAAACCCCCTTTTTTCCTTATTTTCTCTGAAGGCCAGAATTTAAAAAAACAACATCACATTATCTCCTAAAGTGGGAGAAATGAAACATAACAATGCCTGAGTAGCATAGTACTCAGAGGGAAAAAAAAAAAAAAAATAATAATATATATATATACTGTTTGCACAATTGTATGTATACCTATACCAGATGCAAACGTTCCTAGATAACAAATATATGGAAACTGTACCCAAAGTGGAGAGAGAGATTATGTTCTACAAGTCCAGATGTCACAGAATTCTCCAAGCCATGTGTGCAGTTATAGAGCACCACATGTTTTCCAGTACACAGTTTTAATGAAGTGAACTGAGGATGAAGGCCCAAACCCCGTTATCCTTAATCATGAAAATAGTCCTGTTATTTTTCTTCTGAATTTCCTGGATACAGTTGATTTACATGACACTGTAAACATCAGAATTATTTTAATTAGGTTATGTCTTATATTGTTTGAGATTATATGTTCAATATTACCTAAGCCTGTTCTTTAAACTTAGCTGATCGAGGAGATTTATGTCATCATTGGAACAGAAGAAGCAAAAAAGTTGTGTGAATGCAAAATATTTTGTTTATATATATACACATATATATATTCACGAGAAAGCTTGAAGGACGGTCTTTGTCCAAATTAAAAGCTGAAAAGCAAATTCTTTAATGGGAGAAATGATCAGATCCTATGATATTTTATATAAGCACTGGCATGCTGACGTGGGTAAATAATATGAAACTTTAAAACATACTCAGACTGCAGCACTTTTAAAGAGTGGTTATGTTCTGTGTGTTTATGAGACATTGGAAGAATAAAAGGGTGGATCAATAAAGGTGTTGAAGAAGTGTTTGCAACCTGGAAAAAGGCACCACAGATAATCCAGCAAGCACGGAGATGGGAAGCTCGTCCGAATGCTTCTTGTTGAATACCCTGCAGGCAGATTTTCCTGTGTGCCCGGTCGAATTAATGTTTTAGTCCAGCTATTCTTCCTTTTGCTGTAGTCGAGTTCAGGTGAGGATTTATATCCTTCTGCCTTTGGGAGTCTAGTATTTCAAGAAAAATCGTCTCTCTCAAAGACCTCACTTTGTAAGGATCTGTGGAGCTAAATGTGTAATATTCCAGTTCCGGCTGAAAGCCAGAACGAGTGGATCGTTTATATCCCCACGTTTCTCTAACGCGCGTGCGGTACTGATTTGATGACGGAACAGGATGGTGAAGAATTATATTCTAAATCTAAATATACTGTCTCTGTCTGACCGCACTATCGGGTGCTGTTCAGAAAGCCGCCCTCGGGCTTGGGTAGGGAAAGCCTGTTCTGCAGGCAGAGGGGAGGGGGCAGCCGCACGGAGGCTGCTGCCTGACTGAGGCAGCAGTAGCGCGGAGAAGCCCGGGGCTGGGGCGGCGGCAGATGCCGCTCGGGAGCGCGGGGCTGGCCCGCCTGCCGCCCCCGCCGCCCCCGCCCCCCCCCGCCGCCGCCCCCCCTGCCGCCCCCGCCGCCCCCCCTGCCGCCCCCCCTGCCGCCGCCCCTGCGGCCCCCGCCACTCCCGCCCGCCGCGCGGCGGGGGGCTGCTCCGCGCCGAGCTGCTGCGCGCGGCCGGCGGGCGCGAGCGGCGGCCGGGAGCGACACCTCGCCGCTCGCCTGCCGCACCTCCCGAAACGGCCCCGTCCGTGACCGCAGCGCGGCTGCGGTGTTGGCACGCGAGGCGTTTCGGCTAGAAAGGCGGTTGCTGGGTAATTACGTGAGGAAGGACGAGTGCGGGAGTGCGAGGGGCGGCGGGAAGGGGCGGCAGAAGGGGCGGTGGTCGGCGGCTGGTCCCGCCGCACGGCAGGCTGCGGCACAGCGGCGCCACCCCGGTCCCTTCCCGAGGCACCTGCCCCTGGAGAGGAGCAAACTTCCCGGCCTGCCTTCCTGGAGAATCCGCTTTTTCTTCCTAATCCTAAACACGATGAGATCTTTATTCGTGAAAAATAAGACTATTAAGAATTCACAGATTAGCGAAAACATTAGCTAATCACCCCGCGCCTGTCCTGGACGAGACAGACAGGCACTGGGGAAAGCGCGGGGTCGGGCTGGTGTGAAATGCAGCAGCCTCGCAAAGCCTCTCCAGCTCCAGCCCGCTGTTACAAGAAAAGGATCATGTGAGGATCTTTTGAAAGGCAGTGTTCTGACTAAAGCAAGCAACTGCATTAATTGGGAGGCTTGTATTCATACAAGCTGGGCTAAATAAAGCAAGCTGGTTTGCTGCAGCAGGCTGGCGAAAATATATAAACCTAATCCTTTCGATTACGTTGTCGTTGATTAGAGTATCCATACCAAATGCACAGCGCTAAGAGTTCTGTGTAGCATCTTTTCAGGGAACAGGATAAGCATTCTAAACTAAAACCAAATGTCCAAACATTTTTTTTTTTTTTTTTTGTAATTTGAGGGGGCGGAGGGAAGCGCGAATTGCCACGATTCCCTACTCTCGAGAGCTGAAGCTACAAGGTATCCCCTTTTTTTTTTTTATCCCCTGAAGTTAACTTTCATGGTGGAGACAAACTCGGCAGGACAACAAAGCTTTGATCTTTGTGTGAAGGAAGAAAGTAATAGAGTGAAAGTCTCTCCAGAGGGTAATTATTCTTTGGCCGCTCAGGCAAGAAGTTCCCTGTCACTGTTAAGGTTAATATTAAGGTAGCTCCGCTATACTTTCCCATATTAAAAAAAAAAATAAAAAAAAAATCCTCCCCAGAATGTTATACTATTAATTGCCAATTTGCATATGTGTGCAGCTGCTGTTTTGGCTCCGATCTTCCATCCGATAAGCTTGCTGGAGGTATCACAGAGCACTTGGCAGCTTTCCTATTTGAAAAGAAAGCCTTCCTAACTACAGAACAGCTGATAGTCTATCAGTGATAGACCCTGATGGCGTGAATTACAATTACACTACTTTTCACACTAAATCTGGGTGATAGCTACTTGGAAAGAAGTTTCATCATTTTTTACCACAAACTGGAAAAAGAATTACATGGTCATGCTGTGCTTTTAAAGGCAGTTTGGTTCACTTTTGTCTATTTAACACCTAATTCCGAGGAGTCCATAGGCATCTGGAGATCTGAACGTCGCGTAATGAATTCACTGTTTAGATGGGAGATTTTTTAAATCTACCTCAAATTACATTTATTAACAAGGCGAGCAGGAAGTGTTAGAGTTGTTAGACGCTTCATTTATTAAATAATTTGTGGGTATTTTCAGTTGTCATATCCAGAGTCATGGGGGTTTACTTATTTTTTAATTAGCAATTCCAAAACAATGCTGCTGCAATTTAACAATTCATCACGTAATCTGGGGCTGTTCAGTTCAGCCACTAATGCTAGATAATTCAGATTGTTATTTTGATCTGTTTATAACTCATTTTGTTGTGATAAGGGAACTGCTGCCTTGAAATGAAATGGCACGATTTCCTACAGACCTTGTTGCGACCTAGAAGCTAACTACATCATCTTTGTCTACCTATTGCTTAACATTGTACCTGGTATGGAACAGCGATAGTAATTTTAAAATTACACTTATTTGTTCTCTCACTTCATGATTGGTCGCTGTTTCGCCTTAGTGTGTTTTCATATACCACTGCGGAGGAGGAGGTGGGGAGAAATGCAAGTGTCAAAGTAAATTTAATTGTAAGAGTAAGTCACCCACGTTGCTGCCGAGGTCACGATGTCTAAACTTTTTCCTTTATATGCCAGCGAGTTAATTTAGCGAGGTGCTGCCCTGATAGTTAAATGTAGCTGTTTAAATATCTTATAAAGGCATGGTGGAAAGCCTGACTCCTGACGCAGCTAACCTAACAGAAAATAGACTTTGTTTTCCTTTTTTAGTCGCTTGCTTTATTAGATTTCTCACTCTCGCAGATTATCCAAAAACTACCCATTGATTGATCGCCCGTAGAGCTGCATTTGGTGTAAAGAAAAACTTCACAGCTTTATTGGCTCCCAGGAGACAAAACAAACATAACAAGATATTCGTATTAATACAAACAATGCAACAAATGAGAAAATCATCCCATTTAAATTTAACGGTGAAGCCAGTCCAGTGCGCGTCCCAGCCCCTGATACAGGAGACATGGCGGCTCCGCTCACCACCGGCGCTCCCAGGCACGGGATCCTATGGGAGCTGCGTTACTGCTCACAGCATCTCGCGTCGCCAACACGGTTAACCTAAGAAAATACCACCCAATAAAACTTTAAGAACCCACTTTAACGGTATTTTACTGCAGCTTCGCGACTCTAAATACAAAGACTGGGATTAGTCTGTTTCTTGAAAAAGATTTTGAATGGGTTTTGTGCATGCTTGGACCTGGAAGCTGTTGCTCATTTTTGAGGGCATCACACATCTAATCGTAACAAGGCGTTTATTTTGGGAAGAGAAAGAGAGATGATTCGAACTTTTTTCTATTTCTTCTGAAGACAAAGAAGAGGACGTGTCTCTTTAGTCTTGGTAAAAAAAAAAATAAAAAAATAAAAAAATAAAAAAACCTCCAGGGAACTTTTCTTTTTAAAGAAAGAAACTTCCCCTCCCAACACAAACACACCCACACACGCCATGAACTTTTTGTTTCAAAGAAAGCTAATGCCCTCTTAGCTTCGTCTCGGAGACATCACAAAAGTGGCCGGTTTTGAGGACAGCAAAGCAGTAAGTCCACTCTCTGTTATTTCGTACAAACTCTTTACCAAAAGACGCAACCAGCCTATTGTATAGTAACATTTTCTTCACCGGCATTTTCTTATAATAGCCATTATCTTCACCCTTTAATGGAAAAGTCACTTAGGCCCAGTGGGAAATATGGTCCTTCTGAAGTGCTGTGGGAGTCTTATCAGTCTTATCATCTTGTTACCCTCGCGCTAAGGGCTAGGTAATGGCTGCTTTGCCATTTTGGTTATCTCTTCTCTTTGATAGACTGAGTAAAATCAAAGGGAAGCTGGATTTGTTGGCCACAGGATTCTCTTGAAGCCCGTAAGAGATTTGACAGTTCTGAGAATCGCATCACATTCCAGGTCTTGCATCCATTTTCCACCGGCTGGTGGGGTCGAACAAGGCTGCCTTTTCTGCCCGGGTTTGTGGCGTCCTGGGGCCGGGCGGGCGTTTCTTGGCACTCCTGGTATTCTACATGTAATGAGCAGCAGGGCTAGCTCGTAAACGCTTGCCGCAGTTGCGCCCGTTACGTTTTAATGGGCTTGCGAGCGGGAATGCACGGCTACAGGCTCGCTGCTATACACGTCTATATTGGTCTTTTTTCACACTTGGCCGTCGATCCCCTCACACGCCCGCCGCGACAGAGTTTTGCGGAAAACTTCGGGCGCACGAGGTGTGCGGTGCCGGGTCCGCTGCGCGGGTGTCGCTTATACTGCCTCTCTCCTGAGTAGGGTGGCGAGACTTACGTGAAGGAGCAACACGCACGCGTTTAAATAATAAAAAACGCGTGTGAAACTGAACCAACTTTAAAAGAACTTGTAAAGCATGCAGCATTTTGTTCACTTAGAACAGGCATTCACATACCGCTACACGTGTCTTCAAATAGTTGCAACTGCAATCATGGCATATAACGCCAAGTTAGCATTACACAACATAATTTACACAAAGTAAACTTAAAAACGATGACTCTTAAAACCTTGGTAAGGTGTAGGAAGTTATTTCATGACCGACTGATCTATTTCATATTACTTTCCAGCTACGTGTTCTTCTCAGGTTTATCTTGCCTGGAATGTGTGTGTGTGTGTGTACACAACATTGTATGAAATAATAACTTCAGAGAAATGCCGGGAGCAGTATGCTGAAGGAGGTTTCAGAAACTATACAAAAGAATGAAAGTAAGTTTTAATGGTAGAAGGAAACCTGCTGTTCCTGTTCCCTGGGCGGAAGGAGGACCTGGCGGCTCTATGCCAGAAAACTTTTATCATTCTTTGAATTCTTAAGGACACTAAACTCCCGGAATAAAGAAATCAGATGAATCCGTTCTAATTAGGGATATTCCTCTTGCTACTGTCTTGTATCGCTTGATGCAACTGGGAATCTATAAGTTACAAGTTTATTTGATCTGTATCAACTGCAGTTAAATGGACACATGGATGAGAACTATGTTAAAAAATCAGTGTATGCGATTTTGGCTGCTGAGTCTCCGTGGGCTTTCACATCTCGGATGGCATGGAGCCCGAGGTTTCTCTCCCGTGCTCCTATTGAGCTTGGACGTGGCTTTTTTTACGCCCCCACCCTTATGTCCAGAGTTATGTACATGTTTCCACATATTAAAAATGTAGTCCACGCTGCTCGGATTGACAACACTATCAGAGCCTCTCCAGACGCATCCATCACCAGGTCTATGTGCGCCTTGAACGGTGTCACTCAAGCCAGCTCGTTCCGTTGGTCTGGTTCGGTACTGGAAGAGAACTTGCGTAAGACTGCAATGGTAGCTTTCTCCTGCTCACTTCACATTCTGTACCCACCCCTACAACTACTGTAATGCCTTTAACCCAACAGAAACCTCCAGTAAATTTACTGTAGGTAAATTGATGGGTCAGATGGCCTTTCACCTGGTTGCCACCGCTGGAAAAAGTGCTAATGGACATTTGTAGATGTAGATGGAATTCTCGTCCGACCGGAGGTTCAGTTCCTGCTGTGCAGGCACGGTCTTGTCACACAAAGGCTGATCCCCGCACCCCATCTGTCCGTACACCCTTTTGCCTGCACCCTGACCCCGGGAACATGTTCTGTGGTTTTTCAGGGCACCTGTTGGAAACAGATGTCCTGACAGCGTCACAGTGAGCCGTCTCAACGACTCGTTTCGTGCCCTTGTCCCGTGTGCGTGAGTAACCCGCGCACAGGAGCCTTGTGATGGCGAGAAGGGCAGTTAATCAACTAAAAAAAAAAAAAAAAAAAAAAAAAAAAAGGAACGTTATTTGTCCCTCCTTCTCTGGCGGTCAATTATAACGAAGAAACTTTCAATGGCAGCACATCAGAAACGTCAGGAGGGGTGGCAGTGCAGTGTACGGGCTGCCTTGGTTCATCCATCATCACCTAGCAAATGAGCCGACTAGCTTGTGGGCAGGTACAGAAGCCCTGGCAGGCAAGCAAGAGGAGATTATTTTTGCATATCTGCTGCGAATCTCCAGGGAATTCAGTGGCGTTCCTGATCTCAAATGCTTGTAATTAAGAGGATGGCATCTTTGGGCTGGAGAATTCCGGAGAAA
Organism: Leptosomus discolor; assembly: GCF_034619465.1. Lineage (NCBI taxonomy): Eukaryota > Metazoa > Chordata > Aves > Leptosomiformes > Leptosomidae > Leptosomus > Leptosomus discolor. The sequence continues at coordinate 19,176,107 of NC_141395.1, read as the reverse complement.
ATCATTTTCACAGCACCTAGAGGGCTTGATGTCGCGCTTGATGACAGATGGGAAACCTTTATGAAGGCTCCATAACCTTTTGCCCTGAGAGACTATACGTTTTGACACTGCAGGATTGGGAGGATATAGATGTTTTTACTCGGGTGATAGTGTGCTGATTTTTTTAAAACAACGAGTAATTTATTAAAGTATTTAATGAACTATGCAAACAGCGAAACCTGACAAAGCTTGTGTCACTGCTGAGAGTGAAAACATAACTATTAACCATACAGTGTTTTGCTTATGGAGACTTTTATGTTGCAGAGAAATAAGATGTAGGGAAAGACCAGCAGATAAGATTTCGTGTTTCATCTTTTCAGATCATGACCCCAGGAATGCCATGCCACTTCCATTAATCCTTTTCTCGATTTAAGGATGCCTGTGAATATGAATAAAGTCGTATTTAAAAAACGATAAAAAGAAAGAGAGAAAGAGAAAACAAGACTCATTCACATTCCGAGTCTGCTTTCTGTCTCACACGTATTACATTTCACCAAACAGATAGAAACAATAGAGCTTATTAAGAAAAACTTGTTTTGAATGGCAAATTAAGCATCATGAAAATATACACGTTTTTACAAGTAGTTATTTTTTCACCAATTGAATATTTTAAACCTTTTTAAAGGAGGTACTTGCCTCTGCAAACTGTTTTTCTTTTAGCTTATTTTCACCGTATTACCCTGCCATATATATATCTATTTAAAATTTTTAATTCGGTCAGCTCAGAGACCTCGAGGAGCACAGCACCTTGTCTGCAGCCAGGCATTAACCAATAGGGGTGCCCTACCCCAGCTATTTATGAGCAATATCAGTGTTGGTTTCCAGGCTGAACAGGCTGATGCACGGATCAGTCCACATTATGGCTTCTTAGGCAGGAAAAAAAGTGATTATTATATTCGAGAAGATATCTCAGCATTCGTCTTTGACGCAAATACCTTTAAGTGCAGCACGAACAATCAAAATAGAAATAATAATTTGTCACCAGTTTAGAAAATTAAGCAAAATCAAGAAACAATCCAAGAATCTTTTAATGAAAAGTAAATTTGACCTAATGAAAAGACAGTTCCTCCTTTCATCCTTATGTACAGTTAAAAAAAAAAAAATTACAGATAATAGCAAGGAAAGGCAAGGTTTTATCTCCATTCCCCATACCTCTAAATTCAGAAGCACGGAGAAAATAATCCCCTTAAAAAAGGGCACAGAGATTATCTTGAATTTTGCTTTATATTTTAAATCTATTATATCAGCATTCCCGATTTGCACAAACTTGTGTATCTAGTGTTATAAAATCTCTTAGAACGTAAAGCACTCAAATGTTGAGCGTTAGAGTGGACTGCATTTTTCTGCTTCTTAGGTATTGCAGCGATCTGGGAATTTATTTTTACAGCCTGAGATGTCAGTATGCCACAGAAGCATGAAAATCTCACCATCTGTATGCTCATGGACAATCTCATCAAGTACACTCAACGACAGACTTAGAATAACAAAACTTAAACGCTATTACTACCGCCTAACCATACATGCACTCAAATCTATTTTAAACAGCGTTCAACCTGAGTTATCACGCTGCTTACCTCAGGCCTAAACCAGTTTAATCCCTTTCAGTGTTTGCTTACCCGCACGAATCCTGTCGTAAAACAGGCACAGGCTATTTGAAATAACACTTTTTAAATTCACTGGGAGGTTACCCAGAGACGCATATCATTTAATGGTGCCGGGTGCTGATCCGTAACCCGATGGAGGTTCAGGAGTCGAGCAATGGCTTCACCTAGCAGCTTACCTAATGTGCCGGGCAGTGTCCTTCTGGATATGTGTTACTTGTCAGTGCCAGGCAACAGGGATTTGTTTTAGTTGGAACTCTGTTATAGCAGACACTACATAGTTTAGATTAACTCCTTTCAGAAGTACAGCATCAATGTGTTATTCCCTTAACATAAAACATACAGATTATGTAAATCTGTAATAAATACTATTTTGAAGTGTATAGTAATCAGAAATCTTTCAGGGCAGGATGGAATGGAAACTGAGAAATATTGGAGAGTAAACATTCCAACGCTCATTCCTCTGCTTCTCCCTGGCAGAGCAGAGCACTCGCTGTACCGGGCTGCTAATGCTACTGGGGTTTGCCCAGTGAGCCCCGCAGAGCCGGGGCTTTCTGGGGAAGCGGGGGCCAAAGCCGTCCCGCGCAAAGCATTTCTCCTCTCTCCGCAGACCCTGTTTTGTGGATGGGGACGGCTGCCTCTGGTCCGAGGGGAGGCCGGCTCTTTTTGTACCTCCTCACGGGGTGAAAACTAGGTGCGTGCAGTAGTTCGGGCTTACAAGGCCAAGCAATCCGAGAGGCAAGAGCCAGCGGCAGGAGAGAGGCCGTACAACTCGCTCACAGCACGTTCAGCATTCCGGACTCCAGTGACCGTGCAGAGCTAAGAGGGCAGCGGAGCCCCTGGAGTCCACCAGTAACTGACACAGCTCTGCACTTCCCTCGCCTCGCCTCGGCGGGCCTGGCCTAGCCTTCGGCGGCAGGCTGGCCCTTACCGGGCAGCCCTGCTGCGCTGCCGGCCGGCCTCTGTCCCTGGCGAGGGAGGGGGAGCCCGGATGGCAGCATGGGGAGCCCGCGGGACGCTTAGGAAGGCCTCCTCGCCCCTGCCCCTCGCGGGGCCGCATACTGACGGGTTCCCGGCAAGCCTGGGCTCCAAGGGCGAGGTCCGAAATCGACCACGGACACCCGCCAGCCTGCCAGACCAGCCGGGTGCCGCCCGCCCCGCCGCGGGTCCCCCCGGGACTCTGGGTTGTCCCCATGCCGGGCGGGCCGCTGCCGGCTGCGGAGGGGCCCGATCGCGCTGCGCTTGCCATGCGGCCGGCGGGAAGGAGGGATCGCGGCAGGCAGGCGGAGGGAAGGAGGGAGGGAGGGAGGGAAGGAAGGAAGGAAGGAAGGAAGGAGGCCGGGCTGATTAGCATGCAGCAGCGCTCGCAAGCCCGGCTCCATTGTTTTAACACCTCCCCTCTCCTCCGCGCCAATCTGTCACCGTTCAGCAGGCGAACGCTGCTGCCTCGAATGCTGCTCTTCTCAAATGAGACGGATAATTAGCTGCCCCGCACGAATGGCGCACTCTTCTCACCCCTGATTGCTATCACCTTCTTGCTCCTGGCAGTTTTGACACCTCGTAATCAGCCTGCTGCTTTTTCTCTTTTCTTTCCCTATTTCTGATTTTTTTTCTCCCCCTTCCTTCATTTTTTTTTTTTTTTTTTTTTTTTTTTAATGCAATCCCAGTTGCCATTTGGATCCAGACTCCTCTGTTGAGTTAACCTTGTATGATTGCGGGGGAAAGGGGAATGTACGGTAGGGAGGAAGAGAAATCGCCTCCTCTGAGTCTCATCTGCCGAGTGAACCATGGGTGGGGGTAGGAGCATCTCGGCTTGATCCTCCAGCGCTTTTGTTCGTAAGGGGGAACAGCCTCTCCTGAGCATCCTCTGAATTAACATTATCTCGGACGGGGAAGGATCGTGTGTGGTGCGACTCCTCCGCTCTGTTAATGGAGAAAAGACTGCATTTCCATTGAGTCATTCGTTTAGTTAAATCCAGCAATATGAGGAGGGGATTTCAAAAGTAAGTTCACACGGCCAGGAAGCTCTCTTTTCCTCCCGGGTGGGTAGGGAAGGAAGGTAACTTCTCCTGAGCCTCTTAGAGTGAATTCACTGTGTTTCATGGGAGTCGGAAGAGAGCTCTGATTGGAGTGCGAGATGGCAGAGGGAACTTCTTCCTTCCGATTCCAAAGAAGAGATCTCAGTTAATGCTCTGGTGATTTCTGTGAGATCTCGAAAAACAGAGGACTCGTGGAATCTGTCAGAGGAGCGTTTTCCTCTCCTCTAACAAGCACTGACAGTCTAATTACTGGAGCTACGAGCAGCTGTCGAGTTAGCCGGAGAGACCGAGGAGCTACATGTGTTCTGCCCGGCCGCCGGCGCTGAGCCGTCTCACCAGGCTGCGGCAGCCCCGGCGTGCCCCTCAGCCGCTCCCGAACAGCGAGGGGAGCGCTCCGCCGCCTTGCTCTCCGGTCACAGCGAGAGCTCCCGCCCACACCGGCTGCGAGCGCGGGGCTCGGCGCGGGGCGGCGGGACGAGCCAGCCCGCCCGGGAGCCCCGAGAGCGGCCTCAGCCCCGGGGCTGGCCCGAGGGGCGGAGGAGCTGGGTGGGACACCTCGGCCCCAGCCTGCTCCCTTTCTTCCCTTCCAACTTCCACGTCCCCCAGATTCATGGTTTTAAACGAAATCCCACTTCCCATTTGAGTTCAACCCCCTCTGCTGAGCTGAGCTCGCGTGGAAGAGGGAGCGGAAGGGAGGAACACCGCGTCTCCTCTGGGGAGTGTCATAAAGCAGATGTCCCTGCTGGCAGCAGCAGCCCCCTCCAGGAGGGCTCTGCGAGCGGGGCCCACTCAGGGACCGCACTCACCTCCCACTGCAAGTCGCTCACAACTGCTCAGCGTGAGACTCATTCCTTTATTTACGTAGTTCTAAACCAGAGCGGTGCCCCTCGCACCGGGCCGGTCGGTGGGCCGAGCCGGACGCCCCCAGGCAGCAATGGGTTTAAGCACGCGGGGCTAAACGGCTTCCCAAGGCGCCGCGCTAGGCAGGAGCCCTCAGAGTGGGAGATGGGTGGGTTCTGCTGGTCGACGAGGCTTCAGGCAACCGTGTCCCCCCGCTTTCTGCCCCCCTCCCCGCTCTGCCCTGGCTGCAGGGGGGGGGGCAGGCCGCCCCCGGCAACAAGGAGCCACGGCCCGGCAAGGGGGCCAAGAGGCGGGCTCCCGGGGACAACGCGCCCGCGCGCGGCGGGGGGCCAGAGGATGACTTTATTTGCTTTGAAGGAGATTCGCGGTTTGTCCAGCTCTCAATAACGTGAGCTCCTGAGCTCGGATTTCACGGCTGAGAGGACAAGTCGGTTTTGTGCCGGGCTGGCTGGAGGTGCTGGAGGTGTGCGCATCCCCCTCTCCCAATGCTGGAACCTGTGCCTCTCCCAGGAACCACCCCCCGCCGCGCTCGCCGGGGAGGTACTTCAAACGCCGCACGGCGGGTCCCGGGGTGCACGAATCCTCCTCCGGCTGGGCACCGGCGGGGCTTCAGAGCTGTTAATAGTAACAACCGCTTTCTCCAGGTCACGCAGCAGACACGCACTGTACACTGCTGTTTATTAGGGCACGCTGCTGGCAGCCAGTCACAAACACGGGATGTCCAAAACACAGAAAATAATTTCAGAAAAATCAATTTCTAAAAATTATGCAGGTGTTAATTCTTCCAGAAATTGGTCACCTACAAACAAATCTTTAAAAAGAGAAACTGTCGTGCTTGTTGCTATGAAAATATTAATGCTAATTATCAAATACCAGGACTAAAACCTATATTCAGTTCAAATGCAAAAAGCTCCATGTCACCCTTTATCATTAATTTAAATTACTTAGTACCCCCCCTTTTTAATATGATCCAGATAAATCCAGAAAATGTGCAAGCTTTATCAAAATGCAATGCTGCAACTAACCACAAATTTAAATTGCATTGAGAAAGCCACTAAGCGTATTCAGGTTAAAAATGAACTCACTGAGATTTGGGTGATTAGATTTTCCCCTTTCCTGTCCAGGCTGTAAGAGACTTGAGCAGTCCTTCATAGCAGACCAGAAGGAAAAGTAAATAATCTTTGGTATTAGTTTTAGAGAAAGTTTAACCTTTTCTCACTCTATCCTTCATAATAATATGACCTTTTTCATGAAAATATTTGTACTAATTATTAATGCTAGAAAGGTACATGAACAAAATTGTTATTTTTTTAATAACATGTAACAGATATTCGAAAAATTGCTACCATTACATTTTGGCAAAATGAGCATTTATGTGGTGTGTTTGGTTACCCTCTCCAGCAAATAATTCATCTGGGAAAGCCAACCATTCATTTATGTTACTAGTGAAGAAGCCTATCCTAATTGTGTCACACCTGGCATTCTGCTCCTGTGATGATTTTACAAGAACCTGAATTAAGCAGTTTACTATTATAAGTTAAATTTGGAAATTTTATAATAGAAATGAAAAATGAGAGCCTACCTCTCTTCTGTTTACTTCAAGGAGAACATAATCACATCACTGGATATTGAGAAAAAAATCCTAGCATTACACCAATTTCCCCAGCCAGATTAAGGCATTAATCCTGCAAGTCTACACTCACAAATATAACCATGACTTTGGGCCTATTCAGGCAATGATTAATTGCAAAAAAAAAAGAAAAAAAAAAGAAAAAAGAAAATCAAAGATGTTTAACATCACTTTCAAAGGAAATATTGAAGCATAACAAGCAATAATGTGAATTACAGTACTGAATGATAGTTTCATTTTACCTTGTCAAAGACCAATTAAAAATGTGCCTATCTGACAAATAATTTCAGTCATGAGTTCTTGTTACAAGAAGTCTTAATTCTTAAATTCTTAACATATCTATTGAATAAAAAACCCCAAATGTATGCAAAACCAGTGATCCATTGAATTCTCATACATTAAGACTGTACTTTAAAGTGGGAATTCAGATGCCGAAGAAAATCTTCCTTAGTTGTTATAGATGGTGGGAAAACTTCTCGACAGAATTCACATATTCCACACTGATTCAGTTCAGAGTCTGTATAAGCTTGTGCCAGCAAATCATTGTCTCGAGGCTGCCAAACGAGCTAAAAGAAACAGAAAATTATTATTGCTGTGGTTTACAATTATATAAAAAAATACCTGCCTCTTTAAACTAGGTAATCTTTACACCTGCCTGGCCAGAGACATTAATGAGAGAGTTCTCGTTTAAGAGAAGCAAGACAAGACTTTGATTTTTTTAAAGTTCTATAAACATACTATCCTTGTAAATACTTAACATGCCTCTGTATCTATTCATGATAAATACTGCCATGAACAAAACTCTGTAATATCGGTCTGATACATATAAGGCTCTTCTTTAACTTTGCGTTTCAGTATTTAACCGTAGAAGTCATAGGATGTAATAGCTATTTAACAGAAATGAGAAAACATTTTTACCTTAGAATAAAATGTTTATTGTACAGAGTTAATATGAATTATATTTTATTCTATTCTTATTGACACACAACTAGTTCTCAGTTTACTGACAAAATGACTAAAGCAATGTTGTATGGCTTAAGTTACCTATTTGCTCTGACTGCCTTCTAGTGTAAATGTGTCTCAAATAATCTGTCTTGGCATTCCTTCTGCCGTAACAGCATCAAACTCAATGGGATCATCTGAAAACCTATCCATGCATTCAGGCAATTCTGTAAACTATGCTAAATTTGTTTGAGCAGCTGTACTGCTCTTGGTCCCTGAGCTATTCAGTTTAAAGCCAGCAAATCTGTTTACCTGACACTGGAGTTCAAGGGACTTCAGCATGATACATACTTTAAGTCAGAGTGCACACCAATTATTTAGCTTCATATCAACCAGGAATCAAAATGTCTGCTGTTTGTTTTCAAAGTAAAGTTAAAAATTAAGTTTCATTACTTTAGTATTAGCAAAACAAGACAAAATACACCGTTGTGTTACATGGCCTGGACAACTAGGTTTTGAGTAAATGAAAAACTAAATGCGTACTGATGTGACTGCAAAGTAGACAGAATGGCAGCAAGCTGGTATGAGCTCTATGTGGGGATGGAACCTAGAAGAGGAGAGCACCCTACAGTTTTTTTTGGCTCAGTTTTCTTCTTTCTTGCTTCACTCACACATGGAAAGGCAAGCAAGAATACTTTAGAAAGTAGTTTCTTTAGAAGTTTTAAATTTCTTGCTATCAATACTTACCCACAAGTGTTAATTTTCAGCTCTTATTCAAATTTCATCATGCCAAACAGTTAGAATCTATTGTTTATTCCTCCCACGGTAACTCACCCTACAACTAACCTGGCTTTCATAGTGCTTAAACCCTCTTTCTAAACCAGGTGAATTTCTTGGAGTCAATTTCCCGTCCATTCCCTATTTAAACAGTGTTTAGTTTATCAGATAGCAATAGCAGATTTACTGTCTTTCATTATAGTCAGCAATCCATATAATTAAATTGACTAATTAGTAATTAAGTGCAATCACACCACGTTTTTCAGCTCAAAGACTCTACTTATTGTATGTTGCTGGTGTAAATTGCATATTAAATCTATCTAGACACTGACACACTTAAACATCCCTACAGAAATGTGTTTAGAATTACTTGTTTCTAATACCTCATGATGTAAAGCACCATTTGAAAAAAGATAAAATAGTATTGTAAAAACCCCACAAAGGACATAGTAAGATTTCTAAACTTGGAAGCAGAAGGGGAGGTACTCCTCCAGCAACCCACCAAGGCAGGCACTTAGCTTCCATTTCTTTCTTTAAGTGTTAAGCATGTGCTTAACATGCTTTTCAGAACAGGGATATATTTAAGCAGATATTCCATTAACATTCAGATTAAGATTAATAGATTATCAATTTGCTTTTAAAATAATGAACATTCCTAGAAATACTTTTGGTGGAAACAACCCCCTCAAACTGTGAATGCCGATAAACACACGCATCTATATGCAAGTCTCAGTTAAATGTAGTCTGTAAAATCCTAGGTCCACTAATATCCGTGTTTATTTTAATCTGCTGCTCTTTTCAGTCACATGTTTTTTTAAAAAGTTACATGCTAAGAAAACAGTACTGAGTTTTCACATTTAGTATCCACATAGAAGGAAAGAGCTAAATTTATTACAGCAACTGAGAGCAGTTCCAAGAACTTACTGTTGCCAAATCTACTGCATTTATGGGGTTTTCCATTTTATAAGTTAACATATGTAGTAAATACTTGAAAGTTTTATCTACACTAGGAAAAAAAAAGATCAGGTATATAATTCCTCCCTATTGGAGCTTCACCAGTGTCAGGGATGATGGAAGCTGTAAGCAGCGTAACCACCCCCAAGAAAGGTGGTAAAAATACTAAGAACAAGTTTATGCATAAATTCTGCTAAGGTTAATGCAGCCAAAGGGGCATGTATGCAAGTATCTTTTAAAAAACATTAGTATTTTAATCTACATATATATTTTCTGTGAATCAAATCTTTATCACAACTAACAGTTAGAAAAAGCTCCAAAGCTGAGTCCGATTCACTGGGAAAAATACTTAAAAACCTCTTTTGAAGGCAGCTGAATAAAGGTGGTGGATGTTTAAATACACTGATATACACAGATGTGTGCGTAATAGACTCTGAAGTAATATTGGCTTGTTTCAGACAAGCTTCTGGATAAGATATAACATTTTAATCAATGTCCTGTATGTTCTACAGTGCTATTGTAGGTATGACTTACAAATACTGGAACAGTCACCATTAGCTTTCTTTTCTCCAAGTGTTAGCATTATTACATTTTTCTCCACAAAGTAGATAATTTACACTATAAATGATGGCTCCAAATTAATTTCCTTATTTTGCAGAAATACGAATGATCAAACCGAAGGCTTAATGTTATTCAACTGCAATTCCCTCCTTTTTAAGCTGCATACTCCCCTATCAATTTATAATCACATACCAGCTGTTTCACTTGCTGTAATACACAATGCAGGGTGCCATCTATTGAAAAATGAATACACAGACTAACTAGTAAAAGAACAAGCTGGAGAGGGAATACAGAAGGAGAGGATAGTAACAAGCAATGGAGTGAATGGTTCACAGCTCCACAGGAATTCTACCAGTGATAAAATAAATGGTTTAACTTGTTTAACTCAGTCACAACTTTAACTGAGAACCCAATGAAAAACAAAGCACAATAAAAAACTGTCACTAGTAAGTTGGTATAGAATTGAGATCTCCTACATTACAAATAGATATTTAAAATATGTTTTGAAAAATCAGGCTTATAGTTTAAAATACAATGATGAAGAGCAGGAAACTTTCCATGCTTTAAACTTTTCATCCAAATCTGGTTTGCAACAGAAAATTAAACCAGACTGAGTATGTTTTAGGAGAAGAAAACATCAAAGCTATCATGTCGTACAAACATTTTCCAAATGCTAGTTTTGCATGTCATGCAGTGGCCAGATTGAGCGGTAAAGCTCTTCTGCTGCATGTACCTTGTCATAAGCAAAGAACACAAAACCACATAGATGTAAATAATAAAAATATGCCAAATTCACCCTCACATAAGTTCCTAAATATCACTATTTGATTATTCTTGAAAAGCTGTCCTCTCACAAGGTGTGAGAAAAGCCACAGAAACATAAAAATACCAGTCTATCATGGTCCATAATAATTTTGCCAGCAATTTCAGTTGAGACAGGATGTTACACAAAAGAAGCAAAGTATTCAGAGACGTGACTGTCAGAACCTGCTGAAATGTTTTTCTGCATTACAGCAACCGGACCTTGCTTTCAGAAGCTCCCATGGACTTCAAGAAGCTATAACTGAAATTCAACCCCAAAGCACCTACATAAACCTAAAATAAAGTATTTTAGTGAACTTCCCTTAATTTGAAAAAATAAATATGCTTTCCTGCTTGACTGCTTAAACTATGAAGAAAAAATTTTAAGTTTTCTTAAAAGGGAGGGCTAGGGTGCTGTTTATACCTCAGAATGAGATAAAAAGTAGATAATTTTTCCACAGTGTTTATGTGTTCAGCTTGACTAATTAAGTCCATTTGTCATATACTCTGCTGTACATTAAAAACAATTAAATAATTATGTGCCCTATTCAACTGAGATCAAGGGTAGAATGAAAGCAATCTTACGATTAACGACAGCTTTGAAATAGATATAGAAGCAATTAATATCTAAATGAACTGAAATTTGTGCAAGCATATCCAGTGCTTACATCTGCTTAAATTCCTGCCCCTTCACCGGAAAAGTGTCTTGTACACACACTTCAGTATCAGCAAGAACTGGCAAGAGATATTGTCGTAAAAAAAGACTGAGGAGATACTTCATATAATATATTAATCCCGTCTCAAAGATCCTTGCAAAGTGGTTGTTTGAATCATTACCATTTTTTGAAATGTATGGTATTTATAGAAAGATACCTGATGAGGACCTCTGACGGTTGTCCCAGCAGCTTCTAAAGAAGAAAAAATTACTTCAGGTACACCCTGGTTTGTGTGCTTAGGTACAAATGTGAAATCAGTGTCTGTTTTTAAACATGTTTTGTCACGGGTATTTTCTATGGGCATGTTTGCATGATTTGGGGGGTTTATTTTGTCAACAGTAGTTAAGTTTTGCAAAGCTGAGGTCATGAGATCAACTCCATGAGCTTCAAATGAGTTAGGTTCCAATTTACTGAGGTTAACAGCACGGTCTCTGTGCTCCAGGTTAAAATGATGATCTTGAAGCATGTTTTCAGCTATACCAGTACAAGGAACTGTTGGTTTTTCCTGAGTGCTCTGCAAGAAAGCAGAGTCATTGTCTGTAGGTGGAAACTTGACATTAAATTTAGAAAGTGATTCTACAGAGTTGTTGTCCTCATCTTGGCCCACTCCTCTTGGTGTGATAGATGTGATGCATGATGCACCTCTATTTATATCCTTTATAACCCGAGGCTTAAAAAGCTCTTCTGCTTGTTCATCAGTTTTATCAGTACACTGTATCGGCATAGAAAACTGTATTTCTGTGAAGAAAGAACGAAGAAAACATTAAATAGTCCACTGAAGTACAGTTATTAAAGGTGTGGTGGTGGGGTATTTTTCCTGAGAGGTTTTTGATCTTCTTGGCTTTCTAACCTTTCTTTTTTCTCTTTGAAATCAGTTTGAGGCATAGCTCTCTTCACAAACATTAGCTCTGACACAAAAACTATCAGAACAGAAATAAAAGGAAATAATTCTGTTCTAATAGTTCTATTTCTCTCTGACTTATGGCTACAAACATTTTCATTTTATTGAAAATGATGTTGTCCCATACTCTTAACACATCCTTGCATATATTTACTGAAGTGTTCTGGCAGAAATAGAAGCTGGAACCAAAACCATTTCACACGGTGCCAAGAACATGCAAAGCACCATGAGCATGATTTCAGAAGGTATTCAGGTACTAAACAACCATTGTTTTCCAAATTAGGTAAATATTTAAACTGAGTAACTATTCAGAACTGGGACCATATTTTACCTTTGCTTTGAGAATTCTCCCTTCATTTTTGGCACTCTTACTAACAAAAATGGTAATAATATACATGGTTACTCTTAATCAGGTGGAAGAATAACTTCAGTACATATTTACTGTAGAGCAGCCTTCTGATATCACTCAGATATTGTAGTAAAGTGTGCCACAGAAGTAACAGAAATCAAGCAGATTAAATCTATATCATATAGCTTTTCATGCAGTTGAGTTAGGCACTTATTTAAGGAAAACAAATCCATTCTGAAATAAGTTGCCAAGCACTCATCCCCCAAAATTCCCACCCCCAAATAATAAAGTTTAGCAGTATACAATCAGGATATAACAATACAGTTCAGACATAGCAGTTTGAAGCCACAAGCTACACATTAGCACTTCATGTAACAAAACTTCAGGAATGGTATAACCTAAATCAGAAGCATGTGCTGAAATCAGCGTCTTTTGCTTCAACCATGTAAATTTGGCAGGTGTTGTTTGAAATCCCTTAAGAAGAGTCCGATCCTACCACTAAGAAAAGCTAGTAGGGAATACCCATAGCAGCTTACATTATATTAAATGTAAGCATTAACAGAACTAGACGTTCAGGATCTCTTCCAGTTGCAACAAATATCAAGTCTTTCTTTTGTTTTCAGGAAGTGTTGGATTAAGCTGTGTCCCATATAACAAAACAGTATTCAAAGGTCGGCACAAGGAAGTCTAGAAAATAAGTCCTCTGACTCTCCTCAGTCCGGCTTTTCCTCTAACAGATATGGGGCTTGAGACATTCATAACAGACATCTTTTGAACTGACAGCTAAATTAAAAGCAAGCAAGTGCTGTCATTCACACAGTATGATGGGATATCACATGTAGTAAGTGCCTGCCTCTCACTCCAAGGGACAAAACAATTACAAGAGCCATTGATGTGATGACTGTCTTTTATAGCATGTGATTTGGAGCATTCGTCATAGAATGCCAAAACTGGCGGTGCATTTTCTTGGTGAAATACTGAGCACCATGTGAACAGACTTGAAAAAGGCAGATGGTAAACAGTGGAAGTACTTCTATGTATGTGTAATTTACAGTATTTTCAAATATAAAGCAAAGCTTTCAAACAGTTGAATCACAATAAGAGCTTAAGTATGATATTACCAGTTTCAGGTTCTGGCTTTATCTTAAATTTACTTAGCTGGTCTGTTTGTTCTCTGGCTAGCATACATATTTGGTGACACTCTTCTTTCATGTCCTGGAAAATAGTCTCCAGATTTTCCCTGGAAGATCAAAATTGTAAATTAAAGAGTCAACCAATTCAGCTTGTTGTGACCTTTAATCTAGTCACACCCACAAACCAGAGAAAAACAATAGTGTAAGCTACTTTTCTTGGATACCTTGTTCCTCAACATATGTATACATATTTTTGTTCTCCTCAGTAAAAGCAAGCAGAAAAGGGAAAAGAAAATGATGCCAAAGAGCTGTTTAGTCATATCATACACACATACATTTGAGCTTAGGGCCTGACTCTGCAGGACCACCCCCAAAAATCCAGCCTTTACATTTCTTTCAGTTCCCTCAGGTATTTTGTGGAACAGGTTATCTTTCACAAGGGTACTGTTTCTGTCTCATTCTAGGGAAAATAAGATGATGCTGCTGTGAACACTAGTTGTTTTCTGTTGTTCTCTGTGTGCTTCAGACTTTGCAGGAGAAGGAACACAAGCATTTGTTACTGCTCCTTCCTTCTCTACCTACCCGACATTTTGGAGAGGGGCTTGTGAACTCATTCCTTCTCTGTTTTATACAGTATCACACGACTTTTCCTTTTATTTTGAGGGATTTTTCTTATTCTGTCTTTTCCAGAGTATCATAAGGACAACTGATACTTAGTTATCTGCACTGAAAATGGTAAAAATAGTTCTTCATGCTTGTGTGAGTTCTATTTTCCCAAAGGCACTACGTTATGCAGTCACTGATGCATCTGTAACATTTCATTGTGAAATTTTGATAAACCTGCTGAGTAATTTATATTTCTAAGCACAATATAATGGATTTTATAAAATTAACTTCAAGGATGAAAAAGTGAAGTTGGTGACAAACTGGATTTGTTCTCTTTTGCATCTTTGTATCAAAAGAGCTCAAAAGGGATTTTTCTTTAAACCAGTGAATTGTTTTCCTTTTTACTGCTTATTCATATAGCAATCAGGAGTGTCAGGAGCTGTGTTGCTACTTCTCCTGTGCTTCTCTTTTTGAAGACACAAATGTCTATTTGTATCTCATTTGAAAAAAAAACCTACAGAAAGAGTTAAAGTTGCTACTGTTAACACTTACATTCTGACCATTTTTCAGGTGTTTGATAAATAAGAAATCAAAAAATACTCTTAACACAAGTTTCTAATCAGAGCTTTAAAATATACATATGATTAGATGACTCAGTCTTAGTTTGCTAGACACTTGTGATACTATACTATAATCTTACTAGCGTAAGATTACCAGTAATCTTACCAGTCACATACCTCTTTCCAAGAAAACAGTAAAGTATGGGAGCTATTTGAGAGCAGGGAGACAGAAGACAGGCAAAGGTTTTTCGGTTTTTAGATATAAATCCATAAAGACAAAAAAGTCGTTATCAGATCACAGTCTTATTTCCTCTCTTTCTTATCATAAAGCAGCAGTGAGTCAGACCAAAGACCCACATAGTTTACCTAGCCTAAGTCTGAGAGTGGCCAAAGCAGATGCCTAGGCAAGAGTATAAGAAGACAGCAAGAATTTATGATACTTTTCCTTAATACTCTCCTAGCCTCACCTTAGAGAATCTTCTACTCGACCTCAGCAAAATTGTTTTTTGGTGGTATTACTGCCTATCCTGTGAAAAATGCAAACCTAAGACTTTGGTCAATATTTTTCCCAGAAGATGGCAGAAGATGGAATACTTGCTTAGAAAATATATTGCTTTTGGTCCCTTGGTCATAGCAAGAGCTGTCTGGCTTCAGCTTACAGATAAACCTGGTTTCAAACTCTCTCGTTTAGGATGGATCACGCCAAGAATTATTTCTTCATGCTGACTATCAGACCTCCTCCTGGCAGCGCAGCAGGCTCCTCTGCTGTGCTGCCATCAGTTAATCCATTACGGTAGTACATTCCTGTTCTGAACAGAGTTAATGCAAGGGAGTTAATGTTTATCCAAAACCCAGCATTAACATCCACTGCTGTTTCCCACAGAGTTTAACCTCCTGCTGAACCAAGTGGCTATTTTTCTTCCTCCTTCTTATCCCTACTTGCAAAGACCCAGCTATGATTCCACATAGTTGCTGGCTTTATTACCTTCCCACATCAGCTCTTTGACCTCTGCTGCTTGCCCCTCCCTGCCACCCTCTAATTTTTAAGTTTTAAAAATCAAGTTAATTTTTAAGTTACTGTGTAGGAAAGAGGGAAATAGCTCATCTTATTTAATGGCAGAAAAGACAATTAAAAGCAAATTTCAAAAAGGCTGCAAAAGTATTTACCTTTCAAGCACATGTGAAATACCAGAGATCCCTAGAGATAATTCAGTCTTATCTGGAACAACTTCCTTACTTTTCACCTTGAAGTAAAATATGAAAATATTGATCAGAGGTTAGCACATTAATTTTGTTCTTTACCCTGATATGAATAAAAATGACATGGAATCTTTCACCTAGCCCTTTCGGAAGCTCTCAAAACAGTCACAAAATGACAAAAGCAGATTTTTACTGTTTGTGTGAAATTTCCATTTTTAGTTTAACCTGGCAACTCAGTGTGGCATTCCTCTGCTCATACTCCCTTGAAAGGAAACTGGTTCTAAGAATATTCCTTGACTGTAATTCAGTTTCAATCATGTATAAACTAAGATTATGTATTGTGTATAAGCTTGTTAGTGAGGTATCCAGCAATTTTAGCACTTAAAAATCAATTTATTCACTGAAATTTTCAATGAACACATCACAAGCTAGTATGTCAAGCATTCCAGCAGGTTTGTAAATAAGTTATTAACTTTGACTACCACCTTGTGGTTCACTCTAGTATTACATAGTTTTAAATCTGCCAGGCATTAAGGAAAGTTTTTATAATAACCAGTCACTAAGCTGCAGTTCCACTAGATCTACATTACCAGATGGCCTGGGTAGTTCATACGTGCTCCAAACCAGACACAGAACTTGATCATATATCTGCCAAATCAGCTGATTTCAATGGCACATTGTTTATAATCACAGATCCATAGCCTACAGGTTTGTTCTACCTTGCAGTACAGTACAGCTGCAGCTCCTGTAGACACATTTGAGCTGCCTTACACCTAGCAAGGTGGGTTACAAATGCTTGCCACAGTAAGTTAAGCAACGCTTGGGAAGTCTAATAGCAACAAGTTCTGCTGTGCTCCTACCCTTATCTATGTTCACTTCAAATTAGCTAGCTAAAACATGTTTATGTGGTTAGATTCACACTGATGACTGCACTTTACCTACCCCACAAGGGCAGAATAACATCCTGGATGCTACTGTGTAAGAAAAATAAGGTGGCATAGAAGTGAAAAAAATCAACTCAATCATGGTGAAAACTTCCAACTGAAAATTACAAAACAGAAATGCTAACCTGGAGTTTTTACAAATACTGAAATACTAATGACATAACACAACATAATTAACACATGAACCAACCAATATGTATTTCATAGTTTGATGTTCCCTATGTGCTTTATATACTTTAATGATTTTCTAGTAATTATATAATCCTGAAATTTAAAATCAGTGAATAATTAGTATAAACATGTTTGAAAGAAGTAATAATTTACAAATGTTTGATTTTTTCATTTTACCTCTACTTGCTTTCTTATCTTACCTCCCTTTTATACGCTGGCATCTGTATACCCTTTTGTGCTTCATTTAATTCTTTCAATTTGCTTTTCAGAGTTCTTATTTTATCTTCTTGGTTGGAAATAATAGATAAAAGCTTCCTTTCCTTTTGATTGGTTTTGTCCTCAAGTTGCTTCAATTTCATGCTCTCACTTTCTAACTGTTCCTAAAAAATAATTTTAGAAACACCAGTACAATTAATAGAATTGAGGCTTGTGGAATATCACTATTCAGAAGTCTGGAATAAGCTAAACTAAGCTTTCGCAACATAAGTAAGGGCCGGTCTTATTTATTACATTATTAATTTTAAACTGATAGTAAAGACCTTCTACCACTACACACAGATGTAACATCATAGATGATTAATCCAAACAACTGTATGTTCTGAATTTTTGAAAGTCATATTAGTGTTCATAAAAAAGACAGTTCACTTACATTAATATTTTATGCACAATATATTATGTACAATATATATAACAATATTTCATTAATTTCAATCAATCTTAAACAATTTTGAAGAAAATGGTATTCTGCAGCTAATTTTTGAGCAGGCTCAAGAACAGAATCACTGAATCATAGAATGTCTCAAGTTGGAAGGGACCCGTAAGGATTACTGAGTCCAACTCCCTCCTCCTTGTAGGACTACCTAAAACTAAACCATATCACTAAGTATTGTCCAGATGCTCCTTGAATTCTGACAGGCTTGGTGCTGTGACTGCTTCCCTGGGGAACCTGTTCCAGTGACCAACCACCCCCTCAGTGAAGTTTTCCTAATGCCCAACCTGATCTTCCTCTGACGCAGCTTCATTCCATTTCACCGTGTCCTATCGCTGGTCACCAGAGAGAGGAGATCAGCATCTCCCCCTCCACTGCCCCCCTTGAGAGCTGTAGACTGTGACGAGGGCACTCAGCCTTCTCTTCTCCAAGCTGAACAAACCAACTGACCTCAGCTGCTCCTCGTAAGTCTTGCCCTTGAGGCCCTTCACCATCTTGGTCACTCTCCTCTGGACACACTCTAATAGTCTGATGTCCCTATACTGAGGTGCCCAAAACTGTACACAGTACTCGAGATGGGGCTGCATCAGTGCAGTGTACAGTGGGACAATCACCTCCCTTGACCATTTAGTTATGCTGTGCTTGATGCACCCCAGGACACAGTTTGCCCTTCTGACTACCAGGGCACATTGTTGGCTGCTGTCAACTTGCCATCAACTCAACTCCCCAGATGTCCTTCCACGGGGCTGCTCTCCAGCCTCTCGGCCCCCAATTTGTATGTATAACCAAGGGTACATTGCAAATATTGCAATGACATAAAGATTTGTGAAAGAAAAAGCAGTGGCTGCCCCCACTTTAACTATCCATCTGGTAATTCATGGAATTTTTATTTATGTGGGCTTTTTGGTGGAATGAAGAATATAATGAACAATTTTTTTTTAAATGCACAAAGGTAGTCCTTGGATAATTTTCAAGAAACAACCTATGGTCAAAAACTGTGGCTATGAAAACCTTACAGTGGTCAGTTTCCAAAATCTATAGAAACACTGATGTTAAACTGTATCAAGCGTCACAAAAAGTGGCCTGAAGCCCCACGTCTGTCTCTGTAAGAGAAGTAAACCCAAAGGGTTAACTCTGCAAGAAGTAATGTAAGTGAAATGCAGTAAGACAGTCTGTAGACAGGTAGGGCAAGGTGAAAAGGAAAGAAGCAAGTAAGTGCTTTTTCAAGAACACTTGTATTTACATATGGGACCTAAATAGGGTGAGGTTGTGCATTTAGAGATTAGCTAGGTAGGGTCTACTCTGCTAGACAATGACAGCCATGTAGGGACGGGTCCAGAGCTGGTCTACAGAGACACCGGGTGGTTAAGCATGGATGTGTTATATGCAGCTGACACAACAGTTCAGCCTCAAAAAACTGTATTTGCTGGATTAAAAAAATGCAGAAAAACGGCTTTGGAGGCATTGGTATTTTTCTTTGAACAGTGAGCTTGAATAGTAAACCTATGGTAAGAGGTTCAGTGCAACTCTATATTTGGGTACTATCTCAGGGATGCGGATTAAGCCTCTTCTGCTCAGTGGGTTCAAAACATGTCCTTAATCCTAACCCTTCTTCCATGCTTTGCACTTCTGGCAGGTGGTGTGGGGCATATATGTATAGTCCTGGGACAGATCATGAAACACTTTCTATACTCTTTTTAGTGTGAAATCTGTATACATCATAGTGGGTAAGGATCCAGGGAAGCAGATTAAAAAAAACAACCACAAAACACCAAACAGCAAAAGAGAAAAAAAAGAGAAAGATTTTTTGATGTAGTTCTGGAAAAAAAAAAGCCAAATAAGAAGACTGAAGATTTTAGGCTAAAGAACCCACACATCAACTTCTATAACTGATGCTACAGCAGCTAGATTTCATTTTCTCAAATGGAACAACAAGAACACTAGGAAGGAATACAGAACTATGGCACACAAAGTTCAAAGCAAGTTAAGGAAGTATCCAATGAATGAGAAAGACAATCATCTCTAGTGATGTGGGAAAGAAAGAACAATTTATGTTAAAAGGAGATGGAGACATGCATAAAAGTATTCTTAACAGATCTGAAAATACTTTGAAGAAAGTTATAGCAGGGCCAGATGCTGAACATAATTTTATAACTGTATACCTTTTCCATGTTCTTTAAAGACTACAAAGTCACAGTAGCTGTAGCATGGGGAACTGCTTTCTGCCACTGCAGGAACGGGATGGCCAGGGCTATTCTATGGTGTGGGTTTGCAGAACCCAAGCTACCACCGAGCCATTATTTGGTCACAGGGTTCCCAAACATCAGAATCATAGAATGGTTTGGGTTGGAAGGGACCTTCAAAGGCCATCTAGTCCAAACTTCTCTGCAGTGAGCAGGGACATCTTCAACTAGATCAGGTTCCTCAGAGCCCCGTCCAACCTGACCTTGAGTGTTTCCAGGGATGGCATTTCTACAACCTCTCTGGGCAACCTGTTCCAGTGTTTCACCACCCTCATTGTAAAAAAATTCTTCCTTATATCTAGTCTGACCATTCCATGGTCAAATACCATTTCTCATTTAAAAACCCAATGGGACGCAGCTTCTCCTGTATTTACCTTTGAAAAGGATTTGCTGGAAATCCAAACACCTAGGAAAAAGCTTATGTCAAAGACAACACTTGCCAACAAAGAACTCCATCTTAAGGACAGTAAAATAACTCTTTCACTGAGCCTGTGATACAGCATTGGTCTGCACGCACATAAGTCATCTGTATGGGACTATTACAGCTCCAAATAACATGTGGGCT
Source organism: Leptosomus discolor (assembly GCF_034619465.1). NCBI lineage: Eukaryota > Metazoa > Chordata > Aves > Leptosomiformes > Leptosomidae > Leptosomus > Leptosomus discolor. The sequence continues at coordinate 19,155,805 of NC_141395.1, read as the reverse complement.
TTCAAAAGCTTTCAGATAACTGGGAGCATTGCAGTTAATGGCCATTACTTCTCTTCCATTTCTTCTACATTCCTGCAGGAAGTGGGGACAAGATTTAAGCAAACAGTGAGAAAAACCACATGGGAACCAATGTGAGAAGAGCCATGCAACATGTTACGGTGAAGATATATCCGTACATACTGATTTAAGTCATCACTCTTGTGCCCCAACAGCATATCACACCAGGAAATACACTGAAGAAATGATTACACCTTTTGGGATCTTCCAATAATACAGCTCTTCATAGCTTGATGATCTTACAGTTTCTAATACTGACTAAGTTTGGGTGCTTGCAACAATGTGCTAACATTTATAAACTGGCTGAAGTTTATAAAGCTAATGTCATGACAAATAAGTAAGTCACACAGGTCGTAACTGCTCAGCTAGGTACCTGGCCATGCAATGGATCTTTTAAGCATACTGGTATCAGCAGACAGTTAAATAGGTTACATCTGTATTACGAACAGATCAGCTTCTTTTCTTTTGGAGAGGCTTTACAGGATCAGAGGATAATTCAAGTTGCAAGGGCCTCAAGGCTTCTCTAGCTCCTAATCAAAGCAAGGTCAGTTACAATGTCTGATCAGGTTACTTAGTTTGGTCTTGAATTCTTCAAGGATGGAGACTACACAACCTCTCCAGGCAACCTTTTCCAATGTCTGGCTGTCCTCAAGGCAAAAAGTTTTCCCTTATGTACAGTCTGAACCTTTCATGTTTTAACTGTCCATTATCTCTCATCCTCTTGTCATGCACCATCGTTAAGAGCCTGGCTCCATCTGCCTGATAACCGCAACATAGGTATTGGAAAGCTATTAGCTTCCCTTGAAGCCATCTCTTCTTCAGGCCGGACAAGTTCAGTTTCTGCAGCTTCTTCTCATGGCATATGTACTCAGTGGGGCCTCTGCTGAACTCACTCTAGTTTATCAATGTCTTTCCTGTACTGGAGGTCCCCAAACCAGATGTAGTATTCTAGATGCAGTCCAATGAATGCTGAGTAGAGGGAGATGCTCGCTTCCCTGGGTGGGCTAGCTGTGCTCCTGTTAATACAGCCCAGGAAGCTGTTGCCCTTCTTTTCTGCCAGGACACACTGCTGGCTCATGTTCAGCTTGCTGTCTAACAAAACCCCAGCTCCTTTCCAGCAGAGCTGCTCCACAGCCAGTCAGTCCCCAGGCTGTACTGCTGCAAAGGCAGGTCCTTTTATTCTTCCCTGAAGTGTGCTATAACAGCCTGTTTCAGTGGCTTCCTAGAATAAACAAAGTGCCAGATGGTTTCAAGGAAAAATACTATTCAGCTGATGAACTACTATAAGCGGTCTCAGGAAATATTAACTGTAACTTTTAATAGTTTAACCACACTCTTTATTATTGGCTTCCTGGCTTGGCTGGGTTAGAATCCCAGCCCAGCCATGCTAGGCAGGCTGTCGGCAGGCTCAAGTCAGCCAGGGCAGCTGCCCTGAGTCAGCTCCAGGTGTAGCTCATACCATAATGTCATGGTCATTATAAAGGGGGAAGGTTGGCTGAGGAAGGGGAGCTTCTGTGGGGTTCTTCTTGTTCCTTCTTTGTCTTTTCCCCACTCCTGAGGACTGATCTCCTGTTGTGACCACTGCGTATTCATGTGGCTGAGTATAACTTTGTATACCTTTGTTGGTACTAGCGCTATTTCATTAAATCTGTTTTCACTTCAACCCAGGGGTCTCCTCCTTTTCCCGATTCCCCTTCCTGGCTGGTGAGGGGTCCTTGGGTGACAGAGCAACTGTTATAGCTTAGCCCTGGGTACAGGCTAAACATAGACAATTGGGTAGAGATAGCTTAAACAGGTGAAGCAGTAAGAAAAAAGGCCATTGATGCTGGAATTTCTTATATCAGGTAGCAGGCCCTAACTAGTCCTACTGCATACATCGTACCAGCAACAAAGAACAGCTAAATGCATAAAACTGTCAACTAGCACAAAATCATGAACTACAGCTTTCTTTGCATCAAAGCATAGGAAACAAAGTGACACTAGAGAAGCTGGTATTGAGTGGAACACACAACTCTACGAGACTGCTGCAGTAGCTGCTCTGAGTGATGCAAGTCATTTTAGCACTGTAATTTTGAGCACAAAGATGACTACCATAACTCTTGTCATTCCTCTGCTTATGTCCTGCACAAAAAAGACCTGAACATTTATTGCAGAATGATCAGTTTTGCATACCATATGCTTCATTCATTCCTGACACAGTTTCCTCCTCTCTTTCATCGCCATCAATAAACTCCATGCAGTGCTTAATACTGAGGTTCTTGACCCAGGAAAATATGAACGTGAGCATGTTTTCTTGTCGCAGGTATGACTTTAGCTTTGTGTTTTATGGAGTTTACAAGGATTCTGATGTCTGACTGTACTAAAAATAGCATGCAGAAGGTTTACTTGACATTGTCTAGCCTTGCTTACTAAGGTTTTCTGTTTGCTGGACAGCTTTGGCTCTGAACCAGTAACTGGATCCACATTGCTCCTAGTTAATAAAGTTTAGCCAGGCTTTACTCAAAACCAGGCAGCAATTTAGGTCCCTTTGGTCTCTTCAAGCAGGGGACTGGAAAAATTCTGATAATCTTGTACACTGTTTGGTAGTGACCACCAAGTCAATCTGGTCCACTCACTTATTTCAGTAAAGATTAATGTAAACAATAAAAAAAACCCCCAAAAACTAACAGAACATTTTATGACACACTGGCAACAGAATTTGACAACAGCAGGTAAAATACACAAGTATGGCTACCTACTAGAAAACATAGAAAAGCCAACCCCTTCCTCATTTTAAACCTCTAAAATTTAAGCTCTAGCCATGCACCTATGACCATCAGTCCAGGATTTCTATCAACTTTAGTGGAGGACAGAATATAGTCCACTGAGAGATCCCATTTGATTTAGCAATAGACTGTGTCAATAGGTATCGATAAATCCAGGCACCTCCAGCCACAGGAGATACTCTTGAGTTTCAAGGAAGGACAGGAAGAAACAGTAACATTTTAACTTAAAGGCCGTAATCATAATTTATTATCTGGAACTGTACATTTTGCAAGCCTGAAATTTTTGGTGGAGAAGTAGAATAGAGCAGTTAATGCAGCAGAGGACAATGGCCACAGACATAACTTACTTGGTTTAGAGCAGAAGGTAGATAGAATACGATTAGAAAAATACAGGCTTTCAAATAGAATATTTGAGCTTCCAAATTTCAATAGCTGAAAACCCCAATACTTTATTGAATTAGATATAAGACAACTATACTGGATCAGTGACAGGATGATGGGATTTTGGTCAAAATATGATGTCTAGGGAAGAGTACAAGAAAACAGGAGGCATTCATGACACATTCTTTAATAAATTCCCAGACCTTCTTAGTAGTAGTTTCTATGTATGTATTAATTCTCAACAGATTTCTCTTCCATGAAGTTATCCAATTTTCCCTCAAAGCAGGAAGTTCCACTGGTTGACTACCTATCCTGTGAAGAATCATCTCCTTTTGCCTTTTTTTTTTTTTTTTTTTTTAAACTAAATTTATTCAGAAAGACAGAGAAGTGAGAACTCTCAGGTTAACTTGATGTTGTCCTGGTGATTCGCTACTGTTCATTTTCCCCAACTTGTTCCTTACACTCATTCCATGCAGTTTACCTTTTTTATCCATCATACACCAAAATTTCTACATTTAAAAAGTGTAAAAATTGGCAGCTGCCATAAAGACATATAAAGCATTTCTCACAATACAACTAATTTTCCATCATCTTCAACAGGAAGTTTGGGTTATATGGTTCTCCTCCCCTGAATTCATTCAATAAAATGAGGACTTGTGTACAGAGACTGCTGTGTATCCCCGTGCACAGCCAGCCCATGAATGGCATGGTCAAAACACTGCCAGAGCTAACAGAAGGATGTGTACCTCTGCTGTGCTGTTTGGACATCTTTGTGTCAGGTTAGCAGAAGCTTACCATGCACAACACCAAACATCAGGGTCCTCCTTATATTTGAGGGATAGTGCAAAGGTATCCACGTGCCTCTGCAGAAGCCAGCCCTGGTTCAGTGAAACATGTTTTCCTCAAGCTCCATGCTCTCAACACTTGGAGAGCTACTACATTCCCAGTAACAGGAACACAAAGTAGGCTAGGTCAGCCCGACTTGGCGTGGGTTTAGATCTCTACTGATACTCTCTGAAATACCTTATTTGTATAGCACTGTGCCTGGGTTTAAATGTAGACAGACTGTATAGTTGATTCTGCATGGAGTTATATCAGAAATACTTCTGTTCATGGAACAGATCAGGCAAAATCCAGATGAACTACCTATTTCTGAGAGGTAACTGCAATAACTGACTACACAAAAAAATGCAGATAAAGACAAACATCTTTCATTCCATTAAGAAAATAGCCTCTGAAATTATGATTCCAGCTTCTCATGCATTGCCTGCAACCTTCTGTATAGATCACATAATTTCTCAGTGTTTCCCCACAAGAAAGGCAGATAACAGCTTCCTTTCTCCTACTCATTATATGTCTAAGTTACTTAAAACTATTGTCCTTGAGAAAGGATTCAGAAGCAAGAGCATGAATTTGGTCAGGTCTCCACATGCAACTGTGTAAGACCTAATTTTTATCCAACTCAAGAGAGAGAAATGTAAAAATATGCAAAGATGGTCCATCAAATAATTAACCCTTCAGCTGTGTTTTATTCCAAATAAATGCAAAGATTAGGAAAGAAATGACATCTTGTGATTACAGATTCTAGTGTAGAAAAATTATATAAAGACTTTTTTTGAAATAAACAGGAGTATATATAAATTCTTGGTAACAGTATGTTTAAAATGTCTGCAAAGGCTTAGTCTCAAATGAGATTCCTTCAAGATATTTAAGCAAGCACCAGTAATCCAAAGAAATTATTTTTAAATCAACATTTCTGATAAAAAAATGTATTTCTGTGAATTCAGCATAATTAATTTGTTTATAGCTCAGGTTTAGGAAACAAATCCTGAAATTAATTCCTTTTAAATACAGTGCCTGATTTCATATAAGGGTCTTTTTATGACCCTTACAAAGTGCCTACTCTGGAGACTCATATTAAAAAATAAGAGATTTTATGTCACAAGAAAGTTCTCAAAAAACACAGTAGGATGACTTAGGATAAGGACAATGCAACTTTGTGTGTCTCTGTTGCTGCCTTTTCTCTATATGCAAAATACATTGAAGGTATTTCCCATCTATCCCGCACTATTGCTTTATGCTTATTCCTGTTCCTCTCAACAGGCTGTAGTGAAAATCTCAGTGTTACTTCAGTGAAGGGGGGCAGAAGACACATCGTATTAAAGTCGGCTATTTAAAAAACCAAACAAATCATAAGCATCTCCAGAACGATGGATAGCTCACTTTCCACTCCATCACTTTTTGAGTGCAGATTCTTTATTTCTTGCAAAAATACACAGACTGGTTGCAAAGTAGAAAGCTCTTGTGAGAGAAAGCCCCTTCTTGACCACCGGTTTTGTCAGGTTAAGAAATAAATAAGCAAGTAAATTCCTACCTTATGAACCAGCTATTTTAGGGAGCTTGATGGCCAAACAGCAATTGCAGTGGGGAGGATCAAAGATAGATGCTTAGATCCTCACCTAAGTAAACCACAGTGGCACAACACTCATGCACTTCAGGTGAGCATCTTCTAATAGAAGTGCAGTTCAAAGGCACCAGTAAAAATCTCACTTATCTCTTTAGGTTCTTATACTATAATCACAGCACAAATGTGATCTTGTGTTAAACATACTATAGGTGACCATACCTTTAAAAGTTTTTCTCTTTGCTTTGCTACGTTCAGTTTTTCAGAAAGCTGGCTGAAAGATAAGTTGGAGGTTTCAATGTCTTCATGCACCAGAACGTAGGGTTGCGCGTTACCTTAAAAAAAAAGCAGCTGATTGTCACTGCATTTTTCCCCAGCCAGCTTCTAAGTACAAGCAAAATGAAAAGAAGCTAGGCTTATATTAACTTCTTTATTTTCTTTGAGCAAGGCTTCATCGTAAACAAGTAAGAGAAGCCCAATTCTGAGCTTAGAGACAACGGAAAATGAAACCAGCAATAAAGAATGTACATGTACTCTTAAATGTAAAAGCCAACCACTTTGCTAGTATTTATGAAAACCAGGAGTGTTAGGCTAGTGTGAATAAATATTTAATGAGCATGGCAGATTAACACATGGTTACTTTGACTCTTTTCTCCTATTTGTGTAATAGAGTCAAACAGTGGAAAGAAAATTATCCATCAAGGTCTATTTGATTTGAAAGAGAATTACTTGCTTACAAAGCTATGGTTATCCAATAAGATTAGCATCACAAGACATATAACCATAGCACTCACACCTAGAACAACCCAAGCTAAACTTATTAACAGGTAACTGTAAAATTAATATGTAACAATTCTGGTCTTAATTCTAGTGAATTATTTGAACCCATATTTTCATAACTTTTATTGGCTTCAGTGTAAGCAGGTTCTACCTCTAAAGAAAATCTCACCATTTCTTGAAGAGGATAAAGAGACACTTCAGAAGTGTTGCATTTTATAAATAGATTCTGAAACTGCACATTTGTGTAAACTCTCACGTTCACAGAAAAGTATGATACAGCTTTAAGACATGTACGCTGTAAAAACTGAAGCAACAAAGTCAGAACTATTCATCAATGCAACACAGCATAATAAGAAATAACGTGCAAACTGGAGTACATACCTCTATTAGCATTCAGAGCAGCTAACTGTGATTTCAGTTTTGCAATAATGCTGTTTTGAAGCTCTATCTTTTCCTGCTGTTCACGTATTTGCTGCATGTAGTTTTCTGTCTGCAAATATAATTTAATTAGCATTAATCTTATTCTGTTTTGACTAGGGGTCTCCTATTTGGCATATAAAAAGCAGCTCTGATTCTTTTAAAGATAATTGTAGTTGTGGACCTCTGTGTGAAAACTCAACTACAGTCACCTTTGGCAAGTCCTTATTTTTGAGACTGCACTGATTAGAAAAGGCATTATAGGAAATAAATCCTGATTTTCAGCAACTCTTTCAACCTAGGCAGTTGTAAAGGATAGGATAACTTTTAACCTAGGATTCTTCATTAAAAGCCATAGAACACATCAGGTTTAAAATTAGAATTTCAGTATTCTTCGGAATGCTGGTCAGTTAGTTTATCTATAGAAAGCTGTAATTTTCTTCCCCCATATTTTCTAACAAATAAATTATATAAAAATAGGCTTTCAATAAAACAACATTGCTTATTCCATACAACAGATACTTTGTGAATAACTTTAATTGCCTAAGAACAGAGTTTTGCCTGTGCCTTTGAACGTAGTAGATTTGTTTTTCTAACCTAGAAAACAGGGGGAGGAAAGCAAGGAAACAGCCCCATTCTTCATCTAGCTGTACTCCATCTAATGCTATAAACAGGCTGCACAGACACTAATAAGACTGCTCACATTTCACTGAAGTGTATAAATACTGTTAGACAGCCAGTTAATTGAACAAATGATCAGGTGGCAGGAAGATGCTAATATTCCAAACCTATTTTTTCACATGCCTAATGTTGCACTTACAGTAGTGCTAAAAAACAAGTAAGAAAACTTGTAAAGTCCCAGCAAGGAAACTTGCAGGAATGTAAGGATTTTTTTTGAAATTAAGAATATGTCTATTACTGAACAGGTCACAACCTGGGACAGGACTAGGCATTGTTTTCATGTCTATTCATAGATTATCCATACTGTTATCCAATTCTCAAATCTCTCAAATCACATTTAAATTCCACACCCCCCTACTGCCCAGTGTGTTTGTCTGTAAAGCAGGCAGGAAAAAAATCTACAAGCAAAATTTATTTTAAAAGGCCAGGTAGTACTTGTATTACGAGAGTTTATTAAAAAAAAAGAAAAAAAAAGGAAAAAAAAAAAAAAAGAGTGATCAAAGAGCAGTACACTCCAGCAGCTATAAGAGACCTCATGAAGCAGAAAAATCACTGAGAACCAAATTGAAAATGTACAACAGCAATGTCTTGTCAACACTTCTGTACAGAGCACAGACATGACAGCTAAAACAGACAGAAGAGAAGATGCTTTTGACAGCCAGTGTGCACAAATTATTCCTTGAGTCAGATGGCAGCAACAAGTTACCAACTAGGAGATCTGCATGACAACCAACCATCCATCTGTATCAAACACCATCTGGCCGAGATGACTCTGGCTTCTGTGTGCTTGACATGGCTCCCAGCTCTAGAGACTGGCAAAACAAGTGGCCTATCGGTAACTTAAGTAGTAAACTGTTAACAACAGAATGGTGGACAATCCAACAATGTGTGAAGGCCACACAATGAACAGAGGAAGTTACTAGAGTAAAGCACTGTACAAAGGTTATTAAAAAAAACAGGAGTTTGGTTAAAAAACCTGAAAAACAACACAAACAAAACCCCACCAAGTAATTACAGTATCAACTCTTGAAAAAATACTTTTGTTCTCCTTTGGAGTCATGAAATCCAACTACTGAAAGTTTGATTATGATAAAGATTTGAACTGGCAGTAATCCTTTATGAAAGGCTTTAATTTTTAATTTCTGAACCAGATAAAATTCAGAGAAGTCTTGCAAGCATTTAGTTCCCTTAACACTGATGATCTCACACACTTCTCCGGTTTTCTTCCATAGACTTTAGAAGGGCTATCTGACCTTGTACTTGACGTCTTGTTGCTTGGGCAGAAGTTTCTTTCACGTACTGTTAGGTGGCCCACAAGTACTAACTTAACTGGTTTTCCTTCAAATAATTCATTGTTCATCATAAGAGACAGAATTTAAAAGATTCCCAAACATTCTAAAATGTGTTGCCTTTTGTTCAGGTAGTTGTAATTTTAGCACAAAACGTATTGACACACTATTTGTGCTTGTTAAGTACAGAAAACACTACAGATTTGCACTAGCACTGCTGCAACAATGAATCGAGATTGACTGCACCGTGGATGTCTGCATATACAACTGGCTTGACACCTGTTCCGCAGTGCCTTGGCTAGTTTATTTTGCTGTGGAAGGGGATGGCAAGATTGTGCCCAGATATCAGAATATTCTCAAGCAGACCTTTCCCCCCTACCAATTCTACTACTACTTCCATAACTTGACATCAAGTATGGTTCATCTGCCCCTGAACAAAGTCCCAGCCTACCAGTTCTACGGAAGTATCAGAAAGTCCCGGAGCATCAAAAACATTCAAGCCTTCCTATACCAGAGGTTCCACCGCTGGGCAGAATACTCACGATAAAATTAGTATGACAAAGCCCAAAACTGATAGCTTTGCAACATGCTGGCAAACGTGATGAGAAGTCCTGGAACAGTTTTGGCTGAAGGAATGTGTTCTACAACAGACTAAGTAAAAATTTAAAGGTGCTTCTTACTGGTTAGAATGCCTCCAGAATCTTTCTATTACGTCATAATTGAAGAATAATTGTACAGATGATTTTTAAATAAAAAAATCAATACTTATTCTAATAATTTTAAGGTAAGTTTGCTGTAAATGTTTCAACACAAAAACTGTTGTCCTAATAGCTTGCACAGTGCTTAACATGTTAGTCTTTGACTTTACATCAAGTAAACTAGAAATTCATATGGCATATCTTCCTATTAACATAAAAGTGATTTAATTTCTTCCTAGTAAGAAAAAAATTATTAAGCTATTTACATTAATAATTTTAAAAGTATTTTTTTAATAAAGCAAATTAAATTTTAAAAAGTACTTAAAGCTAGGTAAATTTTGAACACATCTTTGCTGTTTACATTAAAAGACTTCATTAACAACTCCAAAACAGAGAACACTTTTCTCACCTTTAAAACTACAAAAAGATTCAAGGTTGAAAACCTGAAAGTCACATACTACATTCACAGCCTGATGAGTTACTCTGCAGTGCACTGGCCTGGTTTTGTAACAGGAATTTCCAGCTTTAACAGATACACTAAAGTGCGCATAGCTAAAGTGAAACTGAAATGTACAGGTACCACAATCCTCCATGGCAAGAATGGCTTCAGAGATACAATTCAGAACCCAACACATACTTTTTGCTGTAGTTCTTTCACAGCATGGTCCCTATCCATGCATGCTTGTCGATAGGCTTCATAAGCTTTGTTAAGCTGCTCTCCAATGTTTTTGTCCATAATTCCCAATGTTGTTTCATCACTGAAAAGATGGTCAAGTTAACAGACCTGAAAAGTAATCAGAAGGAAAAAGAGAGAATGCTAAGGAAACAGAGGTACGTAACTAAAAACACTTGTATTACCATCAAATTCAAGTAATACGCGCAGTATGTTTGAGCATTAACTCACCTAATAGTTTGAACTATAGCTCTGCTCTCCTCCATATTTAATTTCATGTCCAGGGATAGGTTTAAACAAAAGCCAAATAAAAGCAGGTTAGCTCTGAATCAAATTCTGGATGTACAGAATATATAAATGTATGTGTGCTTACAGTGCTTGAGGACTGAAACTTCAAGTTGGTACAGATCATCAGTTACCTGATTTTATGACATTTCCAATAGTTTAATGTTTACTCAATTGTGAAATAACATATAGCATTAAACCAAACCAAACCTCAGCTTCTGACATTAAGCAATAAAAAGATAAAAGATGAGTAACATTAGGTCGCATGGACCTATCCTATTCTACGCCACATTTGAGAATGGCAACACAAGTAACACTACAAAGTGAACTAAAACATCTTTTATCTAAAAATCAGTAATACCAACCAGTAAGAATGAGCAAGACTCAGACCTTTGCACCCAATACTATCAACTTTTTACACTTTGTGAACAATTTCAATAACAATTCCTGAAACTACAGCTCACAAACTTTGACACGTAAGACTTCAACACTATTAAATGTCACACACTCGAATTTCAAGACAGAGTGAACTTCGCAAACACAGGTCTTTTGCTTCTACAGTAATATATCTAACTAATTTTATCATCAAAATTTCTCATAATGTAAGTACGGTATAGGACAGGTTAATGAAGTCTCAAAAAAAAACCCCAAAACCCCAAAGTACCAGCATTAAGGAAAAAAATAAAATCTGTAACACTCCTCTCCTTTCCTGATATTTAAAGCACGGTTGCCTCACAGCACACAGTACGGACAGCCACTAGCATCTCGCACTGTCTTCTGGGATTATGCATAAACCACAGGCACCATTAAGGAAAACGGCGCGGTCAGAAGAGGATAAGCCAAGCAAGAAGGGTATGAGGGTAGCTTGTCTTGGACCCTGGTCAAAATTCTAAGGATTGCAGCTTGAAGCTTTTGTTCATGTTTTCTTCTTCTTGAATATCTTTCATATCATAAAGCCTGAATACAGAAATGGGGTTTGACTTTGCTAGAGGGTGCAGCAGATACTGTATGGATGTCGCACCTTCTTGTCCTGCAAACTATATTTTAATGATGCGCGTGTGTTGCAAAAGCAATTGTGTCTCATCTCCAGCATGGCTGTACTTTAATGGTGGCAAGGTGCATTCTTTAACAGCTTGGAATCATTTAGGGATCCTTTGATGTAACAAGTATTACTGAAATACAAGTTTCTAAGTTTTGTGTAAAATGCCTAAATTGTTTCACATGAAAGTTGTTTGGGTTTTTTTGGCGTTTTTTTGTTTTGTTTTGTTGTTGTTGTTTTTTGTTTGTTTGCTTTTGTGTTGTGTTGTCCCCCCCCCAAAACCAGTGCAGTAGTTCATAATCTCAGGCCCACGCATACTGTCTCAAAACACTGTTAGGAACACGGGCTACTTCATCCACCCCCTTCATCTCCCAAAGCATATCCCTCCACTAACTGAAATATTCATTCTAATACCTGGGGAACAGCTTTAAATAAATGGGTAAGCTTTTTTTCAGTTTCAAATGAACTAGTTTACGTAGTTCAGTGAATGAAATGAGATGTTACAGCTGACTGCAGGGTCGGGTACTGAACTGGAGGAGGGTATTGTTATGGCCAAAAAGGACTGAAAGTGTGCTCTCGCATTCTTTAAAAACTTGCAGAGTTTGCACTAATGCAGATTTTGTACTTTTCTGGAATTCTCCAGAGACGCTTGTAACAATTTATCTAGTAAATGGCAATGTTCTGGACATACAAAAGGTAACTTCAAAAAATGAATGTAATGGGATTTAAAAGACTATGCTCAGCTTCTGATAGAGGGAATGGGGTTTAGCTCTGTATGACTCAGAGTTCATAGAAAATTAAGCATTGATTTTATTCGTGCAAATTCAATCTCAATTTGAAAAATAGTATTTAAAATTTATACCTAACCCCCAGCCTTTTACTTACTGATTGATTGAGACTGGGAGTATTAACAGAGTTCTGCTCTTATCTGGACTGCTGCTACCAAAAGTAATCGATCCAATGGGCAGAACTGCCGTATTGCACCTGATTTTCTACTTGGTAGGGAAAAATAAGGAGAATGGTAGCTAATTTACTAGTAGCTCCCTAAAATCCAGACTCCATCCAGTAAGAAAGGGGCAATAAAAATAATTCCTAGTGACACTTTAAGATGGAACTGTAACTAGAAGAATTGGTCCTGTATTCCCCCTTACCCTAGACATTCATTTCTGTTTCCACCTCACCCTTCCCTTTCTTCCAGCACAACCAGCCTTACTGCAAACCGTACCAGCAAACCAATCCAGCTTAAAATTAAATGCTAAAAGTATTTTTGCTGTGTGAGTTTTAACGCAGAGCAGCTCCGCAGACCACTTCCAGTGCCATGATAACACAAGGAAGCCAGCACAGGAGCAGAAAACTCGGCAAAAGGCAGACAGAACTCCTGTGCTCAATGGCAGCATTGGCTTCGAAATGGTAACATGAAGTCACAGTTATGTAACAGTGATGTAAGTCTGCACTGCCACAGAAAAGGACACTCCTGTCTGCCCCTATCTCTGGCCTTGTATTTTTGACGCTTACTTGTACTGGTATTAGCATTGCTATGCTACCCAGTGGAGCATGCCAAAGTAGCTCCCTACTTTCTCAAAAAAGCAACAACAAACCCCCTAAAAAAACAACCCCAAAATTAAAACTGGAGCTAGCTCACTGCGAGGTTGCTTGAGCACTACTACCAACACAAGGAGGCAGTGGGAACATGAGACTAGCCGTGGGCAGGACTGCAGCAGTCTAGATTTAGATTGGATTAAACTCTGTAGTCACACCCTGAATTGCCTGCTGCTGGAATAAATAACTGCTGCTTATGTTATCCAGCTTATATCCAGAAATCCTTGCAGTTAGAAAAACTGGATCCTTTTTCTGCTTCTCCTCCACAGGCATCAATATTTATCAGGGAATTTGCCAACTGTTCCTTGTCCCTACCTCCAGTTACGAGGAAAAAAAAAACAAACCCAACAACCCTAAAATGCAAAAAAACCTCAACCCCCAAAACAAAAATTGCCACTACTTTAATGAGACTTAGTTACGCTGTATCCGTACAGCAGCTGCCACATATTCAGCCCAAAGTTGACAATCCTGATCTTTAGCAACTGGCATATTAATCAGATCCTAAAGACTTTCACAATTATTAACAGTAATATGTAGCCAGAACAGATGCAGCAACACAAAATGCTGCATTTCTTCTGACAGGGACTGAATCAGAGAAAGAGATTAGCTCCAGAGTTTGTCTGATGAGGGGGTCCTGCAACCGTCAGTACCTGAGTGTTGTGTTGCCACAGCCTTGGCAACGTGAACTAGAATTTCACCTTTGAGTAAAGACTTGAACACTGGAAAACAACTGGGTATAGCAAATGTTGTAAACCAATCTTTTAAGTAAACAAACCCAATGAAACCTGCAGATGCTCTTAAAATACTTGCTTAAAATTTCTAAGGAACATTTTGCTGATATAGGTGGGAAAAAAACCCAGCAGTAATATAAATTTTCTGAGTCAAATGTCAAAAAAGCCCCAACACAATGATTAGCAACATACTGCTGCGTACATCCTGAAATCCCAGCTCCGCAGATCAATAAAGAAGCACATTGAGTTTTCATACTGCCTTAGAAAACACCTTAAATTCTGAAAAAACCAATGTTTTAGCTAATCGTGTATATACACCTTCATTCATAACACACATGCCTACCTCTCATAGGTTCATATGAGAATGTAGATGCCATCCAGAAGCAAGTACTTCTCTACATATTTCTGCTTTCAAAACAGCTTCTTCAATGGAAAAATTTTGTAAGTTACACTGCCATCATCTTGGGAACTGGAAACCTGTTGAGGTAATCATTTGTGAGAGGCTGAGAGCTCACTGCATTTTCGTTTTGGGTTTGGTGTGGTGGTGTTTGTTGGTTTTTTTTTTTTTTTTTTTTGCCTACTGGACAAAATTCCTGCTCTGCCCGACTGCGGGAAGAGTCGGAAGCCCAGCAGAGCCCTAATGCCGCACCAGCATTACAACTTGGGGCGCGGGCAGCCCCTCCGCCCTCGGGGAAAGGGACGGCCACTGCCGGAGCGCTGAGGCTTTACCCCCCGCCCCCGCCCAGCTGCTGCCCGGGCGCACAGCACATCTCCTTCTGCGCTCCCCGCCGCGGGCGATCGCCACCCGCCGGCGAGCCCGCTGCCCTCGCTCCCGCGGCCTTCCCGGAGCAGCGGGGGGGGGGGCGGCGGCGCCCGCCCCGGCCCTTCCGCGGGCACCGAGAGCGCCCCCGCAAGCCACGCGCCCCCTGCCCTGCTCCGAGGCCAGGCGCGGCGGCGCCGGAGGGGGAACCGGCGTCCCCAGGAGCGGCCGGCGGAAGCGTGGAAGGGCCGGCGGAGCCAGCGGGGCCGAGGGCACGGGCGGACGGGGAGCCCGCCGCCAGGCGCCGCGGCCCGCACCCCAGCCCCCTGGGCCGAGCGCCCGCCGCTGCCCGCGGCAGGGAGAGGAGCGGGTTGAAAAGCGACTCGGACTTACGAGCGCCGCGCGGAGCCGGCGGCCGCCCCCAGCACAGGGCGCTCGCTCCTGCCTGAGTACCTTAACCCAGGAACCAGAACCGACTTCCTGTGGTGCCTCTCCCCGCCCTGTGACGGGGCCGCGGCGCTGCCCGCTCCGCCGGTCGGGTCGGGGCAGCGGCCGCCGGGCGCCGCTGCCAGGCGGGGGCAGCGCCGGGAGGGTCGCGCAGGCACGGCGCCTTCCCCGCCACCACGGCGGCACGAAGCTGGCGCCTGCGGCCCCGCGCAAGGGTGAGCGTCCCTCGGCCCTCCTCCGCCTGCCCTGCCCCGCCGGGCCTTTTGTGCCGGGCTGCAGCCGGGCACCCCCCTCAGGCAGCCTCTGTGCTGCTCCTGACTTCCCCAGGCCCTGTCCTGGTTGAGGCTTTCCATGATTCAGCGTGATTTGTAAACAACAGTACTTATATTTTTAACCTGATTACACTTTCCATGCCCAGAGTACTTTCTGTCTAAAGGGTCTTTTACTTTTGTAGGTGGCACTTCCCCTCTGCCCCTCGCATTTCATTCATACAGGGAATGAATTTTATAGGTAAGAATATGATGGAAACACAGTTTTAATTTTGCTACTGCTGTAAGCTCTTCTCTCTTTAGGTCGCATCTTTTAGGTCTCATTTTTAGGTACAACTTTTTTTCCTGAAGGTGTGTAGGAAGGTGGGAGTTGATGGGACAAAATGAGGCGTTTCTTACACACTTGTGCAAGGTACAGTCACAGAGCTAGTGGCAGAGAAGCATTACAGATATTGAATTAGCCTCAGTGGTCTCTGAGCCCCAGTGAACATGTCCACACAGCCAGGCTGCCGTGTTTCCTCTGCTAACAGAACTTTTCCCTTTGCCCGTTCACAGATCAGAACCTGTGTTTCTGGCAACCTTACCTTCCCCGGGTGTGTGCACTTGGAAGCCCAAGGACTGAGCTCAAGCATAGCCACAGGAAGTGTAGCCAGGTGTTGTTCTCTGTTTTCTTTTAAAGGTTATTTCTATTATAATTTACCTTTTATGCTAAGTCTGTAACAACTCTTTTGGTCTGTTTTGGCCTGTACTAAGACTAAAGAGACTTACAGGCAGGTAGTTTAATAAGCCAATGACTATATTTCCCAGTTAGCCACTTTTAAGAACTTCTTAAGGTGGGATTCTAATGAACTATTAATGTTCAGAGTGGGTTTGCTCTGTTAGCATGCTTCCAGGAAAGGCGGATTCAATTTCGTCTTCCAGAGACAGTCTTTGAGACATCCAAGTTATGGTTTTATTCAGTCAGGACTTCATAAAAAAAAAAAAAAAAGGGGAGGGCAAAAAGAGGCTATTTTTCTTTTCTAACCTGCATTTTTTAATTTTTATTCAGTCTTGCCAAGTAGTTCTGCACTTACAACGGTAATGGATATGTCAGTTAGTAACTGAAATAAACCCTGCAATTCTTAGATTGAGATCAATGTAGGTAAATATAATTTAACCAATGCTATATTTAAAAAGGGATAATATGCAGGGAAGTATACAAGTAGATGTTATCTGAGGACAAACATGTAGCAGCTAAGACTATGGATACCTGAATTTGAATTGAGGCATAACCTGTATACCATCTCTGAATCACTATCATTGCACTTTAGTTGTTACAGGAAACAGAAGTTTATTTATTAAATTCTAGAAATGTACTTAATGTAAATTTGCTGTAAAGGTCTCAAACTCGACAAAGCAAAACTGACAATGATCTACAAACATGACTTTTCAAATCACGTGCTGTATTCTCTTAGTACTTCATCAGTAATATTCTTTCACAATAAAACACAAGAGAAGCTGGTCTTTCCTCTATATTTAGTTTTGTTTTTTTTTTTTACTACATTTCCTCCCCAAATACAACAAGATGTTACAAGATTTATGGTAACACAACTTGATGTTCTTACAGACTTTCAACACTTCGAATAAATTGTCAAATAGGTGAAAAGAGTAATACCTGTGAAAATAATATAAAAATTATATTGTATAGCTAACTTAATATCTAACTTAAATCTTTTAGAGTGTTTTCTGCTTTACAGTCAATTATTTTTCATCCTTTTCTTCCTCTTGTTTTCTTTTCTCTTTCTGTTTTTCTGCTTCCTCCTCTTCAGTCTCTGTATTTCCTTCCTTACATCTAGTCCAGTAATAACTTCCTGTATTTCCATCCCACATCGGTATTTCACATTTTTATGTCATTGTTAAGTCATTGCTTTCCTGTATGTAGTCTTCATGAGATAACTGGGAAGAACAAGCCTGTTATCAGTATAGTTAAAAATTATTTAAGGTTTTAGGAATCTACTAATCTTAAATACAGTTGCAAACCAATTATCTAGAATTTGGGAGTGGTAATGAAGAGGTTAATGTAATTATTTTATTTCACTTTGTCTTCAGACTCAGAGAGAGTTTTATTATTTATACTTACATTTTTTTTTTTTTTTTTTTGGCGGGGGGGTGGCACGGAGGATTAGCAAATTGATACTTTCTCAGAGTGAAAATTCAAAAGTTTTCTCTAAGTGGGCCAAGCAATCTATTTAAATACCTCACATCACCTGTATACGGTTTACTGTTTGACATTACTTCTGAAATGGTATTTTAACAGGAATTTTACTTAATCTTTACTGATATGTTAACAGCATGCCCATTGGTTAAACTGTGCTGAAGCCTCGAGAGGACCTGGTTGCTTTTGAGGTAGGCTTGTGGTGCAGCAGTTGCCAAAAGGCTGTATTTCAGTTAAGGTTTAAAATCTGATTCCTTTAGACAATTTTAAGCTTGTAAATACAAATTGGCTTGTACCAGCTGCCACAAAGAGGTTAAAATGTTTCTTGCAACTTCTTAATGTAGCCATTCGTTCAGACACTAGGTGGCTCACGTCAGATGTTTAAACCTTTTCCAGAACTTTTAAACTGTGGTCCCGGAGGGATGCGTGGCGCGGTGCTGGCTGCTGAAAGTCTGTGCTACTGCCCTGGTTTGGCTGGGGTAGAATCACAGCCCAGCCACGCTGGGCAGGCTCAAGTCAGCCAGGGCAGCTGACCTGAGTCAGCTCCAGGTGTAGCCCACACCATAATGTCATGGTCATTGTAAAGGGAGAAGGTTTGCCAAGGAGAGAGGGTCGATTGTGATGACTGGATATTCATTTGACTGAGTATATCTCTGTTGTCATTGGTGGTGTTTCATTAAATCTGTTCTTGCTTCTACCTATGCATCTACTCTGCTTTTTCCTGATTCCCCTCCCTGACTGGTCAGGTGTGGTTGGGTGATAAAGTGGATGTTACAGTTTAGCACTGGGTACAGACTAGAGGTAGACAGCTACTCTATGATGTTTCTCGGTCTTTTCAATAGCTTGTTGTTGTTTTAACAAAATAGAAAGCATATTTTGTTCTTGAAATGCCTTTCCTGGTCAGAAAAGGAGAATTGTGGATTAACTTGGACAGAATGTTGTTGTTCCATAGTAAGAAGGAAGGTGAGGCTGAATCTCTTTTTTTTTTTTTTTTTTTTTTTTTTTTTTTGTCCAATAACAAGAGTAGGTAGTTGATAAGCCTGTAAAAACCTTAGTATGTACAATGCCAATAAGGTATATATTTTGGCTATAGGTTGTAACAGGCAAAGCGGGTGTTCCAGAAGCTGACTAAAGAGTATTTAATTAAAGTGCAGACATACAGACTTGGTGCACTATAAGCAACATAAAGGTAGCATTAGTACACGTACAAGGTTTGTAGCTCATCTTGCACTTCTATATGTCTGAATGCTGAAGTTGAGAAGTACGAGTTACTCGCTGTCTTTACAAAGTGTAGAAATTGAAGGTTTAGATTTTCTTTTCTCATCTCTTTAGTAACAGTATAGGCAATTTTTATGTTGCCTGGGAGGAAGTTCTGTACTTCAGTAGTGTTTATGACTAATATTAACTGGGAACTTCCACTGAGAAATACCCAACTGAAGAACTTCCTTAAATGCAACTGTAAGCAGACAGCCATTCTCTGAAGCAGAGACTTTAGCAGAAACAGGCTGCAAGCTGGCTTTGGACCCAATGCAACATTCCTTATTTCTGTAAGTGATGTCAATGATTTGTGGAGGCTCCCTACACTGGGAAAAGTTTACCCTGCATGAAAGGGGAGCCACGTGTGAACAGGCAACCGTGCATGCTTGGGAAGAGTTAACATACATGGCAACTATTGTACTGAATATAATACGTGCTTTTTAACGTGTTGTGAAGGAAAAGTCAGTGATGATAATGACACCAACAGAAAGTAGCAACAACTTTGTAAAACTAGTGCTGTTCATCTGTATTGAATGTAACCTGTGTTACATATAGAGAGAGAGCACAACAAGATGGAGGGTGAAATACTTCTTAGAGAAGAATAACCAATCCATTGATTCTTAGTTAATCTCCAAAGGAATTTAATTATGCAGACCCTTGAGCTCTGTTTAAGTTTTATCCTTATTATGTCTTCCTTGCTTCCCCCTCAAACCACTATATATTGAAACTGAATTTCTATAGAATATAGGGAAAGTGCTTTCCTTGGAAAACTCATTTCACTAGCATCAGTGCCTTATTGCCATTGAGACAAGTATTCAGGAGATTTTGTACATAAGCATTAATTCCTTAGACCTGTCAATATGAAAAAGTGAGATATTTTGAAATCAACTACAATACATAGGTCTTCTCCCTCTGTTCCTTGTTAAAATTAAGTAAATCTTGGTAGCTAGTTTAGATAGAGCTACACTATATTCAGTATTTAATTTAAGAAAACATGATTGATATAAGGAGCCTTTGAACTATTTGTTGATGTTGTTTGAATTCAAGCCTTTATTCAGGCTGTCAGTCTGGAGTGAGAGTGGAGAAACTCAAAAAGATGAATTTGAAATAACACACGTCATTTCTGAGATCTTATGACCTCTTTCTCTTCTGCAAAAATGGAAGCTATGTAGTGCAGCAAGACCACAGATTCTGTGATATTATTTTTGTTTCTGTAGTCTCATAAAATTCCAAAGTTTGGGGAAAAGGGAGAGACAGGTGTTGATGCAAAGTCATCATGTTAATGGACCTGTGTTAGTATACCTATGGAACTTCTTGTCAAAATTGTTCAGGATGTGAAAATTTTGGATGTGTTCAAGGGGAGATTGGACAAGTAAGTACTTGAGAGATTCACTGAGGGGAAACTAAAGAGACAGGCAACATCAATCTCAGGAAGTTCTCTGACCTGAAAATAGCTTGCAACTGGGAGAAGACTCTGAGGAAGTATTACATATACTTGCCCTGTTCTTATCCTTTCCAGGGCATGGATTTCTAGCCACTGTTGAAGAGAAGATGGGTCTGAACTGTTGTGGCATATGTTCTTATGTTAATGACTTCATGCTGATACAAATGTGTAGGAATTTATGTTAAATCATCTCCTGTAAAAGACAGGGTAGTGTAGAAGGATAGGGCACATTACTATTGCAGAAGCTCCAAAAGACCTTGGAACATCCATTCAGAATTATTTCTTATGATTTTAGAATATCCTTTTGAAAGATAAAACCTTTGAGTAGGTTTATTAAAGATAAGAGAGTTTTATCTGGTTTTTGAAAAGACGCTGTGTATAGTTTGACTATGTTTGCATTTAAATTGTGATGCCCAGCAGATCAGCTGCATGATATCATGGCTTTCATTGTTAGTAATCATTCTAACTGCATACAAAGATAACCAGAAGGGTATATCTATGTAAATACACAATGAGGCCACCTTCTTGATTGGTGTATTGTAAATAGATCTTGAGAAAAAGGCCTCTCAAAGAGTAGTGGTTAGAGATTTTTGCTGTTCTTCAGCATCTAACCATTTAATGCAGTTTTAGTGTAGGAGTCTTGAACTGGGTCTCCATATACACCAGTTATGTTGTCCTAGTTAAAAACTGTACAATGGAATAAACTTTCCAGGCTTCCTCCTAAAGTAGAATTTATACGGAAAGCTAGTGATTCTGTTTCATTTATTTAAGGAAAATATAAATCCCCTTTAATTATTTTTACAAGATGATAGAGCAACTGAAAATATAGCTTCCCTGGCACATGGAGTTGATACACTTCCTTTCAAGATTATTTGATTGTATGTTATAGTGGAATTTGAAAATAAATAGTTCTGTTTCTCGGCACAGTGAAAAAAATATTTTGGAATGATTCATCACTGCAGTCTTTTTCTTGTTGATATAGTTGTTCCAGCTCCTCATGTTAATTTTTAAATTGTTTTATAAATGAAAAGATGGCTTTGTGACTTCAATGGAATGCTTTTCTTGATTCTTACTCATAGTCATCCTACGAGAGTTTGGTGGGTCTAAGCTTGACTAATTAGAGCGTGCAAGACAAAATAAGATGCTCAGATGAGTGTTTCTATAAATCTTACAATGTACCATTGCAGTGAAGTTTTATAATCAAGCAAACCAAAAAGGTTTGAGCAGTCAGGCTGCTCAAGTTTTAACTAAAATTTCTTGATATCTACATGCACCAAAGATAAATCAGCAGCTGTGCCTGCTGAATTTAACAGTAAATCTTTCCCAACTTTAAGAAAAGAAAGCTTGAAGTAAAGTGCTGTGTAATGGTTTACAGCATATTGACACTCTACTTGGCTGAATACAGCCCCATTGTCTGTGAAGCTAAGGGTACTAAACGATAAACAAAAACGCAGACCAGCTTCTTGCAGATTTGTTCTTACCATGCTGTAAAAAGGAATGTGTGTACAAAGAGATAAAGGAAAAGAAAAAGGATAATTCATTGTGTGTTCTGAGTTCTAATATGGAAAATACATCACTGGTAATAATTTTGACTTTCTGAAAGAGTTGTCACACTTTAAGATTTATTCCTGGTGAAGTAGGGAGAGAAACACATGATCAATGGGTTTGGGCCTTTTTGCATAATTAGTGGCAAAATGTGCGCACACACACACACGCTCACTTACTTCGTCTGGCACAGCTTCAGTCTTCTTATTCACCAGCTGCTAAGTCATTTTCATATCCGTAGCTGCTTCCTCTGAGTGAAAACACACCTGCTCTTCTAGCATTGTATCCATTTATTGTTGGCTTCCTGGAAGCAAAAGATGTAAGAGAATTTTGGCTTGTATTGGAGATCTGAATAAGCATGGGTTAACTCAAAACTGCCACACTCTCTTGCAAAGCTATTATATGTTAATTTGTCTGTGGTAATCACCAATTCCCTCCAGTAGATACACACGAGGGCCTAGAATTAAATATTCTAAGTGGCATTTTGCTTGTGTTATTTTGTCTATACTGCTGGGGAATACTTATCTGATTAGATTTTGACCATTGCTATAGTGTTGCTACATACCTGCCAGCGCTCTTAAATTGCACTGCAATCAGTTTATTGTGTGTTAAAACAATTCTACACAGAACTGAAAAATCATTCCCTGCAACAGTGAGTAACAACTGCTTTTTAGGTCACAAAAGGGAGATCAGGCAAAAAGAACACTAAAGAAAGGTGGCTGTTAATATGGGGAATAAAACCAGGAGAGATAATGATAGATGTTGCATTCATTGAGAATAAGAAAATGAAGTACTAGAGGCCCTCCTTCCTTGGTGCTTGGCTTTACCTTTCCATCCATACCCTGAAGTACAGTCAATTTAATAGCTGTCTCTAAAGCCCTCTCTTTGAAGATTTGATCTACGCTATGGCCTGGACTTTATAGAAGTGATCTTAAATTTCTTCTCCAAATTCATCAGAGGCAATGGGCTGATGAAGCATTGTTCTATCTGTCCAACCCCTGATGCATTTGTATCTTCCAGCCTACCTACTACTTTGTTGACAGATAGTAGAGTAGCTAAAAACAGGAATGACAAAGGGAATTTAGGATTATGGTACCAGCGGCTTTGTGGAGTCTGCTACAGCATTGGTACATATCTTCCGTTCTTCATAGAGTATGGGGCTTGCTGAAAAACAGTGCTTTAAGTAGAGTTGCTGTCCATGCATGATACTCTGTAGTCCTGAATCCTTTCTAGTCATGTCTCTTGGAGATGAATATTCCATTTTTCATGGACTAATTAGGGTGGATCAGAGATTATAATTTTCCAGTCTCATGGCTACAACAGTCTTTGGGTTCCAGCCTCCATTCCAACATTGTTTGCATGTTTTATGGCACAGTAGGCAGGAGGTCATTCCCACTTTGCTGCTTTTGATAATCGGCTTTACTGACTGATTTTCTGTTTTACTGGTGCCTAGAACAAGCCCTCTGAAGATACCATCCTTGCCAAAGGCAGCATCAGCTTTACCTAAACCATTTCTAACATATGTTTGCCTGTTTTGAAGATCTATATTGGTGATAAAGATTTCACAGCCTCCCAAGGGACCTTCTGTTCTTTCTTACAGATTTTTTTTCTAAATCTCTAATTATTCTTCAGTTGAACCACACTTTCCACAAGGTACAAGGAACAAACTGGACAACATGCTGCAGCTGAGACTTTCCACCATAGTTTTCAACAAATACGTGCTGTCTGATTTATATCCTTTAAACAGGACAAAAACTTAAGATTTTAAACTTGTTCAATTATTTGCTCCAGTATTTTTCTCAGATTAAAAGTAAAGCAGAACAGTATGTAATTCCCTGGTTTCTTCTGTTCTCTCCTCTTAAAGATAAACATGATGTCTGTCCTTTTTAATCCTTTTAGAAGCTCATCTGTTCTCCACAAGTTCTCAGAGAATTGCTAATGGCTCAGAAATGTCTTGATTCTGTTCTCTAAGTATTCTGAGAGGAATTTCTTTAAGCCCAGCTGGTTTGAAAGTATTTTATGTAAGTTATTGTTCTAGCCTGTATTCTCTCTCCTTGTCACTGATACTAACTATAGTAGCCAGCTGATTGAGGTTGACCCTTCTAGTGAAGAAAAGAAAGATATCAGCCTTTTCAATACCTTCTCCAATCAGCCTTTCTCTCTGCTGAGTAGCAGATCCTTCTTTCCACTGCCTTTGTCTTGTTACAGATGTATTACCAGGATACATCTTTTTTTTTGCCTTGCTACTTATCCCACTTGATGCCTTGACTTTTCTGATTTTGCCATCTTTTTTACATTGCTCAGTAATTTAACTTAGAGCATAGAAAGAGGAAACTGTATTGTAGTAGTAAAAAAATCATTCTCACCGTTATTTAGCATGTTGGGATTTTTTTAAAGCATTTTATTTTGCCCTAGCATTGGGTTGGTTTGTGTTATCCCCTCGTTCTTCTAAAGCAGATGGAAAATCTCTTAAATGCCTTGATTTATTTTTTCCAAGGATCATAATGATGTCTGCATACTGGATTTAGGCACTTAAAATGTCTGTATAGATCTAGTCCCAACCGATTTGCCAGACTGTACATTTATGTTAGAGATGGGTCTGAGCACAGAAATGTCTTGCTTACATTAGTGGCTTCTTATTCCTGCCTAATTTTTGTTCTGATTAAAGCAGGATTATTTAGTTACGATCAGATTTGTGTAGGTTTATGCTAGCAAATTGCCTTGCTTACCAATCTTTCTTTGCGTGCACTTCATTGTCCTTGTTTATTTCTACATTGTCTTGTGGGAAAAAAAAAAAAGAAAGAAAGAAAAAAGTTTCAGTATGTATTTTTCCCATCTGGTTAGTCCAGCACTCTTCTTAATTAGTAAAATGCCATCCTGTCAGATTCTCTCCTGCCAGGAAGTCGTTCAGCTACCAAATCACTTCTTCACCTCCATCATATATTTGAACATTTGAAAACAGCAAAACTGTAAGACATCATATTCTTCCTTATAACAGAAAAATCAAAATCAACTACAGCAATGCTAATTAAGTGTAGTTTAGGATTAGTTTGAATTTAAACCAGGCCTCATGAAATTTCAGAGCATGTACCCAGAGAATCATAAAATATGTAACAGAGCTTCTCAATTAACATTCACTTATTTGGGAACAATATAAAGCAGCACAAACAGACACAACCTGTTCCTTACTCTTTCTGCTTGGCCCAGACTGCTTTCCCTACTCATTATTCCAGAGGCCAGCTCCTTTTTATACCAGGGCAATACCAAACTGGATCAAGTATCGCTGTATTCCCTTTCTTGGGTCTTAAACTTTTTTTTTCATTTATAAAGCCACTTAAAGACAATTTAATAGACAGTATGAAGGGTGAAGTAAACTACTTGGAGAATCTTCTGCACATAGAACCTGCTTCCCTAGGCTTCCACTTCTAGTTGCTGTTGCAGTCTCTGAATCAATAAGGGCATTCTGATGCAAGAACTACTTATGTGGAAATGAGCAAGGAAAGACCAGGTGACTGTGGCTTAGCACTGGGTACTATTGGTTCTGTAGATGTGACTGTTCCAAGATGTGAGAAAGCTGGGTGAGCTCATTGTATAGATGTATCAGGTTTTACCACTAGTAGCCCAGCAGAGGATGAAACCAATTGTTTTTTTCTTCCACAGTATAGCTGTGGAAAGTTAACTGAATGATACAAATTCTCTTTGAGCAAAGGCTGTGTTCATAGAGTGCAGCGAGGCTAAAATTTTATGAAAATGTAGTGCTAGTTCGCCATAATTTTTATGTATGCTTCAACCCCAACTAAAGAAACTGACCATGCCTAGGCATCACTGAGTAAATCTTTCTTCTAGCTTCCAGAAATGTAGCTGTAAGGTGTCAGCATTTCAGCCAGTGGGCAGAGGCCCCAGGAATATCCCTGAAGCTCTCCCTAGCATACTTACACTGTTCCATCAGACTGGATTCACTCCAAGAAATAAGTATACCAAAGCCAGTATTTTAGAACATGGAAACAGCCTCCCCCTAACCGGTCTTTATTAATCACTGTCTCTTTGGACAGCATTTTGCTTCCCTAAGTGTTTGTCAGATTTGTGCCTGAGGCATGCATACTTGAGAAATACAGCTTTATTTGGGTGTTGAATAACTTAATACACCTCATTAGTAATAAGATGCTTTTTTTCTGACAGAACATAAGACTTATTAAACACGACTGTTGGATTCATTCAATGTCTAAACAGGACCTTGCTGCAAATACCAATGTACTTGAGCAGACATATAGTAAAATACCTCATTATATCATTAGGAAAATGATAATAAACAGCGATAATGAATCTCTTGGATTCTTTTATAGTAAAAGAAGTAAGAGTGTAATGTCTCACACTACAGGAAAAAAACAGTAGTTGACAAGGGGTTAAGATGGGTATACTGTATAATGAAACAGGTTAATTATGGAGAGATATCAGACACCAATTATTTAATCCATAATAGCAGTGTTCTGCTACATTACAAATACAGCTTGCATTCCAATTCCTACCTTTGGTGACCAACTAATATGCAAAGCATCTTAGCAATGTATATTGGGAATTTTTTTGCCACTTTCTTTCAGCTGGACATTGTCTTTCAGGATGCATTTGTCTTTCTGCTTGTTCTTTCTCCCCTAGAATTGCTTCTATTCCTTCTAGATCCTCCCGTCTTCATCCTCTGCTGCTTCTGCATGCCTTCTAAGGGTTTCTCAGTTTTTCCTTTGACTTTGCCCAAACTCCACCAACTCTAACTCAGCTTCTCCTTCCTATTCTGCTTCTTATGCCTCAGAAACCTCACAGCCTTTGAATTCTGTGGCCATCACGACTTTTCCCAGTCAGATATGTCTTTGCAATGGCTAGCGTATGTTTCTAGCATATGTGTTCTAGCATGACAAACACCAGCCCCATAAAGAAGCTTCTCTGGTACTTGAGATAAGGAAACAAGATTTTCTTCTTTTGCTGCCATAATACTTCATTAGAAAAATATGTGCAGTGGAAATGTAGTATGGAAAGCAGGAATTCACTTGCCTTTAAAAAGATTATCAAAGAGGAAGAAAAATGATGAGATGAAGACATTGCTGAAACAAGGGATTCATAGGTACAGACTGAAATGTATGTGGCGAGGTCATCTGTACCTAGATGATGAATCTGATTTTTCCAACTAGCAACCTGGAGCCATGACTGTTGTCAGCTTCAAGTAATTTCTAAAGAACGGCTGCAGTTGTAAAAAGACAAATCTTGTTTACCAAGATGCAGGCTTGCTCGTAACTGTAAGAATAAGAAAGGACACTGGATTATGGAAAATTAAGAGAAGAGTCTTGAAGCAAATTCTAGAAGGTAAGAGAGGACTACTCGGGTTCTAGCCTGCATAGTGCTAGTTACCTCTCTGGCCATCCTTACCTTTTTTCTGGCCATCCTTACCTTTTCCCTGTTACGAGAACTTTTCATGGTCTGATCTCACCCACTCCACAACATTCAGGATAATGTTCAGACTGAATCTTTAAATCCACTCAGCATTCAGAGTATATTAGATTGGGTGTTTAACCAAATTGTTGTTCTCATTGTTTAAGCTTTTAAGTTTTCAAAACAAATTGACTCAAAAGCAAATGCCTATCTACATTCTTTGGATGTCTGAAGGCACTACGAATATCAGCCTGGCAGCAAGGGTAATAAATAAATCTGGTAATATAATAATTGCATATTCATCTTCCTTATTTCCACCCCTATTTCATTTTGACATCTGAATGTGTTTGGCATTAGGGTAATACTTTTTTTTTTTTTTTTTTTTTCCAAAAAAAGGTGAAGATTGATGGAACTGCTTCTGAGAAAACAAGAACTGACTTGAACCTTTCTTTTGTTTTTTGATTAAAAAATATGGCATTTACCTGAAGTTTTCCATAGCTTCTGGGATTTTTCCCATCTGTGCTGCAGGTACCGTTTCTCTATTATTTTTAACCATTCTTTTGCTGACACTTGACTATGAGCATGCATAAATTACTAGCAAGCATGTCTCTGCTAGCAGCTACATAAACAATATAAAGAATAAAAATAGATTACTGGAAAATACAAAAGCATTAAAAGATTTGAAATACTGTCAAATACAAAAGGTGTTTTTAGGAAATTATTAAAAATGCTATCCTCTTATGACCTTCAATTTCATAATTTTTATATGTGTGTATAATAAAACAGCACAATTTGTTAAATGCATAGGTTGGCCTTTGGGTTCACCATATGTTTTTGAATATCAAAATGATAGAGATTCCACCTCAACAATTTTTTCTTACAACGTACTTTGAACAGAACATTACAGATGGTGCTCCTTGATTGCTCACAAAATTTCATGTTCATAGTTTTCTGAAAAATTCCTTTAAGATATCTAATGGTTTTCAACACTTTGTATCAGGTCATTGAGGGAATGGTGAACTTCCAGAAAAAAGCCACAGTTGTTTAATGGTAAGGAATAATGTAGAGCCCTGTAAGTTTTATCTGTGGAAGATATTCTCAGATTAATCAGATTTTGCATTAATACAGTCTTGGAACTTGGATTGTCTCTTGTCCATTCATAATTTCACAGGTCATCCCTACCCGTTCACAATCCCATAATTTCCTTTTGACAACTCAAGACGAAATCAAAGTGTATAGGTGGTGTGAGGCTATCATGGAGGAATACCAAAGCATTGCTTGGGCATGCAAGGATGGAACTAGTAATACTAGAGCTGAAACTGAAACGAATGTGAACAGCAAAAAAAAAAAGGCCAAACAAACTTGTGTGGGTACACTGGCAGTGGAAGGAAGACCTTGGAAAATGTTGCCCCTTGAACTGGGCAAGCAATCTAATAATGAGGATGAAGGCTGACACCAATGCTGTCTTTGTTCCTGTCTTTATTAGTAGGGTCTGCTCTCAGGCCTCACAGGACTCTGTTCCTAGTGGCAAAGTTTTGGGGGGAAATTTACTGTCTACAATAGACAATTGAATCGGAATTAGCTTGAATAAACTTGACATATGCGAAGTCCATGGGAGATACAGGATTTCTCTGGTGGCACTAAAGGAGTTGGTTGTTGTTGGTTAAGACCTCTCTTAAAAATATTTTTTTAAGATTTGGTGATTAGGGGAGGTTCCCAATGACTAGCAAAAAGACAAATATTATGCCCATCTTCTGAAATGGCAAGGAGGAGGATCTGGTGAACTACAGACCTGTATAGGAACAAGGTATTTATAAATATGTCATTTCTAAGGAGAAAGGTTGATTTGTTCTAAACCATAGATTTTCACAAGTCTTTATTACTGCATTTGAGTAAATAGGTTTGGGCTCTTGATTTTCTATCATACCTCTTCCTGCAAAAATTCCATTGAAAATGTCTCCATGCAACAGTGTTTTCCACAGAATATTGATGGCCAGGGACTACAAATTGACTATTAGGTAGGCATCAGCTTGGATATAACTTGCCCTTAGAACTATGGATTCAAATCCTGGCATTGATCAGTAAATCATTTGCCTGGTCTAGAGGAAAGTTATACAATTCAATTTTAGAATTTGGCTTAATATTTACAAAGCAGAGCTAGCAAGGAGAGAAAGCAGGTTCTATCTTGGTTTTAAGAGAGTTAAGAGGTGATGGACCTTGGCTTACTTTGTCTCCTTATGGTGAGCTTCATATTATTGAGCTTGATGACATCTTAAATTAATGTTTTCTTTCAAATTCTTTGAACTAGTGTTCTAGACTTCTGAAAACTAGCTAGTTCTTACCAAAAGGCTTTACTATTGCCCCCTGGCCCAAGCAGTGAGCCAGCATTTGAGATGTTGTATGATTGGTTGTTATATGAATGAGTTAATGGTTGAAAATGTTTTGGGGTTCTTTGTTTTGTTTTCTGGTCAGGTAATGCAAAGTCTTTTTTTAGCGAGTACTTTATTCATAAAAAAACCCCAAACCAATGCACAGTTCTTTGCTAACAGTTTCTGTCTGACTTCCCAGTTACTCCTGCTTCTCAAGGTAGCTGCCTTGACTCCTTTCTTGGGTCTAGCACATGACTGTTCCATGCTTTGCTGGCCCTTTTTTTTCCCTCTTTTTAGAATTTGCAGCCACTCCAATGAGGACCCTTGTCTTGTAGCATCACTGTTCATCAGATCTGTGTACAATCTAGTGCTATTTGTTTCCATGATAGTTTCTAGCTGTCTCATTAAAATGCTTCTTCCAATCGGGATAACCAAGAATTACCAGACTCTAATTAGGTTTCTGTTTGCTTGCAGATCAATCATGGGCTTGATGGCTTTATGATTCCCGGTATAAAGATATCCTAAACATTTCTAGTGCACAGAAATGTGCATAGATTCCACTTCCCCAGAACTGACACAGAAGATCTCTATTCCTCTTTGCTTTTTCTGTTTTTTTTTTTTTTTTTCCTACTCTTGTAATTTAATATGCCACAGTAGATGGGTATAATCCCTACTTTGTACCATACTGTCTTGATGCTTGTTACATTCTCTGTTTTCTTTGCCTATGTCCAGTGTACCAATATTGATGATGATAACTTCCACTGGGCACAGAGGGAAAAGGGTCTGTGGCTTATTCACAAGAGAATCAAAACATTCTGAACATTCTGTTCGCTATTCGTCATCAACTTTTTGGCCCTCTCAAAAATAGATAGTTTTTACCAAGTTCCCCTGTCATCACTATGATCTGACCTGCACTTTTAGTATTAGCAGTGAAACCTTCAGGCAGATGGCCCTCTGATTTGCTCGGATCTTTCCCCATACCAGTGAAACCTACTCAAGATTTCTCATCAAAACAGTGGTGTAAATAAGTGTCCAAGCTAGAATGATTGCCTTTACAAGCTAGATGATAATGGTGTTATAAATTTATTGTATGATAAGTTTGCCTGCTATGTGCCATTTCTTGCTGACTAAATAAGGTGCTTTTGAAAACATTTCCTTTACGCTTATTAAGCCTCAGATTCATCTATTAAATGTGAATTACATTGTAGAGAAAATATGCCAACTTAGTTTCTCCTTAACACAGCAATTTGTCATATCATATTATATTTTGACATTTAGAGAACTTTTTCGTTATTTGCAAATACCTTTCTATACATGTTACAATGCAGGCTCTTACTGATTATTCATGACGTATTGTTGGATGGTGCCATTATTTCCACTCCCTCCTCTTGAAGCCAAATCAGTTATTTAGAAGCCATGGGGATTGTGACATCAATTAAAATATTAAACAGTCTGGTTCTATCAAAGTGCTTCATCCTGTGATTCTTTTCTGGGTGAGTCATTCTGACTTATATGGTTAAGCTAAATGTAAAGAAAGGATACTACATTACAAAGCTGTGAGCAGTACACACATGTATATTTCTTTTGAAAGAGAAAAACACATGGATCACAAAACACATGGTATTCTTTCCTCGTCTGTCATTCACTAGATTGTGCTTGTAATGTTAAAACTTTATGTACCAGTTTTTCTTCAGCTTCAGTGAATTAGAGATTTTTAGGCCCCTCTGTATTAGAATAGTCATGAAAGATATTTTACAACTACATTTTTGTTCTAACTTGGGGGACCCTGACATGTATCAGTGTTTCAGAGACTGAACATCTCCTTTCTTATTTGAAGTTATACTGCTTCCATGAACCTTACTTTGCTGAAGCTTCTGTCCAACTGTAGATATAACCATTTTTTCAGGTGAAAAATTATTATTAAAGTACTGTCAAGACTTGAGTTGTCTTTCTATATTATTTTATAACTAGAGATAGGAAGAACCATTCACTATGTATTGCGTTTATGGTAAACCCTGAACGAAACTGTTAATAGGTAATTTATTGTACTGGTCACAAATCTGAAAGTTTGTTGGGAAGGATAAGGAGAGTTTTCAGATTTGAATTTAATAAATATGGCTAATGAAGTTTAGCTGTTGAAAATTCCTAACTGATACAATACAGAAATACCTAAGCTGTCTTTTAACAGTTGTTTGTTTGTTTATTTACTTATTTCCTCAGTCTAACACTGTGGTTTAGGGACAGTGAGTATTTGAAAGAATGTTACTAGCATTGTAAAATTATATGAGTGTGTGGTGGGGTTTTTTTGGTGTTTTTTTTTTTTTTTTTTTTTCCCAGCACAAGTAACACAGAGGGTGGGTGACTACAGTGAGAATTTGGATATGTGGGTACATGCTGAAAGGAACTTCTGCAGGAAGAGCTGCAATAGAAAGAAAACCTATAATCCAAATGTATTTGCACTAAGGCAACAATTATTAGAGAAAGGCTCTATTAGAAACCATGGCTTTTCATAAGAAGCTGTCCTATTTCTTTAGAAATGGCATGTCTTTAAGTACCTTAGTTTCTATACTTCAAATGGAGAAAAAAAGCTAAGATCTTGAATACAGAAAAATAAATTAAAAAAAAACCCCAACAAGTGGAAAGAGCAAAAAGAAGGGAGGTCCTGTAAGATAGAAGAAAGAAAAGGTTCCATCTCTAACAAAAAGAGTGAAGACAAAAAACTTACATATAGTTTGGTGATGGCCAAGTTTCTTATGGTCAGGGTCCCTTTTTTCCCAGTGATGTGTTTGGGTTAGGCCACAATAGCTACATTTCTTGGCATTTCACTTGATATAATAAAATGTTGCAGGATCTACCCCCATTTCTCCCTTAGCATGCTTTCTAGCGTAGTCCAAACTCCTCTACTTAGATCTGGTAGATCTGGCATATGGGCTACCAGGTGCTTATAAAACACTGGTTATCTTCATTTTACATCAGGGAGAATGCCTTTCTAGTTAAACATATTTGATTTATATATATATATATACGTATATATATATAAAATATATGTGTTCTGTCGGCATGCCTATTTTTTTTGAGTTTCTCTCTTATCTCTCAACATATTTAGATTTTAGATCATGAGTTTTGAGTTGTTTTGAAGTAAACAAACAGAAATGTCTCTGCAGCAGTACGCTGCAGCTTAAGAAGTTGTCATGTTCTGATTTATGAGAGGAGAAAATCATACCTATCCCATAGCATTAATCTCAGGCAACTAAGGGATGTTTTTTAAACACTGAGGGAGGACAAGGTAAGTTCAGGAAAAGCTTGCTGACAGTAAGTATTGGCAGAAGCTGAGGAATACTGGTTACTACTACTATATGTGCACTGCCTTAAAGCCAGCTAGCCATGAGAGATTTTAAAATTCCAGCAAGTTTTTTTGCTATTTCTTGTTCATGTGGGACTTCTCTGACTTCTTCCATGATGACCATCCATACAGTTACTTAGAAGCCTGTTACCATTTCTAGAACATATACTAATAACAATAATATTCATACCTTGTCATTCTTTCAGGACTGCAGAAATCTACTACAGATATAAAACTGTAAAACTTTGTGTTCTATGGTACTCTGCTATAATTTGTACTATCTGATATGAAATTTCTAGTTACACTTCCTGTTCAGAGACTGCTTAAAGTCTGAGAATAGCAGATGGGTGCTTTTTTAGCCTTACAATGAGAAGTAATAAGCAGCAGTACAACACTCGCTAACAGGTTTCAGTTTTTTTTTTTTTTTTTTTAACTGAAATAACAAGTATTGAAATATCAGCATCTCTTTGTTGGACTTGTTTGTCTGCATCTCCACAGGCCGTAGATGTCCTTGGCCTCTTTATTTTTTTTTTTTACCAGATGGCAGTCATAACTGCTTTTTCATCCACTTGTTCTGTATTTATATATTTCAAACAGATTTTTAAATGGATCTCATGGCCTAGTGTGATCATTTAAAATATTTATATATAAAAATGGTTTTCCTCCATGTTTTAAACAAATAGAAATAAAATATTTTTCTTTATCTAGTACATTCTTATACTTTTTTCTCTGTAATTCTCTGGGACAGATTTTGCAGGAAGCTATCCTCTGGATAACAGATCTTTAGAGATACATCAGCTGGAAGTTAAGAACAGAACTGATCAAGTCAACTCTCAGGTTCATTTTTTTTTTTTTTTCCCTCTAGAAGTGGGAATCAAGCAGACCTAGTCAAGAAGATGAGATATGATGAAGAAAAAGAATGCACACTTATAGCATTATGCTTCAAATCACAGAGTAATTTAGGTTGGAAGAGGCCTCTGAAGATCACCTAGCCCAAGCTCGTGCTCAAAGCTGGGTCAACTTCAAAGTTACATCCAGTTCCTGAGGAACACCTTCAGCTGAGTTTCAAAAATCTCCAAAACAAACACAAAAAAAGACAAGACAATTCCACAACTTCTCTGAGCAGCCTATTCCAGTGCTAGATTACTTCTCTAAATCTCCTTGCTAATACAGCCTTCATCACCATAAAAGCACAACTGCTGACTCACGTTCAACTTGCTCACCAGGACCTCAGGTCCTTTTCTGCATAGATGCTATCTAGCCAATGGGTCTCCTGTTCTTTCTCCCCTCCACTCTCAACTTCTCCCCTCCTTTCCCCATAATGTTTCACTCATTGAGTTTTGTTTGGTTGTTTTGGTAAGGGACTGTCTGCTGGTTCTGTAAATGTAGCTTATCATGTATGTGTTCTCTCTGCTATAAAACTTCCTGTTAAGCCCATGGCATTGTGGCCTATGCGTTTTGTTTTTCCTTGGTAAATCCTCCAAAAGCTGCTGCTCTGAAGGAGTTCAGCCACCTCTCTGGAGATGAAAGGGGAGCCTTCATGTCCTTATGAAGAAATACATAGAAGTTCTGTAAAATTTATTTTTAATTTGAGACCTAAGGACTATTTCATTAGATTCTAGAAATGGTCCTTGTTTTCTTCTCTCGCAACTCACCTTGTCTGTATTTTGTATATGTAGCCTCTAAAAGTGTTTAGGAGATTCATCTTAGAAACTACACAGGAAATATAATCAGCATACCCCTAAAACCTTCAAAATAGATTTACTTATGGATAGTAAAATGGGGGCAGTGAAAACATTACAGGAATAAGAGACTTCTGTTTTGCAGAGGTAGAAAAGGACGAGAAAGGCTATTGAACTAATTGTATAATAAGTTATTAAAAGAACTGCTATGGTGACAGATGGAAATAAACACTGCTGCATGAATAATAATTATGTTTTTCCCTACCCAAAGATCAACTCTAGACATTCTGTCTGAATTAATTTTCCTTTAAATTAAGAGGGGAAAAAAAAACTAAATAGAAAACAAAAGAATTAATGAAATCCCTGCATTTTTCCTCTATAATGCTGTATCAACTTTCTCTCAAAAATAGAGGCTATTCTTGTGTACAAAACATTTAGAAATGTAAATGTGTATGACTTAAAAAGCAGAGAGAAATAACAGTAAGAATTCTAAGAATAATTGCAGCTAAAAAAACCCTACAAAAAACCTTCCCAAAACCTGTCAAAAAAAAGGATTCCTCACAAGAAATTAATTACAAGAAATAAAAGTACATTCTGCATAGAAATTATGGTCCTATGAAAACAGAAGCCACATACTGATACCTTTATGTATACTAGTTCTTCCTCTCTGTCTGTATAAATAAATGACCCTTGCTTTCTTATTCTCTTCCTCTCGTCACAGTTTCTTCAAATCAAATTAAGACTTTCAGGACAGGTGGTATTGTGTTCTGTGTATTTGTACAGTATGTGAACTCTCAAAGAGTCTGAGGCCTCTAGTGCACTGTCATAACAGAACTAAATCTGAAGTAGTAATCATGCTAACAAAGGGGGAGGGTAATTCATGTTGATTCTGAAATAAGTTCTGCCAAAAAGCGATGAATACAGGATTTGGTACTTCAGATCTCTGTGTCAGCTCCTTTGTTTTCCAGCTGCCAAGGTTAGGTGCTACTTATTTTGAAGTAGGAACTTTTTTATTTTCCATTTTGTAAAGCACTAAGCGTATTCTTTGGCCTAAATAAATAATGAGTTCTAAAGTAAAAAGATCACTCAGACTTTGGCTATCAGAGACATGCACTGATCTTGTTTGTATTGCTAGATGGTTCAACTCCGGTTTGTTGTATATTTATGTCTTTAAGCCTATGAGGTTAAACAACAGTCCTATTGCAAAAAGTAGGTATTTCATGTACCCAGAAGTTTGAAACAATTTTATGTCTTTGATAGGAAAAATCATGCTAATTGTTTAAGTGTAGTGGAATGCAGGCAGATACACCTTAAGATGCCCTTTTTATTCTGGAGCTCTGAATTGAGCTGTAATTTCATATACACGTATTATTTTTATATGATAGCTATTACAATGACATTAATATTCTAGTATTACCTATGTCAATATCAGTTACTTGAATTTACTCCACTGAAAATCTTGTCACAAGTACTCAGTTATACCTTTGCTTTTCTCTCTTGACACCCACCCATTTTAGGATTGCCCCACATTTAGCAACACTGCTAGTTTCTGCAGTACGTTAATCCTCCCATCGCTATTTTTTGCATAATACAAATGTGCGTATCTGTAAAGGCACTGTGACTTGAATAATGCAGTCATAATTAAAGTAGAACTATAATGCGTTTTCCTCACCTCCCACATACCTATTTTTATCGCTTTCCTTGTTCTGACTCACAGAAGATGTGAAGGGAAGCGCTGAGGCCTTGCCCAACATACACTGTCCCTGGAAACTGCTGCCTTCCCACTTGATTTGCCTCTGCACGGGAAGTACTGTGCCACCAAGTTACTGTCATCGTGTGCAGCGTACCAGAGCGTGTCTTTGCCTAGGATCCAACTCCTAATAGCAATATTGAGTCCTCAGGACTTGATACGTTTCTACTAATTAGATTTTATGCTAATGTATCTTATCTTCTAGCTAGCTCAATTCCCAGAGAGCTCCAAGAACTGGAAGTTGGGGGAAACTTTATTTCCCACAATGGCAATCATGATAGCTGGGACACTGTATTTGGAAAGTAAAATAATGAAGAAGGTGACAGCACACGTAAGTAAAAGTGCTAAAGGAGAATGGTTGTCTAAAGATCTACGTGTCTTTACATTTTAGGTGTTTCCCTCCTGCACCACGTCAGAAGCTTAGATACTCAAAGTTCCTAAATTCTGAAGTTCCTCAAAGAAACCTTTCTTTCTTTCACTCCTTACCCTTCCCCAAGAGCATATGCTCTATTTCTGTGTTTTACTGTGTGCAAACCCTGGAAAAAGAAACACTCCTGCAGATGAGGTCCCTGAGTGCAGGTCTCTCTTCTCCTAGAGAAATCTTATCACTAGTCTCAAATCAGGTTCTTTCTTAAGGTTCTTTGTTGGCCCCTAGAAACCTGAAGTCAGCAGGAATTACGCAGTACCTCAAACCTCTGTGCTCAAACCTCACAGCTACTCAGCAGAGATGGAATTGGCCTAAAGAAATACTTCTGGAGGGGAAGACCCAGCCTCTTGGTCCGTTTCTGATTTTTCTTCAGCACTGGTCCTGGAATCTGGGCTCTGACCTTCTGTTCTTTTAGCCTTGATTCCTCCTGGGATCACTGTGCCTATAGCTATTCCATCTCTGTCTGCTTTTTACCTTGGACTCTTCCGGTTGACTTGACTGGCTTGTGCTGTTTTTGCCGTTTGGATCAATGAATGTGGACACTCTAGCACCCAAAATGGGCCCTATATTTATCCTTGACCTTTCTGTGCTTCAAACTCATTCTTTCCATTCTTGGCCTTGATTCACCCTGATTTTGTGTGTGGTTCGTGTTTGCATATCAGATCCAGCCAGCCCTGGCCTAACCATGGGTATATTCTGAGTCCACAGCCCATAACAGCCAAGCTGATAGACTAGTGCTGAAGTAATTCTGTGGACCTGGGCAAAGAGTCTTTTATTCACATACTAAGACAGCAAAAGAATGTGTTCAGGTATATCTTTTTATAAAATTCTTATTGAGTCTGGCAAATGGCTAAGTCACTCTTAACAAGCCTATATATAGTCACATTACAGACATTGCAGGCAAATCAAAAAGCGTATGAAAAAATATCAGCCCCTTCAAGCTAATAATGCTTTTGAAGGCCAACTTCATGAAATGGAGTAAACTGTATTCCAAAATATGATGTGAATTGCACCATGAAATAAATATTGCCATTTCATTAATTTAGCGATTAATTAACTCCTCTTTTGTTCTAACTATGTTATATCATTAATTCTGATTTAAGTATTTCTTCTTATCAACTGATGTTTGTATGTAACAGGATTTTGGACAAGAATATTTAATGGGTTTTCAGATATGGTGCAGAAGACCACAGTGTTGCATACATTGCATGAATGAAATAAACGCAAAATACAAAACAAAGTAACTAAGAATGCCCTATATTAGAGCATGGTTTTGATCAGATAAAATATATTAAATTTATAATGTGGGAATTTTCTATAAAAAGAGTTGAAATTGAATTGTATTTGTTAATATGCTGTGTAAAAACTGAAATTCAATTGATTTTTTCTTTTTAGCTCTTTTTAATTTTACAGTGAAATCTGTTAGATGGGATGTCCAGCTTCTGTACTTACAGAGATTAAATGTGTCAAGTATGCAGTGTTTTTATCTCACTGAGTGACAAATACTATCACCTGCATTAAGGTGCAAATCTATTCTGCTACTTGGCAAAGTAAACCAGGATCACTGTGTCCTAATAGTTTCCTCTGAAGACTGGGGAAGTCCAGTTTTTTGAAAGTGAAGCTGGTGAACTACACGTGCACTTTTTGGAAGACGGGAAAAATATCCTGGAAACAGCTGTTGCAGTAGAGAGCTATGTCAAGTTATCATAGCAGATTTTGAAATACAGGGCTCTGGTGTTTGGCCCTCCTCATTAAAGAAATTGAAGTAGCCTTAAAAATACAGAAAGGTTTAAAACCCAGTTTATGTGGGCACAGGGACTTCCATAGGAACCGTTGTCATGCTTACCAATTAAAATCTTAAGTCTTTTTTTTTTTTTTTTTTTTTCCCTCATATATTTTTCAAGACCTCATATATTGGAGTCATATGATTCAGGGGATTCAGGGCTGGGTATAGGAGTTGGACCTGAGCAAGTCACCAAGTGGAAAAAAAGCTCTAATACTAAGATGCTGCTGTGGGATGTACCTTCTAGCTCAACTTCATTGAGCACAGGGGCCTGCTAAGTAGCAGGCCTGTAGTTTGGTGAAGTACCACAGCTTCTCTAGAGAGATTAGAAATTAAGGGATCGTAGACAAGGTGGGTTGCTTACATCTGGTACATTTGGTCGCAGAGTGGAGGAGCTCTACAAATAAGTGCTACATAAGGCTAGATGGAGCAGGACGTGACCAGTTTTCTGAATCTCTCTCTTTGGTAAATCTATAGCTTTTATTAAGCTCTTTATTTTGTGAAGACCCAAAGTAGAAAGGGACCAAAATAATTATTTTCTTCAAATATATGGAGCTGACAATATTCGCCTAGCAATTACTTTCCCCAAAATCTTCCTGTATATGATTTAGTTCTATCTGCTTATAATTTTTCATAACCTTAACTGTTAGTGATTTAACTATTAGTCACTTAACTCGTGAGCATTTCCTTATCCTATATTTTCACAACATTTTAAAAAAAAAAAAAAAAATCCAAACTGCAATAATTTCTTAGAATAAATCAAGGGGAAAAGTACATAATTTTCTTTATCTAAATTAAATGAACTAACTTTTATTTGAGATGCTGAAATGCACCATGAACTAAGGCAAGGACTGAGAATTTGACTGAAACTATACTTTTTGGCATAGGTGTGCTTTTATCATCCCTCCTGATTCTGGATAGTTGTAAGCCCTTGAAGCTTTCTGGCAAGTTTAAATATTTGAACACATCTTAATCTAGAAATCATGTTTTTAAATCTAGAAATCAATTAAATCTGTGCTGATTCTGGCATCATGTCTCCTTGTGACAGCCGGACTATCATCCACAAAAAACAGCTATTTTATATTGCAAGACAGTACATGCTGGCCTGAGATGAGCATACTTTCTTTGTACTGACTGCAGCCAGCTTCCTTTTATGATGTTTTTGGTTCGGACAGAACACCTACTATCCTCATGAAAAATAGGGGAGAAAAAACTGGATGAAAGGTTAAATGAAAAAGGAAGCAACACCTGGACTAAGTGGGAGAATCGTGGACTGGAAAAGGAAATGTAATGATATTAGAAGAAAAGGAAAGCTGAGAGTAGCAGATTGGGTGGAAAGTAGTTCACAGAAAAGTTGTATGTATAACTCTGTGTTTCTTTCTTAATGCATATAAGGTTCTGTCAAAATTTTAAATCACAAATCACATGATTTTATTCTTTGTGTTTATTTGAGGGGTGAAAGTAACACTGCTTCCTCTTTCTTGATATGCTGTACGTGGGTATTCAAATTCTGTAGGAAGTGTTGAAGAGAAGTTAAGACCTTACTGCTCTTAAGTGCAAGTTGCTGTCTTGTTATGGTTGTTAGTATAATTTGTTCCTTGAAATTTTTGAGATTGCTGAGGCTTGAGTAAAGACTGCTTCTCTGGTCTATCAAAGAAGTTAGACTGAATTGCTGTTCCAAAGTACAGGATTTAAGTGGACATCTAATTTGTATATATTACAATATACATTTTAATAATTAAATATTTTATATAATGTGATTTGCTTATATGTGCCAGGACTCCATGTCCTATATGCTTCCCCTTAGAATAAATGATGCAAGAACTTTTTGTACAGTAAGCTGCAAAGGAAAATGTAATCAAGCTTGCATGTATTCCTGTCCTTTAGAGCCTAAAAACTTGAAAGTTTGTTTTATATTAAGAATGTCAGTCTTATCTTCCCCCAAGGACTTGTTAGGAATTGGAGAACTGGAGAAGTGTTGATATCACAGGAGATTGATATTGGAACAATTAAATGAAGGAATTTTCAGTTGCAGTGTATTCTTTTTGGCCAGAGGGAGAGGATGTCAGTTGAATAGTGTAGAAAGTAAACAAATTTTGTAAGAAGATCTCCAGCAAAATCAAAGATCAGAAGGTAGAAAAACAAGGATCTCTTTTTCTCAACTTTTTGTCTTTGACACACAAAAAAGAGAAAAACAGAAAAAGAGCAATTTAAAATACAGATTGTCATTTAAGAATACAGCTTTCTGTTCTCGTTTTGTATATTAACAGCCTCCTAAGCTTTGGCAAGAGTAATTCTGAGCTTTGAAGTCAGTTTTTAGCAGGGCAATAAATAAATCCAAAATATCCCCAAGCACCTACTCTTTCAAAGCAATATGAGGGATATAGATGTAATGTTTCAATATTTTAATATTGCTTCCATCTGAGGTGGTTCAAATCCAGGACTTTCCAGTGGACACAGGAAAACACAGAGTGCCCCTCTCTTAATTCCCTTCAATTTTGAGATCTAGTTGC
This sequence comes from Leptosomus discolor, assembly GCF_034619465.1. Taxonomy (NCBI): domain Eukaryota; kingdom Metazoa; phylum Chordata; class Aves; order Leptosomiformes; family Leptosomidae; genus Leptosomus; species Leptosomus discolor. The sequence continues at coordinate 19,114,805 of NC_141395.1, read as the reverse complement.
CCAGCTTTATCAATGTGAAGCCCAAAAGGCAAGGAGATTTTACTACATACACTGAAAAAATTATCAGCCCAGAGCCCATCTCTTCATTTGCCAACAGATTGACCTGAATTTTGCAGAGCTATCCAATGTGGCTCTGGAATTCAACAAAAATAACTGCAATTAATATTTTTCTGCCATATGCCATCTTACAGTAGAAGAATATTTTATTATTACCTTGTTTAAAATTAGGTTTTTAAATTGATGATGTTTTAGAAAATAAAAACGTTTTTCGTGGTTGGCAGGAGGTGCATAAACAAACGTATGAAGACCAGTTGCATTCAATTTTAAGGCTTGGTAACTCAGATAATTATGCAGAACTAATTAATTCAAAATCTGTTTATCAACAGTAGTCTGTAGCTCCAGCATTTCATCCCAGAGGCATTAACAAAGGCTTATCACCTGCTTTCTTGTTGCGTTCTATCTCAAAGGCAAATCAATACGGAAAATATGCCGTTCTCACAACTAACAGATTACAGAACTTGCAAGAACTTTTAATTTCTCTTACCAATTAGTTTTTCTGTCTTAAACTAAAATAAATTCTAAATGGAAATGTGATGTGTTAAAACATCAGCATTTCTGCTTCTAATACATAGAAAAGCTTTGTGAAGAGGAGATTTGAAATACAAAGAAATATTTAAAGAATTTAAATAATTATTAGGCTATTATTCTTGGCAAAATATTCACTGTGCAGTACTTGTATAGTGTTGTGGATGGGTTAAATCTACCTGTTGAAGAACTGTGCTGAAGCTGTTGTTTTTATTAGTCTGTCATTTCTGCTTCACATTCTATTCTTTTATATTTTTTGTCTTGTGTTGTGCTTTGAGGCCCAGGTTTGGATCCACTTTTACTTGTACCACAGTAGAAATGTTAACTAACAAGAGTAGAGGTATACAAAGTGCTTCCCATGGGTGTGTTTTCCACATTTTTTGACAAGTTTGTGGTATATTCTGTTATGAGAATAGCTTGTCTGGTAGAGTATTCAGTGCGTGAGGTCTCAATGTTCATCCAAGAAAATGTAGTTCTGTACCTGAGAGGTTTGTATTTCTGTTCACCAATATTCCTAAAACATTATTATATGAAAAAATATATAAATCCATTTTTTTATAGACCTAAGCTTCAGAATACCAAAGTAAGCTGACGTCAAGACGTGCTTGTGTAGTCTCTTCATCAAACCCAGTTCCCTTTCTAAGTACTAAATTCTCATTGAACCATTAGCTATGGCTACGTAAGTACAACAGTTTTTTACAGAATCTTTAGATGACAACGTTTGAGACACTGTCACAAGGATATTGTTGTGCTAATTATTTATTTTTTTTTACCAAATCTTTCACTACTTTTTACACCTGTTGGTAACTGCTTGTTAATAAGTCATTCCCTTTTTTGGAACATACTTCCTCTCTACAGAGATCAGTGCTTATGCATGTTTATTAACAAAATTGTGTGCTGAGGTACATTTCTGTTAATATTGCCAAATCATATTTAAACAGAGTTTTGGAATAAAATATAATTGTTTCATCAGTGTATTTTAGTTATTGATAAGTAGCAGAAAAGAAAGTCCAGTTCAAGGAGACAAAAATACAGATTAGTTGGATTTTATTGAAGATATGGATTCCCTTTTCCAGAAAAACTATATTTACTTTTATATTAGTCATACCTTTAAAATTTATGCAACAAAGCATAGCAAGAGTCATGCACTGTGCTTAGTATTGTGAAACATACAATGAATTCAGCAACAAAGAAATTAGATAGTTCCAAAAGTACACATTGTGTTGCCTGCTCACAAGAAGCTATAGGTAAAGAGAAGTGACAGTCGAGGGTTAAATTACGAAATTTTGCAATTTATTTCTTATCGTTTATGAGATTGTTAAATGTCAGAAAGTGGATTTTTTTTTTTTTTAAATTTTTTTTTTTTACTATCAGTATAAAACTGAACATACTGTGAGACATAAGGTAGCAGGTGTCTTGGCTCTAAACTATCAAGTCTGTGGGCATTCTGTTATAACAGGTGCTCCAAAAATTTGAACAGATTTTAACAAGAGCTGTATGGGCTTTTTAATTAGCCTGGTTACTCAGCATGTGGAGAAAGCACTAGGTATGTGCTTAAAACATCATTGTATCTTGCAAACAAATGTTTCACATACCCATAGTCATTCTTTTGGTTGTTATCTTAAGATTCCTTTCTATCTGATGCTAGGATTTGATCCTTGTATTCGTTCCTCTTATAACATATCCTACCTGAATAGGATCATCACACTAAAAAAAAAGTGTTTAATAGTGTGTATTCTCTTCTTTGGAAGTAAGTGTTCAGAAACTTGGGTTTACCTGATACTTAGCTGTGATTTACTTGGTGTTATAGAGCTATGAGAAGGCACACAGCAAAGAAATTATCTGTTCTGAATCTCTCTCTTTTAACTACAAAGTGTTTCTTTTCACTTCCAGTTATGCTTTTCCCATTATTGTTAAGTACATCACAAGATTTTTTTAGAAGAGAGAATGCAATAAACTGTAAAATAAAAATAAAATAATTTTAAATGTTTTGATTTTATAATCAATATGATTGATTAGATATGATTTGATAGTTATTATTTTAGAAATTAATGTAAATGCATGATTACAGCATGTAACATGAAAATAATGCCATATAAATTCATTTGTGTTATAACACTGGTTTAAAAAAATAAGTCAAAGAATAAGCTACATTACAGGGGAGAGAAAAAAGGAACAAAGCAATGGCTTATGCAAGGTTTTTGTGCAATCTGTCCTGCGGTGAAAATTAAGATTTTAATTTATAAATAGTTTTATTTTCACATAAAGATGATTTTACTAGTTGTGTCTATAATATTGACACAAGTATCTGCTGCCGGTATCCATCTAGAGATCTTTGCATCTATAATGATTTTATTGCTATAAAGTTTAATATTGCACATCTTGAATTACAGAAATCAGGGTTTTTTTCAACTTAGTAGAGATTGTTGAGATATTATGTGGAGGATTTCACACTTGAAGCATTCCTGTCAAAATATCTTTAATCATTTGGTCTAGGATTAAAAATACCAAGACACATTTTGATCCATATAAAATGCACACTTTAAAAAGTGTGTTTAATTTAAAAAATGCTTATATCTGCATTTTTCAAAGGAGCTTCTCTTTTACATAAGTTCATGTAAGAAATGTACATGTTATGATTTCACTGTGAATTCATTCTCTTTCCTTATTTATTTGTTACAAACCAAGTCATGCTCAGCAGTAAGAATCACAAGAATAGTCAATGATGATTTATTGCCTGAAGTAATAATTATTACCACTCTTAATGTATTTTTGAAAATTTAGAAACCATAACCAATTTATGAGCTTTGTGGAAAACAAAGATGGGGACATTTTTGTGCAGTGAAATGAAGGTGGTACTTGTTACCATAGATGCTGGTTTGCAGACGTAACAATAGTGTTGAAAACACAGCAGAACAAGTGTTAGCATGTGTTAGCCACCCAAAATTCCCATAGATTTTGTAATCTGTTTTCTGCTGGATGATAGGACCCTTGCCATTGCATTTCTGTTAGGTTACATGGGTAAGAAAAGCAGATTACAGTAGTGCATATCACCATTGTGGCTGAGACTGTGACTTGAGCATCAGTTGCCTTGGACACCAATATTAGCTGGATTTCCGACCCCACCAATTCCCAGGACTTGCTTCTGCTTCTGCTCCTGTACTACATACCAATCTCTCAGTTGTGCCAAAGTAGTTGATTGTGGATTATGTTATAGGGCAAATTTGCCTCTTTTAGAAAGTGGATATGTTAAGCCAATAATGCTGCTGAATATAATGTGTTATCAAACTATGGTCTCATTTTGCTGTGAAAATGTAACCTACATACAAATTAGCTTGCTGAGTGTCAGTAGCAAATCTGAAAGCACTTAAATGGACTCTGAAATGACAGATACAGAGAAGATGACTCTGTCAGGGAGAATTTGAAGTGGTAATAACTTTGCAAATGTAGTCTTCCTCTCTATTACCATAATTTTTCCCTCAAGTAAGCACCTTAATTTCAGTCTTCCAAGGGCTAGAGAACAGTGACCACTTTAGCATAGTTTTCTAGATTCATCATCATGCTACATTATCCGCATAATCATGAAAATTGAAATTAGAAGTATCACCACTGCTGGAGGTTGATTTGCATTACTGAAGTGCCATGTGGGAAAGTTGTAATGAGATTCAGGTAGTAATGGATGAAAAATACAGCAAATTAAACTGTAGGAGGATGGCAATCTAAAGTTAGAAATCATTACAGTAATAGTAAGTAATGGGGGTTATGAGATGAAACCATATGGAGTTGAAGCAACCTATTTCTAAATTTGATAGGACTAGTCTGTTAATGACCAGAACCAGAACAAGCCATTTTTTTTAGATCTGGAGTTATAAACAAGAAGCCTATTTGTCAAAACTGAGCTATGTCTTAATGCAATGTTTTTCTTGCAAATGTAGAAGCTCTAATTGGATTGATTGGATGTTACATTATGAGAGATGTTAAGTACAAGTGATAAAGTAAAATGTTTTTGGAAGGCAATAAGTACATTTTTTTAACATTTCTAATTGCTGTCTTGTGTTAAGATTGGTGTTGTATGATACAGATATTTGTACTAGGTATAAATACATAGGTTAAAGTAAATATAGGGAATTGGTCATGCAGAATAAAGCCAGCAGTAAGGATTTCATCTGTAAGGCAAGATTTGAAAAAGGTTGCAGCTTTTATAAGTCTGTCTGTGGAATAGCTGTGACATACGGTTTTGTAATAAAAAGCATGAAGCTGTGCGCCCCATCTAGATAGCTCGGAGTCTAGCTAATCTATTTGCCACTAGAAATTCTGTGCATGGCAATTCCATTTACTAATATTAAAAATATTACAGCTGTAAAACTTGTAAAGATTTAGGACATAATCATGAAAATTATTACAATTCTTAGTGATATTAATAGTTCCATTAGTTTATGTAAGCACAGGAGAAAAATATGGAATTAAATTAAGGCATTCATTTAAATATTTGCAGAATTGTAGTCTGAAGCAGCTCTTGAAAATATTGCTAAAAATTATCTAGTCAGGTAAAAAAATGCATTTAAAAGAAAAGTTAATAATTCCATAGATCACTCACTGGAAGAGATCCTAAATGATGTGCTCTACAGTTATAATCGTTTATTTCCCTCTGAATTTCACCGTGCCACTGACTGCTCATTTTCAGGGACATGTAATGTAGACTTGCTAAAATATGCCTAATTTTGGAAAATTTCAGCCCGAAAACAACTCTTAGGGAAAAAGTTGTGATTATGAAGAGCAGAAAAAATTAAATGAAAAATGAAGAATTAAGACACTAATTACAGTTTATTTTTTATTTTTCTAACATTTAGTTTGGCAGTTCTCACTATCTTTTATTGTACAGTGCCTGAGGTCAATTAGGATTCAGCTGATCTTGGAGTCACTTGACAATGCTGTTTATAATTAGATAGAGGAAAGGGAAAAGGTTGGTGTTTTCTCTGTCTTCCTCATTAGGGCTGGCTGACTGAGCCAATTTTATTGCTATCTTAAAGGCAGTCAAAAAGGTCATGTGACTGTTTCCTAAACGAATTTTTTTTGCAAAATGCTGTTGTCTTTTTAAGGATACTTCATCATTAGGATGGATAAATGGTTCTTATTAAAGTTTTTAAGTATGCAATTCACCACTTTGATAGACAAAGAGAAGTGTGTGAATCAGTTTACCTTTCACACTCTAACCTAGGAACTGCAGGAATTCACATTTTAAGCAACTGTGTTGAGTTTTGCAAAACCTGAACTAAAAGAGTTACAAAAGCAACCCTAAATTTAGTCCTTAATCTTTAACAGCTACTAAACAGTACTTTCTACAAAGTGATGCTATTGATATGGACAGTGCCAGATCTTTAACATCATTGCCTCAAACTCTGCTGCTTGATGATTGTTTAATAAACGTTTATGAGAGCACTAACATAAATGTATTGAACTACTGTATAACATTCTAAGGAAAAGCAGGTAGAACTGGTGTGTATTTTAAGATACTCGAAACTAATTTTAAAAATTTGCTGTGCGTACTGCAGTGATATAATAGAAATAATCTTAATTCATTAATATCTTCGTAATTTTAGACATAGTTCTTCTGTTAATATTGAAGCATTTGTTTCATGATTAGTGCAGCACTGACACCACTAATATTAAACTAAGGGTGAAATGGTTATTACTTTTCAGAACATTTAGTACAATGATTTAATAATGTTTTACTTTCATGACTGTATTTGGGTAATAAACAATGCATATACATTTATATAATGTGAATTATACATTATAATAATACTAATAGAAGATAAAGGAAAGAAACCCTCTAGTTATACAATTTGAAATTAGTATAAACTATTTGAGAGCTCATGAGAGAAAAAAGAAAAAAAAAAGAGAAGAGAAAGAAGCAGAAACTGTAAATGAAACATAAGAGGGAAAGTCCCAACAGTTCTAATTAAAGGTATTTCAACGTCTGAATGACAGCATCCACCCACATGTCACTCTTGCATGACATGTAACAGAAGATCACCAGTTCTGTCTTCCTCGTACAAAATAATTTTTCCTATAATTGTTTATCAATAACAGCAAACCTGAGAGTTTTTGCATAATCATATTCATAAATTATAGAGAAAAGCAGTAATTATAGTAAATCTGCCTGTAACCAAAAAATGATTGTTGAAGTAACTTTCAAGAAACTCTGCCAGCCATGAATTATCCAGTATTATTTTACTGTCTACACTGGTTTCCTTCATCAAGTAGGAGATAATGGAGCAGCCTGGAGAAGGTGACTAGCTCATAGCATATGTAAAAAAAGTAAAATGCCCGTTTCCTTTATTTCATTCAAAGAGGACAGAAGTGAGAACAAAAAGCCAAGCATATTCATGACAGTGGCAGATGGTGCCAACCTTGCACAGCTATTTTCTTTGATTATTGGCTACTGATTATACTTTTAAAAATGAGACACAAAGCTGGAAAGCTGTGGTTCTAGAAGAAGATAATGAAGTCACACTGACATAGGTCATCGTCCTGAATATCACATGTAGATTTGTTTTGTGTTTCTGTAGAACTTTCCTTGATTTCTCCTTCCACTTCGTATTTTCTCTAGGAAACCACCTAAACTGAATACAGATCTCATTAAGTTCACACCAATATTAGGCAGTTTGAGATTAGGTGGAATAAATTTGCCTGTGCCGTTTTAGAACACGCTTAATTATTACAGTCTTTAAGAACTACCTTTTTCTTTTCAAAGAATAATATTAACTCGTGGTAGTCAGTATCTTGTTTAACCACCGTCAAACAGTGAGTGTGGATTTTGATTTTTGAATATCCAGCCCAGAGATACTGGGCTGAATCATACGGAATCATCCATACAATGGAACTTGTCACAGCTTTGAAAAAAATTAATGCTGGCTTTAGGATGGAGGCATTTTTTCAAAGCGTCTAAGTAAACATCAGGAGGCTTTTGAGTACTTTTTATTTTTTCTTTCCTGCTCAGAAGATCCTATTGCATAGTATGGTCACAGTCAGAAGCATGTTTAATGGAAATAAAACCAGCCAAGATAGAACGAAAGAGAAAGGAAAATCTACCAAGGCCCCATTTATGATTATTGATTCTAACACTCTTTCAAGATAGAAAAGGCCAGTGGAGAAAGCAACATCTTTTCCACTGAGTGAATGAATCATACTTCCTTTTCAAAGGAACTAGAGAATGAATAGGAGAGTTTGGGGACCAAACAATGAGACCAAATGAGGTTTTACCTACCCAGGAATGTGACCAGTCAGGCTTCTCTTTAAGAGTAAAATACTTTTGTCAGCAGTAGAAGGAAAGTCAAACAAACATGAAGTAGATGCTGAGCTCAGAGAGAGCCTTCACCAATAGAGAAAAAAGTATCACTCTCGTTTCCAGAGCAGAAGCGACATTATGAACGAATTAAGTTAGTCTAATAGTAAGGTCTGGAGAGCTTCTTATTGCTGTGTATAGCCGCTTGGATTTGTAATTCTTGTATCTGGAGCAGTGCTAACCACATTAATGAACCTGTATGCTCATGCTGGTGTGACTGTGTTACAAAGGAGACTATATGCAAAGAGGAACATCAGGTCACTGAACCTGTGATCCTTTAATATTTGTTTTAAATAATTCTTTCAAAATTGGGAAGCTCTGTGAGTTGTTCGTATTTTAATCTTAACCAGTTGCCATTTTAGGTCATGCATGGTCAGGAAAATGAAACAGGCTCTTGGAAGTGATATGGTTTCTCAATAAATAGTAAGCTTATCCCATTCCATGCCATGCATCATCTTCTAAAAAATAGCTCTGTTGTCATAATTCCAGTTTTAATAATTCCAATTCCCCCCTTACTATAAGAACAGCAATGAACTTTTAACATACAACAGAGATCCTTGTGCTGCTCCCTTTCTTCAAAGTTTCTTTGAACTACTTCCAATAGATCTTCAATGTACAAATGCTTTCTATCAAAAAAAGGTGATCAGGGATTCAGTTTCACATTCTGGGGCTATGCTGTGCTCTAATTTACTCTTGTGTCCCTCTTTCCTCAACTGTTATCACTCTTAGTTGTGAGAAGTACCACCTCCTTAAAGTAGGAGGATATAGAGGATCAACTTGTCCTTGCTATCCTAGTACTACAGCATTGTCTTTAGGTGCTTGGTAGTCTTTGATGGAGTAGCAGAGAGAGTGGGTATGGATCCTCTTTACAGACTTAGATATAATAGAGCAACACATGGCCCAACATTCTGTAGTTCCGATTCCTGGAGAATCAGAAAAAGTTAATGGTACCTGTTAATTATGTATCATTCGTTATGATATAGACTTTTTTTTTGTTTAATATTATCACTATAGTGTATATTAGTGTATTTTATGCAATGCTGCTGAAAATGAATACATTAATTTTGAAAATTGTTATTCTCCACTAAACTAATAGATGTACACTTGCAAAGATACAGTTTGACAGAATTATCAGAAACCCTGGACAACAAATCTGCTCGTCCCAAACCTCTATAACATGTACTTGACTGAGATGGAAAAGGCAAGATATGTGACAGCCCAGACACACAGAAACACAAGTATCTGTTTTAAAAGTGAGCGCACATGTAAGCCTTAACACTATCGGGAACCTGGTGCATTTTTCTGCAGTTTCTCAAAACCAGTCATTTTATGCCTGCTTGTTTTTGTTTGTTTGTTTGTGCTATACATTTCTTGATTCTGTCTTTTGGTATGTGATTGTACAAAGGCCAGAAAACTGAGAGGAAGAATGCTTTTAAAGCACTTTTTATATATAGGGTTGAGTCTGGATTATAACACATTCTTCCTGAGCAAAATTATCAAATAGCTGTCCTTCAGCTACTAAATTTAAAAGGGATGCAATATTCACAGAGCTACTTAAAACTGAAAATTTAAAATGTCAGAGGGAAATAATAATTGAATTTTACTGAAGACTTTCAGAGAAAACATTCTGGAACACAAAGAATCACTTGTGAGTTCTGCTGATGAAAAAGGGGAAGTATGTAGAGTTAGGATTATTTATATTGAAAAAGATGGGCTAGAAAACATGGTGATACACAATCCATGAATAAAGAGGTGGTGAAAAAAGATAGTCACTGAAAAACAATGTCTTTATATTAGACAGCACATGATGAAGTACATTTGCTGGGCCTGTACTTATACTTTTGAGGCACCCAAATACTTACTGATTTGCATAAGTAAAGAAATGCAAACTTAGCCCCTGCATTTTCCAGAACCTTTGGTTCGTGTCAACTTTATGTTAATTACCAGTGTCTTTGGATAGGCAAACATATGCAGTCTATCTCTGTGAATCACAGAATCACACTATTCATGAATACATAGTACCGGATGATGGATAAGCTGTCCCCAGTCCATAACACCAATAAAATCCGTAACATTGTTGCTAAAAATTAATGAACCTTATCTGAAGAGACATCTTTTCCTTTCAAACAATATAGTGGATCTATGCAAAAGATAAAGCTCACAGAAGCTTTTATGTGTTAAAACCAGAGCCAGTTGGCTGCCTTTGTTAGAGTGACCAAGTGCCAGCAAAACTAAAATCTTCATTTGCTTTGAAGACCTCATGCTGAATGAGAAGCTGTTGTTGAGATAAAGATATTCACTCTTTGCAAGCATTTTCATTTTCTTCTTTTTGGACTCTCAGAAGAACAGAAAATTTAAGCAATGAAGTATACCTGTCCCTTTGAGATGAGAAACGCTCAGGATATGCATACTTTGAAGAACTGAAGTTGATCAAACTGAAGCATAGAAGCTATGAAACTATGGAGACATTTGACCTTATGAAATACTGACTTCACTGAAAACTGCACTAGGTGTTTCCTATTGCAGAAAGTAATACAAAATTTCTTTGTGTCAGATGAACTCCATGCTGTTCAGGAGGTTGCATTGCAAAGCAGTTGTTGCTTGTAGCCCTTGATGGATAACATGTAAAACTCACAAAGCAAGCATTTCTCAACATGCCTTCCTAGACATCTTTGCCGAATACAGGTGTTTAGAGTGCCAAAATGTAGCCAGCATAGAAAGAGAGTTCCTTATTATGCAGAACTGTGTCATTGAGTAAGAATAAAAGAATCAAGAAGTGATTGTTCTTGGTATGTAAAAATATTGCCAAAATTGTATATTGCTGCATATATGTGTTAACTATAGTTACCTCTGTAAATAGAGCTGTATTTTTTCTGCAACTGGGATTTATTCTAATACTTTTATACTTTTCCTTCCTTAGCGGTATAATAACTACTGTGCCATATATATAGAAATTACTCCCAAGAATGTAACAAGCAGGATTCACACATTTAAATGAATTTAAAAAAAAAAGCTGAACTGTTTCCAAATTCTTCTATCCAAGCATCACTTAAGAAACTGTTTGTTCAGTTCAGTTTCATCTCTGCAGCTGCCAAACCACTTCAGTTCTGCCAGCTCTGCTCTCTGATTGCAAAATAAAGGGTGGTCACTTCACAGTGTATGCAAGAAATATTATAATTTTGTGAAAATTATGACATTTAAGAAATCCTTTCAATAGTAAATTGCTAGGCTATCCTGCTACATGCTTATTTAGCAAAAAAACCCCAAACCCCTAAAACTTTTATATTAAGTTCTACATGCCTTCCTATAACATTAGTGAATATAGTTTGCTGGGTTTGCATTTTCTAAGACTGATGCACTTTGCTGCAGCTTACATTCATAAATATTTTTGTAGTATAATAGCTTGTCAAAACAAATCTGTTCTCCTCGTTTTTGTGTCTGCAGAAGGGTGCCCTTACTGCTTTTTGTCCGTCTCTAAAGGCAACAATAGGACAATAGTAATTGCACAACACAGCAAAGCTTTTCTTTTTTTCCTTTTTTTTTTCTTCTTAAAAATCGAAGGATGTGTGAAAAAATGAAGCAAATAACCCCTTATTACACAAAAAAATGTTGCTATGTTAATGCATTAATCATTTTCATAGCTCATGTCTGAAGATCGGAGTCTCCTGTGTCCATACTGTGTGCAGAAACACAAAGACATAATACACATGAACTGCAACCTGTTTGTGAAGACAAAATGCAGATAAGCACATTACCTTAAGACCTGGTAATATAAATTTTTTGAATTTTCAGAAGAATAATCTCAATAGTTCAGTAGTCTCTAAATGAAAGGTCCCCACTTGATGTAAAGTAAAATATATTAATACATCACATTGCTTTTAATCTTAAATATAAATTAAGGCAAAACAGAGAAGGGGAAAAAAAAAAGAGTAAACTGCTTATTGATCATTTTGCTTAAGTTCCAAGCAGTTTTCTTTTCAGGAAAATAATTTCTTTTAGCTGAAGAAGAAATTAAGGTGTACACAGAAATAAAGAAGAAACAGAGTATTAAGGATTTTGTTTTCATTATTTTTTTCCTTAAAAATATTTGAGTATAACTAGTGATACAGAAAAGTTATTAGAAATAACAAAATACCAGGATGTCAACTTCTGCAATGTAGATGTAAAAGGGAAGGAACTTCTAGTGTGGTTTTTTTTTTTTTTTCAATGGAACAAATGTAGAATGGAGAACTATTACAGCATTCGGAGTTTTCCTGTGACTAGCATTTTATCTTATTCAGGGTACAGTTTCTATCAGATTATGTTCTGTGTTTTTCCCATCTTGACCTGTATTTTGCTTGGTGGGAAATCTCAAAGCTCAGAAAGACTCATTATAGGGTGAGGAATCATTTCAACGGCTGCTTTTTGTTCACCTTGCATTATCACTGTAAAATGCTAAAACTGGCTGTAAGGCAAAACCAAGTCATAACAGTACTGTCTTGCACCCGTTTTCTGCTTAATGTGTATTGTAATTTACATTAATCCTGAACTGGATCTAACACGTCTAAAAATCATAGAAATAGGTATTGCATGTTTTCAGTAAGAAATATTTTTGAGAGGGACAGTCAGTTTATTTTTCTTCCTATTAGCCTCACAACTAGTGCTTGATATCAGTACAGATACTGAGAATTAGAAGTAATTCTAGCAAGTCTCTTGCATGGGATATTATATAAACATTAGCATTTGTTTGTCAAATACTATTTTTGCATATACTTGTGCAGACCCACTGAACTGAATATACGCACAGAGATACGTCCTCTATCAAACCATTAACCCAGAGAAATATACCCTTTGCAACACAGCTTCATGCCAATCGCCACTTCAGTAAACACTGCCACATCATGATGACTGCTCTCCAGGAATTAGCAATGAGTTTGTTTATAATCAAGTTTATCAATATTTATAAAGTACTGTACTTAAGGGGATAATATATTGATAAAATACAGTTCTAAAATGCATTACATTTCTACATTATATTTAATGGCTAAAAATACGTGTAGTGGGTGTGGAGTAATAGGGGCCATACCCCACCCCCACAAACAGTTTCTTTATCACCCCATCTGCTACCCCAAATGCTAACTCTCAGGAACACCACTGCTTTGCAGCATGTTTTATTATTCAAGCTTTGGTGGGAGGAGAGCTGCAGAAAGAAAGTGTTAACTGTAGAGAAAGGGAGGGTCAAACCAAGACCCAGAATAAGCTATATTGCTCCACTAATGCCAGGACAGTGGCACAAACTTCCGCTGGACCTGAACTGGCTACTAAATACCATTAGATTAGATTAAAACCTGATAGGAAAAAAGGAACAGTGAGAAGGAGGTCTAAACGCATTTGTCAAAGAATTAATAAAGAGGCTAAAGGTATTTATGTAGGCAGGGAACATATGGAAGAGGAACAAGGCAGACTTTGAGAAGAAATTATTTAGCTTCATTAAAAAAAAACAGAACAAAGATAAGGCTAGGGAAAAAAAGAGAAAGTTTACACTGTTTTCGTATTGCCTTTCTATTTTTCCAAAAGGAAGCAGGAGGTTGGGGCCTGATCCAAAGTGCACAGAAGTCAAGCAATGATTCCTATTGCTTTGGGTTGGGTACTTTGGAAAGAAAGAAATGCTGCTAAATAAGTATCAAATACTGATCAGTGTTAATGGGGGTTTAAGAGACAAAGCGTCCAGTTTGAAGCACTTATTGGCGATGTCTACACTATCACCACTTGCCAAAAACATTTCCATCATTGTGCAATGGTTGAGCTTTATAACTGACTTCCAGCATTTTAATGTAACCCAGCTCAGAGCAGGTGAGGAGCTGGCTGAATGCAACTCATTGAGATGATTTTGGGGATGACAACATTGTTCATAAATGTAAGTCAAATTCTGTAAGTAATTTAGTTTGAAAAAATCAGTTGGGGAAAAGGAAAAAGGGAAAGTGAGAAAACCAAAGGGGTTTTTTAATATATTCAAAATTTTAAAAATTGATTTTTGATCTTAGGATTTTAAAATTGGTCTGTTTTTAATAAAAAGTATTAAAATGGAAGAATCCTGAAAGGGAGCAAAATGGGTTTTTTTGGGACAGTTGAAATTGTTTAGGACAACACAAAATTAATGATTTCTCTGATTATGTGATTCATCTGTCAATCTGCAAATTCCATTATTCATACAGCTGTCAGTTAGGTAATACACTTATAGCCAAAATGACTAGCCAGTATTCTGGGCCCCATTGGCACGTATCTGTTAGGATGTGAAGCTGACCATATGAATCATATTTTCTTTCAAAAAATCCCATTGATTTACAATGGCTACATAAAGATCTTCCTTGAATTCAGTCAGAACAAACACGATACAATTTTCATATTCCCGGTTGTGAGCCAGACCACATTCCCTGAAAAGATACCCTATTCTTGCTTACTGCACTGCCATGGTAAGTTTGTGTTTGGTTTTTGTTGTTTTTTTTTTTCTTGGTTGATTTCTCCTTTCTTTAAGTGTTACGTAGGTGTTTAGGTTTCTAGACTAGACTGACCTTTATGCTAAAATGTACCAATATATCCAGAGGTCTATACGTTCAGTGAAAGGAAACTGTGGTTCCTGGCCCTACAGCAAAGGTTCCTGGAGCTGGGAGGGTGAGGAATGAAAGCGCCATTCTAGAATATGTATTAGTAACTTTCCCCTATGTGGTTCTCTCCTGTAAAGACTCTGATGAGTCAAGAGTCAGTCTCAGATGGTGAAGAGTCAAGGTAATGGTCTGGTTCTACTGCACTCAAACAGAACTCAGGTTAAAATAGAAGACCTACATGTGGAAAAAACACAGGTCAGTATTAGAAAGTATGGAAGGCTGTGTCTTGATGTTAAACTGAATAGTGTCTTGTTTATTTATATATGCTTCAGAGCCCTTTAAGTTTTCTGGCACTGAATAATCAAATCCTAGAATAACCAAGTCAGTTTTTAATTTTCCAAGATGAAAGATTCCATGCAGTATACTCAGCAGTGATCCTTTATGAGGTACTATAAAAAGCCAAATTCTGTTTTATCTGCGTGGCCTTTCCTCAAGAAAATTTATGCTCTCTTGCTGGTTGAAATGTGTTAGCTGACACTCTTCTTCACCAGAAATGGCTGTGGACTGAGTCATGATCAAGGATGGGATGTCTTATATTGGGATGGCTGCAGTAGTTCCCTACCCACACTGCAGGAACAGTTCAGACACTGATGTAGCAGCTACAGAATTGCAAATAAGAGCTTGGCATTTGTGTAATAAACTTTAGCAGTTCAACTACTGCTTTCTGAGAAGCAGAGCCAGCTCGGTAGTCAGGGTAGGAATCTCTTAAGAGAAGCAAGAAAAGGAGGGATGCGAAACACTGTAACTGCCTCAACTTAAGTCATCCCCACTTGTGAATCAGATCCTTACGGTTTCCTGACTTGTAGTGTGTATCTGGCAGGTCACTTTGGAATGAAAGATAGTGCAAGATGAAATATGTCCTATTATTATGTGGATGAATTGGAGTTGGAAGAAACAGCTATTTATTAATCTTCATTCAATGATATTGCACATGGCTAGTTTGAGATTCGAAGTCCAATGGAAAGTAAATTTGACACTATAGGGAAAACCAAGAGCTCTTACAGTTTCAAAATTAAGGAAAATAGTAGCACATTGTCTCAGAGGACAGTGTTGTGGTTTTATGGAAAAAAGGAATTAATCATACCGGACACAGTCAGTTTTAAGTATGGCACAAATATAGTTTTGCATCAAAGACATACAACTGCAATCAATGACTAGAAAGAACTAAAGCCTCCGTGGTTACCTGGAATACTTAAGCATGACATTCCCAACTCAGTAGGGAAGGACTGAGACTCACAAATTGTCTGCTATCTAATTGTCTCTTGGCTCAGCTTGGAAAATGCAAATAGAACTAGACTGCAAAAATTGGTTCAAGAAGCCCTAACAGGATATCAAGCACTAAGCAGTATACAGCAGATGGTAAAAAATTTTTTAAAAGCAATCGTCTTGAAGTTCACAATACTCTAGGGAGTTAGAAAATGGCAGGTGGAGCAGGAACTCTAACAGGTTATGAATTGTCAATAATTTCCTTTTCAGTGGCAATGAAACTGCTCTTGAAATCACCGAAAGGTTATAGAGATACACTGTAACTGGAAGACAAATACCTCAAGTGAGAACTGACACAAAGGTGTAACAAATACAAGAACTGCAGAGGAAGAATGTAATCTTCTGAATTAGCATTTATAAGCTAATACAGAATCATGGTCAGTCCAGAAAATCTTGAACCTAGACGCATTTAAAAGAATGCACAAAAAAACCCACAGGCTATAAATCAGGATAATTAAAAAGCCTAAATTCTTAGGAATATATTCAGTAGCAGAATATTATTACCACCATTGTCAGTCCTTCATTACTGTTAAAAGGACATGAAAACTATGCCCTAAGATACTTGAAGTTTACAATCGAAATAGATATTGCAGCATAGAAATAAACAGTGTATATGGTAGGAGACTATGTTTGGAGAGCACACAGCAATGCACAGGACACGCATGCGTACACAAACAATTCTAGGTTTTTACCTGCACTGTATGCATATTTAATTTACGAGCTACCTCTGCTGACTTCTTCACTCCACAGTGGAATACTAAGGAAATTAGAGGCATGACTCTCACCAGCATACCAGTTGTAAAAGTAAACAATTCCTGACAACAAATAATAACTGTGAAAATGTTGTCGTATTTGTTACTTTTCCGGCTCCTTATCCTCTCACTACAGTAGATAACTGTCTACTTCCCCTATGCTTCAAGTCAGCCATTCTGTCTTTGGTAGAACAAACATACTGACAGCAGAAATTAAAAAAGAAAGTGAAATTACTGTTGTCAAGCTGATACAAAGTGAATGGAGGATGTTGTACAGTTTCAAGGAAATGGAAAGGAAATGGGAATGTAATTACCTTGGTTAGTCTGCATTTAGATAGCCTGAAACAGTGGCATCAAAGACAGACGTGAATGTTCCCATTCATCTTAATGAAGCACTAACTTTAAAACATAATTATGACAACTTTAATGCTACCACTTCATTGCTGTTGAGCTTACCTGATGTGTACTAACGTTTCATTCACCTTGTAAATGATTCCTTAGAAAAGTACTGCTGGAGCCCACAGAATGTCCAAAAGCAGAAAGGCACAAGGGACAATCTCAGAGTAAAACATAAAATTGCTGCTTTCAAATCTCATTCGTAGACTTTTAGCTAAACAGCTCATTGATCTCTGACGTCTGCTTGTCATAATATTGTTTATCCACTGCAAGAGAAGTCTGATAGCTTCAGACTTCCCTTGCCCCTTTCTGACCTTCTAAGGAACTCTTTAAATATTTATGTCAAAGTGTACCAGTTAGAAATCAGTCTGAGGCTTTCAAAAAATCCAGCAAAACTGTACTGCTGCTAAGGAAGAATGTCACACAGCTACAGCCTAGAGAGACAAGGGTGAAGAGACCACAACCTCAGAAAGCTGAGCTTTATTGACTCTGGGGGGTATTAGCTTTCCAGAATGGGTATGTTTGGAATAGTGGCAATTACATAGTAACAGACAAAAATTCAATTCTCTCACCTCATGTCCTATTATTATAACAGTAGTAATGTATCAAAAGTTAAAGTCTTCCCACTCAATTAGCTCATGCACAGGAGATAGACAACTTATTCCTACTTCTTATTTTACAGTTAGCCATTTGCCTTACTCTCTTAGCAGGTGGCAGAGTCCACACATAGAGGTGTTTTTTCAACTTTTTTTTAAAATGAGTGATAATATGGACAGAATTCCTGTAAGTCAAGTCAAAAGAACCTGTCCTGCAGCAACCTTGACATGGCATGTAAGGGAGAGAGAATAAGCACTGGTTATTTGGAGCACTTGAAGAAATCTCACCTATGTTTTTTTTGCTGATAATCCAACTAATAGAGAAAGAAATGATGCTCTTCAGGAAGCAAGGTCTTTTCTGCCCAAATGAGTTGGCAGGGAGTAGGCCATGTTAGTGAAGAGAAAATCTTAGATAATTCCTTTTTAGGTTGGTAGTTTTCTACCATGTAGGGACTCCCTTAAAGATCACTTTTCTATAAACGTGTGTGTGTATATATGTGTGTATATATTTATTTATACATACACACAAGTACACATAAACACGTAATTCTTGGAGATTCCTTGACTCCTAAAACATTGCAGAAGAAAACCAAGGTGCTTGAATTTAGTGGGTGGAAAGTGGGTTAGAAACAGGACAGTTTACCAAATTATGGTGGTCCCATCCCACAGACTGTTGTCCTTTCTTTGCAAGCTGTATAAATTCAGCCTTCAGCTACATTTCCAACTTCGATTCCTTGTCACATTTCTCATTCCTGTCTCTCTGCTCAGCCAATGACAGCAGTGCCAATCCCCCAGTTGTTAAATCTATCCGAAAGCTTCCCCCCTCCTACTTTATATCACCCTAAAAGTGATTTTTGCAGCCTCTCCTCCAGAAAGAGTGAATTTGAACACAAAGATGGAATATTTGAGCCAACGAGAGAAGTAAAAAGAGAATCCTTGAAGTCTTTTCTTTAACTTACGTTATCCTATGCACATTACAGGAAGGAGAATGTCCCTTTAAATAGTTTGGGAGCCCTCTAGTGATTCTTCTTGTCTCTCACTGAAGAAACGATGAGATCCTCCCCCCTGCCAGTAGAAGTAGGTCGGAGGGGCCTTTCTTATCAGCTAATGGGCCCAGTATTTGCCATCCCACGATGCCAGTGTTACTTCCACAATTCCTTAATGTGGCACAGAGAACCAGAATAAAGTGCTTTGCTTTCTTCGGTCACCTCTGTTTGTCCATTTTATTTGTCATGTACATTCCTGTTTTGCAAAGTTGCAAACTCTGGGAGATCAGAGACTTAAATCTTGGCAGCGTTTTGTCTTGGTTTGCAAAGGACCTTCAGGGCAGAACCCCAAGTACGTGTGTGCTTGTGTGTGCCACAAACCCTTCCTTCTGAGTTTTCAAAAACCAGAGTGTAAATCTGGAGCCTTCAGATTATGGTGAGAGCTAAACCTTTTGCTATTCTACCATTACAGACCACTTATAAAATACATTTTTAGGAGTCCTATTGAATTGCACAGTATGTAGCATAATGTAATCAATACAAGAAGCTGCATATAAATAATCTGTTTGGATTCTCACACATTTTAAGATGAGAGAGGGCACCATTCCCAGCAGTACTCCCCCCCCTCCCTCAGAGTTCACACCTTTTATGGGGGAAAATGATTGTAAAGTATTCATTTAAGCCAATAACCAAAGCTTATGTTAATCATTTCTCGGTGATATACATAGTGCTCTTTTTGTATACTATTAACTGTGGACATATGTTTTTCATTTGACTATGTTACTTACACACACAATTCTTTTAAAAAATATGTAAAATATAACAGCTGCTGTAAAAAAATATTTTTAGATCTCTGAAGTGCCTAACGAGCTGCAGTGCACAACAAAAATGGTTTGGTCTTTGTAACACACCCATAGTAAAACACCATGGAAGAGTTTAATCCGCTTGGTCATTTCCCTGGAAGGGAACAAATTGTCACAGTTCTAATACGACAATGTGCTTCTGTGGGGTATATTCCTTGGCTATAACAGCAAGGTCTTGATCATTCACTGCATCAAAGCAATGATACAAACAATGGATCAGCCAACTTTTAAAACAGCAGTATAAAAGCAATTGTAAAGGCACCAACTGTATCATCTGAGCTCTGCTTTGACATTGCTGTTTTCTGATGGCAAAAATATACCTATTTCCTGCCAGTGTAAGTGAGAGATTAAGGGGTAAATATAGAAAACTTAAAGTTTGCTTTGGATGAGAAGTTTTTTCTTTATGAATTATTGAATAAATCAAATATCTTTGGTTCTCATCCCAACAGAGTGTGATGATTGCTAGCTTGAAAAAAATGTAGCAAGAGCAAACGTTGGCAAGAGTGAAGCATTATAATGTGATGTCTACAGAGATTTAGAGATAGGAGGGATTGTCAGTTACAGTCAATATTATCAATGTTAGTAGAAGATATTTAAACTGTAATTCTACCTAGATTAAGGTACTTGAAAACAGTGTTCATGGCTTGAAAACAACCTGTGTGAGCCTCTTTTAAGGAATTAATTCCACTGCTGGTTAATACATACGTGCAGATTATCCCATTGCAACACTTTTGGCTGCTGCCATGTGAAGGAATGGCAAGTATGGAAAACTGCCAAAACTGAATGTCTTCTTCCTTCTCTTCCAGTTGATAAGACAGAAGAACTAAAATGCTTTTTTGAAATCAGTCATGCGGTATCTGGAGAGTAGGATGAGAAAACAAAATCTTCTTTATGAAGATCCTAGTCGTACAGTGGTAGAGAACATATTGGGGAGGATCCTTCTCTCAGAAGAGCTCTGACATTCTCTGTAGCAGCTGCAGCACCATTCTGCAAATTTTCTGCTGCCATTTGATGGGGAGCCATGGTCTTCACTTGCACCAGGTCCTGCTCTGCCAGGTTCTGCTAAAGCACCTTGCATCATCCAAGTCAAATGTCTAGACAGTGTTTCTCATTTCTTTTTTCTCCCATATTTTCGTTGCTTTAGTCTTCATGTTTCCAGAGTGTTAAGTCGAATGTATTCTAAGATGTCCAGGGTGTTCAAAGCTGTGTAGACAGTGTCACTGAAGCACTTCCATTCTCCTTCAAAGGTATCCAGGCTGTACAAAGTTGCACAGAAAACGTCCTTGAATCACTTCCAGTCAGCTTCTATGTCACAGGAAGTTGCAGTATTGGTATCCAGCTGGCTTTCCACTGATTTTCAAAGTGCTGGTTTTACAGCAACAATCTTACAGTACTCACTTTAAAATTGTTGAAATTTAGCTTGTTCCAAGGCTTTTGCTTAGTTTGATGTGGATGTCAGACTTCCACAGATCAGTTAATTTCACATTTGAATCCTCCTCCCATAGACTGATGCTGATGTTGCCCTGGAAGTGGTGTCATCAATCACTGCTGATTTTTAGAATGGGACTATGTCTGGGGAATTTTGGTGTTACTTGGAATCTGAAGGCCTGTGATCATATTAAGTATGCCTGTTTAGGAAGAATGGGTCATTGGATTTGCACTTTTCATGCTGCATTTTTTAGTAACAGCAGCAGCCTTGACAGTCTTCTTCAAAACAAGCTTTGATGCCACCAGGATAATAATTATGCTCTTTGGTATCTGATAATTTATATGCTCCATGTCTTCATAAAAGTTATCTCTTATTTTAGCTGTGTTTGTGTAGTATTTAGTCACCAATGATGGTGATATGGTATTTCTCGTAAAGTAGCAGTCTTTCTGTATAGTCATTTTTGCCATTGGGCAATCTAGTTTATTGATCATTGGAGATGTAACAGTGAAACCACTGTAAGTTTCTCTATTATTTCCTCAGTAATTACAGGTCTACAGTATAGATAGCTAATCCAAGTTTCTTTAAAATTGCTTTCCTTTTAAGAAAAATTTCATTTAGTGTTATTATATGAATTTCATATCTGGTAACTGCATTGTCAGACAGGGAGTTCTTCATATTGGATGATTAAGTGGATGTCAATGAGTGTCTATATTATTCTGCTATGTTCAAAGTTATAAAATTAAAAGACTTAAAATAAAGGGAAAGGAGGTTCCTAAGGGAATGTCTGTGCTGTGCACTTAAATGCAGTGCAGATAGCCATGAACTAATGCTGACTCATCTCCAAACTGACCAGCTACATTAGCATGACTTTGCACTTCAGTAAAATCTTTGACTCTCAGTTGTAAGACCTGGCACTGGCTCCAGCTCAGTGCCATGGTGATGCAGATATATTGCTTTTGCATCCAGAGCAGGAGTTTGATCTGCTGTGCTCTGTTGTGGAGGAGTCACTGAACTCTAGTATGGCTTCTAGCCGATGGAAAGTCATCTGTGATCCTGAATTTCTTATGAGCAGATTTGGCAATTATAACCATTGTTGAATCCATACCTATAGCTTTGGGGTTTTTTTGTCGTCTCAGAAGTCTGAAAGAGTGGTAGATCAACTTGATTTCCATGCCAAACACACGTGCTATATCATCCAGATTTGATCACAAGCTAAAGACAAAGAAGATGAGGTACAGCTGGCTATAATGTTTGGCTATAGTTCCTGTGGAATTCGATAAACCTCCATCAGTGATCTAGTATATGTACTTAAATTGCATGACAAACTTCCTGCACTAAGATAGAACTGGATCTAATTTGACCTCAAGCTTATGCACTTGTCTACGTAGATGTCTATTTGCAGCAGCAGCTCTTTGGAAGAGAGTTTAAGCTTAACAGTGGAGATCAGGGATTGGGTTTCCCTTTGCAGACTGCAGCTGACTCCTGAACCAAGACACCAGCATGATTGCGCTATCAGAAGGATAATACAGAATGCCTCAATTTTTAAAACGATATGGCCGTCGGTATTTTGCTTTATTGTTTTGTTTTGGGGAAAACCAAATTGTCTTTAAATTTTAAGTGACTTTTGGATTTACAAAAGGGAAGCAGAAAGGTAGGAGTTGTGTTCGTGGGAGATTTCTCAGCTCTTGCGTTTCATACATACAATATGCATTGAACTTTTTTGCTAGAATGAAACAAGACAAAGGGAATTTGGGATTAATCACTCCCAGCAAGTAACCGTGCTTTATTCTTAGTGTAGTTTAGAGGATACGCAGTGGGTGTGAAAGATGAATTACGGTTTGAGGACTGAGAGCATAACGTAAAAATCTGCACTAGGGGGCAGCCGAGAACTGATGTGTTGGATTAGTAACGTGGTGTCCCTTGTCACTCACGAGTTGGCCCAGAAGATTCATGTACTGTGCAGCTTCTCAGGCAAGATTTGTGCTTGCAGAAACTGTTTAGTCAGTGCTGCCTTTCCTGTGAGAATAGAAGAATGAAAAGGTCTTGCATGGTATTAGAAACCCTGCACATGAGAGTGGTGGTGAACTACAGTGATACAGAAAGCTGGGACAAAGAAATCTCCTCTTAGTTTTAGCGGTAGTATTGTTCTGACTCCAAGGTTTTTCAAGAGCTGCATTTTAAAGCAAGGTTGTGATTCTATTTTGTTTCATTCATCTTAAAGCAATTTATGTTTGCTTAGACAGAGTACATTTTTCTATGGAAGAGGAAAGATGAAACCTAGTTCATTGTCAAAATAAGCAGAAAAACTACAGTCACCAGGCAAACAAGATAATTTTTGAAATAATTTCCTTTTTTAACTTGGTATTAAAATTGTACTAAACATTGTTGCTTATTGCTCAACTTTTCTGTCAGCAGCACGTACTCATAAAATGACACTTCAGATTTTGAAGTGAACTTACCCAGTTCAGCAGAACACTTAGATATAGGCCTGGAATGCAGGTAGGAATAGGAAGCTGTAAGCGCACTTCAGATTCAGAGGTTCAGAATTCTCATGGCAATAACATTTATTTCAAGGAGGGAGTTTAGGTTCCATGATCATTTGGCAGACCTACCTGTGCTATGATTGCCAGTCCAAGTGTTATTTAGGGAAACTGTGGTGGTTGCAAGCAAGCAGTTTTGGATCATAGTAGGAAATCAGACGAAAGTCCTGGTCAGGGAGGAGTTGAGAACTACTGCATAAACATACTTGAAATCTGCATTGTATTTACTTTGCAGAACACAGCTTCAGTTCTCAGAATGAAAATTTTATTTCCTGTTTTGCCAAACGAAGAAAGCTGAGGCAGGGAAACAAAGTCATGCTTCCAAACCAGGAAAACTGGGAAAGCTTTTTTTACAAAGGAAGAAGCAAATGTTCCAATGGCAAAGTGTGCACCAAAGTGTGGAGCCCTTGCTAAGCTAATCCTGTTGGTTTTGCTATATAGACAGCGAGGAGAGACAAGGTCCCCTAGAATCAGAGAAAGATCTTCACTTCTAAGGGAGGTTTTTAATTTTCCCATAATGAAAAAAAAAGCCCAGGAAGATCTGACTGGCAAGGGTGAAGTTTTATTCTTTGTAGTGCAAGTGAATGATTTTATAATTTCCTGTTTCTATAACTTTCCTTCTTACTTTTCTTCCGATATCTGGCACATATCTTACAAAAGTGCACATGAACTGCTTGCTGGATTTCCTTAGTAGGTAAATATATGGAAGTTTGTGAATCAGTTTTTCACCACTTTTTAAAACCTCAGAAAATTATGGTAGTGCCCAAACCCACAAGATCATGATATTTTCAATTTTGAATTGACATACTCTAAAAAGAACAGATTTTGTGTCAGTTTGCATGATTCATTTTGAAGTAGGGTTCTGCTACATAAATGGGGTTTGGAGACTACCTTAGTATGGAAAGTAATACATTTTGGCCCTGTGAAACAGAGTATTACACCTGTACCAAGATTCAGCACTTTTAATGTCTAAAGTTGCAAATTATTTGCTGCTCATCTCCTTACTTGAGCTATTGTGGTTGTAATCTACTGAGACCACCCTAGCTGGAAATTTTCTTAATGGAGTTGATGGCTGGTAGGGGATTTTGCATCTCTGACATTTGATTTGTTCACATGCTTCTTGAGCTATAGCCATGTGCATTTTCTTGCCTATGTATTGAAAATGTTGGGGGTTTTATTCCCTCATCTTTGCACGTCACTGATGTGCAATGTTGAACAGTAAAGGTAAACTATTGTGTGAATTTCACATTTGATGGGTCAGTTATATAACAGTGTATTCTTAAGACTACCAAGGGCACTCAGAGGTTCAGGCAAGCACTGTTATATCATATAGCAGTAAAAATCCACTTCTACCAAGTAAAAATACAGCAGTGGAAACACAAAAATATGTTAGCTGTATAAAGTATGAAACTTTAATACCACTTCACAATGACTGGCTTCTGCTGTTCTGATCAGAATCCAGATAATGCTTTTCATCTCTAGCTCCCCTGTATATTGTTTTGAGGCTTGTTACATGATATTGATACCACCCTCTGTGCTACTCACATTTTGAGTACAATTCTAGATCTGCATATTTTAAGACATGAGTTTATAGCTGAAGTGCCTGAGAGTCTCAGAGGTACACAAACATTCTCTCTGGTTTTGTGCCATATCAGCATACATCAAGAAGATAGTCCCTGCCCTCCAAAGCTAAAAGTTCAAATCAGTGGAGAGAAAGGAAAAAATGGGAAAAACGAAGAAATAATAAGAGGATATTAATAAGTGAGGTAGTTGTCAATTCATTAGTGTTGATCTATTTATAGGCATCAAGACAAAGGAAAGCTTGAAAGATGTGAAGATAGTGAGGTGTTTTTATCAGTAAATAATAATCTATTATTAAATTAAAGCTTTTCTCTGGTGGTTATGACTCTCATTTTACACATAATCCAAATCATCACCCCTGTCACTACTGTTTTCTGCATAAAGTGCATTGCTATTTTACCACTGATTTGTGAAAATGAAAACAATGAAAACTCAATCCAGTGCACTGATTTGTATTTTTTGTCTCTTGGTCTTTTCTGAAAAAGTTTCAGAATAGCAACATTGAATAGCAATGAAGATTTCTTCAAACTTTTGGTTTCTGAAACAGATCTGGCTGATGCAAATGTTAGAAAAAGACCGTGAGAGAGGGCAAGGAAACCCTAAATGAATTCACTTGTTTTTCATCAGAAAGCACATTGAAATAAGCTATCCATTGCCACAATTAGGTGTACCAGATACTGGTCTTACAAACGGTTTTGACAACGTGATTCCCTTTCATATGCCAGCTACATTAGAATCAAGCAAATATATTTTTAGCAACGACTTCAGGATTGTTTAGTCTTTTTCTGCTAACAGAATCATTCTTTATGGGCCCTGATTTTGATAGATTTATACAAACCTAATGAACTGGCAGTAACTTACTTTGTGTATTAATTAAACTGACATTCCCTTTTTCTGTCTGGATGGCTAAACAATATAACCAAGGTGTGTCTCGATGAACCAGTGAGACATCAGAAGAATGTGACTGTCTTCCTTTCTGAGCCAGGGATGACACAATCTTCATTCTTGAAGGAAAGATATGTTGCTCTAAGATTAGTTCTGTGGACCATATTTAAATTTTCTCCTCAAATATTTTGTACATGGTTTTAGGTTGAACTTGTTTATGATAGACTGAGGTCAAATGCAAGCCCAAGTAACAAGTTCTTCAGGCTCTATACAAAGCAAAGTGATGGCACTAGCACAGCTCTGAGTTTGAGCCACAGGACAGTGTGGAGCTTGAACTTGGCAATATATTGACAAGGTCACGTGGCCTTTGGATCTGACCTGCCTCCTGGTTTGCTGTGGAATACAGTAACTATGCATATGATGCATTTTCTAGGTGATGATGAAAACTAATTATGTTTCTGTTTTCTCCTGCTCAGTGCCATTAGTATCATTCCTCAGTGTTGCTAGTATATATTTTTTTTTTTCTTATTCCATTTCAAAATACTTTTTCTGAAAACTGATGCAAGGAGAAAGCTCAGTACAGCAACTGTCCAGGACACTTCTAGCAAACATGCTGTGGAAGGACTCTTCCAGTACTGTTCATTTGAGTGAACAAAAGGCTTCTTCTCATTTATACTGACTGTCACGAATATATAAGAATTGTTGAAGGACAGCATAAGCCAACATCTTTTTTTGGTTCTGCCTCCTGCTGGAGGTGAAAAAAACCCTTTTGCATGCGTAACCTCACTCTCCAGGCTGCCTTTAGGTTTTTTGCCCTGTTGAGTGTGATGCAACACGTTCCTTACATGAAAATCAGGCCTATCTTGAGCAACTTCTCATACAATACTTATTGATTTGTACTAGACCACTCATTCCTCCACTTTTTTTTCCAGATAGTGATGTATTGTAACTGGTGTGAAAGTTCAGTTGGTCAGATGAAAACCAAAGCTTGCAAGATTTCAAGTCTGCATTTAAGACCAGAACTTAATCATTTTAACTGCCAGGCATGTCTGATCACTATCTTCCAAACATTCATGGCTCTATCATAAACATATAGATTTTCACATTTTCCTAATAAATGAATGAAAATACCTTTTGGGGAATAAAGTGATATGTTTTAAAGGCATTTGTTTACATTTTCTGTAAGCTCCTGAGATGGCTAACATACTAGTTGTTAATCACACCATCTGTTCAAGCAGTGTTTGACTAAATGAATCAATTCATACTTTTTCTTCTTAAAGAGGTTTTTTACAGAACAATATGTTTGTGTCTATTACCCCATCATTTGGCAATGTAATATGAGATATTTTAATTTTCCTATTTATTGTGCATGGATTTTCGATCTCCAAATATTTTTTAAAAATATGCATACAGCACAGAAAAGCTGTGTCTATTGATTTCTGTAGCATTGCAAACAGTGGAAAAATCTGTTCCATTCTGCTGTCAAATTTCAACCATCTGATTATATTTAAATGAGTTATTTCAACATGTTTCATTCGAATGACCGTCATATAAGCGATTCCTCCGTTGTACCGAAGATGGCAGTGGTGGACAATCTACGTACCCGCTGGTGTTCAGCCTGGAAGAGTTTTCCTCAGATTTTGGTTACTAGGTCCAGGAAACTGCAGATTAGGGGCGGAAGATTCTGCAAATGGGAATGGCAAACTTTTGTAGTCATTCTTGTCTCAGTTGTCTATGGTGACCTTACATTTACATAATTCCAATCAAAATTCCGTCTAAATACAGAAATTGCAGCTTGAAAGAAATATAAATCCAAGTGTAGAAAGATTGTAATGTATCTCTTTTAAAATTTGTGTTCATGTGCACTTCTTAGCTTCAGCTGAAACAAAAAATCATCAATGTCTGTGCATCAAATCTTGTTCATTCCTGAAACCTCTGTGAAAGGCTATAAATTTCAAATTACTATGGGTCATTTCTAACCCCCCAGAAGCTTTGCACAAATACACTTGGATAAGTTCCTGACTCTTAGTTTACCTTAAACCAACATTTGGAGGTTCACCCTAATTCAGAGGAGGAATGCTAGGCTGAGCACCCAGGAGAATCTGAGAGTTAGTAAAATAGTTTCTAAATAAAAATTGTGATTAAAACCACACTGATAGTACAAACAAACAAAATGAAAATAAGTAACAAAATTCCTTCACTATGCTGTACAGAATAATCCTGAAGGAAAATTGACTGAATGACTTCCTAATGATTTTTCTGTTATCACGGACTAAGCATACCTTGATACTACGGTGGTATCAGAGCTAACAATTTTTCCTAAAGGCTATATTCTGTTTACATGGTCGCTTAAGAAACAGTAAGCGCTTTTCCTCACTGTTGTGATGCCACTGTCGAGAGAGTTTGCTTTATAAGAGAGGCAACTTTGTCTTCAAAGGCAAATACCTACATATTAAAGACAAAAATTGTTCTAAAATTGTGGCTCATTCACATTCTGTTTTTCAACCTGAGTCTTATTTGTGTGAATTCATATATAGTCAGGTTACTTCCCCAGACTTGTTTCTGAAGGATTGCATGCTATAATAAAAAGGTGTTTACTAAGTAATGCAGAATGTTGCTGAGATGATCTTAGTAGAATCTTCATCACCCCTTGGTTTGTCTGGTTTTATTTATTGATGGTTTGGCTTTTTTTGTTAATATCAGAGAAAGAAATTAAAAGAACAAACGTGTCTGTGAACAATGTCTCAAAATTTTCAGGTTGTAAATTACATAATCACACAGAATCACACAGAATCACAGAAAGTTAGGGGTTAGAAGGGACCTTGAAAGATTATCTAGTCCAACCTCCCTTCCAGAGCAGGACCACCTAGAGTAGGTTGTAATCAGTATTTTGTTGTGCCAGTGGAACACAGTTGTTTTGCTGGATCATAAATAGAGCAGGAGTCTATCAGTAATGCAGGCATCAAACAGGTGAATATATTAAGGAGTAGGTTCATGGCCTTGAACTGCCAGTAAATATGAACTGGAAGCCAGTGAAAGGTATGAAATAATTCACATATTGTTTTATCAAGTGTCCTGGTCAGGTGATAAGCTGCTGGCTTATTTTATAGAAGGTAGAGAATTTGTATTTCTTCTGTTTTAATTACCAGCCAACATTAGTCTGCTCTGAATGTGCTGTATGAGTCACTGTGAGGTGACGCCTCTGAGAAAAAGGATTATTTCTTGGCACCACAAAGACAAAAGAGGACATCCTTTCACCCTTCAAACCCTTTTTCAAATCTAAATATTTAGCAATTAGCAAACTTGATCCACTGTGTTACTCTGAACTACAAAGTTTATTTGACAATGGAGGGGCCCATCCCTTCAGTAAAAGGAAAGGACAGCCTCTTGATTAATCTCCTTCACTTACATCTTGCTTAAGTTTCAGTTTGAATCAGCCACTATTCATTCCAGTCCTGGTAGTATTAATATATAGTGGCATTTATTTCTTGTAATTTATTTCTTCTGCTGGAAATGTGTTGTTCTCACATTGTTGACAACGAAGGTGTTTCATGTCTTCTCCATTCCTAATGGCTCATCCATAAATGCAGAGAGAGGAAGGGAGGGAGGAGAAAGAATGGCCTTACACTTTGTAAGCCTCTGGGGGATGAAGGCAGCTGTTTTAATGCTACATGGGTCGCTTGTGCTCTTGGCATCAACAATACATTATTGAGTATATTAAAGTCAGCAGAGAGGACAATATTGAGACTGAGGTTTAGTTTCCAGTTTTAAAGCCTTAGAGGAATCCTACTGGGAATTTCTTCCCTGAGTCCTGATCCATCTCCTTCAGAAGAACATGTAAGCTACATCCAAGTATTTTAATTTGTCTGTGTTATATTTTATTTAATTGAGTATCAAAACCTTGATTTTTGATTTTTCAACAAATTTTTCGAAACTTTGTGTTCTCTCCATTTAAGGGGTTACAGAAGCTGACTTTTTACAGTATACTTTTAAATCTGGGTGTGAGATAAAATTAGGAAGTCAGTTGCCACATCAGATCATTGAGAAGCTCAGGTAGAGCTGTGGCATCAGTATGAAACTGCTCCTACACTGCTTTATCTGGTTAATTAAAAAGGATATCTGGGGGGTTCATGTCAACTTGAATAATGATGCGTTCCTTCAGTACATATTAGATTTCTCCTTGAAAAATCCAGTAAATAGCACTGCCATGTTGAGATTATAGATTTTATTCAGCAGATAGATCAGGTCTGCCATTTTAAAAGGGAAAGTTACATGGTTTTCTTCAAAATAAAAGCAATTCTACTGAGAGAACTAAATTTACCTTCTTTATATGAATAACCCAACAAATTTGACTTCCTTACCATTTGTATCTCGTTTGCGATTTTCTTTTTCACTGGGTGGAGTTCATTCTTAAGAGTTCAAAATGTTCTTGATCTTTTTGATTAGGCAGCGTTTTACAATTATCTAATCTTGAAAGCATAAAATCTTCCATAATGTAACCTCATCTGCTTGTTGCTTTTATACACTCTGAGCAGAATTTGTGCAGTCCTTATTCATATGGTTGATTACTAACTCATATATAAATCCCAGTGACTTCTGTGGGGTCATTTTTGTAAGTGCGTGTAAGTAGAAAGTACATAACACGTAATTTTTTTGTATATAAAAAAGTATAATGTGAGTGGTTCATTACTCTTTTATTGCAGAAGGTCTTCTATGTTTTTTTGTTACAGATCTGTTCTAAAGATTTTACAATAATGATTAATATTCTTCTCTAAAATGTCAATTTTCCTGAAGATAGATGTTTTGAGTCCATTAAAATATTTAAAAAGCTTTCGAAGATTTCTTTTAATCAGTTAAACCCCACAGTTTTACTGAAAATTGGATTGTAATAGATGACAATTTTAATTCTTTCGCTTTTTGTAAATAAAGGCAAAATTAATATGAGCGACTTCAAGAAAAAAAGAAACAAAGGCCAAGCTGAAACCTTAAAAAATTTTGAGAACTTTGAATTATTTAATATAATTACGAGATTACTTGTTTTGGATGCCTGTTACTGTCAAATTAGAAACTAAACTACATCTGATTACATATAGCAATAATATTCCATTTGTATTGAAGAAATTTTTCATCAGTCTTTATAGGTAGTAATTAGTCTTCAGTATGTTTGTTTTGAATTTTGTACTGTAGCTAGCTGGGAACTGGAGACAAAAGAGAAAATACCATCTAACTGCTCATAGTAAAAGACAAACAAACAGAAGAGGAATATTTACATTTTTGAGGTTTTATCTGCATTGAAATCTAGAGCGTTGAATATTTCTATTACTCCACCTCCAAATCTCTAAAATTAAAGATTTTTGATATCTGTGTAATTTCTTTCTATATTGGTGCAATAGCATGAGGTGTTATGAAATATGTTTGCTATGAAGCATGCCATAGGACTGATGGAGTGCCTGGTGCCTGGTGTTGGAGCAGGAATAGGATAGAGTAGAACTGAAACTTAAAACGTTCTCAATGACATTTTGACATTTCAAGCTCTGAAACATCAACAGATGTGAATTATTATTTCTCTGTTTAGCCATGGCTTTCTGTCCCATGTGAAAGATGCAGTACTTTTTGTCAGTAGTAGGGTCGTTGTTATTATTATTGTTATAACATTATTATAGATATAATTATATATAATAATAATAATAATAATAATAATAATAATATAACATTATTGTTACTCTCGATTTTTGGTAAATAAGAGCATTTTGAATCCCAAAAGGAAGAAATAATTTTGTAGAAACCACCCAAAATCTGTTTTGGCAAAAATGTTGCAGCCTTGCTATCCACCAATAGTAGGGACAGATTTTTGTGAGTTTTAATATAGTAGCTCCTAAGAATCATTTGGTATCAGATCCTCTTTACCAGACATTGCATTCAGTAAAGAACTCACAACTCCAGTGAGGATTAAATTAGTGTGCTTATGCTATTTACCAGCATCACGCTACTAACTCATTACATGTTTTCCACCTACTTTTAACTGCTGCTTAGATGATAAACTAAAGTTGTTTAAGTTATGTTTATGGCAGCGTAGAGGAGAATAAGATGAATTAAAAGAAAGAAAGGAGAAGATGAGTGACACAGGGTGCAGCCCTGCTTCTTTGATGGTGAACATGCTTTATCGATTAGGTCCATGTAACACCTGATTCTTTACCATCTTCAGGCCATCCATACTCTGCTCTTCACTGAATCACATATTTGCTCATTATCTACTATTCTTTGTGCTTTTGCTCCCCTGATCACTTTCCACTGTGGTGGCGGCAATGCTTTAGCAGCTTGACAGTCTCTAACTTCCAGTTTTCTCCTATTTTAAGGAAATTCTTGCAGTATTGTGGAAGAGAGAGGATTCAACAAAAAGCAAGTACTAACTGCTAGATACAGCCCCTACAGACATTGTTAATTCCACAGACTTATTGTCATAACAAAAGGAACTACAGTACAATAATTCCACCCAGAATGGAAACCTCACAATCAATGGGCTATGCAGTGATTTTTTTTAGTTAGTTGCTTCTTCCTGTATTAGTTTGCATGTAAACTTTTTCTTTTTCGTTCTGTTACAAGACCTTGAAGAATCAAATCTTTTGTACATTTTATTTAAACATTGTAAAAATATTCCATCTGCAATTCAAATTGATTACATCTCAAAGGAGGGAATAAAAGGAAATAATGATGACAGAAAGACTTGTTTAAAAAAATGCTGCAAATGTGGTGATGCATTATTCAAGGATAAACATTTCCTTTACACAGTGCAAGAATCTGCTAAGTTCCAGAATACTGCCAAATTACTGCAGCAACGGTGTTGCAGTTGTATTAGAATCTCACTTCTTTTTGCTGCACTTGCTTTTGCCTCCTTAATCTCTTTCTTTATTCATTAACATAGAAATTAAGTCCCTTGTGGACTTCACATACCCACCCACCCCTATTTTCAGGCCACTTGCCAGCACTTTCTAAGCATTTAAGTGAGTCTTGTACAGGAAATGTAACAATGAGACTTGTCCAGGGTAGGCCAGATGATAAGACTTTTGATCCTTCTAGACTCCTTCACTGTAGACAAGCGTGAACACAAAAATATGTGTTTCATATTCAGAAGCAAAACAAATCAGGACATTTGGAAGCAGGTGTTGCAGCACAGAATTTTTATTTTCTGGGCCTGCTAACAATCGCATTAGTTAGAAAGGTAAAAGGCATGATAATGGAGTCATCATTTTTACCAGGATGAAAGCAAACCCAGACTTAAAGGCACAGCAACACAACTGTCATGATCACCTGTGGCTGTTGGCTTTTTTGTTACCAAATTGACTGTTGCCATTTCAGACAATGCTTCAGCATTCAATCTTTTGCTATAAAACTCTGAGTAACCTGGTTTTATGTAGAGAACTGAGTGGAGAGGGACTAATGCTTTCCCACATGCTTGCTGAAAGCTGCTCCTGTGGGATTTATATGGTTTGTAGAAAATGAACACAAAATTCCACTTAGTTATCATTAAGCATCATAAGAGCAATATCCTCTAGGTCTTGATTTAGCCAGACAATGCTAATCCCTTCCTCAAAGGATAACCTAGAAATGGGGGTGCATCTACACTCAGGGTTTGTGAATATAAACTACAGATTGCGAAGCATTGTATTTTCTGGAGCACAAGATGCATGCATTATTTATTTGTTATTTTGTACTTACTTCAATTGTTTTAATAATAAGTATTTCTAACTACTTCGCACTTCAGAATATACAATCTGTGTGCATTTTAAGAGCATATATTTTTGCTTCTGTTCTTTTCAAAAAGTTATGGTAAGCCGGTTTTGTATTATTACATCCTCCCAAGGGACTGAAGTAAAAAACAGTCTGTGAAACATTGCACTAAATCACCAGTCAATGAGGCCACTCACAGTACATAAACCTAACTGTGTTCATAAGTCTTTTCTGGGTCAGGGCCGAAGAATGTATTCACTTGCCAGTATTGCCTTAAAGACAACTTAACAAACAAAAGAATCAAGCGCAACAAGAAAAGCATCATTCTTATGAAGACACTTGACATTCCCTGAAGGATCCACGCCCAAAAAATCAGTCCACACCTGAAAAGCAGACTAAACTTAAAGCAGTTTAAATATGTTCTAGTAGGAGAAGTTCAAATATTTGCAAATATTAAGCAATTGTTCTATGTACTTATAGTTCACCTGGTTGCATTAAACTTGAATATGCAAAGGTCTCTGAGTATCACTGAGAAAACTGAGAACTTGATAAGGTCTGAAACTTGCCGTGTTCAATGAAAATATGTAACTGTGCATTCAGTAGATCTGCAGTAATTCTAAAGATGTTGTCTTTTCATACTTCAGGTTCCTCAGGCTTCATACACAATGTAGTTAATATCCGGTTGAGGACAACCTCTGTTGTTGATCCAATACACACGTTCTTTCAGTACTGCTAACACTCCAAGTGGATTGTGTTAGAGCTGTTTGTATGTTGTTACAAAATGCTTTTGTTTTGTACAGGTTTTTGTACTACAGACCACACTAATTGGAAAAAAAACCCTATGCACTGGCGTTGCCAAGTTACCTGTTGAAGTATTAAAGGTACATAAAAAATTGATTTGTAGAGGAAATGCTGAAGCTAAAGAAAGAGGCTTAGATGGCTGCTTCTCTCTGTCATTTAAAAAGTAACTATGTCTATAAAACTCCACCTGTTTTGATAGAGCATTCCACACGTTCAGCTTAACCACTGAAACTTGTACTCTATAGCTGTTTTCACCATTGAGCTTAAGCTATACGTTCTTGTAATGCTTAGAACACTTTTTTCTTATTGCCTTTAATGTTTCTTATTGTGCTACTGGGAGACAGATGAAAGAACTGGAAACCAGGATCTCTTGAGTTCTCTTTTCCATTTCAGCTCACTTAAGCGGCTTCCCGGCAAATTTTTATTTAGCCATCCACAATTTAAAAGAGCTGTTTTGCCGATACCTAATTGATGACACGAGATTTGGAAAGGGTCTGTAAACCGCTTTGCAAGGCTTGCACATTACCTCCAGCATTTTAAATGCGAAATACCTATAATAAGTATCGGGAAACATTTTACTGTGTTTTACATACATTGTGGCATTTAAAGAGCTGCTTCTGTTTCTGTTGTGGAAATGGCGTGTAAAATCCATTGAATTGAATATAGGTGATATTTTTATATTTCACCTGTGTAGGGATTTTTTTGATGGTTTCTTTTGTGTTCAGATTTTATTTCCACTTGATTCTTTCTCTCCAACTCCCTGCTAATTATCTGGAACTCATGTTTACAGAAAAGTGTTGAAGAAAAGTTTAGCTATTGTGATAGAATCAGGATATAGTTGTGTTTTAGGTTCATGTTTAAAATTCTGCTCTCATGGCTACCTATGGCCAGCAGCTGTGCCTATAGAGCCAAATCCTCATTCCCATGTCTGCCTCTCTGGGATATGTTGGCAACTGTATATGAACAGAATGTATTTGAATAATATTTGAAAAATATCCTTGCAACACTTATACATGTATTGTTGGAGAGATGCTAGTGGCTCCAGACCTATTCCTACAGAGTTTTATACATAAAACTACATTTCTTCTACAGTATTTCAACATTCACTTGGATCAAGATAAGACAAGATAAAGATTTTATTTTTTTTTTCTCTTGGAGGTTAGAACATTCTATTTATCTTCCTTCAAGGGGAAGAGGAAAAGAAATGTGAGATCTCTTAGTCAACATCTATAATTAATAGAAAGGTGAACGAATGCTGTTTAAAATTGTATATGAATACAGCCACTTATTAGTAAGTTTTCTGCTATTTGCTGATATGATACTACTTTCTGCTAATGCTGATATGAACAATTCATTTCACTGATGGGCAGTGACTGCATAATTTAATAAGAATACATAAATTTTAAAGATAAAAATGTGTGCATAAGCAGTTAATCTGGGCAGCAGGAAAGATAGTCCTGTGAGTGCTTCTCTGACAAAATACAAATAGTAATTAATCTATATGCAAAACTGAATTTACCAGAAGAAGAAACAGATAACTTTGGTGATAATCATGGCTTGTTTAGTGAAAAGTAAACTAACCGATCCTTACTCTTGGGAAATGCTTTAATGGAAACAAGAGAGTATTGATTTGATCCTTCAAGAGCCATTCAGTTATTAGCTAACACAAGGGCTATCCAGTAATGTAGTATTTATCGTTAGGTTATACACCAGAGCTTCCAGACACTTAATGCCTGGGGTGGAAATGTAATTCAGATCATTTCACTTCAAAAGCAAAGGCCATTTACCCACTTGAACAAAAGGAGGATATTTATTAGTGGGTAGCAGCACAGACCCAAGGAGACTTGGTCAGGCATTGGAACAGCTGGGTGCATGACAAATTCTGTCCAAAACTGTCTACATTTGCACTCCGTGAGCTGTAAGGAGGAACTACTTTGTTCACAATTTTTCACCTGAAATTATTTTGCAGGTCCTTTGTTGAGAACCAGGAAAGGGCACAATCCTCTCTTAAATTTTGCATTGAAAGTGAGTGTTCTTATTTGATATATCAAGTTTAGTCAACAGTCTAATGTTTTGAAAGTGTATTTAAAAATTTGAGCTAACACTTTTAAGCAGTTGGTTTACACCTTTGAACAACGCATGTTCAAGCGTGTTTTACTGTATTTTTCTCCTTTCAAATGGAACAGATAATAGGAAGTTCACTCAATTCAGTGTCTCCAAATAATAGGTAAATGAGTGTTGTTTAAAATGATACATGAATGAAAACCCTCAGTAAGTTTTATTCTATGAACAATGGTGGATGCAACGATGAAGATTTCTTGTCTTTCTACTGTCAATATTTTAACAGCTTCTAAAAGAAGAGGAAAACATGGAAGCCTCCAGCTACTTTTCCACTAACTTCCCTTTGAGCTCTCTTGTGGACTACAAAACTCTCTTAGGAAATTTGTGGTTAAAAAATGTCCTCGGTTCTAGCATGTCACTGTAGGTTTTCATTCCAAATATCAAAAATTGATGACAGTTATTAGTTGAGTTCTGACTTAACTCACCTCTTGAAAATACGTTTATGAATGATTTCAAAACTCCGAAAATAATCTTCTAACACAAGGTGTTCCTGGCATCCATAAAGGACATAGAAAACTAGGCGACCTTCCTTGTGGGATTTTTTGGTCGGTTGGTTCCTTTCCAGAGCTATTCCACAGGGTGAGATAAAAAAGACCACAAAAAATTGACACAGATTAGAGGTTTTGGACCATTACAATGATTGTGAGTAGCTTTAGTGACATTCTGCACATCTTTTTATCTTCCTTATACCTTCTGTTTAAAATCTGTTACAGAATTCTTGCAACTTATTTTAGGGAAAACACATACATGCTTCAGGAACAATAGCATTGTATCATCACAACTCATTAGGAAGTAAAACCCATATATTCAAAATAATATGGAAGTAAAACTTGCATTTAAAATCAAATTGCTACATAATTATCCTGTTTACAGTCTTTTCTACAGCTTTTCTCACCGAAAAATGTAGATTTGGATTCTAACTGGAATAAAAATGCCAGAAAGCTTTGGCAAGAGGATAGTTGCTGCATACTTTGGGATATTGCATGGAGAAAGAAATGTGTTTGTAATTAGGGAAACACAGAGCAGTTCTGATTACATCTAAGAAAAGCCAAATAGAGTAGCTTTCTGAAGGACAGATCATGTAAGCTTAAGTGGATGAAAACAGCTTATACTAAAGTAGTTAAAGGAAGTACACAGGTTCTCACAAAGTTGCTTCAACAGACCAACTATTTCACAGTCTTCCATAATTCATTTCTAGATTTGTTCTTGATTAAAATATACACATCATTTGCCCTGCAAGGTTCAAAATGTTTTGCCAGTTTTCTCTTAAAATCTGTGAGTAATGGTTAGAAAAAGCCAGAAAAACATGCTGCTGAATATAGTGGTAATCTATCTACTGAACTCAGTAGGCAATAAATAGACATAATTGACTATAATGTAGTTTTAAGTGTCCAAAAACTGTTTGATTTTGAGAAAGATTTACATGGAGAATAAAGTGCTGCTGCTTCTTCTCAACTGGTTTTGGTATCTACCTGACCCTTGGAATCCATGCACTTATAAAAAGCATCACTTCAAAAATATTTTAAAACACTCAGTCTGGCTAGTTAGTGCTGCACTGTTTAGTCTCACACCTAATTTGAGCCCAAAATAATATACGTGCTAAACTGATGAACTTGGAGAGCTAAAGCAACTTGGATCTGCTAACTAATGATGCCACAGAAGTGTCTACATAAGGATTATCTCTGCAAAACACAAGTTCTGATTAAGTGATGTGGACCAATTGCCTTCTATACCTGACCAGCAGGCAGGTTGTAAGGAACTTGAGACGGCACAGAAACCTGCATTTTCAGGTGGTTTGGGAAAGCTAAACATTCTGAGTGAGTTCCTTGTAGCACTCTCTGCCTTGATGTGAGACTGTATTTTCATGGCACGCAGCACTAACAGATGTAGTACTACAGTTTAATTTACTATGAATAGCCAAGTTTCATCAAAGCACTATTATTCTCAGAAAATGCCTGGAGAATGTTAAGATCTTGACTTTTCAAAATGTAGCACTCAGGTCTGACCTCTTCCAGTTATGATTTTTCTAATCATTATCTTACCATTAAGAATTTTAGGTCCCTATTCATCTAGGTAGTAACCAAAAGTCTTCTGAGCCCTATGTCTGTCATATCTAAAAGTGTCACTGATTGTCAAATGTACAAGTAGACAAAATCATTCTTTTTAGAAAGAATGAGTGAGCAAAAGGAAAATGAAGATAAACTAAAAAAAAAAAAAAATTAATAGAGGCATTGTTCTTGAAACAAGTCCATGTCAGCACCTGTAACAGCTCTAGAATTTTAACTCATGTTTGTAAGAAAAACAAATCCCATCATCTTTACATAAATGCAGAAGAAACTTTCCAGAATTGTAATTCTCATCTAACATATGTGCATTTGCCTTGTATATTTGTTGAAATCAGGCAGGTAGTACTTCTGTCCCGGGGACAAACTGTGTCTAAAAAAAGGCCTTGAAACACCTTCTTTTCCTATCTCCTTCAGAACCATAGTGTATTCAATAGCATACCTAAAGAGACACGCCAGCCCCGCATATTAAATCCCCGATTCCTGCATGCATTCTTGTGTGAACTTCACCTTCACATTCTTGCTACAAATTAAGGACTTACACATTGACATCAGGTACCAAAGCTGCAATCATATTTGCTAAGTGCAGGAAACGTTTTCTTCAGCTGGTAAAATTGTCATGAGTCCCTTGAAAAATGTAATGGTATGTAAGCATGTAATTTCATGTAATATTATTATACTTTAGGAATATTTCTTTAAACCATTCTCCTAGGGTTTTGCTTTTGCATGACATATGCTTATTTCTCATTGCAAGTATATCCAGCGTTGCTGTGCTCGTTGCAAGTATATCCAGCGTGCTCCCAGTTCTCCACCTGGAAAGGAGAATCATGGGTGTAAGCACAGCCCTTGTACTGCTGTTCTGAGTGCTACAGACCAGACAAATTTGTTATATGCTGAAAATATGTAGTTTAACCTCTGTGTTGACAGAATATTTTCATGATCTGTGTAATCATAAATTATCTTTGGAAAAACATCTTATTTTTAGGTTTTTTGAGGGTTAACTGTACAATATATGGTATGCTTTACTGATATTTTTCTCATTCTGTAACAACCCTCACGTTAGCTGGTGTAGTTCTCACTATGTGGTATAAAGATCAATAGGTACAAAGATGTTTTCCAACAGTTGTGGTTCCTTTAAAGGGTATACTGTAAGGCGTTTGTCTGGAAGCAATTAAAAGCTAATATAAACTCACTGTTTATTTTAATCAGTTGATCATACTCATTTCTTTCCCTCAGTGTTTTTCTTCTGTTTAAATTTTTTGAATCTTAACTGTCAATAACGGCTTTTGACTTTTCCTCTTTCTTTTCCCTTCCCAGATCAAATCTCTTAGATCTTTTAAGGTTTTCAAGAAACATTCTGACAGACATTCAAAATTTCTTTACACCACAGTCTTCCTATTTTGCCTTTCTTCTTGATTCAAATAGTTATTTACAAAACACTTAAATATACTTTAGTTATTTACAAAGTACTTAAAAATAACTTCATGTGAGTTTAGTTAGTGTATCTTTTTATTTTTATCCTTCTCCCCCAGGTTTTCACAAACTAAAATAATTGCTCACAGTTTACTGAGATCTGAGTTGACACAGGTCCAGATTCAAATCTCAGATGTACAAAGAGTACCATTTCAATTAAAATCAATCTACTGTTCTGTGATGAGGATGTTCTGATTTTCAAATGCATACATTGAGAACTGTTGACATAATGACTGTGACGCATGATCCTTTTTTGAACCATTTAGTCTCTTCTTCATATGCTATCCATTTTGTAGTAGTTCTTTTTAATATTGTAAATGGATACATGCGTAAAAGCAAACTATAGACAATTGAAATGGCTATTGCTGTCCTTCACAAAAAAGTATACTCACCACTACCTTTAATAGACCTGAATAAAAGACAGAAGAATAAAGTCCTTTTTATTACAACTTGTAAAATCTTGAAGTCTAGTCCTTAAATCTTTCCTTACTTGCAAGAATAAGTACTGAGAATTTAAATTGCATCAAACTGAAGGATGCTGCAGAAACGTGTCCCCCCCAGTTTCTTTAGTACTATGAAACAAAATGAAAACACTGCCTCTAAATTTTTCTTTCTAACAGTCTTCAGTGGCTGATTAAATATTTGCGTGTTTCAATAGCCATTCTTTAGAAGCAGGCTCAATGCTCAGAAATTCACTGAAGTGCAAGACAAAGTCATATCATTTCTACTTATACTTGAAAAGGCATGGAGCAGTATCTATGGAAGCACCACCTCTTAGGTAAAGATATGTTTTATTTTCACTAAGAATTTCTTATTTTGGAAATAAACAAAATCAAATCTGGTGCGTGAGGTTTTCACATTATTTTCTTCCCTAGGAATGTGATTATTGGCATTGTTTTTAACAACTTAGAAAAGTTCTAAGCAGTCTGTTTTTGCAATGGGCAGTATGCTTATCAGGAATGACTTACTGCTTACAAGATTACAGACTACAATATAGACCAAGGAACGTAAGTGCATTCTAACTTGGAAATTGCAAGAAAAGCCGTACTGTTTTAT
This sequence comes from Leptosomus discolor, assembly GCF_034619465.1. Lineage (NCBI taxonomy): Eukaryota > Metazoa > Chordata > Aves > Leptosomiformes > Leptosomidae > Leptosomus > Leptosomus discolor. The sequence continues at coordinate 19,073,692 of NC_141395.1, read as the reverse complement.
TGTTTTATGACCTTCATTATGGCCTTAGAATTGAAAAATCTTTCTAAACTCCTACCCATCTGCTCTGAGTAAAGCAAATGTTTGTGCTGCTGCTCTCCATAATCCCCTTTTCCTTTCTCCCACATCTGCTACCGACCAGGCCTTTTCTTAATTGTTATGGAGTGCTTAGTTGGAAAAGACACAACAACTTCAAAATGAGAAGATGTCATTGTTATTAAAACATTTTACTCAGACTCAAAATCAGGGTTCAGGAATCTTCAGGTTTCCTCAGTGATTTTGGGCAGCCGTCTGAACCCTTCCGTGCTCTGGTCTCCTATTTGTAAAAGCGAATAAAAATGTTTATTTTTAGGAGAAAAGTATTGTTGCTTATTTTGGTTGAAAGAACTTGTTCATTGCGTAATATGAGGAAATAATATTGTCTCTTGAGGCTTTCACACACTGCATATAACAAAAATAGTTTAAAAAGTAAGAATACTATCTCAAAATTCTGTAAAATTAAGTTGTGTATGAATTGGTACCTTTGGTTTTTGAGTGTGTCAGACCTTCTGCTGTTTCAGTGTTTGTAGACAGTGAAATAGTAAAGTAGTTGAATAAAAAGTACTAAAGCTTTTCTGCACTTCTGTTGAACACTAGTAAGCTCTACATACTATATTCTGTAAGTGCTAAACATAGGAGCTCTCCTTACTGTAATGTTCATTTGGAAGGCCAAATGTCTGGAGAGAAAACTTATTAAGGCTTGCCCATGTACAGAAGCTTCTATTGGTTTAATTATATAAATCAGATTTATATGACATGTATAAACACTACACTGTACTGTATCTTGGCAGGCACATGTTATTCAATTTGCTTCCAAGATTTCAGGTTGCTGACTGTCACATATTGCATGCCCCAAATACAATGGAAAAAACAGGCAAAAAAATTACAACCCTCCCACCCACCCCACCTCCGTAGGTCCAGCAGTACTGAACCCAAGCACATTTGGCTTTAGGATTTCTGAGATTTTCTTAGCACTGTGCCAAATGAGGCAGCCTTAAAAAATTATTCAAAGGGAGCTTGTCAACGTAAACAAGCATGTGCAGAAGTGGCTTAGCTTGTCAACACACTTTTTGAAGCAGCTCTTAAACTGCACCTTCTTGCTTCACTCTGATGAAGGAGAAAGCCACAGATCCTTTCAATTAATTGCCCCTGCTTTCAAAGGAGTTGTTTATATAGCAGAGCAGACATTCAGTGAGTTGTTTAGAGGTACTTGTGGTATGGAGATGTTACTTGTTGCAGAAGATGGGAAGATGCAAAGGTCACTTGATTTTGGAGGCCTGAACAAACATGCCATTCTAGGATTGCATACCAGTACAGGATGACCAGAACTGGCTGCAGAATTTCTACATGAAACTATGTGAAAAACTATCTTCCATTTCAGAGCAAACTTTCAGAGGAACCAATACCAGTATCAAAGGGGTGAGGTTGCACTCACGTCTCTGACTGCTTCACATGCTGTTGATGCATTGCAAACCAGTTTCGTTTCAGGAAGTCAGCTGGCAGGGCATGGCAGTGGTAGTAAATGTTTGTGAACTGACAGCTGGCCAGTGCATACTTTACCTCTAAAAATGTACGAGAAATGGCATCTCATTTCAGCGAAGATTTACGAATACAGTAGGATAAAACTGCACTGTGTTCATACATTCTTTCTTCAGGTGGGTGGCCTATGTGACATCTTTGAAGAGAGCATTTGTAGGTCACCCAGGATTGCAGGTGTATGAATATGAGTTTGAGATGTAAGGTGGACAGCAACAGCAGCAGGCTGAGGAGATCTCGTGGTACCAACAAGGGTGAGCAGGTACTTTGTTTTCTCCCAGTAGCACAGTATGCAGAGTGTCTTATTGCCTGTGACTGTGTGGATAGTAGGTGAGGGGTGAGAAGAGTCTATCTGGAGTTTCCTGTTCCTGTCAAAAATGCATAGTTCCTGAACTGGCTGCAGAATGTGGAGAACAGGAAGATATAAAGGTCAAATACTTGTGCTTGCAAAAAACCAGTAGCTTGTAAGACAAATGGAAGTGTTGATACAGGCAGTGCCTTAATATTGTAGTGTCATATTACCAAGTTACGCGTTCCCCAGTTGCAGCTTGTTGCCTCTCTTTACATACGCTGCAGTTAACTGTAGATGAAAATAGAAATATCATCAGAGTGTATATACAGCAGTGTGAAATGTGATGGTTTTGTTTATTGTAGATAGTTTACTTGAGTTTTGAAATGTCTTCTGTGCCCTACCTCATAGTTGTTTTGATTTTAAGATTAATTTGTCCTAATTCAAGGGACATACTGAAATACAGAAGGCTGAAAAAGCTGGGTTTAATTTTGTTTAGTGAGAGATTTTACATTGTTTTAATTGATTGTTGAGACTAATTTCTGTGCATTTGAAATTAGACCTATATTTGCTTAAGGAGGAGCTTTAACTTGCTCCAGTTTAATATCATGTAGCAAACTCCAGTGTTCTAAAAACATACCCATGTTATGGTAATAATTAACTCTTTCATTCTTTACTGCAGCACCTGCCAGGACTTGAGAGCTACAAGCAATGTTTTAATCTGTGATTAAATGTGTTGCTGCTTCTCATTCTTCTTTTGTTTGTGATTACAGTTTCAAAAATAAAAAAACCCCAACAAACAAAACCCCCAAAACTTTCTGAGGGGAAAATATGAATACTTCATTTTCAGGGAAATCCGTCTATTGTAAATGCAAATAATTCTTTGTATTGAAAGCTCTTATGCCATTGTGCAAATGCACAGAAATTAGTCACACATCTACACATCAAGGCTGAGGCACATGTGAGACTAGCTAATTCCTTTTTCAAAAGTCCACAGGACTGTCCTTTGACACCATGTACAGAGCACATTTACAAATGAAATCGTTTATCATTCTAAGACTTTTCTTAAATATTTTTAGCTTATGCAACAGCATCTGGTTTAAAACAGGAAAGAGGCCTATAGCTAAATGACTTTTGCACATAAATATTTAAGACTTTATATACTGAAAGGTGACACCACAAGTTATCACTTCCTGGTATGCAGCCTCTTATGCTCAGTTTTATTTTGGCAGATATAAAATATCACAGAGACATGATAAATACAAAGTTCTTCTCAGAAAACAAATTAAGTTCTAATATCGCTTTGGAATGATATAATCTTAAAGCAGTATTTCTGATTTTATTGAATTGTCATTTTTTGGGGGGTGCTTGGTTTTTTCCAAAGGCAATCTGCCTGCACATTTACTTAAAAGTTTGACTTAGTCTGCTTCCTCTTCAGCCAGTGGGAACTCTGCTGTAAATTTCAGCTGATAATTTGTATTACAGGCAGGTATAATGCAAATAGTGTAAACTCCCTTCTTTCATGGGGTATCTACAAACTTTAGGAGATATATTAAGCAAAAAGTGTGGTTATGTTATTCCAGAATTCAGTGCTGGGGAGGAAGAGTTATAGCATATAAGTAAATAATCAGATTGGCAATTGACATGTTTACTACATGAATGTTTTTTTCTTTTTGATGTCCTTTCTCAGTTGTATGTCCTTATCCCATGCTTATGTTTGTGTTTTTCTTCAGAATATGAACTACATATTCCTACTGTTCTATTTATTCTTCCTCTAGCTGACCCATTTCAGCTGAACAACCTGGGATGTTCTACTACCTTTTCACTGGTCTCAAATGGACTTCTGTCTTATTCAGAACTTTGCAGCGGGTAGCAATAGGCATGGTAGAAGCCAGTTTGAAAGTATGCAAAATCTTCTAGGTGTCAGAGCCTGCAAACTGATTTCTCCATGTCTTAAGTGATCATCGGGTAATCACTTCTGTTTAATCTTAATGAAGGTTTTAGTAATAACGAATAATTTAATGGCTAATAAGAACTTCACTTTGTACTTGTTCAGCACAGGAGGGATTTGGAGTATTACATTCTGTTAAGTGGACATTATAAGATGCATAAAGAGATGCAGGACTGCCATTGAAGCATTCCTAAGACATAGATATACCTCAGAGAAGAAAACGGTTGAGAACAGCCATCCACAAAATGAATGGGCTGCTTGAAAGGGAGCAAAGGAGAAATGAGAGGAGAGGCATGGACAGTTTGAAGGAGGTTGTGTGCACAGTGTGTCTGAGGCTAAGAGTAGGGGGAGGTGGCAACACGCAACAGAGCAAAGTAAGCTCTGACACAGTTGGGCTTTCAGCTATGAGTATCTTTACCCAGAGCTGTCGTTCCACTCCAGCTTACTTAGGTTGAGTCTTACCTAATAGGGTTCAATTATCTTTCCTCCACAGCCAGTGGGCACAATCAGAAAAGTGAGACAAGGGGAGCACTAGAAAGGAGGACTCTGATGACAATTCTCTCCAATTCCAGAAAGATTTACAGCCCTGTCAACTTCCAGGTTCAGTTTTGGGTAGTTTAAGCTTAGGTACAAGTATTTTTAGGTATAATATTTCCTTTATGCTTTTCTAAAGAGCATCACTCATATAACCTAGGGAATGCATGTTCTTGGCTTTGTACATCTAAGTACATTGATAACAGCAAGTATGGATGGACATGCAAGGTTACAAAACAGTATCTAGGTATTCTAATATTCTGATAAAACATTCTGTTAGATTTATTCGAAACTGCATGAAAAATTTACTGTGTATTTTGACTAAAAATCGTAGCCTTACTCTGAACAATGGTAACATTTGACAGTATTGGTTTAAATTGTAAGGAGTTCTGAAAAGTTTATAATATCTTAAATTTTTTCTTATCAAAACCCGATGTTAACTGTGATTTGATTCTTAGCATGGCATGGTTTTTACACAAATCTTGAAATTAATAATTTCTACGAAAATTAGCACTGAAAAAATAAGATATTTTCAATTGTCCTGTGTTTCTTATTCTGACCAAACTTGCACTGGATTCAAAAATGACCAATTGAGCTTATCTTTGGTGAAAAAGCAGTTTCTGGATACATGAATCATTAAGTAGAATATTTTTGAATTGTATTTATTTTTATCCACAAGGGGAACTTGTATTTCCAGCAACTGAAGAGAAGAAAGAAGTCAGTGTCGCGACTAATTGTTTTATACCTTTCCACTAAATTTTACCAGTTTGGAGCTTGAACACTGCCCTTTTCTTGCTCCATGCTGGTCAGATGATAAGGATTAATTTGCTGTGACCTATTTGTTTTGACCTTACTATGACCTGTAAGCTTTTTTATCCCTTTTCCTGACACTGTCTGTCATCTACCTTGGGCAGCCAAGTATAACTTCAAAGCAGTGTTCTGTAGGATACTTAGTTTTATAGCATAGTCATTCATTCCAGCACATAAAAGATCATTTGCCTATAAACATTGTTCCTGAAAATAGGAGTAAAATGGGTCTGTTTTAAGCTTCCCAGGTTATGCCTCTGGGTGAATGTTCCAAAAGGAATAAAAGAGGTGGCACACACTCTTTCAACTATTTAAGTCCATTATTTAATTTAATTCCTGCAGGAATATTAACTGAAGAACCTCTATATATATGATATAAAAAATGTCCATTGTGTTGTACTTCAAGAGACTGGGCTTCATGCAGTTTCTGTTGTGTTTAAAGCCATTTTACTGCTAAGTTTTCACACTTCTGTTGGAATGTTTTAGTCCATCTCTGATTATTACATGTAAGCCAGCGCTATCAAACCTGTAGAGTTCACATCTGGCTTGGGCACTTATATGTATTCCAGATTGGTTTTGACCCGTAATTTTTTCCCCTCTCATCTCTAATGATCCCACATGCACTCTATAGGGCTGCTCTGACCACTCTGCTTGTACGTATTAATTATAGCCAGAATTGAGCATTTTCCAGTGGGTATCATTTGACACAGTGATTTTTCTTTCCTTTCACCATGGCAGGTGACAGTTAGTTCTAACTTCCGCAAGCTCCATATCTTGCTATTAAAGAGGAGTAGAAATGAGAACTTCATGTTTCGAGTGAGGGAGACTCCTAACTTTCCAGTGATATGCAGTATAACATCCCAAGCTGTTGATCTGAAAAGTGTGACGTTGTGTGCGCAGAAGAGCTATGTTGTAAGAATAGTGAGTCAATGGCAGTGCCCTAGCAGCTAAATGTCTTACTTTGCTCCAGGTTTCTATACCAAAATCACAATGATGTAACAACTCTTACCAACAGCATTTGGGACCACGATTAATGCAGCTGTCCCAGAGTCATGCAGATAAGCTGTTCGTACACACACACAGAGTATGCCCACATGCTCTTCCATGCTCCCTCATACAATCTCTCACCACAAACCCTTACCAAACTTGTTTTACTCATTTCTCTGTTGAGCTATAGATTAGAGGCCTTTTTTATTCTAAAATTCCTATTTGTTTCACAAGGAGTCCTGGCTGTACCAGGAATATAGGAACATCCTCTTAGGTCCCAGTGCAGCAGAACATTTAAGCATATGCTTAGCTGTAAGCACATGTTTTAAGTTCCAGGAAAGTAAGAACATAATCATGTGTTGAATCTGAGCCAGAAAATACAGCACAAGGCATGTGTAAGTAAGTGCAAACAGTTTGCTCAGGTTTTAGGGGTATGTTGAATTTTTTTTTTTTAATCGGGAAATGCCGTATAAACAGAGCCAGACTAAGTTTTGGGCATGGATAATCAGAACAATCTGCAACGGCTTCCCGTCTGTGGCTAATGGGATGTTTCTCCAAGCTTTGTCACCATGGCAAATACTTTTTAATACACAAACATTTGCTGCATTGAAAATCCACCCACTCTTGTTGAAAGATGGCCAGGTTTTGTAAAATTGCATTCCAGCTACCCTGCTGATTTTTAAGATAAGCCCTTTCAGTTAACATTCCATGTGTCTAACAAAAGATGTGTGAAAAGCACAGTTTATAAGAACACACATGGAATCTTTACAGTTTCACTGTTCTCTACTTTAATGAGAAAATGAAGTTAAAAAGTCTTCTCATATGTACATGCATGCAAGCACTGTTTTTTCTTTTCCTTTCCTTCCCAACCCTCAAAGGGACAAGCCAATAACTCCATGCCAAGTTTCCATCTAAACTTGACTTCCCTGTTCTGGCAGGCATTCTGTGAACATCTCGTGTATTAATGAGAAATTGGTCTTTGAGGTTTCTTAGCCTTCACTGAGAGAGATGCATATGCTAGGTAATGAGGTATCTATTCAGATTTTTTAAATAATTGTTCTTAACTTTTCTTCTTGCTTAAATATTAATATAGAGAAATAAAAATCTGTGATGTTCTTAAGTGCAACACAAATTAAAAAAATCTAGACGTTTTCCCTCCCACTATGGCTCTAGGAAGAATGATCTGTCCAGCTTTCATTTTCAGTACCATATGGATGTTTGATATCAGTAGGAATGGTCCAAACACTTACATGAGATAGTTGCATTTGAGAAGAGACTTTAGGGGACATTTCGCAGAAGATGTGAGCTATAGCAGTTGCAAGGAAAAGATAACTTGCATCTTGGCAAATTGTGTGCAGTTTTGCAAGCCTTTAACTTGGTCAATAAAAGAGAAAAAAAAAAAAAGGAAAAAAAGGAAGGGAGAGGGAAGAGGGAAGCGGGAAGCGGGAAGAGAGGAGGGGATCAAATGACATTCCAGTAACTCAGGACCATAAATACACATACCATTTTATTCTTCAGATCTACGCCGGCAATATTTTTCCCAAGTTTTCTTTGTTTTGTAGCTAACTGTAATCCTTTTATGCTTTTTAACAAAATCCCTTGGCAGTTTCTTACTGTATGTCTTATTCTTCTGCCCTTTTATAAAGTATTTACTTCAGATCTGACTAAAGGGTAAGCTTCCCTTGATTTTATCTTGCAAAACACAGGAGATAATCTGGTGCAGACCTATTCCTTCACAATAAAAAAAAAACCAAAAAAGTTTACAACTGCATCACTGGTACAGAAAAGGTACTGACCCTTACATGGTAAGCTTCTCCAAATTTCCACAAAAATACTTTCGTAAAATTCCTGGAAAATCTCCAAAAGAAGATGCCATGTGAATGTAAACATTGTGTAAAACACAGTCCTTGGATACAGTACTTGTTGTTATCTTTATCCTTTTGAAGTATTATCAGAAATGTCTCAAACAGAAAAGACAATAAATTACTCACCCTATGAGGTCACTCCTTGAGCTCATACTACATAGGAAATACAATTTGGAAGCTGACATCCAGTTTTTAGGACAAATGTAATTTCAATTTTTATAGGAAGCATGATACTGTGTTTTCAAAGCCACTGTGTGGTTTCAGACACATTGGTTTGAGATTTATATTCACTGAAAGGAAAAGAAATCAAAATTTCACTTGAAAATAAGAATGTTTTTATAACTAACATCATGTTCTCAAATTTTGCCTGAGTAAAAGCAGACATGGTCTAGAAGTGATTTGAAGACTAGTGTTTTCTATGTCGGGTGGTTGTACTACAAAGTATTCTTAGCAAACTTATAATTCCAACAGCTGAGGCTGCTTTGGCAGCATCCTCTATTTTACAAGTATGGCAGATGGAGACTTGTTCATTAAACAAATATTCTCCCCTGGGTGTGCTACTTCTTCTCATATGCCAGCTATAGGGTGTCCCTCATGCCCTAGGACCCCTAGGTGCTTCTTGGTGGCCCATTCACTGCCATTTTTGCCACTACCAGTAAAGTGCCTTCAATGGAGTTACTTCATATGATTTCAGCATCTATTAATTGCTTGCTGCACTGGAGTGGAAAGAGAAAAGTGGAGCTGCACAGGTGATAAAAATAGTCAATATTTTGAATTAAATATATTCTGGAGCAGAAAAATATTTGCTGTCCAGTCAGGTCAGAACACAAAGATTTTGATTCAAAGCCCATTTAAGTCAAAGGAAAGATTCATGCTCAAACTAGTGGGATGAAAACCGAAGTATACTGGGAAGAGACTCTTGCTTTCTGATGTGCATGCAAATGAACCAGGAACAGGAATAAACCCCCCTGGGTTCAATTTTAGCCAAAACTTTAGTGGCAGAAAAGATTTCAAATGAAACACCATTTCTTCGTGGGAAAAATGTTGATGCACTAAATAAGGTAATTTAAAATATGACTGAACTGATGACTTTACAGGTCATGTATGAATTTATGCATACAGCCTAGATCTCTTAAGGTAGACTTCAAAGTGTCTGTATATTAGCTAGATGCTGGCAGGCTGGCTGCTGTGGCTAAATTCTGTATTAAAGCTCATGAGAAGTTTACTCTCCCAATTCAGGATGGAGATTTCTTCCAAGAGAAAGACTATAAAAGTGTAACAGGAAGCAAGTCAGTGTAAAATATCAAAATCTTTTAAAATATTTAAATAACATTAGCACTGTGCTGAAATACTCATTTCCTAATTGCATAGCACACAAAATCTTGGTCTTGCTAAGGCTTCCAATAAATTGAAAGCAGACTAAACCAAGCTTTCATACAAGAAACATCTGGTTATTTAAGTTTCCTTCTTTTAATACTAATTTTAACAACTCCCAAACGTGGATAGAAATACTACCTTATACTTTTGTTTAAAGTTCATTTCCTGTCCCTGGGATATTCACTGACCTTTTAATGCTGGCCATTTTGCTTTCCACTTTCTTATTCCTATTCTCATTGACTTCATTCCATTCTTGACCTCTCTTCCCCTCAAGAAAATTAAATGCAGTCCAAAACATGTTGGACACCAATTAGTTTTACAGCTCGTCTTACCTCCCCTCCTACTGCATTCTTCAGTTCATTGAGTCCACTCCGCTTTTATACTTTCAGTCTTCACAACACTTATAGCCCCACTGCAAAATAAACACTGCTGGCATGAAGTTAAAGCCTTTTCCTCTGCTGTTTTCCTCTGGCTAACCAATATCAGCAAAAAGTGATCGCTAGACACATGAGGAAATATACGATTGGCTCTGCCTTTGGCTTTTGAAAAAAAAGCTTGCTTTCTTTTCTTGTAGTTATAATATGACAGAGGTTTATGGCACTTTATAACAATAAATCATGACTAAACAAAAAGTAAAAATAAAACTTTTTATATACTGTAATTTATTTGTTTATCTTTTAATTGCAGGAACAAGAGAGAACATATTTCCATAAAATATGAACATACAAAATGTAAACATAAATTATGATCCTACTTATATTTAAAGTTATTATTTAAAAATTAGGCATACTTTGTGCTTCTACGCTGGTACAAATCTGCTGTTTCGTTGTGGTTATCAGTAGGATCTTGCCTAACAAATCTTTGTCATTGGCCTACCCACTGATTCAGCGAGACACTTGCTGAGTACATAAGTGGCAAGGTTCAAAACATTGCTCGTTGAATGGAAACCACTTCTCAGCTCTCGACATATGTTCCAAAGTAGAAGATAGGCATTTATTTAGGTATCTATCTCAAGTACTCTTAGAGACAGTATGGCTGTCAGGCAAAATATCGGAGGCAAAATACCTGCAATTTTGTTTTTCTATATGCAGCCACAGATCTTATGCGTTAACCATCAAAATTTTCCTTTGACTTCAGTATTGTAAGACCAGACATGAAGAATACGTGTACACATGAACGGTCTCATATTTTTAGAGGTATATTCTGTGTGTTATGTTATGGATATATTTATAAATATGTATCACACATATCTATGTATGTACAGTAATATTTCTGCCCAGAAATAGCAATGGCTTTTTAAAAATTGCTCTTCTTAATGATACTTGAGAACAGTCCTGCATTAGAACTTGTATCTAGCCTAAAGCAACCTGCTTTTTAATAAGAAAAAAACCCATAAACCTGCCAAGAATTGTTGTCTTAAAACTCCTTGTTAAACTGAAAAAAGTTAATGATATGCACTTTAAAGTTTTTATTAATTTATGACTATGTGATATTCAGTTGCTTGGATTCATCTGAAGAGTGTGAGGAAAAACAAGAGTCCCCTCTTTTCTCTTAAAAAATCATGCTTCCTTTGGCTGTAAATAAATATTATCACCATGAGCCAGAGAACACAGCTTTTATTGATTTATTTTCTTTTTTAGCCATCTTGTAATGTCTAAACACTCATATCTAAGCCATAGATTATTCAGGAACTTTCAGTATTGTTTGCAGTATAAACTTCTCTTTGTCCACACTTGCAAGAACATTTTATGGCTCTTCAAACTAGATATTAGATCAGTATGTTTCTGTCTGATATAATCTTTACAACATAAAAAAACCTACTAAAGCAGAAGTAGGCTTTATGTAGTAGTGTTTCCAGTTTCAAGGTTATTTTATTTTGCTTTCACCATTAATGCTATTAGTGTCAAACTAAGAACTGTAACTCACATGATTTTGCAAGTCTGCCTTTTAGCTTTATATGCAAAGTGTCAGTTTCATGGATGAACCCTGACTATGTTTTAGAAAAAAACCTTACAATATACGGTTCTTTCCTGTAACTAGTTTTTGCCCTGAAAAAGTGATAAGCATTAGTTACCGGTGATATGTTTCCGATAAAGACTACTCTGATTTTTGTTTCTTCTTGTTCTAACTGTATGTAAGAAACGATTTTGACTTCATTATTTCCACTTTCTACCTATCCTGGTAGATTAAGGAGAAATCTGACTGAAATTCATATTAACAGTTAAATATCTGAAATTCAGAAGATAACATTTAGTAATTACATGCTTAAGGCAAAAAGAATAATAAATGTTAAGAAAAATTCCACTTTCAGGGTAACACGGCTTAATCTTCTCCTTTCTTGGAAAAAAAACCCTGGAACGCAGTTTTTGGCTGTACATTGCAAGAGTTCCTTCGCTGTTAATACGCTGATTTGTGATACCTATGGTTCTGCTCACACATTGTTAGGCAAAATGAAATCTTTTAATCAGATGCAAGCTACAAAGAAAAATTGGTGAGAATTATTCACAGAGAAGGAAGAACATGCCTCGAGAAACTGTCAGTGCACCACAAGCAAATGTTATTTACCTTTGGGGCATACAGACAGTTATAACCATATTAGCACTCACTGTGATTCTAACAGCACCTCTGTATTTTTGAGTATAGAATTAATTTGACATAGATAACTCTGTTCATGTCCTACTAGAGGGTTATAACCACCTTTCTTTCTAAAAGCTTGCAGAGTCCTCCTAATACTGTGTAGATGGCTTATGGTGACTCACGATTCTGCCTAGGCACATTTTCTTGTCAGGATGTTATTCAGTTTACTTCAAAATTGTACTATAGCCACTCAGTTTTTGATTACCCCAGTGGAGGATGGAATAACGCAGCAATACAAAAGTGCAACTAACAGAAGAAAATATGAAAATTAAGTTGGGGGAAAATATTCTGTGCTGAATTTACTGCTGGGTCAGAAGCAAGAGGCCACATGACAGGGAAGAAGGCTCAGCTCTGTGCTAGACTTAGTGAACATATCACATAGCAGGTTCCCTTTCAGAGTGGCACAGTTAATCCACAACCCAGATAATCCCCTACTGGTAATTGAGAGCTGATTTTATTTTGTGACCTTCTGTACTAGCAATGCTATTTCCTGCATCCTGAATTTGGCTTTCCCACTCTGCTGAAAGTCAGGGGCACATAAATATCTCAAATCAATCATCTGAATGGTAAAGAGAAGATTTGCAAAAAATGTGAATGCACTGTTCCAGGACAGCAAAGATTTGAATGAACAGTAGACTCTGGATTCCCTGTGTTCACAGAGAAAGAAAGAAAAAAAGCTGTTTTCAAAAATGTGGCTCCCAAGAACTAGTCAGTTGTGGCATCAAATTACAAAGTTTCACGGGTAGAACATCTTTTCTGTACCCTACCACAGAGATCACACCATAAATTATATGTTTGCATTTGCTGGATTAATAAATTCCTTTTGATATGAACAGTAAAAGTGTGAATATGAAAAATGTATAAAAGAATATACGCACAGAATATAATCCTGCATCGTGATTTTTAAAATATATCTTAGGGTAAAAAATTCAAAGCAACAATTCTATTAGAGCTCAGTGAAATTACCATAATTCTTCTTTAAATATTTTCTGTTGAACTCAGAAAACAGAGAATGAAGCTCTTGTTGTGCAGTTTCATTTTTATGGTTAGATTTTTGCACAGATATAGCAGTTAGAATGAAACTCTCCCCTTTTTACTTTGAAAAATTAGGATACATTCCAGAAATGTAAAACATAGCCTCTGCTTCAGCATGGGGTTGCAGTCCAAGATTAGCTGCTTATTTGTATTAACTCTATATTCACAGCAATTTTGTCCTTCTCATTTGAATGGCTCACTTCTGTTACTTTATTCTGCAGATGTTTTACTCTTCCACAATGCCTTAAATTGTTCTGGCTATCTATGTTACACGAATGATCCATGAATTTAAAGTGTGAAGCTATACCTAAACTAATTTAGTCTGATTTAGAAGCAACAATAGAAAGGGGACAGTCCAATGGAGGGTGTACTTGTGTTGCTGGGCTCCTCTCACATCTCTGCTACTGCACCTTTCTGTTTACACAGTGTGTCCAAGTTAAAGCTCGTACAGGCCTGACCACCTGAGCTGTGATCAGGCTCGGTTCATTCGCTGTAGTCTTAACGGTTAGGGAATTAAAATTCTCTCCCTGATGGCAGCCTCCATGCATGTGTTCCCACAAGGGGGAAACTACACCATTCCAACTCCCCATAGCACTGCTTGGCTTGCGGTTTGCAGTGGAATAACATCCTGATATCCCGTAGTACCCTCACTTTACAGAGAGTTATCTTTTTTTCTTTTTCATGCCTCACAGTTCTACAGACAATCTTCCTAGCTCAATGGGACAAGTTCTGAGGGAAAAGACAGTAGAATTTAGTCTTTAAGTGGTAATGGACTTGGAGAAGCAAATAGAACAGGAAAGAAGTGTTTTGGTGTAATTTTTGAGAACCGGACATTTCATGCAAAAGTGTTATCCATCTCACCTTGCTTCCTCCTCAGCAAAGCTGAGAATGTTCTGGCAGTATTTTACGTGTTGGAAAAAATACTGTTCCATTGAAATCAAACTGTTTCACAGGAATGTTTCATTAAAAAAAAAAAAAAAGAAAAATACAAAGAAAATATTAAAAGAAAAATAGTGAAGAAAAATACAAAGTATATTTGAAGACCAACTCTGTGTGTGAGATTTTAATGTCAAACCCAAATGGACAGCATGAAAACAAATGAGTGACCATGCCAGAAACAAAGTTTTTCAGAATTTGTTTCAAAATAAATATTATTATCTTGGCTTGAAATTAATTTTTATATGTGCCTGACTAACTTGGTGGACAGAAGTTTTTCCTGAGACTGTACAAGAACATACTCCCAAATCAAGTGAATTATGTAAAGTCAAAAATACTTAATTTACTATCCATACATAAGCACATTTTTATAATGTGCGTATTGACACATTTTTCAAAATGTCTGTAAAAACAGTGAAGGGGACACGCAAGTGACAAATGTTTGTGTGATGCAGAATTTATGGCTCACACCGCTTGGCACTAATGGTGCTCTGTGACTTTCTACAGTGTTTATCAAGAACCCCTTAAAAGGCGTCACCACACAATGTTTCTGTTTTTTTAATTTAATTGCTGTTTTAAAAGAGTGCTTGGTCTGATGAGATGTATCTGATTTTCAGTTGAGAAGAGATTGAGTACCACATGTACAAAACAAAACAAATCAGGAAAGCCAGAGATGGTTAAATTCTAGAAGACAGACTGCTAGCTGATTGCTAAAACACATATTTCTGAAAGATGCTGGAGAAATGACTTATTCAGTGTTTAGGAAAATGTATCTGAGATCCATTAGCAAAGCAACAGTCAAATCTGTGATTGGAATGGGAAGATAATAGAATTTCTAACGAGAGGTTGATAGGGTTTAGCAAAAGGAATTCTAACTCACTGTTAAACCTGAGTTTAATACATAATACATTCTTAAACTTTGATACATTTGTAAATTTTGTATGAATTTATGAGCCATATGAAGTGTGATATAGCCAACCAAGATTTGATAATGTATGTTCTTTAATTTAACCTCAGGAACCAAGGGAGATATTCTGGTCCAGGGAACTGAGATTTAGAAGATTTGGGTTTGCTGCTGACTCCCCTTGTGACTATTCATGTCGTTTAGCCTTCACAATGCTTCCACTTTAACACTCGTAAAAGGGAGAATGTTGGTTAATGCTTTGCAATCCTGAGTTGAAGAATGCTGTAGGAATATACAAAACCTGATCTCCTTCCTTAAGTTCACATATAAATAACGTATTTCATAAATGTAATTTGAAAAATGTCACGATAAATTAAGTTGTGAAACAATCTTAGAACTGCATGCAATCATTAACTTACTTACAATACTCATTAAGATGAACTAATGAAAAACATTTTCATACTCTAATTGTGATGGTTTTGGAAAATATGATTATAGAACTTTACCTCTGTTAAATGGGGTTGGTTAGTGATAGCAAAACACTTTAAAAAATCTATGCTCTAGTTATACAGTACATTTGAGCATGCCAGGACAACCTGACTCAAGTGTTCAGGGATTGTTGCAACTGAACCACAAAATGCATGGCAAAAGCTATGAATTCTTCTTATTTGTATATCTCAATAAGAGGCCTTATTTTGGCTCCTTTCTGTCAGCCTGAAATACGATGTCTTGCAGGGCACAAGCCTGTATTATTTGGTAAGTGCTCATAACATATAAAAACGGTCACAATTAGAGTATGAAAATGTTTTTCATTAGTTTATCTTAATGAGTATTGTAGGTAAGTCTCTGCTGATTCCTAGTTGCACTTAATACTGGCACTGTGGCTAAGAAAAAAATGAATAACTAAAACTATCTCACAGGCTAACATGCCATATAAAAGAATTCCACTTTTCTAGAAGAATGCTTTTCTCTACTTGAGCAGAGTGTTGTATAATTAACCTAGGTGGTTGGATGTGACACTGAAAGAGAAGGTGAGTGAGCACTGCAGTTACCTCAGGTCACCCGTGGCATGTACGAGCACACCGTCTAGTTTTCTTACGGTGTGAACCCTAAATTTATATCAAAGTTACTTTACATGTACTGTGTTCACCTGTGCACGTCACTGGGATTTCTGCAAGCATATGCCACGTACCCTGACAAAGATAGTGACCTACATTTAAAAAAGTTTTCTACATTTCTTTTGCCAGTAAAATTCTTGAATAGGTTCTCTGTTCCTCTGGGCATGCAGGGTTGAACTGAAGGAAAGTACTTCACTGCTGTTCAGACAGATCAGCCCACTTTCTGACTGCACCATACCAGATCAAATGAAACCTTCTTCATGGAACTGGCTAACTTAAGGCTAAGTAACCCTAATGCAAATCACAGTTTGTGGCTAGGTAGAAGCCACACCAAATTAAGGATATGGATTTACTTTGAAATGAAAACATAGCCTAAATTCTTGCATGAATTGGATTTCATCTTGAGAAAAATTAGCCATGCTAATTCCAAATGATGCTGTTGTGAACAGCATATCTGCAACACAAAGTTGTGTGTGCATGACTGTTCATCACAGCATGGATGATAGTGGCGAATGACAAACTCAATATTCAGGATAAGATTGGGCTTGTAAAATCACTTATATTTATACTATGTTAATGAAAAAATTGGTAACTCAAGAGAGACAGAAAAAGCACAATTTTTCCTCTTAGACTGTAGGGCTTGTTGGTTCTCTGCCAGTTAAAATTTTCAAAATTAAAATATTTAAATGTCTACAGTAATTAAGATTTTAATGTAGTATTAAAATATTTTATATTAATATAAAATTTTACTTATATGATCTGAGAGATATCATGTCATATCTTGACTTTTCAACCTACGCTGTTTTGTCATTGAGACACAGCTTTAGGGTAAAGCTAAAGTACCTTTTAATATAAAATACATTAATGCTTAGGTTTTCAATATTAAAGACTAAAAAAATTGTGTTAGCTGTCACAGGTTTTTCATACTGTTGTCATTTTGTGCAAGTTTACAAACTTTAATTATAAGCAAATAAAATGTATGTAAATCAGAGTAAAATATGCTAGGTTCAAGCAAATAATGTATTAACATCCCTATATATATTTCAAACATCACATCAAAAGCAGAAATCATCAGTACCTTCTTGCCAGCCTGTGGTCTGCCTCTGGCTACTGCCTGTGTATTCCTTCCCCAAAGCTAAAGCAAATACAAGTCATCTACATGGTAGATGTTTCTCTTTTCTTCATGTATCCTATCCGCTGCAACATGTTATCCAACATATATCTATTAACTTTACGGTGTTAACCAAGCCTGGCTAGACTACATTAAACCAGATTTACTTTAATGCTGGAGTTATTTATAATCTAAGTTAAAATTCTGATTAGAATAAGCAGGAATGTGTGTGTGTGCATATTTTTAAGATTTTCAGCACAGAGATCTGAGCTTTTTTACAACCATGCACAGCGTCTATAAACCATCTTCAAAAATGTGAAAGTGATTTCCTCCTTGCTGTATTTTCTTTTTGACCTGGTGGCACAAATTTGTATGTTTAGCTATAACTGCTTGAATACATTCCACAGATGTTCGCTGATACGGAGTGTCTCCTATGGCACACATCTGATGTTGTAAATGTGCACCACAGTCTGAAACACAAGAATCCCTGAAAGATAATGGCTTTTCTGTCACGTAAATTTGGAGGTTAGTTTGTGGATTCTTCTAGGAGCTCCAGTACTGCACATTTTTCTATACCCAGCCCCTTTTAGAAAAAAGGGCCCCAAATATTTTGTCTGAATTCCTTGCTCAATGAACCTACAAGGAAACGTATGGAGCAATAGAATTAAAAGATTAAACCACAAGCCACTTGTACTAAGTCTTAAATGACTTACAAAGCATAGAGTTTACACAGTAACTGAGTCTGGAGACTCAGTTGCTTTTGGAGAATTCTGAGGACTTTCATTTTTTTTTGCCTGACTTGACTGCTTTGTTGCTGTGTGGCTGTTCCCATCTGGATGTTACAAAAGAACAAGACAAAAGATGAGATTACAATTAAGTAACATTTATTTGTTTGGGTTTTTTTTAATCACTTCTTAATTAGAGAGAAAATCCCCTTTATTGTTAACCCACAGAGTAAGAATTGGAAACAGCAATATCACGTGGTCACAATATTCTCCCTCACATAACCACCTTAAGTCTTTTACATATTTCAGGCATGCAATGCTACACATGACAATCTTAAAAGACACAATGATTTGATACACACATATGTTTAAATGCCTCCAACAAGGTGGCATTTTTAAGTTGAAATATTAAATACTGACAAGACAGAAAGCACTTTTTACCAGTAACCTCTGTCTGTGGCTTTAAATCCATTATTTTCTGTGACATGGGGTAGGAAAAAAATGAGTGTGTTGCAAACAATGCAGGAGGCAAGTATTTTACCCTGGATAACTAGGAATATAATCTAGAGGCAGATAAGTGGTTTGGTACAGGTATGAGGATACAAGTCATATTATTCTGTGGATACCTTTCAGTTTGTCTTCAGAGTGCAAAGTACTTAATTTTTAAATTTTGATTCCACAGCTGCGAGGCATAAGCTGTGCCCTATAGGCTTAGTCTCCTGTTTCTATTCAGTTAGCATAAGAGTGAGAGAGGAGGGAAGGTAATGTTGCTAGCAAGGACTGTGGGATTCTCCTTCTCCTATCAGGAATAGGAAGCTGTGTGTTAGAGAGCTAGGATAACACATTTCACCAGTTAAACAAACGAAAAGGAGAAACACTTAACAATGTGAGGAGCTTGCAGTTCTACTGATCAGCTATAGGCAGGTTTAGTGCTCCTAGAAGATCTAAATAAATAATAACGATGCAGTCATCTAAACTGTTCCCATGGCTGGTGTTTGTGGGCAGTGATGATCAGGAATCATTATGCAGTGGGTAAAAATGGTCCCAGGCTTGATACAGGATCCAAGCATGGTCTTGGAGTCGTAAAATTTGTACCATTTCGTTTTTGGTCTACTTCCAATGATAAACCCTTCAGAAGACTAGCAGACGCCAAAGTGAACACTATAAATTTTATAACCAAATATTTTTTCCATTTACACCTAGATGATGATACATTTTCACACCTGGTGACCTTACTGAAAAATGAAGCTGGTCAGAACCTAGTACAGAATGAGAACAAGTAGATCAAGAGCACAATTAAGAGATGTAGTTGGTCTCCAGAGAAACTCAACAAAAAAGTGGGGGGTCACTGGCCTTTGGGGTATTTTTTGTTTTGTAAACAAGCTCATTACATCATATAATCAACCCTCCCAATATTTGGTTACCCTTTGTTTCCATATGCTACAAGAAGGATTGTGGGATTTTTTTTCTTAGCTCATGTGACGACTTCATCGTTGACAGCCTATCCAGATTGTGATAGATGCATAAAATTTTTGCTGCTTACTGATCAGTAAAATTTGAGGTGAATTGAAGATTTTATAAATATCTTATCTTTCAATGAGACACTCTGGCAAATTAACATAAAACTTTTGGGTGAAACTTCATAAACACAGAGGTGAATCTGTGGGATTTCCAAGAGAAAACTTCCCTTTTTTCATCTGTTTACAAAACCTTATTCCTGCCTCGTTTGGTTCTGTTTGTTGCATACAGACAATTTTCACTTAGGGATTTCTGAGATGTCAGTAGGAAACATGTAGCTGTAGCCAAGCCTGCTACTGGACTAGCAGTGCAGGTAACTGTAGCTTATTGAATAGCATTTTGTGTTAACACTTGCCCTCAACAGGCAAAAAGTCACATTTCATCAGAATGCATTCAGCAATAGGAACAGTGATTGTAGTGAGCAAGAATGTCTGTGGAGGACTAAGGAATAAATAGAAATACTTTTTTCCCAAAATATGCCTAAAAGTAATTGGAATTTTCCCAGGTGTTTATTATTTTAAATTCCTTTCTGAAGCAGGATGTTTAGCATTTTCCATTCCTGCAATGTTATCATCTGCCCAACTACTTTATATTAGTTGATTGGTATTACAGAGAACGTACAATTGTTTTTCAGTAATAATTCTGATAGCAAATAAGTGAAGAGCACGACAATTCACTAAGAAGAACAGGAACAGAATTCAAACCTACCAGTTGAGCATTTTCCACTTCAGGACAAAAAAAAAGTGTGAAGTTTTCTGCACCTTGTGCCTTGAAGTAAGTAGACACCCAATGGTTCTCTGTGCAGCAATGACAGAACATTTCTTGTTATGTAGGATATCAAGACAAAGTAGCTGCAAAACCTGTTAAATCCAAAGTTACTCTTCAACTTTGTCAATAAGGTTCTGAAGCGAAAAATGGGCCATATAAAGCATTGTAGTTCCAAGCACTTACAGCCACCTGAAGAGCGAAGTGGTCTTCACAGATTTTGAGATGTGCTAGAACAAGTTGCATGTGATGCAGCAGGGACACATTTAAGTTAATGCAAAAGACTACTCAATTGCAAAAAATACAGATTGAGAAAGGGGTAATTAGGTAGCAGTTGTATAGAAAAGGACTAAGGAGTTATTTTGGATCACTACCAGAATTAGTCAACAGAGTCATTCAGGTTTGAAAAAGGCAAACATCATGCTGGGGTATGAAAACAGAATCCTGTCCTGCAAGATGTGAAGTTGTTCTGCTCTGCTCAGCAGAAGCTGAAGGAAGTTTAAAGCAGAAAACATTAGCAGAAAAACCACAGCTGAAATAACGTGTCCAGATGTAGACATGACACTTGTAGAAAGATGGTGACCAGTCAACTTCTAGAGGAGAGCAATGAGGTGTTCAAGTCCAAGAAACATGACCTAAAATGAAAAACAGAAAAATCTGAAGTTATTTGGCAGAGAAAAGAAAGCAAAAAAACCTGGTAACAGTGTAACATGTGCAAAGAGCGGCTGTGAAGGAAAGGAAGAATCTAGTCCCATGTTTGTGAGGGGCTGTATAAGAAGTGAGGTCTTCAGATTATACGTTAGGATTAGATTATTCATTTTAATAATAAAGATAATTAAAGACAGGAATAGATAGCTTGGAGATGTAGTGGAATCCCCTTTATTAGAAGTCAGACAAGCACCTGTCAGAAATTATGTAAGGATAGTTCAGTCTGTCTTTGGGCAGTGCAGTAGCTTTGATGACCTCAACATCTTACTCAGCCATTGAATTCTTTCAGGTTCTGAGGTTCTGACTATCTGATAAGTACTTGGTGAATATTAACAAGCATTTAGGTGTGGCTGAGATAAACTGGCAGGCAACCAAAAAGAGATTCAATGAGGGTGGTAGTAATTTGTCTAGTCTCCTGGGTTTAGCAAGAAGTCACGGAAGTGATGAAGGGAAGAATGGATTTTGATGTGTAACAACAAAATCAGTAATCAGACCAGAACTAGCACAGCTCATCTCTCTTACTGCACCTGAATTTTTCAAACAGAATAAAAACTTTATATGCAATTCAGAATAAAAACATTATATGCAATTCAGAACGAATCTGATAGATAGAATGAATTTTAATAGCATGCCTTAAATATATTAAGGATGCAGACTTCTGAGTTGCAAATATAAAATACTCATGTCTACAAAACCTTTGAACCATGGATGCTGTATATATACTAATTTTTTTGTATTTCTTCTGAAAAGCCAACCTGTTAGCATTAGTTGTGCAGTAGAATTACTCAAAAAGCAAAAAAGTCATAATAGTATCACCTTGAATATTAATTTTTGTTAATTTATGTACATATCCAGAAAAAACACAGACCATACATAATCTATCATGAAATTCAGCAGTTGTGCTTTATACAAAAGTGGATATCCTTCATCAAATAACAATGATGTACTTTGTGTGCTTAGAAAAGCCTTCTGATCTGTGTTTGCCATTCTCAGACAGAAAGATTGCGTCTTTGATTTTGCTAGCATTAGTATTTGGAAGAATAATCAACACAGAAATGCTCAGGTTTGACAAGTGGTATAAGATTTCGGTAAACATGTCTTCTCTCAGAGAGATATTGGAACTAGATAATATTAAGGGAAATTATACTACTTGGAACTCTGATCTTCAAAGAGAATATAAGCATAGATTGAAATCAGAATGGGCATTTAGGGATATTAAATGCAAATAAGGCTTCAACAGAAGCTCAAAGATACAATTAAATTATGGAAATATGCACAAGTTCAATAGTGAAAACAAAATACTTTGGGATAGAAGGTTGTATAAACATAAGCTTATTATTGCTAAATTAATACTCGGAGTTAGCTGGAATATTTTGGCAATATTTAAATTGAAAATTTTTATTTTCAGAAAAGTAGGATGCTTTGTGAAAACTTTCAAGGACTTTTAAGTTTCTTTAGAGAGAAAATTCTTTTAAGAATTTAAGTGAATTCTATTCCATTTATTTCAAAACAGAGCATCCTGAAAGCATCTTGCATTGGTTTGCCTACTGGATACATCTTATGATGAAACATTTCTGATATTTGTATTTGTTCCCTTTATTTACTTTATTTGTTCCCCTATTATTTACTTTAATATTTTACACACAAATATTAAATTTATTTACTTATTTATAATATTAAAAGATATTAGAACTTATGATATTCCCCACACAGAAAAAGTTCAAGTCCCATTTGATACTTTTAGAGTATTTTTCTTTAATGATGTAAAAAATGTCACGTCTAAGAAAAGTGAAGGGTGGTTAAATTTAAATACTTATTCTAAAATTACACCACCCCCCCCAACAATTTACATGAGTTACGAAATAACTTTATTTTATCCCTAATCGTATAATTTCTAAGGGTACAATACAAATTCAAAACAAATAGAATGTGAGTTCAAAAAACACATTTTTATAAGTTAAATGTGAAAGTTATTTCAAATGCATACTTTTCACATACCTTAGAAAATCATTAGGATTCTTCCAAATGGCATTTATACACCTTATTGTAAAATGTATCTAATGATGTATGTGTTGCACAGGCAGTTAAAGGATGACAGAATTTTACATTCAGTGACCACCTACAAATCTTTTTTTAAAGATACAGGTTAGGCTGAGTGCATTAGCAGCCTAACAACATATTTAGAAAATGAAAGATTAGGCTAACCCTTATCATGTGAGCTCAGAAAGTACGGTTGTAGTTTTAGACTGCAGGATAAAGAGGTTATGGTCCTTTTGCAGAGATAGAGATATGCAGAGAGTAGGATAAAGGTGAGGGAAAAAGAGAAAATCTTAAGTACCCTCATACATTTCAATTATTGTAAATACCATGGAATGAAAGCCTCAACTTTTCTCTGCTTTCCCCTCCTGTTCAGTGACTCTGCCCTCAGAACACTTCAAAATCATTTAAATTCTGCTTTGCACTACTCCAGATGTACACTTTGGATGAGGAGCACATAGGAAGTTTAAAGCATCCTCCACCGCTTACTAGCTGCTACAGAGATTAGCTGCACATCTGTATGGCAACAAAGTTGTCGAACTGGATGCTAATGCCACCAAGAACAATTCTGGTTTAAACACTGGAAATTAAATAACAGCTTAACAAGAATTAAGGTTGCTTGGAAGGTTCCTGCACCTCTTAATACTGCAGAGCTCTGCAAAACTCACGCTTTTTTACAATGTATTTTGAATATCTCGGTCTTGATTCTTACTTCTTTAAGTTTTGTTCTGATAGTCGATAAGATACATTCTGTCTCTCTTTTTTTAATTAAACCAATCTGGGGCAAACTCATCAAATTTGTTGTTAGGTGATACACTCCATCTAAACACATAGCTGGTCTCGCAGAAACATCACTACATGTACAGTGCATGTACAATGTGTGTTACTTGTATAAAATTTTACAATCCCTTCGCCTTCACAAACAGGATACCATATTTGTGACTTTAACAAGTTAGTTTTTCTAACATATAAATGCATCAGTAATGAACAGTTTAGTGGTTTTTTTTGTTTTACCTTAACGCTATTTTCTGGAGCTCTGAGCTTTGCTAAATATGATGTTCCTGAGAGATAATAGTGGGAAATCCTGTTATCTCAGCTGTTATTTGTCAGGCTGCTTACTGGAGCAAAAGCATATATTCCTCCTGCTTTGATAAATCAAACACATATGTGTGGCAAAAGGAAGTTGGTTTTTATTCCTGTAACATTTTAGTTCAGAGAAGGAGTGCAGTGAACCTCTCAATTGTCCCTACTCACTGTACTTTAAATCATGTTGCAGACAAGTCTCAGAGTGCAAATTAATTCCTTTTGAGTGAAACTAAACTGGAAGATGCACAATGGCAACACATCTAATATACGCCAACTATTAATGGACATTCAGTTAATTGGTCTAAACTATAGTTAGTCCAAAGTAAAAATAAAAAAAAAAAAAAAAAAGAGCAAAATATATAATATAAACTTCAGATCTCCTCAGCCCCAACTCTTAGGCTCTTCACTGCCTGACCACAGTATTTGCTGCTCTAAACATAATCAGAGAGCAAGCTACTCCCTATGTAAATGGTGGCCTCCCCAGCTGAGGTTTGAGGTATGTTTTAAAACGGCAGCCAGTATGAGGAAATCACCACGAAGGCAAATAGAGTTTTAAAGGATTGACCCAAATCTCATTAAAGTTGTTGGATAATTCCAATCACTTTTAGTTGATTTTGCGCTAGATCTAGAAGCTCCAAGTCTTGCTGTGTACTGTTGTCTGAGAGCATTTAATAATCTTAAAAAAAAAAAAAAACAGAAAGAATTCACTAAAGCAAATTCTCTGTACGAGTCAAAGACGTGATTTGAGTAGAGAACACAGTCACAACACTTACTCACATAGATGGTTTCATTTAACAGGATGTGAGTGAAGATTAACATATATTCCCTCATCTAGAGGAGCACGTATCTTGGAAACATCTGAAAAAGTAAAATAAATCTTAAGAATTCCCAGAAGACTCATTAGACATAACTGACTTTGAATTACACAAATTACTTCTAAGATAAAACAAAATATTTTGGTATAAATATCTGATATACCAAATATTAACTTATTAGGATTTTTCCTTTTTACAAGTTATCAGGGTCCTACAATAATAATTCATAAAGGAAAGAAAAACAAATGAAAATGTGAATATGTTTTGTGAAAGGTAAGACATCTTTAATAAAGTATTTTTGTTTTTCAGCCGCTTCTGTGCAAGACGTATTAAAATATTGTGTGTATGTATCTATATAGCTCAAACTGTGACGCAGAATTAGAATAATCAATTGTTCATAGTGTATGTGAAAATTGGATGCTTTGATACTTAAGTGTCTTGACAGCATATTTTCTAGTAGGTCTCTGTTGCCATGCTTTAGATAAGTTTCTGAGAAGGAGACAAAAAAAGAGTGAAAAACCTGCCCATAGTCATGTACCTTGTTTCATCTTATTTAGGAAGAGCAGGATGTTGCTTCAGACTGTCACTAAGTTAATGCAGACATTATCCTAAAACCTGACTTTGCATTCTCATTGCTGGGGTGGCATACAACTTTCTCTATTTTGGTCTCCAAGCAAACAGTAGAATTCCAATCTTCCCTGAATTAAAAAGGCAAGTAAGCAGCAGACATAACAAGAACTCTGCCTGCCATCTGCTCCCAAAGAGTGTCACCAGAAACTTTCTTCTACCTCGAAACTGGCATCCTCAAGCCAAATGAGTCCTCCTTATTTTGTCCCCACCTGTAGCTCTACTGAAGTCCCTCATTTCCCTCTTGTCGTGTATCTTTATCTGGCTCCTTAGCTAAAGAACACCCCTTTAAACAGCTCTTTTTCTTGACCTCTCTCACATATAGCCCTGCTGTCTAAAGGGATTTAGCTTGGGTTTTGCTTACTCCCCTGCCTAGTCTCCCAGTCCCAACTCGGAAGTAGAATGAAAATTCCACTCATTTTAGAGCAATTTTTGCATTGTATGGGTCTGTCTTGAGACTCTTCTCCTTATACCACTTACAGGGAACTGCCTCCCTTCCCTGCCTTTCTGGTTCACTGCCAAGCCCTCTGAGAACCACAGTCGCGTTTTCTGTTATGGTGACAGCTTCAGTGCTTCACTTTAGAGTGTCAGGCTCTGAAATGGCTTTACCAGCGGCTGAAATGTATGTTGTTAGATGGGTAACCCCATTTCTTTCATGTGCTGCTGTGCTCAAAAGTCTTCTGATGGGTGAGCATTGATGAAATCTCTCCAGAGCACTAAGTTCTATGGTCTATTAGCGTGAAGTCAGCAATTCACTCTGCACAGTTCTGCTGTTTCAAGCTTTTTGTGGACTCCTGGAAGTATTGCTACATTGATTAAACTTAACCTATGCTTTAAATATTTTAGTTATAAACTTTGGCAAGGAACTTAAAAAAAAAGGTGAATATAATCAGTTAATTTAGCATGTGTGAGGTGAAGAGCTCAAGTGTCTTGATCTAAATATAGTTCCCTCTTGGTATTTCTTCTCAGGGACAAATCTGGTTTTATACTTTGTCTTGATTTTCCCAGCAATACTAACTTTCCAGTCAGATTTCTAAGCAGTGCTCTAAGCTAAAAGTCCCAGGTATGTTGTCATAAGAACCCGGTAGTGTCAAAAAACAGGCAAGACATAAAGGCCTAGCATATTATGTTAAATATGTACTGTTTATTTACTGAGTATAGCCCTTCTTTTTATTTGCATTCTTTACCAAAAGATGTTTCTCTGAACCCTCTGGTTCACCCTGTTTTGATCAAGGTGGAAGTGTCAGCCATTTATATTTGTCTAAATGTTCTGACTCAATAGATAATACTGAGGTTGGTTTCTGTGGTGTCACTGGCAGTACAAGGTAGGTAGCTGTTGCCAAAGTTTATGTATGAAGTGTTGGTGTACCAGACAGCTCTCTTGGTGATAACTACATCATATTCGGCTGGTCATTTAGTATAAGCATAGCCTTTCTGGTTCAGTGCCAAGCCTTCAAGTATCTCAGTCATTTCTATAGTGATGTTTCTTTATTTTCAAATTACACAAGCCTGCTCTTTTTGACAGGCTTCTTTCCCTCTTCAGTAACTAGTGGAAGAACCATGCAGCAGGGTGTTGTTTAGAACGAATTAGAAACTGTCCCTGCATCTTATTTTCCTTTTTCCCATGCACTGCTGGATTCTAGAATTCTCACTCCTGCCAGTTGTGCTTCTGCAGTCAATAGATGTAATATACTGCTCAGGAAAAGTCCAAATATTAGAACTTGGCTATTTTCCCTCAAATTTCCAGTGTATTTTACAGTTATTTGTATTAACATGAAGTACGAAATAATTCCATTTAAGATGTTTTATCATTTAGGACTGAAACCTGGTTTCATTTAAATCAGTGGTGGAAGTTTGCTTGCTTTCAGTGAGATGAGGTTCAGGATTTATGTGGCATAAGGGCCTGAATTTGTGGTTTCTTCTGAATTTTGTGTGCATTATTGTTCTTTCCAGTAGGACAATATACTGCTCCTTCTTCTGTTGCTGTTGGCACACCTTGGAAGTAAAAAAGTGGAAGCCAATAACTTATTTTCATCCAAATAATTTATTACACCTCTTTAGCAAGATTCTTTAACGATTTCTAAGAAAATACAGAATGCTAAAGCACGCAGAAGTCTGAAGATAGGAAGGCAGAAAATATTTTGCTTTGGAGGAATGCTTATGTATTGCAACGTCTTACTAATCTCTAAAAATGACATTTAAATATCCATGGCTATAAAGGAGAGTTCTCATGCAAAATTGACATCTAAAATTCATAAGGAGTTAAATGTTGCTAAAATATTTCCAGCAAAAACTTTACCATACAAAGATGTTTCATGTACAGAAATGTTAAGTTTTCAGTAGTGTCTGAATGATGTAAAAGTTTTAAGTCACTTCCAAAAAAGTGGTTAAGACATATATTGAAAGCATAAGTACTAGCAGCTTGCAGAAAACACGACAGAATGTTCAGCCTACTGAATTAAGGCTCCTAACCTCCTAACTTCACCCAGCTTGTTTACTTTGCTAATCTCCTCAGGGTTCCTGTATAATTAATGGAGAGAAATAGCTTTCTTCCAGTGCTGATCCATGGCAAGAACCTAATTTAAGTGCTTGAATTGCCCAGTGGAAGAACCTGTTTCTCTTCCCTGACTATAAAGAAACCGAGCTGACTAAGCTAGGTGCATCAAGTTTGGTTAAAAACACTCTCTTCTGTTTCCTAAGGGCTCAGGATCCTGGAAGTAGAACTTCAATCTTATAACCACTGAAAGTGTTTTTGCAAGTTTTTTCTTGGGGTTGGTCAAACAGTTTAGACGATAGAATTCCTCTGTCCGAAGGTTCCCCTGCTGGAGTCTTTAATTCTTTCCAAATTGCCTGTGAACAAATAACTGCTTTTACAAGTATGCTGGTTTATCTAGAATTATTTAAATGTTGAACATAAAAAAAGTTACACAATTAGTTAAGAATTGCTTTTTGAGGTTCACCATGTTTTCTTTAGCAAGAGTATTGTAGTTCTCTCATCACTTAAGTCAAATATATTTTCCCATTGCCTGGTGAATTGGGTAGTATCTATACACCATTTCTGCTGTATGATTTTTTATTGACAAAAATATGTACATTTTTTTTATGCAAACCTGTGTTAAGACGCCAAAACGTAGTCTCCCAAAATGGATTTCAATAAAATGTTCCTGAGAAATTAACACAGTAACATGAAGATGACTAGCCCAAAAGTGATATTTGTGAAAAATATTCCTATTATTTTCCTCCTACATAAGAAACAGTAATTCTTAATGATTTGCCTGTTTATTACCTATTAATTTTCCTGCAAATGAAGATTTAGAGTCTGAAAGCATCAGCAGGATAATGCAAACACTAGTGAGGGATTTTGTTAACACAGTAGCCCAAAGCATATTCTAGTGATCATGTATTTCTGAGTTCTGATATAAAAGTACAAATTCATTGGAGAAATGTCGTTATTAGGATTTTGACTTCAGCATCCAAATTATGTGCTTGGAGGTGATATCTCCTGTTATAGCTTCTAGCTGAACAAAATCACTCTTCCTCTTCCTTTTAACCCATTTATGTTTTCGTCACCCTTCAGACGACCCTTTCTTTTGAGGAAAAAAAAATGTCATACATCTCCTTTCAAAACTTCTACATAAACTGCTTTCTGTCATAGAATCATAGAACAGTTTGTGTTGGAAGGGACGCTTAAAGGCCTAGTCCAACCCTGCCTGCAGTGAGCAGGGACATTTTTTGCTAGCTCAGGTTGCTCAGAGCCCCATCCAATCTGACTTTGAATCTTTCTGGGGAGGGGGCTTCTACCACCTCTCTGGGCAACCTACCTCGACCTCTAATTAGTTTGTCCACTTAGCTTGAGAACAGATGTTTTTTAAACAGGACTGGAGCTTTATCAAAGGATTTTGAGAACTATTTCAGAACAATTGAGCTTATTTAACAGATTGCTATGCCTATTTTATGAACCTCCTTTTTAGTTACTATATGTTATTACCAGTGTCATCAGTAAGGCAACTATTGGTGTTAGCAGCTAGCAGGAATTCTAGAAAGGACTTTTATGGAACTGGAATACATATGCTGAAAATGACTTCTTTTTCTGCTTTATTATTATTATTATCATCATCATCATCATCATCATCATCATCATCATCATCATCATCATCATCATCATCATTACTCCCACAAAGCAAGTGAAGCGTAATGATCCTGCATTCTCTTCATAGCTTTATAACTTTTTTCGGTAAAATCCTTCTTAGTGCTTTTTTACTTTTACAGTGTGGTGGTTAGTGTTAGGAAGAGTTTGTTTATCTTTTGATTCTGTGGTTAGAAGGCTTCCTTTTGGAGAAGGTATGATGAGGAGGGAAGGAAAGGACACAGTAAAAGAAAGGATGAAATTTCTCTCAGAACCCTTTTTGGTATCTCTAGTGGTGTGAGGGTGGCTCTGAAGCAGAACACAGCACACTGGCCTTTCTGATGTCATGCCAAAAGTTACAGTAAGTTACAACATTGCTGACTGAAAACACATCTGCTTTATTTCAGACGTGTAGTGCACTTCGCTAAATGCTTCTTTCTCTCTAGCTCCATCTGATGGAAGTACTTCAGTACGTGAATCTCCAGATGTGACCATCACTATGTTTATCCATATTTTGCATTTTCTGAAAATCCTACGTCAGATCACACAGTACTCAAAAATATGTGTGTAGTCGTGTACTAAAGCATAAATATTAGGGAAACTTTGTAACAATGTAAAGAACAGCATGGGAAAATGACCAAAGCTTTATTAGATCTCTTTTTCAAGCAATAATTTTGAAGAATAAGTAGTAAATGCTATAGAAACCTGCACTGCAATGAGAAACACAGCTATAGAGTGTCAGTGATCTGATTTCATTCTCATGAAGTTGTTAAACATTGCAAAAGAATATCTGTTATCTTCTTATCTACCTTTTTTGTCAAATAATTTGATTCATTACTTAAGAAGAGGAAGAGAACCTCTTGGAAGGATGCTAAACTATAATTTAAGAGATAATAGAGAAAAAGAAAATAGCCAAGTGACCCAGTTGCTATGTTCTTCGTTCTGAATCTAGGATTTGGAGACTTTTTCTTTCCTTCACAATTAGTTTTCTTCTTTGCTGTAGACTTTTGTTCTTCTGCTTTTCCTTACTGCATGGAACTGTCCCCTCCTTGCATTGGTCAAAAAACCTATCAAAATTCCATGCCTGTGGTTATCCTATAAATTATGTGGTGATATTGGAGGGAAAATGAATCAACCTGTGCAAACTCTGCTTTTTCTTGTGTTGCAGAATATCCTGTTGCCTTTGGCTTAGAAAAAAATTCGTGCCCAAGGCATCACCATGCCATGTCTCATGTGACAGCAAAAAGTGTTAGTTTAGTGATTTGTTAGATTCAGAAAAGGATGCTGAAACTTCTTGAAGGCAGCTTTTCTTTACACAGAGCCTAGGTCTCCCATATTTAACATGTTTCCTAAATGAGTATCAGCAGATATTTAACTGGTGTTTATGAAAGAAATGACCAGCTGGCTTATTGTCAGTGGACATATCCAGGTTGGCTATGCAAGTGAAGGCCCAAATGGGCCAGATGTTTTCCATCACAGCACACTCTCAAAGTGCTGCTCTTATGCCTGAATGAACCTCACACATCAAGCAGTAATCATGCCCTGATTTCTGTTCTAATGCACATTGCAGCATGAAATAAGTTACATTCCATCTTGTTGACACAGTGTGCTTCAGCTGCTGGTGTGGCAAGTTGTTTCTTCACTGAAGCTGAACTAAGAAATGTCTGGCTTTTTTAGACAGATTATCTTATTACTGTTTTCTTGGCAGTTCCTCACAATGGCACTTGTATGGCACCATGGGAAAGCGAACATCAGAGCACTGAAAGTGCATTAACGAAACAAATCACACACATACATACACTTCCAAAAAGTTATTTTGAGACAGAATTCAGGAACAATATCATTGTTTCGTAGCAAACACAGAGTTAACTTCATGTGACTAACTTTCCCAATAGTGGAAGAAATAGAGAAAACTACCACAAGTCAGTTAAGCTCCCTGGACTGTGATAAAAGAAGAGACTACAGACATTCTCATCAAATATAACCCCTTATCCACGGTCTTACCTGTGTGTATTTTCTAGTCTAACTTGGGTTAGTCAAACTTTCTCAATACCCTGTATCTTAAATGTGCTGGAGCAATCAACCCACTTGCCTAGCTTGGCTGCCTCTCTTTTTCTGCCTTTGACCGCAAAATGTAGAGTTCCTTTTCATATATCATCTCAGCTTCAAGAGAAGGGTGACGGAATACTCTATATCAGCTTAACATATGTAGCCTAAGAATTTAGGCACTCTTAGAAGATAGAATCTATAATTTGAGCCTCCTCAGGAAAGAGAAGCACTGAGATTTCCACTTTCTAGGCAAATTCTCTAGCTGTTCTCTATACTGCTTTGTAAAAAAATATCTACTTTCCCTTTCTGCTTTTTGAATAAGTGGGTGGTTTTTTTTGTGTAAAGTGAAATACATCCTGTGTTTTACATGTCTAAAGTACTGTTGGATTGGGTCATTGAGGAACTTGGATAGAGAACTTAGGCACAGGCATGCTTTATGAGTCCCAAATAGAACAGTCAAGAGATGGATACCAAAAAACCATTCAGTTTAGCCAAATTATGGCCAAGTGTTGGTAATATACAATAGCAGAACTTTTAAAATATTGATGGAAAACACAGTGTTGTGCTGTTTTTTTATGAACTGGTCACTTGGCGTTTTTTGCTTTAATTTGTATTTTCACCTTTGTAATTTATTGGAAAGGAGAAGCATTTGGGGCAACCGTTGGCCCCTTTTTGCATTCATTTATTCCTGCTGCATTATTGCAGTTTTATCAAAGACACTGATAAGGTGGAGGAAAAGAATCTTTACACTTGTATGCCAGTTGTCTTATACAAGTTCGTATACTTGTCTTCCACAAAGCACATCTGAGCTGAGGCTCAAAATGTCGGAGTCCTGTAAATAACATGCACTACAAGTCACTGGTTCCTAGAGCATGCAAGAGAGCTGCAGAATCACTCAAACGTTAAGGGGAAATTTATAAGCTTTGTCTTTTTCCTCTTGGTGATGGTTAGAACTGAACCTTTACAATGGTAACATTCTAAGAAACTGTGTATACCTGCTGGGGACTGGTTTTTTTTGACTGTAAGGATAAAATGTATTGCTAATAGGGCTAGAAAGTAGCTGATAGTTCTATTGAAGTAATTAGAACAGGTTGTGGGACCTGAGACTGCTAGCTTTACCAGTACCTGGAGAAAGTGTCTCAATTTTCTATTTGCATAGTCCTTCTTCCACTGCTGCTAGTAAGAGGGTAAGAAAGATGAAAATGGAGATGGTCCTCTCTTCTACAGTTATTGCGTCCATCCTGTTAACTGCAGGAGCAGAAAGTCCACTTTTGCAGAGCTCTCTTCCTTTTTGCTTTTCTTTCTTTTCAGTAAGCATAGCAATAGGCCCAGGTCTAGTACAGCCCCTTCCCAGGAAGATACAAAATTTTAAAAAAAGAAGGAAAGCAGAGGTTGTTTAGGGAGTGGGGACTACATGGCTTAAGGAATCTGAGGCAGGATTTCATATCACAGAGAACTGGGGCAACTGGAGAAGATCCCAGTTTAGGGTACAGCGAGAAAGTGAGAGAATCCCTTACAGAGCTCTTAACCTCTATTGAAACATTTCAACCCATCTGTTATGCAATCTCCTCAACTCTCATCACTCCCCCAGAGCACCTTTCTTCTCTCATCCCCCCACCCAGATTCCACCACCTGTTTCCATATCTTCTCTTAAAGGGTGCAGAAGTCTGATGCAATTGAATGCAACTGGTACAGAAGTTCCAGCCTGAGCAGCCTACACACATGGGTCACATTTCTGGATTAAGGCTTAAGGCTGAGCTATAGCCAAATATTTCCTGCTTTACGTGAGACCCCACAGTGCATGGCTGTGTCCTGGAACACTGCATTAAATTTTCAATGCTGTAAATCATGTTTCTCTTTAAAAACTAATTTTCTCCTATGAAATATCCATTGAAAATGGTACTAGCTTTTGACTGATTGTTTGTGCTAGAGAATGGCTGGTGGTAATCCTGTTTGGCTTGTTGTTCTTCATTTTACCTTGGGAAAAATGTAAGAAAGACTACAGTTCATTAGTATTATTTTTCAGCTGGTATTTCTGTGTCGGTGAACTTTGAATAGCCACTGCAACCCGGGCTATTCCCCTATTCACTTTTACTAATTACAGCAAATGCACTGCTCACACTGGGATCTAGATAATTGTCCTGAATTTGTATAGAACCACTCAGGAAATTTTCAGTGCTAAGATCACTGAAGGAATCCTTACTGCATTCAAGAACTGACTGTATATAAGAGCTTTCCATTGCATACAGTGGCTTCAAACTACTTTAAGTCTTGGAGATTCTTTATCTTAGTCTGCACATTTGATTTTGTTCTATAAAATTCTTGTATGTCAAATCAACATCTCTCTTCTGCCTGATCTACTGTAACCATTAAAGCAATAACTGCATA
This sequence comes from Leptosomus discolor, assembly GCF_034619465.1. Classification (NCBI taxonomy): domain Eukaryota; kingdom Metazoa; phylum Chordata; class Aves; order Leptosomiformes; family Leptosomidae; genus Leptosomus; species Leptosomus discolor. Next base: position 19,039,725 of record NC_141395.1, on the reverse strand, counting down.
TTAAGTTATTTGGGCCATTAATGCCCAGAATTTCTTTTTCCCCCTGAGATTGGGGAAAAAGAAGGATGAGCTTTCTAGACACAGGAAAAATAGTGTGTGGAACAACACGAGGGAAGTTCAGGCTCTGCAGCACTCTTCTATTATCATTGTGCATGTTTGCATTATGTAACTAGGCCATCTGAGAGAGGAGTTAGGACTTTGGAGACAGTGGCTGGTGAAGCCAGCCACACTAAAAGATATTTCTAATCCAGTACAGCCAAATTTATGCAGTGACCTACTGAAGTAATTTGAAATATCAAGAGAAAGACTGATTAGAGGAACTAAGGAGATGGAAATGAAAGATAAGCAAGCCATAGCCATTTGCAATTTTGGAGGCTTTTCCCTTAAATAACTATCTGGAAATTTTTCATCTAAGTATGGTTACTTTATGGGATTGCCCTCATAAGGGAAAGAAACTAGTAGTCAACTGGCTCATCAAAAAACCCTGATGACGTACAGTTCAAGAAGCTTTTTCCAAATATCCTGCACTGGAAATATATTTGAACTTGTAAAAAACTCTATAATTACCTAAAATTTCAAAACCAATTGATATATATTTGGCAGTTGCAAAGGATCAGCTTTATGTTCCTACCATATTTAAAAATCTGTGCTAATGCTGCTACCAGTCATTGCTGTTTTACTACTATTTATTTTGTTACGTTATCCAGCATGTTTAAACACCACCAGCCTAGGCATTTAATCAAAAAGCCTGCCTCTGTAACGGTCTGAGAACTGATGAAATACTGTCTGGAAAGACCATGTTACTTAATCTTTGAGAACAGAGTGCAGATCCTTTTTTTTTTTTGAAGTGAAGCACCCAAATGAAGCAAACCATACTGTAAGTTATTCTGATATTGGTTCTGACATAGAATTGACATTACATTTATTTATAAATGAAAGTAAATTTTCTGACTAAGTATTTGCTTTCATTGAAATGAAAATGTTTTGAGGAAAACAAAGGGATTTTAGGAATGATTAAAACCAAAAATGTAAGTTACTTTAACATGATAATTACCTTCTCTAAACCTGGAAATATATATATGAAGAATAATCAGGTTTTACATACTTCAAGTTGTTAAGTAATACAGAACAAGGCTAATAAACACAGCAAAACATAAATATTATATTTTTGGGGATTAATCAAGTTGAGACGCATTGCAATTATAATTCTAGTGGCTAAGAGATTCGGCATATCATATTATTCAAATGATTTAACTGTAAAAGTAAATTTTATGGGTTTAAAATATTCTTTTATATAGTCTTGTAATAAAAATTAGTTATCAAGGTAGCTCAGAAAACTTTACAACTGTTTTGCTAGAATTAAAACTGAAGGGACTTGAGCACTTTAAGCACAAGTTCAGTGTTTTATGGTTATCAGCTCAAGATTGAGTGAGGTTATTCCACTAAAAACCCCCTAACTTTCCTGATCTTTTCCCACTTGAAAAAAGGTGAAATTAAATACCCCAGAGACTAGAAAGGAAGGCAGTAGCTGTGAGGAATTCTTCCTAAAGTTCCCAGCCTGGCATCTAAACAAAGCCAAAGCAAGCATAGTTCCAAGAACTGCAAATAACTGCAAACTCTTTATGAATCAAAAGCTGCAGGATTAGTACAGTTACACTCTCAAACAAAGCACTTTCTTCACCCCATCATAGCAGATAGTAATACTCGGTTTGTTTATGGAATCTAAAACTCTGTGGGTTTGGACCCTGGTAAAGTCAAACTTAAAATTGTGCTTGTGTTAAGATCAAATTAGGATCACTATCCTTTCATGAATGTACATCTTTAAATAGATTTCAGATTCCTGTGGCTAGATTCCCCAGACTAAATGAGCTGCCCTTGGCAAAGGACTGGAAAATGGAAGAGGAAGCAAAGGCTTTAAAGCATTTGTGGTTCCCTCCTCTCCAAGCTGGCTGACAGTCAATTCAGTTCCAATTCAGTGTGCTCAGATGCCCCTGGCCTCGAGAAGCTAATCTGGCAGCCAGCAACTGATGCAGGCAAAAAGGCAAGAGTTACTTGCTTTTCCATGGGAGAATGGGGAAGGAGGCAGACCCGGGCTAAGATCCTGGCCTTCTGCCCAAAAGTTATCTATTTGTCTAAAGGAACAGGACATTAGGAATCTTTTTGTATGCAGAGAGTGGATTAATACTACCATTAGGAAAAAAGTCTTACTGTAAACTGAAGACAGTTTTATATCAGGTTTATGAAGAAATTTGGAGGGACAAAAGATCAACAGGAGGATTTGAGAAGGAACAGATCAGACGTGAGGATGCTGAGCACTGATTAAAACTGATGATAATCGCAGAATTGCAGAATCACCAAATGGCAGGGGTTGGAAGGGACCTCTGGAGATCATCTAGTCCAACCCCTTGCTAAAGCAGGTTCACCTACAGCAGGTTGCACAGGACTGCATCCAGGTGTGTTTTGAGTATCTCCAGGGAAGGAGACTCCACAGCCTCCCTGGGCAGCCTGTTCCTGTGCTCTGTCACCCTCAGGGTAAAGAAGTTTTTCCTCACGTTGAGGTGGAACTTCCTGTGCTCCAGTTTGTGCCCATTGCCACTTGTCCTGTTGCTGGGCACCACTGAAAAGAGTCTGGCCCCATCCTCTTGACACCCACCCTTTAGATATTTATAAGTGTTGATAAGGTCCCTTCTCAGTCTTCTCTTTTCCAGACTGAAGAGCCCCAGGTCTCTCATCCTTTCCTCTTAGGAGAGATGCTCCTGTCCCCTAATCATCTTAGTAGCCCTCTGCTGGGCTCTCTCCAGTAGTTCCCTATCCCTCTTGAATTGGGGGGACCAGAACCGGACACAGTACTCCAGATGTGGCCTCACCAGGTCAGAGTAGAGGGGGAGATTAACCTCCCTTGGCCTGCTGGCCACACTCTTCTTAATGCACCCCAGGATACGATTGGCCTTCTTGGCCACACGGGCACATTGCTGGCTCATGACCAACTTGCTGTCCACCAGAAATCTCAGGTCCTTCTCTCCAGCAGGTCAACTCCCAGCCTGTGCTGGTGCATGGGGCTATTCCTCCCCAGGTGCAGGACTCCACACTTGCCCTTATTGAACCTCATTAGGTTCCTCTCTGCCCAGCTCTCCAGTCAGTCCAGGTCTTGCTGAATGACCTTCCTTACTGCATCCCTGCGTGCTCTGACAATATTCCTGTATTCCTCCCAAGGGGCCGGTCCCTTTTTCCACATGTTGTAAACCTCCTTCTTCCCTCTGAGTTTTTCCAGAAGCTCCTTGCTCATCCAAGTAGGCTTTCTGCCTCCTTTGTTCAGTTTCTTCTTTGTAGGGATGCAGCAGTTTTGAGCTCGGAGGAAGTGGTGCTTGAATAGCAACTAGCTCTCTTGGGCCCCCCTACATTCTAGAGCCCTAGCCCATGGGATCCCTCCAACTGGGTCTTTGAAGTTGGTAAAATTAGCTCTCTTGAAGTCCAGGGCTGCAGTTTTACTGATTGCCCTGTTTCCTCCATGCAGGATCCTGAACTCCACCATCTCATGGTCACTACAGCCAAGGCTGCCCCTAACCTTCACATGCCTGACCAGTCCTTATTTTTTTGTTAGTATGAGATCTAGCAGCACACCTCTCCTCGTTGGTTGTATTGTTAATGGTATAAGAGGGTTGTGTAGTTGACAATAATTTACGTTGCTTATAACTTCATGGGCAGAGAGCTACAGCGCATATTCCACAAATGAGGGCTGACTATAATATACTTCATTTTGAATGCCTTGGTTTCTAGGAGCATCTAAGAGGACAGACGTTTAAATGTACTGAACACGAGAACTCTGTAAGTTAATGAAAGCTTTCATTTTGTGAACCTATGAACAGCAAGACCTCAGGGTCTAAAGTTTGAAATGAAGTAGCATCACGCCTAAAAATCACCTTCACCCTACCTGCCTTGGTGTCACTGTTTATTCAGTAAATATTTTTATATAGTTATGTACTTCTCTATAGTTTGTATATACTTTCAGTTGTATTTGATGATACTTCAGATATGTGCAGAAAAGACCGAAAAATATATGATCAGTATGTGATAACAACTGTATACAGTTGGTTTTAATCTCCATCTGCTAAGCTGACAAAAATTGATCAGTCTGTTGTGTACAAACTGTAACCAACTCATTAGTGCAGTGTTTATTGTCCAAATCTGGGTGCAGAAGCTTACAATGAATCCTAAAACCCTTTTGTCTGAAAAGAGAAAAAGGAGTTAGACACAGCCTAATAGACTACCCACTGATTTAAGGAAACTGAAACAAATCATGTAAAAGTTTTTCAATGGAAATTAGTATATACATTGACACAGAAGTTTCTGAATATTTTGGAACATATATCTCTATAGAAGTAAAAAAACCAAAAAAGCTGGATAAGAAATAATCTTTGAACTTCATAAAAAATGAATGACCTTGTCAGAACCACAACCATTCCTTCATCTTTCACAGGCAGAATATAGACACAGAAAAACAATCTCAAAGCAAACAAAGTAGCTTCAGTCAGATTCATAGTCTCCCTTACACTTTTTCCCCCTTAAACTTGATTTATTCTTGGATTTCTCTTTCCAAGGGCTTTCAAACGGTTTGAACCATGATTTGAAACACGGAAGAGTCAATAACTAAGTAAATGTCTTCTTGTGGCAGATATAATTATTCTTGAAGGTTAAAGCCAAAAGCATTATGATTTGTAAGTTAAATTCTTTGCTATTTTTGCTATACTCCTTATTTATTAGCTGGATTTTCAACAGCAAAGACCAAGGGATTTTCAAAATGGAGGTATGAGTACATAAAGCTAGAAATAAAGTGCAACTTCTCTTTAAAGAAATCCTTCAAGATAATTTTTTTTAATTCAGTGTTTCAAGTTCCTACATTTCATTCTTCACAGCAGAAAAGTAAACCAAATGTTGCAGATAGGCCATTACAAACTGTTTTCCTCCCTCCACAAGAATGATTTTTTGCACCATGCAGTGCATTGTGCAATGTTCCATCGCGATGCAAACTGCACATTTCTGTGGCCATGGGGCCTCTAGTTGAGCGGGAGAAAATTCTTCCTTGCACTCTGATGATTTTGTCAAGCAGGATCTGATACTGGCAAAACAGAAATGGCTCCTGCTCAAGATCTTTTCCACAAATCAAAAAGCATATAGACATTTTTACATATTTCTGTTGTATAGCAAGTTATTTTTCTGCTTAATTCTGCCATTCTTTCCACTTTGGTAATTATGTATCTCAGCTCACATCCTTTTACCAAGTGATCTCAGTTTATTCCGATTCAACTACCATCCACAAGATGTTTAGCATTTACATGTATCTTTTTCCATCCTGGTAGTAGGGACACATGGTCATGGAGAGGAAACTAAAGGCTTTGGGCCTCTGCCCAGAGCAATTTAACTGGCAGAGTCACCGCATACTGTAGATAAAGAGATCTGAGTGCATAGAGTGGCTATGACTTAATAACTTGCAGTGCTTCCTGGTACACCTTCGAAATGCACATAGGGCAGTGAAATGTCTTTGTGAGTAAATGCTTACTGTTATTTCCAAAACATGCTTAGTTCCCATTAACACTCTCTAAACCCTTATTTTTTAAAACAAATTAAATCGATTTTATCAGGGAAAGAAACAGAAAGCCTCTCAAACTACAACTTTTTCCGTGCTCCTTTAATATAGAATTTACTAAAGCCGTTTTATCAAGTAAAACTTTTAAAATAGACTTGTCGGATGTTTATACCAATGTTGAACCTAAAATTAATTTTCATAGTTGAACAACACATCTCAAAAGAAATTGGAAGTGATGGAACCAGTGCTACAAAACCAGTGGGGTTTGCAAGTCTAATTTGACCATATATTATACAAATTATTTCTCTCCATGTTCACCCCACCCCAGTGGAGTTTAAGTTTCACCAGCATAAATCAGCATTGCTCTGTTGGTTTTGTCAGAGCTACATTGGCTTACTCCCATTCAACCTCAAATCTGAGAAAGTTTAGATAATCAGCTAATATAATTCACTTAGGTCCTTCAAGACTTTTTCTGTAAACTGGTGGACACCTTTCGTTCCTGCTTCAGACTTTAGTTATTTTTGAAATTCACAAAAAATAGTTAGATAAAATGTTCGAGTCACATCCCTACTTGTTATTTGCATTTTATAGAGATGCATGATGCTTAGTCTACAGTATCCCCACCTTTATCTAGATACCTACTTTACTTCCTAGATCATAAAAGATCATGAAAATCCTTCACTAAGAAAGAAAAGACATTGCATTTATTTTATGACTTGCAGCTTTGATGCAGACCTGGGAGACTCATTAGTAGAAATTAATTCATAAGCTGTGGAAAATTTTCTTGTCATTTCAGTCAGATTAGACAAGAGTCAAACTTCAAAGTAGGGCTATGAATATGTATTTTTCCTGGAGTTCTGTAACTGTTTAGACTGAAGGGTCTCACACAAACTACCCTTCAACTTGGTAGCGGTTTCTACTATTATTAAATACTTTTAAAATAAACAGAAATGTTTCACTCCATCCAATTTATTTTAAATTTTTTAATCTGCAATTCTTCCTTAAATTTGATTTATGTTTCAGATTAGTAAAATTAGATGTTTATTGGTTCGAATGAATTATTGACTACTTTATTTGCTGAATTAAGTGCAATCAAAGAAACAATTCAAGCTTCTCATGCATTAGGACTAAAGGTCTTTAAAGTATTTAACAGCATCACCATCGCTGCAGCTTGCAAAATCATGTGAGGAAAGTATTGCGTTTATGGGATGAAATAAATTGAAATTTAAGTAGAAAGTAGGAATTTTCTGTCTTGGATGGGTTCAGATAATACATCTTAGACAATTGTCAACGGAGGCACTGTGCTATACTGTTACATTCCTACAAACAGCAAGTAAACCCCTCAGATGTGAATTGTCATACTTTTCAATGGTTTTGTCCTTAAAAAAGGTAGCAGGATACATAGCTTTCCCGTGTGCTGACCCCACGAATGCAAAGCAAGCATCCATTCCTCTTCTTGGCTTTGTGATGAGTTGTCAAAATCACGTATTTGAAGTCCTTAGACAGAAAGGGCATACAAAAAATATACACATGCTTTGAAAACCCGGCCCAAGCTATTTTATTTTTGCCTCTTTGCCAAGGAATGCTAGCTATTTTCAAAGGCTATTTACAAGTCAGAGGAAGTTCCCACCAGATTAGAACTGTTTTAAGAAAAGTTAAAACCTGGGCCAAACCATTCCACAGCACAGACTCTTTTTAATCTGCACATACAGTTCTTGTATCTATAAAAAAGGGTTTTTTTGATAAGGAAACTGAATGCATTGAACCTGCATAGTAACATGTCTTTGTCAAAGGCTGTTGTTGCAGTCCCTGTGGTTGGTAATGTAAACAAAGTGCTATAGGTCTGTTTTGATGAAAGATTGGTCAAATAACTATCCTTTTGCTGGATAGCGGAAAATGCTTTGAGAGCAATAGTAAAGATTCTGGTATCATTTCACTGTGACCTGAGAAATGAAATGAACTGGCTAAATAAACAAGTAAATTTGACCTACCTTTAGTCATAGGCAAAATGTTACATAGAGTAACTTTATTAGCCTGACTGTAATGTTATTGCTCTGTTCTCTGCTATTTTTTCCCCTATGGTAAAGAAACAAAGTCTTTGTGATTCATAAAACAAGTTGAAAAAACTAACTGGGGCTGCGGTTTTTTAACTTACTGAGTGCTTGAAACTCTACTAATTTAAAGGAAGATGCAGTCCTTTTCCCCATAGGACAGTTTATAGTAACAGTGTTGAACATATCTTGAATGTACGGCATGAGAAAAAAGAGTAACTCCAAAGATGAACAGGGTTTCCTGAATGAATTGTGTACTCTAGTCACTGAAAGAGCAATTACTTCTGCTTGTATGCGGTAAATAAGACTTTCACTACGGTTGGATGCACAAGAAAAATAAATAGAAACACACTGAAATGTGTATATATATGTAAATACTGTATTGGGAAAGTGCAAACCACAGTTTTTGACCAAAGTCAATTAAATGAGAAAACATAAATTCTTGGGAGATCTATGGTGCCCAAGAGCATGGGCTATTCAGAGTTTGAAGTTGTCTTCTCAAGCATGTTAACTTGAGCACCTTGAAACCAAAATGTTCACATTTACTGTCCATTCTTGAGTATTCTCCTCACTCTAGAAAGTCCTGTTCATGACTGACTATCACAGAAACCTAGTGCACAAAACCTATTTAAATTCCAGATACTGAATCCTCTTTTACTTTGGAGCTATTTCAATTCTGTGTCTAAATGCACAGTGAAAGCGTATCACTTGTTTCATCCTTTGGTTAAATATTAATGAATGACACAAAATATTGAAACTTTATTATAAGGATGAGAAGAAGTGTATATAAGTGTTCAAAGGAGCTTTTTGCAAAAGCCATCATTAAATAAATTCTGAATGTTGCAAAATTGTTACAAGACTTTCTAAAAATTAAAAACTTGAAAACGGTTGGTAAGAAAATTATGTTCTGTTATTTCTCTCACTAGTCTCATTAACATACCATCTCACACTGAATATTTATCAATCACTTTCTTTTTTCATCTTCTTGCTTTTATCTAATGATTCGATTGCCATCATTTGATGTAAATGGCAAAGGGCTTCCCCTGCCTTTTACAGTTTTTTGAATAATAATTTTATTCCATTGGGATGCTGTGTTCAGACTTGATCTTAACTGAGGGAAAATACTGAATTCAATACCAATGCAAAGTCAAGCTTGCAAATTAGTGATTAAGCAGTGGAAGTCTATTTGTAGTATAAATAAGATCACTGGAAAAAGTTCCATTTCAGGAAAGTATGTTTTTATGAGAAAGCTGCCTAACACACTAATTTTTACTTTTAGACATTGTGTAATTAACATGCATAAATATATTTTTTAATATAAAAAGGTCATCACTTTAATTAAAATTGATCAGAGAGAATTATAACCTAGGATTACGGGTTTGTTAATTTCTTGAGCAGTGGAAGACTTTTAATACAATCCTTCAAGTCCAAAATATAAATTATATTATCTTTAAACAGGCACATTGACACAGGTCCCATGGTTCATGTTGTTTATGATTTTTTAGGCCAAATTCTGATTTGCAATTCTGTTTACATCATTGTAGTTACACTATTGTAAGTTGGGGCACAAGTCTTTCAGGCTATGTTGTCTCTACCGGGCTAACCTTAGCAGCTCAGGTGGAGCAATCCCTGCTGTCTGCTCACCTTAGAAACATCCTCTAGGTGTTTAATACCTCTTTATCTCTCTTGCAATCCAAAGAGGGCCTGCTCTTTAACCGCTTCAGCCACACTAGTCTAAGAGGCTCATTCTCCATCACAAATCAAGGTGTGTAATGCACACTTTTGAATCCGGAAGAAAAAGCTGACTCCTGCAATGAGTGCATGACAACACCCTAAAAAGATCTTGTCAGCATGTTGTCTGTATTTATCTGGGCAGTTATTCCAGAATTAATCATTTGTGTGTAGAGGTACCTGTGTATCTCCATGTACATATCTGCAAGGATATCATTCTATTACTGACGTTTACAGAGGTGGAACCTTTGTATTTTTCATATCCTATCTTATTTTACCTAATTTTGTGGTAAAGCTAAATTGAAGTAATGCATTTGTCATCCTGCCGCCAAGACTCACAGTCTAGATCATCTTTGTGGAAGTAAGTTCCACAGTCACAAGCAATTGTTACAGAAGTTCTGATTCCCGTGCTCGCGATTCTCACCTTGAAATGAGGTAATGCTCTCAGACTGTCAGTATTCATGCATGACCACCTCAGTACTGTTTTCCCCCTATTATAACATACAATGGAGATTACCTACTGCAAGATGCACTGTTTCAGAGGTCACCATTCTTTCTCTACACCAAAGAAAGCATTTGTTTGAAAGCTGCTTTCCCCACTCAGAACATCTTCCATTGAAATGGAGAGTCATAAATACAGAAAAACACTTGAACCACTATAAATGGTAAAAACAGCAATCTAGAACACCAGAAATCGCAAGTGCTGTCTTACTTTCTTATACTTCTAACTTACTCCTTAGTAGTTACGAATAAAGTTGCCTAAAAATATGTCTGGGAGCCTTATGTGGCCATTAGCAAAATGAGCACTACATGCTTCTTTCTAATTCTAGGAATTATGGAGTGTATTCCTTAAAAAACTGTGTATATTATGCAAGTATTGAGCTATCGTTGGTGGGAGTGGGATTGGAAAATGCTTTAAAAAATAAAATCACTCTACTACAGTAGGAATTCTTTTTAGACTCAGAAATTCCATGTTTTGAAAAGAATCAGAAAGGAGAAGGACTCCATAGATTTACAGTTCTTCATAATTAAACACAATTTGCAACTGCAATGTCACACGCAATAGCTGCAGCGTAAATTAAGCTCCAATTTTACACGTATCTTCTGTCTCCAAGTCAACACATTTTGCTCAGATCCTCAGTAGGTTATTTTCCTACGTGTTCCTCAAGAGACAGACGTTAAGACCAGGTCAAAGTCCAGTATTTTAACCAGATAAGATACTAGATAACATTTATTTTTGTGTCCTTCAGTAAGGAAAGAGAGGTTTAGCTGAATTGCATTGTCTGTTCCTATCCCATCAGACTTTGAACCCCTGTAAAAAGTAAATTCAACATATAAGGAATGAACCACACTCAAGAAGCAAGAGAAACAGGCTATAACAAGCAACGCACAGTGTTGAGAGCCATTTTTAAAATATGAGAGCTCAAATAAATATCAGAACTGTCCAAGCTAATAGGAAACTCACTATTAACTTTAGGTTTAAAAATTCCATCTCTTTCAAGAGTCATTAGACATATCAATGACAACCATAACATTAACCCTGTCTTACTATTTTGTTGGATTAATTCTTGAAACCCCCCCAAGCAGCAGGAGAGAACAGGCATAGTGACGCTTCTACACTTTTAACATTTGCAATGATTTTTCTTACACTATCCTCTAAAAGGTATATTTCCAAATTCAAAGATATATATTCTGGACTCTTAATGTCCTTATGACAGTTATCATAAGCAGAAAAAATGAGGAATAATTGTCTTCTATTTACCTAAAGCTGGCATACAGCAGTCGTTGCCAACTGATGTGCAATTATTAGTGTGACACCAACATGTATTTTAAAAATATTCATTTCTGGATTCTGACACCAGGATCCTATCTTATCTGTAGTTGATCTAGTTTCTCTGCTTATTACCAAGATGATTAATATCTTGAGCTGGGATTTTATCTATTTTTTTTTCTCAAAATAATAATAACACTATAGAAAATAGTATGTTAGACTTCCCATTATAAACCAGAGCTGCTGAAGCAAGAGGGGATTTTATTTGTAAAGTTCAATCATATATTTTTATCAAATACAAGGTATAAAAATGAAATGTTCCTATAAATGTCAGCACTTTATCATCCTTACACTCAAAATCCTTTAAAGAAAAAGTAAAATGAAGAACACGAAGACAAATGTTGAGCTTAGCCAGATGTGAATTTGCAGTCAGCATTTTATGGACGAAATACCATTTGAACAGAACAGTAGGGAAAATATTTTAAGATCTCTTATTTAAACTAAATAAAATATTTATGCAGGAGAATTTCTGGGGAACACAAAGGCAAGCATTCACCAAGTCTTGCTGCCTGTTTTGCTCAGCTCAGTATTATGGCAAGTAAAACCATATGAGTCATAGACTTTTAAATTTATACACATTTAGTTATATGAGTAGATCCTCACATTGATGTGCACTTGTCACAGCCAGCTGTCTGTGTAACCTGTGGAGTAATCACTGATAAAGCACAACATCCTTTACCTGCATTTCTGGGGAGAACCTGTATATCACCTACTACAGTACAGAGATCCCCTTCTTAATGCAACAGAAAGTTTTCTAGAAATAATCTATTAGTAGTGAAGAACTGCAGTTCAAGGAAAAGAAAACCAATTACAGACATGTTTTTCCCTGTAGACAAAGGTCATGTATCCAACCTGCCTCTTCCAGCTCACTCCCCTCTCAGACTTTTGACAAGTGCTTGTCTATATTTGTTATTTTTAAAACACGTGAATGAAAACCAGATTTTGTGGTAGTCTGAATGCAAGATCAGATGTTACTGAGTCAAGACTCTGTTCAGATACTGTTTTCACTGTAGGAGAATATTAATTGCCGTAGCCTGGGTGAGCCTTTACTAACCGAAAAAGTAGCCCATGTAAGTGAAACTATATTTTTTAGACTTGAATCAGCCTGTGACAGGCAATACTTAGCATCGCTTCTACTAAGTTACATATTTTTTTCTCATAATATTTACTAACGTACTACTAAATGTATTCTCAGATCCTTCCTGTTTATTTTCTTCTATTGTTTTCCTTCAGTTCTTCTTTCTCTGCATTATCTCCATCATTAAAAATGAATTTCCTGTATTTTCTCTTATCTGTTACTCATGCAAAAATGGCCAGTGATAGGACAGAGGGCAATGGGTGCAAGCTGGAGCACAGGAGGTTCCACATTAACATAAGGAAAAACTTTTTCACTATGAGGGTGACAGAGCACTGGAACAGGCTGCCCAGAGAGATTGTGGAGTCTCCTTCTCTGGAGACATTCAAAACCCGCCTGGACACAATCCTGTGTGCCCTACTCTAGTTGGTCCTGCTCTGGCAGGGGGCTTGGACGAGACGATCTTTTGAGGTCTCTTCCAACCCCTAACATCCTGTGATTCTGTGAAATATCTTTTCCTCTTCCCCATCCTGTATTTCCTTTTCTGTTTTCCTGGCTCTTAGATTTCACCTTTCTTCTTTTGCTTATTCTTTTAAGTCTTTTTCTTTTTTCAAAGTCTCTTTGTCCACCTTACCCGTATCTGTGCTATGAACCCCTTCTGCAATTCAGAAAAGATAAAGGGATCATTTCAATTGGTGGGCTGCGTTTTCTTCCCATCCTAGCCCTCTTTAACCTTTATTTTGTGTGAGCAGGTGGCACTTGCTCAGTAAATCATAGGAGAGGAGAAATGGGAGAATGGCTGTCAGGGTGCCGACAGAAAATTGTTGTCAGTTCTTGCCAGTGTGCTTAATATATATGCAGTTAAGAGTAACCCATACAAAGGCACATGTTTCAAAAAAAAACCCTTGGGGTTCCAGTCCAGTAGTTAACTGACACAACTTCACTTTCAGTAACGAATCCCAGGTTAACACCAGCTTAGGGTCTAGCCTGAGGTTTGTTCTACTGAGATTTTGCCAGCTGCTTCTTGTCCTGCGTGCACAGAGTATGGTGAGCAAAGCTCCCTTGATACCCTCAACAGTTGCTCCACAGATGGTTTCTGACTGTGTAGGAGGTCCAGCCAAAAGACAGTGCTTCTCAGAAGGGCAATAAGCCTGCACCGAACTCTGCATTTCTCTGCTCCCAGGCAGCTAGCTAGCTAGTTCGCAGTTAGCCAGTTTAGAAAGAGCTTAGGTATTTCTGCTGGACAGTACAGAGCTCTGTATAAAACAGGGAAGCCAAGGTGCACTTTCTCCACTAATACCTGCTTCATGCCCTGGTTTCCATGGGATGGAAATGCAGGTGCTCTAGCCAGAAGGTAGTCAGGGCACAGTCATAACTGTCTACACCCATGGTATCTGAGTACTTAGGGAGGGCCACAAGTTCTTCAGCACAAACAGTACTAACATTAGTCCTCAGAGTAAACAGCCTCCTTCTGTTACTCAGACACTGATCTCCAAAGTACTATTCCTGCCTTTAAAGGTATGGAGAGCCATCAACTGTTTTAAATAAGAATTGTCAAGGTTTTTGACCCACTCAAATAACTGATGTTGGGGATCTTTTTTTTGTTATTTGCTTTGGCAGTAAGTTTCTTTTAACAACAAATCCATGCAAAGCCTAAAACCTCATAACTGTGACTCCTATGGCACCCCTAAACCAAACTTTATGTGCATGTTATTTCTAACACAAGCATTCACTCAAGGCACTGTTTACTGTAGGGCACAAGTCATACTGGTTTTAAATTTTTTTGACAACTGAACTTTGCAGGTTATTTAAACCAGGCAAAGAAAAATGTATTTTCCTGTGTCCTTGGTTTTTGTACAGGCAGCAAAATCTATTGTTTAAAGAGCCATTTTTTGCAGGTGAAAACAGTCCTTTGAAGTGTTTTAATAATAAAAAAAAAAAAAAAAAAAGAGTGTTTGGAGAGCCAGCAGGACCCATGTGTAATATATTCCTGATCTGTGCATTTGTGACCTCCAGGGTTGATTACTGTAATTTATTTTACCTAGCAATGCTGCCAGGTGCTTGGGGAAAAAACCCCTCCAGCTAGTAAAAAAGTAGCAGCTTGTTTCCTCAGCAAAACAGGTCAAAATGAACCAGCCATCTCAATACTCTTCTGCCTGTGCAGGCTTCTTGGGAATAGATACTAGTTGTATGTCTCTGCTGTCATATTGGAAGATATATCTAAGAAATCTCCTCTCCAGCCATAACCACTGACTCTTACTGCAACTCTGTTTCTTGTAATAGTTAAATTGTGGACAAATGATGGGGGGAGCTTTGTGGATGTGAAAGACAGCTGTTGTACAACACGGTTTCTCCTATTTTTTTAGCATATTAGCATATTAGGGGAAAGAGCCCTCAGCCACGGTTTGGTGGCTTTTTTTTTTTTTTTTTTTTTACTTTTGACTACCCTGACAACGTACACTGGAAATATATACAGAAATGTAGAAATGACAGTAATGAGCAAGCTATTGCTAATAATTCTGAGCCTCATGCTGGAAGCAGAGATGCCAGGGAAAGAGTTTGTTGTTGTTGTCATTTGCCAGTGACTGCAATCAAACAATGTTTTCTTTCTCTACTTGTATCATATAAGAAGGATGTTCCAGCAACATTGGAGTAGCAGAATTGATACTTGGCATGTGACAGTTTATGATGAAATTTATTCTTACAGTTTCATGAGTTTATAACAATCAACATTATGCACCAGGCTCATGTAAACTAGTGCCATTTTATAAATTTTAATATATTTATATACTGCAAGTATAGTTTTTTGGTTTAGTCTAGGCAGAAATATTTCATTTCTCATAAGCTAATAATGTGTTGTGTATTAGCTACTGTATCTTATTAGTGCAAGACATGTCTTTTTAAGGATCAAGGCCAAAACCACAATTATTATTTCTTCTTATCAACGTTCAGCTTTCACAGGCAATTACAGCTTATGCATATTTTATAACAAACATTTGGAGCACATGCTGATTATGTAGTGCTTGCTCAATGCCTTGTAATATTCAAGAATGCTTATGGCTCTATACAATATTGTGGGATCTTAGAGTATGAAAGAACCCTTTTCCCTTTAATCACTTACATAAACCAGCATTTTTTGCTTGGAGACCCTGCTATATCTTGTTTGTTTCAATTATTAAATATGAAAAGAAAGGCTAAATATTCCTGCTTACATTTCTTATCTGTATGTTGGCACTGCACCACTATGTGAAAACAGAACTGCAGCAGAGGAACTGTCATGTGGAAAGAGACCTGCAATCCTCCCAGTATCCAAACACATAGCCATCATCTGTTAATGACCAGTTCCAGATATTGAGCAAGAAACAATAGAAAAAGAAAGTCTTCATCTTGATCTTCAACAGCTAACTAGCAGACAGTTTTTGCTTTGAAACATGAACAATTGTGTATCTCAAGCCAGTATGGTCCTATCTAATTTAACCCACCCAATCTTCATTTTTGTTATGCACACAAAAAACCTTTTCTTCACTGGTACTCTGAATGCCCCCAATAACCTGTGAGAAGAGACATTATGTCTACAAGGTGTGCCATGTGGTACACAGCATCTGAGACAGCTGAGGATAACGTAGTACCAACTTCCTCACCATCTTTTGATCCTGACCTATCTCTTACAACGAAAAATTAGGGCTAGGTGGCATTATTCTAGTGCTCTCCAACTTTGCCTCAGTCAAGGATTTTTCAGTGTCAGGGAGTCCACATCTGCCCCTTTAAGACTTCTTTCCGTCCTCTTCATGCTGTCTCAGCAATGTTCAACACAAAGAACCGGAGCCAAGAACTTGCATCAAGATGTGTAATCGTGTTTTGAATTCTACTACGTTTTTGGCTTTGATAGTTACTCATTGCTGTGGGTTCCACAGCTTAATCATAGAATTCATTGTCAAAGTCATCATGAAGATCAGTAATTTAATGAGATTCTAGCCAAGCCCAGGAAGTATTTGAGAAGTGTCAGTGATTTTTGGGAAGGTTCTACTTAAGAAGCAATAGCTTTTCAAGGAAGGTTTTTCAGATCTTTCATTTATCTTTATCCAAATTCAGTTTAATGTTCTACTTTCTTCTTATGAAATTCCAGCTTCATATTAATATAATGCTTTTAAAATGGGGAAACTTTGAATACAAATGAAGATGTTTTTATCATTACCTGGGCACAAAGTGGTGTTTTGCCTGTTGTTTCCTGCTGTTTTCAGGGGCAAGGACGAAACCCTGATCCCTCGGAGGATGATGGTGAAGCTCTCGGGGACTTTGATGGAAGTTTCTCAAGACTTAATTTGCGTGACAGAGCTGTACATGAGTGATGAAAATGTTAGAGACGGGTAAATGAAGCTATTCAGCTGAACACCTATGTGTGCACATAAATGCCATAAAACTCCATTTTTTGACATATGGCTTTCAAATTCAATTACTCTACAGAAGTTTATGGCAATGTATTTCTGCTCATCATGTGTTCTGTGGGAGTTTTCCTACACAGTATTTTAGAACTTTTAATGTTCACAGTCTCCTATGAAAATGCTTCTTTTAAGACTGAAGTGTACTGCTGTATTAAGAAAAGCAAGAACTCTAGCAGGCAAAATCTCCTGAATTCCTTTTTAACTCCAGAGAAATGTCCAAGTACATGGGCAACAGCTTCAAAACTTAAGCTGAAAATTTGCCTTGCCAGTTAAGTAGCAATCTGCTGCTTTTATCTTTTAAGGACACATCTTGAAGGAAGTCAAATACCAAATTATAGTTTTGGTTTCAAACTAGAACTTTATACTTTTTCCACACTGCACAATGAATTTACGCCTTTATATATGAAAGAGCTGCTGTATTAGAAACCATTTTTTTTTTGGCATGGACTCCAAAGGGCAGAATTTGTGTATCCCCACTATGCCAGTGTCCTCCTGAAACATGTGGTTAATTTCACAATGAGATTATAAATTGTGGCTTTTTTTCTAACGTGTATTTTGGCATCTGTGATACAATTGAATCAACTTCGCTGTGAAAACCAGCCGTTGGAATACCGACGTGTTTGTTGCTTGCAGGGTTATGCGAAGGCAGTCACAGCCGTTCAACTTTATCATAACAACACAAGATTCTGATATGGTACATATCACCAATATGCTTCAGAAACAACTTTTCTCATCTGAAATCTTCACTGTGAAAAGGAAAGTATGTATTTTTTAATTCATTGTCAAAGGAGCAGACTTAGAATCTATCTAAATTAAAGCATAACTTACAGTCTCTTGTGAATAACTGAATAACTTGGTTCAATGTTAGGTCACAGTGGAACATAGACTGTAACAGGAATATATAAAAGCTCTGAAGGGAGCAAAGAGACTTTATTCTGGAATGGTGAACATCGTTGCCAGAGTAACATAAACCTTGTGTGTTTTCACAAGGAAATGAGTCACTTGTTTCTGTTGGCTGGAACTCTGTTTTCTTTTAATTTCATATTTTAGCTGCCTAATATAGTTTGAAAGAACCCTAGGATTGCAGTCTTTGGGCTAAGATACCTTGTTAATTAAAGCAGTAGAGGGGTAGCATAGTAATTACACAGAATCAAGAAAAAATTATAGTAAATAGGACACTATCACATGCTGCGTGAAGGAAGATTTAATCTCTTCATAGTACAGTTCTGTGAACTATTTACATAGTTGTGAAAAGAAGATTCATTTTCACATGCGTTATGTGTATACCTGTGCATATACTTATATCTGTGGCTTCTGTTCTTTGTGAAACTAATTTGCAAGTTGCCTCCTTGCAACTGTGAGTCTCATAGTTAACTTAAGGACATAAGCCCTAGATGTCATGAATGAACGAACTATGTTAATGTTAAAGGTCTTGGATCAGATTCATACAAACAGTGAGGCAATGTTTCCTTTCTTTGGACCAGCAACTCAGAACCAGTAAGATTCTTCTCCATTTTCCTAGTGTTAAGGCAGCACCAGGCATTCTCGCAGAGTGTCACCCGTTCTTGGTGAGGCGTCCTCACGAGACTTAGGATCAGCACAGCTCATTCCTAAACCACTTTCTATTTTCTCTTCTTACAGCTCCAAGCTATGGAGATTGTGCCAAGCAAAATAAGTAACATAGACTGTTTGAGCAATTCTCAGTTACAGTGGAGTCTCTGAAGGAACATAGCTGGCTGGTACAACATAGACTACTTTATCCTGTATGTAATTTGGGCAGAAACTCCATATAGCTAGCTCCCTTCACTACTACAGCCTTAAATGGAGGTAGTGGCGAACGAGGGCCAAATACATTCAGCTGAGAATTAAAGTATGTATTATGACCTCTTTGATAGCACAAATCTATATACATAAACATTGCACACCTGTGCATGTATATGCAATAGTTTAGACATGTGAGCATTTTTTTAATTTAATATTTGCATATGTGTATATATAATCATAGAATCATTGAAAGGTTTGGGTTGGAACGGACCTTAAAGATTATCTAGTTCCAACCCCCCTGCCATGGGCAGGGACACCTTCCACTAGACCAGGTTGCTCAAAGCCCCATCCAACCTGGCCTTGAACACTGCCAGGGAGGGGACAGCCACAACTTCTCTGGGCAACCTCTTCCAGGGCCTCACTATGCTCACAGTAACGAGTTTCTTCCTAATATCTAATCTAAATCTCCCCTCTTTCAGTTTGAAATGGTTACCCCTCGTCCTATCTCTACCCTCCCTGATCAAGAGTCCCTCCCCACCTTTCCTGTAGGCCCCCTGTAAGTACTGGAAGGCCACTAGAAGGGCTCCCCAGAGCCTCCTCTTTCTTCTCCAGCCTGAACAACCCCAACTCGCTCAGCCTGGCCTCACAGGGGAGGTGCTCCAGACCCCTCATTGTCTTCATGGCCTTCCTCTGGACCCACGCCAACACGTCCATGCCTTTCTTATGTTGGGGGCCCCAGAGCTGAACGCAGCACTGCAGGTGAGGTCTCATCAGAGCAGAGAAGAGGGGGAGAATCACCTCCCTCAACCTGCTGGCCACGCCTCTTTTGATGCAATTGGCTTTCTGGGCAGCCCAGGATGCGATTTGCTTTCTGGGCTGCGATCACACACTGCCGGCTCATATTCAGTTTTTCATCCACCAACACCCCCAAGTCCTTCTCCCCAGGGCTGCTCGCAATCCACTCATCACCCATCCTGTATCTGTGCTGGGATTGCCCCGACCCAGGTGCAGGACCTTGCACTTGGCCTTGTTGAACTTCATGAGGTTTGCACGGCCCCACCTCTCCAGCCTGTCCAGGTCCCTCTGGATGGCCTCCCTTCCCTCCAGCGTGTAGACCGCACCACACAGCTTGGTGTCATTGGCAAACTTGCTGAGGGTGAGCTCAGTCCCACTGTCCATGTTGCCAACACCGGCCCCAATATCAACCCCTGAGGAACATCATTCATCACTGGTCTCCACTCAGACACTGAGCTGTTGCCTGCAACTCTTCGAATGTGACCATACAGCCAATTCCTGATCCACTGAGTGGTCCACCCATCAAATCCATGTCTCTCCAGTTTAGAGACAAGGATATTGTGCGGGACAGTGTCAAATGTTTTGCACAAGTCTGAGTAGATGACATCAGTTGTTCTTCCCTTATCCGCCAGTGCTGTAACCCTGTCATGCATTCATTGTGTCATTGGTAACAACAAAACAAATTCCTTTCTTATTGGTAAAGATTATTCAAAAAGCAATACTTTATGCTTAGATGTAAACACTGGGAAACATTGAAGAGATGCTTAATCTGTCCTGATCCAAAACCAGTGTTTCCATGTATATTCAGACTCACCTGAGAATCTCAAAACCACTGTTTATTTATTATGCAATATTTATTGAGGCATGCTTTTGACAACCCGACTAAAACATAAACAAGTATTTTTAGATAATTTCAGTGGGGAAGAAAGGAGAAATGGAGAAGCTAACTGAAACTTAAAGGTCATCTACTGTGACTGACTCAGGGGAAAAAAAAAAGTCTTGGCCTGGACCAGGATCTTGCATTAATGGTTTAGACACAGGTAGCTAGTTAGGACTTTCTGGGCATGTTAAAAATGCTAGAAATTCCAAAATGCACAGTGGATGATATTCAGACACATACAAGTGTACCTGAAGTGAATTGATGACTGCAGCATCAAGTCTCTTGTTTATTTTGAAATAGATTATGCAGAGTAATTCGGGATTAGGGATGGGATAAAGAGAAAGTGCAGAGAAAACCACTTAAAATATTTTAGGTATACCAAACTCCTTGCCTCCCTTACACAGAAGAAGAATTCTTTTTTTGCTTGCCAAAAAGTAGCTTAGCATATAAAAGTAGGTGAAGAATCAAACTGAGGAAATAAACACCTTGTGTACAAGTGCTGGAGACTGGCCTTCTCTAACAAAAGGTTATCACAGACGAATGTGAATGTTTAAGAGCAACATCAGCTTGCAGTCTTTGTGAAACCTGTAACTATTAATGTATTTTCCATTCAATGACTCTGACCCACCTGATCTATCCAGTCAATATTCCTAAGCATTTTGACAGCTGTAGGAGTTATAGAGTGTTTGAGTACCTTAAAAAGAAGATGTCTCTGCCATGTATTTTAACCAGGGTTTTTACTCTTTGGTTGTCTCATTCTCTTCTGTTCAGACAGGTGGAGGACTGTGGAAAGTGCATAGCAAATGTCATTGTAAGTTTACTAGTCCTAATGAGTGTTGTTATTCTGCTAATCATATGTGCCCTACATTTTTATTCTGTGTCCTCTAGCCACAGCTGTTTCACATTTGCAATGAATCTCTTATTGTTTCTGAGGAATGCTACTTCTGTGGAAATCCACAGAAATATGGAATCCATTCTTACAACATTGTCAAATAGTTCCTTTCATCATTTCAAAATAACGGGTCCAAAGGTCTTCGAAGATCAAGATCAGACTCGAATTCAGCATGGATTCAGTGCAGGGGTATTTTGCCATATGGGTTTTGATTTGGAAACATTTAGCAAAAATTAAGTAGAATAGGTACTGTTACTGAAGTTTGTGATCAAATACTGCTTGGAAGCCAATATTCCTAACTGAAAACCCTAAAAAAGAGATCTTACGGACTCACCCTTAAAATGTCCAGTGAAGATTTTTTACCTCGTCACAGCTGTCCCACCTACTATATTCAGTGGCCCTTATATACTTACATAAGTAATGACTCATAAGCACTGAGAAGAGAAATTCGTAAGAAATTTTCGCTTGGCTCTGTGCAGGTTTTATCTTTCAACAGGTACTCATTTTGAGAATGATGAAGATATTTTTTAATATTTTTGTGGGTTTGATTTTTGTTTTTATTTCTTTATTTTAGTAACTGCAGTCCTAAAATAGGAAGGTCATTCCAAATAGTATCTGTTGGTTGTCTAGCCATTAGAAAAGTAAATTAAGAAATTAACAAAACTCCAGCCCAGTGTTGGTCCCTGTACAAAGCACCATGTAATCTGAATGCATTTTAATAGAGCATACTACACTAAAATTCGATGAAAGATGTTACAAGCATTTACCTGCATGCACACGCCTATTTATCTAATGATTTTATTAGTATTATCATAATACCTTGGCTATTTAGTCACAGACTAGGTCTCCTCTTAGTAATTTTGCTGAATTTTGTTAACATCCCACTGTGTATTCTCAGTACTATGTTCTCTGCTCTAGAAAGCTCATGATGCAAGTGAAAGGTGGGATCACAAACAGATATAGAAAGATGGAGAAGGAAACAACTGTAGTTGAGATGACAGAGGCTCCAGCACTGTCACTATAGGTGTTTCTGACTGTGCAGGACTGGGCTTAGAGCAAGCAGACCCAGAGTATAACAGTTCTGTTACTTTGGAACATTAAGGGTCATTATGGGAAATACGATTCGAGCACTCTTGCGTTCTTTCCCATCCTGCTCTGTCATATTTTTCGTGGGCTACCACTTCTTCAGAAGTATGTTGTTACAGTTTTCCTACTATCGGCCTATAAAACTTCAAGCTAAAACTTGATTTTGCAAGCTGGTCCCTGAAAAACTTTGCCAGTCTTGAAATATTCCAGAGAATGAAACTCTAAGTAGCCCTGCAAAAGAAACTGAAAAAACCTTGCCAAATTTCAGAGACATATTGCCAGTTTCTTCTATCCCTACTGGAAACTTGAGCTTACATTGTACAATAGCTTATGTGTGGTCCACACTGAGAATGAGCCTTTATTCCGCTTAGTAGTATGGCTACATCAGACAACGCCAGCATGCAACATCATTTCTTGCCCTCCACAGCTTACCCATATTAAAAACCTGAGTAAGCTCTCCAGGTACAAAGTGCTGTTTGAATCACCTAAACTAGGAGTTTTCACTGATACAGTCATCCAGCTGGCAAATACTAGGAAAATCTACAACCTTAAGCAAAGTAGTTTTCAGAAAAATCAAGAAGCCCCTTTAGAGAGTTTCACTTTCTCACAGCATGAAAGTGTCTTCTAGTTTCCAAATCGTATTCTTCTAGGACAGATGTAAAAATAGGTAAACACAGCTTCCAGAAGGAGCCTGGACTAAATAAGTTGTCAAAAAATGGTATGAAGAACCACAGTATGTTCCATGTAATCAGTCCTCTGTGAATAAAACTTAATGCTTCCTGTATATCCACATGTCACTTTTGCATAGAGCTAAGCAATTACTCTAAATCATCTTACAGGATAGTATGTGTTTGCAGAATATGTTTTTATGATGATTAGTCTTTTACAAGAATGAATGACAACTTGAAGGAAACCAAGGATTTGTTAGATTAATAAGGATCTCCCTTCTATGCTGTCACAAGAATTTAATGACTGCAGTTGTGTAGTTGGTATATACAATACTTGGTTTTCTGAGCAAATCTGCAGTTTGATGGTCAAATGGCAACAAGCAATCTCCGTATCCTTCTTTTTTGTTTCAGTGGGGTTTAGATGTCTGTCTTTGTAGTATAGCATGTAAGACTAACTATCAACTAGCGCTTGAAGCCAGTATAAAGTATGTGGTTTTAATTTCCACTCAGGATAAGCTACTGGATAAATTGCATCAGCTCTTAAATCCAGCCTGGACTTAGCCTATTGTTGACATACTTAGGTTTGCAGTGTTAAGTAAGGGGTTCCAGTGAAAATCGGGACAGAATGTTCAATTATCCTTTTTACTCTGTCATGTTTTAAACTGGTAGTTTTGAAAAAGAGGCAAGAAAAGATATTGTTGGAACATTTTTCAGTATATATAATCAACTCATGTGACAATTAAATGTTTTCATTTTAGCCCTTGAGAACAGGCGTGGGGTAAACACGGACAACACCGAGCAAAGCCTGGTCTGCACTTACAGAACTAGGAAGCAGTTCGTTTTCTTTGTTATGTAGTAGGCCTTTCATGTAATTAGAAGTTAGTATTTGGACAATGTCACAGTAAAAGAGTGCTGTGAATTAGTTTCCTAAGTTATGAATTCAGATGCTGCACTCAGTGAAGTAAGGAGCTGTCGAATTATTTTAAAAGGACGGCATTTCAGCAGAATATAATTTCTCATTTATGCACAGTACACTTAGTTTCCACAAAATTATATGAGTATCAATTAACTACAACACTTTGAGAGAAAGGAAAAAAATTACCATTCAAAAGTAATAAATAAATCTGGCACAGATATATATATATGCTGGCATGTCAGAACTTTGATCAACTCAATTCAAATTATTTTCTGACTTTACGAAAGAAATGAGGAAATCTTTATATATATGTTTATATATGTATGTATCAAGTAGTCTTACATACCTACATGTGTGAGAGTACTCTGACTCACTCCCATTAAAAGACCCATGCCTAGCCCAAGATAGGAAATGTCATTTTAATTATGATAACACTTTTTTTTGTCACTGCATACATGTACAAATCACATGGCAGGGCTACTTTCTTTTTCATCAGCTGTGGTGTGCTACATTTACCATAGCATTTACCATTTGGTTATCTCCGGAAAAGCTTTGCAACTTCTGGCTTTGACACTATTCAGTTTGTCAAAAACTAAGTTTGAATGCAGGTCTGAAATTCCCACTAGTGCTAGCTATATACAACTCCTCTGCCTCAGCTGTGCTGGGTGCAGCAGGGGGTCTGTCCTGCCCTGAGATTCCTAAATAATCTCTATTAAAATAGGGGGAAGAAAGAAAATCTTACTGTGGTACAGAGCTGGTTATAAGGATGCCAGGCTCAGATACATCCTACCTTTGGGGAACTTTCCTCATGTAGGGCGAAATTTTTGGGAAGAACTCACAGGTCTTACGAAATCTTCCCTTAAGCTCAAGCATCTCCAGCATGACTTCCCAGTCTCAATATAAGTCTGAATTCTCTTTGGATACATTAGAAGAAGCTTCTCCTTTTCTGAGAAGTTATAAACAGGACAAACTGTGGGTACCTTAGTTCACATACCACCCAGAAATAATCTGTGTAGCACAGGTTGGATACCCCCTGCTTTATGCTAAGGGCTTGATCTGCAATCTATTGAATGTCACAGAAGTCCTTCCATTGATGCTAAAGTGATTTTGGATAGGGACTATCTACTCTATCTTTCTCTCTAGAAACTGCAAGATGCAAAGAACTAAAGAAACTGATTCAAACTATGCTTCACCTCAGGAGGCTGATAAATGCACTGTTCCTTCTCAATATGAGAGGAGGAAATGTAAGAACATGAGATGGAAAAGAGATTCCTGAGATATTGCGCCCAGCCCTCTATTGCCATCAGTCACATCCCATGCTGCCCTTCAGAAATGCATCTATTTCTACATGCAGAACAGCAGAATACTATCTCCTAGTGGAGAGATGCTCCAGAATGGTACTCTACTGAAGGCTGAAGATATTTTTCTACTCAAGGCTAATATTATTTATGACGCTGTTCACTCATTTTCTTCTCGTGTCTTTTCCCTTAAATAGCTTGTTTCCCCCCATAACCCGTCTTTTTATAGAGAAAATGATCTCAAGATATAGAGAACACTTAAGTCCTTGGCCAAACTTTGGCATGGTAAAATTGCATGAAACCCTTAGAGAAGCTGTAACCATTTACAATGTGTATTAATGTCATATAATAACTTTTATGTTGGTTTGTAAAGGGATTTCAAAAGAGGATAGTACAACAAAAAGCAAAAAAAACCCCAAACCTACAGGCAATTGTTAGTGTAACAGGTTGTAAGACTTTAATGTTACTGTAGCTTCTATTACTAGTAATTGTAAAGTTAAAATTAGTTATTCACATTCTCTTACATAACAGTGTCTAGTGCCCTCGGGATTTATGGCTCATCCAGGCCTTGAAATTTAATCTTAATTTGGAAATTCTCTGACTGAGATGGGGTGAAATGGGTATTTTACACCTTCTCTGCTGTGTATCTGTTCTTTACGAAACTCGAGATAACTGAACCAACTTAGATCCAGGAAGCAGGATGACAGGCGGTGCTGTGCCCTTCTGGTTAGCTCCCCTTCTTTATAATCATACCAGTTATGGGATAGTAGCTAATATCACTTCATGGTTATTTCACTGTGCCTTGTAGATAAACCAGCTTATATTCAGAATGAGCGCTAATCTCTTTGCTTGGCGCTTTATTGCATGATGAAGATGAATCTTTGTCTTTCCATTCAGTATAGACATCAGGGTTTTTTTTCTAATCTCCTCATTCTTTTCACCTTCAATCTCTGTACAAATTTATGAGACATTTTAATATGTTATGACAATCCTCATGTTCTACATCTGTATATTTTTCAACATAGAAATTAATTGTTTGTTACAGTGTTCCATCTGTATATTTAGGCATGTACTTATTGAGAAAAAAGCTGATTTCCACTAACTAGGGGGTATGATACAAAAGATGTTTTTGCTAATTAGTTCAGCTAGTGAAACTGCCATATCACATTTTGGATATTAGCTCCAGTTCTTGGACTGGACTGGAGTGTATGTTTCTAGTTTTATGGAACAGGACAGAGTTACCAAGGTCCCAAACAGACTTGGAGATGCTTGTTGTCCTCAGTGACTTATCAGTGACCTCACCTGTAGGTTGTCAGGGGGGGGGGAAAAAATAAGACAAGAACTCCAGGTGAAAGCACTCTGTTTGGAAAAGGTACAGATTGCTAGTTTGGTAAATTTGCTCAGGAGGGACTGGGCTCACTGAGCTTAAATGAGTCTGAATATTTACTTTACTGGAGATGTTGAAAAAGCTAAAGAATAGGTACCAATAGCTCTTACCCTTGCTAAGGCTTTCAGGTGGAAATAGTAGCAGTTAGCTTGCATAAAGAGGGAAGGTATTCCTTTTACAAACAGCCTGTCATATGTGGTCTGAGTTTATATCAGAAATTAAGTTTATTTTTTAATAAAGTGTTTTTAGAAATAAGTGTGACGCAGCTTCTAATTAGATGTGTCTGAACGTGCTGCATAGTTGTGTGTTATTAGAATGTTTTCTTTTATTTTTCAAGAAGGGAGCACTAATGAAAATAAGCAGCTATGGTAGTAGTTGTATGCTTCATAATTTCAGGAAGAGTCAGAGCAATGCTGCACGATTAATACTGAAGTTTACCAAGAACCACGAGTCTTGGGATGCCTGCAGACAAGTCCTGCGGGGGTTTCCTGCAGGGAGGGATGTTTTGAGTGTTTCCCAGTCCCAGCAACAGTCTGTCCCTGTGCTGGAGGGAATGCTGTCCAGTGGAACAAAGAGGGTAAAAGCGAATACCTGTTGCATGTCAGCCTGCAAGTCTTCTGCGGCTTCACTATTTGGCATGCAATTTTAACCCAAGGCAGCTGTTGGTAGTATTTCTGGCTGTGAACCTTGGTGATGAAGGTTCAGCATATATTTTTTACTGAGGCTAGTCTGGATGCTAACCTCGGGCAGTGGAGGAGGGGAGGAAGGCAGGCAGACTGCTGGGAACACCCCATACTGGTGTCTTGTATCATCCCAAAGGATCACCAGCGTTCTGTGAAAGGACTCTTTTGTAGTCCCATGAGCAACAACACAACTACTTTCAGAAGCAAGATATAAATCCACGGAGCAATTTCTAATCAAGATTTACATAATTATGACTATTGATCCCAGGGCACCTTATCTGATTCTGCATCAGCTTAACAGAATTAATTTATTACGCTTGTTTTTCATGGGACATATTTCAAATCGTGTTTGTAGAATACACTGCCTTTTAATCGCTTGTATCTTTTAGAATACATCCTATTTTTGTATTCATACAATGTCTCGTTGCCAGCATTATGGAATTCCTTGGGAAAAAACAAATCACAAAAATCAAAGGAGACATTTAATAACTTTTTGGTATGAGAAGTGATGAGAAATGTTATTTGTTCCTCAAATACAGCAAGGTTTCTTTATTGGCCTGTCAGCATTCCAAAAACTGCATTTATGTGAGAGATTATGTCATAAAAAATGTATGCAACAACTCTTTTCCAGAAATATGAATTCTAAATAGCAAAGTGCAACAGCTACAGTACCAGAAAGCATTTTGTTAAGAAAATGTTTCGTTCATTTCATGCAAGAAGCTTTTTCAACTCTTCGCAAAAGAGGGCGTCTACCAGGTATTTTTCTCTATCCTTTTCAAGCAACTGTTCAAGAGTAAGTGTTAAGTGTTAAACATTGCTGGGTTCATGCACTTGAAGAGCCCCCTAGGGTTAGATTCTAAAGCCCTTTCATGGCCTTTATACTCATAAATAAGGGATTTGCTGCATTTTAAAGCATATCAGATCACAGTGAAAATTTAAATTAGCATTCACTCCAAGAAGAACACATTCCCCAACCCTTGTTAATGTTCACCTCTTGGGTGCATGCAAAGATTGAAATGAGAGGCTTTCCAGACACTCTGGGCATTTCCCTCCTGTTCTGTGTCCCGTTTTGCTCCTTTGAAACTGTAAAGCAGCAAGATAAATGTGGGAGGCAGTCTGCTGTACAGCTAAAAAATGAGTTTCATGTTACTGCAGCTATACCACATGGGTGTATTTTATCAATTTGTGTAATAACTAGATGGCAGCCAATCACAAAGCTATTCAAGTGCTCAAACCCAGCTGCCAATTAGCAGCTCTAACAATAATCCATTCTAACAGCTATTAGCAGAGTCATGGGATGTACCTTTACAACCTGAGACTGAAGAAGTAATGGCTATCTCTTGGCTCTTCTGTTTTTGAAAAACATAGCGAGCTGTTCTCATTCTTGCAGTTTTCCTTCAGAGGATTTTACCCGGTATGCAGTCAGAGTAGAGTATGCAGCAGGGTGTATCTGATAAGAATATTTGGGGCTGGAATTTTCAATGGCTGCACAGGGAGGCACAGTTTAAGATTCAGACTTGTAAATGTTTTCCTCCAAATACAATTTTCAGACAAGCAATTGAAATGACTAATGCAGCTGAGAAGATTTGCCAGCCTATGCATTTATGGCTGCATGATTCAGATACGGTTTTGGACAGTTTTATATTAGTGGATAAAGTACAATGAAAGTAAGTAGATAGAAAAGCCTTTGCAGTGCTCCTCTGAGTACAAACCCACCTAGATTGCAGGCTGGGAGACCCTGTGTAGGAAACCAACATGAATTGTGCTGCAGAGTGTTAGCTTACCTGATGCTTTCTCTTATTTTGGTGGAATGTTCTGAGGTTTGGTGTTTGGATGTCTCTGAAAGGAGGAGAGTAAATCTCTTTCTTTGTACTACTTTCTAACTACTCTTCTAGGTTAATGTTGTCCTGAATTTTTGATCTTGATTAACCTCAGGCTCTAAACACATTCACTCCTACTCATAGGTAAGAAAACGGATAAAAGAGGACTTTATCACAATTCTGGAGGCAGAGAAGGGGCAGGACAGAAAGAGGTGGTGTTATCTTACCGCTAAATGCTTGAGAGAGACCCATTTATTATGATAAGGAGACACACCAGAACTTTAATAGATTGGGTCTTGCAGATACTGATTTTCTGTTTTGTCTCATGGTATTCTTGTATCTAAATACTAGCAAAGGCTTACCCGCTTTTATAGTACTTTTGCTATGGCTCCCTGTACCTAGAAATTGGCAAAGCCAAGTTGTGACATGAAGCAGATATTCATATATCTATCCAGTGGTTGGGGTTTTTATTGCACAGATCTCAAAAAAGTTCAGGCTTCTCCTCTTTAAAGCACAGTAAAGCTAACAGCTTTGGGCTTGATGTTCCATCTCTAGAAGTGAAAACTGATTCTTTTGCCCCAAGATGGTAAAGTTAGAGAAATTAGCAGGGGAATTAGAAAATAATTATTCAAAATGCTGCCACTGAAATAGTAATCTCTTTCTGGTGCTCTGAGTTTTGTTGCTGCTTTGCTTTCTTCAGTGATAAGTTTCATATAATCCAACCCGGGAGTTCTCTGCTGCCATGAAGCAAATATTGCAAGCAGTCCTGATTCATTCCTGTGATAACAGAAAAACCCTGTTCTTTCTTAAGCTGCTGCAGTGTGACTCCTGATGCAGCGTTAGGAAGAAATCTCAAAGCTGATTTTTGTCCAGAAACGAGAGAAATTCTCATACCTTTGTACTAAGAAAAAAGGTGGAAAATGCTTCTGTGTGATGGCTCCTCCTCTAAGGTGTAACTCTGAAAAATGATGGTTGTTATTTAGGAAATTGGGCAATTTAGAACACATTGTTGAGAACAGTAATCTGAATGATGAACTGCGTCAAAAGAAATATTGTAACAACAATAAATGGTGAATTAAACAGAAAGTGCTTGAGGGCTGAGAGTTGGAGTTTAGTCTTGGAATATTAATTAAAATTATAAAAGTACGTGGCATTCCTATGAAACAGCTAAGTCTATTGGAACAAGCTAATTCCCATTATAACTCTGCTGGAGACACATGAGTCACACAGAATAAATTTGGCTTACTGAGTTAAATGCTGCATCACTACAATGAGAGACAGAACCCAACCTATTGCGCTGGGTGCAATTAAAGAACTCACAAGATGCCTAGTCTTACTGTAATAATTACTTTTCTTTCAGCAGTTAAAAAGGATTGAGACAGGACTGTATACAGGAGAGGGAAAAAAGCTCATTTTTATATGGTTATCTTTTTTTTTTTTCATTGCAGCAGGGGAAAAAGTAGAACTGTGTGAAATGGCTGTTTTCTTTTAAGGCAATTTTTACAGATTATTGGTCCAGGATGTTCATTCTTTATCCAGTATATTGAGAATAATTTTTTTTTTAAAAAGTACTCTTTTAATTTTGATTCTGTCATTATTTTTACAAAAAAAACCCAACACATCCGCAGAAAGGACTTTCTGATCTTGATCAGCTTTGTGTTGATGCAAACACATCTCCATAGTAATCAGGCTGTTATAATTAACAATCTATTCTTTTTTTTTCCTTTTTTTCTTACAGTTGCCTCATGATAAGAAGGGCAAAGGAAGAAAAGTGTGGAAAGAAGCACAACCAGAATAATTATTAGTAGAAAATAGTCTCAGGTAAGAATTTGCATATGTTTTCATGAGTCCAAAATTATTTGGCACTGTGCAGTGAATGTGTAAGGAGGAAAAAAGTGTATTCTCTGACTAACATAAAGGTAGGGGGCTAGGTTTCAGACTCTTTCTTGGACAACTGGTGCTAATATCCTTCAGTCCCATTATGGGATATTTGCCACTTCATATGTAAAAGTGTGTATTCAATGGTCCCTCCTCTGGCACCCTCCCAAAAACTCTATCCAGAGCCCTATTCATGGTTAGTGTAGTGTAAAATAGGCCAATTTAACAGACTTTAATTGGATCAGTTTTCAAACATGAGTTACAAATATGGGTCTCTTCTTTTTTCACTTAACTCTAATTGCTACTTGCTGTATACTACATGCCTGCGTCAACTTGAATGCTGAAGTACAAAGATGTTGCTGTAAACTGAGCACCTCATTCTGAAAAGTGAGGCCTACGCTGGTTTCTCAGTAGAAAGCACAGAAAAAACATTCAACAGTGAGTTACTTAGTCCATAGAAAGATTAATTTCTACTTGCACTGATCCTTATAAAACAGAAGTCTCCTCTATTTCCCAGGTACTTTTTAAAGCCTCCTGTTAATTCAAGCCTACGAAGTCCTTGGTGGTGGGAAGGGGAAATAGCTGGAAGACTACTGATTATCTGCTTTAGGATGACTCATTCAATATGAGCAATTGTGAATCATGAACAAACTATCTACAGGCTGCACACATAGGACTTAATATCTTCCATGTTACTAGATGCTTCTAACGTTTAGCATTAGTGTTGCTTTCTTCTTAAAAGCAGAAAGGCTCACAACATGATATTGAAGAATAGCCGATTTAGAAGTTGCACAGACATATTTGTGACACTAAATCTCTACCAGTTACCATTGCGTGGGTGTTTATCCAATCTTTCCAGATTCTTGTGTATGTAACTTCTAAAGTCTTTAAAATGGCAAAGGAAAATATAAAAGTTTATCCCTGAGCAATATACACATGTGTCATTACAATATCAAACTTTGTTCCGCTACTTCAGCTGGCGTAGTGGGTAGCAGGGTGCTCTACTAGATGGTGAAGGGACAGCGGCAAAGTGGGAAAGTAGCTCGGTAGGATTTACAGATGTTGCTAATCAGAGAGGAATGGTAAGTTTTGAAAACCTTCAGGTTCATACTGACTCCAGCATGGAGCATCCAGTAATGGGTAACAGTCAGAACAGTATACACATATACTTGATTTCTATTGCTATTCTATTCTCTGTTTGTCCCAACATGATGTACTTTGACATCCATGCAATCCACTTCATTTCTCATCCTAGCCTTCATCTTTTTGTTCAGCCAGACCAATTTTTCCCGATTCTACTTTCTGGCACTAGTCCCACAGTTTCCTAGTCCTCCTGGTACTACCTGTCTCATTCCAGGCTCTTTTGCCTCACCTCTCTCCTCTCTTTCCTGTTTCTTCATTCAGATTTTTGTTCTGCTTTGTTCTTCTGCCTCTTCCTTCACATCTTTCTTTATGCTGGCTCCCCATCTCCCTCCTTCAGGTCTCATTTTCAACCTTCACCTGACAATCAGCCTAGATGGCTGTCCCAGTCTACTTGTACTGTCAGTCTTATCTCAATAGTCTGTATATTCCAGCTTTATACATACGCCAACTGGCCTATATTCTTGGCCATTATCAAACCTGCCTGAGCTGTTTTCTGTTCTCTTTACTTCCTATTTTCAGTTTGCTTACTGAAGCAATCCTTTTTTGATCGATTCTACCTTGAGGTCATTCTCCCGCAGCCAACAAATTCCCAGGCCTCCTCTATTTCTCTTACCAACTTCTTCTCCCTAGCTCAACCAATCTTCGTATTTATTAATTCCTATTTCCATTTACCCACCCGGTCTTAGTATCACCAGATTCCTTGCTCTGGATTTTCGTCCCTCTTTACCTCCATACGCTGCCTGGTACTCTGCCTGCATTTGAATCCTGCAACTTCTTGTGCACATTGTGAGTGCCAACAACACACAGAGAAGGCAGCTCATCTTACAAAGTTACTTTTCCCTGAGGATCCTTCTCCTACTGTGAGCCCAGCTCAATTCATACAATTCTCAGCTCATTCCCTGAATGCACGTGAGTTACCTCAAATGAAGAGGGCAACCAGGAGCGGGCGCCGTGACTTTCTTGTGACCTCTTCTCAGACAATCCTGGAGCACGCAGGTGGATGTGCTTGCAGTGCATATGCGATAAAGCCGGTATTTGTACTCGGAGTATAGTGCATGCAGTAAGTGTGTCAGGCATGCTCAACTGCCAGTATGGGAGTGGCTGCGCTGTGCAGCTCCCTGATACCGAAAGGAGCCAGCAACAAAAAGGTTGCCAGAGCGCTTCTGAAGTACTCTATATGGTTTTAGCTGTGTGACTTCTTTATCTTAGGGAAACTTTAATTCTGTAAGAAATGAAAGCTGAGGTTTCCTTTTGTGTACCTAGCTGTTTACTTAAATTAGTGAAATGATTCATTTTTAATGCCCTCATCTGTGGTTACATAGTAAACACTTTTATTAGAAGAAGTGTGTACAGGACATGAGAAGCAAGAGAGAATACAAAGACCATTAGGAAAAATAACTTCCTACGACATGTCAGAGAAGATACTCTGCTTTTGAAGAAAATTTGTTTCCCTTCATACATTGATAAGGCTTGTTATGTTCTGTGTTCTGAACATATACTCTCTGAACACCTTAAGTTGCCAGTGGTCCTTTGTGCAAGCATCCCTAGGTTGATCCTAAATGCTGCTTGCGTGTAGCCAAGCACTACATGATAACTAAACATTTTGTTTCTGATAGTGCCCTTTTAATGAGTTGCAGGTGCCACAAACTTCGTGTTCTCTATAGTGCTTTATTGCTTACTAGATGCAGTAAAACAGTTGGCACACTGTAAATTATCAAGTGATAATTATATTCATGGCCTTCATACAAGAAGAAAATCCTCTGTTAACAACATATTTCTTCACAAATGTGGTAATGAGATGTGTTGCACCTCCTAAGAAGAGCTTGCAGGGTGACTCTCTATTTAGAATACTGCAATCACAGTTCTATTTTTGGCCAGCATCTCTATGGCCAGAATGGAGACTGACTGTACTCCCAAACATGTATTTCTCATTCACTATACTTCTTAATTTTTACTCATGCACTGAAAGTTCTGTGTTTAAAACTGGAACAATGTGATATTTGTTTA
This sequence comes from Leptosomus discolor, assembly GCF_034619465.1. Classification (NCBI taxonomy): domain Eukaryota; kingdom Metazoa; phylum Chordata; class Aves; order Leptosomiformes; family Leptosomidae; genus Leptosomus; species Leptosomus discolor. The sequence continues at coordinate 19,005,794 of NC_141395.1, read as the reverse complement.
CCAGAAAGGTATTGATGTGAATTTTTCATATGATCTGATTTTAAAAGGTTGCACTATGAGCTACAATAACCTGATGACTTAGCCAAGCTATTCTAGTATTTTTCCACTGCTCCAAATGTCTCCTGTATGTGAACACCCCATGACAGCCACATGTCAAATGGTAATAGTGTCTCTGAATAGCATAGGATGCTTCCTATCTCTAATAAGCTCCTTTAATATACCAGTCATATAATGATGCTCATCAGTACAAATTACCACTGCAAGGTCAATGAATGTTAATATGTTTCCTGCAACAGAACCTTGAAGAATAATATAACCCCCTCCTCCTCTCTAAGATAATTCCAGGCTGAGTACTGTCTTACTGCAAATTAAATTAAGGAATACTGGAGCGTGTGGTTATGCTGACCATGATTTTGTAAAAAAACAGTCTCGTCTTAGAATTCTTCTCAAGTGCTATAATAATTATTACTTTTTAATGGGTTGTGTCAATCTGTCAAAATTCTGTGATAACTGTAAACAACTAGAATATTTAGGGAGCAATATTCACACAAGATTTAATTTATACCATTTCAGTTTCAATGTTTGGAATCTTCCTCCAGGCTGCAAAGCTCTACACAAGCAAACAGGCACATGTGGTGTATGTAATAGCTACACGCCATAAAAGAGCTGCAATAAATTCTGGCTAGATCATTAAAGAATTTAAGTGGGATTTTTATAAATTCTATTCTTTTTTTTTTTTTTTTTTTTTTGTGAAACCACAGTTTATTTTATAATTTTTTAAACAAATTATCTGGGTTTTTTTGGTATTTCTCAGGTATTTTTTGTTGTGTTTTGGAAAAGTATAGGTGTACGCTGAAGCCGAAGCTTAGCCATTCCACACGCAGGCACTAAATCAAGAAAAATTTAAAGCTGTATTTTGGCACATCCCCGTTTAGGACAGTATGTGAAAAACTGATAATAAGTTCTGAACAGGAGCCGCAAGTAGATTAATTTTAGTATACGAAGCTTTAATTCAGTATTGTCAAAAGTTGTTTAGCAAAGAAAAAAGGTTTTCTGAATATTCTGTTCTGTTTTCTTTCACAGCTAACTTAGCCACCTGTCATATTTCTAGCAGATAATTAATTTCAGAGCATACAATTAGTCTAGCTAAGTATAGTCTTTGCAGCATATTACCTTCTTATTATTTCTTTATCATGCTTCCCAGCCCATTGAGTCATTACTTCTCAGCTACTACATTTACATTTTACTCTCGGGTGAATCCGCAAAATAATAAAACGATAAGATAACAGACTGACACTACTCATTATGTATTGTAATAACCATAATAAGAGGGATAATCATATCATGCTTATATTTCGTGCATACTTCATTGCCTTAAACTCTGGCCTGTACTCATTGATGATTTGGATTTTTCCTTGGTGCTTGCTAGAAGCATTTAATATTAAACAAAAAATATATTAAATGATAATGGACAATTTATTGGAAAATGTAAGGGTAAAACCAGGATAAATAGCTATCTGAAAAACACTTCTAAAAAGAATGCCTTTAATTAAAAAGATATTTCATCATTAAGATGATAGACAAATTAATAAAAATCCATTTTACTTTATTGCATATATTACAGTTAAAAAGGGACTCTCATGAGAGCAAAAATGCATAAACCATAGTGTACTGCTTTTTGCCCAATACATAATTCATACATGCAAATGTTCTGCAGATATTTCACTATAAATATAATTAATTGCTGCAGATTCACAGATGAGACTGTGTGACTGTGCATGCACACATTGCCAGGCACACTCATTTATGTTGATTTCAGGCTGGAGACTCCTGTGACAAGCATAATAGGTAAAGACGGGGAAAAAAATCAGCGTTTAGAGACACACAGTCATGCAATATCTATGTAGACAATTCCTTACAGAAATGACAGCATCCACCAAGAAACTGATGAAAGTGGCCTGAGGTAAATAGGGAAAGGGCTCTCATACTAATAAATATATCTAATATTGCATACCATTAGCATACTGCAATTTAGTTGAATTTATTCCATTGTCACTCAGCGATTATGTCTTTATGCTGTTGCTGCTTATAACTTATAACACTGAAAATGGGGATTTTTAATGATTATATTCGTTAATTGCTTTGCAAGATAGAAACTCTGTTACTTTTGTTATTAAGGCTTTTGGTATAAAAAGCTACAGAAAAGTTTACAGATAGTCTTGCAAAATGGGGAATTGAGGTTGATAAACACAAACATAGGGGTCACTTGGAAAATTCCGAGCAGGAAGGAGCTATTCAGCTTTGGAGGAGAGAAGCAGACACATGAGATGATCTAATAGGCCTCTCTTTTCTATTTTTTGCCATTTATATCCTATATATATATATAGGATTTTCAAATTCCTATCTAACATTGTGTAAAAAAAAAAAGGAAAATTAGGAGATTTCATTTAGTGACTTATCTCCTGTGGCATAGTCAGGTGTAAAGGATATGCTCTGAAACGTCATTACAATTCTATCACTGATTTACATATCTGTTCAAACTCTGACCAAGATTATTTTGAGTTCATACTCTTTAAAATAAAAATATACACCTTGATTTTTAGAAGTCTGATCACCAAAGGCTTCCAATGCGTTCAGTGGGAAATCTGTTAAGCCCTTTTGAATACTAACGCATTCTTACATATAATTAGAGATCAGATGTCGCTGTCCAGCTTCTAGCAAAACTCCAAATTTATGTCAGTGTCTAAAAATTGATGTCCTAATAGATTCCCAGGGTAGAATTTTTGGAATTTTTATGATTGCTGTGCTCTGTCTTGTCCATTTCTGTGACATGAAGTTTACAAGAATTCTCAGATTTATGCCTTCACTAGACTTCTACAGTGTTCGGATAATTCCATCAGCCTTCCTTTCTAGACCTTTTCTAATTGATGGCTGTATTTCATTTCTTTGAATTATCTTGTTTATTGTACTTGGAGATAGGTTTGGTAGATCAGCATAAGCTTCAGCCCCTTCTATTTTGGTATTACCCAGTAAATATCTGTTCAGAACACATTTGATTTTTCATGGTTTGTGTTTGGTTCAACTTGATTTAAATCTTTAAGCCTTAGAGATGGCACTTAGGTTTCTGAATCTAGGAGTTCTCACACATGAAAAAAAATCTGTCAGTTTTGAAAATCCAGTTGATTCTCACACTGAATCAAGTCAAGAGAGACCTGGAAAATGTGAATTTATGATGTTTACCTGTTAGTTTGGAAGGGTCTCCATGCCTAATGTGTTGTACAGAAGAATGCATAAATATTTGTAAATGAATGGGAATTCCGATACATTTGAAAAGCCAAACAGCAGCTGAAGAAGAAAATGAAGAGTTACTTTACTAAAGGCTTTCTTCAAATACTTACAAATACCAGTCAACTCTCTTTTTGTTGAGTCAAAACTCATAACTGTAATTTACTTGGCTTATCTTGTTTGGATAGGAAGGGAGAATTTTCTCATTTGTTTGTTTGCTCTTTGTCTTTTCTTCTTCCTGTTTTTCTTGGCCATGTTTTAATATTCCAAGATTCTGACAGTGTCAGTGAACTAACAGAGAGAAGTAACACGAATATGAATTAGGTGAAGTAGCTCAGTATAAATAAGAAAAAGTAAATGGCCAAGATAGAAAGTTCACCATTTGAAATTTCCTTTCAAATTTGAGTACTCGCTATTGACAGATAATAGCAATTGACATGAGTTGATAAATGATGGAACAGGAAAAAAAAAAACACAACCCAGCCTAAGTCAGTCACAAATTGTTTTCAGTAAAGAATCTGTTTTCTTTCTTCCTACTGAGTTTGAATAAGCACTATTTTCTTGAGCGACTTCTCTGAGTACAAAAGTTAACCACTAGAAATGCCACAGTTTTTATTGTTTTCTATACAATATTTGGACTATTTGTGTTATTTTGCTTGATTGTTTCTCTATATGAGGTTATTGATGCTGTCTGTGTCTTTAGCAGCTTAAGTGCAATTTCCCAAAAGTAAATGAGACACAGACTCAGTGAACCTCCTCTGCTGATGCTGACACTTCTGACACAGAGAAGAAAATCCTTATTTTTGTGAATTGCTACTTAAAGGCAAAAAGATTTTCAATAGTTTCCACATCGTCTATACATCACAAATTGTACAAAAAGCATCCAAAATAAATCTCAATTTTTGCTGACAAATCAATGCAAAATTTTTGTTAGATTCTTTTCTTCAATCTGATTCCCTGAAAGAATGACGAAAAAAATCTTCAAAGTTCCCAGTGAAATCAAAACCTACCCATTATTCTTCAACACTCAAAAGCTTATTGCAAGTGAAGATGTGTGGGAACATTTTTTGTCCAGCAACATCTCTGTTCTTGCTATAAAAGGTTGCTTACTATCATCTTTCCTTACAATTTGACAGCCTGCAGGCTTTTCTTCTGTATCCTCTGAAAAGCTGTAATACTTGCTCTTCTGCCTTTTCCAAGCTCTCAGAATTTGTAGACTAGTATCCTACTCATTATCTCAAAAGGTTTCTTAAGAACTGCTTAATTATTCCCATCTTGGCATCTATTTTTTCAGCTCTGTAATTGTCTCCAAAAAATCCTTCCTACGTGTAAGTTAGAATGATCTTTCTCTTGTGAAAATGCTAGTGTTAGAAAATAATCATAACTCCACCCTGCCCTTGATTATAGTTTATTACTCTTTGGTCACTGCAGATCTTGCTAGGATTCCAAGAGATCACTTGTCCTTAATAAACATCATAACTAAGATACAGCAGCTAGGAATCTTAGCAAAGAGTTGGGAACACATAGAAAGATAGATCTGCTTCTCTCTAAAAATAGATCTTTTCCTAATTTGGGGCTCATCAATTTGCTCTGTCAAAGAGAGTTACTGTAGAGCAACCAATGGAGACATGGAGAGATTTTCCTCAGGAGGCACAAAGGCTTGGAGAATCCACAGCAAACATGAGAACAAATGGCAGATTTAGCAAAGATTCACTGATCTAAATCCTAAATCCTATCCAGAGAGAGGCCAAAACTAACTTGCTCAGAAAGTACAAATTTTGTTCAATTGACTTCATCTATTTAGCTTGTTGCTGTGTTATGCTGAAGCTGAGCTATTCCACTGAATTAAAATATGGCTGATAACTAGCAACAGAGGCTCATTGTTGTAAGATTGCTCTATAGAAGAACTGTCTTTGAATACATAAAAAATAATTCATAGTATCACTATTCACATATGAGAATTTATCAGGGTCTATATAATGGGTAAGTTCAGTGAAGTTACACTAACATTGTTTTATAATATGCCTGAGTTATCACGGACCCATCAAAAACTCAAAGGATGACTGAGAGGATCAGCGTTGATCCCATCGTTCTTGATGTTTGGTACCAATGCTGATGAGCAACATTATCTCTGAAGAGCCTTTACACACCTTTCTAATAGTTTGTGTGCCGTCAGGAAATAAAGTTCTGCAATTGCACCATGTGTGCATCCCTTAACAATTCTTCAAGCTGGTGCTGAAACTTTGGAAGATTACTTGAAATTAGACAGAAAGGCAGAAATCTAACTGGTCAAATTCCAACAGGTTTTGTGAAAATCAGATGAATAGAAAAGAAAAGAAGGAAAGAGACACCAAGCAGTGCCCCCAGGAAGGGAGAGGCTGCATGACGATCTCAGCGGTGATCAGTCCTGTTTAGCCTGTCACTAGTCAGTCAGCATGCAAATGCTGGCTGGCCAGTAAGCACTTTATGACCAGAAACCACTGACTGGATATGCTGCCTGTGGCCGAAGCAGTAGTTGGAGGCAGAGAAGTGCTGTGGAGACAATGTCAGGGAACGCGAGTGGCTGGCAACACAGTAGGAACTGGCTTTATGACAGGACTTGTGCAGTCAGAAGGGATACAGATCTGGGTAGCTGGCAAGGAGAGGTTTCCACGGCACAAATGCACAGGAAATTAAGCTTTGGTAGTTGTGCTGTTCATGGAATACTTTGAATTTGATTTGGATTTTGTTCCAATATATGCAATAACAAATTTGCTTTGAAAAATTTCCCTGTTTTGTGCTCTTTCTTCCACTCTGATCATTCCCAAATTCTTCCACTTCGCAGAAAGACAGAGATTTTATTGGTTTTCTTTTACATCTCTGTAGAGGTCTCTGTTTAGAAGTTGATCTGGACTTCACAGCTTCAATTCTCCCTACATTAATTAATTTATATTTGGATCTCTCCCATGCATGAAAGCATTATGTGTACCTGCTTTCATGGTGCAGTGTATAGCTTGCTCTGCTCCAGGGCCTTCAGGAAGCACCTTGCAAGGGAAATCGTCACTGCACAGTTTCTGAGGGCTGTAAGCTGTCAGTAGAAGGAAGTGAACCAAGGACAGATAAACCAGGAGAACATGTATTTTGCAGTTTGAACAAAGAGGCAGAGCAGCTGTAATAGATTTACACCTTCTGTGTCATTCATTGTCGTTTATCTTACGTGTTCTGATGCAGAGACACTAGCTTTGAGTTACTCTGCGTTTTGCCTTCAATCGAAGCCAAAGCCAAGTACTTTTCAGCACTGAATGCTCACACACTGTTGAAAGGGCCCTCTACAGCTCTGAAGAAAGGTCCATACCACGTAACTGTAGGGTTTTTCATCACTGAAGTGCTGTTGCAAGCTAAAAAGAAAGTAAAGTACCTTTCAAGAGAAATTTCTCTCTATCCTTGAAAGCATAGATGCGTTGCCCCATCTATGTTCAGACAGATTCCCATTGTGATGGATGAATCACTATAATTACTTCTTATATATTATCATCGAATTATGCTCAAAATTTCTAGTGGGCTGGTCAGGATATCACCATGGAGAATGACTGCCGTTTCATCCTATTCCCTCTTCACCTGCTCCTATGAAGATGCCCAGGAGTATTTTTTGTTGAAAGAAAGCACACTACAGAGTCTGTTTTTCCCATCCATCCCTGGACTTCCCTCATGGTCAGATGGAGATATTAATTTTTATCTCCTACAAAATGTGATGAGAGCATTCACATTAATTTTAAAACGAAGTTAAATGGAATATATGTGATTGGTTTGTCTATTGTTCCTTACTTTTACCTTTCCCGTTTATCCCATCTGTTCTGTTTCTGTTTTGCTCGAGGCAGAAATAAAACATCTTGTACAAAGCATCATCAGTATATAGCCAGTATATAGCTGGGAGTTCGAGTAGTTCCTTACTATTATATTGCTTACATATTTTTGTTAATATATGCCTTGTAATGTACATAATTCTGGGTTTTTTTCACTAAGGCCACCCATTTATTGAATGTTTTCTGCTAAAGTATTTACAAGGCAAGTATTTCTCTGCTGTTTAATGGTTTAATACACACCATTATTGAAATTAAGGGGAAACACTACTAATTGAGGATAGACTCCTTTTGGTGTAAATATTTAAAAAACATCATAAGTTTATGCTTTCTTCCTATTCAGAGGCTTCCAACACTTTCTCTCTTGTATTTGTTTGCGTTTATAATTCCCTTGGACTTCTTGGGTTTTGCTGCACTGGAACTGGCAGCACCAAAATACCACGATAAGGGGTGTTTATGCAATACTTCCTGCCTTACCAAGCCAGGAAGTGCTAACACCCGTACAAAAATTTCACAAGCTTCATAGTCCAAAGCTGTTCAACAAAGCTGCTGAGCTTTCTGGAAGCTAGTGCTAACTGACTTTTTTTTTTTGATGTTTGCCTACCACGCCTACTATGATGTCTGCCCGAAGTGATGCCAGTTTGTCCTTTTGAATCGCTGGCTGTCCTTGAAGACTAAAACCCCGTGCTTACTTATTCTTTCAATGGGACAACCATAGCTCACCAGCTACTTTGCACTGTTTGTCCAATGTATCCCAATTCACTTCATGGAATAACTATCTGAGGAAGTCACACTTAGTTTAGACTGAGCTTGTTAATTCTTTACGGTGTGATCAACGGCAAGCAAGTTAGGATGAAGCACTGCTAAGAATCTTCCATAAATGTACAAGAGAACTGTCTAGCACAATGGTTGGCAAAGAAAAATACCTCTGTGCCTCTCTTTCTTCCCTAGTTTGTACAAATAATGTACAACAAAGTATCTTCAGTTGCTGTGTGTGTATAGCTACTGAGAAAGGGACAGACATCCCAAGTAACCTTTTTTAAGGAACAAGTAGGAGAATTTGGAAGTTCACAGCAAATTATTACTGTGAACACAAGTGCTGAGTATCAGTATTTATCAATAAGACTTACAAGACTCTTATTCTGACAGAGGGCCGATGGAGTTGTATGATATGCAAAATGCAGGACAATCCAGTATTTTAAAGCAATGTTTTTTACCTTTGCATATAAGACAAGACTTGATAGTGAGATCAGTACATAACCTATCTGAGAGCACATGTTGCCACTTCTTTTCATAACCCAACAAATTAGTGTTTCATCTCTCCACCTGAGAGAAAGTCGGGTCCAATTTAGGTGTTTGTGAGCATGTTCAAGTGAAAGGGGAAACAAAGGATTTATAGGTGAGAAACCTGCAAGGGAAAACAGTTCTTTCTCAATAAGCCTCTGCCCCCATGCCCACCTTTTCATCTGTAACTATCAGAAACCAAACTCCAGAACAGAGAGCAAAAGAGCCCAATGGTATTCTTCCTGGAAGAGGAAGTCATTATAGGCACACAGGAGAACATAATAGCAAAGTGACACAGGAGAAAGAAAATAACTTCTTCCATCCTGTGTGGGCTAGGTGCATAAATTAGAAGCCTGCAGCTTGTCGGGATCCCGCCCTCTTTCTTCACGGTAGTCAGTCTATTCTCAGAGGGACAGAATTCCAAGTCTGTTACATCAGCTTTCTCTTTATGAGGAAACTCTTTACAAGTTGTCTGCTTAGGGAGTTTTTCTATGTGAAAGTAGTACCTTATTCACTTACTTTTTTCATAAATTGCAAGCATCTGTATTTTTAAGACCTAAAGAACCTTCGCATAGGTGACCCCATATCTCTGATCCCTCAACGATTTAAACTAACCTAATAGGAATGGAGTTGAGGGAAAGGGAAAGGATCAGACATGGGGAGATAAACAGGTGCAGGGTTAGCAGCATATAAAGAGTTGTGGAAGTAAAAATAATTGGGTAACTATCACACCCATGAAAAGGACTATTCATAAGAATTGGATCATCAGACACAAGCCAAGGCCAAACGACCTACCAGTGTCAAAAGAGACGTAATGCTTACTTTTTTGCAATAAAAGAAATTTTCCTCATGAGAAGATATGATGCTTCCTAAGCAATGTTCTCAGCTTCCTGAATGTACAAAGTGAAGGAAAAATTGAGACATAAAAATTGACTTCTGGATTTGAATCATGCCACGGTCGAATGGTAGACTGAAGAAAGGTCACTATCAAGGTCTTGGCTGTGAACAGCCATGTAAGCAACTGTGACTGAAGCCACGTCTTATCTTTTCTTTGATAAAATTGAAGAGGCTGAACTCCAACATGATGTCAAATAACAGCATTCTTCAAGTAAATGTGTAATCCCTCGTAATTTTATCTCCACCCTGTTTCAAAAAAAGGCTCCTCCCTGTTTGGGGGCCTTTCAAATCCATGGTCTTAGACCAGACCCTCTTACCTGAGTTGAAGATGTCCACATTTATTTGTGCCTACAAAAATACCCAGACACACACACAAACGTGCTCACATGCTCCCAGCTGAATTGGTGCATATATACATTCTGCAAACAAACTCTATATGGGCATGTGCTCTTTTAGGAGTATCTTTACCTCTAGTCTCCTATTGACAAATTAGTTTAAATGTCTATCTTACTATATCCTGCTAAGAATATACTATAACTGGAAAGAAAAAAAAATGTTATTTAGAAATCAAAAAAAGAAGAAATCAAAACAAAGAAGCAGCCTATCCACTAATTCTAGAATCTATATTTTTAAGAGATTTTTTCCCCTAATTTTTTCATTTTTTAACAGAAGCTCTGACTGGTAACAAGAATCTGTGCGTTGTACTGAAAACTAACATCCCTGTTTAAAGTTTGTATGAATATATTACAAGATACACGATGAATTTGTATTAGTCACTATTATTATTATTTTTATTAAATACTCATGTAAATATACTATTAACAATGATTAATTTCAGTTCTTTTTTAATTTCTCACTTTTCTGTTCTCTCAGATTAATTTTACTTCCTTTGTGTATGTTCTGAATACCTAATTGGATTCTGAGATGGGGAATATATTCAGAGCTTGTCAGAAAATACACAATTAATAGTCAAAGGAACTTCTGAAATGTATGATATTCAGTAACAGTGATTAAAATAAATAATATGAAAGAAAAATAGGAAAAGGTAGAAGGGCTGAATAGGAGTCAAATATGTTGGTTCCTTTTCAACATGGTACGTTGTCTTTTTCTTTTTAAATACAGAAATGAAAGAAAGGAACAAAGTTTATTTAACATGCAGAGATGATGTTGTAATAAGCTTTAACTTAATATAACTATCATCATGGTGGTATGTGGAAAGGACAAAATCTGAAAGGACTTATAGAAAACAGTACATAATGGAATTGGTCAAGAGATAGGCAATGTGCAGTACCATGACATCTCCTACAAGGCACCACGTCCCTCCAGTGGGAGATGCTCTCCCTTGGTATGAATCCCTTGGGCATGAGGAGCACGCAGCACTTTGCAGCATCAAACGTTTCAGAAGATAAAACTGGAATCACAATTGTTGAAATGGTGTTTCTCTGGGTATATCAGTGATGGCATCACTTGGGAGAGGGCTTTTGCCATTAAGAACTTCCCTTTGTTTCTCAAACCAAAATGACACCTTTTGACACAGGCATGCGTTGCGTAGCTACATCCCTCTGGAGTCGGAGCAACCTCTTTTCATGGCTCAGCCCGCTTGATGAGCTGGCCTCCCGGGTGGTGCTGGCCCCTAGGCAGCGGCTCCCTGCCTGCCCGATGGGCTTTCACCCAGTCACCCGAGGCTCTGACAAAGCCAGGGGAGTCCTCCCAGCTCCACCTGTGGTGACATGTCTTTCACCTTGCTGAATTATTTCTCCAAACCTGTCGGCAAACTCCGGGAGCTGGGCACGCTCGCGACGCTGCGAGTCCAAGATCTTCTGCACAAAAGATGTGGAACTGGCAAAACAGCTACAGCAGTTAGTCTCCACTTTCACACCTGACTAGAGGCAATTCCTGAAGGAGATTTTCCCTGAGGAATCAGGAACTGCTACTTGTCTGAGGTTCCTGAAAAAAAAGAGGTTGTCTGCATGTGGTTTTGTTAAGGACACCGCTATGTCTGCCTGGCAAAACTGACCTGTTGTCCTGGTTTGGCTGGGACAGAATCACAGCCCAGCCATGATAGCCAGGCAATTAGCAGTTTCAGGTCAGCCAGGGCAGCTGCCCTGAGTCAGCACCAGGTGTAGCCCATTCCATAATGTCATGGTCATTGTAAAGGCAGAAGGTTTGCTGAGGAAGGGAGCTCCTGTGGGGTTCTTGCTGGGGTTTTTTCTACCCCTCCTCTGGCTTCTCCCAAGGACTGCTCGCCTATTGATTGTGATGATTGGGTATTAATTTGGCTGAGTATAACTCTGTATATCTCTGCTAGTATTGGTGGTGTTTCATTAAGTCTGTTTTCACTTCCACCCATGGATCTGCTCTCCTTTTTCCTGATTCCTCTCCCTGACTGGTGAGGGGTTGTTGGGTGATAGAGTAACTGTTACAGATTAGCCCTGGGTACAGGCTACATGTAGACACCTGTATGCAGAATTGTACGCTGATATTTCAAAAATTCTGTATTACAATTTTCACATATGTTCATGCTCTTTAGGTTATGTAGGAAGTCTAAGGTTGCAAATAAACTAGAAATTATTATAAACTAAAACTTTAAAAACTCTGTGAATTTCTAGCATATTTAATCAGCCAGTATAAAAATAAGAAAATCCAAAACTCTAAATCCTAAAGATGATCACAAGGTTTAGAAAACACTTGCTAGTCTCTAAGCCCTCTGAGAAAAAATGATTAACATTCTTCATTGCTAGAGATGTGTTGATTACAGCTCAGACTTTGGCTTGTTTATTTACAGTTTTTTAGTTCCCCTAGGAACATATGTTTTGAGGTTTGATGTCTTTGTGGCTCCCTTAGTGAAAATGGAAGCACAACTGCTTTATAAACATCAGATTATCCAAAAATGAATCAAAATGCATAAAATGATGCAATAAATACTGCTAGCATCTGATAGAAATATTATCCTGCTATCAGTGAGCACTTTCTTAAGCTTCTCAGTGAATTAAAGCCCCAGAGACCAGAATGGGAAATGCAATATTTTTATTTGGGTAATTTTCCAGTGGAAGAAACACATGTTGCTTTATAAAAAGTTGTTGTGAAACACAACATCCAAAAAGAATATTGAATGCTAAGAACACTTTGGTGTATATCTGAAACACTTTTTTGGTATCACAATGTTTCTGACATGCATGAAATCCTAAGGAAGTGAAGAACTATAGTAAAATGAGACTTATATTTTTGGAAACAAGAAAGATACAAAATGGTTAAATACACTTGTGAGAATCCAAAGCTTTTATTGGTGTATTCCCTTATTTATGTTGGGAACAACAACAAAAAACAACGTTAAGCTAGTTCAAAACTGGAGAGCTAGCCCTGGAATCAGAAAACCCAAAGTGATTTGTTACTTTTTTAAAAAATATTTTTATTTTATTTGTTATTTGCAACAAAATTTAGGTCCTATATAATCTTGTAAAAGTTAGTCCCTGCACATCTCAGTTTCATATCTGTGAACGGACTCAAAAATGGGTTCAGAAAAGCGCTGTGAAGATGAATCAAAAAAATATTGTGACACTATCACAGTATGGTAAAACGACAGGACATAAACATCCTAAGCGTTTCTAATCAAATAAAAAAAGTTTGTCATCTTAGTCCCACTAACGTGTAAATCGGCATGTCTTGAAACAGCGCAAAATTGACCCAGAAGAGTCTTGGTTTGTCAGATCGACACTTTTCCCCTATCAATTTTCAGAAATAAGAAAAAACTTTTTAATCCCCTAAGAAAAACACCATAACTGGGACATCTAGCTGGGCCTTGCTGTTAGTTCTACAAATTTGCATTTGCATTAGCATTACTGTCTGTGCCGAAGAGAGAAAAATAAATGAAGTTGCTCAACTCTGCTTTGTCAGTGTTGCATGACTTGAGAACTATTTTAGCGGGGGATGCTGGGGCTTCCACAGCAAGGTCATCAGCTAGAATGAATCACCCCAGCTCGACTGAGGATCTGGCATTTCATCTAGAAGACAGAAATGGATTCAAAGCCAAGGAGGAATCTTCCATTTTTACAGCAGATCAAGGGTGATGACACTTTAATGGTTTTTTGAATCATGCAGTAGAGACACAACACCTATTAGCTCTGGCAATGTATTGCACTGTAAGTGTTAATTTGCATGTACATGGGTCTGAGAGTCCAGCACTTACAAATAGTTTGTGATAAAGCTAAACGTGATAAATTGTGCATGAAGCTCCAATACATGAACCAATTCAAAATGGCTACATGTTGCGGTACTTTTGTGAGAAAGATGCTTTCTCTGTGTAAAGAAAATCGAATAAAAATAGCACTGATAGATATCTGTTGAGACACATAGTTTGAGAGTTTGGTTTTTATGGCAAAAGAGTTTTTTTAAATTTATTAAAATGCCTTATTCCCTGGTTCCATTAAATTACAAACTTAAGACATCAAAAATGTAGAGCCTAATATGGTGTGCTTGATAACAGGTAAAAAAGCGTATGCTCTTCAATTTATTCATGTGTTTTCATAAGGAAATAAGGCTCATGCAACTGTTTTGCCTACTTGCCGCCTTCATCCCTTATGCCATTATAACTTTTCAAGTTTTTTGGCAATTTCAATCAAAGATGACAGTGGAGCAGAGGTGTCACAGATAGGATGGCCCTAAAAGCTGCATGAAAATCAGTAGCTGAGAAAGCTGGTGTTCTGCTGGGGAGCCCAGCAGGTGGGGTTCAGCCAGATAGCTGCCCCCTGGGCAGTCAGCACTTGAATTAAATCAGCTAACCCCTATGTGTAGAGGGTGTGGGACAGCTGAAGATATTGCTGTGGGTGATGGAAGGAGTGGGAGGAGTTTGAGAGATTGGAAAGACTTGTTATATATTTCATAAGCTGCAGAATTTGTCTAAAATAGAGCTGTGTTTGGATTGGAAGGTTGACATTTCACAGTTGGGAATAGTTTTATTGCAAAAATAGGAAAGTTTAGTGGCATTTTAGAATAGAAGCCTGGAGGATGTATCCTTCACCTTTTCTTCAGAACTTGCTTAAGATATGCCTAAAGACAGTGCAACGTGTCCCTAAAGTCTGTAGAAATAAGATTTCTGCTGTTTATGTCAGTTATACTTTTAAGTTTTGTTTTCATGTCAGGAAACAAATTGTTTGTTCTGAGTTATCCTCAACTATTTAAAATCAATGGTTTGAATTTGATCAGGACCAATCACAGCTGGTTGGTCAAGCTAGTAAAAAGACACGCACAAGAATTTTTACTATGCTGCAGCCAAAGTGGGCTGGGCTTGGTGTTTTCCTCATCTGTTCGTGGAGAACAGGAAGGAATGGCAAATACTGCCCTGAAACTGAGATGAGAAAATTGAAAGGGAATGTCCTAATGAAAGAATTGTGCCTGCTCAATATTTTATAGAGATACAATTACTCTCTTCCTTGTTCATCTGCTTGCACAGTGAAGACTGTATTGCTTGAGAGACTCCCAGGTGGTTAGGAACTGCATAGGATGGAAGTTTCTCATAAATAATGTATGAATTTAACTACCTCCACCTTAGGATGAACATACTCCTATAATACAGCTATTTTCTGCTGTCAGTGAGAAGATAATTTGAATAAAATGTACCTGTATTAAACAGACCTATAGAGCCTCACAGGCTTTATGAAAAATGCTGAACTCCCCCCTCCCCCCCTGCTCCCCAATTTCTGTTAGTACGCAATCATCTTTATTAGCTGGGCATCTTAGGGTAAAGAAAATAGAATACAGAAAACTCAGAAAATCCGATACTTATGTGGGAAAGGATTCTCTCAGAACTATCTAAACATGAAGAAAAAGTTATTACTGGCAATCAGTGCACCCAAATTCATGGTGATATGTTTAGCTGCAAACACAGAAAGCATTTTCACGAGCAGTCCGGCTGCACCTTTTGTTGATGGCCACTGTCAATAGTGGGAGCATTGCCTGGTGCATGTGAACTTCGTGAGAGGGGAAGCCCAAATGCAGAAGTATGTTAAATTCCGACATGTTAGTGCCAGTTGAACAGGTCAGTTGGACAATCTTAGACTAGTGTATAGCCCTGTAGATTCTACAAAAGTGAATTACACTGTCTGCAGCTATCAGGAGCAGCTGAGCCAGCGCAGCGTATGGCTCAGCTGTAGGGATGAACAAGGGCATGCCACGTTCAGCGATGCTTCTCAGTGAAGGGTTGTTACCCCAGAAGAGCTACTGTAAAAATACAGAATTGTAGTCACTCCGTTGAAATAAATACTTAGGAATTTGCTGAAAGGGTTAATAGCCACTAAATCTAGAGAGTTGATTTAATTGATGAAAACAATCAAGTGCTTTTCATCTCGGTGGCCCATTAACAATGGCCGTTTATTTAGCCTTTGTGCTTAAGAGTGTGGCCTACTGCGACCTGAATTGAAGAGTCTTTCATTTGTGTTGCAAAGCAGTCAAGGCCATATGATGGGGCTAAGGGGGGCATTACAACAAGGGGGTTTTGCAAGTAATTGGAACAGAGTGTGTGGGGGTGAGGGGAAGAGGAAAGTTACTGGTTGAGACCTTAACCTAGCTGCATTTCTGTAGCCCAAACACACTATTTGGGGGTATAAAACAGATCTTTGGTTTGTTAACATTTGTATGTGAATTTGGATGCGGTACCTGGCTTCTCTGCATCCCCAAGTGAGGTGCTGCCACTGCTTCTATTTATTTTAGGCCTTTTAATATGAATCACACCAGGCAGATTTCTAGCAAATGATTGCGGTGCCTTGCATTGCCTACAGACTGACCGCACAAGGCAGTCAAAGAACAGAAGAGGGTGAATGTTTGACACAGTTTGCAAACGGGGGAAGTAAGGCACAGGGTAATTCAGCGACTTGCTCACCCTCTCCCCCACATTCTGTGGTAGATCTGGTGTTGGTCAAAGATCTCCCAAGACTCAAGCTAGCATCTTAACCAGAAAGAAAAATATATTCTTGTTCAAATATTCCTGACTGTGTCACAGTAATAACAATTTCAGCATAAACGTGTCTGCTCTTTCAGCTTAAACCAGTGCAAAGACCCCAAGCGGTGCAGAGTACAGCAATCTGCTTGGTTCCTGGAGTGAGGTGGATTAAATATATTTCCCTCCTATTCTGCATTGCATTTGACTTTTGCTGCCTTAGGGTAGAACTCCTAATGTCTAAATTAATCTGTGAAGCTTAAACAGGTTTTCTCTTCCAACACTCTTGGAGTCAGTGGATAACCATTGATTTGGCTTAACAGAGTTGCCCTAAAACTCTTCTGGCATGATGGCACATACAGTGCTTCTCAGGCTTTTGCAGCAACAGGCCAACTGTGTTTTCATCATATTTTAATCAGTCCTGACCAGTTAGACTGTAACTATGATACGGACATAACGTGAAAAAAAAATAAAATTCAGTATTGTTCCATCAATAGTCAGTGAAATCTGGCCACAGACAAAATTATGGATTGCTGTTTTCCCTAACATTCAAAGAGCTGCAGTATCTAGATTTTTACTGGTGCAGTGTATAGGAAGTCAGCTTTTAAAGAAGATAAAAAAATCTTTTTGTTACTCTGTTGGATATTTACTAGCCCTCAGAACACAATTCAGTGTTTACTTTCCTTCTTAATCCTATACTTTGTGTAGTGCATAAATGAGGGAAGCATTTTTAACCTTGTGAGTATTTAGTTATGATGGCAGGAGCTAGTATTGCCAGTCAGCATAAAGAGATTCAATTTAGAAGTGTTTGTTTGCCCTTGCTATGATCATAGAATATTAAAACATAGAACATAGCAATTAAAAACAAACATTTCCATCAGTATGAAAAGTTAAGAAATTAGTCATTTGGTTTAAAGTTTGTTCTGCAATGCCATCCTGTCTGTATTGCACAACTTGTATTCATATTACTAAGCTGGTTGAGTAATCAACATATTAAAAAGGCAGAAGCAGACTGCCGTGAGTGATGCTAAATTAAGATTTTTTGCCTAAGAATCTTCATTGATCCATTCTTAATACAGTAAACACCTTCAACACCATTTTAAAAAATGAAAAAAATACTGTAACTGAGGCTCATGTAAATTATTACAATAAAATAATTACGTTTTAATATAAATTACATATTTTATATAATTTATATATTATATAAAAACTGAGCATCATTTGCAAATTCTCATTAATTGTCAGTGGGATCACTGCACTGTAAAAGTTTGTAGTATTAAGTTGCAGGCTTGGTTTTTTTTAAACTCAATGATAAATACTAAACTCTATCAAGTTTGAACTTCTGCAATGTCAGCTTTGCTAAATAAATTACAGCAGATATTCCAACGGAAGTAGATATTTAATTAGAAAATATTCTGGTTGAAAATGGAACCAAATTAGTCTCAACCTTACATTAACAGTGACACGTTTTTGGGGATGAGATTAAGCTTTACAGCAAAGGACCTCATTTGGGCAAGTTCTAAGTCTCTGCAAGGAGAGACTGGGAAGGAACTTGGAGATCAGCTTTAGCTGTTACAGTTGTAATCAAATACTCTCTTAGCCAGATTTCTTCTTTCATCACTTTCAGGAGCCGTTGTGGCAGAGTGCTTTGCTGCTCCTCTCGCTGGCAGCCATCAGCCATTCTCAGTAACTTGACACAACTAAGCTGGAGACTGTTGCAGTTGTAAATGCTGGAATGATACAGGCTGCATTTCCCCTCTGCTCATTTTCTAGAGACTTTTTTCCTTCTGGATGCTTCTCTCCCCATTCATGATTGCACAATGTACTTGTGACAACTACAGTAGCTGTTTACATGAAGATGGACTCTAGGAAAACATTCTCCTATTTCCAGCTATCTTCAGTCCAATATGTGTTTTCTTTCAGATCTTCTTTCCTTCTTCTCAGGAAAATCCCCACAAAATCCATCCATCAGCTACCTGTTTTTATTTCTTCTTGCTTCTGTTTTTCTCAGAAGGAAACTAAGTGTACTATCACCCGCAACCTGTCAGCCTAAGAGAGGCCAGCACCATGTTCTTTGTAGCTCAACCAAGAACTTCAGACCACAGTTTGGCAGTTCTTAAAGCAATCTATAACAGCATCGTCACGTATCTGGGCTGTGGCAACACATTTCCCCATAAAGCTCTGAAACTTCATTTCTCCTATCCTCTGACCACGCGCTGCCCTGGAGCCAGATTACCTTGCATTCTTCAGATATAATTGCAGCCTGTATGCTTTTTCCACTGCATAAATGCCAGTACAGTCAACAGAAGGCAGCTGATTTTGGCCATGGCCATTTCAACTTTGCCAGTTGCATATTCTTAACCCTCTCAAATATCTGATATTTCTGTTCTGCTCAACTTTTCTTGTAACTTTCACCTTTGTCCCTCCCACAGAAAGTTACCATCATGGACACAAAAATATTACCAACTCACATGCTTTCTGTGTTCGTATTTCTTTTCATAGTCATTCAAGCAGCGTCTTAACCAAAAAATACCCCAAACAACCCCCCCCTCAAATCTAACCAAAACTCAAAAGCTCCTATGCCTCTTTTCCTGGAGAAAAAGCTGTCTCCTAAAGATGCAACTAGTCTTTTAATCTGTGTGGACCATAAAGCATATACAAATTTCTTCCCTGGAAAAAACTTGTAAAGTGATCTTAATGGTTAGCCAGGAGAGCTGCAATGTCATTGGCGTAATTGTCCTCTGCTCAGCTGGAATTTGGAAGAATATCTGCAGTTACCTCTCATTGCTCAGCCTGCACCAGGGATTCATGGCTGCACAAAGGCTGCCTTTGCTATTGCACTGGGAAGCTAGTAAATCCTTAAGTTTTTTAATCTTTTTTTTCCGCTATTATCACATTTAGCTTGGCTAATGCTAATACACTGGTGCAAGTGTTTTATTTTATTTATTTATTATAATTATTTATTAATAAAACTGCTGCAAGACAAAAATGATTGTGATTAATGTGACAAAGAAATGGCATCTGCTTAATACTCTGAGGATCAGTTTATCTTCGGGTAGAAAAGGGACACATTTGTTAGAAGTAAACCCATTGGGCTAAATGGTGGGTTTTGGTGGTGGGGGTTTGGTTTTGTTTTGTTTTGTTTTGTTTTTTAATTATTATTTTTATTTTATTTTATTTTATTTTTTACAAATAACAGTGGATTATAGTGTAGTGCTGGTCTCTGCTTTTAATGTTTGTGAAATTATCTTTTGGACAGAAGATATTCAAGTGAAAAAAATTGTAACTACAGTCGACTAGAACAGGAATGTTTCCTGTTTGAGACTAAAGCGTACTCAGCTCCGCTGGGGAAAGTACCAATCTAAGGATGTACGATGGGCCAGAAGGAGAATTTGGTCTGGTTTTGCGGCTGCTGTTCTGTAAACTGATTTTAGCACTGCAGTCCCCTCTCTCCTAGCAGAGAAATGGACCCTCTGCCGCCAGGCAGAACCGAAGCCAAATGCAGTTTTCCAAAATCGTGTCCAATTCTCCCCTAAAGGCTGCGCCCCGCACCACTGCTCGGCAACGAGATGCACAAAGAGCGAAGGCGATAACAAAGCACAAGGCGGCTAATTAGGTCAGAGCCGAGCCGTGCGCGGATGCGGCCACTGCAGCCCTCCTCCTGCTCCTCCCGATCGTGGCAAACCCCCGCTCCCCGCCGAGCACCGCCGCTTCCCCGGGCGCTGGAGCGGCCCTTCGGCCGAGCGGCGCCGCTCACCGCCCGCCGCCGAAAAGCTCCCCCCTGCCCCGCGGGGGCTGCCCCGCCGCCGGGCCGGGGCCGGGGCTCGCCGAGCGGGGCTAAGCGCCGCCCCTCGCCCCCTGTCTGTCTCCCTCCCTCCCTGCCTCCCTCCTCCCTCCGCCAGCCCTGCCCCGCCGCCTGGCACCGCTGCCGCCGCCGCGCCGGCCCCGAGCGCTCCCCGCTCCGCCAGCCGGCCCGCCGCCGCTGCTCGGCCCCGGCCGGGCGGGGACTTGGCAGGAACTCCCGGGGAGAGAGCGAGAGTGCCTGCCCCCGCTGCCGCCGCTCCGCTGTGGCTTTTGGGTGGAGGAGGAGGAGGAGGAGGGAGGTCTGGGCTCGGCCGAGGAGCAGCAGCCGCCGCCGGAGAGGAAGAGACAGGAGGGAGAGAGAGAGGCGGAGAGGCGGCTGGAGCCCCCCAAAGTGCCCCCCCGTCCCTGCACTGCAGGCTACATTTCCAGCTTCATGGGCAAAGTGTGGAAACAGCAGATGTACCCCCAGTACACCACCTACTACTACCCCCAGTATCTGCAGGCGAAGGTAGGGTACGGCACGCCGGGCGGCGCGGCGCGGCGGGGCTGAGGCTGGGGCTGGCCCCGCTCCGGGGCGGCTGGCCAGGGCCAGGGCCCAGCCCGGACGGGGGCTCCGCGACGCGGGGCACGGCCCGGGGGAGGCCGTCAGGTCGCACTGGGGGACGGAGACAGGAAAGAGCCGGCAGCCCCTTCCTGCCGGCCGGGAGCGCCGCCGGGAGCCCCCGGGCCGCCCTGATCCCCGCCGGACTCCCACCCCTTCCCCTCGCTCCCGACTGTGCCGTCTCCGACCTGTCTCCTTCCCTCTCGCCTTCCCCCTCCCGCCGGCGATCCCTCCTCTTCCCCAGGGCTCTCGGCGTGTCTCCTCCTTCCCAACCGCGTCCTCGGCCACCCCGCTGCAGAGCGGAGCTCGGCGGGGCCGCGCTCCCGCTGCCTTCGCCCGGCGCAGCCTCCTTGAAGGCAGGGAGCGACCCAAACTTTAGCCGGCGGGCCCCAAACTGGGGCTGTCCGCTGTCGGTAGCCGCACTTTCAGCCGGGGCGGGGTGCTTTGACATCCTGGGGGGTAGCAGGGCGTGCTTCTCGCTGTGGTGGGGATGGCCGTAATTCCACTTAAATACGGGCGCTGAGGAGGCTGCTGGACTCGCCTGGATACTCATTGTCTGCGGAGTTGGACCTTTGTGAGCTGCCACCTCGCAATTTACCAACTGGATTGAAAATGTGTTTAAGGGTCTAGCTCCTGCTGGTTAATGTTGTAGACGGGTAGCTGATGTTTGCAGGAAAATTGATATTAGTGGTTCTAGTGGTGGTGGATCTCCACCCTTTTTTTCCCCTTTCTCCTTCAAGTCTGTAAGGGCAGCCAGCCCCGCTGCTCTAGAAGCATCATGCTGCAAACTGGCAGAGGCAGAGGTGGTTGCATCAGCTGTGTGGAACATTTAGCACAAGCCTCTCCAACCACCAGTGTCACTCCTCACAAATCAAAACAGACCCATATGAGGCTTCAACGTGTGAACTTTTTTTAGAGGTTATAACCGGGGTGTGGGTTTTTTTTTTTTGGTGGTGTGTTTTGTTGGTGGTTTTTTTGTGGGTGTTTGGTTTTTTGGGTTTTTTTTTTTGCCATTGCAGTGCCCTGCCTGTGTGGCAATGACAGGACAAGAATTCCCTTCTCTTTATCTGTACACTTGACAGGCTCCTCTTTTTATCGTGTTCTGTGTTACTATATAGTGAAATGTAATTTATACTGCTTGGCTGAAAAATAAATTCAGTTTGACAGTCATGAGACGTTTTACAAGTCAGCAACGAGGAGGCTTTGAAATGTGCTTTCATATATACAGAAATTGACAGAAATATGATGAAGGTCTTTAGGTGATTTGAAATGACTAATCTCTTAAATGTCTAATCGACATCAGGCTAAATAGTCAGGTCTGTAGCCATTTAAAGATTATGCTGCAGAGTAATCACTTCAGTACTGTTTAGATATATATTTTTAATGCGTTACTTTTAAGGTAGATTGCCTGAAGGACAGCCTTTTGCATCACTTAGCTGTATGACTATAAAAATATTCTCAACTGAAAAAATGTCTTTGTTCTCAAACTTTTACCTTCAAGATTTCATGTGTCATTAGTAAGTTATGAACCAAGTACATAACATTGAATATATATAAAGCAATGTCACTTGCCTTTTTTTGATCTGTAAATAATTGAAGAGGGAGATAAATGTAATAGCTCGCTGTAGTTATTAGAGTATGGTCCTAGAAATCCATGTTCCTATGAGAAAGCTTGATGGACCATCTTTTGAAAATGTTTCCTGTACAGATAATTTAATATTGACTTTGTATTACAGTCAATGACATCTTCAAAACATCTTGCAGTCTTTGCTATAAAATTATACAGCCTGAAATTACATTACTCTGTTTCAGCAGAGGGAACACACAGCCATTTGACCTACACACATGAAATCAAGTATCTGTGATCCAGTGAAAGTTTCCTGTTTTCAGAGATCTTGATTTTATAAAAGGAAAAAGGTGGCTCCTTGGTGTAGATAAAAGGACCAGTAACTGTAAGTTTCACTGTTCAAGTATGCAGAATTCAGAAACCTAAGCAATCTTCTCACTATGGATCCTCTCTGAACATGTAGAAAAAAATAATTCATAGTTTTCAGTGGTTCAGTTCTTTGTGCCCCAAAACAACCCGTTGTCCAGTTCATGAAGGATTTCAGTAATTCTGGAGAATTCTTGTATTTTTATTAAAGGCAAATTATAATAGACTTGAATAGCATTTGCTGAGTGTATGATGGGTGATGGTACATGATTACTTTGGGGGAGGTAAGAGATTTTGAAACTAGAAGTTTTACTTTCCGTCTTATCCTTATTTAAGTAATCATGGAAAATCTGCTGACTAATAAACTGCAAATCAATAATTAGGAGATGACAGAAACTGCTTGGAGATGGATTTTTCTGTAGGGAGCTCAAAAATACTCATTAGAAGTTGCATGCATTCCTAATGGTTCTTTAGGTTAAAATGTTGATGTGGTCAACTATTATAATTGCTATAAAATATGTTGTAGAATTTAAAACCAGATTTTGTATTTGTCTGTTACAATGTTCACCATCTTATTCACGAAGTATTCAAGCTGGTTCAGTCATATATTCTGGGAGGAAATATAAACATTTGCTGTTATTCAGCACCTCCCTCCCCCTAATCTTAGAGAGCTCAGCATCAAAAGAGATTAGTGAAACCACGGACTTAAATGAGATCAACAAAATAAACACTGAAAGAAGGTGTAAGGCTTTTAATATGAAAAATCATTATGGCAATGAAAATAGTTAGAAATGGTTTCAAGTTGAAGCTTGAAAAACCTTCAGCATTTTTGGGACTGTCACTGTTTTTGCTCTGGCAAAGGGCATTTGACATTGCTGTTAAATTTTCGTGTCTTCTAATGAAGAAGAATGTTTTAGGACGAATTTATGTTTCAGGACGGTTCCTATATTGAAGCATTGTATGGCATGTCAGAGAGCATCAAAAATGTTTTACAAGTTCAATGGATGTTTCTAAAGGTTTAGATACTTTCTTTAACAATATTTCTGTAACATTGCTTTTCAAATTTCAACTCAGTTGTATTTCATTTCCTTACTTAATATTTTATTTGTGATGAAGAGATTCTGTATTTCAACATTTTAGAAAATGATGTTAATTAAGATTGTATGTGTTTTACTAATGCCTAAAGGCCTCTCTGACCAGGAGTGAAATCTGACCGTGTTAGGCAAAGTATTGTAACATTTAACAAGATGGAATACACATAAACAAATATAAATGTATATATACATCTCTAGGCCACAATCTGTTTGCTTTGGTCAAGTGAGAAATAAAAGTGAATTTATGTTTTGGTTTTCGTTACCTAAATATCAAAACAGAATTCAGGGACACAATGCACACAACAATTTACAAATGAGTTGTGATAACTAGCTGTGTTATTGGGTTTTCCTTGGACAACGACATGACAATATGTCTAACTTTACTGATAGGTTTCTGTATCATAAAGGAAAGTTTTTTGTATAAGAGAGAGTTAGTAGAAAATGGCAAGGTTTCCTATAGATTGCATGGTTTGTTTAAATTGCAAGCATTTAATAGTCATAGATAATATTTATGTGATACTTGAATTCTGTTTCTTTTGTACGGTGTTAGGTAACAACAACCCAGAAGAAGTGAAATCTTGTAAATCTTGCTAAATTACCTTGGAGTGGGCTTCTAACTGTAATTTGGTAACTGCAAAATTAGTGCCCTGGCAGCTATGAAAAGAACTAATATTTCTAGAAATTTGTGTAGGTTTGTAGGCAGGACTGTAGATTGATGTACACTTGTAGTGAGCAGGCACATTCTGCCATGACAAAAACTTATTTTCAGGCTGTTGACAGTAAACTTTAAAATGGGAACATTTAATCATATCCAAGCCTGTTGGTGACAGAGTAAGTAGGAAATCAGTTACAGGGCACTTACTGTGGTGTTAAACAGAGCAGATATGAAACTTTCTTATTAGGAGACACTGGATAACCCACAGTTTAGTGTCAGGGTATGAAGTTAATAGACTAATGTAGAATCTTCTGGTTTAGATGCTGCTAAAAGCAGAAGCGGTAGGACCCTCTAATGGTTTGCTGATAATGAATAGCTTTACTCATTGCACTCTGTGCACATCTGTTAACCTTTACAAAGTTTTACTACTTTATGAGCGGATTTTGATCAGCATAAATTACTAATTCTAATCAGTTTAGTTGGTTTTATTCCATATGCACTATGTCGGCAAAATCTGTACATAGCGAAAGACAAGTTTACAGTAACGCAGAGTATGGATGTTTAAGTTTATAAGCTTGGACAGAAGTAATTTGCACACTTCTTATTGTGGGAAGTTATATTAATTGTCCATAATTGTGATCGCTCTGGTTCTTGACTGGGCTTAGAAATCTAATAGAAAAAAAAAAAGGACAGGTTAGATGCAGGCAAACTTTTTGTCTCTCTCTAACCCAATCCTGTTAGACTCCTCAGCCTCTTGAACATGTTCTCTCCCATTCTGGCCAGACTGGGATATTATTTATTTATTCCTTCAAACAGTGTACCACACTGTGGAAGGAAAAGAAGTCTAGAATGTACCAATTTTAAGAAAAACTTGAGAGTGCTGGTGGTGAGGTGATTCCACTGCCTCTATAAAATCATCTCAGGCAGTGTAAAATATGAAGAAATTAAGAGTGTTCTCTAGAAAGAGCATTTTCTCTTCTTACAAACATCCCAGTCCAGAACTGGGAGTGTCTGTTTGCATCCATCCAGCAGGCAGACCAGTGACTTTGATTATTTTATGTGATTGTTCCAGCTAGCTTATTTTGTGTGGGACATCTCTATCCTTGTCCCACGTATAGCTCCTTTTAACTTCTGAAGTTTAGTTCAGGTGGCTTGCTATGAACTAGAAATACATCCTTCAAAAATATTTTCTAGAAACTGTTGCTAGAATAATTCTTATATATGCAGAAGTTGAAGCCTTTCTAGAAAAAGTTCATAGCAAGCTGTCCGATGTTTGCCCGCCTTGCCTTGCATTACTCCGGTTTTGAATTATTCTGTATCAGGGCCTCTCTTGAGAAGTAATGTCAGATTAGCCCCACAGGCAAATATGCATTAGAAGGAGGATGTAACCAGATATATTGTTAATAGTCGTGACTTTAGGAAGGTTTAAACCCAGATATTCCATGTTGGAGGCACTGCATTGTTTGGTGGAGTCAAGAAGGACGTATGTTAATGTATCACGTGTGTTAATGTACATCTTGTAACTAAATAACTCTGATAAAGGTAAAAGTACCTGAAGGGTAGAAACACTTCACAACATTGTTGTCTTGACTGGCTTCATTGAAGTCAACATGAGTTTTTGTCTTTGATTTCAGATGAGCAACATTTTATTGACTAGAAACTTGGTTCACGCTTGGATTATGCTGACCATGCTTAATTTGGGGGCGATTTGCAACGACATGACGTTCATAATCTTCACTTTTGAGGAGCAAAAGTTAGGCAGTGCGAAAAGTTAGGAGGAGCAAAAGTTAGGCAGCGCAACCATGCATGATGTGGGCTGGAATCGAGGAGAGGTAGCAATGGCATTCATAAGATGTGCCAGTTTTGTATTTTTTCTAGGGAATATTTAAAAAGAGTTTTTAAAAAGCCTTTCCTCCCTTCATCCAACCTCCTTAGAGAGAGGAATGCACTAGAGACTCAATTTGCAAATGACAAAGTAAAAAATATTTTCCCCACATCATTAATGGTAGAAATGACAAGTTCTTACTAGCTTTGTAATTTCTAGAAGTTTGAGACTAAACTCATCCCTAGAGTACACTGTGCTTGGGGCTTAATTTGATACTGCGTGATCGGCCTCATTTAACAAATGTCAACAAAATCTTGGTCCCTCTCCTTGATTCCGTAGTAACTTTACTGCTGACGAATGAGTCAGATCCCGAGTCTGATAGTCTTATGGGACTGCCTTTTACAGAAAAGTGATAAACCAATATATGGCTTGAAAAAGGCTTGAAAAATTTATTCCGTGCTGTTTTCCTTTGGTGTTTGGTTGTTAACCCCCCCAGGCACTGGGTATGTTCCAAAACCGTGTCTATGAAGTTTATATCCAGTAGGTAGGCAACAGCTGTAAGAGACCAGAATTGCACAATATGCCTGATTTGTACCAGTGTGTTTTCTAGCTTTACCTTCAGCGCGGGTTCCCAAGGCAGTCATGAAAGGTGTGCAATAAGTTTGTGTGGGAAGAAGTTAATTTTCTTTGAATAAAATAGTTCTTTAAAGTATGTTTTCTTTCACAACTCAACTGTTACTCTTGGTAACTGTAGTCTTTTTCTCATAACTTTTAAACCAGAGTTGAGATTCTGTTTAGATTCTCAACCTTATTTGTACAGGGAACCCTATACTTCAAAATACTTTGCTTCTAGTTAGAGCATAAAACTTCAGGTCTTGAAATCAAGGATGAAATTTCCTGAGAGTAAATTCCACTTAGTGTTCAAGGAACAAAGAAAAGATAGGCAAAATTATTGAAATTTTCCAATGGATAATAATACAATGTAGTAAAGCATTGTTTTCTAAACCTATTTTTCTCTAAAACAATACCTTTCAGAAATATACCTATTTAGGGTATACATCAAAAAAACCCACCTCAGACACAATTTTTAAGCTGCTTTTAAGTCCAAGCAGCAGTTTGAGCTGTCAATGTTGATAGCAGATGCATCACTCTTACTCAGAAAGGTAATTGATGCTACTAATCCAGTGCTCCTAATGAAGGACGCTTGATTGTGATAGCAGTAAAGAAGTTTGAAGAGAGGTGTAGTAATAAACTGGAAAATATAGCTTGGTACAGTTACATATTTCAGTTTCAGTCTTCCAAGTAGTCATAATCGAGTGAATAACAACGGTTTAAAAAATAAATTGTTTTTCATGAAATTATGCTTTTGGTTTGAGAAATGGTCTTTTGAACATATATACTCAGAATTAGCCAAAAATGTGCTACAAATTATCTACTCATTTTTGTTGTATTGTATAGACTGTCTATGATTTGTGCAAAGTAGTGATCACAACTATTTCTACTGGAAAATCATCTACTTTGTTAAAGAAGTGAAAAATGTTGGGAAAACATGCTGATAAAAATCTGTTCTTTCTGAGTTTAATTCATTTCAGTCAAAACAGAGGCACACAACAGCTTCAGGTCATATTTACTGTGGCTAATAGGTGATAATTATTATCTGAATTCACGTGTTTTCTTTCCTCGGCTGAAAATACTGAGACCTGCATTTAAATATAATTTCATTAAGTTCTAAGCTGAGTTTTATTATCTCAGAATCGAGGAAGACAAAGAGCTTGGACATGGGTGTAACCAGGTACCATGGATCACTTATTTCATGGTAGCTTTTGAAGCCACTGTGCTCTGTTCATGGTCTGAGACTGTAAGAATACATTTAGTCTCAATTGCTCTGACTTGATGAAAACATGTCAAAATATATTTAAGGTAAATTTCTGAAATCTCAGAGTATGTATAAAAAGTGAAAAGTACTGCGAAAAGTGCTTTAGAATCATTCCAGGTAGATAAACAGAGCTTACTGGTGCAAAATGCAACTCAAAATGTTGAGCGTGACTCTTGTGCATCAAGAGGAAAGTATTGATCTTCTGTAGAGAGGTAGAGCTAACGGCGGGCTTCTTTGTGGGTTTTACTACAGGTTAAGAACTGAATTCCCTTGCTTGTCTCTTGGCAACACACACTGACACAATTTCTATAGCAGTTTACAGGCTGTGGTAGTATCTGTGACCTCTTCTATCCCTCAGGCCATAGCTACATAATCACTTTAATTTTACATAACTATGCACAGCAGCCAAAAAGGGCAGTCTTGTCTTTCCCCATTGCCCCCAGCAACTCATTCCTGTCCCTTCCCCTGCACTGGCACTAGCATTCGTATGATCAGTCAGTGAGCTGAATGAAGAAACCAGCCTGACTGAAAACTGACTCAAAAAACCCCAACTATAATACAGTTTTTACAGTGGAGGAAGTAATGAGATACTCGAGGAGTTTGAGATTTGCATAGCTATGGGTGAAGTTGTCTCTGAGAAAAGTACACCCTCTCAGGTCCTCTTTTGTACAACAAAATGGTGGGGCTTAACTTTTCTAAATAAAAGGCTCTCCATGTTCTTGACCAAAAAGGCAAAAGATTCAAGCCAAAGGAAGATACAACAGAGCTCTTAGGTTACCAAAACCTGTTGATTGCATATATATGCAGATAACGGCTAGCATCATTTTTCTATGACTTTATTTTCTCTTTCATGGTTTTAAATTGTGTTAGATGTTGGTGCACTAAGTGTTAAAAAACCGTCTGAGTCTGTCTTTCATTATTTCCTTCTGATGACCCATGAGTGTGGAAGAAAGTGTGAGGTCTCGGGCTTAAGTTAGGCCTGGGAGGAGAGAAAGTGTCAAATGTAAACGGGACTTCCAGAGGCCTTGTAGCATAGTGTTACATCTAACTTTCCATTTTCAGCACAGTGCAACATTGATATTTTGTTTCATTCTGGGGAAAGAGGGGAGAAGGCTGGCACTTCAAATTAGCAGCAGCTGCAGAATTAAGGCAAGGGTGTTAGTGACTCATTTGGAAAAGTACTAGCTAAAACATTCTGTCTCCTAGAAAAACATTTAAGAATGCTATAAACTTTGAATTTCATGATTAGTGCCTGTGACCTTCTGGTTTCCTCCAGGTAGCTTTTCTGATTAGTGACCATTTGCTTTTGACAATTGCATATTAAAGCGAGAAGAATACATGGAGACATTTGGGGGCGGGACACACACACGCATCTCTGCTAACAGAGTCAAAGACTTCAGAATGCCTCTTACTTCTTTTGGCACAGTCACTTAGCCACAATTTCAGATTCTTATTGTTCCAGGTATAAGGAAAAAATGGTGATATGTAGTTGTTTCTTTGATGTAGCTGAATTATTGAACAAGAGTAGTCAAACTCCAGTTTTCCTGAACACAGGGATCTTGAATAATAGAAGCAGTTTATTCTCATTCCCAAGTTCATTTCCCCAATTCACTGTTCTCTCTGTTTAGGCCTTTTACAGGAGCCTTATACTCAGTGCTTATGTTTAGGTTGTTCTCTATTCTTTCCACATCTGTATTTGGGTGATTTTTTTTCCCTCCTCTGATAAATATGTATATTTCCCTGTTTTATCCCCAGGTCCTACAAATGGATTTAGTTAGCCTTAAGAAGAGGAGGGTAAGGGGAGATCTGACTGCTGTCTAAATCTATCACATGAGAATGCATAGACAACATGGAGCCAGGTGCTTTTTGGAGGTGTACAGGGATAGGATCACAGGATAATTCAGGTTGGAAAGGACTTCAGGAGCTTTCTAATCCAACATTCTGCTCAAAGCAGTGTCATCTAGAAGATCAGACCAGGTTGCTCAGAGCCGTATCCACTCTGGTCTTGAAAGCTTCCAAGGATGGAGACACACAGCCTCTCTGCACAACCTGGTCCAATGCAAGCTGTCCTCATGGTGATTTTTTTTTTTCTCCCCCTTGTTTCCAGTCTGAACCTCTCTCGTTTCAACTTATGCTTGTTGACTCATCCTTACACCATGCACCACTGTAAGAACCTGGCTTCTTCTCCTTGATAACCTCCTCAGAGGTTTCCATTCTACAAATGGAAAGCTGCTATCAAGTCCCACCAAAGCCTTCTGTTCTCCAGACTGAACCAGCCCAGTCCCTTTAGCTTTTCACAGAGCATGTGATCCAGCCCCCAGCCATCTTGATGACCCTTCACTGAACTTGCCCCAATGTTTTTCTTTTATTTGGGGCCCAAAGCTGCATGTAGGATTCTAGATGGAGTCTATCAGATGGGGATATAGTCACTTCCCTCACCTGAATGCAGCCCAGGAGGCACACCTTACTGCCAGAGCATGCTGCTGGCTTATGCTTGGCTTGCTGTCTGCCATCACCCCCAGGTCTGTTCCAGCAGAGCTGCTCCCTTGCCAGTTAGCCCCCAGCCTGTATCATTGCAAGGGGCTCTTCTTTCCCAGGTACTTTGCACTTCTCTGATGTAAAAATATTAAACACACCAGTCCCAGTATAGACCCCTGTAGTGCTCCACTTGGTACTGGCCTCCAGGTAGACTATAACATTAACTGTGATTCTCTGAGCCTGACCATCCTGTTAGTTTCATTCCAATCTAGTTGACCACTTGTCCAGACTATAATGTCTTTGTCTTGGGCCCAAGAATATAGTGGGACACAATGTCAAAGTCCTTGCTAAAATCAATGTGAATGACATTGCTCTCCCTGTGTCTATACATCTAATAGTTTTATCATAGAAGGGAATAGGCAATAGGACACAACACAATGGACACAAGTTGTGACATGAGAAAATTGTAATTAAATATGAAGACATTTTTTTTAACCGTAAGGGTGGCCAAGCAACCGAACAGGTGCAAAGGGAGTTTTTGGAATCTCTTGGAGACCGCCAAAACTCAACTGGACAAGGTCCTGAGCAACCTGATCTAGTTCAACCTGTTCTTGGAGGGAAGTTGGGCTAGATGACCTCCAGACGTCCTTTCCAAACTAGTGTGTGATTCTATAAGGTAGACTGATAACTATCATCAGCATAAGAGGCTCTGAAGTAACCATTACTGTTCTTTCTATGTTTTCATCATTGTGAGCTGTGATATGGTATTTGGAAATGAAAGTTATGGAAGGAATTCCTTTTTCTATTTAACAGAGTGTGCATTCTACAAATATGCAAATGACATTTCAATAATCTTTTGTGTGTGCGAATTCCCTTATCCCATTTTAGCAAATATCTTGTTTAAGCTGCTTAAAATTTAAGGTTTTAGGTTTGTCTATTTATTTCTTTTTCTCCTGGCAGAACATTATACTGCTACAAGACTGCACTGTAAATTGTGACAGACGTGTATATATTCTCATACCAAACCACTTCTTTAGGCTGATATTTCTTGTTCCTGCAGCAAATCTGAGTTTGTGGATAAGTTTTTGTCTTGGACATTATCACAGAAAATAAATTATTTAATTGAACACTTCTTTATTTCCTTCTTTATCCTAGAGTGTTTGCCTTGATGGTCACTGGGCTATCTGTACATAAATAACAGTGAAGACTTCTACAAAAATAAAGAACTGAGAAGAAATGAAGAGATATTTGTGCACTGGGGATGTTTGTGCTCTTAGGTATCTTAAATGTTGTTCTTGGACTTTCATTTAGTTGAGGGCCTAGGACAAGGGAGGAGTGTTATCCAGCATCTAATGCTACATGCTAATTAGCCATGCATCTTGCTGGGAGAAATAGCAAAAAAACATGGTAAAAATGAAAGAAGAATGACAGAAATTTACTTTGCCATGTGCCCCCAAAAGAGGCAGCAAAGCAACTATGCATAGTTTATATCTGCTGCCACTTTCCTTCTTTTAAAACTGAAAGTGGAATTCCATGTCAGATGAATAATTGAATAATGAACAAATTAATAATAAATACTTTTTTTTTTTTTTTTTTACTCATATGAAATACAATGGGTCATTTTCCATGCTTACTTAAACTCTATTCAGCTCTGTCAAGCTTGGTATAAATGGCTCCTCTTTTACTGATACTTATATCAAGTTTAGAAACATATATGTTGAACAACACGTTTCTGCAGCACACCTTTTTAAGAGTGGGGGTTTATCGGAGTGTTGTCTTCCAAAATGTATTCCATCTTTCTCATTGATGGAAAGCGTGCTGCATCTCACCCAACTGCTTTTGTCAGCCAGGGAGGATGCTGCGGATCCCTGGGCTCTGGTGGTCGTTGCTAATACTTGTGTATACACATTTTTAAAGTATGTTGGATATATCATTTAGTTTAGATTACCTACCAACTGTTAGAAAATAGTCACTGTTGATTCAGTTTCCTTGATTAACTAGTTATTGTTATTCTTTTGTTCTTGACAGTGTGGTGTCTGCAGGATAGCCTGTGCTTCAAGTAACTTAGATATTGGGCAATCTAGTGAAGTACATATGTGTGTGTATTATTTACAAAATATTCTGGATTGCTGTCTGTATAATGAAGGCACTCATGTAAAATGGACACTGGCTGTGATTTTTTCATAAATTAAAACCTTAGTCCTTCTCTTGGCACTGATACTGAGCTCCATGTATTCTCTAATTTAAATGGCCATTAGAATCTAGTCTTTGCAGAAAAATCATGCACCAGAATCTTACTTCTATTTTAACCCAAGAAATAATAAACATATAACATTAATTTTCATATTTATTTCATTATAGTCCCTCATTTTTCAATTTAAATGAGCTGCAAAATCTCCAGACCATACCAGACTATTGTTCATGCCAGCCTGTAGCTTTAAAGCAGAGTTCAGGAGCCATTTGCTCTGGATCCCCTGGAGACAGTGGGAAGAAGACTCCCTGGTATCAAGGGTTGTATACAAGTCTGAGCAACTCTGGCTTGGCTAATTACTGGAGGATGTCAGGAGACTGAGCTGGGATTTCTGGGAGTAGAAAACTGAGAGCCATGTCTGTGAATGACAATATTTCACAGTTTTAGCGAGAATCTTTTGATAATTGATACTTACAGGAATAGCATCTGGAAAAGAGGAAAGGAAAGCATGACTCCAGATACCAACGAGATAACAGCAGAGAAGTAGTCTGGTTTCTGTGATTTTCTGCAATCTTGGCTTCACTGAAGTGATAGACACCTTTGGAAGGACTACCTCCTGTTAGTCCTTACTCCCACATTGAGAACCCGAGGCTCAGGAGCGGTGCGTTTGCACAGAAGGGAGGTAGTTCCATGGGGCCCATCCGCTTTGCTTTCTTTGCTCCCCTGGCATTGAGCTTATCTCTGAAAGTGGGTTAAACAGGCTCTTAAAAGCTGGCTATAGACCTGTCTCTTGAGCCTTGTGTTGTCATCTGAGATTGCCAAAGAGGAAAAGGTAAATGAAAAATACGAAACTGGACAGAGAGAAAATATAAGGAAAACTAATTCTGAAAGAGGAAAATTGCTGTAGAGAACAGATAAGGGAAATGAGTAAGACAGAAAAGGGCAGGGAAGAGAAAAGCACAGTTCAGCAGAGAGGCTGTTGCATGTGTGCCAGAGCATGGCACAAGAAGACACCTCCAGCTGCCAGGCCATCCATGGGGAGTTGCATCTCCAACAAAAGGAGATTGAAGGCAGTATTGGGCAAGAACACAGTTTGGGGATTGCTGAAGTTCAGCAAGAATGAAAGGTGATTTTTACAAAAACAATGCAGGGTTTTGGGGAACAGACAGGCAAGACCTCTGGGAAAAGCCTTGTTTTATATAGATTGTGAGAGGACAAAAGGTACTTGTGGGGCAAACTTGGCAGTTGTCTTTGCCTCTTAACTGCTGCAGCCATATTGTGACACTGCAGATAAAGTTACAGAGGTACACTCCTCCGAATTGAAGACTTTGCCATTTCTTTTTGAGGATTATACACCTGTTTTCTTATTACACTGAAACTAGAGTAAGTGCAAGGACTTCCTGAACACACTCGTAAGTGATGTGGTGATGTTGCTATTCTTTTTGATACTTTGTATGTTCAGAAATTCTCTTATCCAGATAGGTTTGGCATGAATCTGAATCCAAGAAAATATCCAGTATAGCAAAGCCTGAATGGAGTTAGCATCCAGACTATCGGTATACTGTATCACACACTCCTTCTGGCAAAAGTGACTAAACAGAAAAAAATAATTAGAAGGCATCCATCTCAATATAAAAATTAGAAGAGTATGCATAGAAAATAGAATTCAGCCGAAATTATACAGTATATCATCTAGAATGAAATTCTGAATTTATAGCAACCTATTTTCTTGTATTTAAACTTTATACATTCAGAGGCATGCTTTCTTATATTAAAGTTTTCATCATTCATTTGTGCTGTTTGTAGTATGCCAGAACATTTACGTGTCCAAGCATGCTGTTCTGGTCATGTGTCAGTGAGTGCAGAGGCTAAGGTCCATCCTAGCAGCCTGAGTGGATCCAGTGTTTGGACTAGATATAACATTCCAGCCTGCTTTGATGAGCGGAGAGGTGGACTTTCTATTTAGATTAAGATCACTTGGAGGGAAAAGCAGGACCAAGAGAAGGTTTGAAGTGCTAAAGTCACCGTCAGAGAAGAGCATTTTCAGTTCCTATAACTGAGATGGGATGATTTGTGTATTTTAATTCATTTTTTTTGTGAAGTGGCCAGAATCACTCTCAACTGTGCTGCAGCCTTTGGAGGTGGTGGAAATCATGATATAACAAAGGGGAAACACAGAGCTTGCATTTTTCTGTCACAGTCTACCCCTGTGGAGCAACACAGCCCAAAAAAGGCCTTTAGTTTCATGGAGAAGGAGTGACAAATAATAGATAGTGATTTTGCACTTTGAGTATGCTATCCTGAAGCCATAACCTCATCTGACCAAGAGAAGATCCTTTTTATTTTGTTCAGGTTTAATGTCTTTTTTTGTAGCTTTTAGGTGTTTTTTTTTGTTGTTGTCCTTTAATCATAGGTTGTATTGATGATGTTAGCCCTCAAAAAATGATAAAATCCCAGTGTTTTGTGGCATGTAATTTAATCCTGTGTCTCTCTTCATGTGCAGCGATCCTCTGAGAATTGTATTTGGCATCTAGTGCCTTTATTCTGACAGCAGGGGTCTTTGGGAGATAGCTGCTGTGCAAGCACTGTGCACAATACTAGCACAGCGAGCACTGGTGGAAGGCCAGGTATAAGGATTTATTAGGTATTCTGGAATAATTATCCTCAAATAATTTCAAGAGAGCAGAGCTTTCTTCTTGAATAAGAGTACCGTTGTCCAAAACAGCTTAATCCACTTTCAGAGCCAGTGAAATAAGAAAAGGCATTCTTGTTCTGGAATGTGGTTGCCTTCTCATGGCATTACTTATAAATGTTGTTATATTTTAAACTATTAATTGATACAATTTTTATGCATACACGAGGCTTCTGTTCCTACTTCTTTCCCGGACAAAGCCTTAAAGGTTTGGTGATACTGAAGTAAACACGTTGGAGTGTTAGAGAGTAAAAACTATCAAAGGTGCAGAATATTGATGCTAGCAAGACTTAGAGCCTGTCTACACTTAAAAATATAATGGAATTTATAAGGAAATACTTTTCTGGAATTATTGAGCATTATAAATTCCCATATAGATGTCCACATACCTACATGTCCGTATCAGGTGTTACTTCGCAGTAGTTCTGGTTAATTTCCAAATGTAGGCAAGACTTAATTAAGCTGACTTGATGTGCTAAACTCATGTCAACTAGAACTCTATTAACTGTATTGTCCTCTAATTATTTTCATAGTTTTAATTATATCTCTAAATCCAGTAATACCAGAAGTAAATAAATGGACGATGAATATTTATTCACTAAGTGAGCATTTTGCCTGCATGCAGTATTTGGGACTAGACTCCAGAGTACTTGGTAGAACACAGATGAGAATTCTCTGCATTCTTTTCAATATCTGCTTTCCTGAAAATTATAAGTCCTGAAATTACATAGATATCTTGAATTTAATTTTAAATTGAAAGGTTTCTAGTATGTGCGATAGTGCAGAACAAGTAATTACATGAATGTGTGTATCACAATTATATTAACACATTTATATTAAATAGTAGTAGTTTTATACATAAGAAGTTATGTTACACAGAAGAATGGATATGAAGTTGCTTAGCTTTGTAAAACCCACATTTACAATGATGTATATATATACACATATATTTGATTTAATTACACTAAGTGTTGGCATGAGAGACCAACTCTGCTCAGTTATAGCCCTCCAATTAAAATTGGAGGGAAATGGAGTTAAATAAGTAACGCTGAGTAGAATTTGACTCTGAATACAGAAAATCTCAGTTGCAATCTGTAGCATATTCTACTTTTGTGACTCTTATAGACTTCAAAGAGAATTGTACATTTGCATCCCAAGGCAGAAATTGGCTGTATGCTTGGAAGCATGAAATCTCTCAAGGTAATACTTCATAACTGTGGAATGTATCCCATGACTGATATGTAGCTAAGAACTGAGAATCAAATTGCACATTAGAAATACTTGAAATGAAATATTTTTCTAGTAAAAGAGAGCATTATTCTGGGTAAACAATACATGTTTTCTTTTTCTGGAGATGCATCGGAGCATAAATATATGAAGCATTTAAATATGTGTGTTTGTATTTCCTGCTTTGTTTTGAATTTTAGTAATATTTCTTTAAGAAATAAGAATTTTTTTCCTTGAGTTTATTTATTAGAGTTTTATGTTTGACTCATCTAAGTATCTATTTTTGATTTCTGTTTACATTCTTCTTTTCTTCACTGCAATTAAGTTTGGAATTTCTGATCTTAAGCCATTAATATCCAAACATACAGACTTATTTCAGCAAGGAAGGTGCAAACACCCCTAAATTTTACTGGTGTCTGCACAGAAGCACCTGCTAAGATGTTCTCAGGGGTCTTTTGTTTAAAAAAGAAAGAAGTTACTGAAAACAAAAAGCAAATTCGTGAACTTTGTTGTCCATATTAGTTCACCAGTGGCCCAGACCCATGCAAGTACAGATGAGCTGTTTTGTCCTCAAATGGTCGAACCTTCTGTAGTGTCGACTCCACTCAGTTTTCCTGAACCCATTCCCAGTACAAACTAAAGCCCTCTACTGGTCAGGTTTAATGGCAGGTATTGGACTCTATCCATCTTGTCTTCCTGTGATACTCCTGCCTGCCTAGAGCATTGTTGTGCCAGGCTGGGAAGGTGATGATCATGATTTTGGCCAAACAGCTCTCATAGTTGGGGAGACCCTCCTCTGTTGCCTTTGATCAACGTAAGGAATTGCTGATGACCCAGCCAAACCTGCAGACAACAAATTGTGGTGGGAAATGGAAAAGGATGATTATTTGAAATAAAATAAATAGTAAAGGAAATGCAGATTTTCTTGTATTTATTATTTCACCTGAGCCTATGTTCACATGAACACAGGTGGTCAGGAGGATTTTCTCTGGAAGCTGAGTTTGCCGCTGCATGTGATAGACTACAAGGTACTTGGTAACTGATTTAGCGTATTGTTTGTTACTCTTTATATTATTAAAGCACCCTGGGAGCCCTCCACACAGGTCAGGAATCAGTTGCACAGAGGTGCGTGACTACCACGGAGGGCTTTCATGTCTCAATGGAACACAGGAGACAAAATGGATTTAGGAGGGTATAAACAAACTGGGTAGTAGTAGTGTTTTGTGTGATAATCCTTGGGTTTAAGATAGACTACTACTTTTTAAAAAACTTTGTTGAATAATGCGCATTCAATATCCTGTGACTAATGGGTACTATTAGGGAAATCTCAATAGTTTAGGAGATAATGTCAGACTCATTGGAGGCCTGATAAAGAACAAAGCAACACATTAATCTCAGTGTCAAAAGAACTATATATACACCTCAATTCTAACCAAGTGAGATGGTATTTTTTGCTAATACTTAATTTCTATCAACTTTAACAACCTTCAGCTCTCTGTCACAATTCTTAAAATGCTTAATCATGGGAACAGCATTTGGAACTATTTGTGTAGTTAAGAATATTCACATGATTAAAAATTCTGTCTGACCTCTGCAGACCAAGTCTGAAGTATTTTCCCTGTCTTTACCATGGCTCTGAATTGTATACATTCTGACAAACACGTCAATGAAAATGTAGCTGCATTGAACTTTACATAAGTTTTTAGACATATGTAGTTAGGGTTGGAGAAATACTATACTGGTTTTCTGTTACATTGCAAAATAAGAGCCAATTACAAAAAGCACATCTTGCAGTACTCATCCCCAAAAAGGGGTTTCACATGAAGACTATGCATTTTTATGAACTCTAATGGCCATTTCTTCAGTGAAATTTCACTGTCCTGCTGAGCACAAAATACAGAAGCACTTATATAAATAGAAACTTAGAACATTGTAAATTATGTCCTTTAAAAAATAAATGAACTTTCTTCTTATATTGAACTGAAGTGTAGGAATGTAGTGTTCTTTGTC
This sequence comes from Leptosomus discolor, assembly GCF_034619465.1. Lineage (NCBI taxonomy): Eukaryota > Metazoa > Chordata > Aves > Leptosomiformes > Leptosomidae > Leptosomus > Leptosomus discolor. Next base: position 18,967,172 of record NC_141395.1, on the reverse strand, counting down.
TCATAATTGTCATCTATACACACTCAGTTTGCACTTCTAATAACAACTTGCTGCTGAAGGAGCACACATGTCCTATATTTTTGGCCCCAAACATATATTTTTGTAGTGGGAGATGTCTTTACATTAACAAAAATAACTTCGTAATCGTTATACATTAGAGTTAATGGTGCTAGTTTTACATTATTATGTGCATACATACTTGTTAGAACATGAATGATGTTTTCAGAGTAACCATACAGTTTGGGGAACTATTAGGTGATTTTGGCTCTATTAAAATATTCAACATATTTGTTGCATATGCACTTGTTTCTTATTCATCTAACATTGCCATTTGTTAGGCTGTGATGAATATGTTGTCCAGACAAGCTGACAAAAGATAACAGATCAGTTCTCTGTCCAGGAAAACGACACCATGTAAACAGAATATTAGACCAGGGCTTTAGAGGACAACCCATCATTCTATAAAAGAAAAAGGTCAGCCTGGTATGATGTCTCTAACTGTGCTTCAGTACAGGTAAATAGAAAAGCAATTGTCATTTAAAGCTAAGCGTAAAAAGCATAAGCTTCATTATCATGCTGATCTGGATGAACCTTACACAATGTTTACAGTAAGGTTTGGAGAGTTTCCTAGCACTGGAGTACACACAATTAAACAACATAGCTGAACTTTTCTTTCATGTCAGCATACTACTAAAAAGACCTTTGTTGTACTCATATTATAGTAATTCTTGGAACTTATAACATAAACAGGAATAGAGAACATTCGCTTGTAATTCTATCCTATGGTAGCTGAGTGCACCAAGGGGCATAACTACATTTTCATCTACACAGCTTAAGAAGTAAATTAGATATATATAATAATGGTAAGGGCATAGCAAAACATGAACTCAAGTCTGACATGTGAATGTGTACCTGAATTTGGTATTTGCAAGTATGGATTAATAGTTATTTAACATGTTGCAAAATTAATTTGATTGGTTTTGTGCACGCTTACTTCTGTGACTAATAAGCACCTATAAACTCATCCTTGCTTTGGTATAGTAACCCAAGAAAAGCAAACACAAATTACTGAAGAAATAAAGGAAGCTAAAACAACAAGCCAGCTGGTAGACTTTGAAAGTGGATAATCAGAATTGGAATTGCAGTTGGGCATGTCATTAGTCTCAGAAATACTTATGTTTCACATTATAAAAGTAGGAATTTCCAGAATCACCTATATGATTAATATTTGTTCTAGTTATTTTTAATTGCTATTTCAAAAGAAATTATTTTGTATACCACTTTCGCATACATATACATCATAGTAGTTCTTGTAGTGCATGTAACTAATGTTATTTCATTAACTCGCCACGCTCAGTTTCTATTAAGCTGTTTATTTTTATGGAGAGGCTATATCTGAATGAATATTTTAATGAAAAACTGTTAATATTAATGGCTGCATGTGAAAATGGAAGTTAATGTAGGATATGAATTTAAATGTGTGGTATATGACTTGTTTAAATCTAGGACAATTAACTAGGTTGTATGCAGTTGATGACACTGCAGAAAGATGAACACTAATTGTATTGTATATGAAAAATGCTCTGAACTTTCATCAGCATCCAGAAGAGCAGTTCAAAGCTTGTGAACAAATTATAAACATAAATGCTTCAAATAGACAATGTTTTCTTTCAAATCTTCTTTTTTTTATCGAGACCTCTTGACCTTTGCTTTCTGTAGGAATAATACTAATCCTGTGCAATTTCAGATAATCACAACAGTCACTCATCAGAGAACACTACAGGTTTATGTAGTATTTGTAGACTTGAAATTAAAATGTTTAAACTATACATTCTCTTCACTTTCACTGAGCAATTTTTACTGGTCATTGACCAAAAAATATTCATGCTATTGTCTGAAGTTGCACTTTATTAGGTATGATAGAAAATTATGTTCTATTCTGTACTAGAGCTGATAGCAAGAGGAATAATAGTTTTATGTTGTCAGACCCTCAGTCTCTCAGTTGTGGCTATTCTGTAATAATTTTTTCAGTTTAAAAAAAATGGCATCTCGTTTGTCTGGACAGCTATTCGGCTGGAGAACGGTGACTTGCCAGTATTATTGCTTAAAAAACACAGAATTTGGAATAGTGCATGGGCTCTTGTGGTAGTAGTAGTAGATAAACAATTTCACTGTCCCTCAGCGTGTTTGCTAACACCGTTAGAAAGTGCTCTTCCAAGCAGCCCCATCATGAAGGTTTTTTTCTGTGAATGTACAGCAACTTTATTACCTTTGAAATACATTTCTCAAATTACTGTCCTTTGCATTAGGCCTTTCTGCCAGATGTGATTGATATTACATTGCCAACTATTGCCAATATTGTATTTTTAATACAAAAAAGTTCTTTCAATATCTAATGAGGTCTTGCTTTTTAAATTAGATCGGGTTTTGTATGTCTTGGGAATCCAAAGAAAGTCCCTGTCTTGCAAAGTCAAATTAATATGTTGGTGCTGTAAGTACATAAATCAACCGATAGTAACTGTGTAGACTGTGAGAGGAATTCACTGTTTGCTAAACACGCTTGGTACACAGCTTTGTGCTTCTAGGCTGGAAACAAGCACCCTGTGGGGACACTCTCCGTTTAGGCGGTGACTGGTATTTAGGCGTGCAAGAATCGCAGGCTGAGGAGAGTAAAAGGAGATGCTAAACCTAAAGGCACATGGCTGCTGTGAATCAGTAAAGTCACAGCTGTGCCCACTGTGGACTAGAAAGGCTTGCCTGCTAGCTTAGGCAGGGAATTTTTTTGTTGATATCTATGCGTAACTTCACCAGTATTTCCACCAATTTGAATGGGCTTATGCCCAAGGAATAGAGGGATAAACTCTGAAAGCTATTAGTTAGTTCACTTTCAATTGTAATTATCACATTTACTTTAAGGCTGTAGGAATACCGCGCATGTCTTGTGACAGTAAATAATTCTGTCTAAATAAAATTTTAATGTCTGCTAATATAAATCTGCCTTCTCCTCACTGGCAGTACATTTTTCTTCTAATAATACGTAATGGCATGCATTTGTAACTAGGCCCTCTGTGTACTGGTGCCAGCCATCCCTGTGCAGATAAGGGGTTGTCACTGCTTCCGTGATGAATTTGTATTATCTAGGTTTGGAGCTAGAGTGCATTTTGTTTCTGTTAACTCATAAACTGGGACTTTACTCAAAATAAGTTTGTAGAAAATAGTTTGTACAAAGTACGTTTCTCTGATTTTTTTTTTTTAATTGTAAAAGGAAGATAGCATCGTATTTGAGCAATACTTTTCTTTCAATTTGACTTAAATTACCTTTTTTAAGTAAGTGAGAGGATGTTAGCTGGTATTTTAAAATGTGGGCCAAACGCCTTGATGTTATAATGATAATACAGCTGGTTGAATTTTTTAAGGGATTCACTCAAACATTAGCAAAATAAGTGTTAAAACAATTACCAAAAGATAAAACACAAACTGCTTCTTCTGGCAGATATTTTCTGATATATATTTGGATCCAAATCATGTCAGTATAAGGTAATACACAAAGATGAAGTCCTATTTATGTCCCAAAAATAGGCCTAAAATGATACATGAGCATTGCGTCAGTCCCCTGTCCAGATACATGAACCAGTTTCATGGCTATTGTGATTATCTCAGTAGACTTGAAACATCCAGTTGATATACATCCACGTCAAGCTCACTTCAGCTACACAAATCGTTATTTCAGTGGAATTAATAGTCCGGTGTTGTACCCCAGAAAGTCAATGATATGTTCACTCAGTCTCATTTGCTGCTTCCAGAGAAAACTACAATGCATTTGTAGACCTTCCTGTCCAACACACCCAGATGTGCAGGTTTAATTTTGTGCAAGTACTCTCTATTTGCACAGTCCCTAACCACTGATGTGATTGGAATTAGATAAACGAGGAATCCAGATACCGATCATAAAACAGGTTTCCCTCCTAGTCTTTGTCCCCATAAAATCTTGATGCTTAACCTATAAATTGTTTGAATAGTTTTAGTGCTTTTTTTAGATAAGTCCTAAGTATGAATTGCCAGAATGTTGCTGACAGAAAGTCTCGCTATTTACAGAATATACATGTGTTCATAAATTCTTCCAGAAATTTGTTGTTTATTTTTTCATGACACAAAAAGCATGACAAAAAAGGCACAAGCCCATTCCACTTGTAGCCATAAAAAAAATACAAACCACTGTAACCCATTAAGCTAACTATAGTATTAAAAATTAACATCTCCAGACTGCATGCTTCCTTTTCTTAACTTCTGCACAAGGACAAAAATGGATGTGGCGTGCATGTGAATCAACATGAATTTGCAGTCAGAAAAAAAGGACTAGTAACAATAAACCTCCACGGATGCAGTCCTGAAGAACTTTCTTTCCAAATGTGTCCTGTTGTAAAGCACTGGGATTACTCATAGTAGTAAGGATTTGTTCTGGGACTTTACAGGGTTGCCACCCAACCATTTTGTGGTTCCCAAGATATGCAGACCTTTTATAAAACACAGAGGAGCTGAAAAGCAAATGGAAAGTACTTTTTTATATGTAGCCTTGCCACTTTGGAGACACTGGGACGTTCGGGCCTTATGGTGCCATCACATTTTAAGCAGAACTCTCTGGTGCTTTCACTAGCAAGTTCTACTTAAGAATTGATGGCAAGAATATGACCCCGGTGTGGTGTGTGCTTGCAGGCTGAGCGGTGGTGGGAGGCCAGCTGTGGAATGTGGGAAAGCGGCTGAACTGCTGAAGTCATGCAGGGAATGTTAAATGTGTCTCCAGCTGGCAGGGAGCTGCAGCTTAAACACAAGCTCCCGGTCCTGGGTATTGCCGAGTGTTCCCGGCACCCTCAGCTCCTGCTGCCCTGAGCACGGTGCCGATACATGTGGCAAACGGGTCGAGAAGAAAATTAAATGCCTGTCACCTTTTAGGGGAGTTTTAATGACAAATGAAGCAAGGCAGTGAAGGCTTGAACTTTTTTATTATAAACTAAACTGTTACAGTAGCCCTACCGAGGCAGTGAGAAGAGTGGTGGAGAAAAGTTAATTCTGCAACTCTCAGTAGAGAGAAAAAGGGTTCTCGTATGTTTCTTTTTTATTTCCTTGGGGTATGTCCTTCTTAAAGAAAATGCAATTCATCCTTCTTTAACAACGCTCTAAATCAGTGGGGGTGTTCTCCAGCAACTTAGCCAATGAGTTCCAGTTTCCCAGCAAAACCAACAGGGGCAGGGACTGCCACCTACCTGGCATGGCAAAGGGCAGAGGGAGAGTAAGTGGGAAATGTGTTGCAGCCCTTCTTCTGGGTGGGCAATTAGAATTTCCTCAGGTGATTAACAGGGGAGCTGCTGTGAATACCCCTAAGGGATACCTGCAGGTATTTTCACATGGTATTTTATCATGCTGACATAAGCTCAGGTTGTCTCAGGCCTGAGCTAAAGGGAAACCATAGTGGGGCAATGCTTAACCTGAGCTAAATAATCCTGCTGAGGTGTCAGCAAGGTGACTGCTGGTCCAAGGGCACAGGCCATATAATCCAGGTCTACTGGAAGAAGACTGTGTAGACATACCCTATGTTGCCTAGAGGTATGCTGAGGGAAGAGTTAGAAAGCATGACAGTGAAACTCAGAGGTGGCAACTGTGTTACAAATAACAGGAGTTTGTAGAGTACTATCTGTTAAGTATGATATAATCAACAGTAGCAAATGGATTATGACAAACTGCAGCATATAACTGCCGAACCATGTAAGTCCCTAGCAACAGTCCTCATCTGGAAATTCCTTGATGCCTTCCTAAGGTTAATTTTCATAATAAGATTACAACTTTCAAGAGACAGGATTGATCGGCTGTTGATTTTCAGCTTTTGTTTAGCTAAAGGCTCCACCCAACTAACTCTGGTCATAAGACATTTTCTTCTGTTAGAGTCATAACTCAGGATGTGTCACAAATGGCATTAACACTGAAACAGCAATGGGCTGTGCCTCCTTATTGCTAATCCTGACCACAAACCTCTTGACTCTGGTTCAGCAATAGAATGGAGAAACATTAGAAAAACACATTTTTAAACTTTTCCTATGCAAGCAATAATTGAAAGGGTTTCAGAGCTTAACTCTGGTGAATCTTGCTGCACAGATTTCAGATGTTACTTTCCCCAGCTAACCGCACTCCCCCCACTGCCTAGCCTCTCCCTACTCATATACCTTCTCAGAGGAGGCAGCAAGGAGACATCTGCCCATACCTCTGCTGTTTCCTTGCAGAATTTGACACTACCACCCAAGTTCATTATCCTTGATCATACAGCATCATAAACACTGCTTCTTGAAGCAAGGTGTCCCCACCTTGGTAACTACAGAAGGCTACCTGGGAGCAGAGAAGAGTGTTTGCTGTAGGCAGTATATTAAAAAGGAATACATCTGGGACTGAAATAGAGCTTCATTGAAAAAAATCTAGGTGGCAAAGGGGATGGGAACATAGCAGCCAAGGCAATACAGAAGAGCAGAAACAGAAAGAGCACTTTGCAAGCACATGAAGGCTCAGCTACCAGCCTCCTCCTCAGTCCGTCCTATGGGAATAAAATGCTTCTCATAGTCAGGAGGTGGGAGTGCCTGGAAAGTAACTCTAGTGGTGCGGGAGGGTGGGGAGATGTGGGGAAAAAAGGTTGCTGAGCTAAGATACCACACGCTGTACTTGGAGCAGCAGAGACTCAGGCTTTCCCTTCTGCTCACTCTGCTACTCTGGCGTTTTTGGCAGAAGAGCAAAAAGGACACCTGGAGGCAGCAATACCTCAAACTACTAGAGGAATGCTTGCAAATGCTTCTCTGCCAAAGCCTAACTTGTAGTAAGAACATTCACTGCTGTCAACAGTCAACAAAGGAAGTTGTTGCTGTATCGTATCAATAGAAGCAGCTGGTGCAAGTAGTGGGTCTAAAGGAGATGAACGGGAGGTGAACATTAAGTGCTCCTAATTTGTTCTCCAAGGTCTGCAGCTCAATTCAGATCAGTATCCTATAATACAGAAGATGCATTGTAAAACTAAAGCTGTTTTCAGATGTATTCTTTTGTAGCAGTACCAACTTCAAGCATCCCTCTTGTCTCCAGCCATTCTTTCTCCCCACATTACCCCATCAACAATGCCAGCATAGCTGTTAGAGGGGCCATACAATGAAATAGATCTGGGAATCGGTCCAGGTTAAAAATAAACAACCAAAATGAATACCAGGAACAAGCAGGATAAGGGGGGAAATGTTTATGCTAGCACTGTTGCTGAAAGAAATGTGTAAGAAACTTTGCACTAATGAATTCTCGTTTATTATTGGAAAAATGACAACTGATGATGTGCAAAGTAAAACATCAGATCTATGTCCTGATAGTCTGAGAAGAGCAATCGTGATTATTATTTACCTTTCTATCTTATGAAAGGGATTAATATAATGTGAGCTAGTATTCATTTATTATATAAATGTTATTGCCATGGAGAATATGACCTTGATAGGCCTCCCTGTAATCTATAAGTAAAAAAGGGGTTACAGGAGTTAAATATTAAAAATTGCTTTTGTGGTACAGAGGAGGAAAAAGTCATTGTGAAACTTGGACTAGAATTAGCGAGTTTCTAGAGAAAATCCTGTGCTTTAGTATTAAAGCATTTCAAAACTAGATTTTGTAGTCTTTGGTATGAAGTAGACCAACAGTCATGATAAAAGGCTAATTGAAATATATAAAGAATGGATTTTTATTTTCATTATTACAAATGAAATGAGGAAATTAATTTATTCTTGAAGTATGGAAATAGGGGGAAAATGAGCTATCTTTTCTGAGTAAAGGTTAATGACTGCTGTTTTACAGCATAAAAAATAATCCAGTCAGTCAGTCTGTTCTTACTGGTGAAATATCTTCATATCACAGGACATAAAATAAGCTCATAAAGTGAAAATGGAATGAGAAGAGCATGCTATATTTGGGAAGAAACCAGCTTTAGGCTAGGACATCCTATCTGATGTGTTTGTAAACAGGTCTTTTGATTCATGTAAATAGGGCATGACACACTATATTTCATATCTGTAGTTAGTTAAACAAGAAAAACGTAGCAGTGAACAACTGGATGTATGGATGTTGAGACACCGGCGTTCCCTGGGTATGCGGTGAAATAGGGTGCCACAGGCAGAGGTCTTTCCACACCCAAGGAGCTTCGCCAACCTCTTCTAACATCCTAACCCCTTGAAGAAACCTATTTTGCCTTAAGCAGGGATTCTGTTAAATAGTTTCAAACACAGCCATATCTTATCTATCTGGGTTTTATGCCTTATAAAGTGGATCAAAAGACTGGATAGTTTGGGGACTAACATTTATCTGACAAGAACTATCTCAAGAAATTTTTTTTTTTTGAGTTGCTGAAATTTGAAAACTGGGAGTGGAAGGCAAAACATTTAGAGTCTACCTGAACTGGAACATTTTTAGGTATTTCAGTGAAACAAGAAGTTGAGAGCATTCTGCTTCAAGCTGAGTTAAGCATTTCTCTGCCCCAATTAATTTTCAAGATTTTTTAAAGCTCATTTCAAATTAAGTAAAGATCATTTTGAAATGCTATATTTAATCATTTAATAAGAAAAAGTTTAGAAAGAAATAAATGGGTGTATTGTCAATGGCTTTTGTGAGGTTTGTTGTTGTTGCTGGCTGGCTGTCATCCTTGATACCAATGAAGAAATTAGCTCAGATTTGTTGGTGTGCTGTCTCTGGACCCTCCTTGTGCATCCGTCTTCCAGATCAAATGTCTCCTTGTATATTTAAAGCTCTGTCCCTAATGCCATGCCTTGATTTCTGGAAGATAGGGGTATATCCTTTATCTTCTTCCTGGCTAATAAAAATGCTGATTGAACTACATTGCTATAAAATAAATAATTTTTAATCAACTTTCGCCTCTGTGGCCTGCTCCTCTATGCCTTTGCTTTTCATAGATTTTTCCAGTAACTTCAGCAAAAGTGACACAGTTTCTGAGAGTTCAGTATTCACTTACTTTACACCAGGTAAATTGTCCCATCATTTATAACACTTAAGATTTTAGAATAAGAATGTTGTTTATAAAGGCATGAATGATGTTGACATGTCTTTATTCCATCCGCAACTGATTTAAAAAAATCCATATTTCCCCAAAACATACGTGATTTCCAATCTGATGTTACTGTCTAAAGTCACAGTAGCTAGTAGGAAGTGAACAACGTTGTCAGCGTTCAATGGCTGTTTGTTGGTAATGTGAAATGAGATGCTGGTCTCAGCCTGTATTTGCTGTAGTTACAGAGGCCACTGTTTCAGCTGACACTCTTCCTTGTACGCTCAGCAGAGTTAAAAAAAGAGAAGAATTGCATACTCGTTCCTTTTTGAAGGCAAACCTCCAAAAGCAGGATTGAAGCAAATCCACAGGGCAGTCAGTATCAGGAAGTTTGCTCTCCCACTGCCCACGTTGTACCTCCTTTTGTGGAAAATGGGATCTTGTCATTTCCAGAGCTACTAAACTAGCTTTGAGGTAGAGAAGGAAAGGATTTGATGTTTAACTTCAAGATGAATTTAAGTTTTAACTTTGGGATTAATGTCTTAATCCAAATTTAAGCAAGTCCTTAACTGAAAAAAACCCAACCCTTTTGAGATTTAATGTGAAAATCATGCAATGCTGACTGTGGGGCAATAACTGAGGGTCCAGGCCAAATGCAGAACCCCTTTTCTGTGAATCTCTTGCTGCTAGTCCCTAAGATTTCAAAGGCAATAAGCAGGATCATGTTCAGTGAAAAAAATAAATAAATTGGGCCATCAGGGAGGTTTTAAGGCTGTAAAGAGGCTGAGAAGAACAGACTGCATTAATACCACTGGTGCCCTGGAATGATCCACTCCAGCTAACTTGGGAACTGTTAGTTATTCCTTATTTGTTTAGGGAAGTTTAAGACTAGATGACGTTTATCTGCTGGCCCTTGTCAGTGAGGCTGAACATGGCATAGATGAGCAAAAGATTTGATTGTGAAGGTGTTAAGTCACTGAGTATTCAACTTGATGCTGAGTTAGTGAACAGGCTTTTAAAAATTGATGCACAAGTGGGGAAAAGTCTTTAAAGCTCGCTGTCTTCTGTTTACTCTTGAGGATAGCCCCCTAAAATGGTTACAGATGTTCCACCATCTGTAAATAAAGAGTTTAGTAATAGTAGTAAACAACAATAATAAATATTAATAGTAATAATAGTGTTGAGAAGATTAATTATTTGTGCAGTGTTCAAGAATGAAAAGTGTTTAATAAATCAAATTAGTAATTAAAGTTTTTCTATGTAACAGAAAAATATGCTCAGTGAGTTAGATTGGAAAATAATTAGCCAAAATTGTCATTCCCTCTTTGGTCCATCTTTTGTGGAAAGATGAAACCCATGATTGTTATTTTATACACTGTGAACACTGAGTAAGAATGAATGGGTGTTTTATAATTAAATTACAACACATCATGTTCATTAGCACAAAGTTATGGAACTACAATATTCCCAGATATGTCTGTAATATATTTTAATTTTTCTAAAACATTTAGTACTTATATACTTGAGTGCTGCACACAGGCACAACTTCTGTAACGCACAACTTCTAGTCGCATGGTGAGATCTGACATTTCAAATACTGAGGAAAAAAAGTGCTGTCTGCCAGAGCAGACAACAGGCTTGCCGAACTTTGTACTTGAAAATAATGAATTCAGGAAATACCTTGTGCCTGACTCCAGCAACAACCTCTTCCTCCCTAAGAATGATCCCTGCTCTGCGCTCCACAGTGATGGCAAACACACAGACTGGGGTGGGGGGGAAATGGAAAAAGAATCTATAGCTAATGCAAATGTCTTCTGATCATATGGATCCATGTCGCTGCTTTTGCTTACATGAGGCAAAGTCCTTCACTTCTCTCAGGAAAGCTCTGCATTCTGCAACTGAAGGCACCATTTTCTTCTAAAAGAACAGGCAACTGCATTCTAAAGCTGTCTAGGGTAGCAGCCACTGTAGGATAACATTTTAAATCCAATCCATCTCTGCTATTCAGCCACCATTTCCAATGCAGTATTGAATTATTTCCATAATTCTCCTGCTCTCTGACCCAACTTCTGCTCTTCATGATGAAGTGAGCAAGGAATCTGTACACAGATCAAGAGAGTCAGCATTATTTTACGCTGAGAATTTGTCTATGAAATTTGGAAGAAAGTGATATGGTGGAGTCGTACATTTTATCTCTAGAATTGGTTATATCTATTGATACACCTCTGAAAGAAAAAAAAAGAAAAGATGATACGAACATATGTTAAAAATAAGCAAGGTTTTGTGTTGGTGAACACCCCTTCCCCCTCCCTGAGAAGGCTGAACCAAGCATACAAGAAAACAAGGAATGTCCTTGTTATTGTATGCTGATCATCATGGTTTTTCTGTGTCTCCCTAACCAGGATGGACAAGGGCTGTGACTCTTTATTGCCTTGCCCTGCATGAAAGTATTTATAGCAAAACAAAGTGGGCATAAGGTGTCTGTTATCCAGAGTCTTCAAATAAATCTAAATCTAAATCAAATCTTCAATAGTCTTCTAACACTAGAATAAATGACTACCCAAAGCATGGGGAATTTGTGAATCAGATCCCAGATCTCCCCCATCCCGGACTACCTGCTTGTCATCAGCTTTCCAGTAATGGATAGCTTAGGTAGTCTGCAAATAATCAAGACAAAAGGTTGATCCAAGAGTACCCGAGACAGTGGGAAGTCTAGCAGCAGACACACCTCCCAGAACACTGTAACTCCTAAATTGTCCTTTAGTTAAAGCCCTTTTGTACCTTCAAAGAAATAAATCCTGACTTCTGCATTTGGAAGAAAGATACTGCAACTGTGTAATTACCTATTATAGGTAAAGAAAGTCCTAATTTGCTTTCAAATGGGGGTCAGCTTTCTTGTTGCAAGGCTGGCCTGTCAACACAATGTCTAGTTCTCTTGTCTAAACTAAAAATCTGGATTGGTCTAACAATATATATTTTTTTGTCAGTCAGGTGCTTATTTCAGATCTAATCCCCATTATGGATGTTTGCAGGCTGCAAATGCAAAGCTTCCTGTCTGATGGCTGCCTCCATGTTTCCATTTCCATATTTCACATAGCCGTTACCTATTTCATAATTTTGGCAATAGCCTGACAGATCGCTTCAGCAAGGTAGATGGAAAAATGTCACTTTTCCCGACGTGACTCTCATGGTTTCTGTTGTCTCCCTTTATTTCTCCCAGTTAAAACCAGCAGCAATTAAACATTAGTAAGATGACAGATCACCACCATTTTAATTTGCTCATGTATTATCTCTATAATATTTTAGATTCTTCTGTTGACTCTTAGATCATAAGCTAAATTATCAGCATATAAAAGTTCAAACAGTAATCTGTGTGAAGGGAACAGTACTGCCTCCAGTTCTCAGCTCTGCAGTGCAAGGAACTTTTCACTGTCCCATTTGAATGTATCACCTTGTGTCTCCCATGTTGACTACAGAGGTTTTAAGGCACTGCAGCAAGGATTAGGTGATGGTAGTCAGTAGGAGTGCTGTGTATTCTGCCATGATCACCAAAAGAATATTATTCACCTGCTTTATACTCTTGTTTATACCTGTTTTATGCACTATTTTGATGTTCTTAAATGATAAAGATATCAAGACCTGAGGTCAAAAAAAGAATTGAAACATCATTCCACCTGACTTTCTTGACCTTGCCCAAACCAGTGTTTGTCAAATGACTATTGATTGCACGTTTCAGTAACATTTTATTTTATTTAGATGTCATTTTCTTTAATAGTAAGTGATGTTTTTGAAACACTCTAAGTATTCTATGTTATAAAGAGATCAAAAGCAGTCCTAGGTTGAGAAAAAGATTGAATTTGGTCTCCCAAATATTGTATGAATCAACTGCTTTAAAAAAAAGATTGTCAGAAACATTAAGATTCCAAACAGGTAACATGAAACATAGACAAAACTATCAGCTGTTATACTGTTTGAGTCATGCTACAAGTGTATAAGCAGAACTGCTTTAAAGTCAATATTAATAACCAATATTGGATTGAATAAAAGGTCAAAGTATATCAAATCTTATTTAAATTCCAAGGGTAAAAAAATGTTGCTAGAAGTGTATTCAATAACAGGGTTTTTCAAATCTTCAAATATGAATGGAAAAGTAACAGTAAAGAGCAACCATAACTCTAATATCATAGTATTAATGCCCCCTTTTTCACTGATACGTTCAAAATAGCTTTAAAGTAAGATCCCAGGATATCCGTATATTTTACTGCAGAGCAATGAATGCACAGTGGAGGAATCATGCAGTGGCAGAAGCAGAATAGAACCTATATGGCTCTCTTGCATCCTACCGTGGTATACTGATCACTAGACTCCTTTACCATAAGTGTCCTTTTTTGCTAGGGAGCTCAAAAGGACAAATTTTAAACTATGTATGTTGGCATCTCCCTTTTGTATTGGCTTTCAATACCTGGATATTTGTACTGTAGTCCTTTTGTTATAAGAATGTGTTCAAAATTAGTATACAGGTTAGAATCTGAGGAGTAGTAAAATGAAATGGGGGGTAACAGATGCTTGATTAAAATGATGAATGATATTCCGAGCATATCAGCAATCTGTTACTAAGGTTTTAAGCGAATGAGTAATAATATGGATTTCAGAGGATGCTGAAATAAAAGCATGTATTGTCAAACTTGATATGAATAGACTCCAATCTATTGTCACAAATAGTGCCTTTTTACTGCTCAAATGTATGTCTCAAGCTTTTGTGCAAAGTGGTTTTCTCTTCTTTTCCCTTCTTGTAGCAACTGTATTTCCTAAGGAGAAATGTTGAATGGGAAAAGCAGAAACTTCTAGTTATGCTGTTAGTTCATTTGATAAAGGCGAAAACCATCTCTTCTGCACAAAACCCGCTTTGTGAGGGTGCCAAAGAGCTTTTTGGATGGATGGAAATTAACTGACAAATACATCCCAGGACTGCACCCATCTCTAACAGCTTTTTTAGCTGACGGCCTGGCCCAAGAGCTGCCTCATTCCTGCAAATTGTGTGAAACCCTACAGCCCGTGGTTTGGGGAAGTGTGTAGGAACCCCTCCAGTTCAGTGCATCTAGAGCTAAATCTGCTCCCGGTGGATTCAGAGGTAAAATATCTGATGATTTTAGCAAAACCAGAATTTACTCCCTATTCTAGCACATCTGCCAGGGGAGCCTTGCTAAGGGTTGAAAAAAATGGGTGTTTGTGATCTGCATTCTGCTTGTGTGCGTGCACACGTCTGTCTTTCAGACTAAGCATACGCATATAGAAAATATTTTAGGGAGAGTTTTGACTTCCATGCTATTTTTAAAGTGCATTAGGAACTGGTGAGTTTATATAAATGCTGCGTAACAGGGATAGCCTCAAAACTTCAAGGTTGCTTTATATATTGCGATGAGTCAGTGAAGCTGTCGGCAATGTAGAGAGGCAGCTCTGCAGCGCTGGAGGTTGTGGGTGGGTGGTGAAGTGTTCTAAATACATCACATACAAACTTTCCGAATAAGTATAAAAGCAATTTCCCTAATTGAATACACTTTTATTCTTCCTATCACAGGGATTTATGGGCTCCCTCTAGCGGGTAATTTTAGCGTATGAGCTTTTCTCGCCGACTCGTTCTTCTCGGAGAGGGTGCAGCTGACAGGCAAGATGGCTGACAGGCTGCAAGAGCCCCGCGGTTTAAACGTCCTCCCGGGTCTCCGGTCAGCCCGTTGCTACCGCCGCTCTCAGTAAAGTTACGGGGAAAAGTTACACAGCGCATAAGAGGCGCCCGTTACCGCCCGGTTCGTTTGAGAGCAGAGGCTCTGCCAGGGCTCCCTCCCGGGGCGCCACCTCCGCCCTCCCGCCAGCCCGCCTGGGCGGCAGCAGCCGGACCGGCCCCGCGGCCGCCCCCGGCCCGCGCTGCCCTTGCCGGGCGGGCCGGGCCGGGACGCCAGTTTCCCGCCGAGGCGGGCGGAGGGGCGTCTCCGCGCCCCCTCGCCCTACCTCACAGCCAGCCCCGGCCGCAGCCGCGGCCCCGGGCCTTTGCCACCCCGCGGTAGGAAGCGCAGGGCGCGGGCGATAAGCGAGTCGGGACGGCCCTGGCGTGGGCGGTGGGGCCGGGGCCGGGCCCGGGCCCCGCGCCCCCGGCCGGCTGCCCTTCAGCCCGTGGTTTAGGCCGGCGATTAAACCCAGGTTTTAAAAGTCTGAAGCGGTATTACGGTGAATAACGTTTGTTATGAAAACTGGGAGCGTTTCAGGGGCCTCGCTTACTCTTGATTGCTTCAGAGAAAACATTTTGTGGTAGGAAAGAAAGGAATTGGTTTGGCTTTTTTTAGTCTTTTAGTGCGTTTTACTTCTTGGTTCTCTAGTCTTAGCAGAAAGCTAAGGGTTCCGGGGTGTGAACGCTGATGAGGGGTGTGATTGCTACTACGTATTTCTACTTGTCTTAAATTCTAGTTTGCTTAGTATTATTTTTCTGAGGTTTGGTTTGGTTGGGTTGTTTGGTAGGTTTTTTTTGTTTTTTTTTTTTTTGAGAGGATTTTAATGGCGTTTTTAATTCTACATTTGGGTCTAGTTTGACCGATAAAGTCCTGCTAAAGCTTGCATTGCGTGAAGGGTATGTGCTTGTCATTGGAGATGTGCGTAGAACAGCGAGTTACTTCAAGGAGAAACGAACCGACAGAGTCTTGAATGCTGAATCCTGCAGCTCTCCTAGCTGCAAAAGTAATTAAATTTGATTATTTTTCTTCTCATTATAGAGGCACAAAATAAGAGTGGGAAAATGTCACTGAAACAATTAAAACTGGCAATGAAAAATAAGAGGGTTTTTTTTTTTCTTTCCCATACCTCCAGCATAGTTACATTTATAACTGAGTATGTGTCTCTTGTGGTCTCGATTACATCCTGTGTTTTTAGCTGGCAGCGTTTCCTCTGCAGAGGCCCTGTTCTGTATGCCAGCATACATTTCTGTGTGTATTAAGAGAACAGAATCAAGATGAAATAGTAAATGAAACTACACCCCACCCCCCCAACAAGTGGGTTTTTAATACTAATTCTTGGAACAAAACAAGAAGCGGTACATCTTTGTGTTTCTTTTTTAAAACCAGCGAGTGTGCTAGATTTGCCATGTCGAAAGAAGAGTGAGCAATTCATTTAAGTCATCAAGCATGTTACACAGACCTTTCCCCCGTTCTCTAAATATTTGAAGGCTGTATTTCTTCAGTAACGTTTGCTGGAAGTGGAGCTTGGCTTCTCCAAAGTATTCTGGGTTTCAGAATCAGGATGCGAATCCTCACCTTCAGCCACATCTCTTTTTTTCAGTTTGCATAGAAACATTTTTGGAACAGTGAACTCCACTAACAGCTGTATTCAATCTCGAGTAAAAGCACTTCCTGAAAAAAGTGAAATTAAACTTAATATACAAGCTTGCTTGGAATATAATACTATGGAGTTAGGGAACTTTGTGATTGTGAAACCGAATACGTTCACCCCGCTGAGGTAATTTCTTGTAAATTGTACACTATGGAAATCTTTAATCAATGTCAATGTTTTTAAAGCTAAAATTCATACGTTTCAAATGTGCTTTTTATTTCCCCTCGCCCAGAGAGTGCATTAGTTTGCTCGATTTGGTTTTGTTGTTTGTTTTTTTTTTTAAAAAGAAGAATTTTCTGCTGTGCTTGTGTGAAGTAGGAGAGGAGTTAGGGCATGAAGAATGGCACTTTTACCTGCCCTAAGTGTTCGACATCGTAAGTCCAGTCATGAAAATCATGAGACTGATTAAAAAAAGACAAGTATTTAAAAGCAACATCTGATTTTGTAGAAAAAAATATTTTTTAAAAATCAGGCTGTTCTTCAGTTTAACAGTGCAATGTTACAGAGAAGGGGTGGGAGGTATTCAGTATTTTTTTTATATGTGTATGATGAAATGTGAGACTCTGGATATATTTATACTATGATCCAAAGGTAGAAACTGAGCTAGCCTGCATACTGGTAAGCGTCACTCTTGCAGTATAGACTAAAACCACGGACTAAGGCTCAGTTTGCAGCCAGACTTACGCCGTTGAAGCTGAAACCCACCTTGTGGTGGCCACACTGCTCAGGGTATGCGAGCTTCAAAACACAAAACAAAACCAAAAGCAGCCACGCATTGAAGCCGCATGTTGGAAGTGTCGACGTAAGTCTGTCGTTCATCTGACTTCATGATCCAGGACTTCAAAACAAAACCAAAAAGAACACCACACCAAACCCAAATCGCTCAGTCGTATTTAAATTTTAAATAGAGGAATGGAATGTTTAAGTCCTTACAGGGGCTAAGCAGCAGCGTCAGTCATTGGGGCACGCCAGTGAAGTCCTGCCCTAGCTGGTACCTAATTCTGTATGTACCTAAGGATCTAAATACATTTTGTGTATATTTCTGCATTCGGTAGCTTGGAAGGAGAGTATAAGGGCAAAGGTTTGAATGGAATTTTCTTATGTTTGGTGTGAGTGTCGTAGCCACAGGTTACAGAGCTTATTCCCTTCTTCCTTACTAGCATTTCATTATTTTACGTAAAACTGTGACCACGTTGATAGCAGAGATTGAGAGATCCACTCCTGAGTGCTCAAGGCAGCGGGCGCTAGGACTGGGTGTGAGTGCTGGCTCCAGGTTGAATTTAGGGCTCTTGTTTCCAGTGGGATGTTCTGAATGTGTGTTTCTTCTGAAGCATCTGTGGTTTGTCTTCCCTTTCCCTTTACTCAGGGCATGAGTAACCCAAGGGCCTACCTTGGAGCAGGAAATTCCAGGAGGGGGAAGGCCACCTACTATGTGCTACAATAGCTAGCCAAGTGACTGACAAACTGCCATTTAACTCCTCATGCTGTCAGCTTTAAAGAGAAACCCTCCTTTCAGCAGTTTTGCTTTAAAATCAAGCTTCACTTCCTGATTTACCAGGAGAGAACAGAAAAAAAAGGTCATTCGAAATATTGTAAAATACTTTTAAATTCTAGGAAAAGTTGGATTTTGTGTAAGCACTGAGCGTTTGGCTGTATTTAGCTAACAAAACACGCAAAATTTCTGCTCTGTGTCATATTGTGGATTCTGGAAAGTAAAAATGGTAAATGTTTTAACTCTTAATCTGTATGTTCACAGGCACAACATTTCCCATTTGATGAGGACAGTCTAACTTTAGTAATATTTGCTGGTTTTATGATTCATCAGTTTAGAGAACTTTCAGGGCAAGTTAATTATCTAGTGTGAAGTGGTGGGGGTTGTCATGTTGCTGTATATGCTGTATATTTTTGGATTATCTGTATTTTTCTGTGGAAAATACAGGTGTGAATTGCAGTAATGCAACAGACTATTTGGGGTACAAATACTTTTGTACAAAAATATACATTGGAAGTTTTCTTTTAATGTAAATAGAAATAGTTGTTTGCACCCCACTTGAGCTCGGTTATGGCTCTTAGGGCAGCAGAGTATACCTTAGCGCTTTGGCTGCTTTATGGCTGGAACACCATATTTTAGTTGGCTTTCTTGTAAAATGTAGGCTATATACTCATCTGTTGGATGTTTTGTTCTCTCTCGGGAACAAAATTAGTTTCTTTCTTAGCATGATTTCTCTTTATTTTATCCAAATTCATGTAACTGAAATGAAAATTCTGCCCACCCCAACCAGTTTTTTCCTTTTTACCACCAACAAAAGAACTGAGCATTTTTTCCATTCCTTGTCCAAATTGTTAAGACCCCCCTGAGGAGCTTTGTTTACAGTGTCTTCTCATTCTTTTTTTCCTTGACATTCTCCCCTCCCTCCAGCAGTGAGATACTAATTAAAGAGAGGACACAGTGACCCTGGGTTGTTTAGAAGTCACAGGGGAGGGGTGGTGGCACAATGACAAAGCCATCCCTGCAGGAAGTAACCAGGCCGGAGAGCCAGCACAATACTCACTTCCATCACCTGGAAAACCCTTTCAATCTGGGGATCTAGCCCAGAAGCAGTTTTATTTTCCCTTTAATAAAATATCTTCGTTACAAACAAAACCTCAGTATCTCTGTGTGTCAGTCTGTTTAACAGGGTTATTATACGAGTACTCTTTTTTTTCTTAAACCATTACTGAAAAATATGGCTCTTATTAGAGTTTGTGAAGTAAAAGCAGTATTAATAATAGCACGTTACCAAATGTCATCTACATTTGCCTTTAATTTAAAGGGAAAGCATGATAACATCCAGCAGGATTATGGTCTTATCTAGTATACACGAATGTCGCAATATTATTATGGCTATTATGACTTAATTACTAGGTCATCGATACGTATGGTGCTTTACAAACACCTAGTGACAGAGAAATCCAGGATTCATTCCAAATTAGATTTTGTGAACTGGACCAAAAAGCCATCACTTTGGATTTACACCTGTGAAAATAAGATTTCTATTTATGCAGAAATCTCCGCTGCAGGGCATTTCCAGCATAAAGGTGAAGGCAGGGTCCTGCTGCTTGCGCTGGGGCACCGCCTGCTCCCGTGCAGCATTCTGCTGGCAAAGCCAGGGAGACTCTGTTGATATGTTAGTGCAGCCAATTAGATAAATCAGCAGGCTCTAGCCTTCGCACTCCACCTTCAGTGTTATCTGTACAGTTTTATCTTGTACCCGTAAAAGAATCCAGCTGATTTCAGTAGCTATCCACTTGGGCTGGCCCGAGTAAATCAGATTGCAGTGTTGAAGTTAGCAACACGATACCTACCATTCCTGTTGAATACATGGAAAAAAAAATCCAACTGTCTGGGAGCTGGATCAAACTGCAGACAACATGCACTTTCAAATGCATAATTAAGGGATCTTTTGATTTTTATCTTTATGGATTTTTTTTTTTTTTAGCAATTAAGAATAAAATCAGCTGGGAGAAACATCCCCTGTTCGAGGCAGAGGAGAGAACACCATTGTGTATCACTCCACAGCCTGACATAATCATTGTCGTCTTACTAATAATCTCTTAACATTGAAGTTTTGTCTTATTTTGGTTTTTTTTTCCTTTGTTTTAATTCTTGGAGGTATGATGATGCATGGAAAAATTGTAAGTTTTAGTATGCTCATTTCACTAAGTATCAATCTGTGCAACAAGGTTTGCACTTAACAACTAAATGTTGTCTCTTCAGCCAAATTTAAAGTCTAAGTGTAACCCAAGAATGGTAGACATGGATCCATTGGATCGGTCAGTTCCACATATCTAACATGCCTTTCACTTTCAGTGTTAAGGGGTGTAAAATATATAAGACAAAAAAAAAAAAGTCAGTGTATATGTGTTTTCAGTTATTTTGTAAAATCTTTGCTTATACCAGTCAAAAATATCCTGATCAAATGCAAGGATTTGTGTAAAAGTACCTATATTCCAGATAGCAGGTGTCAGAATTTTGGTAGCATTTGTTCTGTAAACTCTTTTTTTACTCTTATTTTTTAACGACCTACTGATCCCTCAAAAACTAAGGTGCTGTCACTTTTGATCGGCTAGTGGCCTTGCGTCTTCAGGAAGATACTATGCCCCAGCACCCTAAACCAGCCTGAAGAACAGATCATGTCTTTCCCTGCTGTGACTCTGTGACCCTTCGCACCTACCCAGAGCGCGAGCTGGCTGTGTACCAAGAGACCTGCAAAGTTATTGCTGTCTGGGCAACAGAAAAGAGCCAATGGTATCAAAACCTAATGCTGTGGTCGCGTGATCATGAATGCCAGGTCTGTGCCCTGTGGGACTGCTTGGCTGTGCAAACGTGATCCAGATGGGGTGCGAGCACATGCGAGCTGCATTGCTGCTGCTGCTGCTGTGCACAGCGCAGGCCTTGTGATCGTAGAGGCGCAGCAGCACCCGCAGCCTGCCCAGAGCTCCTAGCAGCCTTCCTGCGCTGGTGCCCTTTCTCCGCTAAATGCAAGCGGTGTATCACCAGCGCCTGAGCCGGGCTGGGTTTCTGGCACCGCTAAGGGAACAGACTCGCTGTCTGATGCAGCAGACACTGCCCTGGGTTGAGCAGTGGTGACCAGTGTCCTCCCAGGTGCTGGCTTTTGCGTGTTTGGATCATTTGTGGGAGGCAAAGACAGGCGTGAATGCAGTGACTGTCTGAAGGAAAGAGTCTGCTTAGAATGAAAACACTGACATTTTGGACACCACTGGGGACTGCAATGTTGGAGTAGACAGGAGACAAAAAGGGACTAAAAAATGCCTCTGTCTGGGTAATCTTCAGTTAGAGAGCAGTCCAGGTGTCTGAGACTATGATGAGGCATATGTACCGCTGGACTAAAATTGTCACCCTTCAAAAATTTGGAAAAAGAACTACATACAGTTTGTTTTTTAAGTGACTTTTACCAAGGAGAGCCCATTTGTCCTGCGTATTCACTGCATCGCATCATGTGGCTAATGCAGCTTTGATCCAGTACAGAGTTCCCTAAAATTTGATTTAGTATCTTAGGGAATCACAGCACAATTGATTCAGACCAAAAAGTATCAGCCAGTCTTGACATCACTGTTCGTTATTGCACTGCCCATTTGACTGGATTGTTATTGTTCAGATTCCTTTCTGGTTTTGTAATGGCTGTATTTCACATTAAAGTTCAATGCTTTAATTAAGGAAATGACTGAATAGGAAGTTACTGTAACCATGATTTCAGCTTTTAAAGAAAGATTGTTGTACACGTGAGGGAATTTGTGAACTTAAGTTTTCTGTTAAATGTGCAACATCTCCACTTTGGTTTTTAAACCACTGATATTCAGATGGATAAATCACACCATTTTCTTTCTCTTTGTGGAGCTTTATTAGTTTGTTTTCAGGCACATAGTATATTGCAGTGTCTTTCCCTGAAGTATGGTTTTAAGCAAAGATGATTTAATTTGCAAGTTTAATTGAGAACTGAAGGCAAAACTAAGGACATTCTGTGTTTGCAAATGTCTCTTCAAATAAAAATATTTCATGTGCTGCTACATAAAACCCTGAGTAGCTGCTTGCGTTCGGTTTTGAGTCTGGTCGGGGCTCTGCAGTCAGGCTGCTTCTCGCCATTGCCGTTCCCTCAGCAGTTGGGTGGGATTTGGAAGTTCCGGCCTCTGTGCCTGGGCCTGGCCAAGGCTGTTACACGTTACAGCTGCTCCCTGCATCAGAACTGGGAAGTCGCTCCTTAGGAAGAGTATGTGTGTATAGCTGTAGATTTAAACTGAATCAGTTTCCTTTTCCACTTCATAGCACGCCCGCGTGAACAGTTGATTCAGTCCAGCTAAGGAGCGTGGTAATGTCTGCTGCGAAGAGTGGAATAAGTGGCTGGCGTGGATGTGGAGAGGGAATGCTGTGGTGGGGGGAGACACCGCTTAGATGAGATCTGATAGGAAAGAGTAGCAAAGACTCAGTGAGAAAAAGAAAGGAGCTCACATCTACTCATTATGACAAGTACCTACTCTGCCAAATGGCATGTTTATTAGTTTGATCAGCTATCAAATAATTACAGTGGTACAGTAAATAGCATTAAGTACTATGCGTCATCTGAAGCCTGGAGTTTCTCAGCGTGAAAAGGCATGACTTTCTTTTTTTTTTCCTTTTCAGTATGTTTACTTTATAGTTTACAGTTCTTGAAAAGAGCAAGGAGCAGTCTAGTAGTCCAGCACAAACTAAGATCTGTAGGTAGGTATTGTAAAATAATGCCTGTTGTAGGGTGAGGTGCCTAGCAGGCAGTAGACACTGACAATCAAAAAGTAGCTGGTAGTTAATGACAGGCACATTGCCTGGCTGTTTTAACATTTTAACAAAGGAATTCTAGCACGGTTTTGATTCCATTCTTGAATTTTATCAGCCAAACATAATAGAAAACCAGTAATTAGACAGTTTTAACCATTTAAACCAACTGTACTGAGGAATCAAAAATACAGATTATAAGAGGATGTATTATTTTAAATGGAAATGTTATGGTAATACATTCTAGAATTAACCTTTTAGTTAAATTAAAACTGCCTTTTGTTTTGTTAAAAAATTAAAGGTTGTCTACCTTGGTGACATTTCAAAGACTTAACCTGGTTTTTATAAGGAAAAAAAGGAGGTTTTTTTTTTTTTTCTGTATTCTACAGTGACAGTAGTAAAAACTACAATAAGGAAGCTCAACATGAGTTGCTTGTTTTGTGTGATTCTGCTCAAATGGATTTGTGGTCAGATTTTACTTATTTTAATACAGAATATGTAATTTATTGTTTATTTTTTTTAAATGAAGATTCAGATTGGACTTTATTTTGCAGTTTAAGTAACTTATACCTCAAAGTTTTAGCTTCTCCTATTTTTCTTTTCTGTTCTTTGAGTAAGAACAGTTTGGTCAAATCTGCTGGTGTAGCCAATGCATAGCCCACTGAATATAGTCACCCAGGGATTAATACAGCTCTCTGGCTTTTTTTCACTCTGGCCTAGTTCCTGCAAAATCATGTGCCTACATGATTTAGCCACATGAACCGTCATATTGTATGTTGTCGCTAGGAAAAAGGGTTTATTCTTTCTCAAGTTTAGAAGTAGATTAAAAAAAGCTTAATGCCTAGTAACATCAAAAAAGTTAGTAGTTTCCATAGGTTTTAGCAACTGGTATCAGGAGCTTGCAGGTGAAATTACTGTTGCAACGTATGGATTTTTCTTTACTCATACCTCTTGTCAGTATGTTTGTAGTTGATTTAAGAACGCTCCTTTTTCTCCAGGTAATGTCAATAGATTTCATACATGCAAGCACAGAAGTTAATGCGTATGCTTAAATGATCTGAGGCAGTGTTGGGAACAACCCTTCTGAGGAATGAAGTAGCAACTTCAAGTGGAAATATAATGAACAGGGGGATTAAAATGGAAGCATTTAGGCATATTTAGATTTTGAACTTTCTTTTCAGGTCTTTTAAATGGTGTCTGTAATTCTGATAAAAATTCTTGAGTTGTGAAACAGTGGGCTTTACTCAGAAAACAATTTCTTGGATGCAAAATGTATTTTTTCACTTTGTGCAGAATGTGATTTATATAACATCTCAGCTGACATGATCTGACATGTTTTTATGAATTCCTTTGCAAGGCAAAAATGCCTCTAGTTGCAATTTATAGTAATGAGACTGTCTGCTGTAAAGTAACTGATTACAATGAAGGTACAAGAAGCAAGCATGTTTGCTTTTCCAAGCCATTAACCTCTCCTTGCTTCTGGAGTACCTAAGCCTATGTTCTGCAGCAATGTTATCCATGGGTCTCCAAAATCCTTGTTTGTCCAAACATAATTGTGTGTGTGCTTCACCAAATATAGTTGGATGGTATTTTGGACTGGAGTTCAGCCAATCAGGTTGAATTATAGGTCTGACAGGTAACCAAAAAATACAACAAAGCTCCATCCATAATCACGTAAACAAATATTCACATGAAAACTTTTCAATGATCTTCAGAATGTTGAAGGGTAAATTGTGTCTCAGGGTCAAAAGCAATATTATGGTAGTACCCAGTTGTTTTTATTATGTACTTCTGGATTATATTAGGGGACAACTGGATCAGGTCCTGAAGTGGGCAGTTGTTTGTTTGGTAGTTTTGGTGGATAGGTAAAAAAAACCAGATGTGCATGCAAGGGCATATGTTCAAATAGATTCATGTTAAAATACTGTAGAGAAAATTATCCAAATTTGCTTCCTGCTAGAAGATGATCATCTATTTCCTCCTAGTAAGTAGTCCTAGAAGGTTCTTGTAGCCATTTGCTGAAATTCTTTTTGCCTTAGAGCCCCGTTCAGCAAACACCGCTGGGAGTTTTTCTCCACTCAAAAATAAGTTTGCAGTGTAACTTGCTGCACTGGAATATTGTGAAGATCTGGTCCCTGGAGAGTTTAGTGCAAAATTCTTTTTGAAGATCCCAGGACAGAGAAAATCCTGGCTCTGCAGAGCCTCTGACAGAAGCTGCAATAGTGGAAGATAGGGGAAGGAGTTGCCGAGGCAGTGAAGAACTTCAAAGAATGCTGGAATTAGGGGCGAAAGTTCAACCTAATTCTTGTGTTATCCGAACTCGCTCACCCAACTCTGTTGCAGTGCATCTGCACAAAATGGCCGGAGTCTGGTTGTTGCAATAACCTCACTTTTCTGGAATCTGACTGGAAATGTATGGTTAAAAAAATGGTCGCCAGTGAAAAATGTTCTGAGTAAAATTCCATGAGGGAGCCCTAGACTGAGAGAAGCCACCCAGCCAGCAGCACCTCCTCCCATGGGGGGACACACACCTTCCCCGCCTTGCCTTCTCCCATCTGCGTGCTCCTGACACTTGTGATGGTCTTATTAGACACCTTGGTGACCCAACTCAACTCCCTGCCATGGCAGAAAGAAAAGCAGAAAGATTTCTGCTGGGTTAGTGAGTTGAATCAGCAAGAAAAAGAAAGAGAGGATGAAGCAAAGGGCTCAAAACCGTGAAGCTCAGAGCAAGAAGGGGGAAAGGAACAGAAGAGTTCCTCCTTTTCAGCGTCCCTGAGTGGTGAAATACATTCAGAAGATCACAAAAGCACAGTTGTGTTTTCATTCTGGGTGAAATTTAGGACCTGCTGGTAAAGCCCTATGGACCAGACCAGGATTTCATTCCAGGTTTTAATCTTTGATTTATGTTCATTGATATTGGTGAACAGACCTGTGAGATATGGCTGTGCAGTGTCTGATAGATACTTTGAATCCAACTCGAGAGAATGTGTTGAAAACAACTTTAAGAATCTATTTACCTAAATAAATATAAAACTTAATTATGATGCAGTGAAATATTTCCCCACCACAATTTGTGCTGCTGCCAGCCCATGACACTTAGTATAGAACAATTAGTAAATAACTCTATGAATTATTCCCTGAAATAAATTGTCCTAGCCATCTTGATTAATTTACTGATTACAGAACATAAATATTCAGATCATCTCTGAATTTAAAATTACAGGAACTGCAATGATGAAGGTGAAGACAGACTTGGGATAGCAATGAAGTTTGTTGCTAGTTTAGCTCAGAGTGCAAGTGGCAAAAAACCTGTTTGCAGCCGCTGGTTGTACAGCATGTCAGAAAATGATGCTTCAGGGAAGGGCTGCATCAGCAGGGGCTGCATCCTTCTTTCACCCCCCAAGAGGGCTCTGCGAGTTATAGACAATCACAAGGCGCAGGGAATCTTCCACTGCAGGGTCCGAGTGCCATGCTGCTGGGGGTCTTCCAGTGCCATGGCCACTGGGTGGGTGATTTATTAGTGCTGAATTTACACAAGAGGAAGAATTTTCTTTTTCTGAAGATGTATCCGTTGATCATTTTGATCTCTATTGTATTGGTGTGTATGCATATACAAGTGTAACAAGTATGCAATTTCAAAACTCAGAGGGGTAGAGCATGCATTTTTAGGGGGAAAAACGGAGTTTATAGCTGCTTTGGTAAACTAAAGAAGCTTTTCATTTTGGCAAACCCATAATGCCTGTCAGAGATGTATGCTACACCAGGTACTTCAGGAACAATTCTATCAAGGTTTATGTGGATACTTTTATTTTAAAGATACCGAAAACGAGATAAGATTCAGACTTCTTATTGAATATTTGCTTAACTTCTGCCACATGATCTTGTTTCTTCCCTTCATACTCAAAATTAGGTTATTATAATCAGATTGTGTATTATAAACAAATGTCTTTCTGTTTGTATGTGATTATAAAACAAACTTGGAGGGTAAAGGCTATAATATTGACACAGATAAATTTATATGCCCCTTTGAAATCTATATGGAAATCAGTTTCTCACACTCCAGCTGAGATGATGGAAAGGGACACCAGAGAGCCAGTAAAGCGCTGTCAGTGTACTCAGGGGAGTTTGAGCACTGTAAAGACATTTGCAGGTCAGAAATGAGGTTAATTGACAAGGATGTGTGTGAGGACAGGAAAAATTTGCACAGTGCTTGTCAGCAGGTAGAGCTGTCAGTTCTTCACTTGACCGCTAGTATTTGCCGAACAAACGCAACAGGACTTTGTTCCAGGGAAAGGGAAAAAAACCCCAAGAAGAGTCATCTCAGGACAACAGCATTGTTTGGAAAGAGCCGTGTTTTGTGGTTTTGTTCCAAGATTTCCACACGTACACACCTACTGTACACAATCTCCAGTCTGCTTCTCACTCCGGCCAGCGTGAGTGCTGGCTGCAGCAGAGGTTTGCAGAGCGGTATCTGGTCTGGTTTTTTCCTCAGGTATTCATCAAGCCTACAGCTTGAGTGTGCAAGCCTGGTTTTGCACTAGTGACAATGACTCCGTCTTTTTTGGCATATCACATTTTAAGTGACTTTTTCTGCCTTTTTCCTGTTTCCATAATGAGCCATGTTGGATATAGCATATGTGCAGTTCCAGCCCGCTCCTCGTTGCTCTAGTACAAAATTTGCCTATAATGCAAATAGCGCATGTTTCATTCAAGGCTTCAAAGGCATCCGGTTTTATAGATGTGGAAAGACCAGGTAAGGGTCTGAATTTTCTTTTTTTCTATAGCCGCAGAGCACCGACAAATCTGAGGCTATTTCACAGACTTAGATACCAAGAAAGCAACACATAAAGGAATAAAATTCGTGTCTGGCTGATTTTCGGTCAGACCCTGCACTCTAACCACTGCGTAATGATTTATCTTTTCAATGCCATTAACTGTTCTCAATCTTTAAACATATTTTAATTGTAGGAATCTTGTAATTAATTTTCTTTCTTATTTCTAAGATTCTAGTAAAATAGCAACTATTCAAGCCTGGCCCACACGATTTTCATCCAAGAAAATTCAGCACACCAAAATTGAACTGATTGTGGCTAGAAAGAGCCTCTTTTCTGTTGGAAAACCAGGCAGATACAACCCTACTTTAGAACCATACTAATTCTGAAGTTTTAGAAAAAATACTTGTGTATTTCCAGATTTTGCTTAATCTTTTATTAGTATTTGCATTAAAATGTAAATATGTAAAATATATAAAAAAATCAAATATCTGCATAGATTCATTGTTTCCTAGGAAATACTTAGCAAATTTTTTCGCTTTCTTCTTCTACTGTTCCGTAAATTTATTCTGCACAAGATGTAAAAAAACCCCACAGTCAAGAAAGGACGTCGAAACAGTGAGCTCTTCTTAGTAGTCTCACTTAAAACATAAATGTTTTAATATAATGATGAACAACTTCCTACATAGTTAATAACAAAGAAGAAAAAACAATATACTTTGTCATTTCAGACAGACATTATTTTGTTCTACAATAAATCTGGCAGCTGTTTACAGACTTTGACTGCTTTATAGTTTCAAACAAGTATCTGGCAGCATTATCAAGCTAATGGCAGAATTCAAATCTTTTAGAGTCATTGTAGTTAATTCCACAAATCAAGATTGGATTTTGTCCTGTGCTTTAATTACTGATTATGAGCAGCCTCCTTAAATTCCTGTTACACAGTAATCCTTTACAGTAATTCTGTTTCATACTTGTGCTTCCCAGAATATGCAGGGTATATTTAAGAAGGGGGTGTTTGTTTGACAGTGGAGATACTTCTATAAGGAAGTATCTTGTCGTGGCTTTCAAAGAATAAATAATGCATTCCATAATATAAAATGCTGGCATGGCATTAGCAAGAGATTGTGTTGCTCTCTCTGTTCATATTCTCGACACCAGTCATCAGTGAAGGAATGGCAACAATTACTTATAATTGTGCAATTTATAAAGTAGCCTTCCAAGAACATTTGAGGAAGCGTGGAAGGAATGAACTGCAAGCTAAAATGAATAGGAGGAGTCAAAACATGTCACGGGAGGCACAAACCCAGTGGCCACAGCAGAGGCATTCTGTGGGCAATGAAGGGAGCAGAGGACCGCTCTTTTTTCACAGAGGGCTGTTGAATTTAAGGGAAGAAAAACTCCACAGTAGAGGTGATGGAAAAATCAGAGACAGATTAGAGGATTCACAGAGAGAACGAGCTGATGGGCTCAAATCAAAAGAAATAATTGTAGTGACTGTGCACAGGTATTTTATAATGTGTGCTGAAATGGCATTTATTTTTTGTATTCTAATCTAGAATATAAGTAATTTGGTATCTGGGTACCAATATTTGAAACAGTACAGCTGGAAAAGATTATTTGTCTTCTCCTTTTAGTTGTGATCATCATGGAGATCTTTTCTTATTCTTGAATATATTCCTGTGATTATCTTGAAGACTGCATTCTTAAGCAGTGAGTTCTCATTGCGTGTGCAATACCTCACTCTTAGTAGATCATATACTCCTGCAGAAGTCATTAAAAAAAGAAAATTTACAGAAGTTCTTATATAGAAAGTGTTTTGCCTGCTCATGTCATTACTATGTCCCATTTCTACCGACCTTTCCTTCTCGTCCTCCCTTAGCAAGATACAGATTTTTTTTTTTTTTTCATTACCTGCATACTGGGAATACTTAAGTAATAAGAAAAACAATGATGAGCTTATTTATCTCTGAAGGAACTACCCATGTAATGAAGTTTACTTTATTCCTTTGGCTGTTATAAATGCCTTTCTTGCTTTCAGTTCTGCATAGATGAATTTAAGCCTAAAAATAAATATCTGCTTCTGGACAATACTTAGCTTCCCATAACCTGTTATTAACACTTTTCAGGAAATGCTTAGTATCTCTCAAAGTTCAGCCCTTATGCTGTTTTCTTGGCTTGCATAGGGTATTTCAGAGTAATTTTGCACTATGGCTCAGCCTCCTGCCTACTCTGGTTTGTGTCTCTTTACATGTGACTGAATGTGAGGAGGGGATGGATCCTCAAGCAAGTGAGCATTGTGGTGGAAAGCCCGTAGGTCTTCTAGGTCCTGTCAGGGTGGGGAAATGAGGTGCCCATAATCACTTCTCCATTAATTGGTCTTCAGGAGGCCCCGCAGTGCCCAGGAGAGCAGGGTTGTGGGGAAATTCGGGAGATCCAATCTGGACTCAAAGGGTTTTGCAAGAGACTGAGAGTGCCCCTTTTAAAGCAGATCCGGGGCTGAGGGACCATCTGTCCTACAGAGGCACTGAATGCCCTGAGGGGAAATAGCTACTTCGGTTGAATTTTGAGATAAATGAGGGAAGCCGTGGATTTGATTTAGAACAGAAATGGTAAAGTAGCAGCATTTAAATGCGTAGAACTGTTTTTAAAGTAACGGCTTACTTTTGCCAGTCTACTATTTGTTAAGAATGATGAACATTACTGGAAAGATTCTTGAGGACTTCCAGTTGTCTCCAGGTTTTCATAGAAATCTTTCTTTCTGTATTTACACAGTTTCTCTGCAAACCTACATTTCTGAACTGTACATAAAAAAAAAAAAAAAACCACCAGAAAAAACAAAACATGTAATTATAACATTGTAGCTCCAAAATGCACCAGGTCTGCTCAGTGAGCTTTCCTTATTTCTGAATAAGCAACTCTGGGTAATTTAAAGAAGCTCTGAACATAATTTATACAGACACTTAGATTTTCTTAGACCCTCCAGTCACTTTTTTCCCTCAGGATCAAAATGAATCGCTCATTTATAACTGTAAGCAGCAAGATGCCTGGCTACCTGCAAGCCTGTTCACACCAGTTGTAACACCGTTAATAATAAAGTCCTTGAAAATATGATTTGAATTATGACATCTGTATACATTTTAAGGTTGGGTGTCTCAGTTTTGTGGTTGCTAAATGAGTAAGACTGAGACTGTTCTTTGCAAACAAGGCATGCTTCTTGCAACCCAGAAAATATGTAGGGACTGTTATCAGTATCTTGAATTGATATATCACTGTACATGTACTGAAAAGCCCAGGGAATTATCTTGAGCCTTATCAACTTAATCTCAAAAGCAGGGTTTTACACAGAAATAATTTTGCCAATGTTTTGGAGTAAGAACAAAGCAGCTTTTTCATATGAACATAGTTTCAGGTCGGAAGGGACCTCAGGGGATCTCTGGTCCAACCTCCAGCCTGAAGCAGCATCAGTGGAGATCAGGTCAGGTTGCTTAGGGCTGTACACAGTCTGGTCTTGAGAACGTTCAAGGATGGAGACTGTGCAGCCTCTCTGGGCGATGCCTGTCCAGCCTTATGTCCGGCCAGAAACTCTCGTTCCAATTTAGGTCTGCTGTCCCCTTCCCTCCAGCCACACTGCTGTGAGGAGCCTGGCTCTGTATTCTCAATAACCTCATCATAGCTCTTGGAAGGCAGCTGTTTCCCCGTTTGAGGCAAAAATGGATACAGATTACGCAAGCCTTTTAAAAAGAATCGAAAATGTTGATAGGTAGATTAGCTCTTAAGGTTTTCATCCCAGAAAATTCTGTAATGTGTTTTTCTTTGAGAACAATAAATAAGCAAATACCATTTGATTGTGATCTAGTAGATGTTTACAGGATTATATTTGTTGGTGTGTGTTTTCCCAATATGTTAGGAAAGAGAGTAATGGTAACCAAGGGAAAGGTGTCACACAGTGAGTTCAAGGGAGGGAAATTGTGTCCAAATCACAGGAAGCTGTGGGACATGTGGTGGCAGAAAGGGCAAGACTGCAGCTTTTCGGATGCTGCTTTGGAAAATTCTTGAGTGCCTTCCCTGGTATGACAGTGACTGAGAGTAGGCCCAATGGAGCGTACAGTGTTTACATCCCTCCAGCCTCTTCCCTGGGGGATGGGGCAGGAAGAGGAGAGGGAAGGAAGCAAAGGATGATTGATGGGTTTTGAAAAGCTTTTTCCCTGCGAGGGGGAAGGTGTGGTCACTCTACGCATCTCCAGCTAACAAAGCCCTCCTGTAGGTGTAGCAGATGTAAGCTTTGTCACCCCTTTGGTGACGAGAACACTGTGCAGAAAAATACTGTTCCTGTTTTTCCTTTGGGAGTACAGATTTGAGCAGAAGTAGCCTGTCACTGTTACAGTTCATACTGCTTTAAGACGGTGTTTCAGCACTGAATCCGATCGTGTCATCTGTGAGCATGGGGCTATAATAAGTAAGACCAGAGCACAGATCGCCTACTGTATGTAGTACATCTCGGGAAGGCATGAGCACACAGCTACATTTCTATCAAATTAAGCCGCAGGTACATGAACATATTAAGCCAATATAATCTGATACTGCTGCCAAAGCAAGCAGTCATATCCACCCTCTTACCCCTGCCTATTTTTGCTCCCATGCTACCTCCTCTGTTACGCTGGCACAAGCGGTAGCACAGCCACATGCTGAACCAGACAAAGGAAATGATCTGGAAGAAAACTAACCTGATCAGAGAGAGAAAAAAAAAGGTTTCACCCAGAATCAGTTGCTGAACCATTGCTTTTTTCAGCAGTGATGCCAACTGATGTTGCTGTAAAGCGGGCATGAGGCTACATCCTTAACCAGACCAGGGAATATGAATTTATCCTAGCTTTAAGCCTCTGTGCTGACTTTATGCCAGCAGTGGGAATACAAATGATCCATGATCCAGCATGATGTTAGGGTAGAACAGACAGACAGTACCTGATCTGGCAGAGTCTGCTGGTACAAACTTACTCCGTGTTTTTCAATGGCAGTGATCACCGTGTGGCTGCAGTGCTTTTCATCCAGTACTAGTAGCCCTTAAACCTGTGTTACCAAATGAAGGCCAAACCAAATGAAATCCATTTTAGAACTTGGAAGAGGAAAAAAAAAAAAAAGGAAAGTTCTGCAGAATGTAGTTCTGCCAGGTGACAGTGCTTTCTTACCACCAGCTGTACTCAGGTGGGCTCTGATCTGTGGTGACAATATGTGAGGACACCAGAATACTTGGTGATTATTTGGAGCCAAGTAACTGAAGATTATGGCTTTTGTAGATACAGCACTGTCAGATGGCACTATGTTACTTGGCCTTTCGGTAATGAACTACCTGGCCATTTTTGGGTTTTGCCCAGCTGTTTCCCACTGTCATGTTTGTGTGTGAGAGATTAGGGCCACTGTGTATCAGGAAAGAGGAAGAAGAAACCAAAAGGTGCCTGACGATGCACATCCATACCAGGAGGTCTTCTGCAGTGTCACCAATGAGAAACTCAGTGGCTTGACAAACTGTAGCTCTGAACTGAAAAACTAGATGACCAGCCATCAGTGGGTGACATAAATATCACAATGTAAACAACGCAAAGTGATAGTGAGTGGAGTTGGAAACCCATTTTCTCCACGTGTCCCCATCTCATTGCCGAAGAACTGCAACGTTTTCCTTGGGCCAAATTTTTGTGAAGAAAATCAGACTTTCCCCCTTCTTCGAGGCATTAAGGGGGGGCTTTGACCGGACGTTCCTCCCCCTCGCCCCATCTCTAAACCAGAAAAACTCGAGAGTGAAACCCTGCAGGACTTACTGCGCTCACAGCAGCCACCCCGCAGGCTGGGGGCGGGGGTGGGGGGGTGGGGTGTGTTAGGCAAAAAACAGGTCTCCCTGCACAAGCCGGGGAGTTGCGGGGTATCCGCAGTCACCTCGGAGGGCGGCGGGCCCGCGGCGGAATGCGCGGCACGCGGGGCCAGGCGCAACTTGCGCCTGGCCCCGCGTGCCGCGCATTCCGCCGCGGGCCCGCCGCCCCCCCGCTTTAGGCCCAACCATTTGCGCGCCGCGGGGGCGCCCTCCGCTCCGCACCGCTCCGCGCCTCCCCCTGCCGCCGCGCCCCGCTCCGCACCGCCCTGCGCAACCCGAGGAGGCGGGGCGCGGGCACCGTGCCCGCTCCGCGCTTCCCTGCTGCGGCTCGGCCCTCCTTCCCTCCCTCCCTCTTTCTGGGCGGTGGTTGAGGCCGGCGGGAGGTGGGGTCGTCTGGGCTGGGCCGGGGAAGCCGGCGGCGGTCAATGAGGGCCCGTTGATGGCAGGCTGGGCGGCCGCGGAGGGGTAGGGTCGGCGCGGAGCGGGGCGGAGCGGGGGGCCAGGGGGAACGACCGAAGAGCCGCAGGCGGCGGGGAAGGCACGGAGGCGGGGAGCGCCCTGCAGCCCCGCCGCGCCGCAGCCCGGCGGCCGCCAAAGTTGCTCCCCATCCCGAGGGGCAGCCGGGGATCAGGCGGGGCGATGATCTTCCCCAGCAGCAACAGTAGCGCGGCGGGCAGCAGCCGGACTCCGTATCGGAAGCAGGTAAGAGCCGAGGGGGGGAGGTATTGCGGGTCCCCCACCCCCGCTTCCCCCCACCCCCCCTCCCCCCCACCCCCCCGAGGTGCTGGGGGAGGAGTGGGGAGAGGGGTGGCGACTTGCGTGAGTTGCAGCTTGCAGCGTGTTGGCTTCCCGAGAGCTGGGATTTACAAAAAGAAACTGTTTTTTCTTTTTTTTTTTTTTTTTTTTTTCTCCTTCCTCCTTTTAAAAGCTCCGCCGTGACCTTGCCGAGCGCCCGGGCGGCCTCCGCCGGGTGACCTTAGCGGCGGTGCGGTGCGGGGCAGTGCGGGGGCCGGGCGGCTGCGGGCCCTGCTGAGCTCGGCAACAAGTTAAAAAGGAGCCGGTGTCGCAACACGGGCCGTGAAGCGAAACTTGGGGCTGGATGTTTGTCGCTCGGCGTGAAATGAGCGAGAGGATCGCGGCGCGTGCTTTCTTTCAAACAACCCTCCGAAAATCCGCCGCCGCGCTTCAGGCTTGCCCCTTCTCCCCCCCTTGAAGCACAAGGGAAATCCTGTGACATTTTATGGGCAGACAGATCGCTCTGATAAGCTCGGAGCACTCGCGTCTATGGAGCTGTACTGAAAGAGGTATTTGTTTGTTTGTTTAGGCGCTGCAAATAAAATAGTTGAAATAGTTGGGTTGCAACCTTGCTGGGCCGTTGTCTCTTTGGTTGCGCTTTTTACTTTTTCCCCAAAAAAATGTTGGCATGAATGTTAAATTAATTACAGCGAAGCGTGTTGTTTTTCATTGATTTAAATTTTTTTTTTTTTTTTTTTTTACCTTTTGAGTTAATCGGAAAGTGTGCTGTGTGTTTGTGTGCCAGAGGGTAAACGGAGTAGAGGTCACTGACAAGCTCCCGGCTTGACAAAGCATGCCAAAAATACTATGGCAGGCTTCTTTCCAGGTGAGGAAAAATCCTTCCGTGCCTGCCGCTCTCAGCAGCTGAAACAAGTAATGTGACGGGCTCAGTTGGCAGTGCTGGGACATGTCTCCTGTTCCGCTCGGGGTCAGAACTAGCACATCGGATCTCACTGCCGCGCACAGTGAAGGGTTTCGTAGGGATAATGGGGAAACGGGCTTCAAAATTTTTGGTGCGTTGTTGGGACGGTGTGTGACCTGCGTGGCTACCCTGTGCCGCCGTGAAAGTTAGACTAAAATTTTCTTGAGGCTTAAGCAAAAATCGCTATTTCCTTTCTCCTCCTGCTTTATTGTATAGAAATATCTTTTTGATAAGAAGCACTCGTGTGTTATCTCAGCAGCACCCTGCAGATGCTGCCTAACAGTGCGTGCAATTATCTTTGTATCTCGTATTCGAAGTGTTCAAGTCCATACATAATAAAACATGCTCATTGTGTGTGCTGGTTTTGGTTTGTTTTTAATAAATGCCCTGGATGCGCCCACGCTGATGATCTTGTCTGGTGCTGCTGCACACTTTGAAAATGAGGCCAGTTTATTCGATACTATTTTCCTCCCCTAGCCGAAAGGCCCACCGGTCGACGCGGGCGCCGTGGGGTGCTGCCCCGTGTGCCGGGCAGGGTGTCGGCAGGAGCGGGGGGCAGCGCGGGCAAGGCCCGTGGCTGGCAGGGCTGTGTGCTGCCTGCGGATGCGCGCTGCCTGCTGGTCTGGAGCAGGCTGATAAGATGCTCTTCTTTTCACGGCGCACTCCTTAGATTCAGAGAGCTAAAAGGGCCGACTGAATTGGAAAAACAAACAGACCCTTTTTTTCCCAATAGGCAGAGAAAGAATTGAATGCGGGGGTATTATGTGGGCTTAAGACCCTGGGTACCAAAGGTTTCTTTTGTTAGTGTGTAGCCAAACACTTCCTACATAAGGAGCCAGGGCCTGCGCCTTTCTCCATTTAAGCCCATGGAAAACTCCTATTAACTTCATTGATGTAGACTAAGGTCGTTTAAAGCTTGACTTTCTGATCCGCCTTTCACTCAGACTTCACCTGCAGGGGTGAGCTGATGTCAAACAGTGCTGAAGAGTGTGACGAGTCTCATTTTTCAACTCTTGATAATTAAGAATAGTCTAGATTAAGTCTCTGCATGCTCTGTGTAACCCACATTCAGGGAATTGAATTATAATTGTGCTTTAGTCTGAGACACTAGGTCCTGTTAGTGTAGGGAAAGTAGTCTACCATTGTCCCTAAACGGGAGCAACTGGGTTTCCTATGCTAACAGCATGTAGTGTATGAAGCTGAAAAAAAAACCCACTTAAAAATGAAACTGAAATCTTTTGAGTAGCTTGTATGTCTCTCTTAGTAGAGAGTAACATGTGGTATCAGAATAGTATTAAGAGCATTTCAGTTTTATTATTGTCCTGTTTAATTTTTAAGAGTCTATAACAGATTCAGGTGAAAGAGTGAGCGATTTATTGGTAAAAGGCAAGGCAATACTCTCTTGGCTTATTTTTAAGGCACTGTAATGCAATGTGAAGTTTTGCCTTCATTTAAAACTTTGGCAAAATACCAGTTAGCTACAGTAGGTCCAGAGCTTTACCCATATTCTCTTTTTGTTTTCCCAAATAACCGTTTTGTTTTATAAACGAATCTGTGCTTATAGTATTATGCTTGTTATCTGCTGTATCTATTTCGGTGTGTAACTCGGGCATGTAGGAGCCAGTCAACATCCTTGGTTTCAGGTCAGATTCAATTGGGTGGTGCTGAGTATTTTTTTTTCTCTTATAGAGTATTTGTAAGAATACTAAAATATGGTCTCTGAAGTTGTATTTTCAGAAGATTTTCCTGCATCATGGACAGACAGGCATATTAAAAATACTCCTGCCAGGCTTAAAAGTTAGATGTTGCTTAAATGAGTGGCAACTCGTCTGAGAGTTGTCTTGAAATGCAGATTCAGGTCTGGTTAAAGAATGAAACCCATACAGTATCTTCAGTAATAACCTATCACAATGCTCGTGGCCATGTGAGCCTTACTGAAAAAGGTAGGCGTAAGCTAATATTTTTACTAACAAGGTTACTCGAGGTATGCAAAGAATGCACATGTGTGCATCCGTGATGGGAAGGAAACAAAATGACATACGATATCCTGCTTAATACAGGCTTTCTGAGCTCTCGGTTTGTGTGTGCCGAGAACGTGATGATTCTCTGTCCCTCCTCCCACTTTTGTTATTCTCATGTAAATCGAGGTGCTCCTCCAAAGTAAATATTTCTACACTCTGTAAAATTATTGTAAATGGCTTTCTCCTGCCATCTGCTCCTTGAATCTACAGAGCTAGTGCAGCTATTTGATTAGGGATTTTGAATCGCTTTGTGCAGGGAGGTTTCGCTGCTCTCAGGTTTCTCGAAGAGGAAACCAGAAGCAGCTCTTGGAGGCCTGGGACTGAGGCAAGCGTGGGGTCCCACCTACCACAGCCTGGGTGCTCAGGAAGCCCCGTGTGTCTGTGCCTTTTAACACCTTTGCCCGGTAACAGTGGTTCTTGTTATGTTTTGGTGAGTGTAATGTTTATCTCGCCAGCCTAAGGAGATTTACATAGTTTGCTGCTTTTGAGTAGATTAACTGGGCATAGCTGCACGTGAGGAATTTAACACTGATTTGGTGCTTGGCCTGTGTAAGGAGAGGCATACAAAGCGTTTGATTAATCTTTTCATGCAGCTCTGTTAACATCAAGTGCCCTGTTACGCAGTGGGTTTGTTAAAAGTTGAGGATTAAGGTGGGTTTCTTATGATAGTGAAATGAAGAAAGCTTTTGCCAATTTTAGGCTAAAAATGTAGATTAACTTTTCACACTAACTATAAATTTAATCTATCAAGAAGCTACACCTGTAATCCTACTTTATTTCCCAGTTGGCGCTGTGTGTGGTGTCTGTGTGTGTGAGAAGGAACCTCATTAAACTTGCAAGACCTGCGCATGGTCATAACTCGAAACATGCGGCTCTGCAGAGCAGTCTGCGACCAGGGCGATTGGACATACACCTCCTGTGTATACACACCGTGCTGCGGGGGGAGGCTGAGCAGCCTGAGAATGAACAGGTATCTTTGGTTACCTAAAAAAATGAGATTAATTTTTTTTTGTTTCTTTCTTTCAGAGCTGTAAGAATTACATAATTTTGTGTCATCAGCTTGTGCTGACAGACTCTATTTCCCTTTACATTGAATATTACGTTAAAGGGTCTACCTGGGTTTAACAAGACTCGGCTCTTAAATTAAGTACCAGCTACTTTAAATTCTTAAGTGCATCTGTAAGATTGATTGTGAAGTTCTGCTTTATTCTCAAGGGAGCAAAACTGCACCGTCAGTGGGTTTCTAGACTTGTAACACAAACGTGAGTGAAAAATAAAAGGAAGCACCTTATCTTGTCAGGCATGATGTTACAGATCATGAAAAGCGATATGATTGTCTTATCTGTATTTAGCAATTTGAAATTTTTGTTTAGTATTTCTAACAGGGTGAACAATATATTTTTATCTCTTTGGAAGTGTTATTGTTTAAACTATGTCGTTAAGCTTCACATGGAAGGGAAAATAGAAGTCTGTGTCTTGAACATCTGCTGTTTTGTTTTGGGGTTTTTTTTTTTTTTTTCTTTTTCCTGAAACTTCCAACTGTTAAAAAAAATTGCTTGAGTTAACACATTTCAGAAGGGTTAGATCCTTTAAACTAGGATTACTGGCAGGGAGGAGAGGGGAAGGAAGGAAGGGAGGGAAAAATACGTTCCTGAGAACTTGAGATGGCTCCTAAAACATCCGCACAGTGCTGCAACCAAGTAAATACAAATAATAGTCACTTAGTGTGATAGCTGTTTCGGTCTGCTTTTTTCTTTCTTTCTTGTCTTTTTTTTTCATCTCTAAAGTCTTCATTAAAATTGATCTTTGCTTGTTGCGTGAGATGGTGTATAACAAAAGAAGGCAGTGCAGAATGGGAACTTTTTCTACTGACTTTCCCTCACAGCTCTGTTTCCAGCTTCTTAGGAATGTTTTTCTCTGTTTCTAAATCAGATTATTTCTAAAAGGCTTATAAAGCTGTAAACCTAATGAAGAGGTGCATGGAGGTGTTTTGATCTTGGATGAAGCATGTTGGTCAGAAGTTTTCTAGAAAGCCAACAGAACCACATTTAAATGCTCTCAGAAACATTGTTGAAGTAATTGTTAGTTATTTTGGATACGTTTCAGAATACAGTGTCCTGTGGTAATTATAACAGCCCTGCAGAAGCCACTGTATTTGCAGCTTCCTGATGCAACAGGAAAGGGAAGGGATGAGTTACAGAGGAGAAACGTCGGGGGGGGGGGGGGGGGGGGAGGGGGGGGAACCATGGGTTAGATAAGCACAAGCCTCCTAACCCAGCAACTTAGGAGAACATACACACAACAAAACAACAACGTGCTGTAGGGGCTGGTTACTGTGATTAGCGCAGGTTTAGCTCTTGTTTTCCTCAAGAGACTGCAGTTAAAACAGCGTATTGACACACAAAGTAGTTTTAAACTGCAGTTGAAGTAATTGAATGCTGGTGAGGGATTGCTTTAAACAGATTTGAGATGAACTAGGTTCATGTCAGTTTGAGTTAGTTTATTTGTAGCAGTTTAAATTTAGCAACATTTATTACAGTTTATGTAAATTGATTTTTAACAATAAAACTTTATACCACTTTTAAGGCCTAACCTGTGTGCTAAGCTGCACTGGCTTAAAAATGTCTAGCAAATGTTGTGAAGTGTTGTAAGCTCTTCAAAACAGAAATATAGGTTACAACACTTAAAAATTGTCTTTTTCTGAATTTGTGATGTAGTATGAGGATACATCGGCTCTATGGTCTGTTGCAAAATAAAAGCTGATAATTACAGATATGTAAAAATATATAATAATATAATACATAATAATACCTTTTTGTTCATGTGTCCTCATAAAAGCAGTGTTGTTCACTTAACTATAATAGTTTAGGAAATCACTGGTGTGTGTCTTATTTGTTTAAAGTATTCTGCTTTAGAAAAATGATGTGTCAAATAGAGTGGGTGTTCTGATTTTTTACTTACTATGTTGGTAGAACTGTAGAAATTTGTGAAGTTGCAGTGGGAACAAATAATGCGTTATTCTGGAGCGCCTTGTTTGGGCTTCATTTTCCTTGGTTCCTTGGTTGAAGAGTCAAACTTGGTGAGCATCAAACGAAGTCTAGCCTGACATTTACCTGTTTGAAATGAAATGCTTCTTTATAGCAGCCAAATATACGTAACTTATTTCACCGATTCTGTTTCTTGACAGTGTCTCTTATTGACAACGGCACTTTCACACCTTGTTCTAAGCGTTTTTTTTGTTCCTCCACTTAGATGAGAAGGGGATTTATTTCTTTCCTTACCTTCTATTGTTTTCTGTTCTTTTATATCTGTGTCTCCTTTACCATATGGTGCTTTGCTTCAAGAAAGTGGAAACATGACTCCTTAGGTTAACTACAGCTCGTATATTCTGTCATCTGGGTACTGCAGCACAACAACGTTAGAAGTCAGTCCTTTCAGATATCAGAGGTGAGTGGTTGGCACTTATATTTTTAGCGTGCTTGGGGAGTGAAATCCAGGACTCAGGTGTGAGTTCAGGTGAGTGTTACAGGGAGCTTTTCTCAGGCTTGTTAGTTGCTGCAGGGCACTTCTTTCATGCCTGAATAAAATGCTTAACTCCTCCAAAGTGATTCAGAAACCTGTTGTAGGATTTATCAGACCCACAGGGACATTATCAGGTGGTGCTTGTGCGACTGCAACAACCTGAAATCACTGACAACACCAGGTAGGCAAGGGTACAATCAAATACAGATCCTTGTTTACAAATCCACAAAAAAAAAGTAAGATTCTTAAAACAGAGGAATGGGAAAAAAAAACCCAGAAAACCAACAAAATAGTGGTACAGGACCTGAAAGTTTCCTTTACCTTGTATGTAGCCCTGTGGCAGGCAACCTCCAGTCTTCTAGGGAGACTGGGTATTGTGCAACCGTGTTGCCTTGGGTTGTGTTCAGAGGAGAGACTCTGATTTAAGTATCTGTATTTCCTTTTATACTTAACCCATTTGGAGGGTAAGGGGTAGAGGTTTCTTTTTATTTTTTAAGTTGATGATGCTTCTTTCACTCATCCTTCTTTCAACAGACCATAGGTGTTTTTTTCCTACTTTGGAAGTAGTAATGTCTCTTGGGCATCACCAGGTGCAATGCTGCCTGCCCGGGCTTTGGAGTCCTCTTCATCTAGGCACTAAAGAGATGGTTGGTGTGTTGCAAAGGAGATTTCATGCTGTGATGGATGAATTTCAAGTCTTGCAGTGTTTTTTCTTCTCTTCTACCTATATGTGAAATTTGCTAATAATGCTTTAAACAGTGGTGTAACAGATTTTTCTGCAGACTGCTCTTGGAGTAGGGGAGACCATGTTGTTCCAGCCACTGCAGGTGACTGGCAACTGTGTAGCCTGTGTGCCCATCTTTGGGGATGGCCATGGTGACCCATTTTGAACCATTTGTATTGCTGTACACATGTGTTTGTTGTTCTAGCTTACCTTAGCTAAGGTTTTAGGTGACCTATTACGACATAAGACTCTTTAAAGCATGTAGTGTGGAAGTAACATATAGTTAACTTGGCCCATTTCGGCTGTGCTGTGGGAGGAGGGACAGAGCAGGTGTACCATGCATCTGTGAATGCATTGTATGGCCAGGAACGTGCCTCCTGCGAGCCCAGGAAGGCAGCACCTGCCCCAGCTAAACCTGGGCTTCGGCAGAGCCGGGCACACAGTTCCACAGACTTCTGTCCTGTATGAAAGCAACTGCCAGCAGGACGAGATCCTTTGAAGTGTTCAGTGGTCTGTCTTCCAGATGAGTTCAAGAAGAGTTCTAAAAATGCGGGTCTGAATTTTGAGACTCTTGTTTATGCCAGTGTATATTTACATAGCCAGTGTTGCCACTGCCTGTGGTGAGACTACTGACATGAGTAAGTGCTTATTGAGACAGAGAACCAGAAGACTTTTGAATTTCCACAGTGAGAAACCAGAGATGAATAGTTGGTGCATCCTAGGGTTGGTATTTGACATGCAGCAGAATCAAATGGTATTTAAATTGCTTTAATATTGTTCTGTCCAATCTACTTGCCTTACATGATCCTCGTTATGACAGTACTTGTGCTTATTTAAAAATACTTCTGTGTAATTTGGGAAAAACATTTGAGTTTGATATTAAATACACTGCTTAGCTGCTGACCTTTGAAAGGGGGACGTTTTTTGGCTTTTCTTCATCGTTCCAGGAGATGCAGCTCTGGATGCTACTTACGAGAAACACTTACCAAAACTGGATTTTTAAAAAAGTATTTCTGCAGTGTTTAGCTAAAAGAAAAAGATAAATAATAACTGTTCCTTTATTGTCTTAGTGCAACAATGCTGGCAATGCACATGTATACACGTGTATATTCCAGAATTGGGGACGGTTTTTGAAAACTGGCAGTATCTTGCAGTACTGAGGAGCTATAGAGCATGCTTGAAAGCTTGCGTAATTTTTGTGGTGAAGAATACCAAGATGTAATCCACTATGTTAAAGATGCTAGTGAAATTTAGGGCACACCATGGCACTAACAGAAGAATACAGTGCCTTTTTGGTTGTCTGAAGAGCCCTAGGAGCTGCCTCCATTCCCAGTTACAATATTCCACGATCCTGTGGAGGTTAATGCAAGATGGAAACAGTTAAGGAAGTAATTAATTGTTTCAGCATTATGTTGATATTTTAATTGCTATAGTGACAAAATCAGGTTAACTTTTGAACCAGACTTTGTCAGATTGCCAGCAAACAGTATACTGTCAGATGTGGAGTGTCATGGATTCAGGGAAGTCACAAAGGGCTAAAGAGTGGCTTAGTCATTAGAAAAGGTGCTTCAGCTTTTCATGTAACCAATCTTTACATATTCAGATGAGTTGTTGGGAATTCCCTGCTCTGAAGCTCCTGATCATTTTGTGCTTTCTGTTTCACTTAATGTTTCACTTGCAACTTTATTGTTTTAATAATATTAATGTATGGGTGTTTATTCCAATATATAGGATGATGGAATGAAAGATCTAGCCTATGTGTGTGTTTTATCCTTCTATCAAAAGACCTTTTTTTGGTGTGACACTTCTCTGGCCACCCTCTTTCTAAACTACCCTATCCTCAGAGCTGGTTTCAGTCTCCACCTTCTTCCGCCCCACGAAAAAGTTCTATATTGAGTGTCTTGGGTGATAATGAAAGTTCCAGGTCAGCCACACCTATAAAGTTTATTCGGGGACCGTACAGGGGTTAAGATGGTAGTATGAAGTTCAAACTGTCCTGTCAATGGTATTTTGGATAATCTTAGGTAAATTGTTTAGGTTTGGATCTTCAAAGGTATTTGTTAATACTAGTTTCCTACTGCCCATAAATTTTGTACAGAAATGTACTAACATGCAGAAGTGGGTCAGATATTACAGCAATTAGGACTAAATATCTTGAACAGATATACGCATGCACACATACATACACAGGTGTATACATTTAAGTCTGTTTTCTAAAGCTCAGGATACAGCAGATTACTTAGAATGATAAAACTTCATGTTCAAATTCTGCCTGTCATTTGCTGTGTGAGTAGTTCTTTATAGCCTATGGTAATGTTCACATGATTACTATTATTGATATTTCTAGTTTAATAACAATGTCAGAGTTTGTT
This sequence comes from Leptosomus discolor, assembly GCF_034619465.1. Lineage (NCBI taxonomy): Eukaryota > Metazoa > Chordata > Aves > Leptosomiformes > Leptosomidae > Leptosomus > Leptosomus discolor. The sequence goes on along the minus strand of NC_141395.1, from coordinate 18,923,439 downwards.
TTGGCAGGAAATTGGACTGGTAAAACTACCTAGAACTCTAGTTTTAGAAAGTAGATGTTGTTCTTCTGCTGGCAACAGTTGTCCTTATTTCTAAACAGAAGTTTAGTGTGCAGAAAGGTAGAGTTCAACCAGTAAAATATTACTCAGAACAGGAATAACTCCATGAAGTTCTGTGGCCTAGATTCTGCAGAATTTTTATCTAGATAGTTTTGATGGTTTTGTGGCCTTTATCGTTCCTACTAAATTAACTTTTTTTTTTTTCCCCCTCTCCTCTGGGAAGTCCTTATTCCAATATTCTGTTGTCCCATTTTAATTTTGTAATCCAATTAAATTGCATAAATTCAAATATTTGGTTTATTCTTTTAGGAAATGCAGTGCACAGTGTTTCAACTTCAATTTACCGTGACTGTTGTAGCAAACTAATGATGACTTACACGATTACTGATCATGCGATGATTGCACACATTGGTAAGCTGCAAAGGTAGGATTGCCGCTAAGAAAAGCGGAGCTGAATGTTCTTACTAAAAGTACAATTCCTTGAAATTGCCTGCCATGTAGGACAAACCTGAAAGCAGTTGCTCAGGACTGCAGTTGTGTAGTAAGTAGAGGCAAGCGGTTAATTTATCTTAAAATGTTAGCTGGGCAGGTTCCCTTTCACTGCAGTGTTTTAAAGTTAATTATCGATTCCAAGTGTACTTATCAAAAGCATTTTCCTTTATCTATAACTTTTTGATGTGTTTAGAGGTATGGTTCCTCAGCTGAATTCCTGTACTAGGGACCAGAACATGACTAATAAAGCTGTAGATGAGCTGGGCTCTGTGCCCAAATGAACTGGTTTATTCCTGACTAGGGTTTGACATGGTGTGCATCATGTCTAGCCATAGATAGCACCAGACATAGTTCAGGTGAAATATGCCTTTCCCTTCCAGAGGTGGAGGCACTCTCACACAGGTGCTGCAGCTGTATGTGCCAGCTGTGCTCATGCAGGGCCTGCTGACTGCACGAGCTTTTGAATGCATTGGTGGCTGCTCTGAGTGCTACTTGTGTCACTTCTGCGGTTTTAGCTGTAATCGTTTCTACGTCCGAGTTAGACCATTATCTATGCTGCTGGGACCAGTTCATCTTGGCAGTTGAATTCCTCATATATTTAAAGTGGTGTATTGGCAGTGCATGTGGAAGCTTTCCTAGGTGTTATCTAATTGTTGTGTTTTTTCATTTCAGAATTAACAATGATCTGTAGTGTCTAGGAAAATGATTCGTTATGCAGTCAGACATTCACCCCAGCAGCTATTTGGAGTATTGTTTCCTTTAGCTTTTAAGATGCACCAAGGAACAGCATCCTGCATTTGCTCAGCATACTGTTGCTAAACATTTGTAACTTAGTTAAGTTTCTGGATGTAAAAGGAATCATCAATTATCATGCACTGTGAAGTCACTAACATTTTAATTTTAGAATAAGTCATATCATGTTGCTTGAATTTCAGACATGTGATTGATATTCTTAACCACTTAAACCCACTTTTCTCTGAGAATTAAAAACTAGCTGCATGAGTTAAAACTGTAGTTTGGAAAAAAAAAAGTTTATCTCTTGGTTCAAACCAAGAGTGAGATTTCAAAGTAGAAGGCAAAATGTTAGGGAAATTGAGTACTGTGGAAGTGAGTTAGAATAGCTCTTCTGTTTGCATTATTCAAATATAATTTCCAGATTTCAAGACGAACAGGAAATGATAAATAAACCAGACATAAGTACACATGGTTTTTTGGAAGTGCATGCACAAGGCTTTTGGAAAAGATTGTCATTTGTAAAAAGAAAATAGAATGTTTTCAGCACTCAGAAAGTATTGGATCTAATAAGTGATAAGCATCTACCAAAATATCTTCCTTTAAAGAATGAGAAAAGACGGATGTGGGTTTGTTTCAGATAAAGTTATAAGGAAAATCTGACCCTAAGGCCAGAGCAGTGTTGCTGCATATGGTACATACACAGGATTTCACCAAAGTTTTAGCAGACAGGTTTGAGCATGCTGCTTGTTGCCTTGCTTGTTAAGGCTTAGTTACAGATGTAGGTAACACATGTATTTGCTGCAGTTGTCTTGGTTTGTGTATGTAAAATTTGGTTTAATTCCTGATTGTTTGACAGCCTAATACTGTTTTGTTAACCACTTCCATGAGTGGTAAAAGAAGCAGTCTGAACTTCCTTACTTCCTTTTCTTCCTTTTTCTTTCTTTCTTTTTTTTTTTTTTCCCCTGCTGTGGTTTTTTTTTTGTGTGTGTTGGTTTTTTTTTTTTTATTTTTATTTTTATTTTCTTTAGCAAGGTGGAGACACCTGAAGGGGGAAAGAACACCCATGAGGGCAAGGCTACTGCTTTTGGTAGTAGTGCCAGCTCAAGCTATTCTTTGAACTGCCATCTCAGTTTGCTGGGTCCACAGTTGTCCTTAGCTTGCCATCAGTCACATCTCTGCCTCATTCCTGTCCCTGTGCCTTCTGCCTTCTCTTACACGTGTGGCTCCGGGGCAATCCAGATCGCAGAGCTAATTGAGCTGAGGCACACAGGGACCGCAATTGCTGCCATCGCACTTTGGTCTTCTCTGCCGAGCCAACGGAAAGGTTGGCTTGAAAACTGAGCTGCCAACAGGGCTGGCAAAGTCATCTTTGTTCCTTATTTGGTTCTACACCAAAGCCAGCTTATCAGACCAGCAGATCTCACCACCAGCTTTTTGACTTCCTTATACCACCCTTTTCCTTTTCCCTATCTGCACATCCTAGATCTCTCAAAGTGCAGTTTCTAATTCACAACTTTATCAGGAGTTGACTTTCCATGTTAAAACACACTGTCTATAATGTTTGAAAGATTTCAGCTTTCTGTGCTGTTCTTAGCTGACCCGATGCCACGTTCAGACCATCAAAGGTCACTACAGACAAATCTTCCCTATTGTGCAACTACACGTCTGCTGGGGAGCTCCACCAGAAGTTAGTTACCCTTGAAAATCTTGCCCTGGTTTTGACAGATGAATCTTCAGTTTAAATCTTGTCTACCATTTACAACTTCAAGAATTTCATCCTACTGAACGAATACTAGTTTCCTTATTTATAAAGAGAAGCAAACTACTATTTATAAAAGCAGGCGCATGTTCTGGATTTTGCTATGCTGATTTTAGCAAGCTCCTTGCTGTGTTTCATCAAGTCCCCAGATTTGTTGTGTTCACAGTATTGTGGTGAATTGCCTTAATGTATGAAATGACTTCTCCTCATCTGTGCACGCGTGATCACTTGCATTTAGGAAAATATTTACATTTTTAATAACTTTGTGTAAAGAAGATTAGATTTACTAATTGGTTAGATTTCTAACTACTGCTTTTAAATTAAATGTGTAATGCTTCTATTTGTTAAAGCTTAAAATTCAAAAGTGTTTACCCACAGATCATCTCAAATCGGTGCTCAGCAACTTTGTGCTTTAAACAGGTTTTCTAAAGTCAGCTTCTCTGGGCCATGGAGGTAGACGTGCTGCCCGAACTGGCTTTCATCAAACAACAGAACGGTTTTGCTAGAAACAACCTGAATCTGTTGAGACTGATGCTGAGCAAATGCTAACAAGCCCTGCTTGATCCAAGTTGAATGGGATGAAATAGCATTTGGACTGTACTAAGCATTGCGTTCTGCAGTATCCTAGTCCCCGTTTCCTCCAAAGGTGCTGGAAAAGGGATCTCTATTAAGTATGCTGGTAATGAAATAATTGATATGCGTGTTACTGCAACATGTGAAACTATCCTTAAAGAAACAAAGTAAATGCTCTTTTTCTACTCCTGTGCTAAAAATTGTCTAGCTGGAGAGTTAAAAAAAAAAAAGGTGTTGGAGGGCATAATCATTTGACTACTGTGAGGTGCAAAAGGCATACAGACTGGAAACATGAGAAGAAAAATTTTCACTTTAACTTCTGGGAAACTAAACCAAGCTACAGTTTCAGGTTAGGAATTTGGAGACTTCCAGAGACATAAAAAGTTATGACTTCCTTATCTTTTCCAGGAGAAAATTGTCCAAATGTCAGCATTTTCCTTGTGCTGCTCTTAGCATATAGTTTCAAGAAAGCAGGTATTAAAAGCTCGTGGAAGGAAAAAGAAGAAAGTGCATGATACTATCTTAGTTCTCAGTGTTCAAACAACCTGTAGTTTTAACTCTAGATTTGAGTAGATAGGATACACAAATCTAAGAGAATGTAGATATAACTGTTTTATGTGTGTATACACTTAGAGACACGCTTTTTAAGGACAAAGGGGCAGGATGGTGATAACAAATCAAGAGACACATTCATAGTTTCTTGCTGCTGGTCAAGCTGTATTTTCTGCTGCTAGTGTTTCCTGACCAACTGGGGCCATCTTAAATTGTCTGTACCATCTTAGCAGCATTTTCTGGAGTAATAGCAGCTGCAGAATAAGTGCTGTTTGGTGTTTGTCTGAACTGTTCATCAGACAGAGGAGCTGTTCTTGTTTCTGTCTTTCCCAGGAGTTAAAACTAGCTGCTTTTGTCATGCTAAACTGATTATAGTTTGTTCTGTGGTGCCTGTGCACCGGTAAATCTGTATGTGCTATGTAAGAGAGAGTTGTGCAGATTGTTTTAGGCATGACAGACCCCTCCTTTTTTCCTGAAGAGCAGAGGGTATCTTGTCTGTGACGGTGTATTGTGTCATACATCTGTAGAAAATGGACCTTTTGTACCACCTATGTTGAATATGCTGTAGTGAACATTTGGCCAAAAAGGTTGGATGTGGTAGGCTTTAGTATGGCTGTGTAACAGGGCAAGATTGTCTCTGAGAAACATCTAAAGTTCACTGTTACCCACTGGCCCCCAAAATTTAGAAACAGTTGTCCTTGATGCTGGTGTTGGGTCTTCCTGCACACAGCTTGTATTTAGCTCTTGCTTTAAGTTCCTTTTGCTGGGTATAAAGCATACTTAAAGCCTTGCGGTATACATTGCCTTCCATGGGAATACAGCTAACAGCTTGTCCATCCTGGAGCTGTTAGCACACATGTAACTGCACTGATACAGTTACGTTAATGAAAATCTTTGATAAGTACTACTGCAGCGTCACGCCCACGCTGCGGGCAGTGCAGTCACTTACCTGCACTGGGGTTTGTAAGATTGCCCCCCAACGCCCCCCCCACCCCAGCAGGAAACCATGCAAGAGGCAAACATTTTAAAAGCAGTGAAGTTCAACACTTTTTTTTTTTTTGGTAACAAGATTTGAGCTTCTATGTTTTATTTTAGGAAGCCATGTAGAGTCTCACTCAGGAGTCATTTAGAAGACTTCAGGAATTTCATTTGCAGTCTCGTATGCACTACACGTGGTCTTGTTAAAAATCCGAAGAAAGTTGATATGTGTGTTGCAGCATACAAACCGAGCACAGTTTGCTCCCTTGTACTGTGTAGAAAAGCTCTATGTTGAAAAGTTTTGCCAACATTATACAGTTGTGTCTTCTGATCTGTCAGTTTTATACAATGCTGAAATATATAAAACTCTTGGACAGATTTTCAGCTTGTGTAAATGAATGCAGAACCACGGGGTGAGAGTGGAACTAGGCCGATGTGTGCAAGTGCAAAAAACTGACAACTCCTTACGTAACGAGTCTGATGATTTAAAAAGTTGCTACTGATCTTGCTCGTGTTCTAAAAACAGCTTCATTGCTAATTTAATAATACTTGGCTGCTTCTGTTCAGTTAGGTGTTTTTGCCATGGGCGACAATCACATTTATGGAGGCTTGATCACCCTACCATAAAGAATTGCAAGTTCAGTGTTAGACCATATATATATATATATATATATGTGTGTGTATGTATATATTTGTACAGCACTTGCAGCAGTGTGGTCTCAACTGTGGATTCCTTGACTGTCTAAATATCATGACAAATGTAGCACAAACTCTTAGTTCCATTTCTGCTGAAATGTAATTGATAGCCATTTCAACTTGCACTGAAATAATTGTGAAAGTTTCTTACACTTCCCTTTTATGTGACTGCTGTGTATTGAAGGCAGTGGGATATGAAATCCTGAAGCTGTATTCAATCCACACCATCAGTGTTTCTTGAATTAGGTATGTGTTTTCCCAGTTATATCTGAGACTCGCTTTAATACTTTACCAGCAATGTTGTGTATGTCCTTTTCCAATGTGTTGATTATAAAGAATTATATCTGCAGCATTTTATCATGTTGAAGAATATAAGAACCACAAGGGCACTTTTTGAAATTTCAGAAGTGAGTAAGAAAAAGATAAAAGGAACTTTCAGCCCAGCACAGATCATGCTGACCTCAGTCTATGGGAAATACTGTAAAGGACTATGGAAATACTTGCAGTGGAGTAACTAGGAAACGCAGTGATGCTTGGACTATGTTTTCCACTTGTGCAGCTCCTGGAGGAGTCATTCATTCCTGTGGAAAGTGATGCAAGATGCTACCTTTCTCACTAAGTTGGTTTAACTGTGACTTGGCATAGGCATATAACAAGCTGCTGAGCAACAGGGTTGGTATCAGTGTTACAATAGCCTTTGTGTTGTACTTGTGCAGTATATTTACACTGGCTTTTGCTTTGCTGATAACCACTACAGTAGTTGGGCGTGAAGACACAGAAATGCATGAGACAAACAGAAAAAGGAAAGCATTTGCAAATTGGGTAGGAAGGATAAAATATCTAAACCGCTCTCTGCTTTACAGCATAAATTGTGCTGCTCAAAAGAGCCCGTTCATGGGGTCATCTGGATTCAGTCATGATGATGAAGTCTTACAAAACTGGCTGCTTTTTTTACAGGGTTTTTTCTGACATGCCACCTTTTGTCCAGATGGAGATGCTGGCTGCAGTGAAGTGGGCACAGTCTGTCAGAAAGATTAAGATTTAGGAATGCAGAAGAAAGGGCCAGAGCCAGCTGCCTGCACTGTCCCATCTATGTTGTCAAAGAATGCAGCAGGAGGAGCAGCAATAGGCTGGGGTATGCTGCGCTGGGCTACCAATTAAATACTGGTGTAACAGAAAGATAGCATTGCCAAAAATAATGGATATTCTCTTCTTTAAGACAGAATGAAGTACCAGTGCTGCCGCTGTGCTGGATGTAGTATACTGCCCACAAGGAATCAGCAATTGTAGACAAAAGAATTTTGATGGGAACTGACTCCCTCATACATGGTCGGGCACAAGTTCTTCAATTTATTTTTTAACTTGAATAAACAGAAAATGACATAGCGGATCCCATGTCAGCCAAAAGAGCCATCTGTGGTCTAACCCTGTGACAAACGGTATAGCAATAATTCCAATGCCACCAACAGTGTGGAGTTTGCCAAAAAAGCAGATGCTTCTTTTGACATGCATCTCCAATGTGATGCCGTTTTTATCCTATAATTGCTGTCTATGGAGGGAGGGTGGATAGGATGGCCAGATGAGCAGAATGATGAAATTGTAGTTTTGGGAGAAAAAACAAGAGTTTGGAAAATAATAACAAAAATTTTAAAAGAAACACTAAAAAGAATTTTTAACAAAGCTGGAATGAAAAAATGCAGGGTTCTCCTATGTGCTTCATGAAACCTGTGACACTTTTTAAGTAAGAGACAATACTTGCAAGAGCTTATCAGAAATCTTAAGTCTAATACAGTATGGAAGAACAGTAAATAATACTTCAGAAACTTTCCTGCACAGGTTTTAACTTTTCAAAAGAAAACATTTAATTCTCTTATTTTGAAGAACTAAAGATTGGCCAAACATACTCTTTTTACTGTACTGCCAGCCTTTGTAATACAGATACTGCAGCAGTTCTCTGAATAAGCCAAGGTGAGTAGCTATGTGTCTGTACTGTGCTATTTTTTTTAACATTGTACTTACACTCGTCAACAGCAGCTTTGAGATATGTAAACTTAGCTGGACTAACCACCAAAATTCAATGATGGGATGGCATCCTTAATTGTTAAGAAAAGAGAATGACCTCATGAATGTTCCTTATTTACTACTTCATGAAATTAAGAACTTAATTATCTATGCCCATAAAAATACACATTTTAGCATATCATAAATAGACTACTTAAAACCAGTAAGTTTTCAATCACATTGAATATTGTCTGTGGCCGTATTTGTTGACACTGGAGGTAAAAGTTCACAACAAGTAAAGACAAAAAAGGTGAACAAAATAGCAGTTGAGCAGGGGATCTGCATTCTTCTAATAGAAGAGTCTGTCCTCTGGACAGAAGTAACTGCCTTGTGTGATGCAGGGTATTCTCACTGCCAGAGCTGTTTTGCAGGGTTCACTTAGAGAAATGGTTACCTGCTGTCTCTTACTTTCCTACAAGGGAGCCAAAAATTACCCAGGATGGATCCAGGTTTCTCATTTTCCATACATTGAAGTCCCACCTGGTGGTGCTGCTTTTGGTATGTTCCTGCTTCCCATTACACTGTAAATGCAGCAAGAAGATAGTACGTATTTATTTTCAGATCTCAGTACACCTGTTTCCAGATTCCATGAATAAGAAACAAATAATTGCCAGTTTTCCTTTGCATTTTTTACTATGGGAGATAGGTGATTGTTTTAAATTTTTCTTTCTAAAAACATAATGATAGGAACTTTGTATTATCCTAATCAGAGCAGTATTTTCTGCTTTGAGTTATTAGTGCACCTTATGATCCTCAGTCTTGTTTAGAGTAACTTCGCTTGTTAAGCAGTGCTTAAAACCAAAAAGGCTCAGAAGCACCATGAATTGGAGGGCTGGGGAAGAGGAAGCAGCAGTAGGATCAATGATGCCTTTCAGTGTGCCTTTTGGTCTGCTTCCTCCCCTCCCACGACAGCGCATGCTGAGAAGCTAATGAGTTTATTAGCTTGTGCTCCACTCCAGTCCACACCTCACTTTCTGCTACAGGATGCCTTAGAAAGGCAACTGCTGATCTAGGCAATATTTCGTTATTTTGCTGATGGAAATACCATGTGGGACAGTGTCAGAAGTCTCAGTCAAGATCTCTAGGTATTTACTGCTTCTGCCTTATCCACTAAGCAGGTTGCACTAGGAATGAAGAAAATTAGATCATTTTGATGTGAACGTTTTTTGACAGATCTATTCTGATTTTTTTGTCATTTTGTAATCTTCTAGATTCTTGTAAGTTGATTGTTCAATAAATTGTTCCAGAATATTTCTGTGAATTGAAGTTGGGCAGGCTGCTGTGAAATTCCCTGGGTCATTGTCTTCCTCTTAAAAAAAAAAAAAAAAAAAAAAGTTGCCAAACATTTGATGAGAGAGAAATGAAACTATTTATGGGAATTCTATATGTGCCAGCTGCACTTTGGCTGGGCAGTTTTTTCATGCCCTGGAAATTTGACAACTTTCATAAAGTAGAACAATTGCCTGAATTCTTATTCTTTTTCGATTTTCATCTGTTTTGGACTGACACCTGAAGAGTTTTTAAATTGTGATAGTGAGTAGAAGTTTCCCGTTTAATGAATGCTTAAGCAGAGTCCTCTGTACAGTGAGAAGGGACCACTGTAATATTCTAGTTTAGGGATCTCTGAACCTCTCAGTGCTGTGAGCACCAAAATAGTCATCTGAGAGGCATATGCAAACTTCATACTGCTGCCTTCAATGCTCTGAGAAACCTTCCATGTGCTTATCCCTGGCATTTCCTGGACTCCACTGGAAATATGGCCCATGCCACTATATAGGACCTTCCTGCTAGCGTATGACCCAGTGTAGCCCCTCTCCCATCACACAACCTGAGACATAAAAAGCTTATTGAGTCATTTTTGACTTAGAGTCTGTAAGTACTGACTTCTGACCTGCCATTGAAGTACTTGTGAGTGGTATGTGATTTGCCAGCTCTGATGTGACCATCCCTCGTCTAGTCTTATCTGCTGCGTGGCACAGGAGTTTCTAAGTCAACTGCTGTTTCAGTTGAAGCATTTCTCCTACTAATGATATCTTGGATGTTTCCTGTTGTGAAGAACACTAAGTTTTTATACCCTGCTATTAACGTGTACCAACAGATGTGTAATGCAAGGGAGGAATTATTTTTATTATTTGTATTCAGTGTCATGTGCTGGGCTTGCTACCTTTCAGAGACTTGCATAAACCCATAAGTATGTGAGTTAAGCCTCTCTGAAAATGGATGTGTTTTCTTCTAATTGTAATTTGAATCCTGAGGCTGGAACAAAAAATTTTAACATAGCCTGCGGATTCAGTACCATTTTCTTTGTGGATCTTGAGCTTTTGCCTTGGCGGATTTCACTGAAGAAAATAGGTCTGCGTATTTACTAGAGTCAAGAAGGAAGTTGGCAGCAAATTGTTTTGTGTCTATTGCTCAATGATGGACTAACCACAAAAACATGTACATGCTTTTCTGTCGGATAGATCCTGGTACCAAGCTCACTTTCTTCAGGTACTTCAGCATCCTGACTTTCTTTTCATAGTCTTTCGATGTAGTCTAGCTGTTGGGTTGCTGCAGCCTGTTCAAATTTCAGAAACTAAAACTCAAATAGTTTGCTTTAGATGTGTTTATAATTCTGTCATGGCTAGGGCATGGTGCCAATGTATTGTTTCAGAGGATTGTCTAGGGAATCTAGGTATAAAACTGAGAGGGAAGAGGATGCTGTGATTCACAATGAGCAAGTAGAAGGGAGAAGGGTTGATAGTATCTGCAAAGGAACAGGACATAGCCCAGTTCAGCACTCCTGTCTCTCTCCTTTGTGATACCTTTTGTGCTGTGGTGTGGCTACTTTCATGTATCTAGCACCTTTTATTTTCCTCTGGACTATGGGAGTCAGTTGGTGGAGCACTGAGAAATCCCTGACAGGGGATAAAATCAATGGAGTGAGTGAGGTCCTGGGAACTTTGCAGCTTTTTCATTATCATCGAGACTTCAGAAGAGCTGTCTGAACCAGGAGGAGGTTCCTGCATCCATTGCTTGCTCTATTGTTGCAATCTCTCCTGCTGTCTCCAAGTGAGAGATCTTTTTTTTTAGTAATAATAATGAAAAAAACTATTCTTGGAGAAAGAAACTGTTCGGTAGCATCAGTGTGGGTTTTGTCATATGCTTCAACGTGGCCAGGATTATGCTCCCACTTTTTCAAGTGCCTTCATAAAAAGGAAATACGTAGATTTGGAGCTTTGTTTCTTTACTAGCAGAAGATTGCTGTTGCATTAAGCTTTAATATGTATAATTTAAATAATATTGGTTTATCTCCTGTAAAAAAATATGGAAATGTGACATTTTGTAACAAGCCGGAGTGGTTTACTTCTGTACTTTCTGTTGTTGGTAGTAGTTGCTTTCTGACAAGAACAAGTTTAGTCCGGTTATGTTACTGTGAAGGGTGGTCTGTCCTTTCACCGTCTTGAGGAAGAGGAAGCAAAATAGCTGTCAGTGAGGAGAGAGCTTGGGTTATAATCGGAATAGTCTAGGGGTGAAATTAAGAGCATCTGATCTGAAACTAAGGGGTTATGCTAGACTTTTGTTGTTTGACTGCTGATAGAGACATTCTCCATTAAGATCTTTTTTAAAAGAAGCTGAGAAGAGTACCTACTTGCTCCTGCGATTCTGTATTTCGAGGAAGGGTTTCTTAAATGGCTCAGAAATAAGGTGTGTTGACTGCTTTCCTGGATTTTGTCAGAAACATTCCTCGTTCTTACTGGCAAGATGGTTCAAATTAGTTAAAACACAATGGACTTGAAGAAGGACAATATTAGTTAGGAAAAAAGGTCAAAGTGAAAATAACGTATTTTTTTTTTTTTACTTTCGTAGATACGTGATGATACCATCTATGTTTTTGCTTCCTTTTATTTCCTTTTAGTATGAAGACTATCATCCGTATTTAGAAAAATAATTTTCACAGGACTTGGCTATAACATGCAGGCAAGAAAACAGGCATAATCCTCTTTTTATCTTGCAAAGTCCCTCTTAGAACTTATGTGTTAAGGAAAAAAATTAAAGCTGAAGCTGAGGGGCGCTTTTTTTTTGCCTTGTTCAGTGTGGTTTTTTGTTTTTTGTTTTTTTTTTTTTTCTTTTTAGTACTTGATTTTCAACCTGTTTATTGCAGTCCATCATTATTGTAATGACAGCTGTAGTATTTCGGGCATGATTCTTCCATGCCAAGATATGGAAGAATTAGAGAGGTTTTTGGGAGAAATCTAAGGCTGATCTCCAGGTGCTACTGGGCTGTCTGTGATGTTTCATAACACGGAGAGTCTCTGCTTGATGCCAGCCTCCACCTACAGGGTCCTACCTCCTCCAGCACCTAGTTGTTTCTGCTCCATGTGGCTGGAGCACCAACACCCATCTTCACTGTCTAAAGGAAGATGGAATAGGAATGGATCCTGCATGTCCAAATAGCTCTGTATGATCATGAGACTCGATATCTGTGGTCTCAGCCTTGTGCAGTAAACCAGCACTTACTGGAATAGTCCAGTTGACTCTTGCAGCGTTGCTGTGAGACTATGTTCTTTACCTGTGCAAAGAGAAGTTAAGATCAGTGGTTTAAAGGAGGAAAAGGGGCTAGGTCTCAGGGTTTTTTCCTACTGAAGAGTTTTTCAACAGGAGTCTGGAGGACCCAGCTTCTGAGATGCTCTCTACATATATTTATACTGATATCTCTGTATATTGATACTGGTGTCATCCTGAAAATATTTAGAAAGCAGTTGACTCGCTGAACCTTCCTGTGACAAGTGCTGACAGACTGGAGAACAACAGTTGGAGAACCTACCCTAAGGCAAGAGATACAAGTACGGCAGCGGCAGATCTTTCTATTTGTACTGGTTGACTCGTGTCCATTGAGAACTGGACTTGGAGAGGCCTCTAGAAATTCAGTTTTGCTTGCTATAACATTTCAGAATTGGAAACCGTGAAATAGAATAGTGCAGGACACTCAAAATGGCATCTTCGCTACAGGCTTCAGTTTGCAGGCTTAGACTAAGAGATCAAGGTTTAATGTTCCCTTAGCTAAATGAAAGTGATAAAGCAATTGTCTTCATCAGTGAACAGTCATTTCTGTTGAACGTTTGGAGTTCAGGACATGATTTTTATTCCAAACAACCTCCTGTTCCTTAAGTTGTGCACCAAGTGTGGCAGTGTCTTGCTTCACTAGATGTGGCATCTTATATTTTCCTGAGCCCTCACTTTCGCTGTACATGTGAAGCTCTGTGTTAAGTAAATTAATAAATAAATAAAAAATCAAGCCCCAAGTTAATCCAGAAATTTTCCAGATTCATGTAACTTAATACTTTTTATCATTGTTGCACACACACACACAAAAAGTGTGGTAATTTTCATATCGATGCCGGTTACTGAAGGTGCTGTTTCAAAATGCTGTTCAGTGAAATCGGGAAGGTTAGGCAAAGTCAGGCAGGGTAAGCAGGTACTTGAGTCTTAGTCACCTGAACAAAGATAGGCAAACACCAGTGACAATATTTTGAAACTATGAAATGATCCAAGTAGCAGTTCAGGCTAAATCAGATAGTTAATGTATGCTGTAATTTATGGCTTGAATTTAGAGTAGATGTGTGAGAACTATCTCTGTTGTTAAAAGTCACGGTACTTTTCCCATCAGGAATTTTAGCCGAGTGAAGGAACTCATAATTAAATGCTAGCCTGTTATATAACTTCATAGACATGCTTTTATAACACAAAGTCAGAGACTTAAATGGTTTGCTACCATAATAATCACACTGTTTTGGGACAGTTGTTATCCAAGTTATCTTCTGCTTGTTGGAATTTCCTTGGACTTTTGTAGTCTGAAGGCAGCAAGGACCAGTATCTCTCAGGTGCCAGGTCAAAGGAGTTTCTCAGGGTTGTTCCGTTTTGTTTTGGTTGGGTGGGTTTTTTTTTGTGTGTGGTTTTTTCCTGTTGACAGCGAAGAGCTGCTTCTCCTCCTTGGCAGGCAAAATCCTGCTCTGACTCATTTCCAGTCCTTAAGCATAGAGTGGTTTATAAGAAAGACAGGAATGGTTCATATAATGATGAGTATATTCTCTAGTTGTTTTTCAATACTTGTGCTTATTCCTATTTGGGTTTTATATTGAGAAGAAAACAAAGACAGGCAGTTTTCCTTGGTTTAAGGCACTCCACTGTTCTGTCACAGAGCTTTTCCTTGTTCCTTTCCCACTGCTGTGGTTGGGCTGTGGATGGCTGGAGATGAGGTGAGGGAGCTCCTCATAGCTGGCTCCAGAATGGGGTGGAATGATCGTACAACACATGGGATGATTATTCTGTTACTGGCCTATTTGGCTTAGATGTTTGTTGAAGATGACAGGAAGAAAACAGCTGTGGAGAAAGAAGGATCGCTAATTACCTTTGGGAGTGAAGACTGAGGAGGAAATGGCAAACCAGTGTGACAATGGTATTTCTTGTGAACAGGAATATTATCGCAAGAAATAATGGTCTGTTACTTAGACATATTCCTCCTCTACTTGTTTCCAGTGTTTTAATTTAAGATGCAATGATTAAAAAGAAAAATTAATGAATGTTTTTTACGTATGTTACGTTATTGCAAACTGTTGTGAAGTCCCTATGACAAAATCTTAAGAACAGCTTTTGATACATATTTGTAGCTGAGACTACAATTTGTGAAGCAAAACTTTTCAAAATTGATTTCAGGTTTTATAAAAAATTCAGCTAATGCTCACGAAAGCAGTTTCTAAACAGACAACCCCAAACTTTGGCCAGGTCTCCACTGCTGAACAACTTGCCAGCAAGCACTACATCAGCCAGGGGTGTGGAAAAAAGTCATACATCCTTGCTGACATCAATACGTTGGCAAAACCTCAGGCGTGGATGCAGCTGTGCCGGCAGAAGAGAACTTTTATCAGCTTAGCTTATGTCGTTTGGGGAGGTGACGCAACTACGCCAGCAGAAAAACTCTTCTTTTGGCATGTGCTGTCAGCGTAGGAGGCTCTGCCAGCGCAGCTACAGCAGCGAGGCTCTGCACCACTGCCGAGCCTTTTGCAGCAACTGCAACTGGAAAAGAAAAGCCCCTTTGAACAAAAGAGGGACCTCTATAATTTGGTTTTTACAAGTAGTCGTCAATGAGGAACAGAGCGGAAAGAGTGATTCAGATTTTAAAATTAAGTCTTAATGTGAAAAATGTGTTTAAGTCGTATGGCTTTAAGATGTCACTGGCCCTTTAATGGTTATCTGTGTGTCTTTGGGTTGCAGGGTTTGAGAGCTGCAGTACACCCAGCATCTGTATTTTGTAAAGCCTTTAAGGCTGGTAAAGGTATGAGTTTCTGTGGAAGCAGTGAAAAACCTTTTGTCTGTAAACTTAGGAAGACAACTGTAATCAAATTTACATTCCCATCATATTTGTATGTGACCACTAGCACTAGAGCATCTTCATGTTTAAATTTCTCAGAATGGAGTGTTTATGTTTTACAGGAAGGCAGAGTTAGGATTCCTGCTCTCTCTATACACGCATACACACATTTTCCTCTCCTGCCTTTGGCCAGCTGGTGACAAGATTTTACAAAACTCCAGTTCTTCATAATGTAGAAAACCAAAGATTTTAAGGGAAAAATGTTGAATGAAGTGAAAGCAAAACCAAACCAAAGATACTGAAAAGCAAAATAGAGGCTCCTAATATCCAATAGTAATTACCAGTTAAGACTAAGACTGATACGTAGGTGTATGTAGACTTTTATGGCAGCTGTATGTGCATGCATGAGGGAAGTGCGCACTTCAAAACCTTGAACAGAGTAGTTGTGCGCTTGATCGCTATATGCATGTTGAGAACTCTGCTGAAGGCTTTTTGAAGAGAATAGCAGCACTGTGCCAGGCTAAGTTTGTTCAGTTTGTTATGAAAATGTTTTGAAACTAGTTGCTCTGTCATTCTGCATTGCTTGTAACCCTAAAAATAATTGCCTGGCATTACTGGAAGCAGAACTGTCTGACAGCCCAACTTGTGCTGCTATAGTTAAAATCCATCAATGTTTCCATTACAAACTTGGAGGCAGGGTTTCATCTTTTTCCCATTTTAAATCATGCCTGGAAGAAATTTTGCATCAGGGCTTCAACTACAAGCATAAATCTTTTGGAAGAGATTTGATGTTTCTAAAAATCTTTATTTAAAAACGAACAAATCTCCAACCCTAAGGCAATGAAATATTGATATTCAGTATTGAAATGTTAAATGATCAGGAATATATTTCATTCTTTTTGGTAATTTTCAGTTCAATTAAAGTAGGCAACAACAAAGTTTCTACATATCAATGTTGATTTTTCTAGTAAGTGTTGCAGTTTGCTGTTCCAGTCTATTATTGCTGCATAATAAACTTTGCAATATGCTGAATTGGAAGATTTCAAAACCTTGCTAGGGAAACATAAAAAAAGAAACACATAATTATCATAAACTATCTCATATAAGACATGCCTTTGTACTTTCTCCCACTTGCAATTTCATTCCAATTTCCTGAGGTTATCTCCAAAATAGTTTCACTTTTCTTGTGTATTAAGGCTGCAGTTTTATGGATGCTTTAAACCGAGGTAAACTGTAACCCCTCCTCTCTGCCTACACATTCCTGTTCCCTGCCTTGTGACAGCCAAAGCTTTTGCGTAGCACAAAACCACATGCGGTGAACCAGATCAGGGAAGATAATTTTTTTGGTTCAGGCTGTGGCTGCACAACTGTTTGTACTAGTCCAGAGAAGAAGGTGGCACCAGGGCAGGAACAAGTGAATCTACACTGACGTCTCACTTTTTATATTCCACTTTATTTTTTTCTGTTCCCTTACTGTTCCTTTCCTCTGCAGTTTGCAGGGTGGTTCTTTGCTATGAGCTTCTCGAGCCATGGAGGCTTGGGTTTTTGCAGGAAAGGGGCCACATGCAGCCAGGTCTTTTTGTCAGTAAACCTTATAGTCAAGACTTCTACTGGCAACTTTACTTCTCTAGAATATTTGTTAAAGTATTCCTGTCTCACAACACCACGGACCTGCTCATAATAGTGTCCTGCTATAGTGTTGTTAATGCAAATGATTAAGACTGCTTTACTGCAGATTTTCTCTAGGGTGTTTTTATGTTCCATTAGGGTCTGATTTTAAGAACAATAGCATTAGATACCTTGAGGACTAGGTAGAAGTGCTTATGTGCTTATCTCCTTTTGAAACTTGATTTTTTTGCCATTATACAGAATATTTTTCTTGACACTCTTGAAATAATCCAGAGATACTCAGATCAGTGGCAGTATGAAAGTTCTGCCAAAGCACACAATTAACTTGAAGTCTGGTCCTTAAGCTATCTGTGCTCCCTCTCTATCTTTAAAGAAACAATAGCAGTATTGTGTGAAGTACTGAAAACCAGAAGAGATACAAAAGAGGCTTCTAATTATTTTTATATTTCTGGATAGATTAAGGAAATAATATAGTCATCGTGTCTGCCACAATAATTCATTTAATGCATCTGAAATAGTCGTAGTGATGTAGACTTAGCTTATACCTGCTGGAACGTAGAGGAGCGATGTCTCTTTATTTCATTTTCACATCAGATGCCACAATGAAGAGTAATAAAAACCTGTGAGTAATATTCAGCAGAGGTTATATATAATCTGAGCCTGGGTCGTGCATGGAGTATGCTTCAGATGGTGATTGAGTATATTAGAATGTGCCCGTGAAGCCTGTCCCAAAGGTGGTGTGAAAGCAGGTGTATTTAAAATACAGGAGTAATTATGTACAGATTTAACACAGTGCTCCAGATGGTAAACAGGCTACTGTAGACTGAGCTGATATGCATGCTGCGATTGCTATCTATAGTTTACTCTAACACACTTTTTCCTTTGCAGCAGTCCATTGTACCAGCCCACCCAATGGCTCCTCCTAGTCCCAGCACCACCAGCAGTAATAACAACAGTAGTAGCAGCAGCAACTCAGGATGGGATCAATTAAGTAAAACAAACCTTTACATCAGAGCACTGCCTCCAAACACCACTGATCAGGACCTGGTAAAATTGTGCCAACCGTAAGTACTGTGCTTAAATATAAATTCTACTGCCATACCTTAAAAGCTTATCGTAGGTATACAAAACGAGTGTTTGGATTATGAAAGGGAGAATAACAAGATTCGTAAATAAAAATCCTCATGCTGTAGTACAATGGCAAATTTCAACTTCCCTGGCAATTGGAAAGTAAAGAATGTCTTTGACACTTTGGAAAAGCAAAGAAAGTTGAAATATAGTAGTGAACAGAAGTAACCCATTGCTTTAGTAAAAACTATGATTGCTTATACTGCTGCCTGATGCTGTTGAAATCACAGATAAATGAAAAATAACACTTAAATGTGAAACTCGGTATTAAGAACCTGCAACAGTCTCCTCTGTTTGCTACTAAGATAATCTATTGATACAAATTTCTCAAATAATTGTTTTACATCGCTGTAAATTACACTGTGCATTTGAATACTAAATTAGTTTCAGACTAACTTGTGTTGGCTGTACATTACTGCACGGTTATATTTATGATTAGAAATAGTCGATCTGCCTAAGAATCCTCTCTAGTGGCTGGAGTTCCAAGTAGGCTTGGCTTAGCAGAAGGTTTTCAGGTAGTGTTGTTTAACATGAGTTTTTTGTGCTTGTGTGAGGTTTTTGGTTTTGTTTTTTAATTTTTACAGTAGCACATGCCTTTTAGTTACTTTCAAATGTGCGTCAGCTGTCAAGAGACTGTGCAATTATGTTGTTTGTACACTGTTTAAAATCACCTTTCTGAAGTGTTTTACTGAATTTTTAAAATGCTTAGTACTTCCAAAATTCATAGTGCATTTTCTAGATTATTTTTAAATCAAAAGTGCTTAGCTAAATTTTCAATACTACCTACAAGAAAACAGCCGAATCTCTCTTGAATGAATGGAGAATCATTAAAATTTCTATACAATGCTACTGTCTGAGATTCTCAAAGTAATTTTATGTTCAATTTAGCAGATAAGTAACTAGGAATATAGAAAAATACATTCCCAAGATCACAACACAAGTTAGCAAAATAGCTAGGAAAACCTCTGTGTCTTGGATCCTATCTTATATGAGGCACCTTCAGTTTTGAATATTGCAAAAAATCTGATACCTACTTTATAGAGAGCGGTTTTTCTATTTCCTTTTTTGAGCAAAACTTGGACTTTCAGCATAGTAGTCACATTTCAGTCATCTTAGTATTACAATAAAAACAACTTGGTCTCAGGTCTGTAAAGAAAAAAGTTTTCTGTTTGCTCATTTTCCCAACAGCAAATACAATCCATGTGTTTTACAGAAAAGAGAACAGATTATCAATCTGTGAAAAGATTCGTTGATGAATTAAACATTTTTACAGCTTCCTGTGCAACAATGACCTCTCGTCACTTGAATTTTAGTTGCAGATGCATGTTTTACAGAAGTGGATTTTTACTTCCCATTTTTGTCCTTTGAACTGATGAAGAAACCTTGGCCTGTGCACTTATATTGTGTTAGGACGGAGTTGTGAGGTTATTTTGTGCTGGAGCTGCCCAGTAACTACTCTTCGTGCAGTGGTTACTATACCTCCTTAATCTCTTCCTGAAGACATTTTGGTTTGCACAATCTTAGATGTCATCGACACATGAACATCCTAGAAAAAAAACGGTCAATACTTTGCTGTAACTGGTCCCTTTCCTCTTGGATAGTCAAAAATTCCAATTTTGTTGTTGCTGTTCAATATGTAACTGTAGTCGGAACAGCATGAATTTTGCAAATAAAGAAAAGGCAAGAACTGCAGCTATGAAGTTATTAAATCAATTCTGGCATGAATTTACAGACTTGGAAGGTCGTGGATTTCTTCCTGTGAGATATTTCTCTCCTAAACCTCTTACTTGAGAGGAAAGGAAGCTCCATCTCAAAATTCTCCATTTCTGCTGAGGAACCAAGTCAGATGTCCAGAAATTTTAGACTTGGACCATTTTTCAAAAATCTGGGTAATGGATTAAGAGCCTTAAGCTTCTGTGCCAGCATAGACCCTGAGCGACTAACTTGATGCTGCAGTAAGGTAGAAATGACCACAATCTCTCCTTGTTCACAGAAGCTCAGTAGTCCACTTTTATAGACTATGGAATGTTTCGGATGCGAAGTGTTTCCTTCCTACCAGTCTCCTTAAATGTCTAGGACATAGAGGGCAAGATATTCTTGAAAGTGAACCTGTCATGTTTGTTGTTTAACCTGAGACAATACAAAACAAGTAGAGAGTAAAATCTTGGACACATAGTGAATGAAGAAACTACTGTTTGCTCCAGATCTCTGAAGTACTTTCATCAGCTCTTTCCAAATGCCTAATATTTTACTGGGAGGCTTTAGAGTAATTTTAGCTCCTTTTCCCCAGGTAAGAGTGGATCTTGCCGTCTAAGAGTCTCCACTGGAGTGCTTGATGTTAAGAATGGATAGAAAGGCTGCTTTGCATATTGTAGGAATGATCTTGCTAGCTGGCAGTAAGCAGTTTTCAGTGGATGTACAGAAAAAGGTCACTGTCTTTTGTTTTATATTTTTTGGCTGTTGTCAGATAAGACAGAAGAACACCTGTGGGTTGAGGAAATGATGTCTGAAAAACATCATTGTCACTACAAATGCCAGAAATATCCCATCTGCACAGATTTTTCCTCTGATCATCATAGACTTGTATCATATACACTGTGCTGGAAAGTAATTTTCAGTGTTGGTTATTGTTGAGAAATACTGCTTTCAGTATAATCCCTCAGAATACAAGGCAGAAGAATCTACAGAGTTCTTGTGCAGGGCTCTGGTTATACAGTGAGTTTTATGTGCTTTAGTCAATATGTTTGCTTGCTCATGACAGATAGCAGTGCTAATTTTGGCCATGTTTTTATTTTGATTAATTATTTTTGTTGAATCGCTAGAGAAACCTCTTATCAAATTATAGAAGTGTTGGGCTTGCTTTCCTGTTGTAGCACACAGCTGTGCAGTATTTATGAACACAGTTAGCAAATGTTCACTAGTTTTGTGGAAAAGTATTTTCCTGGCAAGAGCGCAATTTGCCAATATACGTCTCTACAAATCTGCTCTCCGCCTTCCTCTGCTTGGTTCTTTCTAGTTTTCTGTTAGATTGAGCTTCCTCCTCTTTTCTAAGATGAAAAGAACATATTACAATTTTGTTGTGAAGGCTTACCTGGGAGTACAGCTGTTTTCAGGCAGTATTATTGGGTTTTGTGTGGGAAATGAAGCTGCCACGTTTCTGAATAGTTCAGTGGAACTTGAGCCTGCTACTCCAGTTCTGCATTGGGAAAACAAATTTCTTCATATCAGTTGTGCCAGAGGCAGAAGTGTGGGGAAGAATAAGGTAGGTATTATGTTTATTGCAAGGATGTCGTAACAGCCAAGCCAGACCCATAGCCCGGAGTGTTGGGGGGACACCATGTGTGTCAGTCCTGGCCATAAGAGCTTTCCATCAGGTATGTAAGGATAGGCAAAGCCATCGATGCAATATCCCACAGATACTGTCTTTTCTGTGGGAGGCTAGACAGGAGCAGTCAGCTAAATCGGAGGACAAGAGCAGACGAAAGGAGAAGTTAAGTAAGGAGCTGATGAGCACGGTTTGGGGAAGCCTGCAGGAAGCTGCCTGACTCCACTGTGCAGTTTCTTTTCCCAAATTATGTAGTGCCATTGCATGAGATCTGCTGTACTGAGCAAACCTCTGCCATGAAGAGCTGGTTCTACAGGGTTGCTGGAGCAGTGGTAGCTACAGCCAAGCCTAATTGTGCTCCCTTCCCCTAATGTGGCTATCAATACTTGCTTGACGTGCCTCCTTCAGCTGTGGTTTTGGGTTTATGAATACATTATTTAGGCTTTAATTGTACTTTCTTATTCAGTGACTGTTAAACAGTAATTTTTTGTAGCTTATTTAATATCTGGATCTGAAGATGCAAGATTAAATCCATTCCAGTTATTCAGTGAAATTGTTGAGACTGCTTATGTGATTAGGGACTTACGCGATTTGGTCTTAGGAGATTCAGCCAGGAGTTTGTAACTTGCTTTGACACGTTTTCTAGGTGCTTGCCAGACTCTCACTAAGCACAGTGCTTCACTGCGGATGACTTTTATGCCCAGGCCCCATGGTTCCAAAGCCCTGTGCTTTCTACTGTCTTAAATCACTTGCTAGCCTGTAGCATGGCATCTCCTTAATGCTGAATTTCTTCAGAGACCTCCCTTTGTGCCATTTACATCATTAAATGAGGATGATGCAGCATACCCTTCATCCTGCTGGCAATCCCCAGTCCCAGGGTGCGATTTCAAGCTTTGAGGCTTAACCCAGGTCTCCCCCTTTCAGTTCAGCATAAATCATCACGCCAGCCCACCCTTTGGTGTCCTCCCTTCTGGTCTGCTCGGACTGTACCACTTGTATCAAGCTGTTTGTAGTCTGTATGATATTTTTGAAATCAGTTTTTGCTCTGGACAGTTTCACTTAGGCCTTCCCTCTTAAATTATCACTGTATGGTTATAATGGGGTTTTTTAATGGGATTACAATTAGGAAAGCAGCTGGTTTAAGGTAACAAAGTTAGTGATCTAATTACCACAACAGACTGTTGTTCTGTGCCAGGATGGTCGGAACACAAAACCAGAACCTTGCAGCAGCTGCCTTTGCTTATGTGTGTTGGGAAATCGTGTATCTTGTTGAGAGAGTACTTTAAGGATTCCTTCCTAAATATCCAGCATCATGAACACAGGGGTAACTAAAACGAATGGCAGGCTAATGGTTGTTTTGAAACATTTGAGCCAGACATGCTATACAGCTTTGTTTCCGCAGCATGGGAACTTTTATTTTTTTTACAGTTGCATACTCTGTTTCCCTATTTTGTGGCAAGAGCATCCAAAAGTTGTTTCAATTCCCTGCTCTTAATAAAACACATTTTCATTGTCATGTGACACCAATTAGCATATTAATGTTTCCATGTTCTTTGCTTGACATGTAGTTGTGACCTCTCCCTGTGCTGCCATTTCCCATCTCCTTCAAACACACTCAGGACTGAGAAGAGGTGAACTGGAACTCAAACATTTACTGTAGCGGGGAACTGCCATTGCTGCGGTCCGTGAGAGCAAGAAATCTCCTAATCTTACTCAGCATATCATTAGAAAAAGGACATGTCTGGACTTTAGGAAGTAGTCTGACTGTCTTTTGCATTTAACTCTTTGGGAGAATGGTCTGGGCAGGCCACTGCTGCTTAGTCCAATCTAAGAAAATGTCTGTGGCACATGAATACCACCCCTTTAGATAGGTGCTGTGGGTAAGGGAAGATGGAAGATTTCAAAGCTGACTTCTCCAACTTTCTCTTCATTCCTTTCTCCTTTATTCTCTATTTTTCTTGTATTTTTCTTTCATGGTTTGTCAGCTGCAGTGAAATATTGCATTCATAATTATATGGAATATGATTTCATGTCATATAATTAAGCGTGATACATCAGTGTCTCAGAAACTGTTCCCTTTGAGATCAGTGTTAACGCTGATTATATCGGAGCAGGAGCCTATGTATTGTTTTTACTTTTTTAGGGTAGAAAGAAGTCCTTTAAAAATTAGTTCTTTTAGAGGTTTTATATATGCATTTTTTAAAAAAATAATACTATTGCATACATCTTTGACTAAATGACAGCAGTTTTACAGAATATCATTTGGTCTTTAGCAATTGAGCAGTATGGGATTTGTAATGTTCAACTGTGTGTTGTATGGTACCAGCATCATCTTTTTCTTCTTCAGGGACTGTGGCATGGTTTGATTTTTCTATAAAGTGCAGTAGACTTCCCTTAACTGTACTTTTTCATCCAGTTTTGCTCTTCAGAGCAAACATAACACCAAGAATTTTGAAAGGTATGTTCCCTAGGTCTGAGAGCTGACAGTGCCGGTACTGCGTTGCCTGTGCAGGCACACAGTGGTGTGGAACACAGTGCAGTGCTGCAGAGAAACACCCGCAGTAACCTCGGGACCAGGATTTAGATAATCTCACTTGTGTTCTGCACAGCTGATGCACCCAGTTTCTCAGCTAGACAAACTGCCAGAGGAGGAGTTGCATGCCAGTATGGTATGTAAACCGGCTCTGCTAGCTTCTGTCTTAACTGATGATCTTTTAAGAGGTTGCAGTCAAAGTAAGTATCCCATTTCTACATCTGAGAAGAAATGGTATTCAGTTTTGTATGTCCCTTTTGCTAGATGCACTGAATAGATGTCCGGCCTACAGGCCGGACATGGAGACTGAAATGCTCCTTTTCGTTAGGGCTTGACTTCCAGAGTCAGTGGCAAGGCATTTGCGTGGTATGCCATGGGAATTGCAGTTGGCCTGGAGATGTGATGTTTGGTTTAAATAGTCATTTCCTTTATTTTTTAGCAACTGCGTTTGGCAGTCATGTTATGAAGTGTCTAGCCTGGCTTGATGTGAAGGAAGACCTTTTATCTTCACTTCAATATTTGCTCTTTAATTAGACAGAAATAAAATTCAGACAGCTTTACATTCATGAACAAATGAAATCCACCCTGAAATCCTCTCTGAGGAGTTCCATGGCATTTATTTATTTATTTATTTATTTTTACAATAATGCCTTCTTGTAGAATGTCATTAGGGAGCCATATATCTTTTTTGGGAAATTGTAATTGAGAAAAAAGTGAAAAAAAAAGAAAAGAAGTTATTTTCTAGAGTCCTATCCTCTGGATGCAGACTGTCTCTTGAGATGCCTTGAATTTAAAACAAAAATAGTTTTAATTTTGTCCTTCCATTTTTTGATGAAGTGAAGATTGAAATTTTTCAAACTCAGTATTTTATTTAGCCTAACAGTAATCAGCAGTTCCCTTCAGCATACCCTCTCAAAAAACAAGCAATCTGAATACAAATGCGTCGAGGAACTCTGTGTCTGCTTTGTGGCTGCAGATGCAGGCACCCAGCAATTGCGCAAGCTCCATCTCCCCCAGGAGATGAGAGTTTTGTTGCAGTGTGGGGCCGGAGGAGAGGTGATCCCATGGAATTTCCTTTAGGAAGTGGGGGCGAGGGAGGAGAGGAGAGTGGAAGGAATGTTTCAGCCACAGCTGCTTGTAAAAGAAGCACTAGGAAAACAGATTGGTAAAAGTCACCGCCATTGAAGATCTCTTGGAAAACAAGAAGCTGATTTGGTAGCATGGGGCCTGTAAAATATGTGAGCATCTGCAAGTCTGCAGGTATTTGTTGTACGGAGGTGCAACCCTTGTTCTGTATCGCAAAGCAGCAGGAAAGAAATGTCCTGTGGCAGCTGTTGGAATGTCTTTTGTTCAGGGTCCCGGTCCCGAGCTTCCCCAATGGCAGGGACCTGACTCAGGTCCGAGGGTGATAGCAACACAGTTATTCATTGGAATAACCAGTAATTCAAGAACGTTTTGAAGGGGATTGTTTAATTTCAGTGTACTACTGAAAATGTTAACAACTACTAATCAGGCTTTTTAGTGGGTTCCCTAATGTCAAAACCTGTCCCTTCTGTTAGAGACTGCTTAGGCAGGCATCTCAGAAACCAGTTCAGAATTGAATCAGCTGAGAGCCCAAGTTGATTTCTGCCCCACTGTGCTTAAATTAAGCTTGCCCTTTTTCTCAGGATAACTTTCAGCGTAGAAGGCAGGATCAGTATTTGCAAGCAGATTCTTATATCTAATGTCGAATATATTGTGTGGTTTCACATAACTCATAGAAGTCTTGTGAAGTCTTGACTGTGTTTGCTAAAGGTTAGTTCTGCTTAGCTCCGATTTCTGTATTGTTAACTCCTTGAAATGAAAAAATGAGCCATCTGATGTTGACACATAAGACCAGTCTTTTTTTTGGTAACCTTTCAACATTTTGTTCCCCCATATTGTTGCCAAGCTGCATTTAGGGTTGAGAAACTTATGTCCCCAAATTGTATGCAGTGCAGATAATAAATATGCATATTTTAGCTGCAGAGTGAAAGCAGTAGGAAATATTTGTAAACAAGTTAATTCAGATCTTACTACCTCCAATGAAACTTGTAATTGAGGAAATAGGGAGAAAAATGAGTGTTTATCCTTAAAAAACTCTACAAAATGTTAAGCCTTGATCCTCAATTGTTTTCCTACAGCTTCTAAAATTCTACCCTGTTTTGACATTCAAAAATTGTCAGCTGCCTCAGTTCAGTTTGAGCAGTGCCTTGCTCAAGAGTCAGACCAACCCTGTAGAAAATTAAATTATTAAAGGGCTGCTGAGAGAAGAATTAACTTCATCGTTTAAATATCTCATCTTTGCAGATAGATGTGCAGTACCTGGGAAAAAAGTCAAATTTTAATTTGAATGTTGATAATGTTATGATACATGGACAGAGAGCAAAAAACACCAATGAAAGCACAAAAACAGAAGACTTTGATTCGGGGTATGTTTTGGCACTGTTACTAGTACAAATATTACACTTGAATAACCTGTGTGAGTTGAGTTAATCGTTAACAGAATCAGTTTTGGTGGAACAAATTTGTTCTGATTTGTACTCCTATCCTGCCCCTTCCATTTCCATTTCTTTTTTTACTTTAATCTCTTCTTTTCTGAAAAGAGGACAAACTTGTAATCTGTTGCTTTGTTGCCACAAGAGAAGTCTACCAAGATAAAAATTGTGTGTAACTTCAGTTAATTTTTTGGATACTAATAATTACATTGAATTAATTGATCGTTTTGGCTTTCTCAATGGAAATATGTTAGCCTAAAATATGTGTTCTTTTTAAATGTTTGTTTATTCTGTGCAGCTGTGTTATTTTATGTACTACCTTTAAAAGACAGAGTATGGGTCAGTATTTTTTGTAGGAGAACATTGTGGACTTAGGCCTTACAAGTTATTAATATTTCCAATCCTAGTGCTGCTTTTTGGTTTAGATATAGTCACTAACAAGCTTTCAGGAGTCTATCAAAATACCCGGTGCGTTATTCTGATGCATTAATGAGGACTCTAATGTCTGAGTGAATACAGTAGTGAAATAAGCATTATGTTATTAGAAGATCTAAAACCAGGAGGGGAAAAAAAAATGTTTCATACAGGGTCATACAAATACTGGAGAAATCTCAGATCTTTTATTTGCAAGCCCTAAATGTCAGAAATAAAATTATCTAAACACCTGAAAAAGAGCCAAGCCATTTATTTGTGGTTTCAAGGACTCTGCTGAAAGGATAACTGAAGACCTTTTGGAGCCTGGAGACTAGCAGAGTTTTACAGTTTAGTACGTAGTTTTACTTAGCATGTGTGTAAAATTGCCAAGGAACTGGTGTGTTAAAAAACCTGGTGTACAACAGAAATGCTTATCTATGCCTCTAAGTCAGTGGCAAGCTCGACTCTTGTTTGTTTGCAGTGTGCAAAGGCCTGAGCCTAGAAAGCACAGAGCACCAGCAAGGAGCCCGCAGCTGCTGTGGCCAGTATTGTGGTTTAAACGCTTAGCGCTCCATAGCGTGGACTTAGGATTTGTTTGATATTGAAGGCTGAGCTTTTCAGCTATGTAATTGCACAGTGCCATATAAACTTCACCGTCTTTGGTTCTTTCTTTTGGTGGTGTGTGGTTTTGGTTTTTTTTTTTTCCTCTTCCTTCTTTTCAGCCTGTAGCTGTGCAGTACCCCAAGGCAGAAATCTGCCCCATGTTAAGTCTGAGTGCCTTGGCTGAGTTCTGGAGAAGCTGTTTGGCAGAGAGGAGAGACTCTTTCCCTTCAAGGCCCGAGGGTATCAGCATGGTGGGGTATCCAGTGGAGCTGACATAGCAGTGTATTTCCTTCCCCACATTGCTGTTTGTAGTACCCTGATCTGAAAAGGAGTGTTTGTAAATCATCTGCCTTTTTTTTTTTTTTTTTTTTTTTTTTTTTTCTCCACCAGAGATCCTGTATTCAGCCCCCTACGCTTCCCACACTTGAAGCTACTTGTTTTTATTGTGTGGCAGGCTTTGTCTTAACTTTTTTGTTAAGGATTTTTTATTTGTTGCCAAAAGTCTATTTGCTATATTTTGAAGATCTCAAATACTGAGAGGGAAAGTGTTGCTCCGCATTCCTTTTTCTTAGCAGCAGCTTACAGGGCTTCCATATTGCAGTACAGAGGTACAGTACTAGGAGTGAAAGACTGTTAGCCAGGATGGCTGCTGAAAAAAGTCCACCACCATGGCAAGGCCTCAGCATGAATGTACTTTTTATTATGTAAATTAGGATCAATTCTTTTAGAACATCTTCCAGATATTCAGAGCTATGACATTATAAAAACATAGAATAATCTGTCCCAGTCTTCTCTTCTTCCCAAGTGAATTGCATGCTACTTTGTTCCATGAGAAATTTTGAAGTGTTTTCCACCCATTTTATTAATTGCTTATTCAGTTAAATATTTGTTAATTCTCTTTGAAGTCTAGGACACTCACTCTGAATTGTGCATTTCGCAAATGTCATTAAATGTTTTGAAAAGAGTGGCCCTCCCAGGAAGAGGGGACAGCCCTGACTCTCACTAATCAACTGTTTCCCATGTAACACTTGAACAGAGATTGAGGTGGTAGTCTAAGGAGCACAGGCTCACTCTTTTGGACAACTGAACTGTGTAGAATTGGTAAGGTGCAAAAAGTAGATAGGTTTCAGTAGATCACAGAAAGGCCCAAGTTGTTAAGATGTTCTTGGGTAGATAGGGTAAGAAAAGTTTTTGAGTCTGATTCCTTTTTGAAAAACGGGAAAGACTTAATTTTTTTCCTCTTAAGTTTCCATTTAAACAATAAATAGCACTTTTTGAAGTAGTGACCTGAAGCAGATCATGTGTTGGTCTAAATCAGTATGGAACATGGGACTTCTGCTTCGTTCATGATGCCTCTCTTGATCTTTTTTATCAAATATGTTGCCTTTTTAACTGTTATGTAAAATTCATTGATCAAGTGATACCATCTGTATTCTCAAGATAGAGCCCTCGACCTGAACTTACTTGGGTCCAAACCCCTCACTTAATCAGAGGAGATTAAGGATTTGGGCTCTTCCATGGTTGTAGCTGCAAGGCCGAGCGGTAGCAAGACTTTACTTTCAAAGGTAACTGATTACTGACCAAGCATCGTGGTGATGTTTATATGGTGGATATAGGTTTTGTGAACATTGATAGTTTCTTTATCTCATAGGATAAAAAAAAAAAAAAGATAATTTAATTAGAAACAGAGCAGAATACATCTAAATATATAGCTGTAAAGCCAGATGCTCAGTTCTTTAGAATTGGCTTGCTGTGTACTTCACAATATACTAATAAAAAGCCTTCTGAAAAAAGGAATCCACCGCTGTTTATATCACCACAACAAAACCAGTTAAATTTTTGCCATGAAAAAGGGGAAATTAGTTTCTGTTTCTCTGGATGAAAATTTATGAGTTTCTGTGATAGAAGACATTTTAGTGCCATTAGGATATTTTAGCTTTACTCTTCTTTTTGTGGTAGTTAGCGTGCCTTTTTTTTTTGTCCTTTCCGTAACTGAAGGGGAGGGAGGCAGCATGGAAGTGCAGAGGAAAGAGTGAATTTTCATAATTTTATGTTGCAAACAGGGAAGGAGTGTTTTCTTCTGCACGTCAGTGACCTTTCCAACTTCTGCTTTGTTCAGTGGGACAGAATTTGCAGAAATTGTAATTGTTCCTCAGGGATTTAGCTGGATTTGTATTTGGACCTGGGTTGCTGGTGCTCTGCCTCCTCCAGGATCTTACAGTTGTCTTCTGCTCATGCTTGTGCCAAAGATCTTTGACAACTCATGAGTTCACCATCTACAGTGGTGGAGGAAATGTGAGCCTATTTCTCTGAAGTTGCTTTGTTCTAGTGGTAGAGGTCACCATTTGGCTGTGACAGCTCTTCTTTATTTTTTTGGCAGGCAGTTCTCTGACATTCTTATTGCTGAGATCATCCCCACTAGGGCTTTCAGAAGAACATCTGACTGGGGCTTAAATTCTTCACGTTCTGCTGTTCTGACCGTATAGTGTGTTATAGGAAAGGTCTCAGTCCTTTACTGTTCTTAATGAATTTGCTTCTAGATACCTTTTGTTGACTCAAAGATCTGTGAATTTGTGGTTTCTTTCTTTCTCCGTGATTTAGTTTCGTGTTGAGGGTGTGGATTCTTTTAATCCCAAGGATAATTTAAGAGAAAAAAGTATCATTAAATTACTGCAGTCTGAGTCATACTTGGTCTGTGAGTTTAGTTCCCTGGCCTTCCCACACAGCATTTCCGATACGCAGTGAGCTGAGGGTGTGCAGGAAAGACTGCAGAGTGACCTAGATACCATTTAACTCTTTACTAATTAGTGGCTTTCTGACATTGGATATAGCCACTGCCTTTTTGGATTCTCAGTCCTTTTTTTGTACGATAGTTGTATCCATTAAATTTTCCTGCTTCTGAGTGGTTTTCATGAAAAATATTTTAAGATTTCTATTTGGATTAGTTTAAACATTGCGTTTAGATAAATTGGTTGGAAAAATTAGTAAATGAACTGTTTTAGAATCTGAAGCGTAGGCATCGAGACTCATCCTCAAGTAGAAGTTACGGCTTCTTTCATATGGTACTTTATGCCTTCTAAGAGAAAAGTTTGTTCTGCTGCCCTCTTGCACGCAAAGAAATAGTCATCTCAGGCTCTCGGTAATAAAAAAGGTCTGTGAAGCCCAGAAATGCTGTGACCATGTCATATATGCTCCCTTGTTGGCATATGTTGTGGAATCTGTTCAAGAAACGTTGTGATACAGAGCTAATTTCACTGACTTTGGGCTTACCTGTCAGCTTTGCTGTCATGCAGTGGTTGGCTGATTTTTCTTGGCTCTGTATGAGAATGTGTTTTTTGACCAGTCCCTTCTGTGGCTGCTGATGCTCTGGGTTTGTGAAACCCCTACAGCTGCTCCTTTTAAGAAACTTTGAATCTATGTCTTACTCTGTTTAATCTAGATGCTGTCCAGGCTTGCAGTTGATATAGCCAGCTGGGGGATCCCCCATTTTCTTTGAGCCCAGTTGACCCAGTCTTGAGTCACCCCTTTGCACACATGCTCATGGGTTGAGTTTTGCTTGCTAGACCAGGATTAACCTCCATTGTGTGTATTCTTCACTGTGGAGCCCAACCATCCATGTGGCTTCCTCAGCCAAAGTGCAGCCTGGGACACTGGATATATACTTCCATGGTGGCACTTGACATGGTCGTGATACAAAAATCGCTGGAAATGGGGGGTCTCTGGGATCATATTAGCTTCAGTCAGCTTGGGTAGTGTGCAGTTTGCTGTGACTGCAGGTCTGTCTGCAGCTCACGGCTCAGAGTAGGCTGAATGTGTTGTGGTTCCAGAAGACTTTGGCTGTACTTGGTTGGCTGCTAAAGTGATGGGATCACAACAGGTTAATGGTGTTTTTAAATAAAATGGTACATTTAAGCTACCAAACCCAAATTTCCATATAAGTATCTATTACATTCTCTTTGGAAAACTGCAGAAATCAAACTCTACCTCCTGCTTGCTTCAATCAATATTCAAAAGAGTGTGTATCTTAAGCAGTGTGAAACTGAGCAAGTGTCACTGAATATGACCCTGATGCATCAGCTACAAAGGCTGCACTTTAGATTTTGTGTTACAGCTTGTGATTGCTCATGTATCTAAAATTTGGCAACAGATGGATAGTATTTTTTTTAATGCATAACGCTCCTCTGTCCCTATCTCAGCACTTAATGCTACTGCAGAGGTCTTTTCAACAAAGCCATGCAGTTGTAATCAATAATATGTGAGCTGATGTTTCTGCTCAATAACATATAGCCACTTAAATGCCCTTCTGGAAGTATTTTGACCCCTAGAGAGAACTGCTTTAGTACAACCATTTTCCCTATTGAAATGGAGATATTTGCTATTCAGCACAGCTGGGACTTGAGACTATAGAAGCAAATTCAAATAGGGATAAAGTCTATGTGCTGTGCTATTAAGGGGGCAAGGCCTCTGGAAGGCTTAGCAGTGATTTTGAATAATTTGTCAATTTAGTGCTGTTCTAGTATGATTGACATTAAGTTACCAGAAATTAAAGGGCATCAGACTCTAGTATTAATTGTACAGTTTCATCATTACGAGATGTTAATTCTAGTATAGAATAGCTATTGAAAGCAGAATGTTACTATGAGTATTTCGTAAAAGAAACGTTAAAATGCAGTTCAGAGAGACTGGAAGTTACTTGAATGTATTGGGTTTTTTCATCTTCTGCCTTCCAGACCGAAGAGAGGCAGTCAGCCCTTGCCAAGATGGGGTGTTAAATTAGTGCAAGATGCAAGTAAGAACAAATAGGTATCTGTGTAGAAGGTATTTTAACCCAGTAGGCCAGGTCTTGGAGTCATCCTGTTTGCTTTGTGTTGTCCTCGTATTACGAAAACAGAAGGAAAACAAAAAATACACGGACATATTTTTAAAAGGTTATTGATGACAAGCGTTAATTCAGTGACCAAGCGTCTTCCATACAAGATAAATACAAGAAAAAGTATTATGTGTGTGTGTGTGTACATAGATATGCTGTATTTTTTAATATATATATATATATGTATGTAATTTACACAGTATGTGAGACAGTTTTTTGTAGTTCAGAGTTGACAAATGGTTCAGAGCTTAGGAAATGGGATGTGGCTGAAAGTGCCCTTGTACTTTGGCAATTTCCAGTCTCATGGTTTTAATGACTTTGCCAGCATATTCCTTGGGGCATCTTTTATTTAAACTGAGGGTGTAAGACTTGGTTACCAACCTTCACTAGAAGTGAAAATGATAGGCGAGAATAAATTAGAGAATAATCTTCTGCAGGTGTACAGGCTTGTAGCATTAAAAGGTATCTGTCTGTCTATCCAGATAGGAGGTAGTCTCACACTCGCTAGGACTGCAACCAGAATAACGCCTTTTGGTTTATACTGTTCTGACTAAAACAAGGGAATAAAGTATTGGAAAGTGTTGATAAATAATTTTATTTTCCCCTTGCCTTGTCCTTAATTCCCTCCCACAAGAAAAAAAGAAAAAAAGAAAAAAGGGACAATGCATCATATGCTGACAATGACAGAGTTTGGCTTCTTTGGATGGAGGAGGAATTGAAAAATAAAAGGTCTTCAGGTAGGGAGACTAATTTATGCTCTCAACCTGATCTGTGCTGTTTAGCACAGGGAAGAGAAAGGAGTTATGAATAACAAGAACTTCTCTCTTAGGTCTTTATAGTTTTATTCTTTCAAGCTGTTAGTGTGGGCTCTGCAAAATTGGTGAGGCTGAAATTTGCCAAGATTTATGGTTGGGTGTAGAAATACTGCCTTACTCTCAGATTAAAACAGCTAGCAGTGGTAAATCAATACATGCACGTCTGCAGACCTGCCGTGAGCTTGGCTTATAAATACATATTAGCATTCATCTGGTTTAATTTCTCATCTTCCCATATCATTGTCTTGATTAGTGAACATTTCTCAGTATGAAAAAAATAAGAAAAGAAATTGCTAGATTGTAGAAATAATATTCCAGACTTGTAATTTGAACCTGTTTGGAACGTCATTATTTTGCTTGCAAATGAATTATGATTTAAAAAAAAAAACCAAAACTGTATCTTTCATGGCTATGTAAAACTCTGTGCTCTCATCTTTTTTTATATTCTTTCTGGGAGCCACAGGAACTATGATAATTTATTTTCCAAGAATATTGCTTCAGTTTTTGCTTTCAGTTGTGTGTAAAATGCAGATATTTTTTTCAGTGCTTTACTCTTAACCCAGGCATAATTTGTATCCTTTCTGTAGCGTTAAGGTAAGAGAACAGGGCAAGATCATTTACTTTCTTAAAATAACATGGCTTTGTTCTTCCATCTTGTAGCTGTAGGAAGCTGTAACTCCTTCCCATAAACCTGAATAGCCTTGTCAGTAGATGCACAGGCAAATTCCTGCAGAAAATGTAGGTTGTCCTATGTTTTTTTGAGTAAGAATGATTGTAGTACTAAGAAGTGGGTTAGCTAAGAATTCCAAATATCTTTTAAATTATTTCTCTCTTTTTGTAAAATAAGGATTCTACAGAGTTTGCTCTGCTGAGCTGGATGCTGAATGATACATATTAGAAAGTGCAGCCTGCTTTGTGAGGCAGGAATTGAGAGGCAGATGTCTTGATTTATTTTTTTTTCTAATATAGTAGCATTTATTGTTAACTTCGTGTGTGAATGTCTTAGTATATGTTAGTTGATTTATGATAATTTATGATAATTCTGAGATTTATTGTTTGTGACTATCTGAATAACTGCACAAATAATTTTCATATGAATGATCCTCGGTTCCATGTCTTATGGTAAATCTTTCTATAATGCTTTCAGTGTAAGACTGCTTCATATCAATTACAATATACTATGTTAGAAGTACAATAGTAGCAAATCAGTTTCTAAACCATTCAATCTAATTTTGCACAACACTTCATATTCCATACAACTCTAAAATGTTTTTCTCAAAGAACAATGCCACATAATTTATAAGAAGAACGCAGAGTGGTCTTTCGCTAATGTTGCTCATCAAACTCAGTAGAGCGTTGGCAGGAAACAACACTTCTAATGTCAACCAGCATTTGTGTCCCTACAAACAGAAGTCTGAAAATGTAATGTAACTCTGTGTAGTTCACACCTTTTAAAATACTTAAAATTTGAGTTTTCGAATGGGTAAACAGAAAAATCTCCTAAAAATGTAGGCATTTACTTAGCTCTGCTGAACTGTTGATTTCATAAACTGTAAAGATGATGATAAACAAACAATTTCATTTTCTGAAAGAACAGACATTTTGGTTAATGCATTACTGGGATTTTTATTTTCTTTTTCTTCAGTTTAGGAGAAAGCAAGCTGTAGTTACTTAGACAATACTTGCACTTCGAAGTGTGGCAAAAAGTCAAATCTGTTTGGGTTTCTGAAAGGTTATTTATCCTGCTTAACCTATAAACTGTAAAGTAACAAGGCTACTGAACTGGTAGATAGCCTAGCAGATGGTTCAGAGATTATGCTAAATTGCCTCGGCTTGTCAGAAGTTAGATTGGGTTGCTGCAGGGGCAGTGGCTGCAAGAAACACTGAATGGAGTAGTTTTTTTCAGTTTGTTGCTTGAAATTCCATTTTTCTCCACAGCGTGTGACATCTTGTGTCTTTACAAGACAGATATGTAATCAATGAATTTAGGACCAGCATGTTAGTATCCTGGCTTTCATGAGAGTCATTAGGATGATGAGAATCTTTAGTGTCTATGAAATACGAAAGATGATACCCTGTGCAGGGCACGAGGTTGGCTCTGCCACTTTTGCTGCTGTTGTTCTCTCTTTTTTCAGTGTCTGGAGCTGTTACTTTGGTCCCTCCCTACCATCAAGTTGAGTGTTATTATCTTTCTAGCCTATGAAAGATTAAATGTGAGTTAAATACCATGTGTTCAGTAGTAAAAAATAATGGTGCAGCTGAGCAAGGATAGGCCAAGATTCAGGGCTTTGAAAAAAAGTGGGTGACTGTTAATCATAGTTCTGCTAAATATCTGTATTGACATCTTCAGTGGAGTGACTGAGGCAACAGATGCCGATAAACTTGTCAGAGCCTAGAGCAGAAGTTACAGGTTCATCCTTCAGAATTTGCCTTTTCTTTTTTTTCCTTTTAAGTTAACAAAAAGCCCCCAAACAAACCCTAATATAAAGATTCTATACCTAGGTATTTTAATCACTCATTATTTCGGTTCTACTGCTGTTGTGTTTTTCTCCAAGTAGCATCAGCTGAATTCTTCTGGATGCCTGCTAGGGAAGAATAAGAGAGCCTTCCCCTCCAATTCCAAAAGCTCTTTGTGGGGGAGCTTCATGGATTGTTTAAAAAAAATTTTTTCCCCATGGTTGTGTTATCATAGTACTGAAGAGTAATTGCTTTTTTTTTTTTTCCACATATTGCAATGTTCTTAACTTTATAAGGTACAACTAAATAAACATGCCATTAATTTTTTGTTGATTTAAGATTGATGTAGAAAACACCTCTGCTGGCAATCTTTGGAAATCTGTTCATTTACTACATGCTAGAAAGCCACATTAGGAATGCCGTTTTAGTGTCAGCTGTAATATGTCTTAAATGTTTAAAATACCCAGAGATACTAAAAAAAGCAATTTTCCTCAGTTGTGCTAAACGAAAGGGCATTGTACAGTGGGTTGTGCTTTTAAGATAATCAATTTCTTGTGCAAAACAGGAGCATACTAATTGAAAACCTTTGCAAAACGTCATAAAATAGCTGTAGGATGCTAACAGGACTTTTCCCCCTTGGTTTGTCAGCTTCGAAGGAATGGATAGAAATTATTCACATCTCCACAAAGCAAGAGGAAGCAAACATTTCCTGAGTATAAAAACATGTCTTCCCTATCCCCACAGCTCATCCTCAGCTAAACCAGGAAATAAATACTCTTAAGAAAAACAAAATGGGTGGCTGAGAAGTAGTAATCTCCAATTCTTCCTGCTTTTTTGCATTTTTGCTATTTGGTAGGGTTTTGAATTCCTGATTCTTTTTAGCTATAAGGAGGAATTGCATTTTTGTAGAGACTGTACACTATAAACCAAATACCTATTCATTAAAAACTGCTTTTTAGCTATTAAAATGAATACTGTCCAAGAAACTAAGAAGGCATTTATTCACACTTCAACAAATTGTATATGTGTCTCATGCTAAGCATCTGCTCTTCTAAGGACAGATAACTGTAAGAGCTGATAGTATATCTGATTTTGCATCTGTTTTTGCTACTTTCGATTACTTCTCAGTGAAATCTGGAATTGTAACCTACTGAGCTGGAAGAAAAGATCCTCTGTACCAAATTAATACTAGTTTGTATTTGCTGATGTTGGTAACTGCACCACTAACGATGATGATATATGCTGATTCTTACTGAAAACACAAATATGCAAAGCTTAAATGAAGAATCAAAGGTAGAGAGGTTGTGAACAAAGCTTTCTTGATCTTGTGAAGAATTTACAGCAGCATGTAAGATTATTGAATTGTCAGTAAAGCCAAGGATCTGTGGGGTCTGGTTTTTTTGGTTGTGGGATTTTTGTTTTTGTCGTTCTTTGGGGTTTTTTTAGTACGCAGATCCTAACTCCTCAAATAGTCTTCACATTAATGGACAAAATATAATTTTAGTCATTTTGTAAAGACAATCAAAACAGTAGTTGGCTTCCATAGTAATGAATTCTAATTAATTTGGAGGTATCAATATTTATATCCCAAGTAAAATAATAAAGCACAACAATGAGAACTACTTGGCTGTTTGGATATTTTGAAAGTACCATTTTTCTCTCTGAAGTACCAGAGAGTCAAAGGGACAATTCATAAGAAAGAAAGGAAGTAGCTTTATGTCAAAACCACATGACCACTTAACAGCTTCTCTTCAAGGCAGCACTCTAATTTAGGTTCACAAGGAAGTCTTATTTTGCACATGGTGAACAATACGATCCAATGCGTGAAACAAGGCACACCTGGCTGAGTTGATTAACCCAGTGCTTGAATATCTTAAGCTGGTAAAGGAGATTTTGCTGAACCGAACAAATTAGCCAAATTAACAATTTCAAAACACAACTTGTACTAAACTAGATTATGCATACCCATTAACTGTGCAAATAAAATAACTGCAACTTTTAATGTAATGTTTAATTATGCACCAAAAATGATTGGCCCAGCTTTTGGTGGTCAGTACTCATTATGTTCCAGTAGCAAATCTTTAGGTACGTGATGACCATAAAGCAACTGAGTGATTCCAAAGAGTTTCTCAAAGAACAGTGTGTCCTCCAACAACAGAAAACAAAATATGGACAAAATGTTCTCAGCAATGTCTCCTTCTACACTAGGGCATAGATGCGGTGAAGAAGAATTTAAAAATGGAAACCATATGGTTTGATTCTGTTCTCCAAACTCAGTATTCTGCTGGATTGAATAAATTTCTATATCAAGTTTTTGTAAGAGAATGTTTACCCCTAATTAAATAGCAGGATTAGAGTAGGCTACCACAAGGACTAGCAGTATGGTATTGACAGTTATTTTCTGAAATTCCTGTTATTGGGAAGTTAAAAATTTGATACATGGAGAAACAAAAACTCCCTGTGTTTATCTAAGCTTAAAAGGGAGCAAGAGCTTAAGGTTCAGTACACCTAAGATGCAGCAGAGAGGGAGATATGCGCGCCAGATAAAACCTTTTGTACTGCTCAGAGGCTGCTCTGAGCTTGGTTTTTGGATCCAGGTGAAAAGATTGCTGGGGCTGGTTACGTTCCCTTGGCTGTGCTGTTGGCTTAGAAATGCCCTGAACACTGGAAGAGCAGTGAGGAATGGGAGCCAGCTGTACTAAGCCAGCTCTTGCTGACAGCTCCCTTGACCCTCTTCCTCAGTTGCAGGGAATTGCCTTTGCTCCTTTTGCACCAGGTGGTATAGAGGAGCTGAGGGCTGCAGCATAGATGAGGCCGATCCCATGGACTGCTCAGGTTTTTCCTCTTCAGGTCTCAGTTGAGATGAATGGGTTGGGCTTCCACATACAGAGAGATAGACTGTGGTGTGGGCTTGGCTGTTAAGACCATTAGTTTCACGTAAATGTTTTGAATCGTACTGTTCAAAATAGAATACTCTGTGTTTGGGGAGGTGAGGATGCTGTCTTTAAAGTTGCACATCACTGATTTGCAGAAGTCAGTGTTTGTTACATGCATTTTTTTAGGGTCATACTGAAGGATAAAGTTACTCCCTTTCAAGCAGGATTTTACTGCATTTAGAGCACATGCAAGGTGCTCGCTGACCATGTTGAGCACTGAATAAGGCCATGTTTGAATAAGAAAGGTTTTTTTTTTAAAAAAAGTGGATACAGACTAGGCATTCCCACCTTCATGTTCTTTTAGTGTTACAAATAATATACAGGAATTGCTTTGGAAGTATTTGCTTTACCCATTTTGTTCTAGTTATTTACCCTAGGCTCAAGTAAGGTTTGTTTTGATGTGGATCCATTCAGCAACTGCAATGTAATTTAGCATTAACTGATCTGCTCTCCCACATGACCCTCCTTGCTGGTTTGCCTGTTTGTTGTGCGCTCTCTTGTCTTTGGGTCACCTGGTGAGAATATTGCCTCCATACCAAAATTTTTGTGTTCAGACAGGTTCTCTTCCCTTTCACAATTCTGCCTTATGGTGAGTTCATGTACTCAGAGCCACTTATATGTTATGAAATCCATGCCTGGTTTTACCATGTGATTCTGGCTCTTAGAAATAAAGAGCATTCCATGAAGGGCAGTGCTAAGATGCTAAGATGTAAAAATTAATCTAGAATAAACACAGAAGATATGCAGCATTGTTTCTGCATAGGAGAGGAGTTCTGACAGCACTGCAGTAATGCAAGGGGTAACAGCAGAATCTCTAGGAATGCTCTTTTTACAGCTGGACTGGACTTAGGCAAAGAGAGATCAGTGTTCATCTTCAACACTAAGTTCAGGACAGTTCAGGATGGAGGACCTAAGCAGCTCTAAAAGGCAAGGACTTTCCGTGATTTCAGAGATCCTTCTGGCATGTTAAGTGTCTGAGTCAACGTCAGGTGGTAGAGAAACCCTTCACAGCCCAAGCTGGAAGACAGTTTGAAAGTACTGCAAAGGCAAGCACTGTGAACTTGGTAGTATGAGCTATATTATGTTAAGCTGTTATGGACAAAGATTTGAATGATTCATTCCTGGCAACCCGTATCAAGCCTCTCGCTGTTTATTCTTATTGTACCTCCTCTAATGCACCCACAAATAAGTTCTTTCAACACTTAAAATAACACTTGTGGCGAAGACTTCAAGCTACTTCATTCCCCATTCTTTGTCATGCTCGTGATGGCATCTTATCGCCATCACATTTGCAAGTGTGTTTGTTATACTAGCAGATGTACAAAGGGAGAAAAAACAAACAGTGGTTCAGTTTGATCAGTGTGCTTCGTTTTCTAAGGACCCTTTTCTTTCAACGTCATGGAAGTCGTCAAAATTAGGCTTCAGAGATGCTTTAAATGTCAAAAGTATTCTTAGCTATTGTAATAAATCTGTCATTGCGATTATTTGCATTGGGTTTGACCATGTTGCTGAACAATGTGATTTTTAAAAAGTATATGGTGATGCTTTGCTTCAAGCCCTCCACTTCAAAAGTATCTAAGACAAAGGTATAGTGCTGTGTTTTGACATTGACATTGCCTGGCAGTACATCTTCTTAGGGCAGCTGAGTAAGGTGGAGGTTGCCCTTTCATTTCTGCAGAAAGAGTATGTAATGGGCAGTGGTAAGCATTTTCGTAATAAGTAAGAGTACTGTGGATCTTCCACATTTGGATTTTGAACAAGTTTCTTCTTTATCTCCTATCCAAATATACGTTTGTATTGGTGTTCTGTACTATAGCAATAGCTTGTACACTTGGCACACAGACTTGTTACTGGACAGACCCCCTTTAGTCCCGTAACCAGTGCACCCTGGCAATTATTTAGCTGCCACTTACCCAAGCCCTTTTTTCCTTAATACGTTAGTTGATGTTGGTACAAGTGCTATATAGGAAAGAGATGCAAAGCTGGAAACATCTTTCCATCTCCAAAGATAATTGAGACTAAAGAGAGAACGTGTTAATAGCACTCAAAAAAAAAAAAAAAAAAAAAAAAGAAAAGAACTAAATTGCTGCTGAACATTCATTTGATGTTATTTTGGGGAGGGAAAAACCTACTTCATAAGGAATACCTAGTTACTTGTCACCAGCCAGATTAGCAGTTATTTCTCAAGATTAGCACTTAATTTAAAAGAAAGCATATTTTAAAAAATTGCTTCAGAGGAGAGACAGAGGGAACGAGCAATCGCCAATCATTGTTGAAGTGATTCTGCCAGCCGTGAGAGATATGCTCTGCAGTAGGTAGCAAGTCTCACCAAGCACACAGTAAGGCTTTGGAGCAGAAGAGTAGCCTCAGTAGGATTCCTAAGACAACTACATCTGCATGAGCTTTGAGAGGAATGATGATCTTCATGCATGACCTAACATCATAATCATCTTTGGAACCTTAAGTTTTCTCTTCCTTGCTGTGTTCTTTTTGTAAGCAAGCGGTATGTATTAGTTTGCCCCATGACTTAGATGTGTTCAGTAGCTCATTGATTTCTGGTGAATCTTGATTGTGGTTGCACCCAGCAACTGAGCAGTTGAAGACAGGAGCCTGTGTTAACAGCAGTATTAGGACTGCAGAATTCAGGAGGAAGGAAGTGGATTTTCATGACGGTCATCACTTGAAGGAAGCACTTAGGAGGAACTGCAAGGATTAGCTTCCCTAATACCAGACCGCATGGTGGGAGCAAGGAGGGGATGTAGCCCTCTGCCAGGTTCAGGTGGGGTGAGCTGCTTCATAGCGTGAGTGGAGAGCTAGCACTTAGGAGAAGTATTCACAGAGAAAATGGTAGGAGAAATCCTGGCAATAGCTGCTATTGTTATCCTGGTTCTCTGAATCGTTCCTAGACTCACTGCTGAAACTTCTTGGCAGTCTTCCATGGCAGCTGGTTCTTTGCAGGAGCTGTGCTATCTAGGACAGTGAATTAAATCAGTAGCAGTCTTGCACATTGGAAGATGGTCCATGAAGTGGCTGTAAAGAACAGACATGCAAACACCTATTTATGGGCTGGTGTGCATCAGCATCAGTGGGGCAGCGCAGTCCGTAGCCACCCTTGACTCCCTTCCGTGACCAAACTGGCTGAGGGTTGCGGTTACTTTGTTTACATAGGTAGCCGGCACTGTAGTTTTTCAGCACCACCTTTCTACACTGTCAAGAACTGAAAGAGTAGCAGGGACAAGATCATCATTCAGGGATTTTTTTCCCCACAAAAGATTATGTAGCTCTTCACTTTAAGAAGCTTAGGGAAGCTGATAGGATATGTAGAGTGCTGGCTGTCAAATGTAATGCTGGGTGCGAGCAACTTGGGACACGAGAGTTAAGTTGGAGAGCACTGTCCCTGAACAGTTTGCCTCTGTCATTGGTAACGTGCACGTTTACTCTGCACTCAGAAAAATTCTGGAGAAAGTTTGAAAAATTTTGACTTGCGAATTATAGAGCTTTTTAAATGGAATTGGAAATTCCATTTAGAAATTATTTGGAAATAAGTGGCACTAAGGAAGTACCTGCTCCAACTATTAGGCACAATTTCTATTGCTTTATTACAGCTTCTAGCATGGTATATTTAGGTATGCACTGATTTTTGTTGATGCTTGTACATTTTTAGGCTATAGATGGATAGTTTTATTTTATACTAGTGTAGGTGCTCACAATTTCAGATACAATAGGGAAGCCAACACCTAATGGCTGATGTCTTAGGTGTCCCCTTGCAACTCTTTGAAGCCATACAATAACTCATCGAATAGACAGAAGGTGCTTGAAACTTGTCACAATGAGTGGTAACTACACTGAAACATGTATTTTAATGTTCTTTAGGGGGAAAGTACTTTGTAAATAGGCTTCATCCTTGAATAACTGTCCCTTTGCAAATGAACAGTTATTTGAGTACTCTAATTAACTTTATTTGTTAGTCTTATTAGATATTTTGAAGAACTTTTAAGACTAATACAGCTACTGCAGAAATTGAGTTAGTTGTCTTTTAAAATAGTATCTTTTTGAAATAATACTCACCCTGAGGTTATATTTAGCAGGTGAACTGGGAAAACTTCATTCTTCCCCAAATTTCACTTTCTTATGGTGATAACATTTCTCATAATTTTCAGTTCATTTTGAGTTCTTGTACAATGATAAAGAACCTCTTGGCACATAGTGCTTAGGTATACCTGTTAATGTAATAAGGTACATTATAGTCTCATGTGAAAACGAGCTCGTGTTGCTTCGTTTCTGTC
Organism: Leptosomus discolor; assembly: GCF_034619465.1. NCBI lineage: Eukaryota > Metazoa > Chordata > Aves > Leptosomiformes > Leptosomidae > Leptosomus > Leptosomus discolor. The sequence continues at coordinate 18,880,673 of NC_141395.1, read as the reverse complement.
TTGTATACTCACAACACTGTGTCAAATGTAGTTCACAAACGAACAGAGGAGGTTATGGTAAGGAACTTGGGAAACCTGTGCTCCGTTTCTGATTCTGCTGCTGATGCAGGCCAAGGGAGTTACTTTTTTTAAACTGAAACTGGGATTTGACTTCCAAGGAAAATTGCAAGTTTTCACCAGCAACGACAAATTCTATTCTAAATATGATCAAAAAGCCTAATACTTACAGACTTTTCAGAGCATTTCAGAAACAGCAATCATTCCTATAGCTGGGATTGCTGTCTGCCTGTTTCCCAAGCTTAATTGCTCTTAAAACTCTGGGTGCTCACCTTTGGACTGTATAGCAGGTTGGCACCTGGGCTGCCCAGTTATTGAGAAGCCGAGGAACAGGCAATGAGTTTGTTTTTCTTTTTAAAAAAGAAAATTGAAACTTTTGTGAGGGATGTTTTGGTTTTAGTTTGAATTGTTTACATTTCAATTTCCCGTTTTAAAAAATACAGAAAATTTTTTACCACCTTTGCTGATCAGCTTTCATAAATCCGACTGGTCACCTTCCAGAACAGTTTTTATTCTTTTTGTGTTTGTCAGTGTTAGGGGGAAGAGATAGCTAAGGTTTTTACTGTTTTTTGTCGTTGGATTCCCCCCCCCCCCCCGTATCATGTTAGTTAGCAAGCCTAGCACTGGCAAGGCAGCCTGTCTGCTTTATCTCATATATATATATTGAGAGAGTCGAAGCTTATGTCTAAAATGTGGTTTCTTATATGTACCAGCATGTTGACTGTATTGTGTTCTTTTCTATAAAGCACTTTTTCTCTGGCTTGTTTTGGGATTCTTGTGTGCCACTGTGAACTTAGGGAGACCAGAACAAGATCAGACTTGAAGTTGTTCATCTTTTTTTGCCACTTCCATCTACATATGAATTTTCATCATATAATTATATAGTTTATATATTATTCCATTTTGTTAAAAGGGTAATAGGATATAAAATAGTGTGAATTGGTATCTGTTGTAATAGGATGTTCTTTTCCTGTTTTCATTACGTATGTATCATACATTTTAGGTATGGGAAAATTGTATCCACAAAGGCTATTTTGGATAAGACAACAAACAAATGCAAAGGTATGTATATTTGCCTTTATATTACATTCACTTGAAAGTCATGATTGATTCTATAAAATGCATTAATGTTATATTTTAAGTGCTTTTAATCTTTTTTACCATTCTTATTCCTAAACTAGTCTTATTCTTGCCCATGGTTGATGGGTTCAATACATGTGTATCCAGTGAAGCTGGCAGACTGCCTATGTCAGGGGTGCAGCCAAGCCAGAGTGAAGCTGACACGCACAGTACTGGTTGGCAGTTTGCCTCTGTTTTAAAAACAAAAATGAAGTTAAAAGCAGCTTTTCACCTTTTGCCTGGAGAAACTAGGGAAGCTTACAGAAAAGCATTCAATTGTACTAAGCATCTGAAAAAATTATATATTGTGGAAATCAGCTCAATTTATTAGAGTAGTTTAAAGCAGCACTTAATTACATGTTCCAATATTCTAATTGTATTTTGTTATATGCTACTGAATGTATTGGGAGCAAAGAGAGGGTTTGTTTTCACCAGCGTAAATGCAGCTGGAAAAAAATTAGAGCTCCTTTAGGTAAGCTGGATGCATCAGTTCACAAATTTTCATCACTTGTAATTGCCGTGAGGTCATATCCCAGCGACGTGCATGGTGGCAGAAGGTGTGGTAGCAGACACTGAAATAACAGATTTCAGACTTTTTACAATTAAGAGCATAATTTCTAAGCAAAGTGTATATGTTGTGACTAGGAAAGAGGAGATGTCCTTTTCAATGATTTTAATTCATTAATACCTATGAAAGCACTTAACTGATTTAGTCTGTCCATTCCCCCAATTCCCGAAGACTTCAGTAGCTCTGTCAGTGATACAGAAATTCTCACATTAATGTTTTAAGAGATTTAAGCTGACTTTTCCAATACAGATTTTAAATCTCACTGGTGAAAAGCTGTAACTTAACAGTCTGTTGTAACAATATGCAGCAAGTTAAGGCTGCAGGGAAGCTCACTGCATGTCGCTGAAATTGCAGAAGGAATGTAAGTAGGCAGAATGCAGATACCTAACTGGAATTCAACCAAAAGATTGACAGCATCTCTGGCTCTTGCCAAAAAAACATACCATGGGATTTAAACTAACTGGAACAATGAGCAATTGAGTTTATATGTCATCTAGAAGATGGCAAAGCCAGCTTTGATGATATGCTTGGTATCAGTATGTAACTTCATCTATATTGCACCCTGTGGTGCGGTGGTGTTGATAACCTAGGCTGTCATGGGTATGGAAAGCTAGTTTTGGGTATGGAAAGCTAGTTTTGCCTTGGCAGCACAAAACTTGATATGAGCTAATTCACTCTGTTTCATGTCAAGATTTAACAGTCCACAACACCACATGTTACACAGAACAATATGTTGCTTTCTTCAGCTTCTTGGCAGGTTAAATAAGCTTGCACTGATGTACAAGGCTGCTCAAGTTGTTTTTCCCGAGTTGAAGACTTTAAAGCTGGTTCAGTTATATCTTTACACAATCTTTTTGTTCTCAGTATAGACATGTTGTAAGAGAATACTGTTACCTTCTGAAGAAATAGTTCCATTTTCTACTCCTCTAGAGGGTTTTTTTTTAGTTGTTGGGGTTTTTGTTTGTTTTCTTTTAACCCAACTTAGACATTGGAGAGGGATTTCTTTAATATATGAGGCAGTTTGCTGGTGGGAAGGAAGGGGGTTGAAAAATATAGAAATGAGATTTGCAATAACATCTAGGGCAAGTAGCTTCCAAACTCTGACTGCCTTTTGGTGAGACTTGAGCATCCAGCTCCCAGGTTGCATGAAAAATTCCAGCCTGTAAGGTCGGTGTCTGTAAAGGCCATGGTGTATTGCTGTTCAGATGTCGTAGAATCCATTAGCTGTATGTTGTTCAGAATAAGAAAAGAAGTTATTGCAAATACATGGAAATTGTTACAATTAACTTTGCGTTTATGTTAACATTTAAAGATTGCATTATATAGCATAGAAAATGCTTTCAGGACAATTTTTTACTCATTTCAGTAACAACAATGGGAAAAGCTCGTTTGATTTCACTGAAGCTCGATTTTCACTCGCTTTTAAAACTTAACTGTCTTTTATGTGTATACGATGAAGCAACTAATTCACCAAAAATTGGATTGTGATGCAGTAAATATACATCTCTTAAACTAATTTCTCCCAATTTTGAGAGTCAGTGATGTGTAATTTAGAGGCTTATTCGTCACTTATTCAAACTGGACTAAGAATTTAGAAAAATTGACTGATTATGCTTTACTCGGTGGTCTCTACGAAATAAGCTGATGATGTTACATTTGATCTTAGATAATACGTACCAGATAACACAAATATTACTTGTTAGCAGTTTGGACAAAATCCTGGTAATGAGTGGGCATGGAAATTGATTTGTTCCACTAGGGTAGGTCCCCACCAGTTTCAAGGCTGAAGGACTTTGGTAGATCGGTTTTTTGGGACTACGTGAAGAACTTGGGAGTTCAAATTGGCCCACTTCACCAAGAAAAAAATAGTGTTAAATAACTATGCTAGTAGCATATGAACTGTTTGATTATAAGCTGCTTGCTGTCTCTTTAATGAAATATGGTTTATATTTCAGGTTACGGTTTTGTTGATTTTGACAGCCCGGCAGCTGCTCAGAAGGCGGTTTCTGCTTTAAAGGCTAGTGGAGTCCAAGCACAGATGGCAAAGGTGAGTTAAAATAACGGGCTAATTCTTGCCATTGGCTGTGAAGATGCCCAAGCTTGTACGTCAGCAGAGCATCGGCAATGTGAATTTTCAAGTTGCGGGCCCTTTATGGAGGGCACGGCCCTCAAGGTGCGTGATGTATTTGGTTAATAAAATGGGGACTTTCCACTGATGTGTGCCAAATCATCTCAACTAGTGAAATAAAGAAACACGGTATGGTAAAACCTCCAAACAGATCTGGTTGGATTTACCAATTTATTCATGATACTATTTTTGCATTGGCTTAATCAAAAGAAAGATTAGCAATAAATTGTAAGAACTACAGCAGGCTTAATGGTTTAAATACAACATATTAATTCTTGAAACAAGGCAATAGCTGAAGTAGTTTACAGCACAAAGGTATGAAAGGTTTTATACATTGCCTGCTTGTTGTCAGCAGCCTTGCAACTTGGGGATGAATTTTTAAGCACAGCATGGCAGAACTTAACCTTGTGACTTTGTCTTCAGACTTTATAGTGTATTTTCTGTCAACGTAAGTAAAAAAATCTGGGCATTCGTGACAGATGTCTTGAAATTCCTAGCCAACTCTCTGACAACCTATTTCTGCATCAGGGCATACCCAAACATTATTAAAAATAAAGACATACGATCTTTCTTGTTTTTCTCTCATTTTTACTGATCCTTGCCCCTGAGTCAGGTTATTAGCCAAAAGTGATCTTCAGAGCAGTGCTCTTTCAGCATCAGATAAGTTTCTCGAATGTATGACATCAGGGAGATGATACATTAGTAATGATTTTGTCGTGCGTTCTTGTTAGGTCAAATGGCCTGGTTCCAACAGAGTGCCATAAACACCACTACAAATTTATTTATTAAATAAAGAAAATATTACCAACATAATCTGTTCATATAATTTGTGGTACCTCTTAAAGCAATTTTTTTTAGTTTGAAAATGATATTCTAATTTAAAAAAATAATAAACCAGTAATTAACTAGTAATCTCAGAGGCTTTTTTTAATAAAGTAGTCTGCCACAGATCTAGCAAATCTTTTGTAGTTATCCATTAGGTACAGATTTTTTTCGGATGAGATATTTTCCACAGCTTCTCAGCTGAAGAGAACAGTTAAGCTAACAACATAAAATGTCTTTGGATGGACTCCAGGGCAACAAAATGGAAACCATATGTTTCATACTTAATGCATGTTTCATTACAGCCATGACACAAACGTACATGCTTACTGGAGAACACTTGGTTTTCGGGGGGGTTTGTTTTTTTTTTTGTTTTGTTTTTTTTTTAATAAGATTTTATGTGTGTTTAATATAGACTTTTAATTGTTAGTTTTCAGGTGATCACTTTAAAATATTAGCAAATCAGAATCCTCACCTGGAAGACACTATAAAAGTTTACTTGCGTTTGTGTACTCAGTATTTTATCCTTTTGCATGTTACCACCTGTGCCATGAAGTGGCCTTCTTGCAGTGAAACTGTTCAGGCTTTAGTCTGAATGTCACAGAAAGATTTGGAGGACAGTTTTCCGGCTGTCTGGCCAAAGGATTTCCTTACTGACCATTACAACTGTTTCAGTTTCAAAGAGAAATAAATGCCTGTTGGTGGGATTTGTCCGTGGGAAAGTGTTGTTACTGCGCTGTGCCCAGGGTGTCAGCCAGCAGCATGGGTCCTCAGAATTCTCAAGCTCCTCCCAAACGCAGTGGTAGTCCTTGACCCGCAGGAGCTGAAGGGGAAGGAAAATGTTATTGCTGAAGCCTTGTTCTGACTCTGGCTGCTGTAGTGTGGTGTCCTGCTGTAGCTATATGTTGGTGAGTTAAAAATTAGATCAGCCAGTTGATCTACAAATCCTAGTTTAGTAGAAGTGGTTCAGATCATACGTATTAAAACCTTTGTTTGTTTTTTTGGAGGTAACTTCAAATGTTTGACTTTGTGAGCTTTTCCTATCCATAGGGTAAGACCATGCCGTACTTAGTGGTCTGCTTCCAAGTTGATCTTACTCCAGAAAAATCTAGTCTCACCCACTGTGTTTTGGCTATTGCTGAGCAGACCGGGAGGGCGTGAGGCCCAAGACATGGCTTCAGGCCAAATCCTCCCAAATCTGTTCCAGGGGGGTCATTGTTGGTGGAGAAGTGGCCGCCTCTTAGGAGATGTCACAAAAGCGTCAGCAAGGAAACCCAGTGTCACACCATCACTCAAGAAACATTATGCCTTCAATTATTCTGCTCTTTTGAATTGGGAGCGCTTAACTAAAACGAAACAAGTTGGGAAGTGTTTTGCTCTGTGCTGGTTAACAGTATCTTCCAGTCACCACTGAAACAGAAATGCCTCCAGTGATTCCTGTTGGTCAGGTAATGGTGCTGATGAGACTGCATTGGCAAGGGGTGGGAGTAGCTTTTGGACATAATTTTAAAATGGAGGTAATGGGCTATTGCCCCTTTCCTCTCTTCCATTTGAGTATTATCAGTGTTCAGTCTTGTCAGGAGTCTTTTTCAGGGTGTACAAGTGTCTGTGGAAAGGGATCAGGAGATGATGTGAGCTCTACTGGTAGCCAGCTTGTTTCAGGACCTAGTACAAACCCAATAGCTTATCTCTTACTCTAGAAATAAGGTACGGAAAGAGCAGATACCTGTCTTGCAAGAGTACTGTTATATATAAGCTAGTTAGTAACTGGTGAGTGTCTAGTTTTTATTTTCATTCATTTTAATTTCTTGGAATGTCTTTAATGGTAATTATTTTATTGTCCTTGCTCCTAGAGGACTGCTTCAATAATAAACCAATAATAAGTGGTTCAAAAGCTCTGATTTTGCAGCGCTGTGCGTTCTTGCGTAAGATTAGTAGTAGTATTGAAAAGCTCTGCCCATTTTCTTCATTCGAAAAATTATAGTTGCTGTCAGAGTGAATTTTCTGAGAAATGTCTCTTCTCTTTCCCCCCCACCCCACAGGTAAAATTGGTGAGATAACTGTAGGTTTCTACACTGTTCAGAGCAGATAGCAAATGACTTTGTATAGGAAGATAGATGTACACAGAAAATCTACTGTATATTGGCATTTTAAATGGAGATTTAAAAAACCGAGAATCTGTAAGGGATGATTTAGAGATGGTGAGGTCTAAATGCTATGGAGATATGAGTCACCTAAATTCTCATAGGTTTTTGGCCTTGAACATAGCACAAGGTGTTCGAGTCGGTGCTCAAAGTTTTGTCTCATCAAATGGTGTTCAACTGAGTTCAACTGTAGTCACTGAAGCAACTGTGTTTCAGATGATTGGAAAAGTGGCCCTTTTAAATGGAAACTGGAATTTAATTTGTATTCTTCTGGATGTAAATTAATGTGTAAATATAAAAGATAAAAAAAGAACTTCTGAATAAGAACCATTAATTAAAAGTACAGTTCTCATCTTTCTATCTAGCAGACTTAAGCCAGGAGGAGAACGATTGTATTTGCAGCCCAGATAAAGTCAACTAGAGAATATCTATATTGTACTGACAGCAATGTAGAGATACACAAGGTAGCTAGAATAACAGCCTGGCTGTGGCAGCTTAGAGTTCATCGAGTGCTAAACAACTTCCTTCCTGGTGTGGCAGTGACATTTGTATAGCCATATTGTCTAGCTCATGGTAGGTTAACAGATCTCTGAGATAATATAGTGAAAGGCTTATATCTACTAAAAATGTTCCACATATGGAGTTACCACTTTTTGCAAAGAGCTTGTAATGTACTTTGGGCATCACAAGAAGGATTAACATACATTCCAGTGTTCTCACAATTGTATTTCAGCCCTGTCCTTAAAATTAGCGTAGGGTCCTCCCTTTAAAATGGTTTAATCATCCAAGTCCAACACTTGCTGTAGACTCAATGAGCCTGATCCTCCAGGCTTTATGTCGTTGAAGACCCTGCCTTCCTTCTATTCTCTCTCTCTCTCTGTGTTCATAAGATTTTTGGTTCCTCCATATGCACAACGTTGCTATAAGATTGTCAAGACTATTTATAACTTAAACAAGTGATGTTCATTCTTTTCCAGTTTGTGTTTTCCTAATTGTTTTTTTCTACAGAAACACAAACTTACCTTTAGTAAATGTATGCCATTTATAATAGAATCCATGAAAGTAGTCCATGGACATGGAAGATTTCTGTGGTCAATGAAACTCATTAATTTGAGCCAAGGAATGCTATTCCATATACTAATGTGCATTTTTGGGGGAAGACTCATTGTTTATCCTTTCAAAGATTTCCCCACAGTTGCACATTTTTAGGACTTAGGGCTTCAGATTAATAATGTTATAATTTCCTCCTTAAAATCTTCACTTCCACTGACACAATTAAATATGCTCCTGCTTATAGTGCATTAGCTCTCACATTAACAAATCACTAAATATTTTCAGATATTTTAGGCTTCTGCAAAAAATTAGGGACGTCATCAGAATTGTTTCTTATTCAAATTGTGTCAGAAGGATGCCTGTGATAACGATGCAAAGTATATTGTACCATCATATACTGACGCTTCCACCATTCTTAAGACACAATTTCTGTTTCCTGGAGCAGTCCATTGGCCCTCAAAGCAAAGACCAAACTCCCTGAAACTCATTACGTGGGGGTGGTTTTTAGTTTGTGTTAAATATTAGCCCATTGTCTGAGTTCACACTGATCCTTCAGAACCCAGAGATGATGTGAATTTGTAATCTTTATTTTTTACTAATGGCTACAAAGGCAGAACTGTGAAGCACTCCCCATGTGCTGGTAGATTTATCTTTCTTTCCAATTAAGTTCAGTGCAGCAGCATATTTTTTTTATAGGCTTAACTTACTTTAGGTGACTTTTTTCCTAAGCATATTTGGAAAAGATGAACTGTCACACTATATAAAGTGCGAACTGCACAGCAGGTATGGGGGTTTGCAGTACGAAAGGCTGTTTAGCCACTAGTCCTTATCTCTGTAACAGAAATCAAGGCTTTTCCACAGCTATTAAGCATAATGTATTAAAGGCAGCTTTCCTTCATGTCGCCAATGAAGAACATGGTTTTGAGTTAGCAAAAATGAGAAACAGCTAACTTTTATGGCTTTTAATAATGTATTGCTTTTTGTACTTGTCTTCACTGTGGCAACCTTCTGGAGAATTAAATCAGTTTTCATTCCTATAGAGTAAAGTAAGAAAATAAGTTTGGGTTACCATGGTAGCTAGTGCACTTAATCTAACTAGAGAAGGTAGGCATATTGCAATTTTTTTAATTCTGCATCTGGCCTTCTGAATGCCAAAGAACAGATGACAGGCAAACAGGAGATAACTCAAGGAGATTTCTACAGCAGTTTTTAGCAACTGTCTTGTAAGGAAGGTTTTCTTTTTACCTACTAGGTAGCATTTCCTTAGGTAATAGTATCAAGTCCTACTGTAATAGACTATTTTAGAATCATAGAATAGTTTGGGTTGGAAGGGACCCTTGAAGGCCATCTAGTCCACCCCCCCTGCAGTGAGCAGGGACACCTTTAGCTAGATCAGGTTGCTCAGAGCCCCATCCAGCCCGACCTTGAATGTTTCCAGGGAGGGGGCTTCTCACCAGGATGGTCACCTCCCTCAACCTGCTGGCCGTGCTTCTTTTGGTACAGCCCAGTATACGGTTGCCCTTCTGGGCTGTGAGTGCCCATTACTGGCCCGTGTCCAGCTTTTTGTCCACCAGTACCCCCAAGTCCTTCTCGGCAGGGCTGCTCTCAGTCCCTTCATCCCCCAGCCTGTATTGCTGCCAGGGATTGCCCTGACCCTGGTGCAGGACCTTGCACTTGGCCTTGTTGAACCTCATGACGTTTACACAGGCCCACTTCTTCAGCTTGTCCAGGTCCCTCTGGATGGCATCCCATCCCTCAGGGGTGTCAACTGCACCACTCAGCTTGGTGTTATCTGCAAACTGGCTGAGGGTGCACTTGATCCCAGTGTCGATGCCATTGCTGAAGATATTAAACGGCACTGGTCCCAGTACAGACCCCCGAGGGAGACCACTTGTCATCGCTCTCCATCTGGACATTGAGCTGTTGACCACTACCCTCTGGATGCGACCACCCAACCAATTCCTTATCTACTGAACAATCCACCCATCAAATCCATATGTCTTCAATTTAGAGAGAAGGATGTTGTGAGGACCTGTGTAAATATTTTAAGTAAATATAATCAATTTTCCTTCTTTGATTTGTAAAGGTTTTTTAAAGTCATTATAAAATAAATTGAAGGTAAGCTGAATTTTGCTTACTTGGGGGCTAAATGACTATCATTTCAGGGATTGCATGTGTGTTAAATAAGACTCTTAACAACCACTTTCCTTGTGTGCAGTGCTTCAGCCCACAAAGTCTTAATCTCAGTTGCTAAGCCATGCTGTGGCTTGTTTAGACAAGGGTCCAGTGCCCTGTTATGAACTGTGGTGGGCTTATTCAGCTTTCTGTTGAAAACAGCCGCATCTATGAGCAACATGCAGAACTCCCAGGAAGCACGCTGGTGCCCTTGTATCAAAGGGGAGGCAAGAATGACAAGGAATAAAAAGGGAACGTATGATTGCAGTGATTGAACACAGTGCTTATTGCAGTTAAAAATTCCTTTTCATACACTTCTTACTCCTTTTTGTAATACAGATGTGCCTGTGAAAATGAATTAAAATGTTTACCTTAATAATCATATATAGTGTTTATGCAATTCTGGAGAACAAGTGAAGATTATGGTAGTGATTTTTCCCCTGGATAGTCTTGTTAACAGTCTGTGGTCAGACAGTATTAAAACTGTGGTGAAAACAGACATATTTCAGTGAGACACAGGCCAATTGTAAATTTTGAAGTAGTTTCTATACCAAGGCAGACAAGCATTTAATCCCTTCCCTATCAGCCAGAGGATCTTCCATGCTGTGAGCAGTGCCTAGTCACATGTTTCTGAATGGCTATCTGTTCGCTCTGACCTTACACAGAGCAAGAGAAAACAGATGTCTTATCATTTTGCCAAGTTTCTTGCTTGCATTTAGGAACAGTTCCACACGCACAGGGAGGTTTCTGTTAATTTCTTTCAGATGATGGCAGAGCGTTTCATATTATGTAGGACTCCTGATCATCTCTTCCTACAGAAATTAATATTAGCAGTTGATTACTCCTGTCTCTTACGAGAAATACTGTATCTTGTAGTCAGCTTAAGTTAGTTTTTACGAATAAGTAGTACATTAATCTGCAAGAGCATTTTTCTGCTAGAGAAATTCTGGAGACGTGGCTAAAGGTGTTTGGTCAGAAATGATTTATAGAAACTTACTGACTTGAGTTGCTAAAAGTAAGACTTCCTAGTTTCTTCAGTAATATGTATACTTACAGTAGCCCACAAATTCCCTGACATTGCCCATCATCTGCAAATATTGAGCACTTTCAGGACTTGCTGAAGGTTCTGTTAACTGAGCACAACCTGTATGAGATACAAAGAATCTCAAATTAAGCAGTTTTCCTAAATTGTGTAGATTTTTTTTTAAAAAAAATCTCAGTAGTTCAGTGGTTTATATTTTAATGTTAGCTTGCTAGCCTGAAGTAGGAAGCTTTCCACTGACTTTAGTAATTCTTTTTGATCATTCCCATAAAATGATTCAAATAATTTCAAGTGATTTAAGATTTCTAAGGTGAAAGCAGCTTATAGATTTCATGTGTTTTAAGCACAGGAAAAAAACCTAGCTTTGAAAGCACTTAGAACAATTACAGTGTATAGGCCAGATTTGGGCTGAATTGTTATGTTTGTGGATATTTTCACCAGTTTCACTTTTTTTGTTGAATTCCAGAATAAAAATTAGAAACTTAGATATCAAAGGAATTATTTTTCTTTTCTGAAACAGAACTGTAGTAACCATATGAATTCAACTATGTTGAGACAGGTTTTGGTAAGGAAGGAAGTCCCAGAACTTAACATATTAAACTGTTTGCCAGAGAGACAGAGGGATGAGTTTCAAAGTTTGTCTGTCTCCTAACTTGAATTTTTAACTGTTTAACCATTTTCCATGCCAAAGCCTTGTATAAAAGCAAACATCTGTTTGTATGGTGCCTTTTGTGTAAGACAGGATAAAGATGGATGGGGGGTCCTAGTTGTGGTTGCCATTTGGAAGTCAGCTTGGAAATCCAGCATGTTCTGAGGAGAAGGAAATGACTTGCTGCTTATGATCTCCCTAAATGTACCCAGATAGCTGTTTTAAGGTTTAGTAGTCTTGTGGACATGACAGAAGCTGCATGGAGACATAAGTAGTGAACAGGAGGAGAGGAGGTGTTTTGCACATTAATAGGCATATTTTTTCTGCAGCCAAACAGTATAAAATTCCAAATACACGCTGGAAAGAGTGCTTCACATCTACCCCAACAGTATTATCTTAGTGTTGTAAATGAGCTCTTTCGAGAACCAGTCTTTTTTTTTTTTTTTTTTTTTCCTGCAAAGTGAAGAAGTGAGTGGATTAAATTAATCTGTCCTGATCTAGCTAGACTTGATGATCCTTATGGACCCCTTCCAACTTGAGATGTTCTGTGATTTGTCCTTACAGCTGAACTGCTGCCATTCCCCAGCGCGGCAGTGGGTTTGCACCTGCAGTGCAGATGCAACCTTGGTGCACTGTGGAGTGTGCTTGTTGGCATTTCAACTATTTTGTTATGAGATAATTACAGATGAATGAATTTTCAACTGGTATTCCAGAATTTCAGTGTGACATCCTCATCCGTTGGCCGCTTTTTTTGCGCTTTCTCTCCCATGTCTGCCGTCTTTACCGGTTCTAGCTGTGGACATATGTAGGAGTATTTTCAAACTCCTTTTTTTCCGCTGTGGTTAGTATGTCCTGTCGAAGGATCAAAAGCAGAAATAATTGAATCTCTGTGAGTATTCAGGCTGTAATATAGACTATGACATAGAGAAAGAGTCAGGAAAGCAGAAGTAAGTCCTTTCCAGTCACCCGTTCAGCATGTGCCTGACCAAAACCTAATCTTGTTACTAATACAAATACGAATTGTTTTGTGGGCCACAAGTCAAATTTTTCCATCACAAAATACTTTCTGTTCAGAGAAAGCAATTTCCTTAGCACAATTTCCTCAGATGCACTTTTTTTTCCTCCATTCCTGAGGGATTGGCAGAGTTAGCGGTAAAGTTGCTAATATTCTTTCGGAGTTGAGCATTCACCTCTCTGACAATGTTATTACATGATTTTATGACATGAAGTTTCTTCTGCTAGATGGATAGGTAGAAGAGTTGAGCTTCCCAGCATGTATGGAGGAATATCTTCATATGTTACAGTGAGTCGCAGTAGGTCTTTGTGTCCCTTTTGGTAAGGAAAGCTCCTGAGCTCTCATCCTGAATACACTGCCTGTATAATGCAAAAGTGTGGTAACCCTCTAGATTGGAACAGGAGCCTGGGAGAAGGGGAATGTGATCTACTTAGTTACCTGAATAAAGCAGATTGCTCTGACATTCTGCAGTTGACTGAATTTCTTTCTCTTATTAGGTGTTTCTGTTTGTAAGCATTTCTTTTTTGCATGTAAATTACATTTTTATTAGTGTGAGCAGAATGGGACCATTTTTATCCTTTCAAATGTTGTTAGGCTTTTTAATGAGAACATTTTTATAATATAATTCAGACTTTCTGTTATTATAGAATAAAAACATTAGTGAAGTAGATAAACATATGCAAAGGGTCTGATTTTCCAGCTTATATACAGTTTTAGGTTTTTCAGGGAAGTTTTGGGATAATTGTGTGCATTATATTTTATAACATAATAAAAAGTAAAATAAGCCAATTTTTTTTCTTTCAAATACTATTCTGAGTTTCAGGAATTTATGCTATAGCTACAAATGCAATTTTGTGATCCTTGTGGCTAAAACCTCCTGTAAAGCTTTTGCTGATAGTGTTTATTAAAGAAGGAAGTAAGCCTGTGTATCTCAAGGTACAAAACTAAATTGACCAATACAGTCTAAGTTACAAGCTAATTCTAAAAACATGAAAGCTGTCTTCATTTCACGTTCCTATCTGAAGAAATTTGAACTGTATGTCAAAGACATAACTGTAATGGGGTTTTCCCATCACGGTTCAACATTGCCCAGCTATGAATATTAATGTCAGCTCTGGTCTCAGCGAATCCATTTTCTTGTCTTCTCTTTCTGCTGGTTTTTCTAATACAAAAGAGAAATCAGATGTTCTATGATAATTTAAATCACAAACTTTTATGTGTACTGTATAGAGTCAGTGTTTTGGGGGGGATGCATGGGTAACACGAGGAGAAACATACTCTGTAGTCATGCCATTTGTAATGGACTGTAAAGGGACTGACAAGGGTAACGCTTGGGCACTTGGAAAAGTTTGTGTTTTGTAAGCTGTGTGGGATTTCAGTGTGCCTAGGAATTACAGTCGTATCAGTGGCATGGTGCAGATCAGGAAGATGTAATGGAAACATGTTTTCCTTTTATAGGTCCTTTGATGCTGAAGTTTCTTAAAAACCTTTACAGAAAACTTGAAAGCCCTTTCTAAATAAGTGTGAGACTAGGGGTGAAAATGCAAATAGGGAAGGTCCATAAGCACAGAATTTGCTTCTCTGTTTTTAAGTTTCATTAATTTTTGAACATGAGATTTCATTTCTGTGCCTAAAAGGCGTGACATCCCTGCCCAGCCCCTACTCCTTTTCTTTTTTTGTCCTAGGGAAAACCAATCCCAACTGAGAGGTGATAACCAGGATAGCAAATTATTAACTTATGCAATATGCTACCAAAGGTACTGAGATGTTATTAATATAAGGGCAACTTAAGGACAAATTGAGGTCTAATCTGCATAAGGAGGTATGAATACCCATACAGGTATAATCACTTTAATAAATGCTTTAATTCCAGTAGGAAAGTGTTGTGGGTTTGTTTTTTGTTTTCTGGTTTAATTCAAACTTCCCTGTAAGTCAGTTAGCCCTCTTGCACAGAATGAAAATACACTGATGACTATGCCAACAAAATTTTATTTGTTTCAGGTCATACCATTCTAAATGCAAAAAAAAAATATATGAATATATATTGCATTCTACAGAGACTTAGGTCTACACAGGGAGCCACAATGACAGTATGGAGATTTTGCACAACTGTAAGGTCCAGGTCATATAGATCTGTGTAGATTAAGAGCGTGTTTCATCATGGAGTGTGGCTAGCAATTGGCAGTATGAGAGGGATGCAAGAGGTGCTCCATAACTGCAGGTGGAGAATCTGTAGACAAACATTGGAAACACTCAATTTCAATAAAAATGTTTCTTTGATTGAGATTGAATTTCATGGTACATACATCGGTCACACAAAGTAGATAGCCCAAGGTCAGGGGAATGGCGAAGACGTGACTAACTACTCCCTAATCGCTCACCTCCTGGGTCCCCTCCTCCTTCATTTTGTCTATCTCTAGAGAAAGTGTTTGGAAGGCTTTTGTATTGTCTGAATGCATAATGTAAGTGTTTGGTAAATACTCAGTAGCGTTCATGTGTAGAAGGTGACAGTGTCCCACGTACTTCTGTGTGTATCAGCCTATTCTCGTGGTAATATTAGGTGCATTGTCTCCTTATTTCCACAAATTATTTTCAAATTGTCATTCCAATGTTTTGTCTTTGTAGTTTACATCTGTCTTTTTTTGGCTCTTTCCACCAGTCTTGTATTTCTTTGTCTGCTACTTTTGTTCCTTTACCTTGTTTTTGCTTTTTTTTTCTTTCATAAAAATCTGAAACATCAAGTTGTAATACAGGCTATGAACTTGTCAATTATTTACCTTTATCTCCACTTTAAAGTGTCATTGTCAGCAGTAATAGGAGAAGGGGGGCTTTCTCAGGAATGCTGTATACAGTGACAGAAGATGGAGGTCACTAATGCTAGGGAAGAACAGCCTGTAGAAAGAGTCCTGAGAAGTAAAAATCTGGGCCAGTAGTTACTTGTAATTGTTGTTATATTTATATTAAAAATATCTTTCCAGTCGCAGCAACAACAACAATTCGTTTTAATTCTCTTTCAGCAACAAGAGCAAGACCCGACTAACTTATACATTTCCAATTTGCCACTTTCAATGGATGAACAGGAGCTTGACAACATGCTGAAACCATTTGGGCAGGTTATCTCTACGAGGATACTGCGGGACTCAAGTGGGACAAGCCGTGGTGTTGGCTTTGCAAGGTACTTCAGTGGCGTTGGCCATGCTGGCAGCTTTTATTCATTTTTTAAATTAAAAAGGTAGGAATAGGAGGAAAAGGTAGAAATTACTGAAAATTGTAAGTTTTTTAAAGAAAAGGGAGATCTAGATGGAGATACCAGCAGGGTTTTGTTAATTCTTCATTTGGTAAAGCAAATATGGCCGTGTCTCATCTCGCTTAGATGGCTAAATCTGAATCTATTGCTTTTGTTGGACAACTATCTAGAATAAGAGTTCCCTCTCTACCACTTCCTCCTCTTCTCTGTACTTCTTCTTTCTCCTCTATCCCTGAAGCAGTAAGCAAGAATTATGCAGTACTTCACAGAAACTTTGGTGACATTTCTGGCTTTTGAGGCTTGAATCAAGACAGGAGACAATAAGGAAGAACCCCTCCTCCCCCCTTCTATTTTTCTTCCTTTCTTTTTATTCATTAGTTCCTCTGAGAAAATTGACTCATCATTGCCCTTTGAACATCAGCCCTTTGAATTTTCTGACTCATTAACGTGTTGTCATCTGGGAAAGAAAATATTTTTAATCACTTACAGTAGATCTCACTTTAAATATTTGACAGCTTGGTCAAATATCTCTCCCAAATCAACAAGAACAAGTATTTTCCATAAATTAGTAGATAACTCCCAAATATTCCATCCATGTGAGTCTACTTTTTCGCTAGTTAATTCAGTTGTTTGTTTTGGGGCCTCTTCACTGAAGCCTTTTCTATGCCTTTCTAACAGTTTTCTCTCTCTTCCATTAAGTCCTGCTTTAAACCTAGTATGCCAATCTGGAGGCTTTAGATTGGAGATTTCTGTCATCAAAAATAGGGGCATGCTTTGTGCAAAGAATTGGGATTCCCAAAATACATTGTAAAACCTCTGTCAACGGTCGAATTCCAGTAAATCAGGTATTCAGCCAACATTACAATAGCTCTGTATTTGAACAAATAGCAGAATCTAAAATTAGTGCACAGAAAAGAACTGAACAAATAATATCACCTGGTGAAGCCAAAATTTTTAGGGATTGGTATGAGTAGTTCACAGCACTGTGATTTTATAATTTTTTTTTCTAAATCCTGCCCCCCAATTTATTTGCTTGACAGACTGTCCAGTTACAAGAAGATACAAAAAGGAACAGAATTAGAAACAACGGGATGATATTCCTTTATTTAAGAGGGCAAAACTAGCAAGTTTGGTTTCTACCAAAATTTCTTTCTGTTCCCTTTAAATAAATCAATAAGTACATTTTTGATGTAAATTTAATTGGGCATTTTTATTTTGTTCGTACACTTGTATTTTTTTCATATAAACATATGCATAAGTATTTGAGTGGGAACTCTGTACAAGTATAGACAGTGCGTATGTGTTTTTGGATGATGTACAAAGCAATATAGATGCAAAAGTTGTATTTACTATGAAGGGCAGAATCCAGTAACACTCAAGCTGAAATTCAGTAGGCATTATGAATTTATTCAGTCTTTTGTCCCTAAACTTGCTTACTAACTCTACCTTGAATCAGTGGTATTTTAGGAATGCTTTTATTCTAATATAACCATAAGAGTTTTAGAATTGTATGTAAAAATCCAAAAGACTCGTGTGTATCCAAAAACCTCACTCGTATTGAAGACATTAAGAGATTCGTTTTAAAGTAAGTATTTTCTCAATAGGTCCTCATATAAAACATTATATGTTTTATAAATATAAGTAAACCTAAAGGTTTTTTAATATACATGTTTTATATTGACATACGTATATTATACATAATTTATAGAATAAGCTGTTGCTGTCATATCTAATAAGAATTTCTTCCCTTCTGCAAGGTAGGTATTGGATAAATATTAGTTAAAGTTAAAATTGTCCAAGAAAAATGTAGACATTAAATAAAGATTTTAATTTCTTGCCTTTGGGAGCATTTTATTAGGTTAATAAGGGGTAATATATTTTATCAAGTCCAGACTTGCATCTGAAACTAAATTATATTGTTTGTTTCATGCGAGACAAAAAAAAAAGCTAATTTCTTTGATGCAGATCCAACAATCCAGAACTTCTGAAAATTCTCCAGAAGGTATTTTTGAAACCATGAAGAAACCTTCTTGTTCAGTCTGGCATTTTGGTTGTTGTCTCTGACTGTATTTTGTTGGCCTGTGCAGAAGTCTATCAGAATTAAAAAAAGATAACTTAGTGATTTTTTGCTGCTTCTTTGCTGCTGAGGCCATTGGCCTAATTTGTGTGTTGGAATTACAGAACTTAATGAAGAAGTAAAAGGAAAATGTCTGTTGGCCGTTATCCAAATATAATCTCGCAGGCAGCTGCAAAATATATTCTTTTGAAATAAATTTTGTTATACTTGCATTGTCTCTGTCATCTGTTGCAACTTAGTCCAAGCTGGCAGTTAGGACCAACACATCAACATTGCAATGTAAGGATGTAGCTGCAACCTATGGAGCCGCTCCCAGACTAGCGCTAGCTCACCAGTAGTCCACCCAGTCTAGTAAGTCTTATTTTGACAACAGAAGTGCACAAACCTGTTCAGGATGCTGGATAAATTCTCAGTAGCCATCACAGCTATTCTGTTAGTGCTTCCTGTTTCGAAGGTAACTTGAAAACAATTAAATAAGAGACAAGTATATCATTTAGTTAGGATGATGCATATAAGCTAAAAGCTGCAAAGGCAGTTTGGGTCGTGCAGTCAGGCATGTTTATATTTGAGTTTATTACTCTTAAACTGTACAAACACTTCAGAATCCTCAATCAAAAGTGGCATTAACATTTGTTGTATGTATCATGGACACTAAGGATTCTGTTATGAATGGTTATGGATCAGTCTTTCTGCTTCCTTCAAGACAGCATAGGTATTTTGTACTGTAGCTGTCCAAGATATGTTCTACCGAATTTCTAAGTAAATAAGGGTATTGTATTTGCAGTTTGGCACTCACTTTGGTGTCAGAGTGCATAAAATGTTAACTGAGTTTAGTTTGACCTTTCCGAAGTTGTGTGTTCTTAGAAAACATCCTCTCTGTTGCTCACACATGGGAGAACAAGCCACGAAAGTGAAGTGAGAAAAAGCAAGAAATAGGCTTAAAAAAATCACGAGAGAATCTGAATGAGTGTTTAATTTATGCAAATTATTCTTTATTTTCTTAGAATGGAGTCAACAGAAAAATGTGAAGCAGTGATTGCTCATTTTAATGGAAAATTCATAAAGACACCAGCAGGAGTTTCTGGTATGTTGCATGTATTTCTAACAAGATGCATGAATGGGTTACTGCTTACATAGTGGAAGCCTGTTACACCAATTATTGTATCTGGCTTCTCACTCAAAGGCAGGCTTATTAAAATTAAACTGTGTCTTGTTGGATGGCTGTAATACTTGCTCGCTTGGAACACAGTATATCACTTTTTTACTGTAAAACTTTTCTAAGAGTCTAGTAGAGTTCTCTCCTAGCACATAGACAAGCAGCTAAGAAGCCTTAAGCCAGCTATGCACAAATTTTACATCCCACGTGATCCCAGTTGAAGTCAGGAGACAAGTATGTGTCGTACGTGTATCAGAACAGTATTTGGCTGATTGTCCGTGGATAATTTTGAGAGGCAAAAAATGGAATACTTTTGCCACCTGTTGGTGATTTTTTTTCAAAGTAATTTAAAAAACCCCATGTTTTAATTAGAAAAAAAAAATAGATTCTGTGGCAGTGTTTTAATGCCAGGCACTCTCATTCATTGGGGAGCTCTGTCTCTCAAGTCAAAGTAGGCTCTGAGGTTCTTCAGAAAGATGGAAGGAGGTCAGCAAAGAATGCTACTTCTAGAAATATTGTGCAAGGCAAAATGCAGAGAAACTACAGAGTGCAATTTTGTTGTCACACCAAGTTCCTCATCAGTTTGTCTGCTTTGTCAGCACTGTTTCTAAGAGACAAAATGTATATTCCATAAACACTTAAAAATGAGGAAAGGAAATGCACAGCAGCAGAGTAAAACAGAGAAAAGAGGACAATAAAGGAGGAAAGAATACATCTCTGACATTCCAGGCAGGTTTTCGTAACCATTTTATTGATAAACCAGAGTGGGAATTTTACAGATTACATTGTTGATGTTGTTGCTGAAGCCGCCTTTATCCCACTGGTGAAATGTTCTCTGCAGCCAGACCCTGACACCGAGGAGGAGGAAAGCAGCCCTCGGCAGGCAGACAAGAATGTGGCTTGTTTAGTAAAACTACATACAGGCCTTGTCCCTGAAAGATTACTGTAGTTTGAGGCAGTCTGTGCTGCGGTAGGGATGGAAAGCTGCTTCAGAGCACAGGAAACCGCTCCCTTCACCAACACTAATCTAACACAGCATTTCGATTTCCCTGGCTTGGCTTTTGCAGACCCCTTGCATTGGGATTGACTGCCGAGATTATTTAGTTAAAACTTTGTTTTAGATAGTGGCTGTAACATTTACTTTTCTATTTCATATACTTAGCAATCTGTGTTTTATGAGATGGAAAATCCCTTTAGGGGCAAGGAGATCATGGAATGATTTTCTCCGAATGCTAACTGTGCTCTGATCCACCTTCCGTGATTAGTTTTATAGTGCTACTATGGCGTGGACATAATTAAAAGTAAAAAGTATGGAGTAACCAGGAGTTTAAATTAACATATGGGGTTTCTATTCAATTACAGACAGTAAAAAAAACTGTAACAGAACCTTATATTAGTGCTTTTTAATTTGCTCATTTTTATTTTCACATGCGTTATCCCGTTCTGAATGAATGAGCTGTAAAGAATGTCATTGCTAATCATGCTCTGTCTCTGGTGGGCCATGGCTGAAGCTGGAGTTGCACCCTTATATGATCGGGTTCAACAAGTGGAAATAAAAGGTTGCTGCATGGAATTGTAAGACCAGTTTCTGCAGTGTGGAGGAAAAACATTTACCAGAAGATGTGATTAATTAGGGACAAGAAATTTGCACAGAACTGGTGATTGTCAGAAAGTGGAAACTAAAGAGGGGTCTCAAAATGTAATTTACCTCACAGACCTTGACTTCTAATGCTTACTTGGCAAAGTAGTCATGTAGGCTCTCTGTCTAGAATAGGTAAAGAAGCACGCACCGCCAGACTGATGTATCTCTGCTGTCAGCTGTCCTTGCAGTTGCAAAGAGCGTTAGATGAGTCACTCAGAAATAGATAACTCTAAATATCTGAAAGTCAGTTAAGTGAGATGAGTCGCACCCTCCATGATGCTGAAAAATGCGACAGGTAAGTAGGTGCATAAGGGAGTCATGAGAATCTTGTTTGTTAAAGACTGTCAGTTTTGTTATTTAGGGTGCAGCCCCAACTCTACTTTTCCATGCTGGTGCTTTGATTGGTTGCTTCTTAGAAAGGTTTTTGTGGACTTCCAGTTCTTCCTGGAGTTTCTCACCACATAGGAAGTACATGGCCAATAATACAGTCCTACTAGAGGATGCAGTTTATGCGTAATAATATGCTGCAGTCTCCCCAAAAGTGGGGCAGAGACACTGGGCAGCTGAGGTCTTGGACTACCTGCACAGAGAAAAGTGGATGTAGTGGGAAAGCTCTTGGACAAACAAAGGTTGGGAAAATGTTTTGAAATAGATTAGCATCCTTTGGGGTTACAGAGAAGCAAGTTCAAATACATGCAACATAAAATAGTAGAACTGGAACTATGTTTAAATTAAAACATTGTGTCCTAGAAACTTGGCTAAAATCAGCAAAGGGAGCTGGCTATAAAAACACTGTTATCAGGATGAGGAGGGTAGGAGAGACGGGCCTGTAATGAAATAGGTGTGGGAGGAAGAACATCTGTTCAACAAAAACATGCTTTCATAATGCAGCTTTGTTATTTTAACTAAGTTTGGGGTTAAATGTAGGAACGGGTTAAAAACAGTTATAGGAAGCATAAGTGAAACCTCTTCTGGAGCATGAGAAGAAAGAACAGAAAAACTTTTATGAATCTGAGAGGGCCAAAGGTAGCACAGGGCTTTCACAAAAGTGTCAACTGTAGAACTGAATGAGTGACTGGGCATTGATGATACTGAGCAAGCTGAACCCAGATGTCACAAGCTATTCAGGCTTTATTTCCCTGCTCCATATTAGCTTAATGAAATATATTTAATATTTAGTGTGTCCTTGTTTGTCTACAGTGAAGAAGGAGGAAGGTTAGCTCAGAGAGCAATTTCGAATGCACTGCAAGTTGGGATAACCCTAAAACTCCTAGGAGTGCTGTATTAGTTTCACCATTTGTTCTAGTTGGGGTTTGTACTTATGTTATTGTAATAGTTTGTTCTGGTTTGTAGACTATGACTTTCTGTCCATTTCTCTCAGGACTTTGATTTTTGTATTTCATTCTCTTCTCAACTGTATGTTTATTACATGATTGCTATATTCTTAAAATATTTTTTGCATTTAGTTCTACTTTTCTCTTCAACGAATTACTGTTTTCCTTGAATAATGTGATAGTTAAAGCTTTTCTACTTTCAATGAAACCTCATGACATGAATTGGAGGAAACAGAATTAGACTAGTATAAGGAGCCAGGATACAGATGATGAATAGTGAGGACAGAGTAGCATCCTTAGCCTCCCTCCCCTGAAGATGATACTTAAATGTTTGCTGCCTTTTTTTCTTGTGTTGGACCCGTAACAATTGAAGAAATCATGAAAGGCATCTCTTCTCTATCACAAACACAGCAGCAAGTAGCTGCATGATGATATATGGGAAATTATTATATAAATAATTACATGGAGCAGTTGTGCTGTAGAATTCATAAGGTATGTGTAAGACTGAGTTTATTTGTCTCTCTTACATTTAAAATGAAAAAGATAGAAGTAACAAAAGTTGTATGCCTGCTGTATAGGCTTTGTGGATTATTTAATACTGCTTTTACTGAAAATAAGTTAGGTGATTTTGTTTTCATGGGTGTAAAGTAGACAGCATTTTTGCTGAGCAACCCATACCATTTTTTCTTCAGGAATGGTGGGTTATGGTGATGACCCAAAAATCACAGTGTATCCATGACCCGCTCTCCTCTTCCCACTTACAGTAAAGATACTGGTCACTCAGATGCTGTTTTAGGGAGGAAAGTGAAGACAGGTGTGAGAGCTCTGCACTTGACTGCAGACTAGGAAGAGGTCCACCAGGTATGGTAGACGGTACTGTTTGGAATTATTGTGATCTCAGACATCTTTCTAGTGCAGGAGAGGAGTGAAAATGGAGCCTTGAAGTAGTTATCTTGTGGTGGTTAGTTTCGACCTTTTTCTGTTTGCTTACTTCTACAAAATATTCAGCACTGCAGATCCCTGTATAGTGAATTTAAGCCTCTTGAGAGTAAACTCATATTTCTTAGTTGTCTTTCACCAATCCTTTGGAAAAAATCCATGAACCACAGTCTGAAAACCAATGCTAAAGGGTATCAAGAGGTCACAGTGCTGGTGTTACTCCTCATTGTCAACTGAAGGCAGAGGAACCAAGATTTTATCCATTATCAAAGATTAGAAGCTGTTACTGCTCTAAGTCTCATAGTTTGCAATTGCTGCTTAGTTTTAAGAAGCAACATTGGAAAAGTACTACTTAAAACCAGTCAAAATACAGTCCTGTGACAAATTATTAAGCCTTATGTAAATTATTAAAGAAATGTAACCCTAAGCACTTTAAGTGAAGATTAGAATGGTAAAGAGTATGTATTTTGTTTCTCTTTAAACATATAAAGCTACTGAAATATTGGGTTGCACAACTTCTTTTTTAATTCCCACAGCTTTTGGCAAAAGTTTCTAGCTGTACAGGCTTGCTCTATCATTAAAGTGATGTTTTAATGTTAGAATTCATTAGTCCATATGCTTTGTCACTAGAAAATAAGCAATGAAAGTCCCTAAAAGATGCAGTTTAATTGAAAACTGATTAAAAGAATAGTATTATAAAACTATTGTGTTGTACTTTTGAATATCTGAAAGCAGGGTTTATTGAAAAGTTGATAAAATTAGCCATGTAAAGTCAAGGGTGTGAACACAAAGTCCAACATAAGAACATCAATTTTGTTCTTGCATTTATAGTATCACCAGGTATGTATTTGGGTAGTTGCTGAACAAATGAAGACTGAATTCTAATGTACACGTGTGCACAATGTGTGTATGACAAAGAAGTATTTTCTCTCTGGACTAATACTGCATTCACATCTTCTGTAAAAACAGTAGCCCTAGAAGAGGGTGATTTGGGGCAGGAGGAGATGGTCAGCACTTTGCATAGCCAGGTTTTAAAGCACTGACCTGCTGTTAAAGCACAGAGAGCTTGCGGTTACAGGACACCTCCATAGCAGCAGCTCAACAGACATCTACAAACCATTGAGAGTGTCTTTAAACATGGTGTCTTAGCTGCAGAAGCATAAGTCCACTGTAAGTCATGGCCTTTTACATCAGCTATCTCTTAGCTGTGACTGCATCTTGGAATACTTATATCATGCCTCTCTGCCTTGTACACACAGGCAAGTCAGTTAATGATTAATGATCCCCTTCATGGCTGGGCCTGCACACTTCCTGGCAATTAAACAATAAAAATGACTCTCCCTTCCTTCCTGGACCACAAAAAAGATGCTTGACTGGTCTGTAGGGCCTGTTGGAGTTTTTTGTTTATATATATTTCTATTGTATACATGTTTGTATGTGCAAGAGAGAGAATACCTTACATATTTGTGAAAAATATGAGGAAAGGTAAGCTGAAGAAATAAATTTCAGATTTAATTTTGATGAGAGTGAGGGCTATGTTCATTCTGTGGTGGGAGGGGGAATCAATAGATCATACTTGGCTTCCATGAAGGTTTATCTCCTCATGACCCTCTCTCTGATGGCCATCAGTCATTGTGTTCTTGAAGCAATGAACGCAATAGTACTCAGCTTGCATATATGGAAGAGCAGCTAGAAATTGCAGTTAGGCTTTCAATTGCAGCAGTCCCCACAGAGTTAAGATCTTGAACTGGAATTAGGGAAGGCAAATGCTATAGAGCCTTCTCACAGCAGTTGGTGGTATTAAATAGACAATCTGCCTCATTTTTTTTTTAATGTGAGTTGGAGCTTTCACGACATTTGGCTTCATTTATGGACACAGTGAGAAGCAAGAGAATCTGGAAGGTCAGAAAAACAGGGGTTCCCATGACCAGATCTGTATCCAGTATGATGGAGCACCAACCTCTGGCAAAACACAAATTAATGCCTTTTTAATTTTTTTTTTCATTGCTGCAGGTTTTGGATATTACATATGCAAAATCCGACACATGTGAATAATTCTTGATCCATTTTTTCTTTCTCTTTAAATTTGTCAGACAAGTGTTTCCAGTGTACTACAGAAGATGTTTCATCATTTAGTATTTAGCTGTTTTCAGTTATCTACTGACAAAAAACCTCATATTTATTCTTAAAATAGATTTTAATGAACATTTTATTCAAAGAGTAGGACAGGCTTACTCTGACTTTTTAAAAAAAATTATATTTTGAGAAAATTATGGGAAATGTAGGCACAAATAATGCTTTCACAGAAGTTTTGTACAATTCACTATGGGGATTTTTAGTGAAAGCATAATGCAGCTTTACATAAAGTATTTATTACCTGTGAGTGCTATAATACAGAATCACAGGGCTAGAAACCTTTGGGTATTTTCTGATGTCTTTATAAGCTGTTCTCATGCCAGTTTCTTTTGACTTGATCCAAAAATTTATAGTCTGTTTTTGAAGTCACGCATGCTTCCCACAATTGTAGATGTTTGAAATAATTTACAAGTGGCCAGAGATGCTCAGCTTGAGGGAGAGCTTTTTTTCATTTATGGCAGTTAAATTCAGTATTTGGATCTCAGCTCTTCCTTTCTTGATGGATTTTTTTTTTCTTTGCTATGTAAAATCACAGTCAAAATAATTTCAGACCAGAACATGATAATCTTACCCATATTGGCTAACATCTTCGGAGATTAACTCCTCTTGTTTCAGCAGAACTGTGTGTGGATTAAAATGCTGCATGATATAGAATCATAGAATAGTTTGGGTTGGAAGGGACCCTTGAAGGCCATCTAGTCCAACCCCCCTGCAGTGAGCAGGGACACCTTTAGCTGGATCAGGTTGCTCAGAGCCCCGTCCAGCCTGACCTTGAATGTTTCCAGGGAGGGGGCTTCTACCACCTCTCTGGGCAGCCTGTGCCAGTGTTTCACCACCCTCATTGTAAGAAATTTCTCCCTTATATCTAGTCTGAATCGCCCCTCTTTTAGTTTCAAACTGTTACTCCTTGTCCTATCGCAACAGGCCCTGCTAACAAGATTGCCCTCACCTTTCCTGTAGGCCCCCTCTAAGTACTGGCCACTATAAAGGTCTCCCCGAAGCCTTCTCTTCTCCAGGCTGAACAACGCCAAGTCTCTCAGCCTGTCCTCATAGAGGAGGTGCTCCAGCCCTGTGATGGTTTTTGTGGTCCCCCCTCTGGACCCGCTCCAATGTGTCTGTGTCTTTCTTGTGCTGAGGACTCCAGAGCTGGACACAGTACTCTCACCAGGATGGTCACCTCCCTCAACCTGCTGGCCGTGCTTCTTTTGGTACAGCCCAGTATACGGTTGCCCTTCTGGGCTGTGAGTGCCCATTGCTGGCCCATGTCCAGCTTTTTGTCCACCAGTACCCCCAAGTCCTTCTTGGCAGGGCTGCTCTCAGTCCCTTCATCCCCCAGCCTATATTGCTGCCAGGGATTGCCCTGACCCTGGTGCAGGACCTTGCACTTGGCCTTGTTGAACCTCATGACGTTTACACAGGCCCACTTCTTCAGCTTGTCCAGGTCCCTCTGGATGGCATCCCATCCCTCAGGGGTGTCAACTGCACCACTCAGCTTGGTGTTATCTGCAAACTGGCTGAGGGTGCACTTGATCCCAGTGTCGATGCCATTGCTGAAGATATTAAACGGCACTGGTCCCAGTACAGACCCCCGAGGGAGACCACTTGTCATCGCTCTCCATCTGGACATTGAGCTGTTGACCACTACCCTCTGGATGCGACCACCCAACCAATTCCTTATCTACTGAACAATCCACCCATCAAATCCATATGTCTTCAGTTTAGAGAGAAGGATGTCATGACCGTGCCAAGGCCTTATATGACCAAGGTTATTGAGATCTAGCTTTTATAAAGTAACATCAAGTTATCTGTTAGTATATTGATATACTACCTTTTTGCCCCAAATATGCTGAGAGAGAAGTTGCTTCTCATGATATAAGACCCCAGGCAAAACGCAGTTCTGGGAATGCCAAAAATCTCTTCAGAAATGCGAGATTTTGAAGCCAATATTTTCTGGTTTCTGTCTCCTTTAGGAATTCTGTTACTTCCTTGTGCATTCACTCCACTGTCCCTAGGTCTCCCATGCTTTTTTCCAGTGTAATTAGCCTGACCTTTCCCTTGTTTATTTTATGATTATAGGAGATTTAATTTAATTAAGTAGGAAATTTAATTGATTTATTTTGTGATTATAGGAGATTTATCTTACAGAGAACTTATCATTCTCTGTAAGATAATACATTTTAAATTAATTTATTTGTCCTGTTTAGTACTGAAGTCCAGCCCTCTGATGTTAAAGTTATTTGACTGCTGAATAACAGTGCACGGGTAGGAGAGGTACAAGTCTCTGATGCATGTGTGGTCAACGTTGGAGATAAGCCAGGGAACCATATACCAGTTCTGTCTTCCAGTCCATCCATCTTTTATAGATAACGCTGTCAAAAGATGTATCATGCAGGATGTGGGTATTTTCCCGGTAGAACCAGAGTTAGTCTTTTAGGTATGACTTCCAAAGCCAGGGATGACTTGTCTGTTAGTGCTAGTTTTGTGCCAAAGTTGTAAAAGTCAAGCTCTCTGCTAGGTTATAAGTCTCTGAGGTATTTAATACTGATCATCTTTTGTAAATGCAGACAGAGTGAAGACCACATCAGCACTGGCTATGGTTATACTGTTTTGTTGCATAATACAGATACACTAAAATTTTTATTGGGGTTGGCTATTTGTGGGTGGCCCTCCCACCCCATGTGTTTACTCTGCATTTGGAAACTTGCGTATTTTCAGATCCAGCCATCTCTCATGAAGGTGTTTCCAAATAGAGAATGGCTGGAGGAGTGTCATGGTAAAGCTTAGACAGCTCATGTGTCGGGAATTACTGGCAGAGAAGTGTTGGCATCCAAGTCATAACAGTGTTTCCACCCTGTGATTAGGGAGGGTGTGGTGTAGCAGAGCTGTGCTTCAGCCGTAGATACTCAGAAACTATTGCAATTTAAGCTAGTAATTTAAGAATACTACGCAAACTTTCTTTTTTCATTGCTTCAGTTTTGACATTAAAAATTAAGTAATGGTCAGGATTATGTTATGCAAAAAAAAAAAAATTTAAAAAGTAGTATAGCGATACCATTTCATAACAGCATGTGCAAAAGAAAAAAAAAAGATAAAAGAAAAATCTGGAAGAATATCTGGCTGCATTGTGTGGTCTTTATAGAGCAGAGATAAAGAGGGAGTGGACAGTTGCGGCATTTTTTCAGTGCAAGGTGTCAGGAGATAAAGGTACCAACTCCATCCTGTTGGTTAGAGCTGTGCCAGCTATTCTGGAGGAGCAGAGCAGTTTCAGTTTTAGGACATTACTGAAACCTCTAAGGGGTGTGGGGAATATATTAAAGGCCTTTGGCCAGATTTATTCTGCCCCCTCCTTAGATGTACCTCCTAAGAGGCAAAGCTTAGAATTCAGATGGCAGTTCTCATTCATCCCCAGACCAACAGATGCATGCTCAGGATATGCAGACCATATTTCTTTCCAACAGGTTTTAGAGCAGTAGTTTAAAATCAAATAAGGCATTTCAGATGCTCTGTTTGTTTGTGGCAGCTATCATTGTGCTATGCAGAACAGTGGTTGATGCTGTAGTACGAGTCTGTGTTATTTAGCTGCCGTTTTGGGAATATAACTTCAAAACCATACCTCATTTGGAACGCTGAACACCCGTGTATGAACGCTACTTCAACTAATATTCCTTCTTTCTTCTCAGTTCCTGCCGAACCTTTATTGTGCAAGTTTGCTGATGGAGGACAGAAAAAGAGACAGAATCAGAATAAATATATACAGAATGGAAGAGCGTGGCACAGAGAAGGCGAGGTGAGACTTGTAAGTCCTCCCTTCAAGCTTTAGTGTGGGTGTACAATAATGAATACTTTTGAAAATGATAGGCATTGAGACTTCTTGGCTTAGCTCTTTGGCATATTAAAAATGTGCAAGCAACACTTACCTGACAGTTTGCAATTCTATAAAATACTTAACTGTATCTTTCTTAGAGGAAAAAGGGCAAAATGCGAAACACTAAATCCTACCTCATTAAAGTGAAAAATAAAATCTCCTTCAACTTGGTCAGGAATATGCCTGAGATATTTCTCATATTATAAAACTACCTGAAACATAACTTTATTTACTTGTAGTAAATAATCCTTTGATTTATGCAGCATTGAAGTGCACACTTTCGTAAGATTAAAATAGTATGCCAATGCAGTGCAGCATTAATTTTTTTTAGTCAGAGCTTTTTTAATCATTAATGTTCAAGATAATAGCTTCATAGGCTGACTGTGGTTAGCAAGCCTAGACACCTCATTTATACGAGACAAGAAAATTCAAATGTGTCTTCTAAAAAACAGCCCTCCCCATTCATTGTTACGGTTAATATATTGTAAGCAACACCCTAACGTAATCATCTTCATGCCCTGCCGCTCAAACACACACATGTTCTCTTAGCCAGGTGTTTCATAGATTGCGTTTTGTTCCTCATGCTGGGAACCTGGAAACTTGTTTTCATAGCCAGTATTGCTGACTGTCTTTGCTATATAATTACTTCTGTCAATTGGGCTTTCCCTAACTTACAGTAATAAACTATTTCAATACAAATTTTCACTTAAAAATAATACAACTAAAGAAAGAGTAAGAGAAATAATTTACAATCAAAATGAATTTTGTCAACTCTTTCTTTCCACTTTTTTTTTTTCTTTTTTAAAAGGCTGGAATGACACTCACGTATGATCCAACCACAGCTGCTTTACAAAATGGGTATGTTAAATAACGGCACACTAAGAAAAAGCCTGTTTGCATTAATGAAAGATGCACAGAACTGTCACTTAATAAGTGTTTCTGCATTTTCTAGATTTTATCCATCACCCTACAGTATTACAGCAAACAGAATGATCACTCAGACATCTATTACGCCATATATTGCTTCTCCAGTTTCCACATACCAGGTTTGTATTTAGAACTTAGTAGCTGAAATGGTTCATGGGAGCTTATGTTTATTTATCAGTTGCTACATCTGGTTTTATGAGTTCTCCAATAATGCTTCATTTTAATGAAGTGGCCTCTTCGTGCTGCATGGCATGAAAATGACGGCCTTAAAAACTAAGAGTGTGTTTGTTTCAGGAAGCACAACAATTTAATGAGATACGTGGGGGCTTGGACAACAAAGTCTCTAACTTGTGCTGATGGCTAAGGTATTTGTAGTCAGTTCTGCATTTCATGTATGATTTTTAATTTTCTCTTGGTCGAGTTCTTTTAATGTCAATAATATCTTTAGAATAATTATTCTTTATTTAAAACCTTCTTGATTTGATTAAATTCTATTTCAAAGATATTTCTCCATGCATTTTGAACTTTTCTGTGGATTGTTTCAGTGAAAAAAAAAAAACTGTACAATAATGTGTTACATAATTGTACAAAGAAGGGTACAGAAACTTGCTTGACATTAGAGAAAAATTTGAAAAAGAGTTCAGAGTTGAAATTGCATTAGCATTCAAATTTAGTGTTTTTATATTAGGAGTAAAGCATTTAATAGTCTAGAACCAGAAGTTACTTTATTTTGAACATTAAATTAAAATATGAGTCATGTACATTTTTTGTTCTTAGACCCCAGTCCAAAGCTTCCCGAAAAGGGAATTTTGATAGTTGTCATCTTGAGTCCCCGCTATGGGATTTTGACAACAATTCAACATGCTGAGAAATTATATGGAACAGTTTTTGTACTCTGATATAAATCTCTTAGGAATGCTCAATTTTAGGGTATTGTACATTTCAGTTTACAAACAGCTTGTATTTAATACAACTAGTACGGCACTCTCAGATGTACACTCTGTAATTACTACTTGAGATGTGCCAATTATCCCAGTGTAAGCTAAATGGTCAGCTATTTTGGCATTTTACTGTTTAACACATAGACGAAGTAAACATCGGTGATTCAGGTCATAAATAACCAAAACTAATGAAATTTGGAAAATTCTTACCTCTATATGTCGGAGGAAGGAGAAGAGGCTGTTTGTTTTTTAGTGAGACTTGCTGAGTTTTCTAGATTACTGTGGGTGAAAATGGTATAGAAGGCTACGTAGAAGGCGTGTAGAAGGATAACATAGGCATTGTGGGCCGTTTTGTCAGTATTCTCTTGCAGAAGTTTCCACATACCCTCCCATTCCAGGTGAGAAGAATGAGGAAGAATTGTCTAATATTAGTTTGGAGGTCTGATCCCTTCTTGCGTGAGCAAAGCGTTTATGTAGGAGTTAAAACAGTATAGTCTGAGGTGAAGGGCAGCTGGATTAATTTCATATTAATTTCTGAGGTGACTTATGCAACACAATGTTTGCCCTTGGCAGGCAGTGTTAGTATTGTATTTTTCAGTATATTGAATCATTCTGCTTTGTACAGCAATACCTCAAAAGTTACAGCAAGTTCTTAGACAGAAAAATATTCCAGTAGACTTAGCTGCTGTTCTTTATTAAAATATAAATTATTTATCAATATAAGACTTTCAGATACTCAGAATCCAGGGAAAAGTCGGAAGTTGGCATGGAAATATACTTCTTAGGAATATAGTATCACGTCTCTGGGCTTATTGAGGTAGGCAGACCACGATACTGTATGTTTTCAGAAGTGTTGTTACCAGCATTTCAATATACATGGCATGGAGCTTAAATTATTGTGGATGGAGTTATTAACATCATTATGCTTGAAGTGCCACAGTAATAGGAACTGAAAATTAAATTGAAGTGTTCTGTATTGGGGAAGAAGGAGGTTCTTGGCCAGAAGAGTTTCACAATTTGAGTATTTTGTCACATCTTCATTAGTAATCCCTTCTTACTGAAACCTGCAGCGTTCTGCCATCTACGCAACAGGACGTATCACAAGAGCATGATTTATTTATTTTTTCTTTGAGGCATGGTATAACCTGTTCCTAGATTTACTCTTGTGAAAAGTAAACAAATGTAATAAAGTTTTGGCTAGCGTTTGTTTCTGCAACTCCTGTATATCCAAATGACAGTACTAAGCCAGTTGCTATCATAGTGTGAGTAGATTAGCCAAAGCTTTAGTCAGGCTGTGCCAGTATTTTTGCCATTAAGCTTTGCCTGAGGAAAGGGAGGGTTCAAGTGTCTTCTATTTTTGAACTCTTGTTTGCTCTTTTTTCGGATTGAAAAAGAAAAAAATACTACTCTTGATTTGAAAATCAGTACTGAAAGGAGGGAAGAATTATTTCCGTCTTGTAGAAAACACCTCACCTGGATTTTTTTCAAGATTGTCTGGCTACCTGTCCTGTTCACAGGACTCTGGGAATGATGGTAGAGGCATTTAAGGGGCTTTAGATGTCCAGCAGCAGTGGTGAGTCAGTTCTGCATGTGCGATGCAGGTCAGAATCCTGCCTTATCTACACACCTGCAGAAGGTGGGGAGGAAACATTTTCATTCTTACCTTTAATATTTCTTGCAGCACACTTTTTCAAAGAGCTGTTGCAACCAGCTCTTTTTAACTAAGGTAAGCATATAACCTGTTAGTTTACCTTTTAATCTTTTTAATTTGCCTTGTTAGGCAAAGTTAGGCATCCTAACTCAGTTTAAGTATTTCGGTAGTCAGTGGTTTTGGAGAGAAAACATGCTAGTTGGAAGAGCAGGAATGCTTGTCAGAACCTTCTCCTCTTCCTGTGCTTTGGGAATAACATACCGCAGTGTCTTGGAGAAGATCAGTTCTAAATCTTCTTGTTCCTGGAACAACATTTCAGCAGAATTCCTGGTTTCTTTTTCTCTTGTGATAACCCAATATTTATTTTATTTTGATCACACTAGAAGGCAAATGATGTTATACCTTCTGAGATCAAATAACTTTCCTTCAAAGAAGTTTCAAAGACAAAAGACGCCTCCTTTTTTAACACAGCAGAAATCTCTTATGCATCTGTTCAGACCCTTTCAGTGTACTTGATACAAGTTTCTGAGACCCGCACTAAAAACACACTATACTGTTCTCAAAGGTGTATGTGGGATATTGTCTCCAGATCTTGCTTCTGATTTACAGGTACAATAAATACACTTTTCATAGGAATCAGTGTGCTCCACAGAGTTACCAATTGCATTAAAAAGTGAATAAATAAGGGAGGGGGCTTGTTAACATGATAAATTAGTGCTATATCTCAGTTGGAAAAAAGGAAAAGAATGACTAAAACGAAAAATAAAATAGTGATTTTGTTACAGGTTCAGAGTCCTTCTTGGATGCAGCCTCAACCATATATAATGCAGCACCCAGTAAGTTTTTATGCTTCTCCATTGTTGTGTTTACTGATTATATATACACGTATAAACACTTTAAATACTTTATAAACAACAGGAAATAGGTCAATTCACACCCAATTACTTCCAGAGTTTTGATAATTACATCATGATTAAATCATGGATCAAAATGAAGAGGAAAACAAAGATAGTAACCTGGATTGGGGCCTCATTTTATTAGGAAGAAAAGAAAGCTGCCTTCAAGGTATCGAGGTGATAAGGACAGTTAGGGTTACCAAGTCAGGATCCTGAGGAAACTTTTTTTTTTTAAATGTAAATGAAAAGCACTTTGCCAATACCCATGTTTTACATACTGTTTAGCTATCAGGAGCTGGAACTGAAGACCTGAGGTTTTAGAATGGGTCTAGCATAGTTCAGACTGGATAATTTGAGAAAGACAGATGAATCTAGTGATACAAATGACATGATGGGCAGTCACTTGGGAAAACCTGCATAGCTTGTTCTGGCTTCACCGCTCATGAGTAATGCTGGTCTCCCTACACTTTTGGCTGTGGCATCTGTACCAGACTGTCAGGCATTCTAATGCGTACTCTCCAGTGATGTTTTACTTCTTATCTATGTCATTTGCCAATTAAGTACCATTATATCTGAGACCTCCTAGGTTTCTTGGGATGAGCATTACAAATAATAACAGGCACTTTAACGTATGCACTCCCGTAGTTTACAAACTGCTTTGTTTCCAGATACAGAAAGGATATTGTCTTGACTTTAATTAACCTCTCCATGCAGATTATAGAATGTAAATCTTCTTGGCAGAACATTTTCTTCTTGTGCATGCAGAGAAGGTGATACTAAACCAGAACACCCTCTCACACACTTAATTGTTGTTGTGTTTCTGGTTTTTGATGTTAAACACACATGCACACAACTGTTTTTAACTTTTCTATCAGCAGAGGTTTTCATTAAAAAAACATCTTTCATGTCATGCTGTGAAAGACACTAGTCGGTATGTTGTAATGCTATAAGGTGTCCTAGTTTCACAGGTATACAAGATGAGATTTCACAGTTGAAAATAAAGATCTAGATTCCTGACAAGTTCGGTTTTGGCCTGTGCAAAGACTGGTGCTGTCTTGCTCATTTGCTTTGCAGAGAAGCCTGCAGTCTACAGACAGGAAATTCTTTTAGTGTTTGATGTGCCTGTGACTCATTTCATCTGCACTGATCACATGGTTGTTTTTCCAACTATACTCTGCATGTTTTTTTTCTTTTCTTTTTTCTTTTTAAAGATTAGTTATTGATTCAGAGTACTGGCTTTCAGTACACTGCAATTATTTCTGTTAGTTTTAAGCCTCCATTGATTTTAATCAATACTTCTGCATGCATAAGTCACACAAAGTATTTGGAAACGTGTTTTTGTTGAACATGATTGGTAAAATGAAATATGCTGATAACTCTCCATTTCAGATAACTCTGAAAACCTTATGAGTGTCCCCTCCATATTTAGGAAGCTCACGTGTTTAAAAATTCGGCATACACTTTTTATGAGATTAAAAAAATGGTACAGGAGTGATAGAAAGGTCATCACAACAGCTAGTAGTTAGACAAAGACTCAGCATTGCTAACCCATTCTTCTAAAATATGTGTGCTAATGGAATCAGCCATTAGGTAGGGCAGCTGTCTTGTACGTGAATATCGCATGTGACTGGTAGTATTATCCTAACACAAATGTTCCTCCAAAGCCTCCATTCCTAAAGATGAGATAAAAGTTTCTTTCTAAAGCCTGAAATTCCAAAGCTTAAGCTAAGTGAATCTATACCTGGCAATGTGTGCAAATTTTTGCTTTAAAGTTAGCATCTGGTTAAACTCATGTTTTACAAAGTATTTTCAGCAGGTGTCTCAAGTGCATTGTACATCAGTTGTGTGTTCAGTAGGAAGTCAATGCAGTTCTTACCACATTCCCAAACTGCACAAAACGCATCTGCTCGAGTAGAATATTCAGAATGTCCCAGACCTGCATCCTGAGTCAGTGCCTGGGATTAAGAAGAGTTCCTGTGGTATATCGCCTCGGAAGGACAGCCCATACTTAGATTCTTCAGTCAAAAATGTAATTAAAATCTGAGTGTTGCCGCAACCATTTCTTTCTTTCTCTGTTTTAATAGGGTGCTGTACTGACTCCCTCCATGGACCACACCATGTCACTACAGCCTGCATCGATGATAAGCCCTCTGACACAGCAGATGAGTCATCTTTCATTAGGCAGTACTGGAACAGTATGTAGCAATTTAGTACAAAATAGAACTTACACAAGTTGAAAATACTGCGTGTAGATCACAGTATGCATGTGCAGCTTACATGTAGGAAAAAAATAATCCCTTAAATAGTCTTTCTCCAATAAAATATTGTCTCCATTTTAAAATCACATTCAGTAGTTTTTATTCAGTCTGTTAGCTGATCAGAAATTGGAAATGAGTAAATAAAAATAGATCAAAGCAAATGAAAGGAGCCCAGGAGGCAATTCCAGAGTTATATCAAAAAAGAAAAAATAGCTGTTTTTTACTCTTCAGGAGTTCAGAGTTGCAGAAAGTAACATAAAGTGTGGAACAGAAACTAAACCAGAAGAAGACATGCAGGCTAGCTTCTAAACTGAAAGATCCTTATTTTCCTAGCAGATAGAATTAAAAAAAAAGAAAAGATGATGACTGGGATTAACAGAGAAGGAAAAGTCCTTTTCCTAGTCTTTGAAGTCCAAATTTGAGTTTTCTCGAAACAGGTATCTCACTTTTCTGAAAAGCCTATTGATTTTCAGACTCAAGAGTCTTTCTCTCATGTATTTTGCTTTATCCGTTAAACAGTATCATGATAGGTATTTTGAATACTCTTAAATTTACATTGGGCTTTAACTCAACTTAGTGGACTTTTGTCTTTCTAGTACATGCCAGCCACAACAGCTATGCAAGGAGCCTACATACCCCAATATACACATGTCCAGACAGCAGCGGTTCCTGTTGAGGTCAGTATATTTTATAAAAGACCACAGATAAGAGATGTGAATATGATACTAGATTTTGTTTGCTAGGAAAACTACTGTTTAAAGCCTAACATTATAACTGTGAATGTACTGTGACTGCAATGTATATTAAAACTACATAGGGTCTTTATTCTCAGCTAATATAAACGGTATTGTAACAAAGAATGATGTGTACTTCTGTCAGTATAGTACTTGGAGCAGTCTTCCCTATGAGCGTAGCTCAGATGAACTTTGTGTTTTGTGAAATCTGACTTCCAATAGGAACAAGCCAGGGGGTATATTGTAGTTTTAATCTTTCATTTAGTTTTCCTGTGAGCAAACCTTCTCTGCCAACAGACTGTGATTGTAAGTTTTTGCAAAGAATCCTGATTTTACCCTGGCATTTCAGGATACTGTGCATATTTGCCTAATGAACACCTCTGCAAGTCCAGTTGAAGAGCATCATTAAATGGTAGACAATAGTTTGTCTACTATTTTGACTTACCTTACACCCTTTCATAGGCCAGTACTTTTTTAACAGGGGAGCTAGACAAGGTATGCTGCAGCATTTCTATTCAGAATCAGTGCTAGACAGTCTCTTCCAGAGCCTGTAAGAAAAAATATTTCATTTCAAAGTCTATTTGTCCAGAAACTCCAGAACTTGTTTGGTTCAGTTCAGAATCTGCCCATGTGGGTCGGAGAAGTACTTTTGGTAATTAGCTGATTGCACTATCTGGCAGAGCACTATCAGCTGAATTAATTCCCTGGTTTCTGGGGGGTCTGTGTGCAAAGTCCCAACTACAATTCTTTGTGTTGCTTAGTGCCAATCACACCACGGTATTCCAAGCGATTGTGTTTGTACATGTGGTAAGTAGATCTCATTCTTCTTGCTGTCCTCCAAAAGGAGAGGGGCAGAATGCTCTTTTGCATTTGCAGATAGAAAATATACAAGCAGTTGTTTGCTCCCTCTGTGTATTTATTTCTATAATGTCAAAGGTTTGTGGGTTTTTTAAATTATCATCAAAGCATCTGAGGAAATACCAGGTTTGCATGATCGATTTATTTCTCTGTTTGCTGAAATGTAAATCAATGCAGAGTTAACACCTCAAATTTGGAATACCCCACTTGAGAAATGCTAGAAAGACTTTAGATTCGAAGACTGTTAATTGCATGAGTCACATGGAAATACAGATTGCAGATAATGCTGCCTGCTGTTGTCTCATGTCTTGTCTTCCTTTTTCTTGCAGGAAGCCAGTGGTCAACAACAGGTGACAGTAGAGACGTCCAGTGACCATTCTCCATATACGTATCAGCAAAATAAGTAACTGTGAGGTAGGGGCTCATCCTATCACATGAAAGATATGAATTCAAAGATATTTTATTTCATAACTTGCAGTACAATGTACTGAAACTTTTTTTTTCATGTCCTATAAATAACGCTGATAATATCTGGGGACAGGCAGTGAAGTTAATTTGAACTTGAACAGAGTTGGAAGCCAGGGAAGGAAGCACAGGTTCCAGAAGTGAGTTAATGAATTATGAGTAATAGTGTTTTAATAATTTCTCTATAGCATAACTGCATTATGTTGGATTTTGATTTGTTCATCTTGGCAGCGTGCTGTGTACAAGAATAACAATGAATTAGTGCAAAAATAGGAGAATCACAATGCTAAAGGGAACTGCATTTATATATATATCCTCTAGTTCTGTGGTATGCTTAAGATTTGGAAGCAGCTTTTTACAGACCACAGGCAGGGGGGTGGTCTGGTAGAAATCCTTGTGACCTTTTCTCCTGAAGACTTCCCTGCTCATCCTTTATTCTAGGAAAAAGCGGTTTGGTCCAGAATTTTGTCAATTGATTTTTAATCCATGTCCTTGTTTGACTCTAATTCCAGAGTTTTGCTTTCATACTCCACGTTTCCTCATGGCCTTTTCTACTAACCAATCATTAGCTTTACCTGGACTCCTTCCACACAAAAGTTTTGCTTTCTGTAAATTGCCATCCTGAAAATATGGTTTGCACTAACCGTTCCCTTCTCCATCCTCCACGTTTTAAGATTCTGGAATTCAGTTTTTCATTAACTCATCTTTTTCCGAGTGCTTTGTCAGCCAGGCAACTTGACTTACATAACGCATCAAATTTTGTGAGACCTCATATTGCAAAATTCCGATCAGCTGCAATAATGTGCTGGAGGCTGTCTTTGAAGGGTTTTTCTGCGGCCCTCGCGGCATTTACTAGGTACTCAGAAATCATAATCAAGTTATGTGCAAAGAATTTCTAATGGTGTGGTATTCTCCCTAAAATGCATAGATCTAACAGTACACACATTTTGGTGTTACCTTTGATTTTGCAGGTCGGCTGTGCTATTTGAGAACACTGCTTTCATCCCCATTATTGGCATAACAACTTCTTATATGTTCAAGCATGTAAAGATAGAAAGAAACCAGTGGGGAAGCTTCGCGCATTCAACAGATGGCACAGTCTGCATAGCACAACACATGACCTGTGTTTATTATTGTAGTCTGGCCAAATGCTGGCATCTAGAGAAAGCCCACATCCTTGATTTGCTTCCAGGGCAGGGAGAAAGCAAAGCCACAGGCTCTTCTCGTTATCCATCTCCTAGTGTTAGAATCATGGCTCCTGCACGTTTCCCATGCCAAGGCTGTTGGCTGGTGTTAACCACGTTGCAAGGAATTATTTGTTTTGCCTTAAGTCTTCCCTGTGGGCCTGTAAAACCTCCTTACCCATACAGATCCGTGGTAGACGGCAAAGCTTAATCCTGCACGTCACCTCCCCGTCCTGCCTCTCTCTCCCAGCCTGTCGGTATCTTTCCCATAGACTGGGGCCAGACAGGAGCAGCAGCGTTCAGTTTCCTGAAAGGATGAGACGTGATGCTATCGAGACACAGTTTGTAATGATGACTCTGTGTAGAATACTGAGCTCTGTGAGCAACTCTGTATGTTTGCTGTAAACCAATCCTCCACGTATTTTATTCTTCAGAGAAGTAGCGTTACGTGTATTTATATGCAGTAGGAGCCAGTGAAATCTCAGTCAGCGGTGGCTATGGCAGTGGGCATGTGGGGAAGGTTAATATTACTCAGCTGATTTCAGCCTCAGAGTATGGCATTTGGTATTTCTGTCCCTGGAACATGTTGGTACTTGTCATTTTTCAGAGAGGTGAAGGGCAGGGAATTGACAGTTATTTCTTGCCCTAAATACAGGGAACGCTGCAGTCTCTTAATTGTTGAGGCTTCGTTACTATTGTCAAACTGAAACTTTTTTCTAAATGCAAATGCAGGACTTTTGGGAATGTCCTATTAGAGGTCAGTATACATATTGCCATAAATAAGGGGTAAATGACAACTAGCACATTTTCGTAAGTGGGTGCAGTTGGTCAGAAACACACAGCCTCCTTCCTTTGGTGCCTGCCTTTAATAGCTTTATAGCTTCTTTTCAAAAAGTTGCTACTATGTGAAAATAGTGAAAGGGACTTGGGGAAGAAAAGAAGTTAAACATGCACCTGTAAACGTGCAAGCCTTACAATACCAGACTTTGTCTTGCCTTGAGAAATAAAAAATTGTCTAAACTTTTTTCATTAGCTGGGTGTTTGTTTAAACCCATGTGGCAATTTAAGCCAATACAGTAAATTGAGAAGTCTTCTCTCAAATTTAGTGAGCCCTGAATTGCTCTGAAGTATTAGCGATCGTGCAGGCACAGCAGCTGTCCGTGCGTTAGCTGTTGTACAGACCCTCCCTGAGGCTACATCAAAGGAAAGTTGTGTTCCTTTTCCAGAGATCAGAAGCCTTGGAGGTGCCGCAGAAGTTAAGCTCACACACTTTTGGTCAATCAAAAGGAAACAACAATAACAAAACAAGAAGGGAATAGCTTTGAGTCCAATCTCACGGTTCCCCAGTGGGAACTCTGCGTGCTGAACAGGTATTGGAGACAGAGGGGGAAAGTACGATACAGGCTGTATCCTGGCGGAGAGCCTTATCCTGGGAAGGGCCGAGCATCTGTGGTGCCGCCTGTGTTACTTCTCAGATTCATACTCGGATTCACTTAGTCTTCTCACAGCTGTCTAACCCAGGAAATGATGTCGTTTTATGGACAGCTACATTAACAAAAAAGCGTGCAATTGTAACTCCGCTCTAGCTCTGACCTTTCTGTGTTGCAGATGTCCAGTGTTGACCTGGCCTGGAGAAGGGTGCAAAGGCTGAAACAATCATGGATTTTACTGATCAATTGTGCTTTAGGAATTATTGACAGTTTTGCACAGGTTCTTGAAAATGTTATTTATAATGAAATCAACTAAAACTATTTTTGCTATAAGTTCTATAAGGTGCATAAGAAAAACCTTAAATTCATCTAGTAGCTGTTCCCATGAACAGGTTTATTTTAGTAAAAAAAAATTTTTATCAAGTGTTATGACGCAAAAAAAAAAATATTCAAATTTCTGGGTATGCACAAATGACCACGAAGACTTATTCAAGTGCATGACAGAATTTGTGTTTTGGTTTATTTTTATTTTGTTTGTTTCTTTTTTTTTTTTTTTATTAATTGTATGAAATGGGTTTTCTGAAGTTTAAAATAGTAAAACATCTAAGATGATGTTCTGTGCTTGCAGTGTGTGAGTGTTGCTTTAGTGCAGTGTTGCAGTTATAGTGTCTGGTCTTTTAGCTTTCTGTTTTTCTTTTAATGTAGTGTGAAGTGTCTTATCCTTTTCTATAAATTCCAATTTGCCTTAACTCTTTCAATGCTGTAGCTGTTTCAGTAAGTAGTCCAAACTAATGGTGTAGAATGCTTTGACCAAATGAGCTGGTCTATTATGCCTTGTAAAACAGCAGCATAGGGCTTTTAAAGGTAGTCAATAAAAATTGCTGAAAATTTGGCTTTTTTAATGTGTAGTAAGTGTTTTTAATGATTTTTCACATAATATGTAAGGTAGTGAAATGCAAGAGGGGAAAAAATGTTTTGTGTGAAACACATTTTCTGACTGGGGAAATTTTAATAGGGTAAATTGTTTGTAAGGCCATATGCCAATAGTTCCCTCTGGTAGTTTGAACGATTTAGGAACTCTGCTGTATGATGCAATGTAAAATCTTTTTTTGCCTTTTTTCAGAAACTAACTTGATGTTCTAGTTTTAGCGTAGGTAGAGTGGGGAGTTTGGGGTGGGGATATCACCGAATGTTTTTGTCCTTCCTTTATACTAATGATAGTGCTTTAGGATGAGGATTGTGCTGAGACTTAGCAAACAGAAAAGTTGCTATTACAGCAAAATGGCAAAAGCTAAAGGACTCATTTTCAAACATACGCTGAGATGTAAGTAGAAGCATAATTGATTGGGTACTAGCTCTCTATAGTAGGTAAATAAAAATAAAAAGACTTGGCACTTTTAAAAGGTAACTTTACCAAAGAACAAAGAGCCAGTAACCAATAATTCTGTTTTGTCTCAGCATTACGTCTTCTGTACTCTTTATTTTTGCCGGACCAGTTTGCGGTTAGGAGAATGTGCCTTTTTTGTACATTTGCATTTAGGTTTTATAATTTTAATTGATGTATGGACACAAAAGCATGAAGGAAGACTTGGATCCAAGCAGTGCCACACTTTACATCATCACTACAAGTGTTAAGTGTAAAGAAAACAAATTTTGAAACTATGAAATTCCTGATTCATAAATACACAGTTATTTGTACTTCACATATTAGATAATTCACTGCTACTAAAGCTCTTTATTACAATTGCATATGTTTTAAATCAAATGATAAATTAAGTTGTCTTCCAAAACTGTGTACTTCTCTGGTCAGCTGTATATGATCAGTTATCTACCTCAAAGTTTATTTCCTTTTGTATTGGGACAGGTTGCTGGCCCTCCCTGTTTCCACAGACCAAATCATCCTAGCTCGGGAGCTAGGGCTAAGCAGTTGTTTCTTTCAAGTATTTTTTAGTTTTTAAATTTTGTGTGAGTATTGGAGTATAGATGTCGGTGACATTTCATAGTTTCAAAAGTAAATTGCTGCTCTGAGAAGTGTAGATTCTAGTGAAATACATAGTCATAAGAGATGTGTTTTTGTTTTTTCTTTTTTTTAAAAAGTTGTGGTATTATTGGTTCTATGCTCCCTGGAATATTACTGCTTTGTAGAAGTCCAGACTTCCTGCAGCACCTTGCCTGTATCTGGTAATTTTCCAAACCTGGATCTCTCACTACTTGATACTTTTGCGTTAATTAAAACTGCAGTATGATAGCTGTGTTAGAGGGAGGGAAGAGCTGCTGCCAGAAATGTCTGAACTAAGTGCCATACTCATTGTCTGGGTAAGATTTGGGAAATTTAACCTCTGTACATAAAGAAATAATCAGTTACTTAAACATCACATAGTAGACAGCCATTAAATTATAAAAAATTAATTTATGAAGAAAGACCTTTTGTACAGATTGAAAAAAAAAGATTTTCATAGAGATATCTATATGATCAAGAGAGTTAATTTTTTATTTTTGTTTTACTAGTGCCACAAACTTGCCAGTGGTAACTTATTTGTCCGGTTCAAGATAACTCTGTAGTTTTGTTTCCTAGGACTTGTTGTTAAACGCCAAAAGACATTTTTGAACTGTAAATTTGATTAGATTGTTAGCTTTTTTCTGTTTTATTTCTTTGAAAACTTTTGAATAAAAAACATCCAAAAAAATGAAAATGCGTTGTCTTTTTTCCTTCAGCCCTTCCTTTATTGGGGGAAAACCCAAGC
Source organism: Leptosomus discolor (assembly GCF_034619465.1). Lineage (NCBI taxonomy): Eukaryota > Metazoa > Chordata > Aves > Leptosomiformes > Leptosomidae > Leptosomus > Leptosomus discolor. Next base: position 18,837,417 of record NC_141395.1, on the reverse strand, counting down.
AGATGATGGTAAAACCTTTGCATTTATTTTGAAGTGCTTGGAGTTGCTTTCTGCTTTACAGTCGGGCTTTCTCCTTCCTCTGTCTTTTGTTAAAGTTTAACTGTTTCAAACCACACTACAAAGTCACTTACTCTTTCAGACAAAACAGGAAAAGATGTATGAAAAATATATGGTGAAATAACCTGATTTGAATGCAAGAACTCTGTTGTCCTCTGTGTCAGCCCGCACAGAGAGTTGCATGTAACCAGGCCTGCTCGCTGTAGTTGTGAATACAAGCCAGTTTGCTCGATGTAAGGGCAGAGATGGAGGGTCACTTTGGTAGTTCATAGCATTGAACTGCTGCCTAAAAGTGCTTTCGTCTTCCCAAGTGTAGTGGCGTTGGCTGGCATACCCAGTTCTGGAGAGCAGAGGTGATACTTCACTGGAATTAAAAATTGTCCCAAGTGTGTGCCTTCCAGCTGCAATCTTTGAGCATTTTATTTCTTTAAAGATAGTCTCTGGTTTTCTTATCCTTTTGGCACGACCACCACTGCTGATGGTGTGTATCAGGTAGAGGACTGCCCTGCCCAAAATAAGGCATGGAAAGGAAAAAGAGTAAAACATCAACAAGCGTGTCTCCTCAGCCAAATGCTTTTCCAGTCACACAGTCCTCGGTACAGCTTTGTAACTACACGTATGGCAGGAGAGGGGCTCTGACCCAGTCTTGGGTGCCTAAGGGTGCACCCAGTGGCAGAGAGCAGTGGCTGGGTGATCCAGTGGGCTCCCGCACCTCGCCACCAGTGCTGGATAGGCAAAGGGAAGGTGTGCTCACCTCGGGCTGTTCTGCCCTGGAGAACCCTTGGGACACGGTCCGTTGTTAGGCACCTGGTTCTGACAGACACCAGGGGCAGTGCCAGCCCTGTGCCAGGCCAGGCAGCCTGCTGGGGGTCAGCTGGGGTCATGCTGCAGGCAGTGCCCAGCCCAAGCTTTCGGTCACACGATACTAATGCAAGATGCTGAGAATAAATGCGTTTCCAGTAGAGATGGCGAAAGGGACTCACCTAGAGGTTAGGAAACTTGATTTACATTAGCTTATGCAATAAAGACATCCTCGACAATGATGGCTCTTACTGTTATTGAAGAGAAAAAAGCCTGACGCTGTGTGCTACTAAACACATTTAGACTCCCATAACTGAAGAAATGCTATTTTTACCATTTTGTGGTTATTGAAATACAGGTATAGCATGTTGCCTGTCTAAAATGCAATGGATGAGAAGATGAATACAGAAGACTTTTAAAGGGTTTTGTTACATTATGCCTGTTCACCGCCATACTGAATTAATCTCAGATTAATAAGCAGTCTTTTTGAATTAAGTACAAATACTACCTTACAAAAGCTATATGTAATAGACTTGGAATAATGTAGGTTAGAAAAGCTTTTTGCTATCTATTTGCTTTTCTAATTAGCCCCATGATAAACTTAGCTGTCTTACTGTAACTCCAAGTATATTTGATAAGAATGAATGCTTTCAGATTAGTGCCTTTTGCCTGATGTAATAAGGTTGTGTGTATCACTTCTATCAGGCAATCTGCAATAATGCAATGTCTTTATGTAATATACTTTTATGGTATATAATAAAACTCATTAATGACTGGCTTGTTCAAACGTTGACTCCATCCTGTTGCATGCAATTTGTTTTGAACCCTATTTGCAAACAAGCTGTTTATAAAATGTTTTACCTGTTAACAAATACCGATAAGCATCATGTTCATGAGGGATGATTTTATACTGATACTAATATTTTGTGCAAGATTATGCACAGACCCTGTGGTTTCTTGGTTGTTAATGATTAGAAAGTAGCCTTTCTTTAGGTGATGGACAAAATATTTTATCTTCCTCTGTTTTCTAACTAAACTGGGGAGTTGCAAGACAAGTGCAAGCAATGCATTAACATCAGCGTGACAAAGTACTGTTGATAGCTGAGCTCTGCTAATGACTGTTTGCATATATTCGGCTGGAATATTTGTGCAGTGAGCCAGAGTAGTCTAAAGCACTTTCCTGGTACTCTTTGTCAGTTTTTCTCAGAAAAAAAAAAAAAAAAAAAAAGGTGCTGTTTTGCTCTCCCCTTCTAGCTTTAATTTATGCTATGGTACCCCCACCATACCAGACAAACTTGATGACTGACTAAAACTGCAGCCTCACTTTCTGCAGAAACATCATATGAGAAAATACATTTTATGTGCCAGAATATTTATATGAGTTTGTCCTCCTACTCCTCCTGTGCACACTTCACTGCACTTGTTCACTTTGCTTTGATCAACCACTCCAAAATTATTTGCAAACTTTCACATGCGTTGCAATAAGATACTCAACCTTGTCCTGTCCAGCAGTGTCTTATTGTGAAAGTCAATGTGCTATTTGGTGGCATTTAAGACATGTATGCTGTTACCTTCCAAACGCTTGCAACACTGATGTACTCCTTCAACTGTGAAAGATCATCTGTATCGTTCTCTAGCCAACAAATTCTGGCATTGATTAACCCAAACAAATCTGAGGTTTTTGGCTCTCAGACTTTGTCCATTAATCCTATCCAGAATAGGGGTTAGGATATACAAAACCTATTCTGTTTGGCAGCTTCTCCTCTAGCTAGTAAGAAAAGCCAAGCTGATGTCAGAACAGCAAAGATTTACAGTGCAGTGACCAGAGGGAGTGTGTAAAAGCCTGCATGTGGAAGTGAGTCAGTCTTTCCTTTTCAGGACAGCTCTAGCTGCATCCACTATCTGAGAAACCTGTGCAGCCTCTTTCTGCAGTAAAGAAGAAATCATATAAATCCCAGGAAAATACTACTGGGATTTTTTCCATGTTCAAGGAGAAAGGACAGCTTATCAACAGGCAAGCTTTAACAGTTTAAGTTATCTTGCCTTTTTAAGTAGTATCCCCTCACTTAGTACTTACATCAGTGGTGTTTGAATTCTGCTGTGTTTCATCGGTATCTCTTCAGCTGAATAACGTGATCTCTTCTGACAGCTTCACTGGGATAGAAAGAGATTTTTGGAGAACTTAAAAGAATGAAGGTATGTGGCACCCTAAAGACTTCCCACATGCACACTACAGATGTTCATATCAACCTGCTCAGGCAGCTTTCTAAGTAGCTTTACTGTTTTAGAGCCTACCATGCTAGTGTTGCCAAGGGAAAAAACATCTGGAAAATTATTTCTGCATGTACACTCTGCTGATCCTAAAGAAGTCATCTGCAGTAGGAATTTTCCCCAGGATTTTCACCACCTTAAATTCACACACAGGGCTGATGTTTTTAAGCAGTACCTGAAGCATTTAAGGGTAATGGAATGAAACAATGGTTTAAAAGAAGGCCAAGGTAAAATTTACTAGTAAATAGAATGTTTGGTAAATAGTTTGAGCTTTTTGCAAGCACAAATAGAAAATGACTTTTCCTTTGTGTGCTTCAGCCTTTCCCCAATGGAAAATACTTTTCCACCAATGAGAAAATACTCTGCTAATCTTTTTTGCCTTCCAGTGAATGTAAAAAATATGAAAATGTATTTACAGGTATTTGGTACAGCCTTGCTTTTATATCAGTTTATCTTTAGCCAATCTCAAAGATAATCTGTAAGCAGACTATACATAACTAGGAGCATAAAGCAGTTACTTATTGACTGCCTACAGAAAAGAAAGGTAGGATTTCACAAGCCATTAGGCTGAGTGCGAGTACGCTCACCCAGCAAGGTACCCGCGGCAGCTCTGCTGGCCAGGCAGGCATCGGGCAGGAGGGGAAGGGTCAGTCCTTGCAACTCCCCAAAGCAGACCCTCAGTGCTGTCGTGTTCTGTCTTCTGCCCAGCTCCGTCAGGGGCACTGATGGCCTGCCCCAACAAGCTGACCTGATGCTTCATGGCTAGCCCCGCTCGTTTCCTCCTTTAGATTTTATACCTTTCCATATTGCTGCTTTCCCTCCTGAATCCTTGAGCTCCTGGCAATCCTATCCCAACAGCTCTATCTCTGTCCGTAATTTTACCTTTCTTACCTCTCCACAGACTTTCTCACAGCTTTTTTTCAGCAGTCTGAGGCAAGGTTACGCAGCTGGGCCGCATCAGAGCTGGGCCTTGGTGCAGAGACAGCTCCAGCCCTGGGAGAGGGGAGGGAGGTGTATGGTCGAGGCTGCAGTGAGGGGGTGACGTACTCCAGGTCTTCCTTGTGTCAAGAAAACATCATTCAAGTGCAGCTGGAGGACTGGGCGTTCAAAGAGCTCCAAGTGTTGCTGTCTTTGCCAGAACAGAACGAAAACTAGGTTACAAACAACTTTAAGAGAGGCCAGAGTAGCTAGGTAGAATAAAATGTCTCAGAAATTACCAGCTGCATGTATCGTAAGTTCATGACCTCCTTGAGCCCTGCTCTGCCTACTTCCCATAGTTCAACAAGTTCAGCTGTCGGTAGGCACAGGGTTCATACCTGAGTGGGAAGGACGCAGCACATCAGCAAGTCACAGGCTTCACATACTGAAAAGCCCGTTGCCACTTGTGCAATCACTGAGCCGTGAGCTCCTGAACCACAGGAGTTACTGAACAAAGACAGCAGTAGGGATATATGGTTGCGTGTGAGAATGGGAACCCTTGGGTTTTAAATTGTTTCTTAATGAACTATAGTTGTATTTGAGAGTGGTCTAGTTGCATGTTCACTGGTGTCTCTAGAAATGACAAAGCTTTACCCTCCATTCTAGGGCAAATTTTCTCCTGAAGTGTTGAAAATCCAGATTTCAGTTATTAAAAAAAAAAAAAAAAAAAAAGAATTAAGCTGTTCCAGGAATTCCTTTACTGAAAATATTTTGCAGATGAAACTAGCCAGTCATCTCTGGGAAAACAATTCAGGACAAACCATACCATTGCGTGTATTACTGTAAGTGTATGCACAGCTCATCTGTTCCAGATGGTGATCATCTGATCCACCCTCCAATGTGTGGTGCTGCCCCGTTTCAAGGCTGCAATTAATTTCCTAAGCAAGGTTGTGCGCATCAGCAAACCCAACTGTTGGGACCCGTCCTTTTTTAACCGGACTCACAGAGGTGAGTGAGCGGTGCAGAGCCCTGGGCTCAGGGGGGCACTCTGTGCTGGCCTGGGCTCAGGCTCTCCCCATGGCAGCTACCTTTGCCCCCACTGCTAGTGTAGGCAGGGGCAGAGACTGCGGAGATCTCCACACCCCAGCTGTTCTGCTGCTGCTGTTCTTACCTAAGAGTTTAAATAACATTTATCTCGCAGCCAGCAGAGGGCATCTTGGTTATAAACTGAAAAAAATCAAAAAAGGTGAACTCCCATTCATGTTATGTAATTATGGTGCATTTATAGTTGCCTGTAATTAGAAGAAAACATCCCGCCTTTGCACAATACAATGTGAGTGCTCACATTTCTAATAATATGTTTTTACTCGTCATTAAGACAGCAATAGGGTTTCTATATCAGAGGAAATAAAAAGCCGTCCTTTTCTTTTGGTTAATGAAATGTGTAAGGATGCCTTCACTGCACAGCAGGCAAGGGGAAAAAAAAAAGAAAAAGAAAAAAATGAATCTAATCAAAACCACAACATCACTAAAAACACAAGTGCTCCAGGCAGGGTCAGGGAGAATTGACAAGTAGCTTGTATGTGACAGACGAACACAAGAGGAGCCATACAGCAAGGGGATTCTGGAGAAGTCAAGCAGACTGCAAAGATTCAACCCAGACCAGACTGAGAAACCTTTTTCCCACTAACTCAAAGCCAGTCTATTTGCATATACTCTTGGGAGCATCCTTTTTATTATTATTATTATATCTTTGTAAGAGCCAAGACAATTGAAAATACATTCATTCAAAACACAGTGTAAAAGAAACATACCTTTTCAGGAAGTAAATAAAGCTCTGAAAATCAGCTGGTATCTTGGGGGCTGAGTGAAAAATCCATACTACAAAACAAAACTGTGCGAAGTGTTTGGGGTGATACAGGAAAGGCTGCTCATTTTTTGCGAAGTTCATTCAAGAAGACCTTTCAGTGGTCATTAAAGATGACTTACTTACTATCCAGATTAGTAATACAGGTGGGGAAGGTGGGAGCAGGGGACATCAGAAATAGTTATTTTTGCTGGCTTGACTCTATCTGTAGTACGGCTTGACTCTAATGAATAAATTAACCATAACCCATGGTGCTTCAAGTCTCAGAAGCTTTTTGTAGCATCCCTTTTGGTCAAGGTGCTTGCCTACACATTTCAGACAGTTGTGTTTATCTCTGGTTCTGCTGGACACCAGCCTTGTACTGCCCCAGGCAAGCCCAGCAACTCTGACCTACACAATCTTGCTCTTAGATGTGGACTACAAGAAGCATTTGTTAATCTCTGCCAGGGATTTTGTCACTCTTCAAAGTAATTAGATGAATTGCTTTTGAACCATGCCAAATTGCTGTATCAGGCACAATAAAAGACCCAAAGAGCAATCAGAACAAGTAGGACAGTTCACAGACAGTCATGAATAAAAATACTGTAAAGCTGGAAATATAAAGTATGTCTCTGTTTTGCATACGCCCTAGCCTCAGGCTAAACAGTGCACAGACACAGACTTGAATTTCTGGAAAAGGATCTGATCCAGGCGTGTGTTCACAATTTTTGAGGATTGCTTTTTATATTGAATGAGGATTGGGGAGAAAAAGACACAAATCCAAAAATACTTTTTTTTTTTTTTTTTCCCCCCAAATTTCAGACCTGAAGGTTTTCCTTCTCTGTGCTTTTTTTTTTTTTTTCTTTGCAGTCTTGAGTACTTGTGATTATCTTCTTTTGGCATCCACCTCAATGTCAGCATGACTATGTTTGTCACAGGTTTTATATGCTGCTGCAAGCAGGACTCAAATTAGGATTGGTGTGACCAAAGGACAATAGCTCTGCCAACAAGACAGACTTTTTTTGATCTAACTAGCAGATGCTCTGCTAGCGTCTCTCACTTTTTTTGCCTCTCTCTTGCCTAAAGGACTGAAACCAGCCTGTCAATGTGATCGTACTCAGGAGAGCTACAACTGTTTGCACAAGATCTGAATCTAGCCTAATACCTACTCTAATAACTCCTTCCAACAGCTACTTGTGAAGGCTCCAATGGTACGTTCCATTCAATATATCATAGCTTTAAAAAGCAGAGATTTTCCCAGAAATGGCTACTCTTTTTAGAGAGGCTATTTTGCACCCTAGTGGATTATTTTAGATAGTAACAAATTGTTCCTGCATATCCCTGGTCATCAATCACTTGCAAGAATAATATTGCAGGGGGAGGAGGCTAGAAAGAGACCCTGCTGTGATCCAAACCTTGAATTCCATTTTTTTCCCTCCCCTGTTACTTGACAGTAGTTTTGGAAGAAGAAGAAACTACCAAACATATTAAAGACCTGGCATAAAATGTTGGACCAGCTTTTCAGGTGTCACTGAGGGACAGCAGGTCTAGAGGTGTCACTCCAGTCCAGACTTAAGAAGATCTTAACTAGCTTTAGCTTTTCAAGCAAGCCTGAAGGCTAGTGACTGCCAGTCATCCTGACAAGGTGATGACTAATGGGGACAATTATCTCCCTCCCTTAACATGCTGTCTGTCATGGCGATTTGAAAGGGAGTAAGAACACTTTTCCCTAAGGAAACAGGTTGGCAAATGGGTTTGGGTCTGTTAATGCTTTAGTGTACTTTCATATTAACAAAATGTCAAAAAGTTTGTCCAATGAAGAGCAGGTTCAAGCCCATATTGTCTGCTTTGTAAATTCCTGTTTAATTCATGTTCACATATTGAAAAATTCACTCTATAGCCAATCTGTAATTCCACAGGAGTAAGCTGCAGAATTGCCATTAACTCCAACGCGAGAAAGATACAGTTTTGCATTGTCCACTTCATAAAAGTGACAGCTTTTTTGATTCTAAGTAGTAACTACTTAAGCTGTATAGGATGAGTTAAAAAGTAGCAGCCATCAGTACTTTTAACTTGTTTCTATCGCTTTCATAATGACATTTCCAGTTTATAGACAAAATTGAGACACATCTAACAGTTTGTTACTCGTTATTGCCATTATCTAGCTGCTAATCATTAAAGCTAATTCTTACAGAAGTGTCCTGCATCTCTGACGTATTGATTTTAGCACCCATCTCTCACAGAGCTTTTTTTTTCAGATCTGCTGAGTGTCCAGAGCACGAAGATCCGTTTGTGATGCAGTCACTGCTGAATTTTAAGAACCAAAGTGCCTTCAGTTGGGCAAGTTAAAATTCTTCCTTAGTTAACATTTCTTAATCAACTAGTTTTAGTATAGCTGACTGCACGGATCTCAGCAGAACTTACTGAAAAAAAAGGAGAAAGACAAAGGAGTTACCACCACTGAACTAGACTACTCTTTACAGTGACCAAGAAGCAATCAGACTTTAATCTAAGAGCCACTGTGAAAAGCTACATGACTAAGCTGTGTTTTCATTGTGTGACTGGTAGGAGGAAGGAGATGTAGCACAATACTCAATTTATTTGAAGGACAATGTAGTCATTCAACAGGGCATTATTCTGAACTAATTTAAATGACAGTAGAGCAGCCCACTCTTGACTTAAGAAAACACAAGTTGTTCAAATTCCATATCTAATAATGAAATTGTTCCACTGAGTTATTTGTTGACATAAATTACATATAGTTAATATGTTCCTGTTGCAGACCCTGAGGACTCTTTGTTTATGCTAAATGTGAATGTATTCTAGCACATGAATTACTATCCTCCTGCTTGCTTCTTGGGCGCCTCCAGAATAAGTAATACGTTGGCATAACTTTGCCATTTGTCAGCCAGCAGTCTGGTAGCACATTTGCTCGTCAATCTAATTTTAACCTTTTCTCATACAAGCACTTGGTATTTCATGTAAATCAACCAGACAGTCTGTCATTCAATAGGGTACTATCTTCATAGGCTTCTAAGCTATGTGCTCCATCGTATGTGTTCATTTTTAAGTAGCAGAGGAAAAGCAAAACTAATATATTACTTCTGGTTTCTTAATACCAGCATGCCAGGAATCTCTTTATTACCACAATAGAGACAAATGATATGTCTAGCAGAGGTTTTGGACAATGGGCCTGGTAATGCATTCAGCACTTTCTGAATTGAAAGGTCTGTCCTGAATGGTAAGTAGTGCAATGTGTGGTTAAAGGCTGCGTAGTACATATTCTACGTCTGTTCCTATTATGACTGTAATTTGCAGCTAAGAATATAAAAAATACATGCAACTGATGAATTAAAAATTTATTTATAAATAATTATTCTGTGGTTCCAACAAGTTTCTTGATAAAATACTGGTGCTGACTACAAAAGAGAACATAATTCATTCTGAAATATAGTTAAGTTTGTGAATGCTCATTTCTTTTGATAATTTGTGTAAATAACATGAAAGGTTTACTGGTATATCTTCTACTTTGTAAGGCTTTTCAGAAATTGATTTAGCTATGAAAATAGTATGCTTGAAGTTTAGCTGTTTTGTCAGGGTTGCTGTAACTGTGCATCACTTTAGTATCTTTTATTTTTTAAACACGAATATGAAGGTCATAGTCCATTTATGCAGCCTAAACCCCATTCTGGCTTTTTTCAGATATTTTCTGCATTAAGAATGTTTTAGAAAAAAGCAACTGTAAAGTTGTACTGAAATGATCTGTGATGTCTGCTAAGAATTCGGTCCCACACGACACCTGTAATCATTCACTGCGTGGTACCACAGTTAACTGTTTCAAATAATTATGAAAATTATAGTTTGACTGATCTAAGTTTTCCTTATTAATACTTTGAGACACTGTGTTACATTTCACTCCACTAGGCTTATGGCTGGTAAAATAAAACTACATATATTTAATACTAGATTCTGTTCTGAATAGTGATTTATGACACTGTACTTGGTCTGGGGCAGACCCCGAACAGCACCTGCCTTTCTCCCCAGCACAGTGCTTAGTAGTCCCCTTACCAAAGAGCAAAAGTGAAGCTCACTCACTCCTGTAGCATCGCAAAGCCCCTCCTCAGTCCATACTCTCTTGTGCTGCTGTTTAGTTACAGACTCCATCACACTTTGTGTCCATCCCCATTGTCATGCCCCCTTTCTAGCAACTTCTGTACATGGTATGCACCCCAAAATTTACCTCTGTTGCTGTGGAATTAATTCGCCTGTGTTGAGTTTCCGGGTATGAGTTCTATCTAATGATATTTGTGCAATTTCTACCACAAAGTTCTGGTTTTTATTGAGGTTGTACTGTAATAGAAGTCATAGCACATAAACTGTTTCCAACACCACCTCCAGCATCTTTTGTATTTATAAATCAAGTACAGGCAATATTTCCCCATCGTGGTTTAAACTGATATAAGACTTAATTTAGCACTAGTTTGACTCAAAGTTTTAGCCAGAGATTAAGTAATTATCTTCAGGAACACAGGCCTGACATTTCTGTCCGTCTAAATGTACATCAGAAGAATTTGTCCCATAAAATATTCAGGTACTTTTATGACTTAATTTTGCATAGCAGGTGCATACATGAGTTTATCCTCCATGCTCTGATGAAGTTCTCACATGAGAGTTTGTTTGGCTTCTATAGCTAGACTTTTTATGCCAGGAAGCTGCAGTTTTTGCTCTCAGAGATGTATCTAGGCAAATTCAATATGGTCAGTAAGGTGGGCTGTCATAAGCAGTGTCAGCATTTGATTTCACTGGGCTTGTCAAAAAAAATTTTTCATGTGATTTGTTCATTGCATATTAGAAACTCTGTTTTACCACCACTGTTTTTGCAGCTGTGAGCCTTTCCCCTTCAGGGAAGTGTATATTACCAATAAATGTTTGCTCTGAAGAAAAGCAGTGAATTTCTGGGGATGGCAGGGGCTGCATCTGATTACAGGAAAAGTATTTTCTGGTCTTACTTACTGTTTGTGCATTAAGGCACATGTTGTGTTTAACAAACATCTTTTTTCCCTTCAAATTTTCCGTGACTCTTGATCCTTGTGGGTTACTGAAGAAATATAATCGATCAACAGGATCAGAAGTTACAGAATTATATATGGGATGAATCTAGCCTCAGATCTTTATTTAAGAAGGAAACGAATCTTTTAATTCTGTGCCTGTATGAAGAAAAAAGAAAAATTATGGTAATGAGTTGCTACCACTGCAGACAACTTGTGTAATCTTTTTCTCTGGGGTACATATCTAAGGACAAACTCAATTCTAGTTATTAGCAATATATTCTTCTAAGAATCAAAGGCAAAATCCAACCATCTCTGTTGGAAGGGCTCAGTCTTTCTCTTTTCATGTGATTTTTTTATATAATTCAAAAAAACCTTAAATACATTTTCAGGTACTGCTAATGAGACAGCTTCAAGAATTATTTCCCCAGAGCCATTGATCATACTACTTCTGTTAATGTCCATTGGTTTTTTAATCTTCACTCAGTCCCACCTATTAAATGATGAGTCTAGGTATTAAAGTCTGAATTCAGCTCACTTCATTGTTTATGTAATGTTTCCTCCAAAAAGGGAAAGCAGATGCCACCCATGGGACAAGTACAGCAAGCAAGTTTATCATTTGCAGCAACTTCGATATTAAACTGGTGCACAAAGGGTAAGCGCCACAATAATGTACTGTCAACCTGAGTTGCAGGTGTGTGGGCCCCGTATGAAAACTAATGAGAAATGAGGATGTTCTGTCCTCCCCAGCCCACGTCTGGCATCCTGGCTGATCAGAGTTTGCATACCTGTCCTCCTTGAATTATCAGAGTAAAAATGAAAGTGAAAGAATAAAGTCCTAAAAATGTAGTTAGAAACACTCTGCTGACAGGAGGATTTGGCAAGCTGCACTTAGGAAGAGACTATACTTATTTAAGTAAATAAAAATGCTAAAAACAAGGAAAAAAACCCTCTCAGATCTAGTAAATCACCTGGTATCGACAGGTTTTTTTCCACTTTCTGTTGACAAATTAACAGTACTTCTATGCTAAAACGGCCATAATGATATATTGTACTTTTCCACTGTACTGACCATGGCCCAGAGAAGTTTTATTGCTGATTTTTTATTAGAAAGTTATTCTGTAGACTTTTAAATTCCATTTTTAAGGGCATGCAACAGAATCCCTAGTGTGTCACAGTCCTAGTGTCACATCGATGGTAAAAGCCCATGAAAATGGTCTTTATGATTTGTATTACATAAATACATATAAATGCATATCAACCCCTGTTCGTGGAGCTAGCCTGCCAGGTTTGTCTCAGGTCAGGGGAGATCTCCGGTGCTGCCAACACGCTGGGTCTCACCCACCGCCCCCAGGATGGCTCAGCCCCCCTCGGCTCGTGCTCCCCAGCTAGTGTGAGCAGCTTGAGCTTTTGGCAGACCATGGACGCGCTGGTTGGTGACCCCGTATGCTGGACGCGGCTTGCCAAGGTGACTTATGACTCACTGTATCTGATTAACTGCAGCTGACAGCCAGAAACGGGAGAGCAGGGAAGTGCTGCCTGCCTCACGCAGCTCCTAGCTGGGGGAGTGTGGTGGGCTTTCTTGCTGTCCTTCCACATCCATGTTCTCCAGGTGCTTCTGGCCTCCTAATCAACATCCAGTTTACAGCTTTAGGTCCTAATTAGCTTCCAGAGACACAGCAATGAAAAGCCATGATGTGGGTTTGTAAGAGGCAACAAGTGTTACTGTTCCTTCGGAGCAAAATTTGTCCTCTGCTAGTTTTTCCATCCAGTTCTAAGGGACTTTTCTCTCACAGTATAACCTACTACTCCTACTCTGACCTTACTGCCTCTCCTATTGAATCCCATTTTGGGTCCAAGCCTCGCTCCCTGAGGCTTTTCTTCTTTTTGTTTGTTCCCCTTCTCTCTCTGCTCTGAAACACCGCCACAGTTTGGATGGTCTCGAAGGAAATTGTCTTCCACCCCCAACCTTTCACCCCCCAGCCCAGGCTGGACTGAACGCAAAGCCACCTCTAGCCCAAGGCTACTTTCTGTCAAAAAGCAGTGGGTGACAGTGACATTAAAGAAGTAACCTCCAGCAGTCCCCACAGTGTACCTTCCTGGGGTCTGCTCTCTGGGCACAGTCCTGGCCAAGTGCCACATTGCAGCTCAGCTGGCCCCATCTGAGGGCAGCTCAGGACAGGGACAGGCTGAGCAGAGCTGGAGCAGGGCAGAGCTTTGAGGGGGTGCCCTGCAGCACCCCACATCACCCACCCTCCAAGGGACCCTGTGGCTGCCCCAGGAGCTGTGCCACCAGCTTGCTGGTGGGAGTCACCCACAGGCACAAGGTGAGTGAAGTTTGCTGAGGGAGTTCAATTCTTTGAAGGCAGGGAGGGGGAGAGGACGGTACACGGTGTTTGTTTCGCAGCAGCACACCCTGTGCGCTTGCAGCCCAGGAAGAGTCAGCACAGGGCCCCGTTGCCTCCTGACCTGTGTGCATCAGCCCAAACTGCTGTGCCCCAGGCAGGGTGAGGGAGGGGTGGAGCATGAGCTGGTTGTTATCTTCCTGCTTGGGTCTTGCAGAGATGGGGTGGTGACTTTATTTATTACTGTAGGTAGAGGGAAAGTGGCAGTACTGGTGGTGAGGGGTCCTCAGTTGGGCCTCAGGACTATGGGGTCTGCATTGGACTCCTCTGCCCCTGTAGCAGGGCAGCCTGGCCATGGGGAAGGGGCCAGTGGGCTGCCGACCCCGCTGTGCCACTGCAGAGTGCCCCAGGCACCACAGGTCTCAGCCCTGCTCCAAGTAATGCCCTTTCCCTGCCTCTTCTCAGGTTTTTCCGATCCTCCACTAAGTGCATCCTAACCCTACTTTAGATCCTCATCTCATCCCTGCCTGCTTTGTGTGCCTTTACTTTCCTTGCAGTGCCCCCTCAGCTCATCTCCTGCCCAGGGAAACGATGTACACTCTGGGATGCTTCTGCTCCTTATACCTGGCTTCCCACTTAGTACCTTAGAACAGGGCACTATAGCTGTTTGCTGCTCTGATTCCCAACCTGGCTGGTACTGATAATTCCCTAAGGTAACCCTGCCTGACATTTCTGCTTTTGTCTGGGGCTTGTCTGGGATTTGTCTGTTGATTAGCCTAAACTAAATGTATTCTTCTACTCGGATCAAAAAAACCTAGTTTTATGTCTGGTAAGATGAACCTGCAATGCAGTTTATGAGGAAGAAGCACCTTCAGAAAGTGCGTGTGACCTGGGCAGAAAGCAAGTGCATGAGAGGTGCATTGCAGAAAGAGAGTGAATTAGGATTATAATGAACAGAATACTCATAAAAATCGTAATAGCTTCAACATTACTCTTTAAAATAATGGATTAATTATTCCAGTGGTATTGTGCTATGTGTCCCTGTACTAAGAGGGCTTTTATTTCTTCCCTCTGGAGTGGTGAAAGAAAGTGGTCACTTAAATCGCTATTGACGTACAGCACATGAATTCCAATTTTGATTTTATGAACAGCCTCTATCATCATGTCTCGTGTGGGCTGCCTCACACTCATTGTACTGTGGGGTTAGACACACTGTCACCATTCCTATAAATAGCCTGTTTGGTTATGAAGGACTATTAGTGTTTCCTCTGGGAAGAATAGGACTTTTGACTAATGGCATTTTAGGCCAGTTTTCTTTAAACTTTCTAGAGGAGATAGGGTTTGGAGAGTAGAAAACCTGCTAAAGCCAATAATCAAGGTGCTAATGTTTGAAACACCGACACTTGTTAAGCCTGGAGAATTCACAGAGAAAACTGAAGTTAGAAGGAGCAGGATGGTGGTGTGCTTTTGAAAAAGGAGGCTTGGCTTCAGGGCTGATGAGGAGCAAGGCAGCTGCCATGCAGAGAAAAAGAGGCTCTCTGTGATCCAGTGGAAAGCTGAGCTGCGGCGCAAGGACGGCTGCAATGTTGGACAGTCTGCTCTGTGCCCAAAAAATGCTCAAGTGTACTGGGGAACGGCAGGTAAGGCGATGTGTTTTTCTGTATCTTTTTGGAGCAAAGCAGGAAGTAATTGTATGTAGAAACCCATGTGTCTCAGGTACCAGGTGTTTAGCTGTTAGTATGATCTTTTGAATGTGGAGAGCACCTGCAGGCAAACACCCTCAAGGTCAGTTTGGTAGGGATGGATGTTTTTAAGCTTCTGTAGGGAGTCGGGATCCCTGGTTCTAAGGACATAAATCGTTTGGGCTGTGTGACCCCGTTTCTGTGAGTAAATGCTCTGGAGACATCAAAGGGAGCACACATCCAGCTGGCCATGCAGCCAGGGAAGTTTCATTGCATGCAGTGTGAGGGATCAAACGCAGCACAGCACTGAATGACAGGTAACAAGGTTTGGTAAGTGTCTTCTCCTGACTATTAAAAGTGATAAATGCTAAGATATTTGGGGGTTTTCCTTACAATTAGCAACCGATCAGGAATTCAGACCCCACCTTCCACAGCCTGGGAAATTTTCAAGAGTGTGTTTAATCAACAGCAGCGCCCTTTGTGCAAACAGTGAGTCTGTACACAAGAAGATTGCCCTACCGAAAGAAAAGGAATAGAGCATTACATTTAGGGATGCAACTGACTTCTGAACAGCGAGGAAAGCACCACACTTGCCAGTTATCTCTTCTGTGCATTTCTTCAGTTGTGGCTGGGGCCATCTGATGAGTGTTTCCCTTTTGCTCCCAGCACAGCGCAGTCTGTCTGCTGTCAGCAGTTAATGAAGTCACTTGCAAGACGCCATCCCCTGGGGAAAAGCACTGCTATGAATAGACCTGTTACTTGCGTCTCTGGTTGCAATGCACTCGGCGCTTCTTTTGCTGTGCCACCATCTCTGATGATCGTGCCGTTTTTTGAACAATGGTCTTTCACTCTAGAGCTACTGTTATTCAGGATGCCAAAAAATGGTCCTCTTCCTTCTGGCAGAGCTGTAGAGCTCAGTGAGTGCTTCTGTGCTGTCCCCAGTGACAGACGCAGGTTCTGAGGTACAATAGGCTTACCAAAAATGTGCAGAAAGTGAATGAGTAATCTTATTGCAGCAAGTACTTTTAATAATAGTCCGCAGTGAATGTCATCATCAGATACCTCATCAACACACATGCTACAATAAGGAGGAAAAAATAGAGCTTTTTTTTCTGAGAATAAAATATTTCCATGCTACTGAAATAGAAAGGGAAACTGTTAATCTGAGGAGAAATGCTAGAGAACATCACCTATTTGCCCAGCTGAGTTTGCATGTCTAGGTATGATTAAGCTTATGTTCATAAAGAATTGTGTTGGTCTAGACAGAGGTGAACTATGAAAGAAACAAAATCAGCAAAAATAAAGCCAGATAAAGAATGGAGAATCATGACAACATATTGTCCAAAGTATGTAAGATCATGCAAATACTTATTACAATCTGTAGGGCATACAGTCCTTGTTAGTGTCAGTAAAGTCAGGGACTACTCAATGCTGTAAGTCACTTTAGTGACTGAGTTGTGTGATTGAGATCTAACCCAAAATAATTTTACAGTTGAACACCTTTGTAAGAAACTTCAGCTAACAATACCAATAAACGATCAAAAAAGAGAAGAACCGAATAAAGTAGCATTCAATTTGAACATTACCTGTTCTCTCTTTGGGAGATGTGGGGGACAAATTTTTTTTAAAAGAGTTGGGTTTTTTTATATACATTGATTTTTTTTTTTTTTTTTTTTTTATTACTAGACTTGATGGTCTTAACAGGCTCCCCCCCAAATCAAGCTGTCAAAATGTTGGTTCTCAGAAAGCTACGGTGAGGTCTTCAGCAAAATGCCAACCCAGATTTTTTTGAGTTGTGATCTAAATATCTGAACCATTCCTACATGAGCAGAGTTGAAGTTGTTGTCTCATATGAACCTTTCTCAGGTGCCTCATCCTCCTGCTTATATAAAAACAAAACAAAAATCCCCCTTGTTACTCATACTTTTCGTATTAATTCTGGATGGCTGGATAAGTTTGAGTCATTCATGACCTATGTTAAAATTTAACATCATCCTTTAATGTGTTTGGCCTGACACATGGCGTATCTTATAATACTGATATATCTCATTGACCTAGCAATCTGCATCAGCTTGCTGAAGCATGCCGTGAAAGGAAAACAGTACAGTAATCTTGATCTACTTCTCTGTCAAAGCTTTAATTGAAACATTCACGCTATCTGTTAAGAGTGAAGGGGCTTGGGAAAATTCAGAAGATTGCTGTCCTGTCATTAACAACATTTAATTTTGAAAGTTTGGGAAGATAGGGATGTGCCTCTTAAATCAAACTTCTGTGACATGGTCAGCATCTCAGCGGTATCCAAAACTCTCATCCAACTTGCTCTCTGGTATCCTATGTATAATAAAATGCAAATTAGAGCCTCAGATTTCTCCCATGCGCTTGCTCAGCACTTTCTTCCAGTAACAACTGAAGCAGCTAGGGTGAGTTCAGCAGACCGGCAGAGGCAGAGAAGCGCTGCTCTTGCAGTGGTTCTCATCCTTTTCTTGGGGTACAGAGGTGCAAATCTTAGGCCAGGTTACTCCTTTAGGATTTGTTTCCCATTGCTTTTATCCAGACAGTGTGAAGGCTGTGACAAGGCAATACTTGGCCATCTGCATGCTTGTCAGCTGGGAGGTAGAGCCTGGTCAAAATGAGGTTTAATTTAGCACTAGCTGCCCCTGAAATGAGACCCTGCCAAACTGCCTAGGAACAGCACTCGTATGATAAAGCCTCCTGGCTGTGTCTGCAGAGGTGTCTTATTAAGGTCATACAGAGATTGGGTTTTCCTCTCTTATTAGAACCGTCTAGAGTGTATAGAGTGTAGGACTGCAAATGCTGCTGTCCCTCCCTACGGCAGAAAATCTTCCCTTAATGATGATCTTTATCATCACCAGAAGATGCTTCTTGCCCTCTTCAGTCCCACAGTGCCATGCTAGCAGCAATTCCTCTTGTCCAGTAGCAATGGGTATTAAAACCACGGCCAATACCTCAAATGGCTGTTTAAAATCAGCTTCAGCAAGCTTTGCTCCCTCTCTGACCTTTTCCTGGCTTCCATACCTCTTGCGCTTGGCTGTCCTCCACCCAGGCTTTCAGGCTCAGATTTGGAAATCCCCTGTTCCTGACATGAGACTGTTATTTTTCTGGGAATATTTACCTGCTGTCCTTGCAGAATTGAATCAAAGCCTCTGTGATGCCTGTGCTGTTATTCAGAGTATTAACAGACGTTACAAATAGAAAGAGGTTGACAAATCTCTCCCACATGAGCTGCACTAAGGAATTTCTTCAGCCAGGAAGGCTGCCCAGGTTGGAGCTTGCGATGCTCTGTCTGACCCTGAGCCTGGACCAGTTCTGATGGCAAGAGGAGCAGTTTCTACCAAGGAACAACAGAAGAAGCACAGTACCAGGATCAGAAAGAAAATTATATACTATGAAGACTGGAAACTCAGAAGAATGTAAGCGAAAGGCTGAGTTGTTAATGTGTAAGTTCAGAAGCGCGAGCTAAATCAAACTATCATTGCTCAACACACAAGCATAGCAAATAAACCTAAGAGGGGGTTTTGAAGAAGCAGGGGAGGAAAAGAAAAATACCCCTATAAAAGTGGTAAGGATGAATCAGATGGTAACAGATGAGAACATAAATATCAGTTCAGGATGAAGGAAAAATAGGCTGTATTACTGAGCAAACTGATGATGAAGGAGACCTAGTAAAAATGAGTTTTCTATCAGTAATGTGACTGCACAGGCATTGTGAGTGTTTGTGTGTCAGCCCAGCCTGAATAAATAACTGCAATGGCTTTGTTGCTTTTGTATATGTTTAAAACTATAAATATTGATCAACTTTCACAAAACGAGACAGAAAATGATGACATCACGAGAAGATAAATATGTACTTTCCACAAGACATTATTAGCACATTCAGTCCACTGCTGGCACTATTTATTAGATAGTCTTGCATGAAATTGGTACCATGATTTTGACTCGTAGGTCATGTACCCATCCCCTTTTACCTTCAGGATAATATGACAGAGGCAGAAAAAGGCGTTTGTGTTTTCCTATATGCAAGAAAGTTCACACGCTACAGAGCAAGAGCGGAACTTCCCTAGCTTTGAAGTCCAGAAAGGCAGCTGAAAAATAATATGAACAAATGATACGGTGGGTTGCCTTTTTTCTGGCTCAGATTTCTTCTGGCCAGCAGTAAGCACCAAGTTAGGAACCAGTTTGCTCTTGACTGTGCCTATAGAAAACACAGAGTGAGGCACCTCCTGTGTGTGAGCCCAAGACCAAGCCCCCTGTTTGCTGTTCCCTGGAGGTTTGCTTATAACCACATTTGTGGCTTGGCACAGTCCCCGGGTGCAACCGCAGCACCAGCATTTACCTTGTTTGAATTCTTTCCTGGTCTCTCCTGTTGCTCTCAGACATTACTGAGCACAGCTGTCATTCTCTGATGTAAAAGAGCATTCGGATGCCTCTTCCAAATTAGTGTTAACTTGTTAGCCTCTTTACCCTTATGTGTATTTTTCATACAGTTTTAAAATTTGGTAGTGACCTTATGGTAGTCAGACACTCAAATGTCTCTCCTGATTAGGGTGGGCAGGGTCTTGCTGTAATTATTGAGTCTCATCCACCAGAGCAGTACCTTACTGTAAATCAAAAGCAAGAATAATGTTGGAAAGAATCACATCATAACTGACTGAAGTATAATGAATAACTGACAGCTATGACTCAATGTCTACATTTCTTCCCTAACACAACACTGTATTGTAGGCTGGCTTTGAATAGGTTTTTCAAATAGTTTCAGGTAATGATTAACTCCCAATGACTAAAATATCTCCAGGAGAACTGATGAGACATCTCACACAGTTACTCAAGTACAAAAGTATATTCAAGCTTTCACTTTATCTCTTTCATTCAAAAATACATTTATTTTAACTGAAGCTATTTTAAAACTGCTGCATAAATGTAGAGTCAGCAGTACTATTGCAGCATAATTTCAAGCTAAAATGATTGTATTTCAGGCAGATGCACACACAGTATGTGTGTGCAGTTTTATTATATATTCCATTTATAAAACAAAAGCATTTTACTGTCTGTGGCAATTCAATCATCTCTGGAATGAAATATAACTTTGTACCAGCTCACGTTGTAGGATAAAAGACTGGGAGCACTGAGAAGTACACAAAACAGGGGAAATCTCTGTGAGCAGATTTGTCGTGAAGGAAAAGCTCCCACTGCAGTGTTTCATTCCTGAAGAGGGTGTGTTAAAGCATGCAAGACAATAAAGAGCAGCAGATGTCTTAAGAATTGATATTATGAGGAGTGTTGCAAGGCATTTAGCTTTTGAGAGGAAAGAGGATTTTTTCACACAAACTACATGAACTCCTTTGGAGCAAACTTGATACTAATTGTCTGGAACAAAGATTGCTATAGTTGATATCAGTACAGTATAACATGATTACATTATGTAGCACACTACAAAATAATACATGATAACAATATATGTTTATATATCAGTATAATCAGTAAAAGGATTGTAAGCTAGGAAATAGGAGAGAAGGTTGGGGGACACTTCTAAGTAACTTCCACACCTGGTTCTGAAAAGCAGAAAGCAGTGAATATATGGGGGAGAAAGAAATATCAGATGGGAGGGAGCAAAATGGACAGGAAAAATGAGTACTGACACAGGTAAGAATGTGATGTGAATGGCCTGGATGTCAGGAATAAAAGGGATGTGAGCAACATAATTAAAAAACATTTGCACGTTATCATAGAAGAGCCGAGATGTTTGTGTACAAAAATTGTGTGCAGATGCAGGCTGAAACTGCAGCACTCAGGATGACCCCTAATCTCCCAAGAACAGCGAAGTATGGTGGATGGGTGGTTTATGACTAAAATGCACTGTGTAGACTGTTAAGAAAACTAGAAATAAAAGCAGAGGTACAGAGGCATGGCTCGGTAACAACGAAGTTGCCTACAGAGGCAGGGAGAGGTGGCATGAGCAGAACGAAATTTGTCAAACTGAAGGTCTTCTGAAAGACCACTAAGGAACTGTTTCACATATATCTAACACAGATGACTAAAGGCATGAAAGAGAAACTTCCAAGCATTGTTTCTTTGCAGGAGATTTTAACTGCTCAGAAATAGAGCATAAAGCAAATGTTACAGATAACAGTAGAGCCAGTTATTCCAGGGTGTAATAGCTAGCAGATTTCATCACTAAGCAGTCAATGGACTACCATGATGCTATTCTAGGTGGTCTTTGTTAGGTAGTGATGACATAGAGCAGCTGGTTGTATAAAATAACCTAGCTAAAGTTATCCCAACTTGATTACATTGAAAATAAGTGAAAGAATAAACAAGAATAGACCTGCTAGTTTCTCAAAATTCATCCTTCTGAAGTGTTGTACTTAAAGAAAATAGTTAGTGATGTCACGTGGATGAAGGTTCCAAATCTGAGTATTAGAATTTCTTTAATTTAATTAAAATTTTAAAAATAGGCACTTTGCACTGTGAGAGTGAAAGGTCTTAGTAGAAAGTGAAGGGTGAATAAATCCTTTCAAAAAAAAAAAAATTAGGAATTAGAAAAGCGAGTGAGAATCATAGGTGAAGAAAATCTCACTATACCAGATCATCAATGAAAAAGGTATCTTGGAAACCAAGAAGCAGAGGGTGCCGTCAGATTTGTCAAGTTTACAGACTTACCATCTGTAAACAAAATTTGAAAGACTGAAATTTTCTTCTACCATACAAATAAAAGGAGGTCTGGTATGTGGCAAGGGTGGGATAGAGGTTAAATATTATGTAGATACTGCTCAAACCAAATAAATTACTTTTCTGTGAAGAAGATGATATAGACCATGGAGAAAAAAAAGAATCAGGATGCAAAGAATATGTAGAAATAAAAGCTAACATTTACAAACTTGAAAAGTAAATCCAAAGTACAGTGGGCCTATAGTGGAATGATATCTGTTATCCACCCTAAAATGCTAAAAGAATGAGCAAATTAAATTTCAAGTACAGAGCAAATTTTTCTTAAAAGATCTGCCAAAACAAAGGAGAGAGAAGAAAAGAGCAGAGGAAAAAAGTGACCTCACAGCTTCATTAATCTGAGCTTAGTAATATGGAAATTTTGTACACATTTTTGCAAGACAGAATAAATAAGGGTGTGGAGACAAAATGCAGAAAATAAAATGAGAGCAGTAGATGTTTAATACAATGTGTAAGGCCTGAGGAAATGTATGTATGATACCATTTGTTCTGGAAAGGGAATTATTTGGCTACCAAAAGGTTAGGTACAGATTTTCAAGCATCATCGTTTCAGCTGGTCTCTGAAAGTATTAATACTTTCATTGCTGCTAAAAGGGACATGGTCAGATGAGAAAAATGTCCATACCATTATATACACATTGTGGGGGAACCTGAGAGCTGGGGGTGCGGGGTAGAATTTAATAGCACAAGTGCCAGATCACACATAAACTGATGTGGAAATGAATTCTGTTATAAATTGTGGCTTATCAGTTGGGTGAAAGACCAAAATGTCTTGGTCAGTTGTAGAAGGATGCTGAAAGAGCAAGGATAGAGCCATAGGAAAGACAAAAATGATCCTCCTGAGATACGATGCAGGAGACATAAGGAGGGATATGCAAGTACAGACACCATTGTAGTGGCATTGGTTAAAGCTCTTCTGGAGTACTGTGAACTGTCTGTCACCCTTAATTAGGAAAGAGCATTGAAAGAAATGCAGAGAAGTAGTACTGGACAAAACAAAGACTGATGGATATACAATTGCTGTCTATAAATACATCAAGGGGAGGAGAAAGAAGGGCAGGGCAAATACTAGGAAAGGAAAGAAGTTATTTAAGTTACCAGACAATGTTGTCATTAAAACAAATGGATATAAATTGGAAGTTCATCCATCCAGGCTGGAGCTTAGAAGGTTTCCAGCCATGAGAAGAGTGAAGTCTCCGAAACACTCTTCTAGTAAGTGACAGGAACAAACCACTGTATGTGAGGGTATCACCGTAAAACGGAACTTACTTGTTTGCAAATTGGATAAGACAGAATTCACCTAGTTCTTGTGTATACCATAAAGGTGAGTAGAGCCACTTTCGATTTGCCTATGCTAGAGAGATAAACAGGCTGAGTAGTCTTATGGTGGATTTTGGTAAGTTTATTATCACAGTTGTGTAAGGTGAAAGGACACATTTTCAGCATCTATGAGATCCTCTGCAGTGTTGTGCCCTCTATTTTGTGCTATCGTGGCATTAGTATTTTTTTTAAATTTCTCTTAATTAATTTATTGGTTCAAATAGAAAACACCACTATGGCCTCCTGTGACATAGCGACACAAAATTTTAAGAATTACGGTAATTCTGTGTGCTAAGTGTTCAACCAAAGCACGGTAATGTGGTTGCAAATGTATGAGATAAGAAGCATAAGGTATCGGTGGATCAAATATTATTGATAGTATTTACATGATCAATCATATTGAACTCCTGGAAAACATTGTTAGGGAATATCTGCCCTGCCTTATCCTTTTTATTTTACTCAGCCAAAATAACTGAAAACAATTTAGTTGATTTTATTTTTATTTAGAGATGGTTCTATTTACATGTTCTTGGTCCTGCATGGTTTTAGTTTGATGTATAGTATCAACAGTTTTTACCAGTTCTTTAAGAAAAATTGTAGAAACACTAATCTTTCTATATAAGGTCATTTTTCCAATGTTTCTGTTTAAATGTGAGTGGAAAGTGTTGGTTTAAATTTCCTTACTACTAATTTCATAAGAAACATGTACATAGTAATAAGGCAAGTTTTTAAAAAAATACACAGTAATAATTTATACTGACCAAGATATCAGAAACAATTTTGGACCTTTCAGAATCATGTAATTGAACTTATAACAAAGACACTAGAAGTAATGTTCTGATTACTGTGACAGATGAGACAGGAACTTGAAAAACATACGCTAAGAAGAAATTATAACTCTATTATAACATAAATGACCAAATTGTTTAACAAAGATATGGATATCTCCAAAAGTTCTTACATATGCAGCAAAGCAAAATATTGCTGAAAGGTGGTCGGGCAGTCAGTACCTGAAGACCCTTATACCTCTGAGTTATTACTTTAAAACTTCGCTACTCCAGAATAGAGAGTAGCCATGAGATGGCAGCACTCTGCACAAAGAGCTCCTGAAACCTTAAATCCTGTTCTTTTCCCAGAAAGAGCCTGCACCCACCGGCGGGAGTGAGTGGCCCGGACGTGCGTGTCTGTAAATAGAAAACATGCTGGCCAGGTTCAGAGCAGCTCCTGGAAAACTTCAGAAATGTAGCTGGTTTCAGGCAGTGCCTGAGTCCATTTTCCTCAGTTTTTAACAGCTGTTTGGGTGCTGAGCTAAACATACTTATCTATTTTGGTTATTCTAGATTAACCTTATTCAAATACTGTGTTTCAGCAAAGCAATGGACTTCTGTAGGTCTAAGAACAGCAAGGTCAACTATAAGATGAATTTATTTTCTGTGTGTAAGACCTTTTACAAGTGATTTAAGCCCAGCTCAGTAGTTTAGGATTTACATCTGGCTAAATCAGGCCTGAATACACCGTGTTTACACAACCCTACTGTCCTGCCTCTGCATCATCACCTAGCCCAGCCTTCTGCAGGACTGTGCTAATGCTTCACGTTCCTCCTGGTATGGCTGCAACCCGCCTGCCTCAGGCCTGCCTTTGGCCCTTCTGTAACGGGGGCCCAGTTTGCACGTAGCATTAATCTGCAGGGAGTAAGTTATAGAAAGCTTTCAGCTAGAGTGCAGGAGGTCTGAGGTGTTGTGGAGTCAGTGCTCAGCATGGTTCCCACCACCAGCGTGTTCAGCCTTGCACCAGCACTAAACAGAGGTGCTTGCTCTTATGCCCCGGTGCCAGGCTTTTATAGCACAGGGAGAAAAAAGCGTGCCATGTAACTGTGAAAAGCAAACAGAAACAGGCCAGATTCGATAGGCTGTGTGGAAATCCCTGGCATGGTTTGAGCTGTGGGCTGGCTGGCAGTCCCACCCGAATGCCACATGATTTTCCCACCAGTTCCTCCTGAGCCCTTCTGCAGTTCAGAGGCTTGGTTATTTTGCTTTGAGTGTGAGAGTGTATTCGAATCTGAAAAGCAAACAAATCTTTCAGGGTGCTCACCCATGCGAAGGAAACTGAGGACAAAGGTTTGCTCACGCCCTCGGCTGGAACCAGCCAGGTCAGAGCTGTGGGCAAGGTAAATACGAGTTGAAAACACCCTGGGTTGCCTGCACAGTTGGTGAGCAATTCCTCCTTCTTCCTCCTCTTCTTCTGTGTTTGTTCAGAGGTAGGTTGTGTTGACTGCACTCTCTGCCCTCATCTAACAGCAGTGTGCTGCTCCGGAAACAAGAGGAGACCAGAGCATGAATCATGGCCTGAGTCATGAACCCCCAACACCCTGCTTTGCTCAGAGCTGGAGGGGAAAAATTCCTTCCCTCTGTGTGGCTCTTTGGGCTCCTGTAACCTGCTGGAAGGAGCTACAGACACCCCTCATCTCCACCATGCGTACCTGTGCTTGCAAACATCACCAGCAGAGGAGAGCAAGAGTGGCCTTTGCCTTTCCACACACCTGCCCACATCTCGGGTGGGCTCTGTGGCTTACCTGGCACCACAGTGTTTTGGAGCTCAGCCCCTAACAGGATATGGTATTAGTTCACCCCAACACATGGAAGCTGGAGTGAAGCAGCTCAGTCATTGTACGTTCAGATCTTTGTTTGTCGCAGGCTCCATGTTGTTTACACAGGACCCGAATGCTCACAGCGGTTTCTTTGGATTGATGCCATTTTCTGTTGGAGCAATAGTGACGCTGATAAACATAGAAAGCCATAGCAAATAGTACCAATTGGCATTTAAGATTTATAAATCCAGATGCATTTATTTATTTTACACAGTGATTTCATAGGTGATACTATTGTTTCATATACAGAAAAAATTTCAAGTAAAAAAAAAAATTTAATTACCGATTAGTCATATTCACCGTCACTGTGAACTTCCCCATTAAATACAACTGTTCATTAGGGATTGCTGCTTCCTCTTTAAATGTTTTTGCCAGCTCTCCCTAAAGTGTTACCAGGACCTATGCTGCAGCAAAGGTAGAGACAGGACAGTCCTTCCAGTATCATTGCAGTATTTGTGTGTGGTTTCTGTCTATGCTGTCTTGTCCTGTTTGCAGGACATTCACACTGCTATGTTTCTACTCAAATAATTTCTGTTTCCTTAGAGAGGAGTCTAAGTTTCAAGCTTGGAACTTTTTTCAGGCTTCATTGCTTAGCTAATCAACAGGCATCCTCTGAAACATCTGTCATTGCCGTTCTTTGGAACTGGGTCTGTCAGGCTGCTGAGGGATATATTTCTGGGTAGACTCTTTCCAAAGAAAAATGCCTTCCATTTCTGCTGGTCCAAGAGTCCGGAAGCACTTGACTGTGCAGCTACAGAACATATGTCTTCTTTGGGAGAAAAGTATTTTAACCACTCATTCTGTAGACTTTTGCATGTTCTTCAGTTGCTATATTTTGGGTTAAAGTTTGACTAAAGCTTTTGAAGTCTACTTTGATTCCCCATTAGAGATCATCAGGAGCTTTCTAGACAGATTTCATACCAACCAGGGAGAGAATGAAGTCGACAGATGCATTGAGGAGTCGAATGTCTCTGTATATGACAGAGAGTAGGGAGACCCCGCCTCACTTCCTCCAGTCTCACAAAACTCTCTGATGAAGGACAAGAAGAGAGGAATGTTTTCTGAAGTGCAGGAGACACGTCCCTCCACCTTTGTAAATATTCTGAGAACTGTCTCAGCCTGTGGGACATTCAGACTTTAAATTGCTCTGTGTTTTTCCAGGCTTTTAGGGTAAGAGTGTGTATGAGAAGAGCATTGGGAATTAAGAGCTGAGTTGTGTGTGAGGCTGAGAGATCACTTACAAGAATTTCTCCTCCATATGGATAGCTCTCCAGCTTCTAATTAAAAGAGATTTTCCTTGCTCTGATGAGCTTAGGACATACTGATCTCTTATGTTGACTGATAAGCTTTCACTGGAGCTAACTTGCCTCCTCTTCCAGGTTTTGTCTAGCACAAAGGGAACTGTTTTCTCTTGGGCTGGTCTCCCTGTATGTGTAATTGCGCTATATCAGTTCATACTCTATTTGCAGGAGATGCTGGTATTTTTTCTAAAATGAAGTAATTTTTAGATTTGAATGAGCCAATGGTGAAGCATGGTTCTGTAGGCAAACACTTCCCATTCTGGAACCTTTACAGACCCACCACCAGGCGGACCTGTAGATTCAGCTCTGTGTGCCAAAAAAGATACACCATTGTTGTTCAGAAAAAAAAAGCCCACTATTATTAATAAAATGCAACTTGAGTATAATGCTTTTAGTTTCTTGTTCTCTGTTCCCAACATTAGCTTGCTTTCTTTCTGTACTGTGTTACTTGCCACAGAATTTGTTGAAGGTTGATTGGATGAACAGAATATCTTTCTGTGCTATCTTCATGTATTGTAAGTGCCAGGTATGGGGGAAAATGCACTAAACATTTTGTCCTATACAAATTTTATTATCTTTTAAAGAACCACAGACTTGCCTTGTTCAGGATTACCCATACTGAAAGATAAACAGCTGTTTTCTGTTCCAATGTGTCTTTATAAAATCACAACCCTGATTTAATTGAGACTAGAATTTGCTGCAAAATAAGTATGTAGCGTCTGATGAAAACAATAATAATTGTGTTCTGTCTGTACTATAAGCTACCTTTTTGTTATATCTCCCTGAATTGATGCCTCTAGTTTGGGTGTACAAAACAAGGCTCAGTCTTACAAACCTTACAGAGAAGGGGAACCTTACTACCAAACCAAGCAATGCCAGGACCTCAAAGGCTTTTACTCATCCTCCTCGTATCAGCGTGGCTACTCTAGATCGTGATTCTGCTCTTCTAGCATGTGTCATAGTTAAAGCAGATAAAGCATTAAACTAGTAGAGGAATTTCCTGGTCAACTTACCTGTAGATACTACACAAGATATTCAGGGAAGTTTCAAAACAAGAATCATCTGTCAGCTTCCTGCCTAGGTTTTCTTGTCTTGCCCAAGATCTACTCTTGGTGCATGCTGTCTCTCTTCCTGGATCTCTCTTAACCTGCTGTGCCCATATCAGTGGGGTTTTTTTATTCCCACTCTGTCCAGTCTTGTGAGATTCTCATTGTGTGAGTTTTTAAAAATCAAAACTGACCTTGAGTTTTCTCCCTTTTTTTCCTGTGTGTTTTTGTTGCTGTTTGTTCTGCTACTTTCTTTTCCTTCTCTGCTCTCTCCAGGTAATCTGGGGGGCGGCTGTTCTTAATAATTTGCAGAAACTTAGTTATTCATGCAAGATTTATTCAGATAGTCTTTGGCAGCCATCCCATTCAGAGGCAGGCGCTTAGCCTCCAGTCATGCTGTTGTTGCCAAGACCTATACAAAATATTACCACACAAGCAAATGGGGAACCGATAATATCGAACAGAATTTGTAAGTTTTATGTAGGCTGTATTATTCATTCTCTCTACACTAAAAAGTTTGATGTCTTGGATCTAAGAATAAGCATTTGCTAGTTGCCAGCTGTTCAGCTGGCTGGTCCTTAATCTGGGACACTGCTGGTGTCTGGTACATTTTGGTGGCTGAAGGACTGCCACCAAGTCGTTTGAGGACATGCTTTGAAGTGCTGTTATATTACCAGGGGCTAGTAAGAACTACAAAGTGACATTCTACATTGAAAAGGAAAGCACTGGGTTTTGAAGCTCCACAAGGCTGTAGACATAGCAACAATATTAAAGGACACGTGCACAAATGTAAATTAAAAATGGGGAAAGGAGATTTTTGGATGGCACTTACAGGAGGATATTTTTCTTAGTATAAGCAAACATTTTCAGTTGACTCCACTTCTTTTTGACTCTATGTAGTTGCAGACAGTGTCCTCACAGAGTTGTGTCTTCACCAGCTGATGGAACATAATCTAATCGATGCTTTTTTTCATGCCACAGGAAATCATTGTAGCTGAACAAGTGCCTTACAAAGGACACTCCAAGGCATAGAAAGCAGTTGAAGGAGACTTAGGAATGCTGTTGTGAATAGAAATGTTAAGATATGGTTCCACAACAGCCTAAGCTGGGCTAAATTCAGCCTAATGCATTCCCACCTTTCCTGCCAAATCTGCCAGTCTTTCCCGCTCCCTCTCTTGAGCTGAGCGCACTCTGGACTGGGAAACTACACAGTTCAAGGGACCTACCCAGGTGAAAAGTAGCTCCCCACCTTCCCCACGGAAGGTGACTGGATTTTAATTGGATCAGTTTGAATCAGCTCACTGTTTGTTTGGACATGAGTACTGGTAGGAGTGAAAGGGTGGGAACACAAGGGCAGAGCAAAGGTAGGCTTGACGTAATCCAGCTTGAGCTGCTATGAAACTACCCATAGACTGTGTAAATATTAGTAAAATCAGATGTGCCTGGGAATATTTCCAGGCACTAGAATGAGATTGTCTCTGCTATTGAACTGTTAAAATGCTCCCTGGCATGAATTTGACCTCTTCCAATTAACACTCTCTGCAAACAATTTCTGGGCACAATTTGGTTGCTAGAATGGTCCCAATAGGCAATTTGCAAGCATAAACTCAGGTCTTTCTGTGCCAGTTGGCCTCAGTGCCCAGGAATGTTTCCGGGCATGTTGAGCTTAACTAGTATAGACCCATCCCTACTGTCGCATCCTGCCCCAAGATCATTGAGGGGGATGCTATCACCAGTCTGAAAAGGGAGATCTGATCCTGCCAGTTCTTTTGGTGAGAGCAACCTGGTCCTTATGAGCTAACTTTGGTAGGATTTCTGACTTTAGAAAAAAAGGATATATATTTTCAGACCAGCAACACAGCTGATGAAATCACAATTTTATGCTGCGCTGTGTAAAGGCTGTTGCAAACCCTTATGATAAGAGAGGGCTTGTCCTGAACAGATTATTTTCAAAACAGACAGTAGCAGAGCATAAAGGATGTGAAGAGATGAAATCTACATATAATAATTTTATTTCCTTTTAATAATGTTGTAAGAAATGCATATTTTGCCTTCATTTCAGGTTGCAGGGCAGGAGGAAAGAAATAGCCATAACTTGTTATGTTGTTGTAGCTGTGCTGTAGAATATTTGGCCACTTATTACACAGAGTTAAAGCTGACATAATTTTTTTCCGAGTCAGTTGCAGACCTGGGTATGCAGTTATTCCTACTTCTACATATTTAAAAAAATCCACAACTGCAGCAGTTCCTTTTCAGTTTGCAATGTTAATAAAATAAATGTATCTTGAATTACTGAAGACAGATACTCAGTTATAATAAATGATTGCTTTTTGTTTGTTTGTTTGTTTTTTTCACAGTTGCCTTTACAATTTTCCCTCCACATCAGGAAATCTGAAAAAATGGGATTTTTACATCTGTACAGGTATACTCACTTGGCAATCATAATGATCCATCTACCTAATGCACTCCCTCAGGGAACAATTAAAGGCATTATTTTAGAGAAGACGTTTAAGAGTTGCTGTAGACACGAAAACCCGCTCTCTTGGCTGGGTTGCTATAGGACCCAGAGTGACTGGGATTGACAGAAATCTTCACCTGAATGAATTTTCCCCTTATACCTTATAAGGAGTCAGGAAAACACGGAAGTGATAACCATGTTCACGTTACTTTATACACAGCTTGTCCCCTTTACCTGCCCAGGTAGCCCTTGTTTTCACTTTTATTCATGATCTGTCCTGGTAGGGTTGAAGTCTCCTCACAATCCGGTGTAGGCGACATCTGAAAACAGACCCTTCAGGAATGTATGATTTTTACAACATTCTACCTTTATGCGGACGATAATTAACACGCTAATATTTTTTTGTCACACAGCCAGCACTGAAAACGAATGGGGATTGAATTGCTTTGCCTCTGTTTCCTATTTCTGCAAAGAAATAACTATGTGCAAGGTAAGGCTCAGGGGCAGGGAGATCCATTTTAAAACATTTTTGTATTATTTCTTGCTTAAAGTTGATATGAAATAGCTTTCTGTCTTCTGTACTTAATAATTCGTTTCTGTTTAATGATTTTTTTTTTTTGACAGACTGCTATAGGTTACCCTGCAAACTCATCTAAGATTTATGTGGTCGTTACATAGCACAACATGTATGAAAGATATGGGCACTTGAGTAATTTTGGTTATACTAATCACTGTTTGATCTGCTGAGAACCTTAACACTATACATATGACTGTGTTTCCCTGGTTACTTGCACAATAAATTAAAAGCATATCAAGTATATATAGACCCAAGTGAAGCAATTTTAAGCATATAGAATTATCATAAATCTGTTTTTTAATATCTCTGGTTATGCTGGAAATGTCTTACCTGAACCATAGCAGAAATACCTGTAACACTTTATCCAGTGCACTGGAGAAAACAAGTAACATGTTCTCAGTGATTGTCATCTATAAAGAAAGCAAAAGTAAGTATGTTAATCGCCAGCAATTTTTGATTTTTATTTTTTATTACAGTTAAACTTCTACCAATAGAAATACTGTTATTAAGGAATTTTATCAGTAGTCCTATATATGGCTAAATGTGTGCATTTTTCACCTCCCACGTTCCATAAATGACAAGAGTCTTCATATATTGAATGATTAAACACATTATTAATAGTCTTGTATCTTCTTGGATTTAAATTCAGGGACCTGTTCTCTGGAAAGCACAGTGACTTGTGAAGACTGCTTGCTTTCTGGACCACACTGCGCTTGGTGTTTTCAAGAGGTAGAGTAAATGATACAAAAAAAATTTGAAGTAAGACTTGAAGTATTTGTAGTAGCTCTGAGTGATGAAGCATTGACTTAATTGGGTCAGCCTGTGGTTTTGTAATGCATGCAGCGCTTAGTGAAGCCTTCCTGGGGATCAAAAGTGGAATTCAATCTAGACTGACTTTTTTTGTTGGGGTTTTTTTGGTGGTGGTGGGGTTTTGTTTGTTTGTTTGTTTTTTAAAACCAACCTTCCTCATCTAAGGCAGAAATAAAAGTGCCATTAGAGGGGCTCAAGTCATCAGCCTCGGTGCTGACTCACCCACAGCACTGATGATGAAGCACCAGACATCAAGTCAGAGACCAGACTACCTCTTACATATGACATACAAAGCCAGGCAGTGTAAACAGAAGGTGCTCCAGTCAGCTTGCATATACAAATGATTAGTCTGTGGTTGATTTTAAGTATGATGATAATGTCAGTTTTGTAATTAGTATGATATAGGTCTAAGTGTTTTGGCTAAAACTTTGGGCTTAAAAAAAATATCTGGATTTGTTTCCTATATATCTGTTGCAGACTTTCCGTGTAACCCTGGGCAAGTCACTTAACATCTCTGCTTTTAAAACTTTCACCTGTAGCCGATGCTAAATAATATCTCCCTACTTCACAGTAAATATTTTAGGTCTTAGTTCATTAATGTTAGCAAGATAGTCAGCTATCACAATTAAAAAGTTGACAGAAATAATAGAGAAATAAAATAAGTCTTTTTCATTATAGTTTCTGATTTACACCTTTGCTGTTAAAAGTATTTCTTGCTGTTTTGAATAGCAAAATGATACCTAGGATGGGACTATCACACTGCTTTATGAAGTAGGTGACAAAGACGAAACAGCACTTCTTTTAAAAATAAGTTTTCTAAAAATAATGTAGCAGTTTGCAAAAAATGGTACCATGGGAAAACCCTCTGACCCTCATTAGTGTGTTTGCAGTAGTTTTGATGTTTGTACTTAAACATTTCTTGAAATGAAATTTGATCTTTTGAATTTTGACAGCTGACATGTATTTTCAGAAACCAAAAATGAAACACAATTTATTGATTTTTTTTTTTTTTAATTTTTTTAAAAAAGCAACTGTGGAACTATTGAAAACTTCAGAATAGTAAACATGATTATTTTCTTTGTTCATAGGCTCATTCACTTGTTTGCTAGAGGACAACACATCAGGAGTGCAAAAGCCATAGGAGCTTTAGTGTCAGTAAACACAAGCATCTCCAAAGAAACCGCTGTTTTCTGTAGGATAAAAACACACCTTGTAATTGTATTTGAAATACGAGTTTGCCTCTTTACACATTTTGAAAAGCCAGCAACTGACTATGTAACTAAATAGACGATATGGATCTCCCTGTGAAAGTTTTATAATGGTACATTTTTATGCGCACTGCATTCAAGGAGCAGCTGGCTAGACTTTTGCCTGAGCAAAGACATCAGATTCGATCTGAAGAATAATAAACCACTGTTCCCATCAGGTGTCTCAACAGTATTTCCACCAAAATATATAAGAACCCTGATAATTTTCAGGTATGAAGGGTGACGTTTTGGTGGAAAGAAGAGTACCAGTTCTGGTTTTAATAGGTTTAAAGTAAATTTGTTTTGTTTTGGATGGAAAGTTTTTCAGTGACTGAATTTGGAGACTATTTGTGGCTTAATGGCTGAACCCCAGGGTGCTTGCCCAAATCCAGGAGAAAAGAGCGGCCCCATGGCATGGGCCCATGGCCGTCAGCCAGGAACCAAGTATTTCACTGCTGGTTCTGGGGGCATTGCCCAGGTTTCGGTCAAAAGGTCTTGCGGGCTCGAGCAGTTTGCAGTTCAGGAGGCAGCTGACTGATTTTGAGGATCCAAACTCTAGACACAGCTCTAGGAAATGGCCATAAGGCACAGAAGCCTCTTTGTAAAACTAACCATCAACTTCACCGCTACGTGGGGATAGTACCTACCCTGCAGCAGTGTTGTGGAAAGGAATGCATATCAAGTGCTTTGAAATGAGTAACAAATAAACTGCAAGCTATCCAGCTCATATCAATGGGCTTGTGATTTCCTCCACACGGGAGAAGGTCAAGTAGGACACTGGGCCAAATGTTACCAGAGAGATGTGGTCATGCCAGGAGCCCCGCATGAGGGGGAGGAGGCTACGGTGCTTGTTGAGCACCAGGCAGAGTAACGAGGACTTGCTACCTGCTTCAGGGAACATGGTAAATTAGTGCTGAGGAGAAAGAGTAGGTGAGAAAAAAACAGTGAACACTGGGTACCCCACTGTCGGTTTGTCACAAATTTTGTAGTTTATTATTTGTGAGACCCCTTCTGTTACAAAATGATGTTCTTTGATCAACAGTTCAAAACTGTTTAGGAAAGACCGATGAATTTGAGGCACAATCCTGTAACAGAAAAACCAGGGGCTCACAGGGGCTTTGTGTTATCGTTCCCAGTACTGTGAGAAGCCAGATGCAGTGAGTGGCACAATTCCCAGCCCCAACAATAGAGCGGTTTCTCCCAGCACATCAAGTCAGTGTAAGTTACATTAATTATACACCTATGGGACAGGATCCATGAAGGGCAAATTTAGACTTCTGTGCCACCTAGATCTTTTTCTGCACTAGTTGGCACTAACTTGCACCTTTGTTTCTGCTCCCTGCATTGGATTGACCTTTTGTCAGCCAGGTGCTGGTGGACAGTCAGTAAATGCCTTTAACGCATGTATTCCTTCTCCTGTTTGCTTTAGAATTACACAGACTCTGCTGGAATTCATGGGAGGTGTGATACCCCAGAAAACCTTTTGTCAAAAGGATGCCAGCTGAATTTGATTGAATTTCCCATTTCAGACGTAGAAATTCAGAGAAACAAGCCCCTAACTGTAGCGACTGAGAAGAACAATTCTGATGTCACACAGATTTCTCCTCAAAAATTAACTCTCAGGCTGCGACCAGGTAAGTCACTTAGTTCATAGATGCAGGATTTTTTTTTCAGACAATGTGATACACTGAAGATTCTCAGACTGAACAGTCTAAAAAAAAAAATCTCAATAGAATAAACATAAAACAATTGTGTTGAGTCCAAAATTATCTGTTGACTCGTCTGATGAAAACTAGGTTTGACTGAGTTCAGAATTCTTTCAGAAATGCTGAGTACCTCATAAAAGCACGGATGTATTTTTTTAGTCTTTCTATTCCCTTGCCATTGAGGTGGCAGGAAGAGAATGGAAACCCCCCACACCTCCCCAGCCCTGCTCCTGTGCCTCTCACCCGCAGGTCTGGCAAACAGCGTATCTCAGAGACAGCCTGAAATCTTGCTTTGAGCATTTACAAGGTAGAGTGACATTTATGGAAATACTCCAGACCCACCTTGGGGTCCTTGAGATATGAAATTTTCCTGGAGAATATTTGGAATAAAGAAATGTAAGACACCCCCAGTTAAGTCTCAGTTGGAACTGAGAATAAAACCTGTGTGTACACTCTGTTTTTCTTTACATTTCTAAAGTATGGTATGTCCCATAAGTGCTACCTTTAGTTTTAATTCACTTCATATCTAAATTTTCTAAAGCTGCATATAGCTGAAGTGGGTTTGCATTTTTTCAAATTATAGCAATCTGTTGTAAGTCTATGCTTATGGCATAGTTCAGAAAAAAAGCCACTAGAACTGCTTTCAATTTTTCAGACCCTCGTTTGAGACTTTTGTTGACAGAAAATTTTTGAAGTTATTTTGTTAATTCTGCTGGTGATTTAAAATACTAGATAATTTTTACCTTATGTATAATTTTAGGAAGAAATTGGCATTGCTCATAACTTATGTGTAGAAGTGCTAATACGTATCCCATTTTCCCATGACCTTGATAGGGCATGAAGAAACAATACAGATCAAGGTTCGCCAAACTGAAGATTATCCAGTTGATCTCTATTACCTCATGGATCTTTCAGCCTCCATGGATGATGATCTGAATACAATCAAAGAACTGGGTTCAACTCTTTCTAAAGAAATGTCAAAACTGACAAGCAACTTCAGACTGGGGTTTGGATCTTTTGTTGAAAAACCAGTTTCACCATTTATCAAAACTACAGCTGCAGAAATAAACAACCCTTGCAGGTAGGCAGGGAAAATACCTACATCTGTTTGCATGCCAACAATAAGTCACAATATTAATCTTTAGGATCGAATGCAATTCAGCAGCCTCACTGGAACTTCTGCCCTCTTCCAGCTGTAAATGAGTCTGTTTGAGAAACAAGATTTGTTTCTTTTTTTTTGCACTCTGATCATTATTCTGTTGAATCTTATACTATTTGGAGAGAGGAACCTGGGAGTGATTCTGCTTTTTAGCTTTTTCTGCTAGTTACAAATGTGCTTAATGGGTTAGCAAACAGGTATGCAGAATAACTATGTATTTTTCTTTAATTTCCTAGAATATACATATACATAAGAATTTTATGAAATTGCTATACTAAGCAGGAGCAAACTCAAACTCAACACAGAATTGCAGTTTCATTTACCCATCAATGCTGTTTTCCTGTTTTTTCCCCTTAAGGTCTAGCAGTGTCCTCCAAGCCCTTGCCTAACCTAGGCGGAGGAGAAGCCGTGCTCTGCAGCCTGCAGCAGGGCTGCAGCAGCTTGGTGGTGCTCTCCGAATGTCATTAAGGGACTACAGCTCCTACGGTGCTGCTGAGTATGAAAACAAGGCACAGCAGGGAGCAGGGCAAGGGCTGCAGGTTGTTAACTGGCGGAATTACTCTGCTCTAGGAGGCATTTCCCAGGCTTTATGCAGACCTGTTTGCATTGCCCACCTCACTGGATGCTCTTCGATTATCTTATGTTTTTCATTAGATCTATCTCAGACACAGAAGAGAGATACTTGATGAAAAAACTAATCCAGACAGGCCTGCGACATAGTCATTGTAGTGATTTTTCACTCTGTATTGTCCATAAGCTGTCTCACTTTACTTGTAGAAGTGTACCATATGAGTGCTTACCCACCTTTGGATACAAACATGTTTTGCCACTAACAAATGATGCTGAAAAATTCAATGAAATTGTGAAAGGACAGCGAATCTCTGCTAATATAGACACTCCAGAGGGAGGATTCGATGCAATTATGCAGGCAGCTGTTTGCAAGGTAATTTAACTTCTAGTATAATATTAATTATTCTATATATTACCACTTCTAGTATTATATGCTTGTATTTCAAAGCAGCAGATCATTATTTTTCAAGATTTTTTTAATACGGTCCAAGAACCACATTAGATTTTTGTGAAAATTTTGCCTGTATCAAGTAACACATGCATCTCGTAATATTTTAGCATTTCTTTTTAATTGCCAGGGATAAAAAATCCTACAGTATAATTACTGGATCTGTTTTCTTGATTGTTTTTTCTCTAGATATTTTTGTTTAACTATGTTTAGAGTAGCAAGCAGGTTGACATGAATGTGGCCAGCCCATGTTATTAAACACAGGAATGGGGAGACAAAATGTTAGCCAAAGACAATGGACTGAACATCATCTGTTAAGAGATGTTACGATGTTTTTGGCAATCCCTTGAAAATTATTCCCTTCATTTATATCGAGGTGCCGTTCTCCAAATCTTTTGCTGCTTCTCTATATTGTGAGTGCAATACAGCCTGCTAAACTAATGTATTTTAAATGACAGGAAAAAATTGGATGGAGGAATGATTCTCTACATTTGCTGGTGTTTGTGAGTGATGCTGATTCCCATTTTGGGATGGACAGTAAACTGGCAGGGATTGTTATTCCTAATGATGGGAACTGTCATTTGGACCACAATAACGAATATTCCATGTCAACTGTTCTGGTAATTTACTATGAATTTTGTACAACTCTTGCATTCTGAAAATTTTAAGACTGACATGAGCAACTTAGAAAATTAATGAAAGTATACCTTTATCACTGAACTATGTAAAAGTTGGGGAATCCAGATAGATACTTCATGTAATCTATTTTATTTGTAATTGCACATTTCCATAAAAAGAAAACAGCGTGTTTCTGTGGAGTTAGAATAGTTTATAACTCCGAAAAAATATACATGTAGTGCCTAATTATAGTTTCTTTTATACAGAGAATACAGTGTTAATTACAACCATTTGAATGCATATTTCATGGGAGATAATTAGCAACTGAATGCACATGAAAAATGGATTGATGTGGCTCTCTTCTGTTTGTTTGCAGGAGTATCCCACAATTGGACAATTAATTGACAAACTTGTGCAAAACAATGTTCTATTAATTTTTGCTGTAACGAATGAACAAGTTCACATATATGAGGTGAGCAAACTAAAACATTTAGCTCGTCAGTATTTGTTTTAAAGTTCACCCTTTTTCACAGTTACTACAGTAATTCTAGTACTAAGGACTGAATTCTGCAAGATACTTATGTAATGAAAATAGCTAGGATATTATCTATCAGAGGAATTCTCTTTTACTTTGGAAGTGCTTCTTCACATACTGATTTTGATGTTCTCATGTAACTCTTAAATTGGATTTCAAGTTGAATCACACTAATATTTTAAGTCAAGGATTGTCAAACTAAGCATTGCTAATCTATTCAGTGTAATCATTGGCGATTCTTATTTCTTTTTCTGTCCAGTCCTGCTGCTGGGAAGAAATCTTCACATGCAAAAAAGAATTCAATGAGAATAAAAAGGGGGTTTGCAGCCTAAGCTTGGCTGCCTGGCTACATACTGCTGCATGAAGTGGGACAAGGGGAGAAAAACTGTGCCTCCAAATTTATTCAAGTTGGTTGAGAGGGAGTCAATAAGGCTGATCCTGCTGATACAATAAGCTTGGCTTTCCAAAGGAAATGTCTTCGCACAACAATCCTCACTGAAAGCCAAAAGTCAAGGAATGAAAAGCAAGGTGTGATATCTGGTGTGATAACCATAGGGAAAATAGGAAAGAAAGGGTAGGGGAAAAGGTCCTATGTTACAGCAGAGAGAGCAGATGAGTCTTGAGGTCCTCACTGGTATGATGGTTTTCTGTTTCTGGCTTCTGCATAACCCAGGGAAGACCCCCCCAGTGCTTCTGCAACTGGTTCCAGTTGTAGAGTGGTCTTGAGTAACACAAATACGCCAGGTGTTTGACAGAAGTTACAAGAGTCACATCTTTCATAAAGTGATTCTCAGATTACAGTCTTGACAAGGAAGGAAACACTCTCCAAGAGAAATACACTCTTGGAGCACTGCCTGGCTGCCTTTTTTAAAGACAGTATTGAATATTGAGCTGAAGCGTGAAAATTTAGATCACCAATAGTAGAAGTCAA
This sequence comes from Leptosomus discolor, assembly GCF_034619465.1. NCBI lineage: Eukaryota > Metazoa > Chordata > Aves > Leptosomiformes > Leptosomidae > Leptosomus > Leptosomus discolor. Next base: position 18,798,332 of record NC_141395.1, on the reverse strand, counting down.
TCACTTACAACTGCAGTGGGATTCTATAGTCATAGCATAGATTAGTTAAAATTTGTACATTAAAAAACTTTAACTAAATCTCATTTGCTCAAAAATTTCTTAATAGGGGCCCAATTAATGACAGGTGAAAACTTTTCCCCATTTTTAATAGGAACTGCATGAATAAGGGCTGTTCTAGGAGGTAGTTTGAACTATCTCTGTGGTGTACAGAGCCTTATTTTGTCCAAAGAAACTTTTCTCTTGCTGATGGCATTATATTTTCCCATGGAAATTGCTGGTGGTCTCCCTCAGAGTTGACCAACAGTGTTCTTATCAGGGGGTTTCTATTTCAGTATCCCTGTGTCAGTGTTATACCACTATCAAAGTTATCAAGTGGCACCCTTTGTTCACTGGGAACACTAAATGAAGATTTATAGCTAACAAAAAAATGCGAGCCATTGTTTACCTGACTGGGGAATGGCTTGTTCTAGTTACTTTCTTTGACAGGAAAAAAAAGTGCAACTATCTTCTGTCTTGTAGGGTATATAGTAATCCCATTCAATACATTCGCTCTACTGCTTTCATCTTTAATACTGATTTCTGTCACTTATTTGGATGACTCTAGTTGTTACCATCTGCTTTCTGTCCTGTAGGTGATGTGGAAAAAACAGTCAAAGCACAAAAATCACATATAAGTCTCACAGTGCAGTTTTTCCACACTACGCTATACTTTCAAAGGTGTATGTAGGATGTGCAAACAGGACAACAGTGTCACGTTTTCACCTTCGTGATTCAAATTTGTAGTATCGATGTAAATAGCCAGGTATCCATGCTTAAGAATGTAAAAAGAACAAAGCAAGACAATGAGAGTTTTTGTGTTAAGGCCACTGCTTGGGCAGCATGGAAGAGCTGGGAGAGGGCCCTGAAGTGGGACTTGGGCACCACCATTACACCACTCTCGTCTTGGTATTTTACTTCTTTTTAAAAGCCTTGGTGATGGAGGCTCTGCAATGTACCTCGGAAAACCCTTCCATACTTAATTATCCTTTGAGGTGGAAAGCCTCTCCCCAAATATCTCATCTCACATCTACTTGAACGCAGCATCTAATTATATCAGGCCCCAAAATTGGCCATTGCTATTTATAATTCAGTTCTTAGGGACAAACGTACATTAAAATGACTGTGAAGACTTATAAAGCACCTCTTTAAATAGACTTGATGGATTCCATCAGTCTTAAGTGCAGTGCTCAGACTGTCAAATATATCTTTTGTATTTCTAGCCCCATATAATCCCCAACAATTTAGCCCAAAATGATTCAGTCATTTAATATTCTTGATCCTCTTCAACTGAATTTTCAGTTTGTCCACTTACATGTATGTGTATTTTTATCTAACACACAAGTATTATGGAATATGTATGCTTGTAGCATAGCTGGTGTTAGTTTTGATCCTTCCATGCAACCAAACAGCTACACCACAGCAGTATAAAAGAGGGGGGACGCTTAGGTCTGCTGCTCTCCCTGACCACAAGAACTTTAAAAGCAGTCACGTGGAAACATTTATAAAGCCAGTCAAAATTAAATGCAAGAGAGTGGAGGAAGTCCCTTACACCGAGCCCTGATAGTTTAAGGTTATTTATAAAGAGGATTTTCTTTTTCACAAAAAAAGTATTTTAAAATGTATTCATATATGTCTAACTTTTCACATCATTAGTCTCAGCTGAGTCTTGTCAAAGCAGCAGGGAATGTTTTTATTCCATAAAAGCTATTCACTCAAAAAGCATCTGTGAATATTGCAATAAGAATGATATTTTGACAAACTGTGTAAATCCTGTTTTGGTATAGAAGAAACCACCAGTCTTTAAGATTTCATGAAGTAGTTATTATTATTGCTGATATTATTTGTTTTCAAGCAGAATTCTTTAAAAATTTATTCAAACTTAGATAAGGGAAAAGATTCCCTCTTTAATCCTGACTAAGCAGCACTTGACTTGAAACAGAAATTGCTCTTTTCTGCACAAATTAATTATTTTACTATCACAGGAGAATACAGCTTGAAAATTGGGGTTTTCGGACTGCATTTCACTGCTGAAAATTGAACTAAAATTACTCCAGTCTCCACACTTGTACAGAATTTCAAATGATTTTTATAAATTTGGCATGACACTTTATTTATGATGAAAATTCTTCTATTATTTACAGTGCCAAAAGTTAGACATCACCCCACTGAATGTAAATATATAATTGTCAAATTTCACTAACATGAATCAGAGTATCTCTATAAAATAACAGTTCGCCTTTTAATGAGTATTTGCAAAAAGAGTACATTCCATTACATCCTTTGGATGTTTTACAATACTAGCACTCCAAAGCATCAGTCTGCTTCACCTTGTTAATGGTTAAACAGAAATATTTGCTAAAAGGTAGGGTTTAACCAACGGACTGGAGATAGACGCTTAGACTGGACTTACAGCGTCATCCTTGTATCACCATGCAGAAAATCTTTCTTCAAAGAGGAAAGATAAAACAAAGTCTTCAGAACAGTATATCCCCGCTGTTTGTTTTGAATGCCACAGATTAAAAGGTGCTATACTTTTAAATTCCAAGTTTATCATCTTTTCTTATAATTATCTCACAAAGGGGCCACGTGTACAAAATGCAGAGTTTCGATATTCTAAGAACCCTTGAGAGAGCACTAATCGCGGGAGGAGTCAGGAATGCAAAGTCACCAGCTGTAGCACAAAATGCAGTTAATCCCACTGATTTACAATAGCACTTTAGAAATCTGATGAATGATAAGTATTCCATACATAATATATAAAGTAATCACAGGGCTTTTGGAGATGTAAAGTGTAAGAGGGATATAAGGGTATCAAACGATTTGTGTTTATCAATAGCTCTGTGGCTTATTTTTTATTAAAATAACAGCATTGATACGATAAATTGAAAAAGAAAATGAATGCTACAACATGTTTTTTTAATGATGAGCAGTTATTATTTTCCATAGGCATGGATTCAAGCAAGAGAAGTTCATATAATTAACAATCAGGCAAGATAAATTTTAATTGAATGTATTTAAAAAGTAGCTGCTAGCTGTCATGTTAGTGTCACAATGCAATTTAATGCAAAAAGAAAAGAAAATTTATCACAGAAATAAATTGTTAAATTGGTACTATATTATTACGTAAAGTCAACATATGATCAGTCATAGCCACAGACCACTGGGATACATGTGGGGTATTACATCAAGCATAAACCAGCAGCGGGTTTTTAAGGGCCTTTGTTCAAAGTTCTTGTAGCCCTTAGTTTAAACTTCTTAACTTCTGTACCCTCACTAATCAGAATTCAAAATGCTCAGTTACAAAGATCAAAAAGTGACTGCTGTTGCTGAATGGAGGGTCCAAGACTCTTGAATAGTACAGCAACAGTAGAGCAGCTGAATCTGGTTTTGGTTATTTTTATTAGAGACAAGCACAACTGTTGATAAAATATACCTTCCTTCCAAATTTAAAAATTAAAGCTGAAAAATACCATAGTATCAAACTTCCAAGCCTACAGAGGTGATTTAGCAATACATGTCCCATTAATTACCAGTGAAATTAGCACTCCTCCATAGGACTTTTTCAATGCAATGTGTGTTACTGAGTCTGCAAGGGTCCTTGAAAATGCCACTACTATTTAGTTCAGTTGGCTTCAACGTGTTTTGGGTTTTTCCCAAATGGTAGCTCCTTGTCACCTAGGATTTTTTTGTGCTTTAAATTTGTTTTTATACTTTCAGAACTATGCAAAGCTTATTCCTGGAGCTACTGTTGGACGACTACAGAAGGATTCTGGAAATATTCTCCAGTTGATCATTGCTGCATATCAGGTAAGATGGTTATAGTGTGTTTTCTTGCCGCATGCCTGTATTTTCAAAATTGGATTGCAATTTGGTAAAAACAAGCATCTTCGATTCTTTTTATGCACTGATTACAAGAACATAATTTTTTATGCTTAGATGCTGACCTTAACAGAAAAGTTCTGCTCTCTCTGAGGATTAAGTGAGCACAGAAAGAAAATTCCTATAACCTTCTGTCATTTCTTAGTTCTGCTGGAATGCTAAATTCACATCAGTGTCTCGTCTGTCTTGCCTTCTTCATAGTTCTGTATTTCACATCTACTCTTAAGCCTTCTTTAATACAGGTATTCAGGTCTCCCAGTTCAACAACTTGACAGGGACTCAACTCTCTTCCCATTGGTAGCTGTCACCAGAGCAGATGTACAATTGCTCTGCAGGAATATCTGGGGAAAAAAGCACTATCCTGTGCTCAGTGCTCTTCTCTGCTTTAGCAATTTGATGCTGCCCCTGTGAGGCTATTCTGAAGAGGTTTTTAAAAAGAAGAACGCATCAGCTGAAAGGGATTTGTTTAGATAACACCAAGACTTGAATGGCTTTGTTCAATACCAAGAAGTACTGTAAAGATGACAGGAACATAACACAGCACTGCTCTTCAGAGCTTTGTTTGTGAAATGTATCCTGGCTGCCTGGTTCTCTTCTGTCAGGGGAATGTTTTTAGACAGTTTTACATGGCTTTACACAGATATATTAATTTACATATACGCTGATATACCACAGATTTCTCTCTTCCATGTCAGCCCCTTTTTATTAAAAACTTGCTCTACCAGTTGGCTAGAATGCCAAATAACTCTTTGCAAGTAGCTTCTGTTTCTTTCCATATTTTGTTTTTTCTGCTCCTCATCCTATCACCTGAATGAGATGATCATCATTATCCTGAAAGTTATTTTGGTCTTGATGATAGGAAGGCAAACCAAATTCTTCCAACTCTTCTAAAAGCAATACAATAGGTCAGTTGTGATTTTTTAAATGAAATACAGAATACCAGAAGATTCTCTGTCCTACGGAAAATTAAATAAGCAAAGAACTTTAAGGTTAATCTTGGGAGTCTACAAATTGTAATAAATATGGGGGGAAATATTTACATGAGCAAAGCTATTACTAAACATCCAGTGGCACCAGGAGTTCACTTCTGTAGTCCAACCTGTTGTTAGTCACATCTGGTTCCTACAAGGATTACTTGAGGCTGGCACTCTAACATATAGACAGCATTTAACAGCAGAAACACCATTTTGTTGTCCAGTAAGTAAAGTAAAAACACAAAATAATTGTCCCAGTCCTGTGTCCTGTTGCCTTTACTGTAATACTGTGTTAAGTGCAGAACGCTGGTTCCTCTATTTGCAGTGTCATGGCACTTTCTGCCTTGCTGGAATATTGGAAAGTTGGAGTGCATCCTTGCCTCTTCCCCTTAGTGTCTGCTCATGTATCTATTGTCCACAATTTATTTTTTTTTTTACTCTCCTTCTTGAACCTGCTGATATTTTTGGTCTCCATTGCATTCTGTGGCAAAAAAAGGAGTTCACTTACACTGTGTCAAGATATATTTTTCTTTTCCCTGTTTTAAACCACTCCCTACACTTTAAATTTCACTGAGTGCACCTCAGTTCTGGTGTTGCAGGGTTTGGTGATAACAGCTCTGCATTCACTTCATCTTCACGTCTTCATGATTTTGTAATATTTTACCACTGAGACACCTTCCACCCCCCCAACCCCAATCTTTGCTCCAAATTGGATAATCCCAGCCTTTGAAGTCTCTCCTTGGCTGTTCCATCCCCTTGGCGACTTCAGCTGACCTTCTTCTTACCCTCTCTGACTCTGTCCTGAGATGTGGAAACCAGAAGAGCTTGCAGTGTGCAAGACAGGGCACACTAAGGTTTATACTGAGGCAAAATGATGCCCTCTGTCTTGTTCTCAGCATCCTTGCTTGTGACGCCCAGGACATTGTTGGCTTTTCAGCTGATGCATGCTTTGAGTAGATCATCTGCCAGAGCTGTCAGTGGTGACCTTGGTCCAGCTCCTGAGTAGTTTCAGATGGTCCTGGTTTCAGCTGTTCTGTAGGCAGAGTTTGGAGGGGGCTCAGAGCTCAGAGCTCGCTCCCCTCCCATAGTGGCAAGGAGGCGGGGGCTGCAGGAACAGTGCTCCTGCCTTCAGGCTTGTAGGTACAGCATGTCTGGACCATGTGCCAGAGTTGCTCATAGATTCTTAATGCACATACATTTCCAGATGTACAAAGTGTACAAGCAGCAACATGTCACGCTCAAAGTTTCCCAGAGCCCATTTTAGTACACTTAACCGTAAAGGTTAACAATCTCATTGCTTCATGATTGAAAATCTTCCAAGCAGGAAACACTGAAAACCACCTTATTTGACATAAGTGAAGACATCTGAATTTTTGTTGGACTGGGAAGGGGGAAATGAGGGTAGAACTACGGTTAAAAATCACATGCAAAACAGAAGATCTGATTCCATTTTTGTCACAGACTTTTCGTTATACTCTCAGCAGTGTAGTTCAATGCCTGGTGTCTCTGTTTCTTTACCCACAAAAGAGGAATATATAACTATTTGCCCCCCAAGAGTAGACTTAGGCTAAATCTTCTAACACTTTTAAAGTGCTTTCAAGTCTTTGCTTGCTGTACAAACACACAAGATTTGCTAATACCATTCACCATGTGTTGCTATCTAAAAGCTTCAGAGAGGAAGTAAGCAAGTTAAGAAAGTCTGAGCTGTCAAAATATTTGTTACAAGGAGTTCTCGTGTTCTTTCCAAGTATGATTCATTTTCTTCTGTAAGCATATTTCTGCCTGCTTTGTTTAACGTTGAATTCTGCATAACTTTGTATTGCAGAGCTGTAGGCTGAAATGCATTGTGACAGATATCAGGCTGTTTGATTAAAGTCATTCCAGGATTTTAAAACTTCAGAAAAATTCCACTTTTTTTTTTTTTTTTTTTTTTTTTCCCAGTGCTTGGTCCTTTCACTTACAGGAAAATAAGACCAAAGAAATAATATATTTTAAAAGGACAGGTAACACAAGGGGACAAGTTTGTAACACTGCTTTGTCTGTTGTTTCATTCAGAAGATTTTTTGAACCACAAATGTTTCTTTGTGAATGGCTTAAAGTTCACTAAACTGTCCACTATTTGTCCCCAAACTATGGCCAGACAGCTTAGTAGATTTAAAACACCATTAGAAGTCCTCACAGATAATAAGATCTAAGAAGCTGGAGTTTGTCACAGTTTATGCGTTGATTTTCAGACATAAGGTGCATATTTTGACCTCACACAACAGCAAGGCAAGTTCAAATGACCCAGTACAGACACCAGGGTTCAAAGTATTATGACTTCGTGTTCAGCAGCATTTAATTTTCTCACAGTTGCACTCTATTTGAGCCTTGTAGTTTTGCAGCTGGTGGAAGAGGGACTATTTGGTGATATTTCCTGTAACATCAGCACATACCAACATTCACAGTTTTACCTAGAGGTTTGCTATATTTTGTCTTTTTGTGAAAGGACAGCTATCCCCAAAAATTTGTTATCTCTGCATTGTTTCAATAGCAACATAAGCACCTAACTCTAAAATGAATGCGAAGGGAAAACTGGACATACTCAGAGCTGCCAACGTTACCAACCTGATGCTCAGGGCACAGTTTTACTGACTGGCTGTGTGCTGGAAAGAGCTCTGGGTGAATGTCTTGCACGACGTGTGTTGCTTTGGTTTACTGACAAGGTTTTACAGATGAAAAGACATTAAAAAAACCCCACCAAACACAACCCGAAGACAAATTTCCAGGAAATCCAGGACATATACAAAGCACAGTGAGTTGTCATCTGTGCAGGTTTATACCTATTCTACTTTTAGTTTGTTGTACCCCACCAGACCTTTACTCTAGTGAGTCATCCTGATGCCTTTACTAGAATGACTCACTGAAGTAAGGTCAGTGAGCTCCTCATGCTCTGATTGAAGTGCTCTGATTGAAGAGTATTTTGTAAAGCAATTAAGCTTGCAAGAGCACAAAGCCAAGTCAGTGACAGTTTTGCTCAGCAATTGTTAAGGTACTTTTGAAAAAATTCCATTTACTGGATTCACAGTTCAATGAAGTCATAGGGAATTTCCCCATGGTCTGCTATAGGCTTTGGATTAAGGTTAAACTGTGTAAGCAAAGTCGCTACAAAATATTTCAAAGAGTGAAATATAAAAACTTGGTATGAGAGGGTTCAGGAATTAAGTTTTTCACTTAAGAAATGGAAGTTTGATTGAACAAATTGATTTAAGAAATGAGAAGTTGAATAAGATTTGAAATAGCTCCAACAGCTCATGAAGCAGGAATTTCCATTGGCAGAAGACAGGCAGGAAGCGAGATCCCCAGCTGTGGGACCTCACCATGGGGCTTGACTCCAGCTCTGGCCCTGGAAACATCAGGCTAACTCACGGAGAGCCCACGCTGAGGCAAAACTGAGCTTGGAGCCTGCCCTGCGTGAGAGAGATTGTGAGGTTTGCTTCTACCAGGCGAGATAAAGAGGGAGCAGTATTGACATAGGCTAGTTAATCTGGAAAAGCCCAGTGCTAGCAACGCAATCAGGGACACAAATCTGTTCCTCAGTAAGACCAGAGCTAAAAGAAAACCTGTATCCGTCAGCAGAGCATTCAGTAACGAAAGCTGATTTAATAAAACATTTAATTTATTCTTCTGCAAGGGCAGGAAATAAGCCCTGTGATAGCAGATATTAAACTGATACTACCATGGCTTTTCACTGAAAGCCAGTTCTGTCAGCACTTGTTTTGCTTTGCTCATTCCCCATTTTTCTTGCAATAGAGAAATCTGTAAATAAAATGCCAAACCCATGAATTTACTCCTATGTGGTTCAGGATAAGTTACAATCCATGTTACACAGACACGGAGCATTAGCAGCGCTTGGCAGTGTTATCACTCCATTCATCTCACGTCTTTTTTCTTTAAGGAGCTGAGGTCTGAGGTGGAGCTGGAGATTTTGGGAGAGACAGAAGGGCTCAGTCTCTCTTTCACGGCCATCTGCAACAATGGGACCTTTTTTCCACATCAGAGGAAATGCTCTCATGTGAAAGTGGGAGACACAGTAAGTAAAGAACAAATTTTCAAAAGAATCTCTCAAAAGAGAATTTAGGACACCAAAGTGGGGAGTTTGCTCTTTATTAAAAAATCTTCCTCGAAACAAGTTACAGAAAAGCAGGCACTATCTACTACCCTCTTGTTCTGTCCTCTGCATGTGCTGCCAGCGCACCCTGCAGAGCTGCATGTGCTGCAGCTCTGAACAACCACCATTTTCTCTTCCAGGTCTCCTTCAATGTGACTGTAAGTCTCTCCTCTTGTGAAAAAAACAGAAGGCATATTGTGATAAAACCAGTAGGGCTCAGTGACACGCTGGAAATGGAAATTCAACCCCAATGCAGCTGTAACTGTCAGACAAAGGCTGAGATTAACAGCCCAAAATGCAACAAAGGGAAAGGATCTTTCCAGTGCGGGGTGTGCGTCTGCAGCCCGGGGTACGTGGGGCCACACTGCGAATGCGACGAGAGCTCCCTCGGCACCAGCTCCTGCAAGGGCTCGGCAGAGCAGAGCTCCTGCAGCGGGAGAGGTGACTGCTACTGCGGGCAGTGCGTGTGCCACCCATCCCTCTATGGGAAGGTGTACGGGCCACGCTGTGAATGTGACGACTTCTCTTGTGTGAGACACAGAGGGCTCCAGTGTGGAGGTATGGTCCCTTGACGCTATTTTCAGTGTCCACATTTTAGAGCTTTATTGCCTCACTCTTAGCTAGGAGCTTGTGAATCTGTATTTTCATCATATATTCAGTTGCAATCAATTCTGTATGAAATTTGCTATTTCTGAATGGTCTTTAAACTCAAAACAAGATATGCTCTTTAACCTTGTTTTCAAATTCAGAAATGAGACACCTTTAGTAACTCCATAGCTAGTCTAAGCGTGCATGGCTTTATTGGACCGTATCAGTTACCATCACACAGGGTCAGACTTTTAATGGCTGTAGATGATTTTAGCTCCAAGGAAGTTTAGGTAAGAGTATTGACACACATCGGTGTTAGCCAGTGTACAACTTCACTTGGACATGATTATCAAAGCATAGCAATCTTAATAAATTAATCTTAACTAACCACTTTCAGGATAATACTGATATTTTTATAGTTTTAACCCAGTAACCTCAATGATTCTTGGTTTATCTTAGTAAGGTACAATCAGAATTTCAGAACTTGTATTTATATTTTTTTTCCTGGACTATACCATTATCAATCAAAAGTGATTCTATTGAAATGATGGGAATATCATTAAACTGTCAGGGAGCAGCAATGAGATTGTGCTGAATAGATAGGCTGAAATTATGTTGCTATAAATGAAAGAGGATTTACCCATTAGGTTGTGCACTGTCAGGAGAGAAGATCTGTGTGGAGGACTCCAGTGAAAAGAATGGAGTTGCACTGGCTTACAGTCTGTCTAAGCAAAAATTTGATCCTCTGGCTTAAAACTGAAAATGCTGGTGAAGGAAGATGTTTAAGAGTGAGAAATGTTGGAGAGGGGAAAATATCTGCTCTTAAGGAGAACGATTTTAAAGGCCATCATTGACATTCTTATTAAGAGACTTATTTGAAGCATAATAAATGTTTTTCCAGGCAACGGTGACTGTGACTGTGGAGAATGCATGTGCCACAGTGGATGGACTGGTGAATACTGTAATTGCACAACCGACACCAGCACCTGCATTGCTGAGGATGGGACACTGTGCAGTGGGAGAGGCGAATGCATCTGTGGGACATGTGCTTGCACCTATCCAGGGGCTTCAGGCCAAACATGTGAAAAATGCCCTCTCTGCAGCGACCCTTGCAGTTCCAGGCGGTAATGTGCCGGTTTTACGTCTCTGATGTTTGTAGCATTCAGGTATCTATTTCCTGTGCTGCCTCAGCAGAGTGTTTACTGCCACTACTTTAAACTGGATTTACAGACCAGAACTCAAGACCTTCCTTGCCCTTAAGACGGGTAGTCATAACTTGTACATCAACCATTTAGCCACTTCACTCTTGTACAAAAGAGCTTTTTGGAAAACAATTTAATCACCTTCAGGCAGCTCAAATGAAACACCACATTTCCACTGCTGGCCCTGGCTGTACAACTAGTCAGAATGGTGGCCTTATATGATGACATCGGACAAAACCAGATGAACCTCCTTCCAGTCCACAGTACAGAATGAAAACATATCAGCATAGCTGCTACTGCAAAAATGAGGACTCAAAGAATAAAATGGCATTTGTGTTACCATTCTCATGTACATGAATTCATAGGGTCACACTGTCTGCTCAAGCTTTACACACATGCAAATTCATAACCCAAATTCGGTTAAGCTTGGCTGAATTAGAAAGGCCCAGCTATGATAAACTATGTCATAGTCTGGGGATGAAATCAGTGGGTAGGTGTATGTCATGTATAAATTGATGATAAATTGATTGTAAATGATGAAGGGTCTTCTGTTCACTGAGCATACAAAATTTAGGTAGCTTTCCTGCTGTGATGCATGGTGTACGCCACAGTGCAGGACAGGAAAAGCAACCAAAAATGTATGTGACATAAAGCTGACCGCTCTAAGTACACCCATGCTTATGCTTGTAATATTTGAGCTCTTGCAAACCTAAAGTCAGTTAAAAATGAGCAGTCTTCAGTAGAAATTTAAGATAGAAGTTGAATTAGGCTTCACAGAATACATGTTGTTAATGACCCGGTTTTGCTTGCTGAGCACAGAGCCAGTGTAAGTTGCATTAATATTTCATGAAGATGTCATATCTACTTAGAGCTGAGGCCCATTTCTCTTCCATACCAGCTTTCCACCACTGTATTTTCATGCCTGCAGTTGCAGTCTACACTATATCTGAGATTAGAAACTATTCGACGGCATGTGATTAAATTGTCATTTATGTTAGTGCTAAATTCGACCTACAAAAGTGAGCCAATCGGTTTGTTCAAACTTTAAGTAAAGAGAACATCTGCATGCAACTGCTCAAAACACGAAGGAAATACTGCTGCTTTGCTCTGCCCTGCACAATTTGGCAGAGAGTAAGAAATATAAAGTTACACAATGGGCATTACATTAGCCTAGTTAAACATGTATATTGTATGCAGTGTTAGATCTTTTCTCTCTTCTTCAATGTCTTCCCTTGCTGAAATGCAGGGCAAGGAAAGCCAGAAGAGAGAGATTGGGAATACCTGGGTAGGGTAACAGAGAGAGCTGAAAGACCGGGTCAGAGGGGATGGAGATCAACGGCTAGGCAGCTGAGACAAAGAGTGGTAGCACAAGAAACGTGGCAAATATGACAAAACCACCACCAACACTGAATTTGTCTCCATGAGATAGAGGCTATCCCATTACCCGCTTGCTTTTACCATTTGCCATCTCCAGAGTGAGTGATAAGGTCATCTCCACCCCGTGAAGATAACCTCAGCAGCCTCAGCATATTCCCAGGGATATGTATAACTCAATGCAATAGGAGACGGCCAGGTTTTTTGGGGATGTTTTGTTGCAGTTCTTCTCTTTTCTTTTCTTTAAGCAGTCCGCCGTTCAGGCTGCTTCTCAATCTCAGCCCCTCACTCTGGCTGAAGCTATTTGAGAAGAATCAGCAAGATACATTTCGCACCAAAAATTTTCATATATGAATTCTGTTTGTTTCATTTTTCCATGAATAAACTCTGGATTTATTAAAATCTTCATTAAATTTCTTGTAAGATTTTCAGACTTCTAAAGGAATTGGTTTAGGCTCTGTGTTTTTAAATAATATTTCAGTCATTCCACTACTAAATAAAGTAAATAATTTCCCAGTAAATTGCATTAGTATAATTAGAATCTACGTAAGTAATTCCTGAGACAAGTAATCACATTCAAGAGATCTGTTGAGACACCTGAGTAGTGTTTTAATACATTATTCAATAGACTTTCAACAAAGGAAGACTTACAGTAAGTGCCCCAGCTTGATCTGTCTGAAGTTGATTTCAGATATTGTTCATCTGATAGGCATTCCTTCAGCTGGTATTTAGTGTCACACTTAGTTCAGAGTATTTATTTTTGAAAATGAACTTTATGTGTGAGTAACCCCATGTCTTTGATCGACCTACATGAATAATGTTGCCTGGGGTTCTGTCTGGTAGCTAATAAGCTGGGAGAGAAAAGGGGACAAGAGAGAGCTTATCCACAATATCTTTATTCATGTGGGGTGGTTTTTGGTTTTGGTTGGTTTTTTGGTTTGTTTTGGGTTTTTTTTGTGGCAATACCTATCATATTTCTGGGAACTACTGTATCCGTAGCACTAGACCTTTTGTTTAGCTTCTTTTTAAAATGCAGATGCATACACACGGGCTTTTATATCGTTGCCTTGTGACAGGCAGAGATTGATGAGCTGCTGAATTATTTTCCACAGGAGCTGTGTGGAATGTCACTTGGCTTCTGATGACAAGTCACCAGGAGAATGCAGTGAAAAATGCAAATTGGTTGATGCAACTGTCAGCACTGCAAAGGGTTTGTATACTTAGTTTTCCTTTTCTGTGTGTGCGTGATTAGTGAGCTTCCACTTTCAAGTGGTTTTATATTTGAAAGTAGCCTTGTTTTTCTGCTGTGGAATTATATTAAGGCTCATAATGCAATCGCTGTCTGTCTATGGTTCTTCTGTGCTAAGTAGTAAACGCAGACCGGGGCTGGTATTACCCTCCCAGGTTAATTAACTCACTGGATCATGCCTATTTCTAAGCAGTTTATGTAAGAAAGTATAGAATTTAATAAATACCAGTCCCTGCAAATCAGTGGCTGATGAAAGCCCCTGAGTTTGTCTCGGCTGTACCATGAGTTCCAGAGTGGCTTCTTTCACCATACAAATGCAAAACCTGATTCCAGTCCTTATGCAGACTCTCGATTACAGTTGGTGACTAGACACAGCAGACAGTCCTTTAACCTGTGGCAAAGACGTTTCTAGTATTCTAAAGGCTAAGCACATCTTTCAGTTGCTCACTTTAATTCAAAACTGACCCAAATCAATGGGAATTTCTGGAATACGAATTAACCTTGAGTAAAATACTGCTCTCAGACAAAAATATAACTTTAAATGAAATAGTGCATCTTTTTCTTTCCTATAGAGGAAGGTGCTTGCCTGTTCAGTGGGCAGTCTATTTATTCTCATGGCAATTCTAGTTCCAATCCTATGGCAAAACGCAGTAGTTAGATGAGGCAGGACATAGGTACGTTATACCCACATCACAGATGTACCATAAGCATTAAATAAGGCAAATGCTTATGGTACATCAAAGGCAAATAAGGCAAATTAGGATGACAATGCAGAATGCTGCATGCACATCTGAGGTTTGTGTCTGCAAAATGCTGGAAGCCCACCCAGAGCCGCATGCGTGCAGAAATTTCACTGATGTACATCTTTCCAACAAAGCTACACCTTTTGTTTTTTATGACTTTACTCCATAATACAGAGCTCAAAAGTTGCAAATGCTGCCCTTTTAAGGAAAAGTAATTCTAATTTTGTATTTTTATTAAAATTATCATGCTTTGCTTTTCTAGGCATCAGTATTTGTTTATAATTACAAAAATGTCTTTACAAGTTTCAAAAACATATAAGCACTTTCATTGTATCTCTGCAATTAGTAAAGCTTTCAGGTTGCTATTGCCAGATGGCAGATATTTGTAGCTAGGAATATGTAAGACATCCTACTTTCAAATACAACAAGTAATGATCAAGAGCAGAAACAGTCACTCATATGGCTCTGTTCATATACGCAGAGGTCACAGGAAAATGAGCATGACAACACCATCTCCTGTTCTTGCTCATTTCCTTTTTTTTTTTTTTCCTGTGCTTCCCTGATTGGAACTGTCAGCTACTCCTTTAGATTCAAAATTTATTCGCAGCAGTTACAGCAACTGCAGTAGTGAAGGCTGGATCACTGTTCTAATCCTAACCCCTCAAAAAAAGTAATAAAAAGAAGCTGTTGCAATCTGTGCATCTTAAATGCTTGTGCAACAGCTCAACGGATTTGTTTTGGCGTGGAGGTAGCCACATGAAGTCCTGAGAGGAAAAAAAAAATCTTCAAAATAATAATGAAAATAATAATCCTAAAATCAAAAGTGTATTACCTAAACAAACAAACAAAAACCACAAAACCCCATAACCAACCAAACAACCAAAAAGAAAGTGGTATAGCTAGACCACCACATAATATTTAAGACAGATTATTGAGGCTTTTTGAAAACTAGAGATAGCTCTAGTTAAATAAAATGCTAGCACTTTAAAGATTTACTTTCTCTTTTGCATGTGTATGTTGCAACACAATGACTGGAGCTGTGGAAAGAAGTGTCGGCTTTACATTTTGTGTTTCTTGGGAATCCCTGTTTTAGCCTCTGAGCCGTGCCTTTCGCCTCCTCAGCTTCGGTTCTGTGGGTGCCGGGGGTTCCTCTTCCCGCGCCCCCGCAGCAGGGTCAGCGGGGCGGCCGGGAACAGGCAGCCTCTCTGCCTGGCGATGCAGCAGGGCAGGGGATGGCACAGCAGCTCTGGAGGTGCTGATGGCTTCACAGTCACCGGGCTTATCTCCATGGCAGGCATCCCTTTTGAATGTCTATTTTCATCCATTTTTAACATTTGAATGTTAAATCGGGCCAATTCCCCCCTTTGCCAGCTGGGTGTAAGAGGAGCCCTTGATGCTCTACTGGATACCCAGGAGGAACTGCAATTCCTAAAAAAGCGGCTCCTGCCCCCACCCCGGCCACAGGGCACCAGGCTGCTCCTGCCACAAGGCCAACAAGGACAGTTACACTTTCCTTGGAGAAACTTTTTTTTTTTTCCTGCCCCATCATGCTCACATCGCACAAATTCCCGGTGCAGCAACAAAGTGGATGCTGGAGCCTGAATAAACCTCTATATCAGTGCTGCTCTGTTGTTCTGACTCAAAGTGAGATGAAACTGTTCAAAAAAAGCAGTTTGTTGAGCATAACATAAGCAAGAAAGGGCATAATGACATTTACATTTGCAGCCATTTTTTTGTTGTTGTTGTTGAATCTTTTATCTAAGTACCTGTTAGGAAACAGTCTTTTGCACTTCGAGGCTCCAGCTTGGCACTGTTACCCAATTCTTCTTCCAGTGTGACTCCAGTGATTTCAAACACCATTGAAATTAATGGAATTAGGCTGCAAGTAGAAGTGGGAAAAATATGATGATTCACTGCAGAATGCAGAAAATTAGACAGGTGTAAATTACAGGAGTTTACCTACAAAGGCAAATGTTTGTGCTGATAAACTGAAAATAATCTACGCAATACTCTGTCTTAGTGATCCCTCCTCCTAAAAATAACATCAGAGAAATAAAAATACTAAGTGTAAGCTGGGTTCCAAATAGCTTGAACTGGCATCTTTGCTTTCATTTCTACATCCTTGCACATAATCAGATTTCTGCTCCCCTTGGTCTCAAATTATGACATTAAATTAAAAATTACAATTTAAAAATAACTAATGTATTTGCAGTTACTGCCTTCTGGATGATATTTGGAAAATGTCTGCAAGTTTTTCTCTGCCTTCAGGATAGCTAACAACTACCCCTTTCCTTTTTTTTTTTTTTTTTTAAAAAAAAAAGCAGCAAGCTAATATTCTGTGGATCTGCTTGCTTAAAAGAGTTGGGAAACGACAAATATTGCAAAACTTGGGACAGTGTTACTGGAATTGTGACCTGGCAATGAGTGCCATTAATTCAGTACACTCAGTCTGCAGTTTGTGGCCCTTCTAACAAAACCAAATCTTGTTGAATCAGCAAATCTTGTCTTCCTGTCACCTTGACAGATAACACATTGCTCTGCCACCAAGGACAGGCAACAGGTTAAATACAAGATTATCACAAATCATGAACATGTTTCCATTAAAATCTATCCAGAGGTGATTCTCTTTTTATAACAAGCAGAGAAAAGGACTGTAGTTTTGTCAACTGTTTATACTTTTATATTTTCTACAGTGCTTAATAGTGTTTTCTGTAAGACCAAATCTTATGATAATAAGCAGTAGGGGGAAAAAAAAAAGAAAAAAAGGTAAGCACTTATTTCTTTATGTACCACAGGTTTCTTTAAAATCCATATTCCTGTCTGATTCCTACTTTATATTTCGTTTTCCTTCATATTAAAGTTTGTGGACTTAAGATTTTTAGCACAGTTGCTTATGAAATTTCAGTAAGATTTTCGAATGGGTAAGTAATAATGGAGAGTTACAATTATTTTTAAAGACATGTTTGAGAAGCTCGCTGATTTTTCTTGCCTCTGAAAATAAAACCTAAGAAGTTTTTCTAAAAATGTATTGAAAAGCATACCTAGATTTCCAATGCTATTCAGATCATGGTTTATATGGAAACATAACAAGAATTTAGCCCCAGAGGTATCATTGCAGACAGTTATAAGGTCAGATATTTTTGCTCTGTAAAATCCCATATAATGATTATGCTCCAAATTACGGCATTTCTGGCTCTGGACCTGTAGTCTCAATTTTTAATCATCTTGTTTGTTTTATATCATCCCTCACAGCCAGCTTCCTCCTGTCTCCCTGTTCCCTTCAAACAAACTTTGCTCAGCAGAAGTTTTCCAGGTTAGGAATCATCTGGAAAAAAAAAAAAAGAAGGATTACGTTTTTGTGCAGATCTACATTATACAGAAAGACAAATAAATGGGGACAGACTGTTGTCTCAGGTCACTTTTTCTCTGCTTCCCCTGGAATCGTATTACAAAGACCCCAGAAATGCCGTTTTCTGTTATCAACCTGTATTTACAGTGGGGACAGTACTAGACACACTAATCTTTGAGAGGGCGATTGTGGAAGAAATAAACAGCAGCCCTTTTAACAGTATCCATTGCTGTTTGATGTATGTATATCTACTTCTGAAACATAATCTAGACACGGTAGGAGTAGCTGTAAACCAAAGAGAACATACTGTTTACTTTGTCCTGTCATTGGGGATTATTACATTTCCTAAACAGCTGGTGGTTAGGCATCTTGGAAGCACTTTCAATTAATTGAAATTCATAGTACACTAGATTAATAAGGTGCACTAAATGGTCAGTGCAGACTGACAACACCTGCATCAGTTCCTCAGAAATACAAGTGAAAAATCGGAAACAAAACAAAGCTTGGCTTGGAAGAAAAGTTGTTAAATTTGGTAGAGATTCTGAGGGTATTTCTGCTTTCATCTTTCACTCTTTACCACCCACAGATAAGGCTGTGACAAACATGGTGCGAGCAGTCTCTCTTGTTATTACATGTTAAATTTCATTTGATCTGATGGATGACTTTTTTCCCTCCCCTCTGCAGATTATTCACAGGATAAATCCATTCCCTGCTCTCTGCAGGGGGAAAATGAATGCATAACCACATTTCTACTGGCTATGGATGAACAGGGAAGGACAGTCATTCATAGTATAGAGCAGAAAGGTAAGCAGTGAATATTGTTTTTTTCCACGTGAAATCTCATTTAAAAACACAGGCAGTAAGGTTAGCTATCTAGAAGCCGAGCTCTTTTAAGCAGCACTGCACCTCCTTCTGTTTGTAGCTCCCCTCTGCCCAGCCAAAAGAGCACCTCCTCAAGTACTTAATTTGATGCAGTAGTACAATAAATACTTGTTCTTTCATGAAAGATGGGCAGAATGATCCCTGGGCTGCAAGAGCAAGTGCAATTCTAGGATGATGATAGCAAATGTCATTTGCATTACATAAGAAAACTATAATTCACTTTGAAATGACATATATTTCATAGATGGACAAATATCCAAAAGACTATCTGATTGGGAATACTTGATGAAATTCTAAAATATATTTATAATTACATTTAATGTCGCAGAAAAATCCTCCTGGACACATTCCTGTGTGCCCTGCTCTAGGTGGTCCTGCTCTGGCAGGGAGGTTGGACTAGATGATCTTTTGAGGTCCCTTCCAACCCCTAACATCCTGTGATTCTGTGATTTTGCATAACTAATAGATATTCAACAGATCTCATTATATCTTTTCGTTTAACATTACTTCTTTATTTACTGTTGTTTCACTACTGATTTTTCATTAGCGAAAAATTTCATTTTCATTTCAAAAATTTTCATTTCATTTTTCATGTCCCAATCATGTAGGACAGGAGAGAACACAGACACCACTTTTCAGCTGCCAGTTTAGTTTCCAGGCAATAAAAATACCTTTTTTTTTTTTTGATTAAACACACACAGTGTACTAAATGTTAGTCATGTCTTAGGGAAAGCCATGCAGATTTTTAACCTCATTCTGTTGACACAAATGGCATTAATTTCGTTAACCTTCATGTAGCCTTTCCTTAGCCTACATGGGAGAATAAAAGTTATTTCGTTGCACATAAGAACAGTACCCTATTTTTTTATAGGTGACTGTTACAGCAAAGATGGTTGTAACAAAGCTAGTACTAAAGAAGCACATCCCTTTGTAAACTACACGCCTAAGATTCAGGATTTTAAGGGTCAGATTTTCTCTTTATTAAATAGATTTACTGTGCATTTTAAGTAGATCTGAAAAAAAAAGTGAAAGAAGAATCTTAAGGAAGGCACAAGTCCATCCATGTGCAGCAGCCCTCCCACAATGTTACAATACCCAGCTTCACTGTCATCTGCTGTTCTGCTCCATGGCCTTGAAAGTATTGTGCTGTGGTGGCTGCGATGCATGCGGATGTGAACTGAGATGAGACCTCCAGGAATGCTCTAGAAATTGATTTCATTTGTGGAACCAAAGTCAAGACGACACCAATAGCCACAGCCTTAACCCACTGCTCAAACCAGACCCCTCAGAATCAGTTAAATGATGATATCAAGCAAAAAAGTAATGTGCAACACAATCATGTAAGCTGAGTAAGACTGAAATTAATTTTTCAATGTCCTTAAACCACGGTTCAATGGAAAATTTTGTAAAATAGTAGCATTCACTGCCTTTCATGAGCAATACTTCTTAATACAAATAATCAAATGTCTTTGTGTTTTGGTGAAGTAAAAACTTCAGTTTTAATTCTGACTCTCTGAAATATTTGTTGCAGAACTTGAAATGCAAAATTCCTTCAAATTCTTCAGTCCAAGGTTTTCAGCAAGTCTGATGAATTATTTTTCCTCTCATTGGTTTCATAAGTGAAATGCAGTTTCCTCTATTTTCTCAACATCATTGTGGCTTCACCCTGATATAAATCTCGCTAGAATCTTTTCCTGGGCAACACACTGAATATCAGTCAATTGAAGTAGAGCTTCAGCCATAACATTGTAAAATTCATAATCTTGTCAACTCAGCCCTGCATTTTAGAATTATATTGCCACAGAACTGAAAATAATTTTCTAACTTTTGTCTTCAGAATCTGGGTCTGTATCCAGCAGCTGCTAATCAACATGGTAAAAGAGCAGCGGAAAAAATTAGCAGTTAATTTTTTTAACATTTTAATGCAATATTTTTAAGCCAGTTTCACAAACCCTTTAGCAAGCTAGCAGGAGGAAGATAACACAGACTTGAAGGAAAAGGCATGAACAGCTCACAGCAAATGAGAAGCCCAGCATGCCTCTTGGCTGGTTTTAATTGCCTAAAATATATTGACTGGACATCCACAGTCATAATTGCTTTTTTTTTTCCCACAGATTGCACACAGCTTCCAAATATCCCAATGATAATGGTGGGTGTCACCCTTGCTATCCTTCTCATTGGCATTGTTTTACTTTGTATATGGAAATTACTGGTGTCAGTTCAAGACCGAAAAGAGGTGGCCAAGTTTGAAGCAGAAAAGTCTAAAGTTAAATGGCAAACGGTAAGTTAAATGCATTGATTTTATATGAAGTTCTTTAATTTGGTTGCATGATGCGCAACTGCCTTTAAAACTCTGTGTCTTGGTTTTGTTCTTTTAAATTGATAGATTTTACTGATAGGTTTGAACTACATTTTGTATTCTATAAAATAAAATTATGATTTTTTGGGGGGATGAAAAATAGCTGGAGTTTGATCTCCTGGTTTAACTTCTTTCACATGTAAAAGCATGTATATAACATTTTTTTATTAGTTGTTTTTTAATTAGTACCTCACCTTTGATTAATCTTAGAGAAGTTGTTTGCTGTCTATGTAATTATCAGAGGTGTACCCCTCTTCCCAGAAACAGAGCCTATTTTTAGGAAACAGAGGTTATTGACGGCCTCTGTCATGATGAGAGCCCACTCAAACAGAGGCGCAATGAATGTAAGGTGTCCAAATGTAGGTAAAAGGCCAGAGAAATTAAGGCTTTGTCTTCTATCTATAGCTTGAGGACGTCTAATGCAAGCTTATACCACATGTTCCCTTTTCTTCTTTCCTTTCTGCCCCTGATTTTTTGCTCTTCTGCAAAAGCTTTAAGACTTCTGAGGCTTTTCGAAAAAAAGCATGTTGAGTAAGCATTTCTGGGGGGTGTCAGGAGGACTGGCGATACGCTGGCATTCACCCATTCCATTCTTGTATAAAGCCCTGTGACTGCAACATTTCTGCAAGAATGGGCACTGCTGGCCTTTCAGCTTTTGAGATGGGAAAAATCTGTTACTTACAGGCAAGGCCACTCGAGAATGTTTTCTTAATCCTTCGGGAGCACTACATGTGGTAAAAAGGAAGGGAAGGATATACCTGATAGAAGCATTTTAATTTTCTTTTCTGTTGCAAGAGGAAATGGTAGGAAGTGAATGATGAGAGGCCAGGATTAAAAGCCCAGGTGGAACTTGCCCTTCTCCCAACACGTGGTATTCTGTGTGGCTCAAGCAAGAGGACCGTGACAAGTCACACCTCACTGCTGAGTCACCAGCTGTGCTTTTAGAATGGTCCAGCCACAACATTTGATACACAAATTATATTGGACATATTTGATATTGTTTGATGATGTGCATTACTCTAATGTGGGAGGCAGATGCAAAGGGAAGCATGTTCTTGACCCTAGACTGGTTTGTGCTGCCTCATATAGACCAGTCTGAATTTCAGTGGCTTCAAATATAAGTGAGCTGCTGAAGGCTATTCTAAAACAAACAAAGGTATAAAATTACTTCTGTACAAAGAATAGACCAGAATTCCTCACTAGTGAAAGGAAACAGTGGGAGGAGGGTGTGTTACTGATTTATGAAATTATGACTGGAGAAATTGAAGATGGGACGTTTGTTCACCGACTTCTCCCATACAAGCAAGCTGAGATAGCAGGCTCCAAAGAGCCCAAAAGACATCATTATACAACACCTGCTTAGGGCATATGATTAATTTCCAAATATATTCTGGATGGTAAATTTTGCATGGACTCAAAATGTCTATAGACAAGTCCATAGAAAGAGGACATCCCCTCTGACCCAGGCGGTTTGTGAAACACGTGTCAGCTTTTCCACAGGCAGCCTGCATTGCCTGCTGTTAGGAACATATTGCTGGGCCAGGCAGATGTCTGGCCCGAGTTTCTCACAGAGCACAAATCACCTTCTGCACACTGGGAAGAAGAGTCGTACTAGCTGGTGCGTGTATGACCTGCATCATAACGCTGGCTCAGGAATCACGGACCAAAATGATCCCATTAGCTAAAGAGGTACACTCAAGGCAGTGGTGTGCAGCTACATCTGCTTGCAGCTGAAGCAATGGCAAGATGAGTTAAACATTGCATAACTCCCATTTCTTCTGGTTTTTTTTTTGTTTGTTTTCTTAGGAAACAAATCCACTGTACAGAGGCTCAACAACCACTTTTAAAAATGTAACTTACAAGAACCAAGAAAAGCAAAAAGGGGCCATGGCTGCAGATTTCTATTAGCACCTCCGACACTACGAACGGTTTTACTGGCAGGATATCTAAACCCACTTGTTCTTCTCAGCTGATTACGTGATATTTGTTTGCACATTGCAGTGGTATAATCATTCTGTTAGAAAAAATATATCTTGTATTAGGAAAACTATGGATAACATATTAGTGGTAAAGGTTAGTAGAAATATTACCAAAAAACCACCTTTAATATTAAAGCCCCCCCATCTTAAAAAAAGCATCACAAATATTTTTAATTTTCTCATTAATACTAAGGATTAAAAATTATCATATGTAAACCTATTTTTGTGAAATTAGGTATACACACTGAGCTGTATACTACTTTGTTCATAGACACAATCCCATATATTTGTGTTCAGGAATGTATTTGTACCAGTCTATTTGGTGGGCTGGTTTAAATTGAAAAAAAAGATAATTTTTTCACGAATGCTGCTTAAACTACTGAGGTTACAGGTTCCTCATATCATCTGTGTCAATGAATAGTTTTTCATCAGAAACAAGTAGCACTATTGTGTATTATCTTCTGTATTTAAGGTATACAGAAACATCTCCTCTCTAATTCTTCTTGTCCGGTTTCCCTCTTTTCTTGTCCTCGTTGCTGTTTCATGTTCTTTAAGAACCCAGTCCCTGGGGTTATATCAGGGAAAGCTAAACCAAGCCCCTATTCACTTACAGAGTTGTTTTCTGTTCCAGGCATAAACTACCTTTTTTTTTTTTTTTTTTTTTTTTCTCTTTCCTTTACATTCTAGTGGAGAGGATCCAAAGCAAAAGAGAAATATTTGTAAATTAGAGACCCCGGTAGAGAAACTTTACACCAGAGGATTACCAGAACTCCATTTCACCATTTACATCCTGTTTGGGCACTCAAAATAAACCTCACATGCTGGGCCATTACATGAACTGCTGCAGGAGCCCTTTACATGCAGGAAAATTTCACACACAAAGACTCAGTATCACACACAAAGACAGTAGTCTTTTGTTGATATACCCAAAATTGTGGGGTCCTTTCAATGCCCAGCAGCCAAAGCATTTATTCGTGTGTGAACTAATGTATTAGGCTTGGTTTTTTTTTTTCCAAACTAAGCAGCAGATCTATGGATTCCACTTCATATTAATATCCATGACGTTAATAAGGATTTTTAAATCTCAGTTTTAGCTAGTTACTAGTGACTTGCCATGAATTCTTAAAGTGTAATGCTGTTATCATGCACAGCACTAGGAAAAAAAAAAGCCCCAATGACATCAGCTAACATGCTGGCATAAACAATTACAACATTGGGCTATTTTAAACTAACAGTAATGTACTTTACTTTTAGTATCACTTTTCCTCTGCAGTTTTTAGTACTCTGGAACAGATAGTGAAAATATATATATGAATGTACTTACCAAAGAAGACTGGGAAATCAAAGCTACATCAACACAGTCACAGACAAATAATTATGTACATTCCCTATGGTAAATTATATATTTGATCTACAAAACTCAATGTCCATTTTGTAATAAATATTTACAAAGTCTGTGCAACTTCAGTCTCTATATCCTCTGCAATTCCTGGATGTGAGACTGATATATTAGCTAGCTCAAACACATGCCTGTTTTAGGGCCTGATCCAAAGCCTACTGGAGTCAATGGCTACAGATGAGGATCTAGTTTCAGTGAAACTATTAGTTTTGGTTTACAAAGATTGTGTTGTTTAAACAAACTGGTTAATACTGTCTATTAGTGGATTAGAACCTATAGTATATATTTCTGTGCAAAGAGAAATAAACGGTATCAGATGCCTTTGGAAAGAAGGTGATGCTATAGCCACATATTAAATACAAAATTATTGCAGTGTGAAGCAAATGATAGCTGTCTTCAAACTGGAACAGATTAATTACACGTTCACATCTGTACTCTTCAGAACTCCCACATATCTCATAGTGGAAACTGTGCACAGGCAAAGGCTTGCATCTGTGGCCCTTCCAACCACTAGACTCCCACAGGTGTCAGTGCAAGTTACATGTGGGACCAAATGCTGTTTCCCTGGAACATGGATAAACTCAAGGGAGGCCAAGCTGGCTCCTGGATTCTGTCCGATTCCACTTGGGTCATGATTGCCCAAGGGACTAGGGAAATCTGGGGTTTGCCCATGTAAATTATCTGTTACTCTATTGTTTTTCATATAGAAGTCATCAAATGACGAACTGTCTCTAAAAGGAATGAAAATATTTTTATTACTTTTAAAGTAATAAAAATCTATACTGTTTATTAAATACCTTTCAAGTTCTGTTTCTGAGAAGGCTGATTCTGTTGCTCAATATTAGGGTTGAAAGCCCTTCTTATGTAGGTCACCCATTTCAATATTGAAATACATTTCGGTATTCAAATGTTATTAACAAAGTGGTGTTCACATTTCGTATCAAACACTTGGTGGTCTGCATTCCCTGTTCCTACAGGAGATTTCATTTCACAAAGCTACTCACTCTCTTCCCATCACTTGCATCTTCTGATCATCAGCAAAGATCCAACTTGGTATGTAGACAATGTTCACAGTCCAATTATTCCTCCTAGCAATCTCTCTCCAAATTATCACAGATGTATGGGAACCAGGCAGTACGTTTGGCAATTTCCCTGCTGTGACTGACTCAACTATAAATGTTCTGTGCACCTTCAAAATCATCAGGATGAAAATCATTGAAATAATTAAAAACTCATCAGAAGAGAGAAAATAGAAGGGCTTGGTGAGGAAGGTCTCTATTATTGAGGGATATCAAAGAACTAGGCTCATTCGTACGAGCCCTCCTTTTAACACCAGTAATTTAAATCATCAGTTTTGACTAAACTCCCAGATTTCAAGAACTTTAAAGATCTTACTTGGCATTCACCCTAGAAACAAGAGCGGTGTTCATCTTTTTTTTATTAACTATATTATTTTTATCTTGTAGCATTTGTACCAAAGTTCATCTTTTTCTTTTTTTTTTTTCCCTCCACCGAATTATAAGTGGGTTTGTGTGTGGTGAGTGGGACAAAAAAGTCTTTCTGCTATTTTCATGAATATTGTTTTGACCTGAGGCTGGACCTTGAGAGTGGCCAAAACATTTTTTAATAGTAATACTTCTATTCACTGAAGAGTTAAACTGAATAAAAGAATAATCATTAGCAATTTGATGGTATTTGTGTATCTTTTACACCATGTAGAATGGTAATTTCAGTATTGTATGTTAAATAGATTATTTTGCATTTCATTTATAAAAGTTGCGTGTTAGCCTGTATTGTGTATGTCCAGATTGTATTCAACTTTGTTTTGTAATACAGTTAGTGGGTAATGAATCTGGGATACAAGACTCAGATGTCAAGTGCAATACTATCCATGTCTTGTCTGCCTTTATACAGAAGTTTGTTTTGCAGTGGGCATAAGGGAGCTACTGCCCCACAAAACTTATCACACGCAATCTAAAATTAAAAAAAAAAAAAGATATGATTTTCGTCTTAGTCTATTTGAAAGAAACAGGTAAATGCCTCAACTTGTTTCTGTAAAAAAAGGAGTTATTAACTTCAAATAAAGCCTGTAAAATCGAACGCATTTTTTAATCTACTTTTATTGTTCTTTCCTTATTTCCCATTTTGGCATGTATCTTTATCATTGTTTTCACCTGATTTGATGAATCTTAGCAAATTCTCATGCTTTGGCATACTCTAGGGTTTATTTTATAACTCTTCTCCCCTTTTTTAAGACAGCACATGAGATTTAATGCCTGGATTTTGTTCTGTTTGTGATCCTTTTACTTTTCAAGGAAATGAGTTAATGGGTGAATGCTGTAAGAAACTTATTTCTGGAACTCTGATAGATTACATATGGCATTCTTTTATACAGCGATCCCTAAATTGCACAACTTGCTTAAAGCTAAAGATCCATCCATTCCATAAGTGTAACAGCAGCAATAACTTTTTAGAACTACATGGCAAAGTGCGTATTTTCTCTTTAATCTCTTTAATCCTTTTTTTCCTCTAATGAAAAGTCATGTATTTTGATGTCTGCTAATTTCCTGCTCCGAGGAAGAGAACATTCCTCTGCACCCTTTACAGAACTGTATTTAAAATCTATTGTAATCTCCAGGCACACAATAAGATCATGCTCTCCTGCATTTCACAGTGGATTGTGAAAACTGAAACTGATACAATCGCATAATGTATACTCACAGCATGTAATGTAGAATGTATTCTATCCCCAAAAGTCTATAATATTTTTTGGTTTCTTTATTTTTAGGGATGGTTCATGCTTAGAAAATTTAGTACTGTATTTTCACTGGTGTACATATGAGCTAATATTGACAGATAGCAACAAAAGCACAATGACGACAGGTAGTGTAGGTAAATATAAAGGCTTTGGCTTTTTAAAGATCTTGGTAGATGAGAACTTTGTTTCTTGAAGCTTGCTCAGTCTCTCTCTTCTACCAGTCATCATGCAAGGCAGAGAACCAAAACTTGATTTTCATTGTAACCTCTCGCTCCTCAGGCTACAGTTTACAGAATCACAAATCAGACAATTTAAAACAGTTTCAAGACATTTCTGTATTCAGACAGATGAAGTTCTCAAGGCATGATGTATTTTTTTAAAAAGCCATTTTTCCACCGGGTAACTTTTCTCAACAGTGGTTTTT
Organism: Leptosomus discolor; assembly: GCF_034619465.1. Taxonomy (NCBI): domain Eukaryota; kingdom Metazoa; phylum Chordata; class Aves; order Leptosomiformes; family Leptosomidae; genus Leptosomus; species Leptosomus discolor. The sequence goes on along the minus strand of NC_141395.1, from coordinate 18,770,984 downwards.
TTCATTACTGTTTCCATATTTAGAACAGGTAGGAGTGTAAATAGAACCAAGGTCTTTATGTATGAAGAAACAGGAAATTTCTATTTCGTGTTCAGCCATTGGATGTTACCTCTGACTGGAAAAGTGTGTACCACCAACTTCGGGCTTCAAAGTTAATAACTAGTTCAAAGGCAAATTGTATCTCCTGTTGATCTTCTTAGGTGAGAGCTTAAAACTTGCTTTCTCTGAACCCTTAAAAATCAGACTTATAATTATACTATAATTACCATGTAACAAACTCTCAGTTGGTTCTACTCTAGGTTATGGTAGACTTGAAAAAGGACAATTAAAAAAAAAAAAAAGAAAAAAAAGAAAAAAGGAAAACACCTGCCCCCAAAACCAAAGAGGAAAACCGAAACAAACAGACAAACAAACAAACAAACAAAAGCCAAAAAAAAAAAAAAAAAAGGTGATGGAGAAATTAAGCCTGAAAATACATCAAACCAGGAAAAGAACAGTTTAGGCTAAGAGTTCTAGAAAGCCTTAAAATCAATTAATTGTTACAAATGCTTTTGATATACTTCCCCCCACCAGTGTCTGCAGGGAGAGAAAGTCATCCGTGGTAATGTATCATGAGCCAACACACAAGGTGATAATCAAGTGAACCTTGGTCAAGCAAGAGAATTTGACTTTTAACAGATACAGTGGTCTCTACCTCTCATGTTCATCCCAGAGCACTTGCAGCTACTGCTTCAAGCTCTCTGGGGCAGCAGCTGTGAGAAACCAGTTCAATGTCTCCCTCCCATAGACTACAGGTTTTGGATTTCTGATGCTGTCTGAATCTGGCAGATCGAGAGCTTTATCAGAGAGAGAAGCTGCTCACTGAACATAGTATTTACTGTGGGTGATTAGTCAGTATCCCAAAAGAGCTTGTGGAAAGACTGTTCCTCAGGGTCTGGCTGCTAGTGACACTCAGGAAATTCATTCCAAAATACATCTAGGAATTTATTGTGGCTGGACAATCCACAGGAAAAATTGTGAAGATGACTTTCACTTTGAATTGAACTGGTCTTAATCTAGCTAATCTCTATTTCCAAGTAAGGACAAAAGTGTCTGAACATGTTTAATTCAGTTTATGTGATTTCCTGTACAGTCGGCAATTTAATTAATTTAAATCCTGCCTTCCTCCATATCAAAGGCCAAGATACCAGGCCCGACTGGTTTAACAGCATTGGTGTCAAGTCGTTCCCACTGGTTGGAAAGTCCTTAGAGCCTTTCAGTGACTCACAGTCAGAGCACCTACTCTACTGCAATTAAAGCATTTAAGATTTTTGACTGGACATTTGCATCTGATGATAAACTCAGCCTCATGATAGCAAACACCATTTCCCTGCAGAGAAATTATCCTATTCTTGCAAACGTGTCTAGTTCTTTCATAGGAACAAATGTTAGTCACCTCCTACCTGAAATAAGCAGTGACTAGAGATCACTGAGTTTTATCAATCGAATTTGATTTCTCATGCTTGTTAACAATTTTTCATTTTGGGCATGGAGAAATACAAAGGAAAAATAATTTTGCTTTTTCTATTGTCTTACCAGCATAAAATTCAGAAGAAATTTTAACAAGTGGTTCCTTTGTGCCTACCTGTATGTGTGTATGTGGATATAATATAAAATAGATAAGTAATGAAGACAGATTCTACGACTGTGCGAAGCCAATAGGAGCTCTGGCTTCTGGACATTTTTAAACCCTGGTTCTTAAATCCTCAACTATGAGACCACTGTCTATCTATTTACCACAAAACAAAATATTGAAGATAACAAAAAAAAAAAGTCTATACCTTTTTATTGAATACAAAGTTAGGTATTAAACTCAAAGATTATTCCACCTAAGACAAAATTGGTCGAAGGAAAGACGCAAAGTAAAATTGCTTTGCATTTCTCTGTGTGCACATTCTCTAACGAGCACAGTAAATGTGTTCATTAGTTGTGGGATGTGTGAGTCTGAATGTGTATGCCTGGCTGGAAAAAAAGATCAGCTCTTCTGAGAAGGAGCGTACAAGGCACAAAGGCACACCCTCTCCCAACCTGTGAAGTCATGTCAGCACTCGGTACACCTAGAATTTCTGCAAGCATATATCCTTGTTCTGAGTGTTACACCCAGTCAAGTTTTTTTCTGACTAGATTAATGATATGTTGTTTGAGGCTGTCTGTCCTTCCTAGGTTGCTGTTCTTAGTCTCTTAGTAAATGACAAAGCTTAAGACTACACCCAACCCTCACTTCTGCACACGCCATTTTATACCAGAGCCAAGCCCAGCTCGTAGACACGCTCCTGTTTCAGACAGCATTACATCAGTGGGATACCCAGAGAGGCAATGGGATCCAGCATGAGTCGTTTTGGCAGTGGCCGCTGGAGATCAGCAACTGCAGGCTTGGGTTCCTGCTGTGCTGCCTTGCAGCTTGGCTGCCAAACTGCTGCTGCTGGCTGGTGGGGCTGCGTGGGCATGCAGATGTGGAGGGAACCCTGATGGACTTGTGCTTGAAAGCATCAGTTTTCCTGGAGCTGATAAAAACTGTCCTCAATGCTTCCCTGTCAGAATCCATGTCCACTCCCATTTTTTATAGTGGAACCTGCTGCTTATTCCCTATTACCCTGATTTATGAAGCTTCACCCTGATAAAATGAAGGTGGGTTGTGCTTAAGGAATTGGTTAGCACAGGGTGGTTTGACACATCTGACCAAACAAATCAGGAATGGTTTTGCCTACAAAACTGTTTGCATATGATTAAGAAACACAGAGAAAACTATCAGACTCTCAGGTGCATTTAAACCATGAAACAAAAGTTGTGAAAGTTTCATGTGATTTATATTTGTTCCAAAACGTCTGCTAAGCAATTAAATGATTTATTGGCTTGTTTAGAAAGTGTAACATTCGTTGATCACAGTATGTGTAACTTCTGGTATTGAGTACGAGTCATAGTTGTTTAGTAAACAAGTCTACAGTCTTTTCTTGGGAAGACACTAACTACTCTCTTGCAGCAAATCTTTGCAAAAATTGTCTCATTCCACTATTGCTTTCACTACAATAGTACTAACAATGGAAGGCTCCTTTGATGGCAGCCATGTATGTTTTAAGCATGATTTGCTAGGTTAGCAAAGTACTTACCTGTCTGTTACTTTATAGGTGTAAGTGGGCATATACAAAGGCTTGAAGTCATTATAAGCACATAAATGCTTAAAATTTAAGCAACAAATCAGAGTTGAAAATTTATGTTAAACACTGAGATCAGTTACGTGACAAATTCTTGAAATGTTTTAACCAGTTGATCAATTGTACATTACAGCTCTGAGCTCTGTAAACCCGCACTAATTAACAGGGATGGGAAGACTTCGGAAAATATCTCTAGGCACAGGCTGTCGAGGCCAACAAATTCAGACATGGGGCAGCTGGGAGCAGAAGTAGTTAAAAGCTGCATGAAGACTGCAGACAAAAATAGTTATACTGAATATTTGCTCTTTGCATGTAATTCCCCTTTCTACAGTGCCAATGTGATATAGTTTAGATCCAAAGTCCTGACCTAATACTGGCTTTTCTCAGAAGTTCAGTAAACAGCAATCAAGGGAAAAATCTAAGACTGTTCCCAGCACAACATGGTAGCATCCTTTCCCTCAAGGAGTGCAAGAGAGGATGTTCAAAGTGTAAGAGGGAGCCACAGCCACTTCCCTGTTGTATTGCATTCCCTGTGGAGATGCTGACAGCACGCTTGGGATGCTGTAAAGAACTCTTTTCACCTTCTTTTCACCCATGTCCTTCTGGCCTCACTGCTAAGAGGCATTTGGCACTGCAGTGTGTATAATTTATAAGCACATGTGTATTTTTGCTTTAGCTGCAGGTAGTTAAAATGATGTGAAATGCATGGTATTGGTGTGTATGTATTAAATGAGGATTTGCTTAAAAGCCTTGAATATGGGAAAAATACAGTGGTCTGGTTTGGCTAGGATAGAATCCCAGCCCAGCCATGCTAGGCAGGCTGTTGGCAGTTTTGAGTCAGCCAGGGCAGCTGCCCTGAGTCAGCTACAGGGGTAGCCCATCCCATGATGTCATGGTCATTATAAAGGGGGAAGGTTGGCTGAGGAAGGGGGAGTTCCTGTAGGGTTCCTCCTGGGTTCTGACTGGTGTCTTCCTGGTGTCTTCCTGCTCTGGCTTCTCCCTGCTCATGAGGACTGGTCTCTTGTCTGTGACCACTGCATGTTCACTTGGCTGAGTATAACTTTGTATGCCTTTGTCGGTATTTGTGCTATTTCATTAAATGTGTTTTCACTTCCACCCATGGATCTCTTCTCCTTTTCCCAATTCCCCTTCCCAGCTGGTGAGGGGTTGTTAGGTGACAGAGTGACTGTTACAGTTTAATCCCAGGCACAGGCTAAACATAGGCAGTCTATTTGGTGTCTGATGTTTATTTGGGACCCAACTTTAGTAGCTCTCCCAGGAGAGTTGTAAACCTTTAAGAGCCTCCAAGGGCTGAAGTTTCAAAAGATTTTGATTGAGTCCTACCTGGAGTTTGTGGCAGAAAGCATCAGGGGAGGACTCCAGGTAGGGCCATTATCCTCAGCTGCAGTATAGAGCACATTTTCAATGTCCCATCCTGTTTGGACTGGCCCAAGGGATACTGCATGTATAATCTCTTGTTTGATTTGTTCAAAGGCCTGATGTTGTTCAGGGCCCCAGTTAAAATTGTTTCTCTTGCAGGTTGATTTGTATAGAGGTTTCACAATCTGATCGTAACAGGGAATATGCATTTCCCAGAAACCCACAAGGCCTACGACAACTTATGTCTCCTTCTTGTTATTTGGTGGAGACATGGCTGTTATCGTGTTAATCGTGTCCATCAGGATCTGGTGACACCCATCTTGCCATTTGAGTCCCAGAAACAAGCATGAGAAATCAAATTCGATTGATAAAACTCAGTGATCTCTAGTCACTGCTTATTTCAGGTAGGAGGTGACTAACATTTGTTCCTATGAAAGAACTAGACACGTTTGCAAGAATAGGATAATTTCTCTGCAGGTCCTTTGACCTTGCCTCTTCTGATGGCAAAACTGGCTTCCGGAAGAATCTGAATTGCTTTCTCCCCTTTCTCAAAAACTTCTTCCGCTGTATTACCCCATACACTGATGTCATCAGTATATTGCAAATGCTCAGGAGTGCCACCCTTTTCTAGTGTAGACTGAATTACTTGACGGCAAATTGCGAGACGGTGTTTCCACCCCCAGGGCAGTCAATTCCAGGTGTACTGGACACCCTTCCAGGTGAAAGCTAACTGTGGCCTGCACTCCACTGCCAAATGTGCTGAAGTTCTAATACATCCAGCGTGGCAGCACTCAGCAGTGGTGTAACTTTATTCAGGCCATGATAGTCCATTGTCAGTCTCCGCTCTCCATTGGACTTCTGCACTGGCCATATGGGACAGTTAAAGGGTGAGTGTGCCTTGCTGATCACCCTTTGGTTCTCCAGCTGACAGATCGGCTCATGAATGGGGATCAGGGAGACTCTATTAGTATGATATTGTCACCAGTGCACTGTTGTAGTGGTGATGGGCACCCCTTGTTCTTCAACCCTCAGCAGCGCCACAACAAAAGGGTCCTCTGACAAACTGGGCAAGGTAGACAGTGGTTTAATTTCCTCCGTCTCAACCACTGCTACACCAAACCCCCATCACTACCCTCCTGTGTCTTTGAAATACCCTCTTTTGAGATAGTCTACACCAAGAATAAATGGGGCGGCTGGCCAGTCACAATAGAATGCCTCTTCCACCCATGTCCAGTCAGACTCATCTCTGCTTCCACCACTGTCAGTTCCTGCGATTCTCCTGTCACTCTGGAAATACAGCATTGTGTTCAACCTTATAAGGGAGTTTTTCACTTTGGAATAAGAAGTTTCTAGCCTAAAGACATGAACAGCTAACAAATAAAACTCTCGCATTTAGGAAAAAAACCCCACATTCTGACCAGTGAATGTTAAACTGGCAGTTTGCAACTAGGGGTTCCAGTTAACCTGAAGTTGGCCAGTGTAAGCTGTCCCATAGGGCTGTCTTATCCAATGCAGGCTGATGGGGACTGAAACTGCAGAGCCTGGCAGCCGCAGCAGTTGCCTGGGAGGATGGAGTAGCGTAACAGAAATATACAGGTAAGGCTGCTAAAAGGAAAAGGGGTGTCGCTGTGCATGGTTGGGATGTGTCAGAGGAGGTAGGGAAGTGGAAGCAGTGCCTGGGGCCAGCTGTAAAAGGAGTGGCACAGCTGATACATGAGAGTAGTTCTGTGTCTGCATAAGCAGGAACACTTTTAAGTGAAAGGGAAGATGAATACCAGCTTGGGAGTTGCCTGGAGATGCCTGTGAACTGTCACTTTTTGAGCTAAACAGGATCTAGGATGGTGTTTCAGAAAAAGATGGAGTTGTTCCTTGCTGGGCATAGCTACTGCAAGCAATTTTGGTCCTGCTTTTTCTTCCTAGCTGTTCTCTAGTTTGGTAGTCCCATTCTGGCTGGTAGGAGGAAAAAAAAAAAAAGGACATCTGCCCTCAGACTTCAGATTAGGAACAGAAATTGCTGCGTGAGAAGATGCTGAGCATGTGACTCACTGGATATATGTGTGTATCTTGGAAAAGCAATGGGTTTGTGAGAAAATGGAATTAGTGTGAATTTGATGAGGGCTTGTATTTGTGGATGAGGGCCATGAAGACATACTAGGTTCATAGCTGTGTACAGGTCTTATACAGAAGGCTAAGGTAATGTTTAAGCAAAGACAGGGGAAGCTATCAAACATCAATGTAGAGTACCTAAATAGCAAAGGCAGATAGATCAGCTGAGACAAGTGCAAATATATATATATCGGTCCCAGTAGACACAAAAATAAAGAGAACAGATCATTGGCAGAGAAATGAGGAGAAAAATATTTACAAAAAGTGGGTTCCAGACAGAAAATAAAATAAAGGAGCAAAACCACTACAGCAAATGCCTTGAAGGAAGACATGTAAAACTTCAAATAAACAAACAAACAGACCAACAAAGAAATAAAATTGGAAAGTTATACAATTTAATGTGCAAGATAACATAAACTATGTCATCAAGTTTACTTTGGAAAATGTTGCCAACCATGTTGGTTTTACAACCCACTATGACAGCAAAGATGTCTTATTATTGTTAAGTCGGTATAGCTTAGCTATAAATAAATACCCAGGTCAGTGTAACTGCAGCTGCACTCAAAAGGATTTACCAGTTTAGCAAGAACAGATCAGACAGTAAAAAACTGTTTAGTCAAAGAGGGAGATCTGAATATCAAAGAAAAAAAAAGGCAAGAAAAAATACTCAGAAGTAATAAGTTGCTAATTTGCATTTAGTAAAATACTTACAAAACCATTGTTGATGTGTTCATTATTAGGAATCTGTAATCAGAACATGCTAACTTTGATCTTACTGAAATGAGCAGAAAAATCCTCCTGAGGTGGGCCTCCTTCCCACAGCCCAGAGCCTCAGTTTTGCTCACTGGCACCTCTATTTTTACATGTAGTACCATGAACACAGCATGGTCTCTCAGTGTGACCCAGAAGCAGGCTTTGGAGCAAGAGAGCCCTTTTCTCGAGCTCAGTACTCAAAGTAGTGACCAAATACTCCTGAAGAGATGTAGACAGTTCTGAGTGGCCAGATTTTCAGAAATGGCTTATTAACAAGCTTCTTTCTCAGAATCTGAAATTCTCTGAAAGCTGCAGCTTTCCTGAGAGATACATTACAGTTCCTTGAGAGTTACACGCCTTCTGTCTTGCAAAGTCAGGTCACTTTTAGAACAGCTTGCTCAGCAATGTTTCCTGCTGTTTGTTCTCTGCCAGACATTTTTATCATGCATTTTATCATGGGAGAAACCCCTCCAGTTATCTGCTGCTTTCTCAGTGTTTGGTTTTATTTGCTTCTTAGTTTGTTCTACCAAACTACCAGCAAGAAGCTCCTCTCAAGCCCAAAGGTTTCTGTTTCCATGTTCTGTGTCATGATTGAGGTGGACATGGGGGAACAGACGCTCTGTTCAGTTATGCTCCAACACTGTACATTTACTTTTATAAATTCATGTATAGATTTATATATATTTATAAACTTGTCTGCTATGCATAAAGAGCAATGCAGAAAGATGCTTATGCAGATTAAAACCTAACTGTCGTGCTGATTCCAGTAAAACTGTTCTATGTGTAACCCAGAGGTTCTGCTTTTGAGTTTCCCTCCACTACTCACGTTCCCTAAGACTGAAACTCAAACAAAGTGGGGCACCTTCTGCGAATACTCGACTGAAGACAAAGAACGAAATGGAAGGTGGCAATCATTCTTCCCTGTGCCAAAATGTAAAATGACTTCGAGTTGACAGGCTGACCTAGCTAAAAAAACCAGTCTCCGAGTGGGGTCTTGTAAAAGTCAGGATGCTCAGGGACAGAGCAGAAAACCTGTGAAGATGGACTATGCCATCAATGGTCTCCCACCTTCAGCGTCTCTGTGTTTTTTTCTGTTCTTCTTAGGATAACAGTACTGGGAACGCAGGCATAAGAAAGTCAGTGTTTCCAGATGGAAAATAAGCTTAATATAAGCCTTTATGCCCGCTTGAATCTACAACCCCGATCTGGGCAGACGGCCGGAGCTGCCTGAGCGCCCTTCCCAAGCCCGGCCGAGCCGCCTCTGGCAGCGCCCCCTCTCCCGGGGGACGCGGGCGGGTGCGGAAGGCTCGGCGGGCGGGTGCGGAAGGCTCGGCGGGCGGCTGCCGCGGCCTCCCCTGCGCCCCTCCCGCGGCCGCACGGAGGGAGCCCGCGGGCCTCCTCCCCGGGCCGGGCCGGGGCGCCCCTCCTTCTCCCCGCCGCGGGCCGCCGGCGGGGTGGGATCGCTCCTCTGCCCTCCCCCGGGCAGGGCTGGTCCCGCGGAGCGGAGCGGGCGCGGGTGGGCGCAGTGCCGCGGCGATGCTGGGCGTGCGGCTGCGGCTCCTGGCGTGCTGCCTGCTGCTCGGCGGCCGCGGCCCGGCGCGGGGCGCCGCCGCCCTCAGCCGGGACGAGGTGCCCTCCCTTCGGAGTGAGTGACGCCTCCGGGGGGCGGCCCGGGGAGGGAGGGAGAGGGGGGGCGCGCACCCCGGGGGTCCCTGCGGCGGGTCGGGGGCCGCCGTCGGTCGGGCAGCGGCGGCGTCCCCGCTCCGCGCCGGGCTGAGCCGTTCGCCCCCCGCCGCTCCCCAGCCCCGTCCCTCCGTGCAGCGGTGGGGAAGCGCGGGGCCTCCCCTTCGGTGTCTGCCCGGCGGCCCCGGCAGAGCCCCGGCGGCTCTGAGCGCTGTAGGCGGCCAGGACGTGCCAGGGCCGGGGCGAGTCCTCCTGGGATCAGCCCGACCCCGGTCAGGAGCGGCTGGGCAGGGTGAAGGTGTCGCCCCGCACAGGGGTGAGGGGTTTTGGAGGCATGGGAGGCCGAGGGCGGGCACTGAACCCGTGCGAACCCGGCCGTGCCTTGCTGCCCCTTGCTTTTGTTGCACCTAGAGGGAATGCAGATTATTATTTTCTCATTTTCAGAAATTTCAGTTATTTTCTCTATTAGCACATAAGCAATTCTCACTGCTTTTTTTTTTGGGGGGGGGAAGGAAGTGGGAGGTGAGGAGGAAGGAAGTGAAGATATCTTGTTCTCCTGGTCTTGTTACAGTCGTGTATTCACTCTGAGCTGTGTTCAGCCTATGTAAACAGGAACTTGGAGTACTGGTCAGCTATCAGCTCTTCATCTGCGGCTTCACATCAGCTTGAGGCTTCACTTCTGGGAGTTTGTTTCTTGTCACCCTGTACTTGTATGGAGGGGCCTGGGTGTAGGAGAAGTGGGAAGTTTCCAAAGGCCTCCCTCCGCCCTGTCAGTTCCTAAAGCATAGGCTATCTCTTTTTCTCTTTGGGTTCTCTGGGGCTTGCAAGTTTATAGAGCCCCTTGCAGCTCTTCATCTGCAGGATTTTGGCCACAGAATCCTCCCCGAACCCAGGAGCTTTGTAACAAAACCCTTCTATGAGAGCACCTGTGAAACGGACAGTGTAACTTTGCAAGCTGAACGGAGGGGAGCCTTATAGGTGTTCCCAAGGCTTGATGTTGTTCCGGTTGTCTCATTGCCCTGCTTGAGGAGAGGGCTGAGGCCCATGGAGCTGTCACTGAGTCTGCCATCTCTCACGTCTTCTGCCTTGAACTGGCAGCTACCTGGCAGTCCTCAGGCCAGAACAGCTCTCTTGCCAATTGCATTTTGTATTTGGGGAGTGGAAACCGCATTTAGAGGGGGGCTGTGTGGCTCAAGAACTACAGTCTGGCTGTTCTTGGCGTGAGTTGCTGCAGAATGAAGAAGGGAAGCATGCTATTATTCACAGAGATCACCCAGCTGAGTTATTTGTGTAGACTGCATTAAGACCCTTATCTTTTCTCAGCAGTCGTTGCAACTCTTAAGGGCCTTACTGATAAAGGCATTCAAAGGTTCAGAATCCTTCATCTCTGAGTTGTGGTGTTGCTTTCCCCAACCCCAGGAAGCTGCTGCATGGGAGCTGCTGTGTGCAGTGGAGGTGGAGGTAGATTGGGAGTTTACATAAGTTTATTGCTCACTGCCTCAAGTGTGAATCCCAGTATCATGGTGAATTAAGTTCATTAATCAGCGTTTACTGGTGCTAACAACAACCCATCTTCCACTTATCTACCAAATTAACAGCGTGTTTTCTTGGTCAAATAAGATAAGATGCTGTGGGAGCGAAATACCCTTTCTGGCCATGTAGATAGAGACGCCTGTGTTGCCATGGAGGATTGGGTTGGATGAGGAGGATGAAACAAGCACAACTTCACGGAAAATTCAAAAGCAAAGGGCCAAGCTGGGTATCTGTGACAGAATGTCATCTGGTGGTTTTTCAGTGAGCTCAGACACTTGAGAGCTGTAGAGATACAATGGGTTAAAGGAACCTTGCTCTGCCCCAAACTGTTAAGGAGTTAATGTAAGACAGCTGCTGGGTGCTTGGGAGATGCAATTACATAGGCTGATCCTCACCTGCTGGTAGTCAGAAAGGCTTGCCCCTGCTCCCGTGCCATCACAAGCTACCAGTGCCTGTAGCCACGTGGAAAACAGCCCCAGTTACCAGTGGTACAATCTGCAGTGTGACTGTGTCCTCTCTGTAAGTCAGGCTGCTTGATGTGCTCTGTGCAGAATCTATAACCATAATCCGTATCCTCTCTGTTCTGCTTGTTGTGTGCATGTTACGTTGGTGAGCTGATCTCCTGTCTTGCACAGCACTGTCCCACTGCTGCTTGAAAAATCTTTTTTTCTCTAGAGGTACATCTAAACTGTATGTGCTAAACCCAGACATAGCATCTGAGTGGACCTCTGCGTCTCATACTTTTAAGTGTGGGCTATGTCAGTTTGAGACCTTTTTTTTTTATTATAGCTACTACTTCAGGATGTTTAGTGTAGTGAATTACAGCAACTAGAAAGCATATGTGGCAGAAATCATCACTGCAAAATTTCAAGGCAAAGTGGAAGTGCTGCTCAGGTTTTCAGTGCATAATCTCCCAAGGCATAAAATAAGTATCTCACCTGCAGCGTGAGAGGAACTGCATGGGTTAATTACCATTGAATTTCAGAGTGAATGAAATAGCTGAGCTGTTATAGGTTTGTATTTTGTTGATTTCCAGTTCCTTAGCTGCCCTCAGTTTTTTCAGTCTATGTGCTCAGTTAAGCATTTGCTCCCAAGATGTTAAACAGCCGACTTTTTTTCACATACTTACAATGTGATGTCACATAGTTCAGTGAATTTCTACATGATGCCAGGAAAGCCAGGATGTCAGGCTAACCCCGCAACATCTGCCGTCAGGGTAGTCATGTATAGTTGAACAATATGCATCCAATAGGGAAGGCACACTTTAACCCTTGGCCAGCAGCTCTCATAGTATAGATAAAGCCTACCCTTTCTGTATCCTATTTGCAATGCAAAATATTTTCTTTCTGCCTATAGAGTTGCAGAGAGTGAAGAATGAATATGGCAGAAAATATGATAGCGTCAGCCTTAAACTTTTTAGCTTTTCAATTGCACTCTCCAATCCGCCCCCAGGAATTATTTTACAATATACAGTATGACTTTTTGTAACACTTAAACCTGTACTCTTATTACTGGGTATTTCTTGGTGACCAGTGTGTTTTTTTTCTTTGAACGTGAGTGATGGTTTTGGGCACCCCATTTTTTTTTTGGCTATCCAACTTGAGAAATATTACCTAGCCTTACTTCTGTGATCTTGCAAGTGGTCCACATGTTAAAAACTCAGCTGGCGGTAAATTTAGACCAGTACTCTTATTTTTTGAAGTGCCAGTTATTCTGATGGGTATTTTCAGGTTTCTTCCTAAATGGCTCCAACTAAAACATTTGTCTTTCGATAGTATTTGATCAATTGCAGTATTCCACAGGTTGAAACTTTTTTTTTTTTTTTTTCCCCCTGCAGATAAAGGGATATTTATTATCCAGAATGAAGGCTCCAACTTGTGCGTTAAAGTGGACACAGTTGGCCTTGTTCTGGAAGACTGCGGTAAACTCTCAAAGGACATGTTATGGAAATGGGTATCCAATCGCCGTCTTTTCAACATAGGCAGAAGTACCTGTCTAGGACTGAAGATCAGTAGACCAGAACAGCCGTTAAGTATGCTTGAATGTGATTCAACTCAATACTCGTTATGGTGGAATTGTGATGGAAAAACATTAGTTGGTGTATCAGAGTACAAACTAGCTGTTGAAAACGGCAAACGGATTGTGGCCAAAAAAAAATCTACTTATCAGTGGAAACAGTACATGTCCTATGATGAAGACCTTTGTGAACACCCATTTCAAGGTAAAAATAAAATTTTTTCATAGAAGTGTAGATGTGAAAAGTTTTCAAAAGTTTTATTTGAAGCAAGGTCGAGTGCTTATGATCCTTTCCAGCCTCTGCTGTGGTTTGGGACTCAAAGTTTGGGTTTTTTGTATGCAGTGGTTGAGGTGAGCATACCACACAATTGCTTTTTTTCCTCATCTGTTATATGGACCCAACAAAGCACCAGTATCCTTCCAAACCAGGAAATGCTCATTTCAAATCCTCTGTAAAATAAATAGGGGAACTAAGGTTTTGCAGTTGCCTGTCCTGCAGCTTTCATTATCAGATGAACCCAAAGAGAGAGAATGAAGGATTTGGAATCCTGTCAGTGAAAATCAGTCTGTGATCGCAGCATACATGAACCAAATGTTTGCAACGTTCAGCACCTGGACTCTGAACGTGCCAAACTTTGGAGCAGAGATCAGGCTTTTGATTAATCCTGCTGTACAGCTAGCGAAGGCGTAGGAATGTATGTCTGCAGACCTGAACAGTTTTCCAGGTGTGAGGACTAAGATAAACCCATTGACTACAAACAGCGACAGACAGCACCTTGACCCCTTCCTTGGTGTTTCTGTAGAAGGAAAGACCTCATGTTTGCACAGTGTCTCTCCGACTGGAGCTGTTGATATTCCCCATTTGAACTGAGTGTTTGGGTTGCAGATCTGGTCTCTGGTTTCCTCTGTAGGTGTAGCTGGGCTTGGCCTCTGCTCTCACCAAAGTCCTTTCTTTGGGAGCTGTGATAACTGGGAAAGCACTACAGTGTTCAACCTCTTCTTTAAAACCTAGTGGAGTTTATACTTAAGACCAGACACAAAATACTTAAACCCACAAAAAGTTTTACACGTTTGCTATGTACACAGCGAGATGAAAGTAGACCTGGATTAGCCCTAGTACTGCAATGTCTGGGAGAAGAGGATGAGCCTTAGGCAGGCGCTTCTAGCCTAGTTTCAGGACTAAAGTAATTAATTGCATTGGCAGAATCTCTTTCACCTCCAATTTCACTTTTCCTCCCACCTTAGCTTATGCACATGCAAATGCAGGCCAGCCTGTTGGTCCACCAGGTTGGGGGGGGCATCTCTGCCTTCAAAGAAATAATGTATATAGCTGTGGTGAGAGGTCTGTAGCTGTTGAATTTTGTTTCTTCCCAGGACTGAAATAATCTCTTGCACCTCCGTAGCTAGCGGCATGTTAATGGACAGACAGAGAAGCAATCCTGATTTTTTTTTTACCCATGTCCTTTGTATCATCTGTTGATATCAGAAGGCTTTAAAGGGGATTTACAATGTGTAAACTACTTTTTTTATGTGTGCACAGCCAGCTGTTAACTCTGGAAACCTCTGGGAACCTGGCAGTATGTATTTATTCTGTAGTTGAAGGACTTTGATCTTTAGGCTATCAACATGGGATCTTTGACAAACAATTTCATTCCAAGTGTGATTGTGGTTCTTTGACCTTTGGTAGAAGATCTGAGGTTAAGGAGGCGCTCACTGAGGTAAAGCTTTTACAGCTTTCAGTTGCACTGGGTTCTCTCAATATTTTGATACTCAAAGTACAATAGAAAAATATATTAAGTATTTTATAAGGCATTAATTGATTGTGACAACAGAGGTATGTAACATCAGGTTTTTTGCTAGATTATTATTCCCCATGGTATAAAAAATTATTTTTAAAAGTTTATTTAATGTTCCTTTGTTTTTCACATTTCCTTCCCCATAGAGTGACAAAGAGAATGGAAAAAACATTTAGAAATCCACTTTATAAAGACTGGGAGGAGCAAGGGAAATAATGCTAAATTGCTTATCTGTCATAGACTAACAAAAATTAAGTAGAGTTTCCATCTGACCCTGTACTGATTCTGCTAACTATTGTTTAATGTAGTTATTCTGAAATTTAAGTGTAGATTTTATATGTTAATTGTTCAGGTTTGGGTTTGGGTTTTTTTTTTCAATTGTAGTAAGTTACAAGAATGTGTCTTGTTTCATGGTGACAAATTTCATACACTATATTTCCAGATTCTGTTTGCTGAAGTTATGCTGCTCATACTTGTAATGCTGTCTTATCAATTATAAACTAAAATTATAAAATAACTTTAGGAAATTTATTTTTATCATTGCTGCTAAAAAAAGGGAATAATGAAATACAGAAGTGAAGACATTTCTGTGGTCTGCATTCTTTTAATCTCTGCGTTTTGTTTATTCCAGAAACATATACCTTGCTGGGAAATTCTTTTGGTTTGCCATGCATTTTTCCATTTAAATATAACAACAAGTGGTATTATGAGTGTACCAAAGATGGAAAGGAATTTGAGTGGTGTGCCACAACAACTCACTATGAACAAGATGAAAAATGGGGGTTTTGCCCAAATGCTGGTAAGATGTTGCTTGTCTTCTCTCTCCCCTCAACCCCCAAGAGTATCTTTGCTCTTTATTAGTAGTTCTAGGGCACACTGTATTTTGGATTACTTTCTTTCTGTTAGAGGGGAATGTCTCTTTAAAAAAGGCAAAATAAGACTAGCAAAATTTATTATAATTTATCAGGTTTGTCCTTTGGAGTCTCAAGTCCTCATCTCAAAAGCAAAACCACAGGGGGTGAGCAAAAGGATGTTACTCTGTGTAGCCTGTTGACCTTACCCTGCAGCTAAACCTCTCTCTTCTCTGTCCCAGTGATATATAAGGAGCTCCTCTGAAGCACGTAAAGGGTTGCTCTTGCAAAGTCACATTCTGCTTTTGACTGCATTACATCTTGCACATTCCTTTTCTTCTGGGCAGTACTTGGACACATCTTGGGCCTAAAACACTTAGAAGCAAGAGCTTCAAAAATACTTGCTATTGGAAAGATTTTGGGTGTATAATCTTCAAGAATATTCCAGCTTCTTGCATAAATAAGCAAAATAGTATCTTCTGTCAGCAGAAGTGGTTTGGAAAAGCCCTCCCTGCTCAAGCTGTGTTTCAGATCTCTGTTCAAAAGGATCTTAAAAACAGCTGTAAATGTGTCTTTGTAATGGGGATTTCTGAGCCACCATTGTAATAGATGGCATTTTCAGCCTTGCTTACACTTTGTAATTCTCTTGAGTACGAGATAGAAGGAGATCCAGTGACTGCTCATCCAGAAGTTGGGTGAGGTGTTTGTAGTGTGAATGTTTCAACATTCAGCTTTAGGAACAAATGATCAGCTTGTTTAAATTAAAACATAGCTCTGTTGGCTTCATGAGAGCTGTGAAAATCACCACCAGCAGATCAGCTCCCGAGTATTTTATCAATGGTATGAAATATGAAGCAACATTTTATTCCATTAGTGCCTTTTTTCCATATGTTCTTTAAAAAAGGAACATGAAAGGAGTTCATAATCATGCTACAATTGGGACACTACTGTCATTAATTAATTGAATTGTTCAAGGTGTTGTATTTCTGACTAGTTTGTAGTCTTGGGCTGTTGGTGACAAGTCTATTTTAGCAGAGAGCGGCTGCGACGTTTTTTGGAAGAAGAACCCTGAGACGCACCTTTGCTACCAGTTCAACCTTGCGTCTGTGCTGACCTGGCGTGAGGCACGGGCTGCCTGTCAGCTGCAAGGAGGAGACCTGCTGAGTGTCGCCGACCCCGAAGAGCAGAACTACATAAGTAACTTAAGCAGTGAGTAGACATTTCTTTGGGGACCTTGTAGGAAACCTGTAGTTAGATTTCCTCTTTACCTTTGAAAAAGGGTTAAGCTTTGGAGCTTATCACTCTGTGTGATGTCTCTCCCATTGCTGCTCGTAAGGCTTTGTCACACACCTCAGAGGAGCTATTTGAAAAAGCAAGGGTGAAGGTAAGTTACCACCTTAATAACCTGAGTTAAGAAGTGGTGATAAGTGTTGTGTGAGGGTGTGATTGTCTTAATTCTCCCTCTCCACAGAGACTCCCATTCATTCTTGCAGCTGTGGTTGTGGAGTGTGTTTGTTTTCTTTGGAGGATTGTACAAATATTTACCTTCTCTGCCATGTACCCTCCTGTCCCTTTCTCCTGTTAAGTTTTCTTTGCCAGCTGGACTTCACCAAGCGCGAATGACAAGAACATTTCTGAAGGTTTGAAGTAAATGTCCTGTATGGGAAAAATGCCAGCTCTGTTTTCATAAATGGATGGTATTCCTTCTCTGACAAGCCTTTTGCTTTCACCTGTGCAGCAAGCATCTCAGACAAATTTTGCAGAGCCTTCTGACAGCATGGCTTTTGTGGGTATTTTAGCGTGAGTGGAGAGGACCAAGTGGAGGAATGGGTAGTAGAGCTGTGATGTGAAAGGCTGCCACAGGTTTCTTGCCCATTGGTTCTCATTATTGCTGATTTTCAATTGCAGGATATAAGCTGACAGGAAGTTTAAAAAATTATTTCATCAGCTTTTTGATAGGCCTGCAGGCTGTAGAGGGACTGAAGTTTGGTTTACAGAAAGCAGAAACAGGCTAGCATTTATGTAGCTGCTTGTTCTGGATTTAACTTCTAAGGTCAGCAACAACTTCTGCAGGAAGGGTTTGCAGGATAAATAACTTTTGAAGGATGCAGACTTCTGAGTTTATTCCTTTTCATCTCTGTGTTGCTTAACAAAGTAATAGACTTTTTCTAAGGACAGGAAAAACAGCCTGAACTCTCTGGAGCCTGATTTGAAGTTTTGTAACAAGCCAGGACAGCAGATCTGTACCTGTAGATATTTTAAAGCGTGTGTAAGGCATGAAGTATTACTTTTTTTTGTTTGTTTTCTGTTTCAGGGCAGTTAAATGCCACAGACATGATGCTGTGGATGGGCCTGAATCGCCTGGAGGAAGATGCTGGCTGGCAGTGGTCAGATGGAGCACCGCTAGTGTTTGTGAACTGGGGAGCAGGTACTTGGTGTTCCTTTTGGATATGTTACAGCAGTGTAGTTATATGCTCTCTATAACTACATCTTGATACAAGACTGCTGTTCCTGCAGCTACATTTGGAAAGAGAATCAAGTGAATGAGTGTACCTCTGTTTTGTAGAAATATTTATTCATGTTCATGAACTGAAAGACCCTGCTAGGGATGTAGCATCAATTGAGATGGATCTGTTTGAAGTATTAATGATCTCTCCCTTTCATCATTTACTTTTAAAGTGTTTGTAAGATTCCAGTTGCACGTTTATGTGCAAGCTATGCTCTGACTGGTATCATGGAGGAAAGGAGTATCAATTTGTTTACGTTAACGTGCTGTAATTAGCATTAGTACATTAACGTGAAGTTTGTGACTTGGTTTGCTACATTTTGAGTCTGTCCACCAGCAAATATAAAATAGACATTAGAGCTTATTTCAGCCTCTTATCTGATAGCAGCAGCCAAGGAGGGATTGCCACATAAATATAAATCATGGTCAATGTTCAGCTGTCCATAGTACTGGTGTAATATTACTAGAAGTTGGGATGTGTAGGGATGGTTATATATTCATTCAATAAGATGCAGAGAGCCTTACAACACCATTTTACAAGAAAGAACTGATTTTTTGGTAATTTCATGCTTCTCAAAAATGCGTTTGCAGATGTCTCTGATAACCATTTTAAGGAAAATCATTGTGCAGTGATTAATTCCAAATTGAAGTATGGCTGGCAAAGTTATCCGTGTGAATCTGGATTGCCTTTTATATGCAAAAAATATTTAAATAGGACAGAGCCTGAAACATTGGGTAAGTCTCTCAATGTTACTGTATCCTATTTGTGGGTATGGAAGGAGAAAAAGAGAAAGCCACCTGAATATAGTCAGCAGAACAGAGTCTTAGCTGGACTAAATGTATGGGTTTGCTAGTTTAAGTTGAATATTTACTTTAACTAATGTAATAACACTTTCTTCTGTTTAAATGCAGTCCTGGAAAACATGTCGAGAGTCTTAAAACTAACAAATAATTTTGATATACCTAGCATTTAATTGGTTCGCTACATTATCAGAGTCTTACAGAATGCTCATTCTATTTGTATTACAATAGAGCCATGCTTTTGAGTTCAAAAACAGGTTTTCAGCTTTGGATGGAATTAACCAGTGGCCCACAGAGAAGAAAGTTGTATAAATGCAGCTCAAAATTTGCGGTTATTTTTCTGGCATGCTGTACTTTTGATATACAAAAAAAAAGCATTGTAAAGGGTGAGTGTCAAGAGGATGGGCCGAGGCTCCTTTCAGTGGTGCCCAGTGACAGGACAAGGGGCAACGGGCACAAACTGGAGCACAGGAAGTTCCGCCTCAACATGAGGAAAAACTTCGGTACTCTGAGGGTGGCAGAGCACTGGAACAGGCTGCCCAGGGATGTTGTGGAGTCTCCTTCGCTGGAGGTATTCAAAACCTGCCTGGATGCAGTCCTGGGCAACCTGCTGTAGGTGCACCTGCTTTAGCAGGGGGGTTGGACCAGATGATCTCCAGAGGTCCCTTCCAACCTCTGCCGTTCTGTGATTCTGTGATTATATAAGCAGAGTGTAGTATGTATAGTACATAGAATGCCTCAGACTCCCATTCTGTGGGAAAGTTAAACACAGAGTTGAGTTTGTTAGAACACTAGTTTTTGTTTTGATAAGAACAACTTACATAGGTACAACTTCTTCCTGATAATGTGAAAGAAAGTTTCACTACTTGTTTCAGGTAACGAGAAAGGACTTACCCGAACTTTTTGTGGGTAATGCATCTGAAAAGGCTTTAGCTGGCTTTGGATCAGGTTTGGAGGTAGTAAGGGAGGTAGAATGTGTTTTAAACTGAATAACAGATCTATTAGTGCATTTGCACTATCAAGCAGCCCTAATGGTGGAACTGTAAAATAAAGTGGGAGAAATATCATTTTGCTTGGTGATACTCCATAGAGCATGTGTTTTGGCCTCCTTAAGTCACCTTGGTTGACTCTGTTTTCAGCATTTGAATATAAAAAAATAGCTCTGAATGTGTTACGAACATAGCGTAACATTGGCAATTCTGTCTAATATACATGAACTTGGTTTGCTTAATTAAAAGATACATGGAAGTATTACGCCACTCGTTGTGACACTGGCTGGTACCCACACAATCGCAACTGCTACAGACTTCATAAAGAGGAGAAGAGCTGGAATGATGCTTTTGTCTCATGCCAAAGTGACAATAGCGGGCTCATTAGTATATCCTCCATGGCAGATGCAGAGCTGCTCCTTAACTTGCTTGAAAGTGGTGAGTTTTGGAAGTTAGTTTCAAGTGTGCAGTGTTTCTTGAAGTGTTTTGTGATGCTCTTTTGTGCAATCCTTTAATGTTGTTAGCTGCTTAAGCCCTGTGTTACATGGCACACCCAAATGATGTTTACAAAAAAAGAAAGCATGATGCATGCTCCTTCTGGGAGTCTTAAAAATGTATACCATCACCTTATCCAATAACCATACTTAAAATAAAGGAATGAATCAACAAAGTAAACACAGTGAGGCCACACTGTGTTTTGTCCTTTCTTGTTCTTGTCTGGTTCCTTGCAAACTGTTGCAAGATATTCAGTGATCATCTGCATGCAAGAATTGTGCATTTCACACAATTTTAGTGTCTTTTGCTTTCAAGCTGGCTTTGTCCACACTGTAAAGTTGCTGCTGCTTAGTGTGTTGGCAGACTCCCCTTTGATGGCAGCAGAGTGCATCAAAGGAGTTCTGCTAGTCCACATTGTCCTAAGAGGTAGCATAATTACACAAGGAACCTAATGAACAAAAGCTCTTTGGTGCAGCAACACCAAGACTTTTGTTGTCATAACAGCAGCAAAGAAAAGTGAATATTTTGTGCCTCCAGCTGACATCAGCGTGCTGGCAGAGCTGCACAGTTTGGCTATGAGTTTAAGCTTCCCAGAGCTGGGGCACAGTGGCGTGCTTTATCAACTCTGCCCCATCAGCTGTGGTTGCAGCATGGTGTGTTACACTCGATGGGACAACATCTCCCATTAGCATCTCTCCTGCCAGCCATGCGCTTTGCCATCCTGTCTGTCTTTCTCTTAGATGAACCACTGTATCATCTTCCTCACCTCTATTAACAGCCTCCATAGATACAAAACACCATTATTTCCAGAGATGTTGTAATGGATAGACGTAGTTGTTCTCAGCTTGTATTCAGCTTCAAAGTCTGCTGCTTCTACTTCAGACCTGCTTCAGGCTTCTCTTCAGGAGAAGGGCTTACATGCCTGAAAGCCTGTCTGCTTTTTCTGGCTGTAGTAGCTGGTCAAGTAAGACATCAAACCACAACCCTTGTCTTTCCTGTTTGCCAGCCACTGTGGCTACAACTGTGCTGTTACTGGAACTTATAAACATCACTCAGAGAAACCTAAAGCTGAGTGTGCCATGGAAGATTACAAGAAGAAGTCTTTCCTTTCCATGTCAGGCTTTCTGATCCGTGCACTTCAAAACTGTGCATATGGTCTTGATTTGTATTTTTCACCATTTCAAAGCTTATTATTGTGTATATTGATCTATTTTTGGAACAATTTAGACTTCAAGGGCAGTAGAACATTGTCTCATCAGCGAGGTTTCCTAAAGTTTATACAGGTGTGGGGTTTTTTTGCCTGAAAGAAGGTAATTCTTATGAAAATTCCATGAATAATTTTTAATGGTGGTATTGATGTTACAGGAACAACAGGAATTATTTCTTCACCATTAAAATCTGAACTCACTTATTCTTTTACAGAAAATGTAACTGAAACATGGATTGGGTTATACAGTAATAACACCCCTGTTGTTTTTGAGTGGTCAGATAGCACCCCAGTAAAATTCTCTAACTGGCACAGCCAAGAACCTAACACCTTTCAAACAACAGGACAACTCTGTGTTTCAGCAGAAGGATCTGTAAGTTTGCTTTTCTTTTTGAAAGAATTAGACAGACACTTTTATTTTAGCTCATAATAATTTATTTTCTCACTGTCCATACTTTTTTAAACCATGACCTGTAGTATGACTTTGTTTTTTGATTCCTAATGTATTGATGTTGTGATAAATGCAATGTAGCCTCTAGAAACCAATACATTTTGCAGCACTGATGCACAGAAAATTAATCACAGATTTTGAGCTTATGTTCAATAAAAAATGTTACATACATAAAGCTTGCCAAATGGAAGAGAACAAATATGAGTAGGTGTTTTGATAAAGGCAAAGTAATTTAAAATCCAAGTAGTGTCTATTGTAATTTATGATGCATCAGTTCTGGTCTTAAAATCTTCAAATTCATGTTTTGAAAAACTGTCAGCTGTGCCTATTTTATTTTCCTGTCAATATTTATAAATTTTATATGTCATCTTTCAAAAACAGATAGTAGTCTAGATCTACATAATATTATAGGAGTTGAAAGCAGTAATATTGACTCCAAATCAGTCAAGTGTTGTAAAACTGGGAGTACTGTTCGAATAACACTACATCTTGTCGGTATTCATGGCACTGTCAATTTTTTCGTAATTTGGTCATAAATTTACTTCACTTTTACAATTAACAGTACTTAAATTCATTAATATATAAGTTACATAAGTAGCACTATAATACTTTTTTTTTTAAGTATGTTTTGTCTAAGTGTGAAAACTGTATCTGAAAGTGTTTCCGTTGTCTTTCCAGTCCTGGATCCAGGTTGCGATCTTTAACTCATGCAAAAGCCAAGACAATTACAGTGACCTGGAAAAGTGGGTTTCCATTGGAAGCAGAAAATAGAACTTTGGGGAAATTGTGGGGTTTAGATACACAAAACTACATTTTACTCAGTTTGCAAGTGTAAGCAAACAAACAAAAATATAAAATACAAAGGAAAAGGAGGTTCAAGATAAAATTCTTCAGGCATTATTTTTGGTACAGTATATATAGATGTCTGAAAATTATATCATACAGACTTTGTAATATCTTGAGTAAGGACTGTTCAAATATAAAAATTAATCTTACAAAGAACTATAATAGCTAGGAAGAAAGTTCCTGTCTGCTCTGATGGCCATAGTGTTAGTTAATTAAGATTCGTTACATCCCAAAGAGTGATTCAAAGAGACAAACCCTTTCGTATGACTGTATTTGAAAGTCCTGCTGATGATGGTGTTAGAAATAAGTGGTCCATCTAAGGCTAAATAAACTAGTAGAGTGAGAAAAATTACTTGTTTTTACTGAAAAGTTAAAATAGGGGAAGGGAGTGTAATCTAATGTGCGTACAGATGTGCATAAGAATATGAGTATATACAGAATGTACTTCTTTTTGTACCTTAGAATGGACATTGGAAGGTTAAAAAATGTGAAGACAGATCTTTCTACATTTGCAAAAAAGCAGGGGAATTTAATAATGTCTCTCCTGAGCTGGAATCAAGTTGTCCAGAGGTAAGAGTTTTTATGGGTTTTGGTTTGTTTTAGAGCCTTACTAATAAAATAGAATTATATAGGAAACCTCTAAAGGTAGCTGCAGAACATATGGGTGTAAATAGATAATTTTAGCTTTTCATATTAAAGACATGCATGTTTTGCTAGGAAAAAATCTCGTTGTTTGCCTTAAAACTATGTAAACTAAGTTTTAATGTAAGATTAAAAGCTTGCCCAAGATGTCTTTCATGGCTTGTTGCATTGTCAGTGGTTGTGACCTAAGTTCCTATTTCTTTCTAGATCAAAAATGAAAACCCTTTTGTCCACCATCTGTGCAAATAATGGCTGTTATATGATGCCTCATCCCACACATGGTTTTCATACATTGAAATGGAATGTCAGAGTGAAAAACAATCAGTTTCATTGACACTGAGAGTGAACTCTTCCACTCGTACATTAGCATTCCTTTTGCTTTCAAACACAAACGGGAAGGAGCAAAGCTATCTAAGTGGGACAGTGCAACAGGTTTTCAGGCTTTTAGGCTCTGCCTTCTGGTAGTAAAAAGTAACGTGTTAAGGTATGATTTTATTTGCCACAGGTTTCTTTTCACAGTGTGAAAAGAGCAAACTTGTATGCTTTGTTTTATTCAAAACTCTGGGGGAGTTTTGCAAACCTCTTTTTCTATCAACAAAAATTTCTCCTCTCTAACTTGCTTTACTCTTTAGCTCATTGTGTTCCTTTTTTAATTTCCTGTCCTTTTTCTTGAGAAGTCAAGAAACACAACCAGTTCAGTTGAATTATAAGAAGGTTGAAGCTGAACCGTTTGGATGTCTTTCCCCAGACATACAGGGATCAGATCCAGAGTTCTGGTCATACCGTTATGGAGGCAGAAGTTACTGCTTGATTCCAGCTTAACATTTCCAGAAGTTTAGGATAACTGCATTTGTTTTATGTGGACGAATGTATTTCATCACTCAGGAATTCTGTGTGTTCTTAGTGTAAGAAAGGTTTGTCGCAGTCCTGACCATGTGAAAAATGTGCAGAGCATCAAGACTTCCATTTGTAATCAGGAGCTTGACAGCACTTCAGCTTCTGGTGCCTCACAGGATCGAGACTCAAGAGATTGAGTCACTGGTCATAGGTAGTTTTGTCTGCTCTGGCAAAGTTCCTAGTCAGGATAAATTTCTGCTTGTTGATGTTTCACACCCTGTAAAAACGTATGCAGAACCCTGTTACAGTCCCTTGGTTTCAGTAGATCCTTTTCTTTCTAATGTGAAATAAGTTATATTCATTTAGTCCAAAGAAGTCAGTACTAAGCTTAGTCAAAGCTACTTTTGATTTCAGACATTTTATCTTGACAGCTCAGTTCTTTTAATATTCAGCGTATATGTGGTTGCTAGTTATCGGCCTAATTTTCTAGGGCTAAGTCTTTATTTCATCCTTATTTACTCTTTTTTTTTTTCCCACATTCTTCTCTTGCTGACTTAAATGTACAGAATATCTGTTGGCATTTCTCACATTTGATCTTTCTTTTTGTTAACCTCGTACTGTCATTCATGTTGGATTGCTAGTAGATTCTCAGGGAGCTTTGGCCTCGGGCACAGTTGTTTGCTTTTGTAAAGCTTTGTAGTCTTATGTGTATTACTGAGCTTTCATCTCATGTTGATTTTATGACTTGTGTATCAGATGAACTAGCCTTTAACATTTTCTGTGGATCCGCTGATTGCAGTGTTTGCAATTTGTCCATATCAAGTTACCAGAAACCTGAGCTCTATTTTTTTTCCTACACTTCTGTCATCCTAAGACATAAAAAGTGCTAAGCACTTTCTTCCTTTAGCAGGTCACCTATTGTTTTTTCCTGGTCAGCAGGCTATTACTGAGAATAAATATTTTATTGGAAAGGTCAGATTCTCTGGGCAGTTTTCCCCAACACTGAAATAATACTTTTAAACGTTTTCTTTCAGCCAGCTTTGGAAACAGGTTGTGGAGCTGTCTGCTGCTTGATAATCAAGTTAGAGGTTTCTGTGTGCAGAACTGATTGTTTATGTACTCGTGATTTTTTCTGGTCCTCTACACTTTAATTAGTGCATCAAAAGATAACAGTATAGTACTAAATTGGCGTTTGTCTTTATTGCTGTTGTAACAGGAGAGAATTGTACTTTTAAGAAGAGAATTGCTATTAAGGCTACAAAACCTCATAAAGAGCAGAAGGGCAGCTGCTCAGAATAAGGGTCCGTTTGGCTTCATGTTCTGCCTCCCATAGGTGGCTGCAAGTGATGTTTGGGGAAGGGCAAGACAGGGCAAATACAGATAATGCTTCCCCCACCTTGCCCGTGACCCCCAGCCATTCAGGGGATTTCCTGAGCCTTTTAAGATTGTGTACTTAACAGCCCGTGTTGGGTATCCCCTCCAAGTGCTCATCTGCTTTCCCCTTGAACTCATGCAAAGTCTTTGCGTTCACAATGTTACTTAGTGAGGGCATCTGTTAATCTACTACCCTGTGAATGAAAAGTGCTACCTCCTTTCCATGTTGAGCCTTCCTCCTGCTGCCTTAGCTTTGTTTGTCATCCCCAAGGTTTTGTACTGAAATAGTCGCCCACTTTCATGGCACTCACCGTTTCGTAGACCTGTGTCATACCCTCCCTAAGGCATCTCCTTTTTCAGGCTGAAGAGTTCCAGCCTGCTCAGTTACTGCTTATGTGGAAGTGGCTCCACACATTTCATCATCCTCAATGCCCTTCTTTTCTAATATCCTTTTCTGAGATTGGGGGTCAGAACTCCAAAAAATGGCAAAGAGTGAATTTAAGAGGACAGAGTAACCTTATCTGTTCTTTCGCTTCTCACGATTCTTAAGGTTCAGTTTGACTTCTTGTCTAAGCTGATGTTTCATGGAACTTAACCATCATAACCCCAAATCTCATTCCTGCACGCTGGGAGTGAGATAGCTGTCCCTCACTTCATACATGGAGTGACTGGGCGTGCAGGGGAGGTCCCCATGTGCATCACTTCATATTTATCTGTACAGAATGCCATCTGCCATTTTATTGACCAATTACTCAGCCTTTTAAGTTTTGAATTTCTCAATCTGCGTTTGCCCTCAGTGCAAGCTTACCAGCCTCATTACTCAGCAATTTGTTGTGGTTTTTTGTTTTTTTTTTTAAAGTAAAGATTAGTGTCAAATTACTTTACTCCAGCCTTTAGGCACCAAGAAAGCTTAAAGAGGAAGGTTATGCAGTGCTATTTGCTCCAGATTAAAATTTCCAGGAGGCTGGGATTGTGTTTGCTTCATTTGAACGGATGCATTTGTCGCTCAAGAGTTCCAGTTGAAGGAAGCTAGACATTTGCTGTTTCTTACTTGCATCCCCAGCCCCCACGCCCCCAAGTTTAAGTGCACATCAAAGTGAAAGCAGCGTTGCTGTATCCCCTACGGGACTGCCGAGAGCCTGCTGGGTCCCTGGGCACTGCAGAGCCCTCAGCACCTGCCAATGTGTTTTTCCTGTGGGGAAGTCCCAGCTCACTGGTATGGAAAAAGGGAAGAGCCTCAACCCCCTTTATTTTTATTTGCAAAGCCGGTGTCTGAGCAATGCATATGTGTTGTTCTCAGGTGAAACCACAGAAATTGATACTACAGCTCGTTTTGCTTCTGTGCTTTCGTGCCGTATGAAGGACTGTGCCCAGCTGCCCTCCAAGCACTGAAGGGGGATGACAGTAAAGGGCAGCAGAGCTGTCAGCTACCCTGACAGCAAACACAGCCCTAACTAGAGGCTGAAATTTGCCTCCTTAGATTCATCCTCAGGGCTGAGGGATGTGCATAATGTTTGACTGCTGCCCTGAATAGTTCCGCAGCATCTTGTGAATTTTACTGTACCTGAGGATGGATAGAGAAAAAGAGCTTATCTGGTTCCCCTTTTTCCTCCCTTTGCTGTTAATGTCACCATCAAGCGGTGTTTGGTGGTGCCCGCCTGGGTGCTGTGCTTGCTCCATGTTGTGCTGCTCTGTGAGCTCCCCTGCAAGCAGCACCTCCCTAATGGAAGAGGCAAAGCAAGATCGACTGGTTCTCCTCCCTTTGTGTGGCTTTGAGTTTAGACAGAGGTGGTTTATTGTCTCTTTATTCTCTTGATTATTTAAAGCACTCAAGCAGGATCACTGGGCAGGTGCACCACGTGAACTCACCCAGGCAGAAGTCACACCAGTCCTGGTAGTGGCTTCTGGACACCCAGAGGTGAATAATAAGAAATAAAAGATTGACAGTAAGAAGAAATGAGGCAGGCTGACCACTGACTTGATGTTCGGGCTTATCTGACAAACAATGAAAATCGATTATTTTAGTTCTGCATTACTAGAGTAGGGTGATTGTTAATGTAATTGGTTTTTTTTGAAAAATCTATTTTTTTTTTTTAAATCTATTTAAATCTATAAGTTCTATTTGAAAATGAGAAAGGGAAGTGAGAAAAGGTAAATATCTAGAGTGCATTGCTCTATGAAAGGCCAGCAATTTCTGGAATAAATATTTCCGTTTACAGTTGAAGACAAAGGGCAGCTATAATCCTTTTTTATAATAACTTAACTGGATCTGACATGGCAGTGTTTACCCTGCACTTCAGGTATCAGATATCAGCAATGAGTTACCACAAGCAGAAACCAACAAGTGCTACTACATGCTTCATGCCGAAGAGATGGCTCTCTGAAGGGCCTGGTGTACCTCCCCAAAACTCAGTCAGTAAAACAGTATTCAAAGTATAAAGTTGAAACAAAAGTAGTGTGCGGGGAGAGTGCTGTTGCCCACATTTTTGTCATACCCATTAAAGAGGTTGTCGTGTGTGTGTTAAGCCAGCACAATTTAAGGATTTAAACTTTAAACGTTTGTTGAATTTACCCATGTTTTCAGTGACCTTGAGGGTAACTACTGTTGAACCACGGTAGAAAGGAAAAGGGCTATAGGGACGTTGGTGACGATCAGACAAAGTACAACAGGGGATCAAGTTTTTAACAACTATATAATAATTAATAATCTATAAAATAATGTTCATTTCTTTTAAGGGATGGGAAAGACATGGTGGATATTGTTACAAAATCGACAGTACCCCTCGAAGTTTTGAACATGCTTCCAGTGGCTATTTCTGCCCATCTGCACTTGTATCAGTAACAAACAGGTAGTTAATCCTATTAGACAGCGTGAAGATACCTCTAACAAGAGCTATTCTAACTTTAGGAAGTGTTGCATGGCAAAAGATATTACCGTTATGAAATAATATTTTTGTAAGAGGCAAGCATAATTACTAACATTGGCTAAAATCAAAGATGAGCTTTGCTTTATTTTTTGATTGAAAATAGATTTAGTAAAAAGCAATTGTTAGGCTAATAGACACTTATAGCAATGTGCACACATGTGTGCATGCAGGAATCTAAACAAAATGCTTTCTGTTGAGGTGTGTAACATCTTTAAGAAACTTTATTGGTGTACTTGGAAACTATACTGAAAAAGGAAAATATACTCAATTGTTATAATCAAAATATATCAAATTTTACTCCAAAACAGTTAATTTTTTATATGTGTTTCTGTTTATGTATATGTTTTGTGTGAGTTCTCAGCCAATAGGGGGAGAGAGTAAATGTTTGAAAGCATTTGAGGTCTGTCTTCCCTTGCTTTGTTCCTATTTACCTGTATTCCAGCTTCAGCAAAGGCTTTCTCCTCTGCAGATGTCCAGATACTTGGATTTTCTCTGATCTCTTTGTGATTTACCCTATGTGTTGGATTCCCATTGAAGTTTATGACATACTGATAGATGTATTACATGCATACATTAACCTCCACGTATTTATTGTAAAAAAAAAACTTAAGGAGGAAATCTCCCCTCCCTTTAGGATAGGGGAAGTACTATAACCACCAGCAATCAGATGAATGATAGCTAGAAATTTTAGGAAAACACAGGCTACCCCACATAAGGATTTACATCCATGGGAATTTGGCCTGCTGGGTGGTTTCAGGATTGTGCACGATGCATACAGCGCTGTGCTGCAGTATGACAGTAATCCTTAGGGGGAGGATAAAGGACAAAGGACAAATTCTTGCAGCTGAGCATTTGCAGCTCAAGTATCACAGGGAGCTGAGGGCACACCGCACAGCACTGGAAGCACGTCTTCTGTCTTTTTCTGCTTATTTCTTTTTATTGGATTTTTGCTGGGTGAAGCCATCACTGTTTATTGTGTTAGTTCCCAGTTCCAATGTTGGCAAAGGAAGCTAGCTGTTAGTTGAGCTTTTTTTTTTTTTATTATTTTAATTACTGCTGAGGTTTGTTGTTCTGGTGTGAAAAATGCAAAAACTTTTCAGTGTATGGATCCTAAAATGTTCATTAAAAGGTAGGTTGTAGAGGAAGGAGAGTTGGTATAAAAAGAGAACATGCAGAGGAAATGAAAATTAAACAAGAGTTCTCAGTCACTCTCAATGCTAGAGATCGTTCAGTTTTTTACGTTAACATCCTTACATTTTTTAGCCATTCTTTTCACAATGAGTGGAACCAAGAAGTTGGATCAGTCTATCAAACTGGGAATTTACTTTGCTATATATATTTTCATAGGAAGCTGATTAAATGTGCTCATAAAATGAAGCATTTTTGTATAATGCTGTACCAATTATATCTGAATAAATTATGTTTAAGTGACAAATGGGTTACTATGTGCAACAATTATTACTTGCAAAAAGGTGTAAATCTCTCACATAACTTTAATGAAGAAATTAAAGAAGGAAAAAGTGATTCCATCTGTAGCCAGATCAGCTAGTGCTTCAGCTCTGTTTTCTTGACGCTTTGTGTGTCTGGTTCCAATAGGATACTTCTGTGCAGAGCTGCTTCTTTTCTTTCTTCTGTAGCTTTTTCAGACGCCGCTATCTTTTCTCCTTTGTACAAGGAGTTTCTTATTTTTATTTGTGCATCATTAATATATTCTGTCTTCCCATCTTGTAGTTTAAGCATTGAATTTATAAGATCTTAATCTACTGTTTCTTCTGTGTGCCCAAATGCTGAAAAAAAGATAGGGAAGAATTGTGGTTTATGCCACAGACTTGTGCCTGAAGTTCCCCACAGCATTCTGTAAAGAAAATTAAGTGCCTTATATATATTTTTCTCTTTTCACATAATTTAAATCGTTTCGTGAGAGCTATTCGCCGAAATACCAGTTGACCTATTTTATTCTCAGAAACTTTTTGTCTTGATTATTTTATTAAGGTTTGAACAAGCTTTTATCAACAGCATGATCCGTAGTATGGTAAAAGCTGAGAGAACTTACTTTTGGATAGGATTGCAAGACCTTAACAACACAGGAGAGTACTTTTGGCTAAGTACAGTGGGAAAGAATCACTCCGTGAGTTATGCAAACTGGAACAAGTACCAGCCACGTGAGTAACATGCTGATAAAAAAAGAAATGGCTTGGAAGGGGGGGAGTGCGCTTTCTTCCCCCTGCCACCAGTGGCTTAGTGGTGACTGAAGAGTCCTGGTTCTTTCCTCCCTACCTGGTCAAGGGAGCAGAGAGATAAGCTTACATTTTCTTTGACTCTTGTAACTTCCTACTGCAGATTGAGTTAGATGAGTTGGCAGTTGTGGAGAAACTGGAGCTTCCTTCCCAGCTTCCCACCTGGGTGCTGTTATTGTGGGCTCCCCGGTTGTGGCAGGATGCTGGACGTTGCTCTGCCCACCCCCTGGTGTGACGGGGGGGGAAATGAACAGCCACGCTCTCCTTGCAGACACAGCGAATCTCTGAATTTTTTTTCTTTTTCCGAGAGATGCTTTTCATACGTTTCTTTATGGCCTTTTCAAGGAGGCCATCAGGGCTTCCTGAGACTCACAGCAAAAGGTCCCAGAGAAGTCATGAGTTTTATTCAGTAACAGTCGCAGTTTGTAATTTGCGTTTTATATGAAAAAAAGAAGAGGGCAGAGATTGCCTTAGATACATTTCGGTCGCTGAGAGCACTATATGCAAGTTTCTTTTCTTCCCCTTTAGTTTGCTGATACTTGGTTTGCTTGTGTTTTTCTTATAGTCATCCAAAGGAAAACATTCCAAGAAAAAAAAAAAGAAAAATGAAAGTTGCTCAATCTTTGAAATGTAAACACCTTAGCAATACTTGAGAATAGAGACATAAGAATAAACGTTTCGCTAATTGCTTCTGAGTTTTGGACTCTCTACATTTATTGCTTTACTACTGCAGTTTGCAAAAGTACTATTTAAAATTGCATTTCATTTTCTGCATTTTGTGAGAGGAACCCTTCATCATGGTTCATTTTACAAGCTCAAGTCAGTCAAGACAGGCTTATAAACTGGTTGCTGACCAGAGCATTTGCTACTTTTGTCAGTTCATCGAGGTTTTATCCAGAACCTGATACCAATAAAACAGTCACTTCACCAAAAATTCACAAAACTCAAACGCTTTATTCTGATACTCAATGCTTATTCCCATGCCTAGGTCATTCTGGAGGATGCGTGGCTATGCGAGGGCAGCACCCCATTGGTTATTGGGAGGTGAAAAGCTGTAAGAACTTCAAAGCAATGTCATTGTGCAAGCAAAAGATCAATTCTTATGAAGAACCAGAACTTACCTTTCAAAAACATTTGAGTTCCTGCTATTTTGGATGGGAGTCGGAAGCTAATCTGCTCAGCTGCTACAAGGTATGTGACAAACTTGCTTTGAATTTTTCTGATTCTGCATCAGCTTAGGGATACACTGTTCCTAAAATATTTTCGATAAAGCATTATTTCTTTCACTGAACAAGCAAAAAGTAATTGTTACTATCCTTCACTGCATTTTAAAGTGAGTGAAAGTCTTAAGAAAGAGAACTGTACTTGGAATATACATGACTTTACTGTAGGAAAAACTGCAAATAATACTTGATTTTTATGGGTTTCTGAAACAACTGTTCTCCAAAATGAACTACTTTTATGACAGTGTTTATTTTATTGCAGATATTTCACAATGAAAAAGTCCTGATGAGAAGAACATGGGATGAAGCAGAAGCCTTATGCCAAGATTTTGGAGCGCATCTTGCTAGTTTTAGCCATATCTATGAAGAGACATTTTTAAACAATTTATTATATACAATTTTTGATAGGTAAATAAATTTTAACACCAGCAAGATTTATCTTAATCATATATTACTAATATGTAAAAATAATCTACAATTTAGGTTCTTCTGTCCTCTTTAGTAGTGGCTGAAGAAGTCTCTAACATGAACTTAGAAAAGGTTGAAAAGATGTGTATTAGCAACACTGCAATGTGATTCTTTTTGAAGATGATCTTTGTAGTAGATGTCAAGCAACTGTTAATGTCAAGGTGATACTCTTGTGAGTTAACATTCCCTGATGAAATGGAGGTTCGACAATTTTAATCCTATTTTACATGTTTTCATCTTTAAGTAGATAATTTAACATTTTGGTAGGAAAACCAGAGTTTACTTCAAGGATACTAAAAAATTAAGAAATGTATTACAGAGTGATATATTGAATTCAAGAAGAAATTAATATGGGTATTTGCAGTATTTAAAAAATAATTTCTGAAGTAGCTAAGGAAAAAGTGCATAAGAAATGTTATTTTCTTTGTTTCCATCATAGGACAGATGAAAGACAGTTCTGGATTGGATTTAATAAAAGAAACCCGCTTGCTGGAGGGACATGGCAGTGGTCTGACAGAACACCTGTAACTATCTGTATACTATATATTTCAGTAAACTTTCAAGTCATATCTAAGTTCACAAAAATAAGCCTTGTGAGCAAATGTTGGCCAGGAAAACTGCTTGGTTTTTCCTGTCCACATACTTCACTTAAATTGATTGTTACAATGAGATGAATAGTACACTCCTACTAAAATAGCAGCCTGTGCAAAAGGGCTGTGCAACTGTGAAAGGAATTTGGTAGGGTTGTAAAGTTTTGCAGATGTGTGCTTTCCTGTGTTTAGCCCAGGACCAGGCATACGCAGAGTGAACATGTGTATGTGTGTGTGTGTTTATATATGTGTATATATATACACATATTTACATATATACGCATGCACACACATTGGGAAGCCTTAGAGCTGTGCTAACATGATTTATGTATTCTATGACTGTTAGGTTCTTGCCTGCATTCAGAGCTAAGTCTTTCCTTTTTTATATACCACTTTTGATTTTGCATCCTTGAAGACATTGGTGCCGTATGGCATGCTAATGGTTAGTACCTGGGATTTAAGCGTGAAACAACTGATGAAGGGTCAGTTTTTAAACTGTAATTGGTTTTCAGCCTTAAAGAACAGGGCCAGCTCTGACATTGTTACTTCAATTATTTCAGAATGCGAGTGCAAGGTTCATTTATGCAACATGTTGAACCAAAGCAAAGGCTGTTAGATGTGGGCAACTACTGCTAATCATGTCCAAAAAAAGAGTTAGGTTTCATAGCTATTCAATTATTTTTATGAAGAAGGAGTCTGATATAAGATGGGAAAGTTGAACAAAACATTGAGAGAACATGATTATGGACCCTGGTTTTCAGATTTTACCACCATGATTTAGGTGGTAAATGATCTTCTAGTTGTTGCTTGTAATATTCTTACCATACACACATCTCCAAATCCTTACTTCTTCTCCAGTGAGATTTTGAAATGCTTCATCATGGATTGTCGGTGAAAGATAATGAATGTGCTGTTTTCAGGTTGTATCTTCATTTTTGGAGAGCAAGTATGTTGAAGATGACTCAAGAAGCTGTGGTGTGTTCAAAGTGAATAGAACAGTCTTTCCAGCACACTGCAATGAAAAACGTGAATGGATATGCAAAATACCAAAAGGTGAAATGTTAATTAACATACATTGTCTATTACGCCCATTACTTGCAATTCAGGAGAGACAAGGAAAAAAAAAAATCTAAAAGCCTGCTTTTTAGCCGTGTCTGGAGTTCTTATTGGTCTTCTGCATGAAATCATGGCAAAGCTGTGTGTGGCCATTATGATTTGTCAGACACTTAACAGGTCTAATGTATGCAGCCAGTTTAAAAATGGATAGCAATGACTAGCAGTTAGTTAGCAGAAGTTAATCAAGGCTCTTATTTATAAAGGTTACTAAAAATATTGTTTAGTAAGTGTGGCAATTATTTTATTTTATTCCATGTTTAACTATTTTTTGGTCCCTGAACAAGAATAGCAATATTCTTCATGATTTTTATTAAATCCTTACCATGTGGAGAAAGCAATGTTTTAATTTATTTATGTATTTTTGCAGGTGTTAAACCAAAGAATCCATCTTGGTACATATCTGGTATGAAACATTCTTTTTTTCACATCTTGAAACATAACTTGGAAATACAATTTAACACGTTGGTAAAAATAAAATAACTGAAGTGTTCCAAGTTAAAAATTTACATTAAGGAACTTTGTAGGAACTTGTTGCTATAGATCAAAATCTGCCACTCTTTTGTTCAGGAACACTGAAACATCAGATACTACTTCGGTTAGCTAAAGGAACGTTGCCAGTAGTAAGCACAGGAGTTTGATAACCTCTCCATCACATTAAAACTGCCTTTTTTGCAGTTTTGCAGAACTCTCTTAATATTACTGCAGTATCACAAGATAGAATATTTTTTTAAAAAAAATTACTCGGGGGGGCGTGTCTCATAAATTGATATGTTAAATATGGTTCTGCTGTTAGTTGTGGCATATTTCTTCTCTGACACGTTGCTGGAGGTGGGCCACAGGGTCACAAAGAACGAGACTTGAAATGAGTTTTTACCCCTGCACACCACTGACTCTTGCTTGTTTTCTAGAACTGCCATGGTCATATTATCAAGGAGCAGAATATCTTTTCCATGTCAGTCCTACAGACTGGGAAACCTATGAATTTGTCTGTGGCTGGCTTCGCAGTGGAATGGCAACAATAAATTCTTCTGGTGAACAAGCCTTTATTCAAAATAAAATTAAGAAGGTAACAAAAACTACCCCTTTGAAAAAAAATAAACCCTTAGGCAGTGACTGGCTATTTTCTGCTGCCTGTTGTTCCAGGTAGAATCCAAAAGACATTTTCCTTTAGAAATAATTCTCTCTAGCTGTCTTCGTTTCCCACATCCCTCCCTGAAGCCCTGTTTAGCTAAAGAAGTCAGTAATATTTCAGAATCTGCAGAATAATCTCTGCTAATGAACAGGTCGGTCAGTCTGCCTCAGAAGACCCAAGAGGAGCAAAAACCAGCTTCCTATCCCAAACTTATGAAAGTAATTGGAGGTAAAGAGAAAGGATTGTGTCACATGTGGTGTACATCCTTCTCTGTTTCTTCTTCCCCCACCCCTCTATGACCAAGGGGACACGTGGTGGTTCCTCAGGTGTTTACATAGCGGTCCTGCATTCACCAGGATGTCTCCAGATCCCGCACAGTTCCACAGTTATGCTCCGTTCCCGTTCAGTAACTGGCAGCTTGTCATCAGGTAGCAATACCAAGGGACATTTCTGTGTCTGTTTTAGCATGACATGGGTAGTAAGTCCAGAAGCTTGAAATGGCCTTCATAATTTAAATCTTCAACATGATGACTGAAATCAAGCTGGTGAAATCCTAGCTATAACTCCAGGGACAGTGTGGCTGCCACAACACAGGCTGTATTTCAGTTCTTTCTGGGAAAGAATAAATGCTTCTCAGAGACAGGGTGGCTTTTCCAGTGTCCTGCACATTCAGACCTTTTTTGTGGTTGTTGGCTCTTTCCCAAAAGACCCCAAAACTGTCACTATTGAGTGTCTAACTGTGAAAGTGAAGCCTGTTCATAGTTTAAGGCAGACTCAAGTCATCACAGCAATAATAAGTGGCTGTTTGAATTGCATTATTTCTGTGACTTTTCCATAATACTTGGCCTTTTAGGAGTGGCGGTCTAGACCCTTTCATGAGGACAATCAGTCTGGAAAGCATCTCTGGTTGTCTCTTGTATGAGCTATACAAAGTCAGTAAATGTTCATAGTAAACATTTTGGAAACATAAAGGACCAGCAGTATATTAATGCTAAAAGGAAATATTTGCTATTGTCTATTTTTAGGAGTTGGTGAAAAACAAATTCTGGCCTAAGACTGCAGTCCTTTTCAAGCCAGATAGGCTGTAAATTCCTAAAATGGTAAATTCCTAGTTTACAGAAGGTACATCAGCAATCCAGTGGAAACTGGGGGCTAACTCACACTCTACTTATGTGAATAACCTTACTGAAGTGACATAAATTAACACAGGCAGGATTGGCACCTGTTCTGCCCATTGGAGCCCAGTGTAGATGCTGTTTGTCTGAATAGAGTCTGACTATAGGAGTTTGTTAATGCTCTGATGAGAGGGCAACAACAGCTAAACATATGGCAAAACATTTTTTTTATAGCTATCGAATAGTGATGTTCACTGGTGGATTGGATTGCACGCAGAAAACCTCCGTGATGAATTTCGGTAAGAATACCTACACTTCAGCTGCTGTGAGTTGTACTTGGCGTGCCCTATTTATGGGCTGACGTTCAGTCTGAGGGACTAAAATGGTTTGATGACTGACTGGGGTATTCCAGGGACAATTTCAGTTCTCATGTAAATATCATTCAGAATATATTACCCTTGATTTATCTCCATGTTACAGTATTTCTTTTGAAAGGGTTATAAAAGACACAAGGCAAAGACATGAATATCAACCTCTTTGTTGGTTGTCTGGTTTTTTAATGCTTAGTTAATAAAGGGGAACTTTCTACCTCATACCTCCTTGCAAACGCTTTTAATGGAGGGTGTATTTATAGGTAAGGATAGGAACAAGCCTAACTACATTCTTAACATTTCTGTGCAGCTGGAGAGATGAATCACCAGTAACATACCAGAACTGGAATGAAGGGACGGAAAGAGATCCGCAGAAACCAGGGAAAAGATGTGGCTTCATTTCATCACAAACAGGTTTATTTTGTATTTCCTTTTGCTGCAGGAGTTGTGACTTGATTCTGTTGTTGGCCAAAGGTGTTACACTTTAATTGCTCTTAAGAAACACAATCCATATTAAAGTCCTGTTACCTGGTTATAATTTACATAACTGCTTTTACGGTTAAGAAAAGAATAATGAAATATCATTAATGTGCTCAGAGACTAGCCTGTAGGATTTTAAAGTATATTAACAGTTCCAGAACCCTAATGTCAAAATACAAAGATTCCAGTGATACTAATACTTTAGTTGTACTTAAGAATCTGTTGTGTGGCACAGCAAAACTCTTCATGCATTGCTGGTTTTCACAGTCCATAGCCAAATGAGCCAGATGGACTCAGCAACATTTTTTCCTATGTTTATAAACTGTTTTTCTATCAGCACACAACTTTATATACTCAGATTTCTAGCTTATTTTTGATCCCATAGCCAGTCTGCTGAGGGATTTTGGGGTGCCATGGTTTTGGTGCTAGCCTTTGCATCATCACATAGCTCTATATTTTACTGCAGTAATAAAAAAAGTTTACAGAGCTGCTGTTTGCAGTGATTTTTGTCATCTCACAGTCTAGGTTTTCTGAAGATCTGCAAGTCATATGCTAAAATAAACATGTCAGGTTCTATGGAAAGAAAAAATATCCAGCTTTGTATTTGTGAGAAGAGCTGAAAAGAATTAATCCAGCTGCACTCTTGTAACTGCAGCATCAAAAGCCAAAACTGAAAAAATGTAAAACCTTTTTTTCCCACATATAATCTGAGGGTTTTACTCATGACTTTCAAATACTTGAGTTTGGTGTTACTATAGTTAGTATCGGCTAAAAGGAAGAGACACTCACCCTCTCTCCACAGCTGGCCAGCAGATGGGAGCTGGTCAACAACTTGAGTGCACTGAAAAATGTATTTTCCTCCTAAGCAGGTCAGCGTTGTATGTCAGTACCTGAATCTTGCCAAAAATTTTCAATGTAAGGAAGTCAAACTATTCTATCTGGAAGGCATAATTTCTATACCTTTCCTTTTTTTGCATAACATTTTTTAAAATATGTGATGACATAAGCATGTGTTATGTGACTCAGTGTAGAGGAATTGGTTTAACTTAGTAAAATAAAACTGGGAATAAAACTATGAGCCCCATGGACCATCAGATCCCCTGTAACATGGTATGTCCAAATGTATTTGGCATAGAATCTCATCTTAACTCAACCACTAAAGGATACTCTTCATAACAATATCTAAGCTAGCTAAGAAAAAAACCCTTTCCAATTCTCAAGCTAATATTGAACTATGATTTTTCTTTTTACACAGGACTCTGGGGTGATGAAAACTGTACCGTCTCTCTTCCCTGTATTTGTAAACGTAAAGTTGCATGGAAAATAGAGAAAGAGATTCCAAAAGACCAGAACCAACAAGGAGTATGTCCCAACGGCTGGTTGCATTTTGGATTCAAAGTAAAATATTTTTTTCTGCTGTTTCATTACTCAAAATGCTTTCCATATTTATGACAGTAATTGGGCTTCTTAAGGATTATTTGGTATTTGAAGATTTTCTTCCTTTTTGAAAGCAGGGCCCTTAGGTTTATAACTACTGACACAGTGATATAAAGGTTTACAGCTATTAAGTAGCTTTGCATGCAGAAGTTGTCTTATTAAGGTGTCAAAATTTTACTTTCATTCCAGTAAGTGAATACTCATGTATGCAAAAGCTCTCCAAGTGTATTTGTGCGTTTGCAGTAAAAAGCCTGCTCGATTCTCTCTTTTCCACTTATGACAGTTCCAAGAGACTTCTATGGTCTCAAAATAGATCTCTGACCCTGTGTTGTACTAAACGGATGCCTAACTGCTGCCATCCTCCGAAGGACACTGTTTCAAATAGGGTTCATCAAAGATAATTATAAACGAAAATCTATTTGCAATTGAAGGTCGAAAGGCAATTATTTCATCAGGCCACTCTTAAATACATATGTTCCTTAATAGCAACGGGCATTGAGGTGGCCAGATTTACCCCAATGCTGAACTGCAGTGATGACAAGGATAAATTTATCCCAGATTGTGTTTGCCTTTAAACAACGGGTTTGAATCCAAGCCTGATCGCAGCTGTAAACTGATACCAAGCGTGTTGGAGAGTTCCATTGCAGGACAGAAACTAATTAAATATTTAATATTCATTAACAGCGTGTGAAATGGTTTATTTAGTGATCGCTCTTAGTGATTGATAAATAGTTTTTTAAACTGGAGAGAAAAAACCAGGAAAATACTTTTTTTTTTTTTTTTTTTTTGGAAACAGTGCTTTTTGATACAAATTCCAAAGGATCCAGAGCATCTGAGAAGCTGGTACTCTGCACAAGAGTTCTGCAGTAGCTATGATGGGTCGCTCGCTTCTCTTGAAGATGAACTGGAACAAGGTAGAGTACTGAAAATACTGTTGAATAAAATTTCATCTTCATTAGGATGTTGTAGTAAAGTTTAATCTTGGATACAGACTTAGGAAAAAAAGATCGTTCAGATGCCACTCGTGGTTCCACTGCTTTAAACAAATTAGCATTTCTCTTTCTCAGTTGCCCAAAATGTAAAGATTAAAATACTCACTGAGCTATATGACAGGTGCATTTTGAGGAGTAACTATAATTTCTTTTGTGCATACCACCATGCATTAGAAATAAATATTTAAAAAACGGAATACCCATTTAAAAATTTGCTATGTAAAATCTCTACCTTTTGGATGCAACATCACACTATTATAAAAGCAATCCCATTTTTATCCTTAAAAATCTGATCTATAGTGTAGCACATAAGCATAGCACTAGGCTGGAACTGTCAGAGAAATAAATGCCAGCACATTCAGAAATTTTTATAATCCCTGTTTGTAAAAATCTGTGGTTGAATTTCATACATTTGTAAAACCACTTATTTGGAGGTGGGAGGAATCCCGCTGGCTATCTTTAGTTGAGAAATCTTAACTTTCAACTAAAACTGAGAAGAGCTTTTTCAATGGGACAGTACCCTGAACTAATACCTAAGTTGTTCAAGCTACTGTGAACATTCTGGAAGACTTATCAGTTAATGGACTAGATCCAAACCCAGCTGAAGTTTAACTGAATTTATAGTTAGAGGACACTGAAATGCCACTTATGTTCTTACTTTCTAGTAACTATGTAACATCATCTATTAGTAATTATTTTTTTCAATCCTTTAGTGTGTTGGAAGAGACTTCATCTATCCCTAAATGATTATCAGTTTATTATATTTTATTCCTACTTCATTTTTTCAGCTTTCATAACAATGAATCTATTTGGAAGGAAAACTAGTGTTTGGATAGGTTTACAGAGTGATGATTATGAAAAATGGCTGAATGAACATCCTCCGATGTATTCCAACTGGTCTCCAGTTGAAGTAGTGCATGTGAGTATTTCCAGGGGGTTTAAAGACAATGGGAAGTTGTTTTGTCCGTAAGAATCATGACTAGCACAAAGACAAGGCCTCACTTGTTACAGCAACTTAATCTTCTCTTAATTTTTGCAACTTCAGACAACCATGGGCACAGATTTATGCACATAACTAGAGATGGCAAAAAAGGCACTATGGAGACAGTTACTTGTATAGTTTGTGGCTATAGTCACATTCTTTTGCAATTGCTTTTAAGCACCAGAGTTTGAATTACATGGTTAGTATCATATGCTGAGTCTGAGCAAAGTTTGGGAATAAGATTATGAACTTTGTATTTTAATGTATTGTTTTACGCCACGTTAGTCCATATTGGGCTTAGCGTTTTAGTTGGTTCAGAGGAAGCTGGTGACCCTTTTATTATGAGATTATTATTTCAAATTGTATTTATGAGATCGTTCATTGTTCTACACAGATATTTATCATAGTGCTTTTCAGATAATTATTGTAATAATTATGCGTTGTTTTTACACAGTGTCTTTTTTCACAAATATAAGGTTCTGTGTTGATTGCAGAGACAGCGTTATAAGAATGCAAACGTTCAAGACCAACTTCCACTATGTACATTGGTATCAAATAACCCTAATTTTTATTTTACGGGAAAATGGTACTTAGAAAACTGTCAGAAAAATTATGGGTTTATCTGCCAGAAGACTCAGGGTAAGGTTTTGGTTTGCTTTGCTTCTGTTCTCTGTTCTTGCTATATTGAATTCATCTTACATTATTTTCATCTAGAAGCAGCTTGTTTTAAGTGTCTACAAAACCAGGAACATAAAGATTTCTAAGATAGTTTTATGTTGATATTTAGACAAACCATCTCTACGCTATTTAATAAATCTGTAGCTGTCATGTAGAAGTAATTTCTAAAAAAAATGTTGTGTTATTAAGTTTTGTTACTAACTTTGAGCTTTCTGTTGTGTATCTTAGAATCAGGATTAGAGATGAAATCTCATGTTTTCTGTCATGGCAGCAGAGAGACAGCCTCTTGCTGGTGGTAGTGAACAGCTAAATTTGCTCAAATGTCCACATGAAATTACAAAAGGCAAAACTGAGGGTAATTTTGATGAAAATGTGATTTTTTTTGGGGGGATGGGGCATTAGACTTGTAATATTAGATCAGAATAGACTCTAGAAAATTTATTTCTGTGAACAGGGTGGACTGACTGGCCAATCAAATACAATTTGGCTTTTCTTTTCCTGCTTCTCTAATTCTGTTACCATTAAGTTCAGTTGCCAGAAGCACAAAGCTTTTGCGGGGATCACACATAATTTGTTTTCCTCGAGCAGCGTTCTGGCCTTGCCTCTCGAGTGGGAGCCACCGGCATCCCCAGGGCGCTGGGGTGGCTTCGGAGCCCCGTCCCAGGGCCTGCTGCAGCTCGGCTGGCGGGAAGCTGCCAGAGCATGTTCCCAAAATAAACCCACAGCAAATTATTAACCCGAAAGCAAAGGGAGGGCTGTAATCTGAGCCTGTAAGGAGTGTCCTTGAGTGCTGCACTTACTGCGGGGGTGGTTTTATATGGCGCAGCTTTATATATCACCTCTTGGTTGAGCCCTGCGTCTAAAGAGACAATCCTCTCCTCTGGTTGCCTGGGAGGGGAGGGAGAGTGAGTCAAGAAGTACGATAAACAAATACAAGCTTTGGGCAGTGCTTACATGTGGCTCTAGCAAACCCTATTAGCCATATTTGACATCATTTATTATGAACTACAGTTTCGGGGAGTGCTGGAGTAATCCTGCACGTAGTGTAGACAAAAAACCAAAAAAACAAAACAAACAAAAAAAAAAAAAAAAAGAAGGCATTTTCCTGCTAGTTTGTTTCATTTTCTTCCTGAACGTTTGTATTTTAACCCCTTGCCGCTGCTTCAGACAGATGGAAAAGGCGTTAAGAGGCAGGAAGGAAAACTGTTGCCTTGGGGTAGCCAGGCTGCAGGGCACCTGGGGGAGACTGGGGCTGCAGGGGCTGCTCAGGACCCTCCCCACTTTTCCTGGCTGGGTGAATGTGAGAGTGGCCCCTGGGCCCTGGCCAAGCGTGGTGGGGATGGGAGGGCCATGCTGTGCCCCGGGCTCAGTGCTGCCCGCCTGCCCCATGCACAGCAGAGTGCTCCTGGGGGTGAAGGGACCAGTCCTGCCTCCCCAGTGTGACACCCATGGCACTCTCCCTAACCATCAGGCAGTTCAGCTTCCTAATTCAGCAGAAAGCTTTCCTGTCTCTTTTTTTTCCTTCTTTCTCTCTTTCTGTCTTTTTTCCCTAGTTGATGTGATTTTGTGCAGCTTTTCCAGGCTGCATCGATTCAGGGCAGGGTCAGGGAAACACCAGGCCTGTGCATTGGAATATGGAGCTGGAAGAGCAGAGGCGCAAGGAAGGCAGAAGTGAGACAGCCTCTTGCTGGTGGTAGTGAACTGCTAAATTTGCTCAAATGTCCAAACAAATGTGTCAATTCCTGGAAAGATGAGCTGGTGCTTTGCTTCTGCCATCCTGTCCGCATCCCGTCTCCCCTTTTTTGAATTATTTTCTGTAGGAGACTAAAATGAAATAAACCAGCAGGAGATCTGAACTAGGCTCTCATCTCTTAGTGATGCTTGAATTAGGATTGTGTTGGCATTTTATTGCATTTCCTGTCTTTTCTGTCTTTTAAGCAGTGACACACACTGAAAACTGGAACAAAATGGGGTGCTTCAGTTAGCTGAAGAGTAGAACTTTTTCTTGCTTAGAAATTTCTAACTTTAAATGATTTGTGAATGACAAATAATAAATTTCCTGTTTTAAGATGCTTGTTAACACTCCTCCTGTCTTAGTCATAAAGGGGCAAAAAACACTCCATCTCATAGCAAAG
Organism: Leptosomus discolor; assembly: GCF_034619465.1. Taxonomy (NCBI): domain Eukaryota; kingdom Metazoa; phylum Chordata; class Aves; order Leptosomiformes; family Leptosomidae; genus Leptosomus; species Leptosomus discolor. The sequence goes on along the minus strand of NC_141395.1, from coordinate 18,727,644 downwards.
CAATCACTTCATTTTATAATCACAGAGAAGTTTTACAGACAGAAGTAATTAATCCAAACTGGCAAACGAGATTAAAACTGAGGTGTTGCTTAATAGTCTTGTTTAAAGTATACTGTGGGCATTCATACACATTAGCAAAGGCATTTGCCTCCTGTAGAAAAGTGAGCCCAGCAGCATCATAGACTGGGCTGGAGTGGAGATGGTCCCTGTCTCCTCATTTTTTTCTCATGGGAGACTCTCTCTCTTTATTTCTGAAATCTAAAAAGTCTGCTTCTTCCTTTCATTTTTTTGGACATTACTGTGTTAGTTTGTCATCAAAAAGAGATTTAAGTCTCCATGCACAGAGGATTTCTCTTTAAGTGCCAGTACTGCAATATTCCCTGTATTGGCTCATGGATTCTAAAAAGGAGCTCAGGAAGCTCCCAGGCACGCACTTGTACCGTGAGTCACAGCTGGTCTTCCTCTCAGTTGTGCCAGTACAATTATTTGTGAGGCCAGGCTTTCTGCTTTAAACTGATCTTGGAAATTATAAAAAATATTGGTCAAAAAAGAGGTAATCTAAATTACATGCAAGGTATCTGAGATAAAAGCACACAGTAGCCCGCTGCTATTGGACATTTGGGATATGCCCAGAAACCAGGTGGTTTCTTACTGACCTTCAAAGATCCAGTCAGTGGAACTAACTCCATCCAGGTTTTCTTTTTTTTTTTCTTTTTGTTATACGTTAAACTTATTGACTCCTGTGATGAGTTCTGTGCTGTGATGGAATTTCAGATACTGTTGTAGTAGTCACCACCTTCTTCATTTTGTTTCTAAAGTTCACAGTGCTTTCTAGAAACCAAGCAGTTTGCAATTTGTATTAGATTTGTTTATAAGGTTAGTTCTGATTGTTAGGAGCTGTTCTGCTATGTTCAAGCTGTCTGGTTTTAAAAATAAAGAAATCCTTTCTTTCTGTTTATAACAGACACATCCAGACATGTCATCAACGCATCTGAAATGTACCCTGTGCCAGATACTTTAGAATATGGAAACAGAACGTATAAGCTAATACATGGGAATTTTACATGGTCTTCGGCTTTGAAAACCTGCATGGCAAACGGCGCGGAGTTGGTCAGCATTACTGACCAGTATCACCAAGCTTTCCTCACGGTCATTGTGAATCGGCTGGGATACAACCACTGGATCGGGCTGTTCACTTCGGATGTACGTAGTGGACTCCCTGGCTATGAACTTCGATGCTGCAAAGGAGTTTTTCCAGTAGCAGGCTAATGAGCTGTGTCATTCATTTGAAGTCATAGGAAGTTTGTACCTGGAAATGAAACCCTGGAATGCTTGAGCCCTAACCATTTTTTTTTGCAACGTAATGTATGAATCTAATGAGAGCCGGTTTGGTGCAATGTCTACTGAAAACTAAAAGCCATAGAAAGGATTTAAAAACACACAAAAACCCTCTTGTACTGTCAACATTGAAATTATGTTGTTCGTTTGTAGTTGCTCAATGGCCCAAATAACTGCTTGCTGAAAACAGCAGGTTAGATGTAGTTTGTGGTCTCCCAGAAGTAAGTTGGGAGGATCCTTTGATCTGTCTTTTGTAGATCCTCCTGGATCTACCCAGCCTGTGGAGAAGTGAAAGGTGTTCTGTGATATCTGGTGAGGATGCCGCCAGAAGAAGATGAACTTGAATGGTGCTAAAGCATATCAGAAAGATAATCCGAAATTTCTTTTGGCAGAACGGGCTTAACTTTGAGTGGTCGGATGGGACTAGGTCTTTGTTTACCTTCTGGGAAGACGACGAGTCCCAGGCCTTTGGCAGCTGTGTTTACATTGATACTTCGGGGCACTGGAAAAGTGCTGACTGCGAACGACTTCTGCAAGGAGCAGTTTGCCATGTGTCACCTAGTAAGTCAGAGGGAAGTTTTATATTAAATCTTTGCAGCTGCAAATGTATGTATTGACAGTGGAATATATGAAAGGGAATCAGTTGGTTTGAGGTTAAGTGATGGTGATAGTATTATTCGAAACTGAAGTATATTTCTGGCATTTCCTTGCTATTTCTCCTATTTGTGAAACGATTTTTCCCCATAAAATATTTGCCATCAGGTCTGGTCCGTAGGAGAATGGAAAAAGAACTTTCATAATAGAAAAGAAGCAGGAACTTATCTGTCTCTTCAGTGGACACTATATTATCTGTGAAAAATGAAGATTGCTAATAGCCTAGCTTGAAGGGAAATAAATTCAGTTTGCTGCAATTAACTGTGGGATGGGAGAAGGGAAGCATATAGAGCAAAGTGAAAATTACTGTCATGTGTTTACTGATTGCACATAAAAGACTTTGCAACTTTTTTTTTTTTAAGATAAGAATATCTTCCTGTATCCTAAAATATGTTGTGTTTCCTGCAACGTTCTGTCAATTACCTGGCCTTCATTGGAATCCAGAATTCGGGTCTGGAACTCCATTCAGTCTAGGACTACAGAGTCTTTGGCAGCATCCAGTTCTCAAAATAGTTCCCTTTGGGTGGTACTGATCACCAGGGGTTCGCCTACAGCTTATTATAGCTTTTGGATCTGTTGAGAAGAAAGCTGTTTCGGAATCCTTCAATCCAAAATTACTCTCTAGCATGGGTTTTGTACTGAAGTTGACTAATTTTCTGATTTGTTTCTCAAGTTATATAACCATATATAGCCTAAGGTTTACTTAATTTTTAAAAACTGTGTTCTGTAGCAAAGTAGCATGCATGTGAGACTGGAGGTAACATAGCTGAATCTACAGCACTGCCAAAAGCGATGCTGGGTATCGCCAAGGGAGCTTGTAGAGTTGCCCTGAGTCAGAGAGACTCTTTGTTGCAGCACATTGTACGCTGGAGAGGCTGGCTGCTGCTTACTGGTGGGAAACTCTCCTCTGTGCCACGGTATTTGGCATCAGTTATCTTTGTGGCTTAGTGGAGAGAAGCTCTGCAGTCCTTGGAAATCCCCAGCCCTCTGAGAGATGATGGGCAGCCCGGAGTGCTCCGACGTGCCCGTAGTTTGCTCATAACAGCTCCTTCTGCACATCAGTACTGGTTAGATTGTCCTGGTATTGCTGTTGCAATCCAGCAAGGCTTTTGATCAGAAGTAAAACCAGCTTTACTCTTTTAATACAAATATATACAACGCTAGATTTTTTACTTTGTAAAAGAGAGGCATAATGCAGTAACAGGCTTATTAGCATGACTCCAAAACCAGCATGTGGAATGTTATATTAATGTGTGTGTTGTCGTGCCAATGAAGCTGTGCTGTTATTTCTATCACAGAAAAGAAACCCACTGCCTATAAAGGCTTATGTTCAGAAAAAGCTGTTCCCTGGATCAAGTTCAAAAACAGTTGCTACAGCTTTTCCACAGTTCTGCAGGGCACAAGTTTTGATACTGCGTATGAAGTCTGCAAAAATCAAGGTAACTGATTCTTTTGTAGCTACAAAATGTCATTGTGGTATTTAAAAAAAAATACATATTTTCTGAAATGACTGAAATCATAGCATGTGTTTTCTCTGGTTCAAGATAACAATAGTGGAGCTCCTAAGCCAACTATGAAATTGGAGGCAACATATATCAAAAAATATTCCTTTCCATGTGAAAATACTGGTTTCTGGAATAACACAGAAAATTAATTTTTTCCCCTTCAAACTTGTTTTAAAATCATGTGAGAACAGTTTTATATCAGCCTGAGCATTTTCACATTAATTGCAAATTTAATAACTTAGAAAATATAACCAGACTTTTCAAGCTTTTCATTTCAGGCTTTTAATATTAACTTTTTGAAATGCAACGTTACATTTCAATGGCAGGAATTTCTTCTGTGTTTAATTTGTAGGATCAAATCTTCTAACTATTCAAGATGAAGATGAAAATGCCTTCGTTTTGGAAGAATTGCACAATTTTGGTTATTCTGTGCAAATGGTTTGGTTGAACATCCTGCTTGTTCCAGACAGTAAGTTTTGGGTGGAAGAGAGCTGCATCTAAGAGTCTGGTTTGGTTTTAGGTTGTTTTAATGCTACTGTAACCATCTTCCAAAACACTGTTGTCTTTTGAGATTTTTTTTTCACTGCTTTTTACATGTTCATGGTGTAAACCCAGAATACTTCCTAGTATTCTGAATACTCAATATGATGAGTGTGAATGCCTTTATTTTCTTCTTAAAGAAGCACTACAGGCTGTCTTCTGTGTCTACTGCATAGGATGTTTTTAAATCCTTCAAGGAAAAAAAAAAGTAAAATAGTGGCCGAACAGACAAAATCCTGGTATTCCGTAGTACAGTATTTTTTTGTGTGAGGATAAGTACAACTGAAACAGATATTTACTAAAATACTATGATATTTTATAATGATTTATAACTTCTGCTTTTAGATGGGACAATCTCCTGGTCTGATGGTTCTCCCTTAAATTATTCTAACTGGGGCATCAGGGGGCCTGAATTTGATCATGTCAAAGGGAATTTCTGTATCAGCCTGAGGACCACAGATGGAGTCTGGCAATTATCTCCATGCAGAGAAAAAAAGGGATTTGTATGTAAAATGGATGCAGGTATGTGCTTCCATAAAAGGCAGCAGTTGTGTCCTCGTAACCATTGCTTTACATGTTCTTTGTGGCTTGCTTACTTGTTCTCAGTTTCCATTTAAATAATTCTGTCCCTTGGTATTAGAAAAAATGCCCATAAAACCCCCAGCCAGCCAGGGTAACTTCCTTTTGAGGAACCTGGGCAGCCGTTGCGTTATTGCTGACTGCGGTGGACTTTCTGTGGTACGGGTGCGCCGTGTGCAGAGCATCAGGCTGACCTCCACAGACCCCGTAGGATGAGCAGGCACAGCCCAGGAGAGCTGCACAGGCACCACATCTGTGAGAGAGCTGAAGTGTTTCCAGAGCCCACCCAAAATGCCCAAGTCGCTGTTGGACCCAATAGTTAGATTGATCTACCACTGCACAGTTCTGCGCATGTGTTTGTACTTTAAAAAGTGGATAAATACTGCTATTCATCCTTGCATAAATGTCAATTAATATATTCCACCAAATTTAAGGGATTTTAGATAACAGATTAGGTCATGTTTAACTTGGAATCCCATCAACATGAGTAAAGTTAAACAAAGAACAGTCTGCTCTTGTATGGTTTTAGTTAGATTGTCTTCTCAATATCAGTTTTACCATGAGTATATGTAATAACTTTTGTTAACCCTATGGGTAATTTTATGACCCTTCCGGATTCTATTTCAGATATTGATGCAAGAGAACCCTCTGAAAAATGTAAGTTTGTTCTGTACTTTCTTAATTTTTTTTATAAGGAGTAATAACACATTTTAAGCTGATATTTTGAGAGGTAACATTTTTCACTGTTAAATCTGTAATTTAAAATGTGTGACATACAGGGGGTAATAATATGTTTTCCATAAAGCATCTATATGTTTATATTTAGAGTTCTATATAATTATAGCTATATTTGCTTAATACCAGTTTCTGTCCTTCCCTTCTAGCATCATACCGTGGGCTTGTAGCTCTGGCTGTTCTCGTGACGTTGGTGATGCTGGCTGCCATTTCTCTGTTTCTGTGGTGCCTGTACAAACAGAATAACCGACTCTTCAGCAGGATACTGTGGGTCAGAAACGCTTATTTGCCACAGATTAACGCTGACGTTCCTGCTTTGGAAGAAAGCATCCTCATTTCTGATTTTGAGACAAGCGACAATTAATTGATCAGAAGTAGCAAGCTTTCTTGTCTTCCATGTGAAACTCCACGATCTACAGTGGTTTTCTCCTTCTCGGGAGTCGCCCGGACACCTGTGTACAGAGGAAACCCTCACAGCCATCGGTATGAACACTGTAGGGGCTCCCTGCCTTGGAACACTTTTGCTTTGTATCAGGATGAGGTGAAGATGCACAGCAGAACCACAGAGGAATTGGCTCCTCTGGGACAAGCCAGGAACTGAAAATACTCCCACACCATAAACCTCCAACTGCTCATGTGGAGCAGTCATGTCCGAGGCCCCAGAGCAGTAGGAATTTTAATGCAACTTTGTCTTTCAGGAACGTTTGGGCTTTTTTTGTTTTGTTTTTATATGTCACAGAATCTGCTCATGAGCCAGCATTTAAATTTGGCCTTGAATTTAGGAGCTCTGAAACATACTCCAGGCGTTATGGGGTAGATTTTTTTTCTTTATAGCCATTCCTTCTGCAAAATGAACAGTTATTTTTCAAGCGGTGGCTTGTTGCCAGGTGGATTTCCAAGCTTGCAGAGAGATGAAGTCACTTTTGACTCAGGAGTAACAGAGTTTTGGTAGTTCGGGCCATGATCCCTAGGTCATATTATAAAATAAATTAGTCTAAAGATATAATGGTATATGGGCTTTGTCATCCTGAAGTTAATATATTCATTTGAGATGCTTCCGGCATCCTGTTAAAGATTCAATTATGTGACCTCTCACCTAGGTTATTTCAGAAATGGAATCCTATCAGCCTCTTTTAAAGACATTTTTGGGCAATATCTGTTTGAAGGAAAAAAAACTGTTACAGACCTTGCTGAAGTTATGGTAATAAATTGCTTTACTGTTCACCTACAGTATTTCTGCAAGCACTATTCACATACATTCTTTTGCTCTCAAAAGCTAAGGACAATACGTTGGGGAGCCACATTGCTGCTCCCAAAGGGTGCTATATTCCTCTAACCCCATGTAGCAGACCCTCCGAAGGACACGCTTCACTTTCAGTGTTCGTACTAAGGTGCTAACAAAGGAGATAAATTTCACTGACCAGTTTGCCTGCAGGCTGATGGTTGTGAAGGACCCAGCTCAGGTCTCTCCACTACCTCAGTTAAAGTGGCTGAGGACAGCCACGCCTACTTTCTGTGGGACTCCCACCATGCTAACCAGTCCTCCACCACATCTCTGAAAATACCTGGAAGGTTTTCAGGGATTTTATTTTTTAATTTTCATTGCAGTGTGGAAAAACAAATGGTTAGTCATGACGAGTTACTTCAGAATGGATTTACTGTGCCTTCAGTCTCTAAAAGCTGCTGCGAAGAGGTGCATTTATTGTTGGGTTTGTTGGTTTGTTTGTTTTAAGATGACTCATTCTAACAATTTTGCAAGAGCCCTAAGATGGAGGTATGTTCCTTGAAATTAAGCAAGCAGCCAAGGCCAACTGAAATGTTTTTACATAGTATTTGTGCACATGCACAGGAATGTATGACTGTGTTTTAGTTAGATTTCACATGGCCAATTCTAGAAACAAAAATTGCCTGTTCATGTCATAATTATGTATAGGGCTATTTTAAAAAATTATTTAGTATGTAGAATATTTCTGTGCTGGTTTACAGAACCGTTCAAAAATCTTGTCAAAGAGGCTGCAGATGGTTTTGATCCCAATGCCATTTTCAGCTTACTGTTTTCGGTAACTTCTATGGGTGTAGCTATCACAAGTTCTTAATCTGAAATTTTTCCATCATATAAAATATAAATAGCTTTTCTGTGCATATTTTGTCTAATGGTTTGACCCCATACATTCATTAGTTTTCAGGAGTTTTAAAAGTTTGGGTTTAGTCCTCTATATTTTTCTATGGGACTGTTTTTATGTCCACTATTAGAGTTTGTGGACTATAACTTCTGAGTACAATTGCCAGATAATCTGTTGTTTACATGTATGAACTGTGATAGCTTCTTTACCACAAAAATAAAAGAGGAAAAAAGGTTGTGACCAACTCTCCCTTCCCCGTGAGAATTTCACCTATTTAAACTACAGCTGGAGGTACTTAAACCAATGAACCCCCTTCATCCCTTTCACTGACAGGTGTGTAAATGCTGCCTTCTTACAGTACAGCAAGCAGAACGGCTTGCAGGCTGGTTTTTATTTGCAAGACTAAGCTGTGTCATCTCTGAGGATGTGTATTTGTCAGGCTGCAGTGCTGTTACTAGTTACGCAGGCTCCTATCGGATTTTGATGTGGTTAATGAAGGTGTGTTTTTTTCACAAAACTTGACATAGGCATTTTATCAATTTTCCTTGAGGTATGTTGTAATCATTTACATTTGAAGGGCAGTGGTATAATAAATAACTCTAACCTCAAATTAGTGATCCTTGATTAACATTGACTGTGATGTAGATGATCTTGCATTAAGGGAAAATAGTTAAAGTGATGTTTTCTTCCTGCTTTGAAATGGTTTTGAGGGAACAGACCCTTAAATACTTACTTTTAAATCTTTCATCATTTAACTTTTATAATTGCAGGTAGTATTCACTCAAGAATGTAATTGTTGATTGCTTTCTAGTCTTCATTCTGGATTTTGTTACCTATAGCTTTCGTTTGTTTTCCCTTAATCAGATGTCTCCTATACTGTTCCTGATCAGAGTATGTGGTGACTATGTTTTTACTGCTGGCCTTCATGATATTGGCAGTGAGATTCACTGTACTATTTCAACTGGAAAATTAAAGTGTGAATAATAATTTTCTGTGCTGTAATTTTTCTTGAATCTTTCCCCAGCTTTAATTAGCTGCCAGGCTTTAGTGTCTCGTAACAGCAGTCCCCAGGCTTCACACTGGGTCATCCTGGTAGGAGAGGGACAGCTTACACCAGTCTCTTTTCTGGCTACGTTGCTGGACCTAGACCTGGGCACTGCAGACGGTCTCCATACATGTGGTGGCCCCAATGTTCCCCAGGGCACAGACGAGGATTCCCCAGGACGTGTGTGCAGGAGGTGCTGGGAGGAGGAAGGAGCCGCAGCACCATCAGTAAGGATGATGGATGGAAGCATGGTGCTGATCCACAGATAATCTCCCAGCCTACTGCCCATTCCCTGCAGTCCTGGGAGCTGGGGCCATCAGGGATCAGTGATGGGCTGGAGGAATTTTCCTGCTGGACTGTGGAGGCTGTGTTGTGTGGGAGCCCATTCGTTTCTGCCACAAACAAGGTGGAGATACACAGACTGCAGCACAGTAGCTTCCATGGGTAGCACCGAAGTGCTTCCAGTGTCCCAGAACTGGGTTCACCAGAGCCCGAGCAGACAAATTAACATTGTGTTTTCCTCTGTTGTGCCAGCTTCTTTGAACGCGTTTACTGAAAGGGAAGTGTTGGATGTTTTCATACCACTCTCTTGCTTGGGGGTTGGATGGGTATCCCCACCAGAGACAGATACATTCAGGCCCACATATGACAAACCTTGTCTAACAGATACTAGGGTTTGGAAAAATATTTTTACGCACTCCATTCCAAGAGAAAATTTGCCTCCTTGTCCCTCTAGCAGTCCCTGCAGCATGTCTCTGAGGGAAAGAGGTGCCCGAAGCAGCTGTTGCATCCCAGCTGGATGGGAGTCTGCAATGGGAACATACGTGGGCTGGAGATGTCCAGCGTGACGGGGCAGGGTGAAGGGTTGTGGCACAAGGCTGTAAGGGGGCCACATGACTCCTAAGCAAAGCCCTAAGCTTTGCCTCTCCTGGGTGCAGTGCTGCCCTTCCGTGTGCAGGGATCCTCCTCCCTTCTGCTCTACTTCTCCCTTCCCCTGCATTCGCACACACATGCTTTTGTGGCTGGACTACCACAAAAGAAGAGCCATGGGGCTGCTCGAAATCTGTGCAGGCCAGTCCAGAGGGAGCATAGGGAAAAAGTAGGTTTCTGCATGCTCTGCGAGACTAGACGAGCTCTGGTTCCCAGGGCACCATCGCACAATTCCCCATTTAATTTAGCCCCCTACTTCTTTCTTACATCATGTTGCCCCTCCCTTAGTGTAGTAACAGGGATCCTCAATCTCTTGTAATAATAAACCCACTGTAATGAAATCTGTGGCAGACCCTTCCTCCAGGACATTTATACATAAGCAGAGTTTTTTGGTTAAAAGCTAAATTGCACATATTCAGCAACCGGGCTCTAAATCTTCAGCTCACAACAACAAAAAAAAAAAAAAAGAAAAAGAAAAAGAAAAAAGAGGCCTCTTCTTGAGCTATAATAATATTTCCTTTGGTAATCAGTGGTATGTTGATTTTAACCCCCTGCAGGCCAGCGCTGATCTCTCACAATCTGATGCAGCCCTCCCATAAGTAAGCATCAGGAGCAAATTCACAGGCGTTATGCTGTTCTGAGGTGGTGTGAATTAAGGTTGATCTCCATGCTTGGAAACACAGTCTCGGTTTGGCCAGTAGATGGTGGTGGTACACACAGAGGTGACAAAATCAGCTGTGCAAGAAAAAAAATCAAGAGGGGTCTGCTCGGGATCCTTTAGAAGTTTAATTAAATGAGCAGCAAAATTCCGAAGTCACAGGACTGCAAATACAAGTTCTTAGCCACGGCCGCAACATTACAAAGCTGTGTTAAAACAGCTTTCCAGGTCTCAGTGTTCCTTCTCAACGACTTCAATGGGATGCATTGAAATGCTCAGAATGGGACAATCCAAGTCCTTATGTTGGTCTGTGGGTTTTTCTTTTGTTTGGTGAGTGATGGGAAAACCCACTTGGGTTCCCAAGTATTAAATAAATAATTAAATACGTAAATAGATCCTTGTGATATGTTTTGGTTCTGATCCTTTTGATGGAAAGGTCTGGAAATGCTCCAGCCAGGTCTCTACTGTAAATTGATTTGTTTTAATGTTTTATTTCTTCACTATATCAATGCAGGCATTTACTTAGTAACTTACATGGGAAAAGAAAATGTCATAGAAATTAAAGTTATTAGACATTTTAGCCATCCATTGCATAAGTATTCATTCCACAGCACTGTTGAAAGCAGATTTATTTTCTCTTCCTCTAAATTTATTCTGTAAGTGGCTCATAGTGTAAGAGTTGCTGATCCCTTTCTGTATCCGTTACCTTTATGCAGGATGTCTGTGATTTGTATTCCCATCTCAGAAACCAAACCATAAAAAATGGCATTGAGAATCATTTTGTAATAAAGCCTTACTTTTAAGTCTTAGCTTTTGTAACCCCTTTTCCTTATACTGCAACTCTTGTAGACTTTCCCGATCCTCCTGTGATGAAGCAACTGCTGTTCTCTAAGGAAGTGTACTAGACCCAGCCTGCCGCAGTGCTTGTGAGTAGCGCCGTGGTAATTTATAACCACTAAAGTGATTCTCAACTGCAATCATTTCCAAAAGTGCACAGCTAGATTATAGCAAAAATGCTTCTACTACCATTTCCTTTACTTCTGATACTTATTTTTGTTCGTTGACTTGTTGCTATTGTAACAAATCCTACTCTTAACCTCAGCCTACAGACTAAACCTCCACTGCAGTTCTCAGAAATAAATGCTTCAAAACATTAGTGAGAACAACAGCTAAACTTGTAGATACAAGATAAATCTTGAAATGTGTAGTGGGCTAAAAGTTGCTCTCCTCTGCATGCTAGCACAGGAAAATAGGGAAGACTCTCTGAATCATGCACATAAAGGCCTAATTAACAATCTGCTTTCCACGGGGCTGGCCAGCCTGCAGCTAATGGTGGCGGCCACTGGGTGCTTGAAGGCCACCCACCGCAGCTGGGCTGACTGGTAGAATGCAATAGCTGGGTCAATGTCTCAGACCATACATTGGAAAAACAGAACTATCCCTGTATCTTTTCAGATTTGTATACACGGATGTTGATCTTAAGAAATTAAGTTTACTTCTATACTGTATAAAAAAAAAAATACTCTCTGTATTTTTTCTTTTAGTTTTACAGTGAATACTGAAAATTATCCCATTAAGTAAATTCCTCTTGTGAAGCTATTTACTCAAGTCATTTGTTCTAAAGCATGATCTTAGGCCTTCGAACCCACTCATAACCTGGTTAAATCTGCTTTTCCACTTCTTCCTGCCATAAACTTTGTGTGTGTTGTAGGTGAGAAGTCCCTGGAAAGCCCTTGCTGGAAGCCAAAAGCAAGCTTGCATGGTGCTGATAAAGGACAGACTCTACCTCATCAGCAGCTTTGGGCTGCATGGCTTCACTGACGCTGGATTTGGGACTCCATCCCAGAGCTTGATGCTTCCAGGTTCATTCAGGTGTGCGAGCAGAATCCCTAACATTGGACATTGCCAATGAGCTGAAGTGCATAAACTTTTAATATGTAAGGCTTCATTTGTTATGGTCCTAGCATCGGTTACGTATAATTCTGCTTTATCTGTACTAGTTTCTTTTGGGAAGTTTCTCCTGATGCTAGCAGGCTTACCTATTGTGTATCCAAAATCTGACACCTACTTAAATGCTTACATGACCTAGACATTATATTTTCTGGTATTTAGTATTCAAGAATATCAGAAGGATTCTTCCTGAAAAGGTAAGAAGGTAATGTTTCTGCTGCCATATGTTGTGTCCTGCTAGTCCTGTGGGATGAAAATGATGTTGAGAGGCAAAGGGAATTACTTTAAATATTGTTTCAAAAGCAAATATTGGAGATGAAGTTGTACGTATGGGACATACTCTGGCTATAAAAAACGTAAGGTATCGTGGAATGATGTGGAATGTGGAAATGCATCAGAACAGCTCCGGGAGGCTTTCCATCTGGAAAGAACAGACTAATAGAACACCTACAGGAATAGCAGCTACTTTACCCCTTAAAGTAGTTGTAGTATAAATAGCAGAGTGGCTCCTCCCCACATACCTTACCCAAGAACACAGCTGATGTTGGTTTTATCACTGCAGGCTCCTGGAGTGCCCCACTGAACTCTGCACCCCTGGAGTGTACGCATCTGGGTGTCCCAGTACACTTAATTTATGGAAGAGGGAAGGAAAGCCAGTGTCAGCTCTGTCTTGTCCTTGACCACCCATCCTCCACTGGCCTTCCCGAATACAGTCTGGGTTGATGATTCATATTTTGACTATTGCTATTTACATATAAATTTGCTTCATTCTTGCCTGATGGAAAGAATGTAAAGTGGACGTTGGGTGTGTCTCAGCTGCTCTTACAGGCTACTTGCCCACTTGCCCTGATGTAGCACAAAGCAAACCCTCCTGGAAGGAAAGATGAAAGGAAGAACTGATCACTGGTGAAAGCAAAAGTATAAAGAGAACAGGGATCAGTTATTCCTACTAGTCGGGAACACTAAAACAAGAAGTAACTGACTAAAACCACAGCAGGAAATATGTGATAGACAACCATGGGAATCGCTGGGCCAAACAATAAGCAGCCAACAGAAGGGGTAAGGTCACATTCAGTGGCAGTGTGCACGGTTAAATTGGATAACAGTGATTTAGAAATACACAAATCAATCCACCACCACCACCACGGAGGAACAGATTCACTACACTGCTGGATGGCCCTTTCAGCTCAGTTTGGGTAAAGATCGGTAAGCCTGACCTGAAAATATTGGTGTGCGTGTGGTTGTGGGATGGCTGATGCATCATCCCGCTGCCTTCTAGCCCAAACCTAGTTTCTAGCCTTCTGACCCACACAAGTGTTCAACAGCCAGAATTTAGGATCTCTGTGGACACAAATTCCATGCAACTGGGATGTGGGAAACACCTCCCGTTAAATTTGTGGTCTGCCTCAGGATAGAAAGAGACAGTTCCCAACTGAATAAAGCTGAATCATCCAATTCATCTACTACAGCAGCCAGTGGGACACAGGCACCCAACCTGCTCTGGGTACCTAAAATCCACATCCAGGATAAAGGAGGTGAAGGCCCAGAATCACCACATGAAGAGCACAAAATTAAAAGGATACATGCAAAAAAGAAACTTTTTTTTTTTTTTTTGCTTCTGTTTCTTTTACTCTCTTTGCTTTTGTTTTTGTTTCCCCTCAGAGAGGTGACAGACCCAGGTGTTGGGATGCCTGATGATCTGTTTACTTGGGTTGTACTTTGAAGATGTCTCTGTGATGAGTGGTCCAGTTGCCTCAGCAGCTCTGGAGCCGGACCCCAGTGGGGACACCTGGCTGGGAGAAGCAGCAGCCCTCGCTTCTGCGCAGGAGGCAGCAATGTCCCAGGCTTCCCTTTCTTCCTCTTTTGTTAGTGGAAACAGCAGCTCCCTGCACAGCAACTGCCTGGTTCGAAGCACTGCAATACAACTGACTTACAGGTCAGCTTTTGGCTGACTTACAAATATCTTTTCCTAGCTCCATGTGAGTCTGCTGGTGTGTATCTGTGGCCAAACCTGGTTCAAGAGCTGCTGGATAGACTGTAAAGCCCATGATGTTCAAAGCAAAGCCATAAGCTGTGAGAAAGGGCAGGAATGGCTGACTTCCGTTCTACTGGGATCATAAAATCATTAAAAATTTCCTTTTCGAAATTGGATGAATTTAATCCATTTGGATAACAACACCTAAAAGAAGAAAATGAATTCTGACATGGATATTCTTCAATGTTTCTGGAAATGGTATTTAAACAGAGACCTAACACAGCCAGGAGGTTTTCTGTCTCCCTCTGCAGACAGAGGAACATCCATGGGATGCTGAAAAAAGCTGAAGCCCCAGAAAACCCGCATTGGAGCGTGTTCCCAAATACAAGGACACCCGAAACAGATGCAAGTCTTAACTTAAGGTGCACAGTGCTATGTCAGTGCTAATGTTTATTATTTTTATGATTGCATTTTAAAGCAATTGTTCTTTTGATCCATACTAACTGTGGTCAGAGAAAGAAAAATAAAGCTTACATAGAAAATAACAAAACTTTCTGGCTGGATGCCAAAACTTCACAAGAGAATACTGAAGCCTAATATGTTTTGTTTGACTTCTTTGTTTCTGATAGATATTGACTGCATTCAGGAGGATGACGGCACTTTGAACAAAACCAGCTGGGGAAGTCAGTTTCCTAATTATTAACCCTCTAGGGAAGAGATTGAATTGGAAATGTGCATATGAAACATGCTGGGAAAATATAAAAAAATAATGTAGATCTCTGGAAAAGAAATACTTACACTGTGGCTTGTATTTTTAGCAGAAAGGGAGGAGACAGTTTGTGATGTATGACTGAATTCCTCAAGATGGATAATAATTCAGTCTTAGACTCATTTTCTCGCTGTAGTATGATTCGGCAGTCCTGAGGTTGAAATAAGTCTATCATTAAGGAATGACTTAAGGGAATGAAGAGAAGTTATACATTTATCATGATGTAAACCATAGAGGGGAAAAAACCCCCACCTGTTGTCAGCCTCTTGACCACTTTGCAATAAGGGAAGGGAGGATTTTCAAAGCTGTAAAGAGGAGAGGAGCATCAAACTGCATACTGTGCCTTAGAAAATACCAGTCAAAAGCTACTGTGATAAATATTCAGATACCTAATGTAAAAATATAAATAACAAACAGGAAAATAAATCCAGTGTAATAGTGTTTGGACTATTTACAGTAGGATCTGCTGTGACATATTTACATCTTGTTCTACCTGGAGGCTCTAATCCTTCCTCTACAACCTGGCTTGAGAGGTGACTACATAGTATGTGCAGGTATTTTTCCCCCATTTCAGATGTTTTAGGGATAGAAGAAAGGAAGAGTTATATATGGACACTACACCAAATTCCAGTGCAGTTCGGTATTCAACTTGTGGACAGTCTTAGCTATAATTACAGCATGAAATGGGAACAGAAAAAAAAGAGATTATAGGAAAAAATATCCTGGTACAAAAAAACCCAAAGATGTGAGAAGAAAAGAAATTTAGGAACAACTTCCACCATTTGCTTAACATTGGAGCTCTTTTCCTGCGTGATACGTTGGTTGCAGCACAGAGACATCTGCTGTTACCAAGTAAATGCCGAAACAGATGTAGCAGAATGCATTATTGTTTAAAACAAATAGATCATGGGATGCTGAACTAATTTTTGTTTTCTTCCCCATAATTCAGTGTGCAGTCATTTTAGGTGTCAGATTGTTAGAGAAAAATCTTATTCTTTATGTTAGGCCGGCTTTTTAAAGTTGAATTGCTTGACAGTTAATGTTTTACTTTTTAATGGTGTAGGTGGTATTACAAGCTTAGCTAAAGTCCTATCCAGTAGGCAATACAGTAGCTAGCAAAGGACCTTCTGAACTTGTCCATTCTCTAATTATTTGCAACTCTCTTTATTTGCTTTGATATAACTCGTGTGTGTGTACTGATAGCTATTATAAATGATGAACTGGAGTAAAGTGTCCCATTTCCAGAATGCTGCAACAGTTCCCTGAGTGTCCCATGACTGATTTAAATTGCAACTGGTTATGTAAGGTGAACACTTAATAGTAGTTTGACAGAAAGCATTAAACTCAAGCTTCCCAGAGTGGCCACGAATGAGAGTCTTCGTATGTTTCCACACACTTCAAGATTAGAAGGGAAATCCACACATTTGCACAGGAATTGATGCAAAAGGGACCCAACCCTGACTCCTGCTGGTGAAGGGCCAGTTGTAGGAGATGCCTTAGATTGTGGGTCCTACTGCTTTCGTCCTGCCCTTGTGAGAAAAAACCCAAACCTCCGACCAAGCAAACAAATCCGACAGGTGGAATATTCAAGATGTGTGGGCATACATCGCTGTTGCTTTGCTTAGGCAGTTACAATGCTGATAACAAACAAATAGCCAAATGACATCAGAGCAATGGTCAGTAATTGAGCCCACGAATCAACCAGTCTTTATTCCTGTAGTTCAGAGAAAAACTGGACAAAGAGAAAAGAAAAGCTGTTCATTTGTGCTGTTTGGTGGCAGCTACAGGCAAAAGGATTTGCCTGATGCTGGGAGCTGGGGGGGTCCCGGCTCTGTTTCCTGGCTTTACTACTACCATTATGTCATCTTGGCCAACACACGTGGTTTTTGCTTTGAGTATTCCACATATAAAATGGAAAAAAAAATATTCTTTGGCGGTCTTCTAGGGAGAATGGTTGCCAAGTACCACGCAAGTGGCAAAACCAACACCTTTTTTACTAAAGGGAAATCCCCTTAGTATAGCGTGAAGTACCTCATTCCATCACTGTTTCCAGACTGCTTCTGAGGTCAGAGAGATATATGTTTTGCCAGAAACTTGTTGGTAAAATTTAATTTCCAAAGTTCTTGTTTCCAACTAAACTTGAAATAACTTTTGTTCTCAGTTCAGGCTAATAGCAGTACCAGGAAGGAGCGAAAATGATGATGTAATGGATAAACAAAGTCTATTTTCAGTTGTGTATTGGGTTAAAAATGTGAGATTACCATCCCAAACTTCTTTACAGCGTTGTTACGGTGTTATATTACAGCATTAGCAATCTTTCAAAATCCATGGTTTTGTTTATAAAAACAAACTAATTGAAGGCAACTTCTGTTTAAAGCGAACTCTAGCACTATGCTTGTGTTTGCTCATGCTTTCTTTTTACGTCCAGTGTCTGTGTTTAAATATGTTTTGTTAGATGAATAAAATATACTCTGACTTGGAGTCTCCACTAACTTTTGCTTTTAAAGACAAGACTCTTGGCTTCCCTTTTGCTTGTTCCTACTTTGCCACGTCTGTCATGTCCTCTCTGGCAGGGCTGATGGCTATAAAAGCATGTGGGAGTAAAGGTTAAAGATAAATGCTAGGTTTAACAAATATGGTTATTATTGCCAGAAGGATTCACTTCTGAAATTGGTGTTGGATCATGCTATGTTTAAGGTAGGATTACAATGGCATTCCACATCCATGCCTGAGTTAAAGTTAAAATCGATATACTTCTAGCACTTTGTCTTTCTGAAGACCAGGTTGTCAGGTCAAGGGCTAGATTCATAAGGGGAACATAGTCTTATGTTGGACTTCATACCAATAAGTAAGCATTCAACAGGTCACAATGAGAATATGAGTGAGACTGTGTTCCAGTAGTAACAGAACTCATTGCGGGGAAAGGGAAGAGGGAGACCTAAAATCCACTTTGTGTTCTAATAAATATTTCAGTGCTTTGAATAAAGTGGATCAGCTCCAAAAGGAGACGCTGAGAACTTGCTTTAGCCTAGTAGTTACTGAATTAGTCTGGATTGATGTGGGTTCAGATTCCTCTTAGAAAAAAGGATTGCATTTGAGTCTTTCACAGCAAAGATGCTGAAGTTGTCCATGTACCTGTTAAAAAGGGGACAACAGCATCTTCTTTTTTGCTGTCTGGGAACCTTCCTAGTGGACCAGTCCATTGACAAAGTTTAGAGAAAAGTGAGAAGCTGAATAGCTCTGCACTGTCAAGACTTCTGCCAGTGTATCAGCAGCAAAAGTAAGACTAGGGAAAATGTGGGCTTGCTGCCGAGTGGGGTGGTGGTAACAAAGGACATGGAAAAGGCAGAGGTACTCCATCCCTCCTTCACCTCTTTCTTTACTAGTAAGATACACTTTCAGGAATCCCAGGCCCCGAGACCAGCAGGAGCATCTGGAGCAATGAGGACTTACCCTCAGTAGGGAAGATCAAAACATTTAAACAAATCAGACACAAATGAGTCCATGGGACCCAATGGGCTGCATCCACAAGTGCTGAGGTAGCTGGCAGGTGCCAGTGCAAGGCCAGTCTCAAGTATCTTTGAAATGTCACAGTGATCAGAGGAGGACTGGAAGTTCAATGTGAATGTTAGGCCTAGCTTCAAGAAGAAAAGGAGGGAGGATGTGGGGAACTACAGGTCAGCCTTACCTTGATATCCAGCAAGGTAATGGAGCAAATAATTCTGGAAGCCATTTCCAAATATATTAAGGACATGAAGGTGATTTGGTGTAATCAGTATGGATTTATGAAGGGAAAATCATGCTTGACCAGCCTGATAGCCTTCTATGATGAAATTACTAGCTTGGTGGACAAGGAGAGGCAGAAGATGTCCACCATCTTAACTTTAGCAAGGCTTTCATCACTGGCTGTCATAGTATCTTCATTAACAAACTGCTGACTAGACAAGTGGACAGTGAGGTGGATTGAAAATTGGCTGAAATGCCAGGCTCAAAAGATTATAATAAGTGGCACAAAGTCCAGCTGGAGGCCAGTCACTAATGGTGTACTCCTGGGGCCAGTACTGTTTAACATCCTCATTAATGATCCCAGATGATGGGACAGAGTGCACCCTCAACAAGTTTGCAGAGAGTTGAAGACTGGGAGAAGTGGCTGATACACCAGATGGTTGTGCTGCCATTCAGAGGGATCTTGATAAGCTGGAGAGATCAGCCAAGAGGAATCTGATGGAGTTTAACAAAGGGAAATGCCAAATCCTGCATCTGTTGAGTAATGTCCCCACACATTACTAGGGGCTGGGCACTGACTGGCTGGGAAGTAGCTTTACAAAAAAGGACCAGGGAGTCCTGGTGGACACCAGCTTGAACACGAGCCAGCAATTTGCCCTTGTGGCAAAGGTGCCCAACGGTATCCTGGACTGCATTAGCAGGAGCATGGCTGGCAGGTTGAGGCAGGTGATTGTTTCCCCCTACTCAGCACTGGTGAGACACATCTGGAGTGCTGGATCCGGTTCTGGAGTTCCCAGTGCAGGAAAGATACAGATTTACTGTGGCAAATCCAGCAAAGAGCCACAAAGATGATGAAGGGGCTGGAGCATTTGTCATATGAGGAGTGGCTGAGAGCTGGAGGAGAGAAGGCTCAGGGAGATCTTATCAATGTATCTAAACACCTGAAGTTGGGAAGAGTAGAGAAGACGGAGCCAGGCTCTTCTCAGTGGCATTCAGTGAAGGGATAAGAGGCAACAGGCACCAACTGACATACAGTAAATTATTTTTAAACAGAAGAGAAGGATTTTTTTACTGTGGTGGCAGTCAAACACTGGAGCAGATTGCCCAGAGAGGTTGTGGAGTCTCCATCCGTACAGATATTCAAAATGCAACTGGACACAGCCCTGGGCAACCTGCTCCAGCTGATCCTGCTCTAAGCAGCAGGTTGCACTAGGTGATCTCTAGAGACCCTGTGATTCTTTGATTTAGTTGCTTGGATTCATTTCAACAACATCTGAGTATTTCTTCCAGGTTCACTGGTTGTAAAGAGATTTCTGATGTTTCCAAAGTTTGTACATGCCCATGGGACCTAAATATGGGCCACGGGTTCCTACTGGGGCATTTAAATACTACCTATGATAGATCCAGCCCCAGGTTATTCTGCATGGCCAAACTGTTTCAGCACTGTGAAATACACACAAACCTTAAGAAACTTAGGGACTTCACAGAGTGAAGTGCTGCTGTTTAACAGAATACATGCAAAAATTGATGTTTTGGTATTACAGGCATATTATTGCACCCAAAAAAGAAATGTAGATGTACTTCTTAAAGATATAGGTCTATTTAACTAGGGATGAATTAAATAGATTGCTAACTAGAACTCTACATGCAGTTGCATTTTTTTCACTACTATAACCTTTTGTTCAGTCTCCATTTTTTAAAAGAATTTTGTGATTTATTTAGGAATATTGAGACAAAGACATATGCAAACCAAAAAGTGGTAATAGTACTGTTTAGCTATTTTAGCGATTACGTAGTATTACTATCCTTTTTCTTTTTTCTTTTTTTTTTTTCATTTAAAAATACAGGTGGAGGTACTCATGCAGTGTTGTAAAGTAAGCTTTCTATAAGACACCATAAAGAGACAGCCTCAGCAAAGGAAAGAGAGTGGGCTCAAAATCAAACCCAGGAACAGGCTCAGCTTGGACACGACTGATGATCTCTACAACGGCAGTATGTCATACACAGAGCTGATCTCTGAAGTGACCAAATCCTGAAGGCTTTATAGCTTAAAATCTTCTCTGAGGTTTTATCTAGAAGCTTATTAATGGTTAGTGCATGTGCAGAGCACTGCGGATCTGAGTCATGGGGAATCTACGCTGTTCTGTATTATCTTTATCTTCCGCATTCTCCCTCATATATTCTGTGTCAAGCACATGAAACCAGCTCACCCGCAGTACTTGTGCACCGATGAAAAGCTGATGGCAATACTCTCATAGTCTCTCCCTGATCTACCAATGGTGTCAAGCACAGAGAGAAGTTCTGTAAACTCATTTGTATGCACTGTCCACCCACAAACTTTATCTCCAGTTGTGTGAGTGTTGAGTCACAGACAGGTAGTTCTTGTTCAAGTCCCAGCTTCATGTAAGCTGTGGGTAATAACAAAAGCTATTTCAGTCTCACTTTCAGAAATAATAAGAGTAAGGTACAAATAACCACTTTACAACAAAACCCCCTCAAATCAATAGAAAAATGTGAACAGCAAGTTCCAGTTAGGAGTGCCTGCTGATTTGTTCACCCAGTAGGAGCTTTCATCCAGATCAAGAAATTACCGGCGGACCATATCAGCCAGATGACTCTTGTCTGCATGCTTGCTGACCTCATCAAAAAACTGTCTAGAGGCCTAGATAAATACATTTAGGGAAGATATGTTGGCACTGCCCAAACAGATCATATTTATCCAGGTGCACACGAATTCTGTCTTTTATCGCAGTTTCTACTGCTTTTCCTGGCACTGACGTTAGGCTTGTCAGCCTTTAGTATTGTCCATCCTGTCCCCTCTTTTGCCCTCTGGAATTTCTTTTAGAGACTGGCGTCACATTGTCACCCTCCAGTCTCCAAGCACAGAGAAAGCTTGAAGAGAAAGGTAGGTCCATTAGTAGATCTGTTATTTCTTATCCACACTCCTTTAGGAAGTACGTGTGGCATTTCGGTCCATGTGGATTCTGTGTCACCTGCTGGGTCCCTGCTTTGTTCATTTGATTTGATTATAAGATCTCACTAGTGAATTTCATTACCCCATCACCAGCAGAGGTTACTCTTCTGTATATTTTATGTTCTGGGGCTGCAATGTCCTGCATGTGTCTAGCATGTCATTGTCTTTGCATAAGACTAAGCATTTGCTTTCTCTCAATTTATTAATTGCATTTTTAGCATTTGTGTAAAAGTATGTGTTGTTGCAGTGTTGTTTCCTTCTTCATCTCCCATTTGAAAGACACTCTGTTTGCTTTCTGCTCCTTATTTCTGCTCTCTGGCCTCTCCTGCACTCAGAAGGGCACAATTTCTAAGCCTTTGCTGATGGCATACTGAACTGTCTGTTCCCTACACCTGCTGCTCTTCAATTTGTAGCTTAATCAATCACAACCTTTAAATGCCAGCAGTTTAGTCCCCCATGAGTCCACCCTTTCTACACAGGCTCTTCTTATCTCAGAAGTGTTCCTCAGCCCAGATCAATCTGAAATTTTGCTCTTTATACCATCCTCTCAGCTGCATGTGGAAAGTTTGCCCCTTTCTGGTCACACATAAGGCAGTGGGGGCCTTTTGGAGAGGGTCTTGTCTTCATCTTCCCTTCAACAAGCTGAATTTTGCCTCCAGAACATCATGTGAGACCCAAAACCACAGGGTCTTCCCCAGGACTTCTAGGGAGCTGATCTGCTTTGCATGTTTGAAGAAGAAAAAAAGAAACCTTTTTAATTTAAATTTAAAAGCTTTTCCACCGGAATTAATTTGTATTTGCTTAAAAAAATTTCCCAAATTATAACTGATGTTCTTTTAAACCATTCCTCTAAACTACATTTTTTGCAACAAATGTAATATGGTACAAAATATCATATGAGTTGCCAGCTCCCACAATAATAATTTGAGTAATAATCCTACACTGGCACTGTGACAACAGAAAACAGCTTTTGAGGAGACTGAGCGTATTAACACTGCCAGCAGAGCTACTACACTGAGGCATAATTTCCATTAAAATTGCACAGCACAGGTGTCAGAGACCCTTTTTTAAAGTGCTACAAAAGAGTATCATTTACCACTAACTTTACGAACGTTAAAGTACTGCTTGTATTATTTTGTTGTTTTCCCAAGAGCATGAAGAGATCCCAGGAGTCAAAGTCAAACCAACACCGACAGAAAGACATTGCCTGCTATCAACAGACAAAGATGCAGAGCGAATGGGTCCACACTCTTTTCTTTGTCTATTTCTCAAACTGTTTCTAGTATTTCGGTAGGCCTTTCCTAATCTGAGTTTGAATACACAGCAGGACAGAGCCGGAGGCAGCGCTACAGAAGTTGGCACTGTCACATTTGAGTAAAAAAAAAAGGAGGTTTGTATTAGAATAAAGGTTTGCCATTACTTTTATTATTTCTGGAAGTTGCCTACCATGTTTCTGTGCAGTGGGAGAAACAGAACAGGCTCTAAAATGCTATCATAACATCTAGCTTATTTATTATGAATGATGACACGTTAAGAGAGTCAAATGTAAGGATCCCTAACAATAATAAACCCTTCAAATGCAATGAAAACCTCAAAATCTTGGAACTCATGCCAAAGATTCATATAGAGGTTGTTAAAGAGATGTAAGAAATACATAAAAATTCATCTGAAAGGGGATGTGATTTCATCTTAAGTTTACCGTGGAATACGACAGTTTCATAATGAGCTAAAAGGTTAGGCTGCTGTCACTGAAACAGAAAATCTAAAGCAACAGCAGAGAAAACCTATTTTCCTTTCTGTTCCCTTTTTGCTAAGAGTGAAATATTCTTTAATGTTTAAAAATAACTAAGTTCTCAATATCTAGTTAAAAAAGCAAGCCAGTAAATAAAGTAAGTGTCCATGAAGAAAAGACCATTCAGGTGGAGTTAGAGCAAAACCAAATCAAAGTTATTGCTTCAAGACCTCTCTGGATACAGTCTTTCTGTATCCAAATCAGTTGCTGGATGCTTGTCATCTCCCCTTTGAGTTTTAGTGATTTTTTTTTCATGGCCATGGATGGGATTAACTCTATCAAACCGAATTTGTGTATATGTCAAAAAAGAATCATTTGGCTGTTAGCCACGCTTATTGTAAATGTTGCAATGGTCCAGTTAAACGATCTTTAAACACGTCCAGGGCTGATATTTTAAATGGTTAGCAGGCAC
The DNA here is from genome assembly GCF_034619465.1 of Leptosomus discolor. Taxonomy (NCBI): domain Eukaryota; kingdom Metazoa; phylum Chordata; class Aves; order Leptosomiformes; family Leptosomidae; genus Leptosomus; species Leptosomus discolor. Next base: position 18,703,939 of record NC_141395.1, on the reverse strand, counting down.
TTTAGTCAAACCAGAGCCATGTTCTGGTATTAAACTTAGCAGCAAAGTCGAGTTAGGACTGAAATCTTTTGTCTGCTGGCTGCTTTGTGGGCACCATGACTTTCTCAGAGAAAGTCCTCTGCCTCAGGAAATAACTCTGCTCCTGCAGCTCTTGTAAGCCCTCGTATGTTTGGCTGTTGGTTCTTTTGTTTGTTTTGGTTGCTTGGGTTTGGTTTGGTTTTTTCCTATAAGGGCTTGTGTATTGCAAGCACCAATGTTGCAAAGTGGAAAAAGTAATAAACTAGTGTTCGCTGTTCAGATGTCACAGCTTCAAAGTCACTGCTGGGAGGAGCAGAGAAGAGCAGAAATTACCATCTCCAGAGCCTTTTCCCACTCTTGGGAGATGCTGGAGTTAGCAAACCCTTTTCCAGCATTCCCTTTGTGCTCAGTGGCATGTGGATGCACTCAACCTAGCCAGAAAAACTGGATTACAATGTGTTGATTGTAAGAGGGAGGAAGGTTGTTCATGCAGAGTATCTATTTCATGTGGTGAGCAGAAGAGAGATGGGGTGGAGATCTACGGACAGATGGGTGTTGACTGCTCTCTGCGGGTAATGCTATTGTTCTAAACATATGGGCATAAAAACAAAGACATTATCTGTTGATGAGCAAGAAAGACTCCTGCTAGAAATACAAGGCTCTTCATCATGATGTCAGCATCTCGAAAGGCTTTTTTGATGAGAAAGGCAAAGTAATCTACTTGGAAGCAAGAGAAAAGGCTGCTGTGCATCACTGTCAGCTCTGTGGCCAGGTCCCTCCTGTATCTGAAATTCTGTGCTTGGTTATCTCTGTAGGCATGGTTGAAGCTTGCTCTGTTATTAGTGCTGCTCGGCAATGAGCTGTAGGTATTCATGGGGACATGATTCGCAACACAGAAATTGTTCGCCGATTATGCTGTGAGTAATGCTGCTGCTCAGCTCACATTAAATGCAGAAGCCTCATTGATAAAGCCTGGATGAATCCTTTAAGAAGTAGGCTTTGGCATTGTTATAATTTTGATAAGCTTTGGTACAAACCCACTTTTTCAATTAATGGAAAACTGTATTAGAGTTCCACAGGTGGAACTCTAATTGCGTACACTGATTTTCATCTTTTCCTGCACTGTTCTTTCCAAAGGACTAGTTGGTTCGTTAGTTTTTGTTTGCAGAGTGATCCCTCCCTTTACAGCCATCTACCTCAAGGAAATATTTTTAATCCTTCTTTTTTAAATCTGGCATGATTAAAACATGAGTGACAAGAGGAGGCCAAGCGTCTTCCACAGGAGAGATTGCTTAGGTCAGAGGATCAGCAAATTCAGCAGAGAAAAGGCTGTTTGAGATACGGCTTTAAAAGCTAGCTCCGTTGGAAAGAGATGTGTGGGAATTTTTCACCTTTTTGGGAATGAGAAAGACACTGTAGCACAGTGGGGAGAGGAGTGAGACGGCTTTCCAAGTTCTACTCTCCAACTGCATGTTAGCAGTGTTACGCAGAACTAGTACCAGAAACAGACACTGGTTGTATAAATGCTGATATGCACCAGCTCTTTAAGGAAACAGAAGCACGTTGGCTCTACTCAGGTGAGGAGCCGGCAGCCTGGAAGTTACTGGTTGCAACTGGCAGTCTTGTAATGAACATGGAGGCTGGCTTTTCTGAGTAGGTGGTGTGGATTTCTGGTTGAGCTCTTGGGATACGAAATTATCAAAGGACATTTTCCAGTGCCCAGATCCTTCTAATTCCTGTAGCACCGGCCTGTGCATCCTACACAGATTGGTGTTGTCATGGTGGGTTCTGCCCTGCAGTGGCTGCCAGGCAGACTGACTGACTTAGCAGGGGACTGCACGGCATCAGAGCACACAAAATTTGGTTGGCCACAGAGATACTCTGCAAACCCACTGAAGTGTTAACCACCACAATTTGCATATGAGCTTTTAATTGATCATTTCCACAGACCACAAAACATTGTACTGCAACTTATTTCATCTTAGTAGAAGAGAAAAAAAAGGAAAGAAACAACAAACCAAAAAAAAAGTATTTGTGTTCAGGCTTTTTTTTTTATAAAACTCAGTAAAACTACTGTTTACATGTGATTTTCAATAACTTCCTATTTTTTAAACTTCCGTCATCAAAGCACTGACTTCTTGTTTTGTGCATAAAGCACTTTAACCAAACAGTTGTACAGGTGTGAGTCTATGTACTCTTACCAGTCTGCCGCTTGCTGGAGGCAGAGGGAAGGGGTGCATTTTGGTGGGCTCCCCAGGGCTGTACGCTGTGTATCTCCTCTTACTTTAACGTATGACAGAGCTTAAGTGCAGGGCACGCACAGGCACACGAAACTGAAACTAAGAGGCACGAGTGCAAACTGTGATCTTTCCTGTCCTGGGGCATTCTTTCATTTTTGAGTCAGGATCAGGGCCTGATCCTGTGTTAGCCAGCATAGTAATTTATAAAGCGATAAACGAGAAAGGACCTCAAATTGGAAGTGCAAATTGGAGTGCATATGTCATGTATGTTAAGTTACCTTAAAAGAACCTCCACACATTGCTGATACACGTTCGGTAAATAGGATGCTGTTAATTTCAGAGTTGCTGGTGTGTGTTCAGTAAATATGCACTGCACGCTCCTAGTTTCCAAGTTAAACTCTTTACTACTCTCCATACCAAAACTGGGACAGTCTATTATGACACTGAAAATAGCATGCATTCGGAAAAGTTCATGGGGATGCAGGGTTCACACCTACTGCTTCTTGTTACGATGTTTTATTTAAAAAGAGACACACCATCCCACCGTGTATTTAATTTTAGTTTCAATAGCTTGCTTTTGTATCAGGCTCACCAGTGGGGAATTTCTGCCTCCCACTCTCTGTGCGGAGACTTTAAAGCTTTGCTTTTCCATAAAATGAACCGTTTCTGGTAGCACAGCTTCAATTTTCTGCAGCTACGGACCTCTCTCTCTGCCTGAACCTGATTTCTGATTTTTCAAATAGCTCCAGACTTGGCAGCCAGGTTTTGCTCTGCGGTTTCCAGCAGGAGAGAACATTTGCTCACTTACAGATGCCTGGTTTTGTTCACTGTCTTTCTGCCCAGTTCCTAGCCCGGCACACCCTCAACTCCCGCATTCCCCGGGTGTCCAGATTCCTACAAGATGGGCAGATCTGAAATGCATAAAACAGACTGCACTTCCCATCTCTGTGAAAATCTAATATTTCTTTCCCTGAACAACTGCTCCTCCAAGTCTAATCAAAATAGATTTTTCCTAGCCAAATTTTTTTTCTTGTGACTTTGCAAGTGCTTTCTTGCACAGCTGGGGTTTGAGCTATATAGCCTTTCCAGGTCGGTGCTGAACCACCCAACGCGCAGCTATAAAAGACACAATTTTATTTTACATAGTTTCTGTCAGTTTTCTTTCTATTTCCCTCCTTCAGGCCAACAGGTTCTCTGTGTCTTTGTGTTTTTATTTTTGGTTTCTGTAACTTCCTGTAGCCAGCATCATCATTTTCTCAGCAACAGTTATGTCAACTGCTCCCAATCTCATCCCCTCCTCCCCCTTCCCTGGCAGAAACAGGTCAAACAATCACAATTTTAGCTGCTAGCTACCAGAAAACTCTTAGAAAGTATGGCAAGGCTGCTCGGCCTCTTCTGTTCCCTCTTCAGCTTTGCAAAGGTCCATGCAGAGGCGGGTCTGTAATAGGGAGGGAGGGAGGGCTTTGAGGCCTGGCTGTGGGGGTCCCAGACATGGTGGTGAGGGTCGTGGGGCCCCAGCTGCTCCCTGGTGCAAGTGCTGCTGCAGCACAGAGGGACCCTGCGGTGACACCAGACCCCCTCGGCTGCCGCCCGGCGGGGCAGTGACCCCTGGCCCGTGCCCTGCGGGGACAGCCGCCAGTCCCCTGGCCTGGTGCTGCCCTGCCCGGGATGGCGTCGCGGCAGGCCTGGCCGGCATGTGGCCAGAGAGGGGTGAGTATCACAGGGTGACATTTAGAAATGTATGTTTTAACCCATTTTTAAGTATTTCATCTCAGTGTCTGCTATTATTTATTAATTTTGGTTTATACGCTCTTCACTTTCTGCCTTTTCTTCACTTTTGGCACTTACACTTTCCCTTCCTTGCCCAACGGAACTTCTAAAACCTTTTTTTCGCTTTAACTTTAATTATCACGTGATTATTAGGTCTGCTTTTCTATTTTTTCTCCATTTTTCCTAGGGTTTTCCTCAATTTTTTCCTCCTTCCTTTTTTTCCTTCACTTTTCCTCTTTTTTTTCCTCCCCTCTCCTCATTTCCCCCTCATTTCCCCCATGTTTTGCTCATCTTTCCTTTTTCCTCTTGCGACTCCCCTTCCCCTTCGCTCCCCTCAGCTGTAAACCCGCTCCCGCCGGCCCTTCCCCTCACGCCCCGGCCCTTCCCCTCACGCCCCGGCCCTTCCCCTCACGCCCCGGCCCTTCCCCTCACGCCCCGGCCCCGCCCCACACCTCGCCGCAAACCCGGCGTCGCTCTTCTCCTGGCAACAGGTGACGCTCCCCGCGGCGGGCCAATCCGGGCGGCCGCTCGCAGTCCCGGCCAGCCGGCGGCGGGCGCGACGCTCCGGCAGAGCGAGCCCGGCAGCGCGGCCGCTCCGCGCAGCCTACGCGCCGCGGAAGGATGGCGCGGGCGGCGGGGCTCTGCCTGGCCGCCTGCGGCCTCGCCTGGCTCCTCGCCTGCTGCGCGGCCCTCGGGGCCCCCTCAGGTAAGCCGAGCGCCCACCTTGCGAGGGCGGAGGGGCTGCGCTGCGCGGGTGCGCTGCGGAGCGAGGGGCGCGGAAGGCCGTTTTCCGGGCGCCTGAGGGGGGAAGGCGGCGCGGAGACGGGCCTGCCACCCGGGCGGTTCTCCGCACCTCCGAGTTGCGCTGGGTGGCAAAGTCCAACTGCGCGGAAACAACGTGGGAAACTTCCAAGGAGGAACGAAAACAGGAGGAAAACACCCACCCCCAAGCTTCCCTCCCGCGCCGTGCGCTTCGCCGGCGGCGTCGCGAAACCAGCCGCTGCCCCGCCGCCCCCGGGTGCCGCCTTACCCGTGCCCGCGGGGCCGGCGGCCGCCTCCGGGCCGGCGGCGCGGAGCGGTGCGGAGCGGAGCGGCAGGAGGGAGGCGGGCGGCGGGCCTTGGGCCCGGCACCCCGAGGGGAGGAAGCACCCGAACTCGGGCAGGTCCACTCTGCCTGGCGTCGCGCCGTCGTTTTTATTCGCTGCGTTGTGCGCAGAGAAGGAGGAAGGAGGTTTACCCCGACTTTCAGAAAGCAGGTGGAAAAGTTTTGCGTTGAGCAATTTCTTGTAAGCCAAAGCCGCTAGCTTGGTGAGAGCTGCTGGGAAACAAGCTCAGCTCCTTCTAAGTAATTGCACCTCACATATTTTTATATCCTTTGACAGTGACGGGCTCAGTTTTGCAGCTAAAGGTGTCAGGTAAAACCTCACAGCCAGAGCATTGAACTGGAGTAATTGAGCACCAGTACTAACAAATTGCTGTACAGGGGGATTTGGTGGGACAATATCGGCAGTTTTTTTCGGGAAAGTTTAAGAAGTGGTTTTCTTCTTCATGCCAGAATGATTGTGTGAGGAGAAGTGAAAGAAGGAGGAAAGGGAAGATTGGAGAAAAAGCAGAGAACATGTTTTAAGAAATTGGAAAGAAGAAAGTCTGGAGGGGAGAACGAAAGGCAAAAAGCAGATAGTGCTGAAAAAGCCCAGATGCTACAAAAGCACGATTGTTTGTGAAAATTTCTTGTTTAGTTAATAGAGAGGGTGAAAGAGATGGTTGGTTGAAAGGCAATTTTTAGAAAAAGTCACTGCAGTAGGTGGCTGACTTACGAGATTCTTCTTCACAGTTTGACCAGTTCAGTACTATTTAGATACTGCTTGGCACTTACGCAGTGGAAAGTTCACGAGTATATGGGGAATAGCGGTAAAATTCCCTGCATGATATCACTGAATATTTTCCTTGCTGTTCAGCCAAACCTATTTTTAAGTCATATTCAAAAAACGCAGTAGGAATGTGATTAACGGTGCATTACTATTAAATACAAAACACTACTCAGCAGATTCCTTATTTAAACAGCAGTGTAATAGCCTTGTGGGTCTGGGACAGCCAAGGTCCATTTCAGCCTGGTTAGTGAAAGTTTTATACTGTGGGGTCAGCTTTATTGTGGCATAGAAATAGTTTTACGACATTTTTTCTTGGTTAGTTTAAATGTACTTCCACTTGTCATAGAGATGATGTTGTGCTGGCAGAGGTGTCAGCTTCTATCAGTAGGGTGATTCATATCTTTTTCAAATTGCATACTTGCTTTGCCTTTTTTTTTTTTTTTTTTAATGACGAGTTATGTCAGAACTGAAAATGAAACTAGGGTTCCTGCATCACTTTGGAAATGATACTTCTAGTTGTTGCGTGGCATCTTTGGTGGCATATTCATTCTAAAACTCTCTCCCAAAAGTAGTTCCAGTTATTTTAGTAATACTGCAGTTGCACCCACAAACTGGTTCACGTATGAGCCTGTCATGCTATGTATCCCACATGATACACAGTTAAAAAAAAAAAAGTGCTTACAAAGTGAAGATTATTATTAATTGTATTTTATGGTACCTGCTGTTTGTTACTGCATCTGCAGATAGGCGTGAGGATAAGATTCCTTACCCAGTAAGCTTGCAAATTAATCAGGGATTGATCCAATCTGTATGTGTTTCAGGCAGAATTCTCATTGATAGGATTGGACTTGGAAAATAGCCTTATTTTATCTCCCCTAATTTTATAATAACTTTAAAAGAGATCCTTTTTCCCCCAGAAGTAAAGAATACTTACTAAAGAGCAGGACTCAAACGAAAGAGACAGCATAATGTACGAACAGCAGTTGCAGTACTTTTCTGGTAGCATGTCTCGGAATGTGATTACAATTTTAAAAATTAACTTGCTGTGAAAGTGATACTGAATTGTACCCATATGTGCCTATTTGTTTGTTCTTATACAGGCAATCATGCTTTTACCATTCGCCATGACACACTGAACAAGTGCATACAAGTTAAAAACTCACGGATAGTGATAGATGACTGCAGGGAGACAAGTGAAGCTTTATGGAAATGGGTGTCCCAGAATCGCCTCTTTCATTTGGGGTCCAAGCAGTGCCTGGGACTTGATATATTTACCAAATCACTGTCTCGCCTGAAAATGGTTGATTGTAACTCGGAACTGATGCTGTGGTGGCGGTGTGCTGATGCTTCCATCCTTGGTGCATCTCAGTACAAAGTGACTATCAAGAGTACCTATGTAACTGCAAGCATAAATGCAACAGATCAGTGGAGAAGCAACAGTTCCTTTGATGATATATGTCGGTATCCTTACCATGGTAAGTTTGCACAGGGTTTTTTTTGAGGATGTTTTGTTGTTGTTGTTAAGGGCTTTTTGCTCTATGTCTATGCCAAAAATTCTTAAAATTAATCATAGGAAAAGTAAATCAGTAAAGCGATAGAATGTTTTGCTGTAGAGAGATCCTGGTATTGAAGTATGAAACTTTTAACTGTTTTAATAAAAAATAAATATGCACAACTGCAGATGTTGTGTTATTGAGTGGCTTTCTTAGTATGTTTAAATCCCTCACCCCATATTTTAGTGAGAGCCTTTTTAATTATGAGATATCAACCACCTTCTGTCAGAACTGTCACTGTCCTCTTCACAGTGATGAGGATTTTGCTGTTAGCAGGGTTTGAAGATATTTTCTTTGCTGGTAGGCTGTACAGTCAAATTCAGTGCATGCTGCTAGCTCGCAGCCTGTTGGACTGTCAGGAACCATCCGTATGCTTTGGTCTGGTAGTCTGTCCACTTGCCATGGAAGCCAGTCTCAGCTGAAATCTCGTGCTTGCTGGACGAAGTGGTGGAAATGTGCTTTACCATATTTAAAAGCAGAATTTTCTTTGTATTTGAGTTGTTCAAAGTGGCCAGTCTGAAGAGCCCAGTAGGCTCCAGTTTTAAGTGTTTTCCTTGTCCTGTATGTGTTGATTCCCAGAGCCCTGTTCTGTAGTACTCTGTGCAAACCACCTGGATTTCAACAGGACAGGATATTTATCCTTAACTTACCAGGAAGGAGGAAACAAATTTCTGCTATGTTATGCTCCATTCTGAAGAAAAAAGTAGAGAAAAATATTTTCCTCTCATTTCTTTCAGTTCTGGCATTGCTGTATACTGTCTGTAACACCAAGATATGGCGCTTTAGGGCCACGAGTGCAGTTTGCATGCTTTTAAGTTATCTATGTCTCTACAAGCAGTAACATTGATTTGCTGTCCTTTGCTCCCCTAAAACAGCTTGTATCTATTTCTTTAATTTTTTTTTTTTTTTTTTTTCCTGCAGAGGTCTATACCAGAGATGGGAACTCCTATGGAAAACCCTGTGAGTTCCCCTTTCTGTATAATAAGACATGGCATCATGACTGCATTCAGGATGAAATGCATACGGGTGGGAAATGGTGCGCCACATCTGAAGATTATACTCACGATGGAAAATGGGGAATCTGCTTACAACCAGGCACGTTTGGTTTCTAAATAGACATCCTAAAAGTGTTGTCACTTCACATATGTATGGCTCCACCTTGGTGTAGCACGTTGTTCTTAAGCTGAGTAAAAGCTGGTCCTTTCTCTATTGCAGCGCTGACAGGACAATCGGCTCACACTTACTCAGCAGTGCATGTGATTACCGATATAAAAATCGATAGACCTTCAGTATTGTAATTTTTCTTTTGAAACTTTCGTGATACTTCAATATGGTTGGACTTACAAGTACCTTCTTCCTTTAAACAGAGGATGGTTGTCATGATATCTGGGAACGTGATCCAGGGTCTGAAAGTTGCTACCAATTTAATACGCAGTCTGCTCTTTCTTGGAAGGAAGCTTTTATTTCATGTCAAAGGCAAGGAGGAGATTTACTTAGCATCCAAGATGCATCTGAATTAAGTTACATAAAAGGTAGGTGTAATTATGCACATATGAGTTATCAGGAGATCTTGACAAATTAACATAAAATGAAGACAGCATTTTAGTTTCAGTCTTAAAATTCTGGGTTAAAACTTGATTGTACTTAAAATGCATTGGTGCTTTCATTTGTGTAGCAAAAATCAGCTGCTAATCTCACTTGAGAAGATTTTTAAAATATATCTGTGTGATTTCATTATAGTAGTTAACTGTTATCCAGATTTATAATAAGGAATGTACCCAAAATCTCAAATACAGGCCAGAGTGGCAGTTGGTGTTTTAGCAGCATGTTACCCTCTTGTTATGAAATGTTCTTCACTGGTGTTCAGGCTTTCCCTGGAGGAATTATTAGTGTGCCTTTGGGAACATAAAACCAAGGGACAAATATCTGAAGTCATTGGGAGGGAAGACTTGTGTGAGTGAATTCTTCATCGGTTCAAGAAATTTTGCATGTCTGATTTTAGTAGCAATCTTTCTTTCCTCAAATGCATGCCCTTTCAGATCATATTTTTAATTAAAGGAGCCAAATAAAGGATGAGCATTTTATACTAATTGCTTTCTTAAAAAAATAAAAAATGAATGTATCTGCAGCTAAGGATGACATCGCTGAGATCTTTTGGATTGGCTTAAATCAACTGGATGTTTCTGGAGGTTGGCAGTGGTCAGATCACAAGCCTTTGAATTTTCTCAACTGGCATCCAGGTAATGATGTTTCTGTTGGTATTAACAATATTCACAACAGTAACTAGTATTTGCTTGTCTTTTTTTTTTTTTTTTTTTTTATAACCCTTTGTGTGGTTTAGCCCCAGCCAGCAACTAAGGCCCTGCAGCCACTCACTCTCACCCCGCAGTGAGATGGGGGAGAGAATTGGAAGTGTAAAAGTGAGAAAGTGTGTGAGTTGGGCTAAAGGCAGTTTAACGAGTAAAGCAAAAGCCACAGACACCAGCAAAGCAAAACAAGGAATTTGTTCACCACTTCCCATCAGCAGGCAGGTGTTCAGCCGTCTTCAGGAAAGCAGGGCTCTGTCACACGTAACGGTTACTTGGGCTGACAAACGCCATCACTCTGAGCATCCCCGCACTTCCTCCTACTTCCCCCAGCATTATATGCTAAGCATGATGTCCTATAGTCTGGAATATCCCTTTGGTCAGTTGGGGTCAGCTGTCCCAGCTGTGTCCCCTCCCAGCTTCTTCTGCAGCTCCAGCCTACTCTCTGGCAGGGTAGTGTGAGAAGCAGAAAGGGCCTTGACTGTGCATAAGCACTGCTCAGCAGTAACAAAAACATCCCTGAATTATCAACACTGTTTCCAGTACAAGTCCAAAACACAGCCCCATACCAGCTACTAGGAGGAAAATTAACTCTACCCTAGCCAAAACCAGGACACCCTTCTCTATCGGACTTCATCAAAACAATCATTGTTCTATTTCTGTTAGAAGTTCAGAAGCATCTTTTCATACAGTCATAAGGTTGGACTAGACCTCTGAGATCATCAAGTCCAACCATTGACCTAAGACCACTGTACCCACTGTCCCAAAGTGCCACATCTGCACATTTTTTTGAACACCTCCAGGGACAGTGGCTCCACCACTTCCTGGGGCAGCCTGTTCTGATGTTTGACCACTCTTTCAGTGAAGAAATTTTTCCTAATGTCCAATCTAAACCTCCCCTGGTGCAACTTGAGGCCATTTCCTCTTGTCCTATCACTTGTTACTTGGCAGAAGAGACAGACCCCCACCTCACTGCAATCTCCTTTCAGGTAGTTTCAGAGACTGATAAGGTCTCCCCTCAGCCTCCTCCAGACTAAACAGCCCCAGTTCCCTCAGCCATTCCTCATAACACTTGTAGACCCTTCATCAGCTTTGTTGCCCTTCTCTGGACACGCTTCAGCACCTCAGTGTCTTTCTAGTAGTGAGGAGCCCAAAACTGCACACAGTATTCGAGGTGCAGCCTCACCAGTGCCAAATACAGGGGCATGATCATTTCCCTACTACTGCTGGCCACGCTATTTCTGATACAGGCCAGGATGCTGGGCACACTGCTGGCCCATGTTCAGCCGGCTGTCAACCAGCACCCCCAGGTCCTTTTCTGCCAGGCAGCTTTCCAGCCACTCCTCCCCTAGCCTGTAGCGCTGCAAGGGGTTGTTGTGACCCAAGTGCAGGACCCAACACTTGGCCTTGTTAAACCTCCTACAGTTGGCCTCAGCACATCGATCCAGCCTGTCCAGAGCCTTCCGTAGGGCCTTCCTGCCCTCGAGCAGACCAACACTCCCACCCAATTTAGTGTCATCTGCAAACTTACTGAGGGAGCACTCAATGCCCTCATCCAGATCATCGATAAAGATGTTAAACAAGACCAGTCCCAATACTGAGCCCTGGGAGGCACTGCCTGTGACCAGCCACCAGCTGGATTTAACTCCATTCACCACCACTCTCTGTGCTTGGCCATCCAGCCAGTTTTTAACCCAGCTTAGTGTGCACCAGCCTAGGCCATGAGCCGCCAGCTTTCTTAGGAGAATGCTGTGGGAGACAGTGTCAAAGGAGGTGCCAGGTAGATGACCACAGCCATCCCCTCGTTGTCTAGGTGGGTCACCTGGTCATAGAAGGAGATCCGTTTGGTTAAGAAGGACCTGCCCTTCATGAACCTATGCTGGCTGGGCCTGAGTCCCTGGTTGTCCTGCACCTGCCGTGTGAACCGAGGTCAGGCTGACAAGCCTGTAGTTCCCTGGATCCTCCTTCTGGCCCTTCTTGTAGATGGGTGTCACATTGTTAAGCCTCCAGTCATGAGGCCTCCCCTGTTGACCAGGACTTCTGATAAATAATGGAGAGATTTTCCATGACGGAGATGACTTTTATCCTAGCCAGTGAATCTTTGTGCACTCGTTCTGTATTTATGGATGATTAGGTTAATAAATCTCTGAAAAGGTAAAATTTGAATGGTATCTTTGAGATCCATTTTAGTAAAGAATCTACAGCTTCTCTAGCTGCTAAATTTTTCCTCTAACTGACAGAATGGCATTGACTTCCCTCAAGTATTACAGTTATTGATGTATATGCAAGGACTGATACTACTTAGAAGCCGAACTTGTGTTTTTAAACTTCAGAGTTGCTTAAATTTGTTTTGAGGTGAAGATGAAAGAAGTATAAAACCTTTGAAAAACCTTTTATAATTACTCACAAGTTCCTAGTAGAATTGGTGAGAATCTTGTTTGTTTGGAATTTTCAGCATGTATTTGTAATGTTCTCAGAAATGTGCCATGGATGTGTATATATGAGAATCCTGGAGCAATAATAATCAGGAATACTGAAGCTAATATGTTTCCATCATTGAAGCTGAATTTGACCTTTTTAAAGTGGAACACACTTTTTTCCTTGAGTTTCTGGAATAGAAACTGCTGCAACATCAATTCTGTGAAAAGATAAGAAATAAGAAAAAATAAGAAGTTATTTCTGGTACTTGTTTGAAAGCTTTACTGAGGAATTTCTGTGAGATTTTCCAAATGTGGTCATTGTTTTAGAAATGTTAAGGACTTTTCTGCTGCTTGTACTACTGGCTGCACCTTCTTCTGGGACTATGGGTGACACTGTAGGACTGTAATGCAGAGCTAGAGACTAGACCATCCTGAGTTACAGTGGCGTAATTTAGTCTGCAGTCATGGAGGGCATACTGATGTCTACCCCTTTCCTGAAAAATAACTTACTGCTATCTACTAGCTGCAAGTTGTGCCCAGTACTTCTTGGCCTTTCACTGTACACCTCTGACAAGAGCCTGTCCCTGTTTCCGCTGTGCTCTCCCGTAAAGAACTAAGATCCACCCTGAGCCTTTTCTGCATGAGACTGAACCAACCAGTGCAGGAGGAGCTGGGGTGCTCTGTGTATGGGACAGCTCGCGTTTCCACTGGGGCTCAGAGAAAGAGGAAACCAGAAAGTGCCACTGGAAAGGGACTCTGAGAGAAGCTGTGGACAGCAGAAAAGACTGTAATATTTTTAAATTTGGGGCCTTGTCTCAGGTTTCTGTTAAGGTAAGGGTTATGGTTAGAGTTGAGAGGAAGCGCAGAGCTGTGTTTGGAGTGGGGCTGGAAAGGGGTTGCCAAAGGAAACTGAGGGCTGCAAAATCAGTTCTCCCCTGAGATATTTGTAGTCTGGGAAAGTGCTCGCCAAGAGTTTGTTGTATTGTAAATAGAACATTCCTCCTGATTCTATGATTAAACATTGGAAACGAAGTCCAGATTCCTTGATTCTGAAACTTTCTCTTTTACAAAAAACTTTCTGTGGGACCTATGGTAAGACAGGTGCCTTCATTCAAAGAAGTTATGTTCTTCAAATACAAGGTGCTGTACTATTCAAAGTCGTGTTGTTCTTGTATTGAAAAGCAATAGAAAAAAAGAAGCAGGCACTGTGTGATAAGTTGTGCTCTTCTATTTTTATTTGTTCCTATCTATAGATATGCAAGGTTTGTCTCCGCTGGATGGGGCTAGCTGTGTGGTGATGAATGCTGCCTCAGGTCAGTGGCAGAGTTACCATTGTGGGACTCCACTTCCATATATTTGCAAGAAGTCACTCAATGAAGTTCCAAGCCTCCCAGGTAGGACAGATTGCATTTTTGGTTTTGTGTGTTAATAGGAGTGTAATGTTCACTTATGGAGTGTTTGGTTTTGTGGGTTTTTTTTTTTTTCTTTCCCCTCCCCAAGCTTCTTAGGCATCTCTGCCAAAACACTTTCACAACAGCTTTGGGTTTTTTAGCAGAGCAGAAGCAAACTCTGTATCTTCAGTGTCAAACAGCTTTCATTTTTTGCAGCTTTCTCATTCACATGTAAAGCATTTCCCAGCACAGTTCTGCCCTTTTCATCACGTTTTCTTCCATGGCTTGTGCCTCCTTTCATATGCTGCTGAAAGTCTGGAACTGGCAGTTGCACCTCAAACCTTTCCATCTCTGCTTAAGCCCGTTTCTTTCTCTTTTGGTGTGTATTGATGTAAAATGGGACCTACCTGGGGCTTGGACCAGCTTCTATTGAATTCAGGTAGAAGTAGTTAAATGACCTTACTATCCTTTGAAACCAGGCCCAGCACTGGAAATCAAGAGTGCAAGAGTTGGTAGCTTGCCCAGTGTATAATCTTTACTGGATCCATAATAGCTCTTACAAGATATTTATTCTCTCCTCCCTACACGCGTACAGTCCTTCAGTTTTCACAGTCTCCAGCTATAACACGTAACTGCCTCCATGCTTTGACCATTTACCTACACCTGGATGTCCAACCCTTCCCATACCCATGGCCTATTCTTCCATGTGTACCTTGGCCTTACCCAGTTTCCAGGGTTTGTGCTTGTGGGGCTCTCATGGGAAAACTTTTGCTGGAAAATTATTGTTCTTGGATGAGGGTGAGGACTAGGGGATAAGAGGGATGAAGCAGTGTCATGGAGGTGGAAAGTGTCATGGAGTATCTCTGGCTAAGGCATGTTCTCTGCAGCTCCCCCAAGAGAGATGTGTGCCTTTGAGGAAAAAAAGGCAGTTTAACTGAACTGGTTTAAATTTTTAAATGGTCCCTTGAAAACTAGTTGTCAATTAACCGTCCTTATCTGTTCTCTGGCTCCTCAGTGGGGTATGTGGAGTGATTACTGCTGTTTATACCGTATTTTATTAATTAAAAAACCCAAAATTCTTGTGACTGGAGTGTTTTGTAGTGTGTTTTGAACCAGAAAGGCTATTAGTATATACCTTTTTCAGCATGCATTAAAGCCACTTTTAATTCTTGAATATCTTAGTTTTCAGAAGAAAAAGATATTTAAAACTAATAATTTGTTTTATTGCAAGCTATTCAAAATTGGTCTTATGCGTGGTACTGCCTGTAGATAGTCACTATAAAAGTGCAAACCCCTGCTAGAACAAAACAAGCAACTTTTTTTGAAGCTGCTGTCCTACAGTGAAGTAACTTGGTTTGCATTTAATTGCTTTTGAAATCTTGCTTACAATTACTCCTGAACCTTTCACTTGCACTAAAACAAGCTTAATGTAATGCATTCCAGCTTTTTACTTTCACTCCAACTAACTTCTTTCTCCTTCTGCCTACTTCGTGGCCCTAAAGTATTACGAAACCCTGTAATGGTGCTCAGTCATGTCTTATTTGCTTGACTAAACTGTGACCTGCTTGACTAAACATTAGCCTTGAAGAGATGTGAACACATTCTGATCACTGCATTCTGACTGTTTTCAAGGTGCTGCCAGATTTAGAACACAAAGAAAATGCCAAACCGTTGCACTAGCCAACATAAAACAAAAGCCTCTAATTCAGTTTCTCTTCACTGTTAGAGTTTTGGAGACACTTGGATACTCGCTGTGATTCAGGCTGGCTTCCCCACAATGGTTTTTGCTACATGCTGGTAAACAACCAGGCACCTTGGAGTACGGCAGATGAGTTGTGCAAAGCAAGTAAGAGTAACCTCATCAGCATACACTCATTAGCAGATGTCGAAGTGGTTGTTACAAAGCTTCATAATGGTGAGTTGGGATACTTGTAAAGGTCAAGCACCAAGTGTAGCATAAATTACAAACCATCTTCTAGCCTGCGATTGCCATAACCTCTAGCTTTTGAATGAAGGTGCTAATGCTCAGCTTGTACCCAGGCTAGTGCTGAGTGTTGCTGTTCAGGTCGAGGCCCTCTGTGTTAGCTCTTGTTTTGATTTGATCTATTTTATTTATTCATTTATTTATTTACGGGGCTAACCTACTTTTAGTTGCCTAATACCTTGTGGTTAATTTTCCCATTCAAATAGAATCATAAATAGTTTGGTCAGTATTTTGACTAAGGGGTCACTGAACTCATAAATGTTATCTGTACTCTTTGGTCTTACGTTTTGTCTGCACTCTAAAAATTAAATTTGGTTGAGCTTTTTTGCTTGTGTGTTCATTATTTCTCGTTTTTTTTTCTGTTCGTTACCTTCTCTGTGAAACTTAGTCATATTCGCAAATATAAGTTAAGAAACAAGGTAAAGAAAATACATTGTGCTTGTCTCAAATCCACTTTCTCAATATAAGAAAAAAATTGCCCCACTCATGCTGTGCAGTATAGTGACAAGAACCTAATTTTGCAGATTTCACTTTCCTTTCCAATTAGTTTGAATATTATTTTTAAACTACAGTGTTGTCATAATTTTAAATTACAGGTGCTAAAGAAGAAATGTGGATGGGTCTCAGGAATGAAGATGTACCAACCTTATTCAAATGGTCAGATCACTCAGCTGTGAATTTTACATATTGGGATCAGAATCAACCAAGAGTTCCTTTTAACAGCACTCCTAACTGTGTGTCATACTCAGGAGAGGTAGGAATAGTGTTGGGTTTTTTATTTTATTTTTTTTCCATCATAGTAGAGGCAACATTGATGTGTGTGAAAGTCAAGGAGCGGGATAAAGCAGATAACTGATTTCTGGAATAATCTGTAAAATACAGATAATTGTTTTACAAGCAAATTGTTTAGCTGACGCTTGATAGCAGCGTATTGCAAAGAATGGCAGAAGTTGCTCACAGCTCTGAGGCTGCCACTGCTGTTGGCCAGCCAGTTGTCCTTGTCACTCTGCATTTTGGGTTACCGTATTCTTGTGTGTCCATGGCAGAGCACTAGGAGGGAGGAGGGCTGAACTACTGAAAGGAGAAGCTGGGTTCAGTCATCTCCAGGACCAATTTGGGCCACCCTGAGGATGGGTAGTGAAATACCTTGGTGAGAGGAGAGGACAGGACAGGACAGACACAGAGAGTGTAGAGTATAGAAGCAGCAAGGGGTGGGTGGGGGAAGGAGGTCACAAAGATGGGTGGAGAGGGGGGCAGGCTGTATCCCATCTCCCAGATTCACTAGAAAACTGGGGCAAGTGTGTGCCTGCTGTGCTGTCAGGCTGGCAGCGGAGCTCATGTGCCCAGCTCCTCTGAGGTGCCTCCTCCCCACCTCCGCAGTGAACTGAAGCACCCTCCCTGCACCCGTTCCCTCCCTGATCCAAGAGAGTAGGCACCACCCTGGCCTCTTCTTCCCTTTTCAGATGTGATCCAGAATCCTCCCATCTCCGCATTTGTCAGCTTTCTCTCTCCCTTCCAAACACGCACCTATGCATATAGTCAGGGGCATCCCACCCCTGATATTTTTGCTAGAGGCATTTTGGCTTTCCCTCTTATGAAAACAGCCCCTGCAGTGTGGAAATCAAAATATTTTAGAATTTTAAATACTTTTTTTTTTCTTTCCTTCTCACAGTTGGGACAGTGGAGAGTCAAATCTTGTGAAGAAAAATTGAAATATGTGTGCAAGAAAAAAGGAGAGATTTTGAATGAAACGAAATCAGATAAAAGTTGTTCATTGGAAGAGGTAATAGGAAGTCTTTTTTTGTTTGTTTTTTGTTTTTTGCTTTCAGTTGGTTCAGAAACCTGCATAAAATCACATTTCCTCTACTTCCCGTTTCCTTCCCGACCATACAGTAACATCTATGGAACACTTTAGCTGAACATTTATAAAGCGTGAGCCAAACTTCAGATTCTCCTAAGCAGGCTCTGGATGTGTTACCATTCTGTTTATTGATGAAAGTATTATGAGCTTGGACCCAGGAGGAGTTGTGTCTGTCTTATTTGTTTAAAAAAAAAAAAAAAGCTTTTATTAGATACATTATTGATAATGCCATTTGTTCTGTGGTTTTTGCTTTAAGTATGTTTTAAAATTTAGGATAAGCACTTTGCTACATAAAGATATGCAGAGATTGATAATTGAGATTAGGTTTCTGTTACACTTCACTGGGCTCTCATTTTTGTTCTTTGACTTAAATAAGGGCGGGGACCGTTTAGGTTGTTTTGGTTTTTTGTTGTTTGGTGGGTTTTTTTCGGTGTAACATGTTACAGCACAAATAAGGCTTGAAAAGAAGTCTTTTCTGTTTTGAACAATCTTGGGATAGTATTACTAGCTACTTCAGAGTTCTTTGGTTCAGTTTTGTGTGGCATGTTGGCTGCAGTAGGAAACATGTTTGCCCTTTATCTTTCTTTCTGCACAACCTCAGGGTATTTTTGCTCTGTCTCTTCAGAGGCTGCCAGCATGTAGAGTTAAAGCTTTCTGTGCTGTTCAGACACCGGTGGCATTGATAGGCTAGCAAAGAGGTAAAACATTTAATGTTCATTGAAAAAGATTTGAATAATAGTGAAATTTTGCAAGTTCATTTTCAGTATATATTTTTTTTTTTTTCAGAAGTAAAGAAACACTGGTAATGCCCTCTTATTATTCCTGTGAATCCTGGCATTGGTGGAACAGCATGACAGCTCCTATTGTTTTGAATAGGACTAGGCTGTCGCCCTTGTGTTTCCCTCTCTGTATGCACATAGCAGTCAGAAGACTCTGCACAGTCAAGCTAAAACAGTGGTGTATTTTATTCTCATGGTTGCATTATTTCTTCCAGCTGTGAATCTGAGAGTTGATGATAGGGGACCTTGTATGTGATGCGCTGCATTTCTTTCTTGTGTATGCTGTGCCAGCTTGTGGGCACCAACCAGTGTTAGCAATGATTTATTTTCTCCTGTAGCTAGTGCCTAAATTAGGTTGTTAGGTATAAACATGTTTTTCATTCTTTAACTAGGGATGGGAGAGACATGGAAACTACTGTTACAAGATTCATAAAACAGAAGTTTCATTTGGAGCACAGTGCAATCTTACAGTGATGAACAGGTAAAGCACATCTCTGTAACTGATGGGCATGTTTTACAGTATATCCTGGAGATACAGTCAGAGATTAAAACTTCCGTATGCTAGTCAGTGCTTTATCAAGAAAAAAAGAGAGGTAAAATTGCTTTTGCAGAGAACTAGCAAACTGTGTTTTCCATGATGTGACAATGGTCAACCTACAGTGTAGAACCTTCTTGGAAGTATGTGAATTCCCAGCCTGCTGACCCCATGTTGAATATGGGGCTGCCTGGACAACCACTTGACCTAACTCATGTAACAATATGCCTGGTTTTAAAATTGTCTCAGTAGTTTCAGATATCTTTCAGATGTTGACTCCAATTAATCTGTGGATTTTCAGATTTGAGCAAGAATTTATAAACAGTCTAATTAGAAAACTTACCAAAGTTGAAGAAAAATACTTCTGGACCGGTTTGCAGGATATTAGCCAATCAGGAATATATTCCTGGGGTACAGTGGATGGAGAAAAAACTGAAGCTGTGACATACACTAACTGGAATTCCTTGCAGCCAGGTAAATTTAACAATTAAAAAAATACGTAAAATTACTATCCTTTTATATTGAGCAAGCATTAAAATACTTAAAATTACTATCCTTTTATATTGAGCAAGCATTGGAGTACCATGTTACAGAACTCCAAGCATGAAATAAAAGTAATTCAGAAATCTGTGGATTTTTTGGAAAACCAGCCAGTAGTTTTAAATATATCTTTGGTGGCTTAAATCTTAGAGTTTTCAGGAGGATGTGTGGCCATGCCCAGTGGAAAGTCTCTTGGAAAGTGGGAAACTAAGGACTGTAAAACCACTAAAGCATTTTCTATCTGCAAAAAATATATCGGGCTGCCCAAGGAGCCGGAAGTGCTCCCAAAGCCAACTGATCCCTGTCCCCCTGGGTGGCACAATGGATCTGGCCTTGCCTGCTACAAGGTAAAATGTTATTCCTATTAGATGTTAATTGTTCGTTACTGTCTTGCAGCAAGATTAGCCATTTTGTGGCTTATAGCTGCTCTGAAGGGTGCTCCATCCCTGAAGTGTTCAAGACCAGGCTGGATGGAGCCTTGAGCAACCTGGTCTAGTGGGAGGTGTCCCTGCCATGGCAGGGGGGTTGGAACCAGATGATCTTTGAGATCCCTTCCAACCCAAACCATTCAATGATTCTATGTTTTACACTGGGAGGAGGAATTCATGTTGATTCATGTTGACTGGCTCCAGATGTTCTCATGCATCATTCTCTGCTGATTCCTGAAAGATGCAGTGTGCCTCTCCCTGATCTTTCTGTGGGCAGCTCTGGACATCAGAGCTGAGTGGGGCAACAGCATTTGCCCCGTGCTGCCATCTTGGGAGCCTGGTACTGATGGGATGTCAATATCCTAGCCTTCTTGCCATCATCTGGCATGCAGGCACCTGAATAGGGAAGGAAAGCACTTTGCATCGCCTTCCCTTGTCCTTTTCCTTTCTATATTTGAAGAGTGTAGACAGGAGAGGTGGGATTTTCTCTGGTTTGAATATAGATATCAAATATTATTAAAAAAGTGCAGCCTCAGTTGTATTTTACTGTTTTTGAAGTAAGTAGTGGAAGTAAGCAGCCATGCTGTTAGCTGGAACGGCATAAACAAGTTTTAGAAATACAGATTTTTCTCCTCCTGTTAACAGTCAAATCAAGTTAAAACGGAGGCTGTTTATTGGATTGTTTATTCATTATTTCTGGACTCAGTGTCTGCAATGAGCTGTGTCTTGTAAACAGCTCATGTAGCAAAGTGGGCAAACCCAGCTTGAATGACAAGGCTCTGGGCAGGGATCCTGAAGAGATGGGTCTAGCTCATATGCAGCATAGCTGTCCCATAGCTGATGGGATGTGACAGCTGGCCATGGCAGTGTCTCCAAAACTCTTTTTGACCAAGTGCATCATGAGAGATCCAGCTGATGGGAATTGGCTTGGACTGAACTCAAAGAGATCAAGTGGACATGTTAGCTGAGGTGCGTGAGCCAAACATGCAACTCTGATACGTACAGATAGCAAAGGGCGTGCCAAAGAACTTTCTTGAACATTGGGCTTTGCAGTTCACCGTAAATTTGAAAGAACATCCCTTAAAACCTATAATTTGGCTTGCAGTTTTGGAGTGAGTTTGGTGTTGTTTTACCTTTCTGGTAAAACAAAACAAAACAAAACAGAGCAAGTCTGACATATGGAATATGTTGCATTTGAAACAAATGTTATCAGCTAAACTTCAGAGTCTGACTGTTATCAAACAAACTGAAAAAAATAAAATAATTGTTAAGAAGTCAAGCTCTCTCCCTGTGGAAATACCAGTTAGTCATTCCTACCTAGGGTGACCATATTTGAGTAGTACAGGAATGATTTTGAAATGCTGTCACTTGTCTCATTTTCTACTCTTGATGTTTGGCTGTTGTGAAGTTCTTCCACAGTGAAAGAGTGCTGCGAACCAGGACCTGGGAAGAGGCAGAAAGGTTCTGTGAAGCACTCGGAGGCCACCTGCCTAGTTTTAGTCATTCAGAAGAAATCAAGGCGCTTCATTCTATTCTGAGAAAAATAATCAGGTAACAAACTAGCCATGCACTAAAATTTTGATTTCAGTCATGTTCTGCAGTAGATCACAAATGCTGCTGCTGACCCCAAATGGCAAGTATGAGATAGTGTGCAGCGACTGTGTTTCCCACAGTAAAAATGGCTAGATGTGGCATTTGAACTGCTGGTCATGTCACTGCCTTCCTGGAAAATGTCAAGGGAGTACAGCTTGGGCAAATGTTTCACATTGCTAGAGGGAGCACAGGAAAAGAGAGATTTGCTTTGAGCATCTTCCATTGCATGAATTTAGGACTGTGTTATTATAAGTATTTCTTTCTTTATGTCGAGTTTTGGCACAACTAGATGATAGTTCTTCCTCTTCTTTATTAATATATTCTCTAGAGACAAGATACTATTTCAGTTTTTCAGATAGGTCTCATCTTTATTCATGAAATGCTTCCTGACTAAACTGGGTGCTGTTTTTTGAAAATGTGAATAATGTAGTGTCCAGCAGTCTGGTTGGCATGGATCCCATTTGGCATAACTGCAATGACACTGTATGGGCATTAGATGGGTGTGTTGAGTTTTCTGGTATCAACAAATTAAATGCTGCATAATTTATGAGCCCAAGGCTCTATTTTTAATCAAAGGAACTGTCACTGCAAAGCTTTATTAGGCATTGGTGTGATGTCAGATCCTTGTGTAATATGGTCTTTTTGATTGGCAGCCTGGTTTTTCAGAACTTTTGCCAGCTTAAATTCAAATGCTGCCAGTTATATGATCTAAATTTTTTCATCAACAAACTAAATCAGGATTATTTCAGAAGCTGCCAATGTACAACACTGTGATTAAATTTTAAAACTTGATGACTGAAGAGATGCCTTCTTGAAAACCCAGTGAACTTTTTTTAGAAGTGCAGAGGTAATGAAAATTACTCAATGTTTATGTTAATAAGAGACAAAAACAAACTTGTATGCTCTATATATAGATGGTTTAGTTTGTATAAAAGCCACTTGTGATTCCATAGCTAAAGTGACTGAAGTACTTCAAATAAAAATTAGTGCATAAATTATTTTTAGCTATAGACCTTATTTTACTGTTTTGCAATTACAAATTTTGTTCTAGTGTGCCTAATCTACTGTGAAACATGGATAGAAAAATAACTGATTTTATTTTCTTTCAAGTACTTGGAAATACTTTTCAGCTTGCAGACAGCCTGAGGTATTAATTATAGTGAATGACCGTTTTTGGGTAGGAGTTTAAAGGTGGAGACTTTTTCTGTCTTTCCAGAGAATCGGCTAATGCACGATGCTAGTACAGTTCCCATATTTCACAGAATCACAGAATGTTAGGGGTTGGAAGGGACCTTGAAAGATCATCTCGTCCAACCCCCCTGCCAGAGCAGGACCACCTAGAGTAGGGCACACAGGAACACGTCCAGGAGGGTTTTGAATGTCTTCAGAGAAGGAGACTCCACAACCTCTCTGGGCAGCCTGTGCCAGTGCTCTGTCACCCTCACAGTGAAAAAGTTTTTCCTTATGTTAATGTGGAACCTCCTGTGCTCCAGCTTGCACCCGTTGCCCCTTGTCCTGTTACTGGACATCACCGAGAAGAGCCCGGCTCCATCCTCCTGACACTTGCCCTTCACCTATTTATAGACATTGATGAGGTCACCCCTCATTCTCCTCTTCTCCAAGCTCAAGAGGCCCAACTCCCTCAGCCTTTCATCATAAGGGAGGTGTTCCACACCCTTAATCATCTTTGTGGTTCTGTGCTGGACTCTTTCAAGCTGTTCCCTGTCCTTCTTGAACTGAGGGGCCCAGAACTGGACACAATATTCCAGATGTGGTCTCACCAGGACAGAGGAGAGGGGAAGGAGAACCTCTCTCGACCTGCTGACCACACCCCTCCTAATACACCCCAGGATGCCATTGGCTTTCTTGGCCACGAGGGCACATTGCTGGCTCATGGTCATCCTGCTGCCCACCAGGACCACCAGGTCCCTTTCCCCTACACTACTCTCTAACAGCTCAGTCCCCAACCTATACTGGTACATGGGGTTGTTCTTTCCCAGATGCAAGACTCTACACTTGCTCTTGTTGTATTTCAGAAAACTGAACTTATCCAGGAAGAAGGCACGTCCCAGTACTTCAGTATTATTCTACCAGAACTTAAATAAGGGGCAGTATATTGAGCCCAGTATAAACTGACTTTGCAGTCAGTGTTGCAATAACTGCATGCATCAAATATACACCAATATACAGTATTTTCATCTGGGTTTACCCCTTTTCAGGTATTGCAGAACTTCCTGAACAGAAATATACACATTTGATATTGCCGGAAGTCTTTTAAATAATGTTTGTTTGTTTAGATAACATAATGAAGTGTTTAAGTTAGTTATGTTTTCAAATTACTCGGAGGTGGTGATTACATAAAGTATTTTGGAGATCAAAAGTCAAGGGTAGCTTATCTGAAAATAAGCTCCTTTGAGAAAAGAGAAAATAAACCAAGTGAATTATTTTACCAAGAACAAATAATTCAGGTAACTGGGAGAAATCACCCTAAGATAATGTTACACGTGATTAGCTGCTGGAGTGCACTGGCATGCAGTTTGTTCATGTTCCCTGCACTTACTCAGTGCATGCTCTGACCTAAACTATTCAATCAGTGCACTCATTTCAGCTTGGGGAAGGAGCCACACCTTGGGGTTTTTTTGTTTCAGGTTTTTTTTCCCCCTTGCACAGTTGTCCAGTGACTCATTGAGAACTGTTTGTTTTTAAATGTTAGCAAAATCAGTTTGGGTTCACCAGGAAAAGGGCAGCGTGCCTAGTCCATTCTGTTCTTTACTCTGATTCCACCTTAGAGGCAAGTACGAGCTAGAACTGCTCCAGCCAAGTCAGGCAATTGCCATTGGCAAGGAAAATAAAATTTGCCTGCCGACATTCCCCTGTCTGGAAGAAATAGGAGATAACCTCTTTTCACTTTGAGGGACATAATACAGGCGGAACAGATCTGGTTCAGTTACTTCCATTCTTTTGGGATTGTTTTTGTGAGCATTCTGCAGCTTATAGCTGGCAGCAACGCTGGATGCAAGGAGAGTAACAGCTTGGATTGGTTAGAAACAACATTTCAGTGAGGACGCCTCACTGAAAAGAAATCAGTTGCCTTTTATATGCATAGCTCTGCTGCTGTAATTGTTCTGAGTCTAGAAAGCCTCACTAACACTTGACTTTGCATGAAAAAAGTGAGCTTGCTCCCAACACACTGGCCAAAATGGCAAGAAACCTGAGATGCAAGTTGTAGCAATTGCGTTAATACAGCTTATGTTTTCTTCCGCTAAAGAGCAGGTGATTAGCAGGATGGGTATTCAGCGAGTGGCAGTACCCCGTTACAGATGGAAAAAGCAGGGGGTCAGATGGGCTTCATACATACTTCTAGGGCAGCACTGCCTAAGGTTAAATGGTGCTTTCAATTGCGCCATTGGGGAGTTGGCCCAGATGTACACGTGTTACCTCTTGTCAAGAACCAGGTTGAACTACAAGCCACAGTGACTTCACTTAGGCTCTTAATCTTGTGTTGGAACCGACATAAGGGACAGAAAAAATCGTTTTTCTGTTTCAGCAGTTAGAATATGACAGTAGAAAAATTACTGGTTTATATTCCCTTCACATTGATCTAAACTGTATTTATCCACTCCTGCACAACATTGACTTTTATGGAAGTTTTACTTCTATGTGAGAGAAAAGCCACTGGTATTCTGCAGGGACTGCTGGAGATTTAGAGTCTTTCATTGTTAATCAGCATTGAGTCCATTGTAAAGCACAAATTGCTCTTATTTTTCAGATTAAAACTCGGGATAATCTAGGTTTTAGAGTGGTTCCAGAAATGTAGCTCAAAGAATACTCTAGCACTGATGAAACACATTTTGAAACCAGCCCATTGGATGAATTTTAAATGCTTTGCAATTAGGAGACAGATACCTAAAGTACAAGCAAATTCCTTGCTGCAAGCTTAGTTGCAATACAGAGTCTTAATTTATATTTGTCTTAAATAGTTGGTGGAATTCTTTTCTGTGATCAGATGATAGCATAATTTCAGATGGCTATCAAAAGGCTTTACTTAAGCTTGAAAGTGCTAACAAGGATAGTGTAGCAGTTACTGAATTACTCATGGTCATGTCTAAACAGTTCCAAAAGAAGCAAAAAATGTACATTAATGTGTAGGTGCCCAGTCAGCTGGAAAACATTATGTTTGCAGTCCAGTAATTCTAAATTGGGAGATAAGCTGGAGAAATTCTTGACCTGGCATACTTTTTAATTTTTTTAATTTGTTTATTACATAAAAGCCAAATACAAGTTGAAAGGCTTTGAAAAATTGCTCTAGTTCCTCAGTTAATTACTGCAGATCCTTTTGAAATGAGTGTCTCAAATTTCCTTTTTAGTAGATATTCCTCTGTCATGATCAATTGCTTAAACCACGCTAAGCCTGTGGGTGACAATTAGGAGAGGAGGGTTAAGCAATGTCTGATTCATAATTGGAAAGAACAATCACAGAAAAATAAAATCCTAAAGGCAAATTGCCAAAAGCCACTTAACTGCTTGACAGCTGTGAATATTTGGCTCACAGTTTTCCCTCTAGAGTGATACAGGGCCTATAGGCTTTTTGAAGGCTGCTTAGTAGTATCATTAGAAGACTAAAGACTATTCAATATGATAAGATCACACCAATGTCAGAAAATCAATACTGGAGTTGAGGGAGGGGAAAAAAAAAAAGAGATTTATTGATGGCTGATGCTTTTCTTCCTAATGGTAACCCTACCAAACAAAATGCTGTTGTCCTTCTTGTATTTCATGTACTTATCCCATGTACTCTGGGCTAAGCTGTTCTTTGGTACTGCACTGTCAACCATTTCAGGCTAAATTTAGCATCCTTATGGTTTATATGTATGGAAAGGTAGCGGCACAGTCTTGCCAAAGAATTTCTTAACATAGCCCAGTGATTTCATAATATTGCATATGCAGGTAAGCCTGGGTCTAAGTCCATCCCTCCATGTAATAAGGTTATTTTCATAAACTTTTCAAGTTCTGTCTTAAAATCACTTTCTCAGCACTACTTTTTTGGGAACCTTTTCCAAACTCTGACCTCTGCTGGTCAGACATCGCTTTCCAATTTTGAGCCTGGATTTATCTCTGAGTTGTGGTTCCTTCAGACACAATGTCCTTTTTGCTCAAATAGCTCCTTTTCTTGGGGGCTTAGTCTCCAAATAGATTGTGAAGAATAATTATGTCCTTTCCCTGACTTTCTTTGTCAAGGCTAGACAAGAAAATCCTTAATTCTTGTTGATAACCTAAACTCTTCATTTCCTCAAATATCCTATATTCCTTCTCTGTATTTGGTACAACACAAATTTCTGGAACAGTACTTCTGTTACAGTTTTGAGAGCCATGTACAGTGGCATCAATACGTTACTATTGCTGTCAGACCACCAGAAGCAGAGGTTGCAGTATAAAACTAACCTTGCAGTTTGACTAGTACATATTTCATTTTGCTACAGTATCTTTAGATGCATAAGCAATAGTAAAGAATATGGTAAAGGCTGTTACTGCAGATTTAAGTGTTTGCACTGTAAACCCATTTTTTTTGGCAATTTCTGTGTCCTGGAGTGTAGCTGAAATTTTGAATTTAAGCGTCTCCTGCTTATGAAAAATGAAGAATTGAGATCTGTTTAAAAATACAGTGCTGACTGTAATCCTGTAAAATGGAGTAAAATTTCTATTGCCATTCTTCTATGCAAGCATTGGAGTCAGTGATGTTACGTGCTCATTTGTGTCTATGCCCCTTTTATGAAGGTGCGTAGGTGAAATATGTGCCTGTGTTTGCTTTGTTTCTATCACTGACAAACTTAAGGGAAATATGGAGCCAGTTACTCTGTATGAGTAGAAGTGTTTGTGTGGTTTGAGGAGGAGTATATTTGAGCTGATGGTGTAAAGAGAGACGACCTGAGATGGACAAGACAAGCCAAATTATGTGTGTGATTCTGGAAAAAAAGTGTAGAAAAGAGACCTTTATATCAAGTGACAACTGATGAAGTGGTGATGCAGCAAACAAGGGAATTGCCCAATTTAGTTAGTTTTCTCTGTGGTCAGGGAAAGACAACCTACAGATCTTCTTAAAGAAAGTGCAGAAGAGGTCCTAGCCCTTACGCCTATTTTCTCTTTGAACTGCTACAACTTACAGTAGTAAACCTTCGTTTTGCTGCTTGATCCTAAGCCATGACATATCAAGTCTTTTTATTAAATAAGCTGAACCATGTACTTGGCTTAAGATTTTATCTTGTTTATTTACAGCAATGACAGATGGGTATGGATTGGAATGAATAAGAGGAGTCCAGATTCTTTGGGGACCTGGCAATGGAGTGATGATAAACCTGTAAGTTAACTTTTAACCAGGAAACGTCATGTCCTGATTTGTTTCAGCTTGAGCTGGATTGAAAGTAAATTGATAAATATTTTAATTAAAATATGACAGATCCTTCAACAGATGAATAATTCAGAAGAAGATTGTATGCTTAAGAGCTGCCATCCAGGCAGATTTTCAATTAAAAACATATCTTTAATAAGGTTAACCTGATTTCTGTCTCTATTGCATTAAAACATTTTATCAGAAGTATCGTAGTAAAGAGCTGGTGGAGAGGACAAGTTGCCTTCATGCCACAACAAAAGGGAGGTTTTATCGGTTAATCTCCTTGATATGTCAGACTTATACAAAAATATCTTTTTCACTGTAATTCATGTCCCTGGAGGTGTTTTAAGAGACGGGTAGGTGTTGTACTTAGGGACATGGTTTCGTGGTGTTGATAGAGCTAGGACAAAGGTGGGACTCGATGATCTTGAAGGTCTCTTCCAACCAAAACTGTTCTATGATTCTATTTGCCTGAAATTGTGAGTTCTTCCTGCCCCCAGAATAACAACAGGTACGCAGCAGGCTCGAAACTGAACCAGTAACTGGTGTTTAACAGATATTTTTATAGTGATAAAAATAATGGGATCCCAGGTTCAAATGGTTATCTCTGGGGATTACCATAGCAAAAATAGTTGTAAAGTAATGACTCTCTCATCTTGTCCATCCTTTAGGTAACTAGTGTTGTTATGCCACTTGATTATCTGGAAGATGAGTATGACACAAGAGACTGTGCTGCACTAAAGGTTAGTTTCAAGGGTTTTAATAACAGCCTGAATATTTTTACATGGAAGTACTTGTAAAAAATACTTTTTCCAGCCATATATTGAATTTAGGTTGACTGCTGAGGTATTTTCTTTGCATGGTGAAAAAGTTGCTAGTGTTCCCTTCATCAGTCTACACCTATTATCAATTTTCACTTATTCAAGCAGTTTTTTGTGAACCAAGTGCTGTGCTAATGATAACCTTTCATAAGACTTCTTTTGAACTACAAAATATTTTAGTAACAATGCTATTCTCTATTGCATAATGCCATACTCAGAGTCTCTTGTATATTACATGTAACACTTCAGGATGTAACGTGGAGTCTAAAACAAAGAAGCAAACAGAGCCCTACCAGTAACTTTTAAAGTCTAGATTAGTTTTTCTGAACCGTAAATTAAGAAAATGTTTGAAACCTAAAGTAGAGGAATGCAGTAGCCAGGATAGAGCATGTGTTTGTGTTTATTGTGTGAATTTCCTTGTTTACTTGTGAAGTAGACTGTAAGTGCTGTGTCAGTTTCTAATGCAAAACGTGAGGCCTCTGCTTAATTCGTAATTATGTTCTCCATCACTTAATTTAGTCTTGATGGCATGAGTTTTAAAATGGCCTTTCACTCTTCTGAGGCATCACTTGATTTTTTTTTTTTTTTTTTTTTTTTTAAGAAGATCATTCCAATACCATCTTTTCTTTTAACCTAATTAGAACCATCTCTGCTTTTAGGATTTACTGAAGGAAAGGATAGTTCCATCCATTTACTTCTGTTCACAGCCATTTCCCCTCATTCTGTTCTCCTCTGTTCATGACCCCACGCCAAGAAGCTGTTAGCATTAAGCTACTAGAAGTTTTAGACAAGAGGAGAGTGGTTTGAAAGGGACACTGTGGATATAGTAACCTCCCTACCATGCTAGGTATAGACATGTTATTTCATTCAATGATAAAAAAGTCTCCTTCTTGGAGAGATGAGCAAGAGTGAAGTCAGATTTTAAGCTTGATTCTAAGAAATAATCTTAAATAAAAAAGATTATTTCTGTACCAATTCAGATGGTTTCTTCTTTTGAGCAGAAATGAGAATCATTTCAGGGCAACAAGTTGCCCTGCAATAATTCAATAATGAGCATCGATGAGATCCTGCGCACTACAAAAACCCCAAAGAAACAACATTGCAAGAAGAGACTTTTGTATGTAGCCAGACCTTAAGCCCTTTAACTAATTGCTTCACAAGCTTGGCTAGTGTGGAGAGTTACAGTTGTATCTGCTCATTTTTTGCAAAATAAGCTGTGGGACTAACACCACAATAAAATACACTGACTTTGCCAAAGTACCTTTTTAATACAGTTTCCTTTCACATTTCAGAGGCCTATGCTGTACTCACTCAGTTCTCTTTATTTTTCTACTTTTATATAGACCTCTCAGTTTTCCCGGAGATCATTTTGGAGGTTTTATTTCCATGAAGGCAGAGACCTGGAATTTTACTTCAAGCCTTTTGATTGTGAAGCTAAACTTGAATGGGTCTGCCAGATTACAAAAGGTAAACTGCAGTTACATCCATTTATTCATATAAAAGAGTTTATTACCAGTGAGTTGTCATTATTGTTCAATAACAGAAACTTTGCAAGCAGCGTTTTATCATTTCCTCTCTGAACTGTGAAGAGGACAGTACATGAGATGTCTTGCCTATGTCACATACAAACAGACGTGCACTAAGAATATTCAAAAATATGTCAGAAAATGACCATGAGGAGGATGCAGTATCACTGCTCCTATATTCTTTCTTGTCCCATGAAGTGAGAAGTGGCTTTTTACTAGGTGAGATGG
The DNA here is from genome assembly GCF_034619465.1 of Leptosomus discolor. Classification (NCBI taxonomy): domain Eukaryota; kingdom Metazoa; phylum Chordata; class Aves; order Leptosomiformes; family Leptosomidae; genus Leptosomus; species Leptosomus discolor. The sequence continues at coordinate 18,673,687 of NC_141395.1, read as the reverse complement.
TATAAGCCACCGAATTGCAGCATTTGTGGACTTCACTTAATCTTAGTGATATTTGTAGCTATATGACCACAGACATCTTAGGTGTACAGTTTGCTCCAACCTTAGGTCAATTAGCCTTCTGGAAAAACTGGTGTACTAGCTCCTCATTGTAGTGAGACAGAGAGCTGGGAATACCATAGAATGGCATGGCATATCTGCACAGATCCAGGTTTTTCCACGCAGCATAAAAAGTGCTGTAGTCCAGTAGGCTTTTATGTTTTGGTTGTTCATGAAAAGGCATTTCAGGGGATGAAAGTTTCTTGTTGTGAGGAGATATGAGTAGATGTACTACTTTGATGCTTGTATTCTGCTTGGGAGAAAAAAAAAAAACCCACAGGGTTTAAGACTGAGGTGTGCAAAACTCCCATTAGTTTTACATAATCTTATTTTAAACTATTAAACCTGGGTATGATTTCCTTCTCCTTTTATTTTTTCCATCATGCATACTGAGAAGCATAAGTACAATCCATCACTTCCATTATTGGTGACCACAGTCTTGTTAGAAAGTGAACTTGAAGTGACTATTCCTTTTTTCCTTTGGACAGGTAGCACTCCAAAGACACCCGAGTGGTATATACCAGGTAAGTGGACTTTTTGTGTATTCTTCTGCTATGTGTATGTAGTTGTTAATACTCTGTATCTTTTATTAGTTTTGTTATATTACTATTGTCATACTTGTTTGATACCGGCGAAGGTCATGACTGCTGGAATTTGATTCCAAGAGAGCTCAGAATGCAAGGAGTGACAAAGTGGAATTTATTGTTACGTTCAGAAGAAGAAAGGATGACTCTTTCAGAATTGATTTCTTACGCGTATGGTATTTCTTGTGCATAGATGAAATTGGAATTCATGGAGCCCCACTTGTTGTTGATGGAGCAGAGCTGTGGTTTGTACCAGATAAAAACCTGAGCTTCCAGGAAGCTATTTTCTACTGTCAAAAAAATGATAGTGATTTAGCCTCTGTGGAGTCTTACACAAAACTCAGGACAATACTGTCTCAAATAGAAAAGGTAAGGGGTGTAATCTGTCTAACAGATACTTTCCACGATAAGGACATTCTCTTGCCAGTTTTTCCTCTTGGCCTTAATAGTTTTTAATGTACTTAAAAGGAAAAGATGAATTGAAAGAGAAATATTTTAATGTTAGTCTTGTAAAAGAATTTTTAACTTTAAAAGTAGTCTTAACAACATGAAATAAAAATCCAACCCGCCTCCAAACGGAGAGAAGGTGTCAGAACAGGACCACCATGTAAGCATCCTGTTGTCTGCAAATACTTCACTAACAATTGTGCCAGTTCTTAATCTTATGTACAAGACAGCACATCATTTATCGCTTGATGAGAGGTTTTATTTAGAAATGCATGATGGTCTGATAGCCTTTACTGAAAGGGGTTTGTGGTGTTCATAGCATGAAAGTACATTCTTTTAAGGAATCTCACCAAAACATTTCAAATTCCACCACCTCTATTACTACCTTTCTTCAGTGCTACTGCTTGTGAGACAATACTTTGTGAAATTAGCAGCTTGCAAGCTCTCATCATGAAATTTCTCCTGACAAGAAGTTACCTGGAAGGAGAAATTACAAGGCAGTGGAAGTCGAGGATTTGACCCGCTACACCTCTAGCCTTCTCATGAAGTATTTATTGATAGGCTGTCTGCTGGAAGGACAGGATTATTCTGAGGAAGGAACAAAGGTCCTGTGGAACCACATCAGCTTTAGGCAGCTTGCAGCTATGTCTTGGTTGTCTGATAGAGTTCCTGCTATGAATTTTGTGTGAATGCTCTATCTAGCACACACTTAAGACAGTGCTGCAAGATTTCCTGTAGCTTTTTCCAGCACAGTGGTCTTCTTTTTCTAATAGGTGCATGTCCATCTACTTGGCATATCAGTCTCAATCTGTATCCTTTCCTATTGCTGAAGAATAGTAATTCCTGCACATTTTACAAACATTTTAAGTCAAAATTAATTTTGTCATTCATCTTTGGTAGAGTTAATTTTGACATTTTATCCTTGGTAGAGTGTGCAGCTCTTTCTCTGTGGGTTGTAAAAACTGGGGTTTTTGTTCTTTATTTCCACAGTTATCAAACAGCGAACAGAAGTGGTGGCTGAAGTTCATTGATTATGGCTACAGCTATCATTCACCGTATGTAGAATAATTATGGGATGCTTTTATTGTAAGCTTTTTTTTGATGTACTTTTTAGGGATATAGTTAATTAGAATAATTTCCAAAAGAAAATACTTTATCCCCAAATTTGTAAAAGATTACTTTTTCTCTGTCATCCAAAAGAAGTAAGATAAATAATTTGAATTAATCTAGAAAAAAATACAGCATTATTCAGTGGCCGCTGTTATCTGTTCTTGTTCACATGTGTCTGCACCTAATCTTGCCATGCTAAACTTAGACCATAGAGTACCTAAACCGGAGAGAACAGAACTGTGTAGCGCTCAGACAAAGCAGAGAGCGATTAAGATAGTATGGATGTACAATTAGAAAGTGGGTATATTTCAAAATATTGTTGAAATATTTTAATTAGCTGCCAAATTCTGAGTTCTATTCCCATTACAAGCATTATTCCCATCAAAAATTTAATTCTTGATAACTTAATAATAACTGAATTGGTAAGCCATTTTTTGTGTGTCTGTCAGAGCCTTTAGGTTTCAGCCTGTTGGGCTTTGACATCTTAGTCTTGTCATCTGAATCCTTTAAATCTGTGATCCTAGTAGTTAATGTATTCCATTGATCTTTAAAATGCTTTTATTGGATTTTAAGCCCACTTCTGTGTACTGTTAATAACCAGGGAACTGAAAAAAAAAAAAAAAAAAAAATGTTTCTGGAAAAACTCCTGTATGTTGGCTCTGACGATATCTGAGAAATACCTGAGAACAGGGAATGGGAAATTGGTTTAAGACATCAGTCTTCCAGTTAGGTAATGCCAGAGACTTGGAGGGCTTATAGTATAGCCCTGTAAGCTGAGATGACTCACAGCAAACCTTGCATTGTGCCATTCATGGCTGCAGCAAAGGATCATGGGCTTCTTACAAGGAAAACTCTTCACTTTCCAGAATACTATAGCAATATACTACTTGAAAATAAAACAGGAGCTATTGCCCATTCTCATCCCTTGTCCTGCCAATGTGCTGCGATTGCAGTGTGGTGATAAATAACCTCCTACCCTCATTCTGCACATCACCTCAACAGAGTTAATTTGGGCATGGTACATAGCTGAACCTACCACATACTTGTTCCTGGTCTAGTTTTTCCCGCTCTGTTCTTCCCAATATTGTAGGCGTCTAGAAACAGTTACCAGCCCAAAGTTTTGTTTGCACTGGCTCTGTTGCTATCAGAGCTTCTGCTTGAAGATCACATTGGATTGGAGATTGACTCCGAAATGTTTATATCCAGTTTACAGTTGTTTTCACGCTTCCATGATCGATTCCTGAGAGATTGCTGGTATGTTTCTAGAAAGAACTGGTATAGAGGTAAGGCTGTTTTTACCCCTCTCTGTCATTATCATATTTTTAAAAAAAAAAAGTAATTACTGTTCTGCCCAAACTTGTATTGAATGCAGATTGATATTGAATTAGGAGTGAATGGCTTCTTGATGATAATCTGATTGAATTTTGAATCATTTATTTCTTCCTCATGGGAGAAGCCATGGTAATATTTCTTGATGACAAGAGGCAAACCTGAATTCAGGTGACAAATTTTTATGATTGATTGTCACTCTTTTTGCGACATAAATTAATTAGCTGAACTCTGGTTTTGGTGGTTACCTTTTTTCTTTATGCTACATAATCTGGGCTCTGGAAGTTAAGTCTTAAGAGTTCTGTTAGTTAGAGGAGCTTGGCTGAATACTCACAACTGTATACGCATCTGGAGATACAAATTTCATTAAGTAATGGAGTCATACTGGAAGAGGAACACAGAGTAATAGAAATGCCACCTGGTGGTACTTGATGCTTAATTCCTTTCTCTTCAGCATTGTTTTGTATTGGGGAAAATATATAACCCCTGGAGATCGAATAGTTCCTCCTGTCTACTACCATTCCTACTTCAAAGCACACTTTCCCCATGGTTCCGTTGTATGCTGCTAAACTGTTTTCATCCCTGTCAGCCAAAAATTGCTCTTGACTAGGAAGCCAGTCCAGTTACTGTAGGAGTCGTGTACAGCAGTACAGGCCAGGCACCCTCCATATGGATGTTAAAGGTGTCCTTTTGGCTTTAATGACCTTCAGGTCACACTCCTTCTATGCCAGAATATGAGATTAGTCCTCATATTCGAAATCTTATTTCATGATTTTTCTGTTTTGAAGTTGTCTCTGCCTATATGAAGTGTTACTCCTGGAAGTAAGGGATCAGACTCTGGATCTTTAGGCATATTATATTACTGTCTGATATAAATAATTTATGTTTGTCTTTTTTTCTACTGTTACTTTTAATGCTTTAGCTTCTGTAGTACTTCACTGTGGTTCCACTGAAAAGGACTTCACTTCAGATTGGTCTTTGTCATCTCATAAAGTATGGATGGCAATTGGAGCATGATAGGTATTACCATAACTGTTTTTTAAAACTTATATTTCTGCAGACTACCCAGTTAACTGTAACATGAAACTGCCCTTCATCTGTGAAAAAAATAATGCCTCCTTACTAGAGAAACATGATCCCAGTTACCGCCCAGTCAGAGGAGGTTGCCCTAAAGGTTGGCGTCGTTTCCGGAATAAGGTACAGAGATAATACAGATCAGTCATACTTACCTGTTTTTCATAGTCCAGTAAGCTGGAGTGCCCTGCTGAAAGAGGTGAGGAAGTAGCCCCAGTGTTCAGGAATGGACTGAGAGGTGGCTTTTGAAAACTATGTGTAGTGATTAAAATAATCTCCCCCACTTCTCTCTCCCTTATTCAGGATTGATGGTTTCTTAATTGCAAAGATTTTTTGCTTTCCCCTCACCACATGTTTGGGTCCAAGAACGTTGGTTGTATGTCTAATCTTGGGCTCTGCTTTGAAGGAAGAGAAGGATTAGAAAGGGAGAGGATGAGGTTTCTGTGGCAGAAGCATCTTGATTCTTTTGCTGAGTAATGATAGGCAGGCAGCAAGCTGGCAGACATTCTGCTTCCTAAGTTGCCTTAAGGACTTAACTCACTTAAGAATTAGAAGCAGCTTTTAAGAATAAACCCACAGTTCAGAAGCCGTAGTATGATATATTTCAGTACTGTTTTAAGGCAGTCATCTAAAGTCATAGTGAGACTGATTCCTGTTATTTGACGCACCATTTTTCTGTACATAAGAAGAGGCGTGCGTCAAATCTGCACATTACATTGTGCCAAGGTTTGCAAATTTACTTCAGATCATTGCAGAATATAGCTTTTGAGTTCCCATGTAGTTTCTCCCAAAAGATAACGCATTACAATACAGGCTGCTGGCCCAACCCTGTCTGTCTTTAGAGTTCATGTGTAATTTCTCATTCTTAAAACAGTATGTGATCCTGATGTAGCCAATTAAAAATTAATGAGTTCTAATCCTCAGTGAATGAAGAGTTAGTGGGATCATTTTATATTTAGCTGTTCTGTTGAATCTAATAAGAAGTGCATGCAGCTAGTATCAGTTCCCTTGCTTTTTGAGAAAGATAATTATATACTATTGTAGGAAATGAGAAGTGAGTTTCTAGGGCTGGTTGAAGAATCTTTTCTTAGGACTTATTTCTTAGGAAGCAATGGTATGATGAAAATTGGTTTCATTATGTTTATTTTGCAGTGTTTTCTAAAGATGAAACCTGAATATTTAACATTTAATGCAGCTAATGAGAAGTGTGTAACTTTTGGAGGCTCTCTTCCATCTATCTCAAATCAAGCTGAGCAAGGTACGATGGTGAACTGGGGGCATTTTTAGTATGCAGCTTCTCTTCCAAATTCAGTATAGTTCTGCTTAAGAACTTGGGCGTAAAATCACCTGGTTATCTACAGGCATACTGGGAGCATTCTAAAAATCCAACACCAGTTAAAAATATGTTGTCTGTTGTTGTTTGCATCACTGGAAACATACCATGGAAATGCAGTCAGCAAACATTTGAGCCAGTTCGAAGAGCAGCTTCTCTGTATGATCTTAACCTGTTACAAAAAAAAAAAAAAAAATTGTAAAACCTTGCATTAAGGGTTGAGGGTAGAAGGGTCACCTCTGAAGACTTCCTGTGGTTTGCTTTGCAAGTTAAAACATAACTGAGACTGTAGACTTTGCACTGTGAAAACCACCTTAGGAGCTGCTTCCAAGACAACTTCAGCTGTCTGTGTGGGAACGAGGTGGCAAACACAATACCTGCTGGAACACATAGGACCCTCTGTGTCTCGGTGTGCTGAGCAGCTTAGTATGGCAGTGTGTCTAAACTGACCACCTGCAAGCTCTCCAGGACACTGATAGGAGGATGGAAAGCAGGGGGACTGCAAAACACAGAGTTGTTCACCTCTGGGACCTGCCTCTCAGCTGACATATAAACTATAGAGTCATTGAGGTAAATGCAGTGAGGAAGAAATGTCACATTGGCTGCAAATAATGTTCAGTGATAAACTGCTGAATGAGACAGCTGTATTTGCATCTATATTCTTGTGGACAAGTGACAGTTCTCTGCAGGTATATCTGAAGTAGCTTGGTTGAATTCTGCAATGTGCACAGTGCGTATTTTCTTTATAAGCAAATAACCTCTTGCCATATGGAAAGTGGGCTAGGGAGGCTGCTAGTATACCTGCAGGCAGCAGCTGAATGGTAATTTTTTGTTTTACTGCTGTTACTGGAGAGGAATAGGATTGTAACCTTACAGGAATATACATTCCAAGACCTGTGTGGTTTTGGATGCTTTTAAGATTGCAAGAGCACACCCATTCTGAAATGTTACGTAGCAGCACCTTTTGCCTGCTTTGGTGCATATGGAAGGGTTTGTTACTGTTTCTTGTTTTTTTTTTCTTTCCCTCATGTCATGGAGGCCACCTATATGGAAAGAAGGCACAGTCCTCTTAAAGAAGGATGCCTCTTTCTGTAGGCTGCTTCTGCTTTTCCCAGTGGCATTAGATGGCTGGTTGGCTCCGACATGTAAAAATTCATTGGCTTTGCCTAGCTCAGAAAATAGGCTGGGCTAGTCTGGCATGTGGCCAATAGCTAAGATGTGTCAGCAGTAGCTAATTACATAGCTTCAATTTGTCTTCCTAATCTAGACAGGCTCAGTGAATCCCTTTGGTGCCTGGGGGTTTACCAAAGGCCATTGTTTTATGAGAATGCTCACTGAGAGCCGTCTGATTTTAAGGTTTTTCCTTAAATTTTTTTCCAACTAAACCTGGCTTCCTTTGTCCTGTCCACCTTTCTCTGATGGTGGGGTGGGCAAACTCTGCCAGAATCCAAGAAAGGGTTCTGGTTTATGGTGCATGTCAGTAGGAGAGGAAGATGGGAGATAAGACTTCCCCCACCAATTCAGAGAGGGCAGGAGGGAGCTCTTCTATTAATCTCTGCAGGGAGGCAATAGAAGATCTTGCAGACCTGTGGAAAAGCAGCTTCTGAAATTTGGATGTAAGTGCAAGAAACAAAGTAGTGGGCTGAGAAACAGGTTAAACCAACTGCCTGCTCCTCAGCTCAGAATTTGGAGGACAAATACCGATAGTCTTGCTCCTTTCAGATAAAATCAACATGAAAGGTGTTGCCTTATGGAAGGAAGGGATGATAAGCGTTTGGCAATCGTAAAGGGCTGGGAAAATTAAGTTGCTACAAGCAGGGGTTGCATTATCTTATTTATGTGCAGTGTTTTTTCAGGTGTTTACTGTTGTTGTCTGAACCACAATGTGCACGTTTACTGTTCTGCCCAACAGATTATGTAACATCCTTGCTTCCTGGTACGCCAAAAGATATTTGGATTGGTTTGCAGTTTTTGTTCAGCACAAGGGAAAACAAATGGATAGATGAGAGTAGACTGTTGTATAGTAACTTTCACCCGCTCCTGACAGGAAGATTAAGGAAAATTCCACTGGACGTAAGTTCTAACTTTTGACTTCACTTGACTGTTGACTAATGAAATTTGGAATATTGACTGTATCAAAAAAAAAAAAAAAAAAAGGCTAAAAAATATGTAACAGACCAAATTCCCCAGTTAGTGGTTTTAATTGGCAAACAAGGTGACTGATGCTAATGGAATTCTGTTTACCTTTATTTGGATGACAGCTTCTGAACTGAGATATGAAACACTGAAGGGGGAAGGTGGAAAGCTGAACCAACTATATAGTGACTTTTCTGGAACTTTTGTTTTCACTTTAAAGACTCCATGAAAACAGTCATCAAAAAATGTCATCAATAATTCTTGGTTCAGTCACACTTAGAATGCATCTGTAAGCCATTGTACATTGGTATTTTGCTTGCTGCTCCATCCAAGGAGAAACATAATAAATGTAATCAAGCCACACCTACAAACAAGTCTTATTTTAAGCATTAAATCATTTCATTTAATATTCTCCCTTGTATTTAACTTACAAATTTTTTTGAGTCTGGGCACCTGGTAATGTTTGTAAAATAGGTAAGCTGTATTGCACCATTCCTTTGAAACTTCTTAAACAAGTTCAGACAGCTCAGGTTCTCTTAGCCTCATGTTACTTCACCTTCACAAGTATGTTTATGCCTTATTTGAGTCTGGTAAGTGTATTTCTGGTTTTCAGCTTTTTGATGAAGAATTTAACAATCAGTGCGGTGTAATCCTTAATGATCCGAAATCACAGTATGTTGGAACATGGAATTTCACTGCTTGTGCTGACAGGCACTTCTTGGGTATATGCCAGCGGCCTATAGGTAAGTGTGAAGAGTCAAAATAAATTATAGTCAGCGTTTGCAGTTAAGATGCGTGTGCCAGGAGACCTTTTAATGCATGTAAATTGTTGCACCTTCTTGAAGAGCAAGATTCTTGTAGAGACTGAGGAGGTAAATTTTGGAAAAGCAAAGTACAGAGGATGATCTGGGACTTGTTTTGTCAGCCATTCAGAATTTTCCCTTTCATTTGTCACAGCCCAGTTTAGAGGAAATCGGTTTTCCTGAGAGACTCTGTGTGGATTCGGTGGAGACGTACTTCTGCAGACGGGGCTTTAAGGTTCTGTGGGTATAGAGGTCATGTACATCAAGGGGTGGAAGAAGTGGCTCCTTTTTTCTCTTCAGAACTGTGGAAATGAGAAGCCCTGGAAAGGAATCTCACAGTGTTTCCATCCTCCTTAAACATATCCTGTGGTTTTTAGCACTATAAGAATATGAGGTATCATACACTCTTAACACTGAAATTGGTCTCCCCAGAGCAAACCTTGAGGGCATATGTGGAGAGTGGTAATTTGGAGTGATGCAGCTTTCCTTAACTTCATACAGATCTGTTGGTGTGAGTGGGTTTTCTTAATCTGAACTAAAAATAATATTCTGATGTAGCCATGTGGGTTGATTGATACCAATTACTGGAATCAGATCAAGCACATACAGCTATTATATGCATTTAATTACGGGCTAATGTTCAGCATACCCACTTCTGAGCATGTTCCTCTGTGTAAGTAATTCTTTTAAGTAACTAACATGTTCTCTTCTGGAAAAAAAAAAAAAAAGGCGTGCAAAACGCCCAAGAATATGCCCACCTTCTTCATTCTCAAATAGGCAAAGAGATTTCCCTGCCCCATTTAACACAAGAAAAACCTTCTTTATTTCAGTGCCAAATATTTCATAAATTCCAAGTGTCCAGATTAGAAGTCTGAATGGAAGAGATGTAGTCATAAAAATTCGAAAAGGGGATTTTTATATATCTGTGTAGATCAATATATTATTAGTCTGGGCTAACTAAAATACTAAGCACTTCTTCCTTGCCACAGCTATAGAAGGTGTAATAAGAAAGGTTTTTGGACTGCCAGAGAATGTGTCCTGGTACAGTCTGGCGTTGTATCGTCATTGTATTGGGGAATCTAAGGATGATTCAGGTTGGAAGGGACCTCAGAGGGTTGCAGGGACAGCTGTGAGAGAGTCCAGATTGCCTAGGGCTTTATCCTAGGGAAAAAGATGATTCATGTTCCTTGGAAATCTTGACATGATTGTGATTTACAGAACTCGAGACCTTAATCATAGGCAATTACTTCTTTCAGAAATGGGCACTTTCCTTACTACCTTGTTTCCAGTGTGGTACCCCTTGATGTGTGATGGCACCCCGGGTTCCACGATTCTTAGCTGTAGCTGTTTACCAAGTGAAAGCATTTGACAGCAGACACGAACACTTGAAACAATCTGTTTCAGCCTTGTCACTTTCCTGATCTGTTGAAAGCTGTAAATATGAAATTATTATTATGTTTGTCATCTTGTGTTTTGGAAAATGGCCCTGTCAGCCTCTCAATCAGCCGTTTATATCCTGTTATTTATAGAGTGGTTTTATTTATTTAACTACTTTCCCCTCTCAGTGAACCTTTTTCTGCTTGAGATGTTTTGATGTCAGGCTTTTTCTCCGTTTTGGAGAGCCAATTAATTTTTGGTTGTGTATAAAACTTTGGGGGTTACCAGGTTTGCATGCTTTAGTTTACCATCCACAGGATTGTTTGCATCTTTTATTAACTGCTGTTGCTATGCATTGCTGAGCTGTATCATTTCAAGTGGGATGCTAACACCTGTGATAACACTCAGTGCTTAAAGCACAAATGATGAATTATACCCCTCCCTATGTAAGGTGGATTTTCTGCAATTAATTAAGCACATGTGGAGGCAAAATCAATTCCTACTATACCCATGGATGGCAGTAAGGAATTCTGGGACTGTGCTGTACTGAGATCTGCATAGAGAAGTTTTGTGGCCCATTAGATGCACAAAAGCATAGATCCACAGGCTCCACAGAAATGAGTCAAGTTTAGCTGTTGCTGTATTGCAGCAGAAAGCAGTTGCTCTCTCCCATTCATGTATTTGAGTTATAAAATATGTTTTAAATTCAATAAATAGAATTCTTAACATTATTTAGCAGTTAGTTAAAAATAGCAAATATAAAAAGATATGAACCTAAATTGAGAAAGATATAACAATTGGTTGATTGAAAATAATGATTATTTTTTCTTTATATATTTTCCTATCTAAAGTGTCAATGGCGTTTGATTCTAACTATAATTATTAGCATGATCTACTGTCTAAGAATTTTTTTTTTCCAGGGGGAATTCAAATGAGTTTTTCTGTTTGTTTCAGGGAATTTGGCGATTTAAAATGTATTCCTGTGTTTAACCACCTAATAACTTGAATTTCTTTCTTACATATAGGAACTGCTGACAACCAGACAGAGCAAGTTCTTAATGAAACATTTAGCTATCAAAATGTTCAATACATGGTAATTCCGAAGAATTTGTCCTGGGATGATGCAATGGCTGCATGCATAAATAACAAGATGCAGCTGGTTAGCATCACAGATCAGTTCCAGCAGGCTTTTCTTGCTGTTCAGGCTGCCCTTCGTAATTATCCACTGTGGATTGGACTTTTCAGTAGAGATGTAAGTTTTATTTTCCCCTCAGACTGTGGCTTGAGGTAGTTTTTAGAGTTGTGCAAAATAGAAACTGGGATAAAGAAATGCAATGGAAAATTAATTTCTGGGGTAACTGTGTTCATTTAGGGATAACTATCTGGAGGATCTCAAGATGAATGTTCTAAATCTACCGTTCTCCAGGTTACATAGTTGTTGAACTCCACTGGGTGGATTGAAGATGAGACAATTCTTTAAAAGATTATAGGATGAAGGGCTATATTGTAGGGTGGCAGCAATATAGATCACTGAATCGTCTTTATCTCTTTTGTTAATGAATGAGTAATTAGTGTTACCATTTAATATCATCGCCTCTGTTTACAGTACCACTCTAGAAAGACAACCCAAAATCTGTTTTAAAAGGGAGAAACTAGAAATGGCGAATAAAATCCAAAATGAATCATCAAACACTTCTGGAGATACATTTCTAAAGCTTAATTTAAGATTCTGTTATTCATGTTATTTGTGCATGTGTTTTGAGTTAGGGGGAAACATCCCTGGGACAGGTTAGTGGGTTTTTCTTCTGTTTGCTTTGTCTTTGGAAAAGCCTTTGCCTTTATTAGCCAGGGGACCTCTTGAAGATCTTCATTGTGGATTGAGAGCTTTCTCAGCTGTTGATGAAATAGCTAGGGCTTGCTTGCAGGGTTTATATTTTTTGTTAAGCATATGAGTCTTGAGATAATTGCAAGAAAAAGGTTAAAATTTATTTCAGAAGTGCCTTGTTTACAAAGTTTAGTGGTAGTCACTCAGCACCCATGCTGTATGATCTTCCTGTGTCCGTAATGGGCTACTGAGTATTCTAGGGGGGGAAAGAAAATAGAAATTTGAGTATATACTTTATGGAGAATATTTTTTAAAGGAAACAGGCATTTAATCTTAGTGAAGATGGGGAAACCAGAACAACCTATTTTCCCTCCTCTTTTGAATCTTTATCTGCAAGTGAAGATCAAATGATTTGTTTTGCTGCCTACAACTCAGGCATGCACTGGCTTTTCACTGTTGCAACACTTCATTATTTGGGCACAATTAAAAAGTCACATGAAAGGTTATTACAATGAAAGTGGTCAACAGAACTTGTTACTCCAGTGCTGGAATCATAGACACAAAAGATATAAGATAAATTAATTTACAAAGCAGCAGGGGGATTTCCTGAAGAAAACTTTTACATGTAATATTCTTAAAGGATGGCATGCTTGTTGTGTGTGGGTTTTTTTCTTATTCCTTCTGCATCCTCCAGGGCAAGAATGTACCTGATTTAATAAATCAGTTAAGTATTTAATAGATTACTTTCAACTCAGTGTGGAGTAACTAAGATTGGGTCTTATTCTCAGATATTACCAGGTTTCCAAGACAAGATAATTATATCCACCATTGATGTGCAGGTGCAAATGATGCAATTTGGACATCTCATTGCCAGGCCTTCCTCCATAAGCATAGTAGTTAAACATCACCATTTGATAATTTGCCATCCGCTTCAGCTAATTCATGTTTTTGCAACTGCAAAACCTAAAATAACAAAGCTTTTTGTATTGCGAGCAGCAGATCAGATTGTGAGGGCAGTGGAACACTTACAGTTCTCACCAGAAACACTGTAAATGTCTAGCCAATGTAAATATATTATCGTGTCTTTTTCTGTACCCAGTATTTTTTAACATGTAAGCTCATCCCTTTTACTGATACAATGCCAGGGTGGAAAACATTATGGCTGGCTGGACGGGAAACATGTTAGTTTTAGTCGCTGGTCTGAAGATGATGAAGAAACAAGCGAAGAATGTGTGTTTTTGGATACTGATGGCTTCTGGAAAACTTCTGACTGTTCCTCTGAAAATCGAGGTGCTATTTGCTATGCATCGGAAAGTATGTATCCTAGCATAGTATTTATAAAAGCTGAATTTTGTTTTGTTATGAAGCATATTTGATAATTCCAGATTGTAACTTCAAAATTACAACTTTTTTTAACTTAAAAAAAAAAGGCTGTTTTGCGTGACAGGAAAAAAAAAAGAAACAAACTTCAAATAAGGGGGAACTCCTTGGTCTTAATCCACATGTTACTTAGAAATGAATTTGGCGTGAGTGCACCCTTGGCCAGGCTGTACCCTTCACATTGCCAGCTGATTCTACCTTTACACTGTTTCTGTAAGATTGTTGCATGCTAATCTCTCCCACTTGCATGTGGAAGAAGATTCAGCTACTTCTGTACTATTTCTATCTTAATATTGGGGCCTCCTGAAATATCTTCGGACATGGAAGTCTGTACAGGGAGGACGTACATGACTACACAGGGAAGAAAGATAGCAGGTAGACACTGAGTTGAAAGGTGTAAATTAGTCATCTGCGGTTCACAAAACCTTTCTAAATACGTACCAATTATAGCAAGACAGGTGGAGATACAGCAGGACATCTTGGGGGGGGGGGGGTGTGGGGGGTGTACGTATATAGCACAACCCTTTTCTGAAAAATAAAAAAGGTCTTTCCAAGGCATCATCACAGATTTCTTCCCTGTGAGACCATTGTGATTTGTTTGGGTTTTTTTTTCCATGATGGGACACAGTTAAGCCATTGTTGTACATACTGAGTCATACAGTAGAGTGTATACTTGGCATTATGACATTTTTAACTGTTTTGTGCTTGCAATCTAAGCAACTGCAGGAAGAGTGCTTCCTACTCCTCAAGTATTAGATAAAGGATGTATTCCCAGCTATGAAGTAGTTTATTTGTTATGGTGATCTGCCTTCATACAAGAGGCAATAAGAGCCTTGAGTTACTGGCCCACACTTAGCATTTTATGTAGGGGTTTTATTCTTAAACCTGTATAACATAACAATTGTTGAAAGTTGTAAGTATCTGCATTCTTTGATAATGCTTACTGCTGAATTTGTTGCTTTAAAAAAAAAACACCATCATGAGGAAAGTGACAGCAACAAAGTATTATGTATTTAGAGGATGGCACTTAATTTGTCTTGCATGTTCTTAAATGGTACCTGAAAGTGGTTTGTGGTGTGTCAGGTTAAGTGCTATTAATAAATCATGTCCTGAATGTCATCTTTCCTTTCCTTAGAGAAGACTGAAAAAGAACAAATTACCCAAGTCAAGTGCCCACATAAGATTAAAAATACACCCTGGATATCATTTAGAAACAATTGTTACACTTTTATGATAACAAAAAATAGATGGAGAGAACTGAAGTCTCAAGAAGCTCATAATTTATGCAAGAAAATGAGTAAGTACTTTGTCATATTACAGGTATTTATGGACTTATATCAGCTTGAGGGAAATGAGTTTTAGATCTGAATCACTGTCTTACGATGGCAGCAAAGTGAGTATTGAGAAAGGTTGTAGCATTTGGAAGCGTGCATTAGTGTTGCACTGCCTGGTGCGGGTTGCCCTTGCACTACTCATAAAAAGAGAGCATGGGTATGAGAGTGGGAGAGAGATAGTTAGGAACTATTGAATTCTGAGATCTTTGAAAAATCAGAAGGGTTTGGGGTTTTTTTCTCTTTATGATATGAAATTTTAAATAAGATGGGTAATTGTTATCCCCTTGGCAACATTCTGGCTTTCCAACCTCATTTCCTTCATGGGTTCCCCCCAACCGCCCTTCCTATGTGGGACACTCAGGTGAACAAAGTAAACAGGCTCAGAGTAGTGCAGTTCGGAAACGCACGTGGGCTTTTCCTGTCCATCCTGAACAAAGCGTAAGCGTAGCGACGGCTGCCCTCTTATATTAAACTGTTGCTCATGGCACTCCAGACATGCATCTTTCCAGAAACGTTTTATTTTTCATGAATTGATTTAAATTCAGTCTTTTTTCCTAATACTGTTTCTCTACTGGGCTGTTCAAGGAAATCATGAAAGATTGCTGATATTTTTACATTCTATGCAGAGAATTTTTACTACATACAACTTGAAGTGACAGTAAGACCCACAAGTATCTCTGGAGCTGATGTCTTTCACTTACCCACAAAACCAGGGGAAGCACTGTTGATAATACCTTTGAAAGTTTTTTTCGCACTGTTCACTTAGTTATTTTGTTATAAAGGTCTAGTCTTTACACATTCTTGATCTATCTGTAATAAACGTTAGCAATAATAGAAAAAAAATATTTTCTAACTGAAAGGTGAATTTCTAAGAAAGTAATTTTAAAAAAATTTCAACAGACCCAGAAGCATTTGTTCTGAGTGTTCGAGATGAAGAAGAGAATAACTTTGTTACTGAGCAGCTTCATTCATTCAGTGGTCTGGCTATGTGGGTCTGGCTGGGTGTGATCTATGATGACAGTGGTAAGATTTAAGTTTTTTTTTCTTAGTAACTGGATTGGAGACAAAGTTTGCAGCATTAACTATGTGTTGCTTGCATGTTTCAGTATACAAATAAAGTCATACTGAATGCAAACCTGTAATAATGCTTTATATTTGTATTTATCTTCTAGAAGAAAATAACCAGACATGCTTTCTGTTTGAGTGATAATTAGATCCAGTATGTTGTGTTTAGTCTAGATTTGATTTCCCTGGAAAGCAGGACTTAAAAGGGCCTGGATGAGTCATGCTAACATTTTTATCATTGTACATGGAACTGATTTCCAGTAACTTAGAGTATCACTCCATTTTTTCCAATGGGAATATTTGTTAATGTCATTAATACATTCAAAGTTAAATGGTATTTGTACGCAAAATGCCAATCTTTTAATAAACATGCAATGTTTTCCACAGATAAAGTTCTCAAGTGGTATGATGAAACTCATCTGACTTACAATAACTGGAGGCTGGGAAGACCTGACATAAAGAAGAACAGTTTTTTTGCTGGTGTAAATCTTGATGGGTTTTGGGATATTTATAATTATTCTCAAAGTTGGCATGCTCATCACTATAATGTGTACAGTATTCTCGCCTGTAAAATCGAAAGGGGTAAGTAGTAGAGAAGATTTGATGAGGGTCATAATTTAAGTCCTAGTTCTGCAGTACCTGCTGTATAAGGCTTTGGTTTTGTTCCCTGTGAAACGTGTGGCACAGCTGGCGTGGGCTTCTGGGGTTGTATGGTCAGTCTGTGCATCACCGCTGTAAGATCCTGATCAGGAGGAATGTGTTTGCTGTGCTCATCCATCAGCTGCTCACAGTGTTCAAAGTAGCAAAAGATAACTTGCTTGATACAAGCGGCTTGTACTGAACACTTTAACACTTGAGTTACATTGATGTAGATAGATGTTAATGCTTTCTGTATGTTCCTAGTAACGTGAATGAAGTGCACAGAACTTGTCGCCTTCTTCTTTGAAATAGGACCTCAACAGCACAAGCCTCCATTGCCTGAGTCTATTCCACATGGAAACAGAACATACAGGATCCTTCAGAAGAAGTTAACGTGGTATGAGGCACTGAGAGAATGCAAACAAAATAGGAGTGATTTAGCAAGCGTGCACAGTGAATCACAGCAGTTATTTCTAGAAGATGTTGTGAAGCAGGATGGCTATCCTCTGTGGCTTGGGCTGTCAATTCATGATGTAAGTGTATACTTTTGGTGACAGCGGTAACAGAGCTTGTAAATAGTTTTCTGCACAAGATATGAAATACTTTCTGATGCTTTTTTTTCCAGTTTCTTAGAATCTCTATTCCATGTAGTAAATTACATTCTTTTTCAACCCTGTGTAACATGTTGAAGTATATTAAATTTTAGTGTATGTAGCCACACTAAGATGTTTTTCCAAATCCTTGACATTTTAAAATCATACAGTGGTCCCACGTCATTCCTTCCAGCACAAGGAAGTGCAATTTGCAACACTGCCTTAGGAGGCTCCAGATTTTATGGCCCTCTTTAGGGTCCAGTTCCATTAGCAAATAGAATCATCAAGGCTGAATGAAGCCTGTTTAGTCTAGGTCAGGACTGGCTCTTCAAGGCGGTTCAGGAACTGGCTTTGGAGCAAGTTTGTGACCGTTCTCCCAGAAGGCTCAGCAAGATGCAGCTGCAGATCTTCCTCCTACTCCTCTCTCTGCTTAACCTTGGAGCCAAAAGCTTGCAGCCCCGACCCTGTGCCCCACACTAATCGCCAGACCTGGTCATGGTAGTTAATTGGCAGGCATATCCCTCTGCAGAGGTGCGTGACTTCTATGCATGCCTTTGCTACCTCTGCCTGTCCTTTGGTCTGAATGGGTCCCTCCACACAACTGACTCGTCCTCGTCATGGGCTTCCAGTGGCATATCTGAAGTAGGATCTCGGACTGCAAACATCCCGAGCTGCCCAGCTTTACTCACTGAGGCTGTCTCGACGGTTTAGCAGTTGGTGACATTTCTAATAATGTTGATAGCAAGGAAGGCAGACTGCTTAAATGAAACAGCAGGATGAAATTAAGTAAAGTGTTCCCCATAGAATAAAACAAGGCACATTGCAGGTTTAAACTTACAAACATGCCTCACTTTCTCAGTTCCCACAAATAATCGGGATTCCTACGTTAAGAATGGATTGGAAAATGTGAACTATATTGTACGTTTATTTAGTATGGATTTAAAAAATAGGCCACCTGCATTTTAATTTCTCACTCTACAAGGGATAAATACTGCTATGTGACTTATTAATGACTGACGAGATTTAAACCACAACCATATGTTGTGGTTTAAAAATTTCTGGGTTTTTTCTTTAATTAGGGAAGTAAAGCTAATTTTGAATGGTCGGATGGAAGTGACTTTGACTACTATCCTTGGGAATTAGAAAACTCGAATACTACAGAGAACTGTGTTCTGTTGGATACTAAAGGGTCTTGGAACCGTACAAAATGTACAAATGTTGCTGAAGGTGCCATTTGCTATAGCCCTCCAAACAGTAAGTGTTACTTTTAATGTTTTGTGTAATAGTCCTGTGTATTCTATCTTTCCATGTTGTATTTAGAAGTAGAAATGAAGGCTGAAATACTACACATGATTCCCTCTTTAAGAAGAGTTGTCTATCAGGAACGGTAAAACACTTTTTAATACTTAAGGGAGATTAATTCTCTCCATTCCAGTGGTGAAAATCTAAAGCAATCCTGGTCCCTTTTTGATCACCTGTGATATGAATATCAAATTGTATGTCTCTTTTCTGAATCAAAGTGCTTATCAAACACATACAACTTCAGAAAACCATAAAAGGCAAGTAAAAATGGTTCCGAAGCCTTTGGGAGTTGTCTTATGCTCATTTTCAAATAAATTCATCAATGATATATGAAGAAGGAATGTAAGCTAATTGAATTATGGCTGTTGGTAGGAGCAGTCCTTGTTAATACGTACTGTCCTGTTACTACAAGGAGACCATGCACAAACTCCTGCAGCAGAAATAATACCAATTTCTTTGTCTTTGCAGAGAGACAATTACAGCCAAAGCAAGTGAGCAGAGCCCCAGGATGCCCACAGATTAGTGGTACCCTACAATGGATACAGTATAAAGATCATTGTTATGCATTTGATATGGCGTTCTACAATTTTTCAGTGTATAATGTGGAAGATGCTAAGAAAGTCTGCCAGAAACTGAGTATGTACTTGTAATTAGTCCACTACTCGAAAAGAAATAAAACCCAACCACCAAAAAAATCCGCAGTGGTTATACTTCAACTTTTCAGCTGTTATGCTTCTTTAGTTTAGGAAAAGTAATAGCAAGCTTTATCTTTGAATGTCTAATAAAAGTTTTGGATAACATGCTGCAACGTGCTGACGTTGTTTGGCACGCAGATATCTACAAGTAAAGTGCAGGTAGTCATTGATAGAGGATTCAGAAATTTAAGGCTTACAGTTTGGAGAAAACTAATTTTTTTGCATACAATTAACTTTATTTATTATAAAGTTAGTGCTGTTAGCAGTGCTTTCTTATTATGTCTTTGCTTTAGCTGCTTGCTAATTGGGAGCTTGCCAGCCTATCAAATGGTTCAAAGCATGTGCTTTATAGATACTGTTAAGGCACATAATGTCACTAAAAAACTTTTATGTCAAATTAAAGGATTTTCTTTCTTCTTTGATAAGCTATGTGGGGAATTGTATTGTGGAAGATGATGTTAAGTCTGGTCTACAGAATTTGTATTCACCTTAGCTTAGAAGCTAGTGACTGTCATGACTTTCTTTTATTGAATTATATTCCAATGTGAACTTGCTGTGTAGGATGAAGAAGAAAAGGTGCAAGTAGTCACAGTCCTGGATGCAGTTTTCTGTTGAGTTTTACCTGGCCTGGTAGTTGAAAGTGACCTTTCTTTAAATTAAGCTTTTGACTTGTATTTGCATATACTTGTAAAGAATGGGTACACTCTGAGCCCATCTCCTCACTCTTATTCCTTAATTGCTATGACACTGTGTATAAATACCTGACGCACAGTGAAAGATTGATTTATAAATTAACTTGACTCAGGAAAGTGCATAGGTTTTGTTCCACTACATTTTTTAAAACGGCTTATTATTTGGACAAGACTAGTAATTCTGAATATGGCATATCTTCTGATGTCTTCCATGTATGTTGTCCACAGTTGCAGTAAGTTTTCTCCCATTTTATATTGTATGACCTGCTTGAATAACCAGGTTATTCAGATGAATAATCATCAGGAGCCATCTTGTATAATGTGCTGTGTTTTACGGAATGGGAGGTTTATGTCTTTATTCTGAAGGTTACTTCAAGCTAGTGTTACAAGCCCAGATCAGCAAATCTTTTATTTACAGTAATTATTCCCACAGGAAACTCAATGTACAAGCACCATGAAAAATTTGTTGCAATTGTGACCAGTTTCCTCTTCCCCTTAGATCCTTCAGCCACCCTTCTGACTATAGTGGATGCTGAAGAAAACAAATTTGTGAGCACGCACATAAAGGAAAATGATCTCATTACCAAGAATGTGTGGCTTGGCCTGGCTCAGAGCCCTAAGGGTAAGAAGTGGCAACCATATATGAGCATGACTGTTTCATGTGGTAAATAAAAATCCTCAAATAAGGATACAGTTTCATAGTGTTGATAGCCTATAGTAGCTTCTGCCTGAGGTTGGAATCCCTCATTTCACATTATAAAGCCCTTTGGACTTCATTGTAGCTTGTCTCTTCCTGTTGCACACTTAAGGTAATCAGGAGTCATTGAAATTCGTTTTCCCTTACACTGTTGTTGGTGCCTAATGGTTTAGTTGCAAATGCATCAAATGCTAAAGGTCTGGAGAAAAAGTGTGGCTAAAGTGATGTGTTTGTATTTATTGCTTTTAATATATGGGTTAGATAGTCAGCCCTGTTTCTTTTAGCAATGTAAAGAAATCAATAGATTGTGTAGCTTTGCAGCATGTTTTGGTGATCTAAACTAAGCAATTTTTTTTTTCCCAGCAGATCAGTCCCTGAACTGGCTTGATGGCTCGTCAGTTAACTATGTCAACTGGGAAAATAAAACTGCAGAAGTCAATGAAAAATGCAGTGTTATCCTGTCCACAACTGGCACGTGGTCCAAAGTTGACTGCAGTCATAGTCAAAGCAGAGTGGTTTGTAAAGCTCCTTTAGGTATGGAAGCATTCATTTTAGCAAAGACTTAATTTTGTAGTGACTATATTCAGGATTTTCTTTTTTTTTTTGGTGGGGAAAGTCTGTGTCGTAATAACGGAAGTGCAATTCACAAAAGAACTTTCCAAGTACCTTTGCCTCACAAGAGCCTTCTATTGTGTTTTGCCGTAAAATTGCATTCAGGGAGAAATTCTCTAGGAACTTCCTTCTCCAGGCTCCCACTATCCACTTGAAGGGTAAGGGAGAGAACTGAAATTTCCACTTAAAAGACAGCATAGTGTAGTTGCTACTGTTTCTTACCACAGGGTATCTCTCATGGGTGAGTCTGTGTAGGTGGGAACAGAAAGACTTCTGATTGTAAGAGAAGCTGAGTAAGCAGGTACTGCAGGTTGTGTTTCCAGTCTTGAGGAGCCTTCTGGAAAAGGTGCCCTGCAGCTCCAGAAGAATCAGGCCTCATGTTACTTCATGTTACTACTTACGTACTCTGCCCTGTACAGGAGAATTAAGCAAGCAAGTTCCTGAGAAGCAGTGGAATCTTTCTGATTTTGTATACATTTTCACTGAAGTGGAAATGCAGGAATAGATTTAACTTTATGCTGCTAAGGAAGACCTCAACAAGATCTTTCTGGTCCAAGGGAAGCATAATTCCCTTCCACTCCAAGAGAGTCCAGGATCTCATTCAATTTCTGAAGTATACAAACCTTGAAATGCGTGCAGCATTTATTAGTAGGTTGGTTTTGATCTCCAGAGGTCCCTTCCAACCTAAATATGATTAGGGAATTAACAACAAAATGATCAAAAATAAGCTAATAGATGCTGATTCATATGGGAATCTAACTTCCCATCTGATGAAGTGAAGACTATTAATATGATGAAAGAGTTTGCCATAACTTCAACTGTATGTGTGCAGTATTAGTGTGTGGCTACCTAAGCACCAACCCCAAATATTCTTACCAAACCTCTTAAAGAGTAACTCTTTGTGTTTTGTTCTGTTACAGGTTCTAATCATACCGGGGTGGCTGTAGCATTTGCCTTGCTAATTATCTTAGTCTTCATTGTCGGATTAGTGTGGTATCTCTATAAAAAGAGGCATCTTCACTGGAGTGCCTTCTCTTCAGTCCGCTACCAAAGAGGGATGAATGATGATGAAACTGATGATGTGTTCACAAAAGATAGCAATTGAGAAACTGTTCCTTCTGGGCAATTTAGCGTGAACTTCACTCTGTGAAGCCGTAAGGAATGAACTACTTGGTGGTTTATTACTTCTTTTCGGAAAAGTAATAAGAAGGATATTAATGGGGGCTAAATTTTGTTCTTTTATACAAGTGCAATTTTTATTCAAGTCCATGATGATGATTTGCATTTAGCCTCAGCCCTTTAAGGTGCAAGGTTTCTAGAGTTCTGTGATATTTTTTTAATTTGCAGTAGTTTCTCTTTTTACTGGAAAGAGTTTTTAATGGAGTAATTAATGACAACAGTACTTCATGCAACATCACCTTAATGAATGCACTTAAAAATGCTACATGAATTCTGTTACTTTGTACAATTATCCATTAAAAGCTTCATGCCAAACGATGCACCATTTGATATGATATAAGGGTTTTACTGCTGGCATTGGGGTACCCTGTAGAAGCAACTTTTGGAATAAGCAGTTATAAATTTTGATACAGCAGGGGAGAAGGGAGTTACCTGACAGCGAAGTATTCATTCCCATCCAACTAGAATTAAGTTTTCTTGTTCTAGTGGAGGAAGATCATCTTGTGACTTTTTTTTTTCTCTCCAAAGACACACAAGAAAAATCATGTTATAGTGGTGAGAGAAAAATCTTCCTTAGGATGTACATTTTGAATAAAGGGTTATGGAGAATACCTTGTGCTAAAGCCATGCCACCTAGGAGTAAATTGAATAAACATAGAATATTTGAAGCCTGAGACTGTGGCAAGCTGGCAGATCACTACTCTTACCCCGTAAAGAGCGTAGTGGGGCTAACAAAAATACCCATTAAGGGCTAACTGCAAACACAAGCAGAATTCAAGGTATAATAAAAGCCTTAGCCCCATAAAAGCAAAGGCATGAACGTAATGTTTTATCTTGTGACTGCTCTTTAAGTAAATGGTTCAGTTTCTTTTCACAGAGTTTTGAAGTCACAAATAGCAGGAATGTTTACAGTGAAAATCAGTGTCTGGATCTAAGCATTAATTAAGATTTAAAAACCTGCACGTGGAGTAGAACTTAGAGAAAGACGTACCATATTCTATCTTACGTCTTCAAACTACTCTGTAATTAGACTTGAGTGATTTTTCTTTAGATCAGGACACAGAAAAGACCTGCTCCATTTTATGATCTGTTGCACTGTGACACCCAAGGACAGGAGTGTTGCAGTGACAGTGTTCCTTGCTCTGCCATGAGATCCTCCTGACACTTCCTTCCCCTAGGACTCCTATTTATACTAGGATTAAATGCCTAACTTTATAGGTGAAATATGTCATCTGTCCAAGAAACAAGACAAAGACATATCTAAGGAGAGTGAAAAAGAGTGTATGGTGAACAAACTTGTGTACATAAATGCTAAAAGTACTTGAGTATTTTACGTAAAACTTAAACTTGATTTTGTACGTGATGTGTCACTGTGGCCTTTTCTATGCACTCCAAAGAAAGCTATAAAGGGAAAAAGGGAAGACAGAATTGTATACATTGATTACTCTGATTTGCTCAATTAATGTTTTGAAAAAAGTCTTTAGACTTTTTTTAATGCACAATACAAAGAACAGGCGCATTTACTTTTATGAAGGAGGAGATGTAAAAGACACAGCCCGTTCCCAGTGCAGCGGTGGTGTGATGCGGTGGATGGGAATACACTTGGTCTGACGAGCTGAGGAAAGTACTACTGACTTCTCTGAAGCAACGGTGTGAGGTCGTGATGTTCGACTGCCTTTTTCCCCCCGCAGTTTACTTGCGTTGACAGCACTTTTGTTTGTTCCTGTTTGCACTATTTTGATAAGCAAGTGTTTATCATTTGTATTGAGAAATAGAGACCTTCTTGCAGGTACCGCTTGAGAGCCTGTTAGAACCGCAGCCTGAAGGGGCACAGTACAGGAACCGTTGTGTTAGTTTGCTGATGAAAGAAGTAAGCACTTTTGTTGTTTTTTCAGTACTTTGGGCACAATTGCGAACATTTTCTTTCTTCTTTCTCGATGTAACTTATAGAAAAAGTACTTGCATTGCTAGTTACTATGTAGTGAGGAGAACTCTTGCCCCGCTGCGTAAAGGTACCCGTAAAGGAGAAGGGTTTGAAACGTAACACAGCCTGGTTCCTGTGATCTTCTGGTTTAGCTTTTATGCCTAAGTGCTTTGCCAAATGACTTCTAACTTAATGGACTGAAAAAAGTGTTGGTTATTGTCCTTTTCTAACAGCAGTAACAAGTGGGAAAATTATTTACAGATTCTCATGTTTTGAGATATGCTAATTTTATAGATGTTTATACTTTGAGCATTTTTAGGTGTGAATCTGAAATGGGAAATGGAAATTAGTAGTAAAATCCTAATTCTCAAACGTGCATGAATATATACTTTTTATAAAAAATTGTATATTTTATTCTTATGAACGATGTAAATAATTTTTAAGGCCCCATTTCTCATGTTTGTTTCATCATACCCAAGTTGTCTAATCACTGGTAATTCTTATTTGAGTAAGCACAACTGCATTGTGCAGGTGAATAGCCCACTTTATTTGAAATACACAGCTTATTTAGCAGTATTGTTATTGAACAAATAAATAAAAGTTAAATAAAACACTGAACTGCTTACACTGGTTTTATTTCTGTGGAAGCAGTTATCAGAGCTAAGGTACAGCTCATTAATCACTGGGTAAAAGAAAAAAACCACCAAACCACATAGCACAGGGGCTGTGATCACAAAGCAGAAAAGTGTTACCATGATAAGAAAACTTTAGAGGTAATAAAAATCTTTGATATATTTAAAAAGAATGCCAGTAACTTTCTTTTTGCAGTTGAAAACACACTTTATCATGGACCATGGTTATACACCTAGCTTTTATCAAGCTGCTTCGGGGCTTACACAGAAAGGGAACATTCCTCTGTGCCTTTTTTTTTAATCAAGGTGCAGTTCGTTAGCGCCTCATGGCCCAAATTAACTCCGAAGCAGTTTATAAGGGCTCCCACCATAACTGCTTATAAAATTTGGTAAAGTTAAGTTACTTCCAGACGTGTAACATTTGCCATTAAAGCACAAGGTCTGTTCATTTTAAGTGTCATCTGAACTCTGAATTCCAGACATCCAAAATCTGCGACTGCTGGTCAAAGGGCAGTGTTGTTTTTAGCCCAGTAATGGTTTGCTGTGCTGGGGGGAACATGCTGTTGTGCCAGGCAATGAATGAGGTCATCTGCTTCAAAAACATTAAGCTGAAAAGTGCAGATGATGAGCAGGGAAATAGAAGCACAGAACTGACGTGATTGTCCCAGAGCAATGGAGTTGGGAAGACAGCCTGAAACTCCACTTCCAAGCCCAGACTGTCTGCTGGGCTGCTGTAGCTCTAGGCAAAACTCTACAGCTTCGGGTGAATGCACACAGGTTTTTGCACACTTACAACCTGATGTGAGGCTGTCTCACTGACCTCCCTCTCGCTAGAGCAGAGCTCACTCCTGTGGAAACGAGCTCCTCCCACAGTGAGTGAAGCAGGATGGGGTTTGGTTCCTCTTGCTGAATTTTGCCCAGCCTCTGGAGATTCTGTGTCATGGGGAGTTTAATCCACGTCTGCCACTACACCAGCCAGCACTTTTATTTTAGCACTGCTTCTGCATCAATAACTTAATTGGCATGGAAATCAACCACCAGTGCTTACATGTGAGCGCTGTTTGGGCCTGATGCATTTGCTGTATTTCTTACCGTTCTTTCGTTTAAACCAAAAGCACCATCTGCTCAGTGCTCTGGACATATGTTGTACATCTAAACAGTTTTGAGAGGAGGAAGTAAATTGCATGGCCTGCAGTGATACTTTTTTGGTGTGGCTGCAAATAAACAAAGACCAAACGTTGCAATTTTTGTTGCTAAAAGTCAGAATCACAATTTGAACCCTTTATGCATCTGCTGTTGCTGCGTGTACGGAACACAGTGGGATATGTAATACCCAGGTTCATAAAAGTTGGTCAAATTCATTCTGTTGTCAAGAAGTATATGAAGTTCTTATTGATCAAATTAAACAGACTTTGCAGTTTGAAAGCGAGAACTAAGAGCAATATTAAAGAACTAAGCTTAGGAAAACAGGAGATTAGCTACTGGAGAGAAAAATTCAGTTGTCATTCTAATGGACCTTTCCCATTTAGTTTTGAAGAGTTTTTAAGATGAGAGTTGACAAAGCACTAGAAAAGGTAATTTTCTATTGATAGCAAATTAACTTGCAAATGGTGCAGAACGTAAATGCCATTATGAAATGCCGTTATCTTGGTTTTATTCCTTTATGGTATTTTCACATTGAAAAATCCTGTGTACTCTATCATAATAGCTGCCGGTAACTAAGATTTTTAGCAGATTGAAGGGGTAGGGGAGGATACCAGATGAGTTTTTTATTGTGATCACACAGTAATGCAACACAGACTGTTAAGTCCTTCTGGATTTCTGTTTGCCAGTGCAGAAGGGACTATAATTATAAACAGAACAACAGTTGTTTGTTAGCTTTGCTCCTTTTCAGCATAAATAGAATAATTTACTTTGAGATGGCTTTTAAGAAAGTGGAATTTTGGTGATACAAAATAATTACTGCAAAATGTGCTTTTTTCTCTATGCTGGCCCCTTACATGCACATTTTTTGTTAGAACAAATGAGAACAAAGGTCTTATTCTGCATGCTGTATCTCAGGCCACTGATATGGATAGTAAGAGTACCACTGCTTTCTACAAAACTTCTCTTTTTTGAAAAGTCATGTGACATAGTTCCCCTTTAACAGATGATATAGAACAGATAATTAAACAAAAATGTGGTGCTTATACTTGGTAAAAACTAGCAAGCCTTGTATGCATATTCAAATTAACCTTACAAAGTAGTAGGTGGAGGTGATTTCACAAATATGCATGATTGAATGTCATCCCCATTAGCAACCGAACTGCTTTCATTGAAATGTCTTTATTTTCATAAAGATGATTTGGGTATTTAAAGAGCATCTTGAGTCAAGTGGGAATGTGAATTATACATATATAATGGCCAGTGGGTAGGGGTAACGGGTAATAGGTGGGCACATTTACCCAGGGCCTGGATCATCAGCTCCTTTGAGGAAGAGGGCTGGTTCCTGACATTTCCATCGTGTGTTGTCTCCTGCAGCCACCGTTCTGCTTTGTACCTGTTCTGTCTCATTCCAGCTCTGCAGCGCTGACAGTTAAGCCACCAAATGACAAACATGCCGCCGCAGACAGACACAAGAGCCGACCAGGCAGCCTTACACCAGCACAAGCTGCTGGGGAAGGCGGCCTGAAAGCAGCACTCCCTAAAGAGCAGCAGCCAGCCCAGCGTGGCCACAAGCCTGAAAGGCAAGGGATGAGCACTGCCACCAGCCCCGCAACACCAGCACGGGGTACTGGGAAAGAGCCAGAATAGCCAGCGAGGGCAGCCAGAGCTTCCCCTAACATCAGGTCACCGGGTCTGTTCCCCTCCTCTGTGAGTGACGCGCCTGCAGCAGCCAGGGAGGGAGCAGCTCTCCCCACCCCAGCCCAAGCCCTCGCAACACAAGAAGGAGTTTGCTGTTGGCAGCAGCCAGCGCTCCCCTCTTCCAGCCCCAGGGGCCTCCCTCCACACCTCCCCTCCTTCTTCAACCAGGACTTCTCTCCAACCCTGCGGATTCAGTGCCTTTACACCCCACACCAGTCTCTCCTTGCAGGACCAGCTCTGCTTCTGAGTGCTTAATCACAGGCTTGCCTCTCCATCGCTTTGCTCCGAGAGGATGATTAACCAAGGTGCAGCCATCCCAGGGGAGCTGGGAGGAGAAGGCTCCTGGTTTAACTAGTGCTGTGCCCATGAGCACACCCTGACAAGGCACAGCCAGGGACGGCTGAGGTGCCCTCACTTCGCCTCATGCTGCAACAGGAGAAAGAAGCCAGACAGGTAAGTTGCTCCTGTGAGTGGTTGTGCTTCATCAGTGGACTTGCAAAAGCTGTGCCCAATGCTTAACCCCTTACAGAGCTGAGTTTACATGACAGGCTGTCGCTATTTCATTGCGCGTCACTCAGGGTTTAGAGGTGTTTGCTTTTACAGGAAGGACACGTGTTTGTATGGGTAATGCTGAGCCGTCACAGCGTTTTGGGCAGGCCTGCGGCACCGCAGTGCCTGAGGGCTGCTGGAGGCCACAGGCACGTCCCAGGGGCAACGATGGCAGGCGAAGGCGCGGGGCCCTGCCAGCCAGCTGCTCTCTGCCCTGCCACCGCCTCGAGCCGTGGGGCAGCGGGAGGTCGCGCTCGTCCAGCAAGAACCCGGCATCACCTGGCATGATGCGTTTGCTCTTGGTTGCATCCAGACCTAAACACTGGTGCAGAGTCCAGGTTACACCGTGAGATGGAGTTCTCCCCGCCGGGGTGTCAAAGGCTGGCGCACGCCGCCGTGCTGGGCGAGCAGCACTTACCGGGCGGGCACAGACAAGTGCGGTTTGCTGGCACTCGCGTGCTCAGCAATCGCCCCCGTGCTGACAGTGGCACAGGGCCAACGTGCATACCCAATTGTTGCATTAGGAATCCCTGGTATAAAATGTGGACAAGAGCTCAGCAAAATTTGCAATGAACAGATTTAGGAGCTTATATTTTACCATGGGAGCTGGAATTCGTGTGTGAGGGATTTCTGGAAATGCCCCAGGGGAGCATGTAATTTTGAAGTCAATGCACAGAATAATGGCATAACATACAGCCTACATAGGGAAAGGCTGTTTGTTTTAGAACAAGATGTAAAGGACCAGCTGACGTTTACGGTCAAACTGGTTTAATACTAGATACACGTGCTTGTGGTACAACTTACCAGGGGCTGTGATTTTGTATATAAACCGTTTTGTTTCCTCTGTGGGGGCTGATTATAAAGTGTACACTGTTGCAAAGCCGAATTCTAACACCTGTTGGCGTGAAGCTGTTTCATGTAAAATAAACGTTACAACGTACAAACTTGAATTAACTCTTAGAGAAATATCGGGGTGGAGGTCAGAAGGCCTGTGCATCGCACTGACAGGGTGATGGTACAGAACTAGAAAGGCCGTGAGAGAATGCTGTTAGTCAGCCCTTGCCTTGGGTGGTTATTTACCGCAACTAGTCGTAAATGAATTAGCGCATGTTGTCGTATGCATCTGCAGCCGTGCATGTTTGTTGTCATGATAGTGATGTATTAGATGAAGCAAGTGGCATTTGAAATTCAGCTGCTGCAAACAAGGGAGACTGGCTGGCTAGCCCCTGCTTTAGTGCATGCAGATTGCGTTGGCCTCTGCGGTTGCCACCAAGAAAAAAATTCAGCCTCAGCCAGTCGCAGCGTGGGGGAGACCCTGGTGGGACTGAGAGGTGCTTTATCACACAAGGGCTGCTCAGGAGAGATGTGCAGGCCAAGAAGCCTGTGTTTGGTTTTGACACCCTTCTCCACAGGTGGCAGCCCCTTCCTAAGCATAAAGGAGGCAGAAATGGCATGGTTTTTGGAAGTACACGAAAGGAATGTAACAGCTGAGGCAAGAAAAGCAACTGCTAAAGTAAGCAGAGGCAGTTCCAGCCTCAAATACAGACCTGGAAAGACTACGCAAAGCTCTAAGTATGGAGAAATTAAAAATCTGTGAACAGTTGGAGATGAAATTGCAAATCTCCAGGGTCCCAAGGCTCTCAAGACAGCTCACCAAGCAGTATATGAGAGCATATTAATGGGGATTATGCATCGCTGCTTGGTTTCCATACCTGTGCATGGATTGAGGGAACTTTTGTCTGCTAGAGGACAGTATGTGTTGCTGACAGCTCAGCTGCCCTCCATCCAGATGTACTCTGTTAGCGACAGACGCTTTCAGGTACACACCATGCCCGGGTCATGCTGCTGTATAAGAAGTGCAGTCAGCAGCTTATTTGCGCAAGGAGCTATTTTCTGTTAGTAGTGACCTTGGAGGTGCCAAAGGGAAGGGATGGAGCTGATCCTGCAGACGAGACCTTTGGAGATGATTCATTCCTTGCTTTGCTTTCTCCACAGTAACTGTCTCGGAACATCTCCCGCTGACCAAACGTGCGACTCAGCCCCAGAGCGAGCGGCAGAAGCTGGAAACAAACCTTCCCCATTGTAGCAGCAAACTATTTTCTATAATTCGCCACAAAGGCAAATTCACTTCTGAGAGGAAGGGCTGTTGTCTCCTCATGCCGATGATGCCTACTTTTCACTTACAAGTTCTGAGAGTTAGATCTCAGAGTAAACGTCTTAACATGAGCACACAATGTCTGTGAGTGAATACAGCCTGTGCAATCCAATAATTTATTAAACTTTCATCTTGTAAAGCCAGTTACAAATTAAAAAAAGACAGCAGAAGGAATTCTGTAATAGAAATGAGCAAAATTACAACAAATAGTAATGGGAGTTACATTTCCAAGTGGGTTCAAGCTGCCTGCAGCAACCCAAGAGCCAGAACACAGAGCTAGTGCAGAGTTAGGACAGGGATAGTCAAGGCTATTCTGATATATAAAGCGATCTAGTCAGTGTATGGACCGACACAAAGTGTTGCTTCTCAGGTTGCCTCTGCATTCCTGTTCTCTCTCAGTTGTGACCTGGACATCTTTTTATTCTTCATGACAAAAAGGGGATGTTTGTAGGATCTTTCAGTAAAGCTATTTAAGGCAAAACTCCAGTTGAACATATGATACACAGTAGTGGCTACCCTCTTAGGCTGGTTGTGTGGCAAGTGGACAGTGTTTGCACGTGCTGCAGTGCAGTGGAAATGAGAGAAAAGCACGGATTATGTACAGTAGGGTTTTTTTTGTGCTGTCAGCCTCAAAACTACAGTGTTCTGCAACACAGTATTAGTGACATGGCACAATTTGATGACGAATTGGAACGGAACCTGTTGAATATTGACTCCCAGTTTTCTTTTCTATGAAATTTCTACTTCATAGCCACTTCCTCAGAAATGGAGACATCTGATTTTAAATGTGGAACAAGGCCCGCATTACATACAGCTCTTCCGTTTCATTAAGAAACTGAATAGGCCTTTGCATTCTGGGATCCCAAGACTAGACAAGGGTCATAGAAAAAGGCTAGCCACCAGGTTTCTTGATTGCTAATGCAACCAATTTACGATGTGACTGATACTGAATATTGTTTTAAACAATGAAATAAAGTTTCTGACATCAAGAGACTGAAGATGACACTCATCTTTCACTGAGAAGAAAAAAAACCAAAAAACGAACTCTGCTTCTTCAAACTGCAAGTAGCTAGAAAAACCTCCAAGAAGCAGTTGTTTTGGCAAAACAGCTTTGTTTTCAAGTTTTGCTGATGACTAGGGATCTAGAGGAGGCTGGAAGGGGATTTGGGGATTCAGTGATGGGAGCAGTTCCAATTACAATTTGAGGAGGATGAAGGGTTTGGCATCTGCTTACAGTACAGAGGAAGTGAAATTCTTGCCTGTAACAATTTATCTAGGCACCTATTCACTCCCTAGGAAAGAGCTCACTTGAAACTAAAGTTCAGGGATCCCAGTCATCCTAAAATCCCATACAGAGAAAGAAGGAAGTTAACGCAGACAGGCTGCTCACCATAAAAACCCCTGACCTCCGTCTAAAACCTGGAGTTTGTGAAGAGCAGCTCTTCTGGAAATGCAACTACACCAATCTCACCTCCCAGGCTGCAAACACGAAAGGCAGTCATTAATTTTTAGGCAACAGGTGCTGCTTGGAATGTACCCGGAATGGCACCTGATGATCTATTTCAGTGGTGCTAATCCCAAAGATTTTCTCCTATGTTGGAGTATTTAGAATTTTAACTTAAAGTGCCACTTTTTACAGTCATGTACCTGTAAACTTCTCTTGGAAGGTCAAGAATCACCTTGGGTGTTTTTTTGTTTGTTTAATGCTCTCTCATGTAGGGTTTGACCTCTTAGTTGGACCACTTGGCTTCAATTATACAAAGGCAGTTTCTTTTAAGACCAGATCAGATTATTAGTATATCCTGAAGAAAAAACCCACAGTGACTTATATTTTAGAATTGCTTGTGAAATAAATAAAAACCAAGTGTTCTTTTAGCAGACTGTGCTGCGATCCCATGACCCCAGATGTTTGCATGTTGGAAATTCGTGAGGAAGCTTAAGTCTATCTCCTGTAGTGCAGAAACGATTCTTGTGAATTTTTCTGCCAGTATGACAGGTAATGGTGAAAGCAGCAGAGAGGACACGCAGGAGAAGGAGAATGCTTCTGACTTTGCTTCTTTAAGGTACATTGTTCATGAAACAAGCAAGGGGGGAACAAGTTTGGGGTCATTAACATTTAACAACAGTTGTTACTGTTTAATGTCTTTGGGCAGAGGTGCAAATCCTATGGTACTGTAAATGTCACTTCAGTTTTTGAATACAGTAGTCAGTCAAGTGGAGTTCTTAAAAAACATCTTTGCTACACTCATGCTGGCAAGTTGCAAATACCAATCATTAAACAACTGCCTGCCTCTACTGCGGCAGTTCAGTCGTATCACCTAGTCCAGATGCTAGCATGACTGTCCACGCTGGTTGCTGATTTGACGCTGCAGCGTTTCTTCACAATCATGTTGATGTATGCTTTCATGATCTTTATTATCTCGCCCACCTAGAGAGAGAACACAGTACAGAGGATACGCACATTAAAAACCAAATTCCACTGAGGCACAGCAGACATTTTGCAGAAAAAGATTCCCCTTGTCCAAAGTCACGGCACTATAAATTTTGCATGTAATACTACATGTGAACACGACAGTAAGGAAAGAAATGCTTGACAAGCTTGTGCTCTGTTGTAGCAACGTTTAAAAGGCTTGTAGCTCAAAAAAAGGCAGCTTTAATGCTACTAAACTTTTTTGGGTTTGTGAACTCCCCATTTATATACTGGAAGGTAATGAAAAAAACTAAGCACACTCATGAGCACCCAAAATTGGAAATTCCCAGTGCACTGAAAGACCATTCAACCTCCTCTGCTTTCTAACCAGCATAATTTTTTTTCTGTTTATCCCTGTATTCAAGAAGAGGTACCAGGGCACTTTAGGCCTAAGCTCCCTTCATCTTTTTCCTTGGCTGTCCAGTCCATTCAGCAAGAGTTCTTGTATATAAACTTGTCTAGTCCTTGGAAATTGGAGCTTTACTGAAGTGCTAGTAAAACCGCACATACAACAAGTCTTGTGCTTTCACATACCTGGGATGTTTCAAAGAACATTTCTCTCTCATCCACTGTAATTTTGAAGGTGTTAGGCTGTGGTGCTCCGAAGAAAACGATGTGCTCATACTGGAAAGTTTCTAGTGGTTTAGGATCCCCTCGTTTGTAGACAGACACATTCTCTGTGCTGACTCCAAGCCAAAGATCATTTGGAAAGCCACCCTCCTTGCACTGCAGAAAGAGAAACGTGAAATTTTGCATAAATGCAGTGAAGGATCAAATCATCTTTGATCCCAGGAAAAGCCCTCCATTTCTGCCTCCTATAGGACATTTCAACTCTTCACCCCAATAGAAAAATAACAGGATGTCTGCAGAAGGAATCTTGCAGGCACTCCTGCTGCAAAGATTTAGAAGTAACATAACTGTGAGTCAAATACTAGTTGATTAATAAATAACTGTAATACCTAACAGCTCTCATCAGATTTTAAAGTGATTTAGGAAGCCAATATTCCACTCATCATTTTACAGATAACCTAGTGAGTGCAAGCAACTTCCCAAGGTAATCCACCAGGGTGGCAACAAAACTGATAAAACTGTGGAGTCCTACTCTAGCATGCTAAGCACAGCAGTCTAAGTGACCCACTCTCAGCAGTTTCTGTTGTACTGCTGCAGAACGGGACTGCACTTTTTGCCAGTAAGGGCAGTAGAGCTTTGTTTTACTTTCACTTTCACTAGTCACCACCTTCTTAAGCCCGAAAAAATTTCCCAAATTCTATTGCTCATCTAATGAAGTGGGAATCCATTGTCTCCCTCCACTTACCAGGGTGCACCAGCTTGCTTGCTCTGCGCTCTCTGCATCACACCTCTTTGGGTGTGTGACACTGCAGGCTGACCCTTGGCTTACTAAGGGAAAATGCAGCCAGTTCCTGAAACTCCCTCCTGCTGCTGAGCAAATGTAATGCACACAGCTGTATCTGTTCTCCAGACTGATGCCTCTCCTTGCAGTAGTTACATGAGTTTATACACCACTCACCTCAACATCAAAGAGGGTTGACCCGTAACCTGGCCACTCCTTTACAATGGACATGTATTTCACCATAGCCTGATGCTGAGAGAGTCCCTGCAGCTTGGTCCATTTCTGGGCTATGCTTGCTCGAGCAGCTGAAAGCTCTTCCTTTACCCACATCTCCATCATCTGCTCTTCTTCTACCTTCTGCTTCTTTACAGAGCCTGTCTTGAAGCTACGTTTCAATGTCCCTTCAAGGAAGCTGGTGCGTCTCCTCTCCAGAGTATGGCTGGTAGTGCCGCTGCTCTTTGTTGACTGCAGTATTTTGGATTTTAGTCTGTTAACTGGGTAGATTCCATCAAGGGACCAACTTATTTTAGAATAATCTCCATGAAGGTACTGCAGCCGTAGAGCTGCTAGGCGCTGCAGAGTGTCCTCCGGTGCAGGAAAATGACCATCTATGAGGCTTTCATGAGCCTACAAACAAACAAAAAGTCCCCACAACTCATTAGAAAGCAGAAGCACACTTTAATCACAGCTGTGTCCATGTACAGATTCCTATGGCACCTGCCCACCCCAGCACGAAAGCCAGTCCCACAGGAAAGACATAATTCAGGAGGTCAGAGCAGACATTATAATAAAGAAGTCAAAGTCTTTCTGCAAGCCTGGACAGGACAGAGGTCTTTGAGGGTCTCCTATCCTGTACTCAGAGTCTTACAATGAAGACTTTTTAGGTCTGGAACAGATGACAGACACTGGAATTGAAGCAATTTGTTTTGTGCTGTACCAGCTATAGCTCCTATGTGTGGAGACTATATTCAAAACCAGAGTTAGATATAACAAACTCAAGACTCTCAACCTCAGTCTCATTGCAAACCAGCACCTCCCACCTCCTCCTCTTTCACCTGATGTTTCCCCAATCTTCTTCCTTCCCTTTGCCTGTTTTTCTGTGAAATATATTTAGGTGTGGGTTTTTTTTTTGCTACAA
This sequence comes from Leptosomus discolor, assembly GCF_034619465.1. Lineage (NCBI taxonomy): Eukaryota > Metazoa > Chordata > Aves > Leptosomiformes > Leptosomidae > Leptosomus > Leptosomus discolor. Next base: position 18,638,322 of record NC_141395.1, on the reverse strand, counting down.
CCATCTAATGTCTAATAGCATCTACTCTCCTACTGTTACTTCATTTCCACCACTCTTTGCTAGTGAAAGCTGTGTAGACTGAAACCCTTGTCAACAGGGAGTTTGGTACAATTGAATTGCCACAGAGTACCATGATGTCTTGTTCCTGACATCTTGTGGCCTAGACATTCTGTAGTTAACAAGACTTAATCTTCCTTTCAAGAAAGCCCTCCAAGGGAACCACCGTCTGTGTGATCTACATGCCATCCATTTGACTATCAGCGAGTTCCAGTCTTCATGACACTGACCCCGTTTAACACATATTAATTAATTTTCAACAGCCATAATTTTCTAAGGCACGATCAAAGTATTCATTAGAAGTAATAAAGATAGGACGAATCACACAGCTGGGTACTCCAGTCTGTTTAGCTTTGCATCCCTAACTGCAAGGTTATTTCATACCAGTGTATGCCTAACCAGCATCATTGTGCTATGGAGTATAGTGACTTAAAAAAAATTATTCAGCAGATAAATATTGTCAACTACATTCTCTTTCTTTTTCTGTAGTACTCTTCTAGTGCCTCTCTGTTAATCAAAAGAAATTGCCCAAAAGATAGAGTTTTTTTAATCAATTCCTGTAACACTCCAAGGATGTGCTGTTCTTGTAAGCTGATACGCAGATGGCTAGATTTTCCAGTTTTCTTTATGCCTATGTTCCGCAAGCAGCTGCTTTTAATGGTTCTTCTTGAATCATTATCCAAATTTCTGTATCTTTTAGAATTAAAGATAAATTTTTTAAGCATTTTATTACCATTGGTCTTCCAGTTTTTTGAAGTCCTTGTTAATTTTTCTTGCTTTTGTTCTAATACTCCTATTCCCTAGAGAACCTCACAGTTTATCTGCTTGGTAAATTGCAGGCAAAAATCCAACACACTAAATTCTCCTGTTCCAACCAATATTCCCACTTCTAATGCAAAGGTAAGCCAGTTTTCTGAATACTCTTGTGTGCTGCTGCCATCCTGGAAACCAAATCATTCTCCCAGAGTGAGTTTACCTGCTCAAACATGAAGGCAAACTCCACCCCATCTTTGGGAACATTCTCAATATCCAAGAAGCAATAAAGCTTAAAATACAACTGCCACTGTCCTTCCTCCTCTTCTTCTTCAGAGCCAGCAAGCCTGTAAGAAAGGAAGGAGAATGAGGGGAGGAAAACCCACTAACCAGAAGCACCATAGTACTGGGCGGGGCACAGTGCAACTCACAATATGAAGGTACCCAGGGATTTCTGAAACAGAGAACGTACAGAACTACCTAATTTATCAGGACAATCTCAGTGCAGCAGACTTTTCTGGTAACTTCCATTTCTTCATCTGAGTCACATGAAATTTTGATTCAGAAGGACCCAAAGTTCTTATCAGATATACTTGATCAAAAAATTAGATCAATAGTTCTAGATAAATGCAAGAGTTGGGGGCAGGACACAAAGTATTCCCCATTTTCAAGATACTGTTTCCATGTAACCTTGTGACTGTGAGAAGCACTAGCCTTGCCACCATTTGGAACAGTTTTATTCTTGTCTTTAGAACAGATAGAAACTAGACAGTGGCACTGCTAGCTTCTTTCACAATTTGTTGCTTTCTTTGTCTGTCTGGCCACGAAATCACAGTCCACAGCAAGAAACTGGAGCTGCATTTCTGTGCCCAAATCTTTGCTCTCTCTTCTGATATAGACATTACGATGTAAATTGACAAGATCATTATCAGACTTAAAACAAACCTTCCCTGAGCTTTGCTAGTAAACTATTACTCTTTCATAAAGACACTACTAATTTTGTCCTGATGAGCCTGACAAAGATGTGAACATGGTTCTCTATACATGAGAAAGAGCACTTGAACCTTACCAAAGGGAAATTCAAGCCAGAGTGAATGGTTGAATCACCGAAGCTCTTTTGGATAAAACTACCTGACTGCACTGTCACTTAACCCAGTGTTACATCCAAGTAGAAGTTAAAGGTTTTATGAAACATTCTTCTACCTCTCAAACTTGGCCAAGATATCAGCCACAATCACCCGACTCTCAACAGCACGGTCCACCTGCTGGTTGTGTTCAAAGAGTGCAAACATATTACGGCTGTCCTCCATCGCTAAACCTCGGATCAGCTTTTCAACCACCTGCAGAATCAGAGAGAGACAGATCACAGAGTAGGTGTAACACACACTTTCACAACAAAGAACCAGTACCTCTTCAGAACACTCCTCATTTCACAGACCTCCATCACATTTCTCCCTTAGTTATCTCGTTTTCAGCTTAAAGAATTCTAACCCTAAAATAACATTCCCTGCAAGGAAGTAATTAATTATGTTTGATCATCCTCGCTGTTCTTCTCTGAACCTTTTCAATCTCCACTACTCTTCTGAAGAAATAGAACTCTGCATAAGATACAGGTACATAATGGATTTAGATGTCATGATGATATTCTCGGTTCCTCTAGTAACAACTCCACTCTTTACTACTAGTTTTTCCTCTGTTTAGCACTAATGTTTTCAGACATGCCTACTATAACCTGGAATCTTGCTTCTGACCTGCTAACGATTAAGTTACTGGTAGAATATCCCTTCCAGAAGGAATACATTATGAACTGGAATTTCAACTTGTCCAGAAAACTGTGTTTAGCAAGTCTTCAGAATTATTACCTTTCCAATGGGCAGAACACCAAAAGTGTTTAGATTTTGCAATATAATTGTTAAGTGATATTCTATAACCCAAGCACAGGCCTTGCATAATTCTGAACCTGCAAAATAAGCTGAGCTTTTCCTACAGACTTTGCAGATACCGCAAAATAATTGTAATTAAAAAGATACATTGGAGATGAATGGGAAAAAGGAATCCCTTCAACAGACCCAGTATCCAGACACAGATGTGCTTACATCTGGTTAATGCTACTACTGCATTACCTCCCCAGCGCTTGTGTGGGAATTGATGGTTATTTTACAGGAGCCACCGCCATGGCAGTACACTGTTGTGGTCATTTCTTCACGGGTGAGAAGAGCCTGTATTTCCTCCTGGGAGGGCACAAACTCCCTTGTCTTTGTTCTCTTCAGGGAATCACTTATGAATTGCGCATACCTGTCTATTTCTGAGCCTGGAAAGAGGTCTTTTACCCTAATTGCAAAGAGAAGAAAAAAAAAAAAAAAACCCATTACACAGTCAACCAGAAAGCATGCACATTACCATATATCTTGGACTACTGTACATAAAGATTTCGGTAGAGTTAGTGATGTCAAGTGCAACCACAGGAAGAATGAGCCTGCTTATTTCCTAAACTGTACAGCCTGCTTTTACTACTCATTCCAAAGTCACTTCAGTGACATCTCTCAGCAATGTATGAAATAAGCAGTTCAGAGTTTCAGGAGTTTAGTACCTGCTGAAGATAGCAGGATTAACTACATCAATTTACAAAGTTGAGATTAAAAACTATGGAATCAAGTGTAAACTTTTTTTTCCATTTATTCTTAATTGTTTTTAATTTGCTGGCTGTGCTTGAGCCACTTTCACAGTGTTTTTCGGAATCAAGAAGATAGAAAGTAAATGCTTGTACACAGTTCTCTTCCCCCCAAGGCCAGCAGTTCCAAGTATAACTTTATCTGCAGCTCCAGTCATAAAACACGAAATGGCAACATGGACTATTCCTCAGCATCTCAGAACCAGGCCCTGCATGTAGCTATTTGGTGCGGTGGCATAAATTTCACCTCACTCTTTCCTAGCTTGGAAGGAATCAAATGGATTTTATAGATCTTTCTCATTGTCACTGAATGGAGCGAGGCTACGTGGCTGCAGATCAGCCCCAGTACAGACTGCTTTGGAAAGCTCCATTAGATAACTGGGAAGAAAAGTAAATGATTTAGTTCATGAAAACCAGAGGTTAAAGTAGATTAGAAATACAAATTGTAAGCATTACATGCTTAGTTAAGCAAACAAATATTAAAAAATTATAAACTGGAATTACAGTACATCTACTACTCCACAGTACAGATTTTGCCCGTGGCAGCTGCAAGGTAATTCGTATTTCAATGTATATGAAAGTACAGTCCTCACCTTTCCTGCAGGCTGAGAATGTTTATATGGACATTAGCAAGCAGTAGGTCAGCAGCTGTAAATCCACTTTAACACAAGCTGATGGTATTCTGTTTGGGTAGCCTTACTTTCCACATCCTTTCACCACAACAGATGGGTGGCAAGAGGGGAGTTTGAATACAACAGAACACCGGGCAGCAAGAATTGTGCACAAAGGTAGGAGGCTGCAACACCACAGGAAGGTGTTTGTACCGGAGGAGGGCGAGACAGATAACTACAACAGGCAGCAGAAGATAAGCAGAGAGAAAGGAAGCAGGCTGCAAACGAAAAGGAGGCGTACCTTCTCAGGTGGAACTTGAGGTAGCGCAGGATTCCTCTGCTGGGCAGGAAAGTGCAGCTCATGCATGCCATCAGCTGCCAGTGGTGCAGGTTCCCTGTACTGTTGGGATGTGGCATGTGATTAGTTTGTTTGATGAGCTGACAGTACACTTCATCACGCAGGGGCTTTAGATCATGGCAGGTCTGCAGAATGCCTTGGATAATGGGTATGGGGTCAGACACTGTCTCGATTTCCTGAAGGGAGTTAAAGATCTTCACCGCTTCATCCTGTAAGCTGCTGTAACCCTTCTCTTGTTGCACTGGGGAACGATCACAAAGGTGACAAGAGGTGAGCATCTCCTTCATTTTCTACCAGCCCAGCAACACTACAAGCAACTGTACTAGCCTGTCACAGAACAGCAACCTGAGTGGTAGCTCATCTCCTGAACTTAAATTTACACTCAAAATTCATTAACGCTTCCCCTTTGAATGTGCAAATGCAGTTTTAATTAGTATTTGCCAACATCTAACTTAACGCCACTGCAAATCCATTTTTGGATATACTGTGCAGAAAAGCAGAGTAATGTTTTTAAGGGAAACTAGCACCAAAATCTAGGTCGGGCTTCTGTGTCTGCAGATGAGACACCAAGAGACAGCTTTTGGCGTCTCATCTGCAGACACAGGTGAAGGGGTGGCAGAAAGTCATCTCTGTGTAAACTGTCTCCTCACCGGAGAGCAGTTGTAAAGCAGAGGGTCACTAATGCAGTTAAGGCTTTAGGTGCCTGAATGCAGACACTGAAGCCTGGCTTGTGTACTTCCAGAATTCTGTATTGTCTCCATATTAGCTTTGACCCCTGGGCCAACACAGAATTTTGGCAAATTGCTGTACCACAGATGCAGCTTTTACCTATCGTTTAGATTTAAAATGCCTACACCAAAACTGGTTAAGTTTTTTAAGCTTCTAAATGTCTGCCTTCAATTGCTCAGAAGTACATGATTCTACCATACTGCTGCAGGCTTGCATTCTCCTTTGCACACCTCTGGGGCTGTAGGTCCTTCTGAATCTCCTATACAGCCATTGTTTCCCCAGTGGCCATGCATTACGTGTACGATACAAACACACAGCCCTGTAGCAATAAGTTCCGCAGTGTAAGTACTTGCTCTGTAATTTTTCTGAATTTCAGAATTTATTTTTTCTGTGCTTTTAATCTGCCACTTAATTTGATCCTTGCATCATGAGAGACAGTGAGCAGTTAATCTCCTTTCACTTTTTTCATGACAGTCCTCTAGCTCTAAAAACTTCTTTTTAAGGCTGAAGAGTCTTGCTCTATTTACTCTTTTAATTGTAGGCAAGTCTTTCTATGCCTTTGATCACCTTTAGGTACATTTTTACTTCTCCTGTATCTTGTTAAGAAGTGGAAGGCTAAACTGCATTCTGTATTCAAGATGCAGGTACATTATACATCAATACAGCCACACAAAGACATTGGTTTTCCTTTTCTAAGCTTTCAAAACCTTGCATTAGCTGTTTTGTTTCTGTGCTCAGCACAAGAGTTGACATTTTCATAATGCTATGTAAATTTCTGTTCACTTTCCTAAGCAGAATTAGATCACTACCTATGTGGCAGACTGTTTTTCCCCATATACATTGCTTTGCATATCCAGATTGAAATTAATTGCTGAAAAGACTTTGTGGCCCAGTCACTCCATGTTAAGAGATTCTTCTATAGGTCTTCAGCAGCAGCTTTCAGTTTTAGTATGCCAAACAATCTGGAATCATCAACAAATGACTTCGGTTTTCTGGCAGCCTCTCAAACAGTCTCGCTCTTTCATGTTCCTGAGGCATTTGAAGAAAGGATCCATTTAGTCGAGTTTTACAGCAGCTTCTGTAAACCCAGTTGCAGCTCAAGGACAAGAGGCTGCACATCCCCTGGACGGATGATAAACTACCTGCCCCCATTTACTGTGAGATTCAGTGTTCCTGAGACACGAGGCAGTGGACACAGAATACATTCTGGGCAGAGAAAGGCTGCTCCCTTTCTGAACCCTGTGGGCTACACTGCCCCAAACGGACTTCACCTGCATAGAGAGAGCTTACAGACCACTTTTGTGGTGCTCAGGCCCAACACGGATCCTCAAAACATGAGCAGATTCTGTCACACGGGTAAAATACTTACAGTTGACACTAACATCTCCATACGGTAGTGGGAGCAATGGGGAATGCAAAGGGTGCTGGGTATATCGCAAAATTGGGTTCCTCCTATATGTCTGTTCCACTACTTCAAAGTTTGTGCTGTTTTCCTGAGGGGAAAAAAAAACAATTATCCTCAAATGGGGATAATCCTGTGCAGGATTGTCCTTATACATTTAGGTTCAAGCTCAACTACCTTTATCTAAGTTTCTGGAGGTCCACAGAAGGACTAGGTGTCTAAAGTATAATTCACATATAAAAATTCCTCTGTACATTATTTCTGAAAATTGAACATAAGAATAGCCACGCTAGGTTATACCAAAGGTCACCAAGCACAGGATCTTCACTTCAAATGTGGCTTGCGGCTGACACCTAACGCAGCCTGTAACAGGCCTGTATGGCATGATTCCTCCCTGGTATATCCTTCAAGCTTTCAACAATAAACGGTTTAATGAACTTTCTGACCACAGACACACCACGTTTAGTATGTAATAATGAGCCTGTCCTGCCTGAATTTGTCTGGTTGTACTACATGTGTTTACAGAATGGACAACCAAAATGCACATGGTGTTCAAAATCTGAGCTTGTCACTGTTCATACACACTGGCATCACATTCTTCCACGTTCCATCCTATATTGCTTCCCTAACAATATTTAAGGTTCCATTTGTCCTTGAACCCTGAGCTGAAGTTTCCCAAGAGTCTCCACTATCCACTCCCAGCTCTTTCTTCTTGAATAGTTACTATCTAATTGCATCTAATTTAGATCTCATCACAATGTATATGTTTACATAAACATTTCTTCTGAAATATGCTTTGGTGTGTCCTCCAATATGATTCTACATTTAACTTGCCACAGTTTCTTTAAAGAAGCCTTTTCAAAAATTACTCCTGCTATAGTGGCACAATTTCTGCTAATTTGAAGGCCGTTTTCTTTCTGCCTTTTTCTCTGCTACTTAACCACACAAGCCTAAAATACAAAGAGGACTTCAGGGTACAGCAAAGTCACATGGCTGGTAGGAATGGAAATTTTTATATTTGTGTCCAAAGGATGCTTAGGAGAGGAAAGGATGAATCAGGGGTTTGCAAATACTTGATGGTGCAATCCTGCACGCAATTCGTAATTGCACACAGTTGTAGCCTAGACTCATGCAGATCAGTTAACATGCTAATTCAAAATAAAATTCACATAACATTTGATTATTTAGTTGTACAGTCATTTAGGTTTTGTTTTGTTCTGTTTTTTTTTTTACTTTTTCTTCTCCCCTAAGAAAGCAACTTCATTTCTTGCCACATTCGCAGCAATGACTGCGTAAGGCCAGTGGGGACCTGGCTGCTCCCAGCTCACCTGGGAATTAGCATGATGCCACCTACCCTGATGTCACGAATGAGTTGCTGTGTAGGTGTTTCTATGGGAACTTTGCTGTCAATGACACCTTGAATGGCAGAAGCCCAGCGCATGGCTTCATTCAACAGCTTCGTGTACAGTCTGTAGGAGTGCTTTCGCCCATGGACAATGATGTTCCAATAGCCTGTGGAGAAACAAAGAAGCTGGAAGGTGAAACTTGCTTCCATATTATGTAGTTGACTGGAGGTTAGCAAATGTGACACCTATCTATAAGAAGGGTTGGAAGGAGGATCCAGGGAACTACAGGCCTGTCAGTCTGACCTTGGTGCCAGGGAAGGTTACGGAGCAGATCATCTTGACTGCCATCAAGCAGCACGTACAGAACAATCAGGTGGTAAGGCCCAGTCAGCATGCGTTTATGAAAAGCAGGTCATGCTCGACTAACCTGATTTCTTTCTGTAACAAGGTGACCTGCCTAGTCAATGAGGGAAAGGCCATGGATGTTGCCTACCTGGACTTTAGTAAAGCCATTGACACCCGCTTCCCACAGCATTCTCCTGGAGAAACTGGCTGCTCATAGCCTGGACAGGCATACACGTCACTGGGTAAAAAACTGGCTGGATGGCCCAGCCCAAAGAGTGGCAGTGAATGGGGTTAAATCCATCTGGCAGCCGGTCACAAGTGGTAGCCCCAGAACTGAGTATTGGGGCCAGTTCTGTTTAATATCTTTATGAATGATCTGGCCAAGGGGATCGAGTGCACTGTCAGTAAGCTTGCAGATGACACCAAGTTGGGGAGGAGTGTTGGTCTGCTCGAGGGCAGGAAGGCCCTACGGAAGGCTCTGGACAGGCTGGATCGATGGGCTGAGGCCAACTGAAGGAGGTTTAACAAGGCCAAGTGTTGGGTCCTGCACTTGGGTCACAACAACCCCACACAGCGCTACAGGCTTGGGGAGGAGTGGCTGGAAAGCTGCCTGGCAGAAAAGGACCTGGGGGTGCTGGTTGACAGCCGGCTGAACACGAGCCAGCAGTGTGCCCAGGTGGCCAAGGAGGCCAACAGCATCCCGGCCTGTATCAGAAACAGCATGGCCAGCAGGAGTAGGGAAGTGATGTGACTGTGCCCCTGTACTCAGCACTGGTGAGGCTGCACCTCGAATACTGTGTGCAGTTTTGGGCCCCTCACTACAAGAAAGACACTGAGGTGCTGGAGCGTGTCCAGAGAAGGGCAACAAAGCTGGTGAAGAGTCTAGAGGACAAGCGTTACGAGGAGCAGCTGAGGGAACTGGGGTTCTTTAATCTGCAGAAAAGGAGGCTGAGGGGAAACCTGGGAGTCTGTCTCTTCTCTGAGGTAATTAGCGACAGGACGAGAGGAAATGGCCTCAAGTTGCACCAGGGGAAGTTTAGATTGGATATGAGGAAAAATTCTTCACCAAAAGGGTTATCAGGTATTGGAACAGGCTACCCAGGGGAGCAGCTGAGTCATCATCTCTGGAGGTATTTAAAAGACGTGTAGATGGGGGGCTTAGGGACATGATTTAGTGGTGGACTTGGCAGTGTTAGGTTAATGGTTAGACTCAAAGGTCTTTTCCAACCTATATGATTCTACAATTCTCTTTTTGTCTGTAGCACATGGCTGAGGAAAACCCTTGCTGCTTTGATAGCAACATATGGTGTGTCTTGTTAAAATTTATTTGATAGACATTAACATCCCCCATTCCCAAAATACATTTATCAGCAGGAAGGTCTCAATTCAGGTCTTAGTACAAAGCCAGCTTCCCAAGATATAAGTATCTTGCAGTGTAACGCGCATACTGTCCTGCCAACCAGGCAGCTCGCTTTCACAGACAGCATTTGGGCTACACTGTGCTATTAATCACTCAGAAAAAGACCACTCTATACACAGCACCCAGTCAAAACTTTTAAAAATAATGTGTTTGACATAAACTGAGAGAACATGTCAAGGCGATGACAATTCATTTATGCTAAAGGTAGCCCTAGACATCTGTTGAGATCAAAAACATGGATAATTTCTTGCAAGGGAGCAGAACAAATTCCCTCTCATCTCACTTTACCAAATGCTTCCAGCTGCCAGCCCTTTTTAAAAATATCCCAAGGAACTCCACTACTCAAATGTCCAGTATTTCAAGTCTTGTTCTAAGGTTCACCTTCTTTGTCAGGGTGATTCACCCTTTGTCCCCACCAAACTCATAAGGCAAGCAATGATGGATCATGCCAGATCCTGTCTTCCCAGAACTGTGTCACGGTGCACAGAAAGCAAACATAGGCCCTTGTCATCTTTGATTTCTAACAAGTTGAGTGATACTACAAAAAAGCCTTACAGTGAATGCCATTACTGTTATTTAAGAGAGTAACATTGAGTCCAGAGACAAATGTAGGTGATGCTATAAAGTGACACATACAGTACAAGGAGGTGTACTGACAATTACAGTATCAACTATAAGAACTCATACTCCTTTCCCTATTTGGGAAACACTCAGATAAACAGTGACACTATTCAGTGAACAAACATCAGCGCTGTGTATCCCGATCAAGTCTAAGAGACTTACCGTCACCTGCACACTACTCTCTGGCGCTTTGCAAGTCTCTTACAGTTTCTGTGGGGAAAGATGTTTGCAGCCAGACACAGACCTCAGATAACATGAAGACTGCCTTCTCAATGTGACACACCATTATATTCCTGCACCGTCCCCTCTTCAGGCAACTCCACACATGGAAGTCTGCTCATTACAACTTTCTGCCTCTTACCTGTGTCTTTGAAGACCCTCTCATCAGGCTGCACTACAGAGCAGAGGCTATTGAGCACAAGTGTGCCAAGCTTGGCAGCTGTGCGCTCAGATGACTTGTAGTAATCGAGGGCAGTGTTTGTCAGAACAAACCAGCGTTTCTTCATCTTCAGAGAGGACATCTTGTTGCTGCTCTGAACCTCTTTATGAAGCCAGCCTAGCACAGGAATACAAGCATGTCAATGGTTTCACCATCATGGCAATCTTGTCTTTTGCCTGGTGGCTCTCTATAACTCTGGGACCAGAATTCCACCTCTCTGCTAAAGGCTCATGCTGGGACCTACCAGCTCTGCTTTAGTGGCTATAGCAGTATCCTGCGCAGTCACTGTAAGAAATTAGCCCAAAATTTTCCTCAGAGCTGTTCCATCCTTTAGCCCTATGTATTTTTTTTATCACTGATCTGTTGTTGAGTTTGCCATCACCACGAGGGCATCCTCTACCCAGGATGCTTCCCTCACAAGTCACAAACATCTGAATAAATAATTTACAATTCATTCTTCCAAAGAGATGCCAAATGCATATCCAGACCTCGATGGAAGAGGTTTGGTGAGACATGTCTTCTAGTAGAAAGATCTGTCAGCATTACATGCATCTCTTTCTCCTACATTCAGGAAAAATAATTTCTCTCTCGTTTTAGATTCCTCACAAAACAAAAAAAAAAAAAAAGAAAATTCATTACTATAAAAGAAAAAATGACAGTCTGCATTGCTAAAGCTGTCAAAAAGACAATTTTCTATTCAGAGCCGTAAAAAGCAATGTCCACTCATAAGGCAAAAAGTTCAAAGAATGTGGGACCAAGCCCAGAGGCTCCATAGAGAGATAAGGAGACAAACCTTCCCGAATATATGCCTTTGTGGCTATGCCACTGTCACACAGACCTCCTACTGTGAAGTGCAGAGCATGCAGTGACTTCGCAAAGGTGCATTCCTTTTTTTTCTTTAATTAATGAACAATATGAGATAAAAGAAACTGTTGCTTGGCAATTAAGTATTTTGAATTTAAGGTACTCAAACTGTTGTCTGATAATTTGCTTTATATCATTCAGTCTCCTTGAAATGTTTAAGACTAGATGGATGGCTTACACCACTTTTTGGTGGCCCTTTTCTTCCTGTCGTCCTGCCTTGCCATGACAACTCTCAAACCTTTATTCCCTCATAGATACTTTCTGGCAGATGTAAGGCAATTTGCTCATGCACTTGCTTTCCACCGATTGGATCAGGAGTGTCTTCATACATTTAAGACCATGTGACAAGCTGAAAATACTAAGGAAATTTTAAAATATTTGAGACAAATGGGGGCGCATTTTGTTAGATGTGCGTGAACACTGCTCATGCATCAGCTCCTCCATCTCCAGCTAAGCTCTAACTAGAGACACAATTGAAATATTTTGCTCAGCCTCGGAGAATTATTCTCACCTCACTACATCTACCATAATCAGGTTGGTTTGTTTAGCTGAAGACAGCAGCAATCCCACAAAGATCTCTCTTCCTCCCTCTCTACATGACAGGTGTCAGAAGGAACAGAGCTTTCTGAAAACAAAAGCTGCAGTGTCATGTCATAGTCAGTCTAAGCCAGCTGCTGCTAAACAGCAGCCATGCTCCCTCCTATTCCCTGATGGCATTTGCTGGACTTGTTGAAATAGGCTATTAACATCAGAAAACTAAACATATAAAGAAGTACGTATTTTTTTTCCAGCTTGAGCTTTCTGAATCCACCTGACAGGGAATCAGAAAAGAGTCAGTGCCAGCATAACACAGGACGTGGCAAGCAGCAGGTAGAAAAGTGGAGAGGGGCAGAGAATGATTGTTTATGAGGAGCAGCTGAACCCTAGATTGGATTAGCTGCAATCAAACCTCCCCCTCAGATCATAAACTGAAGATCAGTTTCACATGCTGTAACTGCATGCATTTCCTCTTACCTCTCACAAGGAATTCCTGGCCATCAACCTTAGATTCGCCTTTTGGTTTCTGCAGCAGGGAGATCCAGTGATGCATCTCCTCAGGGGTGTCGCTGTTGCAGTGAATCACTCGATTTGCTGTGATGATCACAAAAGAATTCGGTCTGCCAGAAAATAAAAGCATTAAAATTAGTCATAACAATACAAATATCTCAACTCACAGCACAGCCTGAGCCCCATGTCCTCTACCTTCCCATAGACAACGCAGAAAGATTCTCTGAATACAAACTACAGAGAAGCGTAGAAACACTTAAGAGCATTTCCTGTGCATTTGGTCCACAAACTGATGAATGCAGAGACCAGATAAATGGAATTAAACCTCTTTCGAAAGCTATTTCCAAAGACAAGAAAACACTAATTAGCTAATGACCAGCTGTAAAATGTCCTGGGTTCATAAGCAACGGACTTTGTTCTACTCTCTGGTGGACTGAGCTAGTGCTAGTACCACTGGCCTGGGCTAGTATAGCCATTCTACTCGAACTTAAAACCAGTGATGCAGTAGCAAACGTAGGTCCCAGCAGGGTCAGCTAAAATGGGTTTGAGGCTGGTTTTTAAAAAGATAAGCTGATCCTGACAAAACTGGAAAAACAGTTATGTTGCTCATAGATGACTTTGTCCTTCTCTTGCAACAGACAAATGTGTCCTTCCAAAAGAATATTCACAATTCTGCACAGAATTGATGCTTTACAGGAAAATGGAAAAATAAAAATATGAGCAGTTCCAAGAGGATAGACTCAGAAAGTTTTGAAAGCAAACACAGATTTCTATGAGAAAACAGGGAAATTGAAAACTAGAATGCAAGTATGAAGCAAAAGGTAAAAAGTACAAATCAAGCAACTGGCTGACCATTGCATAAACCTATGCAACATAAAAATAAGCTGTACAAAAACCTTGGTTCAAAAATCAGCATTCTCCTCAGAATTTATTTAACATTGATTCAAACATCAGTACTTCAGAAGAGTGTACCTCAGCAGATGCATGAACAAATTTTGACTTTGCAGCCTACTATTTGTGCCTAGTTTTTTTACGGGTGCACGGATTAACTATGAGAAGCTCAGGCTGAGAACTGGCTAAAACAAAAACATTTTTATCAACAAAATCTTAGTTCACTACTGACATATGCCTTTTCTAAACTAGTAACCCCAAAGTCCTGGCAATCTGTGTGAGAAAAAAAAAAAACAGACCACAGAGGTAAATAACTTAATAGATAACATTTTACTTCAGCACTGTAGTAAGAATCTTTGCCCGGGATGAACCTGTTAACACTTTGGGAAATAATTAAATGTTAACATAAAGTGATATGAAATGTCCCATAATGTGAAACTAATCAGTCTGTGAACTAAAGGTCTGTGCTTTGTTGCATTGCAAAGACTTCAAGAAGAGTACAGACTTCTAAATTCATCCATTATTCTTCCACAATGCTGTTTGCTTCCTCTAAATTTACAAGATTAACTCAAAAGTACTGTTGAAAAACTGCAAGTGTTGTTTTTGTTGGACATTTTTGTTCAGTGTTAATAATAGGTAAGACTAATTTCTTGACATTGAGATTATGCTGTTTCCACTTTTAAGACGGAAAGGAGAAACTTTCACTCAAAGAAAATACATGTGTGAACTTCAGGCCTGCAAAGTGACATAGCTTGAAACAAGCTAAAGACTTCAATTATGTTTACTTGTTTGGAGATAAATTCTTCTGAGTTTAAACAAATGCAAACCCCAAAGAAAACCTGGACCCATCCACAAAATTATGTTAGAGAGTTTCTGATCTAAGAGATGGTCAGGTTGCTGCACCTACCTATCAGGATTGTCTGAGGCGCAGACAGAGTCAATAAGACCAACATCCAGGGTCCCCTGTACAGTGAGAAAGACACAGATAACAGGAATTGCTCGCATCTTAAATTACAGACATTCTCCTTCATTGGATTTGAACTGAAAACGTTCTGAATTCCAATAGTTTGAGTAGAAATGAACATATGAGAACAGCATGAGTGAGTCATCTTTGCTCCCTAAACGGCATGGTAAGATGTGCAAGGGCTCCACAGGACTGGAGGAAAAAGAGCTACACATTTCCAGAAAGCGTCATGAAGGTCTGAAATAACCTTTGCTAGTATCTCAGTACTGGCAAAATACAGAAATGCAACTGTTATTGCCAACTGCATATCTTCTGTCTGGAATAACTGTGACCCAGACTAGTCCCATAATCCTATCCAAAGACATTTTCTCTGCATGAGGCAGCCCCCCTCTTCCCCTCAAACCAAAGAGAGCTATTGGTGATCAAGCTGAGCCACCCACCACGTTCTCCCCTGCTTACCCTCTTTTCTATCAGCTTTGCTGTTTCTTTATAATACTTGTCCAACTTTCTTATCCTGCTCATGAACTAGAGCACTGCATGTGCTGGAAAACCACGCACAAAATAGTTAAACACAGAGGGCTCTAAGTATGCCCACAGACTGGTTGCACAGTAACTCACCACAGCATTCTTTGGATTGGCCTGTTCATCTTGCATTTCCCTCAGCTGCTGCGCTGTAGCGCTGTGTACTCGGCTCAGGACATTAAACCAACCGCTGGCAATCAAAACAGACTCAAAGTTAAGATCTGGGCAGTGCAACTAGCTCTAGAATATGGTCAAGGAACCTGGAAAGCTGCCAGTGGGAAAATTTCTTCATTCACAATTTCCTGAGGACTATGCCACAAAATATCTCTTGGGCTGATCATACCAGATTCTAATGTCTTCCTTCCTCCTTATTCATCCATGAAAATTCTGTGCATGTTCTCCAGCCCACTGACAGCTGCTTCTGCAAAATCCAGCTTTCTATTTGCTATTCAAGGAACTGTAAGCAGGCAGTGGCCTTTCCAGGGAGCACATGTCAGCAGACTGAGAAGAGCACGCAGCAGTTGTAAAGACAGGGTCAGTTGGGAATCTTCCTGGACTAGAGTCCTAGAGATGTCTGGGAGCCTTCTTAACTAGTCTTTCTCTGATCTGCTCATAAACTTCAAAGTCATATGGCTGTCAATTAATCATGGTTTTTCTTATACGTTGATTTGGAGCTAAGTTATTTGTCTGTGAAAGGGCTTCTCATTACAGACATATCTGGAGGCTAATCTCTGTTGCAGAACAAGCAGATTCTTATCTGCAGCTTCTAGTGAGATCAGCAAACATCTAGACTTCACGGAGGATTCTCTACGACATCTGCTAATCTGCTCTTTGCTAGTGCAAGTGTTGGTACTTTCTTCTCCCTCAGAACCGAGATTGATAGGGCATTGACAAAGGCCACATTTGGTTTACACTTGCCCTAGCAATTCTGCAATGTTATCTTAGGGCATGCCTATTCCAGTTGTGGGAGTTCTGGGTTTAAGAAGTTACTGTTTCTTCAGCTTGGATTTGCCTGTTTCTTCTTCATGTAGCTGTTCTTTAGTCTTTTGCTGTTAATTTGTGTCCAAAAACCTTCCCCCTTCCTCTTCCTCCACCCGAATGAAATAGTAACAGACTCTAAATAACTTCACAGAATCAGTGAAGTCGATCAGAGAAACAGTTAACACTGCCTGGGCTGAGAGAGCAGAAGCCTCTGTAACAGTGGGAAAAGTGGGAAGACATGAGCAGCTAGGGACAGTAACCTCTTACTCTTGGCTTTGCATAGCCAGAATAGGTTGTCCAACCTGCCCTTAAACAACTGATTCCCACTGCCTGGCCAGGATGCCAAGAAGGAAGGACATGAGTCATTTGTTTGCTTTGCACTGGGAAGATTTTATCAGATGACACTACAGACTCTGATAAGCTGCAGCCTTTTCTCTGTCTCCTGGATAAAACCCAGCTGCTCTCACAATCATTTACAGACAACATGAATAGACTTTTGTTTGATTCAAGATTCCATTTAATAAATAAATCAGCTATTAGATGTTCCAGCTTATATTAAGGTTTTGTGTGTCTCCTGAAGTAACCCTTGAATTCAGCCTGCTCACAGCCACATAAGAAGGTAGCAGTCCTGTGGCTGACACAGGCTGAACCACCATCTTGGCAGCTGCAACAGGGAGTCCCCAAAGCAGGTGTGGTACCTCCCAGTAAACATAAAATGACACTCTGGAATAAATCCCCTCTTTTCTCCAGCAAAATGGAGGTGATTACGTTTCCCAGGCTCTCCCATGAATAGTTGGGTCAGACCTGCACTGAATGAACAAACCTAACAAAACTCCTTCTTATACCTGGCATCTTCTGGTGACTCTGCGACAATGTGATAAACTCTGTCTTCTGTCACAATGTCCAAGGCATTCTCCTTTTCATGAATGTCCACAATCTCCCTGGAACACAGCAAATCACAAGAGCCAAAACTGAAAACCTTTCACAGGCATAAATTCCACCCGGCCAATTTTTTTCACATCATACCATTCACCATACAGAAGGGAAATCGCTGGTTCAGATGGCTTATAACTCCAACAGATATACAAAATTCCTCCCAAACACATTAAGACTTTTAGGGTCCCCTTAAAAAGATTTGTACATTTAACCTACTACAAAAGCAAGGTGTCAAATGAATTTTCTTCAAGACACCAGCAGACTAGATGGAAGAAGAGGTAACAGGGAGGTTGCTATAGAGGGCTGTTTGCAAAGTGGGACGTGTCACTCTTTTTGGTACTTTACAGGTCCACATAATGCTAACAGGCGACTAGTCTCTCTTGCAGCAGGAGCTGAGGCATTGGCTATGGCAGCAAAAAGAGCATTCAGGACTCAGCAAAAGGCATAGTACATGCTGCCAAATTCAAATCCCGCTGTGAGCTTCATACCACCTCTGTGAAATGCCTGGAGAAGCCAGGAAACAGATGGAGTCAGGGTAGGGGAGAATGCATGGGGTATGTACTTAATTAGCCCCTCCTGGTCTGGCTCCATCCATGGCTTGGAAAGAGCTTCTGCCAGATTATGAAATGCAAGACTGGAAAAGAACTATCAAATAATTCCAGACTCCCTCCAGAGCAAACTAGAAGTTCTAATTGTCTTTTCCTTCCCTTATGTTTCTGATTCTCCGAGCCCTATATAAGATACATAGGCAAACGAACTGGCAGCACCGGACACTTCATTATTCATTTAGAGAGTGAATACTAGGGATCAAAAGGATTGATTTCTTCACTCACTTTGCCCTTCTGATATCAATTGTCCCCTTCAGCTTTTCCTCGCTATCATTTTCAAAGTACATCAACTTGGATTCTCGAAGCACAAACCAACGGCGTTTCCAGTTGCGGCGTGAAAGTGTTGACATGCCTCCACCTTTCTTATAGAGCCAGCCTGACTTCAGTGCCTCTTGCTTGGTGCGGAACCACATGAAGGCCTCGTTCTTCAGAACGCACCAGCGCCGCCTCCATGGGTTCATGAGACCTCCTGCAAAGTGAGGGAGCAAGATTTCATCAAACACGCAACAAGGGCCACGTTTCCATTCTGATCCTACTTCACAGGCACTTAGTGGCCACTTCAGTTCCTACATGAAACAAAGAAGCTGAAGGGGATAAACAAGGTTATGCCTAAGTTTGGACAGAGAAAAAAACAGAACAAACTAGTGAAACAAACACAAACTATAGAAATATATTCACTACTCAAATATTTTTATACTGTCTTCAGTTTTGTAGCTCAGAATGAGTCATTTAAGCCCATACACCAAGTGGGCACAATCAGGTCCCAGCAGCAAACATATCGGGTCTAATTCCCTGACATCCACATCCTAGCTCTTTTTTTTATTTGCTTGTTTTAAATAAAAGAAGGGCCGGGGGGCGGGGAGAGAGTAAACGCGGAAAGAGAACTAAGAGCAGATGAAGATTATGATTCTGGAGAAACAGAAGAAGAGAGAGGGTTTCCTGGATTCCATCCTTCCATGGTTTTGGCTAAAGCCCCTTACCTTTCATGTAGAGATAGCTGTGAAAATAGGGTGGTCCTGAGCCATTGAAGATCGTGATTCGTCCATTACAAAACTCTTCATCTGTGTCAATGTAAACATCCACTTCTTCTTCACTGTCCAGGAACTAAAAAGAAAAGAAGAAATACAGGCTGCTTGGGTTCTCCTGGTCACAGGAGGACTGGAGCAAATTAGCAAGGCTAGAGAAGTCACATGATCAGAAGGTGCAAAACTACACATACTCCCTTTATAAAAAAAGTAATACAGTAAAACTAGAGGCTTGACAGCTTACCCATTAATGCCTAAAGCAAGAGTCTCCAGAGCATGGAATTTTCATACCAGAAAAGAGAGTAACATTCAGCAGTGGACATGGCTAGAAAACTCCAGTGACCTGCAGCAAAAACCCTTCCTGTTTCAAAGCAGAGCCCGCAGTCCAAAATACAATTTAATGGGACTACGAGAGAATTTTTCATTTTGGAGAAGTTTTCTGACTTTCCTGGCAGACAGGCCAGGATGCTAGACAAGATGGAGCACTGATCTAACTCCAGCAAGGAAATGCCTTGCTTTGAGTTGATTAGGAAAAAAAGCATATTCCAGGATAACTGAACCCTAAAAACAAAGACCTAAATTACTGAAATAATAGTACTGTATTTACTCATCCCTGTTCTCCAACTAGATAATGGCCCTCAGCCATCAGAAAGTACTTCATACACGAAATCCCAAATCACCCTATCATTTCCTTTACCTTAAATACAACTTTTTTTGATTGGCTTTATTAATTTAATACTAATGAAGGCAGCTCCTTCCTCAAACGCATGTAGCTTCTTTTCATTTTTCCCTTCTATCCTCCCTCTGTGACCCCTTCATGCTCCTCTTTTGTCACATTCCTGTTCCACTCATTCATTATCCCTCTCTTACCATGACGTTTCAAAAAGCAGGCACTCTTGGATCAGCAGCTACTGACAGGATCTTGACCCAGCTGCAGTTATCTCTTGCTGTAGCTCATGCCATGACATAGTATCAGCTGGATTTTTCATGAGTCTTGCTCACTGAGGAGCCCAATAAAACCTTCAACTTCTATTTACATTTTAAGAACAGTAGAAACTGGCCCAGGTTGTGACAGAATGATTCATGACTTGAAGATTACCTGACAGTGATCTGTGAGTACCTGCCCACAGAGAAGGTACCTTTACTCAAGCAGATCACATCATAAAAAATTCTGATGGCTGGCAGCTGACATTAGGGAAATGCAAACAGGAAAAATCATGCAAGTTTTTAAGCAGGGTCACAATCTGCCAATGGAAAAGAACAGCAAAGGAAGTAAACTGAAATCCTTAAAACAAAAAAATCAACCATTTTCTAAAGAGATACTTCGTAGGTCAAGTCTCTGTTCTCAGAGTCATCATTTATTTGAAGTATTTTTATGACTGTCATTGGCTTCACACCTGAACTCCCCACAATCTTAAGTGGGCTTATCTGACATCCTGTCCTGTAAGGGGATTTATCATTGCATTATTCAACAACTAGCCTGAGGGCACTCAGGAATTCCAGAGGCTAGAGTGGGATCTAAGCTGAGATGCTTCAAGTGGGAGGCTAACAGCCCAGCTTTACTACCCTGTCATTGTCCTTGTGGTAGGAACGAAAAGCTTCAGTGGTCTCCACTTGCGTACACCGGGGCCCAGCCTGGCTCAGCACAGTAATTCTTCTAGTCTTAGAATACCTTAACTTATACACAGTGGCTGAAAATAAACTCTTGACTCTGAACAGTAACAGCACTAGAACAAGAGAAGTTCTAGTGATGGAAAACAAATCAAACCCCAGCCTTTCCCACTTCCTCTTGTGATTGTCCACTAGAAGCTCAGGCTACCTCTGAAATCTCTCTAAGGTGGAACATATACCTACAAGATACTAGTTGCCTGCTTTCAGTCTTCCTAAAGGGTGTTACGTTAATATATGGTGATGGAAACAATCTAAAATACCCTAGGTAAATATGTGCTTGTGTACCAGTAGACACCAGACAGTCGCAAGCCCTGTGGCCTTCAGCCTATCTAAGACTCTTCCTTTTTCTTCAAGCTGATTATTGGTGTGAGAGAGAGTTATATAGCAGTAACAATACCCAGAGCAAGCAGGCACACAGTAAGAAGCCAAGGGTATTATACATATCAACCAAGTCACACTGATGTGAAAGGAAAGGTGAAGGGAGGGATTCTTACCGAGTCCAGGCTGCCACGGTTGGAGTCCAGGCTGGTACCATGGGAGTGTCTCAGACCTTCCTCACCATTCAGAGGCTCAGCTGAGGCGCTACCTGCATCTCCACAGCCATCAAACTCCTCATGGTCGTAGTCAGACTCTACATCTGGGGGCGAAGTGTAAATTGGCTCTCCCATCTCTCCACTGTTACTCCTCTGCTTATCTGAGACAGTGCTGTAAATGCTTTCTGCTGGGTCAGATAGAGCTCTCTGCTCCTCGGGGCTAGCAGTTCTTTCCACAGGTTGTCCTGGAGCAGGGACAACCTCTCTCACATCCCTTTGGAGAAGCGAAAGGCTTGTGTCCACAACTTCCTCTGAGTAGTTATCACTGTTTCTTGTGCCGTGCTGATTCAGGACCCCCAAACTGGAAGTTGGCCGTCCTTCGTCATCAGCATGAAAACCCTCATCTACTTCTTCTTCAGCCAGTGGTGCCACCAGGCTGCAGTCAATGTTGAGTGTGCCCTCACTAGAAAGTGAGCGCTCTAAGTTCTGCACACTTTCATCCAGATTGCCAAAATCCAGCAGCTCCAAGAACTCCTGGGCAACCCTAGATGCCTCCTTTTCCAGCCTCTGGATCTCTTCTTCTCGCTGCCGGTTGATTTCATTCCTAGTGTTTTCACAGATGATAGACATGTGATCCTCTTTCTGTTGCTGCAACTTCTCAATCTCCTTCTCCAGTCTTAAGATCTCCTCCATCTGACGTCTCTCTTCTTCTTGCAGAGGAATATCTACCTCCTCAGTCTCTACTGCTTCCACCTTAAAGAATTTATAATAGCATTAAAGCAGTTTCTTCAACCTACGTGCATTCCGTGCCTGGACCTTTCTTTCTTCCTATCTCCTGTGCTTCCCTTGTACTTCCCATCTGCAAAACGATGACTCTAAACATCCTGCAATTATCCATGGTGTAAAAGCTACAGTTAGAACTACTGGATCTTCAGGTACCTTCTTTTTTCCACCAGTGTACCTCCTTTCTGAATCATACAAAGAAGCCCACTGGGATCAGTGAATTTTTAGAAGACCCTCTCTTTCTGCTGCTCATGTGAAAGTCCTTTGTACACTACAATTTGGATAAAAACATTCTGAAAGCCCATCCTCTCTTTCTGAACTATGTCACACACATACAGCAGAAAGCAACTATATACAAATATACATACACATAGCTTGTCTAAGAGCCGAAGATTTCCCAGAAATTCATTAAAAGATTTGAGGATTTCATTGCTTCCTAAGTTGAGGGTCTGACCATCAGAATCTAGGTCTGGAAGGAATATTTGCAATGAAGCAGGACTGTATCCACTCCAACCCCACCCCACCAAAACTCCACTCAAAATTTCTTGGCATTCTTTAGCACCACCAGATAGATGATGACTGGCTGCTGAAGATTCTGTCTTCCTCTATTCTCCACACTGAAGTAACAGGAAATATCTAGCAAGTACACAATAATTAGAAGACGGAAGACAACTTTCACTGATGTTTAGCTATACAATAAAACCATCGTCCCCCTCCACGGAGGATGCTGAAAACATATACACACAAGAAAAAGCAAAAATAAATTCCAAAAGGATTTCTTGTACTTCCTGACAAGACTATGACAATGCAGCCAATGAACTGGCCCATTCAAGCCACAATCCTTGTTTTCTTTACAGTTACCCTGTTGCTTGTTCTCTACTCGACTCTTACTTGTGGAAAAATGCATTTTTATACTCTAGTCTGTCATCTCTCCTGAACAGAGCTGGCCTGAAACTGGGGAATATATTGTTTGGGAAAAGAAACAAGAAGATACACAGCTGTTTTCACACACCTCAGGGTAGGTGGTCTGCTCTTTGATATATCAAGTAGCAACAATTAGATCAGTTACAAGGGGTTTATTTTAGCCATGATAGCAGCCGGCTGCACTCTTATTTTGGCTGTTACAGGCAACAATCCAGCAAACAGACTGTGTCACCGTGTAGCACATCACAAGGTCATGCAATAAGCTCAAGCAGTAGAGGTAAAAAAAGGATGCTGCATGTTCAATACAGAACTTTTCAAATAGGAACTATGCAAGCTGGTACACGAGCCTTGAAAGAAATCCCTACCTTGTTAACTCTATGTGCCTCTGCCAAAGCCAAACATGCAGGTTTTGGGTGAATAAAGCCCATTTTTTAAATAGTGTTGCCACAATAACAATATTAGCTCCAGGCGAAGTGTAGGCAATGAAGAACCCTTCACAGATATTCAAGACACATGAAAAGAGTAACTGTTAAACTTACCTGAGCCACCTGGAGTAGTGCATTCAGTTGCTCCTTTTCTCTGTTAAAAAAACAAGACGTGATAGTCAGAGAGAGACCAAGTTCTCCTACATGAAGCTTTCAGAATCACATGAACACATCATCCCTCCACGGATAAGGTTAAAATAAGGTACCTGTTCTAAGACTGATTTAAAAGCTTTTGTAATTTAGTAAAAATCCAATTCTCTGTGGTTGGCATGACCTTTGTGGATACAACAGATTTTCCCCACGCACTTTCAGATCAATCAGGAAATTGGATTAGTTGGAACATACTAGGAAGGACATTAGAAACAGTGACAGAAAGACAGATCAGTTAGACTCATGATAAATGTAAATAGAATCCTCTGGAGTACTACACACCCATGGATATTAAATGGGGTTGTACATGCATAATTGACAGATATCAGGAAACCGTGCTCGTTTTTTTTTTTTTTAAACAGAACAGAATTATTGCAATATCAGCACTGAATTCATGTTTGATTTTGCCCCAAAAAAAGTTATCAAATTTTTGTACTGTGTTAAATGACTAAGCTGAGGAGTTTCTATTCTGAAGACCTGGACGTTCCCGCATGCATAATTTCCCAGTGGCGTGCAAAACCTAGTTTACTAGTAAAGGCTGTAAGAATCAGTTTGTTAGTAAATATGAGTAGAGGAAAAAAACTATCCCACGGTGCTGCATCTCCACCCAGATCAAAAAGGTTGTACTCCAAGGGAAAGCTGTCACTATGGCCAATTTCTCCATAGTGAGCACGCTACAAGCACCCGAGCTAGCAGACGAGAGGAATGCTGGGTCGTGCCCAGGGAGCAGGGATAGCATGTGGCTGGATGGAAGAATCTGCCTGTAGCAACCACTGCGCGGCTGAATTCAGACTGGCAATGGTAACTTATGAATCTATAATTCAACCCCGAGCAGAACACGAGGGCAACAATGTTTATTTCTCAGGCCCTGCAGCTTTTCCCAGCCAAATTCTAAATTGCAGCTGCAAGCCACAAAGTCCTTAAAGCTCTCACTCTTGCACTCCCTCCCTCTCTCTCTCAAAAAAAAATCCAGGAAATATTTATAAATGAAAGCTGACATAAGTAAGATCCAGATGGTTCCCACTCTACTGAAAGATCACTAACAGTAGTCATGAGTTAAACAACTGCCTTAAACGATAAGAGGGTTCAAGAAGCAGAGCCATTTTAAAACAAATCAGGAATAATACCACCTACAATCTACACACTAATGCCTGCAACTGATCCTCACATTTTTTAGTCCTCTGATATTTCTTGCTGCTTTCCACCCATCTCCAACTGATCCACACACCTCCTGAAACGTGATACCCAAAACTAGGGACAGCACTCCAAATAAAGCCTTACCAGTGCCAAACGGAACAGAAGAATCACCCCCACATCTTACAGAAACAATCCTGTTTATAGACAGCATTTGCTTGCTCCTCTCACACAGCATGACACTGGTGACTAATACTCAACTTAGCCTCCAGACCTTCTTCCTGCTGTTGAAGCAGGCATTCCTCCTTCTGTCTCTGTGCATTTGATTATTCCTAACTGTAGATCTGCATATGTCTGTATTGAAAGTTATCCTATGTTTTCCAGACTACTACTTTAATTTGCAAAAATTATTTGAATTGTGATCCTGTCTAGCTATGTACTTACAGCCCCTCACCAGATGGTTTTATCTGCAAATTTAATAAGGATATTCATACTTCCTCATCTAACTTATAATGAAAGCATTGCACTAGTACCATATCCAGTACAGACCATTGAAGAATCCCATTCAAGAGTTCTCTCCTATTTAACAAAAACCCTACTATTTACTAATTAAAATGCAATAACACAATGCAGTAAAAACACAAATCCTAGCCGTGCTTCGTGCACTTTTTTCCAAACCGCATTGCTTATAGTGTCTTAAGAGTATTGTCACAACATGTCAAAGTCGTGACCTCCCCTCTACCTACCCAAAGTCAAGTTATCTACCCTCTATGGCTTTTCCCTATCCACAAGGCATGTCATAAGCTATCACAGAAGGAAACAGGTAACTTTAATGCTGTTTGTTCTTCAGAAATCCACATTGGCTCTTAACTCCTTTATCAAGTATTTACAACTGTTTGATTATTTGTTTCAGTATCTTCCTGAAATTGAGATTAGGTTGACGGGTCCACAACTCCCTCATTCTTCCTTTTCCCATTCTAAAAGGCGGTCATTATGTTTGGAACTTTTGAGTTTTATGGAAACTCCACTGCTATCCACAAAGGAAAAGAAAGAGAATGACTACTGATTCAAACTGCTTCAGACGGTTCTCGAAGTATCCAAACATTCATTTCACCAAGTCTGGATGACTTTGTAATGTGATTTATCTGAGCATTCTCCAGCCTTTTATGTCCCTGCTAGGTTCTGAATTCTTGCACATCTGTGCTAATTGTATTTAGTGTCCAACAGTTAAGCCTTTTGGGGAAGACAAATAAAAATAGCATCAAATACTTCAGCTTTCTCAACATTATAATTTTTTCTTCCTGTTGAACAGTAGACCAAATTGTTCCAAGTCTCCCTTTCACTAACAGTGTATGCACAATAACTGCAGGCCAGCTTTCAGTTTGTTACAGCTGAGGTTGCACCTTGGTCCCTCTAATTTTGTCCCTGCATGTGTGTTGGGTTTTTTTTTGCTTGTTCCCTGTAGATTAGCTGATTTGCAATTTCTATGGACTTCCACCACATTTTTGCAGTCAAACAGAAGTTCAGGATTTAGCCAAGTTGGTCTGCTAGTACCTTTTTGGCTGCTCACTCTGAATGAAGCCATTTGACATCAGGCAGAAAATGAAAGCAAAATGAGCAGTTCACCTGATTCCTAGGAACACTGACACTTCCTTGTAATGATGCTTGGTGCAACACATCTTTCATGGGCTGGGAACTAAAGGGCAGGGGCAGAAACACTCTAGAATGAATAAGCTAAACGGGTCCTTTTATCTAAAACTAGGTCGGAACAAGCTCTACTTAGCACAATGAGGACTTTAGACCGGAGAGGGCGTCTGTAGCATTTGATATCTGCAAACTAGTTATGGATATTCTGAACTTGCACAGCTTCATATTGCTGATGAGGCTGTTGTTGAAAATTGAGACATTGACAAAATGGAGCCTTCAGTGTTGTTAAACAAATTCCTTGACCAAACTGTTCATCATTGCTGTCATTGACTCCATGTCTTGTCCCAGCAGCTACATCACCCTACTGTCTCCAGCAAAACTGCAGGCAATCCCTTCCTTGTGACATGCTTCTCAACTTAAGAATTTTCTGATGCTTGTCACACATCTTAGTCTACCAAGATCCAACTTTGGGACAAGTATGTAACAAAAGCCCACAAGAAACCTAACCAACTATTTATGAAAAACTTAAAACGTCACAGGATTATTTGTTTGAACTTCTATAATAATTTTGTAGTTGAAGTTTTATGATTCTTAAAACAAAAGATTATCAAGAGACACCCAGTTTGCCTATGACGTAGATAACCATGGAGGGAACAGTGAAATGATGCATGAGGTGCAGGATTCTCAATAGGTGTACAGACTGCCTCTTTTTGTCACATTAGCTTTTCCTTTCCCCTCCTGATCTCTTGACGCATCCATATCCCTGATGAGAGATACACAGCAGCAGGAACAGGGAGAGCACGTATATTCTCATGAGTGTAAGAACTGCAGTCGCAGCACACGTGCACTGCCCATCTTGCTCCCTGACCCAACTTACTGGACACACCAGGACCCATGATACTGGTACCTTCTCACACTGCTAATCCCTTCAGATTTTGGAAGACTGCATACAACTTCCTTTACCACTGCAAAGGCAACGAGAAAATTATGCATCTCTGCCCAGTCAGTGAAACTGCCTCCTTTCATGTCCATTCCAAAGCAGAAAAACACTGAACAGGGTAAAAACACACCAGAATTAGCTTTCCTAAAGGAAGGAAGCAGTGTCTTCCCTGGCATTGGGACACTGTCCCATGCGTTTGCTAGTCCAGTGTTACCATCGTGCCAGTGCCCCAGACCCGCTTTTACACCTCAGCAGCTTCAGTGCTAGGGAACTACGAGTGCAAGATATCATCTTGTACCTTTCCTTCACCTCTTCCTCCTCCTGTTTCCTCCTACGCTCCTCCTCTTCTTGCCATTGTCTTTCCTCTTCCTCTCTTCTGATCTGTTCTTCCTCTTCTTGCCTCCTTCTCTCCTCCGCTTCCTCCTTCCGCCTGAGTTCCTGCTGCAGCAGGTGCTGGTAGAGGCTGCGAGCCAGGCGGCCACGCCAGTGCTTCTGCAGGGTGACGGCAGAGGCCTTCAGTCGCAGCAGGCTCTTCTTCCAGAAGTATGCGCGGTAGTTCTTTTGGATTATAACAACACTGGCTAGCACCTTTTGATACTTCTTCCTAAAAACAGAACCAGACACTTGATGCGTCATGATGTAATACATGCTTGGCATTTCCCATGCCCTGGTATATTGACCAATCTTACCACATTCACAGAAAAATTAATTTTGAAAAATATTGCTCAGAAATTACACCATTTCTGTTCCCCTACTGCCGCTACCCAAAAATCATATTCTCCTCACTGCTCTCACTCCTATATCTACCACTGGTTTGTTTCTGTGGGCACCTATACTTTTCGTGAAGACCCTCAGACGAAGGACAGATATTTGGCACATGGAAAGAGAAGACCCCACTGGCCCAAAGTCTCCTTGCATTGCACATATACACATGCACTGCGCAATTAGCATAATCACTCAGTGTGGATTTATTATAATAAAAACACACAAACGGCCTTACTATATGAGAACAAAGTCTCATAGTGCCTCATCTTTTAAGTGGCCAAGAGCAAATTACTCCAGGAAAAGCAAAAATGGTGCAAAAATAGATCTAGTCGCATTAATCTCATATTGTTTAGGGGAAAACACAGTGATACTACAATATTGATTGCTGAATGCAACATTGTAACAGGCTCCAATAAATATACTTATATTGCACAACATTTTGCTTAAACAATAATGATACCAAAATCAACTTTGCAGCACTTTAAAACCAAAAAACATGGTAGGGCCCCAAAAGAAAAGAATAATTATTCAGTATTTATGTAGTCTAGTGAAGTTCTAGAAAAGTCAATTCTTGCCTCTACATTACAAATTATTTTTATCAACGACCTGAAAAAAAAGTTACCGGTAGCAGTTTGTACATGATACACCGACTGGGCAAATAACAAAAGAGTTACTATTACACAGTAATCTGGATCAATTTGTAAGCTGGATTCGAGCAAACATTAAACAATCCAAAAGAGCCAAACATAAGGTCTTGTACTAAAGAATCAAAGGCCAAACACACCTGACGTGGGACTATGTTAGGAAGCAGTAAGTCAAAAAAGGATTTTGGGGCCACGGGGATCATCAGGTGAAGGCAACTCCCATCACAATGCTATAGAAAAAATGACTACTGGGATTCTTATACTTGCAAGCAGAAATATTGCATAGAAGGGGACTGCACTGCTACTTTTATCCTGTGTTCAGTGTTAGCGCTTCCATTTCAAGAACACTGTTAGACCCTCAAATGAGTTCTGAAGGAGGACTGGAACCAGAAATTCCGGCTTACAGAAAGACAGCACTTGCTCCATGACCTTAAGAAAGAGAAGGCTAAGGAAAGACTCGATCCCAGTCAAAGTAACCACATTTTTGGGTAGTGTTTCTATTTATCCAACAGGGGACATAAGATTTAATTGACCTGAAGATGAAGTCTATTCAGGTTGGAAATAAGCAGAGAGTTTTTTAAAGTAACTGAGCACATTTAGACACTTTAATATCTTGTTGTATGGAAATAATAATTGGTACTATTCAAATCAAAACCTTCTTTACTCCAAACCAGAATTTGCACAGGGAAATTCTATGGGGCTGTTATACACAATCTTGGGCCAGCAGGCTACAGGAAGCCTGTGAGGTCTTACAGTCCTAGAAAGCACACTGGAAATAGCACAGTATTCTCACATATCCTTCCCACAGACCTTCTGCAACACCCTGAGGAAAAGACACACCTCAAAATCCCCTTCCTGGCAATCAAACCCCCTTCAAATGGCAACAGGGACACATGCTGACAGCTTGCCACCTCCCTGCACATCAGATATGTCAGCCTAGTCAAGAAAATCAGGAGAGGGATGCTAACAGCACTAGTGTGCAGAGGTCACGCTCTTTTCTATAAGCATTAAGTCAAAGTGAGGGAGCACAGAGAGAAGAAGAGGAAAGGGAAGAGGCATTAAGAAGTGGGAGGTTTTAGATGAACTGCTCCTGGGCTGGAGTCCCCTCACCCCTGCTCCCTCTGTCCTCCCTGTGCCCTGCACACGGGTCGTGAACAGCTGCACACGCACCCTCTGCCAAGGCAGATACAAGTGCATCAAATAGGGCACACTGACTTTTACAAAATGCATCTGCCAGAAACTCTCAAGTGCAACATGTGCCAAGCCCTGCCCAGCTACAGGCTGGCTCTGCTGGCTAATCTGCCAGGCTGAAGTGCCCCCTCATGCCTCATGACTGCAGCCAAGCTTGCAGACGCCCTTCAGCTGGAATTGCCGCACACAGGCCCTGAAATTCATTCCCCTTCTTCAGCCTTCCCCTCACCCTCTTGCAATGGCCAAAGAAATTCAACCTGCAACCCATGCCGAGGAGCTGGGAGACATCCTGACCGTGTATCACAAGAGAAGGCAGTGTGGCTGCAAGGCTCCAGTGCTGCATTTGGAATTTAGTTAATTATTCTGTTGATGAGCTGCAGTTAGCAGTTATGCCTCCAAGGACTAGAGAACACAGGGCTACGGAGCCACTTCCTACTGTCTTCCCCTGAGCAACAAGGTTCTGCAGAACCCAAGGACACAGCCACATTTGTACAGGGATCCTGCAGGCCTGCGAACAGTTATGTGTATTTTAGCTGGTGAAGCTGTTACCTGCAGCTCGGAGTTCCACAGATTAGCTACAAAAAATAGGGTCATTCGAATGGGCTTGATTTTCTTGTCTCACATTTTAGTAATCAGTCAGAGATACTAAGCTGCAGGGAATGAGAGCAAAGAAAATGTTCTCACCGTTAGGACTGGTTCTCCAGGCTCACAGAACAAGTTCACAAAAGGGGGGGGGCAGGGAAACAGTAAAATCCTTCCTGTGGCATATGTACCCTTCTTTGCCAACCTACTTTGCATGAGACCAAAAGAATTTAAATACACTTGTCCTTGCAAAACGAACAGAAATGGTGTGAAGCTTAAGGCAGCACCCACTGGTACTCCTGACCTCTGCCCAGCTCTGCACAGACCATTCCCACTTGCCCAGATGAACTCCTTCTTGCTGGACCTTCTCCAATACAGGTGCAGAGCATCTGGAAACTCTTCACTGAAGTTTTCCACTCTCTCTCCCTAGCTCTTTCCTCACTCTCTGCGCTCCTCCCCTACAAAGTCCAGTTACCTCCAACTGCTTGTGAGGATTTCCACTCTGGCTGCAGAAGCACAGCTTGTTCTTAAAGATGAGACTCAGAAGAGTAACATGTGGGATGAGGAATTCAGATCTGTGGAGACTGGAGGACCACAAGACTTCTAGCCAAGAGGAATACTACTACAACACTGTCTCCATCACAGCCCTGCAGGGCAGCAGCCTTCCCAGGAACTCAGAAAAGCAGTAATCCAGTTTGCCTGCAGTGATGTTTCCCAGAAAAATCAATTTTCCTGTGCTAATCCCTACCCCTCTCTCCAAATGCTAGACACAAAGTAAAATAGAGCAGAGGCCCTGACACAAAGAACTTGCAATCTCATGTACAAACAATAGAGCTAGCTCATTTGTCTTCCTAGAGGGAAAAAAATAAATGAATTAAAGCCCCCAAGACAAAACCTGTATTCTGCCGATATTCCACATCGGCAAGGCAAGGCACAACCCTTGCACACATTTCCCAATGCAAAATGAGCTACCTGGTTAACTGAAGCTCTAAGAAGAGTGTCTGCTGGAACAGCTCTGCTGGCAAGGGACTGCACCTCCTCACACCCCTGACTGACAGGTGTCTGGAGCAGAGACCAGCCAGGAAAGAGCATCTTACTGGGATTAACTGTGAATGCCACAGCCATTAAGGAGTCAGCTGTTACACTGACTGCGAGGGGCAGAGGAGGGGTGGTTTGTCTGCAGTTGGTTCTCCCAACCCTCCTCTGGTCAGGTGCAAAAGGGAGCGGCAAGAGGAGATTACTGGTGCAAAGCTGGCCAAAAACCAATTCTGAAGAGTTAATTAAAAGGAGAGGGAGATCACGAGGCAAACAGGCAGGGCGAGGAAAGCGGGTGAGCAAAGGCAGAGCTGCAAGTGAGGAAGAAGCGA
The DNA here is from genome assembly GCF_034619465.1 of Leptosomus discolor. Classification (NCBI taxonomy): domain Eukaryota; kingdom Metazoa; phylum Chordata; class Aves; order Leptosomiformes; family Leptosomidae; genus Leptosomus; species Leptosomus discolor. Next base: position 18,606,916 of record NC_141395.1, on the reverse strand, counting down.
TTCGCAGGGGGCGCAGAAAACAGAGTTGACAGGCAGAAGGAAAACGAGGGGACCCAAAGCGTGGGTGGGGCCCAGCCAGGAGAGCCCTGAAGGCAAGGAAAAGGTGTCATCGAGGCAAGCAATGGGTACAGAGGTCCCTGCAGAAGCCTGCTGAGCAGCGCTGCGAGAGGGTGCAAGCGTGCACAGAGCCGAAGAAGAGGCGCCCAAGGTGCAGGAAGGTTTCAGCAGAAGTGATGCCGGCAGGGAGGGCAGATACTGCAACTCTCCCTCAGAATGCAGGAGGGGAAGAAGGGAGGGATGACAGGGGACTAGAGGGCAAAGCAGGGGGTCGGGGCAACCCAGGCACGCAAGCACAAGGGATGGCGGGGCAGCCCCCAGCACTGACCTTGCCATGTAGCCCAAGACGTGGGCCCGGATGACTACAGCTGCTTTCCTCAACTCCTCTTCCCGATCCTTCTCCAGCTTCTGCTCAAGAGCTTCCTTCAGGAAAACCTGACGCCACGGGGAGGAGTTTCAATAAACACAAAGAGAGGAAAGAAGTCAGTCCCCGGGAGAGCCGGGAGATTCCACCCGCGGGTGGCCAGCGCGGAGCGCAGCGCCCGCCGCCGCGCCCCGGCTCACAGCACCGGGGAAAAGTTTCGCAGCCGCATGAGCCAAACTCTGCGCCCAACCCCCGCCTCCCTCACTCTGTGGTCAAGACTTAAAAGAGAGAGAGGGAGGGAGCAGAGGAAGGAGGGAAAGAGGAGGGAGGAGGAGGAGAGCCCGTGCTTGCGCCTGTGATTAACTCTTTCCCGGCTGACAGCTTTCCCTGCACAGTCCGGTACCTCCCTCCAGCAGGCACTGATACCTGCTTGGGTGATTAAATATTTTGCAAAGAAACTCCTCCGCATTTCAAGGAAAGGGTGGAGGATTTCTATTCATTTAGATTTCTAGACTCCAGGAAGCAATCCTAACAGCAATCCCAGTAACTGTTACAGCAATCCTAATAACGGAAGGCAGTTGGAAAGCTAAAAGCCCTGTCGAGATGCAAAGCTGAGCATCCCCTCAGTCCACCGGAGCTGAAGCCCTCCAGAAACTCTGAGGTGGAGATGCTTCCGTGCTGAAGAGGTTCAGCAGCACAGTATGCATTAGGGGAACTGAGCCCCGATGGGACAGGTCTCCAAGTATTACTGGTTGCACTTCAGTGTCCAGCATTTTAGTTCTCAAGCATCTTCCATCACCTGTATTTCAAACCTCTGCACAGCGCTAAATGCTTGCGTGAGGGATGACAGTGCTATCTTAGAGACAAAAGGACTGAGATACAAGCAAGATAAGGGCATGTTTACAGGAATTGTGCTGACATATCTGAGCTACTTTAAATCAGCTGGCTTGCATTACGTTAGTAGCACGGGGTTCAGCACAAATTGCTGAAATAAATGCTTTGCTTTTTGAGATGGACTGCAGCCTGCATGGAGCTCCACAGCACTGTGGGTACACTGCCAGCAGTACCCAGCCTAGAATAAGTTGGATAAGGTATGTCCATACAAGCTGCAGTCACAGCAGCAACTGCCATATGGCCATGCTCGTGTGACCTGCTGCCTGATGTTGGCTAAATCACTGCCAGGGCCAGCAGTGAAACAGGCTGCACTAGGAAGTGCTGACCCACTTGTCAAAGCACTACCGTGAAACACAGGCTGTGAGCCGACACTCATCAATCTGCAGAACTACATTAATCAGTAGAAACTCCTTAAAAATTCATTGGATCCATGTGGCTATGCTGAGAGGCCAGAGAGATGTTCAGAGATTTGAACAGTCATTTAGTCCAGTGCTCTGCACAAACTGTCCCCCTACCCACTTACCTCCCCTTATGTCTCTGTATACCATCCCTTCCATGACTGCTTTTGGCCTCATCACTTGTTTAGCCTCTTTTTTCCCCCTGTGACCACCACCATGTACTGAAACTTCTCACCGAGTTAGTACTCATAGCCAGTGGCTTCCCTGGACTCAAATTTCTCCTGGGGGAGCCATTGCCATTAAGATGGCCTTAAAAAATGTGCTGGTTTGTAATGACTAATGGGCAGCCTTAAAAGAAGGTTCATTATCAAGGTACTGCCAACCATGAAGCTGGCATCCTTCCCTGCAAGCTGTACATCCCCTCCCTCTGTCAACTCAACAGTCTTTTAAAGACTTCTCTGAGGCAGGGATTGCTCTTTCCATTACATTCCAGAACCAAGCAGCAGTCACCCATTTCAAGAATGCAACCAGCAAAACACTGTCTCGGTCCATTATCTTCATCAAATTGCAAAAATACTGAGTCCATCATTATTTGCCTGCCAAGCACAGACTGCTGTGCCAATAAGGAGAGAGAAAAAAATGTAACTTCAGGGCATGTGAAGTTCAACAAGACCCAACTCTAATCCTGTAGGGTTTTCTATATATGCTTGAGAATGAGGGGTTAGTCTCAAATAACAATATCCAATTATAAGCTATTGGCATTTTGAGGGATTTTTAGACTCCCATAGATGACAAGGAAGAGTAAAATTTATTTAAATCCAGAAATATTTTTGATGCCTTGTGGAAATAACTTGGAAGGTGGCTGTTTGTCATAATTCATAGTCACTTTCTGAAAACATGAGATCGCTGTCATCTGAGGAAGGAGTAATTGAACAAAACATACAAGGTTACTTCTATCATATCTGCTCATATTAGACACTGGCCAAGTTTTAAACCACAGTGCAGCACCACCGTGTTCCCCACACAACCTCAGTGCCTGCATGCACCATAAGTGCAACAGTGAACATGTTAAGGTTACGTGTAGATCACCAGACACAAATGTTACTGCATGTGCACCCATGTGTACATAAGTGGGATCGTATGATTCTTGGGGACAACACTGGGAAAGCAGGAAGTGGGTCACTGTGACCTGGATGCCAAATAGTCTACAGAAACCTCCTGCAAACAGACCCTGCAAAACAGCAGGTTGAAACGTGGAAATGAATGCTTTCAAACAGCAAGGATTACTGTGTTAAACGGCCATAGGAAGTCTGTGTTGTGGGTATGGACAAGTACGGCAGAAGGTCCAGGTGCACTGAGGAGATGGTTACAGAAGCTGCTGCTCCATTCCAGAACACATCCCCAGTGAAGGCAAGGGCACCTTAGCACAACTCTTCCATCATCACACTGCTTGTTTGCATCCAAGCCCTCATTTCTGATATGCCACCGGATAAAATATGCCTTATATACATTAATACCTCTCATAAACATCAATTTGACAATTGCCAGCACAGCAGCTGCTCTATTCTTAATGAAAAACACAAAGATCATCCTGCCCTTCCTCCTCCATTTCCTTTCCCAAGCTTCACAATCCCCTGCACTAATTCACAGAGTCTTTTCCTTCCTCCTCCAAACAATTGCTAGGGATATAATTATCCTTCCATTCATTTTGCAGGAAGTATTCCCCCTTCTATAAGCCTTGCTCTTCACCCACCCCTTATACTTCTTCCTAGGTTACATCCCCATTGGCCTGTCACACCTTTTTCAGTAGCTACTCCTGACTCCATAAGCCAAGATTAGTTCTGGGAACTGCTACCTGGGTACCCAGAGCTGCACCTGTAGCAGCAAAGGTAGCAGCAAGGGCACACAGGGAACTTCCTCTCCGGGACGATGACCTACACTCTGTGCTCCTTAGCTGGTAGCTTTGCTTCACCCTTATCTGAAAGTCTCTGGAAAAATTAGGGCTCTCTCCTTCATCAACCCAAGTATTCCAGGCCTGTGTTATCTAGCATCAGCTAAAACATGAACACAGACAAAGCACTCTGTAATCCAAAACCAAGACACAACAGCTGGATACAGGCAGCAGGGAAGGGAACTACCAAGAAGTACCACTGCTCTACACAACCTCACCTTGGCAGCTGCTTTCCTAGGGGCAGGCTTTCTGGAGACACTGTCATAAAACAGAGCTGCAAGAGGGTCTCCAAGGCAGCAATGAAATGGCTCTGCCACCATCTGAGCATGGGAAAGAACATTAAGCAACTCATCTGAAGAAACGGCAGGGCAATGGCGACAGCGCCTTGGAACAGCCAGGGACTGGCCCGGTCATTCAGCATGGCAGCAAGGGTGGTACAGGCCAGGACAGCCTTGGAGTGATACATTCTTTAGACTAAATAGGACTGCTCCCCTTTACCCAGACACACATCTCTAATCCAAACTGTGCCAAATATGAAACAACTTCTACAACCAAACAAGATGGCCCAACTGCTTGCCAACTCCTTTCAATTTTCCTTCTCAGTCATAAAGAAATAAAGAGATACAAAGACTGCCATTCTTCATCATTTCTTTCTTCCCACAACATTCACACAACCCAACAGCAACCAGTGTCCTAGCAGAGAGACTGCTGATACCAACATGCCCCATACAGCTCTTCAGCCAAGTTTTAGTTTATAGGACATAATTGTTCCCAAAAATCCAGCGTTTTGGCAAAACACAGACACATTTTGTTTGCCCCAATTTGCTACCTATGTTGTTTTTCCAAAAGAATTTGTTTGTGCAGGTCAAGTAGTGAGTGAAAACAGACAGACAGACTCAGTCCTTCAGGATGCACAAGAGGCACTGAAGAGAAAAGGAATCCTATTGCTGCCAGGGGCTCAAAGCAGCCTGGATTTCCTGCTTCTCATCAGCCTGCTGTAGTCCCTGGATTCCAGCTACATAGCTTATAACCTTTTGTAGTCTAAAAGGTGAGTATGTGCATGTGAGTTTGGTCCTCACATGCATTTCTCTGCTGCCCTTTCTGTAGCCCAGAAATCTTCCATCTCTTGTCATGCTAGGAAGAAAGTTCAAACTCCATGTTTACCAGCTCTAACCACCCCTTTCTAAAGCTTCCCAGGCACAAGCAGCTCTGTAACACACACACACACTCCACACAGGCTTTAACACTAAACTGCTATGAGACTGGTAGCCTCCCAAGCAGTGTGGGTGATCTAAGGACAAGAATGACTGAAATGGTTCCTGGTTTGCAGGAACCAATGAGGAGACACTAGATTCTCAAATCAAAGACTGAATCACTTTAATCACAGAGCGGAAATACGGCTAAATGATAAAACCTTCTTTCTAGAACATCAGCAGAGGCATGTGAAGGAAGGCCTTAGAAACTTCCAGTTAACACATCTCCTTCCCACAGCAATAGCCAGTAGATTCCTTGGTTGTCACACAGAGTTCATAGCCCAGACTACCAACTGGGCTACCACCACTCTTCTAAGAAGGGGAGACAGTGATCTTGCTCTCTAAGAAACATTATTGTCTATCCACTCATTAAGGAATGATTGCCCAAAGCAACAAATATGATTATCTGATCTCCTGGACAAATTAAATATGAATATTCACTAGAATCACTTCCAGTTCCATTGTGACCCTGGAAATATTCTGAACTACTTTTTTGAAGGCTTAAGGGCAGAAAATGGAAAAAAAGTTGCTTTGATGGACCACCATCTGCTCTGGATATGGACTTCATACCCACCACTAAGAAATGCTGGCTGCACTGGACACCACCCATCTTGGAATATTCTTTGAATAGGAGTAGGTGGAAAGTTGACAGTTTCCCACTCCCAGATTTCCATAGCAATATACCTCACAATGCTCACATCTATTTCTGTGTAGAGCTGTCTCAAAGGTTGAAAAAATTCAGACTGAAACACCTAGCTCCTTCCTCCTTAAATGAAAGATGTGTGGAGAAAACAAAACAAAACCAAACCAACAAAAACCCCCAAAAATCCAGACTATACCTGGCAAGAAAGAAGTGTTAAACATTCACCAAACCAGAAGCAAAATCTGAATTATGCAAGTGGGGAGAAGCATTTGGATACCTTTTCCTAGAAAATGTATACTAGCATCTGGGCTAATTGCATAAACCATGAGCTGAGCTTCCACAGCAGAAAGCTGTCACACATCTGGTGATCAAGCTACCTATTCACAGTTCAGAAATATACCAAGCAGCAGCTCACTGCCTCCTGCAAGAATGTCAGTTAGCCAAGCAGAGTGACATATCTGGCACAAGAGGCAAGAGTTAATGGAACACATTGCAGTTGCATAAAATGAGACCCATGCTTGCTCTCCTTGGATCCTTAAATGGGATCAAGCACAATAAAATCAATCTGGCTTGGTCAATGAGAAGCAGCTTAGAGGAAATCAGAAAGCCGCCTACATCTCTAGGTAGATATTGGAAATATTTGAGATGCTACAGGTCAGTGGCATAGTCCAATGTACTTAAAGGGTCATCACTACTTTGCCCTTTCTACTGGCTTGAATCTCACCAGATGCAGTCGCTTCCCCTTGCAGCTGCAACAAAGCCACACCCTGCCCCACACTGATGAAGTACCTTGGTTTTACCCAACTGCCATTCTTTCTTGCTGCTGTCATAGGTCTGAAGAAAGCCTGCACACACAGCTTTGCTGTTGTCTGAGAGACTTGGCCCCTTCACAAGCATCTTGTACCTAAGAACCAAACAAAATCTCAAAAGATTACGTATGACAGTAACCCACCCGCACCGCTCCCAATCTTTTAACTCTAATTATCCTCCTCTCATGAGTCCTTCTTCCTCTGGGACCTCCCTTCTTCGTGTTTGCCTTCCAGTTTGGAAATTTCCATCCCCCCAACCTTTATCTGTTCCTGCCACACTGGCAATTGTTGCAACCCCAGTAATAAAATACAAACTCGACAGCATTTTTCAGTAAAGAGCAACTGTCTTTCTGAAACATGTGCTTTCATCAGACACAAGTTATGTTGTTCAGTATAGCAGTGGCATTTAATGCTTCAAGAGACAAAGGAAGCAATGTTCAGTGGTCCCTTCTAGCCTTAAACTTCAAGAAATCCTTTCGATACAGCTAATTAAAAGAAATAATCACTCTTTCCAATATTAATCATCAACTATACTGACCACTAAAATTTGTTTCAGCCTGCCAGATTACAGGTTTTAAGCATGATATTTTCAGTTTATGTATTATGACCAGCTGGGTTTCACAGCATCAAACAAACAAATCTGTGGCAAAGCTACCAAAAAAAAAAAAAAAAAAGGACCATCTAGCTGTTTTTCCACTATTTTTCCATTCTGACTTTTATCCTAAAGGCAAGTCTCCAAAAGGGCTTCCAAATCAATCTATAATATGGGCAATAAGGCCATGGTTAGAAAAACATCCCACAAATGATTCATATCAGTAACAGCAGTTATAGAGATTACAAACATACAGAATCATATACCTTAGGGCTGTTACAGCATGTGGTACAATGACAGCAATTACCTGCTGAGAAAGTCCTGGAAAAGGCGCCGTATAGGGAAACCTGCTCTTCGAACTTTCACTGTCTCCAGCATCCCAGAGTACCGGAGCTGATTCAGCACCACATCTGGATTGAAGAGGTTTGGCGCCTGCATAATGATCCAGATTCAAAACCAAATAAGAATAGAGACAGAACGAGTGTTGGTTTTGGTATTACTTCTTTGCTGACTTGAACAGTGACTGTTTGTCCGAGCACAGACAGTCACAGGTGGTAAATCTGTTTCTCTGTAGAAAGTCAGCCCTGCATATTTAGGCCTGCCAGGTGAGAATGGGGAAGTTTGGGTCATGGGGAAAGCAACCTCACAACACTGCATGGTGCAGAAAAAGGGACAAAAGGGAGTTGGGCACATCCTGGGAAAGAACAGTCTGCAGGCTGCTGTCACAGCTGGACCATGGCAGTAAAGCAATGATATAATGCGTTAATACAAAATGCAGAACTCTGACTCAGTTCTTTTTGCATTCTCTCTCCAGCCAAACTGGAGACAAACTGCAGAAATCTTTCTGGCATAAAACCCCCAGCAGGCTTTACTCTGCTGTATCATACACAGTTTCAAAACCCAAAGAAAACGATCGGTTCAGAGCTCCCCACCCAATCTCATTAGCACATACCCTCCTGTCACAGTTCATGACACAAGCGATACCAAGATGTCTCTAAGCACTGTGACTTGCTCATGAAGCGTCCACCTCCTCTGCCACAGAGCCCTGGATCAGCAGGAGGTGCTTCCTACTGCACAAGCCCTCCATTCCTGCACAAATTGTCTACAGGCACCACAAACAGGAGCAATTGCTTCTTCTACCACAGCTCTGGGCTCTGCACAACCCTGGTTCATCTTCCAGGCTTCATAAGCACAGAAAGATGTGGGAATGGTTATATCATGCCATATCATATACTCAGCATGCAGTCTTTTCATCTGATTACCAGGAAGAGGGTGTATTTTTCCTCAACTACAAAAGAACTAGAAGGAAAAAGGGAAGGTGAGGGGGAACTGCTCTTACTCTCAGTTTGGACCCCGACAGAGGCACCTGTTGGGCGTTTGTACAAGTGAGTGCTCATGAAGGCCTGTGTCACACACATAAATTTTGCTGGAAGACAGACTTGCCTTTTCTGTGTTTGGTTTGATGCAGCGGATGAAGAATGGATTGGAAGTACTAAGCGTGGCCATCAAGGAATGGAGAGAATCCTGAAAGGCAGCAAGACAAACCAAAGGATCAGTCACTACATGAAGGAAAGGGGCTACACTCGATGCAATAGGTCTTCATGCAGCCCTCCCATTCCTACTGCCCTTTGACTCTGCCTACCAAAACTTCAACGACCCAGGAGATCCCTTCGTTGTCCAAAACACACCCACACAGCTAGTTTACTCTAACACTGTTCACATGGCCATCCTTGTTCTCAGAGCTGTATAGCTGATGTGAGTTATTTTTACAAGTCTCTCAAACTTTAAATATAGGAAACTAAAACTGTGAAACTAACAGAAGGTTTGAAGACAATCTAGAGGGGTAAGATTCATACCTGCAACGTCCGCCCAGTAAGGTTTTATTGGAATTGCCACTACACCCGTAAAAGATGTGCCCTAAAAGGACACATACACCTAGCCAAAACACCAAACCATCATGAAAGATCAAAGAACCTAAAGAACTTCATATACTTAGCAAAGTATTCTTTTCCTCAGCCACCCTGCTCAATATAGCATCTAGTGTTTTACACCAGACAGAAGTCCTTGGGGCAGTGGCACTGTCTTCTTTTAGTACTACAGCATTCCTGCACATTTTCAGTGCTGGACACAAAACAAGGATGAATGACTCCTCTTGGCTGCGGGCCTTGCTTTACCCATCTGCTCCTCCCAAGAAGCCTGCTGCTTTCCTGGAAAACATCCTACCCTGAACTGGGAACTGACAGTCGGTCTGCGCCTCTGGGTGCCCATCTTCAGTGTCTCTTCACTGCAACGACTGCAGACTCTTTCAAAAAGGTCATAGATGAAGTCCAGCCTAAGGGAGAAGAAAAGAATTTAAGAAGACGCAAGACGCCTGCCACCTGTGAGAAGATGACTGTTATTTTCAGCTACTGCCCTGTCCCAGTGTGAAACACCTAATTTTTATTCCTGCTGTGCCACAGAGTGGCTGCAGGAAGCAGTTCAGCTGGGCACTTCAAGGGAGGAAATTAATACTTTCTGTGTGGCTGCCCAGACTCCGTGGGCTGCCCTGCATGCCACACTCGGCTGCAAAGCCAGAAACCCCATCTCACGCTGTCAAGCAGGATATTACACAAACTAAGGTCTCCATTCTGCACTGGCTAGGACACCTCCCTCGAGCTATATGGCTCCAGGCGAAATTACCTTGAAGGTACTCCAGCTACACTGTGTGCTGTCACACCCCTCCCGACCTACCTCCCATGACATGCTCATGCAATTGCAACCACAGCCCTTCTGGGGCCAGAGGACTTCTAGATCTACCCTCAGCGTAGGTGAGCTCTGGGGAATCTTCCATTGTTTTGCCACTCCTTAGACAGTGGTTCTGGTTCTTACAAAATTGCACAAAGTTCTCCAGCACTGCTTGGGCTGGTTTATTGTTAAGAATGCTTCTAGCAGAATTTCCCTTTCTGGCTTGTTGAAAAACCCCAAGTCCTTCTATTATGCTGGACAATGATGACCACAATTCTGGCATCAAGCCCTGTGTAAAATGTTGCCCAGATGCCACTACAAGCAGCTCATATTCTCAGCTCCCGCAGGTTGTTTCAAGGCTGCTCACAGTGCAAACTTTGCAGCAGGCTTCAGAGAAGACACTGGAGCCCACAGGCAATACATGGACTGTGGTAAGAGGCACGTGGTAGAGTTGCTACTCAAAAACTTCTAGGGTCCCCCATGTTATTAAACACCTCTCTCCTACAAGGCCCCATCTCTGTTTGCCAGACCGTGCTCAAGGTCAAAGTCAGCTCATTTCTCTGGGGTTGTGTTGCAGCCCCCTGGGATATAATATTAAGGACCATGCCTGGTCCCACAGCAAGGACTCCATCTGGCTCAGGGTAATGACAGAAGCTCTCCACTGACGAGCAGGCTGGAAAACAAGCAGCCTCTGTACAAAGGCTGGCATTTGGCAGCATGGCAAAGAGTCTTGACTCATTCAGGGGCAAATTTGCCCTTGTTGGGACAAGGAGGTAAGAGGAAGAGGAAATGGGGAAAGAGAGGAGGGAGAAAACTAGTGTTGCCTGGAGGGATTTCTGTCATGCTTTTAAAGCTCTCTTCAAATCTGAGACAACAGGAGTACTGATTAAATCTGTTCCTCATCTGACTTCTCCAGCTCTGCTTTCTTTTGCCGGGACACTTAGGCACAAAGAGAAGAATGAGAAAGATTGATGCCTCATGCTCAGACAAAAACAACTGCTTTCCTTGATCTGGTTATTACATGAATGTGACTTAGTCCACCCCAACAGATGTGGCCTCATCACAAGCACAAGGGAGGCATACCTGCTGTCTTTCAGCATGTTTAAAATGTCATCTCGAAAGGTGTCTCTGTTCTTCTCCAGAAAGCCTCTCACATCATACAGCACCTGCAACGCAGACAAAGCCACTAGAATAGTGCTGTACAAATCATGAAGCACTTCTATGTTATCATGCCAACGTACAAGACCTCTAGCAAAGCTAGCCAGTAATGCTGCAGGCATGTGCCAAATTCAGAATGTTTGGGGCCAAAGTGCTCCAGAGCTCTGCAGTTACCATTAAGAAAGTGGCTTTCAGCCATCAATTACAAAAAAAAATCCCAACAAACCACCACACACAAAACCCAAAATGCCCGCAAAAACAGAAGCCAAGTGAAACAGGTGCAGAGATTTGCCTGCCAGGGGTGTGTGGGGAGATCCTCTGCAAGGTGTGAGGTATTCAATTCACTTAGGAAATACTAACTATGCCACCCATTGCCCTGACCTCCCAACCACTAGTGCTCAGCAGATTCTAGGAGGAGGTTAGCCCTTCTTTAGTGTGCAGGTGCCCTCCCTTGACACACCTCCATCTGCTCCATTATCTCTCCACAACACAGAGCAGCATTTAACCTTGAAAGCTTGGAAACCTTTTCCTTTTTGCAACATGTATTTAGCCTTTTCTCCTCCTCCCCAAAAGTAAAATTTTCCTTGTGGCTTTTACTTCGGATTTTGTTTGTTTGTGAATGTCCAAGAAAAGACAACATGAATAACAGAAGTAAGGAGGAGTTTATCCCTCAAACCAAAAGTTACCTGAGAAAAACAAAATCCAAGCTAGAGAATATAGTACTGGAGAATGACATGCTGTTTTAAGCCAATCACACTCCCTGTGCTCTGGTATGGGGCACTAACTGTGCAGAAACACACAGCTCAGAGATATTCTTGATTCTTGGCATCTAAAATCCAGGACCTCAAGTCCAAAGATACACCAAGCATCTCACAGATACACCATGAACACCTACCTCCCCAGCATAATGTCTTATGCCAAACTGATGGTCTGTTACCCGAGGCTTCACATAGTAGTGGTTGCTCTGAAATCAAAGAAAAAGGAGTCTTCTTACAATGGCAGCGTAAGGATAAATAGCCTCAGTCAGGAGCTCTGCCACGACTATGACAATGCTGGGATGGGCAAGGACCTTAGCTATTGCAGAGCCCGACCATGTCTGCTGCAGCAATCCGCAGCTACATTACAAATACGTTATTCCAATAAGATGGAAAAATCCAGCCCTTCAAGGCATTCCTCATGTGAGCAAGGGCTTGCAGAATTGAGGCTGGGCAGGCATGCCATGGATGAAATGTTAACTCTTGCATGTCTGACACCTGAGGAGACTGGGCTCCACACAAACCATGTGGTGCAGGACACAGGATCAGGATGCAGGGAAGATGGCAGCTTTGCAGAACACCTACACATCTTTTCTGTGTCAAAGGAAATATCATACTAATCTCCCTCTGTACTTCATCTTTCTTTGCACCTCTCTTCCCCTTTTTTCAATATTCATTTTTCCTTTCTCTTACTAGCTGTTCTACTCTCTTGTTTTTCCCCTTCTTTCTTTGTTCTACGAAAACTGTTAACTATGTTAGAACAGCCATGCTGCTTGAGACCAACGATCCATCCAAGTATTCTGCCTCCGGCAGTGGTTATGTAGAGTAAGAACAAGGCAAGTAAATGATACTTTCACCCTAATACTTTCTCAAACTCCCATTATTTTCATGAGTTCTGCCTAACTAGTAATCCCAAGTAGATTTCTCTTTGAAATACTTGCCCATTCCACACCTGAACCCACGCAGACTTCTTGGATCCAGAGTGTCCTTTTGCAGGCAGCTCTCAACCAACCATACGGGGAACTGCAGCTGGCTGGTTTTAAGCCTGGCTCCTGTTAGTGCCATTTGTCTTCTATGGGCCATGCGTGAGTTTTAAACCCATCACATCCCCCCTAAATCATCTTTTCTGCACACTGCAGGGTCCTTTCAACATAGTTTTTCATAACACTGAAGCTGTCCCAGACCCATTGTTTACCAGAACTGATATAACCCATTCTTGAGTGGGGGTGGCCCAGTGGCGTACACTGTTGAAAGTGCAAGTGATCCACAGATTATACAGTGCCATAACAATGTTTTCTGCTTTTGTTCTGTTTCTTTCCTAGGAATTTCTAATACTTGATCTGGGTTTTTTATTACTAGTGAGCACTGTGCTAACGTTTCCGTGGAACTATCACAGCTTCTGTCTGGGTCTTGCTCCTGAAGGGCAGCAGTCAGCTCAGGGCCCATCATTTCAAATGTGAAACTGGGACTGTTTTCCTTTAGGCTCACCATTTTACATTTATCTACACTGCTTTTCATCTTCACTTTATAACACAGTCAGTCTCATAAGGCCTCCCTCAGTCCAGCCTTGCCCCATGAATCATCAGAAAACTGCCACCTCAGCGCTCATACGAAGCAGTCTTACAGGTCTCCCTCCATTGAGGTAACTGACCATTCACATTCTGTCAATTTACCCAATAGTGAAATAAGGATTATAATTTCCTAGAATGCTTTCTAAAAATTAAAATAATTTCCCACCTTCTCAGATACAAGAACTAAGGAAATTTTCAGTAAGATGTTGCACAATACTGTTAGTAATTCAGCTTTCATGTTCAAGTTCTCTTAGCAGTATCGGGTAGATGGCTTCTGACCCTGATAATGAGTTAGTGCTGTTCAAAACTTTTTCATTGCCTTTTTTCCTTTTCACCTTGACACCATTTCTTTGTTCTTCTCTTTCCCCAATCCAGTCATCTTTTTTCAGCCACAAACTTCCCTCTCTTCCACTCAAATATGGCTGTTACTGACTATCACGTGGATTAGCACCCTCCTCTCCTTTCCCTCTCTACCAAGCCCTTATATTTCATCCATGCCTACAACACTTCTGGTTCCTTCTGTCATCTGCCCTATTGCTCCTCTCCCCAGCTGTATCAGAGGTAATATTCTCTTTAATCCCAGCTCTATGCTTTTCCTCCTTAAGCCTACTGCAATCCACAGAAAACACAGATAAGAGGGCTTGTTCTGTTATAATGTCCTTCAGGCTTTCCAGCAAGGCTGGCTGGATGCCTTCCAGTGCTCTTCCAGCTAGCAGTAGAGACTTCAACTGGTACAAAAAATACTTTAGCCTTCAAAAAATGCAAACCCTAGAGCACTATCTACTTCATCTTCCTCCCTGCACTTCAACTTCTCAGCCTATTCCATCTCTTATAAGCTCCCTAGGGTTCCATGTTAACTGCTATCCCCTCAAAGCAGGCAGAGGTGACACTATGAACAGCTTAATGAAAAGGCTACTCAATGCACAGAAATCACCAAAAATAGCAATCAAAATGTTGTGGGGCATAAAGGAATGCAAAATAATACTGACAGTCTCATGCTGCTGTACAATAAACCACAGGTACCTTCTTACCAAGGGAACTGCATTCTGGTCTGATTATTTATCTCAGAAAAGAACAGAGAAAAGATGTAGAGGAATTCAGAGACAAACAGCAGAAAGAAGGGAGCTTTGAAATTTCTCCATTTGGAAACAAACTGAAGAGGTTGCGACAATTAAGAAGGAAAATTCAAAAGAAGTGATGTATTAAAAATATTCATAATTTCTATATTAAAAGTTAACAAAATACCAACAACAAAAACAAATAAAAAAGGTGAATCAGGCATTCTCATATACCTTGACCTATAATGCAAGGGAAAGCCAAAGTGGACTAAATCGAGGGCATCAATTTAAGCTCAAAGAAAGGAACTATTTCCACAAAACTATGCGTAAGTAGCCAACCAGAAGTCATTGCTATTGTATCCAATTTGTAGTCATGAGTATTACTAGCAGAGTTAGATGCAAATATGAAAGATGAGAATATCTGCATCTATGCCAATTTAAGAAAGAAAAGTGGGATAAAGGACACAAATTTGTTTGTTTTCAGGCTTGGATGAAACCTAAATTAGAGGACTAGGAAACATATTAGCTGACAATGTTCTTAATCAAGTAGTAAATTATTCCATAAATCCCTGCTACAGAGTTTAATCTGCTCTGTTTTCAATCTGTTTACTATTAAGAAGAACAGAGTGTTGGCTGTACCAGAGACAGGGTAAGAGATTGCTACAGTGATCTCACTGTGGTATCTGTGTCCCCAGGACAACTTTCTGACCTGCATGAAAAAGCCCTTCTACTCCTGTGTCCAGAATACAAGAAAGAGGAGGAAAGAATTTAATTAATTAGGAACAATAAGACAGCTTTCATTAAAAGTCATGAGGCAAAAGCCGTCCCCAGCCCCAGGAGACAGAGATTTGACACGCTCTGGAGCAGACTCCTGTGAGTCAGCTGGCAGGAGAAACCCATGCACACTGTGCAGCCGTGTTCTGTGCCTGGGGTGCTGCCTTGTGTCCCATCGCAGACCAGCAGAACCCGACCTCCATCCTGCACTACAAATTCAAATCTGCTCTACCCACCGCCTGTGGCATGCACACTCCCTCTCTCTGTGTGCACATGAGACCATTTTCACGTTTCTTCACATATTACTTTTGTTCAGTGCAGCCTTATTAAACACGCTCAGGTTCAGGCCTAAGGCATTTTAAATTTCCTGCACAAAGCACATATTTTACATCAACAAAACCTTCATTTCAAGTTTTGAAATGCTGATGGGGCTAACATACTGATCATTTGCCTGCCAGGTTATTTTCTTACTTACCATATGCTGGCTGTGAAGTTTTTCCAGAAGGGTGTTGTCTGTGCCTTTGGGGAATCGACTCTCTTCATTCACCAAGGCCAGTAGACCCAGTTTCTACAGCCAAACAAGAGACAGGCTTTTACAGTCAGCAAAAGCTCTAACTAGCACAGCACAAGAACCGGAGATCTGGACAGCACATTGACCAATAACCTCTGAGTTTTACTCAGCAAAGCTCAAGCTGAAAGCAGAATTCTGGCCAGTCGGTGCATTCAGCAAGCAGAACACACTGGAGATTATTTATAAAAAGTTCACGTTAAGGTTTTACTGAAATGCTGTTCCCTGTCTAAAACTATGACACCCTCCCTAAGCTTACTCTTACAATGAGAAGAGATCTGCTTTCTTGAGCCAGGACTATGGCTAGAATGGCTTATACTTTTGCCAGGTCATGCTGGGAAACGGATCTAAGCAACCGTTTTTAAAACCAGGAAACCCCAGGGAAGGTCTCAAGACAATCAGCAGTCCCACTGTGATCCCTGGAAACTGTCACAGATAACTGCTCACCTTCTCGATAAGGTCCAGGCACTCTGCATTATCCATCCAGTCAATGGCTTCCCAGTTTATCCCTTCCCTGACAGTCAAGAACAAACAGAGCAAAGATGTGAAATGCAAGATCCAACGCCCTGAAGTGCAGGAGAACAGAGGCAGCTAAGCACAGCAGCTGTCCCAGGACTCAAGACAATTTGCAGAATCAGGCTTTGCCGTGGCTGAGGGAAAAGAATAGGACACACAATGCACTGCTAACACAAGGAGACTGAAGTAGGAGACAGCCTTCCTTATCCATCCCAGTGACATAGACTGTCTACAAACCCTTCAGCCTAGGCTTCATACTTTCAAGTTTCAAAGCATTCAGAAACCTGTGGGCAACAGTTGGAAGCAACAAACGGGAATAATTTCTGAAGAACTGAAAGAACTATGTATTCCCCACAGGGAATAGAATATCTTATCCGCTTAATGACAAAAAATATCAGTTCACAGTGTTTCAGATTTTTGCAACAATAAGTATCAGACAGGCCACATGTTTTTAAAAAAAAAAGACCTCTGGATTCCTTTTAAGAGCAAGACCACCTTCTACAGTTGAAGAGAGCAAAGTTTTCTGAAACAAATCAAAGCGCAAACGAATCAAGTTGTGTCTAGTGCCACAGACTCCTTGCCTAATCAAATGATGAAATACATGGAGCTACTTACTAAACCTGAGGAAGCAGAGCTGATACTGTGAAAGATGAGCTTTAAGCACATCGCCTCAGAATAGCTTGATGAGTAGTCAATAATAAAATTCTCTCATTCTTTCCAAAGTTCAGCCACAGAACTTAAACTCCTATGTAATCACCAGGAAAAAAATCTTTTGTTACGATGATACCATTCTTAACACAAGCTTCCTGCAATGGTGGAATTGGCTTGAGAAGTGAGTGCATAAATAGCCCTGCAGATTTGTAATCTTTAGAGTTTCATGAATTGCCTATTCAACTGTCTCCCTTTACAAGGCTGCTCTCATTTGCACTCACTGACCCTATTCAATTGCTTCATTCACAAACATAAAGGCTTCTGTTTCAGAGCAAGAACCAAAGTATTTGTCTAGCAGCCTTCTCTAGAAGAAGAAATACTCTAGAACATCCCAGGTACTTCACAAAATATAATCAAATATGAAGCCCACAGAAGAGAAACAGCTGTGCAGAATGCCCCATGCTCTTCAAGCTCAGGAAACAGCCTGATTTAAATCTCCTTGGTGAGAAAAGGAGACCTTTTGACAGCATAGGAATCTCTAGGACAGAAAGAGCTGTTGGATATCTAACCATCTATCTTTAGGGACTTTACTTTTCACACACCAATATTCCACCTGCCTAACACCACCACTACCTTAGGCAAATTATTACTGAAATCAGTAATAAGGCCAGTGACCATTCTAATGGTTTTAAACCCAAGATCTTCCCATTCAGCTGAGAGATAGAAGGGAATCTGGACTTTCTAAATACCACAAGGGAGAAAGCTTTTGCTTGGAGACAAGTGACCTACGCTGGCAAAGCACATGGACAGTGCTTACAGAGAGACATCCACAGTCAGGGTTGCACTTAAGGCCCGGCTGCCTCTCCTGCCTTAGCAGTAGGGACTGGACAGCACAAAGGAGGAATGATGTCCTCCATTCTACCATCCATGAAAGCAATAGGGGTCCCACTCCCTTCATTTGTCACCTGTTGTACTCCAGTTGCTCCAAGGAGAAGATGTGCTTGTTGAAATATTCCTGGAGTTTCTCATTTGCATAGTTAATGTTAAACTGCTCAAAGCGATTCACCTGTAAGAAGAAACAAAAATTATAAAACTTAACATTCTTGTCCCTAGGCTCTAAAAGAATCTATAACAGCGATGGGGAAGGTGCCAGGCTTGGAATAAAGCCAGAGAGCATAGAGGCAATGGGTGTCAGATGGACATGAGGAGAACAGTATGGGGAGGTCCTCTAGGAGAACGGCTTTTGTAGCTCATGCAAGGTTAATTCAGTAGACCTAAATGGCAGTGAAGGACGCTAAAGACAATCATATTTCTCTTCTTCTTAGGAAGAAAGAAATACAATTCTCTAAGTGTTAGGTCATGGGGCTATCTCTTCTGTGAAATATCTGAGCAGTCACTGTATGGCTGTTCAACGCACATCCCTCATCAGTTGCAGCAGAAGCATTACACATAGGAGTCTCAACACAAGGCAAAACAGGCATAAACAAACAACGTGCACGTAGGAGTTTGACATTTAATCTGTATACAAGTTAAAAATTCAATATTACCTATCGCAGCACATCTGCTTAGGGTCTGTGTTACAAACCAGACCTTGAACATCAGCCTCCATGAATACAGGTGGCAGAAATGGGCAGCTAAATATATCTTGCTGCTTCCAGGGGGAAGTGGCAACAGAGAAATCCCAGAATGCCCTATGCTAACCTAAACAGGATACAAACCAACCAGAATTCCTTCCTATATGCACTGACATCTCTAAAAGCAACCCACCCTGCAAAAGACATAATCCTGACCTGAAAGTTCTCGAAGCCAAAGATATCCAGGATGCCCACAGACTTAAAGTTTTCCTTGCCTTTGATCTTCGTATTAATCTTGCTAATAAGCCATGAAAAACACTGGGAATAGAGCGCCATAGAGAGGGAGTCCCTGGAGTCAGCTGCCTGTAAATACAGAGAGAAAAAATATGAGTCACAGGGAGAAGAAAAGGCATAAGGGGCACCATGAATCTCTATGGGACTTCAGGTTCCTCCACTCCTCTTCAGATGTCTCAGTCTCTGTACTGGCTGTGTATGGTGCAGTATTTGTACATATAGTCAACACTGAAATTTGCAAATAGCCCAGCCACACACAGATGTACCATGTATGACCTTTGGGTAACTGAACTTGAGAGGCTGAAGGAAGTAGCAAAATCACTGACATCTGTTGGAACAAGTGCTGGGGCAGGGAAGATGGCAAAATACCTCATGACTATGCCTGCAGCAGTCATTTACATCATCTGAGCAAACATTTGCAGTGACAGGCAAAGTGTCTCGGTTCAGTACTCCTAGTAGAGCTGTGAAATGGATGTCCAATCAGTTTTTCAAATACTGGTAGGGCAGGATTTAATAGAGTATTCTGTCACCAAGTTACCCTTAAAGATCCCCTCTCCAAAACTTTTCTGCGAACAGCATTATCTTACTGGGACCCAGGTAGGCTGGCCAACAGCCAGGACACAAGCCTCAGAAAAGCACGGATTGAGACAGTTGGTTATGATCATAACCAAGTGGCATAGGTGGAAAAAAATAACTTAAATTGTTATCACTAACAGGCAGTAGATAATTAGGTGTATCTAAGTGTGTGGATGAATGTCTGAAATCAAACTTTTGAAATCTCAAGCAAAAGCCTGCTACTTGATAGCTGTAATAGGAATGGGCTGGTTGTAAATTTTGACAGCACTTGGACAAAACAGAAGCAGCATGCCCCAAATCCTCCAGTTAATAAAGAGACATGAGACGGAACCACAAATTAAGAGAATGATTGCACGCTGTCCTTCTGCACATACACTCTTTAGACTTGGAAACCAGAGTTTAAGGTTCTGGAAAGAAGAGAAGGCAAAAAATAAGGGTTCCCAAAAAGAAGACGTGATCCCAGAGAATAGAAAAAGGGGCCAGGAAAGAAGACAGCAAAGATCTTGACTGGAAGAAAGATGCTGAAAGTGGGGAAAGATCCTGTAGATGAGAGACACATGGAGACAAATGTCAGGGTATGCCCAAGGACCTTGGCTGGTAGTTCCTGAGACTGGTAACTTCAAGGAGCTACACAACATGAACCAACACAACTTTCTGCCTGACCCTCCTGGACAAGCAGTAA
The DNA here is from genome assembly GCF_034619465.1 of Leptosomus discolor. Classification (NCBI taxonomy): domain Eukaryota; kingdom Metazoa; phylum Chordata; class Aves; order Leptosomiformes; family Leptosomidae; genus Leptosomus; species Leptosomus discolor. The sequence continues at coordinate 18,587,054 of NC_141395.1, read as the reverse complement.
CCTCCTGACTGGGAAAAGAAGTTGACATCTAATGAACGTAATGTTGAGGCGTGAGTGAGCAAGTACATGAAATAATCAAGTAGTGTAAAAGCTACTTTTGTCATTTCATAAACCACACTATCTAGATCAATTACTAAGGCCCAGCCTGCAAGATCTTCCTTTTCACCTGACCTCGCTGTTTGTCTCCTCCTTTCTCTTCCTGGGTAGTATCTCCTCTCCAGCAGCCCAAGGCCAAAGACACACAGCAACCTCCCTTCTCCACAGAAGAGAACATTTCAAAGTGTGGGCAAACATACACCTTTTCTGGGTATTTCTTCTCTCCATCAGGTCATCTGTCTTATTAGCTGGGACTGAGAGTGCCCACAAGGCCATGCCTCTGTAGTGTTTCTGGCTACACAGCAAGTTAGACTCATTCTCCAGGAACTGGATCTCCCTATCCAGCTGTAAGCAAAGCTGCTTTCCCCACAATATGGCTCAAATGAGATTCTCAAAGGCTCCTTTCATCCTCCCAGCTTTGCCCGCCTTCAGGCCAGTTCAGCCCACTGAAATGTCAAAGCTCAGATGGGTAATGAGCCCATTACACAATGAGAAATCCCTGGCAGCTCTATCAATGCATTCCCGCAACAAGTGGGAATAGGTGGGCACAGTACATGAAGCAGGAACAGTTTTTACAGAGCCAGGGTGCAGTGCAACAGGCTCACATAGTAAAGACAGCTAAGTAGTACCATCCATTTGCTGTAACAATTTTCTTGCAGTATTAGTACTTCACTGGGCTGCAAGCAGTAAGTGTGGGGTCCAACATGCATAAATGTCAGAAGCAGCTACACTATCAGGGAAAGCTCTGTTCAGGGAGACTCTTGTAAATCCTACAACTGTGCGCTGTTGCTCTGGACTGCACGGAGTGTCTCTGGCATTATTTGTTATCCATCCTTGTGCACTGATATAGAAACATGTGACTTATTTAGCTGAGAAGAGAAACTGGTACTGGACACTGAGGAAATCTATCACCGACTATAGGCTGAAAAATAAATTTAACAGAATTTAATTGCAAAGAAAAGTCACAGACTATGAAAAAAAGATACCATTTCTTAAAGGCAAAGCTTAATTTGTGATGTATTAGCAGGTGTGTTTGCAGCTAGAAAAGAAGCGACTACTCTGCTGTAATGAGCACTGCTGAGACTTCAGCTTGAATACAGTCTCCAGTTATAGGCACTCCACTTCTTGAAAGATGTGGGAAAGCAGAGACAGAAGAAGAAGAGATTTAGAAAATTACTTACAAGGAAACACTGAAGGAACTGGATTGTTTAGCTTGGAAAAAGAGACCACCACGTGAAAAACTTCACAGAAGCAGAAGCTTATAAGGTGGACAGCTGGGATGTCAAAGGTAATCTAAATATGAGGGAAAATTTTTCAGCTCGAGACTCCACTGCAGCTAGAACAGGATACTTAAAGAGGCTGTGAAATTCCTTCCATGGGAAATCTGAAGGAAAGTTAGACAGACATCCGTCAGAGACAGCCTAGTAACTGGTTTCTCTGCCAATGTAGGGGTTGGATTGATAACCCTCTGTAGTCCATGACAGCACAAGATTTCCATTACAGATGTTTGTTTTGCTACATGATGCTTCTTCCATCTTAGTAATATTATTCCTAGTTTTCCAGTGTCTTGCATTTTATTAATGACAGAAGATTATGTACAGTTATCTGTGCATGGACCTAAAACACCAAGAGTGCCCTCAAGTGATCAGCAACACCACAAGTCAAAGTTAGCAGGCACAACACTGTCATGAATCACAGAGAAATGTAATAGATAAGCAGGACTGGCTTCAGCACGCAATACAGGTTCAGAAGATGAGAACTATGTGTCAGTTTATTCAGTCCTCCTTTGCAGTTGTATGGATACACAAAGAAGCTGCTGTGGGTTAACAACCTACCACCTGCCAGATGTTTCATGGTATCCGCGTGCAAGCTTTTATCTTCCAGTAAATGCCGCACAACCTGGGAGTTCTGCAAGGCAGAAGCAGGCACACATGCAATTACCACAAAGCATCTGATGTACCTTCTGCATGGCACAAGCATGACCAGTTCCTGGTGAGTGAAGGTGACTTAAAACCAGTATTGTGCATTGCCATTTGCAAGTGGACTCCCCGGTAATGCCTTAAGAACACAGTCAACACTCGGATCTGAACTACCAATGAGGGCAAAATACTTGAGGGCACAACTGAGCACCTAGGGGGTGTAACAGGAAATCCTAAACCTAAATGGATGATACAAGAGGAAGACAGAGGGCCTGAAAATGCAGAAGTGGCAGAAGCAGCAGCATACACTAGGACACTTACCTGCTCCACAGTGAGAGGGGAGCTGATCTCTTCCCCACGCAGAATCATGGACCTCTGTGTCAGTACTTCAGAAAGCTGAAAGGCGTCTAAGCCCAGGAGGTCACTGGCAATGTTCAGCACTAATAACAAAGGAGGACACACTTTTTTCTCCTGCATGGATCCCCATCACTCACATAAGTCCATATTCTGCAGCCCAGTAAGCAAATCCCAGGGACTCCTACAAGGCAAGTGACTAAGCCCCAGCACAAAACACACTCCCCTTTATTTAATTCTGTTTGGCATACCCAAAGCTGTAAGCTCACATACCCAGTCTGAGGCAAGGTCAGCACCCCTTATGGGCCACATTCAGACACTCATGTAAGTCAGATTTTCTGCTGACAATAGGAAAAGCAAAGCACTGTGTAAAGCTCAGCACCAGCAGAATATTTGAATGGGAAGATATGTTTTCCTAAAGGCACAATAGTGCAGTCTGAGTGTGAGACTGTTAAACTTGGATGTCAAGAAGAGAGACAATTAAGTTAAAACTTGAAGCACTTATAATATTTATGTATTGCTTCTGTCTGTTTAGGGATTCACTTTACCAGCCCATCTCAGATTGGGTAACTGTAACAGAGCACACACTAGCAGATGCTTCAAAGGAAGATGGAAAGTCCGTAACAGACTACTTTTATCTCAAACTCCCCCCTGTTCCTATTTCTTCCTGCTCTCTCAATGCAAAAAAGAAACTGTGAGACTGTGGACTCAGTCTGAGAGCATCAAGGAAACAAATGGATCACATGGCCACAGCCCAATTAAATCATACCAGTATGCTCTGGAGCCATGCATCCTGTGGCAGTGCTTTTGCAGGGTTAAACTGCGGGGAACCCGCTGGCAAAGGCACTGCAGACCAGCATAGCAGAGGGAGATGAGGGACGATGGAGTGAGCTATACTGGGGGCCTTGTGGGGCTCTGCATGGTCTACCAAATTGCTAGGGTCCCACTTACCTGCTTTCGTTGTAACCTGGGCCCCACCAGCTGTCATGAATTCAACATTTCCCAAATGAAGTGTGCCAGAAAGAAGCTTGAAGATGTCTCTGATTTCTTCAGTGCTGAAGTCCACCACCTTCATGGCAGTCTATGCAAAACCATACAGCTAATGTTGGCTGTACATACAGCTGCAGTACAATACAATCACCACACTCATGCCCAGCCTGTATAAGATGTAAAACTCAGAATTGTAGTCATCATGAATCAAAGTGAAATGGGACGGCACAGCCCCTCTCTCAGCTATACATCTGCCAATGATCTTCACTGTCTCCCATTCTCTCCTTCATTTACCCTATCCCCATCTAAGGCAGGTGGGCATTTGCCCTAACCTCCAGTTGGACTTTGCTGCTGCCGCTGCCTGTCTGTCACAGGAAGAATGTGTGTGTGTGTGCCTGCATGAGGAAATCCTTCCCTGAGCACTGGCAGTACAGGTTGCAGATGTCACTGGACTGCTTCCACATTCTACGTTATTGTCTTTCCTGAAGGACGGATCCATATAATCTACTTAATTTACTCTGATCCATGTAACGCTATTTACTCTAGTTTAGAATAGTAGTTTTATGCAGCAAGATTTAAAACCAGGCTTTCAGCATTAACTGCTAGAAGGTTAGAAACAGGTTACCAGATAAGAAGGAAGTATGGCACATTCCCTTTGTCTTAGTGCATGCAGGTGAGCCAGCGTTCTTGGGGCATAAATTGACTTTGAGAGGTAGGACCTGTTTTTCATGCATTCGCCCTGCAGTGGGGCACTCCAGCTTTCTAGTTCCCTTCTTTCCTCCAGGTGTCTCCTCAGCTGAAGTATTAAATACCATGTCACCATCAAAACCTCTGCTGTACAGGAGACATTTCCTTCCCCTAAATCACACCTAAGCAGGAGCTATCAAAATCCTAAGCTGACTCCACTCATGTTGCCCATCTGGTTTCAGCTACATTATTAAAGCACTCAGGCCAATAACCAGTTATCAAACAAAACATGAATTGCATATTCATCCTGCTAAACCCGTAACCTCTTTAAAGCTACAGATGCCTATTGAAATCTGTGTAGTACTTCAGAATATGCCATTTGCACAGGTGATACAACTTTACCAGAGAATTTCTGGAGAACAATACCTTCAGACCAAACTGTTCCCCTTCTAACGGTCCATGTGAGGTTTCCTGCATCCAGCCATCTAGAGGGCTCCCAAGAACCATTACGGGATGGGACGATGGGGTTGATGGTCCCCAAATCTCCACCATTCTAAATTATTATTCATCCTTGACTGTTTCCCAAATTCCACCATTTCTGTACACCAAAAAGCACTCTTTGAGCCTTGTTTTTACCATAAACAGGTAAAGCTGAGTTTCAGACACGTTGAAGACCATATTTTGGCTTAGATCAAATAAATTTTGCCCATGAGATCTAGACCCTGCAGTGTGTTTAGCCCATGAGATTGTGCCCAGTTCAGGAGTTAGGACAGGACTCACCATGACCTTACTGAACATCTCTACATCATTCAGATTCTCATCAGTCACACAACCAGACTGGTTCAAGTAGCGATAAGTCTCTGGCTCAGAGAGGGAGAGGCTCTCTGCAACAGAGGAAAAAGAGGCAGGGAGGATAAAGACAACAATTTATTTAGCAATCAGCCTTTTCATTCTATGATCTTGGTCCCCCAAAACAGTGCATATGTTTACCATAGGAAGAATTCATCTGAATAGGTTCCATATCCCTCAAAAACCACACCTAGACAGTGAATACACTGGGGAAGGGGAATAGGAGGGTGTGTGGTAACAAAGCTTGCAGATGGTATGCAAAATGATTGAGAACAATCAAATCCCAAGCTGCAGAGTGGCAGAAGAATGACTCAGAAAAAAAAAAAAAAAACCTACCCAAAAAAACAGAAAATGAAATTTAATCTCAAAGTTGAGAAAGAGACCAGAAAAATAGTCTTAACTATACATATACAGTAATGACCTCTAAATTAGATATCACCACTTGAGACAGAGTTCAGAGTCACAGCAAGATTTCTGAAGACATCAGCTCAGTGCTGAGCAGCAGTCAAAAACTGAACACAGTTCAGTTCCTTCAGTTTTAGAAGGAACACAGAACTAAACATAAAACCAGAATTAGGTCTCCATACGTATCTGTAGCACAACCTCATCTTAAATACTGTCTGAAGGTTTGATCCTCTATTTCAAAAAGGATAGAGGAGAACCAAAAGATCTATGACGAAAGAAGAGAAGGATGGTCAACAGCCAGAAGCACATCACAGATTAGGGAAGTGAAGCAGCCTGGGACACCAGCTTGGAAAGGGAGACGGGGAAGAATAGCAGAGATCTGCTGAAGCAAATAATCTGTTTTGTATGCTTTCCCTAAGTACTTGCTAATAACCATGGTCCCCACTATCTTCCTTTGCTTTAGATGGATCTCTGAATGGACCTACATGGCCATTCCTGCATGAACTCCCTAGAACTGGAACCCTACTCCCTTCCACTCTGTGTGAGGCCCAACTCTTCCATCTGATTATTCTAAGGCACACAGAACAAAGGCATAAAGAAATTCCCCAGTCCCTCAAAACCAGAGTGCAACCTGCCTACCTATGTGACCTCTTCAGCAAGACCAGCAGTGCTCAGCAGTGCCTGGGGCAGGTACACACAAACGTTAAGGGGGTGCTGCACTACAAAGAGGATTCTTCCTGCCACTTTCTCTGCAGGCCCTCTGCCAGACCCAGCTCTCCCTTCCCCATGCACGGAGATACAAACCCTTTGTTCAGATACTAGATATATTTTGACTCTAGTCCTGCCACTACATCACTGGTCTTTCCAATTCTTTTCTCTCCTATTACCTATACTGAAGGCCTGTTATAAAAGTATGTCTGTCAGTCCAACCTTTGAACTCCTTGACAGCTCCCATCAGCATCTGAATCAAGACTCTTCACCCTTCCTTTGCCTCTAGCCAGTTTCATTAATGCCTCCTTTCCACAAGATTTTCCCTCCATCTCAGAATTCTTGACGTGTCATTTCTTATACGGCATTTCTGTCATCCTCAGCCTCTTTTTCTCAACTCCCCTTTCTATTTCCCATGAAATCACCATATGGCCTTCAAGCAAAAGTTGATATATCAAGTACCTGAAATATCCATTCCCTAACTGACTTACACCAGCTTCACATGCTGGACTAGAAAGAGGACAGAGCCATTTCCCAGAAAATGAAATTACCTTTCTGCTCCCCACTCACACCAGCTAGCAGAGCATAAAAGATGTGGTAATTCCTCTCTCCGGGGTTCTGGTGTACCACTCTGTTCTGAAACAAAGAATATAGGAGTAGCCAGTAGAAAGAGATCGCATTTGTGGTTATAAAGGCAAAATGAGGATCGGAATACAGGTAAGTCTCCAGGGCCAATGCACAAGAGGGGTTTCTTCCAGTTTCGTGACGGTGTTGTCTAAATAAGGTCTACATCAAGATCTTGCCATGTGTGGCTGTGCAACTGAACATGTACAGTCTTCTCTGAACTCACTTAGAGAGCGCGCGCAGGAAAAAAACTGAACCTTGTCAGTTCTGGCCCTGCTCCTCAGCGAGTTCCTGAGTCCAAAGTAAACTACGTCAGAGCAGAGATGTCTGCATTTGGAGTTGTACCCCCATATTCCTCTCTATGGAACTGAGTTTCCAGGTACTTGTTCTGTCTCCCTTTCCCTTTGGTAAACAGCTTTTTCTTGGCATCTCTCTGTAAGTCACAGAGTCTATCAAAGACAGGAGAGCAGGCTCTGATAGATATGGAACAAACATTGTTCTTCCAACATCCTCTTCCTCAGCTGGGACAGTTGCAGTAGTAACATCTAAAAAGCTAATGTCTATGTGCTGTGATGGAGGCAGCATCATCCAAGATCTGGCACAGCCCCACCATCCTATGAGGAGAGGGCTCACCCAGCCATCAGTAGAGGTGATACCTACCTTTTCCAGTAAATCTGAATGGTATATTAAAGAGAAAACATTCAAATGACATAGGCACAGATCTCCTGATAACTGGCAAAGAAACTTCTAGACACATTGGGATGAACCCTGTAACAAGCAAAAATTATTAAATAAATAACTGACACTTTGGAAAGTGGTACAAAAAAGTGGTCCCAAACATCATCTCAGATCCTCCCCTCTACTCCTCATCCAAGGAGGTATTATGTGCCAAAGACGTATTTAAAAGGGCAGGGTCAGATAGCACATAGGACCTGCACAATGGTGAGGTAACCTAACAAAGGATGAACCACACTAGAGACACCTAGAAAGATTAGGAAGGCCACTCTAATCTGAAAGTTTGTATTGCACACAGCAAGTCTTGCATCAGTTTTCATTGCTTCTGCAAGAGACCGCTATCTTTAATCTACCGACAGCACAAAGAGCAGAGACTAAACAATCCAAGCCTGTTATTTACAGCAGTAGTAAATTCATCTGGCTGCTACGCCAGTGGAAATTGGTGTGGTTTGCAGTCATCAGCGGCTTTGAATGTCAACATCAAGAAATGTAGCCAAGGCAGTTTTAGCTGCCTCACATAGACAAAAGATATGTCAAAGCCTTTGGCAGAGGGGGACACAGGCAGACATGGAAGAAAGTGGTCATGGTACAACATAATTCAACTATATCCAGACTTCCCTGTCCTTCTTGTCACTGGAACAGGCTCCCCAAAGAAGTGGTCACAGCACCAAGCCTGTCAGAGTTCAAGGAGCGTATGGATGACGCTCTTAGTCATACGATTTAGTTTTAGGTAGTCCTACAAGGAGCAGGGAGTTGGACTTGATGATTCTTATGGGTCCCTTCCAGCTTGAGATATTCTATGATTAGGCTTCCAAGGTCCACTGGAGATGGGCAGCCCAAAACAGGGAGTCCTAATTGGCTCTCTAAATTCCTGTTCTCCTATGCATCCAAATACTGTGCAGAATATATTGATCCTTAGCTTGTCTCACTTCTCTACATTGGCAGAGCTAATATAAGGGAACAATCCTCTGGGAAAAACAGGATGCAATCAACATGCGGAATCTTCCTAGGCAGCAAATTTAGTGATTCAAGTATCAAGTGTTGCACTTGCCAAAGTGAAAAGTCAAACTACGTCCTTACCTAATGTAGTACCTAGACAAAAGGTTTACAGAGTAGGGTGCTGCAGAGCCACAAAACAAACGTTTCTTCCTTCCAAGTTCCCCATTTGCCCACAGTTATAAACTGGCTTTGAGAAACTGTGATGAGGGATTTCCGGACCCACACTGAGTACCTCCTCATCTTCACTCACTCCATCCATTTCTGGTCCACTGAAGAAAAGGATACAATCAGTTACTCGGCCTCCCTGGATGTGTCCATGGTGAGAGAAGTGCAGCTGGATGAACTTGCCAAAGCGGCTGGAGTTGTTGTTATAAACTGTCTTGGCATTTCCAAAGGCTTCCAGAATGGGGCTGTAGAAACAAGGCAATGAAGGTATGATTGGTGACGGGATTCCACTAGAACAAGGCGTGTGCCCAGCCTTTTGCCATGTGCACAGCGTGCACTGCCATGTGAGATTAACTTGTTAGAGCACCAGACTGGACAAGCAGGAAGAGCTCAAGGGCAAGGAAGGATGGCAAGAGCAATTTAACATGCTGCTAGACAAATTTTAAACCTTTGGGACTGGAGGTAATTAAATCAGTCCCCAGTCAGTATGGGCAGCTGGTGTTCACACCGTCGAGGGCATTCCCCACCAACGTGGTTCAGGAAATGAAAGGTGGCAAGACCCAGCCAGCTTGTCTGCTTAACACAGCAGCATCCCATGAAATGGGCTTCTATTTTTTTTCACGATTTTCAGAAGCATCAGACATAGAGGGCAAACACTCTGTAGCTTTAAACCACATCCTCTTTGTTTCTGCTTCTACCTTTGAAAGAGGAGACAGTAGAAGCCATCTCTTAAAGTTACAGGAAAACATTTTCAAAGTAACAGACAAAGATAGTACTAAACTGATTTGTTTGGTACTGAAATTCGATTCCGAAACACACAAGCCCTTGTTACTTCAATCTTGCCCAGGCTGATACAAGCCACGTGGTTTCCAAGAAGAGGGACTACACATATACTGTAGATCTGAAAACTTTATTCTAAGAGAGTCACACCATCCACTTCAGGAAAAAAAATGGTGCAAGAAAAGCTATCACCAGACTTCAGACAGATGACAAATTGAAGAGTTTTGTCTCCTGGTCACCCTCCTGTCTTCAGGAGGTTCACGCAACATGGAAAATGGTGAGTTAAAGTGCAGCTTGGTTCCTGCTCCACAGAAAAGTGCAAGGGAAAAGCCTAAACCATTCAAACTGACATGCTGAATCCAGGATTAAAATATTCATTTTTGCAATTTAGCCAATTCTAAAATAATCTGAAGGCCTGACAAGCAAGAAGTCACGCAGATGTTACAAGAACATCCTGTATGCGGTCATGTTTAGTTTTAAAACATACATAGTTTTTAACAAAAGTTATTGCCGTTATTACCCTGAGATACTGGCTTTTCAAACATCTCCATCGATCTACTGTGCAGTTCCACTGGAGAGAGGGGCAGATACAGGATCATTCACAAGTTAATAATTACAACATGACAAATAATCACAACTACAGATACCACTGGAGTTTGCTGAAAGCTTCAGGCCTTGCAAGTGTTAGCTAAGTGAGAGCTGTGGTTGTGGGAAAGGCCCAACAACCTTCAGGAAACTCCAGGTAGTATTTTCCTAATTTATCTCTTGAAAATATCACTTTACGGAAACAAAAGGATAGCAATTAAATTGTTCTGTTATAATGCACTACAACCATAGAAATCCCAGTCATAGAAATCTGTGTGCACAGATGAGGAGGTAAATTCCTTGCCCTGGAGAATGTGAACTCCAAGACCCACGCCTCTGAAACAAGTATGTAAATAAGGACATTGCACAGCAATATCCCACTAAGCACACCAACGCCATGAATCAACAAAAATTAATGGGGACGACCAGAAAAAGGGAGGACAGGGTTATGTTATATGACCACCACAGTTGCAGTGAGAGTGCAGTAACCAGCCAGCCAATCTTTATGGCTCTAAATCATGTTAAATTAGATAAGCAAAGCACAAGGAAATATCTTTATAGTTTAGTTTGGCAATGGGTGCATGCACATGAGCATGGAATTCTTGCAGGGATGGGGGAGGAAATAGGCACGTGGGTGTCCGAAGCTGGCGGCAGCTGCAAGGCAGAGGGGTGGGTGAGCAGATACAGCCAGGAACGAGGGCAGGCGTCCGGGCCAAGCAAAGTGCCCGCGCCAGCAGGCACATCGCAACGTGGCATTTGATGCAGCAGTGAACTGTGCAAGGCAGAGCGGCGCATCGGGAAGGTGATGCTGGCTGCTCAGCTGGATGTGGGCAGGATGTGTTGCAGGACTTAAAAGGATGGGAACCAGTTTTAGCAGGGCAGCAGAAAGTGAAGCCTGGATTTCAGAAAGATGCTGCAACATATGCAGCTCCAGGATTCAGATGCATGGCTGAAGACAAAAAAGAATATTTGAAGATTAGAGGGATGAATAACAGGAAAGGTGGCTATGCTGTCAGCAGTGGCACCGAACACAGAGAAGGGAGCTTCAGAGTGAAGCAAGCAAGAAAAAAGCTGAGAGGAAAGTTAGCAGAATTTTTACTGGACTGATGGATATTTTCAAGAAGGAAAACAGACCAAATCAACAGTGCCAAGGGAGTTTTCAGAGCCTGATTTCTGAGAAACATGCCAAGCATGAATGTTACAACACACAAGCAAATGATAGAAAGCTGATGTAACGTTTTGTTTATAATGCTGTCTGAAATGGAGAAAGAATCCAGCATTGTTCCTGGGTATGTGCTGGGGTGCAAGGATGAAAATCCACCATAAGCTAACCCAAGGAGGGCCACTGGCAGAGCAAGTGAAGCTGAACTGCAAACATATGAGGCAGACTCGTTAGGAGTGGCAGCAGCTTCTGGCTCTGGGCCAGGTCTTCAGCTTCTCTTCTTTAGGGAAAGGTGACAAGTTCTCTTGCACTCGCATTGCAATAGCTCACGTAGCTCCAGAGACGTACAGAAAACAGGCTGCAAGCTCTTACCCCCACAGCTTACCTCACAGCTGTGGGATCTTGCAAACTCAGGAATCACCTGCCTACCATCCTAAGCTTTCTGGATCACAGTCAAGTTACCACTTAATCACTAAGCAGGCTTGAGCCTTCTAAGCTGCTTGCCTTAAAGCAGATTTTGCAGATCTTGAGTCGTGACTGTATCACACTTAAGAACTTTCTCCAATTTGCCAATGTCCCTGGTAAAATCTGCGCACCTGCAAAGGATAAGTCATCCAAAAATAGTCTCTTGAGCACAGGTCCAAAGGCAGCAACCCTTCTGCTCAGTGCTGCTCTTCTTATAAGGATCCTAAAAACTGCAATGCTCTTGCAGCTGCCACGTTAGACACTGCATGTGTGTTTGGGTTTTTTTCATCACAGTTACTAGTAACTTTTCTGTGTCACCATCTTCCAGGAAACATTCCTTCTCTCTCCTATCTGGGCCCTGAAATATGCCACTTGCATGAGAGTCACTTTTACACAGACGGTTCAAAGGATTCCAGTTAATTATGCAACTAGATCCTGTTGCAGACATCTGATTTACTCCTCTGGAGATGTCTGCAACTATCACAGGCTCAAACTGGGGCCAACCTGCAGCCTCACCCTTGACAGTGCTAAACTGCAAGACGCTCAGCAAGGTCCTCCAGCCACAGGCAAGACAGTCTTGTGTTTGGAAATTTTTGTTTACTTTAATTTATTAAATAGAATTCAAGTGTTAAGAAAAAGGAGGAGATGAACAATACAACAGATACTTAAGTAAAAAACTTTCCTCCCTCTTCCCAAGGCTTACCTGAAAGCCAAACACCTATTGTCCTCCTTTTATTAGCCTCAGCTTCCATTTTTACCTCAGGTTACGACCAGTCTCTCGCAACTCCCCCCACAAGGCAGCAGGCAGCACGGGCGGCTGGGCTAACACACATAACTCACTTTTTCTGTTGCTCTTTGATTTCTTGTTTGCTCTGCTACTCTTTGCCTGTATTCTTCAGCTGCACTTTGCTTCTTCAGGTTTTCCTGACCCTTTTTTCCTTGGTGTCCCCGTTCCAGCATGGGTCACCAGTGGGCAATGATCCCTCATGGGTGTCCTGTCCTGACATGGGTCCACGGTCCCTCAGGGGTGTCAGGACCTCCTTCAGCATGAAGCAACCTCCACAGAGTGCATCTCTATCCCCTCATGGCTGCTGGTTTCTTTCCTGAACACATTTGATCTGGGCGCCATGTACTTCCCTACCTGCCTGACGCCTTGGCAAGGTTTTGGTGGCTGGTGGTTATTCCCTGGTGCCAGCTCCAGCCGAGACCAGCTCTGACCAGCCCAGGGCCTCCTCACTCATGCCCCTTACAGCTCCCATGAAGTTTCTCGGTGGAATCACCTGCCTGGACAGCAGGAGAGCTGCAAGGTGGCCCACAGGACCTCTAAGGGCAAGACAAACCAGCGGCCTGAAACAGAGGCTGAGGGAGAGTGGGGGTTAAAGGAGGAGACTAGGAGTCAGAGTGTGACGGAGACTCGCTGTGAGCGCAGTCACAACCAAGAGCTGTGGGAGAGGGGGACGACCTAGGACAGCCAGGGAGGCATGTAACCCAGCCACTGCCACGAGAGATGTAGAGCTGGAAAGAGGGACAGCGCAGTGATGTGCAGGTGAGATCAAGGGTGCAGCTGGGCAGGCACAGGGGATGAGTTACTGAAGGATGGAGAAATCCCAGCCTTGGCTAAAGCATTAATTCTCTGGCTGCCACGTGCACCCTGCACTGCTATTGGAAAGAAGCCTAATTCATCCACGGGCAGCTGGAAAAGCAGCCAGCGTGAGGTGTCCCAGTGAGACCATGGCCTCTGCGTTTCACTGACATGACACCATTCCGCTGCGTGGTCCTCACTGCCCACGTTTGGCTCCATCCACGGCCCGGCTGCCCAGAAGGCCATGCCCCTGCCAAAGGCAGGCTGCCCAGCAGGCCGATGTCTGCAGGGTACAGGATCCCGCACACCCGTGAGGGTGACCATACCTGCTTTCCAGGATGGCTTCTTCCACGTGAGTACTCTTCTCAGATGGGGAGGCCCCGAGGGAGGTCTGGCTCATGGCTGACAGAAATTTCAGCAGCAACTTGGTGCTCTCAGTCTTTCCAGCTCCACTTTCTCCACTATTAAGAAAAAACATACATTTCATTCACAAATCCAGGACAGACAGAGCTAATGACCTTCCCACCCATGGCAGAGAAGTGATCTCCAGGAATAAACATGTGGCATCTCCACTGTGACAAGCAGGGATCAGGCAAAGGGTAGGGAAGATGGAGTGGATATTTAGGCAGATGTCATTGCAAACAGAGCAGCAGGAGCAAGGCATGTAATGCAGTCAGGAAGTAGCTGGTTTTCCCATTTCTAACCTTATCAGAACACACTGGCTGTCATGACGCTTCCACAAGCAGCAGTAGCACTCGTTAGCAGTGGCGAAGATATGGGGAGGCAGCTCACCCAGGCGGTGCTGTCTGTACAGGTCTATGGCATCCACACTGTACAGACCAGGGATGGGTTTGTAGGGATTTACTGATGCCAAGATGGAACCAATGTTTGTCTAGGGTGAGAAAACAAAACACAGCAAGGAAATAAAGCTCCTGAAAAAAAAAAAAAAAAATCACGACAAACCCAGACCCTGAAATAACTCGTGGTGAAGGAAGAAAGCCTAAATAAGGAAGCTGGGCTTCAGCAGAGAGCTCCCCAATTTGGCAAAGAATGTACAAACCCCAGTGCAGGGGCTGCACAACTGGGTATGGATGGGGCAGTTTGAATTTTGCTGCTTTACAATAAAAAGTTCTTAGTCTGTTGTCTTTGCTAAATTAAGCTTACACAATTTAAAAACATGAAGACATCTTCATACCCAGCTACCTTGCACTGCACTTGAACCCAAAAAGCAGAGCCAGGAGTGTCAGGAGATACCTTCAATGTGCCTATCCACAGTCTTAAGTTGAGGGAGCTTGGCAGGTTTCAAGTACCTCCTGAATAAAGAGGGACACAGAGACACACACACACGTATGTGTGAAGAGCCGCTGAAGCATATCATTTTTCTTCTGCTGAAAAATGCTTTTTGAAGCAGCTTAAATCATTTGGTAAGCCAAATCAAAATTGACAGCTGATGAACCTCAGGATTTCAAGTCAAAACATTTCAAGTCAAAGCATATCTACATTTTCTAAAGATTTTATTTTGAAAATATTGATTTTGAAAATCTCATAGGTCAAGAAGAAAGTTAATAAAAGCCTAATATTGAATTTCAAACATATTCTTTTTTGAAGTCAGAAGGAAATTAATTTTGGTTTTTGGGGCATGACTTTTTCGGTTCAGCCAACCATCTCAAATCCAGTTATCCTCAGAGCTGCAGTTCAGAGCAATGGTGCCACCTCTCTCCTAACAATGGCTTTGTAATATGGTCAACATCCAGCTTAAGTCCTGCTGATGGTGCAGTGGCCTCCTTCACACAGACATCTTGGGCTGCGCTACTCCAGGAATACCCATTCTCAGCAGGGGTGACAGAAATTGCTGCAGTAGGCGCCAAGCTTTGTGGCCAGGGACAACACCTAGGATTATTTCCAAACCACAAACTACGAGTCACAACATACATATACAAGGATTTGCAGGCATCCATCAGGGAAGCTGTAAACAAAACACTTGGTGACAAGACAGACACATGCTTTGTCCCTGCCAAATGAATTCTCGGGCCATACTGCAATGCCAAGCTCTGAAGCCAGAAGCCAGACTGGTAAGATGCTGTAGTCACCAAAATATTTAAGACTCATTTATTAAAGCAGCAGTCAGAGATGATCAGGGGGAAAAAACCCATCAACTAGGTCTAATGCATTATCAGTATGAACAGGCTAGCATGTCCTCTGGACCTTTGTGGGCAGAAATATAATTCACTGGTGATTAAAGCAACAAGCAAGCAGATGATCTTTGGCAACAAAGGTGGGAGGAAATAGGACAGCATTGAGAGAGGAAACACGGATCAGGAAAAAGCGCTGTACAATCAGTTAAGCAACAGACATTGTCCAGAGACTACAAGACAGATGTCCATCCTAACACTTCTCCAGACCTTCACAGCATTTTTTCCTCTCAGATGTTTCATTTTGCATTGCCCACTCTAGTTTCAGCTCTCCCAAGGAACAGAGCTCCCACTGCAGTCCTTTCCAGAACTTCTTCCACTACAGCCATCCCTTTCAAAGGTGTTTCCAGGAAGCTTCTCCATCTCCCAGCTGCAGTCCCTTATAGACAATTACTATCCACAGTTTTTAATAGCAGTAGCATTTGTGCATCAACCATGTACATACCAGTCACTCTATTAGCAAGGGGTGATCATCCCCAGAGAACTCTGGAGAGCAGGACAAGCCATGTGTGGCATATCTGCTTCTCAAGATAATAGATCCTACTTGGGTGGTTAGGCATGGCTGAGCTAGGGACAGCACAAAATGTGGCAGTACAGCCCCTGGCTCATTTGGACATCACTCATTATCTTGGGTCTACTTTTATTAAGGGATACAGGAATGAAGGGGAAGATGCACTCCTAAAAGCTGCAGGCTGTTGCGGTGCTCATATCATTTCCGTAAACAGTTTGGTAGAGCTTGAACAGTATTTATTTGAAAAAACAAAGGTATTGCTGAGATTGTCAGCATTCCTGTAGCACATTAATTATGGGTACCACACCAATCTAAATATACTGCTACCTACACTCCCTGACCAGAAAGGATCCCCTTTAGGAGCTCTTGGTAGGATGCCTCCGGGCATACAGCTCAGAACAGCACTGCCCTTTTTCACAGCAGTTCTCCACATTCTCAGTTTTCCATCCTCTCCTTAATTATTTTTATTATTATTTATTTATTATTCTTTTTAATACTAGTTACCAGTATTCCAGGCTACCCATTCCTTCAGGTGAATTTGTTTTCCAGAAAATGATTATATTTCTCACTTGTTTCTGATCTCTCTGATTTCCTTCCAAATATTTTTAGCCCTGACTGATAGGCATAACTCCTCTCAGTATAGCTTCATCTGCAACCTTAGCCTAGTATGTGCTATCTGTGGAGACCATTCAGGATGATATTAAATGAACTCAAACCCTTTAACATTTATGGTATTCACAGATCTCACACAGATCACTGCCAGTCATTAGGTGGCACTACAGCTGACATTCTCAATTTCTGCTTAACTGAAAACTATATGCAGCTGGGCTATGGCAAAAACTAATAGTTAGTGATATGTAATATTAATGTCTGCACTGCAGAAATGCAAAACAGCATTTGCACGGTTTGGTGGCCTCCGGGCCAGACAGCACAACCACATACGCAGATACAGCCCCACTCAAGAAGGGGCTTACAATCCTTCACTGAGGGGTTCTTCCAAGTGCTGAGCATGTTACAGAAGTTGGGCCCCTCCATAAATCTCCAAAAAATTCAGATCTGAGGTGCACTATGCACAGGCAAAAAAACGACACCATATTTAAACTTCAACATGTTTACACATGGATGGAGAAGCCACAGAACTAATGCTGAATGGGAGAATGACATATCAGAGCTAGAGGAAAGGCTTAAGGAGATACAGCTGCTGTGACACTGTCACAGCGCCAGTGTTGTGGCATTTTTGGTGCAAGGCACAGACTGAAAAGGGAGACAATCCTGCCTCACATTTCAAAGTGTGAGGAAGAGGAAATGGGAGGAATATACCCAAATGGGCAAAGAGCTGCACAAACACATAGCACATGTCAAACACAGGTCAGGAAGCGTAGCAAGGACAAGGGCCAGCAAAAGGGGGTTTGCACGTGGGTATTGCCACAGGGTCACAAGGCTGTGTTGACAGACAACAGGCAAGAGGGCCTACAGCAACAAGAAAGAGAATTTGCAGTCTCCTCTGCATCCCAGTACAGGAGGTGGTTCAGAAATGGGGTCACTTTATTGATCATTTCCTGGAATACAGGTGCATATGGTTTGGTTGCCTTGGTAACAAGTTGCTATGCAACACAGATAGAGATTTACATTTTTCCTGTCATAATCTGAAAAACTCTGGGTGCACATAGCATGGACAAGCAAGGTAAGAGTAAAGCAACGTGAGGCAGTCTGTAATACATCCTTCTCGTCGTCTTCAAGTCTCAGGAGAGCACGCTGACATCCCAGCACTCGAGGGATGCCTTGTCCCAGGTGTGCTTTCCCTCACAAGTCCCTTTCCTGACACTTGCCTCCTTCCTGAGGGCCCAAGAGAGAAATCAGGAGATGCTTGGGGTATTCATCTGTGCAAGGACAGCAGAGCAACTCAAGAAAAAGGCACAACTGCATGTAAAAACAGAATTAGGCAACAGGTTTTCTTTCCTAGTTTTGTTGAGCAGTAGCTTTGTCTGTCCAGATCAGGAAGGACACTCAGCCACAACCTCTGTACACTGCACTTTCCAGTCTGCTTGGCCGTATAAACCTCTGAACAGCAATAATGGGGAATCTGGGGAACGCTTGTAAAACAGGGGTGTCCACAGAGGATACAGAGCTGCACAACTACCACAAAGCCCAGAGGTGAACATTCATGTTTTGGAAGTTCTTCTATAGATGCAAAGAGGCAGGCTCCTGTGGTAGTGATAGGCTCTCACAGGGCTGATGGAGCTGGCAAGGCAGAAAAAGCCCTCCATTTCTATCCCCGTGAAACAATGGTCAGAAAACAACGTTAAAATCAGCATTTCACATGTGAAGTGGCAGCCCCGAAGCTAAACAAAAATCATTAGCCAAGAGGGACATGGCCCAGCTTGAGCACTTACATAGATGTTACCCTGTTGGTAGCGCTGGTGCAGGTTAAGCAGGATGGCAGCTTCATGCAGATCTCCCAGCATGGACATGTCTTCTACCCCATCAACGCTGGTCTGGTGCATTGGCAAGACCTTTCCTCTGGAAAGGGAGGCCTTGGGGCACTGGAATACCTGGCAGAAGGAGAAGGACAAATAAGCTCATGACACCCAGGCACATGGTCTGATTTCCTGCCAGAAACATGCCCCTTTCCACAGCTTCATACTTCAGCACTGGAAAAGGAAATGAATAAGGCACAGGTCTGCTCCCTATTTTTATAGTCATTCTTCCGTTCCTGTTCTGACCAATTTGAGCGCTCTGGCCAGAAACCATACAGGACACTCCCTTCTTTTGCTACAGAGTCAATTTCTCATCTTCACTACTGACAGGGCCAGATCAATGCAAGGTTACCTGATTTGTACCAAAATCCCCTTAGCAGGAGCACTGCAGCAGCCTCCAGCTGCCCTAGGCTGGACAGGTATGACACCCTGCACTCACGACTGTGAATAATGATGGCAGCTGCTCCCAAGAGACTAGGAACAGTCTTTCACAAAAACATAGGTGGGATCACGTCTCTGACTGTGGGGAGGTTGAGGCAAAGCTTATTTGCATTCCAAGTTTGGCCCCGCACTCTCCATACAAGCAGCCAGAGAGTGTCTGGCAGAAGTTGTCATGTCAAGACCAAAGGACAGCAAAGCAGATAAGAAGCCAAATAAAGTAGTGACATCCTGTGTGCATGCTGGCAAGTATGTATATGATGCAGCTTTCAAAGTGTTTGTACAGTGACAAGTATTAACTTCTACCACTGCTCTGGGAAGTACCCACTTCTCTCTCCTCTTGACTCAATTGTTGCATCCTTCTTCCTGATAGATCCTCCTCCTCCTTGATAACCCACTCATCAGCTATCAGGTCATCTTCTTCACCCCCTTTCAACACAGCTGAGATTATGTGACTGTTCCCCTCCACCATAGCCACGTCCCAGCCCTCCTTTCCTCCTCCTCAAGCACGATGCTGGCATTTCACAAAAGTTATTTCAGTTGCTACCCACTCTTGGATTCAACCATGTTACATCTCCCACCCAGCAACCCAAGCTGTGCTAGATGTTAAGACCCAAGACAGACTTCATCCAGGCAGCCCAGAGAAGCAAATTGGCCCGCAGTAACCCTTCCAAAGAAACCTGAGCTTTCCCTTCCCTTCTGAGGTTCTGGTCTCTACCTCATTTCCATCCCTGCTTGTCAGCCCTCCCAGGTGCCAGCAAGAAACTGTCAGACTCCACAGAGAACAAACCATAATCTATAGCATTGATCTAACTGGTTTCTCCTGACTGCCTTCTTGGAGTCCTCAGGCTGCCGTAACTGCTCGGGAGAGGCCAGCCACGCAGCTGCAGGCTGAAGACAGAATGAGGTCACCCTGCCCCCTCCAGCGAGCCACCCTTGCGAGTCCCTTGCAGGGCGCTCACTGCAGCAGCGCATTGCAGGTGCCCAGCGAGCACCCCTTCCTAGCTGTGAGCCTGCACCCTTGCCAGTGTGGCAACAGAATAACCTGGCACAGGATGCCTCTATGAGACCCCCACGATGCCTGATAAAGCCTGCACAATCAGAACAGCAGCTCTGTTCCTGGAGGGAGCTGGGGAAGAGAAGCAGGCTCATTTCCCTAGATGTGTTTGCCCCAGGTCTGCCCAGTCACACCTAAAGTGACAAGGACTCTGTCTCTTCCACTGGGAGACTGCCTCACAGCTCAATTTTCTCGCCAGCCAGGAGGCTTTCAAAAATATATAGTTCATGTTCATGAACAGTGTAGAACGAAGCCCACTCCAGCACACAGGCTCTCTCCAGGTTTCTCTGGTTGTCTCTGCACCACTTCAGCACTTGGGTATCAGAGGTATGACTCTGCCAGCAGCAGGACCCCCACTCTGCAGGCATGGCCCAAAACACCCAACACATCCTCTTTTTTTTTTTTTTGTTCTCTTCAGAGCAGATGCTGCAGGCACTTCCACAAGAGAACTGAGGGAGCAGAAAGGGAGAACAGGACCACTAAATTCAGGGAAAGGTACAAGCTGCAGAGGCACAACATGAACCGGACTCCACCAGGAGCAAAACCACTAACAGCACTTTCAAACCATGAGGCAGAAAAGTACCCTGGCACTCTCTTCTCTGCTGACTTGGACAAATTTTGGAAGATGACAAGTCCAAAATGGTATGGCGTGATCTTTCCTTACATCTGCCTGGCACTTACTCATTTACCACTGCATTGTCAGCGCTTGTGGCCATTTGGGCCAGAAGAGAAACATTAAGAAAACATCTAGGGAAAAAGCTGAGTGGACAAGTGTCCCAAAAGGTACCAGGCAGTCAGCAGCACCTGTGCCAGGAGGCTGCTATGCGCGAAAAATAACTGTGTGATGGGTCAGAGTTTGTTCACTTGCTCTTGCAGACAACACAGGAGAAAATGAAACCATGAAGAGCAACAGGGACCCTAAATACACAAGTAAATGATTAGTTGGGATCAGAAAATCACCTGTCAAACCTGTCTTGAGCCACCTGATTTGGGTTATTCAGTCAACCCTCTCTAAAATACCCTGGTCCAAGATCCTCAAAGAGTTAAGCAGGTGCTCCAGCAGGACTGCAACAGAGATGGATTAGGAGCATTTGCTCTGGTACGCTCTGGACAAAAATACAACACAAGGTGAAACATAGTCCCTGGAAGAGCAGTCCAATGCCACACTGACACCCTAGTCAAGGCCAAGATGTCACCTGTCTGTCCCTGAGGCTGGGGAGGTTCACCAAATACCATTGCCCATCACCTAGCAGCTCACCCTTCCTCAGGCAGAGGCTGGGGTCTCTGGCTTTGGGAGGTGAGGTCTCTGTGCCTCTGAAGGCACTTGTGGCATTCAGGAGAGGTTTCGGGCCTTCCCTGGCACTGGGAGAAAGTTGACTTTTAACCTGTCCTCTGCCCTTCCAGTCTCTGTATCACCGACAGGCTGCAGGGATCATCCAGGCTCCTGCAGACAGACATGTGGTGGTATTTTGTTCCCAAGACTGTGTCGAAGGGGCTTTCCTCAAGGAGCTCTGAGGTTTGAGACATAAACATGCCCCAGAGATGATGACCGTTCACCCTTAGAGCTTGCAAGGTGCTGCACTGATCCAGGCCAGCCAGGTCCTTTCCCACCTACAGCCACACCAGTAAAGAGGCTCTTGTTACCCCACTGCTCACTTTTGCACCCCTCCAGCAATCTGCCAGGAGAGCAGTTTGAAGGAACATACTCCCCATCATCCTGCAGGTAACGGAAGCCAGGCTGGCTCCAGCAGCTTGCACTGCTGAGCTGAATATGATGGCTGATTTTGCCTGAAGCAAGTGAGAACACAGACAAACTGATCTCTCAGCAGAGCTGCCTCCAGAACATCCCTTTTCCAACAAGTTAATACTTAAACAGAAAGTTATAGGTGTTAATAAGAAGATGTTTACTATTTGGGAAGAAAACCCATCAGCTTTCAGTATAACTACAAACAGGCCATCAAATACCACACAGGCACCTCACAACACAGCCAAAGATTTCTACTTTCTCCCCAGTGATAAACTGATTTTGTCTCAGATTTAACCCATGGTCAGAACAAAATGACCAGGACTCTCTCCAAGCCCCTGCAATAGTCAGGAATAAAGCAAAGCCTGGCCAACAGACAAGACAGAACGAGAACTGCCAACCCTGCTCACCAGGCTGAGCAAAGGAGAAACGATTCCTTCTCAACCTCAAATCCATCCATTAATGCAACCCTGAGCACATGAACAAAGCTCCCACCTAGCATCTAAGTTACATTATCCACGACGCATTCGGCTGGTCTGCCTGGACTATGGTTTCCAATCTTGTGTTTCGTAAGCACCGGCTCCTCCCTTCCTCCCAGGAAGCCACATTTCTGATGGATTTGTTGCTTGAGGTGTTTTTAAGGAAGTGAAAACAAATGGCAAAAGCTCTGAAGCATGACTGGATTTCATACCTCAGAGCCGCAAGAGCTGCAGGAATGCTGGGCCACAGCAAACATGAGGACACAAGATTTAGGGATCCTAAAATCAGAGAGAGAGATCAACTGCCCCATCCAACCCAAAGTAAAGTGAAGATGTTTTCATCTGGATTTTCACCTGAGGTAGGACAGACAGTCCCTCCTACAGTTATGAAGCAATGAAGGTAGCAGGCAAGGGAATCACATAGGACAGCTATTGTGGAAGGCACTGAATAAAGAAAGCCCTTTAATGATCGCCATGTGCTTTTTCTGCATAAGCCATAAAGCACATGCTCCTTCAGCCTAGTGGGTCCTTCTTTCATGGAAGAAAAAGCCCAAATCAGCGGGTTTTTTTAGACCTGTGATTCCACCCAGCACATTTTCTAGCATGAACACAGGCTGGCAGCGGGTGCACCCACTCAGCTGGCTCTATGGTGGCGTTCCTGGTGTCCTTTCAGAGGTGTCAGGTGGCTTCTGAGGATTTTCCAAGGCCACGGCAGCGTATCAGAAGAGACAGGAGCAAGCCTGGGAGAGTCACAGAAGTACTCACCATTTGTTGACCTCCCGCAGGGTGCTGCATTACCTGTGATGAATGCCCCTGTGACCTCTTTAAATGACTTAGTGACTATGCAGCCCTCCCAAAACGAGGCAACTCCTCAAGAAAGAATTTCAGAGACTAGAGTAACCAGATGGAGAACCTATGTGTCTGCTAGGTGAGTTTCTGACTCTGAGAAAGAAATCAGGCTCTTTAAAAAGGAATGATGATTTGAAATCTAGCCCTTTCAAAGCAAGAGTGAAAAATATGACAGTCCTACCGTGACTCTACACAAGCTGGAGTCCTAAACACCCTTTCCCGCTGTGCCCTCCTTTGTTTGCCAGGTAAGAGGCTGAAAAAAACCCGTCCAATTTTCTCTAACAAAGAAGCTGCCTGCAGAGCACTGTTCACCAAAACAGCTGAGCAGACCTAATCGCTCACTGCTGGAGGCCACAGTCCTGCCCCTTTCCCCATCCTCCTCCCAGCCCAAGCACCAGTTTGACTCACCAAGAATCTCAGTGAAGGCAGTGAATAGTTTTCCCAGGGTTAGGGAGCCAACCTGACTCACTGAGGACTTGGATGATCCCCAGAGGTCCCTTCCTGCCAATATGACTCCACAAGCACTGCAGCAGGCACGCCAGGCAAACACAAGGAGCACAGGGCTGGAAACAGGGCAGGAAAGAGACTTGTTTCAACTGCTGGCAGCGAGCTCTGCTCTCAGAGGAGCTCAGCTGCTGTGTTGAACTGTCCTATGCATAGCTGCTGACTGACATGGGGAGCTACTTCTACCGGCCCTTGACCCACAGGGCTGATGGCAAAAGCTGCTGAAGCAGACAGTGGGGAGCACAACAGCCCTTACAGCAGCACAGCTTGCAAGAAGCGCATCCTGGCAGAAACGGCTGCTTAGTTGGTGGAGCTGCCTCCTTCCTAGGAGCATTTTGCCAATATAATGGTTTTGCTAGGCTGTTAACACAACTCCTTCAAAGACGACACAAAAAAAACCAAGCAGAGTGAAGTGGGCAGACAAGTGAACAGAAGAAAGAGAAAAATATTCTCTTTTTTACCTTTGTTAGACCTTTGGCATAGTTTGTAACAGGGCTGGGTCACTTTTCAGACAGAATTGCAGCATTTCAACCTATACGTTTCCTTTTAACACAAAGGTCATGCAAGACCAAGAAGTCCATCTTGCAACTTGGCACAGGCTACAGCCTCATGTGAACTTCACTTACCGTGCCATAATCTGAGGTGAAGAGGACATTTCCATCGGTACATGAGCCAATAGTGCATGGCTGCAGCTGGTCCTGCTCCCGCAGCCATACCCTGGCACCCTGCAAAAACCAGAAGACCTCCCGTTAGAACTGGAACCTGCAAAATCAGCACATGGGGTGTATGTTACATGTAAACACCCAAGGAAAGCTGGGGGAAGCTGCGGTACTCAGAGGCTACTTCCAAGCTACAGCTACTTAAAATTTTTAAGCAAGTCCTACTTACATTTTCAGAGAAACTGGTTTTGATTTTTTTAATGTAACATGAGAGAAGGAAAAAGCAGTTTTAATGAGCTTCATACAGAAACCAACGTAAGGGAACATCGATTTTTATAGAAAGAGTCATGGAAAGATACAAACACACAGGATAGTGTCTTCGACTGTCTAAATATTTTTCAAACTTAGACTAGCCAGTCATTAAAAGTCATGCTATAATAATAATAGAAAATGTAAATAAAGCATGTTTACAATACCATACACCCACACATCATTGTAGTGGAAATGCTTCCAGAAATCATCAGCAACAGCTAAGCAGACTTCACAGAGCTTTGTTTGCCTCTCTTGCAAGATTTTCCTTTGGTAAATGACAGGACTTGAGTGTTTCTCTGATGTATGTATACATACACTGATGTATATATGATGGCCCTGATGTATACATAGTTTCACACACACTACATCTTCTTAAATTGCTCAGCGTCTCTCAAGACAAGCCTGAGCACAAAGGCAGATTTCTGTTAACACATACGCAGGGATCTGCAGGGCAAGCAGACCTCATACCTCACCTACCAAAAAAGTGCAGGGGAAATCAGTTTGCTGCATCGGCCTCTTCTGCCCTGCCTGACTGTGGGACAGGGAAAGAGCAGGAACACAAAGACAAAACAGGGAGAGCGTGACCTGCAGTTACGCAGAACTAGGCATAACATCACAGCACATTTCAGTTATTGCAAACTAATCTGTACCATGTCTTCCCATAGAAATCACATAAACTCTGCTTAGATAAGTATTGAGAAAAAACCAAAGTGCTGAATGGTTGAGTAATGCTAAGGCCATCCTGCTTTTCATCGATTCACAGACCTACTTTCTTCCTAATTTGTTTTCTGCCCCTGAGTTATTGATTACAAAAGCCCTTCCTATCTTCTTAAACCCATCAGCACCATTAGCTCTTCGCTTATAGGCTTATTATGTTTGAAGAGATACAATAGTATTTCTATATTACATTATACATTATATAGAATCTATATACATTATATAGAATGTGGAACACTAATTCTATTTTTAATGATTTATTTTAGTTTAGGTGGATTTTTTTAAACTACTTTAGTCACTTTAAACAGTTTATTATCCTGGATTTTCCTTATTGTAGAAGATACATCTATTGGCCAACATCCAGTCCTCCCAATAAAGGAACTGGTTTTAATGACATTAAAAAAGGCCTACATAATTCTAGCTTTGCTGCTGTGATCTGCTTTAGAGTTTCCACAGCAGGCAGATTAATTTCTCCTCACCAAGTGAACAAAAAGCACCAGTGCATCTGATCAGTACCTAAACACAAGGATGGTTTGCAAAGATCACCCGCATGGCCAGTGAGCAACAGCAACAGAAAGAAAAGTTTTCCTGTGCTACAGATTCAAGTTTCAAGATCCCAGAGAGCTGGTAAGCAATGCAGTGAATACACATTTTGAGGAACTATATAGAGGTCTTCCTTACATCCTCTTACGTTTTCTGAAACTCTTGATGCTTGAGACAAAGTGTCCTGAGGCATCTGGGCAAGACATTGCTGTTGAGAAATCATTCCTTTCCCAAATTACATTCTGACTATTCCGCATAAACATATGAACAGCAACATGAGTTAGTAGAAGATCTTTATGCTATTTTCACCAAAGGCTCTTACTACCACCACGGTACCAAGAGCAAAGAGCCAGAAAACAGCAAAGTTGTGCCTGGAGTTCCCAACAGTGGGATGAAAGAAAACCTTTTCTAATACGCTTATCGTAAAGACTCATTCCCAACAGTGCACTTCAATGCCTTCAGACACCAGTAACCCAAGAGCACATAGATGAGAGCCTGAAGGCAAGCGCAGTTTAATTAGGAGCCAGGCCTCCACCCTCCCACACACACTGCACCCCGATGCCTTCGCACACACACAAGCAGACACACACACCAGCATTAGGAGTGTGCCATGCTCACAGAACCCTACATGGTCTGTCCCCACAGACCAGAGGGGTCCGGGTTACACACGCTTTCCACTCCCTGAGCTCGGAAATTAGTTTGGAGATAGAGGCAGTTGATAACACACAAGAGACACTCCACAGGCATGAACGCTGTTGTTTATTAGGTACCATTCAGAGGGAAAAAGAGGGGAGATGGACAATGAGATCCCTCTGGTATCTTCAACACCTAGAAATCATCAGTAAGTCCAGATTGACCCAGACCCCTTCCCCAGCAGAAGTTCATGTGAAAAAACAGTAACAAATACTCCCAAAAGGAGACCTAGCTCTTTTGTACAGTATCACACCGTCTCCTACAGGCTTGTGGCAAATCCTTCTGTGTGCTGCTAAGGAGTAGAAGGCAACACGATGAAAATTCCAGGCACTGTGGTATTTCAGCTGTCCAGAACTACTCACTTGTTTACTTTGATGTTGTAGCTGTTTTTACAATAGCAATTGCCTCTGCCCAGTAGAATAACTGCACCCACTTACGCTGTTTCCAAAAGGAACATCATGCTGAGACAGCCAGAATAGAAGCCGCAGAGCAAATAATTATTGTAACTTCTGCCCAGCATAGCCCCCATTTCCTGAAAGGCTGAGTTTGTTTTAGAGCATCTCCTTCTATCAGCCCTTTTTTCTAAACATGAAATTCCCCAAGGAGCCTTGACTAAACACAGAAACAGATGGTGACACCAGAGAGACTGCCCTCACAGCACTCCCCTCTCCCCCAACACCATACATTTCATTGATCAGTTGAAAGGATTAAATTGAGCAGAAAACTTCCAAGAACTGCCAGGCAGCAAGGCTGAACTTCCATGGGAGAAGCAAGGGCAGCAAAGCAGAGCACGGCCCAGAACTGCAGAGTTGTGACCTGCCAGCTCTGGGGTGTCCCAGCTCCACTCCTGCAGGCACCACAGACAATGGAAAAAACCCTGCTCTCCTAGCACAACAGCAAAAAAAAACCCCTCAAACTGGGATATAGAAGCGCTCACCTGTATCCAGAGACAAAACAGTTGAACAAAATGAAGCAATCACTGATTCAAAAAGAACACCTTAGAAGACAGCTAAGGAACAGCAGAGCGATGATTTTGTGTAAGTGCTTTTGGTTGAATAAAGCTGGCTGACTACTGATGATACAGTTAACTTGAGTCCCTTATATAATTACAATACCTCATCCACTCTCAGTTCTTCTCTTAACTAGGAGTTTATTAGAGGTGTTGTTTTAAGTGGAGCGACAACAGCAGGTACTGAAAGAAAGAAGAAAGTAGTAACGTATCGAAGTTCCTGTATCAAGGGCAGGTCACTGTAATGTTAAACAAACTCCCAGAGACCAGCATCCTCATTCCTATGGCCTCAGTGACAATCTGTCCATGAACTGGCCTTGCCACAAAGCGCATAGCAAAGCACAATCCTGAAAACTGATCCCATAACATAGGGTTATAATTTAGAAAAAAAAAAGTTGCTTGCATACCAACAGTACTGTTTCATCAGTACTGCCTTGCTCTCCCTCCATGCTGTCTTCCACTGTAGAAGGTAAACTCTAAGATACCATTTTTCTGTGTTCACATAACACCTGCCACTTTAGGATCCTAGACTTGGAAATAAATAACACTTCCTGATATCCATGATATCAAGAAATCAACTGAAGCCACAGATTTCTTTGGCCTTCTGTGCCTTTTTAGAGTGACTGATACCAGAAGTTCTCTCTTGCATTCACACTCCTGGATCCACATCTCAGCAGATGCAGCATTCTGTGCCGGCAGGGAAAGGATAAGGGTAGCCCAGGGAACAGGCGAAGAGGCAGACAAGCAGCACACAACCCTTACTGCAGAAGCAAAGCACCCATGCATTAAAACCTAAGTGTCTAGCCACCAGTGGATGCACCCTCCTCATCAGCTATCCAGCTACTGAAGGCAAAGTAAGCTCCAGAGGGCAAGACGCAGAACTCGGTAGCTGCAGGTGCCTTTGCCTCTCCAGAGCCTCCCAGCCCAGCAGGAGACACATTCAGGGACTGACCTGAGCAAGCCACTGCCCTGCAACTGTACCACACTTCAGAAACAAGTCATCATACCCTGTTCTCCTCTTATTTGTGTAGTCTGGACTACCCTTGAATCTCCATGTGTCCCCAGGACCTCCTCTTTTCTAGAAATGGATTCTTCCCAGGTGCAAGCAAGAATGAGCTGCCCCAGCTGTACAGAAAATGAGGAGACAGTTAGCAGTGCTGCCTCTCAAACACTTACGTGCCCCATTCCTCCTTGTGCACAAACCTGCACTCCCAGCAGTAACGTGCTGAGCAAGGGCTACAACCAGCATGAGTGCATCCATTTTCCAGGAGTTATTCAGAGACCAAGAATGCTTTCAGTTGGAGGACACCTTCCAGTGTATGAAACACGCACACAATTCTCCACTATTTCCATTACAGGATGTTTTTGTAATGTTTTCTTTGTGAATGAACATGGCTTTGTTAGCTTGCAGCTCTACCTGCAAACACAATGCTACGAGAAGCTCTTGCCAGTGCCTTGGTTTGGGTAGTGATCTCAGATCACTGCTGCAGCCATTCTGCAAGGGGCAAGGATGTCTCAAAGATGTACACCCCTGCACCGTGAGTCCAAGCCAAAAATCTCCATGGGTCCTGTAAGTTTTTCAGCTATAAGTGTTGTCTATATACATACCTTTGTCCTCCTGGGACACTGAGGCTGTTCAGTGGGCATCAGGCATCCAAGCCTTGTGTTTTTCCTAGCGATGGATCCATATGCTCCTAGGCTTGGAAGCAGCATTGCACTAAACCAGCTCTCTGCCCAGCCTCAATGGGCTTTGTGGTTGTAAACCACGCAGCAGAGATCGGGCTAGAGAGGCCCTTACAATCCAGACAAAGCCAGGATCAGGTTTCAATAAATGCACTTTTCAACAGATTGATCTAGATCATCATGAATAAGTGATAGGACAGATATAAAGGACTTAGCTAATGGATAACAAGATTGGTGGGGAGGGGGAGTCCCTGACACCCTAGACCCATATGGGAAGGAATGCAACCTTGCCATTTTTCTGATGTCAGGCTGAAATGAAGTCACACAGTCAGTCCCTGGGTTATATCTGATCAGCAAAACCTGGACCAGCTGCTGGAAGGGAGGGGGCAGCCCAGGAGGCCACAGGTAAGAGACAGACAGAAGCAAGAACAGCTGAGCTGGCAGCAGCCAACATGGAGCAGCTGGGAAGAGGAACAATGCCTGCAACAGCAGCAGCAGGGATAACAGAAATAGAAGTCTACTTCTTGTAAGGCATGAGGGTGACACACTGCAGAACAAAAAGGGACTGGGTTTCACCCAGGAAGGAGCCACAGTTCCCACACAGTAGCCCACCCGGCCGAGGTAGTCTCTGCAAGCCAGGATGGCTCCCGGAGCTGAGCACAAAACTGCAGCCGTGGGTCCTGCTGCTCCAGAGCAGCAGCCCAGGCTGAGCCCGTGACTCAGACTGGTTCTGCCAATTAGCAGCCCCATTCCTTACTAATTAAGGAGCAAAGCCCTCAGTCTGCCAGCAGCTCTGCAGAATAGCAGTATCAGGAAAAGGTTTGTGCACTTTAAATCATCTAAGAGCAGTTTGTCACTTCTGGTCACTGATGCATGTGCACTGCTTCCCACCCCTCTTTTGCCTCCCCCTCCCATCTGTTCTGTTCCTTTCTCCTCCCCCGGTTTGGCTGCTGCACAGCTTCTCCCCACTCTCCTGCACATCTCCCAACTTCAGATATGCCCCAGGAAATGCCTGGTCCTTGAAAGCAATTCTTAATCTTCTCAAAGGAGCAACTACCCACTACAGCAACCACACCAGCTCTTCACCGTGAGAGTGGAGGGAGTGAACCCCCAACTGGTTTCCCATGCTTCAGGGTTGCCCTTTGCCATGAGCACAAGGTGCACAGAGGAGAGGCAGGTGTGCATCCTTCCAGACTTCACTGCAAGCTCTCTCCAGGCTCAGTTTAAGATGAGCTGTCCCCTGCAATTCCACCATGGGCAGTGGAGTCACTGCTGTCCTCGGTTGAAGCAACAATCCTACAGTTTGCAACCACCTGGGAACTTCTCAGCAGCCTCAAAAATGCACACTAAAGTTCAGTTCACAAAAGCCAGCACTACTTCCATGTCTTCTCTATGAGCTCTTTCCCACCTAAAACTTTAACTAAAACAAGTCATTCCCCTCACATGGGTATCTACAGGTGTCTATTCCCTGTCTCTGAACATCCCTGACACATACAACACTGCTGGCTTTCCCACACCTTCTCTGTAGCCCTGAAAGGAAGGTGGCAACCTGGCATGTGCAAAAGCCAAGCCTGGCCCCAAAAAAACTTTCTCTGACCAGCTAGTGGCTCCAACCTGAGCAAGTGAAGAGCTATCCTATCCTATCCTGTCCTGTCTTGTCCTGTCCTGTCCTGTCCTGTCCTGTCCTAGCCCTGCCCTCAACTTGGACATTGCTTTGGGTCTCTCTCCCTCCCCCCGACAAATATATAGTGAGGCAGCTTCCTTGCAGCTCCCTCCCTCTCTCAAATTTGGCCAATGTCTTCGAGGCTGAAGCTGGGCTGATGGATGCCTGAGTGGCATTCAAGGTCCACAGAGGAGAATTCAGGGCCTCAGGAAGCCAGGAGGATACAGCAGTCTATCACAGAGACACCAGCTCCAGCATCCTGCCTCCGAGCAGCCACTATGCAATGCGTTTTGTAAAAATCTCAGTAAACAGTACTTCTGCTGCAATGCTTATTATGCATAATTTGGGATTATGTCCAATACCTTTTTGCATCTTGCCACATCCTTGACTTCAATAATTCCCTGCCATGTGGAATTCTACCATCTACTGACACATTATATGAAAACGTACACTTTTTAATCAATTGGTCTTATCACTGTGAAGCAGAAAATCCCTTTTTCTCACAGTCAGAGATGGAAGAACAGACGAATCCAACCCACCTTCTCTGTCTCATCCATTATTTTCTGCTCTTTTGCCATGTCTCCCCCCATTTGTCATTTTGCTAATAAAATATCTCAGGGTTTTTAAACTCTTCACGTGAGACATTTCCCTGGTGTTTGATTGCCCTCAGTGTCCTTCCCTCAAACACCACACAGAAAGCAAGTGGAGCGCCCTCTGAGCTGCACTGTCAGCACTCTTTTATCCAAAATAAGAGTGAAAGTGGGGAAAAAGGGGGAAACAGCCCATGCACGTACGAAGCTGGGGAACAGTAAAGACAGTAGAGTCCATGTTTCACTATTTTCTCTTCTAAAATTATTGGAGATGAAGACGTGCTGGTAGCACCATCCAACTACTAGATGGAATGGCAGCATTGTGAGTAACAATGGAGACATGCAAAAGTTTTTAATAAACATCCCTGGAAATCACCCCTCTTGCATCACACTGAGATGCTGAAGTGCTTTGACATATATTAGTAAATGGAAAGGATGTAAAACATTTTCAAAATCAACAGGTCCAAAAGTTTCCAGAG
Source organism: Leptosomus discolor (assembly GCF_034619465.1). Classification (NCBI taxonomy): domain Eukaryota; kingdom Metazoa; phylum Chordata; class Aves; order Leptosomiformes; family Leptosomidae; genus Leptosomus; species Leptosomus discolor. Next base: position 18,555,350 of record NC_141395.1, on the reverse strand, counting down.
ATCTGTCCAATAAAGTTTCTCACTGGCTGATATTAATTTTTGTTAAGCCCGGAAATGCTGAGGAAATTCCAAGAGACTGGAAGGGTCAGAGCCTAAACAAGGAAGGCAGAAGAATTACCCCAAGTAACCATGGGTTGCTTAGTCTGACAACCGCAGGGAAAATACAGAGGTTTTGCCTTCAGATTTTCCAACTTAAAGATGTTCTAGCTTTAATCATTGTTCAGTGCCAGCCAACACATGGAAAGAAGTCTAGTCAAAAAGACTTCTTCATTCTTTGCATCCAAGCATAAGAGATAAATAGGACAGTAATAGATTCTCATGGCATTGACCATAGAGAACATAGCATTCTGATAAAAGTCAGCCCTTGAGGAGCAAGCAGCAGCAAAGGGATCTCAAAACAGTTGTTATGAATGGGGAAAATCATGACTAATTGAGGGAGTTTCTCATAAAACTCTGCAGAGGCAGGGTCAGTACTATTTCATATTCTCATCAAGGACCTAAAATCAAAAGTAGTGCTGAGAGTACTAGCAGATGCCAACATCTGGTAGATCAGTAAGTACCCACAAGGATGAGACCATCAGAGCAGTGTGGATTCCACAGCCCACTTGTTTGAACAAAATGGGATTAAAATACAGTCAAACTGAAAGGTCAGCTTCAGGGGAGAAGGAATGCAAGGAGCACTTCAAAAAGAAGAATGTCTTCTGGAAAGTCACAGACCCAAACATAATTGTGAACTGCCAAACAGAAACTCCCAGGACATTTGGTTTCAACATGAGCTGATGCATGTCTGGGACATATAAACAGGAGTAAGGAAGTTTACTGCTTACTTATGCTTTGAGGTGTGAGAAAGAAGCCTTCCAGAGAAAACTGAAAAATCTCATTTTTGCTATTCGGAAAGATCCCTTGTAATGCACAAGTTCTTGTGAAAATGTTAATGTCATTATGCAGATTTGCCAGAGCCAGGGCTGCCCTATCTAGCCCAGACACTGATAGCAGGGAGATCACAGCAGCATGTGGCCCAGCATGGGCTGCAAACCTCACCTCGAGCCCTGCATACTCAAATAAACCCTGCAGCGAGGATGCCACTGCCAGCAGTACTGAGACAGCAGTAGCTCTGCTACCTACCATCTCACCTTTGCCAGCAACCCAGAAGCAACCTGGTGCCGGAGAGTAATTTCTTGCAGACAGAGAAGTTATTTGGGACGAACCAACTCTCATGAAGCAGAAGAAAAGTAGGACCCAAAAATGGATGGAGCTGCCAGACACTTTAGAAATGAAGCAGGATTTATTTTAAAACAAGGTTGTGTAACCAGTTGAAGAAACTGCAAAAAGTGGGGGATCCTCCAGAAATAAGAAGCTTTTCCAGAAAGTGCAATTCAGCCAAATATTAATCATTGGCTCAAGACGCAGGTAGCAGGAATAAACAGGACTAATACAAAGCCCTGGTACTAACCCACATTTCCCCCTTCTCATCAAATACACTGCTCACTGTATCTACGAGAGGCCATGCCACTGGTTCAGTTATTACAGTAACTGTTGTGTTTATAATGACAGGACCCACGTCGCCCGGACGCTGTGCCAAGCAGAGCATGGCAGACAGGCCCTCCGTAGGTGTTCTTCCTGAGACTCAACTCCACGGCACTGCTGAACCGTGTGTAAGCTCAGATGGAAATGCGGAGACAGAACCGCAGAGCTTAGGGTAACTGGAGGATAACCAGGAAACCCAGACTTGCAGAAGTTTCAGTCTTAATGATGACATTTAAATAGCTTGCACATTCTCCTTAAAGCAAAATGGGAAATAAGAAATTGCGAAACATTTGCGATTATTATGTTAAAAAAGTGAGGCAAGAAGTGAAACCAGAGCGGTACGAGGTGGCTTTGGAGGCAGCGATGGGGCAGCTGCAGGCTGGCCCAGGGAGACCCAGCTTCCCTTCATGTGGGGGCTGCCACACAGCGCCTGCACCAGCCCACCCTCACTCCACTGATAGGATCTGACAAGGTCGCAGCTCACGCAGCCTGGCTCCAGATGAATGCCCTAAGGAGGGAGCTAACAAGACTCTTTCTCTTCCGCGAGACACTTCTTCATGTCATCTTTGGCACAAGAGCTTTCTTCCCCGCAATTGCTGATCCAGAACAGGGCAGCCGAGCCTTTTTGCCCTACCTCCGCCTCTTTATCGCTCTGAACAGTCTTGGGAAGATGCAGCTGGGATGGAGGATTCTGCATGTAGGAACATCCATGCTACACCAGCCTCATTCAAGCCTTCAAGGACAGTGGTACTTCTCTTTAGTTGATTTACACAGACTACTTAAACAGAAAGGGCCTGCTCTGGTTGGTATTGACTCAGTGAGCATTACATACGAAGCATGGATGTAATAATCAGTGTTTCTCTTTCTCTTCCCAATCTCTCCCGATCCTCTTTTCTAAGAGGTCACAATATTCTCAATAAACTAAGAAGAGGTCGTCAGGGAAAGTCAGCAAAGCACATGGTCCTCAGGGGAGGCGAGAGGCTTGGTGGGAATACTCCTTTGCGGAGCAGCCCCACTACTGAAAACGATGACGCTCTATCTACTGCTTCTTTCTAAGATGGCATTTTCCTAAGCCAAGGGTTGTTAACACATGGGCACTCAGCTCACTGTTATCTGGAAAGACAGCACATCACTCATGGTCAGCATCATCCAAGTCAGCTGAACCATTTCCCTCATCTCAGACAAGAGTCTCTAGAAGGATTCTCCATGACATCCGGCCATGCTCCTCTCTCACAGGAACTCCACCTTTTCCTAGCTGCAGGGAGCGTGGGGAGTGCAAACCAAGCTGTTGAGAAATCCAGTCCTGGATGCCATGTAGGAGCCCTCCTCACCCAGCACAAGCTGGGCTTCCTGGGGACACTGATGTCTGAATGATGCAGCCAGGTATCTTCAGCCGAGAGCTCAAAGCTGGTAAGAATCACACGAGACCAGTCCTGTACCTGCTGCAGGGGGCAGGCTCCACACTGCAGAGGCACTCGCAGACAAGTCCCTTCAGCTCTTCTAGTTATCCATGTACTCTGTCTGCAAATGCTTACACACATGAGTTTACACCAGGACTAAGGAGCCAGCAGACATGTGGAAGACAGCGTGCTCTGCAGACTATCTGATGGCTTTGTGTAGTCAGACACTTCCCAGTCACATCAAGCACTCAGCACACCCACACAGTGGCCAGGGCAAAGCTGCCAGAGCAAAGGAGACCTGGCAGAGCTGCTTGCACCCCGCCTCAGTTTGGGGCCAAGAAAGCAGCTCAGATGCATGCATGGTGGCAACTCGGGTAGCCCTTGTACTCCTCCATGGACTTGACCCTCAGACTCCCCGCTGATCTGCATGTGTCTCTGGGGCAAGTGGCTCTTCTCCCCACCTCCATGACAAATGCCTCAGGCCACAAAGAAGAGCCGGGCAGTAGCCAGGAGAGGATGGGGAACAGTAAGTGAAGAGCAGGCCAAGCTGTAGGGAAGACAGCTCAGACGACTAGAGCCGTGCAGGACATGAGCAAAGGATCCCCCCAGAGAGATCCTTCTCTTCCTATGTCAGAAAGCTTAAGGACTTTGAGGGATCTATTTTACAACACAGACAACAAGCACTGCATTTCACTAAAAGAGCAATAAGAAAAACTGTTTAATGCTTAAAATGCCAGCATTTCTAGGCCAGTGGCACATGACCAGAAGGAGAATGGCAACTGTAACTCCACTGGATGCTGCTGCTCAGTGCAGGCTGACCATGGGGTCATGCTGGCTGGTCACTCCAACTGGAGAGCAGAGAGGGACGGGATGGGAGAAGTGTCTCCTTTAACCCTGGCCATGACATTCCTGCTCCTCGGGGGGAATTGGAGAGCGAGTCACATCCTCTGTGTCACCCCACATCCTGCCCACACTCCAGACATGAAGGAAAACTTATCATCCGTCACCGTGCCACAGCCCTGGCCTCCAGGGCCCCTCCTCCCTGTCTGGGCACAGGACTCGCTGCAGCAGCCAAGAAAGGAGACAGCAGAGCACACACACCATCTCGGCTCCTCTGCTCATACCCGGCTGGAGCAAAGGTGTCATCCGTCACATCCCTGAGCCATGCTGCACACCAGATCTCAGATGGCAGAGGCACACATCTTTGTGCTGTACCACTTGCTGAGGACGAAGGCTTTCTAATCTGGCCTGCTTGGGACACCACAGGGGAAGAGGATTGGCAGTATGAAACCCACCAGCTTGCCGTCCCCGGGGTCAGCAGTCAGAGGAGCGCACAGCACATGGGAAGCCCTTCAGCAGTCTCAAGCTGGCACAACCAGCCAAAGCTATTCCTCCCTTGGCAGAGCCAGGACTCTAAGTAGGTTGAACCCATCAGTAAGCCACTTACCATAGATAAATGAGGGAGGAACCAGAGAAGCTGGGAAGACCCATGGCATCCTCACCTAAGCCCAGCCACTGACCGCATTGCTGAGTGTGACATCTAAATGCTGCAAGCACAGCATGGAAGCCTGCTAAGGCAAGACCAACAACTCGATTCGCTGGGGTTTAAGCTATTCATTGTAAGGGTTGACATGCATCCCCTGGGACAAGCTTGGCTTCTGCTGCAGCAGAAAGAGGTGGAGCAACTCCCTTCTGCTCAGGCATTGCCCTCCCACCAAGAACCCCCCATGGAGAAGGAGGAAGAGTGGCTGGGGTGCAGCAAATGCCAAACATTCCCGCTCCAGGGAAGCCACATTCCCTTTCTCCCACCCCCACTGCCTTTCCTGCAAAGAAAAGCTTGATGCTTTCCCACACACGATCACCCTGGCTCTCCAGCCTTGGCCACCTTGCTTCACCAGGGTTTAAGCCCAACATTTACAAGAGATGTAAGACTCCTAGAGAGTCTCTGGCTTCAGGACTGCGCCTCAGCCCTTCCCTGGAAATCCGTGTTTCTCCAGATAATGGCAGAATCATGCCTGGACAAGTGGAGCTGGACAAAGCAGGCAGTTCTCTGCTGGGTGCTACTTGCTGAGACACGCACCTCTGGGCATCCACTCTCCAGCCTCCCATTCCCATCAGGCGCTTCAGGCTCCTCGGTGGCTACTTCTGTTGCAACAGGCCAGGAGGTTCCTCATGACGGAGGGGTGGGCATAAAGGCTCTGGCGAAATGGCCCTTTGGGAAAGCCTGGCCTCCATCTGATTAGATACGGGCGGCCCAGGCTTCCAGGAGCAGCAGGTTAATCAGTTAATGGCTGAAAGGATCCTGGGCGATTGCTGCGCATGCTGCAGGGCAGCCCCAGCCGCACAGCCCCCGGGGCAGCCACTCCTTCCCTGCTGGGACCAGATCTGGGAAAACATCTGTTCTGATAAAGAAAGTGCTTCGCCGGGGAGGGGACAGGCCCGAGCCCATCAGCTGCTCCAGCCCACGGACATGGGCTGCTCCGGAGGGGCTGCCAGTTCCCCAGCCGCACCCAGGACATGGCAAAGGCCAGACACTGGGTTTAATGGCCTGGAAACCAACTGGAGGTTGGAAGGGGTGGATGTCTGATGCCCCTGGCCTCAAACAGGAGGCTTTCAGAGCTCAGCCACAGACCTCAGCATGCCTCTGTCACCTCACAGTGCCTGCCATGCCCACTGCCAGTGACACGGGCACCCACTGTCATCCACAGGGCCAGCAAGGGCTACCCCAGTCTTGCACCCACCCGCCCCTCACAACCAAAGGCAGCATCAGGCTGGGCTGGAAGCCTGTGTGTGCTCAGGCAAGGAGAGAGGCAGGGAGAATTTGGGGGGGTGGTCTGGAGTGTGCACGAGACCAGGCCACGTGCACTAAGGCTGCACATCCCTTTGCCCCCCCCGGGCAGCGCAATGCCCCACACGGCTGTTGTAAACCCCCGAGGAAAGGGCACTGCAGGCAGGGGCAGGACCAGAGCCCACAACTAACGGGTATGAGCCTGGCCCCGGAGGAAGCCCTTCTGCCCGCCAGCGTGAAGGTGACTGGGCAGAGGCACGGAGGAGGCAGAGGAGGGAGGCGGTCGCGCCCTCCCGTTGCCCGCTCCCCGGCTCCTCACCGGCTGGGCTCTGGCCCGGTGCCACCTGCGGCGAGCCGAGCTGTGACATGCACGCACAGGCAGGAGCAGGCTCCGGACCCTTCAGTGGCTCCAGGGGATTAAAGCAGCATGCGAGCCGTCTCTGGGCAGCCATGACTATCATGCGACAAACCCTCTCCTCCTGCGAGCAGCCCTCCGCCTGAATTGCCGGAACCGCACATCACCCGGGCTCTGCCTCCCGTTACCCGTTCCGCTCCTCACAAGCGCTGCCCGGTGCCGCGCTGGGCCTGGGCAACGCTCGGCGACAGAACCCGCCGCATCTCAGCGCCCGAGAAAAAGTGCAACCGGGGCTGCCCCGGCGAGGGGCCAGCGGAGGCGCGGCGAGCCCCGCGGGGAGCTCAGCATCCCGCCGCTCCAGGGGCGCCCCCGGCCCGGGGCAGCGCCCGGCGGCCCCCAGCCTGCGCACGGCACCCCGGGGCTCGTCCCACCGCGGGACCCGACCCTGCCGGCCGGCCTCCCCCCGCCTCCCCCGGCCCCAGAGCAGGGGCGAGCAGGCAGGCGGGCGGGCAGCCGCCACCGCCGCGCCCGTCCCCGCCGCCGCCGCGCCCCCTCGTCCCCGCCGCTGCCCACCTCGGGGAGAGAGGCGTCCATCGGCGGTCTGGCCCCGCACGGAGCGCTGCCGGCCGGCTCTCAGCGCCGCATCGCCGCGGCCGGGCAGCAGGCACGACTCGCCGGCCCCGCCGCCGCGCTGGCTCCGCCTCGGCGGTCCGCGGGGAGCGGTCGGGCCGCCCCGCTCCGCTCCGCTCCGCTCCGCCCCGGGGCGCGGGGAGCGCGGCCGCTGCGGCGGGGCTGGGCGGCTGGGCGTCTTAGGGGCGGGGGAGGGCGTCACGCTGGCTGGGGGCGGGGGGGGTGGGCAACATCTCGAGAGACGGGTGCTGGAAAGGGTTTGGGGTGCGGGAGGCGCCGGCTGAGCCCGAGCGGCCGGTGGCACTAGCGGACATGCAGCGGGGAGCACCGCTGTACAGCCAAGGGCGGGCTTCGGGAGGGCAGCTGATGTCATCCGGCATGGAAAACGTGTGGGGTTCGGGGTCCCTTCAGCAGCTCATGGCAGGATATAGTGAGAGAGACCCTTAGCAGGAATCCTGATAGAGCTTCAAAGCGATGTCTCTGAGATCTGGGACAGCTGGTGTAGAGCAAGAGGCTCGATGAACTTTGTCAAAAAAGTGCGGCCAGATCATATAGTCCACAAGTGCCCACACTGTGAGGGTGTTTCTTGCAGTAAGAAATTATTTCTTTTTGCTGAAAGAAAGGAGATGGAACAGGGGTGGGGTGTTTGGTTTTGTTATTTTTATCAATAATGTGCTTTTTTAACTACTTGTCCAACCTCTGCCACAAGACAGAGTCACACCTAGGCCACTGTCTAACCTGTGATGACCACCCCCACCAGCCTCTTCCACCTTCACTATCTGGACCTTTTGATAGGGTTCCCTAATATATGAGTCTCTGTCAGTGTGTCCTTTCATTTTGATACCAAGTCACTGAGAGCTACCCTGGGCACGACTATCCAGCCTCTTTTGTACTCGTGCAATCTTAATCTACACCACTTGCCCTGACTTATGAAAACATCATGCAAGACGGCTCCAGAAGCCTGACTACAGTCATTTTCTCACATCTAATACTTCTATCCGCAAGGCCAATTACCCTGTTAGTGAAGGGGATTAGATCAACTCAACAGCAATGTGTCCTTGACAGTCCTCTCTGCGGCCACGCATTTGTCATCAGGCTGTTACTGCCACAGCCAGCCTCCTTCCCATGGGAGGACAGTCCCTCCTCCACTATTTCTGCTTCTGCAGACCATTTTGACTGTTCAGCTTCTCCCTTCTGGGTGGTCACCAGGGGGCCGTGGAGCTCCTCATAGCCATGGCAAAGTTGAGGAGCACACTTCTCATTTACCTCTTCTGCCTGCCTACCAACAGTCTCCACCAGCAGGCATCTCCATCACCAGTTGTCTCCTCCCAGACTTCTCCAGTGGAGAAATTTTGGCCATGGTTCCTGTCATCCAGGGCTGGATTGCCCATCAAGGCATGACCCTCACATTTGTATGTCAAGGAAGATCTGACAAAGAAGCAGCAAACCTAATCCCAGCAAAAAAACCCAAGCAACTCAAATGCACTCATCATAAATTCGGGGCCTTACCCTTGTTTTCCAGGCCAGGGTCCTTGTGAGCTCCCTTTCCCTTTCCTGTTCATCAGCTCCAAGAGCGTGCTGCAAGGTTGTGTTTCCACATACACCATGGAAAAAATTTCCAAGACTGTAACTGCTGCAGTTTCCAGCGCAGAGACAGTGGTGCAGCACACATATTGCTGGGCTGAAGGGAGCAGTTGCTGTTCCAGCCTTACAGACCTCCTTGAAAGCCCAGGAGAACCCAGGGTGAGGTAAGAAACCAACCTTTCAAAAGACAAGGTTTTTTAGTATTAACACTACTGCTGAGTGACACCTTCGAAGAGGGAAAAAGACCTCCCTGAAAGTCCAGAGAGCCCAGGGTGAGGTAAGAAACCAACCTTTCAAAAGACAAGGTTTTTTAGTATTAACACTACTGTTGAGTGATACCTTCAAAGAGGGAAAAAGAAGGTGGCTCGACCCGGTCCTTAGAATAAGGTAGGTTTCCAAACTACCCAGGCAATAAATGTTGGATTCCCCAAACTCATGAGCTGCAAGTCCTGAGCTCTGTCAGCCTAGAAGAAAGGTGGCAAGAATCTTAATAAGAAACTTATGCCTGATATTTGCTCCTTTCTGTTATGGGATTAAATCACTAGTCCTACATTCATGCAGTCCAGCTGGAACCGGCAATGTCTGAACTGTCTCCTAACTCTCTTCAGGTGCTGCTTGCCGGGAAGGGGTGGCTACTACCATCTGCTTCTTTGCTGAGCTTTGATAAGCAGGCAAGTGCTGACTTGCCATCGCTAGCTGCCTGGATGCTGCCACCACCACGTTTCTGGCACCTCACCTCTGCCACCCCGGCAGCTCCGCGGCTGGCGTCCGCATCAGCAACACGAGGAACGTGAAACAGCCAACGAGGGCTGACATGGGCCCCACCACACAGGACAAACCCGGGACCCATTTTCAGCCCATCAGCCCCTCTCCCTACCTCAAGGCTGCCTCCTGCCCCGAGCATGGCACAGCGGCACTGCCTGCGTGTTCGGCAGCAATACCAGCAACCCGGTGAGCTCCCAGCCCTCCTGCCAGCCCAGCTGCAGATGGCACAGGAACCAGGGTGCCACGGCTGTTCTCCTCTGCTTGTCGGCGGGGAGCTGGGTCTGGCAGAGGAGAGCCAGGGCAGGCAGGTGCCGGGGGGTCTGGGGGATGAGCTATTCCTGCATCTGTGAAGGAGCAGCCCTCCAGCGCTGCAGGCAGCAAGCCCCGCACCCAGCCCTGGCGGCAGCAGACAGTGAGTCAGCTTCCTGCTGGGCTTCTCACACCGAGGGAAGGTCGGCGGAGGACTGTCAGGAACAAGCCAAGGCAGGAATTCCTCCTGGACACCAGACAATATCCTAATTTCCTCCTCTGCCACGGGTCTGGCACACGGCTGGGAGGCGGGCAGGCCAGCGTGCCCCCGCCATGGGCAGTGAGCATCTGCCAGGCTCGCTCTGCCCTCGCCTGCGAGGTAACGAGCTGTGACACCTCGGCTGTGGGTGCCACCTCCCCAACGGCTCCTCGGAGCTGCGCTCGTAGGGTGGGGAATTGATCTCCTCCACCATCATCCATGGGATGATCTCACTCAGGAGAGTGAGCAGCAAAGGCAGGTCACCTCGGCCCAGGCAGAGGAGGCATGGATGCAGAAGGAGGGCACCCGTGTCCTGGCCTGCATCACCACCGTTGCAGCCCCCGCTGCCAGGTGCTGCTGCTTTGCCAGGGCCACCAAATCCCCCTTTGCCCAAAGCACAGGGCAGCCAGGGGAGGGTTCCCCAAAGGGGGAGAACTACTGAGAAGCAGCAGCCAAAAATCAAGCGTGTCCCCTTGCAGGAGTGGCCTGACCCTGACAGAGCACCAGGCATTGAGGCATTCTCCTGACACAGAGCGCACGTCTGGGAGGGGAAGAGGACGCGCAGCAGGGCACAGACTGACCCCACAGCTCTGGCCCCCTCCTCGCTCTAGTTTCACAATTGCTTGAAACTGACTTAAAAATCAACTCTTGAAAATGGCAGTTCCTCCCTTCTCCCATTCCCAGCCTGCAGGGAGCCCAGCCACTGCTCAGACCTGGGCAGGGTCCAGCCAGGCTAGCTCATGCTCAGATTGCCCAAACTCAGCATGAAGGTGTGGACCTCTCCTCCTGCCCCACTGCTCACACATCAGCCCCATCCCCTGCAAGGACATGGCAAGAGCCATGCCGAAGCTCTCCTTGCCCCGGGCTGCTCTGGGGCTCTGCAGCAGGAATTAGCCCAGGCTCCTTGGGGACAGGATCATGTTTGTACCAGATGTGTCCCTGCTCCAGAGGAATGTGATTAAGGCCACCTGGAGAGGCTTTCACAGGGTCACACCAAGCTCTGTGGCACCTGCTCCCTCAGAGAGCAGGAGTGCGAGGGGGAGCCCTCCTTGCAAGGGGAGACAACACGGGGTGGGGGGTGTTTTTCTGTCCTGGGCATCCCGCTGGCTCCCATCTCACTTCAGCCACCGTCAGCAGTGAGCTCTGCCAGAGTGCTGCCTTTGCACACTACAGAGCCCAGATCAAGGGTGGCTGCACCCCTACTTAGTCTAACTGCAGCGGGAAAAGCTTTTTATCCCATCCAGGCACAGGAATGCCCTCCAGGGCTGCCCTTTCTCCGTAGGTCAAGAAAACAGGATGCCGTCTTCATTTTCAGCCTGAGGACAAGAGCAGAGAGATGAAGCAGATGGGCCCAGAGGGTGGACACTGGGAACATCCACCCCACTGTCACCGTGTGCCACCCCTTGGCCTCTGAAGCATCCTCCCGAGCTGTGTCACTGGGGCCAGCACTAGCTGTGACTTTCTACCAGCCCCATCTGCACTCAGCCATGCTGGACAGACCAAAACCATAATCCGGTATCTCCAGCTTTCTCTGCAGATACGGGTCCTGGTCTTGTTCTCCCAGCCCAACCCTTCCCTCCCTTCCCTGCCACATCCTGGGCCACACGTACAGCTCCAGGCAGCGACGAGCCGAGGTTCCCTGCCACTGCTCTCTTTGTGCTGCCACAGGTTTGCCTGGGGCCAAAACAGATCTGTGAGCGGCTGTTACACCTCGGTCATGAGAAATGCAGTCCTGGCGGCGAGATCGCTGAACAAGAGAGCTGAGCTGCACAAGGCTATAATTACTGTAGGAACACGTGGGGATGAGGCCAGCCAAGCGCATCCACCTAATTTCCTCTTCTATTAAGCCTGTCCTGCTTTTCTTTGACCCAGACCAAGCCTTGATATTAATGGCACGATGCTGTGGAGGTCACAGATGGCTCTGTTACAAACAGCCTTGTGAATTCTGCTCAACTGAGTGTATAAGCAGGGCTTTGCTCACAGATACCATTACTGCAGGATTCACGCTGTAGAAAGTGTGTCAGCCAGCTGTGGTGCAGGCATTTCCCAGACTGGGCAGTTTTACTAGACACGGGTAACTCTGTGTCTTTGTCTCCAGCTGCACAATAAACCCAGGCAAGAGTTTGAGGAGGTTAAATGGTGTCGTGTCACTGACCCTGGCCGTGGCCAAGGCCGGCTGATGGGTGCTGGTAGCAGGACCTCAGTACATTTCCTCATCTTGCCTGTGCAGCTTCAGCCTGCAAAATCATTTCTATGCTAAAGGAGAGAGCTCGTCTCCTTGCTGTGCACCTGCAGGCAAACCGATGTCGATCCCTGCCTGCCCTATTTGGGTGCACAAGTCCCTTGTAAGTCCCCAGGAGGCAACCTGCAACACTGGGCTACTGGGTTAGCAAACCCAAGGAGCAGGCGAGGCTGCTCTAACACCTCCTGTCTGCCAGAGCGCCAGGTTCTGAGGTCTGTTTCAGGGCTGAAAAGTGAGTGCAGCCCCAGCTCAGGGCACCAGGAATCAGCCCCAGCATCTGGCCATCTGTCCTTGCTGAGGACAAGAGTCTGTCACAGCAGGAGCTGGCTGCTCCCCAGCCTCTCCCACCCCTGGTGATGATGCTGTACCCTGCATGCTGGAGGGGGGGCCATCCTCCAGGGACACTGGGCTGATAGATGAAGGCAATCATCCAGCTGGGCTCCTGCAGCAGAGAACACAAGGTCCCCCCTCTCTGCAGAAGTCACAAGAGGAGGATTACCCTTCTGTCCTGCTTAGTGGCAAGGTCACATCTGGCAGCCCGCAGCCCAGGAACAATGGGGGATGCTGTTCAGCGCTGGTGCTCAGCACTTTTCCTTGGTCTGGCTCCTACATGACGCCCTCTCAGCAAGGCAGGAAACTCATGGGCGCCAGCCTCGAGCTCGTGTGAGCCATCTCTGCACAGCAAGACACGGTGGCTTGTGGGTAGGTGCACCCCAGCCAAAAGCATGCACCCGGAGAGAGGAACCTTGCACAGGCACAGAAGTGTCCCAGCGCTGTCCTCACTGAATCGCTCCCAACTGGGCTCCCTCCCCATGGCGTCCTGGTGCCAGGCAGGAGGGCTGGGCACAGACAGCCCCAGCCAGCTCCCCGAGCAGGCAGGACTCGCTTGCTGAGCAGGCTGAAACACTGTGGGCAAGGCTCCAGCCCCCGTGGGCAGCCAGGCAGAGGTGGAAGGGGAACTGTTGGGGCCAGACTCATTTCAGGGATGCCGTGCCCATTAGAGGTTTCTAACAGAGGATTTGGTCCCATTTCCCCTTCTCACTTCCTCGAGAGACCATTTACTTTTCCTAAGAGTCCCTTTGGGGAGCAGACCCAGCACAGGCACCTCAGAGAGCCCAAGGGCTGAAGAGCCCTGCAAGGATTATACACTGGGAGGGACAGGGCAGGGGCACAAGGCAGCAGGCAGGCAGCGAACTGCCCAAGGCTAAGGAGCCTCTCTCTTGCCAAGGCCGGACAAGCCTTTGGGACAAATTCAGCGCTGTGCAGAGGAGTACTCACTTGTATCAAAGAAATGTGCTATCCAAGCCTGTGCCGAGGATTCAGGCATCCCTGTGAGAGAGCTGGAGGGAGCTGCATCTCTGCCCTGTAGCTCCGTGGCAATGCCTGTGGGGCTGGCAACCGGCTCCAGGAAAAGCTGGCTCCAGCATGAGGTACACGTCTGAACCTGTGGTTCCCATGGGGAGGAAAGTTTGTGTCCATGCCGAGGAGGGCAGGTTCCTCCCCTGGCGGGCAGTAGGGCCCAGCTCAGCCCTTTCTCCTCTCCTCGGTGCCTCTCTTGATGCTGGTGAGTCCCTTCTTTTGAGTGATGCAGAGGGGAGGTGGATGGAGGGCAGAAGGGGGCAGAGAGGGTGGGGCTGGAGCCACCGTGGGGCTGTACAGGGTCACCGGTGCCTGGCAGTACTCGCTGGAGGTGCTCAGCATTTGCAACAGTGAGCCAGACCCTGGCACCCACAAGCTGGGGCTGCTCTTTAGCTGGCCTCTGGGACTTCACACACAGGCATCGTCCCCCTCAGCATCAGCTCTTCTCTCCCCAAACTGGTGCAACTCACATTTAAAAAAAACCACTTGCAGACACTTGTTGGGGAAGGTGAATTGCAATGAAGTTTGAGCGCCTGAAAAGCAGGCACCAAAGCCTCGGCAAAGACTTCCAGGTATACAGGGGAAAGGGGAAACTTTGCCAGTGGCACTGGTTCCCAGTTTTGTCATGGGGATGGTCTTAGCCAGCATTTTCCTTAACTTCCCAGCCATACAGCCATGTGAATGGGTGCCAGTGGTATCTCACAACAGAGATGTGCCAGCCCCTCCTGGCTGCAGAGAGTAAAAGTAGCTGGAGAAGATAGCTTGAGTGCACTTGAACCCGGGTAGCAGAAATAGAAACCCAAATAGTTTGCCTAAACACACAATCTTTTAAAATAATACAGTTGATAGTTTTGGGAACAGACCTTCTATTTTAGTTCTCCAGATGGGCAAGGGTGGCTGCTTACTTTTGTAAAGATAAACCTCTTCTCAAGCAACAAAGAGGTGGGAGAAGCTGCCGGTCAGAGTGTAGCCCTAGTCTGGCACGACTGGGTCCCCTTCCAGGGAGCAGGAGAACACTTGCCCCATCCCAGAGCATCCTCTGGGTGGCTGGGGAGCTGTGGGCACCCAGGGTGTTCTCCCCCCACCCACAGCAGCATCCCGTGGGGCTGCAGGCAGCCTGTCCGCTCCCCTCCCTGTATGGCACCAGCATTTTGTGGTCCAGCGTGCTCCTGGTGTGGCAGCACCCAGCAGCCTTTCCCTCCTCCTCTCATCCCACAAAGGTGGGATGAGCTCAATGGCTTGCAGCTCCCTCACTCCCACTCCAACTCATCCTTGTTGCCCACCTCTACAGCAGAGCAACTGGGATCGACTCATCCAAGCTGGCCAGATGTCCCACCTTTCAAAGCAGCACTCCACCCCTTGGTAGCACCGTCTGCAGGCTCAGTCCACACGTGACCCGAATCAGAGCCCCCGCAGCAATCCTACCTGCACCAGCTCGTGCATTGCATCCTGCTGTAGTGCATTTTTCAGTGCATCCAGGCCCCAGGACTGTGTGGGTGAGCTGCGATCTGCCTGCCTCCTCCATCACCGTGGCCGCCCATGGAAGCCCTTTACTCTGCCCTCGAAGGGGAGATCAGCACCTTCGTGAGGCACGTGCAGCGGTGCCATCAGGGCTTTGATCTGCACAGCCTGTACCATGTGCTGCTGCTGGTGCTGCCGCAGAGCCCCTCGGGGCAGGTAGAGAGCTGGCAGCACCTGCAGAGTCTCGCCCAGTCCCAGCTCAGCTCGCCCAGCCCCGACGTGACCACCTATGTGGGCTGGCTGGCCTCCTACCTGCAGCACCTGAGCACATTGAAGGAGAGGTTTGACGCCAGGGTGGTGGTCCCACTCTGTGAGAACTTGTACATGCACGAGGACCTGGCTGCCCACCCCGCCCAGCGGTCCCCGCCACGATCCATCCCGCGCCTGGCTGCACAGCTTTTTGCCCACCGGCGTAACTGGGGGCTCCTGCTGCAGGGGGGGCCCCTCAGCGAGCGGGTCTTCAGCCCCCGGAGCCTGCATGACCTGTGTGGCTTCACTGGCGTGGGGCCCTTTGTGAAGGTCTTGCGGCTGGTCCCTGATGTCTTTCACCAGAGCTTGGCCACGGCGGAGCTCGCCCGTCAGTGGGTCCATCTCCACCGCAGCAGGTACAGCCTCTCCCTGCCACCATCGCCGTCACCATCATCACCATCGCCGTCACCATCATCACCATCACCGTCACCATCATCACCACCACCATCACTGCCACAGCAGTCACCAGCGCAAACCAGACCAGGGCTGGTTCCCAGCACTGTGCAGCCCCCACCACACAGCGGGCCCCCCCAGCAGTCCGCCTCTCCCCTGGGCTTGCCCGACCTCTTGGTCCCGCTGCGGCCCTCGGGTGCAGGCGGCAGCACTGGGGTGCTGCGAGCCCAGCTGCGGGAGAGCCGGGAGGAGCTGCTGGCCCTGCTGCACCGTGGGGAGCGGGCAGCCGCCCTGCGCGCCCAGGTCCATCGCATCGCCCAACGCATCCGTGTCCTATGCCTGCAGCAGCGGTGCGAGGGGACAGAGCTGGCCCGGCCCCAGCAGAGCCCAGCTACAGGTGTGGGAGGTCACCGGCACCAGGCTGCCCTGGATGAGGAGCTGCAGAAGAGCCTGGAGCTGGAGGAGTACCACCACAGCATCCTGGAGGCCGACTGGCTGCTGGAGCTGGAGGTCAGGCCCATCCTCATCCGGAGGATCGATGAGGTAAGGGGTGCATGCTGGCTCTGCCTGCTCTCCCTGCCCCGTGTCCCAGGGCAAGAGAGGGGGCACTGCCGCAGGCAGGGATGCTGCATGGAAAGGGTTGGACATCCAGGTGGAGACATGGATCTTGTGAGACTGGGTAGAGCCATAACCTCTCCAGTCCAAAACAATGGCCCACTGGGCATCCCAGGGCATTCAGGCATAAGGAAGGAGCGCCGCGGAGTCGGGGATGGGAGAGGGAGTGGTTCTTAACGTGGCAGAGCAGCCTGTGGGAAACATTAATGGATGCTCCCATCCAGCCCACCTGGATGCTCAGAAGCCAGGCACCTGCACTACCTCCTCTCCCACAGGTTCAGCAACGCTGCTGGGACCTGGAGAGGACACTACGAGGCCAGGCACTGCCTGCCTCACAGTGGGCCCGGCTCAGAAACAGGATGGCCATCACCCCTGCACCGGGGCGTGCTCAGCCCTCTGCCACGTGTCACCTGGCAGCGGCCAGCCCCAGGAGCAGCCAGCAACGCTGACCACGGTAGGTGGGAGGGACCACTGCCTACTCCCAGCAGCAGCAGCACCCAGGAGAGCACAACTGGAGGACATTCAAGCCATCACCATGTGGGCTGCAGGCAGCCAGCAGCTTACGGGGACCTGGCTCCTGACTGGGAAGAAAGTGTGGAGGGAATGTGTGCTTAACAAGAGGTTTCCTCCATGCTCAGCCCATGGCCCTGCCATTCGGCGTATGGCTACAGGCTGGTTAAGGAGATGGGCACCGAGTGCTGCCGAGCAGGCAGGCACACGCATGCATGCGTGTATGGATGCAAGCAGGCATGAGCAAGCATTTCTGGTTAAATATGGGTCTTGGCCTCCTGATTGCAGCAGCCAGTGTGGACACTCCAACATTGGTGATGGTAGTGGAGAGCCCACCTCTGTGCTGGTAGTGGGTGACAAGGTGACAGTCCCCACTCCAGCTGGGGCGTGCTCCCTCACTGGCTGCTGGTCTGGGCAAGAAAGAGTTTTGTGTCAGGGAATTTCAATCGATTTAATTTACTGCCAATTAACAAACAAAAGCAGAGAGCCAGGCGCAGTTCCTGTGAAGAGTTTATTGGTGTAGCTGTTTCCACTAGTCAGAGGAGTCACAATGCACAGCGACAACAGGCCTCCTACACTACACGGGGAGGACAGGACACACACGGCCACAGACACACAGAGACACTCGTCTCTCCACCCCAGGCCCTGCGGGGGCGGGCCAGGCTGTGGGGCAGGAACCTGCCATGGGGCGAGGTTTCTCTCTCTGGTGGGATATTTCTGCAGCCTCCTGGAGAAGGCGTTGGACCCTCCTGGTAATGAAGCACCCACCATCTCCTGCAGGAGGCAGGCTGATAAGTGGGAACCGGGGCAGCAGCTTGTCCCAAATCCAATAGCGAAGCAAGCATCCCAGCTTCCTCCACAGGGCCACCCCAGCTCTGACCATCAGGGAGAGGCTAGGGTGCCCATCTCCTCTGGCACTGTCCTCAGAGCCGCTGTGGGCAGCAAGGGCACTGCTAGCACTTTCTGAGGCAGCTCTGAGACCCCAGGGGACAGTCCTGTCAGGTGAAAAGATGTTTGGAGCTGCCCAGAGATGACCAGGGCTGAGTGCTGGGAATACTGAATGCTGCTCCTTCCCACTTGGAGGACACCCCTGGATGTGAAAGGTCACCCCAGTATGGCAGCAGAACTGGGGCTGGAGGTTTCAGTGACTTCCTTGTAGGGGTGCAGGGAGCCAGACCCAGTGGATCACTGCACAGGGGAAAGGAAGGGGACCCAAAGGACTGTTTTGTGCTCCAGCGCTACATCTCTTGTATAGCTTCTTATATATGTTCTCAGGGACAGGAACGTGGGGATCAGGAACTGGGATGCAGCCCTGTGATGAGTTTTTACCCCTGCAACCTTTGTGGAAGTGCAGAATGGCACAGGACTCCTCTTAGTCCCTTCAAGAGGGAAAGCACTCAAGGCTTCAGGATACCTGCTTGTCCCCAGTCTCCCCTCCCTGTGCGGTTTCCCTTTGGGAAATGGGTTGGTAAAATTGTGAGGAAGCAAACAGCCTCCCCGATGCTGAGCAAGAGCTGAAAACAGTATTGTGGGAGGTTGACTGGACAGATGATGGTCTGGAGGACCGAGCCAGGGTGCTGGCTCCTCCTCGCCCATCTGCCAGGCTGCAGCAGCCCCGTGGGCCAGGGGCTGTGGCACAGGCCCAGCGTGAGCAGTCCTGGAAGGGGGCAAAGGGAGCAGGAGCAAGGCAACTGCCAGCTGAGCAAGGAAGCTGCTGGCCTGGGAGCCCACTAGCTGTCCGCAGGCAGCATCCAGCCCATCCCTGTGACTGCTCAGTGGCACGTGGTGCTGAGACACCCAAGCTTCATGGTAGCAGAGAGGGACACAGTGGCACCAGCTGGCATGGCTCCCCTTCACCACCTGGAGACCAGGCACAGGCTGCCTCCAGCAGGGAGGGGACAGACCCCTGACCCACGGGCACTCGGGACCCACGCAGCTTTGGGATGTGAGAGGCATCTCTCAGCCCACAAGGTCCAAGAGGAGAGAGACTCACAGCCTCTGCTGAGCGAGCGATGGGGCAGCAGGAGCCGGGGCTGCCTCCTGCGGGGCTATGGAACAGCCATTTGTTGGTCCAGGCAAGAGATCGTGTGACTCACAGCAAGTCTCCAGTTAGTCCTTGGGAGGGATGAGCAGGCACGAGCGGCCTGTCCCATGAGCGGGGAAGGCAGCTCCCAGCTCACACAGGCATGTGCAGCTCGTTGTACTCGTCCCGGCCGTCTTCGTCAAAGTTTGGCTCTGCATCCTCTGAATCCAGCTGGGGAGAGGCAGAGACCAGGCTCTGAAGGCCACAGCGCCCCCAGCGCAGGGTCAAGCCTGGCGCAGAGGGATCAGCGAGCCAGGCAGCTGGGCAGCACTGGGAAGAGCAAAGCTCTTGCTCGTTCCCCTCTCAACAGACTCCTTTTTTTTGCCCCTCATGCCCATCCAAACGTGCCCATCCAAACGTCCCCAGCCTGATGCCCTTTCCTATAAGTGTTCTTGTTTGACAGTGCCCCATCACTGGGGCTTTGGTCCAGCACAGCACCTCCTCCCTCCTCCCCTGCTGGCAGCACCCACTTCTGGGTGCTACTCCAGGCTGCTCTCCAACAGGAGCTCAGGATGTTGGCAGCAGCTGAGGAGCAGCCAGCACTCAAGGAGCTGCTGGCACCCTGACACTGTGGTTACGTGCTCCTGTGCCAAGCAGCCACAGGCTGCTGGTCTCTCCTTGCCGCTGTCTCAGTGGGGAAGTGGAGTGTCTCTTGATGAATGAGCCAGAAATGGGGAGGATGGAAGAGAAACCCCTTATTCCAGGCCTCTGGGTGGTAGGATCCTCTGTCTCCTTGCCCTAGGGTGCCCATCCATCCATCCCACATGGCACTTCCAGGGCTACAAGCTCTGAGGAAGCCGTCTACCCACCTATTGCTGTTGAACAAAGACCCCCAGACAACAGCAGGGAAAGCCAAGGCTTAGTCGGCCCAGGATCTCACTGCCTTTCAGCCTGTCAAATCTCCTCAACCTCACTCTCATTTTTCAAGCTAGACTCTGAGGACAGTTATCGGCTTACCGCTTTGAGCTCCCTGTCATGGAAGAAGCGGGGCAGCACGAAGCGTCGTAATGGCACTGTCATGATCAGGACGAAGGGGAAGGCCAGGGATGCCACCGTAGATTTCACCACCCAGAGCAGCACAATGCAGGCCAGTTGAATGCAGGTGAAGAGATTCATTCTCCAGGTCTTCACCTAGGGAGGCAAATCCAGTCTAAGAACACATTATCCGTCCACACAGATTAATGAAGACCCAACTGGCAAAACATAACCCTTCTGCGTAGCATAGTACAGTAACGCAATGCTGCTGCATGCTCTACCTGCCTGTACTCTACAGCAAGGCAGAACTCCGTAACACATCAGCCTCTGTGCAACCTAGCAGCATAGCCACCTGGCAGTCTAGTCTCCCTACACCCACTGAAGCAGCGCATCACCCCTATAAAGAGTCTGTCCATAAACATCCTGGCAATATACCCCTTTATGCAGCCTATCAGCATGCTATCCTAGCGTTGTATCACCTCTGTGCATGGCTTGCGCTTACTTCTTGGCACAAACTTCCAGCCAAGTGGGGGTCACCAAGCCAAGCATAACTCGAGCAAAGCACCATCCTCCCCTCACCTGCCTATTCTTCCTCTGCTCCTCACTGCCTAGTTCCCCAAAGCCTGCCTTTGCTCACCTTGACAACATAGATGTGGTCAGGGTGGTGCTTGGATGGCATGAAGATCAGGAGCAGCCGCTCGTAGAGCTGGATGCCAGTGAGGGACGTAACCCCCATGTAGAGGAAGATGCCGAAGAGCACAGCCAGCGGGATCTGCCGCAGCATATTCCCCATCACAATGGACAGACCTGCACAGACAGAGCTCAGGGCACGGTGGGTCCCATGCCAGCCTCTCCGCAAGGCACCTCGGCCTCCGTCCCTCTCCCACCTCCTCTCTGTCGGTCCCAGGGTGCACAGGAAAGGAAGCTCAAGAGGGGTCTAGATGGAAGGGTTGCAGGGATGGACTGATCATGGTGGGGTACCAAGGGCTTCCAGAGGAGAGCTGAGTGTAGGTGGCGGCTGTCCTGCAGTGAGCGGGCAGAGTACAGGCTGGCTTATGGGGCAGGGACACTGCCAGGAGATTCAAGCCGTCGGCCCTGACCTCCCCCCTCACTCCTTCACCCAAGCAGAGGCTCACCAACAAGGGCAGCAATAAGCACTCCGGTCACACGCTGCTCCTTCACCTCCTCAATCTTGGGCTTTTCTCCTGGTGCGATGGCCTTGCTCATGACTGTCAGGGCATTGACGTGGGTGACGGAGCGCACCGTCGCTGCGGTCAGCCAGGGCAGCCCGAAGAGCGCACAAAGTCCCCCCATAGTGCCAATGAGCAGCAGGTCCAGGTGGAAGCCAGAGCCTTTCAGCAGCTTCCTCTCCTTCTTGCTCACAATCAGCCTGGAAGGAAAAATAGCCCGGGTCGGTGCCAGGCCCAGCCCAGTGTCCAGGGACAGCGTGGCAGCTGGGGACAACGTTCACTCCCTGGAGAGCGCACACATGGGGACAACAAGGAGATGGGGGGGGGGCGGGGGGTGGTCCGCCTCAGGTTAGAGGTTTCCTCCTGTGCTGGGCTGAGGCAGGACTCCACCACAGCGTATGCCTGGAGGGGAGCCAAGAGACAGTGGAAGAACCCAAGACAGTACAGTCTGAAACGGCCAGGATCCTGCCCTTGCCATCCCACTGGGATCCCAGGCGCATCTCCACATGAATGGCACCAGCACCAGTCCCATCCTTGCCCGCCCCGGGGTTAGTGATGGTTGGCGTTGGAGGTACTCACGTAGTGATCTGTGTCTCCATGAAGATAAGAATGAAGACCAGGAGAGCAGGGATGGCAGAAGCAAACATCATCCACATCGGAAAGGTCCCACTGCTGCCCATGGGGTGAATGAACCAGCCACGCTTGTGAGGAGATGTGACCGACAGGCCAGAGGGGACATTCAGCTTCTGGCGGTATATCCGCAAAACCCAGCAGTTACTCATCAATACACACGTGCCCGCAGCCTCACACAGGACTAGCCTGGTCTTCCTGGTCTGAACACCTCAGATAATGGGACAGCCATCCTGACCCAAGCAGGACTTTCTCATGGATAATCCCCTTCAGTGCAAAAACTCGAATGTTCCCTAACATAGGCCTGTCTCATTTCCTTTCGGCTATTGGAATTCACAGAATCACAGAATGTTAGGGGTCAGAAGGGACCTCGGAAGATCATCTAGTCCAACCCCCCTGCCTTGGTTTTTGTCCAAGAGACCAAGGAAATATCTTCCCTCAGGAAGTTCACCCCCATGTCAGTGCTTGCAGACCATGGTTAAAATGCTCCTTGACCTCTGCTTGAACAAATCAAGCATCCTGAAATGCCTGCCCTTCTCTGAGGTTGCTTTCCAAGCCTTTTCTGAGACATTTTTCAGTATTGTTTTTGCAGCGTGGACCCCAGAAGTGGCCACATTCTCTGGAAATGACCTCACTCTGACCATCTTCAGAGGGAATATCATGTTTGTGCTCCCGTCAGAGACCACACAGCCTCCTAGCTGTACATCGTCCCGACCTTGCGTTCACCAGCATTTGAACTCTTGGCTCTGTGCTGCTCTACAGCAGTTCTTGCTATCTGCCTGCGTGAGCACTGCAGGGAGAGTTTATGATTTGCATTTATGTTAATCAGCATAAGTATGAATAATATTCCTGGAATGCTTGTACTTGAACTAAGCTGTGTAACTAACTACCCTTTTCTCAGAAACCTTTGTACATATGCTGAGTTAATACTGATATGATAATGCTTTTGATATTAATTGTAGAAGTGTAGAAGGGTATGAAAAGGATGTAACAAAGCGCATGATTTTACTAAGGTCTGATAAAAACAGATTTTCACTGAAATTTAAATGAATTAAAATGCATTTGGATTCTGTTAAGCCTTGGGCTGTCTTGATTAAAAAGCTTGCATGCTGAACAGGAATTACTTTTCACTCTCTCCCCAATGTTAGTTGAAAAAATTACAAAATAAAAAGATATAACTACATATCTACTAAAAAAGGTGGAAAAAAAGGAAAGCTGTGAGATGGATGTTTGATAACATTTAAGTTTGTGCATAAACTGGGAAAGAGATAATTGTGTTTGAGAAAAAGTGATAAAAATATTTAGAAGCCTATAATCAAGTATAAATATGTTAAGTACTAAACTCATGACAAGTACATCACTGAAACCACTCTATATGCCACCCCCTCCAGTGTGCATAACCAGTGTATGTCTTGTTGACTGACTGCAAGTTTTTAGAGTTACAAACAAGGAATTAACTGCACTGTATGTGTCTGGTCCCCTAAAGCCACCCCTACTAACAGCTGGAATACCACAGGGATACCAGGGCACTCCAGTCCCTGTAGCTCTGGTCTCAGTCTCAACAAGACCCTTGGAGCTTGCCTTCAGCGTGGGAGTGAGGACGAGGGGAGCATCTCTGTTTGCTCTGTGCTGTTATGACTAAAGAGGCAGGAAATACAAATCCCTTGTTGCACAAGAGCAGGCCACGGTGCCGCAGGGATCACTGCCGGGCTGCAGGAGGGACTCTGGGGGTGGCACTGGCACCTACCTGCGTGTATGTGTCAGTGATGGTGTAATCCACCAGCACCATGACCAGGATGGAGATGGGGATCCCGAAGTCTCCGATGATCCGTCGAGCCTGCGGAACAAACACCCTTGCTGGCAAAGGGATCGGGCCGGCTCCGGGCACCCACCCTGCTGCAGGGAGCCTGGGGCAAAGCGAAGCCCCAGATGGGGCCAAGCACCACTGCAAACCTGAGCACTGCTGATGAGCAGGGCAAGGGAACCCAGCCTTGACCCATGGGCCTGCGCACCCCACTGCCCACATAACACCCAGTCCTCCAGCCACCCTTAAGCGGCTGGCTAATTGCTCCTACTGGCCTATTCAGATGGTGCTCCAGGTATTACACAGATGCACTGCGTGCACAGAGATATCCCAAGGGTACAAGTTGTAAGCTCCTCCTCCTATATTCTAGTTTAACATATTTGTATCCAGCCAAAAGAGCTTTCCCAGGGTCCATAGGACTTTTCAGCAAAGCTCACTGGAGCAGGACAGCACAGACACAATCATCAACAGCCACCTCTGGTCTGCAGCCTAGGTCAGGCTGCCATCCCTCCTGCATGGTATTTAAGGGATTGCTGGTGTTTCTTTGGGGGGACAGTCCAAATGCTCCGGAGAACAAAGGTCTGTAGTAAGCATTAATTGTTTGGCATGTCCCTTGTCCTTAACATCTGGGTCCCACAAACTTCTCACCTTTCCTCCTAAGAAACGGCTGTTCTTGAACTTGCGCATAAAGAAGGCAATGAAGAAAGTGCCTAGCATGAGGATGAGGGAGAGGAGAGCAGTGTTGGGCTGCATCCTGATTCCCAGCGACATTGCGTCCGCAGAGAGCATACTGGCATTCAGGCCACTCTGCACATTCGGTGGGTAGAACTTCAGCAGTGGATGTTCTGCAAACACCTGGGCAGGTGAGAGAAGCAGTGGGCACTGTCACCGCAAGGAGGGGCAGGGGGCACTCTCACTACTGGGGGCAGGGGGACGCAGAGGTGTCCTGCTCTGTGGAGAGGTGAGGGCGGTAGATGGTGGGTGCAGACAATCCCAGCATCTGTCACCTCGCCTCACAACCTACCCAGCTGGAGAGGGCTGGGGAGAGAAAAGTGGCCCCTCTTTAATGCCTCCTGCAGGAAGAGAAGGGGAAACAGACGTTAGGGCTCGTCCTGCCAGCCTCTGTGGTGGCACAGGGGCCAGCTGGGCTGGGGCATGAGAGGCCAGCAAAGAACCGCTCTGCAGAACACCTAGGAAAGCTGTGGCTGAGCTGGCCCTGTTCCCCTGCCTCCTGTATGCTAAAGCAGCAGGTTCCTGGGGGATTGAGAGATGCGGCAGCCCGTCCCCCTGGGGAAGGTTCACCTTATACAGTTTGTAGAAGGTCTCGTAGATAAAGATGAGGGAGATGAGGAAAGCAAAGATCTCCTGGGTGAAGGGCGAGATGTAGCGCACCAAGAAGCTTCCCTCAGCTGCCACAATAATGAAGATGAAGACGATGAGCCACAAACCAATCCACACTCTGCCTGTCAGATACTCAATGTCTTGTGTCTGGCAGAACTGAAACGGAAAGGGGAAAGAGTTACTCATGGCTCCTCAGGCTGCCTCCTGCATCTGCTTCCCATTAAGATCAAAGACTGCTGGAAAAAAAGCATCTACATCTGCTTGGGCATCCAGCACAGAGACAGTGAATTCAAGGCTGGGGTCAAAGGTAAAGTTGCAGACTTTGCATTAACACTAGCCAGCTCACACCAATCAGGTCGTTCTCGCTCCAGTCTTTGTAACAAGCACCTCCTTCGCTCTGCTGAAGCCATCCCGTGCATGATGCTCCCCCTCCCACCATATGGAGGTGCCCTTACTCCAACAGAGCTCTCCACTGCTCCACGCACTCAACAGCACAAGCCTGTTCCCTGCAAAGGAGAGCCGGAGCAGCCTGCTATGTCCCGCTGCATAAAGGCTCTGTCAGCTGGGGCATGATCCCAGACAGCACCCTGTGTACACACACAGCCCTGTGTGTGTGGAGAAAAGCTCCCAGGCTGTCACCACAGAACAAATTATCTCCGCTGCCTCTGCTCATCCACACACAGCAACATCCAACTACTTCCATCACAAACCACATCCCTCCCTTTGCAGCCTTCCTTGGTACCACCACAGACAGTGCCCTCACACAGGGCAGGGGTACACCTTTGTAAACAATTACTGGGCAAAGCAAAAGTAGTCAGTGAGAAATGTGGTGATAGGAGAGCAGGGAAATTTCCACTGTGCAATGGCACCACCAGCTCCAAACTCTTGACACACCAAGGTGAAAATCTAGCTGTAGGAAAAACCATGCTTTAAAAGCCCAGACATGCTAGGAGTCAGAAAAAAAAAAAAGAAGGATTAGATCCACTGCTTGGAGGTACAGTGACACAGGGATGCTTTTAATAGTGAAGAGGTCATGCTACTTCAGAAAGAAACATGTCTGTCCTGGCTGGCCGGGATATCTTTGCACACACCCTTCGGCTCACCCTGAGAGGTCGGAGTAATGTATGTGGGACATCCGAAATGGACAGTACTGAATATTGTTGGCTTCCCAAACAAGGAAACCTGGACAGAGGTAAAAATTGTGAAATGGTCTTCAAAGGAAGCCCCAAGAACAAGAAAAGTATCATGGACCAGTATTTTAGGATGCAGTTACAAATGCTCATTGTGCCAGGATGGGCTGCAGCACAGGGCTGGGGGACGAGCTCCCCTCACAGTCAGCAGGTAGAGGAGTGCTGTTACCACACCTCAAGGGGGTCAGCCCACCGGATACAGCAACAGGAGGCAGAAGTCCCTACAGCATAGCCTGCAAAGGGTCAGCAGAGCCAGGGCCAGCCCTGGCTGAGCTGAGAGCAGCCTGGCAGGACCCAAGGACTCTTACACCACCAAAGACCCTTTGGAGAGCTGAGAAATGCTGGCTGCCCTCTCCAGCACACGGGCAGAGCGAGCAGGTGCCAAGCACAGACACTGCCTCACATGTACCTTGTAAAAAGCTTCTTCAAACACCAGCAGAGGCCCTGAGAAGCCAATGACCAGGAGCGGCTGGGCTCCGAGAAGGGAGAAGAGGATCCCTAAAACCGAGGTGGAGATTATCAGCTCGGAGACCCCCATGAGACCCTCAGTTTTCTCTCCTGGGAAAGAGAACAACGTGTAAGTGTTATAGCCCGGACACAGGCACCGTCACTGCAGGCGGGCAGGCTGCAGACACAGCTCCAGATGGAGGAGGCAGGTCCCTGTCCCATCAGTCAGAGGTCCCCTGCACTGGGCAGGGAGCACAGAGGGAGCCCAGGGAGCCGAGGCTGGAAAGGCCAAGCGGCAGGGAGGGGACAAGGCAGCAGCCGAGGCGCAGCGCTGCCACTCTCCCCGAGCGAGCAGCACTGAAGCCCACCCCAGCACAGCATCACACAGACACAGCCAGTGTCCCAGCGTGCAAAGAGCAGACCAGAAAGCAGGCCCATTACCTAGGAGTCCCCCGAAGGTGATGGCAGGAGAGAGAGCAGCAAAGTAGATGAAGAGAACGGCCGCGAGACACTGGCTGTGCAAGGCGTCTCTGATGTCACTGAGGTATTTGGGGTACCTGCGCTTTATGTCCCGAACCAGACCTCCAAAAAATATCCCGGTCCGCTTCAAAGGGTCGTCCTCAGCTTCCTCCTCTTCTTCCTCAGCTTTCATTTCACACAGCTCTGGAGGTGCACGGAGGGCAGGGCTTGAGCAGGGGAACGCAGGTCCGCCCTTGGGCTGTCCCTCTCCCCCATACCCCACAGAGACCTTCCTCCAGCAGTCCTAACCTGGTGGGCCCCCTGCAACTGCACATCCCACTGCCTCCAGCTGCCCCCATTTGCCAGAGCTGCCCACAGCCACTGTCCTGCCTCCCTGTGTCCCACTCCCCACTGCCGCCGCCAGGCCCCGCTCACCCCTCTGCCAGGCTCTGTGAGGGGAGAGCCCACTGGGGCACGCAGAGCACCAGGCACAAACTCGTTTGCCCAAATGTGAGTGGAGAGACCTTTGGCTTCCTGGACAGCCCCCTCCTTCATGGACTTCTGCTCCCTCTCCTTTCTCTTCCTCAGCAGCAACTTCTGGAAGGTGGCAATGGATTTGAGCAAGTCTTTCCCCTCCACCTCTGATGGGGGTATGACAATACTGCAGTCCAAGAACTCATTGATTGCGTTGAGGAGGTCTTGACGGTCATCTGCCATGTATGCAGCCTCATGGAAGTGCTGGGAAGGGCAGGAGAAAAGAGAAAGGGAGAAGGCTCAGACCAAGACTACACCCAGCCACCTACAGCCTGGATACACAACACGTACTGTGACCATACAGTAACATCCTGCTCCCTCAACTCGCTACTTGTCTCACTACTGCCACTCTGTGACCCACACTCCTGAATCCCTCCTCCCTGTTCTTCTACCAATGCCCCTCACCTAATCCCGTGTCTCTCCTCCCTTCTCTATCCATCCTTTCCAGTCACCTCCTTGCTCCTGCTTTTCTCCCCCAAGCCCCACTGCCCTTGCCTAAGATTGTGCTCCCGCAGCATCTCTGCCAGCTACACACTCTGCAAAAACACAGGGTGCCTCTTATGGGACCTCTCCATCAATCAAAATCAGACCTGTGCTTCCCAGCTAGCCTGGTGCCTCCCATTCCTTAGGCTAGACACTACACCTGGCCAGCCTGTGCCTCTGTTCAGACCAGATCACCGTGGCTGCATGAAAGATCCTTCTCCTTATGCCATTGCTTGGTCCTGCAGGGCTCTCGTTCAGCTTAGAGATGTACCAGAAGCCAGGCACCACAGAGATGAAAGACTTTCCCTGTCCCTGCAGCTCAAAATTAGGATTCTGCAACAGACCGATGTCCTCCTAGTCTGGTCTTGGGCTTGTTTTGAGGCAGCCCTAAAGCACCGCAGGTAAAGCACAAGAACCAGGACCTGAGCAGGGAGCATAAGAGACTCTTGGGAGTCTTCACATGGGAGAAGGAGGGAAAATAGGAGTCTACAGCATGAGGAAAGCCATGCAAGGGAAACCAGGCAGAAAAGGGGAGATTCTGCTGACATCAAGGGCAAAACGACAAGGAAAGACTCTAAGGAGACCATGAGGGGACAACACTGCTGCAGATAGACAGGGAGGTGCTGGCAAATGGGCAGAAGTGCTGCATAGCCTCTGGAACATGCCTGCAGAGAAAGGGCTGGAGGAAGACGAACAAGTGAACAGCCTGTAAAGCAGGTAGGGGACAACTAAGGTCCCTGCAGCACACAGACTCCCTGGAGCCACAGCTTCAAACTGTAAATGATACCGTACTGCCTTCATGGCGCCAGCCACTGTGTAACCTCGCTACGGCCAGCGCCAGCTGCGGCAGCTGGCTCCCCTCTTCCAGCAACAGAGGAGCAGAGGCTCAAATGAGCGAGATCAGCCCACAAACGCAGCACTGAAGCTGGAATATGGCACCTCACCTCTTCTGGCTAAACATATGGTCTCAGCTGAGCCCTGTGCAACTCCTAGGAAGGGATCTTTCATCTGGGAGCCCTTGTTGCCCACAACCCACCTGCTCTGAGTGGACCTTTCAGTCCCCAGTTCAGGGGGCAGGACAAGCTGGTTTGTTATAGTTACATGGCACCAGCCAGCAAGACCCTGTGAACATCTTAATTCTCCTGTCCTGGGTGTATGCAGTAGATGCTCATATTGTCTTGTCTTTGCCTTTAATTTCTTACCAGGATAATGAATTTCACTTTCCTGCCATCTAGCCAGATGGGGGACTTCTAGCAGTGCACATGCTTGGCAGAAAAACCTTCCTGCCTCCTCATCTCTCCTCCTGCATGTGTGTGCTCCTCTGCATGGATGTTCCAGCCATGGGACTCAGCTAGAAAGCTTCATCCAAACACCTGAGGACAGTTCCCAGGCATTGCTGGGTCTTTTTGCCAGTGTGGCCTGGGCCAGGTGTCATGGTCACAGGCACTGCTCAGCCTCCCCTCCTCTCTGTTTGCGAAATATCAGCTGAACACAACTCCTCTAACCTCGGGCAGTCCTTTGCTCCTGCTTTTCCATACAGCCCCTTTCTTCGCCCAACCTAGCACTTTCTGTCCCAGCCAAGCATCTGTCCTACTCTTCCCTCTACTGGAGCATCCTACCTTGGCCAAGCCAGGCTGTTCTTAAAAATCCCAGGTTCTCACACCTGCCTGCCCCACCCGGGCCTTTGCACCACATCTCTCAGCACTCTCGTCCCAGGACTGACTTTTGAGGAACTACTGAAGCTCCCTCGCCTGTGCCAGCATCACCACCCGTCAGCTCCTCACCTTGTCAGACATGAGGGTGGAGATCGAGCGGCCAATTTCATGGTAGTCCATGTTGGCCTGGCTTGGTCCCAGCAGCACAAAGATGAATCTGACAGGAATTGGGACCTCTAAGACAGATTCCAGGAAGACGGCCTCATTCAGTCGGACAAAGGCCATAGTTGGCTGCTCCAGGAACTGCACACAACCTACCAGGAGGCAAAGTTTTGAGCAGAGTTAATCATTGGGGTGAGCTGTACTGGGCTGCCTTTAACAGTGGAAACAGGGATTTTGGGGGTTCCCACGAGCCATGCAGTCCTGTACTTGCCTCCAGACCACTGACACAGCATTGAACTTCAGGCCAAAGACTGCTCCAAGTCCCCTGTTCACTGATCATTCCCAAGCAGTGCTACTTTCTTCAGCTTCCCAGTTAGCCCTTAATCTCTTACAGATGGGCTCTACTCACTTTTAAATCAAAAGGTTTTCCACTAAGCCACTGCCTTATGGAAGGAAGTCTCTTACATGTTACTTTTATCAAAAAAACTTCTAATCTCATCAAAGAATGAAATCAGGTTTGCTTGACATGACCTATTTCCCATAAACCTCGTTGATTCGCAATAATTACATTCTTATCCTTTAGCTCTATTAATTGAATCCCGTATTAGCTCTGCCATTAGGTTGGCCAGGAAGGATGTCAGGTTAAGCAATCTACAGGTACTGGATCACTGTCCTTCCCTTCTTGAGCACTGATGATACCAGCTTTCTCCTGTTTTTCTTGTATGTTCTCTGTATTCCTAGACTTTTTTTTTCTCAGATGAAAATGAGCCAGTTCTCTAAAGACTCATAGGTGCAAACTGCACAGTTTGTTTTACAATGTCCACATCTCATCAATGCTTGGCAGCCTCCTTGGTTCCTAACAGATTGGGAAGTACTCCTGCATCCTCCGGCACACCAGCCGCTTCCTTCCCTTACTGAACACAAATGTTTATGGAATACTTTTATTCCTCTGGCATTACTACTGATCTTTCTGCCATCTGCATCCAGCAAAAAGCTGTGTTCTGGGTTAGACTGGCAAATCTGGGCCATCTGAGTGGCCAAGCGATCCCGAGACAGAGCCTCACCTCAGAAATGGCCAGTGTTTAGTTATCTGAGTATTCACAGTGCATTTATGAAGCTGATTTTACCTCATTGTGGTTAAGCATCAGCTTGGTTGAGCTGCCAAGCCTCTTTGCCTGAGCTTTTCATCTACTGGATAGGCAATGACATTTACTTTGCTTGTAGCGTACCTACATTTGCCAAGATGTTAATGCCAGCCAAGTGCTGAGAAAGACTGCTCTTGTGGTCAGAAGGCACCAAGCCCACCGATGCTCGAGGTTCCCTGCTCACATCCCTCTTGCACAGAAAGATATCTCCTGGCAGCACTATGGCCGATACCCAAGACCTTGCCACCAGCCAAGCCCTGCTTCCATAAACTCAAAGCTCCCTGGCACACACAACCATCAAGCAGCACTGGCCAGGGGCAGAGCCCAGCTGCTGGTGAGCTGTGAAGAGGCCAGAAGGAGTGCAGCGATGGTCAGAGGACAGTGTGAGGCCCGACAGCAGTCAGTGCCTGACCATCAGTCCCTTGGGTACCACTTACCCACTTCTGAGCTGCAAAATGGGATGTTCTGGTGAGCCTGGCAGGACTTTCTCCTCTAAGTTTGGCCCCAGCTCCCAGCAGCAGAAATGTCTATCAACCTCTTTCTTAATTTAGGAGAACTACTCTGGTACCCCATACATTTACCACAGACAAACAAAACGTGTGCCATCACCAAAGGAGAGAGCATACAAGGCTTCCTCCCCAGTTGAACTTCGGGAACATATGCAAGATGACCAAATACCCCTCAGGAGGCACCGACAGCTGGCACCAGACCATGACTTGCACTAGTCTCTTTTTGCGCTGGGGGACTCTACATACCCACGAGGACCACTGTGGCCTCTGCATCTTCAGGGATCTTCTCCATCAGCTTCAGGTATTTACGGTGGCCCTCAGAGTTATGGAGATGCGGGTTTTTCTGCCAGGGAAGAATAAAAACAAGTAAGGATGAAGTCCCCATGGTTTGGTCTCCCTACAGAGCCTTTCATCCCACTGGCATATCTGCAGCTGGGCTTGCCTTGGCCGCATGCCTGACACCCTGCTTCGCAGGCAAGGCACCCTCACAGCAAAGGCCACCCTGCAAGCGCCAGGGCTGTTGCTGCCATCGCGCGCTCAAGCAGACATTTGCATACAGTGTGAGGCTAAAATTAGGTCCCAAAATCATAATGCGGCAACCCAATTTCCAGCACTCCAGGTGATCCAGGGGAGCTCAGCCCTTGCAAGTACAATGCCCCTCATGAAGGGGCCCAGAGGTGGGCGCCAAAGGCTGCCACCAGTTAACAGTTGTCCCCACGGTGCGGAAGAAGAAGCAGTAACCCCCCATGTCACCCTCACCTCCTTGCACTCCGTCTCATTGGCCTTGGGGTCGGCCATCTCTATGCGTTCTTCCCCCATGAGGGGCACGCAAGTGTCAGTGGTGTGGTTGTGGTGGTGGTTCCCCACGATGGAGTTCATGCTGGAGCTGGAGTGGTTCCTCGGGAAGAAGCCTTCTTTCTCATCGTTGGGGTGGCTGAGGGGGAGAGTGGTGGCCATGAAGGGACCCACCTCCTTTGCCACCTGGGGCTCGCAGATAACCCCTGAGCCCTGGCAGCCCTCAGCCACATGCCACCCACCTATGCTTCAGCAGCAGGGCGCGCAGCACGTTGGCTCGGTCTTCTGCTCTGATCTGGTCAGAGATGATCATGGTCTCCACCATGAGGTGAGCAATGCCAGGCAGAGTGGTCTGCTCCAGGTCAAGGAGGACGGCACCTGCCAGCAGGAGGGGAAGAGCCCTACTCCTAGTGCGCAATGCTCCCCGCCACATGCACACTCTGGGGACACAGCTGTCCCACCAGGAGCCAGGCTTTGGTTGGGGTACAGATTCTTTCAGCTGAGAAATGCCCAAAGTCCAGGTGTCCCATGTCCTGCGTAAACCCATGTCCCAAGAGAACCCAAAATCTCCAAGATGCTGGTAACTCTGGTATCTCCCTCTCATTTCAATCTCCCACTCTGATCAAACTTGCTTTTTCACACCAAAGATGGGTCCCAGACCTGCTGGCCCAGACACAGCTGGGTGTTGCAGCTGCCACATGCCTGAGAGCAGCAAAGCAGAGCCAGGAACCAACAGAGGCACCCTTGGGCTAATGCAAATGCTGGCAAACAGGCCACAGGATGGTCTGTCTCCATATACTCTACATGAAGCCTGGACACAGACACTGTTGGTCTGTCTCCAGTGAGGGGCCAAACAGTGACAGAAGCTGTCCAGCAAAACCTGTCCCAGTGCAAGACACAAACCCTGGCCTGCGGCTCCTGACTCACCATGGGCAATCGTCTTCCTGAGCTCCAACAGGCTGCGGAAGGACAGTGAAGCCACATGAGGCTTCCCCCACCTTGCTGTGTCCTCCTCCACATCCTCCTCAAACTTGATCCAACGGGCCGTCTCCCTCCAGTGCATCTCCTGGTTCTTATCCACCACCAGCTCATTCAGCTCCACAAACACCTAGTGTGAATGACAGCAAGGACATGAGACCTCCCCTGATGCATACAGCTCTGTCAGCAATACATGGAAAGCCTCACGTTTGTTCTCAAGGTACCACTTGGTCTAAAGCGCTGCCTGAGCAAGCCTGCCTTAGTTAACCAGAGGTTTAGTGAACAGAAGTATCCACGACAAATATCACTGGCAGTGTGGCAAGAGCTTCCATCAACACATAGAGCACCAGAAAGCTCCAAGTCAGATGGCATGGGCAGAGGAGAGAGAATGACGCAATGCTGCATCCCTTTCTACGAAACTGTGACAATTTTGTCCTCTGCCTGCTTCTTGGTTTCCCCCAAAATTTCCCACACTGACCACAGATGGTGCCATTACTGTGCTGCCAACTTCCACAACAGCACTACCATTTCTGTGACTTTTTAACACCTTTCCTAAGGTCAAAGCTTTGTGATTTCAGAGAAATCTCCGCTTTTATTGAAAAAAAGTGTATTTTCAGCCCTCAGGATAATGGATAAGAGCTTGAAATGTCACCCCCAAGGTCATGTAAAGAATTAATTATATTGAAACCACATTTATCACTTTATAAAGTGTCTGTTTCTAGTCCTGATTTATGGCTTCTGAACAAGTGTGGGAGGACAGCACATGGATACCTCATGGGGCTTTCTATCCAACTTCTTCTTCTTCTTCTTTTTCTTGACAGATGGAGTTGATGCTAATTTTTTGCTTGTCCTGGTGATCTGACTCCGAGACGGTTTTTTCATCAGATGCCTCCTCACACCAGGGTTATCTTCAAAACGGTGGCCTGAAGACATGGGAAAGGGAAAAAAGACCACCAGTTTGTCTAGTGGAAACACACTGTCTGGCAGGGAAACACATCCAAGCCCACCCTTCTCTCATTAGCCTACGCCAGCAAAGCCCTTGCAGCTGGAGCACTCATCATCATCCTCCAGACCTTTGAAGATCCTTCCTGCCCCATCTGCCTACTTTCAGCTCTTCCAGACGTCTGCGACCTAATTCCTTCAGGAAGAAGGCTTCCTCCCAGGCTGTGCATATACTGGAGCATCATTGCAAAAGCTTTTATTCATGGTATCCGAATAAGTGGTGCATGAACCCTCCCCCACACTCCCTCAATGAAAAGCAACCTGAAGCCTTGTCTGCACAGCTCTGCACCCAGATAGCCCAGGCAGGCACCTGGCTGGGGCTCATTTCTCCCACTGGAGGAAGGCCTCGTGCTCAGCAAGCACAAAGGGCAGTGAAGGGGAAGCATATTTAGCTTCTGGTCTAGGAGACACATAGAAATATCAATGACTGTTTTATTTAATTGTGCGATGAGACTGTAGGATAACAGTGCAGACTGGGGCTGGGCAGTTAACCCCAGCTATCGCTGTTTCTAGATGATCCGCAGTGCCGCTGTAATGCCCTCTGAAAGGTCTGCGTTAAGAGTTCGGCTGGCTGAATCAAAGCCTTCAGAAGCCTCCAGAGAGGCTCTTGAGGCTGTGTTACAGAACCACCACCAAACTACCAGTGCTGTTGGCTAGCCAGCACCCACAAAAACCTGGCCACAACCATGCCAGCCCCTTCTGCAATGCCAGAGAAACAGCACTTGAGCAACAGCCTGCCATGGAGAGCAGCTTCCCTGGACACTACCCAGAGACAGCAAGACAGCGCCATCGGGATGGGGAAAGCCTCAGAGCCCAGCTGCAGGATGGGCAGGCTTTCCCAGGCAGATCACAGAGTCAGGGGTTTTGCTCAACTTCAGCCCATCCAGGCTTGCTGGCCTCACTTGCAAGGCAAAGCCAAGGTCTTCTTCCTGGAGGAGCAAGGGCAGCTCTCCATCACCTGGGATGAATGTTCAGCCTCCATGTACCTTTCTGCACCTAGCTTCAAGACCTGCAGCTCTCAGGGCAAGAGAGGTAGCAAAAAGCACTGGGTTTGAAAGCCAAGTAGTCTCTTTGATTTTGCAGGAAAATATCTGTGCATTTCTGGCACGGAAAGGCACACCCAGCATCCAGCCAGGCATACCATGGCCTTGCTCCTTGGAAATCTGGGTCACTAAATTAAATATAAAATGAATCAATACTGAGCCTCAGGGCATTTTCCCCCATTGGCTGTCCTGCTGATGTACGTCCTGCTGACAGCTGGACTCCTCCCTGCTCCACTTACTCCACTGCAATGTCGATAGGAGCCAATAACTGCCCATCGCTACGAACATTTCTTGGAGCCAGGCATGTGTGGGTCTTCCTTGGACTTTTGGATGGATTTCTCAGCTCCTGCACGCATGGCAGCCACTTCATCATGCTTGGTGTGGGTTCGTGTATAAAACAAACAGTCCACCAGGCAGATGTTCTTGGTATCTGGCACCTTTGCTCCAGTTCCTGCAACTTCTGATTCTCCCATGCACCCCAGGACTCATTCTCACCATGTCCCTGGAAGATCGGGGACAGAGGATGCTCTGCCCAGCAAGACAGAGCACTCACTCAGAGCATGGCAAGCCTGCCCCCATGGCGATGACCACCTTCTATGCAGTGCTCTTCAGAAACAGCCCTAGAAAGCACACACAGGCGTTCAGCCTCAGCCACCAAATGGCTGGAGGACAGATAAAATGAAAGGAGCCAAGTTTCCTGCCAGCATCTCCAGTGACTCCCACACTCACTGACAGGGACAGGAGCCCGAGTGCTGCAGACTCAGAGTGAGCTGGTGAAGGCACACCTCCAGAGCCCTACAGAAGAAAGGAGTGATCCACTTTGCCACTCTCCCTTGGCAGTGCTTGCAGCCACTGAGATGCCAGCTGGGGGAGACAACACATAGGAGCAGAGTGGACACATGGGCTTAATTTAAGAAGAAGCCACTGGCTTTGGGAGTCCCATGCAAAGCCCAGCTGAGCGCTCCAGGCTGCTCTACAGAGAGTGTTTCTGTGTCCCGTCAGATTGGTGCTTCCCCCAAATGAAAGACGAGCTCAAGTGGTCACCTAAGTCTGGAGTCCTTACTCAGGACAGGGCCTTAGACTGAGACCAAAGGGTGATGTGTCCAGGGCAAAGCTCTGCCCTCCTTGCTTGAAGCCAAACTCCCCAGGGTGAGCTGAAGCAGCCAAGGACAGCTCTTGCTGTACCTCCTCTCCAGTGCTCCCCAGGAGCAGAGCATGAGACAGTGACAATGTCTGAGGACAGAGAATGATTCCTGTGGTGGCTTCACTACAACAAACTGGTATGTCACCCTCCCACACAGCATCTCCTATAGTCTCCTCCAGAAGATCTTCTTGCCACATTGGTCTCCACAGTCAGATTTCTTGGGATGACCAAGCTCCTTTTCCATCAGCTTAAATCTGAAGATGACAAATATGACTTTGCACCGGTTACAGTCTTCCCCCAGAGTGCCTGTGCTAGGCAGTTCAACTCAGTGGGTGATTGCCTTCAACTTGTGTGTCAGCTCTCGCTTCCCTCCTTTCATCACCCTCTATCCAAAAGCACAAAGACCAGAAAGAGGCATCAGAATATTTGTGTCAGTACCAGAGAGCAACTTGCTAGCCCAGCATCACAGGGATGATGCACACTTCCCATGTACCCCAACAGTTGAGTTATAGCAAGAAAAGAGTCTGAAACCCTATCTCTTGGATTATTTAAAATTAGACTAAACAAAATGCTAATCAACATAGAGTAAGTCACAACCGTGTGCTGGTTTCCAGAAAAAGCTACTGCCCTGACCTGCGCAGAGCCCAAGTCTCTCCTGGCTGATGCTGAGTTTAATGTGATAGGGACAGCTGGACCCCAGCTCATCCCTGCCGCCCTCCAGGTGTCCCTGCACAGCACTCCCCTCACTCTGAACACTAAAAGTGCAAGGAGACCAGCTCAGGTTCGACAAGGACTCTACTCAAAAGCTATTAAATTCCTCCTGTATCTTAGTTGGTCCTAGAAAAAGTACTGCCGTGGAGTGAATAGCTGGGCAAGTGGCACTGGCTGGATGTGAGCTGGCTCTGCACAGAACTGACTCTGGTGTCTCTGTCATCTCTGCCTCTGCCACATCTCTGCAGGAGATTAATCCACAGTGTGGATTCAGGGTGCAGAAATAATTAAGAGTTGACTGTACAGCACATCCTGTTTCAAGTACCTGCAGTATTAGCTGCAGCAATCAATGAACATGTTAACTGCTAGCAAGCCAAATTTCCCCACTTTATAAGTGATGCATATCACACCTTGCAGAAGCAATCTGACCCTTCTACCTTCCCAAGAATAGCCATCCTTTGCCAGTGAACTTGGGGCAATTTCTCACATTTTTAATATAGTTTGCTCAGCTCAGGACAGCTGATGGAGCTAATTTGCTCCAGGTTTCTATTTTGAATTTTGCTGCTGTTATACTGCCTATCAATTTACAGTAGCAAGTAGCAGACGCAGCCAGAAGCAAATCCCCACTTGCTGGTCCCTGCAGAAGCACATAGGCAGACATTTCTTCCCCAAAAGCTTGTAAAGACGGGCCAGCTAGAAGATGATGCTGGCACTGGGAGGCAGGGGAAGTTAAGTGTTTTGCCTGAGATCCCACAGAGAGGCTGTGGCATAACCAGAAGCTGAACCAAGGCATCCTGAGTCCCTGTTGCAAGCGCTCTGCCTCCCCAGTCCTGCGTGCAAAGCCAGTAAGTGGACTAGTCCTGGGACCACATCAACCTCCCATGTGCCCTCCTAAAATCTCTTGAAAAATTAACACAGGATCTGGATGAGGACATCTGGGCAACCGCCACAGAGCTATGGCTATGAACAGTGACACACAAAGCCATCTTTTAACTGTGAGTTACCACCATCAGCTGAGGAAGGACTGCCTGTGCGAGGCGGGAGAGAGGCTGTGGTCTCTGCACAGTCCCCAGGATGGGTCACAGATCCAGCTCTCCACAAGGGATGCACGGGTACGGAAACAGATGCGGAGAACAGAAAGACGTTCTTCGCTCTCAGGATTCCTGTTCTCTCCTTCCCTGCTTTTCTCACTCTCACTTCCTTCCTCTTTTCCCCCTTCCAGGCACCCCAGCCAGCCTGCTATTAGCTAGTTTCACAGCCACGCTGAAGCCTGCAGACACAGGGACTAGGTTATTTTTTCCTCTGGGCATTAGGCTACGGTGCAGAGCTGAGAACCTGATACCCACCTCTGCTGTTGGATCTGCAGCTCGGCTTGAATTCCAGCAAATAGAGCAGCAGCACACTGTCACCTTGTGCCGCAGATGGAAGGGGAAATGTCTCTTATACACACCTTCAAGCAGCTGTTTTTTCTCTGGCCACAGCACAGGCCACATCCTGATAAGCACAAACAGCAAGATGCAGCTGCCTCCAGAGCTGCTCAAGCAAGACACACACAAGGAAGCACCTCAGCACTAGGACACAAATCTGTACAAAGACCTTAGACAGACGCACAGGCACCAGGTAGCTTTTCTGGTGTCCCCAGGCACACAGTGGGGCAGACTGTATCTTCTCTAAACCACGAGACCAACCTGACGCGGAGAAGGTGCAGACAGCAAACACAGGGTGGGGGATACGCACTTTAGCTGGGGGCTCTGATCTACACCTGCAACTGTGGGGTCACTGCTCCGGTACTTACAGGTAGGGTCCCCGCCTGGGTAGCCCAGATGGTTTCTGATGGCCTCCCATAAATCATAGTCTTCAAAATTGAAGGCAAATTCATCAAAGTCTTCATAGCCGAGTGAGTTGCGAATACAGGTGCTTATCGCTACCTCCGGGCTGCTGCCCCCTTCCGATTCCTTCGCTGCCTCCTCTCTCTCTTGAAGGGTTGTCATTTTGTCCTTGTGAAGGTCAGGGGTCAGGTGCCATGAGCCACTTGTCTTCAGAGGAGGGGCCGGGGTAGCCAGGCTGACGTGTGGAAAGCAAGCTGCCCCCCTGGGAGGGCTTCACTGCAGCCCCAGGGCCAGCCCCGGTCCCTCGCTCCCCACCTCTCAGGGCATGAAGGTGCTGGCTGCAGCAGCCCCTGGGAACTGATGAGGTCCCAGGAAGGCTGGCTCCACGCAGGGATGCTTCTGTGAGGGGCTGCCCCACCAGCTCCTCAGGAGTGGGGTCCTTGCTTTGCCGCGGGGTCTCGTGCCAGACGCCCAGGGACGCAGCGCCTGTGGCCCAGGGACAGCCAGGCTTGTGCGTGCGGCACCGCTTCTCTTCCTCGCTCCCCTCTGGTGTCTCCCTCCCTCTCCAGCCTGCAGAGTAACCTATTGAATTCTCCATGTCCTCAGGCCCGGAGCGTGCATTTCCATGACGTCTCTGCCCTCTCGTCGCGCACAGGGGCAGTCCCCCTCCGAGGCGCTCCGGAGGGGGCAGCTGCCTCTCCGCCAGGAGAGCAGAGGAGAGAGGAGGCTCCTCACCTCAGGTTTTCTGCGATGCCAGAGCTGGCGTGTCGCACAGAGGGCTGATGGCTGGGAAAGTGTGTCAGGAAAGGAGAGAGCTGGGTCTCAGGGAAATGCAGGGAGCCCTGAACCGGAGAGGGCAGTGGGGTGGGTGGAGCAGCAAGCATCTGTGGGGTGGGTGTGAGTGGAGGTGCTGCAAACATGGGGACCAGTGCTTTGGACATTGCAAAGCTGACAGAGGCGCCAAAGCTGGAAAAGCAGGGGCTAGGGGACAGGGAGGCGAGGATTGGGTCCTGTGGCAGGCTAAAGACCAAGCCTGGAGGTGCTAGGGAAGAGGGCAAAGCAGGGAGAAGCAAGGGGCATGCGCAGCAGTAATGTAGGTAGTGTCACAAAGCCTCACTTTTCATGCCATCCAAGTCAGCAGATGCCAGCATCTGGGCCTCGGCCTCATCCGTGGGGACACGCTGGTACGCCGCACTCTCCAGCGTGGTCATGCTGCCAATGCACATCCTTTCCTTCAAGTCATAGGTAACCCGTTGTCCGCTCGCCACCTGGCCCCAGGGCTTGCGCTTCTCCCACCCGCGAGACAGACGTTCCCGAGGCCCGGGAAGGCTGTAGGAACCAAAGAGACCGATGGTAGCAAACGAGCTGAATGAGGATGGGCACTGGCCCCTCAGGCACTGCGGTCCCTCAGCCCAGCCCTGACCAAGAAGACTCTGAGAAGGAGCAGAGCCAGGAGTCACCTGTCCCAAAACCTAAAGGTTGCCCCTTCTGCTCCTCTTCTTCCCCACCGCAGAGCAGAATCAGCCTGTGGTCAGTGAAGGAGACCCACCTCTGAGTCAATGGCCTCACGGTCCCCTGACTCAGCTGAGCCTCCTGGGGCTTCACAGCCCAGAGGTCAGCACAACAGCACATTAGCTGGGAGGAAGGATACTCTAGGTGTGCAGCCCAGCACCCCCAAACCCACACCCTGGGGATCCCATGGACCCAAGGAGGTTGCAGGAGTCCCAGGGAGTGACTGTCCCACTGCAAAGCAGCTGTGCTGCTCACAGCTGCTCCTCCTCCAGGCCCCATGTCCCCTCTGGCTCAGCTGGTAAGTTCAGGCTGGGCACAGCGGATACCCCCAGGGACAGGGTCTGTGCAGCAACCCCAAGCCAGGGAGAGTGGCAGGCAGCTCGGCGCCGCTGGCCTACCTGCGGAGGGAGGCAGGGCCCTTGTCCTGCAGCAGGTCGGCGAAGCGTGGCACAGGGGACAGGATGCCACACTCCTCCTCCACGTGGAACTGCGCGGGGGCCAGAGCGCTGCCGGACTCCTCCTCATCGCTGCCGATGGTGAACTGCAGAGACGACAGTCCTGACAGCAAGAGCCAGGGCAGGCAGCCTTCACCCCAATCCCTGGCATGCAGATCCTCCCCATATCCCCACCTCCTAGAATGGGCCACACTGACTTCCTCCACATGTCCCATACCCCGGGACTGGCCGTATTGAGCTCCCCCGTGTCCTATACACCCTAAGAACAGACACACTCACCTTCCCTTATGGGTTTTACACCCCTAGAATGGTCATACACACCTTCCCCAGCATCCATCCCAAGCCATGGCTTATCCATCACTGTCCTCCAGTGCCCATCTCTGCTAGGCAGGGACAAAACCACTCTTCCCACAATACTGCACAGCTACAACCTCTTCCCCCTGAGCAGCGCACTCCCTTGACCATGCATCCTGGCACCCTCCCTCCGCCCAGCCTCTGAGCCCCATCCAGGTAGGGGTGCCCTAGCCTTGCCTTTGGTTTGCCTGGGGGCTCCAGCTTAGGGGATGTGTCCTTCCCACGAGCTTCGCCCTCAGACTCTGCAGAGATCTCTTTCTCCTGAGCCTCCTCTGCCTCAGATTCTCCTTCTTCCTCTTCTTCTTCTTCCTCTTCTTCCTCCTCTTCTCCCCCCTCCTCGTCCTCCTCCTGGATGGTGGGGGTGACCTCCGAGGGGGGTACCGAGGTTTTCTTCTTTTTCCTCCTCCTTTTTTTCCTCCTGCTGGTGCGGGGAGGCCTCTTTTGGAACTTGAGGGCAGAAGGGAGGTGAGTGGAAAGGGGATGATGGATATGGTGCGAGGTTTGGCGGTGGACTGAGAGAGAAAAAGAGAGTCAGGGGCAGGAAAAGGCTGGGAGGAACCTGCCAGGCGCCCCTCCAGGAAACAGCATGGTCTGGAGATCAAGGGCCAGGAAGGGTAAGGAGAGCCACCAGCCCACAGGGACATAGCAATGCTCTTTCAGTGATGTGACAGGCTGTGTCCAGCCTGGGGTGGTTGAGGAGGCAGCCCTCATGCAGTGCCAAACCAACCCAGCTCCACTGCCCTGGGGAAGGCAGGATGCCTCTCCCAGTGTTGCCAAAAGCCATTCATACAGCTACACAGAGCTGCAGTGACCTGCTAGAGGCACCAGCCTTTTCCTAAACATGGGGAAACATTTCTCACATTCTCAAACAAGCATGATTTGGGCCCTTACAAACATTCTAAGGACATGGCTTAGTTGTTAAGGACATGGCTTAGTGGTGGACTTAGTGTTAGGTTTACGGCTGGACTCGATGATCTTAAAAGGTCTTTTCCAACCTAAATGATTCTATGATTTCTTTACTGCCTAGTGCTCTTTGAGTTAAATAGATGCACCTTATTTACCCTCCAGGCTTTGACAGAAAGTCCCTCCTGCATACCCACAGGAACCACAGACCAAGCCTTTTAGTGCAGACGCAACCTAAGTCCACATCCCAGGTACTGTGAGGGCTTGGGTCTACCAGCCTCTGAAATGCAGGTTCAATTAGGAGGCTGTCTTTTTAAAACCAGGGTAAAAAACAGGGCAGAAGGACTTTTCTTCAAACTAATC
This sequence comes from Leptosomus discolor, assembly GCF_034619465.1. NCBI lineage: Eukaryota > Metazoa > Chordata > Aves > Leptosomiformes > Leptosomidae > Leptosomus > Leptosomus discolor. The sequence continues at coordinate 18,513,208 of NC_141395.1, read as the reverse complement.
TACAAAGAGAAATTCATACAGGCTTGACCTGGGTGTCGTGGGAATTACAGAGGACGAAGAAATTAATGGCATTTCTGAGCCTTCACTCAAAACCAACGATAATGCACCAGGCAGTGAACAGGGTAAGTTCAGCATCTCCCTGCCAGAGAGAGGAAAGCAATTTCTGCCAGGGCTATCTGCAGGCACAAAGCCTCTCATAGACAGTCTGCAGGATGCACAGATCCTGGGGCTGCACCCGGAGTAGCTGAAATCATGGGGGCACCAGCCACTTCGCAAGGGGGCTTTGCTCAGCAGTTCTTCCTGAGGAATTGTTTCCAGTCTGTTTTGACTTGGTTCCTTCCCAGCTTTCCTGTGACATGGCAGCAAAATCTGTTTATAGTGAAAACTACCTTCAAAGGACATTTTCAATGGAAGCTGTAACCTTCTCCCTGGGAGAGCCAGGCAGGTTCATTGTTCTGCTGTCATGTTTCCTTTCCTTTGGTTTCTCAAGTCTTTTCTCCCTTGTTTCCCCCCTTGGGAACAGCAGGGATATTTCTTCACACACACCCCTGGTTCAGCAGGAGAGGCTTGTGGCAACATTAGAGGAGACTGGCAATGGTCAGACATCTGCAAACTGGAAAGAGTTTGGGCTTTTTATAAAAACTTCTTCCTCCAAAGCGTTCTTTTCTTTGACTTAACTAGATGTATCCTATTTCACCCCCAGGTTTTGGCAGAAAGACCCTCCTGTCCTGCTGCTGTACTCCCGTAGCAGTGCTCTGCATGCCACGGATAGGTCAGGCATGAATCTCTAATGTAAGAAGAAGCAAGGAAGGCCCCAACTGGACACACTTTGCTCCTTCTGCAGCACAAAGCTGCTGGTGAGAACATAGCCCACCTTTCCCTTCTGGCTTGTTCATATCAGCCCAAGACAGAAACATTTACATTTTGGATCAGAAGGAAACTGAAGCCTTGGGCTGCAGGGAAGGGCACTGATGGTAAGTAGTTGATCTGGCACAGAAGAGGGGAGAACTGCTCTTCAGCCCTGAGTAGCCCCCCTCCTGTCAGCTGATCACATCTCCTCAGAGGTGGCCTGGAGGTAGGAAAAACATACCTCTCCCAAACACAAAGGGCTTCATGCCTCTGTCTTTTTCCTCCCTGTCCTCCTGCAACTCCTGTGTGTCCATCCCCTGCCCCATTCCCTGCTCCCTTCCTTGCACTGCCTGCCTGTACGGAAAGTTATTGCCAAACCAGTGTCCTCGATGTTTGATTACACTTCTCGGTGAACTTGATATAAAAGATATGAAAAAGTAATTTCCATAGGGACCCCAGAAGGAAGAGCCTACATATTAGGAATTCCTGGTTTTGAAAAGGGCAGGAAATGTTTCTAAACCCAGAGAGTATCCACCTCCATGGGCTGGTATGTTACCTTTCAAAGTCTAATGACCTAAGCAGCTTTATGAATATGAACTGCATAAAACTTCTGATAAACAAGGTTGACATAGTCCTAGATAACAGGGATACATCAGGAGCTCAAAGGAAAACAAGCTTGATTCTGACAAGGAAAGGAGGACTCTCCTATTGAGAAGAAAAAAAAACCCCAAACAGTACAAATCTCTAGTCAAACTTTCAAAGAAGCTTCTGCCATGCATGCTCAAGCAGATCATCCATGTCCTCCAAGCCAACTCGCACACCTGTGCACAAAGGCAGAGCTTCTGAGCAGGTAAGTCCTGCAGGCACAGGACAGGTATTTGACCCATAGCAAAGCTATTAGCACTTTGCAGCCATGTGCATGAGTGACTGTGTGCTCAGGTGGGAAGTGTTATTTGAATGGAGCCTCTGTAGAGAAATGATACAAGCAGAAAGTAGCAGCTGGGGTGCACTAAAGTAATAGACTTTTACCAGCAAACTTTTGCAACAGCCATTGGAAATGAGTGGCCAAGCAGAAAACAGCCTGGTGATGTACTTGGAACACAATGTTCCCGAGGTTGTAACCCACCAAAGAGAAGCTGGAAAATAAGCAGTATCTGACTGTGGGGAGCCAGAGAGTGGGAAACTCTCCCAACCATTGCTACTTGTCTGCCACGCAAGCAGGCTGCTGGACAGGGGCCTTCCCACCTTTCACTGCTGTTACTACAAGCTAAGGTGATCCACCTACACCAGGCAACAGCTTATGGCCACTCTTGTGGGCACACTCTCATTTTACAGCCAAAGTGAGTTTGAGTAGACTGGTTGCCTTTATCACAGAAGGGCAGTTAGAGGAATAAATACAGTTATCAGAGGAGTTCAAGTGAGATAGCTACAGCATTTTAAATTCACACCCCATTTTTATTCTGCAGTCCTTTCTTTGAGCAGGTAAACCTGACAGTTTCATGGTTGCTATTTAGAAATACACAGGCATGTCTGACCGGACCCATCTGCTTTCAGACTGGGGAGGACAGCCTGGCTTCTGGCCATATTTGGATGTTTCTTTGCAGCCATATGGAAGAAAAATAGTTTCAGACTGGAAATTTCAACATGGGAGGTGTGGTTGCAGAGGTCCCCAATGCTGGGTGAGGAGGTGAGCAAACACCCCGGGCTGAGCTATGCTGCTGCATGGACTGGGCAATAGCTACACCTGCAGGGACAGGGAAAACAGGGAACAGACTGGGAAGAGGCCATGGGCACTGATGCTAAGCTGGGTGTATGTAGCACTTTGGGAATGCTCTGAAGGGAGGAAGAGAATAGCAGGCCAACACGATCTGGAGGAACCCGGCGCAAGGCTGCAGAGCACGTGGGGCTGACATAGGGTTGACGGTGAGGGTGGAAGCAGGTACGATGGTTCAAACCTACATACATTCAAAATCTCTCTCACTGTAGCTGCGTCTTTGCTTCTCCAGATTGCTTGATGCTGACTTGCTTATCAGGTCCCCAAATCTCTCGATTGACAAAGTCTTATCCAAGTCCTCATCGTCCTCGGCACCAGGAGAGGCTTTCTCTGCGCGATCTCTGCCCTGCACAGAAATCGCCAGACAAGAATCAAACACTGCAGACCCTTGCAGCCCTTTGGATCCTCCTGCCCTGCAGGCAGAGCAGGCAGTGCCGGGCTGGCTGAGGAGCAGCAGGCTCCACACGACAGGGCTGGGGCATAGTCTCTCACTTAGAGGTGCAGCTCCACTCAACACTAAGAACCAGAACAGATCAGCAAGCCTCCAAGCCACGCCCTGCAGAGATATCTTGTGGTCCTCCACACCTCCCCTGAGTGGCAGGTATCAAGGGACTATGTCAGTGCCTGTCTTTCCTACTAGAAGAGATGTGTAGCTTTTGTTTAGCTGGAATTTCTCTCTCCTCACATCCAACTGCTGCCCTCTGCCCAGCCTGCAACCCCTCCCTTTCTTAGACATCCTCCTTATTTCCCCCTGGGAAACAGCATCCCTGCTCTGGCAAGCTGCCCTTGGGTCACTCACCACCATGCCTTCCCACCTCCCCTCCACACTCCTAGGGGCTCCCATTCCCCTTGGTATACTTTTTTCAGGCTTCACTGCCTGCTTTCCTCCTGTTTCAGGCTATGGGTGCTTCTCTGCCTTTTGCTGGTGGAGACGCTCCAAGAAGAGCATCGCTAGGTGACTCCTGTCCTTTCTGCCTCCCGAGCAGCTGCAGCTGGTAAAATTTTCCGTCAATATAGCCGAAATGCCAGCGCGGAGCTGTTGTGGACTCCTGCGTTTCCATGGAAACAGGAGGCGGCCCAACTGTGACAAATCTGTCTGTGCTGGTCGGAAAGAGGGAGCAAGGCGGCTTTAGCCGGGTTGTGCCTCTCCTCACATCCCCCAGCTGTCCCCAGCTGTGTCCTGGGAGCAGCTTTGTATCTGTGGTTGAGACTGCTTCTCCTCTCACCTTAGCATGGGTGTCCCAAGCCCAGCCTAAATGCAGAGAGCCTAATTGCAAGCTGTCCAGCTCCTTCTGCTGCTTGCCTACCCCACCCAAGGGCATGTGAAGGCACGGGGACCCCACAGAGCAACCTCTGGCCTTTCCTGGACCACGGTTTGCTGTCTGCACGGAGAGTGGGTGTGGGCAGCCTTGGGGCACTCTTCATGCAGACTTGTCCCCAGCGAACGGAGGCTGTGCCTTCTACTGCAGCAGGCTGCCAGGACGTGGGTCCTGTACTCAGCCTGGCAGGAGCACAGTCCCCGGGGAAGAGACGGCCCCACTGCTGCTGGATTCCCACCTCACCTGCTGCAGGTCGATGAAGACATCTCCTACGGGAGGGGACTCTCCAGCTGCCATTTTGGTTCAGGACCTAGGGGCCTGGGCAAAATATCAACCCTTCTCTTTCACCGGCAGGCACCCAGCAAACCTGGAGAGTAGCATAACCTGTGGAGAGAGGGCAGGACAAGGGAATGTCGTGGGAGACTGCTGGCCACTGCCCTCAACCCCCCTGGCTCCTAAGCTGGAGAGGTCACCTCACCAGCCCTCGGGGAACCTCCCCAGCATCACTAGGACAGGCTTGTCCCGTGTCACACTGCAGCGAGGGGGTGAGAATGGCCCAGCCTGCGCTGCTTTGTGCACCGGCTCCAACAGTTCAAGGGCAGGTGGGACCCTGTCCTCCTCCGAACGACCTGCTGCGTGGAGGCTGCAGGGGCCAACGGAGACAGCGGCTACGCGTAGCTCCCGCACGGGCTGTGCGAGAGAAGGAAAGGCTTCCTGCTCAGCCACCTCGCCACCAGCACATCTGTGCAAAGCTGGGGCGTGACCGACCGCCAGGGAAGGATAAAGTTGGAGAGATCGAGTGCTGGGAGGGCATGCCAGGAGCAGGCAGCAGAGCAGTCCTGTGCCACCTAGCTTTAATCGGGCAGTTCCCAAAAGAGCCAGAAGGAACCGCAGAGATCTGTGCAGGCCAGAGAGATGGCACAAGGACAAACAGTTCAGCATTCAAACACCAAACACAAGCCAACATGTTACAGGGAAAAAGGCCCACCTTCAAACTGCCGTTCTGTGCCCTGTCTGCACCGGTGTGGCTGAGAGACGCAGAAGACCCTGTGGGCAGCCCGAGGGAGTGCCCTGCTCAGTATGCAACTGCAAGTGAAGAAGGCAATGAGGTGCCACAGCTGACAAGGAGCGGCATGGAGACTAACACAGAAACAGCTGTAGTCATATCATCTACAGCAAAAGCACAGGCTGAGCTCAGCATGGGGTGCACCCCAGGAAGAATTGGAGGTGGCACTAGGAAGATACCAACCTCCAAAAACTCATCTGAATTCATATACAGAAGGAGAGAAGACATAAGCACATGCATAGTGCTTTGAACACAGGGATAAGCGAAGTGTTCTCATCTCACAGCACAAGAAAAGGGACATTCGTTAAAACTACAAGGGCAGAATACAAATGAATTAAAAACTGGCAAAAGAAAACATTTTTTTCAGTGATGTCATCGAGGAGGAAAAAAATGCCAAGTCAGAGGATAGCTTGGCCATCTCTCTGGGCAACAAGGTGTCATATTTATGACAAAGAAAATTAAGAGAAGTTAAACGCATCTTTCAGAACAAGCTATTCTCCAGCTATGAAAGCTTTGGAAGTAGTATTATAGTTCATATCCTGGTGATCTGCTGGGGGGTTTCTTAGTGTGGGCCACTGTTCAAGACAGGCCACTAAGACACTAAAACAGATGGTCTAAAGGAGACACCAGTAAGGCCACTTCATCATCCCTCCTCCTAACTTTGACGTTCTCCAGAAGGCACTACTACAGTCTCTGCTTACTCTGCCTACCTGAAGGGCTTATTCAACCCAAAAAGTTAGCTTATTCAAACAAAAAATCCTGGGGCCACCTGTAAGGAAAGTTTTTGAGGAGCTAATCTGATGACAGATGCTCCCTTGGTCCACCCTCCTAATTATCAGGAACAAGGCTAAACTTAACAGAAGAAACACCTCAAACACACCTCACTGGACTCTTCAGTAATTGAATCCCTCGATGAGACCTGAATAGCTCAAGAGAAATATGCTGCCAAGACAGATGTGTAAAAAGCAGATGCAGAGTCCAGGCCATTAAGGAACAGGACAGAAAATAATGAAAATCCCCAATCCACTCTGTAGATCTTAAACTGTAATCTTCAACTTCACACTCTGTTTTCCAAGAAAGATAGAGCAAAAGCGTTCCAAGAGAGAAAGCAGAAGAAAGAAGAAAGGTCTGGAAATCATCTGTAAGCAGAGATTGAGCTGCTTTTTAGTAGGAGACATGATAGAGAAAAGGGTAATACAGGGCTTTTATTTCCTTTTGCATTTAACTCAGGAAGAGGGCATCGTTCCATGAAAGCAAACAGCAGCACATCTGAAACTGAAGGCAGGGAACGCTCTATTCCAGCGAGAAGAGCTGGCGGGGGAACCTGGCTCTGCAGTCCTGCAGGGCCACGGCATCACGGCTGTTACAGGAAGGATTGGGTATTTGTAAGGAACAGAACATCCACAGCTACACACTGCCTGCAAAAACGTGTTGCAAGTACTTCTACTTCAGGGAATAAAATGATGATGGGGCTTTGCTACAAGCAGCTGTTGTAGTGGCAGAATCTCTAAAAACTAGCAAAATGGTAAAGGTGATTTAACAAAAAAAATGCTAATACTCAGCTCCAACTCTGTTGGCCCCTCTTGTGGGGCCTCCAAAGGAAACTGCAAACTATCAGCAACGTTGTGAAACAATGTGCTTTGTTTCAGGTCAAGCTCAGGTTCGTCTGGAGCTAGGCGGAGGCTTGCAAGGGCATTCGTGCTTCAGTCGGGAAGAAACCCATGGCCAGGGGAACTGCTGGATGCAACGAACTCTGCTGGCTACGGCTTTGCAAGATGCAAGATGCTACACTGAGTTTAAAACCACAGCCTGACTGCCTAAATGAAGTTAAAAGGGAGGGAAAATCCAGCTCTTAGCCTTTCTTTACCCACCAAAGCAGCATATTCTGAAATATGCTGAAAATATGTCACTCTAATGACACTGCTGAACAGCTAAAAGCAACATAGTTGTACTAGCAGTAAACTAAGAGAGCCCTTGGGACTTGCTTTGAAATTTCAGACGGACTGTGAGGTGCCACAGGGTTCCCGTCAATCCCGTGCTCATCACCCTGTGAAAGCGGGATGCGAGGGGTGGGTGCTCGGAGCTGGCGGGGCTTGGCGTGGAGCTGCCAGAGGGGTCTGCTGCTTTGGGGCTGAGAGGGGGGCAAGGATGGGAGGCACGTTCCCTGACCCTAACACTACTGGCTCTCCGGCCTCGAGAAGGAAGAGCCCATGGCCTGGGAGCACCGGTGCTCCCTTTTGGTGCGTTAATTGATGGTTGGCCACTAGAGGCCACCTACCCCTTACTCTGTGCAACTGGGAGAAAGGCTGGATGGACACCCACTCGGATCTGGCCCAGCTTTTCTATTACCCACAACAGACGGAGTTCAGAGAAGAACAACAAAAAATTGCCAGTAGGCCAGAGAGATTGATTTATAAGGAAAGGTTAGGAGCTAAATTTGCCTAGCACAATATGGGATGACTAAGATGGGGAGGGGACTAGCCAGCAGTCTGGAAAGATCTCAAGGGTGTAAAACATGACTAAAGATTGTTTTTTTCAGGCAGCCCTGCACAAAGAGACTTAGAAATGGGTTAAAATTTAAAATAGAAACTTAAAATGAATATCAGGGAGAATTCTGCTATTGAGTATCATGCTGAAGCACCCAGCCTGCTGGCATCATTGCCTGGGCAGCCATAAGAACATAAGACAAAAGGGGAAAGAAAAAAAAAAAAAAAAAAACAGTAAAGAAAACTGAATGAATGATACCTTTATCCTACTGTATCTCCTGTTTGTCGGGAGTACGTGATTCAGCATTCCCACTAGAAGTAATTTTCAGTAACAGAAGCATCATGCCAGCAGGCCAGATTCGAAGTGAGGCCAGAAAAATCCACAGACTGACGATCTGTGCGCATTCACACCTCCCTGCTCTCTCTGCAAGTGCATCAGTAAACAGAACCGGCTCACCTAAGTCACCGTACCTCATACTGACCACCTAGGATAAATGAACACTGAAGGAAAGCAAGCAGGCATGCCCCTGTGATGCTGGCAGCTACAGCATCTCCCACATGTTGCTAACAGCGACTCCAGCGGGGCTTCGCCTGACCCCCAAAGGCTGTTTCACAATACCAGTGCAGGAGCTTCCCTGTGTTGCTGAGAAAAACACATCTGGCTCATCTTTGAGGGGCAAAGTGAGCAGTTCACACTGCCCCTTTGCAAAAAAGATGAGCCAGGAGGACTACAGCAGGCTATCCCAGCTCCGTGAAGTAAGGGGCTGCATAGAGACAGCCATCAGGCCCTGCATCCATCTCCTCAGCTCTTCCCTAATCCCCCAGCCATTGGGCTGAGAGTAATTTAGCCATAGAGTGTCTAGACAAGGAGTGGATGTTAAGACAGGGAGAAAGCCACAGGGGCAAAGCTGGTTTGGAGACAGAGGAGAAGAGACTCTGGCGGATGGGACACAGAGCTCAAAATGGAGAATAGTTAGAGGCCTGGGAAGATTTTTCTGGGAAGACATACTGATGAGCCTGTCTATGGATGAGAGGAGCAGGAGGGCTGCTGCTGCATACACTGAAGCATTCGGATGCTGCTGTGATGGTCACAGCCTCAAAGCCGAATGAAACGGGAGTGGGCTGCACAGCCTGTACTTCTCCCCTGCCACAACGGAGGAACAGGGACACACACCAGAATGAAAAGGCAACACATTAGACAGTGAACACACAAAGTTTTCAGGCGTGAAGAGTTTAACCTGTGGATCTCTCTGCCACATGGCTATGCTGAAACTAAGAATACAGGCTTAAATAATTCAACGAATCCTATACCCTGCTGAACTAGCCTGCATAAGCCACCATAGCTGTTCACTTCTGAAGCACAGGCTCTGTTCCCTGACTCTCCCTTCACAGAGGTACTGGACGAGACGGCGCCTACACGGCGGACAGACACATACACGAACACACGGGAACAAAACCCACTCCAGAACGAAGTACCAGCACCAGAGAGTGACAAGGAGACACCCCTCCACTGGAAACACGGACGGCTCTGACAGACACACGTACAGCTGGGGGAGCAAAGGGACGTAGGCAGTCACTGGGGATGCACTGCACCAGGCACCGTGCCACGCTGTGCCGTGCCATGCAACCCGCATGCTGCGGTGCGTGGGACCACACCACGCCGTGCCCGGCACTGTGATGCGTGCTGTGCCACGCACCATGCCCCATGCCATGCCCCATGCCATGCCCATGCCACGCCATGCACGTACCACGCACGGTGCAGCACCCCTCGCCACGCACCGGGCAGTGACCCGCACTGTGCCGTGCACCGTACAGCACCGGAGAGCCCTGTGCACGCCGCGGCCCGCACACGGGGCCGGGGGAGGGCGGCCCGGCGGGCTGCCCGGGGCAGCGGCGCCCGCCGCGCGTGTCCGCGGGGTCCGTGGGCTGCCGCAGCCGGGGCAGCGGAGGGGCAAGCGCCAGGACCCGCCCCGCCTCAGCCCCCGCCCGGCCCCTACCTCGCACCGCCGGAGAAGGAGAGCCGCCCGCCGCCGCGCCGCGCCCCGGCCCCGCCACCGCGCTCCGCCCGACACGTGCCCTGCCGCGCCGGCGGCGGGCGGCGCTGCGGACCCGGCCTCCCGCCGGCCCTGCGCAGGGCGCGGCGCGGGCCGGCCGCCCCTCCCGGGCCGCCCTCCGCTTACCGGTGGGGCTGCGGGGCGGCGGCGCGGGGCCGCGGCGGCGGGGCGGGGGCCGGGGGGCGCGGGCCCCGCCGGGCGGGAGGGGGACGCTGGGGCGGGCTCCATGGCAACCGGATGTAAGCGGCGGCGCTCTAGCCGCGCCGGCCGCCTCGCTGGTGCGGCGGAAGGGCGCGTCTCTGTGGTAACGCGGAAGTGCGAGGGTCTGGCGGCGGCGTGGGACGGACCGAACCGGGCCGGGCCGGGCTGTGGCGGGCCGCGGTCCCCTCGGCCTCCGCCGCCTCGGCCTCCCCCCCCCCCCCGCTGCGGATGGCGGCGGCGGAGACGCTGGTGCGCGGGCTGGCGCGGCTGCTGCAGGACGCGGGTGAGTGGGGGGCCCCGCCGGGCCGGGCCGGGCCGGGCCGAAGGCCCCGGCGTTGGGGGAGCAGCGCTGACGGCCCGGCCCGGCCTTCCCCTTCCGTGTAGGGGACCTCGTCCTGGACGGCTCCAGCACGCTGACGCTGCTCACCACCACCCTGCAGCACCTCACGCAGGTCTTCGAGCAGCACCTGGGCTCCCGCAACCAGAACCGGGGCTTCGTGGCCCTGCCCTCGCACCCCGCCGAGACCGCCGCCATCCTCCAGGTGCAGTTCCTCTTCGACGTCCTGCAGAAGACTCACTCCCTGAAGGTCTGTACCTACTGGGGCCAGGGCTGTGAGGGGCCAGGGGTACTGTGAGACTGGCCGGTGGAGGTGGCAGGTGCAGCTGCCTGCTGCAGTGGCCTCCTTTGGTGCCCATTGACCCCATCTTAGCGTGCATGCTACGTGGGTCAGACAGGTCTTGCAGGGCTGTTGCATGGAGTCGTAGTTCGGTGTTTTAGTGTCTACCCACTTCATCCAGGATCAGCCATGCAACTCAGCAGAAAGCATTTCAGAGTTAAAAACAGGGGCGGCTGGGGTTAATTATGTTTTGACTTTGGTAAGGTGTTGACATTGTTGGGAAAAGGATTATTTCCCGAAATGCTTGAGCAATTCGGGCAGTGTCTGGCAGCCGGGCTGAGTGCTCACTGAGTGATGATTGACTGCACAAGGCAGCAGACCAGGGTATTTGAACAGAGCAGTTAGACATTGTGTACACTACTACTCTGAGACCTTCTGCCTCGTATTTCTGAGTTTTATGTGCTTCTTCCTGGGCAGTGGTTCTGGTTGATCCATTTCAAAGCACGGGATATCACTAGTAAGGTGTCCTCGTTAATTTTAAGAAGGCTGTAATAAAGATAAAAGTACAGAGCTAGGGATCCTTCAGAGGGCTCTTTGAAAGGTGGCATGTGTTAGGAGGCTGCACATGATTATGCTTGGCACTGGGGCACTGCTAGGAGGGTAGTAGAGCTGAAATGGGCCTGAAAGGGGCAAGGGAATTAGCAGCTGTTGTAACATTCCACAGCAGTGCTCAGGAGGTGTTGTGGCTGAGCACCGTGGCCTGCAATGTCTTTAAAAGTGTTTTCCATATGAGACAGGTAGGAGAGATTATCTGAATATTGTTGGGAGAGTTTTGTAGCAGTGTGCTGAGGGTGGAGAATGGAGTGGAGAAACACAGGTCCCCCGGCAGGAGGAAGCGGGGAGGGACGCTGCAGTCAGGAGAATGTTGTGGTGAGTGCTTGTGTTAACCAGAAAATGGGCCCTTTCTGTAACAAGCCTGTAAAGAAGGGGAAGCTACCCATTGTGGTGCAGTAACAGATTTTCTTGGAGAAACTAATAATTTATATCAGCCTGATCGGATTCTTAAGGCTGTGGAGGGAAAGGAGATGGTCAGGACACAGAGCAAGGATGGCATCTGAAATAAACCTTGCTAAAACTGATCATCAGAGCTTCCCAGTGCGAGCTTCCCCTACAAATGGTGCTGTTCAACGTGCTGTTAGTGCTGGCAGGCAGTGGGCAGTGATTCATTGCTGCCAGTGCTGCAACTGTGGAAGTGGTCATGGTGACGAGGCCTTGGGATGCCTGTTCTGCACCTGATGAGTCACTTTTGCGTGAACGTGGATGTAGCTGGCAGAGATGGTCTCTGCAGTTGTACTCTGGTGTCCGCAGTGGAAGCGTTCACTACCTCGTTACTCGCTTTGTCTGAAATACTGTTTATGCACTGTCCATAGAAAGCATAAGAAGCTGGATTTAATAAGCTGCTTTGTGGTACATGAACACAACCTAACTACCCTGTGGTGAAAGAGCCTGTGGCTGCACTACAGAGGAGGTTTGCAGGTCCCTCAGTCTGATGCTAACCATGTCTTGGAGCCCGACTCTGTTTTCCATTGTATCTGCTTGTGATTTGCCTTATTTGGCCTGTTCTAGTGAAATACACACACCCCCTTCCCACCAGTGCGCTAGTTCAGCTCAGTTGGTCAATAAACATAGCTCCAGCAGTTAGATTTGTCTTTATTTAGTAGATTTGTTAGTGCTGGCTGATGAGGAATCCAGCTGTCAGACCTCCCTGTGGTTCTGAAAGTGGTAAAGCCACGTGGGCAGGGGAGAAGAAAAGGAGCTCTATGGTCTGGCAGACAGTGGTCTTGTGCTAGCTAACATGCTTTTCTGTTTGACCTCTGTTGAACTATGGGGCCAGTAGACAGTGCCAATACCAGGATCGGGGTAGAGCTTGTTAGTGAACCCCCGAGCTGGAGGGGGAGCCTGTTCTAGGTGCTGTGGTTGGCGCATCATGAGGGCGGTATTGCAGCGCAAGTCGGGCTTGACATGGGTCTTCTTTTCCGATTACTCTAGCTCGTTCATGTTCCAAACTGTGTTTTGCAATCTGCTGTGAAGATCTTCCCTTTCAAGTCCCTTCGGCATCTGGAAGTAAGTATAGGAGGCAGAACTGGCTTTGAGTCTTGCTGTTTGGCTTTTCTTGGCTTAGTTTTGTGGTTGCAGAATGCCTCTACTCCTAAAAACTGGGTAGGCTTTTGTGGCTTCCCTAGAAGGCGAAGTCTAAACTCCTGCAACACTTGCTTGGTGTGAAGCTTGGGTGTAAGCAAAGGCTGGGGAGTGTTAGGGAGGGAGGCTCTGGCAGAGAAATGGGAGATTCCTTGCAGAGGCGGGCCTGGGATGGCAGCTGCCCTTACACTGTAATATTTTGATGTGTGTTCTCCTTACTTTCTCATCACTGCTGCAGCTGAGGTCTGTCCCTCCACACTGCCTCCGGGGACTGCGATTTGTCTATTCTCAGCTGGAATCTCTAACCTGTTGCAAATGTATCAGCACACTGGAGGTGAGAGTCTCTACACATCTCACAGGGAAAATTGCAGGAGAAAGTCTGTGTTGATCCTACAGCCCTTCACACAGGGAAGATGTAGGAGACAGTGTTAACCATCTTATCAATCCATGTTGTATACGGCTTTTTCTCCCTTCCCCATTCTGGGGTCCTACTCCTGACTCAAACAGTGCTGTAGTATTCCCTGGTTGGATACAGGTGTGCTCTGTAGTCTCCTTTTTAGCTGCTTGAGAATTTCTGTCTCTGGCCAATATTCGTATCAGCTAGGTCTGACCGTTCTGTGTATCTGGCTGTTTCCACATTCAAAGGCCTGCAGCTGACCAAGGTTTATTCCATTGTACCTCAGCAGCCTTAAATTAGAGGTGATTGTCAGAAGGAATGCTGTGCCCCAGTGCCTTATCTGCATTGGTGCCCAGCTGGTTTCTGAGATGTGAAGGTAGGCTCCAGCCGTGGAGAACAGAGTAGTGTGGGCTGTGCTAGCCATGGGGCTCAGTAGCAGTTGCCTGCCAGGGAACAGAGGCTGCTGGCAGGGAGTACTTTGAGAGCTTCTTTTGTCTGCCAGAGCACACGTCGTTTGGCCAGAGCGTGTGTATCTTCTGCTTTGATGGAGGTCTGGAAAAGGTTTTGTTAGCATGAACCTTTATGCTTAGTGTTCCGAGCCTACAAATTGTAACGTGTTATATTAACTGCTGCTACTTGAGTATAGGAAGCAGAAGTATCGCCCCTTCTTTCTAAATATCTAGCAGTGGAACTCCCACCACCTCCAAATACTTGGATTAGTGACGTGAAGATCATTGCCACTCTAGGTAAGGCAGGGTCCGTAAGGCACAATATGCCGGCCTTGTTCTAGACTAGCTGTTCTCCTGTGTTCATCTGCTGTTACTGTAACAGCTAGTACTCACCGAGGAATGGTTCCTCCCGTCTTCCTAGGAAATCATTTCAGCATGTGGTGGAGATCTGAGCTGTGCTCTGCCGTGGTTGGAATTGCAGACTGTGAACTTCAGCTATAACTCAATCACTGCCTTGGATGACTCACTGGTGAGTGGTGCATCTTCCCTGCGTGACTGAGGGGAAGAGAGGAGATTAGCACGGCTGGGAGCTGGGCACTCCCTTAGCGATGCTGCTAGGTCTGGGTGGGAGAGAGTGGGTGGTGTTAATTTTGCTGGCTTCTCCCAGCAGGACAGGGTTTCCATGCTGCAGCGGAGACATTTGTAGGATCTGATGTTGTATCTCTTTGTCCTTCAGCAATTACTGAATGCTCTGAGGGTCTTGGATTTGAGTCACAACAAGATCCAGGATTGTGAGTGCTATTTAACAGTGAGTATCTTGGGCTGAGCACTGGAGTTTTCTCATATGGAGGGAACACTGCTAAAGTGCTGTAATCATTGCCTGCTAGGTGAAGCATAACAAAAGAAATTGGAGGCATGGCCCAGCAGGCATGTGATTTAGAGCTAGTGCTTGCAGCCTTGAAACTGTTGCCCTGTGTGTGCAGGCCCTGTGCCACTGAGGCAGGGAAGGCAGTGTTCCTCACCCACTCTCGGACAGGGAAGTTAGCTGTATGTATCACTTGGCACTCCGGTGTGGCCAAGTGATAAATACAGCAATACACGGAGCGTGCGCTGTACGTACAGTTGCACAAGCTCTCCATTGTGGCCAAGACTTTACTGTAATCTGTGCAGCAGGTGGGAATTATGTAGCCAGGCATGGGGCTGTAGAGACTTGCTGTTCAGACTGCCAGTAGCATTTCCTCCTTGCTCAGAAGTCTCCTGTCAGTCACTTCAGAAAGGTGGTAGTCCTTCACAGTGGCCTGTGCATGTCTGGAGAATGGCAATGAAATCCATGCTCTGCTGGGCTAGGTCTGCTTCTTTTAAGAGAAGCTGTGAAATGGCTTTTTATAGAGTTGGTGAGGCTCACAATGTATCATTTACCATCATCTCTGCAAAGGTAAGAAAGGGCTTCTTTTGGTAGTTCAGTCCTTTTGGTGAGGCAGGGGGTCCAGTCCCTTCCTGTGCTCCATTGAAGTTGATGAGGAAGGAGAAAGCTGCTCCTAGCAGATTTCGTAAAGCAGTTAGATCACGCTGAGTGCCCCTAGACAAACCGCTCCAAATGTGAACGTCAAAGTCTTGCTGCAGAAACAGTCTTAAGAAACTCACTTGTTGATTGATGGTGGTGGGGTGGAAAAAATGGTAGGGGCTAGTGCCCTCCTTGTCTTGAGTTCAGGGTCAGGCTTTGAGCTAAGGTCCCAACTGATCTGGTGCTGCTCTTCTCTCTGAACAGACCCTTACAGAACTGGAGTACCTCAATCTGGCTTATAACTTCCTGTCCAAGGTGCCAAACCTTGGCATCTTCAGCCGTTCCAAGCTGGTGACTCTGATCCTGCGCAACAATGAGCTTGACAGCATTAATGGTGAGCCCACAAGGGAGGAGCATTTCTGAGTTTGAGGCCTTTCTTTTCTCCTTGGGGAGGAACAGAACATGAAACCTTGGGCACAGCTGTTTTTACTAGGGTTCAATTTTGGGGGTGAGGGGTATGTGGGAGGTTCCTAAGTTATATTTTGTAGCATGCTGACGGCTTCTTGCTTTGTTTGCAGGGGTTGAACAGCTAGTGAATCTGCAGCACCTGGATGTGGCCTATAACCTGCTGCTGGAACATGCCCAGTTGGCACCATTGTCCACTCTGCACTGTGTAAAAAAAGTAAGCACAAAGCCTGATGAGTTGGTAGATTAGAGATGTCATGGTCAGAGGGTGCAAGATGAGAGACTCTGTGGTAAGAAGAGAGTTTTGAAAGATCAGTTGAACTCGTGAGAATTTAATTTTAATGTGGGAAGCTGATGGAAGAGCCTTGGGGAGACAACTGTATTTCAGCCTTCATTTTCAGTAACGCCTGCTCAAGCTAAGCTTTTTCCATCTATTGATCCCCACATCCTTGCTCTGCCTTTCTGATTTTAACACTGCCAAATTCAGTGAAGATCCTCCCCTAATCCTGTTGTGGATTTGTGCGTTCAGAGGAGTCTGAAAGAGGATAACTGCAGTCACGGTAGTGCTTGTGAAGGAAGATGGCCTGCAAACGACTGTTCTCTCAACACTTCTCAGAGTCAGTACTGAAAAATCTCGTAATGATTTAGGGGCATGAGTAGAAAGTACTTTAATTTCGTTCTTTATTTGATGAAAAAATTTCAGGAAGCATGTAAGAGCTTAGTCCTCTCCTGGCTTGATCACCGTTCCACTGCAAGGGTGTTTCCTGAGGCAGAGAGAAAGCCTGGACCCTGCAGACAGATTAGGTTGGGATATAGAATATTGCTTCTAATAACAATTTCTCTATTCCCCCACCCAGCTGCATTTAGAGGGAAACCCATTATGGTTCCATCAAAACCACCGATCTGCAACCCTTGTACATCTGTCTCCCAGGGCAGCCTCCTCCAATGTGAGTATTAGCCACGTGCCTTCTGCCCCTGCTGTTGAAGGCGTAGGGTGTTCTGACACTTGGGGGCAAAGGAGGGGAAAGAATTTCATGAACCCAAGAATTTATTCCAGTGGTGTAACAGTGGTGATTGGTTTGTGTTTGGAGTTGATGGTTTGGGTTTTTTTCACGTGGAGTAGTTTATCCTTTAATTTTTATGTGGTGTACTGGCCAGGGCAGAGGGAGTTGAATACTGATCTCAGGTTTGCAAGACCTCGGATCCTAATGTCTTCGCTGTCTGCTTCATCAGTTTTGCTCACTGATGGTCCCAAAACTTTTCTCTGTTCCTGCTAGACAGTGACTACGTAGCTGGACTTTGCAAAGAAGGAACTCGCCATTTTGGCCCACCTCGCCTAATTACGTGCTCCTTTGGTAGCCGTTGGCCACCTCTTTCTTTCTCCCCATCGCTCTGCTCTCAGCTAGGTGTCATCACTGTTTGCCTTGCACTATGGTGCTTAGGTCAGTTCTTGGTAATCTGATTTTAGGTAAAGAATCCAGCAAAGACAGCGTTCTGGCTATGTAGCAAAGTAAACTTGTTTTGATGAGGGTCAGAGGTGTTCCAGAGCTGGTCCGCCCTTCCCGTTACTGGCAAATGGCTGGATTCATTGTCTTCAGACTGCATCTTGGAATGAGCTTTCACTGAGCTCAGGTTACTGGAAGCTAGGTAGACTCAGGCTAGAAGTAGAGTACAAGGTTTGAGGTGAAAGTGAGTACCTTTCAAAACAATTTGTGTGTTGTTGCAGAATGATCTATTGCATCTCTTCCGTGAACTGTCTTGGATATGTTTCTGGGAGTTGTGAAGTCTGTAAACAGGGGAACCACAATGGTCCCTTCTGGCCTTACGTGCTATTAGGTCAGGTAGCAGCAACTAAAGGAGGGATGGATAGGCAGGAACAGCGTTGTTTCTGGTAGTCTTTGCAGTTTTGTGCCAGGGATCCCAACCCTACGGTGGCCTGAAGGGGAGTAGGAGTCAGCAGATGTTGTCCCGAGTATATGCCAGCCAAATGGAATCTGACTGCAAATGGGTCTCTAATTACAGTTCTTCTTGGATGGGGAGCCACTCTCTTCCTCAGACCTAATGGTAAGTACAGCTGCTGTAAACTGATTTACTGGCTTTGGGAGTGGGAACGCTGACGGGTTTTTACATTATGTGCCCCATTGGATCTGTATGGGCTGCCTTGGCTCTTTGACACAGTTCATTTTGGCTCAGTCTGTGCTGATTCCAAGTAATTGTTGGGACAGGCAAGTGTAACTTGCTCGGTCCTATGTAGCCTTGCAGAACTTTGGCAGAGTCTTGCCTGTTTCCTCTTCAGGTGCTGTTTGGGACTTGACACTTGAATTACGTGTCAGTAAAACAAACAGTTACCAGTTTCCCATCTGCTGTTTTTAAGAAAGGCAGAGGTTGAGTTAAATCGGAGGGGCTGTGATAAACAATCCAGTCAACAAGGTGGGATCTGTTGTCACCACTTTGACTGAGATGGTGAAAGTTTAGGCTGAGGGACAGGGAAGTTGCCAGCCTGGGTTGTGGCTTGGTTGCCTTGGCTCCCCTTTGCACTCAGCAGGCAGCGTTCTCTTCTTTTGGCTTTAGTACCTTCCACGACTTGTGCAAAGCATGTCACAGTCCATCCACACCTCTACCTCAGAGAAGACCATGCTGGACCGCAGTGCTCTGGACAGTTCCTGTGCTGCAGACTTCAGTGACAGTCAGTCCCCAGCGGAGAATGTGGCTGTCAGGCTCCCCCGGAAAAAAAGCAAGGTCTGGGACTGAGACAGCTTCTTAACCGTGTAGCTGGCGTATTGGGTGAAGGGGCTATCTCGACATGAAAGCCTTGTGTGGTGGGATGTGGTCTTGTACTGACTGTGTGGCTGTGTGTTAGGAAGGGGCTGGGCTTAACATCGATCTTGATATACTGTGAAAAATACTGTTTCATAATGTACTTTGCACTGTAACAGCTATGGACCCTTCAGCTTGGCAGAGCCCCTCATCAGATGCTGTTTAGGTTGTTCTGGTGCCTCCCAACTATTCTTACCCTGTTTGTTCTAGGGAAAAGTCAAAGTGCGCAGAGCGAGCATTTCGGAGCCCAGTGACACGGAACGTGAGCCTCAGGCTTTACCTCTCTCTGCTGGTGAGGATTGTCTACTTCCTCAGTAACACAGCACCTGAACTGCCCACAGTCAGAGGAGTGCTCTGGTGGGGCGACTATTTTCATACTTCCCAAGTTTTCTCTCTGCAGGCCTGGTCCTACAGCATCAGAAGGAGATGAGGCGCTTGGACAGCTTCAGAGATCGGTTTGGTGTTGACTGGCTGCAGTACAAGAGACACCTGGAAGACCACGACCAAGTACCTGTCATCTGCCGTAGCCGTTCTGCAGATGAGATCGCAGGGAGACCTGCTGCAATGGACTTGCAGAGTGAGAGCTCTGACCCAGAGCAAGGAAAGCCCCAAGTATCCCAGAAAGAATCCTCTCCTCCTTTGGATAATACTGAGAAGGAGGAAGAGCCTGAAGTACAGCTGGATGAGCCTGTGGAAGGAGAACAGGAGGCAGATGAGCTAGTGCTGGGGGAGGAAGAAGAGGAGAAGCCAGAAGGTAAACAGGTCCTTTCACTGCTGTGTTTGAGGGTTTGGGTGATGATAGAATAGGTGGATCAAATGTGATATCCCTGAAGCTTTGTTGTGCTGCCCAGCGTTGTGGGAATTCTGAGGACTTGGGCCAAGCATGCCTGAAGGCCTGCTGTGTGTACTGACCCGTACTGTGTTTTGTTCGGCAGTGGACCTTTGCCAGCCAGTGCTGGTGAGCCAAATAGAAGGTGAAAGGGACCCAGAGCCAGACTGGATCTTCCTGCGAGTCACAGCTAAGCATGTGATTGAGGTGGAACTGAAGGCTGCCAGAGTCCTCCACAAGCTGGAGCTGAAATGCCTGCAGAAGGTGGAGACCTCTGAGATGAACTGGAAGAGGATGGTGAGTTATGCCTCTGCATGAGCCTTTGGCATCCTGCTCCCTGTGTGGGCCAGCATTCTGTATTTGGACTTCTGTCAGAGTACCCTGCAGGTCTTTTCCTAGCTCCCCTGCAACGCCTGATGGATTGAGCGTCTCTTCCACCCAATGCATGTGTATGTAACGGCATTTGTACTGCTTAGAGTACCTGTGATAATGCAGCAGAAGCCAGCACCAATTCTGTTCCAAAGCTGGAGCTAAAAGACAATGGCTGGACTTGTTCCAGTGTGCAGGAATGAGAAGCTTCTCAAAGGGAGCCTAAATTAAATGGAAACGTCCTTCCCGTCCATTCCTCACCAGGATATTGCCCTGGCCTTGGAGGACTGTTTGTGGATTGCACTTTCTTTCAGACAGCGCAGCACTGAGCCTAGTGTGATGTTTAGAAAGCTACTGGTAGCTCAATGGGTGTTTTTTCCATCTGCTGTAGGTGCATGCTTTAGCTCACACCAGCCCTATTTTGCATTTGTGGTCCTTCAGAAAGGGAGTTTGGAAATCTCTTGGTCCTCATGGTAGGATTTTAACATTCAGTGTGTGCACGGTCATATTCACAGGCGTCTAATACTATTTTCACCAAAAGTTCCAACTTACTTTTACTTCCTGCTCTTGTACCTCTTGAATGTGTGTGGCTTTATATTCTTCTGAAATACCTTACTGAAAAGGTGTTTTGTTTGAAATGCTTTGTTCTGGGCCTTGAAACTTACTGTTGTCCTCCATACTCATGAGCTTTATTTTTATTTATTTATTTATGCCCATTTTACGAGGCTCCCAAATGCTATCAGCTATGGAGGGCTACTCAGGTCTTACTAAATTAAGTGCTTGTATGGCCACATTTCAGCCAGTTGCAAACGAATGTACTCTGTATACTGGATGCTACACACTCTTTCTAGAACTGGTGTTTTCTGTCTCTGTAGGACCTGGAGCGAGTTTTCCCTGTCCTCACATTGCACTTCAGCTACATCCGCAAGGACCGGCAGAAGCGCAAATACGTGGTGCTTGACGACTGTCCAGAGCAGTGCCTACAGGTAGGGGAGGCTAGAGGGGCAAGACTGGGGAGGGGGGCGGCGTTACTGGAAGACACTGAATTCTTCCAGCCAGGACAGGGCCCCTATTCTCGGAGCACATGCACATCTGCTGCCCAGTGGCAGCCCGCGTGTGGCTTCTAAGCTCAGGATTTCTCCTGCTGCGCAAATGACCTGTGGAGGGCCCCGTGAGCACGGCCATGGGCAGTGGAGCTCCTGGAGCATAAAGGTGCTCTCAAGGAGAAAGCCTTGCAGTTTTCTCCCTCTTGAGGAGGAAAGTTAGTAGTCAAGTTAGCCATCCTTGTTGTGCATGTGCAACGTAATGTTTCCTGGGTGCTGAGTGATGCACCAGGCTGTACTTAGCCTCTGGACAGTGAGAACGTCAGTGCGATGGCAGCTCTGGTCTGCGCAGCTGCTGCAGTGACTCTGGTCTCAAATCCAAGCATTTTTCTCGAGGTAATGTTGTTTAAGTACATTTAAGCAAGTTTTTACAGAGAAGGCACAGGTCCATGGGACCTTTGAGACCAGAGCTCCAGGGAGAGCCTGTCAATATGTAGATCCAAGGCACAGACCTGCAAAAACAGATTCTGTTGTTCTGCAATGAAGCTCTGTGCCCTTGGCAAGTCTTGCACAGACTGGCTGTGGTACTCTCTTAGCTGGGAAGTGGCCCTGCACCCGTTGCACTCTGAAATGCTGTAGTGAGGCGAGTGAGGAGACTTGCTGATGTCAGAGGCTTGCTTTTATTACGATGGTTATAGCTGCCTGCTAGCACTCTCTTCCCTGTGTTGCTACTTCCAGTGTGTCCTTGAAGTGTTGTCCCCAGCTGTAGAGGAGAATCGGCGAAATCAGGACCAGGAAAAAGGATCCACAAAGCTCCAGTGCCTGAAATGCAAGCAGGAGTTTTCACAGTCCCTGGCTACCTGGCATCAAGGTCCCTATCCTTCAGAGGCTGGAGACACCAAAATCCTGGAGACCCTAGATACCTCAAATCAAGGTAGGATGTAGTGCCCAGAAAAAGGATGCTTGCTAATGCCCAGGCAGACTGACAGAATGGCAGCAGTGGTGCAGAGCATGGAATATGTAGGGAGAGGGTGATGCCTTGGCTGTACTGGGAATTACAGCCTGTTGTGGGATGTTCTCTCGCTTGGCCCACTTGGACTGGGAAGAGCCTGCCTTGTTCACTAGCAGGAATAAGCCACTGTTCTAAGGTTAAGCAAACAGCACCCCTGTTGTGGGTGGCCTGGGGTCTGGGATAACATAAGGATGCTGGAAACTGCAAGTGGTCCTCAGAAATCTGGTCTGGGAGAGCCATTAAATTTATGTCGTCTCTTGTCCTGTTGAAACTGTGGTCTGTTTGCCACAGAGACTAATTTGTTCTAAAGGGCTTTTGCTAACAGAGGCTTCTGGGGAATCTTCTCCACTATTTCAGGTAAAACTTTGGCTGTTAGTCATCAGAAAAACAACCAGAACCCTAACCTAAGTCTCCCTGGCTGTGATCTTAAGCCCACTCTTGCTTCCCTTCTGGGGAATAATTTATTCCTTTCTTTGTACTTGAGGGCCATTGTTCTCCCCCCTCCCCCCCCACCGTGACTAGTCCTGTCTTCTGTCCTCTAGACTAAATAAGCTCAACTGCCTAGATAATTGGCTTGTCAGTCATATCTCATACAATGCAGTTATTCTTGCTGGTCTCCTTTGTACTCTTTCCCATTTGTCCACATTTTTCTTTGAGTGTCTTAAACTAGATGTGGTATTTCGGCTGAGACATGGCTAGTGCTGAATAGACATCTTCTGGTTCTTGAGTTTTTCAAAGCTTAGTTTATATTTGAAGTGGAGAGTGCCCAGCTCAGAAGATGCTGCTTGTTTGATGAAGTATCCTGGGATCAAAGTGCTGCAGTGAGGGTAGAGGTCCTGTCCTGGCTGCAGCACTTCCTTCCACCCCAGGACACTTTCTCCCATCTGCTAGGGTAGTGGGAGTCCCAGGATCCAGCTGGGACTCTGCTGTGGTGTGGGTGAAGCATCAGGAATTGGAGTTGGGAGGGATGAGGATAGCTGGAGAAGGGACACAGCATGCTTGCAGTTTGGCTGAGTGGAGGATAAGCCAAGCTGAGGATGGAGGTGGCTGAAGAAGGTTGGATTGACTGGTCATGAGCTTGGGCTTCAAAGGCTATGTGAGCACTTGTGGACACCAAGTGCAGTAAAGTCATGAGCCAAAGCCCTGACATAGTTTTGATTGCAACTGCAGCACACACTGGTCACCCTAAATCTGAGCAGAGCTGTTTCAGGTGGATTCTGGAACTGATCCAGAATTTCTTGTTGATTTGTGAGGGAAGGTGTGCAGGATATGATTCTGAACAGAGCTGCTCAACAGGCTGCTCAAGTCGGACTGTGACTATTGTCTGCTTTGAAAGGGATGATTTGTGGTTTGCAGAGAAAAAAAAAAGTGAAATACAGGGGTTTTTTTTCTTTATCCCTGATGAAATCTTCCACAGATGCTGCAGCAGCTGGTGAGCCCATAGCCTGTCCCAGTTGTTCCAGTGACCATGTGGTCATCCTGTCTTCAGAGGTGTCCTCTAGCACACCTCTGCCACCTGGCCCTGACAACACGAGTGAGGACCTGTCAGACTCTGTCCTGGAGGGAGGCAGCCAGCAGGAGGGCCCAGAGGAAGCACCTGCCCCGGCCAGGGAGAGTGGGAAGTTCTACATCGGCGAGGAGGACAGCTCGAAGGTGGATCCCAGCAACAGGACCGCGGAGCTGAGTGGCGAGCACGATGGCCCTGTCCATTCCAGCTCCCGCAGCTCCGATGGGGGCTGCGGGAAGAGGGAGCTGGGCATGAAGAGCCAGTACTTGTCCCTCAGCCACACGGACACCAACGGGGGCAGCTTGATGGGGAGCTACCGTTACAGTGTTTCTCGCGGGCCCACTCCTTCCCAGCTGTCTTTGAACTCTGAGCCTGAGGAAACGTGGAATCTCAGTCCCTGTGAGTATGTAGGCGCTGTGCAGGGTTTAGGGCTGTGTACGGCTTGGTGTTGGGCTTTATCACGGATGCTTGCAGGGTTCACTGCCTCCTGTTCAGTGGGGAAGGGGGGTCATCAAGCACGAGCAGCAGTGACTGTGGTTCTTGTGAGCAGAGTTTTTCATTCCCCCTCTCTGTCCAGTCCTCATGCCTGATGGTAAGGAAAACTGAGCTCTTAATCCCTAGTATTACTCAGACTCTGAGTAAGAGGGTCTTGTTCTGGGAGCTGCCAGCTGGAGCATTACCTTTGAGAATAGTATATATTCTGTCTTTATTCTCTGGCTTAAGTGCAGTGTGAGGCTGGTGTGTTTGTCAGAGGCTCTGGTTAGTGGATCTACAGTTACTTGTGCTTTCCTTAGTTGTCTCTGAGAGCTTCAGATGACAAAGCCTGTCTAAAAGAAGAGACTGTGCTGGCTGTGTGAGGGCTATCGTGCAACACAGCAGTTACTACAAGGTCCACAAATGCTTTTGTTTGAAGGGCCTTGGATTTCTGATGTAGCAGACTGCCTTTGCTTGGGCATTGGCTTGTGATTTACAGAATAACTGCGGTTGTACAGGAGCTGTGGAGATGATCAGGTCCAGCCCACCAAGTCACTCTACTGCAACTGCCATCTAGTCCTGATTTGCAAACCCGTCAGCTTCTTCATCTATAAATATCTCCCCCATCCTTTCAAGAGTGCTGTGCCTCTGAAGAGGAGTTGGTGTAGGACCAGTGTTTGGGATTGCCATGTTCAGTCTTGTACACTTGAAGTGTGAGAAATAAAGCAGTCTCTTGTTCCAGGTCAAGTCGCAAGGTCCCAATTTAAAACCAAGTCCATGAAAAAGCTCCTGCTGAGGAGAAATTGATTAGTGTAGTGTTTCTGGTGGAGAACAGGCTCTGCTGGAAAGTGTGCGCTCTCTGCCAGAATCGTGGTTATTGTATAAATTATTTGGTCATATAATTGCATGACAAGCCTGATTATGTTCCTAAGCAGTTTTATTGGTGTCTTCCTCGATCCCCTTTAACCTTAGCACAGTCAAAGTCAGAGTTTAAAAAATTGACCTGAGCTGACACTAGCTGAAATGAGAAACGTCTTTCCAGCTTTGTGATAAAGAATTGCTCTCCTGCCAAATCTTCAGGAAAGCAGTGTCCTCCTGTGACTAAACGGCTGAGCGTAGGTTGAAGATAGATTAGACCAAAGCTTTGTATATCTGAAGAAGCAAGTGTTGGAGTGATGGAGTCCCCTTGTGTCTCCACATTGAGACCTGTGGCCTGGAAAGCCCTGGCTTTGGCCCTTTGCCCTGAGGAGAGGCTTGATGGAAGCAGGTTTGCAGAGGGGATGACACTGCCGCCCTGGTGCCAGTCTGCATGCTTGGGCAGCACCTGGTCAGTGGGCAGAGTGCTAACCCCACCCTTTGCTCTCCTCAGCTGTAAATGGCATCCTGAACACCAGGGACTTCCGTTCTGTGGATCACCGCCTGAAGCTGTACCTGGATATGGAGGTTTTTGAGGAGGACGCTGAGGAGTTCCAGTGCTTCCTCAAGGTGAGCTCCCGCAGCACCACCCCTACAACTCCTTGGCTGTCCTTCTAGCCACCCTGCAAGTTCTGCGCCGGGGTGGCATCCCAGAGACTGTGGGATGTGAAGGGAGTTGGAGTGTATTTGAGTCGGTCCTTTCCCTGGATGGGCTGGCAAGGGGCAGGCCAGGGCTATGGCCCACCCTCTTTGTGCTCTAGGTGGTCGTGGTGAAGTTTGGCCGACAAGGAGAGTTCCTCTCAATCCTGGTCGCCTCTGATCTCAAGATTTATATGCTGGAAGTCACTGGGGCTATCAGGTGAGGAGAATGGTGGCAAGTGAGCTCCTGCAGCAAGGCTGAGTGCTAGGTAGTGCCAGCCTGTGCTAGCCTTACCTTGGAGGTGTGGTGACTTGCAAAGGCTCTTCTGGCAGTGCCCCCTGCCGCAATCTGATGCGGGAGAGGAGATGGGGCAGCCTGCTGCAGCTGAGGGCTGTGCTCTGTGATTAGGGGACAACCTGCAGACTGGCTGAAGAAGGATGACTCTCACTACCTGTCTGATATTTCCCATCTGGAAGTGGGACTCTGCCACCAGAGCTTGCGAATGGAGTTTGAGAACCCAAAAGCCTCCTATAATCTGCTGATCCGAAACCAAAGCTGCTGTGACCAGTTCCTGCAGACCCTGACATGTAAGAGTAGAGCTGTATTGGGGGCTGGCAGGGGGGAAGACGATTTGGAAGATTTGCTCTTGGAGAGCTACCAGGAGAGCGGTAGCTGGATGTATGTTGGAAACTCACTTCTTGCCAGCTCAGAAAAAAGCTGGGGGGAGAACCCTGCTGGCATCATAACTTCCAGTGCTGCTCTGTAGACTAGAGAACCATCCTGAGCTGTTATGTACTGCCCTAGGGCTTGCAATAAAAGACGTCTGTCTTCTCCCCCTCTTTAGATCTCATGCAAGAGCTGCCTGCTAAGCACAGGAGTAAGGTGAAGGAAATCCCCACTGTGGAAATGAATCCACAACATTGGCTATGGTAAGAACAGCCTCTGAGAGGTTGGGGGTTCGGATAGAAGAGGATGTCTGCTTGTCCAGCAGTGCCTGGGAAGCGTAGTGTTCAAAACAGGGCAGCACAGGAGGAGACACTGCTGGAGTGACAACCAGGCCTACATTACAGATTTAAGGCAGCTGGCTCAGGTGCCTGCTGCACAGCGGGTGAGCAGGCAAAGGGGTGTCATGGCCTGAGCCAGGCACGGCAATTCCAGCTCTCCTGGTGGAGCCTGAGCAGAATATAATGGAGGGAAGAAAAGGGAGAGGCATAGGGCAGCCTCCTCTCTTACAAGAAGTGTTTGGTTCCTAGCTGTCAAGGTGGTAGACAGAGTAAGAGCAGAGAGAGGAATTTTGCAACATCTGGAAGAGATGGGTCCCTCCCTTCCCCAAGAGGACAGTGAACAGTAGCTAGCTCATAGCAAACCTAGACTGGAACCAGAGTGCTTCCTTGATTGGCCCACTGTTGTATCTTCTCCAGGCCTCTGCTGGACTCCAAGACCACAGATTCTGCAGCTGCAGGTGACACTTGTTTCTTCTACCTGCTGGCCTACCTGATCCAAGGTACAGGAGATCTCGGTGGCCAGGTGCTGTCTGCTTACACGCTTGTGTTTTAGCGTGCAGTCTGTGGGAAAAGAGCTGGGCCGCTGGTCCAGCAGTGAGGTGGGGTGAGGGCATGGGTGAGGGCCCTTTTTTTAGTGTTGAGATGTGCAGGATAGTAGCATGCTTCTTCCTGTATAGCCAGTGAGTCTCCCAGACCTTTTCTACATGGAAGCTCAGGCTCTAGGGAGCAGTTGGTTTTGCACACCAGGTTTGGTGACAACTCAGAATGGTTTCTGAGAAGCTGGAGATTATCTAAGGGCTGGATTGTTGCCCTGAGCTGAGGGAAAGCTGAGGGGTCACACACTGCTGGTTTGTGTGAGGACCTCGGTTTTGGGAAAACAGAAGCACGTGTCCATAACCCGAGACATTAGGACAGAAGCGGCCTGCTGGAGCCCATCAAGTTCTGTTCCAGCGCTTGCAGAGGGCCAAATGTGCTAAACCTGGGATCTGAGTCTTCGGTGAACAATTCCAGTGTCGTCTTAGCTTGAGACGCTGAAAAAAGCGACCGAGCTGTTAATCGCATTCTGACCAATTTGTTCCTGCTCTTGCATCCTTGTTCACCATTGGGGAGGTAAGAGAGAACAAGAATTGGAAGGAATCTGTGGGAAGTATGTTTATTGGCCTCCTCAGGCTGAACAAATAGCCTGTGGGAGGGAGAACTTAAAGTGCGTTTTTCTTGCTCTACAGTTTTCTCCTTTTTTAGAGTATGGTGCCCAAAACTGGACATGGTTCCAGCTGAAGCCTTGTTGCCAAGTAGACAGGACTAATTAAACATCCCATTTCTGATATTCCTACTAATTCCCAAGAGTGAAATGTGACGAAAAAAGCAACATGTTCCTGTAGCAGCTTGTGATCCCCTGTGACCTCAGCCAGTTCTGCTAGTAGTTCCCTATTTCTGTGCATCTGACTTCTTCCCAAGTTCTAGTGCTTTTCATTTGCATCCACTGAAATCAGCTGGGTGGTATTTATGCTCCCTACAGTTTATCAAAACTACGTTGCTTCCTGCCATACTTAAAACACATCTCAGCTTGGTATTAAACTTCATGTGTGTGCTCTCTGTTCCAACCATCGGGTATCTGCAGCCAGACGAATTCAGGACAAAAAAGGCAGCCTTTTAGCTGGAGCTGCTGACTTTTAACTAAGGAGTAGTAAAGTGTTGTTTAAGAGGTTAAAGGGCTCAGGTGTCTTTTTCTGCATCACATGAGGACATAGGCTGGACAAGGCTTGCTGGGTCTTCCATATGCATGCTCCTGCAATGAGCTTGGATAAGCTGGTCAAGCCCAGCCGCATTTAACTACCCTGCTCCCTGTCTTCAGTCAGGAAGCTGAGTAAGACTATTCACCCAGTTACTGTCACTGGAAAGGATTTCTCTAGGGGAGGAATAGAAAGCTGGTTCTGTGGTGACTCAGGCTCTCAGCAAAGCCTCTCCTATTTCCTCATATCCTTTTAGGGGCATCTGCTTTCCCTGTGACCCTGCTGAGCACCCGAAGCATGCTGTTTCTGCTGGAGGAGAATCACCAGTGGCAGGTGCAGCCCTCCTTGGATGCAGACCATGAGGCAGAAATGCCTCCTAGGAGCGACATCCAGTTGAAGGAGAAGCAGCCGATCAGCAGTATTAGCAATGTCATAACCTATCGCCTCTGTCCTTGTGACATCAAGCTGATGCTTTATGATGAGGTAACGAGGAGGTGGTCATGGGGCATACAAGATGCTGGGGGCTGGATTGTGCTCGGATCCTCTTCCTGCAAAGAGTGTCTTGGGGCTGTCATCTCCCATCCTAACCTAGGGCCTCGCACCACAGAGGCAGGGGAGCACAGCGAGTTGCTGCTGCACAAAAGTCGTGCAGGGACACTTCCAGGGCTTGCAGCAGAGAGGGAGGAGGATGTCACTTAGAAATTGGGAGGAGCTGGCAGCTTCGCTGGGGACTAGCGGCTCAGGGTTCATCCACCTCCCTCTCTTTCCTCCCTCCTAGGTGCTGAAGGTGGAGAGCACTTGGCATATCCGCACAGAGTGCCCTGAGCTCCTGGCAGAGCTGGTGGAGTGGATCCGCGGGCCCTGGGAGGAGATGTTCTCCATCGAGCTACGGAGGGCTGTGTACGAGGGACTGGAGTGAGCTCGCCGGCTGTAGGCAGGCGGGACTTGGAGCCCAGAGTGCTGCTGTGCTGGCAATGGTGCACAAGTGTCTCCCGCTCCCATCTGACCTCGCTGTCCTGTGGCCTCTGCTTTCGACTCTACTCTTGCCCCTGACCCTTTCTGGTGAGGAGGAGGGGAGCACATGATGGTCCAGACTGCACAGTCACTCGCTTGCACTGGGCTGGCCACAGAAGGAGGAGGTGGAGGGTGTTCCCTATAATACTGCATGAGCTACGTGGAGTTTTAACTTGGCAGTGTCTGCTAGTCTCCTTCGGGGTCGTATAGAGGAGTGTCACTGAAGGAAGAGGGGAGCCAGGCCAGAGCCCATTCAGTGGGACATGCAGGGTACTAGGCAAACAGCCGGCCAGAGGCAGTTGGCTGCTGTGGTCTTTCTTGCAGGTGTATTTGCTGCCTTCCATGCTGTCTTGGAACAGCTGCCATTATCTGCTGCTGATTTCTTTTTTTTTTTTTTTTTTTTTTCTTTTTTCCCTCTCCCTCCCTCCTGTCCATGGCTTCTCTAAAGCTGCCTGCTTCAAGCAGGAGCCTAATTGCACAAGGGGATGAGGCATGTTGTACTAATGAGCCCACAGAGAGCCCTTACCTGCCTGCCTGGCGGGGCATGGCTCGGTCTGCTGCTGTAGACTTTCACTGTCACTGGGGAGGGAGGAGCCGTGAGGCTCTTGGCACAGAAGTGTGTTGCTCATCACTTAGGGGTCAGGACCCTGGTGGGCACTGGCAGGTAAAAGTGAGGCTTAGGCTTTTCCGAGCAGTCCAAAAG
This sequence comes from Leptosomus discolor, assembly GCF_034619465.1. Lineage (NCBI taxonomy): Eukaryota > Metazoa > Chordata > Aves > Leptosomiformes > Leptosomidae > Leptosomus > Leptosomus discolor. Next base: position 18,483,768 of record NC_141395.1, on the reverse strand, counting down.
CAAGAGTCTATTTTAACATGAATTTTACTATTTTCTATTGTAATAAAGGCTTATATTTATTGAATTGTTAAGTTTTCCTTGTTTCATCCTCTTCCACTCCTGTAATGTCTCTGTAAGGTCTTGCATACTAGCTTTGCAGCAGCCTCAGTGGTTCCCCAGCATCTCACAGGGTTCGAGCTGTTGTCCCCCTCCTGTTCAAGACTAAACTTCACCTGCATGGCTCCCGAGCAGCAACGAAGGAACGAGGTCCAAACAGGATTAGGCTGACAGCAAGTACTGGTTGTGTTGTTCTCCTGTGGCCATTGCCCTCAGGTGAGCATCCTGTGGGCTTCCAGGCCCAGCAAGTTGCTTACGGGCTGTACAGGCCCTCAGAGACATGCCTCTTGCAGGAGCTGTTGCTGCTGTGGAGGTGGGAGTACCTGCCCCCAGGTTCTCCCTGTACCAGGCTTTACCTTGTCTTAACCTCTCCTGGTTAAATGCAGATGAAAAAACTCTGCTGCCTGGCCTGGGCCTGCTGTGTCACAGGGGCTCTGCAGCCTCCCCAGTGAAGAGCAAGTGGAGATGCTGTGTGTGGTGTTCCAGTGCAGCTGAAGCTCCCTGTGAGGTTGAGGAGAAATGGACCTGGTACATTAAGGTGCTGCTAGGTGGCATCTGATACCCCAAACGGGGACCTTTACCGATGTCTGCTTTTCCCAGAGCAATGTCTCTGTCTTGCTATGAGTGTTCAGCACACAGTTTCAGAACAAGTTTTCCCATGGCTGAATCCTTAGTGACAAAACCTCTATGTCAAGGTGATCTTGATTTCTTTAAAGATATGTATTTGTCATTCAGTGACCTGGTGCCTGTTTTCCTTGGATACTGACTACAGCAGCTCTTTGCAGCTGTCTCTACGACATCCAGACTTGCCACATACCCAAAGTTGGTGTCTGTGGCTTCAGTTTCTGTCATCTAGAACACAGTAGCGACTGGGTCCCGCAGCATCCTGCTGCTCCAGTCTCCCCTGGGCAGATGAGAGAAAGTTTCCCTCCCTGCTCCTACCCAGCTATGCCATCCTCTTAGCCTTAGGAGAGAGGGAAGTTCAGTTTCCCTGCCTTGTAGTGGTCTGAAGGCCACCTCGCAGCATGCTGTTGGATGCTTTCTTGGAATCGCTGTACGATTAGGCTTTCTCCTGTCACTTCCAGAAGGCAGTTGAGCTGCTGAAGGCCCGCAGTGGACGGTATTTTTATCTAGCCTTCTACAGACTTGATTGACAGGATCTATACTGTCTTGAGGCAGATGTCATAACGCATTCCACTTTTTCCCCTCTTCCTAAATGGGCATATGGCTGCTGCTCTCTGTTCCTTTGGAGCAATCTCAGACCGCAAGCGGGAGTGAGCTCAGTGGAAGCGCTGCCAGCACCTAGCACTTTGTCCAGGGAAAGGAGTCTGAGAGCTGAGCCAGTAAAGACCAGTAAGGGTCTTCTGTCTTCACCTTGCCATTTAAGGAGCTTGTGTAAGTTCTGCCTTCATCTTCTATAGCTATGTTTTTCACAAAGGGCAAGAATCAAAATTGGAGTTATTGGACCAGCTCATTCATGTCTCTTCTGCATAAGCTGATCCCCTAAGAAATCCCATCCCTGGAGCTTTCTTTTTCCATCTCAGCTGAGCTGCACCTTTGCTCTGCCACACTAGTGTCTGGGTATGCACTGAGGGGCCTGGCCAAGTGCAGACTGCTGGAACCAAAGGTTTCAGCCGTGTGCCTGTCCTTAGTTCTTCTCCAGCTTTTCCCAGTTCTTGCTGCAGAAGAGACTACTCTTTTGCTTCTGCCCCTTGCCGTGTCTGCAGGCCTGTGTCTTCAGCTCAGAGCTAGCCTCTTGGCCCCATTAACAGCTCCCTGCTCTTCTGCATTCCTCTGGCCACTGACAGGGAAGTTCACCTGTGCTGCCACAACCTGTCTCCTGCCTCTGCATGAAACCCTTGCTTTGTTTCCCCTTAGGGTTTTGTCCTGGTTGTTACCAGATTAACCCCTTTGTGGTTAATTCGTGTTCATGAACGCTTTGCTGCGGGGCTCCTCGCGCTAGGCATAGCGATAGGATTAACTGGATGTGTGCAAGGGCTTCCCCAACGCGCTCCTCTGCTCCAGCACTGCAGGCAGCCCTGACTGATGGCTGCGTGGGAACAGGGGTTGCGTAGGAGAGCCAGGGTTTGCAGAAAGGTGTGACACCTGTTGAACCAGCTGCAGATGTCTTCTGCCTGTCATAACCCTGAATGTGCAGTCACCCAGCTGTGCTCTTAGACACTCTCGATTTTCCTCTTCTTTCCTCTCGCCTTTCCTGGATGCACTTGGCTCCAGCACTCAGCTGCTAGCATGGAGCAAGGCTGGTCTGAATCTCAGCATTCCTCTGCCTGTATTTGCCTGGAGCAGGCTCTTCTCAAGGTGTGTGTAGCTGGAGGAGTGCCCAGGCCTGGAGTAGCCACAGGGCTTTGGAGACAGGCTCCAGGCAGCTGTGGGCTTAGGCTTCAGCCTGGCAGTGGCATGAGCCTGAAGCTACCACCACTTTTCCACAGGCTTATACCAGCCCTGCCTTACTTTTCTGTTCAACTCATCGATGAAAATAATGCCTCAGTCACGGGTTTGGCTATTTCAGTGCTTCCTACTCTATGTCTCTGCCCTCTAAAGCAGTACTGCCTTGAGCGTGCATAGCCTGCGGGTTAGCTGTCAGCCCCCTTGCACTACGTCTGACTAACGAAGTCCTTGTTTCTAATCAAACTGGGTGACTGGCAGGGACTGGTCATTTACTTCCAGCAGAATATCCCTGCTGGCCTCGTCTCTAGGGGACTGGAGCTGTGGTAGCAAAGGGCACACGTTCCTTGCGGCTCACAGACCTGCCCGGCCAGCTTCATCCCTCCTGTGGGTGCCAACGCTCCTTACCCAGCTTGCAGAGCACTGGCCTGGGGCCGTGTAAACCCCTTCCCGGTGGGCTGTCCTCCAGCTTGGCTGGCAGGGGAAGAGCAGTGAGCGCAGGCTGGGCTTAAGTGCCACATGCAGTACCGGGGTGCTGACTCCTGCCAGCACCCAGGAACTGGGAAGGAGACCCTAGCAGGAGGGAGGTGAGATGGGGCTGTGCCCTGTACCCCTCACTGTGCTGCATAATCAAGCAGGGGGAAAGGGACTTTATTTTGAAGCCATCCCAGCCTTCTCTTGGCCTGTGTTGCAGGGGACAGTCATTGCCCTTTGTGCTCCTGCGACAGAGCATGCCTCTGCCTGTTATCAGACGGTTATTAAGCTAGTTGTGGACCTGTCCTGTATCAGAACAAACAGTCCCTAATAGAGCTGTCTGAGCCCTGTCCCAGTGCCAGACGAGTTGTTTAATCTGGGAAGAGCATGTTTGCTGCCACACACTGCCCGCCTGTGGCCCTGCTCGGAGAGGGTGGAGCTGGCTTCCTCGCCCCTTCCTCGCCCCAGCCAGGCAGGGTCCACACCGCCCCTGCAGCAAACATGCCTGGGGCGCCAGGCCCTGCCATCTGCCACGCTGCCGCCATCCCTGGGAGCAGAGGCAGTCATAGCAGGGCCCTGCCCGTCCTGCCCTATCGATCGGAGCAGGAGCTGAGGCTGCTATCGAGAGCAGCACTGGGCCCCATGCTCACCCTGGAACCCCGTGTCTGGCGGCCAAGGCAGGGTCCGGTGGTGGAGACCCAGAGGTTGCCTCTGTCGAGGCTCTGTGGCCGAGCAGCAAGCAGGGGCTGCTTGTGGGAACTCTCGCTGCATCCCCCCTGAGCTGTAGCGTTTGTCCCAGAAGTGGATGTTCTCCTTATCCCTGAGGAGGGATAAGAAGACTCTCCCTCAGCCGTTATCTCCTTGATTACCGTCTCCCCTTGCTCTTGCTAGGCTGTGCAAGCCACCCTGCCGTGCTCCACACACTCACTCCAGCTCTGGCCTCTGCCCCACAGGCTTAGTGGCTTGGGGCTGATCCTGGGTTTTGTGGTTTGTGACAGTGCGCCTGTTTCCTCTGCAAAGCTTGTCTCTGAGCTGAACCCCACAAGGCTGCTGGTCTTGCACACCCTTCCTGCCCATGATGGGCCTGGGCTCCGTCAGCCTCAGCTGATGTGGAAAAGGATGAGGGTGGGCAACACCCTTCGCCTGCCGCCTTCCTTTCCCAGCTGTTGTGGGTTTGCCCTCTGCCCCAGCCTGAAAGGGTGATGCCTCTGCAGGCGCTTGGGTGTTGTAAGCTCAAGATGAGGGTAGAGCCCGGGGACACGCAGGGCACCCTCATGGAGGAAACAGGAGGGTTCTGACGCCAACAAGCACAGTGGCGCCCGTCCACGGTGGCTGTCTGACACCCGCCTCTGGGCCTGGCCTCCCGAGGCAAGCTCTGCCCTGCAGCCCAGGCGTGGGCTGAACTGTGCTGTGCAAAAATCCTGCCGCTGCAGCAGCCGTACCTGGCCCCGGCCCAACAAGCGGCTTTGTTCTGGGTGCAACGGCCTCGATTTGCAGGGCCTCCGCGGGTCACGCTCTCCAGTTACATTAAACTGCTGCTACGGGGGCTTAGTCTTGATGTGCTGAGCACCCGAGCCAAAGGGTCACGTAGGTCCCTTACCCCTGGCAAACTTCTTGGCTGCCTGGGGGTGAAGACAGGCTGGAGGCGAGACCTGGGAGCACTTGAAAACGAGCGGTGACTGTGAGCAAAGAAAACTCCAAGCTGCTTTAACCGCCTGGCAAGAGCAGAAGGTTCAACACAGGCTGTGTGCTGCTTCCCCTCCCCAGCAGGTCCTCCCCAGCCTGCTGGGACACAGCCCTCACACCAGCAGCACCCTGCTCTGCTCCCACCCCTCTGTACCACGCTGCGGGTGCCACCTGGCTGCAGCCCCAGGCTCCCTCCCAGGCCCTGAACGCTTCCCTTCATCCTTCCAGAAGCTTGGCTTTCTGCACTCAGCTTGCTGTCTCCCTGCATCCATGTCTGCCGGTTGCTCCTGGCCTGGGATGGAGGCTGTGCCCAGGGGTTGCTGGATCTGCAACACGCATTTCCCCTTCCAAAAATGTTAATGCTGCAGTTGCATGTGGGGGGGTGGGATTCAACAGAAAGAGTTTCTTCATGGCCAGCTCAAATCCCCTTCCTTCTGCTGCAGCTTTCCCGCTATACAGCTTGAAGCAGCCACCTGGGAAGGACCCATCCACGAGCAGGAGGGAAGGATTGAGCAAGAGAGCCCAAAGCGGGGCCCTTTCCCCTTTCCTCTTGTGCACGCACCTGTGCCCATGTTGGGGTGCAGCACACCGCTCTGGGGGGCTCTAGTTGCCATCCTGGGTGAGAGCACCGAGCCTGTGCCAGGTGCTGGGGCAGCACCGTGGCGGCTTTTGCTGAGTCAAGGAAGCGGCAGGGGAAGCAGCAGGGCTGCCATTACACCGTGGGCCCAGAATAACCAAAACCCCTCACCGGATGCAGCGGCCATGCTTCCCACCCTGCTCCTTGCCTCAGCCACCCGGCCTCAGCCCTCCTACAGCAGCGCTGCCCACAGCAGGCGGGTGGAGGTGTTGGTTTTTTCGTGGAAACCCTATTGCAGAAGGGAGAACATGTTTCAGTGGGAAGAAGCAGCGTTTCATGAGCTTACGCAGACACCAGCTTCCCCCTAACTATTTGGGTTGCACAAGACAGCCCTGCATTCCTCCCCGGCCCCACACAAGGGCACGAGGACAGGGTGCTTTGCCCAGGATGTCATGGGCGTGGTTGGCCCAGTGAGGGGACTCAGCCCCGACGAAAACCCTCAGGGCCAATTTTAGCAGTGCAGAAAGTGAGTGGCCAGGGTGCTCTGAAGGAGGAACAACCCACGGTGCCAGGGTGGTGACTCAAAGCCACCGCTGCCATTGCTCCTGCCCTGGGAGAGGGATGCTGTCGCCCAGGATGAGCAGTGGCGACTCCCCAAGGGCACACCTGGAGGTGCTGCGTGCTCAGCCTGGTCCTGCTGCAAAGACCTGGCCTGGGGCACGACAAGCAGCGCAGGCTTCAAGAGGTTTGAAGCACATTCCCCACCGCACAGGCACCTTCGCTCCACGTCCCCACCACGCCTGGGGCCGCCCCTCCTCTGGTGCCACCGGGTCTTTCCTTTCTTCCCTCCTCTCTTTCCACTGGGAGAGGAAGAATTCGGCATTACGCGGGGCAGGGGGTGATCGTGCGGGAGTCTCCCACGGCCGGAGCGCTGGCTCCCTCCTCGCCCCCTGCGGCCAGGCTCACCGGGGCTCCTTCGGGAGGTGTTGCGCCTCCCTGAACACCAGCCGCGGGCGGGGAGGGGGCCGGGGCCGGGGCTGGGGCCGGGGGCGGCAGCGCCCCGCCCGGCGGCTGAGTCACTCGGCGGGCTCGGGACCGGCGGGGCCGGGCCGGGGCAGAGCGGGACGGCAGCTCCGCGCCAAGTGTGGCGGCCGCCGGTCGGTGCGGGGCGGTCGGTGCGCACCGGCGGGCGGGCGCGGGGCGGGGCGGCCCCGGGCCTCTTTGTTCGGCGGGAGGCGGCGGCGCGCCGCCCCGCCGCTTTGTCCGCCGCTTTGTCCGCCGCTGCCGGCGGGAGCCGCTCGTCCCGTGAGTGGGGCCGGGGAGCGGCGAGGGGGGGCTGCGGAGGGGGGGGGGCTCGGGTCGAGGGGGAGGTGTCGGTACCCCAGGAGGGCTGGGGGCGGGGGTAGCGGGAGCCCCGGGTGTGGGCGGGGGTCTGCGGCCAGGGAGGATGGGGGCCGCTGGGCTGGAGGTCCCCGGTGGGCTGGCGTCGGGTGGGGCTGGGGACCCCGGCAAGGCTGGGGTTGGGGGGCTGGGTCCCCAGGCTGGCAGGGGTCCGTGGGTCCCAGCGTGGGCTGGCGGGGGTCAGTGGGAGTGGGGTCTCCGGGTAGGCGGGGGGCTGGCGAGCCCTGGGGTGGGCTGCCCGGCGCTAGGGCGCAGGGGGCCCTGCTGTGGGTTTGGAGATGGGGTCCCTGGGCAGGGCAGGCTGGGGCAGAGGGGCCTGGGGGCGGTAGGGCTGGGGTGTAAGTGTAGGGCCTGGCCAAGGCACGTGGTGCTGGTCCTGACTCATGGCGTGGCCAGGAGATGGTGGGTGGCTTGGCCCCCTCGGCAGAGAGCCGGGCTCTGGCTACCTGCCCCGGGTCAGGGGAGAAGGTGCAGGGAGCTCTGTTCTGCCCTGGCCATGCCCCCAGCAGCTCCTGACCCACGTTGCCGTCCGTCCCTGTGTCACCTCTCTGGCCACCACGGCAGCGTCCATTTGTGTGCTGCTGCTGCTGCTCTCCCTGGGCTTGTCAGCTCCTGGAGCTGCCCTCCTGCCTGATCTCCTTGCCTTGTACCCTGCCCCAGCCCCTCACCCTGGGGCCAGGGCAGTGTGCTGCTGCCAGGCAAGGGCTAAAGGCAGGCACAAAGCATCCTTCCTCCTGTGGAGACCTGGGCGATAGGGCCTTGCACCAGGGAGACAGGGCAGCAGTGAGACCTTGCAGGGTGCTCGACCACAGAAGAATGGTGGTCCTGATGGGCTGGGTTTGGGTCCCTGGTGCCGGCCCGTGTCCCCTCCCGCAGCTCAGCAGGCTCTGCTGGGCACCAGGCCATTAGTGAGAGCGTGTCCCCTGCATGAGTGCTTGTGCTGGAGGGGCTTTTCTGTTTAGGAGAGGTTGCTCAAGAGGAAGGCTGAGCTAAGCCGAAAAGATCCTCTTATTCTGGACAATAGTGGCGTGAGTGCAGCAGGAGCCATCATCCGCAGGGATGTGCCCTGGCCAGAGGCGATAGGTTGGGGCTGGCTGGAGGGCAGGCAGGGCAGGGGGGAGGCTGGGGTCTCTGTGGGGACATGTCCCCTCAGCTCGCCCTGGGCAGCCGTGCCACCTGCTGCGCTTGCATCAGCTCGTGCTCAAGCTGACGAAGCCAGGGATGGCAGTGGGGTGTCTCCTCCTGTGTCTTCTTCTGTGGCTGGGAGCTGCGGTGCAGTCCTTGTAATTTCCTCTCCGACCTCTGGTGTCAGCTGCTTTGCTGGGACTTTGTGCAATTCCTTGGCCGCCCCACACTGCCCCTCGCCTCCTGCTCCGCTCCCTCTGGCAGCCCTTGCCCTCAGGCTGTGGGGTGCTACAGGCACCGGCCACCACAGGCTTCAGGGGCTCGTAAGGATTGGGGGGTGGGGGTCCTGCAGGAGGGAAGGCACAGCACAGAGGCTTGGTGGGGCAGAGTGGTGCCACGTCTCTGCCAGACCTCAGGGGAGAGCTCTGCAGGCTGCAGAGGACCTGGCTTGTGGGCATGTGGTGGGGGATGCTGCTCAGGGGAGCCCCCCTTGGCCGGGGCTTAGGGCTGGCAGCTGCAGTGGACCAAAGGGGCTGCCAGCACCCTGCCATGCTGCCTGTGTGTCGCCTTCCCCCGGGGGCCCGTGGACCCCCGTGGGAGGGTGTGGGTGCTGGCGCAGGGTGTGGTGCTGGTTGGGGACCTGCCCAGGACCAGGTGGCAGACGGGTGCCACGGCACGGGGGTGGAGGAGGCTGTGTCTGTCCCCTCGCCCTCCCCAGCTGGCGCTGCCCGGTGCTGCCGTGTTTTCCCTGGCTGTGGCTGCTGACTCTTCCCCCAGATGTGTCCTGCAGGGGATGAGAACACCGTAGCCTTTCCCCTGCTCCCCGGGTCCCCTCCACCCACCTGGCTGGTGACGGAGCAGGACGCGGGCAGGAGTGTGGTGAGGAGGTGCTGGGCAGGGGACATGGTTTTGGGTGCCCGCGCAGCACTGTGTTTGTGGAGCTGGTGGGTAAAGGAAGGGACGTGTGTGCTGGGAGAGGGGAAAGGGCAGATGGGCAGGGCTGGAGTGGAGGCTGGTGGTTTGAGGGGACCTGGTGAGGCGCATGTGGGTTTGCTCAGTGCCTGTTTGCCTGCCCTGCAGGGTTTGAGCCAACTGCCTGGCCAGGATGAGCTGGAGTTTTCTGACGCGGCTCCTGGAGGAGATCAACAACCATTCGACCTTCGTGGGCAAGATCTGGCTGACCGTCCTCATTGTCTTCCGCATCGTGCTGACGGCTGTCGGGGGCGAGTCCATCTACTACGACGAGCAGAGCAAGTTCGTCTGCAACACGCAGCAGCCCGGCTGTGAGAACGTCTGCTATGACGCCTTCGCCCTGCTCTCCCACGTCCGCTTCTGGATCTTCCAGATCATCATGGTGGCCACACCATCGGTCCTCTACTTGGGCTTCGCCATGCACCGCATCGCCCGCATGCCCGAGTCCTCGCGGCGCCAGGCACCGGCAGCCCGGCGGGCACGCATGCCGGTGGTGCGCCGGGGAGCCGGGCGGGACTACGAGGAGGCGGAGGACGATAATGAAGAAGACCCCGTGATCTTTGAGGAGATCGAGGTGGAGAAGGAGAAGAGCCCAGAGGGTGGAGAGAAGCACGATGGCCGGCGCCGCATCAAGCAGGATGGGCTGATGCGCGCCTATGTCCTGCACTTGCTGTGCCGCTCGCTGCTGGAGATGGCTTTCCTCTTCGGGCAGTACCTGCTGTACCGCTTCGAGGTGAGCCCCTCCTACGTCTGCAGCCGCAGCCCCTGCCCGCACACCGTCGACTGCTTTGTCTCCCGCCCCACCGAGAAGACCATCTTCCTCCTCATCATGTACGCCGTCAGTGGGCTCTGCCTCTTCCTCAACCTCTGTGAGCTCGTGCACCTCGGCGTGGGGCGCATCCGGGACGCCCTGGGCCAGCCTGACAGCCCCCGGCTCCCGGCTGGTGGCAGCCCCGCGCCGCAGTACCCCAAGAAAGCCCCCAGCGCACCCCCCACCTACCACTCGCTGAAGAAGGAGCCGCCGCGAGCCCCGCTGCCCAACAGCCGGCTGGACTACCGGGAGAGCCTGGCCCAGGCAGCGGCGGGGCGCTTCGCCCTGGCCGGCACTCCCCCGGCACACGAGCTGGACCGGCTGCGCGAGCACCTGCGCCTGGCCCAGGAGCACCTGGAGGTGGCCTTCCACCTGCAGCCACTGCCGCGGCCCCCCAGCCCTGCCCGCAGCAGCAGCCCCGAGGCCAACGGCATCGCCGCCGAGCAGAACCGCCTCAACCTCGCCCACGAGAAGGGGACTGCCGCCTGCGACAGGACCACGGGTGAGCCGGGGAGGGGGATGGACCTGGCTGGCTGGGGTAGGGGCGTGGGGGGCTGCCCCCGGGCTCCCCCGGCGAGGGGAATCTGTTCCCTCGGGGCAGGTGCTAACCTACCTCTTGCTCTCCGCAGGGCTGTGAGTGCCACCAGAGACGACGGCGGTGTCTGCCAGTGACGGCCGCCACCGCGGGACGGGCAGCCTGCCAGGAGCACAGGGCAGAGGGTGCCGCATGCCTGCCTGGCGGGGCTGGCTGGGCAGCCTTGTCCCTGCGGGCAGCGGCAGGGATGGGGGCCTTGGGGAACGTTCCTACTTAATTTTCACAAAGGGAATATCTTACTTTTGTACGTTCTTATAAACTCGTCGGTGTGTGCACCCTGGCATTTTTATACTCTGCTCCCAATCTCTGCTCTGGGTCTGTGCTCCTCCCCGTCTCCCATTTCACCCCCTTGTCCTCCTCTCTCACCCATTTCCCACAGCATCTTCACACCTCCCTCTGCCCTCCCGTGCCCGCTGCCACCCACTGCTGCACCAGCCGGCGCTGTGCACATGCAAGCTGTGCTGGTGATGCTGGTATTGCCCCTGTGGCGTGAGGATTTAGGGGGGCCAAGCCTGGGGGTCCCGTGGACAGGGCGCTCGGCACACATTGCGCTTAAAGTGGGGCGGGGGGATAGAAGGGGTCCTGGTGACATCGCTGCCGGAAAGTGCCAGTATGGCCGGGGTGCCTGTGCTGCACGGCATCCTGGCACAGGGTTGCGAGCTGTGGGGCTGTCCTGCTCAGAAATGTCTGTGCAGAGGGCAGGGACTGTCCTTCCCACCACCTCTGCCCCGCTCCCGGCCGGCCGCCCTTGGACCAAAGCCCATCGCCTCCTGCTCTGGCCATGAGGCTGGGACCCCTTGTGTGGGGCCAGACCCTGGGCCCATGGTGGGGGGATACGGTGCCCCAGGGTGGGGTCAGCCAGGAACCAGCGGGGCATTTCTCATCATCTCAGCCTGGGTCACACAAGAATTTTTGTAGCGTTGTTTTTTACTCGGAAATGATTGTCACTCTGTTTTTTTCTTCTTCTTTTTTTTTTTTTTTTTTTTTTTAATATCTATATTAGTAAAGGCTGGAGACGTTTTGTACTGAACTGCTGCATCCGGTCGTTCGGGAGGAAGGGGTGGGAAGGGAATCCTGCACGGCTGGGCTGGGACCTCCCCGCTCACCCGGGGTGACTCAGTCGTTCCTGCGGAGGCGGCTGCGGCTGCGGCCGGGGCAGCCTCCGTCAGCCTGGCGGAGAGGGATTGCTCCGTTTGCATTCCTGTGTGGTCCTGTCCCTGGCCAGGAACCCACAGAGGGACTTCCCTGTGCCTCCCCGTCCTGCTGTAGCCGGGAGCGGAAGGGATGCTGCCCTGCCCTGCGCTCCCCTGCCCCAGGGTCAAATCAAACCCAGCCATGCCATGCCGATTTTGGCCAGCACACCTCAATCCCGTCTCTGGGACCCTAGGTCAGAGCTGGATGCCTTTTGCAGCACTTACCCGTCCCCTCCTTCCTCCAGCTGAAAGCCCCCCGGGGAGCTCACATCCCACAGACCACAACAGCTCTGTGGCTGGCTCTGATGGAAGCTAGTGTTTCCAGGCTGTTTTGGTAAAGGGCACAGGTTTATTTGCTCACTGCATTAAGTTTTCCAACAGGCTGTGCTGCCGGGTGAGGGCTTGCTTGCAGCACCACGTGTGCTGCCAGCCCTGCCACCGGTGCGAGGTCCTGGCATGGGCTCACCCTGGCACAGCCCGTCCTTGTCCCCATCGCTGCCGCGGCAGCCTGGCCCTGCCTGGGAGCACGGGGAGGCTGTTGCACTCTGCAGCAGGAGCCGGATCCCAGTCTTTTTTGGGGAAGGGGGCGGGGTGTGGGAATTGCTGGAGGGGACTGGGTGGGGACAAATGGGGGCTGAGCTGGTTGCAAACACCAGGCTGGCTTCGGCAGGGGTTGGTGCTGCTGCCAGAGGCTGTGCCTGTCGCAGGCTTGCTCTGGGCTGGGACCAGCCCCAGGGGAGGTCTGGCAGCTTCACCATACCTGGGGCAGCCTGAAACTCTGGCTTGTCCAGGGGAAGGTGACCCAGCCCACTCACACCCACCCCCCCCACCCACCCCCCTCCCCCAGGTCCCTCTGGTCCCTGCGGCATGGGGCTGAAGGTCCCCTGGGTAAGCGACTCCTGGGCAGGATCATGGTCCGGGGCCGGGCTGCGGGATGCCCTAGACGCAGGTGCAGTCCTGGGCCAGGATGTTGGGCACCGTCTCGTACTTGAAGGAGTACCCACCGTCGGAGGTGGTGCGGACGCGCAGGGAGCGCATGGTGCCAGGCAGGGCAGCGCAGCAGAGCTGCACGCCCAGGCGGTGGCTCAGCCCGTGGCCCTCGGCACAGCTCCCATGGCAGTAGTGGAAAACAAAGCTGCTGGGATGCACGATCCAATTGTCCCAGCCCAGCTCCTCGAAGGAGATATTGAGGGAAGCCCGGCGGCAGTTGGTGTGGGCGGCCAGGTCCTCGGACGGGCGCTGCAGCAGGCTCAAGGCGGCTGGGGACCAGGGCACAGCAGAGCGACGAGCTCGCTCTCTGCCCTTGGCCCGGGTGGTGGCCACCAAGAAGGGCATCTTGTCCACCTCTGCCAGGCAGGGGCAGCCAGGGCAGCGCACCAGAAGCACGAAGAGTGGCTGGGAGAGCTGGGGCAGCAGCGCCGGGGCAAAGTGAAACACTGTCCAGTACTCGGGTGTCTGCACTGCCATGGCCGTCACCGGCACACGGCCCTGCGGCAAGAGGGTCAGCACATCGGGAGCCGAGTGGTTGGGGGCGGCCGAGGGTCCTGTGTAAAACCAGAGCTGGGCGGAGGTCACTGTGCGGCTCAGGGTGTGTGCCGAGGGCTGGAAGAGGTAAGTGAAAATCCCTTCTTCCTCCAGCAGCTTGTCTGGCTGTGTGGGCTCGCAGGGCACATCTGAGAGGAGGGGAAAGATGCTCAGGGTGCATGTCCAAACCCGGGGAGGGTCCCCAATGCCGGGCAGGAGGTGGGATGCTGCAGAGGGCCCCTGGGGTGCTGGCAGGGCATCCAGCTGCTGGCATGGGCTGTGGCAGGGTGTGGGGGAGCTGACGTCTAGTGCCTCACAGCAGCCACTGCACCATGCCCCCCAGCTGAGCTCTGCTGTGCACTAGGCTGCCCCCATTCCCCAGTGTCCTGCCCCATCTCCCAGTGTCCTGCCCCATAGCTGGTCATCCTGCCCCATACCACAGCATCCTGCCCTCTCCCTTAGTATCCTATCCATTTCCCAGCATCCTGCCCCATTCCCTAGCATCCCACCCTGTCCCACCCTGCCTGCTCCTCGGCCCTCCCCATCTCTCCACATCCTGCCTGGCCCAGCTGATCCGCAGCCTCTCAGCACCCACTTGTGCCACCTGTCCCTCTCCCTGCCTGTGTCCTGGGTTGCTCTGCCTGTCCCCGCCTGCTGTACCTTTCCACCTCCTGGCTCTCCACCAAACCTCACCCGTGCCGATGCCCCAGCCTGATGTACCCTTTTTCTCTTCTCCCATGGACGACCACAGCAGCCCCACTTTCTTGCTGCATCCGTGTTGCCCCGAGCCCCCAGCCTGCTTCACCTCTCTGCCCTCTCCATCCCACCAGGATGTTCTCACCTGTGGAAGGGAAGAGGATCACTTGGGAGGTGTCCTCCAGCTCCTCTGGCTCGACTTCTGCATTTTCAAGGACATCTCTCCGATGCACCCTCCTTGCTTCCTTCTGGGGCTCCTCCTGGAGAACCGGGGGGCTCAGATGCTCCAGCACCCGAGACCGCACCTTGGCCAGGATGAGCTGCCGGTCAGCACCAGCCCCAGTGCAGCTGGCCAGGGCGGCGGTGGGCAGCATGGCAGGCAGCAGGTGCAGGAGGAGCAGCATGACCATAGGGTGAGTGTTGGGCTGGTGGCTTGGGGGGCTCTGCCGTGGGCTCCTGCCTGCCTGCCCAGCCCGTCTGCCCACTGTGCTCCCCCCAGGGTAGGGTGGCATTGAGATCTATCTGACACTGACGCAAATGTCTGCTCGCTGTGAATATTATCTCTGGGCAGCGAAAGTGCTGAGACGTCTGGAATGTGAGGACTGCAAGGACAGTGTGGTCTGGAGGGGGGGGACGGCGCCTGGACAGGGGGGTGTGTGGGGGGATGCTGCCAGGGACAGTGGGTGCATGGGGCTGGGGAGGTTGGGCTGTGGGCAGGGTGCTGCTGGGGCTGGCGGGACGGTGGGGGCACCCTGGGCCAGCATTGCAGCTGCTGGTGCTAGGTGCCCCCCATGGTGGAGGAGCTGCAGATTTGGGGCTTCTGGGGGACAGTGGGAGGTGGCAGTGGCTGTGCATAGCAGGGATATCTGGGCAGGGACCTGTTGGGGTCCAGAGCCCTGTGAGGCCCTGGGCGGGGGGGGGGGGGGCGGGCTGGACACCCTCCTGCCAGGGATGGCTGGGACATCTCAGAGTCACGGAGCAGCTGGGATGTGAGGACTGGCCCTGGGGAGTCAGGGGTTGTGGCAACTCCAGGGCAGCCTGGAGGCTGGCAAGATCCTGGGCACATGAAGCAGGAGGGATGGCAAGAGGTCCCTATGCTGCCTGGGGCTGGGGAAGGCTGGGCCAGCTTCAAGGGAAGGAGGAGAAGAGGTGAGGGCAGAGCCAGGCCAGCTGGAGACCCTGCAGCAGTGCCAGGAGAAGGATCCTGGGGTGCTGTTCAGGCTGGCTGGCCGCGGGCTGGCTCCTGGGGTGGGAGCTGCAGGAGGGGTGCAGGCTACAAGGGGACCCAGCGTGTCCTGCCCTTCCTCCCACCGCTGCCTGTGTGAACAATGCCAGGCGTCCCATCCAGCAGCCCTGCCTGCCCTACAGGGTGGTGGGCAGCCTCCGCACCCCCTCCCATCCTCCTGCAGCCCAGTGTCCCACATAGCATGGCCTGTAAGGCACATCACATCCCTTGCAGCCTGGCATTTGGTGCAGCATCCAGTGCAGCATGTCCAGTCCTGTGCAGCATGTCCTGTCCCACTGCAGCTGGGTGTCCCACGCCATGCACCCCGTGCCGTCCATGCCAAACTGTGCACTCCATGCTGTGCACCCTACACGACATGTTGCCTCCTGCTGCTGGCTGACCCAGCACTGAGGCACAGCTGGTTTTGCAGCACCCCAGATCTCTGGAGGTGCAGCGCTGCCTGCCCGCTCTGGGCCGGGTGGCTCCTGCTGGGCTGCTATACATAGGTAGGCCAGCCCTGCCCCGGCAAGGCACTGAATGGAGCAGGCTCAGTCTTATCAACCCAGTGTGTCATCAGTGGGTATTTTTGGGGACAGCAGCTGCAGGCATTTGTAACGTTTGGTCCCTGCGCACTGACACCCAGGAGCGGAGCTGGGGAAAGCGGCAAGAGCTGGGTGCCGGCACTGGGAGACAAGGGGCAGAGGCGGCGGAGAGAGGTGTGTGTGGGGGGCAGGGAACTGGGCTGTGGGGCCAGGTGATTGGGGGAGGGGGTGATTGGAGGGGCAGTAGGGCGGCCGAGCCATCAGGGCTATGTGTGTCTGCAGGAGCTGCCATGGGGTGGCCAGTGGGTCAGGGGAGTGTGTGGCTGGGGAGGTGGCTCTGAATGGATGCACTGTCCCGGGGGTAGGGGTCTGGCAGGAGAAGCTGGCCCTGGTCCCTGCACCAGCCCTCTCCCACCACCCCGTCTGGCTTATTCAGGGAGTATGTTCGTTTCTCTTCCCCCTGCCCAAGGGAGGCAGAGATGCCTTTGCCCCAGCCCTGGCCGTGATGCGGGCAGAGGCGGGGATGCACTCGCCCAGGGGAGACATGGAGCACCCTGCCCCGCTCCTGCCCGTGATGGTGGGCACGGTTACCCACAGCGCTGAGGATGGAGGCAGTGCCCTCCGAAAGCGGGACCCATCTCCCCAACCTTCCCTCTGCCCCCTGAGGCTGATTATTTCCAGCCGCGGCTTTCAATACCCCAGGGCTTGAGCCTGCCAGCGGGACCACGCTCCATCGGCGGGGGGGGGGGACCCTGTCCCAGGGGGAGCCCCGCTTTACCCCAGGGCACGGCCCTGCGGGGTGATCGCCGGGTCCCCTGCCCCTCCGAGCCCGGGAGGAAGCACCCAGATCCGGCCGGGTGCCCCCCGCCCGCGACAGCCCCGTATCAGCACCTGCCCGCTGAGCCAGCCCAGATGCTGCAGGAATGCGGCTCTGCCACCACCCGATACTGCAGGAATGCCCCGCGGGTGGGGAAGGGGCGGGCTGCGGCCGTCCTGCCTCCGCCGCCCCCCAGCCCCAGCACCCGGCAAGCAGCTGCCTGCGTTCCCCGTCTAGGCAGGGTCCCTCGCTCTCTGGAGTTGAGGTCCCCTCTGCAACCCTGGGACAGGCTGTGGGTGCCCCGGACCCTCGGGGGTGCAAAGAACCGCCTTTTGTCACCTCTTCTGTTGCCGCTGGGCTGGGAAATGGGTGATTTGGGCTAATACAGGAACATATCCAGTGGGGCTGGGGTGCTCAGAGCGAGAGGGATGCTCCTGCAGCATGGGGACGCACTGGGGGCTTCACTCTGGGCATGGGTCCCTCCTGGTGGTGCTCCACGCTGGTCCCTTTGCTGAAGCCTGAGCCGCCACCCCGGTTGGTTTGTGCATCCCCCCAGGCTGATGATCGCTGCCTGCTGTGACCCCGAGAGGTGGTGATGGAGGGGTTCAGGGGAGCCCCCAGGTTCCTGGCCTACCCACGTACCTTCACGGTGCGAAGCGGCACCGATGCAGTGCTGAGCTGCCAGATCACGGGTGACCCCAGGCCGAGTATCCTCTGGGAGAAGGACAAGACCCCAATCGAGCCCTCAGGCCGCTTCCAAGTGGAGGTCAAGGGAGACCTGTACAGCCTGCTGGTGTCCTGTGCAACCCCCCAGGACAGCGGCCTCTACATCTGCAAGGCCAAGAACAGCATTGGCGAGACCTACGCTGCCGCCATGCTCAAGGTGGAGGTCGGGGAGCCTGGAGAGGAGGGATGCCCAGGCAGTGAGGCACCTGCCTTCCTCATCACCCCCTCGTCCACGCGGGTGTGCCGAGGGGAGGACGTGATGTTCACCTGCAGGGTGTCTGGGCAGCCCTGCCCAGTGCTGGAGTGGGAGAAGGATGGGCACAAGCTCTCTGACGTCTTCGAGAGCAGCCACTTTGCGGTGGGGCAGGAGCCAGAGGACTGGCACTTCCTGAAGCTGTTTGGTGCACGTCCCCCAGATGGAGGGGTGTATGTGTGCCGGGCACGCAGAGGCTCCCAGGAGGCCCTGGCCGCTGCTGTGCTCCTGGTCGAACCCCGGGCACCACCAGATGGGCTCCCCGGTGGCTCTCCTGCTGATGGCCTCGAGCTGCTGGCAGAACAGCGGCGGCGGCGGCAGCGGCACACAGTGGGACGGCGCGTGGGACCAGAGACCTGGGTGCCCAACGGCACAGTGCCGGCCAGGGTGCCAGGGGCCAAGGCATTTGCTGTGAGCGTGGGGAAGCACGCCAAGTTTCGCTGCTATGTTACCGGCAAGCCCAAGCCGGAGATCCTCTGGCAGAAGGACGGTGAGCCACTCATCCCTGGCCGCAGGCACCTTGTCTATGAGGACCGAGAGGGCTACTTCATCCTCAAGGTGCTGTACTGCAAACCCCAGGACCAGGGGCTGTATGTCTGCACCGCATCCAACACCGCCGGCCAGACCCTCAGCGCGGTGCACCTCCAGGTGAAAGGTAGGAGAGTGCCCAAGTGCTGCTGGGGGCGGACAGGCGCTGCGGGGGTCCGGGGCTTTTCATCTGGCAGGGATGCGTCCGTGTGTGAGCCCAGCACCCCTGGGCTCCCTCCTGCCCCGTGCAGCCAGGGTCACCCCAGGCTCCTCTGGACAGAGCTGCATGCTGGAAGCAGGGGATGCTGGGCTCCTCCAGGGAGCTGTGTCCCAATCCAGGACCCTCTCGCCTTGCAAACAGAGAGGTGGCTTTTCTGGAGGGCTGTGAGTGTCCAGTCACGAGCAGGGAGGGGGGAGCAGTGCCTTGGTGACAAATTCCCCTGGAAGTGCCGAGTGGTTTTGGCGGGCAGCCCTGCAGGGCACAGCTCCAAGCGTCTGCACTGGTGGCAGCCCCGTCCCCGAGAGCCATCCTGCCAGCTGGGGACAGCCCAGCACCTGCTGCATCCCCTGCCTGCACCCTGCTGCTCCCCTCTGCTGAGATGCCTCTTGTGTTGGGCTGGCATGCACTCTCCTTCGTCCCCCCAAAGCTCCCTGCTGAGATTCTAGGGGCATCGCAGGGTTTCCCCAGCCCGCACCTTGTTTCCTCCCACTCTGGGGAATGTGTTTCCCAGGGCAGTGTCCATCCCACACGGATCGAAGATGAGAGGAACAGAGAAGGGCCAAGGGCTTGGAGCTCTTTGTGAGCTGGGAAGGCCCTGAGTGAAGGGCTGCCAACGGGCACTGTGCCCCACACACCCTCAGCAGCTGTCTCTCCCGGCGGCAGAGCACCGGCTGCGGTTCCAGGTGCAGCTGGCAGACGTGGAGGTGGCGGAGCGGGAGGATGCCGTCCTGGAGTGCCAGGTGCCACTGGAGACCATCCCCACCGCCTGGTACCTGGAGGACAGGGAGCTGCAGCCCAGCCACAAGTACGTGATGGAGGAGCGAGGCGTGGTGCGGCGCCTGACCATCCGCGATGCCCGCACTGATGACGACGGCATCTACCTCTGCCAGATGAAGAACAAGGGGCGCAGCATTGCCGAGGTCTCCGTCCGAGGTGGGGATCAGGTCTCCGGCTTTGCCTTTCTATCCCCTTCCTTGCCAGGCTCCCCACTATCCCCTGCATCTGCCTTCCCACCATTTGTATGTGGTGCCTGCTGCTGCTTGTCCTCAACCTCCTCCTCCTCCTCTCTCCCACCCCAGAGAGCCCACCCTGCTCCCCAGCATCTGTCCCCACATCATCCTCATTCACGTCTTCCCGTAGGGGTGATCACGAAGCGGCTGCCGCGGAAGCTGGATGTGATGGAGGGGGAGAACGCAGTTTTCTGTGTGGAGACGCGGGAGGCGGCAGAGGGGACCTGCTGGAGCCGGGACGGGCTGCAGCTGCAGGAGTCACCCCGCACTGTGCTGAAGAGCTTTGGCAGGACACACCTCCTGGTGCTGGTGCATGTCACCCGCCAGGACGCGGGCATCATCTCCTTTGCTGTCGGGGAGTCACAGACATCCTCCCAGCTCCGGATCAAGTGTAAGCCCCAGGCTCGGATGGGTCTCGCATCCTCCATCCTGCCCATTCATGGGGGTTGACTCAAAGGAGAGATGGGATGGGCACCCACTATGCTGGGGACATGGTGCTGCGATGGCTTTTTGGGGAAGGGGGCTTTTAGCAGGGCTCCAGGTCCGCAGTCTCGCTGGCACTCACAAAGCCTTGTAACCAGCACCACGCTACATGGGAGCAAGACCATCCTTTCCATCCTCTCCACCTTCTCTATCAGAGAGAGGATCCCCAGAGAAACAGGCCGTGTAGCCCCACTCAGCCCTTCTGACACCCCACCAGGAGCCTCACTGCCACCCCCAAGCAGGCAACATGGGCTGTGACTTGCAGGTGTGAAGCGTGACCCCCCGAGCGCGCCGGTGGCAGCCGAGATGAGCGTGGTGGAGAGCAACGCGGCCCTGCTGAGCTGGTGCCCCGCACCCGACGCCCACCTCCACCCGCCCAGCCGCTACCTGCTGGAGCGGCGGGAGGCAGCGGGGGGCGAGTGGGTGCAGTGCCTCGCCACCGACCTGCCCGGCCGCGTGCAGGTGCTGGGCGACAGCGTGCCTCGCGAAGCCGACTACTGCTTCCGTGTCTGCGCCGCCAACGAGCACGGCAGGAGCAGCCCCGTGGAGTTCCCCGGCTCTGTGCGTCTTGGTGAGGGTGCCAAGCCGGGGACCCCCACCTGGGAAACGGCTCTCCCCAAGGGCCAGCTGGGATGTTGTGCCATGGCACGCTGCCGGCCAGTGCCACCAGGGCTGAGTCCAGCTGTGCTCCAGCTCCGGCAGCTCGCCTGGAGAGGGGTCTGCAGGACGTGTGGGTGCAGGACGGTGACGATGCGCAGTTCTCCCTGGAGCTGTCGGCTGTGGTGCAAGGCACGTGGTTCCTTGATGGTGCCAGGCTGGGTGAGGAGGAGGAAGAGTCGGGTGGCTGGTACAGAGTGCAGCGCTGCGGGATGGAGCACTCACTGCTGATCCGGGGAACACAGCTGGCTGACAGCGGGGCTCGGGTCACCTTTGTGTCTGGTGGCGTGCGGGACTCGGCCACGCTGCATGTGCAAGGTGAGCGGGGCAAGAGAAGAGCAGCAGGAGCTCTCATGCTGGAGGATGCTTCTCACCCCTCCGCACTGTCTCTCAGCCCCACAGGTCCGCATCGCCCCAGTGCCCGAGGCTGAGCGGCTCCGGGAAGTTCCGGCAGGGCTGCCTGTGCTGCTGGAGTGCCAGGTGTCCCCCCAGGATGCCCCCGTCCGCTGGCTGAAGGACGGTGAGGCCGTGCCCCTGGATGATGTTATTGCAGTGCAGGCGGAGGGCTGTGTGCGGAGGCTGCTCCTCCGCTCGGCTGGCCTCTCAGACGCCGGTGTGTACACCTGTGATGCTGGGGATGACGCCTTGAGCTTCGTGGTGACCGTGACTGGTGAGCTGGGGACCATGTGTGGGGTCCTGCACCCCACCTCCTGACGTGCTCCTGCCCCTCTTCTTGTCTCCATGACGGGGGTGAAAGCTGCCGTCAGTCAGGTGCCCATGCTGAGCCCCGTGTTATCCCCGGCAGAGGCGCCGGTGAGGATCATCAGCTCGAACGAGGAGGCCCCCCATGCCTACACGGCCGGGCAGCGTGTGGAGCTGTGGTGCCAACTGTCCCGCCCAGCAGCCCTGGTGTGCTGGTACAAGGACGGGGAGGAGGTGGAGGCGGGCGAGGGCCTGGTGCTGGAGCAGGAGGGGCCACAGTGCCGGCTGGTGCTGCCCTGCGCCCGGCCACAGGACACAGGGGAGTTTGTCTGTGATGCCGGCGGAGACTCCGTCTTCTACACCGTCACTGTGGCAGGTGGGTGTGATGCAGGAGTGCAGTCAGGGTCACATCTCGGGGGGCTTTCTTTGGTGGTGCAGGGTGCCACAGCACACGTCGCTGTCACTGTTGCTGTCATTTGCTGCTCTGGGGATGCTCATCAGAGATGCTCTTGCCAGGTCCTCACCAGCAGGTTGCTTGGTCAGTCGGGGTCTTTGTGGCAGCTCTGGTGCGTAGAACCACCCAGAGTGGATGGCAAAGGGGACAGCTAGCTCTGCCCGTCCAAAATGCTCAAGCACCTGAGGGCATGTTCACCTCCATGCCAGGGTGTTTGCCGGACCTCTGCCACAGTCAGTAACCAAGCCCTCCTCTGAGGTCCTAAAAATAGCGGGCCCAGCACCCGGCGTGGGGTGACTGGCGGTCGGACATCACTCTGATGGACGGTGTTAATTGCTGACCTGAAAATTAGCAGTTGCCTGGATACCAACAGTTGGGTGGTGTTTGCTGGGTGCGAGCAGGCCTGGCCATGGAGCAGCTGCTGGTGTTGCTGGCTGGCAGAGGATAATGAAAGCTGAAAGCGAGTGAAAGACTTACCCTTGCTGGCCCCGAAACCCACAATACCACAGCCACAGGAAGGTGACCTGTGGCAGAGCTAAAGCCCTGTTAAAAGGCTTCCTGACCACAGCTGTAAAGCCTCTTTACGGTGCTAATAGATGGCCAAAGTTGGTGGCAGAGGTTGTAGGAGTGAAGATGGGATGAGTGATAAGAGATGCTAGAAGAGACAGTGAAGTGGTGGCTGCTGGGAGGCTGAAGAAGAGAGGGGGTTTTAGTATGATAAAGGCAAAATCGTCAGTGGGAAGGACAGACAGCATGGGCTTTGGGCGGAGGCAAGAGGCATTGTCTGCTCTGTGGCAGTGCGGGGCACAGAGAGCTCGGCTTCCCTAGGGTGGGAGCAGGGAACACCATCTGCTGAAGCTCAGCCTTTTGGCTGAGCAGCTTTGTGTCTCTTCAGCAGAAGGGTCTTAGAGAAGCTGGCTTGGTTCAATCAGGATTTGGCTGTTGGTGTCACTGGCAGGGCTGGCGGTGGGTGCCAGGAGGCTCAGGGTGGCACCTCTCTGGCACGAGTGCCAGGCTGGTTGCCGCAGACAGTGCTGGTGTGGCACGCCTGGGTTTCCCCAAGGCATCCCAACTATCCTGAAGCCCGGCCACCTCCGCACACCTCTGTGTTTTCCAGCAGCTGCCGAGCGCTGGGGCTCTCTCAGAGCTAGCATCAGGGCTGGGTCCACGGCCAGAGTGGCACTGCATGCCGAGGGCTGGCACATCGCCCCCTCCTCGCTTTGGTGCCGTTCAACATCTCCAGCTGCACTTCAGCGATGCGATTGCTTCCAGCAGGTCCAAGGAGACAGGCAGCAGCCGAGCGTTTGATTAGGGAGCCGTGCGGATGCAGGCTCAGCGTGGGGCAGGTTGAACGCTGCGAACTGGCACTGCGCTGCTCTCGCATGCTGCGGGGCTGTGGTGAGCTGCTGAGCCCGGGCATCGCGGCTGGAAACTGTCTGGGGACAGCCTGGATATCCAGCACGGGGCAGCTGCGGGCCGTGAGAAGGGCAGGTCTCTGCTTGGCTACCAGCATGCTCTGGTGCCGGCTGTGCCCCATGCCTGCCCGGAGCTGCGGACTCTGCACAGCAGAGTCCAGGCAAGCTACAGCCCACTGCAACACATGTGGCCAGGCAGGCAGGGGCTTCATCCTGACCTTCTTCCAGGAGAGAGGAGAGCTGGTGACCTAAAACTTGTACTGGGAGTCCCTCTGCCTTTAGAGATCCGGCTCAAGTCATCAGGGAGATGTGAGCAGTGGCACACGTTTCGTGTGTAACCCATTAACAGTGGTGTTCAGCAAGCACTGCGATCTAGCACGGGGTCCTGGGTCCTGGTGAGCCGGAGAGATGGGGCTGCTGACCACAAGCAAGCCATACACCTGTACTGCAGTGTCAGCAAATGCTGAGGCTGAGCTGAGACAGAGGCAACAGCCCGGACCTGTCAGCCTCCGAAACGGGGAGACAGGCAGAGGGATGGGCACCCCCTGGTAGGGCAGCCACAGGGGCTGGTGCTGGCAGCACAGACGGCAATTAGCAGTGCTGAGGCTCACTAAAGAGGTGCTTGCCCACCCACATCCTCCCTCTGCATCCCTCAGCTCCATCCTGGGGCAGAGCAGGGCAGGTATACCACGGGATCGAGGGCACAGCAGCGATTTAGAGCCAGCTGGTAGCTGTGTGCTCCTTCTGTGTGCGATGGGTGAGGAGAAGGGGGAGCCCCGGGCAGGGCAGCCCAGTTGTTTGTGCTATGTGGGATGTGGATGAGGTGGTGCCTTCCAGCCTTAAAGCTACTGAATGAGCCTGTGAAGCCATTGCTCCACGCAGGGCTGTGACTGCCACCGTCACCCGCTCTGGTCTTTACATCCTGGCTGAGCCCTGCATCTCTCTCTGGCAGAGGCGCCGGTGAGGATCATCAGCTCCAATGAGGAGGCCCCCCATGCCTACACGGCCGGGCAGCGTGTGGAGCTGTGGTGCCAACTGTCCCGCCCAGCAGCCCTGGTGCGCTGGTACAAGGACGGGGAGGAGGTGGAGGCGGGCGAGGGCCTGGTGCTGGAGCAGGAGGGACCACAGTGCCGGCTGGTGCTGCCCTGCGCCCAGCCGCAGGACGCGGGGGAGTTTGTCTGCGATGCTGGTGGGGACTCCGTCTTCTACACCGTCACTGTGGCAGGTGGGTGCGATGCTCAGCTTCAGCCCTTTCCCCCTTCTCCCTCTGCCCAAGCTCCATGCTCACACTGCTGTCCCACTGGTGGCTCCAGCACCTCAGCTGCCCCTTGCCTCCTCGTGAGCAGCTCCTTGCCTGTGCCTCTGGGCTGGAGGGGGATGCAGACAGGGGGATGTCAGCTGCTCTGTCTCCTCCTGGAGCCCTGTGCCACACGGCCCCTCCGCACCCCAGGGCACAGCCGCGCCTCCCGCCCATGGGTTATGCCGCCTCACACCCCAGCCCTGGTGCTCCCTTGGCTTTCAGTTACAAGTGCTGCAGGGCTGGGATGATCCTGGCCACTGGCCCCAGGGCAGGTAGGATGGAGGCCAAATGACACAAGGTCTTGGTCTCTCTCAGCCCCACAGGTCCGCATTGCCCCAGTGCCTGAGGCACAGCAGCTCCAGGAGGTGCTGGCAGGGCTGCCTGTGCTGCTGGAGTGCCAGGTGTCCCCCCCAGATGTCCCTGTCCGCTGGCTGAAGGATGGCAAGGCAGTGGTCCTGATGGAGGCGCTGGCCATCCGCTCAGAGGGATGCTTGCGGAGGCTACACATCCCTGCAGCTGCGGCATCCGACTCAGGGATGTACACCTGCGAAGCCGGGGATGATGCTGCCAGCTTCAGGGTGATCGTGAGCGGTGAGCTGCCAGGGGGTGCCCGTCCTCACATGGGGCTCACCCAGCACCATGGCTGAGCCTCCACTATGTGTCCCCTGGCAGAGGCACCGGTGAGGATCACCAGCTCCAACAGCGAGGCCTCTCATGCCTACGTGGCCGGGCAGCACGTGGAGCTGTGGTGCCAGCTGTCCTACCCAGCAGCATTGGTGCGCTGGTACAAGGACGGGGAGGAGGTGGAGGTGGGCGAGAGCCTGGTGCTGGAGCAGGAGGGGCCGTGGCGCCGGCTGGTGCTGCCCTGCGCCCGGCCACAGGACACAGGAGAGTTCGTCTGCGACGCCAGAGATGCGTCTGTCTCCTACCACGTCTCAGTGGCAGGTTGGTGGCACAATAGGGATGTCCAGAGAAGGGTAGTGCTGTCCTGGCTCTGTGCCATGGGGTCCCAGCCGTGCTCCCTACTCTCAGCCTTCCAGAGGAGTGTGTGCAGCTGCATTACCCAGGGGCTCCTGTGTGCCATGGCACTGTGTGCCCACCACCCCTGCCCTCGAGCAGCTCCTGCCCCTTTGCACTGGGGTGACAGGCTGTAGCATCCATGCAGCCCCACAGGGGCTGGGATGCAGGTGACAGTAAGTAGGGACAGCAGAGCCAGGAGAAGTGCAGAGAGCAGGTCTCATACTTTTCCTCCACATCCCTGGCAGAGCCACCAGTGAGGATCCTGCACCCTCCGCAGCGCTCGCTGGAGCTGCCAGTGCAGGTGCCGGGGCGTGTGGAGCTGCGGTGCGAGCTGTCTGTGCCGGATGCTCCTGTGTGCTGGTTCAAGGACGGGCTGGAGGTGGATGAGTCCGACAACCTGCTGCTGCTGGCAGAGGGGGCCTGGCGCTGCCTCCTCATCCCTAGGAGCTGTGCGGAGGATGCGGGCGAGTATATCTGTGAGAGCAAGGATGAGGCCGTCTCCTTCGATGTCAAGGTGTCAGGTCAGCAGGAACCCAGGAGCGGGGGGCATTGATGGGGCTCTGGCTGTGTGGTCTTTCCCAGGCTGGGCGAGGGGGACTGGGTCCTCCGTCGTGATGAAGCCAGTGGGTGCCCACACCCTGGGCCATCCAGCATGGGTGTTCAATTGGGGCTGGCAGCAGGGGCATTGCTGGGGCCACATTGTCCCTGATCTGCTTTGCATCACGGCCACTCCATACTCACAGAGCCACCGGTGAGGATCCTGCAGCCCCGCAGACCCTTCCCTGTTGTGACAGTGTCCCCGGGGGAGACGGTGACTCTGGGCTGTGAGCTGTCCCGCACAGATGCACCCGTGAGCTGGGCCAAGGACGGTGTCAGGCTAGAGGCTGGGGGCAGCCTGGTCCTGGAGGAGGAGGGTGCCCACCGCCGCCTGCTCATCCCTGTGGCCCAAGCCGAGCACTCAGGAAAATACATCTGCGATGCTGGTGATGACACAGTGACCTTCACCATCCAAGTGTTGGGTGAGCAAGGGGCTAAGGGAGAGCCTGGTGGGGGAGTTGGGTGCACAGACCCCAGAGACCCCAGATCTGTTGATATTGGGCACTGCAGACCCACTGGTTAGGATCCTGGAGAGGGATGTCCTTCCGACCCACCGGCATTGCCGGGCCATGGAGGACCTGGTGCTGGAGGTGAACCTCTCGCACGCCCACGGGGAGGTGAAGTGGTACAAGGATGGGGAGAAGCAGCAGGACACGGGGCATGTGCGGCTGGAGGAAGACGGGGTGCGCCGCTGCCTTGTCATCCTGGGTGCCACGGGCAGGGATGCAGGGGAGTACCTCTGCGACACCGGTGATGACAGCATTGTTTTCTTCGTCACCGTGGAAGGTGAGCGGGAGGTCCTGGGGGGGATGGCCAGAAGGGTGAGGACCTAGGTGGGTCCCTGGCTGCTGCCAGCCTGTTGTGAGGCTGGGCTGGGTGGCAGTGAGCTTGAGGAGGCTGGTGGGATGGACACAGGGAGAGGGCTCCACCGACGTGGGGGCTCTGTGGAAACCCCTGCACTGACCAGTTGCAGCTGGAGGAGGTCTGGACGTGATCCAGCCATTGCAGCTCCCGGCACAGGCTGCTGCTCCTGTGGTGACAGCCCGTTTCTCCAGTCCCAGAGCCACCAGTGACCATTATGGGCAGCACAGGCACCACGGAGCATCGTTGCCTAGTGGCTGGGGAGGACCTGGTGCTGGCTTGTGAGCTCTCCCGGCCCGATGCCACCGTGCGCTGGCTTCGGGATGGCCAGGAGGTGCAGCCGGGTGAGCGGGTGCAGGTCGAGGCCCGTGGGGTGCTGCGGCAGCTCACCATCTGTGGGGTGCAGCCCACTGACTCAGGATGCTACACCTGCGACGCCGCCAGCGACCGTGCAGTGACGAGCGTGGAGGTTTCGGGTGAGCTGGCAGGAGCTCAGCGTCTTGGGGACCTCCAGCATGGTGGGATTGTGCCACAGCCCTGGGCGAAGGGAGGGGACACATCTGTGACCCTGCTGATGGCAGAGAGGCCAGAGTGGCAGTGTGGCAGGGGAGGGTGGGAGCCCTGTCCCCAACCCTGCAGAAGCTGTTGGTCAGAAAGGGACGTATCAGGGTCGTGGCGAGACATGTCCTTCCCGCCTCCCCCAGCCAGGGGCTGGTTAAATTTAGCCTTGGCCGTCTCCCAGGCGCCGCTCCTCCTGCTTTGGCTGCCAAGGGCTGAGCACAGCCTGGACCCTTATCAGCTGGAGATGAGGGCTGGGCAGGGTGGGAGAGGGCCTGGCATAGGCAAGTGTCCCTGCTCCCCAGTGAGGTGGTTGGGATGGGGGGGACACCAAAATGAATGGCCCCAACCTAGCAGCTGAACTGCCTGTGCAGGGAGGGATGCAGGAGCAATGATCTTTGCTGCTGTCCCTGCCTGGGACCCCTTCCCTGAGGGGACCCTGAGCTGCCAGACCCTACCAGCCTGCACACCTGCCCCACTGGGACCCCCAGCCAGCCCCACAGCAACCCCCAGCTGCTCACAGCATCCCACAGCTGGATGCGCCATGACCCCCATCAACCCCACAGCCCTCCTGCCCCACGGTAACACACTGTGGGCATCGCCACCTCTCTGCTTGCAAAGGTCCTGTCCCTGCACTGCCCCATGCTGCAAGGACACCCCTGAGCCCTGCCTTGTCCTCTGCGCCCCCCAGCCCGGCCCGTGCGCATTGTCAACAAGGAGGAGGCGCAGAGCCCGCTGGAGGTGATGGAGGGGGACAGTGTGACACTGGTAGCCCGGCTGTCCCCGGAGACGGCAGCAGTGCAGTGGCAGAAGGATGGACAGATGCTCTGCTCGGGCGGGCGGCTGCTGGTGTGCAGTGAGGGGCCCACGCGCAGCCTCACTATCAAGCAAGCAGAGTTGGGTGATGGCGGCATCTTCCTCTGCGATGCTGGTGACGACGAGGTGCATTTCACTCTGCACGTGAAAGGTGAGCCTGGAGGCGTCCCTCACCCATGCCGGGTGGCAGCAGCGTTCCCCTGCCCCACACTGGGATGCTTTGTGCCACCATTCCACGCTGGTGCTGCCGGCAGGGGCATTGCTGAGCCCGGTGCTCCCTTGGCACAGAGGCACCCGTGCTGTTCGTGAACAAACGGGAGGAGCAGGAGAAGCTGCTGGTGCTGGAGGGCGGCAGCGCCGTGCTCTCTGCCATCACCTCCACGGAGCGAGCCGATGTCACCTGGCTGGGCCCGCGGCAGGCAGCAGTGGCCGGCGAGCGGTGCGAACTACGGCGGGAAGGCCGCGTGCACAGCCTCGTCCTCCTCAATGTGGCCAAGGAGGATGCCGGCATCTACACCTGCCTCTCCCCGAACGACCAGATGCAGTTCGACGTGAGCGTCCGAGGTGGGTGGCAGGAGGGCAGTGGGGGTGCTCGGGGGACCACCCCACCCCTGCAGCGGTGGTGGGTGCCAACGCTGGGGGTTTGGCCATGCAGAGCTGCGGGTGAAGTTCCTGCGTGGGCTGTCGGACGTGCGCGCGCGGCAGGGCGAGCGGGCGGTACTGTGGTGCGAACTCTGCAAGGCGCGGGGGGACGTGGTGTGGAGGAAGGACGGGCGAGTGCTGGCGCCCAGTCCCCGCCGGCAGATGATGGCGGAGGGGCGAGAGCGCTCGCTGGTGCTGAGCCGTGTGGAGCCTGAGGACGCCGGCGAGTACTGCTGCGAGTCCAACGATGACCAGACGCTGGCGACACTGACGGTGCAGGGTGAGCTGTGCCCGAGGCTTGGCCACCACCCCAGGGACCCCTGTGCCATGAGGGCAGTGGGGAAGCTGGGCATGGCGATGGCAGGGGGGTGCGGGGATGCTCAGTGGCTCTACAGGATGGGAGGTCCCCAGTGCTGTGCCCCAATGCCCTGGCTGTAGTCCCCAGGGTGGTGGAGATCATCACAGAGTTGCAGAGCCTGACGGTGCTGGAGGGGGAAGACGCCACCTTCAAGTGCCTGGTGTCCCCCAAGGATGTAGTTGTGACCTGGCAGCTGAACGGTCAGCTTGTGGTCCCTGGTGAGCGGCTGCTGGTGACAAGGAGTGGGTTGTGCCACAGCCTTACCGTCCAGCAGTGCCAACTGGGTGATGCGGGCACCGTGACGGCCAACGCCGAGGGGCTGGTGAGCACGGCCCGGCTGAGCGTGCAAGGTGAGGGGGGAAGGAGCCGTCTGGGGCACAGCCCAGGGCACAGCCCCATGGCTGCCCACTGACCCGGTGCATGGGCCATGCAGAGGCACAGGTGCTGTTTGTGCGGAAGCTGCAGGACGTGGTGGCAGAGGAGCAGGGGGACGTGTGCCTGGAGGTGGAGGTGAGCCATGAGGCCGCCGAGGTGCAGTGGCTGAAGCAGGGCGTCCTCCTCCAGCCAGGCAGCAAGTACCAGCTGCAGGAGTCGGGGTGCCGGCGCACCCTCACCATCCGCTGCCTCGGCCCCGCCGACCGCGGCACCTACCGCTGCGAGAGCCTGCACGACCGCACGCAGGCCAAGCTCTGCGTGGAGCGTGAGTACCGCGCTGGGGATGGGGACGGGGATGGGGGGGGACACCTGCCTGCTGCAGCTATGCTGCAGGCTGGAGGAGGGAATTTGGGCAGAGCTCGTGCTTGGCTGGACAGGTGAGTGTGGGGGTGAGGGATGGGCACGGGTAGGAGCCTGGTAAAAAGGGCTGGATTTAGGGGATCGCTGCAGCAAGCACAGACTGGGGAGCTGGGGGCTCTGAGGCGGAGCAGGCACCCACTCACAGACATGGGTCCCTTGCAGCCCGGAAGGTGTCGATCCAGATGCCGCTGGCAGATGTGGAGACCTTTGAGAAGGAGACGGCCACCTTCCACCTGGAGCTGTCTCACCCCAGCGTACCCGGGGTCTGGACACGGGATGGCATCCGGGTGAAGCCCACCAGCACATGCCGGATCAGTGCCACAGGCTGCGGGCACAGCCTGACGCTGGAGGGGCTGACGCTGGAGGACTCGGGCACTGTCACCTTCACCACTGACACCCTGCGCTGCAGCGCCCGCTTGCTTGTGCGGGGTATGGTCACCGGGGCAGGCTTGGGGGGGGCACGTGGCACCGGCGCTGCCATTTGGTCCCCGGGGGAGATGACAGAGCTGAGCTGGGCAGGTCTGGGCACATGTGGAAGGTGTCCCCCTGTCCCCAGGGAGGAAATGTGAGCTGAGCAGTGGGGATCCAGCAGCCAGGGTCTGGGTCCAGAGCCAGCTGGGACACCAGTGACGAGTGCTTGTCCATGGTCATGCCCCAGGAAGTCCCATCCTCACCCCAGGCTGAGATGCCCGGGGCACAGCTCCCATCCCTGCAGCCCCAAGCCCATGTCTTTCCCCTACCAAACCTTCCTGCCCTGTGTGCTCCCCCCTCAGAGCCTCCAGTCACTATGGTGAGGGTCCCGCGGGACCTTGGGGTCCCAGAGACGGGGGTCGCCAGCTTTGAGTGTGAGCTGTCTCGCCCCAGCGCAGAGGTGAAGTGGTTCAAGGTGAGGGTTTGCCCCAATCCCCTCCTCTAGCGCCTGGTCGTGCCCTCCTCCCTGATTCACACCCCTGGCTGCTGCCCTCCCTGCCAGGGCTGCAGGCAGGGGATAGGGGGCAAAGCAGCGGGGTGCTGCCTGCTTGCACCCCTGAGCGCGCTCTCCCCGGGCAGGACGGGCAGGAGCTGCGGCCGGGGCCCAACTGCCGCATCTACTCAGCGGGTCGGCGCCGTGTCCTGCAGCTGAGCCGCTGCGAGCTGGCTGACGCCGGCACCTACACCTGCGACGCGGGCGACTGCCGGGCCTCTGCCACGCTGCACGTCCAGGGTACAGCCACCCAGCTCCCAGGGGCATGCGCACCCCTAAACCCTGCGCCACCCGCTCCCCCTCGCCCTTGGCCACCCTGGCACCTTGCCCCCCCTGGCACCTTGCCCCTTGCCCACAGAGCGCCAGGTCCACATCGTGCAGGACCTGCAGGATGCCCAGGTGCGGGAGGGTGACAACGCTATCTTTACCTGCGAGGCGTCGCACGGGGACGTGAAGGGCGAATGGTTCCGGGATGGGGAGAAAATCAAGGTCACCAGCACCGTGAAGATACGGCAAGAAGGTGGGGGTCCAGGTGGCCCCACACCTGGTTTGGGGCTGGGAGGGGATGAATTCAAGCAAGGGGAGTCTCTGCCCCCCACGTGCCATGGGTGCCCATCACCATCCCCTTGAGCCAGCCTCTCCCTCCCCAGGGACCCGGCATTTCCTGCTGCTCTGCGGCGTGCGCCCCGAGGACGAGGGACTCATCCGCTTCGTGGCCAGGACGGCCGTCTCGGAGGCCAGCCTGCGGGTGGAAGGTACCAGCGCGGGGTGTGAGGGCTGGCCGGGCTCCAGCACCAGGGCTGGGGTGCACCAGGGTCAGCTCGTGGGGTCCCCGTGGAAGCGTGCTCACCCCACGATGCCGACGGCTCCCCCCTACTTGCCAGCACTGCCCATCCGGATCGTGAAGCCACTGCGGGACAAGACGGTGCTGGCGCGGCACAAGGCGACGCTGGAGTGCACCGTGTCCCACGCCCGGGGCCGGGTGCGCTGGCTCCGCGGTGACACAGAGATCTTTGCCGGTGACAAGTACGAGATCTGCAATCTGGACTGCTACCGCACGCTCATCATCCACCGCGTAGGCCCCGAGGACGAGGACTCGTACACCTGCGACGCCTTCGATGACCGCTCCACCGCCCGGCTGCTCGTGGAGGGTGAGGGGGCACCACTGGGGGCTGGCAGTGCTGAGGGCTGGCAGTGCTGCCGTGCCTTGCAGCAGAGGGACATCAGGGGCCCTGTCCCCAGGCCCCACTGCTTGGAAGGGTCTGAGCGCTGGAGTTGGGGGGAGCAGGCTGGATATGGGACTAGCGGCCTGGGACACCCCTTTTGGGTGCACTGCCAGCGCCGGGGATGCTGCAGCCCTCCCTGACCCGCCTTGTCCCCGCAGGGAGCTAGAAGCCACGGCACGGCACTCAGGGGCTGCGCATAGACAGACGGATGCTGCTGCTGAGAGATGCGGGTCACGCTTCCCCTGGCACGTACGGACACACGGACACCATATCCAGCCTACTCTAGCCTCAGGGCTCTGCATTAATCACCATTTTTTTTCTGACATGGCTTCTTCCCCCCCAGCGACCCAGGGTCCCATTAGGAGAAGGGGTGACGGCATTGCTCTGCATCCCACCCAGCACCACCCGGCCCTCAGGGTCCCCCCTCACCCCTGTCCCCAGCCTCACACACTGGGCTCCGAAAGGCTCTTTACTGTGTGGCCGTGGCCTCAGCAGTGTTTGGCACATTTACAAAAGAGACTGAAAAGGGGGACGGCGGCGCAGCGCTGCGGGGATGGGGGCACCTGGCAGAAACATGCAGTTCCCCGGGGCAGCGGGGCCAGCCGGGCTGGGCTGGGGGGGAGCCTCCCAAAGCAGAGGGGCGCACCCCGGTCCAGTCTCACCACCATCCTGCTTGCCTGGCCATGGGGAAGTCCTGGCTCACTCCGTAATAAATTAATACAAATCACAGCAAGAGAAATATATACAAGGTGGGAGCCTCTGCCCGCAGCGGTGCTCTGGGCAGGGGCTCCTGCCCTGCCCTGCCCCGGCCAGAGGCTTGGTCAGACCCCAGGGCATCCCCCTGGCCACTATAAAATCCAGTCGCCAGCAAAACAGCGACGGCCTCTTGACCCTGCAGGGGTTCCTGCATCCCTGAGGCAGCCCAGCCTCTACCCAAAGGCTGGATCCAGTGTCCTGTCTCCCATTGAAACATTTTGGGGAGGGGATGCCTGCGGTGCACCCCACCAGTGCAGCTCCTGCTGGACAGGCACCACTTGCCAGCATCACCCCGGGAACCACCTGGCCCTGGCAGCCTCTGCCCCAGGACCACCCCGGTTCAGCTCGGGAAAAGGAGGGAGGCAAGCTGCTTGGGGGGGGGGGGGGGGGGGGGCAGGGAGGGCGGTTAGGGCAGGGGGACCTTCTGAGGAGGCAGGTTTTGGGAAGTGCTGCCTTGGAGCTGCTCTCAGGGCCAGGGTGGGACGGGGCGCACATGCTCAGGGGAGTCCCTGTGGGGGCAAGGGCTGTGGGACCTGCTCTTTGAGGAAGGGACGTGGGGCACAGGCACTTGGGGAGTTGCTGGGGGGTGTGATGGGGTGGGGGCAGGCGTGGAGAGCTGCTCTCAGGGAAGGGGGGTTCAAATAAGGGGAGAGCAATGTGGGGATGCAGGATGAGCGTGCCCAAGCCATGGGGAAACACACAGCAGCAGGGGCTCAGGGACCCCCAGCCCCAGCAGAGCTGCTCGCACTGCACATCCATGGGTGCTGGCGTCCCCAGTTCTTGGGCTGAGTCCCTACTGGAAGGCTCCCCCAGCACCTCCAGGCCCTGTGGGCAGCCAGAGCTTGCCCAGCCAAGACCCACACATCCCCAGGAAGGGTCTCCATCCACAGCCCCGAGCCGCATTTGTCCACCTGGGGCCGAGGGCACAGCCCCGCCTGTCCCAGGGCATCTGTCGGAGCAGGCTGGGGTGCTGGTATCACTCGAGGTCACTGGGTTGGCTTATACCCTCACAGCAGGGCCAGAGCCCGTGGTGAGGGGCACGGTGGAGCTGCAGTCATAGTCCAGGTCCACCACGGCATGGGAGCTGGTGATGAGGCTGTTCAGGGACGGTCCTGTCTGCCGCTCTCGGAAACTCTGGATGTAGCTCTGCTTGAGAGAGGGGGGACAGAAAGTGAGGGGGGCTCTGCTCCTGGGCCACTCCATCCCACCCCACCCTAAGGTCTACAGCATCTCCCCAGAGCCAGCCCTGTGCAATTCCACCCACCCCAGCACTTGGGTGCTCCAGGGACTGGCCACAGCAGCGTGCACAGCCCTGTCCCTTCTCTTGGTGCATGCTTTGCGCCTTGCCCACTTCCTACTGTGGCCACAGCGGTTTTGGCTGCCAGTTTACATTTGCTTGCAAAAGCTGAAGTGCTCCATGGTGGGCACACCCCAGCTCAGCCCCTCCTGAGCTGCCTGGTCCCTGGGATGCCCCAGCCTTGTCCCTCGAAAAGCTTGGATGCCGGCTGGCACCCAGGAACCTCTCCCCTCTCTGCACCCCAGCCCACCCACATGGAGAAGGAAGGGCCATGGAGGCCGGGGGAGATCTCTACCCTGGGTGCGGGACTCACGGGGGAGAGCACGTCCCCATCGAAGCGGCGCACAGGGTTGGGCTTGCGGCGGTAGGCAGGCTCGGGCGGGTGGGCTTTGTGCTGGTGGGGCGGCGGGTGGTGGGGTCTCCGCTTCTTCTTCTTCTCCTTTCGGTCCTCCCGCTGCTTGATGCGCATCAGCTGCACGCGGCGCTGCTGCCGGCTGATGATCACTGCGGGGCAGAGGGGCCTCTGAGCACTGGGGAGCGCACCCAAACCAGCCCCACACCCAAATCAGCTCCAGCTTTGCGCACCCATGCCTCCCCTTGGGCTCTGTGCCCCCGTAGAGTCCCAAACCCCTTATCTGTGCACGCAAACCAGGTGCTGGGAACTTCCACCCCGGTCGCCAGGCCCCCCAGCTCCTGCACCCACCCCGTGCCACGTCCATCTCCCCCAGCCGCCACACACCTTCTGTGTGGGAGTAGCCCTCAGCCGTGACCTTCCACTGGACCAGGACGCCCAGGGTGGTGAGGAGTGGCCAGACACCCAGGATGACCCAGCTGTACCAGCACACGGGGCGAGCGGGGGCCACCTTGATGCGCTCGTAGATGTACTGCACCAGGAGGAAGAGCTCAATGAAGTAGTCGATGGTGACGGTCATGATGGCGCTGCCGAAGACAGCGGTGGAGAGGGTGGTGAAGAAGCGTTGCCACTGCAGGGTGAGGACGGCGAAGAGCATTCCCACACCTAAGAGCAGCGCGATGGGGATCCACACCGTCGGCGGGTGGTAGAACTGCTCCATCACCACCAGCGTGGCCACTGCCAGCAGCAGCCCCAGGAGCAGCCCCACCATAAAGAGGCCGACGCTGCGCACCAGCATGGTGACCAGCCCGCACAGGACCCCGATGCCCAGCCCGATGCCCACCGAGGCCTCCACGCTCAGCTGTGTGTCCAGCACCCGCTCCTTGTAGCACAGCATGAAGATGATGATGGAGCCGAACATCAGCCCCGTCAGGAACATGACGGCCTTGAAGCAGCGGTAGCCTGTGGAGAGACCACCACAGTCAGGGGGGTGGATGAACAGGACCCCCCCGGCTCCCTGCCGCTTGTCCCACCAGCCGCCACGCTGGCCTGGCTCACCGAAGAAGCAGTAGATGATGCCGAAGAGGCAGCACATGGCGCACACCACCGAGGGCACCACCTGGTAGCGACGCTCGATTTCCTGCTGGCAGCTGTGCCCCCAGTCCTGGCCTGGCTCGTGCGGCAGCAGCTTGAACCGCAGCGTCTGCACAGTTGCAGTCATGGCTCTGGGGACTCCCGGGAGAGGCATCAAAATCTCCGCTCCTGCCCCATGGCTTGCCAGCAAAACTGCGCCCCAGCACCTGCCCCAGCTGGTGAGAGAGAGAGAAGGGGGATGGAGGCACGGCTGGCACATGCCCGAAGGCAATGCCCACCACTCAGCACCCAGCCACCAGAGAATCCACTCTGACCCCTCGCTACTTGCGTGGGAAGGAAGGGAATGGGGGAACAACCTCATCTGCGGGGCCACAGACTGTCACCCAGCAGGTGGCTGCAGGGATGCACCATCCCCAGGGAGCCTGCCTGCACCCCCAGGGAGCTTCGTTGCTGGGATGCGGCGCTTTATAATTTGTCTGTGGCTTCAATTTCCTGCCCCTGGCTCTCCGGTGCCCTTTCCCTGCTCGATTAAAGGGAGACTTCCACTACCTGGTATTTTCTGCCTGTGAAGTAATTATGCTCAGTAATTAAGTCACCCCTCAGTCTTCTATTTTTATAGGCTAAACAGATTGAGCTCTTAAAGCTTGTACTCTAAGGCATTTTCTCCAATCCTCTAATCATATTTCTGGCTATTTTTCATCCCTGCTCCCGCTCCTAGTGTCCTTGTAAAAACAAAGCGGGCCCCCATGGTGGATCCAGCCCTCCCACGCTGACCCATGGGGCCAGAGTGGGACCAGCCCTGGTGGGCTCTGCCCCTTACCCAAGGGCTCACCCGTAATGCCATGGCCGCGCTGGGACGCCGAGCAGGCGGTCACCAGGCCCCCTGCGGCGCTTGTGCAGACGGAGGGGTCATAATCCCCCGCAAAGACTGATCCAGCTCCAGCTTAAACCTAATTACAGTGGCCGTCTGCCTGCTCCCACCTGGAGCCAATTCCAGCATCTCTTTGCTCCCCTGGTCCCCTTCCTGGCTTGGTCGGTTTAGGATGGGTTTATTGTCACTGGTTGTCTCCAAGCCAGTGCCAGTCCTTCCAAGTGCCACGTTAAAGCAGCCAGCTCAGGACGGCTCACAAAACCAGCACACCGAGAACGGGCAGGGGAGAGGATAGAGGCTGCAGTCACGGCTCCCTCTCACCCAGCACCCTGCTGCTGCCTGGGCCGGGCTCCACTGGCACCTCTTTACCCACCACCAGCCTCCTCCCTCTCTCCCTCCGGCTGGGGAAGGAAACACCCGACAGGGCAAATCCCCCTGGGGGAGCCGAGCATGGTGCTTAATCCCAGGGAAGCTGCCGGGCAGGGAGCGGTCAGCCAAGCACTGGGCCCCTGCCCGCCCTGCCGGAGCCCCGGGGGGACGCTAAGCAGGATTGGACTTTAACCGCAGAGCCCAGGAGCAACGCGCTGGCCCCGGCTGCCTCGGTGGGGACAGGCGATGCCCTGGGGGGTGAGAGCGGGGCTGTGCCCGGCAGGCTGGGGATGGGGCACGGCTTGGCCGGCTGGCCAACGTGGGCATGGCTCGGTTTGGCATGGCTTGCCATGGTTTGGCATGGCTCGGCACGGCTTGGCATGGCTCGGCACGGCTCGGCATGGCTCGGCATGGCTCGGCGAGGCTCGGCAGAGCAGAGGGAGGGCAACGGGGTGCTGCTCTCTGCCTCTCAACCTACGGCAGGACGGGTCCAGGGCAGCGGGGAAGGGTCACCTGGGAAAACCCGTCACCGGCAGGGCTGCAGGCAGGGTTGCAGGCAGCGTTGCAGGCAGCTCCCGGCGCCCATTGGCGCGGGCCCTGTTGCTAGGGGAGCCCAGCGCTTGCTCATTGGCGCCGGGACTTACCCACCTGCTGCCGCCCTCCCCGCAGCCCCGGGCCTCCCGCCGCGGCCTGCCCCGGGCCCACCACCCTCCCCTCCCCGCCCCGTAGGGCACAGCGTGGCGAGGGCCCGGCGGCAGCGCTCAGGGCACGGCCCCGCCGCGGCGCTCCCCCTCGCCGCAGCCCCCCGGCCGGCCCCGCTGCCCCCCGCCGGGCTGCCGGGCCCCGGGCCGGCGGGGCGGGCGCGGCGTTGCTAAGCGACGGCCGCAAAGGCCGCCGGGGCGCGGGGCCGCTCCGCCCCTCTCTTTGTTCGGGGCGGGGGTCCCCGGGGCCGCTTCGCCGGGCCCCGCACGCCCAACCCGGGCACCGCGCTTTCGCTCCCCGGGCCGCGCTGGGCCGGGAGCACCGGTGGCCGAGCCCTCACCCCGAGGGGCCCGAAGCTCTCCCCTGCCTGCCGGACCCCCCACGTGCTGCCCCCGCCCCCCCGCAGCCCCGCCCCGCCCGCTCCCACCTGCGCTCCCGGCCCCGCAGCGGCGGCGGCCCCGCGGCGCCCGGCGCTCCCGGCCCCGGCCCCGGCCCCCGCGCATGCTGGCGGCGCGGCCCGCCGCGCGGTGCTGAGCGGACAGCTCCGCCTGACGTCACCGCGCCGCGTCACCGCGCCGGCCGGGGGGCGGGGCCGGGTGGAGGGGCGGGGCCTTTCTGGGAGGGGGCGGGGCCTCTGCGAGGGGCGGGTCTAGGCTGTGACGGGGGCGGGGCGTGCGGTGGGGTGTGCACCGGCGTGTGCTCTGGGGTGTACATGAGGGTGTGCGTTGGGTGTGCTTGGGGGGGGTGCACCTATGTGCGTGTTGGGGTATGGTGTGTGTTGGGGTGTGCACCAGTGTCTATGTTGGGGTGTGCATGGCATGTGCACCGCTGTGTGTGTTGGGGTGGCATGGGGTGTGCATTAGGGTGTGTGTTGGGGTGTGTGTTGGCATGTGCATGGCGTGTGTGTGGGGTGTGCATTGGAGTGTGCATCGGGGTGTGCATTGGGGTGTGTGTTGGGGTGTGCATGGAGTGTGCATGATGGGGTGTGCAGCGGTGTATGTGTTGGGGTGTGCATTGGGGTGTGTGTTGGGGTGTACATGAGGTGTGCACTGGGCTGTGTGCTGGCACATGCACTCGCTTGTGTGTTGGGGTGTGCACCAGCGTGCACAGTGGAGCGCGTGCTGGTGCATGCAAGGAGACATGCAACAGGGCGGCGTGGCATGCAGCAGGCCCTGCACCGGGGATTCGGCACAGGCCAGGCGTGCGGCGCGGCGCAGCACGCACCGGGCCGTGACGGCGGCGAGGTGTGCTCGGCGTGCAGCGGCTGCGGGGGCCACAGGCCCCCGGCTGCGGTGGCACGTCAGGGACAGAGCCGTACGGGGCGAAGGGGTGCGGGCGTGAAAGGTGCAGGAGAGCCTTGTGCCAGGCGTGTGCCAGGCCATGCGGGGTAGCTGGGGGGACACGGAGCTCTGCCGGGGCGGAGCTGCCTGGAGCTGGCACCTCCCGGCCGCGGCACCCAGAGACCCCCTGGGAAATCCTGGCAGGGAGAAGTCTCTTGGCAGCAGCGGCCATTCCCCTGGCAGCCCCTTCCCAGTCCCACGCCAACGCCGGGGGAGACAAAGGCGGGAGCTGCAGCTGGCAGGGGGGGCTGCGAAGGGGCTGCCGGAGGAACGGCGCCGGCTGCTTCCCCCGCGGGGTTTCCTGAGGCCGGGCATGGGGGTCCTGGGCTCGGCCACTGCCCGGGTAAGCCCTGAGGAGGTGTTTGCTCTGCCCACAGCTTCACCTCTGTGCAGTTTTCCTGAGCTCAGAGTCTTATTTCTGAAAACTTCCGTACTTTCTCCGATCTGCACCTCTATCTATGTACAAGCTCAGATCGACAGGGTCGTTTGAGAATGAAACCTCTCTTATCCCTCGTTCAAAATCATCTGAGTTTGTAAGGTGACTGATATTAAATACTCCAACCTGTACAAGAAATCAAATACAGCTATTTCTAACACATTTCTCTGCATACACAAAACAGGCGACTTTGGTTGCTTATGCTCACGCTTTTGGACCTCTGTCCATGGAAAATCTCTGCTCATTTCTTACTTCTGCATCTTTTTCCTTCTGGCATCTCCCCATCCCATCACGTTCCCTCTCTTTCCAGCTTTTATATGTTCTTCATTAAACTGCCGTCCACGTGACCGCCTGTGCCTATTGCTTGTCTTGGCCTATTCAGGAGAAAAAGGCCTATGAAAAGGAGCCGAGCTTGGATGATGGTCTCATATCTCTGGGGGGTGGGATGCTGCCAACCGCTTCCTGATGAAAACAGGCTGCTTTGTTCCAGAAAATGAAAGAGACCCTGGAGCCGAGTGGGCTCCTGCCCGCCCTCAGTGCCCTGCCGTGCTCTGCGGGCGCCAGCTCTCCCCGGGGCAGGCGGGATGTGTTTCTCGGGAGGGTGGGATGGGCTCCCCACCAGCCAGAGTAAATCCAGAGGTACTTGAGAGCCCCGACGGCTGTGACACTGCTGGAAGTGGAGCCAGGGGCTGGGAACGGGTGGAAAGGCCGGGTCCTCCTTCTTGTCCATATTCAGCAATGCCTGGTGCCGAGCAGCCACATAGGGCTGGCTGGCCTTGCAGCTTCTGGGTTGGATCATTCCCGCACCGGAGGCTCCATGTGTCCGGCACACTCTGCCCCGAGCCAGCTCCTCTAGCTCTGTCTGCCCCGGGCGCTCTCTCCGGCAGCTGGCAGAACGGTGGCTCCGTGCCAGACAGCCTGTAGCAGGATGGTGACCCATCCCCAGCTGGAGGAGCCCACCTCTTTGGTCCTGTTTTGACTCGCAGGATGAGGGCCCTCGCCGCTGGGATCTCCCGCTGCCCTGCCCGCCCTCCCTCTGCCCTGGCTCGCTTTGCTGCTCTGAGTCCAAAGTTCTCCCCGCCGCCACCTGCCCTCCTGCCCGCCCGCTCCCCAGGCCCCCGCCGTGCCCAGCCACCCTCTGCAGCCCCTGGCCCGTACTTGGCTGCTCCTGGCCTCCACCCCACCCACCCACGACCACCCAGTCACCTCCTGGGGACACCCAGCTAGAGTCCAGCACTGCTGCCCATGCTTTCTGGGAGACCCCTGGGTAGCCATTTGAGAAGGGGAAGATGGTGCTTCAAGACCACTATGAATTCACCAGCCTCCCGGGCTGGAGTGTCCCAGGGAGGGGACGTAGTGGCTGTGCCCGACCGGCCCCGCGGTGGCCCCCCAGCCTCGGGAACGAAGGCCCGGCTGTGCCCCAGCCCCGCCGCACCCGCCCGGGAAAATCCTCCCTTAAGCCGGCTCAGCCGCCATGTCCCGGCCCCAGCTGGGCCGCGGCAGGGCCGAACGTGCCGTCTGAGCCGGAGGGCGCTGTCCGAGGGGGCAGCCAGGGCCGGGGGCGCTCCCCTGCCGCCCCGCAGCGCCCGGGGCGAACCGCCGTGCCCCGGCCGGTGCCAGCTACCGGGCATCGGGCTGCCCCGCAGCGACGTCTGCTGGCCCCTGGAGGGGAGCGGGGTGCCCAGCCTGGCCCCCGGCCCCCCGGCCCTGCCCCACGGGGAAGGGTCGGCGGTGGAGGGTGACACACGGACGGACGGGACCGGAGTGGGCTGGCGGGGGGGGGGTGGGGGTGGGGGGCGGCCGCGCGGTCTCCTAGCAACCTGGCCCCGCCCCCCAAGCCGCCCCCTGCTCCTCTCCGCTTCTCCCGCGCCGCCCCGTGACGCGGCGGTGGGAGCGCGGCTCATTGGCCGGGGCGGGCCGCCCGCGGTGACGCGCGGCGGGGCGGGGCCAGGGGGTGACACGTCGGACGGCGGCGCCGCCAGCGGGAGCGGCAGCCGGAGCCGCCCCCGGTCCCGTCTGCGGTCCCGTCCCGGCCATGCGGCTGTCGCTGGTGCTGTCCGTGCTGCGGCCCGCCGGGCCGGTGGCCATCGGCGTCTCTCTGGGCTTCACCCTCAGCCTGCTCAGCGTCACCTGGGTGGAGGAGCCCTGCGGGCCGCCGCCGCGCCCCGCCGCCCGCCTGCGCCCCGACGGCGGCCCCGCGCCGCCCCCCGGCCCCGGCAACGGCAACGCGGCGCGCAGGCCCAACGCCGTGCCCGGCGGGCTGGGCGCCGACAGCTGGGAGCCCCGCGTCGTGCCCTACCGTCCGCCCAGCCCCGGCAGGGCCGCCAAGAAGGCCGTCAGGTGCGGGGGGATGGGGCGGGGCGGGCTGGGCTGGGGGAGCTGGGCCCTGGCGGAGGAAGGGCCGCCGCCGCTAACCGGGCTTTAAATGGGAGTAACTGCGGCCGAGTCCAGGGTGCCCGGGTGTGGGCGTGTGTCTGCCGGGCCTGCGCTGGGGGGCTGCCTGCTTGCCCCTGCCTGCCTGCCGGGCTGGGGGGCTTTACAGGTGACCCGGCGATGTATGTCCGCCCCGCCCCGCAGCCACCTAGGGCTGCAGCCGGATTTTTCTCACTGCAAGCTCCTTTCCCTGCTGCTTCCCTTCCTCCCCTCCTCCCGCCCCCTTCTCCTTACACCCCCCCCCTCCCCAGCTCCTGCCCAGCCTCAGGAGCGCCCGGAAGAGCCTCCTGCCCGTGCAAAGGCTGCCCGCCGTGCAAAGGCTGCCCGCCGTGCAAAGGCTGCCCGCCGTGCAAAGGCTGCCCGCCGTGCAAAGGCTGCCCGCCGTGCAAAGGCTGCCCGCCGTGCAAAGGCCGCCCCCTGTTACACGTCCTGCCGGGCACCCTGCCCCAGCCGCTCCCCTGCCCTGCCCTAGCAGGGACCCCCTCCCGCGGTGGCACGTCCTCACCCAACAGTGCAAACTCCAGCCCGCTGCAGGGCGGGCTGCGGCCCGTCCTGGCGTCCCCGGGATGACGGGGAGCAGGCAGTGAAAGGGCCTCCTTGTCCCGGCGAGGCGGTGGGCGGACGGAAGGGGCTGAATGGAGCCAGTGTGTGCCAGGCGGAGACTGGGGGCCGGGGGGCGGGGGGGTCGCTTCCTGCCGCTGCTCAGGGCTGGGAGAATTAAAACCTGAAAGTCATTGTGAGTGCGGCAGCTGGGGGCTGTGGTGGGGACGGCGACACAGCTGGCCCCGTTCTGTCTTCAACCACCCCAGCAGGGTCTGGCTTCCCCGGGGAGGGCAGCACGGGCTTGCCTGCCTGCCTGCTCGTAAGCAGTGCATGGGGCAGGGGCAGCGGGAAGGTGCTTCCCAGCTCGCATATCTTGGCAGGGGCTGGCAGCATCGTGGGGTGCCTGGTGGGTCGTGTCCCTGCAAGAGCTGGGGCTTGCAGCCCTGTTTCCCTCTTTAGCTGTGTTCAGCCTTTTGTGAGTCTCTGTTGTCAGCTGGGCTGGCCGGCTCATGGGAAGGGAGGGTCCCCCTGTGGTCTCAGGTTGGGGAGCATGTCAGCAGTGCACTCTGCTGTGCCTCTGGCCCTGGCATAGTGGCAGCTGGTGCTACTGAGGTTATGTCTTGCATGTGTGGTTGAAGCCTGGGAGCAGTTCCTGCAGAGGAACCGAGGTTGGTGCTATTGCGGGGGATGGGGAGGGTGCAGGTCGAGGTGGGGTGCAGTGCCCTGAGGCCAGACGTTCTCTCCCTCCTGCAGGACCCGGTACATCAGCACAGAGCTGGGGATGCGGCAGCGACTCTTTGTGGGTGTGCTGACCACCAAGAGCACACTGAACACGCTGGGGGTGGCTGTTAACCGCACGCTGGCCCACCGCTTGGAGCGCCTGGTCTACTTCACAGGCACGCGGGGCCGCAAGGTGCCCCACGGCATGTCGGTGGTGACGCACAGTGACGAGCGGCCCATCTGGAACATGTACCAGACCGTCAGGTACCTTCTGGACCACTATGTGAATGACTTCGACTGGTTCTTCCTGGTGCAGGACGATACCTACACAGAAGCACACCGCATCAGC
Source organism: Leptosomus discolor (assembly GCF_034619465.1). Taxonomy (NCBI): domain Eukaryota; kingdom Metazoa; phylum Chordata; class Aves; order Leptosomiformes; family Leptosomidae; genus Leptosomus; species Leptosomus discolor. The sequence goes on along the minus strand of NC_141395.1, from coordinate 18,440,780 downwards.
CGCCTGGTCTCCCACCTCAGCATTGACACACACCTATACCTGGGCCGTCCTGAGGAGTTCATCGGTGGGGACACTGAGGGACGCTACTGCTACGGAGGGTTTGGCTACCTGCTGTCCCGCAGCCTCCTCCTGCTCCTGCAGCAGCACCTGGAGAGCTGCCGCAATGACATCCTCAGTGCCCGGCCCGACGAGTGGCTGGGCCGCTGCATCATCGACTACACAGGCATCAACTGTGCCGACGAGCACGAGGTAGGTCTTGTGGCAAAGATGGCTTCCAAGAGCCTGATCCCGGCCCAGTGTGTTTCCCCGTCTCCCAGGTCCTGGGGGAACCAGCCCTTGCACCCTGTCGTCCTTTGAGCTTGCTGTGCTGGCAGCCGGTGGGCTGGCCGTGACCCGTCTCTCTTGGCTGGTGCAGGGCTTGCGTTACCAGTATTTTGAGCTGGGGAAGAACGTGGACCCTGAGCGGGAGACTGACCTCCGTTTCCAGAGCGCCTTCACCGTCCACCCTGTGCTGGATCCCCTCCAGATGTACCGGCTGCACAAGTACTTCGCGCAGGTGGAGCTTGAGAGGACCTATGAGGAGATCCAGCAGCTCCAGGTGAGACCTGGCTTAACTGGGAGGGTCTGGGCTCCTCCTGTCATCCCTGTGGGCTTTCTGGTCACTCTGTGTCACCTCTCTGCTCTACTATGAGGCTTTCTCACCTGAAGCTGCTGTGGGGTGGGATCAGCTGAGCCTGTGTGGCTGCAGGAGCAGCAGTGCTGGCTGGAGAGCAACTTTGAACCTAGATGGGTCCTTGAGCTGTGGTGGAGGTTCAGGGTGATGAAGCCAACAGGGTGCTGAGGTCTGCCAGCAAAGGCTGGGCAGCGTGGGAGAGGGCACAGATCCTGCCAATGGAGGTGGCATGCCATATTTGGGGTGCTGTTCGGAGGAAACCTGGGGTGCTGGGCAGGAGTCAGGCTGAGGGCAGAGTTCTTCTGGCACTGCACTTTGGTCCGGGAGTGGCTGTTATCTGGGTATCAGGAGTCATTATCTGGGTATCAGGAGTCAGCTTGCCTGCAGCCAGACCTGGAAGACCTACTTGCTCCCGCCTTGGCTCTCACTTCTCCATCTCTCGTCTTGCAGCTGGAGATCCAGAATGCCAGCAGACTGTCCGCTGATGGGGACCACAGCGCCACGTGGCCTGTTGGCATCCCGCCCCCCTTCCAGCCCAAAACCCGCTTCGAGGTGCTGCGCTGGGACTACTTCACGGAGGAGCAGGTCTACGCTTGCGTGGACGGCTCCCCCAAGTGCGAGCTGCGTGGCGCAGATCTGGCGGACGTGGCCGACGTGGTGGCCACGGCCATGGAGGAGCTGAACCGCAAGTACCAGCCAGTGCTCCATGTCCGCAAGCAGCAGCTGGTGAACGGGTACCGGCGCTTCGACCCGACGCGTGGCATGGAGTACACGCTGGACCTCCAGGTGGAGGTGGTCACCCAGAAGGGGCACAGCCGCTCTGTCACCAAGCGTGTGCACCTTGTGCGTCCCCTCAGTGAGGTGGAGATCATACCCATGCCCTACGTGACGGAGGCCAGCCGCATCAATGTCATCCTGCCACTGACGGCTCATGACCGGGACTATGCTGCCCACTTTTTGGAGACTTATGCGGCAGCCGCCTTTGAGAGCAGCGAGAACGCGGTGCTCACCTTTCTCTTCATCTATGACCCCTTTGAAGCCCAGCAGGTCACCCAGAATGACATCTTTGCCCCCGTGAAGGCCCAGATCACAGAGTATGAGCGCAAGTATGCAGAGGTGAAGATTCCGTGGATCAGCGTTAAGACAGATGCACCCTCCCAAATCAAGGTCATGGACATTATCTCCAAGAAGCATCCCGTGGACACGCTTTTCTTTGTGGCTGGCGTGGGGACGGAGGTCACCGTCGACTTCCTGAACCGCTGCCGGATGAACACCATCAACAACTGGCAGGTCTTCTTCCCCATCCACTTCCAGGGCTACAACCCTGCTATCGCTTACCACAACCAGGTGCCGCCTGCCACGCTGGACCTGCTGCGGGATGCAGGGCACTTTGACCGTGATGTCTTCCACGAAGCCTGCTTCTACAACGCTGACTACATGGCAGCACGCACCCGCATGGCGGGTGATGTGCAGGAGAATGAGGACATCCTGGAGACCCTGGACATCTACGACATGTTCATCAAGTACTCCAGCCTCCATGTCTTCAGGGCAGTGGAGCCTGCCTTGCTGCAGCACTACCGGCACCAGGCCTGCAACCCCCGGCTCAGCGAGGAGATCTACCACCGCTGTGTGCAGAGCAGCCTGGAGGGTGTAGGCTCTCGATCCCAGCTGGCCATGGTGCTTTTCGAGCAGGAACAGGGAAACAGCACCTGAACCCCGGGGCACGGAGGGGCTGGCCCTGCCCTGCCGTGCCTGCCTGCCCACCCCACCTCTTCTGCTGCCCAAATCTGTCTTCCTCCTTCTGGCAGCTGCAGCGATTGCCGGTGCCCGAGCTCATGACTTGCCCCGCTGGGGCTGCCCGGGCTGGGGTCTGCCCACCTGGGGTGCCCAGGTCCTTCTGGAGTGGCCGCGGTTGTGCAGACCCCAGGGTGAGGTGGGGTCAGAGTCGCTGAGCTTCAAGCTGGAACGCCCAGCTCCTCACCCCAGCACTGCTGGCTGCCAGCCCCATCCCTCTGTCCTGGCCCCATTGCTCAGCGGGGAAGCAGTGGGCTGCCCTGTCTCTTGCTGTCCCCCCTCGACCAGGGTATGCAGAGCCCAGGGACCCCCTGGTGTGGGGCCGTGACTGCCACGGGACTGGGGGCAATCGTGAATGGTTCCTCCAGCACCCCGGCACAGGGCCATGCCCTCGCTCTTTCAGAGCATCGTCCCAGTCGCGCAGGGACAGCAGGATGGGGCATATCGCACCCCAAAAGAGCAATGAGGATGTTGGTTTCGGGGTTTCGTAATGTGGCAATGAGCCAGAGAACTCCCAGTGTGTTGAGACAGAGTGTCCTGGCCCTGAGGCCGGTGGGCACAGGGGGTGCCAGAGAGGATCCTGCTGTATTCATGTACCATGAACTGCTCCCCATGGGAACCGTGACCCGGGCCGCTTTGGCCTTCGCAGTATCGATAGGACGTCGGAGGTCGCAGCCCTCGGATGAGAGCCTCCCAACAGAGGTGGGAGCCCTCCCCACCGTGGGGCTGCCCTCGGGGGCGGGGGACGCGGTGCCCAGCTTGGTGGGCATGGCAGAGGGTTTGGCTGTGCATCTCCTAAGGAGAAAGCGACTGAGGAGCCGCGCTCTGCTCCTGGTTTGTATTTAATAGTGGGGAGAGGAGGGGGGTGGGGGTGTGTTTACACTAATAAAGGAGATGAACCAGTAGGTCTGGCTGATTCTTCTCTGGGGCACCTCTGGGTGTCCCCGCCTGGGGGTCTGCATGGGGCTAGGTGCAGCTGGCTGGCCTGCTTCTTCCCAGGGCTGCTGCTTTCCCCAAGCCACCTGCAACATTCTCTACCTGAGCTGGGAGATGACCACCTCTCCTTAGTGAGGCCAGGGGGAGCCCATCAGCTTGTGGACAGGCTGGCAGGAGCTAGGCCAAGCTGACATGTGGAAACACCAGCTTGAGCCTCTGGGGGCTCTCAGCAGGAGTTCTGCACCTTCTGTGATGCCCAGGGTCCCTGGGGGCATCCTGTTGGCACCAGCTGCTACCAGTCACTGGTGGTGTAGCGGGATGCTGAGCCCCTTGCCACGGGAGCTTTGGGTGATGCCTTGTCTTTCCTGGTGCTGTGAATTTGTGGTTCCGCTGACCAAGTTTCCAGCCCTCCTTAGCCCTGGCTGTGGGTGCAAAAGCACTGCAGTGAAGGGCTGGTGCAGCCTTGTGTCCTCCCCTGTGCTGTCCCCCTAAAACAGCCTTTGTGGGCTGTATGTGAGTTATGGGGGACCCCTGGCCCATGTCAGAGCAGAGGTCGGGTGCCCAAGTCAGGTGAGCTCTGCCCTCCAGCATCTGGGATCAGCTCCAAAGGAAACTCCCGGGCCAGAAGCTGCATCCAAACACTGTGTTGAATCATTAGGGCTAGACTTGCCCTCTCTGCATTGGTTTGACCCTTTTTTGGGCTGTTTTGCATCTTGGGGCTTCTCAGCATCTTGTGGTTTCCAGTTCTGTGTCGGGCAGAGCACTGTGGTCCTGCCTCAGACTGTTTCACCACCTGCAGCTCTCATTTGCAGTATAAGAAGTGAGGACTGTGTCCCCTGCCTGTGCTGCCTGCTCCAGGTTCTGCCTGCTCTTCCCACCAGCCCTTTGGCCATTACATTTTACTTGTTCGTGAAATGCGTATCAGAGAGACATCCCCAAGAAAATTAACTGAACCTACTCAGTGTTAGTTATCAAGGCTGTTAGTGCTCAGCAGAACTCATGGAAAGCCCCTGGGCCTTGTGGCATGCTTTCCCCAAAGATACCTCATTCATATATTCCTGCTCCAGTCTTCTTATCCATGGTGTAGGAGCGTATATGTTTAAATATAATTTTATTATATTTCAGACCATAACTGTTAGCTCGCTCTGAGTATTTCTATTTTTGATCTTCCCCGAGCATGTCCTTAATTCCCTTTAAATGTGAATCTGGGACAGAGGGAGCGAGGCGGATGCAGGTGCATCACAGATAGATTTCTCCTCTGAAAAGCAGACCTAGGAGTTGGATGTGATTAGGTTTTAGAAGAGTATCCAAAGGGTAATAAAGCAAACCGGCTTCAAATCAAATTGGCTGCAAAAAGAAACCCAGAATTGCCATTTAATTGTCGCAAGATGGTCTAGATAGAGTTGCTCTTGCCTCCTCGTTGCTGTTTGCCCAGACTGAGTTAGAGTTATTTGCATACCTAACGCTCCGCACTATCAACACCAGCGAACCACCCCCCTCCTTCCGCTCTGACATATGTACGAGCGAATGACAGTGCTCATGGCACTCCCAGTACTGTTATTGCTCCCTTTTAAAAGGAGCTGGCAGGATTTGAAGCTGCTTTGGTGTTTGCCAGGTTATTTGCAGCATCAAAACGTGCTGAAACCCAGGGGAAGGGTGCGCAAAACTTTGAGAAGGGGTTTGGTGATGGGAGCAGGCTGGCCTGCTTGGCCAGGGCCCAGAACAACCTTCCTGCACCTGGGTGAAGTAAATGGTCTCACTAGGCAATGGCAGAGACTGGTGACGATGGGACATGGGCACAACCACCCTCTGCTCACCCTCTGCCGGTGCAGGGCTGGCAGGTGCAGGCAGGGCACCAGACTGGGACGGTGACACTCATGAAAGAGGCAGGGAGGAGCATCCCTGGGTGCTGATGTGGGTGGCTGAGCAGACAGGGTCTTTCTGCAGTCCCTGTTCAGGTTTGACCACACAATGTGTGGATTTTCTACACAGACACGGTTGCAGAACCAGAGCAGCAACAGGGCAATTTCCCCAGCAGGGCAGGAGAAAACACCCGTCTGCTGCCTGTAGACTTCTGCTTCCCTTGAGAAAATTTTCTAAAAGTGTTACAGGCTCACCACAGCCTTCGAGAAGAGCAACACAAGTTCCTCTTGGGCAGTTTTTTGGAAGAGGGTGTGAAGGACTGGTTCAGAGCAAAGCACTCCGAACCATGAGAGGGGCTGGCTGGGTGCACTGGGGCTGGGCAGGCACCTGCCTCTCCTTCTTGCACCATGGCAAGGAAAGGGACTTAAACCAGGGAAAACCCAAGCTGCTGCTCTGCTGTTCTGCTCCCTCCCGCCCTAATTTGTTCCCCCGTGCAGTCATGCAGGCTCCTCTCTGCAAACGCAGCAGTGAGCCTGTGAGTGGGGAAGGCAAAACTTGCTTCTCTAGCCCTGCTTGGATCACTTTTGGCTGCATTAAGCCCCACGGCAGAGTTACTTCAGCCCCAGCGATGTTAATCAGCTTGATAGCTGACCTTTGGGAGGGTGTAGGAAGCAGGGCCGTGCGAGGAGAGGGCTGGAGGGCAAGGGAGGCGCAGTGCCCTTTTGTCCCTGTGCTTTCGTTGGGACGGGGCCAGCAGTGCCTCGCTGCCTGTCCCGCTCTGCCAGCCACAGAGCAGGACCCAACCCCAGCAAACGTTTCCTCCCGGCCGCAAGCGAAGGCAGGAGAAGCTGCTCTGCTTAAGGAGGAGCTGGCAGGGAGTAGCTGGGCTTTGCCTGCACCCAGTGCCCCAAGTCACAGCCCAACATGCCCCTCTGGAGGGTGTGGGGGGCTTTGGCCAGGGGCTTTTCTGGGGAAAATCAGAGCCTTTCAATGAAAAATGAAACAGCAAGTGTCTGTACGTGCAGGGCGGCTGCTGCGGTGTGTGCCTGCCTGTGGGGGGTTTCCCTGCACCGGGGTGTCAGTGCACCCAGCTATGCCCAGGGGACGTCCTGTCTGGGGACATAGAGCCCTGGCACTAGCAGATTGCAGGAGCCCGAAGCTCTGGGGATGGGGGGAGAGGCAGGCAGCTCAGTTGGATTTCGATTTTAATTGCCTCTTTGTTTTTTCCAGCCTGCTTGCCTGCTGTCAGGGGCCAAGCACTGGAAAGCGAGGGCTGTGTGTCCCCTGCCTGGCCCCACTGACGGGCCCCAACAGTCTGTTTTCCCAGCAAGGGGGGTCGTGGGGAAAAGGCCAGGAGCAAAGCAGCGAGCTTAGCACGCTCAGATCATCAGGAGATGCTGAGGGTGACTCCTTTCTCCAGCGCTGCCTGTCATCACCAGCATCTCTGGGCAGGAGGTGCTTGGGGAGGAGGTGACGGCAGCGAGGCCACGTTGCACTCTGGGGCTCACTTTCAGCCCCTCTGCTCCCAAGCTGGGTGGTTTGTTTTCTTTGAAACACACTTTTTCCCTGGGAAAAGCTGTAATTGTGGTGCGTGGCATGTTGAGAAGCACCCCAGGAGATACCCGTCCCATGGGCAGAAGGGATCCTTGCCAGCTGCTCCATCCTGGTGCCCCCTCCCCGGGGCCAGCACCGCATCCCACAGGAGCTGAGTCTGCTGGTGTTGTCACCTCCACTGTAACAGGAGCTGTCGCCACTGCAGCCCGTCCTGCCGTGGTCAGGTGTCTGGCGTTTGTCCAGAGGGCTGTGCTTGTTAAAACTAAGGGCCTCATTCACTCTAGTGGATCCCCTTCTAATTGTGCCCCAGCCTTTTCATGTGGCTCATTACAGGTGATTCAAGCAGCGCTGGGCTGAGCTGCTGTCGCTTTGCAGACCGGCAAGCCCCAGGTGGCAGAGGCCCCATTCCTGGGGAGGACCAAACACCCAGTGGCCCTTGGACAGGTGCAGTGTGGGAGGGGGCACCCAGGGGCCACAGTGCAGGGGTTTGGGGCTGGCCCTGGGCTGCTAAAGCTGGATCATCCCGCTGGTCCTCCTCAGCCCAGCGCCATCTGCACTGGGACACCAGGCACAGCAGAGGCAGGGGGGAATGCTGGGGTCACTTCACCTGCCTGACCTGTTTGGAGACAGCAGGAGACCCTGCAGGAGGTGTCATGTCTAGGTGCCACTGGGAAGTTGCCTAATTAAAGAACAGAGGCACTGAGAGCAACATATAAAAATAACTTTAAGTCAAGTCTTCGCCAGTTCAGCACCACAGTGGTCCTAGGACCTCTCCTGAGGCCACTTTGCCAGCAGCCTTGGGGAGCTGGAATGGGCTGTGCACGTGGCTCAGCCTTTGCTTGGCCATGCTTCTCTCACTGCTACTCCAAAATCACCTTTATTTTCTTGTGGGCGTAGGATCTGGCTTTGCAGGGTTTTTTCCGGTAAGCCGCTTGCCGGAGCTGGGAGGCGAGGCGCCGGAGCAACATCTCGGTGAGCATGGCGTAACACTGCACCCAGCCCCCGCCCTCCCTGCCCTCACCAGCCAGCACCACCACGACCTTCAGGTTTTGTATCAGAACCCGGGCCTTGCTCAGCATGTCCTGCAGCACCTCCAGCGCCACGTGCTGGGCTCACCACACGATCCTGCTCTCCTCCTCACTCAGCTCCTCCGACATGTCTTCACTGCGGAGCAGGAGGCAGCATGAGCTCCCAGTCACAGCCTTAGTGTGGATGAAGGTGGCTCCATGGTGGGACGTCCTGGAGGGGCAGATGGGTCAGGACCCAGTGGCAGGGACAGCCTGGTCCCAAAATAACCCAAAGGGACCCAATCTTCTTACCAGACGATGAAAAGATGAGGATGTAGCTATTTCCCTGTTTTTCCCTTTAGGACTCACCCCCCCGTGCTTCCCGAGCAGGGTGTGGTGTGAGCTGTGGGATGGGGTCCTGTGTCTCAGCTGCACCCAGTTAACTTGGGCATCTTGCTGGTTTAGAGGGAAACCTGTGGTGCCCAGTGCTGGCAGCCTCCACCGTAAGGCCAGACCCTGTCTCCTGCACTGTCCCTTCTGTGCTGCAGGGTAGCTGGTGGGTGGAGAAAGGTCTGCAGAAAGCAGGAGGTGGAGGAGCACCTCTGCTGGGAAAAGCCTCCTTTGCCCCCACCCAACCTCTGCCTCCCCTGTTTCGGTTTCACCCCGCACCCCTCGCCCACAGCACTCATAGGGGTCCTGCTGGAGGTCCCCCTGCAGCACAGCTGATGGTTCCCCTGGTGTCTCACCTGCGCTGTGCCCCTGGACGGGGGGATGGGGCCCGTGGCCTGCAGCGGGTGCCGGAGGAGCAGGCAGCTGCTGGCACCGTGCTGGCGATCCTGTGCGAGGGCAGCGCTGGCACAAGCACCAGCCTCTAGGTGATAGGGGCTGTGCCCGGCACTGGTAACCAGCATGGGAGCGGAGCGGCTGCTGGTACCACGGGGGCACACTCCATGCGCAAGCGGGTCTTGCATGGGGTCCTGGGTGTTGGCAGGGGTGCAGGGTGCTGCTCCGGCACAGGGTGTCCATGAGCACCCCCAAAGGCACCTGCAGCCCATGTTCCTGCCTCCCCATCTTCCCCTCCCCCTACAGCAGCCGCGGGGGGGGGCGCTCAGGAGCCCATCCTCCCCACACCACCTTCCCCAGGGCTGGTAGAGCCTGGTGGAGTGCTGGTGGGGTGCCCACCCTGCCCGAGGTGGCGATTTGAGGGCCGGTGTATGGCTCTGGCAGTTTCTGCTGCTGGTGCCCAGCAGGCAACCGCTGCACCTCTGCCACAAGCCAGGGCTCAAAGAGCGGGGCAGCGGGCAGGGTTTTCTGCGGGCAGCAATGCAGAGATGCTCGCCTTTGGGCGACCCAGCATGCTGGCTCTCACAGTGCCCAGCACAAGGATGCAGGGCTGTAAAGTGCTTCCTGGGTCCCACCGCCACCTCCCGCCGGGGAGCTGCCCAACCCCTCCGCGCCCCCCAGCCCTGCCTGCTGCCCCCAGCCCTCGCAGGTGGCTCCAGACCTACTTGTGCCTCTTTATTAGGGAGCATTTGTACATTTATAAAAGTGACACACATCTCTCACGTTCACCAGCACGAGGGCTTTCGTGCTGGCCCTCCCACCATGGTGCCCATGCCCACCCCGCTCAGGGCTCGCTGCTCCCACTGGCAGGGAGGGAGCCATATCCTGCACCCCCCCTGCCCGCCGCAGGAGACCTTGGTGCAGGGCCGGCTGCCATGGCCGTGGTGCGGCCCTGGGTGCACGTGTGGCACTTCTGGGGACACTCCTGCTTGCAGGTGGGTGTGGGGGAACCCCGTGGGGGAACCCCATGGGCAGCTGGCGCAGGGTGCCCTGGAGGGACTCGTTGGGGAGCACTGCTGTGCCTGCTCTGCCAGGAGGCTTGCTGTGTGTCCCCCCCATGCAGTGGGACACAGGACACCACTCAGCCAGGTGCTTGCACGGGTGGGGAACATGCTTCCACATGGTGCATATTTTGGGGGGCCATTGGCTGGTGCTCTGGTCCCTGCCCTGCATCTCCCACGTGTGGGGCCTCGGGGGCTGCGAGGATGATGGTTCCTCCTGCACCTATGGCTTTGGCCACGGAGCGGCATGGCCGTGTTCCGTCTGTGGGTACTGGGGATGGGGACCAAACCGGCAGGGCCAGGTGCCACCTGGCTCAACCACAGCCTCCCCCAGAGGTCCCAAATTCCTGCCCTGGGGTGCCCCTCTCTGCCGTGTGTGTGTGTGTTGAGGGGGGCTTTGCCAGCCCGCCCCCCCTCCTGAGATATTTTGGGGCGGTGTGCCCTGCGCTGGTGTCTGCTACAATGGAGGAGGAGGAGGCAATGCCTGACAGGACAGGGGGAGTGCTGTGGGTCCTGCCGTGGGTCCTGCCATCTCGGGGCAGGCAGGAGGGCTGTGGGTGCTGGTCCTGGCCGAAGCTCAGGCCGGCAGGTCGGACCGTGGCTGTCTGGGCGGTGCTGGGCACAGGGCACCCTCTTAACCATGTACAGTCTGGGGGAGGCACAGCAGGTGCTCAGCACCCGAGGGGTGGGAGCATGGCAAGGGGTACGTGCACGGTGCAAAAGAGCAGCGACAGGCAGGGGAGCGAGGGCAGGACCCCCTGCACCGCCTGGGCTGTGCCGGGCAGCTGCACCAAGGGGGGAGCTGCTTTGGGCAATACCTGGGCAAGGAGAGGATGGGGAGGGCTGGGGGGGGGGGGCACGGTGGACTGGAGACAGGAGAGGGAGAAGGCAGTAGGTTTGCAGTGCCGCAATGACCGGGGACTATCTGGGGCCGACAATGGAGTGGAGGGGGGTCACAGTGCAGGGGTCTGGCTGGGAACAGTGACTGGGGGGGGGGGGGGGGGGGGGGGCTGCAGTCCTGGCAGGCTGCAGGAGGTTGGGGAAGGGTGGGCAGATGTTTGGGGTGGTGTCACAGTGGTGGTGGTGCCAGGGGTCAGGGTGGTGCCATGCAGGTGTGGCTGCAGGTGGGATGTCCCTGGGCTGGCCGGGGGGGCCGTGCTGCTCAGAAGGGTGCCCTGCAGCGCTGCCCTGCCCTTCAGCAGGAAGGTGGGGGGGTGGTGGTCCCTGGGCAGGGGGAGAAGCTGTTCCAGGCACATCTTTCTCCTGGGGGGAGGGACCGTGCAGGGCAGAGATCCCCACCCAAGAGGCATCAGCAGGGAAGGGCTCGGAGGGGCTCACAGGAACCTCAGTTTACCTCCTGCATGCTCTGCATCACCAGGGCCCCTCTGCCCTGCACCCCGCTGCTCCCCCAAACCCCCCTGGCACGCCCGTCCCCCTCCACACCTGGGGGATGTGTGCTTGAAACGGGGCTGATCCCGCGTGCCAGGGGGCAAGCGGAGGGGACGGGCAAAAGGGCTGGGGTCCACTCCGGTGCCAGTGCCGAGGAAACCCCAGTGGCATCACCAGGGGCGAACGGCATGGCCGGTCCTGGCAGTGGGGTGGGGGAGGTGGGGGCCTGCGCCCACCGCACCCGGTGCTGTGGTCCTTCTCCACGCAGACGTTGGGAAGGGGGGTGGCAGGGGGCTGCCCCCCCCCAGTCCCAAGCTGGCCTAGCAGGCGAAGTCCTCGAAGACGCCCTGGTGAGGGTAGTGGTGGCGGTGGTGGTGGTTGGGCAGGATGCCCGCGTTGTAGGCACCCTCCACGTGCCGGCCCAGCGTCTCACAGGGGCTCTGTGGGGATGGCAGTCAGTGGGGTGGGCACACACCCCGTGCACCCTGCCCCTCCTGCCCCCCTGCCCAGCACAGCCCATCCCCAGGAGCCCCCCTGGGGGCATCCAGCTCCCTGCCACCCAGCCTGAGGGAGCCCTGCTGCCCCTTGTGCTGTCCATCACTCTTGGGATGACATCCCTTCCCCCTGGGGTGGGGGCAGATGCTGCCCAGGCCCTGCCCTCATAGACCCCTGGGCAGCCCACCCTCCCGGGGGTACCTGGTCCTTGAGCTCCTCCAGTCCCAGTGTGGCGATGCTGCCTGAAGGCTTCTTCAGGGGTGGCTTGGAGCGGCGCAGGACCCGGCTCACCCTGTCCCGGATCACCTGGGTGCAGATGGGGGAGTCAGCCCTGGACCCACATGTGTGGGCACCTTGGTCTGCATGGACCTGCCACCTGCTCCCCTGCCTGCCTGGGGAGCACAGGGCTGACAGTGGGGACAGCACCTCTGCCTGCCACCCTCCCCATCCTCGAGTCACCAAGGGATGCTGGGGGGGCCCATCCTCCTCCCACTGCCTGCTGCTGGGCATTCCTCGATTTGGGGGCTGTATTAGCCCTCTGGAGTGTTCATACACAGCACCCCCTCCCGGGGATCCCTGCCCCTGCTCTGCATCTCGCCCTCTCCCACCACCAAGACATAGCCCCGAAGGCTCAGCACACCTCGTAGACATAGTCCAGGATCTCCAGGATGGTGAGGATGCTGGCACCGATGAACAGGCCCATCTGCCCCCCGATGTCTCCTGGGGAGGAGGAGGGAAAGATGGTCACCGGGAGATGCTGTGCAGCCTGCTGGGAGTCTGGGGTGGGCCAGCGGGGCTGCAGGCAGTGCCAGGGCTGCTGGACAGAGGGGGACAACGCAGTCACGGGGCCAGGAGCAGGCAGGACAGAGGGAGCAGGGGACATGTGGGACAGGTGATGGCCAACAGCATGCCACCCTTCAGCCAGTCTGCAGCCAGCTCCTGCCATGTGTGTCCCTCCCCAACTGGCCCCATGTCCTCCCAGGGCTGGGACCCAAGCTCCGCGCCTCAGTGTCCAACAGGAAGGTGGGGGGAGTCACCAAGTAGCCCAGCAAGGTCGTATGCTTTCTTCTGCTCAATGGCCTCATAGTTGAGCGCCTCGAAGAAGATGTCCAGCACCAGAAAGTTCTCCCTGTGGGGACACCATAGTGCTCAGCAAGGAAGGCTGGTCACTGACCCTCCCACCACTACTCCCACTAAACCTCCCCTGTCCCCCAGCCCTCCAGCTCCCAGGCTCCCACGGCCCTCTTGAGTTATTCAGGCTGGTGCGGTGGGGACATGGATGGGGCACGTCCCAGGCGAGGAGGGACCATGGGGTGGGGAGATGCCGGCAGCAGGGCTGGGAGGACATGGATGGGTCGGAGAGATGCTCTAGTGGCAGCCACCCCTGGGCAGAGGAAGCTGCAGGGACTGTGCATACCAGGACCCACTCCCCACACATTGCCAGGAGTGTAATGGGGGTTCCCCAGGTCCCCAGTCCCCTGCCCATGCCCCTGGCACACCCCAGCACCAACAACTCACCGGATGTAGGTCTCATTCTTGTTGTACTTGCGGGCGAGGTAGCGCGCCGAGCCCTTGTTGGGGATGCGCACCATGGAGATCTCCTTGCCATAGCGCGTCAGGTTGCACGGCGTGGGGCAGCTGCAGCGCTCCTGGCTGTCCTCCACCGCTGCGTCTGGGGGCATGCACCCATTGGCATGGCTGCACCCCGCCCCGGCCCCCTCCCTAGCACCCGGCTGGCCCCCCAGCCGCCCACCCGCTGCTGAACCTACCCAGCGTGTGGTCAGCACACTCGATGTACACGTTGGGGGAGCAGATGGACTCATTGCCTGTGGAGAAGCAGCTGGTCATGGGGGACAGGAGCTTGGCCTGCTTCTGCCCCACACCCTCGACTCACTCCCCTAAAAGCAGTGGGCAGGGGTGACCCTTGGGTGCAGAGGGGATGGGGACGGGTGACTCGGCTGCAGGTTAGCTGGGGCAAGGATGGCCCCTGCGTACAAGGCAGACAGGGAAGGGGCTGACCTGAGGTGTAAGGAGGGTAGGACAGGGGCTAACCCAGAGTGCGGAGAGGATGGGGTGGTCCTTGGGTGCAGAGGGATGGGGCAAGGGACACCCTTAGGTGCAGAGGGAGGGAGCAGGGTGGTACCCTTGGGTGCAGAGGGATGAGGTGGGTGTGATCCCTGGGTGCAGGCTGGAGGGGGCTGGTGCAGCCCCAGGCAGTACTGTCGGGGCAGCAGGGTGCCCCCATACCTTCATGTGTCCCCCTCACCTGGCATATGGACCATGCGGCAGTGGCAGCTCCTCACCACGGCCTCTTTCTCACACTGCAGGCGGCAGGCAGCGATGCTGTAGGTGTCGTAGCCGGGCAGTGTCTGCTCCCCCTGCACGTTGGCCCGGCAGTTCCCCCATGGCTGTGGTAGGTAGGTGAGCTGCCGGGGCAAGAGGGGCATGGCTGCAGGGCCGTGTCAGGCTGGGTGCCCACAGGCACCTCCCTGGGGGGCTGCAGGGCATCCTGCCTTACCCGCTGCTCCTGGCAGGACACGAAGGTCTGGAAGCCGGGCGAGACACCAAAGCCCAGCTGATGGATGTAGGGTGGCTCATCCTGGCTGTGGATCTGGACCCGGATGCCAGCTTCAAATGACGTCTCGTCTGCGGGAGAAGGGCAGGACCTGCATTCACCCAGCACCTGCACCCTGGAGCCCAGCACCCCCCTGGTGCCCCGCTTGACCCATAGCCCCCCCCAGGGTGCCCTACTTGCCCAGCAGCCCTCCCTCCCAGCAACCCTTACCCGTGCCCCCACCACAGCCCCACTCACTGGTCTCTCTCCAGATGGGCAGGTACTCTTCCTGCTGGATGTCCAGCATGATCTCCAGCCCATTGCCCATGCCACCCTGGCGGGTCACTCGTGGGTTCCTCCGGTCCCCATTGAAGGTGTAGCACTTACCGTAGCGTGTGTAGACCTGGGGAGGAGAAAGGAGAGGAGGGTGAAGGAGCAGGCATGGATCTGGAAGGGAATTCTGCAAGCAGGATGAGGTCCAGAGACCTCCTTCCAATCCCATGGAGGTGCTGGAAGCAGGGAACAGTCTGGCATGGCCCTTGGAAGGGGCCTCCCCCCTCATGCTGCCACCCCTCCACCCTTGCTGGGGGGTGTGTGTGAAGCATCACTTCCAGCACCCATGGAGCAGCCCATCCATCCTGCCCCAGCCAGATGGGGACTCACGGGGGCAAAGTGCTGGGGGCCGCAGCGCTCTCCCCGAAAGCGGCACTCCATCAGCATGTCCTCGATCTGGTGACCCAGGCGATGGAAGAAGCTCTGCATGGTGCGCTCGGAGCGGCGGGGTGGCAAGAAGCGCGAGTAGTTGGCGAGACGTGTCAGCCACGCACGCTGGTCCTCCTCCAGCACGGCCAGCATCTCGGGCACCAGCGAGTGGTTCTCCCAGGCCAGCCCCAGCCACTGCCCCACCGAGTAGAGGTCAGGCTTGGTGAGGCGCAGGAAGCGTGCCCGGTTAGGGTTGCAGAGGGTGACAGCCGGAAAGCGGAGCTGAGGAGCCCAGGCAAGGCGTGCCCGAGTGTGCACGGGGTGCGAGAGCAGATGGTGGAGGCGATCGGTGGCACCGGTGGCCAGCAGCCCGGCGGAGGCCAGGAAGGCCAGGCTCCAGAGCAGGCGGCGCAGCCGGGACTGTGGCCGGGTGCACATGTAGTGCAGCCCAGGAATCCTGGTGGCTCGCAGGATGCCAACGGCGAGCTGGGCAGCACCGCCGTCCCGAGCCGCTGCCAGGGCTTCCCTGTCCCTGCAGCAGGCAAGGGGCAGCGGCATGGCTGCAGGAAGGGCGGCTCCTCTGGAAAGTGGGGTGCAGGCTGCTCCTGAGGCTGACCAGGGTTCCCGATCCTCTCAAGGGAGCTCTGCCTCCTGGGAGGCTTTTGCTTTACGCCTTCCTGGAGGCGAACGAACGTAGCAGGCGCCTTCCTGAGCTGCTCCGGTGACGGGCAAGGGGAGGGAGAGGAGGGGGCTGCTGCAAACACACGCCTTCCCCCAACCTCCATTCGGGAATGGAAAATTCCTCCCCGAGCCAGTCTGGGACATGGGTGGGAGGGGGGGTTGTTGCATTACCCCAGCCTGGGTGAACTTGCAGCCTGCAGTGCCCCAGCATGGTGGGCACCAGTGTCCAGATGGTGATGCTCTGTCCCAGCCACCCTGCGTGAGCCCCATGCCCCGAGGATGCTGGACCGCAGCTCATCCCCTGCCCTGGCATTGCAGTCTCCCCTAGGTCCCCGCCTGGACCCCCAGGGTCCCCAGCTGCAGCTGCTCTGGGGCTAGAGGCCCCACAGAGGCAGGGCAGTGCCAGGCCTGGGGGTGCCATCGCCTCCTGCCAGCGCTGCTCGGGACATGTGTGCCTTGGTCCCCAATGCTGCACCCTGGTATCCCCCACCCTGGAGCTGGGGACTCCAGTGGATCTGGGCCCCGTGGGGCAGGAGAAGTGGGGCCGTAGGGGAGGAGGAGTGGAGCCGTGGGGCAGGAGGCTGCGTGGGAGCCCACCTGAGCCCGGCGGGTGCTTTGAAGTGACGGGTGAGGCTGTGATCAGAGCGCAGCAGCGGCGGCGGGGGGTGTCTCTGCACCAGGCTGTCAGCACGGCTGGCGGGGCCCCGACAACCTGTCAGGGTGCCTTCAAAGCTCAGCACCGCGCTCCCTGGCAGCCTCTCATCTCCTGCTGCCGTCGCTCCCAGGCACCCGCCTGGTGCTGGCTGGCCTCAGGGGGTCCCACAGCCTCGGGACGAGCCAGGGCTGTCGTGCCCCCCGTGAAGGGCAGCATCCTTGCTGCTCCACGGCAGCTGGGGCATGTGGAGGGCCATGACAGAGGGGACTGGAAAGTGGGGAGCTCCCGCTCTCCTCAGCAGTGACTCCCAGCACCATCCGTGCTGCCTGCCCTGCTGCCTGAGCAAGGCATGGCTCCGTAGCCATCCATCCCGGGGACCCGGCCAGGATCCGAGTTGGCAGCCCGGTGACAGGCGCAGGAGGATGCCAGGCAGGTCAGGAACGGGGCTCGGCCTCGGGGAATGGAACGGGCGCCCGGGGAGGTGAGCAGAGGTGGCGGGCAGCAGCATCTCCCGTGCTCAGGGGGCGGCAGGGCACTTCCCTCCCGCCCCACCTCCGCTGCGCTCCCTGCCCCGCAGCAGGGAAAAGCCCAGCCTAAAGGGACCAGCTCTGGCCGGGGCCGGGCCCCCCGGTACCCCGGCAGCAGGGTGGGCGGCCCGGAGGGGCCGAGCTCCGGCAGGGGGCAGCAGGGCCCCACGTTTGGGTGCGGAACGCCGGCCACCGCGGGGCACCCACCCTCCCCAGCACCTGTTCGTCCAGCCCAGCCCGGCTTGGGCAGAGCCGAGCAAGGCAGGATTGGGCCCCCCCCGCCCAGCCCCCAGCCGCCCCTCCCCGGCTCCCCTCGTAATCCCACCCCCGGGTCCCGCCGCGGCCCAGCGCAGGCAGGGGCGGGCAGCACCCCAGCCCCGCCGACGGCGGCGTTGGCCGGGCAGCAGCGGGGAGCAGCCGGTCCCACCGTGTGCCCCGGGGGCAGGACGGTCTCCACCGCACCCCGCCATGGGGTGCCAGGGCTGCTGCTCGCTTTGCCGGAGGAGCAAACGCGCTAGCGGGGCCGCAGTGCTCCCCTGGGACAGAGCTCGGCTCCCTGGGGACACAAAGGCAAGCCTGGGGAGCAGCTCTTGTCACCCACACGGCCCCATGCCCCAGAGTTGTCACCGGTCCTGGCACCATCCACTACGCCGGTGCGAGCAGCAGCACTGCTGTGGGTTCCCTGCTCTCTGCACCCTCGGGACCAGCCCAGTGGGTCACCCCACCTCACACTGACCTGTCCTCTCCAGCCTGCGTGTCCCTGCATCATCCCCGGGACACGGCTCAGCACACACACACCCACACACAACCCACCCCCACCCCCCCCCCCCCCCCATCTGCGCGGGGCTGCTCGAGCTGGCTCGGCTCCTTGCTGAGATTTATTGTGGCTCCGAGAGCCGGAGGCTGCCAGCCTGATACCATCAGCCCCTTGCACACCAGGGCAGCTTTTATATTAGTTTTCTTTAAACGGAGGATGAGCTTCCTAGGCTGGAGGAAATGTCATTTCTGTGAACGCTTCCATCTCATGTCAGTTCAGACATCTCCGGGCAGCATCGCAATCACCCTGGAGCGGGGTGAGGGATGGGGATGGGATGCAGAGGCTGGGGCATGTGGGGACAGGCAGCTCGGGGACAGTGACCAGTGTTGGGCAGGGCTGGAGGAGAAGGTCCAGCGGTGGTGATGGCCTTGTTCCCTGTCCCCTGCAGCCCCAGGCAGGCAGGCATGGTTGCAGGGGTGCACGGGGAGGGCAGGGGTGCCCATGGCGCCCAGCTGAGTTACTCACTTGTCGGCTGCCAGGGTGCTGAGGCCAGCTGTGAAATCGCGCTGGCGAGAGCACAGCATCGTCCTGAAGGGCTTTGCCTTTCCAGCACGACAAACCCAATTAGATAACAGGGAGCGTGTGAGGAGGAGGAGGAGGAGGAAGGGGAGAGGAGAGCCTGCCTACACTGGGAACATGATTTCCTCCCCGCAGCTGACCCAGAAAAGAGCCTTGCAGGACTGGAGTACACGTGTCCAGCTGGGGATGGCACCTGGGGCACAGGCCCCCAGGCGCCCTGTTCTGCTCGCTGGGCACCCATGGGTACCGCAGCCTTGGGACTGGGGTGGCAGGATTCCTGCACTGTGTGCCAGTCTGCCCGCTCAGCTGCCGCAGGACGGCATCCCCGCGCCACGCTCACGTGCAGGGGAGACCCCATTAGGGAGGTAATTTCTCAACATGATTCCTCATTTCCCTGCTCTCTGCCGTGGAGACACGCTGACCTTGACAGAAATAGCTGCTTGCGCCTCAGCAGGCAGATCCCAATCAGATATCTCTGGGGGCCCTGGCATCCTCCTCGCCACCCCACACAGCTCTGGGGCCCCTCAAGTCCCTTCCTTTCCCCTGGGGCTCGCTGTCCTGCCCCTCTGCTGCAGGGAGCCCCATGGGAGCAAGGTGCTGGCCTCCAGCATCCTCACCCTGGCTCATACCAGCCCACCCACGAGCATTGGGGGCACAAGGACCAGCCCCACGCACCCCCCGTCCCCCATCCCCACTGCTGCCAGTCCTTTGTGCCAGCCTCTGGCTGATCCCAGCTGACGCAGGTATTTCCGCGGCTTACATGGCTCCCCACGGTATTTAGCCTCTGGAAGACGACGTTAAACATTGCAAGCAGCGACAAATCCTGATTGCTCCGAGGAGACAAGAGGCCGTGCTAAGCTTCCAGCCAAACATTTTCATGGGAGGAAAACGAGCTACAGCACATGCAGCTCCCACGGGTCCTGCTCCTGCACTCCTGGGGCACCCAGCCCCACTCCCATGTCCCCTTGGGGACATCCAGCCCTGCTCCCACACCCCTGCTGGAACACACAGCCCTGATTCCACATCCCCACTGAGACACACAGCTGGCAGGCAGGCCGTGGGCATGGGCACACCACGCAGGAATGAACACCCCAGCACAGAGACACCCCTGAGAAGTCATCACTGGGGCATGATGGGGGTAGGGACAGGGATGGGAAGACACTGGAGTGCTGCCCAGAGATGCCAGTCCAGCGGTAACCTTGAGGGTGATCTCCAGGTACCCCAGCCCAGAGAGCATTGCAACTGCCCAGGATATGAGATCTGCTTGGATTCAGCAATTTCAGCTCATTTCAAGCCCGGGCAGGGCTGTGGTATAAAGGAAAGCAGCCTCCAAAATTGGAAATGCTGCTTCCCGAGTGAGTGCAGAGAGCTGAAGGTACAGGGATGTTCCTGGCCAGGAGACAGGGCATGGGAGCTGGGGCCAAACTGGGATGACACTGGTAGAACTGGGGCAATGGCACACCCATGCACACTTCCCCTTGCTCTGCTCCTGCCCCCCACCGTGGTCATCACGCTCCGCGGAGCCCAGCTCTGCTGGAGCCCCTCACCATGCCCCCAGCCCCCCTGTGGCAGCCCCCCACCGCATCCCCAGCTGCCTGCTCCCCCCGCACAGCACGGACAGGCCCCTCCTGGGTGCCCCGGGAGGGAAGCCACAGCGCTGACGCCAGCATTGCAACTGCCCGGGATATGAGATCCGCTTGGATTCAGCAATTTCAGCTCATTTCAAGCCCGATTCTGCAGCAATTTTCTGAGCCAGTGGGATGTTTTCTCCTCTGCAAACGTCCCCTCTCACGCACGGTCGCACCATTTCCTTTCCCCGCTCCCAGGAGGGGTTAGGGAACAGTGCCAGTTTGGCTCAACCCTAGATCCAGCACAACCATCTCCCACACCAGTAGCCCTTTGGTGCAGCCCCCTGCCCCATGCATAGCTGCAGGGACGGCTCCTGCAGGGTGCAGCCCTACTTGTGGGGGCCAGGGCTCCCATCTCCATGGGGCACCGGGCTCTCCAGCCTCTGTTCAGGCAGAGCAGGTCACCTTTGGCCCTGAGCAGCGCACACCAGTGCTGGGCTTGGCTTCTTGTTTCTCCTGTCCTGCGAAGGGCCAAGCTCTGGAGCATTCTCTGCTGTGCCTCGACCTGCTTCCCCAGGAGGAGGGAGAGCAGCAGGGTGGCAGGGGGGCTGGGGGATGCTGTGGACACACCCTGGAGGGACTGGGACCCCTCCTGCCACCACAGATGTGCCTCTCTTTGTGCCACAGGCCAGCCTGTGCCAGCTGAGCCCCCTTGGCCAAGCCTGAGCTAGCAGCGGAGACGTGGGCACATGGGGCCTGCAGAGCCCCTCTCGTGCCAAGTAGACTCGTTGCTGGAATATCAAGTGCTCAGCTGTGCCGTGGGCTGCGCTGCCAGCCGGGCAGAGCAGCGGGAGGCACCCGAGACCCAGCACTGGGCAGGGTGAGCAGGTCACTGCCTGGCTGCTGCATCGGGGCCAGCGTGCAGCCCAGTGCCCCCCAGGAGCGGGCAGGATCCCGACCAGGGCTCTCTGCTCCTGTTTGGGATGCAATGCATAGCAGAGGGATGCACCATGTGCACAAGCAAGGACACCGTCCCAGCGCATCTGCCCCGATGCTGCCAGTGACATCAGTAAAGCGGAGGGACATTGGTACCATCCTGCTTTCAGGAGCAGCATCTATGACAGCACACCCATATTCATGTGCCAGGAAAGGACCTCTCCTTGCAAGCCATCACCCCAGGAGTCCTGCACTGACCAAGCCAGCAGCCAGAGGGGGCCGTGCTGCTGGTGCAACATGGAGCCAGGGTGGCTGTGACACAGAGACGAGGGGCTGGGGACCTCAGGTCCTCACCTCTTGGCCCCACTGCGCAGGCACGGCAGTGCACAGCTGCCTCCGGTAGCAAAGCAAGTGCCATTTCAAAGTTGTGCTTTCCCCTCCCACTGCTCTTGGGGGGAATTCGTCCCAGAATGTCACTCGTCTCCTCATTTCCAACCTAAATTTATTCATGGCCAGTTTGTACCATTTGTTCTCGTGCCAGCATTGTCCCTTAGCTTAAATAGCTCTCTTCCCTCCCTTGTGTTTACTCCGTTGATGTATTTATAAACAGCAATCCCATCCCCTCGCAGCCTCCAGCCTGCCAGCCCACACGTGCCAATCGCCAATCATTCCTGGTTTCCTCTCCCAATTCAGGCTCCATTCGCCTGCACTGTCTGGCTTCCCAGCACAGCATCTGCTCCAGCTCCCCAGCAGCTTCCTCAGCCCTGGCTGCCCAGGGCTCACACACTGCTCCAGCAAGGTCCCTGGCCCATGCAGACACATCATTCTGCTCTCTCCATCCCACAGGAGCCATGGAGCAGCATCCCTCCCAGCTTAGGACCGCTGCCCTGGCTGGGGTTACCCTCCTTCCCTCGGATCTCCCGGTTGGCTTCTGCTTTCATACGGTTTGCTTGCACTAAGCACTTTAAAGCATCCACCACAAGGGTCACCTGGGCAGGTGAAGGAGCCACCACCAGGGGAATGGCAGAAGATGAAGTGCTGGGGCTTCTGGGAGGGCGGGAGGCATGCTGCAGTGCAGGGCAGGGGTGCAGAGAGGCAGGAGGGCAGGGGCTGGGGAAGCCCAATTCAGCCTGTCAGCAGCCAGCAAACCCCTCTGAGATGCTGAGCGTGCTGCCTACCCTGGTCCCTCCCTAAGCATGAGGGTCAGATGCTGGGACTGCAGGAGGTTTCTGCTCCACTTTTCTGCCTCCTGCCTCCCCTGGGAGGGAGAAGGGGAAAAACGCAGGGCAGAGCCAGGAGGTGCTCAGGGTCCTCATAGGAAAGATGCACTAAAGTTGCACCCCCAAACATGCCTGAGCAAGCTTGCCGAGCTGCTAACAGGCTCCCTGGCCTGGGTTTGGGCTGTGCTGAGCAGCAATCCTGCCGTCACTCTGTGCACCCTCCGGCGCTTTCTAACCGGCTTCCCATCCTCACCGCGGCCCCCCTCCCCGCGCTGGGCAGGCTGCCTCTGGGCACGCAGCACAGCATGCTAGGGATAAGCGCTGGGATGGGCTGCAGCTTACCCTCGCTGCTGCAAACCCAACAAAACACGCACACACACACACACAAAGCAATAATTATGGTTTTGAGTAGCGGGCTCCTCTTGGCAGCTGGAGGAGACCCAGTGCCACGTACAGTGCTGTGCAAACACAGCCGCTCTGTGCCACTTGTTCCCAAGGCCGGGAAGGATCCCCAGTCCTGTGGTTTCACGCAGAGATGGAGCACTCAACCCATCCATCCTGCAAGCTGAAGAAAGCGGGGAACACCAAGGATACCCGAAAATGGGGTACGCAGGGTCCCTGGGGCTCCTTTGTGGAGCTCAGGAAGCCTCTGCCCTCTGGCTGGTGTCACCCCGCAGTGACCCCAGCGCTGCAGGACGTCCCCTGCCCTGCAGGTACATCAGTGCCTCTGCACGCTGCTGCTTGGGCGCTGGTGGCTTTGGCTGAGAGACGGCAGCAGACCCCGGGTGCCACCGGCCCTGCCTGGCTCCCCGTCGCATGCCGGGGCACTGCGGGGAGGCAGCGCGCAGCACCGCAGTCCCCGCTGCCGCCCTGCCCGGTGCAGGCAGCGCCGTCCCTGGGGACCGCTTCTCTTTGAAAGCCGCCGTGCAGGGAGCGCCGCGCCGCCCGTCCCCAAAGGGTTAACAAGCAATTTCCTTTGCTGACAGCTCGGAGACCGTTCTCTATCGACTGCGGGAGAATAAGAGGGGAGAAGCAGCGAGATAAAAAGGCAGCAGAGCTGGCACCGCCTGCTTAATCCCAGCGTTTAATCTGCTGGGGCAGCGCAGGCAGCCTTATCTCGCCGTCCTTCTGCTGCTCCATCTCATTACCGCTCCCACGGCTGCGCGGGCCGCGGCGCCCGGAGATGTGAGAGCTGAGCCGGGGAGCGCTGGCCCGGGGCAGCGGCTGCTGCCAGCCCGCCTCGCCCGGCAGCCTCCGCCGGGCCCGCCGCGCTGGGGGCTCAGCCGGCACCCCGCGCCGGGCACGCACCCGCACCCCGCGCCGGGCACACACCAGCACCCCAAGCCTGGCACACACCGGCACCCCGCAGCTGGCACACACCAGCACCCCACACTTGGCACATACCAGCACCCCACGCCTGGCACACACGTGTGTTACCGGCTGCCCAGTCAGAGCGGGGTGGCTGCATGGGGAGACACACACACACACAAACATGTGCACACGGACTGCATCCATGGAGCTTACTGTCTCATACGTGGCGCTGCTCACGCCTGGCGCTGTCACACAGCCTCGGGGACATGTGCCAGTGTCACACGCGCACACACACATTCCCCGGCCTTTGCCCCCAGACGCGAGCTCTGGTGGTCCAGCCTGCGCAACGCCCGTGTGCCCGTGGGCGGAGGGAGGATGCAGGGCTCCGTGGGACGGTGCGTGGGGGACACAGCAGAGCCAGGACAGCAGGCAGGGCAACGCCACCTCGCCCTGCATGTCCCCTCCCTCCATCCTCACCGATCCAGGTGCTCCCCTGCCGGGTGCCAGACCAGCTCCACTCTGCTCATCCCACTAGGCACACCGCGGCCAATGTCGCTGGGTCACCACCGGCCTGGCCCTGGCAGCTCCCGCAGCCGCAGGGCAGGGGTGGGCAGGAGGGGAGCGGGGGCTGCCTCCCGGGAGCCGGCAGGTGCCGGCATAGACACGGTCCCTCCAGCCGCGGCATTTATCTGTAAATCCGCAGCGCTGACACGGTGCAGATGAAGCCTCCGCGCTAGCCGGGTTGTCACGGCTGCCTACGGATGGGTTTACACTGATAAGATTTATTGTCACCCTGGCTGAGGTGCTGCCAGCGCCTCACTGCCTGCTCCTTTTGCAAGGCTGTGCTGCCTGCCCGGGGGTGCCGTGAGAGCCATGAGTGTCACCTCTCCGAGCGGCTGCTGGCAGAGCGGGTCCCCGGACGGGAGGAGAGCCGGACACGACCCCCTGCTCCGCAATGCCAGGGCTGCTGGGTCCCCTGCCCACCCTCACGCAGCCTCTCACCATCGCAGTGGGATGCGGGGGGATGCTGGTCCCTGAGCCGGACCAGGCTGAGCAGAGCACACATCTGTGCTGCCAGAGATTTGCTGACAGCGCTGGCAGCGCGGCTCCTGTCACAGCTCGGCGGCTTCGCAGCTCTCCTGCACGGTGCGAGGCGGCTGGGGCTCACGGGGCTGCCGGGGCGGCCGTGTGTGGAGCCACCGCAGGCAGGATACCCTTGGCAGGGAGCGGGGGGAAGCCCCCAACCTGCAGCCTGACCCCATCAGGGTGGCTGTGGGAGCCAGGGCCTTATGCACCCCCTGCCCCCGGGTGACATGGGGTGGGCAGGAATACCCAAAAAGGGGAATTTGGCTCTAAGGCACCCTGCTCTGTCCTCACCCACACCCTGCTGCCTGCCCCCTCCCCGGCTCCCCAGCACTGATTTCCCTGGGGCCAGCAGGGATTGCCCTGAGCCACCTGGTGCAGACAGGCAGGGGCTGAACAAGGCTAAATCCCTGAGCAGCGGGAGGGGGAGCCGCCTGCCACATCCCCCGCCCCGTCCCCAATGTCACCGCATAAGCCCTGCACAGCTCCCCCACCACCCTGCTCCATCCCGGCTCCTGCCTCTTCCCCTTCTCCCATCCAGCCGCTGACCTCCCGACGACGCTGCGGACTCCGCTGTCCCCACCAACATAAAACTGATCCCAGCATGTCAGAAACGAAGGTAACAACACGCAAACAAACAGCCTGAGCCCTGGCTGCACCCTTCTCCCCAGGACCAGCTCAGGGGGGCACTGGGGCGGGGGCGCCCGTCGGGGTGACGGTGTAACCCATCAGCACATCGAGAGCCCGAGTGAAGTGGGGTGATCACAGCCCAGCTGGAAAGGGCTCGTTAATAGCTGAGCCCTTTTAGTAGAGATTAGGGAGCTGCGCGGCTTTGATCTTTGATTGCCAATTTGCATCTTGAAGGCGCTGGGACCTCATCCAGCCTCAGTGCAACCCTTTGTGGTTATCTCGTGGCTAATGGATTTGTTCTTAATGCTGGAGCGTGCAGGCTAAAGGCTGATTAAACCCTCTCCGCGGCACTAAATCAATGGAACAAACATGATAGGGGTTGGCTTTCCCCAGCCTGCGCACTCTTGAGCGGAGGGGCTGATCGACAGAGCCCCCGCATCCCGGCACTGGCAGGGGCTCCCTCCTTGGGGCTGCCTGGCAGGGGAGGAGGCATGGGCACTGGTGGGCAGGGACAACCCTGCAGCCCAAATCCCCATATCCTTGTACACTTATCCTCTGCTCGCCATGCAGGTGGCAATGGGCTGGGGGGTCTCAGGACTCCCAGGATGTGTGCACCTTCTGGATGTTTGGGCCACATAGCCCTCGTGCTGGTCCTTGGTGTCTGCAGGAGCACCCCAGTCCTCCGCTGGCTCCTCTTGGTTCCCAGGGCTTGCTATGAAAGCAGGGACATGTCCTGGCAGGGATGGGATGGGACAACCTGCCCCTGCAGCTGGGAGATTTCTTCCTCCTCCTCATGCCTCCTTTGCCTCCCACACACCAGGGAGCAGGACTGGCAGCTCCCATCTCCTCTGTCCTTCAGACTGTCTCCCCTTCCCCCTGCCTGGAGTCAGGACCATGTGCTGCCTGCAGCAGCCCATACATCACGTGCTGTGAGCAGCAGTATCTGTACACGCTTGCCATGATGCCCGCGGTCTTCACTGCATGCCCAGCTGCAGGAAAATGCAATTCCCACTGCATCTGCAGGCAGCATTAGCAGAGGGGACAAACTGCACTCTGCACACCCATGCCCCAGGAACATGTGGCCCCTCATCCTACCCACTGCCTGGGCTGGGCGCCTGGGGATGGAAGCTGAGAACCTGAGATGGGCAGGACTAAGGTTTTGGGGACTAGGAGCTGTGGGGAAGGGGGATGAGTGGCTGTGAGTCGGGAAGAGATGGGCTGAGAGTATTTTGCATTCTTTGCTTTTTGCAGGGCTCATGGCACCACCCCGTATGCTTCCAGGGCAGAGCTGCCTACAGGTCTGGTGGCATTTGAGTGACAGGACCCCTGAGCAGGGACCCTCCTCCAGGACCCAAGCTGCCTGTGGCAGAGGATGAGACATGAGCTGCAACACAGTGGAAGTCAGACCAGTGCTTTGCTGGGAACCAGTCCATGGGGAGAAGGTGCTGGGAGCAGCCCATTCCAGGCTTGGTCCTGGCGAGCAGCGGCTGTGTCAGCGGCATCGGGGCTGCCACACAGCACGGAGCCGGCAGGATCACACACCAAGATTCCCATCTGCAAACCTCGCTATTGAATCATCTCCCCTCTGCCAATATTTGCCAAGTGTGGGAGATAAAGTGGCTACAAAAGTCATCGGTGCTGGCATTTCAATCCGCCCGGGCTGGCGGCAGTGGGGCAGCTGGGTGGGACGTCTCAGTCCCCCAAGCCCCCTGCCTCAGCTCCTGGCTCCGGCCGGCTGAGCAGGCCCTGTGCCTTGCCTGCAGCAGCGTGGAAGAGAGCCAGGACCCCTCTGTGCTGCTGCACAGCACCTCTGCCTGTCTGGGATGGATGCTCCTGCCACAGGCACTTCTGCCAGTGCCACCCTGCCCTGGGCATCAGTACAGCCCCCCGCTCCTGCCCTCACCCCCACCTCTGCACCAGGACAGCCAACTCCAGTTGGTCAGCATCTACCCTGCAACCCTCAACACAGCACCAACCCACCCCCTCCAGTGTGAGCCATCCCCTCCATGTCACCCCAGTGTCCCCAGCTACAACTGCCCTGCCCTGCCTGCACCACGCTGCCCCCTCTCTCCCTTGCCACAGGCTGCCAGCGCAGTCTGTGCGGCCATTCCTGAGCAGGTGAGGCAGGACATGATGTTGAGATACAGCTCCTGGAGGAGAAGCCCAGAGTGTTATCAGCCTGGGGAGTTAATTAAGGTCATGTCAGGTGATAAGGAAACAGGATGTCAGAGCGGCAGCAGCGCAGGGGGGGTCAGAGGGAAGAACATCCTCTGAAAAGCAACTCCACTGAGATGTGATCAGCCAGGTACTCGGGGACAGAGTGGCTGTCACAGCCACATGCATGGGGGCTCCAAGGATGGCACCACACATGTTGGACCCACATCCAGCATGGGATGTGGCGGGATGGAGATTGAGATGGGACAGGATGGGATGGAGATTGAGATGGGGATAGTGATGGGATGGGGCTCGACAGGGGGCCCAGCTGTGATGTGCCATGCCTGGGTAGGGAGAGCTGGCTGAGCAGCCCTGATTATCCGCTCCTGTCCTCATGCAGGAACGACGTGCCTGGTGCAACCAGCACAGTGCCAGCAGGGCAGGAATCACTGTGAACCTCTGCCCATAATTAGCACATGTAATTGCAGACACTGTCTGATTAGCAGGACCTCAGAGCCGGGCACGCCAGGCTGTTTGACAGCGCTCGCACTGCTCCTGTCTCGGACTGTTCGCCTCCCTGTTCAGTGATGGCTTCACCCCCGCAGGCTGGGCAGTGCCATGGGGCTGGGAGAGCCAGGCTGGCCTGGCACGGCACAGCATGGTGCACAGCAGAGTGAGGGAGCAGGCTGGGGAGCCAGGGGACACACATAGGGAACAGACCGCCAGTGTGTCCCATCTCGCCTGTGCAAGCAGCTGCAGCACCCGGTGCCCTGCCTGGCCAGGAGGGAGCTGAGCCGCTGGGACATAATTAATACTTGCATCAATCTCGGCTGGATTTGCATAGTGCTCTCGGTCCCGTGCTGCCCGGGAAGGCGCTCTGCTCCGTGCCCTTCTTGGGGGCAGCAGCAGCAGATGCTGGGCTGGCCCTGCCTCCTCCATAGGGGTCACAGCCCCAGCGTGGCCCCTGGCTTGCCCCCATGTGCACCCTAGTCCTCCTCACCCCACTCCCCCCTGCAGCAGGGGCACCCGTGGGCCCCTGCCCTGCCCTGCTCCAGCTGCTGGAGTGTTGAAGACAGATGGAGACGCTTGCTTCTGCCACCCGGTCCCTCCCGCCCTCCTCCAGCTGTGAGGAAATAGCGTGGACGGCAGCTTGGGAATGAAGGGCATGGCATGGTTTGGGGAGAAAAGGGGGGCGGCCGAGCTGGCAACACCCCCCTGCAGCCAGGAGGCACGGCGGTGCCCACCTCTGCATGCCCAGGATGGAGTATGAGGTCCATGGGCAGTGTCCCCGGCCAGTGCCTGCTCTACTGGGGCACCCAGCTCCCTTCTGCCCCTACCCTGCTCCCCTGGCCCAAGTAAGTTCCCCCATCAGCAAAGGGGTCCCCCAAGCTCAGCCTTGGACTGGGATGAAGAAGAAGTGGGTCAGGAAAGAGCCTGGAGTAGTGGCAGGGACACCAGGGTGCAGGCAGGGACATGGGTGTCACCTGCAGCCCTCTCTTTGCTGCCCTGTGGGTGCAGGTGGGGAGACGGGGTCGGGACAGCATGGGGACACGCGGGGTGCCAGGGCCACTGCCCCCAGGGATGACAGGCTGGTGAGATATCCCAGTGCAGCCAAGCGCAGCACCTTGCCACGGCCCCTGACACCGCTGACAGCTGCTCCTGGCCTTGTGACACCGTGGGGACCGTGACGCTCCAGGCACAGCCGGGGTACAGCCGGATACAGGAGGAGACACAGGCATGTCTCCTGCCCCCCGGGATTGCCCGCTGGCCCTCCGCAGCCACTGTCACTGATGTGCCTCGCCTGTGCCTGACCGCAGCACCTGCAGAACCCGCAGCACCTGCAGCACCCGCAGCACTTGCAGCATCCACAGCACCTGCAGCACCCACTGCCCAGCCCACCCTGGGGGCACGGTGGACATGGCCACTAACTGTGCCTGTGACCAGGGTTGGGGGGGGGGGCTCGGCGTGATTGCAGCTGCCCAGATGAGCAGGACCAGCTCAATCAGAGCCGCGTGGCCCTCCAGCACACCGGGCACCGGGAATTAAATGGCTAATGAGCTGCTGGCTGGAGGGCCGGCAGTCAGTGATTAATCAGGGGCTGTGCTCTGATGAGGTTTGTGCCTCCTCTCCCCTCTCGCCCTGCACATCCCAGGGGCTGGTGGCCAGCAGTGGGCTAGCGCTCCCCCCCCCCCCCCCCCCGAGCCCCTGCTCTCTGCCTGCCCAGCTGCCGTGGGCAGGGGCCAGCCCGTCTCTCCAGCCCAGCTCTCTGACCCCTGTGCCACTGGGATGTGGCACCCACAGGGCCTCCCAGCCTCTGGCTTTCCTGCCTCCCCGCCTTCTCCTGTGCTTGCCTTCCCAATCAGGAGGGAACCTTTTGTTCTGCTGGCAGAAAACCTGTTGACTCCAGCCGAGCTTAGCTGGCGCTTCACAGCCATCCAGGTGAAAAGCAGGGTCTGGCTTGCATCTGCACCCGGAGAGGGGCACAGTGAGCTGGGGGTGCCTCCCCACCCGTGCGAGGGCGGCTGGGGAACGCCGGCCACGCAAGCAGCGATGTCTCCCGGGGTCAGGGCAGGCACATGCAGGAACCCCAAGTTTCAGTGGGTCGGGGTACAGGTCCAGCCTCCTCACCCAAGCCCAGCAGCAGGGTGCCATGTGCGATGCAGCTGCGGGCAGATGGGGCTGGCAGCTCCCTGCCTGTAACCGCTGCTGGCGCAGCACACCGGGGCATGGCTCAGAGCACAGAGGGAAGGTTTTGCAGCGTAAGCAGGGGACAGCCGCCCGCAGAAAGGCACGGGGAGCTGCAGGGAAGCTGCTCAAGCACGAGCCTGACTCTGCTCTCCCCCCTGTAAAGCCGTGGCTGGCTTTCCTCTGCTTCATGGCCTCTGCAGAGTTAGGATGTGGCAGAGATGTCGGCACCCTCCTGCCCTCGCACCCTCACCCTGCAGCCCGCTCAGGGAGCATGCCCTGGGGATGAGCTTGCATCCTCCTCCCCAGCTGCATGTTGGGGCAGCGCCTGGGAGAAAAGGCCAGCGACCGGCAAGGAGCAGGTTAGAGAGATGCGTGTTCTCCCCTATTGCACAATTAATCATGAGAAGTTTTTCCTCCTTTCGTGCATGAAACAAAATTTGGCAGGGCGCTCTGACCACAGGGACTTGCTGCTTGCTCTCCAGCAAAAATCCAGCCACATCTGGCAAAGAAAGAACCTCAGAGCATCCCTGTGTGCGCAGGCGAGGAGAGGCAACGCTGGGCCAGGCAGGAAGACCCAGTGGGGCTCGGTCCACAGTCCCCCATGCAGTGAGCACCTTCAGCCATATGCCTCTGGTGTTTGCCCCCCCCCCCCCCCCCCCAGCCCCCAGCACGCACATGGCCATGCTGCTCTGCTGGCGCCATTGTCCCTGACCGCAGGCCCTGTTATTCCAGTCCTGGACATAAAAATGCCCAGGCAGCAGCCCCTGCATCCCCTGCCTGTGCTCTCCTCCCGCCCCTGGCTGCCTCCCCTACTCGCTCCATCCCCCAGCCTCGCTGGAGCCTCAGCCCACCCTTTCCCTGAGCAAGCCCAAGCCTCCCCAGCAGCGTTACAGCTATTTGTTATTGGAAAAAGGGGGAAATACGGTTTTCAACAATTATTGTTTTTTCCACCTGACTGGCTGCAAACTTGTTAATTTTTTTCTTTAATGTGTGAACAGTGTCGACGGCAGCTGCATGTGAAATGACTCGACGCCCTATCTGCGGGTCCCTGGCTGGCTTTCAGCACTCGCACCGCAAACATTGCCTTCTATAAATAAAGGCCTATATCTCATCAATGGCAGAACAGCAGAGCTTTATATAGTCGTCTTACATAAAACCGTCTCTCTTTATGGGCTTCAAACCATTTGCGTCACTTAGTGCAGCTCCGTAAACCTCCTGCTCCAGCCGCTCCCCCGCGGAGGGAGACCCGGCACGGCTGCCCTGTGCCCCACGCTGCCGGCGGGGAGCCCGGCATCCCCGCTCTGCCCGGGGCTGCCCCCCCCCCCCCCCGCAGGGCCAGGTGGCAGCTGTGTCCTCGTCCCCCCGCCCCACTACGTTGGCACGCGCCTCCCTCCATCCCGCCTGGCCTTGGCATCAAGTGCCAGCGTGGCAGCCGGCACTGCCAGGCACTGCCAGGCACCCCGGCGCCTGGGGATGGCTGGCCAAGCGCCAGCACCACGCACCCTGCCCTTGTCACCCTCCCTGTCACAAGACCCATGGCACGGATGCTAGGAGGTGCTGATCCGTCCTCCATCACTTGAGAATCAGGGACCCGAGGGTGCAGGGTGACCGGGGATGTGGTGCCAGGTTGGGGGCTCCGGCTCTGACATGCAGGGGACATGAGCCTGGATAGTGGCTTTCCATCCCAGGCTGGTGCAGGGGATACTGGAGTTGCCCCCGTGGCCACGGGGTGCAGGTCCCAGCCCCAGCCCATGCACAGGCTCCTGCGGTCCCCAGAGCCCGCTGGCTCCAGATGGCAGAGCCTGCCCCTCCAGCTCGCCGCAGGCACCCGCCTGCACGCACTGATGGGTCGCGGGGGGGACGGGGACTCCTGCTGGGGCTGCAGCAATGCCTACCTGCAGGGAGGCAGCTGGCACCCCGGCTGGCAGCGCAGGAGCCGGGGGCAGCGGGGGGGCAGAGCTGCAGAGACCGTGGTGACAAGCCTTTGTTTACCCCCGTGCCACCCCAGCCAGCTACCCCAGGTGGGCAGGTGGCCGGAGCCAGAGGGACATAGGGAGCCAACAACACCGTGGCACTGGGACCCTCAGTGCACTCTGCCCCATGGCTGTCCACAGTGCTGCCCAGCCATGGGACCCCTGCCATGGGTGACACTGGCACTAAGGATGATGTCACAGCAGTGCCCTGCTAGCCACAGTGCCATGCGGCAGCCAAACACCCCACCGGCACAGAGAAGCTGCACCCCAGCCACCCCTGCCCCATGCCCAGAGCCCCTAAACCTAGCCAGCCACACTGCACCCCATGAATCCCCCCTGCTCCCAGCTAGTCACCCTGCACCCCATCAGCCCCACAGACCTGTGTCCCCTTGGCCCCACGCATTGGCAAGTGCCTGCTCCCAGGGCCAAGCCCCCATGGGTGCCCAGGCCCCATCGCTCCTGCAGCCACCTGAGGTGCCCACCCCTCTCTGCCCCACAGACCCCCATGGGTGCCCTGGCATTGGAGGATGGTGGTGCCCCCTGATCCGCCCAACCTGGCATGTGGGACCAGCCTCGTGGCACGTCCCGCATCCCCGGGGAGCCACATCAGGCGCGGGCGTCCTGGCCGCTGGCTCCCCCCCGTATCAGAGACAGGCTTATTAAGTGTGTGATATTAAATTACCCAGATAAGAGCGTAAGAGCTTTTAAAGTCAATTCATTAAATATAATTATGAAGAGAGCTTTTTTATGCTCACGGTGATCCGATCTCAATCAGGGAGACGGTGGGAAAGCCGCTGGCTCCGCCAGCATCTCCGCTCCCCCGCCGTGTCGCCTCCGCGCCCCCCTGCTCCGCCGCCTCGGCCCCCTCCCATGGGGAGCCAGCACCCACAGCCATGGCCCTCGCCGCCCACCCCACTGTCCTGGAACCTCCTCCCCGGTGTTACTGCTGGTGCCGATGCCACCCTACTTGGATGAGGATGGCATGGGGGTCTGCCCAGCAAAGGGGTGGGAGAAGGGAGGTGATAAGGGCGAGATGCAAGGGCCAGCGGGGTTGGGGAGGAGGATAGTGGGGTAGGGAGATGCTTGGAGGCAAGAGCCAGGGGTCTGAGGAGCTGAGCACAGGCTCTTCACAACCACGTGTCCCCTTCCTCACAGGATCTGACCCCCTCCCTGTCCCCTGCAGAGCAGCCTCCTTAGGGACCTAATGATGCATTCCCACTCCCCCAGCAGGAGGGGTGCACGCTTCCCTCCCCTCCCACATTCATTAATGGTGCTTTGTGACCAATTAATACCTTCCAGCCAGGCAGAGGCTGCCCCGACCCGCAGCCTGACCCCTCACATGCAGCTCAGGCGGCCCCACACCAGCAGCAGGACCCCCCCTCTCATCCTCTGCATCCCCAGCTGCAGCCCAGGGTGCAGCCGCATGTGGGGTTGAGCCCGTCTTTCCTGGGGGAAGCCATGGGGGAGCAGGGGTACCAAAGACACCTCAGGAGCCCCACACCCCTCACACCTCCCCAGCCATCCAAAAAACAGCCAGATTGCTGAGACACCCAGTGTCGCATTGTCACGGTGCACTGAGACCCATGGTGATGAGGGGCTTTGCAGTGACACCTCGAAGTACAGCCAGCCCTTTGCTGTCCACATGGTACCCCAAATCCTCATTACCCCCATATCCACCCACACGCTGCCACAGCCTGGGCACCATGGGACGAGGAGCAGCAGCCCAGCTGTCCGGGAGCAGGGTGGGCTCTGGGCTGGGGTCCCTGCACAAGGCGCCGGTGGGGGCTGGTGGGAGCAGCTACCCGCTGCTGGTAGCTGCTGGACTGACATTTATTTTTAGACGTGAATTGTATAAATTAGCATTTCTCAGTGGATTAAGCAGCAGGAATTGTGTAAAATTAAATGGCAACGAATTGCATTAAAGTCCCCCGTTTTCTGGCACAAGCAGTGCCTCAAGCCGTGCCCAGGCGGCTCATGTGTAACAGCACCGGAGCTGCCACCACCATCGCTCTGGACAGGAGCATGACCAACCTGTGGCGTGTCTGCACCACCCGGGACACAGACCTGGGGACACACAAGCACGGTGGCCAGGCTGTGAGAAGAGGGGGCTCTGGCTGGGCTGTGAGCCCCCCCGGGAGGTGGCTCAGGCACTGGGCTGGGTCTGCAGGACGTGGATCTGGTGAGCAGAATGAGGTGACCCAGATGGGCACCGCTGGGCTTGGCCAAGCAGCTCACAGGCATGGGATTGGCAAGGAATGCTCCAGGATCTCCTGGGCACGGATGCCACCAGTCCCAGCCCAGCCAGTCCCTGACACACACGGCAGGACACCCACCACAGCCGCAGCCATCACGTCCTCTGGCAGGGATGATGCTGCGCTGGGACCCATACGGCACTGCCTGGCCCCAGAGCCCCTCTATGCAGGTCCTGCAGTGCCTGGAGCCCAGTGAGCAGCTGAGGGGACCAGGGCGAGCCCCCTGTGCCCCGGGGCACGCTCAGCTCAGGGGGAGAGGGGAAGTGGGTGGGTGAACGCAGGGGGCTGAACAAGCATCAGGCGGGTCAGGGCAGGTGAGGAGCAATGAGTCCAGCTCTTTTACCCAGCGTAAAAATAGGCTGAAATTGTGACATTTATTAAGTACGGTTCTGGCAGAAAGGTCAGAGTCTCCACATCAGGAGCGGCACAGGTTGCAGGGGGAGACAGTGGCAGAGCCTTGCTGGGAAGAGGCAGGGGCAACAGCTTGGTCCCCCCTGCCCAGCCCCCACCCCCAGCCAGGATCTCTCAGGGTGCATGCGGAGCACAGCTGAGGGTGCTTCCCCTGTGTCTCAGCACAGAGGCTTCCCCCCTGGGGTCTGCACGGGGTGCTAGGGAGACCCCCCACACCACCCACATCCCAGGCAAGTGCGAGGCCCTGACCGGAGAGCTGGGGTCAGTGCCAGCTCTGAGAGGCACTGCCAGCTCTCAACAACCTCCCTGCTCTCCCCCCAGCTTCCAGCCCTGGCAGGACCGGCTTCGGCAGCCACACATTAGAAACAAAAGGCTTTTGACTGGGGAAGCCGTTTTGAGAAAGGCACGGGGCTCTCACCCGGCCACGAGTGGAGCCTCCTGCCACAGTCGCTGCCGGCGAGCAGCCTGGATGTTACTGCCAGCCGGGGAGGACCACCTCCACGTACCTCCTCCCATGACCTCCAGACCCCTGCATACCCCAGCGGCCTGTCCGCCCTGTTCCCAAAGCACCACTGGCAGGGCTCTCGCTTCCCACAGTGCCCCCTGACATGGCAAGCACTGGCCTCGGGCTGTGGCCTTACCGGCAGGCCAGGCACAGGGGTGAAGACAGGCGTGAGCCACCTGCCTCAGCTGAGCCCCAGCCCTGTGGGGACACTTCCCAATCTCCAGCTTAATGGCACGTAAAGAGCACCATGGCTTTCCCGCGCCGGCACTGCATGCTTCGCACCCTCGGCACCGCAGCTGCGCTCGCTCGACCGGCAGGTTTCCGCACCCACCGCCCTTGCCAAGGCATCGGGCATCATGCTGGAGGGCACCAGGCAGCAGCAGCAGGGGCAGCCCAGCCCTGGACCCCCAGGCAGAGCAGGGATTGGGGGGGCTGCAGAGCATGGCACAGATCAGTGGGGTCAGAAGAGGCTTTGCTGGGGCTCTGGCACAACCCTCCAGCAGCCGACGCAGGGGGCACATTTGTCAGCGGGGCTGCAGGGGAGCCTTGCTGCGGCTCAGGGCTGTCCCTGCTGCCTGGGGAGATTTACAGCCCAGCCGGGCTTTATTACACGGAAGATGCTTACGCTGGGGATTTTTTTTTTTCCCCATAGTTTCTTAATTTGCTATCCCATAAAGAACGTGGATTTGTGACGTTAAATAGGGGAAGATCATTTACCACTCGCAGCTCTTACTTAAAGGATCCGCACGAGTTATTTATTATGTGAGCGCAGGCTGCAAGCGGCAGGGGACACCCTCCAGCCCCGCCGCTGCTCCTGCTCCCGAACAGGCAGCCAGCCGGCGGCAGCCCCACGGCTTGGCCACCTTTGTGCTGTAAAACTTCCAGCCTCTGGATGAAGTCCACCTCGTGCCCAGAGGGAAGGAAGGACTCCAGCACTCCTGTAAGTGCAGTTGCAGGAAAAGCTCCTTCCCTTCTCCGGTATCCGTGGGGACTTGACCTCTGCTCCAGGGGCTGCTCGCCATGGGCTGGGTGCCCTGGGACCCCAGGCCATTTGGCCCACTGGGATGTGCTGCAGTCTGGGAGCTCTCCATCACTGCTGGGACATGTTGTGACTCACG
Organism: Leptosomus discolor; assembly: GCF_034619465.1. Lineage (NCBI taxonomy): Eukaryota > Metazoa > Chordata > Aves > Leptosomiformes > Leptosomidae > Leptosomus > Leptosomus discolor. Next base: position 18,404,921 of record NC_141395.1, on the reverse strand, counting down.
TATCCACCCACTGCAGCAGGAGTATGAGCGCTTTCCAAACATAAAAGCACACATGGGGCCCCAGGACTGGAACCGATGAAGCCAGGAGCTCCCCACCACATGACGGCTGGGTGCAGGGAAGCCTGGGTGTCCCTGCGTCAGGGCTGCAGCTGGGAGGCATGGGAGCACCCAAGCCCACACATCACAGCCAGGACTCATCCTGACTGACAAGCAGCTTGTGCTCTGTTTCAGTCACTCCCAGGAGGCATGAGGGACCGATTCTGCTTGGGGAACGGGAGTAGGAGGCTCCAGCTGCAAACGGTGTGTTGCCTTGATGGGTCCCACTGCTGCCTGGCAAGGCTTTGAGACATGGTATGTGGCAGAGAGAGGTTACATCTTCCCCCATCCCTCCCCATGCCCATGGTTTGCAGCCCTCACCTGCCCCAGGTTCACCCCTTTGCTCCAAGCAATGAGAGATGCTGGGGACGCCCCTTTCTACTGACAGCCCCTGATGCCTCAAAGGCTGGGCTGGAGGGCTAAGGTGGGGACAGGGAGGTGGAGGCTGCGGAAGCTTTGGGCTCCCCTTCTTTGGGCTGTGGGACTGGGGTCAGCTGGCGCTAACCATCCTCATGCCTGAAGCCTGCTCCAGTGCAGGGTGCTGGCACACCAGAGCCCAGCTGCCCGGGCATCCCCAGGGCAGCCCCGTAAGCAGCTGAGGCGGGCAGGCAAGCTGGTCCTGCATGGCCACCTGCTGAGAACCCGGGTCCCGGTGACTGTCCTGGCAGTCACCCTCTGCTGCCACGCAGCACGGTGCACGCCACACACCATGTCCACGCTGCGGGAAGCTCATACCCAGCCCCATCCGCCTGAACTCTGCCCTGCCAGCCTCACAGCGTGGCTCAGCACACACCAAATCCTATTGCCATGCTGTGCCGCTACCCAGCACAAGGCTGGGCTCTCTGTCTTCTCAAAAGCCAAATCCTGTGCAGGATCTCCCAGGAGGACCCTGGGGCTGGTGTCAGCATGGCCAAGCCATGTGCAGGACTGTCCAGCAACAGAGGTCCCCACTCCCAGCCCTGCTGGACCACACTTCTCCCCAGTAAACTCAGGCATCTGGCGTAGAGTAGGCACAGACCCTAGCAAAACCCCGGGAGTAGTGGGGCTGCCCCCCCCCTGCCCCCTGCTCCTTCCCACTCCACTGCAGTGCTCTATGTCACCCCCCCGCACAGGGCAGACACCCCCCCCCCCGCTCCCCAAAACGGCGCTTTCCCAGAGACAGCATCACCCTGCGCACCAAGCAGGCGTCGTACGGATGGGCACGAAGTGAAACAGGACATGCTGCATCAGCCATTTCCAGCCCCATGGAGCCTCCTCTCCCCCCCGCCAGCATCCCGCACAGCCCGTGGCATCGCATCCCTCTCCCCGGCACGGAGCGGGCTCCGGCTGGCAGCACTGCTCCTGGGAGCGCAGCGAGCCAGCCGAGCAGTAGCCCCTGGCAGCAGGAGAGAGGCGGCTCATTTCCAGAGTCATTACGGTCTGAAAAGGGTCCCATCAGGTATTCCGCCCGTTCAGCACATTTATTTTCCCAAACCACAGCAGGGATTTGTGATTCGAGGCTCAATATTAGCGAAAGCTGCATGCTGGCGGCGCCCGGCCGAGAGCTCACTGCCTGGGCAAGCAGGGTGCTGCTGGGAGGAGGCCCTGCCAGCAAGCCCCGGGCAGCGAGCGGGCAGCCCCAGGCAGCCCCCCACTTGCCCAGCTGTAGCCACGACTCCGGAGCAGAGCCGCTCGGTGTGTATGTGTGCACACATATGCGCGTGCAACACTGGCAGGCTCTGGATTCACACACTTCTTAGCTCCAACCCCCCCAAACGCAGGAAGGCTCCCTTGTGTGCAAAGGGGTCTCTGTCTGCAACCCCCCCCCAGCCGCTCTCGCTGTGCAAAGCACCCTGTGATGGAGCACTTCAACCCAGGGGGAAGCGCAGGCTGGAGCGGGGCTCTACACCACAGCTCTCCCCCTGCCCGCTGCACACCCACCCTGGGGACCGCTGAGCCCCGCTCCCCCCGACCCCAGCTCCTGCCTGCGAGCCCCTCAGCACGGAGCTGCCTGCAGCCCAGTGCTGCGGTGCACAGCCCTACCAAGAGCTCCCACAGAGGATCCTCTCTCTCCATGTGAAACTTGGAGGGAAACTCAAACAGAGAGAGATGCAAACTTCAGCAACCAGAGCGAGCCAGGGAACCCTGCTCCAGCGAGGTGCGGCCAGGTGGGTGCCCCCCGTGCCGGCAGGAGCCCCCGGGGAAGCTGAGCCAGGTGTGCACTCACCACAGTGAAATCACGGGACGAGCAGTTCTCGCCGCTAAAGTTGCAGCTCTTGAGCATGTCGTCAAGCTGGTGGCCGGTGCGGTTAACAATGTCGGCCATGTCAGGGTCAGGATAGAGCAGGTCCGTGGCCTTGTGGCCATCCCGGTCCTTGGGGGGCAGCCCGGTCATGTTGGCCAAGTGGAAGATGTCAGCGTCGGTGAGCGCCGAGTGGCGGTAGCGGTTGATGTTGCAAATGGTGATGGCGGGGAAGACCATCTCGCGGATGGCCTCCTCGTCCAGGGCCATGACGTGGGGGTGCTCCAGGTAGAGCAGCGCTGACTTGGCCGCCTGGTAGAGGAAGAAGGCGAGCGAGGCCAGGAAGGCGAATGCCCAGAGGGTCTGGCGCACGCCCAGCCGCCCCGACCGGCAGATGTGTCCCAGGCCATGCAGCGTGCTGGCGCTGGCGAAGGTGGCCAGGTCCCGGGAGCGGGGCCGGGCGGGCTCCTCGATCAGGCTCTCCTTATCCCCTTCTTCTTTCTCCTTCTGCTTCTCATCCTCCTCGGCAAATTTGATTTTACACACGATCTCAATCGGCATCTGCCCCGCGCGGCCGGCGTGCCCAGCCAGCGAGCTGCCCCCCGGCACGGGCACCGGCCGAGAGCCCGGCCAGGAGCTGGGAGGGGGCTCGGGTCCCCCCCAAGCCCCAGCACGGCGCCAGGAGGGCCGAGCCGTCTCGGGAGGGAAGCGCAGCCCCTCTCAGCAGCTCCGAGCCGCCGCTTCCCTCTTGTCTCACTAGTCGATCGTCTCCTTGTGCCTTCGCTTATCAGCACAAATACAGCTGTCAAAAACCCCTCTCTCTCCTCTCCCTCGCTCTGTCTCTCTGTCTCTCTCCTTCGCTCCTCTCTGGTTAAGACCCCAGCAGATACAGGCAGCATTTAGGCATCATGTGCTAATAAAATCCAGGGAATACTTAATAATTCAAGACATGTCAACATTATTTCATCGTCAAATAAAGAGCGAGCGCCAGAGAAAAGAGGCAGTGTGAAGGGCCCCGGCGCCTCCGGGGCAGGGAGCCGCGCTGCGCCCTCTCCCCAGCCCCGGCTCTGAAGTGCTGCCGGAGCCACTTGTTTGAATGGCTCGGGAGCTGCCGGAGCCGTGCCGTTCCGTGCCGAGCCGAGCCGAGCCGAGCCGAGCCGTGCCGCGCCGCGCCGTGCGATGCCGAGCCCCGCCGCTCCGCGCCGTGCCGAGCGATGCCGCGCCGCGCCGAGCCGTGCGATGCCGAGCCGTGCCGTGCCGAGGCGGGCGGGGCACGGAGCCTGCCCCCCGCTGCCGCCGCCGCCGCGCTCGCCGCCTCGCCCCGCCGTGCCCCGCCGGCCCGTGCGCCCCGGGGCAGAGCGCGGCTCGGCGCGGCTCGGCTCGGCGCGGCGCGGCTCGGCGGGGGCGGGCAGCCTGCGGGCAGCTCGCCCGGCGGCCCCCTCCTGCTCGCCCGCCTGCGGACTCCTCCTGCCTCGGCGGCTCCCTGGCCGTTAACCGCCTCCCTGCCACGGCCCGCCGCGCCCCGAGCCGGCGAGCGCCGAGCCCCGCCGGTCCCGCTCTCGGCCCCGGCCCCGGCGAGCCCCCGCTGGCAAACCGCCGCCGGAGCGGGGCTGCGGACGGGGAGCCGCGGATGCACCTCCCCGACACCCCCCCCACCCCCCCGCCCCGCGCCCGTGCTCCTCCATGCACGGCAGGCAGTGACCGGCTCTGTTGGAAAGGGGTCACCCTCCCCCTCCCCTGCCCTCCTGAGCCCCTGCCCCAACTCGGGTCTGGCTCCGCTCCCTCCCCGGTACACCCGCGTCCGCCCCCGTGCGCAGCCCCACGCAGGACCCAGCGCCCGTGGCAGCGCTGCCCCGCACGCCGCGGGGGGAGCAGGGCGTCCTCCGGCCCCATCCCGCCCAGCGGCGGTGGGGCTCTGCCTGCCTGGCGCAGTGGGGTCAGAGCTGCGATGAGGTTATGGGCTCGCCCTGCGGCACCAACCACGCGGCCCCTGGCTGCTCCCCGGGACAGCGTGTTGTGAGCCCTCCCAGCTGCCTGCCTCAGTTTCCCCAGCTGGTGACGGAGGGTTAGCTCTGCTAGAAAGGCTGAGCCGGAGCCCTCACCCACAAGTCAAGCAACCCTCTGTGACCCTCCCTAGTAGCACAGCAGTGGGGCAAACACCTCCAGAACAAGCCCAGCACCGGGTACCCTCCCCGCAGGAGACGTGGCTCTGCCGGGTAGGTGCGTGCTTGGCCGGGAAGCCGGGGTCCCCGGAGGACAAGTGATGAGACAGCCTCCCATGAGCTCGACGAGAGGCCTCGCCTCTCCCCGGGGACTGCGCCGCAGGTCAGCGTGACCTTCACTGTGCTGCCAATGCCAACGGCAAAGCTCTCCCCAGTCGTCCAGCAAGCGCACACGCATCTTCAATCTTCCCATCGATCCGTGCATGGCACACATGTTCCTGCCTCCGTGCGGGTCAATACAGCATGATAGGCTGCCTCCGGCAGGCAGCACGCACAGCCCCAGCCGCCCGCTTCACCCTGCCCAGGGGATGCGGTGCGCACGTGCTGCCAGGCCCGCATCCCCAGCTTGGCGGGGAGCGGGCTGGGCAGGTGGCCCGAGCACCGCCGCCACAGGTGGTCCCAGCCACACAGCCACAAGCCCCAGGATGCTTCTGCAGGGCTGGGGGATGCTTGGCCCTGTGAAGACTGTGGGCAGCAAGGGCCTGATCCTGCGGCAAGGAGGTTTGGCGGTGCAAGGCAATAGCCAGCATTGGGTCTTCGGTCTGCGGAGCCTGGTGTGGAGTCCCTGCCTGCGTCTCTCAGTGCCATGGTGGGGAGGGGGGTGAGGGCACAGAGGATCCACCCCTTAAGCACAGATCCTGAGACACAGGGCAAACAGAGCTGTTCGAGTGTGAGACCAGCGGGAGCCTGGTGTCCTCTGGTGCTGGACAGTCATAGCACAGGAGCAGGACTACCTCTTGGCTCCCTGCACAGCCGGGGCCCCCACACCATGGGGACCACAGACCTCTGTCCTCTCTGGGCATCTTTTCCTCCATTAGCAACAGCCACCTGGGCTGGGGCTACCCCTCAGTGCCTTCGCCCCAGCATGGTCCCCTCCATGGCAGCCAAAAACCTGTCCTCTCCTCCCTCCTCTCCTGCCTCTCCTCCTCTGTCATGCACTGGTCCTGCCTGGCCACCCAGCAAGGGCAGATGGGTGCTGGGGGCTCATCCCCTTGCAGGATGACCCAAGGCACGGGGCTGAAGTGTAACCAGGCTGGGCTGGGATCAAGCTGTGCCCAGGTGAGTGGCACCCAAGGCACAAACCCCGTCCTCAGCTGCAGATGCAGTCCTACTGCAAGCCACAGAGTAGGGAGGGCTGTGGCTTCATGGCCACCAGCACCTGGGGAGAGGGCATGCCAGGAGAGACGCTGGGCTGGAGGGGCATGAAGCAGGGAAGCAGCACATGTGGGAGGGAAGGCAGCAGGGCTCAGGGGCTGCTTTCTCCTGGGACCAGACAAAGAGACGAGCGCAGCACCAGCTGGGAATGGCCAGTGCTGCCACTTGGCAGCACGTCTGCGGCTCACTGTTCTGCACCGGAGCCTCCCACCTGTGGCTGAGCATGGCACGCCTGCGCATGGGGGGCACGAGGCCACGAGGAGGGAGTCTGCGGCATGCAGCGGGGCTCATCCACCCCTCCACCCGGCCGTGAGCAGCTGCAGAGCCCGTGTGCCCTCTGATGCTCCCACATGCAGCCCTCGGGTTCGATGTTAACAGCCACGAGAAGCCCAGTGCTTTGAGCTCCAGAGTGCCAACTTCACTAGCCACCGTGCAAGCGAGCCGACAGGATGGGAGAGCCAGCCGAGGGCTCGCAGGCAGATCAGGAAAGGGGGGTCCCCCCTTCTCGCCCCCGCACCCCCCAGCCCGGGGGGTTGCTGAATGGCGGGGGCTTGGCGCAGGGCCCACACGCTACACTCAGATGACGGGGGGAGGCTGCGAGCGCCGGGGAAGACGGGACTGGAATTCGAAATGATGTTGACAAATCGGAGAAATGGCCTGAAAACAATCAGATCCAATTCAAAAGGACAAGCGCCAAGAGCTGGGCTGGGGTGGGAAGCAAATCTGCCCAGCGAGTGGAGGGTGAGCAGCTGGAGGGCAGGGCTGTCGAGCGGGCAGGACGACAGGGCAGAGCCCCGGCTCAGCAGCGGGCAGCAGTGCCGGCTTGTCCGAGTTTAGCACCGACACTCAGGACAGTCCCAGGTGAACAAACAAGGCGTGCAGAGGGTTGGACTCCCCCCAGGCAGGATGCGCTGTGCAGGTGCGGTTATCTGTGCATGCAGAAGCTCCACTTCCAGACGCCCAGCAGCCAGGCAGCTGCTTGGAAAAGCAGCTGGGAGCTAGGGAAAAACAGGAGAAGACTCGTTCATTTGGGATTCGGGATCTGCCAGTATAATATAGGATGTCTTGCTGCCCTGTAACTGCACTGAGTTCAGTGGAAAGGAGGATGTTGCTCAGGGCTGCGTGAGAAGGAGCATCATTCGCAAAGAGTCTGAAGCACTCGCTGGCGGCGAGGCCTCGGCGGGAGCCCTGTGCCTGGTCCAGGACCAAACGTCAAGAAAAATCCAAACTAATTGGGAAGGGTAGAGAGGATGGCAGTAAGAGAGAGCAATGCTAGAGACCAGCTGGAGGCACTGGGGGTTTGAGCGCGAGCAGAGGAGGCTAAGAGGCTGCATCCGTAGACAAAATAACTGCTGTGAGCACAGAAGGAGGGGGCTTTCTAGAGCATCAGGGCCCTGACACACTGTGGAAGACAGCAGCGGTTAGGTGGAGCCTCCACAGAGGAGAAGCTGGCCCACAGCCTGGAGAGGTGCTTGGTGGGACTAATCCTGCCATGGTGCCCTCCAGCACCCTAGTGATGGTTCATCCCTCTGAGATGCAGACACTGTCTGTGTCTATTCTCACGCTGATCTGGGTAAGGGTTTGGTTGTGATTTTGCTGCCTTGCCACCGAGCCGATGGATCGGCTATTTGCTGTACCAGCACCCGACCTCCCGCCACACTCCAGCACCAGAGCTGTGCCGCTGCGGTGAGCCCATCCTCCTGGGCACCCTGCGGGGCTGCAGCTCCTCAGCGGGGGCAAAGGGGATCAGCCCTGGGGGCACTGGAGGGTGCTGTGGTGGGGGCAGCCCAGGTGGGTGGGGGACACTGGTGATGGGATCGTTACAGTGCCGGGTGGGCAGCGGGGACCTGCTCTAGGGGAAACCCCCATCAGGCAGCCCCCACCTGATGCCCTGCTAGTCCGTGATGACCGGGACCTGGTTTCTGTTTGCTGGGTGCTTCTGCCACCAGCCCAAGCCCTTGAGCTGGCTGCTGTGTCTTCCTCGCCAGCTCCACATGCTCCGGAGCTGGCGCTGGCCGCAGCCCCCCGCCCAAAGGGAAGTGGATCTGGGGCAATCATTAATTTTGATCTAATTGAAGGAAACGTGACTGCAGAGCCCAGCTGGCCGCAGCGCTCGGCTTTGCCTCGTGCCGGTCAGATCCTTTGAGACCCTTGCAAACACGTCGGCTTAACAAGCGCAGCCTCCTCCCCCGGCCTCCCCGGCATGCTGCCGGCGCCTGCCTGGCAGGTCAAGCTCCACGGCGAGGCCATCGAGTGCCTCGGCTGTGGGGAGATGTGGGATGACAAGACGTCCACTCCAATTACGGGAGAGTGGGGCTGGCGACAGTGTGATGAGCATGACGGGCATCACCGCCCACCGTGGAGCTGGCTGTGGGGCGGCCACGGGAGCAGTAATGCTGCTTGCACCCCGCTCATTGAAACCTCCACACCATCCTCCTGCACCCGCAGGGAGCGGTGGGGCTGGTAACGATGGCACGGAGCCATAAGCACCAGGGCAGGGAGTGGAGCCAACGCTATGAACACCGTTACCAGCCATGCGGTGCTGAGGTGGGGAGGAGGGCAGCTCCAGCACCACAGACCAGCTTCACTGGTGGCTCTGGTCTTCTGGGCAGGCGGTGGCTGGCTGGGCTGGGCTCCCTGACATGCGGGGAGCTGCTTCCCGGTTTAGCCCATGGTGGCAGATGACATATCTGCCAGGGCCGGCAGATGCATCGGCGATGCAGCACCCCATTAACGCACTGACCCCATTTACGTAAACTACCCCCATTAAACACAATATCTTATTAAATGCTTTACCCCAATTAAGTGCAATACCTTAATTAATGCAACACCCCAATTAAGGACAACACTCCCATTCAATTTATTCCTTCATTAAGCGCAAAACCTCAATTACAGTGTCTTTTGTAAGCTGTGTGCACGAGCTCATACAAGGTGCCCTGGACACCTTTTGCTGTTGCCAGAAAAACAGCGCTGGGTTTATGCAGCTTTTGGGGTCCCACCTCCAGGAATTTAAGGAGTGGGTTTCAGTGGGATCTGGGTGTAGGAGCATCCGCCATGGCCGAGAGGACAACATCTGCCTACATCAGAGCTGGGTTAGATCCCATGGACTCTCAGTGGGGTGCCGTCAAATCCCAGCCTGGTTCATAAGAGGAAAGGGTCTGTGCTGGGCCCAGGCTGATGCCATGGTATTTAACCCTGGGGAGCAGCTGAGACCTTGCTGGTTGCCCTTCTGACTTCCTCCACTCAGAGATGCTCAGCTGTGCCCCCATCCCAGTCAGCCCCTGACCCTGTGTGTGGGGAGAGGCAGCAGGCAGCCCCCACTCCTGGTCTCTGAGACACCAAAAGTGCCGCAGACCTGCACCACCCCTGCTCTGCCAGGCTGAAAGCAACCAGCATGCTCTATCTGTGCTCTGCTCGGACCCCATCAGTACAAACCACCCCCAAACTGAGCCAGCCACCTGATCACACCACACAAACATCCTCACTGAGAGGAAACACACCTAAAAGCCTCCTAAATCCATGGAAAAGAGCAAAGCAGAGCCCGCTTCCGAGCAGGACGGGCACACGCTTCAGCACAGGGGGTGTTCTGCATCCCCAGGAGGATGCCCAGCCCAGCACCTATCTCCAGGCTCCGGGTCTGGCAGTGCTCGCTGGCCCATGGCCGGCAAGAGGTTAGGCTCGGCTAATGCTGCCCTCCAGCCCTGAGCAGGAGGAGTGGAAGAAACGGCCTCGCCGCCCTCAGAGCATCCCCCGTGGCTGGAAAGGCCGTCGCAGACGTGACCAAAGAGCATCCATGTGGCAGCAGGAGCCCCGGCTCTGAGCATGGGGCGCTGAGGTGAGCACGGTCCCTCCTGCCCTTGGCGCTGTTAGGAAGGGGAAGGCGTCCTGGGAGCCATCGCTGCAGCTTGCAGAGACACACACTCGTTTGGGTTTATAGCCTTTTATCGTTGCAGCTGGTTGGTCCTCCCTGGTCTCTGCCATCTTGAGGAGGGCAGCCGGGCAGGCTGGCATGTGGCTGCGCAGTGCCGAGCAGCTCGGCGGCAGTGCACGTGCCTGGGGTGCCACTGGGCTTGCACCACTAGCAAAAGCACCAGCACAGCATGGAAACTGGGCTCAGCACCCTTCTGGGACAGTCCCCAGCACTGTTGCCCGCACAGCCCCTCTGCCCGCAGCATGGGCCTCCCACCCTCCACCACTTGTCACCTGCCTGGTGGTTTATAAAACTTTAAAGCTAATGGTGTAATAAATGCAATAATGATATTGCAGCTGCACCAGGGCACCCTGGGATGAATACATTACTGGAGCTGCAGCAGTTAGGCAGGGAGGGCAGCATCAGGGCTGGTTGATGCTCCAGCCAGCGCTGTGGGAGACGGTCAAGCCTCCCCCAGCCCTGCTGTGAGCAGCACCCCCTGCTTTGCTCCCTCCCAAGCAACAACCAAGCAAAGGCAACTGAAGGGCGGGCAGCCCACCTTGGCCATAGTCCTCCTTGATCATAAGCCAGTCCAGGAAACCTCCAGGGGAAAAGGAGTTGGGAGGAGCGTGAGCCCCTAAAGCAGCCTGCTTTCTGACCCATGGGCAGGGGATGCTCGGATGGATCAACTGGGCTGAGCCTAGGGGACCACCCTTCTTCCAGCGGTGCGAGGCTCCCATGGCTCTGGGCTCCCTGCTGGGGTGAACCCCAGCCACTGTGTGCAGCCCCTGAGCACCGGCCGGGCATCCCTGTCCTGCCTCAACATCGCCAGCTCTGGCGCACACTCGTCAGGGCTGGCGTGCTGGTGTGCACAGCTGCATGCGAGAGCAGGGGTGCTGCTGAACACAGCTGTATGGGCACAGCTGGCACAGCTGGGAGGGCTTCTTATAGCCAAGGGGACATGACCAGAGCTGTGCCACACCGGAGGGACACGACGCAGCTGGATGCAACCTTGCCGTGGCACACAGGGAAGATTAGAGCCCCATCCCACCCCGAACTGCCCTGATCCTGCACCAGGGAGCAGGTCTCTCCTGTGCTGGCATGGGAGCAGAGGGATGACGGATGCCATAGAGCTGGAGCCTGGCACAGCAGTGGCAGGGAGCCCATCACCAGGCTCTCTAGGCACCTCTGGAGAGGTGCAGCCTGCGAGTAGCCCCAGTGCAGGGCACCGGTAATGCTGGCACTCCAGCAGCACCCACACTGGGCAGCAGGGCTGGAACCCACCCACCAAGGCTCCTCCGGCCCTGCCCTGGCCCTGAGGGATGCGAGGAGACAAATGGGAGCATGCCCAGCCAGCGGAGCGTTGCGGATCCGCTCTTCATGCTCTGAGAGACATCACTCAGCTGCTCCCGTGCGCTCGGCTGTGCCAGCAGGCCCTGTCCTGTCCTGTCCCCCGCAGCCACCGGCACCCAGCACCTGGGCAGCACCCTGCATCTCCTCCCAGCCCTGGACTACTCCTTCTGCCCCAGCCGCAGCGCTCCACCCGGGCATCTCCTGCCTCCCGCTTGCCTTCCCTAAAAACAACAGAGCCATAAACTGCCAGCAGAGCTGCCTCAGCGCAGCAATAGGGCTGAGGTTTTAAATGGACCCAAGTCAGGAGATCGGGAGTTATGGGTCCCCAAGCAGCCGTAGCTCAGCTGCATGGTGCCCATGATGGCCTCGTGCGTGCACAGCCGCCATGCCGTGGGCAAGGGGCAGAGTTAGCGTTACCATGGGAACCATCGCTCCCCATTTCCTGACATCTGTGTGATTAAAACCTCAACCCTAATGCCACGGCCCCACCAATGGCATGTGAGGTGCGGGCACCCAGCCTGCCCTCCCCGGGATAAAGGACAAAGGGGTTGGGAGCCAGGCCCGGCACTGCCCCTGCCTCTTGGTGGCTCGTGGAAAGGTGGCGGCCAGACTGGGTCTGGAGGGGGGGAGCGGGAATTCAGAGGAGGCCACTGGGAAGTCGCAATGCGAGCTCCGTAGCCCAGCTCCTGGCGCTGGGATCCAGCCCGGCAGCGGGCCCTGGGGCTGAGCGCACCGCAGGCACGGTGCGCAGCTGGTCACCGAGCCCACGGCATCGATCAGCCCCAGCATGGGCTGCGAGCGCTGATGGCACGGCGGGTGCCGCCTGCTGCGGAGCACATGGCTGACAGCAAACATGCCGTGTGTGCCGTGCCAGGCACTGTGGAGCCGGGCGCCTTCAGCACCCCGCATTCTGCAAACGCCAGGCACGCCGCTGGCACCAAGTCTGGACCTTGCTACAAACACCTAACACCTTGTTGGACTTCATCTTGAGCACGCTGCGAGTAGGGAAAGCGTCTGACCACCGAGCATCCTGGAAGTGTCGACCCCGAATATGAGGTGGGCCATTGCAAACACAAAACCTTCAGGCACCAAGCACCCGTTCCCTGCAGACAGGCAGCTGACAAGAAGCACTGAGGGCACCAGTGGTGCCACGTGTGCCAGGAGCACTGAAAACTGTGCTGTGAACACAGGGTGAATGGTGAGCTGTGAGTGCCGAGGACACAGCAGACCAAGCCTCGGCAGGGAAAACATGGGCTGATGGCACTGCTAATGCAAGAGCTGGCTCTAGCAGTGCACACAGAGCATGCTGCCTCTCTGAAGCGGACTAGCATCTGGCACTGAACGCAGGCTAAATAGCAGAAACACCGCTGATGCTGTGCAGCAAGCTCTGTAAATAGCAAAAGCATCAGGAAGCTTGTACCAACCACACCACGGGCTGCTATTGCAAAGCGCACAGCCAGCAAGCAGTGCATCAGGCATTGGGGACTGGCTGCAGGGCAAGCAGCAAGCAGGCACACCTGCAGGAGCGAGCGGGGAGCACGCCGCGGGCGCCACAGGCTGAGCCCGCTGCAGCGCTGCACCCAGCACTGGCACTGAACACCGGCCGCAGTGCCAGGAGTCTGCTGTGAACACTGGTCGCACCACGGGAACCAAAACACTGAGTACACCGCAGAGAGCAGGCCAGTGCGAGCACTGACTGTGCTGCAAACGCCAAATCTAACAGGCGCCGGGCACACCTTGAACGCGAAAAGCTGCCTGTAGAGATTTCTGAGTGCTTGGCAAACGCAAAACCACAGCTGACACCAAATGCTGAAGGCACTGCAAACATCAACGGTGGCGGGTCTCACACCCTGAGCACGCCGTGTGGGCTGAGCGCTGCTGACACTGACTGCGAGCGCTGTGCAAATAACAACGATGCCACAGGTATTAAGTGCTGAGCACTCTGCAATTATCAAGCAAACTGTGGGCATCAAGCGCTGCACACACCACGACTGCAAACACACTGCAGGCACCAATTTGACAAATACACTCCTGATAACAAGCGTGTGGCTGGTACTGAGCGCGCCGAAAAGAGCCGTGCGAGTGTGGGTACAGAGTGCCCCGGGCTACCGCATACACCAAACCTGGCGCGGGCACTGTGGATGCTGCATACATCAGCTTGGGCATTGTGTGCGTTTCAAATACCCGACATAGCATGGGCACTGAATGCCAACCAAACGCTTCTCTGGCTCCTTGTTATGTGCTGCTCTATAAATAGGAAACGTGCCAAGGCACCATCCTCTAAATGCACTCTAAACACCAAAGGGACGCAGACACCGGGCACCCCCACACTGACCACCAAGAGCCGGGCGTCCTGCAACCAGCCCTCTTCCAGCGCCCACCTCAAAGCCCGTTGCAACGAGCAGCTCCCTCCAGGCACCGCCTGCTCTGCAAACACCAGATTCGGCGGCAGCACCAACACAGACCTGCCCCGTGTGCGCAACAGCAACCCAGCAAGTTGCTTGCAGCTGGTGCTGAGCCTGCTGCCAGGGGGACGAAGGCAGCCCTGCCCACAGGCTGCCAGCCCCACGGCTCCCCCACCCCAGGGTGCGTGGGGTCCCACTTGTCTCTTGGGGAGCGACAGCCGTGCAGGAGGGCCAGTGGTGCGGCACGTGCCGGTGTGCTCAGGGCCTGTTATTTCATTTTCACTTGTCCCATCCCATTAGCACAGCTGTCTGCCACCAGAGAAGGGAAAATTGATGCTAAACGGGATATCAATTTATCATGGAGTGTGTCACCCGCCGCACGGCTCTGCCAGCCGAGCAGCAGAGACGTGCTGCACCAGCCAAGCAGCACCTGTAATTAACGGCTCGTCAGCCTCCCTCGCTCACTGCAGCCTGGGCACCAGCTGGCGGGTGCGGCGTGGGGAATCCCAGCTGCACTGCCACCCTCCACTCCCGGCCAGGACCCCAGTATCCCTCCTCGGGGGTCACGTGTGCCCACCTCCCACCCTGCTGCCAGGGGTGTACACAGGCGGTGGGTGGCATGTGGCTATGCTGGGGTTGCCAGCCCATGGCATGCTTGGAGAGAGGTTTGCCCCTGTCCCAGCCCCACCGCAGCAGGGTCCACCCATGCCCTGATCCCTTGCTGCTGAGGTGTCCCGGCATGAGTCAGAGCCGTAACTCACGAGGTGACGGTGCCCGGTGAGTAACGAGCAGGGAGCCCAGCTCCTGGGCGTGAGTTACGGCTGCTGCCTGCGCTCAGTGAGACATCAATCCCGGCGGGCGGCAGGGATAGAAACGTAGCATTCAGCATGCCGGGAAGGGGCTGCAGGATGGGCCATCAATCCTGGGCAGCGGGCTGGGATGCCAGCACGGGCAGGGAATGGGCATGGCTGGAGGGCACCCACTGGGGACACCCCTGCATGTGTCCCCATGCCCAGCCTCCATCCCCCTGGGTGCCCCCAGCCCCATGTAGGCTGCAGTGCCCAGCCCACGCTGCCTGGCTGTGGGGCCACAGCAGGAGGGATGTGTCAGATGTGGCTTTTCCCAGCCCTGGGGATGCTGGTGGCCATTCTTTGGGAAAGGCAAGAGCAGGAAGGAGGGAAGGCGCCACCAAGACAACCTGGCATGGGCAAAATCTCTGAGGGGTTTTGCACGAGCAAGCTCTCCATCCCTGATACTCCGGGCTGCTCAGCGGTGCCCCCACCTTCCCCCGATGCCCCTGCCATACAGGGCTGCTGCAGCTGCACAGCCCCTTCCCCACCGTGGAGCAGGACCGAACCTCTGCCCAGGCAGGGCTGGGCACTGCCACCCCTGGTCCTGCACCCGGCGTGCCCGGGCTGTGTGGCAGCGGTGCGGCGGGCAGCTGGTGGGAGGGAGTGGGCGAGCTGGGCGCCCAGAGAAGCCAAAGCTGTTTGTTACTTTGATGTTAAACACCCAGAGATGAAATGCATGCCCCGGGGCTGGGTCCCTTGCATCCAGCCGGCCGGCCAGCCTCTGGCTGAGGAGCCGTGCCAGTGCTGGGGCCGATAATTGGATGCATGTTTCTTCCAATGAGTTTGTATCATTTTTATGTAAATTTGACATTTTCCTGATGTTCTGTAATGTGCACAAAGCAAGTGCCGCTCCTGCCGTCGGCAAAGCCTATTTCCTTCCTGTCTGAAGTGCTGTGTTGATTTAAGGGCCTGCTAATACGCGCAGCCGTGCCCCCCCGTGCCCACACACGTGCCCGCACGTGGCTTGCCAGCTCCGATCTTTCTCCATCAGCCTGACGTACAGCTCCCAGGTGCCCAAACCCATGTCTGACCCAGGGCTGGAGCTGTCCTGCACCGGCACAGCATGGAGCTAGGCTCCCCCAGACAGCAGAGCACCTTCTTTCTCCATCCCACGTACCACCAAATCCCTGACGGCACTGCCGAACGCTGCTCGGCTGTTTGGCTCATCCTGGCACAGGTGAAGGGGTGCCTCCCTGCCTGGCACTAGGGGGGCACCACCGGCAGCCCCCGCAGGGCTCTTTCATCTGCTGGAGGGAGGAGATCAGAGCCCTGGAGCCAGAAGGACAGGAAAGCAGACGGCAACCAAGGGGCACCTTTCTGGCAGCGCGGGGAGGTGCTGCTAATTAACCACATGCACAGGGCTGCAGGGAACCGTGCAGGGGGACATTTAAACTCTGCCGCTCTGGGAGGTGCCAGAGAGGCCAGGATGGTTCTGCTCGGGCATCCAGGGGTCCGCATGTCCTGGCCACAGCACCACCTGCCCATGGGCAGCAGCAGTGGCACTGGAGGGCCCCTTTCCTGGGGTGAGGGCGCCCTTCCTCTTACATCTCCTGGCTTCTCACGTCGCGCAGTTTTCCCGGGCTCTGTCTGCGGCGCAGGCGAGCGGGTTTCAAAGGCAGTGCTGCTATTTAAAGCCCTTATTGTTCGCGTCCTTGACACCGGCAGCTACATCCTGCTGTCGTTCGATGCGAGCGCATCCTGGCCCGGCCAGCCAGAGGAAGGCAGCTAATGAAGAGCAAGTGCAAAGACGCCTCTTCTTTGTCCTGATCACAAAGCGACTTCCCAAACAGTCCCCCTCCGCCCTGCGCCGGGCGGCTATTTATAGCTTCACTTCCCCAGGGCACGCCGGGATTTTCCTCCAGACAGTGATGCCCTGGGATCTCTTCAATGGGCTGCAGGGATGAAGGCTTTCCAGACCCACGACCCTGGGAGCTGCTTGCAAAGATGCCCCATCCCTGCGTGCTCCCCTTGCAGGGGCAGCTACAAGGGCAGCCGGGTCAGCCAGGGCCAGGGAGAGGGTGGGATTCCCCCACGGGGTAAGGTCCCTGCCCAGCCCAGGCAGCTGGTGGCCCTGGGGGAGCTTCTCCATCTGGGCAGCATCGCTGCCTCTTTCCTCTTCCTCCCTGCAGGCGAGGGCACATCTGCCGCCGCCGCTCCCCTGACCGCCGTGGGCACGGGGCTGCACAGCTGTGAGATGCAGTGGAGGGGCTGGGTGCCCCAGCCGAGCCCCCCGCAGCCAGGGGCAGCCTGCCTCCTGGCCCCCCAATCGCAGCAGGCATCTGCTGCACCCCTGTGCCAGGCGCTGCTCTCTCCGGTGAGAGGCTTTGACAGGAAATTAAAGATTAATGTTCCCCGCAGCACCTGTGCCAGCGGCACCCACGGTGCCGAGGACGTGCCCAGCATGGCAACCCAGGCCAGGGAGGGCTGGGGCAGGGGTGCCCAGGGCACGCGGGCAGGGACCAGGGGAGTTGTGTGAGGCGGTGACGAGGATAAGGAGAGAAGGGAACATGTCCCCTGGCACCGAGCCACTGTCGCAGCCTGGGGCATCCAGAGCCAGGCAGGGAAATGCCACCCCGCAGGCAGGGCAGCGCCGGGGCCCAAGGGCCTAGAGAGGTGGCAGCGGAGGGTCACAGGTCGCTGAGCAAAGCCCTCAGCCCTTTCCCTGCCTCCTTCAGCACGGCGGCTGGCCTGGCTGGGGAGCCACCAGCCCCTCGAGGGGACCCCCCCATGGCAGGCCAGGGGATGCCAGTGCCTGGCTAACTGACTGCCTGGCACGGCGAGCAGAGCTGTGCAGCTGAGCCTGCAGTGTGATGCCAGGAGCGTTTCCTCCCTCCCGCAGGGAGGGGATTGAGCTCAGCCCGGCTCTGGCTGGCAGCGGCCATACCCACATGGCTGCACCCGTGGCTGCAGCTGCCACCTCGGCTCCTGGCACGGCTGGGTACTCTGTGCCTGCTGCACCCGCCGCCTGCTCCTGTGGCACCCCTATCCTGCTCCTAGGGCACAGAGCTGTGCCAGATCCCCTTGTACCCTACACTGCCCCCGTGGGTTCACTCTGAGCCCCCCAAAAGCGGTGGGACCTGTTCCTCTACTGCCTGCCCTAGGCATGCACCCACTGTGACCATGGGTCTCTCCCCAGGAGCACCAGGTGGTGTGAAGGGCTGTGGTTTTGTGAAATATGGCCCCTATAAATCCCGCCGCGTGCAAGCCGTAATTCTCAATATATTTTCAAATATAGTTCAATTATTTTTCCCATATATCATAGGGAAATTGCATTGGCGAGTGGCGGCGCTAAGCAGGGAGCGCGTGGCGGGGCGGCGTTAATAGGATTGTGCATGGTATTATGCATGAGGTCGTTCAGGACACAGTGGGGAACCTCGCGTGCTCCAGAGAGATGGGAAGGAATAAATCAGGCTATTAGCCCAGCACCTTGCTCAGGTCTGCAGGGGATTAATCTCTGCAGCGTGTGGGGATCCCAGCCGTGCTGCCTCCCCAGGTTCTTCCCGGGAGCTCTGTCCCACTACCTCCCTGTGTCTGCCCAAAGCACCGGGGAGCAGAGGCAGCACTGACTGTGCCAGGGTCACAAAAGAGGGTGTGACATGTCACCAGGGAGCCGGCACCCCATGGCTGTGCTTAGGACAGTCCTTGAGCCTGGTGGCCAGGCTGGTGGGACACCCTGGGAAAGCCCTGGGTGTCTTGGGACCTTCTCTGGAAAAGCCTCATCCTTGGCTTGAGCTTGTAGAAGGGCTGAGGAACCCTTGTTCCAGCCCTATGTGGGGTCCCAGCAGCCTCAGGCCACGTCCCAGGCTGCAGGTGGGCAGTGTGGGTGCCCTCGCCACCTCTCGCCATGAGGCAGGCAGGCACTCGGCCAGCAGTACCTGGGGAGCAGCCGCAGCCTTCAGGACGGGCGCGTGTAATCAGCCGGGACAGTCACATTTCCTTTGGTTTTCCATGAATATTTATGCAATTTGCACAGAGCTGCGGGAGCAGAGCTGTTGAGCTGGAGGGGAGATGGCAGCCTGGCCCCCTGTCTCCCCCCAGGTCCCATGGACCTCCCCACGGCTGGTCATGCTCGACCGTGCCTCTGCACACACCTCCACACCACAGCTGGCAGGCAGCGAGATGAGGAGGGAGGGTTCTGGGAGCAGCGACCTTGGGGATGGACGCAAGGGAGGGCAGAGTGTCCGAGCTAGGGCTGGGCACTGCTCTGCTGGCTTTGCAGTGGGAACATCTGCACCAGTCACAAACTGCGCAAAGAGCACCAGAAGCAGGTCTCAGGCACTGGGCTTGTGGGCTGCTGGCTGTGCCGCAGCTGGAGGCTGCCTGCCCGCTGCCTGTCCAGCCGGGAGAGCCCGGCAGCCTCGACACCGCCTGGGCTGGTGCCAACAGACATGGAGCCCAGCGTGTAAGCAGCAGGAGGACTCGGTTACATCTCTCCAAGGTGTCTCTATTTGGGGGCAACTGGAATTTCTCCAGGACCCACCACCATGGGCTTGTGCCAGGGCACAGGGAGGGGGCAAGCGACAGCACTGCTATGGGCTGCAGCCCCCTCCCAGGGATGGCCCACGCAGGATCCCTGGTGTTCCTTTGCAGAGGCCGGGCATCCAGGGCTGCCTCCGTGTCGAGAGCAGGCAGGATGCTTGCTCCCCTTGCGCAGGCCTTGACCCACTCAGAGCAATAAAGAGGTTCTTGGTGCTGGGCAGATGCCGCTGACCCCCAGGCTGGGTCCCTGGGGGGGCTGCCCAGCCCTGCAGTGGGTGCCCCGCAGCAGGCTGGTAGCCGAAGGACCAGCTGGGTGAGGGCATGGGTGCTCCCCGGCAGCGACGGGGCTGGCGGTGCCAGAACAAACAGCGAGTGCAGGTGAGGTTTACAGTAAAGGAAAAAACAAATTATTAATCATGAGAGCAGCCCCAGCCGGGCTGTCAGGGCCGCATGGGCTCATGAATATTCAGCATCGGGCTGAGCACTAAATCTCATTTAAATGTCAGGGACCATTAGGCAGACAGGGAGGGGGCTGGGATGGCAGCTCCCCGCTTCGTGCCAAGCCCCACGCCAGCTGGACGGGCTGGGACCAGGGTGCTGGCACCCCCATGACATGGCTGGGCAGGGGCCACGCTGGTGCTCTGGGTGTCCCTAGCCTAACACCTGGGTGCTCCTCGGGGGTGTCTGAGACCCCCTGGCACCTCTGCCAGCCCTGAATGTCTGATTGCTGACGGGTGCTGCAAACCCACACTGAGCACCCTACAGATCCAGACACCATCAGCCACGTGCCCCACTCCCCCTGGACAGGGGAATAAATCCTTCCGGATCATCCACCCAGGCAGGCTCAGCATGGCAGGACACAGTCCCCCGGACCCCGGCATCCTAACCAAACCTCCTTATTCCTCAAGGCATGCACACAGGAGCAGCCCCTCATTCTTCCCTGGGTGCAGAGATGGTGGGTGCCCGAGGGATGCCAGAGGGGTGCCCAGGGGGACCGAGGCCATGCCAGGAAGGTGTGGGCAGCACACTCAGGATTCTGCACACATGGCATCCTCCTTTGGAGTCCACTGTGGGGCCCATTCCCTGGGTGCCTGGGCATTATCCCTCTCCATGCCAAGCACCTTCTCCTCTTGAGCCACCTGCCTGCACCCAACCACTTATGCTCAGGGTGGTGGCTCCCAGTGGTGCCCACAGTGGTGGCAGTGGCAGCAGGCAGCAGCAGGCAGCAGGAGGGAGTGAGGCACGCCTGGGCACTGCCTCCCCATGCTGGCACTCACACTCTCTCCAGCTCAGCAGGGGCCTGGCAATTACACGGATACATTTAAGCTCTTAATCCTACTGAAGATTATTCCAAGGTCGGGGTGTGAGGCAGGTCCCCACGCGCTGCCAGGCTGCAACGCGTCCCTGCTGCCACCTGCCGGGACAGGCCAGCCGAGGAGATGCTGGCACCCTGGCACACAGCAGCTCTCCCCAAGCCTGGGCCACCAGCATCCCTCCACCCATGGCACAGCCACAGCCGAGAGCCTGCTGGCATCTCCTGAAGGTCTGAGCCTGGCATGGGGGACCCTGCCTGCAGCCTCTCCCAGGCACCAGTGACAGCCCCTGGTACCTCCCCTGGCTCTCCCAACTCCCAGCCCTATCAGCTCCCTGCTGTTGCCCCACACTGCTCTGTGGGAAGTGCAATAGGTGGCCTGAGCCATCCAGAGGGATGAGGAGACCTTTGAAGAGGAGATCGCGGGGCACAGGGGATGTCTTGGTCTTGCCATGGATGTGCCTGGGGGTCCAGGGCTGCTGCGTGCCTGTCCAGGAGGACACCGAAGCTCAGAGCTGCAGAGGAGTGTCTTAGCCCAGGTCTGAGGAACCCTGGTGACCAAAGAGACGGCTCACAAGCTCTACAACTTTTATCGTCACTGGCGCTGGCAGCTGATGGTCTAAGAGCAAGTGGCTCGAATATGATGCAAACTAACCTGGGGGTGGGTCTGAAGCCCGCTGGAGAGCAGGACCATTAACTGCAGCGGCTCATCCCCTGGGCTGTGCTGGGATCTCCTCCAGGCACCTCCAGAGGAGCACGGGTGCTTTATGGGGCCATTGCCTCTGCTGGAGGCAGGCTGTGTGGTGTAACTAAACTGAAGTAAGGTGCCCAAGAGAAGGAAGAAACGCTCGGGCTGGGCGGTGGCACCCGGGATTCCCCCTCTTGCCCTCTGCATTGCTTATCAGAAATCAGCACCCACTCCATGGCACGGCCACGGTCCTGCCCTGCCCTGCCCTGCCCGCTGCCGGCAGCTGATGGAGCCCCGCAGGACCTGGCATTTCCTCCCTGGGAAGACGTGTAAGTGCTGCAATCCATCACTGTCCTGTCTCCTGCAGCAGGCCAGCTGGGCTGGGGTCTGGGGCTCTGCGGGGAGGTCTGGTGTTGCCAGCCGGAGGCAGCGAGGCTCCCTGAGGCCTGTCCTGGGGGATGGTGAGAGGATGGCGCATGCTGCACCCTTGGGTGCTGTTTGTGACCGCCCTGCACCATTTGCACCCAGGACTGGCACCAGGCTCACCCTACCAGGCAGGGGCAGAGTCTGGGGCAGGACAGCGTCTTCTCTTCACCCCCAGGGTCCCCGCATCCCACGATCCACTTGGAAAGATGCTTCTCCAGCCTGGCACATGCTCCCTCCTGCTGCAGGATGTGCTGGGGACCAGCTCTGGGTTCTCCTGCTTTCCCCTCATCCAGCTCCTCGACAGCACAGCCGTCCCGCACACTGGCACACAGACACACCAGCCTCCACACCTCATCCCACTACCCCGCTGTACCCGCCCCCTCCCCTCACACCCCCCCAAGCCCTGCAGTGCTGCCCGAGCCCCAAACCCCTGCGTCTCTTCCTGCTACTGGTTGGGAAGGTAAAAAAAAATATTAATGATTATTAGGAAGAGCTAAAGCAGAATTGCAAATGTTATTTCTCTGGTAGATGGATGATAGCGGGGTGGATGATAGATAGCTGGATGGATGGATCTCTCTCCCTCCAAGCTGTAACCCCCTTCCAATCGCTCCCTCCGGAGCGCTGCTGTCACCTTGTCTCTGCTCAGAAGGGCTTTTACTGGCTCACTGGGGGATGCACGAGAACAGGTTATTAATACATGGAGAGGGGGATGGAATCCATTTGACTTGAAAATAGCTGAGAAACTGAACTGCACTTTTAAAATCTGCTTTTAATCAGAAGGAAAAGAAGAGAAGTTTGAACAATTAGGGAGTAATGAAGAGCTTTGGAAAAAAAAAAAAAAAGCTCTCTGAAGATTAGCTAAGATTTTTACAGCACTTGGAGAATTTAAAGAGCTATGCTTGGTATCAAGCAAAACGATACAAATATTCCCTGTGAAAATCACAGGCAATGGGACCGACAGCAAGTGCCGAAGCCTGGATGTCCCCAGGCAGGCACAGTACCGTCTCGCTGTGAGCAGTGATGCTGTGCTGCCTGCAGGCCAGGGCAGGCAAGCAGCTGGCAGCAGCAGGGCTCACCCTCACCCCCTGCCCGCGAGACGTAACGGGAGCGTGGCCAGGAGGGACCCCATCTTGGCTGTGGATGGAGAGCCGTGGCAGAGGCTCACGCAGGGAGTGCAGCCACCACCACAAGGCTGGACACATCCCAGCCGCTCCAAGCCCTTGGCAAGGGAAGCAGCAGTGATGCCCCATGGATTTGGGTTTTGGGGGGCCGGAGATGCCCAGTGGCTGGGCACGGGCAGGGACTGCTGACGGCACATCCCTGGAGGAGAGTGCATGGAAAAGCATCCCTCAGGTACTCCCACGGCACACACATGGAATGGGCAGCCCCGACGCTGGTGATCCCCACCCCGGGCCAACACCTGGCCCCCACATGCAGGGAAGCCCAAAATTCAACCCATCTGTCCCCGGCGTGTCGGTGGCTGCTCCCCACTGGTACCTGCCCGGGGCCCGACACTGGGAGGTGAGCGCGGGGGCTGCACAGCCGCGCACAGCAGCAGCTGGGTAATTTTCATGCTAAGTGAAAAGTAAAGTGCACAGACTCTTTATTAGAGCGAGCACGGTGCGGGGAACAATGAAGGCAGTGATGATCGTTAACTTTCTAATCGGAGGAGAAAAGTCCTCAATGCAATTTTTATGGTAATAACATCGACACTAAAGATAATTGCTCCCCGCGTCGCGCTTAGCGCCGGGAAACTGTTTGGGAAAAAAACATTAATTTGCAGGAACTGAGCCAAAGTTTCCTTAAGGCAGCTGTTCCCTGTGCCACCCTGCCCCCAGCCCACGCTGGCACTGCCCGCTGGCCAACCCCCTGCCCGTGTGTCCCCCCCTTGCCCACACCGGCGTCCCTTGTCCCTCCTGCTGGCCAGACTGGGTTTGCACCACGCTGGTTGGTAGCGCAGGACTCTCCCAGCGTCGGTCCCCGGGGCTCAGCTGAGCAGGAGATGCCGGAGGCGGGGCAGCCCACCGCTGCGGTGGTGGAAGAGGGCCAGGAACATTTTGGGTGATGCGATGGAGCAGCGTTCGTGCTGCGGCAAAGGGGACAGGCAGGGCTACCCCGCGTGCCGGGCCCGCCGCGGGCAGGGAGGGATGGGAGCTCACGCTCCCCGGGGAGTAATAAGCACAGGAGAAATTACAGCCAGGTGACATTTTAACGAGCCGACGTCCTGCATGGCATTAATATTCCAGGGGCTGCAATTCCCTGGTGGGCGTTTGAGAGATGAAAAAAAAAAAAAAAAATTGAAAAAAAAAGATCCCAGCCCAGTAAAATCAAATAAATAAATCTCTGCCTAAGCGTGGCGTCTCCCCCGCCCCCGGCACGGAGCGGGCGGCACGCGGTGTGATTTCCCCTGTGATCCCCTGCCGCCGAGCAAGCAATCGGCTCATCTTTGAGCACGGCGGCAGGATGATTTATCCCGGCTCCCGGCGCCCCGGCTGGGGCGAGAGCACAGGGCCGGGGATGATGCATTGGGCAGGAGCAGAGGTGGCAGCGGGGGGGAAGGCGGGAGAGCAGGGCACGCACACAGGCCACCACTCAATCCTAAATTAATTTTAATATTTGACAAATCAAATCTACTTAGGTGAGCTATGGGCCATGCGAGGGAGATTTATGAGGGTTTGGGGCTGTCGGCTGCACGTGTAGCCCGTGTTTGCCGCTGCCCGGCGGGGCTCTGGCACTCACGACATCGCTAATTCCCCCCTCCCCAGGGGCAGGGATACAGCCGGCCTGTCCAAGCAGTGTGAGAGCGGCAAGAAAAATGTCCCAGGCTTATTTGGCTGGCAATGACGGGCCCTTTGCCTTGCCCAGCTCTGAGCCTGCTGGCAGAGCTGGCAGCCAGAGCACAGCACTGGCCATGGCTGGAGGTGGTACCCGATGCCTGGGATGTCCCTGGGTGCTCCAGCTGAGCCGGGGAAGAGCAGCCGGTTCCAGCATGCTGAGGAATGCTCGCCCCGCTGCAGGGCTGGAGCAGTTTCCCGTGGGATGGGGGCAATTATAAACCTGCGGGCTGAGGAGCGACATTGGGAGCTTGAGGTAGTGTAAGGGGTGCGCAGAGCCATTCCCCCACAGGGTCATTTCTATCCCAGCTCCACCATCAGCCCACAGATTCATGGGCCCCGGGAGGTGACAGGAAACCTGATAGGTTTTAAGACAGCAACATGCTCTGAATCTGCAAGGTGCCTGAGCAGGCGAAGCAGGGAATCCAAAATGTTTACAGCCTCAGGGGACTGCAGAGCAAGGAAGGCAGGCTGAGCCTCCTGGGATGAGCTGGCCACGCCGGGGAGAGACCGCTAGCATCCCTGACGTGCCGCTGGAAATCCCTCCCTTGGCACGGGCATCTCCCCAGCAGCATTGTGGGACCGGCGGGGCTGTTTCAGGGAATCCCAGTGCCCTCGTGATGAACCCGCTACTGTGCAAAGCTCTGGTGATGCCAGAGAGGGGTCTTCAGTGCTTTCTGCCCCAGTGCCCTTCACTCCTGCCCATGGGTGAGGACCAGCCTAGACTCATTTCTTCTTTCTGACTCCTTTATTCAGCACAGCCAGGTTCACTGTGCCCACGTGCCCAGGCAGGGACACCGGGGCTGCCCTCAGCCAGCCCTTGCGTGAATGATGCTACTGCAGAGAAACAGCACTGGGCTCTGTGCGGGAGGTAAGCCCTGCGTCTGGCTGCAGCCTTGAGCTGGAGTGTCTCAAGGGGCCTACAGCACATCCCTGTCTCGAGGGACCGACAGTAGCACATGGTCTGTGGCAGGGCAAGCCACTCTCCAGCAGCCAAGAGTCACATGGTGCACAAAACCCGGGCCAGCCCAGAGCCCTGGGTGGCTCTACTGCCTGCTCTGCCTGTGTCTTCCCCAGCTCCTGCTCTGCCAACAGCAGAGCCCTCCACCTGCCCCAGGCGTGACAGAGAACAGCCAAGGGCCACAGAAGGGATGTGAGATATGGGAGAAACAGCCTGTCCGCAGGGATGGCATGCACGCCTACACCCAGCAATTCTTACAGCATAAAACAGAGACCTCAAAAGTCTCAAAGGACTTCAAGAAATGCCTACAAGTTGCCTGGCCAGCAGGGACCAGCTGTGAGAGGTGAGGGATGTAAGGAGAAGGCAGTTTCCAGCCCCTGCCTGACCCAGTGCTTGGCCAGGGTCCTGGCTACGCGCTGGGGCCAGCTGCTGCATCCCAGCATGTCCCAGCAGAGCGGGACTCAGCAGGATGGACGGAGGGCCATGCCTCCGGGACTGTGAGCCTGCAGCAGAGCTTCATCCCCAAGAGCTGCACATGGTTCTTGGTGGCTCGCTCCAGCCCCATCCACAGCAGAGGCAAATCGCACCAGCCCTGGCGATACACAGTCCCTGGGAAGGTGGGGTGACAGGCTTGTGGGCACTGTGTTACAGCTCCAGCTCTCAGCAGAAGTGTATGCTCTCGTAAAATATCTACATTTGGATGCAGAGATTTCCAGGGATGTGAGAACACTGTGATGATAATTAAACATCTGCTCTGCATTTGTCTGTCTTCCTGCCGCGACGAAGTCGCTCCAGCCCTCTCTCTCCCCTCCCTGTCCTCCAGCAAGCACTCTGGACTGGGACAGCATCACCGCTCTGCCCTGGTCCAGAGGCACAGCATCCCGGGCCATGGGTGCTGGGAGAGAGAGGGCAGCTCTGGGCACCCCTCGGAGCAAAGAGCAGCTTCACTGCCAGCACCCGCAGCTTTTGTGGGGCTGCAAAACCAACAGCCTGCCCTGTGCCTCGTACCAACCCGAAGAGTTTTGCTGAGCCCCAACGTGCATTGCCAGCCAGTGCTTGTCCATGCATGGTCCCCTGGGCTGAGCGAGCAGCTGCCACTGCCATCCTGCAACCAGGAGAGCATCAAAACAACCTCCAAATTGATCTCTGAGACTCTTCTGCAAGCCCCAGTCACGTCCTGCTAGGAGCAGGCATCCGCTCTAGTTACTGTCTCCTAGGAGAGCACCGAGGGCTTCAGGCTGTCACAGGAGGAGCAGACCCAAACATGACATCTCCATGGAGCCCGGGGTATGGCAGGCAGGGCCACAGAGCTGCCAAGCAGAGGGTACCAGGGCCTGGGTCGATGGGACCCAGCTGAGCCCAGCGGGGGCTCTAACAGCTCATACAGGTCTGGGCTGGCGGTGGGATGAGCAGGGGACAGGGGTGGGTCCCATCCCCAGCTGTGGGCACCGTGGTCCCTAGCTGTGCCCACACCTCTGCCCGAGCACCCAGCAGGGCTGAGCCGAGGCGGTTGCCCACTGCCCACAGGGCTGGCCCCGAGGCGCCGCCTCCTGCCTGCGTTGCCCTCCCTGCCTGGCCACTGGTGGCAAGCTCGGGCACCCTCAGTGCCAGCGGGGTGCCAGCATCCGTGGGCACAGCACCCTGCCGGGGTGGGGGAAGCTGGGGTGCGCGCAAGGATGGGGGAGGCTCCTCGGGGTGCACTGCAGAGCCTCGGGTGCAGCAGCCCGGAACACCCCAGCCACGTGGCCCCCTTCACCAGGGCTGCCCTTCAGGCCAGCAGGACAGCCCCATCCCTTGTCCCCTGCCTGCTCCCTGCCCTCGCTTCCCGGCCCCCACACTGTTTGTCACACCTGTCACCACGGCAAGGGAGAGATTAGCTGTAGACCCTCCACTCCCGCCCCAAGCCACTGATTCATATTCATGAGACTTCAAAGCATCTCGCCTGGCTCCCCTGCACCAAACCTAATCCTCTGCTGCAGCACCGTGCCAGCAGCCCTCGCTCACAGCGTGGGGCCGGCAGCTGGCAGCCCCAGAGCCCTCCTGCCCTGGCCAGCAGTGGCCATTTAGCCGTGTACCTATTGCTCCTGCTCCCCCACGGCAAGCCTGGCCCACGATCATGGAGGGATGCTGTGTGCCATGGGGGTGTTGGCATGGGAGCCACAAAAATCAGGAGTTAGCAGCACAGAGCTGGTGGTTTGCATGTCCTCGCCTGCACCCGTCCATCCCTCCTCCCCTCCAGAGGAGAGGGCTGTGCCCACAGGACCCTGCCTGGACTGCCAGCCCAGCAGCATCCCTGCATGGATCCCAGCGATACCACAAACAGCCCTTTGTGGGGGCTAATTGGTGCGGGCACCCCACATCCCCCCCCCGCGTCCCTGCCACAATCAGCAGGCAGCAGGCAGCAGGCAGGGGCTATTCAGGGGCGGTCGGGCGTGCAGAGCACGGCCTCGCCGGGCAGCCTGCCTGCTCCCACCAGGGACGGATCCTGCAGCACAGCACCAGCAGAGAAGTGGCAGGGAGCGTGCTGGAGGTCACAGCATTTGGAGGCGCAGGCAGGACCAAAGCAAGTACCTACCCCCAGCCCGCTCCTGTGGAGCAGTGGGGCAGAGGACGGGAAGAAGAGGCACCTAGGGGTGCCCTCCCATCGTCCCGCCTCAATGTGGGCGCAGGCAGAGCTGTGGACCCCCACAAGTGCTAGTGTGAGCCGGGCCACCTCCATAGCCAGCTCATCTGCTCCACGGCAGGATCACAGCGGGGTCAAACACAGCCGGCCCCGCACGGAGAGCCGGCGGCATCATGCCACCCACAGATGCTGGCAGCCCCATGCCGGTGCTGGTGCCGGAAAGGTGCTGGGTCAGTGTGCGGGTCCTGGCGGTGGGCGGGCAGGCGGGTGGCGGGTCCCCGATGGAGCCGTCTCCTCCAGATGGCGAAGGCCATTAGAGCCGCTCTCACGCACACAAAGCCATAAAGTTTATGGGCCTCATCATTTCGCTGTAATGGAAATAGTTAAATCTGTCTCTGTTTAAGCAAACTCTGCCCTCTCGGGAGTGCTTGGCGCGGGCGGGCAGGGGACCCCAGTGGGCAGCAGGCACCTCCTCTTGCCACCCACTGCCAGGGCACCCAGGCCTGGCACTCCCACCTGGCACCTGGGACGTCCCCACCGTGCCAGAATGGGGACAGGCATGTGACACCAGCTTGGGGGCTCTCCCTGCACTGTCAGCCCCGGTGCACCCGTTTCCCCTCGGTGCAGGGAAGGTAAGAGCCACATTTGGGGCAACCAGGCAGGATTTGGGGCTATGCCAACTCCCTGCCAGCAGGAGTCGAGAGGCAATGTGCACGCAAGCAAGCAGAGGGTGCAGGGAGCTGCAGGCAGGATGATGCCTGCCTGCATCAGGCAGGGCACCCATAGCTTCGTAGGGGTGAGACCGGGATTTGGCAAATGCAGACCTGCCCTGTGCAGGCAGGTGCTTTGGCCTAGCAGACCCTGGGCAGGACCCAGCCTGGAGCCTGCTAGAGCCCACTGCATGGCACAGAAGAGGATGCTGCCTTTGAAAACCACTTTTCATGCTTCACCAGGCACCCCCAGGAGCTGGACAGGGAGATATGGCCCCAGCACAGCCCAGGTTTTCCTCAACTCTTGAAACAGGACAGGGGCAGGGAGCAGGATGAGAGCAGCACCCTACTGTGCCTCACAGCACCTCTCAGACCTGGCCAGGGGTCTGGATGATGGACCCCTGGCTGGGAAGTTGCCAGTGTGTTTATGGAGGGCCAGTTTCTCCCTGCTATCACATGGGACGGGTGGGGGTGCTGACCCCAAATCAGTAGAAGAGGCTGGTGGCACCTGCCCCACACACAGAGTCTCAGCTCAGCACCCCATGCAACTGCTCCCTGGCCCCATATCTTACCCAGGATGGGGTGGGACCCCAGGGCTGCCCCCACTGCCAGAGCAGTTCTCCCCACTCATACTTAGCCATGGTGGTGGTGGGAGCTACCTCCTCCCCAGCATGCAAAGCATGATTAATTACAGAGTAAGTCATTAATATTCACAGCTAATTAAAGATCTTTATCATGAATAATGGAGCTCACTCTCCAAATTATGGGACAAAGATGGAGGAGAGGGGGAAAAGCACTGTGGGGAGAAGGGGCTGCAGAGGGGCAAAGCTCTAGGCCAGACGCAGGGAGAGTGGTGGTATCCTCCTTGTGGGTTGCCTGGGTCTGGCAGTGCCCTGGTCGGGGAGGCAGTTTTGGGCAGCAGCTGGGGCAGTGGGCATTGGGCATTAAGGGGGGCAGGGGATCCAGCCACGCTGCAGCAGGGGCCAGACAGCCCTTAGGGCTCCAGGCATCCCTGCCCATGGGTCTCTAACTTGCCACCCCAGTGTGTGGGGGACTCTGTCGTGTTGGCCCAGTCTTGCACATCTCCCCATGGAGCAGAAACTGTCCTAAGCTGGTGGCACACCCCCCCAGAGCCAGCTAATCCCCAGCAGCCACCCAGCGTGGGACTGGGATGGGGATGCCTGGTCCCTGGGGAGCAGGCGATAGGGGAGGGCACCGGCACTTTACCTGAGCTCCTGTTATACAAATGAAAGGTTTTTAGTGGGAAAGACTCCGGGAGAGTAATACATCTCCTATATTGATCGCAGGCCAGGGACCAAGGCACGGCTTAAACAGTAATTGATTTCTAGCCGCCGAGATGTGTTGGGGAGCATTGATTTAACAGCACTGCAGACACACTGCTACTAATCTGATTAAAGTATTTAGCAGAAATGTTATTCTTTAAAAAAAAAACAGAGGAAGGTGATGGTGCTGCCTGGGGCCAGGGGGCTGAGGCAGGGCTGTGGAGTGGGGGCAGCCTAGCACCCTGCTGTCAGAGGCCTGGGGATGGCTCTGTGCCCACACCCCGGTGAGGGTGCTGCTGCCTCGGGACACATCTCCAGCCAGCTGTGCTCACAGCTGTTCCCGCCAGAGCTGCCAAGGACACGGGCGAAGCAGGGCCAAGGACACGTGCCAGGAGTGCAGGCGACACGTGG
Organism: Leptosomus discolor; assembly: GCF_034619465.1. Classification (NCBI taxonomy): domain Eukaryota; kingdom Metazoa; phylum Chordata; class Aves; order Leptosomiformes; family Leptosomidae; genus Leptosomus; species Leptosomus discolor. Next base: position 18,374,981 of record NC_141395.1, on the reverse strand, counting down.
GCGAGCGCCCAGCCAGCTGCCCTGCCGGGGAGGCCACCAGCCTCTCTGGAGACAGATGCGGGAAGAGGTCGAGGTAGCCCACAGAGGTGGCCCCAGTCAGAGGCACGTTTGGCCACGGAATGGGCATGTGGCCAGCATCAGTGCTGCTGCAGCAGCCAAGGAGGCGCAGGAGCTGAGGTCTGGCAGCACCGGCAGCCCCAATCCCCTGCTCCCTGCAGCCTCCCAGGGCAGGGAGGCGATGCTGAGCCAGGGGACCATGCACATCGCTGGCCCCCCAACCATGCAATGTCCCCATGCACACCCCTTCCCCACCTTGTGCCCTGCCACAGGTGGTCAGGCTGTTGCAGGGAGCTCTTGCGTGCCGTCCCCTCCTGTCCCCATCCTGCCCCACCACTGAGAGCAGGGACAGATGCTGTGCTGGTGGGGACAAGACCCCCTCACGCTATTCCCAGCCCCCACGGAGAGACATCAGCTGAGCAGGTGGAGGGCTTCCTGCTGCCCCCCATCACACACATCAGCCCAGTTAATTAACAGGCGATATCAAACAAATAAATTATTCCTGCTTCCTATTGATTCTAATTTACTGGCCCCTGGAGAGCTCGGGCTCGTTTATCCCACCTGTCACCCCTGCTTAGCAGCTGCACTAACATCTGCCCCGCTCCCTTCACCTCTCCTGCTCCTCCACCTTCGGGGCAGAGCTGGGCACAGCCGTGGGGCACACGCTGCCCCACACCACTGCCTCTCATCCCTTGGGATGCAGCTATGGCCCCGTCTGCTGCTTCTCCCAGGGACGGTGGGTGCCCCACTCCTGGCAGCACAGGGACGGAACCTGGCTGCCCATCCTCATGGCAGCCTCTGCCTCCCTGGGGATCGGCTTCATCCAGGGATGCCCTGGCCCCTGCCAGCCCCTTCCCCTCCCCAGCATCACCAGAAAGGGTGAGTGTGCCAGTTCTGGCTGCCCAAGCCCAGCCCCAGGTCCCCATAGGCAGCCTGGCCCCCAGCCCAGGCCATGCTCAGCAGGCCAGCAGCCGGATTTCCCTGCTGTCCTGGAGAGTGGCCACCGCTGCCCACGCAGCAGTCTTTGATGTCTACCTCATTTGCAGGAGGCTGATCAAAGCCTGAGCCCCTCCCAGCTCCCCACCCCTATGGATGTTGGATCAATAAATCAACCCCAGCTCAGCTGCTGACTGCACAGCCCTTGGCTCCTGAGCAGGCTTTGGTTGGGAGATCCCAGGGAGGCAGAGGGTCCCAGCATCCACCTCTGCTTGCTTCAGGGGCTCAAATCACGGCTGATAGTGCACTGGGCTAGTGACATGTCACCCATGCCAGCCCAAATTCTCGGGCATGATGGTGGCAGTTGCCAGCCTTGGCAGCCAGGGCTGCAACCTGCTTGGGTCTGGGCAGTGCCCAGTGATGGGTCCTGGTCCTCCCCTGGCGAGGGCATCACTGCCCAGTGTTGCCTACGCTGGAAGAACCCTCTGGGCTTGCATGCAGCTGTGCAAGTGGCAGTGTGTGTGCCCTCCTCTGGGTGCAGGGATGTTGCTCGGCTCAGCCGGGGGATGCTCTGGGCTGCAGCCTGCCAACACAGAGCCAACGGTGAGCTGGATGCAGGCAGAGCAGCCCTGGCTTCACCTCATCTCTGGCAAGTGACCAGCCATGCCGTACCAGGGCAGCTGGAGGCTGGCCAGGGCCACAGGACTGGGTCACGAGCACAGCCTGCCTGCCTGCCGCTCCAGGCGCTGGTGCTTTCCAGAACTAGCTGAGCTGGATTTCCTCAGGTTGGACAGATTAAACTGATTCCAGCCAGACGCCAGTGGCAGGCTCCTTGCCACATGCCCGTGGTCCGAGCCTTCCTGGAGCATTTCATGCTTGGAGAGGGGGATCAGGTGGCATCTGGCTTGGGAAGGGACACGTAGAGCACTGGAATTACTTCTGGGGACCCTACTGGGTCCCTGGTGCTGTCTGTCCCTCCCAAAGCCCTTGGATGTCCTCCATGCTGCTCTTTCCTTGCAGAAAGCTGAGCAGCAGCAGCCCTGCCGCTATGCTGAGGGGTGGGTGAGGAAGAGTGGTGGATGCTGCTGCTGAGCCCTGCTGCCAAGATGGCCAGGACCTGGGCAGGGGGGTTGGGGGGGGCGCAGGTGACTCACTCATCCCGGGTGATTCATCCCAGGCAGTTGGCAGGAGCAGCCAAGAGCCTGGGTGGGTTCAGCAGGGCCAGGATGGCTCACCCAGAGCCAGCCCATCACCCCGGCCTCCAGCCCTCAGCTGAACCCACTCACCTGCTCCCACGAAGGCCCTCCTTGTGGACACAGCCCGGCTATACCCACGCCCACGAGCCACCAGCCTCCCCACCACTGTCCCACCACCCACCCTGCGGAGGCCGTGGGGTGCCTGGCAGGGCAGGAGGTGGCAGGTCCCAGCCAGCTTGGCACAGTCCCATGACAGCGGGCGACCGGGTACGTGTAGGAGGAGCGGCTGGCAGCGCCGCAGCCAGGAGATAAGCTCCCCTCTCATCCTCATCGCCTCTGACGGGAGGGAGATTTATGGTTGGGAGCTGCGATTTGTGCGCAGCTCCAGCACACGGTATTGATCACTCCTGGTTGCTCCCCGCTGCTCCCTCACCTCCCAGCCCCTCCTGCCTGGCAAGGTGGGTAAGCCACCCCTGCCCATTAACTCTTCCAGACCTGGGGGCCCCGGGGGACAGGCACCCTTCTGTGCTGCAGCATCTGGGGCAACAAGGAGCACCCCAGGTCCAGGCTGGCTGGGATGCCAGCCGTCTCTCAGGTTTTCCCTGGCCGGGGCTCAGAGCAGAGCAGGCAGGGTTGGTTTGGCTGGGCTGGCAGTGGGAAGTGCCCCTTGGCAAGGAGGGGGACCAAGGGGACAGGGGGGGACTGGAGGAGCCAAGGAGCCAAGGATGGCAGGCAGTGATAAGGGGACAGCACGGAGGGGCTGGGGCATGGCGCCAGGGATTAGTGCTGTGTGTACGGGGGTGGCAGGTGGAGACAAAGGGACGGTGCCCGGGGGACAGGGTGTGGTGGCCATGGGCAGTGCCAAGGGCAGACGGAGAGCAGCGTGCACCGAGCGGTCCCGGGGCCAACTGAGGGGCTGATGCCGAGGGGATGGGGATAAGGGGCAGCCGAGGGGGGACGGGGGTGGGACTGCGGGCGGCTCTGCAGCGGCAGCGGGAAACGATGTGTGAAATGAAGAGTTCCTGCCCAGTGCCCAGAGGGAGCGTGCAGCATACTGAGCAGGGCTGGGGCCGGGGAGGGGGCTGCAGGGGGGTGCACGGACGAGGAGGGCCCCCAACACAGCATGGGGACCCTGACGGAGGTGGGGGGGGAGCTGCTCCGCAGCATGGGGGTGCCCCTCCTGCAGGGAAGACACGAGGGGGGCTTTTGGCATGGGAGCGGTGGGTAGCTGCCGTGGGGCTGGAGGCTGTGGGGGGCACAGCCCTGTTAGATCGAGCCCTCGCTGCCCCCCCGGCTCTGAGACGCCTCAACCCCGTGTGCCCGCCACCCCCTCCCCGCTCGCTGGTTTCCCGCTGCTCCGCGGAGATAATTAAATCCGCTATTTCGGCAGGTTCCGCATCCCCTGCCAGGCGGATCCGCAATCAGCCTCGAGAGGGCCCGGGGCTCCCCCACCTGCGTGCCCCCTCCCGCCCTCCCCGCCGCCGCGCCACCCCCGCACGGGGGCACCTTGCCTGGCCCCGCCGCCTCTGCCCGCCTCGGCTCCCTGCCTGCCTGCACCCTTGGGGACAATCCTGGATGCTCGCAGGAGGGGCAACACACTCCTGTGTCGGTCACATCTCCCCTGACAGCTCCCAGGTCGCAGCCTCATGCTGGCTCCTCTGGAGGGGTCAGCCCCACCCCCAAAGCCAGCCTGGCTGCAGAGGGACCCATCCGGGGGGTGGCACAGACCCTGAGCGCAGGCAGGAGCAGCTCTCCACCAGCTGCCCCGCATCCCCAGCTCCCTATCCATCCCCGGTTCCGACATTATCATCTTCCCGCGGCACCCAGGGAAGCTTTAAATAATTCAGGGAGGTGAGCTGGAGCAGAGATGCTCCCGCAGGCAGCTGGGTGCGAGCAGGCAGGCAGCGGCTGGGCGGTAGAGATAGCGGTGCCGTCCCCTCCGGCTGCCCAGGGCCTGCTGGCACCTGCCAGCTGGGAAGGAAGGGCCTGGGCTCGGTGTTCACAGAGGAAAAGCACAGAGAGCATCGTCCTGAGAAAGCTCAGCAGAGGTGGGGCTGTGCAGGGTGCCCGGGGAGCCCCACACCGCGCTGCCCTTCATGCCCAGCCCTGTGCCATGCCCCTAGCCTGGCTGGCTCTCCCTCCATCCTCCCCTCTGCCGCCAATCTCCTGTGCAGGATCCCAGACTGATTCCTGAGAAAGCCTGTTGTCAAGCTGGCAGCTCTGGCTATGAATTTGGATCAATAATTTAAGGGGGTAAAACTATTAATAGAACATTAAAATATCCACTCTTGTCTGAGGCACGAAGGTGGGAGTGAAGCTGAGGGTGCCTGGGTGACCCGCACAGCCACTCCCCGGGCCTGCCAAAAGCTCCGGTGCTAGCAGTGCCGGCGCAGTGAGGAGAGTGGCAAGCTTTGCTGTAACTAATCGCCGGCTGTGCTGGGAGAGAGGGGGGCGGCATCCATCAGGGAGCGGGGTTATTGATGGACTCCAAGGCTGCTATTACCCGCCAGCCCTGCTATTACACACACCATCACTCAGTTCGTGGCTGCGGCCACCACGCCAGCCCCTCAGCAGTGCCTTGGACTGCGCTGGCCAGGAAAACCACTGGAAACAGCTATGATTACACAGACGGTGCTCACCAGGAGCGTTTCAGCTGCAGCCCCGTTACCTACGCTGCTGGCAACACATTGCACTGATGCTGTTCAATGCTGTCTGGGTCGTCCTCCAAGTCCCGTGTTCCCAGCACCAAGCAAATCCTATGGCTCTTCCCCGCTCCACCCCAGCGCCTTCTTCATCCTCTGCAGCCAGCCTGGCTGAGATATGGGCAGGAGGCAGTCCCTGCCAGCCTGGAGGGGGGAGCTGGCCCTCCCTGCCCACAGGTGACGCTCTCAGGAGCTGCCACACTGTCATGCTGAGAGCCCACCACAGCCCAGCTCATTTCGGGAGGATTAGTCCGTGATCTCCCACTTCCCAGCCCCAGGGAGGGTGGCTCTGGGAAGCGGGGAAGGTGAATTTCAGGGAGATTAACCCTGGTCCCCAGCGGGATGAGAAATGGAGGTACATCTGCTCATCCAAATGGAAGAAACAGCCGCCCCATGGGGGATCAGATAAAAATAGGCTGACATTTACCTGCCAGCCCTGAGCAGGGCGAGTGGAGGGCACCGTGGCCATGCTGTGTCCACCGAGGGATGCAGGCATCCGCTTGAGTGCCTGGTGGGGAGATGTGGCCTGGGCAGGGGGGGTGAGCTGAGGGCAAGGCTGGTGCCTGAGCCTGGAGCCTGCTGGGGTACTCATTTCTCCCAGGGGGTGATGTGAAGAGAACAGGCAGGGCTGGTGTCCCTGGTAAAGCTGCCCTGGGAGGTGTCTGAGGAAGGTGAAGGAAACCTGCCTGGGCACCCACCCATCGCAATCAGCACAAAGATGTTTCTTCACCTTTACGAAGCCCAGCAGCCCAGGCTGCCGGGAAGGGCTGGCGGTGCTCTCTGCCCTGCTCAGGAGCCAGGGGATGCCGCAGTGGCTGCTCACACCTCTGCATCTGCCCTCAGCAGTCCCTGTCTTCCCATGTACCATGGACCAGGGCATCCTTCTACTATGGCATTAACATTACCCATCAGTGCTGGCAGGCCAGTCGCCCCGCAGCCACAGAGGTTGGCATGCCTCCTCTAGCATCACTGGCTGGGCATCCCAGTGCCGACAAACGCTGACCTTGCTGTGTGCCCAGCAGCCAGGTGCACAGCTGCACGTCACCTCGGCTCTGCCCAGGGTGCTTGCCCAAGCCGAGGCTCAGCAGCCTGGCCCACAGCTGGTCACCCAAGTCCCCGGGGCTGCAACAGCCCCTCAAGCCACTGACACTGCTGTCCTCGGGGCACAGCCTCTACCTCACACAGCACCCAGTCCTTGCCTGGCCTGGGGCACCCAGCCTGGCCCCAGTGAGCTGAGTCCAAGCCCTCTCCACCAAAAAGCCAGCACATGACTGCGGGTGGGAAGGGTTAATAGCTCTGAGAGCAGAACCTCCCCTTCCTCCCCCTGCACTGTGTTTTACAGGCCGGAGCTATTACCAGGAAATGTTCCCATCAGCACCATTGATCCCCTTGTTTACAGCCCCGTAATCCTCAGCTGTTGACTCGGGAGCAAAGAGGAGAGGAGGGGAGAAGGTGGCAGTTCCTTCTTGGGCATCACCTCTGCCCTGCCACGCAATGCCTGCCTGGCTCCGGTGCACCAGTGGTGACATGCACCCAAGCCCTGTGGCACCTGGCTGGGCACTGGGGGCTCGAGGGCGAGTGGGGAGACGATGGAGGGTGGCATGGTGCTGGGACCCTGGTTCTGGCAGTGGCCACGGCCCAGCATGAGCTGGCCCGCACAGGCGGCTGCGGATCCCCCTCGCTGACGGCACTCTCCCAGCACACGGCTCTGCCACCCACCAGCTGCCTGACACCCGGTCGCAGGGCCCTGTGCGGCTGCCCCACTTTGTTCTCATTAGTGCGATGAGCGGAGCCGTCACGCTACATTAGGGACCCTCCTGACTCACGGCTCTGCGGCTGCCAGCCAGCAGCGGCACCAGCTGGGAGAGCCCGGTGTGGTGGTGGTGGGCACCCGCTCGGTGCTCCAAGGAGGCTGCAGGCAGGGATAGGCAGCGCCCCCCTCCCCGGCTGCCTTCCAGCCAGGGGCATGGCAGGGCTGGGGTGCCAGCTCCCGACTTGGGGCACTGTCCTTCCACAGCCCTGCCTGCCCCTGCCCCCGTGCTTTGGCTCTCCCCACCCTGGCAGGGCATGGGGTGGCTCCCTGGACCCCCGCGCCAGGGTTGCGGCTCTCCCTCACCCTTGGCTGAGCTGGGATCGTGCAAACCTGTGCTGAGCATCTGAGGCAAGGGTGCTTGCATAGTGTCCATCACTGGGACTTTCATGAGCTTTTGTAATTCTTCCAGCTCTGATAATGCTAGAGCTTGGCCACCTCCCTGTGCCGGTGCCTGCAGGCATATCCCCATGCTGGCTGGGAGGGCAGGATTGTGCTTCCATCTGCTCACACTACTGCCAGGATGCAGCCCATCCCCTGGCCCCTGCTCTGCTAGGAAGGGGTAGGCTTTGCTCCCTTCCAAAGCCCTCCAGGCAGGGATTTACCTTCCCTCCCTCTGCAAGTCCTTGTGAGCCTGGCCCTCCCCCAGAGCCCAAGGGAGGGGTAAGGAGCCAGGCTTCCCGGTCAGGTGGAGGAAGGCTGTGGGTCACAGCCTGCCTCTGCCGGGGCTGATCCAGCCTGGGCAAGTCCCAAGGTTTGGCTCCCCAGCCCAACATTTCCCTGCGTCTCTCAGCCCAGCTTCACAGCACAAGTCCCACTGGAGCATCCCCAGCGCAGCCCAGCACACCTCTGCTCTACACAGGGTTCTGCCCCAGCCCCAGCAAACCCCACGTCAAATCAGGCAGTCTTACAGCCCACAAAAACTGGCCCCTGGCAGCCTTCCCCTTCCCTGATTCCCCGTCACCAGGGGCTACGATCCCCTTGTCAGCACCCCAGCAGTGACCCAGGCTGTGGGTGCTGGCACAGTGGCCATGCCCAGACCTCCCCACCCCCTGGGACAACCTGCCATTGGGCACTCACTGTCTGGAAGTCGCTGCCATTGCACTCCTCATCGCCAAACATGCAGCGGACAAGCATTTCACCCAGGTCCATCTGGTGGCCCACGCGCCCGTAGAACTCCTCCAGGTCAAAGGGGCGGCTCTTCTCCTCCTCACTTATGTCCAGTGTCCCCAGCAGAGCCTCCAGCCTGCTTCTCTCTGCACTCTCCAGCACCAGGGGCTGTCCAGCTGAATCCAGGAGACCCAACATCTCGCCTGCCCAGTACAGGTCATGGGCTGAGAGCTGTGAGAAGCGGGCAGGGTTGAGGTTGCAGAGAGTAACGGCGGGGAAGGTCTTATTGCGTGCCGTCTCTTCCTCCAGCTGGGTGTTGTGGGGATACTGGAAGTAGAAGCTCATGCACTTGGCATAGGCATGGATGAGGAGGGCCAGCGAGCCCAGGAAGGCCAGCAGCCACAGCAGGTTGCGTATGGTGTAGCGCCGATGTCGGAAGATGTTCTGGATGCCATGGAGGGTGGAGCGGCCAGCAAACTCCTCCAGGCTGCACGGGTGCTGCTGGGGGGCCCGGGCATCGCATGCTGAGTGCCCAGCAGGGCAGCCCCCCTTGGGAAGGTCTGACGAGGGCCAGGGGGGACCCCAGGGGCGTGGGGGAGGCCTCTGGTCTTCCTCCAGCCACATGCTGCCACCCGGCTCTGCCTCTCCCCACTGAGCCCAAGGCGATGACGGAGGAGGTTCAAGGAGCGGACGACCGGCTGGGCTGTGCGGCAGGCGGCATGCGCCAGTGCCGGGGCGGGACCGGGGCGGCGTGGTGCTGCCCGCACCCTGCCCCGAGCGGGAAGCTCGCTGAGCGCAGAGACCACAGACGTACTTAGCGATTGCCGCATCCTGTAGGCACCAGAGCCAGAGGCTGAAACGTCCTGGAAAGCTTGGGGCACTCTCACCGCCTGTCCCCTGGGGATACAGGCAATTAGCTGGAGTCTTGCTCACTTCCACCACCTCCGTACACTTAGCGTGGGCTCCCTGGGGAGCGAGAGGCAGGCAAACTCCTCACGTCCCCCCTGCAAGGGCATGTAGAAGCTGCCGGGGCAGGGCTGCATGGCACCAGGCTCAGGAGAGGTGCATGTGCAGCCGTGTTTTGGGGTCAATGGCTCTTTGGCCACAGGGATATAGGGAGATCCAAAGCTCTGTGCCAGCCTTGCAGGAGCACAACTCTGAGATGTCAGACTGGCCAAAGAGCCAAGCTGCCGAGCGTCACTCTTGTCACAGGTCCTACACCCTTGGGCTCAAGCACCTCCTCTGGGCCCCTCAAAAGCTCCGAGGGATCAGGTTCCCATGAGCGCAGGGTGGTGGGAGCAGAGGCACAGAGCAGAGCCACATCTGTGGGGCTGGTGAGGACAGGTTGGGATTAGGGAGGATGCCCAAGCTGGTGGGAGGGCTGTGTTGCCCACCCCTTGCTCCCCGCACCGGGCACAGGAACCTCCCGGGAGGAAAGATGGGGAAATCAGAGGTGAGGATACCCGGGCACAGGGAGGAGGTGGTGCCCAGGCCCAGTGGGGCTGGAGTGGGTGCGAGAGGGCTGGAGTCTCTCCTGCAGATGCTCAGACCTGGCCGGGTGTCCAGTGGGGCCCCAGAGTGGAGCAAAAGTCACTGTGAGGCCCCGCAGTGTCTACAGCCACGGACCGGCGAGGCTGGCCCTGCCCAGCTGCGCTCCCCTGGCCTGTGCTCCCCAGCACAGCTCTAAATCCATTAGCTTTGCATAATTAGATTTTTCTCAATTACCAGATTATGATAATTAACAGCTCATTTGTAGGAGGCAGTGCCTAATCCCGGCATCGCGCTTGGCTCGGCGCCAGCCTGGCTCACAAGGCTGCTGGCGCTGGGACGGCAGGCAGCAGAGCACACACCGGCACGGGGAACCCTGCCAGGGGGCCAGGCAGCCTCAGGGATGCTCCCAGGACCCCCCAAAAGCTCTCCATCACTGATGACCTAGACCTCCCCTGTACTGCCTGGCCAACATAGCCTGCCCAAAGGGGTCGGTCCCCAAAAAGGGGGGTGATGAAAGCCCATGCAGGGCCAGCATCTGCTGGTGATGGGAATCAGCAGGGGTTTAGCAGTGGCTCAAGCACCCACGTAGCTCCAGAGGTGCAGAAAACGTCCTGCAATGTCTCCTCCCACTAGGAGCCACCACGGGAAACCATGGGAGAGGTTAGCGTTGTCAGTTGGGCTGGTGTGGCTGCAGTCATTAAGGGGTTTGTTAATGAACTTTCCTAGTCAATAATGTTCCCAAGGAAGGAAAGGAGAGCAGGTTAGTGGGAGGCAGCCACTGCTAAGGTACCAATCTTCAACACAGGAAGGCAGGGCAGTCCAGGCAATTACTGCCCATCAACAGAGCTTCATCCCTAGTAAAATAATAGAACAAATATTAAGAGAAAAATGCTTCTGAGGACCTCAAGGGCAGGGGAATGAGGAGCAATAAAGATGTACTCGGAGCTCACACAGAATAAATCTGCCCAGTCCAACTTGATTGCCTTTTTTGGGTAAAATTGCTAAATGAATCGATGGAGAGGAGACAAGAGGTGTGATATATCAGGCTTTTACTAAAGCATTTGATATAGCATCCCAGGGAATTAATTCCAGTTGGCAGGGAAAGCTGCCCCCCAGCCAAGGAGGTGATGGTGATGGGGCGACCCCGGGGGTGCAAGAGGAGCATGGTGACATCCTGTGACACCAGTGTGTACAGCACTGGCGGGGGCAGCCCCTCTCCTCTCACCCGAGGTGAAGATGCCGCAGCTCCCACTCCGTGACCTGGCTCCTGAGGTGGCTGTGCTGGGAGCACCAGGGTTGCATTTGAACAAGCCAGCCCAGTGCCCCCACTGCACCCATCTGTGACTATCGCCTCTGAATGCTCAGGGCTGTCCTGCAGCTTCAGGGCTCTTCTGCTCCTGCCATGGGCTCTGCCTGCAGAGCTCTGGCGGGGAATCTGCGAGTGTGGGCAGTGGTCATGCCCAGCCAGGCATGACTGGTTGGGATGTCTCAAGCCGCTCCTGTGCGTCTCCTTTGCACAGCATTTCTGATCTTCTGCCATGAGCATCTCCAGGCAGGGGATCTGGTCCTGCCTCTCTGCCCAGCATGGGCAGCGATTTCAGCTCATACAGGCAATAAATCAGCCTGCTTGCCTGGAGGTGGCTGTGCAGCCCCTGCTGCTTCAGCTCAAATTTCCCAGTCTCAATTACCCTGGGCTGCCTGAGAGCCAGCTGGTTTTGTGCCGTTCAGCCAAGCTCCCCTAGCTCCAATTTTGTCACCAGGTTTTGCCAAAGGCCCTCGAGTGTCCCCATGCCCAGGAGCAGCGACTCCCAGTGCCCAATTCCCACGGGCAGTCTGGCCAGGGAGTAGAGCTGTGCCAGCCCTGGCTGCTCGATGCCGTGGGGAACCGGACGAGCCCAGGTAGGGTGGCTTCGCTCAACCGCAACGGCATTTGCTCCTTGAACAGATCAGCACAGGGTCAGAGATCCCAGGCTGAATTTCGATGTGTTTTTCTCAGCAGGGGAGCAGCCTAGAGTGTGGTTTTTGCTGGAAACCACCTGGAGCATTTCTCCTTTAAAAGTTTCTCCTGACAGGGTTCCTTTGATGCTCACACTGGGAACACTATGAACAGTAGTTGCACTCCCAGCTGGAGCCTCCTTTCCCCTCACCCAGGAGTCCCTCTTGCAGTCCCCTTCACCCCAACAGTCCCTTCCCCTGCCCCGGCGGTGCCAAGGAGCCGGGTGCCAGAGGTGCCAGAGGCAATGTCAGGTCCTCCCATGGAAACAGCCCTGCCACGGGGCAGCGAGCGAGGTAGTCCTTCTGCTGGCAGCACCCACAAAGTGATGGGGTCCCCGGGAGCAGCAAGATGCTGGGCGAAGCTGGTGGAGAAGGGGCTTGTGAAGGCAAAGCTCACCCCGACGCCCGGCCAGCCAAGCTAGTGTGTAAGAAAGGTGCTAAATATCCATGAGACCATTCAGACATCCCAAGTGGGCGTGATGAGCAAAGCACCAGCGGTTCAGGGGCTGAGTAGAGAGAAGGAGGTGAGCCACAAAAATGATCTGAGGGCTGGAGTACTCCTGTGAGGACAGGCTGAGAAAGTTGGGGCTGTTCAGCCTGGAAAAGAGGAGGCTCTGGGGGACCTTGTAGCGACCTTCCAGCACTTAAAAGGGGGCCTACAGGAAAGGTGAGCAGGGACTCTTGATCAGGGAGTGTGGTGTTAGGATGAGGGGTGATGGTTTTAAACTAAAAGAGGGTAGATTTAGACTGGATATAAAGAAGAAATTTTTTACAATGAGGGTAGCGAAACACTGGAACAGGTTGCCCAGGGATGGTAGAAGCCCCCTCCCTGGAAACATTCAAGGTCAGGCTGGACGGGGCTCTGAGCAACCAGATCCAGCTAAAGGCGTCCCTGCTCACTGCAGGGGGGTTGGACTAGACGGCCTTCAAGGGTCCCTTCCAACCCAAACTGTTCTACTATTCTATGAAAAGACCTGTGTTTTTGTGGCATCAGCAAGTTCCCCTGTGGCATCAGCAGATTCCCCCATGCCTCCCACTTTTGGGGTGACAGAGGAAGCTATTAAATGAGGCGTGTCCACAGTGGTCCCAGCAGCAGCCCCTCCCCTTCCCGCTACCTCCTCTCTCCCCGCAGCACAGCTCCTTCCCACACCAGCCTCTTTCCAGCTCCTCGTGCTAGTGCTAATCCCCTAATCTGTGCAGAGCAACAATTTTCTGCGTGGCACAGCGGCTGGTTTGAGATCTGCATTCCTCCTCCCCCAAAAGCCAGCTTCCTTATCAGCAGCAGGTATCAGGTGAGCCAGGCACCATCTACCTCAGATAAACCCATGTTTTATTTTGCCCTATTTCCATTTATCTCTGAGCTTGCAATTATCCCTCATCTCTCAACGCATCTTGCTGCCTTGCGCACTGAGGAGCAGAGGGGATGAGTGCTTTGCTGGGCAGCCCTGGACCACAGCCTCCTTCCAGTGGGGTTCCAGGAGCCAGTGGAGCAATGCTTGGGGACAAATCCTGCCTGCCACACTGACTGCCGAGCCGTCCCTCCTCTCCCCACACCCAGACCACATTCCCTTTAATCTTGCACAGCGGCGGAGATGGATTTTCTCCCTGTGAGCCAGATGTGTTGCACGGAGCATAAACACCCGCGACAGTTGTTGTGCTCCTCGGTGCGAAGGCATCAGATGTCTGCATTAAAACAAAGCTCTCCACTTAATTACTCAGGCTGATAATTCAGCGCGTGGAGGCGGCTCTGGCTGAGAGCAGAGGGCTGGATCACAGCTGGGACTGGAGAGCCTTGGAGTGCACATTAATCCCGGCTCTTGCAGCCCTGATTAACGGTGCTGGAAACCTGCCCACCATGCTCATTCCCAGGGGAAGGGTCCATCCCAGCACCCACTCACTGTCCCACTGGAGGGGGCCCCCGCTGGCTTCTGAGGGGTTCTGCTGACCCCTTGCTAGGCCAAGGCATCCCCTGCGCAGCATCTTTGGGGTGGGGTGGTCCAGGACATGGGGACCATCACTTGGAGGGTGCTGTGCTGCCCTGGGAACATCCGCCCACGGCATCTGAAGTCCAAGGGAGCAGCACACAGGATTGGGATGGCAGAGCCCGAAGGTCACTCCGTGCAGGGGCCTGCTGCCAGAGCACCGATGGCAGGAGCTGGAGCTCAGAGCAAGACCAGGCAGACCACCGAAGGCTTTCCCCTTGGGGTCCAAGCCGTCTGCTCCTACTAACCTGCATTTTTCCCCCTGCAGACCAGCAGAAAACCTCCTGCAAATTCACCTCTCTCCCCTCAGTCAGCACCGGGGCCCAGAGCCCTTCCTGGGGGAGCCCCTCACTCAGCCGTAGGCGTGTGCCCTCAGCCCGTGAGCGCCCGCCCTGCTCTGCCAGTCTCTCCAGGATGGGATCCTCACGTGTGGGGCTGCTCCCTTGAACCTATCTCCTCTGCTCCCTCCCTCCAACCTGCTCCCCCAGCCCAGCCCCTGCACCCTTCCCTCTCCCCATCCCTCCCTGAGCCCAGTGCCTGGGCATCCCTGGATCTGGGGCATCCCTCTCCCATCAGAGTCCCCATCCCTGGGCACCCTGCGGGCTGGCACTGCCATAGATCCATCTGTGGGGTCCTGTCTGTCCAGGGAGACTGATTTCCTCCAGTTCTGCCTCTGCCCTCTTATCTCTCCTGCTCCGGCTGCATAGCTCACTCCATGGCCCAGGCAAGCCAGAGCGATAGACCTCATCCTGCCCGGGCTGAGCACCCAGGCTGGTCCTGGGCGTGCAGGGCAGCCAGGCCCAGTGCAGGCAGGCAGACAGGCAGCTGCGGGCAGCACCACCCCAGCGGGGCCCCAAGAGTTAAGTTGTCATGTATTCAGGGCCATGCGCTGGCCAGGAATTACACTTTTATCGGCACGCGGTGCTGCCGCCGCTTGAATTGGGACTGGGAACTCTATTTCCGAGCTCACCCAAATTATTCTCGAAGAGATAAAGCGCGGTGCAGAGCAGCGCCGGCGCTTCATTAGCATTCCCCAGCCCATTCAGCTTTAAACGAAGATTGCCTGCCTCGGAAAATGATAAAATTGAACATGTGAAGCAGGGCATTATGTTCCATCAGCCGATATTATTTCCCACGCAGGGGCCGAGCGGAGACACAAACAGCTATTTATGCAGTGCCTGGCCAAGCCAGGGTGGCTTGGGAGGGGGGGAGCTGGCGGAAGGCTGCACAGGGTGGGTGGCGAGTAACCCCCTCCCATCCCTGGGCATGAGAGGGGCTGCCTGCATGCTGCTGGGGCTGCTCTGGCCTCCTGGGGACACTGAGGCTTGTGCCCAGGGTGCTGGGTGGGTCTGGGGACCACAGACCTCCTCTGTGCATCGGGTGAGGGAAGGGGCTCAGGGGTGCATGGGGTCCCCTGGGCAATGCTGGAAGTGCTCTGCAAGGCTGGGGCATCTCTGTCTGCTACCCTTCACCCGGGGGACGCGTGTCCTCTGCTAGGGCTGAGCAAGCGGGGTGCTGACTCCATGTGCAGGATGGGTCCCACCTCCCTGGGCTGTGTGCTGGGCCGGCAGGTGCTGAGGACCACCTGCAACTGGGGAGTGTGTGCCTCCCCGGAGGCAGGCAGGGAGGGCTGAGCAGGCAAGGAGGGCTGAGCAGGCAGCAAAAGGCTGAGCAGGCAGGGAGGGATGAGCAGGCAGGGAGGGCTGAGCAGGCAGCGGGGGACTGAGCAGGCAGCGGGGGGCTGAGAAGGAAGGCCCCCGGGGCTGCGATTGGATTTTGCTTGGCCATGCCGAGCCTATCGATCCAGCAGTAATTAAAGTCACTCCAAAACCTGACTCATATTCAACCTTGGGAGGAAAGACCTTTCCTGAGAAACACCCTCCGCTCCCCACGTGCCAGCACAGCGTGGAGCCTAATCCTGCCGGGGTGCTGCCAGCCTGTCCCAGCCCCCTGCCAAGCACTGTCCCCAAGGGGGACTCTGCCATGGGACTGCCTGGGGCCCAGGGCAGCAGCACCCCATCAGGCAGCATCCTGTCTGGTGTCCCCAGCACTGCACAGCCCCACAGCACCCTTGATGAGGTTCAGCCTTGGAAGTGGGGTTTGTGCCGCCTGGATCCCATAGTCCAGGATGAACCCAGGCTGTTTTGTCACCAAACGCCTCAGACACACCCCTGTGAAGTATGGTGCTGCCCTATGCCCCTCACTTGTCACTGCCTGGGCCCTGTGCGGGACCAGCATGGGGAGAGGAACCTGTTGGACCCTCAGCCGCCCTCGAGAGGCGGCGGGGTGCTGGGGGGGTACCTGCTGCTGCGTGCCCACGGGGGTTTGGTGGGTGGGTTGGTGGGTGGGTGGGTGTGCAGGAGCTTGCACGCCCAGCCCTGCCGCCAGCCCCACTGCTATTCCCGGTATTCACAGCAGGTCGGGACAGGCACCGAGGAGCGGGAGCTGCCGTTCACCGGGGCCCCCCCGCAACCCCGCCCGGAGCCCCCGGGAGAACGCAGAGCCACTAGGACCTGGTGGGCTGCAGCAGGGAGGGGGCCTGGGGCTGGGGGCTGCGCCGAGGAGCCCCTGTGCAAGGGACCCCGGGGGTTACAGCACACCCCCCGCAGCGCCGGGCAGCGACTGGGCTTTGAGGCGGGGAGGTGGCTCCACCTGCAGGACACGGCCCCGGCCGGGAGCCCCGGTGCTGGGGTCCCCACCGCCCCAGGCAGCCGGCGGCTCCGCGCCGCCAGCCGCTTTGCGTGGGGTCACAGCGGCGGGGGACAGCGGATAAGGACACCGGCTCCTCCGGCTCCCGCCCACGCCGCTCCCGGGAAGCGGGGCTGGGGGAAGCGCTGCCGGGAGCCAACCCCCTCCCGCACCCCTGCACACACCCCCCAGGGCACCCCACGCTCGGTGCTCCCGCCCGACGCCCCAGCACCCCCACAGCACCCCGCACCCACTGGGCCTGCACCCCTCAAGTGCTCCCATCAGGTACCCCCGGTGCCTGGGCACCCCACTCCCAAAGGCGACCCCCACCCAGCACCTTCACCCTGCCTGCCCCGGGCTCTTGCCCTGCACCCTGCAGCCAGCGCTGCCGCCCCGCACCCCGGGGCACCCCACGCCCACGCCCTCCCGGGAGGGCTCCCCCGCGCCGGCAGCCGTCGGGGCGGCGGGTCGGGCCCCGGTGGCGGCGGGAGGCGGAGGCGGAGCCGGGACGGGCTCCACCCCGGCCCCCGGCCCACATAGGCCGGCCGGGAGGGCCCCTCGCCCCCGGAGTCTGCGCCGTCCCGGGGGCTGTACGGCGGACCCCGGGGGAGGGCGTGGGGCAGGAGCTGCGGGGGTGAGGGTCCCCGGGAGGGGTGGGAAAGGGGGTACGTGCTGCCTGGCTGCGGGAGGGGGGGTTCCCGCACCGTCCCACGGCGGCGGGATGCTGCGGCTTCGCTGCGGGCGGCTCCTGGCCCGGCTGGAGCGGGCGGCGCAGCTGCTGGAGCTGGGCGGCAGCGTGGAGGAAGGTGGGTGCGCGGAGCCCCTCGGCCCGGGGCACCCCGGGACCCCCCCGGCTTTGCGGGCTGGGGGCTGCGTCCCTCCCGTCCATCCCGGCTGGCCACCCGCTTGTGTTGCCCCCAGACTACATCCAGATCGCTCGGTGCTTCGAGGCGACGCGCCAGAGATGCTGCCGCCTGGAGCAGGACGGGCGACGGGCCCGTGAGCAGCTGGCACGCGTGGAGGCCGAGCGGGCGGCGCTGGAGGTGAAGCTCAAGCATGCCCGCAACCAGGTGGAGGTGGAGATGAAGAAGCGGCACCGGGCAGAAGCTGAGCTGGAAAAGCAGGTCTTGGGTTGGAGGCACTGACCGCAGGGGTACCCCGTGGGTCTGGCTGCGGGCATCCCAGCCCACTCGCCACCGCCTCGTTTCGCTTGCAGGAGCGCAAACTTCAGCTGGTCTTCGAGTCCCTGATGCGGGAGCCGTGGGGCAGCAAGGTGCTGAGTGGGGAGCAGTGCTCCGTCCTCAGTGCCCTGGCCGGCCGGCGCCTCGGGGCAGCCCTGGCGCCGGGCAGGAGGTGAGCAGGGCTGGTGGTCCTCACCCCAGCCCTTCAGGCAGCCCTGGGCTCGGCTGTGCCCATCTCCCTCCTCCCCTCTGCTGGGCTCGAGGGGTTGGCCCCAGAGTGTGCTGGGGCCCCAGAGGCATCAGCTGTGGGCTCCCAGGAGTGGCTGTATGAGCAGGTGCTGTTTGGGTGAGGGGGATCGGTTTGGCCTGGCCAGGCTGACCCCCAGCTCACTCCACAGGTCATCTGCAGTGGACGAGTCGTGCCAGTCCCTCCTGTCCCACTCAGACATCAGCTACGACCGCACCGAGGACGATGTGGTAAGGAGCAACCTGCTGCGAGTCCCAGGGTTCAGCTTCTCCCCAGCAGTGAGGGGGTGGTTTTGCCCCACTCCTGCAGCGCGGCATCCCCTTTGCATGGCTATGGTTAGGAGTGGGTGCCCTGGGCTACCATCGGAGCTGGGGACGGATGCTGGGGGTGCCCCTGGCCCCGTGCAGCCCTGCCAGCCCCCAGCCTCCCCACTGCCTTTCAGGATGTTGATACGACAGTGGTGCGGACCCTGAAGCGCAAAGCCCAGGAGAGGCAGGTATGAGGGAAATGCTGGGATGCGGCAGCCCACGGGGGCTGGTGCTGAGGTGGGTTCTGTGCCTCTGAGTGGGTAAGGATCCCCTGGGTCTGCCCTGCTCTCCTGCACCGTGCCCCTGGGACCCTCTGCCCACACAGGTCAGCAGCCCAGGCTGGGGTGTTGGTCCTGGGCCGTGTAGGGTTAGGGCACCCAGGTACTTCTCCATCCCAGCACAGGAGGCTGCAAGGAGCCTGGCAGGGGGTTTAATTTATTGATGCTGGGCTGGGAGCGTCGTCTCTCAGCAGGCCTCCCACGATCAATAGAAACTCCATTACCCTGCACCGTGGCCCAGATGGGCTCCTCAATAATTCATCCCCATGTGCAGGCATCCCGCATCCTGCTCCACTCACACCTCTGCATTGCAGGCCTGGCCTGGTCTCCCCCAGTCCCAGGGCTGGCTCCAAGTCAGGTGGGGGGCCTGGGTCCCCATGGGTCACTACGGTCCCTGGTGTGGGGCAGGCAAGGCTGGGGGCAGGGTGAGACTGGGACCTTTTGTGGGGCTGAGATCACCTGGTTCGGGTGCTCTGGAGTGGGGGGTAGAGACAGGGAGGGGGTCCCTGCTTACCCTTTAACCCATCTTTGTCCCCAGCGTGTGTCCCTAGCCCCTCAGATTGGCCCCGTGGTGGTGGCGAAGCGGCACCGTTCTTCTGTGGCACCCTACAATGCCGTGAGTAGGGGCCCCAGCATGCCCTGGTAGGGATGGGGTGTGTGGGCTGCCCTGGTGCCAGAAGGCAATGCTGCAGCCTTCAGTCCTGCAGGCCTGGGGGTGCTGTGGGGTCTGGGGGTGCTCGGTTGTCCCTTCTGGGTGCCTGTGCTACCCTGGTCCCAATGGGGACAGCATCTGTTGCTGTGCCGGACCAGTGGCCTGCAGCCTGTATCGCCCTGTACTCAGGGTGACAGTATCTCTGGCTGTGCAGGACCGCAGGGATGGGGAGCAGGCGGAGCAGAGCTCATTGGGAGATGTTGGAGCACCATGGGGCTGCAGCCAGGCACGTTCTCACTGCCCTCCATCTTGGCAGGCGAGTGTCTCCCCTGTGGCCCCTCCTGCCGAGGTCCCAGGCCCTGCTGGCAACCTCCTGCCCCCTGCTCTGGTGCCACGCCGCCGCTCTCGCCAGGGACATCGTGTCTCCACATGTGCAGGTCACGGGAAGGGCTGAGGAGGGGGCTCGGGAAGGGCTGAGGAGGGGGCTCATGGGTGGTGTGGGACCAGCCGCAGGGTACTGGTGTCACAGGGGAGGGAGCGGATCTGCTGGGGGATGCTTGTCTCCACCATGGGGGTCCTCTGAATGTACCAAATGCCACTGTCCGAGGGCAGCTGGGATGTTGCAAGGGCTCCCTGTGCGGTGGGAAGCCTCCTTCCATCCCAGCCGGGAGCTGGGACGGTTTGCCTTTTTGGGCCCCCTCCTCTACCTTCTCTCTCTGCAGAGCTGACCACGGTGTGTGGCACCAGTGAGGATGTGGGCTGCCCTGCCCCAGGGCAGGAGAGTCACACCGAGGGCGGCTCCGTGGGGCACCCAGCACCAGCCCCCTTCCCCTCGCCTCCACGGGGCCTTCCACCACTCCAGCACCAGTTCACCTCCAAAACGGTGTGTGTCCCAGCCTCTTTCCCTCCTCTTAGCTGCTATGGACAAGGGAGCCAGGCAGGGGCAGCAGATCTGGGAGGCTCTTCTCTCTTCCCCCCAACCCCAGCTCTGCCTGCACGGGGGATGGATGGAGGCAGTGGGGGCTGGTTTGGGGGAGGTGGAGTGGTACTGGGTATCCGCAAGAAGGCAGGGGGACCCTGACCCTGCTCCCCCTCTCCAGGTGATCCGCCCTGAGCCGTGTGGTGTCTGCAGCTCCCGCATCCGCTTCGGGAAGGCTGCCGTCAAGTGCCGCCAGTGCCAGCTGCTGCTGCACCCCAAGTGCCGGCAGCAGTGCCCCGGCTCCTGCGCGCCCCGGCCTCGCCACCATGCCTGGCCCCGTGAGGTGAGGGGGCCACGGCGGTGTTTGGGGGCAGCTCCGTGTCCCGGTGGGGCTGCTGGGCTATCAGCCCTGGGATGCTGGGGCTCTGCTCACCCTGGCCACAGGGTTGGGGGGTGGGCGCAGAGCAGTTTGGCGTTGTCCTCCTCCCCAGGGTGTGCTGGCTGACTTCGCCCCTGCCACGCCGCCCCTGGTGCCCGCGCTGGTGGTGCAGTGTGTGACTGAGGTGGAAAGACGAGGCTTGACAGAGGTAGGAGCCGCGGCGGTGGGGGTGGTGATGCCATGGACCCCACTGGGCTGAGCCCCTCTCCCTACACCCCAGACAGGGCTGTACCGGGTGCCAGGCACAGAGCAGCTGGTGCGGGAGTGGAAGCGGAGGCTGCTGCGGGCTGGGGGCACGCTGCCCGCCCTCGGTACCGTGGCTGACATCCATGTGGTGTGCGGGGTGCTCAAGGACTTCTTACGGGGGCTCAAGGAGCCGCTGGTCACCTTCAGCCTCCACCCTGCCTTCCTGCAGGCTGCTGGTGAGTAGGGGCCCTGAGCCAGAGGGGTGGGAAGGGGCTGCTCCTCCTCTAACACCCCTCCCCGGTGCTGCCGCAGACATCCCGGACGATGCTGCCTGTGGCACGGCCCTGCGCCACGTGGTGAGCAAGCTGCCCCCGGCCAACAGGGACACCCTGGCCTTCCTCATGCTGCACCTGCTCAGGTGAGGGGCTCATCCCAGCACAGGCTCCCGTGGGTCTGTCCCCATGTCCCGGCTCTCTGCCCCTCACTAAGGCTCCATGCCCCAGCGAGGGGAAGCCGGGCTGAGGATGAGGGTCCCCTTGGTGGGGGCAGCATGCTCACACCATCCCACCTCACAGGGTGTCGTGCAGCCCCGACTGCAAGATGGATGTCTTCAACCTGTCCCGTGTGTTTGGTCCCACGCTGGTGGGACACGGCTCGGCCAACCCCACGCCGCTCGCCATCATGGAGGACACACCACGGCAGTGCAAGGTGAGGGGGTCCCCGAGGCATGGGCCGTCCCTTGGGTGCTGCCAGCAGCCCCATCCTCCATCCCTCCCTGCCCAGGTGGTGGCTCGGCTCCTCTCACTGCCACCTGACTTCTGGAGAGGCTTCGTGGAGACAGAGCAGGAGAACCTGGTGCCGACACCAGCCCCGGGGGGCCAACATGGTGAGGCACAGGAGCCCCAGCCCCCTCCCTGCCCTTGCCCTGTGGCTGCTGAAGGGTCCTGGGTGCCCAGGGCTGGGCTGGGGTGCTGTAGCCATCCCCATGTCTGTCCTGCAGAGCCGTTCTTCCACCCCGTCGCCTCCCCGGAGCCCAAGGTGGGCCAGCTGAGCCCAGCCGGCGCCTGCTGCCTCCCCAGCACCCTGCGGAGCTGCGTGGGCATGGCTGCCCGGCCCCCGTGAGTGCTGCCAGGGGTGGGTGGGTGGCCCAGGGGAGCTCGCTTTGCACCCCTGACTCATCTCTCCCCACGCAGGCAGGGGCCAGCCCCGAAGAAGGTGGGCCGGTTCTTCCCTTCTCCGGTGTAGCCTGCAGCAGCAGCAGCTCCCTGGGAGCACGGAGCTGGCACCGGAGGAGGAGCGAAGCCTGCGGGACCAGGCAGCTGCCTGTGGGCTGGTGGTACCGAGCTCCAAGCCCTGCTCTGCTGCCCTGGGGCTGGGGGAGCAGGGCTGGCTCTGCCCAGCCGCGGTGGCGGGGACACTGCCCCAGCGCTATACTGAGGGACCTGGTTTGTATTAAATGTTTGCAGCAAAACAAACCTGGCTGTGGCTGCCGTCTGTCTCTCCCTGCTGATGCCAGGTGCCAAGTTTGGGGCTCACTGGCATGACGAAGCCTGGCTGGGCAGGAGACAAGAGCTGTGCTGACAGCAAGGGCTTTTGCTGGGCAGGGAGGGCAGGCACAGCCCCCTCCCGCTCCAGCTCAAGAAGCCCTCCTCTCCCAGCCCTGGAGCCCAGGATGCGGGAGGCCCCTCTTTCAGCCCAGATGTTGGCCTCAAGTAATCAGAGCTGTTGTTGCTCAGGGCAGGACAACCTTAAAGCGTTTCCAGACTTGCTGGCACCTCAGCAGAGGCCCCTTTAACTCCTTCCTCCCCTCCAGCCCCGGCGCTGGAGCTGCAAAGCTCAAGCAAGGCTGGGATGCACAGCTCTCCCCCTCCAAGAGGGGGAAAGCTGGATGAGGCTCTAATGGAGCAAGGGCTGAGTAAGGATTTGTCCCGCCAGATAACTCTGCACAAGGGACAGCCAGGACAAGGGGAGCGTAGGGAAAAGGGGCATTACACAACAGGGCTCAGAACCACCCTAGGGCCACATCCAGCAGCTGGGAAACCTTTGTCCCTACTAAAAGCCAGGTCAGATGTGGGACACAGGAGAAAATTCATGTACAGTCCTGAAGCAAGTATTTTGGCTCACTTTCCCCCAGTGCACGGGTGTTCACTAGCAGGCAAGGAAATTAGCACATCCAAGGCAGAGGCAAAACTGAAGGAGTTTAATGTGCTTAAAGCCAGGGAACAGCTAATCCCCTCCCAGGACCACAGGAGAACTGGCACAGGAAGGCACAGGGCTGGGAGCAAGGATTTACTGCAAATCCATCGAGCTGGGGTGGTACTGGATGGATGGAGAATCCTTAATGCGGTGCCTCGCTGAAGGTGAGAGGCGTGATGGGGCCCTCGCTGGAGTGCGGGGCTTTAGCAGAGTGCCAAAAACAGAGGCAAAGGCAGGGAGGTAAGTGGATAAAGGGCAGCGTTTGTCACCGTAGGCAGACTGTACCAGGGCAGACAATAAATAAGTTTTTTGCCTTCAATAAAAAGTTTGGGTTTTTTGAGACAGAGTGAGGCAGTGGATCTCTGACACCTGCATGCATGGAAATTTGACTGCATGTGGATGTGGCTGGTGCAAGGGCAGACATGCAGCGAGTTCCCCCAAGCGACACCCATGCTGGTGGGGAGGAGGCTGTCAGCCCACCAGGGTGGCAGGGGGCCTGCTGCCGTCACCCTGAGCCCTGCCTAGGCAGCCTGCGCAGGTCTCGGCCTGACGGGAGCAGGCTCGGCAGGGCTGGCAGCTCTCTTGGCTCATCCTGAGCCCTTGGGGGCGGAGGTGGTGCTGTGGAATGGGGTGCTTTTGCAGCTCCCTCCAGGGCCAGCAGTCTGCCTGTCCAACCCAGCCCTCATGTGCCAGGGCCCTTGGGACAGCCTGGTGCTGCTCCGTTTGCCCAGCGGTGGGCAGGAGCCCAGCTTGGGCTGTTGCAATCCTACTGCTGAAACAGGGGTCCTCACAAGGGGCTCCTGCAGCGTGAGCCGCCTATGCAGGGCAGGCAGATTCAAAGCTTCCCCAGGCTCTGAGATGGGCCACAAGACCTTCCAGGGAGTTGCAGACAGCAACTGATGGAGGGGAGCCTGGTGAGAGGGGGTGGAGGCGAGACAGTGCTGGTGGAGAAACACCCAAAGCTGGACCCAAGATGCTGCAGGCAGCAAGGGCTCCCTCAACAGCCTCAGCCCAAGGCTCCCTGCACAGGCATGCAACCTGGTGCCAGGACCACCTGCTGTCCCTGAAGCCTTCATGCTGCCCTACAGCTGGTCCCTGGGCTGCAAGAGAAGCAGCAGTATGCGAGGCTGATGCTCACCAGCTTTAATATCTGTCTGGAGTAGGAGTCAGGCACTTGTAGGGCTCCTGGCCTGCACCTACCCCTCTCGTGGTGCTGGGAACCTCCCAGGAGGTGAAGCTTCAGTACAGGCTCTTGCTGTGGGGCACAGCAGGGCGCGGGTGGCTGGTGCTGGCCCCCCCAACCCAGCGAGCCGCTGACTCACAGGATAATCTGGTTTTTGTAGCTGCGGCTCAGCTCCTTGTGAGGAAGGACGATGGAATTGAGAATAACGACCTCAGCAGGGATGGTGACACTGCAGCCTGCGGGGAGAGTGCGAGGGGCTTAGCAGGAGGGGAGAGACTCTGCCCCACTGCGTGGGGCCGGGACAGCTGGGTGTGGGTGGGACATACCCAGGATTGTGATGGACGGTGTGAGGCGCCCGTCCCGGAAAAGGGTCTCGCTGTCAATCTTGGCATAGGGGTCATTGGGGTTGGGGTCACTAGGTGTTCCTTCAACCCGGGCCCAGCGCCCGATGGTGCTGTCCCAGCCCACAATGGTATTGAGGACACAGGTGTGGTCCTGGGGCAAAAGAGAGGGGGATGAAGCGTACTGCTGTCTCCCTGCAAAGGGTGGGGGTGGACACCCACACCCTCAGTCAAACCCTACTTACGTGGAGCGAGGCACCGTGCAGGACAATGGACTCTCGCACGCGCACACCAGCTCCCACCGTCACCCCCTCCCCAATGGAGACATTAGGGCCCAGCTGTGAGGACAGAGGGAGGCGGTCAGGTCAAGGACTACGGCACCTCCAGCACCCCTGAGCATCGCCCTGCCGCAGGGCCCCCCAGGCCCGCACTCACCACTGCAGTGCTGTCAATGGAGGCCGTCGGGTGGATGTAAACACTCCCTGCAAGACAAGGCAGCTGCGTCAGGGGAGGCAGCGTGCAGGAGCGCCCGCCTCTCCGATCAGGGGAAGTCCTGCCCGTGGGTCCCACTGCCTCCCCAGGCAATGGGGGGTGTCGGAGTAGTACCTCGGATGATAGGGCCTCCAGGTTTGTTCTGGGCCAGCCTCTCTGGGTGGCTTTTGCTGTACTGGTTTAAGTAAAGGCGGCTGGCATAGATAGCAGAGCTGGGGGAGGAAAAGCAAAAGATTTTTATAAGCCTCTCCATCACTACCAGGGCAGAGAAGGGTCTGAATCCGGTACCCCCTACCCAGCCCCAGCGCGCAGCTTGAGCACCCTCCTCTCCCATCCCTGGTTCACAGCACTTGATGCTCCCCCTGCACCAGGTCCAGCCCCAGCCCTTACCCAGCTGACTTGATCTGGCTCCAGAAGCCATCAGTTTTGTAGACATAGAGTTTGCCGCTCCCAGCCAGCGCTGTGAAAACGTCCTGCTCTAGCCGGATCACTTCTGCACGCTGCCAGCCATTGGAGCTTTCCTCTCTGCAAGCGAGAGGCCCGTTAAGACACCCACCCCAGTCACGGCCTCTGCCAGGGACCTCAGCAGGTACCCTCCCCAAATCCGGGGGCTCTGGTGATCCTAAGCTCCTGCCTAGCCATGCACTTCTCCCCAAAGGTGGGGACAGTCCCTGATGCCAGACTAGGCCTGCCTAGCCCCACTGAGCCCCAGAGCAGCAGAGGGACAGGGCTCTGCCAGCTGAAATAAGCTCTGGACCAGAAGATGATGTTGCAAGAGCCCCACCCAGTCCAGGTGGGTGTATGAGTGACAGATCCTGCCCCTGCTCCAGAGCCCTGCACAGCTGGGTTTTTGCTTGGGTGCTGGCAGAGATGTCGGGTGATGGGCTGGCTGGTGCAAAGAGCTGGAGTGGGGAGCAGAGCATTCCCAGGTGAACAGCTTGCTCAGCCCCTTGTCCAGAGCTGAATGAGGATGGAGTAGGAGGAAAGGAAGGGAGAGGGGGAGTCTCAAGCTGGCCAGGAGGGGAGCAGAGGAAAGAGCAGCCTTGCAGAGCAGCTTGCAGCAGGAATGAAAGCATGTGTTACCGCTAGGGGTGATCCAGCCCGGAGAGCAGCCAGTGCAGACACAGAGGGAGACTTACCCAAGGTAAGGACAGCTGGTGCAGGACCAGGAAACAAGTGAGTGATGGCAGAGAAGGAGAGAAGATAGAGAAAGAATGGAGGATGAGTGTGCCGCTACAGCCCCGGGAAGCAGTGGGGTGGGAGGGACGTGGGACAGAGAGAGGCACTCACAGCACTAGCTCCTGCTGGTTCCTTTGGAAGACCTCACCGATGTGCTGGAAGATGGCAGGTGTGAACAAGTAGATGCCACAGTTAATGATCTCACTGACAAATGTGCTGGGCTTCTCCACATAGTGCTGGACCTGGAGGCGAGGGAAGAGTCCCGGGGCGCAGCCCCCGCGCCTGGCATCACGCCCTCTGTGGCACGCTGGGAACGTGCGCCCACGCGGACAGCGCAGCACCCGCTGTCCGGGCCATGCCCGGCTCCCCGAGGCCCTCCAGTACCTCCTGCGTGTCCGCGTTCGCCACAATGCAGCCGTAATTCAGCGCCTGCGTCCTGTTGGCCTGCGGAGCGAGGACACGTTAGCGATGGCGGAGCAGATGAGACCTGGAGGTCGCACCCAGGGACCCACCCCCCCTCCCCCCCCTTGCCCCTGCAGCAGCCGCTGGCTTCTCAACAAGCCCCATGGCAGAGCACCGCTGCTCCTCTGCTCCCCAGCACTGCCACTCACTGTGGTGCCCAGAATGACAAAGCTATGCACGTCCCCGTGGCGCTGCCAAAACTCCAGCATCTCCTGCAAGGGGAACTCTGAGCACACGTCCGCGTTGAGGACAAAGAAGGCCTCAGTACCACCTGACAGGATCTGGTCTCGGAAGTGGTAGATGCCACCACCCGTGCCCAGTGCCGCGTACTCCTGGAGATACCTGTGAGCCAAGCAGGGAAAAGCGAGGGCTTAGGGAAGTGGGTGTCGAGTGACACCAACGGGCAGCAGGGCAGGGAATGGCTGGCAGGGGCTGGAAGGACACAATCCTGCCACGCAGTGATGAAACTTATGTGGACGTGGGCTTGGAGCTGTGCTGGAGAGGCACCTTTGGAGCAGGAACCAGCCAGGGCAGGGCCCAGGGCGAGAGAAATTTGGCGGAACTAACAGGGAGGCCAGCTGTGCCCATCTGAGGTGGGGCAGGGCCCACCTGCCCAATGCCCAGGCACTGGCTGGGGGCTGCCAGTCTGGGGGTGGCGGGTGAGGGGTAGTGCCAGTGCCACCGTGGGTACTCCCCGGGTGGGAGGGCTCCTGCCCACCTGATGGGGATCTTGAACTCCTGCTGCGCCGACACCAGGAAGCGGCTGAGGGCCTCGTGGGGCTGGTAGAAGCCCATCAGCAGGATCTCCTTCATGCCGGGCACCTGGGGAGGGAGGGAGGGAGCAGAGTGTGGAGGGTGGCCCTGCCCCCAGCCCTAGCCCCCCCTCCCCCGGCCCCCCGTACCTTGGCGCAGGCCTCGATGTGGTGCTGCACCATGGGCACCCCGGCCACGGGAAAGAGCGGCTTGGGCACCTCGAAGGACAGCGGCCGGAACCGGGTCCCTGTGGAGCAAAGGCGGTGGGGGCCGGGGGAGTGGGTCGGCGGGGCCCGACGCCACGGGGGGGGGGGCGGGGTTCGGCGGGGCCCGGCGCCGGGGGGACGCCCCGCGGGGCCGGCGCACTTACCTTTCTGCGGGCCCCCGATGAGGATCACCGCCTTCAGCGGCATCGCGGCTCCGCTCCGCTCCGGCGGACTCTGCCCCGCCGCTGCCGCCGCTTCCGCACACGTGGCTGCGACACGTCAGCGCGCGGGGCTCTCGCCCCGTCATCGCGTCACCGCGCTGGGAAGGGGCGAAGGAAAGCGCCCGCCTACCGCCAGGGGGCGCCGCAGCCGGCAGAAGGCGGGGAATGCGCCTGCGCGTGCCCGCCCGCGCCTGCGAGTGGGCGGGGGGCTGGTGTCGAGCCTGGGGGCGTGCAAGGGGGCGCCGCGCGCGTGCGCGGGAGCGGCGGTGCGTGTGCGAGGGGCCGGCGCTGCGCGTGCCGGGGGGGGGGGGGGGGGCCGCTGCGCGCGCGCGGCGGGCGTGCAGAGGCGCCGCCGTGGGACGTGTGTGTGCGCGCGCTCGTGCAAGGGAGCGGCTCTCTGTGGGCACGCGTCAGCGTGAGCGTGCGAGGGAGCCGCCGCCGCCGCGCGCGCGCGCGCGTGTGTGTGTAGCCCCCGGGCGAGCGCGAGTGTGCGTCGGTGTGCAGGGCAGGGGCGCCACGGGCGGTCCTGCGGGCTCGGGCACACGGGCGTGTGACGTCAGGCTGCCCCGGCGTGCAACAACCGGCCGTGCCGGCGTGCAAGAGGCTGCCCCGCGCTGGGGGCCTGTGTGCGCCCCCGGGGGCCGGTGGGTGCAGCCGAGGGGGCTGCGGGGGGGCGGTAACCGGACCCCCGCCCCCCCCCCCCCCGGCCGGCGCGGCCTCCTGCGGGCAGCGGGTATTTATAGGTCCCTGCCGCGGGCACCCGTCACCCGCGCCCGCCGCCTCCCCAGCGGGGGCCGTGCTCCGGTTGCCCCGCTGCCCCGGGCCCTCCCGCTGCCCCCGGGCCCTCCCGCACCCGGTCTTCTCTCTCCATGACGCCAGCCCCCCCCCCCCCCGCCGTGAGCTAGCCCACCCTCCCCTCCCCGGGCGCTTCTTCGCAGCTTCCCTGTTTTCCTCCACAAGTTTCGGACACCCTTGCCAGCCCAGCCCCACCTGGAAGCCTTCCTGGCTTTGAGTCCCTGGATTTTGGGGACAGCACGCTGCTGAGACGCCCAGCCCTCGGTGACAGGTCTGCCCACCCAGCCACCCCCCGTCCCCTCCCGGCAAGGCGCAGAGGTGGGACCGGCTGCTCAGGGTCTTTATTGCTGCTCTGGCACGTCGCTTGCTCCAAACCGCGGGGACACTGGCAACTCCGGAGCCCGGCAGAGGGGATGGGGATGGGGATGGGGACAGGGATGGGCAGAGGCCCTCTCCCCAAAGTCAATAAATAAAGCCCTATCGCTACAGCAGCATCTGGAAGGCGGGTGCCCAACCGCTGCCCCCTGTCCCCTGCTTCAGGGCACCCCGGCCATGCTGGAGCATCCTACCGCCAGCCAGGGAGAGGGCGAGGAGGGGGCACAGGGCTCGGTAAAGCGCCTGCGGGGCTGTGCCCGGGCACCGGGGGGCTTGGGTGAGAGGTGGCGTGGGGTGGGCGCATGGGGGGTCTGGGGACAGGCGGGTGGGCCGGCGGCAGGGCGAGGGCTGGAGCAGGGCGGGCAGAGCACGAGCAGAGCAGTGTGGGCCTGAGCAGGCGCAGGAGGTGTGCGTGGCACGTGGGTGCCCCCCCCGTGAAGAGGGGGTGCTGGCCAGACCCCCACCCCGGCGCAGGGCGCAGCCAACAGCCCCAGGGAAGGCACCGGCATCGGTCCTGGGGCCGCAAACCCGCTCACCAGGACCGGGGCTGGGAGGAGCGGAAGGCAGGGGGCTGGCGGCCCCTGTTCCCAGCCGTAAGGACCGGGGCTGTGCCGGCTGGCGGGGGGCTGCGAGCGGGCCCCTCTGTGTGGGAACTACTGGAGCAGCCTCAGTCCTCGGGCGCTGGCATACAAACTGGGGGGAGCGCAGGGACCCCCGTGCTGCGGCCGGGGGCAGCTGCAGGCTGTGGCGTAAGGCACACGGCTGATGGGACCCGCGTGGCCAGGGCTGGCCGGCGTGCTGGTGGCTCTCCTACTCCCGCCTGGGGCTTTCCTTGTTCCCCCATTCCCATTCCATGCTTGTCCCGACCCTTTGCCCCATTCTCAGTTCCTCACAGCAAGGCTTCCCACTGCTCGCCCGCTGCCGGACCTCACTGCCAGGCCGGCTGGGGCAGCACCTCCCCTTTCTCTTGGCACCGCCAAAATGATGCCAGCCGCCAGCATCCCTGGCGGCAGCACGTGAGGTCCATGGGTTCATCCCGGTGTGTCCCGGCTCCTCCTCAACCACTCTGTCCCATGGCCCCTGGAATGTTCCTCTGGCTCCTCGGCCCCTCACGGCCATGGCCAAGGCACTGGCTACTGCGGCCCCGGCGGCTGGCCGCCCTGGTAGGAGCGGAGTAAGACCTTGTGCTTGGTGACGGCCTCGCCGCGGCGCCGCTGGTGCTCCACCAGGAACTCCTTGAGGCGGTTGGTGGTGAAGGTCAGGGTCTGGCGGCGCAGCTTCATCAGGTAGGCGTCCTGGAGCCAGGCGTTGGCAAAGCAGTCCTTCACCGTGGGGCGGCTCCTGGGGCAGGGGTGACTCCATGTCAGAGGCCACGGAGTGCCCACCATGGCCGCACCCCCCCAAACGCAGCCACCATCCCTGCCCTGTAAGAACAGGGGGTCCCAGCCCTCTCCAAGAGCAGGGATGGATCCCAGAGTCCTGGGCTCAGGAGATCCCAGTCCTCACCAGGAACAGGGATGGACCCTGGGATCCAACTGATGACGTCTGGAGGGGCCCCGTGGGGCAGGGAGCTGCCCGCCTGGCCCAGTTGGAGGTGCGGTCTGGGGCCACGTGTCCTCCCTGGCTGGGCCAGGCACTCACCAGGGGTGGACAGCGAGGACCTTGCGGATGAAGAGGGCGGCACTCTGCGAAACGTTGGGGTACAGCTTGAAGGCATCAAAGCGCCCTGCCAGGATGCGGTTCTCCGTCTCGATGGGGTCCAATTCGAAGAACGGCGACCGCCCGCTGAGCCTGCAAGTGTGGAGGGGGTGGCATGGGCTGGGGGGCAGTGGTGGGAGGGTAGCTGGCACCCTCTACCTGCCCATCCCTGTTTTAGGACAGCCACAGCTGCCCAGGGTGTCTCGATGCCCATGTCCAGCTGGGAAGGCTGTGCAGGGCTACAGCAGCCCCCAGCCCACCACCAGCCTGATGTTCCCCATGGCACCAAGCCCTGGGTGGGGCTGGCTGCACCTCAGGGTGCTTGTTCTCCCGGCCGCTTCTCTTACATGATGTAGGTGAGAACGCCAACGCCCCAGACATCTGCTGCAGAGCCCACCGGGTCCCCCTTCACCACCTCTGGTGCTGCAGGCAGGGGAGCAGGTCTGTCATATGCACTGGGGGACCCAGCCCCAGCACCCCCAGCATCTCCAGCACCCTCAGCACTCCCAGCACCTCCAGAACCCACAGTATCCCCAGCACCCACAGCATGCAGAGCATCCCCAGAACCCGCAGCAGCCACATCACCCCACCATTGCACCCTCCAGCACCCGTCCCTGTCACCCCAATACCATGATAGAGCCCAGCACCTCCAAGGATACCCCAATTGCCCCGCAGCACCCAAACTCTCCTACTGAGCCCGGCAACACTACAGAAACCATCAGCAGACACCCCAAGCACACCAAAGGTCCCCCAGCTTCCCCAAGGACACCTCAACTCCTCCCCATTCCCAAGCCCCCCAGTACATGGGCACACATGCACATCTCGAGCAGAAGCATGCCCCAGATCTGTCCCTGTCCCTGTCCCTGTGTCCATGCCACTGCACCCCTGGTGCCCCACTCACACATGTACTCCAGGGTGCCAACGCGCCGCCCCAGCTGCCGCAGCACAAGGGGGTTGTAGGTCTGGGCACTGCCGAAATCAATGATCTTGAGGGCGTTCATGCCTGAGATGATGACGTTGTCCGGCTTGATGTCGAGGTGCACGATGCGGCGGCTATGCAGGTACTCAAGGCCCTGCAGGAGCTGCAGCACGTAGCTCACCACGTCATCCTCTGAGTAGCGAAACCTGGGGGCAAGCGGCATCAGCAGGTGGCCCTGTGCTGGCAGCTGTCCCCCTCAGCCCTGCGCTCACCCGTACCTGTCCACGATGCTGTAGAGGATCTCCTTGCCAGTGCAGTTCTCGCAGATGAGCACCAGGTAGCGAGGGGTGATGTACGCCTCGTGCAGGGCCATGATGCGCTCGTGGTGCAGGGCCTTGAGGATCTCGTACTCCTGCAGCACGCTCTGCTTCCGCTCCGCCTCGTAGGGCACGATCTTGGCCATGAAGAGCTTCCCCGTGGCGTTCTCCTTGCACAGACGGATCACCCCAAAACGGCCCCTGCAGCACAGGGAGGTGCTCAGCATCCCCAGCATGGGCTGCTGGAGGGGGGAACACCACCCCGGCAGAGCATCCTGTCCCACCACTACTCACCTCGCCTTCTCGTCCAGGAAGGTGTAGGGCTTCTGGGGGACCCCTTGCCGCAGCGCCGTGCTGTCTTTTGCTCCTGGGACCCCGCTCTTGACTGGGGGCTCCTTGGAGGATGAGTCGGTGTCGAGGGGCTCCTGCGCAGAGGGCGATGTGGGGGGCAAGGAGACGAAGGAGGTGACCATGTAGGGGGGCATTTTTCGCGTGGGTGTGGCGTTGGGGGCAGGAGACAGCGTGGGGACTGAGCTGGGGGTGGTTGACACTGGGGTGGAGAACTTGGAAGAAGATGGAGCGCGGGGTGGGGGGGACGTGTCCGTGGGGGGTGTGGGAGAGCCCTGGGTGGGAGTGTCTGTGTGGGGTGAGGTGACAGTCCGAGGCGGGGTGAACATCAGCTCGGGGGGCACGCAGACGGTGATGTCAGGAGGGAGCTCAGGGGCTGGCCGCGGGAGCTCGGGGTCTGGCCGCGGCCTCTCCTCGTGGGGCGCAGGGGGCTGAAGGGTGCCTGGGGGGACATCTGCCTGCACTGCCCCATCTGCCTTCTGCATTGCTCCCTTGTGCTTGCGGGGTGGTGTGGTGGGGGGGGGCCCTGCGGCTGGCGGCTCCAGCTGCCCCACAGGCGTCTGGGTTGACCGGCTGGAAGCCACCTTCTCGGGGATGGGGATGGGGACAGTGATGTCCTTGGCTGGGGCAGCTCGGGCACCTGTGGGGAGCAAAGGGAGGGGTAAGCCAGGAGCAGGATGCAAGCGGTGCCCTGTTCCCCAAAGCCTTGGGGGGAAGATCCCCCAGGACTCAAGAACCTCCAGAGCACCCCAGAGGCTGCAGGTCCACAGGTGGCCCCACGGCTGCCCCACGCCCCGCGGGACAGGGCTCGCTCACCCGTCGCCTCGAGGTGCACCTTCCCTGACGGGGTGCTGTAGGGCCCCTGCCCGGCCTTGTTGACACAGGCCACCCGAAACTTGGCGATGCTCCCGGGGGGCAGCTCCGTCACATTGAAGTAGCAGTCGGTGATGCCGGTGGTGACGATCTTCCACTCGTGCTCCCCTGACAGCGCGGGGGCAAGGTGAGGTGAGGGCAGACCAGGGGCAGCCCCCTGCCCCTCACCCCTGACCCTACCAAGCCCCAGGGAACAGCAAGGATATTGGGCACTTTTTTCGTGGCTTGGTGTCCCTGGTGAGCCCATCTTTCTGGCTGAGGGTCCCGGGGAACAGGAGGCACCCACTTACCGTCCAGCCTGCGCTCCAGTGTGTAGGTGCAGGGGGCTTTGCTCTCTGCGGGCTTCCACAGCACCAGCACCGTGTTCTTGTACTTCTGGGGGATCTCCGGGGTGCCCGGCCGTCCAGGGAGCCCTGTGAAGGGACACACAGCGTGGGCTGGGTGCCTGGCCAACGGCAGAGCAGAGCTTCTGGAGCTCAAGGGCAGCACAGTATGGGCTCAGAGGTGCTGGAAGTGCCTGTGCAAAACCAGCCTGTCCCCCCTCACAAGTCTCAGCCTCTTGCAGATGTGGAAAGCAGAGCGCAGGTGACCTACTCTGACCTGCCCTGAGCCCCGGGGTGTATGTCTGGCACGTCCTCTTTCCCCATGGGGCAGTACCTCTGTCCCCTGAGGTCCCCCACTGCCTCCTTACGTGCCACAGCCAGCGTGCAGGAGCTGATGGCCGTGCCCAGGGTGTTGGCAGCTGCACACTCATACAGCCCTGCATCCTTCCTGGAGACCTTGGTGATGGTGAGCATCTGCCGGCCATCCTTGCAGGAGACTACATTCAGTGCAT
Organism: Leptosomus discolor; assembly: GCF_034619465.1. Lineage (NCBI taxonomy): Eukaryota > Metazoa > Chordata > Aves > Leptosomiformes > Leptosomidae > Leptosomus > Leptosomus discolor. The sequence continues at coordinate 18,341,611 of NC_141395.1, read as the reverse complement.
TGTCTGGCTGCAGGGACCTCTTGTCTGTGGGGGAGAGCAGAGGAGATGGATGCTACAGTGCCCTCCCCGGCACCCACCCACCGAGGCAGTGCAGGCAGCCCCCCACCTTTCATCCAGAGGATCCTGGGGGTCGGGCTGCCAGCAGGCAGGCAGCAGAGGGTCAGCGCCTCGCCCTCCAGCAGCACCTGGTCCTTCAGCTTAATGTGGAAAATGGGGGGAAAATCTGGAAAGCAGAGAGGGGGTCAGGCTGGGGCAGCAATGGGCACCCACCATCCCATCCTGGGGCTGCACCTACCTGACTCACTGGGAACGTGCGGCCGGCCGGCAGAGGGTCCCTCCTCCCGCAGCAGGCTGGAGGGGATGCTGGGCTGCGAGGCCATCTTCTCCTTCTTGCCCCGTGAGAGCCCCCAGCGCTCCCAGCGGGACCGCTTCTGAGACTCACCCCCACCTGTGGGCACCCAGCGCGGCTGAGAGTGGGGCCAAGCCGGGGCGGCCATGCCCACCGCACCCAGGGCAGCTGGGCCACGGGGTGCCAGCGGGCCCCTGCCTCGTCACTCACCTTTGGCAGAGGCAGAGGAGCGGGTGCTGCCCTCTGAGCGCAGGGACTCAGAGGAGGGCGCGGGTGCCGGGGGGGGCCCTGACCGCAGGCTCTCCCCCTCGGAGCTGGCACGGCGCAGCTCCCCTCGCCCCTCATCCTCTGGCCGCTCGTCCGACAGGCTGCGCAGCCGTGCAGAGACCCGCTCCATCGTGGCGCTGATCTTCCTCCGCACAGCCACCGCCGGCGACTCGCTCTCCCCTACGCCCCCCGGCTCCGACTTGAGGCTCTCCGAGTCCCTCCGCTCCTTGGAGCTGCCCAAGGCCAGGCTCCAGGAGGAGCGGCGTCCACCGGATGGGGTCTCGCTGCCTCCATCCTCCCCCCTGCTCTTCTTCCTCTCAGCAGGCGGGGTCCGCTTGAGGAGCACAGACATCCTCCGGAGGAAGCCCCTGTCTTTCTCTACCTCGTGCAGGTCCTGCACTGACTTGGACTTGGCCGCCAGCCCGGTGGGACGGTCCCTGCGCAGCTCCAGGGGCACGCCGGCCGGTGTGGGACGGTAGATGCCCTCGTCAGGGGCCGGGGGGCCGGCCAGGTGCCGGTCCTCAGAGCGGGAGCGGGTGAGGAGCTTCAGCCCCCGGCTGAGCGATGACTCCCGGCTCCGCTTGAACTTGGCCTCGAAGACCTCCTCCGAGTCAATGTCCTGGATGAGCAGGGAACTGGAGGAGCCAGCGGGCTTCACCTCCCTCCTCAATGCTGCTGCTGGTGCTGGCGGAGGGGGCTCAGTGGGGGTTGCTAGTGCAGGCCGGGGGGGTTCCTCAGTGGCTGGCTCCCCACCTTGCACAGCTCCCATGGCTTGCATGACCTTGGCATAAGAAGAAATTTTGGGGGCTTGGGTGCCAGGGGCCGGGGGCTGTGGTGGGGTGGGTGCTCCTGTCCTGGTAGCCCCTTCCCCGCTGGCTCCAGCAGCCTTGGTGGGCATCTTCTCCTCCTGCCCCCTGGCCATGGGCTTCTTTCCCACGGTGGTCGTGGCGGCTGTGCTGGCCCCGGGCTGGCCACGCTCCTCAGGCATGCGCCTCCTCCCCAAGGCAGCCTTGGCAGCAGGGGCCCGGGGGACAGTGATCTCCAGCGCAGGGGGTGTCAGCAGGCCAGGGGTGTCCGGCAGTGCCGGGGGCCGGGCATCGGAGAGGGCCGAGAGTGAGGGGGACTCCTTGAGCCGCTGAGCCTCCAGGTGGGCCACTGGGATCTCCAGGGGCGCACCGGAGCGGCGGTGCCGGACGACAGGCTCAGCGTCTCCATGGCTGAAGGAGCTGCTCTTCTGCAGCTGGCGCTCGGCGGGGAGGAGGCGCGGGGAGGTGGCCTCGCTGGAGGCCGCCCGCACCAGCCGCGGCACCGCTGGCGGCTCCAACCGCGTCGGTCGCGGGACCTTCTTGTCGGGGCTGACCCCCAGGGTCTCCAGGAGGGGACCCCGCAGGCCACTGACCTTGCCATCTCCAGGGCCGCCCCGCAGCAGCCGCTGGCGCATCAGCTCCAGGCGCTGGGCGTGATCGTCCTCCCCCCAGGCCCCTTTACGCCGTGGCAGCTCCATGGAGGCCGCCTTGGCCAGGACCCGGCGGGGGTCCCGGCTCACCTCGGCCCCCTCCTCAGTCCCTGGGGGCTGGTGGACCAGCAGGGCACTGTCGGCCGATCCACCCCTCTTCAGCTCTCCCCGCCGGCTGCTCCCTGGGGACTCCAGGCTGGAGCCCTTCCTCATGGCTTTGCGGGGGTACTCCGGCCGCTTCTGGGCTTCAGGGGCTTCTTCATCGGAGGAGCCAGGTGCCTCTGCCTCTGCACACGGCCGCCGCGGCCCAGAGGCCCTTGGCCGCTTCCCCAGGGCCACTCCAGGCTTCCCCATGCCCTGGCTCTGCCACTCCATGGCAGAGACATCCCCTGGCGCGACCCCCTCCAGCCGTGGCCCCTCGGATGGCCCAAGGGCCTCATCGTCCGTGGGAATCTCGTTGAGCGACATGCGGGAGCCAGAGAACTCCACCTGGTGTGGCATAGGGATGAAGGGCAGCTCGTCCAAGTCGTCCGAGTCCGAGGAGGATGACAGCGCTGGTGACTCCTTGAGGTGCCGGGGCACGGCGATGGAGAGGTGGTTGGACGTGTCCTCCAGCAGCTCCGGGATTGGGCGCAGCACCATGTTGCACTTGTAGCTGATCTGCGAGCGCTGCAGCCGGCGGAGAGGGCTGGATCAGGCCCGGGTGGGTGGCATGGCGTCATCCTGCCCAGTGCGCATCACCCCATCCTGCCCAGCACACAGCCCTGCCTTCCCTGCTCCCTCCCCAGCTCCTGCCTTCACCTGCCATTTCCGACGGGAGAGGAAGAGCTTTAGGTGGTCGGTGCTGATGACCTTCCCCTTGGCCAGTGTCTGTGGGGCGAGGGGACAGCAGTGTCCCACGGAGCCTGTAGCAGGCTCAGGGGAACCCTGCTGCTGCCGGGTGCCGGGTCCTTGCCCAGGCTCACCTTGAACCAGGGATGCTCCAGGGTCTGCTCCGCATTGGGTCTCCTGTGAACCAACACGGCCGGCTGAGAAGTGCCCGAGCTGGGGGGATTTGGCCAGCCAGGGGAAGGGCAGAAGGGTCTGGCTGCCCATGTTGCACCCCAGCAGGGCTGTGCAGCCAGCCTCCCCTTGGGCACCCCAATGCATTGGGGTCCCCACCCTCCCTGGAGCACAAGGCTTATGCTGGAGGGGTGGGGGCCGGAGACCCTGCAGCACTCACAGCCTGTCGTTCACCAGCACTTTGATGACGAAGCCCTTGGCTTCCCGGGTGAGCCCCTGGAACATCCTCTCCTCAAAGGCCACGTTGTAGTTGCGGATGTTCATCAGCGTCGTCTTGTCATTCTCCCCCACGAAGGGGGAGATCCCTGTCAGGCTGCCGAGGAGGGGACACTGTCATCGGTCCGTGGGGACATGGGGAACAGCATGGCAAGTATGGGGAACCAAGGATGGGACTCCAGACCCCAGCCCCAATGCCATGGGGAGGACAGAGGCGGGAGCAACTGGGGAGGAGGCTGAGCCTGCAAGGAGCGATGTGCATGGCCGCAGCCCCAGCATTGCAACTGGCACAGGGGTGTCCCTCCAGTGGGGGCCCACTGGGGCACTTACCAGAGGTAGGCGATGACCCCCACGGGCCTGTGGAGAGGACAGCGTGGTTACTGCACAGCACAAGCCCTCCAGGGCGCCTGGTCCCTCCTGGCATAGTGGGGAGCCCAGCTTCCACCCCAGGGCCACCCTTACCAGATGTCGGTGACGCTGGAGACGGGGCTCTGGTTGACGATCTCAGGGCCCACGAACTCGGGGGTGCCATACTTGCAGTACTGCGGCTCCCCGGGCATCAGCTCCTGTGCGTTGCCGAAGTCGCAGATCCGGACCTGCTCGCTGCTCGAATCCGCCATCAGGAGGTTTTCTGGCTACAAGACAGTGCGGAGCAGAGGGCAGCTTGGCAGGAGGCACAGAGGCTCCTTTCAGGGAAGGGATGTCCCCTGTCCCTGCAGGCACGGGGTGGGAGTGGGCCGGAGATGTCTGGAGATGCGCTCACTTTGATGTCCAGGTGCAGGATGCTGTGCTGGTGCAGGTAGCAGATGCCCTCCAGGACCTGCCGCATGTAGGACCGGACCTGCAAGAGATGGGGTGTGAAAGGTGGGCACCCTGAGCGTGGGCTGGCCCCACGCTGGCCCTGTGCAGAGGGTGGTGCAGGCTGTAGCCCCTTTTGTAGCCTGAGACAGTGAGCATTGCACGTCCCTGGGCCGGGACAGACCCCGGTGTCCCCAGGCCCCCTCCCTCCCCCATCACTTTGCCACCCCAGAGTTCACCTACCTCAGACTCACACACTGAGGGCTTCCTCGCCATCCTGTCCAGCAGCTCTTCCTCAGCACAGCTGGTCCCCAGTCAAAGAACACAGATGCTCTATGCCCCACCGTGCTTTGCAACCCCTGGGCACCCAGCTCCTCCACACCTGCTCTGCCCACCCATCCCCCTCAAAATCTTCCCTTCATCCCCCATGCTGTGCACTCCCAGAGCAGAACCCAGAGGATACAGCTCCATGACCATGATGACGGCGTTCTTCTTCTCGAAGGCATCGTGGAAGAAGACGATGCGCTCGTGGTCCAGCTGCGAGAGGATGTTCAGCTCCCGCCGCGCTGACTGCTTGGCCTTGGTCCTCCCAGGGATGAACTTGGCGGCAAAGTCCAGCCGGCTGCTCTTCTCCGTCACCCTCCGCAGGTAGGAGAAAGCCCCCCTGCAATGCAGCGATGGGAGCAAGGGCGGATAAGAGGGTGGGTGAGCAGGAGACCTCTTCTTCCCTGAGCAGCCCTCCAGGACCATTCACAGAGAGACCCCAGGCTTGGCTTTGCTCCAGACACCCTGGATCCCCACCGTGAGCTGGCACCAGAGCACCCAGCAGCTTACCATGGAGCTCAGTCCCCCGGATCAGAGCCCCACAATGCAGCCTGGCTCCAGCACCCCTGTCCCTGAGGTGCCCGGGGTGCCCGGGGTCCCCCACTGCCCACCATGCTGGTGGCTCCATACCTCCCGATCTCCTCGTGCACATCATAGTAGTCGGTCAGGCGTCGTGCCTTGTGCAGTGCCTCCTCCTCCATGGCGGCATCAGCAGAGGGCTGGGCTGGGGGAAGGAAAGGCGCTGGCGGGGGGCAAGCTGGGCACCCAGGCTCTGCCCCTCGGGCCTGGGGGGCCATCCGGCCGTACCTGCCCGCACCACCAGCTCTGCCTTGCAGGAGACCTCCCCGGCCAGGTTCTTGGCTGTGCAGGTGTAGACGCCACTGTCAGGCTCGGCAGCCCCCAGCACCACCAGCGAGCACTCGTTGTCCTCATACACGAAGCTCAGGTGGCTGCTCTCCTCCAGCAACTCCCCATCCTGGGGGTGGCAGGGGAGTCAGGGGGGTACCATCCCATCCCTGACCAGCTCCCACCACCCTTTCCCCGTGGATGGGACATGAGGTGCATCATGCATCACTGGGGGTGAACACAACCCCAAAGCCCCAATGCAGCGACCCAGGTGAGGCAGTGGAGGGTGTGGGTCTGGGGGGGCCTGTGGGTCAGGAAGAGGGTGTGGGGGTCCCAGCCCACCTTGTACCACATGATGTCCGGCAGCGGTTTCCCCTCTACCACCACGACGAAGCGTGGTGTCTCCCCTTCCTGGGCATCAATGTCCTCCATGATGGACTCAAAGCGCGGTGCCTCTGCCGAGAGACGGGGCATGGGGGACCATGGGGCAGTGCCACCCCCCTGCCACTGGCACAGGGTGTATATGGCTGCAGGGCACTGCAAGGAAGTGCCAGCCCATGGTATAGGGGCACTGAGCACCATGGGGCAGTGCCACCCCAAGGTAATGGGACACTACAGGGCAGGCCACCAGTGGCATGTGCCTGCAGCACCATGGGGCAGTCACTCATTGGTGTGGGGCACCATGGGGCAGTGCCACTCATGGCACATGGCCATGGGGCATTGTGGGGTTGCACCTCCCCATTATATATGGGTGTGGGGTACCGTAGGGCAGTGCCACCCATGACACCTCTGTGGGGCATTGTGGTGAAGTCCTCCATGGCTCTTGGCCACAGGGCACTGTGGGGCAGTGCCACCCCGTTATACATGTGTGAGTTACCCTGCAGCAGTGCCACCCACGGCACATGGCTGGGGGACACCATGCAGCAGTGCCACCCCATGCACGTGGTCGTGAGGCACATGGGACACTTCTACCCAAGTCAGATAAGAGTAGAGGACACCAGGCAGCAGTATCCACACGTGGTTCACGGGTTTTCAGCCCCATGGGGCATTGCCATCCTATAGAGTAATGTCCCCATGACATACGAGTATGGAACACTGAGGAGCAGTGCCACGCTATGGGGCAGTGCCCCTGTGGCACATGGGCATGGGGCCCTGTGGAGCAGTGCCACCCTGCAGGACGATGCCCCCACCATGGCACAGGGGCTTGGAGCACGGTGGGGCTTTGCCACCCCCCCGGCAGAGGGGCACGGCTCTCCCGGCACAGGGGCACCTACCTGCGAGGCAGAGGCGGAGGGTGCAGTGAGCGGTGCCGTGACGGTTGCTCACCTCGCAGGCCAGCGGCCCCGCGGCCCCCCGGCCCACACAGAGCAGCCGCAGGCAGTGCTGGTCGTCGTCCAGCATCGTCACCTCGCACGTGCCCTCCTGCTCGCCCAGCACCTGCCCGCCCCTGCGGACACACCAGCTGCCACATCACAGCCCCACAGACAGCCCCAGACCCCACTGCCCCATCGATAGCTCCCACCCCACAGCCCCATGGCCACCTCCTGACCCACAGACAGCCCCAGCTCCCACCCTGCAGCCCCCACAAACAGCTCATACCCCATTGGCTAGCTCTGCCTCCCAAATGGCTCTCAACCCTCAGCACCCCATAGACAACACCCCCGAACCCACCCTTCACCCATGCAGCTCTGCACAGTCCTGCGCATCACACTTGGGTGCACGCCCAACCCAGCCGCAGGGAAGGACCCCCCACCCAGCACAGGCTGCACGGGGAGCTGGTGCAGGAGCCCCTCTTTGTGCACCCTGATGCTGGGCATGAGGCCGGCAACGGGCACAGCACCATGTCCTACCTCTTCCAGGTGACGGTGGCCTCCACATGGTTGATGGTGATGGTGATGGAGGCTGGCTGACCCTCCACCACGTACACCACGTCTGGCTTGTCCAGGATAACCGGGGCCTCTTCCAGGTAGGGACCTGCCACACGCATCGTCACCACCACCTCCTGACCCCGTGTTGCCCAGCCCTGGGCAGCTCACCACCCCACTGGGGACAGAGACCCCTCCACTCCAGCCGCCCCTCCCCTCCCCGCTGCCTCGCTCACCCCGATCCAGGAGCTGCACGGGCCCCACAGGTGGGGAGGGCTTGCTGTTGGTCTTGGGGGTGGCGGTGATGACACGGAAGAGGTACTGGGCACCCTTGGTCAGCCCGTGCACCGTGTAAGTGGTGTCCTGCACACCAGCCACCAGCACCAGCCACTGCGTCGTGCCCAGCACTTGCATTTGCACCACGTAGGTCACCGAGTTGGGGTCTGCAGAGGAAGAGGGTCAGTGCAGAGCCCCTGGCATCGGGCTGGCCTACGCGCCCCGTTGTGGCGTTGCCCACCCCCTGCCCGCTTTCTGCCCAGCCCCTGCCTGTCCCCAGCCCCCTCACCTATGGCAGTGTCCAGCCACTTGGGCTTATTCCAGGTCAGCGTGATGGCTCTGCCAGTCACCAAGGCCACGGTGGGGGGTCCGTCTGGTGGAGTCGGCACCACGTCTGTGTGGGGAGACAGGCAGGGGTTGAGCATGGCCTCTGCTGCAGCTCCTCAGGGTACAGCTGACCCCGCTTTTAGGTTGGATTAGAGACCTCTCGAGGTCCCCTCCAACCTGAACTGCCATGTGATCCTGTCGCCCTGGGACCTCACTACAGGGTCACCAACCCCCAGCCCCAAGGCACTGCCTGTCGGGGTGGCAGGGGGCAGCTGCACATCCCCAGTGCTGCCTGCTGCTGCTCACCGGTGACGTAGAGGTGTGCGTAGCATGTGGCCTTCCCCACTTTGTTGGCGATGACGCTTTTATAGACACCAGCATGCGCGTGGCTGACAGCCGTGAACACCAGGCGATGGACATCCTTATCTGGGGGGAACAGGCGGGCACGGGTAAGACCCCACCAGCTAAGTGGTGCAGAGCTCCCCTCCCTGCCCCACGGGCCGTGAAGGTCTGGGAGGGTGATGCCTGCTCCCAGGGTGTCCCCACTTCCTCTGCCCTGGGTGGAGGGACCCAAGGGGGTGGGGAGGGCAGCAGGGAGCCCTACACTGCATCATCTTGCGGTCGTCGGTGCTGTCGATGCGGAGGCCATTGTGGAACCAGGTGATGGAGGGGTAGGGCAGCCCGGCCACCTGGCACTCCAGCACAGCCTCCTTTGACTCCACCACGTCGAGGTTGTGTAGCGGCTTCAGGAAATCAGGCATGGTGAAGCACTCTGCCTCCGTCTCTGCCTGCTCCGGCTCCTCCGGGATGGATGGCATCTTCTCCAGCTTGGAGCTGCAAAAGCCCGCACGGCCTTGAGCCCCTAGCCCAGCCCCAACCCTGGGCTTTGCGCAAGACCATTGTCCCCCAAATCCCAGCGGGGAGCAAGCAAGGGGGATGCAGGTCCCAGAGAACACTGACTTACATCTGTGAGGCAGCAGATGGCCGTGGTTCCTCCACGTAGAGCTCGGCAGAGCACTCCACGTGGCCGTGGGCATTCCTGGCAGTTACCGCATACTGCCCTTCATCCTCACTGCCCACGTGCACGATGACCAGCGAATGCAGCCCCCCATCCCGCTGAATCCGCACATTTTCCCCCTCCTGCACTGGCTGGCCTGCAAGGAGACACACACCAGCGTCAGCATCAGCATCAGCACCCCTTCCAGCCCCGGCTGGGCACAAGCCCTTGGGTACAACCTCCAAGGGGATGGGAAGAGGCCTCCCTGCAGGGCCCTGGGCGAGCTCTCTAGGGTTGGGGGTTACCAAAATGGGTCCAGGTGACTGCCGGCGGGGGAGTCCCACTGATCATGCAGTCAAAATGCGCTGTCCGCCCTTCCACCACGTCCACGTCCTCCAGCTTGCGGGTGAAGAGCGGCTGCACGGAGGGCTGCACCGTCAGCCGGGCGCTGCAGGTCAGCTCGTCTGCAAGGAGAGCGGGCAGGGGTGAGCCCCACGCAGCATGCATGTGTGCAGGGCAGGAGGCAGCCTGCGACCCCCCCAAACTGCAGCCCCAGCAGCCAACGTGGTTGTAGCTGAGCGTACCCCATGCCCGGTGGGGGGCTGAGCCCAGACATGCTAAGTGCCAGGCTCTGTCCCTGCACAGGGCAGGGGGCTACAAGTGTGTGCAAGGTCCCCGTGCCCAGGGCTGTGGCTCTGCTGGCAGCAGGGTGCCTCTTTACTCCCCTTACAGCAGTACAGATGCCAGCAGCAGGGTGGGACAGGAGGATGCCCTGTCCTCCCCATAGGGCTGGGGGTCACAGCTGGCCTAGCCCCTTGGGGACATGGTGGTGACGCCCAATCAGGCAGTGCCAGCACGTGCAGCACCCAGGGTCAGCACAGGAATGGGCACAGGCTGGATGCTCCAGCGGTTTTGCAGCAGGGACCACTGTGTGATGATGGTGTAATCACCCACCTCGGGCAGGGATTGACACCATGCTCAGGCACATGCTCACCTCCCTGCACTCAAAACTGCTGCTGCCCTCAAATCCCTGCAGGCATGCCGCCTCCATCCATCCCATGGTGCACAGGCACCAGCCGCAGGGTGCTGGGGTTGCCACTGCCCCCTGCACCCACCGCAGCCTGGGTTACTGCTGAGGGGCTGCTCAGGCAGGCTGGGGAATGGGGAAGGGACCCTTGTCCCTGCCCTGGTGCAGGGGACAGAGGCTTCGGGCAGCATGCACAGGCACAGGGGGATGTTGGAACCATGGGACAGAGGCCAGGTCCTGCTGCTCTTCCTCAGCTGCCACCAGTGATGGCTTGGTGGGACAGGGTGGGCAGCCCTGGCCCTCTGCCTATTGCCCCTGCCACCTCCCAGGCCAGCAGAGACAAGTCGGTCCTGGAACTGGGTGCCCAAAAGATCTGGAGCCAGGGGACTTGGACAGCTGGCCTCGAGGACTGCATCCAGAAGGTGCAGCCACAGTGAAAATGCATCTGCCCATGCTTCTGGGAGCTGCACGCATGCCAGCGGAGGAGCTGAGTGGAGTGGGACAGAGCTGCAGGGCTCAGGGTGCTGGAGCCCAAGGACTGATGCACACCAGGTTTCCCAACGGAGGAAAGATCCCCAGCTCCTGGGGCAGCAACCACTCCCTGGCCCCCTGGCCCCCGCCTCCATCACTCCCAGGGGTACCAGAGCCCTGAACACAGGGGCAGGGGTAGGCTGCCCACCCCCAGCACCCCCCTAGGGCCAAGACACCCCCCGGGGAGCTGCGTGACCGCCGCTTACCTTTGGCGGTGCTGAGCTTGCAGGTGTAGATCCCGCTGTCGTCCTCATGCACGGAGGTGAGCAGCAGCTTGCACTTGCGCCCATCAAAATGCATCTTGCATTTGAGCAGGGCGGGCTGGAGCAGCCGGCCCCGGCACAGCCAGTCCACGTCCATGTCTGGCGGGCCAGCCACCAGGCACTCAAAGAGTGCCAGCTCCCCCGCCCCGACCACCACGTCCTTCAGGGGAACCACGATGGCCAGGGACTGGCACTCGGGGCGAGCTGCCCGGGAAGGGGGAAGAGAGAGAAAGAAAGAGAGACGCGTCTCAGCAACTGAAAAGCAACCATGAGAGGTGGCGGGGATGGAGCGGGGGGGAAACGTGCGGGGCAGGTGGGGACATGCGGGAGAGGGCTTGGTGCAGCGGGCAGGGAGTGCAGCGGGAAAGGGTGGGAGGGGAGGGCGAGATGTGGAAAGCAGAGCTGAGCCGGGGAGGGGGCCGGGGGTGAGGGGAGGTGTCCGTGCCAGGAACACACCACACAGCGCTTTACAAACAGATTTTATTAGAACTACAAAAAAAAGGGTCACGGCCTCGCAGCCCACCCCCCCCCGCCAAGGCCCCTCCCCGGAGAGAAGAGACCCAGAACCAGGGGGTGCTCCGGGCAGACCCCGAGCCCTGGGGCTGCGAGGGACATCTCACAGTGGCCACGCCGGCACCTGGGTGGCTGCCACGAAGCCAAAGGGGCCGATGCTCTCCCTCCCCGCTGCGGCTAGGGCCAGGTGCTCCCCCGCGGGGATCCCCGGGGTCTCCTGTCCCCCACGCTCCGAGGTGACCTTTGCAGAGCTGCCACCGCACCGCAGCCCTTTCCCTACAGCCCTGGCCAGCACGGTGGCGACCGTGGGCTCGGCTCCCTGCTCCCCTTCCCTGGGCGGCAAGAAGAGGAGCAGCAGGACACGCAGACAGGGACAAACGGACGGAGCAAGAGACAAGACAGCATCATACGGCCGCCCTGGCCCGGCTGAGGGGGTGCCTGGCACTCCCCCATCGCTCCCCCCACCCCGCCTCGGTTACGCCTCCCCCGGCCATCCAGCGAGCCCCTGCCCGCAGTCGAGGCCCCGCGCGTCCCCGCGGTGCGTCCAGGACGAGGCGGCGGATGGAGCAGAAGGTAATAACACAAGGTGAGGTCCACTGCCTAAGAGGTGTCCAACTAAGAGCCCCGCGGCCACGGCTCTGAGAGATGCACCCCCTTATCGTACTCCCCCTGCGTACAGACAAAAACCGCAGTCAGCAAGCGGAAGGGTTAGTGCAGCAGCGACGGGGCCGGCACGCACGCACGCACACGCCAGCGCCAGCACGAGGGGTGCGAGCAAAGGTGGGGAGCCACCCACCGAGCCCCCCGAGAGGGGCCTGGGCTTGTGCCGTCGCCCAGCTCCTGCCGGCCATGGGGCATGGGGCTGGCTCCTGCTCCCACCCCCGTGCTGCCGCGAGGCTGGGAGCGGGGTCCTGGCAGGGTACAAGCAGTGCAGCCAAGGCCGGGAGTGGGATGGGCGCAGCCCGGGGGGCTCAGGCAGCCATCAGCAGGGAGGGCTGGGGGGAGCAGGGCACGCACAGCAAAGGGCAAGAGGAGGGAGGCAGCATCACTTGTCCCCGCAGGCTCCTTCCCTGTCCCCCCAGGCTCCTTCCCGAGCCCCCGCCCCCCCATTTGCACACATATATTGGGGTCCTAGGAGGACCACAGCAGGGCTGGGGAGGGACAGCAAGAGAAGGAGGCTGGACAGCCCAGTCCCATGCATACAGGCTATTGCTGGAAACAGACAGGGGATGATCTCCCCAAGCTGCCCTGTGCCTGACACGCAGCTTGCAGGCTGCCTGGAGCAAGGAAGGAGGGAGCTGTTGGCATGGCAGGGCAGGGGGACATGTCCCCTGCAGGGCCACCAAGGGCAAAAGTCCTCCCTGCGCAGCCAGGGGCAGCACCCAGCCCCAGCAGTGGGTATGTGGGCAGACAGGTGGATGTGGGGTGAAGCTGGGCTGCAGGGAGCAGCGGGCTCTGCGTCAGGCCAGCGGAAGCCCTGGCACAGCTGGGTAGTGGGACCGCAGGCTGCGGGGCTGCACATCTGGACGGGGCAGCAGGGCAGCCTGCCTTCTGCTGCAGGGCCAGCCTCTATGGGCAGCCCCAGACACGCAGCTCCACTTTCCTCCTCCTGGCTTGCGCCCACCTGGGCTACAGCAGGGAAGGATGGGCTGGCTCATCCCCTCCTCCTGCAGCACAGGGCGGGGTGTGCAGTGGCCCCTTGCCCAGACAGCTCATGCAGGGCAGCTGCCCCCTCAGGGCTCGGGGGGACGCACTCGGAGAGCTTTACCTCTGACCTCCAGCTTGGCCTCGCACTGCTTGGTGCCGTACTCGTTGACGGCCTTGCAGGTGTAGAAGCCGGTGTCGGTGCGCTCTGCCGCCAGGATGTGCAGCGTGAAGAGTCCCCGCGCCCCCTCTGCCTCCTCTGCATGGTGCCGGCGGCCGTACTTCACCGGCTGCCGGTTCCTCAGCCTGTTTGGGACATGGGCAGAGTGGCATGGTCATGCCTGGTCCTGGAAACCCAACCTGGCTGTCCCCAAAAGACCCCTCTTTTCAACCCACAACCCTGCTCAGGACCAGAGCTCCAAACTGGCCATCCCCAAATGCAGAGGTCACCATGCCTGTCCCCTTGTTCCCTGCCCAGCCGTGACCCAGCAAGCACCAGGACTCACCAGTAAATGATGGGCTTGGGCTCCCCACGAACACGGACGCTCATGCTGACATCTTGCCCCTCCAGCACTGACTGGTCTGACAGGGACACCTGGGGAAGCAGGGGTCAGAAAGCAGTGAGGACCCACCTGCACCCAGGTCCATGCATCCCCACCACTGCACCCATCGCTATGTGTCCCCCATCACAACAGCAGCCATGGAGTACCAGGGGAGATGGTGGGATGGAGGCTGCCTAGGGACTGGGAGCACCCCAGATCAGGGAGTAGGAAGGCTTGACCTGGCACCTCCTGGCACCAGGGACCGCAGGGCTGCGGTCACAGGGCATTGCTCCCCCTCTGTGTGGTCCTGGGGAGTTATCAGCTCACCTCAAAGGTGGGTGCAGCCTTGTAGGTGGTCTCTGGGGAGCCGTGGGCAGCCCCATGCTCGGCTCTAGGCTGCAGTTTCATGGTTGGTCGGTGCTGGGGGGTGCTGGATTCGGGGAACTCTTCCAGTGGGCTCAGGTACTCCTCATCCGAGGTGATGGGGCTGGCCTGGCCGAGGGGTGGTGCCAAGTTCCCATGCCGCTCCACGGCGGGGGCTAGCACAGGAGAGGCTGGATAAGGAGCTAGCAGCAGCCAGAGCCGGCAGGCGGATCAGAACACTCCTCCCCATCACCCTGCACCCCAGGGGTGCCCTGGGACACCCATCCCACGGCACGTCGCAGCTCGGCAGCAGCCAGCAGCGAAGGGGTGCGGGGCCGCGCAGGGGGAGGGGGTGAGAAACACTCCAGGGGACGATAAGGGGACGCGATATCCTGCAAGGCGACAGCAGGGCTCAAGTGGCTCTTACGCAGCAGCCCGCGCTCCCATCCTTAAGCCGCCCGGATTCCCGGGATGGCTGTCCCTGCCCCGAGCCGGCGAGGGCTGAAGGTGACATTGGCAGCTGCGCTCCCCCAGCAGCCCGCCCGGCCGCCTGCCCGCTCCCCGGGGGGACCGGACCCGCCTCCGTGGGGAGCCCACCCGGGGCCGGAATGGGGAGGGGGACACCCGCGGGGTACGGGGTGCGTGCGGGGGGGCCGGGAGTGAGCGGTGCGCGGTGGGGAGCAGCGAGCGGCGCCGGGTGCTGGCAGAGCCCGGCCGCCGCGATGGGGGTGCTGGCCCCCCTCCAGCCCGGCTGCCGGAGCGCCCTCACCCCCCCCGCCTCCCCTCCTCTCCTTACCGGGGGGAGGCGGGCGGGCTGCCCGGTGCAGGGCGAGGGCCGTGCCCCCCCGCGGGCAGCCCCAGGGCGGAGAGCTCGGGGGGGGTGCTCGACCCCCCGCTCCCTCCCTTCCCGCATCCCCCCACCGCCCCTAGCACTCACCGGGGGGGGCGCGGCACCGGCAGCACCCGCCCCGAGCCGAGCCGAGCCGCGCCGGGCCGCACCGCCGAGCCGCCGCTGCCGCTGCCGCTGCCGGGGCCGGGGCCGGGGCCGGTGCGGCGGTGCCGGGCTCGCCTCCAGCCCGCAGCGCCGCCGGCCCGCTGAGCCCTCCCCGCCCCGGCGCTGCCCGGCCCCCGGGGCTGGGCCAGCAGCTCAGGGGAGGGCCCGCCGGGGGGCTGCCGCTGTGCCCCCCGCCGCCGCGCCCCCCCCCCCCCCCCCGCCCCCGCGGCTGGCCGGTGCTGCCCCTGCGTGTACAGCCCTGCTGCACCACGGAGCGGTTGGGGTTTTGGGGTGATTCCAGCCCCCCAGGGCAGGTCTGAGCCCCTGCACGGACCCCAGCGTCGCTCTGGGGATGGGGAGCGCCCTGGGGCTGTGGTGGGCTGGGGTATCCCCACGGGCAGCGGGGTGAGGAGGGCAGCCGGGGTGCCCTCCAGCTAGCAGCTTGGTGGGCAGGCTGGGTATCCCCACAGCTAATAGGCTCGGGGGGCAGTGGTATCCCCACGGCTAGCAGGTTGGAGGGCAGGGGTATCCCCGCAATTTGCAGGTTGGAGGGCAGGCAGGGGTACTGGTTTGCAGGCTGGAGGCAAGGGGTAGCCCCACGGTTTGCGGGTTGGAGGACAGGTTGGGGTAGCCCCATGGCTAGCGGGGCGCAGGGCAGGTGTGAGGGAGGCTGGACCCTGGGCTGCTCGCTGGGCGCCGGGGGATGCTCACAGCCTGACCCCGCTCCCCCCCTGTAGCAGGATCCCTCCGTGCTTGCTGTGAGCACGTCAGCTGCTTTGGTTCAGACAGAGCCTTGTAGGGTAAGGAAGCCGGTTTCTCCCCAGTGACAGCAGCGGCCGAGCTGGCAGCCAGCCCGCCGCGACGCTCGCCCTCCCGCCGCCGGCCGCCCTCCCGTCCCGCCGCCCGGCCCCTGGCACTCACCGGGCCGCACGCTGAGGATGGCGCTGCAGCAGGTCGCCCCCACCTCGTTGGCCGCGGTGACAGTGTAGAGGCCAGCGTCGGCTACCCGGGCGCTCCTGACCAGCAGGGTATGACGCTCGCCCTCCGCCTTGATGGGCCGCGTCGTGCTGCTCCGCAGCGGGACCCCGTCCTTCCTCCAGGACACTGCCGGTAGAGGCGAGGGTCACCGTGGGCAGGAGAGCACGAGTTCCCCGAAGGTCTGTGCGGGGTCCTGGTGAGGCCAGGATGTCCCCTGCCTGGCCTGGGGACCCCTTCGCCATGGGGAGCATCCCTGGGTTCCCACGGCCCCTCTCTGATTCCCGGCATCCTCCTGCCCTCCAGCGGAGGCTGGAGGAGGGAATCAAAGCCGCTTCGCCGCTGGCCGGCTCTGTCGGCTGGTACCAGCTCCGGCTGCCCAGCTGCCCCTGCCCACATCCTGGCTACAGCACGGCCGGAGCCCACCAGCCGTCAGCCGGGCACCGGGGCTCTGCCCCCAGGAAACCCCCTGATCTGTCCCCACTGCAGCCCGGAGCGTCTCCCGCCCCTGCCCGCGCAGTGCTCAGCAGCCCTTCTCCCGCTCTCCCAACGGCCCGGCCCAGCATGGAGGAACGGCAGACACCCTGCCTGCACCCTGCCCTCCGCCCCCTGGCCTGCCAGGCGGTGCCCAAGCGTTTCACTCCTGCTTGGGGGGAAGGCAGGGCGAAAGGCGTGCTCCCAGGGCGGGCACATCACCTCCCCGAGACACTCAGCTCAGGGCTGTGCGTCCCACTCCGCACAGCTCAGGTGGCCCCAAGGGATGGCTCAGCGGGTGCGACGTGGACGTGCAGAGAGCTCCTCTGCTCACACCCCCGACCCCCCCCCCCCCCAGCCCGCCAGCGGTCACTCACCTTCTGGCTGGGGGTTGGCTGTGACAATGCACTTGAGCAGCACCTCTGCCCCCACGGCCACCGCCATGTCCTGGATAGGGATCTCAAAGATGGGGGCTTCCAGGGGGTCTTCACCCGCTGAGACGTAGGAGTCATCGGAGGACTCTGGACAGGGAGAGACAGGACCCGTGGCTCTCAGCGGAGTGGAGCGAGCAGGTCCTGTGCCACATGGGGATGCGTGCAGGCGGAGCAGCACCCTCACAACCCTCTGCCCATCCCTGCCACCACGTGCCTCACACCCTCAGTGGGGCATTAGCAGGTCCCCGGGCTGTGCAGTGGAGGAAAAGGCCACATCAGGGGCCGCCACAGCACAGTGCCTGCATTGGGATGAGGCGGGGGACGACGGGGCAGGGAGCTTACAGCCTGCTGTACATCCTCATACAGCTCAAAGGATGAGGCAACAGCAGGGTGTGGAAGGAGGAGGGTTGTACAGCCCACTGCAGCCCCTGCTCCAAGCTCCCTCCAGCCCCCCAAGGGGTGCTGGCTGCTCTGCCCCACCACATCAGCCTCCCAGCTCCCTCCCCTCCCATGGCCCCAGCACACAGGCAAAGGTCCTGGGGCTGTGCCAGGAGCCTTGGGCACATGGGCCTGGCAGTGTTTTGGCCAGACAAGAGCCTGGAAGGAGCTCCCAGCCCAGGAGCACTCTGGTCTCACCCCTGCATGCTGGGATGGGCAGGGCACCTTTCCTCCAGCCAAGCCACTGCAACATCCCCTGGGGATACTTGGCTTCCACGCCCTGCCTGGAGCACTGAGCTGCAACAGGCACCCTGTGCCCTGGGGGTCCGGACCAGCCCAGGGCTGGGTGCAAGAGGTCAGCACCCTGCATCCTTCCGCTGCCAGGCAGGAGGGATGGAAACATCAGCAAGCATGATGACCTCAAGGCCCAGCAAACTGGTACCCAGGCTGGTCTGCCTTAGGCACTGGTCAGTGCCAACATCCCCAACCTCCAGAGCTGTGTCCCGCCCGCCCCACCCCTGTGCTTTCTGGCACCGTCTGGGCTGGTGCTTTCTGGCACATGCCTCCCAGGGGCAGGCTGGGGGTCCCCCACCCCACTCAGAGGCTGGCCGGGCCAGCTTTTTGCCAGCAGGAGGGGAGAAAGCCATGCCCCTACCTAGCTCCGGAGAGGTGGGCCTGGCTCGGCGTCCCTTCCCCTTGCTCCGTGTGCTCCTGCCTTCTTGAGCCGTCCGGCCACTCTCTTTCTTCTCTGACACTTTCATCTGCCTTCTCTCCACCTCCCTGCCCGTGCCATGCTGCCCTGCCCAGCTCCTCTCCAGGCGAGCCTCCTGCTCCATCCCTGGCTTTGCCCAGGGCAGGAACCGCACCTCCACGGGCGCCTCCGGCCGCCGGTACAGCCCGTGGGGCACGGCCAGCCGGGCGGCCAGGGCTTCGCTCACCACCCCAGGGGCACGGGCTCCACTGGCAGGGCCCCCGTCCGGGCACGGGCTGCCTTCGGCGGGACCCGCCTGCAAAAGGGCCACCCGTCCCTGCGGGGTGGCTTGTGCTAACGGCCACTGCTCCTTCTTCTTCACTTCTCCGGTGCCTTCTTGCTGTGGACCCTTCCTGGTGCCCACATCCTCTGCCTCGGGGGGCTGACCGGCCACCACACCGCCCCGCGCCGGGGCTTTCCTCCCACGCTGCCCCCCGGGCTCCAGCTCCCCATCGGGTCCCACCAGTGCCACGCTGGAAAGTGCCAGGTGCTGGATAACGTGCGTGCTCTCTGCTGGTGGGAAGGTCTTTGATGGCAGCACCTTGCGCCCACCGGCGCCCTGTGAGGAGGGGGTGCGGGGGGCGCGGGGGGCAGTGGGCTCGCCAGCTGCTGGGGGCGAGGGTGCTGGTGGCAGCCCGGCTTTGCACAGCTCCTGGGAGCGCCGCAGCTGCTGCTTGGAGACCGTCCGCTTGATGCGGGTCAGCTCCTCTGCAAACTTGTGCTCGATGGCATAGACACGGCTGGCGAACTTGCCTCGCTCATCGAAGGAGGCGGCTTTCTGCCGGAAGGCCAAACGCCGGCACGCCGCCGTGCCGCCCGGCTCCCAGCGGCCACCGTCCCGCACGTCCTCCCGTGAGCCGCCCAGCGTGCTGGCACGGCGCGAGCCGGAGCCGGGCTGGTCGAAGGAGCGGGTCTTGCGCAGGGGCAGGCAGGGGTGTGTGGGGAAGGGGCTGTCTGCCTGCTCCAGGCTCCTCCGCCGCTCCTCGAAGTACTGCAGCCTCTCGAAGATCTTGGAGCCAGCACGCACCAGCTTGGGGGATGCCCGGACAGAGATGCGGCCGGAGGCGTCACTCATGGGTGTCTGGGGACGGGACTCTTGCGTGCTGCCCTGTGAGTACCCTGAGGACTTGGGCTTCTTGATCTTCTCCTCGTACTCCTCGGGGACGGTGTCCTGGTACTCAGCTGGCACCGAGGACTTCTTGCGGGGGGTCACGGGTGTGAAGGAGGGGACGCCAGGGCCACGGGCGGCAGGCTGGGACGTGGCACCGGAGGACACCGGCAGGCATGGGCCAGCACGGGGAGATGGTGAGCGGATGATTGGCGGCTTGGTGGTCAGCGGCAGGGCAGCAGGGGACCTTGGAGGCTCAGCACCAGGCTTTGGAGAGACGGGGCCACTGTGGGGGTCATCTCTGCGGTAGCCCCCCTGGGGGATGCTGCTGCAAGGTGAAAGACAGAGGAGCGTCATTCAGAGCCCACCCTCACCTCCTGGCTGCACCCCTGCTCCCAGCCCACACCCTGGTGCCCGATGGGGCACGGCAAGGGAGGCAGGTGGCCAGGGCAGTCCCAGGACTGGGAGCCTCGAGGGGCCCCGGCGGGTGAATCTGGCCACGCGGAGACCCCCAGGAGCTGGCTGGGTTGGGAGAGAGTGCTGGGCTGCTGTGATATAGCCATGGCCCCTTGCCCAGGGGTACCTGTGTGGGACAGCAAGGTGATGCTGGGATACCCAGTGAGTCCCCTCCCCAGGACCACCATGCAGACAGGGCCGGGGGCTGGTGGGTGCCCCAGTTTGTCGAGGTGTTCTGGCATGCCAGGGCAGTGTGGCACAGGCCAGCTCTTCTGCAAGGCAGAGGGGGTTCCTGAGGCTACAAGCCCTCCCCTGAGCACCTGCTGCTGTGCACCCACCCCGTTGCCCCCAGGGGGGCTCAATGATTGCGGTGCAGAAATCATAAGGTAGAGATGAAGTTCTGGTGGAAGAAGCAGCCTTGAACAAAAAAAGGGGCGGGATGGAGGTCGAAGGAGCAGGCCTGCGGGGATGGGGACTGAAGGCAGCGGGGAGGGACAGGGGCTCTGAGCATGTCAGCAGGTCCTGGGGAAGCAGCACGTTCCTGGACCCTGCCACCACCCCTGTGTGGTGGAGACTGTGTGTGGCAGAGCCTTGCCAGAGGGTGTCCCAGGCTGCTGCATGCCCCCAGGTCCCCACACCCTGGGCTGTGCAGGGTCCCCACGGCTCGGCAGGATGGGGGGACATCCACGGCACAGCCTGTGGGTGGGATGCTGTGGCTTATGCAGTGGCACAGGGGTTATACCCAGCCCCAACTTGGCCACAGCAGAAAGGGACCCCCCCCATCACACAAGGGCCTGTCCCCCCCCAGTCCAGGTTGCTCCCACCTCACTGGGAGCAGGCTGCCTACTGCTCAGAGCCCCCATTCCTCATCCAGGCATGGCGAAGGCAAAGAAAGCCCAGGCGGACGGGAGGAGATGGCTGCGGCGGTTGGAAAGAGATGGCCCCAGCATGATGTCCCCTCCACGCGCTTCCCCTGGCTACTTACACGTGGAGCGAGAGCGCCCGTCCTCGGTACAGGCTGAAGGCGCTGCCGTAGGGGTCGCTGGCCACCGAAAGGCTATCCTCCGACCCCCAGCTTGTGCCCACCAGATTAGCCCGTGATGCCCGCACCAGCGGCTCCACGCCCAGGTGCCGGACCTCGGCGCCGCGTGGGGCCGGTGTGTTTGCTTGCCTTGGGGTTCCCTGCGGCTGCTGCCAGGCAGCAGGGCGGAGGTAGGGTCCCCGTGCAGGGAGGCTGGCATCCGTCTCCTTCTCCACCACGGTCTGCTGGCTACCCGACCAGCTGGAACGTTCCTCTGCCTGCGACAGGGCCAGCACTGAGGTTGGCGTCGTGTTCATGGAGGCGTCCACGAGGGTGTCAGACCCACCTGGAAGGAGAGGGGTGAGCCAACACCGGGTGCCCGCATGGACGAGCCCAGCAGCCTGCTTGGAGAGGGCTGAGCCACCATGGGATGTTCCAGAGTGTCCTGAGCAGCACCCTACTGCCCCAAGCCCTCTCCCCTTTGCAGGGGTGGATCATAGCTCCCACCCCCCATGGAGACGCCCAAAGCTGGGCCAGCAGAGCCCTTGCCGGGGGGAGCACGCCCAGCAGCCAGTGCCAGGGCTCAGTGCCACCTGGGTGCCCCCTGCTCACCTGTGGGGGTGCTGAAGGCCGTCTCATCCTGGAGCTCACTGCGCTGTGTCACCTGGGGGTCGCTGGGCTCATCCTCGCCCGTCTCCGAGTCTGGGGAGTGGGTGGGAGAGCAGAGGGTGAGGGGACAGGGTGACAGCAGGCCAGGCTGACCCTGCCCCTTGCAGACCCACCGGCTCCAGGGGCAGGAGAGCAGTGCCCGGGCAGCTCCG
Source organism: Leptosomus discolor (assembly GCF_034619465.1). Classification (NCBI taxonomy): domain Eukaryota; kingdom Metazoa; phylum Chordata; class Aves; order Leptosomiformes; family Leptosomidae; genus Leptosomus; species Leptosomus discolor. Next base: position 18,320,473 of record NC_141395.1, on the reverse strand, counting down.
GGAGGAGCAGCGCTAGGGCCAGGAGGGCATGACTGTGACCTGCAGGGACAGGCTGCCGGCAGGGAAAGGCAGGATCAGGGGTGGGTAAGTCCAGCAGGGCAAGGGCAGGGAGGGGAGGGCAGGCAAAGCGGGCAGGAGCAGCCTTAGATGATGGGAGGAAGGGAGATGGTGCTGGCAGTGGGAATGCAGCTGGCAGACGAGGCATGGGGATGGGGAGGCAGGGCAGGAGGATGGTGGCAGCAATGGGGAGGATGGCGGGCTGGGGCACAGGGCCCGCGCTGGGGACAGGGCTGGCACTGGGCAGGCGTCTTCCTACCGTAGCTTTGTTTCCTGCAGGAGCGGAAAACTTCGCTTCCATAGGGGCAGCAAGAGAGAGAGAGACATCAACACCCGGTTATCGGCCCGGCCTGCGGAGACGCGGGGGGCAGTGGGCAGGGACCTTGTCCCCAGCATCTCCCCGCTCTGCCATGGGGCAGGGACCTGCCGGGGCAGCGCCTGGGTGGGCCATGCTGGCTGAGAGAGCCTGGAACAGGGTGCCTAGCTTCAGGTCCAGGCATGGGGCCAGGACATGGGGTCTCAGGACCCCACAAGGAGCACCCGGTGCCCTGCCCAGCCCCATGGCAGGGGCCAGGTGCCCACAGGGTGTGGAAACAGGTCTGGCACCCCCAGACATCCCCACCGTGTCTCCACTCTGCACTCATGTTCAATGCACGGCGCTCCAGTGGTGCACATAGACACTCTTCACACACACACCATCCCACGTGCACAGCACCATCCCTTCTCTGTGTCACATCCTACCAGGCAGGACAGCCACCTCCTGTCCCCAGGGCAGCTGGAGGTGCCCCATGGGCTGGCCTTGCCACTGCAGCACCCACACATCCGCGTGCTCCGCAGTGCACTGCAGCTTGGGGCTGGATCCCCAGCCCATGCCCCAGCTGGGCACTTCTGGGGGTGCTAGGGCACAAGGACATGTGTATCCATGTGCAAGCACCCGCCCTCTGGCATGTACATGTGCATCCCTTACCCCACCGGTGGCAAGTGCTGCTTGATATGTCCGTGCCCCATAGCACAGCCCCAGTTGACAAAGCAGGGAAGCTCAGGGCAGGGCACCAGTGAAAGCCTCGCCATGGGCAGCATGTGGCCAAGCCAGATCAGCACCACTCTGATGGCCTGTCCCAGGAAAGCTGACGCTGTGTAGCCAGGGAGGGCCAGATTTTCCTCCCTACCACTGCCTGAGCCCTCGCAAGCTGCTGCAACAGACTCCTGAGGCAAGGGATGTGTCCCCTGCCCCAACACTGCTCCCCTCCACTTCACTGCCATGGCCTGGTGGGGGGCTGCGCTGCTCCCCTCACCTCAAGCTGCCCCTCCGCAGCCCAGCACACCACCAGCTGCCCCACGCACTGCCACCACACCAGGCTCCCCAGCCTGGCCATGACAACCTGGCAGTTCCTGAGGAACCGGAGCTGCAGAGCCAGGAGCAGCCCAGCCTTGTGGGGGACACCAGGAGCCCCCGCTGACCAGGACCGTGTCTTGGGGCTGGCTAGATGCAGCCCAGCCCTGCCCAGCCTCTGTTCGCTGCTGCCCCACAGCACAGCCGTGGGGCTGGACCCCATCCCGGCACATTCGGGGTGGGGGGAGCCGGGTCCTGGTAACTCAACGCACCATGCGTGAAGCGCCCGAAGCGCCGCGAATGGCCGGTCTTCTGCAAAGGAAAAGAGAAGAGAGTGTTACCCGTGGCACCGAGCCACACACCTGCTCACGCACACACGCACACTGCTGGCACGGCACACGCGCACGCACACACCCCATCATGGCACATGCGGCGCTGCTCACACCCACAATTGCTCACACACACACACACACATCCCCTGGCTGCACACCCACGCGGTACCCACAGGCACACACCCACAGGGTACCCACAGGCACACACCCACAGGCACACACCCCCATGCACGCAGACACGGATGGGTGTAGGTGGACACGTGTAGCGCATGCCCAGTCAGGCACACACACACTCACACACCTGTGCATGCACGCACACACGCACACGCACTCTCCCCTTGGTGATGGCACTGTGCACCCCAGCCCTGTGCTGCTGCCTGTGCCAGGGGGTGACACTGTGCACCCCAGCCCTGCACCACTGCTCATGCCGGAGGGTGACACTGTGCACCCCAGCCCTGCGCCACAGCCCATGCCCAGGGAGCAACAGCTCTGGGCAGCCCAGCTGCCCCAGCACTGCTGCCTGCAGCCAGCACTGCCTGCGCCGAGGTTTTTGCCCAGGAGGGTGCCCAAATTCTCCGCAGCCCCTTCGAAGCCACTGCTCGCGCCAGCATGGGGACTGGGCCAGCAAAGCGTCTTCCAGGCACTGGCCCAGACACAGCCATGGACACTGGCCCAGTGCAGGGACAGCATCCCCCACCCCCGGCAGAGGCTGTGCCAGCTGCAAGAGACACGGCCTGGCACAAGTGGCAAGGGACCGGCTCAACTGTGGGGGGCTGGAGGCATGGGGGCTGCGCTTGCCCATGCTGTATGGGCAGGCAGGCAGGACCCAAGCATGGGGCGGACACGCCAGGAGCTCCCTGCCAGCTTGGCTGCTCTCTGTGCCACAGCCCAGGGCCAGGCACCCCCTTGCCAAGGGAGGGACCGGCTGAGGGCGACCTGGCTGCCAGGCCCAGCGTGCACCGACACCATCTCCCAGGAAAGCAGAGGGGTGGGGTGATCTCCAAGGCAGGCAGGAGCAGGGATGCAGTGTGCAGACAGGCAGGGTTGGGCTGCCAGGACTGAGCAGCCTTCTCAGCCAGTCTGGGTGATGGGGTCTCCCCAGGACACTGACACCCCATGCCCTGTCTCCCCAGCATAGAGCCCAGGGCTGGACACCCAGCTTTCTTGAAGCCCTTTGCTCTGCCAGCCTCTCCTGCCTCCCCACAACTCCCAAGCAGGGTCACAGCCAGCCAGCCCCGAGGGACAGCCAGCACCCAGGGACAGCCAGCCATGCACGGCCAGCAGTCAGTTGCCCTTGGAAGGGCAGCAGGCTCATTTTGTGTGCCCCGAAGCTGCTTCCACTGCAGTGGCAGCCCCTGATAGTGGGCAGCACTTGGGGGCTCCCACCAGCCCCCTGCCTGCATGCGGCTCTGGCCAGAGGGCAGTGGCTGCACGAGACACATTTGTATTCAGGCTGAGCCAGGCTTCACGTCTCCCCCTCGGCTGACTGTGCTGGTTCTGGCTGGCAGCCCGTCTTCCAGGCCAGGGAAAGATAGATGAGTGATTAACTGCACCATCGGCGGATAATTCCCCCATTAAAAAATGAAAATGCAATTGAGTGCCATTATCGGGTGCTCTTGTGGCTTCCCCAGGGACTGGCGCCATCAGCTCCCCATCAAATATGGTGACTGCACCCCATGGGCCTGGCCCAGGCTCCATCACCCAGAGCTACGGTGTGGCTGACCCCCCTCCACCCCGCAACAGGTCCCTGTGGGATTGGGGCACCTCGTGGCCTGGACCCCCCTCGGGCGCAGCACCCACCCGCAGCTCATCAGGGAGAGAGCGCTGGGTGATGCAGGGTCATCCCCGAGCCAGGAGGTGGAAAGGGGGCAGGGGCAACTCAGGGCTCTCTGCAGGGCTGGGGTCTGGGTGAAGGGGCCAGCCGGAGAGTGGGGGATGTGCTCCCTGCCTGGGATTTCATTTGCACGTTGGGAATTAATTTGCGCCTTGGGAAAAGGGGTGGGGGAGCCACAGGAGCCTGCTCTGTGCCCACCCAGCCTGGGGTGGGGAGAAGGTCTGGCTGGGATCAGCACCCAGCTTCAGCCCTGCCCAACGGGGCAGCCGGGTGAGACCTGGTGCTGCCTCCTTCCCCTGTGCCAGGCACAGATCCACCCTGCCCAGGCTGGGGTCCCGCCCTGGCCCTGGCATGGGGCATCCCTAACCATGGCCATGGGGCCAAGGGGAGTCAGGGGGGAGAAGGGGCTCCTGGGACCATGGAGCACAGCCCTTGAAGCCTGCCACCGCCTGGCATGTGGAGCCCAACACCAGACGGTACTGGTGCCACTGGTGTGAGACAGGCAGACAGGGAGTAGGGATGCAGTGAGGTAGGCAGGCAGTGTGTGGCTTGCCTGGTGCAGAGGGGCAGCCGCTGAGGGTGTCCTGACATCCCCCATGCCCCGACAGCAGTGCAGGACCCTGCCCCACCGCGCAGGCAAGCCCCTGGGCTTGCTGCCCCCCAAGGGCAGCCGGGCAGAGCGATCCGCCCTGCCCCGGAGGGAGCCCCCACCCCACGCCTGGCTCTCAGCATCCCTGCGGACCTGTGTCCCCCGGTGCATCCCGCACCCCTGGGAAGGGGCTGTGGGTGACAGCCCCTCCCCAGCCCCTGCCGGGCAACCGGGCAGGGTGACAGCTGGGCGAAGCAGCGGGGTGGGCTTGTGCGCGCCGTGGGGGAGCCGGGGGTGGGGGGGCTTCCTGGAAGGATGCTCCCCATCCTCCATCCTCCACCGAGGCCAAGTGACGTCCTTGTTCCTCGCTCGGCGGCGGGGCCGGCGGAGGAGCCTCGCCTGTGCCAGGCATGCTCCTGACGCGGAGGGGATGACGCAGGCAAAGCCTCCTCTCCAGCTCCGTGACCACCGGCAGCGGGGCTGGGGGGAGCCATGAAGGAGCCTCCATTTGCCTCCCGGGCTCCGGAAGGCAGAGAGGGGAGTGGGTGGCGGGGGGCAGGTGGGGGGGGGGGTGGCGGGGTGGGGGAAGCCCCCGGCGGGGGTCCCAAACCGGGCTGCTGGCACAGGCGGTGCTGGGAACCTGCCCTCTGCCCCTCCTGCCCGCGCTGGCGAGGACAGACAGGCAGGCAGCTGGTGGCTCTGCAAGCGGGGCTGGAGCCGGTGATGGGCAAAGCCCTGGGGAGCACCTGGCGGCAGCGGCAGGGCTGGAGGGACACCCCCATCCCTATCTCCATCCTCATCCCCATCCCCATCCCCATCCCCATCGCCATGCCCATCCCGATGCGCTCCCGCTCCCGGCGCTGCCCCCTCCTCCCGGCAACCCGCCGGCGCGGCAGCCCGGAGCCCTTACCTGGAAACGTTTCTTCACCCAGATCTTCTTCATGCTTCTGCAGAGCCCCGCTGGCCCGGTCACACCGGCTCAGGCCCGGCAGGACGCCAGCCCGCTCCCGGCGGGGTCCCCGCTGTCAGCACGCCGCGGGGGCAAGCGATGCTCCGAGCATCCTCCAGCAGCCGAGGACGGCGGAGGGAGAGGAAGGGGCTCGCCAGGTTGGGCTCTCGGGAGGGCTGGAGCTGTGAGCATGAAGCATCACTGGAGTGCTCCTCCCTCCATCCTTCCCCCGCCTGCCTCCGCCTCCGCCTCCCCGCCAGCCCTGGCACTCAGTGACAGCGGCGGGGGACAGGCAGGGCACAGGTGGCGGGGGGGCGAGGGCTGCTGCGGGGCGGGGGGGGGGGGGGGGGGGCGGGGGGCGGCTGGGGCGGGCACACGTCCTCTCCCCTGCTGGTTTTGGCTCCATGGCGCCCAGGAGTTCGAGCCCCCCGCCCAGCAATGCGGCTGTACCACTGTCCCCTGCCATCCGTCCATCCTGCCCCACCGCCCAGGGCAGGGGCTGCTCTTCTCTCCCGTGCTCAGCACCGTGGGGCGCAGCCCACCGCCGCAGCTCCCACACGCACCCCGGCGGGGACCAGAATAACACGCCACACCACGCTAGCGCTGCGCCCATCTGCCCCCCACGCGCTGCCCCCGACGTGCCCCCAAACAGGCCAGCTCCGCTGCCACAGCTGCCACAGCCCTGCACACGGCAGCACAGCCGCAGTGTGCCATGACGCTGCCCAGCCAAGGCCCAGGCTCACCAGCACTGCCAGATGCCACTCGGTCCTCCACATCCTCTGGCCATCAGCGATGCAGAAATGTCCCCTTACCAAGACAAGGGTGTGGGTCCCAGCACTGCTGACCTGCCTGCACACGAATGACAGCTAATACGGGCACAGTCCTTCACAGCAACCCCCCTGGCCCAGCACTGCCCCCCCATTGCAAACCTCACAGCTTCCAGCCCCAGGCACCCAGTGCCCTAAGGCAGACCCTGCCCCCTGGGTGCCTCAGGACCCAGGTGTGATGGCAGACCTGGACTGCTCAGCCCTGGGTGACCGTCACTGCTTTGTGGCTGATGGGGACACAAGCTTGACCTGAGGAGGTAGGCCATTGTCTGTGTCCCTGTTGCATGACACACATGAGACCTCCCCTCACGCTGAGGCGAGGACCCATGGCACAGCTCAGGGCAGGACTGGGTGCTTGGGACTGAGCTGCAACGGGGGTCCTGGGGCATGGGCAGAAGCTGTGGGTGGAGATCGCCGGTGCCATTAAGACCTGTTAGTGCTCCCAGGGTGCTGGTACAACCCCAGCACGCCTTCCCCAGCCCTGCCAGCCTGTCCCTGTTCTCTGGGTGACACTTCAAATAAGCCGGAGGAGCAATCCCAGCCCCATAGTCTCAACAGGGCCTTTTCTGCCTGACGTGCCCCCCACAGCTCTCGGTGCCCTACGTCACCAGCTCACCAAGCCACTGAGCCCTGCAGCATGCCTCAGCCCCCTTTCCAGGCTTCTGGAGAGGCTGCCAAGGTCCCAGCCCCACTGGCTGTCTGCGCTACCCCCTCCCGCTTCAGAGCATCCGTGGGGATGCTGCTGGAGGCCTCCCCACCCAGCACTTCTCCCCATGCTGCTCACCTGTCCCCTGGGGAGCCAGCCACCCTACGTGGGGCTGTGCACAGGCATCATGCTCCCCACAGTGCTTGGCAGCTCCGGCAGCTTTTCTCAGCTTCCCCTCCCAGCCCATGACTCCCAACGTGAGGCTTTTCATGGCTCCATAATAACTTGCAAATTACCCAGTACAAAAGGAGCTGTTTATACAACATTTCTGACAATCCCACAATTCGAGTGATGCTGCGGAGTTTCCGTGGAGACCCTGCACGTCAGGCAAGTCCCACAAATGCCAAAGCTGGCATTAAGGGAATCTCCTGTCAGAGCCAGAGGACTGCTCTGGCCTCCCCAGCCCTGCTTAGGGACAGAGCTGGGTACCCCTGAGCCAGGGCTGGGTAACAGGGTGGGCTGTGGGGTTCATGTCTGCCAGGGTCCCTGCACCCAGAGCCTCCCTGCCAGGTGCTCTCACCCAGGCCATGCATGCCTGTGGTCCTGCCGCAGACCTTGCACAGCCTGTGCCTTTTTATCACACTCAAGTGAGATAAAAGCCTGGTCAGGGATTCTGGTAAGAAGCACCAAGGCTTGAGCTTGGCACACAGTGGTGCCAGGGCAAGGGTGCTGCCACCACAGCACCTGCAGGGACAGCCCCAGGGAGGGACCACATGTGCCTAGCCAAAATGCAGTCATTCAGGTACCCTCCGACTGCCACTTCTACTTCACCATCGGCCACAGCGCCTGGCTGGCCAGTCCCACAGGCCTTTCCTGTGCCTGTGGCTCTGCCACTCAGACATCCCTCAGCAAAAGCCCCAGGAGTGGCTCTGGGCTGACCCAGAGATGTCGCACCCCTGGGAGCAGCTGGGTCACCCCTGAGGGGCTGCGCCTTCTGCGGGGCCCAAAAGTCCTTTCCAGAGGCAGCAGCACCTGCAAATCCCCCCAAGAGGGCAAAGACAAGGTCCCTGCGGGTGCCCAGTGAGAGGTGACGGCAGCCTGCACCCAGGGTGGCCCCTCTGTCCTGCCTGGCTCTGCTCCTTTTCCATGCCATGGCTGCACTAGCCCCCATCCCCTGCCCCGTGTCCCTGTCCTGCAGAGAGCAGGTGGCCCCATTGCCACTGAGCTCCAGCTTCGCCTGCTGGACACACCAGCCCCGAGCAAAGCAGATAGCAAATACTTGCTCAAAATGCAGCATTAATTACACTGGGCCTCCCCAGCAGCTCTGCATGGATCCTGCTCCTGCACCGCAGCACTGTCCGGGCACTGGCTGCCCGGCACCTGCCCTCAGCCCCCTTGCCTTGGTGCTTGAATAATTGATGTTGGCGGGTGCATGCAGCCATCTCAGGTATGAGGAGCTCTGGGCATGAATCTTTCATGGGTTTGTGCCTCCCAGAGCTGTTGGGGACGGTCTGCAGGAGGTGGGGATGTGCTGGTAGCCTGGGGAGGCGGGGATCATCCCCAGCCCTGTCCCCAGAGGGAAGTAAATGCAGTGGAATGGCCCTCATCATGGGGCAGGGTGCTTTCTGGCCCTGCAGAAGAGCAATACTCTTCTGTGACCCCTCTCTCGGGGGCTAGGGACAACCCAGGTGCCCTCCCCAGCATCACCTCCCCTTGCTGCTGCTAGAAGGATGCCCAAGCACACAGTGCCCACTGCAGGCAGAGGACACGGGGACACAGGACAGGAATGTGACCTTGGCTCCAGGTGCCTGGGCCCAGAGCGGGATGGCAGAAGGCATTTTTTCCCTGCCCAGCCAGCCCCGCTCCCGGCGTGCCCCCTTCCTGGGGCTGAGGGGCTGCATGCAGAGGGCATGGGGGGAAGCAGGCAAGAGTGCAGGCAGCAAGGTAGAAGGAACTAGACCCTTCCCAGTGCCACTGTAATAGAGCACAAGCCAGCAGTTTTGTGTTGGGAGGCAGGAGGGGCAGATGGAGTGCTGGGCAGCCCCAGGAGGAGGAAGAGGCCATCGCCCCATCACACAGCCCCGAGCGGCAGTGCTATATTTACCCACCTGCAGGGCCCGGGTCTCGGCCTCTCTCCTGTAACACAAGCCCTGCAGCCCGACAGAATCCTAGGGGACGGCACATTCCTCAGCAAAAATAACCCCCAGCGGCGGGCGAGAGGGCAGGGGTGGAGGTGACTGACTGGACAGCTGCACCCACCACTCTGCTCGCCGGCGAGCAGCCCTCCTGGTCCACAGCGCCCCAGGATGGGGACCCGGCACAAGTGGCCACCCCGCCAGCCCCCTGCCCAGGTGGGGAAAGAGCGGGGAGCCCGGGTCTCCGGCAGCTGCCTGTGGTGCCATCCCCTGGGCCAGGGAAGGGGCACAGCCCCAGGGCTGTGGGCATCCTGAGGGCCAGGTCCAGCCCCATCCCCCCTGCACTGCCCAGCCCCAGGGATTTGTCCCTGTGCCAGCTGAGACCAGCACCCAGCGTGGCACCAGCCAAGCAGCTCTGCAGAGGTAGAGCCGGGCATGGTGCCCACCCCACGGTGGGGCATGGCAGCCTGGGCTGGAGCCTTACTGCATCCCAGGCTCCTCAAAAATGCTGCTGTCCCCTGGGGCTGGGAGGCAGACAGAAACTGAAGCAGCACTAGAAAGTCCTACAGGAGGGAGGTGATGGCAAAGGGAGGCTTTAGGTCCTGTTTGGTCTCCAAGCAGGGCTGGTAGGGGCTCCAGAGGGAAGGGGCAGTTGGCATTAAACACACTCAAGGCGCTGCAAAGTAAGGGACTAAAATTAGGCACTGAGATAAATGACCAGAGGTGCTGCTGAGCCACTAGGGACACTGTCAGCACAGCCGTCCCCACTGGGGTGCCATCGCCATCGCCACACACCACCAGCCACAAAAACATGCTCACACTGCCCCAGTGTCACTCTGGGCTGGATGGGAAGGGGCCGTGCAGGGCCGCCGTGCACAGGCAGCTCCCGCCCCCTTCCCTGTCCCCAAATCGAGGAGGGTGCAGGCTGTACCCTGGGCGGAGGAAAGGTTCCAAAGCGATTTGATTGCTGAGTGCAGGTGGAGGCGAGTGGAGCAAGACCCTGCTCTGGGAGCCTAAGACGGACACATCCAGCCTTGAAACAAGAGGCAGCTCCGTCGGGGAGGATCAGGCAGTGCTGGCACGGTGAGGGAGGCTGGGCTCTAAAAGGAGATTAGCTCGGGTTCTCAAGAGGTGATTTAATCTGGTTTACGTGGAAAAAATTCAGGAGATGCAGCTGAGAGGTGATACAGGCTTTAGTGAGCCTGGGGGCGATGGAGCCACAGTGGGGACGAGGGTTGGTTGGCTGGAAGCGTTTGGAGGGTAACCCTGTATGGACCTGGGAAGCCCCTGGACCAGCCTGGTGCTGGTGTGAGAAGGGCCAGTGCACCCCACCTGTGCCCATGGAGCCAGGGCATGAGGGAGAAGCTGCAGCAGGAGAGGGGCAGAGCGGTGGGACACAGGGGGGACAATGTGATACGGCGGGGATGGTACAACCCCAGGAGCCCCTGTGCCCAGCTGGTCGGCCAGCCCCACACGTGCGCTCCCCACGCTGGGCACTGACGCACTCGGGGCACCTGGGAGAAGAGCAGGAGAAAATCATTAGTGGGGTGGAGCGACAGATTCAGGGCAAGGGATTAGAGGAGCTAAATCAGGCTCATGCGAGCAAGGGGGAATGCTGAGCTGGTGCAGGAGGAGCTGCTGGGGCTGAGCACGGAGCTGGGCAGTGCGGACATCCCCCAGCCCACCAGCAGTGACCTGAGCCACCTTGGGGAGAGCCAATGCCAGCCTCACAGGGAGCTGCAGCCTGGCCCACACGCCGGGGAAAGAAGAGAACCAAGCCCTATTTCCACCAGAGACCACGACTTGGCAGAGACAAATGGAGCAAGGGCACCCCATTACCTCCAGACTCGGGGGTTCAGGACCCCAAGCCCAGAGAAAGACCTCATCCTGCCCAGGGACCTTGCACACATCCCCCTTGCCCCATAACTGGCTGACAACCCGGCTCACAGAGTCCCTCAAGGAACAAGGACAGGGAGTCCCTGCGCGGCACGCAGACAGCACAGGCACCAGTGGAACTTCCACAGTCCCTGGAGAGCTGGGTCTCAGCAGGGAATGTGGAGAGCCCCTGAGCAGCCAGGCCTCCATGCCAGAGGCTGGTGAGCCACAGCACACCTCCTGGCAGGGTGTCAGGGCAGGCGGCTGCAGAGCGGTGGCACGGCTCCTCCATTTCACATGATGACCCTCTCACCGTTCGGCTGCCGGCATGGAGAAAATGGCCTCGGGGAAACAACGTGCTGAGTCCCAGCACTCTGCAATGGGGCCAGGCAATAGGGCTGGACCCCCCCACACATCCCATCACCTCCACACCAGCACCCCTCTCCAGCACCCGGCAGGACATGTTGCTCCCTGGGCACTGCTGTGGCACATCACAGAGACTGTTCTGCCTCGGAGCACAGGCAAATCTCCTTGCCCAGCCCGGTGCCCTGGAGCCTGCATGGCTCCAGAAGCATTTTTGCCCCAGGGCTGGCTTTTTGGGTGACTGTTTGCTCAATGTCAGTGAACCCACAGCCAAGCACCCGCCTGGAGGAGCACACAGGGCAGGGTGACATTCACCCAGCACATTAGGCAATCCTGGCTGCTCCGTCCCTCTCTCAGCTGCTCCAGAAAGGCAGCAGTGAGGGCCAGCGGCTGGGAATCCGGAGCAGGGATGAGTGCGTCAGCACAACGGGAACGGGTACCTGGGGAAATCAGGCAGTGCCGTGCCACTGGGCAGAGGCAGGGGGGCCTGGGCCAGCAGCGCCATGGAGGGGTGCAGCTGCACACCAGAGCAGGAGAACAGGGTGACCCCACACACACCTTGGCCCCACTGGGACAGGCTGCTCCCGCCCCATGGGGCAGCACATGTCTCCCACCCTCTCTGTGTACACAGCACCATGCATCCGACTGCACAGCGCCGTAGTCCCCGAAGGTGCGATGCACAGTGACCCCGTGCAGAACCACTGAAGGGCAGGACCCATGCTGCGCACTCCTCTGCTCCCCCTGTCTCCCTGCCAGGCCCATGAGCAGCACATACACCTTCCTCCATCCTCCAAACACCACTCCTCCAACCTCCTGTCTCACAAAGAGCGACTCCTCCTCTTCCTCCGTTGCTCCCCTTCAGCGTGAAGGCTCCTTCTGCCCCCTCCCCCCCACCTCGTCCCCCTCTCAAGATGCAGCACCTCCAGCGCACCACCCTGGGTGCAGCTCCTTTCCTGGAGCCTCGGGGCTCAGCACCAGCTCCCTTGCTCCCTGCCCTCGCTGTCCCCATGCAGACAGGGCAGCTCGTGTCTCAGAGCAGTGCCATCGGCCAGCACCACGCCAGGCACTGCTGACACCCAGGTCTGCAGTGCCCCAGGGAAGTGGCATCCAACCTCGGGCAGAGGGGCCTGGAGCCCCAGACCTGCCTGGCCTCTCTGCAGGATGAGGCCCACCCATGCAAGGGCCCACAGCAGCCCTCATGCACTCCCTGCACACCAGAGGGATGATGAGCAGAGGGGCTGCCATAAGGCTCTAGGGGGCCAGCAAAATCTGGCTCCTCCCCTGCTAATTAACAACTAGGCCCCACCCACTGCAGGGAACAGGCTCCACCTACTTGACAGCCCCACCTCCTCATATTAGGCTCCTCCCCCAGCCCCACCACCGGAGGGTTCCAGTTCTCCCAGTGCAGCTGTGATGGTGATGCCATGGGCAGCTCTGCCCATGGGGGCGGCTAGTGCAGGGGCACTGGGGGGTACCAGGGACTGTGTTGGTGGCTGTGGAGGGTGGCACCACCGGTGCCATGCACCCAAGCCGCGTCTCTCTCTCTCTTCCTGCCCAGAGCAGGCTTGGCATCACATGCTCCCGACACCTCCGTGCCCAGCGCTGGCACCCTGCCTGGCCTGGCCGCGGGTACGGCAGCCACATGCTCGCTCCAGGCCAGAGAGCTGCCCCGGTGCTGCCGGCACTGGGCACCCCAGCCTGCAGCAGGGCAGGCACAGCAAAGCCCAGCCCTGGCTGGCCCCGGGCGTGCACTGCAGCGGGAGCCTGCAAAGCACCGCGGCCACCCTCGGCAAACCTATGCCCGCGGCTGTGCCGGCACAGCCACACCGGCAGCCACACCGCCCTTACCTTCCATGTCAATGATGGCCAGCACGGCGCTGGTCATGGCCTCTCCCCGTTCATTCTCGGCGATGCAGGTGTACACGCCGGCATCCTCCTTCTTGCTGTCCCGGATCCAGAGCGTGCCGTACTCCTCCCCACCTGGGGCCAGCAGCTCCTCATTTCGGTACCAGCGGAGACTGGGCCGGGGGTTGCCCACTGCCACCACTCGCAGCCGGATGTCGCAGCCGGTGCCGATTGCCGCATTCTTCAGCTTTCGTGCAAAAAATGGTGCTGCCGGGCGAGCTGGGCCCTCCTCCGGTGCCCCGGGCTCCGCCGTGACCTTGGCGCGCTTCGGGGGGATGCCGGGGCTCGGCGGGGCCGCCCGGGGCTCCCCACCGGCCCTACTCGTGCCACCATGTCCCTGCACTCGGTGCATGGTCTGCAGCTCCCCTGCCCGCACCCGCGACCCCCGCCGCCCCGAGCCAGCAGCACCGTGCCCCTCTTCTCCCCCTGCCTGCAGCCTGGGGGTGCTGGGTGCCTGCCAGGGGTGCTGGGGCAGAGGCGGGCCCCCGGTCCAGGTGCTGTCCGGTTCGGTGCCTCCCCCCCTCCGGCTGCAGCCCCGAAGGTCGCAGCGCCGTGGGCAAGCAAGGGGCTATTTTTAGGTGGGGGCTCGAATTGCCACTCGCCAAGCCACCGCTCACCGAGCACCCGCTGCAGTGCAGCACCCACACCCCATGCTCCGCTGCGACCCCGAGCCCACCCGGCGCCTCGGCACCTGCTCCTCCACCAGCCTGGGTGCAAGTCCCACGGGTGCCGGCCGCTCGCTGAGCCTTCCCAGTGCTGGGGCCGTGGCGTCCCCCCCCTCACCCGTCCCGTCCCGCTCGGCCCCCGGCGAGCTGCACTCCCTCTGCCCCCTCTCTCGAAGTGGCAGCTGCCTCTGATATGTCACATTCCTTGGCTGGGCTCCCCCTCTCCGCGCCCGCCGCCCCGGCCCTGCAGCCCAGCTCCGCTTGCAAAGATAGAAAGGGGCCAGCACCTTTCCATATTAGCAGCGAGGCTCGGGGGGGACCCAGCCTTCCTCCTCCCCTTCCCCTTCTCCAGCAGTGTCACCGGATCAGGACAGAGAGACCCTGGTGGCATGTGGAGGGAAAGGACACCGTCATGCTTCCTGCAATGTGAGACCCCGGGCAGGAGCCAGTCCCGCGGGGCCCCTTTGCCCCATCCCCAGCAGGCAACGGAGTGCGGTGCTCCCTGCATCCCTGCTCACCCCACATCCACCCCATCCGGGGGCTGCAAACACAGTGAAACCCCGTTTCTCTCACCGAGCCCTGGGCAGTGTGGGTTCCAGCCAGCCCCCCGTTCAAGCCCTGCTCAGAGCAGGAGCACCCCGCTGTTTGGGTTTGGGGTGCCCCATGAGGGCTCCCGCAGTCTACACTCCAGGCAGTCAGCAACTGGGGACTGCCTGTGCCACGCACCGCCTCGCCACCCCCAGGCGAGGCAGGGATTCCCCAACTCCCGGCGCGATGGCACACGTCTCGGCACCTGGCTGCGGCCGCCCTCGCCAGGGGCTGTAAATCTGGGTGAGCAGGATGCGAGCAACACAGCACGCTGCTTCCCAGCTGCAGACCAGCCCGGACAGCTTTGGCACAGTCCTTTGCCACCAACTCAAGGGCATGGGCACCCCTCAAGCATCACTGGCGAGGAGAAGATCCCAGGATCCCCCCCGCTTTCGGTGGCTGGGGCACACTGGAGCGAGGTGCCCTGCTAGACCCACAGCTCGGTTCTAGAGTGGCTGAGCAAGCCCCAGGATCTCTGGTGGCTGGAGGAGAAGCCCATGAGAGGTTTGGGGGGCTCTTCCTTTCCTGAACTGCCCTGTGGGCAAAGGGCTGCTCTGTCCCTTGCCTGTCCCCGCCTGCCCCTGGGGCAGACCGCTGGCCTAACCAGCCTGGGCCCGGCAGGGAGGGAGGTGTCCCTCCCCAGGACAGCCCTGGGGACCATCCTCGATGTCACAGGGCCACCTGCTGGAGACAACCGTTGAGATCTGACACACACATCCCCCCGCAGCCAAAACTGGGGTTCACCATGCTGGCCTCTCCATCAGGGACCCCCCAGCCCCGTCCCCACTGCTGCCAGCAGCACCAGCCTTGTCCCTAAAATGCCAACCCCTGCCAAGCTCACTGCCCGCCCAGGGCTCTGCTGCCTGGCAGGCGGGCTCAGACCCTCCAACGCCTCCCGGGGCAGAGCAACCCTGGATCTCTGTCCCCAGGGGGATGCTCGGCCCTGGGTTCACCTGCTGCATCCCCCATCGCTGGGGTGAAGGAGCCAAAGCCAAGACCCCCACACACCGACCATGGGGAGGGGGGCACGTGTGTTGGTGGAGGGAGGTTGTAGGGGGCAGGTCAAGGCTGGAGGTAGAGCCTGGGCTAGAGGCAGGCGTGGGTTGGTGGGGCTGATACCCACAGGGTGCTGGGGAGGAGGTAGGTTTGGGATGAAGTGGGCTCTGCTTGCAGGTCGCTGGCAACAGCAGGGTCTTGGAGAGGTCCCAGGAAGGTGTGGGTCTGGGGCAGGGCTGGCCCAGGTGAGGGCAGAAAGGGAGGTGGCTGTGGGGCTGAGAGCCACCAGGCCGTGGTGTGAGTCCCCGGGTGTATGGAGGGGCAGGGGACGGTCACCCAGAGCCCCTCCAAACCTGCTAAAGGCTTGGCTGCCACTGCCTCCCATCCCAGCAGGACTCCCGCACCCAGTGCAACTGGGAAACCCAGCGCCACAGGCAGAAAAATGCTCTGGGGCACCTTCAGTGTGAGGGACACACAAGTTTTGGGGGGACCGGAAGCTTGGGGAAGAGATGGCTCAGGGGCATGCTGGTCCCCATCCACCCCAGCCCAACCCCAGAGATGCACTGGGAGGAAAGGGTGATGCTCCGCTGTTTATTTCAGCCGCCTGAAGAGTCATGTAGACGCAGTGGGGTGGGGGTGCAGTGGGGCGAGGGGTGGGGGCACCTGCCCTGGCCCCCGGGCCTCTCTCCGGCTCCTCTCCTTCTCTCCCCCCTCTCTCCCACTCACTCACTCCTCCTCTCTCCTGTGTCCACCTACGGGTACCCTCTCGGCTCACAAGCCTGGCCCCGCGCAGCCTCCTGCTGCTGGGGGTCCCCGCACTGGTGGGGGTGGGCACTGCCCTCCTCTGCCCCATGGGGCTGCCTCTCAGGCCAGGGGGAGCGCAGGGCCCTAGCCCCCCTGGGCCAGGGGGGGATGCAGGTTGGGAGCACACTGGCTCCAAGCCGGACATAGAACGGGGGGCTTGTCCTGGACCCCACTTCTCCCCACCCCTGGCATCGCCGCTATGCACCCGGAGAAGTACCAGCTCTGGGGAGGCCGGTGGTGCCAGCGTGCGGGGGACGGGTGCCCGCTCCTGCAGGAAGAGACCCAAGCCCGTGCCCGGCGCGGGGAGGGGCCTGCTGGGGGATCCAGAACCCACTGCTGGGACCATCCAGCTCCCTGGGGAGATGGCCCAGGCCACCACCTGCTCCCCTCAGCCCCTCTTGCCTGTCCCCTCCCTCGCTCCTGCTGCCCCCCTGGCCCGGGCCTGATCCTGACGCTAGCATTGCCGCTGCGAAGCTGCAAAAGCAGAGCGAGACTTTCGAAGCCGAAGGAGAGAGCCCGGGGGGTGCAGGGGGCCTGGAGGCAGCTGCACAGGGGGGACCCCTCGGGCAGTGCCGGAGGAGCGCCGGGGTGGGGGCAAGAGGGTGATTTGGCGGCGGGACGGAGGCAGGGACGGAAGGTGACAGTGGGCTGCTGGAGCAGCCTCCTCTACAGCACTTCATGCTGCTGCTGGGTCGCCTCGCTCACCACCTGCCAGGAGAGAGTCACCGTGAGACACCATGCCGTGCCACCACCGCCACGCAAGCACAGACGCCGTGCTCAGCCTCTGCCGCCTCCCCACCACCCCCCAGGGCCAGCCTGCGCTCACCTCCCCATCACGAGTTTCGATGGTTTTGATCATCACGGTCTTTTTGGTGTGCACCTCGGAGCCGCGCTGCTCTGGGCTGGTCTCTGCAGGCAAGAGGACACAGGGGTTGGGACCGGGGGGACATGTGGCGTGGGGGACACAGGGCTTCAGGAGCCCTGGCTTAATCCCCCCTCAGCTCATGGCAGCACCCAACCGAGTGCCCCCACACCATGGGCTCAGTGTGGCACCCATGGGTTCCCAACCTGTCAGCCTGGCTGCAGCCCCCCAGGAGTGAGATTTTCCCCCACACTGGGGACCCCCAGGCACTCATCCCAGGTCCCCCTCCTCATGGGGCAATGCTCACCTCGGAAATTGAGTGCGGAGGCGAAGGTCTGGTGCATGGGGATGCTGATCCTGCGGGGACACAGAGGAGAGACCTCAGTGCCAGCCAGCCCCAGCCCTCAGGTGGCTGCTCACAGGGTGGGACCCCCAAAAAAGAGTAGATCCTGCTGTTCCCCCCAGCTTGTCCTGCCCCCCCTGCCGCTCACCGGTTCTCCTCGCCCTCCAACAGCTTGCGGTAGGTGGCGATTTCCACATCCAGGGCCATCTTGACGTTGAGCAGGTCCTGGTACTCCCGCAAGTGCCGGGCCATCTCATCTTTCAGGTGCCGGATCTCCTCCTCCAGCCGGGCAATGTTGTCCTGGTACCCACTGGCCTCCCCTGCGAAGCGCTCCTCCATCTCCCGCATCTGGCGCATCAGCGAGTCGTTCTGGGGGGACAGGGGGATTCAGTGACGGGGTGGGGGGGACCCGGAGGGGTCAGTGGTCATCTGGGGTGCGAGCTGGGCATGCTGAGGGGGTCCTAGGGGAGAGCCAGGGACCAGGGGAGAGTTGTGGTCAGCCCTGGGCTGGATCCAGCTGATGGGGAGCCGTGACGAGTGGCTGCCACCCTCTGTTTGCCCAGCACAGGGTCTGGTGGGGGCAAGCTGGGCAGGTGCTGGGCAACCCCAGCACCCTCTGCCCAGGTGTCCAGGCCCCCCGGCAAAGGCATCCTACCCCAGCGAGAGGGTATGGGGTGGTGCAGGAGCACTGGATGGCTGCCTGGGGGTGGCACTGCCACACTGGTGGCTGCTGGCTGGCTCCTGTGACCATGACGGTGCAACCACCTTTCCAGTCTGCAACCAGACACCCCGGGCCCTGCGCCCGCCTGCCTGGAGCCTCCCAGTCTGGGGCACCTCTTGCAATCTGTGCCTTGACCCCGGGGCTCTGCCAAAACGCCTCGCAGAGGCCAAGATGGCCACTGAGGAAGACGCAGCCCAAATTTGGAGGACAATTTCCCCCATGGCAGCCACTCAGAAAGCTGGGAAGAGCCCCCCACCCCCGGAGATGTCCCAGAGGTCCCCAAGCAGCCCTGGAGCAGCAGGACCCTGCAGGGAAGCTGGGGGTTTCCCCAATGCTGCCCACAGCTCACCGTGCCCTTGAGGGCATCGATCTCGCAGGTGTAGGACTGGATTTGGTGCCGGTACTCCAGCATCTCCTGTTTTGCCTGCCGCAGAGCGTCGTTGTTCTTGTTGGCCGCCTGTGTCAGGTCAGACACCTAGGGAGAGACCAGGGTCAGTGGGCATGGCCATCAGAACAAGCAGGACCTGCCACACTGGGGCCAGCCCGGACCCCGCCACCTCCTGCACCTTGGACTTGTACCACTCCTCAGCCTCGGCGATGTTCTTTGCAGCAATGTTCTCGTACTGAGCGCGGATATCCCGCAGCGCAGCTGTCAGGTCGGGCTTGGAGATGTCCATCTCCACTTGGATGTGCTGCTCCTGCAACTGAGCCTGCAGCTCCCGGATTTCCTGGGGGGACAAGGTGACACCTCAGGGCACCTGCTCCATCCCATGGGTGCCCGTGGGAAAGGGGAGCAACCCCGACCTACCTCTTCGTGCACCTTCTTGAGGAAGGCAATCTCCTCCTGCAGGGACTCGATGCGTCTTTCCAGGTCGATGCGTGCCAGCGTGGCTGCGTCCACGTCCTGAGGGGAGACACGGAGTGAGGGGTAACAAGGGGGGTGCAGGGACAGCACCAGGGCTAGAAGGTACAAAGCTGTGCCCAGGGTCATGCTCTGGTGCTGGGGCTGGGCTGCTGCGGGAAAATGGGGGTGGGAGGCGGGGGTCCCACACCACACAGCATGGGATGGGTACTCACAGCTCTGAAAGCAGCCAGGTTGTTCTCAGCCTCCTCCTTCAGCTGGATCTCCTCTTGCAGCCTGCAGGCAGAGAGGGGAGGTTATCGGGGTCCAGAGGAAGCTCCATCCCCCAGCAACACTGTCCCCCCGAGCTGTCCCTGAGCTCAGCGTGGCCGGTGGGAAGACAACGGGTTGTCCTGCGCTCCCAGCAGGCGGCAGGAGGGCTGGCGGGGGGCCAGGGGCTCTTCCTCCCATTCCCTATTATAGTCAATGCCGGAGAGAGCACAAAGGCATGAGGTCAGCTCGGTGCCACACACACTGCCCCGGCCCTTATAGGGGAGAGTGGCCGGCAGCCGCGGGGATGGCATGCAGGGCCCGGCACAGGCAGCCCAAGGGATGGCCACCAGCTGAGCCATCCTAGGAACAGCAGCAGGACCAGCAGGTCTCAGCGATGCTGTGGGATGGGGTTATGAAGGGGGGACCACTAGGGTGTGAGCTCAAGGTCAGGGCTGGGGAACCAGGCTGTGCCAGGGGAGGGGGCAGTGCCACAGGCAGCCGGTCGGGAGGAAGGTGGCGGGGAGGAGAAGGAGGTGCCTGGGTGGTGCTGGCACACGAGGTGACAAGAACCTGATGCCTGTTTGTTCTGGGCCCCGCTCCGCCCCTGACATTAAGGATCCTCCACGCTGCTACCCCCAGCCTCCCAGCAACAGGGGCTCTGCCCCACCAGGACCCCAGTGCTGGCCGTCTGGCACAGAGGCTGGGGTTGTGGGGGGAGGCAGCAGGCTGTGTCACGCCCAGGAGATGGGAACTCTGCATCCCTGGGTCACAGAGGCCAGGAGGGAAGGTGCAGACGAGCATCAGAAGAAGAAACTCCCCCTGAGCATCCACCCCTGCTGCCAGGTGCCCTCACGCTGGTCAGTCCCTGGAAGATCACTCGGCTTGGTCACCCTTGTGGCTATTCCCCCCTGACCCCAGCCCGCTCTCTGGCACCAGCCAGGCCCACAGCATCCTTGGGGGTCTCTGCTGCTCCCAGGGCACCATGAACACCCACAGCAGGCCTGGAGCATCCCTGGTCTGTGGAAGTGCAGCTGCTTCCTCCCCTCCCTGCTTTGTGTCCGGAACTGGTGGAGCATCCCCCCGCCGGGGACATCTTCCCCCTCACTTCCACCTACCTGGCTGGCTCTTCATCTGTCTGTCCCGCAGGGCTCAGCTCACCCATGGGCTCACCAGCCCTCCCTGACATAAGCTGGGATGGGAACCCTGGGTGGGGGTACTCTGATCCCCCAGCTCTGGGGGTCCCATAGCATCACAGCTCAGCCTCGACCCCACTGCAAGAGAGGGCATGGGGGACACCCTTGCTGCCGGAGCCATCCTGCCCGCTGGGTGCTTCCTGTGCACCTGGCAAGAGCTGGCAGCAGCTGTCTGGAGTGCCCTGCTGAGATGCCCAGGCTGTGGGCACCTCCCTAGCCCTGCCCCATGCCACTGGGCTGGCTCCCCTCTGCCTGCCCCACACCATGGGCCAGGGAGCACCCAGCACTGGTGTGGTGGGTCATGAGTGCCCCTCTCCCTCCCAAAACTTGCAGCCACCCTGCCAGGACCTGGCACCTCGCAAAGTGCGCTGCAGGTGGGTGCAGTCAGTGAGAGGCACAGCCGGGGTTCTCTCCCACCCTGGGGGATAGGGTGAGGGGGACAGAGGAGTGGGGCCATAATGGGCTCCGAGCACGGGGCACAAGCATGGCAGTGAGCACCCGAAGGGCTGCCAGGGCAAGCTCTACCACCGCCCAGCCCTAGGGATGAAGATGCGTGGGTGGATGCCCACAGAGACACACCGGGGCCCATCCTCACCTCTGCTTCAGCTTCTGCAGGTCGTCCAGCAGGTTGTCACGCTCGACCTCGACACGAGCTCGCTGGCTGGTGAGCAGGTCCACCTGGCGCCGGAGCTCCCGCAGCTCCTCCTCGTACATCTCAGCCACGCGGGTGGGCTCCTTGCCCCGCAGGCGGTTCACCTCGGCCACCATGAGGGCATTCTGCTGCTCCAAGAAGCGCACCTTCTCGATGTAGTTGGCAAAGCGGTCATTGAGCTCCTGCAGCTCTACCTTCTCGTTGGTGCGGGTCTGGAGGAACTCCTGGTTCATGGCATCAGCCAGGCTGAAGTCCAGCAGCTCGCCGGCACCTTGGTAGGCACTTTGGTAGGAGCGCAGGGGTGTCACACGGGTGGTGCGGATGCTGGACAGGCTGGGGACGGCTGAGGTGCGGGACACCTGGTAGACACGGGAGGTGACAGAGCTGCCGCTGCTGCCCTTGCCCCCGAAGGAGGCACGGGAGAAGACCGGGGAGCCGCCGCCGAAGGCACGGCGGTAGGAAGAGACCCGCTGGCTGGAGGAGTAGGACTGGCTCATGGTGGCGGCTGGGGCGGTGAGGCCGGAGCAGGGAGCAGGCGGTGGGGCTGTCAGGCGGCCGGCAGCTCGGCGAGGCGTCGGGAGGGGACCAGCGCTGCCGCTATTTGTATCCTGCTGACATCACTCGCCCCTCCTGCTGCCGGGCAGCTGGGGGATGCTGCTGCGGGGGGGGGGGGATGGCCGACGGCCCCCGCCCACTGCCCCTCACCTGCCCACACCGCTGGGCCACGGACACCCCGGGTGGACAACGACGATGCCCGTGGGCCTCTGGGCACCCCCAGACCCTGCCAGTGTATGAGCCTTCCCCCCCCAGCCGCCGGCGCCCTGCCCCATCCCTGGGGGGTGCGAGGGAAGGAAGTGGGGCAGGCTGGTGATGAGCCCCCCAGCACTGCCCATACCCCCATTGGGACCCAGTGCCACCCGCTGGGGGTCCAGACAGACAGACAGCATGGGCTGACACTGGAAGGTGGGGGAGAGAAGGGGACCTAGCCCTTCACACCATCACTTGAGCCCCTTGAGCCAGACCCCATGTGTGGTAGCCACAGTCTCCAAATTGGCCCTGAGCACCCCAAAACGCCACTGACGATGCCCTGACCTGCGCCATGGTGAGAGCACCGGGCTCTGCTCCCCATATGGGGCCAGACTCCAGCCTCCCCGTCCAGAGAGGCGGCAAGGGAGGGCCCTGAGGAGGGAGTAATATTGGGGGGACCCTGAATGTGCTTGTGCTGACCCACCACCCAGAACCCCCTTTCTGATACAGGCGGCTGAGTGGCAGCCCAGGGCTGGGAGCTTTCAGGGTGCCGCTGAGTGACCCCGAAGCAGGGGCTGGGTCCCAGTGGCCCAGGTCCTTGCTCCAGCACATTCCCGAAGCAGCAGGCACCCAACCAAAATAGCCTCCTGAGCTCACATGTGGAACATAGTGGTATTTATAGCCGGGGGAGGCACCCTGTTAACCCTTCTCATGCCAGGCATGTGGAGAGCACGGCTGGATGGTCACCCTGCCCAGAGCAGCCCCGGCCCCTCTCTGGTCCCTGTCACCCCAAGAGGAGGACAAGGTCCCTGGGACATCCTGAGGCACTGCAGGCTCTGCCTTGTCTCCTCAGCCTCCCCCTTGGCCTGGCAGTATTCTGAGAAGCAGAAAGCTCAGCCCAGCTCCCCAAATCTTCCCAGGATGGGGGAATACCCCAGTTCCCAATGCCAGCCTTGAGGGAGGCAGCTGCTCTGGGGGAACCCTTGCCCAGACAACACCTCCTCCTCCCCAGGCCCCCCAGCACACCTGATGACCCCCAGCCCTGCCAAAGCCGGGCTGTTTTGGCTGACATCAGCTGGCACAGCCCCAGCGCTTCTGTCCCTGGAGGCCCTCGCAGAGGGGACAGCTGTGCCACCGGGCACCGGGTGACTCAGCAGCAGGAGCAGCGGTACCGGGGCTCGCCTGTGGCAGCATCAGCATGGCAAAGGCTTAGGCTTGGTCACGAGCATCCTCAACTGCCCCAGCTCCAGAAGGCACTTCTGCCTGCTCCCTGTTGGCCCCATGCTACCTCGGGGGGCAGCAAAGGCCTGGGCCCCACAGCCATGCAGGTGGGCAGAAGCTCGATGCCCCGCATCCCTTCTGCCCCCGCAAGCCCCCTGCAGTCCCTCCTGACCGCCTAGTTGCAGCGTAATGCAACAGCTTCTCAGAGGGTGCACGCTGCCTGGTGGAGCCTGCCTTTAAAAGGGAAGGTATTTCCAGATGGGGTTGTTTCATCCCAGCACAGGGGGGAGGGTGGAAGGAAGGGGGGCTTGTGGGGTGTGGGGTGGGAGAAGATGGAAAAACAGACAGCATCCTTCCTCCTCCTGGCCCTGCTCCGAGTGTGCCCTGCACATCTCTGAGCCCCGCACGTGCACCCTCCCTGCCCCATGAGTGCTGGCAGCGTGACATGCCAGCCCTTGGTTGGGGTGCAGAGGGGCAGGTTGGTGCCCACACCAGCGCGGGGAACCCCAGGTGCCCCGCACAGTGCCAGCCATACTGTTCAGTCGTCCTTTCCTGCATCCCCATCCTGCTGCCTCACCGGGTGGGAGTGTGGGGAGCATGGGACAACCAAGGCTAGTGTGTCCAGCAGTGCTCTGTACCCTGCCCTGGTGCTTCAGGTAGGGCGATGCAAACCCCATCCCAGGCCTGGAGAGTCCTTGTCCCCATTCCCACAGAACAGGGGGGTGCAGGGTTGGGATGCCACAGGGAAAGGAAACATGCTCTTGGGCACTGCTGCTAGGAGGGGAAGCAGCTCAGAGGGGTTAACCAGGAGCATCCTCCTGACCCCACTCTAGGACAAATTGTTTGTTTGAACTGTTTCCTCGGCTGCTGTGACAGCCTTCCGGGATGGCTCGGTGCAGACAGGGGCCCCACGGCTGGCAGAGGGCCGATGGACGCCTTGCACTTTCCACAGCCTCTTAGGAAAGCCCCGTCTGCATGGGAAGCAGGGAGCGAGGAGCAGGACCAGGGGACCTAGCCAGAGTCCCATCCCAGGGACATGCCCCAAGCCCTCCATGCCAGCTAAAGCCCCAGGGGCTGTGAAAAGCGAAGAGGCTGCAGAGAGTAGTGGTGCAGGGGTGTCTTCTGTCCTGTCCAGCCCTATGCTGCCACAGGTCCATCCCAGGCCGGGCTGACCCAGACTGGCGGAGCCTGGGAAGTGGCCCCCGAGCCCCGGCGCTGGCCTGGCCCCAGGTCCCTCCAGGCCCTGGGATAAAGCTGCTGCCGGGAAGGCGTCGGGAGCTGGAATGTCAAACAACTCCCTCTGGTCATGACATCCCTGTGAGCAAAGCCAGCTGCATCCTGTGGCTGCCCCTCCTCCCCGGCCCTCCCTCCCCACTGCTCCCCCAGGATTTAAGCCACCCGGGGAGCTGGCCACAGCCTCCCCAGACTGCAGGCATCTCAGGGCTTGGAGCTGGGCAGGATGTAGGGACAGGTTGCCAGCCCCTCTTCAGCCCCATACCCTGCTGCCGCAGCCACGGCACCCCCCTCGAGCCTGGCCCTGGCTCAGAGGTGAGTGGAGGGATGGGAATGAAACAGTGAGGGTGTCCATCCCCCTCCCTCCTGGCCCCTGGCCGTCTCCCTCCATCCCGCTCCTTTTACAGCCACGAGCCTCCTAGGCGCCTTTACCCTAAGAGGGAAGGACCGTGCGGCCCATTCCCCGGCGCTGACGGACCCAGGGCGCGTGCTATTGTCTAAATAGGAGATGGTTCTCCTTCCCTGCCTGGACCACAGCCCAGCCCAGCCTGACGGGGTCCCAGGAGCTGGTGGGTGCCCTGTGGGCTGCAGCCCCCTGCCTGCTGCTCATTCCAGCTGCTCATTCCAGCCTTCACCCACGCCAGGGCTTGGGGCCAGCAGCGTAGGTGCACAGCTCATCTGGCTGCCACTGAGCCCAACCCCTGTGTCCCCAGGCGATGGGGATGCTAGGGATGATGGCCTGTCTCTGAGTGGCACAGGGATGCTGGGGGTGCTTGGCTGACCCTGTAGCATGTGTGGATGCTGGGGGTGTCCAGATATCCCCCAATAATCTGTATGGATGCTGGGGTGTGTTTTCTTTCCCCCTGGGTCTTTGTAGATCTCTGGAGTGAGTTGTCTCCTCCATGGTCTATGAGGATGCTTGGGGTGACCTGTTGCCCCCAGGGCCATGTAGATGCTGGAGGAGACCAGCTACCTCCATGTCCATGCGGATGCTCAATGCATATGCCTGCCCTCATCACTCATCTCCAGCTAGCCCTGCCATCAGTGGGGATGCTGGGGGTGTTTACCTGTCCCCGCAGCCCATGGGCAGGTTGGGGATGTCCACTTGCCCTCATGGTCCCTGGGGATATTCACCAGCCCCTGTGGCCACGGGGATGCTGGGGGTGCCCAGCTGCCCTCGTGGTCCACGTGGATGTAGGGATGACTGGCCACCCTCGTGGTCCATGAGGATGCTGGGGCCTCTGTCTGCCCTCCCGCAGGCCTCGATAGCATCACCCATGCCAGTGAGATGAGGTAGCCGTTACCCGCTGCATCACCGGCGGCTCATGTAAGGCATGGTGGCCATTCGCTCAGCCCCCAGCAATGCCCGGGCAGTGATTTCACTTTCCCATGCTCAGACACGTGGGCTGGGATGGGGGGGAGGACAGCCTCAGTGGGTGCCATCCCTGCGCTGATCCTGGCAAGGCGGGCAGGGAGGGGGTCCAGGCAGCCTGGCAGGCAGCAGGAGCAGGGGGCGGCACTTCCTGGAGCTCCGCTGTGTTTACAGGCTCTGTCCTGGGCCATCTCTCCATTAACCCCTTCCAGCAGGGCTCAGCTCCTGCTGCCCGTCCCCAGAGCCACCCGCCACCCCAGGGAACCCGTCCTGGAGCAAAGCCTGCACGGCACCCCACCCTGGGCTGCCAGGGGATGTGCGAAGGGGCACGGTGCCCTGTCGCCACCGGTATTGCCCCTGCCAGGCACCTCTGAGCACACGCGTGAGCGCAGCAACGGGGTGCAGGCACCCCGAGGAGGACCCGGCACCGGTTTGGGGGGGACTGCCTGGGGCTCCCTGCTGCACCAGGGCATATGTGGGGCAGAGAGGGATGGGGACAGGAGCAGTGCCTTCCCAGGACCGTGGTGATGGGGGGGCGTTGTGGTGGCAGGTGCAGTGCGGCCCCCTGGCATCCAGCCAGGGGTGAGTCAGAGCCCACCCGGAAATAGCCAGGGGGAGCTTTTTCTGGAAGCCCCCGCTGCTCCAGGAATAGCTGCGGCATGCCAAGGCGCTGGGCAAGGGCCACACCCGGCCCTGCCACTCACCCCCTGCTCCAGCTATCCCGGATCCAGACACCCTCCGCTCCTGCAACCCCCGCCCCCTGGGACTTCTCTGCCCCGAGCACCCACATCCGCTGGGTACCCACCCTCTCTGGGCATCGCCCAGCTTGGGGGCACCATAGGCTCCATGCACCCGTGCTGCAAATGTCCCCAGATGTCCCCCAGGCATGGCCTGCGGACTGCCCGGCAGCTCCTGGCCCTGAGCTGGGTGCCTGCAGCAGTGGGGAGTGATGCTGGCAGGAGGAGCAGGGGGATGGCTGCTTGGCACCCATGTCCTGTCGGCAGGAGGGTGCAGGGCCGGGAGCGTGTGTGGCCCGGCTCCGAGCCGGGGTGCTGGGTGCCTCAGCGGGGCGCTGGCCCTGTGTTTTGCTGTGGTGGCTGTGGTTGATATGGAGACCCTCCAGCTGTCTGCTCGAGAGGTGCCAGGCGGTGGGGGTGCTTGTTCCCTTTTCAAGGGGGGAGAGGCAGGTGCTGGGGACTGGGAGCATAAATCCAGAGCTGTTGTGAGCTCCCGGCACGGAGGTCCCAGGGTCAGGGGCAACAGGACCTCCAGTTTCCAGTCCCCAGGACACAGATGGTGTCTCCAGCTAACAGGGTGCCCATGCTGGTGACTCAGGAGCTGGGAATCCAGCTGACACCGAGCACCCAGCTCCATGCAGTGCTCACAGGCTGCCATGTCCCTCCTAAGGCTGCACACCCATCACTGGGAAGACACAGGATCCTACTGGGAAATGATGCACGAGCACTGATGGAAACCCAAACCCCACTGCCACTCCCAGCACATGCAGGGGACACAGCCAAGGGCAGGAGCCACCCCGATCTGTGCAAGGCCCAGGGCTCCCATCCCCTAGATGTGCCCAGGCCATGCCCGCACTGGGGCTGGCAGGCAGATGGGGCACTGCCTGGCCACTGTGTCAACTCCCAGCACCCTTGTGCGTCACTGTCGCTCAGGGACACTGGTCCCCAACATGGCACAAAGGGTTTGTGTGTTGTTTTCTGTGAGGGCTGGGCAGTGCCAAGGTGGGGGAGCCGCAATAATGGGAGGGCTGTAGCTGGGCCTACACCAGTGACTCACCCCAAAGACACCCAGCCTTTGGGAAGCATTCCCCTGTGCGCTTGCACCCCTGGGCAATGCAGGGACAGCCATAGGTGGGCCAAGCCCTGTTTCTGGGCAGTCTCTTCTCACTTGGTGTCTGGAATTAGGGCACTCTGGGGCAGCACTGGGTGACAATCCCTGGGGAGCCCATCCTTGCCTCTTGGCTCCCACCCCAGCCCCTCCTGCCTGTACCCAGCTCCCAGGCACCCAGCCCCCAGCTCTGCCCTGGCTTTGGCAGGCAATGGGTTTCCCTGGCCCTGGACCAGGGTGTGGGGTGCGGGGTGCAGGGTGTGGATTGCAGGACTGCATAGTGTGAGGTGCATGGTTTGGGATGCAGGGTGTGAGGTGCATGGTGCAGGTTGCAGGGTGCGGATTGTGGGGTGCGGGGTGCCGTTTGCAGATTGCGGGGTGCAGGGTGTGGATTGCGGGGTGCAGGGTGTGGATTGAGGGGTGCAGGGTGTGGATTGCAGGGTGTGGGCTGCAGATTGCAGGATGTGGGGTGCAGGGTGTGGATTGCAGGGTGCATATTGCGGGATGCGGGGTGCAGGGTGCAAAATGTGGATTGCAGGGTGCAGGGTTCAGGGTGCAGGGTGCAAGGTGTGGATTGCAGGGTGCAGGGTGCGGATCGCGGGGTGCAGGGTGCGCACTCTCGGGCCGCTTGGGCGCGTTCCTCCGCGCCAGCAGGGGGCGCGCGGGGCGGCGGGGCACGGCGGCGGCGGCGGCGGCCATGCAGGTACCGGGCGGACGGGCGGGCGTGGGGAGCGGGTCGGGCCCTGCCGGGGGCCGGGATGGGGTGGGGGGAGGGTCCCGGGGCCCACGGTGTGTCCCGGCCCGGGGCAGTGGCGGTGTGGGCGCTGTGCGGTGACGGCGGTGCCCGCAGGCGGCGGCGCAGGGCTCGAAGCAGGCCGCGCAGGCGGCGGCGCAGGAGCTGGTGAAGTTCGTGAACCGGAGCCCCTCGCCCTACCACGGTGAGGAGCCGCCGGGCCCCCCCGTCCCTGTCCCCGTCCCCTTCCCCTCGGCGCGGCCCCGCTGACGGCTCTCCCCCCCCGCAGTGGTGGCCGAGTGCCGCAGGCGGCTGCTGCAGGCCGGCTTCCAGGAGCTGAAGGAGACGGAGCACTGGGAGGTGCGGCCGGCGCAGAAGGTGGGCCCGGCCGGCGGCGGGGCGCTGGGGAAGCGGGGGCGGCCCCGGCCCCGGCCGCCCTTCACCCCTGTCCCTCTGCCTCCAGTACTTCGTCACCAGGAACTACTCTACCCTCATCGCCTTCGCCGTCGGCGGCCAGTTCCAGCCCGGGAATGGGTTCAGCCTGCTGGGGGCCCACACCGACAGCCCCTGCCTCAGGGTAAGGCCGGCCAGCTGGGTGCCTTCACTCCACAAAGCTCCAACTGCCCTGACTCTTCCTGTGCCCCGCAGCACCGTTGCTGGGGCTCTACGCCTCCCAAATCTGCCACCCAGAGCAGCCCGTGCTGACCCCCTGTGTTGCTCCACCTGTTGTTATCACCCCCGTGTCCCCTGTCCCACAAAACGCCTTGCAGCACCCTGCGCTGACAGGATCGGCGATGAGACTCTGGTTGTGCCCTGCCCAGTCCCCACCAGTTACCCAATCCCTGGGGCTTTGCAGTGCCAACAGTGATGCCTCTGCTCTTGCCCAGGTGAAGCGGCGCTCTAAGCGGGGGCAGGTGGGCATGGTGCAGGTGGGCGTGGAAACCTATGGAGGGGGCATCTGGAACACCTGGTTTGACCGTGACCTCACCGTGGCCGGGAGGGTGATCATAAAGGTGAGCCTGATTTGTGACAGGTATGGTGGGCTACCTGTGTGCCCCCAGGCCTGGGTCCGTGACTCCTACCCAGAGCGGGACCTACGGCAACCTCTCAGCCCGGCAGGCCTGGCCCCAGCAGTCCTCCTTGTGTTTCAGGACCCAGCCTCGGGGCGCCTGGAGCAGCGCCTGGTACATGTGGAGCGGCCCGTCCTCCGCATTCCCCACCTGGCCATCCATCTGCAGCGGAGCATCAATGAGAACTTCGGGCCGAACACCGAGCACCACCTGTAAGGCCTGGCTCAACCCTGACCCCTAGCCAGCCCTCAGGAGGGCTGGACCCCAGCCAGAGCAGTGCCCAGCCTCAGCTCTCCCTTTGGCAGCCACTTATTGCAGCGGGGAGGTCTGCAATGGCTTTTTCTTAGCCCGATAGGGTCCTCCCAGGAGATGCTTCCGAGCTTGGGACTTGGGAAAGGACACTTGGGGCATCCTGAGGTGGCACAATAGATCTGTGCTTGAAATGTTGTGTCTCCTTGCTCCGTTCGGCATCGCTCCCTGGAGGAGCAAGGCAGGCAACCCTGGAAGGCTTGGTTGTGTGTGACTCAAGCAGGAGAGGTGAGCAGAGCCCTGGGACCTAAGGGCACCGTCTCCCCACAGGGTTCCCATTCTGGCCACTGCTGTGCAGGAGGAGCTGGAAAAGGAGGTGCGCATGGAGGCCACACCTTGCGATGCTGCGACCCAGGTAAGCTGGGCGCTGAGGACTAGCAGGGGCGCTTTTCCAGTCCTCAGGGACCTGCCAGTGGGTTCCCCTTCCCTTTCTCCCCGGGGACTGCAGGTAACCTTCCACTCTGCCCTGGAGCTGTGTACATGACACATCGGCTCAGCCACCTCTCGGTTCCCACCCTGGTCTGCAGCCATCATATAGAAGGGGGTGCAGCCCCCGTAAAGCTGTCCCAGTCTCCCTGGGCAGGTAGGGCAGGGAGTCCCTTGCTGCGGCCTGTGAATGGCCCTGCTGTCCTCTGTGAGGTGGGGGCTTGAACACAGGACATGCTAGTAGGAGTGAGGACCGTGCCAACGTGAGTGAGTGTGGGACGGCTCTGCGAGGGGGAACAGGGAGTTTCCCCTGCCATCCGCTGCCTGCCCTGCCCGCAGTTCTGCTTTCTTCCCAGGCAGAGCGGCACAGCCCTGTCCTGCTTTCCCTGCTCTGCCCCCAGCTGGGGGTGAAACCAGAGCAGATTGTGGAGCTGGAACTATGCCTGGCGGATACACAGCCAGCGGTGAGTAAGGGCAGGAGCCTGCCTCTGCCTGCGCACAGCCTGCGGGCTGGCACTGCGCGGGTTTTACCCGGCACACTGCCTCTGCCTGGGGCATGCCAGGGCTGGGAGCTGAGCGGAATGAGAGGAGGCGGCTGCCCATGGGCAGAGATGAGGGGACTGGAATGGGGACCCAGTGGCAGGTACTTTTTGGTGACCCCGAGCCTGTTTCCTGCTCTTCCTGGCTCTCTGCCTGCAGACGCTGGGTGGTGCCTTCGACGAGTTCATCTTCTCCCCACGCCTGGACAACTTGCACAGCTGCTACTGCGCCCTGCAGGTGAGCAGGAGGGGGAAAGGAGCCTGGAGGTCACAGTGTGGCCCCTGCGCACCCTGGCTCGGCTCAGCGGGGCCATGGGCTGGCCCGAGGCTCTGCAGGGAGGCATGTTCCTATGGAGTGGGTCCAGCTTGTTGGGAGGATCTGGGCTTGGATGGTGATGGGGTTCCCAGTGACTCCTGCTGTTGCTGGGCAATGTGTGTGCCCACAGCTGCCTTCCTCGATGCTTTGGGCTGTCCTGGGGAAGTTCCTGCCAGCTCAGTGCTGACCTTCCTGGGATGGGGTGGCACTCAAGCTGGTTTCCTTTCTCCTCTAACCTTGCAGGCCTTGATTGACTCATGCGCAGCGCCCTCCTCCCTCTCCCAGGAGCCCAACGTGCGTCTCATTGCACTCTACGACAACGAGGAGGTGAGCAAGGAGCACAGCCGTGGGGTGGCTGGCACAGGGAGGGGCTCCATGTTCTTCGCTCTCCCCCAGCTGTGCCTAGTGGGAGATAGATCCCCGGCCCCAGCAGGGCAAGGGCGAGCATGGCCCAGGCAGGCGTGGGAAGCACTGATGTGGTTGGAAGCTGCTGTGCTGACTTTAGGGAGCCCCTCCCATCACTCAGCAGGCCGCTGGGGTGCCGGGGAGTTGTGCCACGTGTGTCCTGCTGACCGTGATCCTTGGCAGGTAGGGTCAGAGAGTGCCCAGGGCGCGGAGTCCTTGCTGACGGAGCTGGTGCTGCGCCGGATCTCGGCATCACCGCAAAACCTGACAGCCTTCGAGGAGGCCGTGGCCAAGTCCTACATGATCAGCGCCGATATGGCCCACGCTGTGCACCCTAACTACGTGTGAGTAGCCTGAGTAGCGCCGCAGGCCAGGGAAGCCTGTCCTGCCAGCTGCGGGGGGACGTATCCCAGTCATTCCCCAGGGAGTACAGACAGGACAGTCCTCGTTGTGGCAGGGAGGGAGGGCTGTAGCGTGAAACTCCTGCTTCTCTTTTGCAGGGACAAGCACGAGGAGAATCATCGTCCGGCCTTCCACAAGGTGAGGGCAGCCCTCCGCTTTGGGCTGGGGCGGGTGCTGTCCGTCTGTCCTGCAGTGCTGTGAAACGCCCAGCCGCTCCCTGGAGCACTGTCCCGGGGTGCAACAAAATGGTGCTCAAACGGGAGACGTTTGTCCTGCAGCACGATTTGACCATGCCACGCGTCTGGTGTTAACGACTTGAAACCACAGCATTGGCCCTGGAGCCCTTTCCTGCTCTGAACTGGGGCTGTCCCCATGGCAGGGCTGTCCCCGTCCCCGCAGATCAGCCGGGGAGGGGAGAACGGACTGTTGAGTTGGGGCGGGACGGCATCTCTTGGGCATGGGTGTTTCCAGAGCCACCGACTCCCCCCGGTGTCAGTCACCGGCCCGCGGTGCTTTCCCTCGTGCAGGGCCCTGTCATCAAAGTGAACAGCAACCAGCGCTACGCCTCCACGGCTGTCACCGAAGCAGTCATCCGGGACATCGCCGCCCGCGTGGGCGTCCCTCTGCAGGTGAGCGGGGCTGGGCGAGCCCTCCGTGAATGTGACCGGCTTGGGCTGCAGCCCTGCCCCTGGCTTCAGGTGAGGGGGCCTGTGCCAGACCCCCACCCCTCAGCTATGGTGTCCGTACGCACGGGGGTCTGCGCTGTCTGCTGCTCTGGGGCTCCGGCTCCGGGACTGGCTGGGAAACAGGAGGGGGGCGCCCAGCCCAAGCGTATCCCATCTCTGGGGGGATTTTGCATCCTGGCGCGGGGACGGTGCTGCTTCCCTATCCCAGGTTGCCTCCCTTCAGGCCCAGGAGCCCATGTGGGGGGCCGTGGGGGGCTGCTGAGGCCATGTCCCCGGTGCAGGAGTTCATGGTGCGCAATGACACGCCCTGCGGCACCACCATCGGCCCCATTCTGGCCTCCCGCCTGGGGCTGCGCGTGCTGGACATCGGCTGCCCGCAGCTGGCCATGCACTCCATCCGCGAGATGTGCTGCACCTCGGGGGTGCTCCAGAGCATCACCCTCTTCAAGGTGAGCCCCGTCTCCTCCCCATCCCCTGTCCTGTGACCAAGCCCCCTCCCTGCCGCTCTCCGTCTCCTCCCGTCCCCATCCAACCCCCATCGTTGGGGCTCCCCACCTCTCTGGAGCTTTCAGAGTTGCCCCCTCGGCATCCCAGCCTTCCCATGCGACTGCCATCCCCAAATGGTTGCTATGGCAACCGGTGCTCGCCTTGACTCGGTGGTGGGTTACTATAGCGACGCGGTCCTGCTCTCGCTGCGCGTAGCTGCCTGCTATGACGCCGCACGCGTAAGGGGACAGGGGGAGCTGCTGCCTGTCCCCCCCCTGCCCACCCCATGCCGCCCTGCCTGACCCACCCTGACAGTCTCTCTCCTTCCAGGGCTTCTTCGAGCTCCTGCCGGCGGTCAGCAGCAGCATGGTGGTCGACTGAACGTGGTGGGGAGGGACCAGCTGTGGGTTTGGCCCTGGGGCCATTAAAGCATCTCTGTCTCAGCAGCGAGTGGTCCATGAGCACGGCTGGGGGGCGGGGGGGGGGGGGGGGGGTGATAGACCATGGCACCCACCTGTGCTCTCCTCTGGGGCCGGGAGCGGCCCCTTCAGTGCCGTGTTGGGTGGGGGGCAGGGGGGGTCCCAGCTGCCGGGGCCCTGCCCAGGGCGGGGGTGCTCTGCCCGCACCCGCTGGGGGCCCAGGGGCTGCCCGCTCCCCTCCTGCCTTTCCCGGGGCGGTGCCGCTGGGCGCGCGTGTGAGGGTGTGGCCCGACCCTCGCTGCTCATTGGGTTCTTCCCAGGGGCGCGGCCCGCGCGGAAGCCAGTGGGGCCGCAGGGCTGGGAAGGGGCAGGCGGTCATTGGCGGAGGCGCTGCCGGCGCTGTGGCACACCCCCGGGAGGCGTGGCTCGCCCCCGGGGAGGCTGCGATTGGCGCGGCGCTCGGCCGTCTTCCCCCCAGGGCGCGACGTAATTGGCCTCGCTCGATAACAGGGGGGCGTGAGCCCGACGTGGAGGGGAAAGAAGCGCGGGTCTGCCATTGGCCTCAGCGCAGGGGGGCGTGGCGCGGCAGTCGTGTGCCTTGCGCCGTTGGCGGGGAGGCGGCGGTGGGCGGGGCAAGCGGCGCGGCGGGGCGCGGGTTGGCGGCGGTGGCGGGGGCGCGGCCGGCGGGTGCGCCATGGTGCGGCCGTGAGCGGAGCATGGGGCGGCGGCTCCTCCGGGCGCTCCTCTGCCTCCTCCTCCTGGCCGGCCGCGGGCTGCTGCGGGACGGCGGCGCCTCCGCTACCGCCGCCGCTGCGCATGGTGAGACCGGGGTCCCGGGCGGGGCGGCGCCGCGCCCCGGGCAAGCGCGGGGACTGGGGCGGCGGCGGCGGCGGCGCTGGGTGGGGGGGCGCTTCCTGGGGAGCGGCAGGGCAGGGGGGCTCCGCGGCCGGTGCTGTCAGCGCTGCCGTGGATGCTGTCACGGTGCGCAGCGGCAGGCCTGGTCCCCGGTAGAGAGCGGGAGAGGGCAGTCCGGTTACCGGCACCGCGGGTGCGTCACTGGCACCGGGGGGCGCCTCTCTCCTGATTCTGGCGGTGGTGCTGGCCCCGGGGCACTCCGCCGGCTGCAGAGTTGCCGCCGCCGCAGGGGCCGGTTGAACGGGACGGGAGCAGGGCGGTGCTCGCTCGGAGACCCTGCCCGGGCAAAGCAGGTGCCTGGGGTTGCCGGAGAGATGGGAAGCCCGGGGCAGCGGCCCTGAGCGGCGTCTCCCCCCGGGACCCCGGTGCCCTTTAGCCGCCCTCCGCCGGTAAGTGCGGCCCAGCCCGGGGTACGAGGGCGGGCCGGTGCACCTCCACTCCTCCAGCTCGGCCTGTGCGACCCCTGCCCGGAGCTCTCGGAGAGCCGGGTGCCGCTGCCGGTGGCAGGGCTGTGCCCCCCGCCCCGCCCCGCCCGGCACGGCCCCGGTGGCCGCTGACTCACTACCGGGCACCCGGGGCTGTTGCGTCCATCGTCCTCCGGCGGGCCCGGGAGCGCCGGGACGGGTCCGGCCGCGCCGCGGGGGCCCCGAAACCTCTGGGAGAAGGCGGGGCCGGAGCGGCTGCGGCCGAGCCTCGTCCTGCCTGGTGGAGCCTCCCGGGGCCGCCGCCCCTCCCCTCCCCGCGGAGCGGCGCGTCCCGGCGGGAGGCGGCTGCGCCGCTTCAGCACCGCGGACAGCGCCCGCACTATCGCCCCGGCCCGGCCCGGCCCCCCCCCTCCCGCTCCCGCCGCCCCCCGGGGGTCGTTCCCCAGCAGCGGGGTCCTGTGCCCGCACCCGCGTTGGCCCCGCCCCAGGGGGAGCGGTCCCGTGGGTGCCCGGGTTTCGGGGACCCCCATCCCCACTTGCCCCCTTCCCCCTCGGCGGGCTCGGCGGGCCCCTCCCTCCCCTCCCCCCGGTTGTTTTCTCGTTCCTTCCTCGCCATCCGGGGCTGAGTCATCGCCTGCTGCCGTCTCGCTGCTGACGGTCTTGGACCGAGACGGGGGGGGGGGGGGGGGGGGGGGGGGGGCGGGGGGGGGAGAGAAAGGAGGAAGCCACCCCCTGCCCAAGTGCTGCCCCTCGAAGGGGGTGGGAAAACACCGCCAACCCCCCCCGCTGCATGCTTGCTTTGGGGTCCCCCTCACAGGGAGAGTGGGTCCCTGGCGTTCCTACCCTGTAGTACCACATGTGGGAGGGCAACAGACGTGGTATTGTACGTCTCCGCCCCCTCAGCCTTCCATTCCCAACTGCTGGCCCCCCCAAAAAACTCCAGGCCTCCCCCCGCTCCCCAGAGCCAGGGGCAGCCTCTGTACACAGCCCCCCCATCCCAGCATGAGGTGTGGGGGGAAGGCTGGCACAGAGGCCCTGCCCTGGGCTACCAGGCTGTGCCCCCCACCGTTGTCACCACATTGCACCTCCCCCGGCACTTTCTGGGATAGTAGGGGACGCCAAGCAGCTGGTGATGAGCAAACCCCCTTGGAGTCCCCCTTGGACACCGTGCTGACTGGCTTACCTGTCTGTCTGTCCCAGGCTGCCTGTTTGACCGGAGGCTGTGCTCCCCCCAGGAGGTGTGTGTGCAGGGTAAGTGGCTAGAGGGGGTGCAGGGATCCCTTCTTCCTTCCCAAGGGGATGTGGAGGATGCAGGGCTGCCTTGCAGGGGAATTTGGGGCTCAATGCTGGGGAATATGGCAGGAGAAAGGTGGGGCTGTGCCCAGAGACCCTCACCGCTGGGATGTTCATCCATCCAGTCCTGCCACCTCGCCTCTTTTGCAGATGGGCTGTTTGGGCAGTGCCAGGTGGGCTCCGTGCAGGACAGACCCTACTTCCAGGTCACCTCTCCCGTGCTCCAGCGCCTGCAGGATGTCTTGCGGCATCTCATGGCACAAGGTGAAGGGAGGGGTCACTGTGGCCCAGCGGGGAGGGGGTGTCAGGCAGCATTTCCTAGTGGCACTTAGGGCTGTCTGGGCTCCTGCTGGCCCAGAGGCCAGGATGGGCTTAGGAGGGCCCCAGCTGATTCTGGGAGGAGCGGTGCCAAACCCAGGCCATGGGACACAGGGTCAAGACACCAGGGCGGCCTCCCGTGTGCTTGCCCCAAGGTCCCCGGCCTCTTCCATGTCTCACAGCCCCCCTCCCATGGCAGGGCTCTCGTGGCAGGACGGCATCACCCAGTATGTGATCTCGCAGGAGATGGAGCGCATCCCCCGCCTCCGCCCGCCACCCTCGCTGGAGCCGGCAGCCAGGGACAGGTAGGGCAGCACCAGCCACCGGCCTGCGAGCAGGGCAGTGATGGCTTTGCCCCTCAAATGGGGTTTTGAGGGGGGCATCCCCCTTTCCCAGGTGACTCACCCCAGCACTGTTTGCCTCCAAGGTTCCTGCCCCTCCGCAGTTCCCCCCGGCGAGCCCCTTTCCCTGCAGACCCTGGCCTGCCAGCAACTCAGCATCTGGGGCAGCCCCCACCACTACTGCCCTCCCCCCTGGTGCAGCGGTACCTGGAGCACCTCCTACTGCCCCCCCCGCCCCAGCTGGCCTACGAGGAGGCTCTACTCAACCCCTACTCCTACCACAAGGTAAGACATGGGGCAAGGCCCCTTCTCCCGGGTGGAAAGGTAGAGATGGGCAGGGTGGTGCTGCACTCCCAGCACCCTCCCTCTGCCAGTCTTGGGTGCCCCCCCAGCTCTGGGGTGCCCTGCTATGGGGTGGCAGGGGCCCTGTGGAGTTTGACCATGGTGGCTCTGTGTTTTGGTTGCAGTTTGGCTACCAGGATGGCACTCACCAGCTCCCCAGTGGCTCAGCCAGGCAGAGCCCCGAGACCTCCTCGCTGCTGGGCCGGGTCCCTGCCCAGGCCCTTTTTGGGGCTGGCCCTGTGCCCTCCTATGGCAGGCAGCCAGGAACGGATGGGGGGCATCTCTTCCAGGACTTGGGTATGCTTTCTCTGCCCAGAGAGAAAGCCGGCCGCCCAGACCCTGCCAGCACCAGGCTCCAGCACAGCTCGCGGCTCCCCGGTGACTACAGGGACATGGAGGAGAGGGAGCAGCCAACACCCCTGTCTGCCCAGCCACCCCCTGCACAGACAGGTAGCCAGGCACTAGCCCTCATCCCCAGCCTGTCCCCACAGCCACATTCCTCATGGCTCAGACTCTCCCTTCTCCTTGGCTTCGTGCCCATGGGCAGCATATCACCCCAACCCCACCTGCACCAGCTGTTGCATCCACTGCCCATGGTCCCTGTGCTGCTGCAGTGCATCCGACTGATGCTGCGTCCTCTTGCAGATGCTGCCCTGAAGAGACTGGCCTCCCTCCTAGCTAGCTACGGCCTGGGGCTGCCAGAGCTGAGCCCTCAGCAGCTGAGCAGCCTCTCCACCCTCCTCCAGCTGCTCCAGACCTCTGGTGAGCAGGATGCAGGGATGGGGCAGGCAGGGACTGGCAGAGGTGGGTGCCAGCATGCCCTGTTTTGGGATAGGGGGTGTTGCCTCCTGGGGCAGGTGCCGCAGGACCTCTGTCTCTCCCCTTCCTAGGTGTTGCTGGCCCCGAAGTGCCCACAGTGAAACGGGTGGGTTTGAAGCAGGGTGGTGCAGGAGGAGGTGCCACACCGAAGGTGGGATGTGTGGGGTGAGGGGCAGCCCCCCCAGGGCTCTCCTCAGAGGTCCCAGCTCCTCCCTTTCCCTCCCTTCAGGTGACAGAGGGAGACATGCAGCACGGAGAGGAGCCAGTGCGCCCTTCCACCACAGTGCCGCCCCCCAAAATCCCAGCCAGCAGCTCCCCAGGGGATGGGCCGAGGGGGAGGGCAGTGTCCTCACCAGCCCCCCGGGCTGAGCCACAGCGGGGACACGATGGAGATGTGCTCAGCCCCAGGAAGCCAATCGTGGTGGAGAAGAAGAGCTACACGGAGGAGAAGGAGGGTGGGGCGCAGCGAGGCATGCGGCCACCGGACGAGTATGGCTACATCATCACGGACCAGAAGTGAGAGCTGGGGGTCGGGGGAGGGGGTGTGAGTGTGTGAAGGGTCTGTATCTCCCCCCACCCCCCCTTCTGGCTGTCACAGCTCCACATGCTCAGCTGAGCCTGTTTGGGTCTCTGGTAGGGTGGGGTCTCCAGGGGCTCAGCTCCCCCATCCCCTCTCCACCTGCAGCCCTTGTCCCACCCCAAAGCCTTCCTCTTTCAGCCCATGTCAAGACAAGAGCTCGCTGCTGCAGGACGGGAGGCTGGGACAGGCTCAGCCAAGTGTGTGTGCACAACTGCCTCTGGGCATGCTTGTGTGCAGGGTGGGGGGGTCAGCTCACCCCCATCACCATGCATCCCCATGCTCTTACCCCCTGCCCACCCTGACACCCCTGCAGCCAGCACAGCCTTCGCTGCATGCTTGGGACTCCCTGAGCCTTCCTGTCCCCCTTGCCCAGCTGTGGGGAGCGTGGGCTCACCCCCGTTAGCTAATCCTCACCCTGATATTGTCCCCACAGGCCCCTGGGGCTGGCTGCCGGTGTGCGGCTGCTGGAGCTCCTCGCCAAGCACCTCCACCTCTCCACGGCCAGCTTCATCAACATCAGGTGAGGGGAGTGGGGCTGTGGGGTGCTGCTGTCGCAGCCAGGAGAGACGGAGCTGTGGTGGGGGTAGGGAGGGGGTCTGGGCTTCCCAGTCTCACGTTCTGTCCTCCCTCTTCTCTGGCAGTGTCATGGGCCCCGCGCTCACCTTCCGCATCAGGCAGAACCCCCAGAACCTCTCGCTGGCGGACGTGGCCAGCCAGGCTGGTGAGTTGGGCAGGGGTCCCCCTGGTCCTCTTCCTTTCTTCCCCCCACCCCAAGTTGTGGGGTGGCCCTTCCCAGGGACTGGGAAGAGGGGGCTCCCATCCATCCCAGTGCCCTTGGCTGAACTGGGGAGGTGGGTTGGGGTGGGGTCGGCAACTGTTGGGGGTATCCCTTGGCTCTGTCTCTGGGAGGGGTCTTCTGGGTGGAGGGGAAGCACCCCTCTGACCATCTCCTCTCCAACCACAGAGCAAGTGAAGGCAAAGCTGGAGGCAGAGCTGGGCCTGAAGATCGTGCAAACAGGAGTGGGAGAGGTAGGATGCGTGTCCCTCGGGGCTGGGGTGGCCGGGGACAGGGCAGCGGGGGTGCTGCCACCGGGTACGAGCCGGGAAGTGTGCTGTGCCCCAGCCCTGGGGCTCTCCCCCTGGGTCTGTGGGGCACCTGAGGAGCAGGGGGCTCTGGGCAGTGTGCGGGCTGCTGTGTTGGAGACAGACGCGGGTTATATGGGATGGGCTGGAGCAGGACTGCTCCAGTGACCCCCTTCCACCCGGCAGCATGATGCTGCCCAGCTGCCTGCACTCCCAGGGCACTCGGCTCTTTCCAAAACAAAAGCTCCTCAGAGTTTGAAGCCAATTTGGGAGGGTCTCCCGGAGGCTTTCCCTGCTCCATCTGAGACCGGGGCGGGGGCTGCAAGCTGCACCCCGCAGGGTTCACCCTCACCTCCCTCCAGCCTGCGCACCCCATCTTAGCTGTGACCTGGGCACCCCAGCACTGGGCTGTGCCCAGAGCACCCAAGAGACCACGGCTAGGCAGGCAAAATGCCATCGTGCCCCCAGAGAATGGAAAGCAGCTGAAGGCGGGGATGGAGCAGGAGCCATCTGCTTGGAGAGGGGCACCCCCTCCCCATGCCCCTCTGGGGACCCCCAGGAACAATCTCCCGAGGGGGGAGCAGGGGCTGGATGTGGGAAACCGAGCCTGGCTCCTGTGTTTGCAGCCTGGGGAAGGGAAGTGATGCAGCACATCCCCAATCCGATGTCCCTGTTTCCCACCCTCCTGCCCTGTGGCTCTTTCTGTGGGCAGGCAGGAAGGAAGGGGGGACCTTGGAGGAGGAAACAGCCATGGAGAAGGGGTGGCCCAGCCACCGAGGCAACCTATCTCCATCAGCAACATGTGGAGTGTCGCTATGGCAATGCCTTTTAATGTGGCAAGTGGCAGGAGCTGGGAGAGATGGCAGAGATGATGGAGCTGGAGCTCCGAGGAGGCTGAGGCAGCTTTTTGGGACCTCTTCTGCACACACCTCCCCACTCCAGACCAGCATGTGCTTTTCTTTCATCCCCCACCCCAGACTCTGAACTTTTTGTGACTGGTACAAGATTTGGGGAAGGAGGGATGTAGAGAGGCAGGGGGACAGGAGAGTCTGGGCAGAATTTGAGAGGGAGGTCCCTTCTGTCTTCCCAGCCCTGCTGATATCTCCAGACATTCTTACACCTCCAGGGGCTGCAGGGCTGCTCCTGCTGGGGTGCCCCGGGGAGCTGGGAGGTGCTGGCCCTGGTGGGTGCCCTGACTGCGGGGCTGGCTGGGCCCTGGCAGTGGTCAGACTGGCCCCCAGGCACTGGAACTGGTGAGGCTGGGGGCAAGTGGCAGCAGGCACCCCGGGGGGGTGGGGGGTATCCCCAGGTGATGACGATGATGGCGATGTAGGCGATGATGACGCAGTGTTCTCTCAGTAACCTCATCAGGCTCGTAGCCAATGGGAGGCCGTAGCAGTGAGGTAATGCTGGACTCTGGCACCTCATTGGGCACAGGGTATTTGGTGGTGGTGATGCCCCAGCATCCGTGTGCTGCCCCAGGATCTGGCTGTCGTGGGGGACAGCGTCCTGATCGTCAGTGGCTCTGCAACAAGGCCCTGAGGGGTCTCATCCAGCAAGGGCTCAGCGCCATCATGGGATGGTGGGACTGGGATGGATTGGGCTGTATCCCCCAGCCACAGGCAAGGAGCCCTGGAAGCACTGCCTGCAAGGTGGCAGGGGCTGCTCTGTGTCCCGGCTGAGGAGAGTGATGGGGAGGACCTGTCCGGCTGTGGAGCAGTGGATGCAGGGGAGAGCCAGCCCCATTTGGAAAAGTCCCCTGGGAGCAGCGATTGTTGTCGTGGACCCAGCGCTGCAGTGGCCCATCCTTTGCCATTAACCCCTTGGGATGATTCCAGCCCTTGTTGACCTCCAGCTGAGCAGGAGCTCATTAAACCTGGCTACTGTCTGCCCTGGAGGGGGGCAATCTGGGCTGGGGCTGCCCCAGGGAGCAGCCCTGGGCTCTGGGAGTAGAGGAGCAGCAGGTTGCTGCTGCCCAGGGTTGGCCAGGCTCCATCCCCTCCTGCAGCCCCGGGGACACCAGTGTGAGCAGCACCCCATGCGACACACAGATGGGTGCACCATGCCTCACTCCCTGTGACACCCAGCACCCCAGCGACACCAGCTTTGCCCCAGCTGAGGGTGCTGGGAGAATCAGCATGGTACTGAGTGCTCTTGCTCTGTTTTAGCCTGCAACAACCCCAATTGTCATGCAGAATGGGGTCTCTGCCCCCGCCCCTCCCCCCCCCCAGCCCCATGCAGATGCCCCCCGCCAACCCTTGCACGGCTCTGCCCCCAGCGAAATGAGGCTACTGCCTACTCGCGCCCATCCCGCTTTGGGGACGGCTTCCACTCGGTGCTGATGACCTTCATCGCGCTGGCCTGCGTGGCGGGCATCACCATCGCAGCTGCCGCGGCCTTCTGCCTCCGGCGCCATGCCAAGCAGCGGGAGAAGGAGCGCCTGGCTGCCCTGGGGCCCGAGGGTGCTGCTGACACCACCTTCGAGTACCAGGTAGGACCCTGCGGGATGTGGGATGCGGCACTGCTGCATCAGCATCACTCGGGGTGCACAGGGCTGCCCTGCGGCGGTGCTGTGGCTGAGGGACAGGGCTCTTGCTGGGGTCCCCCAGGAGCTGTGCCGCCAGCACATGGCTGCCAAGTCTCTCTTTGGCCGCGCTGAGGCACCAGCGGCACCGGCAGAGACCTCGCGGGTCAGCAGTGTCTCATCCCAGTTCAGTGACGCCCCGCAGCCCAGCCCCAGCTCCCACAGCAGCACACCCTCCTGGTGCGAGGAGCCTGTCCAGTCCAACATGGACATCTCCACCGGACACATGATCCTGGTAAGCTGGCCTGGCGGGGTGGCAGACCCCCTCTCTGGCCCCCTGTGTACTTCCCCCGGCTGCCAAGCTGACCCCCACCCCTCTGTCACAGGCTTATATGGAGGACCACCTCCGCAACCGGGACCGGCTGGCCAAGGAGTGGCAGGCTCTTTGTGCCTACCAGGCTGAGCCCAGCATCTGCTCCATTGCCCAGAGCGAAGCCAACCTGAAGAAGAACCGCAACCCCGACTATGTGCCCTGTGAGCATCTCAGCCACCCTGCCCCAGGGACAGGCTCCCAGGGCTGTAGCAGGAAGGTGGTGCAGGGCACGGGGATGCTTGGGACCATGGCAGGCTGTGGTGCAAGTTTGCCGCCCAGCTCGCCAGGACACTGACCGCATCCCCTGGTCTCCGTTTCCCCAGATGACCACGTGCGGATCAAGCTGAAAGCAGAGAGCAACCCGTCCCGCAGCGACTTCATCAACGCCAGTCCGATCGTGAGTGATCACCGGCGGCTCCTGCCCTGCCGCCCTGCTCCGTGATGTGCTCAGCCCAGGCGAGGCTCCCACTCTGGGATGGAGCTGGACTGAGCTCATATCCCTGTGGCCTATGGATGCGAACAATGTGCCTGCCCCATTGCTCAGATGTGGTTAAAATCCATTTCCTTCCTGCCTGCGGAACGCAAAGCTCCCTCCCCAGCCCTCCCATCGCCCCTGGATTATCCCCGAACTGCTCCCAGTGTCACAGACCCCTGGCTGAAGACAGTGCAGTCTGACACTCCTCCTTTCCTGCTCCAGATCGAGCACGACCCGCGGATGCCAGCGTACATCGCCACCCAGGGGCCTCTGTCCCACACTATCGCTGACTTCTGGCAGGTGAGCATCACCCAGCTGTGCCCACTGGGGTCCCTCTGGGTACTGCCCTCCAGACGGGTCACGGTGGCTCAGCCGCCCTCCTGCCTGGGCTGTCACCCAGCGGTGACACCCTCCATGCCTTGCCCGCAGATGGTGTGGGAGCACGGCTGCACCGTCATCGTCATGCTGAGCCCACTGGCTGAGGACAGCGTCAAGCAGTGTGACCGCTACTGGCCGGATGAAGGCTCCTCTCTCTACCACATCTATGAGGCAAGCGTGGCTGGTAGCCTGGGGCAAGGAGCATCCTCCACCGCCTGTCCCCCTGAGCGCAGCCCCCCCTGCCCGGCGCTGATGCCCACCGGCTGCCTCTCTCGGGCAGGTGAACCTGGTGTCGGAGCACATCTGGTGCGAGGATTTCCTGGTGCGCAGCTTCTACCTGAAGAACGTGCAGTCACAGGAGACCCGCACCCTGACGCAGTTCCACTTCCTCAGCTGGCCGGCCGAGGGTATCCCTGCCACCACCCGGCCCCTCCTTGACTTCCGCAGGTGAGCGCCCACCCGGAGCTGTGCCAGCCCCCAGGGAGCAGGCGCTGGTCCCAACCGCAGGTGACTGATGAGCGAGGGCATCGCTGCTCGTGTGATGAGGGTCAGGGCTGTGGCATGGGCCACCTGGGGGGGCAGGGGCCTGCTGTGAATGCGGGGGAGCAGAAGAACCAGGTTCTGGGAGGCTTGGGATGAAGCTCAG
Source organism: Leptosomus discolor (assembly GCF_034619465.1). Classification (NCBI taxonomy): domain Eukaryota; kingdom Metazoa; phylum Chordata; class Aves; order Leptosomiformes; family Leptosomidae; genus Leptosomus; species Leptosomus discolor. Next base: position 18,276,969 of record NC_141395.1, on the reverse strand, counting down.
CAGAACTTGGTGGGCAAGAAACCTCCAGCTGAGGTTGCCAGGGCTCTCCAGCCTTCATGGGAAGGGTGGGAAAGTGCTCTTCCCAGAGCTGGCATGGGGGACAGTACTGCCTGGCACCTTCCCCAGCCGTGGGTGCAAGAAGAAACCCCTGGAGTCAGCTTTGGACAGCTGTGACCCATTGCTCCCCATGCCCTACGGCCAGCAGTGGGTCCCGAGCTAGCCTGGGGCTGGGACCGCTCCTAGGAGGTTTGCAGGCAGCAACTGCTGGGGTCTCAGGGTCCCTGGGTGGCAGTGAGCTCCTGCCAGGGGCTGGCTGGTCACTGTCCCCGGGCCACGTGGGGCCAGGGACCCTGCTTAGGGCAGTGGGGATGCCCCGAGCACCTCGCTCTCCTCTCCGCCCCGCTCACGCTCTCTGTCTCTCTGTCTCTCTCTGTCTCTCTCTCGCAGCTGCCGGCGTCATTTTTGTGATTTGCAGCTAGTAATCTGGCTCCAGTTGCATAGTCACAAAAGTGATCGTTGGCAGCCGTGCCTGCTGCATGGAGCATGCCGGGAGCCCCACCGGCGCCTGGCCCCCAGCTTCGCACCCCACTGGACCAGAGCTGCTCCCTTGGGGGTCCTGCCACTGCTCCCCTACCTGGGCTGGGCACCTGAGGAATCTGGCTCCTCTCCCTGTCCCCTTTCCACCCGTGGTTCCCATCCCATGCCCAGCACTGCTGGGGAGGCAGGGGGAGCTGTGCACCGGACACCCAGAGCCACATCATGGGGTGCTTGCTGCCCCCTCCCCGGCTCAGCACAGCGAGGGGCACCTAGCGCAGCCTTGGCCCTGGCGTGGCAGAGCACTGACCTGCTCCCTGTTGTTCTTGCAGGAAGGTCAACAAGTGCTACCGGGGTCGCTCCTGCCCTATTATCGTGCACTGCAGGTACTGCCGGGGATGGAGGTGGGGTACGGGCGGGGGGGGTGGCTGCAAGGCTGGGACCTGCTGGCCAGGACCGGTCCCTGGAGCCCGTCCCTCTGGCCCAAGCATCCGTGTCTTGCAGTGACGGTGCGGGCAGGACCGGGACGTACATCCTCATCGACATGGTCCTGAACCGAATGGCCAAAGGTAGGTGCAGGGCAGCACCGCTCCTGTCCTGTCCAGGGGCTGCGGGGCCATGCGCTTGGCCCGTGGGCCCCCCCTCCTAGCACCCTTCTCCACTTCTGCCCCAGGGGTGAAGGAGATAGACATAGCTGCTACGCTGGAGCACATCAGAGACCAGCGGCCTGGCATGGTGCAGACCAAGGTACCCCTAAACTGGGGATCTCCTCCTTCCCTAAGCACATGCAGCCCCTGGGGCTGGGTTAGTGGGGACCCTCATGCCCCCTCCTCTGCTTCCCCAGGACCAGTTTGAGTTCGCGCTGACGGCCGTGGCCGAGGAAGTGAATGCCATCCTGAAGGCGCTGCCGCAGTGATGGCGAGGAGCCCTCCCCTCTCGTCTTCCCCCATCCCCCCCCGCCCCCCGGCTTCATGCGCTCTCCCTGTAAAATGCTGTCTGTGCTGCTGGCTCTGTAACCCCCCCAGCCCCCCCTGCCCCTCTCCCCAGGGACACAGGGCTCACGTGGGGCACAAAAACCATCACACCTGCTGCCACCGCAGAGGGGACCGGGCTCATGTCCCCTGTCCCCTGTGGAGGAGGGGACCAGGTGATGCTGCTGAGAGTTGGCTGTAGCTCCCCCTTCCCCAGCCGCTCTCCTGCGCCCCAACCTCGACGTCCTGTGTCAGCTCCCTCCTGTGGGGGGTAGGAGTGGGGAGGGATCCCCCATGGTCGGGGGGAGCACTGGGTGCAGGGGGGCCTGGCCCAGTCCTAGGTCCCCTCTGTGTGCTCCCCGCCTCATCACTTGAGCAGAAGAGAAATTTCTAGAGAAATATAATTTTGTATCTTGATGTGAATAAAGTTCTCGTGTCACGTTTGTGCAGCTGCAGCCAGGCCTGGCCTCTGACTGTGTGTGTGTGTGTTTGGGGGGGCACGGGGAGTCCCCCACTTCCCCCATCCTTGCAGGAGCACAGCCTGCACCCCACAACCACCAGACAAGTGCAGCTGGGCCTGGCTCTCCTCTGCCTGCAGGCAAAGATGGGGGGGGGGGGAATCCTGCAGCCCCCAGCCCAGAGACACCCCGTAGGCAGCAGCTACTGCAAACAGGTTTATTGACAGCTGTCAGCAGAAGGGGGTCGGGGGGGAGGGGGGGTCGGGGGGCCTACAGCGAGGAGGGGGGGGGCAGAGCCCAGCCCTGCTGGCTGAGCCCAGCCGTGCTGCCCCTCGCTGCCAGCATATCCAACAGCCTAATCTACAGCAACCCCCCCCCTCCAGCCCCCTCCCCTCCAGTCCCCCATCACCACCCTCCCCACCACCTCCTGGTGCCTGGGGCATTTCTCCCCAGCCCCAAGTATTGCTTGGCCATAAGCCCTGTCATGCCCCCCCCCCCCCCCCCTCCCCTCGCCGAGTCCCACAGAGCCAAAGGGTGCTGGGGGGAAGGGGGTGGCAGGGGGTGGCCGTGCAGGGACAAAGCGGAGTCCTGGCTGGGACAGCCTCCGTGGGCGAGCGGGCGTGCGCGGTCCCCGGGCGCAGCAGCCTCAGAACACACCTGGGGAGACAAGCGGAGGGGGGGACACAACAGCACCGGTGAAACCCTCCTCGGCCCGGGGCTGGGGAGGGGCAGGGAGGGAGGGAGGGAGGAAGGTCCCAGGAGGAGAAGGAGGAGGAGGTGGAAAGCCAAGGCAGGACCACGGGCAATGGTGAGGGTGGGTACACCTGTGAGCATCACTGAGGGTCACTGCTGCTGCAGGAAGCAGGGAGGAACAGTGCCCCCAGGCCGAGGCGTAGGGAAGGGGGTGACCAGGCAGGGTCTGCGATGCAGGGGACAGAGGAGGAGGGGATACAGGCAGGAGCGACAGCATCCAGAGGGAAGAGACAGACACAAGGCACCAAGCAGAGCCCACGCACGCACCCCTCCTTGCAAGGAGGGAGAGCCCGACCCAGTACTCCCCAGCTAGGGAGGCACCGGCTGGAGCCCCTGCCCATCCGGCAGGGCAGGCAGGGAGAGAGGGGCAGGCAGAGCCAGGGCACACCTGCCTGCAGGCACCCCGCGCTTCCAGGAGCCAGGGCAGGGAGCTGCCCCTCTTCCCGGGACCCCACCAAGAGCACCTCTTCCAGCCCTGACCCATAACTCTGGCAGCCCCCCCACCCCGGGGTGCCACCAGCCACCCACCCACCCACCTGAGCAGCAGCAAGGAGGCAGGGCAGGAGAGCCCCCCCCCCCCCCCCCCTCCCTTGCTGGTGGAGGCAGGAGCCAAGCCCCAGGCAGCAAGTCCCACCCCTCCTTTCCTCTCCCTGCCCCACGGAGGGGGGGCACAACCCCAGCCCCACGCTCAGAGCAGGGGGCAGTGCCACTGCTTTGCTTTGGGGGGAGGTTCGTGCCCCGCTGCTGCGGGGCTGCTGGCCCCTGGTGGCTCTTGCTCCGGTCCCCCCTGGGGACCGCAGGCTCTGCGGGTAGAGGACGGGGTGCCAGGGCTGCCCCCCGATGCCGGCAGGGCGCCGGGGCTGTGCCCACCTGCTCGGTGGTGCCCCGCAGCCTCCATCTCGGAGAGGCTGTAGGCCATGGCCAGCTGCAAGTCCTCGTCCTCATCCTCGCTGTCCGTGTAGAGGCAGACGGGCGAGGAGCTCGGGGGCTGGTGCGTGGCAGGCGGTGGGGTCGAGGGGGGACGTGGGCTGGGGAAGGCTTGCTGCTCCCGCCGGCTCAGCTCCAGCCCCAGCGCCATGTCATCGGGGACACCTGTAGGGACAGGGGCCGGGGACGGGTATCATGTCTGCTCCAGCTCCCCAGAGCTGGCACAAGGCCCCAGCAATTCCTGCCCACCCCACCAACCCTCCAGCTTCAAACCAGGGCCAACCAGGGCTCAGACCAAAACCAAACCTGGATGCAGCACTGCTCGGCCACCCCAAAGGAAGAGAGAGGTCCCCAAAGGAGGAGAGGGGTCCCGAAAGGGAAAGGGCGCTGGGAGGTGGCACTGCCAGACCCCAAGTGGGTCCGAGGTGCCACTGCTCACCATCGATGTGGATCGACTTCAGCTCCCCATCCTCCTCCACTTCCACCCGCTCCCGCCCGTTCTCGATAATCCTGCAGACAGACAGACAGATGGATGGGCAGTCAAGGGCCAGGCAGACAGAGCATCGCAGTGGCAAGCTGCAGGGTCTGAGGCCCGCTGATGAGGGGGTCCACGGGGGCGAGGTGGGCCAGCACTGCCCTCACCGCTTGGTGGTGATGCGCCTGCCGTTAACAAAGGTGGTGGAGGTGGAGACGGAGCGGAAGCCCAGCCCTGCATCGGCGCCGGAGCCGAAGGACGAGGCGAAGAATTCTGGAGAAGGGAGCGACAAGGTCAGTGGCAAGGTGAGGGGCATGGGGAAGGCAGGGGGTGGACCCGGCGCAAGAGGGGACAAGGTGTCCTGGGATTCCCCTGCCAGGTAGGGGCTGGCAGCATCCCTTACCTGAGGATCCTGGGAAGGCAGAAAAGAAGTGGCCTCCCCCGTGGTGCCGGGGGCCAGGTCCTCGCAGCTCAGAGAAGGGCAGCATCTCATCTAGAAGGCAGCCCCCCGCCCCCCCGTCAGCACTGCCCCCATGGCTTGGCGAGCCAGGAGCAGGGCACTGCCGCGGGGACTCCCCACTGCGGCCAGCGGTGCGCTCTGTCCCCGAGCCCAGCAGCTGCCCTGGGGCCAGAGAGAGGCCCCAGAGCTGGCCCCCAGACCCCCCCTGTCCTGCACACACCAAAGAAGTCAGCAAAGGGGTCTCGCCCGCCAAAGAAATCCCGGAAGACGTCGTGAGCGCTGCGGAAGGTGAAGGTGAATTCGGGGCCCCCGGCATCGGCCCTGGAGCCCCCTGGTCCTGCCAGAGGGAAGAGGCTCAGAGTTAAGTGAAGCCTTGGATGGGAAGCCCCCAAAGGGCAGAGAGCCCTGGGGGGCGCAGACCCACAGGGGGAATTCAGATGGGGCCATATCCACGGCTGCGCTAACCCCCGTGGACCTGCTCACCCACTCACCTGCCCCCATGAGTCCATCCTTGCCATAACGGTCGTAGACATCACGCTTCTGCTCTGGAAGGAGAAGAAAGGGGGCTGCAGGGAAGCTGTCTGCCAGGCATGGGCAGGAGCACCGACGCTTCCCCCAGCCAAGGGAGGTGCGGAAGAGCAGGAAGCAAGAGGAGTGAGGTGGCATGAGCCCCTTCCACACCGGCACCACTCCCAAACCCTAGTCGAGGCATTGGGTGAGGATGCACCAGCCTCAGCCCTGCTGGGGAGACCTCATCCCCAAGGCCAGCACCCCAGCATCTCCCCCAAGAACCATTTTGGTGGATATGTGGGGAGGTAACCAAAGCCCCACAAGCTGGGCAGTAAAGCTGGAAGCACCCGCTGCCTCCCAGGGACATCCAGGGATGATACCAGGGTGAGCCCAGCAGCAGGACACCCCGGGGCAAGTAGTCCCAAGGACGGGGAGGGGACACACACGAGACAGAACCGTGGTCTCTTACTGTCTGACAGCACTTCGTACGCCTCGGCAATCTCCTTGAACCTCTGCTCGGCGTACTCCTTGTTGTCTGGGTTCTTATCCGGGTGCCATTTCAGCGCAGCCTTCCTGTACCTGCACAGACAGGCAGTGATGGGCACGCAGCAGCCCTTGGGCTGTAGGGGCTCCCAGGCCAGCAACCCCCCTCTGAGCACACACCACCAACCCTGTGGGCTGGGGCACCCTGAGCCCGCTTCACCCAGCAACCTACAGCCTCAGGCACCAAGCGTGAGCTTCCCGGACTGGTTCTGCCGCCTGAGCAAATACTTGCAGCATGACCCCAGTGGCACAGCCTGCGCCCACCCCAGCTGCCCTCGAACGATGCTCACGGGTTTGCTCCGGAGCCTTCCAGGGCTCTGCGGTGGGCATGCAAGGACCAGGGGTCGCTGTGAGACTCCTGGGGCCAGGTGAGCACAAGCAGCCCTTTCCTCCTGCCTGCAGCTAGCTGGGGTTAACTCAGGCTGCCCCACTTCTCTCACCCACTCTTAGGAAGCGCCCCCAGCAGGGACCTCTGTCCCCTGCCTCTGTCCCCGCCCAGGCAAGTCACCAGTCTGCACCTAATCCCTCCAGGTGAAGCCTCTACCCAGTGAGAGCAGCAAGACCTCGGCACGGTGCCAGGCAGGAGCTGCAGGAGGCTCTGTCCGCCCCTGGCGCTCCACTAAAGTGCCTGGAGCGCAGCAGCACAGGACCTGCAATGGGGCCTATGTCCCTGCCAGGGAGACGCTGCTCCTCTCCATACTAGCTCCAGTCCCCTGACCCTGACGCCAGCAGAGTCCCTGCACCCCAGCCCTCTGCCATCCCTGCACCCTCTGGCAGCGAGAAGGGACACCTCTGAACACCAGCGGGACCCACCTCCCGCCTCCACCCCCAGCCCTGGGCTGAGAGTGGGGACAAAGGGACCAAACCCCACCAAAAGATGCCTTTGTGTGGCAGTGAAGCCCGGCCCCGCTCTGGCCTCCGCACAAAGGAAACAAAGGCTGGATTGTCACCTCTGGAGCTGGGCCCTGTCCCCACTGTCCCCACGGGGAGCCCCTGCCTCGCTGGCGCTTCAGCTGGGGGGTGGCTCAGGCTGCTCTGCCCGGTGGGCTGGGGTACGCCTGCCACGCACTTACGCCTTCTTGATGTCATCGGCGGTGGCATTGCGGCTCACCCCCAGCGCTTCGTAGTAGTCCACCATGACGTGTGCCTGACCCGTGGGGTCACTCTGGGGGGGGAAAGGCAATGTCAGGGGGTCCGAAGGCACAGCCTGGCAGCGCCGGGTGCCAGAGAGCAAGGGTGGGATACTCTGCTCTCCCTAGGCACCCCAGCCACCCCCCCGGTCACCCCGAAACCCCCACCCCCATGGCTTCCCAGAATCCAGTCTGCACCTTGGTCACCTGGATGCACGCACAACCCCAGCCAGGGACCCCTTGCTGCTGCCGAACTGGTGTCCCACTCGCATCATCCCAACTAGCCCAAGCAAGGGGATGGGGCTTCTCGCTGCCGGCCCCGCTGGTTTGCCCAGCTCCCCCCGCCCCCCGCTGCCCCAGCTTCCTCCCGGGGGGCTCTGTCCTGACGGGGGGGGGGCAGCGGGAGCAGCCCGCTAAGGTGCTTAGCGGCTGGAGCGGATTAAGGGCTCAGCGGGGACCCGCCCGTCCCCGTCCCCGTCCCCCCCGGGGCACTTCAACGGGGCCATCCGCTCCGGATCGGGGACGGGGAGCGCGGTGCCGCCGCTCCCGCCCCGCCGACCCCGGGATGCCGACTCCCCGGGATTCGCCCCCCGCCCGGGCGTATCAGCTGACGGGGAGGGCGGCGCAGGCACCGGCACCAGTACGGCACTGGGAGCGCGGCGGGGCGGTGCCGCCGGGGACCGCCCCCCCCCCTCGGCCCGGTGTAAACACGGCGCTCCCGGGGCTGCCCGGCCCGGCGCTGCTGCTGGAAGTTTCCCTCGTTCCCTCACCACCACCCCCCCGCCGCCACCGCCGGGCAGCCCCGGGCTGCGGATCTAGGCCGCCGGGAGGGGCGGGGGCGGCAGCACGGGAAGGGACCGCACCGGACCGGCCCCGCTCCCCCCGTGGCCGCTCCCCCGGTGCGCCACGGCCCCCCCGGTGCCCCCTTGCGCTCCGGCCCCCCCCCCCGCCCCCGCCCCGGTGCCCACCTGAGTGCCGCAGCCGAGCCCTCCCCGCCCGCCCCGGGCCGCCCGCGGCCGGTGTCGCCCGTTTCCCCCCCCCGCCGCGCGCCCGGGCCGCCGCGGGGCCTGGAGGCGGGCTCCGCTGGCCGACGAGCGGCGGCTACAGCCAACCGCGGCGGCGCCGCCTCGTGACGTCACGCGTTCGCCTTTCAGGCGAGTGAGCTCATAAGGAGGCGTGCTTAAGCGCGGAGCGCGGTTTCTCCGTTGCCTGGTCCCCATCCGCCCCGGGGGGCACCTGGCCGGGGGGCTCCTGCCCCGCCACGCCCCGTTCTCCCCGCTCCCCCCCCGCCCGGCCGAGCGCTGGCCGGGTATCGCCCGGCCGAGCCCCGGGGCACTGACCTCGCTCGCTGGCCCCGGTGGTGCAGCCGGTGCTGCGAGCAGAGCGGGGCACGGCCACCACACCCCCCCCCCCCCCCCCCTCCAGGGCTGTCCCCGGGCTCCGCTCGCCCCTGGCCTCCCGCCGAGTCAGCTGCCCGGCCGGTCCCTGCTGGAAAGGCCAGCGGGAGGGGCCGGCGGGAGGGGACAGCTGGGGGGGGTGACTCAGCGCTTTGCCCGGGCCGTCCCGCCGCGGCGGGGACACGCACACACACACGCACACAGAGCCATGAAGGGGTGCAGCCTGCCAGGAGCCCGGCCTGCCTGGCACCGCTATGGCCCCGGCCGAGCATCTCGGCCCTGCGCCCTCCCCAGCCCTGCTCAGGCAGAGAGAGGCCGGGAGCAGCGAGTCACACCGAGAACCAGGGTGCCCAGGGGACAGCCATGCACCGCTGTCACTTTTCCTCTGCATGATCCCTGCCCGGGCAGATGCTGCAGAGGGGCTGTTCTCACCCATCCTCAGGGTCATGGGTGGTCTCAAGACCGCTCACCCGCACCCATGAACCTGTCCTGGCCACATACTGTTCCCTCTTGCTGTCTGGATGGGAGAAGGAGGGAGCCTGGTCTCTCTGGACGGCCGGAGCCTTTTGGATCCCCCGCCACCCTGCCCTGCAGCTGGGGTATCTTCCTCACCTCCTGTAAATCCCTATCTGGGGAGCCTGGAAAACTTTCCCAGCACTGCTTTACCCGGCAGGCTGGGGAGACCTGGGCGTTGAGACAGGCCATTCCCACTCGGGGACTGGTTTCAAGACAGCCATCCCCAAGAAGAGCCCTCCCCAGCCATGAGCGTTGGGCCTGGGGGAGCACTGGGATGGGTGATATGCAAAGGGCATCTGCTGTGACAAGGAGCATCTCCTCTCTAAGGGATGGGAGACCCATCCCCTGCCGTCAGACAGCACTTGATGATTTCCTTGACTGACTGCCTGGAGTATTCCCTGTTGTTGGGGATTTTTTTCCTGAGCGCCACTGCAGTGCTGCCCTCCTCTACCAGCCAGCCCAGGAGCAGGCAGCAGGCTCCCTGGGGTGGCTGCCTCCAGCCAGGGTGCCCTCACTGGCTGCTGGGGGCTCTGATTTGGCCCATCTGCCCAGCAATGGGTGCAGGGCTGGCCCGGGCCGGGCTGGCGTGGGCACTAGATGGAGCCACAGTCTGCTTCACAGGGACACCATCCTGCTGGCTGGGAAGCCGAGGAGATGCCACCAGGATCTAGACGTGTCTCGGCACCTTGCTTTCCTTTCCCTGGCTTTTGCAGCTGATGTGGGGACAAGGAAGCCCCAGAGCTGCCAGGTCTCAGCCCACTCTGTGCCCAGCAGACAGGGAGGCCTCCGTACTGGGAAAAGAGAGGAACCCACATGCTGGCTGGGACTTTAAAGCCAGGGGAACACGTTGCTGCTGCTGCCTTCATGGCACGTGTGTCCCTCACCCATGAGATCAGGATATGCAGTAAGAAGGACTTATATGTTCCTGATGCCCTTAGGGGAGGCCATGCGGAGTTGGACAGTAGGACACCATGGCGCTGGTAGGAGAGAGGACGTAGTGGCAACCACATCTTGCCCCAGAGCTGCCACAATCACTGCCGTACTCAAACCAGCAAAGCCAGCCACCTCGCAGCAGCCGAAGAGAGGCAGCTGTCACCCACCGGTGCCTCACATGGTGCATACCTTCAGCCACAGCCCTCTGCCCTCTTTTCCCTGCCCTTTCCTCCTAGGTCTGCCCAAAGTCCTGGTGCACCTCCTTGTTTTTAGCTTTCCAGGGTCACAAAAATGCTCATGAAATACTCTTGTGGCTTTCTGAAAAAAAAGAGTTTTCAGGTGAGCGAAGCAGGACCTCAGAGGACCAATTTTTTTTTTTTATCCTGGTGTCTTTGTTTAGTCAGCTGTTCTAGCAACCAAAGCCCACCCCTCCGCAAGAAATGGAATTGGGAAAAGGAAAGGAGAGCTGTGGGTTGAAGTGGAAACAGATTTAATAAAATAATAATAAAAAACTAATATTAATATAAAGCACACGAAGTTGTACTCGGCCCATGCAGTGGTGACGAGCTGCGCGCTCCCAGCAGCGGATGCCAGGCGTCGAGCACTGCGAACACCACAGCTCCAGCGAACACGTGACGGTCACCACAAGCGGGCGAGCAGGCCTCGGGAGCAGAACGACGGGTGAGACCCTCCAGGGGTGGCGACCACTGAGGAAGAGGCCCGTCCCCAGCAAACTTTCCAGTTTATAGTGAGTGTGACATTTATGGTATGGAACACTCCCGTTGGCCAGCTTGGGCCAGCTGCCCTGGCTTTCGCTCCTCCCAGCTTCAGCACCTGCTAACTCGAAACTGGTAAAGGCCTTGGTCACTACGGGGACCCGCACACCAGGCTGGCACCAACTAAAACAAAGCGTCTTATCAGCTTTGCTCTCATTGAATCCGGTGCTGCAGCCTTCCCAAAAATGCAGCTTTGCTGAACAGAACATTGATTTTATCATTCTGTCCCAGTGAAACCAGGACACCTGGTTGCCCCATCTCTTAGGAAGCCAACGGAACGGCATCATAAACTTGTGCTATATTATTATACAAACCGTGTATTAAGAGAGAAATTTTTTTCAGTGCTGCACAACATTTCAGCTTTTGATTTCCTCAGGGAGCACAAACCCTTTCACAGCCTCTTCAAAACTGGCAATTACATTCTGCAAAATCGTATTCTTGGCAATTTTTGAGCTGTGGAGTGATGTGCTTGGTGAGTCGCGTGCCCACTGCTCCCCTCGTTGTACCCAGCCGTCTCCCCTCCCCTTCTTCTCGCTCCCTGAGGGAAGGGCCCCGCTCTGGGGCAGCCATGTGGAGGTGCAGCAGGGAGGGAGCAGGAGCCAGAGCCAGTGGGATGGGGTGAGAAGTGGTTGAGAAGAGCGAGGCAGGCTCCTGTGCCACTTCCATGCCACCTTCCTCTGCCTGCCTGCTCCCAAGAGAGACAACGGCGGTGGCCACAGCCATGCTCCCCATGTTTGGGCATGGCCACAGGGCCGGTGCAGCCCCCAGAAGAGGGATCAGTGGGAGCAGCGGGTTTGCCCACTTCTGGAATGTCTGCACCAGGATGAGGACCCCCAAGCGCAGGAAGCTGGTGACAGCTGAGGTCGTCCCTTGAGAGGGGCATCCATTTTAAAAATCCATATTCATTCTTTTACCCCCAGTCCTGCTGTCTTATCCAAGCAGCCTTGCCCAGCTTCCCTGACTTCCCTGCACAGCCGATTTCTCCACACCCTCGTGCTTTCGATGCTCCTGGTGTTCCTCTCGACAGCCGTGCTCCCAGCCACCTGCCCAAGCTGCTCTGTTCTCATCCCAGCTGGCTTTTCTAGAATTGCACCTTCTAGCAGCTGGGGAGCACCCAGGGAGGCAAAGTCATCCGGGTGCTTTTAGCGGAAGTTGGTGTAGCAGGACAGAGAAGTGAAACCAGGAAAGTCAGGGTGACTTTCGTCCAAGCGAGGCAATGACTTTGGGCTGGATTCAGCGACCTGGTGGACACGGGCTGTGCATCCTAGGCACCGCCCTGTGGCAGCGCTCGCCTGCACTGAGGCCGGGGCTGCTGCCCCAGCCAAAACCCAGTCAAAACCGAGGTGCTTGCAGATTTTAGATCAACAGAGTCAGAGGGTGGTGGAGGTGGCAGAAGCCCATGACTACATGAGGATATCCATGACGAGCACAGGCACAAGCCCAGGCAGCAGCTGAGCTTCACAGCAGCATAGGGCTTCACCCCATCCCTAGCACATGGTTGGGAACAGGGTGGGCTGCAGAGCCTGGATAATTCTGTGGTGCTCGAGAGCAGGGCAACCACGGGTGAGGCTGGGGGCTGCATGGTCTGGATCTGACTCCAAGGGAAAGAAGATCGGATGCAATGAAAAGACTGATACCACACACCCCCTGCAAATGCTGGGGAGCCCTTCAGCCACGGAGGGGAGCAGAAGCTGCGGCTGACACGTCACGGGAAGGGATTCTATTGCAAAGCAAAACCTGATTTCACTCACACTCATGTCCACACACTCCCAAGCACCATGACCCCTGTGTCCAGCTGGCTTGGCCAGGATTTTCTGCAGTGCCTGGTAGGACTGGGGTCACCGGCTGTTTGGTCCTCACTGTGCCCTCCAGCTGCCTGCCCAACCTTGGCCCATTGCTGCTGTGCTAGGCATGGCTCAAAGGTGAAAAATAAGCCAAGCAGGGTGAATTAAAAAAGCAGATGGGGCAAAGGCATTTGCACTAGAAGAAAACAAGAAAAAGCACAAAAGAATGCTGGTAAGCAGCCTTCTGCTGTTTTCCATAGCTGCCAGTGACCAAATACCAGTGCAACGCTGCGGATGCAGTGAAAAAGGCTGTAATTTGAATGCCACCTGTAACAAAGCAGTGTGTAAAGAATCACCTGCTAAAATTGACTTTTCAATTCATCAGGCCCACACTGAGGATTTTAATGGACATAACTGAGGGTCTTACTGAGCTGCTGATGGCAATTTTTAACAGAGCTAGGAAAACTGGGGTAATTCCGAAGGACTGAAGGGCAGAAATCATTCCAATTGTTAAGAAAATAGACTGGTTGACCCAGAAAACTCTAGGTGACTGATAATACCAGAAAAAAAATAATCAGAGAATTAATTTTGATTCTGTCAGCAGAGAATTAAAAACTGAAAAATACATTTAGTACTGATCAGCCTTGTACCAGAGAAGGCAGGTATTGCTATGCAAACTTGATGACACCTTTCAGCACGATTGCATGTCTGGCTCACTCAGATCAACACCACTGGCATGACATCCTTACTTGGAAGTTGGCAGGAGATAATGATAACAGCATTCACATAAATCATAATATTGCCAGGAAGAGGTATGGAATAATCTGTTTTCCATGTCCAGGGAAGAAGGAGGCTCACAGCTGCTGTCAAAGGTCTTTCCAGATCTACTTTTTGTGTTGTTCTAGAATTTACCTCGGCATGCAAAGGCAGCCTGTTTATATTGCTGCATTGCTGAGGACACACCAGACGCATCGACAGCAAACGTGTGCTTGTTAGCCAGCAGCTGTACTGCCGAAGGGCCTTTGTAGTAGGGATCCCCAGGGGTGGGTGCAATGCCCATAGTGTTTACTAAGAAAAATTTGGGATAATGCTAAGCTTGGAGGGGTAGTAGCTAGTGAAGGGCACAATTAACTAGAGGGAATGGTTTAGAATTGCCCCGTTAAAAGCCGCATGGCAGCAAAATCTGCTTTAATGCAGCAAAATTTGCTTTATCTCAGCAAAATTTGCTTTAATACAGCAAAATGCAAAGTAATTCATTTGGGAATTGGGAGGAAGGGGCAGTCTTGTCACTTACCGCTCTGCACATCCACTTGCCACCCTCAAACTTTATCAGTGGTAATCTGGGATTCATTTCAAGACCACTGATTAAAACACCAAAGCCAGCAGCACCTGGCAGGGATCCCTGCAGAAGCCTGACAGCCCTTTGCTGATGATTCACCACGGCCAACCAGCACTTGGGCACTGCCTGGCCAGGCACCGTGCAGACACTGCTGCTCGCTCCCTGGGACAACCTCCACACTACAAGCCGGTTACGTTACTGCCTTTCCTTGGAGCAGACCTATAATCTCAAGGAATGAAACCAGGCTTGGTTGGCAAGGTGGGTTTTCCATGGTTAATTGATGCCTAGTAACGACGCTGAGGGTCCCCCAACACATGCAGGAACCCTCCGTACCTGGCTCTTGCCAGGCTCCGCGCCCCTCTGCCAGGGAAGTGGTAACGCCCTCCTGGCTGTGTCCCATGCAGGGCTATTAAATGGCAGCATGAGAGCCACACCATCCCAGGGAAGGGCGCAGCAGCCCCAGCGTGCACAGGGTGCCTGGGGAGGGCTCGTCTTAACGAGGAGAGCCACATTAGGCAGGGGATCTCAGCAAACTGGGTGTCCTGAGTCCTTAAAACAGGGAAATCCTGCAGAATAGCTGTTGTTTTACATGCACAGCCCCTCTTCATCTGAGTTAACTCTGCTATGGAGCTCCCAGGGATGTGTTCGAGCCAGTCATCCCTCAGGATGGCTGTCGAACACAAGGTCTCAGCCTGGTGACCCAAGGCCACCAGCTCACAGAGCCCAGGGCTCTGGGAGAAGCAGGGAGCCCAGCCGTGGTTTTGCGTACTGCAACTCTCCACACACAGACGGCTCTGGGCAGGAGCACCTGGGGAGCCATTGCCTGGCTGGGTTATTAAATGCATCTTTTATCTCATTAACCGTTTCCCTCCGACATCCACCAGCGCTTGGCCAGCTGCCAGCACCTCCTTTCCTCTTTTAACAGCTCTACAGCAATCCCTGAGACTCAGGGCTAGCTTCTCCAGGCCCAGCTCTGCTCTCAGCATGCCCTTGGGCCAGCAAGATATTGGCATTACTTATAACCCACGTGCAACCCCCCCCTCGCACACATCTGTCCAGCCATTGGAGGCTCAGCTGCTCCCCAAAGATCAGGGCAGAGAAGGGCCATTGGAAATATGCTGCTGCACCAGGATCTGTTTTCTTTCCCAGGGGACGTTGGACTTGCCCGCCTGGCAGTGGTTTATCTACCTCCAAGGAGCCGGTGAACCTGCAGAGCTGCCCAGCGTGAATCTGCTGTGTCCCCTCTGCTGCCCGGAGGCTGGGGGCTCAGCCCCAGTCCCACCGACGAGGCGTGTGCTCCTGGGAGTGGGGGAAGCGATGGCTGCTTCTTGCCCCATCGCTGCCAGCTCACACAAGCACGCTCCGCGGCATTGCAACAGAGCTGGCCGCAGCTTTGTTGCAATTCCTGAGAACTTGTAAGACAGGAAGGTCTAAAGGGCTGGGGATGGAGACTGACTCATCACCATGCCCACAGTCCTGCCTTGGGCACCCAGAGCCCCTCCAGCCTGATGGGTGCACCTCCAGGAG
This sequence comes from Leptosomus discolor, assembly GCF_034619465.1. Lineage (NCBI taxonomy): Eukaryota > Metazoa > Chordata > Aves > Leptosomiformes > Leptosomidae > Leptosomus > Leptosomus discolor. Next base: position 18,261,936 of record NC_141395.1, on the reverse strand, counting down.
CTCCTACCACCACCCAGCCATGCAGAATTCATTGCACTTCTGCTTCCAGCTCTTCCTACATTGCTTGTGCCAGCGCCAGCTCTGAGAGATGCTGGAGAAGAGGAAAAGGTGCGCTGGCCCCTCCACACAGCCCACCAGTGCTGCACACCGGCATCCCCTGCGAGCAGGGGGACACCTCAGCAGGCTCAGTCCCTCCATCACCTGCCTGGAGGCAACTTGTTCACACCAGGCATGCTCAGAGCCCTGACATGAAGTCACTGCAATTAGCCAGCTGTGGGTTTATTTTGCTCCCGTGGGTGTGTAGCCGCCTTTCCCAGGACGTGAGGAACGGCAGTTGACACTGGCAGCCAGGGAGGCTGACTCTGAGCCAGGGAGGCTGCTCATCCAGGGCTGCTGCGCCTGAAAAAGAGCTAGTCCCAACTCGTCTGCTGGTCCCTTTTAGCCTTGCAGGTTGGGGCTCGGCATCCGCGCAGGGCTGCCTGCGTCCCTGGGAGTGCCTCCCTGCTCTTGCCACTGCCCAGTGATTCAGGGTTTAGGACTGTAGTGAGATCTGGAATTAGCTTTATTGTTCCTGTAACGCAGCACACGCTCTGGGCATTGCAGCAGGCGTTGCATAATTGACTTCATTTTATCTGAACCAGCAATTACACTGCTGTTGCTCAGCTCCAGCAGGGAGAACTCCTGTCAGATCACTACCGTGTTCTGCATCCCAGCAGGTCATCAGGAGTAAATGCCACACTTGGGTTATGGAAGACTGATGAAAATCCTTGACCCTAAGACAATCATGCTTTGCTACCCTTACTGCTAGCAAGCCTTAAACTTGCACCTTCTTGCCCTGAGCATGCAGAAGAGTTTATCCTTTTCCTATCTGTGTCTGTAAATATATTTTAGGGTCTTTGTTGAGTCTCTGCTTGGTCTTCTAGGTAGCCTGGATTCTTTCAGCCTTTCATGGCAGCCCATGGTGTCTAGCCTTCCAGTCACCCTTGTTTCTCATCTCTGGAGCATCTCCATCTACTCCAGATGAAGGATGAGGTGCTTAGAGAGCCCTTTCTTACTTTAACAAGGCATGCATATCTTAAGGAGTGGCAAAGTGAGCATTTTCTCCATGCTGTGCTAGAACATTTCAGGGTGGCAAAGTGAGTCCCAAATGCTGTCATGCTAGAACTGCAGCAGCAGTCAGACATAGGATGCCGGGCTGTCATCAGGAGCAAGCTGTCCTTTAGGGACCCTGCACAATGGCTCACTGGGATACTGCTGGAGCAGTTAACACCACTATAGACTTGCTTGAACTCACAACATTTGCAAGGTGCAGTCAAGCCTCATGCTTTCAACAAAATCGTTATTTTCACCAGCCAATGTTGTCCACTCTGTGCTAATGCAGAGCCACCTTTCTGCTTTGAGGCTGTCATCACAACTCACCCTGCAGCAGAGCATCACTGGATCTCGGGGCTCACCAGCCCAGCAGCTGGGTTTGCTGCCCGAGTCCTCAACCAAGCAGGAGGCAGCGCTTGGCCATATAGGTCCCTGGGAGCTGCTGAGCTGAAGGAGCTCCCTCCTGCCTTGTTACTCCTGGGCTCAGGGTGCCACCACATCACCTAGTGCAGACCACTGCTGGAGAGCAACCTGCACAGGGCACTGACGGGCTGGAGGCATATCCCGGCTCCTCCACTCCCTGCTGAACCATGCTACTAAGAGGATCATGGGTAGAGCAACTACGCAAGGATGGAGGGAGGCGTAAGCAGGGCAGGCACGGATGCAACCTCTTTGGGAAACTCCTGGCCAAGGTTAAAGACACGGACCTGATCCTGAAGCACCCCTCATCATCTGGTGCTTGCCTTGCACCTCCCCAAGCTAGGCTTAAAGCAGAGGGCACTGGGCTTCCTCCCTGAACCCACAGCACAGCTGCAGTCTCTTCTACCTTCCCAAGACAGCCGTGTCCCCAAACTGCCCTGCGACACTGTTTGCTCTGCTGGGAACACCCTGGGTGGATCTGAGGTCTGAAAAGTGGGAACAATAGTTTGGGCTTTCAGCCCAAAGAGAGCAGGGAACTGGGGTATGGATGGGATGTACCAGGCTGGACTCTGAACAGGTCATCTCCTCCCCAGTTTCAGCTCTGGGTGCCTTTAGTTGTGGCAGACTTTAACATACTTCTGGAAGACAGCTATTTGAGAGGCTTGCTTTCAGTAACTGCAAGCTCTGCTGGCAGTTGTTCCTGCACCAGCAGGTACCTGTCCGAGAGCTGGCTGATCCCCTGGGCCCCGTGGGCAGCAGCAAGCAGGGGTTTCCCCTACAGCATGCAGCACTCTTCCCCTGGGGTATCTTCAATCTTTTTCCCATTCTTCTATCAAGAGAGGGCTGAATTCTGACTCACTAGCCTAAAATTTGCCTTACTTGTGTTCTGTACCTTTCTGGATGCTAGTGTGGGGTCCAAATTTGTTCTGAGCAATGATGAAAATGTTTCCCGAGCAATTCTTGCAACCTTGTGATTTCTGATGTGGCCTAAAAACATTTGCAAGGTCTTAGACGTGTGGGTAACATCTCTGTGAGAGAGGGGTCGCCTCGGGACGGATCTTCTTCCAGCCAGGGTGAGCTCAGCTTCTGCCGTGTGCTTGCAGGCTGCTGCTACCGGCATCTGGCAGGCTGCTGAGCAGTTAGGCGCTGACAAGATGCAGCTGATTGGTGCTCCCTGGATTTAGCCAGCTGTTCTTAAGCATTTCAAAAAAAGCTTAGACATCTGTTTGGGCTTTTCGGATCAGAGGTACATGGATATGCATAGCTCCGAATGACTCACGGCTCTCTTGTCAGTCATTGCTGCCCTGCTTGTTCAACATAACAGCATCTGAGTGGTTATTTTCACTGTGAGCACGCATTTGCAGCAATGACAAATCACGGACATTCCACCCTCAGCTCTCTTCCAGAATGGTATATAAGCAGATCCAGGCATCTCCTGGAGAAGTATCACATCATTTTACACCCCGAGGTGCTACCAGATTGTCATACAAATTTTCCAAAGTTGGGTGAACCACGCAAGCCTTCCTGAAATGCTGCTCACTGCCTAGCTCCAACGCTTGTGTTTCCAACCACTGCTGCAAAGCATTCATGCTATAAACGCCCCAGAATTAATTGGCACCGTGGAAGTAAGGAGGGTGCTAGGAGACACCCAGTCAGAAGTGACGCCTTGGCACCCAGCATGCAGTTCAGCGAGCACCTTGGCAAAGATTTTGACAGGGAAAGATGATCCCATCGCTCCTTTCACACCAATTAACTTCTGGGGCTCAAATTTTGATGCCTCAGTGCTACCAGTTACTCTCTCACTCTCATGGACTGTCTGCATCAGCATGGTCTGTGTTATCTAGTGATCTCTGAGGTCACTCAAAGGACATTTATACCACGGGGAGGAGTTTAGGCATTTCCAGAGTTATCTAGTTGTCACAGCATCCTGCCCAGGTCCAGCAGCACTCACAACCTGAGGTATCTCTGTGGAAAAAACCTTTTTCCCAGCAGCTTGATTAAACTCACTCTGATCATTTGATTCAGCTATTTCTGCAGGTCTCAAAAATGTGTTGCTTAGACACTGGCACAGGCTTCACAGCAGTACTGCTGCTTTCAGTCACTTTACACATCTTCATCAGTGAAGGTGACATTTTCCAGGTGACTCAGGCACAAAGAAAGGCCATTGTGGGTGGATAATTTAGGTCCAGCTTTCAACTTTCAGAGTGAGCTGAGAGATGACAGCACCTTTCAGTGAAAACTCATTAAGTCAGAGGGCTCAGGCAGAGGCAGGGCTGGCTCTGCACCACAGCAGATGCTGCAAGCATTTTGGAGGGGGAAGGAAGGGACAGACATATTATTCATTGTAGCAAAGCCAGACATCAGTGAAGTCACCGCAAAGAGACCCTCTTTAAGGTGCTCCAAGCTCTCTCCATCCCCTCACTGGTCGTTTGTGAAATCAGATTGAAAACAGGGAGGTAAAGCAGAGCCAGGCTGGAGAAGAAAGAGCCCATCGCAAACAGGGCTTTCAGACACAGCCCTGGGGCACAACTGTCCTTGAGGGGCTTTCGGCAAAGGATAGGGCAGAGTTTTCCTGCTTTTTCCCTCACTGATCCCCAAAGAGGCCAGCAAAGCTTGTGCCTGTCTCTGAAGTGTTCCCTCTGCCCATGTTTTCTCCAGAAATTCTCCCTGGTGTTTGTCAGGGTCCTTGGGTGGCTGGCAGAGACCCAGCTCTGTGCTTGCCCAGGGATAACATCAGCACCTCCACCCACCAGCAGGGAAGACCTGAGCCAGGTCCTTTGCTGATTTTCCTTCCTCAGCTCCCTAAGTCTGTCCCGATTAATGCCTGGATGGTGCCCCACACCACCAGGACACCCAGCAAGAACGTGCCATCTCAATGGAAGCCCCTCTACTAAGACCAGCAAACGCAGCAAGACTAACCCTTATGCCCCCCTGCCCTTCCTTCGAGGGAACCCCCGGTCTCCCGCGGTCCTTGCAAGGCAGGGAGCGGCGGGGGGACCCGGGGGATGCTGCTCCTCGGTGGACCCGCCGATGCACCCAGCCGGCTGCCGGGCAGCACAGCCGCATCTATGCAAATATGCGCAATGCACGCAAATTTATGCAAACGCACGGAGCCGTCTCGGGCGGGGCGGCCCGCCCCGGAGCGCCGGTGCCGCCCCCGGTATAAGGCAGCGGCGGCGGGGCCGCCCCGGCCGTGCGGAGCTGCGGCAGCCCGGGGAGAGGCAGGTCGTGCGGCGGCGGCGGCATCGGCATCATGGTGAGTGCCGGCCCCGGGCTGCCCCTTCCCTCCGGCCCCGCGGGTGCTCCCAGGAGGGGGGGGACACGACCCCGGAGCGACCCTCCCCGGAGCGACCCTCCCCGGAGCAGGCTGCGACCCCCATGGGTTCCGGGGGGCTCCCCTGGGAGTCCAGAGGTGCAGGCAGCTGCCGACGGGAGTAGCCGCTGTGCTTGCCCTGCCGCTGCTTGGCTGCTGCGTTTTCTGAGCTGCTGCCTCTCCGGCACTCAGCAGCCTCCCTCCTTGGAGCATCCCCTTGCACCCGTCTGACACGTCCGAGGCCAGAAGGCCACCAGCCAAGCCCCGCCGTGTGTGGAGACCGGCGTTCGGGCTGACCTTCTCACCTCTCCTTCCTTTTGATAGCCGCGGTTCCTGCCCCATCTCCCGTGGGAACATCTCCGGCTGGCGTGAATGCGCCCAGCTTGCCAGCCCCCCACGCTGCAAACCCACAGCCGAGCCCCGGGAGCAAGCTGTGGCTTCACCCATCACCCTACTCCTTGGGTGCCAGGGGACAACCCACGGGTGGCCATCGCTGTGGGTGAGCCTCGGAGCTGCCCTGCTGCTGTGGTCCTGCTGCGAGCTCTGGCTCCTGAGCTCTCTGGCTGCTCTGGAGAACATCCGAGCTCCAAGGTGCTGGCTGCCGCACGGGGCTGTGCTCCCTGCCCTCCCTGAGCCAGACCTTGCCGTGAAGAAGGCGGAGCCTGCTGGCTGGTGACCAGCACTGCTGCATCCCTGGTGCTGCCGGGCTCTGCACTGGGTCCCACAAAGCCAGTCCTGGCTGCTGTGTGTCGGTGGGATGAAGTGCAGTAACCAGCTTGACTCTCTGCCCCCGGCTCTGATGCACAAGGTCCTTGGCCAGGGAGGAGTCCTTTCTTGTGGTCATCCAGAGGTGCTTGCTGCTGTGTCAAGGGTTTGCTGTGTGTGACCTGCTGGGAGGGATAAGCGGGGTGTCACTTTGCTGCTCTTTGCACCTCAGCTTTGGGAAAGGTTGGGGAGATGGACTTCTGCCTCTCACCACGGGTATCGAGGGCTTATTTTTCTGTTGTTCCTCACTGTCACTGCTGCCTCTGAAATGCAGCACCAAAAGCACCCCAGATGCAGAGAGCTAGGACTTGCTGCAACCCATCGCAACTCCCTTGGACAGCAGTCCCTGCTGTGCTCCTGAGAGCAAAATGGCTGGCTCCACCGGCTTCCTGCCAGCTGACTCACAGCGGGGCACCCATGGCTCTAGAAATCCGGTTTGGTTTGGATGCTCCTCTGCCTCGGTTGTGCGGGATGACGCATCCAAGTCCTTGGCAACAGCAGAGCTGAGGCACTGAATATTTTGGTTCTTGAGCTGCACGCTCTGGAGTGCCTCACCTGGAGGGAGTGAGGCTGCAGAGCCCACCCCAGCCTGGCTTCCCCTCTGGGACCTGAGGCTGCCCTTGAAGCTCTGAGCTAGGGGACCCTCCCACCTCAACCCTTCCGTTCAGTTAAGAAGCGCAGCTAACGCTTCCTCCTCCTCCAGAGCTAATTTAGGGAAGCTGAGCCTCAGAGCATGGCAACTGTTCATTGCTGCAAATCCCCCCCCTTGCTGGGCACCCATCCTCAGCGCTGTCACCTCCTCAGCTCCCAGCGTCTGGGTGATGCTCTGTCATCTCAGCCCTGTTGTTGGAGCAGCAACAGGGGCCATACCAGCAGCTGCAGGGCTCCAACCCTTTAGCCAAGTGGGCAATGGAGAACCTGCTCACTGGATGCTTCCCAGGGCAGTGCAGGGAACATGCTGCTCTGGTGTCCCAGGCTCCAGCAGATGGGTCTCCCTCTCCATGGGCCCCTGAGGTGGGCAGTGCAGTGACGGGAGGTGTAGCTGCAGATTTGGGAGCGGGCAGCAGACTGGGATGGACAAGCTGACAAGGGCCTGGGCTGCCCTGCCTGGGTTGTGCACCACCTGCAGCGATTGCATTTGTGGGCCCGGCCGGGATCTGACCCTGCCTCCCCCTCCCCAGCGCGAGTGCATCTCCGTCCACGTCGGCCAGGCTGGCGTCCAGATGGGCAACACCTGCTGGGAGCTGTACTGCCTGGAGCACGGCATCCAGCCTGATGGGCAGATGCCCAGCGACAAGACCATCGGTGGAGGGGATGACTCCTTCACCACCTTCTTCTGCGAGACCGGGGCTGGGAAGCACGTCCCACGGGCCATCTTCGTGGACCTGGAGCCCACCGTGATTGGTGAGTGCACCTCAGCTGGGCAGTGACAGTGGTCAGTATCTCTAGAAAGAAGTCACTGCGGGACAATCCCCAGGGTGGCTCCTGCAACCCTTTCCCAGGGACAATTAGAAATGCTCTGACATTATGCCAACCTCTCCTAGATGAGGTTCGGGGAGGAGTCTACCGCCAGCTCTTCCACCCTGAACAGATGATCACCGGTAAGGAGGATGCTGCCAACAACTATGCCCGTGGGCACTACACCATCGGCAAAGAGATCATTGACCAAGTGCTGGACAGGATCAGGAAGCTGGTAAGTGATCATAGAGGGGGTACATGTCCCCCTGAGCTGGGCTCCAGCACCCTGCTGGGGGTGGGAGCATGGGGTGAGCCCTGCTGTGCCCTGGGAGGGATCTGTGGCTTCCTAAGCCAAAGTTTGAAACTTCCCTCTGCAAAATCAGTACTTGGAGTAATCGTACTTGGCTCTCTCTGCAGGCTGACCAGTGCACAGGCCTCCAGGGATTCCTCGTGTTTCGTAGCTTTGGAGGTGGCACCGGCTCTGGATTCACCTCCCTGCTGATGGAGCGACTTTCCGTAGACTATGGAAAGAAGTCCAAGCTGGAATTCTCAATCTACCCTGCACCACAGGTCTCCACTGCCGTGGTGGAGCCCTACAACTCCATCCTCACCACACACAGCACATTGGAGCACTCAGACTGTGCCTTTATGGTGGACAATGAGGCCATCTATGACATCTGTCGCAGAAACCTGGACATCGAACGCCCAACCTACACCAACCTGAACAGACTCATCAGCCAGGTCGTCTCATCTATCACAGCGTCGCTGCGTTTCGACGGGGCCCTGAATGTCGACCTGACCGAGTTCCAGACCAACCTGGTGCCCTACCCTCGCATCCACTTCCCCCTGGCCACCTATGCTCCTGTGGTTTCGGCTGAGAGAGCTTATCATGAGCAGCTGTCAGTGGCCGAGATCACCAACTCCTGCTTTGAGCCAGTCAACCAGATGGTGAAGTGTGACCCTCGCCATGGCAAGTACATGGCCTGCTGCCTGCTGTACCGTGGGGACGTGGTGCCCAAGGATGTCAACGCTGCCATCGCCACCATCAAGACCAAGCGCAGCATCCAGTTTGTGGACTGGTGCCCCACGGGCTTCAAGGTGGGCATCAACTACCAGCCGCCCACGGTGGTGCCGGGGGGGGACCTGGCCAAGGTGCAGCGCGCCGTCTGCATGCTGAGCAACACCACGGCCATCGCCGAGGCCTGGGCTCGCCTGGACCACAAGTTCGACCTGATGTACGCCAAGCGAGCCTTCGTGCACTGGTACGTGGGCGAGGGCATGGAGGAAGGGGAGTTCTCTGAGGCACGGGAAGACATGGCCGCTCTGGAGAAGGATTACGAGGAGGTGGGCCTGGACTCCTACGAGGATGAAGAGGAGGGCGAGGAGTAGAGAAGCCCCTGCCAAAAAGGACTGTGCTCCTTCCCCGTGTTACCTGCAGAAACCCTTTGCAATAAACCGTTTCAGAGCCTCCATGTCTCCCACTAACCCCCCAGCTGTATTGGTTTCTTGCCAGGTCAGGTGTGTGGTGAGTGCTTCAGCTCTGCTGCTGGTGCTGCCATGCATCCTCCCAGCGCTCTGCTCAGCTCCAACTTGCTCCTCACATAGGTAAGAGCCCCATACCAGGGGGATATGGCCTGGACACGTGGCATGCTCTGGGGAAGTGCCCAAACGTGTCCATCAAAGGGATCCGGAGGAGTGCTGATGACGTAATATGGGAGAAGCACCTCCCTCAGGCATGGTGTCCTCTGTCTGGGAGCACCTCTACCCACTCCCTGCCTGGCTCTGCCAGTGCTCTGCCATCCCCCTGGGGCACATGGCCCCGCTCTGCCTGCCCCAGGTCCTCTTCTGCATTGTTCCCATGCTGAGCCCTATCCCTGCCCTGCCTGGCAGTGAGACGTCTGAACAGCAGCTCCCAGCTCCAGCTGCACAATGGAGATTTCTGTTACACATTATCCAGCACGCTAGGTCCAGAGATTAATTTTCCCTGCTTATCACTAATGCTCCAGCTATATTGACCCACAGGGGCTGTCCTCCCCTGCCCTCCTCCTCCCAGCATGCACCCGTGTCAGCTGGAGGAGAAAGTGTGAGCCAGCCCAGGGCTGCACAGATTGCTGGAACACAGCCAGGCGCTCGTCCCACTGCACAGGGCTGCTGGCACTGTTCCCTGTGCCCGTGACCAGAGCACTGGGCTCAGACTGAATGGTGCCTGCTGCTGCGCCAAAGCAGGAGTTGCTGCCCCTCATGCCAGGCACTGCTTTGATCCGCTCCTTACTGGGGTTTGGGTGTGGGGCAAGGAAGGACTCTGCTCTTCCAGGAGTAATCCTATTGCAGAGACACCTTCTCCCTGTGTCTTCACAGAGACTTGACTCTGCTGCTGGAAGTACATGGGAGTTGGAACTGTGCCCTATTGCCTTTTTCTAAAGGTTATCCTGCCCCTCTGATCTGGACCCCACTGCAGAGGGACATAGCAGTGTCTCCTGGCATGCTACTGAGCAACAGAGCCCCCATCCCCATGGGCAGGGATAGCCGTGTGAGCCCACACCCTGGCAGCAAGGACAGAGCCCTCTCCCCGCTGCATGCAGCATGCAAGGCTGGGGCGCTGGGCTCTGCCTTTTGCCCAACCAGCAGCCAGGACGCTGGTCCCTGCATCCTCAGCAGCCCTGGCCCTGGCAGCGGAGGCTGTGCTAGCCAGGCTTCCCTGAGTGTAGTCACAAGCAATTAACAGCAAATGGGCTGCAATGACCCTTTTTTTTGCAGCTGGGCCTGCCCCCCAGCCCGGATTTGTGCTGATCTGCGGAGACATGCGGCACTGCCTGCTTGTCCCCACCGGGACCCTTGGCCAGAGGTTCCCAAAGTACTGATGGCAAAGGGAGGTTTGGGGGCACTCCAAGCCCCAGAGCCTGACACACGTCTCTAACAGGTTTCTCCTCCTTTCTCCTGCTCTAGAGGCCCAGGGGGTCTTGGGGTGACCCTAAATCCCACTGGGCCTGCAGTACGGGGTTGCTAGTGGCAGAGCAGGGTAGGGGGCTGCTGTACCTGCTCTGGCCAGCCCCCCCCCCCCCCGTCCTGGTGGCTGTACCCCCTGAGGGCTGGGGGCCAGCCCTCCTGCCTGCAGCCTGGCTGGATGCTGCGGAGGAACCCCAAGGTGTGGGGGCCGGGGCTGTTCTCCCTCCTCTGCCGGGAGGAACCCAGGCAAGCTCCCGCTGCCCGCCAAGTGGGTACTCCCTCCTCGCATGCAAATGTACCCAAATGAAGGGGGCGTGGTGGCACAAGGCCCCTCCCCCCTATAAGAGGGCGCTGCGGAGGGGATTGCAGCAGCCGCAGCTCCGTTCCCAGCACCCGCCGCACGGAGCCGCCGGGAGAACCCGGACCCCCAGCCGCAGCATGGTGAGTGCGGGGCTGCGGGCACGGCGGCGGGGGCGGGGGGGACGGACAGCAGCCCCCCCTCCCCGGGAGCTCCGGGCACGGCGGAGCCGCCGCGACGCGCCCCCTCCTTCCCCGCCGTGACCTTGGGCAGCCCCACCGGACCCTGTCCGGGGGCAGCCGTGCCCCCCCGCCGCTTCTACCCGCCCACCTCCCGCCCCTCCGCCACCGGTCCCGGGGCTCCTGGGTGCCGCCGCAGAGGAGGGGGCGCTGGGGATGGAGGGGGGTGACCCCTCCGGTGGGGAACGGTGCCCGCGGACGGACGGGCACAGCTGCTGGGGGTGGAGGCGCCAGCCGGGCACCGGGGGCCGGAGCTGTGCGCTCGGCGGGGCACCCCCGTGGCACCGGGCGCCCCGTCGGGGCTGTCGGCGGGGAGCTGGTGTGGGGGTCCCTTCCCTCCCATCCCATCCCGTCCCGTCCCGCGGGGGTCTGGTAGCGGCGGACCGGGCCGGGGCTGCTGTCCAAACCGGGCAATCGCCGGTGCCCTCACCGGGGCTATATTTAGCGGCTCGGGAGGGGGACGGGGCCGTGCCAGGAGGCGCAGCGCAGCGCCCCGCCCGCCGCAACACTGACCGGGCTCGGCCGGGGACCCTGCCCCGGGCTCCCCTTCCTCCCGGAGGGCTGAGGCTGGCCCTGTCCCTCCCGGAGGAGGCAGGAGTCCTTGTTCTCCCCCGGCGCTGGGCCGGGGCACGACCCGCATGGCGGCTCAGAGCGCTACGCAGTCAGGGATGGAGGAGCGAGGAGCTCCGGGACCCCCAGGCTGAGTCGTGGTGTCCTGCCCGGGCGAGTGGGGATGCCGGAGCTGGGGGAGGAGGGATGCCAGGGGTAGCGGAGCACACCTGCAGGATGGGAGCGCAGGAGGCACATCTCCAGCTCGCAGCCTGATCCCCGGCACTTCTGCCCACCCAGGTTTTACAGCACGGGGTTAGGACTGCATAGCTTGGGGAGTCTCTGTGCTGCCTCGAAGACTGCTGGTCTTCACAGACAGCCCTCCCCTGGCTGCCCCCCACTGCCCCCAAATCCCCAAGGCCCCTTCTCCCAGGAGGCTGAGTGCTAACCTGGCTCTGGAGCAGCAGGCGAGGGGTTCACTGTGCTGGCTGCACCTCATGGGTTAAGGATGTGCCTGCTCAGCTCAGCACCTCGCAGGGCTGCTGTACATGGGGAAGGTGTTGAGGCTGTCAAGGAGTCTGGCAGGGCGGCTGGGGCAGGGGAGCTGGGCCAGGATCTGCTCCCTACACTGCTGGAGGGCAGCCCTGGCCAGAGTCCGTGGGGCTGGTGGCTCCCAACGTGGGCTGAGTGGGACAGATGCCAGGACCAGCTCTTTACCCGGCATGGTGCTGAGCATGGCCGAGGGCAACGACAGCCCTGTGGGGACCCTTAGGGGCATGTGGGAGATCACCCAAAGGAAAATATGCTCCCTGGGGCTGCTGGCCAGGGCAGGTACCATGCAGGTGGCCATGGGGCACAGGCACCAGGCAGAGCCCTCCCTGGGAGGAGCAGGACAGAGCTGTGCCAGGGTCTGACTCTGCCTCCCCCTCCCCAGCGCGAGTGCATCTCCGTCCACGTCGGCCAGGCCGGCGTCCAGATGGGCAACACCTGCTGGGAGCTGTACTGCCTGGAGCACGGCATCCAGCCTGACGGGCAGATGCCCAGCGACAAGACCATCGGTGGAGGGGATGACTCCTTCACCACCTTCTTCTGCGAGACCGGGGCTGGGAAGCACGTCCCACGGGCCATCTTTGTAGACCTGGAGCCCACCGTGATCGGTGAGTGCCAGAGTTTGCACGGCCTGGGGTGCACATCTGGGTGAGCAGCAAGAGGCTGGTGTTTGTGGTCTGCTGGCAGTATTCTGCACTGGGTTCAACCTGAGGGCCATCCTTTCCCCAGGAGAAGCCACAGACCAGAGCACCATCTTTTGTTGCTGAAGTGTCCTAGAGGCAGCAGTGCAGGTAGTCTCTGCTACTGCATGTTCATGGGGAGAAACCAGCCCAACCGGCATGGCAGCTCCCGCTGTGCTGTTGCACGCTGTGGGCAGGCAGCTCCTGATGGGTTGGAGAAACTGAGCTCCTGCGCAGAGAAGGTGGCAGCCACCTCCCTCTGCCAGAGAAACCTGAAGCCCGTGGTGGCCCTGCTGACGTGTGGGTCCTTGGCTGTGCCCCCAGCAGGCGGAGCCGGGGCAAGGCATGGGTGCTTGCAGCCACTCAGTCTGCTTGGCAGCCAACTCAAACCAACAGCCTCCACCAGGCTCAACCCTCCCCTGCTCTCTCCTAGATGAAGTTCGGGCTGGAATCTACCGCCAGCTCTTCCACCCCGAGCAGCTGATCACTGGTAAGGAGGATGCTGCCAACAACTATGCCCGTGGGCACTACACCATCGGCAAAGAGATCATTGACCAAGTGCTGGACAGGATCAGGAAGCTGGTAGGTGACCACAGAGGGGGTACATGTCCCCCTGGGCTGGGTTCCAGCATCCTGCTAGATCCTGTGATCGTGGGAAGGGTCTGTGGCTGCCCATGGCAGGGATGGACCAGCTCCTGAAGGACTTCTGAGCAGTCCAGTGTTCACAAAGAAATCCGTCTCAGAACATTCTCATGTGTCTCTCTCTGCAGGCTGACCAGTGCACGGGCCTCCAGGGATTCCTCGTGTTTCACAGTTTTGGAGGTGGCACCGGCTCTGGATTCACCTCCCTGCTGATGGAGCGACTTTCCGTAGACTATGGAAAGAAGTCCAAGCTGGAGTTCTCAATCTACCCTGCACCACAGGTCTCCACTGCCGTGGTGGAGCCCTACAACTCCATCCTCACCACCCACACCACCCTGGAGCACTCGGACTGTGCCTTTATGGTGGACAATGAGGCCATCTATGACATCTGTCGCAGGAACCTGGACATTGAGCGCCCAACCTACACCAACCTGAACAGACTCATCAGCCAGATCGTCTCGTCCATCACGGCGTCACTGCGTTTTGACGGCGCCCTGAATGTCGACCTGACCGAGTTCCAGACCAACCTGGTGCCCTACCCTCGCATCCACTTCCCCCTGGCCACCTACGCCCCCGTCATCTCTGCAGAGAAGGCCTATCACGAGCAGCTGTCAGTGGCCGAGATCACCAACTCCTGCTTTGAGCCGGCCAACCAGATGGTGAAGTGTGACCCTCGCCATGGCAAGTACATGGCCTGCTGCCTGCTGTACCGTGGGGACGTGGTGCCCAAGGATGTCAACGCTGCCATCGCCACCATCAAGACCAAGCGCAGCATCCAGTTTGTGGACTGGTGCCCCACGGGCTTCAAGGTGGGCATCAACTACCAGCCGCCCACGGTGGTGCCGGGGGGGGACCTGGCCAAGGTGCAGCGCGCCGTCTGCATGCTGAGCAACACCACGGCCATCGCCGAGGCCTGGGCTCGCCTGGACCACAAGTTCGACCTGATGTACGCCAAGCGAGCCTTCGTGCACTGGTACGTGGGCGAGGGCATGGAGGAAGGGGAGTTCTCTGAGGCACGGGAAGACATGGCCGCTCTGGAGAAGGATTATGAGGAGGTGGGCCTGGACTCCTACGAGGATGAAGAGGAGGGCGAGGAGTAGAGAAGCCCCTGCCAAAAAGGACTGTGCTCCTTCCCCGTGTTACCTGCAGAAACCCTTTGCAATAAACCGTTTCAGAGCCTCCATGTCTCCCACTAACCCCCCAGCTGTATTGGTTTCTTGCCAGGTCAGGTGTGTGGTGAGTGCTTCAGCTCTGCTGCTGGTGCTGCTATGCTTCCTCCCAGCGCTCTGCTCCAGCTCCGGCTTGCTCCCCATGCAGGTAAGAGCCCCTGGGTCTGCTCCCTGGGGCCATGGCACACAACCCACCCCACTCACTGCTCCAGGCGGGGGTGGGTACTGCTTCCTCGTGTGATGTATGGCCCCATGGTACCCGTGTTGTACCCGTAGCTCAGGGCAGCAGATTTAGCCCAAGCAGGAAAAGACCAGTGGCTGCTGGGACTTTTCCCCATGTGCAGCCTGAGGGTAGGTGGGCTCATCTGGAAGGACAGCGGTTGATGCAGTGGGAGCAGCCTGTCCCCTGTCCCTGTGGCCTCAGTGCGGGACAAGAGGCATGCCCAGCTCTGTGGTGCAGCAGGTGCACCCTGCAAGGGCAGCCAGCACGGCATGAACCCCCGTGGCTGCTTTACTGCTGTGTTGTGGTGAGAGGATTAAAGGAGGGGAACACTCCCTGTGAAACTGCTTGTCTGCATCTCTTTTTTTACCACCACCCCCACCCCACCCCCCACCCCACTGTGGGCAGCCCAACTGCTGCATGTCCCAGTGAGCCCCCCTCCAGCCAAGGGTGTCTGCCCAGCTGGGAGGGGTCCCCAGCACTGGGGTGGTGGTGCTGTCCCCAGGTTCTGCTCGACCCACTGGAGCAGGGCTGCTGCCCCTGCCTCCCAAGCTCTGGAAGCTCCCCAGCCTGGCACCCACCTCCCTCTCCGTGGGCAGACAAGAAGCTCTGCCTGTACCCCTGTCGCTGCCTGCCTGCGCTGTGCTGAGCCCCTTCCCGCAGTGCCCAGCCCAGGAGGCTCTCAACAGCGGCGCCTGGCTCCAGCTGCAGAGTTGCGTGAACTCCCATCAGGAGCGTGCTGGGGCCAGGGATTAACTTTCCCTGCTTACTGCTAATGCTATGGCCGTACCGCCCCACTGGGGCCGTCCTCTGCTGCCCTTCCCCTCCGGCAACGCTTGGCTGCTCAACACAGGCAGCGTGCCCCTGGCAGAACCCCCTCCCCGCAGACAGGGACACACCATCCACACCTCCACAAGAACATCTTTTACTCCAAACACAAGGCAATGTCGGTGCCGAGCGCAGCGGCGGAGAGGGCGCTGGGTCCCCCCACCACCTTGCTCCAGCACCGCACCGGGACCCGGACCGCAGCTCTGCCCTTGGTCATGAGTGACTTTCCTGGGGTGCAGAGCTGCGGGACCGTGGTGGCCATCACCCTGGGGTCGGGTCCTACAGCATCCTCCTCTGCAAGCCCCAGGGAGAGGCAGTGGCCAGCGAGGGCCCCATATTTAGCAGCAGGTCACACGTCCACAGTCCTGGGGCACAGAGCAAGTCCCAGGCAGCAGCACCCAGGACACAGAACACTCCAAATCCAACACACCTCCGGCACAGAGCAGCAGCTCTCCCCTGGGTGCAGCAATCCCCTCTGCAACAGCTCGGCGGGGGAGCAGGGATGAGGGCAGCCGCTCTTCCCCTGGCTTGGCCTCAGGCACGCTGCCGCTGCGGGGTGGGACAGGCTCAGATCTGCGTGGTGTCCTGGCCTGCCGGCGCTGGCTGCAGCCCCTCCAGCTGGTGGAGGATGTCATGTATGCTGGGTCGCTCCTGGGGGTTCAGCGTCATCATGGACAAGAGCAGGCGCTGCAAGGCAGCCGAATACCTGGACGAAAGATGTAGGGGGGTGAGTCCCATGTGGTGCACAGCACAGGGAGCTGCCTGGGAGCAGGGTCACCCTCCCCAGCCACTCACCTGGTCGTGGTGGGCACGACAATGGGGTTCTGCACTGCCAGAGCCACGCTGTCGCCCTTCTGGAAGATGGCGTCATAGGGGCCCTCCCCAAACATCATGCAGTACAGCACACAGCCTAGGGACTGGAGTGCGGTGGGGTCAGGGCAGCCCCCGCAGTGGTGGGATGGGGACCGGGGGGCTGGATCCTTACCCAGATATCTGTGCGCTCGTCTATGACACACTGGCTCGGCACCGTGAAAAGCTCGGGGGCACGGTACGAGATGGTGCAGCGCTGGGCAGCCCAGTCCTGCAGAGAGGAAGGTGAGGGTGGGGATGAAGGGCTCAGGGCAGGGACGGGCTGGTGGGGTGATGTCCTAGGGCACCCACCTGCACAGCCATGGCCTTCCGAGGGCTGTTGACTTCGATGCGAGCTTGGTTCATTGAGCCCAGGTCCATCAGCACAGGCCGATCATCTTCATCCAGCAGCACGTTGGTGGGCTTGAGATCCCTGTGGGAATAGATGTCACCGAATGCCCACTGGGCCCCTTGCCAACCTCCCCAGCCGAGGCTGTCGGCCCCTGACCTGTGCGCATAGCCCTTGCTGTGGATGGCTTGCAGCCCGCAGCAGATGCCATGGAGGATGAGGAGGATCCGCTGCTCCGGCATGAAGGTCCCTTTCTCCCGCAGTGCTTGCACCTCGCTCCAGAGGGTCCCCCCCTGGCAAATGGAAGCAGCCGGTTGCCACTGGTGCTCCTGACAGCAAAGGGGTGGGGGCAGCCAGGGGAGCCCCCCTCACCTTCACGTAGGGCAGGAGGAGCCAGGCTTCGTGCTTGGTGCCCTTCTCCACCATGCAGTGGGCCACCAGGCGCAGGATGTTGGGGTGGTCAAAGAGGCCATGCATCTCCACCTCGTGCAGGGCGGCCTGGCGGTCCTCCTTGTCATGGCACAGGATGCGCTTCAGGGCATAAAAGCGCCCGTCCCGCAGCCCCTCCACCAGGTCCACATAGCTGAAGCCCCTGTGAGAAGCCAAGCACGGCACAGGCTGGGTGTCACACTGTTGTGGCGCCTGCGTCAGGGTCTTGTGCCCAGCCCCAACTTTGAGGGAAGGGGCAGAGGGCAGCAGGTGCCTGCATGCCTCTCCATGGGAACCTCTCAGGCATGCATGTCCCCCCCACCTTAGGAGCCCCTGTTAGGCACCAAAGCAGCCCCCCTGTGCATGAACAACCCCACTGGACCAATCACCCTCAGTCCCGTGCGTCCAAGCACCCACTCCTGGCTATGACTGACCCCTGCAACCCAGCATGAGAATCCTCCTCTGTGCATTTGCTCAAGCGTCTCGCCCCCCATGCTCAAATATTTCCCCTATGCCCAAGCACTGCCTGTGCTCAAGCATCTCCCCCCCATGCCTGAGCATCACACACACACACACATAAGCATACCCCCCACCTGAGCATCACCCCCATACCCAAGCATCCTCCTATGCCCAAACTTCCCCTATGCCTAAGCATCACTCCCACGCCCAAGCATCACCTCCACCCGAGTGTTCCCCCATGCCCGAACATCCCCTATGCCTGAGCATCACCCCCATGCCCGAGCACCCCCCCCATGCCCGAGCACCCCCCATGCCCCAGCATCCCCTCCACGCCCGAGCATCCCCTCCACGCCCGAGCATTCGCCCCATGCCCGAGTAAACCCCACGCACAAGCCCGCCGCACGCACCCCCCCGCCCATGCCCGAGCGTCCCCCCCCATGCTCGAGCGTCCCCCCCACGCCCGAGCACCCCTTATGCCCAAGCATCCCCCCGTGCCCGCGGACACCCCCCCCCCCCGCCCGAGCCCCCCCGTGCCCCAGCCCCGCCGCGGACCCCTCTGCCAGGCGGTGGAGCAGCAGGTACCGCTCGCCCCCCAGGCTGACGGTGCCGCGGGAGCAGACGCACAGCGCCTGCCCCATCGCCCGCCCGCGTCATCGCCCGCCGCCGCGCGTCACCCGCCGCGTCACCCGCCGCGTCACCCACCGGGCGGAGTGTAGCAGCCTGCCCGGTGGCCGCTGCGGCCATGGCGGCGGTCCCACGCTCCCTCCTCTGGAGCGGGCTGCGGGTGGCGGGGAGCGGAGCCGGGCGGCGCCGAGCGCCGGGCTCGCCCCGCATTGTGACCGGGGTGGGACGCGGTGTCCCCGGCGCGGTGGCGTCCCCCGGCTGCGGGCGGTGGCGGTGGTAGCGGCAGCCCGCAGCCCCGCCGCTCTCCGGAGCTGGCCCCCGTGAGCCAAGCCCCTCGCCCGGGCGGGCAGGTCGGCGGTGCAGGGGACGGAGATGACGAGGCCACCCCAGTAAGGCTCGTCCCCGACGGCGTCACCCCCTCGCCCTGCCCTGCGGCACCTCCCCGACACCGCCGTCACCAGCTCTGTCACCGGGCTCCGGCCCTCGGTCCAGGGACGTTTTCCTTCAGGCAACAGCAGCATCGCCCCCTCCCCCTGCCCCCCCCCCCCCCCCCCCCCTCCCGGGGGTCTATAACCCATCACCACCGCTCAAGTGGGCTGAGTTTCCCCGAAGGCGTTTTGTCTGGTGGTGACACTTTTATGAGGCTCCTTGTCCCTCCACGTGTGTCACCCACCACCCCGAGGGGCACCGGGGATGCCATGGCCGCCGGCTCGGGCGGTGATGGGCTGCCTGCACCCCGTGCTGGGTGGGCTGCGAGGGGGCAGATGCGCAGCTGGCCCGGGTGCGGGGGGACAGGGCCGCCCACCCCCCAGCGGCGCTGCTGTCCCGGCTGCCTGCACTTAGGACCTGGAGGCAGCGGGCCGTGCTGGCGGAGAAGGATCATGTGATGGCGGTGTCCACGTCCCCCTTCGTCCCCCACCCCGGGCCTGCCGAGCGTCCAGCGAGGATGGGGCTGCTGGCTCTTGCCCTGCTGCTGGCGGCGGGGGTCCTGCACACGCAGGTTAGCGAACGCGGGTGGAAAGTTTGGGAGAAGCGCACGGGGCTGAGCTGCGAAGGATCCAGTGGGACGGCTCCGGGATCTGCCTTGCTTTCCTCCCCCGTGTCCTTGCCCTTCCTGCTGTTGGCTCCCTTCTGCTGCGCCCCGTGTCCCACTTGCGCTCCCAGCTCCCTACCTGCCCTCCCAGCACCTGTCCCCAGCAGCACCCACCCCCCAAAATGCCACCAGCTCAGCCGCAGGGTGTTCGATTAGTGAGGGGGGGCCATCAGGCGGTGCAAACGGCTGCCCTACTCGGCCCTCCTGCTCACCCAGGACAGCATGGTACCTGCCCCGTCCCTGCATGGAGGATGCGGAGGGTCTCCCGCGGGGAGGGTCCCCCCCCAGGAACCATCCCCCCATCAGTCCCTGTCCCAGGGAGCGCAGGAGGGTGTGGCTGGGCTCGGGGAGGGTCTGCAGCCCCGCAGCACTGCCTCGCTCCCACAGGCCTCCCCGCCGGCACGCTCCTTCCAGCTGGATTACGAGAAGGACTGCTTCCTCAAGGATGGTGCCCCTTTCCGCTACGTGTCGGGCAGCATCCACTACGCCCGCGTCCCGCGCCCTGCCTGGAGGGACCGGCTCCTCAAGATGCACATGAGCGGGCTCAGCGCCGTGCAGGTGTAAGCGACGGGGGCGGCCCCGACCTTGCACAGACCACAGCCGCCACGGCCCCTCGGGGTCTCTGGAGTCCCCAGAGTAGGGACAGAGGCAAGGGTGTTGTCTGATCACAGGGAGCGGGGACAGCCCTTGCACTGGGCTGACTGGGACCCCCAGGATGCCCCTGCCAGACACAAGCATGAGTCTGGGCTAGCCCCAGTTGCCATCCCCAGCTCAGGCTGGATGCCAGTTCCCAGCAGCAGAGGGACCAGCATGTGGGTTGGTTCCCTGTTGTGCCAGGGTGCCTTTAGCCCCCACGTGCTGATCTCCCCTCTTGCCCCAGCTATGTCCCCTGGAACTACCATGAGCCGCTGCCGGGGGTTTATGACTTTGCTGGGGACCGGGACGTGGAAGCCTTCCTGGACCTGACAGCTGAGCTGGGGCTTCTGGTCATCCTGCGGCCGGGGCCCTACATCTGTGCGGAGTGGGAGATGGTGAGAGCCCCCCAGCCTGGCCCAGAGGGGTGATGGGCAGCCCGGGAACAGCACAGTGGTGTTGGCCCTTCTGACTGGCACGCCGACGCTGGTGCCATGCCAGCTATGCCCAGGGTGCCTCGCTGCGGGGCACATGCTGCTCCAGTGCTGAGCGTTTGCATTGTGCTGGCTGGGTTTCGGCCACGTGCCAGCCCAGGCTGCTGAGCGGTTTCTCTGCCTTCCCTCTCTGCTGTGTGTGTTTCTCCAGGGCGGCCTGCCCGCCTGGCTGCTGTGGAAACCAGACATCGTCCTGCGCTCTTCCGACCCGGGTAAGCCTCAGCACGGGGCTCTGGCCACCATGTCCTTACAGCCTGGTGCCAGCCCTGGCATGCTGGTCTCTCTCCACGCGTATTCCAGTCCCTTCCATCCTCTTCTCCATCTTTTGGTAGCCCCATAGTTTGTCCTCCACCTCCACTTCCCCATCACACTTAGCCCTGCCCCGTCTGCTCCATCCTCCTCCTGGCAGGGCTGGCTGCGGGTGGGCTGGGGGGGGATGCTGCTGCCAAGCTGAGCTCCCCTCTGTCCCCCCAGCCTACCTGGCAGCTGTGGACTCCTGGCTCCATGTCCTGCTACCCAAAATCAAGCCACGCCTGTACCAGCATGGGGGAAACATCATCAGTGTGCAGGTAGGGTGCTGTGGTACCCAGCCCCCTGCCCTGCTCTGGGTTGTCTTTGGATGTGCCCCAAAAAGCCACCTGTATCCCCTACATCATGACCTCCTCTGGCACAACTCTTTGATCAATCCCTCCTGATCTCTGGACCTGGGCTTAAATCGAAGGGCTGGGACTTGGGTACTCGCCACCACCCCGGTTGTGGTTTGAAGGATAGTGGCAGAGATGGGGGCCTTGATGGGGCTGGAAGGTCATTCTCAGGATCCAGCTGGGGCCTGTCACGACATCTAATGATGTCAGGAGGGAAGGGGAGAGCTGAGTGCTGGTCCCAGTGGGTGGTGGGACCTATCTGCAGGCCTGCCACGCGCATGCTGGGTACCAGCCTCTGCCCTGCTCACAGGTGGAGAACGAGTATGGGAGCTACTATGCCTGCGACTATGGGTACCTGCGGCACCTGCTGGGCTCCTTTCGGGCGCTGCTGGGGAGCGAGGTGCTGCTCTTCACCACCGATGGCACGCGGGCAGAGGAGCTGCGCTGCGGCACGCTGCAGGGGCTCTACGCCACCATCGACTTTGGGCCAGGTACCCCTATGGGGGAGGAGAGGGGATGGGGGTCCCTGCTTTGTCCTGCTCCAATCTTGCTCCCTCCACCTCCGCAGGCTCCAATGTGACGGAGGCGTTTGGTG
Source organism: Leptosomus discolor (assembly GCF_034619465.1). NCBI lineage: Eukaryota > Metazoa > Chordata > Aves > Leptosomiformes > Leptosomidae > Leptosomus > Leptosomus discolor. Next base: position 18,240,599 of record NC_141395.1, on the reverse strand, counting down.
CCCAGCGCCGGGTCGAGCCGAAGGGGCCCTTGGTGAGCTTGGCATGGGCACCGTGGGGGGGGAACCACCTGTGGTGGCTTTGGGGAGGCAGAGGGGCTGGCGGGGGACAAGGCAAAGAGGGGGGCCAGGGCCAGGCTGCTGGTGAGCAGGGGGGATGTGGCTCACAGAGGGGTGCCAGGAGCCCCAGCTCCAGGCAGGTGACAGTCCCTTTCTCCCCCAGGTGAACTCGGAGTACTACACGGGCTGGCTGGACTACTGGGGAGAGGCACATGCCAGCACCAGCTCGGCGCAGGTGGCCCGGGGGCTGGAGGACATGCTGCAGCTGGGAGCCAGCGTCAACATGCAAGTAGCCAGCTGGCAGGGGGCACAGCTGGGGGGGGGGTGCAATGCCCTCCCCTCTGCCAGCACTGCAGTGGGCATTGCCGCTCGCCTTCATCCCCCAGGGCTTGGGCAGGGGGGAGGCAGGCAGGGCTGGGACTGCAGGTGCAGGAGGGAGGTGGGCAGCACCTGGTGAGCCCCCACTGGGTCTGTGGGGGTGCTAATGGGGGTCTCTGGGGTGTCCCGTAGGTACATGTTCCATGGGGGGACGAACTTTGCTTATTGGAGCGGTGAGTAAGGGCCCTGCTCTGGGGAGGAGGGGCACACTGCGGGACTGGGGGCTTTCCTTGGCAATCCCAGAGGAGCCTGCTTCAGGCTCCTGTTCTGTTCCACGTGGCAGGCTGACACATACTCAAGGGCCCCTGAACCCAAGTTTGGCCCCCCCGGGGACTCCTTTTGTCCCCAGGCAGGGGCCCTCAGTTCTGGGTCATGCCCCCGCTATTGCCTTCAGCCAGACTGGGGCTGGGGTCCATGCCCTGGGCTCTGCCAGAGCCCCTTCCTCCAGCTCCCATCACTTCCCTGGACAGGTGCTGACTTCAAGGACCAGTACAAACCAGTGACCACCAGTTATGACTATGATGCCCCCCTCTCGGAGGCGGGAGACCCCACCGAGAAGCTGTTTGCCATCCGCACAGTCATCAGCAAGGTGCTGAGCCTGGCAGGAGGAGGGGGACACCACTGCCTGTGCCAGGGAAGCGGGGACACAGAGGGACCTGGCAGGGCAGGGGACATCTCCCTGCTCACCCTGGGGCACAGCTGACAGTTTGCTGTTCAGTTCCAGCCCCTGCCAATCGGTCCGATGCCACCTGCCACTCCCAAGTATGCCTATGGCCGGGTGGCCCTGCGGAAGGTGAGTGCCTGCCCCGAGGGCTGTGCTGCCCTGCCTGGCACTGCCCGGCTGCCTAGTGCCCATCCCTGTCCTTGCAGTATGCCAACCTCCTGGACATCTTGGATGTGCTGTGCCCCTCCGGGCCCATCCAGAGCCAGTTCCCCCTAACCTTTGAGGCCATAAAGCAGGTGAGGCGCTGGGCACCGTGGGGGACCCTGAGGGAGATGTTTCTAGGCTTGTTTGCACTGTCCTGGCTCCGGGGTGGAGCAGCAGGGTTTGTCTCCAGACACATTTCCCTTTCTGTGCCGCTCTGCTGTGTCCTGCAGGCCCATGGCTTCGTGGTGTACCGCACACAGCTGCCCCGGGATGTCCTGGACCCAGCCACGCTGGGTGCTCCTCCCCACACCGTCTGCGACCGTGGCTACGTGATGCTGCAGAAGGTGAGGCTGCAGAAGCACACCCGTCCCGAGCCCAGCCTCTCAGGAGGGCCATGGGACCTGTCAGCAGCAGGACCCTGCCCTGCCGGGGGTCTCAGGGACAGCCAGGGTGCCAAGAGCCACACTGAGCCCTTGTGGGGTAGCCCTCTGTCCCCAACTTGGCCCCTCTGGGGGCAGAGGGCAGCCCTGTGCTGGTTCTGGAAGAGCAGGCAGCAGATGGAGTGCTGGCAGGCTGCCGGCAGCCACTGGGGCAGTGGGATGCAGGGATGGGGCAGCAGTGCTGACCCTGTGGCTGCAGGAGTACCAGGGGACGCTGGAGCGGGACGGGCAGACGGCGCTGCGTGTCACAGGCAGCGCAGGCGACACCTTGGATGTGCTCCTGGAGAACATGGGCAGGATCAGCTTCGGGGCCAACATCAGTGACTTCAAGGTGAGGGGAAAGGGCCCTGGGGCTCAGGAGGGGATTGCCTGGGCTCCTACATGGCCAAACACCCCCTTCTCCTGCCACCCACCACAGACCCCAGCCACGGCAGGGTCACCCCCAGCCCTGCTCCCTGGTCAGTCTCCCACCATCCCCTACGCTGGTTCTGGCAAACCCATGGGGACCAGGATGAGCCTGTGGGATTGGCACCCGTTTCCCAGTTACACTGCTGTGGCGGCCAGGGCTGTGCAGCCCCTCTGAGGGATCCCATCCCACCTCCACTGCTGTGGGTGGGACGTGCCCTGGGGAAGCCAAGCATCCTCCTGCCTCTGGCAGACCCTGCTGCCTCATTTTCCCTCCTGCTCCATCTCAGGGCTTGCTGGCAAACCTCTCCTTGGACTCCAGCCCTCTCAGGAACTGGCTGATCTACCCCCTGGCCATAGACACTGCCATCCAGCAGGGCTGGCCCCACGCTGCTCCACCAAAATCAAACAGCAGGGGCAGGGCAGGGCCAGCCTTCTACACCGGGACCTTCGAGACCCCTGGCATCACCTGGGACACCTTCGTGAAGTTCCCCGGTTGGAGCAAGGTAAGGTGGCGCACAGCCGGGAGCAGGGGTGAGGGTGGAGAGGGGCACAGCTCAGTCCCATCTCCATCTTCCAGGGCCAGCTGTGGATAAATGGCTTCAACCTGGGCCGGTACTGGCCCCGCCGCGGGCCCCAGCAGACCCTCTTTGTGCCTGGCTCTGTGCTGCATGTTGGCCGCCCCAACAACATCACAGTGCTGGAGCTGGAGGGGGCACCCACCACCCCCTTCCTGCTCTTTCTCGACCGACCCCTTTTCAACAGGACCCTCAGCCTCAGCACCGTGTCCACAGAATAAACGCAGGGCTGTTGGGCACCAGCATCGCCTCTCACTGGGGCCGTGGAGATGGCAGGGGGCTGGTGAAGCTCACGAGCCAGTGGAGGGGCTGCAGGGCCCTAGGAAAGGGGCACACATCCTGGCATGGACATCCAGAGCTTCTGCCCCCCTCTGGGGCCAGGCAGGGTCTGTGCTAAGGAGAAAGGGGCTCAGACTTGAGCTTGTTTTGCACATTAATCCCAAATAGTTCCAGTGCTCATACTGACGCACCCTACGCCTAGGGGGTCAAGGCACCTCTTTATTGACAATGCAGGCAGAGGAGGTAGTTGCTAACACGATACAGCTGAGATGCTGATGGTGACCAGGAGAGGAGAGGGCAAAGCACAGCCCTGAGGGTGCCCACAGGCAAGGTGCAGGTAGCTCAGGGCTGCTGGCTCCAGGTATGTCAGGATCTGTCCCACCACCACAGGCAGCAGCCTACGAGGTAGCCATGAGAAAAGCCAGCAGCAGGACGCCTGCCTGGAGCCAGGCCATGAAACAGTCCTGGCACCTCACACGAGCACATGAGGACCTCCCAGCTGTAATGTCCTCAGAGTCACCACCCAGAGTGACATTCATGCCCAGAGCCTTGACAGAGTTGTCCCAGAGAGCGAGATGGCCAGCTCAGTCCCTCCGACCAGCGCTGCTCCACAGGCTCTCCTTCACTGCACAGCCAGTGCTCAGCTGTGTCTCCACCACATCGGTCCTTGGCAGGTGACAGCAGGCCCCAGCCCTACGTGTGGCCAGCCCGGGCCCGGCGGTGGGTTTGCAGGCAGGCCGTGGAGCAGAAGGAGAAGTCGAGGTAATGGAAAGGGCTCCGGCCCAGCAGGGACTCTCCACAAAGCCAGCAGCGGCTGCAGCAAAGAGCAGAGGTTGCCCTGAGCGAGGGGGACACTCACGAGGTTAGAGGAGGAGACGAGTCACTGCCTGGGCTGTGACCCGAGACACCAGCAGTATGGGGGAGCCAGAGCTCCCCTGGTCCTACAGGGCTGATGTGCTCACCCAGGAGCCTGGCCAGGACACAGTCCCTGGAGGCAATGCTGCATGGGAGCATTTTGTGTGAGGCATTTTGAGGCAGGCCGAACGTGGGGGAATTTGGCCCCATACAGACTTGTAAAGCCCCTGCCCAGATCAGCACAGGCAGGGCTGGCTGCCCACAAGCCTCTGGGGTGGCACAGGGAAGGAACGTGGCAGGTGGGGTCAGGGACAGGGGCACAGGAGTGGCTGGGTTTGGCTGCCAGTGGACCAAGTCATCCTTTCCAAAATACTTCTTGGGGGTAGAGCAAGAGAGGGAGAAAGCTTTTACACAGTCACTACTGGGAATCGAGTGGACAGAAATAGCTTTAGACTGGAAATGAGAACTGGAGCAAGAAGGGCAGGGAACAGCTGTGCTGACGTGGGAGAGTGTGTCTGCGGAGCTGCGCTGCTGGGGCTGTTACCTGATGTTGGCAAAAGTTGTGCCGGTGTCCTGCAGCTGCGCAGCCAGCCTCCGCTCGGCAGCCAGGGCCCTCTGGGGAGCAGAGACATCTCAGCCCCACCAGCCCCTGCGAGCTGCTGTGCCCAGAGCCCACCGCATCAGCACTGCCCCAGCCAGGCCGAATCCTCTTCCCCACGCACGGCCTCACCTTCTCCCTGTCAGACAGGGCTGCAAACCGCTGCTTCTCGCCCTGCTCCTGCTCCCAGCGCTGCCGCTCCTCCCGCTGCGCCTGCTCCCGCTGCTTCCGCTGGGCCTTCTGGGCCCGCTTCTTCTCCAGCTTCTTGGCCTCCATCTCCTGCGTCAGGGGTCCCGGCACCTGAGGGCAGAGGGCAGCCGGCATCTCCCACTGAGCCAGGGGCAACGGCACAAGTGAGCGAGGGGCTCTGTGCTCTGGGGTCCCCTAGCTCCCCAAAGGCAAGGGCAGGCACCCACCTTGGCACGGCTGTAGTCGTATTTGTCCGGATGGTCCACCATGAACTTGCGGAAGGCGTTGCGGGTTGGTTTGTCAGCAGAGACGCAGTAGGGGGTCCTGTCCTGCCTGTCTCTGCAGGACATGGAAGAGCAGCTCGCCCTGCCACTTACCTGCCTACGTCCCACCGGGCTGCGAGCGCAGCAACTTCGCAGGGATGTCCAGTGGGTACAACAGGCCAGGGTATCGCAGCCAAGGAGGGGAAAGTTGCTTATCCCTACACCAGAATCCCCCAAATCCTCCCCTTGCATCTCAAATACCCTGCAAAGCGTGGTCTCACCCTTACCCTCTGAACTGTCTACCAATAAACCCAGGAGCACTTTGAGGCAGTGCTGCTGTGCCAGACCGGGCAGGCAGAGAGAACGATGGTTCAGCTCTTGGGCCTCCCATAACAAACCCAGATGTTCTGGCTGGGAGGGACCAACCCCAGGAGAAACCTAGCACCAGTCTCCCGTGGCTGAGACAGGAGGGAGCTGCTGGGCTCCTACAGCAGGAGCTGTGATCGTCAACTGCTGGGCACCCTGCGGCCATACCTGAGGGCAGGGTCCGCCCCCGCCTCCAGCAGCAGGCACACAGCCTCGGCCTTCCCTGCCCGCGCCGCCACGTGAAGCAGAGTGCAGCCACGCTCATCCACGGGCTGGTTGAGCAGGGAGCGGGGCATATCCAGGGGCTGTGCGCCCTCCCCATCCTTGCTGTCCCCTGGCAGGTCCCCACTCTCTGGCACACCCAGGAGGTGCCGCAGCGCCCCCACATCCCCTGTTTTGCAGGCGGTGAACAGGGCATCGCGGAGCTGGGTCTGAGGGTCTCCTACGAGGGAAGAACAGGAGGGGAGGCTGATGGCTCCCTGGGCAGAACGGTGCTCTGGTCCGACTAGGAAACACACAGAGCACAGCTAAAGCATTGTCCTGCTAGCTGGATTTGGGCACTGCAGGATCTCCAGCACCTTCAGTCTGTGACAACTTGCCACGGCATTGCTGGGCGCTGTTGGCAGCAGCTGAGCCCTCTCCTGAAATGAGGTGCACTCCAATCCCCCCCAACACACCTGGCTTAGCCAGGTGCTGCCTGCCCCTGGTTTAGAGCTACTGCTCCAAACACACAGCCACTCAAAGGCATGTGGCTGCACTACAGCCATCCCACCCCCAGCTGCTCTGGACACCTAGGTGACAACGTGCTCTTCACCCCACTGCAAAGCCACCAGCTAATGGGGCAGGCATCCAGCTGGCCCAGCTCCCGACCCCACTTACCTCCATCGCCCCAGGGCAGGGGCTCAGCCCCAGCCTCCCCCTGCAGCTCCGTCACCAGCTCCAGGCTGGGCTGCCCACGGCATGCCGTCTCTTCAGCACAGGGCCCTGCACAGGGAGCACACGGTGAGGAAGAGGGCCAGGGCCAGCCTGCACCCCAGCCATGGCAGTCCCTTCCCCGATGCCTTCCTACACTGTGCCTGGCCAGTTCATCCCCCTCACCTCTTTCCACCTTCTTGTCCTTCTTTTTCCTCCTTTTGCGGTTTCGCTTGGGCATCACTTCGAACTCCCGGAGGTCCAAGGTGCCCAGTGTTACTTCTACAGTCTCCAGTTCCCCTGCAGGGTTTTCCTCCTCCTCTTCCTCCTCCTCTTCTGGGGCTGAGGGGGGTGATAAGACAGGGGCTGAGGCCCCACACACAGCACGAATCACTCTGGGCTCTCAGCCAAGCACACCCTACACTTCTCCTGCCCAGCATGAGGACACACGCTGCAGATCCCCACTGCAGTGCCAGGCCCCGTCACAGGACTGCAAATCTCATCCTGCACCATAACAGCAGACTGCTTGCTCCATGGCTCAGCTCACCACTTGCGTCCTCCTGCAGGGGATCCACCTCTGCTTTCTGCCGCCTCTTCTGCCAGCCCTTCCGGGGGGACCCAGTGATGTCCTCCAGTGGCGTGTCCTTCCCTGGGCAGCAAGTGTGCTCCTGTCATTGCCGGGGGACAGGGAGCACCCCACGTCTCCAGGAACTGAGTGCTGGAGAACTGGCACCTCAACCCCTAACACGTACAGGACGACACAAGAGATCACGTTACCCCCACCCGCTCTGTCCCACAGGGGCGCCAGGGCTGGCCCGACTCACCGTACACCTGCAGGCTGGCCAGCGTGGCGTGGACTCGCAGCACCTCTCGCAGGGTGGCCCTGCGGGTGCTGAGGGGGATGTGGCAGATGCGAGGGTCCCCCTGGCTGAGGGGTGGGTTCCTGCCGCCAAAGAGCAGTGCACGGTTGTGGCGTGGGGCCCGGAGGAAGATGCGCTGAGCTTCCTTCAGGTGCTGGGCCCAGGCTGCCAGCAGGTCCTGAATATCCTGGGGAGGAAGAGGAGACACCATGGGGTCCTGAGCACACCGTGGGAGCACAGGCAGGTCTGGAGCAGGGACAGACCCAAGACAGGGCAGCCTCAATCGGGCCCTGAGCCCCCTCCGGAGCTCACACCCCACCCACGCCCTCCAGCAGCGGTATGGTACCACCCCACGGAGCCAGCCATGACCACGTCTCCCTGCCGAAAAACAGGGCCCAGCCCCACCTTGAGCAGCGCAGCCTCGTTGTAACGCCGCAGGGAGGCTCCTGCCGACCTGGGTGCTGACCCCGGGGTTTGGGCATCCCGTAGACCCTGGGCTGTGCCCCGCCGGGCTCGCACCGTGTAGCGGTGGAAGGTCTTGTGCTCCTGCACCTGGGGGCTGTGGAGAGGGGCAAGCATGAGCAACAGGGCCCCACGCATGAAGAGGGGGCGAGCCGATGCTCCTGGGACCCCAGAGGGCTTGTGGCTCCCCCCTGGCGCCCTAGGGGTTAATAATTCTCTTGCAGCACAACCGGGCTTAGCCAGCTCTCAAGCAAAGACTAGGAGCTGCGGGTGCCCAGGGCGTGGTAAGCACTGTGATGGAGGAGTAGGGAGGGGATGGCCATCCAGTGCCAAGCCCCACATGTCCTTCCTCAGAGGGGCAACCCCAGCTCTGTCCCCCTGTACTCACCCCCGGAACACAGCTCCTGCGAAGTGCCCGCCGCCCATCATCAGCACGACCCAGCACGTGCTCGCACCAAGGCTCTGCAGTGATGCCATCAGCTCCGCTGGTTCCTCACTGCCACCCTGAGACACAGACACCTCTGCTAGCACCCACAGGGTCACCTCATCACCTCTTGCTGTCCCCTGGCACAGGGACCAGCCCTTCTGCTGGCACCAGAAGCAGGTTTCTGGCAGCACCCTAGAGCCAAAAACCAGGCCACCAGCAAGGCTCTGACCTGGCACTAGAGACCACTGTTCTCATCATGGGACATGAGGGACTGTCAGGCAGATGTCTACACCCCAGTGTCACCTGCCTTCTCTGGGGTCCCTCTCCCAACAAGCCGGCCTGTGACTTGCCTTCCCGGTGCCCAGCACACAGCGGTAGGCGGAGATGAGCTGGCCCTTTGCATTCCGGAGCAGCACCTTGTGGGATCGGGGGATCGGGGGTGTCCCGGGGCTGCCTCTGGCAGAAGGCAGCAACTCCGAGTCACTGCTTGCATCAGAGCTCTCCGAATCAGACCCAGAGATGCTGGAAACATCACCTGCAAGAGAAAGAAAATGGAGCAGGGCAAACATTAACCAACAGCTTCCCCAAAGCTTTGGAGGTGGCTCCAAGGGACAGCCCATAAAGCCAAAAATGTCCTGTCCCATACCCAATGTATCACAAGGGGGCTGTGGGCTGGGGAGATGGCGTTCGGCACTCTAGATCCCCAGGTATGCATAGGCATGGCTCAGGTAGAACACTCCCTTCTCCCTTTAACATGTCAGCAGGGCTCAGGAGCAGTGCTGGACCCCCAGGAGATCAAGGTCACAATAAAGGGCCCCTGAGCTGGCAGAGGTAGGCTGGGGCTTCATTCCTGGACAGAACAGCCCCAGCAAGACCACTGACGGCCTCTGGGCTCTGCTGGGGGCAGCCCCATTCCCCACCTGCACGGGTCTTCTCCTCAAACACTTCTACTGGCACCGCCCGGCGCCCCAGGAGTCGCTGCTTCAGGTTGAAGCGGTGCCAGTCAAGATGGTAGTGCTCAGTCTGTGGAGGGAAGAGGTATGAGCCAGCAGAGTCTTGGCAGTCCATGGACCACCAAAGGCCCTGAGGTGACAGACCCCAAGGGCTAAACTGAGGCTGAGTGATCCCAACTGGAAGACCGTGGTACATTAAGGAGTTACCTACGCAACAGTTAACCTGCACGGACACAGGCCTGTGCTGCACATACCAGTAACCGGCATTTTAAGCAATAATATGCAGGGTCTGAGTTCCAGATCCCAATAGGACGGGGAGAGTGGAGCTCTGGGAAGCAGCCAGCACTAGGCTGCACCGCACTGGGGCTGAGCCTCCACAGCAGGACCCAGGCAGCCATGCCAGCCCTCCTCCCACCTCACGCTGGCTGCTTGGCCCCGCTCACCTGCTCCTCCCGGCTGCCAAACGCCTGCCCGCAGGTCGAGCAGCCCATCCGCTCCGGCACCTCAGGGACCCCGTGGGCCTTTTTCTCGCTGCTGGCAGCCGTGGGATTTTCTGGAAGAAGAAGGAAGGGTTGTGGACTCCCCAGGCTGCACTGCCGGGAGTGGGGCCTCCGGGGTCTCTTCCCAGCCACCCAAAAAGCCCTGTGGCTGTAAGAGCTTCGGGGACCTTGTGGTGACACGGAGGAAAGCTCATTTAACCCACTCACAAAGCCCCAGGGCGGCCACCCAAGCCGTGTTGGGGGCAAAGCTCCTTTTTTGTGGCTTGGGGCTGGCAGACGCCAGCTGGCCAAATCCTCCCCGCCCCGCTGCCCCCGCGGAGCCCCACGCACCGCGGCTCCCCGGTGCCGGCTCGGTGGCCCACGCATCTGCAGCGACTCCGGTGACAAGGGTCAGCCCGCACAGGAGGACGGGGTCCTGGGTGGCCTCGAAAAGGGACCTGCTCTCCGGGGCCGGCATCGCTCCTGCTCCCAGCAGAAGGGACAGCGTCTGAGCCACGGGCCTGGCCCCAGGGGTGGCGGGAACGACCCGCCGGTGACCGGACGGGCCCCCGCCCCGCCCCGGGGCCCCTTCTCCCCGCCTACCCTGGATCCCCCCGGGGTCCCCGCCCCAAGGGCCCACCCTTCTCCCTCCACCCGAGCCCTCCCTGCGGCAGGGACCCTCCCGCGCCCGCTGCCCCCGGGATCCCCCCCCCCCCCCCGCCGTTAGTCCCCCGGCGCCGTTACCCCCGGGATTCCCCCCGTCCAGCCGTTATCCCCGCGATCCCCCACCCCGTCCCGAAGCTGCTACCCCCATGATTCCCCACCCCCCACCCCCTCCTTCCCCTCCGGTAACGGCGGCGCGCGCCCCGCCACTCACGTGCGGCAGCGGCCGCCCCGGCCCGGAAGAGCCCCTCAGCTGCCGAACGTCACATCCTCTCCGCCTACGGGCCGCCGCTAGGCTCAACCCACCCTCCCGCCCTCCTGTCTTCCCATTGGCCGTCCCCCCCGTTCCGCCCCGCGGCTGCCATTGGGCGTCGTGGCCGCCAGTCGCGAAGTGGGCGGGGCGGGGGCCGAACGGGCCGGGCCGGGCCTGGGGCCGGGGCCGGGGCCGGGGCCGGTGGCGGCGGCGCGGGGCCCCGCCATGGCCCACTTCGAGACGCAGTACCAGCGCCTGGAGAGCTCCTCCACCGAGTCGCCCCCCGGCGGCGGCGATCTACTCGTCCACGTCCCCGAGGGCGCCAAGTGTGAGCGGCGGCGGCGGCACCGGCGGCACCGGCGGCACCGGGGATTTGGGCCTGGCCACCGCCGGCGGCCTGAGCCTGAGGGGAGCTGGGGAGCGGGGTGGGGAAGCGTGAAGCGGCGGAGGCCTTGGGGACCGGCGGTGTCCGGGCTGCGGGGGGGTAGATCCAGGCTGGTCCGGGTGGCCGGGGATGGCGGGAGCAGCAGGGACCGAGGGGAGAGGCTGGGCACCGAGGGGAGCTGGGGCTGGGGGCTGGGGGGCCGGCCTGGGGCCTCAGGGGGGCTGGGGCAAGGGGAAAGAGGTGGGGTTGTGCCTCACACGCAGGGAGGCTGGGTATGCCGGAGGGTCCCTCACCCTGTGCTTCTCCTTCCTTCAGCTCCCTGGCATCACATCGAGAACCTGGACCTGTTCTTCTCTCGCATATCCTTTTGCAGGGCAGCATTCACCCCCCGCCGCCTGAGCTCACAGTGCAGGTGGGAACACTGGGTTTGGTGTCACTCGGAGCTGGGGCAGCGTCTGCCGCTTCCCGTAGGATGTTACACGGCTCCAGAGGGGCTGGCAGAATCTCCATGCCTGTGGGGTGCTGTCACCTGACACTGAGGGGACAGACAGGTTCTTTTAAGGATCCTTGGTGGACTGATGACGGTACTAAGTTGTAGTTACAATTAAAGCTTTATTAACAGGATTTTTTTATTAGCATAGCATTTATAATCAGAGTAGCACAGGATTTCTGTAAGCAGAATCAGTGTAGTACGATTTTATAAGTAGCATAGTGCGGAACTTCATAGCACCGCTTAGCTTATGGTTTCTAATCACCTGGACTCCATGCAGATCGGGTCATATCTTAATACATGGTTTGCTGCATATACCAATCAGAATCTAGACTCAAAAATCATATAAAAGAATACGAGTTACTCAGTCCTTGGAGGAATCAGATGACAGTGGGAGCATCCCTGGCTACTGGTGGGTCCTGGGTCTCACTGTCCAGCAGCAGTCCTGGTCCAAGTTCCCACTTAGGACTTGTAACTCCATGGTTTTTTGGACAGTGCTCTGGGTGCTGTTCCACTTTCCTTTCGTGTGAGGGGGTCATCACCACCATCGGGTTGGCCAGATGCCTGGGACCTTCAAGGCCGGCACAGAAGGCAGTAATCAGCCTGGAACCCGGGAATCTTGAGGCTGGTAGGGAGGGGAAGAATACATCCATTTAGTTTGTCTGCTTGGTTCACAAGACCTTCAGGGCCTGATAATGAGGGAAAAGGAACTAACAGGTGATCCACTCAGTCACCGAGAATGGCTGCTGGCCTTATAAAGTGGCGTTAGTTATGCTAACCACATTACCGTGGTCAGGAGCAGAGGGTACGGGTCACAGGCGCTAGGGGTATTAAATGCATTTTTGCCTGTCTCTGTGTTGTCCCACCCTTGTGTGGCCTGAGGGCAGGCTGAGTTTCTGCTCTGTGCTGGGACAGACCCCCTCTGGGTGTTGGGTGAGGCGAGAAAAGAGCTTGGATGCAGCCAAGCCCTGTTATCCCAGCTGTGCTTTACTTGGGTGGAGTGTGTTTTCCTGCAACGGAGAACCAGCTTGCTGATGAGTAGGGGTGGGAGGGGTTTTCTGGTGGTAGTGGAGTGGGACTTAGGCTGGGAAGCCATGGATGTCAGTGGGACAGAAGCCTCTCCATCCTTCATCAGAGAGAAGGGGTCTCCAGACTGTTCTCCTTGACTGTAGCTTTCACGTCTATAACCTGCATCAGAAGAATGGCTTCACCTGCATGCTCATTGGAGAGATCTTTGAGCTCATGTAAGTGCAGGTTCCCCCTCTGTTGTGGCTGTGACAGCTGCTGGGGAACAGCCACAGGCATCTGCCAAGCTCCTGCAGCTGGGTGGGTGGGAGGCTTCCCTTTATAGGTGTCCTGTCTCCCCTTCGTTAGGGTTTTCCGTGACCCAAACCTGCATTCCACTTCGAGGAATTGGTGCCTTTGAGCTTTCCTGCTGCCATGACTATGGGAATGCATCTCCGTGATGCATGACCTTGGCTGCTTTGCATTTTGGGGGGCAGAAGGGTGATTCCTTCATGCCTGCTCCCTTTTTTTCACAGGCAGTTCATCTTTGTGGTGGCATTCACCACCTTTCTTATCAGCTGCGTTGATTATGACATCCTTTTTGCCAACAAAGCAGTAAATCACAGCCAGCATCCCAGTGAGCCTATTAAGGTGACTCTGCCAGATGCATTCCTGCCTCCAAATGTCTGCAGTGCAAGGTAAGGGCAGTGGAGGCCGTGTCAGCCACCGCTTGCTCTTTCTCAGGTACTCAGGGCACCTGCCCAAGCCTGTCTCCTGCTACTTGCCTCTTCTTGCTTGCAGAATCCAGGCAAACAGCTTCCTCATCTGTATCTTGGTGATAGCTGGCGTTTTCTGGATCCACCGGCTCGTCAAATTTATCTACAACATTTGCTGCTACTGGGAGATTCACTCTTTCTACATCAACGCCCTCAAAATCCCCATGGTAAGTACCTGGGCCAAGGGCCGCGTGTGGGGCCGCTGAGGGCCGCGGGAGGCATTTGCTGAGTGGTGAGCAGCAGCTCCCCTTCTCTCCTCTCCGGGAGATCTGTACTGCTCTTCTGTCTGCTCCATAAGAATGTCTCCTTTCAGCCTTTTCTCCAGCAACCAGCTTATTTTGTGTTAACCCCTCTCTGCCCAGCCTCTCTGCCTGCTGGCACACGCCTCTGCCATCTGCCACCCAATATGTTTGTTCTTTGGTGATGGCCTTTTCTGTGATGCCTCCCAACAAAGGCGGCATAAGCGAGGATATCCTCGTACCTCCCTGGCTTGTGGACAACGTCACCTTCCCTGTTTACTCGAGGGGGGGGGGGGAACTGAGGCACGGAGCTACTTAGTTGGTGAAGATCACACTGGAGATCAGTGTGTCAAAGATGGGGTTTGAGGCTTGCACATATAGCCTAGTCCAGTGTCCTTGCTCTGATGGACAACGCCAAAAGGTGTGTGTGCATCCTGTGAGGGGAGACTGCCTCGAGAAGGGTGCGGTGAGCCAAGAGGCTTGCTTTGTCCCCAGCTTTTCCACAGGCTCCCTCTGAGACACTTCTTTAGTCCCTTCCCCCGTTTGTGTCTCCTTCCTGACTCCAAACGGCAGCTCTGGGAGGACCCGTGGGAGCGTGGAGCTGTGTTCATGCCTCCGAGGCAGCTGGCGTGTGAGTGGCTGGGAAACAGCCATCTGCACTCGCCTAGGGGTAAAGGGCACCAGGGCAAGGTGTGGGGTTTGCTCGCTGCAGGCTGAGGCGGTGCAGGGAGGTGCCCAGTGTTGCCTGTGCCTCCTCAGCACCCCGAGGCGTGCGCCGGGTCCCCGTGTTTGCGTGGGCTCAGCCCAGCCTCTGTCCCTGGACACATCCTACCCTTAACCTTGCCCCTTGCCCCCTTCCAGTCCACCCTGCCGTACTACACCTGGCAGGAGGTGCAGGCCCGCATCGTGCAGATCCAGAAGGAGCACCAGATCTGCATCCACAAGAAGGAGCTGACGGAGCTGGACATCTACCACCGCATCCTCCGCTTCAAGAACTACATGGTGGCCATGGTGAACAAGTCGCTGCTGCCCATCCGCTTCCGCCTGCCCCTGCTGGGAGACACCGTTTTCTACACACGTGGGCTCAAGTACAACTTCGAGCTCATCTTCTTCTGGGGGCCCGGCTCCCTCTTTGAGAACGAGTGGAGCCTGAAGGCTGAGTACAAGCGGGCCGGGAACCGCCTGGAGCTTGCTGAGAAGCTCAGCACTCGCATCCTCTGGATTGGCATTGCTAACTTCCTCCTCTGCCCCCTCATCCTCATCTGGCAGATCCTCTATGCCTTCTTCAGCTACACGGAGATCCTGAAGCGGGAGCCGGGCAGCCTGGGTGCCCGGTGCTGGTCTCTCTACGGCCGCTGTTACCTCCGTCACTTCAACGAGCTGGACCACGAACTGCACTCACGCCTCAGCAAGGGGTACAAGCCAGCTTCCAAGTACATGAACTGCTTTATCTCCCCGCTCCTCACCATCGTGGCCAAGAACGTGGCCTTCTTTGCTGGCTCCATCCTGGCTGTGCTCATCGCTCTCACCATCTATGATGAGGACGTGCTGGCAGTTGAGCACGTCCTGACCACGGTCACCCTGCTCGGGGTGGGCATCACGGTGTGCAGGTGAGGTGGGGCCGTGCTGCCGCTGTGCTCCTGGCGGCTCTGTGGGGAGCAGTGGGGCCGACGACCACCCACGCAAACGTGCTCTTTGGTTGCAAGTGGACGAGAATCTGCCCGAGCGAAGGGCACGGCTGGAGAGGGTCATGGGCAGGCAGGAGAAGCGGGCAGTGGTGATCTTGGGGGCAGTGGTGTTCTTGGGGGCTGTGGTTGTATGATAGAAGGACTTGACTGGCTTGAAGGTTTGGCTTGGGCGTGGAGGCTACAGGTGGAGCTGTGATACAGGCAGGTCACCCTGCCCTCCCAGGAACTGAGGCGTGATGCTGTGACGTTTCCCTGTCCTGTCCTACAGGTCTTTCATCCCTGACCAGCACCTGGTGTTTTGCCCAGAGCAGCTGCTGCGAGTCATCCTGGCGCACATCCACTACATGCCTGACCACTGGCAGGGCAATGCCCACCGCTACGAGACCCGGGATGAGTTTGCCCAGCTGTTCCAGTACAAAGCGGTGAGCTTGGCTTGCACCGGGCCGGGCTGGGGACTTACCCCCACCCCTGCAGGAGGGAGAAGCTGCCAGAGAGCTGAGCAGCTCCTAGGCTGGCAAGACGAAAAAGGCAGCTTTCTCGGAGACACCCTGCCCCAGAAGATGGAGGGGGCTGGAGCTGGGGGTTGGCTTTGCGATTGTGGGGTTTTTGACATCTTCAAGCTTGTGCTGAGCCCACCATCTCTGTGCTCAGGTCTTCATCCTGGAGGAGCTCCTGAGTCCCATCATTACCCCCCTGATCCTCATCGTCTGCCTGCGGCCCAAGTCCTTGGACATCGTTGACTTCTTCCGCAACTTCACTGTGGAGGTGGTGGGCGTGGGCGACACCTGCTCCTTCGCTCAGATGGACGTGCGCCAGCACGGCCACCCGGCGGTAGGTCCCGTGGGTGGCAGGAGAGCACCCTGGGCTCCCCACCACCCTGTCTGATCCTTTAGACCCGTGGAAGGCCATAACTCACCACTCTTGGCAGCCCGCAGCCCAGCCACCTGCCTCTCTGCTGAGTGTCTGGGTCTGCCAACGCAGGTCACCAGCCCCAGAAGGCTCTTGTGGCCCAGCTGTGATTATTAACCTGGTGTTTTGTGAGCCAGGCTATGGTATTTCTTTGTTTGATGTCATTGTCTGTCTTCACAACCAAAAGTCCCGTGTCCTCAGGAGAGAGGAATGAGGATATTTGGACATTTAGAAAGTGTGACCACTGAGAACTGGCTTAAAGAAGCTGGGCTGCTTGTGCCCAGGGGAGAGGCAGCCTCGGGGAGATGAGAAGCATTTTCCATTATGTAAAATCTAGTGCAGAGGGAAAGGGGATCCATCTGTTTCCTGTGCCTGGGAATTTAGGTTACTTGTCAGGAAAGACTCCCTAGTGACAGGGCCACGAACTAGGGAGGGGGTGGACGCACTGTGGCAGGAAGCTTTTAAGAACAGCCATTTGTTGGCTGTAGTCGCTCCTGCTGCGAGCTGGAGAGTGCAAGGCGAGGCTTTCGGCACTGTGTTTTGTGACTAGTCCCTGTCCCTCCGGTTCCCTTGTGGCGGTGTGTGTTCTCGGGTGGAAGTGGAAGACGCTCTGTTTCCTGCCTCTTCCCCAGGCTGTGAGGGCTGAACTAGTACGGGGCTTTTGGTGAAGTGCCTGCAACATGTGGAGCCGTGGCCCAGCCTGTGCTGGGTGTTGCGTGCTTTGCCCAGCCCGACTGCAGGATTCCCAGGCCTGGCAGGGGTGTAAAGCAGATCCTGTCCCTCATTACGTGTCTGTGCTCCGCAGTGGATGTCAGCAGGAAAGACGGAGGCCTCCATTTACCAGCAGGCCGAGGACGGCAAGACGGAGCTGTCCCTCATGCACTTTGCCATCACCAACCCCA
Organism: Leptosomus discolor; assembly: GCF_034619465.1. Lineage (NCBI taxonomy): Eukaryota > Metazoa > Chordata > Aves > Leptosomiformes > Leptosomidae > Leptosomus > Leptosomus discolor. The sequence goes on along the minus strand of NC_141395.1, from coordinate 18,223,920 downwards.
AGTGGCAGCCGCCCCGCGAGAGCACGGCCTTCATCGGCTTCCTGAAGGAGCGGGTGCACCGGGACAGCAGTGTGGCGCTGGCTCAGCAGGCTGTGCTCCCTGAAAATGCCCTCTTCAGCTCCATCCAGTCCCTGCAGTCGGAGTCGGAGGTGCCCAGGCTGGGGGGGATGCAGGGTTGTTCTTGGTGTGCTTGCTGGGTGCTGGCAAACTGATCATCGGGCCCGCTGGGCAATTTTGCTCCTGCCTGGGCCGTTTCTGGGGATGTCAACGTGATAGATCAGCACTAGTTGGGACTTGCTGGGTTTCTAGAGAAGGCAGCAGGCTGTTCTGGGGCCCTGTGAGGTGGGATTGGGGCTGAGAGAGCTGGGGTGCCTCGGGTCTGTGTGGCTGGTGGGGATCAGCCCTCCAAGTCTGCACAGGACAGTGATTCTCTCCCTTTCAACTCTGCAGCCTCACAGCCTGATTGCCAACGTGATAGCGGGCTCCTCAGCACTGGGCTTCCACATGGGCCGGGATGGACAGGCCTCCCGCCATCTCTCTGAAGTGGCCTCGGCCCTGCGTTCCTTCTCCCCGCTCCAGTCTGCCCAGCACCCTCCCAGCGGCTTCCAGGCGGCAGGAAGGGATGGAGAGGGAGCCCAGCCTCGGGGTGCCAGTGCCATGACAGCCTCTGGGTAAGCTGCATGCTGGAGAGGGGTGACTGGACACCTTGCAGATTCCTTAAACCCTTGTCCAGTTGCCATTCTGTGGACCTAGGTGCACAGTGGCATTTGTTTCTGCAGCCCGGGACAGCAAGGGACACGTTCACAAGCAGAGTTAGGCCCAGGTGCTTAGGCTGGCCCCAAAGGACAGCCTTGGGGTTCTGGTGGTCACCTGTAGGTACCAGTGTGGTGAGAAAAACCCCTGGTCAGGAAGAGGCAGTGCCGTAGCGGGGCTGGTCACCTTGTGCGTCTGGGGAGATGCTACAGAGGGCCTGTTCCTACCCAGCCCAGGAGCGGATCTCTGCAAGCCTGGCATGAGAGCAGAGCGGGGCTGGGCGGGGTGGGGGGCACCTGGGCGGCAAACACCACCTGTGTGTCCCGCGGCAGCGCCGACGCGAGGACCGTGAGCTCAGGGAGCAGCGCCTGGGAGGGTCAGCTGCAGAGCATGATCCTGTCGGAGTACGCCTCCACGGAGATGAGTCTCCACGCGCTCTACATGCACGAGGTGAGCAGCCGGGAGCTGGGGCAGGGCAGGCAGCGCTGGGGTATCCTGTCTGGAGCGCCTGGGATGCCAGCATGAGTGAGAGCCAAGACCAGTGTGTGCACAGCGCTGGGGAGAGGGCGCCTGGGCTCTCCCACGCAGCTGACTCGCTCGTGTTTTGGGCTGCAGTTGCACAAGCAGCACGCCCAGCTGGAGCCCGAGCGGCACACTTGGCACCGGCGAGAGAGCGACGAGAGCGGGGAGAGCGCCCACGAGGAGCTGGACGCTCAGCGGGGTGCCCCTGTCCCCATCCCCCGCTCTGCCAGCTACCCCTTCTCCTCGCCACGGCAGCCTGCCGAGGAGACGGCCACGCTGCAGACCGGCTTCCAGCGGCGATACGGTGGCATCACAGGTACGGGAGCCCGGGCAAAGGTCCGAGCTCCGGGTCAAAGCCCCGCACCCGGTGCCCTGTATGGACCGGCATGAGCAGCCTGCCTGCCCCTGCAGACTGACAGTCCCCTGGGTAGCTAATCTTCCTCCTTGCCCCTCCTGCAGACCCGGGCACAGTACACCGAGCCCCATCCCACTTCTCCCGCCTCCCTCTGGGAGGCTGGGCTGAGGACGGGCAGTCAGCGAGACACCCCGAGCCCGTGCCAGAGGAGAGCTCAGAGGATGAGCTTCCCCCGCAGATCCACAAGGTAGGGGGGAAGGCTGTGGCCGAGAGGGGAAACGTGTACTTCGAGTGGTCCCGATGGGTGCGACATCCCCTCTCTGTCTTGCAGGTATAGCCTTGTAGACTGGGGATCTTGTGGGGGTTGCAGACTGGGAGCCGCCTGGGCAGCAGGATGTGGCGTCAGCCTGATTCTTCTCCCGTCCCGAGCGGACAGGATAGTCCCGGGCTCCATTTTGTTGCCATCCATTGCCGAAGAGACAAAACTGCCAGGCCGGCGGCTTTGCGGCGGCGGCGGCACCTCGTGCCCAGCCATGTGTCAAGTCATCGCCACTCTGACTCTGGTGGGGTGAATGCGTGTGTGAGTACATCCCCGTGTCTGTGTTCACGTCTGTGTCGTCCGTGTCGGAGGATCGCTGCGGAGCCTGCGGGAGCTGACGTGACAGGACTAGCAGTGGGGAGCTGTGGACGGGCTTGGAGGTGGCAGCGGCAGCTGCTCGTCGAAGGAATGGGAGATGGCACCAGCTCCAGATGTCCGCCCGGCGCTGGGACCTGCCTCCAAAATGAAGGCAGGAGCTGTTGAGGGGGGTCTAGATCAACCTGTAGCAGCACACCTGCCCTGCCTGCATCCCTGAGGTGTCCAGGACCAAGTTCGCCCTCCCGGAGAGGACTGATGTTGTGCCCCTCAGCCCGGAGCAGGACAGCAGTGGGGTAGTTGCCCACCCCTCTGCCCCAGCACCTTGCAGAGGGGCCCTGCTGCTGGTGGGATCTGGAGCTGGTGGGAACAGCTCTGCCCAGGATCCAGGGATGCTGCGGCTCTTCCACACCTCTCATGGCAGCTGGCCCGGCCCCTGCACGCAAGGAAGAGTCAGTGGGGTGAAAGTCCTGGGTCCCTGACGTCCCTCCCAGCTGGCAGCCCCCGTGCCGTACCTCTGGGCTAGGGCAGCACCAGTGGGATGTGGGCTGCTAACAGGCCCCCCTGCAGTGCCAAAAAGACCCCAGCGCGGGGCAGCCCGGCGTTTCCCAGGAGTGCTCATGACCCCCTTGGAGCCCACCCTGGAGGTCTTGTTCTCTGTGTGTTGGGTCACTTCCCCCAGGCATGATAAAGGCCTTTTCTCCGTGCCCAGGCTGTGGCACATCGGGTCTGTCCTCCTGATGTGGCCGTTTCTGTGGCATCGGGCCTTTCCTTTTCCCCAAGCAAAGGCTTTGGTGCGTCTCACGCCTCACCCGGGGGCTCCCAGCTCCTCCTTCGCTCCTGAAACCATCCTTTTGCTTGCCACATGGCTTCGGCTGCTGTGGAGACCGCATGCCAAACAGCTGGCTTGTGCCTGGCAGGGCAAGGAGGGGTGCCCTGAACCCAGGAGGGAGAGGCACACCCCAGCCCAGCCTTTGAGGGGTGGGGGGGGATCAAGATCCCATCCGTGCAGCAGCAGCTTCAGCCAAGACCTTCCCGCTATCTTTCTGGTTTCCCTCTCTTCTCTTCCAGCGGCAGCTTGTGAGGATCTGCATCCCGGCTAACCCCTGCCAGGCTTTGCTTTCTCTCCCTCCCTCCCTCCTTCCTTCGCCTTGCCTCTGGCAGGGGCTGCTCCCTCCAGGAGCACCGCAGGCTCTGCCATCCCTTCGGTCCGGGGCCGCCTCTCTTCCCCTGCCAGGGTTATCACCCTCTGCCCTTTGAGCCTGGGCTGGGTGCGCTCCGCCTATGTGCACCGCGGCCAAAACCAGGACACCAGGGCGTGAGCAGGGATGGGGTGTGTCTGCAGGGGCGGGCTTTTTCAGGGTGGTGGGCTCCCTGCTGCGATGGGGCGGGATGGACCGGAGCTGTGACTGCTCTGGGGTCTGTAAGAGACCGAACAGAGCTCAGGATGGGCATCAGCCCTTCGCTGCTGGGGTGGGGACTGAGCTGAGCCGGGGGTCCGTAGACCTGCGTGCTGCTGGGGGCCTCCCACGGAGGAGCAGCTCCAGCTTGGGGCTGTCACGGCGTGGTGAACGGAAACTAAAAGCCAATCTCCAGGAAACCAAGCTTTCCAGGGGCTGCCCCCTGCCACCTGTGCTGCCTCCCTGCACGGAGGTGAGCCCCCCACCCCGGGGCTGCCGGACCCTGGCCTCTGCGCTCCCCGGCAGAGTTGCTGCTGATCTCCAAGCTGAGCGGTGGAAAGCTGGCAGTGCCCTGGGGCGGGGGGGGGAAAGTCTGGGCCTTTCCCTGGGCTGGCAGGAGGGAGAGGCTGGGCTGGCAGGAGCAGGCCAGAGTCCTTGCCGCATGTTGTGCTTGTGTCAGTGTCCCATGTGCATGGCGAGCCGCTCTTCCTCATCTCCGACCGGGGCGTGCGGGCTCGGGGGTCCCTGGGGAGGGCGGTATCGCCCCCCCACGCTCCCCGTGCCCTCGCTGTACAGCTGTATAGCCGTCTAATAAAGATGGGCTGTATCATCCCTGCCCGCCTCCGAGTCTCCCTTCTTCGAGGAAGCCGCCCGAGCCGGTGCCCGCGATGGCGGCAGGAGGGCTGCGGGCTGGGAGCTCAGCGCCGGCCGGCCGGCCGGGGGCCGCGGCGGGGGGAGGCGGGGGCTATATTTATCCCGGGGAGGGCCGGGCCCCGTCCTGCCTGACCTCTGCGGCGGGCAGGGCCCTCGCCAGGGCGGCGGGGGCTATCGCGGCACCGCAGGGCTGCGCTGGCGGCGGCGATAAGCGGGAGCGGGGTGCCTCGCCTCGGCGTCGGGGCCCTCCCTTGGCCCCCCGGCCCCGTACCACCGACACCTCCGCATCCCCGGCTCTGCAGGGGGGCGGTTGCGGGGCAGGGAGCCGCGGCGGGGGGAGGGGGGGGGGGGGTGCGGTCCCGGCGGCGGGGAGGGAGCGCAGGAGCCCGGCAGGGCGGGGAGCGGGGCGGAGCGGCGCCGGGGCCCGGCTGGCGGCGGCTGGCGGCGGCGCGGGGGCCCGGAACGGGCCGGGGCCGGCGGGCCCGGGGCAGGTGAGCGGGCGCGGAGCCCCGGGCGGCGCGGCGCGGCGCGGCACGGCACGGCACGGCACGGCGGCTGAACGGGCAGGGGGGCCGCGGCAGCCCCCGGGGCCGGGCGGTGCCGGCACCGCCCGGGCATTGCCCCGGCACGGCCCCTACCTCGGCCCTGCGTGTCCTTCGCCCTGCACGCGTGTTTCCCCGGTCACGTCCCCGGCGTGTCCCCTGCCTGTGCCTTTGCGTTTCCGCAGCGTTGCCCCGCGTTACACCCGCGCCCCCCGCCCGCTGCGTTGTCCCCGCTGCTCCCCCCCTGCTCCAGACCGGTCCCAGCACCCCGCTGCCTTCCTACCCCTGCGGCTCTCGCTGCCCTCCGCGTCCGAGTGCATCCCCAAGGGCCCAGGTGGCCCGGGGGGACCCAGTGCAGTGTTACCCCCGCTGCCCCAGGCCTCACAAGCGGATCCTGGCGTGGTGCTTATGCCCATCACCATGCAAAGCCGGCCCTGCTTGCATGCACGCACGTGTGTGTGTGTGTGTGTGTGTGTGTGTGTGTGGCATGCGGCATGTCCTGTGTGCCCGTGTCCAGCGGTGCTTGTCCCTGTCCCCATGAGTGCCCCCCCCACTTGGCTGTGCCATCTCACCGTGGGTCCCTCCTGGCAGCCGTACCCGACAGCCCATCCTGAGATCTTGCTCCAGCCCCTCTTCTCTCCGCAGACGGTGACCTGCCAGGATGGCGGTGCTGGGGGGCTACTGTGAGGGCAACAGCTCCATCGCCCGGGCCTGGGTCCAGCAGGGCTTCCAGCCCTGCTTCTTCTTCACGCTGGTGCCAGCCGTACTGCTGAGCGTCTGCCTGCTGCTGGGCGCCCTGCAGTATGCCTGCTACGTCCGCTTCGGTCGCGCCATGGAGCCCAAGTACATCCCCCGCTCACGCCTTTACCGAGGCCAGGTCCTGCTGTCCCTGCTCCTGGCCCTGCAGCCCTTCGGTGGGCTCCTGTGGCAAGTGGCAGGGCCGGGGCGGCTCTACGGGTACATGTTGCTGCACGCCTGCCTCTGGGCCCTCAGCTGGGGCTGCGCCGTCGCCCTCCTGCAGCTGGAGCATACGCGGGTGCTGGCGCACGACCGGACACGGGGCCATGGCGTGATCCTCCTCCTCTTCTGGGCGCTGGCCTTCGCCGCCGAGAACCTGACCCTGGCGTGCTGGAGGAGCCCTCTGTGGTGGTGGGCGCTGGAGGACACCAACCAGAAGGTCGGCTGGGGGGCTGTGGGCAGGGAAGGGGGACGGGGCCGTTTGTGGGGAGGAGGAGAGGGCTGCAGCATCATGGTGCTGGGGTAGGGTGCTATGCCCAGAGTTGCACCCACACATCTGCTGTCTCGGCCCCAAGCCCAGCTATCGCACATCTTTCCATTCCCCCATCTGGCTCAGCTCCTGCTTCTGTCTGGCCCAGCCTCAGGTGCAGAAGCAGGGGGGTGTCTGCCTGCTCCCCATGGCCCTTTACCCCCCTGCTCCCCCCAGGGTAGGGGCACCCCAAGCCAGAGGGCACAGAGCCAGATGTGGCAGGGAGGAAAGAAGGGGTCTGGGTGCTGCCTGAGGTGCTGTGGTCAGCCAGGGGGTCCAGGCTGTGTGGGGTGTCCTCCCTCCCCTGGCTGCACTGCACCGCATCCCTGCACCTAGCTCCTTGCCTCTCAGCTCATACCCATCCCATGCCCAGCCGGGCTGTGCCAAGGGCCAGCTGCGGCGCTGACCCCCAGCTCTCTGTCCAGGTGCAGTTTGGCTTCTGGCTGCTGCGTTACATCTGCACGTTCATGCTCTTCATCCTGGGCATGAAGGCCCCGGGGCTGCCCCGCAAGCCCTACATGCTGCTGGTCAATGAGGAGGAGCGGGACGTGGAGAACAGCCAGGTATGTCCCAGGACCGGAACAGTTTGGGGGCATGACCAGGGAGGAGCTGAGGACAAAATGGAAATACAGCTGCCCTGGGATCAGCATCTTCAGGAGACCAGGGAGGAGCGAGGTTTAGGGCTGCCCAAGCTCCCTGCCTACTGTCAACAGGATGCGGCCCTGCTGGGAGGATGGAGTGGGGACCCTGGGAGGATGAGGCTGATTTTCTTGGTGGGGTGTTCTCCAGGGCTGTTGCTAACTGGGCTGGGGCGCTGGGGCAGTGACCCCTTGCTCTGTTCTCCCCCAGCCACTCCTGCCCGATGCCGGCAGGACCACCTCCACCTGGAAGGATTTCCGGAGGAAGCTGCGGCTGCTGGTGCCGTACATGTGGCCGAAGGGCAACCACAGGCTGCAGGGGCTGGTGCTGTTCTGTATGGCACTCATGGGGCTGGAGCGGGCCATCAACGTCTTCGTCCCTATCTACTACAAGAACATCGGTGAGGTGCCTGGAGCTCAGCGTGCGAGGCTGCCCGTGGCCTCACCAAGTGCTCAAGGGGGGCTGGGAGTGACCGGGGAGGGGGGGGTTGCAGGGACCTGACAGGAACAGGGTCCAGGGGGTCAGGGACCAGCGCTGGGTGCTGGGGCTGGTTCCCATGGGGCGCTCAGCAATGCTCCCTGCCTCTCCGCCCTGACCCTTGCCACCCTTTCCCCAGTGAACGAGTTGACGGAGGGTGTTCCCTGGCACACCCTGGCCTGGACTGTCTGCACCTATGTGGGGCTGAAGTTCCTGCAGGGCGGAGGTGCCGGTAAGGCTGCTGGAGAGAGAGTGTGGGGCACATCGTGCCGGGACTGAGGTGGCCAGGGATGCCTCCATCACTGCTGCTCTCTTTTGGGAGCGGCAACCAGGGCTGGTCCTGGGTTGGGGAAAGCAAGGGGGCCCCATCCCATATCCCTTTTTCCCAGCTGGGCTTTCTGAGCTAGCTGCATGCCCCAGTGGCACCAGTCCTCCCTGACCATCCCGTGGTGCCTCGCAGGCTCCACCGGCTTCGTGAGCAACCTGCGCACCTTCCTGTGGGTGTGGGTGCAGCAGTTCACCAACCGACAGGTGCAGGTGCAGCTCTTTGCCCACCTGCACGGGCTGTCCCTGCGCTGGCACCTGGGGCGTCGCACCGGCGAGGTCCTGCGCAGCGTGGACCGGGGCACCAGCAGCATCAACAGCCTGCTCAGGTCAGAGCACGCCTGCGGCGGGCAGCGGGTGGCTGGGCAGCCCCACCAGGCTGGGCTGACACACCATCCCCCTTCCCACCCCCCAGCTACATCGTCTTCAGCATCGTCCCCACCATTGCAGACATCATCATCAGCATTGTTTACTTCACCTCGGTCTTCAGCGCCTGGTTCGGCCTCATCATCTTCGTGTGTATGAGCCTCTACCTGAGTGAGTGGGGGGTCGGGGTGCAGTGGTGCTGTGCTGGGCTGTGGGGCAGGGGGTGCCTGCCGACACAGCCCCCTCCTGCCCGCAGCTCTGACCATCTTCATCACCGAATGGAGGACCAAGTACCGTCGAGACATGAACACACGGGACAACGAGGCCAAGTCCCGGGCCGTGGACTCACTCCTCAATTTTGAGACGGTACCATGCGTTGGGGGAGGTGCTGCTGAGCACTGCCCAGTGCTGGAAGGGCTGATCCACGCGCTGACCCCGGCTCTGTGTTGTGCAGGTGAAGTACTACAATGCGGAGAGCTACGAGGTGAAGCGCTTTAATGATGCCATCATCAAGTACCAGGTACGAGGCACTCAGCACCAGTGGGGGAGTCAGGGGGGTGAAGGAGCTGAGCCTCACAAGCACCTGTGGGGAGGATGGAGCTTAACGTGGGTCTGGTTTGGAGGCGGCAGCATCCTGGAGGACCTTGCCTCTTCCAGGTCTCGGAGTGGAAGGTCAGTGCCTCGCTGGGCCTCCTCAACCAGACCCAGAACCTGGTCATTGGCCTGGGGCTGCTGGCAGGGTCCCTACTCTGCGCCTACTTTGTCACTGAAAACAAGCTGCAGGTAAGGCTGGTGCCAGCCTGGGCAGCCTCCTGCCCAAGGTAGAGCCTCAGGGCTGGTGGTGACGGGCACCTCTCCTCTGTCCCTTCCAGGTGGGTGACTTTGTCCTCTTTGGCACCTACATCATCCAGCTCTACACGCCGCTCAACTGGTTCGGGACTTACTACAGGTAACGCTGGGAGACGCAGGGGTGCCCGGGGTCCCCCTCCCCATGGGCACCTGGGTCAGGATATGCTCCCCCAAACACTTCCCCCTGCTCTTCGCCCCCTTCCAGGATGATCCAGAACTCCTTCGTAGACATGGAGAACATGTTTGAGCTTTTCCACGAGGAGCAGGAGGTGGGTGCCACCTTTCCAGACCCTGCTCCCTGGCACGGCCCCGTGGTCCTGTCCTGGGGAGGGGTTGTCTCTGAGGCCGTGTCTCTCCCTCCGGCAGGTGAAGGACATGGTGAATGCCGGCGACCTGCGCTTGGAGGCCGGGCGGATCGAGTTTGAGAACGTGCACTTCAGCTACGTGGATGGGTACGGAGTGGCGGGCGCAGGGTGGGACGAGTCGAGCTATGGGGCCTGGCACAGGGATGTGGGGCAATGGAGGTGGCCCTGAGCCCTTCTCCGTCTCCCTCTCCCAGGAAGGAAATCCTGCAGGACGTCTCCTTCTCTGTGATGCCCGGGCAGACGCTGGCCCTGGTGAGAGCGGCACCTTGGGTTGGGTTTGGTGCTAGAGGGTAGGATGGGGGAAGAGGGGCTGGGAAGTACGGGGGTGGGAAGGACAGACCCCCTGTGGGGCCGGCCCTTCCCTGCCCAGCCCCTGGCTTCCAGCAGCCGGGAGGCTCTGGTGTCTCCAAGTCCCTTTGCCTTTGTGTGCAGGTGGGACCTTCAGGCTCGGGGAAGAGCACCATCATCCGCCTGCTCTTCCGCTTCTACGATGTGCGGGGCGGCTGCATCCGCATCGATGGGCAGGACATTGCCCAGGTGAGGGTGGGAGGCCGCCAGGGACTGGGGCGGGGGGACACAGACCAGCTCCTCTGGGCCTCGCAGCAATGCTCGGTGCAGGCACTGGCATCTCCCCAGGGCAGGGGTGAGCACGCAGCCCCCTTGAAGGCTGATGTCGTCTGTGCCAGGAGTGGGGTTAATGGGATGACTGGAGGACCCCTGGGCTGAAATGCTAGAGACTGGTGAGGGCTCCCCAGGAAGGGCCAGGGGGCACTGGCAGGGTCCCCCACTGCAGGGTGGAGATGCAGCCGAGCCTGTTGTCCAGGGGGGACCCTGGAGCACACACCCTGCAAGGACTGGGGTGCAGGGCTCATGGCTGAGAGGTGGGATTGGGGTGGGGGGGGGGAGGTTCTTTGCAGGGTGCGTGCCTGGCTGAGCCCTCTACCCGCCCTGCCTCCCCAGGTGAAGCAGGCGTCGCTGCGCGCTCACATCGGGGTGGTGCCCCAGGACACGGTGCTCTTCAACGACACCATCGCCAACAACATCCGCTACGGGCGGATCCTGGCCACGGACCAGGAGGTGCAGGAGGCAGCCCAGGCTGCTGACATTCATGACCGCATCCTTTCCTTCCCCGACGGTGAGACCCGCCCTGCCTGCCACCCAGTCCCCTCTTTGCCCGTCCCTGCTGTCCATGGGTTCCCTCATGACCTTGTAGCTGCCCTCACAGATGTCCGTGGGTGACATTCCCCCATGGGGACACCTGCACGGCCTTGTGCCTTGCTTTGCCTCATCCTGCCATCTCTCCAGGGCTAAATCAGCCCCTGGGGAGGGACGGGCTGAGGCTGTGCCAGGCGGCTGTGTGGTCCTGGCAGGACCCCCCTCTGTGCAGTAGAGCCCTGGTCCCCATCCCCATCTCGGAGGGCACCAGCACAGCACGTTCCTGCCCTTGTGCCTGCAGGATACGACACCCAGGTTGGGGAGCGAGGGCTGAAGCTGAGCGGGGGGGAGAAGCAGCGCGTTGCCATCGCACGCACCATCCTGAAGGGTCCCCGCATCATCCTGCTGGATGAGGTAACGGCAGCAGCCCCCAGCCTTGCCCCGCTCTGCAGCAGCCCCTGCCCCGTCGGCTGCCGGCATCCCTGCCCCACGCCCTGCCTCCCCTGCAGGCCACGTCCGCACTTGACACGGAGACTGAGAGGAACATCCAGGCCTCCCTGGCCAAGGTCTGCGCCCACCGCACCACCATCGTTGTCGCACACAGGTAGGGATGAGGGGAAAGGGCTGATCCAGGCAGCGCTGAGCATTCTGAGCTGGCCTGCCCTCCTGCTCAGGAGGTGACAGCCCCCGTGACTGTGGCTCCTTGCACTGTGCAAACCCCTCCTGGACCCTCTCCCCTCTGAGCCAGAGGAACACCCTGCCTTTCTGTGCAGGCTCTCCACCGTGGTGGGTGCAGACCAGATCCTGGTGCTCAAGGACGGGCGCATTGCAGAGCGAGGGAGGTGAGTTCAGGGGATGGGCTTGGTGCTGTCTGCCCACAGGGAACCCCTTCCCTGGCTCTGGGGGCAGCTCAGGACCCTGCACCCCTCTGCTCTCCCTACAGACACGAGGAGCTGCTGCAGAAGGGTGGCGTCTACGCTGGCATGTGGCTGCAGCAGCAGGCCGGGGACGAGGGCGAGCACAAGGAGCGCCACACCGAGAAGCTCCTGGGCAGCAAGAAGGGGCCGTGAGGATGGCCGGGGGCTCTGCTGTGACACTGACCCGGGGTCCAGGCCCCCACGCTGCCAGGGAGCCAGCCCTTTGGTGGCTGCCAGTCAGGGCCCCACGTGCCCTGGGAGCTGCAGGGGCTGGGTTGGACACTCCACTACATTTGTACTCGTTTGTTTTGCTGTTGTGTAGTTTCTTAAACCAGGTCCTTCCCAGCTCTGCGCCTGCGTGCTCTGGGCAGGGTATGCGCCCACAGGACCATCGCCTCCGGGGGGCCGTGCTTCTGCCCTTGGGTCAACCAGGAGCTCTGCCATGGGGTGGTTGGGCTCCTCGGGCTCAGGGCAGAGCAGGCTGTCAGCACCCGCCCCACCCCTGCACAAAGGGCTGAGCGTGGCAACGGGGCCGCACTCCGCTGGCAAAGCAAGGAAGAAGCAACGCAGCTGGTGCTGGCTTCACCCCCATGTGCCCCCACACCCTTGTACCTCCTTGTGCCCCCATCTGCACAGATGCACCGCTCTGGGCCGGCCAGCAAGCAGCTCCTCCCCCAGAGCACCTCTGCACCTTGTGCTATGCTTTTATTTTCTCCCAAGCAGCACTTTCGTGACAAGTCTTCGCATTCCCTCAGCCCAGCCGGAACCCACCTCCTACCCCAGGGAGGCACTGCCAGCCAGTAACCCCCCTTCAGCTGCACGCTGCTGCTCAGAACGGCACAGCCCGTCCCCGGGCAGAACCCGGCGCAGCCCCGCAGGCAGCCTGAGAGAGCAGATGCAAAAGCAGCACCGCTCTGCACGGCTGCAGGCCCTCCTGCAAGAGACCAGCAGGACAAGTCCCCATCCCAGGGGTTAGCTCCTGCCTTCAAACACCAGCAAGGAAGGGCTGTGTTTGCAAGAAGGCGTTCTTTGCTGCTGCTACCGAGGAGGGGATCCCTCACAGCACGGCTGGAAGGAGGGAGGCATTCCTGCCCCAGCACCACTAAAACAGGGCCCTGGGACAGTTTAGGGCAGCAGAGAGCAGCCAGCAGCAGGAAGGCAGGTGCAGTCCTCCTGTGGCAGCAACGCTGGCACAGTCAAGTCACTGCTGAGGTTGCTTTTCAATTAATGGCCCTTGTTAAACCAGAAAGGAAACGTAGCTCCATTCAGTCTCAGAGAGGTCCTGGGCCGCAGCCGAGTCGGGTAAGGCCCAACATGCTCTTGTGCATGCAAAGAGCAGGAGAGGCACAGAGGCGCGGGGAGCGGGGAAGGGGCTGCCTTCACGCTGCTGGGAGGCTGCACATTCAGCTGTGCCATGCCCGTGCGAGAGACCGTCCCAGCCAGAGCTGCTCTGTGCTGAGGGGCTGGCACGGCCCTCCCTGGAGCATGAAATCCAGCCCCCGGCTACTGCAGCAGGCAGCCGCATCCCGGCTGTACGTCCCATCGCGCAGAGATGTCCCCAGGCGGCACTGCCCTCCGGGCCAGCCCTGCCCTCACCCCACCGTCCCAGCAGTGCTGGGACACGGCCGCGGCAGCTGTGGCTAAGTGCACGCCGTGGGCTGCTGCTTGCTTTGGTCAGCGTGTGCTCAGCCTCGCCCCACACCGTCTTCACCTCTCCAGGAGCATCAGCAATTGGCTGCACTGATTTTATACAGGTACTAGGGCTGAGATGTCAGTGTGTGTTTGGTGGCTCGCTTACAGCCCCCAGGGAGAGGAGTTGTCCTTGGCGAGGGGCTCTTGTCATTGGTGTCCAAGCCAGAGTCGCTCCTCGGGTCACAAGCGGGATCCCACGTCCGCTGGCACACCCTGCCTCGCTGGCCTACGACATGCTGCAGTTGGATGGCTTCGAGCCCTGCGCCTGGAACGGGAAGCAGCACACAGTGAGCAAGGGAAGGCAGGCTTCTTCCTCTGTCCTAGGAAGGGGCACATTCAGTGCTCATGTCCCCAGGGTGATGTGTTCCGCAGTGCCACTGCCACCCAGGCTGTGCTGGGTGAGGGACATGACCCCAGACAGAGCCCAGAGGAAGCCGAACCCAGGGAGGACCCCTGCCCGGCACAGCCAGGCCAGGATCAACCCCACCGTGGTGCAGAGCCTGCAGCCAGCCCCACTCACCTGCCGCTGCGACTGCTGGTACTCGGCTTCGCTCGCTGACAGCGCCTGGGCCAGGGCCAGATCCTCCTCCTCCTGCGTGCTGCTGGGGACAGCGGTGCATTTTGTGCCTCAGCCTCCCCTGGGGCTCAGCAGCAAAAAGAGCCCTTCGGGGTGTCAGGATCTCCTGTCACTGCAACTCTCTAGGATGGCTAAGGGCAGGGAGCAACTGAGGATCACCCCGACCAGCCCAGGGGCTGGGGAGGGACCAGAGGATCCAGCTGGCAGCCAGCACCCTGGGCCAAGGAGAACCCTGTTAACTTCAGTCTGTTGGACAGGGCTTTTGGCAGCACCAGGCAATGTGCCCGAGGACGTGGGCTCCTGAGTGTCCCCTGTGAACACCCCTACTCCACCTCTGTCTCACTCTAGCCATGCTCATTAGCTGACAAATGGTCAGACAATGTTTGCCCTACTCTGCGCTGTCACTCACTGTCCCCTCACAGCACCCCGGAGGGCTTGCTCAATGAACAGAGCTCCGTGATGGCTCTGGACTCTTCCTTCCCCCACCCCCCCATCAGCCACACAGAGGCATCATCCGGAGCCACGTGCTGAGAGGAATGTCACCCCAGAGCCACATGATGCTGCCCCGAGCACCTCTCACACACAGGCTTGGGGCATGACACCATGTGTCCCCCGGCCGTACCTGGGTGTCTGTGCTGAGTTGCGTGCTGACTCTGCCAGGGACATCTCCAGAGCTCGCTGCAGTGCCTCTTCCTCACTCTGAAACAAAACACCTTGTCAGCAGCTTGGCTGGGGGTGGCAGGAGGCAGCCCTGAGGGACACACAGCAGGTACAGTCCTGCCTGGCCTCGGGTGGGTGCATCTCCCCTCTCCTAGGCCAGACACAGACAAGGTGAAGGCCTGGGGCTCAGGACAGACCGGCAGCTCTGTTCTCTCTACCCCTGCCCTGCCTGCCAGTGCCAGAAGCATGCTAAGAATACCAGTGGGAAGCAGCTTCCAGTCTCCTCCTGCACACTTGGCTTGCAGAGCAGAAAGACAACGCCCAGGGAAAAACAGCCAGAGCACTCTGCCCCTTTGGGGAAAGCTGAGCACCAAGCACAGCTGAGAGCTGCTGTTTGCAGGCACCAGAGCAAACTCTGACGCCCCAGTGAGTGTCTGGGATCCCTGTTTGCCAGGGAAGGCCCAGCTGGGGAGCACCATGGTCACCCACAGAGCGTGGGTTAAAAAGCAGTTGCTGCAGTAGCTCCCCAGGCCACAGGAACCACCCAAATCCACCCCAAATGCCCAGGCCAGGCCACTCACCAGCCCATTCTGCAGCATGACAGCTGGAGGGGAGGTGCTGCGAGCTGCAGCTGCTCTGCCTCCTCTGTGAACAACAGAGAAGATGCGTTATTGTCAAGGCAGGGAGCCCTGGCACGAGTATGCAATCCTTCTGATGCACGAGAAGCAGGGAACTGTCGCTCCTGCGTGCCACAGGGAGCCACGCTGAGCCTGGTTGTGCCCACCTCAGAGTTATGAGTCAAGCCACCACCTTACCTGGCGGGGGCTGGAGAAGAGGGGCTGTCTGCTGGCCGGGCAGCTCCACTGCTCGATGCGGTGACTGTTTTGGAGGAGGACGCCTGTGCTCTCGCGACCGCAGCGTGCCTAGGACACACAGGACACCTGTGAGCCACTGTTTTACTACCACGAGCCATCCCTGGGCACTGAGTACCCAGGCAGATGAAACTGGATAAGCAAGACACCTTCCTGGCTCCCTGCTCCTCTTCCTCCCAAGAGTACCCATGTTGTGGCTCAGCTATGCCCAAGAGTTTCAAATGCTGTTTCTCTCCTCGAAATACTGTGCCAGGATAAGCAAAAACTATCAGCTACAGAATAAGGGCCCGGGCAGAGAAGCAAGAGTAACAGCCAGCAGGCTTTTGCTATAGGAGGGAGAGACTGTGTACACAGCTGCACTGACTCTACAAGCCTTAAAGCTGCTGGAGGACACCCCAGCACACAGGTCAGGGAGTGTGAGAATGCAGCAGTCCCAGGCAACGGGCCAGGAGGAGCTCAGCTTCTTCCCTGCCACCCATCCGGCAAGCACTGCCCCAGCCCTGCCAGCCCACCTGTCCCCAGGCCCTCACCCTGCTTTGGAGAGGGGACGCCCTGCCCCACTGCAGTCATGGTCCAGGGGGTGCCGGTGCTTGAGGCAGTAGTTCTTGTGGCACTGGTCACAGATCACCTTCATCATCTCCTTCTGCTTGCAGCCAGGCTTCAGACACTTGTTGGTGAAGATCTGAAAGACGACATGGCGGTGATGAAAAGGAACGTGCCCTGCAGGGCTGGGGCTGTCCTTTCCCTCCATGCCAGGCCCTGACCAGCTTTCCCCACCAGCCCCTCTTCCACGGGGCTCTGGAGTGTGTCTCTGAACACTAGTTTTCTTTACATAAGTTTATTAGCAGTTCACCTGCGCTTCATTCTCCACAGACAAGGTCTGCATGATCACAGAATGCACAGCAGGAGAGAGATTGCCTGGCCCAGGGACTCCGGCCTGCCCTGCCAGCATAGTGGGGACAGCCCAAAGCCCACCAGCTGCTGCCTGGCTAGATTCCTGCAGGGCCAGCTCCTCGCAGCAATTTCTTCTCCTGGCAAGATGAGGCAGCTAATTGCTGATGGCATTTTCTTAATGGCAGCATGCAATTTCCCATCCTCACATCCCATGTGGCTGCCTCAGCCCCAGACTCACACCACAAAGCCCCGCAGGTGAGCACACTTCCAGCTCACCAACCCTTCCTGCCCACAGCTCGTGCCAACAGACACGACACCGGGCAGGGCCGAGCCCTGGGCTGTTTCATCCCACCCCCAGGCTTCAGCAGGGACTCAGCGGAGCTCAGCAGCGAGACGGAGCGCGCCGGGTTCCTACCTTGCGCTTGCGCTGTGCGGGGTCGGACTTGCAGTCACGGTCAATGTGCTCACCCACCACAACATCGGGCATCTCCCCCCGCCTCACGGGGACCGGGGTGTTGCAGAGGGGACACACAGGGACCTGCACATCCTGTAGAGACAAGAAAAGGGGGCTGGGAGCGTGTAGCTGGGCAACCTCGAGTGCTGGGTGGCCATCTCTCTCCCTTTCAGGATCTGCCTGACACAGCTTCCACAGCATCACCTGGGGTTTGAGACCCTGCTCACCACCCTCCCAACAGCGTGCTGTTTCTGACCCAGGAGGGGCGACAGGCACAGACACACACTCTGGGAAGGGACGATAGCAGGGCTGGGAGATGTCCAAACCATTTCACCCAGCGGCAGAAGGCAGGCTGGAAGTCTGTGGCACTGAGATACAGACCCTGGCTTTCAGGGACACCTCCAGACTCAGCGCCCATCCCAAGGGGATTGCCCAGGTGATCAAAGAAGGCACAAATTGTTTCATTCACTGGCGGGGAAAGCTCAGCAGCTCCGTACAAGAGGCTGGATGAGACCTCCTCTCCACACTTACCTTCTTGTAGGCAGAGGTGCAGTCGTGCTGGGCGTAAGCGATGTGGTCGGTGCAGAAGATCTGCTCGCAGGCATCGCACTTCAAGGGGAGGAAGTCTGGGAGCGGGGAGAGGTCAGCGCTGCAGCCCGGGGGCCTGCCTACCTGCCTTTCCGAAGGCACAGCCCTGACCCGCTCCTCTCTTCCCCCAGCTCCCAAAAAAGGGCTGCAAGGCCATAGCTCCGTCTTCAGAAATTCCTAGGGTTCCTGCCCAAAACGCGCCCTCCCCGGGTTCAGGAGTAGCATCCTGAAACCGTACCGAGCTCCCTGGGGGCTGCCGGCTTCAAGCCAGAGGCGAGCGATGCTGCCACACCCGCCACGGGGCTCACCCACCCGGGACAACCGCCGCCGTGTGCCCCTGGGACCCCCCCGGCACCGCCGCGTCCGGCCTCCCCAGCCTGCGGCACCGAGGGCCGGCAGCCGCTGCCCGCCCGGTCCCCGCCCCCGGCCGGCAGCCGCTGCCTGCGCTGCCGTCCGGCCGCTCCGCCGGGCAGAGCCGCGTACCGGGACAGAGCCCCGCGCTACCGGCACCCGGCGGGAAGGCCCGGACACCGCGGCCGCCCCTCGCCCCTCCAGCCAAGGGCAGGCCGGGCGGCACGACCCGCCCTTCAACCCGCCGCCGCCCCCCCCCCTCCCCCCCGCCGAGGCCGGCTGGACGCTCCGCGCCGCCGAATCCCGGGCCTGCGGCCGCCTCGCCCGGCCCGCAGCGGGGCCCGGCCGCCCGGTACCCGCCGGTGTGCCCCCGCCGGCCCTCACCCAGCCGCTGGCAGGCGGGCCAGGAGCAGTGCGCGCCCAGGTCCGGGAACTCCATGGCGGGGCCCCACCGGCACCGGCGGCTCCCGCCGCTCCCGCTTCCGGCGCGGCGCTACGTGGGGCGGGGCCACCTCCTAGCCCCGCCTCCCCCGGCGGACCCCGCCCCGCCGCGGCCTGCCCGGTCCCCCTCCGCCCTTCCCTCCCGTCCCCTCCCCTGCCCCTGCCCCTGCCCGAGCGCCGGCCGGGACACAAACCACGGACCCCCCCGGCCTAACGGAGCTCCTCCAAAGTCCTGGGGCGCTCGGCGTCGCACCAAGCACGGAGCAGGGCCGGTGGTGCGGGCGGCGAGACGGCCACGGCAAGAAGAAACGGGAGTAGCCAACAGGGCCAGGAGCGAATTTCATTGATTGCGAGAACCTCCACAGCTGCCCAGTAGCAGAACTCAAACCAGAGAGGGGAAAAACCCAGTGTCGCCCGACCCCTCGCTGCAGCGGCGGGAAGGCGGGCACGGATGGCAGAAGGGGTCTCGTCGCTGCATGGCGCCCGTCTGGTTCTGTCCCCGTGCTGCTACCCTCCCCTCCAATGACCCCTTACCCACCCCTGGCCCCCGAGAGCCGCATTTGACTGCACACCCCATCCCTCCCCCCAAACGAAACCAAGGAAAATTAAAATTATTTACACTTTTAGCCATTTAAAAACCCAATAAAATAAGACTGCGTATGTCCTACTGGGGACGTGGGCATTAGCAGCAGCTACAGCTAGCTCGGTACTCTGCGTGCAAAACGGAAAGACAAACAGAAGACAGACCGAAATACTGCACCATTACTAGGAAGCGTTTGCTGGGGTTGGTGTTTCGATTGTGGCAGAAGGCTTCTAGGAGCCGGCTCCCCCCTGCCGCGGGGCAGGGGCGCCTGCCGCTCAGCCAGCCCAGGCCGGGCTCTAGAAGGATGGAGAGGACTCGTTACTCCAGACACAGCACACTAACACGGACGCGTTGCCACCCCGGTCAACACAAACATCTAAAAGCCCACTGCACGTTCAACCATGCCAGTTCTTCCTTCTTTCCAGTGACGACGGAGGAAAAGGGGGAGCGTGAAGGAGACCTAAGACATAGATGCCGCTGTCATCACTGCCTCCTCCTCATCTCCTTGCTTTGGCAGCTCAGCGAGCGTGGGAGAGGGGGGAGCCGGAGCGGCAGGAGACTCTCGTGCCTCCTGCTCCTCTCCGAGCCCCAGCTCGACATCCATTTGCTCCAGCTCCCCCTGATCCAGTAGCTCAAAGTCATCTGCTTCCTCCTCATCCTCCGGTGAAGCTGCTGTCTCTGTCTCCACCGCTTCGCTCTCTGACAGCTGTGCTTGGAAGCTCAGTTTCTCTTCGGGCTCAGTGGGGAGGAACTCGGAGAGGGACGGCCCCTCGCTGGCCTCCGAGGACCGCAGCAGGGCAGAGAGGGTGTTCTGCACCGCCGTGGTAATGGCAGTGGTGACGATCTCCTCGCTCAGTGTGTCAATGCAGATGCCCAGGCCCGGGGCAGGGACAGTCTGTGGCTCTGCGTTGCCTCCCGCCGCTTGCCCGCTCCCGTTGAAGTGCGTATTTACAAAATGGAGAGGAGACGCCAGGCGAAGGATGGAGAGCTCAGAGTCCACGGCCTCCTTCTCTGCCGAGTCCAGCTCACGGGCAGCATGGGCAAGCTCAGGACCCAGAGGCACACCGAACGCGTCTTCATCGCTCTGTGGTCCCAGGTCTCTGGAATGATATTCTTCCACCGAGGGAAACTCCGCCAGGTCCTTGGAAAACGACTCCTCTGGCTCGCTGTGCAGGCTCTGCTGGTCCAGGTCTGAAAGGCACCAGCGTTAAGGCGCAGGTCCCCTCACCTCGACCCAGGGCACTGACACCTCCCCCACCCACCTCCCCCCCGGCTGACACACCAGGGCTCGCTTCTCGGCACCCGCTGGGAGCACAGCAGGAAGGCGTCTGCAGTTACTCCCTTCTCCCGGTGGCACGACTCACGTGGAGTGTCCCTTTTCTCATCCCGTTCTACGCACGCTGGGCTCAGGGATTTCCTTCTCCAGCTCATGCTCTCTGCATCCAGAGCCCTCCACTAAAACCCACAGGGTCAGGGAAACAGTGCTCACAGCACGTCACCTGCCTCTTCCTCCCCAGACAGGTGAGTGACCACATCCGAGGGGTTACCTTCGGGCTCCTCACCACTGACCAGTCTTTCTTTGAGCTCGTAAGGCTGACAGGGTGGGCTGGCTGACCTGTTTCACCCAGCCGTAGGGCCGTGTGTCTACACCACACAATTATTTCGGCAGGACTTTGCGGATGGCCTTCCTCCCTTGCCGGAGTCATAAGAGAGCACTGCCTGGCGGGGCAGTAATCAGAGGCAGACGCCCACTCAGGACCAGCTCACAATGAAGCCAGGGCACGCTGCGCTGCTACTACTCTTTCCTCCTTTCAATGCTCTTCCTCCCGCAAATTGCTGGGCTCCCTCCCTGGGTTTGGATGCACGCTTGTTCCGGGACAAAACACTCAGGGTCAGGAAGGCAGCGAAGTGTCCCATCACGTACCTTCAGAAACGTCCGTCAGCTGTGGGGTGGTAGCCCTTGAGACAGAAAAGCCCCCGCTCTCCAGGATGGAAGCCTCCTCATCAGAGAGCTCGGAATCTGTGATTGACAGTGCCAGGGCAGTCTTTTTCACATCCACCTGCATGGGATGAAGGCACAGGGACAAATTCCTGGGTGTCTGCCTGCACACACCTCTGCACAAAGCAAGGCTTCCAGGCAAGAACTCCTCTGCTGGAGAGACTCTGCACAGGGATAGTATGAAAGCAGGAGGGGGCTGCGCAGAGTGCTCATTGCACTGCCAGGGAGGGACAGCCTCAGCTCACTGGCTTTCCTGCTATGATTCACTGCCTGAAGCTCTGCCTGCCTCCACTGAAGAACCCGAAAGAGCCAGCACAAGACGGGATCAGCCTGTAGGAGTCTCAGGCAGCTTTGATCCTCTTTCCTCTCCTGGGATCACCAAGGAGCAGAACACTCCTTCCCTTTTGCATTCACACTGGGCCCAATGAAGCCTTCTAAAAGTGGCAGCAGTTCCAAGTATTTGCACTCCTTTGGAAGCCGAAGCCTCCCAGCTCGCAGCCCAGCTACATGCCCAGAGCTCCTGTAAAGGAAGACACTTGGTCCATTTCTGCGGTGCACATATGGGAAGGTCCCACCCAGTCTGACTGAGAGCGGGGAACTCAGTCAGAGACACTAGTGCTGCTCATCTCCCTTTTCCAGCGGTGAGGAGCCTCTGCACATTACCCCAGGAGAGCTGATTGCTTTAGGAGACACTCACATTCTCTGAGCATGAAGTGTAACCATCAGAGCAATTCTGCAGGTCAGGAGGAGGCTGGAGCACAGCTCGCCCTGTCCTGCCACTGCATCACCAGCCCTGTGCCACCGAATTCTCACTACCCAGGATGGGAGGCAATGACCTTCATCAAACAAATACCCTTCTCCCCTTGGGATTCTGCAAAGAAGTGACTTGTTACTCTGCTGGTCGTTATCAATGCAGCTGGACTCAGACCACCCCTTGGCTCTCGTGCTGCTGCCACGGACCAGAGAGGAGGGACTAGTTCCTGCTCAGCTCTTTGTGCTCTTACCACTGGCGAGAAGCCCGATAGCTCTGCCTCGCTCTCACTCTCCGTCTCCGCTGTTGGCTCATCACCTGCTGCAGGCTCACTCTTCCCTTGTCGCTCTATGAAAAAGAGAAGAAAGCCTTTCCCATGAGACTGAAGGAATGTTACACTTTTATTCATCACTTTCCCACTACTTCTACCGCCCTGTGAAACTGCACAGGTTTCCCAGAAGCCCAAGGTTCCAGAGACAACCGTAATCTGTTGCTCTCATTTGCTATTCCCAGGATCACCTGCCCAGCTGCTCTCTCCATAACCCTCCAGTTTCAGTCTGTTTCCCCCTGTGCTGCTGCAGCTTTCCAGCGCTGCCAGCCGTGCTGTCCCGTTGTCCCTCCGCTAGGGCTCCGCCCTGGGAGTACGGCACCAGAAAAAGTTAAGAGAGGAGGTGGGTCCTTACTCTTCTTCTCATGCTTGTGGTGCAGCGTCTCTGCCTTCATGCTGTAGTCCAGTTTCATCAGGACAGGCTCCAAACGCGTGTACATCCTCTGGATCAGCTCGTGGTAGACCACCAGAGGCCAGAGCAGAATGCTGAGCACTGCGGACACAGGACGTGGGGAACGTGAGGGACAGGCCAAGCACAGCCCGGCCCTTCACGGGGCGTCAGCAAGAAACTCTGCATGAAGGGAAACGCAGTTGAATCACAGGTGCTTTCCCATCTGACACTGCCTAAAATCCTCATCCATGGCTGCTCTTACTCATTCCAAAGCTGCTTGATTAACCACGTTTTCCTAACAGATCTCTGTTAGAATGCAGATTTATGTTAAGATGAAGTGTAAGCCCTCCTCTTCAGCCACTGCATCCCAGCCCCAACATGCAATAGAGGCCCTGAAATGAGTTGATTAAAACTAAAAATCACCACAACTTTTATAAGGGTAGCAGCACAGAGCTCATACGTAGACGCACTAGCAGCAGACCACCTGAACAGTCTTCAGAGTTAGCAGGGACTCACGATGCAGTGAAAAAGGTCTTATTTACTAAACATGCAGCTTCTTTAACAACTCTTGATATGGATTTGCCCACTCGAGGAACGGAGAGACTGCAGCTTGAGCCCACCAGCACAGCCCCAGCCGTGGGTAGAAGAGGAAAGCAACGTTTTAGCGACGGCTCCCTCTCCTGACTCCGTGCTTGTACTGCATGCACGCACTTAAAGCAAGAGACTTCCCAGAGCACGTTGCCTATATTGATTGATCTTCTAGCACAGATCCCCTCGAGAAAACCACAAATATGCTTGTACCAGCGTATCAACAGCACAGTTAGGTCATGTTTCAGCTTAAGTCAGACAAGAGAGCTGGTTATACTCACAAATGATGTAGGAGATCATTATGCCTGGAACATAGTGTCCAACTACAGCCAGAATCAGGCAGCCTGAACAGACACTCATGCAGAACTGAAGGAAGAGAGAGGAACAAATAGAAGTGACAAGAGGCAGAGATACATCCACGCAGGAAACCCAGTTAGAGTAAAATGAGGGATGCTCCTAACAAAGTCAGTACACCAGCTTTGCACTGACTACATTCAGATGCTGACAATCACAACTCAGCTTGGTTGGGTTAAGCTGTAAGCATTAGAAGTTCAAGCGCAGGAAGACCAAGGTAACCCAACATCCCAATAAAACGAACCAAACCTTTACTGGACAGTTCTTTATGGAGTAAATTATGTTCCCTGAGGCTAGGATGGGATATCGCAAATTGCCATTTTGGAGTACATCTCTCCTGCAGAGCTCAGCACTGTAAGAGAAGACAGTACTGTCCTGACAGAGACACAAAGCTGTTACGGAGTCACCGGATGCTGTGCCACTGCTACGCCACAAACCAGCTGGCAGAAGCATTAGCAGAACCCATGCTCCCACCAGACCAGAACCTTCCTCCTCTGGAAAAAGTGCAAGTATAACGGTGCAGCCCTGATGGCTTGTCCTGCATTGTCCTGGGGAGGGGGGGAAGTGAGAACAGATGCCCTGCAAGCCAGGGCACAGGTTCAGGTGTCACCTAAATCCAGCAATGAAGAGTTTCATTTGTAATGGAAAGGGTATACAAAAGCTAAGGCCCTCTAAGGGCTTTGCTCCCAATGAATTCATGCTTTATGGGTGTCTTGGTCCTGGTCTCCTACTCCCTGTAGCTGGGAGAGTGTTTTAACAGGAGTAATCAGCAGTGATAGAAACCCACTCCTCTTGGCACAGTGGACCCCAACAAGCCTGATACAATCCCAGTGGCTGGTCTGTCCTACTTTTGTGATGCTAAGGCAACTCCTGTCTACAGACGCTTTCCTAACAACACACATCACAGCCATCAGAACACGGTTAATGACAAGTTTCCATGCACTCAGAAACACCGCTGCATTTGGACTTGGCTAGCTACAATCTTGGTTAGCAAAATAGGTAGGACCAGCTTAAGAATGGAGCCTGTGAAAGGGGCAGAGACTGTAGGTTCCCCTTTTTTCTCCCCACTCCCTAAGAGCTTCCTTTGCACACTAAGAAATAAAACTAAGTAGAGCTAGCCATTCACAGAAGGGGTGAAGTTCAGATCCAGTTTACAAATAATGGAAGCCAATTACTCATTATTTAAGCTTCCCATGGCATAGAGTCTGAAAGGAATGAACGGTAAACGTTAAACAGGGACAGCAATTGCAAAAATACTGATTTTACATTCTTCAGTCTCCTAGGCCACTAGTAATGGAAAGAAAAGCCCCTGCACAGAAGAGTAGGTATCTCCAGCTTACCTTGGCAGGATTTTGCCTCTTGTACTGTAGCAGTTCCTGCAGGTACAGCCTGAAGGTGACCCAGCTCTCTGCCAGACAGTGGCACAGCTCAGGGACACTGAGCAGATGAGGTTGTGCCCCTGAAGTCACCCCCTCACTGGAGACAGACAAGAGCAAGAAGACAATCTTTGAACAAGGTCTGTTTTGTTGGGGACAGGATCGGGGGGACAGGACACAACACCTGCACTGGGAAGCAGAGATCCCTACCAAAGGCTTGACAATACTGACTGCATCTTCAACCCAACTGTGGAAGATGCTTGATTCGGAGATATTTTTTTCCTTTAATCAGGGAGAGAGCCGAGAGACACCTGAGCCAAGCAGCAGCAGCAGACACCATGCCACAGCATCCCCATGCCACAGGACCAAGATGCAGAGCAGTTTACTCAAAGCCACGCAGACAGAAGCACTGGAGGTGGAACTAGTTACGTGGCTGCCGCTGGCACCAAATCCGAGGTGGCCAGAGCGTGGTGCTCAGACCTATGACCATGGCCAACCACAGGATGCAGGTGACGCCACCACAGACAGCATGTGTGGCCTGCGAAAGTCAGTCTCAGGGATTCCCTTCTCTCTGGAGGATTCTTAAAATAGTCCATGACAGATCCAGGGAAGAAACTCAAGAGTTCCTAACATCAGAAGCACTTGTGCTTTATGGGTACCGAAAGCAGCTTTCCCCAGAGTCTCAAACTGTGGCTCCTGAGCTGATAAGCAGCTCCCAGTGCAGGAGAAACTGCTAGCAATGTTTTGCAGCAGGAGCCATGCAGTCTATTGACAACAGCAAAAAGGGCAGGTGAGATTACCACACTAAATTAAAGCTTCCCCACTCTCCCCTCTCACCAAGGAACACATCAGTGAGCTTACCTCTCCCCTCCCAGCTCCTCCGATGGCTGTGCTGTAGAGAGAACAGAGCAGATTAGTCAGCCAAGTGAAAAACACAACCCGACATTTTTACCACTTGAACAGAGCAGAGCTGGAGATGTATCATCCTTAGCTAGGGATGCACCCCAGGGACCTTCTTCATGCTCTCACGCAAGCAGGACTCACTGGCTTGGAGTCTGAGCTGTGCAGGCTTCAGTGAAGCATGCCTGGAGGCTCGGAGCAGCCAGAGCAGCAGTCTCAGGGTGCCCCAGCACACCTTGCAACCCGTGTTGACAAACACGTGGCGTGACACCCATATCTGAGGTGCACCCTGCCGCTAGCACGTGGGCTCTCCGCTGCAGGGACTGTACAGCTTGCCCCAGTGTCCCACACATCTGGGCAGTGCCATCCCCGGGGCAGCTCCTAGCCCTTGTCATTCACAGAGGGCTGCCAGCACCGTCCCTGAGCTGGGCAAAGCTTCAGCTCCCACCTCAGAGCTCAACATGGCACTAGCAGGTCTGAGCTGCATTTCCCACTGACCAGCCCAGACCACAGTCCCTGGCAGGATGCTGTGTATAAATGCCAGAGATCTCCCTGCTGTCTCTATCCTTTCCCAGGGAATTAGGTAACAAATAACAGCCTTGTGTATAACTATCTAATTTTAGGGCTCTTTTATGTCCCCTGACAGCCCTTTGTGCCAGGCACAGATATAACTATACTACTAAAGGTTTGCCAGTCTGGACAAGGGCAAGGGAAAGCTTCTCCTATTCCTCTCTGCACCCAACCCAGGGATGATCACACAGGGACTTACTCCACGCAGTACTGAAGGGAGGAGCAGTGTTTCAATGGCAGAAGTCACATATGACTCTGCTCTGCTTTTAGATATACAGGAAAAAAAAAAACAAATATTTCTATGACAACTGGAACTCATGAGCCTGGCTGTCCATGGATTTGGGCCTCCTGCCTAGCTGACTAGTGTCTGAGGACATGCAGGCCTCAACCAAAGCTCTTGCAGCAACACAGTCTTTATAAGTCTCCTGTGTTTAACACGCACTGATCATGCTGTAAAGGTCCCTTGAGGTTTACCCTCCTCTACCTGTCAGCCTAATGTCCTAAAGCTGGTAGGGATAGATATACCTTTGATGCTGTCTGGCCAACTGCAAACTTGGTTCAGGCCATCCAAGAGGTTCTAAAAACCGGTGGGACCCTATCCCCCACACTGCACGTCACCACACAAACAGGACTAAAATAAAGGTAGGAAGTTTATGTTCAAAGTCCAGGCTACTTGTTGGAAACGGGCTTCAAAATGCAACATAAGCAAAATGGGGTTTGAATCCTCCCTGGAGTCATCAGCCAGATGCAAAGCCCAACAGCGGCAACGACTCCCCCAGGGAAACACCCAGAAGAGGTGAACATCCGTCACTGCCAACACTCAGCGAGACTTCAGACTCCCGTTCGAGCCGCAGAAGAGAGCAACCGCTTGTAGCAGCCTTGCCTCCGTTCTCCCAAGGCCCAGGACGTTGGGCCAAGTATGTCAGACTCCTCCTACCACTGCAGGCACTGCACCAGCCGGCTCGGCTCGCAGGGCGCAGTGGAGCGGGAGGCCAGCCGCCCAGGGGAGGAGGCGATTCTTTGAGAGCGTGACCCAGATTTCCAGTAATCGGGCCTGACAAGAGGAGTCGACTGCTTTCAGAGCCGGCTGCCCACCCGCTCCCCTGGCCACGACTGCTGGGTGCAGCGGGCAAGCCCTGCTCACAGAGGGAGCTCGGGTGCGAAGGGAGTGTTGCGGGCTCAGCTCCACCCCTCCAGGGCTGCTGCTTCTCTCGCACGACCGCCATGGCTGTATTTTGTTATTGTGCTCAGGAATCTAAAGCTGCTTAATCGCAGCTTGCAGAAATCCAGCTATATCTCAAAGCCTCATCTATTACCTCCACTTAATCACCAAATAAATTACATTTGGCACTGGCTGTCTGTGATGGCTGGCTATACTGGTCGTTATCAGCTATCAAATGAGGTGCTGGGATGCTCGCCGTACTCGGAGGGACAGATGTGCCAGCAACCCAGTACATGGGAGGGCACAGGAACCCCACTCCTCTCTTGACGGGCTGCAGTAATCCAAACCATCCAAAATATGCCAGCAGAGGGAGTGAAACAATTCTCCTCAGTTGCTTCTGAAGGCTTCAGAGACACTCTGGGGAGCTGCAGAACGTTTCAGCAGGCTGCAGAGTGTTCACGTGATTTCTATCTGGCAAAACACAATCTCTCTTTAAAATCAACAGTATCTTGTTTCCTGTAGTAGAGTAGTCTGCCTTCTGTCCATCCCAAAGCACTGGAGCCTTACATCAGTTGGAAGAATAGCCCAACCACAAAAAAAACTAGAGCATGTCTAACAGGACATGTTCACCGAGGTAAGGCTTAACTCCAACCTGTACTGCAATACTGTCTAGCACTGGTACAAAGAGGCCAGGAAGCAGGACGCCCACAGTTGGCCTCGCATCATCAATAACCAGCTGAAATCTTGCTGCTGGCATTTCACACCAGATTGTGGATTAATACAAACCACTTGACGTACACCAGACTCTTCTGGGAGACCAGTCAGCTGCCCAAGAGTTTAGGTTACGTGTTGGTACTGACAAATTATCGCTGATGGATTCCTTGACTCTTAGAGGTTTTCAACACTCCCTCAAGAGGCATTCTTCACCTGTGTGTAAACTTTAGCTAGAAAGCAGGGGCCCTTTTTAAGGAGCACCAGCGTTCAATTGCAACGCAGGCTTTGCTAAAGCTCTCCCACGCTGCACTCTCCTACGCTGACCAAAACACTGCTGAACGACAGTACAGAAAAGATCCCTACTTGGCACTCATTTCAGGAGAAAAGTGGAGGTGCTTCCTAAGTCTTTAAACAATATTTAAGTGGAACTCCACGTAGGGGTGGTTACACGTTGAGAAAATACCCTGCGTGGGAGCTGACAATACGCAGTCCCTTCTGACAGGACTTAAAAAGGCTGTGCATCTCGCTGCTGTTAGTACGTCCCTGATCACAGTGTGTGAGTAACTGCAAAACACATGCTGAGGTTTTAGCATTCCTTCAGAAGTGATGTTACAAGCAGTCACCCGAGACACACAGAACTGCCACAAGCTGAGGTTTGTGTATATACGCGCTGACTCTCGAAGGTGTGGTACTGACCTACTTCCAAAAGCTCCTGGAAAGGCTTACAGGAAGCACTGAGGAGGAAAGCCACAAAGCTGCAGCTCTGCTTCAGCGGGAAGTGAGAGCCACACAAGAACCCCTAAGTATTCAGCGGTGCCAGTTCAACAGGAGGCCCCTTAGGAAGGCAGAGCACTGCTCCTTCCTTGCGGTGGCTGAGGAAACACGGTCCAGTGGACCATGTCGAAATCAGGGCCGTGACCTAACCAGGTACATCAGAAAGGTGTCCCTGTTCTTTGCTGTCAGCAGCAGAAAAGCAGCAAGGAGTGAAAGATGGGGAAGAACACCACTCAGGAGCAGCTCAGTAAGCTGTGCACTGACTCCTTGCAGAGACGATGACACAGGATTAGCCTAACTGCTGGTGTGTTGTTTTGGGTTTTTTGGAATTTTTTTTGGTTTTATTCCTCACTGCTCTGCATCATATAAATTTATTTCAGTACGGATTTCCTATTTCTTCTGTGATAACACAACTTTTACAGGCCTGGTACTTGCTGGAGTGATTCTACCCCCATCTGCCTCAATGACACCATTCTATATTGGACATCAGGCTTTTGCATTTCTGGACATGTTTCAAGTGAGATGTTTTGGGTTGGCTTTAAACTATTCCCTTAAAAATCCAATGTGAATAAGCAGGAAATTAAATTGGCCAGTTCAGTTTGGCTGCCTAGTTACCTGAACCACACAAAGCAAACAGTTTCAAGACTACAGCTGAAACATATCTAATCTTATCAGGACTTCTGTGAAAGCACCCTTTAAGTCAGTACCCTTTTAGGTCAAATAAAGGGCACCTTACAGACACACATATAGAGGGGCTTTCATTCAGAAACCCTCCCTAGAGTAGGGGGGCAGGGATGGAGGGCCCCAAGCTGCCTTTGAACAGCAGTAGTAGATGCTGCAGGCAGGTCCGGGTCCAGCCGTTTAATAAATTCCAGTGAAGGAGGCACTCAAAGCAGACACAGCCAATCCACACCTATCATCATCATGAGGCTATTCCTCTTGTTGCTTTTGTGTCTAATGTTGGCAAAGACCCTTCAATAAATGGAAAAGATAAGCCAGGTGACCAGATTCGCTGATTAGCTGGAGACCAGATGCTGTTCGGCACAGGTACAATACACTAACTGTCCCGGCTGTCAGACCCCATCATCCACTCTGCTACCTGCCGCAAGGAGAAGTGGCTTTTATCTCCTCTGCCTCTTTCAGGGCATAAGACCATGCTAAACTAAAACCAATACACTTCAACCCCCCCGTTTCCTTCCCCCAGCTCAGCTGGCCACATATGCTCAGACCCGGAATGATCTTTTTGTCACAACATTTGCAGGAGAGAAAGGACACAACAGAAACACTGCATCATCCCTGTCACCAGCCTCCCTGACAAACTAGCTGGGCCCTCTTAGTCTTTCTCAAATAGAGCTACTCCCAGAACTTCCCAGCACTGGAAGCAATTCTCTTCATGCCCAGAGTATTAGGATACATCCTCATACTCTGACACAGACAGGCAAAAGGCAGCACCAGTACCAAAGCCTGCAGTTACAGTAAGGACAGGGCTTACACGGACCTGTGAGAGAGCCAGAAAAGCACCGACTGTGCCCACAGCCCAGCACCTGGTAACACTAGAACCGTGTCACTAGCTACAGTGCTGCTCATCACATACCTGAGAAATCAAACAGGAACCTCGGCTTCCACCTCTCCAGCAAGAGGATGCCAAGAAGGGACATGCTGAGGAGAAAGAGGGGTCTCAGGGAGGTGGAGGAAAACAACCTAGAAATCAAATGAGAAATTGTTAGGCAGGATAAAAGGCTGCAAACTACTGCTCTTGATGAGCAGGCAGGTACGGCTCAGTGTACGGCAGGGCGGAAACACCCGACTGCTACCGGCCACTGCAGCAAGCACTGTACTCCGCAGACACCCCCCCTGCCCCAGCACCTTCTCAAACGGCGCCTCTGCCCACCACCAGACAGCTGACTACCTGCCATCTCCCAGTGCTCTCCTCCACTGCTCCTGAGCTCCTCCTTCGGTTCTAAAACAAGGCTAATGCTCCCTTGTAGGAGTACAAGTCCCTCCAAATCCTCCAGGTGGAGGCTCTAGATAACACAGATACAAATTGCTGTAGCAGAAGACTGGTTGAGAATCAGCCTGTTTGCTGAAAACTTAGGTCCTATTTGTCACCACAAGGTCCAGCATTACCCTCAAATAGCACCAAAACACATCCTGCACCTGCCTCTAGATGCCTGTTCTTTCATCACAAACCTCTCCCTGTTTAATCAGAGCCCAGCACTTAAACGGTTTTGTTCCTCACTTGACTCTATCGTAAAACCTTTCATGTCCCTCATCAACACAGTGGCTCGAGCCAAATGCCAGCTCACACAATACTACTCACACATAGTCGTGCAATCCCACTGTCAAAGAGTTTATCTCCCCACTCCATATAGATTCAACAGCAAAGGTCCCAGGGTGGTGCTTGTGCCAGCAGTGGCTGCCTGCATTACTTCCTTCCTCCAAGCCAGAGCATCAGCACTTCCCTCAGGCTCAGAAGGACCGTTTCTAAGTCACTCCAGAAACAAATGCCAGGGAAATGCCTTCACCCTCGCCCCTTTAATGAACACTCCTCTCCAGAAAGGAAGAGCCGCTCTGCTGTTTTACCTCGCCCCTCTCCAGAAAGTATTTGCCAATAACTAACCTCAAAAGGACTGAGCAACGCTCGGAGCTGGAGAGCACCTGGCCGTGCAGCGCGGGGAAGGGCTGCGCTTCCACCACGCCACGGTCAGAGGCAGAGGACTTAGGAGCACGTTCTGCCTCACTGGGCAGCGCGGCATGAAAGCCACACACTTTCCGCGGGCTTACAGGACCTACAATGACCTAAACAACGTTTTTATCCCTTCTCATGGGACAACAGTTCTGTGGCTTAACACGTCAGCTCTTCCTCCTATTCCGCCTCATTTATGGATTGCAGCTGAAGGATACTGTCTGAATCCTCCATGGGACGTAAATAATTCCTCCTCCTCCATCATATTTAAATCTCTCTCTGCTGTCCCATATTCTGGGCACCCTTTGTTCTTCTCGACCTTTTTACGCACAGTCCCTTAGCCACCATTGTCTACCAACCCTGTCACCTCACAGCACGCCTCTCCCCCTCCCACTAACTTCAAAGCTCTGCTTTCAGACCTTTCCAGCAGAGGAGTCCAAAACCATTTAAGTACCCTGCTAGCACATACGCCTCTGATAATCATATGGATGAGGGAGCAGAACATAAGCAACCTCTTCACAGTGACTTCAAAGGCTGTTTAGTCACATACTTTCCCCTTCTCTGACTTCAGTCTGACCCTTCCTATTTCATCTGCAACCAACATTTAACTCTTTCCCTGGCCAGTTTTGACCTTTTCTGCTGGGAAAGCTGCTGGCTGAGAGCGTTTTTGGCAGTAAAACTGACTCACTGTTTATACAAACAAACAGGATGTTTTTCATTCCAATCCACAGCTGGGCTCTGCCACTCATGCTCCCGGCTCCTCATGCTGCTGCCCTGCCCGAGAGGCAGAGGAGAAGGGAAGGCAGGGCAGGGGGAATACGCTTGTCCCTAAACTGGCCGTCCTTGGCCTTTGCATGAAAAAATCATCACCCTCCAGAAAAATATTAATGAGCAAAAGGGTTTAAATAAAATGCCACGAGGCAGCCTGTCACTGCAGGAGGCCATAGGGCCTACTGACCGCGATTACGGAGTGAAGCGAACCGATAAAACACGGATGCAAAAATTAACCAGAAACGTGCCTGGGCGAGCCTCCAGTTGAGCCCAGCTGCATTTTATTATCACGGGGCAAATCCTGCCCAAGCTCTTGGCACTTTCTCCCCTCAGGGAGGGGCCTGCCGGAGGAAAACAGCACGGCTGCTCCCGGCTAAGCACATCCCCGCGGCGTTACAGGGTGCAGCTACCTCTCAGCTTTGCTGCAGAAATAGGGAGCGCAGGGGATCGCCATCGACCCCGAAGGGTCACAAGCGGCCGCCCGCCACCGCCAAGAGCTGAACGAGCAGCAGGCACCCCGACAGCCACCCGGCTGCTGTCAGAGCCGCCCGCCCAGCCTCAACGGCCTCGCCGGGGCAGGCCCCGCTGCCAGGCCGACCCCCCCCGCGGCCTACCCCCGCCCCAGCTCACCAGAGGGCCCCGCCGAGCGCGGCGGCGGTGACCAAGCTGTGCAGCGGCCTCTCCCACACCAGCAACCGCTGCGCCGCCGCCAGCGCCGCCTCCCAGCCCCGCAGCCGCTGCCGCAGCGCCGCCGCCAGCCGCGCCGCCGCCGCCGCTGCCGCCTCCTCCTCTTCCTCCTCGGCCGCCGCCGCCGCCGCCGCTGCCTCCTCGGCCCGGCCGCTCGCCATGGCTGCGGAGGGGGAGGAAGGGGCCGCTGTCACCGGGGGCTGGGGGGGAGCGGCGAGCGCTGCACCGGCCCGGGCGGGCGGCACCGCCTCAGGGGGACCGGCGGCCGCTGGCGCCGCGCGCATGCGCAGCCCGCCCCGCCGCGGGGAGGGCCAGCCCGCGCATGCGCCTGAGAGGGGCGGGAGCGGTATGGCACTCTGCGCAGGCGCGCCTTAGGCCACGCCCCCTGTACCGGAAGAGGAAGGGGGGCGGCAGGAATAGGCCTAGCAGCGGTGTTGCGGCCTCCGCCCCGGTCAGTGGATCCGGCCTCCTCTTCGGAGCGGCCCGGCACGCCGGAGGGGACTGGCCCTACGCCCTTGGAGCGGGCCCGGCACCTGTCGGCTACCGGTGGGGACCCGGCCTCGGAGTCGGCCCGGCACCCCCGGAGGGGACCCGGCAGCCCCTGCCCTAGGGGCGGGCGGGATGGACCTGGACGGGCTGCTGCTGGATGAGGAGGGCACCTTCTCCCTCAGCGGGTTCCAGGAGTTCACCGTGAGTTCCTGCCGAGGCGCTCCTGGTCGTGCCTGATGTCCCCGGCCCAACCTGTCTCCAGCTCTACCCCTCTGCAGGCCCCGGGCGTGTTCCCCCCTTAACCCCTGGCCCTGAAGAGCCCCGTGTGACCGTGCACCCGGGCCCCTGGCTGAGTTCCTGGGGGCCCTGCCGGGGCCGTTCTACTCCTGAGCTGGGTTGGGGTGGAGAGCCCGGTGTGGGGAGTGCTCAGGGCGTTTTTCATGTTTCTCCTGTCTGCCTGCAGTTCCTGCCCAGGCACCAGCAGCTGAGCGAGAGAGTGCGGAAGCGGCTCTATTATGGCTGGGATAAAGACTGCAGCCTGGATAATCTCTCCAGCCCCGTGGCAGGTGGGTTGCTGAATGTCCCCAGATGGGAATGCTGAGTCAAGGGGGTTGGAAGTAGCCCAGGGTCTGAGACCAGCAAGTCACCCGCTCCCTTACCAGAGCCAAATCCCACCCTCGCCCAGCCTTCTGTGCCCTGTGCAGCACAACAGGCAGGGTGCCAGAGCCTTATGCTGCCACTCTCTGTTTTGTTGCCCCATCTGGCCCACTGCTGCATTTTTGGCATCTCGCTGGTGTGCAGAGGCCTTTAGGCTCTTTGTGAATTCCTTGGCAGTGAAGGTTATGTCCCTGCTCCTGATGAGAGGTGTCTTGGACAGCTTCTTGTGCTCTGCAAAGTGCTGGAGAGTTTATTTAACTTCTAGTTCATTTAACTTGTAGCAAGTTCCTGCTCTGTGTTTGTCTGGGTCACATCCTTTTTTTTTTTTTTTTTTGCTGTTGATTCAGCAGTGTTTGGGAGAGCAGAAGGACGCAGCTGGGTGGAGGCTGAAGAGCTGGTGAAGGTGGAGAGGAGGGGTCAAGGGCAAGCAGTGGTTTGCTAGAGCGCCTTCACAGCACAGTTGTGTTAGCGTTTCCATTTGCTGCGTGCTCACACAGCTTGCAGGGGGCTGTTGAGCAGGTGGAGAAGCATACTTGTGTTCAGAACTCTTGTGATAGATTTAGGGAAATGGTCTGAAGTTGCCAAGAGGCTGTGTGTGACATACCTCGGCAAGGAGGGGGGTGCTGGGTGCGTGGTGATGGAACAGGGCCAGGCAGGACAGCCAGATGCCCGGGAGCTGCTGGGAATCACGAGTTCTGACGTGGACGGTGCAAGGGAGGCATGTGGCTCCTCTTTGGGGCCGGTGTCACACCCGGGTGTGAGACGGGGCTGTTCCACAGGGCGCTACCAGTGTTGCAGGTTCAAAGGGCACGTTCACAGAAGGCAGCTGTTGGGAGCCATGAACTATAAAGACTGCCTCGCACCCAGGAAATGCCTCTGCTCCAGCAGCTGGGGGTGGGAGCAACACAGAGAATGTCTGTGGGTTATCTGCTCTGACAGCTTCCTTTGCCAGCTGCTCGTGGCCGTTATCAAAAACGAGACCTGGGGCAATGGCACCTGCCTTGGTACAGCTGGGCCATTGCTGTGTGGAGAATTTACGGCACTGCTCTTCAGATGAGAGAGAGAGGCAATGGTGGGGAGAGTCCAGAGTAGCAGGAGGAGCTGGAAAAGGTCTTTGGCACTGGGGGGCCATCGCAGGAGGCACTGTGGAGCTGGTTGAGGGAGGAGAGGTTGAAAAGTGAATTTGTTCCTTCTGGAAAGGAGCTATAACCACCCTCCGCGTGCTGTGGCTGCGAGATGGGGACAGCAATCAGCTGCTCTCCCTGCCTTCTAGGGCAGGACACGCTGTCATGGGTTGGGTTTGCAGGCTGAAGAATCAGGTTTCCCATTGGGATGGGGCCTGGGGGGGCCTCGTGTGCTTTTGATCACTCAGTGCATCGCCGCTGCCTCTGCGGTGGCTGGTGTGGTGGCGCATGGGTGGCCAAGCGGGGCAGAGGGAGCAGCAGCAGCACGAGAGGCTGGGAGCTGCCAACGGGTGGCTGGAATGACCTGGGGAGGTCCCTTAGAGCAGTGTGTTTCTGAGCTTGGTGGCTGCTGTTGGGCAAGTAATTCCTGTGGGACTGCAGCTGTTCTCGTAGTTCCTGGAGAGGCATGGAAAGGAGGGATGTGGAGAGAAGAGGTTGCGTGGTGATGCTTCCTCTGGAAGCTGGAAATGCAGGGCTGCTGGGACAAGCTCTGCTCTTGATTCTGTCACCCAAAGGCTCAGCAGCAAAATGGAGCTGGAGTTGCCTGTTGAAACACTTCTTGCCAAGCCTTAGGCTGTAGTCCTGTTTGGGGTGCTCCTAGCTGGTCCTATTGCCTTGAGAAGTGAGATGGGAGCTGCTGAAGCTGTCAGCTTCTGGCCTTTTCAGTGCTTGAATGTTGAGGCACAGGGGAAACAGGCTGAGACGAGCTGCAGTTACACTGTGTCACTGCTTCCATACCCTGTTAGTGCCTTCGGGCTCCTCCTCACGTGAATGAGTACCTTGTTCGTCATTGTCTCAGAGACGCTGGGGCTGTGGTGTGGGGGAAGTTGGGTCAGTGCTGATGAGCTCTGGAGGAGGAGGGCGCTGGTTGGAGGGGAGCAAAAGACTGGGAAGACGTAGTGTTGACATCTGGTCCTACAAAGCCTCCGAAAGGGCTGCCTGAGGTCCTGCAGGGTGAGGGGAGGGTGTTAACCTCTCTGTGCAGCTAACTGCTGGTAACTCCTCATGACGCAGACATGCTAATCTGGATCTGGCACTGCTGCT
Organism: Leptosomus discolor; assembly: GCF_034619465.1. Lineage (NCBI taxonomy): Eukaryota > Metazoa > Chordata > Aves > Leptosomiformes > Leptosomidae > Leptosomus > Leptosomus discolor. Next base: position 18,188,164 of record NC_141395.1, on the reverse strand, counting down.
GGGCCTTGGACACTCGCGTCCTCTTCCTGCTCTGGTCTGGCTGTCCTGCCTATTTGTTTGTTCCTCCCTCATCCCTGACTTCTGCTGTCAGGGCCTGGCCTACCTCCACAGTGTAAATTAGACTTGAGGGGCTGAGCAAACACCAAGACTCAATGGGCTTGGGTGGGAAGGGGAAGGGTGAGGGTGGGCTGTGCCATATGGGGCTAAACCCTTTTGCTGCTTTTCTGTCCTAGATATTGCTGTGGAGCTGCTGCAGAAGGTGGCTCCCAGCCCTATCCGCAGACTCCAGAAGAAATATGTGTCTCACGTATCTCGGTAAGAAGCAAAACCTATTGCTCATGTCCCATGTCGGAACTGGGAGCTCTGGTCTCACCTGTGACTCCCTTCTGTCCCCTGGGCCAGCATTGGCTTTGTCCTTAGGCCTGATTAGTGTCAAAGAGGAGCTAGGGGAAGGTGACAGACAGGAGGCATAGTGGCTTCCTGACCCAGCCAGGCCTGCTTCAGGTTGGCCCTGGTCTCTGGGGTGCGGGGGTGCTCTTGTTACAGGGAGTCTGTACTGGCTGGATCTGCAGCTCACTAGGTAGCCAGGTCTGAACCCTGGGTCTGCTCTTGGCAGCTGAGCCCTCGCAGTGTGCCTGCCTGCGGGCAGGGCTGCTCGGTTTGGAGCTGCCTGTGCCTGGGAACAGGAGCCAGGGCTTTCTGCTCTCCAGCCTGCATCCCCTGCACTTTTTCCTGCTGCAGCTCAGGGCAGCTGGCGTGGAGCTGGCGAGGCTGGGATGTATCTGGCCATCTATGTGCTAAACCTCCCCGTTACCTATATGGGGAGGGAGCGGCCGCCTTGTGCTGTGGTGGCCGGGATGTTTGTAGCACGCAGATAACCTTTGGGTTGGTTCTTGCCCTGTCCCACAGGGAAGCTTGCATCTCACCCTGCTCCATGATGCTGGCACTGGTTTACATTGAGAGACTCCGGCACCGGAACCCTGAATACCTGCAGCAGATCTCATCTTCAGACCTGTTCCTGATCTCCATGGTGAGTGGTATGGGCTAGGGGGTCATTGGGTTGGAGGCAGGCCTGGAGGACTGCAGAGGGGACTGAGATCCTGTCCTTTGTCCTGCTTTTAGATGGTTGCTAGTAAGTACCTGTATGATGAGGGTGAGGAGGAGGAGGTGTTCAATGACGAGTGGGGAGCAGCAGGGAAGGTGGATGTCCAGACCATGAACACGCTGGAGATGAACTTCCTGAGCGCCATTGTAAGTGAGGCCAGCTATTTCACAGGGTCGGGGAAAGGAGGCAGTGAGGGGAGTCTGGATTTCTGCTTTTTCCCCACAAACTCCCATGAAGGAGTAGGGAGGGGTGTGTCTGGATGCTGGGTGCCCTGCCCTGACGGTTCTGACCTTTCATTCTGACCTTGACAGGACTGGAGTCTCTACACGGATCCCCGGGAGCTGTTTGAAGTGCTGAGCTGGCTGGAAGGACGGTAGGTGTGCGGGGCGGGGGTGAGCCTTTCATCTGCCTTGCAGCCCTGGCTCTGCCACTGCTCAGAGCTAGCCCTGCTGCAGTGAAATAACAGGTTGGGGTACCCGTGAGCCTTTGCTAGCTCTGCAGCTCCCTTCCACAGACCTTGAGCAGACCCAAGCCTGCCTGGGCTGAAGCTTCTTTGATGGGGAGGGTCCATACAACATCGACCATTCCCTTTTTTTCCTGCAGTGTGGCAGAAAAGCAGGGCATGTGGCGCGGCTGGTTCACCTACACGGATCTGTGCGTCCTCATGGAGCAGTCCATGTGGCAGCATGTGCTGGGCCAGTTCTACCAGCAAGTGGTGAAGGTAAGGGTGTGGAACAGCAGCTATTTGCACGAATGTGAGACCCAGCAGGCCATGGGTTTGGAGCAGGTCCCTTTTTTTTTTTCCACTGGGAGCAGCAGCTTGGTTTATTCCCTGTTGAAAAGGGAAGCTGTCAGAAGCCAGAAGATGGCTGATTTGCAGCTGTGCTGCCTGAGGCCCTGCAGCCTGGTGCTGGGTTAGTCTGTGCCCTGTGGTGGAGCACAGCCCCACAAGTCATGGTGCAAGCTCATGGTGGTGGTGTGGAGGAAAATGGGTGCTGGCTGGGAATTTAAACAGGAACTGTTAGATTTTTAGCTGTGGCATCTTGATTTGTGATATTTAGGCCCTGCTTTGAACAGGCTGTGTGCCGGCCGCTGTTAGCAGCGTGGCTACCTGCTCCCCACCATCTGGCCCTGGTGCTGGTGGTGCCATTTGCCATCACGGCTGCTGGGGCGATGCACGGCCCTGCTGGGTCACAGCTGGCTGCGGGGGGCTGCTGGGGGGGTCTGGGCTAACCGTTGGCTTCTCTGCAGCTGGCCTGCCTCCTGGGCGTGGTGTACCTGACCGGCTTCGCTGCTCTCTTTGCCTCTGTCACCGCGGTGCACCGCTCTGTGTGCCTGAGGAGTGTCAGCCCTGCAGGCCCCCGGCCCGCGCTGTTCCCCGAGGAGGGCACCTGCCAGCTGGATGCCCAGCTGGATGCCCAGCCGGCCCCAGTGCCTGACCAGCCGCAGCCCGAGCTGCCCGACAGCTCCCCAGCCAGCAGCACCCGTTGCCTGGGGGAGAACGAGACGACCGAGGAGCCCCGTCGCGGGGGTGTCACAGCGACTGCCCTCTACCTGTGGGGCAGTGTGATGACGGCTCTGTCCTACCCGAAGGCGCCTGATCTGGCCCAACGCAGGAGCCCCCCGCAAGGCCACTGCCGGAGAGTACCCACCGCCTGTGAGAGATCCAACCGTACCGCCCCCGCCGCAGCCCCCAGCCAGCCTGGCCCCTTCGGACTCGCCGTGCTCCCGGCTCCCCCGGCGCTCCACTGCCATGCCTGCTCAGCCGGCGCGGGCCCCGCGTGGGGTGCAGCCCCCAACCGCAGGGACTGGCTGGACCCCCTGGGGCTGCAGCAGTGTTCCTTGCACACTGCCATGGATCTCAGTAGAATCAAGAGCTTCATTTTCCCCAGCTAGGAGCATGGGGCAGCAGCCCCTTTCCCCCTTCCCTCCTAGTGTGGCACAACTCACTTCCTTGCACTTCTGGGACCCCTGATCCCTGGGACTGCATGGGGCGGGAGGCCCCAGTGTTACTTCCAAACCAGCATTTGTGTCTCCCCACCCAGGGCAGGGGTGTCTTTCACTTTGGGGGCTGCTGGGACAGTTTGGGGCAGAGTTGGCTTGCTGTTGGGGTGCTGGGGTGGGAACCTATTAGGTGGAGGGTAGAAATGAGGTGCCCATGGGTTGGGGTGCTAGGGCAAGGAGGGTGTTGTACCTCTTCCTACAGCGAGTGGGTGGCCCTTGGTTGTGCTGGACAGAGGTGGTGTGTGGGATGTAGGACGCTGTGGCTGTGTGTGCAGGGTGGAGGGGCTGCAGCAGTAACCCCAGTGTGGGGAACAGGGTAGTCCAGGAGGAGGTGGGGTGCCTGGGTGAGGGAAGAGGAGGTCAAAGGAGGGCGGGAGCGAGCAGCCTGAGCTGGCTGGCCACGGCAGCAATTCCCCTTGGGGGCTGCCAGGCCGCTTTTTGGAAGGTGTAAGGGTCACACCATGAGGGGACCCCGATGTGGCTGTGCCCCAGGGAAGGGTTGTGCTCTGCTGGGCTTGGAGATGGTGTGGTGTGGTTAAGGCTGTGCTTCCTTATCCTGCTTGTGTTGGATGTGTTGAAACTGGCGTGCTCTGTGACCCCATCCCAAACCCCAGCTGTATGTGGTTGTGAGCAAACAGTGCCTGACTGCTCCTGGGGGTGGGGAGAAGGCACCTTGTTTTGCTGATCAGCCCAGTCATTGTGCCCCTTCTTTTTACTGTGGATTTTACACCTGTTTTTCACTCTTTTGTAGATGCAAATCTCTTCCAATAAAAGTAGTTCTTGCTGTGCACCTGCCTTGTCCTGCTGAGCTGCCCCTACCCCAGTGTGGAGCCCCATCGATGCAGCTGCGCTTGCTCTCTGAGCCGGGGTGCAAGGCAGATCCTGGGTGCTGCAAGTGAGCTCAGGAGCACTGTGAGGCCTGGCTTCCAGGGCTCAAGAGGGACCAGGCCCTCTGGTGACAAGAGGGACATAGTGGCTGGGGAAGGCAGCGACAGTGGGAGAGAGGAGGTTCCCTGACTTTGGGAATGTGTGGAACGCCTGGTCTCCACTGCTCTTTGCTCTCCAAAGTCTGTCCAGTTAATGAGCGAGCTCTGAGCGGCAAGGGCTTGGCAGGGTTGCCGTTGTGGTTGCTGGCACAGCCACCTCTGTGCTGTGACAAAACATGAGCATCCCCTGCCTGTGCTCCTTGAGGAGCCTTCCCAGCCAAGCGGGCAGCTCTTGTCCCTGGCATCCTTGTCCAGTGGCAGGATTCAGTGCCCTCCTCCTAGGAGCACAGGGGATGTGGTAGACCCCCATCAGAGATCTTCCTGGTGTGGGCACAGTGCCCACAGAGGGGAATGGCAGGACGTATGGGGGGCTGTGTAGCTGTTGTCAGGCTCCTCGGGGCCGGGAGGGCAGGGGGATGCTGTGCTAGGGAGGAACAAGCACAGGCAGGGCACGTGGAGCCGGAGGATGCCGCTGGTGCGGATGCTCCAAGCACATGAAGGAAGAGGTGTCTGCTGTGGCCCGCCCAGTCCCTGTGAGGAGGCAGGGATGGGACCTGGGCTGTGGGCAGTTGGCACTGTGCTGGCTGTGGGTGGCTGTCATCTGGCCCTTGTGACAACCCAGGGTGACACTTGCATTCCTGGCTGCAAGGGCAGGTTATTCACCAACTCAAGTTAATGGCTAACCCCGGGGCAGCTGCTGTGGAAGGTGGAAGTTCAGCCTTGCAAGGGCTCAGAGGAGCCCTCGGGGGCGGGGGAGCCTGCCCACCCCTTCTGCACCGCAAACTGGGAGCGGTGTGGGGAGGCAGCAGCATGAATGGGGGCCACCATGGAGCGCCTGGTGCTGGGAGCGCCATGCTCGCATCCTGCGCCCCGCAGAAGATGTATTCCTGGATGCTGAGCTGTTGTTTAGCCCTTCAGGTAATGGGGGGGACCACGATCAACATCCAGAGAGATGGGGAGAGGGCTGGGATCCTCGCAGGTGGCAGGGCAGGGGCTGCATCCTGCCAAGCAAAGGGTGCATGGGGCTCTGGCCAGGGTGTGCTGGGAGGGGAGTGGGCAGTGGTGGATGCTGCCCGGTGGGTGTCAGTGAGCATGCACCCACTCAGGGGGGCTCAGCGTGGGGGGCGGCAGCGCTGGGTGCCACAGGGAGTCATGGCCACCCCCTCTTCTCCCCGCACAGCACCTGGCCGTGCAGGCCTCCTCGCTCTGCATCTTCCACCTCCTCCTGCTGCCCACCCTGCCCGAGGACCTGCTCCAGGCCCAGACCACCAGCGAGCTCCTGGCACGCAGCCTCTTTGCCTGTGGCATCTCCACGGTGCTGCAGACCACCCTGGGGAGCCGGTGAGCAAGGGGGACAAAGGGGACACAGCTGTCGCCAGGAGAAGGGTGATGCCACGGCAGGGCATGTTTCTGCCCCTCCTAGGCTGTGGGAAGACAGGCTTTGCTGGAGGTGGGAAGGGACATGAGGACAACCCTTTGCCCTGCATCTCTGCGTGGCTGTCCCCTCCCTGCCATCACTGCATCCTCCTCTCTCACGTGTCCCTCTAGCAAAGCTGCTGTGCTTTACCTCTAGCTCCTCACTCCAGCACCAGACTCTGCTCCTCCAGACTGTCCGGTGCCTGTGCTGCCCACACCCCACATGGGGGCTGGGTGTGTGCTTTGGCAAAGCCCCCGACCTCTGTGTGCATCCTGTGTGCTGCCGCTTGGGATGTGCTAGGGCACATTTGGGACATGGTGTGACCTCCTGCCACTTTGGGCTTCTCATCTCCTTCCCTTCCTGTCCTTTGCTCCTCTGGCAGCCAGAGCTTGGGGAGCAGCCCTGTCCCCTCTTTCCTCCATAATGTGCCCTTGCTGTCCCCTTCCCCAGGCTGCCGCTGGTTCAGATCCCATCCTTTGAGTACCTGGTCCCTGCCATGGTGCTGAGCTCCCACCTATCCCTCGGTGCCAGCGTGGACAGAAACGGTGAGCGCAGCCCTGGAGCCTGTGTCCCGTGGGGCCCAGGCCGTACCAGTGCCAGGCAGTGACATGGTGTCTGGCCCATGGGGTAGGGGTGAGGGATAGCAAGGGGTCCTGCCTGCTGGCCCCTCTGGTGATGGTGCACAGCACCCTACTCACCCCTTAGCGCAGCCCCAATGCATTTGTTCGCCTCCCCGGGGTCAGAGCTTACAGGGATGCTGGCATGCTGGCCCTTCTCCATTCTGTGCTCTTGGACCCGGCTCCAGGAGCCCAGCATCCACGTGCATCATACCCCTCGGAAATTCCCTTCCAGGCACAGCTGTGGCCAGTGCGTGCCCTGCACCACACTGCACTGTCACAGGGAGCCAGGCTGCCTCACTGCGAGAGGTGGGTGCTCCTGCGCTGGGCTGGGGGTCCTCATCCTCCTGCTCCACCAACACCCCAGTTGTCACCTGCATCCCTGTGCCCCTAGTCCGTTTTCCAGCCCTCCTGTGGATTGCCATGAATAGAGGGGACACAAGGGGGTGCGCAAAGGCAACGGGGTTTGTGGTGCATGTGGGTGCATATGTTCCCTTGGGCTTGGGGTGAGTGGAGCATGGGGTACAAGCGATGCTACAGGGGTGGTGGGAGGGTGGCCAAGGGAAGGTGTTGGGTTGCTCTCCATGTATCCTGTCCCATGGATCCCATCCTTTCCTCCTGCAGGTCTCTGGAGCTGTGCTGGTCTCTGGGCTAGTTCAGCTGGTGCTGGGAGTGTCTGGCGTGTGTGGGTGGGCAGCCCAGTGCTGTGGGCCCATGGTCCTGGCCCCCAGCCTCTCCATCATCGGGCTGTCTGCATACAAGGAGGCTGCTTTTTTCTGCTCTACTAACTGGGGGGTAGCACTGCTGTACGTGAGCCTGGGGTCCATGCTAGTGTGCAGCCCCTGAGGCTTCCCTTCACCATGGGGACAGGAATGGGGCATCCAGTGTGCAGTGCATGGCGCACGTCTGGGGCCTCATCGCTGTGATGCTGCGTGGTAACCTGTGCTCCCTCTCCTAGGCTCATGTTCCTCGCTGTCATGTTCTCCCAGCATCTGGGGTCCTGTCGCCTGCCCTTCTGTGCCTGGCCTCAGGCTCAGGGGGGCTCCATGGAGCCGCCTGTCCCCACCCTGCGCACATTCTCGGTACCGTGGTTTGTCTGACCCCACTCTCTCCTCCGTGCCCAGGCTTCTCTCTGAGCCTGGCTCTTTGGTGTGGGGTTACGTGGGACCTGGTAGCCCTGAAGCAGAGCTGGGTCCTGGAGGCAGAGGCAGGGGTGAGAAGTCCTGGTGCAGGTCCCAGGGCATGGGTGCTGCTGGGGGAGTGCAAGGAACCTGTGCTTGAGGGTGTTGGAGCAGCAGATCCTGGGATGCTCCCTGCAGGGGTAAGGGGAGCTGTGGCATTGCTCCCTGGGAGAGGTCACAGCACAAGGACTTGCTGTTTGGGGCACAGCAGATGGGGTGCTGGCCAAGGCAGGGGAGGAGGGTCCCCAGCTGAGAGTCCTCTTGCTGCTTTGCAGGTACTGCTCCCATTTGCTGGTGTCTGCATCGTCTGTGCCATCCTCAGCCACCTCCACATCCCCTGGGAATCACTGGACCTGGCCATGGCACGGCTGTCCTGGGCCAACAGCACCGTCCATGCCCCTTGGGTCCGCATCCCCTACGCAGGTGGGGGGCGGCAGGGCTGGGTGCAGCCATCCGCCTTTGGCCAGGGCCTCTTTCACCTGCCCCTTCTCCCTCCGCTGCAGGCGAGTGGGGGTGGCCGCTGCTCACTCCCCGGGCGCTGGCAGTGGGCATTGCCATGGCCATCGGCTGCAGCATGAACTCAGTGGGTTGCTACGTGCTGTGCGGGAGGCTGCTGCGGGCCCCCCGGCTGCCCCCCCATGCCTGCAACCGGGGGCTCTGTGCAGAAGGGCTGGGCAGCCTCCTGGCAGGGCTGCTGGGCACCCTGGGAGGCACGGCCGCCAGCATTGCCAACGCCTGCACCGCCGGCCTCACGCAGGTATGCCTGGGGTGGGGGGAGGAAGGTCGGCAAGGGATGGGGAGGCACTGGAGCAGGAGGTGTGGTGGACCTGTGGCACCCAGACTGTCACTGAGCCAGCACTGGGAAAGGCAGGTCTGTATGGCAGGACTGGGGGGACAGTGGGGGGTGATGCTCCCCATCCTCATTTTCCCTTCCTTTCCACCAGGCTGGCTCTCGCCTCTCGGTGCAAGTAAGCGCACTAGTGTGCGTGGTGCTGGGCCTGTCCCCGAGGCTGGCAGGGCTCTTCACCCGCATCCCGCTGGCGGTTCACGGTGGGTACCCTGCCCTTCCCCTGCATTGCAGTGCCTGCAGCCTGCCTGGCTCTGTTTGACTCCTGCCCCTTGCAGGAGGGGTGCTCTGTGTCACCTACGCTGTGGCCGTGGGCACCGGGATCTCCTACTTCCAGTATGCGGACATCGACTCTGGGAGAAACATCTTCATCGTTGGCTTCACCATGTTCATGGCACTGCTGGTGCCGCGGTGGTTCGGTGCCACTCCAGCTCCCTTGGCCACAGGTAGTGGGGATATTCCCCAGGGAAGGCAAAGCTTCGGGCACTGTGGCATGGTGACCACACATCTCTGATGTCCTGGGAGGCTGGTTCAGCTCATGGCAGCAGGCAGCTCCCTCCAACCCCTGGATCTGCCATGGCAGCTCCTGCCCCTTTCCCACTGTCAGGCTGGGACGTCATGGGTGATTCTGCCACTGTCCCTACAGGCTGGGTGCCCCTGGACCTCCTCTTCCTCTCCCTGCTCATGGTGCCCATCTTCTTAACTGGCTTCTTGTCGTTTTTCCTGGAGAACACGGTCTCAGGTGAGGGGCTGCTCTTGGTGCTCTGTGTGAACACCTGCTTTGAGGGCTGGAGCTGGCCATGGGATTGTCCCTGAACCACCAGCTCTGCCTCCAGGCAGCCCTGCTGGGAGTCCTGGGGCTGGTGTGGGCCAGGAGGGTGCAGCTGGAGGAAGGGGCTCCCATCTCATTGCACACCACCCTGCTTGCAGGAACTCTGGAGGAGCGAGGGCTGCTCTCCGAGCTGGCGCCATGGAAAGCTGGGGCAGGTGATCGTCACCCCCGTGGAGAGAGGGGTGAAGCCAGCCAGGCGTATGGGCTCCCTGCTGGGCTGAGGAGGCTGCTGCCGTCCTCCTGCAAAGCCTTCCCCTGCTGCTTCCTCTGCCCGGGGAGTGAGGAAGAGGAAGAGAAGGAGGAGGAGGGCAGCCATGCCACTGAGGAGGGGACCACTGCCCCAGGGGAAGGGACGCAACTGCTCCCCAAACCCAGTTCAGGGGAGCCACAGCTTGACAGGAGGCCAAGCGAGATGGAGATGCCCACATGGCACGCTGTGGCCTGACCCCACGGTGTGTGGACACCTCATGGGGGACTGGGGCTGTGCCCCCAAGGCAGCTTGTGAGTCACTTTGATCCTCATTTCTGAAGTCCACGTGGACTGGAGGGACCTGCACTTCCACACTCCCAGCACAAACCTCATTTCCCTGCTTGGGAACGAGCTATAAAAACCTTCATTCAACTTTGTCCCTTCTAGGGGGTTCCTTTCCAGCCAGGATTTGCCTGGGAGATGCCAGTTCACCCTCCCCTGGTTCCCTGAGGACTGTGACTGCGGGGGGCATGGCCACCTGATGCCACTGGAGCTGGGGATGTGGGTGCCCCTAAAACCCACTATGTGGACGTGGCTGGAGAAGGGCTCAGTGCTTTGGCCAGCCCCAAAGGGCTGTTGTCCTGGGCTCTGCTCACCCACTGGCACCATGCTCAGGACACAGCTGTGTTCCAGCTGTGCCCATGGCACCAGGCGTATACAAATGCTCTGGCACACCAGGATGCCTCAGGCTCGGGGTGCAGCTCAGCTCAGTTCCCTGAAACAGTGAACCCCTTCCATCGGCAGCGGCTTGGTGCCAGCAGTGCTCACCACTTAACTGCCCCCCAGGTATCACTCTCGTTGCTAAACCAGCCAGCAGTGGATTTCTCTGGGGAAGAAAACATTGCCTTTGACCCCCGTGATTAAGCTCAGTGCCTGAGTTGTTTCTCGCTGCTGGCTGGTTACACCAACTGCAGCAGAGTCTGCACCAGTCCTGCTTGTTGCTCCAGGATTTACAGCAGATCAGAGTCCAGGGGCAGGGCCCTGCACTCCCAGTGCTGTCTCTACCAGTCTGAACTAGCTTGCAAAAGCCCAGCTGTATGGTAGGAAAGGCTGGGGCTTTGCAGCCCTTGGGTGATGCAAGCTGGCCTGGAGTGCAAGCTCGAAGGCAGGATGGAGTTGGAGGACAATGGAGCTGGTCTACAGGAGTGACATGCTCAGGCTAGACCACAGCTCCAGGTTCTGGTTGCCCCCTCCACCTGGTCCTGAGGAGCCCTCCCAAGGCCCAGGAACACCCAAAGGTGGCTGCAGGGTATGAGGAATGTGGTGCCACTGTGCGTGCAGGTCCTCAGGGGTGAGCACCTTTTCCCTACCTGTCTGTGATCCCCACAGCTGGGCCCTGTGCACCCAGTGTGTATAGGGTGTAATGCACAGCCTGGCCTCACCCAGCCAGCACCCTTCCCAGCACCCCAACCTGGCCCTGTGTGCCAGCTGTGCCCAAAGCCCAACTGGGTCTGGCACCCCACCCTCTCCTGCACCTCAAACCCTTGTGCACCCTAAACTGACCATGCAACCCAGTCTGTCCTGCACCCCAAAGCCCCTGCCTGCTCCCAGTATCCTTGATGCATGGGGTGCAGGCAGGAGATCACAGTGCATAGGTGCTGGGTGGGGAGGGGGGCTCAGTACCCAGGCGAGGATGAGGCTGCACTCAGCGTGGGGGTGGTCGGAGGGCCGGAGGGTGCACAGCGCCCACGGCCCCTGCCAGGCTGGCACAACCCTGCTCTGCGGTGTCCTGCGAGCCCAGCCCCCGGGCGTGGGGGACACGGGCACCCGCACCCCCAGCTGTGCGGGGCTCACTGGGGGGCAGCAGCCAAGTGCCAGCGCAAGCCCAGGGGTGCAGCGGTGCAGGTGTGTGCCCTGGGCCGTGCCTGCGTGGGCGACACGGGGCCAAGGGACAGGAGCCCCCGGCTGCTGCTGCCGCTCCGGGCCGCGCCGTGCCCGCAGCCCGAGGGCTGTCCCCAGCTGAGCGCTTCCACCGGGGCGTTCCCGAACAGGAGCACGCTCAACCCAAACCCTTGAGGCACTTCAGTCCCCGTCGCTTTGCACAGCGGCACCTCCCGTGACCACGCGGGAAGCCCCAGCTTGGGCCCCCATCGGCAGGCAAGGGAGCAGCACCCCTCGCCCCCCGCGCCCCGCAGAAGCCACGGCCGCGGCGCCGCTCCCCCGTCCCGGCGTGCCCCGGCAGCCGCCCGCCGCGGAAGAGCGCAGCATGCTGGGAGCCGTAGTCCGGCCCTCGCCTCCGGCCCGGCGCCGCTCGCCTCGCCCCGGCAGCCCTTGGCCCGCCCGCTCCTCTCTTGCCCTCGGGTAACTCCGCGGCTCCGCAGAGCCCCAGCCCTGCCGCCCGTCCCCCGGGGGCGCCCGGTCCCCCGAGCCTGCTGCGGGGGGGGGGGGGGGGGGCGGAGCGGGGCGCGGCAGCGCTCGGGGCGCCGTGGGCAGCTGCCGGTGCTCTGCCCGCGGCGGTACGGGCAGGGGGTGGCGCCGTGCTCCGCGGGGCGCAGGGGACGGGGTGTCCGAGCTGCCCGTCCCGGTGCAAACGGGGCAGCTTAAGTGTTAATTCTGCCGTATTAATGGCAGCGCGCACCGGATAACGTCGGGGAGGCAGCAGTTACGTTGTGCGTCTGCATTTGGGGTGCTTCTCGTGAGCAGGGGTAGGAACCGCCCTGCACAGAGGTCCCCAAAATGCCCGTCCTGGCAGAGCTGCATGAATGTGCAGGGATTTCTGTGGCCAGAGCTGGATGAGCATCCTCACCTCCGGGCTGCGAGGTGGGATTGGCATCGTGGAGGGGCCGGCAGTGACCAAAGGTCCCTGCAAAGCCACCCTAGGGACCAAGATCTTCCTGGGTGGGGGAGTGAGAAAGAGACCCGCTTGCTGTCTTGCAGATGGAGGGCTCCGAGGAGCTGGAGAGCAGCCTCCTAGCACAGCCCTGGGCTTCTGTTTGCTTTGGCGAGTCTGCTTTTCTTGCCAAAGCGTGCTTCAGGGATACTGGCTACATCGTGCTGATCTCCGACCTCAGCGGTGTCTGGTACGAGAGTGCAGATGCCGAGACTGTGGGACAAAGGTCCAAGGTGAGTGTCTGGAAAGTCCAGGGACCTCCTTTTCTCCTCGCAGCAGCTGACATGCCAGCATAAACTGCTTGGTGACTCAATGGCTCTTGGTTCTGACAGGGCTTGGGTGCAAATGCCTGGCCTGGGAAGTCCCCAGGCGGCTCTGCCTAAGTGCTGTCACCCTGCTTGGCCAAGCACCCTCCTCCTGGAAGTGTGGGCCAGGCTATTTAGCGTGCCCAGGGCAGCCAGGTGTTCACTGGGCCTGCATGCTGAGGCCAGCACACTCATTTCACTTGTGGGCTGGATGGGCAGCTTGTTTCCCCAGGACCAGTGTACTACAGAGGAGCTTGAAACAAGGCTACCTTCCCACCAGTGACGGAGAGACTCCTGTTCACGTTCATAGCTAGGCACAGGCTCCCATGGGGCGTCCTGTCAGCACGGCCCCCAAAACAAATGGGCCCATGCCTCATGCCCTCACCCTAGCCCATGTGCCTAGGCCCCCATGTAGCACCCCTGTCTGCCATGTTCCTCCACCCACAGAGTGGCTGTGCTGAGCGGCTGGTGGCAGGAGGAGTGAGCATGTGGTGGCAGCCATGCCCCAGCTCTGGCAGGCGAGCTGAGCTGTGACAGCTCTCGGCCAGCCTGTGGCACTGGTGGTGGTATGCAGGACAGATGCGCTGGTGGAGACCATTGTACCCTGCCCACCACCTGCACCCTCCTTGGCTGGCAGGGCAGGGGAGCCTTCCTAACTTGGCTGGCCTGGGAGAACCGGTGGGGAATGTCCTGTGGTGGGGCTGGAAGCCGAGGCCCAGGGATGGCTTTTTGCAGCATTGGGACATGCAGAAGTAGTTTGACTCCTTCTGTGCTGGAGTTTCTACTGCTTTTTTGCCAGTGCCAAGGTCCTTAAGTCATTGCTGCACCCCTAACCTTGCCTTTCCCCAGGAGCTGAACAAGCGGCTGACAGTCCACGTGTCCTCCTTCCTGCGCCACTTGAGCAAGCTGATGTGCCCCTTGCTGGCCGGGCAGCCGGACGCTGCCACCTCCTTCTTCTGCCACCATGCTGCTGGCAGTCTCAGCCTGAATGTGAAGAGCGAGCTCTCGGGGCTGCCCTTCTACTGGGATTTCCACTGCTGCCCCGCTCCCTTGGAGATGGTGAGCAAAGCTGTGGAGAGTTTGGGGAGGGGGACAGCCAAAATTAAGGACTGTCTCCTAATGCTTAGAGACTTTTGGGTGGTCTTGGGCCATCTGGTGGCTGTAGGGTGCCTGGCTCTGCCTGATGCCCCTTCCGAGGTGTCACTGTCCCTGTTTCTTCCCATCGTGGATTTGGCACCTTCGTTGGCGATGCCTTGCAGCGAGGCAGGGATGGCCCAGCACGTCCTGCTGCTGCAACCAGGGCAGCAGGGAGACGTCCAATTTGGGATGATGCCCCGCCAGCACCACCCATGGCAGAGCGATGCTGCTCCCCTTTGGTGCACGCCATGAAGTGGGGCATGGAGCGGCGGGTACCCCCAAAGGCTCTGCAGGCACCCTGTCCCGACGGAGGGAATTAAAGCGAGCTCTCCTCGGCTTTTGAGGGATTGCTCTTACCACGGGGCTGCGTACCGTGCTGGGTTTTGGGAAGCAGCCCCCGGAGCCCGCTGTCTCAAGCTGAGCACCCAGGGGCAGCACCTCCGCCGGACCCCCGGCAGGCGGGATGGGCGCTGCGGGGCCGGGGGCTGCGCGGGCCGCCCCCCCCCCCCCCCCCCCCGGGGCCCTGCGGCTCTGCACGCACAAGAGGGCGCCCGGTACCCGCTAACCGCCTCGGCGGGAGCAGCCCCGGCCCCGGGGCCGGCCCTGCGGCTCCGCTGCCGGTGGGCGGCCGCGGGAGGAATCGCCCTAAATCCCCGACACCCCCCTCCCGCCGGGTCCCCCGGGTCCTGGCTGCGGGGTATCTCCCTTCTCCCCCCGCCCCCCGCGAATGGCTGCGCTTGGGCATCATGGGGAGGGATGCTGGGGTCCCCATCTGCCGGGGGGGTGTCTGTCCTCCCTGGGCAAGAAGTGCGGAGGCTGAGCTGAGAAGATGCAAAGCCCGAGCTCTCATCTGGTAACCGCTCCTCTCCTTTTGCTTGGAAACGTGTTGGATGTCTGCAAGGCACCCAGGAGGTGGGGAGCAGTTGGGATGCTGAGCGTGGCTGGTGTGGGTGCAGGAATGGGGACCAACTCTACCCTGCTAAGCTCCATGCAGCAGCAGCCAGCCAGGGGCTTGAGGCAGGCACAGAGCCCACCTGGCAAATCACTGCTTGCCCCGTCCCAGCTCTGCAGTGGATGGTGCCCTCCGAGTGCTTGGGTAGCTGATGTCTGTCACCTCTGTGGCTTGTGCCTGGGGGTGAGCAGAGCACAGAGCCCACCGTGGGGTCACGACAGGAGCGAGAAGGCTTCTCAAATGATGCTGGGTTTGCTGCCCTTCCACCCATGGGATCAGCCTGGCCACAAAGACAAGGGGCGTGCTGGGGTGGAGGGATCCCAAATGCTCTCCCAGGGGCTGTGGGAGGTGATGGGAAGGAGGCTGCTTCATGTGCCTGGTGGGCCAGGGTGGCCCAGCCTGGCTCTGGGGCAGGGGACATGCCCAGGGCTCTGCATGGGGTTTGTGCAGCCGTAAGCTAAGGGTGGGCATGGTAGGCTGCGATGGGGAGCTGCAGCCTGTGCGAGTCGTGCGCATTGGGATCCCCACTGCTTTTAATCTTGCCTCCCTGGGAAAGTCTCTCTCGTTCCTCAAGCTACGGTTTGACAGCTTGGGCCCTTCTGATTTTTTGCCCATCTGTGCCTGTTTGCTATGTAGGAACATGCCATGGGGTGCACAGAGCCGTGGGGAGGGTGTAGGTGGCACTTGGGGAGCTCTCTGCCTCCTGCTGCACCCCAAATGGCGGGTGGAGCATTGCCTACCCGTGCACCCTGTCCCCGTCAGGGTCTCCCACCCAAGCCCTCCCCTGCTGCAGCCCCCAGCTGTGAAAGGATGGGGCTGGGATGGAGGGATGTGTCCCGCAGCATCTGGCCTCCCTTCTCCCGGCTCACATCTTTCAACCGCTTCCCACTGAATTCAGGTGAGACTTGGGGTATCTTGGGGAGCCCTGTGTGACCTGGGGTGCAGCTCTTGCTAGGGCCTTGCTGGCTGCCCTGCTTTGACCGCTCTGTGGACAGCTATGCGCCTCCCTCGACCTTCCTAAAGAGTGTCCCTCCTCCATCCTAGGTGTCCCGTCACCTTGTGCAGCCCCTGATTCGGATAAGCCTGGCGCTGCAGTACCAGGTGCAAGAGCTGACCTCCCTGCTGCTCCAGAAGGATGCTGAGATTGAAGACTACAGAGATAGCGGGGCTGCTCTCAGCAGAGGTGAGGAGGAATGCCCGGGGCAGAGAGAGGAGCAAGCAGGGAGTGAGTTTCCTCCTTAGCTCCAGGCTGGCGTGCTCTGCTCCCTCTGGCTACTACCCAGCCAGGCTTGTGTTTCATGTTCAGCCGCGCCGGCAGCAAGACGGTAGCCAGAAGGCTGGGGAGCAGCCCCTGGGGAGAGCTGGGGGAGGAACGGCCCTTGACTGGTAGCTGGAGGAGTTGGGGAGTCGCCAAGGGGCTCTCTGCTTTGCCGAGAGCACCTGGCTGCTCCCCAGGAGCCGGCGGGGATGCCAGCGAGGGCTGGCCCTGGAGCGGTGTCAGGCTCCCTGCCCGAGCACAGTAGCTTGCCGAGAGCTTGGAGAGCAACCAGGGGCTCCCAGCTTGCCCCGCCGTGGGAAGCACAGCCGTGTGCGTGCCCCCCCCTCCAGCACCCAGCCCACCCAAAGGCCCCTTGGGTAGGATCTGGGTCAGGACCTGCCTGGGGCAGCCACCTTGGCGGGGGGGGTCGTCCTCCACCCACGGTAGTTGGCTGGGCACTGTTTTTCGGGTCATCCTTGCTAGTGCCATGCTCTGTCCTGCTGCCAGAGGTGATACCTGCCCTTCCGTGGGAACCTTGTCCCCTGTGGGATGTGGGGTCTGATGAGGGTCAGCCCTGACTTACGTACGATGGCCAGGAAGGTGATGTGGTCCAGACTCTGTCCCATGGCAGGTACCCCACCTCAGGAGCCTGAATCTGCCCTGCAGCTGCACTAGAGCTGCATCCCCTCTGTCCTGCTGCATGCTGGCTCTACAGGGCTCAGAGCAGCCAGGACAACCCAGTTTGGGTCCAGGGATGGATGTTGGTGGGCAAGTGGTCCCTTGCCTGGGCAGGGCGGGAAGCTGGGAGGAGCCTTTGCACCAGTGCTGTTGAGCAAAGCTGGCCAAGTGCTTCTCCAGACAACATCTTAGCCACGATGGGAAAAATTAGTGTTTTGAACAAGGTGCAGAGCAGCATGAGCTATAACAGGGGTTTGTCCCAGTTCTGCAAGAGGAGGACACAGGCTGGCTCACCCCTCCAGAGAAGCAGCTGGAGACAAGCAGTCCCCCGTCCTGCAGTGCTCAGACCCAGGCGGCTCTTTCAAGCTTTCAGATCTGGGAATGGTGCTGAGCATGTTCTGCCACTGTCCCCTGCTTCTCTGTGCAGGAGGGTGCTGGGACAAGTGTGGGTGAGCTCTGGGCTCTGCTACCTGGCTGCTGTCTGCATCAACAGGCTCAACCTTATTCTCCCAATTCCCTGTGGTCCTTGCACCTTCTGCTGACTGGGTGACGTGTCCCTAGCCCAAGGGGCCTGCTGGGCTCTCCTGCTGGGTCTGGGATGAGCCTGCTCACCCCACAGGCAGGGGAAGGGGAAACTGGGGTGGGAGGTCTGACCAGACCTGCCCGGGCTGATGCCTGCTCTCCCTTGCAGACCGCCTGCGGACAGAGCCTTTCCAGGAGGAGACATTTCAGCAGAACTTCATGGCTGAGGTAAGGAGCGGTGCAAGTCCTCCCTCCTTCAGCAAAAGGGTGTTGGGGAGCCGGCGCCAGCAGCCCCAGTGTGAGGTGTGCCGGCCTGGATGAGGGCACTGGTGGGGGTGGCTGGACTTGTGTGGAAGTGGGTAATGCCCACTGGCTCTCCCAAGGCCCTCCTTGTGTCCTTGCACCTTGTCTGCAGGGCGAGCAGAGCTGGAGGCACGCCTGCCATGGCCGGATGGGGACGTGGCACCATGTTTTGACACCCTCTTGGCACTGCCTGGCTGCTGGGAGTTGCCGGAGGTGTGAGCCGGGCTGGCTGCTCCACAGGAGCGCGCCATCCCTAGGGTGTCCTCACCTGCCCCCCCCGCGCTTGCCGTGGACCTGAAACACCCATGCTGACGGGAGGCAGGGAGCAGGTGAATGAGGGGAAGCCATCTGCTCCTTTTGCTTCACCTGCTGCTTTTAGGGGTGGCTTTGCCATGGCGTGTCATGGGGACAAGTGCCTTTCAGCTTGTTATCTGTGCCGTGCCCACCACTCTCCCCTTGGCGCACTCTAAAATCAGACACGTGTTTTGGAGAAACTGGGGCTGGAAGGAGAGAGTCTTTCCTCTGATCCTTTTTCATTACTGGAAATAATCACAGAAGCACTAAAATGATTCAAACCAGTGTGGCAAGATCAGAAATGATCGATGCCCATTGATGCGAAAAGGCTCAGGATACTTCGGAGTGTTCCTGTGCTCACTGCAAAGACACAGGAGTGGGGAGCAGCAGTGTCTGCTGGGGACTGGGGAGTCAGCCAGGGTGTTGGTGGTGTCACATGGGCTTCGAGAGGACATCGCTTTGTGAGACACATGCTGATGCTCTTGCACAGCCAAAAATGAACCATCTGCAGAGTTTCTAAAAATTAGAAACTATTTGTCTTTTATAAGAGGCATTGCATCCAGTGCAGGCAACTTTTGTTCCCCCCCCTGGTTTTGATGGATAGACATGAATTCACTGCTGGACTGCAACTTGGAGGTTGCCTAGGGACCGATGATCATGACCAGATTACATTCACCCTGGGCAAAGAAAGGACATTCCTAAACAGTAATTTATATCCTTCATGCTTTGAAAGGGCTAATTTCCCAAAGCAGGGGGAAAATTATGAGTGAAATCAGCTCGGAGGAAACATTTAGATAGAAAAATGTGAATGAAAATGGTGAGCTCTTTCAGAAGAATTTCAGAACCACAAAAAGCCACAATTCCACAATCAAGAAAGAGGGCAGCGCTGGCCGAGAGCCCGTTCTGGTTCAGTGGCGAAGTGAAGGCAGCAATTAGAAATAAAAGAGCAGTTTATAACAAATGGGAGAGCGGGAGTAGATAGCAATCAATATAAATTAGAAATTATGAAGTGTAGAAAATGGATAACAGAAGCTAAAGACATCAGGGAAAAATCATGGCAAAGGGCAGAAGGAAAGGGTTTTATTTAGTGTAGTAAGAGAAAACCCCAAGCTCCCAGTAACAGGATAAGCTTATTAGTAGATGGAGGTGGTAAAATGATTGATACTGGAGCAGACATGGCAGAAGCAGTCGGTAAATGTTTCGGTGCTGTCGCTGGAAGGATGCAGGCAGAAGTGCCAGGATCGGGGGATGATGAAGTGTGTCTTTGTCCGAGGGTCGGCTGAATAACATCTGCTAAAGATGAACATCAGGCTTGAAACTCAGAGTCCTCCGAGAGCTGGTAGGGTGTGGGGCACGGGGGAAGGTGCTCGGTGGTGCAGGGTGGGCAGGAGGGGAGGGATGCAGCCCTACACAGAGCCTTGCAAAAGCAGCTGGTGGGGAGCTCATCCAGCCCAGACTTAAAAGAGGGGAGGGCAGTAGGTGCTGTGTGTCCCGAGAACAGTCCAGGAGCAGCATCTTGGGGCTGCAGCACCAGACAGGGAATGGGAGCGTTTGGGAGATGCTCCCCTTCTGCATCCCCTGGCAGCCAGTTCTGAGCACTAGCCACAGGGGAGAGGCTGGTGGAGGGATGCAGTAATGTGTTCAGTCTGCCTGGGGGCATCTGTCTTCTCTACATTCATCCCGTTGCTTTATAAACCTGCTGTTGATGCTTTTGGCCCATGTACCCTCCTGCAGCAATGAGCCGTGAGCTGCAAGCAGCTGCTGCCTTTGGTTTGAACGTGGTACCCTCTCCTGATGCCTCCTAGGTCTTGTGTTAGTGAGGAGCACTGAACACAGCTTTGCAGCTCTCCACCACCAAAACTGGCTGTTCACCCCAGTCTCCCCTCTCTTCCTGCAGCAGAAGGGTGGGCTGGATGATCTCCTTGTCTCTGGGCAGGTATTTCAGAGCCCCCTGACAATTTAGTACTCCATTTGCCAGCTCCAAAAAGGAGCAGCATGAGAGGCTGGGGTCCCTCGGGACATACTGTAGGGAGCTGGGAACACTGCAACTGACTCTCATGTCTGGGTTTTCCAAAAGACGCCGGACAATCAGTGCGGAGTCGCAGGAGTGAATTGACGGCTAGGGAGAGAGCCCGGCATTGAGAGACTTGGAAGGGAAGAGCTCCGTCTAGCTTATCAGGGAGAAAATTGAGAGGCGCTTTGATTACAGTGCGTGAGGGTCTTTACAAGGAGAAAATGCTGGTTAGTGAAGGGCTCTCTTTAATCTCGCGGGGAGCAGCGGAGCACGAGCCAGGCACCAGGAGCCGGAGCCAGGCAATTTCGAGCTAGGACGGAGGCACTTGGGTTTGCTCCCACGGGCGATTAGTGATCGGGGCACACTCCCAAGGGCAGCGGTTGATCCTTCATCTCTTGATGTCTCCAAAAGTGGGCTGGGAGCCTGCCTGGAAGAAAGCCAAGTTGCTGGGCATGGTCTTGGGTTGTGTGTGGTTGAACATCAGGGGGCAGGAGGTCAGGAGGAGAGGTCTGATGGGCCTTCCAGCTTCTCCTTCTGGGAAGTGGGGCTTCAGGTTGTGGATTTTTGGTAGCGATAAGCACCTCTGGGCTGGAAAGGGATTGTGATGGTGTGGCACGGGGCTGGTGAGGTGCGGGAAAGCACTCCACATCTTTCCTTGGTTCCCAAAATTTTGCTGCATCCCCCATAGAGAGGAAAGGACCTGCCAGTCCCCCAGGGAAGAGCTGCATGGCCTCTCAGCTTAAACATGCCCTTCCCCTGGGCTTGAGTGCACTCAGCTGTCCAGGGCATTTTAACTAATCATGGGGAGTTTTCCAGCAAAGCCCTCGGAATATTTATACGTTTAGGAAACGACGCTTTCACACACACAGTTTTTGGCAAAGGTTCACTGCTGAGCAGCTGCCTGGGCTTGGGCAGAGCTGGAGGGAGCGCGGCGGCTGTGCTCGAGCCGAGGCAAAGCCAGCAGCTTTTATTGGCAAGCCCAGGAGTTCACGCCGTGAGGGGAAAGAGCAGGCGGCTGCAGAGGGCTCAGCGCCTCGGGGCTGCCCCAGTACCCTTCCCAGCAGCCTAGGACCAAGAGGGTCAGGGGTATTTTGTCCTCAGGTGTCCCTTTGGGTTGCAGAGGTGACCCCATGGGGCAGCGTGGGGCGCCCACCCATGGGTTTTGAGAGCTTGCCCTGGCCTGACTGTGGTCAACGTTTCATGACACAGCTTCTGCCAGAGCCTGTGTCCTGGCTCAATGAGGAGCAGGGTCAGGGGGTCCATACAGCACTGTGCCCCCCACCCCGGGGAGGGCAGGGACAGGTATGCCGGGGACAAACTCACCAATACCATCAGTGCAAATATAGCCCTGGCGCCCCAGGATGCTTTGCCCTGCGTATTTTTATCTGTCGCGGCCGGTGGGCGCAGGGGTGGCTGCTCTGCACCTCCGCAAGCCGAGCGCGGGACCTCGGCAAACAGGACGCGGCGGGTTCACGGCTCGACCCCGGGGCCTGGCGAGGAGGAGGAGGATGTGCCATCAAAACAAGCAACGCCGGAGAGGAAGATAAACAAACAGGCGGCTTCCAGTGCGGCCCCGGGCCGAGGGCGAGCGGGAGCCCCGGGGCCAGGGCTGGCGGCGGTGCCGGCAGCGGTGCTGGCTGACGTCAGGGTGCCCAGGGGTCAGCGTCCCTCTTATTGTTCCCCACCGGGGCTGGGACGGGGGCCAGGCGCCCGTCCCCCTCCTGTGAGGGGACACGGACAAGCAGGGCAGGTGGAGGGCGGCTGGGGCGCCCATCGGAGCCACCGGCCATCGCTGCCCTGGGGTCCAGCCAGGCACCTGCCTGCACGCTGCCTGCCTCCAGCACCCTGCCTCTCCTTTTTAATGGGTGCTAAAAATAAGCCCCAGGGAGCGGAGCTGCCGCGGTCTGGCCGAGGGCGAAGGCGGCGGTGGGCCGCGTGTTTTGCAGGGCGGGGACGGCATCCCTCCAACCCACGCCAGCCCGGTGCGGTGGGGAGGAAGCGGCCCTTTGGCTCCTTCCAACGAGGGATGTTTTTAATTAGCACAAGGTAGCTGCGGCTTTGCAGCTGCAACCGGGCCAGAGCGGGGCCGGCGGCATGGGTGCGACATGGGCTGCTCGCACGCAGGATGCACGGTCTCAGGGGAGAAGATGCCGCTGGCACTCGGCCAGGCTGGGCTCCCTTGGCGTGGGGCTGGGGAAGGAGGTGGCAGCCATGGCGCTGTTGCTGGCAGGGCTGAGCGGTGCAAAAGTGTCAAGGCCCTGGGGAAGGCTGGCTCAGGGCAGAGGTGGCACCTTTTGGGGATGGCTTTTAGGGATGCTTCTGTGTGCAGAGCATTTTCCTGTGTGCAGCCGAGCATCTGTGCTGTGCTTGCCCAGCAAGCATGTGAGACCCATGGGTGCCTATGTCCTGTTCTGGACTGGGGCTGTTTGTGGGGTCCTTCCTTCATTCCTGAACAAACTTTGGTCACCCCATCTCATCATTGCGCTGGGGTCCATTTCCCACACTGGAAACATGGTGGGCTGTGGCCATGCTGGGGGGCAGCAAAGCACACGCTGCCCTGCACACACATGTACACAAGGAGCTGCACGCTGCTGCAGTCAGGAGGAGCAGAGGGTCGCTTGTGCTCAGCGTGAGTGTGTGTGCAAGAGCAGGAGTGTGCATGCCGGCACCGACAGAGTGCCACATCTGATGGCTGAAGGGGAATGTGGGACAGCGGCCAGCACTTTGTGCTCATGGAGGGGCATTTGGGGAGGAGCACAGGTGCTCATCGCTGCGTGGGTGCTGACCACTGCGTGGGCACCAGCCCCCCTGTGGTGTTTGCCATGGAGGCATGTGGTGGTCGGTGCTGTGGCGTTATTTATTTATTTGGTGAGGCCCGATCAGGCAGGGGGAGCCCAGCCTGGTCTCGCTTTCTGGGCCGCCGCCGGCAGCCACAGGCCGCTTGCACAAGCAGTGAGTCAGTGGAGCTGCACGCTGCTAAAACCAGACTTGGCACAGGCACCCCAGGGCAGCAGCCTGCCCAAAATAATGCCCAGACCATGGGCAAGGAGTGAGCCCCCAGCAGCCAGGCTAGGGCCGGGCTGACCGTGGTTGCTCCAGCCCTTGTATCTGCCAGGGATGGGGATGTGCTGTGGCAGCAGTGGCTGCTGTCCTGGAAGCCCCATGGGGATGCTCCTCCTGGGGATGTGAGTTTGCAGCCTGACCCCCTGTGACTGTGGCTGTGCGTGGCCACAGCTTTGGCACTGCCACTGTAGAGGGCAGGTGGCACCTGGGCCAGGTACAGGCAGCTGCCTGCTTGGTCACACTTCAGCCCAGCATCACCAGGGATGGAGGGATGGACAAGCTCCATCACAACCACCCTACCTGGGGTACTGCACGGCCCTTGGCTCTGCAGTGGTGTGTGGTCTGGCACACGCAGGGAATCCTCCTTTGCAGTTGGAGCCTTCCTCATCTCTCCGTGCCGTGCTATGCTGTGCCATACCATGTCAGGTTGTACCATATCATGTCGGGCTGTGCCATGCCATGTAAAGCTGTGCCACATCATGTAAAGCTGTGCCATGTTGTGCCGTGCCACACGATGCTGTGCCGTGCCGGGTGCTGCTGCAAGCAAGCAGAGGGGCATCACAGGCCATCTGGCAGGAGGGGCCAGACCCTGCTGCTGCGGGAGAGGCCCCAGCCCATTCATGGGCACCGGCCGTGCGGTGCTGCTGGGGAGCAGTTCAGCTCGGGGGATGATTGATCTCGTGTCAGCAAGCGGTGGTTTGAGCCAGTGCCAGGCCTCAGCTCAAACGGGCGCATTGAAGGGGGAGAGCCCCTTCCCCCTCCGGAAAGCAAAGCAGCAATCCCCCCGCTGCCACCCCCAGCCCTGCTCCCACATCTTGGGCATTGCTGGCCCCGCGGCTGCAGGCAGCTGCCCGGCCCTGGGGTGCGTCGGGGGCAGCGGGGAGTGTGCAGATGTTTGGGGTCCCAGCCTCGCCAGGGTGAGCTCGCTGGGGCTGTGTTTGGGTTAGAGCAGGGCAAAGGGGGGATGCGAGGATGACTGGTGGGGGGAAGGTGCCGAGCATGGTCTGCCCCTCGCCGCTGCACCCCTCAGTCGCCTGTCCCGGCCCTTTGGCTCAGGATGTGGCAGCAGCTTCTACAAGCAAAGGACCTTTTGGGGAGGAGAACAAGGTGGACTTTGATGGGGCTCTATAGGCACTGCTCTGTGTCAGCAAGGGACGTGGCAACTTCTTCATCCCCAGCTGATAGGGTCCAGACTGGGGCATTTCCAGCTCCACTGGCCACGGGCAGGGCAGAGGAGTGGTGCTGCCTGCACCCTCAGTGCTGCCTTCCCCAGCTCCCTGCACCCCTGCAGTGTGCAGAACAGGCTGCTGGGCTCACTCACCACTTCCTTGCATGTCCTAAGCCCTTCCCCAGCTCCCCCCATACCCCCCGTTGTGCCCCTTCTCCTGTGACACCCACAGGCAGCTTTTTTTGGTGGTTCTGAGAGCTGCTCCCTCCCTATCCCTTGGGCCAATGCCCCCATAGCCTCTGCCAGTTGTGCCAGCCCATGCAGAGGTGGTACCAAACAGCTAGACACACCATCCCCGGGTGCTGCTGCCTGCACCCCAGGGGGCACAGCCATCAGATTTCTGAGGCTGCCTGCTCCCACTCGGCTTAGACCTTTGCGTCCTATGTGTCTGCGTAAGGAAACAGGGCCATTCATGTATTTCTCTCTCTATTTATACCTCTCCCTTTCCGTATTTAGTGTGTGCGCAGGCAGAGGGGGCAGCGAACGCTGGGGCCACTGATGTTCTTGGCTCCAGCACTGGCTGGAATTTCGTCCTGGAATGTATCCTGAACCACTCTGAAAACACGAATAAATCTCTGTGTGTTGTGTGCATGTGTGTGTACACAAATATATAGACAACGTATAGACACGGAGCCGTATAGGGCATTTGTGAGCTTTGCTATTTAAAGGAAGGAGTAGTTAGAGGACTTTTGGTGAGGTGAACACCTCTGGATCAGAGGAATGCAGGGTGATCAGCTAGCAGCCAGGCACCTTGGGAGATAGGTGGCCCTTGCTTTGTCCTCTCCAGGGAGCTGAAACCACCCTGTTGGTGACATACCCAAGGTAGCACGCCCTGCCAGCCCCAAGTGGTGCTGTGATTCCCCAGGGGCTGCATTTCACATGGAGATCTCTGCTCCCTGGTCTCCAGTTTCCCAGTGAGAGCCCCAGAGAGCCAGCTCCTGTGCTGCTGACACAGACTGCAGAGCCTGGTGTGCAGCTGGATGCGATATGGCAAGGATATGGGCCCCTCTGGGGCATGGGGTGGTCTAGGGCTTCTGGAGGGTCAGGGGTTGCCTCCTGAACATCAGCTGGTGCTCATGGCTGTTGAGGAAAGATGGTGATGTGAAAAAGGAGAAAACAGATGTTGGGTAACAGGTCCCAAGTAGGTGCTGGGCCGGGCATCTCCTTGGGATGCTGGAGCATCTGGTGCTCACGGCTGTCTGTGAAAGCCGATGAAAAGGGGAAAATAGAAATTGGGTACCAGATCCCAAACAGGATGCTTAGCCATGCCAGGAGGGCAACTCCTCTGGAGGCGCTGGCAGCTGCCTTGCTGGATGAGGCCCCGGCAGGAGCACCCTTGGGTCTCACAGCACCCCTTGGCCAGGGAGCGGGTGCCCTATTTAGCCCAGCTGGGGTTCACCCAGCTTCTTGACTTCTGGGTGCTGAAAAACCTGATATTTTGGGCTGAAAATGCCCACATTTGGTCTCTGGCCAAAGGCGATGTGTTTGTGGGTGGGGGAAATTGGAGCAAATTCCTGCTGCGAGTCCTGCACGTGTGCGCGGGCATGTGGATAGGGGAAATACAGTTTTCCTTTTGAAAAAAAAAGCCCCACTTATTTTTATACAGAACTCCAGAAGGGCTGAAGGTGGAAACTTGGCCTGTCAGCAGCTGTCACAGGGGAGCAGGTCCCTGCCTGAGTTTGGGGGGAAACCACAGCTGGGTGTTAATGGGACTGTTAATGAATTAATGTTGGCTGCTGGGGGCCAGGGGGGAGCCTGGCTCAGCAGTGCATGCGCGCATGGAGCCCTGCCCGGCACACGGGCTCCAGCTCCCGGCACGGCTGCAGAAAGCCCCAGCTCTGGGAGCCATGCACTTGGGGAAGTGTGAGTCTCCCCTTCCAGTTGTGTCTTGCTCTCCGGGTTGTGGAAACTCTTGGAAATGTGGCCCAGTTGTCGGAGAGAGGGTCCCACACCAGAGACTATGCATGCAGCCAGCGTGGGTGTGCTATCTTTTGACTGTGGGCATCTGCTGCCTGAGCTGGTGGTATTGGTTAATGCTGGGTCTCCTCGGCTGCTGAAACCCAATCTTTAAAGCAATTTAAAGAAAAATAGTGGGGAAGTGAAATCCCCCCATGTTTATTTATGGGTTGGAGAGCTTGTGCTGCTCAGTCAGTGCAACATCTGCAGCAGCGCTGGTCCCTGCACGGCACTGCCCATCTGCAGCCCTTCTTTGCCTTATTTCTCTTGCTGTCTCCCCCAAAACGTGGAGGAGCACCCATGTGAATGTGGTGAGCACAGCCATGCGCCATGCTGTGGGCTCAAGCAGTATGTTTGCACAGCTTTCACACCTGGCTTGCTGGGGACAGCTCTGGAGGAGGAGGAGGTCATGCTAACATGCTTACCTGATGCTGGCATGGTAGGGGTGCGGTGGGGCTAACGAATAGCATCATAACATGGTTGGACTAGAAATGAGAGGGAAAATGCACAGAGGATCTGGGAAAGAGTAAGCAAATTCTTCTCCATGGGCCTCTTCTGTTGCGTTTGGCTTCAGGCTCTGTGGGTGACAACTCAGACATGGAGAAGCCTGTGGCATCTCCTGGGGTTTCACCTTCTGGTACCAGACAGCTTTGAACCAAGAGGAAAAAGTGACCATCCTGAGGGAGGACTGACTGTGCTGAGGAAGGGATGACGGTGTCAAAGAAGGGATGACCGTGCTGAGGAAGGGAAGACTTCATGCCGTGGCAAAAGACCACCACGCTGGGGAAGGTAAGGCCATGCCAAAGTAGGGATGATCATGCCCACTCTGGGACTGTGGATGGACAGGTTCCCTAACAGCAGGTGCTGTTACAGATGGAGACAGAGCCTCCTTCTCTGCTGGGAGGAAGGCTGGAAGAGCCTGAGCCCTTGGGAGCTCTGCTTGCTCCTGAGGGATGCTGTGCTTGCTCCCCAGGGATTCTCTGCAGTTGCTCCACGAGCTCCGGTGTTTGATGTCTGTAGGTGATCGCAGACAGACCCTCACGTCAGTAAGGAAACCTCTCTGGGCTGGCGGACCCAGTACCTTTCCCAGGACCCTGTGCTGGCCCTTCCAGATCAAGCTCCAAGTGTGCAGCCGACATCTGCTGCCCAGTGCTGAACCTGGCCGGTGGGGCTGAGGACATGGAGAGGGCAGTGCCTGGGCTCCTCTCGCAGCCCTGCTCCTTGCATGGGTGGGCTGTGCACAACCGGCCCCCATGCTGGACAAGGTCCTTCACAGGATACCAGATCCCAGCTTGGAGGGGCTCTGAGGCTCCTCTGTGCCCAGCTGCCAGCTCTTGGGGACCAGTTCTGGCTCCGCTGGGCCCAGAGCCCTTCCCAACCCCATCCCAGGCAGACGGATATCCCAAAACCCACTGGTCCCAAGAGCCCCTGCTCTGGGTCCCTCCGGCTGAATGAGGTGGTGTGCGTGTGCCCAGACTGTCCCCTCCTGTGACTGTACAGTACACACGGCTAAATATACGTCTGTGCAGATAGAGGAACTCAGAGGGGCTGAGTGATGCTCCCTTTCTATACCTCTTTTCATGGTGAGAGCTAATGAGATTCATGTCATTAAAGGGCTGATGTTTTGTGGGATGGGAGCCTTTTAAACGGGATGTGTCCTGGCTTAGTCATGGCAAATATTTACCAAAAAAAAAAAAAAAGAGAGAGAAAGAAAAAAAAAGGGACATACCATATAAAATTAGAGTTCTGAAAATAGTATTTAGAGCAAGTGAGAGAGAGGAGCCTAAAACAGAAAATACAGCCCAGTCTGTTTAGGAGTCAGGGGAAAAAGAGAGAGCGAGGGGAAAAAAAAAAAGCCAGAGATAAAACGAGAGAAACCTCGGCAGTAAAAACAGCATCTTGGTAAATAGACTATTAAAAAAATTCTGACCTGCTTTATGGCTTTCTTGGCTGCCGTTCAGCTGTGCTGCCCTGGCCGGCACGGAGGGAAGGTAGCAGGAGCCGGCGTCTGTGTGGATGCTCAGAGCCCCGGGACGCGGCTCCCCCCCCTCCGAGCAGCCGTGCGGGGCGTTAAATTTAGCCGCATAATGATGGCCCTGAGGAGGCAGCCTTTTGTAGCCACACTGTAATTACTGCCTCGCTTATAAATTTTATTTTTCTTATTATGTTTCCTCCTCCTCCTCCGCTGGGGAAGGGGTGGGGGGGGGTCTCCCACACCCCCATCAAACCCGCAGTTCTCCGGGGAGCGGTGGGTAGCATTGTGGGGATGGAGCAGGTCCATGGGATGGAGGGGAAGGTGGGAATGGCTGCCCAAAGCCCTCTGCCACCCTGTGCTGCTCCACTGCCCTAATACAGGGCTCAGCCCTGCATTTGGAGATGGGGGAGGCGTTAAGCTAACCCTACCACGACAGGGTCCCTGCAGCCCAAAGCGAGAGTGTCTTGGCCCCCCTGAGCCTTAGCATCACCCTTTCAGGGTGCTTGGGAGATAGGCTTCTGCAGGCAGGACCAGGAGCTCTCTGATGGGGCTGCAAGCCCATGGCACAGCCAGGCTGGAGAGGCAGCTGGGACCCTCACCAGATGCAAGGAGCAGCCGTCCAGCGCTGCTCGGCACGTCACTGACTCCAGCCCTGCTCCTCACGGAGGTGGGAAAGGCGAAAAGGGCGAGGGCTGGCCCCGGCCCCCTCCTCCTGCCAGGAGCGGGGCAGAGGGGACGGCTCCTCTCTGAGCCGGTGCAAGTGGGGGACAGCTTCAGGCCGGGCAAGAACGTGCCAGAAAAGGTCTTGTTCCCCTCTTGTTTTCCCAAAACAAAGGAAGCGGCCTTGCATTGCTGGAAGTCGCGTGCTCGGGCTGTGCTGGCTTGTTATCATCCGATAACCCGGCGACCTGGGAGCTGCCCTGCTCCTCACCCGTCGAGCCCGCACTACGGGATGCGAACAGCTTCCGCATGAGCTGCCCTTTGCAGAGATCCGTTTTCCGCTCCCCGGGCTGGTGGGGGAGACAAGAGCGGGGGCTGCTGCGGTGGCCCCGACCGGCCCCGGGCTCACCGTGTGCTGTGTACCAAGTGCCTGGCAGGGAACCTGCCCATGCAGGTGATGGTGGATGGTGAGGGCAGAAGAAGTGCAGAGGTGGCAGGTGCCTTGGTCCCATGTGGGGCGTGGAAGGAGATTTGGGGCTCTGCTGTATCTCGCTTTGCCCCATGCAACATCCCCAAGAGCACCACGGCCAGGCTTTGCTGCGGAGCATGGTGGGCAGTGTGTGGGGCTGGGGTCCCTGGGGGCACACGGTGATGCCTTCTGGGAAGGGACCCTTGCAAACTGCTGAGGAAAGCTGCACAGCACCGGGAATGCCTTGCTTTCCCTTCCAGCTCTGCCCCTTCTCCCAAACTCGTGCCCTGGGGAGGGTGCAGTGGTGCTGAGGCGTCATATGGGCTTGGTGGGGCTGGTGGTCAGGGTGATGTTCATCCATCACTGTGAGGAGGTGTTTGGGGGAGCGTCTCCTTGGCAGAGCTGTGCATTGGGGGCATGTGGGACCACATCAGTCCCACCCAGCTGTGCCCAGGGGAGCTGGCTTGTCCCAAAGCAGCCCCTTTCTCCAGGCCTGTGCTATAAGGGCTCTGTTCAGCACCACGATGACCCGAGGCAACCTCCATCCCTTGCTCAAGTGACTGTTTCAAGGCAGGTGAGACAATACTAAATCAACTCCTTTAAAACCTCCCGACCCACAGCCCCATGGACGTGCCGGTCTCCATCCCTCCCTCATCTTCTGCGGGCTCGCTGGGGTCTGGCGTGCTGGCCGGCCGCCCGGGCATGGGGCTGCCTCATCTGCCAGCCAGGAGGCTCCTGGCCTGGCTGGGTCTGTGCCCTGACCCTCCACCCCACCGCAGGGTCCGTGGCTTGTGCTGGGTGCCAGGGATTCATCACAGAGGTGGTCACAGGAGCCCTTGGGGACAGCGGCCACTGCCTCACCAGTGATGGCATGGGAGCCCAGGTGTAGGGAGTGCCGGGGACCAGGAGACAAAGTGCCCTTTCAGCCTGAGCCCTGGAAAGATGTGTGCATGTGTGCAGAGGTTAATGCCCTCGGCCTCGGGCAGAGGAGGGAGCATGGGCTGGCTTCATCCCCGCTGGGAGCCAAGAGCTGGCCACGCACGTGTGCCTCTTCGTGTGCCTGCGTGTGCCTCTGTGTGCAGGAGGCTTATGCGTTTCCGTCTCGGTGTATTTATGTACGTCATGTGTGTGTCTTACTCATCACTGTGTTTTTCTTTCCTTGTTCTTGGGTCTTTCCCCCACCCCCGCCATGGATCTATAATTCTTATGGCATTTTATTATTTCCTTTTTTTTTTTTTTTTTTTTTTGTTTAAACCTCCAGTTTTGGAAGTTGCTGGCTCCTTAGGAAAATAAACTGTATTTTTAGTGCTTGTCTGCAAGGCTGCTGATCCTGCCTGCCCCTGCTCATCGCTTAGTCACTATTTGTTTAAGCTTTTATTTTCCCCGTCGCCCCGTGCTGGGGTGCGGGGGCAGCCAGAGGCGCACTGGAGCTGGGCAGCACGGCAGAAGCACGCCGAAGTTGTCAATGAGCAAAAGGCAGCTCCAATCTGGCCTTTATTGAGGTCTGGGCTTGCGTAGCACTGGAGCAGCCTGCCCTGTAATCAGCCAGCCACCAGAGCTGGCCAGCCTTGTAATAAAGCAGCTCTATATTTATTTGTTCTGTTTATACCCCGCTCTGTAATAAGTTGGTAGCCCTCCCCACTCCCCCCCATTTTCTTTGGGAAGCTCCGTTGGGTCTCCGAAGGGATCTGCCATCCCGTGCAGAGCGGACGCTTGGGGCCCTGCATCCTGCGAGCAGCTCTGGCCACATCTGGTCCATGCGCCTCTTGCTCTGTGTGCTCCACACTCCCTGGACCCACCGGCCCCATCCTCTCCCCAGCATCCCAGCCCCATTCCCCCACCCGGAGAGCCCCTGCAGCTCTCCCAGTACCCCATGACCCCCCCCCATTGCCCCTTCTCCCTATCCCTGCTGCCCCCAGCGCTGCCTCTGCAGCCCCCCTCCTCCCCCTCTGTATTTCAACCTTGGGTCTTTTTAAAATACGTTCATTAAAGGGAGCTCAGTTGCCCTTTCCCTGGCGAGGCTGGAACACTGACAGCCTGTTTGCCCGTGTGTCTGTAATTAAACTCAATCTCTGGGTGAATACAACAATGTGACTGCACAGAATAATTCCTGGAGATCCTGACGCCGAGGAGGAGTGCAGCCTGTGAGCAGCCCATTCACGCCTGGCTTTCTATAAATACTTTACTATGTGGCACTAAGAAAACTTCAAGCCTTTCCCCCCTGTCCCCCCCCTTTTTTTTTTATTAGTGCTACATAATATGGTAATTGTGCGACTAGAAGGTCTCCCCTGTGCCTGCCCAGGTTCACGGGCCTGGGCGTGACCTCGTGCTGCACCATCCGAGTGCAGGATCCTGCCGCCGTGCCCAGGGACCACCGCGCCAGCCCCAAGGCTGCCAGCCTCGCCAAGGGGATGCAGGTGGCCCACGGTACTGGAGCTGGAGGAGCGTGGTGGGATGCTCTGCCAAGCCAAGGGGTTTACACCCCTAAAATCCTTCTCGGTTGTGTCCCTGCTGGCAGCAGTACTGACCTGGGAGCTGTGGCTGCTGAGGGGAGATGCAGATGGATATTGGGGCAGAGGAAGGAAGGACGTGTCTGCGGGAGCATCCCTAGATCCCCATGGCCCTCAGTGTGGCTGCTCCTTGGGTCCTGGGAGCTCTCTGGCCTGGGGTCCTTAGGAAGCCCCAGGGGAGCTGCTCTCCAGGTTCCATCCTGCCCAAAGGACGGGGAGGAGGTGTGTGTCCCAAATGCAGTCACATCCCTCCTGCCGTCCTTGTGTCTCCCTGGGGCCCTGTCTGCCATCCCGTCCTCTGGACCCTGCCAGTGGCATGGCTGGAAGGATGCTCAGGCACCCCCAGGTCCCTGGAGGATGCTTCCTCTGGCTCCGTAACCTTCATCAACAATGCTTTTTAAAGCATTACTGGCCCATGCAGACCCTGCTAGCTTGGGCTGCCCCTTGCCCAGAGGGGCTGGAGCCAGTCAGTGCCATTTTCCCCAGCTGCGGGGTGTGCCAGCCCCACAGGCAGCAGCCCTCGGCTGGCTCCTGGGGTGCCGCGGCCACCTGTGCCTGGCATGGCGCAGGTGCCGCCGTCACAGAGCAGTCGGGTCCGTGCCAGCCTGCTCTTGCTCCCTGCAGTTCAGGACCTTGGGGTTGCACAGAGAGCGGGGCTCCCGTCCCACTCCCCCAGGCTGCGGGAGAGCTGGAGCACAAAGCCTGGGGACATGGGCTGGGGCCAGGCATGCCACCCTGTCCCAGCCAGCTGGGGCACGCCTGGCACGGTCCTGGCAGGGTTGACGTGAGGATATCGCTGCATTTGCTTAGCCAAGAGTAATATTAGATCTTTGTGCCGCGTTGATGTTCCTGAAAGCCACAACGGGAGTTAATATTCATGAATCCACTCAGCCTCATCCATATTCATGTCATATCCCTCGACTGCGTGGCCCCTGCGTGTTTTTCACCTGCTTGGCAGCGTGGTGCCCAGGAAGGTGGCGCTGTGCAGAGCTGAAGGTGCCAACCCGCCACCAGCCAGGGCTGAGCAAGGGCCACAGTTGCTGGCGCAGGATGAGCTGTGCAGATTTGGGGACCGCCTCTCCCTGGGCTCTGCCCTGTTTTGTGGCTGCCCAGTTGAGCTTGGAGCTGGGCAGACCCATGAGTTGCACCTGGGAACAGGGACTGTCCAGTGCCCCTGCTCTCCCCTGCAGCCTGGCGTGGTCTCCAGCCTCTGCAGCCCTGTCCTTGCCTGGCACCCCTGCCTTGGTGGGGCACCGCATAAACCTGTCCCCCAAAAGCTGCCCAGCACTGTCACCTCCTCCCCCTGCCCCAGTGCTGTGGGCTGCCCTTGCACCCCAGAAGCACCAAACCTTGCCCTGCACCCATCCTGTCTGGGGGCTGTGAACTTTCCTGGTTGTCACACCTGCAGGTAGAAGGGGACAGGGGTGATCATAGTGGGCAGCGTGCTCCCTGCCTGCAGCTGGGCCTGGTTCCCCACGCCCGCCGAGCTGAGTACGGCAGCTGGCTCTGTGCTGGTGGGTTTGGGGACACACCATGCACTGGCGTGTGACAGGGACGCGGCAGATGGCGCCCCGTCTCTGGTCAGTGGCCACCTGATGGCCCGCCGCGGCCAGCTGCGTGTGGCTGCAGCTCCGGCACTGCACCTCTGCATCCTGGGCACTGCATCACTGCAGCCCTGGCATTGCATCTCTGCAGCCCCAGCATTGCGTTTCTGCATCCCAGCTTTGTATCTGCAGCCCCAGCACCGCATCTCTGTGTCCCAAGCACTGCCGCTCTGCATCCCAGGCACTGCATGTCTGCGTCGCTCGGCTGCAGGCTCTGTGGCAGGGATTCTTCTGGGCAGCGGGGCTGGTACCAGCATTGTGCTTTTGCCCTGGTTAGTGGTGCAGCAGGGAGCCACGTAGGGGCTGTCACGCAGCAGGGACACCGGGTGGAACGGCCAAGGAGCTTTCCCACATCACCACAACGTCAGCCCCGTGTGGGTTTGGAGCAGGGACATGCCTGGGGCTGGATCCTGCCCTGAGTTTCCCTGCTGCACAGATCCCCCCATGCTCACTGCTCTCATGGCAAATGGATCAGGGAAAATGATTAAGCTCCAAACTTCGGGGTTCTGGGCCTGTTTTCTGCTTTGGGAGGGCTACAAGGAGAGAAGGGTTTCGGTGGGAGCAGCAGAGGGCTGGGTGTGGGGTCCCAGCTGGGGCAAGGCAAGAAGGACTGGAGCCAACTGGGTGCTGACCAGCACAGTGCAAGGAGCAAACAGTGCCAGTGGTGACAGCAAACTGCCACGGCTCACCTCCTCTCTCGTCATTTACTGCTTACTCCTTGGCAAGGGCCCTCTGTCTGCCTATTCATTTATGATTTTTCTGCAAAACCTGTTGATATTAGAGATTTTTCCTAAAACCTCAGCTCTCGAAGTGATGCGATTGCAAGAAAAAGCAAGTCTGCTCTGTAGGATCATAGGGACTCGGCTGGCTCATGGCAGGTATATATGATGGGATGCTGATGGCAGCAAGGCTCTGCTTGCTGCTCAGCACGTCCCTTTGCCCATGTTGCTACATCACGACCCCTGCAGAGCAGGGCACGCAGCCCAGCCCACATGAAGATACCCCATAAGAGCTCCTTGTGCTGGGGGCCTGTCTCAGGAGTGCTGCGTGTTTGGGGATGCACATGTGCTTTGCATTTGGTGTGTGCCCTTGGAATAAAACCAGGAGCCGCTTGCTCTAGTAGATGCCGTGCCAGCTTCTTGCACTGGCACTTGCCCTCGGGGATGGGGCATCCCCGAAGGGACATACAGGTTGGTGCATCTCCGGGGCTGCCATCAGCCACTCTGCTGTGCTCAGCCGGTGCCAGCTCTTTTTGCTGCCCCACGGACAGGTCCCTCTTCCATCCCTGTGGCTTTCCATGGGCGCAGGTCTCAGCAGAACTGTGCAGCGCGGAGCCAGGGTGCCCTTCCCCTGGCTCCTGGCCGTGCCGGCCTGTCTGCGCGGCTCCCTGTGCTCCCGCCTCCCCTGCCTTTCACTTGTGTGTTTTTACGGCTCGCAGGGAGCCGTCCTGCCCCAGTTCCCCGCATGTTCCTAATTTCATAGTTCTCTCCATGTATCCATATATATCCATATAGGATTTGATACAGGTTTTATGGGCATTTCCATACGTTTTACAGACACAGCCATTACAGAGCCAGGTTTCACCCGAGAAACCTCAGGGGAGCAGAGCACTGAATCGCCTTAGTCTTGGCCCCAGAACAAGGCTCTCTTCTCTCCCTTGCCGGGGCTGCCACTATCAGCACTGCAGAGGGCTGGGGGCTGGCGGGGGGCTGGCAGTGCCTGCCCCGAGAGCCAGGATGCTGCCTGCAGCCTCATCCATCCTGCTCCTTGCAGCCTCATCCATCCTGCTCCTTGCAGCCTCATCCTGCAAACCCCAGGGCCGTCTCTGCTGCCCCTTGCCCCCTCCCCAGCTGGCTGCCACTGGCAGGGGGGCTGCTTTGGGCTGGGCTGCTCAGTGCAGCTCAGGACCACACTCTGTTTGGCCAGGTTGCCCGCCTGTTGGGCTGTGCATCCGTCTGGCTGCAGGGACTGGAAGGGCTCAGTGGTGGTGTGAAGGGTGATGCCATCCTGGCTGGCGGGGCAGTGGCACTGCTGCACAAGGCTCACTGCATCTCGGCTGCTGCAAGGCAGCCTCTGGCTGACGGAGGGACAGAATATGGACCCAGGTGCAAGGTGCATGCAGCTCCCCGCACATTTTGGCATGCTGCAGAGACTGCCAGCCCTGCAGTAATGCCTGACGCTGCACAGGGGCTGGTCATGTTCCCAGCACAGGGGGAGAAGGCTCAGACCTTGTTTAAAAAGAAGCCAGGTGACACACCCCTTCAGCCGGGTCAGACCCTAGAGCAGCCTGAAGTGCAAACCTGGGCCATCCCCATGACATCGTGCCCAGGTGCTGGGCTGCTGAGCATCGTGTGCAGGGGAGGATGGACTGGGACAAGCAGGTGCACGGATGAGCCCTCCCTTGGCACCCCCTGCCTAGTGCTGTTTGTCAGGGGCAAATGTAGCAGCACCTGGCCCTGCTTTGGGTTCCTGGTTCTCCTGGCCTTTATGCTGGGCTGATAGGCTGAGGGATTTTCCACCCTGCATGTGAATTCCCACTTGTAGGGGAAATGCCTGCTCCCACCCAGCGCTGCCTCCGGCTGGTGCCACAGGGACTGCTCCTCTCCACCCGGCCATCCCCAGCGTGGCGGTGGCATTGTCCTACCCTGCCCTGTGAGCGAGCAGCGCCCTGGCTTGGCTATTAATAGCAGCTCCCCTCTCCCCTTTTGAAGGCTGGTGGGAGCCCAGGATACGTCCCACTCTGTTTCCTTGAACAGGTCCCGAAAGCAGGAATCATTTGTGGCTTCCCCGGCCGGCGTGTCTCTCCTTGGCCTCCAACGTGTGCTATTTTCTGTGCTGTTTACTGTTCTTCTGCGGGCTGTCAGGTTTCCGTGCTGGGGGAAGGCTTGTAGATGGGGGGGGCAGTGGGTCTGCACGGAGGGGCTACGGCAAGGGGGAGATGGAGGAGCACAGACATGGCCTTTATCGCAGCCTAGGGGATGTGTGGCTCATAAATCCAACCCAGGCAGATAGGGGATAAATCATCCCAGCTCAGGCACTGGTGGTTACCCATGGTTAGAAATTAACTTTGTGTTGGATGGGTCCCAGGCTGTGGGATGGGAAGGGGAGGCTGCTCTGGGCAGCGTGCCTCCCGTCCGGCCAGCCCCGGAGCCAGCCTGCAGGCAGGCAAGCGGGTGCCCAGTGCCCTGGCCTGGGCAGACAGGGCTGGTGGGCAAAATTGAGAGCTGATGAAGGAAATGGCCTGGGGTGGATGCTGTGGCTGAACTTGTGCTGTGGGCGATGATGCCCGGGCATTCATGCCAACCTGGCTGGGCTCTGGCACTTCGATGACTGGCAGTAGCCACTGCACGAGCCATCCTTGGGCTGCAGGCATGCCAGGCACTGGAAGACATTGGTCTGCATGGGAGGGGACAGGGAACTGGTGTGCCAGGGAAGGTGGCAAGGTGTGGATGCAGGGCAGGAGGATGGATGCGCTCACAGTGGGACTGTCCTCTCCGCCCCCCCCCCCCCCTGCTGCTGCAACCCAGGGCTTGGCAGAGTTGGGACCCCCATCCTGGTGTCACTGGAACACGCAGGCTGGGGCAGTCTCTGGCCCCAGCTCTGTGCCTCTGAGGGCAGGAGGAGGCAATGAAGCCCACAGACCCCTGTTTCCTTTCCCCTCTCCAGCTGCAGCATCCTTCTAGCCACAATTCCCCTTTCTCCCATCCCCAGCACTCCCTGCACAGCTCCATGAACATCTCCAAACCTTGCCCTGTGTAGGGCCAAGACTTCCCAGGGGGAACTTTTAGGGATGAGACTGCAGCAACCTCTTCTCCACCTGCTCAGGCCAAGTGCCACCCTTGGGGTCTGAGAGCGCCCACCGAGGGGGAAGAAGGGGCAGGCCTGGTGGGGACACCCCTCCTGCAGTGGGTCTCCAGGCAGCTGGCTCAGCTTAGCTCAGCTCACCCCTGGCCCGCTCTCTAATAGCTCCCCAGCTTTCCTTTCTAACGAGGCTCTAATTGGAAGCCGGTTTTGCTTCCCTTCCCCTCTTCTCAGAGCTCTCCAGTCCCAGTGCTGCAGGGCGATTAAGCTGAGGTTTTGGGTTTTTTTAATATGGCAGAATTATTTTGGAAGGGCCGGGATCGTTACATGACGGGCTTCTTGAAAAACCCCAGGCTTCGCCTTTCAGACGAGGCCTTTTCAAGTGGTTTTGCACAGTACACGTCTCTGGGCAGCGACCGTCTCGAACAGTTACTGTTAATTATAGATGCCTCTTTCCCGCTCGCCCATTACTCAAAGGATTTTTGTGTGTTTTAACAGTGTTTTACATCAGCCTGAATAAGACTCTATTCAGTATTTCCGAGAGCTGGAACTTGGGCATCCCCTGCTGTATGTGTCGTGCTCTCCTCCCTGCATCCCTGGGGCCAGGGACCGGGCAGTTGGCGCGGGCACAAGCCTTCCTCCCACCGACGAGCTGGTGCACGCACTGCTCTTGGTGCAGGAGTTGTGCCTGCTGCATGCACACCCCCTTTGCACCCCTCTCCTGGCCATGCGCAGCCTTGGGCTTGCGTGCTCAAGGCGCCATTGCCTAGATCCACCCTCCGTCATCCCTCTTGCACACTGAGGACCGCTGCCTGCTGGTGCATGCTTGGCTGGACCCTGTGCCCGCTGCCCCGTCACCCTCTTTGGCCAAGCATTGAGGGGCAGTGACAGCCCCAGGCACACTGGCCTCATCCTGGTCTCCTCGGGATGCTCAGGGTCCTCTTCTGTCTTGCTGAGCCCGGGCTTGTGTGTTCCCCTTGCATTAACAAGGGGATGTCTCCCCTGCACCGTGCACCACATAGCTGGACTTGTTCTCCATGTCCTTTGTGCTGCATTTGTCAGCACTGATTTCATGCCTCCTTCATTGCCCAGCTATTTAACAGCAACTTGTTGCACTCAGCAGTTTTTCTGACTGCCCTGAAGAGTTTAATATCATTGAGAAATGCTCTTGCCTCCTGTGCCATCCCATTCGTATCCTCTGCCTGCAAAAGCCACCCTTTATTCCAACTTGCCTCCTGTGCTTTACCCTAGGTGTAGGCTGTGAGAAGAGCTTGCTGCTTCTTCCATGACAGCCAAGCTGGTTTAGCCATCCTTGGGGAAACACCTTGCCCAAAGTCTTTTCCCAGTCCCACTGCATCCCCCAGTATCCTCCGCTGGGCATGTCGACCCCTTCTGAGAGCTCTGGTGGGTTTGCGAGGGGTAACTTCCCACCACAGAGCAGTGCTGTGCCTTCTCTTCACATCATTTCTGTCACTGGGTGCTTTCTGTCCCCTCGGCTGCAGGCTGCTGGTGTTTCTGTAGCTCCTGAAGCCTTCCCAGATGGAGGACCAAGCCCTGGGCTCTTGGTCCCCCTCGAGAGATGGGAACCCCCCAGGATGTGCCGGCTGCTCTGCAGAAGGGGCACGGACTCATGGGCAGAGCAGCCTGCCCGAATGCCGGGCAACTGAGGTTTGGCAGTGGGTGCCCCTGCCAGACAGTGAGGCTTAGGTCAGTGCAGAGGTTTGGAAGGGTTGGAGGATGAGGGCGAGCTTTGGGACTGCTCTGCTGGACCAATTTCACAAGCCCAGAAGGGACAAGAGCTTCCCCTGGGTGCTCCAGGGCTGTCTGTGAGCTGCTGGCTTCTCCCCTGAGAAACCGTGAACTAGGGGCGAAAAGTGGATCCAGCTCATCCTCATGCCCACCATCCATCCTCCTTCAGGCTGGAGTGGAGACTTCAGGGAGGGTGGGGGGCAGCTGGGGGGTACAGTGGCATTGTCCGGGGAAAGCCCCATTCGGGGAGGGGTGAGATGCACGTCGTTTGGGCACCTCCACAACCCCTGTCTCCTCCAGCTCAGCATATAGGGCACTGTGGTCAGGCCCATTTATAAAGCTGGTAAATATATCGGCAGAGTTTGTGTCCCCTCCAAAGGTCAATATTTGTGCAGAGTTTAATTTTAACTTAACAAGCAGTTATTTGCAGAGGCTGCCCTGTTTGTGTGTGTGTGTGTGTGAGTGTGTGTGCACTCCCCCATCGATCGATGCTCGCGGAGAGGCGTGCGAGCAGCTTGTGTGTGTGCCCTGACTCACCGGGGTGCAGAGGGGGTTAGCGCAGCTCCCTGCTCCCGGAGATGCTGCGGATGCAGCGGCAGCACTGTGCGGTCCAGAGGACAAGGACCAGAGTCTGTGGCCGAGTCTATAAATGCAACCCACAGACCTCTCCGGGAGGTGACAGTGGGCAAAATGTGCCCCACGAGGCTCTGAACAGCAGCCGATGGGGACGGTGGCTTCCCCAGCTTGTTCTGACCAGTGCTCACTGCAGGCAGCTCTGCGGCTGCTCAGCCCCCAGCCTTGCCCCTCCTGAACCCATGTGGCTTTTGTGGCTCTCACCCATGTTCTGGCAACGTGCGTCTCTGAGCTGAGTGCATCGTTCAGGCTGGTTCCAGCATGCAGCACTGGCTTTGCACAGGGCTCGGAGGGCTCGGCACTGGCCCCTGCACAGAGCCACTCTGAAAATGACCGTGGTGTTTCTTCCAGGGCTCTTCCAGTATCACTCACTACCCATGAGGTTTTATCGCCCACTGTACGCCCTCCCACCCCGCCGTGCAAAGCAAGTCTGTGTCCCGCGCACACCCGCAGCACCTCACCGAGGCTGGTGGCTCCTCTGTGAGGGGTCTACAGCCAAAGCGCCCCCATGCTGGCAGGGGAGAGGGAACGGTGCTGCCCCAGTCTGCACCCACGCACCTGAGGCTTCTGTTTCTGCTACTCCCAAAGCTCTTCTAGTTGAAACCCCGTGCTGTGCATCGCCCTGGTGCTGGCCACGTGTTCCCAGCTGGGCTTGGGGACAGGCTGTGCGTCTCACCCACCCCATAGCATCTCACCCCTTGGGATGGAGGCTGGGTCCTCTCAGGGACCCACAGTGCATCCCAGCGTGCTGTGGCAGGATAGGACACCAGGTTGGCTCCAATACCCTCCCCCAGCCCACCTTCCCAAGGGCACAGAGTGTGTTGTCTGTGGGAAACGGGAGAATAACAGCCCTGTCTGCCGGACTTTTCCCAGTCTGTCACCACAGGGACAGCAGCTTGGCAGCAGGAAGGGGGGGACGCAGCCGGGGAGAGGTGGGAGGCCTAGGACAGACCCTGCCATCCCTGCAGCAGGGCCACTGGGGCTCCGTGTTTTGCAGCCCGCCTTGTGGGTGCTGAGGTTTGGTTTCCCTCTCTCTGCTCTTTTCCTCTTCCTCGCCAGGCCCCGGGGCTGCCGACCGACCTCAAAGGGAAAAGCGGGCTGCGAGGGACAGCAGCGGGGAAGGGCAGGGGTAAACACGGGGCTGGGGCTGGCCAGGCGGTGGGTGATGGAGGTGAAGTCATGCCGTGACGTCAGCCCTGTGGCTTTGGGGACAGCCGTGGTTAGGCTGCTCAAGGAGGGGCGGCTGTTTTCCTGTAGCTCTGCCGCTCGCTCCTGGTGCCCGTCTAACTTATAAACTTTAATGGCCAGTTTAAAAGGTTCCTGCCATGGGCACCTTGTTGTCGGGTTTAGGTTTTTAATTTGGAAACTTTCCCTTCTGTGGTCGGGGGAGGAAGAACTTGGGTCCACTCAGGGCCAGTCATCGGGACATGTGGGTGCCAAAGAGACGGTCCAGAAGGGCTCTGTTCCCGTCACTGGTGTCGGGGCAGGGTTGGCCACACCAGCGCCGAGAAGGGCGGTGGG
This sequence comes from Leptosomus discolor, assembly GCF_034619465.1. Lineage (NCBI taxonomy): Eukaryota > Metazoa > Chordata > Aves > Leptosomiformes > Leptosomidae > Leptosomus > Leptosomus discolor. The sequence continues at coordinate 18,147,464 of NC_141395.1, read as the reverse complement.
ACGTGCGCAGTGCATGGGGCAGACGGGCTGGAGGAACCCCCTGGTCCCCTCCTGCTGCCCACATACTGGTGGAATAAATCTAGCTGCTCCTTGACTGCTGTCTGGGGGAGTGCCAGCAGCACCCACCTGCTCCTGATCGGCATGGTCCTACCCCCCCACCCCAGGGGTCACCACGGCTCTGGGCTGCACGGGCAGCATCCTCACTCTGCAGCCCTTGGGAGATGCTGGGAACCCCCACACCTCTGCTCAGGAGAGCGAGGAGGCATGGGGCTATGGCCACGTTTGCTCCCCAAGGCGCCCAGATCCTCATCCTGGCTGTCAGGGTGTGACCTGGTGCTCAGGCACTTGCATGTCTCGTCGCCCAGCTGCCACCACCACAGTGGTGGTTCTCCTGCCCCATGAGCCTGTGTGTGTGCTGGACATGCACATGGCAAGTATCTGTGCTGCAGGGACCATCGGGAGGGTCTGCCTTGTCCCCTGCCCTGGGGTCTCTGACGGCTGTGACCCCGCCAGCCACATCGCAGGGGGTGCAGGCATCCCTCCCCACGGCTTGCTCTTGCCACACTGCAGCCGGCACAGCCGGGGTTGGGCACAGAGCCGTGCCTGCTCGTGCTGCTTGGCAGGACGTGAGGGTGCAGGGCCAGCATTCTGGGAGATGCTGAGGGCATGGCGCTGCTGCTCTTCCTCACTGCCCACCTTCCCCCAAGCCCTCCGGCACCCCCGATGAGGTGGGGTTGGCAGAATCACGTTTCACTGGTGTAAGCTCAGCTCTCCCTCCTCTGCTTGCAGTGATACAAGAGGCCCTTGCAAATGCCCAGGAGGTGCTGGGTGCTGGGACACGGGACCGAGCCCTGATACCCTCCCATGCAACAAGGAAACCAGACTACAAGCTTGAGGGGAGCCTCCGTACAGTTTTTCCACCCAGCACTCCCTTTGCAGCCGGAGAGAGCAGGGACATCTCCACCCCAGCCCAGCCACAGCCTCCTGGGTTTACTGATGGTGGGTCTCCAGTGAGTGACCATGGCTTGGTTGGGTCTCTCCTTGTCTCCTGACTGATGTGGTGGGGCTTGTCTATATGTTCCTGCTGTACATGCTGGTTGTCCAAGGGTGCAGCATGCAGGCTGACCCCTCCAGTGCAGGCTGATGTGGCCGTGCCATGAGCCCCTGTGGCTGGCTGGATCCCAGACCCAGCTGGTACATCCCACCCTAGAGCATCTTAGCTGTCTGGGACCTTTTGCAGACCTTGCTGGGGGTCCAGGGAGCTGTACAGCAGAGAAGAGAGCTGGCTTGGCAGAATTCTGCACCCCAGAGTTTGAACTCCCCCAGGGTGGGCACCCAGAGCACTATAAATAAATAGCACGCAAAGCCAGAGGAGCAGAGGAGTGGCCCTGGTTTACCAGGGCTTTCATGCTGTGGCTTTCAAGTGGTTCCCCTGCCTCTTCCCCATGAGCCAGTGGCACATCTGTGCTCAGCCCAGGCGCGGGGCTGGCCGGCGGGCTGCCTCCGGTGCCGTGCCACGTGCTCTGCGGCCGCTGGAGCTGGTGCCGCTTGCCAGCCCTGGAGCAGCCCTGCCTTTGCCAGCCCTGTAATTGATTCCTGCTCTCCTGCGCGGGTGGAGGCTGCAGATGTGCAGCCTGGTAGGAGGCAAGTGGGCTGTGGGTACCAGCTTCAGGAGCCAGCCCAGTCCTGGCGACGAGCAGCCCAGTCCTGGCCTTGGCTCTGATGTCTACTTTGGGAGCTGCCTTTTTGAGTTTCCAGGTGTTTCGAGAGGTTCTCTCCCAGCTTCAGCTCCTGGAGGCAGGGGATTTGGGGGGACACTGCTCCCCCTGTTTTGGGGCTGCTGGAGGAGCTGGGGTTGTTGGGGAGTAAAGAAACAGCTTCCTGAGTATCACCATTGTGTCTGCTGGTGACAGGCTCGTGTTTTGAGACAATGGCAGCTGACGTGCAGGGGGAGCTGTAGAGGTCCCCCATTCCCCTGAGGCTTCAGAAAGACTGACTCTTACAGGAGGGAGAAGGTCCTCCTGCACAGTGGCCTAGCAGCTCTGGAAATTGTCCCTCCCAGCCAGCCAGCAGCCCCACGAAAGGCTGGTGTCCGGCAAGGGAGAGCAGGGGCAGGAGCCAGCACGGTTTGGCTTGCCAAGCCCTCTGATGTCTTTAAGGCTGGCAAAGAGCAGGGCCATGGGGATGGCAGGGGTTTAAGTTGTGGAGGAGGATTTTCTAGCCTGGCATCATATAGGAGAGAATATATTTGAGCATGTTATTATGGATAAGATTGAAGATAAACAAATTCTTAGACTAGAAGGTGATGGTGGTCCAGGAGAGAGTGACTGCAAACAGATGATGTTTGACATGAGCACAGGGGAGATGCAAGCAGGTGCCCTGAGTACCTTGTTTTCCAGTGCTGCTGATGACAGGGAGTGCTGCATGGAAGAAAATGCCTAGAAAAAATAGGGATGAAAATGGTGAGGCTTTTAAAAAACCCTGTATTTAGCCAAAGGGCATGGTTTTGCTGTCTGGAGATGGCAAGGGGTGGGTGAACCTTTTGGAGCAAGGCAAGCCTGAATGGAGAGGGCATGTGATGAGTGGGCAGGGGGCTGGAAAAAGCAGCGGTCACTGGAGCTGGAGAGATCTTTTCTCCTCATTGCCCACGGGGGAGCAGTGGGGCTCGGAGCATCATGCTCCTAGCACAGGCTGGGGTCCCTGTGCTTGAAAATGAGCAGCAACTCAGGCTGCAGTGGCCAAACCTGGCAGGGCAGAGATGGATGGGGCTGCAGTGGCAAGGGGAAGTCTGCTTGCCTGGACAGAGGGGCGCAGCATGGGCCAGCATTTGGGCCATGGCTCCCAGCTTCCCCAGCCCTCTGTGTGCCCCCAGGCAGCACCGCAGGGACCTCATCCCTCTCTCCAAGGGCTGAGAGGGTGAAGGTGCCCTGACAGAGTGTTTTATTAGCAGCAGGTGCCTGAAATCCAACCCACGGCCCAGCAATCCCTCCCATCACCTGGAGATGAACCCGGCTTGGGGGGCACGGCTGTGCAGGGTCAAGCCCCACTGGTGCCAGGATTACCCCTGCCGTAACCAGAGCAGCTCCCCGGCAGCCTGGCGGGCCGGTCCTGCCACGGGCGACAGGCGCGTAATGCCTGATTTCACAGCGCCGGTGTGCTCTGTGTGCTCGTGGCAATGATCTCTTTTGCCCTGGCCAGCTCCAGACCCTGGCCAGACCCCGACCTGTGGCTCTGTCAGCTGGGATTACGTACAAGATTTAGGCTCAAACCTCTTTGCTCCTGGCTGGAGCAGTGACAGAGAGGGGAAAGCCTGGGCCGTCATCTCTGGAGATGGAGCTCCTGCCCTGTCCTCCAGCCTGTGTCTGGCATTTGCCAGACCTGCCTTCAGAGATGAGGCAGGAGCATCTCGGTTCCTGCCCTGCAGCCAGCTCTAGGGCTTTGCCACAGCACTGCCATGGCTGAGAGCAAACCCCGTGCAGAAGAAGAGGAAGGCAGAGACTCCCCCATTTCTCTGACTCTGAAGCAGTTCATGAGGTGGGCATAGGTTCCTGGGCCATCTGCAACAAACCAAAGGGATGCTTCTAAGGGCAGGAGCTGAGGAACAGGGGTGGTCCATGCAGAAAGGCTCTCCTCTTTGCTGCCTGCAGCCCCGCTCCCAAAGTGCTCCTTGCTGTGCCCAGACAGCTCATTCCAGCAAAGCCACGGCTGGGAGGAGGAGCCATGGAGCAGATGCAACCAGCAGCCCCCTGCCCTCGGCTCCTCTAAGTAAGGTGCTGGGGGTGTTTTGGCAGCAGATGAGCAGCGATGCCCGGAGGGAGGGCTGGGACTGGCTGCCTGGTGCAGTTAGTGCCGGGGGAGGGGGGCAGAGCAGGATCCGTGCAGCAGCCAGGAATGCCGTGGCACTCCGGCAAGCACGAACTCTGTGTCTGCACCTCCCTGTTGCATGGTGCTGGTGCTGTGCCCAGGCTGAGGATAGTCATCACCTCCTCGCAGGGCGCACAGACCCAGCCAGCCCTCTGTGTCCCTGCAAGCTTGTCCTCTCCCAGAGCGTTGCTTCCTGCTCGTCTTCCCGGACCCTGGCTTTGTTGGCTGAGCTCATTTAGCTTTGACAAAGTTTATAGTGTGCTGGAATGCAGAATGGCTGCTGGCCTCCCTCCAGCCTAAACATCCCCACCCCATGGTGCGACAGGAGCTGATAAGGGTGAGTGCTGCAGCGGGCAGGTATCTCGTGCCCAGCCCGCGACCTTACAGCCACACGACCTTGAAGGTTGTCATTTATCTCATGCGTGTGGGTACGCGCGCGCGTGTGTGTGTGTGTGTGTGTGAGCTGTCTCCCATCCCCAAGAAATGTTCTCAGCATCTCTGGTTTTCTCTCCGGGCCAAACCCACACGCACGTTGCCCGAGACCGACTCCGAACAGACTCCTTTGATGAGCAGGGCTTAAATATATATTTGGCATTCCAGCGGCAGCGTGCCGAGCGTGGCCGAGGGTGTGAAAGTGTTTGCTTGACAAACTCCGGGGGCTCTCGCCTCTCTGCCGGCCCTGGGGACTCGCAGGAGAGAAATGTCAAGGAATTTTTCACCTCTCTGTTTTGCTTTGTGTTTTTATTTTGTTTTCCTTCTGAGAGTGCATTTTTAGCTCTGGTGAAAGATGCCTGATTGACAGTCCCAGAGACTGAGTCCCCTCTCTTCACCGACACAGGGACAGCAGGAGCAAACATCCCATCCCAATTCCAGGGCGGAGAGGGAACAGCCCTGTGAGCCTTATGCTGACCTTGGGGGCTCCCATCCCCTCTCTGCTGGCCCTGTCCCCTCCATGAGCCCAGTGCTGTCATAGACGGATTTGAGTACCAGCAGGATGGAGATGTCCCACATCCTAGATGTTCCAGGCTGTGGTCTGCTCAGAGCCAGCCCTTTTGCAAAGACCCTCTGTCTGCTGCGGGCAGCAGGGTCTCAGTCACAGGGTCCTTTGTCACTGCTCAGCTGGCCCCAAAGAGCCCTCCACCCCAGCACTGTGCTGTGAAGACACCTGTGCCCATTGCTCCACAGAGGATCTCACAGCCAGTGTCCCCGTGTGCTGCGGCACCAGCCAGGGGTAGGTGCTGGCCCCCAGGCACCTTTGTGAGTGCGGACAGGTCTTGTCACCTTGAGCCTGTGCAGGGGGAGATGGAGCAAGTAGAGCAGGAGAGGTCTTCATGGGCAAGTTGCAGGTGGACAGGCTGGATGCTTGCAGCCTCTGAAAACAGTGCATGGGAAGTGCTGGGGGTGTGAAGTCAAAACCGTCCTGATCTTCACTTGCCAATTCTGGGCTGCAGCTGGCGATGGGGCAGGGGAGGCAGCTCCATCGCCAATTCCCATGCAACGTGGGATCCATGGTGGGGATGTGTAGGACAGAATGGGGGGTACTAGGGCTCTGGGCTTTGATGGGAGCCCAGGGGTGTCTCTCCTGTGTGGGGAGGAGGAGGAGGAAGGCAGATCCTCCTTATCGGTCCAGTTGCTATGCCCTGCGCCCGTGGGAAATGGGGAAGGGAGGCCCTGGGCAGTGGATTTGGTTTCAGAGCCCGTGTCTGCAGTGCCCGCCAGAGTGGGATGAGATCCAAACTAGCTTTTGGGCAGGGGGCTGGAGGGGGCTGCGTCTGTGTGTTCCCAGCTGTCCCCAGTGTAATCCTTCATGAAAGAGAATCCCTTGCCCTGCTGCATCCCTGTTGTCTGGTGGTAGCGCTGCATGGCCCTAAATCACCTGCCTGATGGATCACCATGGAAATGGGGGTGCTACCCACCCCCAGGGCCAGCAAAGAGAGAGGGTCTGGGGTCCAGGGTCTGTGGGGCAGGGGTCTGAACTCTGGAGGCTGCAGAGCAGGACTTAGGATGCTGGGAGTCTACAGGGTGAGGCTTGGTGCCCTGTAGACTGCGGGGCAGGGATTGGTACCCAGGGGTGCTGATTTAGGGGCAGGGCTTGGGCTGCTGAGAACTGTAGATGCTGAGAAAGGGATACGGGGGGACTGCAGAGCACGGTCGGGGACCCTGGGAGGCTGTGGGGCTGGGGCAGGCTCTGTGCCTGGGGCAAGGGCAGGCTTGGCTCGGGCTCCCCAAGGTTTCCTTCCCGGCCCGCTGAAGAATCGCTGGCTTGTCTGGCGGAGCATGGACCTGTGGATTTCCTGGGCAGCGAGTCCCTTTCATGTGGCCGCTTGCAAACTCTCATGACATCACCGGGGGCTGCTCCTCCCGGAGACAAACCCAGTGCTTTTTAGGGGTTTGCCATCCCCCCCACCCCAGCCTGTGTGTTTTGGCTGGTGGGACCCAGGGAACCGCGTCCAAGAGCGGCTGCTCTGGCAGGGAGATGGTGCATAGGGCTGGCGGGCAGGGGGAGGGCAGTGCGTTCCCCCGCGTACTGAATAAACATGGGCTGGCCGGGGCTGGAGGGGGCTTTTCCAGGCTGGACCACACCCCGGGGGGCTATTTTTTGCCATGAATGAAGGGGCTGTGTGCTCACAGGGCAGCTTGGCCTCCTGCCGCCGCTGCTGTGCACGGAGAGCTCGCCTGACACTCAATCCGGTTGCCTGGCTGGGAACCAACATCTGCGCTGAGCAGCTGGGCACTGCCCGTGGGACACCTGGGCACCCGGCACTGCCTGGGGACACCTGGGCACCCGGCACAGCTGGGCACTGCCTGCAGGAACACCCAGGCACCTGGCGCTGCCCGTGGCACACCTGGGCACCCAGCACAGCTGGGCACTGCCTGCAGGGACACCTGGGCACCCGGCACAGCTGGGCACTGCCTGCAGGGACACCTGGGTGCCCGGCACTGCCTGGGGACACCTGGGCATCTGTCATAGCTGGGCACTGCCCATGGGCCACCTGGACACCCGGCACTGCCTGGGGGATACATAGGCATCTGGCAGAGCTGGACACTGCCTGCAGGGACACCAGCAGACTGCCAGGGCTGGGAAACACGGGCTGTTGCAGAGCAAGGGGAAGTGACGGTGACTCAGTGGCTGTGCCAGTGGCTGTGCCAGGGCCACTGGAGCATGTCAGACCCAGCCCTGCTGGAGCTGTGTGCCTGGGGAGCTGCCTGAGCCAGCCCAGGGGTGAGCTCTGGTGCCCCTGTGCCCCATGCAGCAATGCTTCCTGCTGCAGTTTCGGGTGACGATGGGGCAGTGTCCCCAGGGGCTGCCCTTCTGGCTGCGCCCATGCTTGGCAGGAACTGCAAAGCCACCGGGGTGGAGCGGCTGCTGCCTCCCGCTCAGCCCATTCCTGAACGCACCCAGATTCCCCCCAAAGCCCCTAATCCTGCCTGGCTCAGCCCCAGCTTCCGCTCTGGGCCCTGTCAGCTCAGCTAATCCCTTGCGTGCCCGGTTTAGGGACATGCTGGGTGCAGCACCCTCATGGGTCTCCTCCTGTCACCCCCCCCCGATTTCGCTTCTCAATGGGTCTGTGGGCTGCTCTGCCAGTCCCAAGCTGTGACCCACCCTCCTGCAGCCTCCGCCAGCCCCGCTGCCCCACACATCTCAGGGGAGCCACCAGTGTTTGTGCCCGTGAATGAGTGGCCTGTCCTCGCTGGGTGGAGCCGGGGTGCGGGATCCCACCCCTCGCTGTTCCTTATCGCCACACAGCATCCTTGTGATTCACCAGGTGTGGCTGCCTTTCCGTCACCCCACTTTGCAGGAAGTTTCCTAGCCAGCCCCCCATGAGCCCTGTGCAATAATAACAAGCCGGGATGAGCTGGCTGGCCTTCCTGAGTAACCCTATAATAACAAGCCAGCGCGATGTGTCCCGCTTTCCTGGACAGACAATAATAAACCCACATGAGCTGGCACACTTTGCAGAGGAACTCTGCAATAATAAGCCTGGGTGATGTGTCCATATTGACCGAACCACCCTACAAGAACAAGGCAGTGTGAGTGACCCAGCTTCCTTGCAGAGAACCGTTCCCCTGGGACATGAGGGACCATGGCCACCAGGTCTCCGTGCCTTCTGCTCCTGAGCTTGCTCAGGCCCTCCCCTAACTGCACTAGCCACTGGAGAAGGCACCCCATGTTGGTGGTGGGCCAGGTTGGCAGAGGTGATGCTTCTAGGTGCCATCAGCCTGTGGCTCTGACTTCCTGGAAGCCAGCAGCAAGTCCTCACAACTCCTGGCATGCTGAGACCTGCTGCTCTTCAGGGCATCCTCCTTGCCCAGCTCTCTTGCCAAACTGGCACCCAATGCCAGCTGCCCTGGAGTCTCTCCTGCTGTTGCCCCATGGACTGCTGGACAGGAGGACAAGTGCCCATGGTCAGGCTGGAGCTGGGGGTGCCACCAGAAGCCACCCCCAGCCCCAGGGCAGCAATGCCCATCTCGAGTACTGTGTCCAGTTCTGGGCCCCTTCAATTCAAGAAAGACAGGAAACTATTGGAGAGTCAAGCGTAGGGCCACAAAGATGGTTAAGGGACTGGAGCATCTCTCTTACAAGGAAAGGCTGAGAGACCTGGATCTGTTTAGTCTGGAGAAGAGAAGACTGACTGGGGAATTTATCAATGCTTATAGATATCTAAAGGGTGGGTGTCAAGAGGATAGGCCCATGCTCTTTTCAGTGGTGCCCAGTGACAGGACAAAGGGCAACGGGCACAAACTGAGCACAGGAAGTTCCACTTGAACATGAGGAAAAACTTTACTTTGAGGATGGCAGAGCACTGGAACAGGCTGTCCGGGGAGGCTGTGGAGTCTCCTGCCCTGGAGATATTCAAAACCCACCTGGATGCAGTCCTGTGCGACCTGCTCTAGGTGAAGCTGCTTCAGCAGGGGGGTTGGACTAGATGATCTCCAGAGGTCCCTTCCAACCCCTGCCATTCTGTGATTCTTGCAGGATCACCCAGGTGGGGAGTCAAGGCTGGTGCCTGTAGCAAGGGCTGCTCTGCTCCACTCTTTTTCAGGGAGTTTGTTGGCACTTGGGCAGTGGGAGGGCTCGGATGCCCATGGGTTTGCTGAGCAGCATGTCAGGGTGGCCTCTCTCCAAGTGTGATGGAGTAGCAGCTGCACCCACTGGGGGCTGGAGCCCCTCGCTCCCCACCAGCCCTCTGCCAAGCCCCAGCCTGCTCCTGGTGGGCTGGTCCTCGCGTGGCTGGGGAGGAGATGCTGCAACCTCCTGCCCTACCTCTGCACTGCTGCTGACCCTCCTTTCCCTGGGATTTATCCCTGGGAGCTGGAAGAAGCAGTGGATGGGCAGGGCAGGGGCAGGACACCCCCCCCCCCCCCCAGCATGTCTGCATGGGGGGGACCCGCAGCGGAGACGGCGGCACAATGCGGAGCCCCCGCTGCCACCGCGCCCCTCCGCTCAGTGTCTGCGAGAAAAGCTGTAACCCAAGCCGCAGAAACAGCACAAGGAGAAAAGAAAAGGGTATTGAGCGGCAGGGCTGCTGCGGTCGCCGGCCAGCATAGACTGCTGGTTGTTAAGCGGGTGCCTCGCTTGCAAAGGCTGCCTTGATGAAGTGTGAGACAGCACTTACGGAGGGACGCGGGCAGGCATTCTCGCTCCATCTTCCGCTTACAGTGCCGCTCTTTATGCGCCTGACATTTGCTCGCTGGAAAGGCCCCGAAAATCAGGGGGAAAGGAAAACATTGCCCGCAGCAGGGCCAGAGCGGCGCTGGGAGGAGTGCCGTGCTGTGCCATGCCGTGCCATGCCAGGTTGGGCTGGGACGCTTGGCCGTCCTGGCCTCACCACCCCGCTCTTCCCCGGGGTGACCCCTTCACCTCTCAGCAGCTCTCCGGCTGCCTTCCCCTGCCGGCACCGCTGCTTCCTGCCAGGTGTGCTCAGCCTGGCTCCCTGCCTGGGAAGCCCTGGCCATCCTGCCCCTGCGTGATCCACGGGCGGGCTGGCTGCAGCTCTCCTAGCTGCTGCTGCTGCTGCATGTCCCCAGGGACATGGGTGGTGGGGGGTGACAGTGGGAGCTCAGGGCACGTCCCTTGGCCATCTGCCGCTGGGGTACACGGTGCCCCAGGGACTGCTGCAGGCCTGGGGTAAGTATGTGCGAGCAGGTCCAAGGGCTGGGAGGAGCTGGGAAGGGGCATTGGAGTTCAGCGTGGGGCAGCTTGGGGTGCCTGGGGGCAGCTCAGGGTGCTTTGGGGCAGCTCTGTCCCCAGAGAGAGGGTCACTGCCCCACCAGGGAGCTGGGGAGGGAGGCCATGCTGATATGTCCTGCTCTGTCCCAGGGGGGATGAGCTGCCCCTTTCCCTGCCCTTGATCCCAGCTGGAAGGCAGCAGTTCAACCCCCTCCAACTCTATACTCCCAAGGCAGGTCCTGGCTGGATTCCTTGGTGCTGTTGGCAGAGTCTGGGTGAGCAACTAGCACAGATCGGTGCTCTTCTACCTCGATCCCAGGGTGGATCCCTCCCCAGCCTGACTAACACTGGTACGACCATGGGCAGAGATGCCCAGCACGCATCCAGTGAGCCACATTCCCAGGAGCATGCACAAAGCTTGCGGCAGGGGAGGGTGCTGAGGGCAGCCTGGCCATGAGGCGCAGGAATGCCCCAGCCATGGAGCCCTGCCCTGGCCCACCGCTGGCTGCCACAGCACCGCCAGGCTTCGCCTGTGCCAGCACGGCAGTGGCCGTGTCCATCTCCAGAAAGCCAGTGCGCCATTCCTGGGCCACCGCTCCACCACACCGCTTCTGCAGAGCCCGCTGGCGGGGGGAGCCTGGGGAAGCCATGCCCCCCACCCCCCCCCCACCCCCCCACCCCCCCCACCGGCCCACACCCCTTGGCTCCCGGCCCCAGCAGGAATTATTAAGTGTGCCCCTGTGGAGCATGTGCTGAGCCTGGCCACGGGAATGTGGGCAGATCTGACATACAAGCCACAGCAGCCAGGCTGTAATTTCCAAACAGGCCCCATTCGCTCTGTTTTCCAGTTAAAAATATATTAAAAAATAGGAATGTGGGGTTTGTAGTGAAGAATGTTGGTAACCGCTTCGAACGTCTGGTGTGATAATGAAAGGGTCAGTCCCCAGCTTTGAGCACGACCGATTTAGACTCTGGTGCTTGGCACCAGTGCGGAGGCCCAGCATGGTCCAGCCTGCCTGCAAACCCACCCCAGGTCCGGGCCAGGGAAAGGTGATGCTTCTGCATTGGGGGCACAGCGCCGGGCTGGGTGACGTGCCCCTCCTGCTCACACTGTCCAGAGGACATCCAAATTGCCGTCTCTTATGGCCTCTTGAGAAAGGAGTCTGGGTAGGGGTGGGCGAAGGCAGGATGCCTGGGAAATGGATGCCATACCCTGCCACACTGGGGTACAGCCCCATGGCAAAGCCCTGCGGGATGGGGGGCACTGAGCGAGGCTGCAGCCCAGCTCCCCGTGACCTGCCCCCACCGTGGCAGGGCTGCCGGCCAGCACGGCTTGCTCCCGGCACGAGGCCAGGCGCCTGCCCCCCTTTGCCAGGCAGCCCCCCCCGGCTGGACTAATCGCAGTTCAGGGTGTGCTGCGGAGCCTCCCTCGCAGCCTTGAGTCACTCCTGATATCCGGGCATCCCGCTCGGCCTTGTGGCCAGGTAGTCATAACATATGGGACAAGCTGTGCCAGCTCCCCCAGGCATCGCTCCCCGGTGCCCGGTGAGTTGCGTGGGCCACCCGTCCGGCGCTCCCCCGGGTCCCAGCTCTCTGTTTGTGCGCTCGCCGGATCTCGGGCATCGTGTTTATCCCAGAGATGGGTAATCAGAGGAAAACAAGTCACTGGAGGCTGGGACTGATGTTGCAGTCGGGACAACGAGTTGGCTGCAGCGGGATTCGGCTCGGGGATGTGCTGGAGCAGTGGGGCAAGGATGGAGGGGAAAGTCACCGGTACCCAGGGCTTGTCCCCCACCCAGCCCCTTCTGGGGACACCTCCTTGTCCCTCTCAGCCTCCGGGGCCATCAGGTGGCCGGTGGCTAGCACAGCATGCTCCGCTCCCTGCTGAGTCATGGCTCTGCAGGGAAATGCTTCCAGCCCTGGTTATGAACCCATTTCCCTCTGGGGCTGTGAAGCGCGGCCCTCCCATGCCGGAGTGGGCCAGCTCCAGTGGCCCGATGGCTCTGAGCCCACGGCCTTGAGCTGCCGGGAAGGGCAGCGGCAGGAGGTAGCCAGTGACTCCCAAATTGCACCGTGGGCTTGCCAGAGCTGGGCCCTTCCTGGAGGCATGGGCAGTGGGCGCCCTGCACCTGCAGATCCCTGTGTCACCCCAGATGCCTATCCTTCTTGGCCAGCAGGGTAGTAGCACCCAGGGCCGGGTGGCTCTGCAGGGGACTCCCCCACCCTCCTGGGGCATTGACCCATGCAATGGTATCTAGTACACTTTGCTCACTCCACCACCGTTCTTGGCTTTCCTGAGAGCTGCTGTTTGCTTTTCTCTGAATTATGACTCCAGCTTGTGCCTTTGATCTGGGCTGTGTTGGCCACCCGTTGCCAGCCTCTCTCCTGCCTTTGAAGTGCAGTCACCTTCCCTGCCTTGGATGCTGCTCTTGCAACCTCGGGTGCAACCCTGGCCCCATGGGGTGAGACACCCAGGGCAAGAGCATCCCTGGGGTGTCCAAGGTGCTCAGCATCCCTCCTCCTCCCTGGTACCTTGAGGTGGGCCAGCACATCTCAGGGCTGGGAGGCCAGGCAAGGAGGCATTTAGAGGTGTGTTTGCCCAGTGGCAAGCAATCCTTGGGATGCTGGCAGGGTGCTGGGACCAGAGCATCGCTCCCTCCTGTGGCAGTGGGCAGGGACACAGGAAGTCCTGCACAGAAGCTGGCCAAAAAGCAAATGCCAGTGCCATGTGTGTCCTACACCTAAGGGGCCTTTCATGCCCACAGCTCCAGCAGGAGGGATGAGAGCTGCAGGGAAGGCACCTTTCTGGGCAGCAGCCAACCCATCCTGGCATCAGCCCTGCCCTCCCTCCCCATCCAGTGGGGAACAGCAAGTGGGGCTCAACCTGCCCTTTCTGCCACTGGCAAGCTGGGTCCAGGCTTTGGACTCTGGCCTTGAGTGGGTCTGAGCGTCTCCATCCCCTCCCCGTTCTCCTGGCGCAGAGGGAATCCGGCCTTATCTGTTACACTTTGTTCTCCTGCTGTTTGGGTGCGGAGCGGAGCAGAGATTAGCACGCAGACCTTTGACACACACACACACACACACACACACACACTGCCATACAACCAGCCACGCATGCACCCAGAGCCATGCCCATCTACACATGGCTGCACACAGCCCGCGTGTATGCACACATACTCACACTCACCTGCATATGTGCACCCATATCGTGCTCTACATGCCCCCACACAGCCACCCCTTCCAGGGCACACACGTGTTTCCCCATCCCTGCATGTGTTTGTTTGCTGGATATGTGCTGCATTAGGTTCCTAGTGGAGTGCGGTGCTTGCCCAACCTGACAGCCTCCCCATCGTGAGACCCAAGGTCCCCCATGCATGGCCCAGAGGGTGAGGGTGGCATCCAGCAGCCCTGGATGGAAAAAAACTGTGTGCAGGGAGGTGGGGGCTGCTCTGGCAGCCTGGGAGTAAACCTGAGCATCCCTCGTCTCGCTGCCACATCGCCCTTACTTGCCATGGGGCCACTGGGGATGGCTTGTGCTGCTTACTTAGACATCGCTGGAGGAAGTCATGGCAGGCAGGGGCTTGTCCCCACCTCGTGCCGAGGTTCTGCCCATGCCCAAGGCTCACTGTCCTTATGGGCGAGCTGTGGCCTCCACGCTGCTCCAGCCGGGGAAGCCACAGCCCTTCCCATGCAATCTTATCTCCGGTGTTTCATGAATGACCTGCAAGCCTCCGCAGTCTGCCTCTGAATGGGAAGGCAGTCCGCTGGCTGGAGCAGGTGTGCGGGTGTGTGCACACGCGTGTGTGTGCACGTGTATGCATGGCTGGGGAGCAGCCAAGTCTTGCCCAGTGCCAGAGCTGGCCGGCCCCGCAAGCCGTGCTGCAGTCCCTGGGGCAAAGTAGATGGGAGCCCGGTGGGCAGAGGGATGCACTGTGGCAGGGTGTCCTGGCAGGAACCGGCTCCTGGCAGGTGATTTCCTGACAGGGTGATGGTGCCTCTGCTCTCTCCTGCAGACCCTGCCCCAGATCTGCAGTGTGGGAGCAGGGCAGGCATTCACCTCCGCCCTGCGGCAGCTCTACATGGCGGTGATGCAGCAGGAGGCCACGCAGGCTCGGAAACGGCAGCACTCGGGTGAGGAGCTCCATGGCTGTGCGATGGGGAGCACGCGAAGCAGCCGGCCCCCCTGCAGCTAACCCCCCATCCCGAGGGAAGGCGAGTGGGGCCCTGGGTGCAGCTCACCCCATGTAACAGTCGCCCCCTTTGCTTCCCCCCCGATGGGCTGAGCTCCCCCACCCAGGCACCATTCCTGGTATGGGTTTGGGCAATGCCCCGTGCTCCCCCATCTTAATCCCAAATTGCATCTCTTTTTGCTGGTACCAGAGGACACTGAGAGCCCGGCACCCACTGCAGAAACCACAGGGCACCCCCATCCGCCGCCTCCATCCCAGGAGGATGATACAGCATCTTCCAGCGAGGGCACCACGGTGAGCGCAGCTCTAGAAACAGCGTCTCTGTACTAATGTCAGGATGGGGCCTGCACCACCCCTCCCTCCTTGCATCCCAGACCCATGATCTTCCAGGATGGGCTGGGGGTCTCAGCTTGGTTTGTAGCCCATCCTACCCCACGCACCCTAGCTGGGGAGAGTGCAGTTGCACAAGTGCTTGTGGTTTGCGCTCCCCCACGGGGATGACGGGAGTGTCACTGCTTGCACACATGCACCCGTCCTGCGTGACCCCCCGGGAGGGTCTGACACTGCCTCCCCTTTGTTTCCAGCCAGCCTCCTCCCCCGTCCAGAAGCCCCGTCTGCCTGCGGCCAAGGCCAAGCCAAAGAAGGCGAAGGGGCTCTTCAGCTGAAAGATTACTGCCACCCACCCCGAGGGTCTCTGCTCCCCTGAGCATCTGAGAGGCAATGCAGAACACCCATGCATCCTCTGCCTTCTCTCCTGCATCTCCTGGCGGACCCTGCCCAGGTCATGGTCCCCTCCTGAGGTGTCTCCAGCCAGGGAGAGGGGGCATCTCCTTTCTTCAACAGTGTCTCAGGAACGTTTTTCTTCTGCCTCTTCCCTGGTGCAGAGCTTGCCCAGGCTGCCTTGTGGTGAAACCAGCGCTGGACCTGGGGGGAGCGAGAGGGATGCTGCTGGATGGGTGTGGGGCTGCCAGGGTTCTGGCAGGGCTGTGGGGTTTGGCTGCTGTCGTGTGGGTTTGCAATAAAGGTCTGTGTCTGGATGAGACTCCTTTCTCCTCCTGCTCTGTCCTCCCTGGGCCTGCAATGTCCAGGCAGGGGTGCAGCCCCTGGTGCTGCTGTGTCCCTCTCAGGCCAGTCCTGCTGCCCCAGGGGCTTGCAGTGGCTCTGGACGGTGAGAAGGTGACAGCAGCTCATTGCTGTGGGGCAAGACGACAGCTCCCAGCCTGTGCTGTGCCTCACCCAGCATCAGTATGTGGGGTGGGGTGCGTGTGAGAGGACGCCCGGATCCTGGGGGCACAGCATGCCGGGGGGGGCTGGAGCCCATGTTGTCCTTGTCCCATGCCAGGGACATGCCAAGTGCTGGTGCCTGGAGCCAGGTGAAGCCCTTGCAGAAGCAGGTTTGCAAAGGCAGCCTGCTTGGGCTGAGGGGCACCCTCTGTTTTGCAGGCAGCTCCCCCAGGGTTGATGGGCAGGTGATACGGGGTTAATCCATGCTCTGGCCTCCAAGGAACAGGGGACAACCAAGCCACTAACACACTGAAAGGTTGCAGGCCTGGGAGCAGCCCTGGACAGATGTGCCTGGAGCAGGTTACAGATGCTCCCTGGACAAAAGCACCACCTCTTCCCCTTCACACCCCATCCATCCATCCATCCATCCATCCATCCATCCATCCATCCATCCATCCATCCGTTAACCCTTGCTCTTCTCTTCCAGACCTTGTGTCCACATGCTTGCTTTTGGGATGGGACCCCACTCCTGTGCCTGAGCCAGGTCCTAAAACAGCAGGCAGAGAGCCAGGCAGCACTGCCGCAGTCAGGCTGCAGCCTACGGTGCTGCTCTCCTGGGGCAGGGACCTGTGGCCCCGGCTGCCCTGCTCCCTGGGGCTGGGCTGGCTGCAGTCACACTGACTGCCCTCCTGGGCAGCAAGGGGGAAACAAAAACATCCGGAGCAGCCCCTGTGTCTGTGGAAGGGGAATGAAAGGGCCTTTGCTGGGCCACAGCCGGCCAGCCCCAGAGTGAGAGCAGCCGATTGCTTTTTATATTTCCTCTCTGAGGGGCAGGGTGGGCGATGGGAAGGGACAGCCATGGGATGGGGAGCTTGTGCTGACAGCCGTAGCTACGTGTCCTGCCTTGTCCCATCTGCCAGCATCTTACCCGGGCAGCTTTGAGTCTGCCTGCTGGGCACTTACCCCCAGGAAGGGTCCTGCTACCAGCTGAGTAGGACCCAAGCAGCAGTTTAGCAACTTTATGTTTCCTGTGTCTTCTGTCACCAGGTTGTCCCCTGGTGCAACTCCTGTTCCATCCATGTGGGCTCCATCTCCTGGCTTGGGAGCTGCTCTGTTCCAAGCCAGGTCCCCCAGCTTCCCACTGGGCCTGGGCTTCGTTCTGCTTCCCTGTGCACACCACGACCTGCAGGAAGAGTGTTTATCACCCCAGTGAGGGCACTTGGCTCATCTGCCCCCTTTGGGGATAAGGAGAAATCACAGAGCAGGGGGCACATTCCCAGCCCGCTGTGCTGGTGGCTGGTGGGCTCTATAGGGGGAGCGGGTGGTGCAAACCAGCACCTACACCCCCGGGTCGTCCCAGTTGCCAGCTGCACCCAGACCGTGTCTCTGCTTCTTCCTGGGGTGCTCCCCTCGGGGGAGTCAGTGCCAGGGATGCCGCAGGGGCGTTGCTCAAGAGCCCTGTCATGCTGCAGAGTCTGTCCCCCCAGGGAGCCCTGTGGCTCTGTGCCCAAGGGACAGGCGAGCACCATGGCAGGCATGGGCTGGGGCTAAAGACCTGCTTCAGGGACAAATCCTGCTCCACTCACTCTGCTCCCAGGGCAAGGGAAGTTGGGGCTGCGGGAGTGTGGATGGGGGGTAAATAAAAGCAGGAGAGTGAAGACATCATCAGGAAAAAGAGCTCTGCTGATGCCCCCCAGGCCACCACAGGGACCTCGGCCCCCAAGACTCCAGTGTGTGTGGCCGCTGGTGCCTCCCTGGCCCAGGTTGCTGCCGGCTCCAGGGAGTGTCACCACTCATTGTCCCATCCTGTCCCTCTGGGGTCTCCTTCCCTGTCCCCACCCCCTCCTCCCTGGAGCCGGCTGGATTTGAGCTCCCGACACACATTAAAGGCCACAAGTTCGGCCTCGGCCTCCATAAATTTGATTCCATAAATATTAGTTTTCGCAGGGTTTAATGAAGCCGTTATGCCGGGCACGGCCCAGCACCCCGACCCGTGCCCTTAATAAGGGCTCTGTGGCCTCGATTAAAGGGACCTTTCAATCGCTGTCAAGTATTTTTAGAAAAGGAAAAGAAAAAAAAAAAAAAAAAAAAAAAAGAGGGAGCGAGAGAGAGAGGAGGAGAAGAAGACGACCAAGGCAGTGAACAGGGAGAGGAAAATCCCAAACCCGTCCGATGCAAAAATAGAGAAATAGCACCACCTAGACTGCATGGGCTGACTCCGCCGCCCGCTCCCCCTGCGCAGCACCCGGCTCCGGGCAGCCCTGCGGGGCCCTGTGCCAGCCCTGTGCCCCCTGCCCCGGGCAGCCTTGGGAGCCCAGCGAGGTGTCTGTGGGACACTGCAGGTTAGCGGTTCCCGCTCGGGGCAGGAATAGGGGGAGGCGGTGGTGGGGAAAGCCGGGGTGCAGAGGGAGGAGGGGCTTGGGCATGGTCGGGACGCAGGCAGGAGCAGTGCATGGTGGCTGGGCGTCCCGGAGATGCCTGAGAGTGGCTGAGCGCTGTAGGAGATGCCGTGCCATACAGAGATGGAACGCTGCATCTCCCCACCTTCACTGGAAGGTAATTCCTCCCTGTGACCTAGTGCTGCGGCAGGAAACATCCCTTCCCACCAGCTCCCTGGGCAGAAATCCCCCCCCCCGCCCCCCCGAGCAGAAATTCCCCCTCACCCCCTGGCTAGATGGACCCTGTCGCACCTCCCTGCACACCCAGCCCTGGCTGTCCTGTCATGCCTGGGGCTCCAGTCTCAGTCAGTGGGCTTTCCCTGGCAGGGACACGGGCTGGCATTGGGAATGCTGCATAGAGAGGTGATGGACTCTGCACCCAGTGACAGGACACTGTCACTGCTCACTATGGCCAGAGCCAATGCAGGGTGCTGAGGCTGGGTGGGTAGGAGCTGCTCTCACGGACAAACCCAGCTCCCTGCCTGAAGCCCTGGGCCTCCATGGGACACAAATGTTGTACCAGCGAGGACAGGGATATGTTCCTTACTGTCAGCCTGGATCTGCTGGGAGGGGGAGAGACATGTGTGACATGGACACTGCACGCTGGAAGGCTGCAGAGGTTATTTGGAGGTTTGGGTTTGGGTCATTGGCAGCCATAGGGCACTTCTCCCTGGGGGTGTGCTGCACCCCATGGACCCAGTGCCATCCCAGACGGTCCTGTTCCCCACTCCTTTGCAGTGATGAGCAAAGTGGGAAGCTGGGCGCGTTCCTTTGGTGGGAGCATGAACCAGCTTGGAGGATGCTGTGGACCTAGCCCAGGCTCTGATTTTCCTGTGCCAGTGATGCACAGAAATCTGTGCACCTTCTGCAGCCCTGAAAAGCCAGGGGCAAGGGTGGGGAGAGGTGCTCTGACACGTTCCCTCTGGTCTCTCTGCCGATGCCCTTAGGATGCTCCACTGGAAGGATCAGCTGAAGAGATGTAGAAGTGGGGTGGCCTGAGGCTGCTGGCCAGACTCTCTTGCTCCATCATGTGCAGGAGCAGTGGGACAGCCTCACCATCCTGCACAGTGGCAGGACTTCACAGAGGCTCTGCACTCTGGGTTTTGAGTACCCAAAATCAGTACAAAAACCTGATGGAGTGTGGCTACTGAGTACAAAAACCTGACAGAGAGACCTCTGGCCAGCGGCCCTTTGCCTGCAGCTCCTGCAAAGGAAATGGTCCACTGAGGCCACAGGATAGCAGCATCCCAAGCCTGTGGGTGCTGCTGGCTTCCCAGCCTGCATCCGTCTTGCCCAGGTTGCTTGGTCCTGCTGAGGCCAGCCCAGCCCTGCAGCCAGAGATGGACTTCTGGGCAGGCTATTCCAGTCTGGCCTCTCTGTGTATCCCTAGGAGTGACCCATGCCCTGCGCCCCCCGAAGAGCTGGCGAGGGGACATCCCTGAGAAACTTGTGTGCGCAGGGGCACCCCAAGGCACTGCCTCACCTGGGAAGGTCCTAGGCAGCCAGAGGGGGTGCAAGCAGAGCCGCACCAGAACCCTCCTGAGCACACAGCTGGGGGAGAACCAGGGGGGCCCTGCAAGCCCTCGCTCCTGAAATCAGGGTGTTGTATTTACTTTCCCCTTTTGGCAGCTAGAAGGGGAAGCCCATCCCAGCCCCTCATTGTTGTCTCAGCGAGTTAATCAGATGCCATAATCCTGTTGTGGAAATATCGGGCCTCCCTGGAAACAATGGGGAGCGAGAATATTGTGGTTAAATTTCAACCAGCTGCCTCCCTGCTCTGTTTGATCCCCGCCCGCAGTCCCGGGCCCCTGGCAAGCAGGCGGCGCGGCGGGGGCCGGAGCCCCGGGGGTGCCACCCCGCGCCCACGCCGCCGCGGGGGAGCCCCCGCGGGACTCCCCGGGGAAGCGGGAGAGCGGGGTACAGGGTGTGCGGCGGGCCGGGCGCGCCTCGGGGCGGTGGCTGGGCTGCCCCGGGGGGCAGGTGGCGGCGGGCACCCCCGGCGGGGTGGGCTGCGGGCCGCGGGGCTCAGCCGGGGGGAGGAGGCTGCGGGCGGCCCGGGGCAGGTTCCGCGGGGAGGAGGCGAGAGAGGGAGGGCGCTGGGAGGCTGGGACACGGGCAGGGTGCGGTCCTGGCGGTTCCCGGTCCCGGATCTCTTCAATTTCCCCTCTCACTCCTGCCCGGGGAGCGGAGGCAGCGGCGGCTCCGGCTCCGGCTCCAGCCCCGCCGCGCTGACCGCCGGGGCGCAAACCGCGGGGGGCTCCGGCAGCACCGAGCCCCTCGCCCCGCAAGCGGCCGCTCGCCTGCCAAAACAAACGGCCCTTCGCTATTTATTGCCGCCGCCGGGCCACGGCAGCTCAGAGCGGGCCGACGCCAGCCCGCCGCACCGGGCAGCCGGAGCGCACCCGCGCCGGGCAGCCGCCGCGCCCCGCCGCCACCGCCGCCGCCACCACCGCCGCCACCGCCGCCGCCACCGGCACCGGCACCTGCCCGCCGGCTGCGCGCCGCATGGGGAGCCCCGGGGCGGGCGGCGGCGGGAGCGGCGGCCGAGCCTAGCGGGGCCCCCGGAGCCGCCGGTCCCCCGGGCCGCCCCGGGGCCGCCGGGCGCGCCATGAAGCCGGCGCGGCTGCTGCTGCTGCTGAGCGGGTGCGCGCTGCTGCTGGCGCCGGCGGTGCGCGGCTGCGGGCCGGGCAGGGTGGTGGGCAGCCGCCGCCGCCCGCCCCGCAAGCTCATCCCGCTCGCCTACAAGCAGTTCAGTCCCAACGTCCCCGAGAAGACGCTGGGGGCCAGCGGCCGCTACGAGGGCAAGATCGCGCGTAACTCGGAGCGCTTCAAGGAGCTCACGCCCAACTACAACCCCGACATCATCTTCAAGGACGAGGAGAACACCGGCGCCGACAGGCTCATGACCCAGGTACGGCCCCGCCGCCGCCCGCTTCTACCCCCGCGCCGGGCACCTGCGGGCACCGGGGCTGCCCGGGAGCGCCCAGCGCCCCGCTCTGCGGGTCACCAGTAGAGCCCGTTGCTGCGGCTTCCCCGTCCTGCCCCGGGCATCCCGGTGCCCGGCCCGGGCTGCCGGCTGTGCAGCGCGGGCAGCTCCCTTCGCCGCCGGGCGCTGCGAAGCTCTGTTCCTTCGGCTGGGCTGGGCGCGTCGGACCCGGAGCCGGCAGCATGCTGCGCCTCGGCATGGCAGCACCCTGTCCCCAGAGATGGCAGCACCCTGCCCCGCTGCCTCTCGGAGCCTGTGGCACTCATGCCTGCTGCACCCCGAGGTGTGCCCTTGTGCCTCGGCATGGCAGCACCCTGCCCTGCTGTCCCCCAACCTATGTCCTGCTGTCCCCCGAGCTGGCAGCACCCGGCCCTGCTGTCCCCCAACCTATGTCCTGCTGCCCCGTGAGCTGGCAGCACCCTGCCCTCCAAGCTGGCAGCAGCCTGCCTTGGTGCCCTCGGAGCCGTGCCACACTGCCCCTGATCTGGCAGCATCCTGCCAAACCACCCCTGAGTTGGCAGTGCCGTGCTGCGCTGTTCCCCGATCGGGCAGCACCCCATCCCGCTGCACCCACCCTGCCCTTGCCCCTCTGCTCTGCCTACTAGCTGGCAGAGCAGGCAGCCTGCCTGTTGGAGCCGAGGGACAGAGCAGAGCCCGGTGTGCTGGCAGGGAGGGGAGTAGGCAGAGCTGCAAGCTGGGCTCCAGGAGTGCCCTTGCTGACCTTGTCCGCACTGTTGCCAAAACCCTGTGCCAT
This sequence comes from Leptosomus discolor, assembly GCF_034619465.1. NCBI lineage: Eukaryota > Metazoa > Chordata > Aves > Leptosomiformes > Leptosomidae > Leptosomus > Leptosomus discolor. The sequence continues at coordinate 18,125,836 of NC_141395.1, read as the reverse complement.
GCCTCAGTGCCCCCTCTTCCTGCGTGTCTTGTGTGGGATGGTGAAGGGTGCCCAGTGGGGGCTGCCCTCAGCTTGCTGCACTCGGGGACGAGGACAACCTGTTATTGAAAATGCCCTGTTGCATTCAGCTTACAAGTGCCCTGGGCCAGCAGGAAGGAGGGGTAGAGGGGGACAGGGGACAGCAGCGGAGGAGGGGGTGATGCTGGACGAAGGTTACTCTGTGTTTTAATATTGCCAGGAGAATGCCTGAGGGTTTCAGGAATGCAGATAAGGAGCTGCACGGCCTTGCTAAGAAACCTGGCCACCAGCCTCAGCACTGAGTTACAGCCTGAGCGAGCTCCTGGGGGAGGCGAGGGGGAGCCAGGGCTGCCCCGTTGACCACTGCACCCCACAGTCCATGGCTGGTGGGTGGGTGTGCGTGGGTGGCCATGGTGGTAGGCACTGAGTGGGGCTCAGGCCATGGTACTGACCAAAGTGTTGGTAAGAGTGGGAGGAGAAGCTGCTCGGGTGCTGGATAGACAGCTCTGCAACCTCGTGTGCCCCTGGGGCAGGTCCCCGAGCGCAAGGGGCATGGCCCAGGGCAGTTCTCGGGCTACGTACTGCAGCAGAGGGACCGAGACCCCTTGTAAGGCAGCACCAAGCTTGGGGAGCTGCACGAGTCATGGTTGCTGGTAAAGAGCCCTGGGGCTGGGCTGGAGCCTGCATCCCCTGGGGAACAGCTTCAGGGATACTTGAGGAGGGGATGAGCTCTGCTGGTCCATGTGTCAGGGAAGTGGGGAAGTGGGTGACATCGTATTGCTTGAGTTGGAGGCAGGAGAGTGCTTCTGGCTGTGTTTGCTCTTGAGAGTGCTCCCACCACCTGCCGTAAACTAGCCAGTTCCCCTCGGCACCCCTGGGAGAGGGAGGGCTCTGTGTCCCACCCGCCAGCCCCAGGCTTTCCATGTCCCGCTGCCTCATTGGCAGGTACCTGGAAGTTCCCTGGTCTTCTTAAGGTGCCCAAATGAGGGCTCTTACCCCAGCAGGGTCCCTGGCCACCACATGTCCCTGCACAGATGGGTACCATGGTGCCTTGGGCAGCTCTGCAGGGAATTGTCCCCATTGCTATGGAGGTGACATGACTTCTGGTAGCTTGCTGCCACCCCACAGCTCTCTGTGCTTGTCCTGTGTTCCCTTGGCTGTGGGAGTTGCCCCCAGACATGGGAGCTCTGGCTCTGGCACCATACTCTGTGTTGCTGTGAGTTGGGAAAGGCCATTGACCCAACTCCTTGTCCCTTCCCCCAGTGCACTGGCTTTTACTGCTGTTGACTCACTTCAAACCTGTTTTCTTTCCCCAAGTCCAAGGGTCTGGGTGTCCCAGGCAGCCGGAAGATGCCGCCTGCTTGGGGGGGTGGGTAGTGCTGCTCTCTGCCTGCCTTTCCTTTATCGTTTCATCTTCCTCAAGAATTCCAGTGTGTTTGCTCTCGCTGGTCCCACTCGGAGGTGCTGAGATAAGGCTGGAGGCAGAGCCCGCCTCACCTCTCCCCGGCAGCCTGGCCCAGGAATGTCCTGGGCCCCCTGCCCTCATGGAGACCCAACCCCAAGCCTCTCCCTACCCCAGCCATCACCCCTTGCAGCCACTGTTGGCCCAACTGGCATGGAGACCATCCTTGCAATGGTGAGGAAATTCTCATGGAGACCTTGGGATAGGACTCTTGGCTTCCTTTGGGAGAAACCTCACCTCGGGGGGAGGTACTAGTGGAACCCCTCTTCTCCTGGCCAGGCTCTGGACATGGGGGTAGCTGTGGCCACACGTATTCCATCAACAACCCCTCTGCTGAGACTGTCATCACACCTGAGTGTCCTGCGTACCTCTCCTTAGATGGTCCTGGTGTCCCTGCTGACTGTGCCCTGTCTTGGAGCTGTGCCCTTCCTTCGAGACCTACTGCTTTCCCTAAAGGGGTTTGGCTTCCCCCACAGGACATGGTCCTGTTCTCAGTCTGGACACAAGAAGGGAGATGCTGATGTTGGTCAGTGAGGAGAACATCTCTGCTCAGCCTAGCCCAACACCCCCAGGGTCTCTATCATGATGTGCATGGACAGCACAGAGCCACTCAGCTCAGCGTGGTGGCATGGGGCCCCGTCCTGCATGTGGCCTGGGGGTGCCCAGTTACCTGTGCCACTACAGGGACAAACTGTGCCCCCTGTCACACAGTGTCACCACCTGCCTTCCTCCCAAACTCTGCTATATGCCTTTTGTATGCGTTTCAGCCCCCTGGCTGGGCACCAGAACAGCGCTGGGGCTGGTGAGCCATGACCAGGGCTCAGTGCCACATGGTTGAGCTTGGACATCCCACTCCAGCCTGGACCCCACAGGGCCCATGGGCCACGGTGGCATTTCCACATCTTTGCCATCGCCTTGTGAGACTCTGTATTCACCCCCAGGCAGGAGGGGGACCATGCCACACAGGTAGGCATGGTGACCCTGTTCCCTGAGGGTGCTGCAGCCCCTCTGGGCTGTGTGTGGGGAGGAGGTGGGCTCTCCCTGCAGCCCCTGGCAAGCACAGAGCTGACAGACAGCCGATGCCCATGGGTTTCTTGGTCCCTGCCTACCTGTCTTTGCACGCAGCAGAGCCCCTGGGCAGGCAGTGCCCATCCCTACCTGCTCCCTGCCCATCTGTGCCTGTTCCCTGCTGCCCATGCCTGCTCTCTGACCGTTGCTGCCTGCTCCTTGCCTATCCCTGGCCATCCCTACCCGTTGTTGTCTTCTCCCTGACTCCTGTGCCTGCTCCCTGCCCATCCCCACCTGCTTGCACTTGCCTATCACCGCCTGCTCCCTGCTTGTCATTGCCTATCCCTCCCTGCTCCCTCCTCATCGTTGCCTGTTCCCTGCCCATCCATGCCTGCTCCTTGCCTGCTGCCGTGCTGTCCTGCCCGCCGGTGCCTGCTCCCCACCCGTTAGTACCTGCTCCCTCCCCAACCCTCCCAGCCTGTCCCTGCCTGCTCCCTGTGCATTGGTACCCGCTCCCTGCCCATCGCTCCCGCTCCCTGCCTGTCCCTGCCTGCTCCCTGTGCATTGGTACCCGCTCCCTGCCCATCGCTCCCGCTCCCTGCCTGTCCCTGCCTGCTCCCTGTGCATTGGTACCCGCTCCCTGCCCATCGCTCCCGCTCCCTGCCTGTCCCTGCCTGCTCCCTGTGCATTGGTACCCGCTCCCTGCCCATCGCTCCCGCTCCCTGCCGGTCCCTGCCCGCTCCCTGCCCGTGCTCTGACACCTGCTGGCCACCAAAGGCACAGGCAGAGCCGCCCGTCTCGGCAGCCCGGGGGCAGGGTGCTCCGGGGCCCTGCCTGCTGCCCTGGGCCCAGCCGGGCAGGCAGGCAGGCAGCCGGGTGCTGCCCCGGGCAGGGTGGGGGACTTGGGACCCTTGGGCTGTGGCTGCGCTGGGAGAGGCATATGCAGGGGACAAGGAAGCCCAGATGGGTCCTGCTGGTGGCAGGTGGGGTCCCTGCCTGGGGGACAGGGGTTGGAGGGTCTCTGGTGTTTGTGCCCCTGGAGGGCAGAAAGGCTGGCAGTGAGAGCAGGAGGGGTGCCCAGAGCTGGGTGCTGGCATGGGAGCAGCAAGGGGACTCCTGGAGTGACGGCTGGGGGGGCATCAGGGATTCCCTGCCTGCCTCCAGCCCTGAACCCTCTTGCTGCCCTTCTCTGCAGGGTCCCCATGGGGCTGGGGACCTTGGGAGCTGCTTGTGCCATGTGCCAAGTGGCACCACGGTGGTGTTGGACTGGGACAAAAGTCGCTCCCCTCCCTCCTCCTCCCCTCACCTGGCAACTGTTTGTCCAACACCTTCCTGGCTTATCTCCCCACACCCAGGGAGCTGTGGGAGGAGGGCAGAGGTGCTCCCCCACCCCACGCGGGGCAAAGGCCTGCCTGGCACTGCCCTTCCCGGGGCCCAGACCCTGCCAAGTGCAAGTGGATTTTCCCGAGAGCAGCAGCACCCACCCCCTAAGGATGGGAGCAGGTGCTTGAGGATAAGGTGAAGGCCCATGTTTTGGGGGGGGGGGGGGGGGGGGGGGCAGCTCCTTGTGGAAGCAGTGCTGGAGCATTTCCGAGCCTGGGGGTGGGTGTAGCCAGCATTGGGTTTTATAGCCCTGGGTCGTGCTTGCCATGACTGTGTCTCACGACCCACGACAGCCCGCAGTGGTGAGTTCCAGCGCTGAGCTGGGCATCACACAAAAATGTCCCTTGCAGTGGCTGGTTTTTAGGCTGCTGCCCAGTCGTTTCGTTTAATGCTTCCCAGAACTGGCCTCATGCATGACCATGAATGCTCTGTCCTTCGCCCTGATTTTATAGCACTCTCTGGGACCCCCCAGCATCTCCTTTCCAAGCTGCACAGTCCTAGTCCGTTCACCTGGTTTTGTGTAGAAGCTCCCATGTTGCTTTTCCTACACCTTTTCTAGTTCTCCTCCATCCCTTTTGCAGTAAGGGAAGGGACCAGAAATGCGGACTGTACTTTTGGGAGACAAAAGCGCAGGGGCTTGGTCCCTCCCTGAGGTGTGGCTGGGGGTAGCGGGCAGCGCAGGGTGAGGCTGAGAGGGCTGCGGCATGGGCATTCGGGGCTGGCATCCCTCTGCTTGCTGGGGAGGGCTGCAGGAGGGAGGGATGAGGCAGGGCAGTTGCCTTGCTCGTGTGAACTCTGTGGCCACCAGGCCTGGGGCTTTTGGGATCTGCTGCTCTTCCTCAGCCCTGGCTTTTCAGCCCTTGTGGCTGGGAGAAGTGGAGGGGGCTTTACCCCATGTCTTTTCTGCTCCAGCACAACAGAGCTCTTGGGCAGGTTTGGCACTTTCCACATGAGTGGAGGCTGGATGAAGCTATGAGGCTGCCCAGCGCTGTGTCCTTGTGCCTCAGGACTTGAGGAGTGATACCAAGCAGAGCTGTGCTGAGGATGGGGCAGGTTGTTTCATTTATGCCTGGGGACAGTGCTGCGGACCCTGGGGGAATCCTCCCAGCCAGGAGGCAGCAGGGTCTCAGCTCCTGCATCCTCCTCCTGTCAGCTGCGAGCCCCTGAGGCAGTGCTAGCACAGGGCAGGTCTCCTGTGGGCAGAGAGGGTGTTTCAGCCCAGCCCAGGCTGTGCTGCCCAGCAGGCTCCCCAGTGAGCCAGGAATAGGGGGAGAGATGGAGGAGGAGACAGGTACCGTGTTGGGGTGCACACCCTTGTGAGTTGCTGTGTCAAACAGTGAGGTATCAGGCACTGTTGAGAGTCTGGAGGGCATGGGATGGACATGGCACCTCATGTTCTCAGATCTTCTTCTGCTGGACCAGTCCCAAAAGGGTCTGAGGACCTAGAGAGCCTGCGTGGAAGCATGGTGGGATACAACCTACCAAGCAGGCAGCTAACCGCCCCCCTCCAAAAAGCTTTTACTGACTCTTCCCCTCTGCCCTGCAGCGCTGTAAAGACCGTTTGAACTCCCTGGCCATCTCCGTCATGAATCAGTGGCCGGGGGTGAAGCTGCGGGTGACAGAGGGCTGGGATGAAGACGGGCACCACTCGGAGGAGTCGCTGCATTATGAGGGCCGAGCCGTCGACATCACAACCTCTGACCGGGACCGCAACAAGTACGGCATGCTGGCTCGCCTGGCCGTGGAGGCTGGCTTCGACTGGGTCTACTACGAGTCCAAGGCGCACATCCACTGCTCCGTCAAGTCAGGTAAGGCCGGCGGGGGGCAGTGAGCAGGGCCAGGGGCCGGCCCCCCTGTTGTGGTATGCCCGGGGAGCCTGGCTGGCTGGGTGGGCTGCTCCCGGGGGGGGGGGTGCTCGCTCTGGCAGCCTGATTTCCCTACCTGGGGCAGACGGTCAGGTGAGGAGTGAGTCAGACACCTGTGGCCAGCGGTGCTATGGGACAAATTCCCCATCTAGCTCCTGACCCCACTCTGCTCTACCCCGCTCCTTTTCCCACCCCATGTACCCTTCTTCACCAGTCTGCCCACCACATCTGTCTCCCCTGCTTCTGCCCTTGCAGTCCCTTGGTGCCCAGCTGCCCACGCTCAGCCCTGTCCACCACTGGCTGCTCTTGAGCTCCTGCTGTCACAGCAACATCTGTCCAGCCCGGACTGGCCAGGGCCGGGGACAGGGACACCCAGGCAGGGAAGGGCCCTGGGGTCAGATTTCTGCTGTGCAGGGTCTTCTGCAGAGGGGAGCAGAGCTGGGGGGTGCTGGGGACAGAGGCAGCTGGACTGGAGTGAGGGGTGCTGGTGGTGTTTGCTCCCCCCCCGTGCGGTGCAGTGATGGGTGGGGGACGACGGGACACCGCTGCTTTCAGGCCCTGTCCGTGGCCGGGACGGGATCGCGTGGGGTGCGAACCTCCCCCAACCCCCTCCCCATCCCGGGGAGAAGCTTCCCTGCCCGGGGGGCGGCAGCCCGGAGCGGCGGCGCTGGCTGCGGGCGGCAGAGGGCAGCAGCGGCTCACGCACGGCACCGGCCACCGGCTCAGCCCGCCTGCGTGCCCGTGTCGCGACAGGCTGGGGAAGGCTCTGCCCGTGGCGGGGGGGGGGGGGGGGGGGGGGCTTGCGTGGACACAGAGGCAGCCTCGGCGGCTGCACGGACACACGCACCGGCGCCGTGCCGGAGGACCGTGGAGCGCTCGCCCACGCACGCCCACGGAGCGCTCGCCCACGCACGCCCAGGGAGCGCTTGCACACGCACGCACAGGGAGAGGGCTGCGGCTGCACACACGTGCCCGCAGACATGCCCGCACGCCCGTGGGCCGCGGTGGTGCCGCGGACGGCGCTGTCCCGCACCTCTTGTGTCCCCCGTCCCCCCCCGCCCCCCGGGGCTTGGCTCCCACCGCACTCTGCCTGTCCTACCGCCCTAGCCCGTGGCCAACGGCCTGACACCCCCAGACGCCAGCCTGGCCCCCCGCGCTGACCCGCTCCCCCGTGCCGATGCCAGGACTGGCGCGACGGCGGCCGGCGATGGAGGTGGGGCGACCGCGCCGCAGAGAGGGAGCGACGCGCCCCCGAAGAAGAGGGACAAAGCGTGGGCGAAGGACCAGGGCTCCCATGCCCCGGGGCACCCTGTGGGGCTGGCCAGAGCAGTGAGGCCAAGCTCCGAAGCAAGGACCTTGACCCCAGAGCCTTGGGGCTGGCCAGAGGAGTGGGGCTGTGCCCCTGGAGAAGGATGGAGGCTCATGAATCCTGGGATGCTCCCCTGGACCAACTGAAGAGGGATGCTGTGACCTAGGCAGCAGACTGCCGCCCTCAGACCCTGGAGGGCTTCTGGAGGCTGGCCACAGCTGCCTCGCTCCACAACGGCTCCTCAGGGCTCTGGGTCTCTCGTACTTATCCCCGAGGCCACGGGGAGCCCAAGGGTGCATGGTGGAGGCTGTGGGGTGCCTATCTTGACCCCTACAGAGCTGTGTACAGAGGGCAGCCGGGCTGTCCCTGACTCTTAGTAAATGGCTTTTATTTTTGTACGGATGGCCACATGGCCTGTTGTATGTATTGCATCTCCTCGGGTCCCTCCCTGCATCCGCACACCCCTCCATGCCCAGCGCCTGTGTCCCCTGCTTCTGCCAGGTGTCCCTCTCTCCCTCCAGCCAGCCCTTCCCCACAGCTCTGCCACCTGCCCAGGGATGCGGGGTGCAGGATTTGGGACCTGGCCTCTGGGGCAGGCACGGGGCGGACACTGCACCTCATCTGAGCAATAAAAGGATTCTGTCCCAGAGATGGATGCCTCTCTTCATGGGCCTGGGGGCTGGGATTTGGCTCTACCCAAAGCTGGGGATTGATGGGGGGCAGTGCCATCAGGATGGGGACACTCAGCAATTAGAGATGAAGCTGGGAGAGGGCCCTGAGTGGGGCTGGGAGCTCAAGGCTGGGACCATGCAGGGCCAGTAGCAGGACCCTAGATGAGATGCCCCTGGCAGATGGTGGGAGGGCATCATATAAACACTAAGAGGGACTTTGGGGGACCAGGGCTGCTGTGGGAGCAGAGCACTGCTCCTTCAGAAGCCAGGGTTCCCCTGCTAAGTGCCAGGATGGGCCCCTGGAGACACTTGGTGACTTATTGCATCTTTTCATCTGGGGAGAGGTAGGACCACTGTGCCACCATCCCAGGGGACAAGCTCCAGAGAGTTTGAGTGCTTTACCCTGTGACAACTGCTAGCAAAGCCCTGCCCAGGAGTCTGGTGGCTTTTGCCTGGTGATGGCCGCAGGCTGTGACATCTATCTGCAGCTCAGTGAGAGGGTCGGCTGGCATCAGTGGTGCAGGGGTGAGCAGGTGGGAGAAGGGAACAGGGCTGCAGCGCAGGGTGAAGCGGTGCTGCAGTGCTGGGGCAGGGCACTGCACCCTGCACCATTCCTTGTGACATTCTCCCCAGTGGTACCCAGGCCCAGCACTGCAGGGGATGGGGATGCTGTGGGCATGCAGACTGTGACTGGGCATTCTGCTCCTCAGCCTGCCACTGGCTCAGGGCTCTGCCTCCCCTCTTGTGAGCTTTGGGTGCCCCCCAGCACTGCTTTGGGGCTGTGGTTGTGCCCTGCTCCCACTGCCAGACAGGTTTTGGGACCTGGCTCTGCAGAGCAGTCCCAGCACCCTGGCACCACAGTGAGGAGCAGGTGCTGCCATGTGTGGCTCGAGCCCCCAAGTGCCACCCCCAGTGACATGGTGGCTGGGGGAGCAGGCTCTCAGGGAGGGTGTATTGGTGGCTGGGGGTGTGCAGGCAACATGTGCACATTGGTGATGCCAGAGTAGGGTTATCCCTGGGTGGGCAAAGCTGGGCAGCCTGGGAGGGTCTCTGTGCATCACGTAAGGGTGATGCTGGGTGTCTGGCAGACAGGTAACCCTCCTGTCCTCTCTCTCCCCATGCAGAGCACTCAGCCGCTGCGAAGACGGGGGGCTGCTTCCCTGGGCGGGCGCTGGCGACGCTGGAGGATGGTGCCCGGATGCCGCTGTGGGCTCTGCGCCCAGGCCAGCGGGTGCTGGCGATGGACGGGGCAGGCAGACCCACTTACAGTGACTTCTTGGCTTTCCTGGACAAGGAGCCCCGTGCTCTCACCTCCTTCCACGTCATCGAGACACGGGAGCCGCCCCGGCGCCTGGCCCTGACGCCCACCCACCTGCTCTTCGTGGCTGAGAATGCCTCGGCACCCGCTGCCCGCTTCCGCCCCACCTTCGCCAGCCATGTGCGCCCCGGACATTTCGTGCTGGTGGCAGTGGCAGAGGGTGGCTGGCAGCCCGCTGAGGTGGTGGGGGTGCGGGACCGGAGGGACATGGGAGCCTATGCCCCGCTGACACGCCACGGGACACTGGTGGTGGACGGTGTGGTGGCCTCATGCTTCGCCCTGGTGCAGGAGCAACATCTGGCGCAGCTGGCCTTCTGGCCGCTCCGGCTCTACCACAGCCTGGTGGGGTGGCCAGGGGTGCAGGGGGATGGTGTGCACTGGTACTCGGGGCTGCTCTACCGCCTAGGCCAGCTGCTTCTGCCCCCTGACAGCTTCCACCCGCTGGGGGTACCCCGGGCAGAGAGCTGAGGGTGCGCCTCGGCCATGGCCGGCGCTGCTGGCAGAGGTGGTGGCTGCGGGGCAGCTCACCGGGGGCCAGCACCCCCTCCCAAAGCTGGATGCCCGTGGGGAGCTGCCTCCAGTCCTGCCTGCTTGGGGCACAGCCACCTCCTGTTTGGGGGGCACCGGGGCTCCTTGGTGTACCTCCTCCATGCCCACTGCCCCCTCCTCGCCCCCTGGGGGCAGGGGAGAGGCATGAAAGGTCCCCCCCGGACATGGGGGTGCCCCCGGCTGGATCCACATGCTGCTATTTGTGTGTGTGCGTGTGATGTGCGTGTGCGTGTGCAGAATTAGCTAATGACAGAGGTCTGATAGATGAGAGGGAGCGGGAAGAGGAGAGAGCCCGTGGCTACAGACTGCTCCATGGGGCTCCCAGCCTGCCTGCACCCACTGGGGGCCCTTTAGGAGAGGGGCCCCAGAGCCCTTTGCTGGGCAGGAGGGCAGGTAATGCCATTCCCACCCCTGGGACATGGCAGCTGGGAGGAGGGTGACCCAGGTACTGGGACAGTGCCTTGCCTTTAGCCCTGACTGCGGGTGCAGGGTGGCACCCAAAACCAGCCCCTGTATGCCTTGGATGCCCAAGCACGGGCAGGGCTGGAGGGGCTGGCGTGGCTCTGGCATGAGACCCCTGACTTGGTGACACGACTGCTGCTGGAGTGAGAGACTGGGGAGCAGGACCCCGAGCTCTTCCCAAAGCCAGCACTGTGGCCACCCAGCCGGTCATGCCTGTGGGGAGGCTGTGACATAAAGGGGGGGCTCTGGCTGGCAAGAGGGGGCTGTGGAGGCAGGTGTGCGGGCAGGAGGATGCAAATGCCAGCCAGGCATGGGCAGGCACTGGTGGGAGCAGGGGTGGGGAGAGCCAGGGCTGCAGCCGCAGCCTGCCGCAGCCAGGGGAAGGAAAGCGGCTGGGGAGAAAGCACTCCCTCCCTTGCCTTCCTGGCATCCCACCCAAAGCCATGCCTTTCCCATCCCAAAGCTTAAAAACTCCCCAAGCTCCAGACCCTGCCTGGCTTGACCTTCCTGACCCCCCAGCACCCCAAACCCTCAGGGTAACTCATTGCTGCTCACCCACTCCTGGACCTGGGGAGAGTCCCATCAGAGCTGCAGCCCTGGTCCCCTCCCCAAAATCCTAGCTAGAGCCTCAGCCTCCCCTGGCTCCACGTTAGTGGAGGTGAGGGGGCTGGGGGGAGGGCTGTGACCTGTGTCTCCCTGCAGCATCACGCGTCTTTATTTATTTATCTGCTCTTTGTATGTACCATAGTTGGGAGGCAGCATGGGCACGTGCAGGGTGAGACGGGACTGAGGGGGGGTGGAAAGCCGTTTGGTTGGGGGGGCAATTTTTTTTTTTAACAAAAAGCAGGAATTATTTAAAGATTATTTTAAAGCACAGTTTTTATGGTGATTGTTGTCCAGGGTGAAGTGAGAGAGCGTGAGCGCGGCCGATGGCAGGTGTATTTTTGTCTCTTCACTGGATGTACCTTTCCTGGTCGGGGACACAGCCCAATAAATCCATCATCTCCCAGGAGGGCGCTTCAAGCTCTGGTATGGGGAGGGTAGGCAGGGATCAGGGACACTTACTGCCCATCATAAACAGGGCAGGCAGGGCTAGACGGCATCTTGTGCTTCTGTAGGAGCAAGATTCGGCCACCTCAGTGCCCCCCACGGGTAAGGGCGAGCTCTCCCTCCCCACTCCCCTGTACCCGGGGGAGGTGGGCAGCTGGAGGCGGCAGGAGTGACCAAGCCTAAATGGGACCAAGCTGCCTTTGGGCCACCTGGAAACTAGGATAAGCGGGAGGCAGGAGGGACAGGCACTGTCAGACTGCCGGGGACACCTCTCCATCCCAGTCTGGGCCCATCACCCCAGTGCCTGGCTGTGCCAGGACACCCTTCCCCACCACCTCCATCACAACACCCACTAACCCAGTGCTCCTGGAGAAGACGGACCCCCTATCCTGTGCACTGGGTTTCCAATGTCACTAGCGCTAGTCACTGCTGGCTCTGTCCCCTCGCCCTTTGGTGGCCTTGCCCCCCCCTCCACTCCATCCTGTGCCAGCAGAAGGAAAGACCACCAGCCAGCACCCCACGCAGCCTCCCCATACCTGTCCCACCTGTGCACCCCTCTGTGCATCCCCTGCCCCATCTCCAAGCTGTCCTGCCCTGGTCTCCCCAGGGGGGGCTGTGAGTGAGATCCCCCCCAGGGCTTTCCCTGGACCCCACAGCATGGTGAGTGCGGAGCAATTCGGCAGCAGGCTGTCAGCGAGGGCCCTCATCACCACGGCTAATTTAAGGGCTCCGCGAGGCGGCTGAGCTAATTTAATTAGGTTCTTATTACAGAGAAGGACAAATTGGTCCCTGGGGTGGGCACGGGGTCAGGCTTTTGAGAGACGCATTATGGAGTGAAATTTCAATCAGGCTGCCGTTGCAGGCACAGTGGGGGGAGACGGAGGCAGGGGATGCATGGGGAGAGGATGTGCCCTTTGTGGTGTCCCGTGGCACGGTGGGCAGCCCGTCACCAGGCCCAAGTTCTTGGGGTACCAGTGAGTATGGGGGAACAGCTCCCTGACCCATTAGGACAAAGCTGCAGGGTATTCGGGGGCTGCTTCAGAGTGGAAGAAGGGAAAGTGGGGGTGGTCCTGGCTCTGGGCTTGCTCCAGGGCAGCAAGAGGAAGGAGAAACACTCACAAATAAGATTCTGGGGTCTTTCTGAAGCCCCATTAACTCCCCCCAAGCCCCATAAAGCCCCATATTGAGGATGGTGAGGACAAAATGATGTGCAGCTGACAGACAGGATTTAGGGGGAGGCTCTTCCTTCCCTGGATGTCCCCCCCTCTCTTGTCACTCAGCCCCAGGAGAGCCAGGGCAGCCTGCAGGCTGCCGGCTGCTCATAGGCACCTGAAGCAGCTTCATGCCCCAGGTTGCCAGTCCCGGGGAAGGGGGTCCCACCAGGGTCCCGGCTGGGTGGTGATGGATGGGGATGCTGGTGGGTGGCCGGCAGAAGGGCTGGGCTGGAGGGTACCACAATGGATGTCTCTCCATCAATTTGTCCTCATTACCATGTGAATGGTGGGCGGGAGGGAGAGGAAGGGCATGTGGCGGCAGGAGAAACCCCCCACATGCTCCCATCTGGGGCAGCGTGTCCCCTCCCCATCCCTCCAGCCCTGTCTGAGTGTGTTAAACCAGTGCCAACAACCCCCGGGCCCCAAATTCAGGGGAGGAGAGGTACCACCCCCTATTCAGAGCCTTGAAAAGGCTACAGGGTCCTGTGCTGTTAACAAGGGGGGACCCTGTCCCCGTCCCCGCCTCTCCCGTCTGTCCCTTGGCCCATGGCCTTCTGCTATGGCAGCACCAGCCAACCCTGCTCCCAGCACCAGGCTAGCACGCTGGGTGCTGGGGTCCCAGCAAGGGGTGCTGGAGGGCATTGGGGCTCAGGGAGTGGGAGTGAAGCACCCCAAAAGCATCTGTTTGTGGGGACCTGCGCCTTTGAGTGGCATGGACAGGAGACAAGAGCAGGTTGGGGATCCTGTGGGACTCCAAGACCAAGCCTTCCCTGCAGAGGCGGGAATATCTCCGGGCAAAGAGGTGGTTTGTCCCCATCATCCGGGAGCTCTGGGTCCAATCAGGCTCTGATGGTGATTGAGGGGGTCATCCCGAAACATCTGGGCCTGTGGGCACTGGTACAGCAGGTTGTGGGGATCCTCCTCCCAGTGAGGGCAGGCTGACCCATAGCTGCCTGCCCAAAAAAAGGCCCAGGAGAGGCTGCCCAGCCCTGCTCAGCCCCACACGCTGCCAGCCGGCAGGTGCCCGCAGAGGGAGCCCGTACCAGCCTCCCGCTCTCACTTGCATTAGCTTAATTTAGCTTAATGGCTTTTTGCAGTGCTGCTGCTCGGGGGCCAGGGGCAGGACCCTGCTCTCTTCAGTACTGTTAGGAGGGGGTCTCAGGACCCTGGCCCCCAGCCCACGGGAGCCCCAGTAGGGTGCATGATGTGGGCTACGGAGCCCATCCTGTGCCCCAAATGCCTCCAATGTCTCTTACTCTGCCCCGAGCCCCCCCATCTACTGCCCCTTTCTCAGCCGTGGCACCCGTCGAGGGACAGCATTGGGAGCCCCCCACTCCATTGCAGGCGCTGCCTGCCCCTGCCCAGAGCCCCCCTGCCTGCTCTTGGCAGCTTCCCCTGGGCAGGGATGGAGGTGTTTTAGCAGGCAGCAGCCTCTGGGAGTCACACCACAGCCCGCTGTGCCTGTGCAGACATGGACGGACAGACGCACACATCCACCCCCTACACGTACCGTTATCCCCTGGACAGACACATGCCGGCCACCTACCTCATCACCCGTTGGGCTTGGACACCCCCCCGGCTCTCAGCATCACCGCCCAATCCCACAAATTAGTCTCTTTCCAGCCCGGATACTTTACATCCCAGGCAGTGTCTGGAGCACCCAGGTGTCCCTGTGAACCTGGTCACTGTCCCCTCCCGGGACAGGCCAGGGGGCATGCACACAACCCATGGTGACACTATGGGTACTGTGAGGACCACAGGACAGAGACACCCTGGGGCAGTGCCCACCTCTGCAACCATGCCCACCCCCCCATCTCCCCAGTGCTGAGAGCACCCTGAACCCACCGAGGGGGCTGACACCCTCTCCCCCAATGCGGGGTGAGCCATACCAACCCTCCCACTGGAGGGACACCCTCTAGCTCCCTCTCACACAGCACAAGGTACAGAGTTAACACACCAAAGCCCACCTTTCCCTTCTCATATCCCCTCCCTAGTCAGCAGGACCCACCCAGCACCCACGGTGTGTCCCCATTGCAGGGCAGGCAGACCTGGGAGATGATGTTGGTGGACCCCCAACCTCCATACAAGGGAGGGGCAGGCAGAGGTGGCTGGGCACCATGCGGGGGGTCTGGCAGCAGGCATCGGCCATTACCTCATACACTGTCCCAGTACAAAGCAGAGGCTCCCAGCACTGGGGGAGCAGACAGCAGGATACAGCCCTGGGGAAAACCCCACAGCCATCTGGCACCGACCTTCCGTGAGTGACTCTGGGGTGCCCTGGGCGTCGGGACGGGGGTGTGTGAGTATGCACCCACGTGCAGGGGACGAGTAAGAATCTAATCAGGGTCCTTTTCCTTAATAAATCATTCGTCTTAATCCAACGCCCTCCTTCCTGCTCTAATAACTCCCGGTGCTGGGCCCCACAGCCACAACAATGCGGCTAATGGAACAATTTATTTTCATAATGGTGCTGGTGGGGAGAAGGGGCGGCTGGGGTGGGGGCAGCATGCTCTGGGGCAGGAGTTTCTAATTAGTGAATGAAATTTGATGTAAGGCTGGAGGAAGATGGATTCACTGCCTGACAAGGGGCCTTTCAGCTCATCAAAGCACCCGAACAGGGAGGTAAATTAAATTATTTCTAATTCTTCACTAACCTCCAGGGAGTCACCCTTCGACCAGCAAAAGGTGGGTCCGTTCCTGAAATGAAGAGGCACTTGAAGGACTGAGGTTGAGTGCAAGGGACTGGGCTACGTGAAGGGATGGGGATGACAAGATAGGATGGGGTGGGGTGGGACAGTGGAGCAGGACAGGCTGCCACTGACTTTGCTGGAAGAATAGGGAGGGAGAAGGTGGAGACGGAAGGAAGGGTTGCAAATTGTCAATAAATAAATGACTCCAGGGACTAATGTCTAATTTGCAGCAAGCTTTCCATCCATGCCTGTCACCTAACCAGACCCAGAGCAGGGCTGAAATGCAGCCAGTGCTGGTGTGGAGCAGAGCAGCCCATGAGCAAGGAAACGGCACCCCAGCCCTCAGGGGGTCTGAGCAGGGACAGCGCTCGGTTTTGAAGGGGTGACTGGTGATGAAGCAGGCAAAGGATCCGGTGCAAGGGAATGCTTCAGCAAAGACTCTTGTTCTCATGGCTCTGTACATTTTGAGGCAAACGCCAGTCACATTAATGTTCATGGTGTGAAAAACATTCTTGGGATATACAGAGTTTTTTCTAAATCCCCAGCTCCTGGAGTCCTGTGATGGAGACCCAACTTTTACAGCGAATGAGTACACTCCCTCCTAGCACTCCTGCTTGCAGAGGGACCTTGCAGTGCCAGCCTGCCACTAGCCCAGATGTCCCCAGTACCAGAGTGCAAAGAAAAAGGCTTAGTGCTATGGCTGAAACCAGCCCCTGGCTCTCCCTGGAGCAGGGGGCATTACAACCTGCCCCAAAAGCACCCAAGGCTGCCCCATAACTCCCCTCCCTGTGGGGCCGTGGAAGCCCATTCAGGGACAGCAGGCAGGTTCCTGAGAGACCTTCCATATGAAATCATGGTCTGCATTTCCCACAAGATCTCCCGCCACGCTCAGCACCTCTGAGCAGCCGCAGTTGCAGCACAGCCCAGGGAGGGAAATAAGGGGAAAAGGGGGGCTGTGTCTTATTGCAAAGGGCTGGGGAGGCACAGGGGGGCCCTGCAGCGGTGCTGGAGGCTTGCTGCAGGCTGGGGAGCACAGTCCCCTCCCCACAGCTGAGCTAGGTGGAGCTGGGACAGGCGCAGAGCTGGCTGTGCTGACCCAACACTCCAGGAATTTAATTTGTTTAATATATTCCCTGGGAAAGAAGAAAATAAATAAGTGGCACCTTGCGTGCCCCCATGTCTCATTCTCGCAACGGAGGTGTCAGCTTAACGAGCCGAAGCCCTCAGCCTGATTAACCAGACACTTCTCCCACTAATAGGGAGCCGCCGAGCAGCGTGATTGATGTACAGAGAGCATGAGCCCCCGCTGCCTGGCGCTGGACTGCGGGGCAGGGGCACCATGACCACCCCAGCTCCCTTGCTCCTGCCCTCTGTACCCGGGTCCAGGACAAGGGCAAGCCAAAGGCTCCCTCTTGCCCCAGGGCGGATCATCCTGCCCCACCGCTCTGTGGCACAGGCAGTGCTTGGGGAGATGGATCTGGGGCTGCTTTTGCTTCTAAAGGCAAGGACATGTTGGTGGCTTCCCACCAGCTGTGAGACTGGGTGGCAGCTCCTCAAACTGGGGGCTGAGGGTCAGAGTTGTACAGAGGTTTTGTGCTGAGCTCTAGGTCTTGGCCACACTCTCTCCCATGGGTTGGGGTAGGGACACTTGGGGATGCTGAGGCACAGCAATGTGCTGGAGGCCACGGTGACGATCTCGGGGGAGAGACCATGAGTTTGGCAACTCCTTCAAGGCTTTAATCCACCGAGACCTTACCATACTACTAGGAAGAAAACCCAAGTGACGTGACTCCCCCTTGTCCCATCCGTCCCTCACTAAGGCTCTTCTGCAGACCTCCTTGCCTGTTCCTCCATCTGTCCCCCCTTCACGGATGTGTCCCTGGGTCTCACTGCAGAGACATCACCTGCTCCCACCATCCCTGTCCCACAGCATCACCACCCCCTGCCCCCACCTTGGGAAAGAGTTAATCAGCAGCCAGGGAGACAGGGTAATAAATGGCCGTTATCTCGTTAATGAGCTGACATTAATTAGAGCCCAAGGTCCTGGGAGGAGCAGCTGATTTATCCGCTCACCCTGGGAGCAGGTTAGGAGCTGACTCCATGGAAAGGCCATTAACAGGGAAGAGGTGAGGCTGTGCTGCTGCAGGGGGCGGGGGTGTGTGTGTGTGTGTGTGCGTGCCACCCCACACTCATCCCTGTACTGCACCCCCCACCCTGGAGCCCAGTCCCCCTGGCTCCCCTCCCTCCCAGGGAGCAGCTCTGGCTTTGGGACAAGACCCCATGAAGCAAAACAAGAAAATCCTGGAGGTGATGGGGGAAAAAACAGGGCTGGGGCATCTCCCAGTGTGCCCAGCAGTGGGGATGCCGGGGGAGGAGAGCCTGGCTGTGCCAGGGACATGTGGCACTGGACACAATGTGCTGGGGCAGTGTGCTGGGCAAGGGCTGTGGGAGCAGGGGTATAGGGAAGCAGCAGGAGGGGTGCTGTGCATTTGGTCACTTCTCTGCTTTCCTGGATGATGGCTGGGCTATGGGACATGCTGGCTATTTAGCCTCTACCCCCAAAAGCCAAGGCTTAGGGTGAAGACAAACATTGAGGATGAGCCCAGGTGCTGCCAGAGCACGTTTTGGACAGCAGTTGGATGGAGGAGATCTCTGGGTGGGTGTTGTGGGCTCACGGTGTTCCAGGATCTAAGAGGAAAGGGGTCAGGAGATAATGGGACTGGAATTGTAGCAGTCAGACCCTGGGTTCCTGCAAGAAACAGATCTGAGCTGACCACGCATCCCTGTCTCTCCAAGCCATGCACTTGCAACGGGACAAGCCACCTGTCCTCAAGCCTGAGTGTCTCTGTAGTGCACCACTGCATTCCACGAAGCTGAGCCAACAGCTGATAGAGGTGAGCCCTAGGGCATCTCCTGCAGCTGTATGGCCTGATCCTGCAGGGTACTGGTGCCCCAGCCCTTGGCAGTGGCTGTGTCCTGCGATCAGGTGTGGTGCTTCAGAATTGCCCTGGTTGTTTCTGCTGGGGGCAGGCACCCTCCCTGCCCTGCAAGCCTTCCCGTGCTGGTTTGCCATCCCCCTGCTCCAGGATGGGAGCTGCTAACACGTTTTCCTGCTCAGCCTTGCCATGGCACATCAGAGATGAGGCTGCTTATTTGAGGAATTGCTTGGCTAAATAAACAGCTGCTCAGAAATCCCTGCAGGAGGCCTGTCTAGGAGGGACTGAGCTGTGTTTGCTTTGCCTGTTAACCCCTTCGCTCGGGGCAGATACCTGGGGCTAGATGTGGAGGGAGGTGTGAAGGCTAGGTAAGGTGGGCAGGGGGAGCTGTGTACCCCACCATGCCCGTGCCGTGGCAGGGGGGTGGAGGCATGGGGATTTCTGCCTTCCAGGACAGATCCCTGCCTCTCAGACCAAGCAGCTCGTGTGTGAGGATGAGAAGCCCTCGGGAGCCTGTGGCTGGCTTGGAAGTCCCTGGGGTGGGCAGGAGCAGGCAGACCTATGCAGGAGGGGATGCAGGCAGAGACAGGGCATGACAATGACTGAGCACAGCTCCCCTGGAAGTAGGCAGGGAGGTGGCTTCAGCGACTTGCCTGGCACTTCTCCTGCCATCACCAGAACAGGGGGAGACCCCTAAAGACAGATGAGGAGCCCTGTGAGGATTTCTGTGGGGCTCTGCAGATGGCCGCTCTGCTCCCACAACAGCGGTGTGGATGTCTCTGCCAGTGTTTCTGCAGAGGGGATGGCCACCAAGCAGCCTGGGACCCTGGGGCTGGCTGTGCCAGGTCTGACGCAGGCTGGGCTCAGCTCCCACCGCTGTGGCGCTGATTAAGACCCATTATCCGGTTGGTTAACGGGGCCACTTGCAGGTGACTTCAACTGTTCATTTAGCCACAAATCACCACAGGGCTGGCAGTTTATTTACCTTCCCCACCAGCCTCTTGTGGCTTCCCAGACTCCAGAGATAGTGGGTGGCCCTGCTGCAAGAGGCAGGTGAAGGGCAGCATCCCACTGCAGGCAGCAGTCAGGGCTCCCACAAAATTTGGGACAACCCAGACTGGAGCAGACTGGGGCTCTTACACCCAGCACTTCTCACCAGGGGCTCAGCCTGCTCTGGGATGGAGACTGCAGAGCATGGATGAGAGTGAGACACATCTACAGTCCCTCTCATGGGGGAATGGCTGGGAAAACACCTGCGAGCAGGCTTCCAGCATGTGTCTCCAGCATTGGCGATGCTTCTGGGCTGTATTTCTCCACTAGCTGGCTTGGGACTTCAGAGTGCTGCAAGATGACCTGAGGCACCGGGGCCAGAGCAGCAAGATCCACTGCTTCCTGAGAGCTGCTTTAAACAAGGTTGTTGCACTGTAGGTCTCTTACAGGGAACTAATTTCTAAAGATGGAAAGCTCTGGGGGCTGTGACCTGGGGAGTAGTTAATGCTTAGCAAGCAGGTAGAGCCATCCTGGGGACAGGGAGCTCTTTCAAGGCTTAAAAGCTATAGCCCAAGCAGAGATCAGGGTGCCTGCCACCTCTTTGGGGTGGGCTAAGCACACTGGTTCCTCCACTGGTCCCTGTCTCAAAGGTAAATTCTGTTGACTGAAGGCAGGAGGTGACCCAAACCCACCAGAAAGACCTGGTGCTAAACTGTGCATCTAGGAAGAGCCAAAATACAGGTTAGGTGGAAATCAAGACACAGCCCCAGCATGGGTCATGTCTTCATCTGATGTCTGGGTTAAGGACTCAAACCTGGGAAAATGAAAATCTGGTCCCAGTCAGTAATTATTTTATCAGGGTATGGATTTTCTTCGGCACCCTTGGCTTTGATCTTGGGGCAGTTGGGTTTCCTGAGGGACATTACGTTGCTTTCCAAGGTGACACTGAGGAAGTGGCGGGGCTGTAAAACTGAACTGTGCTCCCAAATACTACCTGTGACCCCCACGGCTTGCTTCTGAGAGCTCAGGCATTGCTGGCAACAGCCTGGGGAAGTATGTGAACTGCTGTAGGTAGCGTTGTGGGTCTCTACAGATGCCAAAAACTTGAGTGTACGAGAGCTGGGTGTCTTTGGTGGCCATGTGGTTGTTTGCTCTTCTAGTTTTATTCCTGCTGCTTGACCTTGCATGGATAGAAGTTACATGGAGACAATCCATTTGAGGCTATGGACACAGCAAAGAGTTCCATTTGTCTAGCTGGGCACCTTCAGGTTAGCAATAAAAGGCTTTGCAGGGCTTAGGTACACCCACATAGATGCTGCTGTGACTGGTTTCAGGTGGCTGAAGAAAGACTGGGCTCTGAACATCCGGCTGAGGCACATCCAGAAAAACCTCTGGAAAATGCCTGGGCAAATGAAAGAGTCCCAGGAAGCCCTGGGCTGTGTGAACACTCCTGGTGCTGCCTGTTGCCCAGCAAGTGATGTTGTGATCAGGGCCCTCACAGAGAGGTGAGGAAGCTGAGGAATCTAGCTGCTGCCTGGGCAGCGTGGACCTCCCACTGGTCTGCACCTGCTGGACTGGACTAGACTAAGTGGGTAAGTGTGGAGGCGCCTTTAGGGCACAGTCAACATGAGGTGCATCAGGCAGGGGACAAATGGAGATGCTGATAGGGCGGGCTTGAGCCAGCAAGGGATATGGAGATTGGAGAAGCACCCTGGCTGGTTCAGGGCTTTGAGCTGGTCCATCTAGCTCTGTATGGGCCTCAGGAGATCTGTCCCGGATACACCCAAGATCTTCCACAGCAGCAAGGTGGTGTTTGCTGGCCTGTTTCACAGAGCTCGTCACCTTGGGAGGGCTCTGCTACCACTGGGTGAGCAGAGGAGGCCTTGGGGTAAAGCACAAGGTGACCTGTGGGGGGACTGGAAGCAGTATGGTGCCATCTGGGAACATCACCCCTTAAACTCTACCTCTTCCTGAACTGGGGTGGCTTCCTGGGGCAGCTCCTGTTCCATAGTTCCCTGTACCCCCAGGCCATGGGAATAAGCTGTCACTCTGGCTGATATCCTGGGGTCTGCTACCCGTGGCTGATGTCCAGGGTTGCCTTAGATCCTTTGTGGAGATCTTTCTGTGGAGGGAGGATGCTGGGCAGAGGTGAGGGGCCAGGCCACAGTCACATTCACTTATTGCAGTCCTCAGATCTAGTTAGCAACCAGGTGAGTTGTCATCAGAGGACCTGATGGATGGGGAAGAGAGTTCCCTCCTTCCTGAGGTGGGAAATGAAGCTAATCAGACCTCGGACACCTTAATCCAGCTCTGATCTGATTAATGACCTTGAAGACTGTGAACTCATCAGCACCCTGGCATCTATCACTGCCTGCATCCCGCCCCTTCTACTGGTCACCACCCGGCACAGCTCTCCTGTGCACAGCCCTGGGCTCCAGCTCTCTGCCCTGCATGGTGTGGGCTGCGTGCTGTCTGCTCCAGCCTTGGACAACCCAGGGTCCCAGTGTCTGTGTTCGATGCACCTGGACTCCACGATTTTCCTAGATTTCTTTATTGGGATGTTTCCACACAGGTTTTATGGCTGGTGTCTGCAAATATTTCAGTTCAACCACTGTAGCTTGGCTGCTTGTACTCACGTCACCCTGGGGACAGTGAATTGGGCACCAGCCTGGGCTGCTGATCCTTGGAGGAGTTGCTTGTCTTTGAAGAGCCTCCTTGGGTAGTGCAGGGGACTTCCATGAGGACAGCAAGGTTGTGACTCGGTGCTCTGACCCCGGCCCCAAATGAGCCTCACTCAAGCCCTGCTCCCACTGTCTGATCTACAGCAGGTACAGCCACAAACGGTCTTGGGCTTGGCAGGGGTTACCCAGGCTCTCCTGGGCTGGACACCTGCCTGTCTGCCACCCTATGGTGGTCACTGTGGTGGTGACTTCTCTGTTGTGCCCTGGTGCAGCAGCCCCAACCTCTGCCCTGGGTCTCAAGGCACATTCCCTGTGCAAAGCTAACAAGCTCTGGAGCCAGTCCTGGGGACTCAGATAAGGAAGTGGTGGCTCCTCCCTTGCTGCTGTCACTGTTGCAGGCTGTTGACCTGCAGCAGAAGAGTTGTCCTACCTCTGCTGTGACCTCTATTCCCTGGATACTTGTTGTATATTTCCCCTGTGCTTGGGAGCCAGGCTGCTCCTTTCCTCCCCAAATCTTGTCCTGCCCATGCCGGCTGCTTGGCAGGACTGATCGCTCATATGGGAGGAGAAGGAAAGGGTTTTGGTGTCCTCTTGCTTGGCAGGGACATTGTCTTCTGTCCTGGGACAGCAGAGGTGGATGGATTGCAGGGGGTGGAGGGGGAGCCCTGCAGCCTCTCTGATGGTGGAAAGAGTGTGTAGCAGCAGGCACAGGAGTGTTGGGGGTGGGAAGGGACACTGTTCCACCTTCAGTACCCCCTGTCCAAGTAGCATTACTGTGGTGTGACATCCACCACGAATTCCCTTCTAAGCAAATCCAGCTTTGGGCTGCCCATGGGGCTGATTCCTGCTCTCCTCCCTCCCAGGGAGGCAGCTGGAAAAGGACTGTTGTGTGTCTGTTCCCACACAAGGATTTGGGGCCACCCAGTGAAGCTTGTGGGTGCTGGGCTTAGGCAATGGAAGGAGGAAGTTGTCCCACACGTGGGACCTTTGAAACTCCCTGCAGCGGGGTGACATGTGTGCAGGGAGCTCAGCAGGCTCCAGGCGAGAGTGGATGGGCACAGGGAAGGGAAGTCCCTGGGGTTACTGAGCAGAGAAAGCACAGGAGGCTGAGGAAGGCCCCATATGCCCTGCCTTTCTGTTCCCTGGACATCTGCTTGCAGCCTCTGCGGGACACAGGGTACAGGGGGGTGGACCCATCTCTTGCTCAGGGAATACGGCAGTGCTGGAAATGTGAAGAGGGAGGAAATACGGGGATGAGACCTCCCTTTAATTGTTATAATTATTTAGGCAGGGCAATAGCAGCTGCCTCACTTGCCTTCCAAAAAGAGGGACCCATCATTGGACACAAACAAGCAGAAGCTTGTCTTGCTGTGTTAGCATGACACAAAAAGGTGGGACCCAGAGACAGACAGACACAGACCCTCTATGGCAGAGACCGCAGGTGCACTCACACACGCTCTGCCTCTCCCTGAATGCCAGTGCCAGGGAGCCTGGGCCAGCTCTGCTCTTGCTCACCCACATCTCTCAGATCAGCCAAGGCTTTCCTCTCTGCCCTTCCCTGGTGCCTCTCTCCAAGCTGTGTCTTGTCTGGGGAACAGAAGACTGGGAAAATGACTAACACTCTTCCTGTAGGCAGCTGCTCTGTTGGCATCTTGGATAAAGACGGGTGATGGAGGATGGTGGCCCCTGGGTGTGTCCAGCTCAGCTCCACTGATCCCCCTGGCCCAGAGCAGTGCGATGGGAAATGGCACAGCCAGGCGTTGGTGGTGACCCCCAGTGCACGGGGTGCGGAGGAGCCTGCCGGTGAGTGAGCACCTCTCCTGCCCTCGCAGCCAGGCACTCAGCCCCCCGAGGGCCTGGGGGCTCTGCAGAACCAGGGCAGCACTGGAGCCCCGCAGGGCTTTGCCTACATGTGCCGAAGTCCATCCAGTCTCTCCAGATCTCCTCTAACTGCTGCGACTGCAGACCTGCTTCCCCACCCAGGGGCACTAGGAAAGCAGGATCGGCTCTGGATGAGGACGATGGGTGCAGCACCCTGGGCAGCGGGTCCTGCGGGCTGGGAGGGACCCCTTGGGTGCGGACCAGGGCTGGGCTGCGCGGCTGGGGAAGGAGCAGAGCGGTCCAGCTCGGGCCCCGGAGTGTCCCCGCCGCTGTGGCCGGGGAATGAGGAAGCCGGCGGAGGGAGGCCGGCGGGGAGCCCGGCCGGGGCCCGCGGGGAGGCAGGCCGGACCGGCGGGGCGGGGGGCCGGCGCGGAGCCAATGGGGAGCTGGGGCAGGTGGAGGGGGGGTTAAAACCCCCCCCGGTGCCGGCGGGCGAGCGAGTGCCCGGGAGGAGGAGCGGAGAGGAGGGCTGCCCCCGAGGGCAGCCCCGCGGAGCGCGGCGCGGCGGGGCCCCGCGGGTGGATGCCCGCCGGTGCCGGGGCTGGCCCGCGGCTGCCCGGCCGGGCTGTGCCCTGGCAGGGGAGCGGCGGAGTGCCGGGGGGCCCGGCGGCTCCACACGGGGCCGGACCATGCACAAGCCCATGGAGAAGTCCCAAAACTTCCGCATCGAGGCGCTCCTGGCTGAAGAGCCGGCGCGGAGCGCCTCCCCGCCGGGGCTGAGCCCCGGGAGCCCCGCGGCGAGTCCTGGCCTCGCCGGGCGCTCCGACACCCCCTCGCCACGGGCGCCCCCGGCCGCCGCACCCCTCGCCCCGACCGGCTTCGTCCCCAAGCCCGGCTTGCTGCACCTCCCCGGCCCCGGGCTCGGCGCCCTGCCAGCCCTCTACCCGCCCGCCGTGTACCCGCTCCCGGCCCTGGGGGGCCAGCACCCCGCTTTCGCCTACACCGGCATCCCCCACCTGCCGCCGCCCGGCGCGGAGCATCTGAAGGCGGCCGTGGCCGGCTCCTTCCCGCTGGAGCACTGGATCCGAGCTGGGATGCTGGTGCCGAGACTCTCCGACTTCCACGGTGAGTGACCCGGGGACCGACCCTGCCGTCGGGCGGGACGCGGCTCTCGCCCCCTTTCAGCCCCCAGGGGCTCCCACCGGCACAACGGGGTGCAGGTCCCCTCGGGAACAGGGGGTGAAGCTGAGGCCTCCTCTTCGCAGCTCCGCGACGGTTTGGGTTGGGAGCTCGGCGGGGACGGTGAGCCCTCGGGGCTGACCCCAATGCGGGGCTCTTGCTGCACCCAGACCCACTCCCCAGCCAGGGCAGGTTTGGGGGTCCCATTGGCGAGGGGGTGGGGGCCAAGACTCGGGCCCCGGGAACCCCATCCGAAGGGCGAGGTCTAGCCCTACGCCAGCCCGGTGCTGCGGGACGGCCCCCGAGGGACACCGCCCGCCCCGGTGCCGCCAGAGCAAAACCGCCCCCGGGCCGGAGCAGCCGAACCGGCCCCACCTGCCGGCTCCGCACGGCCCCCGCGGGCTCGTTGGGCTCCGCCGTGGAGGGAAGGAAACGAAAATAAAGAAGCGGCGGTCCGAACCGGCACCGGGAAACGAATAAATCCGTCCCAGTGAGGTTGGGAACGAAACCGCTCGGGTCCCTGCGGAGAGAGCACGGAGGGATGCGAGGAGCCGGCTCCGCGGGGCCGGTGAGCCCGGTGCCGGCGAGAGCTCGGGGAACGGGGCAGCCCGGCAGCGTGCTGGGCTCCAGGGCAGCCCCGATCCCTCCTGGCGTACAAGGAGGGTGCCGGCTCCGTGCGCAGCCCCTTACACGGTGGGCACGGCCAGGGCTGCGGGCAGGCACTGGATCGTGCACGGCAATGCTGGACCAAGGGTGGGGAGGGTCCTGCAGGGCATGGAGGGCACAAGGACCGGCTTCAGGCCCTCGTCCCACCGGGGACTGTCACTGGCAACCCTGGTAGTGTGACCCGGCCCCTGCCCTGTGCTTCGGCTGAGCGGAGGTCTGGTCACCACAAAGATGGGGCCAGTGGGCAAAACAAGAGTGGCTTGTTAATAAACCCCTGGCAGAGTATCTGGATTTATTAGCTGAGTTTAGTGTCTTAATAACCTGGGAGCCCATTTACAAAAAAAAAAAACCAATAAAAAAAAACCCAACCCAAAACTAAAAGGCTGGATGAGTCAGCTAGCAATAATAATGCAAAAATGGAGAAATAAGATGAAACATCTCATTCATTGCTCCCTCCTCAAATTATACCTGGGCAGGTTGAAGGGAAAGAGGCTGTTGCCTTCCCCGGGCTGTCTCCCTTTCCCTGGTTCATCTTGGACTGTAGGATGGGTCCAGCTGTGGTGGTGGCACCTAAGGGTGTACAATAAGCTTCCAGTGCTACAGGCTGTGTGCATTCTTAAGAACAGGAAAAAAAAAATATCTGTTTTTGGGATGGTGAAACACCTTCCTGATCCTCTGCAGAGGCCACATTGTCCTCACAGGCTCTGGGTCCGTCAGTGTATCTCAGCATCCCTGTAGCTTCAGACAGGGTTGTGTTTCATGTCTGCCCCTGTGGCCCTGAAGAGCAGCTTCTGGCTGGGATAATGTAGAGATATTTGTGCATCAAAGCTGCATTTGTGCATCAGCTTCATCCCTCTCAAGTGCAGGATCCGCTCCAGAGCTAGTTGTCTCCAAAACCCTGCTGAAAGGAGACAAATCCCAAATCATGGGCATGAGAACAGCTTGTGGAGGGAGCTTTTGGGCTGTGCTAGGATGCACAGGAACACTATGTCAATGGGTCTTGTAGGAAGTGCTGAGCTGGGCTCCTATGGTAGCTTGGGGTGGGGGAAAAGCAGTCTCTGACCCAAGTATTGGACCCTGCAAAGCCCAAAGCAGGGTAGGGCCAAGGGACACGAGTGGAGATGTAACAATGATGCAGCAAAAGCTGCCAAAGCTGTAGATTTTTAAAGCAGAGTGACCGCTGCCTCAGTCCATATCCTTTCCTTAAGGCATTTGTTCCCAGTTCTGGGGAGCCCTTTGCAGTGGGGATTCTTTCTCCCCAGACTGTCCTGTTTAATTCTTCAGCAATTCTCCTGCTGTGAAGCTTTTCTTGCTCCAGATTGCTTCCAAGATTTGTCATGCCAAACACAGCAAATCACTGTCCATTCTCTTTGCTTGCCTGGTCTGCACACGAGGAGGATCTGTTAGGTCCCTTTCAGCCTTCTCCTTCCCCCACTACACAGCCCAGCTGTTTCCATCTCCTCTGGGCCGGATTTCCATCCTCAGTGCTTTCAGGGTTTTCTTCCAAATGTCCCCTGTCTCAAAGCACAGGGACCAAGCTGGGTGCAGAGCTTGAGCTGATGCCTCCATGAAGGAGAAGAATGAAGCTTTGTGTGTTTGCAGCTGCTCTACCTGTCTGTACCTACCCATGAACATCACTTCGGACTTGGCGGACTTAAGCTTAGCTTGGGGTCTATTCTCTTCTCTACACTTTCTCTCCCAGGGATCCTGCTCCCCTGGTCTTTGTTTCATGTTATTCTCAGTGCCATGTAGACTGTGTCACCAGACCCTGCTCCTTGTCCATCTTCAGATCCATTTGGAACATTTGGTTCTCAAGTGTTTCCTCCACCTTTCCTTCCCGCAAGCTCCGAAAGCAGGTTCCTTTGCAGCCTGCTTTGCCCTTGTAGACACCCGGACTGGACCCAGCTGCATGTTATGACTGTGTCGGGGCTCACTTTGCCCCAGTGTGCTGGCCATGGTGTGGGGTCAGGGACAGTGGTGCGGGTATGCCTAGGATATGCTTCCTGCACAGCCCTTCCTCATTTCTCTGAGGGTGGTGGTGGGCTGGACAGGAGCCTCCCACCATGCACGGTGGTTTCTGAGCTGCCTGTGGTTCCTGGGTGCTCTGTCCTGACACCCAGCCCAGACAGATGGACAGACCTGCCTGGCTGAGCTCTCCAGCGTGACTGAGCACAAGTGTCCATGCTGCTGGTGCCGGTCATGTTTAGCTCTCCAGGTAGCAGTGGACAGATACCTGGAAGAGATGAATCTGAAAGCCTCCTAGGATGTGTTCTGGGCCATCCCAGAGGGAGGTCACCCTTGTGATTTATTTGTGGGGGATTCTGGGATTAAATCCTAGAATAATTCCTTCTTTAGCTGCATGTGTAGAGATGTTTTGCAGGTACGGTCTAGTTTGCTCTCCTGGGGACAGCCAGAGTGGGGGAAGGAGCGGGACAGCCCCTGAACTGAAGCCGCAAGCTCTGCAGGGATGCATTGCACACAGTCGCCCTGCTCTCACCTGCATGTGGGGGAGGTTGGATGCTGGGGAGGTGGTCTGAGACCGGGTACCATTAGGAACTTGACCGGGGCTTGGGTGCTGGAATTGCTCGAGGAAGTGCTCCTGCCACGGTGCAAGCAGGTGCCGTGCCTTCCTCACTAGCTGCCTCTGCGGAGCCGCAGGCAGTGCCTGGCTGCCTCTGCTGCAATGCGGAGCGCGAGGGCTGGGTGGGAAGGCCTGCGTGCAGGAGCGGGCATGCCCTTGCTGCAGCCGGCAGGGAAGCTGCCTGCCCAGGCTCCGCTGCTCCCAGCCGGGGTCCCTGTCCTAGGGCTTTGAGCACCTCCTGAACTGCACTCGGGGAGCATTTGGCACCAGGGCGCCGTGCCTATTAGTATTTCTGGGAGCTGTGATTTATTTGCCCTGGCTATCAGTGTGGAAATGCAGAACAGCAGTGGGAGCCAAGTGCAGAGACCCACCTTGGAGGAGAGCTGTGGGAGCGAGGAGCAGTGACACACAGCTGCAGATTCTCAGGAAGAGTGAAGGATTTCCCATGGGGGAACCTGGTGCTCAGACAGCTTTCCTGGGACACTACTTCTCTGCATCACCCTCTCACCAACTTGATGGCTTGGACTCCAGGCCTGATCCTGCCCACAGCAGCGGAGAGCTGGCTGATGGGCTGTGCTGGGCTATGGGAGCAGGCAAGACAATCATATCAACCTGCTTCAAAATGCAACGCCCTCCAAGGCTCACCAGCTGCACAGTGCTCTGGCATCAGCAGGAACCACGGGCTGGAAAGCAGCTGGCAAGCAGCAATCAGAGGTCAATGGCGCCACAAGCAAGAGGCTAGCAGAGGTAGCAAGTGCCCTTACACATGCTGCCCCACGGACAATAGTCAGGGCTGTCAGCAGGCCAAGAGAAGCCTCCGGTGATGGCCCTGATGTGGTGAGACCACCTCTCCTGCTCCCACCCCTGACATCTGGAGAAACACCTCCAAAGCAGACAGGGTGCTAATTTCCTCTCCTTTATCTGCCAGCCCACAAAGTGAAGTGAACTATAGCTAAACAAACCAAATTAAAACCAAGTGGGTTAATATCAACCTGGGATTACCTTGTTATCAAGTAGACGGAACTATATCAAATAAACCAACAATTCTTTATAAGCTTTATCTAATTATCCAGGAGGCAGCTGCCTTGCAGAGCTCCTGGCCTCAGACTCAGACTCAGAGGGCATTCCCGGCTCCAGGCCAAGCAATTTATTTACCACAGTCAAATGCCCGGCACCCATCAGGGGGTCCAAGACCAGCCAGGCTGAAGGGGTATTGAGAAAAGCTCTGATCCTCAATGTAGTACTGGAGGACATGGCTGGGCAGAGAGGAAATCCTTTGGCAAGCAAAAGTGTGATGCTGAGGCAGTCACTGGTCTTTTGGCAGGAGCTGGATAAGGGAGAGAACCTTCCCAAAGGGTTGCTCTTTCTATGGGATGCTGGTTGTGATGGGGATGGGTTCATAGCTCAACTGACATGGACTAGGGGAGGTGATCCCTGGGGGAATGCTTGCTCTGCATCCCTTGGGAGGATGCTGTCCATGTTCGTATGACAGCCTGCCACGGGACAGCAGGGGACAGGACTCTATGAAGCACACTGGTGGGACAGGCTGGAGCTACCGGCAGCCATAAGGCATCATTTCCTCTTTGCATGGGAAACTGGAACCTACTACATACCCTCAGATGCCACTTTCTCCTCCTCCCTTTGCTACTTCCCCACTGAGAAACTACAGATCCTCTTCCTCCATACTGTCTCCATGCAAAGGATCCAGGGCCCTTCAGGGAAGCTAACAACAGGTCTGTGGTCAGATGTTGGTCATTCAGGTCCCCATTGACCTGCTGCTGTGTGTGGCTGGAGGTCAGGTGGGCCTTAAAGCTGTGTTGGTTTGGGCTCACCCCATCTCACCTGAAGGCCAAATTGTGAACAAATCATGGTGGAGAGCAGTGGTGATAGACAATAGCAACTTCTGAAGGGTGTATTGTCAGAGGAGGACGTGTGTAGGCAGGGCTTTGGACTGGTGGCAGCTTGAACTGTATGACAGCACCACCGAGGGGGTTGAGGGCTGTTTTTTTTTGTCAGCAGTGGGGCAGGAAGCAGGGTGGGTTTCCAGAGAAGTCAGGTCTGTGCAGGGTTTGTAACGGACAGAACTACACTGATCCCAAATTTGAGACATTGGGATGGAGAAGCTGGGGCTGGCAGAGGGACTGTGCCCCAGTGGACGGTCCCCTGCATTGGTAGTCATTTGGGATATATCCCATTTGGATTTATTTGGCTTTGGGGCAAACTTTCTTCTTTTCACTGCTAGACCAAGCAGTCCTCAGCACCTTACCTGGGGAAGAGCGAGTCCCTTGTGGGGGTGTTGTTAAAGCAAGCTGCCTTCCAGCCTCCTCGGAAGCTGCACATACTGAACTCCGGCCACTTTTGGGGTCAAGATTCAGTTCTGTGCCTCCACTCTTCCCACATCTGTTTTTAGTCTGACCACATCTGACCCTACAGGAGGAGGTACAGAGGAGCCTTTTGGGGTGGTCTGAAGGATTTCTGTGCTCCCCAGAGCCAGGATGCAGCATCCTAGGAGCTGAGTCCTGAGATCTCTGCTTTGGGGTGGGAAATTCAGGCTGGGAATACGATATTTCTCCCTCCTGGCGAAACAGCCTGCAGCTCCAGAAAGCACAGAAGTCCCAGATTACTGGATGCTGGGGTGTGGGCACGCCCTCTTGCCTTCTCTTTCTCTGAAGCATCCTTTGCAGATCATGCCCAGAAAGAGAACCTGCTCAGAGGGACCCTTCCCTGAGCTGGTACAGCCAGCCTGTGCAGTGCAGCCGCTGCTTCAGGGAGGCACTGAGGCACCACGTGCCCCAGTGCACCCTTCCGTCCCTGGCAGCAAAGGGGGCTTGCTGGGTGCCAGAGCCCTCAGGCTGCTGGATGCTGCCTGGGGCTGCTTTGTGTTGTGCTCCCCACCAATGTTGACTGAATGCTTTTCCCCTGCGGTTCTTTCTGATACATCTCTGGCCTTCCCCCCTACGAGGAGCTGCAAGGGGTGTTAGCTTGGGCTGCCCCACCCCTGCAGATGCTGATCCCCATGGCACATCCTTTATTTAGGCAAGGGGAGCTTTCTCAGGTCTATTTGGTCCCACGTCTCCACCGACGATTTGTACAGTGAGAGCATCCGCTGCCAGCCAAAGCCCAGACGGCAGCTGAGCTCTGCAGAGCTGAGCCATCTTTCATCTGACATTTGTATTTGTCCCGGAAATCCTTTGAGCCTCTCATTTGATTTTTTCCTTGAATGTGTGTTGTGTGCAAAATAACACACGGTGTGTGTGTCAGAGCCATCGGCACAGCATGCCTTTATTCGGTCCCTAGTTTAACCGGCCAGTGGCTGCAGGGTGGGTCCCACGGGTTCTCTCTCCTGGCACTGTGGGGCTGCAGGTGCAGGAGGGGTCGTGTCCATCCCCACTCCCATGAGGAGTTTGTAAAGCCCTGGCCCAGCCTGGGCTCTGCCTGTTTGACCCGTCCCACCCAGCATCCCAGTACTTGGGATCAAAACCAGATCGTGATCGGTTAATGCACCCTTCATAAATTCCTGCCTCATGCGTCACCGCTGTGTTTGTGAAGGGCTTGGTGGACACCTCGGGAGATGGGCAGGTTGGGATCAAAGCTGGAATCTGGGGGAGATAATGTGGATGGTGGCCCATGCCCTGCAAAGTGAGCGAGCTGGAGCAACCCTTGCCAAGCAGGGCATGTCTCTCAGGCCACGATGCTCCGTCTCGGCCCCCGAGACACAGCAGCAGGGATGTGCCAAGGACCTTTCCCATTAATGCCCCCACCCCCCTCGCCCCCCGCCGCTCCTGCACTTTACTCCCAGCTGCAAACCTCTGGGTTTGATTGCCGCTGTGGTGCTGGGGGAAGCAGTAAAAGCTGAACCTGGGGGGGGGACACACACCAATAAAGCCAGCGGAGAGGAGATAAGCGAGGATCAAACACAGTGCGGCAGTCACCCCACGTTGGACTCTCAAAGGTTCTTTTGTTCGTGCTGTCTCCTGATTCAGTGCTGCGCTGCCTTCAAGGGCTGCGGGCAAGATAGCGGCGCTCACGGGCAGCCCTGCCGCCGCAGTCCCTGGCAGTTGGACAGCCACCTGCGCGGCCCGGCAATAAAAAAGGAGGATTAATTTCAGTCACAGGACTGATCCCAGTTGCACACCGAGGCCTGATAACATATCTCACTGGTTCCTATCAGCCAGGCAATAAAGCCATTATTGGGGCGGGAGATGATGGAAGAGACTCTCGCCTTCCTCCTCATCCTGGGCTTGTCAAGGGGATGTCCCTCCCCCAAGCCCCACCGTCCCCTGACCCCTGCCCACTGTCTGCTCCGCAGCCACCCCACAATCTGGCTTGATGGGGAAGTGTCGTCGGCCTCGTACAGCCTTCACCAGCCAGCAGCTCTTGGAGCTGGAGAACCAGTTCAAGCTCAACAAGTACCTGTCCAGACCCAAGCGGTTTGAGGTGGCCACGTCGCTGATGCTCACCGAGACACAGGTACCTTGGTCCTGGGGGGATGGAGCATAGCACCAGGCGGCTGCCAGGGAGGGAAGTCAAGGTCATGGGCAATGCTGATGTCTTTCACTTGGCTGCCATCAGCCCCACACTCCATTGCCCCCATCAGCACCCCTCTCCTGCAGAGACCTGCCTGGTGGGCTCCAGGCTCTTCTCTTGCGAAGGGCACCCCAGAAACACTGCTTCTCTTTTTACTCCCCAAGTTGAGTTTCAGAGCCTTCCCATCACTCACCACACTGTGGGAGGGGGCTTTTTGTGGGGCTAAAATGAAAACATTCCAGTGCACATCCTTGGGCATCCTGCGGATGCAGCCCCCCAGGTACTCCTCTCCCCATGACAACCTCAGCATCTTTGCACAGACCCCCAGCACCATCAGATGTCCCGCAACAAAGAGGCTTTGCGGGGGGGTGGGAGTGGGGGTGTCCTCCATATAGGGAAGGTGAGGGGGTGAGTGGGGACAGGATGGGGCAGGGGAACACACTCTCCCCTGGGGGCTCTCCCTCGGCAGGTGAAGATCTGGTTCCAGAACCGCCGCATGAAGTGGAAGCGGAGCCGCAAAGCCAAGGAGCAGGGGGCTCAGGTGGAGGCTCAGAAGCAACGAGGGCTCAGCAAAGCCTGCGAGAAGTTGCTGCCTGGCGAAACCCGGGGACAAGCTGCCGAAAGCCCTGAGTTCATGGGGTGCAGCCCCAGCTCAGGCTTCCTGCACCACAGCACCACCGAGCTGGGCTATGGCCCGGACTCCTCCTGCTCGGGTGGTGAGGAGGAAGAAGAAGAGGAGGATGACGAGATGGGTGCCACAGAGAGGAAGATCGGCTCTGTGTTGTGAAAGGCGGATGGAGCCAGCCTGGGAGAGGGGCCAGGCTGCAGTGTTGGGGGTCTCTTTGCTGGCAGACACAGACTGTGCCTGGGCAGAGCGGGGGGGGGGGGGGGGGG
The DNA here is from genome assembly GCF_034619465.1 of Leptosomus discolor. Lineage (NCBI taxonomy): Eukaryota > Metazoa > Chordata > Aves > Leptosomiformes > Leptosomidae > Leptosomus > Leptosomus discolor. The sequence goes on along the minus strand of NC_141395.1, from coordinate 18,092,562 downwards.
GGGCTGCAGGGCACCTGCCCCCCTTTAACTTATGTGTGTTTGGATCCTATTTAACTCGTAATTATTCCTCTGTGTGTATCTGGGAGAGTCCCCACATCCCTCCCCTATAAAGCTGTTATCTGGATGCCTGTGCTTTTCTTTAGGGGACAGGAGGCTCTGCCCTGCTCCTGCTACCATGCTGCCTTACCAGGATCCCTGGGGAACCGGGTGGGGACAGCTGACTTGCACAGCTGGCAGCTCGCCGGCACAGCTGGAGGGGAGAAACCCCCAGACCCTCCTTCGACTGTACACTGCCCTTTCTCTGCAGGTACAACAGTGCCTGGAGCAGCGCATCCCTGCGTGGTGCCAGCTGTCTTTCCCCTTGGCACCACGAAGGGCTGTGAAGGAGGATGCCCAGAGGGTGTGCCAACCTGCCCTGCCTCCTCCTGCACCCATAGTGTCCCTGCTGGGGTCTGTGCTTTGCAAGGCAAAACTAATCTGCCCTGCAAAGCAGAGCTGGTTAATTGGCTAATGCACCAGTGCTGTTTTCCATGCTGCAATTAGCTTGGTTGCATTGGTGTGGCATTGCCCCAAAGTAAGGTAAGGATGGGGCCCTCCTGGGTTTAGGGAGGTGCTCAGGCTGTTTGTGAGGGCTCAACACTGCAGTGAGTACCCCTTTTCCCATGGCAGTGTCTGAACCCCTCTCAGACCATTTCTGGGCTCATTTCATTATCCTTTTGCGACCTTGCTTGCTCTGGCTGGGCTCAAATCAACCCCTGGTAGCAGGATGACAACAGACACCCTCTGTCACCTCCCTAGAAGCAGTAGGGTTAAGTGCTAACTTAACCCCCCTGAGTGAGCAGGCTGCCTTTGTCCTCAGGATGCTGGAGGGTCCTGGCAAACCCTACAGACCTCCCATGCCTCCTGCACACTTTCTGGGCCTCCCCTTGGGCATGCTGAGATGGCCGTGGAGGGAGAGGGACCAGCCCCACAACGTCCAGCCTCCCCACCCCCCCAGCCCAAGGGGTCAGCCCTGCTTCACCACCCCAGTGCACGTAGGGCTGCAGGAGCGGGACAGATGTGATGTCTCACTCCTGCCTCGTGTCCTGCTGTCCCCTCCTCTCTTCTCCTTGCCCCTGCCTGGGGGTTGCAGGGAGGGCTGCCTGCCCCTGAGACCTGCTGTGGGGTGGGAGCTGCTGAGGGGCAGCAGCCCCCGGGGAGCCCTGGGTCACCTCCGGGGCAGCCGGTGAGCAAGGAATGGGACAGGTAAGTGTTGATGTGGGGCTGTCACACCTCACAGCTGGGTAATGCCTGGCAGTGGCTGATGTTGCCGTGGGGCTTGGGGGCAGCGCCATGGGGCTGGGGGGCAGATGCGATGCTTTTGGGACAGTGGGCTGGACCGGGGGAGCAGATGATGGGAGAGAGGAGCATAGGAACGGATGGATAGATGGATGGGTGGATGGATGGATGAACGGACGGACGAACAACGGTCCTGTGTGTGTGGTGATAGTGACCCGCAGTGGCTGGTGACAGGTCAGCAGCTTCCCCTTTGGGTGTGTGGCATCCTCAGCGCTCAGGTCCTCTGCGCCCAGGCAACCCAGCCCAGGGCACAGCAGTGCCCCACTGCCCGCGTAGGAGGTGTCCAGACCCCTGGCACTGCCCGGGGAGGAGGTCTGCTCCTGGGGACAGTGAAAGGGCAGCCCTTGCTCCAAGAGGGGAGATGTGAGTCAGGGCAGGGACCAGGTGTCAGGAGCCTGCAACGGTTGGTGTAACAGGGAGCAGGAGAGGAATAAATGTGGGGAAAGAGGTGGGGGGGAAGACAAGGAAGGAAAAGAGGAGTGGGAAAGTAAGAATGGACAGTACCCAGTTCCCTGCCATTGCCCTGAGGGGAGAGACCCATCGCCCCAGGGTAGCAGTGCCCCCCCCCCCCCCCCCCCAGCAGACACACAGGACTGGGCACTGATGTGCTGGAGCCTCGGGGCCAAAGACATCCACCACCCGATGTACAACCTGGTCCTTCAGCAGTGGGGGAGCACGGAGAGGATCACAGACTGGGGCTGGGCACACTGGGGTGGAGGTGAAGTGGGGGGGACAGGGATGACAGGGGCAGAGAGGAAAAGGAGAGAAGGAAAGCAACAAAAAAGAGGGTGCCAGGAAGGAGGGGGGAAGCTGAAGAGTTGTCACAGACTTAGAACATTCACCTTGATGGGCCGTGACAGGTTTAATTTCCAGAGTACAACCATTAAAGTGATGGATGTGAGGCGTTCATCTCGCGCCTGGCGCACACAGGCCCACCATGGCTGCAAGAGGGTTTGTTTTGTTGCTGTTATTTATGAGGTTGTTTCTGCAGGAGCCAGGCACTCATCCAGTGCTGGGGGGGCAGAGGAGGGGACACGATTGATGCCGGAGGAGTTGGGGTGCTGATTTACGGCTGCTTAGCCAGATGACTCATGTTGTAAACATCGACAAATGCCATTAAAGCTGCATCTCCTTCCTGCCTCTGCCCTGGCACCCTCCCTGTGCTGCGGGATGCGGCCAGCCCTGCTCTGCACCGTGCTGCTGCCTGCACACACCAGAGAGGCTGTCTGGCCCTCCACACCACGGACATGAGAGTCCCCCCACTCCCTGAGGGACATCCAAGGTACCGGGAAGATGTAGGAGTGACCCACGGTGGTGGTGGTGCCCCATGGGAATGATACCCGGGATACCCTGTGGGCTTGTGCAGCCAGGGCTCCTCAGCCTGTGTCCCTCTGTCCCTTTGTCTCTCTCGGCCCCATAACTTCTTTCGGCAACGATCACAACTTGTTGTTTGTGCCACCAGTGCTCCAAGGTTCTCGGGGTGACCCAGCCCCATGAAGTGCCACCCCACCCCTATGCCAGCGCTCTCCAGCCTGCTGCACCCCTCACCCCCGCAGCATCCCCACCTCTTTGCCCTGCAGAACTCCTGACCCACCCATCCCGCACACCCACGTACTTCATGGCACCCCCTTTGCCGACGCAGCTTGGCACCTGTCCCCCGGCACCCATCCTCATCACCCCTGAGCTCTCCCCTGGACACCTCCACCTGCACCCCTCGGGCTGCCACCCTCCTGAAGTCCCCCACCTCCACCTGCTCCCCATCTACCCCTGCACTGCTCTCTCTCCCGCCATCTGCCCGCTCCACACCTCCATCTTGCCACTGCCCCCACCGAGCCCCCCACCTGCCCCCCGCACCCCCGAAAACTCCCCGCTTGCCTCCCGCACCCCTCCACCTGCCCCTGCACCCCGTCACCTGCCCTCTGCACCCCGTCACCTGCCCCCTGCACCCCGTCACCTGCCCCCTCCCCTCTGCCCGCCCTCCCCCTGCCGCCTGCCCCGCTCCGCGCGTCCCGCTGCTGCCCCCTGGCGGCCATTGACGCGCGGATTGACCCGCGGCGGCCGCCGTCGTTGCTCCGGGAGATTCCGCCGCCGCCGCCGCGTCCGGTCTCCATAGCAACAGGGGCCGCGGCCTGGTGGCGCTAAGCGGCCGGGACCGGACCGGGCTGGAGCCGGCCGGGACCCGAGGTGGCCCCGGCTCTGGGGGGTCGGGCTGTGCTGTGCTAAGGAGTCAGGCTGGGCTTGAGGGAGCCGGGCCGGCCGTACGGGCCCGGGGGGCGGCGGTGGCATGGGGCCCAGGCCCTGCTCCGGGGCCAGGCAGGGTTATGAAGGACTGGGCCGTGCCCTGGGGAGCTGGGCAGGCTCTTGCTATGGGGAACAGCGCCGTGCCATAGCCTTCTATATAGGGGTTTAGGGCCCCAGGCAAGGCTATAGGGCTGGGCTTTGCTCTATGGGACTCTGCGGGGCTATAGCGGGCTGCGCAGGGCTGCGCTGTCAAGGCCCAAGGAGGGCTCTGCCACAGGGGTTTAGCTGTGAGTGAGGTGGGGGGTCACGGTCTGTGCCAAGGAGGCTGCTGAGCACACGGCTGTGGCAACCTGGTCTGTGGAGAGGGCGGGACTCAGCTGGCAAAATGGGGACACCTGCAGGGAGGTGTGCCACCCTGTTGGGTCTCTGGGAGCGCCCAGGTCTTGGCAGCAAGGACTGTCTGGTTGCAGGAGCAGGACGCGTGAGGACCTTTTCCTCTTCTTTTTGCAGATGCTTGCTCAGGTGCATGGCGAGCCCCAAAACTCTGACTCTTTTCGGAAGCTGTGCTGTGGCTGCGTCAGGAAGGTGACTGGAGGGGCAAAGGGTGCTGTTGTCGTGAGTGGATTTGCTGGCAGGGCAGGAAGAGGAGAAAAACAAGAAACCCTTTAGCCTTTGCTTCCCGTATTCATGACATCCTTTAGTATCTGTTGTTTGGGCTGTGGCCAGGAGGTGTCCCCTCTGGACTCCTGGAGCAGGGCTTTTGGTGACTCCGGGAGCTTGGCCGCGCGGTGGCTCCTCCCGTCCTTTGCCAGAGTCAGAGACTTTTAGCATAGAGGAACAGCTGTTTGAGTGATTTCTCCTCTCTCCCTCCCAAACTTCTAATGTCCCTGTTGCAACTCCCTAAGCTGTCCGCAAGAAAGGCAAAGAAGAAGAAAGGTGTATTCTGGGGCATTGAGGTGGCCGAAACACTCAGGTGGCGTGGCTGGGAACTTGGAAAAGAGATGATCAAACATCTGACCTTGAAAAATGTTCATGAGAAAACCCAGAAGCTGAGCTACAGGTGCGTGGGAAGTTTCTTTCTCCTTCATACTCCTCACGCTCTCACTGCATCTTCATCTTTCCTGCTGTGTCAGTCACATTAGTGCCTTTTCTGGGATTCAGTTGCCCCCTCACCCCTTGGGCTGTGCACTGGAGACAGCACATGCACACTTATGTAGCAGGACAGAAACCTGCTAATTCAGATGCACAGCCCTTTTTCCTGGCAGAAGTATTTTAAATGAAATGCCTTTTTTTAAATTCTGTTTTGCTGATACTTCTGTCTGTGAGGCATTTCCAGTCTAGTGAGATTTTAATTGTGGATGTATGCCAGCCAGTCGCTAGTGTGTCCTAAAACCATTGCTCCCGGGAGTCCCGCTGATGCTGAGCCACTCCAGCACTCCCTGTGACCCTCCCTGCTCTGAAATGCAAATGTTTCTGCCAAATGTGTTTTGCTCATGCTGCATGGCCTGGGAATGTAAAATATTGGTCAAGGAAGGGGTAGGTACTTAGAGCTGGGAATAGGTTTCCAGGACACCTGAGTTCTGCCCCTATTTCTGCTGATTTGCTACCAAGGTACCCTTGGGGTCGGGTGTGTAAAGTTCTTCAGATTGGGGGATCTGGAGGTTTTGATCCTTTATTCTCTTTTCTGCTGTCTAACCTAACAGCTGTGTGCTCTCAGACAAAAATCTCTTGTTTTGATTTCATTATCTAGGTGTCCTTCCACGCGATTCTTCTTCACTGTTTTTCCACAGCCAATCACTCTGAGCCCTGGTATGTCCTTAGCTCTGCCCATCGTTTTCCGGCCCACTGAAAAGGTAAAGTGGCAACACCAAAACTGCTCTCAGTGCTTAGGCTGGCTTCCAGGGAGGGGGCAGTGGACCTCTGCCTCTCTTATCCTTTCTGATTTGCTTTCACTTGGATGAATCTTTCCTTAGGAAAGGTTCTAGCATAGAAAGACTGGGCAGTGTGACCTTCCTGCTCTCCCCACATCTTCATCACCTGAGGGAGCCCTAACCCCTGATGTCTCTGCAGAGTTTGGCAGCGGTTGTGAGAGGAATCTTCACAAAAAGCATTCCCAGTTTTCCACGTGCTCCGTCTGACCATGAAATCAGTACGATAAAGCGCTTGAACTGTCCACACATGATCTCCGGAAACCTCAGCTGGGTGGTTTTAGTGCAGAACCTTGGGTTGAGGGACTCACTCTCTGCTTTCTTACAGGAGACCCCAAAGCCTGTACATTGAAGGGCTACCGATTTTCTATAAGGCATATGCCAAGGGCCTTCCTTCTTTTGGATGGGGTGGGTTTCTTTAAGCTTTATTTTTAGTAGTAATTATTCTTTTTACCCACCCTTTTTTCTTGATTTTCAGCTTCTTCCTGGTGTTGGTCTTGGCTCTGAATGTTGATCTCTGGCTCTTGTCCACAGTTGTACGTCTTTGATATGAATCTCAGTCCTATCCATAGAGCGTGATTATTGGGCAGATCCCCAGTACCCTGCTCTCTCATTATCACGATTTTCTGATGACTGTTCAGTGTTCCCTTTATGGAATAAGCTGCTGGCCTTGTTCCATTTTCAGCAAATAGTTTGTCTGCACCACATCAATCGCCAGAGCAGGAAGCTCCCTTTCTTAGAGAGAGCAAGGACTGTGTGTGCTGCAGTGCCCAAGGTCCCTCTTTACCTCTGTAAGTGGTGATCAGGAGAGGTGACAACTGGGGAGCATGGAAGACGCATATCTTGCAATTCCTTCTGTCCCAGCTGGTTAGCACATGTCTTGGGGCTGTTCGTACACACTGCTGTCAATGCTGCATCTCTGAAGTTGTGTGTTACCCACCGAGCTCTCTAGCTGACAAGGCACTTAATCAAAGACTAATATTTCTGTGCTCATGAAGCTCAAAGAAAGGTTGTACATGCTTCAGTTTAGCTGAATTGGGATCTTGAAAACACTGAAAGAAATCCAACTGCATTGAAACAAATCAGGTGAAATAAATGTGGTCTTCAACTGCGCTCTCTGAAGGTGTTTGTGTGTTCTCTGATAGAGTGAGGGTATGTCTGAGTACCTTACTCACTGCCTGCATTTACTGAGTGCCTCATATGCCTGCACTGAGGCCTCCCCGGTGCCTCTGTTGCCGATTTTTTTTTTGCAACACTCTCGCAGAGGTGAAAGTGATGGGTGTTCATGGGTGGAGCTGCAGTACCTGCAAGGTGGAGCCCATCTAAATGCTGTCTCCCTTTGCTTTGCTGCGCAGAGGGAGTATGAAGACAGCATCTGCTTTCAGAAGGCTGAGGGTGAGTTCTCCATCACCCTGCGTGCTACGCTCCCACGCCCCTGTCTGTCCTTCCCAGCTGCTGTCCAGTTGCCTATTTGTGCTGTCCACAATGTCACGGAGACCACGTTCCCTGTGCGCAACACTGGGTGAGTAGAGATGTGGCTGGGCAGACCCTCTTTCTGTTTTGTCAGGTATTTTGCCACCTTCTTGAACTCTCCAATGAATGCAGCTCATTCCAGTTGTTATTAGATCTGCTGGCTGCCTTAACAGGCAGCAGACCTCTGCCTCCTCTGAGGTCATCGCAGAAAAGGCGGAGGAAATGGTAGGACAGGTCAGGTGTCACTGTGGGCACATCTTGGCACCTCACATCTGTCTGTTACCGGCATACGCTGAGAACCATTCACGCACAGGAACGAGTTGGGGACCAACATGGTGTCCTACTGAGAACATCCCACATTCATAGGAGAGGCCTGGGCTCCTAGTTAGTCAAAGGCAGCCTGCCCAGTGTGAGTAGGGAGAGATGAGCTACCAGCTGGAGACATTTTAGTCTTTCTGTGACTTGACCTCTCTTCTCTCAGTACAGGAATGTTGTAGGGATGGCAATGGAGTTGCTGGTGCTTGAGACAACCTCTTTTGTTTGGAGGCAGGCAACACAGAAGTTGGAGAGTCTCTCCAGTGCCTGCTCTTAGGTTCATGGAGCTGCCCGAAGTAGTGACAGTATTCTGTGACTTGAAGTCATCACTTAGTAGGAAAGATACTCACAGTTGCCAAGGACTGTCTTATTTTAATGAAGGAAGGAGAGTAATTCAGGCAGTATTGTAGAAAGGAATGCAGTGAAGAAGTTCCCAGGCAAGTAGGAGGTGTACTTCCAACTGTTTACAATAAGAGCAAAATAACTTTTACTAGTTGGAAAATGGCCTGTGTTCCCGAGAGCAGTCAGCTGATGCAGAAAGAGGGTGGAAAGGACAGAGGGCACATGTACCTTCAGCAGAGCAAGGTATCAGCCAGAAACCATTTCAAGTGATTCATTCTCCCCTTAGAGAAATCATTTGTGCTGACTGAGAGGTCCAGAGTGGTGGAGGATATGGATGGTAAGTAACACACAGCTTGGAATCAATAAAATATAAAAAGCTGATGGTATGTCATGTTCTTTGCACAAATCAAACAAGCAAAGGGAGTTCTGGAGAGTTGAATGAAGTATTAGGAAAACAGCTCAGTCCTCTCTTCTCACCTGGGCATATAACAGAGGAACAAACGTTCATTTGGAATTAAATAGTAGTGAATTTAGATACAGGAAAAGCAAATACTTCATTCTGGAGCTGATTTGTTTGCTATCACATTACAAAGCTGAGAAATTTTATGGCCATTAATAAAGTTCTTAGATGTAATAGCTAAGATTCATTAAAGTGTGAACAGAGTGTTTGCAGAGACTAGAGACAAATTTCTTCCCAACATCACCTATTTGGCCAGATGCATTAGGGATTCTGCCATTCGACACTGGTTGCTTCACATTCTAACTGAATAACCCGTTGAGTTATTGCGTGCTTGCACAGGCAGCAAAGGATCTGCTCGTCTACTTAAAACCTATCTCCATTTCCTAGTGATCTCGCTACTGGGTTTGCCTGGGAGTCACCAAGCCCTTTCCACATGATTCCTGCCTGTGGCACGCTGAACCCGGGTGCTGAGTGCGTAGTCAAGGTGGTCTTCCAACCCAAGGTGGCTGTGATGTATGATGTGGCAGCAACATGCTGGTTTGGAGGTGAAGAGAAACAAAAGAGGACTATCCAGCTAAAAGCCCTGGGTAAGTCTTTCTTGCATTTAACACTCAAAGAAGTGTGTATCCTCTCTAACTGTGGAATAGCATTCCACAGGGATGCATGGAGGTGCTGTGCTCTGAGGCCGTGCTGCTGTTGGCTCAATCCAGATGAAAGTAAAGCCCATGGTTTGAAAGTGGCCTGTGAAATTCTCTAATGTTCTTTGCCAGTTTGGAAGTGTGATCTCAAAAGACACAGGGTCCAATATGCCCTGTGGCATCCTTTGGCTAAAACATCATTTCTGGAGCCTGCTTAAGTTGACAGCGAGGAAGAATTGAGAAGAGTTTGTTGGCTCAATGCAAAAACCTTCAGAAACTCCTGGTCTTGTCTGCATGCAGTCTCTCCTGTCTGTCCCTGCTAGACAGACAGCCAGAGGGAAATTTCTAAAGCTTTCTGGATGCAAGCTAGAATAAGCAATGGTTTCATTAGCAAGTCCTTGCCTGAAGTGCCTTGTATGGCCATTGACGACTCTGGGTTAGTAAATCAGAGCTGGAATGGAGCTTATTTGGTTCAAAGCAGGGCCAACTTTGAAGCTAGATCCAACTTCAGAGTCACCTGAGGTTGTCCAGTTGAGCGTTGAATATCCAAGGATGGAGATTCCACCTCCCCTTCTTAACCAAGTATATTATTCACTTTAACAGCCAAATACCCCTACCTACGGGTGAGCGTGACAGGGGAAGAGTACAAAGGTGTACAGCCTGGAAAGTTTCAGGATGTGCTGTGCTTTGGATCAGTGCCAGTGGGGACAACTGTGGAGAAGTGTGTACACATCTTCAACATGTCTGTGGTAGGTGGAGAGGGAGACTGCTTCTTGTGGAGAAGTTGGCATGCTGACATGTTTCCCTGGGATATGCGGTTTTGAGTATCTCTCTTAATGCTATGAAAATAACCCAAGTGGGAATGTGAATAAAACAGAGATGATGAGCCTTCCCCTGACAGCCAGACCATTCGCTCTTGCCTTCCAGCTGCAGTGCTAGGAACTTGTCCATTTGCAGCATGGTATGGCAGTTCCCGCCTGCTTCCCGCTGTGCTTGGTGCAGATCAGGCAGCCACTGCTGTCCTTCACATCCCGCAGCTCTCCTGCTCGCCCTGGACAAGCCCGTCAGTCCCGTGTGGAAGCTGTGGCAGTCTCAAATTGGCGAGCATGTGTCCCAGGCAACTGACAGATCTTCTGCTCTCCTCAGTGGACCTGCATTTGAACACCTCATTCTCTGTGCCAGCCCAACCCAGCCCAGCCTGTTAAAAGATGGGTGTACTCAGAGGCTGCTGACGTGGCTGGCAGCAGTGCTGACTCCTCCACAGGCTCTGCAACTTGGGAGTGGCAGAGAGATACTGATTTGTTGTACTTTTCTTATTCACCCTGCAATGGTGCTCAGCATCCCCGGGCAAGGATCAGGACCTTTTTTAAGAGGCTTGAGAAAGGTGTCAGAGTGCCAGTCTTTTTTTTTTTTTCTTTTTTCTTTTTTTTTGTGAAAAGAAGATCCCCGGACAAGATGGAGCTATGGATGGAGGGAAATAAGTTATATCCCTGCCTGTCCCCCTGGTCACAGCAGTCACTTAGGCTATTTGGCCCTTGGGGACACCGGAGCCATCCTCCCCCCTACCAGGAGGGGCACTCCAACCCCAGAGATCACCGGAACATTTTGCTGCAGCCCACTGACTTCCAAGTGTACCGTGGGAGCTTGCTGCTGGCAGTGCTCCAGCAGGACAGGGCTGTAGAGGTTCGCACAGCATTTCTGTGCTGGGCTGCAGTAGCCTTGGTGTTCTTGGCGGTGTTCAGCTCTGCTAAAGCCCACATTTCTTCACTGATTAGCGTCCTGCATTCAGAGCCATCCTGGCTCCTGTTGGCTCCTTTGTAAACCTATTTCTTTTCTGCATGCAGGTTGATGCACCATGTAGAATAGAAAGAGCAAAAGATCCTCTGCTTCGAGATCATGTTTTCTTCTGTGATGTGTCCCATGGTGTTGTCCCTGCCAAAGGGAAGCTGGTCTTGTGCATACGATTTCGGCCTCAGACAGTAGGAGAGCACAGTACCGACTATTTCACTATCATATCTGCTGGATGCCTCCTGCAGACTGTCCTGAAGGTGGTTGGCTCGTGTAAAGGTACCAGAGTGAAAGCTTTCCCTGTTTCTCCCTGTCTTCTTCTTAGGACTGCAGGGGAAGGGTTAGTGCTTGGAGAAGGACTAGGGACTGTCACAGCCCTCGGTCATAGTCTTACCTTCTGCTGGGATCCAGGCAGTCCCTGGTGCACTGCTTGGGGTTTAGACTTGCTTGAGACAGATGTGAGACTTTTAGAAGTGAACGTCCAGCTGTTTGCTAGGACTAGCGGGTTTGCTAACGAGGTGATTCTGGTTTGGGAAGATCTATTAAGTGCAGTGGTAGCATGTGACATGTTGAGAGAAACAACTATGACAGGTCCAGGATCTGTCTTGCATGTTGTTGTGCTAGGTCCTTCGGTGTCCCTGCACCAATGTTCTGTGGACTTCGACTGGATCAATCTTGGAGAAAAGTCAATACAGACGCTGGAAATCAGCAACATCTCAGATGTCCCAGCCTATTACCAGTTTGATATTGATGGCAGATGGAGCGTCTTCTCCTTGGATCGCCCCTGTGGAGTCTTGGAGGGCACCACAACACTAGCACTGAAGGTGACCTTTAGACCTACTCACCCCATCAGCTATCACCGCAGAGTCGTGTGCCTTGTCCACAATCAGGTATGAGAGGCAAAGGGTGGTTTCATCGCTGTGGTAGCTCAGAGGGATTTCCAGTGTAACCCACTAGGGCTGGCATCTCTCACTTAGTAGCCACCAGAAATATCTTCCCACTGCATGTCTGTTGATACCTGTCATAGAATCATTTAGGTTGGAAAGGACCTTTGAGATCATGGAGTCCAACTGTTAACCTAGCACTGCCAAGTCCACCACTAAACCGTTTCCCTGAGCGCCACATCTACACATCTTTTAAATACCTCCAGAGATGGTCACATAACTACTTCCCTGGGCAGCCTGTTCCAGTGCTCGGCAACTCTTTCAGTGAAGAAATTTTTCCTAATGTCCAGTTTAAACCTCCCCTGGTGCAACTTGAGGCTGTTTCCTCTTGTCCTATTGCTTTTTACCTGGGAGGAGAGACTGACACCCACCTCACTACAACCTCCTTTCAGGTAGTTGTAGAGAGTGATAAAGTCTCCCCTCACCCTCCTCTTCTCCAGATTAAACAATCCCAGTTCCCTCAGAACCACTCCTCGTACCACTTGTGCTCTAGACTCTTCACCAGCTTTGTTGCCCTTCTCTGGACACGCTCCAGCACCTCAGTGTCTTTCTTGTAGTGAGGGGCCCAAAACTGCACACAGTATTCGAGGTGCAGCCTCACCAGTGCCGAGTACATCACCTGGGCACACTGCTGGCTCATGTTCAGCTGGATGTCACCCAACACCCCCAGGGCCTTTTCCTCCAGGCAGCTTTCCAGCCGCTCTTCCCCAAGCCCGTAGCATGGCCTGGGGTTGTTGTGACTCAAGTGGAGGACCTGGGCTTTTGTTGAGCAGAATCCCCATGGTGCAGGTTCCTATCAGCAGTAGAGGGCTGATGTGGACAGACAGTCAGTAATGCCTATGTGTATGGTGAGGTGCATCCTCGGGGCGTCCTGTCCATTTAGGTCTCCGAGTTAAGTTGAGCTGCACAGCAGTGCACTGAGTGCTTTCAACTTTCACTCCAGTTTCAAGAAAGGTTTTGGGCCACATCAAGACATAAAGTAAATGGCAGTCTAACATTGCAGATGCTAAGCCTTTCCCAGGCATGTTTTTGGGAGTGAGGTACTAGGATGGTGTAACTCTCAAAGCAATCATAAAAGGGCAGTTTATTTCTTACTATACTTTCTGGTGTTGTCCCAGGAACCCATGTATGTGGACTTCTTTGGTACCTGCCATTCAAACACGGCTAAGCCAGCCATCCTTCAGGCAAGACATCTTTCCTGGTACAGAACCAACATGGTGAGGGGACTGACCTTCTACCCCCCTGATATCCTGAGTGTGATGCTGAAGGATGGGAAGTTGCAGATGGATGAGAAGGGAGCCCTCATGCTGCCTCCTGAGGTATGAGCTGCCCTTCCTGGAATCTAAGATACTTCCGTGCTGTTCTCTGCGGCTATTTGGCTTCTGTTGCACGTGCCAGCAAGATCTAACAGGACTTGCAGGTGCCAGTGTGATTTCTTTAGCATCTCTGCTGTTAGTGTCCCCAGCACACACCAACACTGTCTTTGTCAGTTGGGTCTTACCCAAGCTCAGCTGCTAAGCCACTTTCTGGCTTTAATTCGGTCATGGGGGTCATCTTTTGGTTCATTCAGTTTCAGACTGAGGACTGGCTTATGAACAGGAGCCTCTTTGAAGCCTGGACTTTGAGCTATGCTGGGAACTGTTACTGAAGTGCATCTTGCATTCCCTCTTGCTCGTGTAGGCAATCGGAACTATGGAGCCTGGTATCTCCCACAGGCACACTTACCCTGCTCACATTGAGATGTTTCCATCCTGTAGATCACTCAGGACAAGCCTCCCAAGGAATACTTTGAAGCCAACTCCATGACTGAATATTTCTACGATGGTGTAAGCAGCAACCTGGCCTTGTTTCCCCCTCATGTTAGTGCCAGCCCCAGGGAGTATGATTTTGGTTGCTGTGTGCCGCTTCACAAGGTAGAACCGCTTCCTCTCTGTGTGACCAACCACACCAAAGGAAAGATCACTGTTGCCTGGAATCCAAGCCATGGCACTGCCTTCCAAGTGAGCCCTGAAATCTGCGACATCCCACCTTTGAAATCTTCAGCCTTCCGTGTCCTTTTCCAGCCCACTCAGCTCAACAGTCTCTATGCAGCGGAGCTGGAAGGTTTTGCCTTCTACAAGGTTAGTAGGAATTACTAGGACCAGTTTCCAGAGAGGGCCTGGCATGAAGCTGCAGGCTAAAGGCTTTTGGGCGAGTTAAAATTCAAACAGAACGTTTTATTTTGAGTTTGGCAAACTGGTATCTTTACTAACTCCTTTGGCCACTGTTATGATATACTGGTGGGTCCAAATTTCTCCTTCACCTGAGTCCTGGCAAAGATAAATCAGCAAAGCAAGCCACAGCTCATGCATATGGACAGTTACACTTGCTCTTACCCCCAGTGAATGTGAAGTAATGTACACCTCACTGAAGGAGGAATTACTGTGAATTACTGCGCTATTAGTGTAGATGGGAACCTGCACCAGGATGGTTGTTGTGTCCTGGGTGATGGGCAGTAACATGTTTTTTGTGTCTGGCCTTCCAAAAGTAAAGCTGCTGAGGGCACTGTGCATCACTGCAGCCTCTCCTCCCATGTGATGTGGGATTCATGTCACACAAGGCTGCAATTACAGGAGTTGTAGCATCCAGGAACTTCCTGGTAAGAGAGATTTTCATTACATTGTTGATTGCTCTTCATGCATTTTTTCCCTTCTGAACCAGTGTGGAGGATATCTGGGAGTAGCCTTAGAGTTGGGAGTTTCTTAGGCTTAGGTAAAGGATAGAAGATTATTTTCAGTGACTCACTGTTAAGTGCTAACTTTAGCACCTGCAAGTGTCTCACCCACACTAGAGTGTCTGTAGACCCTCCTTCCCTAAGGCAACTCTTGGAGTACCACAGCATAGCTTGGGTAGGTCCTTCTGCTTGAAAGTCACTCGGTAGTCATTTGATTCTGAAATGCAGCTAGTTTGGAAAGCAGCACTCGTATTCCTCGTCCACCACTGGTCAGTCCTTCTCTGAAAAAGTCAATTCCTCAGCCTCAGGGATGCCATTGAAACAAACTTCTGCTTGTGATGGCACATGCACTTGAAAGCATCTTGCCACACTGCCTTCCTGCATGCACTCTGTTCTGTCCCTTGCGTGTCTGCAGGTGTTGAGGCACTACAGCAACATTGAGGAGGATGCCACCATCTGTCCATCCTGGTGCCTGACTGTCAGGCTGAGAGCGCACACGTATGAAGCAGAACGAGAGCACTTCATCCCACAGTACGTCCTGGATGTCCCAAAGGTGTGTAACCTTGGGATTGGTGTTTGGATCTTTGCAGAAATGCTCAGTGTCTACCTCTGAAGGCTTTACTTTGTCTCCCATTGCACCATCCTGAGACGTGGCTTAGGGGGTTTCTGATGGTGTGGAGACTCCTGCTTTGGTACATAAGTAGGGTGCTCTTTCTCCTGCATTGTCTTCCCAGCCTCCAGTGTGTCGGGTGGCTCTGAGCATCTCATTAGCTCTGAGAGAAAAGCTGTTGGGATCTCCTTCCTTTCTGTTTAAGTGGACATAGGCACTGACAAGGGTGCTTAGTCCACTGCCAGGACCCTCAAGCACTCTGCATGCACTTAAGCAAATGGAGGGCAGCACATAGAATCCACACTTATGGCAGAGAAGTGGTTGCAAGGTAGAGCAAAAGTTTCCCTGACTGTCTCTGCTATTTCTGTAGCACAAGGAAGTATCGTACCTATGAGGTAAAGTGAAATTTGACCCTAGGAAGTAAGAATAGTCTTGAGAACCTCTTAGAAAATCTCCTCAGCTGGTCCAGGACATGTAGCCTGTATCTGATACGCATGAGCGTGAGCAAATTCCAGCGTACTGGAATTCTTAATCCAGGAGGTCACTATCCATGCAGAGACCGCAGGCCCCAGCAAGCAGCTGGCTTATTCAACGAACAGAAAGCATTGCATAATGGAAAGTATCTTCATTGGTCCCATGAGCCTGTGAAAGATGAGGGCCACTGTGGGAAGGGAAAAGACTAATTTCTATACCCTTGGGTGATTTCCTTTCTTTCCTTGAAGAGAAGCAGTAAAGAAGATCTCCACAGACTCAGGATAGTGCTTGTTGGAACATGGAATTATGCATAATGAAAGCTTTTTCTTTAAGCTGGTTTTCTAAACCCAGTGCAAACAGCCCTTCTTGCTTGTCTCCACCAGATGTTTCCTCCTGTGGCTCCTAATGCTGATACCTACTGCAGTATGCTGCTCTTGAACACGGGCACCTCTTTGATAACTTTTGGTGTGAACCAAGCTGCCTGTCCCTCTGTTTTGGTCAAGCCCTGCTCAGGACACATCATTCCAGGAGGCCACCAGATTTTCTTTCTCTCCACTCGCCCAGTTAACACAGTCTTGGAGCACCATGTCCTGCCTTTGCAGCTGAACTCTTACCCTGGATACACCAAGGTAGGGAGAGGGAAATAGAAGGTGGTGAGCAAAGTTTTGTTCCCTTGTAGTCTTCCCCCTTCACAATGACTTGCTCTGTGTTCCTTGTTATATCTCTTAATGGTTAGTTTGGATTTTTCCCTTTGGAAATAGGAATGAAAGAATATTTTCAACATTTAAGGCAGGGTGAACACTGCAGACAGAAGGTGCTTGTGGTGCTAGATATCCTGTACCACTTGTTCCCTTGTGTTTCTATCTCCAGGAATGTACTATACTGTGCTCAGGGCCCTCCTTGACAGCACAACCTGGAGTCCTTTCCCTCCTCCTTCAGACCCAGTTTGCTCTTGCTTCTCTCTTGGAAGGAGCAATGGCTTTGCAAGGTCCCTCCAGAGGTAGCTGAGACTTCTAGCTAATGTCTGTTACTTTTTCCCTTAATTCCACAGGAGATTGCTCTCCAGAGTTGTGGAGAGTCCCTTCTTTTGCTCTTAGAAGGTGATGGAAATCTATACTTCAAGCCTGTCTGTGTAGGGAACTCCTCTACACGAATGTATACCATAAAAAACTGCACAAGGCTACCCATGGTTTTCACATGGAAGATCCGCCAGTCTGACAGCAAGATCCTGTCTGTCAGCCCCACTGCAGGGATCCTCCAGCCCTATGAAGCTATGGTAAGTTCGAGTTCTACCAAAGTTGTGTTTTTCTCTCTACAATACAGCTGTGGAGTGTTTAAAGCAGAGATGTGAAGGGTGCCAATAATTTGTTAATTAATGCCGAAGTTGGAGAATACCAGTCCATATCTTAGCTTGGGTTGCTAGCCAGCATCTGCAGTTGTGCTGGTTCCCACGATGTGGATTTGCCCAAATACAATGACATCCTCCTTGACTACAGGACCACATGGGTCTTGAACAGATACTAGATAATGATACCCTGGATGGGACTGGTCATTAACACAGCAGCAACTTTGTCGTGCATCAGGAGATGTGAACAGATGGAGGACATATGAGAACATGAGAGGGTTTATTATGTTGTTCTGTTCTCCCACCAGTAAATTGAGGTTCTAAACTTCTACTGAGTGCTTTTTGAGACTAGCGAGGACTAGCATGTCTCCATGGCCTGGCTTTGAATATCTGAATGTGCATTCCCAATATGAACCTTTGACACAGTCAGACGGTGGAGGATTGAAGTGAGACTGTCTCCAGAGTTGTCTGTAGAGGACTAGGTTAGCTATAATGGAGGAAAGGGCTGTGCATTGAATGTAACCATTGTGGTGTATAGACTTGGCTGTGGTCTGGAGGTCCTGTGAGTGCTCTCCTTCCCCCTTGTGATTTCAGGCTCAGGCGTGGACTTTTACTCCTGACAAGGAGACCAAGTATCTGCTGCGTGCTATGGTGTTCGTGAGGAGGAAGAGCCCAGACCCCGTGTCCCCCAAAAGTGTCCGTTATGCCTTACGGATTGTTGGACAGGGGGCACTGGGCACCATCAGGGTAAGGAACTGGGGCCCACTGGGTAGTAGGAGAGGTACTAGGGTGGGATGGGGGTCTTGGACTTTCCCTTTTTGCACAGTTTCTACTGGAGGCTACCAATAAACATTTACAGCGAAATTCCTAGATGTTGCTCTCAGTGGAGATGACAGACCCGATTCTGGCTGCCTAATGGCAGCAGCATGATGTAAATGTCCTGTCAGTTCAAATATGACTTGCCTAAAGCCTCTGGGATCACTCTCAAAAGCTCCTCTGTTCCAGACTGAACTGCACAAGCCATTTGCATTCTCGGGACACCCAGCTCACTCCTCTAATTTTGTCTTCTCCATTTGTTCTGCTGTTAGACCAATTTCTAAGTGTAGCGGACCTGGCTGTTAAAGTGGTGTGGCCAGCACACATCCACCTAGCTTTCCTCCCATTATATGCAGATCAGTGCAGCCACCCTCATTGTTAGGCAGGTTTCCTAAGGAACCAGAGCTAAATAAAATAAGTCATTGCCCAGTGTCAATCATGTTGGACAGACGAGTAGAAAGATCTTAGAGGTGTTTAGTCACTATAAATTGCATGCAAGCAGATGACTAGCCAAAAGAGAGGGGGCTTTTAATGTAGTCATGGAGGGACCAGCAACCTTGCCCCTGGTGCCAGCTAGCATCCTCATAGCCCCGAATATGTTGCATCCTACCCAGCCAGCAGCCCAAATAGCAGTAGGAGAGAGCCTTTGGAGGAGGGCTTAAGCCCCTTGCAGCCCTGTTCCGACATCTCCCAGGGCATGACAGGTCACACACAAAGTAGGGAGCCCTTTGCACTGCACTGTGTGTGCCAAGGGAACAGCATGTGGCGAGATAAGTGGTGGCTACACTTGACCGCTACGCTTGACGTGTAACAGTGGCCTTTGCACGGCGGGTTTCAATTCCAGGCACAAAAGGAGCACCTGGACCTTGGAAATGTTCTAGTTGGCGACCCGCAAAGCTTCAGCATTGTACTGCTAAATGATGGGATCTGTTCTCTGAAGTACATCCTCAGCGTGGAACAACAGATCACTGGGCCTTGTGACCCCAAGGAGGTCTGCAGCGATCCACTGGGTACTGTAAGAGAATTAGCATGGACTGGGGCCTGGGCCGTCCCCTCTTTTCTGCAAACCTTCTGGCATGAACTCAGAGGCTGGGCTGCTTGCTTGCTAGCTTGCATTGAATCTCTTAAGTGCCTTAAGGTGTCTGCTCAAAGGATTAGGGATTTGCTTAGGGATTTGCTACAGGTGACTCTTCTATCTTGCTGGAAAAAGCATAACCCAAAGCCTGCCAATTGAAGTTAGACCAGTTTGGACCTTGAAATAAGATGTGATTTCCCAGCAGAGAGGGGAGTTAAATAAAGGAGCTTTCCAAAAGAAATGGTGAAGTGCAACCCTTAGCTGCCTTTCCAGAGGACCTCCTCTGGGGAATCCCTTGTTCTTTGCTGGCCAAAGGCAGGCTGGGTACTCCCAATGAGCTGCCTACGGTTGTAGTCTCGGAATTTCTACTTCAACACCTGAAGCTGGTCCTAAAGGTTAGGCACAAAGTGGGCAGGGACTTGAGTGCAGGTAGGCTTAGGGAGCTGTGTGCTGAACACATGTGTGGTATAAGAGAGATCAGTGATGCCAAGAGCTCATACCATCTCTTTTCTTCTACAGCTCTAGAGCTGGAACACTCCAGAGGGACAATCACCGCAAGGTCAAAAGCTGTTGTCCGAATAACAGCCAGGCCAACCCGTCGGCTGCATTACACCTGGTCTATCAAATATGCTGTTTGCACCCCTAAAGGTGAGAGATGGATTTTTTGAGAAAATCATTCCCTCCCAACCAGATAGACTGTGCCATCACAGGCTGAGCTGCACAGTTCCCAGTGTATGAGTCCTACCTGAAGAAATCCCTGTGCTGAGCCATTCACCAGAGCCAGATCCTATCTGCTGTTTCCTTTTTGCTGCACCTTTTGGGGTTAGATATGATTGAGCCACGAGGCACAGACAGGGAGAGCTCCAAGTTTCCTGCTGCTGTAGTCACAAGATTCCCTGCTCTTCTGGGTGATCATGGCCTTTTACAATATGTCCTGAAACGTATTCTGAGAGTTTCATGCAACCAGTCCTATGCAGCTGGGATCTTTTTTGCAGATCTGTATTGGTCCCTGTATGAGAAAGAATGCAGTTGAACTAGAAAAGGCATGGAGAGGGGCAACAGGGATGGTCAGATCTGGGGAACTGTGTTTGTACAAGACAAGACTAGTTAGACAAGGAGTTTCCAGCTTGGAAGGTAGAGAATAACAATGCCGCATGAATGGTATGGAGAAGACAAGATATAAACAGCTGTTTATTTTTTTTCAGTGTGAAAACAGGGGGCACTGTAAAATGACTAGGCTGTAGGCTTAAACCAGAAAAGAGGGGTTTCACATAATGCAGAACTAAACAGTGTAAATACACTGCTTAAAAGCATGACATTGATAGTCTTTTGGTGACTTACAAATGCAGAAGTCAAGGTATAACTCGAAGTCAGTGGTTTAGAGGTTTTCAGAAGCTGCCAGTGAAAAGACTGTGTGCAAGTCCTGTTCTTTCTTTCTTTGGTCTGGGCAGGGCCTCTCTCCATTTTGCTGTCCCAGACAACTTCGCCGTTAATGGTGCCTGACTACTTTTTGGTATTTCTTTCTCTCCCAAGCTACAGATCTTGAGAGCACAAAAGAGGAGCAGCAGCCCCTCTGCTGCATCGTAGCAACAGGTGTCTACCCAACTTTCTGCGTCACAGATGCGTGTTCAGCAGGGAGCGCAAGCGGCATCAGCAAGCTGCACCTCTGGAGGCTCTTTTCCTTGGACAGACTGAATGAATACTTGGAGCGAGACCCGACTCCCAGCGAGCTCACCTACAGGCTTCCCACAAGGCACAGGTGAGACAAGGAGATGGCTTAGAGGATCTGTCAGTCCCTTGCGTGAGTCAGACAGAGATGCTGTGGCTGTTGGCTTGTGTTGTATCTCACTGCTGCGTGGCACCCTGTTATTCCATCCTAGCCCCTGCAGGCAGTTGCTCACTTCTCTGCTTACCCTCCCTAGAGAGGAGCCACAGAAACAAAGAATAATGTAATTGCAAGGGACCTCTAAAATCTCTGGTCCAACTCCTTGCTCAAAGCAGGGAAAACTAGATCAGGGTGCTCAGGACCTTGTCCAGTTCAATGCTGAATATTTCCAAGGATGGAGAAACCACACCTTGTCTGAGCACCTGATTCCAGTATTTGAACACTTTCATGGTAAAAACTTTTTTCCTAGTATCTGATCAGAATATCTTGTGTTGCAACTTGTGCAGTTGCCATCCCTGAGCCCGTGCTTCAGAAGGCTGAACAAACCCAGGTCTCTTAGTTGCTCCTTGTAAATAACATGCTCCAGACCTCATCCATCTTGGTGGCCTTGTGCTGGACCTGCTCTGGTATGTCAGTGACTTCCTTATACTGGGGAGCCAAAAAGAGGCCTCAGCTATGCAGGACTCTCTTATGCCACTCGCTCGCATTAGGCATATATAAAAGATTTTCTGGAGAAAATAAAAAAGCCTGCCTTATGCCCAGTATAATTTTTTTCAAAAGGGACAAGAATGTAAGGTCAGAGAAGAATTATAAGGAAGAGAGCCAGTGTAGAATGACTGTCATGCCCTGCCAGTGCTTCCTCCTGTCTCAATTCGATCTCTTCTTTCTCTCCTGTGACCAGCACGTGCTTGATCCCTCCAGTGTACACCCCTCTCCTGCTGGATTTCAACTTTGGGGCTGCCCCAATGGGCTCAGAGCCTACCCTTGTGATGCTCCTGTTGGAGAACAAGGGTGTGGTGCCTGTTGAGTGGTAAGTGGTGCTTGCTGGCACTCAGCCTTCTTTCTGGGGTCTGTTAGGGGATACAGAAATGCTCACAGGGGCCATGAGATAACTGCAAATTATTGGGGTGGATTTTGTAGGTGCAGCTTGAGATCTGTTGGTGGGCCTGGGTGGGCAAGCAAGTAAGGAATGGCAGAGAGCTGTGAAACGTGATGTGCCCACCAGCTGGGTTAAGCCTGGCTTGACTGAATATGCTGACCATGGCCCCAGGGAAGTTTTGTGTCCCTGTTGCTGACCAGCTGACTGGCTCCCCAGGTCCTTCCTGTTTCCTTCTGATCAGAAGATGGACATGGAACACTGGGCAGAGGAAGCCGAGTTTAGCCCCCGTGAGCTGCACCAGATGAGAATTCAGGATAACCAGCTCTTCAGTGTTTCTCCAAAGTCAGGGAAACTTCTTCCAGGACAGGCGGAATCTGTCCAGCTCTCACACAGGTGAGGTCAACTACATGTACTTCAGGGCCTCATGCTGCCTACCAGGACAGCACATGCCATCAGAGTCCTCTGTGCTTCCAGGCAGAATCCTTTCCCTTCACGTGCCCCTCGCCCAGCAGAGATTGGGCAAGTAAAACGACCCACAAACCTTGTCTTCCTCAGGGGAACATTGTTGATGTCTAACTGAAGCGCAAAAGGCATTTAGCAGGACATCCTGGGGATACTGGTCTGCCTTGACCTGACAGCTGAGGAAACGCACAAGATGCTGCACTTCCTGTGGTTTTGATGATACAGTGATATTCTTATTTTTGTTATCAACTAGAGCTGCTAGCCCTTGTGTGCCTGTGGAGGGTACAAAAAAAGCTGAACACCTCCCCTTTCACAGCAGACCTGATCTGTGAAGTGCTGGCATTTCAAATGGCATTGGCCTAGAAATTTGGGTCCCTAAATCGGTGTATGCCTAAAATCAACATTGCATCACTCGTTCCCACCCAAACACAACTGTCCCCCTCCCTCTCTCAGTGGCCCTTACGCAACAGTGACTCTTTAGCTGGGAAGTGAATTGTCTCTAATGTACTGTGTGACCCTGATTGTATCACCCTGGGCACAGGGTTGGTTTCTAATGTTTTCCTCTCTCTTCTCTTGCACTGCTAGACATGACTTCATTGGCACCGATAACCTCCCTGTCCTGCTGAAGGTTTCCTATGGCCATGAGATTCTGGTAAGGTAGCAGGTAGCTCTTGCTTCTGTTCCCAGAACAGCAGTAGGCAGGAACTGAATTGCAAGGTGTTTTCCCCAGAAGCTGCATGGCATGCAGGGCCTGTCACCTTCCTCTGGAATCTGCACTGGCCAGGCAGTAACACACGGACAAGCAGAGACTTAAAATCAACATCCTGACAAACTCGGGGTTCCAGCACAGTGTGATGTGACGGTGCACTGGCTAAGTGGCCCTTGGATGTAGCATCTGCTGGTTTCCCCAGCAAGATGATATATTTTTTTAATTGTTATTATTAACCTTTTTATTCTATTGGTGCTGTTAGTGCAGAATTGCTTCCTTCTCCAAGACAACACCAAGTCCAAAAGAGCCCTCTGGGGTTTTATAGTCCCCCATGCTTTCCATACTCAGGTATATCTCATGGACAGGATTTCTGTGCCTGCTTCCCTGCATCTCATCTGCCTCACCATGAGTTCTTCACACAGTGATCCTGGAGTTCAGCTCTGCAGCCCATCCAACTTCTCTCATATGCAGCTTTCCTGAATTTCTCCATCTCATCAGCTCTCTACACTCTTCAAAACGCCCTGGAATGTGCTTTTCTCCAAAACTACCACCTGCAAACTCCACTGGCTGCAGTTTGGGGACACACATGGCACAGGGTGGCAGAGTATCCTCCAGCTCTGGAGGTATGGAGGCAGCTGCTTCCCCAGGCCCAGAAAGTACTCGCTGCATTCCTGGTTGGCCGTTCCTGCTACAGACCTGATGCCTTTGCCCACCCACTTATTTCTCCTGCCAATGATGGAGGAGCTTCCTACTCATTCTTCCTGCTTCGCTGCCTGCTAAAGCATCCCACAGCTGATCTGTGGTGTGTTTTCCCTGAACGTTTCCTCAGGCTTGGAACTAATTTCTCTCTCTCCCTCTCTCTCAAACTGTCAGTTAGAGTCAAAGTCACCTTGTGCTCTGCCAGGCACAGCTCATGCCCGGCTGAGCCTTCCTGTCTGTCTCTGAAGTTTCCTATGAGACCATTGTGTTCACACATCTGTTTTATTTTTCTTTTCTTTCAGGACTGTTGTCAGCTGAAAATCCAACCCTTTGACCAAGCTGTTCAAACAGGGGCTTAACTGTGCCTCCCCTCAAAGCCCTTGGACAGGCTCCCTGTGCTCTGCCTGCCTGGCACAATCCTGAGAGTGGATGCGAGCATTTCACCAGCTGGCCAGTGAGGGAACAGGCTTTGGAGCACCAGAAGCCTATAGGGCACATATCATCTCTTGCCACATAGCCAGTGGCTTTGGTAGCTACCAGAAGCCACCACCCTACCTCATGCTGTCACTGCAGAAGGGGCTGAAAAAGCATAGGAGACCCTGGGGATGATAAAGGGTGCCTGGGGGCATTTGAGTTCTGGCAACAGAAGCTGCAGAGGCCAATCCAGAGACCTGGAGCAGCGCAGGTGGTTGCAACCTGCAGGGATTCACAGTGTCAGTACTGAACTGCTAATATCAGAAAGTAGGAGTGGAAGAGGCTCCTCCTTCTGCAGAGAGGGCAATTAAGGGGCTGAACACCGTGTGCCTTCTTTCCTTTCAGCCACGGCATGAAGAGCACAGAGCTGCCAGCCCCCGTGGCAGAGACTGCCCTAAACACACTCACATGCCAGGGTTGAGCAGATCCTCACCTGGGAATCTGATTAAATGTACAGGACATATGCTAACCTTAAGGGAAGAAAATGCCGTAATGTTACCCCAAAAGTTAAGCTTTGGAAATTTGAGAAGGCAACAACAAGCAGAAGTGGACACCATAGGCCTGGGCTATTTTTTTGGTCATTCTGTCAAATTCCAAACTGCCTGGCTTCAGGGTGGTGATGTTAGCCACAGGGGGTCCAAATTCACCTCTGTGGTGGTTCTACCCATGTAGACAGATTGTGGCCTCCCATTCCTCTGCTTCCTCAACAGAGCCTGTCTGCTTCATCTTCGGGATGAACTTCCTCTCCATTACTCCTTCCCCACTCAGTGGCTGACTTTCAGTCCTGCAATGAATGGATTTATAGGTGCTCTGAAGGACTCAAATGCTCTGAAGGACCCAAATACTCTGAAAGATCCAAACCGATTTCCCCTTGGCAATTTCTTCTGGCTGCAAGATGAAACTTCTGTGGGATTTGTGTGTTACCCAGTTCCTTGTGCAGCAGGAAAATAGGGCCTCCTGCTGCCTCATGTGCTCACAGGTTGTCCTTTGCCTCATCACTATAGCCTGCCTCTAAGAGTGCAGCTGTGACCTTGTTCTCAGAGCTCCAGGATCATTTGGCCAGGCGGAATCTTCAGCCCTCAGCAGTTTTCATAGGAAAAGCCCAGCTGGCTGCAGGTGTTGCAGGATGTGGTAGGCTAGTTCCCAGAACTTGCTGGAGAGAAGGGCTTGATCCCAGGGACAATCCCTGAGCACACACGATCCATAAACTGGAAGTGTTTGCACTTTGCTTCATATCTGCTAATTAGGTATTGTCACCTGCAGCACCTGTTCTCCAGGCATCTCTCCTCCCCGGGGAGTCTGGCGGCCCTGTCCTCTCATGCTCTAAGTCATGATGTGGGACAGTCTGTGCACTCTGGAAGGAGAACTGATTGCATCAGGCCTTCACTGTTCTGCATATGTCTCCCTCTAACTGATAGTTCTCTAACTGTCACATCCTGTGTCTATGGAAAGTGATGAAGTTTTTCCTTGGCAGTTCTGATCTGGTGGAATCCAAGCTGGCTTTTTGACTCAAGTAATATGAACAGGTTTTTCACTCCCAAAGTTCAGGAACACTCCTGTGCCTCTTTCCCTTGCAGTTTGAAAGTGTCAGCTTTTGTCCTTCTCCTATTGTACTTCATCTGGCTTGCTGAGGCCCTCAGGAGGGTGAATGTTCACGTAGTGCTTTGAAAAGATCCCATGTGGGACTTTGTTAGCATTGTTTTTCTAGTCCTCTCTCCCTCCTCCCTTTGCTTATGGAGCTGAACTGGAACGGGTTGTTCTGGAGGAATCTGCATTCTCTGCTGTCATTTAAGCAGCTGATACAGTACGTCCTGCAGGTGTCTGTCCAAGGCATCCACCTGCCATCACAAACATCATCTTCATCTTCTGCATATACACTTGGAAAATAGCCATGCTTTAGGCTTAGCTAATTGTGAATTGCAGCAACTTAGCTCCCTTTGGCCCATGCAGAGATATTGCTAACTCTGTGGCTGCTTCACAGGTAGCCAGCCCAGGGGTGCTTTGGGGTGATCCTGCAGGAAATTGTGCATCATGACTCATCTCTAGCCTGATTGCGGTTTTCTCAAAATGCAGAATCCTGTGTCTCTTCCCTTCCATGAAATATCTCTATAAATCTGATCTGCTCAAAGTGCCTGGCAGGTGCTTTGCTAGCAGACCGCTGTTGATCATTACTTGATCACTTAAAATTCAGCTGGGATCTTCTTGCAGCTTTTGGACTGTTAGACACGTTCTCGGAGTAGGTTGTCCTCCAGAGTGAGGACATCCAGATGGTCCTTTTCAACATGAAGCCATTGCTTACCCAAAATCCTGTCTTTCCAAAGGCTTTGGCTTTCACAGCTGTGCACTCTCCTATGTACAGTCCAGATACTTTGATTCACGGAGAATTTCTACTATATACTTGCAAAAAGAAGCACTAAGGCCTGTGCCTAGCGTAGCAGAGAGAAAAGTACCTTCTCCTTGAAAAAAGGTGCAAACATTTCAGAGAACAGCCAACAGCTGAGTAGGCTCTCCATCTCCTTGCTTTTTTCTTAGGACGTGCTGTCCTGGTATTACCAACTTAAATCAGTAACTGTGTTGCCCTCAGCTTGCAAAGCCCTTCAGAGTCCTTGTGCAGTCGTTATTGATGCGGCCAAGCTCTGTCAGAAAAGTGACTTGTGTTTCTTTCCTCTGTAGCTGAACTTCAGCGGGGTGACAGTGGAACAGGAGCAGCGGTATGTTCATTTTACATCCACTAGGCACCTCTTCACACCCATTGCCATTGGGACCTCCCACCCTCCCACACAGGTGAGCAACCTGGGGCCCAACCCAGCAGGAAGCAGAGGGAATGAGCTAGTGGTAGTTACTGTGTCCCAAAGACAGGCAGTGTCTGAGGCATTTCCCAGGAAACAGATTGGCCCCCACAGGAAAGCATCACAGCAGAACTTTGAGACTAATACTAGGCAGAGCCTGGAAATGGCTGTTGGGGTGGCAGCAGGGAAAGTACCTCTCATCATCTCCAGTTCGACGAGATTTGGCATTCACTCTAGCCAGAATACTTATGAGAATGAGATGTGTTGGGCTGTTCCCCTATTCTCTTGCATTGGATCTGAGTGCAAACTTGTCTAGCTGCTCCAGGCACACTGGAAATCAATCCTAATTAGTTTTTTAGTAAGTTAATTAAACTTTCTTTAGCACTTATTCAGGAAAAATAAAAGGCAGCTTTGATTCTGTTCTGCCTAATTTACTTGGGAAATGAACAAGTCTGAATTGAATTAAGATCACTTTAATATGAGTGTTTTTGCATTTCAAGTAATCTGCTTTACAGTGATCCTTTTAGCTAATTTGTATTAATTTTCTCCTAGATTAAGTTTTCAGGGCACCACTTGGAGAGGCAGAGTAGTTATCAATGTACATGTGTGGTGATAAACCTTCAGCACAGTCTCCTATCAGAGCCTCAGTGATAAATCCTGACACTATGAGGTCTCCTCATTCTTAGGAGACAAGCTGACTAATTAATTATTAATGCTTATCAGAGTCCTCTGGGGAAGTGTTAACTAGTTTAACTTGAGCATGGTATAATAAGCATTGCTCTCTCTGACTCACTTCAGATTTATGAACTCTACAATGGTGGCTCCATGCCTGTGATATTTGAAGTTCAGTTGGACAGCATTGTGAGGATCCAGAAGCAGAATTTTCAGCATCCTGTGTTTGTCTGCTTAACTCCCAGAGGAGAAATCCCCCCTGGCACAACAGGCCACATTGAGTGGATCTTCTCACCACTGGAAGCTAGAACATACTCGGTAAGACTCTCCTCATGACTGTCAGAAACAGTGTCTTTCTGTTGTTGTGTGCCTAAAATTCTTAGATATCTTACCAATGGTGGGTCCGTGTCATCATACAGCTGAATTGAGCTCCATTCCTCCAAGGAGCAGTGAGCCTTGAGAGCAAATGAGTGGCTGGTCAGGTCAGGAAGTGGAACAGATAAATTGTTATCTCATCAGTTTCTTCTTCCTGAAGAACAGGTTTCTTCCACAGAGTCATCCCAGAATCTATTTTTTCAAGGATGAGTGGATGGAGCTATCAACAGTATCTGATCAGATTTGTGGTTCATTGGAACCCAACAACTTCCACCAAAGAGACTGAAGTCGGTGTCTTTTGTTGTTGCTGTACACTGCAGCAGCCCTCTGGAAAGAGCCTTCCCAAAGACCTCTGTCCTAGGCTGCAGCAGGCAGGCAGGGCCAGAGCTGGAGCACTACTTATTGCCCCACTCCGTGGTGGATGCACAGAATTTTAAATTTAATTTTAAATTTAATTTTAAAACTCCAACTTTTGCTCCAAGAGGAATCTCATACAGTAACTGGCTAACTGACTACCCAACCAACTTTCCTGGCTTAGCAGGGAAGGGCAAGGCCTGAAAGATCAAAAGAGACCAGCTTTCTCTTCATCCATGCATGTGGTGTGTTAAGACCTGTCTGTTAGCAAATATACTAGCTTATTGCATATGTCTCCCAAATATGACTCTGAACTTAAAACTCTTCCCTTGTCCAAGGCAGGTTGATGTTCCTATCCACATCCTGGGGGGTGAATCGGCTCTGATCACTTTCCAGGGAGTAGGCTACAATACGAATACCATAGGAGAGACTGCCACATCCAGCAAAGCTTTGTCTCCTTCAGTCTTTCCAAGTTCTCCCAAGCTAACTGTGCCTGGGCAGGTAAGTCCAGGTATGCTGGTATGAGCAATATGATCACTCCAGAAATGTGTGAGAGACTGAAATGTGCAAGTGGCTCCATCTAGTAGTAGGCTGTGTTGCAGGAGAGCTCATTTGCCATGAGATAGAGCAAGATATTTCCCTTCCAGCAGGTCATCTAGAGCGTAACTCACAAAAGCAGTTGTTCCTTCCAGCTTGCTGCTTCTGCTGCCATTAGAACCAAAAAGTCTTTAGGGTTTTTTCTAGTTCTGAATTTTCTATTAAATGTTAAGCCCCGTCACATCTACCTCTCTCGTTTGCAGCTGCAACACCTTTTTCTTTGGTAATTCATTCACCAAAAGAGCATTATAGTCTTAACATACCCTGTCGGGGCTTGGCTGCCCCCATTTCACAGCCAAACTCAGGCGATTCATAACTTGAGCGCAGACGGCAGGATGGTCACTAATTCAGGCGCATCCCGAGGAATGCACTTGTTTAACCTGTCGCTGGCTCAGCAGGAGCTTGTTTGGCCTGGCTAGAGCTGGCCTGCCAGCCTGGACAATCTGTTGTTAAACTCAGCCACAGATCCCAGCGCTGGTGAATCAGCATCAAACAGCATCAGAAGGGGCATACTCCAGTCAGGTATAGGTTTCATCCTGTGTGACATCAGCAAGCCTACCTTGGAGCCCAGCTGCAGCTACATATGCTCTTTGGCTTCCAGCAGAGTGATTGCATTCCTGGGTACCGCAAAGAGAAGGTGATTAAAAGCCTGTCTCAGGCTGCCAGTGAAGATGCCATTCTACAAGGCTCTGTTGTCTGTAATCAAGCATCATTAGCTTCTCTAATAATCAGTGTAAATAATTAGTGTTTCACTGTGCCTGGAGAATGGGACAGACTAGTATCATACTAGTAGCAAGGTACGGTAGGGAGCAGTTGTCCAAAACTCGCGTTCAGGTTGATGAGGATTCTGCACAAGCACACACCTCACGTGTTTGCCAGCTGAAGCAGGAAAAGGCCTGGTCTTCAAGGGCTGCAGAGAGAATCTGGGTGCTGCTGGTCCTCTGTGCTCCTGAGATCCTCTCCTGCCCCAGCACCAGCGTTATGTTCTATTCATTGCTCGCTCAATCCCACTGCAACAGGGATATCCTCTTGCTGTATAATGGTTACAATGACCAGAGCAAACATGAGAGGAGTGCAACAATCCCTCAAGTTGTTATGGTAAAGGAAATTGTCAAATATTATCTATGAATTGCTGGATAACTTAGAGATGACTGTGTGACTGCCCTTCCCCAATGGCCACATCCCATCTTCCTTACCTGCTGTTCCTCCTGCTTTCACCTTGCTTCCTGCAGGCAGCTGCCTTGTCACACCACAGGATTTGCCTTGGAAATATTCCAGACTGCACCAAAGCCAGTCGACTCGTCTTTCTCAACAATATCTTGGACAGCAAGGCTGTTGTGTTTGCCTGGAGGATAAGCACCTGTAAAGACAAGAGGGTGAGTCCTCTTCCCTCTGCAGCCTTCTTGCCCATCTCTGTTGTGCCACGAAAAGACCTTACGACTCCATTTTCAACCAGACACTCAGAAATTATTCTAGGGAATTGGCTTGTGTACTAGCTGATGAAAGGAAAGGGCAGAGGAAAGTGAAGGCAAAGATTAGGATGGGGGAAAATACAGGAAATCAGAAGGGGAATCTGAAGACTTCAGTGAGGTACATGAACCTGAAACAACAGGATGCAATAATGAACGTTAGGACTCTGTCTACCAGCAAAGTCCATCATTGTTCTTTCAATGTATCAGCTGCATCTCTCTCATGCCACATACCTCTGAGAAGGGGAGGGGAGAGAATTCCCACAATCCTGTGTTTCCTGCAAAGAGAAAGTACATAGGAAGGTCCCAGGACAGGAAAACAGCTCCTCCGTGGCTTGTTTGTGGGTTTTTTTTCCCCTAGGTGTTGCAGATTGCTCCAGAGTCGGGGACTGTGCAGCCTGGAGAGAGCATCCCCTGCTTCATCACACTGTGGCCTTCAGGGAGTGCTTCCTTCTGCAGCATAGATCTGGTGTGTGAGGTGAGACCCAAGAGGTACCTGTGTATTACCATGGCCTGGGCATGTCACTGCAGTTCCCAAATGGCTGGCCCCAGCAGTCAGCTGCCTGCTGCTTCCAGCTGAAGGAATCCTTCTTTGCTCCATAAAGCTGGCCAGCACTTCTCATTCCTGAAGATAGTGAGCTTCAACTCTCCTGATGCTTTAACAATCCTTCTGTCTGTGTGGCTCACTAGGTGAGGTGTAATTGTGCAACATGTGGCTTTGTGAGTTGAACCCAGCTACTAGAAGTCACAGTTTGAATGGGACTGGCTTTCAGTGGATGTCAGGGACTTAAATATCTATAAAAAGCAAGTCTTGCTTCTTTAATATTAGTGGGGGCACAGCCTTGCAGTAGTGTCGCTCTGGATGCTTTCCATGTGTCCTTTGGCAAGAGATTCTGTCTTCCTTATGTAAGTCTTATAACAGCACTGTTCTCTCCCCTTCCTGCCACTGGAAGACATGGAAATGGCGTGGGCTTCTGGCTGGGACCTCCTAGAAGGGAGGAATTGGCGATAGGCAGGGACCTGAGCCAGAAACTGTTATTTGCAGCTCCTTTCTAGCCCTGCTCCCTCCAATCGTGGTTTGCTTCATAGGTATACATCCAGGAGTCCCTGACTCAGTACCAGAGGGACCTGCAGGAGTGGGAAAAGGAGAAGGAACGGCAGGCTGTGGAATTCACCATCACAGAGGAGGACCTTGGAATTAAGAAGAAGCCAAAGTCACCTACAGGGGTAAGCGCTTCCAGAACTTTACATCAGCTTAGCTCAGCTCAGAAATAGCAGCCAGTGTCAAGAAGAAACATTCTTTAAGAAAATCTAGGCAAGCTGATAAGAGGACATGAGGCTCTGATCTACTCACTATCTCATAGCTGTTCTGTGGATAGTGGAAAATGAGATCTTGGTTTCTAGACAAGAATCACCTTACAAATTCTGAAATTGCTAATGATCATCTGAAATTTGGAAGTGCATGAGAAGCCTCAGGAAAAACAAAACCAGTGGCTCTGGAAACCAATGGTTAGATTTTTAACCAT
The DNA here is from genome assembly GCF_034619465.1 of Leptosomus discolor. NCBI lineage: Eukaryota > Metazoa > Chordata > Aves > Leptosomiformes > Leptosomidae > Leptosomus > Leptosomus discolor. The sequence goes on along the minus strand of NC_141395.1, from coordinate 18,061,171 downwards.
GAATAAACACTGGAGAGAAGTGTGTAACTACCAGTAAGAACATGGCCCGGGTGAAGAATGGGAGGATGACATCACTGACTCTCAGCTGGGACAAAGTTAAACAAAATCCTGGAGTCTTATTCTGCTCCATATCTTTCCTACATGGCAATTTCTCTTCCTTTTTTTTGTGTGCGTTGTTTGTTTGTTTGTTTGTTCGTTTGTTTGTTTCAGAGGTCATCGGGTTCTGCTGAGACAGAAAATCTTCCTAAATCCTCAGCTGTGATCAGGAAATACAAGGTAAGTCAGGCCTGTCTCACCCATAGTAGAATCAAACTGACTACTTTAGAAAAAGAGACAGATGCTGGATATCACAGCGTGGGAGCCTGGACAGAGAGCGCAGCAGGATTTGTAGCTTCAAGGCTTTGGGAGACAGACTGTTTGGAGGAGCCAGAAGAATCAGACTGTCTGGCTGTGTCCCGTGGGCAGTAACTTTCCAGCTGAGGTGAACGGGAAGTGAAATTGGAACCAAATGTATACCCATGACTGGAGAAAGGGGGAAAGATTTTGAATAAGCAGAAAAGATGCACGTGGGCAGAGCAGTCAATACCTGGACTGGTTTCATGCTGGGGCCACAATGGAATATGGGCCACAATGGAAAGCAGCAGGACCCTGACGAGATGTGGTGCAGATTTTGTTCTCATTGCTAAGAGCTGTGCTCTGTGCCTGGGAAGAAGCTGCAGGCACAGAGAATCTGCCTTGATTTAAGTGCACAGAAAGCTTTAAAGCTCAGTTTGCCTGCTTCATCTCTGTTTCCCCTCAAGTTTGCATAGCTGTGTGCACTGCTGGAAAAGAGCTTCTCCAGCAGTGGTGGCAAAGTGTGAGGCAAGGTCCCAGTGAATGCTCTGCAGAACTGCCTGGGCCCAAAGGCAGAGCCACGCTACGTCTACAGCTGTCAGCAGGACGTGCTGTGGGAATGACAGGGCTTGTGAAGAACCAGCTAACCCAAGACATGGAAAGGTTAAGGAGAGCTGATGTGAGGCTGGGCCTGAGCAGATTGACTCAGATAGGAGACACAGCTTGTTATCTCAGACTGCCAGGCTGTAGCAATGCTCCTGGGACCCTGCAGAGTGCCTCTGCATGCCCTGCACTGTCCTGTGGGAAGGTGTCGGCTCAGGGTAGCTCTACCTGGGACGGCCTGCCGTGTGCTGTTGGATGTGGTCAGTGATGCAGGTCAAGGCTTTCACTGGGATGAACATGAGGGTGGTTGGGGAAAAGTAAAAACAGTTTCACTTAGTCCTCTAGGGTTTTAGCTCCTGGTGACAATTTAGAGCCTGTAGTCACCTGCTGTGTCCATGTCAGGAGCGGTGAAGGCCTCTGGCCTCATTCCCAGAGGCTGGACAGCTATGTCTCAAAGGTCACTGAAGTTCTGTGACGCCTGAGAGCTTCTCCAGAGCTGGGTGGTGTCCTTCTGGCCCAGGCTTCTGGACTACTCCTGCTCTAAGAAACTTCCTCCAAACCGACTGCTGGTAATGCAGCCCCAAACTGCCCCATGGAGTGTGGCTGGAGTCAGTTCCTGGTTTCCTTCCAGGCTTGGGGGACAGTTTCCAGATGCATTCCTGCACAGAGCTTCTCCCACAACACTCCCAGTGTGCTCGGAAGAGCAGAGATGATCTCCTGGATTTCCATAGGGATGGATTGGAGTACAACAGCCCTGAGTGCCCTGGGGAGACCCTGAAGCCCTGCTGATGGTTGAGGCTGGCAGACTAGGCAGTGAGGAGGGAGCGGACCTGATTTCCAGCATGGCCGCTCGTGCCTGATAGTGGTACTGCAGTGCCAAGGTCATTTTGACGCTGTCTCCTGTCCAGGATCTGGTGGCTCTGGCTGCTGGGTTTTCCAGTTCTCATGCCTGTGTTCACATATACACCAGCCTGCCTGTGGCCAAAGGAGCAACTAAGTACCTGCCATCCCTTTCTCTCCAACAGACATTACCCCCTATTAAAAACCACCCTATGCCAAATCTGCCAGCTGGACACTTTCAGAGAAGGTTGCTGTTGAACAAGGAAGCCAACCGGGTGTGGGTCAAACCAGAGCCTCCCAAGCCCATCCTCTTACATCTTGGTGTGACAGCCAGGTCCTACTCTATTGAGGAATTCTTCAGCAACTTCACCTCGGAGTTCCCCAAATACTTCTTGTCCCGGTAAGAGATCCAGCTGTTTGGATCGGCATCTTCATCTGAACCAGAGCTGCCCATGCTGTGATATGCACTGAACTTGGAGTGCTGCTCTGCTCCTCTCCAGTGCTTCAGTATTAGGCAAGAGGTGCCTTGCTTTCCCCAGCACTAGGTGATGTGACCTGTTTCTTTCCCTAGCTCAAAAGTGAGATACTCCAAGAGCTCAGTGCTCCTCTCCTATGACAGTGTCACAAATGCAGCAGCTCCCACTCCTCCCCTGGTTCCCTGCACCTCTCCCCGATCGCCTGGTCAGCCAAAGGGATGCAGGTCTTTGGTAGTTCGGTTCAGTAGTGCTGCTGCTACTGGAACAACTTGTTCTTTCCCAGCCCCTTCAGCGACCAGCCCTTGGAGAGCAAGCTTGTGGACTGGAGTATGGACAGAGATAGGATGGAGATGGACCTCAAATGGCTGTCTCTGGCTGCTGCTTCCAAACAAGAGTTGCAGATAGTAACTGATGTACTCACCGGTGTCATCAGGTGCGTGTCCCTTCACTCTCACCTGCTTTGGAGTCCCTGTCCTCCAAAGGAATGCATGCAGCACAGCCAGCCCCCTGCTAATCCCAGAGGAGTCTGTGCACTCACGTTGCACCAGAACAGGGGATCCAGCCTGCCAAAGGCTGCCCTGGGGAACTACAAGTTCAGGAGTCCTGGTGTGACAGCCAAGGCAGGGTCTTGCTCCCCAGCTAAGGGCTGGGCCCATCTCTGCACAGTGGAATGGCGTCATTGCCCAGGAACCAGAGCACTCTGCCTGCCGTGATCTTGGGAACAGGTTGCACTGGGATTCGCCTATTTTGTCTGTCAGCTGCAGAAATGTGAAAGAAGAGTGCTGTGGAGGCAAAGGTAGTTTCCTTAGCTCAAGCCATCTTACTGCCTCCCTTAGGCCTAGAAAGCAAGAAGGGACAGACTGAACATTGATGTCAAGGTTTTCCTCTGGTTTATACTGTCTTGTAAAGATCCTTGTGGGTTATACATATATCTGATTTGCTGGGACTCATCCCTTATTTCCTTCCTCCCAGAGGGCTCTTGGAGAACAGCCAGTTCCACGATGCAGCGAGAAGAAGCCTGAATGAGCCCATTCCATATTTCTCCCAGTTCCGGTGTACAGAATCAGCAGAGCTCCAGGACAAGAGACAGAGCTCCAGGGTCTTTGCTCCCCCAGATCTTTACCCTGAGAAGGATGGAGAGAGGAGACAAATTATGCAGGAGACCTCTCCCAACTATGATTTGCTGGAGTCTTGGGAGCTTTTGCACCACAAGGAGTTGAGGGAGCAGAAGGAGATGATAAGCAGGTGAGGAATAGCTCACACATAAAAGACAAGAGCTGCACAGGCAGGGCACCGGTGGCAGCACACTGCCTGGCCAGAAACCCATTTCTCCCTCAGCCCTCTGGCATTTCTGCTGGGGTGTTCTGTGTGCCCCAGGTGGAAATCGATGCTAGCCCACCAAGCTACCCTCTCCCAAGTGTGGTTTGTGAACAGTGCAGGTTTGCTGTGCCTTGGGGTTGAGCCCTGGGCAGTGCCAGGATGCTGGTGGCATGTCAATTCTGTTTTATACTCAGAGAGTCCTGGCCATATTAGACATTAGAGTGCAGTGGGTGCTTACCTTACCTTTTATTTTCACTGCAGTATTTCATCACCTTGCATTTGCTGTGGCTACTCCCTTGCACGCTGCTACAGGCCACAAGCATACACACAAATACTAACTACGGTACAGCTTGGAGGGAGAAACCACTAAAACCAGTCACCCAGCTCTGTCCTAGGTCAGGGTCTGATGCCAGCTGGTGGCAGTTCTGGGGGAAGGGTCAGCACCCAGTTGCTCAAGTCTTTGGTTCATTGGCCTCAGTGTGTAGGAAACAGCGTGTGCTCCACTGCTGTGCCTGATGTGTCCTGGGGGGAGTCACAGCAAGCAGCCTGCCTTATCTACCTTCTGATAGCTGTCCTCTGCCTGTACTTTTGTCCCTCCAGGCAGCCAGCCTTTGGGAACCTGGTGGAGCTGGTGCTGGAAAACACACTGCAGAACATCCTGATCGAAGCCAGCCGTGGAGAGGTCGTGCTGACAGCCCGGCCCAGGGTCATTGCTCTGCCCCCCAGCCCTTCCCAAAGGTAGCAGTTATCTGTGCTGTAGTGGGGGACAGGACCTGCCCTTAATATGTCAGGCTGAAGCACAGCCCATTTTCTAGACCACGTGGATTAGCTGGATCACTGGCTATCAATGCCAAGGCTGCCTGTGCAAAAGGGGGGATCCACTCCCAAAGCCTCTGCCCTTTTTTGGCTTGTGCTGCACCACAGACCAGAGGTGGTAATGCTACAGCCCTTCTGTGGGCCTAAGACCATCTTGTAGCTCTGGGGCAGGGCCCCGTGAGTGAAGGCTGGCAGAAGGGGCTGGCCTGAGGCACTGGAGAGCCCAGCAAAAGGAGAGTCTCTTGGGAAACACAGGCAGCACAGCCTTTGACAGCAGAAAGCAGGCAAAGCTATTCTAGTCCCAGATGCTGTGGGATCCAGTTATGCTGAGAGAATGGCTGCTAGTGGGGAGGCAGATTTGGGGCTGAGAGCAAAGCACGAGGATTTGCCCCGGTTTAGGGAGAAGTGCAAGGGGATGGGATTGAGGGAGGATGGGAGAGGGTTGTTGGATGAACACATCATCTCCAGAGCTGCAGGAGTCTTGTCTAGATAGACAATGGGTGTTCCCTGTGATCCCTCAGGGAGGGATGATTGCCTGGGGAAAGGCAGCAGCAGGCTGCACTCTCCCCATCCCAAGAGCAATTTCTTCTTTTTCAGAATCGCCAATCCAGCACCCCCACCCTCAAGAGCATAGCTGCTGAGCACCGTGCTGCTCCATCTCTTCAAGCACATCAACTGTCGCCACTGTTCATCCCATCCCTGTGATGCCCAGAGCAACTCTGATCCTCCCACACCTTCACCTGAGCTCAGCATGCTGGCTGCCTCTGAGGAGGTATGTCCTATTTATGTTCTCAGCTCCAATTTGAATCCTCTGGAAACTCCACAGCAGAGTTCATGAGACCTCTCCTCTCTGTGGCTGGCCACATCATCAGAGAAGAATCTCCATGTGCTGCAGGGAGCACATGGACAACCTTCGTGACTGTTGCCACTGCCCCCAGCCTGTACCAGCTGGGAGAGGGGTGGAATCAGCTTTGAAATGGAGCTGAGGAAGGACTGACAGCTGAGCAGTAAGGTGCTGAGCCCCTGCAGACATCAGTAGGATGCAGGTACTGACTCCTCTTCCCCTCTTTGCTCCACTGGCTGCTGCAGGCACGTACAGTGGCACAGTCCAAGAGATCAGCTGCAGCACTGTCTAGCACACTCGGCAGCCCAATAAAACGAGCTTGGCCTCCCGGCACACGGACACCAGCGTGTAACATATGCAATCAATGCTTCTGGGTTTGGGAGTACCCTGGAGGAGCCCTCCCCTTTTCAAACTGCAAGGCGAAGGGGAGGGATGCTTTGAGCCTTGACCTGTCATAGGAGTCCGGCAGGCCGCGGGAGGGTGTCGCCGCGAAGGAGCGGGCTTTGTCACAGCCGGGAGGTGGCAGTGTTAGTTGTGAGAAACCCCAGGTGCCAGCGCGGAGCTGAGGCTGGTGCTGGGTGCCGGCTGCCTGCTCCCTGGCAGAGGCTGCGGGCCGGCTGCGCCAGGCAGCGGGGCTGGATTTGCGGCATCCCCCCTCTCCTACAGCCCTGCTCCAGGCTCTGCTGCGCAGGGCTTATCCATCCACCCTGCTCTGGTGGGGATGCAGCTGCTGACCTCCTCCAAACCCTCCTGCCCTCTGTGCCCAGGGCCAATGCCCAGTCAAGACCGGAGCTTGCGCCTTCTCCCCTTGCAGCTCAAGAGAAGACCATGCACAAGGAGCTTCGGAGGGCTTTCACCCCGCTTGGCAGAGGGCAGGTACCTGCTGTGCCCGGGGGTGCTGCAGCTCACCCAGCGCCATCCCAGTGCTCTGCTCCATGCAGGAGCCCTGTCTGCGTAACGGTTACTGAGCCCCAGGGCCGAGCTGTTCCTGTTGTCAGAGATACAGCAAAGGCACTGCCAGCTCCTGCACTCATCCTGGGTGCCTGGGGCCTTCACGTGAGTCCTGGATCCCTCTGATGAGAAGTGCAGCCCCTCTCCTCCCTCCCCAACACTCCTGGTGCCAGGTCTCCTACGTCAGCGGCATTTCTGCCTTCCTCTGGCCTTCAGCTGGTGCTGAACAGGCGATGGGGTGCCACTGCTTTCCTTCCCAGCTCAAGGCAGCAGCAGGGCCTGGCTGTCCAGTCCAGTTGGGGTGACTCTGTCTGGTCCAGGCTCCTCACTAGGATTTGCTCACTACAGATGCTCTGTAGTCCTGTGGTGGGCTTCCCAAACAGGTAACCTGGGCAGGGGCAGGAGCCTCGCCGTTGTCTTAAAGCAAGTTGAATCCAGCTACCTACAGGAGCCCAGGGGCAGCCTGGAGCAGTGGAGACAGGGTAAGTGAGTTTGTCCATCCTCAGACCTGCTGCATGATCTGATGCTCTCTGGACTGTACCGTTAACTCCCCTGCCTCGTGGGACAAATGGGTCAACATGGGAAATGCTGTATGTTAGTCTGGTGGTAACACCCAAGAGCGAATGGATGGAGCCTGGGTGCAGACACGTACAGGGAATAACGTTCTTGTCCCTAAAGCTCCTATCCTCCCCACTCTCCTGTGCTGAACGCAGCCTGGACCTGGAGGATACAGAACTCACACTGTGCTTGCCTGTGGGAGCACTATCAGAGGTAAAGTCACTTCACTGAATAGTGTCTCTCTAGTAGGAGAGAGCCCTGAAACAGTGCCATCAGCAACAGATGAGTCAGGCAACAAGAGTTTTGAGAGCTACCTACACATCTGAGAGAGAAATCTTTCTGCCCTCTGCTCTTTGCAGGGGGTGTGAGATGGTGGTGTGTCACCTCTATTCCAGATCTTCTCTGGTGCCTGTCAACCAGAACCACTCAGCGTGTGCTAAGCAAAGCCATTAGCAGCTGTCACACACTTTGCGTCTTTCATCCTCAGCCCCTTAAATTTAAAATATACCAGGCACAGCCCCTTTCCCAGGTTGGGGAAATTCCTGCTTCCTCTTCTCAAGCTGGGAAGTAGACCCCAGCCCCGGTTTCAGAAAACACTTGCGTGTGTGACTGAGGTATACACAAATGGAGTGGGAGACAGCAGCACGCCCAGGCACTGCTCGGGGTGAGCTCTGCAGAGTGGGGAGCCTACTGCAATGCACTCACCTGGGGGCTTCAGTGCTTCCCTGCTGCTCCTCCCTATGCTTGGATCTTGGGGCAGTGGTGAGGCGAAGGGTGGGCAGAGATGTGAAGTGCTGGCAGGGGGGATTTGTCCCTTAGCAAGAGGCTTTGTTGGTACCCCCTGCCAAGGGTGAAGGCAATGAACCGTGGGACTGTAGTAGAGCCAGACCCACAGTACAGCTCCCAGAAGTGGAAAGAATCCCCATCTCTGCTAACCACATTCGGGTCTCAGGCAGGAGGAAGTCTGAGCTGCTTGTACTGGCTTCCAGGGCTGGATTTGGCCCCTGCTCCAACACCAGGCACGTTTCTCATGCACATCTCTCTAATGGAAATGTTGTAGATACGGGTCCTGTTCCTTCCCGCTGGTGTTCAGCTAGTGAAGTGGGGTGATGTTCCCACGGGGCTGGGGTTGGTGGCCAGGCCAGCCAGGACCAGGTGTAAGGCCAGGGTGAGGATGTCCGAGTGTGAGCTTGGCAAGCTCCCCTCCTCTTTGTGCTAGTGATCAGGAGTGCTCAGTCATCAGGTGGTTAATGCAACACACAACAGGCCTTTCTTCTTGGGGCTGTTAGTCCTGACTTCTAGGGAGGGGTGAAATGGCCTTGGGGCAGGTGGGCAACAGAAGCTATCCTGAATCCCATTAAAACATTTAACACCTGCTGAATCGTGCCATTGTCTGGGAGATAAAGGGAACAAAGCTGCTCTTGGTCTTCCCTGCTGGGGTGTCTGCAAGGCTCTGCTGTCCCATTGCAGCTGGGGAGCCCGGATCCCCTGCGAAGATCCACTTGATGTGGCTCTGTGTCCATGTGGGGAAGCTGGCAGTGTAGGTGACAGTCCCCTGGGCTCCCTGCTCCAGGTGTGCACAGCTCCTGGTTGCAATCGGCCCCTTCTCCCCCCCTGCCCCGTACTGAGTATTAGGTAGGAATCTGGAAAGGGCCTGCCCCAGCTAGCCTGCAGTGTCTGCACAGGCAGGGCAAAGTCTGGAGAGCAAAAACATGAAGGTGATCCTCCCAAAACCCTTGGCAGAGCTGGGCAGAGACCCTTCACCCCTGGCCTCCTGTGTCTGAGATAGCGGGCTTTGCTGGCTCAGCTGTGTTGCTTTGGTGTTTGGGAATGGGGACATTTTAGTCCATGCTCTGGTCAGGCCAGGGCACACTGGTGGCTCCTGATGGACCTGAGAGGCTCTCTGATGCGAGCTAGTCAGTCCTTACGGGCCGGTGAGGCAGCACAAACCCTTGGCTGCTGCGAGAGGAGGCTGAGCCTGCCTGTGCTGGGGCCAGCCCTGCTGAGTGCATGAGCAGGGGCTTGGTCCCAGCGCTGCCCGCCTGCCGGGGATGCACATGCCAGTAGATGCTGCTCTGGAGAAGCCAGGGCCAGGGCAGGTGGAAGATGTTCCCCGGGATAGCTGTCCGGTGCAAGGCACTCTGCAAGCTCAAGGGACCTGCTTTTCTCCCATTTTCCACAGGGCAGACCTGCAAGGGCAGTCTTTGCTGTTATTTGGTGCCTGATGGGGCCCTGCACTTGCAGAAGAGAGGTTGGGATGAGAGAGCGTTTCTGACACAGCCCATAGGCTTGGAGATGTTTGCTGGAACTAGAGCAGCACTGGTGTGGGGTTTGGGGTTTTTCTGGCTTCTCCGGAAAGGTGAGGGGGCAGCCAGGCAGCCTACACCAGGAGCTGCTGCTCTGCTCTGCTGGTGCATGGCCTGGCAGGGAGAGGCGAGAGTCCTGCCCAGCACGTTTCCCACACTGGAAAAGGAGAAGTGGACAAGCCCAAGTGTCAGGGCCTTTCAAAAGGAGAGAGAACATCACATTTCCTCATAGCACCGCAACCTAGGGCAGCAGCAGTTCTGCATTTCCTTTGCTGGCAAAACTACTGGAAAAGAGGATCGGGGTGACCAAGGCCAGCAGGTTGGCATCACTCCAGCTCATTCCCCTGCCAGGCTCTGCTGGGCTGGGAGCCTGTAAGACCACTATCCGCTTACATTTGGGAATCCACTGCAAGCGCACTCCAGCTCTGGGAAGGACAACATTGGCAGTTTCTAAAGCGCACCCCAGATCAGGATACCTGCAGGTGTCTGCCATGGGGGTTAAAGTAGCGTTACCCCCTTCCCTACCCGAAAACACACCCATCTACACAAACAAACACGCCAGTGCACTTGCACAAAGGAGCTTCTCCTGCCATTGCAGCTGCACTTCATGCTCTGTTATCCAGGGAGCTGCGGGTGCCAGTAACCCAGAGAGATAGCCCAGCTCCTGCTGGCTCCGGCTGAGATCAGCTGAGGACTGTCAGGGCTGAGTACTGTGGCTGGGTGCTACGGGAGCATGTCTAAACTTCTCCTGGCCCTCATGGGCTCTGCAAGCTTCTCCCAGAGCCAGCATGGGGGTATCTGCACTGGTTACCCCCCTGGGTAGTGACACAGCCATGATGCGGGAGAGTGGTGTGACTCTGGGATGCAGTGACCCCGTGGGGAGGCATGTGCACATGGAGTGAAACACATCCTGTTCCTGCGGCTGCGTTAGGAGAGCTGGCTCCTGGCCCATGCGGCCGCACTGGAAACACTCCCAAAGAGAGTGAGCAGAGGTGGTTTTGTCAAGCTCTGCTTTGCTGCCCGGCTCAGAGGTCTGTGGGCTCTTGTCAGTGAAGCGTGCATCACCCTGGTGTGCTTCAGCATGAGCGGGGGGGCGTTGGGATGAGGGCAAGGGGGTCCTTGCCATCACCGGCACTCAGTGTCAGGCTCCTTGGGGTAGGCACTAACTTTGCTTTCCTGCCCTGGCACCTTACTACTCCCTCAGCTTTCAGCAGCCCAAAGCGCTGCAAACAAGCAGCCCGCACCCCAGAGCTGCCCGGGCAGGGTACCCCCACACCTGCCTCTGCTGGCCCCCTGCTCTCCCCTCACCCCCGGCTGCAAACTGAGCCGGGCAGGTGGGTGGAAAAGTGACAGCTGGTGTTGTTCCAGTACAGGTTAATGAATGTCTCCTCCTCTCCCCCCCTCTCACCTCCTCCTCCCCACCGCCCACCCCAGCACCCAGGCTCCTGGCTCCTATCAGCCCATCAGGCTCCCATTAACAAAGGCAGCCCTGGAGAGTTTGCATAGAGACCTGCTCTGCCTCTAATCTAGGTGGGCTAATCGCCTCCCTTGCCCAGCCTGCCTTCCCTGGGTCAATATTTGCTCTGAGCAAACACAGAGCTGTGACAGGTGTGCTGGGGAGAAGGCTCGCCGCCGCCAGCCCAGCCCTCTCGCCTGTCTCTGCTCAGTCACATCTCTCCGGCCCCCCGATCACCGGCCAGCCAGCGCTATTTTTATCAGGGCTATAAAAGCCCCATCCAGCCAGCGTCACCCTCATTTTCTGCTCGTGAGGCGGCGGGGGAAGGCAAAGCTGCTCACCTGCCAGCTGCCAGCGTGTCACCGGAGCCAGGTGAGCTGCTGCCGCCCGGCACACCTCGGCCGGGGTCCTGCCTGCCCGGCTGGGAGCAGGATGCTGGGCATGGAGGACACTCTGGGGGCTCCCCCTGGACAAGCACTGGGAGCCCAGTGGCACCCCCGAACCCCCTGGAGGGAAGGGGATGGGCTCAGGGTATACTGTCCCTGCTGTCCCCTTCACTTAACTCTTCCCTTCTCTCTCACCTGTATTTACTGATCCTTTCTGTTCCGTTCCCCTCCCCTCCTTCATTTACTTTCTTAATTTCTTCCTTCCTTCCTTCCCTGTTTTCCCACCCTTCCTCCCCACCCTGCCGTGCCAGTTTAACCCGCCCCTGCTCTGTTTGGCTTTCCCAGGCAGCAGGTGTCAAGCATCCACCTGCCGGACTTTACCCCTGGAGGAACTGGTTCGGAGCAGCGGGTGCAGCAAGGACATCAGCTCCCAGCCTGGAGTCACCCAGCTTGGGAGGAAGGATGGGGAAGGGGCTGCCGGCAGCCCATGGCAGAGCACCCCTTCAGCCCACGCCGTCCGAGCCCGGAGCAACTCTGCACTTGCCTGGCGTCGAGCCCCACGTGCAAGACCTGACCTGAACGTTTTGTTCGTTCGGCTCGCGTTAGGCAGGTCCAGCCCGTCTGCAAGCGTGCGGCTGGCGTGCACACGCGCCACACCACCCGCACACCGCTGCAGCCTGTCCCCTGCGCCCACGACCTGCAGCCCACGTAGGGAGCCCGTGCTTGCTTGCCACTCGCGCAGGACATGCAAGCTCATTTGCAGCATGCGTGCCAGGACGGACATACAGCCCGTGTGCGGAGCGCACAAGGGACATGCACAGCACGCACACACGTGTGCAGCGTGTGACCTGTGCGTGGCACGTGCACGAAGAGATGGACAGGCAGCGCGCGCAGGCAATGCAACCCACACGCAGCATGCACGAACACCACGGGACCTGCGCATGCGTGGGGCTTGAGACCCACGTGGCATTGGTACGCGTGGCATTTCTGACGCTCAGCCGTGCAGGCTGTGACATACAGGACCCATTCCGTGTGCCCATGGCATGATGGGCACGTGTAACACGCTAGGCACACGCATCCCACCTATGTGGCTGACCCCTACCTGCAGCAGCCTGCTGGGGAAGGGCAGCCTGGCCCTTGCACCCCGGCAGTGCTGCAGAGCCGTGGCAGGCGCAGGGGAGCCCTGGCAGCACTGCCCTGCCCTGGCACAGCGCTGGCGCAGGGTGGAGCTCACCGGGCTCTGCCAAACGCCCAGGTAGGTCTCTACGGTCTGCTGGCACCGAGGGAGCTTCAGCTGCTGACACAGTGCAAGCGGTGGGGAGGGAGGGCAGGAGCAGGCAGGGGGGAGCAGAGCAGAGGATGGGGGGGCTGTCGCATCCTTTCCCGCACACCTCTGCCTTGGCTCTCTCCCAGGAGCAGGACTTCCCAGTCCTTCCAGAGTCCATCCACCTGTCCGCTGGGCTGCCCAGGGCATGTGTTGCCTGCTTCTCGCCCTTACCTTATGGGCAAAGTACCAGCTCCTGCTGGTGGCAATCCCTCTGCCTATGCTTTCTGTGGAAGGGTATGGGGGAGCGGATCTGGCAAGCCGGGAGGTCTCTTCCAGGACAGCGCTGCCTGCTGCCTGCCCCTCTCTCAAAGCGCAGTGCAGTGCTTGACCTGTCCCATCCCCACCCCCCAATGCAGAGACATTCAGAGCCTGGGACTTCTCCTAGCTCCATGGAGACAGCAGGGAGTCCCGGAGATCTGGGAGATGGCACAGCAAAGGACCTGCTTTCCTCCCACCCCAGGATGTTGGCTGGGGCGGGGAGGGCACAAAGTGCCCCACACCTCCCTGCCTGGCCACGTTTGCAGTTTCCCTGCCAGCCCCAAGAGTGCTCCTGCCCTGCCCTAGGGATGCTGCTCCCGGGCGCTCCCCGGGAGGCACAGGCACTTCTCTTGTAGCACAGGATCCAGCCCCCACCCCGCTATGCTCAGGCATGCTCTGAGTTTACATGTGGATCCTGAGCCCTTCCTGCAGCCTCTCCACAAACACCGTGAAGGCTGAGCCCAGGCCCACAGTGTGGAGCGAGAAGAGGCTGTAGGTGAAGGACCCCAGGAGTCTGCCAAGGGATAGGATGATTCCTGCTGCTTTCCCTTACCCCCATCCGATCCATGTCCAGGACAAGGCTGAGCAGCCCCTGCCCTGGAGCCTGAGAGCTCTGTTCCCTCCCTGGGGTGCCCCTGCAAGGGATGGAGATAAGGCACGTCCTGGACTCCCTGCGTGGGCAGATGTTCAAGTTTCCAACAGGCAGTGTGGGAAAGCACCAAAACCAAAGGGCATCTCCAGGGATGCTGAGATCCCCGTGTCTCTCCAGTGCCCATCCTAGCCTGGGAACAGCCACCACGTGCTGCGGTGACTGGCCATCACAGTGGCCACAGGCCCTTTTGGGCCATGTCTCTGGGCTCTGTCTTCTGCCATCAAGGCCGGTAAAGTCGAAAAGCCAAGAAAGCACAACACATCCCCCGATACACATAGCCCCCTGCAGCTGCCCTGCTCAGGCTGGGATCAAACAGAGCATGATTAATAACGCTGAGCAAAGCCAGACCCTGCTGCCCGTGCTGCTCCGGCTGCCGCACGTGCGTCCCCGCGGGGGCAGAGCCCGGCGGAGATGGTATCTGGCAGAGCAGGGCTGTGGAGATGCTGCCTGGCCGCCTCGCTCTCCCTTGGTGGCTCCACGCACCGCTGGGTTGCCTTGCGCCCCACCATGACCTAGCACCCCGTGGGACACATGTTGCACACTATAGGTAGCCCGAATGCTCCAGAAAAGCATCTTTTTAGCTTTTCGGGCTATCCAGGCAGCAGCTGGGGAGCCAGACCCTGCGCTGGCACCAGCAGCAAGTCTGTGCGCAGGGCAGCATCTGGGTCCCAGCAGGAGAAGGGGACAGCCACAAGAGGCAGCACTAGAAATTGCCCCCCCACACACACACAACCCCACCATCTTCCCAGCATGATCTCCCTGTTCCAGCTCTGCCAGCCCAGTGGCACTGGGAAGCTGTGGCACCCATCAAAACTGGGGGAGGCCCTGGGAAGTCACATTGCCCCGTGTAGGCTGGGGAATGGCCCTCTGACAGGGTTTAGCACCCAAGGGTGAGCTGATTCCCAAGCCAGGGAGGGCCAGGGGCTTTAAACACCCATGTCTCCCACATCAGAGCCAGCACTGGTGCCAAGGGCTGTGCCAGGCACAGCAGGGTGCTGCTGCCCGTGCTGTGCATTGCTGTCCCCCCACCCCCCGGGCCCTGCACGGCCATTTGCATGGCTTTGAGGACCTGGGGACCTGGGCTGGGGATTTGCATGGTGCAGGTCTGGATGGGGAGGATTTGCAGGAGGAGGGCTGGGTGCAGGAGGAGGCAGGAGTGCCCGGGTCTGCATTTGCATATAGGTGTAGCTGCATCCAGGTGTGTATGAGCACACACGTACGCGTGTGTATATGCATATATTTGTTTATGTGTGTGCGTGGCTGTGAGTGCCCGTGTGTGTGCCCTCCCTGGGTCGGGCAGGCAGTGCCCTATGTGTGCATGTGTCTGTGTGTGTGCTCCTGCTAAACCAAACGTGCGGCACTGGCCGTGCCCCTGCCACGCTCGCTGCTCTGTGTCCTGGTGTGCGTGCATCATGTGAAGGCGTGGGTGTGAGGAGAGGTGTGCACTGTTGCTGGCGGCCTGCAGGGTGCTGCCTGCGGGCTGTGTGGCCTGCCCAGCCCCGATGGGGTGCCCCATCCCAAGGCAGGCACTGCTCTGCTGCAGGATGTGGCAGAGGAAGCTGATGCCCTCTGCACCCCGGCACCCTGAGGGGATCAGACCAGGGAGCTGCCACTGGACACGGGGCTATGTAGGCACCCCAGGGGCTGAGCACCAGGGTTGTGTGAGCCCCCCTAAACCCCAGCTGTCCCCCACCCAGTCTATTCACCATGGCTCTGTTGTGCCTGGAGGAGATGCCCAGGCTGAGCAGGGGCTCCCTGCCCCTGAAGGTCGCACTGTCCCAGCACGGCTGCGGGTACCCAGCCAGCTTGCACAAGGAGACTGAGGCTGGGCTAATGTTGGAGGTCAAGGTATTTCTGAGCACCCTCTGGTTTTCAACAGCCCTTTGGCCTGCTCCTGGCCGAGGCAAGAACTGGGCCAGGGAGCATAAGGGACTGTCCCATCTCTGTGCTGGGGTCCTGCACTCCCCATGCCAGCCTGTTGCTTCAGCTTCACCCCAGCTGATGAGTCCATCCCACACATTCCCTCCCAACTCAAGGCCATGGGGAGAGGCAGCCTTCAGCCCAGCTGGCTCTAGGACAAACTTACTGCTGTTTGACAGGCAAGGTGGAGGGGACAGGTGGGTCCCAGGCATGGAGCTGCATCCTGCTCTGCAGCTTTGCCTGCCCCCAGCCCGTTCCTGGCCACAGGGTAGATTCCATCCTGGCATCGTCCTCTCTGCACCCACAGGCCACTGGGGTGAGGGGTTTTTCCACTGCCCCAGGAAAGGGCACTGAACCCCCATGAGTAAAGGAAGGATAAGGGGGGGGGTCCCTGCTGAAGGATTCAAGATGCTGGGGGGAAAACCCCAGAGCTTGCACTAGTCCTGTATCTTGGGGTGCATCAGCCTCATCCTCCCACAGGGCCTCTGGAGAAGGGGTGAGCGATGGACCTCCCCTCTCCTGGGCCAGCTGGTGGCCCTGGGAAGCACGTGGGCAGCCTGCCCAGGGGATGGATGTTGAGCAGGGTGCCAGGGCCGCTGCTCCTCACCCAGCTGTTGCTGGTTTCAGGAGCCCTGAGGCAGGATGTTCTGTTCTTGCCACAGCTCCTGGCTCAGCCCCCGCCTTTGCAGCCTCCTCATTGCTGCTGGAGGAGGGGAGCCACTGCCAGGCTTTTCATCTGCCTCCTAGACGAACGTCACCTTGGCTCGGGGCACCTGGCACTACAGATGTTGCCAACAGGGGAGTGGGGGAGCACCAGGGTGGAGAGGGACCTTGGCCAGGTGCTGGCTGAGCTGGCATCCCCTGGCTGTGGGGCTGAGGGAGCTGGGGAAGGGAGGTCCAAGGACCACCCCACCACCCCCTCCAGCCCTGTCCTTACACCTTGCACTGCCATTGCTATAGGTAAAGCTGGGATCATGGAAGCTGAGCTCACCCTGTGGTGCTCCTCCAAATATGATATAATGTACCAAAGGAGATGCACCTGCAACCGCACCCGGGGCAGGCTGGGTGCAGGGTTGAACATGCTCCCTGTCTTCATCACCTGGGACTGGTCTGTGCTGGGCACTGTGTGGGGAGCAGCATATTTCTCCAGGACACTGGAGCTATGGGGTTCCCTGGGGATGCCAGGCTGGGGTCATCTGGGGTAACAGGCAGGAGGTCACAGTGGCTGGCACCAGTGGGCTCCATTTCAGGTCAGGATCTGGACCCGAGGACCAGATACCAACTCCTCTGCCCGGGTGCCTGGCATCCCCATCTGGGTAGGGTACGACAGATGTCAGGGGGGTACATCTGAGGCTGCAAGGGACCTGCCACCCTGGGGTCCCTTTTGGAGCAGCCTGGCTGGGTTTTGTCCTGCTGTCAGTCCTGTACCGGGCTGGGCCAGCCCAGGGAGGCGGCAGTTGCCACCTGCTCACACCCAGGCTGTAATCCACAAGCAGGAGGTGAGCAGCTGGCGGAGCCTGCCTGACCTTCAGGTGGGATTAGTCCCCATGGGAACAGTGGGGAGCAGGCAGGTGAGGCCACGGCTCCCCCAGCAGCTCCTGGGGACTGAGCAAGGCTGGCAGAGCTGGGGGACTGAGCACACCCCCACACCGGGGGCAGCATGCAGGCAGGGACAGGCAGGGACCATGCAGGGCAGGTCCTGGATGGGTGGCAGGGGGTAAGCATGTGTCCCCTGGGAGTATCCTTGTCTTGATGGGTCTTTGTGGGTGCATCTCTGAAGCTGGGGGGGGCAGGGGGGCACAGGACAGAGTGGGCACCCACGGTCCCACGGAGAGAGAGGGAGCAGCGTACCCAGGGGTGGCCAGGGTGCCAGTGGGGGCAGCGGGTGGGCAGGTCTGGAGAGCTGGTCCTAGAGGGGGTACTGGTGGCTGGCTGAGGGTCACAGGTGCATGAGGAGAGCAGGGAGTGGGGTGAGGGGTGCTGGATGGAAGACCACTCAGCAGGCTGTTTGTAAGACCCATCTATGTTCAGGAATGTGTGGGTACCCCTTGCACTGCAAGTGGCTGTGCCCTCCACCACACCCCTGCCCTTCTCCGGCCGTTGGTGACGGTACCCAGAGACCAGTCAGCATCTTGGTCCCCACAGGGGTTCCTCTCCCACCGCATGCTCACCTTGAGGACTCATCCTGCTCTGGGTGCAGCAGGAGCTGGGGCATGTACCTGTCGAGCTCTGCCCAGGGGGCAGCCTGAGTGCCAGGGACCTCTCCGGGCACAGAAGGGCTGGCAGCCTGCAGTGTGCGTGTGTGCCTGTGTGGGAGCTAATCCCGGCAACATCTGCCGGGCTGTTTGCGATCCCGGGAGGTTCCGGCTGCTGGGAGGGGATGGCTGGGTGCGCGGGGGACACGTGCATGCGGGGCGGCTGGCGTGTGCCGGGGCTCCCTGGGAAAGGAGGCTTCTGCAGGGGGTGTGTGCCTTGCACAAGTGTGTCCCCTGTGGTCAGCAAGGCCCCAGGAGGGGTCGAGTAGCATTGGGGACCCCAGCGAGTCCCTCAGCTCTGGGATTTGGGGACCCAGCAGGTGGAAGTGAGGGTTTTGGCTGGGATTTACCAATCCTGGTGTGGCTGTATTTAGAGCAGTCCCGAAGAGGAGATGCTCGGGGAAGGAGGGGTGGTGTTTGCATCCTTGCCAAGGAGGATGATTCCCCAGGGAAACGAGGCTGGAGGAGAAAAGGGAGGAAAAAGGAGCAGAGGGGCTGGGTGGGGGGAACGACACGCTGCCCCGATCTAATCAGCCAGACCCTGCAAATAAAAGCCACCTGTTTTGGCCCTAGCAGCAGGAAACCATCCCCAGAACAAACAGAGCACCAGGCAACTGGGAGAAAGACAAACAGGGGCCGGCACCAGCTCCATCTGCTCCTGCTTGGCCCAGCCCCTGGACCTCCAGCCCCTTGGCATGATGGTGTAGCCCCCAGTAGTGTTGCAGGAGAGGAGAGAGGAGCTAGCGGGGCTCGGGGGGGGGGGGATGTGGAGGGGGGTGGTGTCCAGGGCTCAGCCCGCAGTGTCGGCCAGATGCTGGAGTGTGCACAGCTGGGCTGGCCTGGTCAGCTAGCCCGGATACTCATAACGGCGATGGGAAAGACAGCGTGCTGCCACGAGTCTCAGATGTGTCCCAGATGTGGAATCAGCATCAGGATGACCAGGCAGCACCTGCCTCACCTCCCTCGGGGCTGTCTTTACACCTGCTCAGCTCCCCAAGCCATGCACCATCCTGGGACCAGAGCCTGCAGAAGGCACAAGGTATCACCCTGTGGCTGGGGACCACGGATGTCATGGTTCGGGCTTCGCATGGAGCACTTCGGCAACCCTGTCCTGCTACTGTCCCCTGGGGCTGCCGGCCACCCGCGCTGTGCCCGGTGGCACCAAGAAACCCGATCTGTTTTGCTAGTGCAGGGAACAGGCTGAGCCGGGAGCGACACAGAGCCCTTATTAAATTAGCTTATGCAGGAGGCCCTGGGCGAGCTCTAACCAGCTCCCAGAGCCAATATTAGCAGCTGCCCTTGAGCAGGGTTGCTGCCTGCCCCCACATCAGCTTCCCCCTGCCCCTGTCCCCGCTCGGGCAGGTGTGGCTGGGGGCTGACAAGTGACAGGGACTGCCCAGAGGTGCTGGGAGATGCCCCAGGGAGGCCAGACTGCGTCAACATCCTGGGGTGCAGTGGGGAAGGGCCCTCGGCACTGCCCCTTGTGGGTGACACCCCCCCCCCCATTCCACTGTCCCTGGACACAGCTGTAGCTCCCATGTGGCTGCCCCAAATGTGCCGAGCAGGGGGTGAGGCACATCCTAGAGTGTGGGACACGCTGAGAAGCGAGGAAGGGGCACAGCCTGCATCCGGGGGTCTGTTTCTTCCCTGTGCCCCCCGCCCCATGCTTTTATCCAAAGAGTTGTATGGGGGTGACATGCGTGTCCCTCATGGCACAACAGCCGTGCCCCACAGATGCTGTTACACACTGCACAGTGCCCCACACACCCCGTAACAGCCCACAGCATCCCATATATCCTGTGGTGCCCCATGCTCTGGAGCTCTGTAATACACCCCACAGTGCCATGCACCCCATAACCCCAGACTGCCCTCACACCCCATAGCACCCCAAACTAACCAGAGCCCCACACCTCTGCTCACACAGCCCAAGAGAGGGGGGGGACCCCTGCTGTGCGTTAGCTCTGCATCTTGCCCCACCTTCCCCAAGGTGTTGGCTTCCCTAAGGGCTGCCCAAACCTGCCCCCCCAGCACTTCGAAGGATATCCCCAGGTCACCGGGTTGAATCCCAGGGGTCTGCTTACCTACATTCATCCCCTTCCCTCCCCCGGGATCATCCCCATCATTTCCTCCATCCTCTGCTCCCTCAGGCAGCTCCCAGGGGGACTCCTCCTCGCTGCTACGAGCACCCAGAGTGTCGCAAGCTGAGGGTCGCCTCCCCAGAGCCTGTCCCCGGCCAAGGGCCACCGACGTCCCTTGGCTGGAGCCAGCTCCAACCGCTGCCAGGCTGCACCCTCTGCTGGGACCTACCGGCATCGGCGCAGCCCCGCACCGACCCTCAGAGCAGGGAGGGAAGCGCTGCCCGGCGTCGAGCAGTGTGGGGGGACACGAAGAGGACCCACAAGTCCTACCCCCTCACCCCGTCCCTGCTGTCACCCCTCAGTCCCCCAGTTCTTGCTGAGAACCGGGCAGAGATGCCAGGCGTCCTAACACCACACCCAGCTGCCGATGCCACACCCTCTGTCACCGGCACTGCCGGGCTCTTTTGGGATGCTGACCCCCTGCTCAGGACCGCCAGAAGGTCCAGGGTTTTCCTGGGAGGGTTTGGGGTGCTCTGGGACAGCCCTTGCCTGGATGCCGGTGGGGCTTCTGCTCAGCTAAAGGTGAGGAGTGCCCGGCCTCACCGCAGGGACGCAAGAAATGCTGCTGTCAAGATACCTGGGGTTTCATGGCTGAGCTGGGCACATGTCTTCCTTTCCAGCCTGTGCTGGCCTCATCCAGCCCAGGTCCTTGAGAGAGGCACTGGAGATGTCTGCACGGTGCGGTGCAGTCCCAGGCAGGGCCGGGGTCCTGCTACCCGGGTGAAGGACACAGTTCTGTCCCAAAGTCCCCTCCCACTGTGCACGGTGTCCCCTGCCTGGGCGGGAGGTATGCAGGGAGCACAGGGAGCCCTTCGCAGGGCATTGCAAGCAAGGAGTGTGTCACTGGGGTCCATCAATGCCCGGTCCAGAGCCAAGACAGGAACCTCTCCAGTGTGTTGCACATCTCCCGGAGCACAGATGGACCAAGCAGTGGCTGTGCCAACACCTCCTCCACCCCTCTCGCTCACCCTAACCTTCTCCCACCCTCCACGGAGCCGTGCCTGTGCAGACTGAGCCCCTGCCCTGCCAGCTCAGGACATGCACGGCAGAACCTGGCCAGAGGAGGGACCCATGGTGGCAGAGCCCCAGGCGGAGGGGCAGATGCAGTCCCAGGAGAGCCCTGCATCCCAGTGTGAGGACATCAGTGCCCCTCAGCTCCCAGCTGGCAAATCCCCACTTCACCCTGGCACCTCCTTCTCGTCAGCCTCAACCCCTGGCAAAGGCTGCGGGTGCCCTGGGAAAGGCTGGCTCCCTAATCCCCGGGCCAAGCAGGGACATTGTCCAGTGGCAGAAAGGAAAGCGGCGCGTCAGGCCCTTTGCCCATTGTGCCCTGAGCCCCTGCGCAAACACAGCCCAGCACTTTCATTGTCAGCCCAGCGGGGCACGGGGGGGCCGCTCTCGCCACACTGCCTAACTGGAATGGACAGCCGGAGTCTGGGGTGGGTGCGCACCCCGTCCCCCACCCCATCCCCTGCCTGCTGACACAGCGCCCTGCCCGCCTGCACCATCGGCACTTCGGCGCCCGCCTATAAAGGGCGAGGGGAAAAGCCGGCGCCTGCACCGCCACCTTCGCCACTGTGCCCTGCCGACCAAGTAAGTACCAGGCTGTGAGCCCCCAAGCCCCCCCACTGCACAGGCGCTGCCACGCTGCCTTCGCCCCCCACCCCACACCAAGCCCCCCCACCCAAGGCACACTCTGGGGAAAGGCAAGCCGCGGGGTGCTGCGTGGCACAGCAGGGGTACCCTGTGCGGGCAGCAGGGATGCTGGCACCCATCTTTGCTGCACCCCGTACCCATGTCTGATTTGGGGTCACTGCCACCACCCTGCACCGGGTAAAGTGCCACCGCACTCAGCCGACCCCAGGAGTCATCGCAGGTATCTTGGGAGAAGAGAAACTGAGGCAACCCCCGGTACGTCATGTGGAGAGGTGGGGCGTCGCAAGTGCCCCCTGCGACTTGGGGGGCACCTGTTGGAGATCCCCCAGCACCAAGGAAAGGGGAATGGGAAGCATGCCCTGTGCCAGCCCGGGAGGGCGAGGGGCTGGTGTTATGGGATGTGTGAGGGCAGCATCGCCGGCACCCCAGGCTCGGTGGCAGACAGGGGGGTGGCTGGGGGCTGATGGTGGGCACCTGCCCGGGGTGATGCGTGGGGCTCTGCCAGCAGCCGAGCGACCCGCATGACCAGCAGCGAAGCCATGGACACCCTGGGGCAGTACAAGATCACAGTGTGGGAGGAGGAGAGCTTCCAGGGCAAGCGCTGCGAGTTCCTCATGGAGTGCCCCAGCATCATGGAGCGTGGCTTCCGCAAGATCCGCTCCATCAAGGTGGAGTCTGGCCCGTAAGTGCCCCGCCAGCCCCGCGGCCCCTTGGCGCACCCTGCTCCAGCAAACCCACTGCTCCCAGGGGACTGTCGGGAGCTGCCAGGGAGCCAGGACACCCAGGTCCTTCCTTGGTTCCAACACAGCCTCATTGCGTGACCTCCCTCCCCGCATTCCTTGCACGGTGCCTCAGTTTCCCCATCTGCAAAGCAGGGAGACCCTGCCAAGCCGAGGCACGGGAGTGGAGGCAACGGTGTAGCCCTGGGGAGAGGGGTCCCACTCTCAAAAGGGACGTTTGCTGCTAGCAAGGACCCCAATCTCCGTGACAGCCCCACACCCTGCCAGGACATCTCCTTCCCCTGAGCGGGAGGGAGAAGCCGGCCCTGGGCTGAGCCTGGGGGCTGCGCTGCACGTCCCTGAGGGGTTTCATCCTGTCCCCTCCAGCTGGGTGGGCTTCGAGTACCCTGAGTACCAGGGGCAGCAGTTTATCCTGGAGAAGGGTGACTATCCCCGGTGGGAGGCCTGGAGCGGGAACAGCGGCTACCGGACCGATCACCTCCTCTCCTTCCGGCCCGTCAAGTGCGCGGTGAGTTACGGGGACACCGGGGCAGGCAGAGCCTCCCCGCGGCAGCCCAGCATGGAGGGAGATGAGGGACAGACAGGAGGAAGGGTTGCGTGGGATGTGTGATGGAGGGCTGAGGCGCACATTGTGTGCCGTGGGGCGGAGGGGTGGCTACACCCACGGGCTCGCGCCTCCCTGCAAGGATCCCGGGATGCTCTTTAGGGATAAAATTTAGCCTGAAACACTGTCCCAGCTCTTTCTGCTTTGCGCATTGGAGAGCCACCTCCCAGGCTGGGGTCCCCAGGCTTGATACCCCCCGCCCCGGATACGCGGGGACGGGGTGAGTGGAAAGGAGCCGGCAGGACTGCAGGGATTCTTGGGGTGCAGGGTCCGTCCCCCTCCCGCCTGGGGTACCCGAGCCGTGCCCAGGCAGACGCAGCCTCTATCGCTCCATCTGCAGAGACACTGGTGCTCGCAATAGCGGCACGTCTGCGCCTCCGAGCGGGGGGTCCCCCCCCCCAGCTTTTAATAATCACCAGGCAGATACGCTTGGGCTTTAATAAAGGGTTTGCGATAAGATCACTCCTTACTGGCAGGACTGCTCCTCGGTGCAGATAGATGCGTGTGGGGGCTGGGCACGGGGGACAGTGCCGCATCGCTTAGTGTCCCAGCAATTAACCCCTCGGTGCCCAGCACCCAGCAAAGCCCCACAGAGCCGAGGGGACCACTCTCAGCAGCCTGCCTTGCCCTGCAACCCTCCTGCAGCCTCAGGGAGTGTGAGAACGCTGAGGGCAGGAGCCCGTGCGGGTGCAGAGAATGTGGCCATTGTCACTCTCACCAGTAGCTATGCATTGGGACCACAGGGATATGAGAGCAGCATCCTCTGGGCAGCCCTGGGGTGTCCTGGTGAGGGGGTTCCAGACTGAAGGACATCCTCATGCCTTGCACTGAAGCTGGGCATGGTCACAGGCCTCCCACAGTGCCTTGGTGCATGTCCTCCTGACACCACATCCCCTACCCCCGTACAAGTCACCCTGTGCCCGCTTGACCCCCTGCTCTCTCCCTCCGCAGAACCACAATGACAGCAAAGTCATCCTCTACGAGGCAGAGAACTTCCAGGGGCACAAGTTTGAGCTGAGCGACGACTACCCTTCGCTGCAGGCCATGGGCTGGGGCAACAAGGAGGTGGCATCCATCAAAGTGAACGCCGGAGCGTGAGTCCCGCCGGCAGGGAGGGGGGCAGTGGGGACCAAGAGCAGGGGTTCAGCAAGCACTTCCCTCCTGCACAGCACCAGGAATGGGAA
Source organism: Leptosomus discolor (assembly GCF_034619465.1). Classification (NCBI taxonomy): domain Eukaryota; kingdom Metazoa; phylum Chordata; class Aves; order Leptosomiformes; family Leptosomidae; genus Leptosomus; species Leptosomus discolor. The sequence goes on along the minus strand of NC_141395.1, from coordinate 18,037,548 downwards.
AGTTGGACCCCAAAAAGGAGGAGTGACTGCCTGATTCCCTTCCCTTGAAAATGCAAGCTGTGAGGTGTTTTCTGTCACTCTCCTCCCAGGGCAAGAAGAGGGATGGGTGGGATGGGGTGGGAAGGGGGCATTTGGCTTGGGGCTCTGAGCCAGGGGTCTGCCTGCAGGTGGGTGGCATACCAGTACCCAGGATACAGGGGCTACCAGTACGTGCTGGAGCGGGACAGACAGAACGGCGAGTTCAAGAAGTACAACGAATACAGCAGCCAGGCCCACACCAACCAGATCCAATCCATCCGCCGTGTCCAGCACTGAGCAGGGGCAGGGCCGTGCGCCCCGCAGCCTCCAGGCTGCTGTGCAATAGACCTCTATCCGGTAGCAAATAAAGGCATTTGTCAAAAAAAAAAAGGGGTGCTCCTGCCTCTGCTCTGCTCCTCGGGATGCTGCCAGGCCCAGGGGAGCCCCCTGTGGGGTGGGAGGCAGGGTGCCTGCCCCAGCCCTGCTGCCCCCCAGCTCTCAGCAGCTGGAAGGTGTTCCCCCTTCACCAGGTGGTTTTGGACCCGTGGCCACCTCCATCCTGAGCTGAGCTCTCTGCACCCCACCTCTGGTCCACACGCAGAGAGTTGGGGAGATGCAGAATGGCTCCCAGCCCTTGATGCTCTGTCTGGGGAAATGGGTACTTACTGAGAACTTACTGGGCAAAGAAGGGGCTGAAGACAGCAGGTGGCATCTGGGGGTGTGTGCCCTAGGTCCTCCTTCCAGGCTCAGTGCCAGGGAAGGTGATTGCTATAAAGCCTGTGAACACGAGGTCCCCTCTCCCTTCACCCTGGGTTGGAAAAGAGAGGTGGGGTCCCTGCCTGCTGTGGTTCTGGGGAGGAGAAGGAGCATCGGGGTCGTCTGAGGGGGGGCGAGGGGGGCCGGCCACGAATGGGATGGCCACAGCCGGGGCAGGGTTGGGGGCATTTGCTTATAGAAGTGTAGTGTTGGGGACAGGGGCAGGAGGTCCTGGGGGTAGTGTCCCGCAGCTGGCAGGGGGCTCAACTCACTGCTCCCAGCACCCTTAGGGTCCGCCCGCCCCCGCTCCCCCCACCCCGCGGCCCCAGCCTGGCCACGCCAGCACATCCGTGCCAGCATCCGGCTCCGGCTCTACCCGGGCACCCCGGAAGCCCCACCCAGCCTCCTCCTCCTCCTCCAGCACCCTTTCCAGCCCTCCTCCTCCCCTTCCATCCTGCTCTGGCTCCCCGAGCCCTCCTGGGGTGCTAGCCTCCAGTTCCGAGGTGCTCCCGGCACCCAGGGCATCCCCTCTAACGCTGCAGAACGGTGGAGCAGTGCCAGGTGGCACTGGCGCCCCAGGCGCCCACCCTGCTACGATCCTACCTGCCCTTGGGGCTGCGGGTGCCCCAGGAGGGTGCTGAGAGCCTGGGAAGGACTGGGCTGGGGATCGGTGTATGCACGCCTTGCACCCAGGGCTGCACAGAGACCCCAGCCCTGGCGCGCGTGTGAGCGTGTACATACGTGTGAGCACGTGCGCCGCACATACGGGCTTGCACACGAGCGTGCACACGCACATCCCCGATCCCTCTCCCCTCGCAACCCTGCAAACGCCCCAGCACCTTGCGCATCCCCCATCCCGCAGGGCGTCCCCGCGGCGGGGTGCCCCTCCACCCCCACCCCAGCCCTCCCCTGTCCCCTCCGTGTCCCAGCTGGCCCCACCCCGCCTCGGCCCCGCGGCCTCTCCCCCTGCACAAACACATTCCTGCACACCCGGCCGGGCCGCAGCCCGCCCCGGGCCACGTCAGCTCGGCTCCGCTCCGCGCCGCCGGCACGCAGGTGAAAGGGTCCCCGGTACCTGGGCACGGGGCTGCGGGGGTGGGGAGGGGGCAGCTGTGGGGGTCATGGCAAAATGTAGGGTCCTTCATTGCTCCACCCTGGGGTGGGGGGAGAGCGCTGAGGGGGGAGCGGGGGGGGAGGGGGAAGGGGGGTGGGGCAGTAAACTGCCTGCTTGCAGCCAGGGGGACCTGCTGCTGCTGCCGGCCGGGTGCTCCACGGGGCCGGGACCCGTCCCCTGGAACCCCACAGACCTGAACCTTCACCTCCCAGATCTCCCACGGACCCGAAGTCCCATTCCCTGAACCTGGGCCACCGTTCCCTGGGTTCCTTATGCACCCTGTGTCTCTCCCTGCCCCATTCTCTGGGTCTGCCCCAGCTCCCCCATGTCCCAGCTCTCCCATGTCCCAGCTCCCCCATGAACCTGTTGCCACATCTCTCCGGTCCCCAAAGTTCCCCAAGGGCACAGGGCTCCTCAGCCCCTTTCAGCCCCCAGGTCATCCAAAGGCCCCAGTCCTCTCACGCCCCGCTGTAAGCCCCCCACCCCACACGAGCTTTCCTAGCACCCCAAAAGTCTCCATCCCCTGTACCCCTCACAGCCCCCCATCTCCAGCTCCCTCAGCCTTAACCCTGCTTCTCAGGCTGATCCCAAACTGCTCCCCGCCACTCTGGGCTGAGGCAGGGGCTCTCAGCCCAGACACCACCCCACACACACACCCACTCTGTCCCCTCTGCCATGCAGGTTTGCTGGGGCAGGATCCTGGTCACCGGGGCTGCCGGGGGAGAGGGGCTCGGCAGGTCTGGCCCCCTCCCCACCTCACCCCGCTGTCTCCAGGGCTTGTTTTCCGTTGCCTGCGGTTTGTTTCAGCGACTCAGGCAGCGAAAGCAAGTCTGGGAGGCTGCGGAGCTGCTGCCAGGAGAGCTGCACGGTGGGTGGTGGGGCTCTGGGGAATGCTGGGGAGGAGAGGGATGGGGGAAGCACCCAGAGCTGTTGGGCTGTATGGAGCTGGGACCTCTCTTGTTGGGGTTCAGGGTAGCTCAGGGGACAAGCTGGGGGAAGAGAAACTCTTTTAAGGGCTGTTACATCCAAGCAAGATTGGTAGGGAATTGGTGGGGGAGTACAGTGGGCTCTGCTCATGTCTATCCCCACCAGCATCTGCTCTCTGTCCCTGATGGAGACGGGCAGCAGGCGTGGAGCACCCGCAGTCCAGCTCAGCACCCATGGGACCTCCTGTTTCCTAAACCCTTTGGACAACCCCACCCAGGAGGAGCCACCAGTTCTGTTGGGCTGTGGCACCCCGAAGCACCCCGGCTGAGCGTTTCTCTCTATGTGCTGTGGCTTTTTCTTATGCAGGGCACATTTCAGCTGCAGTATAAATAATATCCACGGGTCTGGCACGAATGTATCTTGGTTTCCGTTGGACTGACGTCTTGCGATGACCACTTTCAAGAAATTTGGCTGTCTGGCACAAGAGCTCATCCTTTTCCCAGACATCAATGAAACAACGCAGGAGAGGTCATGGGCTGATGGGCAGCCTGGCTATACAGCATTGGACTTGTGGAGCAGAGCTGGTGCCCACTGCTGGCATGCTGCCTAGATGCCTCAAGGTCTGGGGTGCCATTGGAGGGCCGGCTCTTGTCTGGGGGAGCCAACCAAGAGCCAAGCCCAGCCAAGAGCCGACCCTCTGCCGGCACCCTCCAGCTGCATGTAGCAGCTGGAGGCATGGGTGATGGGGAAAAACATGGCCAGATGTGCCTTTTGGGAGCCTAGATCACCCCAGACCCTTTCCCTGTTGCAAGTTTCTCCCCAAATGACCCTTCTGTCTTCACAACACCCAGGGCTGCCCAGGACAAGCTGGTGGAGATGGGGTCACGCAGGTTTGGGTGGGTGTTGGAAGTCACCCAGCTTCTACAGGTCCTAATAAAGATGGGCAAGAGATTGGAACAGGGCTGGGACCCCAGGATGGTCACAGGCTTAACCCTCGCTGAGGCAGGGACTATCCAGAAGGGCACAGAGGTGTCAGAGCTGTGATACATCCTGTGATACAGCCACTGCTGAAGATGCACTTACCCACCCTGGAGTTCTAGGCACTGCAAAGGGATCCCATCACCAGTGTCCCAGAGCTGGAGGGACATGGTGGGCACCCAACTGACCCACCCTCGGGCTCTGGGAGCTGCAAGGGGACCCCAGGACCGTGCTGAGGACCCCGCAGCTGGGGAAGGGCCAGCAGCATGGGCGGCTCGAAGGGATGGAGGCAGGCGGGACAGTGCTGGTGCCATGCAGTGACAAGCAGAGGGCCCAGGCGATGCCGGCAACGTGGGGACCACCTTGCCCGCCGGTCAGGGAGAGGGATGCTGGTGGCGGCGGTGGGAGGCCGGGTCCGGGCGGTCTCCAGGCAGTGTCCGAGCCCAGCTCCCAGCTGGGATGGCAGCGCCGTGTTTGCGAAGAGTTAAGGAGGCGGAAGAGGCAGGAAGCGGCCCGAGCCGCTCTCCATAGAAACCCGCGGCCGTGATTAAAGTCTGATGTGGGCCCGATAGCGGGCGGGGTGGGGGGGGTGGGGGGGGGTGGAGGGGGGGGGGGGGCAGCGCCCGCTTTAATTACAGCAGAGGAAATTGCTGGAGCCGGGGCCCGAGCCCCTGCGAGTTGCCTGGAAACTCCCCCCCCCACACCCCCGCCTCCCCCGGCCCCTGCCCGGCCCCTGCCCGTCCCGCTGCCATTTATTCGCCATCAGCTGCTCTCTGATAAAGTGGAATAATAATAATAATAATAGGGGCAGGAATATTAAAACATGCAGCCCGCGGGCCGCCCCCACAGCTGCCATGAGACACGGCGCCGGAGCGGTGCCACTGCTGCTCAACATGTACCTGCCAGGTACGGGCGGACCCCCCCCCCGGCCACTGCCCCGCCGCAGCGCCGTGCACCGCACAGCACCCGGCCCCCGCCCGCCCAGCCCCACCGCTGCCCTGGGGCCCTTCTCTGCCCCGTCTGTTCCAGCGCCCACCCTGCCTTCCCCTCTCCTTCTGTCCATCCCCCTTTCCTGCCTTCCAGCCCCCCAACCATCCCTTCTTCCTGCCTTCCAGCCGCCCTCGCAGCCTTCCATGCCCGCACACCCTCCCTCCCTTCCATCCTTCAGCTGCTCGTCATCCCCCTGTCCTTCCATCCCTCCATCCACCCTTCTGTCCTTCCAACCCATCCTTCCACCCAACCACCCTTCCTCTGTGCTTCCATCCGTCCTTCCACCCCACCCACTTGTCCCTCCATCCCTCTTTCTGTCCCCGCTGCCAGCCATCCCCTCCATCTACCCTCCGGCCCTTCCATCAGCCTGTTCTTCCACTGCCTTACCCGTTACCTGCCCTTCCTTCCATCTATCCACCTCTCGCTCTTCCTTCCCTCCTTCTTCTTAGCCTTCCCTCCACCTACCCACCCATCCATCCTCCCTTCTGTCCTTCCATCCGTCCATCCATCCATCCACCTCTCCTTCCTTCCTTCCGTCCACGTCTCCATCTATCTCTCCTTTCCCCAGCCATCCGCTCCCCAAACACCGACGTTCGTTCTTCCTTCCACCTGCTGCTCCTGCCACCCATCCTTCCACCCTACCCGCCTCCTCTCCCTCTCCCCCTGCCCCGCAGCTTTCTCCCTCTCTTCTCCCTACCACAACCCGCAGGATTTTCTATTCCTATTTAAAAGCTTCCCCGGCTCGGTCGGAAATCGGATTTCCTTTTTCCTGGACGCGTTTCCTGGCTTCGCCGCGGCGGCGGGGCAGGCGAGGGGGAGCGGCCGGGGGCTGCGGGGAGGCTGCCCGCGGGTGAGCGCCGGGGGGTCGCGGTCCCGCCTGGCTCCAGCCCCCCCCTCTCCACCCCTACCCGCGCCCCTTTTTCCCCCCCCAGATCCAGTTGGGGAAACTTTGTTCAAAGACGGGAAGAGCCAGGCGTGGGGGTCTCTCAGCCCCGGCGTGCAGAAAGGTAAGAGCACCGCTGACCCTTCCCTGGGACCGGCCCCGCTCCCCCCGGGGCACACGCATCCTCCCCCGCCCCGCAGCCATCGGGGACCCCTTCCCGTCCGTGTCCCGAGCACTGTCCAGCCGGGACACGCCTGTCGCGGAGCTCCGCTCCGTGATGCCGCGGGCGGCTGGGGCTGGGAGCATCCCGCCACCAAAACCCAGGGAAAGAGCTGCCGAGCCCCGACGACCGGGAGCCGCCGTCCCTTTGCAGCGGAGGGGAGTGGGGTGCCCATCGCCTCCGGGCCCCCCCCCCCGAGCTCCTCAGCGGGGCGGGACGTGTTCGGGGTCCCAGCTCGGGTCCCTCCAGTGCTTTGGGGATATCCGACGGGGAGGGAGCTGCCAGCCAGCCCAGGAGCTGCGGGGGGTTAATCCGGATTTGGGGAACCTGTGCCTGGGAGAGGGGGAATGTGAGATACCACCCGGGAGGGAGCTGAAGGTGCAAGGCTGGGGCTCGGGCAGGGCGCGGGTCGGCTGGGAGATGGCGGATCCCCGGGAGCCGGAGCCACCCGTCCATGGAAAGCCGTCCAGCCAAGAGCTGGCCAGGGAGCAGCCTGGAGCCTGCTGGGCAGCACAGCAGGGCTGGTCAACGGGCAGACACGGGGCCAGCACTGTGGCGTTTGGGCCATGTAGCTTGCCTGCCTGGCAAGGAGACAGGGGCCAGGGTGCGCGCTGAGCAGGAAAAGGGGACCCCTGGTTTAAAGGTGCGAGCAGGGGACAAAGCTGGGACCAGGGAGCCCTTTAGCCTCTGCGGACTCTGCCCCAGCTGTACCCTGCACACTGTGCTGCAGTGAGAAGGACGTTTTTGGATTTCTGGAGGTTTCCTCGGGGAGCTGCCGAGTGCTGCAGCACAGCACCCTGCGGCAGGCAGGATTAAGCCTCGCCACCCCACCCAGCTGCACCCCCCAACACCACTCTGCTCTCCTTGCATGGGGTGGGGAACCCCATGGGTGGGGGATAGCAGGAGCCCAGGGTAGGGGTTTGTGGGGATGGAGAAGAGGTGAGGACTGCAGATGGACTCTAGGGAGGAGAGATCCCCCACCTCAGTCCAAGGATGGGGGATTCGGAAATACAATACCTTGGAAAGACCTGGGCTTGTCGGCCTGGATCGGGATGTCTGAGTGGGGTTTGGTGGAATGGGAATAGATGGGAAAAGGCTGTTTCCTGCTTCTTCCAGAGCAAGAATTAAGGGGGCACCAGATGAAATAAGTGGGTGCAAAACTTATTTTGCAAAAAAAGGACAAAGTTGTTCTTTGTGGGAAACGTAGCTGAGTCGTGGGACTGCCTGCTGCAGGGGTCATGGATGCCAAACCTCTATATAGGATCCAAGCACCATTAGACCCAGCAGTGGCAGAAAAGCACAAGGAGGAGGATGAAATGCAAAGACACTTGTCTGCCGCGGGAAGAGCCTGTGCTGCAAGGGCCGGGGTCAGGAGCAGGGATGTGCAGGGCGTGCTGCTTGGGTGGGAAGATCGGGGGGGGCAGGTCTGTGTAAGTGCAGGGCTGCTCTGCAGGATGTCTGGGTCCCAGAGGTGGGACTACTCGTCACCCTAAAGTTCAGGCACCCTCTCCTCTTGTGACCTCTGGCCAGACTCACTGAAGCCTGTCCTTGTGCCTCACCACGGGCCTGTCCAGGTGTGACAGGCTCCTGTGTATCACAGTCTGGCACAGGGGCTTCTCAGGCACCCACCAAGGGTGGTCCTCAGTGCAAGTTGTGGATGCAATGGCCATGGCTCAGAGAGTTTTCCTCTGGAAATAAGGATCACTGGTGCCTGATTCAAAGCCACTGCAAATCCTGCCCTGTCCTAGTCTCTCCTTCCCCTATACCTGCCCGCATTTACCAGGGGTGCAGGTCAGAACAGTGCTGCACCCTGACTTCAGCTCACCATGGAGATAGACTTTCAGGGCACAGTGCCCCTAGAGATGGGCAGGAGCTCTGCTGTGACACCAGCCCAGTTTCAAGCAGAGGTGGCATTGGGGAATATTGGTGCTGGGGCAGATCTGGGTACTGCCAAGATACCTCCTTCTTGGGGCCGCACATGAAAGAACCAGGTCAGATCCTCACACCAAAGCAAGTGAACAGGTATTCATCTTCAGTGGGGTGTGAACAAGGGCAGGAGGGATGTGGGCATCCTGGATCCAGACTCACTGCAGCCTGCATTGTCCTCTGAGCACTCCTACCCCTGTCCAGAGGTGCAGAAGTGTCCTCTCCTCTTGTTGCTCGGGGGGCAGGATGGGGTAGGGATGCTACAAAGGAGACAAGACCTCATTACCATCTTCTGTGTCTCTAGAGCAGGCAAGAAACAATGAAGTGCATCTGAAACCTGGGTTTGGGAGGGGGCTACATAGCAGGGGCTTGAGGAGACCAGGGCACATCTTGCCCTGCTCCTTATGCCCTGAGAGGGAGCTTTAACCTCTCCGGGGCCTGGCCTTGCAGGCAGCGGGCAGATCCAGCTGTGGCAGTTCCTGCTGGAGCTGCTTTCGGACCGGGCCAACCTGAACTGCATCGCCTGGGAAGGCACAAACGGGGAGTTCAAGCTGATCGACCCTGATGAGGTGGCGCGGCGCTGGGGCGAGCGGAAGAGCAAACCCAACATGAATTACGACAAGCTGAGCCGGGCGCTGCGCTACTACTACGACAAGAACATCATGACCAAGGTCCACGGCAAGCGCTACGCCTACAAGTTCGACTTCCACGGGCTGGCGCAGGTGTGCCAGCCGGCTGCCCCCGATCACACCCTCTACAAATTTCAGGGCAACCTGGCCCCACTGCCCTTCTCGGGCATCTCCAAACTCAACCTCGTGACCTCGGGGGTGACGCCAGCCGGTTTCTCCTACTGGCCTGGCTCCAGCCCATCCCTCTACCCTGGGCATGGGCTCCAGCCCTCTGCCCCATTCAGCGCCATGGCAGCCTCCCACCTCAACAACATGAACAACCATTACCATTAGAGGCTCGGCCACACCAGGCGGACCTCCCCGTCCCCGGCAGCATGGGGCTGTGGAGCTGGGGAGCTCGGCAGGGAGGGATGGGGGGGTGGGATCGTGCCCTGCTCTCGGTTGCCCCCTGTTAGATTTGGAGAACAGTGTAGGGGGTAAGGGTTGCTTGCAGGGTAGCTGGGTTGGTTCCCTGACATGGGTGGTGGAAGGAGGTGGAAGCCATCTAAATTTAGGGTAAAAAGGGATCCATGGTGCTGGGAATGGACACGGATACCTAAAGCAGGGTGCGAATGGAAAGAAAAAACATGGGCACTCCTCCTGGCAGGGACCATGCCCCCCCTTTCCTTTGCAACATGCTGCCCACTGCATGAATGTCCTTAGCTCTGCCCCCAGCCTGTGCCTGCCCTCCCCTCTCCCTGTCAGGAGCTGGGGCCCCAGAGCAGCTGTGCCCTTGGGTGAGGCTCCCACTAGGCAGTGGCAGGGAAAGGGGAGCCTTGTTGCTGCTCCTTGGTCCCCCACCTTTGTCTCCAAAGCCTTCCTTTCCTCCTACACCTCCTGCTGATGGTGGCTTCCTCCAGATCTCAGGAGAAGCCTTGGTCTGGAGAGCAGGTGCCCTTCATGGGTTAACTCCTGTCCATGGCAGGGCTCTGGGGTTGAAGGTGCCAGGGGCAGGTGTCAGTGAGCACTGCCACCCCTCAGGGCAAGGCCAGAGCCCGGAGGCAGCAGAGCCTGGCCCCTGCAACTCTGCCCTTTCCCCAGTGCCTGAGGACCATGCCACAGAGCAGGAAGGTCCCTGACTGCACACGAGCCAGTGTCCTGCTGGTCACTTCCAAGTTTAATGCTCCAGTTTCACTGTGGCTTTAGCCCCTCACGTGCAGGGCTTGGTAGGACAACCTCCATGGGTGGGGACATCCCCAGGGACAAGGCTGGGTGCGAGATGGAACAGGAGAAGGGATAACAGCAGGGCTGGGAGACCCGGACACTGAGGGGGCAGCCCTGGGTCTCTCCCACCTAGGTCCAAGGAGGTGCCCCCATCCTCCAGAGCAGGACTTTGGCCCAGTTGATGCAGAAGAGCTGGGAGTGCTGGGCTCTGCACTGGCTGGGGGGAGGGATTGGTCTTCAATAAAACAGAGAGGTGCTGTGACCTGTGTCCTCTTGTGTCTGCAGGGGGCTGGCGAGAGGGGAAACCACCCAGCAAATCCCCTCCCATCCAAGCAAGAGCCCCTGCAGAGCTGGGGTGGGGAGGATGCAACCCTCCCTGCTGTATCACCTTTTTTCCAGGCATCACCTCCAGCTCTTACAGCGTCTAAAAGATAGGGAGGGCAGAGCTGGAAACCTCTGGGCTTCTTGAGACACCCCTCCAGTGCATACCCTGTTCCCAGGCTGGCAAGGGAATGTGGCAGCTGGAGGCAAAGAGGAGTTGTAGTTGAGCTGGTGTGATGTCTGCCACCCTGCTATCACTCAGGGGAATTTGGGATGGCAGGAGCCAGATCTCTTATGACCCACAGAGCCCTGTGCAACCAGCTCAGCCTGATCCTGCAGTGGGTGTCCCTGCTGGGCTGTGCTGTGCCAGCAAGGATGTCCCGAGCCATGGGGCAAGGCTCACATGTGACATTGACGCAGGGGTGAGTAGGGAAGCACTGCTTGTCCAACTTCAGGAACATGTCCACAGATCCACTGGTGCCTGCGGTGGCTGGTGTGGGCTCAAGGGCTTCCCTCTGCCTGCCCCCCACCTTGGGGCTGTGCTCCCCATCCCATCCCCATCAGAGATGCAGGACTAGGGGCCAGGCTTACAGCAGGGATCAGGCTGGCTGTGTAGGGGGGGTTGCTGTGCAATTATCCAGCCCATGGAGGGGATGGTCAGCCCTCAGCCCCTCTCCCTGTACCCTCCAGATCAGAGCAGCCCCCAGATCTGGGGGCTCCATGCTCCCACTCCCTGTCCCTCTAGGTCTGGTCTGTCTCATGGCTTTGGTGGCATCTGCTCAGACACGTCCTCACTGCCCTAATCAGCTTAAGGGAGGGGGATCTGATGTCAGTGTCTCCTCTGGGAAGGGCTCAGGCTGCCGGGTGGGGGGGCCTGGTGCTGCCAGCAAGCAGCCTATGTATGGGAAAGGAGCTGAAGGGACTGGGGGGGGGGGGGGTGTCCCTCGGGGTACGGGGGGGTCCCTTCCTCCAGGGTCCCTCAGCATTGCACAGGATGGTCCCCAAGGATGGCAGCAGCTGAAGTGGTGGGGAAAGGAGTAGTTATCCCCATGCAACCAGCACTCAAGCTGAAGACACCTCCCCTCCAAGCTTGGCCTTGCAAATACAAAATGGGGTGCTGGCCACAGCTGGCTCCCTCAGAGCCGGGGCAGGGGCTGTGTCCCTGCCAGGGGAACCTGCTTCAGGGCTTAGGTAACTGCATGACGCAGTGCAGGACACAGATTAAGGGATGTGGGTCACTAGTAGCTCCCTGCTGCTGCCATCCCGCTCCTATCCCTCCTGTCCCTCTGCCAGTGCCTGCTCCAGGGAAGCCCAGGTGAGCCCAGTTCTCTTCTCATTCCCAGCCCTGCAATCCAGGTCCCTGCTGGATTGGAGGCTGGAGATGCTGGGGAAAGGGGGGAGTTACCTTTTTGGGTGAGGGAGGACCACCACACATTCCCAATGCAACAGGCTGCAGCTGAGGACTTGCTTCACTCTGCTCTGAGCTCATCTGGCACGATCGCCCTGCTCTGTCCCCAGAGTGCCACTCCGAAAGCCGGGAACCAGCCCTGCACTCCCCAGGGATGGCAGCCAGGAGGAAAGGTGGGGGACACCCATGCAGGACTGCACCAGCGATGCTCTTGCCTGCCTGAGGATACAGCCGGTGTCACCATGGCAACCCGGGATGCCCTCATCCCCAGGCCCCATGGGGAGCAGCCCCCCAACCCATGTTGTGCCTACCGGAATGGGGGACAGACTATCACCTCCCACCCGACCCAGCCTCCCCCCTCCCCAGAGCCCTGTCTGACCCAGCCTGCCAGCAGCACAGCTTTCTTCAGTCACCAAAACTGCCGGCTCAGAGCAGACTGCAGCAAAATCCTGCCAATGGGCAAGCAGGGCCAAGCCCAGTGTGACTCCCAGTGGAGCATTGTCTCTAGCCCCAACCAGGGGTGCCCAGCTGATGGGGGAGCACCGTCCCTGGCAGCTGGGTGCACCAGCTGGGTGGGGACCCTGTCCTAGGTGGCTGGCAGCAGGGTGCATGGGACCAGCGCACCCATGGGCTTCAGACCTACCTGTGGGGAGTCCTCCGGTGCTCTGCCCAGGGTGAGATGGGGGAATGTGGTCCCAAAGGGCCTTAGCCTGTGCTGGGGAGAGCAAGGGAGCAGAGCATGTGGCCTGCCAGCTTCTTCTGCCGCCTTGTGATTAAAGGCAGAAGGGTTTTTTCCTTACTTAAAAATATATCTTTGTCTCTGGCTTAGCCGACAAGAGGGGGCAGGATTTAGCCCCGCCCTGGCCTCAGCCTCTTGCCAAGACAGTGGTGGGACCCCTCCAACTCCCCCAAAGCCTCCCAGCCCCACAGGAAGGGGTCAGAGGGGGGATGGAGTAGCCCCTCTCCTATTTTAACAGAGCCATGTAACCACTTGCTTCATTTCTCATGCTGGGAAGAGCCTTCACAGCACAGCCAGGTCACGTCTGCCCCGGGGGGATGCGGGCTGCCTCCCTGCCCACCCCTGCTCCCTCTCCAGCTCTCCTAGTTCCCACCTATTTCCTCCTCTCTGCATCCCCAAAGCGCTGGCTCCTCGGCTCAGCACCCCCACCCGCAAGCTGCTGACTCACATCCTCTCTCCAGACGCCACCTTCCCTTGGCCTGGCTCCCTGCGAAGTGCTTCGTGACTTAGTGTGGCTCAGACGGAGCCCGTAGGTGCAGGCAGTTGGGCTCTGAATCCCCTCGTGAAGCCCCTTCGAGGAACCAACTGAGATGCTTCCAAAAGACGCTGCTTTCTTCCTTGCCAGCGTGCTTGAGGCTGGGGCCATACTGCCACTGTTAACCCCCCTGGCCTGGACTTCTCTTCCCCAAGGTCCTGGATGTAGCTGGGGGGAGCTTTGTGCACTTTGGGTTTCTTCCTTGCTCCCTGCCCTCCCCAGACACAGGGATGCTCTGGATGGAGCCCCAAACCTTTCCCCTGATGCTGCCTGCTCTCTGGTGCCTAGGCACGGGCTGTCAGCGTCCTGGTGCTGCTCCTGCCCAGCTGTACACTGAGACCTTGGGCTGGACTCTGCTGAGGGCAGGGGCTGGGCAGGGGGGAGGACTGGATTAATGCGCTAATGCCAGATTACGCTCTAATGCAGGACCTCTGGTGAGGGAAGTCCTGTATTAGAGTACAGCCCGGGGGGCACTCGCTCCCAGGGGCAGGCTCCCCACAGCTGTCCCAGGCCACAGCTTGGGGCTGCCTGACTGTTCTCCAGGGAGCTCGGTCCTCAGGGGTGACACAGGACTGTGACACAGACAGGAGACACAGCACAGGACAACCTCCATGCTCAGCTCTCAGCAGGCTGGAGGTAATGCCCCAGCCTAGGAAGCCCCGGTCTTCCACTCTGCTGGGCTCCATGGGTCTGTGAGACCATCACAGTAGGGCTCCAAGGCATCTGGTTCCCCTTCTCCACCTGTCCGAGCTTCTTGGTGCAGAGCTGTACCCAGTCTGTGATTCTCAGTCCCATACCCACCAGACAAGCAGTGTCACAAGCCATATTTTGGCTACAGCAGGGACCAAACTGTCTACTGTTCTAGACTTCCTTGGTCTCATGCCTGCCGCTGCACTACTCTGGGCACAGGCAGAGCTTAAAGCCTCTTGCAGGTTCCCACCCCAGCCTGGATTCATCCCCCATCAGCTGACACCCTGTGGAATCTGCCCTGCCCCTCCCTGGGTACAAATACCTCATCAGCCAGTTTAGTCTCAGACCTCTCATGCTGTCTCTGCCATTCGATGTCATCTCCCTGGGTCGCTTTGCCCATAACTTCCCCCCCTAGACATCCCACCAACAGCTGTGACTATGGAGCATGGAGGGGACCAGAAACCTGCACCCACAAGTCATCCCCAATTCAGCAGAGCAGCAACAGCCCAAAGCTGCGATAGAATCAGTGTCCGAGTAGCTCCTGCAGAGGCAGAAGAGACACCTCCCACTTCCATTGGCCTTGAGGAATACGTTATCCATTATCCTCACAGCCAAACAGAGAAGAAGGGCTTGTGCAGAAAGCTGGGCTGAGGCAGGTCCTTTGCCAGCCACGTGGACACCACTTCTGCATCGCCTGGAGCAGTTTCTTCCCCACAGAGCAGCTCCGAGTCACTCTGGGGGATGCTGCCAACTCTTAATAGCAAGAGCACAGCTTCCCCACTGTTTGTCCAGCAGGAGAAGGCACAGCTTGCCAGGCTGGCTGCTCCAGCCACCCATCGCTCCTTCATGACCCAGTGCCATGGCCAGCACATCCAGTGCATGGCGTTTGCTCCGCAGACAGAGCAGCAGGGCAAAGGGAGTCCTATAGGGCTGTTACTCCATGAGGACCAGCAGAACCCCACCCTTTCACAGGTGACTATGCATCCTGGGGACCCACTGCCACTCAGGGTGCCTCCAGCAGCCCCATGCACCCTTGGGGAGCAAGAGAAGTATGCTGTGGCCTGAGAAGAGATCTCCCTGGGGTAGGAAGGGCTGAACCTACTGCAGGCTGCACCATGGAACTTGTGCTCACCTCCCCTGCTGCAACATGGGGTGGAGAAGACAGGGCATCTGCTATGAAGCATAGAGAGATGTGTTGCTGCTGGAGGAATTTCAAACTAGGAAGAAGCTAGGATCCTTCACCAAGGCCCTGTGGTGATGGGACCCTGACTTGGCCCAGTTGCTCTAACTTTGAGCCCCAAACCCAGTGTGAGTCCCCCATCCCTGTAACCCCAGACACTGCTGGGACCTCTGGCTGGCAGCGAGGGAGGCTTCCCAGCCACTCCTGAGAGGGTCTCAGCTCTCACCGTTCCTCAGGGAGCACAGGCCGGCTGCAGGATCACAAGTCTGGGGACAAGCTCTATCCATTACTGCCTCATAGCTGGGTCCTGAGTCCAGACAGTCATGGCACCGTGCAGTGGCACAGGAGTCTGGCAGGTTAAAGCACATAGCTTTTGCAAGAGGAAAATGCCAAGCTCCCAAGCCTGGCTAAAGATTCTTCCACTCTCAGTACCACCCCGCCCCCACCCCCCCCCCATTTGTGTCCCTGCCCCTACGTCCCCTTTGCCTTGGGGGGAGCAGGAGGCTCCCAGGCAAGGTAAAGTTAGTGTTCCACCTGCCCCGCTCACCCCAGCAGCTGTACAAGGTCCTCTGGGGGAGGGAAAACCAGACATCTCTCCTCTCAGTAAGGCTCTGGCCAAGCCAACGATGCATATTTAAATGCACAGGAGCATCTAAGCTCATCTCTCATTCCTTGACATTTCTAGAGACTCCAAGCTGTCTTCAATTACCAGTCTGCAATTAGCTCTTCCTAAATCCCCCAATGAGGCCTAGCACTCTTAATCAATGAAACACAAGGGAGGAGGGGAAGGACATGGCCTCACTGCAGCTGGAAACATTTTAAAAGGCAGGGGCTTGAGGCTGGAAGGACCCTGAGAGTGTGTCTAAGGGATCTGTAGAGTGGGAAACCTCCACCAGTGCTGTCAAGTTGTTTAGTTCTGGAGACAAGACTCTATAAAGCCTCGCAGCTGGGGCTAGGGGGTCACTGAACAAACACCCCTGGCTCAGGGTGGAGACAGACAGCACCAATGGCCTGGGTGTTACCCTGCGATGCTGCAGACCCTTCTTGCTGGATTGTGCCGTGCTGCTTCATCTCACTGTGCCTCAGTTTCCCTCTTTGCAAAATGCTCATAGTGGAGAGTCAGGGCTCCCCCAGCAGCCCTATAGGAGCTCTAAGGGCCCAATTCTACCCCTATTTAAGCCAGAGTAAGTCAGAGGTACTACCTTGCCCAGCACAAGACGTGGATATGGCCAAATTTGGGGTGGGTCATGAGTCCATTTTGGCCCAGACAGCTCACCACAAGGTCACACGAATGTCAATCTAAAGGCAAGGACAAGAACACCCATTAGGGACAGGGAAGAGGGGAGCAGCACAGGTCTCAGTGGGTTTACACAGCCACAGAAAAGCCTTGCACAGCACCCTGCCAGGTCATCCCCCGTCACGGGGACATCTGTGCTGTCTTCCTGGCAGCACAGCTTTGCCTGAATGAGCCAGATTGGGCCTAATTAGCAGCTCTGCTGATGCACACAAAGGTAGAGAGAATCCAGCTTACCCTCCATGACCTGCAGAGCCAGCACAGCTCTTCCCAGCTGAGGGCAGCCCGAGCGCCTGGCTCAGAGGTGCTGGGAAGCACTGGATGCAGACCCCAATTGGAGAGTGTGTGCTGTGGTTCCTGCTAAAGAAGCCCTGGCAAATTCAGCAGCCTGAAGCACAGCAACGAGCTATGAGAAAGGCAAAGCCTTCCCCTTCTCCACCCCTCTCCCTGGGGGTCTGCAGAAGCACAGGGCTGGTAACTGGTAACAGGGCTAGCAACAGAGCTCCCACAGCCTGCTGCTGCCAGGGAAGGGACCCTGGCCCTGCAGAGCAGAGATAGGGAGGAAGGAGGTGAGGGGGGTAGCTTTAGGGGAGAAAGAAAAAAAAAAAAAAAAAAAAAGTAGGTGACATGAGCTGTAGGATCCTGGATTCAGTGCAGCAGGCAGGCATCAGGCATTTCCATCTGGAATGGAGGAGGCCAGGAGAGCTCACAGGGAGCCAAGGGGCACTCAGGTGGACCAGGACTGGCCTTGGGTACAACACACAGGGGTGAAATTCTGTCCCCGAACTCACACTGGGGAGCAAAACCCCCTCTGACAACCAGCACCCACCCATCCCTCTTGGGGAGGAGAAGGAGCATGACTGGGAGCTTGGGGTGCCCCCCCAATCCCCCTTGCACCCCACAGCCCAGCAAGTCCAGGGAGCCACCACCAGGCCCATCCAGGCCGCCTCTTTATTCTCCAGTGAAGCAAAGCAAGAGGAGAGGGGACATCCCCCCCTCCTCCCATAGCAGCCACCCCCCACTCCAGGCTCCCTAGGCCTCCCCTGGCAGAGACCCCTTTCCCCACAGCAAGCCAAGGTGGGGGGTGAGCCATCACCCCACCGTGACCCTGTTTCGGGGGGCGTACCGGGGAAGGGGGGTAGGTTACCCGTGGGGAGGGGAGGGTGGGCGCCAAACCCCCCCCAGCGCCTCGAACAAAGGGGCAAGCGGGCGGCTCCCGCGGGGTAAGAGGCAGCGTCTCCCATGCCCGGGGGGGCCCGTATCCCCCACGCCGGGGGGGGTGTGGGTGGGACGGGGGGAGGCAGCGCCCACGCCACGAAAGCCCGAGGCCCCCACCGGCCTTGCCCGCCCCCCCCCCCCCCCCGCCTTTGTCTCCTCCGCCGCGGCGGCTCCAGCACCACGGACAGCTCCGGGGCCGCCGCCGGCGGGGTGGGGGGGGCTCCTTCACATGCACCCGCTGCCCGCCGCCCCCGCAGCGCCCAGAGACCCCCACCCCGGACCCTCCTGCCCTGGACCCCCAGCTCCATTTTTACCCCCCCCTCCTTTTTTTTTTTTTTTTTTTCTGGTTAAAACGCATCCAGGAGCCTCCGCTCCTCGGTAGCCTCCCGCCCCCCCCCCCCCCATCGTGCAGGCTGGAGGGATACCCCGCATATCCCCCGCCCCGCGTCTTCTCCGCCATCTCGGTGTCCCGGAGCGCAGCCCCCAGCTGGGGTCGGATTTGGGGCGGGGAACGGCCGGATCCGGAGCAGGGAGGGTCCAGGCAGCGTCTCCGTGGAGCTGGCGGCCAGGGAGGGGGGAGAAGGCGAGGAGGATGCGGTGGGTGGGGGGAATCCGGCAGTCCTTCGCCTCCCCCGCCCCTCGGTGCGCGGCCCCTTCCGCCCCCGGTGCCGGAGGCCCGGTACCTCCCTAACGGTCCAGGCTGATCGTCCAGTGCTTGGACCCGTCTCCGCCCTCGCTCTTGAGGTCCTGGAAGAGTTGCGTGAAGTAGTGCGGGTCCGCGTTGATTCGCAGCATCTTGGCGCTGAGGCGCTGGATGATGCCCAGGCAGCGCTCCCAGAAGCGCCCCTTGTCGCCCTCCACCAGGAAGGGCTTGAGCGGGTAGGAGATCTCGTTGCCCATGTAGGAGTAGGCGAGATAGAGGCAGGTGAGGAAGGCGGCCTGCAGCTCGGCCTGGCTCCCGATATCTTCCCCCCGCAGCGCTTCCCGGCACAGCAGGTAGACGAACACCAGGTTGGCCGGGGTGATGAAGCCCTGGTCCTGCCAGCCCTGCAGCAGCAGCGAGCGGTCCACGCTACGGAACCAGGAGATGAGCTCGCCGGGGCTCAGCTCCTTCAGCCGGTAGCAGCGGCGGCACACGAAGTCCCCCAAGCAGCGCAGCAGCTCGCCGGTGGACGCCTGCACCACCACTCGCCGCGGCGACCCCGGGGGGCGGCTGCCGGCCGGCGGTGGTGGCGGCGGCGGTTTGCCCCCGCCGGAGCCCGGGTGCAGCTCCTGCGGCGCCGAGGGCACGGTGGGTACAGGCACGGCCAGCGGGCCCTGCTTGGCACCGTCGGCCGGCCCCACCACTGACTTGCGCAAGTTCTCGCGGTTGCGCTGCACCACCAGCGGGTCGGGTTGGCCCGGGGGTCCCCCTGGGGCCCCGCCGCCGGGCTTCGGAGTCACCTTCTTGGTGCTCTTCTTCTTCTTGGCCGAGGCGGCCACCAGCCGCTTCCAGGTGAGCGCTGAGATGAGCACGCCGGGGCGCTTCAGCCGGCTCTCGCCCTTGCCCGGCACCCTTCCCGGTGCCTTGTCGGCCAGCAGCCCCCCGCCGCCGCCGCCGCCCTTGCCCGAGGAGGCGGCGGGGGAGAGGGAGAGCACCGTGCCCATGCTAACGCCGAGCGGGACGGGCGTGCGGGGGCCCGGGCGCCGGCACCGCCCATAGGAGGCCGGGGGCTGCGGGGGAGGCGGCCCGCACCGGGGCCGCGGTGCCCGAGGATGCTCCGCCGCGCCCGCTCTGGGCTCCGCGCCCGCCGCTGCAGCCAGCCGCGGCCCCGCCGCTCCCCGCCCCCCCGCCGCCAGCCAATCGCCGCCGCACGGGCCCCCGGTTCGGCCCGCCCCCTCGCCGGTGGGCGGAGGGGGGGGGAAGCCTGTCGCGGCGCGGCTCGGCTCTGCCGGGCGGCCGCCGCCCCGACGTGACCTTCATCGATGGGAGGCTCGCCCGGTGCTCCCGCCGGGGTGGCGGGGGGGCTGGGGTCTGCGATGCTGTCCCAGCCCCTCAGCCCTCTATGTTAGAGACGGTGGGAGCCCAGAGGACAGGGGGCACAGGAAGGATCTGGGGAGGGTCTTCTGAACTTGTCGGCTTTCACCCTGCTCGGTATTCTTACCCAGAAGGCGAGGGATG
This sequence comes from Leptosomus discolor, assembly GCF_034619465.1. Taxonomy (NCBI): domain Eukaryota; kingdom Metazoa; phylum Chordata; class Aves; order Leptosomiformes; family Leptosomidae; genus Leptosomus; species Leptosomus discolor. The sequence goes on along the minus strand of NC_141395.1, from coordinate 18,018,358 downwards.
AACCTTCCCAGACCAGCAGAGCACACCGCCCTGCTAAATGGTGCTCGGGGGACACAGTAGGAAAGAAAAGTCCTGGGGGAAGGATGAGAAGGGGTGAAGAACAAGAAGCGTGTACTGGGGGAGTAGCAGTAAAAGGCTTGGGGCTGGGGAAAGGCTGGCTGTGACTAGACAGCCACCATGAAGGGGCTAGGCTTGGTGGAAGAGCCCCAGCTCTCCTGAGAACCAGCCTGACCCTGGGCACAGCTCTGCAGGGAGCCACGCTGCACCTGGCCTGGGCTCCCACCCCACCTGGCTCCAGGCTGGTGGGAGCACCCCAGCACCTGCTGTGCGAGCAAGGCATTGGGTCCCCCACCCAACCTGGGTCTCCCCACTCAGACCTGGAAGCAAGATTTAGCCCCACACTGACCATCACCAGCATCAGGCCAAAGTCAGGCATCTTGGAGAGAGGGGAAGGGGCCTCTGCGGCTCCCCAGGGTGGAGCCCTTGGGGGAGGAGAGAAGAGATGCTGCACTTCTGCATCACTACAAAACAGTATGTGATAAACCAGCCATGTACACACAGGCTGCTTCTCCTTCTGGGGATCCAAGCACGCCATGGATGAAACCTGCACTCTCTGCTTGCTGCCTCTCTGCCCCTCACAGGAAGATCCCCCTTGTATTTCTCAGGAGCTGAAGGATGGATCCTGCAGCTCTGACTGCTATGGCAGGTGCCAGGCATCCATTAGGAAAAAAACGCCCCAATTGCCAGAACTGCTCCTACATGTAAAGTGCCGGGAGAGGCAGCTGGGAAAGGTTTCAGGGAGAACATCTCAATGATGCATTTTGATACAGCACTTTATGTGTGAAACGAACACATGTCGGTGCCAGGATGTAGCTGCTGCCGAATGGATCCGGGCTAACAAGCGGTAATGAATTATCAACCGGGAGGAGCTAAGCCAGCCCCCCGCCCCCCACTTCCTCCTGCACTGCTGATGCTGGAGGTGTTTGCAATGAAAGCACAGGCTCAGAGCTGGATTTCAGACTTCCAGCCAGGCCTCCCGATGCCTGGGGCTGATATGCCACATCTAGGGGCAGGGCAGAGGCTGTGCCCTCTGTGCCATTGCAGGGAAGAGGGGCAAAGTCCCATTCCCACATATCCTGTGCTGTGGCCAGCCACATCCTGCTGTTGCCTTGCAGGAGGCCGCAGTGGGACTGCAAAGAACACGCACATGTGCACACAGACCCCCAGATGCAGAGGTTTGCTTTGGGAGTGGCCAGAATCAAAGTGGATCTGGGCCATCATCACCTACACAAGGCCAGCTTAGGCTGGGCTGAAGTAACCAGGAGGATTCGGTAGAGGGGCACAAATACAGAGGAAGAAAATCAGGACAAGGTTCCTGATGAAGATTAAGTCAGAACCTTTAGATATACAGAGCTGGCTTCAACCTAGCTGAGAAGGTGGAGGAGCCCTAGGGAGGGGATGGGAAGGAGGTTGTGGTCTTTGCTCTCTTCGCATGTTTGAGAACAGACTGATTTTCTGATGTGCAAACATGGTCTCATCAGAAACCCACAGCTGAATTTTGCAGGTGAGGAAGCAGAGATCTTCCTGCATACTGCTTGCTCCTGCTGGAGTAAAATCTCTCTCAGATTGCTTCATCTGAAACAGATGAAGCCACCCCCGCCCTGTATGAGCTCTCCTGAATTGGCTTCCCCAAACTCATTAAGAAGGGCTATTTGTATTTGGCAGTGATGGGCTGAGCTTTGCAGCCTTTTACACAGAGGACTGGGCCAGAGAGCTCCCCTGCCTCCCCCAGCTGGGCTTGCGGTTACCGGCACTGAGCAGCTCAGTGTGTGTGCACATCCCACCACTCCCAGAAGGAGACATTTGGCTGAAGCTTGTTTAAAAATCCAGCCCGGGGCTGTTCAGTGATGTAGCTTGAGGCCTCAGCTATGAGCAGCAGCAGAGCTCCAGGGCCAGTTCTCCCTTCTTGCCTGCAGCTGCCTGTGCCCCACTCCGGGAGCAGCTCTGGTGTAGAGGAGGTCAGCGAGCCCATAGTCCTTCCCCAAGCCAGTACTGCTGGCAGCAGCAAGGGCTTCCTGCAAGCGCTAGGGAATTACCCAAGCCCTACAAGAACAGCAGGATGTTTCTTATGCAGGTAACAAAGCAGCTTTGCAGCTTACTTGGGAGGCAGCCACTCTTCCACGTGAAGGAGGAGGATCTTCCCCCCCCCCCGCTTCAGTTTTACTCTTCAGGCTCCAGCCCTGAAGCTGGCAAGCAATGATATAGCACAAGCTACATCCTTGGGGCCATCTCTGCTTGGCTTTTCCTTTAGGTCTCTGTTGTAAATGGTCAGTTGGCAGGGAAAGGCACAAAGCGGGGGAGGAGGGCAGCATTTCCCTTCCCCAAGGAACTGGGGCTCCCACCCCAGGCGACTGGAGTGACATGCCCTTGGATGCAAGTGAGGAATGCAGTAGGGCTCCAGGCATGGTCAGTCTCAAAGCTGCTTCCAGGCCCCAGCCCTTTGCCAAACCTTCAGCTGCTGGTGGTGTGGCTTTGCTGGGACACTGCTGGCGTACACAGATCTCTTGCTGCTAAGGGTCACTCTAGCCAGGACAACACATACCTCAGCTACGTGCTAGCAACAACAAAGGGATGGTTTCTTGTTCAGGCCACTAATTTGGGCTGTGTAAAGAGGTATTCCTGTCCTGAATCAGGGGTCTTCCATATGGGGAATTGGAGCACTCTGGTACCCAGCACAGCTGGCTGGGCACCAGGGATGGAGACAGACAGAGACAGCAGCACCAGGGGAGAGAAGCAGGGATAAAACTAGGCAGTACTGTGCTCTAAAAAGCTAGTGTTGACCTGCAGGAATCACATGATTCCCTGTGGGTGCCTGGCAGCCAGTCTCCCATTCTGCTCCACCTGAGTAGAGCCTCCTGCTGCATAGACCTGTGCTGCTCTGCCTGCCCAGTGCAGGTGGGAATGTGGGGGCAGGTCAGGCCTTAGTGAAACCAATGCCAACCCTCGTGTCCTCCCCAAGCTGTTTCTGCACGCTGCTACCACGATGGGGCTGTGGCTCAGAAATGCACAAGCTCCCAGTCTGGGGCAGAGCAGCTCTCCCAGCATCCCCAGGACGTGAAAAAAGCATTTTGGAGGGCCCTGTGCCCCCTAGTCCGATCCCAGCTCCCCTCCAGGCTGCCAAGCTACTGGACACGACCACTGTGAGGGGTCCTGTCTGAAAGCAGCTGGCACATCCCCCTGCCTCATCCAGAACGATGAATGAGCACGTGTTTGCTGGCTGGCTGGAGCTGTTCTTTAATAGCTCGCTTGCTGTGCCGTGGTCTGTCTGCGCTGGCAAAGACAGGCAGGGAAAAGGACCGTCTCCCTGGCAGCGACTGGCCAGCCAGATCTTGCACTGTGGTGCTTTACCCATGGAGACAGAGCTCACAGTCTTGGTACATCTCTCAGTGAGGAGGTCTGACAGCACTGATGCTTCTCCTCCCAAGCCTGTACAGCAGGCAGGCAACCTCCGGCAGAGCTCCTGCCCAAGCTGGGAGCCCTAGGGCTGGAAAGCCACAGAGGACCTGGCTGGCAGGTCGTCTGCAGCACCGAGGGAGAAGAAACCTGCTTGCAGTTCCAAGTGCCCCAGCCCAGGCACCTTTCCTTTCTCCACCCCAGTCCTCCTCCATCTTTCCCCTTCCCGGTTCTCAAGGGAGAGAGCCTAGAAATGTGGCTCCACAGACACCAAAGCTGATCCAGGCTTACCCTGTGATACCCCCTTAGTATGTCTCAGGATTGGGGGCCAGTGCCTACCTAAGGAACGAGGAACGTGTGTGGTCCCCGCTCTGAGGCCAGCCCTGGGTTCACACAGCAGAGTGGAGCGGAGCACAGACGAGTCGAGCAGCCCTGTTGCAGCCCCTAAAGAGAAGCTATTTTTGTCCTGCTGTTTGCTAAATGGCAATGCTGGAAACGGCTCAGAGGGCCGGAGAAACACAGCTCCTCTGGGTGGAAACGGTGCAAGGCAGAGCCAGGCCTTGAATCAACGTGGAAACACATCTCAGCTGCCTGACCCCTGAGTACTGGCACTGGGCAGCCCCCAGACTCTCATGGGAAGGCGAGTACCCCATGTGGGGCACAGCTGGTGATTGCTGCTTAGGCTGGGGCCATGTTCACAGTCCCCACCCCTCCCAGGACTGCTGCTGTTAAAGCTCTTGAGGGGAAAAAGGTCTCAGCTCTGCATAGGGTAAGAAATATAGCCAGGAAGGCCCAAGTGTAGCCCTGGGCTGTTTAAATGCCTGCCAGCCCATCCATACGGTCTTGTGGCAGGAGAAAACCCACGCAGCAGCCACAGGTTGGTAGAAGTTAATGAAGGGGCTAATTATCCCCCCCCTGCAGGCAATTAGGGCTTCATTAGGAGAGCCCCTGTCAGCCCAGCATGAGGAGGTGGCTGGTGGTCTCTGAGCTGGAGTCCCTGAAGGGGTGAAGTGGGGTTGTGCGAGCCCCTGCACTGCCTGGGCGGGCAGGGGGCTGCTCCGGGGGAGCTCCGAGGTGCCCCGGGCCGGGGCTGTGCTGCCGTCTCGCTGCAGCCGCCCCCAGGGGGAGCCCAGCGCTGCTCTGGGTCCCCACCCCATCTCTAGGTTGGCTGTAACTGGGCGCGGGCTTGCTCCAGCGGCTGCATGCCCAGCTCATCACGGCATCGATTTGCCCACCGCTTTGGGGAGACTCCCTGGCTCTCAGGGGCACTGGGACAGCTGAGGGACAGTGTCTCGTTGTGTCCTGGTGGTGATGGTTCCTCTCTGCTACCCGTCACCCATCTCTGAAGACGCAGCAACTCCCAACCTGTAGCCTGCACAGAAGCGGGTGGCATCTCTGGGGCCTCCTGGCAGTGAAAGGGCTGTGGGTGAAGGGGCTGAGGTCTCCATTCTGGGCTGTAATGGGATGGAAGGGATGCCATGTGTGTGAGGAGCATCCCAGAGCTGGGGGAAGAGGGCAGAAGGAAGCACAGGGCAAGGAAAGCATCTGCTCCTCTGCAGCAGGGATTTGTCCAGGATCAGGTAAAACACTGCATGCTGAGCCTAGGTCTCCTGGTTTCCAGGTCAGACTTGTTCCCGCTCCATGGCTGGCAGGAGCTGAGCAGTCCAGCCCCTCAGGATTGTTTCCATCTGGTAGGGAGGCAGCTCCCTTCATTTAACCTCCTCCTGCAGGCACATGGGAGCCTCAGTATGCAAAAGCCGGGTCACCGGGGCACGGCTGGCTCTGCACCAGCTGTCCCGGTGCTCGCTGCACTGGCTGTGTTTGTGTGCAGGTGTATTGGTGCGCATGCAGCGGCTTTTTGCATGTGTAGCCACAAGCTGATGCTGCCTCAGCATCCCTAAGGGCTGGTGCAGCCCAAACCCCGGGGTGAGGCTGCCGTCCCCTGGCTCTGTTTCCGAGTCGTGACAGGGAAGGCAGGGCCGTAGGCTTCAGCTCTTGGGGCACCTTGGCCCCTTGTGATGGCCAAAGGGTAACACTTGAGGGGGGGGGAGGGGGGGGCTCTCACTGCCCACCAGGTGGAGCTGCACCCCACGTTTTGCTGCTGCTGCTGGGGTGGCCGTGGGCCAGCCCTGGTCTCCTGCTGCTTTTCCCTGCCCGAGCTAGGAGGGATCCTGGCCTTCCCCAGCCCTCCAGGTAGTGCGTGCATGAAGGACAAGCTTGCACAGCCTGTACACCTGCTCTGGCGACAAGTGCTGGCCCCCACTAGCCCCACAGCACGGGGAAGTTGCCTGCTTGCAGGTAGACAGTGGATATTGACTTGGTATTTTGGAAGCTTTCTCCCCAACAGCCACACAAAGGGAGACTCAGGAGATGGCCCCCAGTGGTGTTCTGGCCTCATGTTTTTCTGGTGCTTGGGCCTGGCTTCATTCACTGCCCAGAGGAGGATGGAGTCTGTCCCAGCCCCTGCCGAGCTCTCCATGTAAAGTAGATCTTGCCTGTTCTAGCTGCATGTGGGTCCCCAAGGACCCCTGACCCTCTGGGGCTGCTGCAGGCCATGCCACCAGCTCTGATGTGGCCGTTGATGGGATCCTAGGCTGTGTGCTCTGTGGTCCTGAGCCTGCTCAACACTGCAACCCTGAGAGATGCAAACAGCCATGAGAGTAAATCCTTCACCTGCCTTCTCACTGTGTCTGTAGGCCTTAGCTCAGGGCTGCTAAGGACTGATCACCTGAGATCCAGTTGCCCTGTACATTAGCTTGGAGGGGTCCGGGGGCAGGTGTCTCTGTGCTGATATCGTGCTAACTCCAGGGAGTTAGTCTGAGACCCAGCAGCCTCCTCTCACAGCCCTAAACCAGCCCCATGAAGCTGGGACCTGGAAGAACCCCTGGTCAAGCAATCCACCACCTTTCCTAGCCCCTTTTGCTTGCCAGTCCCATGCAGGGGTACCATCACAGAGTGTCCTTCCTCTCCCCATGGCAGGGGCAAGGGGACTGGGCAGGCAGGGGGCAGGAGAGGGTCTTTCTGCCCTCAATCGTGGCCAGGCTGGGGCTCTGCAGGAAGGTCTGCTCCTTGCCTAGTGGGATGCTGTCAAGCCTGGTCTGCGGTGGAAGTAAGGGAGGCAGCTGTACAGGAAATAATCACGGTTTGTTCCAAGATTAAATCACTGGCGAAAGCGTGAGAGAGGATAAAAGGAGTCGTCTGTCATTAGAGGGAATATTAACCCAGCAGCAGGCTGGGACGGGGGGAGAATTTTATTCCCTGCACTTGCTGGCTGCCAGGCCCACTGTGCACACAGGGCTCAGCAGTGACAGCATCTCTCAGCGGGACATGTGCCCTCCCTCCCCGCCTCAGTCCTCAGCACAGGCCCTTCTCCCTCCCCTGCTCAAGGGAGGGATGCTGCTGCAAGCAGGGCCAGAGGAAGGGTTTTTAAAGAAGTGGGGAAACTGAGGCAGGATTGTGCTGTGTGTTTGGCACTGCATGGAGGCACTGAACTGCTCGGTCCCTCCATGTATCACTCTCGCTCTGCCCAGGCCAAGTCTTTGCCCAGTTCCTCCGGATGAGCTCAGCATGGGACAAAAGCTTCTTGTTTGGTCTGGCCCTTATCAGGGGCCTGCCTTGAGGTCCTTCAGCACAGGAGCTGGGCTGGAGCTGTAGCAGGTGGGGCCAAGGAGCGAGGGAGATGGCAGAGGGAAAACAAGAGACCAGCTGCAAAGGGGCGAGTCGGCAGAGAGATAAGATAGAGTGAGAAATGCAAAATATGATGGGTGGCAGGCGGGATGGAACGTGGGAAACTCCTGGGCACCTTGGGTCAGCCCAGTTCCCAGCTGGGAAAGACACTTAACGGGGCAGACCCTTTGGGGTTCCAGCTGGCTGTGGTGACAAGCTCCCAGCACCACTCATGGCCTCTTGCCCTTGGGCTGGGACCTGCTTTCAGGCCTGGGAGTAGCTGACACGAGACTACAAGACGCCTGTGCCCCGGTGGCCCTCAGATACTCCAGGGATGCTGCATGGGGACCGAGCATGTCCCTGGAGAGCTGATGGGAGCAGATAGGCTCACTGCTGGCTGCAGGGATGCAAGGGTGGGGATGGGGACACCTTCCCCACAGCTCAGCTGGGCAGTGGCCACACACTGGCTGGGCTTGGCAGCTGTGCCCAGGCAGTGGTGTCCCCCCCTGCCCCTGGCAGGCTGTGCCAGCACTGCCATGGGGGCTACAGCAGGGAGGAAAGCCGTGCTCCGTGGGCTGGCTCAGGGCTGTGGTTTATGGGCTCTCCTGTGCCAGGATAAACAGACCCATGGGGGCCAGGGTTTGCAGCGAGCAGCTCATGAAAGCCTGCGGCCCTGCGCCTAGGGCTTCCTTCCCTTTGATGGAAGAGTCCCGGCGGTTTCCCAAGCAAGAAAATCCCTCCTCCTTCCCCCTCGCCCCCTTTCTTTTCCCTCCCAGCCCATTCCTCCTCCAGCTGAGGCCTGGGCTGAGATAGGAGGATGAGCTATCCTTGGCTGCCTCTTCCAGCCTGGTGGTACTCCACAGAGCCAAGCCCTCCCCTCCACACAGGATGAGGCCCCAGTGCACCGCCTTCCCACGTGGGGATGCCTGGCTGCATGCAAACTGCCTGAGCCTGGCCTGATTTTGCCCAAGCAACATTCTCTATCAGCCTGCTCCCTCTCTGGGTAAGTCATCTGAGGAAGGCCAGTGCTGCTGGGAGCAGCCAAGGCAGCGATTTCTCCCACTGACACAGTGGAGTGTGCGGGGAGACCAGACCTGTCACAGGAAAATCTTGTTGCATCCTCGCTACACACAGCTGGTGCTGTCAGTGCCAATGGGTGCCACCAGTCACTGCCCATCCCCTGTGCCCTGGAGTTTGCCATACCTGCGGTTCCTCACTAAGAAAAGGCTCCCATAGCACCAGGTGTAGGCTGAGATCTGTGGGTGGTTTGCACACATGTCCCCCAGCACACCCCAGCAGCTCCCACACACTCCACTCTGGACAGAGATCCTGGAGCAGATAGAAATCCTCAAAGCTCGACTGGAGCCTGGTGAATCTCTGCAGGCTCACACCCCAGGAAGACCTGGCCTGGCTGCACACAAACCCCAGCGAGCAGCCATTGCCAGGATGCTGCAATTTCCAAGCCAACATCAAAAAAGCAGCTGGGGATTGGCTTGCGAACGCTCCCCCACAGCACATCCTCTGTGTTTTATGAGTGATGTTTTACAATGTAAGTGCTGCTATATTAAGCCACGCATCTAACTGGAAAAACAGGAGACGGTGAGGCAAGCGCAGCTACCTCAGTGCTGGCTGCTTTAATGCTGCGTAAGCGAGTCTTTCTGCTCAGGCTCTCTCCTACCTCTCTCCTACCTCTCTCCCCCTGCCCAGCCCCACTCCATGCAGGCAGGAGGCAGGCACAGGCACCCTGTGGTGCACAGCTGGCCCTTGGATTTTGAGACAGGGTGCTACAGTAGGGTGTTTTTCCACCTCCTGCAGCCTCCATCCCCCAGCCCTGCTCCTGGGGGTAGGCAGGAACAGCAAAATGAGGCCAGTCCCCACCTTTTAGGGAAAAATCCTTGCTGGCAGCAGGATATCAGGGACTTTGTGGGGGGGTGTTTGGCTTCAGATGGCATCTTTCGGTTCCTGAGCAAAGAGTGAGTGTTTGGGGAAGGCCAGCCCTCCTCACCGCCGTGCAGGCAGAGGGAGAAGGGGGTCTCCTTCCCCGAGGCCCCAGGAGAGGGTGCTCTCCGCCCGCGGCTGCGCCAGGCCCGCACCGGCACCTCCGCGGCATCCCCGCACTCGGCTGGCCGGGGCGCTGCCCCGCTCCCCCCACAGCCCTGGGGTGCGGGGGAAAGGGGAGGACTTCGGCGAAAAAAAGTCCGCGCCCGCTGGAGATGGGCCCTGCCTTTATTCCTTACAGCTCCCCCCCTCCGCCCCCGCCCACCGGGGTAAGGATTTGCATTTTCGAGAGCTTCCATCACCGGACCTTGACCTGTGTCCCTGTCCTTCGTCCGTGGGGATCGACCAAAGAGCGTGGCCGTGCCGTGCCCTACCTGAGGACGGCGGAGGGAGCAGCCCTTGGCAAGCCAGGACCCTTGCAAGAGAGAGGTGGAGTTGATTTATGCTCCTGACATTTCTCTCCCGGTCGGGCAGAGCTTTTAATAAAGAGTGAGTGATTTATGGTTCCTTTTAAGTGGGAAGGAATGTTACCTAAGGCAGTCTGCTCCCGACACCCCCGCCTCGCTGTCTCGCTGAACCCCCAGCATCTGGGCTAGCAGGAGGGGAGCAGAGACCGTCTCTGCACCCATCTTCCCCTGAAACCCTCCCCACAGCCGAGGTAGCCCCAGCATCCTGCCCCATTCTCGGCAGCAGCAGCCCCGGCCCTGCCCAGGGATGCCCTGGCACCCTGGGGGGAACGGGGCTATATCCCCCTCAAACCACCCCAGGCCTTGGCAGCGTGGCAATGCACAGCCCATGTGCAGTGATTCAGGGAAAGCTTCTACCCCGAGACCCCTCTGCTCCCCTCTGTGAGGACCCCTGTGGTGGCTGGCCTGGGGACAGGATGACAGCTCCACCGCAGTTGTCATGGTTACTGGGTGTTAATGGATGCGGGCACCAGCGCTTCCCGGTGATGAGTAGCAGCTCCGGAAGGGAAGGGTTGCCCCCAGCCCATCCAGCTCCAGCCCTCCCGGGGGGGTTGGTCATGGAGCCACCTCCATCCCCCTCCCCTCCAGACCCTGAACCAGCGCTGGCCAAAGCCAGCTCCAAACCCAAAGGTGGCAGCTGCTTGCAACTAAAGGGGCTTCTTGGGTCAGCCCAGAGCAGACAAGGAAGGGGACCTGTCCCCTCCCTGCTGCCTGGAGGGGGCTGGAGAAGGCCATGGGTCTGGGGGACACGATAGCCAGCAGGAATGGGGATGCAGCAGAGCCACAGGATCCTGTCAACCAGCCTCTTTCCCCGCTGGAAAGGGCTAATGAGTGAGGACAGGGGATAAGAGCAGGGGCGGAGGGAGCATCGCCCAGACAAAAGCCGCCCCAAGAGGCTCCCAGCTGCTAATGAAGATAAAGTGCCCGGTTCCTTTTCTTCTCCCAGTGAAATCTAGTGGCTAAGGAGGAAAAAATGCTTTCAAGTGTATTCATCTATAACATGGCCTGGGAGGCAGGGATTCCAGGAGCCAGCTGAGACACTGATCTCACACTTCACACACGTGCATGCACACACGCATGTACAAACACACACACACACATCCATGCAGGCTGCACACAGCGTGTGTGAAATACCCACAGAGCGCACGCACAGAGACATCAAAAGCCCGGTCTTTCTCTGCATCAAAACCGCAACCATAGATGAAGGCATGTGTTGAGCAAAACACCCCCTGCCCACGCAGAGCACCCGTGCTGGGCTGCCAGATCCCACACGTGCCCTGAAATGCACATGGCAAGTGCAGCACAAACACAGGCGCACGGCACGCCAAGGGCGCCTGCCCGGCACCGGCGCGTGCGCACACGCACGCACACGCACGCACACACGTGTGCATGCATCCTTCCCCCATCCTCAGGCCTGGCCATTGTGTGAACACAGCCTATATCGTGTGGCTGTGGTGGGTGAGGCCAAGGGATGCCCAGCAGGGTCCTGGGGTGGAAGCCCTTTGGGGTTACTGCAGTGTTTCTGTAAATATGTGAATAAACCTCATTGCTACTCATGTAGGAGGGAGACAGGTTGGAGTCAGATGAGCTGGGGCTCTCCTGTGCTGTGGGCGAATGGACTCCCACCCACGAGGTCTGTCCCAAGCCCTTCCCCTGCCTACTGTCCCACAGCCCAGCCCTTGAAACTCTCCTTAACCTCCATCCCAATCCTGACTGCATGAGATCTGCAGTATAGAGTCCCACCACAATCCCCTGCCTGGGACCTCCTCTACACAGATACCCTTCCACATGCCTGGAGCAGACACGCTGCAGTCAGTGGGGCTGTATGTCCAAAGTGCCCATCACCAGGTTCCTTGGGAAGGATGCTTTACAGCTGTACACTAAGTTGAAAACCCCCAGGGCTGTTCTTTGGCCCTGAGGACCACTGCCACAGACCAGCCCACCTCCAGGCTGTGAAACACATCCTGCAAATGGGCAACCTGTGTGCCAGATCCTGCTGTGACTGTCCGTGACACAGGCTAACTGCTAAACCTTGAGCAAAAATTGCCTGGATCAGTGTGAGCTGGCCCAAGCCAAAATCACATCAGGGCAGTGCTAAAAATTCCTATGGGGACAGTCCCTCTGATGTGCCTGGGAATGCCCTGGGACTGTTTGTTTTACAACTGCAGACGTAACCAGAGATTCCTCCCTCCTTTCCTCCGGAGGCTTTGAATTAAGTGGCCCATTTACAGAGAGGCAACAAGGGAATAGATGGCATGTGGGGAGGGGGAGCAACTCCTCCCCAACACATCTGGCAGCTAAAAGTACCCCCAGACCTACTAGAGACCCTCCAGGCAGCAAAGCATTTGCTTGCAGCCCCCCAGGCAAATAAAGGTGCTGCAGAGAGATGCTGGATCCAGCCCTGCCCTGTCTCAGCATCATGTCAGAGCCCTGCCTGACTAGACCCCGCTGGCTTGTTGCAGTCAACTGCCATATCTGTTGTGTATGAGGGCTGAGAAGAGGTGTCCCACACCTCCGAGGCAGGATGGAGGGGAGCGCGGCTGCTGGAGGCAGCTCCGGCACCATTCGGTGCGGCTGGCTTGGGCAGGTACACTGGTATCCCACCGCACCCGGCTGCTGAGAGCCGGCTCCTGTTAATAATTCATATCGATCTGCTTGTCTGGGGCTGGGGAAAGTAAAAACTAGACGGATAACTGCACATAAACCCCTAAGCAAATAATGGGAAGGGGGAAAGAGAGGGATTCAGCTCAGTGAGAAACAGGGAACCTCTCGGCATGGGGACAAGAACTCAGAGCCAAGCATCAGGGGACTGAGGCCAGAAAATAGCACCCGTTGAGAGCGGAGAGGTTGCATTAACCCTGCAGCATGGGATGGAAGGAGGCAAAACCAGACCCTCACAAAGCCGCCTGTGCCTGTGGCCGGGGACAGTGCCTGGTCCAGCCCCAGCCCCGCACCGTCTCAGCCCCGGTGCCCGGAGCCCAGCCCCGGGTGAGCCGCCCGCTCTCCCTCAGCAGAGGGCAGTGGATGCACACGCACACGCCTGCACACCTGCGCTGCACACCCATGGCCACCCATCCCCGGGTACCCAGGACACGGAGGGACACAACGGCAGGGACCGGCTCTCGGTGCTCCTGATGCTGCCGGAGGAGCCCGACACCCCTTGGGGGTAGAAACGGGTCCCCAGGGGCTGGCAGGCGAGAGGGGACAGCAGGGTGAGCACTGGCCCTGAAATGCATCCCTGGGGTGGCCCAAGTGGGGACCACTGACTGCCGAGGCTCTCTGCCTGCACAGACCCCAATGCCCTTCCCTGTGCTCTGACCGTGTCCCCAGTCCTGACCCATCTCTCAGTCCTCTCCCTGGTTCCCAGCAGAGGACATGCTGTCTCTAGCCCAGGTGGGTGAGCTCCACACTGCTCTGCTTACCCCTGCAGCAAGACACACACTGGAGGTCCCTACCTGCCCTCTGAGTCTCCCCTGCCCACTGGGATGCTGGAAGCTGTCTCCCCTGGCTTATTTTCATGGGCATTTATCACGCCCGTGCGGCAATTCTGGGCCCTGAGCAGCAAGGAGGAGGCTATAAAGGCAGCCCTGAGGCCCAAAGGTGCAGAGGAAATGTCTGTGCGATACTGTGGGCTGTTAAACTGGGACCTCATCTCTATCACTGGGCAGGGGGAGGCAAAGAAGTGCCTCTGTGCACGTGGGCAGCCTCTCAGGTCAGAGTGGTCCCTGTCAGAGTATAAAGGGGTCCTCTATAGCTGTATAAGTGGGGGTGCCTACAGTTATACCAGGAAGGGCACTATAACCATATAAGCAGGACCATGACAGCAGTGTAAGGCACACGACAGACAGCTACAGGATACCCCCTCCAGCTGCAGGAGGGCCCCCGGTGCCAGCCTCTCCCTGTGGGAGATGAAGCACCATCCGTTCCCAGTGCATCCCAGCCTCTCCCAGTATCTCTGGCCTCACCATCTCAGTGCTGCCTGGCCCAGATGTGCTGGGAAGAGGGAGGGGGGAGCTCCGGCAGCTGCGGAGCATTCAGGCCAGATGTGGAAGGTACACTTTGCGATGGCAAGCCATGCGGAGGCTGCTGAGCTGGAGGCCTGTACTTATCTGGCCGCGACATGGCACGGGAAGAAAGGACATTCCTCCCTCAGGAACAGCTTGCGCACATGGCGTCATCCCCTCATTATTAGGAGGGAAGCCACAGAGAGGGTGTTCCCAGCCCCCCCAACCACCCTCCACAGGCCAGGCTGGCCCCAGGAAGGGTGGTGGGAGCCAGGCAGGGAGCAGGGGGCTTGTGGGATGCTGCCTTTGCCATCCAATCCCCTACTCTGGGTCGCTCTCAGCCTCTCAGCTTGCTGCAAGGGCAGGAGCCATCCTGGCCTGGATTCAGCCGACTCAGCACTTTGGGCTGAGCCTGGCTGTCACCAAGCCCAGGCAATGGCTGAGTGTGCCGAAGCCTCACCAGATGCTGGGGTACGTGTGCCTTCGCTGGCCATCCCCTCGCGGCTTTCCTGGGCAATGGGGAAGCTTGCGGCAGCGCCAGCTGGGAGAGATTCCCAGCCCATCCCAATGGAGGCTGCTGTCTGCCTCGCTGGGAGAGGCCCAGTTTGAGGAGCTTGGCTCATCCCTGACTTGCAAAACCCTCATGGGAGAAGCCCCTGCTCTGGCCCAAGGCCATGAAACCCTAGCTGGGTGGAAAAGCCCCCAGTTGGGGCATGGCATTGAGCTGCTCCATGACATGGCCTGCTCACTGCCTAGCAGAGCTCCTGCTAAGTCAGCAGGAGCTGAGCATGTCCCAGTCCCCAGGACCTGGCCCATCAGCCCAGCTCTGCAATGGGCACAGCCAACACCAAGCCTCCAAGAATGATTTCCCCGCTAAGGCACGGTGATTCAGGGGAGCCAAGCTGCCCCACCAGCCCTGCTCAGGATCCTCCTTCCCAAGCCCTGCTCAGAGCTCACCCAGAACCCTGCCATGAGGTGGGCCATGGGGTGCCAGAGGTGGGACAGAGCGGTCTGGCTTCAGAGCCAGGAATTAAAAGCTCAGAGGGATTTGCAGAGACCAGGGAAACCTGGAAAGCAGACCAGAGGGTTTGTTCCTGAGCTGAGGAATGCTAGCAGCTACCAGAGAAGCAGCAGGAGGCAGGCTCAGTGATTCAGAGCAACAACAGCCTGAGTATATGATAGGACTTGCCTAAAGCCAAAGGATGCTCCGGAGCAGTGGGACAGAGGGAAGGGCAGAGCACCACTGCTCCTTTTGGAGGTGGTTTTGTCCTGTCCGGAGCAAAGCTGCCTTGGTAATCTTTGCAAAAGCCCTGCGTGTTTGATGTCTCATGACCTAAGTCCTGGGAAGGGCAAACCCTGAGCTGATACTCACCCATGGACTCCAAGGCCTTGGAGAGAAACCAACTCAACCCCCCTGCCAGTGTTTCCAAACACCACAAGCCAGCCACCATGCCGGGTGTCAGAAAACATCAGAGCACGTGTCTCCCGTCCGCACAGGCGAGAGTGGAGTGTGGGCGTCAGGACACGCCTGGCCAGAAGAATCCCAGCAAATTACTTCTCCTTGATGTCTGCCGGCTCATCACGGCAGAAACACAGCGTGCAAAGGGCTTGGTTTTGAAGGAGCGCCGAGGGATGCCGGAGCCAGGTTGCTGCCAACTCACCTGTCACTCCTTGCACGCTGCCCCGGGGCTCGCAGGCAGGGGGGAGGCAGGTGCTGGGGAGCCAGCTTGGCCGCGGAGCCGTGGCCGAGGCAGCGAGCAGGTAGGGAGTTGCCTCTCCCAGGCTCCTCGCTCCCGCTCTGCCAGGCAGTATTTGGCTGGGGGAGGTGCAAGGCACTTCCAGCCTCGAGTGTATTTTTTTCTTTTTTTTCACCCTGTGATGTTCACGGAGGGCTTTGCAGTGGTGGTGGTGGGGAGGTCGTCCTGAATTGGAAGCACTCAGTAGGGGGGAGCACAGGACTGCAGGGCTGGGGGGGAGACCTGCTCACCCCTCACAGCCAGCCTGAAAGCCAGGGGCTAGGTGTGTTGGGAAGGACCAGGAGGCAGGGGACCTGCACAACAGCCCGTCCCACTCAGAGACCAGCTCTGGGGGCCAGGCAGGTATGAGGAGCAGGCAGTGACAAGGTCAAGGGGCTGTGCCTGCAGGGGTGGGGATGGTCAGACACCCCAGGGTTCACGGTGGCAGCCTGAGTAGGTGTCTGGATGCTGTGAGATGCTGTGCAACCTCTTGCAACCCATGAGGACACTGCACAGCATGAGCCAGACCCTTGTGCTTCTCCTCCTTTCCGTGTGAGCCAGCAAAGCTTTGGGGTAGGCAGGCTTGGAGGGGCTGGCGCACTCCTCCACAGCCAAGCAAGGAGCCTGGCTGAGACTGGCTTTGAGCACAGGACCCTGCTCAGCAGAAGAGCCCAGGGGCATCTCTCCTGCACTGGGACCTCCCCTGTGCAGGCACAGCTGAGGAGGCAATGGGGACTTGTGGACATGGACCCAGGATGAGGGAAGAGGTGTGCTGCTGTGTACTTGAGACCCAGCTTGGCTTGGCAGGGGCAAGCATGTGAGCTGGCCAGGTCCTTGCCTTTTTTTGCAGGGTTTTAGTGCAGAGACATGCACTGTGTCTAGTTAGTGGCAGGGGATGTGCTGGGGATGGGCCAAGGTGCTGCTGGGGATGTGCAGCCCAAGTCAGCAAGGTGGAAGGCAGGACAGTGTGGGCAGGGACAGGCTGGTGAGTCCTGAAGATTCTTGCCAGTTTGATTGAGGCACTGGCAAGCAGGGAGGTGGCATCACTGCCAACCGGGTTTGCAGGTGACGCACGGGCTGGAGGGTGCTGGCGGTGAGCAACACAGAGCCCAGCTACGTGGCTGAGCACAGCGTGTGCAAAGCAGTGCTGGGATGAGGACAAGGGCAGGTTATACCTGCAGGACAGGAGGCTCCGCTTCAGTGATGTGCAATGGTGGAAAGGGCTATGGGTGCCCAGGAGCCAGCTCTGCACCTGTGGGCAACTCACAGACCTGGCCGGGGCACACACTGGGGAGCTGAGGCTGCCCATGGGCAACAGTTGTGCTTTAGTGTCTGCGACACCCCAGTACCAAGGAGATTTGACACAAGGGAGACCTGATCTGTTTGTCCAAGGCAGTGATGGGTCTTCCCTTCTTGGCTAGTAACACCGCAGGCAGCAACATCTTCCCCTGTCAGGGAAGGGTCATGTCCCAGCACCGTTAGCCATCAGGACATCTTCTCTAGTGGGTATGGGCATGCATTTGGAGGTTTGAAGGGTAAAGGAGCTTGTCCCAGCAGCCAGGGCCTGCCTCGCCAGACCAGGGGCATCTCTCACCTGCCCAGTGTCCTTCCAGGAGACCATGGAGACTACGGCCTGGCCCAACGGATGCTGTTGGCTCTCAGCAGCCCTGTGCCCTGAGTATGAGGCTGACACGGACCAAAGATTCTGCCCCAGGTGATGCTTTTGCTGGTAGTCAGGACCATGATTGAGATGGGAGGGGATTACAGCCTCCAGCCCAGCTTCTAGACAAAGGCTGTCCAGGACACGGCCAGGCTGTGACCACCGTCCCCTAGTTCAGATAGGGAGGCTTCACCTCCTCCATACACCCCACACCCCGTACTGCTCTCCCAAGGGTTTTTGAGGCTTCTGTTTCACAGGGGGTTTGGCATCAGCATTTGGGATAGACCTGAGGCAGCCCTTCTGTGCCACCCTCCCCTTGCCGCTGCATCCTGCTGAGGCACGGCTACTGCGGAAGGTTTTGCAAGGCTCCGCAAAGCAGCCGCCTAAGCTCCCTGTCATCAGAGCAGCATGGGGTGGTACCTCCCAGCCACGAAACCCTGGGGAGATACTGAACAAAGCCCAACTTGTGTAAACCAAGCCAGCCCTGGTGAGGTGTCTGCCACCTCCCTGGCCTCCTGCCCTCCCTGCTCAGCCTATCTCAGCCCACATTTAACAATTACCTCCTCTCCACACAGCTCCCCAAGTGCTCCGAGTGATGTGGGCCAATTCCCCGCTGGCAACTCCCGGCTGCCTCCCAGGAGTTACGTCAGCAGGGAGTTGGACCATGTGCATCCTCCGTGCAGCACCTGGCAGTGTGGCAGCCAGCACCTCCCTGGGCCTGCCAGGGCTGACACTGGGCATCAGCTGAGCACCCCCGGGAGGCAACAGCATCCCTTCTGCCCCACCAGCAATGGAAAAATGGTGCCCTGCCCTCGAATTGCAGGGAAGGGTCTTCTGGCAGGTGCAGTTACCTGAGCTGGAAGTGGTCCAGGGCCATGGATTTAACACCCTGGGTCTGGATGTTGGACAGCATCAAGCCATCAGGGCAAGGGGCATCATTTCGCGTCCGATGCTTCCAGTGATGATCTCAATGCAGGTCAGCATTCTTGCCATGGTGTGCTGAGATAGCCTGACCCAGCCAGAGTATGCCTGCCCTTGGATAACAGCCTGGCACTGTGCAGAGAGTCAGCCTGAGGTGACTGGAAGCCCCCACCCGTGTGCCCAGTGCTGTCCCCCTGCTGCTCGGCACATGGTTTATGGGCATTATGGCCAGCAGGAATCTCTCCCACAAATCCAAGTGTCCCTCAAAGAATTGCCACTGCGTGTCCCGGGAAAGCTGTGCCTGAAGCCGTGCCCATCTTGCATGCTACAGCACTGGATTCACCAGCACTCAGCCCGGCATCGCTGTGGGGTGGCTGCAACAGCATGGGCTGTCCCATCCCTCCCTCTCCCTGCATGGATGCTGCGCTGGTACCACAGGAGAGAGCGGCACTCCTCCCCATGCTGGCAAGTCATGTGCCACCTCCTTCCCCAGAGGGACCTGACTGCGCCAGGCTAGGCACAGGAGGCTTCTGGTGACGCCAGGCTGGGTGAGCAGCAGAAGCGGGGCACGGAGGGGAGCCAAGGAGGTGCATGGTGATGGTAAGCCAGCGTTTGGGCAGAGAGCCTCAAAGCTCAGGGCTGCATATTGGGGAGCACTGGAGGGGCTGGGAGGTGTGGCAGGGAGCAAGGGTCTCCTGCACACCACCTCTCCCAACAGGGACAATCTTCCTTCGCTCCATCACGTCTCCCAACCCTCCTCCATCTACTCAGCCTCCCCAGCCCCTGCCCACTGTTCTTCAGTGGTACCCAAGAGACCTCCAGGTAGGGCTGAGAGACAGGAGCAGGGGGCAGGACTAGGGGACACAGCAGGGATGTAGCATTCTTGTGCATGGAGCGGGACATCCCACATGTGATAGTCTGGGCTCTCTCTGAAAGTGATGCCATCACCAGGGATCTTCTGGTCATCTCTTCTTGTGGGCAGCCAAACCTCCCTGATTGGTCTCAAAGGGTGCCCATCACCAAGGTATCTGAGCTAGCGCTTGCTCTGGTCCATTGGTTGTGGAGCAGCCACAGCCCTGGAAGCAGTGGTTTGAGGGAGAGAGATGGGTGGTGATGCAGCCCAGGGTGATGATGTGGCCCGGCCATCCCTTTGTGCCTCTGGCTGCCAGCCTTTCTGGGCACGAGACAGCTCACTTAGCTCCTGGATGGTTGGTGCCAGCCCTGGCCCAGCTCTTCAAGGTTCCTTGTGCCCCCACTTGTCCTGGTGAGGGAGAGGGAGTCAGTGGCTGGCCCGGGGGCTGGGAAGGGCAAGGAGACTCAGTTACCCACCGAGAGGTGGAAAATGGCCTGGAGCAGGCAGTGCAGTGAGGTGGGGTGCTGCCAGCTGCCATCTATTATTCCTGCCCTGCATCAAAAGGCCGAGATGAAAGTCTCCAGCCACAGCCCTTGCCACAACAACGTGGACCCCCTCCTGAAATTGCTGCTCGTCTGAAGGAGGTTGCTTTTGCCTGAGAGGCGTCGGAGAAAGCCCTGTTTACACACCAGGTTTCAAGCGCAGCTCACCAGCTGCCTCACTGTAATTACAGTCGTTAGGAGGGGATGAGTTGCTGGGGCTTGGTGCTGGGGTGTTTGTTTGTTTGTTTGCAGCCCCAGCATGGGGCAGCTGGTGAGGGAGGGCAGCTGTGCCAGCAGCTGGAGAGCCAGGCTTCCCCCATCGAGCTTGACTGCCTGGCCAAGGGATGCTGTGGTCCCCAGTGAGCCTGCAGCTGGGCCAGCCCCGAACTTTGCAGTGGCGCAGGGGAGAAAGGTGCCTGGTGGGAAAGGGCATCTTCCAGAAAGTCAGGGATGGAGCTGAAGTCCCAAATCCTGAAGTGCTGTGACTGCATCAACAGGCAGCACACAGCAGGGATGGGGAGTCAGAAGCTCCAGGAACCACAGCCACCGTAGACCGATTGCAGCTGCAGCTCTGCTCACAGCCTGAGCACCTCCTGAAGTGTGCATAAGCTGAGCAGGGACAAACCTCCCCTCTCGTCCTCTCTCTAGCTTCTGATCCCCAAGTCAAGCAACAAAAGTGCCTCACATCCCTGCCCGCATTCAGCCTTTAGCATTTAGCACTATGATTCGCTGCAGGGCTCACCCGCCGTGGGGGATTCACATCTTGAGATGCCTCTGGGGACATCTCTTCAAGGCATCTCCTTCAGCTGCCTCCAGCAGCAGCACCAGGCTACAGAGACAGCACAAGGACCAGGCTCCCTCTCAGTCTGGGTTACATGTGGCATGGAAGTGGCACCAGGAACAGGGTCCTATTCCCAGCCTGGCTGCTTCTTGCTGCGTTATCCACAGGAGCTCTTGTGTGCTGGCACCAGAGCTGACAGCATCCATCTTGCAAGCAGGTTGCAGGACTGAGCTGCCAGCTGCAAAGTGTTTCCAGGGAAAGACTGCTTATCGTCCAGCACATCCTGGGTTTCCCATGGCTGCCAGGCTCTTCTTTCAGCTTGACCAACACCACCTGAAGGGGAGCCCCTGCGGTATCTGCGATATCTGTCCTGCAGCCAGGGCTGATGCCCAGGAACCTTGCAGGAGTGGTTTTAGCAGGCAGCCACATCAAAGCCAGTCCAGGAGCTCCATCCCACCACAGGCTTCAGCACCCATGAACAGTGAGCATGACGCACCATGACAGCGCAAATTTGCTTCTCTGTGTAAGGTTGGGCAGGCAGTGTGTGCGTGGGGGGATGTGAGGGAAGAAACACAGTGCTGCCGCCTTCCACTTCACAGCCACCTTGGACTTGCGCTGTGCCCTACAGCTGGAGGAATGTGGCAGAAGTCTTCTCCTGATTTTGCACCTCTACTGTCACAAGCCCCCACCTCCTGAGGATGGGTGTCCTTAGAGGTTACTGCCTCACTTGGCTCAAATCCCTCCAGCACTGCAGACTCCCAAATCCTGGCCAAAAGCACTCCAATGGTCCCACTGCTGGAAATGTGTCTCCTTGCTAGCCCAAATGGATGCAGCTTGAAGTCCCAGCCCTCAGCTCCCAGGAGAAACACAGCAGTCTGGAGCAGACCTTTAACCAGCACAGGGCTACCAACATCAATCCAGGCCTGGCTTTGCTCCGAGATGTCACTCAGCAAAAGCCCCTTCCTCCAGCAGGTATTTACCCCAGCTGGCCGTGGCAGAGGCTTTGCACTGGCGGTGCCCCGCTGTGGTGCATGCTTGTTTTTAGGCAGCTGTTGCAAACAGCTGGAGACTTTGGCTTTTTTCCTCATTCTCTACTTGGAGCCAGCCCTTTAGGATACCCACAGGGATATGTGCATCAGTACCTGAGCTGAGAGAGCAAGCGAGGAAAGAGTCTGCGGGCCTCTTGGGATGACACGTGCTCCTGGCCTGGTACAGGCAGTGTGATCAACGGAGTGGCAGAGGGGTGCAGCCTGAGCAGGAGGGACACAGTGAGCTGTGAGTGCGCAGCAAGGATGAGGCTCACATGGATGTGTTCCCCTGCATGTGACAGGCACACTGTCCATGTCCATGCAAGCAGCAAATGAGAGCAAGCCACCAGACACCGCTACTTGTGCTTCTCTTTCTTCTTTCACTGCCTTGCACATCTCCTGCTTTCCGATCCCTGCACAGCAGCTCCCTTGGCAATTGATTCAAGCACCGATGCTAAGGATGGAGGCACCCAGCGAAGCCACCTAGCCCTCCCCCAGCCTCAGGCCAAGCCCCCTTGCACCCCGTTTGCCAGGGAAAAAAAAGGGGTATTCCTCCCCCGCAAGACCCGTGTGCTACGTGCAGAGTGTGATGGGGAAGCGGGTCGCTGGCAGGGGGGAGCTCCCTGTTCACCAGCGCAAGTGGGAGGGCGAACTGGAAAGAGCCTCCTCTCCCGGTGGAGCACCGCCGCCCAGGCTTGACGAGACGTGTGCTCCTGCGCCACTCGTACACGCCTTGGGTGCCTCTAACAGCCTGGGACAGGTATTCATGGTCCGGCGGAGCGTGCCCTATCATGCCTTCATGCCACGGTGCTCAGCAAGCACCTCCCCTCCCTGCAGCTGCAGCCACGCTGGAGCATTCTTCTGGGGAGGGCTGGCTCATACTGGGAGGGATGGGGGCTGCAGATGGCCACCCCCTGCTGCCCAAATGTGCTGGGCTTTTCCTCACTGCAGCACCTTCATCACCCCTTCAGCTCAATCCCTGCAGTGAGAGCCTAACGTGGCCAAGGAGGCAGCGCTCCCAGCTGGCATGGGGAGATGTTCCCAGAAGCAATTTCAGGGCTGCTGTGCAGGCGTGGGGAGCACCCTGGGATGGCTGTGCCCCTTCTTTCATGTGCGTGTGGCTGAAGGAGGTGTGATCCTCCCCGACCACTGCAGAGCGGGAGCCAGATGCGGCAGGGGCAGGGACAGTGCCTTAGGGCTGGGACCTCTGCCCCATGAAGAGTCCCCTTCCAGCTCCTTGCTGAGGATGGGCAGGACTGCAGGGAGGATGGGGTATTCTGGAGGAAGTCAGAGCCAAAAAGATGGAATTAGATGGGATCTTCCCAGAGGGGCAACAGCTATGGAGCTGACACAAGCCTGCTCCATGAGAGCTTTTGGAGGGGGAAGGTCCTACAGTGACACTCGTGCCAGGGGCCTGGAGGAGCTCCCTGGACATGCTGCTAAGCACCTGTCCTCTTTTGTCTTGAAAGTGGGAGAGGAAAAGCCCTGGGACAGGAGGGCAAAGGCAGATTCTGGTGCTGCCCAAGCTCGGTCAGAGTCATTTCTAGCTGAGCCGACCAGGTTCACATAAGCACGCGAGAAGGTTGCCATGGGCAAAATTGAAACAAGGAGGAAGGGAGACATATGGAGGACTCGCCATGGGTACAAGCCTGCTACCCCATCTGCCCCAAAGCTGAGAAGAGAGACCAGCATCCCTGCAGAGCCCAGCAGCCCTGCAGTCAGCAGTGGTGAACAGTAGACTGTCCAGCAGCAAGGTCATCTGCTATAGAAAAGAGCCCTACTCCGGCGGCCTGAGCTGGGCACGGAGAGCAGAGATATCCCAAGCCACAAGTGCCTTGGAAGCACCACTTCAGTATCCAGTGTGGCCTGGGTTCTTGGTTTGCTTTTGAGCAGTAAAAGAAGTGACACAGTGACCCATCAGGATGGATGCCAACTTTGTCTGCCAAGTCCTGCTGCATCCCTGGTACCCAAAGCCAAGCCCAGCAGGCAGGAGCAGGGGGTACAGAACTTGACAGAGGAAGCAGGGGAGAGGGACCAAGCCCATACGGCCCCTGCACACCCCCCCGACCTTCATGCCCTCAGGGGGTGCCCCTAAGGGACTAGCCTCGTGCAGCTGCGGGTGCTGTTTGATCCAGGCTCTCCTGGGCTCTACCTGGCTCTTGCCTGCATGTGTAACTGCCTTGGAGTTCTGCCCATCGACCGGCTGGGCTCATAACCCTTTCACCCTGCTCTGAGCCACCTCTCCCCAGAGCAGAAGGGACCGTGCTTGCTGGGCCTGGCTCCGGGGTGTTGCAGCATCCCGGGGTGTGCCACACACAGGGATACCCCAGGACCCCGTGTTCGCTGGGGCCTGGCAGGCGCTGGTTAAGTCATGTGTTTTGTGTTGGGTTTCTCCCCCCTCCTGGAAAGTCCCAGTGCGGATCAGTGGGGCTGAGCCGACCGCACACAGCTGCGGGCCACCACATGAGAGGAGCCAGCTCCCCGGGGATTACAGAGCCCCGGGAGCCTGGGGAGGAGGCAGGAGCACCCGCGCTGTGGCCTTTCATCTCTCCCCTGCCTCACTCCCCCTTTCATGTCTGCCTCTCTGGCCACGCTCTATTTTCCTCCCGCTGCCTTTGCTCTCTTTGCACTTGGCCTCTTTTCCCTGCCTTCCCCCCAGCCCTTCCCGCTGCACCTGGCTGTGCTGGCTGCCTCTGCACCACTCCTGTCACCCCCACCCAGGACCCTGTGCTTTCATCCCCCGACCCCCAGCCACCTGCTCCCACCTCCCCTGCACTGGCATCCTGCCCCCCACGCCAGTTCTGCCCCTCCATCATCTCCCTCCCCAGCCCACAACCTCCCATTGCCATGGGGGGGAGAAGAGCGGTGGCACAAAGTCCCCCCAGGTGTTCTTCATCCATGTCCAGAAAGCTTATCCTCCTCTCTCCAATCGGTCCTGGTTGTCTCCACCAGGCTGCTTCTGGGGTCACCCGTCTCCCTAGGTGTGCCCTGCACCGTCACAGCCAGGCATCCTCTTGCCTCCTCCATCTGCCTCATAGACAAAATGAGCTGGGGATGCTGCTGGACCTTGATGTCTCTCCCTGTTGCTGGCACCCCTTTTCCTCTTCTTCAGTTCCGGCTGGGGGACAGAGAAAAGGCACCCATTCACGCAGCAGCCAGGGTTGGGCACTCCCTGTGAGAGGTCTCTGGTCAAGAGATAAAGGAAAGTGGTGGGTGCCCTATTCTCATGGGTCACAGACCTGTGCCAGGGACCAGTGTCCCTCACACGGTCCCCAAGAGGCCTAGGGTGCCCCTGATGTTTCTTGGAGCCAAGGACCACAGGCAGGACTGAGAGAGTAGAGTTTTGTGTCCAAACCTACTCACAGCCATTGCAGTAGCGGGCACATCACGAGCAAGGTGATCTAATGGTTAGAGCATTCCCTCTGAGTCCACAGGCCCCCTGAGAGACCTGGTGCCCGTCGGCTTGGTGGGGATCTCAGCTGTCGGGGTGTGGGCAGTGGAGGATCTCCACATCACCCCGCTTCACAGGCACACTATCAGCCTCCTTCCTCATGCATCTCCCCCATCTGCTCTCACTCCAGTACCTGCCCACCCTGCTCTTCTGCGCCCACTGCCTCCACTCAGAACTTCTGCCTAAGGGGCTTAGTGCACCCCAAACTCTGCTTCCAGCTTGCTCAGCCCCTACTTTCCCCATCCTTTGTCCAGCCTCCCCCTGGAGTTCTTCCTAACCTAGCCCTTGGAGCTGCCCCGGCTCCATCACAGCCTTCAGCCCAAGCCCTCACTCTGCTCTCCGTCTCCACATCCCACCCCTTTCCAGACACCTCTGGCCGTTCTGCAGGTGTGTGGCAGTGCCACGTCCAGGAGCACCCAGCCATGGAGCACCAAGGGCCAGTGCAGCTGCAGCTACGCAAGAAGGCTGCAGTTCTCCCGGGCAGTGGGGGTGCTCCTGCAGAGTCAGGCTGCTGCCGGCATGTCTGGTCACTCAACGAGCTCAACAGAGTGGTGGCTGCAGTCTCCTCACAGGGTAGGTGACCCACCCCTTATCGTGGAGGGCAATGCCACCAGGATGCCGGGCCAGCGGGTGGTGGGCAGGAGCTGGGCCTGGAGGGGGGAGCACAGGATTCCTGGGCTTCTCTCCCGAGCCAGCTGCTGCCTCGCTGTAGGTACTTCGCCTTGCCAAGCAGGTCAGTTAGGGCCAAACTCTTTTTCTTTGTCGGGGGGATGCACGGGGCTGGTGCCAAGCATGACATGTTGGGGCTGAACTTCAGGAAAGCCTTGGAGCACCTCTCTGCGGCTCGGGTTGCAGCACGGTGCCAGCCAGGCTCTTGGGAAGGGTCTCAAGCCATGGCCACCTACCTCTCAACCAGAGGAATCATGGAGGCCAGTTGCCCAGACCAAGGCAAGGAAGGGTCTGCCCTCTGCTCCCCTTGGACTAGCAGATGCAAGAGGCTTTGCTCTCCAGTGACACCCAGTAACCCAGATGAATCTGGTTGCTTTTGTGAGTCAGCAGCCCACCAGGCTCTGCCAGCCGGCACTGCCAGCCCTGCCCATGGCCATGCTCATGCCACCCCAGTGGGTGGGACGGGACAGGGGTACCAGGGAACCATCCCTCGTGGCTCTGCTTCACGTTGGCTCTGCTGGGAGCAGGAATGGAATTTGGATGGGGCTGGGCGTTCCCGTGTAGCGATTCCCCCGGGCAGGATCTGGCTCTGATGACTGTTCTGTGCGGGGAAGAAATACCAGAGGAGTTACTCACGGCTCATTGGGGCATGATGTAGCAACTCCTCACCGGTTCCCCCCACCCTCCAGCCAAAGTTCCTCCTGTGATCTCTTGGGGAAAGTCCCAGCCCCCCCACTCCCCCCCTGCCACCCCCAGAGACCTTCCGCACCCTTGCTGGAGCTTTCCAGAAGCAGAAGATGAGCTGGGGCTTTGAGTGAGAGGAGAAAGGACCCAGCAACCTGCCATGCTGGTGGAAATTCGCTGTCCCCTTGGCTCTTCCACGCTATGTCTGGTGATGTGCTCAAGGCCAGGGTCTGAGAGAGCACCAGCCTGGGGTGTCCACTTCTGGACAGTCACACACCTGTCTTGAGACCTGGCAGAAGTGCAAACCAATCGGGCCAGCTCAGGTCTCTCTATTACCTTTTAAGCGGTCACACTCAGGTTAGGTTTCTCCATCGCTCTCCACAACCACAGGGACAAGGAGTGAGATTTACTTTCGGTTTGCTGGAAGGAGCTGAGAAGCTCTCCTGCTCCTAGGACTGGGAAGTTCAAACTCTGAGAAAACCACTGGACTTCACACAGCTCTAGAAGAGCTACAAGGCTGGTGGTCTCCTCTGCAGCAGGGTCCATTGGGAATCTCTAGAGCTTGGGCCAAAATAGTTGAAGAAACTGGAGTAAGTTCCACCTGTTTTTGCCAGCATGGACTTGCTGCTGTCTTTAGAAGCCTTCATGGCCCTTTTCATGACTTGCACATGAAAGAAATGGCCATTTCTTTTTAAGTTTTGGAGCTCCCTTAGTGATTTGCCTCTGCGGGGAGACGATGGGAGAGCGTTGGGAAAATGTGGTCCTCTCTGCTGGAAAGCACCTCCGTCATCTGCCTGGGCTCTTCTACCCTGACGGTCATTCCTCTCTCTTGGGTGAAGCACCTTGAACTTTTCCATTTCAGCCCAGCTCCATGTGTGGTGCCCTGCAGGGTGGGGGTGTCCCTCACAGGGCAGGGGGGCCATGCACCAGAAGGTGCAAGGCCAGAGCAGTTCAGCAGGCTCAGACCGTCCCTCTGTGGGAGGAAATATAATTCTTTGGTGGGACTGGCATAGATCCCATCTGTGGATCAGGGAGCCTGCACTCAGGCTTATGGAAGAAGAGAGATTTGGGATGCCCAGACCCTGGGGAGCCAAGCCCTTTCTGGCAACTGGCTCCGGAGTCTTAGCAGTGGCTGTGGGTAGAGGAGGTGTCCTGCACGTTCTCTGTGCCCAGCAGTGTGGTTGGTAGAATGGCTGCCTGGCAGCTGGTTCCCAGTTAGGGAAGCAATGGGGACACTGTTTTTGTAACCACAGGCACACTGGCGTATTGCCTGTGGCTCAGACACTCAGTGAGGAAAGCCACAGAGCAGATCTTGAAGGCTGGTATTGCATTGGGAGCCAGCTGGCCCCAGGAGGGCATGAGCTCCTGTGAGCAAGAAGCCTGTGCCCTGGAGCTGCCCGCACCCAGAGCATGCTGCCTGCAGCCCAAAGCACCCCTACAGCACAGCGCTTGCTCCCCTGACCGTGCCTCCCACAAAGCCACCAAGATCAAGGGATCTTTTCATGTTTTCCCCTGAGTGTCCCAGGGTCCCAAGTTCAGATAAGGTCTCTGCAGAACCAGACAGCACCAGGCACTGCAGCTTGCCAAGTTCGGTGGCCAGGCAGTGCTGGAAGTCTCACCCTGGCTGTGTTGGCATTACCGGTGTGCCATTTCACAACGTTATGTTCCCGAAATTGAGGGGCAAGGGGAGAGCAAGCTGCAGTCTTTACAGCCCCTGGGTGCTCAGAGCCTGGTCCCTTGCTGGGAGATGTGAGACGTGCTTGGGGGGAACGGCCCTGCCCTACATCCCCTCTCTGCATCATCAGACACATCTTGTCCCCACTCTGGTCCCCTCCCCAGCTCTGCCCAGCCAGGGGAGCCATGTGCTGGGATCCAGCTGCTGCAGCGCAGGTAGTCTGAGATTAGCAAGCAGGGGAGCAAAGGGGCCAGTGCGGTGTGGGGAGAGCTCAGTGGTGAGTCAGTCACCACTGCAGGCAGCCCTGAGATCACAGGCGCCTGCAAAGCAGCCCCTGGGAGGTGGGAAGCCAACGCCACCTACAAAGTGTCGAAGCATAGAAGCATGATGGATGTGCAGAGCCTCACTGCCCTGGGCAGCACAGCCCTGGGGACATGGGGGTTTGGCCAGCATGGGAGGGAGGGGGGAGACACGATGGCCATGGGACATCAGGGGACCTGACTAGTGCTTGGGGCAACGGGTGAAAGGCAAAGGACTTGGACATTTGGAAAAAGGGCCCTGATGTTGGAGATGGATAACGGAGATGGAAAAGTAGGACCTCAGGAGGGAAAATGAACTGCTAGAGCATGCCCTGCCAGAGCAAACTCACCCCATGAGAACACTGCTGCTTTCATGCCCCACAGGATGAGCCTGGGTGCCCTGAGCCCCAAGCAGATATCCCATCCCTGTGAGGTCACCAGCCCCAGGTCATTGCTGCTGGGGGCCACTGCGGTGGCCGCGTGTGCCCTGTCCCTGCTGTGCTGGCAGATGGAGCCACGCAGGTGCTGCAAGGTCACAGGAGTTCCCACGCTTCCCTCCATCACCTCCAGCACCCTCCTCTTCTCCTCAGCCCCTAAAAACCAGCTGGATCCGGGGGCAAGGACCCCATCCACCTCCTGGTCCCTCCTGGAAGGACACAGTCAGCCCAGGGATGGTGAAGGGCAGAGTATTCATCCCAGCTGACCCAGCTCCTCACTGCCTGCGGGAACGTTATGAAACGAGGACACGGGCCGCTCCCTGCTGCGCCTGGGGCACTCGCTTCCTTCCAGCCTGGTATTTTCCTCCTCGATTTTGTTGTTTGGCTTTTTTTTTTTAATCCACTTTTTTTTCTTTTTTTTTCTTTTTTTTTTTTTTAATGTATCCCCAAGGGGCTCGCAACGTGGGAGGAGCCGCTAAGTTATCGGCCGGGAGATACCAGCAGCATGATTCACTTGCCTGGCCCCTGCAGGCTGCTGCAGCCGGATGGGTGCCCTCCTCGCCACCCCAGCGAGGTGCCATTTGCAGACCCCCATCACCTGGCCCATCCTCGCTGCCTTCCCCTCTCCCTGCTCTCCAGCCCCACCATCCTTCCCCAGGAGTGTGGGGGCAGCGGTGCAGCCCCCAGCCCCTGCACGGCCATGGGCGTGGGGCCAACAGCCGGGATTCCCGCGGGATGGATGGGGTCCAGCGTGCATCCAGCTAGGCAGGAGCCTCCTAGCAGACACCTTGCAAGGGCTTGGGGTACTCACGGGGGGGTCCCCATCTCCTGCCAGTCTACAAACAGCTCCTAGAGCTGTTATTGTGGGATGGGAGAAGAGCACTGGGGAGGAAGTCTCACACAAATGGGCAGGCAGTACCAGCGTCCCCCTCCATCCTTCTGGCACCCTGCAGAGGCAGAGAGCCCCAGGCAGCAGGAAGAGCAGGGTGCTGCACCCCAAAATACCCCGTGCTGTCTCAAATCCACTTTTATTCACAATCAGAAAATAACTTACCATACAATAACACAGGCACGCACAGCACAGCCCCGGGCACCTCCGCCTCCAGCCACTATGCTACAGCCCAAGCTCTGCCCTGGCAGAGGCGAGCTCCAGCCCGGGGAGCTGTGCCCCCTCTCCATCCCATGGGGTGCTCTGTCCCCATCCTGCTCAGAGCATAGCCTCGCATGTGGCCAAAGGAACCTGTGCACGGTGTCAATGCGTGTCCCCCCCCCTCCCCTCCCACCCCGGGCTCCCTATGCCCTGCTGTCTCCCACCCCACCCTGCCCCGTCCCGCTGGGTGCCAGCAGGCGCTTCCCCATCCCCGTGCCCCCCCTCTGCCCCCCCGAGCAGTGCTGGTGTCGGCGGTCTGTACAGCATGGCCGTGCGCTCCCCGGGGCCGGGAGCCTTGGTGCTCTCGTGTGGGGTCGGGCAGGCAGCGGGCAGCAGGCAGCCCTGCCCTCCCCAGGTGACGACAAAGTGCTGATTTCGGAGGGTGCCAGGCATCTCCTCTCCCGCTCCCCTTGGAGCGGAGGGAAGCGGGTACCACGGCTCCATCTCCCCCGCCCCAGCGCCAATCCCTGTCTCCCTCCCCCCCCCGTGGGCAGGCGTGCTTGTCCCTGGCACCCTGGGGTGGGCACCCAACCCTGCCCAGCTACTTGCAGACGCTGACCCACTCGGTGATGCGACACTCCTCGCAGGCCACGAAGCAGCACCAGTGGAACTTGCAGTTGCAGCGCTCGCTGCGCGTCTGCCGCAGGATGTTGTGCCCGCGGCCGCAGCACAGGCTCTCGCAGTTGTCCATGCCCGGGCTGGTCTTGTTGCACAGGCGCCCTTGGGTGCCCAAGGAGTCCAGGGCCGGTTCCCGCTCGCAGAAGTCCGGTGACTTCTCAAAGTAAACCAGCTCGCTGATGCCGGCCCGGCGGCGATGCCGAGCGTGGCCCGGTTCCAGCTGCCCGGCGTTGCGGTTGTGGGGCCGGATGAGGGTGGCCCCGTAGAAGCGGTCCTTAAGCAGGGACCCTACCAGGCGAAACTCAGGTGTCACCTGCCAGCACGTCTTCAGCTGGCAGCTCCCCGAGGTGCCGTGGCATTTGCACTTCCTCCTCATGTTGTCCATCACCACCTGGTCAGGGAGGGAAGGACAGAGGGGTTAGCATGGAGTTTTTTGGGGACCGGAGAAGACATCATGGAGCTCTCTGTGGGTTGGCACTATAGGAACACCAAGAGCCGGCAGAGCAGCCATCAGAGCCCTGGAGCTGCAAAGCCTGCTGCTGTGCCCAATGTCACCCAAGTCCAACACCCTGTCCCTTCCCATCCTGGCAGTACCAACTGGCTTTTACACTCCAGCAAGGGATCGTCACCTAAAAGAGAGGGTGAGCTACCTGACCACAGGGAGGAGAAGGAGCCTGGATCTCACTTTCCAGTGCTGCTTGGCTTCAGCAGCATCGACCTGACCGTGGACCCCAGTTAAAACCTGACGTGGCTGCATCTTTGCAGCCCTACTGGGACCCCCCCAGTGCAGGGGTCCCCCCCCCACCTCACCAGCCAGGATCACTGCAAGCGGGGCAGGTGGGAAGGATGCTTTCCCCTCCCCAGGGCTTTCCTCCCATAAAGCACCAGCTCCAGGAGTCCCAGGACCAGCTCTGCTTTCAGCTCTTGCCTGCCTTCTCACGAGAGCCCTGGGCGCAGCGCCAGGGGCTGAGGCACTGCATCCCACCATCACCCAAATTTCAAGCAGTGACTGGAGATGCTCACAGCCCTGAATGTGGTTTGGGGAGGCTGCAGTGACGCCACTGCCACACATCCACCCCCCCCACGGGGGCCAGGGTTTGCGGGCTGGGCTGTGGCTGTGGTTTGGGCTGCCCAGTGAGGGCAGCTTGTGCGGAGGCCAGAGCCCAGTGCCTTGGGCTCCCTGGGCAATGCTGCTGAACTCCCAGGCTGTGTGCTGGGGTCCCCATATGCTCCCCCACCCCTGCAAGGGATGCTGCTGTGGCTGTGCCAAGGGAAACAGCTCGTGCCCAGCAGTCTCCAGGGGCACAGAGAGACCACATACCCCCACACAGCCTGGAAAGAGGCACTTTATGCTGTCCTCTGCTCTGTCCCAACAGGGATTCCCTGCTGGGTCTGGTGACCCCATGCCCATGCACTTGCACAGGCTCCAGCAAGTCCCCTTCCCATGGGGATGCCCAAGCTGGGCTGGGGCTTGTGAAGACTATCACAGGCTGATCCCCCCACCCAGGGCGATGGAGGAAGCCCAGGGGACATGTGGCTCTGTGCAAGGTCTGGTCCCACAATGCCAGCTCTGCCCAGCCGCCTGGCTTTATGCCTGACACGTGCTGCCTGTTCCTGCCCCTTCCCTGTGGGGGACCCGATTGCGAGGAGTACCTTGTTTTGGTAGGGGTAGGTAGTTTTTACTACTTATTTTCTTGTTTTTGAGTAAATCTCCCAGTTGCTAAGCAGTTATGGTAATGAAGGCAGGTCAGGGGAACACGCCTGGAGCTCGGGGCACACGGCGGAGAGGTCTGGGCTGGGCTGGAGCTTGGCTTTCATCCTGCTGAAAGTCCTGTCTCCTGCTGGGAACAGCCTCCACCTCGCAGGTAATGAGCTGCCTGGCCTCTCCGCCGTACCCTGGGTGTGCCGGCCGGGAATACTGTCTGCTTGCCACCATCCTTGCCACCATCCACAGGAACATGCTGGCACCAGGACCCCATCCTCTCTCACATCCCCTCCCTGCTCCCTTGGCTGGACCAGGGAAATTCGGCATATAGGGCTGTGGCTGGGATGGTCACCACCAGGACAGAGGGGATAGTGGCATGACAGCTGGACAGGGGCTCATTTGGGGCTACAGCTGGCACAGCAGTAGCTGGAGAAGGCAGCATGTGTGTGCCACATCCATCACCCGAGCTATCACCACTGAGCATCCCAAGCCCCAGCACTGCAGCACTCATCCATCCCTGCCCAGGGATGGCTTGTTCTCCCTCCCGCATGGGTAGCACAGGGAGGACAGGACCTTGCCAGAGCCAGGAGATCCCAGCAGGACCCATCTGAGCCTCGGCCCCATGCTTTTGCCATCAGATCTCTTCCACGCATCCCTACCCAGCCATGTCCTTCCCCCGTCTCACAGACACCCAGGTTTGGCACATGCCTGGACTCGCTGGTGCTTTCTTTCGCACATTCCCAGCTCCTCCCAGACACGCTCATAAGAGCTTTATCGTAGGGCTTTGTTGTGAGCGTAATGGGTAGTTCCTGGCTGCCTTTCATCCTCTCTTGCTCTGTGATCTGGCTGGTTAGGAGGACCTGCAAAGCCTCTTGCATGCTCCTGCTGCTCCTTGCTGGGGAACTTGCTCCCTCCCAGGGACGCAGGACACCCACCTCAGTCTTGAGTTGTAATAGAAAGCCCCTATTTGGGGAGGCCTCCTATTCCAACTCAAGACCAAGGCGACCACTGTCATTGTCGGAGGACGCTGTGCATCCCATCCCCTGCAGCTGCAATCTCCTCCCCAGCTTCATAGCTGCATGCAAAAGTGGAAAAGATCAGGGTGTTTCTGCCTGGTTTCGAACCAGGGACCTTCCGCGTGTCAGGCGAACGTGATAACCACTACACTACAGAAACCCACATCCCATGGCCACTGGATGCAGCCATCGGTGGGACTGTCACCTCCCCCTGGCACTGCAGGGTCTGAGCCAGGAGCCAGGCTTACCCACGTGCAGAGCACCCTTGGGACACACACAGGAACCACAGAGAGGATGCTCAGCATCAGTGAGATGCTAGAGAGCCCTGGGTGCTGCAGCTGCTCGGTGCACAGAGAGGGATGGCATGTAGCAGGGCATGGCATGTGGCGTACGTGTCCACATCACCGCTTTACTCAAGGCATTCAAGAGTAGGGACTTGGAGGGGAGGACCACGGTACTGCTGCATCCAGCACAGCCACTCGTCTCCTGGGAAATCCCAGCAGATTGCTCCTTCTTACAGCAGAGAGATGGTCCTACAAGTGAGGTGGGCTTGGGTGGGTGTGGGACCCATGGCACGGCTAAAAGAGCAGGCAGGGAGCTGTAGAACCAATCCCCAGGCAATGTAGATGGTGAGGTCCAGCCCCAGCAATAAGCACCAACAGGCACAGACCAGGCACAACAGCATCATCTCCTTGCTCCAACACATGGCATCCACAACCATCATAACCCGACCCGCACATGGGCTCACACCCTCATCTCAACAGGGTCCCTGAGCTGGGCAGCCTGTCCAGCCACTGCTTCCCCACCTGCACTGGTACCATCCCTTCCTTTACCCTTTTGGTCTGCCTCTGCTTCCAGCTCCCAGGCCTCTTCCATCAGTCCAGCTCTTGTCTCTGAAGCCACCAAGAGCTGACATTGCCAGTCCCATGCCTGCCTGCCCTTGGGGTCTGCTTGTCATTTTTACCACAGGCACCGTGTGGTGACATTCCCCCTGCGCAAATATTCCTCTCTCACCTTCTCCTCCTTGTGCAGGGGGCTGTGGGGCTTCCCTTGGGAAACAGGCAATGGAGACCCCAAATTTCTGAGCATTGCCAAAAGTCCCAGTAGTTTGGGGCACACAGAGCTGGATGGGACCTAGGATGAGCCCTGCAGTCAGAGTTGGGAGGGGGGGTCTTGCCTGGCCTGGGGCAGAGCAGCCTGCAGAAGACTGAGGTGCCTAACACTGAGTGAGCCTTCCCCTCACACAAGCAAACAAAGTCAAACAAGCAAAAAGCTCTGCCTTTCCCCAGGCATGTACAGCTTGGCCAAACTGGAACAGCTTTTCAGGGCGGTAAAGCTCAGCTCCAGCACCAGGGAAGAACACACAAGGTCCTGCTCTGCAGCGTCCCCATCTCACATCTGCCTTTAAACATGCTCAAAGCAGGAGGCACATCCAAACGTCTGAGACATCCTGGGGAAACACTCCCTGTGGAATTCTGATCTTTAGTTACTTATTCCCGCAGTCACTACACACCTCCCTGTGCTGCCCTGGCAGCATGGGGCTGGGGTCTTGGGGACAAATGTCCCACTGGAGCCATGGGATGGGGTCTCCCTGGCACCTGCTGGGAGCAAAGCCAGGCAGGGAAATGCAGCCATCCTCCCAGCCCCTCCTGCCTGCGTCCTTCTTGTCTCCAGTGTCAGTCTGCTTTTGAACATCAGCTTCCAGACAGAGCGAGTTACTAATTAGCACCTTTAACAAGACCTGACATCATGAGAATGGAGGGGAGGCTGCCCTGCTCGCCTGGGCAGGCTCCAGCACCCCCTCGGAGCCAGGGGATGAGGCTGTGGGCTGTCACCTCTGCTCCCGGGGGGATGCTGCACTGCCCAGCTGGCATAGGCGCCTGCTGCCTGGCTCAGTCCAGCTCATATCTGCCTCCTCGGGGCATGGTCTCCCTCTCCGGAGGCAGAGCTGCAGCTGGATGCTGTGGAGCCTGTGCTGTGTCCCCATGATGCCAGCGACTTTCTCCTCCCTGTCCGTAGCTCCCTCCCACCGCAGCTGCCTGACACCAGTTCACCCAGTCCTTCCAGGCAGGAGCTGGACTCACTGCCGTGCCACTCCTGTAGCACCGCTGCAGCACAGGCAAGTGACAGTGGCCTGGGGAAGTGTCCCTTGGCAGCCGCAATGCTCAGAGGTGCCCTCCCCAGCAGAGATGCTTGGCAGCAGGGCTGCGCCACTGCCTTTGCTCCGGGCAAAACTGGGGAGACGAGGTGCCTTGGGGGCAATCCCAGCCTCACACACGTGTCCCACCACAGCCAGCACAAGCCCCTCACAGCCCTCCTGCATGTGTCCTGGCGACCCTGTCCCCGCCACCACCGCCCCGCACCCCCTGCCCAGCACCCCGCTCACCTGCCGGCCCACGCGGTTGTTGTGCAGCCTCATGCGGGAGTGGATATCCCTGTAGGTTTCCCGGGAATCGAGGAAATCCTTGGAAAACTTCTCCCCATAGTCCACGTCAGGGCTGCACCCTCCCCATTCCCAGGAGTCCTGGAGGCCGGGGGTCTCGGCCGGCATGTGCTCCATGTGCACCCCGTGCACCATGCCTTTGCCGCGGTTCATGGCCTCCAGCTGGAGACGGTGTAGCTTGCGCCGAAAAGCCTCCTCATCGCCCCGGCGCTTCTGGTCGCAGCCGCAGGCCTGCAGCTTGCCAAGGGCGCAGGCGTTGGAGACGGCATGCACCACACCGGCGGCCGCGATGGCGTAAGCGAAGGCGCTCTCCCGAAAGCCTGCGAGGAAGGAGAGAGCGGGGTTCAGGCCGGGTGGCGTGACCCCTGCGGGGGGCTGGATGAGCCCAGCATCATGCAGCGGTGTAGGGAGCTGGAGGCTGGGCTTGTGCCTTGCCTTGTCCTGATGCACCGGCTCCCACCTCGACCACGAGCGAATCCTCGCTCGGTGCTCTCCAACCCCATCTCCATCAGGACACATCGCTGCCCTGAAGCCCAGCCCTGCCCTGGCTGGGACCCCAGCTCCCACCATCACCCTGCTCTCACATTGCCCTGGGAGATACCACCATGGCATTGCTCAGGCATCAGCATTATGGCTCTGATGGGAAAGGCAGTATCTCTTCCCACCTCCACTCAGAGTTTCCCACAATATTAAATATAATGCTGGCTGAGGAATACTTCTGCTGAGGAATGGGCCATTTCTGCTTAACCACAGGGTGCAGGATCAGACAACAACAGGAGCAGGCAGCGCTGCCTGTCCAGTCCCATCTGTTTGCCCATGCCCCTTCCCTCCCTGAGCCCCACCAGTTCACAAGAAGCTCTAAATGCAATACCGCACTGAAAAAATCGAGCATCTCTAGTTTTTCAGAGCACGCCGCGACCGCACCGTGCGCTGCCAGGGCCGGCAGCTGGTTGTCGTTAAACACCGGGGAATGAAGACTTCCACAAGTGTCATTAGCTGGGGATGAGGTGGATGGGGACAGGGACGGGTCCCACCGAGGGGGCTTCACGGGGCTGCAAGCGGGGTCTGTCCAAGGACTGCTTGGCTTCGCTGCAGCTGGGTGAAGAGCCTCCCCTACCTGGGAACTTCTATTTTATTTTAAATGCAAAGTAATACTTTTATTTGTGGTTCCCAGGCCAAGCAGGGAGCCTGGAGTGCCCTTTGCTTCAGTATGAAGTGACCGGCCCCAGCACGAGGAGGGGAAGGAGGGAGAGACAGATTTTGTGCCGTGGCTTCACATGTGAATAAATAAATAGCTGGAGTTCGCCAGCCTCTCTCCCTCCGTTGGACAAGAGCAGCTTTGCTACAGCTGAACAGATGAGAGGTTTTGAGGTATTTTCTCCAGCAGATCCATGCCATCAAACAGGGGGCTTGGGCGAGCACCTCAAAGCACAGATCCCGGGCAGGGGCTCTGCCAGCTCCCTGCCTGTGCCGCGGAGTCACGCAAGGTGAGAACACAACCGCCCCCCGCCGCTGTCGCCCGTCCTGGGCGATGCTCCGCATCACGCATGTCTCCTCGGTGGTTCGCTACCGCCCGCCGAGCAAACGCTATGATCTTATTAAAGGGAAATGAAACGCAGCTCGGAAACCTGCATTTAAAGTCACGCTGCTCTTTTGTGTGTTAATTTGACACTGGTGCATTTAAAAAATTAACGAGGCGCTGCTTAAAAGCCAGTGGGAGCCTCTCCCAGCTTCCCCTTGGTGTGGGACAAGCTTGCTCTCAGCCTGCCTCTTTCCATGCACAAGTTGAACAACATTTTTCAGCGGGCAGGTAATGGGGCTGCTGGTGCATACACTGCACAGCCTCCCCAGGGAAAGTGCTGGCAGGCAGCGCCTGCAACACACCCACAACGCTGTTACAGCAGGACAGCCCAAATCTGGGCAACTGCAGCCCCCCGGTGAGTGATGCAGCATGGAGAACAGCACGGGAAGGTCTCCAGGATCCCCAGATCCTCCCCATATCAGTTCCCCGTCCCCACAATCTGGGCCAGCTCCAGCCCTTCATGAGCCAAACCCGGGCACAGCCCAAGAGCAGGGACTTGTCATTACCACCCCACTCGGTGTCCTCAGCTCCTCACACAGACGGTGCCCAGGGACAGCAGCAGCAAACCCTCCACCCAGTAGACATTCTCCTTTTGGCCTTGCCTTTCCGTTAGCCTCTTTCTCACACAAATCCCCAGCCCAACGAATAATTTCCAATGCAGCATCTCCTCAAAAATCCCTTCTGGAGCCCAGACAGAAGCTCTACCCCACCCAGTCCATCTAGCAAGCCTGTGTCCTTACAGGTAAAGAGGCCGGGTTCGTTTGGTGCCCTCCACAGCTGGTAAACCCTTGGGGTCAAGCCCCAGCCCCTCTCCTTCCTCCGCTGCTCTCCAGCCACATGTGAACTGATGGACGAGGCTGGATCCCAGGACTTGACATCCCAGCACTTTGGGAGTTTTGTCCCCACCTCATCGTGGTCATTTCCCTGCTGACCTGGCCCCGCTGCTCCTGCTTGTCTTCTCACCACCTTCCCTTGCCCCACATTGATGGGGAGCTGTGAGCAACGGGGAGAAAGGGGCCAGGGCAGCACCGGGACCGCAGCAGCCATGCCAGCGCGGTTCTGCTTGGAGGTTCAGTTTACATTCCTTGCTCTACCCCAGCCACACCAGAGCCAGGAGGATTGCAGCAAAGCAGCGAGCAACGTGGCTGCAGGCGACAACCACCGGCCTCGTGGGCTCGGCAAGGGTGGGAGCTTCCAGGAACTGCAGCTGAGCGTGGCGTGCAGCAGCCAGCCCCGAGCCCTTTGAAGGAAGGCTCTCCGGCTACCCCAGCCACCTAAGACCTCAGTGGTGATGTTTCAGTCACCAGATCCCTCCAGAGACCACAGAAGAGGTTGCTGTGGGAGCTGTAAGGAGCAGTATTGCATCCTGCAGGGAAGAGGGAATGGAGGACACCACCCTGACACCATTGCCGGCCCCCAGACTGCTGTGTTCTTAAAGGACCGTGCTGGGCAAGGAGGATGGATCTGAAACCTCGGCCCCAGGTCAGATCCCAAAGCATCATTCTTAGCGGGGGAAAATCTTCCCTGTCGAGATGCACCTAGGAGATGGGAAGCCATTTAGCAGGGTCCAGCTGGCACTGGCTCTGCCACAAATGATGCAGTTTTTCCGTCTCTCATGGAGATGTGGGACAAAGGCAACAGAGCCAGCTCGGACGCAGCTGTGGGCTCCATGGTCTGGAGACCAGAGAGAGCTGGAGTCATGGCCTTCCTCCAACAGCTCACCATCACACCCAGGCAGCGATGCCCTCCCAGCACCCACCACTGCAGCACCTGGGTGGCTTTGAGGGAGCAGGCGGGACAGCCTGGTCCAGGCACAACCTGAGGTACCCCAGGGATGCTCAACTGCCCCCTCCATTAGCAGTACCCCCCAGGAGTCGGGGGCAGCTGCCAGGAGCCGCGGGCACATCGCCCCAGCTCTGCTGGCTGGTGAGGCAGAGGAGAGCTTCTCCCGCCACCTCCTGCGAGGCCTGCGGAGATGGCCAGTCCCGACACGCCGCCTCTCCCCCAGCCCCGCTCCCTCCCCTCCCCTCTCCCTAATTAAACTGCAGGTGAACCTGCCAGGGTCTGGCCTGGCGCCAGGCACTAAACGCCTCCCTGCAGATCCCGACTTGCCTCCCTGCACCTCCATGAGCATGCCAGGGACAGCCCGCAGCCCTCGCTCCCCGGCCGCCCACGGCCCTCCGAGCCTGCAGCCCTCACTGCTTTCCCCCCGCACCTCCAGGGATGCTGCCCTGGCCGCAGGGTCTCGCTTGCACCCATCAGCTGTCCAGGGGGATGGGGGCGTCCGCAGGGTTGCAGCTGAGCATCCCAAGTGCCCATGTGCACTCCAGGGCCAGGTGGGCAAAGCCCTTGGCTTGCCTGGGGGGTACCGAAAATCCTGCCAGCAGCCCAGCTGCAGCTGCGCCAGGCCAGGCACTGCGGTCTGTGGGCACCAGAGCTTGGCTGGGGCTCTTCAGAGCCGGGCGCCGGGGTCCCGAGCTTGGCAGCATCTCCCTGCATAGCCGTAACAGCACCTGCCTCCCTCAGCACACAGCAAAGCGTACCCAAGCTCCGGTTCACAGCTGGCTGGGCCCCAGCACCTGGTGTTTCCAGCCTTGCAGGGAGTTCCCCTCTCCTTGCTGTAAGAAATCAAGGTTTGGCTGTGGCCACGCAGACCCCTTGGCACTGGGAAGCCCTTCAAAGGAAGGCACAGGGCATGCAAGCATCACCCATCCCTCCAAAGCCTCCAGAAGGAACCAGGGGATACTGCACTCCAGAGCCATGTCCCCTCCAGCCACGCACCCTCAGGGGCCTTCAAGGACACCCAGCCCCTCCATGTGGGTCCTATTTATTTCAGAGCTCCATATAGATGGGATTGGGATGAGCAAAGGGGAATGCTCAGGGAAGAGGGATCCCTTAGCACACCTCAGACAGCCCCTGCCCGACAGCCAGACAGACCCAGCCCTGCTGGCACTGCACCCACCCATGGGTGCACACATAGCAGACAAGGACAAAGGCTCGGCAACCCACCACCATCTACAGCCTTTTTTTTGGCAGGCACCCAGGGATGGTTCAGCCCAGCCAAGCCACACGGTGCCCAGCAGCCCATGGATGCTGCAGGGGAACCAGGGTCAACAGGCCACCCTCCCCAGCGAGGTGGACATGATCGTGCTGCTCACCCTTGGAGCAGGAGCAGGGGACCTGTCTCCATTGCTGGTGCAGATGCAGCCACCTGCCTCCACCTCACTGCTCCATCCTACATCTGCCCCTGGGGCCAGGAAAGGATGTCTCTGCCAGCCAGGCCAGCACTTGGAGGGAGAGGGAGGGACAGCAGAGAGGGATGGGACCAGGGACAGGACTGCAGGATGGTGGCAGGGGTGAGAGTGCCAGGGAATGGGCACAAGGGTGGTAAGGATGTAGGCAGGCAGCTGAGGAGCCAGGGAAGACAGGAGGAGGAGGATTTGCAATGGCAATGATGAGCCTGGATACACAGAGGGGACGTGGGCCAAAGAGGATGGGGAGGGTGCAGATGGCACTGGAGGCTCAGCAGGAGATACAAGGGACATCCCACACCCCAAGGGTGCAGCATCAAAAGAGCAAACTTGTAAACCCACAGCCCGTGGAGGTTTCTAAAAAAAACACAGGGGTTCTGTGAGAGCAGGGACGGTACATCCCTAGGCACCCCCTCTGCTGGCTCTCCTCTAACCTGTTGTTGTGCCTCACAGCCACTGTGCCCCGCACCCCAGGGACAGCTGCATCGCCCCGCTGCCTCCAGCAGGACTGTGCTCTCAGCGTCCCTGTCCCCAGCTATGCTGCCCAGAAGCTACCCCAGACTCCCAGCCCTGTCCAATTTGACAGCTCCTTCCTGGCTCCCCAGGGCTTGCACTCAAACTTCTGGGATCAGATCAGTGGAATGGGGAGACAGGCACTCATTTGCCACTGTGCCCTGCTCTGTCCCCAGGGGATGAGCCCGCCAGCTCCACCAAGTGCCTGGATGCCAGGCAGAGCGTGGGACAGGCACCGGCGCTGCACCCCGGATGGCTCATGCCCACCCTGAGGAAGATGTAAGAGATGCAGGAGGGCAGGGCGGAGGTGGGGAGCAGAGCCAAGCAGGGAGAGCGGGAGGGAGAAACCAGCTACAAATAATTTAAAGTGAGATTCACGCACGGCTGAACTGATGGCAGAAGAAGTGGGAAAAGGAATGAAAGATTAAAGGGGTCTGTCACTTCAGGTTACAAACAATGATCCTATGAGCACATTGCGTTCTCAGGCACGGCAAGGATGGGGCAGGGCGCAAAGCAGAGACCTGGTCCCCAGGGGTCAGCTGCATAAATGCCTGCAGCACAGAGCCGGCACCCCTCGCTTCCACTGTTTGCCTCTCCTCTGGCTCCAGGCTCGGGAGATGCACCCAGCATCCTTGCTCTGGTGGCTGTTTCTGTAGCAGCTGTAAGGCAGAGCTCAAAGCTCCAGCTCTGTTACTGAGGGACACGAGTGGGCTGGAAGCAGGCCAGGACACCAGCCTCAAGGCTTGCTCCACACCAGAACACCTCCCAGCAACAACATGGGATGGTCTGGGTGCTCGGGTTGCATTATGCACCTCTGCTGCCAAAACAGGAGTGCCATGAGGTGCCCGTCTGCTCTGCTGCTCCAGCCATACCTCTGTCCTTCCCTGGTGCTGGTTCTCCATCCCAGGGAATGGAATCCCACCGGTGTTGGGAGCCTGGACTGAGCCATACCCAAGAGCTCAGGACTGGGACAGGAACCCAGGGGCTGTGGGAGTCCCCACACCCATCGGTCACAGCCCTGACAGCGAGAAAGGCTGCGGTGGCATCTGAGACACAAGTGAGCTGCAAGTCACCAGCCACCACCAGACCTGGTGGGCTGAGGGGTGGATGCAGAAGGTCAATGCTCTCCACTGCTGGAGCTTCTCACCCAGCCTGGTGGGACCCAGCGCAGGGAAGCTCGCTTGGGTGTGTGAGCAACTTGAGCCAGCAAGTCGGTGTCTCCTGCCGCCCCAGGAGACTAGAAATGAATTGCATTCCTCAGAGGACCTGGAAATACCTCGATGCTTATCAGAGCTGACGGTCCCCACCCTCCCTGCCAGGCCCTAACCTGGGTGCTGCTCATGGAGGGAAGAGACACTGCCCTTCTCCAGGCACCAGCGTGCCAAGAGGGGCCACAGTTGCTCCATGGCAGCACCACAGCCCTGATGCCACACGTGCTCCAAGGTAGCATCCCCTTCAGTGAAGCTTTGCTCATTTGCCACAGACACGAGGGACCTCCTGGCACCAAAACGCTTCTGTGCTCCACTCTCCAGCCATCTTCCCACCTGCTACAGCTGCCTGGGGGCTCCTGCCACCGCATTCTCTCAAAGGCTTGTAAGCCTCAAGCTGCCAACCTTTCCTCTGTGAGACTCTCCTCACAGTCCCAGGGAGAGACGATGTAGGATGTGGAAGGATGTTCGGGGAAGGGGGGGCCGAGGCACCTCTCAGCTAGACATCAAGCTAGGAGATTCCCAAAGGGGGCAGGTGAGCAGCACCTTTGGTAGTTTTCACCTTCCTCAGGAGCTGGAGGATCAATGCATTTGCGGGGCACCTTGCCTGTCCTCAGTGACCTGCCTGCCTGACACTGGCACCATATTGTCCTCTCCTGCCCACAGTCTGGGGCAATGGGTACTTAGAAACTTGCTGAGGCCCAGGCTTCGAGAAGGGTACTTAGGTGAGAAGATAGATTTGAGTCCTACAGAAGGTCCCATCAGGTCACAATCTTCATCTGCACCATGCAGGGCAGCCCCGCTGCACCCCCAGAGTCCGCTCCTGAGAGAGAGAGTATCAACTGAGGAGGCTCTGACACAGGCAGAACCAGCTATGCCTGAGAGGGAGACAAGGAGACCCCGGCACCAGAGCTCAGCAGACCATGGAGGGCTAGGAGAGCTCTCCCAGCAGTGCAGGTGGGGGCTCTGCGAGCAGGCAAGCTCACAGAAGAGACTGTCTCCCTGCTCCTCGGTGCCACCATGTTCTAGGGTCCCACAAAACAGAGAGCCCTCAGCTCTCTGCACTGGGGACCCAAGACAAAGGCAGGACGCCAGGGTGATGGGCTCACAGAGCTACGTCCCATTAGCTAGGGGCATTTCTGCTCACCATGATGCACTGAAACACCATCCCCAGAGCAGGAGTGAGCCAAGATGCTCACTGCGTCCACCAAACTGAATCCTGGAGCATGGCATCCACATTCAGACCCACCAACTGTGCTGCACACCCATGGCACTGCTCCAAACACCAGCCTACACCACATGGGGGGAAAATGCCAGAAAGCGGTGGGGCCTGGAAGGAGCCTTGGGAGCAGCTGGGTCTGGACAGTGAGGAGCAGCTCAGGACATGGGCCAGTACAAATGTGCATGGAGAAGAGCCAAGCTCTGCCACAGCGCAGTGCTGCTTGGTCTGGTAGACCTTGAGGTTTCCCAGGCTCTGTCTCGTCTTCATCCGCGAGGATGCTGAAGAGCCGGCCTGGTCCCCTGGGCCAGGGAAGAGCTGTGCCCCTGCACAGCTCCCATGTGGAGCCCATGAGGGCTCCTGAGAGCAGGAGCTGGGCAGAGGAAGAGGAGGGAGACCATCCAGCCCTTACCTCTGC
The DNA here is from genome assembly GCF_034619465.1 of Leptosomus discolor. Taxonomy (NCBI): domain Eukaryota; kingdom Metazoa; phylum Chordata; class Aves; order Leptosomiformes; family Leptosomidae; genus Leptosomus; species Leptosomus discolor. Next base: position 17,974,911 of record NC_141395.1, on the reverse strand, counting down.
TGAAGATGATGCTTTCGTAGGGGATCTTGTTCTTGGTCTCGAGGCTGGAGCAGTTCCAGCGCTGGTCCCGGAACTGGTGCTGGCACTCATGGATGGCGATCTGGATGCCCTGGATGGCCGAGGCAGTGACGTCGGGGTGGCGTACGCACACCTCCAGCTGCCGCCGTGTCAAGCCCGGCAGGGTCAGGCACACCGTGTTGGCGTTCAGCACTGGCTCCGACGGCAGCTTCAGGCCCAGGATCTCATTGGAGCAGGAGCTGGCGGGGGGGAAAGGGAAAACAGTGAGCTCGGAGCAAGCAATGTGCCAACCACTTGCTTCCCCTTCGAGGAGGGGGAAGAGCTTGTGGGGGAACGCACATGGGGAGGGAGATGCTTCTTAACCCACATTGTGCCTGCTGCCTGTCAAGAAGGCTGGGAACCCCCTGAGCACAACATCAGCTCAACCAGGCAGAGATGCCCCAGCAGCACTGGGGCTACAGTCCTCTCCAGCCATGTTGGCACAGCCTGGACAACTCAGTAGCCTGTGCCCAGTAGCAGATAAATTTGTCCCTCTTGCCTCTGCACCCCAGTATCTCCCAGGGCTGCACCCTCTGTGTGCTCCCCCAGGGATCTCCCGCCCTGGCCACGCAATGCTGACTCTCGGACTCCCCGGCTTGCCTTCCCCAGAGAGCGTGGGTTTACCCCTGGGAGAATCCAGAGACCCCGGTGCAGGAGACCCATCCCAGGTCTGGCTCCATCCTTGTTGCTGGCTGATCCCTTCCCTGCATCTCCCATATTCCCATGGCACTGCTGGTCCTCACAAGGGAAGTAACCAGAGGGACGAGCCTTTTCCTGCCACTCGGCTGGGAAATTCGGAGCCGAGTACCCTGCCAAACACCCTCAAGCTCCCAGCAACAATCCCAAATCCACCGTCATCCCAGCCCCACCGGAACTGATGAGCACAGAGACCAGCAGACAGATGGGTGCAAGGGGAAGCACATGGTCCATGACAGGGGTAGAATTACTTATACAAATGGAGATGCTGCCTGGGCAAACAGGGCAGTAGATGAAGTGTGGGGAGATGGACAAAGCATGTCCAGAGAGAGGTACCTGGAGCTAAGACAAGGGAACACAGGACAAATGGATGCAGAGAGGGAGATGGAAGGGGAAGAAATGTTTGCCCAGCTCCTGGAAATGGCTTGAAGGACCCTGGGATCCACAGCGTCCAAGCAGAAGACCTGCAAAACGAGCAGCAGGCAGCGAGATGCCCAGCAGCATCCTGCATCTTGCAGCAGGGTCCATCAGGCGCTCAGCACTGCCGCGCTCCTTGCTCAGGACAGCTCGGTCCCTGCTGAGAGCTCTCTCTGGGCAGGGCTCCTTCTCCCCAGGGACAGCCAAGAGCTGGGTCCCTGGGAGGAGCAAGGAGCTTGGGGCCCTTTGAACCTTGATTACAGAAATGAGTCCTGGAGGAGGATGCTGGTGGAAGGACAGCACCTGCCTTATGGAGCAGCCAGGTCTTGGGGAGAAGGGTTACTCCTCCTCTGCTCCCCCAAATCCTGCAAGCCTGGTGCAGGTACGTGGACAGAAGCAGCTCTCCAGGGTCAGGGACTGACTTCTCAAGCTCAGTGCTCACCCAGCTCTGGAGGAACAGCTCAGCCCCAGGGTCCCTGCTGAATTACAGCTTGCTTAGGGGGGAAGCGAAGCTGTCAGGGTCAGGTTGCTACTTTCTCCAGCTTCCCACGAGTGTTTATACCCACCCCACCACTTCCACAGACGATATGTGGGTCTGCCCCAGTGCAGATCCACAGTGACTCCAACAGGGAAAGTCGAGGTGGAGGGAGAGCAGAGAGAAGGAGAGCGGAAGGGGGTGCATCCCTCCAAAGCCCCTACACATCTGCCCATCTCCCGCACTCATTCACACTGTCGAAGCAAGCCCTGGCTGACACAAGATGCAAAGCAGGTCCGCAGCTACCACCATCGCCAAGCCCAGCAGCTCCTGCCCCAAGCACTGCAAGGACCTTGTTCCCTGCCTGTCCTGAGCCAGCCACAGAGCCTGCCACCTTCTCCCCGGGCATCCCGGGGTGGGGGGGCTGTTATGGTCCTTCTCCCCATTGCACTGCAGGGAAACTGAGGCAGGGGCCCTTATTTAGGGCCCCGGCGAGCGGAGGGAAGGTCCTCCTGCCTCTTGCTCCACCCAGGGCTCAGGGTGGCCAGGAACCGGCAAGGAGCTGTCACTGTCACTCTCCCTAGGAGGACACAGCGCTCCCCCCAGCTCTCTTCCCCCTTGAAATCTGGATTTAAACTTGATTTCACGGTGACAAGCCCCCAGGTCACAGGCTGCAGCGGCTGCTGCTTTAATTAATACAAGTCCCAACGTTAACAAATTATATTTAAAGGGGCTGGAGGGAGGGGGAAGGGCGGGGGATACCCCCCCACATACACTCACACCAGCACCAGGGTTAACCCCTGGCTGCCTGCAGCGCACAAGTTTGGGAGCAGGCAGAGGGGAGCTGCCAGCCACCCGGGGGAGATGGAGACGGACAGGGGTGGTGAGTGTTGGGGGGCCGTTTTCTGGAAGACAAACGGCCCCCTCTTTCCCCCCCCCCTCGCTTTTAGGATCGGCGGAGCCGGGGAGGGGATCCCCCGCGCCGGTGCGTGCCCCTGGGGTGCGGAGCCCAAAGGCACCCATCCAGCGGGCACCGTCCCCCCCGTCAGTGCCATCCCCCCCCGGCATCCCCCTGGCCTCCGCGGACCCCCGGCAGTGAGTCCCGTCCTCCGCCCGGGGAGAGCGGGGAAACTGAGGCAGGCAAGGCGGGCGCTGGGGAGGCTCCGGCCGGGGAGGAAGGGGGACAACCTCCCGGAGCGGGGGGAGCCGCGCATCCCGGCGGCGGTCCGCCGGGACGGGGAGAAGGCGGAGGGGGGAGCAGCGGCTGTGACAGCCCCCTGAGCGGGGGGCCGCAGCCGTGCGGGGCCGGGCCAGGGCGGCGGGCACCCGCCGGAGCCCCCCGGGCAGCCCGCCCCCGGTGCGGGGCTGGGTGCGGCGGCTTCCCGGCGCCCTCCTCGCGGGGCCGGGGCGCTCGGCGGCGGCGGGGCTTGCGGGGGGGTGGGGGGGGGATGTGCAGCTCTTACCTGGGTACCCAGAGGCTGAGCAGCAGCGAGCAGAGTCCGTGGGCCAGGGCCGGGCGCATCTTCGCTGGGGCAGCGGCTGTGCGGGCTGCGGGCGGGCGGGCGCCTTTGGGGCAGGGGCGGCGGGGCTCGGCGCTGCTCTCTGCCCGCTTTGTTTGTTGTGGGTTGTTTGCTTGTTTGTGTTTTCCCCTCTCCTCCCTCTCACTGGCTCCCTGCGCGCCGGGGCTCGGCTCGCCGGGGCGGCTCTGCCATCCTCCCGGGATGCCCCCCCCGCCTCCCGCCGCCCCGGCGCCCGCCGAGCCCGGCGAGGGCTGAGCGCCCCCCGCCCTGCCCTCCGCCGCCCCGCCGCGCTCAGCCCCCCGGCTCAGCCCCCCATGGCAAGACGCTCCGGGGGGCCGGGGGGGGCCTCGGCCCGCGGGGCGCGCTCCCCCGCCGCTCCCCAGGGCGCCCCGGGGCTCCGGGGCCGCGGCGGGCGTGGGCAGGGCTCGCCGGGCGAGCGGCGCTGCAGCTCCCGCGGGGCCCGCAGGCACATGGGGAGCCGCGGCCCCCCCGCCGCCCCCCGCCGCCGGTGTCGCCGGGCCGCCGGCGGAGCGGGCAGGGTCGCGGCCGGAGCGCCCCGGGAGCGCTGGGCGCGGAGCGGCGGCGGCGGCGGCTCTGCCTGGGATCGCGCTGCGCCGAGCATTACTCAGCGCCCGGAGCCCGAGTCCCGACACGTCCAGACAGGAGCCCGCGGGGGAAGGACGGGGCAGAGGGTGGCAGCGGGGCGGGGAGCCGGCGTGTCGCACGCAGCCTGCCGGGGAGGGAGCGGGCGGCGGGGGGGCGAGCGCCGGCCCGGGGGGAGCGGGCACGGCCGGCGGGGGAGTGGGCGCGGGGAGCGGGGGGGTGCGCGGCGTGGGGTGGGCACGGCGTGGGGGAGCGCACCGGGGAGCAGAGGGGGTGCGGGGGAAGTCGGGGCGGCGTGGGGGAGTGGGCTCGGCGTGGGGGAGTGGGCTCGGTGTGTGGGGTGAGCGTGCACAGCGTGGAGAAGTGTGTGAGGTGGGTGTGCGCGGGGAGCCGGGTAAGTGTGCGCGGCGTGGGGGAGCGTGTGTGGCGTGGGGTGAGCGTGTACGGCGTGGTGATGGAGCATGGGGAGAGGCGGGTGTCCGCGGCCTGAGGGCAAGCGCGGACGGTGCAGGGGACCTGGGGGAGCGCGCACAGCGTGGGTGGGTGTGCAGAGGGCGTGGGAGGAGGGTGCTGTGGGAATGGGGTGAGTGTGCATGGCCCGCGTGAGTGTGCATGGCATGGGATAAGTATACACAAGGTGCGGGGTGAATGTGCACAGCGCGAGCGTGCTCCACGTGTGGGGGAGTGCATGGGGTGTGGGATGATTGTGCATGGCATGGGTGAGTGTGCACGGCATGCATGGGTATGGGGGAGCGTGTGCAGTGCAGAGTGAGTGTGCACTGCATGAGTGAGTGTGCGCTGCATGAGTGAGTGTGCATGGCAGGGGTGAGTGAATGGGGTTGTGTACGGTGTGGGGTTAGTGTGCATAGGGCATGGGTGAGTGTGCATGGTGTGGTTGAGTGTCCACTAGGTATGGAGCGAGGGTGCATGACGTGGAGTGAGTGTGCATAGCAGGGTGAGTGTGATTGAAGTATGGAGAAAGCGTGAGTGGTGAGGGTGAGCATGCATGGAGTGCGGGGTGACTGTGCACAGCCTGGTGCAAGCGTGCACTGGGTGTGGGATGAGTGTGCATGGGTTGTAAGGTGAGTGTGTGCATTGTGGGTGAGTGTGGACAGTGTGGGGTGTACATAGCATGGGATATGTGAGGAGTGGAGATGAGTGTGCCCATGGTGTGGGGTGTGCATGGGATGCTGGGGATGCACAGAGGTATCAGGGTATGCGCATGGGGACGGGGGGTGCATGGCACGAGCTGCGGGTGTGCAGGAAAGTGCCTCTCTCTGTGCACAAGTGTGTAAGTGTGAGTGGCACATGCTGGGGGTGTGACACTATGTGTGTGGGCACAGAGCATGTCCATGTACATCCCTTGGAGGTACTAGCCCCATTTTGAGCTGCCCCAGCCCAGTGCCAGGGAAGCAGCACGGCAGGGCCCATGCCTTTGGAGGAGCTGTGGATGTGGCACTGGCTTCCCTCAATGGGACTGCCAAGTGCTCCCTGCCTCAGCTTCCCCACGAACCCTCCTAGGCTGGGCACCCAGATTGTGCCCACCTCCCTAGCACCATCACTGCTTTGCGAGGTCCTGCTGGGCCAGGGGGTCTCTCATCTGGGAGCTGTGCAGTGGCCTCTGTGCAGTCTCTGTGTCCTCCTGCTGCTCCCTTGGGGACAGGAGGGTGGCCCCAGGAAAGCCTGGGGTAACTGGGCTCTCAGTGAACAGTGTCTGCTCCAACACAGCCCTTTCCCACTCATGGGGATGCTTGGTGTCCCCCGAGTTTGGGTGCCCACGCTGGGGCTGGAGGGACTCCTCTTGGGCGCTGGTGGCTGAGGGATGGTGGGCAGTGCCCCCGCAGTTCCTCGGTGTCCCCAGCTGCTCTGGCCCACACTGTGCTGGTGTTCACACCGTGAACAGCCAGGCAGCAGCTGGCAAAGCACTCTCCCCCCGGGCGGGCACCGCGCGTCTCCGCGCCGGCACAGCAGCGCTGACGGGGGCTGCCAGCTCTGCTTGCGTGTCGGTTCCTGTTTGCACTGGGGAGGAAAATGCATTTCCTTTGGGAAATGAGTTGCAATCTGGGGTTGGGCCCGAAGGCTGTGCTGTGCCCCTCCAGGGACTCTGGGTGCAGGGGGGTGGCATCCCCACTGAGGTCTCTTTTGCAATCCTGGGGGTGCTGGCTGTTCTTCTGCCCCCAGCTCTGCTCCTGGGCGGGCTTAGCCTGTGGACAGGTGGGAGAACTGGCACAGGGCCGGCATCTACCCTCCAACTTCCCTGCCCATGCAGCTTGGCAGGAGGGGGGGGGTCACAGACCCCTCTGTCCCTTGGGCAATGCCCTGAGTGCACAGAGGGTCCCTCACTCAGTGTCACCCAGGCACCCATCCCACTTCCTTCATAGCTGCTGCCCTCCTGGGTCCCCCCAGCACCCAGTGGGTGATACGGGTGTCCCACAGGAGGTTGGTAGTGCTGTCAAGACCACCCCTCAGCCACCCTGCCACTGAAGGGGGCAGAGGATGCCTGACGTCTTGCTGGAGACGTTGGCTGACAGAAGGTGTGGTGTCGGGGCTGGGCAGAGCACACCAGGGGACTTGTTGGGGTGACACACACTGGACCCCAACATAGGGACCATTGCTCCTGCCCTCCTCACCTCCTCCCACCCGAGACCTGGCTCCTGTGCTCCATTTCCCCTTTGCACCCTGGTACAGACTGACTGAACCACCCCTTAGCAGGTGGGGGGGAGGCAGAGGAGCAGCCCCCTCTGCCAGGCAGCACCCTGGATTTGGTGTCCCCAGCAGGACTTCACCACCCCCTGCTTTCTCAGGCCACCCCAGGGGTTACACTCAGGCATGGGCTGCCCTTGTCCTGGACCCACCAGAGGGTGCTCTGGGGGCTCCTTTTGGGGGTCCCCTGGTGAAAGCGGGGCTCCTTCCCACGAGAAGGCGACTCCTGCTGCTCCAGCGACCCTGGCGCCCGGGCTCCGGGAGTGCAGATGTTTGTGCGTTCGTTAGGATCCTGCGCACAAATAGATGCCAAGGCAAATCAGAGGGGGAAACGCTTTCATCCTCCTCCAGCCCTTAATGACATAATCGCTTCCAAGAGCGGGTGTCTCACTCGCACGCTCCTGCTGACTTGGGGAGGAGGCCGGCCGCTGCGTCCCACTGTCTCGGCACTCACAGCAAGGGCAGGTGGGGGAAGGACCTGTTTCCTCATGTCCCAGCAACATCCCTGGGGCTGAAGCAGGGCCAGGTGAGCCCTTTGCTCCAGCCTTTCTTCTGCGTCACATCGGCAAAGCCCTTAAGCACAAGATTAAGCATCTGTGGTGGCCCAAGGAACTGGAGGCCTACAGGACAGGATCTGGCCTCTTCGAGCAGAGATGGGTACAGGCAGGCATGTGAGGCTGGTGGAGGATGCTTTGGTCATGATAGAAGCATCAAGGCTTAGGGCAAAAGCTGGTCCTTCTTTGAGCACCGCAGCTGTCCTTGTCACTGCTGCAGTCCCCCAGCTGGGGACACAGAGCCATGGGACCTGCCACCTTCCAGCTTCTCTCCTGTCTCCAGCACCCCTCAGCAGCCCCACACTCTGCAGAGCCCAGGCAGGGATGTGGAAAGCTCTCAGAGCTGGCATGAAGGGTGTTGCCCCCCAGAGCCAGGGCAGGAAAAGTGGGGGGGGGCGGGTCACTGGCACAGGACACCATGGGAACAGCCCTTGGAGCTCCCCTGCCCAGGCCAAAGCACCCAGGCAGGTCCCTTCCCTCAGCAGGTTACCGGCATGTGCTTTGTGCAGGGGATTGGGGAAGCATCCATCTCTCTTCCTCACCATCCTCCCTTCCCTCCATCCTTCCATCCCTCTCTCCCTCCATCCCTCCTACCATCTCTCTGTCCCTCCATCCCTCCATCTCTACACGCTACATCCTCCTGCTCAGCCCTAGGCTGTCTGCATTTCCCTGCTCCTTTCCTCTTCCCTTATGCAGAAGCAGGTCCTGCCAGCACCCCACACCACAGGCTTCACACCCCCAGGAGAATGGGGATGGCTATTCTGTTGTCGTCTCCATCAGGACCCCTTTGCAGCACCTCTGCATGTAGCCCCTGGCTCACTGGCTCCGTTCCCCTCTTCCCTCCTGGCAGGTGCCCTCCTTTAGCCCCTTCTACCTTGGAATAAGCAACCTCCAAGCCCTGTGCCCTGGACAATCATGCAGTGGTTTTCATAGGCACTGGGTAGAGGGTCTCTGGCATCTCCTTGGAGCAGGGGATCATCTCTCTGGGGCTTTGGGTTGTCCAAGGATGACCCCCTAGAGACCCATGGCAGGGAAAGGCAGGGGCTGAGATCTCTGTTGTATAATGCTGCTCCCACTTGATCTTACGGACTGGCTGCAGATGGAACTGGAGGACAGCACGAGGAGAGACCAACCTGCTCCAGCCAAGCACGGCAAGGCCATGGCACAGCCTTGGAGGGGCTAATGGCCCCTGGGACCATCAGGTCCAGCCAGTCTGTGTGTGCAGGTGTGGGAGGATGGGACAGCTCTGCTGACCCAGAGTGGGGCTGAAGGGGTGCAGGGGGAAGTTCTGGAGAACCTTAAAGTGTGGAGGAGCAGGAGGATGGACAGAGATGGAGAAGGAGAAGGACCAGGACAGACACTCAGTCTGATGCCACCAGGACCTGGAGGCCAGAGGGGAAGGGTGTTGGGAGCTGCCTGGCTTGTGGTCTGCAGTGGGGCACGCAAGCCAGTTTGGAGGATGAGGAGGAAGGAGAGGTTCACCAAGAGCCCATGCAGCCAGCCACGCACCCAGCTTTCACCGTCCTGCAGCGCAGCTCTCCTCGCTCCCCTGCCCGGCAGCACCCACGGGACCGGAGCAACGGCTGCGTGAGTCAGGGTTGGGCGTGGGGTCGGGGCGACCCTGCCTTTTGCGGCAGCGTTAGTCACCGTGCCAAGCTGCCCCAGCCCAGCATCAGCGGAGCCCCCAGCATCGCTACCCTCCTGCTGGCTCACACCCCGTGACCTGCCCGAGTCTGCTCGTGTGACTCAGGAGCCAACCGCACGGCCACTCGGCCGGCCCGGCCAGTCCTTCTGGCTGCCCAGGGCCAGGGTGCTGGCGGGGCCCAGGGCAGTGGGTGCACGCCAGCCCCAGCGCTGTCGCTTGGCCACGCTGCCCCTCACGTCAGGGCGGAGAGGCAGGATCCGGCCACCTCCGGCCATCCCCCAGGAGCATCCTTGTGGTGAGGCAGAACTTCCCTCTTTATCCTCCTTCCAGCACCTAGCAGCGGGTGCCACAGTGGCAGCAGAGTGCAGGGAAGAGGTTGAAGCTCCACTGTACGTACCATCCTGCAGGACCCTCAAATGCCCAGGCTGGGACAGGCCCCCGCACCACAAGGACTGTGCAGGGGGACACCCCGTGGCAGAGCATCCTCCAAGCTGGTTGGGGTGCTGGTATGACCAGGATGGGGGATCACAGCCCCTGCACTGCCTCTGGCAAGGAAAGCATGTCCCCAAAGGGCCAAGCTGCCAGCTGGGGTGGTGGCTGGATGGGACCGCCCAGGCATGTCTGTGTGGCACTGCCCTGGGCACCTCTTCCCTGTGGGGAGGGAGGCACAGCCCCAGGGATGGACGGAGGGTGCTGGTTCCCATGGAGGCTGAGCAGGACATGGAGCCACCTCAGCAGTCACTCCTCCGGCAGCTGTGCTCTCAGGGAGGGGGAGGGTAGGCATAGGCAGAGCCCCCTCCCCAGAGATGGAGGATGGCTGCTGCCCTTGTTACAGGGTAAGTCATGAGGCTGCGGGAGCAGAAGGGATTTGGATAAGGTGAGATGTTGGCAGTCAGAAACAGGACCCAAGAGTGGGGGTTCTCTGCCCTGCCCTTCTGCTGGGGGGCACTGAGGGGTCCTCTGGGAGGGGGCAGCTCCGTGCCAACCTCCAGAGCCCACCACCCTTGCAGACACTGCTTAGTGTCCGCTATGCCAGCACGGCTGGCCCCAGGATGTTGTGGTGGCACAGAGTTGGGGCCAGACACCAGTGCCAGAGAGGGTCAAAGAAAAGGAGGGACACAGACCCCTCATGTGCACAGGCAGTCTCCCCAAACAGCACATCTGGGCATCCTTGCACACGCCATCTCCCGTCCCTCCAGAGCTCATGCCCACTGTCTGCACCCTGCTTTGGGTGCCCCAGGTGCCAGCGCATCCCCTTTCTTGGGTGTTTGGAGGTGCTGCAGTAGGGCTGGCCTGGACACCTTACCCAGCATCCACCTCTCCCCTGCCAGACCCAGCGGCTGGCAGAGATGAGCCAGATTCTCCTGGGCAGGTCAGGGTGGATGTGACCCCGTGGCTGCATGGGTGACATCTGTCACTGGGAGCTGGAGTGGGGACAGAGGAGGACAGTTGCAGGCAGCTCCCTGGAGGGAGCAGCAGAGCCTGGAGAAGGAGAGCAAGAGGCCTCCTGGGAGAGCAGGGCTGGGCAGGCAGGAGCCCTGGCTGGGATCCAGTTCCGCCGGCCAGGCAGCCCCCTGCTCGGCACCCAGCAGCCAGCAGGCAGAGGGACCGCAACCAGGAGAAATGGGTTTGTTGGAGGTTTCGGGTACTGCTGTCCAAGCCTTCCCTCAGCTGAGCTGGTATCTGGGTTTCTCAGCCTACCCATCACAGGCCTATCTGCAATACTCCAAACTTTCCTAAAAAGCTTCTTTTTTTGGCAAAAACAGTTTATTTTTGGTCCCAGTCCAGAGGGATTTTTTTTTCCGAGTTTGATTGAATTAATCTGTCCAGCTGTTTTCAACTTGGGCAATTGAAGGGAAACTTGTGCTCTTCCCATTTGAAAAAAAAAAAATAAAATAAAACGAAGCCATTAATGTTACAGGGGTTTGGGATTCTTTTTTTTTTTTTAACCCAAATATTATAAAATTCCTCTTTTTCCCTTGGGAAGATCCTGCAAGTTTTGCAATGTAAACTGCTCAGCATCAGGGATCTGCACTACACACGCACACATACAGCTACACCCCCCAGACTCTCTGACTGCATGTGGCACCCACACAGCCACCCTTGTGCACCCCTGGCTCACACCAGCCCCCCAGAGCTGGATCCCACCTGAGCACTGCCCCCAAGAGCATGGGGCCAAGAGTTTGGGAGGGAGTCAGGGGGGCTCATACATACATGCACTTTCTCTCACGTACAATCCCACGCACACCCGTACAGACAACCAGCCGCCAGCATGCCCCCCGGGAACCTCCCCGAACCCCCGTGCACACCCACATTCATGCAGCCCCATGCACACCCCTATACGTTTCCCCCACCGTGCCCTCCTATGCACACCCCCATGCAAACTCCCCAGACATCCCCATGCCCTCCCATGCACGCCCCCCATGCACTCCCTCATGCCTTCCGTACACCCCGCCACCCAGGTCCCCCAAAACCACCCCCATACATCCCTCATGTCCACTCCCCCTCTTCCCCACACCCCCCATCCCCCTCATGCACCCCTCATGCCCAATCCACCCCCCTCCACCCCCCCTCCACGCCCCATGCACACCCTCCATGCCCACTCCCCCTGTTGTTCCCCCCCCCCCCCATGCCCCCCCCGGGAACCCCCCGCCCCGCATGCCGTGCCGCAGCGCCCCCTGGCGGCCTCCCAGTGCCGAGCCGGCCGCCCCGCCCCGCATCCTGAGTTGCCACGGCGACGGCGGGGATGCTGCAGGCCTTTGAGGGGGTACAGTGGGCTCCTAGGGGTCTGGAGGGCTCCTGGGGCACTTCTGGGGACCTGGGTTGTTACTGGAGGCGGGGGGGGGGGGGGGGGGGATGAGAGGTCCCTAGGGACTGCTGGGGTCCTTCTAGGAGTCTGAGATGGGGATGGGGAGTTCTTGGGGAGCTCCTGGAGGTCTGGGGAGCTGTGGGGGACTGCGAGGGGTCTAGGGAACTGGGAGATTGTTAGGGGGCTCTGCTGGCCCTCTCCAGACCACTGGATCAGGTCCAGTCCCTGCCTGGCTACTGGCATCACCTCCTTACGCCAGGACCTCTCCTGGCTACAGAGGGAATGGATTAGGCTCTGCCAGCTCAGGGACAGCAGGGACCAGTGGTAGGGAGTTGGCATCTCTCACAAGAGCTAATCCTTCTCCCCAGTTGGGCAGGGCACTTGGAGATAGCCTGGGAGTGCAGAGGAGCTACCCCACAATCAGTGGCCATGTGCCTCTCTCCAAGAGCCTTGCCCCTGCTCTAGCTCCATTCTCCATCTTCCCCCTCCACATTTTTGGCTTTTGTGGTCTACAGCCTTCAGGAGCTGTGTTTTGGGGCAATGGCAGAGAGGACACAAGTTGGATCCCTTACTCAAAAGAACTACCTGTCTTCCCCAGTGTTTATCCATGATGCAGACGCCCAGAGCCATGTTCATGCAGCATGAAAGCAGCCCATTGTAGGGAAACTGAGGTAGACTCCAGAGAAGGAGCTTGCTGAAGGTCAGAGCTAGGACTCTGACATCTCACAGAGAGATTCAGAATCCCCCAAGTGTAACTGCCTCAGCCTGGGATGTCTCTTGGGAGAGAGCAGGGGCGACACAAAGTTTCACAGGACCTACCTGAACTGAGGTCCCCTGATGTACAGCCCAGGGCTTGAGATGTGCCTCAGTGTTTCTAGTTCAAAGGGCTCAGCCTACGAAATGGGTCCCCACATCTCCCAGCACACAGACCCTGCATCTATGCAGCTCCCTTCCTGCAGGGCCCTCCTGCACCCATGCGTGTCCTCCCTGTCCCTGACATACCTGCACAAACACAGTAAGACATGTGCAAACAAACATGCTCTCACACAAGCACACGTGGGGACAGTGTCACTGGCACACACACGCTGACAATTTGCCCTGTATTCATAGATATGCATGAAGACAAGCAGGCCAACTTGTTTGCGCACCCACAAGGGGCTCACGCTCACTCTGGTGGGTGTGCACCAAGCTCACATGCACACATATGGTCGTGAACACGCATAGACATGTTACCTGCGCACGCACACACCTGCACACCGAGCTGCTTGCATGCACAGGTACCTTCACCCACACCCACCCAGCCCTGCTCACGCCCACCCATGTGTTCCATGGGCGGGCGCGTGGCCGGGAGTTCCCGGGAGCCCCGTGTGCCTCCCCTCTCCCCGCACTGCTGTGGGCAAGCCAGGAGGGAATTTCCAGCTGCAAAGCTGCAGCTGACAGATTTAGATGCTCCCGCCCCAGCACTTGCTGGGCCAAGTTAATGGTTCACCAGCACCCTGCTTCCCCTGCCCTTCCCGCTGGCTGCCTGTGGGCGGGCGAGGAAGGACCCGCTGGTGGGCATTACCAGCACCCCGCGGCAGCTCCCCTTGCCCTGCAGCGTGTGCAGCGCTGCGAGCCCCCCTCCTGCCCTGCCTGGCACTACCCAGTGCTCAGGGCATTGCCCACCTTGGCTGAGAGCCCCAGTGGCCCTTTTGCAGAGGGGTAGACGGGCAAAGCCCCTGTGCTCTGTGTTGCTACAGTGCAGAGAGCAGGCACAGGAGTGTGGATCTCTCTGCCCAGGCTCTGGCTCTGCTGACATCCCTCAGGGGCTCCTCAGCCCAGCGTGGCACTGCCAGCTGAGCGAGTGCTGCACACACACGTTCCCCTCTGCAGTTACCTAAACCCCCACGCTGGGTAAGGCTGGAGAAACCAGTTCCCGCAGGCTCCTTGCAGCATGTGAGGGACCCCTTCAGAGATCCCCGGGGCCTCTGGAGCAGAGGGATGGCAGCCTGCCTTGCTGGGCAGCCAGGCAGGCTGCTCTTCGCCCTGTGTTTGCCCACGAGGGGCACGGGCTGATCAGGTTACCAAGACATGCCTGGCACCGTGCCGGCCAGGTGAGGCTGCACGTGGCTCACAGCATGCCAAGCGAATGCCTCGCATGCCACCAAGCCAACAGTGTCAGCGCCATGTGGGGCTTCTCCATGCCAGGCCCTGCGGTGGGGATTGCAGCGACGGGCTGAAGACAGAGTGAAAAGAATAGAGGATACCTTCAAGAAACTGACAGCCCATCACCATGGTGTCAGGGCAGCTAGCCGCACCTCCTGCCTGAGGGGTGAACAGAGGAACTGTGGATGGCAGGTCACCGCAAACATCCCAGGCCAGGTGGTGGCAGGATACAAACTGGCATCCCTAAGCAATGGTGTCTGTGGATGGTGGGAGAAGAGCACCCACCCAGCCTGGGGGCTGCAGAGCGGTACAGGAGAGCGCTCGCCCTCATCCACACTCATCTCCTGGCTCTACAACCACAGAGAAGAGCAGACAGTGGATAAAAAATGAGCCAGGCTCTGCTGGAGTCCCAGCACAGCCAGCACAAACAGGAGGCTGGAGGGAGTCTGGCTGGTCGGGATTCAGGCTGGGGCAGGACGGCTCTCCAGCCGGTCCCATCCCAGTACGGTGGTCAGCGCTTCCCAACCCTCCCCAGGAAGCGCTGTAGCACACCAGCTTTAAATAGCTTTATTAGTGGAAGCTCTGCACCCGCAGCCCCCACCGTGGGGGCCATGGGGATGCCACGCAGCCCCACGCTGTCCCTCAGGGAAGCCAGGACTCCCTGGGGTGCAGAACTGTGCTCACCCACGCCGTCCCTGCCACCGGCTCAGCCCGTCTCTGTCCCTGGGGGGCTGCAGCGTGAGCCTGGGGGTGGCCGCCCCCAGATTGTCCTCGCCTGACCCCACACCGTCAGACGCAGAGGCTGAGCTCCTGACGGACGGAGCACTTGCGGCACTGCACCACGCAGCACCAGTGGAAGCGGCAAAGGCAGTTCTCCTCCAGCACCACCGTCTCGTCCCGGTGCCCTCGCCCGCAGCACAGCAGGTCGCACCCACTCGTGTCCATGGCTGTGCTGTTGCAGACGCGGCCCCGGGTGCCCAGCGAGCCCGTCTTACGGTTAGCTGAGCAGAAATCGGGTGAGTCGGCCGAGTAGATGAGGTCCTGCTTGTCGGGAGGCTTGATGTTCTCGCCCACAGGGATGAGTGTTTTCCCATCGTTGCCTCCCATCACCTTGAAGGCCCCATTGAAGCGCTCGAGCAGGCGGTCCCCCACCTCACGGAAATGGGGCATCTTCCGCCAGCAGGTCCGCAGGGTGCAGGAGCCCGACAGCCCGTGGCACTTGCACTCTGTCCTCATGTAGCTGCGCACTGCCTGGGGAAGAGACAGCGATGCTCAGCCCTCGCGCCCTCACCCGCCCTGCCCAGCACTCCCAGCCAAAACCCTGCTTCTTCGTGCTGCCCTGGCCTGGGGCAGGGTGCTGGGGGGCCACAGGGAATTTGTAAAGCACCTGATAAGGGCTCCTGCGAGATATTGGGTCCTGTTTCACCCAAAGTTGGTGCAGGTAAACGGCTTGGGTGAGACAAATGTAGAGGTCTGAGCTGGGTAGAGGCATGGGGGGTGATGTTTGCAGAGGGCAGGGAGCGCGGGGGCCTTACCAAGCGCCCGGCTTCATTGTTGTGCAGGTCAATGAGAGCTCGGATGTCGTTTTTGCCTTTCTTGCTCTTGGCATCCATGAACTGTTGAGATTTCTCGTAGCCGAACTGCACATCATCCCCGCAGCCCCCCCACTCCCAGGCTGTGCCCTCCATGCCTGGACCCGCCGTGGGCGAGGGGGGAGCCCGGCTCCGCGTCAGCTCGCAGCCGCACTGCAGCAGCTCGCCCATGCTGCAGGCCTGCGTGATGGCGTGGCTCACCCCGGCTGCCGTGATGGCGTACACGAAGGCTGTCTCCCGGATATCTGCAGGAGAACAGACAGGCCCAGGATGCAGAGTCAGCTCTGGCAAACTCTCTGCAAGCAAAGCATCCCCCTGCCAACATCCCACGGGGCCTCAGACCTCCCTTTCTTCCCCTTCGTCTATGCTTGGTGCTGATCCCCAGGGGATGCGCCTACTCTGGGGCAGGTTGCCTGGGGCAGGAGCTGTGATACACAGAATTTGGGGGACAGCCAGGCCCTGCCACCATTCCTTCACACCAGCTGTAAGGTCCTAGGGGCAACAAATCTCCTGCCTCCTCTTGCAAGGGTGGGTGCTGCCCCACAGGAAAGAGGAGAGTTTGAAGAGCTGGGGGGGGGCGGGTGAGGGGGTGGGCCTGGGTGACCAGCTGGTACCCACAGCTTCCTCACACTACCCTGCAATGTCCCTCCAAACAGTAATAATCCCACCCCCAGCTGCAAGCTGGCACCTGGAGAGAAGTGTTGTAAGGGACACGGCGGGTGCCACTCGCCCCTCTGCAGGGTGTCAGCGACGAAGCTGTGCTGCCCACTCTCCCCCCCATACTCACTTTGCCAGAGGGCGCTGCCTGCCCCCCTCCCTCCACCAGCACAGCCTCCACCCTGCAGGATTATTTATTATTAGTATTTGCTCCTGTCTCTCTCTGCTCCGGGACACGAATTCCAAGCATCTTTCCCCTGCCCGGACCTGCCGCTCGCAGCCGCAGCCAGCGGGGGATTCTGGCAGCGGGGGCGCGGCGCCCTGCTTGGGGGGGCTCCTGCACTCCCCCCGCCCCATGCCAGGCAAACCCGTGCCCACCCAAATACCAGGGTGGGGCTGGTCCAGGGTGGTGACACACAGAGGGTGCCTGGGGCATGGGGACGGAGGGGAAGGTGGTGTTTTGGGGAGTGTTCCATCCCTCCATCCCCAGCACTCTAACTTGGGGGTCTTGTGGAAAGAGGGGTTCCCATGAGCGGCTCCTCCACAAGCCCACGCAACACCTGGTTCCCACTGCTGTTGGCAGGATCTGGCCACATTGGTGCCTTTCCAGAAGTGTCACCCTGGGGACTCGTGTCCCCTGCCCTGGCCCTCTTGCCCCACCTAAGCCACACGACCACCCACCTGCTCCTGCCTGGGGCTGGCAGAGCCCTCGGCAGGCAGCCCGCAGCTGGCAGAGGACCCCATGCCACCCTGCCAGCCACGGCCCCGGGAGAATGCTGCTCCTCTGACAGCTCCTCCAGACACGTGGCTGCCCCCAAGCCAGCCTGCCCTGGCATGCTGCGCCTGGCACGGGCAGCAGGGAGGGAAGGGGGAACAGCTGTGCCGGGGAGCCCACAGCCAGGAACTCCTGGAGCCCACTGCAGCATCCTTAAAAAGAAGAGGCCATCAGATGGGCGATGCCCATCCAATGGCAGCTGGGAACCCCAAAAATGCTGGGATGGTTTATGCAGTCCCTGCAAGCTTACAGGGAGGCTGCTGCCTGCTGGCACGTCTCCGTACTCCTGAGGACTGCCATACCTCTAGCTGGGATGTCCCACGTCCTCAGAGTGCCGGGGGCTCCCAAACTCACCACCATCCCCAGGACATTACTCATCTCCACTGCCCCAGCAGAGAGGCTGGGCCAAACAGAGCATGGTGGCTCCTTCAGCATCCCCATGTCTGATGCACCTGTGTCTCCTCCAACACAAACCACCCCTGGGTACCCAACAGTGTATCTGCCAGCATTACCCACTCACCACTTGGTCTGGCCCTGGCGTCCTGGCACCACCCTGTTTCCAGCCTCAATCCCTGCCTGACACATATCCTACCTGCCTTGCTGCCAGGTCAGTGTGAAAATAGGTGACTCCAGTGGCAGGAGTGTCCCCTGTGTGCCCTGGCTCTCTGCACCTCGACTGAATACACCTCCCTCTGTTGGGCAGAACCCACACTTGGAAATCGGCTTCTTAGACGAGCCTGCCCCTCCTCCACAGGCCAGTGTCTCCTTCAGGGCCCCAGCTCTGCCCTCCACTGGTACCCACAGCTGCTGAGTGCCCAGGGTACTCTGCCCTTGGCAATGCCCCCAGGGAGGTCACCCTGACCCCCTCTGCAAGGCCCAAGGGCATACCCAGTCTGCCTTGGCCCAGCAGATGCACCGGCAGGAGATGAGATGGCCAAAGAGACTGGAGCTCACTCCAGCATCTTCATCCGTCCTGTCACAGGGACCAACGTGGGAAACAGGGGCAGGACTAAACTCACCACCCACTAAGTGACCCTACCAGCTCGAGGTGCTTTGAGCATCCCCCCTTTCCCTATCCACCCCCCTGCCTCTCTCCCTGGGGAGCACGGCAGGGCTTTCCCATCCCTCGCTCTGCCCCTGCTCTGGCTTTGATGCAGCTGGGCTGGGCTTGGACCACTGTATCCACCTGGCTGGGACCTCCCCATCCCTCCCTGCCACCCCACCTCTGTCCCTTGGGGTGACATCAGGGTGCTCACCCAGGGGCACAGGGACAGGGGCAAGCACTCTCCTCTGCTCCCTGCAAGACCAGGAGGAGGGATCTGCAGGGCACCCATGGGGCGAGGGGCAGCTCCCAGTGACAGCGTGCTGCCTCCCACCCGGGCCTCTTCTCCCAGCACACCCCGGGGTCCCGGAGGAGCAGTAAATCACTGCCAGACGGAGGGTGCATTCTTGGGCTTTGTGAAGCCCTGCGCTGTCTGGGAGCATCGGTAATTGCTTCATTACAACACGGGGAGACATGTCCCGGCAGTAAAACCTCAGCGTGACTGCACCGGGGAGCACTGAGCAACACACACACACACACACATACACACCCCCTCTGCTCCAGGAGTCCTGGGCAGAAGCACGACTGGGCAGCTGGAGGTTTTTTGGGAGATGGGAGGCTGAGGAAGCGTTGGCCTTACCCTGCTGCAGGATCTTGCCAAAGTACTTGCTGTGGCTGGTGCAGTTCCAGCGGCGGAAGCGGAATTGGTACTGGCACTCCCGGACGCCCAGTTTGGTGCCCTTGGCCACCTCCTGCACGATCTCTGGCTCCAGCTGGCACAGCTCCGCCTGCTTCCCCGCCAGCCGCTTCGTCTTGCGGCAGATGCTGTTGGGGTCCATGACCAGGGGGCTCCCCACTGCCCTGCAGGAGGGACAGCGAGCAGAGCAAAACCAGCACCCGAGACCAGGGGGAACCAGGGTGGGGATGGGGCATGGTCAGACCTGCTCCCAGGGACGGAGTAAGGACATTGGTCAATGCCAGCTCAGTGCTGAGCCTGGATGACAGGGACGGGGAGAAGTATGCAGGAAGGGCAGGACAAAAGATGACATCTGCACACCAGCACCTAGAGGATACCTTGCCCTGCCCTGCCATTTGGGGAATGGGAGAGATCCTCAACTGTGAGGCTGGCTGGAGGGTGATGCTGGCACACGCCACTCGGCACCTCAAAGCCCCTGGGGACATCCCTGGGGGCGATGGTGGTGTCCCCCGATGGGAGGTAGCAGAGAAGCTGTCAGCACCTGCTCTTTGGGTCTGGCACTGAGCCAGCACAGCCCTGGCATCGTGGTGTGACCGATGCTTGATGCTGGGTGCAGCTGCAGTTCCCGGAGCCCCGTGGGCACAGCAGGGAGCCCAGCCAGCGCTTTTGGTTCTCCTCCCCCTCTCCAGGGCAGCTTGCTGCTTTACCCCATGGGAGACGAGCAGAGTGACCTCGGCTGGTGATAAAGCCCCTTGGCGGCTGGCCAGGCTCCCATGCTCGCCTCCTCCCACCCAGGCACCGGCCCCAGCGGAACGGAGCCGCGGGCGGGCGCAGGCGTGCGAGGGAGGGATGCAGGTGGCATCGCCAGCCCTGCCAATGCCAGCGCGGGAGGGCAAGTCTCGGCTGGGCCATATCAGAGGCAGCTCCTCCTCACCAGCACAGCTGGAGCGAGGTGCCTGGCTCTCCGGGCTGGGAGGCAAAGTCTGAGCACGACGCCGTGCTCCCTGGCGTGCCGCTGGCTACAGAAACTCCTGTACTTTCCCCACACATTTTGCCTCGAGTGCCCTCCGTGGCACGGCTCGTGCAGCTGTGCAGCCTGCCAGCACCGTGCCCCGTGCCGGGGCGGGCGATGCTCCAGCTCCACCGCAGGCAATGCCAGAGCCACAGCGGGCAGAGGGCAGGCACGCCGTGCTGAAGGTCTCCCGCCCACGCTGTCCGTCCCATGGCATGAAGACCACGTGGCTGTGGGCCACCCGAATTTAGCATGCCCCAAACACAACCCCATTCAGCCACCCCCCACCTTGTCTCCAGCACCACTCCCACGGGCTCAGAGCTCGTCCTGCTCGATAACATGATTTTCCTGGCTGTGGGTGCCCACAGAACCCCATGGCTGGACTCAACATCCCCCAGTGCTTTGGGGTGCCTGAGGACCGTGAGGCCACATCTCCTGAGGTCCCCTGGGGAGCAGCACCCGAACGGCCCATGCTGTCGGCAGCCTTGCTTGCTGGGGAGCACTGGTTGCACTGCAGCTTCCAAAACCAGACCTTTATAGTCTGGCCAAGCCCCAGGGGCTCAAAAATCACAAGCTGAATCTCGGTGTTTAACTGTGTTCTGGGTTTCCTTTCCGCTCTCGCGCAGCTGGGGGGCTGTGTTCAGGACACCAGGCTGCAGGACTTTGCTTGCCATCATGCCCTTGGTCCAAACCCCCTCTGAGCAGCTTGTTTGAAGCTCAAGGTACTGCCAGGTTCCCCCTGCTCCACATCAGGCTCCCAAGCTGCCCGCATCTCCTGCCCATCAAACCCCAGCTGGGTTTGGGGAGGGCGTGCCCTGTCACACAGCCTGGAAAAGGAGCCCTTATGTTTTGGCTGGGGGTCTAAAGGGTTAATACAGTTAAAAGGCACAGCCTGGAAGGGAAACTGAGGCAAGCCCACACCACTGCTGGGGAGGACCCATCTCCCTTTGCTCCCTGCAGCTCAGTTTCCCATTGCTGCATAATGCATGGACACCTCTGCAAAGGGATGAGGCAGCTGGGAAAGACTTGCAGGCTGCGGCTGGGCGGGCACAGGTCCCCCATTGACAGGGAAACTGAGGCCCATGGGGAAAGCCACGAGTGAGCCTGTCCAGTCCCATCCCATGACGATCACATCGGGATTCAAGCCCCCATGCCAGGCTCCGCGCTCACCCTCCTTGGGGACTGTGGGCTCCCTACACCCCCAATGGGATGGCGGAGGTTTGGCCGCCTGCTGCAGCGGGGTGGGGAAGAAGAGGAGCCGGGATGGGACTTTCATTAAGAGACGACTCTTTGTACTCTATAAAAACGATGCGCCAGCCCCCCGGGGCCATCAGATCAAATGCTGAACTGCGGCTCACCCCGGCCCGCCGGATCAGGCCGGGAAGAAGAGCTCAGCCCTGCGGGGCCAGGGGGCGGCGGGCGGCTCGCCGGCACTGTGGGGGTCCCCACCCATGGCCCAGGCGACAGCGAGGCCAGCGGGAGCGCGCCGGAGCTCGCCAGCCATGCCGACGAGGCGTGGGGTGGGCTGCCTAAGTCCGACGCGATATTAATTTCCGCTGGGCTCCACTTTCTGGCGCGGGGAGGCTGCCGGGAGCCCGAGAGCTGTTTTGCTTTGGAGGGTTTGGGGGGGGGGGTGCCGGGGGGGAGACAAGGGCAAGAAAAATGCTGCCAAACTGCTACCGCTTTGGCAAGGGCTCCGGCGCGGGGCCCAGATCTGCCTGAGCTTGTCCTGCTCCAAGGCCTCCCGCATCTACAATTAAGGTGCCCCACCTCTGCCGCTGGGCACTCCTCCCCCTGCCCTGGTGAAGGAACCGGGTCGCCAGCCTGGCTCCCCCCAATCTGCCCGGGGCACCCCGGCCCCCCACCACCTCCTGCCCTGCAGCCCCCCAGCCGGGTTCGGTGCCTCAGCAGCATCCTTCCCACCTGCCCCCAGTGCCCTTCACCTGCTGCCAAAACTGCTGCTGGGTGGCTGCTATTTTGCCCCAAAAAGAGCCAGGATGATGAGCTTCGCTTTCCACCATGATTTCCAGCACCCCTGTGCAAGGGAAACAACCCTCATTGCTGAAAGGGGAAACTGAGGCACAGAAGAGGAGCTGCAACCCATGGCCAACCTGTTGCTGTCATCCCTTTGGCTGCCAGAGCCACAGCCTGAGCCCAGTCCCGGTGACAGGAGTCACTGGCACTTCTGATGCAACCCCTGTGCTCTTGACGCCGTTCTCATTGCGACAGAGCTGGGGGCTCCTAAGAGACATAATCACCAGCTTTTCCGGCTCAGCTCACGGTCATGGAGCCTCCGGTATGTCCCAGTCTGGTTCCCAGCCAAAATCATAGACTGAGGAGCCTGGCACAAGTCCCCATCTCCCCCTTGGACATGGGGATGGTGTGGAGCAGGGCTTCTCCTGGCCCCTGCCAGCGGACCATGATCAAGGGGAGCCAGTGGGGTCCCAGTTTGCAAGGAGACAATGGAGAGGGGCTGGCAGAGCCATGCATCAAGGAAGAGGATCGTCAGCCTTCGCAGGCAGCATCCACATCTTGGGTGGAAAAATGTCTCCTTTGGTCCTGACAGCTCTGAAACACTGAGGGAGAGCAGTAGTTGTGCTGTGCCAGCTCCACGTGGGACCAGCCAGGTCTGCACCTGTTGAGTACTGCTGCCTGGGCTTTCCCATGTGGCAAGGGGACGCTGCTGTGGGGTGGCAAGGGCACGGCGTGCCTCGCATCCAAGTCTCCATCCCAGCCCCTGGATGCCTTCAGGAGGGGGATGCAGGGTGCCGGGGTACCCAACCCATCACTCTGAGCCCACAGGCACTTCTCCACCTACTTGGAGAGGCGAGAGCTGCAGGATGCCAGTCCTGGAAAGCCGAGCTCCGTTCCTGGGGGGAACATGTCACCCACCCCACATCCCACCCAGTGGTATCACACTCAGTGACAGCCCTGCAAGGAAATCGGACCCAATGGGAGCCTCTCTCTTTCCAAGCTGTGCAAACAGGGTGAAGGGGGGGACACAAACATGATTTCTCACCCGTCCAGCTTTCCCTTCATCCCACGCAGGCACGCGGCGGGCACCTGGCCCCTCACCCGGGGCAATGCGTGGGTGCTGCCACTAACCGGGGCAGCCGGGTGTGGAAAGCAGAGCAGGAGGTGCACGGAGTGGGGTGGGGGGGTGGTGGGTGAGTAAGCAGCAAGTCACTGCCCTGGGGGGCACTGCTGGGGCTTAGCTGCCAAGCAGCACCGGGGGCAACAAGGGAGCGGGAAATGGCATGGTTTGGGGAGAGCAGGGGGACTCCGTTCCCTGTCCTATCCCTTGGACCTCCTCAGCAAGGGTGGGATGAAAATGGCTGGGATGTTGCCCAAAAGGAAAGAGGCTTTGGCATGGCATGGTGTCAACCCATGGACCTGCTGGCTAGAGGGTTACGCCAAGGCCGGGTTCTCGTGGGCAGGAGCTGCCCGAGCTTGTGCTGGGGTGGATGGAAGGAGCATGTGCTCGCATCATCCTGAAACCATGTCCTAACCCTGGAGGGGCTGGGATGAGAAGAAAGGGGTCCACCCACACCTGGTCACTGCATCCTTCCTCCTGGTACTGGTGGAGGCTGGAGCTGGAGTGGCTTGAGGGCTGGGCTATCTTATGCCCAAACATGAGTGCCATGCATGGCAGTAAGACCCTGTACATCCTGAGCAAGCATCAGGGTGTACCCTGCTCTACCTAGCACCCTCCTGCTCAGGCCAACTGAGCCCTCCAGCTTAGAGCATGCACATGGCAGGGTCGGGCAGCCTGGGTGTTACCATGGAGGTGAGCAGGAGCAGGGACGAGTGATGGCATGGGGAAAAGTTCAGTTGTCTTGTTCAGTAGCCCAGTTGTGGAGCCGGTACCATCTCAAAGAGCACAAGTGAAACATTTTCCCTTTGAAAAACCCAGCAGGTCAGCAGCTGCCCCAGAAGGGGCACAGAGAGATAGCACTGGGCAGGGGCTCCCACGCTGGGACATGCTTTGCTGCCTGCATGGCACTGCTCCGGGGATGAGGGCATGCTCAGGGTGGCGGGGCAGCCCAGTCCGCCAGGCGTCACGGAGGACCGTGGGCTGTGGGTCAGCAAGGCAGGGGGTGACTCACAATGCTCACCCCAAGGCACACAGGCAGGGCCCTACAGCCCAGCAGCCTGCCCTTACAGGCTCCATGCAGCGCAGACGTTGGTCAGGAGAGCAAAGGAGAAGGGGAGGCCACTGGTGTATGAAACCCACCCAGGGGTGTGTGGTTTCACGGGGCACAGGGACAGGACTCCCTCAAGCAAGGGTGCAGCCATGGATGCCAGTGGATGGGTCCTCCCTGAGCTCCTCTGAAGGAGCCCCATGAAAACCTGGAGGTGCACTGCCCACGTGCATGCATGGAAAGGGGACGCAGGGCAGGTGCCCATCCCTCTGAGCCCCCTCAGACCCACAGCTGGGGTGGAGCACATCTCACCTGGGATGCTTTTCCCCCTTGTGCTCTCTTTCACCTCCCAACTGCTCTTGGCTGTGCCCACGGAGAGCTCATGGGCATTGGGGCACTGGGGAAGCCTGACTTTGTGCATCCCTGACCCCATGCTGCCTCCATACAGCCCAACCACAAACCAGCTCAGCTGAAATACTGCCCTGAACCTGCCTGGGGCTCCTGAGACACCAGGTTTGCCTGTCCCATATCCCTGCACCTTCCAAGTCAGCCCAGGAGCCCCAGGCAGTCCCTACCTGTCCTGCTCAGGGAGGAATCACTGTTGCACAAGGAGCTGGGTGAGAAACAAAAGGATAAGGGGAGGAGGAAGAAAGAGATCTTACAGGTCTGGTGGGAGCCAGGGGAGCCTATTCCCTGCAACTTGGGGACCAGCAAGGGACCGGCAGCACCTGAATGACACATCTTCCCATCACACTGTCCATAGCCTGCTCCCATCTGCCATGGAAAGGTCCGTGTGTCTGTGCCTCTGTCTCTTCTTAGATATAGGGGCACAGGAGGTATAGGACATGGGTGACTGTATCTTCAGCGAGCCCTCTGGGGACATCCTACCACAATGAAGATGCTCTTTCTCAGGCTACGATGTCACCAGCATGATATCACTGCTCCTACATCCCACTCGAGCCTCTCTCTGTAGATGCAGCTGTCTGCCAGGATCCCAACATGTGCAGTTACCACCTGTGAGCGGCCAAGGCTGGCTGCATGCCTGGGCTGGGGACTATGCCCCCTGGGGCCCAGCCCCGCTGCACCCTGATGTGCCACTCTCACCAATCCGTTTGTCACCAGCGTGGGAAAAAAGTACCTCAAAAAGGCAGCCCCTGCATCCCCCTGCACTGCACAGCCAATGCACCCAGGGGTGAGATGGGAGGGCTGTAAAGACCTTCCTTTCCTGCCCAGGGGAACATGCCCCTTGGCTAAGCACCCACAGGTGCCCAGAGATGTACACGCAAAGGCATGTCGCCAAAGTCCCTATGCATCAGTGACAGAGACAGCAAGGAATGGGTCTACCAGTGCCACTAGGCCTGGGGCTTCCAGGAGCCCTGACACAACACATGGCTGCACCCCTGAACCCTTCCTCATCAAAAGCAAAACCCACAGACACCAGTGCTACTCAGACATGGGAGAGGGGACGGGTACTGGGAGCAGGCTTGTGAAAAGATGCTTGCCTTGAGCCGGCTCAAGGGGCTGGGCAGCACCTGGGCCTCTCTCCCCCACATGGGAAGAGCTCCCTGGAAATGAGGGATGATCTCAGCCAGGGGCTGGAGATGCCAAGGTCTACGGGAAGCAGCTCGTGAATCAGCCAGCTGCTCCGGTGCCCTGTCCCAGGAAGCCCAGCACGTCCGTTTGGTGGTGCTGGTGGCCTCATCCACACATCACCTCCTCCTGGCTCGCTGGCTCTGGAGTGAAGCAGAGTGTGTGCCCGTGATACCCCTGCAGCCGCTCCGCTGCCTGGCACATTCAGCCACGCTGCGTGCAGCTGGGTTATTATTCTTAAATTAGAGGTTCCTTTCCTTCTTCTTTTTTACAAGAAGAATAAACAAGTTTGACCCCTTGCCCTCCTCTGCCAAATCCTACTAATCTCCCCAAGTCGGCGCTGCCAGCACACGCACGGCATGGTCACAGCACCAGCAGGACCCAGACTCCGCAGCGAGACGCGGCTCTGAGCAGCCGGGACAGGGGGCAGCAGTACCCCTGGTGCTGTCTGCCTGCCCCCGAATTGAAGGCTCCTGCTTCACCCTTGCCCACTCCAGTCATGGGCAGGAGGGCACCCATTTCCCCAGAGCTGGGGCACGGGACATGAGCTTGGGGGTGGAGTCGGGTGGGTACTGATGAGGATGGGGCAGAGGAAGCAGGGAGAGCTGAAAGGACAGCCGTGCGTGCCGAGTGGGGGTCTGAGAATCACCCAGGGAAAACCAGTAGCTCTCAGGTAGCAGGAGGGACCGTGCCCCGTGATGGCATAGCTACACCGAGGTGGGTGGCAGGGAGCAGGGGGGCCCTCCGCAAGCACCCTGCCCCAGACAGGGCTTGCCCTCCCTCGCTCTCCCCTCTGATTGCAAAAAACCCAAAGAAGCCCCTCTCAGACCCGCATTAACCCTTTCCCCGGCAATAAACACAGCGTTTGGGCTCCGGGGCCAGACTCTCAGCTGGTGTACAACTGACCGTAATAGCACCATTTATACCCACCAAGGCCCCCCACTTTTGCCCTGCACCCCTGGAGCAAGGGCTAGCGAAGGGGATGGAGCTGCAGAATAAATCGCTGGCGGGCAGGCAGGGGACTGGGAGGGGAAAGGCTTACGGAGAGCTTTATTTTAGGGGTCAAAAGAGTGTGACAATGTGGAGACGAATAGCCTCAGATAATGAATGATAGCCTGGACGGCACGCCGGGGAGCTGGAATCTAAGCACTTAAAACCGGATAAAGACAGGCTGGGTGAAATTCTTAATAGATTTAAATAGTTCATGTTTCGACAGATACCTGGGCTTTCCAAGGCTGGGTCCCAGCTCTGCGCCTGTAATGAATCCCCCACCCCCTCCGGTATCCTGCAAGGCACCGTCTCTGCCTTTGATGAAGGCACCATTACAAACAGGGGTTTTGTCCCTGCCGCGTCCAGACCACCGCTCGGGAGGGGACACCGTAGGGACCCTCGGGCTTTTAATTAAAGTTGACTTATTGGAGGGGTCTGGAGGCCCCTATCCCCCCTTCCCCACCCCTCAGGCACACAGCCCTCCCAGGCTGTGGGGTTGGGGTGCAGGGAAGCAGGCTGCAGCTCTCTCTGCAGAACCCGGGTGCCCCGTACCCCTGGGGGTCCCCCAGCCTGCTGTCCCCCATGCGGTCCTGTCACCGAACCCCGACAGCATGGGGGGGTGCTCCCGATTTGGATCCTCCTGGGCCAGCGAGCAGCGCTCCCCACCCAAGGGGTTGCCCAGGGCATAGGGGACTCTGTTGTCCCCAAGCTAGGGTGAGGGGCCCACCCCTGGAGAGCGAGGCACCCTGCGCGCCCTCCTGGCACCCACCCCGGGATGTCCTACTCACCACCAGAGCCCGATGATGTTGGCGGGGCAGAGGAGGATGAAGAAGAGCCCCAGCTGGGTCCGGGAGGAAGGCAGCATCCTGCCAGGGCTGAAGGGAGAGCCGAGCCCCCTCCGCTCCGCCCCGCGGGGAGCCGGGCAGCCGCCCCGAGGGTCCGGCCGGGCCCCGGCGGGTGGGTACCCGCTGCCTCCCTCCGGCGGACCCGGGCGGGCGGGCACCGCTGCCGGCGGGGCTGGGCTGGGCTGGGGCTGGGCTGGGCAGGCACCTCCGGGCGGCTGGAGCGCGGCGCGGAGGCTGCTCCGGAGAAGGAGGAGGAGGAGGGACGGGGCTGCGAAAGCATCTGCCTCCGACAGGGAAACCGGAGCCCGGGGGGACGGACAGGGCGGGCCGGGCGGGGGGACTCCTGGGTGCCAAGCTGGGATCCCGGCGCGCAGCCACGGCCACGGTGTGGCCCACGGCCACGGGCACGGGCAACCTCCGGCAGCGCGATGGTGGCCGCAGCCTGCCCGGCCCCGCGTCCCGCCGCCGCGCTTGGACGTGCACCCGTTTTAGGCTGGCACAGCCCTGTCCCCCGCAGCCCCGGGGACCTGGCACGGCCCTGTCTGGCACCGCCCCACCTGGCACAGCCCGGCTCAGCCCCGAGGCCCTTGCGGGAGCTTGCCTGGCACAGCCCTGCCTGGCTCCGCTCGGGGTCCTTGGCGCGTCCCCTGCCAAAACCAACCCAACCCAACCTCGATGTGTGTCCCCCCCCCCCCGGCACCTGCCCGTCGCTCTCCTGTCTGACCCTGACACCCCTGGCATGGCCTTGCCCAAACCTGGCACCCTTGAGTTGCTCCCCCCAACATAGCCCTGCCTAGCCCCTGTCTTTCTACTGGTTCCGCTTGGCACAAGCCTGGCTCAGCGGCCCTGCCTGCCCCTGGACCAGCCTGTCCTGCTTGGGGACGCCGGAGGAGTGACACCTCCCCCCCCACCACCAAAAGCATCTCCCAACATTTGGCTTCAGCTCCTCTGGGGAGGCATCCCTGGGGCAAGGCGAGACGCAGGTGAATGATGGGACCGAGTCCCAGGAGCAAAGAGACCGGGAGAAGAGTGCGAGGAGGGCCGGCTTGTTGATGGTGATGTCATCTCAGGTGCAGCCAGGACCCAGGAGGGAGGCAGCCCCCAGCACCGGGTCACAGCAGGCAGCAGGAGCTCTCTGGGCAGGAGGAAGCTGAGGGGCCTGGGCGGTAGCGTGGGGACACACCACACCAGGGCTGGGCAGCTGGGGACAGGAGGAGCCAGTGCCCCTAGGCTGCCACCCCAATTTTCTTCCCCCTGAGCAGCCTTGGGAATGGTTTTGCAGGGCTTAGCCCAGGACCCTGGGTCTCTGCTTCCTCTTGCACCATCCGATTCAGCAGAGCTTGGGGATGCAGGTCCCAGCCCTGCAGCATCTGGGCCATGTATCCTGGGGCTGGGGCAGACACCCTGGGGCATCCTGATCCACCCCTGGGCACCCAGCTAGCTCACAGGGTTACCCCGAGGGAAATGGGGTGTCTGCCACCAGCAATGGGCAAAGTAGAGGACCCTCATTGCTCGTGAGCTCACGCCTCCCTCCAGCAGTGATTCAGGCTCTGTCTCCCTTCCTGAGAGGGTACCACCCCCCATTCTCTGCCCCACTCTAGCCCTGACTGCCCATCGCTGCTTCCCTTGCCCCAGCCACCAGCGGCTTCTCCCCTTCACCCGGGCACATTCATTCCCCTCCAGCAACATTTGGTGGTGAATGACTCAGGTTTTATCTGTGGCTTGGCAGGATTCTCCTCTCCCTCCTGGGTGCAGGAGGTAAGAGCCTCCCACCACCTCTGGAGGTTTCCCACCTGCTCCTTCCCTGCCCTCCCACACAGGTGCTGGGCTCCTACTCTGCACCCTTGGTGTTGTGACCAGGATTGAGCTGTCCTGGCCCCAGCATGGTGACATGGGACCTTCCCTGAGCTGGGCACTGTGTCTGGGCTGCTGCACCATGCCCAGTCCCTGGTGTCTTTCGCTTTCACCCACCAGCCTCCTCCATCCTACCCCATTGCCTGGAATTTAGGGGGGCAAAGTCACCAACAGGCAGCTCCTGAGGAGGGGGCATCCCTGCCAAGGCCGGGGACAGGCTGACACCATGCCTGGGGCCCCAGTCCCTGCGGGCAGAGCTCCACAGCGGCTCACACGGTTCATCTGCCGGCGTGTTGAAAGTGCCTGTTGTCCCCCCCGCCCCGAGCGCCCGGCCTCCTCACAGAGGTAGCGCGGGGCAGGTGAGAAGCCTTTATCTGATTTCCTAAGGGCAGAAAAATCCCTTTGATTTTGCCCCGAAGAGGGGAGTGGGAGGAGGGGAAGCCCCGTCCCGGCGAGCAGGTGCGGCTGGTGCACAGCGATTCACCTCATCATGTCCCAGCTCTGTGTGAGGCTGAAGGGGGCTGGGGGGGTTGTAATGCCCCCAGCACGTGTATGGGAACTGGCCCCATCACCTGGGTCCTGTGGCAAAACACCCCGAGAGGGGCTGGTGGGGCAGAATGGGCGAAGGCAGGCTCGTGCCTGTACCAGGGGTACTGGGACTAGGGGGATGACTGGGGTTTGCCTCTGCCTCCCGGCTTTTCTCCCAGTTGCATAAAATCCTCCCTTTAGCAAGGGGGAAACTGAGGCACAGAGATGCTGAGCCCTGCTTAAGCGGCTGGGGGGTGATTGCCTGCTCCCCCTGCCCCAGGAGTTTGCTCACCCCTCCTTCTGCAACAAGACGCAAAGGGCCACTTCATTCAGGGGGACAAGGGCATGGTGGTGACACTGAGATGGGGCTACGGGTGATGGGGATGCCACTGCCACCGTGAAGCAGCCTTCTCTGCCGCAGCTGATCCTTTGTCTCTGCCTTCCCTTGCCTCTCACAGCTCACCCCCCCCTCCCCGGCTTTTGTGTTATTACAAATTATAAAACAATTTTTTCCTGCCGTCCCGCATTCTTCTGCCTCCTGCAAGAATTTTAATGTATTTATTTTTGCTATCAGGGGAAAGCGCCGTGTTCCTCGGCCACCCCCGGGCAGCCCCAGCCCCGCTTGGCCACTGATGGAAATTAATGACGGGGGATGCAGGGGGAGAGCAGGCACCCCTGCACCCCTGCAGCGGAGAAGCAGGGGGGACGGGTGTCCCCCGCAGCCAGCTGCAGTGGCAAGGTCTGAGTGCAGAGGATGGAGAACCAGGCTGTAGCAGGGAAGGGTGATGGGGCAGGGGGGGCTGGACCCCAGGAGATGCCGCTGGTTATGGGCTGGAGAGGTGACAGCTGTTGGGTGGCTGGGCAGGGCCAAGGGGTGCTTTGGGGTGCAGCTGCAGGGTGCTGTGATGGGAAATTATGTCCACGTAGCAGCATGGCTTTGGGCTTCCTCTGGGGAAGAGGAGACCTCCCCCAGACACTGACGCACCCTGCCCTGTGCGACAGCATCCCCAGTGGTCCCCATCCTGCTCCTGGGACAAAGCACCCCCCGAGTGCCCCATCCTGCTCAAGGACACAGCTTCCCCCCCACCCCCACCCCAACCCCCTCTCTGCCCCTAAGCTGGTGCCCTAGTGCTGTGCTGAGCTCTGGCTCTTGCTCCCCACTGCACGGCCTCAAGGGCAGAGATGTGGGTGTCCCGCTCCCCCAGCCCCCCTGCTCCGCAGCCGCAAGGTTGAGGGGGGCTTTGGCCGCTGGGAGGGAGCGGACGGGGGGAGGAAGGAACGGGCCTTTCCCGCTGCGGGGAAAGCGTGGCGATTTCCAACCCAAACACCCCGGCGCTCAGCAGCCGCATACTTTCCCAGCGTCCCTCCCCTCCTTTATTCCCGAGGACATTGGCAATCAAACCCAGGTTGGCCCCATCCCCTGCTCCTGCAGTGAGGTCATCGAGCTGTGTTTGTGACATCCCGGCATCTCCATGGCAGCGCGCTGTGATGTCATAAGCCTGGGGTTACAACCTCACGGCAGGAGGAGAATGATCTTATTAAAACAACATGGTCCCCATCCACAGCCGCTCGCAGCCGGGGGACTCTGGTGCGGGGTAATGGCCCGCGGAGGGGCTGGTGACAGCCAGGGGTCACTGGGGACAGACCCCTCCCTAGGGTCATGTCACCGGTGGAAGCTGGTGGTGACACAGGGCATGATCCGGTGCCCAAAGCAGAAGGCAACTCCTAGGGCTGAGGTCCCCCACAGATACAAACACACAAGCCCCGTGGCACTTGGGTGACAGTGAATTTGGGGACAGTCACACTAAGGCTCACTGCTTGCAGGTCCCCCAGCCTTGGCTGCAGCACTGCCCACCTCCAGGGCCGAGCATCTGGGGCCTTATCGGGGCACAGAGCCCTTTCATGTCAGGCCGGCGGGCGGTGAGCGGAGCTGACGAGGACCTGTCCCCAGATCAGAGCCGCCCGGCGCTGACAGCGACGGCGGGGCCCGTTCTTAAATTAGACAGATGGGTCCCCCGCCTCCCCCTGGCCAGTGCTGCCAGCCCCTGCCCCATAGCCGGACACAGCCCAGGACATCCCTGCCCACCGTGGTCCACATGGCCAGCATGTCCCATGCACATGTGGGCACACACCGTGCCCTCAGGGATGACTGTCCAGTGGCTGGGCTTTGCTCAGGCACTGACAGGTGGGTGATGGATGGATGGAGGGGTGAATGGGAGGATGGACAGATGAATGAGGGGCTGGCTGGCTAGCTGGACGGACAGACAGGTAGTGTGGGGATGGGAGGAGAAGAGTGATGCACGCGTTTGTTGATGGATTGATGGGTGAGTGCACAGGCAGCTCGGTAGATGGATGGAGAGATGGCTGCGAGATAGAAAGTTGCATGCAAGTGTTAATGGATGGATGGATGGATGGATGGATGGATGGATGGATGGATGGATGGATGGGAGGAAGGATAGCTCTAGCACTCCTTAGTGAGCCCCTGTGGCACTGGACATTGTTCTCTTTCGCAACAACCTCAGTTTCATGCAGCAGCAGAAAAGGCCCAGCTGTGTCCTGGGAGAAAAGGGAATATCCACATCCCAAGGGGAGAAAATTTGCCTTTCTCTCTGCGCAACAGCTTGAGGTCCTGACCTTGTGCCACTGCAGCACTGCACCCTTGCTGCTAGCACAGGATCCACTCTCCACTGCCCAGGGGGGAAACTGAGGCCAGGAGGGAGCAGCGCGCATCACAGCAATGCTGAAACCACCCCTCTGCGGGCAGGCATGGCGCTGTGGCCAGTCCTGCTCCCTCCAGCTCCCCACACATCCGTCTGTCCAGCCACAGGAAGGACACACATTGCTTGGGCTGGGAGTGATGCTGCTGGGAGGGGGTGTCCTTGGGCCCCTGCGGGCCGTAAACATGATGTCATGTGGCAGCGTACACAGCCCGCTCTGTGTGCGGGTCCCCGAATGGGCTTCACAAGTTCTGCGTGGGAGGCATCGACCATGGCCCACAGCCAAGGGAACTGGAGTTGGGAGATAAAATCAGGTTTGCTTTGGGCTGGAGCAAACAGCCTTTTGCAGGAGGAGTAAAGGACAGGGAGAGCGGCTGCAGGCGGGGGGGGGCGCTCCCTGGCTCGGCGAGGTTGGTGGGGAGCAGAGGTGATGGGGGACACCCTAGCAAAGCCCAGAGCTGGTCTCGCTGGTCCCGGGTTGGCTCCCTTCGTGCCTACTTGACTTAGAATAACTCCATAGGCACTTGAAGTCACTAATCAGCCAGGGCCACTTGAAAGCAGCCCAGGGCTGCCTCCTGTCTCCTGCGATAACGGGCCGACGGCCTCGGGCTCACTCCGGCGTCCCGTCCAGCTCCCACGTCCTCAGGAAAGGTCCTGGCCCACCGGGGCCCCACAGGGCATGAAATGGGGGGAGACCACAGCAGAGCTCACTGCTGGGTGCTGAGCACCATGTGGTGTGTGGGAGGAGGATGGAGCATCGTGCTGGTTGATTTACCTCTTGTTTCAAAAGTTCTGTGCTGCCCCCAAGCCCCTGCCCAGGTCTGAGGGGATCAGACAGAGGGAAACAAGGGGATGGGGTGACCTTTGGGAGAGGGACAAGAGGGTCCCACTTGAATGCTCTCTGTAGAAGAAAAGCAGCTGTCTCCAGGCCTGGGATCTGTCCCCATCCCTCTGGATCTCCCCATGTCCTCCCTGCACAACCCCACTGGCCCCAGCATGTCTCATGACTCAGGCAGTGACAGTGTGGTGACACACAGCTGGCGTGAAAGGGCCATCTCCAGTTAAATGCTTTGGGCTATTTACAGTCCCTGGGACCCCAGAGCTCAGCCTTCTCACAGCCTGGGCTGTCCTGGGGGTGAGTCAGGGGATGCCCTCCCCTGGGACATGCCATTTATGCCCCCCCAGCTGCGGGAGAGCAAATGGGGGTTAGTGGATGCAGCCCTGGGAAAAGTTTCCAGTTCATGGGTGACATTGCACAAGTCACGTAAAGAAGCTGTCACTCCGTCCCGGCAGCCAGGATCCCTCCATGTTGGAGACAGCATTCCATGAACAGTGTGTGGCGGATGGGTTGAGGGGCAGAACAGTGGGGGGGGCAGGGGTGTCCCACGGTGCCTGTCTCTGCACCCACACATCCCACTGGTGAGGCGAGGTTGGACCTGATGATGCAGCTGTGGAGTGAGCGGAGTCACAGCATTCCTGGGGCAGAGGGATGCAACAGGATGGGACCTGCCACCCCCAGCTCCTCATCCCCATGGATAAACGCAGAATTTCCTCACTTGCCTCGTCACTAAGCTGAGGCCAGGGCTGGCCCCGCAATGGGGGGGCTTCCCGCGAGCTGGCGATGCCCCCGGCTCCCCGCGGCATCCTGCGGCTGCAGATGTGTCATGGCTCAGCCGCTTCCCTTCGAAAGTCCCCACCGGGTGGCCCTGGTGGGGGGTCTGACTCACCCGGACCCCCCGCCCCCCCCCGCCCCCATCCTGCACGGCCTTCCCCCCAGCCCTGGCAGCCGGCCCCGCCGGAGCCCGCCCCCCCCCCGGCCCCGCCGCCGCTGCCCGCGGTCCGAGGGCGGGGAGCACAGCCTAGCGGCGGCAGCGAAAAAAGAACCGGGCTGCCGGTGCTCGCCCCCCCCGCACACCGGCCGGGCTCCGGGGGCAGCCCGGGGTGAGGGGGGAGCCGCTGCGGTCAGCGGTGCGGTGGTAAATCCTGCCCTTCCACAGGGCCAAGTGCGAGGTCCTGCAGCACAGTCGGGGCAACTCCAGAAGCAGTGCGGGCTGCGGGATGGATGGGTGGGTGGATGGAAGGAGAGAAGCCCGGCTGAGAACGACTTGGGGATACTGGCGGATGAAAGATATTATATGAGCCAGCAAAGTGCACTTGCAGCCCCAAAAGCCACTTGTATCTGGGACCACAAAACAAGGAGTGTGGCCAGCAGGGCGAGGCGGGGTGATGCTTCCCCTCCATTCTGCTTCGTGAGACCCCCACCCGGAGTATTGCATCCAGCTCTGGGGTCCTTGGTAGAAGAGAGGCACGGACCTTTTAGAGCAGGTCCAGAGGAGGGCCACAAAAATGGTCAGGGGGCTGGAGCACCTCTGCCCTGAAGAAATGCTGAGAGAGCTGGAGTTGTTCAATCTGGAGAAGAGAAGGCTCAAGGAGATCTTATTGCAGCCTTCCAATATATAAAGGGCTTTACAAGAAAGACAGAGTTCTGAGACTTTTTACCAGGGCCTCTTGTTTTTACTGGTTTTGCGAGGGGCAACAGTTTTAAACTGAAAGAGATGGACGTGTCTCGCCCCCCCCCCCCCCCCCCCCCCCAGCAAGGCGAAGCGCGGCTCCAGCGCTCTGGGAGAGGCCGAGGTGTCCCCTGCCGCGGGTGCCAGGCTGGAAAGCCCCGAGCAGCGCTGGGGCTGGGCTCTCCCGCGGCCCCCGGCTCCGGGCCCGGCTGGGGCAGGGCGAGCTGCAGAGCTGGCGGTGAACAGCCAGGAGATGGCGGCAGGCGCTCACGCTTGGCTGTCCCAGCCCGGGGTGCCCCACGGGTGTCTGCAGGCACAGGGCTGTCCGCATCCTGCACTGCCAGCCCCGGCCCCGCTGGCAGGGAGCACATCAGGCACCAGCCTGGAGCCCAGCCTGGGACATCGCGTGCCTCAGTGAGGCAGGACCAAGGGGACCACAGCCACTCACAGGGCTCTGAGATGTCCGCCCAACCTGGGGACAAACCCACCCTGTCCAGGACCTTGAAACCACCGCCCGATAAGGGTGGTTAATGATCAGTGTTGGGATGTCCCAGCCAGAGGCATGGTGCCAGCTGCCCCAGAGTGACACCTGGGCAGAGCAGTGCCCTGCCCCACTGCCCCAGGACCTGGTGGCAGTGCCAGGCTAGCCAGAAGGGACGTGCCCTGCACCCATGGCCTCAGAAGCTGCCACAGCAAAGCCCTGCTTGTGGGCTGGACAGCTTGGCCTGCACCAGGTTGAGGCAGGATCTGGTGCCATGCTCTCCCTGGCATGAAGACAAACTGAATCTGCTGTTGGGTTGTCAGCAGCCGCGCTGGGCACACCAAAGTCTTCCCACCCGGACTTCTGGGGCTGGCAGCGCCCAGAGGAAGCGCTGAGAGGGGCCCTGGGATAGCCTGAACCCAGCTCCCCAAGGCACCATCCTGCACTGCAAGGGGACAAGGCAGGGACAAGGGTATGACAGACAGCGGATGGAGTCAGGGAAGGAGGGCTCAGGCCAACAGAGCAGGCCCAGAGGTGAACCTGGTGCCACTGCAGCGTGTGCAGTGCGGTACCCATGCCAGTGCACAGTGCCGGCGCTGGCACATGACGTGTGGTGTCTGGTGCAGTGCCCAGTGCCGGTGCATGGTGAGGAGCGCCCAGCACCCACTGCTGACATGCAATGGCTGGTGTACAGCTCCCGGTGCTGGTACCGGTGCCAGTGCCACATGCTGCCTTGTGCCCAGAGTGCTGTGCCGGCTGCCTGGGGCACGGTGCCGCCGCGCAGTGCACAGCGCGTGGCGCCCAGACCCGGTACGTGGCACTGGGTACTGCTGACGCCAGTTCCAGGCACCTAGCACCCGGGGTGCACGGTGTGTGATGCCGCTGAGCGGTGTCCGGTGTACAGCACTTGGTGCACGGCATGTGGTACCCAGCGTGCCGTA
The DNA here is from genome assembly GCF_034619465.1 of Leptosomus discolor. Classification (NCBI taxonomy): domain Eukaryota; kingdom Metazoa; phylum Chordata; class Aves; order Leptosomiformes; family Leptosomidae; genus Leptosomus; species Leptosomus discolor. Next base: position 17,938,914 of record NC_141395.1, on the reverse strand, counting down.
GCCGGTACCCGGTGTGCCGTAACTGGTACCCGGTACACTGCAGCCGGTATCCACGGCCCAGCAGCGGGTGTGCAGCAGCTGGCACAAGATGCCCGGTGCCCGGTCCCCGCTGTGCATCAGCCGGTACCCAGTGCGCAGCAGCCAACACCAGCGCCGATACCCAATGCGCAGCACCCGGTGCGCGGTACCCGGTGCGCGATGCTCGGTTCCCGGTGCGCGGTACCCGGTGCCGGTGCCCGGTTGCCGCCTTCGCGCCGCCCCCCGCACCGCCCCCGGTGCCGCCCCCCCCTCCCCGTCGCCCCCCGGTGCCTTCCCGCCCCGCCCCGTCCCGTGCGCTGCCGACGGAGCATGGCGGGCTCGAGCGGCGGGGCCCGGCGGCTGCTGCTGCCGCTGCTCCTGCGCCCCCGCCCGCCGCCGCCGCCGCCGCGCACCAGCCGGGGGCCGCCGCGCAGGACCGGGGGCTCGGCGGCGGCGGCGGCGGGGCCGGCGCGGCTGAAGGGACCGGAGGAGCTACCGGGACCGGGGCTGCTCCGGACTTTCGTCTGGCTCTTCCTGAGGGGCTACCTGCTGCACACGCACCGGCTCCAGGTGCGCCGGGGCAGCCCCGGTCTGGGGGGGCTGCGGGGGGCCGGGGCTGCGGGGTGCGCGGGGGCCTGGGCACCTTGCACGGGTGCGTGGGGATGAGGGGGCTGGGAGGGGTGCGTGGGGTGGAGGAGCTCCCGGGTGGGCTGCAAGGGAGGGTGCTGTGCCCCGGGGGGGGGGGGTGTCTTTGCAAGGGGGGGAGTGGGAGAGTGCTGGGGGCAGGGTGAGATGAGCTCCGGGGGCGGGGAGCAGCCGCCAAGTGATGACAGGGAGTTGATCGGGGGCGGCAGGGCAGGGGAGAGGAGGGGCTGGGCGGCTGGGAGCACCCCTGCACCGTGGGGTGATGCTGGGGCCGGCAGAGTGGAGAGGGGCCAGCACAAAACTAGGTGGCCCAGGGAGGGTCTTGCCAACCCAGGGCTGCTCCAGCATCCCCGAGCCAGCCAGGCAGCCGAGGGCAAAGGTTCAGAAACGGCTCACGGGGGTCCTGGCATCCCCAGGCAGCCTGAGCTGCCCCAGCCGTGACAAGCTGGAGGGGTTGTGGTTTGGAGGGCAGGCGGCCAGGCAGGTGTTTGGGCAGATGGTACCCAGGCAGGCAGGGGAGGTACAGGCAGAAGTGTTTGTTTTCTTCTGTCAACACTTCCTCATACGTCTGATGAAGCAAGCGATGGGCTTGGGCGGCCACGAGCCAGCGGCACCTTCCAGCGCCCCGGAGCTCTGACCGGCCGGAGGAGCGTGCAGGATCAGGCCTCCCTGGCACCGCAGAGCACCGGGCACTGCCATTTGGAGAAGGGGCTGTCGCAGGGCAGCGAGGTCTCAGGGAGTGGGCACAGGAGCTCCCTGCTGCTCCCTCCTGCCCTTGGGGCTCTGAGCACGGCCCGGCTTTTCGGACAGATGCCCGCATGCTCTGGAGGTGCCTTTCCCGGATCCCTGCACCTCCGTCTTCTCTCAGACCTGCTCTCCGAGGCCTGCACCGTGTCGGGTCCCAGCTGCCAGCAGATGCTTGTGGGCAGGCTTCAACACGGGCCGCGGCTGCCCGCTGCCCCACGCAGTGTGTTTGCCCAGTGAGATGCCTGCGGTACCGGGGCGGCCATCCCTCCCCCTCCTCCTGCCACCACGCACGAGGAACGTCTCCCCGCGGTGACGAATCCAGCTGAATCCGGGCGCAGGCTGCGATGCAGTCAGTCACCAAGGGAGATTGTACCACGTGCATCCCCGCAGCCGCGGGGAATGGGGACCAGGGCTTCCCTGCTAGGTCCCCCACAGCCCCCCAGGCTTGGCCCCGCTCTGCAGGGGCTCTGGCAGTGCCCGGCTGGGGTGGAAAGCACCCCTTGGACATGGCCTTGTGCAGATCCACTTGCAAAGCGGTGTCCGGCTGCCCTCGAGGGATGCACTTGGGGGTCACGGTGCTCCCCAGTGGGGAGGCAGGCATGGCACCCTTGGGTGCGGCCAAGGAAAGGGGAGCTGCAGCCGGCAAAGCCCAGAGCGTGGCTGATGCTAGTGGATGTCCCTTAGCTGGCTTGTGAGCCTGTGGCCCCAGGGTCATGACCCAAGGGGTGGCAGCCTGTCCTGGGAGCAGCTCGGTCCTGCCCCAGCCTCGTGCTGCCCTCCCACCGCTGATCATTAACCACCCTTATCGGGTGGTGGGTTCAATGACCCACACGGGATTTGTCCCCAGGTTGAGCAGAGCTGGGGCCATGCTGGAAGCAGCAGGGCTTGGACCTGCCGACAGCTGTTACAATGACCCCTCATCTTGGCAGAGCCCTGTGCCTGGCAATTGTCCTTGTCCCTGCAGGCCTTGCTTCCCCAAAAGAGCCACCAGGCCCTCTGTGCATCTCGGGTGGGTGAGGGATGTGCCAGCCTGTGCCTGGGGTTGGTGCCTGGTGTGCTTAGTGCTGGCAGAGGACACGTGCCTGGAGACACCAGCCCAAGCCAGCTGCAGAGTGATTCAAGGATGGTGCCAGCTAGGGGGGGTCAGAGGCGGGTGCTTGGGCCAAGCTGGTGCTGAGGCGTCCCCGGGATGGGTGCAGAGCATGCTGGACACATGCAGGGCAGCATCAGGGCGGGGATGGATTGATCCAGCCCCAGTGCTGGCCCTGCCCCATTCACCCTGCCATGCTCTGGTGCATCGCAGCTGATGTCCCGGCGCATTTACGGCCCTATCTGGAAGTCGACCTTCGGGCATTACGAGAACATCAACATTGGGAGCCCAGTAGTGCTGGAGCAGCTGCTACGGCAGGAGGGCAAGTACCCCATGCGGAGTGACATGGCTCTGTGGAAGGAGCACCGGGACACCCGGCGCCTGCCCTACGGACCCTTCACCGAGTGAGTCCTGCCCTGGCTGCGCACTGCGGGGCGGCAGGCGGCCCCTGTCCCTTCCTCGGGTGTAGGGCCTGGGTGGCAGCTGGCATTGCTCCCTCTCCTGCAAGCAGTGTGTGTCCCCCCAAGCAGAGGGGCATGGCCATGGCGGGTGGAAAGACCCCCAGGGTGGTTCCAGCCTGGTGTGGGGAGGATGCACCCAGGGATTAGGAACCTGCTGCCAGCCACTGACCGCTGCCCGGCTGTGCCCCGGCGCTGAGCCCCGTCCCCATGCAGGGAAGGGGAGCGCTGGTACCGCCTGCGCCAGGTCCTCAACAAGCGGCTGCTGAAGCCCTCGGAGGCGGTGCTGTATGCGGACGCCATCGGGGAGGTGGTGTCGGACCTGATGGTGCGGCTGCGGGACGAGCGGAGCCGCAGCCCCTCGGGGGTGCTGGTGGGGGACGTGGCCAACCTGCTCTACCGTTTCGCCCTGGAAGGTAGGGGGGTCCTCCCCCTCACCCCTGCCCTGCCCTCCTCTTCCCATCCCCGCAGGGGTCTGGATGAGGCCTTTCCCCTGCAGGGATCTCCAATATCCTCTTCGAGACGCGCATTGGGTGCCTGAAGCGGCAGGTCCCTGCCGAGACCCAGCGATTCATTGACTCCATCAACCTGATGTTCAAGAATTCTGTCTTTGCCACTGTCCTGCCCCGATGGAGCCGCAAGGTTCTGCCCTTCTGGGACCGCTACCTGGACAGCTGGGACACCATCTTCGCCTTCGGTGAGCGGTGATGATAGGGGCCCGGTGTGGTGGGATCAGACTGATTAAGGACCCTCAGAAGTGGGGCAGCGTCCGACCATGTGTCCTTTTCGCCACTCTCGCTCTGTCAGCGCTGGGTCCCGCTCTCTGTCCCTGCAGGCAAGACCCTGATTGACCGAAAGATGGAGGAGCTGGAGGGGCAGGTGGAGCGGGGCAAGGAGGTGTCTGGCTACCTGAGCTACCTGCTGGCCAGTGGCAGGCTTAGCCTGGACGAGGTCTACGGCAGTGTGGCCGAGCTGCTGCTGGCCGGTGTGGACACGGTGAGAGCCAGGCCACTGCCACCGGGGAATCCCTGCTGAGCTCTGTGCCGGCAGGGAGCCACGGGGGCATCCTCAGCTGCGCTCCCCAGCCCCTGTGAGCTCTGGGCTCTGGGTGATTGGGGGCTGATGCCCCACAGGGGCAAAACCTCAGGGACCGGTCAGTACAGACCCTGTTCTTTGCTCTGCTCCCTGCCCTGTTCCCTGCCTCAGTTTCCCCTGTGCTTGCTGCCCCTCATCCCTGCTTCCCCACACACCAGAGCAGAGGCTGTCTGGTGCCATAGTGGTGCTGTGCTTGGCACAAGGCTGCTCAGGTGCTGGTCCCATCTCCCTCACTCCCCTCGGCGCTCCGCTCCTCCAGACCTCCAACACGCTGTCCTGGGCCCTGTACCACCTCTCCCGGGACCCAGGCATCCAGGAGGCCCTGTACCAGGAGCTGAAAGCCGTTGTGCCTGCTGACCGGTTTCCTGGTGCCGAGGATATCCCCAAGATGCCGATGCTTCGGGCCGTTATCAAGGAGACTCTGAGGTACGGCCCAGCCTTTCCACTACCCCAGGGTCCTGGAGCTGCTGAGCAGTGGGAGATGCTCCCCCTTGTCCTGCCTGTGGCTCTCTCCCTCTGGGGTCCCCCTGTGGGTCCTGCTCCCCCACTAACTCTCCCCATATCCCAGGGTCTACCCCGTGGTGCCCACCAATGCCAGGGTCTTCTATGAGAAGGACATTGTCATTGGAGACTACCTCTTCCCCAAGAACGTGAGTGGGGGCTGTGCCATGGGGACCCCCGCTGCACCCAGTGGGGCTGGGCAGGCATGATTTAACCCCCCCCTACTTCTTGCCCCGCAGACCCTCTTTGTCCTGGCACATTACGCGATGTCCCACGATGAGACCTACTTCCCCGAGCCTGAGCGGTTCCTGCCCCAGCGCTGGCTCCGGGGCCACGGCTCCCCCCACCACCCCTTCAGCTCCATCCCCTTTGGCTACGGGGTCCGCGCCTGTGTTGGCCGCCGCATCGCCGAGCTGGAGATGCACCTGGCCCTCGCCAGGGTGAGTAGGGACACCCCACCCCAGGTAACTCACCACAAACTGGGATGGGGGCCCCAGGGAGTCCCTGCCACCCAACTTCTCTCCGCAGATCATCCAGGCGTTCGAGGTGCGGCCGGACCCCCGTGGTGTGGAGGTGACGTCTGTGTCCCGCATCGTTTTGGTGGCTGACAAGCCCATCAACCTGGAGTTCATTGCTCGCCCAGGGGCCCCCTGACTGTGTGTCCATGCCCCCACCCTGGGTGCCAAGTGGGGACCCCCGCTGCCCCACGAGGAGGGGCAGGAAGGCAAACCCACCCCAGCACCCACTTGCTGCCCAGATAAGGCTGGGAGGCTCCCAGCCCCACTGTGGGGAAGATGGCGGGGATGAGGGATGCCCCCAAATTGCTCCTGGGGCACTGGTATCCCCCTACCCCAAATCAGCAGGAGGCTTGGGGAACTGCTGTGCCTTTCACATGCCGCAAGGGGTTGTGTCCCCCCCCATCCTGTGCCCAGCTGGGCTGCGTCGGGGACCTGGGAACTCTGCCGGGGCCGGGGAGGGAAGCGGGGAGGGGGTTTGCAGCCGTTCGGTGTCTCCTTCGTCCCGTCCTTGTGTAGCTGTGCGTGGATCTGTGCCTGGAGCCAGGACATCTGGGTCCTCTCTGAACAGCTGACCTTGGCCTCAGCCACTTCTCTGTGCCTCAGTTTCCCCCCCTGCCTCCGAGGGGAGGGTCAAGTGCCAGCAGGGGTTTGGGGGTTGTGCCTGGTCCCGAGGGACAGCACTGGCCATGGGCAAGTGCACCAATAATGCAGCACGTCCCCCGTGATGGGGAGGAGGCCTGTCACCACCCAGCGCTGGTATCATGTCCCCTGGCAGCACCAGCCAGCACAGGAGGGGTGTGGAGCACCCGGGACCTTTCACTATCAGCCGTTATTTCACTGAGATGTTGATATGGGGTCACGGGAATGGGGGCAGGACTCGCTCTGGGTGAAGAAGCCGGGGGAGGATCAGCTCAGCTCCCCCACCCCGTCCCCAAGCAAGGCCATGGGGCTGTTATCAGGGCCATCGCAGGGGCTTAGAGCTGGCAGCAGCCACAGGCAGGGAGGGGATGCATTACCACTGCCTCCTGGAAGGCTGGGGTATGGGGCACCCTGACAGTGAAACCCCCTCACCTTCCTGCCGCTTGGGGATCTTAGCTGGAGTGAGGGAAGCAGCAGGCAGAAACCCTGCTGGTACCAAGGCTGCTGTCCCTGGGATGTCCCCAAGGGGACCCGCACATCACCACCATTGTGGAGCTATCAAGGCTGCATGTCCTGAATCCCCGTCCCCCTGGCTCTACCTACATGGGCAGAGGTGGGAACCCTGTGCCAATGCTGCCCTCGCTGGCATCCCAAACGGGGTGCCCAGCCCTGCTGAGCAGCCTGTACCCCCACCCAAGCCAGCTCTCTCTGGAGGAGCCACGGCTGGCTGCACCCCAGAAAGGCGAGGCAGCAGTTCCCGGAACAGACTGCTTTATTACAACAAGGCTGAACAGACCCGCAAATAAATAAATACCCGATACCCACCCCAAAACATGCACAGGGTCCCCGTGCAAGTGCCCATCCTGGTGCCAGCTCTGGTGCAGGCTGCACATCTGCCAGGGAGCTCCAGCCCAGTGTGACCCTACAACAACCAAGCCTGTGTGTGCAGCTGAGCCTATGCTACCGGGCACAGCCGGCAGGACAGGGAGCCGAAGCACTTGAATCTGGCAGCAGGGTGGCAGTGGGGTGGCCGAGTCCCCCAGGGCCATGCAGGTCCCCGTGCCCACCTGTGGGCATGGCACGGCTCCTCCAGCACGGTGCCCATCGAGTATCACCATGTGCTTGCTGGTGCAGGGCACCCCCGGGCCCCCTTTTCCCTGGTCCCTGCCTCCCCGAGGCCAACAGGATCTGGCCCCAGACTCAAGACGAGCCCCAGGACCAGGGTGGGCAGGCAGGTCCTCCCCACAGAGAGCCTCCGGAGCCCAAACCTCCTTCCACAGCCCCAGGGCCACTCAAAAGGCCACCCAAGTTGGACGAGGCAGCGGCACTTCCCTGGTGTCTTCAGAGCGAGGAGCGGTCAATGCCTGTGGGGCAAGAGAGTGTGGGAGGCCGTAACCCCCACCCCCAGCAGGCACTGGTGCTGGGCTGGGCACCCTGCATCATGGCCCTCCATCCCTGGCTTGGATGCAAGTCCTGGGATGGGAGGGGGGCTGGCCCGGAGGGAGACATCCCGGTGGCCCGTTGCGGCTCCTGACACAGCCAACCCAACGGGCACCAGGGATGAGGCTGAATGATGGCACGGTGATAGGAACCAATCCCAGTCCTGTTCTTTGTGGAGCAACTGGGCGCTGCTGGGGGAACTGGTGGGCCAAGCCTGTTCCCCACCACCACTCCAAAAAAAGCACCTTTGGGAAGCAGCTGGGCGCCAGGGCCAGCTCCCCCCTAAATGGGTGCCACGGTGGGTGCCAGGGCCATGCCCATCCATCACCAGTGAGGACTCACCAGGCAGCAGGTGAGCAGAGCCAGGGGCAGGTGGCCTGGGAGTGAGCCCTGTCCCTGGAGTAAGCAGTTTTGCGGCCACCACAGGTGAAGGGGGTGGAGGGCTCTGCCAGCCATGGCCCGTGGGTCAGCCACACTATGCACATGGCTAGTGGTGGGCAGCATGTCTGGGGTGTGTGAGTGGGGGTCCGTCCCCTCTAGGTCCCCCAGGAAAGGCACTGGAGAGGCTCAGGCCTCAGGGGCGGCTTTGAGGCGAGGTCAAAAAAGGGCTTTTCACTTGGGATGCGTCACACCCCAAAACCCTCATCCAGCCCAAAGCCCAGGGACCTGCAAATCCTGCATCCCATACACTCCCTGGATGGCGGTCTAGTGGTGTCCCCATGGCAGGTGCCCACATCCTTCCTCACAGACACCAGGGATCAGGACCCCAGAGGGGAACCCCTGTGATTCTCATTTTCCCAGGGACAAGTAGCACCCAGGTCCTGCCATCCCCACCTGGGCACCCAGCACTGCCAGACTCCAGCTCCAGCCCCCTCCATCCCCTGGGCTGGTTTGGCTGGGGTGGAGGTGGGTGGCCCGAGCAGAGAGGTGATGAGGTGTGGGTGACCCAGCAGTGGGGAGGGGACAGGCGCGCAGTGGCGGGGGACGGCGCCTACCTGAAGTGGAGAGAAATGGAGGGTGCAAGTGGAGAAAGACGGAGCGTCGCGGGCTAAGAGTTAAGAGCATCGATACCTGCAGGAGTGAGCACAAGGGCCTGGAGGATGTCAGAGAGGGAGACGATGCCCCGAGGGTACTGGTTCTCATCCACCAGAACCAGGCGATGGACCTGTGGGTGCAGGCAGAGCATCACAGGCGGGTCGGGCAGCGGGCGAGGGGAGGGGGCTGGCACTGATGCGAGGCCCCCCGGCCGCTCACCTGCTCCTTGGCAATGCGGTCAATGATGTCCTCCATGGTTTCGTGAGGGTAGCAGGTGAGGACCCCCTCCAGGCAGGTGGTGCGCTGCCGCAGTGCCTCCCGCACGCTGATGTCCAGGTTGTTGTAGGTCTTCTGGGCTGCCAGGTGCTGCGGGAGAGGTGGTCCTGCTCAGCGCCCCAATGTGTCATCGCACCCTGTCATGCCGGCACAGTGGGGGACACCAAGCCCTGGGGACGCCTGGAGCAGATCCACGCTGGCACGTGCGTGTCGCTGCACATGGTGTGGGTTTGCATGGGCACAGGCAGGTGTGAGTACCCCGCCAGTGGCATGCAAGGGGCCACACTGATGCCCGGGTGTGCAAACACACAGGGTACTCACAATAACGTCAAACCGGGAGTAGAGACCGACGACTTGCCCTGCAAGGAGAGAGAGTGCAGGGGCTGGAAAGGGGGACCTGGGGACTACCCACCATGCTCCCCCTGCACCCCAAGGGGCAGCCCAAGGGCCAGGAGGGGTTTTTGGGTGGGGATGGGGCCGGAGCCACTGGCAGAGGGAGATGGGATTGTTGCTGGTCCCCTCCCCAGGTACCAGCAGCATTGATGACAGGCAGGGCGGAGACACGGCGGTCCACGAAGATCTCCAGGGCGGTGTAGATGGGGGCGGTCTCAGGCACAACGGCCACATCACGGAAGGTGCCAATGCACAGCTCCTGCACCGTTTTCTTCAGGAAGTGTGGCTTGGGGATAGTGGAGCCCTGCAGTGGGGCAGGGCAGGGCTGGGCTGGCACCTACACACACCCCGTCACCCTTGTTTGTGCTCCTACACATTCGCTATGTGTGCACACACAGCCCCAGCACTCACAAAGATGTGGAGGAACTTGAGGATGCGCTTGTGTGTTAGGATGTGCAGGACATTGCCCGAGATGGGCTCAATGACGGGCAGGCGGTGGATCTTGTGCTTGATCAGGGAGTAGACAGCATCGAAGAGGCTGCGGGTGATGGACACACCGTGGGGGGATAGGGCTGCATCCCAGGCACACCTCCCACGGGGGGGGGTGCTGTCCCCCAGCGGGCAGGCGCTCACCTATTGCTCGGGGAGATGTAGACCAGCGGCTTGAAGGAGCCCTGCAGGTACACCTCTGCCAAGGGAGAGAGGTGGGAGAGGGGGTCCTCCAGCCCCCTCAGGCAGCCTCACACCCCCAGAGCCCACCTCCATGCCCTGTGTGACATCCCCAGCCCAGCCACCCCCATTGTCCCCCACTTTTTACCTCTCCAGGTCTCAATCTTGTGCTCCTCCACCTCATAGATCTGAACCTGAGGGCGGGGAGATGCCCTGGTCACAGTGGCCCCATGGGGGACTGAGGGGACTCTGGGGCACTTCCTGCTTCCCCAAGCATCCCACCTCATCGCCCTAAGCACAAGGATCAAATCTTGGGTGCCAGGCAGAGGGGCACCAAGCGGATGCTAGACTGGCCCAGAGCATCCCCCCCCCATCATGGTCTAGTGATGAAGTGGGGACCAGGAGAGGGAAGAGGGGATCAGGAGAGGTGGAAACAGCCCCTCCCTGCCCCATGCCCACCCCAACACCCTGTGGCCTCCCGTCACACTCACCAGGGGCGAGCGGTAGTAGCGGTGGAGGATGTTGATGAAGTCGGTGATGGTGAGCATCCCTGCGGAGACACGTGGGGCTGGCAGCACTGCCTGCACCCTCTCTGCCAGGCAGGGGAAGGGGCCAGGCGGTGCTGCTGGCACTCACCCACAAAGCTCTGCGTCTTGCTGTCCCAGAGCGGGGCGGCACGCACCCCGTTGGCCACCAGTGCTATGAAGGCTTTCTTGATCTGCTGGTGGAGTGGGGAGGCGGTCAGGGGGTCCCTGAGCCTGCTCCCTTCTTCCCCATCCCCGTTGATCCCCTGCTTTGTCACCTCCAGGGAGATGTCGAAGACAACAAGCTTGCAGCTGGTGGGGATGGCATCGTAGCAACAGTGGCTCCTCATGAAGTGCATGTAGACCTCGGCGTCAGGGCTCTGAAATTCGCTTTCTGGGCCCAGCCCCAGCACCTCATTGCCCAGCGTGAAGGTGACGGGTCTTGGACTCCTCCGCCTGTCCTCTTCCTCTTCCTCCTCCTCCCCCTCCTCCCTGGGGCACAGGGCCTCCGGGAACCCTGTAGGCAAACCCACCCCAGCCCTGGTCGGCGAGCTGAGCTGTCAGGTCTCAGCACCCTCCTGCCTGGGCGGAGCAGAGGGATGCTGTGGGATGGGGTGCTCTCAATAGACACCCCTCCCCGTCCCCCACTCCACAGGGGCAGCACACAGCACTGCAGCTCTCCAGCCTGCGGGAGCACTGTGAGCTGCTGGGAAGGAGCTGAGGAGTGGAGTGACGAGGGGTATGGGCAGGGTGGGCAGAGGACTGATGCGCTCATTGCATGAGTGAGCCAGCCCACAGCCAGCCCCCCCCCACCCCCCCCACCCCCCCCCCCCCCGTCACGCCTAGGCGCTGCCGGCTACCCACCTTCCTCCTCGGGGCGGGCAGCGGCATCCAGCAGCGCCACCTGAGGGGGCACACAGCGAGGGGGGGTCAGCAGGAACCAGCCCGGCCTCTCCCCCACCCATGGCTGCCGCCTGCACCCACACGGCTGACCCGGCCCCCTCCAAGCCGGGCAGAGGGGACCATCCTTTGAGGCTGGGCTCAGCCCCCATCCCCCTGGGGAGCTCCCTGCCCGGCCGGGACCCCCGGAGCCTGCCACCGCTGTGGTGGCTCTAGCTCGGGACGCCCAGTTTGTCCCCCCGGCTCGGAGGGGGAGGGCAGCGGGGGTCCCCAGCGCAGAGGGCAGGGGATGGCAGGACCCCTGGCTCCTCTCTCAGCTGTCGGAGCCGAGCGCGTCCCGCAGGGGCTCCGCGCCCATCCTCTCCCTCTCCCAACCCCGAGGTGTAAATCCCGGTCCTGCTTCCTCCCGTGCCGGGAGTCCCGCCGTCCCCACCTGCCCTCGGGGGACCAGGTCCACTCAGGGAAACCCTACAATAACAAGGGGGAGCAGCCTCAGGTGGGAGGGAGGGAGGCGAGCGCGGCCGCCCGGCTGAGCCGGTGCCCCCCGGTCCCCGGGAGACCCTGTCCCAGCAAAGCGGCACACGCGGTGCGAAGAGCAGCCCCGGACCACAAACCCGCTGGCACAGTCAGTGTTTACGAGCCACTCGACAATAACAAAGGTGCAGGGGCTGCTCCCTAAGGAGCCCAGAGCCAGCCCCGGGCAGGAGGCGACCCTCCACCGAGGTCCCCCCAACCCTTCCCAAGGGGCTGGGGACAGCCGGAGCAGGCGGGCGGGCCAGGCTGCTCTCCACGTCCCGGTCCTCACGACTTGCCTGGCCGTGGGAAGGGAACCGCCAGTCCCCCACATCCACCCCACCCCGGGGGTGGCCTGTCCCACAAGTGGGGGGCTATGGGGCCGTGCCCCCCTACCCACCCCGGCGGTACCTGGGGCGCGGCGGGGCCGGGGAGTCGCTCCATGCTGACTGCGGGGCAGCGCTGCTATTCTGGGCCCGCGGCTGGCGGGGGCCTGGCAGATAGGGTGTCAGCGAGCAATGCCAGCCATGCCCCCGCCACCGCCGCGGGGGGGGACACACACACACAGCCGCCACCACCGTGCAGCACCCGCAGCCACTGCGCCACCCAGCAGCACCGGGCTGGACGGGGTGGCCGCCGCTCCGGGGATTGAGGCGACGGAGGGGGTGATGGAGAGATGGCTGGGGTCAGAAAACCTGTCCCCCCTGTTCCGTGGACCCCCGTGCTCCAGGAGTGGTGCTGAGCACCTGCCAGGATGCAGCCCTGCAGCTGGAGTGGGCAGGGGGTACAGCCTTCCCCCCCCCCCCCCCCCCCCCCAACTCCCCTGGGGATGCTGGAGGAGGGCTGGATCCAGCCACAGGCTGGGCAGCAGCCAGAGCAGCTGGGCACCCTTTCTCCCCCACCCCGTGCTGTCATGGCCCTGCCTGCCCCTGCTGCAGTTCAGCCATCCCTGGCCACCCCAGGTCTCCCAGCAGGGCCACCCGCACCTGCCAGGGAACTTCCTTGCTGGCCCAGGGGGCCACCCCCTCCTGCCCATGCTCCGCTCGCTCCCGGCTCCATTTCTATTTCAGGAAGGTTCAAATAACCCCTTGGCCGGCTGCCGTGCTGGCCTGGGAGCAGCAGTGGGCGAGCAGGCTGGCGGCTGCCAGGCCAAGGGGACAAAGTGGCTCCGTCTGGCTCCTGGGGAACAGCTGGGCCCTGGCCCACGGCGGGGTGCAAGGAGCAAATCCCCTGTCCCCTGGTGCTACCCCAAGGCAGGGAGGAAGAGGCAGGGTGCTGAGGGCAGGCCAGCAGGGTTGGGGTGACAGGAGGACGCAGTGGCTGCCCAGGTCCCGGGTGGCCCTTACCCCACAGCGGTGCTGAGCCGGGCAGCCTGGCTCCAGCCTGGCCACCGCCGGGTGCTGGCAGCAGGGAAGGGAGCAGGCATCTCCACTTTCGGCAGCTATTTTCAGGCGCTGGAGAGAAGCCGAGGAGCGATGAGATTGTCACCAAGGAGACCGGAGAAACAGGGCCCAGCTCCGGGCAGCAGGGGGCTGCGGGGAGAGGGGAGGGAAGGGCTTTTTGCAAGCCCTAGGGCCCACGCCTGGGGTTCAGCACCTCCCCTGGCCCTAAGCGACTTGCCCAAGTGCCCAGCATCCCCTTGCCGTGCTGGGGGGGACATAAACCAAAACCGGCAAGGGACAGCTCTAGGGACCCAACCCTTCCTTCCCCTGCTGCAAGGCTGGGCTGCTCTGCCGCCCTTGGTTAACGATCTGCAGGAGGCCCCAGGACACGAGGCAGACCCCAGATCCCAGCAGCTACGCTGGCAGCCGCTCCTCGTGCAGGGGGGCACGTTTGCCTGCCGTAGGGCAGTAAGAATGACCCCCTAGGTCCAGGAAGGACGGGAACATGGGGGTGGTGGCACAAACCCTTCCCGTACCAGAGCCTGGCAAAGAGTGGGGAGAGCCGAGCTGCCCCACAGACCCAAATAGGTCAGGGAAACAGAGGCAGATGGATGCCAGGAGAGCAGCTGAGTGTTAAACTTTAATAGAAATCCTTGAGAAAGGAAGGTAAAATAAAGAGCCCAGGAGAAGAGCACCAACACGCAGACCCCACACGCATCCTGCAGGTCACCCGGGAGAGCCGACAGCCTTGAGAGGGTGCTACCTCTCTGGCAGCCCTACCATCCCCGGGACACACCGGAGCTTCGCTGGTATCCGTGGTCTCTCTGGAGCAGCGAGGCTGGGGGAGGGTAGGATGTTGGCACAGGCGTTCAGAACGAACAAAACGAGTCGGTTGAAAGTCCCAAGCCCTGCTCCTTCCAGAGGAGTGGGGTGGTGGCTGGGGACTTTTCTCCAGGGGCCAGGCTGCTGTGGGGCAGGAGCAGACTCTGCTCCCAGCGGCTCAGGACAAGAGCACTGAGACACAGGGGAGCAAAAGCTCAGCCCACGCTGGTCGGGAATGGGAAGGCCAGGCCGAGTCCAAGTTCAGCCACCTCCCACGCAGCAAAGAAATCACCACCACCACATCCGGCTTTAAGAGCAGCCTAGGACAAAGGCCAGACAAACCCCGCTTCCCCAGGCTTTGCCATTTGTCTAAAAACAGAAGTCACGCAGCTCTCCCCTTTGCCCAGTAAAACATCTCTCTCTTTAAAACAGTCCCACAAGCAAGTGTGCAGCGCAGGGGACTCCCACAGTCCTTGCTCTCCAGAGCCAGCTCGTCTCTTCCTTTGAGGTAGGTTGAGGTGTCCCCGGGGAGGGACAGCAGCTGCCTGGTCACACCACCAGGGCAGTGTCCGAGAGGCAGCCAGCAGGTTTCTGGTCAGCTCCGCCAGTGCACTTGTTGAGAGGTAAGCTCTGAGCAGGGCTGGCCTCCAGGCATCTCGTGAGGTCCTCACCAGCTGAAGGGAGGAGAGGGCTGCAGGAGAAAGGAGACCCCGCGCGGCTGAGGGAAAGGATCAAGAGCCATGGTGCAACATTCATCTGCAGTATCATTATACACAGAGATGGGGCTGCCAGGCTCACCCACTCAATCTGCCATCCCAGGCAGCACCACTCACCCCAACAGACATCCAAGACATTGATGGGACTTTAGGGTCACAGCTTGATCTCCCGGCCTGCACATAAACCCAGCTCCACCCTGGCCTGGGCACAGGAGCAGGGGTGCCATTTCCCTTAACACCAGAGACCAGGGGTGTGCCTGCCCTCCACTTCGGCTCACCCAGAAAAATCCCAGTCCTCCAGCTCTCCGCAGGAAGCTGTGGGGCCAGCAGCACCCATCTGGCAGCCCAGCTTTGCTCGAGGAAGCTGTCAGAGTGCAGCAAGACCCAGAGGCCTCGCTGCTCCCCCAGCCCCACACTGCGGCTGAGAGCCTGATGGCCACATCAGAGCCCACAGAAACAGCGTGGGTCCCTGTGGGGAACATCTTGTCAGCATGTCCTGACCATGACAACCCCAAATATCACCCAGTCTGTCTGTTCTGAGCCTCACTCCCATCTGAGCTAGGTGTAAAGTGTCCAGGAGACAGGCCCAGTTGCGTAGACATCATGCCAGCCGCACCAGTTGACTCTCCAGAGAGCGGAGGCCGGCTTCAGAGCCTGCAAGCCAACCTGTTCCTCTCCCCTTAAACAAAGCTCCTTTCCCTGCTGCCAGTTCTCTCTCAGGACACCAGTCCTAAAGCCACGCTTTGAACGTCACACACGTCGCAGCCAGTGCAAACTCACCCCAGTCTGCCCAGTTCCAGTTTGCTGAAGCCATTTGATTGAACACTGCTGTTCTGAAGGAAGAAAGACTTTGGCAACGACCACTGCAGGAGGAGAGATAGACAACCAAATGGCTATTTAAGTCGTGACAAAAATCCCTCAAGCCTGCTGCTCTCTGCCATAGGCTGCCCTAGCGCGCTCCAGCTTGAACTGCCTCACACTGCTGCGCCTCATCACTGCCACCAGCCTGTTCCCAGAATAGCAAACAGAGCAGCCTTTGCTCTCTGCTTAATGAATCCCTCTGCTGTAAGTGGGAGCAGAGCATCTCGAGGGCAAAAGAGTGGGTTTCTTTCACTGGATCAGCCTGCTGTTAAGGCACAGGAGCGACAGACGGAGATGGCTCCCTTGAGGAGAGGAACAAAGGACAGGCCAGGTGCCAAATATGTAGGGCTGTGCCCAGTGCACCCAAGAATATTCCGATGCAAAATACTTGCAGATCTGATATACTGGGTGGACTTCACGTTGGCAGGAAAGGGAGAAGCGTGAGTTTTTCCAGGCTCCTGGAGGCCTTGGCAGAGGGGGAAGAAGAGGGCAAACAGGCAGGGCAGGAGCCAAAGGATGCAGAACAAGCAGGCTGTCTGCCCAGGCAAACAACCACCTCTCCCTAGCTTACCCACAGCCATACGCACCGTCTGGGCCAAATCTGTCCCTGCCCCAGTGTGGTACCCTTTGACACACCACTTCTTCAGCAGCTCCAGACCTGGGAAGCGACAGAAAAGACAAGAAGTGAGAACGAACAAGTTTGCAGAGAGTTCAGCCTTCCCAGCTTGGCGCACGCAAATATGCTGCACGGAGTGAACTAACCATGCAGTACACGCTATGCAATAACTACTTGAACACGTGCCTGAGCCCCAGCAAACACGGGGTAAACCAAGGGCATTCACCCTTTGTACAAGCAAACACCAGCGAGCGCCAGCACATAGGCTGCCACAGCGCCTGCCTTCCTCCCAGGGAGCCAGATGCACCGTGCAGCAGGCTCAGCCGAGCAGGGAAACTGGGGCAACACAGGATTTGCCAAATTAGACCAGACTGGCTGTCCCCCTGGGCCCGGTGCCTGCCAAAGGCAGCACCTGATTTAGGCTGCACCGGTGAAAGTTCCTACAGCGCAAATGTAGAGCAGCTTTGCTGTCACCGGCCCCTTTCCCAGAGGAGGGCAGCTCGGGCAGCCTCCTCCTTGCACAGCACCAGTCAGCTGCAGCAACCCAGCGCATCGTCTCCTCCCTGCACGGATCCGGCCAGAGCATGATGTGGGCTGAGACCTGGTCTCCATCCCCGACAGAGGGTGAGGCTGGCACGGACCGAGCTCACCAGTGGTTCTTCCAGCCACACATGAGATGTGCTGCTCTGGAGCACAGGGAGGTCACCTTGAAGCAGAGCCATGTGTCCGACTGCGCTGAACTTGCTCCACTTCCTCCAAGGCCTCCTGCTAGCTGTCCTCACTACAGCCAAGTTCCCTGCTCTCTGCTAACCCTGAAATCTTGAGAAATCCAGGACTTCTCCCTTCCTGTTTTCTTTTTTAAGAGCCTTAGAGCACGAGCTAAGGTGCCTTGAGATTTAAGAACCAGCAGAGCAATGGCCAGGAACCTGATGCTGTCCAGCTGGGGTTACTGTGGTTTGCTATACGATACCAGCCCTGGCTATAGGAGGAATCCTTGCTGTCCTCCTCTGCTCCAGGTCAACTGCTGAAGTGACCTTTCAGCAAGCCCCAGGACCTTGGAAAAAAACCCCATGTGTTGGGGGTTGAGAGGAGCAGGGCAGCTCGGCAGCCCTGCCCCGGCTCTGTGCACCAGCCCGGGCTTTGCACCTTGCTAGCCAGAGAGAGAGGAGGGCTGTGTGGAACACACGGGAAGCTGCCAGGGAGAGGCTGGGTTTTGCTTGGAGGTGAAGAGCAACAAGCAGGTAGAGCTTGCTGGGCTGCTCTGGGGAAGCTGGAGCACTGAGCCAAGACCCCGGCCTCAGCAGCAAAGTTCAGGGCAGCACTTCAGTGCAGACGATGACAGGATCTTTCTTCCAGCTGACAGAAGAGCATCCAGCAAAGGTATTAGCGAGGCAAAGGACGACAAATGCTGACAGCGCAGCTGGAGAGGGCTATGAGGTTACTGTCTGTCTGTGAAAGACTGTTACCGACCCCTTTGATATTTGCTTTAACACCAGTGAAAAGTGACAAAAGCTTTTTTTTTTTTTGTCCTCTACATGACAGCCAGGCTGGAAGCACACATACGGTCACCTCAGCAGAGGGCCGGCTCCTGCAGAAGCCTCTCCAGCTAGATCAGATACTGGATGGAAAGCCCTGAGCCACAGTCTCTTTCTTTTCATGTTCTCTAACCCCTCACACTAAAGCTCACTGGTTCTCTCTCCTAAATAGCCTGTACTGCTGCCCTGATAGAGGCAGCCTTGGGTGAGAAGGAGTTGGTCCAGCCCAGCTATGCCTCATTAAAGAATGTTTTTTATTAAAATACAGAGTTTTGTCCTGGAAAGGTGGAAATGATAGCTAGATTTCTAGTGTTTAGGAAAAAATCCTCTGTGTGCTTGCTGACAGTTTTTCATCAATTAGAAGGCAATAGGAGATGAGGGAATAGGCCAAATTTTTCCTTCACTTCACAGATCCCCTGGAAGGAGTAAAGCCCAGAGACTCCAGCTGTTTCTTCCTCAAAAGAGGGCAAAGGAACACAGTAAGAGGCTATAGGTCGAAGGCAGAATCCCAGCCTGCTCCAGCCCCAGGGCACCTAGAAGTGCTGGTGCTGCATTTACCAGAGCAGCCAGCACCTCTGATCAGCTTTTCAGGTGACAAACTCAGAATAAGCTTTTCATGATATGCGAAGCAGTCTGGGAGGGTAACACGTTTCCTCTGGCTACTGTGCCGGCAGGCAGCTCCCCCTCAACATGCACAGCTCAGAAGTCGCCCACGGCCGCCGGCAGGCAGCCTGCCTGACTCAGGTGGCCGTGCCAGGCTCTCAGATGGCAGTTACCTTTATGTTTATTCAAGTGGTATTTGAGCTCCCACTGGGTCACCAGGATGTTGAAGTAACGAGGCTGCTCGAAGAAGCGCAGGTACCGCATGGAGATGTGCGTGGGGAACACCCGCTCGAACTGCCCACGCCGGGAATACTCGTCCTCTGTCTCCACCAGGATGCGAACATCATCTGGGGTGAGGATGTCCAAGACAGAAGAATAAAAATCCTGCAGATAAGAGCAACCCAGGGTCAGGGAGAAGTGAACTCCGTTTTGTCGATTCCCCTTCCCACCTCCCCACTCCTCAAACCCTCTCAGGCCTCCATGCATCTGAGATCTCTGGGACACAGATCATGTGGAAAATGAAGAAATCTAGGCTCAGTGGTGACATCAACACTGCACAGAGCTGAGGAGATCCCCAGTTCTGCAGCCCAACTTCTCTTACTGATGCTGCCAGGTGGCACACAAGGCAGGCGTCGCTGATAACCAGCACAGGGTCAGCAGGCAAAGGCTACGAGAGCTGTGCAGAGACACGAAGAGGAACAGGCAGTGCTCAGACCCTGTTTGGTGATGGGTGGGTAACATGACGCTCAGCACGTGCCTGTTTTAATGCAAAGATGAGCCAGTGCAGCAGTGGCTTAAGCAAACTCAATTTATTTCTCACCAGCTATCTTACAACCCACTGGAGCCCAAGTGCTCCTCATCATCCGTCTGTCCCCACAGAGGCAGAGGGGTACAATTGGGAGAGACACGAGGGATAGAAATGTGGGACTAGTTGGGAGAGTGGCTTGGCAGGATGGCACAAGTATCAGAGGAGATTGTGTCATACCTGGTCGGGTGTCTTCTGTGTCAAGTAATAGGCTTTCTTCATCTTCGCTGCTACGAAAGGCTCAGGTGCTGGCTTGGGCTTCTCCTTCAAAGTACTGCCCAGACTGAGGACACAAGGAGGCAGTAGAGCATTTAAGCGGAGAAGACAAAGTCCTGTCATGGCAGAAAGGCTCCCAGCAACTCCTCTGAGAGCGGTGACACCCTCAGGAAGATGCCATGGAGGAGAGAACGCTTTCGCCAAGGATTTCACTGGTTCCGAGATCAGTGATGCACCCACAGCCTTGTGCATCAGCAGAGAACCCAGGAAGGACGTGGGCAGGGGAACAGAGAGGACCCTGCGAGCTCCTCACTAAGGCATTTTGGCATTCCTTGATCCAAAAGGTGAGCCATCACCTCACGCCCACATAGGATGCAAGAGGGCCAAAGACACACTGCGACCTGATTTGCAGCACTCGAAGCCTGGTGGGATCTCGTGTTTACACCCTGCTTGGAATGCAGCTTCCTAACTGTAACCAGAGGGCTGGGGGTATGAGTACTCAGTACTGGTATTGTGCAAGGAAGGAGAGAACTCTTAGATCAAAAACTTCCTCCCGCAACACTCAAGAACTCTCAAGACTCGAATTCAGCTCCAGTTCCACATGCCATGGGAAATGCTGGCCTTTTGTGCAATCTGACCAGTAACCATCTAAACTATTCAAAGCACCCAGATGAATCCTTTGGGGATGCCAGAGTCTGGGAGATACTTGTCCAACATCTTTTAACACTTGTACCAGCACAGCTAATTTGTTCTGCTGCTGCAAAAATAATTAATTACGTGCAGATCCAAACAGGAAGAGCAGAGCGCCTCAAGGCTGTGCTGCGTGGTGCTTGGGGAACATACAGATCTACTGGAATTATGCCCACATGCAAAAAAGCCCTTCATATCCTTCCCAGGGCAGGAGATTGGTTAAGCAACTTGCCCCTGGATGCAGGAACTCTGGTAATGCATCATCTGAACCATGTTAAGGATCTGCTTAATCCCCTGCAGGTCCCTCTGAGGACACCTGCCCTTCAGCACCTCCGTCACAAGCCGCAAACGAGAGTGTGATCAAAGCACCGCAGATGAGCTGGCGAGTGCTCCCTGGCTGGAACGGGCCCACGCTCCAAGCTTCTCCCTTTGCTGAAGGCACAGGGCAGGCGGAGGGCAAGAGTCCTGTCTTTTGGCGTGCCCATACATCACTGCATGCTGGTGCTCATCCCAGCAAGCTGCTCCTTCAGTGACATACAGCCAGCAATTGCTCTGCTACAGGGAACAGGACTAATCTCCTCCCCACTGTCAGGTTTGAAACCAGTATAAGCCCGAGCTGTGGTGAAACACAGAAGGAGCAGGTGCCTGGGTGGACACATGCCAAGGAATTAGTCTTATGCTAGAAACAGTCATGTTACCTGCAAGGTAAGACTGTACACGCTCCTATCCATAGGTCTACAGCCTCTGACACCTGCAGTCCTGCCTAAGGAACAGACCACTTCAGCCTTTGCAAAACAGCTCAAGGCAGCAGCTCGTCAGCCCCAGGGTAGAGGGTAAGAGGATCTGGCCCCAACACAGCCAACCGGCCCTCCAAGCAAACGGACAGGCAGGGTGGCTCAGCATCATGTTAGCTCTGGCAGGAGGAAAGACGAGAGACCATGACTCGGCTAACTGCAGAGCAAGCACAAATTATGCCGGCCTCACTGCCAGCTATGCAGAGAGGGCTTAAATCCTTCTGCCTTGAAGAGACTGCAGGAACCAGATACCCAGGCAATGATGCAAGTCCCTCAGACCCACAGCTGAAAGGGCCAGCAAGCACAGGCTCTCAACACCACAGACACAAGCATTTGCTGGGCTGCAAGCAGCCCCCAGATGGAATCCCCCAAGAGGAAAGCCTGCCTCTCTGACAGAGAAGGGGGCTGACCTGCAGGTAGAGCCGCTGCTTGTCTGTGGCCTCGAGGCCATGCTGTCCGTGCTGGGCAGAACGAAACCGGCAAGGTTGAGGAGGTCCCGGATCATCTGGCCCTTGATGCTCACATCCAGCGGGGAGTTGGAGTGGAGGCTGCAGGGAGGAAGCGTCACAGCAGTCTGAGTGCTAGAATGGAGATGCCGAGCCCCACAGCCCCAAGATCACTCCCTGGGTTCATACTGACGGGGATACAAAACCCAGCCTGCCCCCTGCCTCATCACAGACAGCCATGAGACACCGAGCAAAAAATCCTGACAACAGCTCTTTGAACGGGGGGTCCCCACCAGAAACGTTTCATTTCTCCACCTCTTTTCAGATTTGCTGGAAACCAGCAAATCCATCCTCAGAGCCCTGTGTGGGACCACAGCTCTGTATCCAGCTCACGCCCATCCAGTCTTGCAGGCAGGAGAGGCCGTGCCCAGGTACGCTGCAGCTCCCAGCCCTGCCTGTGCAGCCGACACGGCTGTGCAGTCAGCAAGCAAGGAAGAGTGCACGAGGCAGCGGAGCCGCTGATCACTTCTGCCCACACAAAGAAGAAATCTCTGCCATCACCCGTTCCCTACATGACACATCCCTCCTTGGCCTTCCTTTTTTAACGTGCTCTTCCCTGGCTCTAGCTGGAGCATGCCCAGCGAGGCTTTCCGAGCTGCGGATGGATGCTGCTTTCGCAGACAGGGAGGACTTTGATTCCTGCAATCTGGAGAGGGAGGCTTCAAAGCCCACAGTCTTTCAGCACAGGGTGCAGGGGACATCACAAGCCAAATTCATTTTGTGGTAAAAGAGAGGCCATTATCCACTCTGCTGTGGCTCAGAACCTGCTTTACCTTGGAGAAATGTTGACCTCTAAGATCCAGGGCTTGAGGTTTTCATCCAGCATGATATCAAACCCAAACAGCTCATGGCAACAAGACGGCCGCCGCACGTACATCTTCACCAGGCTGTTCACGTAGGGCTCCGATCTGCAAGCCAAGGAAAAAACACTTGATCCCAACAGTCAGACAGCAGAGCTCTGGCTGTTCACAGCACACGCTGCCGGTTCTGAGAGCATAGGCAGCCACATGGTGCAGGAGCGGGTGGGCTGAGAGACCGACGCAGGCCTGTGAGCCACTGCTGCTGCACTGCGTATGGATCCAGCACTGCACCCTGAGCATCCCTGCTCTTACCGGGCAGGATCCATCTCTGAACACAAGATTCATCCTGCACCAGGGGACTTTTCTTCTCAGGGGAGTGGGTGGCAAGGTGGGCAGAGCATCGGCTACGCCGCACCCTCCCGGCCTCCCCCGCCGCACTGCAGGCAGACCCAGGAAACGTAAGGTCTATTTACCCATGGCAGCTACTGCAGCATGAACATAAGTAACAAGATGAAAGGAAGGATCCAGAGACAAATACTGAAGCCAACAGCAGTGGTGGCATTTAGATTAAGAGCAAAAGGACCGGGCTGAGAGGGGATTGGAGAGCCAGAGGGGCCAGGCTGCACCCCACAGCCAGGCACAGAGCGAGGGGTGCCAGGACTTACGCAATGATAGTTTTGATAACGATGTCCTTAATCTTCTCCCAGATGGCCTCGCTATTAACTCCCTTCTGGGTCAGGTAACTCCAGAGAGCTTTGAGTGCCCTGGGAGACAGAAAGCAAAGGAGGTAGCTCTGTAGCTTCTTGCTGCCCAGCCCTGCTAGAGGAGAGAATGCAGCAGAGGGGGTCTCAACAAAGCTCTTCCCTAGCACAGCTATCCCTCTGCCATCCTCAAACCCCTCAGTTTCTGATTGCTGCCCTACCCAGCCCGGCCCCTGGTCTTGTAGGCCCAAACTACTAGGAACATAAATCTGTCACAGACTTGTCCCAGCACAGAGTAATAGGTCCCAAATTAGCTCATAAGCAAGGTATGTCAGGCCCAGATCTTCTCTTCCCTCCCCCTCTGTGTCCTCAGCAAACCTCCCTTTCCTGCAGGCCTTCCCCCGCAGCACTGCAAAGCAGCTCAGCAGGAATCCAGCAAGACCCCTGTAAATCTTTTAGCTAGAGCCATTTCACTGAGGCTTCGGGGGTGGAGAAAAGTGTTTGAAAAACGTGGATAACAAGATGGTAGAGGGGAGCATCTCTGCTTTTATAGGAGCTTCCCACACCACAACAAGTGCTGCAAGCTACCCTGACACTGAGCCAAGGATGCTCAGATGTTGCTCAAGTGAGACCGTGTGGCTAATGGCCAGGAATCCAAAGGTCACGCTTCCTGCATACGCGGTGGAGTGGATTACAGCCACCCTCATCTTTAACGTGGGAGCAGACAGCTTTGACTTGCATGGCGGTACCGAAAACCCACACAATCCCATCCCAATGGGATTTCAGCCACTGGGGCACAGCAGACCCTTCTCATAGTCCTAGTGGAGGAACAGACCACTGCGCAGCAGGTCCAGGTCTGAGAAGGCAATCCTACCACAGCAAAACACCTTCTGCAGCTCCCTTTGAAGTGAAATAGTCCTGCCCAGACCCATGAATTGAGAACTCTATCCTGCACTATTTTTAAAAGAGTTCAGACACAGCTGTGGAATCAGAGACAAGTGCCTGGGTCCTTGGATCAGTCCACCCATGGGACAGCAGGGAACAGGAACCCATGCAAGACTGCAGCCCTCCTCTCAAAGGCCTAGAAATGGCACCACTGCCCCGGCTCACGCCAAGTAGCACAGAAATTATCAGTTTTGCACCAGGACTGTCCCTTTCTCTGCCTCCACAGGGAAGTCAAGAGTGAGATGGGTAGAAGCTCCCATCTAGCCAATGTAAGCATCACAATTACCCATTCAAGTTCTAACAGCAAAAAATCAGATTCTGCTTTAACCACATCCCATCGCCCCCGCAATAGGGCAGGGGGATGAATGAGCACAGATGAGAGCAGTGTTGGAGGCAGGGAATGGCACAGACACAGGCAGGATTAACAGCAACCACAGCCCAAGCAGCAGTGGACAGGATGAGTCACAAACCAGGGAGTCCAGATTCCACCAACACTAACCCATGCTAAAATCACTCTGCTCCTCCAGTTTCCTCAAGCAGGAGCAGACAACACAGGAAGCACCTTCAAGTTTTGGGTAGGAATACTGAAAAAAGGCTGACTTAACAGGGAATAGAAAGAGCTGCTCTGTGCCCTAAAAGCACCACCTACCATTTGTGTCCCTGACAAGCAGTCTCATCCGAGTTGGACTTGTACTCCGTGTTCTTCTTGTTCACGCTATAGTTGGTCAAGTGCACAAACTTGTTGCTGAGGCTTTTCATTGAGGAGGAGTACCTGGAGGAGGCAACAGGAGCACAAGCAGTCTCAGCTTGAACTGGCTGCCCACAGGCCCACGGGGCAGGAAGAAACTCTGTTCTCATGTCAGACCACTCTTGGCCACCCACCAGCCCTGCTGCCTCCCTTTCCCAGGCTGCCTGGAGCTTTCTATCCCCATGGGCCCAGAGCTGATGGGACAAAGCATGAGACACAGAGTAGGCTGCCTTGGGGCAGTGGGATGCAATCCCCCCTCTCACAGCATGTCCTTAAGAAAAGAACACAGCAAAAGCACTGATGGAACTGCAGCAGTCCCAGGCAACACAGTCAAAACTGGAAGAAACATCTCGGTTCCTGGTATGCCAGCTCTCACGCAGTATAAGGCACAGACAGCACATTTCAAGAACCGCTTTACACCGAGCTGATCTTGCCTTGGCAAAGGTGGATGAACAAAGCATCCTCTCACATTCCCTCTCAACACTGTCACCTGCAGTGACCGTGTGTGTTTCCAGACTGCTTCTTAAGCAAGCAAGCTACAGCTGTAAGCATCGCTGCATGCAGGATGACTCCATCGTGCCCCAGTGAGGCAGGCACCACGGCCACACACGCCTCAGTGCTAAGGCAGCCCCTCAGCACCGCTTTCCTGCACAACCTACTTGCAGCTAGCAAAGCGAACCAATCCATCCTTGAACATGTAGACCCTGAGGGGATCATAGCAAGTGACGTAAACGTAGATCCTCAGGTCAAACTTCTTCCCGCCAATGAGGTAGGGTTTGTGCAGATACCTGCAGAGGGAAGCAAGCACCGGGGGAGGGTTACGATTTCCCTGCGCAGGAACATCTCTAGCCCCTGCCTCAGAAGGCTTGGCAAAACCAGGGATCAATGCAGAAGCCCTTTTTTGCACAGCACTTTCAAGTTAAGTGCACCACAGTCAAAATGAGAGAGTAAAAAGCGCTCCCATGCACAGGGAGACCCTGCAGCACATAAGCAGTATTTCCTTCTGCTCAGTTCCATTTTGAAGAGATTTTCTTTTCCTGGCTCTAAGGCACAGTAGCTTTTCCACACCCACAAGAGTGATCACAATATTCGGGAACATCCAAGACATGCAGTAGGCCACAGATGGTTTGGCTCAGTGAGCTGAAACAGTTGGGAAATTTTCACCGAAATCGTTTCATTATTCACCCCAGAAGTTCACAATTTTCCACAGAAAAGCTTATCACTTTGCACAGGAAGTGGACAGGGAGAACAAACAAGCCAGCACAGCAATTCTCTGTCTGCCAGGCACTGGGCAGTTTTCCTGCCCTCAAAAGAACCTTCCCAGAAAGCAGCCTCAAACCAAGATGAGCTATTCCATTTTTCCGCAGAAGGGGAAGGAGATTCTGAAAATCCTGTTATTTCAACAAAACTCTCTGACTAACATCCACACACACAGAGGCTCTTACTGACTCATTTTGACTTGGATAAGAACATCTGGCAAGCACAGCTGCAGCTGACAGGCCCAGACTTCCAGCAGCATCATTACACCCAGGGAGTTGAGAAGAGAAGTTTCCAGATGCAAATCAGGTGCTTCTGCTCTGCCACATAGTGGCAGTGGCCCAGACCTGGCCAGAGACACTAGGCACTAGGAGGTCCCAGGCTGTGGGTCAACCTCGCTTTCATTCACTCACCTCTGTACCAGCAGCGGTCTCCTTTTGGGGAGCTGGCTCCATTTGTGGATGACCTGGATACCAATGCCTCTTGCTGATGCTGGCTGCAAAACACAAACAAGAAGGGCTCAGATCTTCTGAGCAGCTACAACGGGACAGAGGATTGAGCTCTGCTTTCTGCTTACTGGTTTCACAATCCATTTCTGCCGGCTTGCTCCTTCCTCCCACGCTTTCCTGAGTAATTTGATGTCCTGGGGCAGGATGAAGGACTGGGGGAAGAAGTTAAATTCTTTCTTCCCACAGCGAGCCTGCATCTTCAACAGGTTGCGCCACAGACGGTCCTTTCTCCCAATTTGAAATGAACCGGGGAAGTGGTTTAGCTGGAAAGGAACCCAGATGCTGTGAGATCTCTCTGCTTCCCCACCACCCTGCCCACCAGACACATCCATTCTGAACACAGAGCAGGGTAATGCTCTTTGCTTCCTCCCAGGATTGCACCAAGACAGGACCCACCTGCTCCTGAACCTACTCCACCTGTTCCATCAGAGGAAGGACTGCTTTAAGCAACAATGACTGAATTTAGTCACGCTCACAAGTGAACACAGCTTGGCTACCGCCTGAGACTGTACAAGAGCCACCCTCCCAGCGGGGATGCTCGCCCAGCTGTGCCTGTCTGTTGGGCTCATCTCCCAGCACAGGGATGCCAGATGCCATGCTCTGGAAGGGACACTGCAGGGACAGCCTGCGCAGCAAACACCTGGCCCTGAAGAGAGGGGCATCCAAACTGCTCCCAACACGTTCTCCATGCACGTGAAGAAGGTCAGCCCAAAACATCCCCTACCTTCTGGTGCTCCCTGATGGCTCTGAAGCTGGAGGATTTCATGTGGTGGCCCCAGCAACCCAGCCAGTCATTGCTTTCTGCAGGAAAACCAGAAAAGTTCATGACTGAGTACTCTGCCACCCAGAACACCCTCTCAATCCACCAGCACCCCACCTCCTGGGGCTAGCAGAAGCCTGCCAGGAACGTTGCACAGCAACAGCACAAAGCACTCATACTGGCTACTGCGAAGCTGCCAAAACAGGGCTGTGAGTGGGATCCAGTTAACCAGGTGGGTCATACCCTTGCAAACATGATTGTTGGAAGGATCTGGACAGACACAGGGTCAAAGGAGTGGTTTTAATCCCCCAGCACCCTGACTTCCCTGCTTTACTGTGGGTGAATGAAGCAGGTGGCCAATCAGTCCTGCACTGCAGAGAGTCATGCAGGATTGCAAGACTTCCTATGTCTTGCTCTGCCCTGTGTGTCCCATTACAGCCCCAAAATGGTCTGTGCAGAGGTCTCCTGATATGCACAGGGGCCCCTAAGTACTGCTGGGAGATCATACTCCAGGGTATGGATCACAGCAGCAAATGCTCAGTGCTTCCCCAGCCCCAGACCTCTCCTACACGTATCTTCAGCAACAAGATCCCAATCCTGAGAGCTCTCTGGCTACGGTCAGAGAGGATGGCTTGTTCCTCAGCACATGTGGAGAAGGGACAGCGGTGCTGGGGTTGGCACCAGATGAGCGCCAGCCTCCTTAGAGTGGCAGCACCATCTAGAGGCACAGCTCAATAAAGCCAGAGCACAGCTATGCTGCCCCACACACTGCCTCAGCTCCTGACAAACCAGGAGTAAGTCCTTGTGGTCCATGCCAGGAACAAGCAAAGAGGGAGATCAGGCCCTGTCAGGACCCACAGAGCTCGGATACTGTGGGTCAGGCAGGCAGAAACAGGAACCCAGCATCCCGCAGTGCCGAGCACGTATCGCTTCTGCCCTGCTCTTCGCAGGCAGTCTGCCTTCTCGTACCCACGGGCTGGAAGCAAGCGTGGACACGACACGTCGGGTGCTGCCTGCCTCCCACAACTTACTTTTGCTGACCCTGAAGTGGGACCTGACAACGGTTTGCTTCACTATATTCGGCGTGACTGTGCACATTTTCCATCGCAGCAGCTTCCTCTGCTCCCAAGGCAGCTTTTCCACTAGGAAGGCAAAAAGATAAGGACAGAAGAAAAACAAACAACACACCAAGATTTTCTACAGTGGCACCCATGGAGATCCTTACGGTTTGCTGTGCAGGCACCAGGCCTGCAGAGGAGGGTACGTAGCCCCTTTTGTAGAACTAGCATGGAGCAGAAGACTCCACGGCTGCAGAGGAGATCCAAGACGCTGGAACATTTGGTGGCAGCCTGACTCATGCTCCAGGCTGTGGGAGCAGCTGCCAATTTCCTCCAGCCCTTTGGATCTCACAGTGGTGCTGGGTCTCATCATGGGAGGGGTGAAATGGAGCCGCTGGCGGCCAGCTCCTGGCTGTGCACTGGCACCTCTGCTCGCTAGTAACGGGCTGGCCGCTCTCACACTGCACGGCAACAGAGCCCGGCTCACCTCTCTCATCCCGAGTGCTGAAGTAGATGGTTGGAGGCACATTAGGGAATAAACTGCAGACAAGAGCTGGTTTGAGCACTTTCTCCTGAGCCTCAGAGGGCTGGGCCAGGCACTCGATGCAGTTCCTAGGAGAGATGAAGCAGCAGGCGGTTGGCTAAAAGTGAAAAGGAGCACAGGGAGGAAGGGGGAAGCCAGAAGGAGCCTTGATCCTGGTATTAGGAGTTTGCATCATTTCAATGTGTTGCAAGCAATTGGCGCTAGGGTCAGTAACCCAGTCTGCAGCAATGAGGGGGTGAGCTTGTAATGGACGCATATGCCAAGTGGTGTAACCCCCGTGGGTTTTGTGTTTTGCCAGGGCAAGGGGTGGAGTTTGTTACATGATAAACCCTACAACAAGGGGTGGAGGCTGTAATGCACATATGATTCAGCTGTTGTAACCCTTTGGGTTTTGGTGTGTTGCAGGGAAGAGGGCTGGAGTTTTACAGACTGTACGTACCTCTTCTTACCACAGCAATCCTTAACACCTAGGAGGAAGGGTAGAATTTCTAACATATCTACTAAGGTTGTGATGATGCTAAAAGTAGGGTTTGTAATGAACATATATTCAAATATATGCCACTGCAGCCAGTGGAAGAAGCCACACCAGAGCAATCCACTAAGGAACAAAGAGCAGCAAAAGAAAAAGAACCACAATACATTGACCCCAATCTCCTGGGCCATCCCTCGCCTTGCTGAAGGGACTGAGTGTAGCCTGCAGCAAGGGGGTTGGAGACTAGGACAGGGGAAGAAGAGGCATTTTCCCTAAGTCCTTGTGTATATATATTTTTTTTTTAACAATTTACCAGAATCGGTAATTAAAAGTTTGTTAATTGGCAATAAATTGTATTGATTAACATTCCCTGGCACAAAACTGGTTTTGCCCACAACAGACTGAAGGCAGGAGATGGCTGCAAAGGCTTCGAGGCCAGCCCAGTGCACAGCCCGCACAGAGAAGGGGCCAACATCCCTCCCTCCCTCCCTGCCACAGTAACTGCCCCCAGCAGCCAACCAGACATGTCCTGCCAGAAACAACTGCTGGTCCAATTTATGTCACCTCTACAGGACTTTCAAGCCATGTCCTGCAGCACCCTGAGGTTCAACTCTTGCTTGCAGGAAGCCTTCCTTGCCTCCCAGGTGAGTTATGGCTGATGGAAAGCAGCAAGCTGTCGGGCAGACAGCAAAGCCTGAGGCAGCCCTGGTGTAAGAGGCAGCGCAGCTGCAAGGACCAGGTCCTGTTGCTGGATGGGCAAGAACAGGTCCCACAAAGGTCTGCCAGGAGTCACAGAGGCAGGGCTCAGATGACCACAGGCTGACTAAACACACACCACACACCCCCCCCGAGAAACTTCCTTCCAAAAGCTAAAGAAAAACCCAGGCTCCAGGACCTGTTTCTAGGATGCAATGCTGAGACACAAGATCCCAAGGAGCTTTTGCAATCTCTGGCCCAGGACACCCCCATGCTTAATTCATCTGCAAGGCACTAACACTGCAAGAGCACAATTTAATCCAGTAAACCTAACCCAGCAACTGGCAGTGGCAGTGAAATTAAGACCCCTGTTTTGCTGTGTTGAATGTACCCTCAGCACTTTGCAGGCTGCTGTCTGTAGCAAGAGAGGTAGCTTTGGTCTGCAAGGTAGCAAGGAAGCTCATTTTGGTTGGGAAGTCTATTGCTATCTTCTCTCCACTCCCCCACATGCTACTACTCTCCTCTGTCACCAGGAAAGGCAAAGATGGACAAGTCTGGACAAAGATGCCAAGTTCAATGCACTATTTACAGCTACTAACCTGGATACAAGAGCCACAGAGCTGCTAGATGACATGCCAGCAACAGAGGAAGCATCCGAGTCACCTGCAGGAGGGGACAGACTCAAGTTTTGTATCCATGGGGAGTGAAAGCACACAGAGTTAGGAAGGGAAGAGAGAAAACAAATGCTCCAGAGGACAGACCCTTCCCAGCTGCCCCGAATCCTTGGATCCTGGGTTTTGCCCACTAATTGGTGGCAGAAAAGGCAGGGCAGGGTGTGGAGCTGACAGCCCTGCACAGAGAAGAGATGGGTAAGTTTTGGAGCAGGACAGTGGTGAACCCTAGCTTGCTCCCCAAACGAACCCATGCAGTGTCTCCTTCCTGCTACATTGCTTTTCGGTTCAGCACAATCTCTAGATCATACTGAAATGACAGCATGAATGTAAGACACGAGGGCAGCTCTACTCACCCCCAGCTCCCAGACAGCCCCCACACTCCCCACTCGATGCACGGAGCACAGCCCTCCCCAGAGAACCAGCACTCACTGTCTTCGTCCTCCTCCTGACTGCAGCTCTCGTCCAGGCCATCAAGAAGTTCTTCCTCCGCTTCGTCCTGGGGATGGCTCAGCTCCAGCGGAGGCTGCTCAGCAGTGACACTGGGACAAAGGACATCACATCAGAAGGAATGGCATGTGCTTTCTGAGGCCAAAAAACCCAGAAGCCCATGAGGCAGCAAGAGATAACGTGGGCAGGGGAATGACAGCACTGCCCTCCCCGGTGCTGATGTATAAGCACTCATCCCAAGCTAGCAAGATAGAGAGAGGCCCCAGGGCACCCTGAGAAGGAACATTTTCCAGAGCAGCCAGAAAGAAAGAGGCACAATGACACACTTTCCCAAGAGGAGAGCAGGAGCTCCGCGTCCTTGCACCCTCCCTGTCCTGCATCAGCTCCGCGCTCCTCTAAGAACCCATGTCTCTGCCCAGGAAAGCCTTGCTGGACCTGGCTCAACAGCAGGCTTCACCCAACAGACGTGCAGAGCCTGCCACAGCAGGCAGGGCCTCATGACTGTGCAGGGAGTGAGCCAGCAATGCTACAAAGCAGTTCCACAAAGCTGTGGCTGAAGGAGAAGGTGGAAGGGCTCAGAGCCACCCCGAATGCCTACATCAAGATGGGGGTGGCAGGAAGGCTCCCCCCACACCAGGATGCTGCAGATGGGTTTTGCTCAGGGACGCAGCCCATAGTTATCCTTACGGCCACCCCCGTAGTGCCCACAGGGCATCCTCTCCCAAAGACACAATGGCCAGCCCAGGCCGGCCCACCCAGCCCGCCACGGCCTCCCTCCTCCTCCTCCTGGCTCTACTTACTCAAGCTTTCCTGGGAGCACAGCCTGGGCCCATTTCTCCTCTTTCTCCAGTTGGATTGTGGACATCCGAGTCGCCACTTCAGAGACGGCAGCGAGGTGCGGAGGCTCCGGTCTCGCCACCCGGTCCCCGCCACGCAGGCTCAGCATGTTCACGAGCTGGCAGCTGGTGCCGTGGTCGGGAGAGCCAGCGCGCGAGGCTGAGAGATGGACACCGACACGCTTTGTGCAGACAGCAGCACCATCGGTGCCTACAAGGCTCGAGTCACCGTTAAGGCAATGGCTACCCAGCTCCACATTCAGAGGAGCGATGGTTTCTTTCGGGGTGAGCTGCGCTGCCATGTGCCGCCCCCACCTGCAGTTCCAGTTGGACAGGCTGCCCACATTCGTAAGGCCAGAGCTTCCAACTTCGTGTCCAAAGCCGTTGTATGTGGCAGTCTGTCCGGCTAGCTGCTGCACAGCCTCCGTGAGGCTGATCTCTGGCTCCTTCTCTTTCAAGCTGTGCACTCTCCTCTCAGCGTCCTCCCACGAGAACCGGTCCTTCCTGAGGATCGCACTGCTGGGCACAAGGGTCAGGGAAGGGACCGCAGTTTGTTCCAACACAAGGTTGCTGCTTTTCACTGCTCTGTTGACCAGGCTGCTGGGGGAGCTGTCTCCATCGTCCCCAGAGTGGGGCCACGAGGTGGCAGCGAAGCTGTGGGTGTTTTTCACCTTCTTGATCTCCAGTGACTGCAGCAAAGGCACTTTAGCACTGCTTGGCCCTAGGAAGGAGTTGTTATTGAGCACTGGTCTACAGGAGCTAGAAGCCTGCTGACCTGAGCTGAGGGCAGAGCCTTTGACCCCAGTCCCAGAGTGCTCCTCCACCAGCACAGGCAGCAGGCAGGGCTCCATCAGTAAGGAAGACATCACCCTTCCCGTGGCAGAGCTGGTGTCCGGAGTGCTTCGGAAAGGGAACCTGTAGGGCTTGGGTCTGAGGCAGGAGCGTCGGTAGAGCAGAGAGCTCCCACCCGGGTCGAGGCAGGGCTGGGCCAAGGGCAGGCTCGGGAGGGCGTCTTCACTGGGCTGTGCGTGGCATAGGGATGGTGGGCACAAGAAGCAGGACTGCTGCAGAGGGATCCCTGAGGGCAGCAGGCTGCGATCCTGGAAAGCACTCACATACTTTGTCTCTAAATTCCAGATGGGTTTTGCCTGCTGCTGAGCAAGGTGCCAGGCCTGTTGTGGCTGAGGTCTCTTTGCCGGAAGGGTGCCTGACTGGAGCCTGATGCTCTTCTCCTGTTTGGGGCCGAGATTAGCACATTCTGGTCCTGCAGAGGCCATGTAGAGCCATAGCACATGAGGCACAAGGGAGTCTGTCATCTACAGCAGCATCTTTGCTGGCCTGAAAGAAGACAACAGCATGAAAAGTGCTGTTATCCCAGCAAAGCACCTGGCCCAGTGCCCCACGAGGGGAGCAGGGCGAGCTGCTTTCCCTGCAGGATGAAAACGCACGTCTCCATCTGCTGACTTCCCCGAGAGTCTCCTGAGACCAAGTCAAAGGAAGAGCTAGTGTCTCACATGAAACCAGAAGATGTGAAGGTGCAACTTAGAGAGGGCCCTAGGAAAAGCAGCATCCACAAGAAAGCTTGTTCCCTGCAAAGGCGCAGAGGTGCCTGGCTGCCAGGCAGGGCCACAGGGCAGTAGCCAGCAGCCCTGTGTAAGGAGAGGCCACCTGCCTTGGACCTGGCATGGCAGATGGAGCCCACTCCCAAGTGGAGGTCTGCATCTCCAAACTGCAGCGTGTGCTCCACTATCAGCTCTCCTGACTCCATTACGAGCCCCAAAGCGTCTACTTCTTTTTCTTCTCCCCATTCCTTAAAGCTTCAGCTCCCAAGGTCACACAACTAAGCAAGAACCTCAGTCCTTGCTTTAAAAGGAACATGTTTCTCACTTTTGTAACCCCATGGAAAAGCTCAGCAAGGGCTGAGGGCATCCTAAAGATCTCAGGACTGAGAAGGCAGCAAGGGGCAAACGCAGGGCTGTTCTAACATCAGCACCTCGGTTTCCAGCAGAGACTGGCAGTACAGCACACCCATTCCTCCCATTGCAGTCCTACAGAAAAGTCTGTTGCAAGAAGCAACCGGCAGACCACAGAACTGCAGACGTAGGTGTCCTGAATCCTCCTAAAACAAACTATTGCACCACGCCTGTAAGATACTCTCACCTGGGGAGAAAGGAAAGAGAAAACAAACAAGTGCCAGGTATTTGCCTTGCTTTAACACATGCCTGGAGGGCCCCTGGATACAGCTGCAATAGGAATTTGTATCCCAAGCAGGCTGGCTGGCTGGCTTGCTCTTCCACCTTCCAGCTCTCACAAGCTTGCATATTTAAAAAAAAAGAAAAAAGTAAAAAAAGAAGGGTAAGCAGAGCATCAATCATCACCCTTAGTTTTCTTGTGATACACATACACGCTCCTTTCTCACCTGAAAATCAAGCCTTGGCTGCAGCAGTTAAAGTGCAGGTAGGAGACCCCAGGGTTGCTCTGTAGCACCATGACAGCGGCTCACACCCACCCCAGGGCTGGGTCAGACAGCCCTACACCCCACACAGACCTACACCCACCAGACCTTCTCAACCTGTGAATCAGGCCCCAGCCTCCAGCGCACATCAGGTCATCAGCATCTCAACCAGAGGCTGTACGAGGTGGGAATGTTCCACACAGGTTCCCATAGGAGCTATAGGTCCTCAAGGAAAGCTGCTGCCCCGCCATGCTCTGCAAGGAATTATGGAAGGGGTCAGGTCTGCTCAATGCCCATGGCTGCACTGCTCCTGAGCACTTGTACAGTCAGCTGAGCACTCCTGATGAGGAGCGGGGTCGCTGTACCCCTCTCGGAGCTGCAGCCCAGAGGGGCTCCGAGCCCCGGGGAAGGGTATCCCACGTACCGCACCGTACACAACTGAGCTGCACCACACTATCCGATCGCTACCTGATCCGTGCCCAGCAGCAAACCTGGCTGTGTTGTGACATTCACAGCGATTAACACAGAGCAAAGAGGCTGTGGCTCAGATGCCGCCACCCGTCCAGCTCAAGTTTCCCCCAGTAAACAAGTGAGCGAAGCTCAGCTTCTGCACACCATCCCCCTAGATGCACACAGGCCAAAAGCATGCCCGCACCACAAAGTGACCCTAGCGCCCCAGCAAACGTACACATGAAAAAGCAAAATGAGAATACAAGTAGGTGAATGAAAGCGTCCCCAACGTCCCTGCCTAGAGGGGACTGTCATTGCAGCATCACCGCACGCTGCCAGCTTGGCCACCGCCTGTGCTCTCACCCGGCTGTGAATGACCTTGCAAAACCAGCCTGCAGTGAAAGCCACCTGTGCCTCATCTCCACCCGGCTTTACAGCTATCAGTGGGTCATCCTGCTATAAAAATAAAAGTGATTTGGCCTAATGAAGCTGTAACAAGGGACATGAGTCCTACAGCCGGCTTAGACACAGGCGTGAGTATGCCAGCGGAAGCCCTGTGTAACCCTGCTCTGGAGTAAGTGACAATGGTGGCACAGACGTGGCCAGCACAGGCACGGGGGTACAGGTGACACCACCAGCAGCCACAGCTGCCAGGGTGGAGTCTGGCCATGGCACAGCCTTAGCCACCACCGCCTGCTCGGCCAGGGCTGGTTCCCAGCCCCGCAGTGGCAGAGGGAGAACATGCTGAGCTTGGCCCTCTCCAGAGGGGTTTTGCTATGGAGCCGCAGAAGCAGCTGGGCCAGCACGAGGCAGGGATGCCCTGGAAGCAGCAGCGCCTTTCATTCAGCTTCCAGGCGAGGACCGTGTCAGCCAACGGCTAGTAACCACCGCTGTTTCCCTGTGGAGACACCGGAGCTCAGAGTTAGGGGCAGGAAGGATGAAAGGAAGAATCTGCTTCTGCACAAGGCAGGTCAGGATGCATCCAGGCTGGCAGCACTGGCTTATGCTGCCTGTCCTTCCACCCGCTCGCACTCCTGTCCCACCTGCTACATGCCAACACAGCCACCTCTGACGTCTGCCTGCAAACCAGCTCCTGTCCCCCCTGCAAGGACAGCTCAGCAAAGCAGCTGCTGAACATCCAGGAGAACCGTCGAAGACAGAGGCACCTTCACATGCCAGGATGTGGGCACAACAGGACAGCAGCGGCCATGAACCACGTCACCCGCCCCAAGGTAAATCCCTGCTGGTTACTAGTCAGGGAAGTTTCCCCACTCTGTTTAACTCAGTCAGAGTTTTGGGGTGAAGGAAGGTCACAGCTTGATGCAATCCCTAGCTCTGCCAAGCCAACCCTATGGCAAAGGAGCAGGATTCCATTCTCCTGCTCACAACAGCAATAAAACCACACTTGGAAATTTTATTGTAGAAACATGAGCTGGGAAAAGCCCAGGGTGAACTGGCTGGGCTGGAAGTCAAATCCAAACATCATTACTAGTAATTAATGGATTTTGGCTTGGACTAACTGACACACAATATAGAGGCCAAAGTTGTCACTGTTGGAGTGACTGTACAGCTGCGCTCGCTTACAATCACTCCGCTAACACCTTTTATTACCGCACCGCCTGCTCGCAAGCTTCGGGACGTCAGTTGGGGCGCTGCCGCAGCCTTCACCAACGTCACGTCCCAGGCACGCAGGGGCCACCACGCGCCCCAGCCCGTGCGCACCCCACCAAGCGTCAGCAGAAGTCCCTTCCGCCAGCCCCAGCCTCCCTGCGGCGTGTGCTCCTCCAACGGCAGCGCGGCAGCTCCTCACGGACCCGTTTCTAACAGGAAAAGACAAGACCATCAGAGCCTGGGTATGCACATCATCCCTCCAGCATGTCAGTTTGGCTGGGAAGGTTATTTCAAAAGCAGCTGTGGTGACACGCTTAAAATAACAAGAGCTTGCAAATGTATGAGCTGCAAGCTGACCTGACAATGTGCTGTCAGCCTCACGCAGCCCGAAGTCAGAAGGTGGAGGGGGAGGCAGACAACTGTGATTTGCTTTGTTTTCTATACCATTGCAGGGTGCAATTTCTCTTCTTTATGATTAGAAAAGATAACATCTTTTTCTAAATGAGACCTGAGTTCACACCAAGTGCCTCACTTGACGTTCTGGGGTTTCTGATTAAAGCTTGAACAAGCGTGTTAACAATGACACAAAATAAACAGCTTTTACAGCTTTTTTCCAAAATAAAGCTTTGTACCCCTTCAAAAAAAATAAAAAGCTTTCAAAATCAAGGGCATTGATCTGAAACCAACTGACCGAGAGTGCCTAAAGCTGCTCTTACACCTGGGAGCTAGGTACTAACTCTTGTGCTTCAACAGCACGGAAACAACCCTCACCTCAGCTCCAGGAAAAAAGCAGCCTCGAGCGCAGTGACACACCGAGACAAAGCAGCACCCAAGGCTGCCCACAAGTTCAAGCTGAAGAGCAGAGGGTCCTGCTGGCCGTGAGAAGTTGTCCATGAGGACAAGACAGCTCAGAGGTAGCTCGGCCACCACAGCAATGCCAGCAGCCCGGGGATCAGCAGCCTGACATGCTGCTTTGCCACGCAGTTAAGTGTCGCTGCTCCCTCTCAGCTCCAGCATCATCTTGCAGAACCACGTTTTGGGTGCAAAACCAGAGGCACAGGATGACAACCAGTTTCTCTTCTAACCAAGACACCAGCTTTTTGCTTGGCCACTGAGGTCAAAAAAAAAAAAAAAGATACCAGTGAGAAACCACCCACTGTGGGGATGCATCAGCAAATTCCACCTGCATCCCGGGATTACATTTGTGCCCAGGGTTTGCGCTGGGGCTAGGCATTTCAGTTCAATGGCTGCGGCGCTGGACTCACTCCACACTGAACAGAGAAGGCAGGAGAAGTGCACGGCTGCCCAAAACGATCGCTTAACTAAGCAGAGCGCTGCCTTGCAAGAAAAGCAGAGCAGCTTCAGTGCACACTTGCGTTCCCAAGGTGGCGGGGAGGGCGGCAGGCCCTACGGGTGGTGGAGCACCAGACCAAGCCACGGGAGGGATGGAATCCAGCTGCTGCCTCGCTCTGCGCCTCCGCAAACGCCTCCCTCCGTGCGCACACGGGCTGGGCTGGGGACTGAAGGCTCACGCGTTCGAGTGTGCAGCGGTGGCGCTCAGGGCACCGGAGCGCAGTGTCAGACGAGGTGAGGGATTCCAGCATGGTTCGGCAGAAAATCCAGGGCTATGGCTTTGCCGTGGAGAGAGCGCCCTGGGGACACCTAAAATAAAGGGCTGGCTCAGCACTCACCCCGGGCAGGGTGACCTGGCTGTGACCACGCCAAAGGGCGAAAGGTCCAGAGCATGGATATTAGCTTTTCCACCCTGACAGAGTCCCCAGGCCACCAAAGGAGAACGGCCACACAGTGACAGCAGGCCACACAGCTCCGTGTTTCCCCAGCAGCGAAGCTGGGAAGCCTCTACCCTTGCTCCCGTCCTCGATTCGTACTTTCTCATCGTGTGGGCTACGGAAGCAGTTATATCGCAGCACAAACTAGAGCAGGGAAACAAGTCTGGGTTAAGAGCAACCAGCTAAAGCTCGGGGTGTTTTACAGCCTTTCAGCGAGGAGGTCTAAACCCTCTTCCTGCAGATCCGAGCAGTAAAGCGCAGCAGGGACAGCATTCTCAACCGAGCTTCACAATGGGAGAAAAAGTAGAGGAGAATTACGCAGTGACACCTGGGGAGAGCTTGGCCACAAGTGCAGGAACCGACATGCAGTCGGCACAGCTCGGTCTGGTTTTAGGCAGCTCGGCCACACTCTCAGCCTTTGGCAGAGAAATAAAATAAAGGTGGAAGACTTGGGGTGAGCGTGACAAATATAAAATATCAACACATAGCAAGGAGACAAGAACTACCCAATTAATTCAAAACACATCAATTCTTTGTCCGTTCTCTTTTTTTTTATACTTTTTTTCTGAAACATATCTGGAACTGGAATAAAAACTCCCAGATCTGTCCTTCAGTCTGTGATGAGGACCCTTCCATGTCTTGACTGGGGTGGGAAAGATTCCTCTGGAGGTACTGCAACCACCTCACCCCACAGAGTGGTCTCCCGGAACCCGGGAGTGGAGCAGAGAGAGATTCAAGTTGGGAAGAAGCCACCAAATACTCCCAGACTTGCTGCATGGGAGGAACCCAGGAAATGCCAAGGAATGGCACCCAGCCAGGCCAGTATGGCAGCCAAAGCCCCTGACCTGCATCGGTGACACAACATCTCCACGCAGGCATCATTACGTGGGGACAGTGGCATTTGGCCCCATCAGCGTCCTCCTCACAATGCGATCCCTGCTATGCTGCGAAGGGCCCCAGGCGTGACCAAAGAGCGTGAGGGGCCGATCTGTCACGAACAAAGTTTGCCTAATGCAAAACTTAAGGACAGCAGCAAGAGAGCAATGCAAGGACAGACAAATGCCACTATCCACTGGGTACAACTGCTAAGAGTAAAAGAAAAATTGTTAGATAAAACTGTAGTCAGACGAACAATGTGCTATTAATTCCGCCAAACTAGGAGCCACTAGATGTCACAAGCCCACTCAGTGAGGAGTACACAACAATGAGAAAGAGAAGCCGCATCACAACGAGTCATGCAGGGAGTGTTTTGCTGTGGAGCTGAACTCTGCCTCCCACATGATATCCACAGCCCGGCTAGAGACAGCAGACTGGCACAGCACTACAGGGCTTCCCTCCCTCCTGCACCCCTCATTCCCAGCCAGGACCCTGGAGGCATTCAGGAGACACTCTGGGCTTGCCTCAACTCTTCTCGCAGCTCTGCCATTCACCTTTCAGACCCATTGGCTCACTTTTACGACACCAGAGCAGCCCAGCCAAGACTCTGGTGGAAGGATTAGCAGCCGTGCCGTCCCAGTGGCCCACTCGGGACTGGTCAAGCCCAGCTCCATCCTCACTGCTGCTCCAAGTGCCATCAGAGAGGCTTGCTGGGGCCGTGGCTCTCTGGGGAGCCACCTCTGCTTCCTCCCGGGTGCTCGCCTCGGGAACATGCTCTGGTTCTCCTCTCTTCAGGCGAAAGTCTTTGAGGCCAAAAGTGCTACTGAGACGCTCCGTCCCGACCCAGAAGTGCTGGCCCGGACACTGACCCCAGCACGTCCCGCCGCTGAGCATCCCTGTGCCTCCTCCCCAGCCCCCGGGGCCCTGCCCGGCGCACCCCAAGGGGACACAGGGTAGGGCCGCGGCGAGCCCCCGCGGGGAGGCCCAGGCTTGGGCAAGGTGCCTCCTCGGGGCCCGGTAACACGCCGGGTGGGTGCTGGGAGCACGGCGGTGGGGCACGGAGGGCCCCGACGAGGCGGGGATGGGCAGGCACCAGGGCGGGCGACCACGGGCCTCACGCCCTGGGGGAGGGGGGGGTGACCCTGGTGGTGGCGCCTGGGTAGGGCACGCACTCCCCACAGGGGGAAGGGCCCCGCTCCTTGAGGGGAGGCACACTCAGGCCCGCCCCGTACTCACCGCCCGCCCGGCGCCCCCAGACCCCGCCGCTCCCCGCGTCGCCGCCGCCGCCGCCGCACCGCCCGCGTTACCATAGAGATCCGGGGCGGCGCCGCCACGTGACTACACCTCCCGGCAGCCACCGCGCCAGCCGCGCC
This sequence comes from Leptosomus discolor, assembly GCF_034619465.1. Classification (NCBI taxonomy): domain Eukaryota; kingdom Metazoa; phylum Chordata; class Aves; order Leptosomiformes; family Leptosomidae; genus Leptosomus; species Leptosomus discolor. The sequence continues at coordinate 17,898,905 of NC_141395.1, read as the reverse complement.
GGCGGACTACACCACCCGGCGTGCCCGCGGCGCCCCCTAGCGGCGTGGCGGGGAGACAGCCTGAGCGCCGGTGCTCACCGTGGGGCTGCCCCGCGATGGGGGAGCAAAGGCCCGGGACGCCCTGCGCGACGGCCCGGGGCCCGGTGGGCGGGCACGGCGCAGAGGACCGCTCAGGAAGAGGTGGTTTCTTGAGGTCTACAGGCACTTTTCCGGGAACGGCTTCCCACGGGGAGGGCCCCCGGGTAAAGCCGGGTCCCCCTCGGGCGGACAAAGCGGGTTCCACGGAAGGTCGGGGCTGGAGCCCGAGGAGGATGAAGAAAGCGTTTGTCCCGTCCCGCTGCTGAAGGCAGCGTCAGGCCGAGGCCAGGCGTCAGCCCTCAGCGCCGCGGTGGGGCGGGAGGCTTGCCGGGATCTGGGGGGCCGTTCCCAGCGCCGCTCCCGCCGGTGCTGCGCAGAGGTGTGAGGAGGCGGAGGAGCTTCTCGCAGTGCCGGGCAGAAGATGGCCGGCGGCTGCCACCAGCCGCGGGCTGCGAGTCCCAGTTGGCCAGCTCGGCCAGCTTCTCGGTGGCTCTGAGGGAGAGCAGGACCTGCAGAGCGAAGAGAGGGACCGGAGTCACCCGCCAGCCCAGCCCCTTGTCCCCACAGCACCACCAGGTCCCACAGAGGAGCTGGGGTCCCCGTGCAGTACCTGCTGTATCCTGGGGTGCTGGCTGAGGGCTCGCAGTGCAACGAGGGCCCCCTCCCGCACGCTCTCCTGGGGGTCCTGGCAGGCCACCTCCAGCAGGACGTGGGGGGCCCTGCTCTCGATCAGCAGGTCCCCCAGCTCCACCCAGCGCCGGCCCAGGTTGCCCAGGGCCGAGGCGGCGTTGCAGCGTGTCCTGGCCTGCGCGTCGCCCAACAGCCGCGTCAGCCGGGGCACGGCCCTGCCCAGGGCGCCGGCCGGGAAGGACTCGTGGTGGGCGGCGTTGCCCACCGCGAAGCTGGCTGCCTTGCGCACGCTCTCCTCCCGGTCCGCCAGGCACCCCAGCAGGCTCTCCAGCAAGCCGGGCTGGCTCTGCAGCGCCTGGGGAAAGCCATGGCCGTGTCGGAGCAGGTTGCCCAGCAGGTTGCAAGTTTTGGCCCGTATCGGGTGTTGACAGTGGCCAAGCAGGCGGGTCAGTGGCTGGTCGGCCACATCCGAGCCTGTCAGGATCCCTTGGAGAAAGGGCAGGTGGTCCGGAGAGACCCGGGCCACGTGGGTCAAGAGAGACAGGAGGTCAGTTGTGAGTGTGACATTGCCTGAAAACAAGGCAGACGTCAAGAAGGCAATGATGTGCTCCGAGGCGGCAGCTTCCCTCACCATTTGGTCTATGACCTGCTCATCAGACAAAACAAGGTGGCACAAGAGGCTCATGGGGAGCTCGGTGTATGAGAGAGGCAGATGGCGAGAGCAGACCTAAGGAGAAAGGAGAGAGCTTGGCACTGAGTGTGCTGTCCTCACCTGGGGGTCAAGTCAAGCAGCGGCTGAAGGCTGCAGTGCAGAGCTCAGCTGCTGGCCAAGCTGCTCTGAGGGCCACATGGCACCCAAGTGACATCCCTGTGTGGGCAGAAACTGTCAGCATGGTGTGAAGTGGTGCCACACATCAGGGGCTGCAACGTGGGGAGGTGTCTCCACAGTATGGGGGGGGAGATAAATGCAGGGCCAAGCGGGTACCTGCAGCAGCTGGGCAGGGATCTGGGCAACTCTCACAGCCTCCGTGACCAATGCTAAGGTATCTCCATCCACATCCAGGGCAAAAGGGAAACAGAGGAGCTGGCAGGCCTGGATCACCACAGCTGGGACAAGCTCAGGGTCCCCATCCTCTCCTGCTTGCCTGCATTTGTTAGAAAGAGAGGGCTTATTACAGAAAAACAGCAAGGCAAGAGGCAGAGAGTTCTCCACACCAGGCACTAAGGAGAGGCTCTGCAGGTGAGCTGTGCCCTGCAAGTGCCAGCTCAGGAACTTGTCAGACTTCTCTGTGCCCATGTCCAAGCCCCGCTCAGCAGCTGAGCTCTGCCTGCTTCTGCCCTCCCCACAACTCACGTCTGTGCCAGGCATGCCAGGAAGCCAGGGGACAGCAGCCTCTTCAGTGTCACCACGAGGACACCGTGGGACTGGGTGAGCTGAGGCAGGCATCGGTGGGACTCACGAGTGAAGACGAAGAGGGCCAGGCTGAGGAAGAGCAGGGTGCCTGCAGAGGAAACAGCGCAGCAGAGGGGCAAAGCTAGTGAAGGCTGAAAAGTCTCCTCTCTTCTGTCAGCCTGTACTGCTTCAAGGCTGCTCCAGGGTTGCTTCTGTGCTTCCCTGCCCAAAACCAGACCAATCTCTACCCGTGGTGGTCACACCTGCCAGGGCGAACGTTCCCTTCAGCACAGACACCCTTTCTTGTTCCTCCACAACCAGCCCAGCTGAGCTGCTGCCGACTGGGCACAGGCCAGCCCAGCCCAGCCCTCTCTCCCCAGAGGACAACAGCAACCCTCAAAAAATGCCCCCGCTGGGACCTCTGGCCTCAGGGCCAGACACTGACAGCAACAGACATGGGCAAATCCAAGGGCAGGACATGGAGCCGAGTCCAGGGCAGATGTCCTGCCATCCCACGGCTCTTACCTTGAGGGGAGAGGAGGTTCCAGTCTGGCTCTGCTGCCCCCGGGGGGTCTCCCTCTGGCACCACCCTGTCGCTGCCCACACGAAGCACCGAAGCAACACAATGCCACACCACGCTCCACAGCTCTGAGGCTGCAAAGCCCTGCTCCACTGCTACATCCTCCTAAAGGTGGGGAGGCAGATGTTAGAAGACTTCATGGTGTCCCCCCCCCATGGCTCTCCAGGGTTCTGGTCCACGGCTCTGCCAGCCCCACGGTCCTGGGAAAGTCAGGGCTGGATGGACATGGCCCAGGAGAGGAAAGGGGGCCAGGCGGCTGCTGACAGTGCCAATCCCAGGGCATCTCTGCCCTCCCTCACTCCAATGTGCCCATGAATCATCCCTCCCTGCCCACCCACCACTCTCCCACCAACTCTCCAGAGCTCCACAGACAACCCAGAGCCATTAGGTGACTTTCATGGAGTTGCACAGCTCAGTCAAAGCTGCCCGGTTCCCTGGTTTGCCACAGCCTCCATCACCGAGCCACATTCAGGCCTTTTTGCCCCCACACCTTCTGGCAGGCACCAGGCAAAGGGAGATGGGCAGACTGGTACCTGGGCAAGGAGCTTCAGCAGAAGGAAAAAGAGCCCATCATAGAGACCAGCACCCATTGGCGGGGGGAGCTGCAGCTGTAAGAGAGAGCGGGACACAAGCTGGAGCTAGGTGCTGGGTCTGAGGGCAGCAGCACCACACCGGCACCCTTCCGAGCCTGTCTTTGCACACCTCCACAGTGGGGTGACAGCACGGCTCCCCTGCTGCTCTGTCCCCATCCCATACCTCAGCAGGTGCTGTCAGCGTGTTTGTCACCACCGATAGGATCTCTTCTCCCCCGAACTCCAAGGCCACCCCATGCTGACTGAGCTGTGTCAGGAGGAATGCTGCAGCACCCTGTGGGACAGGGAGAGCTCAGCACCTTTGGGACCTTCCCATCTGCCCCTCAGTGCTGACTCTTTACCCCTCGGCCCAGGGCAGGGACAGCCAGGCTGTGCCTGCCCCCATCCCACCCTGAGGGAGCAACAGTAAGAACCAAACGGGATGCAGGGCGATGCAGGGCTCTCAGGGGTGGCTCCGGCAGGGTGGGCAGACTTACCACAAGGGAGACAATAGGAGACTGGGTGATGAGATCCACAGCCAGGGTAACCACCTCCTCAAGCCTGCAACACAGGGACCAGGGGAGAGGCACTGTGTTCCCACAGCTTCACATCCCACAGAGCAGCATCATCCAAATACCCCCAGGGCTGGGAAGCAGCCACCTTGCAGGAAGAGTGAGCCCTGGTTCACAGCACCTCCTTGTCCACACTGGAGGACACTCACCGCAACTCCAGCATCCACCCATGCTGCCCAGCACTCTGCTGGTGTGTCCAGATCGGAGGGATCAGTGGGAGCAGGAGCCCAGCTCTGGGCAGGGTGCAGGACAGAGGGCTGTTCAAGGCAGGGCATGTTCATCTCCCACCCGGGAGCAAAACTGGGTGCTTACCTGGGAGGGGAGGCCTGGAGCTGCAGGGTGAGCAGGGCCAGCAGGTACAGAGAGGCCTCACAGGCTGCTCCCTGGGCCACCTCTGCCATGGGGACCTGCCAAGGGAGCAGGAGTCACAGGGGGACAGCAAGGCTGGGAGGGGATGTTTCTGAGCCCTGGAGGAGAACTGTACTCTCCGGACTAAGCTCCCCCAAACTCTTCTCCCCACATGTTCCCCAGCTGGGTCTGAGCAGTGCTCAGAGGAACATGTCCTGCTTGCCCACGCTCCTACCCAACCATGGGGGCTGTGGTCAGTCCTACCTTGCCCTTTGAGAGCTGCATGAGGGAACCCCACAGCTGTTGGCTCCTTCCCAGCTGCTGGCACAGGCTCAGGCTGGCATGGCAGCCAGCGTAGAGGATCTGCGAAGCAAGAGGGGGCAGGTGCATACCAGCCCCTGGGGACAGGGACACAGTGACCAAGCCCATCCCAGTCCAGTCACACCCCATGGCTACCGTGGGCTCATTTATTCAACAACTGACACCAGGGAGATGGGAGTCATTGAGAGCTGAGCCCACAGTCCCCCCTTCCCCATGCTCCTAAACCCAGACCAAAGGTCCAGGCACCTCTGGGCACAGCCAGATGAATGGACAAGGCCATTACCTTCAGCACGTTCAAGGAGCAGCTTGGGTGCTCCAGTCTCCCCAGCAGTCTCCCAAGCTGCTTGCTCTCTCCCTCCACAAGCTTTTCAGCTACCTCCTGAGCGACCTGCAGACATCAGCCTGTTTTGCACCCTGGGCACCTGAAGCACTGCACAGACTTCAGGAGTTTCATGCTAGCAATAAATTAACAAAAGAAGGCATCTGCTTCCTACATGTTGCCTGCATTCACAAAGGGATGCCCATCTGCCATGACCCAGCATGGCTTTGATGCACAGCCCCAGAGCTGAGATGAGCAAGGTGAAATTCTTCCTCTGCTTCTCTCCTTGCTGACTTAGAGTTGAGTCAAAGGATCAAATGAAAATCTGCAGTTTTGTTTTCCCTCTTACTCATTGTCCATTCAGTTTCTGTTCCTATCATTGTCATATAAGAATTCTTCACGTTTTCTCCGCATTGCCTAGTTCTTTACTTAGCCCATCCCACAGTGCAGATCCCAAGTGTGAGTTTCTTCATTGATTTAGGAGCCCTTAGACTCCTAAAGCTCAGCTGTTGGCCAGGGGGGAACAGCCTGCAAACGCCAGCCCTGCAGCCACCAAAGCCAGGGGACCCCAGCCCTCCACTCTACTGCTGAAAAAAAGAGATCCTCCTGGAAAGGGCTACTGCTCCTATGGGGACCACACCTCCTCATCCTGCAAAGAGAGCTGGCCTGACCTGCTGCTTGGCTTCCCGACAGCTGTTCCTCTCCAGGGGGATGCTGCAGGCAGCAGCCAATGCAGCCATGAAGAGGTCTGCCACACGTGGGTTCTGGTCATGGGCTGACTTGGCCTCCGTTGCTGCACCTGCACAGGGACAGAGCTCGGGATACGTGTGCTAAGGGTGAGGGATGCTGAGGGGCAGCAGGATGGGGTTGGAGGCCAAGAGAGAAAAAGTCAGGCTTGTGACACAAGGAGGGTGAGATTTGGGATTGAGGGAGAGGAGAGCCCTGGTTAGCAGGGGTTTGGGCAGACAAGCTTCAGCCACCTCCTCTGGCCGACAGCACTCCAATGGCAGTCAGTGCTCTGAGGGAGCCCAAGGGCAGGAAGGAGAGGGGAAACCCCAGGAGGAGGCGGCGAGATGCTGCCACTGCTACCTCGCAGAGCAGGCTGCTCCGAGATGGATCCCTGAAGGAGTCTGTTCAGCAGGGGCTGATGCTCCTCTCGCAGGCTGGCATAGAAGAGGGCAGAGACGGAGGGGTATGTCGCATCCAGGCTCTCACAGAGCAGGGTGAAGCACTAGGAGACACAGGAGTTGCCACTACTGCAGGCTGAGGGTGGGAGGAGGAAGAAGGATGATGGGGAAGGAGGCTGTGGGGGGACAGCAGAGATGGGAGGAGGACTCATATGCTGGAGCTTCAGGGATCTCCAAGTGTCCTCTCCAGACAGGTTATTGCATGGGAGCCACGTGCAGCTGCATGCTGCCTAGAGGGATACATGTGGAGGCACAGCCAGGGAAAGTGCCCCTTCAGAGACCTCCTTTCTGCATGTGATCCCCTCCAAAAACCCCAGTGGGTGAGACAGCCTGCCCTGACAAGAATGCATCAGACTCCACAGCTGGGAGCAGGGTCCTCAGCCTGTACTCCCCCTGACAGCCTGACACATACACCCAGCCCCACAGCTTCTGTCCCTGGGGGGGGGAGAGGGTGGGGAGAAGGGAGGCAGGGGCACCCTCACCACGAGGCTTTGCAGGCAGAGTCTCCTCTTGCTGTCGGCTGGCTCAGCCAGCAGCTCTGGCAGCAGGGCTAGGAAGCAGCCAGCACTCTCCCGGAAGGCTTGCAGGCTGGGGGAGGCAGCAGGGGCAGAGAACAGAGAAACATGGCCCCTAGCTGTGAGGACAGGATCTGGCCAGGCCCATATAGCCCTGGCTAATGGAGCAGGCAGCATGCACTAGCACTGAAAGCCGCTGTCACCACGCAGCACAACGGGGCTCTAGAGTCAGCTGTGCCTTCCCCTTAATCAGTCCCACTCACAGAAAATGCTCCTTTGTGAGCACAGCGGTATGGCACTAAGTGCTTAGTCCATAATGCTTCCCCACAGAGACAGCTCCAGCCACAGAGTAGGAACACCACCCTCCCGCCTACTGCCAGGTCCCTGAAGTGACCACAGGAGACCCCAGAGTGTGGAGGGTTGTCCCTACCTGTCCTTTTGCCCGCTCTCCTCCAGGCTGCATTCGCTGCTGAAATAAACTGTGGTCACCACGAGGAGGTCCGTCAGCACTGCGATACACCAGGGCTGCTGCAGGATCCAGAAACAGACAGCAAGTGGGGATTGTCTGCTGGCTATCCCAACAGCACCGCAGCAGGATCCTTCCCTGCCAGGACCTCCCCCTTCTCAAGGGTGCTTGGAAGAGGCACTGATCCTGTGAGCCAGCTCCAGCAGGACACCAGGGCCTCCTCAGCACCAGCACTCCGCAGGGCTGGAAGGAGCCCAAATTCCTCTGGGGTCCTACACCCACCTGCTTGGTGCTACCGCTCTCCAGGATCTGCTTGGCTAGACACAGCAGGGACAAAGGCACATTCAGCTCTTGGCAGAAGTGGTCCAGCAGCTCAGAGTCACACCGGGTGGCCAGGAGATTGCCCACAACACGGAGCACGGGACGGAGACGAGAGGCTCCCTCCAGCATCCCTTCCAGCACCTGGAGACAAAGAAGCCAGAGGAGCTCACGATCAGCAGCGGCTTTCGCCTCTCCATCAGCCATGGGGCAGCCCTTCAACCCATTCAGGCAGGGGACAGCAGGGGAGCAGATGGCAATCTAAGTGCACGAGACAGCTCCAGCTCCTGGAGAAGCAGAGGATCTTCTTGATGGCTGGGCTGACAACTTTCACAGCGCTCCCGGCCCAATCCTGGAGGAGAAGGAGGCATCCGTGTCCCCAGCTTTAGCTGCATGGGCCAGCCATCACTCACCTGCTGAGCAGAGTCTGCCAGGCGGGCCTGGACACGGTGCCGGAAGGCTGGGTCCCTCAGGAGGCTCAGTGGTGTGCTCAGCTGCATGGCTGAGGGCTCAGTGGCCTCGATCAGGTGCTGCCACTCCTCATCGCTCTCCAGCTCCTAGCCATGGAGGAGAGAGGACTCATGCCACAGACTCTACCAGCCCCTGGGAACTGGGCCCTGCTGTCCTCATCACAAGACACCATCTTACCTCACTCTCCAGGTCCACTGTCTCAATGCTGCGCCTGCCCTGGGGATCTGCCCTGCCAGGACCAGGCTGGGGAGGGGCACCTGCTGCAGGAAACTCCCGCTCGTAGTCTCGAGTGATGCTGTGCTCCCTGGCCAAGGAAACAGAGCAGTCAGTGAATGACCCTGCCTTCCCCTCTTCCTCCTGTCCCAGCCTCGGCCCTCCCTCACCGTGGGTTGGGAGGAGGCTCCTCCAGCTCCCACTCTGCCATGCTGCTCTTTCTTTGCAGGACACCGGGATTCTTCTTGTTGGAGGTAGCTGGTGGCTCCCCCTCCCCAAGGGCTGCCTTTCCCGGAGCTGCTCTGGGTCTACGCCCTGGGCATCCTTTGCCAGAGTTTTTCACAGATGCATCACCTGCCTTCAGTTGCCCCTGGGTGATAGCAGAGAAGTTTGGTCAGGGCAGAGTTATTCGGACAGCCAAATGAGTCCCCTAGACCCCACCACCTTGAGGACCCCACCCCCTGCCTTGTATGTGGCTGACACCCCAGTCTGACTCATGTACCTCCTGTCTTTCCGCCCCCGGTCCCACTTCAGTGCCCCTCCTTTGTCCCAACTGTGGGACACAGCCAGAGGAATCCCACTCTTTCCTCCACCTTTTTCTGTGCCTCCTCAACCATCTTCTGACAAGCCTTTCTCAAGATCTTGGACTGGCCGCTCCTGGGGGCCATGGAATGGGCTTGCTGCTCCTTCAGGGCCTGCAGCTCTGGGGGCAGCTTGGTGGTGAAGGGGTTTGAGATCCCGTGCTCTTCTGTGTCATCAATCACTGGGGAGGCAAGGGGAGAACTTCATGAGCAGCTCTCCCTGGGGACACAGGGAGAGTGATCAGCTCTGGGATCCCAGGGGAGTCCCAGGAGACCCAGAGCAAGCCCAGGGGCAGGAGCCAGGGGTCAGTGCTTGGGAAAAGCTAAGAGGAGGGAGGCAAAGACCAGGTTAGTCAAAATAGCAGGGCAGGATAGTCCTCACAGCCTCCAGGCAGTAGGAGGAGGAAACAGACCTGGCCAGCACTGGAAAAAGAGCTGGTACTCACCAGTAACCCGCCCAGCGATGAAGGGGTGAGAGAGCAGCTCCGGCCATGACAGGCGCTGGCGGGGGTCCTTCATTAGTAGTCCCTGCAGGAAGCTCTACAGGGTAACACAGCACCAGGGTCACCGACACATGCTTGTCACCAACCAGTGAGCACAGTGTACCCACCAGTCTCCCCCAGCGAGGGCACCCAGGAGGCCTGCGTTCCCTGCCTGGCTCTGGCAAAGGAGTGGCGCTAGGGCAGACAGGAAGACACTTCCCTTCCCAGCCCAGTAAATCACTCCTCTCCTGTCAGCCCCCATTTCCTAGCTTATGGACAGTAGTGATAAGGGTCCCCCTCCCAGCAGGCTCAGCTCTCATCCCTCCTCTATGTTCTGAAATCCCTGTTAGGGGACAAAAAAACTAAGAGTACCCACCACAGCAGCAGGCAAGGCCAAAACTGCTACCACATTAATGGATCTCACCCCATAGACAGGGCCTTCGCTCTTACCTTGAAGACTGGGCTTATGGCTGCAGGCCATTTCACGGGGTCGATGACAATAAGGCTAACGAGCTGGAAAATGCTGCTGGTGTAGAAGGGAGGAGTGCCCACAAACAGCTCGTACAGGATGCAGCCCACAGACCACAGGTCTGCCGTATGGTCGTACGGCCGCTCCTCCACCAGCTCAGGGGACATGTACAGTGGGGTACCCTTGATGGAGGTCAGCACCATGGTGTGGATGCTCATGGCACGGGCAAACCTGCTCAGAGAGAGCACAGATTGCCAGTTCAGGCTGAAACATCCCAGAGAGATCCCCATGAGTTTACCAACATCTCTCCCCCTCTGAAGTCCAAAATCCCCCATCCTTGCTCAACCGCTAATCCGGGTCCCCTTCCACACTCCCCCTCCTCCTCTACAGCACCCAGGACACCCCTTGACTGCCCCGAAGCCAAGTGTCCCCCTCAAGCTGGCCCCCAGTACCCACCCAAAGTCACAGAGCTTGACGACACCATCTTTGCCCAGCAGGATGTTCTGGGGTTTCATGTCGCGGTGCAGGATGCGGTGGGAGTGCAGGTAATAGAGAGCAGAGACCAGCTGGGCAGCTATGGCCTGGACCTGCGAGAGACATGGGAGCCTCACCCATGGTGCCACCTGCTGGCACAACCATATGGTCCCTTGTGGCCTGGCTCCTCCCGTATCCCCACTCCTGCCCTTGCCCTGCCTGGGACAGGAACAGGCCCCAGCCATGGGCCAGCAATTCCTTGGAGTAGGCCAACAGCCAATGCAGCAGCCTGCTGCTCTGGTCCTTGGAGAGGGAATGGGGAAACCATGGTCCCTGTTGGACCCTGATGTCCCCTAGTGCAACTTGGCCTCCTCTCCATCCTCTTCAGAAGCTCTGACAGGTAAAGCCCCAGAGGTACCCTCACCCTCCTGACGCCTCCTGGCCCACAGCAGGGACCTACTGCCAGCAGGCAGACAAGTCCTCTTTTTTCCATCCTGCAGCAAACACAGCGTGGCCACCACCACAACAGTCACCTGGTCCTCGGGCAAACTCCCATCGTCCTCTAGGGTCTGGAAGAGCTCCCCCTCTGCGTAGTCAGTCACCACCACCACCTGGAGGGAAGAGCAGCGTGGTGAGATCAGGCACTCACCCAGCCACATCCCCACCATGCCCTGGGGACCGGAAACAGAGCAGGGTAGGAAATCTGAAGGAGATGCTGGGGTGTCACCATGCACAGCCCGTAAGATTGGGCTGGGACCTGGGATGGGAGAAAGCCCCCATGGCTGCACTTGCAGCAACGGCCTAGCACTTAGCAGAGGCCTTGTGGCTGTCCGTATCTCGGACAGCCAGCAGAAACCAGGGAAGAGGGAAGGACAGGACAAGCCTATAATGGTACTTCCAAGCCCAGTGGGTAGAATCACTCCCTTGAGCATGTTTTGAATGTGCTGCCCAATTACTTTATATCATGTCCCCATGTCCCGTAGCACAGTCTTCAGTCCTCTCTTGTCATACTCTCTCCATGAGTTTAAATCAATTAAGTCAGTCTTCGAAGAGACTGATGAGGTGACTGAAGAGTCACCCTCATCCTGTGATCCCAAACCACTCCTCTTGCATCACACCCCCCAGTCCAGCTCCTTCACCTCTGCATATGACCCAGTGCATATGACCCCACACAGCCCAGATAGATGCTGGCTCCCCAAACAGCACATACTGGAGGGCTCTGAAAAACACTGACCAGGCCCTGGGAGGTTGTCACCACATCTCCTGACAAAGAGGTCCCTATGACAGCAGGGGTCAGCCCTTGTTCCCCTGACCCAGTCAAGCAAAAGCAACTGCCAGGAGTAGTCCCCTTCACCTCTTTGTCGGTCTCAAAGCTGTCAAGCATTTGGATGATGTTGGGGTGATGGAGGCCTCTCATGATCTCAATTTCCTGCTGCAGGTTCTTCAGCTCCTTCTCAGACCGCCCCACCTTGGGGATGAACTTCAAGGCCACCACCTTTCAAAGCAGGCAAAGCTAGGATCAGGCCAGGCTCCTACCCACCATGGCAAAGGCCACATTTAACCCAAACAGGACTCAGCATTTTCCAGCTAAGAACAGCAACAAAGGCATTTGTTCACTGGATCCCTTGGAGCTGGGGCTCCTCCCAGGCCCTTGCACATCAATACAGGTGCTCACAGTACTTTGCACACTGGCGTTTAAAGCAAAGAAATTTAATTAGTGAGCGCAGACAAAACTAGGACTGCCAGAAGCACAGGACAGGACCTAGAGATGCTGCTAGACAGCAAGCCTAACACAAGCCAGCAGCCTGCCCTTGGGCTGCATCAACAGGCGGGAGTTGGAGGGAAGTGATTATTGCCCTTTATCTGGAACTTTTTAGACCACATTGGCAATATTGCAGCTAGTTTTTGGACTAGAAAGACACAAATAGTCTGGAATGGGTATAGCAGAGGCCACCAGGTTGGTGAGGGGGCTGAAGCATGCAGGAGGATGGCACAAAGATTGAAACAGGGGAACTTCAACTTGATATAAGGAAAAAACATTCACTCCAAGCACAGTAATGCACTGGTTGTGGGGTGTTTGCCCGCGAGGTTTCACAGGATCTGAATTTAGCCCTGGCCCTGCTTTGAGCAGGTGATGGACCAGAGACCTCCTGAGGTCCCTTGAACCTGAATGACTTTGTGCCAGCAGGAGCTATCCCGGAACGTCAGCAGAAAAATGCATGAGTGCTGAGTCCCAAAGGCCTGGCAGGGCACTGGAACCCAACAGCCACCAGAAATCAGTCCCCAGCACCACGCAAGGGACCCCCGGCCCTCTCCCCAGCCGCCCCTCTCCTCACCTGGGCGCTGTATTTCCGCCGCCCCTTGTACACGCGTCCGAAGGAGCCTTCACCGATCATCTCCAGCACATGGTACTTCTCCATCGCGGGCGTTCGAGGAGGGGGGCACCGAGCTGCCGAGGCAACGCGGCCGGTGAGGAGAAGCGTTTCGCCCTCTCTCCCCTCCTCTCGCCTTCTGCCACCAGCCGCCATGGCGCACCGACCCCCAACCCCAGCTACGGTGGAGACGGGCAGTGCCAGTGCTGGGAAGGCAGGGCTGCACCCTCTGCGATCCCAAATCCCAAGGGACGGAGCTTCGCCCCTCCCCCACGGGGCTCCACCCAGGGCCCGGTCCCCGGGGCGGGTGTCCCCCGGCATCCCCCGGCGGGCCCTGTCCCTGCCCGCCGGCTCCACCTCCGCTCCCCCACGGCAGGACCAGACGCAAACCCTGAGCGAGGCCCCCGGGTGGGATTAACCTCGCTCCGCTCCCGCCGCAGCCCGGCCCGGTCACGCCCGGGCCCGCCGCCGCCGCCGCCGCGGCGTCGCCTAGCAACCCCCTCCGCGCGCGTGCGCCCTCGCTGAGGTTCCGCTTCCGGTTCCGGGGCGTGCGGGAAGATGGCGGCGGCCGGCGAGGAGACGGAGGCGACGGACTGGTAACCCCCCACACCTTCCCCCCGGTCCCGGCGCCCCGCACCCCCCGCCCAGCGGGACCGGTGGCGGCGCCGCCACCGCCTGACCCCCGCCCGGTCCCCGCAGGGCGCTGCCGCCGGAGGTGGAGGTGCTGGAGTCCATCTACCTGGAGGAGCTGCGGGTGGCGCGGGGCCGCGGCAGGTACGTACCGTGGCCCACATCCCCCTACCCCATCCCACCTCACCCCCGGGCCCGCGCCGCCGCCCCTCACCTCGGCCTGCCCCGCAGGTGGGAGCCCTGGGAGATCAGTATCACCCTGCACCCCGCCACGGCCCAGGACCAGGACTCCCAGTATGTCCGCTTCACCCTGGTGCTCTCCGTGCCCCCCCAGGTAGGCTGCCCGTCCCCCGCGCCCCCTTTCGTCCCCGCCCCGGGCCTCTGTGCTTTCCTCGTCGTGCTTTGGGTGTTTCTCTTTTTCCTTTTTTTTTTTTTTTCCCCCTAGTATCCCAACAAAGTTCCGGAAATCTCGATCAGGAACCCGCGGGGGCTGTCAGATGAGCAAATTCAAAAGTGAGTGCCGGGAGGGTGGGGAAAGTGTGATCATTTCCTCCAGAGATCCAGGAAGCAGAACTGGTGGAAAAGCCTTCTCTCAAACTCATGTGGCTCCCCATGTCCAGTTAACAGATACAGGTCTCTAAATCACCTTATCTTAAGCCTCATGGGAGCCACTGGTGCTGTGTTTGACACTGAGGGGCCAGCCCATGGTTGTTCCCCTGAAATGTGATGTAAATCCTCTGGGCCTTTGAAGCTGTTGGTCCTGCTTTGACAGAGGTGGGAATGAACCGAGCCCTTGGGTAGCCCGTTATTGCCTTTGTGCTCCCGTCCTTTGTCCAGAGAGACCCTGGTACCTGCCGGCAGTACAGGAGTAACGCGGCTCCCACAGACCTGCTCAGGGGCTGCTGTCAGATAAACCAAGCCTGAGATTCACCGAAACCAAAGAGTGCTGGGTGAGCTCGAGCCGAGGCAATCGGCAAACCTGCTCTTGCAAGTCCTTTAAGGACAAAGGCTTCCTGTGCACCAGCTTGTGGGGAGCCAGGAGAGCACATGAATATGTGCATGCACATGTGCCCATCCCATGCTGCAAGCAAAGCCTGAAGGCCAGAGCTCTGTTTCTTCCTCCTGTCATCGTGGCAGGGTGACAGGTATGTGAGACAGTGCAAAGGTGTGGCTAAATTTGTATTAAGCATTTCTGCTGCTTTGCTGTAGGATTTCCCAGACCCTCAGAAGTGTTGCTGAAGCCAGGCTGGGGACAGAGGTGCTCTACGAACTGATTGAGGTGAAAGTTGGGGGAGATTGGGGGTGACCAGCCACAGACTCTGGTCCCCCACTGCCCGAGGGGTGGCACAGCCCTGAGCCCTCGGGTAAGACGTTTGCTTTAATGCTTCCGCAGAAGGGGAAGGAGATTCTCACTGACAACAACATTCCTCACGGCCAGTGTGTGATCTGCCTCTACGGATTCCAGGTAGGCACGTGTCTCCTGGCCCCACAAGCTGGCTGTGAAGGGAGGCAAGAGGACAGGGAGCCTGGGGCTCAAAGCTTGGGATATTGGCCTGGGACCAGGGTGTGCCCAGCAGCCCCCTGCCCCCCTGGTCTGTAGGTGATCCTGCTGAGCCTGAGCCTTGCTAAGCAATACACACCCATCAGCCTGAAGATAACCAGCTACAGAAACAGGGCACAGGGGCAACGAGTGATGCGGAAGCATCTCCAAAGCAGCGGGTAGGGTCTGGGGATAGTTGCTGGTGCAGCTTAGCTTCCCTGCCTTGGTCAAACCTCACCTGGAGTTCAGCACCCAGGTGGTCAGGAGGGACTGGAACACACCCATGCAGGTGCTGAGATCTGTGGGGAGAGGGGAGCTTGCCTTGTCTGGGTTGCAAGGGGAGGTGGCGCCTGCCTAGGAAGGAGAACACATCAGGTGGGAAGATTGCTGCTTACACAGGAACACACACAGAGAAACCAGTCACAAAAACTTTGCATCTTGATGTTAGAAGTGTTTCTCACGCTCGGAACAGGGAGCAGTGTCCCAGTAAGAGCTGAGGAAGCGGAGATGAAGCCCAGCAAACCCTGTGCTCAGAAACCCTTTAAAGCTGCCCTTTCTCCTCTACAGGAGAGAGAAGCCTTCACAAAGACCCAGTGCTACCACTACTTCCATTCCCACTGCCTGGCCCGCTACGCCCAGCACATGGAGGAGGATATCCTCATGCAGCAGCAGGAAAGAGAGCAGCACCTGGCGCCATCCCCCAAACAGGTACCAGGGCCTGGGCTCCCTCCCCTGGCCCCCTGCACAGGCCTTCATGACATCTCTGTCACCTGCTTCAGGACATGGAGCAAGGGCTAGCCTGACCCAACAGCACGGTCAGTCCTACCCGCACTGGGAGTCAGAGCGGGGATTAGACTAAGTGATCTCCAGGGGCCCTTTCCAACCAAAATCACCCCGTGAGTTTTTAGTACTTTAGCAGTTGGTTTATGGGATCTCTGGGTCAGTGCCTGCCGGGGGGGGTAGGCAGAGGAGTTGCATTTTTGGACTTCTGGAACCACAGGAGTTAGAAAAGAGAGCTGCTTCCTGAGTCCTTGAATGGCAGGGGGTTGCAGCAGGATAAACATGATCACCTGTGTATTGGGGTGATAAAACCTGCCTGAGCAGGTGTTGAACGGTTGTCAGCCGCAGAGCAAACAGCACAGCTGAGCATGAAACAAGTCAAAGGCTCCTTCCTGCAAAACTCTTTGAAAGAGGTGTTGCCTAGATGGCACGCTCCTCTTGGAGTGGGGAAAAATAGGTCCTAGACTAAGGAGAACTGAAGCCATACGTGCTGACAGAAGTGGTTTGTACAGTGGTCAGCCGCTGGAGCACAAATCCCAGCATGCCTCATGGTGAAGACACCTCCGTAGTGGTCACTGAGACACCAGGCTGCTTTCATGCTGCTGGAACCCCCCGGGGCTTCCCTGCCCTGGCAGAAGAGTTCCACTTCCAGGCTGGGGTTATGTGGCAATGCCTGAGCTGGGTTGCAGCCAGAGTTTGGTGTCACCTCTTGCTTCCCCACAGGAGGTTGGTGTGCAGTGCCCTGTCTGCCGGGAGACCCTGGTCTACGACCTCTCCGCTCTGAAGGCAGCACCACCTCCACAGCACCCACTGGTAAGAGATGGGGGCTCCCCTGCCCAGCTGTGCCCGCTGGCTTGGGTAGCTTCAACCAGGACATTATAAGGGATGAATTGATGCACGCTCCCAGGTCCTCCTAGATGGCCCATCCAAAGGGCAGTTCACAAAACCTAGCAGGGTGTCTTCTGACTCGGATGTGTCCACAGAGAGCAGGTTTAGTTGTATAGCCCTGAGTCTTGAGCAGACATGCTGGGGGAGAGGTGATTCTGCCATGGGGTGCATCCCTGTGCTCGCTGGGGTGTGATCAGGGTCAGGAGAGTGACCTGATTGTAGCTGCTCTGCAGCCTGCCCCACAGCAGGACATCCCGAGGCAGTCACTGCAGGGACAACAGGTCTGCGCTGGCATGCTCTACCTCTGTCTAGGGATTTCATGTGTATCTGTAGCCCTGCTCAAATAGGGCAAAGGGAAGCAGGTTGCCTGGGTGCTGTGCGATCAAAGGAGGGTTTGGGGAGTAGTTCCTGGCATTACCAGCTGCCTACCCATGGTAGGTGTTGAGAGACCCCTTACCCCACCTTGCTTTCTGCCGCTTAGGAGCCGTACAGGCCGGATGCCAAGACGCTGCAGCACCAGGAAGAACTGCGCTTAATTTTCAAGAGACAGCAAGAGAAAGGGGGCATCATTGACCCTGAAGCAGAGAGGAACCGTTACTTCATCAGCCTCCAGGCGGTATGGCACTGGGGGCAGAGAGCTGGCGAGGGGGACCCTGGACTGCAGGATCGAGTGCTGTCGTCTGCTGTGGGACTCCCCTGTCCTTGTCTTCACTGGTGGCTTTTTGTCTTTCAGCCTCCAGCTGCTGTCGATCCAGGCCAAGCAGCTGCTGCCTCTGAGCTGCCGGTGAGTTCAAGCGCTGTGGACGCGCCCCAGCCGCCCAGCCAAGCCTCGGCTCCAGAGCCAGCCGGGGCACCGGAGGCCAGGGCCGAACCCGGGCGGCCCGAGAGGCCTGCTGTGCCCAGAGAGCAACAGAGCAAGAGGGAGAGGCACAGAGGGGAGAGGCCAGGCCCCAGAGGCCAGGGCAGGCAGTCGTGCAGTGGCTTGCAGGAACCAGCAGAGGAAGTCTGTCATCCACTCCATGGCTCCAGGGGGCCCAGGGGCTTCAGCCGGCGACCAGAGCGGAGACCTGGTGGGAGGCACAGCCAGGAGTTTCCAAAACCTCACAGCAGAAGCAGGGCTGCTGCCTTGGCTGAAAGGAAGGAGTTGTGCCCTGATGACCCCTCACCAGTAACAGAGGCAGTGGACTTGAAAGAGGAGCACCGTGATGTGGAGAGATGGACCCCAGAGGAGGGGGCTGAGGCCCGGGGCAGGGAGAAGGAGAACCTGGTGTTCAACCGCAGTGACCACAGAGCAGCTCCCAGCTGGCAGAGCCACCACAGGCCCTGGGACTGTGGGAGGTGGGAAAGGTCCAGAGTCCAGGAGCGTGGTTCCTACCCCAGAGCACCAAGAGGGCGAGGTGTGTTCAGGCCCAGTGGACAACGAGAAGCCCATCTCCTTGAGAAGGAGAGTGGCTCCTAGCAGGAGTGGTGAGGAGCTGGGCTGGGGGAGGGAAGGGCTATTTCTGGAGGGAACAGCAAAGGCTTTGGTGGAGCAGTAGCAGGCAGACACCGTACCCCTTGGGAGGGAGGAGGCAGGTGGCACAGCTTGGGACAGGCAGCGTCTTCAGTGTGGAGTGAAGCGCCCTGGTGGGAGCGACTGGCTGTCACCAGCGTTAGAGAAGCTGACTCCCCATAGATCACATCAGCCTTGGTCTTGGAGGACAGAGGAAGCCTTGACCGGGGACCTGCAGCCATCATCCCTGTACATGAGCTGCACACCTACAGAGCAATTGGACTGAGCCCAGCATGGTGCCATGGCAGAGCCAGAGTTGTGGCAGGACCTTCCCTGGAAGCCAGCACCCCAGCAGAGCTGTGGTGGTGCCAAGTGATGAGGCTGTGCCAGGGCAGCAACCTGGAGCTCAGCTTGCTGTGTCCCCCATTCCTTTTCAGAGCACCTTCTCAGCTGCTGTCCCTGTCTCTCGAGAGACAACATCACTTCTCCTGCAGCCCTGACTGCTGTTTGTACAACAGGACATTTCCCAGTCCCAGGCAGGAAAGCTAAATTAAGCTTAAGTCAACACATTGGCAGGTCAGGGCTGTCTGGTGGCTGAGGCTTCGGGTTGGCTGCTGCTCCCCCAGGAAGCCTCAGTTTAGCTGGACCTCCTGCCCTGTCCTTCAGCTGCTCTTCAGCTGCAGGCAGAAGCTGATGGGGGAGACCTGGGAAGAGCACTCTGCTTTGCGACCTGTATCTGTCAGGATCCTCCTCTAAGGCCAGGCTGTCTCCTGGAGCTTTTAATAGCCTGAAGACATGCCCCAATATTTTGGATGTTCTTACCCTCCTTTCATCTTCAAGCTGCTCTTTCTTCAAAGAAATGAGGATTTGCTGTTTCAGCTAACTTGGTGCAGTTCCTTCTGCTGCTGCTTCACAGATTTAAACAGCGTCCCACTCCAGAGCCGTGACAGGTGATCCCAAGCCTCTGAAGTGGGACACTGGTATTAAATTAATTTGTTGGGTCTTCCCCAGAACCTGCTCCTTTTGTTTTCTCTGCCCTCTCGCTCCTGTTCTTTGCTGTTTGGAGCGAAGGTGTTGATCCCTGATATTGCTCGCTCCCCTCCCTGCTCCCTACACCCGGGGCAGAGACCTTCCCCTGGCACTCCTGGGTGGCAGGAGGGCTTCCCGGTCCCTGCTTTGCCTGGCTCGGTGTAAGCTGTCTGGCTCACCCAGACAGTACTGATTCCTTCACACTTGTTTGTGCCTTGTGCCCCCATTTCTCTTTTGGCCACGCATGGGTTGTTATTGTCTTCCTCTTCCTGCTGAGGGCAAAAATGGCTGTGCCATGATGGACTTGCCAGAGCTTCAGGTGCAATCCCCGGGAAACGAAGCGCTGCGTGCTGGCTGGGAGGGCATTTGCACTGCATCTGCCTGGCTGATCCTTTGGCACATGAAGGGTGCACAAAAGCTCTCTTGAATGGGTTCTCCTCACCTGCTGCCTTGCTCTCTCCATGCCTGGCCTTGTCCTGAAGCGGTTGGTTTAACCTGTGGCCCAAGAACCTTGTATGCTTACGTTTCCAACACTGGCCTATTTTCAACCCTAATGCCCTAAAAATACTTTGTTTTGTTTTGTTTTTTCTCCTTGGTCTGAGCCTACACTACCTGTCCTGGGCTTGGGGATCTGAGCGCCAGATGTGCCCTGCTGGGGACAAGGGCTGAGCGCTCGCTCCCTGAAGAGAGCCCTCATTTTTCTTCAGTGCTCGCTCTGTCCTTGTTCCAGCTGGTGTCTGGGTGAACAGCCTGTCCACACTCGGGTGGAAAGCTGTAATCTTTACCTGACATTGGTGCTTGTTCTGCTGCTCCCTGCCTTCACTTGTGAAATCGCTGTGCTCCAAGAATGTCGTTTGATCCTGTCCTGAGAGACACACGAAGATCTCTGTCCCTCACAGCAGCTGAAGCTCTTTGGCTTCCTCCAGTGAGCCAGGCTTACTCTCGGCAGGAAAGCTGTTGTGCCCAGTGGTTGGAGCATGAGAATTCAGCCGTGGAAATCAGAGTGAGGACTGGGATAACTTCAATCAAATGCCAGATGTGTTAAAGGGGAGGGTTTTTTTCTGGCAGCAGACATTTTGCAACAGCATCTGGAAATGAATTTGGGCTAAACAAAACAAACCTCTGAGTTGGAGGGAAGAAATAGAGCGTGCACCCTCCCCTGGGGCTTTTTGCTTGGTGTCTGCCTGTGTCACCCACCTACCACCTCACAGGGCTGTTGTGAGGCTGAACTGATAAAAGCACTGGGGCCGGGCAGAGGGGCACTCGTGGCATCTGTAGCATTAACACTATTAAAAGCAAGCAGAGAGATGTTGCCTGTGCTTTTGTGTGGTGGCATTGGGCCCCTCACCACTCCCCCATCCTCCCAAACTGCTGTGAGGCCTTTTGCCATTCACTTACTGCCCAGTTTTGAGTCCCAGCTTTAAGGGAAGAGGCTGGATCTGAGCACTTGGCCTCTGTGGGAGGGGTTGCACGTTTGTGCTACTAACCTGGGGTTGCTTCAAAGCAGCACCCATTTGTGCTGAAATTCAGCCAGGTGGCATCGGCTGGGCCCCTTTGTATCCCTGCACACTCTCAGCTTCGCCCTTGGCCCCACAGGGCAAAGACAAGAGGAGGGCTGAGCAGCAACCTAAAACGGTTTGGGTTTGGCCTGGGACCAGCTCCTCCAGCCCCACCAAGGTGACGCAGCCCCCAAAGTGAAGACATGAACACGGGGCTGGCTGTGGGAAAGCTGATTTCGGGACTCTGAAACAGGGACTGGGGAGGGAATAGGCTCTGGCTGGCTCGTTCTGTGGGGCAGTGTGCACACCCTGACCCCTGGCTCTGTGGCGTTGGGAAGGAGGTACAAAGCCTGCCCACTCCTCGATCACATTTCAGGTACCTGTGGCTCTACCAGCCCATCCAGGACTTTTGTTCCTGGCACAAAGCAAGCCTGGCAACAGGGACTGCCAGCAGTGGGCCAAATCCCTCCTTCAGCCAAACAGGGCCTTGCCTGCTAGAAGGAGAGGAGGAAGCACCTCCAAAAGGGATTTCTGCATCTCTGCCCTGCCTGGCTGCAGAAATTCACATGGGAGTTAACATCAAGCTCTTGAGAAGATAGTCATAAACAGCCAAAACCTCTTATCTGCCCCCACATGCAGGCCTGTGGTAGCTCCAGGGCCCCACATCTCGTCCTCTGGCAGGAGGGACAGTCATGCCCACCCAGGAATGATGTCCAAGCAGATCAGTGACTTGGCATCGCAGCCTGGCAGAGCAGGAGCTGTGGCACCAGCCTGCAGCCCGAGGGACAAAGAGCTGCCTCTTGGGAGTGGCTTTTTTTTTTCTGAAACACTCTGGATTTGCAGTACTGTCTATGCCAGGCCCTGGTCAGGAGGGCTCTGGACCAGCAGCTGGATAGTGGGGCGACTAACAGGCGAAGGGACTTGAGAGCCAAGAGTCGTGTTGTGCACTTCACAGAGGGTATTCACAAACCAGTGAAGACTTCAGTCTTTTTGTTGTCCCTTCAAAGACCAGCAGCTCTTTAGCACTGCAGCACCCCAGTGTCCTGCCCCAGGGAAGTGCCCTTCTGGGGCACCCCCAGGCTGCCCCGTGAGGAAGGGGATTCACATCCAGGAGCCTCAGCAGCTTACGGCAATCCCAGCACTGGGGCCGGGGCAGCAGCACCCAAGTCTGGGGAGCAGCAAGAGCCGATTCCCTCTCCCCGCTGAAGGCTGGCAGCTCTGACTCTCCACGTGTTTTAATAAAAAGCCAAGGCCTTGGAGAGGTAGATGTGAACAGAGACCTGGCCTGCGTGGCTGCGCAGCTCCATGGCATCCCCGGAACAGCCACGTCCTTGTCCCAATCCTCTCGGCGTGACAGGGGAAAGCTGGCCCCTGCTCACAGCAGGATGGACTGTATGTTTGCAATGGCTCCTTTGGGATCTGTCTTGTAGAGCATGAAGTGGCCCTGCACCTGGGCAGCGCTGATCTGTTTGGAGACGGCCAGTGCCTGCTCCGCAAACCACTCGCCTGCCGCCGGGGGCTGCTCGGGGTAGAAGCGCTGGAACATGCGGGCCAGCTGCCAGTGGGAGCAGTGGCCCACGTACTGCTTGAGGTCCACGCGGCCGGGACGCACCAGGGCTGGGTCCAGCCTGTCGAGAGACACAGGGGTGCCTTGAAAACCCAAACAAAGTGTCTTTGCAGGGTGGGTCCTGCAGGAAGCCCCCCTCTAGCACAGCCAGTGTCATGTCTGCAAGGTGCTCTGCACTGTGAGATGGTAAAAGTGGGGAAGAGGTTTGTCCCTGGGGGGTTGAGGGGGGAAATAACCCAAAAGAAGTGAGAGAGCTGGGGAAGGGCTGGCTCCAGAGGACAAGCGTGTTCTGGGAACAGCCATGCCCATCTCTGTCCCAAGAGCAACCTCTGAACCTCGGTCTGGAGTGAGGCAAGCCTGCCACAGGGCAGCGTCTGGCCAGGTGCCGGGAGCCCGGGCTGCATCCTGCCAACCCACCGGGCTGCACGTGGGGCCAGCGTTCCACTCGCAGCACGGCCGCAACCCCAAAATGTGCAGATCCCCACAGGCAGGAAGCTGGTACCGCTCCTGAAGAGCACAACCATGGTCTGAACAGCAAGGAAGCACCTGAGGCTCCAGCGAAAGGGATCCTGATTAGCAATCAAAAGATTTGCATCCCAAGGGAGGATTCGGGAAACGTGAGCCCCCAGTCTTCACGCTGGAGGATGCAAATAGCCCTCCATAAAGCCCATCAAAAGGGAGCAAGGTTTTCCCAGAGGGCAGCTCTGACCTGTCCACGTAGTTGGTGGTCATGAAGACAATCCTGGCCTCTGTGGAGGCCACACCATCCAGCGCGTTGAGGAGGCCGCTGAAGGTCAGGCGTCCCATGCCTTGGTACACAGCCGGGTCTGGGGACAGAGGTGTCCGAGATCATACCCACTGGCCACTCATCCCGCACAGCCTTGCGGGCCACCTCCCTGTCGCCTGAGGCTTAAGCCAAGCTCCCTGCTCTCCCCTTGGCCCAAAGCTGACCCTCCGCCTCTCCCTGCCTGGCACCACGTTCACCTCCCCTGCCCATCTGCACCCCTGGGAACCCAAAATGAGACCGAGGAGGAAAGCCACCTCTTCCCTCACGCTGAAAATAGCTGGGCAGCAGAAGTGTCTTTGCCCGAGGATAAAGAACCCAAATTTCCCTTTATATAGCCTAGCCAAAACGGGGCGAGGTCCAGCTTGGGCCCTGAGGCCCCAGAGAGCTGCCCACTCGTGGTCTGTGCTGGTGTGGCAGCGCAGCCCAGAGTCCACACCCCTCCCCAGATGGCAAACCTCCCTCCTGCTGCAGGCCCGGGACCAGGGGCACCGCTCACTCTCGGCAGCGAGGTCCCGGCTGACGAAGGCAGCATCCACGTCCTCCAGCAGGATGATGCTCTGCTGCGGTGCCACGCTCAGGAGGTGATTGAGCCGGTCATCGGAGAGGCTGCGGTCGCTGAGGCTCAGCAGGCAGATACTGTACTGCAGCTCCCCGGCCAGGGCTGTGCTGGGAAGGACACAAACCCCAGGGGTGAGTCACAGCGAGAACGCCTGGAGCAGAGGAAGAACCAGATCTCCCTGCCCAGCAGCAGGGGAGAGGGCAGAAGCATCCTGCCCCAGTGGGGATCAGATATGGGGGTGGGTGGGAGCCCCTGCTCAGCCCCCTGGCGCCACGCAGCGCTGTGCAAAGCGAGGGCGCAAACACAACCGGCACCGCGCAAGAGGCACAGCCCACTCCTGCATTTCAAATCCAAACTCACCCACACCCTCTCACCAGAGCCTGCTGTGCCCCAGAGCAGGCAGCTGGCGGGAAAAGTGCTGGTAACCAGCTGGCAATACTCACATGAAGCTGCTCTTCCCACAGCCAGGAGGACCATACAGCAGGTAGCCTCTTCGGTAAGGGATCCCTAGGAAGACAGTGTCCTTTTAGGAACCAGCTGGGTGGCTCTGAGCTCTCTCCCCCAGGGCCGTGGGGAAGCATAGAGGGCACACCAGGGGAAGGCAAGCAGCAGGGAAAACCAGAGAGAACCACGGGCATCCTGCCCCACCCCAAAGCAGCGTCGCAGGGGCAACGAACTCCATGGCTTAGTGTGGTTTCCAGGACTGGATTGAACCAAAGGGAGTTTGTCCCTCTGCAGACCCAGGCCTGGCCTCAGCACCTGGGCTCGCTCGTTTGCAGGCTGTGCCCGAGGTGGTGCCCCACAGCCACGGCTGCAGTGGGGTAAGGAGCCGCGCTGGGCACACACAGGGGACGCCGCAGCGGAGCCTTGCCTCTCTCGCTGTACCACTGGGGGTTGCTGATGAACTCCTTCACGTCCTGGACCAGCCTCTCCGATACACCTTCCTCCAGCACCACGGAGCTGAGAGGCCGGCGGCGGCGGGGGAAGCCAAACTGCCGCCACTCTGCTCCCATGGCCGTGTACATGATCGTCCGCCCCTCCTGCTGCTGCAGCGCCAGCTCCCGGGCTGCAGAGAGAGGCAGAGGGGAGAGCTGGCAGGGAAAAGGATCTCCCGTGAAGGCCTGGGCACCTCCAGGGAGCAGGCTGTTCCCAGCAGGACGCCCCGCAGCTCCCCTACAGACCTTCCCGGAGGATATTGAAGAAGATCTCCCGGTTGGTGCCCAGCGCAGTGAAGGTGACGGACTCCCAGGGGGTCCCTGTGTGCAGGTCGATCATCTGCTTCTCCCGGTTGCGCTCGACACGAATCCACTTCCTGCGGTACCTGGGGCAGGAAGACGGGGTTGGGGGCCGGTGGTCCAGCAGCACTCAGCTGCGCCCAGCCCGGGTGGTGCATGAAGAGGAACACGTATCTCGGGTAAAGAAATTACCTCACACGGGTGAGTACAGGCTCCTCTCACCGCCCTCAATCTCCTCTCCTAATGCAGGCCCAAGGAGGAGGCAGGATCCTCCCTGCTGCCTCCACGGGCCCCCCAGCTTGGAGTTTCCTTGCCCAACTGAAGGTCAATCCCCAGACTGCTTTCCCCTGCCCTCCCTTACCAGATGAAATGGTTCCCAGGGCTGGGGACGAAGTCAAACTTGGTGCTGACACGCCCGCTTTCATGCTGCAGGTACGACGTCTCAACGCTGAGGTGCTGCGTGTGCTTGGCGTGGTGGGAGATCCAGTTCAGCAGCCAGTGGTAGCTCTTATCTTTGCTGGGCACCTCCAAGGTGATCATATAATGGCGCCTGAAAGCCACCAGCCCAAACTGGGCCCCTTTCCGGGCTAACGCCAGGGCTGTTCCCACCCCAACAAGGCCAAACCCAGCCCCAAAGTACGGGTTGTCCTTCAGTGCCAAGACAAAGTCAGAAAAGGGCATTGTGGGAGGTTAAGCAGCTCCTTTCCACAGCATCGTCTCTGCGCTCTGGAAACAAACCTGCAGAGAAAGAGAAGGACTGAATGGCAGTGGGAGGCACAATGGATTGCCCGCGGTTCCCTAGCCTTTATTGTGGCCAGTTCTCAAGGCAAAAGGCAACCTGGAACATCCAGATCCCCCACGCCCCTGCTTATCTTTTTACTGGGGGTTCAGGCAGCTATTGGCTGCAGGAGCCTCGTCCCTCTCTGTGGCCTCTGGGTGAGCCAGGCAGGAGGGGGCCAGGAGCTGGAGCAACCAAGCATCTGCCACTTCTCCAGTCATGACACAAGCCCAGCGTTTTACACGGTTTTACGCTTTAAATAGCTAGAATCACTGCGCACTGCAATTATTTAAGGTTTATCGTTTGGAAAAGCTGAAGCACATCCCCAGGCTGAGCCGAGAGCCAGTTCTTTGCTGCTGGCAACGGGCACGCGACTGTGGCGGAAGCAGCATCTCCACGTCTGGATAAAGGACACCGGCCACAAGCTTAGGGGGCTTGACGTTTCCCCAGTGCCCTCAGCAGGCGTCTGTCACGTACAGGGGATGAAGGGGAGCCTCCCCGACAGACCCACCGACACAAGCAAGGTCCCACCTCCCCTAGAGCAGGGTCTGGCCCCGCAGCAAAGCTCCCTCCCCGGGCAGGGCCTCCCCTGCCCCAGAGGAAGACCCCGGGCCCACGGCAGGGTCTCTGCCCCGCAGCCCGGCCCTCCCGCCCCCCGCAGCGCGGCCTCAGCCCCGCGGCAGGAGCCCACCTTCCCCTACAGGAGACCCGGCCCCACACCGGCCTCCCCCACGGCGGGGCCTCTGCTCCCCTCACCCCCACGGCGGAGCCCCCTCCCTCCGGCAGCAGCTCGCCCCCCGCCGGCCCCGGCCCCGGCCCCGCTGCCCCTCACCTCCGCACGGCGCCGCTCTGCCCCACGCCGCTCCGCTCTCTATGGCCCCGACCCTCACTTCCGCCCGGCGCCGCTTCCGGCTGGCTGCCGGCTCGCACCATAGAGTGGGGCCGGGGCGGGCGGTGGGGTAGCGCAGAGCGGCCGCGCGAGCTGCACAAAGGGTGACGCTCCCTCCCGCCCGGCGCGCATCACCGAGATGTGTCAGGGCTGGATGCACCGAGGCCCAGCTTGAGGCCCCGGCCGGCCCCGGGGCGGCGGTGACAGGCCGGGGTTGCGGTGCGAGTGGGCTGGGACGGCCCCGGCCGTGCGGGGACTGGCGGTGGGCACCTCCTCGCTGGAGGCTGGGCCTAGGTCTGGGGGCTGGGCTCGGGCTTGAGGCCACCTGAGCCCGGGTCTGGGGGCTAGGCCTGGGTCTGGGCCTGGGTCTGGGCCCGGGGAGCAAGGTCTGGGGGTTGGGCTCAGGGAGAGGCCCCCGGACGGCTTCGGGGAGGGCACAGGGGTCCTTGCACCCCCGTCTCCCCCGTGGCAGTGGGTTTCACCAGCAGCCTGCTTGGGGCACGGCAGAAGGGAGCCAGCGTTGAGATACCCCGGTTCATACCCCTGCTTGGGGACTGGCACCGCAGGCTACCTCCCAAAATCCTGTAGGACCTCTGGGCCTCTGCGTTCTCCCTCGCTTAAAGCACTTTCTTCTGTTTCAGAGTGAGAGTCCCTCCTGCCCGGCACCAAGCCAGTGCCCGGTGGCAATGAGCGCAGAAGTGGCTGTGTCTGAGGGTGCCAGCAGGGAGATGGAGGCCCTCTGCTCGGAGCTGCTCCTGCCCACGCCAGGAGAGGCAGGAGCAGTGGGAAGCCCTGGTGTGGCCAGCACCCGCCTGGCTGGGACAACCGCGCTGACTGCCGGCCCGGACTTGTTGCTGGCAGAGGCGTCGATGCCCGGGGAAGGGGCTCACGCTGAAGGAAGCAACGTGGAAATATTAATCGAGGCAGTGGCTGGCAACGTGACACTCAGCAATGCGGCCAGTGCCACAGGTATGGGGGGCAGGGAGGGCAGTGTGGTGCTCAATGGAGGGCAAGAGGTCTGGCAGGGCCCCTGTCCCTTCCTGCCAGCACCCTGGGGACGCCACGGTGCCCTTGTGTCTCTGACCCCGTGTGCATCATGAGTCTCGTGCCACCATTCAGTGCAGACCTGTCACAACCTGGGTGTGTGTATGGGGAGGGGTAGCTGTGGGAGTTGTGTGCCAGGTGAGGGGGTCACTCCAGGCTGTCAGTAGGGACCAGGTGGAGATCTCTGCTGCCCTGAGCGCACTTCTCACCCAAGTCCAGGATGGGCACATCCTGCTGGGAATTGGGCCGAGCTGGCCTCACGTCTCTGTGTGCCTCAAAGGTGCTAAGGGACAGACCTGGTCATCATGGTCACCTCAGTGGTGGTGTCCTCTTTCTTACGGGAGGTGTCCTGGGATACCTCAGGCAAGGGGAGGGCTGTCATTCTCCAAACTGTAATTTGTGGCAACAGCAGTTTATCCTCCTTGTTCAGAAATGGAACTGAACCACCAGTCCTCAGCTCTGGGCCTCATGAAAGCCCTTTCTAACCCACACCCCTCGCTTTCTGCAGAGGTGCTGGTCAAAGTGGTGGAGCTGTATTTCTGCGAAAGGTGTGGCCAGAGCTTTCCGGAGGCCTCCCTGCTGTCCCAGCACCAGTGCCTACTGCTGCCTGCCCCGGGGCACTTGGAGCTCACTGGGGCACTGTTGGCTTCTGCCAGTGAGAGCCAGAGCGAGCTGGGAGGCTCAGAGCTGCCTGCAGCCAGCGTCCAGGAGGGCTCCGCTCCCGAGCGCCTGTTGTGCCCCATCTGCCAGGAGGCATTCACGCAGCCTGGCGAGCTCAAGGAGCACTTCAAGACCCACCGAGCCCCGCTGGGAGCCCTGCCCTGCCCCGAGAAGGGCTGCTGCTTTGCCACGGAGGACCGCAAGCAGCTGCGCAGCCACCTGCGCCGCCTGCACGGTGCCTGCCCCGTGTCCTGCGCCTCCCGCGCCTGCCCGCTGCTCTTCCCCAGCCGCCCGGCCATGGAGCAGCACCGCCGCACCCACTTCCCCTTCCACTGCCGCCACTGCGACTTCGTCACAGCCAACGCCAAGCTCTTCTGGCAGCACAGGAAGGGCCATGTGGTGGAGCCCCCCACCGAGACGCCCTCGACAGGCAGCCCCCCTGGCTCGGCCCGCCACCAGCTCGAGCAGCGCTGCATCCTGCCATTGGGTACGGCTTGGGGCGGGGGGTGTCGGGGCCTGGGGGTGCTGCAGAGGCTGACTGTCCCCCTTCGTCCCAGTTACAACTGGGAAGAGTGGAGGGTGAGGCTGTGCTGCAGGAGGGCCAGGGAGCCCTGCGTTCCTTCCTGCCTGCGGCACGGTTTGTGCCCCCCATCTCAGCCAGGAGGTTTTTTTGCACAGTGTGGGTGAGGGGGGTGGTGGCTCCCTCTTGCCTAGAGCATGATGATATCTGTCTTTCCCCACTGAAGCAGCAGAAGGGCAGGAGGAGGCTGGGAATTGCCACCCTGGCTGGGAAGACACCGCAGCAGAAGCCAGGCCGACAAAGCCCACAGGCACTGGGGAGGGCTCCTCAGAGGGGCAGAAAGCGTCAGCTGGAGAAGAGGACTCGGACAGTGGTGGGGACGAGTCGCCGGAGGAGGATGGCGAGAGCCCCTGCGAAGTCGAGGCCAAAGAGGACGGGAAGGTGGCTCCTGAGAAAGCCAGAGTGCCGCGGGCACAGCACTTCAAAGGTAGGATGCAGGGCCCTACCAGCAGCTGCTGGGGCTTTGTGTTGTGAACAAGCAGCACAGCCTCGAGCCTGGCGGGAAAACGTGGGCCAGGCTGGTGGGGCCTGGTGATCCTGTGCCATCCAGCAGCCCCACGTCTTCTTCACATACTAGTGCACTGTCCCCCCTGCCTTCTACCCAAGCAAACACGTCCCTTCTTTTGCCCGTCCATAACCACTGCCAGCCTCAGGCAAAAGTCTGTCTGGCTTTGTGGACCAGGGGCCCGTGGGCAGGCCTGATTTAGGCTGCGCTTTGCTAGTTTTGAGCTGTAAAGAGCTCACCTGAACCATGCTTGGGGTGGGGACAGTCCATCCAAGTAGGTGGCTGCTGTGGGACCATATATGTGTATAAGCCCTCACCCCTGCACAGCTGGATCAGGGAGAGAACATCTGCCTGTGCTCTCCATCTCTTCCCTGCTGATGGCTCCGCCTCCTCTGCTCTCACAGGGGATGTCGCAGAGGGCTCCGAGTACCTCTACAAAACCCACATGTGCCCCGAGTGCAAGCGATGCTTCAAGAAGCGGACGCACCTGGTGGAGCACCTCCACCTGCACTTCCCCGACCCCAGCCTGCAGTGCCCCAACTGCCACAAGTACTTCACCAGCAAAAGCAAGCTGAAAATCCACATGATGCGGGAGACGGGCGAGAAGGCCCATCGCTGCCCGCTCTGCCACTACAGCTCGGTGGAGAAGAATGCCCTCAACCGCCACATGGCCAGCATGCACGAGGACATCTCCAACTTTTACTCTGATGTTTACTCCTGCCCCGTCTGCAATGAGAAGTTTCGGCTCAGCCAGGCCCTCAAAGAGCACTTGAAGACTCACAAAGCCGAGCCCAAGAGGCTGAGCTGCTTCCAGGGGGGCTGCGACTACTCCGCAGAGGACCGCAAGGAGTTTGTCCGTCACCTCAAGGATGCTCATGGCATCAAGGCGGTGGAGTGCAAGTACTATGCCTGCTCCCTGCTCTTCGGCACGGCTGAGGCCATGGAGGCTCACCGAAAGACCCACTATGCCTTCCACTGCCAGCAGTGTGACTTCATCTGCTCCAACAAGCACGTTTTCCGCAAGCACAAGAAGCAGGGGCACCCGGGCAGCGAGCAGCTCCAGTGCAGCTTCTGCCCCTACGCCACTTTCAACCCCGTGGAATTTCACGACCACGTAGGCAAGATGCACGCCAACGAGAAGATCCACAAGTGCACCGAGTGCGCCTTTGCCACCGCGCACAAGAGGGTGCTCATCCGGCACATGCTGCTGCACACTGGTGGGTGTCTGCTGCGGGGGTCCCGAGAGCTGAGCTGGGATGGGGGGGCTTCTGTCCCGGCTCCGGGTGGGCAGGGAGGGCTCGGTCAGGGCTTCCGGGTCCCATTGCCGGCTCTGCCACCCTAGCATCACTTGGCTGAAGTCGTGGCATGCGCCGGTCCCTGCTGTTCCCCCCAGCTCCTGCTGAGCTGGTTTCCCTGCAGGGGGAGGCAAACCACGTTGCTTTTACCTGGCCATCACGCTGAGGGCGTTCTTGTGTTGCGTGTAGGAGAGAAACCCCACAAGTGTGAGCTCTGCGACTTCACGTGCCGGGATGTGAGCTACCTGTCCAAGCACATGCTGACCCACTCCAATGACAAGAACTTCATGTGCACTGAGTGCGGGTACATCACCAAATGGAAGCACTACCTGAACGTCCACATGCGCAAGCACACTGGAGATCTCCGGTATGACCCTGGCTCCTTGGCCTGGCAGCATAGTCAGGGCTTTCCAAATCCTGCCTCAGGGGTCTGCTGCTCTGGGCTGCAATGTGTGCCATGCTCTCTCATGCCAGGGGGATGGCTACAGCCTGCTCTGTCTGGCACCTAAGAAATGTGGTCTTTGAGCTTGCAGGTTGTTGCCAGCACAGCGCTGTGGAGGCAAAGTTATTTTTGGTGTCTCTGTGCCACCAAGAGGGTGTATTACCACGTCAGTGCAGCTCTGAGTTTGGGTTCACAGGTTCTGCCAATGTTGGTGGGCCAAGGCCAGCTTGGGCACATGCAGGACTCTGCCAAAACATGTTTTTCACCTCCATATTATCACCTTTGGGTCTAGTCTTCCTTCAGAGATGCTGGAGGTGCGGCTGGTGTGACACATGGGGGTGGGGGTGATGTGGTCACTGTATGGAATGCTCAGGGAAGTTATCTGCCATCCCCAGGCTGGGGGTATAAAGCACCGGCAGTGCCAAGGGCTGCCGCAGGGAGGAATTGCGTGTGGTAAGAGCTGCCAGGACGGCAAAGGCCAGATCTGGCAAAGAGAACAGCACCCTTCCCCGTGTGTCGGGGACAGGGAAGCAGAGCTCAGCGTGCCTGGCAGGGCTCGGTCTGCCCCGGTTCGTCATGCTGCCTGACCAATTCCGCTTTCCCCACAGGTACCAATGCAACCAGTGCTCGTACCGGTGCCACCGTGCTGACCAGCTGAGCAGCCACAAGCTGCGGCACCAGGGCAAAAGTCTGATCTGCGAGGTGTGCGGCTTCGCCTGCAAGCGCAAGTACGAGCTGCAGAAGCACATGCAGGCAAAGCACTCACAGAACTACCAGGTGCCCATCTTCCAGTGCCAGTACTGCACCTACCAGACCAAGTACAAGCAGGCGCTGCTCAACCATGAGAACTGCAAGCACACCAAGCAGAAGGAGTTTCGCTGCGCCCTCTGCTCCTACTGCACCTTCAGCAACACCAGCCTCTTCTTCCACAAGCGCAAGATTCATGGCTACGTCCCCGGTGACAAGGACTGGCTGGAAAACTACGCCAGCAAGGAGCTGGAGATCAGCTCATCCGAGGCGCTCTTTGGCTGCGAGCTCGGCGCAGCCCTGCGTGTGGATGCCCACTCGCCCCTTGCCGGCAAGGAGCAGTGGGCAAAGGCAAAGCCGTCCCAGCTGGAGTCCCAGAGGGAAGAGGGCTACCAGCAAGCGCTCGTGGTGCCCCTCCTTAGGCAGGATGCCGCTCCACCGGAGAGCGGCAGCGAGGCGGAGAGAGGTGTGGGCGAGGGGGAGCAGAGCCGTCCTGTTGCTGGCGATGCCCAGGGAGATGACTGTGTGCGAGAAGACGCTGCCACGGGCTCAACTGAGCTTGCTGCTTCTGAGCATGTGGCAGAGAGCTGCACCTTGCACTTGGAGGCGCTGAACGTCTCATCTGACCCCCTCCTGGAGCATTTGACTGGAGAAGCCTGCGCGGCACAGCCAGAGAGTGTGGAAATGCTGTCCTGTAAGGAGCCTCCCGCAGCCTATGAGATGCTGGGCTCCCAGGATGACCTTGGCTTGGAGGACAATGACAATACGCTCGAAGACATCCCAGACTTTGAGGAAGAGGAGGCAGACGTACGGGAGGATGAGGCGGTGAAGCTGGAGGGCAGTGTAGCGGCAGGAGACAGCCAGGGAAAAGGTGCCCTGAGGCAGGCCACGGGCCACCTCGAGGGGTCCTGCTTGGACCACCACAGGCTGGTGGCAGACACCGAGATGAGAGAGACCGGCCAAGCAGAGCTGCCGGATGCCTGGCTCAGCATGCTAAAGACAGCTGAGCAGAGCCACCTGCCTGTCCCAGAGGATGTGGCCACCTCCGGCGATGATGCCAGAGGTGGCTCAGAGTCGGTGCTGAAGGCTCTGCGGAAGCAGGACAAGGAGCAGGCAGAGACGCTGGTGCTGGAGGGCAGGGTGCAGATGCTGGTGGTGCAGTCGGAGAGCCAGGTCTTTAAGTGCGAGAAGTGCTCATACATCACGCGGAAGGAGAAGTCCATGTCCCTGCACTCCAAAGCCAGCTGCCAGAGCCGCCGGGCACCGCTCGTGTGCCGCGAGTGCGGCGCCAGCTTTAAGCAGCAAAGGGGGCTCAACACCCACCTCCTCAAGAAGTGCCCGGTTCTCCTGAAGAGGAACAAGATCCTCAAACCGGCTGGTCAGGAGCCACTTGGGTTGTGCCAACCTGTTGACCAGCTTGGTGATAATGGTACAGAAACAGCAGAGAGCGAGAAGGGAGGCTCGGAGGAGTCCAGGCATGCCGAGAGCCCTTGGGAAGCTAAACTGCTGCCTGATAAGACGCAGGCAGCAGGCAGTCCTTTGGCTGGGGACCGGGCATCGGGCTGTCCTGCCCCTGAGGAATCCCTGCCGAGTGACAGCACAGAGGTGGCAGAAGAGCCTCCCCAGCAAGCTGATGGGGCTGAGCCTGGTGGAGCTGCTTGTGTCCCCCAGCCTGGGAAACCCTTGGAGAAATACCGGCTGGAGGGAGGGAAGCTGCGCTGCAACACCTGCTCCTTTGTGTGCTCCCGTGTCTCCACCATCACCTCCCACGTGGAGGATGGGTGCCGGAGCCTGGAGCAGTTCTGGTGCTCCCTGTGTCCTGAGGCCTTCCGCTCCCGGCGGGCCCTCAAGAGCCACTGTGCTGAGAAGCACATCGTGCGTCCTGAGGAGGATGGACCCCAAAGCACCAAGGTCCCTGAGGAGGACCCGGCCGGCGTTGACACCAGCCAGCCCAATGAGCTCCCGCTGGATGTGGCCCCCCCAAAAACCACCCTGCCCAAGAGGAGGCGTTTCTCCTGCCCCACCTGCCCCTTCACCTGCCACCAGGAACGGGCCATGAAGACGCACAAGAAGAGGGGCTGCGTGGCGCTGGGCGAGTTCCGCTGTGCCTCCTGCCCCTTCACCTCCAAGGCGGCCAAAGCCTTGCGGCTGCACCGCAAGCTGCACCGCAAACACTACAGCAAGCGGCCGCAGCTGCAGTGCCGCCAGTGCGAGTTCACCTGCAAGCAGGCCCGCTGCCTGCGGCAGCACGTCCGCATCAAGCACGAGGGGGTGAAGCCGCACAAGTGCCGCTACTGCGAGTTCAGCACCACCCGGCGCTACCGCCTGGAGGCCCACCAGTCCCTGCACACTGGCGTGGGGCGCATCGCCTGCGGCATCTGCAGCCAGACCTTCGGCACCAACTCCAAGCTGCGCATCCACCGCCTGCGGGTGCACGAGAAGACGCCCACCCACTTCTGCCCGCTCTGCGACTACAGCAGCTACCTGCAGAACGACATCACCCGCCACGTCAACAGCTGCCACCGCGGCGAGCTCAACTTCGTCTGCTCCCGCTGCGAGGCTCGCTTCAGCTCCGAGACGGCCCTCAAGCAGCACGTCCTGCGGCGGCATGAGGAGAAGGTGTCCTACGGCTGCCCGCGCTGCGGCTTCGTGTGCCACAGCGAGGCCACGCTCAAGTGCCACGTGCAGAAGCAGCACCCGCACCTGGAGTGCAGCACCTGCAAGGAGACCTTCGCCACCCGGGAGGCTCTGGAGGAGCACAAGACGCAGCATTTCAGCCACCGCTGTGAGCTGTGCAGCTTTGCAGCCAAGGAGCGGCAGCAGCTGGTGTGGCATTACGTGGAGAGCCACGAGCCGGCCGCCCCTCAGGACAAACCCCTGCAGTGCCCCTTCTGTGACTTTGCCTGCCGCCACCAGCTTGTCTTCGACCAGCACATGAAGGGCCACGGGGGCACCCGCGTGTACAAGTGCTTGGACTGCGAGTACACCACCAAGAACAGGCAGAAGATCACCTGGCACATCCGCATCCACACCGGCGAGAAGCCCTACAAGTGCCACCTCTGTAAATACGCCTGCGCCGACCCCTCGCGTCTGAAGGTGAGAGCCCTGCTTGGGAACGGGGGATATATCCTACTGCATCTACGTGGGTTGGGGCAGATCCAGAGATGGGGATTTGGGGAAGAAGAAACTCCCAAGGGGAGGTTTTGTCCTCTGTCATCTTCTGCGGCTTGTACAGGAATAGGAGGCAAGTGGATAAAACTCATGTGGGTACATATGTTTCTTCCCTGCTCCCTGCTGTTGCACATTAAGGGGAAGGGGGATTTGTAGCAAAGCAAGAAGGTGGGCAGCTGTCAGAGTTCACTCCTCTTCCTGCTGATATCTCTGGTGTCCTCTGGGTGCAGACTTGCACCCCTCGAAGCCAATTTTGGCTGCCAGCTGGCTTGCAGCATGCTCTGTGGCACCAGTTAGACCAGACCCTGCCCTCATTTCTGTAGGTGACTAGCATCCTCGTGCATGGTAAAGGGCCTTTCCTGGAACAGGAGGGCCAGGCATGAGGTAATGGAGGGGAAAATGTTCTGGTTTTGCTAAAAGAAATATTGACTTTTTTAATGGCCGGGCTGAGCTGGAGCTCTCTGGGGCCGTGTGGGCAAAGCTGCACAACATGCTCAGCTCAGGGCTAGCTCTGTTGGTTGGGCTGGGTTTTAACTCGGACTTTTCCCTAGATACCAAACTGAGGAGAAAAGCCTGTGCCATCCACAGGCTGGGACAGAGCAAGCTCAACAATGCAGGGGGGTCTTGTCCTGACCCCGCTGTGGATGCCCCCTGCCCATAGTCTGCCAGGCAAGCTGACAGCCCTCCTTGCCCCACACAGTTTGAGACGTTAGAGCTGTCTTTGAGCCCCTTGCTGGCACTCCGGAGCCCTGCACATTCCCAGGGCAGAGGACATGGCCTCATCCTGACTCTGCCCTCTTGTCCTGTGCCCAGTACCACATGCGGATCCACAAGGAGGAGCGGAAATACCTCTGCCCTGACTGCGGCTACAAGTGCAAGTGGGTGAACCAGCTCAAGTACCACATGACAAAGCACACGGGTGAGTGCTGCCCACGGGGGACGGGCCGTGTGGCGCCAGGGAGGGTGTTGGGGCTGTGGGGACACCAGCTCCATGCTTCCTTTACTACCAGTGGTCCAGCTGGAGACGGGAGAGGACCCCCAGCAATTGCAGGGCTGCTCGTTCTCATGTGCTGGTGGGCTGGGGACAGTGCCCTGGGGTGGGAGGGAAGGTGGGATGGTGTGGAGCCCAGGCACTGTGTGGTGCCTTGGAAATGGGGTGTCTTGGGGTGCCTGCTGACATGATGGACTGTAGGGAGAAGTTGCTGGGGACTGATGCTCTGTTACAGGGAGGGTGAGACCCACGGGATGGAGGGCACCATCCCCCTGTCCCAGTGCCATCCCCTTCCCTGTTGCCACAGGCCTGAAGCCATACCGCTGTGACGAGTGCGAGTACCGCACCAACCGGGCTGACGCCCTGCGGGTGCACAAGGAGACGCGGCACCGGGAGGCCCGCTCCTTCATCTGCGAGCAGTGTGGCAAGGCCTTCAAGACCCGCTTCCTCCTCAAGACCCACCTGAAGAAGCACAGTGAGGAGAAGCCCTACGTCTGCAACGCCTGCGGGCGGGCTTTCCGCTGGGCGGCTGGTCTGCGCCACCATTACCTGACCCACACCAACGAGCACCCTTTCTTCTGCCGCTACTGCCCCTACAAGGCCAAGCAGAAGTTCCAGGTCATCAAACACATCCAGCGGCATCACCCCGAGCGTGGGGCCAGCGACCCCAGCCAAGGGGTGGGCAAGGACCCCAGCACGCCCACCGTCCACCTCCACGCCGTGCAGAGGGAGAGCCAGGCTGAGGGGCCCCCCGGGATGGAGCAGGAAGGAGAGTGCCCTGTGGAGAAGGACAGCGCTTCACAGTGAGACTGAATCCTGACTGCTTTAAGGCCCCAGTGGCACAGGCTGGTTGTGGAGATGTACGTGTATGTATAGGCATATATGTATATGGGTTGTAAGATACGCAGCTGTATAAAAGGAATCTCTCAGCTACTTTTCATACCCTTTCTTGGGGCTGTTTGGAGCCCTGTGTGGACAGTGGGCCAGATGCCCACGGGGAAAGAGTGTAAGCACACGCCCGGCTCCCCGTCTCTCCACAGCACCACTGCACCCAGACCCGAGCCTGCCTGTCACCGAACAATTTATTAGGTTGCTTACAGAAAAAGGACGAGGCAAGGGTTAGGAGCCAGGGGCTGTGATGGGCCTCTGCAGGGTCAGGGGGCAGTGAGGACTGACTCCTCTCTCAGCTCTGCCCAGGCCTGGGCTTTGCTTGGTTCCAGCCTTGCTCCCCTGGCCAGGGGGGACCAGCCCCTGTGGCATTGACAGGTCACCGTGCACCATCTCTCCTCCTCCCCGCAGCCAAGCTGTGCCCATGGGCCAGGGCAGGATGCATGTGGTGGGGTGCAGGGGGCTGCACCAGCACAGAGCCCACGCTCTTGCGTGGGAGGCAGCATCCTGAACCTGAGAAGGGGAGGTCAGTGCCTTTTCCCAGCCCTCGGAGGCTACTGCAAAGGGGGACACAGCAGCGACGACGACACAGGGATGACACAAACAGCTTGACAAGAGGACGATGCAGTTGGCTCTGTGGCCCCAGCCGCTTGGGGCCAACTCTATGGCTTGTATCCGGGTCCTGCTTGCCCCAGGAGCTCAGTCCTGCTCAGGACCAGGCGGCTCCGTGATGCGGATGTGGACAAAGAGCGAAGAGGGTGGGATGCTGGTGCCGTCCTTGGAGAGGAGATGGATGTGGCGGTAGCCTGCAGGGGGGACAGCGAGGCTCTGGCTGACCACTACCCCCCACCCTGCACTCTAGCACCCAGCTGAGCCCCAGACACCCTTGTGAGGCTGCCCTGCTCCCCCACCACCACCCCAGGCAGCAGCCACTCACCAGGTTTGATGTTGACAAAAGCTAGGGTGAACTGGCCCACGAAGTCGTTCCTGGAGGTCTTGTCATAATCCTCCACCACAAAGCGGACGAGGGCCAGCTCAGGCACGTGGAGCTGGAACTGTAGCGTCTCGTCCCAGTGGGGGTTAAACCCTGGGAAGCGAGAGCGGGTGCTGGGAGGGCAGGGCCTGGCTGCCTGGGTGAAGCAGCGTCCCTGGTACCACCCTGGGGCTCACCATTGTTCTCGATGTACTTGGTTTCCTGGCGCGCCTGGTCCGCGGGGACCCCGTGGATCTCCACACGCACCAGCGGGTCAATGACATCTCCGTCCTTGCTGTTGGCCACTTTGGGCAGCTGCTGCCCACTGATCACCTGCGGGAAGGGGCAGGAAGCCTGTGAGCCAGGGAGCAGCCAAACCAATCTGCTGGGAGGCTGCTCAGCTCTAGCACGTTGCCCAGTGGTGTCGCCACCCGTCTGGGACTGATGGAGCCCCAGGACGCTGCCACGGCTCCCTGGGCTCTCTCCTCGGCCCCGTACCTGGATTGTCAGGGTGATGGGGCCAGGGCCCTCGCGGCTGCCAGGGTCACTAGGGTTGAAGAGAGTCTCCTCATCCCTCATGAAGGGTGGTTTGAGCACATAGCCACAGCGGCCGTTCTGGCTGAAGAGCCCGTCACACAGGTCCATCTCCGTGCCAGCCGTCTGGAAGTTCAGGGCCACTGGAGGAAGGTGGCAGGGAAAGGGTTCAGGGCAGCTTGGAGCTGAGAACCAGCCTGTCCCCATGGCCAGAGAGATGTGGGGCTGCAGAGGGGCACAAGGCACCAATGCCTGGGTACGCCCAGGCTGCAGGCTCTTGCTCTGCCCTGAGGAGCCAGACCTGGCTCCAGCTGGGGTTGTAGCTGGCACCAACATGGGTGTTGATGGTGCCATTTGGCACAGGACCCAGGGCATGTCCTCCACCCACAGCCCTGATGCCCCCCAGCCGTACCAATCTGGCACCCCACGTTCCACATCTCCTGGGGGCTGTAATTGGAGGAGTCGGTCCGCATCCCGCTGGGGTAGATGCGTGTCAGCTGCCAGGCGTTGTGGCGGACAAACTCATTCCCTAGGGATGGAGGGTAAGGCCCACTCGTGGGGTCATTCCCTGGCCCGCACAACAACCCACACCACGTGCTGTTCACCCATCCATCCACCCACCAACTCACCCACTCATCTGCCCATCCAAACATCCATCCACCCACCAATTCTCATCCCTCTTCCCTCCCAGGAACATGCCTCACTTTCTAAGCCAATAACCCCACCTCACACACCAGAGCCAAAACCCAGGGTGCAGCCCCACTGGACCCTCTTTCCCCCAGACACGGAGAGAACCCCGATGTCTGGAGGCTCTAGCCCTATGCCCGAGGAAGCTACCTGCCCCCCCACACCCTGGCCCGCTCTCTATATGCCACAGCCACCCCCCTGCCTCACCCGCATCCCGGATGAGCTTCCTGGCCTTGGCCTCAGCAAGGGAGGAGATCTCAGAGGGCCGGGAATGGCTGCGGGCCTCCTGGAAGCCCCGGAAGGACACGCTCTTGCAGTAGACAACGCAGTCAGACAACGCCTGTGCCAGGCTCTCCTTGTCCTTCTGCAAGGCAGAGCTGTGTTGGGTCCCTAACTTGAGTGCACTGTCTCCCAGCACTCACCAGGACAGGGGCTGTAGAGCTTGGGGCAGCCAAGAACAGCCAGGGCGGTGCTGGGGGTGGCGGCATCCCCACCACAGGCAGCCTTCCTGCCAGGAACGGAGCAGGCAAGGGACCCCCACCATGGTGCCACCACAGGGACGCCGTGCAAAGAGAAGGCTGGCATGGTCAGGGGCAGAAAGGGCTGTTCCCCTTCCCTGGTGATGTCCCTGCAGTCTCTACCTCTTCCCTCTGCACTGGGATATCACCACAGCCCACAGCTGTGCCTGGGGGTTCAGCCCTTCCAGCCTGGGCCACGCACCTTCACCCTCCTCCTCTCCTCCTCTGCCTCTGCCCCGTTGTCGTCATCAGACACATCGGGCGCCTCGTCCCCTGTCCCGTCCAGCATGTCCTCCAGCCGCCCGATCTTCTTCCCTTTCAGCAGAATCTTGTGCTTCAGCTCCTGCGAGGTTGTGGATGGAGAGGTAGGCACCCTGGCGTGCTCATCTCCTCCACGGGACCTGCTGTCCCCTGGGACCCCGCACTGCTGGGCGCCAGCACCACCAGCTCCCTGCAGCACCGAGGAGGGGATGGGGTAGGAGGGTTCTACCCTGCTATCCCTCTGGCTCTGCAGGGCATGGGGAGACAACCTTGGGGAAAGCTTTGGGACTCCTATGAATGTGAGGACACAGTGTCCCCAGGGTCCCTGAGTGCTCCAGCAAAGCAGGACAATGCTGGGACAGGGGCAGCCTTTCCTCTGGACAGCAGAGCCAGCTCCTCACCCCCCTCCCAGGCAGGACAGCAATGCCCAGCACGGCCACGCTCTGTCCCTACCTCCGGGGATGGGAGCTGGGTGGGGACACGCCCGTCAGTGGTGGTGGTGAGGAGCTGTTCCCCCAGGATGGACTTGAGCTGCTGGGCCAGGACCTCCTGCTGCTCCATGCTGCAGTGGTTTTCCAGGGACAGGATCACTGGGTAGTCCGAGGTCTGGGGAGCAACATGCATAGCTGGAGATCAGCCTCAGTGGGGTTGAGGAGCTCTCACAAGGGCTTTGCCCAGGCGTGATCAGTGCCAGGATGGAGCCCCTTTTGTGTCTTTGTATCCCCCTGAGACCTTCATACCCCTCCAATCCCCCAGCATCCCCCATATCCCACCTCACCCCCACATTCCCCAGGCCCCATCTCACCCCTGCACCCGCAGCAGACTGTCTCTGCATGAGCCCCTGACCCCTGGCATGGCATGGTGCAGGGCTGTGGGTCAGACCCCCCAGTGCTGTCCCCCAGGAAGGGACACAGACACCCTCCTTGCCTGCAGTGGGGTCAGTCCTGCTGCAGCACCAGGCACGTGAGCCCCAGCACCGCTCCCCCCCCAGAGACCCATCGCTGCCCCAAATTGCAGGCACGTTCCCCACCACCAACATGAGCCAAGGGCCACCCACAACAGCCAGCACCCAGGGAAGGGTGCCCTACCTTGAAGGCGTACTTCCCCAGGGTGCTCACCACCTCCCGGAAGGGGATCTTGGAGGTGAAGGTGTGGCCGTGGTACACTATGGGCTCCCCGTTCGGCCCGTCCCAGCAATCCACCTCCAGGCACCGGCAGCCCCGTTTCAGAGCCCTACGGGTAGGTGGTCACCCCTGGGACCCCGCACCTGGCCAGGGCACCAGTCCCCTGCCCAGGGCACCAGTCCCCTGCCCTCCCCTCTGGCTGTGGGTGTCACTCCTGCAGGGACCAGGGGACAACCGCCAAGGGTGGAGATGCTGCTGCACGCAGGGCAGGAAGAGCTGGGCTCAGAACCCTCAAATGGACCCCTTTGCTGGGCACCACATGGCACGGCCACAGGGGTGCTAGACCAGGAGAGGGCAAAGAAACTTCTCCTCTTGGTGGGTTTGCCCCATGGACCCGCCTGGGACACGGCACTGGGGCAGGAGGGTGCTGGGGAGCAGCCAGGAGGGAGCAGCCCCTTTACCTGATGTAGCCCTCGATGCTGCTCTGGCCTCGGATCTGGTCCTCTATCAGGTAGGTGTTGTGGGAGGAGGAGATGAAGTAGTGGCAGAGCGGCTGGCTCATGTCCTGCCACAGCACCCGGTGCCGGGGGTTGAAGATGGAGCCCTCCGGGGAGCAGAGGTACATGAGGAACCCGTCAGCACTCAGCACATGGCGAGCCCGGGCTGCAGGCGGAGGGGGAGGCTCAGCAACAGCCGGGGACTAAGAGGGGACAGGATCAGGACAAACGGGGCTGCTGGTGGCTCCTGCCATCCCCAGTCTGGTGGGCACGGCTGCTGCCAGAGGCTGGGGAACAGGCAGAGACGCCTTGGGGCAGCAGCTGTGGGAAGCGGGGCAGCAGACCCTAAAGCCAGACCTTGTACCCCATGGCTGGTCAACATTCTGCATCAAAATGTCCAGGAATGGACCAAAAAAAGGGAACTGCACCCAAGTCACACCATGGTGAGCCTTCCCCCTGTGCCCACCTGCAGGAGGATGGGGCTGAGGATGCCCCTGCCATGGAGCTGTGGGTCTCAGTCCCCTCCTTCCCCCCATGCAGAGCACAGCTGATGTCTGGGCTGGCTCTCACCTGTCTCTGAAGGTTCATACTTGTCGATGAGCTCCATGGCCAGTTCCTCTGTGCCCTCGTCCTCCAGCTGCTCCTGCCGCAGGAAATCCACCAGCTCCAGTAGTGTCAGCTTCTTGCCATCCTCAGAGAAGTCCTGGAAGAGGCTCAGCACCTCCTCACGCTGTGTGAGGGCCTTGTAGAAGAGCACAAACTCCTCCCCTTCCAGCGTCCCTGACTCCGACTTGTCAGCAGCCTGCAAGGGAGCTCACTCAGCATCCAGCTGGGGCAAAATGGGGTGTCCTGGCCACCCCATGAGCCTGCAGGGGGATTCACCCACCCCCAAAGGAGGGTACAGAGACTCCATGCCAGTGAGAGTGGTAGGCATCAATCAATGCATGAATGGTTGGTTGGATGTGGTTGGATGGGTAGATAGATGGGCAGATGGAGGGCTGGTTTGGTGGACTGATAGATGGATGGATCCATGGATGCAGAGATGGACAGAGGGAGGGAGGGATGGGCAGCTGTCTGGATGGTTGGGTTGATGGATAAACAGATGGCTGGTTAGCTGGGCAGACAGATAAGGAGCTGGATGGACAAATGAATGGGAGGGAGGAGCCTTGGCTGGTTAGGTTGACAGATAAATGAACAAACGGATGTTTGTCTGGGTAAACAGATAATTGGGCAAACAAATAAATGGATAGATGGATGGATGGATGGATGGACGGATGGATGGATGGACGGACAGAAGAAAGTGACCACATCCTGCTGCAGGGAGGTGTTGCACAGGCTTGTTCCAGCCCCTCCAGCCCCTCCCCAGCCCCTCCAGGCCCTCAGGTGCAGTGCTTACCTGAAAGAGCCGCAGGGCATGGTCCTCATTCATGTCCACATTCATCATCTTGAGGAGACGCTGCACCTCCTTGAAGTTCATGCGCCCATCTTTATTCTTGTCAGCTTTCTGGAACCAGTCGCGAATCCACGTGCAAGAAACCGGGGCAGATGTTAAGGGAAAGGACCTTGGCTAAGAGAGATGGGCCTGGGGAGCATCAGAGGGCCCCTTTTCCTTTTTCTGTGGGCTCTCTCTGCCCTCATGCAGTCGGTGAGACCCAGAGGAGCTAAGCACACACTCAGGCAAGGCTGGCAATGCAGGGCCTGGGGGATGGCCAGAGATGGGGGAAGGACTGGCTGTGGAGGGCAGCGTGGCGCCCACAGGAAGGATATTGGTCTATCTTCTCCCTTTGGTCCATGCTGGTGGCCACTTCGATGAGCTGGCGCAGGCCCTGGACCCAGCATTGCGCCTCCTCTGCCGAGCCAGCAATGAGGTCCAGGTTGCCCCGGCGGCCATAGAAGACGATGGTGAAGCAGCGCTCAGGGGGGAACTCCTCGGCCAGGCTCTGCAGCACCTCTGACTGGTGCCCTTCCCGCACCGTCTCCACATCACTGATGGAGACTGGGGCAGAGGGAGGGGAGGCCTGTCTGTGGGCGACAAGGACTGCAGGGCAGGGGGCACTGCCCAGAGACATCTGTCCTTCCAGCCATCCCTTCTTCCACTCATCAATCCATCCATCCACTCACTGAGATACTCATCCACCCATCTAACCATTGAGCCATCCATCCATCCATCCATCCATTAAGCTACTCATCCATCTGCGCCTCTGTTTGTCTGCCTACTCCTCCCCTGGCATGCCAGAAATTCCACTTGTATCAGCTGCAGTTTGTTCCCAGCCCTTGTGACCCATGTGTCGTGCTCAGAGCAGGGTGCTTCATGGAGAGGTGTGGGTAAGAGCCCCCCCTTCAAACACACAGTCTCTTTTGAATGCCCCAGTACCCTTTGCAAGCATGACTCCAAGAATCTCCATACATTCACATCCCTGTTCACTCTGAACCCTACCGATGGCCCCATGGCCAACACACAGCAGCCGGTACTCACAGGCAGACTCAGTTTTGCCTGTCCTCTTGGACTGGTACCAGATGGTCATGCAGTCATCCTGCAGCTTGAAATAACGCTGCTTCTTCCAGCTTTTGGACTTGACTTTGCGCATCAGTGTCCCTTGCTGCATCTGCTCCAGCGTGTCTGTGAGCTGGATGCCTGGGGACAGCATGGGCTGCGTCACTGAGGGCAGGGGTACCCAGGCACTGTACCCCAGTACCTTGTTCCTTCTTGCCTCCGGGACCCTATGTGGTCCCTCAATTTGGGATGAAGGAGGGATGGACCCCAAACAAACTCCCTTCACCACAAGAGGGGCAGAAGGTAATTCCCCATCGACCCTCCCCATCCACCCTCGGCACTGCCAAGCCCAAATCCCAACAGCCACAGTGGGGTAGGAAAGCTGCTGAGTGCGGCAAGGTGAGCTCAACCCACGGGCCAGATTTGCCCTGGTGTAAAACCAGATGGCCCAGCACCCTGCCCTGCACCTCCCCTCCGCTGAGGCACTCACGGGCATTGCACAGCAGTGATGCCATGGCTCTGCCTTCTCCGTCCTGGTGGCTGCTGGGGAGGAAAGAGAGAGGGCAGCTGGGGAGAGCGGGGCTGGACCCCCCACACTGCGCCCAAGTCCTGCCGGGTGGACTCCAGCTGTGCCCATGTGTGTGCGAGGTGCGTGTGCCCCTGCCCGTGTGCGAGCGCACCTGCGCCTCTCTCCTGCTGGGTCATCGCTTTCCTTAAGTGTTGAGTTCACCCCACCGTGCTCATGAAACATTAATTTGTGTTACCGGGAAGCCAGAGCTCAAAAAGTGTCAGAGGAAAACAGAAAAACTTGCAAGCACGGAGCCCACTAGGTACCAGAGCCCTGGTGCTCCCAGGGGAGAAGCAGCCTCGAGCTGGGAAAAACTGCCCTAGGGGTGCCAGGGAGAGCCAAGAACAAGCCTCCACCGCCTGGGAAATGGCCCCCAGCCAGCAAATTTGGAAGTAAGGGAGAGCCTTCCTTGCTGTGAGAGCAAGGAAGGGGGCGCAGAGCAGGACTTTCAGCTCCCCCAGCCCCTTCTCAGCCGGGAACGTCAGCACCCCAGGGCAGC
Organism: Leptosomus discolor; assembly: GCF_034619465.1. Taxonomy (NCBI): domain Eukaryota; kingdom Metazoa; phylum Chordata; class Aves; order Leptosomiformes; family Leptosomidae; genus Leptosomus; species Leptosomus discolor. The sequence continues at coordinate 17,854,393 of NC_141395.1, read as the reverse complement.
CGTACTGGGAGCACGCTGCGACAAGTGGGACTATAAATACAACTGGACTGACAATGAGGCTTTGATTAGGCTGTTAAGGCTTTAATTAGACCGACAAATCGCTGGATGTGCCTGGCACCCGGGCGCTGGAGCTGAGCCCTCGAGGAGCGGATGCTGCAGCCGGTGGGCTGAGATTTGGGTGCAGGAGGGGATCCAGGGGTCTCTGGGGGTGAAGAGCTCTGTGCTGGGGTGCAGGGGTGGCAGCTGTCCCCCAGGCCCCTGACTCAGCACGGGCACCAGTGGTGTGGGGCTGGGAATAGTTGGTGCCGTCAGCGTGCAGGCAGCTGCCAAGCCCGGCTGCCAGACCCTCGCAGGCTCCGGGGCCAGACGGCGACCGTCCCCTGCTCGCTGTGGGGACGGCAGGGCAGATCCCCAGCACAGAGCTGGCTGGGGCTGTGGCCCCACTCCTGGGGGACACACCAGGCGTGGGGCTGGCAGTGGCTATTGGGCTGTCTCCAGGGCAAGTGGGGACTGCCTGTTCACGCTCTTGGGGACCTGATGTTGCTGGAGACACGGAGTGGCTGGGGTGCCCTCCCAGCTGCCTCCCAGAAGTGCCCAGTGCTGGGGCTGCGCGTTCCCAGCACCAGCCCTTCTTGCAGGGCTCAGACCACAAGGACTCGCTGCGGTGCCTGCACCCCCCCACATCCAACGTGCCAGGGGTCACCGACCCATTGGCCCAGGGTGCCCGCACCCACAAATGGGAGGGGCAGCACCACGCTCCTCTCACACCCTGCAGGGTGGGTGCCCTAACGCCCACAGGCTTGCACAGCCCCCAGAGTGCTGTGTGCCCCTTTCAGCACGCTCTCAGCCTCCTGCACATGGCCTGCAGGGAACCGGGATGGGGACAACCCTGGTCACCCATCTGCCTGCACCCTCCTGCCTCCTGGCAGCACCCAGCCGCTTTGCAGGGTCACATGGCCAGGTGCCCACCTGCCCCGTGGCCCCTGTGCTGCAGCAGGTGAGGGGATGGAGATGGGGATGTTTTGGGGAAGGCAGAGTGGGGGGAGAGGCACCAAGTCTGGAGGAGCAGAGAGAGATGCTGGTCTGGGACAGAGATGGGCTCGGTGCCACCAAGGGGTCTGTCCTCTCTGCACCCTGCCACACACGTGTGCAAAGCGGCAGCGTGCAAGTGAGCTGCTTGCAGCCCCCAGGCCTGTAACCATGCCCAGATTTTGAAGCTAAACTGATTTCCTCCAGGGCCAGCCCTTACAGGCTCCTGGCACGGCCCAAGCGTGCCCAGCCCTGCCCCAGCCATGGAGCCGTGCCTTCCCCACACACGCAGTGAAGAAGTGACAGTCACTTCCAGCGCAGGGAAGATCCCAGTAGTGCAGATGCAAGGACACGGCTGTTTGGCTCTCCCTGGTGTGTGAGCAACACCCCGAGCCCGACACAGCCCCGCTCCCCTGGTCTGAGTTACGCTGTTGAGGCGAGTGGGACCAGAGGCAGGAGAAGCCCAACCCAAGAGCTTCCCTCAGGGCTGCTGCCTCCTGCAAGGGACAGCCCCAGGTCCCCCCCAGCACACGCTGAGCCACCACAGCTTCTGTCCTGGAGGTGACAGTCCCCAGGAGCTGGAGGGCCAGCGGGTGTGAGCGCTCCCCAGCCGCTCCAGCGTAGAGTCCCTCGGCAGAATTAAAAGCCACCAGGAGGGTGCCCGTGCAAAAGTAGGGAGAGATGCCCCCACGCTCCCCGGCACCCCCCCCTCCCTCCTGCTGCCCCGGTGTGCGCACAGACCGCCCGTGCCCCGGGGCTCTGCTCAGCCCCGCTGCCCCACGCAGCCTTCCCGCCCGCCCCAGGACACGCCGCGGCGCCCGGGGACGGAGCCTGACCCCGCGCAGGGGGACCAGCCGGCAGCCGACGGGGTCAGAGAAGGGGCTGCGGGCTGGGGCGGCACAACCCGGGGGGTGCGGGACTCAGGGGGCAAGTGACATCTGAAAGCAGAAGAAACAAAACGGCCGGCACTTCTCCCCCTCACCCCACCCCACGCCAGCCCACCCCGAGCCCGGGGCTCCCAGCCCTCCCCCCCGCAGGACGCCCGGTTCCCCCCGCCCGACGCCCAGCCCCGTACCCGCTCTCCGGTGCCGTTCCGCTCCGCTCTGCCCGTGCTCCAACCGCCTGCGGCCGCACGGGGCCGGGGCTGCCCGGGCTGCCCGCCCCCCTCGGCAGCGGCAGGGCGGCGAGCCCGCCCCCGGCCCCCCGCCCCCGCGGGACGCCCCCGGCCCCCGCACGCCCCGCAGCCGCCGCCTCTCAAGGTCGCCTCGGATTAAGGTCACGCCGCTCCCGTGGGAGGGGAGGGGGGGGGGGGGGAGGAAAGCGGTGGCGGGGCCGGCAGGGGTGGGAGGACGCCGCAGTGCCCCCCGCTTGGGGTTGAGCCCCCATTCCCACCCTCCGGCACAGCCTGTCCCGTCCCCGCCCCCCAGACCCGCCAGCACCCAGCACAGCCCGACCTCCCCAACCACAGAGCGTCCCCGTCCCCTTCCCAGGACAAGGTGGTCCACGGGCACTCCCAGAGCCAGGACCCTCCAGGAGAGAGCGGGTGCCGCAGGGATGCAGCCAACTCCCATCGGGAAAGGCCACATGCTCTCCCCAAACTGGCACAGTCCCTCCTGCCTCCAGTAAATCTGTCGGCCCCCCCTCTCCCCACTTGCCCTCCCCAAGAGACCAGACTGGGAGCAATCTGTGCTGTCTGGGGTTTTATTATTCATTAATCCGAACTTACAAAAAAAATCCAAACAACAAAACCCAAACAACCAAACAAGCATTTTCACACCCCGTTAAGGTCAGGGTGAAGGGGTGGGAAAAGAAGGCGACGGTTATAAAACGGGACCCCAGGGCCAAGGCAGAGGCCGTGCTCTGCCCTTGTTACGCAAGGCTGCAGGGGAGGAGGGAAGAGAAACGAGATGGGATTTAAGACACTGTTGGCACAACACTGCAGATGATCAGCAAAATGGGCTACTCGAGGAGGGGGGAGAAACCGAGTAGCTGCCCAGGCTTGCCTGCAGCCAAGAGCGGGCAGAGCAGGCTCCACTGCAGCAGAGCCCGGGAGCCGGCCACGGCCACGCTAACCCCTCGGCACAGGGAGGGCAGGTAAGTGGCTGCCGGTTCTCTTTCACTGCGGTGGGGCCGCGGCAGACGCCAAGGCAGGTCTGAAAGCTGGAATGGATGCACCCAGCTGGCAGAGATGAGCTGGAGGAGGGGGGAAAGGGAGGGGGGCCAGGACAGAGAGGCGCCTGGCAGGCAGCAGCATACCTGGGGCCTGCAGGATGCCGCTCCCAGCTGTCCTGCGGCAGGGGATCCTCGGTCGGTGGCCTGCCCGCCACCACAAGGCAGGTTTCCTAACGCTGAGCTCTGTCTGACAAGCCAGCCAGCAGCCCCGCCGGGCGAGAGCTGGACTAGATGGCAGGTCAGCACACATCAGCCCCCGGCCGCTGGTTAGCCGCGGGAGCGCGCTATTTACAGCACAAGAGCCATAGTCCTGCTGTCTTCTCCTCCCCCAGAGCCCTGGGAAGCAAGCTTACGAGGCGTGGGTTCATCGCAAGTAATCCACCCCTCCTCTCGGGGCAAGCACCGCAGTGACCTGGCTCCAGCCACCGCCTCCGTGCCAAAGGAAAGCAAGAGAGAAGCTCGCTGCGCCAGCCAGATGCAGAGCCAGGAGCGAGGATGTGCTGGCAGGGAAGAGAGCTGTCCCCGGGCTACCTGCAGCTGAGCAGCAGTCCTAAGAAGGGATAAAACAACTGGATCGGCTTTTATTCAGCTCACTCATCTAAACAGACGTGTAAACAAGAAGTGACAAGGAACCGGAGGGACGTGGCGCGCACACTGTGTCACGCACCGCTCGGGCGGAGGCTGAACTAGCCAGAGGAGCGGACATCCGCACTACCCCCTGCCTGGCAGTGGGGGGAGAGAGGCCAGCCAGGCCTCCTGGAGAGACAGGGATCTTTACAGATTGTTTTTATCGATTTTTTTTTTTCTTCCCCCGAAGCTGTAGTATCAGCACTTGCTGGTGTTGCGATCCCTGGAGGCATGCTGCATTGCTACAGAGCAGCCCTTTGGCTGGGTGGGATGGTCCGACAGGCCGGCAGCCAGCTGGCGTGCCCTGTTTGTTGCGGAAGAGGTCACCTGTTCCTGGTTCTTTGTAAACCTGAGCTGTTTCTTCCCCGGTTCCCCACTTTCCCCAGCAGTCATTGCGGAGGAAGAGGGATGCCCCGTGGGTCTGTGACTTGACCCTCTTGCAGGTTCTTGACGAGCTGAGCCAGCCAGCGCTTTGTGGTGGTGTCATCCTTCAGGACCTGGGCAAAGGTAGTGTCCTTCAGCTGGTCAGGAAGGCACTGCCTGAGAGCTTCACGTGCCCTACATCAAGAGACAAGAAACGGGGCCCAACAAATAAACTCACAGGGGCAAGCGGGGAGCAAACCCCACTAGGGACACGATGCTCCTCTGCCTGGCGGTCTCCCTGGCAGGGTCAGCCGAGGAAAGCACCGAGCAGCAGCACCACAGCACGTGACACTCGGCCAGCCAGCACGGCTCCCATCCCTCACGCTAGACCCCACCGAGTCAACCCCTGTGCCCTGACACCCGTCAGTCAAGAGCAGTGCGATGCCAGGAGAGACCCAGACAACAAAACCATACCCAGCGGCTTTGGACAGAGCCACTGACCAGCATGAAATCAGTCTGTATTCCCCTCAACTGAATTTCAGCTATTGGCTTCTACTGCTAGCGGCCCACATGATGCAGAAGGGGGGGAGCATAGCGCACCTTTCACCTCAGTCCCTCCCTTGTACCTAGTTCAAGCTACATTTGAGCTCAGGCAGTCGTTACCTGCACAGCTTGAATTGACACAAGCCCCAGTCACTGTTCCTCCTGTGTACCATAAAAGCTCCTGGAACTAGCAATAAAAACCCAAACAAACAAAAAAGCCCACCCATTTTCCACACCGAGGTAAGGCTGACTTAAGGACAGACAAGGAACCTTGACTCTCCCGAGCGGGCACTGTGGAGAACTGCACTTCCAAGGGCGCAGGAGAAGCCCCTGCCCAAACTCCTAAAATGTTTACCTGGGGTTATCGGAAAGGCGAAGGTAGCAGCGGACGACATGTTTCAGTAGCCGTGCCGACGGCTCCTTGGAGAGCTGCAGGACCATTTTACCCTGTTTGACAGAGGCCGGTGCCACCAGTTAAAGTCTTTATAAGTATAAGAACAGCTTCACAATCAGCAGAGATTGGGAAAGGCCATTAAATCACTCACTCCAGCCTCCCACGAGTCACGGCCCATTACCTTTCATCTAGACACCCCTGCATGGAGCCTGGTGCTCTGCTTGCCAAGATGCCTTTGAGAAGAGCAGCTAGCCACGACTTGGAAAGGATTCTCCCAGCAGCTCAGGGGAGCTTCTCTCACCTCTGTTTGGTTTTTACCTCCCCAGGACTGCTTAGTGGTCCAACGCTCTGCTAGATTAAAGAGAACCTGGGGTTTCCCCCTCGTGGAGGAAGGTGAACGTATCCCCAACACTTTGGCAAGCGCAGGCTCTCATGCTGTGAGGTGTGTTCCCAAGCTCTCCAACACTCCCCGTTCTCATCTGTGCTGCCTTTGTTTCAAAGCCCTTTTAAAATGTTACCACCACCCTGGGAAGCCATGCTGAAGGACTGGGCTCACCCACATCACGTATAGCAAGAACCACGTCTGCCTTACCATGCACCCAAGAGCTTATTTTCTCTTTCTGCTACATCCCTCACTACGCCATTACTGGGGAGCAAGACCGAGGCAGATCTCCCTGGCCCAGCCTCCATTTCTCACACTACGTAGGACTTTGCACACAGTTACACCTTTGAACGCACCCAGCCTAGCGAACAGCGTGGACGCCTTCACACGCCTGCTTTGAAGGATTTTAACAATCTGCTTCCTCATATTTAGGACTCAATTGGACCTGCCCAACAAGTTGGTATTTTTCCCTGTAAAACTACATTGGCTAGCACTAGCCATTTTCCTCCTTAGCCAAATCCACCTGTATTTGGCTATTGAGGCAGTCAGCAATTAGTGGGTCCCCTTCATCTGCCCTTCTGCAAGCTTCCTGTTCCTAGCAATTCCCTGGGATACCAATATTTCTTCAAAATAAAGAAGTAGTCAGAGAGCTCCTGGGCAGCTCCTGGATGGGAAATACCAACTCGCTCTCGTTGAAAGCATCTAATGCTTGCATACCATCTGACTCCATTACCAGCAGACAAGGAAGTAAACAATCACCCTCACGAGACAGGAGTATGCTACCCCGGTTTTTTAAATAGAGAACAGAAATGTCTATGAACACTTCCACCTTTCTCCATAGTGCTATGGAATATTAATCACATCAGTTCTTCACTCAATGGTGGGATTATACGACAGTTAGGATTTCTTACGTGCTAACACAGCTTTACATGCCCACATCCTTCAGTGTTTGTACCCTTCCCAGTGAGGGATTCTTCCTTGCTCTCCTTCCCTCCCCTGCCCCAGGGTTTCTCATTGCTTCCTTCACTTTGCCCCTGGGCCAGATGTACTTTCAACAAAGCAGATCCTTTTCTTGAAAGCAAAGATCATGTCACACGGGATATTATGGACACCAGCTCACAATCATTCATATTTTGCTGTCTGTGGGTGAATTAGGAGGCAACATTATTTTCATGTTTGGGAAAACAGACAGACAAATAAATATGCCCAATGAAAGCATCAACATTTAAGCACAGAAGCAGCATTGCAAAGCGCTTAACTTAATGCTGCATTTTCTTCTCCCGAGACTGCTCTTTAAAAAGCAAATAACCAACCACCAGCAGGACAACAGCTATTACAGGGCAGGCACGCATTCCCCTCGGCGAGCTCCAAGACAATAAAGCTCAAGCTGGGGCTATTACTCCTGGCATGAATAAATTATGAGTACCCAAACTTCTCCTTCACAGGGGACAGGGAACGGACAAAAATTGTCTGTGCTCTCTGTGTTCCAACACAAGAATTAGAGTCATAAGCAGCAGCTAGTAGGAGCCAGGTTCGAAGAGCAAAAAAAGGAGGTTGGCCTTCCAGGCAGCAGACAGGACAAATACTGGGGGTTACTGCATAGAAAACCCACAACTGGCCCCAGAAATCCAAAGCTGAAAATAGCTGAAAATAGCTGGCAGCTGCAAGACTGTTACAAGGGCAAGTATCATATATGCTTGCCCTGCTCTTATTCCTTCGCTCAACATGCTGCTCTTTCAATCTGCTGTGGGAGAGAGAGATGGGAAACTGACCCATGGTCTGAGCTCTGTGACCATTCTTATATTAAATTTAATGAATTCACATCTAACCAACAACCCTGAAAACTCTTTTTTCGTCTCTGGAGATGTTTACCTAGTTTATCTTGGGGACTTAGTACATTACAACCAATATGTGTTCTCTTGACATGCAAACCAGAGATACAGAAAGGAAACGTGTGGAAGCAAGAGTGCTACAGTCTCACAAGTAATAAGCCCAAGAACGATTTGCCTCACTCATCCTGTGCTCCAGCCAGAGAGCAGTGAAGTAGCTGCTGAAGCAGCTGTCTGCTATAGCATCATTTTTTTCTTTATTTAAAGACAGGAAACAAATAATCTTACCAGTATCATGGCAACATGGGAAAACCGCTCGTAAGTCTGGCAGATATACGCCAGCCCTGTGTCATCCAGGAGGATTTTCTGAAGAATAAACGTAGCAACCTAGAACGGGGAGAAAGCAGAAAAGAAAGCGTATAAACAACTCGCCTATCTTGAAAAGGGATAGGTAATGTTCTTTGTGCTACGTTCCTTTCAAGGCAGTCCAGAAGCTGAAAGGCCTTTCAGCAGGCAGCAAATGCTTTATTCAGCGAAAGTTTAAACCCAAAAGAAAATGCAGGACAGGGCACAATGCTTGGCATCTCTGGCTAAAGAGGGGGACACAGAGCAGTGTGTACAAGACGACTGAATGCAGGTTGCACAACACAGCAACTACTGCCGGGCCGCTCAGGACAGCCTCAGGATTATGGCCACACTACTCTGGTTGCAGAGTGAGAAGCAGGAGAAGGATCTGTCCCTTGGCCCTGCCACCTGGGTGGCAAGCTGATCTCAGTTTTCATCTTGAGTGTTATCGATACACCATGAGACACGGGACTTTCGAGAAGAACCTCAGCCAGCTACGTCAGCAGGCTTCACCAGAGAAGCAGACACAGACCAAAACCTGTGGCGCCAGCCAGCCTACCTGGGTCATCGGACCAGTCTGACCACAGATCTGAGCTCACAGGGGAAGGGGACTCCTGATCAGAGGGAAAAACAAACTGGTCCAGTGCAGTGAACATTCCCATAACCACCACCCAACCTCCGCACTGCGTAGCTACAGCATTTGTTCTGTCAGGCCAAGGACAGTTGATCCAGCTCAGCCCTGCAAGTTACTCTGCAGGGCTGCAAAGGAGGGAACGGGCGTTGAGTGCAGCAAGATCTTTCCCAGCAAAACTACCAGGCTCAGAAACTCCAGCTTAGCTTGGTGCTTTTGGTTTGTTTGGTTTTTGAAGAGGTAAAAACTCCACCCAGAGTTGCCCCAGCATTAGCAACAGGACACAAGCCAGGTCTGCAGGTTGCTGACTGCCTGGTCAGAGATAAACAGCAAGTCTTAAGACAAAAAAACGTAGGTACCGTTTTGGAGAGTTCACTGCCAGACTCCATAATGCGTAAGCACAGGGGGATAATTTCTGTTGTCAATAAGAAATTTATCACTTCTTGCTCATCAGTTTTCACCAAGGCCCCTTGAAGGAAAAACAAAACCCAAAATCAATAAATGATGAATTGTTTCCAAAAAAAAAAATCTCACCTTTCAAAGGCAGCCTGGGCTGCGTCCTCCCCAGGAATCATTAAGTCGGAATGGCAGGCAGAGCAACTGTCGTCCTAAATATGTTTGCAGCACATAGCTGGAGAAGAAACCATTTTGGCAGCATAAAAGTACTCAAGCTGGGTTTGGGGGTTGTTTGTTTTTCAGAAAGGTGATGCTTTCTTGGCTCTCCCCAGCGGTAATACAAACACAAGAGGATCATGCCACCCACAGCAACTTCTGGGAAGAAATGCATTTTAAGACCCTCTTACTTTATGCATTGAGAGAGAAATATTTTGGGCAGAAAGAAGAAAAAAAAAAAAGGACAAGGGAAAGAGAGGGCAAATACACCCAAGCCAAACAATGACAAAAACCCAAAGAAAGCCCAGTCTGCACCCACCCATCCCATTGAGCTGGCTGGGCTGAGGGCAAAGGCACAACAAGCCTGCAGGTGCTTGTACTCACAGGAAACGTTATTTTTGGCAAGCCACCCAGACTTCAGTGTTTTCTTATTAGTGAAAAGCCCAGTTCCTACACACTAAGAGGAGCCTGCCTCCACACCTGATGGAAAAGGAGCAGCTCCTCCTGTTAATACTACAGAACTCAAAATCCCAGTAGAGATCTGTGAGTTTGGTCTTGCAGGTCTCTATACCCACAGCATGAACTGCATCTCACTCTAAGAAACCAGTGCTCCAGCATCAGTCTGGCTGCTTACCAATCACTCCGAGGCTCGTGAGCCGCAGGTACTCAAACGGACGTGTCTTGCTAACTGTGTGCAAGAAGGGGTACAGGAAGAGAGGAATATGAGCTGCCAGAAAAGCTGACCTGTAGGGAAGGGAGAACACCCAACGTGAGAGACAAGGAAAACAATGTGAGCACACAATCTAGCGTTACTATGCAGAGCCTCAGACTGCTCCTGACGAGACACCATTGCTGCTGCTCCTCAAAAGAGGGTAACTGTTCGTTCTCCGATGGAAAGGTACAAATAAATCCTGCACGGGGCACAGCACAAAACCTAATATCTAAACTATCAGTTACCTGCATCACTGCTTTCAGCTGACCAGGAACAGAGCACGTCCTGTTGCTTTTATTACCTCTTCCCGCCACCCAGACCCTCTGCTTTCCACATTCACTGTTGCATTTCACCTTGCAGGCTCCCATGGGCAGGGCCAGTCAGCCACAATGCATGTGCAAAGTCTCTGCACAACAGAAATGCACTGGCTGATCTCTAGGCACTCCCACAGTTTAAATGTGCTCAGCCACCTTTTCCCAAGAGTCCTTGCATGCCTCCTGACACTGCTGAACAACACAGACTGCAGGGAGAAACGTGGAGATTGCTCTGCTAGGAGAAGGAAGCTCTCTTGCACAATCACCCGACATTCTTCCTGGGTTTTCAGTTTCCAAATTTTACATGTAAAGGTGTGTGGTGTAAAACTACCCTATTTCTTTAGACAGCATCTCATGCATGGAGGGTTGCTGTTTAACAGTACTTTGCAGCAGCTGAAAACCAACATCAGCTATGCAGCACTTTCTTCTCAGCAGGAACAGAAGCATAAGATCATGGATCTCTGGCTAGTTTTCTTCCAAGTTTTAGCTACTGATTTTGGCTGAACGAACATCATCTTTTCCCCTGCTGACATGGGCTGGGCCCAAATTGAGAAAATGTGAAGTCAGGCACTGGCTGAGGACTCCAGACATGGCTCTGCTATTGCCTCCTTTCCACACATGGTCTCTGGGAAGGACAGTCCTGCTCATTCCACCCTTTGGACAGCTGCTCTAAATAACTGTCAGCTCATTAAAACAAGGATTCTGCACACAGCACTCAGCACAAAGGCACCCTTATCTCTGGCTGAGCTCCCAGGAGCTGCCACAACCCGATGTTTTGGGAATTTGTAGGATTTCAGGCTGATCCAGGGAACGCAGGCTAGCTAATACATTTAGGATCACCATAAAGTTGCCACTGTGATAATCCATGCAAACAAGTGAAAGCAGCAGGCAGCTGCCTATCTTCCAGCTCTGCCCTCTGTTCCACTTCTCTTGGTGAAAAAGAAGAAAGGAGCTTACGTGCTTCTGCAGCCAGCCAGACAGGCTGAGCCATCAACATCCTCAGAAAACTCATGCCCTTGGAAACACTCACCTCGTTTCAGGATGCGACGCAACACACTGTAGTAGAGCTAAAGCATTGCAGACTCTGTTGGACTGATGTGCTGTCAAAGTTGGAGGGTTGATCGATGGATAAATATTTACAATTTCCTAAAAATTAACGGGTGAAGAAAAGTTAAAGGAGGAACACCGCAGAAAGCTGCACCAAAGCATTTGTCCAGGAAGGAACTATGGTGACAGATGACAGTCTACTTTCACCAAGCACCACTTTGAAGTTATGTAGCAGCCACCACACCGCCCAGGCAAGGGCAGAGCCGGGTCAGAGTCAATTTGACAAGGAGTCACAGGAATGCATTCAAACCTTAATTTCAGCAAAAAAGGATTCATTTGATTTCCTGGCTCTTTACTAGTGTAGGGACTGCTTTGTTTTGAACTTCCAGATTGAAGAGGAGTGTTGTTCCTGTGCCTAGAGGCAAAGCACACCCACTCCATTCATACTGTAGCTGCTGGTGCTCTTTAACTGAATGCAGGGGAAGCAGCTGAGGACGAGAAATCCGATTCAGAAATCTGCCTGCTTCCAACTACAGCCCCCTTCCAATTTTCTTCATTTGTTTCAGGGCAAGCCCAAGAACAGTTTGACATTGCCAATCCTACACTCTTTTCTCTCCTTCTTTGAAAGGAACAACTAGATTCGGCACTGAGAGATAGCCAGTCATCAGCTGTAGAGTGGTTTGCTCGGAGATAAGCTGATCCACTTGGTTTCACATGAAATGCAGACACATGCGGGTACATCTCTGGAGCAGTGAGCAGCAGCCCCACGCTGCCCTTCCAGCAGGCTCCCTGCAAGGGCAACCTTCTGCCCAGGACGTGCTCTGGCTCATGCACACCAAATCAAATCAGAGATCTTAGGAGTAAGACTGTTGTGGCTCTGCTATGACATTACATGAAAACAAGCAGAACATGAGCCACAGGCAGCTCATACACCCAAGAACTTGCCTGTTCCCCTTCCAATGATGTAAGCTGTCTAATTAGAAATCTTACAGTCTCTGCACACATTACCTTGCTAGTGATGATTAATGGCAAATGGGCTTCTCACATCTGCTCCCCTCACGACATGATCCAATATACATCATACTCCCAGCAGCGGCAATAAGGGACCCGACCAGCACCTCCCCAGCTCTGCCCCACGGACACACAAGCTCTGCAATGTCCTGGTGCTGCACCACAGAATAAAGACACCCCGGCCCTACCCACCTGAAGGAGCGCTGCGATGGTGCCAAACGAGTGCCACAGCATGGGGGCAAGGTCAGGCACAGATTCACGCTTCTTGCTCAGCTCCAGCAGCGCGTTCTCCCGTGTCTCAGGGCTGGACAGCTCATTGATCCACTGGTAGATCTTTTCACGGTCAACCTGAGCCAGCGCTGTTGGCACAGGCTGGGAGGAAGACAAGAAAACTTCAGTCCAAATGTTTTATCCAGTTCTCACCCAAACCCTTCCCACATACATTCATTCCATGCTTCAAGTGCAAGCTTCCACAAATTCAAAATAAGGCACATGCTACATTTTTCTCTCCAAAAACGTCCATGACATTGGAACCTGCCAACAGGATTCACCCAATGTACATGAGAAAAATACCTATACAAATACTAGAAAAATTCTCACTACTCCAACATCAGCGTGACACTGTCCACAGCCAGTAACACCTGCTGTCAGGGAAGTCTCATATTCATCCCATGTGTCTTGTTTACATGCATGGACCTAAAAGGGAATCTTTCCAAGACCAATTCTGTGCAAAAATTCCTGTTAAAAATAAACCTCTGGTTCTCTGGAAGGGCAGATCTGTATTCAAAGTCAAGGCACGCTTTCTACTATTGGGAGAAATGCAGAATTTCTCTTTTGCTTTCCATGAAACATCAGGGAGAGAACAGCATCAAGGCCAACAAGTTTTCAAGCCAAAAAAATGAGGGAGGGCTGGGAAGGGAAGGAAAGGAAGAGAACAGGGACTGTAGAGTTGTAGCAGTTTCTGGGGAGAGGGCAAGGCGCGAGCCTTTAAACGAAAGTTTTTCTTGCCTCTGCTGGCATAAGCACTCAAGGTGCAAACAAATGCTCAGCAGGCTTCCTAAGTAAAGTTTGGTGATTCAAGTACAAAATTTTGAGGAAGACAAACATCAGCATTAAAACCTCCTGTGTGAGCACTTCCCAAGGCCAGTTCAGAACCCATTCAAAGGTTCTGCTGCAGTATTTACTATTCCAGTAAAGTACAGCCCTGTTCGTACACTGCTGCTCCTGAGCTAGCCTGCATGCAACCAGCTCAGCGTCCCCACGTGTACGGCAGTCACGGCTGGGAACAGGGAACGGACTGGTTTTCTTTCACTTTTCTATTTAATCCCAGACTGAAATGCTTCACGCGCTCACCACAACGGATGTGAGCACTGCCTGTACCAGACTGACAGCAACGCTGCTACTAAGCAGCTCACCACTGAGACGCTGAAGAGAACACAAAGGAGTTCAGGAATCGAAAGTGGCTGGAATCAAACCTGAAACTCTATGCCAGAGGCAGGCCCCCAGAACTGCAGGAGGGATGAAGTGAGACTCCTTAACCTTTGGCAGCCACCTCCAGAGCTTTCTGTCTCTATTTCTGCAAAGGTTTCCCTCCTCCGTCCATCCACATATTATATCCATAGTCATGTCCAAAGAGATTCTCCCCCATCTGTGGGGTTTCTCTCTCCCCCAGCCACTTCCATCATATTATTTGTCTATTTATAAGCCAGTGTGCTGTTACCAGTCCCTATACTCTAGGGCTCAAATACCTTTTTTTAGTTGTTCATCTTTCCTCCTATCCTCATTCTTCTCCTGTCTATTCGATTGCCCCCCCACCCCCGCAGAACCTCACACTAAATTAGTAATCCTGAAAAATGTTTTGTGCTCTTACAGCTGGGAGTGCAATTCCAATGGCAACTCCTACACTGGAGCTCAGAAAGACAGGGAGAATGAGCAGAGCTCATTTGTTTTTATTTGGGGTGGTAGAGTGACAAGCAGTGTAGCAATAATGTTGTTATAATTGTGTTATCTAAAGCTTCCATCTATTTTTCTAGACTTGCTGAAAGTTTCAGTTCCTGTAAGCTTAAATACATCGACCCTTTAAAAGCACAATCATGTGCTTGTGATCCCTAGAGAACACTAAGTAGATTTTCCACACAATTAAGTTTACGATGTCCAGTATCTCTCTTAGCCAGAACCGACTGCTTTTCACAGGCTCATCAGTCGCTCCACTCATTTTAGTTCAAATTGAAAGACTTTTTTTTTTCCCCCTAATTTCCCACTTCATTGTTGTTCCCCCTTCTCACTCTAAAATTTCACAGAGCCCTGAGGGCTACACACAAATCCTGCAAGCTCCAAGACAGAACCCTGCCAGGCAGACTTTCTTTTGCACACAGGGAAAGCAAAAGTTACCAACAGTATCTCAACACAGCACAAACTAGCCACCTCTGCATCGTGGAACATCTTGTAACACCTTCCTCAAAAGAAATGGTGTTACTTCAAACACCCATGCCCGATCACATTCCAACAATCACATAATGAACTGGATTTACACAACTGGCTTTTTCTTCCTAACGGAGCAGTTGCTGGTAGGCACACTGGTAAAAGTACTGGTTAACCAAAGCAGAACATTGACTAACTGGATACACATGCTTTTTAAACTATTTTTGAATAGATTACCAATTCAAAAACAGCAAAACGAACTTTCAACTTCAACTCAAGAACCAATTTAAAGTCACAAGGACTTAAAGTGGGAAGACTTAAAAAGTTCTCTCAGCTCCTGCTCATAAGCACTTTACTCACTGGTGTTTGCTTGTTAGTCCAAGCAAATCCTTGAGTCAAGTTCATTTGAAAACAGCTCTAACTGCTGGTCTTGCAACACACCTCCCACACCCAATACATACCAGAGACTCAATCAACTCTAGGAAGTCTTATACACAGGACGGAGAAGTGAAAACCAAAACACAAACTCACTCAGATGGGAGATAAGATGCAACAACCAGACGGTTCCAACTCAGCTTCCATTTTTGAACCTAACCAGGCCAAGCTACTGTTCCTCTCCCACAAACCTGAACATTGGGCACCCCCATCCCACCACGGCACCTTCCCGAGGAGGAGGGCAAGCACCAACTACAGGCAGCACTGCTGCAAAGTACTGCAGGAAAAGGGAAGAAGGAACAGGTAGTCTCTGCCTTTCCTCCCGCCTGCCTGCCGCCCTGAGAAACTTTTCATTATTTCCACTTTCCTTCTGCAGCCAAGGCCAGAAGTAGAAGAGCTCCCCAGAGGACAGAGTAGGCGGCTGGGCACGCAGGAGGCGTCCACACGCAGGGAGGGTGTGCAGGAGGCAAGAGAAGAGGAAACCCTACGTGACACACACGGGGAGGAAGGCGCACTGCCGGGGCACCCAGCAAGGAAACCCTCCCGGCCCCGGGGCGAGCCACCCCGTCGCCACGAGCAGCGGAACAAGGCACAGTCGCCTCGAGGAGGCACAGAGGAGGCCCCGGGAGAGCAGCCGGAGCACGAACGCGCTCACTGAGCACCTCCCCGCTACCAAGCGGACCCCGCCGCCCCTCCGCCGCCCCAGCCGGCCACCGGGACGCTGAGGGGAGGGAACTCACCGGGGCTTCGCCACCCTGCGGCCCAAAGCCCCCCCCCCCCGCCGCGTACGGCCGAAGGGAAACGTCCCCTCGCAGCTACGAGCGGCCGCGCCTCCGCGGGCCCGCTCCCCGCCCGGCCTGCACAACGGGGTCCCGTCCCCGTCCCCGTCCCCGTCCCCGTCCCCATTCCCGGCCCGCCGGGACACGGAGCTGCGCCTCACCGCGGCCGTAGCCAAGCTGTGCATGGCGGGAGCGGTGCCGGTGCTGCCGCCGGGCCCGGCTCAGGAGGCCGCCACCGCCATAGACTCGGGCCCGCCCCGACCCCTCACCCCGCCGCGCGCTCACCGCGAGGGAGGCTGGGACAGGGGCGGGGCAAAGAGCCGTACGATGTGCGCATGCGCGCTAGCGCCGGCGGGACCGTATGGGCGTTGCCGGAGGTGGGAGGGGAGCCCCGAGCGTGCCGCTTCGGCGCATGCGCGCGCGGGCGGGCGGGCGAGCGATCGGTCGCGGGGCGCGCCGGGAAGGGCGCCGCCGCGCTGACGTGAGCGAGCGCGCGTGCGTCGCGCGCCGTCTCGCGCTGCTGGCCGGTTCCCGCCATCCGCCGCCGCCGCCCCCCCTTTCCCCCTCCCCCCCGGGCCTCAGCCCGCCCAGCGGCGCCGGGACGCAGGTACCGCGACTCGCCCCCCCTCCCCTTACTACCCGCCCTCCCGCCCCCCCCGCGGCGCCCGTCCGGGTGCCCCCCCCTCACCCGCCGCCGCGCGGCGCCTCCCCTCAGAGCGGCCCGGCCCGGCCCGGGGCGGCTGTGGGGCGGCGGGGCGGGCGGTGCTGCCCTGTCCCCTTGTCTCCTTGTCTCTCTGCCCGGGCGGGCGGCAGGGTCACGGGACCCTGCCCCGGGGGCAGCGGGGCCGCCGGGCTGGGCTGGGAGCGGCGGCGGTGCCTGAGTGCGGGCTGCGGGGGGGGGACGACCCTGCTCGGCGGCGCCTGCCGGGCCGCGCGTAGGCGCCGCTTCGTTCGTTTCTTCTAGTTTTTATTTAGAATACGCCCCGCCGTGCTGACGGGGAGCCCGCGGCGGTGCGGGGGCTATTTCTTGTACCGCTGGGCCGGTGGCTTTCCCGGGGGGGACCCGGCAGCGCCGGAGGGCACTGGGAACCTCCCGCCGGGCCCCTCCCGGTGACTGTGGCTCACGTCCCATCAGAAGCGAGCTCGTTTTCCCTCATAGGCTTTCTCCGAAACTTTGGTTTTAATCTCCTACCGACTTCCTTCGGGCACTTTATTTTTTTCTTTCCCTTAAAACTGTTGAAGTTGCTTTAAGGATTTGGAAAATTTTGTGTCCGGATTGGGTCTGCTCGCTTTTCAGTTGTGAGGAATCAGCACGTTGCTGCCCAGTCTGGGAGAGATTTTATTAATCTAAGTTTCCTTCACTCGTGTCTAACTCCCCTTCGCTGTGTTTAAAAATACCAGCAAAAGTTCTACAGAAGGTTTAAGCCACACTTATATTTTTCTGTAGAGATAATTGGGCCGGCCTAGTTATAAATTTCTCTTTTTTAACAGGTTTTCAAGGTGGAGTCTGCTTACTCTTGTTAGTTTTTTTTTCCATGAGAAAGCATGGCTCCGCTAAAGGTGCATGGACCTGTCCGGATGCGCAGCATGCAGACTGGGATTACAAAATGGAAAGAAGGGAGCTTTGAAATTGTGGAGAAGGACAACAAAGTGAGTCTAGTGGTTCACTACAATGTTGGAGGAATTCCAAAGACATTTCAGGTACACCAAATATTAAGGCTTTTGTTTGAGCGGTGCGTGGATTGTGCTCGTTTGTGAACAGCTGTCCTCTTCAAGGCTATTACGGTGTCACGCAAACTTCCCTCTGTCACTGTTTCTTGTTCCTCGTTTCCTGAACACTAATCTCTTTGTATAACTCTCCTGTAAATTATTCATGTGCCAAGGCCGGCGTTGAGATACCACGGAACGGGAAGAACAAAAAAAGCAGAGAAAAGTTACTAAAGTATATAGCATCGTGGCTCACACGTTCAGATTTTTGGAACATGTAACTTTTCTGTTACTGGTATACTTGCAGGATCTAGCGGTGAAGATCCTGAACACTTTGTACTAGCAGTTTTCCCAGCTGGAGAGTTAGGGTGTTAACACATTTGTAGCGTTTTGCTTGTTTAGAGGAGACTCTGCTGAACAGCAGTTGTTAGAGTTTTAGCTTTTAAATATGTCAGGCAGTGTGGCTTCCTCACTGGGAGGCTGCTGCGGATTGCTGTTAAAGATTCTCTTGCAATATTCAGCCTAAATTGCCTTTTCTTTCATTCTGTAGTTGTTTTCAGCTCAGTCTTCCTATTTTTTTTTTGTGCAAAACGCCCCAAATCAAAAGAATGCAAAGGAGTGGCTTTCTGTAGGAAATTTCTGATTTAAAAATAAGTAGAGGATATAAGAGCAGTTGTTAGAAAAAAAAATTCTTATCTTATTTAGGGATTTTGTAACAGCCTAAGATGTTCTAAATGTTGGCTTCTGCTTTTTTGTGCCACAGTTGTTTCCCATCAGTAGCATTCACCAGAGATTTCCCTGAGCTGTTTATTTCTATGTGCAAACCCGGTGGAAAAAAGTTCTCTGTGCTTCAGAAAGATGAGGTTTTGCTGCCTTAGTGTGCTGAAAAGTCTCAGCAAAGAATCTGTCAGCCTGTGTTGCCTTGGAATCAAGGCGTGAGAAAATTACTGGCTGTGGATGGTTCCTACCTCTGTTACTGTAGACTTGAAAAGAATCGTCTGCCTTCTCAGGCGTGATGCTGTGGCTGCGTGTTTGGTTTAACCCAGCGTTGGATTATGTCGCTTCTGGGAAGAGTGGTCTCTTCTTCCACTCATACCTTCCCTGGCTGCTCCTTCTCCTGCTTCTTTCTGCCTGGACAAGTATTAATGTGGTGTGACAGTGACTTGAAAAGTGGTTGTGTGGGGAGGATGAGCCTACAGAACAGCTAACCATAGCCTGAAGGGGCAGGTTTTGCTCCCAGCCTCTCGCATCTGCTGGCTCTGGCACTAGTTAAATCTCTCTATGAGCTCAGTGGAGGCTTTTCACAGGAACTAATTTGGGGAAAGGACTGAACGTGAAGTCTGGTGGAGGGGGTGATACGGCACCATGGGGCCAGGACCGCAGCAGAGGAGGAGGAAATGCCGCATCTTTAGACCAGTTATTTTTGCTTGGCTGGTCGTTATTTTTCAGCAGGATTCTGGTCCTGTTCATCTTGAAGCAACACAGATACCGGCACAAGAGCGTTGGTGGGAGCGAGCAGCAGGCAGGGAGAGCTCTCTGCGCCTTGCGCTGCAGGCTCGTGCTTGGGTGTCATTTGCGTGAGCCGGCCCCGGTCTCTCACAGTGCTCTTGTAGGCTGCTTCAGGTGGGACAAATTCCTGATAATTCTGCTTTAGAAGTAGCATTCCCTTTTTTTGACAAGTTGCTCTGGGAGAACTGTGGGTGCTTTCCCCACCTTTTTTTCTACTTTTGGAAGATTTGGGTGGATCCAGGGTTGTATTTCTTTGTACAGTCACTGGTGCTTCATCAAATTTCTTATGTCAGATGATAGGTTTTACTGATGTTTTAGAGCTTTGACTAAGTTGTCCTAGATGCTACATATGTATTAAGAGAAATACTTTGTTTACCTCCACCTCCCAAGACCTTGTGACACTTACTGGGTCTTAACAGGTGTGTGGAGAGTACGGATGGAGCCCTCTTGTGATAGCATTTTGAGTTGAAATAGGTTGTTTTGCATGGATGTGGTGAAGTAACTGCAATCCCTTTGCACTGAACTCAGTGTTTTATGAAAGGATGAAAAATGTGGAGCCCCCTTCACAGTTCTTAGGTATTCAAAGACATTTTTAGCTTATATTTAAAAAAAAAAAAAAAAAAACCCCAACCCCAAAACACAAAGATTGAGCACAAAGTATTTCAGAAGTGCAATTTTCCCAGCAAAATAAACCCTTAGTTTCAGATTGAGGCGGTTTTCCAGCCCCTCTTATCAACTGCTGTTGTGTCTCTGTTGGCTTTCCAAGCAGCTAGAGATCTGCATGGAAAAAAAGAAGTCTCACTGGTGGGCACAGAGTGCCTTGTACTATCTCGGTCTTTTATATGCCTAAACAAATTTAAATAAAAACTTGGAATAATTTTTATTTTTAAATTTGTGTATAATTTGAAGGAGATGAGACAGGTTCTAGAGCAATGTATAGTGAAATTTTGGCCTTAGAGTGTAATTAGTGTTCATGTCTATTAGTTCATCATCGTTATTTAGATCAGTAGTGTGGCAGTATGCAGGTCAGGCCAGATTAGGAGAAGACTCCAATCTGATGGGCAGTGTTTTACTCTATCTTGTGTAGTGCCTAATGACCTTGGCTTCATTTTCCAATCTCATATGAAGCATCGAGTGTAGCAATAGAGGGGCATGGAGGTTGTTGTGTGGTGAGTGCCTTGATCTTAGGCAAGGCTGAAGCGGCAGCAAAATGAAAAATGAAGCAAAAAAGGACAAGGGAATTGAAAATGAGAGTATGCTTAGGTATGTATGGTCAAACTTCCATGCAGTCTGTAGATGTGATATACTTTTTTGCTTCCTCTGCTTTAGGAGTTACCCTCAACCGGCATGGATAGTAGAGCCTTTACTGAAAAACTGGTTCTTATGGGTGACTTAGCACGAAGTAACAATTAAGTAATAGTTTAATAAACTAGCAGCAGCATTATTAGGGAGCACAAATTCTTATTCAAATTATTTTTTGTTCGACCATAACCCTGGAAGTTTTGACACCACTTAATTGTTATAATGTTGCATACAGACTAGGCATGTTTCTTACTGACTTACTCCCTTAGCAGATTTTTGAGCTAGGTCAAATTTGTCTTCCCTAAGAGCAAGGTATAAAGTGAGTAGAAGTTCGTATTTAACATTTAAAACTTTCCTTGTTGTATTCCTTATATTTCGGACTTGACGTGGAAGTTTCAGACAGCTAAATAGGGCTGTATGAAGCTCTTACTCCTTTACGTTCAAAGATGTCACACTCGATAGCATAGCAGGTTTCAGAAAGCTTATCCAGGAATACAGGGGCTGTTGAGCTATAGCGATACTGTCCTTTCAGTTCTATCCGCTTCCAAGATCACTGGTTGTCTTAGTTCTGTGAGGCTTAATGCTTGCTCGAAATGGAGCAAGGAGAAGTATTTCTGTGCGAGTGCCTCTTACCCTCTCTATTTGAAGTGATTTGTTTGAACTTGTAAGTATTTGGCCTTTTAAAGGTGAATTATGTTTATAGTCACTTCCTTGTTTTCAGCTAAGCCATAACATTAAAACTGTGACCTTACGACCAAATGGAAGAAAACTGTGCTGCCTGATGCTAACACTAAAGGATACCAGCTTCCTGACGATCGATAAGGTGCCACTGAAAGATGCGAATGAGATGCGGATGTATTTGGATGCAGTCCATCAAGACAGGGTTCATACTGGTAAGTACAATTGTTGTAAGTCATGTTATTAACAGTTTGGAGAAGGGCCGTTGCTGTGGCTTCTTTTTTTTCCCACCTTCAGTCACTTTGTCCTTCTTGTGTTACTGACTTTCTTTGCATTTGTGTAAATGCTTCTTTCTGGCCCTGAACCCAAATTTTTGTACCTTTCTTATAATGTGCCTTTGTGGTGCTGAGCAATAAGCAGAGATTAAACATGTAGGAATTGTTTATGTTGTAAGTATGTCGGTATTTGAAAAACTCACATATGCATAGTCGTTTTCCTTTTTATTTTACCTCTTATTTTATTTCATCCTTTTTAAGGATGGGAACTTTACTGCCAACTGAGTAAATGACCCATAGAAAGGATATCCATAAACATGTGCTTATGTCTGTGCACTCAGGACTGTCTGTTGGTGAGAAGTCTAGTGTGTCCCTTCCAAAATCAGCTCCAGCTAAATAACATCTTACTGATAAGAATGCCACTCAGTTAAATGACAATCAAATCAAATGTTGTGTACTTTTCCTGTCAGCTGGGAAACCCTCTCAGGGATCTGGCAGCTTTGGAGGTGTGCTGGGCAGCAGGACCACACAGAAGGAAGCTAATAGGCAATTCTCTTATATAGAGAACCAGGTTTGTTTAATTGTTCAATTTTTCCTCTCCTTTAATTTTATTTCATTCATTTCCTCCCCTCATTCTCTTATTGTATGTTATAATAGCACTGTAAATACTTACTTTGCATCCAAAGTATTTGTGATCTAGAGGGCTTGGAACAGATGTATACAGGGTGGTTGTCAACGGTGTGTCTTTCTCGTGAAGAGCCATATATTCTGTGTGGAAAGAATATGCTCTTCGTGCTGAGCTGTCCGGCAGGCAGAGAAGAAGCAGAGATAGAGAGAAAGTACATGGTTAAGACTTGCTTCCTGCATAGTTCTGAATATCTCTTTGTTTATACTGAACACCTTGCGTAGCAGCTGAACATGTTATAGTCAGCACAGGTCTTAAGGAGTTTAGCAGACTTCAGCCAAATGTATTTATTGAAAAAGCTGCTGACCCAGAATAAAGTTATGTCAGGGGGATCTTGACCAACTGGAGAGGTGGGCCTGTGCAAACCTCACGAAGTTCAACAAGGCCAAGTGCAAGGTCCTGCACCTGGGTCGGGGCAATCCCAGCACAGATACAGGCTGGGCGATGAGTGGATCAAGAGCGGCCCTGCAGAGAAGGACTTGGGGGTGTTGATGGGTGAAAATCTGAATATGAGCCGGCAGTGTGCGATCGCAGCCCAGAAAGCAAATCGCATCCTGGGCTGCATCAAAAGCAGCGTGGCCAGCAGGTCAAGGGAGGGGATTTGCCCTCTCCACTCTGCTCTGGTGACACTACCCCTGCAGTGCTGCATTCAGCTCTGGGGATGAAGCACCTCCAGGGTGAGGCCAGGCTGAGAGAATTGGGGCTGTTCAGCCTGGAAAAGAGAAGGCTTCAGGGAGACCTTCTAGTGGCCTTCTGGTACTTAAAGGGGGCCTACAGGAAAGTGGGGAGTGACTCTTGATCAGGGAGTGTACCACCTTTAATTTACTTGATCTCTATGAATATACTTATATTACTGCCCTGAGGGACAATATTTTTGACTTTGTCCCAAAACAAATTTTACATGTTACTTAAAGACAATCTCACAGTAAAAACTCTTAAGGCTGTATATACAGTGGTAAGATTGGACATGTTTAGTTTTCAAGTCTAAAATTGACCAATGTTCCTTAGTCAACCAACTGTTAGCGTTTTCTGTTGCATTGCACATGGTGCTTGCTTGGCTGTCAGGGCACTGTTCTAATTGTGTGGGTTTTAATACAGCTTTTTTTTTTTTTTAATAACACCCAGGATTGATCTGGGGACAGTTAGGAATCATGCCTTGGGCTTTTGAATGTCAAAGCACGTGAAGGAGACTTTAAAAACTGAAGTTCAACTGACTTAGCCTTGGCAAATGAGAAGGGAAATTGGTTACTGCAGTAGAGTTTCATGTTTGTGACTTGCATTGATACAGTCAAAATTTTACCTATGTCTAATTAATGCTCACCTCAATCTATTACAAGTAGCATTTTTCTGCTTTTGGATACTACACTGCAGCAAGTAAAGCAGTGGTGTAATGCTAGATTAGACTAAAGATGGTCATGTTTTTCACTGTTTTGGTTGTCTCCCTGCACTTGGGTTTTGCAGACCCCTCCCAAAAGAGTGGCCGTGGAAAGTAAGGAGGAAAATTCATTTCGCAAGGTGCTGGGTGCACCAGCAAGAGCGTCTGTAAAGAATTCTGCTGGAACTGGAACACCTAGCAACAGGGTGAACATTTCGGCATCCCCTGCGTCATCAGTCCCTCACAGAACGGGCTTGTTGGAGAATCGGTAGGATTGTTATCCTCTTATTATGATATTGTTAAAATTCAGCTCTTTATAGAGCTGCAGGTGGAACTTGATACACCTAGAAGTAAGAAAGGAATGTGTTTCTTCCTCTGGATTTGCTGTTACTTTTAACAGGATGTTAATATGTGCTTTTCTAGCCTCTGGCTGGTACTGGCACTAGAGCTTTATGAACAACTTAAGAGTTGGGCAGACCAAATTCTTCTCTGTATGCTATGTTATAAAAGTGGAGATTGTGGAAGATAGGTGCAAATCGCACAGAAAGCATTGAGGAGTTCTGTTAAGTTGGAAGAGGATCATTTACTAGCCTTTCTGAAAGAATGACCACTTCAAAAAATTTTCTGTCATCAGTGAAAAGAGGAAAAGAACACAGCCTCCTGGTTCAGAAATGAGTGAAGATTATCCCAAAGAGAATGATTCTTCGACGTAAGTAGCCATTTGGTTTAGTTTCTGATTTTAAACTCTTCGTTCACTTGTAAAGATAAATTTTTTTCTGAAAAGAATGCTTGGGTGTTTTGTCTCTCAGCAACATGGTACAGGCCAGCTCCTAGTCAACTTCTGAACACCCTGGGTACTTGAAATGGGGTTTGCATTTAGGATTAATGAGGGAAATACAACCTGCTCTAGCAGTTGATTTGCAGGAACTGGCACATGCAAATTTCGTGTCATCTTTCTTTTGTCAGTTTAGTCAGGTTTGTCATCTGTGCTATACGTGTATAGCAATGGCTGCCTTCTTTGTGGAACTTGCTTTCACTGTTTTCCAAACCAAAGTCATAAGGGGAAATTGCTACTTGGGGAATAGGCTCAGTGTGTTTGAAATTGCATTTGATCATAAATAAGAAGGCTTGTTTAAACCAATTGGTTAAACTTACCTGCAAGTAAAGTTTAACTGTTCCGTCATCAAGTATTAAAGGTGATAGGAAAGAAATGCTTTAAAACAAGCTGTAAATATCAAGCAGGAATATCCTGTATCTTCTATAACTGCACTGACTTCCACTCTTGTTTATCTGTAGGAATAATAAAGCCTTGAGTGATCCAGCATGGAAGTACTTAAACAGTAGCAGAGAGAAACAGTTGAATCTGAAGCAGGCGGAGGAAAATAGGGCATCAGGTAAAAAAAATAAAAGTAAAGCCAAACAATATTTGGCTTTGACCAGGGTGATTTTACCCCTTTGATATTTATTTATAAAGTTGCTGCAGAGGTGGCTTTCCTAAATCTGCTTTCCCTGTGCCACTGGCTTTCTTGCTTCCTACGGAGCCATATAGGAGATGCTAACAACTTGCCTTTGTTTTCAAAGCCTGTCCTGCTCGAGTGTGACCCTGACCTTTATACTTGGGTGCTGATGCCAGCCCATGTGTCGACTTGTTTGAAAATTCAACAAGCAGCTTCAAACTTTGCTCCGAGCTGCCCTTCCCCTTGGGAGGGGATTCCTGTAAACACCTAAGGATTTCCTTGTTGCTTGCTTTCTTGATAATTTTTAAAGCTCTCCTTTGCCCACACAAACTGTAGGCTGGCTTTTGTGCTGAAAATGTGGGCTGTCAGCTTTTACTTTCGTATCCCTTCCCCAGAACGTAGAGGAGGAACACTTTGGGGCCAGGACTTTGTTCTGCTTGTACCATAGTTCTGTTGGATACTGGTGTGTGCCGAGGTTTTATAGACAATACAGAAATATTGACGTTGTGTATGTAAGCTAGTAAACAGCACCATTCTTCGTTTTCGCTAGTAAATACTGAGCCTGTTTCCCTATAAAGGGGAATGCACTCACAATCTCTTTTATGGGGCATGTTGCTGAATGCATTCTTTTTTTAGTGCAGCTCTGATGGCACAAATATAGAATCATAGAACAGTTTCAGCTGGAAGAGACCTTCAAGATCATAGAGTCCAACCTTTGTCCTAGCTCTGTCAACACCACTAAACCATGTCCCTCAGTACAACACCTACCCGTCTCTTAAACGGTGACTCCACCACCTCCCTGGGCAGGCTGTTCCAATGCCTGACAACCCTTTCAGTAAAGAAATTCTTCCTAATATCCAGCCTGAACCTCCCCTGGTGCAGCTTAAGGCCATTTCCCCTTGTTCTGTCGCTTGTTACTAGGGAGAAGAGACCGACCCCCGCCTCGCAACAGCCTCCTTTCAGGTAGTTGTAGAGAGCGGTAAAGTCTCCCCTCAGCCTTCTCTTCTCCAGGCTAAACAGCCTCAGATCCCTCAGCTGTTCCTCGTACGAAACATGCTCCAAATCCTTTACTAGCTTGGTAGCCCGCCTCTGTACCCTCTCCAGCACCTCAGTGTCCTTCTTGTAGAGAGGAGCCCAAAACTGGACGCAGTACTCAGGGTGTTGCTGGAGGAGCCAGTAAAAGGTGAACATTTATCTCTGAATGAAAAACTGGTTTGCTCATTAGAGTCAAAATCAGAACATGTGAGCATATACCTGCAAGTACAGGTAACAGTATTGCTAACTTTCTTCATATATCTGCATTTTTTGAAACTTGCATGGCTGAAACCATATCAAGCTGGGATAGAAGCAAATGTTTATTCATTATCCAAACTAAATTACACTGTGATTCACCATGATAGGTGTTTTTTTGACTCTTGAAAGCATTTTTTTTGTGTGGCACCATCTGAGGCATTAGTCTCAGGATCTGACACAGTGATACCAGAACAATGGAACAGTTGTATTTTGCCTCAGGCATATAGTAATTTACTGTGGAATTTGGAGTGGGAAGAGAAACTGTTTTCACTTCAGCATATTTACCTTGAATTTTGAGAGCAGTGTATTGGAAATCATTAGTGAGTTTTCTGTCATGTGTGTCTTGTACATTTGAACAAGAGATGGACATTTATTATCTTCCAGATAGTTAAGACCATTCAATGACTTTTTCGTGTTCCATATTGCAATTTGGGTTTGATGGAGATTATGGTATTAAATTCAGTTAAAAATCCAGCATGCCTTTACTTACATATGATAAATATTCACATTAGTTCTTCTAAGTATGTGTTAGTGCTTTCCCAACCAATTCTGCTTGTATTTGAGGATTTTTAAACCTTTTGACTAAATACTTTTAAACAAATTATATATTGTATGAACAGCTGAGTTACCAAGAAGAAAATGACCTGCCTCTCTGTTTTTCAAGGTATTTTACCACTGCAGTCATCATCATTTTATGGTAGTCGGTCCTCATCAAAAGAGTACTCCACTGGCAGTTCCACCCTGGACAGGTAGGACTGATTCACTAGCATGAACTGTAAATGACAGTTCTTTCCCGGGAATTAGGATCTTCAGTTTCCTGTGTGTTTATCATGTGGTATATAACTTATATGCATAAAATGGTTTGGTTTGGTATTTCCCCCCCAGAGTACAATTAGGTATTCAGCGTGGCTACAATGCTCTAGTTAAATCTACAAACTCCAGTTACTGCTTGCAGTAGATAGACTTTCTAAAATCACTCGAGTCTATTATAGTCATTGTGAATGACTGATCCAGATGATATGTAAACTCTAGATGGTTCAAATGCTATAAAAATTCTGGAACTTTAGACTGAATCCTTGCTTAATTTTTCCCAAGTAGATAAATGGCATGATAATCTGTATTTTAATAACAGTATTTTAGTAATTCTGAATCCTGCTGAGGTTGAGATTCTTCTGTGTTAGACACTGTGCAATCAAACTCTCAGTCTCTGCCCTAGATAGATGAGATACAAGATCAAGGAAGAAAAGAAGTGTTGTCCATGCTTTACACATGAGGAACTGAGGTCCAGAGTGATTAGGTTACAAGAACAAGAGACTGAAAATAAAGACTCTAGTGCAGATGTGAATTTTAAGCATATCTTAGAAGTGGTGATCTCATGCTACACGGTCATTCTTCCTCTCGTCATACAGTGTGGCGAATTGTTAAATATCTTGAAGACAAAAGGCTTGGTTACACTGTATGCCCACCTGTGGATGTACGGAAATTTTACCAAACAAAGTATATAAGTGCTCTGGGAAGAAGTTCTCTCTCTCTCACACCTCTTTTGCATTATGATAATGTCAGTTACCTTGCATGGCTTTACCAGTCCTTGTCGTCTATACTGATACAATTCCAGTGCCATGGAACTATAGCTATTTAAGGAAGAGCGTTAGAAATCTTACACTTCTTATCCTTTTATGTTTTTAGGTCTAGTGTATCCAGCCAGCCCCCTTCAGCCAAAAGAAGCCTGGGATTTCTTTCTCAGCCTGCCCCTCTTTCTGTTAAAAAAATGAGGTCTAATCAGGATTACACAGGGTGGAACAAACCCCGAGTGCCCCTTTCCACCCATCCTCAACAACAATTACAAGGGTAAACTTAATTTTCTTTATCTAGCATGCACACTGTGATCATCAGAAAATGCACATGCTTGATAGAATTATTTAATGAAAGAAAAAAAAGTCCTGAAATTAATGAGCAGCAAGACAGAGAACACTTTTCCTAGTTTGGAAAATGTGTATTCTTAAATTCACCTCCTGAGAAGTTTAGAGATACAGTAATTTCATGTAATTCATGTTCCTTTCGTACACTTCTGTGATTCATTTCTCTATCCTGTGTATATATACACACTTTTTAAAAAAATTTTGATTGCAGAAACTCACAGGTACATTCCTGATAAATGCCACCTCCCGTGCGCTGTTGGATTAGTCTGAAGGGCAGGAGAACAGCTCCAGTGAGAAACTGGGGAGTGGCTGGGGTGAATGTCCTACACATTGGTAGCGCCGTGTTTAACGCTGACATATTTACACACTGACATACATACCATGTTCAATCTTTTTTTCAGATTTTCGAACTTGGGAAACACCTGCTATATGAATGCCATTCTACAGTCCTTGTTTTCAATTCAGTCTTTTGCTAATGATTTGCTCAAGCAAGGTATCCCATGGAAAAAAATTCCACTCAATGCACTTATCAGGTAAAATTTGCTTTCTGGGGAGAGTATTTTCTCTTTCATTACTGAGAAACTGATTTTGTAATACTGAAGCACCTTTGTAGAGCGTAGTTTGCATGCGTAGGTAACAAAATAAATCTTAGAACTTTCTGTATTTTGGAGTTTTACTTTAGAAATAGGAAGTAGACACGTAAAAATTGTGATGCTGAGTTACAAGCGGTCTTTTATATCTTCTACTGTATTTCTAGTGGCAGAGTGAAATGCTTCAGAAGAAAATGCAGGAAACTGCAAAAAAATAGATGCAGAATAACTTCTTTTTAAAACATTGCCAGCTAGGGTTTAAGCTGGTCTCTGACTTCACCTGATATGTGAGGGCTTACGCCTTTTTGGAAAATACCGTTTGCCTAGTAGCGGTGGAGATTGTTCAAGTTCTGCGTACTTAATCTCTTTCTAAATCCAGCTGAACTCTCAGTTCGGTCAAACTTCATGGCAACTCCAAAGGTTTCTGTAATATGTAAAATTCTCTTTTTCTCTTTGAGATTTTGAATTCCTGTGCCATTCAGATTCCATTGTATGACTGTCAGAAAGACAAACTGCTGTTTGCTCTGTGTACCACACTCTGCTGTTTGGGATTTTTATTATATATGCTTTGGTGTACCTGGTTTCTTTTCTCTCGCTAAACAAGATTCAGGATTATCTGAACCATTTCTGTTTCCATGTCGTAGTGTTTTATATTTTTGGGGGTCATTTCTGTTCTTGGTGTGTCATCTTGAATTCTTCCTACACAGGATCAGAGGTTGTTCCACCTGCCCCTTGAAATGTTCTTTCCCTAATTTCTGTAGAAAGACCTCTGTAGTTCATTGCCCATATACCTAATGGTAAACTGTGTGGGTAGAGCTTGTGCCATAGTACCTCTGATGGAGGGCAGTGTGTGATCCTGTGCCTAAGTACAAGTCAGAGTTGATATTTAGTAGCATCCATGGGCACTTGATCTAACATGATGAATGTTTTTCTGGTTGAAAAGTGATTGCCTCTCAACTGTTTTGTGGTGAAAAAGCTGTGTTTCCTAACATGCTTCGCTGAGCAGCTGTAGAGGGTTAGGAGAGCACACGCTGTTACTGCAGCTCAGCAGAATAGCAGAAACTTGTTGAGCTGCAGTAAACTGGTCAGATTCTTTGGTTAACTCAGTATTAGTTGTTGATTTGGGGTGGGGGGTATTGCACAGGTCTTGTCTGTCTGTCTGTCTCTCTGGGTTTTTGTCTGTGTGTCATGGAATATGACATCTTCCCGTCACCTTCTCACGTATGTACTATGACTGAAACTGTTGTGCTTGGAATGTATTGGGTGTGTATTTCCTGTGAAATTGTAAAGCAGTTGTAAAAGGTAACTAAGTGACAGTAACTGAGAGGCACAGGCACAGTCAATTTCAACAGTTTTTTAACAAAGTTACTGGTAACACTATATGTAGCTTGAACCGAGGAACTCCTCATGGCTCTTTGTTACAGCTTTCTTCTACTCTGTTGTAATGTTTTATTGCCGAAAGAAGCAAGGCTTGAAACTGAGTGGAAATTTAGAAATCAAAAAAATAAATAGAAACCAATCTGGCCATGCAAGTTGAATTTAATGATTTTGTGTTCCTTATGTTGGTGCCATGTGATTTCATATCTCCTATGAGTACAAATGTTTTCAAAAAGCGTGGAGTGTTTTTTTTCCCTCATAAAAGGTATAGCAGAAATAGGTTTATAGACCTTTATAAGGCTCTTTTCTTTACCTTAAAAGATTGTGGAATTTTTTTGTTCATCTGGGTCCCGTTCCAATGATGACCTCAAATGAGATTTCAAAATACTTGAAATGGAAAAGGTTAATTATATATGAGATATTTTCATACAGAACCCCTAAACCACTTATCGCAGGAGAAAAGCTTTTAGAGACTCTTAAGATGAGGTATCATGAGTTTTATTTTGTTCCTCTAAAGTCCTGGAAAGCCAATCAGTGTTTCATTGCATTGACTTCTGCAGACGTTTTGCCCATCTGCTTGCTAAAAAGGATGTCTGCAGCCCCGAGGTTAAGAAAGAGCTGCTCAAGAAGGTGAAAAGTGCCATTTCAGCTACTGCAGAGAGATTTTCTGGGTACATGCAGAATGTAAGTACCATATTGTCTAGAAACAATTATGTGTAATTTGCTCGGTGTTTGGACTGCATTGAACTCCTGTCAAACTTCAACTCTGTTTGTGACTGGAGCTCTTGATGAATGACAGTGATTGCCTGCTGTTGGTTAGAGCAGAACTGCCTTAATATTCTGAATGTAATGAACTAAAACATCATTTCTCCGGTCTGTGTGTGTTTGAGAGAAAGATGTGAATGAAGTTGTACAAAATCACTTTGGGTTTACCCTGTTTCTAGGATGCACATGAGTTCCTGAGCCAGTGTCTGGATCAGCTGAAGGAAGACATGGAAAAGTTAAACAAAACTTGGAAGAGTGAGCCAGTCCCTAATGAGGATAACTCGCCTGGACGGGCTTCTGATGACCTCTCAGCCACCAAAGTTTATACATGTCCAGTTATTAGTAACTTGGAGTTTGAGGTGCAGCATTCTATCATTTGCAAAATGTAAGTATGCTTGAGAGCTTTTCCCATAATTACCTTCAAAGACTGGGAAGTGTTTCCCTCTTACATGGTTTCATCTGCGGTCTCTAACTAGAACTGTGTTTTTTCCAAAGCTAGTCGCTCAGAAAATATTCTACAGTCTAGAAGTGCAGTAAACCACACACCACACTGTCTGTTGCTACAGGTGTTCTTTAAACATTCTCAAACCATCCAATTGTTCATTACCTGTCCAGTGGAAAGTCTCTGTGCTTTGCTTTTTCTGTACCGGTTGTATGAGAGTAGAAAGAAAAGGGGATTTTAGTCAAGTAATGTTACCTCTTTTTTTAAAAAAAAAAAAAAAAAAAAAAAGGAAGCCATGCTTTGATTTTATTCTTTCTAAGTGCTTCCAGGGAATGGCATTTTCTTCTGTCTCTCTAAGTTATTGTGGAAAAAGATGTAAACCATTACATCTGGGCACTTGCTGTGTATGACCTGTGCACCATTGCCATACGGGATGCTTACATTCCACAGAGTTTTCGTGAACACAGATATTTGGGAGTATTACTTTGTGTGTACTGTGTTAGTCCCTTAAATAATTAAAAGTAGATTGCATGCAGGTAATAATTATTGAAGAGAAACGACTGTAGGGTCTCTTCCCCACCCCACCCCTCTCCCCCCTCAAAAAAAGCATAAGAATGAGATTTTTTTTGTTGTTTTTGGAAGGACTCCACTATTTCATTTCTAAAACCAGTTTGAAAGTATTTCTGTATTTCTAGGCTTTTCCTTTTCCTAGTCTGGGCTCACTTCTTTTCTCCTAAGAATGCTGAATGAGGAAGATGTGTTCAGTTACCTAGCAGTCCCTTTCATTTCCTGTATACCTGACCGCTTACCTCTCCAAAGCAGTCTGTGGTTTTCTGTTCTCACCCTTACACAAATGTTTCTTTCAACTTCGAAAGCATCAAAGTGAAATCCCAAAATGCAACTTCGTCATAAGCATCAAACAGTTTCATCTTGATGAGTCAAATTAGATAGCTCAAGAGGCATATATTTACTGGGAAGTTACTTTAGCCTAAAAAATGTAAGTTGCCATTAATTTCAAGTATATTTTTCATCGGACTTGCATAACCGCGTTTCTTTTTTAGGTGTGGTGAAACAGTCACTAAACGAGAACAGTTTAATGACCTCTCCATAGACCTTCCTCGAAGAAAGAAATTGCTTCCTTCCCGGTCGATCCAGGATTCCCTTGACCTCTTCTTTCGGGTACATAATTTTGGGGTGTTTTTATTCACTGTGGAATATGGAAATTTGGGTTGTGTAGCTGATTATTAGTTGCTATAACAGTGATTACAGGCCTGTGAAATAGTGAACTTTGCACTTTTTTGAGGTTTGTACATTAACAGTATACAGGAGTTTTATTGTAAAATGCTGTGTAGAAATTAACTGATGCTTGCAGTACTGCTGTGAAAGAGGTACGCTTCCCCATTTTGTGGTAGAAGAGCTGAGGCGTAAACAAATACAAAAGAGAGAAGGGAGGCTGTCAGGTTGAGATAATCACTCAGGAATTGCTGTTTCCTCTCCTGGGCTAGGATGCTTCAAGAGCTTATGTACTGGCCTAAATTAGTATGGAGGAAAAAAGGTCATGCAGATACAATAATTAAAAAAATACTTGTAATATGTGAATGCCTGTCTTGTAAGTAGAGAGCTTCAAGTTGAGGTTTCTGAAAGCTAAAAATGAGCCTTGTGTCTGTAAATTAGTGTTGTACTTTGTCGTATCTTGAGACAGACCTGTGTGTGTTCTCCATTTACAGATAGTGTTTTTAACAAGTAGAATAGTTGACATGCTTATTCTTCTAAAAGCTGGTGGAGGTCTTATGATTTTTTTAAAAAAATCTTAAAAATCTTAAAATGATAGAGGTGTCATTTGGCCTCACTTAAAGAAAAGGGCTATAGAAATGTTTGATGGCTAAGTCATGTAATTTCAGTACAGTGATGCTTCCCCTTTTGCTGTAAAACTTTTGTTCAAAACTGTACTCTGGTGCAGCACGTCCTTGACAAGTTTAGATGAGGATAGCTTTTCAGGAAGAAAGTTGAGTGTTTGAACAAGAGGGAAGAGACTTCGTGGCAAATTGTCCTCCACCAAAGGTTATTAAAAAAAAACATCTGTGTTGGGAGAGAAAACTGTAAACCTTGCAAGATAGTCCCCTCTCTTTGGAAGCTGAGGTGTCTCAGCTGTGGCTAATTCACTGGTCTGCAGTAGACTTGCAGGAAAAATTCCACCTGTGTTAGTGGATATGTTGTCACGTTGTAAGCTCTGCTACCTGTCCTCTTACCAGATGCCCTCTTGTTAGGTCATGTTGAAGGTGATGATAATTCGAAGTGTAACTGCTGTTTTGAAGAGCTGCGACAGCCAAAAGCGATGTGCTTTCTGTTGAGATCTGTTTGGTGTATCTTTTGTTCCACTAGTCGTGTTTCTGTCCTCTTAAACAGGCAGAGGAGATTGAGTATTCCTGTGAGAAGTGCAATGGAAAGTCTGCTGTTGTCACACACAAGTTCAACAGGCTTCCCAGGTAAATGTTGATGGCAGTTCCTCTCTTTCCTGGAAGCACAGGTTACAAAAGTGCAAGGAAGAGTCCCTTGAAGGGTAAAGCTGGGAAAATGGGTAGAACAGTGTGTAGGGTGGTCAGCATGTGAGAAAGATGCACGTGCAGACAGTAGTCTTCGTGCTGTTCTTCAGTTTCCCTCTAAAGAAGCTCTCTTGGGCATTCTCTGCAACACTTCTCTCTCCCTATTGTCACACAAGGAGGGATGATTTTCCCCTTGCCCTTTCCTTGGGGTTTCTGAGATGTGAGGGAAGAGGAAGCAGTAAGTATATTCTGGAAGTTTAGTATTTTGTGCTCAGCTGACCTGATGGGCAGGACTGAGTTGGAGGCATTAGTGTCAGAAGGTATGTAGAGGGTTTTACTTTGATCAATTAATTCTTCCCATGCTGATAACTGTTTTCTCTCTCAGTAAGCATGGCACTTGGAGGAAGAAGGCAGACACTTCAAGGGTTAATGGCCTGCTCAATAGTTTCTGACCTCGTGGTTGGGTTTAATTCATTATTTAGAGTGGAAGTACTTGGAAGCAGGGATCATTTTCTCATGGAATGTAGAGCTGAAAGAGTCTGTTGGATGACTGTCTGGCCTATGTCCTTGCCCCAGGTGTACTCACACTGAATGCAGTAACTTGGTAGTTTGCGTGTGTGTTGCTTAAATAACGTATTTATGCTGGCACTGCCAAACCCTTGTCAAAGTTTTCGAATATTAGCACAACGTAAGTGCTGACACAGCTGCGTGATCTAAACAGACAATACAAAGTGCAGCATAAGGGAGAAGATTCAGCGTAAGGAGGCCTTTTCTGGCTCTCTATACTGTTGTGATCAAAAGCTCAAAGAGAAGGTGTCATGACAGATAAACCAAGTACACATCTTGCACTGGGCACAGTTCCTCCTTGGTTTTGGGCAGCTGTGTGATCCCTCCATCACAGTCTTGAATATCTGGGAATAATATACTAGTGCTCTGGCCTATAATGATAGTATTTCAGTTGTTTCCTAAGTCTCACTGCATAGTAGAAATAGTGAGTTTGGCAAGAGCTGCTTGCTTCTGCTTGGCCGAAGAGTGAGGTGATGCAGACCAAAGCAGGAAGCCTCTTGAGCCGGCAGTCTGCCCTCTGCCCCTTGCACAAAGTTGATTGATGGAGAGAGAGAGAGAGAGAGAGAGATGGATAGCGTTTCCC
The DNA here is from genome assembly GCF_034619465.1 of Leptosomus discolor. Classification (NCBI taxonomy): domain Eukaryota; kingdom Metazoa; phylum Chordata; class Aves; order Leptosomiformes; family Leptosomidae; genus Leptosomus; species Leptosomus discolor. Next base: position 17,819,680 of record NC_141395.1, on the reverse strand, counting down.
TACCACCCCGAAGTAATAGTCTGGCTTAGAGTCGGGTGAATGCATTTTGTAAACAGGACTGCTTGAATTTTAAGTGGCTTCTCTCTGACTTCTGTCTTGAGGTTAACATTTGTCCTTCTCTCATGTCTCTCAGGGTCCTGATCCTTCATCTGAAGCGATACAGCTTCAACGTAGCGTTGTCTCTCAATCACAAAGTCGGGCAGCAGGTGGTTATTCCAAGATACTTAACGCTGCTGTCGCACTGTACGGAAAGCACTAGGCTGCCGCTGACGCTGGGGTGGAGCGTCCATTCTGCAATGTAAGTGTACAACTTGGGATTGATCCATGCCGTGTGAAGCACGTGTGCCACAAGGTAGGCAGTTGTCAGGTCTCCTCCAGAAGATGTCTGGGCAGGGAAACATTAAAGTTATGCAGCTTCAGATGCGCACTGCTTGTTTGTAATGATGCCGTCATGAGAATGTGTACGGAAAAGAAATATGACAGGAGTTGGAAGAGTTAGTGGGGCATTATCTAGGGAATACGTGGTAAGATAATATTATTTACTGTCCTTGAAAATAACTTTCTGTCTTTTTTTTAAGAAAGCTTCTGTTAGTAACTTCGAAAATTTATGCCTCAGTCCAAAATAATCTAGATTACCTTTCCTTTCACAGCACTTAACTCTGCTTAGGAGATGTAACATCCCACCTTTTCCTGCTAAATTCCACTTGTGCCTTCTGTGCTATCATTCATTTTTCGTTCTTTTCTGTGCCACTGTAGAACCTGAGCACTTCATATGCTGAAAATACTCTCTCCTGTTCCCTGTGACAGTTATTTCTGTACAGCCACTTGTCCTGAGACACTGAGATTAAATGTGCCAGTTGTCACATAGGAAGTCTGTGGCAGAATGAGGAACAAGAAACCCTCAGGTGTCTTGTGTTCCCTGCCTAGTGACATAACCATGGTAGCCATAGTGAGTTAGGACATATCCGACGTGTATGTTCAGCAGTGCGGCATGTGTTCTTGTGCTGAATGTTTAGTGGTGTTTGAGGTTTATGTGGATGTTTCCTAAGAGCTTGCTTAAACAATAGAAATCTTAAACACAACAAACAGCTTAAGCTACCAGAGCAGAAATATTTCAAAGTATGTTTGAAAGAGCTTTCCAGTGGCTTTTTTGAGTCACTGAAACTATTCTGATTGAGCGGAGTGTGGAAGGCTGGAGAGAAGCAGTCCTTGTTTGAGGGGGAAGATGAGAAAAGATTTCTGCACTGGCAGCCATCTGGTGGATAGATGTGTAGTGATAGTGATGGGCTCTGAGGAGCCCATGAAAGGATTAAATGGAGCAGGAAGTTTGCTTAGAAGAATCTAGGTAAGGGAGGAGAAATAGAGACGTGGGACATGCCAGAAAACCGGCTGATCCAGACAGCAGCAGGAGACTGTGGTTTGGGAGCAGGAACTCAAGTGTTGGTGGGAATAAAAAATAAAGGAATGAGCTGTCTTGACATGGGAGCCCAGAGCCTTTAATTTGCGAGCTTGTCCCTAAGGGTGCATCACTAAGAAGTGAATCAAGTTTAAAGGATTGTATATGGTTTTGAACAACTGTTGTATATTTATAGCATGATGGAGTTATTACTCTAAGCAATTAGCAAGTACATAATGGTATTCTACTTGTTTCTTTGGTCATGGATTTGCATGCATAGCAGACAAGTAAACACTTATTTTTTTAAAGACTGTAACTGCTGCAATAAATACTTTGGTTTTTTAATAGTTCACGTCCGTTGAAAGCCTCCCAAATGGTGAATTCCTGTACTATAAGCACTTCCACACCTTGTAGGTGAGTTATAGCTCTGAAATGCCCATGGCCTGGGGTTTCAGGGGATAATTTTTAAGGCATTTTAAAATTTTCTAATTCTTCTTTAATCTTTCCACTTTTTCTATTTGTTTTCTTTATCTTTTTTCTATTTTTTCTGTTGTAGTAAATTATTTCAGCTACTGTCTCTTTTTCATATCTGAGTTTTATTGGTGTTACATGCTAGCTGAAATTAATATCAAAGGTAAAATTTGCCTAGTTGACCCAATCACCTTAGCATTTCTTTTGAGAACCTTTGGGGACTTGTAAGTAAGCAAAGATGATTTTTTTTTTTTTTTTTTTTTCCAGGCAGAAGGCTGAGCATCAGAGTGAGAGCTGGGTTTAGTTTGTACAGATGATTTGTCAGTGCCAGATACCTTAAACTAGCTTGCATTTGTAGTTGCAAGTCACATGTATAAGAAGCAAAATGGTTTCTAATTCTGCAGTCTAGCTCTTTGTTCTGTTCTGGCTCTATGGAGCCCCAGTGTGTGTTTTGGGAAGAGGTGGTTAGTTCCTTAAGTTTATTTGCAAAGGTGAGGAGGCATTATTTTTATAGGCTGTTATGAAAGGCCAGTTTTTGATACAGTGAAAAATGTGGTATCACACTAGATAGTTTTGCATTGTGGAATACTTAAAGACCAGATTTCCTAATTGAGCAGAAATCGTGACTTCCCCAGACTCCCTTGTCTTCTGTTCTAAAGAAGCAAGAATTTGTCTTCATGAAAGAGCAAACAGGAAAACTGAAAAACTTACACAGGTTTGCACTGTTTATATCCTAGTGATGATGTGGGAAGTCCTGTGTTCAGCTTCGTAAAACTTTAGAAGGCAAATGGTTTGTGCCAAGTTCTACATGTTACTGTGGACTCAACTCATTTGAGTACTGTCTGGGATTGTTAGGTTGTAAAGTGCAGAAACCATGGCCTTAGAAGCCAGAGCCACACACATAGTAACTTTTAACCTTGTAAGTTGCTATTGCAGTGCCTACTGCTATTGAAGTAGGTGTGTCAGTTAACCTAGTAAAATACACCTTTTCTGAAAACTCTGCCTGCTACATTAATAAATTGTCATTGTCAGTCGTTGCAGTTTGTTCCCCGAATTTTACTGCCCTGCCATGTGAAAGCTGGGTGCAATGCTTCTTTAACGGTTACTTCGAAACAGATTTGTACAATGGTGCAATGCTATGAAGTTTTATAGCCGTGTTTTTAATTTACAGAAAATACACCTTCAAGTCAAAGAGCTCTGCAGCACTCTGTGTAGATTCTGACAGTGATGATGAGCCGTTGAAACGCTCTGTTGCCCATAGCCAGAGGTTGTGTAACGTACAGAGTAGAGATCAGCAACAACTGCAAGAAGAGCCAGAGAAGGTAAGGGAAAAACCACAAACTTTCGTATACACAGATACTGTATCTGCTCACGTCTGGCCTGTGCGTTTCTTAGGATAGACTGTGTGTGAAGTTGATGTAAAATAAGGGGTTTTTTCTCCTAATTAGCACTACAATGCTGGGAGTGCTTTGCTAATTGACCTCTCTGTACAGTTGTTTTGGGTTCCCACTGGGAACAGAGGTAATTGTGTTGCAACTGCACTTGAGTTTTCAGGTTATGTGTACCAGCTGCTTAGCAGTTTTGTCAGTCCTTTGGGTAACGTCCACTAATAATGTTCCCAGGCTAAAGTATAATGGACTGTCGGTAATAAAATTATGCAGTAAAGCCTTTGATTAAATTCGCTCCAGTACAAGTTGGGCTAAGCAAAATATTCAATTGAGAGAACTTCCTGCACATCTGATCTGTGTCCCCTTTCAAATGTGGCTTTTTAAATGCTTTTAGAAACTGTGAAGCTATCAGTCTTTGGAGGTGGACACACAGAACTGTGTAGAGATCAAGTTCATTGGTGTAAAGGCACAGTTAACTTCAGATTGCCTTTGAGCTTTTCCTTGTGACTAGTATTAATGTTGCCAAGATACTTTTTGCCTCTATCAGGGCAGTGTATTAGCAGGTAGATGAGTTGTGTGGGAAGGAATGATGATCCAGAAGGGAAAACAAGAAGCTTAGAGGATTATCGTGCAGTACCACTTTCTTCTATTAAGAGTCTTGCAGGCCTAGTGCTTAGGACAGGTGTCCTTCATCTCTGCTTCTCCAAAGTTTTTGACAATGTCTGGGGTTATTTTAATCAAGCAGACACTCGTGGTCTTGATTATGGCATTAAAGGACAGTCATGAAGATGGCTGAATAACAGCAGGTAACAAGAGGAAGGTATCTGCAGTTTCTGATCTGATGGGAAGATCAAACCAAGGGAGGATCCCGATCCACTCAGTATTTAATGAATGATAAAACAGATAATGATTATTACATTTTCAGAAGACCCAGAGCTGGGAAGCTCAGAACTACAGTTAATAATCTTGATAAATCTGAGAAATTGCATAAAAATAGGAGGGGTTGTTCAGTAGAAACAGGCTAAAGATGCTAATCTTAGGAGGAGTAATTGACTGTAAATGCAGGATGGGAACAGCTGGAAAAGCAGTGGGCCTTGAGAAAGGGCGTGAAAGGTGACAGTCGGTCACAAGGTTGGGCTGGTTGAAAAGGCAGAGGCATGGCCTGCAGCTTGTGTGAAGTAACCCTACTTTTTTTCCTCAGGGTTGAGCTTTAGCTGAAGTTCTGTATATTCAGCTTTGGGCTCCAGACTGAAGAGAGTTATAGATTAATTGGAGAGGGGCCAGAGGAGAGGAACATGAATGGTCAGAGGTCTAGAAAGAAAGATTTTTGGGGAAAGGGCAGGCTAGTCCACTTAGGCCTTTAGTTTAAGGAGAAACCTAAATAGGGCTTTTGCCTTCAAGAAAATGGAGTAAATAGAATGGAAACACTTGAGCTTTTTCCATGCCTGTGGTGGAAAGAACAAGTAGTAATAGACTAAACTGCAGACAGTAATTTTTAGATTAAGTATTGGGGAAAATTTCATGATGCTCAGGATGTGTAAGGATGGAATGGATTGCTTTGGGAGAAAGCAGAAAACCTTTGCTGAAGGTCTCGGGAACAGGGTAGGCAACTGCTGTCCTGCGTGGCACATCTATAGCTGGCTGTGGGTGGGAGAAGGAAACTAGCTTGTCTTTGAAGTCTCTCTTAATGTATAGAAAAAGTACTCCAAAAGCCCTAAATGATTCTTCCTCGAATTTTGTTTCTGAGGAAGTGTAGGTAGTCTCTATTGCACAAGCCTTGTGAGTGCAGAAATTGTGGGAATAAAACCTATTAATTTGAATAGCAAATTAATTATGGGCTTTCCAGCCTGTTGTGGGAAAGAGACAGTGGTGGTGATGATTCCATGTAAGTGACTTTATTCTTTGTGGCCATGCGTGTTGGCCACTCCTCAGCCACAGGCCTGACCAGCCATCTGTGATCATTAACCAGATCCTCTGTCCTTCTCAGTCTTGTCCTGGGGGGACCTGCTCCTGGTCCTTGGAAGTGGCATTACTGCTGCCACACCGTTTCCCTTGGTGTGCTTCTCACAGCAGCTGTGGATGGGGTCACATCAGGGGCTTGGCAGTCGCTTTGTGTGGCTGGTATATCCCCTGCAGGGCACTGCTTGCACAACAGTCCTGCCGTGTGGGAGAACAGACGTGGTGTTGTAGGGGCAAATAGCATCATCCAGCTACAGTGAGCAGAACTGCGATTTCTGTGATTCCTGCTGCTGCAGATGAAGTAGTGTTTGAAGTACTTTTTAAAAATACTTATTTAAAGCAGCCTGCCTTAGAGCCTAAGCTACTTAAAATCTATGCAAATAATTTCTAATAGAAAGTTGTATTCAAATAATGCACAGATGCTGCCAAGTCTTTACAGTCCAGCCACTGAATTAGTGGTAGTTGTTGGCAAAGTGCCTGGAACTAGGGTTTGCTGAAGAGCTAAACCAATTTTGACGTTAGTAGCCTACAGGTGCAGAGAGAGAAATCAGAAAGCTTAAAAAGCAGGTACTCTGCTTTCCTTATTCAGCACATGAATAGATGTGAGGAGAGAGGTTTTAATTTGTCAGTTCTAATTCTTGGAGGGCTTGTTGTGTAGAACAAGCAATTTAGTCAGCTAATTCATTTGCTAATCTCGTTTGATAAGCCAGTTCTAATACAAAGTGTTTGCTGTATAAAACTAGTCTTGCTCATCAAAAGCTTGGTGTGTTTAAGTAAAAAACAGCAGTAAAACTGTATTTTTGTTCATGTTAACAAAGTTCTGAGATCCATCCAAATGCAGTTTGAAATAAGACCTGGATAAGTACATTCTGATAGAAACGATTTTTCCCTGTTTTTAACATAATATAGGGGAAAAATTAAGCATATAATAAGTAGTGTAATTGTGTAAATATGTATACATGGAGGTTAACCTCCTGATTAATGGTTAATATTGAAATTATTGAAATTACTGTGTTAGTCGCAAATCTGTATGGTGTGGGAGTTGATAAGCGTCAGTTTTAGGAATATAAGTAAAAAAGGAAAAATTCAGATTAAGACTGAAGTGTTTTTCCTTTCTTCCAATTTAAAGTCTTTCTGTTCTCCTTAGGGAGGAATAATTCCCCCCTTTCCATGGTTAACTGTTTTTCTTACTTGGTTTGCAGAGTCCTGGCACCTGCTTGCCCAAGATTTTGTATGGCAAGTCTGCAGCACCAAACCTAATACCAGCCTGATTTCAGTTCCTATTCTTCCATCCCTGTGTTCCAGTTCAATTACTCTCATATTGCTGCTTCAGCCTTTGTTAACAAACCTGCCATTTTGCTACTTGTGCCTCAACACTGACTTGATAGGGGCTTGACAATTCATCAGAACCTAAAGGTGGAACGCGTGTTGAAGGAAAGGAAGAAGGGAAGAGTTATCTTGTGTATGTTAATCCACAGGGCCTGTAAAAACTGGTTGTAGTTTATATTTAAATGTTATTCCTTGGAGTGAATGCAGCTACAAAGGTTGTCTCTCCATTGAGTCTCTATCTGTTTAATGTTGACAGAGCCAAATTCCCGCTCCCACTCCCTGTGTTAATAAAATAAGAAAAATCTCCACAGAAATGTAAAGCTGATGTTATATACCTGTTTATTCAAGCACTTAATCATAACTCCATTCATCTTTAGGGTTCAAAAAGGAGTAAAATGGAGGGTGATAAACCTGAGCTGGGTAATGCTGGTTTTGATGGGATGAGCGAAGATGAGCTGCTAGCAGCTGTCTTGGAGATTAGCAAAAGGGAAGCTTCTCTGTCTCTGAGCCATGATGAAGATAAGCCCACAAGCAGCCCAGACACTGGTTTTGGAGACGACGAAATTCAGGAATTGCCGGAAAACCTGGAATCTATGGAGATGGAGAAACCCAAAGCGGCATTAGACTCAGGTAAGGCAAAGTAACCATCTTAATTGGACTATAGCGAGCTAAAGCGGGTTACTGATAGCAGCAGGTTAGTAAAGTATGGTGGCAGAATCTGGCTGCAAGTGCACTGCTGAAAATGCCTGACTTGCTCAGAGGTTTCTTACAGTTTCCTTGTGTATAAAGCGTTTAATTCGTTGAACTGTGAAAATGTATTTTCTTGTATGTCTGTCACTTCTCTGATAAAGGTAAGGTCATCTTCAGAATTAATTTCCATTTTTTTCTCTCCTGATTAACACGTGCTTCCACTGGTTCCCGTCCCAGACAATTCAATTTACTAAGATTTGGCAGTGTCTGGAACTTAATCTTCCATAATCAGAAAGTATTTTCACTTCTGTAGCTGTTGCAGCCTGGGCAGCACAGTAGCAGTGTTCACATTGGTAGGGTGCGTAAGACTAGAGCACTTTCACATATGCTGTTATTTTGTCACTAGTTACTAATGAATTTAGCTCTGTAATTTTTTCTTGCGCTTTTTTATGTGGAAGTAGACCCTTGAGCATAAGAGACTCAGCATGTGAATTACGGCCGCTGACCCAGAAACACAGCTAAGTACAAGAAGGAGCCTGTTTGATCTCAGTGTGGGGAAATCGAGTGTCTTCCTTTAGTTGGCTGAAGAAAATTTAGGTGTTTGTCATTTCTTGTGTGCTACGTGGCTTTCAGTCAGATTTTTAATTCCACTAGCCTGGAAAAACGTGCCAACGATACGCTTTCCTTCTCCTCTAAGAGCCAGGAGGTTAAATACTAACAACAAAATTCACACTTGTTTGAATGCACAGCTCTTGACAGCTTTCACATTGGAAGGCAGTGTGTAAGAAAACTAGGTCTGGGGCCAGCCTTGTTGGCGCCCTCCTTTGTATGCAGTAATGTTGCTTATGGTTGTGTGAAAGAAAGTTGTGAGAGGGTGACCACATAAATGTATCTCTCCAGGTTTTCTTTGAGAAGTATAATGTAGTTATTTGAAGGCTCTATTGTGACACTTAAGCAAAAAGTGTGTGTTTAATACAAGTTTCTGTATTTTCTGATTAAGAATGCAGTTAAACACTCAACATTGCATTCAGCTTTCTGTATTTGACTGTGTGTGACCAAAAACCACAGGTACTACTCAAAAGCATATGGTTTGGCATTCAGATGAGATGTGTGTGTATGTTGAGTTACCGGTTATGGCAGCTGAATGAAGCACGCCATGAGTTCACAGTCCTGTGTTCTGTTTCAAGGAGATTTGGTTGCAAAGGATGCTTGGCTGTATCAGACGTTGATTCTAGACATGACAGATTTAACATCATCCATTTCTTGTTACAGCTAGTAATACTATTTTTTTTTGTAAGCACTGAATAATTCGTGGTACTTTCAAAAAAGGCTAGTTTAGATATGTTAGGAGATGCCATTTCTGCTACACAGTCCTCAAATAACGGTTGTGTGAGTCGAGTGAGTATTTCTTCTTATATTGGAAGTTTTCAAAGGTCATGTAATAAATTCTGTTTTGTTTTTCATCTTAAAAGGATTAGACTGATGGATTATAGTTCTGGTGGTCTTGTGTTTAGGAGGTCACAGATACCGAGACTGCTGCCTTGTATAATCCTCGCTAATAACTAATGAGCAGATGTTGAAGTCTGCACAGGGCAAAACTATGAAGTTTCACATGTTGCTGCATGATAGCTGTTGGAGCAGGTCCTGACTCTTTCTCAGCTGCAAGCAAATGGGAGAAGCAAAGTGTCCTGCAACTGCAGGAGGTGTATGCAGTGGTTAACGAATGTTCATTTCAGAAGTTTTGTAAAGTACTTCTGCTGTAGCGTTCTCTTTAAAGGAGAACTGAAAAGTGATAATCTTCTTGCATTTTAAAGCTGTAGATAGCGCTCACAAGATTGAGGCTCTTACCTGAAGCAAAAAGTTGACAAATTTAAACAGTCTGAGATTTGTGCTTCGCTCTGTCTTACATATGATTTGGCTTTAATTGTGGCTTCGTCTGTAGCACTCCGAGGTATAATATGCAATGCAAATTTTTGTAATCCATGGTTCCTTCTAGAGAAATTCAAGTGTCAGCTTTGTGGCTGCAGAAACCTAGTGGTGTGTGCTGTCTTGCTTTAGTTAAAGTTGCTGTTTCTGAGTGAACATAAAAGGCGAAGAGGAGAACAGGTTCAGGGATTAATCAAATGGGTCATATTACACCTGTTAAAATAAAGTACAAGACTGCGCTTTGAAGCTCCTTCCGTTTGACTCTTGCGTAGTTTTTTTATGGCTGGTGAGCTCTCCCTGTCAATAGGTGTCACTGTGCTGCAAGGATTGTGATGATTTAAAGAGGCTTTAGCTGGTAACAAACAGATAGACCTAGGAAAGCATAACTGTACTTTCTGATTCCTCAGGTCCTGCCAATTTCACCGAGATAACTAAAGATTTTGATGAGAATAAGGAAAACAAAACTCCGGAAGGCTCCCAGGGGGAGGTTGACTGGCTGCAGCAGTACGATATGGAGAGAGAGAGGGAAGAACAAGAACTTCAGCAGGCACTGGCTCAAAGCCTTCAAGAGCAAGTAAGAAATAAAGTTTGCTTCCTTGGGTTGTCTTCCCCAACACTGGAAACCTGATGGCTAAAGGAAAAGGTTGTGTTCAGGCAGTAGCTGCAAAGGGATTCTGCTGCTTTTTTGAGAGAACCAGATGAAAAAAGATTTGGGTTTCTTCTAGCTCCGGTGTCAGTAGAAGGATGGCACTGGATGCATCTGGGCCCATTTCCTATGTGCTTTGGAAACCATATATATCACATCACAGACCTGCAGATTTCTTAGCTTTCCGTGCACATTTATACACTGGCTTGTAACATTACATAAAAACGATGACAGACTGGACTAAACTCTTGCTCTCTGTCACTGAGCACCAAGCCCGCCTTCAGCTTCCCTGGCAGTTACTTCTTGCAGCGTGTCATATCAAGGCTCGGTGAAAAAGGCAGGTTTCAAAGCAAAGGCGAAGAACAGCCGTGCCAGGTCAGGTTAGAGATCTGTCTATCCCAGTGCCTTTTTTCTGGTACTAGCAAGTAGGGGATGCTTGGTGAAGACTAGAGGAGCTGCACATTTATGTGATCCTTCCCTCTTAGTAAATTGGAAGAAGGATACCAAATAAATTAGTCTAAACCAAGTCTTTTAAACTAGACTTGGAAAGAACTGGGATCTCGGATTGTGTGCTAACCATCTGTATTCTGCTTGAATTTCAAGACCTGTAACTGATTTCCACAAGTTTAACCGAGCCGCTGAGAGTGAAGCAAGGGCTTAGCCAGGTCGTTCTTTAAATAGGTGCCGTTCTCTGCTCTCTATTAATACTAAAGCTGCCATGGTTTTCCTTATGAGATCTGATGTTTCCATGGCTCTTGGGTTTTTCTCTCTCATTACTCATTATGAGGTGCTGGTTGGTATGTTCCATGCCAGATGTAGCTTTGATTCAGCGATGCTGAGTAGTTTAACAAAGATTCGCAAATGCTTTAGAAATGGTGAGATAAAAGGCCTCACGCTAAGAATGTAAAACTGCCCTTTGAGTGTTGTTCTGCTACAATTCTGAAGCAAAAATCTGCTATTCTAATGATTCAGGCATAGAAATGCGGTAGCTGTGGTTATCTTGATTTGAAATGAGTATTTAGGGTTCTGCGCTCAGGTGCACTGAAAGCTTTCAAACCCTGAATTAAGAAGCCAGCTCATTAAATATTATTGACTGGCTTGCTGTAGCTCTGAGCTTCTAAGGTGGTGGGAGGAACAGGGGCATGATATTATCCAAAGATTAGAAGCGTTTGTTGAATTGAGGTTTCTTTGCTACTTGTTCATGGTAATATCTTTAATACCTGGTTGTTTAGTGGTGTCTTTTTTTGCATCCTGCCTTTGTGAAATACACCTGTTAGGTAGAACCACAGGCTCTACTTTTAAATGGCTTAAAAGTAATAAAATCTGTCAGGATTTAACAACTCCATTCTCAGCTGGCTTTGAGCAAAAGTCTAAATTTTGCCGAAGTGTGAGGAGCTTTGTGTGTAAGTGACAGCTTTCCTTAGCGAAGGGTTGCAAATTCACTCAGATGCTTTTCAAATTAATGATCCAGAGAAAGCATTTGGTGTTACTAGAGACTCGCTCTGCTGCATACCAAACTTCAGGAGCTTTGACGAGCCTTAATGAAGGTTTGTCCCAGGTTCTGTTGCACGGGAACATTGGACTCTTGCTGGTTGCAAACATTCCTTCACACAGAACCTTTAATTTACAATGTCAGGTTTGTTGTAGAAACCAGAGCAGCACTGTTTCAATGGAAAAAGAGCACCACAAGAATTTTAAACAGTGAAGTGTCTCAATGAGCTAAGTTTTGTTCTCTTCCCATTAGGAGGCACGAGAACAAAAAGAGGATGATGACCTTAAACGAGCCACGGAATTAAGTCTACAAGGTGAAACTTACTTAACTTCTTCCAGGCTGTTGCTTTTGAGGGAAAATAGTTCTGTATGTATGAGTGCAGCTCCTGAGCATCTGTAAAACAGCTGGCATTCCGTGTTCTTCTGGTGGGTGCTTTGTTGTGTTTGGTTTTGCTCAGGTCAGATTTTCTTGCTCTTGGGCTCTGGGTTGTGAAACAAATGCCAGGAAAAATTTAATATGAAAAATTGCTTATTTCAGTCTCATGAGTTTTTAATTAGATAGATATATCTAATATATGATATTACGTCTATATAATAGGTATTTTAATATATAATATTAATCTAGAGAGAGCAAAATGGACCTTGAAATTTTGCATTCCCAGCAAAAGCCAGCATGCTAATGGCTCTAGTCAGAGCGTAAGGATTATCTCTTACTTGCATTGATATTTTAGTCCTGATTAATGAATGCACTGGCCTTGCGCAGGAAAATGAGTAAGTGCTGTATCTGTCTGATACAGGATGGGAGGGAGAGACCTCACTGCGAGGTATAGCTGTTGGGGGTGAAAAAAGAAACCTAAAATACTCCGACTTCTCCAAATCCAGGCAGTGTGGTGCGCCTCAGGCACTGTATAACATTTGTGTGAGGCTGGTATGCGAGTGATTTCATACAATCTGGCAGAGCAAAGCATAACCAAGGGAAAATTTCTGCTCCAGAGAGGGAGAGGGAGGGGTAATGAAGTATTGTGTTAAGATACTCGTAGTTGCTTAAGCATGTTTAAAGGCCCTCGGTTATTCCTGCATGAATCTGTGCCTGCTTCTGAAGAGACGTTGAATGCTGCTTAAGCATCCCTCAGCCCAAGTCCTGTCCCCTGATGAGCGCTGGCAGGCTGAGCACCCGGTCCCTCTCAGGTCTTCCTTGATCCGTGTCCAGGAAGAATTCAAGGCTAGAAATCCTTCCTCCTTCTGACTTGCAGTTGTTTGACTTAAACATGAGCGTTGCCTTGTGCTTCTCAACTTGCTACTGTCTCATTTGTAAGGCATCAGCCAGCAGTTGTTCAAGTTGATGCTAATAATCTGGAACGTATAGCTGGTAGTATTTGTCTTGGGAAGTTTCCCAGCGGTGCTGCAATCAAAGAACCACTAGTCATCCAGGGGCCGTTGGTGAGGTGGTGTTTAGCAATACCCGTGGCAAGTGCTTCGTGTAGGGACCTACCAAAGCGGCTGCGTTTCTTGGCTGCAGTCTAGCTTACAACAGCCCAAGTAAGTGTGGAAACCAGCAGTAAAATATTCTCAGTTAAACAGATTCATCTATAAACTTCCCAGGAGGATTATGGTAATCCAACGTTTGACGATTTAACAGGGCAAGCAGTGTGAGAATTTCTTTGGCAAAACATCTCCATCATAACTGGCGTGATGGTCTCTTTCAAAAAAAATAAAGTGTCCTGAGCAGTGTCCTGTTAATCTCAACTTCTCATCCACCCAGGACTCCGTAGCTTTAATTTAGCTGGTGAAAGCATAGCTACTTCTCCTAATGAGTACTGTACAAAATCTTAAATTAGTTGGGTAGTTGCAGAATCCCAGGAAGTTTGGAACAGCGTGTACAGGGAGCAGCGGTGCCTTCCGGCTCTTTACAGAACGCTGCCTGCATTTTGCTCAGCCAAGCAAACTGGAAGTTCCTGTGGTGAGCAGCCTTCTTACGATGGAAAACAATGAAAAGATGCCTGCTGCCAGCAGCAGCGTTTTGATGCCAGTTTTAATTGAAAAATGCACTTTGTTAATGCAACTTATAGTTAAAACTGTAATTCATAACTTCTCGTTGCAGAAACTTGCAGTTCACAGACCAGACTGGCTGTACTTCTTTTAATGTCAGTTCTGGCTACAGACCACTGGTGCTCTGGAGTGAATGAGGTGTTTAAATGCTCTTTTAGCACCCAGCTGTCATTGCCATAGTGCCCTTTTGTAAAAGTATCAGAGAGATGATGCTAAAATGAATTCTGTAGTCCAAGATGCTTTTCTTAACTATTGTTCAGACGTGTTGAGGAAGGGAGAAAGTTTTTATTTGCTAATTCTGGTATCTCCTGCTTTCCTTGGACAGGGAGCCTGAAACGTTAGCATTTTATTGTGTGTGTTTATGAGGGTAGATGTACCTCAAGCTGTTGTGAATTCCTGTGTGCGCCACGGCTTCTCACACAGTATCGTTGTTTCCGTGCTCTCTAGAGTTTAACAGCTCTCTCCTGGACAGCATTGGTTCTGATGAAGACTCTGGGAACGAGGATGTTCTTGACATGGAGTATTCAGAAGCTGAAGCAGAAGAGCTGAAAAGAAATGCTGAGGTGTGATCTATGATTTCAAAAGCCAACTGAGAACTAGACCCCTTCTTTACCCTCAGATTAGTGTTGGAGGTAGTTTTACAGAGCAGGTGTAAAGTCTAGAAAGGTCTGCTGTGTTCAGAAGTGAAAAGATAGGAAATTTCTATCCTTAAGAGTCTATCCTATTATGTTAATCTAAAAAAAAAAAAAAAAAAAAAGGAACAAAATGGCTGCAGAGACCCTGTGAGTTCCTCTAAGGTGTGGATAATGGTGAAAAGGAAACAGTAATTTTGTATCAGAAATGTTCCAGTGCATTTAAAGCAATGGGCCAGAAATTTTTGCTTACAGAGGGAGAGAACTTCAGCCAGCATGGTAGTTTAGCTGCCACGCTTCTAGGTCCTGCATGACTAGAGCTGAGAAGTTGTCGCAAAATCTTATTCCCTTTAGGTGAAACAACCGTAGCATAGGCTGTGCTGCCGGCCACTGGCATGCTCAGACTCCACACAGCAGCGTGTGAAAGTTGCCTGCTTGCCTCTGTGGAAGGAGTACTGTGTAGAGTGGAAAAGATTAAATAATTGGAGTTTCTTTGAGCACTCTTTATTTTCTTACAATTCTTTACCATTTTCCTTACGCTTATACCAAGAGTTACATTTTAAGAGTATCGTCAGTGAATCGCATCAGTAAAGTTTCCTGCTCAGAGAGGATTAAAAAATAATTGTCAAAAGCCAATTACCATCGTTTAGTTTTATTGCCAGTGGATAGACAGAGCGTGTTTCTTGCATGGGAAGAGGGCGTTGTCTGCTGATGTTACGGGTGCAGGATGAAGGAATCTGGGCTGCATATCTGGTATGAGCTGTTCGATCTGTGTGCCACCATCAAGGGTATTTCTTTGATATGTCAGAAGTAAGCATGGTCCCTTTTTGCTTTTCTATGTTTATTTGGTGGATTAATTCTGACATCAGTGGAAGTCGCTCAGGAAATGGTTGTTTAGAAAACTTTGCAGTGTAGTGCTCATGTCAGCATCTGCTCTGAGGTCAGGGTGGCTCCTTTGCGTGTTCATTGGCTTGCTGAAAGATTAAATAAGACAGGAAAAAATTCCTCCTTCTGGAAGGACTCCTTGTTTGGTCTCAACCAGGGCGTCTATTTCTGTAATCCTTGATTGGGTTGCAGCTTTGAATACAGCAGCCAAACCTGGTATCTCAGGTATAAATTACCTTGACCATAAGCTATGTGGGACAAAAGTGAATGCCTAAAATCTTTAATTGAACTGGTTTGGGGTTTTTTTTCAGACAGGAGAGCTTCCTCACTCCTATCGTCTCATCAGCATCGTCAGCCATATCGGAAGCACATCATCTTCAGGTAAAAGATTGCATATTTTACTTTTCATCTCTCATCTATCTTAAAAAAAATCTGTAATACAGAATTACCATAGCAGGATTATTTGCAGAGAAGAATTCAGGCAGCAAAGCAAGTCTTCTGTCATGGCTTGTTGGTGGGGGAGCAGGTTAAGGATGTCACGGTGTCACTGTAGCTTGTGGACGACATGCTGCTTATGGGGTCAGTCGAATAGCTTCCTGACCAGGAAGGATGGAGGGACCAAGATCTTAAGGGTCTTTTAAATCTGACATAGGTCGCTAGACCAGGGTACCTAGCTAACCAGCTTACGGGTTCAGCTGCAGCATGAAAAGAAAGGTGCGTTCTCTGTTTTTAAGGTCATTATATCAGTGATGTCTATGATATCAAGAAGCAGTCCTGGTTCACCTACAATGACCTGGAAGTGTCTAGAACTCTAGAGGCCACCGTTCAGTGTGACAGAGACCGAAGCGGTTATATCTTCTTCTACATGCACAAGTAGGTGTCCGGGGGGGGGGGGCGGGGGGGTTGGTGCTAGTGGTTACCTGCTGTTCGTGAGGAGGCAGGCTCCTCGTCTTCCTCTAGGCATCTTTGCTGGGATGAAAAGTATCTCCGTGTATTTGTCAGAAGAAATTCCGTAGTCAGAATCATATTGCAAGAATGACAAAGTCGAAGTGCTCTGAGTTCAGAGGCGTGGAACTTCATGTCACTAATACGTAGGGGTTTAAGAAGATGCATTAGATCATCTTTTAAGAAGGGAATTTGGTGTCTTGGCTATGCATTCATTGCACCAGGAATCGTAATGGAGTTTGGGTTTTTCCCTTAGGTGCTGTGGTATTTCTAAGCGCTCTCATCCCTGTTCCTAGTGGTTGTGGTGTTGCAGCCATGGTCATCTCGGGACACAGGCAAGATGAGATTTGTAGGTAGAAGTGATACCTTTTCAGGCACAGAACTGAAGAAGGGGTTTAGTGCCTCAGTTTGTCCTCTTCTTCTGTCTTTACTGATAGCTGTAATAAAGGCTATTACTTTATCTACAGCCTGTGACTTGTGTTGCTTCTGATCTTTTACCAGCTAGGACATGTTTTCACTATTGTTATAGTTCTTTCAGGCTTACCACTGACCTTAGTCGTAATAAATGGGGAAAAAAGTGCTGTGGGATTCAAGGAGCCTTGCTTAGAGATGCCAGATAAGACACCTTTCTCTGCCAGGATCTGTGACGCTTCAGTTTGTGGATTAAATCCAGTTGCTGATTCCCTCAGGGCTGTCTTGTGTAGCAGTTTGTGGTTGGACTAAGTTTCACTATTGGCCTTTCCCTCTGTCCTAGGGATATCTTCGATGAGTTACTAGAAACAGAAAAAAATGCACAGCCACCTAGCATGGAAGTGGGAAGATCGGTTCGTCAGCCCCTGTGAAGAGTAAAACACCTTGTTCCTCCTGAGGAACAAGGAAGTTTCTGAACTTGTGCCAGACACGCAGGAGTAACAAACAGCTCAGGGCCAAAACAAGAGACGAAAGGTAGAAATATGGGACGCTCGGTTTGTTGAACCATCTGTGCAAGTCCTGGGCCTGAACCACACGTTTAAACCTTGGCATCCCAGAGCGATCCTCCTGTGGTGAAGTTTTAATTGTTCCTCGAATAATTTTGTCAGCATGGAGCCTTAAAGAGTTGCATCAAGCCACAAGACTACAGCTGCTCATAAACTGATTTAAAAAAAAAAGTGCAAAAAGAGACTTGACTTTAAAAGCCCATTCACCTGTGAGACATGAGTGGTGGAGATTTACATATCACTTGGCTTTTTTTTTTTTTTTTTCCCTCCAGGAGCGATTTAAGCAATAGATTCTGTAACCTGGCGTGTGTTGTGTTAGTAATATTCACTGGAAACCCAGATCACTGAGTACGCTCTTGCCAGTCATCTCACTAACAGGCGGTTTGGAATCACTCAAGCTGATGCGTTTTGACATTCATGGGTTTGCGAGCGCTCCGCTGTCGGTGTGTGGTTCCAGGAAGCAAACTGTCGGTGCTGTGGAATGTATGGCATACCTGGTGGCAGCTCTGTCGGGTTTTTTTTACACCATTCACTGTCGTCATCCTCCTTTAGACGTGAGATTATATGTGTGATTTCTTTTGTTTTACAAGTTCTGTTGTTTGATTGCATTTTCTTCATGAGGTAGTTGCGTAAGTACCGTTTGGAGAGGAGAGTGCTCTCTTTGGGTGTTCAGTATTTCGCACTGAAGCTGCTTAGGGCTGCTTCGATGTAACTCTGGGGGCAAGTGAACGCCTGGAGCAGACTGAGAGCAGTAGCAGGAGGTGAGCAACAGCCGCTTTGCACCTTCCCTCATTTTGCAGGGAGAGAGCGTTGCGGCGTCACCCTTTCTGTGCAGGCCCGGGTCACTGGGAACTGGGAGCGGGTCTGCAGGGCAGCGCTCGGCAGCTGGATTGCTCTTCGGTTGAACCGCGGCCTTGCCTTGGTCTTCTCGTACCCCAGGATCAGAGGGTTTTTACTGCAGCTACGCCTCTGTTCTCCTTTCTGAGGGGTGCAGAGCGCTCAAACTGTGAAACTAAACCAGGTGGAAAGCTTTCAGAAAGCCCGTGTTCAGCACTAACAGAACATGGTTAGGAAGAAGTGTTGCATTTTATTGGATTTAGAGGCATGATGCTGCTTTTATGGCTTGTTTCAGCAGTGAGGGAAAAGCCCAGTGACTTCATTTTTTCAGCACCTTCGCACTTATTTAGCGGGGGCAGATGTTTCCTTTTGCTGGCATTTACTCACTTCAGAGAAATTGTTGCTGTTGAGCAGAGTAGTTGCTCTGTTTTGGCCTCTAGTTCTGATTTTTGCAGCTTGAGTTTTAGAGGTGAAAGACTCCTTTTTTTAAAAAAGAACAAAACAGAACAAAAAACCACCTTTTTTTGCTGTCGAGATAGTTTCTGGGTTTTTTAAACTATCATTAGGAGTTTCTCAGGAATAAATCAGCTGAAGCAAAGCAGACAAAACCATCGATTTAGGAGACAGCAGGCACCTCTCATGGGCACTTCCACACTAGAGTTTCTTGTCGCAGGCTGGCAGGGGGATGCTACCTCAGTGGCCCCATCTCACCTCTGCACAGCAATGAGCAACAGCCATCGGTCGTCCTCCCCAAGCTGAGTGCTTTGGGGACCCCGGTGTGGTGGAGAGACCGACTGATCTTCCAGTCCACGTGTCGGACGAGCCTGGTGGGCCTGGCCAGGGTGACATCTTCCTGGTTCCCGAGCTAGGAGCGAAC
Organism: Leptosomus discolor; assembly: GCF_034619465.1. Taxonomy (NCBI): domain Eukaryota; kingdom Metazoa; phylum Chordata; class Aves; order Leptosomiformes; family Leptosomidae; genus Leptosomus; species Leptosomus discolor. The sequence continues at coordinate 17,801,182 of NC_141395.1, read as the reverse complement.
GTTTGGTTGTAAACATGACAGAGCGTTTATCTTGTAAGATGCAACCCGAGTGGGTGTATATGTTAATTTATTACAAAGCATTATACTTTTCTATTGTTGATACTAATTTTGGTAGAATTCTGGGCAATGGGAAGAGGTGGTGATGCAGGAGTTGTCCTTTGAACTGATCGCCCTTGCGAATGTGATGAAGGGACTGCTCCATCCAGAGGGCAAATCTGTTTTCCCCAAGCGCACCCTGTGCTAGTGCTGTAAATAACCGGTATTCCTGTAGTATCAGAAGTCAGCTCTGCTTCTTTGGGTGGCAAGGTTGTTTTTGCAAGGCGCTGCACTCCAGTTAATTTATAATAAAAGCAAACATTGCCTGACTTTTCAGTGCAGTAACTTTTGTTTAAAACCCGTTTTCATTTGGATCAAGGTGCGAAAGCTGATGCTTGAAACCAGTTCCTTGTTTTATAAAAAGTTATTATTCTAGCCATTAAGAGTTTGCAGACATCTGTAATGAATTTAAGCTTTTTTTGTTTGGCGTATGGGAGCTCAGTCACACCTTCACCCTGGCAGGAATGTCCGTGGAGCCCCTTCCTTGCAGAAGCCAGTTTCCTCCCTGTCCCAGAGCGGTGGGGAGGAAGACAGGGGTGTGACCCTCAAGGGGTGTGCTGCCCACCGGCTGTGACATCCCCACCGCTCACGCTGTCCCAGCAGCAAGCTCAGTAAGGTCGTCCCTTCCAGGTGGGATACCCATCCTGGGGTATAGGCAGCTGCAGAAGTTCAGCTGCGGTCCCTGAACGCGTGCAGACATAGAGTCGTGGTTAAACATTTACCTACTCCTGAATCAGCGCCGTTTAGTCCAAGTGTGATTCAGCATATAAACGCATGGAACTCCCATCTTGCTGTTCCTTTCGCCCCTTCGTTGTTTGACTGCCATAATATGGTCTTGATTTACTCCCCGAGGTGCAAAACCATTCGTGTCAATCAACTGGAGCGTGTTGGGGGGGTCCCTGGGGAGCCCCGGCCGGCGGGGCTGCACGAAGAGCATCTGCACGGCAAGGACTGGTTTCCCGAGCGGCAGCCTGCGACTGGTGCGAGGAGCTGGGCAGGAGGAGCGGAGCTTTCCGACACCTGTGGCCATGGCATCGCCTTCCACCTCCCGCTGGGTGTGCGGCACACGCAGATAACCATCGCCCGTGCGCCTCCCTTCCCGCCCCACGCCCCGAGGAAGGGCTGATGGCCAGCCCTGCAGCGCTTCCTGCGTGGGGCATGCGGGGATCGCCGTGCTTTGGGGGGCAGGGGCTGGGAATAGCTCATCTGCTTTGTTTTGTTTGTAATAGAGCCAATTATCCCTGTAATCATCCGCCAAAGAGAGAAAAAGGGGTGCAGGGCCCCTGGCAGCCGCTGTCCTTGTAGCTCTGCTGCCGGACTCCAGCCTTGCCTGCCGTGGTGTGGCTGCTGCCGGTTTCTGCCTGCACCCCGACCTTCTGGTTCTTTACACTGTTGGTGTGGAGCAGCACTTTACTCTGTGTTTTAGCAGACCTGTTCCTCTCTATTCTTTACAGTTTTTGCTCTTGGGTTCTTCCCGCCCCTTTTTAAATGATGTGTAGATAGATTTTTGTGAAATTAAAACCTCTTTATTAACCCTCTCTTGGTTTCGGAGCTTATTTCCACGCTGCCTGGGGCTGCTGCCTGTTGAACGCCGCAGACAACAGGCACCACACCTCCGCCCCCTGTTTGCCGTTGGGACTTTGCTCGGTTGCCTGGGAACATGGTGTTCAGCACCTCCTGGCACATGCAAATCCTGGCCACCCCCCCCCCCCCCCGAGCCGTGTCCCCCTCTCCGGGTCCCCAGCAGATCCCAGGCGGGAGGCAGATGCACTCCTCTCCTCCCAGGGCAAGGACAAGTGGTCCCCGGTGTCCGTCCCCAGCAGGTGCTGTCCCCACACAGGCGCCATCCCCTCAGCTTGGGGCTCGTTGCTTTTACCTTTGGTACCTCACGTGTTCACCGAGGTTCGCGCGATAACGGAGGGAGCGGCTCCGGCTGTACACCAGACCTTTAGCCCTGGGCTGCAGCTGCCACTGCAGGATGCAGGATCCCCGGGGGTGCCCAGGGTGTGGGCACCTTGTGCATCGCCCCTGAGCATGGTGCGGGTGAAGGACCTGGAGGAGAAGGAGCTGAGGGTCCTTCCCTGTGCTGCCTTGGTGCCTGGTCAAGACCCGTGTCCCCATGCATGCCATCTCTTTGCTAAATAAATCCCATACCTGGGCTGAGCCCAGGGGTTGGGGGGGAAAACACAGCTCAACTCTCCAAATATATTTTATTTAATAAAAATAACAATCTGGGGCTGTCCCCGGGCACAGGCTCCTGCCCTAGAAGAGTCCTTTGTCCTTCTTGAGTTTCTGTTGTTTCCACAATGGCAGGTTGCCGAAGGCAGAGCGATTCATGCCGAAGACGGCCTCGAAGTCCTGGTCGGAGAGGTGGTCCTGGGGGAGAGAAGAGGCTGAGCTAAAGCTGAGGGGCTGCCCCTGGTCCCCCCCAGCAGCTCCCCAGCCTTGTCTCACCTCCTTCCTGCTGGGATCCACACCCCGCGGCAGGTCCTCGGCCGAGGTGTTCACCAGCACGTCCAGGGGGAAGGTCTCCAGTTTGCTGGGGAGGAGCGGGGTGGTGGCGGTGAAGACCTCTTGTGTGGATGTGAGCACCTGGGTGGGGAGGGACAGGGTTGCATCAGGGGCTGCCCCAGGCATGGAGGCACCGGGCTGGCTCCAGGTGTCCCCTCACCGGAGGATGTGTCCTTGCAGCTGCTTGTGCCACCTGCCAAGGGTACGGAAGGGCTTTCTGTGCCCCCTCCCACCCCGGCTGTCCCCTCTCCCTGTGCCACTTACCGAGGTGAGCTGCCCAAGGCTGCCATCATCTTCCAGCTCAGCTTTCAGCGCCTCATAGGATTTCTTGTCCTGGGAAGGGGACAATGCTCAGCCCCTCAGCATGGGCAGGGATCAGGCAAACCGCTGCCCGCACCCTGGAGATGCTGACTGGGGCCAGATCCACATCTGGTCCCACCTGCAAAGGGCCCCCCCAGTCTTTCCAGCTCCCTCCATGACTCACATCCCAGTTGAGAGGGTCCCAGGCCAGGAACCAGCCGGTGAAGGTGGGGGGCTCATGGCCCTGCTTCACCACAATGATGGGGGTGTTGAGGTCGCGTCCGCTGGGGTCGCTCCGCAGGTACTCCTGCACCATCACCGCTGCTGCCTCCTTCTCTGACTCCTTGGCGCCTTTCCCAATCCAGAAGAAAACCTGCAATGAGGTCACTGTGTCTACCACTGGGGTGAGATGGGGCCCTCTGGGGCCACGCATGACCCATGGTTGGGGCCACACAGGATCTGCCTGTGAGGAAGGGTACTAGGAATCCATCCTCAGCCATCCTTGGAAGAAGGGGGCTGGAAAAAACAGCATGGGGCCAGGGACATGGGGGTTTCCAGCCTCCCATCCCACCACCTCCAGCTGCTGCAGGTCCTCTACCCCCCCCCGAGGATATTAGCTTGTGGGATCAAAGGTGTCGTCCTGCCCCGTGCCCCCCAGCTCACCTGATCCCAGGTGTCCAGCAGGTAAACGTCATCCTCCTCCAGGTCATCCTGGGTGAAGTCTATGATCTCTGTGGCCAAGAAGGTGCCTGTCTTGTTGGAGCACTCAAAGAGTCTGGGGGACACGGAAGAGTTCTCCTCCTGCAGCCTGGTAGGAAGCAATGCAGCAGTGGTGGTGGGAACGAGGCTTACCCTGCTTGGGGACTGGTGGCCTATCTTACCCCTGAGGGTGGGGAGGGACAAGGAACCCCCCCAAGCTGGTACCTCTTGTTGTTGGCATACTGGGACTTGCCCCCCAGGGCCAGCCAGAACTCAGGTGGCTCCTGTCCCTCCGCGATCACTGGCTTCTCTGTCTTGGAGATGATGTCAGCCACCGTCTTGCCCATCTCACGCTCGTCCCCGCTGCAGCCCTGTGGAGCCAACACAGCTGGTCCATCACCGGCCCCGGCCGGGGAGGAGGAAGAGGAGATGGGGACATTTCTCCTGGAGGCAGCACCCACCCTGGTGCCCGGCGGTACCCACCTTCCCATACCAGAGGTAGCAGCAGCTGGGGGTCTTGAGCACAAAGACATCATTGGAGTTGAGGGAGGAGGCGCGAGCGGCCACCTCAAAGGCCTTGGTGTTGTACTCATTGGTGCCCTGCACGTGGAAGAGGCGGGTGGAGGGCGCCGGCTCCTCGCTGCCTGACCGTGAGGTGCCACCCTGGGGGGGGACAGGGACAGGAGGTCACCACCAGTGATAGAGGCTCACCCTCCTGCCCGCTCCCCGCATCCCCCACGGCAGCCCCGCGCTCACCGCGTACACCACCATCTTGCCCTTGAAGATGGCCATCAGGTGGGCCGGCTCCTTGCCCATGGTGACGCGGACCTGCACGGGCTCGTTGTTGTACTTCTGATCCAAGGTGACAGCTTGGTAGGCGGAGGCGGCCAGCTCATCCGTGCTGGCTTGGCGGCCCTGGGCAGGGCAGAGGAGGGTGCTCAGCACCCACCGTACACACCTTTTCCCTCTTGGGAAGAGGGAACCCTTGTGCTGTTCCCATGGGGTCATGCATAGGGGCAGAGCAGCCCTGGTCCGAGGAGGTACCCCTGTCTCCCACCCATGGGTCAGTGACCTGGGGGGGGTCTCACCTGCCAGATATAGATGATGCGGTTCACCTTGGGCCCCACAAAATAGGTGTAGAGAATCAGGTAGCAGTCCCCGCCATAGAAATGGCCCAGCCACCTCTTCTCCACAGGCGCCAGCTCCCCGTTCTCCACACGCCAGACCTGGTGGGACAGGGATGTGCTGCTGCCAGGGCTGGTACATCCTCCTGTCTTGCAGCCCCTGGACCTGATGGCATCCCCACGTACAGGCCAGGGGGTGTCCTAAGAGGGTCCCACATTCTGCCCCGGCCACTCTACCTCCACCTCCCCGGATCCGTCATCCACCATCTTCTGCTGGGCAGCCACCTGGGGCTTGGCGTGCAGTGTGGTGGCATCAAACTTCACCTGCTCCACCTTGGCTGCAGGGAAGAGCACAGACCTGAGCCACACCCTGCTGGCCACGAAGGTCCCCACAGCCCCCCCATCCCAATCCAAGGAGTCCTGCATCATCTGAAGCAGACACTCACCCACTTTGCCCACAGTGTGGGTCTTGCCCAGCCCACTGGTCTGGTTGGGGACAGTCCATTTTTGGAAGAGCTGCCTGAAGACAGTCGACTCAGACCCATCGTTCTCTGTCTCCACACTGGTGCTGTCTGGGTAGTTCTTGGCTTTGATGAAGCCCTGGGGGGATTTGGACACAGCATGGGCATGGGGTGCCTGGAACCCCAGGAAACAGCCAGGCTATCCCATAACCAGCCTCTAACCCAGCACCCACCAGCGCCCTGCTCATGGCCTGCTGCTTCTCCTCCTTGTTGGCATTCTTGCCCTTCCATACGAAGATCTTGAGACCTCCTTGATCAAGAATGTAGCAGTCCTTGTATTGGGGACAACAGCAGAAATTAGGCCTTTGGGCAGCTTTAACCCTTCAGAAGACGAAACCAAAAGATTCGCCCACCAAATCGTCTTCTGAAGCCACCAAGGAAAGCTGCCAAGGAAATTGGGCACCCCCAAGCATCCCATGGGTGACACACCTCATGAAGGAGCATGTCTTGAGTCAGGGGTCGAATCGCCACCTCCTGCATAATTAGGTTCCCGCTGGCATTGGAGACGCTGGCAGGGGAAAAGAGAGGACAAGAAGTTAGAAACGGGGATGGAAAACCCCCTCCCCATCCCCACCTTGGGGTGGAGGGGTTGGGTGGGGGTGTCCCCTCCCCATCCCCTTCCCCACCCTGATCATGGCAGAGGCAGTAGCCGGGGACCCTCTTGACCTTACATGGTGGCAACCTGGTTTGCAGCTTGCCCTGCCATAAAGCTCACTCATGGCCATGAAGAGGGACAAAGGGGTGTCAGATGTGATGGGACCATTCAGGGACATTGCCACCATATCCAAAGGTCACTCTTGCATGAGCATCTCTCCATCAGGTACCAACCCTGTTGGCACCAGGGACTCCCCTTGCTCCAACGGCATCCAAAGGACCTGTTCCCATCCCTGCAGTGGCCTTTACCCCTCTTGGTGGCTGTCCAGTGGGACGGGAGTTGTGGGACATAGCAGAGACGGGTGCTGGGTGCCTCCGGCACCCTGTGAGATGCCCCTGAGGGCGACCCACCCCCCAGCAACTCACTGGTAGAGCTTGAGGGCGGACTTGAGCTTCTGGTCCACTTGGTCGTCAGGGGTGGCCGCCTTGATATCACCCTTCTCACCCAACACACGCGTGAGGACCTGCATGAGCCCTGGCGAGGCGTCCTCATCCTCACCATCCACTACGCCCACCTTGGCACGGCCCCCGCGCTCCCGGTCCCGGATGTCCTTGGCCAGGGTCATCGCCTGCACCCGGGGGTGAAGGGGTCAGCCCAGATCAGGGAGGGGGTGACTGGTCACACCCTTCCTCCAGGAGGGAACCCTGGGACCCACCCTGGCCATACCTTCAGCCTCTCATTTCGGTTGCTCTCAGGGCCATTCCACTGGATGATGAGCTGGCCCAGGTCCAGCAGGAACACATCTCCCCTGTTGAAGCTTTTCCAGCTCATCTCCACCTGCAGCAGGATGGGATTGGGGGGTCAAGCAGTAGGATGCCTGGTACCCCTGGCTCTGCAGCCTCCACCTGCCCTGGCTCAGTGCTGATGCCTCCAGCCTATATTTCTCCTCCAAGAGGGGCTTTTTGGGGTGAGGTGTCTCCTGAGGCAAGGTGGTGTGGCCCCCCACACCCATTCTGTCCTTTGCTTGAAGGCAGCTGTGTCTGGGGGGTCTCAGGCCTGATCCTGACCCCAAACAGCAACTCTGCATAGAGGTTGGTGGCTGGGTACACACACACACACCCACCCCCCCCCCAGCCCATAACTCACCTCTGCTGCCACCACGTTCTTCTTGCCCTTGACGTGCAGCAGGCGCTGGATGTTGTAGGTGTTTGTCTCCACATGCTTCATGCCTGAGGCCACCCCACCCTTCTTATAGCTGGGGGGGACAGACACAGTGTCAGCCCTGGGCCCCCCCTTCTTGCTCCAGCAGCTCCCACCTCTGTGAGCAGGGAGGTGTTTGGGGACCCCCTCCACTCATCCACGTGCATGATGGGTGGAGCAAGACCAGCTCCAAATCCTTCTTCTGCCTCCCCCACCCCACTGGGACAGGGCTGTCCCCATCCCCACTGGGGATGTCCCCACGGGGAGCATGCAGAGGACCCTTCCCCACCATCACCCGCTGTGGGAGCGGGTCCCTGAGGGTGACCGACGTACACGAGTCCCTGCTTGAAGTAGGCACGGAAGGTCTCGCTCTCGTGGCCCTGGACCTCACGGTGCTGCACAGCCACTGTGCCCAGGTGGTCATCCATCTGGGTGGTGTAGATGGCGGCCGCCCCCTGCTCATCCTGGCTCGAGTCCTTGCCCAGCCAGTAGTGGATGTCGTAGCTGTAGCTGCTCCCACTCTTGCGTGTCTGCAGGACACCGGTCCCCACTAGAAGAGCTCTCGTGTGTCCCCCCAAGGCCACATCCCTCCCTGCACCACCCCCCCATTCCCACCCCGGGGGCAAAGCCCGTCCCCGGTCCCCCATGGGACCCCAGGCTGCCCTACCGACAGCAGGATGTAGCAATCCCCCTCGTAGAAGCTGCCGTAGGTTTTGGTGGGCACCGGCACCATCTCCATGGTCTGCAGAAGGAAGGGAGACATCAGCCCTGGTGGGGACAGCCCCCACCCCAGCCCTGCACACCCTGCTGCCCCCCAGCCCCAAAACCTCTGTGTGTGTGTGTGTGTGGTGTCAACCCTGGGTGCTGCACTGAGACTCCCAAACCCAGACACTGAGGACATAAAGGGGGGGATCTTCCCTCCCACAGGGCCCCCAAACAGCCCAGTGATGGGTGCCCAGGTGATGGGTGCCCAGGCTTTGCCCCCGTCCCCACCTCGATTCGCCATATCTGGATGCCTGGCGTGGTCTTGTTGAGCGTTCTGCTGACTTTGGTGCTGAGCTCCACCATGGTGACAGGTGCTGTAGGCAAGGGGATCTGCCAGGGCATTGACAACACCCTCGTTAATGGCAGTCGGTGTCATTAAGAGCTGGGATGGAGCCAGCCTGCTGTGCCATCTGCTGCCCTGCCCGGTCTGCAGCCGGACAGGCCATAAACACCCCATCCAGAGCTGTATGGGATAAAGAGAACCCCCCGCCCAGCACCCCTGTGCCAGGGCTGCGGGTACGCAAGCCAGGCTGCCATCCCCCTCAGCCTGGCTGGCACCACGGCTAATGGCGGCTGTCACAGCTCCATGCCAGGGTCTGTGGTGGGCAGGAGCGGGGTCCCCCAAGCGCCCCAGTGCCCCGGTGTATGGGGCAGGGCTGTACATGGCAAACCCAGCGCAGCGGCCGCAGCTGGCGACACTGCTGTGTGGTGGCCTGCTCCTCCCCAGTGCCAGCAGGAACTGGCCCTGCTCAGCCTGGTCCTGGCACAGCTTGGCACGACATGGCACAGCACGGCATGGCCACTGCTGGTGGCCTTGCACGCACGCACATGTGCGAGCCCAGCCCACTTCAGCCCCTTCCGACTCCCAACCCCACCGCTGGATCCAGGCCCCCCAGGGAGGGCAGAGCCCGGCCCCACAGCGGTGCTGAGCGTGCCAGGGCTCAGCCCTGGTGCTGCCGAGGTTGCCCACAGCCATCCCTGCCAGGCTGGCAGTGCTTGCTGGCAAGCGGGCAGGGGAGGGGGTCAGGCAGCTGGCGTTGGGCAAAGCCCCCTGTGTGCCCTGGCGGGGAGAGCCAGCAGTGCCCAACAGAGAGGTCTCTGCTCCCCCAAAACGCCTCCTGGTCCAGCTGTGCTGCCCTGAAAAGCATCCACATCCCATCCCTCAGATCCAGGGGGTGATGTTCCCCCAGCGCAGCCCCGAGGTGGGGCACGGATGGGTCCCCAAGCCCTGTCACCAGGCCACCCCAGTGCCAGGAGCAGTGGCGGCTGTGCGATGTGCTGCCGCCCCCACGCCCACCCTCTGGCCTCCCCCCCCCCCCCCCCCGCCCAGCCCCTCACCTTCCCCGTGGAGCTGGGCACAGGTGAGCGCACCTAGGCAAAGTGCTCGGGTGCCAGCACCCAGGAGACCTTTGTCCCCTCCTGTCCCAGCCTGTGTTCACCATATAAGGGCAGGAACAGCCCAGAGTCAAGGTCCCCATGGCCCTCCGAGGATCCGCGGTGCCTGCAGAGCCCCGTTACTCACGGGGTGATTGCTCCCCTCCAAGTGCTATTGCAGCACAGGGCAACCCCAGGCACCCTGCCCATGGGCTTGCTGCGCCCGGGGTGGCCCCTGCTGCCCTTCCCAGGCCTGCTCCCCTCTTGGCCCTTGGCACTGAGCCCATGGTGATGGGGTTTTTGATGCCTACACCCCCACCAAAGTGTTCCCCAAAGTGATAGCAATGGGCTGAACTAGGCCAGGGTGGCGTCAGCCACAAATGCAGAGGTGCCTTGATGCCATGGGAATGGGCTCTGCCACTGCCCTCCACTCCCCATCCCCAAAACTCCTGAACCCTCCCAGCCATGGAGCACTAAGCCCATAGCAATGGCTTTTATTGTGCCTCTCCTCCCCAAAATACTCCCCAAAGTGACACCAACAGGCTGATGCCACACGGCTGTGCTATGGTGCTGCCCTCCACTCCCCCCGGGGCCCGTGGTGATGCAGTTTCTGGTGCCACCAGCTCAGAGCCACCAGTAATGCAGCATCATCTTCCCAGGGCATCCCCTTCCTATTCCACATGTCCTCGTCTCCCACCTCCTACCTGGCACATCACTTCCCTGCCCATAGGACTGTCCCCACGCTGTGCCACCCCCCAGCTGGAGGCCAGACCCCTGCTCACTACCCGATGGGCTTCGCCTCCATGCATCGGGGGTGCCTGCAGCCCCAGCCTTGGGGATGGGAAGTGGGTGCAGGGATGGGGCATGGGGCTAGGGTTTGGGGGCATGGGGCAAGGCACAGGGCGGCGGCATGGCTGAGCCCTATGCCCTATCCTGTGCCCCCAAACCCCAGCCCCAAAGGGTGGTACCGGATCATGCTCTTGGTTTTGGCAGAGAGGGGACTTGAGTCCTCTCCAGCGGCTCCCAGCCCCGAAAGTGGTTTTGGGAGCCAACCGGGGGGTACATAAAGCTGGGAGGGGGGTTCACAGCAGCAGGCAGGCCCCCGGGCTCCCGCTCTTTATCTCTTCCCCAGCCCCGCAGGATTGCTGCAGCCTTATCTCGGCCGCCCTGCTGAGCCAGCAGCCCTGGCCGTGAGCACCACGGGCATCCCACACCCTGGCCATCACCCTGGTGCCACGCCTGGGCTGCAGTGAACCCCAAATCCCGCCTGCTCCCCCCTCCCAAGGATCCCTGAAGTGACGGAAATGGGCTGAACCAGGCCAGGGGGGGTGTCAGCCACCAGTAAGCGGGTGCCCTGATGCCATGGGGATGGGCTCTGCTGCTGCCCTCCAAACCCCTGGCCCCCCAAATGCTCCCAACCATGCCACCCAGCTCCCATCACCTGCACCCCACACCAGTGTCCCCCGTGGGACTCTTACCTGGGTGCTGAGCCACCGGCAGGGGGGTGGCAGTGAGTTTTGGGTGGGGTGTGAGACACCCAGGTGGCTGCTCTCTGTCCGGTGACCGTGTCCCAGGGTTGAGCCTGCCGGTGTGGCACCGGGGTGGGGGACACCACGCCAGCCCCAGAGGGCTCACCCCCTCCCCGGGCCCCCCAGCCGGGCCACTAATGAACTCAGCAATTAGTGAAGCCATCAGGGAGGACAGAGACTTCGTTAATGACGGGAGGCACAGGGCCAATGAGGACATGGTGGGGACCTAAGAGATCCCCACCCCCCACCCCACTGCCTGCATGCTGGCAGCAGGCTGCCCGGGGGGTGTCACAAGTTCCCCCCCCCCCCCCCCCAGCGACCCCTAGCCTATACAGGGAGGGTCTGAGACCTTATTTGGAGGAAACTGAGGAAGGGTGCACTTGTGACACACACCTCCCTGAAGCCCCAAAGCTGGGGGCACAGCCCCCACGGTAAATTCAGGCCCTCCTTGTTAAGGGGCAAGACACGCATCCCTGTGGTATCAGGGCCCTTTTTCCAGGAGGAGGGGGAAGAGCTTAGGATGGGGGTGCCAAGGTGGCTAGGGGACACACGACACGACACTGCCCTGGAGCATGAGGGTGTCCCCTTGGCACCAGGCAAGAGCAGACCCCTCAACTCCGCAGCCTGAGAGTGCTCCCCCAGCACTGACCTGAAGCATCCCCCCCTTTCCCAAGGGGACTTAGGGGATGCTGGGGGCTCTCTGCCCTTCCCCCCCCCCCCCCCCGTGCACACCCACTAGTGACACCCATGTGGCTGCACGCGCGCGTGCGCACACACACACAGAGGACTCCCCTTTCCAAGATGGTTTGACAGCTTTAATCACATGAAGGCACTTGGATCTGGTCCCCCAGACCTCCCCAGTCCCCCCAATGCTGCCTCCAGGCCTCCTGGACCCCCCAAGGGTGCCCAGCATGGGAGCTGTGCTCCTTGGGTGCTGCAGCACCCATGGGTGCTTGCTGGGCAGCAGGCTTCGCTGGTGCCGTTTGACTTGTCTAATATAAAGTGCTGAGTTCAACCCTCCTGGAAGGGCAGGATCAGGCCCGGGGCAGGCAGGGGTCCGAAAGGGGGGGGGGGGGGTATGCCACAGCATCCCCCCCATCCGATCTCCCCACCATGGGGCAGGAGGTGGAGGCAGGGGTGCAGGCAGGCCTGGGGGGACCCCTGCCTAACCCTGGCACCCAGCGCTGGGAGAAGGGCAGTGCCAGCAGGAGCCGCACAGACAGCACCGGAGACCTAAAATCCCTTGCATCCCCCCCCTCTGCCCCCAGGTACTGCCTCCCCCTTCCCTGGCACAGCGGTAAAAAGGCACCCATGATTTTTTTGGGAAACCGTTGCTTTTCCCCCTAAAAAGATATGAGACATTGTCCATATTGCGATGCTAAAAAAGCTTGGCTGAGTTCAGCATACCCCCCCCCCCCCAACCCCTCCCTGAGAGCCCCCAGCCCCTCAAGGCTGGGGGACACCCTGGCACAAGCCCAACCCCACGGGGGTCAGGGTAACCCCAGGCTGCAGGGAGGGGGGTGCCTGCAGTCCCCCCCACTCCTGCCCCGGCTGGGGGGCTGGGGCCGGGGTAAGGCTGGGGCGGGGGGGGGGGTGGCACACTAAGGCTGGTATGGGGGTCCCTCCCCCCTAGGAGTCACAGCCTTTGGTGAAGCTGCAGACAGACGGGGAGGGGGTTTGTGCCCCCCTCTGAAAGGGAGGGGGACCCCCTTGTTGGTAACTGGAGTTGCTCCCACTGACACAGCTTAACTGGAAGAAGGGAAGGCCACCAGACTCGCCCCCGCCCCTTCCCCCGCGAAGAAACCAAAGTTGGAGGGGGTGAGTTAAGAGACCCCCCTGCCCGAGGCACACCCCTTGCAAGGCTGGGGGGAGGGCACAGAGACGTGGTGTCCCAAGGCACATGGGGGGGGCATTTCTGGCCAGGGGCTCAGCCCTGAAGCCGGGCTGCCCCCTAAAACACACCCCCCTAGGTGGGGGGCAGGAGAAGGCACAAAGAGGGCGGTAGGGACGTGGGGCCCCCCCAAGGTGATCAGCTGCACCAAGGGCAGAGTTAAGGGTACAGTGATGGCCCTGTGCACCAAGGCCAGTAAGACTCCCACGTTTTTCGGGAGGTGGCAAGGGGTTAACCCATCCTGTACCCCTTGCACACAGGGGACCAGGGCCACCAGGCCCCCCCAGCGGGCAGAGCCCGGATAGGGGGTCCAGTGTGTCCCCCCCCCTCCAAAGGCAGTGGAAAGCAGCAGCTGCTGACCCCCCCCTCCCCACTCGGGGAGACACTGAGGGGGAAAAGGACCTGAGAACCGTTTCAGGGACGGGGGACACAAGTTCGGGGCACGGGGGGGGGGGAACACAGCAGGGGAGGACGGGACCCCCCCCCCCCAACAGGTCCTCAGCACAGCAAGGCAGTGGGTCACCCACAGCCCCCTCTCCTCCACGGGAAGGGGGACTCCCAGCTCGCCGGTGGGGGCACCCACATCTCCCACCACCAGCAGGCACGGAGAGCACCCATGCCCACCAGGGCTGGGGAGGACGATGCAGGGGGGGCACACCAGGACACCCCCCCTAAAATAAGGCACCCGGCTACCACAGCAGTGCCTGCCCCCCAGCAGTGCCTGGTGGGGTCGGGGGGGCCACTAGCTGTTAGTCCGCTGCTTCTTGAGCACTGCGTACACGTCCTCCACCTTGCTGAGCCTCTCGAAGAAGGGCAGCAGGTCCAGCAGCTCCGTGTCCGCCATGTTATCGAACCAGGAGGCCACCGGCACCTGTGGGCAGCACAGCGGCTGAGGGGGGGGGGGGGCCCTGCCACCTCCCCTCCGTACCCCCCTCCGCCCCCAGCCTCACCCCGGGGGTACGTACGGCGTTATCGGGATGGAAGATGTAGGATGCGGGCGAGTTGTCCACGATGATGATGCGGCGCAGGTCGCGGCCCAGGCGGCTCAGGTCCTTCACGTAGTTGCCGCGATGGAAGACGCAGGATTCCCGGAAAAGCCGGGCCCGGAAAGCCCCCCATTTATCCAGCAGGTCAGCCACTGGGTCCGCATACTGCGGGCGCAAGAAGGGGGTCACTGGGGCATGCTGTGCCACCACGCCCACCCCACAGTGACGATGGCACCCGGCTCTCCACCGGCACCAGCCTGCCCCGTGCCTCAGTTTCCCTGGCCCGCGCCTCAGAGGGGCAGGCAGGCTGCGCTGCCCGACGCTGGCATCGCCGGCAGGTAGGCAGGGGGACAAGGGGCCAGCGATGCCCACGGGTGGGCAGGCAAGGGGCGTTGTGCCACCCGCGGGGAGGCCGGGAAGGGGCGGGTGCCGGCGGCGGGGGCACCCACCTTGGCCAGGCTGGCGGTGAAGAGCACGCACTCGAAGAGCTCGCCCATGCGCTGCAGGAACTCGTCCACGTGCGGCCGCTTGAGCACGTACACCTGCGGGCACGGGGCAGAGGGCAGCGCGCCGCCGGCACCGGCTACCTGGCCCCCACCCAGCACCCCCATGCCCGTGCCGGGTGTCCCCAAGCCCAGCCAGCGCCTCCCTGCTGGGGAAGGGGGGGGCAGAGGGCTGCCTGTGCCCCGTGCCGTGGGGGGCTGCCCCACGTGGGCTGGGGTGTGCCACGGCCCCGCTGGCACCTCCGGGATGAAGCGTCCGGCCGGCTCCAGAGCCAAGTAACCGAGAACAGGCTGACTGCCCAGACCACAGCCTATCCTGGATTACTTGAACCCGGGGCCGGCCACTGCGGGAGGGCACCGCGCCAGGACCAGCTGCCCCCCCCCCGTCACCTCCCCACCTTGCTGGGAAGAGGAGAAGCCACCTCTGCCCCTCAGCATGCCAGCCGTGGCACCCTGATGTCCCCGACTGTCCCTCGGTACAGAGCACTGGGACAGCTCCTGGTCCCTGGGGAGGGGGCAGAGGGGGCTGTCCCTCACCCTCCCAGCAACCCCTTCCACCCCGTTACCTGGTGCATGATGCCATCGATTTCCACGGGAATGATGAAGTCGGCGTTGTTCACCGGCTGGGGAGGGCACAGCAGGGTCAGCGCCGGGGGGGGGCACCCCCTGCCTAAACGCTGCCTGCCCTCTGCCCACTACGCACCCCCTGCCCCCTTGCAGGGACACCCCATCCCACTCAGCAGGGATGCTGGTTGTGGGTGTCTGGGTGCTGGGCATCACTGGGGGGGGGGGGGGGGGCCGAGCAGGCGGGGGGGGGTGGGGCAGGAGGGGTGGGGTGTCCCCCACCTTGAAGGAGCTGTGCACCAGCGTCTCGTCCAGGTCGATGACCACGCACAGCTTGCTGGCGTCCTGCGGCTTGATCTCGGGCAGGAGGTGTTTGACAGCAGCCTACGGGGGGCGGGGGGGCACAGGCAAACCCAGGGGGTCAGCAGGGTGGCGAGGGGCACCCCCTGCCCTCCTGCCCACCCAGAACTGGGAGCAAGGCAGGGGTGAATCCATCCAGCCCCTCCATCCTGGCACAAGGGAAGCGCTGGGGATGAGCAGACCCCCCTCCCAAGCGCTGCCCTGCCCCCGCCATTGCCAGACTCGGGGGGTGGGGTGGGGGTTACCTTAGGCAGGACCCCGTTCTCCTCCACCAGTAGTGGGGCACTGGTGGTGCCGGTGCAGGGCTCCCCCTCATCGCGGCACAGGCAGCAGAAGAGGGACTGGAGGATGCTGCGGCTCCGGGGCTTCTTGGCGGGGGCCTGGGTACCTGGAGGGGGGGGGGGGGGGGGGGAGAGCAGGAAAGGGGGGTAAGGGGGCAGGGGCACCCCCGGGGGTCCCCCCAACACAGCGAGGTGGGGAGTCGGGGGGTGTGTGAGCCGGGTTTGGCGTGTGGATGCCGAACACGGGAGGTGCCGGGGGGGTCCCGCAGAGCCCCCCACGCCCTTATCAGCCCCCGGCACCCGTCCGGCCGCCCTTCCTGCCTCGCCAAGCGCCCGCGCCGGGGCAGCGCCGCGGACGCGGACCCGGGGGTTTGGGGACCACCCATAGCCCCTCGCCCAGACGCGTCCCCCCACCCCGCTCCCCCACGGGTGACCCCCGTGGGCCCCCCCTGCGCGGCTGGAGACCCTACAACAGGGTCGCGCTCTGCCCCAGGGGGAGCCGTGGCCGCTGCGGCACCGCCCGGGACGGTCGTGGACCCCCGGGTCGGCCCCGCGGTCCCCCCCCGGGGGAGGGGGGGGATATCGAACCCACGCGGGTGGGTGGCCCTGTGGGCGGGGCCTCGCAGAGGGAGGCGGGGCTTATAGTCCCTCTTTTCCCCGCCCCCAGCCAGCCCCCTCTCTCATTGGCCGACTCGAGAGTACCGGAGGCGAGAGGCCAATCAGGGCGACATGCCCGCCCCTGGGCGCCGTTCCCGCAGCCCCCATTGGTGGATCAAGGGGAAACTGAGGCAGAGGGGCATCTTCTGCCCACCCCAGGCTCCAGGGGCAGCGCGGCGGCTGCAGCCCCTTCCCTACCGGCCCCGCGGGCCAGATCCTGCCCCCAGCCCGGGCCGGGAGCCGCAGCTCCCCCTGGTTGTGCCCCCCGACAGCCGGGCCAGGGCCCCGCGTCCCGGCAGCCCCGTGGGGCGCCCCGTGGCAGGGAGCCCGTGGGGCAGGAGCTCCCCAGTGGGGACGGGGCCCGTTCCCACGCTTGCCCTCCGTCCCTCCGGGCCCTGCCTGCTCCCCAGGCCGGCGGGCAGCACCGCGGCGCCGGGCAGCAGGACGGGCAGCGCTGCCCGCCAAACCCCCTGCGCTGGGTGGCGGAGGGAGCGCAGGGGACGGGGTGGGACGGCGTAGGACGGGACGCCGGGGCTGTGCCCAGGGCTGCAGCCAGGTGCATGGCGCTCGGACCCCTTCCCCGCCTCAGTGTCCCCACGGGCAATGCGCGCACCCCCACCTCCAGCTCCGGAGGAAACAGCGCAGATACGCCGGGGCCCGAGCAGCGCCCCGAGCACCCCGGGATCACGGACGGGATTCAAGGGGAAGGAGCACGGGTGCAGACACACCCCACACACCCCCCCCCCCGACCCCCGGCCCACACCATGCCCCAGCGCATCCCTCTCCAACCCTGGGGCAGCGCGACGCACAGAGCTGGAAGAGGGGGAAAGCAGGCTGAGACCGCCCGCAGCTCATCACACCCTCCATGAGCAGCCTCCCGCAGGCCCCCCGCCCCGATACCGAAGACCCCCCCCCCCCCCCTTTCTCCCGCACCGAGGGGGCTACCCCCCGCGTTACCTTTCTCCTGCAGCGGGGCGCTCCCCTCCTCCCTGCTAACCTGGGCGATGATGGACTGGTGCTCCATGAGCACCGGGGAGGGGGGGGATGGGAGGGGGCGGCCCCCCCCGGCGCGGCCCCCGGGGGGGGGGGGAGGCGGGGCGGGGGCCGGCGGCGGCGCGGGGCGGCGGGCGCGGGAGCGGCGCCGCGGAGGAAACTTTGTTACAACATGGAGTTTCCTCCGCCCGGGCTGGGGCTGCAAACATGGAACCCGGGCGCGGTTTCAAGGAACCCCTTAAAAGGGCAACACCGAGGGCCCCCCCCCCCCTTCCCTCCTCCTCCCGGCACCCGCCCCGCGGGGGAGGAGCGGGGGGTCCTCGCCGAGCCGTGACCGGGGGTGGTGGCCTCTGTGGGGCTGGGGAGGAACCCCCCCCTTTCCCCCGGCATAATGGGGAGGGGGATCAGCCCTGCTGTCACACCCCCCCATCCAGCTGGGCAGCCGCCGGAAGGACCGCTCTGCAGCCACCCCTGGGATGTGAAGCCCCCACCCCCTCATGCTGGGTGCACCCTGCAGCAGGGACACACGATGGGTACAGGCTGGGGGGGTCCCCGTGTGTGTCCCCCCCCCCCCCCAGAGACACGTTCCCCATGGCCAGGGCAGGCCAGCGTGGGGGGCAACAGGTGCTGGGGGGGCTGCACCAGTAACCGCCTGCTTTTTTCTTTCTTTCTTTCCCCTGCAGTTCCCCAGTTATTTGGGGAATTTCTATCTATCTATATATAAACAACATATATGCTTTCCCCTGCAATTCCCCAATTATTTGTGAATTAATATATATATGTGTGTATAATCAATATGTATATACATTCCCCTGCAATTCCTCCCCTCCTGGTTCTGGGAGGAAGGGGGGCTGTTTCCAGGCACTCTCCGTAAAGCAGCTCTTACCGGGAGCTTGAGGATGCTACAACCCCCTCAGGAGAAACTCGTGCCCCCCCCCCCCCCCCCCCCCGAGCCCCACATGTGCCAGCATCCTCTGTCCCCAGCCCCTTCCCACCCCCAACAAGCCCGGCCGGGCCCTGCCAGGGCAGCCTGGGGGGCTTCCAGCCGGTCCCGGTCACCTCCTCCCTCGGTGGCAGGAGATGCCGTGCCCCGGGAGCAGAACAGCTTGGAAATTCCCCATCTGAGCTTGTTTGGGGTCTTTCCACCTCTCCCAGCTGCGGTTTGGGAACTTCAGGGGCTGAGATGGTCCCTTCTGGCCCCGGGCTGTGTGTGGGGGGAACTGGCGAGGCAGCGATGCCCGCGGCGGCACACCCCGGGTACCGCTCTGCCCCTCCGGGAGCAGCCCCGGGGAAACGGGGCTGCGAGAGGACCTGTCCCCCCCGCCAGCCTGGGGCACAACACGTGCCCACGGGTGACCCCTCTGGGAAATGGGGTCCAGCATCGGGAGCTGCCCCCCGCACCCAAGGAATCAGGACGCTGCGGGGCCGGCGGGACGAGGCAGGCGGTGGAAACGCCGGCAGAGCAAAAGCCGGTTCACGCCTGCGAGTCCCGCGTTCGCAGCCCCGCATGGGGCATCGCGGGCACCACGAACCCCCGGGGAAGCCGTGGCAGGGACCGGGCTGCGGCTGGGAACCGGGGACACCGCGTCCTGCCACCTCCTCCGCCTACTCTGACGGTGGGCAGCGGTCGTGCCTCAGTTTCCCTGCCCCCCCGCAGCCAGCACTGCCCCCCTGCCCGGCAGGAGGAGGAGGAAGGAAGAAGTTGTCCTTCCTCCGCTCTCTATTTTGGGCTGACCAGTGCTGCTCCTCCAGCCCAGGTGGAGCCGGGCAGGACGCCTGCTTCATCCCCAGCGGGCTGGCGGGGCTGGACTCGACTGCCGGCGGGAGCCAGGGGCCGCTGCTCACCGTGGCGACGGCCGTGGAGGCCACACACTGTCCCCTCCAAGCCCCCTGTCCCTCTGGCCGAATCCTTCTCTCCTCTCCCTGATGAGCCATGCGCAGGCAGCAGCCCCAGCTCAGCCAGGCTCTGCCGGTCCTCTAATTAATGTAATTAGGGAAGTCTCCAGGCCAGACGCCTGCAGCGGCAGTGGGAGCATCGCTTCTAGCTTCGCTGCCCTCTCAGGGGCGGATGGAGCAGCTCAGGGTGACGTTGTCCCCAACCTGGGGCTGTAGGACAAGCTGGGGACATGGGCTTGTGGGGACAGGGGCCTCATCCTGCACCCCCAGCCCAGGAGCAGGCAAACCCCAGGTACATGTGTGGGAACAGGGCAGAAAAACACCAGGGTCACATCTGCTGGGCACCGAGGGACCCCTCTGTGCCACCCCACTGCCCCCAGGCTGGTGTCCCGCACGCTGTCCCTTATTCCCCTAGTTAACTATGGCCCTGGGAGCTCTGCCCCACTGAGCACTGCCCCACGGCCGGGGTTGGACCCCACCTGCTAAAGCCAGGCCTAGGTAGATGTCCCCGGGCTGGGGGTCCCGGCCAGAGAAGAGTGATGCCCGCAGGCACAGCCCCTCTGCCCCCCAGATGAGCAGTGGGCTGCTCCTTGCACCCCACAGCACTCCCCAGCCCCGCGCCCGCTGGGGACAACCCCGAGGTCCCCCGGCCGCCCCCGACCCCTGGCTGCCCCCCAACCCTGTACCCCCGGGCAGGGGCACCCCAGGCTGGGCGGTCCCCTCTTGCAGGCACCGTGGTTGGGAGGGTGCTCCCTGCTCCTCCTCCCCAGGGCCGGTGGCAGCCCCGGCGACTGGGGTCGGCTGAGCACCTCTGGTGGTCGGGGGGGGGGGGGGGGAACAACACACGAAGACACACACGCCACGACCCCGCCTGTCGGTGGGCCCCACCGCTCTGGCTCCTCCTTCAAGCATCCCGAGGCTGGGCCAACGCGGAGGCGGGGGGAAGGCACCGCCCCACCCCGGCCGGCATCGCCCTTTTAAGGAAGGGGAAATTCTTCACATAAACAAGCGCGGCCCCCGCGGGGGGGGTGTCCCCTTCCCAAAGTGGGGGGGGGGGGGCAAGGGGCGGAGGGGGGGTGTCAGGCCCCCCAAATTTCCCCCGCCCTCCACCTCCCAGCTGGGCTAGTTTGGGCAGGGGGATTTGGGGGTGGGGGGGGTGAGGGTGTAGGGGAGAGGGGGGAGCCTTGAAACAGCCAGGGAGCGTCTCGCAAGTGCGGGCCGCGGCGGGGGGCGAAGCGCGGCGGGACACCCCCCCCCCCACCCCCCACCCCCCACCCCCTCCACCCGGGGTGCGACGCCGCCGGGGTGTGGGGGGGGGAAACGACGACGGCAGCCCCCGGGGAGGGCCCGAGCCGCCCCGCATCCGCATCCGGCTGGGCCAACAGGCGGGAAACGGGGCATCCGGGGCGGGGAGGGCACGGGGGGGGCCCCCCACCTCCCCGCTCCCCCCGCTGGAATGCAAAGAGCTGGGGATGAGCACCCGCCCCCCGTCGGGTGTATGTAACACCCGCTCCCTTCTGAGCCCCCCCAACCTGGAACAAAGGGTCCAGCTCGGGGTGGGGGGGGCCATGAGGGTCCCCTCCCCGCCCCGGGGGCGCGCAGCAGCAGCGAGGCTGAGGCCGGGTTACAAACACGCCATTTATCAGCCGCGCCCCCCCCCCCCCGAATTTAGGAGCCCCCAGTAGGGCTCTGGCCGGTCCGGTCCGGTCCGGTCTGGGGGCTGGGCCCGTTCCCGGGCAGCGGGGCTGGCTACCCGGGCTCTCCTGGGGCTGGCCCCGCCGTCCCCGGGCGGCGAGGGACGGGTAGCGGTCCCGGGCGGTGATTAGCGGTCCCGGGCGGTGATTAGCGGTCCCGGGCGGTGATTAGCGGTCCCGGGGGCCAGCGGTTCCCGGCACTAATGAGGAGGGGAGGTCTCCGGGGCCGCTCATTCGCTTAAGCCTCTGTGTCAAGGGCTGCGGGCACCGCCCCCGCCCCCCCCCCCCCCCCCCCCCGCATCCAGACTGGACCAGCACCCCTGAATTGGTGGGGGGGAGGGCCTCTAAAAACTTGGGGGGACGTCTGCCCGGCTTTTAACCCCTTTCCTGCTGGGTGCATCTCTGGCCAAAACATCATCCCCGGGCTCGGTGTAGCATGAAAGCGGTGCCCGGTGCGGGGGGGTCGTGCTGGGCAGGGGACGACACACACACAGTAAGGGGGGGCCGGGGTCTGTCAGCGGGTCTCTGCCAGCGCTGGCGGGTCGAGGGAGACACCGAAGCTGAACTGGCTGTGGGGGCCCCGGGCCAGGAACTGGGCTCCGTGCGCGATGCTGCATGTCCAGATCTGTGGGGGCAAAGAGGGCAGTCACTGGGCACCCCCCCGGCGACACCATCCCCCACCCGGCTGTCCCCTCCTGCGGTGCCAGCCCTACCAGGTAGGCGACGAAGGCCACGTAGGCGGCCAGCAGCAGGCCCAGGGGGATGTGGTACCCCAGGCCCCGCAGCGTCGGCAGAAAGTCAACCACGAAGTAGGCGTTGATGGCGCAGACCAGCCCCGCGATGAGGGTCATCAGCACCTTCCCCGGGCTGCGGGCAGGGGACCGGGCATCAGCGCCAGGGCAGAGCCCCCACCCGTGTGCCACCGGGCACAACAGTCTGGGGGATCTGGGTTTGTAGGTGAGCAAGACCCCACTGGGACATCTCTGCACCCCATGGCCATGCTACACCTCCACGATGGGGCTCTGGGCAGGGGCTTTGGCCACCCTCCCGATACAGGGCTGGCAGTGCCAGGAGGATGCTGATGACCCAGAGATGCCCAAGGGGGCTGGACATGGCATAGGGATGAGGATGGAGAGGGCAGTGATGGGGTCTGTCCAGCTCTGGCTACCCTGTGCAGGTGGGAATGAACATGCTCCCCCAATACACGCCCATACACCAACTGCCCCACAACGTGGGTTAGCGGGGGGGAGAATGGGCCAAAGGGAGGGTGCCTGCAGCTGGGGCACCCCACTCTGCCCCCCTCTGTGCCTCCCCCCACCCTGGCACTCACAGGCCGTTGGTGAAGTCCTGCATGAGCGGGCGCAGGCTGGTGAAGGTGAGGACGGGCAGGACGGCGAAGGGCAGCTGGAAGGAGATGGGGGTGAGCGGGGCATCACCATCAGGCCAGGGTGTTGGGGGGGGGGCAGGCGATGCCCCCCCCGCCTTACCAGGATGCTCTGCAGGACGTTGAGCAGGTCATTCATGCCCGTGAGGTGGCTGACATCCTTGAAGGCGGCCACGAAGACGGTGGGCAGGATGGCGAAGGAGCGGGTGAAGAGTACCCGGGCGAAGCGGGACCAGCGGAGCTGCAGGAAGCCCTGGGGATACGGCAAAACCTGCAACCTCGCCCCTCGCTGTGCCTGGGGCACCACGCCGAGGTGTGCCCCACAAACCCTGGCTCGGAGGAACACGGAGGGTATCACCCTTTCCTCTGCGCCAGGGCGCTGAGCGGGCCCTTGCAGGGCTGCCGGGCCCCGCTAGATGTCAGCTCCCGCTCGTTAAGCAAATGATCTCATTAGGGAAACACTGCATGGGGCACCCACAGGGTGCCTCTGGGCAATGGGTGGGCACTGTCCCCATCCCACCTCCTGGGGACCCAGACCCTGGTGCCAGCAAGCTGCCACCCGCTGGGTGGGCAATGCCCCGTGCGCAGCTCCCTGCAGGAAGGGGGGGGCAATTAACGCTGTCAAATACCCCGGGGTGGGGGGGACATTGCCTATCGGACCCCCACCCAGGGCCCACCTGTGATTCCCCCCACTTCCCCCCCCCCCCCCCCCCCAGCATCCCTGCCCCTCACCTCCATGACAAACTGCCCTGCGTAGGTCCCGGTCATCGTGGAGCTCTGTCCCGCTGCCAGGATCCCGATGGCCCAGATGTACAGTGCCACCACCCCGAAATAGCAGCCCAGGATGACGCCCTGTGCAGGGACACTCCTATGGGGACCCCAAAGCATCCCCCACCCCTGGCACCCCCATCAGCTTCCAGCCTTCCTGTGGGGCTGTGGCAGCCCGCAGACCCACGCGTCAGTGCGGAGAGCTCCGTGTCCCCCAAATGGGTACGGATGGCAGCGGGGCACAGCCCGGGGCCACTCACCCCCTGGTAGATATCCACAGAGACTGTCTCGTTGTTGGCAGGGAAGATGCCAGCGTAGTGGCTGATGCTGCTGTTGACGCACTTGTTGTGCTGCAAGGCACAGCAGGCACAAGCGTGACGACCACCCAGTACCCCCCACAGACACGGGACGACCACCCCCACGCTGCATCTCAGGGAACAAGGACACCCACTGTCCAAGGGATGCTCGCCCTGCCCACCTCCACAGCTGGGCGCAGCCGTCACCTCCCTGCGGGCACGAGGTGACACTCACCACATCCTGGTTTCGCTGGCGGTAGAAAGCCTCACCAAAGACAGCCATGACGAAGAGGTTGATGAGGAAGGAGATGAAGAGGGCCAGGCAGGACTCGGTCAGGAAATACATGTTGGCCTCCCGCACCGCGTCCTTCTTGGACCGGTCAATCGCCCGTGTCTGGGCACAGTGGGCAACATGGATGCCACGGGGTCGGGTGAGCAGCCCTGTCCCGCAGCCAGGACCAGCTGGTCCCCACCAATTGTCCCCTGAGACACCCTGGGGTGGCAGTGCCCGTGGCAGTGCCTTGGTCTCACCTTGACCAAGGAGGAGTGGAGGAAGATGTTATGGGGCATAATGATGGCGCCAACGATGCCCACGGCCTGGAGCAGCTCCTCTCGCCCGCAGCCCGGGCAGTAGGGCAGGAAAATGCCCTTCAGCACCTCCACCTGCCTCGGCCTCACCACCACGTACTGGTGGGAAGGGGCACTGTGAGCTGGCCCCCTGCCCTGCTGCAGGCTGGTGCCCATGGGGACGCCCCACCGGGGGTCCCCTGCCAGTGCCCTGCAGGGAAAGGGGTGTCCCCAGCTCCCCCCTTCACCTCGTAGCCAAAGGTCAGGGCCATGATGGTGATGAGGAGGCCGAAGAAAGCCTCCAGTTTGCGGAGCCCTAGAGGGGTCAAGAGATGGGGTGGGACAGAGCGGGGCACACCAGGGCCACATCAGCACCAGGGCTACCCGGGTGAGCGTCCCCCCATGCTGGCACTCACCGTACTTGTCAAGGAAGAGGAAGAAGAGGGTGTCCACGATGGTGATGAGGACCCCACCCCAAAGGGGGATGCTGCGGAATGGCAAGGGGGGTATTAGACATGTACCCCTTGGCGGAGCAGGGCCATGGGGGAGGCTGGGGTGTCCCCGTGAGGTGGCTCACCGGCCGGCCGAGAGCAAGCTGAAGGCGATGGCTGTCCCGATCACCTCCTGCATGTCAGAGCCGATGATGGCGATCTCGATCATGAGCCAGAGCAGCACACGGGGCACCTGGAGAGGCCGGGGCTGGGGCACTGTGAGGTGCCTGAGCCCCCAGAGGGGCTTGGGCCCTGGGTGAGCTGGCGCAGCCTCCAGGATGGAGACCCCTGTCCCTGTCCCCAGGCTGAGGCAGGCCACCCAGAACAGCAGGGGAACGTCAAGAGAGCACCCAGCCTATCCCACAACATGATCTCAGGGTACAAGGAGGATCCTACATCCCAGCCTGTCCCCTCTGCCCATCCCTGCTCCAGTGGGAGCTGAGGACATGACCCAGCTGCCTCGATATGATGCTCCTGGCGGGGGGTGGCAGGGCAGGGGGACATACCCAGCCCTCCTTTTGAGGACCTGTCATTCAGCCAACAACTCGTCGCTTGTTCTCCCTCGTCAGGATCCTGCTGCCTAGATGGGACCCCTAGCTCCCCCCTCCTTTGCTGTGTGACCCCCCTGCAACTCCCTGCACCAATGTGCCCAGGCTTGCCCCGCGTCTCGGCTGCGCGTCGCTGCCCCGACGCCTGGGCTCACACCCCCCGAGGGACACTGTCATGTGTCCCCAAATCGGACCAGGACACTGAGGCGGCTGCTTCCCCGCTCCTCGCCCTGGGCCCTCATACAGCAGGGGTGTGTGGGTGCTAGATGGGGGGGGGTACTGAGGCTCAGGGAGCTTTAGGGAGCCCCTGGGAGAGGCAGGGCTCCCGCAGCATCATCCTGCTCCTCTCCAGCCCCTCCGCCAGTCCCTGCCAGGACTGTAACCAGCCCGTGTGCGGGGTCCCCCCAGGCTGTGACCCCCAGCTGCTCACCTTGGGGTAATAGAGGTAGCAAATCTCACCCAGGTCCTTGCCCGTCACCACACCCAGCCGGATGGCCAGGCGCTGGCACAGCAGCCCCAGGACGGTGGCCCACAGCAGCACCCACAGCAACTGGAGGGGGCAGGAGGGAGGGAGGCAGCAGGGACTGGGCTGGATCCGGCTGCCCGGGGCTCCCGGCAAGGCTATCAACCAGGCCGGGGACACAGGGAAGAGAAGCCCGGAGAGGCTGAAGGTGGTCCCCAGCCCAGGCAGAGAGGCGTCCCTCTTGGACCCCTGGGTGCCCTCCCCCCAGTGCCAAGGGCCCCCCCTCCGCGCCCTTCCCGCTTCCTGGGCTGGGGAGGCCGGTTGCCCATGGGGCTGGGCAGCCGTTGGCACAGGAGAGGTTACGAAACCCCCGGCTGCTTCCTGACCCCGGGGCCAGGGGGGCCCAGGGCTCACCTTGAACCCTGCCACCGCCCCGCACTGCAGGTCCGACTCCACGTTGCCCGGGTCCAGGTAGGCGATGCTCATGAGGAAGCCAGGACCAGTGAAAGCCCAGAGTTTCCTAAAGCTGAATCCGGGCTGAGACGAAGCAGCGGGTCAGAGCGAAGAGCTCCCATTCAAAACCAGTCTCCCAGCTGCACTCCCGGTCCCCCCTAGCCCTGTGCTGGGGAGCTCTGTGCTGCTCTGACAGGTGTGTTTCGCACACAGAGGACATTTCTCCCACCTGCTTTGGGGAGGGAACAGCTGCCCCTCAGCCCCTCTCCATTAGCAGCAGTGCCAGAGGGCAGCGAAATCCTCCATCCCACCCAGGGACAGGTTGGACCAGGGCTGCCACGCTCCGTGAATTGCATCCTATGGGGTCCCACTGCCGAGCCCTGCTTTCACCACCCCTCCTGGCAGGGGAACCCCTATTCCTTCCCCTTCTCCCTTTCACCCCCAGTACTGGCTGTGGATGGGGGAGGCTGGTGAGGCTCAGGCAGCCTGGGGTAGCCCTACTGGGCTGGGCACAGGTGGTCCAGGATGGGGACCCTGGGAGGTGGGTGAGCAGCAGGGTGATCCCTGCGTCTGGGCAGCATCTCGCCCTGTGCCTCAGTTTCCCCTTTTAGAAAACTTTAAGCGTGGAAATGCTCAGCCTGGGGCTGATTTGCCCGAGCCGGGTCTGAGGACACTGAGGTCCCCAGGGCATGTCCCAGGCACGTCTGCCCACCCTGAGGTGGCCCTTTGCCTCCCCACCTCAAGCTCCCTGCAGTACCAGCCCCCCATCCCATCTCTGCCCGCCCTCAGATGGAGGTGCCAGCCTGGCAGCACCTACCCCGCTGCCCTTGGGGATGTTGATGAGTTCGTCCAGGTAGGTCTGATCCCGGGTGCCAGGACGCTGGGGGGGCATGGGGCTCCCACCGGTGCCATAAGCCTGGTCTTGGCCCCGGTTCAGGGACCTGGTGAGGCCTGGGGGAGTGAGGAAAAGGAGGTGGAGGGGAGGTAGCAGCCTGCTGCAGAGACAAGGACACTGGTGGGCTGGCAGCCCTGGTACCAGCTTCCCCCTGCTCCCACCTGCCCCTGCCCGGTGACCCCCATGAGGGACGAGCCCCATTTTTCCAGAGGGTGCTTGAGGGTGGCTACATGGGGGCTGTCCGTGGCTACCCAAAGGGGTCGGACACCACCTCCAGCTCAAATGTACCTAAAACCCCTTGGTCCCAGCCCCGTCTTCACCAGTCCAAGAGCCAAGTGCATTTCTGTGCAGGAGGGACAGGAGGGGATCCTGTTCCAGGTCCTGCTGCTGGGTGGGCATGGAGTGGGGACAAGAGCCTGGTACTGGTCCAAATTCCCCCCTGAGCCCACCCGTGTCCTGGGAGCGTGGGTGAATCACAGGTGGGCTGGGTGGAACAGAGGACAGGGGAGGTGGTGAAGCCAGGCCAGGCTGGAGGGTGACAGTGCCCACCTGGGGAGTGGGGAGCAGAGCCAGGGATCCCGGGGTGGAGGAGGGGGGTCTAGGGGAGGAAAGGATGCAGAGGGGGATGCAAATGTAGTGGGGCTTACCTGGCTCCAGCGATGCCATGGGTGGGCCCGATCCGGACATGGTGCTGGGGAGCCCTGATCTCGACGCTGGGTGCAATGCCTGCCACCCAGCTTTTAAAGGACCCCCCAGTTGCTCCCCTCCCCGAGGAGGAGGAAGAGGAGGAGAAGGAAGTGCTCTTCCACACCCACTGACCTGACTGGCAAAGGGGCCCCCGCCTGGGGCGGCTTGGGTGCTATAAATGTGCACGGTCTCAATTCACCCACTCTGCCAGGCGGGGGGGCCCAGCACACCCCACCTTGCTGTGCACACGCACGTGCAAACATGGGGCACCCACACCATCGTGCCCAGGGGTGTGGGAGCATGACTGTGTGTCACCCTCCATCACATGCCAGGGGTCCTGCTCCTGGGGCGGTTGAGGGGACAGAGGACAGTGTCCCACAGTGTGGGGAGTAGGGGAAATGCCAGAGTAGGAGCGAGGAGGAAGCAGGCATGTGTTGCACAAGTGCATGAGTAGGACAAAATGCATCCGCAGCTGCTGGGGGGACCACCCAGCCAGGCAGGCTCTGTGGCACAGGGTGATCATGCCAGCCCCAGGTGGGGGAACCTTCACCCCAAAGATGGGGTGCTCAGTGTTATTGCAGGTCAGTCTGTGCCCACAGGAGCAGGACACTCCGTCCCCAGGACACTTGTGGATGTGGAGGTGGGAGGGGGTAGCACCCATGGGTGCCTGGGTAGTGCCCCGACTCTCCGGGGCACCCTCTGACAGCTGGGCTGTGCCCTACAGAGAGGTGGGCATCAGGGTCTGCCCCCCAGGTGATGTGGGGTGATGGTGGGCACAGGGATGCAAGCCTGGCCCTGCTCCTGGGTATGCCCCAGGCACCTCCCACCCCAAGCAAGGGCTAGGACAGCTGGCAGAGGGATAGGGTCCCCCCTAGACTGTCGGGGGGGGGGGGCATTAGCAGTCAGCTCAGCACCCTCTGCCCTCCCCGTGCCTCAGTTTCCCCAAAGCAAACGAGCCTGGACAGGCAGCATTGGCAGCTTTATTCCCCGTGAGCTGGAGGGTGGCGAGGTGGGGAGTTGGGAGGGGGGCTGGAAGCCCCAGCGAAGGGAGTCCCGAGGGGCTGCTGGTGGGCAAAGAATTGGGCAGCGAAGGAAATGGGATCACGGGGCTGCCGGAGGAGCAGGGCCTGGAGGAAGTCAGCCAGCAGTGCCTGGAGCTCGGGGTGCTGCCGGAGATAGGCGGCGTGGGACACTTGCAGCTCCTCCTGCGGTGGGGTGGACAGGGTGGGCATGGGCAAAAACACCCCCCTCCTCAAGCAGGCACTGTGCCGGGTGGGGAGAGCAGGGTGCCTGGGTCCTTTCCCACACTTGAGGAGGTTGGGGGGATGCTGGCCAGCCTGCCCCCCCCCCCCCGAGCCCCCTGGGCACCCCAGGGGAGACCCTGGTGGGCAGTGGCACAGCCATATGTCATCTTGTCCCCATGTACCCCCATCTCACCTTCCTGTCCAGGAACCAGGAGCAGAGCTGGATGTCCTCCTCCCAGTCCAGGGGCTGTTTGGGGAAGGGGGGCTGGGGCTTGACCTCACCTGGCAGCAGAAAGGCAGGGCAGAGTGTTCCCCACTCAGCTGCCAGACAGCAGGCAGGGGATGCCCGTGCTGGGGGGCACAAGCCTCCCCCCCCCCCCGGTACCTGTGTCACTGAGGATGGACTCATCCTGCAGAAGCACCAGCACTGGGCAGCCGACCTGCACCAGCCGGGCCAAACGCCTGCGGGGGAAAGAGCCAGTGACTCCCCTCCGGGTCCCCACCAGGCTGGCAGGGCTGGGGGTGCCCCTGGCTGGACCCCCCCCTCCATACCCGCTGGGGAGGAAGCTGCTGTGCCAGACGGTGGAGACGCCTGTGCTGGCATGCACGGATCGCTCGATCACGAACACCTCTGCCTCCGTTGAGCCCACTGCCTGCCTCTGGATGCCCAGGGCGCACTGGGGGGGGCACGGCCAGGGGTCACACCTGTCCCGGAGTCACCCCTGCCCCCAGGTGCCAACCCCATGCCCCCCCATGCCATCAACCAGAGTGACCACACTCTGGTCACTCCCACCTCCCGCATCCCACCCTGGCACCCCCAACCTGAGGCAGACTCCCCATCCCACAGGCCATCCTGGCCAGCGGCTCACGTAGCTGGAGGTGCAGAGGTGGCCCTCGGTGTCGATGGCCTGGAAGACGAGGCCAGGGGCCACTGCCTGCCGGCGTGCCAACACCCGCAGCAGCAGGAGGCTGGCACCCTCCAGCAGCAGCCCCCGCAGCTCGGCTCGGCTGTAGGAGAAGGTCCAGCACTGTGGCTCTGCCTGCGGAGAGACCCGGCCACCTCATGGGACAGTCACAGCCACATCGTCCCCAAGGAGAGCACCCCCAGAGCTGGGGGGCACCCCTGGGTGGGACAGGCCAGCTGTGCCCTCTCCCATCCCAGGATGTGCCTCTTCTGGGGGACAGAGGGAAGAGATCCCCCCTCAGCCTCACCTCTCCCTCCTGGAGGGTCTTGGTGACAGTCATCACATGCTGGTGGCTCACTATGTGGGTCCTCCTCTCTACGGGGTGTGGGAGCTGCAGGGGGGGGGACACACATGCACAGGGTGGAGGGCAGAGCCAGGGCACAGCATCTCTGAGGTGGCACACCCCAGCACCCCTTTCAATAGGGTACCACACCAGATGCATTGTGGGAAACTCCTTGCCCCAGCTGCCACCCAGAGTAGGGGACGAGGGCCAGGCTGGTGGGACAGAGCTGGTGTCCAAGCTGGGGAGGGGACACCAGGCTGCCCACAGTGACCTTGCATGGGGCGCAGCCCCCAGAAAGGCATCGCTGCAGGGCAAACCCCAGGGCAGAGGGGTAGGACACGGGGAAGGGGACATGCCACCGCCGCACCAGTCACCTCCAGGCGCTCCTGCTCCTCCTGCTCCAGGGTTTCCAGCTGTGGGGTCAGGTAGGCTGGCAAAGCGGAGCCACGCTCAGCCCACTCCTCTGGCACTGCAGCAGTGCCCCCCGTCCCAGCCCTGGGGGCCGGTGGGACGGGGAAGCCCCAGCCCCGGGGAGGGGAGAGGACACCCCAAGCCACCCCCAGCTCACCTTTGAGGGTGCGGGAGCTGGGCGCGCCGCCCTGCCTGACACGGGAGCCGGCTTGCACCAGGAGGCAGCTCCGCACCGGCTCGCCTGCCCGCTCGTAGGGTGCCCACCGGGCTGTCACCCACTGCTGGCCCCCTGCCTGGTGGTCCCCCGCTGCCACCATCTCCAGGGTCTCGGCGAACAGGCAGCGCTCCAGCTCCTCCGGCCCTGCCCGGAGGGACCGTCACCCCTGTCCCGAGGGACCACCACCCCTGCCCGGAGTGACGGTCGCACCTGCCCAGGGCACCTCCCTGCCTCAGTTCCCCCCTCCCCGTGCAGGCTGGGCTGAGCCCCTCACCATTTATCCGGCTCAAGCCCCCACGACCCGTGTCACTCCTGCCGGAGCCGGTGCCCCCCACCCCTGCACCGAGGACCCCCAAGGCACCCACCGATGAGGTTCAGGAACTCGGCGGCTGCCTCCGTGAGGGCTGGGGTCTCCTGCCGGCACTCGGAGGGGGGCTCCATGCCTCGCCTGGGCGCTCCTGCTGCCGGACTGCCAGGTGAGGGGGTGGCATGTCTCCCCCAAACCGCGATACAGCCCCTGTGCCCGCATGTGTAACCCTGTGACACCCCCCCCCTCGGCCTCTGCAGACACTCAGCCCCTGCCGCCCCCCCCATCCTCCCCCCCCCGGCCCCCCCCCAACATCCCCGCGCCCCGCAGCAGCCCCCCCAGCCCTCGGGTCCCCCCCAAACCTGCCCGAGCCGGACCCAGGTGCCCCCCACAACGACGCTTCAGGGGTCTCCATAGCAACGGCCTGGCCCCGCCTCTTAAAGGGGCAGTGCCCCCGCAGATGGGTTTCGCGTGCCGGGGAGGGGGGCACCAGCCGCGGAGGGAAAGGGCGAAACAGGTACAAATTTCATCCAGTCTTTTATTTGGGGTATGTGTGTGTGTGGGGGGGGCTCCAGTGCCCAGTACAGCAGCACCCCCCACCAGTGTGCCCCCCTGGGTCCATCCCAGTATGTGTGTGTCTGGGGAGGGGGGGGGGGGGGGGGGGAGGGGTGCTCCGGCATCAAACATGGGGTGCTGCAGAAGAGCCCCTTGCCTGGAGATAGTACTGGCTCCCCACTTGCTGGCTCCATCCCAGCCACCCCACCACCCCTCAAAGGAAATGCACAGTACTGGGCGCTGCCAGGGGAAAGGGGGGCTCCCTGAGTGCTGGGGGAGAGGGAAATAAATTGGGGGCTCCCAGAAAAACAGAGAGGGTGAGGAGTTAGGAAAAGCCCTTGGTGCCATCCCTACAGTCCCAGCAGTGGGGTGGGGGGCTACAGACTCCCAGAAAGGGGATCGAGGTGCTTCTACGTGACAGCTGGTGACCCCCAAGTCCGGGGGAGCAAAGGCAGGGATCACTTATGGGGTGCCCACACGAGGGGGGGGTTTTCCATTCTTCCCTCCCCCCCCCCCCCCCGCCCCCCCAACCCTGCATCCCAGGAGGGAGATTCACAGCAAAACAAACCACAGAATCTTGGGTCCCCCCGTGCCCAAGCAGCACCCGGCCCCGTGGAAAGTTGGGGGGGGGGGGGGTGGGTGGGTGTCAGGGGAGGGCTCCGAGGATGTCTAGGTGGCTTTGTAGAGGTCCTTGCGCCTCCGCACCTCCTTGAGGACACGGGTGCGGAAGGCGTCGGGGTGCTCCCCGCCGCCCCGCCGCAGCCCCAGCGCTGCCTGCAGCTCCGGCCGGTGGGTCCGCAGGAAGGGGTTGTAGGTCTGCTCCTCCCCCAGCGTGGAGGGGCACTGCGGGGACAGCCGCTCAGCACCCCCGGCAGGGAGCCGGGACACCCCCCACCCCAGCACCCCCTTCCCCTATGGCACCGGCCACGCAAGCAGGTATTGGGGTGCAGCACCCCCACCGAGGGATGGCGAGCCCCGCAAGGAGGGAGTGGGGGGCTGCAGGAAGGGGACCCCCAGCCTCACCGTGCTCCTCTTCTCCTGGCGCTGCTGCGTCGCCCACAGCAGCTTCTGCTCCAGGTCGGGGTTGTCCAGCTCCAGGAGGCTGGCGAAGGTCAGGCACTCCAGCGCGTACTCGTGGCCTGCAGACCCCCGTACCCCTTAGCACCGGCCCTGCCTGGCCCCCCAACTCAGCAGCGGAGGGTTAGGGGGGGACACCATCGACTCTGCCCCACTATTGGGGACACTCACCTGGCCACAGCAGCGTGTCCGCACCCAAGCCCACGGCCACGTCCAGGGAGGAGAGCATGGTCTCAGGGGAGCCCTCAAACAGCCTGCCTGGAGCCCCACACAACCTCCTGTCATGGCGGGGGGGACGGGACTGGGAGGGTCCACCCAAGCCCTTCCCAGGGTGGGACCTTTGCCCCCAGCCACCTGGGGTCAGGCGCACTCACCGCAGCCAGCGAGGAAGAGGAGGTCCCCAGAGAAGAGGCAGGGGGGGCCGCCAAAGGGCCCCCCATCCAGCACGTACACCATATGGCCCACGGTGTGGCCGGGCGTGGCGAGCGCCTCGAAGGTCAGACAGCCCACGCTCACCTTCTCCCTGTCCGCAAGTGGGCTGCGCCGGGCACAGGGGTGCACCATCAAGGGTGCCCCTCCCCCCCAGCACCTCAAAACACCCACCTCCCCACACAACCTTTCCCCAGTGCACTAGTGTCATGAGCATGCCAGGCCTCTGCCCATGCAGAGAGCAACGTGGTACTTGGGGGATGGACTGGTGGGTGGGTGGAGCAGACAGCGGTAGTTGTGGGGTGAAATGCCCTCCCAAATTTACAGAGGTGCTGGGGGGCATGTGGGGCGCAGGACCTACTTGGTGAGCTCTGGGATGGCATCGAGGGCGCTGCCGTACACCTTGCAGGAGCCGTGCTGCTGACGGAGCGCCGCGTTCCCCCCGCTGTGGTCCCTGCGAACAGGGAGGTCAGCGCCCCTAAATGTGTGTGTGTGTCCCCACATATCCCATCCCCCCTCTCCATGGGGTAGGGCTGGGGGGTCACCTCAGGTGGGGCATCCTCCATGGCAGCCACTCTTGCCCCTTACCAGTGTTTGTGGGTGCAGAATATGGCCTCCAGTGTCACCCCCTCTTCTTCAATAGCAGCCTAGGAATGGGGGTGGGGGGGCAGACAGAGAGATTTGAGGGTGACACAGACCCCGAGTACCAGTCTCCCCTAACACCCCCCCCCCCCCAGCTCCCCAGGTGCTGGATGAGCCCTGGCGCCTTTAAATCTTGCCCCGGGCACTAACGGCTGCAGATCAGGGGCAGATTTGCCTCCCTCTTCCCCCCAAAAAGCCTGAGAGAAGATGTGCCACTCCCTCACCTGGGGACACCTGAACACCAGGTTGGGGGGGGCTGCGGGGGGTCTCACCTGCACGGCCAGGGGGTCAGAGGGGTCGATGACGGCCGCCCGTCTGGATCCAGTGTCGATGACCAGGTAGCTGTAGTTGTTGGAGAGCACAGGAATGGGCAGGATTTTCACCCCTGGAGGGGGGACGGATGGACAGACAGACATGAGGGCACGACCCCCCTGCCTGGGAAAGCGTGTGTGGGGGGGAGACTGAACTCCCCACATCTTAAATCAAATTTTCAGTTAAACATACTTTGAGCAATTCGGCGATGGCAACTCCTCCCCACCGCAAAGTGCCAGTGTTGGGGGACACGACGGGGCCACGGTGGGGAGGGAATGGGAGGACTCACCGGGGAAGCAGCAGGGCTGGGGCGTGGAGTGGCCGTGCGGATACCGCTCCCGGGCCTTCTTCACCTGCCGCTGGTAGAAGAGGTAGCCCAGCCGTGTGCGGGCATACAGGCTGTACCTGGGGAGGGCAGACACCCCCCGGTGTTAACCCCCATCCCCTCCAAGGAGCCCACCTGGGGAAGGAGCTGGTGCCAGGGCCGGGACCCCCAGATGGGACACACGCAGGGACATTTTCCCACGCATGGGGGCTGGAGGTGGCGTGTCCCCCTGCCTCCCCTGCCCCAGATCCGCAGTGAGGGCAGAATGGGTTCTTCAAGCAGGTTGCCCCCAACTGCTCCGGGCAGCAAGGACCGAGGGGAGGGCATCGCTGCGGGGGTGTCCATCAGTCCATCCCTCTGTCCAGGGCGTCCCTGGCTGTCCCTGCCCCAGGGGGACCATGCCCAGGGCTGACCCCGCTCCGAGAGCCCGTCCTGGGTGCCCCGGTCCCGGGGAAGAGGGAAGCAGGAGCAGAACGGGCCGGGGAAAAGGGAAGCGAGAAACGCTCTTGCAACGTGTGCCACGCAGGCTGGGGACCACCCCCCCCACATTTATACAACAGCGTTTCGGGGGGGGGGGGGGTGTCCGGTGCCATGAAGGACGTGCAAAGCCCATCCCCGGGCCAAGGGCATCCCCCTGGATGGCCACATCCTCCGCGCTGGCACCGGCCGGTACACACCGGGGAGGGATCCTGGCGGGAGCCGGGGGACCCCTGGATCTGTAGGGGGTGGGAGCCCGAAGCCGGGGAGCGGGGACTCCTGCCAGCACCGGGCAGCAGGGCCACGGCCGGGGCACCGGGGTGGGTTAATAATTAGACCCGAGGGAAGGAGCCCCGGGCGGGGGAGGGTATCAGGTCCGAAGGGTGACCGTCACCGTGCTGGGGGAACCGGTGGCTGCTTCCCGGCCCTGCAAAGCCGCCCCGGTAGCCGGGCTGACACCGCCTGCCCTCCGCGGGTGGAGGGCTGCCCCCCCGCCCCAGCCCCAGCCCGGCTTCCCCGTGCCAGCGGGGCCGTTGCACACCGGGCTGGCCCCGGTCCCTCCGCGGCGGGCGCCGCACAACCAGGGGAGAAGGAGCCCTTTCTCCCGGAGACAGAACAAAGGCGGGCGGCGGTGGCACCCTCCCGGCGGGAGGGGTACCGGAGCGGCGGGCACTCACCCCACACGGAACAGCAGCGGACCGGCGAGGGCCATGAGGAGGGGGGCGGCGGCGGCGAGGCGGCGGAGGGGCAGGCAGCGGCGCAGGCAGGCGGCCCCCAGCCCCAGGGCACCGGCCGCCGCCGCCCGCAGCGCCCACCCGCCATTCCCCGGGCGCCGCCCCCCGCGCCCCGCGGCCATGCCGCCCCGGCCACGCCCCCTCCCGCGCGCGTCACGCCGCCGCCCCGGCCACGCCCGCCGCCGCGCCCCCTGCTGGTCACGCCGCCTCACTGTCGCGGGAACCGGGGAGCCGGGGGGGGGCCGACACACCGACCGCGTCACCGGCGGAGAGGAGGGGATTTCCCCCCCCCCGCCACTGCTGCAAAGGGTGTCCCCCCCCAGCTGACGTCACCGCGCGGAGAAGGGGGACCCTAAGTGACGTCAGAGCCGGCAGAAGGGGGGTCCCGGGGGTGTGGGGGAGGCGCGGCTGGGGCCCCGTTCGGCGTGGTCCGTCCCGGGGAGCAGCAGGAGGGGGAGCGCGCCCCCCTCGGCTCACTCGCCCCCCCGGGGCGCAGCCGCGCGGAGCCGCCGCGGGAGGGCGCGGCGGGGGGGGGCGGAGGGGGCGGGCGGTGCCTTCCCCCGCCACAGCCGCCCCGTCCCGGCTCGTCGCGGCCGCAGCCCGGAGGAGCAACGCGCAGCAGGTAGGGCGGCCCGGCCCGGCTCCGCGCCCCTCGCCACCCTCCCGGTTCCCGCCTGGGGCCGCTGACCAGGGTGGGCACAGAGACCCCCAACCCCCGCCTGGTGGCCCCTCCACCTTGTTCCCCCGACTCACCCCTCCGCCCCCGCTCTCACTCCCCCCCCCCCCCGCTCTGTCCGGTGCCACAACTGACGGGGGGGGGGGGGTGTCCCAGCGCTGGACCGAGGGTCCCGGAGGGCGGCGGGGACCGGGTGAGGGTGGGAGGGCTGGTCCTGGGACCACGAGGACGCGCTGAGATCCCCCCACCCTCCGCACCCCAACTCCCAGAGCGGGTGGGGGCACTTCGGGTTCAGGTCCGGCGCGGCGGGGGAAGAGGGGTCCCGCGGTTGGGGACGCGGGGGGACAGGACCCCCCCCCCCCACGGTTGGGACGCCGCTGCAGGGCTAGTGCCGTTTTCAGGACCCCACGGGATTGCGTGGGGAGCAATTGGGGCGCGGCGTGGGGTGGTCCGGGGGGGGAGGGCACCGTCCTTTGTGCTGTGGAGGGTGCCCCCACGGACCCTGTGGGGTGTCTCAGGCGGTGAGGGCAGGGGTCTGTGCTCAGCAGGGTGTGGGGTGGCACCGTGGGGACCAGCTCTGGTCGCTGTGGGTGTGCCTGGGCTTGGGCACAGGCAGGCACCTCTGTCACACGCCCCTGCCCCGAGAGGGGGCTTGGGAAGGGGGGGGGGTGGGGGCAGCGAGACGGAGGCGACGCTGAGGTCTTGCAAACTTGTGTCCTGTGTGAGCGGCGTCGGGGCAGACGTCGGGGTGGGGCAACGGGGGAACCCGGCCTGGGGGGGGGCTGTACTGACCCCCCAGCATGAGCTATGCCGAGCTGGGCTGGGCTGGGCTGAGCCAGGCCAAGTTGTGTTGTGCTGTGTTGGTTGTGCCGTACCGGTTGTGCCGTACCGACCCGTGCTGTACCCAGCTGTGCCATGACGTACCAGGCTGTGCTGTGCCAGGCTGTGCTGTGCCGTACTAAGCCGTGCCATACCAAGCTG
This sequence comes from Leptosomus discolor, assembly GCF_034619465.1. Lineage (NCBI taxonomy): Eukaryota > Metazoa > Chordata > Aves > Leptosomiformes > Leptosomidae > Leptosomus > Leptosomus discolor. Next base: position 17,764,456 of record NC_141395.1, on the reverse strand, counting down.
GACTGTACTGGTGGGAACTTTCAGGCTCCTCTGGGAAGTGAGGTGCTTTCTGTGGGGAGCCGTGGGGAAAGCAGGGAGCCCTGGCCCCCGCACCAAACCCTGGTCCCCCCCACGAGGTGGCCCTTGGCGTCCCAGGGTCCCCGTGGAGCTGGTGGCAGGGACCTGAGCATGGCAGGAACATGGGGGCAGCCGGCGGGGACGCTGCCCGGTGTCACCCACGGGGCTGTGCTGGGGGAGATGGCTGCCTGTGCCCCAGGTCCCCACCATGTGCACCTTATCTGTGCTGAGTCATGGTGCCAGCACAGAGCAGTGCCCTGTCCCTGGGGACGACATGTCATGCCGGGGCCACCGAGACGGCCTGGGTGGCCCTGTGGCTAGTGATCTCTGGTTTCAGGGCCCTGCTGTGCCGTGGTGCAGGCAGGGTTCAGGGTGCCGCTGGCCATCCGGGGTGCGGCGGCTGCAGCCACCCGTCAAGCTGGTTCCTTCCCTGTCCACGAGGCCACCCTGCTCGGGTGGGGACAGCAGGGGCTGGGGCAGTTGGCAGACCCCTGCCATGGGGTGCTGGCTATGGGCAGAGGGTGGGACCCCCCGATGACCATGTGCCAGCCAGATGCACCTCACTTTCCCCAGACGCCTGGGTTCCCTCCTGGAGATTCCATTCCCTCCTAACTGGGTGCTGGTCACAGCGGTTTTCCTGGGGTCACGGCTCCTATTTTAGGCCTTTCCCTGGCCCCAGAGACGAGGTGGTGCCAGGTGGTACTGGGTTCTTTTTGGGAAACCACAGAGTGGCAAAAGTGAATCTTCCGGTCACCGCCACGCTGGTTATTTTCGCACCGCCATCATTGCGATGGCGAAGGGTGGTGCAGCTGTGGCAGCTCTGCCGCGTCTGGGACAGACAGACAGCGGGAGGGGTAGAGGGGCGGACTCTGAGCTGCTCCCTCCGGCCTGGCATGGCTGGCCCGGGTGTGCCCCCCCCCGGCCCGCCCAGCCCGGCTGAGGGAAGCGCTGGCGTCACGCTGAAGGAAGCGCCCCGTCCCCTCCCAGCCCGGTCTCGGTTGGGGTCAGATCCTGATCCCTTCCCAGGGATGGTTTCGGGGTCATGTCACCGCTGCGGGCAGGGGGGGACGGGGAGGGTCCTGGCACCTTCCAGGGGCCCGGGGTGGGCGTCCCCTGGTGCCAGCGCTGGGTTGGGTGGCAGGCGGGTAAACTCCTGGCACCAGCTTCTGGCAGCGCCATTGTTTTCCTGGCCTTGGAGGTCCTCCTTCCTCCTCCTCCTCCTCCTTGTCCTGGGGCCAAGCCCAGCAGCTGGCCCTGGGCCTAGGCTGGCTGCTGGCGGCTGCCGGGGGGCTCTGTGAGGGGGCCCGCCACGGCCGGGGTGGGGAGCTCAGCCCTGGGGGGGTCCTGTCTCTGCTCCCCAGGGACATGTCCACCCCCCTCCGAGGTGATGTGGGTGGCCCTTGTCCCTATAACTCCCGGGGGGGACTCAGGAGTTCTGAAGCCCCCATGTAACCCACTGGGGCTGCTGGGTGGGGGTCACCCCCGAAATGGGGTAGTGAGGTCTGTGTGGGTGTGATCAAGATGAGGCCCCGTGTTTCCATCCCAGGCAGTGGGCAGGGCAATGCCCTTTGTTCCCAAGGCCGTGCCACCAGGAGACGGGGAACAGCCAGGGTGTGGGCAGGGGGGTGGTGGTGGTGGTGGTCCCTGCCCCCCAGCGATGGCAGGGTGGGCTCCAGAGGCCGGGAGAGGTCACAACTCTGCCGGAGAGGTCACGTCCCCGGTGTGGCTTGAGTCAGCGCGTGGCTGTGCCCTGCCCGTGGCTGGCCACTGACGCAGGCGCTGGGGACTCAGGGCGCAGGAATGCGGGCGGCCTTGGCCAAGGGACAGTGGGGACCTCCCTCGCCTCTCATTGACCCACTGGCATTGGGGCCAGCTCACCTTGATTAATCAGAAGCTGCTGTTAAAATGGGAAGGGGACATTTTGTGGCTCCACTGTCCCCTGTGTCCCTGGACCTGTGGCTTTGCTCACGGGGAACACGCCCTGCCCGGGGAGGGGGACCTGTGCTGACACCCCCCCATCTTCTTTCCCCTCCAGGTGCCCGTGGGAGACGCAGGGAGCCGGCATGGCACAGCCCAGTGCACCCCCACCCTACGATGACAAGAACCCCCTCTACCCCCCGCCCCCGGGGGGGTACCCCCAGCCACCCTACTATGCCGGGGGGTACCCACAGCCCGGGGGATACCCTGCAGCAGGGGGGTACGCACAGCCAGGGGGGTACCCAGCAGCAGGGGGATACCCCCAGCCGGGGATGGCCATGCCCACCATGCCTGTTCGGTTCAGTAAGTGGGGGCACCTTGGGTTTTTTGGCAGGGTGGGGGGGACACAGATGGACTAGAAACAGGGGTGCTATGGGGGGGCTGTACAGCCAACCCTGGTGCTCAGTGGTGTCCCCCACCACAGGTGACGACGGCATTGGGGATGGCTCCCCGCTCCAGTCATCTGACTGGGATGACAGGAAAGTCCGGCACACCTTCATCCGCAAGGTGAGTCCTGGGGAGCTGGGGGCACCCATCAGGATGGGGGGCACCTGTTGGGGTGGGGAGCTGGGTGCTGACCCCCCTGTCTCTTGCAGGTCTATGCCATCATCTCCCTGCAGCTACTGGTGACGGTGGGGATCATCGCCGTGTTCACTTTTGTGTGAGTAGAAGGTCCCTCCTTAGCCTTGCCCCCAAAAAAGGAGGAGCCTGGCCCCGTGTTCCATGGTGGGGGGTCCTGAGGGGGCAGTAGTTGCTGTCCCCCCACCCTCACACTTGTCCCTCCTGTCTTACAGCTCTCCTGTCCGCTCCTTCGTCCAGAGGAACGTCGCCATCTACTACGCCTCGTAGTGAGTAGGGGGTCTGCCAGCTCGCAGCCCCCCCGGGGTGCCCTCCAGCAGCTGGCACCCCACAATCGCAGCTTCCCAGCCTGGTGGTGTGGGGCAGGGTATCACAGGGCTGACATCCCCTGTCTCTTTTTGCAGCGCCGTGTTCGTGGTGACCTACCTGGTGCTGGCCTGCTGCCAGGGTCCCCGGTGAGTTGCTGGTGGCTGGGTCCCCAGGGGTGGGGGTGTGTGAATACGGGAGGGGTGTCTCCAGGGCATCGGGAGGCAGGGTGTGTCCTTGCCTGGGGCTCCCCCGGGGGGGGTATGAACCAGGGGGACATGACATGGCTGCTGTCTCCAGCTCATGTCTCTCCCCATTTCATCCCCAGGAGACGCTTCCCCTGGAACATCATCCTGCTGAGCATCTTTGTGAGTGGGCTGGGGCTGGCGGAGGGGGGGTGGCTGGTGGTGCCCCCATGGCACCCCAGCTCCCCCGGCGGGCTGGGAGGGATAGGGGGACACGTGGGCAGGCGGGGGGGCAGCCAGGAACTGCTGCCCCCCACGGTGCTGCTCACCCCACTGAGCCCACCCTTCTCTCCTGCAGACGCTGGCCATGGGGCTGATGACGGGGACGATCGCCAGGTATGCCCTGGGGTCCTCGCGGTGACAGGATCTGGGGTCCCTCGTGTCCCCCGCCGTGCAGCCAGTTCAGTAAGAGGCTGCTGGGAGACGGGGGACACTCTGGTCCCCTGGGCTCAGGGACAGTGGGATCCCTGCCGGGGATTTGGGCTGTGGGGGTTCACCAACACCCCCCTGGCAGGGGGATGACAAAGCGTGAGGTGACTCTGGTGTCCCCTCTGCAGCATGTACCGGACTAACGCTGTCCTGATTGCCATGCTTATCACCGCCATCGTGGCCATCATTGTCACTATCTTCTGCTTCCAGACCAAGGCAAGGAGGGGGATGTGCCCTGCCCTCAGCAGGGGTCAGGTGCAGGGAGCCAGGTGGTGGGGACACATGTGACATATGCGTGTCCCCCCCGGCAGGTTGATTTTACATCTTGTCCGGGGCTCTTCTGCGTGCTGGGCATCGTGGTCATGGTGACCGGGATCGTCACTGTCATCGTCCTCTCCTTCAGATATGTGAGTGAGGGGGACAGAGGGGCTGTGGGGTGCCACGAGTGTCCCTGGTTGGGTTGTCCCCAGGGCTGGCACGTGCAGGGGGGTTTGGGTGGTCTCCCTTTGGCGGGGAGCAGGGTGTGGTGCTGGGCACGGCAGAGGCAGCTTGCCCGCAGGCAGAGGGTGGGTCGGCGTCAGCATCAGCGGCATCTCCTCGGGAGCCAGGTGCGGGCAGGACCTGCCCTGCCTTGCCCGCTGCCTGCCAGCACCCCGCTCATCCTGCCCGTGTCTCCTTCCCCGCGCAGGTTCCCTGGCTCCACATGCTGTACGCGGCCATCGGCGCCATTGCCTTCACCCTGGTGAGCTAACGGCTGGGCTGGGCAGAGGGTGTCAAGCAGGGACCCTGGGGAGGGGCGAACTCTGCCTTGGTCCTTGCCTGACACTCTCTGCCTCCCCAGTTCCTTGCCTATGACACCCAACTTGTGCTGGGGAACAGGAAGAACACACTGAGCCCCGAGGAGTACGTCTACGGTGCCCTCACCATCTACACCGACATCGTCTACATCTTCACCTTCATCCTGCAGATCGTGGGCCGGGATTAGCCCCAGGACCCCTCCTGTCCCCCCTCTGCTGCCCCTCACCCCCTCCTCTGGCCTCTGTACAGGATATGGCCACTTACTGTGACTCCTAATGCTTTGGCATCCCTACCCGTAGGCTGCTAAGGAAAGGGCTTCCCTTGATCACACCCCCCCCCCCCCCTCCAAGCCTTCAAGGGCCGGGGCGGGGATGGGCTGCTCGTGTTTAGGCAGTGCCTGGCCTTGGCGCTGCTCGCCAAGGCCGTGCTGGCAGTGCTGGGTTGGCAGCGGAGTGCCACGGTCCTGCCTGGGTGCGGGGAGCTGGCAGTGGCCGTGGGGATCGTGTTGGGATTTTTTTTTTTGGCAGAGCCCAGTCGGTGTCATTCACTTGGTGCCTTAAACGTGGCTCCGGCTGTGCCCCCCTCCCTGAGCTGCGGCAGTGCCCAGCGCGGGCAGGGGGCAGCTGGGACCCCCGGGGTGGGATTCGTGGCAGAGCTCACATCGCAGAGGCCCTGCAGCCACGGATGTGGGCAAAGTTGCACTCGCTAAATAAAACACTTTAATTTTCCAGACGGTCCCAGTCTTACTGGTGTGGCGACTCCCCCGAAAAACCTGTGGGCAGCCTCAGCGGGGGCTGCGGCGTGGGGCAGCGCAAACAGTGCTTTGAGGCAGAAACAAACCCAAGGTCGAGCTGCTCCAGGCCTGGCCTCCCTCCCCTGCCTGTATCCCCCGCCCCTTGTGGGCAGAATCCTGGCTGCAGAGCAACGGGGTCCTCAGCCCCGCCCAGCTGTGGGGGCAGGCAGGGCCTGGGGCTAAGCACTTTGGGGGGGCAACCATAGCAGCACAGAGCTGTTCCACTCACCAGGGATGAGGTTTATTTGTCCCTTTCCAGCCCCATGACCACCTCACAGGCTGGACAGGCAGCACAGGTGCCAGTGCTGTGTGTCCCACGGGGCTGGTGTTCCTCCCGGCAAGTCCCTTCAAGGGGGCAGGGTGCCAGGCTGGGGGGCAGCCTGGCTATGCCCCCCTGGCCACACTCTTGTATCGCTCCGACTCGTACTCGCCCTTGTTGGCTTCCATCATCTGTCGGCGGATTTTGAGCTGCTCCTGACGGTTTTTGTCCACTTCCCGCTTGGCCAGGAGGAAGAGGATGATGCCGGAGGGCAATCCAATGGCCCTGCAGGACAGCCACCGGGCAGGAGATGGAGAGAGCCGGCAAGGAAACAAGGGCCCTGTGCCACCCTGGGGTGGCACTGACAGCCCCCTGGGACCCCCTGTCCCACCCCAGGCCCCAGCCTACAGAGCAGCGGAGCCTCCCGGTGCCGAGCCACTCACCAGGCCACCCCCACGACTTTCATCGGGTTCTTGCCCTTCTTGCGTGTGGGGATGTACTCCACTCCCTCAGGGAGCCCCCCGCTGCCAGGCTCCGGGCCGGTGCGTGGTCCCGCCGGCCGGCAGTAGCTCTGCCCGAGGAGCCGTGTGCCCGGCGGGGACGGCCACCCCCAGGGCCTGGCAGGACCCGCTGCCTGTCGTGCTGCTGCCAGCAGCCCTGCGGGGAGAGAGGTGTCAGGGAGGGGCGGCCCCCGGGCAGCGTGCCCCAGCCCGGGGCTCCTGCCCTGCCCTTGCCCCTGCCCTTACCCCTGCCCCTGCGGTAAGGGGGGCTTGAGGGCGTGGCCTGAGCATTAAGGGGCGTGTCCAAGACAGATGGGCGTGGCCAGCCGCGTCAGGGGCGGGGCTTTAAGCCCTCGCTTCAGCCAGGCGTGGCGTGGCCGAGGGCACCAGGGGCGTGGCTCTAAGGCTTCCCCTCACCGGGGGGGGGGCGGGGCGGAGCAGAGGCCCTGCGGGCCGGGCCTGCGGCGTCCCTGGGCGGGGGATGTGTCGGAGGCCCCGCGGGGACGTGCGGTGAGGGTGGTGGCAGGACGTTCTCGGTCCCCCCCCCCCGCCCCGGGGCCACCCCCTCCGCCCGCCCGCCCTTACCCCGCAGTCCTCCGAGCGCCGCCGCCATGGTGGGCCGTGCCGGGGGTGCGGCGGCCCCGCTGCATGCCGGGAGCTGCAGTCCGCCGCGCGGGGTCTGCCGGGGACGCGGCTGCCCGGGTGGAGGGCGAGAAACTCGAACTCCCAGAGAGCATCGCGCGGGGCGGGGTCGACCCGCGATGCTGTCGGAAGGGGCGGGGTCAGAGTGAGGACGCGGGCCGGTGTTGGCTGAGGCGGGGAGGGCGACGGGCGGGGATTGGCTAAGGCGGGGAGAGCGGCGGAAGCGGCGGTGGCGGCGGGGTGGGGAGGGGCGCGCGGGCAGGCCGGCATGGAGCCCGCCGAGGGCCCGGGAGCGCTGGGCTTCCACGGTGACGAGGAGATCATCGAGGTGGTGGAGCTGGGCCCGCCCGGGCCGGGTGAGACGGGGCGTTCCGTTCCGCGCACCAGGCGGGGCCTGTGGGGCTCTGGCCTCCCGCCGGGGCACCGGGCCCGCTCCGCCCCGCCCCAGCGCCAGGCCCGACCGCGGGTCCCGGCCCGTTCCCCCCCCACCCGGGAGCCTGCGGCCTCTCTCCGCGTCGCGCCCCGCTCCTGTGCGGCTCCTCTGCTCAGGGTCTCCTGGCCGCGGCAGCATCGGGATCGCGGGTTCCCCCCCCGCTGCCCCGTCCCCCGGGAACCCCGAGGCCCACCGTGCCCGCAGCCGCCTGCCCTGGAAGGGCCGAGCCGGACAGGCCTTGAGAGACGCGTCCTGACTTCCGCCCTCTGCAGATGACCTGGCCGACGAGATGGAGGACGTGGACTTTGATGATGAGGGGGCAGAAGAGCCCGACGCCGAGGCTTGGGAGACGGAGGATGATGAGGGGGTGGAGGACGGCATGGAGGCGCAGGACGACAGCGAGGTCACGTTCTCCCTCCACTCGGGTGAGTGGTGGGCCTGGGCAGTGGCAGCTGGGGACCCCTTGGGACCTGCTCCCAACCTGGCTTTCCCTGGAGTAAGGGGGTGCAGCAGGTCCTGGCCAGGCTGTCGTTCCTGGGACAGCCGTCACAACGTGGGGCTGCCTTGGGCTGCGCTCGTTTCTACCTTACGCTCGGGTAGAGAAGTCCTTTGAGCCTCCTACCATGGCAGTTTGTCCTGAGCTTGGTAGACAGCCTGTGCTGCTTTTCCCCTGTGGGAGGAATAGATTCTCACATCTCACTCAGACCTGGTGCTGTGTGGGGTTTGGATCACCTGGGAACATCAGGTTGGGTGTGAGCGGCGTCCGAGCCACGTGGCCTTTCTTTACTTTTCTGTGAAGCTTCTGTTTTCTGTGTGAGCCTCGACCCCAAGACCAACACGCTGGCGGTGACGGGCGGGGAGGATGACAAGGCCTTCGTGTGGCGTGTGAGCGATGGAGAGCTCCTGTTTGAGTGCTCAGGTGAGGTGCTTGAGGCTGTCCGAGTGAGCGGCCATGTCCCCTCCCAGACACATCTCTCTGGACATGCTCTTCCCCAGCCGATGCTCTGCTGGAGTCGGGCTCCTGACCATCCTCCACAGCTTGGCCTGAGCAGTCTCTGTCCCCTGATGTCTCTAGGACACAAGGACTCAGTCACCTGTGCCGGCTTCAGTCACGACTCCGTGTTCGTGGCCACAGGTGACATGTCTGGGCTTATCAAAGTGTGGCGGGTGGACACCAAGGAGGAAGTGTGGTCCTTCGAGGTGGGGGACTTGGAGGTGAGCGGTGGGACCCCTGGTGCTGTGGGGAGCTCGTGGGCGAGCAGCTGGGACTCAGCTAGGTGGTGGTGGGGACACCACCCCCGTGACGCTGCCTGTCCCTCTCCCTGCCCAGTGGATGGAGTGGCACACTCAAGCCCACGTCCTTCTGGCGGGCACGGCTGATGGCAACTCCTGGATGTGGAAGATTCCCAGCGGAGACTGCAAAACCTTCCAGGGCCCTGCATGCCCAGCCACATGTGGCAGGATCCTGCCTGACGGTGAGACACGGGGGCTGTGTGGGGTGGGGGATGTCACCAGCTCTGTGACAGATCCTGCTGCCAGCACGTGCCCTCCTGCTTCTGCTAGTCTGTGCTGAGCGGGAGGTGGAGGGGTGAGGGGAGCTCTGGCACTGCCCACTGGCTCTGTCTCACCCAGGGAAGCGAGCGGTGGTGGGGTACGAAGACGGGACCATGCGCATCTGGGACCTGAAGCAGGGAACCTCGCTGCATGTCCTGAAAGGTAGAGAAGAGAGATTAATCACCCGGGATGCTCCTTAACTGGGGAACAGCCCCTTCCAGTAGGCTCTGGCCTCTGCCCGGGTGGAGAGGTGGCATCCTCTGAGGCCAGGCGCAGCCAGAGGGAGCCTAGTGCTGGGTTTCCCTGTCCCCACAGGTGGCTGCTCCTTGCCACCGGGCAAGGTGGAGGGTGGGTTTTGAGGCCCAGCGGGTCTCTGTGGGAAGGACACATGGAGCTCATGCTTCTGCTTGCCACCCAGGCCAGGACGGCCACCAGGACCCCTTGACATGTGTAGCCAGCAACCAGGATGGCAGTTTGATCATGACGGGCTCTGTGGACTGTCACGCCAAGCTGGTCAACTCCGCCACAGGCAAGGTGGGTCCATGCTGGCGGGGGCAGAGCCAGAAGCCGTGGGATACGAAGGAACGGCCTCCCAAGCCCCTGTCCTGGACCAGGCAGGTGTCCCCGGGCGGTTCAGGACTCTACCGGCCCCGAGGAGCCTGCGGTGGCCACCGGCAGCCAGCAGGAGGCGCCCTTGGCCAACACAACTGCTTTCTCCCAGCTGCTGGTGGGACCTGCAGTTGGGTCGTACCGCTGGGCTCGTAGAAGGAAGTTCCCCCTGCCCCTTACTTGCTCCGAAGAGCTGAGGTTTTGGGGTTGGGCCTTGGTGTCCAGGGGGTGTAGGCTCAATCCCGGGTAAGGAAGGGGGACTTCGGTGTGACTGGGGGGCCCCCTTTCCCTCCCCTTGGGGACTAGTCTGCCTCCCTCCCCCCCAGGTGGTGTGTGTGTTCAAGATGGAGAGCATGGCCCCCAAGGCCCCGGCCGGTGAGGGTGAGGAGGCAGAGTCCAACTCGGTGGAGTCGCTGGGCTTCTGTAACGTGTGAGTGTGGGGACAGCCCCTCTTCAGCCCTACATCTTACAGGGGTTACAAACAGATCCCTTTCCATCCCTCATGCTTGTTCTGCTGCATTTCTGTCACCTCCATCCTCCCCAGCTGGTCGTGGAGATCCCAGGTCACTTGGGTGTGACATGGAGGATGAGGGATACCAGTCCTCCCCCCCAATCTGTTGGGCTTCTGGGCTAGCCTGATGGACCGCTGTTTGCCCTCTAGACATGGCTACTGGGGATCTTTCCTCCCAGTACATTGTCTTCTCCCTTGTGAACCTCAGGCTCGTGCTGACTCTCGCTGTCCTGTTGAGTTTCCAGATCGGGGTGTTTCATGGCTCCAGCCATCGGCTTGTCCCTCATCTTCTCGCTATGCTGTAGCCCTCAGCACAGGGTTTGCCTTCAACCTTGATCCTTTGGGCACTTCCATCCCTGCTCCCCCCAGGCCCACATAATGCCTGTTTCCCCCTTTGCAGGATGCCACTGGCTGCTGTGGGCTACCTGGACGGCACACTGGCTATCTACGACCTCTCCACACAGAGTTTGAGGCATAAGTGCCAACACGAGGTACTGCCCTACCCCCTCTCCCTAGGCCCGGGGCAGAGGGGGTGTCTTTGGGCTGAGACCTCCCTTGGAGCGCAGGGGCTTTCCTGGGGCCAGTTCCCAATTGTGCTTCTCCCTCAGCCCCCTGGGCTTCCCCAAAGGCAGCCGCAGTCCCTGCACAGAGGATGTGCCCCATAGAGGCTGGCTTTCCTCTCTGTGGGGATGGCAGACAACACTGGGGGGGGGGGCGGCACATGTGGAGGGAGCCGAGACTTGCTGGGGGTCCCCACTGCTCACCCTGTGGCCTCCCTCCTGCCCCAGTCGGGGATTGTACAGTTGCAGTGGGAGGAAAGCTCGGCCGTGGTGTACACCTGCAGCCTGGATGGGGCCGTGCGGCTCTGGGACGCCCGCTCGGGGAAGATGATCAGCGAGTACCGAGGGCACTCAGCCGAAATCCTCGACTTTGCCGTCAACAAGTGAGCGGGGAACCCCTTGACCCCTTCCCTGCTGGGTGGAGGGACCAGGGGTGACAGGGGTCTCCAGCCTTAGGACCTTGAATCATGAGCTGTCTCCCCGAGGACAAAGCCAGGTCCACACTGAGACTTGAGGGTCTCAGGAGGGGGAGTGGAGCAGACCAGAGCTGGGCCAGGGCCATTGGTGAGGGATGTCCGAAGCCCCCAGCCCCATCTCTGAGCCCTCTCTCCTCCCAGGGATGCCTCCATTGTGGTAACAACCTCTGGCGACCACCAAGCCAAAGTGTTCTGCGTCCAGCGCCCCGACCGCTAGGAACTGTGCTGAGGGATGGTGCCCTGGCTCTGCCCTGGCTCATGTACAGAGGAATGAGGGAGATGGGTTTCACCACCCTTCTCCCGTGCGTGCTTTGTAATTTTCCAGCATGCCCCGCTTTGCCCTTACCCCCTGGGGGCCAAGCCTGGGGTTTTGTATGAAAATGTCTTTAATTATATAAATTATTTCACTTAACTGGATGCCATCCGCGCTGCTTGTTGGGGGGAAGAGGACCTGCGGCGCTCTGCTCCCTCTCTCCTCAGGATCTCCTCAGCATCCAACCCTGGCCTGAGGATCAATGGCAGGCGGGTTTTATGCTGGTCTGGGTGGAGGTAGAGACCCTCGTCCTAGCCCTCCCTGTTAGGGGGGATGAGGGGGTCAGGGTAGGACAGAAGGATGCATATTGCTAGTCCGGGTAGGAGAATCCTGCTCTGTGCAGCCCAAGAGTTCCCTAACACAACAGGCTGGGCACAGCACCCCCTACTTCAGCCCTCAAGACAGAGATCACCAGAAGTAATTTGCTCTGGGATACAGTAATTATCCCCTCCTTGCGCCTGTGACTCCAAACATCCCTTCCAGGGCAAGGCCACATGCATTGACAAGCCAAAGCCCCACAGCCCCTTAAGATAGAAAGATCTCCTTTATTAATGAACCCCAACAGTATTTCTTCAGATACAGGAGTTTTGAACTCAAATACTCAGAAGAAAACAAGTTAATATTGTATTATTCTCATAAGAAATACTGCAACTTATTTCCGGTAACATATTGCAAAGCGAAACAGCTTGAAAAGAAAAAAAAAAATTAAAAAAGAAAAGAAATTAAGTCAATCAAACTGGAATTAAGGTTTTGTTTCTTGGAACGATCGAGTCCTCGCAAGCACAGCTCGTTTCTGCAGATTACTCCCCAAACTGTCGTACAAACAGACCCCGATTGCTTGAATTCCTTATGAGCCCACAGAGGTGCAACATTAAAAGCTACGATTATCGGGTAGCAAGTGCCCCAACCTTCGTCCTCCACGGCAGCCTCAGTGACCCTGGCGTTAACGGGTTGTGAACGTCTTCCCCCTGAAAGGATACAGAGAGAGGTCAGCACAGCCCCCCCCCGGTGCTGTTCTGGGGTGCCCCCAGGTGGCTACGGGCCTTCTGGTGGGCCACACGCTTGCACCAGCTCTCAGAGCCAGGCAGGCGCTGCTGGTTCAGAGCTCGCAGGTGTTTGTGGCTGCAGCCCTGGGTCGCGGGGCTGTGGGGAAGGGTTGGCTCCCTCCCAGGGAAGGGGACACGTCAGGATGCACAGAAAAAGGACACCGAGGGGCTCCAGGATCAGCAGAGGGTAAAGGACCTGAGGGAAACACGTTCACTCAACTACTCTCCTCTACCCCTTTGCTCTGGGCTGCGTTACTCACAGGAGGGAGGCAGCTGGCCAGCCAGCCAGCCAGCGGGGTGGCCCGGGAGCGCTCCTGGCCCCAGCCATCTGTTGGCCAGGGGCTCCAAGGAGCTGCAGACAGACCAGGCAACAGTAACCTGCTCCAGCACCTGCAAACGCCCCGGAAAGACCTGTCCCCTCTCCCCTGTGGGCTGGAGCTGCCCCAGAGCTGATCAGCCAGCTTTAATAAAACGGGGAAAGCTCCACAAATGCCACCACAGGCTGGGGGCAGGGGACGACAGTGGAGACACCAGGGCTCACAGAGCCGTGTACGCGCCTTCTTTTGCAAAGGACCTGCTGGCACAGGGTTTGCCGCAGACCCAGCCCCTACAAAGGACACGTGAGGCAGTGAGTGAGTGTGGTGGAGGGGGCACAGGGGTCCTGGGAGGCCAACAGAAATCCGGTCTTTCGCCTCAAGGCGCCCAAGCAAGCGCCTCACTATGAAACACCCCCTTTCTCTCCCAGATGGTGTCCCAGCACATCAGGCCCTGGTCTGGTCACCCCCACAGCATCCCAATCCTCCCTGGAGTATGCCAAGCTGAGAAGGAGCAAGCTTTGTGGCTGGCAGAGAAGCCCAGAGAGCTGGGCCCTGCTTTGCTACTCACGTGATTGTTTTCATTTCTTTCTTCTCTGCATCTGGACGGGCACGGTTCAGCACCTTGAGGAAATCCGATGTTTTCGCCCTCATACGCGTGTGAATATAGGCCTGCGTTTCATTAGGACAAAATGGGGGCACGTCAGGATCCCGCCTTCACAGCTGAAATTTCAGGATATGGGGTAGGAGGCATCTTCCTGCTCCTTGTAGGGAAAGCACCTAGCTCTGCACAGCCATGATGCTGCTATGAGGGGAGTTCAGGAGGCAACAGTGAAAATTGCTGCCCGAGCCCTAGTCAAAGCCAGGTCTCTGAACAATTACCCTCATGTCTGTTCCCAGAAAGAAAGGAAACCAGGTTCAAAAGGGAAAAATCCTACTTTGCTGCTAGGGTGGGAAGAAAACAGGCGCTGGCTGTGCCAAAGAGCAGGGAGAAAGGGATGATGCATCACTTGCCACCCCTGCATGACTGGGGAGGGCAATGCCAGACCTAGTGAGTTCTGAGGGGGGCACCTCTGCCCCATTCTCCTCCCCTGCAGCACCCAGCTTAGACAGGCCACAGCTACCCTGTATCCCCCCGCCCCAGCCCCGTCCCCTTGGTACCTTTGAGCACTTGATGTGATAGTGCAGGTAGTCCCGGAATGTGTGGATCAGGTTGATGGTGTTGTCTCTGGCAGCAGCATTGGTGTGACGGGGGAACAGCACTGAAAGAGGATGACACCAACGGTTAGTGCCTCCCCAGCACACCTGACTTTAAAGGCAGGGCTTAGCAGCGCTTCTCCACGCCTCCGCAGCCGCCTGGACACAGCTGTGCACCCCGGAGGACGCAGGCAAGGCCAAGTGGCCAGAGGTGATGGCCCTGCAGGGGACTGCGTGACGCTACTTCAGTGCTCGGGAGAAGCCAACAGAGGAGAGAGCTGGAAGGCAGACAAGGGCGGCCAGGCTGCTCAGCTAAGAGCAAGATCCACTCCGCCCTTGGATCTTGGAATTGGCTGTGGATCCCTGCCTGGCAGCTTGCCGGCCCCACAACAGCGTCAGACTGGGTTACTGCTGGGGCCTGGTAGCTCGCTCTTTCCACAGGCTGGTGCCATGCTATGTGTCCCAGATCCAAGGGCTGAAAGACCTTTTTGTTTGGGTGATGATCTCACCTGGGACCCTCACATCAGATTAACAGGGGAATTGCATCTCCACAAGAATGAAGTCTTGCTTGTTGTCCCAGAGCTGCCATCAGACAGCCCTCCCAAAGCTGACCAGCTGCCCTAACCTCAAGGAACCGTTCCCAGCAAGGGAGGAGGGTGGTGCTAACTTCACCTCCCCCTGCAGTGTCTGTGCTCCAGCTCTGACCTGCAGGAATGCCGGCCTGAGAGACCCCCAATTTCTCTGGAAGAAGCCTTTCCCCTTGAACAGGGCAGGGTTTGGACTCCTCAGCTCAGCCTTCTGCACTGCTGCCCAGGAGGAAGCAATGACTCTGCTGGCCAGCACCTCTGCAGGCAAGGGAAAGCGGCTCATCAGAGATGGAAGTGTTTGGCCCAGAGCAAAGAAGCAGAGCTGGAGAAGCAGAACTCACTGCCCTGCTCCTGCTCTCTGATTGCCTCTGCTGATCAAGCACTGCACAGGGCCTGCAGGTGAACAAGCTACAAATACACTCGGCATGAAACCTCCAGTTTCCACAATAACACACCAAAGCCACCTTTCCCTTGCTCCCAAAAGCTAAACTCATTCTGCAGGCAGATGCTAAATGGCTCACTGTCCACTTCCACACCTTCTTGTCCACAGCAGAGCTGAAGTGAGCTCATACAGCAGAGACACACCAAAGGGGGCAGACAACCCAGAATGCAACTCCAGAGTCCCTTCAGCCCTCAATGACCCACTTAAACACTCAAGGAAGGTGAACTCCTTTTTGTTTCTCATGCAGCAGCAGGAACCTCACTCCTCCCCGAGTGTCCCCAGGCCTCAGAGCTGCCTGCTTACCAAAGGTGATGTAGCCAATGTTGTCGCCAACGGCCGCGTCTGTGTCTTTCAGCTCCAAGGGCGGCTCCCTGTGGCTGAAGAGCACCTGTGGGGCTGTGTGACTGGCCCGGCGACCCTCCTTGAACTCCTGAACAAGACAAAGGAAGGTGAGTCCCACTGCAACACTCCAGCAACACAATGGAAAAGCAAATGGGGTTTCCCCACTCCCACGGGGCAACTGAGCAGGAAGTTTCCCAGCTCCCCCTGAATGGGCTGAGGCCATCAGGCCAAACCTCTGGGAAACAATCCTTTTTCCCAGCAAAACCAGACCAAAACACATGGCTGTCCCACGTTTACACATGGCCCTAGCACAGCCCCTCAGCTGGGAAGGCTTTCAGCGTCACGCTGCTTGCCATGAGTGTTGTGTGGAAGGGACACCTCCGTCTGACCAAGCACATGAGACAGCACAGCTCCTGCCAGAACGTCACCACCATCAATGCTTGCAGCAAAAGTGGGCAGCGCCCATCACCCCAGAGGAAAGGAAACTCTCAAAAAGGGCTGTGAGGTCTCCATCACACCTAGTGTAAAGGCTCTGCCCTTTGAGAAAGCATGTCCCACCAGGAGTCTTTGCCTAGGCATTATGAGGTTTTGAAGCTTGTGGGCAAAGCCTGCTCCTCCTAACACTTCTCTATACCCTGAAACAGGACTTTCAGGCAGAGAGATCCCTTCTTGCCAGGGAACCCCTCTGACAGCCAGCATGACCCCCACCTGTCACAAAATGAACTGGCTCTGTATTTCAAGAATTATAGGACTCTCCCTGCGTGGGGCTGGGAAAGTGCAGACACCATTCTCCTGCCCCAAGGCAGGGCAGCCTCCCCTCTGCCTCACTGACCCCCAGCCCAATCTACACATTATCAGCCACCCTCAGCCTCTCCTCCCTTCCCTGGGAAGGGCAGGAGCATCCAGACCCTTTTTAGCGAACCGATTAGTTCACCGAGGGTCGGGGGGGTGGCAGGCTGTGGGGTGGGGGTGTGTGTTTCCTTAATAAAATGCTTAGCTTGCACTTCCGCCTGCTTATGCCAGAGGGTGAAATGGATCAAATAGCTTCACTGGTTAATTAATGGTGAGATTTTCTCCATGAGAGCCCAGATGAGCAGCCACCATGCCCAACTGGGCTGCTTATGCAAGAGCAATAGCTGGAGGGAAGGAGCCAGCGTGACTCAGAGTGGAAATTCTTGTGGCTGTGCAGGAGCAGGGTTTGCTGTTGTGAAAACCAAGAACTTTGGACACGGAGACTCTGTGACAGCTGCTGCCTTGAAGCCCTGCCGCCTCCCTGGGAGCCTCACAAACCCTGTTTTGTTCACCTCATGCCTCCCTCCGTGTTTTAAAAGCCAAACTCCAGGCTGTGGGATACGCTGGTGAGGAGAAGCTCAAAGCCAGAGCAGATGCCCTGCCCATAGCTAAAGAACACAGAGAGCAGAGCTGTGAGAGAAGACTCCCATCGCAACAGACCCTGTTCTAACGACCCCAACACGGGTAAGCCGGTATCCAGCAAACTGGGCCAGTAACTTCCTGTCCACGAGCCTGTCAGCAGCATGGCCTGGCACCCCGAACGGATGGGCTAAAGCCTCTCTAGCCCTGGAACACCCTTGCAGGGCCCTGCTCCATGGCCATGCCCGCACAGGAGGCCCCTCAGGTGCTTCAGCAGGCACAAGGTGACACCAACGACACGGATGAACACACGTACCAACACGCACTGAGCCTTCCCCATCCGTAAGCAAATGTCTCACTCTCCACAGGCTGCCCACAGTCACTAACAGACAGGCAACGTGTTCACTACAGGCCTCTGAATGCTCACCGGCCAAATGGCAGTTGCAGAGCGTAGCTGAGTCCAGAAGTACTTGACATTATGACAACTGATTCGTGCCCACAAACTAAGCAAATCCATAGCTTTGAAAAGCTCAAATTCGAGAGCCCACTGCGGCATGTGAGCAGCCACGCCGAGCTGCTGAGCCTCTCTGCAGTGTTTGAGTGTTAGGAACAAACTTCGAGGTGAAGACAACTCTCAGCACCATCCCCAGCACAACATTGCCTCACCCCTTGTCCCTCCACAGCCTCCCCACCACGCTCAGCTCCTCAGCCGGCTGGCAATCCCTGCACCACAGCAAGCCGCACTACAGGGCCTCAGGGTGGACACCGAAGTATTCACCGTGGTGTTTCTCATCCGTAACACATAACACGGTTGACTGTCCATATGGGCAAGACCATTGGTAATAAAGATGCCAGTGCAAGAGCCTGGATTGGAAAATACACCGCCTATGCCTATTTAACATGGTTCTTCCATCCCAGTGCAGCCTGGAGCCTGGCAAAGCATGTACGTGCATTAAACTGCCTGTGAGCTCTCTTCAGCCTAACATCTGCTTGTTTGGCAATGCTGCTTCAAGTACGAGGGCATCTAAATTGAGAGGCCAGACCCTTTCCCCATAATGCAGTTTCCATACCTGCATAAACACCTTTCCAATCACCACGTCATCGTCATCCTTAAATACCGTGCTGAACACAACCGTCACACGGTCCTTTTTCGCCTCAACATACCTGCAGGGGGGTGAGAGAGAGAGAACCCAGCTGTGAACAGGAGCTAAGCACATCTGGATGAGGAAGCAACTGTGTGACAACGTCAAGTAGATACAACCACCATTCACAGGCCTAGCTGCTGAAATTTTCCCCTCCTTTGAGAAAGTATTTACAGGGAACAAAACATTTCTGTTGGGAGTGGCCAGTTCCTCTCCTGCATGCAGCCACAAGTGCTGCCACTAACAGAGACTCTTGTGTAACATCCCTGCCGCCCGGGGGATGAGCATTACCCTCACTGGATACTTCTGACAGCCTAGGACAGGCCCCAATTACCCTGCCAAAGTATGAGCAGGATTTCCTGACTTTCCACCACAACCCTCAGCTGTGAGCAGGAGCAGAGAGTGTACCGACAGCTGTCCCGACTCCTGGGCTGCTTAGTTTGAACACTTACATTGTCTCATCGTCCCTGTAGTGGATGACAGCTCTTTTTTCTCCTTCTTTGCCTTCTTCCTGGAATTTGAAATACTTCTCGAAGACTGAAGCAAAGCAGTTGCGCTTCAACATGCCAGCTTGGTGCACGATAGCGTCCTTGTCTGCAGGAAGGTTCTCCAGGTCGTAGAGCAAAGAGACATTGTAACCTGGGGAGGAACAGCCACTAACCTTAATAATCTAAGCAGAGCCTTAACGAATCCAGAGACTTTTTCTGGAAACAGACACCTACAGCACCACCTTTGCTTTAAGCCCTCCCAAACGCCCCAGGGGTGAGTGCTTCCCGCCCCAAGCATTGCCAGAAGCCATGCCTGAAGACGGCACGTGGCCATGACAACGCTCCTGGGGCTCCTTCCCGAGCTCCCAGACACATGTGCTGGCTGAGCTGCTCCCAAGTTTTTGCAGTGAGTAGGAAGAGATGCTGTCACAGGTAACCATGGTGTTCCTGTGTCGCACAAAACGTCTTTGAGAAGAACAAAGACCCCAACTGTGAGGAACAGAGGCTTCCCGGAGGAGGGCCGCATTAAGAATTACAGCTTGTGCTGCAAGCTACTTCAGCCCTGGCGTACCTGAGCCACCTTTTAAATTGCCAGTTATTGTGCAGAGAGCCCCAGACATCCAGCTCTTGAACTGCAGCCTTCACTTGAGCATTTCTGACACAACTTAAGTAATTTTGGAATTGAATTCACACACACATACACACAGAGTAAACATTATCACAGGGTTACCTGATTCAGGATTTACCAAGTAGTTTCCATAGACCTTCTTCAATACCTAGAAAAGAAATTGAGAACACAAGGTATCAGAGTTGTTTCCTCCTGCACAGCCCAGGCCATGTTCGGTCCCCATTTAGAAATATCAAGCTACAGCATCTGCCTCCCCGGGCCTAAGTGAACTTGGACAAATATTAAGTCATCACCTTCCAAGTGTTACTGTCTGCTCCTGCTCTAGGCAGAGCTCCCTGAACCCCACTGACAGAGGATGCGCTGCAGGACAGGATTTAAAACTGGAACTTTTAAAAGTGTTTGCTAGTTTTGAACTTGCACGGGGAAGAAAGCCCCTTCCATACACCTCCTGCCTTCAAAGGAGAACTGTCAGCAGAGCTTGACACAACAGATCCGAGTACTACAACCCTTCTTCCCATTCACAAGCAAACAGAAAGCATGCCCTGTCCCTCTCCTTGCGGGAAGGCCAGTTCAGAGCAGGGGTCAGGAGCAGCATGGCCAGGCAATCACCCGCCCTGTCTCAGCCTATTACACAGGACAGATGGGGATGGAGAAGAGACTGCCAGGCAGCTTGGATGCCTCCCAGAAGCAGAGACGCCTACAGCGCAGCAAAAACCTTTCTTCAAACATAATCACTGCTGAATTTTACATCAATGGCAATTTTCAGCTGAGCCATAGCTCTGTGTCAATGAGGGGGCCGGGAACAGGAGGTATTTCACAGAGAACACAACAACGCTGTGGCAGAACTGGCTCTCCTGGGGGGCCAGACACCCACTACCATGCCGAGAGGATGCTCGGGCTCTCTGTGTGCCAAAACCTCCTCTCAGCAGACAGCCAGACTGCCTGCCTGCAGTGGCCCAGGGAGATTCTTTGTCCTAGCAGGAACCCCATTTTGCGCTCCTCACAGTGGGCTTTCACCAGAGACAGAGCAGAAACAAGCTCCATCATCTCCAGAAAGCAACAGTTTGCTAACTGGCAATTTAAAAATGTAATTCCTATTTAGTCAGCACTTCCAAGGCAGTCCTGCAGAGATCCCTTTTTCCTCTAAAAGCTTGGGAAGTTGCCTTCCACTACCACCGCGGTGGCTGCTGGTGCACAGTGGTGCCAGCCGCTCGCCCACCACAGCGGTTCTCTTGGGATCACACACCATACCGATCCTTGCTAAACATGCTGGGAGGGCTCCACCACTTGGGCTGCTTGATTCTCCTGTTTGCCAGCAGCAGAAACTTCAGTAGTGGGCAATGCTGCTCCTAGAAAGCTCTGCATATAGGAACCAGGAAAGCAGGATATTCAGTCATATTTAGTCTGACTTGGGTAGGTCTTGCAGCAACTCACAGGAATTCACTTTGGGTTCAAATCGCCTGTTTCTCGCCAGACTCACAATGAACTCATGGAGTAGTCTTTTTGTTTTCCTCTGAAAACAGACATCCAGAGGCAAAAGTCTGCTGAAGAGCCTCGGGTGAGCCCCACTTGCTACCATGCGGAGATTTGAAAACTGACTCAGGAACTGAGTCACACTTCCTGCCTGGCCACCCAACCACAGCTCAGAGAGGCTCCTTCTTTCTACCATAAATGGCCCTCCGCAGCCCCGGCCCATTCAACAGGAACTGAACCTGCTACTTCACGCAGCAGCAGAAAGGGAACCAGTTTGCAGATCGAGGTCTGCACACACAGCACGAGCCCATCACTCACTCTCAAGAGTGGCAGTCAGGAAGAGCAGCGCCACGGGACTTCAGATTTGTCTCGGTGCCTTCCTTCACTTGCAGAGTCAGCATATCAGTCAGGGAAACTATTTCTATATAGTCAGGCCTTGCACTCATTTGGACATCCAGAATTAGGGGTGCCTTTCGCCTTTCAGGCTGTCAGGTCACATAAGATGACTCCTTATTCAAGACAGAGTGTGAACACGCTTTGCCCTTGTCTTCCAGCAAAGTGGGACCCCTGGTTGGGACCGGGCTGCTCCACTGACCAGCGTGAAGTGGGAGCACAGATGCTTCTCTAAGGGTTAGACGTTAGATCCATCAACATTGCAAGGACATTGCCCATGCTAAGACAGTATTTGTAGGCTCAAGGCCTACAAGAGATGCTCACTCACCTCGTCAGCACCGTGTTCCTGGAGTTCCTTGTAGAATTTCAGAGAAATACTGACCATCACTTTTGTCTTGTCTCCATTGGGGTTTGAAATATGGTAAAGGACTCCATCAAAGTCTATGAAGCAAGCAAGAGAAATGTGAGGAAACAGGAACCAGTTCCTATTTCTAAGGAAGGTTTTCCCTACGTGTTCTAGGAACATCATAAAGCAACCCTGTTCCTCCTGCTCCAGCCCTCACACATACACCAAGAGAGAAACCGGTAATTAAGGAAAGCAGTAATGTCATGTAGGGAGACCCGTTATCACTCAAAGGGCTGAAACAGTTTTGACACCCGTCCATCACAGAAAGCTTTACTCTAGTGCCATTTAGCAGCCCTGGCAAATCTGTTTGTGCTCAACGCACAAGGATACAAACAGGCAGAGACGGGAGCCTTCTGGATGGCCAGCACAGAAAGTGACTGACATGCCCACTGGGCCAGAGCTGCAGCCTGGAGGAGAAAATATCTCTGCAGCAAAGGCAGCTCAGCCACTGCCTGCTGAGACAGCTTCCACTTCACTGCAGAATGGGCAGGGAGGGCAGGAGGCAGGGAAAGGCAACCCTCCAGCTACCTCGCAAGCTTCACTTCCCCACGGAGCTCTGCAGCTTACACAGATTCTTGGTAACAGAAGCAAAAAATCAGTTGCTGAATGAACACTTGAACTTCCTTGGCACTTCTCATCCTGGAGAGCAAACTTCAGGCGATGAATTCATCTTGCCTGTCACCCCGAGCCAGCTTTCTAACAGCCCAAAGCAGATGGTGCTAAAGACCTCATAAAAAGTAGCATCAAGGGCAGGACTGGAGAACAGGCGAGGTAAAAGAGAAGAGCTATGTAGCACGCAGACACCGAACAAAGCGCTGCCACTACTGAACTCACTGCTGTGGGGAAAGTCCCAGGGAAGGTGGATGGATGGAGAAAATAGCGGGGCAGCCAGCAAAGGCCCAGCTCTGGGGACGCCGTAGGGTGTCCACACCGTCTGTTCCTGCACGGCTCTCCTCCCCCCACAGGGGTGTTGGGTGAATTTAGGCACACCAGGCATAACCGTGAGCAGACTGTTTGAGCTAGCCCACTTGAGCCAGCCTGTTTTTTCAGAGAAGTCAAGAGAGCTGTGGAGCTTACCTGCAAATGTTACTTCTACTGCCTCTGGTTTATTTCTAAAAATCAAAGAAAACAAAGGAGGTAAATGAGAACTCGAACAGCAGCCTCCAAGCTGTGAAGGAAAGGGGATTAATTTCCAATGCCTTATTCTCACAACCAGCTCTACCTCAAAACCCTTCTATCTCCTACGTTCAACCTGCAGATAATCTTTGATAAGAGATCTTAGACTTCTCCCCATTCCTGTAAGCACCAGTTTTACCCCATATGATATAAAAATAGGCCTTGAAGCTGGCAGAGATTGTAATTATTTGTAGTTTATTAATAGATTTTGAGAACGCAGATTTCCAGTTAGAAATGTCTGAGAAAGCTACTCATCACCAAGGAGTTTGTTTTAACAAGCACATTCTCCGAACAGAACAACCACGATACAGGTTTGGGGACAGAGGCTCTTTCGTAAGTTCCTGCAATACCAGTTCATGGAAGGGACTCTGAGAGGCTGAGCAATCCTTCCTGACGCAGTGACCCCTTCACCATCAATAGCAGCTTTACAAATGCATTGATGTAACTCACTTGCAGAGAAGATCCCTTCTCCTCTGGGCCTAGGAACAAACCACAGAAGGAAACTTTCCGGATATGCATCTCATCCTGCCACCCCGCACGTCCCTTCTGAAATACCCCAGCACTATGCCAATGAGCTCTGCAGGAAAAACTAGATCTGGGTTTGCTCTAACGCTGCCCAGTGTGGTCTTTGGGATCCCTGGTGAGCAACAAGAGCACCTCACAAGCCAAAGGCACATCACTTCTTACGCTGCGGGTACGAAGGTTTAACATCTTAACAAAGCCTATCCGCCATTTTGTCCACGACCTCCAGAAGAGTAGGATCCCATGAAAGATCCACCTGCTTCTGAAAAGTGA
Source organism: Leptosomus discolor (assembly GCF_034619465.1). Taxonomy (NCBI): domain Eukaryota; kingdom Metazoa; phylum Chordata; class Aves; order Leptosomiformes; family Leptosomidae; genus Leptosomus; species Leptosomus discolor. The sequence goes on along the minus strand of NC_141395.1, from coordinate 17,741,615 downwards.
TTTTGTTGGGACTGGCACTACATAACTGCTTTGGCAGCTCCGAGGGGACTGGTATTAATAGGTCATTCTCCAACAGGGAGCAATGCAAAGGTACCTCCACTGCTGCAAGCAGGGGTGGAAAATGAGAACAGGATAAAAGTGCCAGTCTGCTACTGCTGCTCACAGCGTATCTCCGCTTGTTTTTCAAAAGCAGCCGATATGAAAGAGAGCACAGGCTAATGCTGCAGCTAACAGGAATCCAGCCTCTAAACAGTTCATTGACACCCGTCTGAACCAACCTACTGAAGTTACTCCCCACACCAAAGCCAGTGTGTCGAGGCACCCTTGTGGTCTCAACCTCGCTACCTTTTTGCTGAAACGTCCTCTGTCCACGCACACGTACGCTGCTGGGTACTGGGCACACCTTGATATATACACTGCGAAAGGTAGGAGAAGCAATGACTCAATATCTAGTATCCTTCATCATATTCTGGAAAGGTTTTAATGATTTTTTTTTTTCTGTCCCAGCAGAAAGCACTGTTCTTCCATCAGCTTTTCTGCAGACAGCCTCATTCCTGGACGCCAGGAACGACCACGATGTGCTAAAACTCAAGATGGGCAATGCAGGGAGATCAAGGCACTGAACAGCACTGATCCCAGATCATGCACCAAGCCCACATTTTACTGCAGTAGAAAGGGAGGAATTAACCCCCAGCTGGAGATCCTAAGTGGAAACGATGAGGTGTTGCTGCTTCTTGAAAGTTATTAGCTGTGAAAAGCAACAGCTTTTTTTTGTCAGGAGGCAGGAGAGCCTCCATCTTTTGTGCTGCATCGCTGAAGATAAAAACCACACACTTGAAAGAAGCAATGCGAGTGCACCCAAGGCAGGTCCTTTCGTTTAAGAGCTGTGCCAGCTACCTGTGACCTCTCTCGCTCTCATCTCCTCCTCCCAGCTGGGCCCGAGATGGAGGCTCACAGGGCATCCCCAGCTGCATATTCAACTCAGGCTGTTGGAAAGGGGAGCAATTCCCCAAACCGTATCCAAGCCACTTCTGCTCAGAGGACTGCTCAGAGCCGAGATGAAAGAAAATCCCACTGATTCCACTCGGTTAGTCGATGCAGGCATGTTCTTCTTTTAGAGCACTACACTCAGACTTGGGAATCAGCTGGGATGGCAGTACAAATTTTTATAAAAAAAGAAACCTATGTAGGAAGCTTTAAAGATAGCAGTCAGGCACATGAGAGCTAGGAATATTAAAGAGGATGCATCCTTAAGCCTCGATTCTGTCTCCTCAGTTACACCGATCAATCCCCATTCCCCAGGCACACGGAGCTGACGCCTCCGGGAGCCCCAGCTCCCAGCAGAGCCTCTGAACACAGCACCTCCCTCCAAGCAAGAGCAACGCAGGGAAGCAACTGAAGGCCAGCGAGCACTGGAGTGGTTTTGCTGAGGAAGGACAACGGTTCCCTGCTTACTTGCCCAGTACCCCAGGGGATGGCAGAGAATGATCACTCATCACATTATTTAAGAAGCCGTGCAAGACGACGTACCCGAAATCGGTTAATGGCTCTGCACGAGAGCCTTTGTTCTGCACACAAAGCTCACGTCTGACACGGCCCCATTTTTGAACCTTTCACCACACAAGCATGATTTCTTAGAGAAGTTATTTTAACACTGATTTCCCAAGCGGCTCGGTTCTTGTACCTGGGGATGGTGAGGAGGGGAGATATTTAAGAGAAAAGCAGGTAACTGGGCAGAACTTTGGGTGCTGAATATTCAACCGCTTTCCAGCACAGCCTCAGTGAAGCGAGCACTCACGTGAGCCGCATACAGAGCTCCTCACAGCCATGCCAGCCCTGTCCTCTACTGCAGTGTGGCTTTTCTGCCTCGCCTGGCACACACCTAAGTAACCCAAGCCTGACCCTACCCAGGGGAGGACAGGGAAGGGTATCAGAAGCGTGGCTGGGAGCAATGCAAGCTCTCCTAGCCCTTCACAGTTCAGCAGCCTTACAACCCCAAACTGCTGCTCTATTTGTCTGGCTCACCTCACCAAAACTATCCTGGCTACTTAAAACGTTTCTACAACAGAAAAACTGCCCCTTTTGCTACCCTAATTGCTGTTCCCCCCATCAAGAAGTCCCCAGGCAGAAGAGAAAGGAGCTCTCATGTCCAGCCTCCTGTGGCTTCTGGACAAGCAACAGTGCTGCAGGTCACACGCACGCGATCACTTCCCCCTCAGCCTTCCACCAACCCCATCTTCCACCAACAGAAATAGCAGCGGGGACATGCCAAACACCCTGCAGAGGCACGGTGCGTCCTCTCTGTGTTTAGCCCTCCCAGCCCGCCCCGCTCTTGTGCGGGTGAAGGTTTGGCGCAGGGGATACCCAGCAGGCCCGGGACTGGGGCTGCACCACTGCACGGTGGGTACTGGTTACTGTCAGGTTACTGGCGTGATCCTCAAGAGCTCTGCCTGGTCTAGCACGCTCCAGCATCCCCTGCCTCCATGATGAGGCTCATCCAGACCCATGGTGAGAGTCAGCAGTTTAGCAGCTCAGTGCAGACTGTAAATCACGGCCATCCTTTTTGCATTTTACTTTGAAGCGGGGCTCTGGGCAGCCAGGAGCTCGTTTGAGGTTCACTTCCACCCCTGCTTCAAGTCTCCAAGAACCAGACTAGTCCCAGCTACACTCACAGGATTTTGGACAGTACAGCCCATCTGCTGCTGAGGCAGAGAGCAGCTGGGACCCCTGCAAGCTCCTTACTACCAACACTACCTGAACAATAGCCTCCCCCAGCAACCCTCCCCGTTTGCTACCCTCTGCCCGAAACGGACACTAAAACCAGCTTATACCAGGAGTAACTGAAATGGCTCCTCTCTGCACTAAACACCGAATCCAGACCAGACCTTTCAGCGAAACCCTGCCTGAACTCAGATGCTAAAATGGCAGCTGTTCCAAGCAGCAGCAGTGGTCCATTTTCTCATAACACTTATCAGGTTTGAAGTCAAATCCACACCAAATCCCATCTGCCCTTTGCCTGTAACAATAAAAGGCCCTGACAGGTTTTAAGTCTTCTTGCCCACATTCCTCCTATTCATCTCCAAATGGCTCCTACGCTCAGTCTATCTAATACAGAGCCAGCTCCAAATCAGATTTTTCACCCCGGCAGAATATCCACGAAGAACCACAGTGCCTGTGGAGAGATGCCAGTGAGCACTTAAGAGCAATGGCAATTTTTTTTTTTTCTGATAGCATTTCCTCAATTTTGATTCGGACAACTTCCAAACTTCCCCGCTTCATTCTCAGGCCATGGAGGCTCTTAGCCGTATGTTACAACAAATTTAAGAACAGAAGAACGAAGACCGTAATTATACAGAGCCCTCATCTTCTGTATTAAACAGGCCTAAATGCAAACTTGGCAGACAACCATACTGAAGCATCTCCCACATCACAATTAAGGCCTGTACCAAATAAAGGAGGATGGCAATTATTTTAAAAGCTGCAGGCTTGCAGATATTCTAATCTCTTGCCCCATAGGAGAGGGGGAAAAAAAAAAAAAAAAAGAAAGGGAGTATTTCAAAGCTTAAAGCTCTGAGCAAAGCTTTCAGATCACTGCAGCTGACACGCAGTTTGGAGGGAGCAAGCCAGATTCAGTGACAGACTGCAGGCTCTCGCTAAAGAAAGGTCACCCCAATAAAAAAAAAAAAAATTATGAGCAATGTCTAAAATTATCTGAACAGTTCCTCCACTCCTGGGCCCTGCTCAGCTAACAAAAGCTACTCTGCGTAAGCTGCGGGAGTGTACGAAACCAAAGCGCTCCCGTAGCTCTGGCAGCACACCCACCACGAACTCGAGCAGGAGTGCTCCATCACGCAGGCGAAGCCGAGAAGCGTACAGCAGCCCCCACGCCGGCTGACTCTCCTCTCCCGGTTGGGTGACCCTTCCGTGCCCGAGCTTCTCCCTTGCAGCAGCCCTGGCAGCCTGGAGAAGGCTGGTTAGTAGGAAGAGGTTGGGACTCCCAGCAGACAAAGCACGGGCCGCTCCTGCGTCTTCCCCCCGTGCATCCCTGTTCCAGCTGCGGGCAGGCAGCCCACGGTTCCCCGCAGGAGCAATCCAGCGCTGCAGCAGGTCTCTGGGGAAGAGCCTCAGTTTTGCACACACCACTCACTGCGTTTCTTTAGCATGGCGAGCGATACCCACTTTTCTCCGGTGTCAAGCACTGGTGGCTGCAGCGAGAACCGTTCTCACAAGATAATATGGAGCAGGCCCCTCTCAGGAACCTGAGATGAAAACTGAGGCTGAAGCGATGACAGGACAACCTGCGAAAGCCTAACACTTCGCAGATCCAGGCTGCTCTTCCCTCCTGTTCCCTGAGATACTGCTTGAAAGCAGAGCACTGCCTAGTTCCAGACAGAGGTGGTTCACTTTCCACCATTAATGCAAAGTCACCTTCCCTGGTGGCTGAAGCCAGATGTGCTGTGGCAGCCCAGGAGCTGCGCTCAAACACCTACAGCACGTTCAGGCCACAGGAACAGCCAAGGTTCACCACTAGTGCTGCCCACGCCATGCTGAGCACAAGGGTACCGCTTTCTGCCAGCGGCACTGCCCGAGCACCCCTCAGAGGAAGGCAGATGGAGTTTTAGCAGGTGAGGTCGTGCCGGGGGAGATGTACGGCTCCCAGCTGGACTAGCGAGGATGCTGAGCCAGCACCTGCCACTGCTGCTGGAGGAGCGAGATCTGATCCCTGCTCCTCGGCTGCACCCTGTGCAGCCTTCACACAATGAATGGGATGAGGAAACTCATCTGGGCTAAAAATACCCAGTTTTGCCTGTTTAATTTTAACCTAGGTCACTTCCCCAATCCTGTTTCCCCTGAAGCCACAAAAATGCCCGTGTCAGCAAGAAGGAGGGGGTGGCAGAGGAGCAACCTCCATTTTCGGTGGGGCCGCTGAGCTCCTCTGTAGCACCAGAGCCACAGGTCACCACAGCCACCCCCGCAGGGAGTTTGTCAGTGCTGCCCAGCAGGACCCGAAGCTCATCTACTCTCCCAGCACGCCCAACAGCCTCCAGCTGCTCCTCAGCCTCCCCACGATGAACTCTCTTCACATGTCACATCACGAACACAAAGTTCACGGTACCTGGTTTCACCCAGCGCTCAGCCTCCCTGTCTGAAAGGCTCAGCTCTACAGCTGATGAGCACCAACGCGACCACAAATGGGAAATACCATGAAGCACACGGGTGCAGCTTCAGCCCAGCTCTCCAACCACCTCACAGGAACCGCTCTGCAGCAGGGAAGTTCAAGCTTCAGCTGTTTTCCTATGTAGCTAATAGTCACAAAGCCCTGCAGATTCGTACCTACTAAAGAAACTAACAATTTGAGATTCTCTTCCCTCCACCCCCAACCAAGGGAAAAGGCACACTGTTCTCCAGCTATGCCAATTTGTTTTCTTTTGCACAGTGGGTAAATGCTAAGAAACAATTTGAGATACATGATTAATTTACCAGCAATTTAGGGCAAGCTACGTATGACTGGAAAACCAAACCCCGTGAATGAAGCCCTGTGCCACTTTCATTGGGGTCAGTTAAATTAAAGCAGGACAAAACTGGACAGCAAATCTGTTTTGGGAGGCGGTTCCTCCCTGTGTGTTAAACAGAATGAGTATTCACCAGACACAGAAGACAATCATCAAAATGTTTTACACTTAAATTGTATGCTGAGCTTTCTTCTCTCTGTGTGGTTAGCAAAGGGAAGCAATGATGAGAAACAAAACCATCCAACTGGTAGAGCTCATCCCCTCACATCATGTTTCTATCATAAACGGGAAAACTTGCATGTGACTCCAGCTCATAGGCAACTTCTCAAGTCCAAATGATTTAGTCAAAAGCTTATGGAATAGTTTATTCTCTTGACACCTACAAAAGCTCACGAGCTGCCTCATTTCAACACGCTTGTTTCCAGGTACTGACCAGTATTCCCCCACTGCAGCAGTTTGATGCTTGAAAGTTTCAGCAGCAAATTCCTAACTTGAGTTATTTCAAACAGATTCTGGTAGCTTTAGGCCTTTATTTAAAAATGTGGTTGTTTTAAGGAAATGGATTTAAAACAAGAAATTACAATAGTAAATAAAGAAAAAAATAATCAGATACATTGAAGTCCATTACCTTGCCCTAAATACCACTGTTCAATGGTGGCTGGCTGAGGTGAAATTTCCATGGGTTTTACCCACAAAAAAACCTAAATTTGGAATTACCCTGTTTACAGGTGGATGCTGCCAAGCCCCAACGAAGAACTCTCAGGCACAGGTTAGGTCTTGCCTTGAGTGCTGATCTCTGCCTGCAGCCCTGCCAAGGCACCTTCCACACTGGGAACTCCAGAGACAGCACATGGACCTCCACGCAGAGCAGATTTTGATATCTAATATACAACAATAGTGTTATGAGCGGTTATTAGCTCCAACTCTAAACGTGACCTAGTTCTATGTGACAGGGTGACACATGAAGCATCTCTCACCTGATGGTCCAGGGGAGCCAGACGAATCATGGCCACAGGGTGGCCACAGGAAGCAAAGGGGAGCAACACAGCCCATGCCACAGAACAAGTCTCCGGCAAAGGATTTGGAAACAAACCCCACCCTGCCCGACTCCCAGGCTGGTGCTGAAGCCACCAGGCACACCTGGCTCCAAGACAACCACTACAGACAAATCCATGCATTGCATGTGCCCCACTCCTGGCTTAGAGCAAATAATGCAAAACCAACTCTGTGCGAGTGTCCAGATTTGCTCCTCCCAGTCACCAAATCCCTCCAGGCTTGATCTTGCCCTGACTGTGTTCATCCCAGCGACATGCCTTGGGAAAACCATCGCCAAATACTGAAATACAGAAAATCCCCTCCTGCCTCCAGGCTCAGCACCATGAGAATAACCCCAGAACTGTGGCCAGAGGGAAAAGAAATTTGACATGAATAAACATTGCGTAACACCCATTCCCTAAAAGACTTGAAACCAAGAGGAAAAAAAAAATACACCTTCCTGCACATCTCAGACCTTTGTGTCCATCCTGTACCTGTCTGGACAGGAGGGCACCAGCACAGAAGAAAACGCAAAAGTAAGTAACTTCCTCTTCTCCAGCAACACACTCAAGGCACAAAACTTATCTGGAAATGATCTCTAAAGAAAAGAACATGCCGTAGATGAGTAAGAGGCAGAAGCAGAGCACCACCAGTCGCACTACGAATCGACCCAGGAACAATCGGTGTGCCAGGCGAGTGTGCCGGAGCTGAAGCGAGGAGGCTTTGCCGTACAGCGGAACGGAAACTTGGGGCCCCTGCAGGCTGGTGCGGAGCGAGCAACCCCAGCTCTGGTCACACAGAGTCAGGGTTTCAAGGTGTGTTTAAACTCACAGACTGCCACCTCCACATTTACACCAGCACAGGGACACAGGCACATTCTTCTCTCTCCAGCAGGAAGAGTGCCTCAGTACAGACCTGTGATGAATGAGCATTTTTGACACACACTATTAACCTCAGCACACGTAATATTTTCTAGTGGATGCAGCTGCAATGTCACGGTGGTCACCCAGGAGCTCTCTCATCCCAGCACAGTGCCTGTGCTCTGAGGAAACTTGTTGCGTTAACCAATCAGGCTCACAAAGAATTAAAAGCCTGGGAGCAGCCCAGCTATCCCACAAGGCAGCGCAGCCTGTGAGGTTATTCTATGAAAAAACCCAAAACCTGAGCAACAAGTCAGCTGAGAGGGGAAAGCAGAGGAAATGGCTTCTGTCAAACTGCTGCACACAAAAGGCTGAGAGCTTCGAAAGCTGCTAGAGGAAAAAAGTGACACAGAAAAAGGCACCTGCCTGGTGGGTCCCTTCCTGGAGCGACCTGGGCCGTGCTCTTTGAGGTGCCAGGGCAGGCTCCACCCCAGAGATAACACCACCGCGCTTTGCTTCTGTACAAAGGTGCCTGGTGCTACCCATGCCAGCAGGCAGCGCAGCGAGCCCATGGGTAGCTCAGCTGCAGATAAGGACATTTATAGGAAGGGACTTGCTTCTGAGCTAAGCTGTGCTCAGACGAGCAGCTTTTCAGCCCTGGTGCAACACTCAAGGCAAAATAATCAGTGGCTCCCTAGGCACCGAACTGTCCCAGCCAGAGATGCAGGTGCAAACGAGCTCCCCCAACCCACCCCCTGAGGCCAGGACACCCAACAAACTGGCACCAGGAGCTATGACAGAGCCGTGGGCCTGCATCCCTCCTCCTCAGGAAAGCAAAGGGGGGCAGGCTGCAATCTGCTCCCCACCCCCAAAGCAAAAGGCTGAGGCCACAGCTCCACACACAGGCTTCCTGTTCCTCGGCTCCCCCAACACATTCTGTACCAGTGCTGGCACCGTGCTGGGCCCGTTCTGATACAGGATGCTTCAGCCAAAGCAAATATCCCTGCAAATCCACCTTCCCCTCAACTCCCTCCTTGCCCAGGCCCTCTCCTCCACCTCTGCTCCTCTACTTTCTTCTGCAGCTTTCCTCCACACCGTGAGCTCAAGCACTCTCCCTCCTCCTCAACCCCGGGTCTCCACATTGCCCTAGCACCAGCCACCCCATCAAGCCCCGCTCTCCCCTCCAAATCTGCCAGCCCAGCTTTGTCCCCTCACTCCCCTGCCCTTGATCTGCCCAAGCTCTGATCAACTCCATCGCCTCCACCTCAGTTACCCACCGCCCTCCTCCAAGTCCCCACCCTCATCCCAACTCCCTTCCCCTCCAGGCTCTCTTCCTGTCCCACCTCTGCCCTCCTCACTCCTCAGCCCCCCACCTCAGTGGGGGCACCTCTACCTCAGTGCCACCCCCCCGTCATTCTCCAAGCCCCCATCCTGCCTTGTCACCACCCCCCGCAGCCCAGCCCCATTACCCTCCAGCCCCCATCCTGCCCCCGTACCGTCTCCTCCAGCCCAGCTCCTCCACCCCCCCGGCCCCCACCCTGCCTTGGCGCTCCTTCCCGCGCCCCACTCAGCCCCATCCTCCCCCGGCCCCTCATCCTACACCGGCACCACACGCCTCGTCACCCGCCAGGCCCTTCTCTCTGCCGGGGCGCCTGGCACAGCCCTGCCACCGCTCCCCGCCCCTCCCTCAGTCCGCGGCCCTGGCCCGTCCCCGCCGCCCCCGTCCCCGCCTCGGTCAGGCCCGTCCCGGCCGCCCCCCGCCGTCCCTACCCGGCGGCCGCGCCCTCGAACTTGAGCGTGAGGGTCTCCTCGATGATGCGGTTGTTGACCTCGAGCAGGATCATGTCGGTACCGGGAAGGGGAGGGGCTCTCAGGGCGCCGAGGCCGGAGGGAGCCGAGCCCGCTGCGCGCACCGGGGACCCGCCCGAGCCTGCGCCGCCGCTTCCGCTCTCGCGCCCGCGCGTCACTTCCGGCCCCGGTCGCGGCGGAGCCGGCAGGCGGCAGCGCAGGCGCGCAAGCCCCTCCCGCCCCGCCCTCCGCGCTGACGTTCGCGTGATGCTCCGCCCACCGGTCCGCGGAGGCGGGGGGGGGGGGGGGGGGGAAAGGCGGGGGCGGGGGGGGGGGAAAGGCGGGGGGGATGCGCCGTGGGAGTGAGGTTCACCGGGGATCCCCCCTAGTGTGGTGGGGCACGGGCAGAGGGGTGCCCCGGCGGGCTGGGGGGTGCCGCTGGGTCTGGGGGTCCCCCCAGTTGGGGGGAGGGGGCAGGGATATGGGGTGCGCCTGGGGTAATGGGGTGGGTCCCCAAAAGTGTGGAGGTGTCCCCCAGGGTTATGAGGTGCTCCTGGGGTGTGTGGGTCCCCAAAAGTGCCCGGGGATATAGGGGTACCTTGGGAAGCAGTGGGGGTGTCCCGGAGTATGGGGGTGTGCCCAAGAATTGGGTGCTCCGGGGGTACCGGCTGCTCACAGGGAAACGGAGCGTCCTGTGGACTGGGTGGTTACAGGGCCTCAAAAGTGTGGGGACACCCTAGGGGGGCTGTGAGGCTGCCCATGATCTGGGGGAGTGCCCAAAACTTTGGGGGTGTCCCTAAGGAATAGGAGTGTCCTCAGGCCTGTGGTGACACCCCAGAGGTATGACGGTGCCCTACAACTGTATGGGTGCCCCCAGGGAAGACAGGTGCCCCGAAAATGTGGGGTACCCCCAAGACTGAGAAGTACCCCAAAGCTGTGAGAATGGGGGTGCCCCAAGGGTTTGGGGGTGTCCCAAGGGTTTGGGGGTGCCCCAGAGGGACAAGGGTGCGCGGGGGGTGCCCTTGGGTGCAGGTTTCCCTTAAAGGCAATAGGGGTGCTCAGAGGAGTGAAGGTGCCTGAGGGTTATGGGGGTGCCAGGGGAGGGTCGCCCGAGTCTGTGGGGCTGTCATGAGGTCACGGCTCCGCCTGGCGGCACAGCCTGGCTCAGCTCGGCATAGCCGGGGCGGGAGGGACACGGGCTCCGCTCTGGGGGGCAAGCCAGCCCTGCAGTGCCCTTGTGCCCCCCAAAACTCTGGTGCCAACCCCCGCTCTATCAATGGGGAAACTGAGGCATGGAGCCCTGCCCCGCCTTCTCCTACTGGCCTGCCCACCAAACTCCCACGTGGTCCAGGGGGGCCTCCACTCTCTTGGAGGGGTGGCTGCAGCACATGGGGGGGCCTCGAAGGGAAGACCCGCATCCACTGGGGCTGGGGGACTGAGGTGGGTTGACCCTGGCCAGATGCCAGGTGCCCACCAAAGGCACTCTATCACTCCCCCTCCTCAAATGGACAGGGGAGAGAAAGAAAAAAAAAAAAAATCACACCGGGCTTGTGGGGTTGAGATAAGGACAGGGAGATCACTCAACATTTACCGTCACAGGCAAAACAGACTCGACTACAGGAAAATGTAATTTATTACCAATTAACTCAGGGAGGAGTAATGAGAAATAAACCCAAATCTTAAAACACCTTCCCCTCACCTGTCCCTTCTTTCCCGGGCTTAACTTTGATCCTGATTTCTCTCCTTCCTCCACAGGGAACGGGGGTTGTGGTCAGTTCATCGCTCTCTTGTTCCTGCCGCTCCTTCCTCCTCAGGGGGAGGATTACTCACATGTTTCCCCTGCTCCAACGTGGGGTCCCCCTCACGGGAGAAAGTCCTCCATGACTTCTCCGGCCTGAGTCCTCCCATGGGTTCAGTTCATCATGAACTGCTCCAGCGTGGGTCTCCTTCATGGTGTGCAGTCCTTCAGAAACCGACTGCTCCAGCGTGAGCCCCCCTCACGGGGTCTCTGGCAGCAAACCTGCTCCAGCGCGGGCTTCTCTCTCTCCGCGGGCCACAGGTCCTGCCAGGAGCCTGCTCCGGTGCAGGCTTCCCACGGGGTCACAGCTTCCTTCAGGTATCCACCTACTCCGGCGTGGGGGCCCTCCACGGGGTGTAGGCAGTCATCTGCTCCACCGCCTATGGGCTGCAGGGGTACAGCCTGCCTCACCATGGTCTTCACCACAGGCTGCAGGGGAATCGCTGCTCTGGTGCCTGGAGCATCTCCTCCCCCTCCTTCTGCACTGACCTTGGTGTCTGCAGGATGTTTCTCTCACATATTCTCACTCCTCTCACTCGCTGCAATTCCTGCTGCGCAACAACTTTTTCACTCTCTTAAATACGTTATCCCAGAGGCGATTGGCTCGGCCTTGGCCAGCGGCGGGTCCGTCTTAAAGCCGGCTGGCATTGGCTATGTCTGACATAGGGGAAACTTCTAGCAACGTCGTACAGAAGCCACCCCTGTAACCCCCCCGCTACCAAAACCTTGCCACGCAGACCCATTACAGGGAAAAAGTGGGGACCCCTGGCTGGACACTCCCAGGGTGCATCACTGCAGGGGGGGTGATGCACCCCTGAGTGCATCGCAGTGTCACCCACTGCCAAGTGTCCTGGGACACTCTGGGGCAGGAGGGTGGCGGGGGGCTGTGGGCTGCCACTTCCCCTTCATGCTGGGAGAAGGTTTTGCAACCTCGCTTCCTCCCCAGGCAGCATAAATTGGGCAGCGGAGGGAAGGGGCGCTGGGAAGCTGCACGGCAGCGGGTGCAGGTGAGGGACCCTCCGTCTGGCAGGACCCCGGGACTTGTTGCTGCCCTGCGTCCCGCCACACTCCGTGACAGAGCCCTTTGGGGGTGACGCCTGGATTCATCCCTGTGCCCAGGTAATTCCCAGTGAGAACTGGCTTGGGACGGGGAGAAGACCCCAGATTTGGGGGGACAGCAAAGGGCAGCAAGTGGTGAGTCCTCGGGGTGCTCCACTGGAGATGGGGCTTTCCTCGGGCTTTGCTGGCCCCCCAGCACGTGGCTGAGCACTGTTACATGCAGAGTGGGCTGGGCCGGGGGCTGGGGTGGGCTGCTCTATCTGCCCAAGGGGCTGCCTGGTGCAGGGGGAGCAGGAGGTGATGGGTGGGGGCACTCAGGACTGTGCTCAGGGCTCATCTGGAGTGCAACCCCCCCGTGGTCCCGAGGGTCAGCGGCTGTGGGTGCCCCCGGGTGGAAGCACCCGCTCCCATTTCATCGTGCAGCGATGAGCTGGGAGGGTGCTTCCCCACGGCGTGTTCCTCCTGCCTCTCCACAGGAACCCTCAGCACCTCCCCAGTGTCCGCCAGCCCTTCCCTGGGCCAGGAGGGGAAATGAGGTTCTGCTTGTTCCCTCAGCTGGGCCGCCTGTGGGGTACCTGCGGGTGGGGGATACCCGATCCTAGAGGAACTGCTGGGATTTTGGAGTGGGGAGGCAGAAAGAAGCAGTCAAAAATAGACCGAGGGGAAGTGCTGGTGTCCAGCTCTGTCCCATGCCCATGGCAGCCCCACTCGAGCGGACCTTCCCCCATTGGCACCAGCAGTGTCCCCAGCCGTGGTCATCTGCGATGCTGGGGCATCACCATCCCGAGATCACCACAGGAGCAGGGCTGCCAGAGCCAGGGAGGGATTTTTCTGGGTAGGGGCAGCAGCCCAGCCACAGAGGTGATTTCCCACCATGCAGAAGGGGAAAGTTGGTCCCAGGGAGGGTTTGGGTTCAAACGGGGCCAGCTGGGGGCCAAGAACCCCCCAGTGCTGTGGGGACTAGGCACCCTCAAGCAGCTCCGGCATCGTCAAGCCCTGAGGGGCTCGGGGGCTCAGAAGCAGGGCAGAGGGGTGAAACGAGTAAAATGAGAGTCTGGATCCATACTGGGAGAAGACTGAAACCCAATGGTCTTTGGGGAGGCAGGGACAGAGCAGGGTGTCCTACACGTGAGGAGACAGGAAAAGCGACTGTCACCTGTGATTTCCCCATTGCGGCTGAGCACAGGGGACACGGTGATGCCCGGCAGTGCCCAGCTGAGCAACAGGAAAACCAGAGACGTGAAATATTTCCAAAGCTGCCTGCAAGGGGTGACACGTCTTTCCGTCTGGTGTGTGAAACCACTTGCGCAGGGACAGAACTGGAGGGGAAGAAGGGCATGAAACCACCTTCAGATCTTCTTGAGTGCCACCTGCCATGGGCACTGTGACCGCATGGGGTGGCAGGAGGAGCAGCACCAGCAGTGATGCTTGAGGGGATGGAGAGGCTGGAAGGATCCAGAGGTGCTCAAAGGACTTTGCAGGTGCCCGAGGGGCCCTGGGATGCCCAAAGAGCTCAGAGGCTTTTGAAAGACCCACACAAACCAGGGGGACCCAGGGATGCTGGAGGGATCAGGTGCCTCCTGGAGGCACATGATGCTGCATTGCTGGGGGAGTCCCCCAACCTGAGAAGAGGTGGCTGGTCGGTGGGGGAACGCCTTCCTCCATGGGAGACAGGGAAGGGACACAGTTGAGGTGAAGTGGACTAGAATGAGGGGTGCTGGGGGTGTCATACAAAGGGGCGTATGAGGGACAGTGTCCACCTGCAGCACTGCCCATTGGCACAGTGTGGATACAATGGAGTGATGGAGGGGGGCTGCCTCACCGCCTGGGAGTGGACCTGGGAGGCAATGGAGATGCTAGGGGACCCAAAGATGCTGTCACCCCTGGCCCACACCACCCTCCCTCCCTGTACGCATGCTGCTTTGTGCTCCACAGGCAAAATGGAGTCCTTCTCCTTCAATGGGGATTTCTCCAACATCTTCTCCCTCTACAACTACACCTATGACTACAGCACGGCCATGCCCGACACAGCTATCTCCTCTGCGCCGTGCCGGCCCGACAGCTCTGTCCTCAACAAATACCTGGTGGTGGTGATCTACTGCCTCGTCTTCATCCTCAGCGTGGTGGGGAATGCACTGGTGGTGCTGGTGGTGACCTCCAGCCACACCAACCGCTCTGTCACCGACGTCTACCTGCTCAATCTGGCCGTGGCAGACCTGCTCTTTGCCTTCAGCCTGCCGCTCTGGGCCGCCTACCGAGCCCATGAGTGGGTCTTCGGCACCGTGATGTGCAAAGCCATCTCTGTGCTGCAGGAGGCCAACTTCTACAGCGGCATCCTGCTGTTGGCCTGCATCAGCGTGGACCGCTACCTGGCCATTGTCTATGCCACCCGGGCTGCCACTGAGAAGAGGCACTGGGTGAAGTTTGTCTGCTTGGGCATCTGGGTCTTCTCCGTGCTGCTTTCTCTGCCTGTGCTGCTCTTCCGTGAGGCTTTCACCTCGCCCAGCAACGGCACTGTGTGCTATGAGCGCATCGGCGGTGAGGACACGACCAAGTGGCGGGTGGTGCTGCGGATCCTGCCGCAGACCTTCGGCTTTGCCCTGCCCCTCCTGGTGATGCTCTTCTGCTACGGCGTCACCATCCACACCCTCCTGCAGACCAAGAACACCCAGAAGCAGCGGGCCATGAAGGTCATCTTTGCCGTGGTGCTGGTCTTCCTCATCTGCTGGCTGCCGTACAACATCACGTTGGTGAGCGACACCCTCATGAGGACGCGGGCCATCGCTGAGACCTGCGAGAGAAGGAACCGCATTGACACAGCCCTCTCCGTCACACAGGTCCTGGGCTTTGCCCACAGCTGCATCAACCCCATCATCTATGCCTTCATTGGGCAGAAGTTTCGCAACAGCTTCCTCAAGATCCTGGCACAGCGTGGGCTCATCAGCAAGGATGCTGTGGCCCGCTATGGCCGCACCTCCTATGCCTCTACATCTGGCAACACTTCCACCACCCTCTGAGCCCTGATGGGACCCAACCCTCACAGCTCCCAGCAGGTTCTGGCACCCCACACACCCCAGCATCCTCACCCAGCCCCCTGGGATGCAGGCAGCAATGCCACAGGGATGGGCATGGCCCCCACTGGATGCTGGACCCCGGCTGGAAGGGGGCTTGGGCAGCGAGTGGATAGGACCTCATTGCCAGGGGAGTGATGCCAATTGCCACCCACCTTCCCTGCTCTTTGGGGTAGAGCCTGTGACTTTGGGGACCCCGTGACCCTGCTATGGGGATGGTGTTTGTGGCCAATAGCCACCCAGCAATAAAACAGTTGGGGGGGGTTAGTCACCCAGGGCTGGCTCCTCTTTGCCACAGGGAGGAAGATGGTGGGACAGGGACAGGGCATATCTCCAGGGATGGTGGTTCCTGGGGTCCCCACCTCAGTGGTGCCAGCTGAGCCCGGTGGGGTGTGGGTAGAGGCCAGGGAAGGGCTGTTGCCCAAGAGGCTGTTGCAGAGAGTTCGGTATCCTGTGCGTCCCCAGAGGGGACCCAAACCTGGATCTCACTCCCTGCAGCCACCCAGCCAGGTCTTGGCGTTTCCCTGGTGTGTGGGTCACCATGCAGCGTCTGTCTCACCTGGGGACAAAGCCACCCTGCTCCTGACCCCAATCTGAGCCTCAGTGGAGTAAATCACCGCAAGATCCCTGGGCAGCCCCTTGCTAACACCAAGCCAGCCCTGTGACCCCTGCCCAAAGGGTGCTGGCCCCATGGGCACCCCCTGCCCCACCCCCGATGCTGCGGTGCCAGGACATTGTTGTGCAAAGGGCTGGGAACCTGTCCCTTACACAACTGGGACATTTCCGCCCCATCTTGGGCAACTGGGGCTGGTACTACAGCGGGGCAGAGGGGCTGAGGAGAGGGCTGTGACCCTGCTGGGGTCCCTCCTGCCACCTTGCTTGCCAGGCATTAGGGTGCCTCCCCCAGCACACCCAAGCATCTCTCCATGGGGGTCCCGTACTGCTTCTCCATCCTCCCTGCTCTGTGCTCCCAGGGATCCTTAACCATGGAGGGGCACCAGCAGGTGCCAGCCGTGAGCTGGCTCATGGTTGGATATGGGGGTCCCCTGGCAACCATATGGGGAGCCCTGGGGACATGGGGCTAAGCAGGGTCAGCAGGGGTGTTGTGCAGAGACAGCCCATCACCTTTGCATCTGGGAAACCTCTTGCCCAAGCGGTTCCTCACAGCCTGGCAGGAAGCCAGGGCTGTTGGCCAAGAGCTGTCTCCCCTGCCCGCTGTGGCCTCCTGCAGTGGGACAGAGCAGATGGTGGCTCAGCCTGGCTGCAGCTGGGACACCCCTTCCCCCCCAGGAGGACTCGGACATCCCCATACTGGCATTCCCCCACCCTGCATCCAGCCTGGGAATCAATCTGGTGACAACCGATAGACGACACAGGAGCCACAGGGGTAGCAGGAGTGTGTTATTTCCCTCTCTGTGGACCAGCCATAGGAAAGACACATCCCAAACCCAAAACGTTGGGCAGCAGGACCTGCCTGCAGGCCTTGGATGCCTGGGTCCCTGGTTAAGTCCAAGAGGAGGCAGCCAGGGCAGGGGGTGTCCCATGCACGGTGCGAGGTCCCAGCTCATGTAGCTTGTGGGTGCCTTTGCTGGTAGCAAAGCAGGCAGCAGCGCCCCTGCTTGCCCACATCCACGGAGCACGCGTGGCACACCTTTCCCTGGCACAGCCTGCCGAGACAGCAGGCGGTGAGAGCCGTGCCGTCCCGGTGCCATGCTGGTGCCACCCCCGGTGCCCCCTGTAGCCCACCTGCAGTTGTACCGCCGGGAGAGGAGACGGAAATCCTTGCGGCAGCGAGTGCACAGTCCTGCATCGTGGGGCGCCGGGCTGGGCGTCGGGGGGTCGATGCCTTCTGTCTTCTGCCACAGGGCATCCTTCTCTCTGCAGGAGGGGACAGGTCAGCTCTGGCAGGAGCATGCCCAGTGGTGGGGGTCCAGGAGCACACCCTGGCACCCCAGACCCAAGGTGGGCACCAAAGTCTCCCCAGGGTGGTGAGCGGGATTTGCCTGGGCTCTGGTGCCCTCCTCTGGGCAAAGGGATTTGGGTCCCCCAGTCCGTGCGTGGTCCGGCAGCGACGGGGTCCCCCGGGATCTCACCGCAGCAGCTCCAGCAGCCGCTCCTTCATGTCACGGATGAGCTCCTGCTGCCGTGCCTGCTCGGTGCCGCGCGTGGCCTCCCGCTCCAGGGCCTCCCTCTGTGCCCGCTGCAGCGCCGATGCCCAGCGCTCCCCATCCTGCCGAGCCCTGGTGCAGGGCAGTGGGGAGATGGTCCCCCTGTCCCTCAGCTGGTCATCTCTCCATCCATTCATCCATTGCTCCCTCTCTCCCTCCCTCCCTCCCTCTATCCACTGCCCATCCATCCCCAAGCTGGCTCCCCATCCCCACGAGCACCTTGCCATCTGCCAGGCCAGCCACCCATCTGCTTCCCAGCTGTTTGTCCATCCTTCCCTACACCCGTCCCTCTGGCATTCTGCCCACCCATCCATCCATGTACTCACCCCAAATTCATCCCTCTGTTTCTGCATCCACTTGTCCCAAATTCATCCGTCCATCCCTCTGTGTGCCTGCCCATCAACTTATTCACCTCAAACTCATCCCTCCATCCACCCCTCCATCCATCTACTTGCCCCAAATTCATTCTTCCACCCCTCCACCTACCTATCAGGCCCCAAACTGACATCTCCCTCCCCAAATCCTTCCCTCTGTCTCCCTGTAGATTCCCAGGTGATGCTCCCCTGGGTCTAACTGGGGCATCATGGGGGGGGGGGGTCCCAGGGGAAACTCCATGACACGTGGAGATGGGGGGACCCACTGTGAGGTGGTGGAAGTGGGGGGTCCTTGTCCAACCTGCTGAGCTGCTCCTGCAGCCGCACCATCTTCTGCTGCTGGGCCTGGAGCTGCTGCCGGCTCTGCCAGGCCTCCTCCCGCGCCGTGGCAGCTAGGGTGGCCAAGCGCTGTGGGAGAGCAGGGGCTCAGCCCTGCCCCCCCCCCCCCCCCCAAAACCCCACCATAGGGTTCCCTTGGGTTTGCTCATACCATGGCCATGTTGGCGGCTGTGCCAGGCTCCCCCTCCTCCTGGGAGTCTGGCAGGGGCTCATAGGGTCCACAGGCGAGCTCTAGCGCCCGTCGCAGCACATCCTCCACAGTGGCCACCTCGGCTGGGGCACTGGCATCCTCCAGCGTGTCCGTCTGTCCCACCACCACATCCATCTGTCCCACCACCGCGTCCACCTCTCCCCCCACCGCGTCCGTCCGTCCTGCCGCCACCAGTGCCGCCTGGCAGTCCCGTAGGCGTGAGGCCAGTGCTGCCACCTCTGCCAACGCCCCCGCTAGCCGGGCGCCCCGCTCCTCCGCCACCTCCCGCCAGCCTCGCGCTTCCTCCTGCGCCCGTGCCAGCACCCCCGGGCCCCCTGCCGCCACCGCCGCTGCCAGTGCCTGCCCCAGGAAGACGTTGGTCTCCCGCAGCGCCTCGGCCTCGCGCGCCCACAGCTGGGCCTGCTGGGCGCTGCCCTCCTCCCGCCGCCGGTGCCGCCGCTCTTCCCGTGCCAGCTGGGCTGCCAGTGCCCGTGATGCCTCCTCCTGTTGCCCCAGCTTGGTCTGCAACTGGGACACCAGCACTTGCAGGGACTCTTCTGTCCCACCCAGCTGGCCAGGCACTGGTGGTGGGGAACCCGGCATGCACCCCGTGCTGGGCGGTGGGGACGTGCCAGGCTCCCCATCACCATCGGGCTGGGGCGCTTTGCCAGCGCCATGTGCATCCTCCAGCTCCTCTACATCCACGTCCTCCATGTCCTTCTCATCCTCCTCCAACTCCTCTTCATCCTCCTCTTCCATGTCCACCTCCATATCCTTCTCCGCGTCAACCTCTACGACCTCAACCTCCTCCTCTTCCTCCTCCTTCTCCACCTCCTCTTCATCCTTCTCTTCCACATCCTTCTTCACCTCCATGTCCGCCACATCTCCCTCCACATCCTTCACCTCTACTGGTGGGGTAGACGGGGAGGTGTGCAGGGCAGCCAAAGCAGATGGGCACGGGTGGCCTGGCGCCCCGTAGGGTGCCGCAGTGGGATGGGCGATGCCATCAGGCCATCCATGAGCCGTGGTGCTGATATCGTCTGTCTGCAGGGCCACCTTTGATGGGCTGCTCCTGGCCACCGGGCTGGACCGTACCAGTGTCCTAGAGGGGACATGGGGCTCAGGGCCACCAGGTCACCCCCAGAGTGAGCAGGGCACTGCCACCCTCCCTCAGAGCTCCCTGGGCACAGCCAGCCTTTGGGGATGGAGAAGGCAGCAGGACTGGTGATGCCAGGTGGCACCTGGTGACAGGGTGGGCCAGCCTGAGCACCCACAGAGCAGGTGGCACCCACAGACCCCCGTGGTGGTTGGAGGGGGGAATTTGGAGCTGCGTGTGTGCTTGTGGCAGTGCATGCACACGAGCATGCAAGCAAACAAAATGGGTGTGAATGTGCTGGAGTGCCTGCATCCATGAGTGCCCCCCTCAAGTGTGCCTGGGGGCAAGGGTGTACATGCACCCACACATGCCCCTGTGTCTCAGATGTCACAGTGTCACGGTGTTGCAGCAAACCTGTGCTTGGGCATTTACTTGGCAGAGGATGGCAGTAGGGGTGTGTGTGCATGCATGTGTGGCATGTTTGCAGGCACGGGCACGGCGCGCATGGCGTGTCTGTGCCGGCCTGGGGCTACGCATGCAGGGCTGGCACAGCCAGGGTGCCACGTGGGGTCCAAGGCAGTGGGCCAATGCCCCTGTGCTGCTCTGTGATGCTGAGCCCCAGGTGCTCTTGATATCCCTGGCACCCCATGCCACCAATGCCCCCAGTACCCCCGATGCCCCCTGTGTCCCCAGGCTTACTCGGAGAACATAGGCCAGGCGGTGTCCAGGTCAGCCCTGCACAGGGCCAGGTGGAAGGTGATGCCATTGAGCTCATAGAGGCTGCCCAGGATCTCTGCCCGGCGCTGGGGGCTCAGGAAGGGGCTACGGGCGTAGTACCACTCACTGCAACCACAAAATGGGCTCACGCAGCCCTCCATGCACCAGGTGGGCACATGTGCCTGCAGCACTCTTACCGGCTGGGTGCTGCAGGGCACTGCCTGCCCTGCTTGTGCCCCCTTCCACCGCAGGCATCCCCTCCCTGTGCCCCGTGCTCTTACCGGAGGCTCTCTGGGTCGAGGAGGCAGAGCTGCAGGGACTCTGCCAGCTGCCGGTGCACCAGGCAGTACCGCAGGAAGGCTCGGCCCCTGCCCACGGGGGTCTTCAGCTGGGGGGAGAGGGGGTTATCCAGCCCTGCCACACCAGTCTGCTCCCCACATGCCTCCCCCCTAGCCCATGCAGGGGGAAAGGGGGTCCCCAGGGCCAGGGCTGGGGGGCAGCAGAGATCCCAGAAGGGAGAAAACCCTCTATAGTGCCAGTGCCAAGTGAATGTGCGCGCATGCACAAGTCCGTGTGCACAAGCAGAAGCGCGTGCATGTGTGCGTGCACGAGACCCCAGGTGCCCCGCCAGCCTGTGCCCACCTTGTCCAGAGAGGTGACAAAGCGAACACCCTCGTGCTCCTGCCGGCGCCGTGCCAGGCCCTGGCACAAGAAGTCCCAATAGTCCTTGCGCTGCCCGAAGAAGCTCCTCTTCTCCTTGAGGTCGAACTGGCAAAGACACAAGGTTGGGCTTGCTTGTTTGGGGGTGTCTCCTGTCCCCCCAGCCTGTCCCTTGTGTGGCTGGGATCCAGCCAGCTCCCCCAGCAGGGTGGGTCCTGGTGTCCCCTGGCTGTCCCCTCTTCACTGGCTCTGTACCTCAGTTTCCCTTTTGCAGCATGTGCAATTACACATGTGGATGTGGGTGAGCCTAGTCCACGTGCTTGCATGGCTGGGGATGCCCAGGGCTGGACAACACTGGCTGGCATCATCCTCCCCCCCCGCCAAAATGTCTGGTGAGGGGTCCCCTCTGCTCTCAGCTCTGCTGAGGGGAAACTGAGGCAGGGAGTGGTGGGGATGGAGGAGCGGTGGTACCTGGAGGAGGAACTCCAGCTGGGCACAGAGGCTGTGCAGCTCCCGGCTCCCGTCCGTCACCGGCAGGTTCTGCTCCCGATAGCAGCAGTTCAGCTCGGCCACAGTCCCTGTGGGATGGCAGGGCTGAGCTGGCATGGCCCTGCCCACGCAGAGGGCACCCTGCCCCCGTCCCACCCCCACTCCCCACGGCCTCCTGGTCCTGGGGATTTCTGCTGGTGGGTGAAAGAGGAACCTGCCCTGCGATGAAACAGAGGAGCAGGGGGAGTGAGGGGCACAGGTACCCACAGCTCCCTGCCGGTCCCCTGGGGCTGGCAGTGAGGACGGGAGCAGGCAGCAGTGGAAGGGTTGGCACTGGGATGTTTTGGAGCACCCCCGGCAGTGATACCCCTCCGCTGCCCATGGGCTGGGTGCGAGGAGGAACCTGGCATGGCCAGAGTGAGATGTGCCACACAGGGGACACGCTGCCAGGGGACGGGCTGGCACACTTACTCTGCAGGTCCTTGATGATGCGGTTGAGCTCCCCATCCCCTGCCATGGCTGTCCCTGGGGGCCTGCAAAGGCAGGGGCAGCGATGAGAGGTGCCAGGCTGGCACCCACCTGGCACTCCCAAACTCTCTGCCCCAAGGAGATGATCTGCTCCCCCTCTCAGCTCCACTCCAGAGCTGCCCGCCGTTAAGGTAAGAGGGTGTGGGCTCGAGCACCCCCTTTCCCTGCTCATGTCCCAGCACTACATGGGGTAGGGGGTTTGGGGTGGGCAAAGGTGCCCCATCCTGTGGTACCCACTCAGTTGTCCATATGTCCTGTCCCAAAATGCCCCCAGGCTCTGCCCCCATTTCTTGGGGGGCTCCTAAGGCTGAGCTCCCCCTGCCCTGGTGTGTCCCTGTCCTCACCCCTGTCCCCCAGGATTCAGGATGTGGGTTTGGCATGGGGGAAGCGCTGCCTTTGCTTCTGCTCTCGCTTCCCTCGCTCACACCACGAATGGCGTGGGGGGCTCCAGGGGGGTGGGGAAGGGTGGCATACAGCCCCCAACATGCAGCCCGCCCAAACTGAGCTCCCCCCTCAGTCAGAGCCCCTGGCACAGCATGCTGCCTGCAGGGCTGCCATGGGGTTTGGGGGTGTGGTGGGCATGGGGTAGGGGGCCAGGGGACACAGGGCAGTGGGGTGGTTGTGGGGGGCAGCAGGTGCCACCCTGGGGACAGGGCGAGGGACAGTGCCCACAGAGCTGGAAGGTCCTGGGCTTCTCACCGTGGGTGGTGGCTCGGCACAGGTCTGGGGGGAGCACACATGTGTGTACAGGGGGATGTGTGCAACAGGATGCGTGTGCACTCACAGGAGTGTGTGCACAAGCGTGCCTAAGCATGCCCAAGCATGCATGAATGTCCTGTGCCGCTCAGCAGGCAGAGCAGGACACGGGACTCCAGATGCCTGGGTTCCTGTCCCGGTGCCCTTGGGTGACCTTGGATGAGCCACCTTCCCGCCTGCCCACCCTGCCTGTGCCTCAGTTTCCCCCCGGAAGAGAACCCCCTTACCTGTGACCAGGAGCCGTGGGGTGCCCTGAGGCACTTGCTGGCTTCCAGGGGGACGCTGGTGTGTCCCTGTGCCCACGCTGTGCCTGCCTGCTTCTCCTTTTGTACCTTGGCCAGCAGGAAGTGTGGGAGGGTTGGGGGGGGGAGGGAGGCAAAGAAGTCACCCCTCTGCCTGCCCAGCATCACATCAGGCACTGCACCTTGGTCCCCCGGCACCTGTTTTCCTGGTTTGGGGGATGTCAGTTTTGGGGAGGGGGTCAGCAAGGCTAGTCCTCCTGTGCAGCCCCTGCACAGGGGGAAAAGGACAGTGCCAGGCCTGTAGGGGCACCCTGGTACCCTCCCATAGGAATAGGCAGGGCTTCGGAATGCTTTGAGGGACCTCCTTGCAGTTTTTGGGGAGGAGGTCCAGGACCCATACCCAGCCAGCAACAGCCAACAGCACGCCTGGGGCAGCAGCAGCTGCTGGCAGAGCCTCCCCCTCCCATGTACAACAGCCCCCAGGGGCAACAGCCCCTGGGCACAGAGACCACTCCCCCAGGATCTGTAGCTCACCCCAGCAAGGCCCACAGCCCCCCTCGGGCATCTGCCCCCACATGGGGCCTATGCCCAGAGCTGGGGCACAAACTCTTCCAGGGGCACCCTGGTCAAGGCACCCCCCTTGCTCTTTGTGTCTGGGGGGCCCCCAGCCCAGCAGAGCCCCTCAGCCACCATGCCCGTCCCCCTTTGCTACAGCAGCCCTGCCCTGCAGGCTCCTTCTGGGGTGGATACTGAACACCCTGGGGGGGGTGGGGGCCCAGGGGTGATGCCAGTTCACCACCCCCCCCCCCCCTCCCAGTTCCGGGCATAGGGACCCCCTGCCATCCCACTCCCCACCACCAACCAGCTTGGTGGATGCCCCCAGAGACTCCCAGCTGCCCCCACATCCTGCCCTCCACCGCACCCCCCCCTCGCAGCACCCACTGCCCCTACCTGTGCCACCCGGAGGCATCCACCTCCCCCAGTCCAGGCCTCGGCTCAGCACCAAAGTGAAAGTAGGAAGTGATGCTGAGCGGGAGCTTGGGCCTCCCCACACTCTCCTGGGTCCTGGGGAGGGGGGGTGTTGGGCCGTGGCGTGCCCCCAAGCAGCTGAGGTGTATGGAAGAGCCGGTAGCAGTGCTCGGGGTGACCTCCAGCCTCCCCAGCACCCCCTGGCCCTGTGCCACCCTGCAGTGGGTGGTGCTGTGGGCATGGAGCACAGCACCCCACATCGGATGGGGGGGGTGGGCAGGGTGTTGGGGGGCAGCAGAGCGTTACCCTGCTGTACTGGGGGATGCATGTGTGTGCATGCGTGTGTGCAATTGCATGTGTGTGCACAGCTATAGGGGTGCGTGTGTATGCACAAGCCATACACATGTGGCAGGCATGGGCACGGGGCCAAGGGGGCACCCGTGTGTGTGCGCACGCGTGTGTGTGCCTGTGCTTGCACCCACCCACCAGCACCGCCTGCCCCATGCCAGGCACCCTGTGGGCTGGACCCCATGGGGGGCCTGTGCCCCTCGCCACCCCTTGCCAGTGTAGGTGCCACTGTGGCGCCCTGGCAGCAGGGTCCCCCACCTCTGCCCCAGACAAGGGCCAGGGAGGGGGTGCCGGAGGCTGGGGGCGGGGGGGGTGTAGAAGATGCCCGCTCGTCCTTGGCGTGGGTGCAATTCAATTAACGAAGCCTGGCCCTCGTTCAGCGCAGCCAATAAAGCTAATGGCCCTGCACAGGCCTGGCGCTGCTGGTGGGGGGGTCCGGGGGCCATCTGCTAATTAAATCGGGGTGGGGACGATGGAGCCAGCAGTGATGTCACCTCCCTGGTGCCTGGAGTTGGGGGGGGGCTGTACCCTGGTACCCCCTGACCACCAGCCCTGTGCCAGCCCCAGGGTCCCAGGCAGGGCTGGGGGGGACAGCCATAAAGTGTGTGGGACCCCCCCGAACTCCCCACCCCCTGTGCCCCTCCCTGGCTCTGCCACTCATTAGGAGCCTTCCAGAGGCAAATGCAATTAGTGCCCAGGCCTGGCACGGCCACTGCCCACACTTGGCATTGGCAGCTGCCCCGTGGGGACGGGTCCTTGCCCGGCATCATCACAGGGTGCTGCCACCAGCCCCCCTTGGTACCACCCCGGGGGGTGCGGGGAGTGCGGAGGGTCCCTCGTGCAGCTGCAGGGTGGGGTGCACTCCATCCTCCTGCCCTGTGCAAGCCCTGTGGCGGGGTGGGGGTGCCCAGGGGCATGTCAGGGTGTCCTGGGGTGAGGGGTTCCCCTGAATAACGCTGTGCCCACAGCACGGTGCATTAGCCAGGCACCCTTTGGAGAGCGGACCCCGCTGCGGGGGGCTGGTTGGAGTGTCCCTGAGTGTGTCCTCAGGCTCCTGGGAAAGGGAGAGGCTTGGTGGGGTGCCAGGGGGGCTGGTGGAGGGGCAGGGAAGGGCCCCCCCTCCATGTGCAGGTACTGCCATTTAGGGCTTGGGGTGGGTAGGAGGTGCCAGAGGGAAACTGAGGCAGGGTCGGGGGGCTTGTCACAGATTTAGCTGCGATCGAACGCAGGCATCAGGGCTCCTCCACCCCCAAACCAGAGGGGCCTGGAGCGGGGGTGGCACTGTTAGGGTCCAGCATCCACCCCAGGGGACGCTGTGCCCGGGGGGGCAGGCGGGTGAGCCTGGGGGGTGCCGAGCCCCATGTGCGGGGAGGAGGAGGAGGAGGGGGAGGAGGAGGAGGGGGAGCGTGGCGGAGCTGGCTCCCACCCAAGCACTGCAGGACATGGGCGGGCACGGTGCTCCCTGCCTGCCTGCCAGCGCGCAGGCGACGCTGGGGGACCGGCCGGGGGGACAGGGCCCGGTGGGACCGCAGCCCCCCAGCCCATCACCGCACGGCCCCGTGCCCACCGCCGGGCATCTCTTGGGCACTACCCGGGCACCGGAGCTTGTTGCAGCCGCGGGGGAACGGCTGGATTTGGCCGCCCCCTCCTTCTCCCCGACAGTGCCCTGGGCAGGGGGCGGCCCCTGCACGCCCCCCCCCCCCCCCCCGGCCGGGTGACCCCCCGGGCAGGGGCACCATGACCCGGCTGAGCTGGTGCTTTGCCACCTTGGTTCGCTGGGGGAAGTCCTTGGTGTCCTGCCTCCTGCCCCTCCGCGTCTGCCGCCGCCGGGAGGTAAGTGGGCACCCCCGGGCGCGGGGTTAGGGGCTGCAGGGGGGGCATGGAGCTGGGGAGGGCTCCGGGCATGCAGGGGGTTGGGGGTACAGGCTGGCGCTGGCCCTGCCTGCTGCGGGCAGCGGAGGGTTAAACGGTGCGTATGCATGCCAGGGTGCCGGGCTTGTCCTTACTCCCTCCTTGTGACCCCCCCCTCAGCGTGGCACTGTGACACCCCCCCCCCCCCCCCCAACCGGCACCCGTGGGCCCCTGCAGTGCCTGGCTGGTGGGGATCTGCTGGGATCTGCTGTACAGCGTTTCACTCAAAGGGATCTGCTGGGATCCCATTGTCCTTACAGAGTGAGCGTGGCGGTTTGTGGGGAGGGGTGTCCCTGTGTCCTTAGAGCACCCACAGTGAGGGGGACTCCTGTGCGCATAAAGCACCTGGCATGAGGGATCCCTGTGCCCATAAAGTGCCCAGAGTGGAGGATCCCTGTGCCCATAAGCACCTGGCACTGGGAGCTCTGTGCCCATCAAGTCTCAGTCTCTGTGGGAAACCTGTGCCCAAAAAGTGCCCAGCATGAGGGACTCCTGTGCCCATAAGCACTCGCCGTGGGGCATCTCTGTGCCCATCAGCACCTGCTTGTCTATGCGTGAACCTTGTGCCAAAGGACTGCCCCGCACAGGGGATCCCTGTGCCCATGCAGTGCCTGGTCCGGGGACCCATCCTGCTCTGCTGCCCGTGCTGGGGAAACTGAGGCAGGGAGGGGAGAGACTGACAGAGGGTGTGGAGCTCCCACTGTGCCACCCTCACTTGGTTCCTTAACCTTTGGGAAGCTGCCCCGTGCCCGGCAGGGTGGCATGGGCCACGCTGGCTGCATGGTGCCAGAAAGTGGGTGTCAAAGCCACTGCCAGGCAGCGCCTGGGGGAGTGTCACTGCAGGGTGGTGACAGGCCAGTATGCGCCAGGGCAAGGACCCAGCCTGGAGGACAGAGAAGCCCCTGGCTGCTTGGGGACCCCCATGCGTGCTGGGGACGCAGGACCGTGAGCTGCCAGGTGCACAGGGGGATGCTCAGGGCTGTGGGTGGGTGGGTGTGTGGGGTGACACTGGTGAGGTGTGGGGCAGCAGTTGTGCAGTCGCATGTCTACACCTGTGTCCCTGATGTGGGTGTGAGAACAGGGACTCGGGGGGATGTGTAACACACGTGCTTGTGTGTGTGTGTGTGTTCACCAGCATGCAGATGGGGCCGAGGTGAGAGTGAACTGCGGCTCGCACTAGTGTGTGTGCACAGCAGGTCTCTGGGGAGCTGCCGTGGCATGCATGTCCCTGTGTGGGTGCGTGTGTGTGTCCCCTAGCACATGTGCTGAGTGCAGTAGCAGTGGGGCTTTAACACTGGTGTGAGCTGTTAGAGGGGTGTCCCGAGCCTTTCCCATGCCCAGACGGACACACGCACACACACACACAGGTGCCCACCTGCCATGTGTGACATGGGCCGTATGTGTGGCGTGCGTGTATGTATGTGTGCCCTTGCGTATACGCAGGGTGTGTGTGTGTGATGTGTGCATGTGCCCTGTGCACCCAAGGGCAGTGTGGGGACAGCTCTGCTGGAAGTGGGTGTGCGGCCTTTGGGGACACGGTGACCCCGGGAGATGGGACGCAGAGGGCTCCTGCCAAGGCTGGCCCTGCTCTGGGGGTACATGCCTGCACCAGTGGTACCCATGGGGAGGGGTGTCTGAGGGATAAGTGCCCCTGTCTGTGCCCCCCCTGCTGAGAAAACAAGACCTAAATGATGCTCACGGGCAGTGTCCCTGCGGCCACACTGTCCCAGTCGCATGACCCTTCTCCCTGCTCTTCTGAGGGGCCTGGGCTTGTCACGGCAGTGAATGGGAGGGGGTGATTTATGGGGGGGTGGGGACACCCCTCTCGACTGGGGCTTTCATTTGTGGGCTGCAACGAGGCTGATTAATGAGGGCTGTAATGATGGAGGGGTGCTCCCTCCCTGTTTGGTGCTGTGAGCAGGATCAGGCCCCCCGGCCTCCCTCTGCCCCTGGGTCTGGCTGGCATGGGGGGTGGTGGTGGAGGGTGCTGTCCCCATCTGTCCCCTGTCCCAGCTGGCACATCCCCAAAGGGCTACCCCTACCATGGGCCGGGTGGGCACAGTGGAGCAGTGGGGCACAGGGCGGTGGGACAGGGATGTTTTGGGGAGGGGGTGTTGCACTTCAGAGGGGTCAGATGCCACCGCAGTGTCTGGGAAGGGCAGCCCACCCCCCCCACCCCACTCCCCCCCCCCCCGTCCTGCCCTGCTCTTCCTCTCTGAGCTGGTGGCTGTACGCAGGGAAACTGAGGGGGGTGGGGGGGTGGGGCGGGCATTACGGTCCCCACGTCCCCACCGTGCCACGTCCCCATGCCAGCCGTGGGTTGTCCTGCCAGTGTGTCCTTCCCCCGGGCGCATCCCCCACCCTGACTCACACCCTCATGGTCACGGCCAGCTGAGCACAAGTTTCCAGGCTGGAACCAGAGTCAGCACTGGCGGCGGGGGGGACCGTGTGCCGCCCGGCCAAGCCCCCCCGAGGAGGGGCTGGGGCACCCCCCTGCCAAATCCATCCCCGTCAGGGCCGTGGGGTGCCAAGCAGCTCTCCATCCCGGCTGGAGGTTGTCCCCCCTCGCTGAGGCCCCCCAGCTCGGCGCACGGATGTCCGCCGATCCCTCCCCGTCTCCCATCCCGGGACCACCCAGGGGACGCGGCTGCGGATGGGGGGGCGGGGGCGCACCCCGTCCCAGGACCCACTGGAGGCCGGAGGAGGGATGGGGGTGAGATGGGTGGCGGGTGCCCCCGGGTCACCGGAGGAAATAGATCCCAAATGTGCGTGGGGGGGGGCTTTGCCGTCCCCCTTCTCGCCCCGGCTGGAGGGGCGGCGTGGGGCCGGGGCGGGGCGGGCGGGCGGAGCGAGGGGGCCCGGGGGGCTCGGCCGGCCACGGGGCCGCGCCGCGGGCAGCATGACCGGGCTGTGCCTCTCCTGCCTGCTCTGGGTACGGCCCGCACCGGGGGGCAACGGGTGGGGAGCAGGACGGCAGCGCGGTGGGGCCCGGCAGCGGGGTCTCGGAGCGGGGCTGGTCCCAGGAGCGGGCGGTGAATGGGGCTGGTTGCGGGAGGGGGCGGGGGGACGGGGACGGGGACAGCGGGACAGAGCGGAGACGTTTGCACCGGGACGGGCGGGCTGGGGAAGCGGCGGTGCTGGACCGGGACCGGGACCGGCTCTGGGGGAACGGGTACCGAACGGAGACCGGCAGGGACGGCCGGACACCGGGGCGGGGCTGGGGGGACCGGAGAGGGAGCGGGGCCGGGAGGAGCCCTGGGGAGCGGGGGGGAGCGGGGGGGAGCGGGGGGGAGCGGGGGGGAGCGGGGGGGAGCGGAGCGGGACCCAGCCAGGGAGAGCGGCGGCAGTGGGCACCGGGCTGGGGGGTGCACGAAGAGGGGGCTGTGCTGGGATGCGGGACAGAGATACTGGACGAGGGGTGTGTGTGTGGTGTGGCTATGGAGGGGCTGTGGGGTTGGGGAGGGGGACGGTGATCCCCCATGACGCCCAGCCTGCGGCACCGGCCGGGGGCCCCTGCCATTCCCCGGGGTTGAGGCTTTGCTACCCCACTGGAGGGGAGGGAACTGAGCAAACTGGGGGGCTCCAGTTAGTGCTGGAAGTTTGGGGCTCTGCCCCCCCAGTCACCAAGGCGAGGTAGGTCCCGGGGGGCACAGCGGGGTGCAAAGCGCTGGGCGGACCCGAGCCCACAGGGCTGGAACCAGATGTCCCGGTGCCCCTCACCCACCCCGGCTTTGCAGCCTCAGGGGAATGGGGTGTCCCAGTCGTTGTCGTGTCGTGTCGTGTCCGTCCCCGTCCGTTCCGTCGTCG
The DNA here is from genome assembly GCF_034619465.1 of Leptosomus discolor. Classification (NCBI taxonomy): domain Eukaryota; kingdom Metazoa; phylum Chordata; class Aves; order Leptosomiformes; family Leptosomidae; genus Leptosomus; species Leptosomus discolor. The sequence continues at coordinate 17,711,897 of NC_141395.1, read as the reverse complement.
TCGTCGTCCCCCGCCCCCCCGCTGCACCTCTCTGCAGTGCTGGGCAATGAAGCCAGGCCTCCCGGCTCCTGATTAATCTGGCATCTCTTCCCGGTGCTTCTTCCAGCCCAGGACACCCGGGTCCCTTTCCAGCCTCTTTGGGTCTGCGTGTTCGGGGGCCCATAGCTAGGGGTGCCCGTGCCCCCCCCGGCCCCGTGTAAGGGGCCAGTCCCTGGAGGTGGGTACCCATGGATGGGTACCCAGGTGGCATCCCCAAGAGGCTCCCCACCCCCCCCCCCATATGTCCCCCTAGCAATTCCTCAGCCCTGGAGGCAGGGAGGCTTAACTGGGATCCTGCCGGTATGGAGCTGGGAGGACAGGGTCGTTTTGTGGGATGGGCTGGTTTCCCAGCCAGCGGGGTGGCACTGGGTGGGCAGGGTGCCCCCCCGGCAGGAGGGAGGCAGGGGGGTGAAGCCGGGGGCTTCGGTCGGCGGCCCTCCCCGGCGTGGGGGTGGTGTTGGCAACTGGACAAGCAGAGGGGGCTCTGTGGGGTGGGAACGGGGGGAGGGTAGCTCTGTCCCCGGCGAGGATAATTACCGTTAATGAAGCAGGCCCGTGTTAACGTGTGGGGGCCAGGGCAGGGTGGGGGGTTACGTGCGTGGGAGACGCATTGGCATCCCCGGGCGTCCCGGCCGGGTCCCTGGGAGCGGGGGGCAAAGCCTCTTCCCGGGGCACCCTGCAGCAAAGCTGCTGCTTTGCATATGCAAACGAGCTCATGGCATCGTTAGGCCTCGCTGTCACCCAGCAACTGCGACGTGGGAGCCCCCGGTCTGGGGGAGCTTTTCCCACGGCCACCGGGTGGGTGACGATGCGCCTGTGCACACGCACGTGCATGTGTGTGGGTACACCCCGGTCCCTCGCAGGGTGGCACAAGCGGGAGCAGTTGCCCAGGGAAGAGGGGCTTGCACACGCGTGTACGAACCCGTGTGAGCGTGCACACGATGGCACAGGGACCCGCGCGTGGGAACATGGAAGTCTGCCCGTGCATCTGCTGCTGCTGCTGCGGCTGGCGAGGCTTTGCATGCTCGCACACGCTTGTACACTTGCAGGTGTGCGTGTGCATGCGGCGCCTTGACACATGCGCCGCATGTAGCACACACAGCACCCTCACAACCCCGGCTGTGTTTGCACGCCTGAAGACGTGCTCACGGCTCCTTGCCTGTCTGCGCGTGCACTGGGGAAACTGAGGCAGGGCGGTTTTGGGGGGCGTACCCAGCACCCCGACACTCTGGGCCTGTCCACTCTGGGGCTGGTGCTGTGCCGAGGCTGGCGGGGAGCGGGGTGCCCGGGCGTCGGGGGGGCGGCTGGGCCTCTGCTTAATCTCATTAGTCTTGGCATGAACAGGCGGATTTACGGGGGCTCACGTCTTCATCTGGCCGCGGGTGGGTGGGCAGGGCTGGCGCGCGGCCAGGGGGTGCCCCCCCCTCCCAACAGCCGGGGGGGGGGGTGTGTGTCAGGAGGGGTGCTGGCTGCACGCAGCCGTGTCTGCACACGTGCCTGTGCACTCACACGCGTAGGTGCAAGCGCGTCTGTGCGCACACGCGTTTATGGATGGGCATTGCCCTGTGCTGCCGTGCACACACGTTTGCACGCGCTTGTACCTGCACGCCTGCGCTCGCACAGACGCTTGTGCTCGGGCGCGCCTTCACAGGGACGCACGCGCGAGTGCACCGACGTGCAGGGACACACAAGTGCACGCCTGCGTGGGTGCTCACCCGCGTGCGCGTGCACGCACGCACGTGCACGCGCACGTGCTCAAACGCATGCGGACGAGCGTGCACGCCGGGCTGGATGTGTTCGCATATGTGCACAAGAGTGCGCGCACGCGCGTGCACGCACACACACGCGCGCGCACGGCTCTCCGGCGCGCACCGCCAGGGGGCGGCAGAGACTATTTAAAGGGGCCGCTGCATTGGTGGAGGGGGGTGTGTGTGTGTGCGTGTGCACCGCCCCCTGCCCACCCGGGCATGAGCCTCGGTTCCCCCACTCTCCCCCGCGCCGTGCCCACCGCCCCACGGCCCCGGCCCTGCTGCAGAGAGCGCGGCCCCGAGTGATGGGGTGCAGGGGGGACGCATTTCTTCACATGGTGGGGGTGGGTGGAGGATGACCCCTGCCCAGAGGGAAACTGAGGCAGGGCAGGGCTGAGTGCCCTGGTCTCTGTGCCACCTCGTTCCCGCTGACAAAGCTCCGTGTGTGTGTGTGTCCCAAGCCCCAGGACCTGGAGGCCCCCCCGTCACACACATTCAAGATGACGAGCTTCAAGAAGGTGAAGGCATGTGGGATCTGCCGCCAGGCCATCACACGCCAGGGCAGCACCTGCCGAGGTGAGCTGGGGGCACGGGCACATGTGTGTGAAAGGAGGTGTGCGGAGCGGGGGGGTCAGGACATCAGGGGATGCATGTGTGTGGCTGCATATGCAGCTGCGTGCACGAGGATGTGGCAGTGGGAACATGTGCCTTTGCTGATCTGTGCACATACATGCGTGTGTGTGCATGTTAGAGGGGGAGCCTGTGGGTGTGCAAGAGTGTGTGTGGTGCCTCTGCAGGTGGGAAGGTGTCTGGGAGGTGAGGGTGGCCTGTGGAGACACTTGCATGTGTGCATGTGGTTGCATGTCAGCTGCATGTGCATGCAGTGAGTGTGCAACTGTCACCACATGAACCTGCACATGCGTGCAGGTCTGTGTGCATGGGTGGGTGCTCAGCACTTCTGCCGTCCTCGCTGCATGTGGCGTCTGGTGGGACCCAGGCGGTGCCACGGGCCCTTGCACGTGTGCCGTGCCGCCGAGCCCCGTGCGAGGGGCGGCGGGCGGAAACACTGCTGGACGCGGGAACAATGCGGCTTCCTGCACCGCAGGAAATGGCCCCACGGGGGGACAGGGCTTGGGGGTTGGCGGTGGCCGGGGACACGCTGCACGAGGACCCTTGTGTACCCTGGGGATGGGACATGAGGCTTTGCAGGGTTGCTTGGGTGGCATGGTGGTGTCCTGTGTAAGTGTGTGTCCCCAGCAGTGGCCAACGTGCCCGTGCCTGCCATGTGCAAGTGCCATCCTCGACAGAGGTGCAGGTGTGAGTGTGCAACAGCAGCATGCGGGCAGCCGGGTGCATGGGCACTGGCAGCCACCCCCGGTGGCACACTCATGCGCACTGATGCACGTGCAAGGCCTTGTGAGATGTGTCTGTGCATGGCGTCCCTTCACCCTGTTAACCCCTGGGTGCTGGGGTTTGCACGTGTGCATGCATGTGTGCAAGGTGTGGGCACCCATGTGTGAGTCCTGGCAGCCTATGCCCAGTGGTGAGGTGTGCTATGCCCTGCAGTGTAGGGTGCCACCCCCCTGTCCTGTCCTGCATGTGGGGTGCCTGGGGGCTGCCCCCGGCAATGCCCCCTCTCCTGCTCCCCCTAATGCTCTCTCCCCTCTCCCTCCTGCAGGCTGCAAGCTCTCCTGCCACACCAAGTGCCAAGCTAAGGTAAGGCCGGTGCCCCGAGTCATGCCTGTCCCTGCCCGGGGGACATTGGGGACTCAGAGGGGGGATGCTATGGTCCGTCGCAGCTGATCCACTGGATGAGCACTCAGATGGGCTGGTTGTTGTAGGCTGGTTCTGGTGGCACTGGTGTTCACTGGCAGGTGAGGCTGGCAGTGCCATCCTGCTGCCTGACCCCTGATGGCATGTGCCTGTCTGGGTACGGGGCTGGGTTTTGGGGTGCAGCCCTGCACAGAGGGGGCTGGTGGGGATCTGTGCCCCAGCGCCTGGAGCGGGTTGCCCTTGGCCAGAGTGGGTGCTGCTGCACGTGGGTGCCATGCACCCTGGCCAAGCACTGCCAGCGGCACGCACGCAGGCTGAGCACCTCTCCCGATACCCAGCGCCGCCGCGGGCGGATCTTGCTGGCAGTAGGGAGTGGAGCCAAGGAGGCCTGGTGGTGATGTCCGTTTGTCCAGCTGCTGTGCCGGTGGAGGGAGACCCTACGGCAACCCAGGTTCTCCGGGGAGCTGGAGGTGGGCATGGTGCCTGCTGCCACGCTGCTGGGGCAGGGGAGGCTGCGTGTTCCTGAATCCCTGGGGAGGCATGTGTGCCAGCCGGCTCTGGGGCTGGCATCTCTGGCGGGGAGAGACTGGCACGCCCCGGGCAGGCAGTGTAGGCTGGGACATGCCCATGCCCATGCCTGTGCCTGGCCGGGCGTGGGGGGGGCTGTGCTGGGGCCGGGCACGCGTCGGGCTTTGCAGGGTGCCGCAGCGTGGGTGGCGGCGCGGGGCAGACGCTGGGAGCAGCCCTGGCACCGAGCCCTGGCTGAGTGTCGGAGGAGGTGGGGGCTGTGAGGGCACCCCGGGGATGTGCCCAGCACCCTGGGCCCTGAGCGAGCAGGGCAGAGGTGGCCGCGCGGCTCAGTGGAGCTGTGCCACCCTGGGGACCCTGTGCCAACCTCAGGGACCCTGTGCCTCCCTGGGAAACCCTGTGCCACTCCAGGGAGCCTTGTGCCATCTATGGACTCTGCCACGCCAGGACCCTGTGCCATCCATGGGACCCTGTGCCACCTGGGGACCTTGTGCCCGAGGGGCTGAGACCAGGGGAGGTGGCTTTACCTTGATGCCAGGTGCCGCAGAGAGAGAAGAGCGGGGTGCGGGGTGCGGGGTGGGGAAATGCCTGCAATATGGCCCATGGTGGCGGGGAGCATCTGCCAGTGGTTTCCAGGCAGGAGGGAGTGTCGGGAAGAGCTTGTGTCTGGGTGTGTGCCCGGTGGGGATTCTCTGATGCCTGTTATGGGGTTGTGCACCAAGAGGGGGGTCACACCAGGGTCCCAACATCTGGATAGCCTGTGCGCAGGGGCAGCCCGTGGCTTGCTCCTGCGGCCGGCTGTGTTTCATTAGCCTCCGTCACCCTTCCCACGCTCGCTGGAAGCTGCAGCCCCCTCGGTGGGGCCGGCTAGCTGAGGGGTGTGCTGCTGGGGGGTGGGGGGCGGGGGGGCGTGCGTGCATGGGGCCAGGGCCAGGGGCCTTCTGCAGAGCTCCTTTGGGTCAGCGCCCAGGGAGGGGCTCCTCCGGCCGGGCAAGCGGCCAGCTGACTCACGCTCCTGCTTGTTATTGTAGGGTCTCTGGGGAGGGCGCGTGTGGGGAGGGGGCTTGGCACAGAACAGAAACGGCCTCTTGTCTACCTGAAGCCCCTCACGTTTAATCTCTGCACCCCCCAGATACTTTGGAATGGGAAGATGGGCTCACCCCCAAAGTACTGGCAGCTGCACCACCCCAACGCTTCCTCATCCTGCCCTGGAGATGCTGCTGTGGTCCTGATGTCCCCTGCTCTGGTGGCTCCTGGCCCTGGAGCTGGTCCCACCATGCTATTGGCAGCATCTTCCCCTTGATCCCCATATTTACCCCCTTGGGACCTGCCCCGACCCTTTGTTCTGCCCCCCTGGCACGGCTGGCTCTCAGCCAGCTGCCTCCTGGCCTGGCTGGGGGGAAGCCCCCAGTTACAAACCCGAAATGGACTGGATATGGTGGGAGAGGGGAGAGATAGGAGTGTGGGTAGGGGGGCTGGCAGGGTGTGAAGGGTTGTACTGGGGGTGATGGGTGTGGGGTGCCAGGTGGTATCATGGGTGTGATGGGGATATGGGGGGGGGGGGGGGGGGGGCACTGAGGTGTATGTGGGGACACCAGGGAGGTTTTGGAGTGCTGGTGAGTGCCCCATCCCTGAGGAGGCAGTGAGTGTGCAGAGCTGTGCCAGGGTGGGCAGGACCTGTGCCCCAGCAGTGCCCTGCACCCCTTGAGGTCCCCCATTGCCTGAGGGACAGTGGGGGGCACAGCGGTGGGACCCATGCCCCACAGTGGCAATGGTGCTGGCAGGGTGCCTGGCACCCGTGGGCGGCTCTAGGGCAGCCGGGGCAGCCTCACACACATCAGCTGGGAAGCACGACGCCGTTCCCATGCCCATGTAAGGCCCTTCTTGCTTCTGGCCCCTCCACTCAGGGATTTTTCCTCGCTTAGCAAACCTCCCTACTCCCTCCCTCTCTCGCTCCAAGGGGGACGGAGGGACGCATGGACACTGGCATGCATCCAACCCCCCCAGCCTGCCCCCTCCCTCCCTCCTTGCAGCGAAACTGCCTGCCCAAAGCAGCGGGGGTGTAGCTTCCTTTGAAAAGTGGAGAAACTGAGTCACAGAGCCCTGCCTGGGTGCAGACCGAGGTGGGGGACACAGCATGGGGTGCAGTGCTTTCTGTGGTGGTGGTCAGGCATGGGTTAGCCCATGTGTTGGTACGTGCTGGTTGTGGCACAGCCAGGATCTGGTGGTGGCACTGCCCTCCCGGCTGGGATGGAGGAATGAGCCTGAGGATGCTCCGGGCAGTGGGGCGATGCAGGCGTGTCCCAAATCATGGAGCAAGGGAGGTGCTGGGGGCGTCCCCGTCCGCTGGGATGTGCTTGCTCTGAGTGGGGCTGGATTTTGCTATGATGATGCTTGGAGAGGCTGAGAGAAGATGGGTGACGATGCTTCTCCCCGTGGCGAGAGCTGGCCTGGTGATGGCCAGTTTGGCTGGGGATTGGGGAGAGCTGCGGCGTTTGGCTGCTGAATCGGCTGTCAATCGCTGGTGGGTGGTTCTGGGAAGTGGCGGCGGTGTCAGCCCCTGGGTCAGCTCCAGCCTGCCCTGCTCGCCCTGTGCCACACCAGGGCGCACAGGTGCTGGGGGAGTTGGAGTGCTAGGCTGTGCCAAGAGGGGAAACTGAGGCACAGCACCTGGCATGGGGCTGAGGCATCTGGGGGCTGCCTTGTGCCCCGGCGTCTATCCCTGGGGAGCTGGCAGTGGGCACTGGGCCATGTGTGTGAGTATGTGTGTGTCTGTGCATGTGTACATGTTTGTGTGAGTGTGCGTGTGTGTGCCTGAACATGAGCGTGTTTGCACAATCATGTGTGTGCACATGTGTGCATGATCATGTATGCTTGCAGATGCACGCATGTGCGCGTGAGCCTGCAGAGGAATGCATGCACGTGCAAGAACATTCATCCATGTGCACAAGTGTGTTTGCACACGGGTGAGTGGTCACACGCATGTGCTCCCAGCACAGTGCCATCCATCCCGCGGGCCTTGCCTCAGCCCCAGCTTGTTTTTCGAGTGCCCCCCTGCAGTGGGACGCCGCGGGGGGGGGGGGGTTAACCCGGGGGCTGGAGCAGAGCCAGGGCTGGGCAGCGAGGCGCGTCCTGGCCAGAGCAATCGCTCCCAGTGCCCAGGGTGCCGACGGGCCCTTGGCAGTGGGGGGGACGCAGTGGGATCCATGCCGGGGCGTGCAGTGGTGCTGGTGGTGAAGGGGACGTGTGTCTCTTGCCCTCAGCTGGTGCTGGGGACCCCCTGGCTTGTAAAACAAGGCAGAGCCAGGAGTGGAAACTGAGGCAGAGAGTGGTTGGACTCATCTGGGCAGGCTTGACTCATGCTGATGGGCACCCTGCAGTCGTGCCGTGGCCAGGGGACTGGGCAGGGCTGGGGGGCACGGCCAGGCAGTGCATCAGGGGCTGTGCCAGGAATGAGGGCTGCAGGGAGGGGACATCTATGTCCGAGCTGTGGCAGGCTCGTGCTAGGGGACGTGTGGCTGTCCCGTCCCCGCTCACTGCCCTAGCTACTCTGTCCCACTGCTTCCTCCCCACGCAGCAGAGGGGATGACGTGCCAGTCACGAGGGGAGCTGCCTGTCCTGTCCCTGTCCCCGATGCCCCGTTGAAAGCCACCCCTCCAGTGCTTCGGGACATCTAATTAACAACATCCCTGGTCTCCACAACAGAGTGGCGGCGGAGGGCGGGGGGGGGGACACACGGGGGATGGACGGAAGGACGGGGATGGGACTGCTGGGGGGGGCGGGGAATGCCGCGGGAATGTGTCCTTGGCCCTGTCACGGGGTGGTGGGATGGGGGGGGTCAGCCCTGCCTGGGTGCTGTGCCGAGTCGTGTTTGTGCAGTGGGTCCTGGAAGGGGGTTCTGTTGTTTGGTTTTTTTTCCCCTCCCTCTTTCCTTTTTCCCCTTCTTTACGTCACTGCCCAAATATTCAGCCTCTCTCAGCTCCGGGGGGGTCAGATCGGCTGCTCAGAGGAGCTGGGGCCCTTCTCTGCACCCGCCGGGTGCTGCTGCATGCAGGGAGGGTGGGCAAGGGATCAGGGATGCTGAGACCGCCCACGCTCACTGCACTGGTGAGTGCTGACCAGAGCTGGCCTGGGAGGTGTTAGCCAAGGCAACAGGGACCACTAGCCTCCCTCCCTGGGGGCTCCCAGGGCTGGATCCAGCCCCCCAGGGCCCTACAGTGGTGGGAGGCAGGATCTGGGCTCGACGTGGGCTCCCGCGAAGGGTCTCTGCCTGATTTCCCACTGATTTTCTCCTTTCCCAGACCACTTCGCATCTCCCACAGCCACCTTTCCAGGGACCTGCCTCAGGAAGGGTGCTGGGTCCCCGGGGACCCCCAGCACCTTCCAAGGGTTGGCACCGACACCAAACTGGCCAAAAGGTCTGGCTCAAGATGGGCTCTACAGACCCAGCACTGGGGTTTCATCTCCTCCTGTGTGCTTTCACTTCTGGAGATGACCCCCCCTCTGGGCACCTGGTTCCCAGGTCCCCCTTCTTCTGCTGACATCTGGGGTGATGATGCTCAAGGGTGCTTATTTTGGGTTGTGGAGGAACTGGTTCAGGTGGGGGGTGGTTTCTCCAGGGGTGCTGGGAGGACCCCGTGGGGTGCAGAGGCCACTGGAGCCACTTGGCTGACCACTGGTCCCGCTCCCACTGGCACACTGACCCGATGGCTCCGGGAGGTGCTTTGGTGGGTGGAGTTCAGGGGTGTTGTCAGGACTTCTCTGTCTGTGTCCTTCGAAGGGGACACGTCATCTCCCCAGGGGACAGCTCCCGTCACCTCCCCAGGGACTGGGACATGCTGTCAGTGCCCTTCGCTCACCCACTCATTTCCATCCCGCTCAACCGCTGAGACTTTCCCATCTGGCCCCGGCTCTTCCGCTGCTGGTGTTTCCCAGGGTCTGGGAGCCTTCCCACAGCCACTGCCCGAGGAGCTGGGGCTGGGGGGGGTCCATGCAGGGGTCTGTGCCGGAGCCAAGCTGGGGCCCATGCCCAGCTCCCCTGGTGCAGGACATCCATTGCCCCTCCATCCCAGTCGCAGTACTCCCCTGTTTTTGGGATGCCTGCTTTTCAGGGGCTGTGGTGCTGGGGGGGGGGGGGGCTTGTTTGAGCGTGCCAGTGGATCCTGGTGGGGGTGTTTTGTCACCACAGTGGCAGCTGTTGGGGTCCAGTCCTGTGCCTTTGGGTGTCAGGGAGGGCTGCAGGGCTGGTGCTTGCTCAGGAGGTGGGTGAGGAGGTGCCCTCCGGGGATATTTGGATACCAGCTCTTTGTCCTTGGCAGCAGGAAGGGCCTGCCAGTGTTCTTCGTGCTCCCGTCCCATGGCACTGTCAGGCTGCTGGGGAAACTGAGGCACGGAGGGACTGTGCAGGATCTACTGGAGTGGGATTGCACTCAACAAGGATGGTGCATCTTACAGGAGTCTTGGAGGAGAGCAGAGGGAGAGCCCCTTGCCACCAACCCCTCCCTGGTGACTTTTGGCGGGGAGTGGTGTGGCAGGAGGGGTCCCCGGGGTCCTGCTTCGTGCTGAAAGAGCCAGCCCTGGCCATTTGGCTGAGCCTGCAGTGCGAGGACGGAAACGCAAACAGGAACGGGGAGGTGTTGGGCGAGAAAATGTCAACAGCGCTGGGCCGGGTGCCTGGCTTGCTGCCTCCCCGGCCGGCTCCCCACTCTGTGGGCCACCACCAAGCGGGCTGCCCCCTGCCCCGCACTGCTTCCCCACTTCATTCCCAGGTCTCCTGGCACTGCACACTTGCTTGTGAAGCAGGGACAGGGCCGGGCTGCCCCAGGGGTGGCCGGGGAGAGCAGGGCTTCATCCATTGCTGTGCAGAGCTCTTGAGGAGGAGGAGGAAGGGAGATGGGAGGAAGGTGAGGGGGATGCTGGGTGCACCCCGGGTTTGGGACAAGTGAGCGGGAACTGGTGTGGCTCCATGTGCTGAGGGAGGGCCGGGGCTTTTCCAGCATTTTGGCTTTGCTTTTTAATTGGGGGATGGGCTGGTAAGTCTTCACAGCCCCCCAACACCTGGGGTGTGGGGCACCCAAGGACTATTAGTTGGGCACCTTGTCCCACGCATGGCAGGGGGGGGACCAAGTTGTGCCAGGGGGTGCCGGGCAAATAAAGGCCCCAAGAAGGGCCCCACACCCCTGTCCCTGCCACCCCCCCGCCAAGGGCACGGGGACACCGGTGGCGTCACGCGGGGCGATAAGGCCCCGACCCCGCTGCACCCCTCTGCCCGCCGCGGCCCCTCGGCACGGGGTGCGAGGCGCTTCGCAGGGGGAGGCGGTGGAGGGGTGGGGGGATATTTTTTTTTGGGGGGGGGGGTGCCTGCGCACTTGCTGGCACCCCACACCCAGGGTCAGCTGCCCGTACCGGGCTCCCGGTTGCCTTTAAGGGCGTTTTTGGGGGAGGCGAGGGGAGCGGAGCGGGGCTGGACTTGGAGCGCGCCTTGCAGCTGGGGAGAGAGGGAAGAGGAGAAGAAAGAGGGAGAAGGAGCGAGAGGAGGGAGGGGAGTGGTGGAAAAAGCCGCCCGGGACCCCCTTCCTCCCCAGGGCCGGGGCCGGCAGCCCCGGGCTCCCCAGCTCCCGGCCGCCCCGGGGGTGCGGAGGGGAGCGGGGGGCCGGAGGGACCCCCCCTGCGCCCCTCCATCGCCGGGGTCCCGCTTGCGGGGAGCGAAACCCTTCGGTCTCTCCCCCTCCTTCCCTCCCCTCCCTCCTCCCTCCCTCCTTCCTTCCTTCCTTCTCCAGGCTTGGCCCGGGGAGGGAGGGGGGCTCTGCCTGCAGTCTGCCTTCACGCCTGCCCGCCCGGGCGACGCCGGGCTCCCGCCTGTCCCCCCCCCCGCGGCCCCTCCGGCCGCCTCCCGGCCGCCCCCCGCGCCCCCCGGGCCAGGTGAGGCTGCGCTGCCGTCCCTTTCGGATGTAGGGAGGCGAGACCCCGGATGGATTTCGGGAGCGTCATGAACCAGGTACGGGTGGGCGGTGGGGGGCACCGGGGGTCCCCAGCCCCCCCTCCCGGTGGTGGTGGTGGTGCTGCTGCTGGGGGTGGCATCTCTTCAGGGGGCGGGGGCCACGCGTGACATCCGAGCGGGGATGGGGTGGTGCGTGGTTAGGGGGGCTGCTGCCGCCCCCCCCTTGTTGGGGGGTCCCCAGTTGTCGATCCCCCGCTGGGGGTCTCGGTGCGTGGGGGTTTGGAGGGGGCAATGCGGTGCTGGCAGGGAGGAGGATTTGGGGAGGGGGTGAGGGGTCCGGTTTGCTGCTGACTGGGAGCTGTGAGCAGCTCGAGGGGGGTCGTGTCCCCCGTGTCCACCTCGCCGCCGCGGTGACCCGCAGTGTGGCCCGGAGGGGGGGACGCAGGCATTGGGGTCTGCGTCCCCTCTGAAGTGCGTAGGAACCTGTCCCTGGGGAGAGAGGGCTGTGCGGGAAATGGGGGTCCTCCCCCGGCACCCCGCTCTCACCCCGCGGCCGGGGAGTGGCGATGCCGGGCGGGTGCCTGTCACCCCGGGGTGGGAGACACGGGAGGGGCAGCCCCTGGGCCGGGACACCCTGGCAGCCCACGGGTTAACCCCCCCTCCCCTGTCCCGCCGCGGGACCGTCAATGGTTAAACCCCGGGTTAATGAGTGGCGAGGAGCCCGGCAGCCCCGGCGAGTGTCAGCTCCCCCCACCCCGGGCAGGGACCCCCGGCCCCTCGGCACCGCCGAGCCCGCAGAGGGTTAAATCCGGCAGGGCAGGTCCCGGCGCAGATGTTTTTGGGCTGTGCTCCTGTGAGAGGAAACGGCCGAGGGAGGCATCAGCCCTCTTGGTTTTAAGGGGAAAACAAGAAAAAAAGAGAACTGCTCTCTTCCCAGGGCTCCTGGTCCCGCTCAGTATGGGGCTTAGCCCTCGGTGCGAGGGCGGTGACCCCGGTGTGTGTGCTGGGGGGCAGCTGGCAGGGACAGGGGGATGACAGTGGCTGTGCCCCCCAGGTCTTCATGGAGGGTGCTTTGGTGGCATCTGCTGTGTGATGAGTTTGGTGGTGCTCAGGGGCACCCAAATGGACACTCCTTGTCCCTACAGTGTAGTGGCAGTGGGAGGGCTGCCTGTGTCCTGCCCGGAGTCTGAAGCCATCCCTGGGGAAAGCAAGTTGGGAGAAAACAAGTCCCCAGCCTGCACTGTCTCTAGTGAAGCTTCTCCATTAGCGATCCTGCTGGCCCCTGTTTCAGGAAGGGCAGGGCTGGTGCCATCCCGAAGGGCTGCTGTGCCTTGGGGCTGTGCCCCTCTGTGTGTGTCCCCCCCCCCCTTTTGAGGTCCTGAGCTGAGGGGTCCGTTTCCATCCTGACTTGTTTGAGGGGGCTGCCAGAGCAGAGCTGTGCGCTGCCCTGGGACCACCCTCCTGCTTGCTTTGCCACTGTCCTGTGCCTGGCTTCCTGCAGCCCATCCCCGGGACATCCTGTCACAGTGCAGGCAGCCCCAGTTCAGCACCGGGTTCTGGGGTGCAGGGAGAAGAGCAGCCCCATGGCATGCCCCCTGGGCAGGGGCGAGTAGCTTTGTTCCTGCTTCCCCCTTCTGTTCCCATACTTCCTCAACTCCATAGATGGGGGACACCGGTTTTGGGTGTGCTGCTCAGCAGTTCAGTTTCACTGCAGCATATTCAGCTCCATCCCATGGGGTGGGGACACAGCACTGACTCCAGTCTCCACCTGCGCAGGGCTTTCCCCCATGAGGGGAGCCCCTGGGCTTGGTGCTGGGGGCCACAGACTCCTTGGGGCAGCCAGGGCTTATTTTGGCACCTTGACAACTCCTTGAGGTTGGTCATGGCCCCATGGGCACTGGCAGATGTCCCTGATGCTGTGGGGCAGCCCAAAGCCTCTAATGGGGTCTCTGTGCCTAGGGATGGGGCTTGCCTGGTGCTCCATCGGCATGGCAGAGGGGATTTGTGGGGGCAGAGGGGATCCGTGGGGCAGGGTCTCACGACAGGGCATAGGCAGCCAACCTGCCTGCTTATGGGCCCGTGTGCTGGCCAGTCCCAAAGGAGTACCCATGCTCCGACCAATCCTGTGTCAGATCAGAATCCGTTTGTTGACCCGTCCCATGTGAGAATCTGTGCACTGACCAATCCTGTGCTGGAATCACTGCTCTGACCAATCCTGAATGAGAATCAGTGTTCTGACCAATCCCATGTGAGAATCCATGTATTGACCAATCACACATGAGAATCTATGCACTGACTAATCCTATCTAAGAATCCATGTGCTGGCCAATCCTGTGTGAGAATCCGTGCACTGACCAATCCCAAGTGAGAATCCAGTTGCTGTCCAATCCCATGTAAGAATCCATGCAGTGACCAATGTTGGGACCTCTGCATGGACCAGTCCTGGTGAAGCCCCCTGCAGCAGCCTGTGTCCCGGCCACTCTCTGGTGAGGGAGCTGCTCCCTAGCAAATCCTGGTCACCAGTTTGGGGCTCAGGGGGTTGATGAGGGGCTGGGAGTACCCCCATGCCCTCCCTTGGGGCAGGCTGGGTGCAGGGGGACAGTGACTCCATGCCCTCCCTCGGAGCACACTGGTTGTGACATCCCCATGGGACTGGGGTGAGGAGTGTCCCTGCAGTGGGGTAGCTGCACCCATGGGTGGTTGCTGGCAGCAGGGCATGGCTGGGGCTGTGGGGCCAGTGCCAGGCAGGCACTGGCCTGCGGGGCCAGATCCAGACCTGCTGCCTGCAGATGTTGCCTTTTTAGGCACTGGAGCACAGCACATCCCTGCCTGTGGCCGGCTCCATGCCGAGCCAGCGTCCGCTGGCAGAGCGGGGCCAGCCTCTGTCCTGGGCATGTGCAGGCACCTCTGTCCCCTATCCTAACCCTCAGAACCCCCTTTTTCCTGCAAACGGGCCCAGGGACACTACCTTCTCTCCCTTCCCCTAGTCAGCACTTGGCAACCCTGGGGCTGATTGCTCAAACCCCCCCAGAGCTGGGACCTGCCCTTATTTGGGTTGAAACCAGGGCTATTTTGGTGCTGCTGCTGCCTCCATCGCAACCCCTCAGAGCTTCCCTGTGCGTTGTCTTCCCCTTCCCATCTTCTAGTGCCAGGGCGGCTGACCAGTCCAGCCGCAGGCTGCTGGGGGCTGCCATCCTCCTGTCCGTGCCATGGGTCTTGGGGTGTGTCGGTGAGCTGGTGCGGGCCCCCAGGGCTGCTATGGTGTGGAATGGCCGGTGTCCTCTGTGGTATCTCAGCCGTGATTTGCAGGGCTGGGCGCACCGGGTGACCTCTGTCCTTGCCCTGCTGCCGCCTTCCTGGTGGGGATGGGCCACGGGGCGGCTCCCTGGGGACATACCAGGGCTGGGGGGAAGACATGGGATGAGGTCTGTCCCAACTTGAGGGACATCCCTGGTGCAGTGGTGGCTCTTTGCTGTGCGGTACCCTCCCTGGGTACCACCAGCATCTCTTAGACAATGCAGGGGGAGGGCAGCCTGGTGGCCTCTGCCCTGGCACAGGCACTGCCAGGCATCCTGACATGGAGGGCATGGCACAGTGACAGCCCCTGGCCCAGCTGTGGGGCAGGCCAGGGATGCTCGGAGAGAAGCCTGGGAGCGGCAAGACCTCTGTGCCCCGGCGTCAGCCCAGCCTGACTCACCCCCAGCTGCCGGCCAAGCCGCTCCCCGGCCCTTCAGCACAGCTGCCAGTTACCCCCACCCGAGGGGAGAAACCCCAAAAGCAGCAGAGCCCCTAAGCGCTGGTGGGGACAGAGAGAGTCTGCATGGCTCTGGGGTGCTGCCCTCTTCCTGGGACACCCGTGCTGAGGGACCGGGGCTCTGTGTGGCTGCCCCGTGCCTTGCACACCAGGGCTGTGCTGGGCGGGGTGGAGCTGGGGGAAGCGGGTGCGGATGGAAACATGCCGTCCTCCCGCCGGGGACTTGTTGCATAAACAGGAGATTTGCCAGAGCTGCGAGAAATGTGAGGGCAGGAGCAGGCAGCACGTGGTGTGGGCAGGGGGGACCTGACCCCTGTACAGGGCAGGGGAGTGGCCGGAGGGCACTCTGACCCTGGGCCCTATAGTCCCTTATTGCTGGGAGGGGGGAAGGATGCTGTGGCTCTTCCCACCGGGAGGGGGGAACAGGAGTGCTGGAGAGGGGAAAACCTTCCTCGATGTTCCCAACTTGGTGGCCCCAGCCCGTCCCCTTAAAGTGCCTTTTGCTGTGAGGTGTCGGAGTGGGGCTTCCACTTTGCCCCACGCCACATCTAAGAGGGGATTCGGCAGGGCTTGGTGGCTGTGGCAAGGCTGGAGGGGCTGGCAAGCAGGTGAGGGGCTCTGGGGCTGGCTGGGGGGTTGCCGTGGCCTGTGGCTGTCCCTGGGCCCCCCCTTGCCTGGGGTAGGATCCTTGGGGTGAGCAGAGAGCTCTGGGGTGCATGGGGAGGTGATGTGCAGCTCAGCTGGGATGTGCATGGCGCAAAGCTCAGGTGACCTTGCTTGGGAGGAAGTGGTCCCCCATGGGGTGATGTAGGACCCCGTGAGATTCCCCGAGGGGGGTGATGTGGGCTGAGCTGGCATCGGTGCCGCCCTGGTGTCATCCTGTGCGACACCAATCCGACCACTGAGTCACCATCCTCTTTGGCAACCGTGTCTCCAGCCCGCAGTGTGGTCTGGGCAGGGGACCCCCTTCCTGGGGGCTGGAGGGAGTAGGGTGCCTTGCTTTCCTCTTTTGGAGTCCACATCTTTTCTGTGTAGGGGGGGCAGGATGCTGGCTTGGTGCGGGAAGGTCTGGGATGCCCAGGAGGTCCCTTTTGACAGCATGTTTCTGGCTCCGACCACAGCAACTGGGGTGGCTTGCCGACCTCTCGGTGCCTGGTTGTGGGAAGCGGCTCCCGTGAGGGCCGGGGTGGCTGGTGCTGTGGCTGCTCCCAGCATCGCAAGGGTCAGCACCGGCCCGGATATCGGCCGGCTCGGGAATGTTTATGGGAGCTCCTGGGGAAGGGAAAAACAAAACCCGCCACCCAAAGGAAGGGATATGCGTCAGAGATGGGCCTGCATCGCCCACCGGCAGCTGGGCGGGCTGTGCTGTGGGCTATGGGCCAGCGCTCGCCCAGCTCCAGCAGCCCAGCTGGGGGTGACCCCTGTGCTCCCTTAGCCTGCCCTGTGCCTGGTACTGCACTGACCCAGCCTGCTTCTCCGTGGAGGTTTGTCTCCCCCATGCCCTCCTGGGGCTACAACCTGCGGGGATGCTCTGGCTGGAGCAGGAGCTGGCGATGCCCTTGGGCATCTCTGCGCCTGCAGGGGTTATTTTACTGAGGGAGGAGGAGTAGGTGAGGAAAGATTTGGGAGGGAGGGAGATGCAAGCGGTGGTTGCAGTATGGAGAAGGCTCTTGGGTGTCTCATCACCGGGTACGTGGTGGATGTCTGCATCCTTCCAGCCTGGCTCAGTTCTTGTGAACTGGTGTCAAAGTCCTGGTGGGGATCTGGGCTGCAGAGCTGCAGCTGACAGGGTTTGGTGGAGGAAGGCTCCTATGGGTTGCTCTGCTCTGGGGTGGTGTGGCCAGGGGCTGCCAGGGGTTTGCCGGCCAGGTGTTTACTTCTGGGCTTGGACATCTCGAGGGTATGGAGTTTCTCTAGGTGTGGTGACAGCTGGCTATGAGCTAGTGAGCCCATCACTGCTCTCCAGGGGAAGGCTGCAGGGTGTGCCCAACCCTTTACAAGACATCAGAGAGTCCTTGCAACTCATGGCCATGGGGCCTCGTTCGCTGGGAAGCTGATTTTGCTGCTTGGCAAACCCCGGGTCTCAAGGCAGAAGCTGGTGGGATGTGACTGCTGGGAAGGGATGGGGCTGCGACCTGGGGGGCCAGGGGCTGTGGGGGGGCTGGTGGGGTAGGCGGCAGCCCCGCTGCGCCTCGTTCCTCACATTCCTGGGCAGGGCTGCTGGGCGGCGGGGTCGTGGCGGCGGGGGCCGGGCGGCAGGAATGCAAACACCGGTGGGGGGGGAGAAGAAAGGCTGCTGTGTCTGCTGCAGCGAGGGGAAGCCCAGACCAGGGGTGTGCAGGTCCCCTCGCCTTTCCCACCCCTCCCTGGACTGGAGGGATGCGGGAGTCCCTGGGGATGGGGGTGGCAGTGGTCCTGGGGGTCACCACAGTCCTGTGAGGGGTGATGCTCTCACTGGTCCCATGGGTTGGGACCTTGGCTTCCCTAGGAAGGGGTCAGTTGCCTGGGGCAGGGTCTTTCCTCTTCTCATTGAACCTGGGACACGTTTGAGCCAAACTTAAGAGAAGGGTGGAAGCTGAAAACAGCGTTAAGTTCCTGCAGTCCTCGTAAAACTGCCTTTCTGGGATTAGAAAGTGCCGTACAGCCTGAGCTGGTGTCTGCTGTGGATGGGAGGAGCAGTGTTGGGTGAGCACAAGCTCGTATTAGACATCAGAGAATCCGCTAGGGTGGGGAAATACAACCATGGGACCCCCACTTTTCTCCCTTCTCCAGCATTCGTAGCCTGGAAACCTGGTGCCGACAGCAGAAGAGAGCTGGGCATGAACCCCACCTGTCTGTGGGACCACCGTGTCCCATGGCAGGGGGAGCTGTGCGTCTCCCTCCATCATTGGCCTTGGGAGCTGGGGCTGGGATGGGGCCAGGGGCCCTTGGTCGAGCATCCCCGGGGGAAGAGTGCGGCGGTGTGCGGGGCAGGGTGCGGGGTACGGCTTGGCCCTCGCCGGCCCCGTCCGCGGCGGCTCGCTGCCGGAGAACATTCCAGGGAGGCTGGCGCAAGGCCAGCGCCGCGGGGCAGGGAAAGGGGCCTTTTATGGAAGCGTTTCTGCATTAGAATAAAATCATAATAATAATGCGCAGGGGAAGGGAGCGGGAGGAGGAGGAACTCCTGAAGAAAACAGGGAGGCGGGATAGGAACAGGCTGGTGGCCCGGGAGGGGGCAGGCTCTGGGCATCACCCTGCGGCGACCGGGGTGGGGTGGGATCCAGGTGCTCCGATGGGGGTGCTTGAGGCAAATCCTGCTTTTTATGGCCCAGGGCAGGGGAGGCTGAGCAGGGTGCTGCCATGGTAGGGCACCAGCCACTGGGTGGTGGTTGGCACATTGGCTCGATCCTGGGATGGGGCAGACGGTGGCTGGCTGGGGGTCACTGCTCCTGGGGGGGCACAAGGGTTTCGGAGGGGATAATGTGCCCCAAATCACGCCCTCCCACTACTGCTGGCATCTCGGGGCCAATGTGGGGCTGGAGCGGCTGTTCCCGCTGCCCCCGGCACCAACAAACAAGGCGCTGCCTCTCCCACTCTGGCGTGCTGCTGCTTCCCGGCAGACTGGGGTGCACGCAAAACCCAAGGTTAATTGTCAGTAATTGCCGCTGGTAATTAAGGTAACAATAGCCGGGCTGTTCAGCTGGCGGCTGCAGGAGCGCTCACGAGGCCGGGCTGGGGTTGGGTCCAGGAGCTGCTCTTGGCATCAGGCAGCCGTGCCGTGCCCTGCCGTGCCCACCCGGGGCTGGGGCTGCCCGGGCTCCCTGGCCGAGGACGAATAGCACCGCCGCCGTGGCCCTGAGCCCGCTCCCGTTACCAGGGAGCCCAGCCTTGACCTTGGGATGCTGCCTGTGCTCCTGCCTGGAGTGACGGGGCCATGGGCCACGGGTGCCCCTATCACCCCCTCGGGTGGGCACTGAGTTTGCTTGGGGAGTTGGGGTGGGTGGTGCAGGCTGGCCCCTTACCATGCCCAGTGCTGGGCTAGGGGCTGCAGGGACTAATCCTGGCCCTCTTTCTGCTTCCTTGCAGGCTGTGACCCCCTGCTCCCCTGCTGTCAACTATGAGCCGGTAAGCGAGCCCCCTCCTCATGAGCCGTGGGTGGCAGGCAGGGCTCTGGGGATACTCGGTGGGACAGGACACCCTGTTCTGCACTGGGCGTGTGGCTTTCTCTGCCTGGGGGTTTCAAGGTGTGAGTCCCCTGCCCCCAAAACCGTGGAGGTCCTGTGCTGGTGGTAATAGCACTCTCCCATTTCAGTGCTCTGCCCCCCAGCATTGCTGGCTGTGGGGTGTCCCATGTCTGAGCAGCACAAGTTGGGGCAGCCCAGCTATTACGGGACTCCTGGAGCTGGAGCTTTTGGGGAAGAGGGGCTTCTGGGATTGCTGAGAGGGACAGGCAGATGGGACGTGACCAGCCTGGGCTCTGGGGTCCCTTGGCGCCATGGGCCTCCCCTCCCTGGCCAGAGTCGGGGCGGTTTCTTGCACGCCCGGAGATGGCTGTACCAGATGTGCCTTTGGCTCCAGGCGCCTAAGGCTGTGCTTTTGCAGCCCTTGTTATTGTCACCCCCTTCTTTTGTCCCTCCAGGGGACTTTTAATGAGAGCTGGGGCCAGGGTGAAACAGCCCTTCCTACCCTGACCTCTCCAGACACCGGGAAAACAGCTGGGCGCCCCATCTCCGTTCACCTTGATGTGGGGACAATGGGTGCGGGGGTGCTGGGTGGGCAGCTGTGCTCCCTTGCCACACTGCTTTGGGCCACGGCAGGGCTCTGGGGATGGCAGGACACTGGGATGGTGCCGGGAGCAGGATCATGCCCAGGGCAGAGATTTGGGAAGCATGGCATGGTGGTGCCCACCAGGCAGCATCTTGCTGGCAGAGCAGCCCCCCTGCCCCGTCCCCATCCTGGCTGTGCCCGTGGTGGCAGGCAGAGCGGGCAGATGGCGGCGGGGAGGCTGGCATTGCCTGGGGCTGGCGCAGCCGCCCTTCCTTCTTGCTCCGGACGTGTGCCAAGACTTGCTGGGGCAGGCGCCGAGGAGAGAGGAGGCCCTGGCAGGGTTTCAGCTCTGGGCTCGGCAGCCTGGCAGTGCTGGGGTGGCCATGCCCCACGCAAGGTCCTGGGCTGGGCACCCCATGGCCGGGCAGGGATCTCACCCAAAAAGTGGGTTTAGAGGCTGGCCCCCTGCGAGCTCATGAGGGCAGCACGTGAGCCCAAGCGAGGGATGGGATGAGGTGGGAGCAGAGCGTGCTGCCCGCTCCGGGGCCCCGCAGTGGTTATCTGCCTGGGTTTAATCTCTGCCTGTACCCCCCCACCCCTGTCAGCCTCCTCGAGCACTTATCACCAGCAAAAACATGTTGGCTTCGAGCTGGGACCGTTACTGTGGCTTCGGGAGGAAATCGAAGGGGGTTTGCCCTGTCCTGTGGCTGGAAATGGCAGCGCCAGCCCCACTGCCAGGACTGGAGCAGGCTGGTCTCTGGGGTCCCCTCTGTCCCCCTTGTCCCAAGACCCCTATAAGCCACCCAGCTGGGTCCCTTTGCTGCGCTGCCCCTCCAGCCACCCCAATCAGCTGTTCGCAGGCAGAGGTGTCTGTCCCTTGCTCTTTATGTTTGGGATCCAGACACTCTGCCCAACTCTGGGGAGTTAATTCCTGTCCCCAGCCCCGCTTCAAAGCTCTCCATGGACTCCAGCGGTGTGTCACAATTTTGCCCCTTTTTGAGCATCTTGGACCCCTGCTCTGCTCCCGCTGGGGTCTTTGCCAGCCCTGTGGAGCTGGGTTTATCTTGGAGAGCTGGGCCTGCCGGTGGCCAGGCTGGGCATGGGGCTGTGTCGGGCTTGCCCTCTTGTTTACGTCTGGGCTGTAGGGTCTGACTGTGGAAATCCTGGAGGTGTTGGGGGCACTGGGTGCCTACTGCGGAGCAGGCACAGGATTCAGCCAAGCGCTCTTCATCCACAGCAGCGGTCCAGCGTGGGGGGCGGCTGCCGGGAGGCAGGACGGCAGCACCCTTGGTACCTGAGCATTGCCCAGGCTCAGTGCTTGGGTTTCGAGGGATTCCCGACCTTTAGGAAGAGCGGACACATTGGCAGGCAGGGAAGGAAATGGGACCGTGGCGCATTTCCTAGGAAGGGCCAGAAATAGCTGGGGGGAACTTTTGACCCTGGCCCCTGCTCTGTGCACGTGTCTCTGTCTCAATCTCTCTCTCTCCTCTCTTGCTTGCCTTTTTCTCACCCTCCCCTTCCTCCTGCCTGCCTGCCTGCAGCCATCCCCAGGGGAGAGCATCAAGGACCAGGTAGGCACCCTGGTAAGTGCTACCTGTCACAGGGAGGCTGATCTCTGCCTCGAGACCTCCCAGGGCATCACTTGTGCCTGTCCCATTGCCACAAGGACTCCCTGCGCAGCCAAAATCCCTCAGCCTGGGATGCCCCTGTGGTCCCCCAACATCCCTGGGACCTCCCTCCCTGCCAGCCAAGGTGATGATGGCCATGCCAAAGGCCAAACGAGATGCCCAGGGTCGGTGGCAGAGGCGGTGGTGGAGCCCAGTGGAGCAGGGGGCCGGGGCTTTTGCTGCAAAGCCGGCTTTCCTGTCTCGGAGCCGGGGATATGTTATTTAATCTGTGGACATGAAATTGCTAAGACAGTGTAGACAAATACATTGCCAAAGTCAACCCGGATGGTTTCCCCCTGCATGCAGCCAGCTTGCCGGCCTCCCTGCGTGCTGGGGCTGGGATGTGAGGGATGGAGGTTCCCATGAAGAAGAGGGTGAAGGCCTTCCTCACCTGGGATCTGGCTTTGCCCCGTCCCTTCGGTTGTCCAAGACATGTTTCCAACCCCTCTCTGAACTCATTCACAGCTTGAAAAATCCAGCGGGACAGTCAGGAACCCCCTTTTGGGGAAGTTTCTTGGTATTTCTGCAGCCTTTCTTGTAGCTTGCATCACCTTTTCCAAGCAGATGGGACCTGTGGGTTTCAGATACTGCCCAGATCCTGGGGACATGCTGAACCAGCCTGGGGCTGGGAGGCGGATGCTCGATAGGGCTGGCTTGGGGGGGTCTTCGACCCAATGCGTCTCAGACCAGCCTGTCCTGTACTGGGCTGAACTGGGACATTCTGGCCTGGCTGGGGTCTCTGCTCCAGAGGGGACCTTTGCAGGGTCTCCCAGCCCAGCGGTGGACAGGAGTGTTTAATAACGCGAGTGCTGGTTCCTATCAGCTGATTGCAGTCTGACTCTTCCTCGTGCAAGGGCTGGCAGCAGAGATGGCAGCGCGGCTGCGGTTAGATCAGGGGGGAAGTGGGGCAGAGCTGGGGGGGCTACTGCCGGTGGGACGGACGTCGAAGGGCCCTGGCTGTGGGCACCTGCTCCCCTCGGGGCTGGGAGGGTGCTGGGAGCAGAGCTGTCATGCCATGGAAATGGATTAGCAAGGGTCTCGCTGCTGTCAAGGTATGGAGAGGGAGAGGAGCGCTGGCTTCCCTGCCTCACTCGCCCTCCCCTCGCCTGCCTCAGTTTTCCCAGGCGGGAGGGGGCGGGTGAGTCCTGGTTGCCCCATGTCAGCTCCAAGGCTGTGGTTTGGGAGGCTGATGAGGCTGGGTGGGGTGACAGGGGTTGATAGGGCTCCCCTGGCTGGCGGGGGTGTGTGGGGGATCCCAGACATCTCCTGCAATGAAGGTTTGGGGCAGAGCAGAGCCTGCGGTGGGGGTCCCATTCTGGTGACTGGTGAGTGACGCAGGGGTGAGCCCACGCTCAGTTCCAAGCTGGCTCCATGCTCCCTGGCTCTACCCAGGCAACGTTTTACCCCTCTTTTTGCTGTATTTTAACTCCTTCTTTGCCCCCAGCAATGCTTGAGGGTTTCTGGGGTGTGCAGGTGATTTGGGGCACCCTGAGGAGGTGTAGGGGGGGATCATCACTGCTGCCCACACCCCCCCGGGTGCTCAGATGGGGCTGCCGCCTCCTGGAGTGGCTTTGACTGGGAGGGGAGACCGTTGTGCCCAGGCCCTGCGGCTGCTGAGCCCAGCTCTGCTCCGCCGGGCAGCCTGACCTTGAAAGGGGGACACGAAGCTGCTGGAGGGTGACGCTGGCTGCCCATGGGAGCAGCCCTGAGACTGCGCTGGGTGGGAGATCGTGGGTGAAGGGCACCAGAGAAACCTCTCCCACCTTGTCCCATTGCTGGTTGTGGGATGCCACAGCTCAGAGGAGGGTGGCAGCAGGTCCCACAGCTCGGGGGACAAAAGGGGCATCCCAGGAGCTGGCTGCAGAGTCCATCTCTTGTTTCTGGATCCTTCCAGGGGCTCAGGACTTGCTGCCTGTGTGAGATGAGTCTTTAAATGACTCCTGCTTATTAGCTGGAGATACTAAAACTACTGAGGTGTGAGTGTGTTTTTGCTTAGTGGTTTTTTTTGGAAACCCTGCTTTGTTTTTCGGCTGAGGTCACGAAGTCACCGAGCAAACCGGCTGCAGATGAAATTCTTGAGGCCGGAGAACATGCATAAATAGAAGTTTCCTGCTCCGAGATCTCAAACATTTCCTCCCAGCGTTCGGCTCTGCAGAGCCGGGGCCAAAGCAAACCGTCGTGCCTGGCTGGCTCCTCACCGTCGCTTGTGTAGCGAACCTGCCCCTGCTCCGGGCAGGGCCAAGGCTGCTCTGTCCTGCCAGGTGTGTGCCCAGAGCCTGTCTGAGACCGGAGGGACTCGTAACGTACCTTAGACTGTCCCTTCACGCACAGCATCCTCCTCAAAGGTCCTCTGGGAGCCTGTGCCAAGGCACGGGCCCCACAGTGCCTGTGATGGCTGGTCCCAGCTGCGCTGGGGTTGCAAGCGCTGGGTTTTGCTTGTGGCCATGGTGGAGGCATGGTGGTGCTGTCGGGGCATTTGGGGCCACCAGGATGCTCAATGGATGGGATTTGGAGACAGTGATATTTTGAGGGTGTTATAGGGGTGGGATGCTCTGGCAGCCCATCACACCCGGCTCTAGCAGGACTCCTGTGCTATCTGTGGGCTGGGTCAGGGCAGTAATTTGTTTTTCCTCTCTGGTTCTTTAGGATGCCACAAAATCCCCCAGGAGCGGGCAGTCACGCCGCAAAACATCCAGGTAGATGCTTCAGTTTCCCCTTCTGGTGACCATCTCTGCCCTGGCTGAACCTTCCTCCCAGCAACACTTTACTTCTGCAGGTGTGCTACAGCTGGGAGGTGCTCCCATGGAGAAGACACAGGGGTTATGACCCACCATGATCCAGCTTGGGGTCCTCAAGACACCCCAATGGGCCTGGGAGCAGGGAAAAGGCTGCAAGCAGCCCTGCCGCTGCATCCCCACGTGTCCCAGCCCATCTCACTTAACCCCAGGGGCCGTGCAGTGTGGGGAAGGGTCACAGCGTCCCCTCCCCATGCCATGTCCTGATGGTGGTCCCCTCCCTCAACCAGGAGCATGAGCCTGACTGCAGCCATGGAGAGCAGCTGCGAGCTGGACCTGGTGTACATCACGGAGCGGATCATCGCTGTCTCCTACCCCAGCACAGCCGAGGAGCACAGTTTCTGCAGTAACCTCCGCGAGGTGGCCCACATGCTGAAGTCCAAGCATGGGGACAACTACGTGGTGAGGGGCACGGCTGGGTCCTTGCCAGGCTGGGGAAGGGGTTGGGGTGCTCAGGTCCTGGGGATGGGGTGCTGCACCCTTGCTGCCAGCTGGGCTTGACTTTGGTGAGTGGGGTCTTTGCACGAAGATCGATGGAACGCCTGGGAGTTTTTGGCCATTGCGCTGCCCCGTGGCAAGGCGTTACTCGGGTCAATGGGTTTGGGGAAGCCTCTCATGGTGGGGGTTTGGGGAGGCTTTGAAGTAAGGAAGAGGTGGGGAGTGGCAGAGAGGGAGGAAGGTGTCCCCTCACTCTGTCTTTCCTCTTCCCTGAAGCTTTTCAACCTCTCTGAGCGGAGACACGATGTCAGCAAACTTCACCCCAAGGTGGGTCATGGCTGTGGGGAGCAGAGGGGCTCGGGCTTGTGGCAGGGCTGTCTGTGGGACCAGCTCCCTGCTGCAAGCTGTTTGGGGAAGGAACAGCCACCTTTTCTATCCCACCCAGTGGGTGGAGGAGCAGGGGAGGGAAAGCACCAAGACTTCCCAATGAGTTTGTGGGGTCTCAGCTTAACCCTCCCGCCCCATTCCCAGCCCAAACCTGGCTGTTGGGGCCTCTTGGAGACCTCCCTAAGGTATCGTCACCACTTCCATGACCATGGGGTGGGCCTGGGCAGCTGAGCTGAGTGACCAAGAGCGAGGCTGAGATCTGGGACTCTGATGGCCCCCAGGGCAGGGGTGTGGGCAGTGGGGTGCAGGGTTGGGGGAGAGGCTGGGAGGGGCATGTCAGGGCAAGGCAGTGGTACCCCTCCTGGGTATGTGCCCTGGGCTTTGCATGCTGGCAGAGTAGGGACCATGGAAGGGTCAGAGCCCAGCATCAATGTGACCCCTGGCTGCCTCCCCACCACCACCCAGGTGCTGGATTTTGGGTGGCCTGACCTGCACACCCCGGCGCTGGAGAAGATCTGCAGCATTTGCAAAGCCATGGACACGTGGCTCAACGCGGCAGCACACAATGTGGTGGTGCTGCACAACAAGGTGGGTTGGATCCTGCGCCTGGGGCACACAGTAATGGGGATCTGGGGCCGGGGGGGGACACCAGGGAGCTGCAGGGATGGGACTGAGCAGCCTCAGAGGCCAAGGGATGCAAGAAACGTGGGGATTCGTGGCTTGAGCTGTGGGTAGGCATCACCATGCATGTGCACTGGTGCATCTGTATAAGGGTTGGGGTGTGCATATGGGCTCCTGCATATGTATAGGGACTGGTGTGTGCATGCCTGTGTGCGGGGTGGCCATGCCCGGATGCTCGCAGGCACTGCTGCCCCCATGACGCCCCTTCTGCTGTGTGCCCGCAGGGGAACCGCGGCCGGCTGGGGGTGGTGGTGGCTGCCTACATGCACTACAGCAACATCTCAGCCAGGTGAGAGGGATACGCGATCCCAGGGTGGCCCTGGGGCCCACTGCTGACCTCCATCCCGGCGGTGCTGGGGTGCTGGTGCTGTTGCTTTACTTCAGCCTCATCTGTTGTTCCATCCTCGCAGTGCTGACCAGGCTCTGGACAGGTTTGCCATGAAGCGCTTCTATGAGGACAAGATAGTGCCGGTGGGACAGCCATCGCAGAAGAGGTGGGTCCTGGCAGGCTGGGTTTTGCTCCCGTGGCTGGGGCGGTTGAATGCAGGGGGGCTAAGGGTGGTGCTCTGCTGTGGGTCCTGCCCCTGAACTGCCTGTCTACCTTCCAGGTACATCCATTACTTCAGTGGGCTCCTCTCTGGCAGCATCAAGATGAACAACAAGCCCCTCTTCCTCCACCACGTCATCATGCACGGCATCCCCAACTTCGAGTCGAAAGGCGGTAGGTGCCCCTCACACCTCCCCCCAGCCCAGCTCCCACGCACACACCACTACCCCACGCTGCCTGGCTAGGCTTGCTGTCCATCGGGGATATTTTCCACGATTTCCTCAGCAATTTGAATTTCCCTTTTCCTCTCAGGGGATGTGCCCTCTCCATAACTGGTCACTGTAGCAGTGTGCTACCCTTTTCCCACAGAGATGCCTTTGAGGGGTGCCCACCCTGTGCAGGGCTTCTGGGGCTGGGCACTAACCTGAGCTGTGGGGTGACAAGGCTTTTCTGATGGCTTATTGGAGGATGGCACCAGATTGGGGTTCAAGGTGTAGCACCGCAGCCAGGGCTGATACCCAGAAGTGATCCTTCTCTGAGAGACCATCATCCCCATCATCCCACCTCCATCCCCAGCCCAGCGCTTGCCCCATGTCCTACAGGACCCAAACTTGGCTATAGAGGCTTTCCCCCTTTCCCACGCCATCCGGAGCATCCCTTTCTGCCCATCCCAGATGTTGCCCATGGCCGGTGTGGGCCAGCCGGGGCGGGGAGCGGCTGTTTGCCTTGGCTCCCTCCCTGTTTGGATTTCTCCCCCGTGACTAATCCCTGCCTCGGCCCCTCCGCCCTGCCGGCTAACAGCAGCATGCCTTCTCTCCCCGCCTTGATGTCTTCCAGGTTGTCGGCCCTTCCTGAAAATCTACCAGGCCATGCAGCCCGTCTACACCTCGGGGATCTAGTAACTATCTTCTTGCTGTGGGGCTTCCCTCCTTCCCAGCGTGGGGGGCTTGGCAAGTGGGGGGAGATGGAGAGGGCCAAGAACAAGTCTCCACTGGTCTGGTGTCCTGTGCTTAGTCTGTTTGGGGTCCAGGGAACTGAAAAAAAGGGGCTTCCTTTGCCTTGGAGGTGGTAACTGGCTATACTGGTCTGTACTGGGCCCTTCTGCTGGGAGGGCTGTAGTGACTCTGCGTATCAGTAGAGGGAGCCCGGGGCTGCGCAGAGCCTGGGGCTGGGTGTCCCCGGAGGGAGCGGGGACAGGGATGGGGACAACTCTTTGGGAGATGGAGGTGTTTCTCCTCTCCCTGCCCAAATAACTGCTTCTGCTGCCCCGGTTAGTCCTCAAAGCCCTCTTTCTTTCCCAAAGAAAAGTTTCCCCTGCCTTTTAACCTCCCCATGATTTACCCCGCCAACATTTTCCAGCACTGCTCCTGGGAGCAGGCGCTGGCAAAGGCAAAGCAGGAGCCGATTCCAGCAGCCACTCAGATGCTCTGCTGGGGCTGCATCCCAGCCTGGGACCCCCAGCTCCTGGCCCCCCTGGAGGGAGCAGAGCCCCTCGCCTTGATGGTATTCCCATTGCACCCCCCTGAACCGTGATCTCCCTTCCCCGCAGCCGGGCGTCCCCGTTAGCTGAGATTTACTGCCATCCCAGCCTTGCCTTTTAGCTTTTAATAGCCTGTTTATGGGATGCTGGTAATAAACTCCAGGTTTATCTTGCCTGTGAAATCCAACTCCCTTCTTCCCTCATCCCCCACTGCCGACGCCACCGCCTGGAGGCAGCCCTTTGGTGCCCCCGGGGAGGGGAGGGCTTCTGGCAGGGAAACTGAGGTAGGGAGGGGAGCCTTCTCCGAGAGCTCTCCCTCTGCATCCCCTGTCCTGCTTGACCCATGGGAGCTGGGATGATGGCTGACAGCCCAGCCTCAGTACTCTGACCCTGCTCAAACCCTCCCACCCAGGATTTTTAGCACTCTCATCGAGCTGTGCCTCAGTTTCCCCTTCCTGTCCTCCTTCCTCTGGGAATGAGTGCACCTTGGGGTGGGGGACAGAACCCTGCTCTGTCACCGAGAGGGCCAGCTCTGTGCTTTGTGCCTTTCCTGACTGGATTTGGGTGGAAGGGGCTGGTGGAGGTGGTGCTGGGAGCTCTTGGGGGGCTCTGCCCTGCCGCTCATGTCCTCCCGCTGTTCCTCTGCAGCAACGTGCAAGGAGACAGCCAGACGGGCATCTGCATCACCATCGAGCCTGGCTTGCTCCTCAAGGGTGATATCTTGGTAAGGAACCTCAGCTCAGCCCCCTGCATGGGGAACAGCTGGGGGATGGGTGGTCCTCGTGCCTTGGGACTCCCCAGTTTCCCCTTGCCCAGCTCTGGGGGCTTGTCCTGACAGCCCATCCACACTCCCCTCTGCAGCTGAAGTGTTACCACAAGAAGTTTCGCAGCCCGACCCGCGACGTGATTTTCCGTGTGCAGTTCCACACGTGCGCCGTGCATGACCTCGACATCGTCTTTGGCAAGGAGGACCTGGACGAGGCCTTCAGAGGTAACCGCCCCGCCACCTCCCCACTCCAGACTCCCTGCTCCTGATGCCCTCTGATGCTGCTTCTGTCATGGGGACGTGTGGGCACCCACCCCAAATCTGCCCCTGACGAAGCAGGGCACCCCTGCTCCATCCGCAGGCTGCAGTGCTGCTCAGGGACTGGTGGCAGCATCATCCCCTTCATTGCGAAAACCAGTACCAATGCCAAGGGGCTGCCTTGGAGTTGTTTTGGGGGCTGAGATGCGCTGCCCTGTGCCAGGAATTCCCTGCCAGCCCCTGGCCTTGAGCTGGCCTGCAGGCATGTTTGGTGGGGCTGTCTGGGTGCTGTTGGAGGGAGGGATGGATGGATGGATGGATGGATGGATGGATAGATGGAGATGGCCCCTTTGCTCTGCTCTCTCCCTGCCAGATGACCGCTTCCCTGAGTACGGGAAGGTGGAGTTCGTGTTCTCCTATGGCCCTGAGAAGATCCAAGGTATGGCTGGCTCACCACTGTGGGGGTTCAGAACTGGATGCTGGCTCCTTTCCCGCTCCCGATCTCTATCCCCTGCTGCCTCCTCTGCCACCTTCCCGTTTGCAGTCCCTTTGTCGCCAGAGTGGGATGAGGGGTCCAGGCAGTGATGCTGATCTAGGAGCACCGATGGGTGTCCTTGCTGGCCTGGGAGAGAGGGAGGGGGTGCTTGGGAATGGACCTTCCCCTGCCCAAAAAGCCCAGACCTAGGCGCACTCACTATCAGTCCATCTACTTCTCCCTAGGCAATTCCAAAAGCCCCAGCCAGCCTTGTACGCTTTGTTTGTGGGTGTTGATGTACATCCCATGCCCATCCCTCTCTCTCAGTGCCCCCGTTCTTACATGACTCCTACCTTGCCCTGTGGCTCATGCCCTTTTTCCCTTGCCTGCACCTTCTCTCCATCTCCTCCACCTGTCCCACCCGCACTGGCTCCATCGTCACCCCGACTGACCATCTTGCCTCTTCGCAGGCATGGAGCACCTGGAGAACGGGCCCAGTGTTTCTGTGGACTACAACACGTCCGACCCGCTCATCCGCTGGGACTCCTACGAGAACTTCAACATCCAGCGTGAGGACAGTGTGGAGGGTGCCTGGGCTGAGCCGCCCCTGCCTGGCAAGCACCTGGAGAAAGGTTAGGGCTCACAGGGCGGTCGGTGGCCGAAGTGTCCTCATGGGAATCCGCCCCACCCCAGGGAGGGGGATGCAGGTGGGCAGCAGAGCTGGGAGCAGGCAGCCGCTGCTGGGAGGAGTGTGGCCTTGCGATGGGAGAAGAAGATCTTGTGGACTTTCTCTCCTGCTGTCGTGCCAGGGCGCTCAGGCTCTTTGTTTTGGTGCTTGTGGTCTATTTGCATGGAGCAGGGTCCAGTCCCAGTTTATGCCCCAGAGCTTTGGGAAACCCAAACCCCAAGTCTGTCAAGAGCAGGACCTCACGGGGAACCATTAGATCTCCCAGCTCCTTTCTCATGGTGCGAGCATGATGGGACGTAGCTGTGCCTCAGTTTCCCCTGGGGGATGAGGATGCCTCACTGGCCCTGGAGTGTCCGCACCATTTCTCGGATCTGGGAAAAGCCCCTTGAGCACCCATTTGGATGCAGTGAGTCAGCCACTGCCACCCTCTTGGCAGGAACAGGCAGTACTTGTATGTCGAAGGGTGGTGGGCCCCCGTCCCGGCAGCAAGGACACTTGTGGCCAAGCAGATGCCTGAGCTTTCCTGGACAGGCATCCCTGGAGTGGGGACAGCTGCGGTCCCCGATGTCCCTGAAGGTCACTGTCTGCTCTGAGTGGGAACTGTGGCTGGCTGGGCTTGCTGGGGAGGGTGGGGGCTCTGGGAGCCTGGGGCGGGCAAGGGAGTCTCTGCCCATGGAGTAAGACAGAGGGCAGCTGCGCGGAGCTGGCACAGGCACATGCCTTGGCACGGGGCAGTAAACAGGCAACTCGTGACACGCGGGCTCAGCTATGTGTTGGGAGCTGGGGAGCTGTGGGTCTGGCCCTGAGGGGAGGGGACATGGGTCCCCACCATGAGCTCAGACCACGTCTCTGCCGCTGTCCTGAACTGGCTGGCAACCCCTTCCTGCCTGCAGAGACCCAAGTGCCTCAGTGCATGTGTGTTCCCCTCTGGCGCCCGGGGCAGAGCTGCTGCACTCCCAGCCCCTTGCAGTACTTCAGAGGTACCCCAGGGCTCCTCTCTGTCCTGTCCTGGGGGGTCTCGGTGGGTGTTAGTGCTGCAGAGGTACCCCAAGGCTCCTTTCCGTCCCCTCTTGTGGCTCTTGGTGGGTGTCGGGGCTGTGGAGGTCCCTCCCTGTGCTGACTGGGCCGTCCTCCCCGCAGGGAGGGTGGCGATGGGGAATGGGGGATCTTAGATTTGCAAACACTGTCCTGGTTTGGGGATGACCTGGGACTGCCGGAGGACGAAGACACAGGCAGGAGGCTGCCCTCCCACCCGTGCCAGTGGAGGCAGCTGCGAGACAGCCCATCTATAGGGGGTCTCCCCCTGGCCACCCCGTGGGGCACCTTGAGCAACGGTGGGGAGAGCTGTTATGGGCTCGGGGAGGTTCCTGTCTTTCTCCCTCTCTGTCGGCACTTTTCATTTTCTCCAGCCTGTCCCACGCTGGGATGGGGACCCTCGTGCCTGGTTGTGCAAGGGGGGGTCCCTGTTTATGGTTGTTCTCGCCTTATTTGGTCAGGGAATTGCACGCCACATTTTTGGCACCACCAGGCGCGAGTGAGCGGCGGCCGGGGGCGGAGTGGGGGGGTGAGGCTGGCACCAGGACCCACACCGGGCTGGGATCAGCCGCTGCTCCTTGTCCCTGCCACTGCCCGTCCCCGCTGCTCAGCGAAGGCTCCCCGCAGACTGGTGCTGCAGCCCGGGCCGACGGGATCGGGATCGCCTGCCAAACGGTGGGTCCCCTCTGCACTGCATCTCTGCTGGCCACAGCTGCCCTCGGTGGAGGTGGATGCCCTTTCTGCGGCAGTTTTGGCTCAGCATGGGGCACCAATATGGGCTGGGAGGGGGTGTGCCTGACAGGGTGGGATTACCCTGCGGGACCCCAAAGCTGGAGGGGTACGTGGATGGCTGGGATTTGTGCCTGTCCTGGCGTTCTCCTCACTTCCACTGTGCTTATCCGTGGGGGCTTGGGGAAGGGGAAACTGAGTCGCAGCAGGGTTGCTGGCTGACCAAGCTTGCCGAGAGCAAGGGGGCGTGAGAGGGGAATCTGAACCCCACATCTTGCTCTCTGGCTGAGGGGACCTGGCTGGGTCCAGCAGGCTGGGGCTGCTCTGCGAACCACCCCCATGGCACAGGCTGGCCCCACCAGCAAGCTCACCCGCCCACCTTATCCAGGCAAAGTCCCTGCTGTCCGCTGGGCTCAGGCTGCCCCGTGGTCCTTAGCAAGAGTGGGGTGTGCTGGGATACCTCCACAGCCCCATCCCACTGCCCATCATCCACCCCAGCGTGGCAAGGCAGAGGCAAGCGTCTCTGCCTGCCCTCTTTCCCCCTCCTCGAAGGGGCTTTGGGGTCAACATCGGCTGCGTGGTGGGTTCCTGCTGCGGTCCCCATAGCTGTCAGTTGGCTGAGAGGGTGTTAGGAGGCTGAAGGGTGGTGATGGGGTGCTTCTTCCTTTGGCTGGTTTCGGGGTTCAGATGTCCTTTATCCAGGGTGGATGAAGGTTGCTTTGCCAGCACCATGGTGGCTTTCTTGGGGGGGCCAGGCTGGCTCCAGGGAGGCAGGAGTAGACCTGAGGCTGGATGCAGTACTGCTGGGTTTGCACCTGGTTGCAGAATAGCCGCAGATAAATTTTTGGGGTACCGCAGAGGCACTGGGCAAATCTGGGTGGGGAACATCTGTGGCCTGGTTTGGTTTTGCTGAGAAAACCAATGCTGATGGAGAACAGGGTGCTGGTGAGACCGTGAAGGGGTTGTCCCCAGGGTCTGGATGTGTGACCATCGTGGGGGGACACTAGGCTCTGCCATCCTGAGGTTGGTGTGAAACAATGCGAAAGGGATGGGTGTGTGTCCCTGACCCAGCGGCTCCCTGTAATGACTGGCCCTTGGACCAACCCTGACTGGTTCTGTGGCACCCAGCATCCACTCCCTCTCCCTGCCTCCCACCTCTGTACCATCCCTGTCCCTGATGCGGGGCTGGCCCTGCCCACCTCCCCTTTTTACCAGGGCTGGAAGGGGGCGTGGCCAGGGCCTGGCCAAATCCAACATCTGCAGGAGACTTGCTAAATCCCCACCCGAGTCATGGTTCTGGCGCGGGGCTCCCCTGCAGCTCAGCCCTGTTCGCAGGGCAGGGCTGGCCGGGGTGGGGAGCGGGATGAGCATCCCACCCCTCCGGGGATGGGAGGTCACAGCAGAGCCTGAAACCTGTGTAGCAAAGGTCAGGGAGTCCCAGAGCCCCCCAAATCGAGCTGGATGCTCATCCTGCACCTTTCCGTGGGGCAGCAAGCCCCTAGATGGGGCCGGTGGGCATCTCATGGAGTGCATCTTCGTTAGTGGGGTCAAATCCTGCCCCACTTATCTGGGGCTGAGGCTGCCCAGGAGGGTGAGCCAGGCTGTGCAGAGGTGGAGAGCCAAATGGGCCAGGCCAGAGCTGTTAAATCCATCGCTGGAGCTGCCGGCGGCGGGCTGCTGCTCTCCCCCCCCGCGGCTGGATCGTCCCCTGGCCAGGCTCGGTGGGGAGGGGAGCTGCTGGCTCTCCTCTCGCCTTCGCCAGCTGACTAAAGCTGAAGGAATCTGCTTCCCCCTCCCCATCCCGCCCCTCTCCGCTGCTCTCTGCTGTGGCCACAGCAAGGTAAAGGCTTGGTGGG
This sequence comes from Leptosomus discolor, assembly GCF_034619465.1. NCBI lineage: Eukaryota > Metazoa > Chordata > Aves > Leptosomiformes > Leptosomidae > Leptosomus > Leptosomus discolor. Next base: position 17,678,567 of record NC_141395.1, on the reverse strand, counting down.
GTGGGTGTTTTGGGGGCTAGTGGGGACCTGGCTGGGCTCGGTGGGCATCCACAAGGAGTGTCTCCCCCTTGCTTCTGGTTGTTTCCCGTGGGAGAAACGCTGGAGCGTATAGGGGCTTGGCTAGACATTTCAGCTGGAGTGTGGCTGCTCCCAGGGCAGAGTCTGTCCTCTGACCTGGTATTTGGGGTTGTGATGGGGGGGGCGGTGATGGGGTTTAGTCCTCCTGGGACTGTCAACCAGGCACAGCTGGGATGCAGGGAGTGACAGGCTGGTGGAAGCACAGCCTCTTCTCCTCCTCCTTTAAATCAGCCTTGAAGTCAGAACCTGCCAGAGTGCGTGTGTGTGGGGCTGGGGCTGTCTCCGGGCAGCCGGGCTGGAGTGGGGAGCTCTTGGCCTGCCCTCCTGCAGGCTGCCCGCAGCTGCACAACCGGGGCAAAAAATAAAATGGCAGAGAAGCAAGCAAACCTCAGAGGTTTTGGGAGGATGCTGACTTGGCGTGTGCCACTATTTGGGAGCAAATGGGGCTGTGAGTCAGGGGGCTGGCTGGAAACACTGCTCTCATCCCCTGCCGTCATTCGTGGGAGTGTGGGAAATGCACGATTTGGGGGATTGACTGGAGGGAGCCTTGTGTTTTGCTGAATATGTTGGATCAATGGAGGAGTGGAGGCTTGAGCATGGGTTCAAGCAGGAGCCCAGACATGGGGTGGGCTCACTGTCGCCTGGACCGGCAAATTGTCAGCACCATTTCAGCATGGATTTTGCCTGGGATGGAGCAGCGTGGTTGCAGGTGGCTCCGGAGTGGACAGGCTCCGTGCTGTGCCTCCTGCCACATGACAGGGTGGCGTGTGCCGTCCCAAAACCGGTGCTGCACATCCACGCTGTGCCACGGCACTGGTGGAGCAGGGAAAGGGGGTTATGAAAACGGGTCGGCTTTGGCGCTGGTGGGGTCGGTGGCTCAGCCGCGGCAGATTTCCACTCCTCTTTGGTTGCGTATTTATTTAGGATGGAGAAACTCAAGTCTCCAGCAAGACATTTGGGTTTGCAGACCCGGCTGGGTTACAGCATCGCGTGTGGCTTAATAGGACATCGCCACCCCGAATGTGTCGTTGCTTTACGGGGGCAGGTGTGACGTGTGTGTGTGGGTCATCCAGCAGGGTGATGCTCAGCACCCGGTGCGGGGTGGGTAGACTGTCCAGCTGTCCGTCCGTCTGTCTGTCGTGCCTAGGAAACAGTTAACGCGGCGCAGCCCTGCCTGTAGAGGAAGTAGTTAATATTCATAGCTAGGAGCTGTCTGTCCGGCCGTCCTCCCTCAGTGGCTCTCACCCTCCCCGCACCTCGCTGGGGTTAACCCGGGCTGGGGCTTAGCCTTGGGCGGCCCCCAGCCGCCTTCCCCACCGCTCCTCTCCCCTTCCCCTCCCGCTGGTCCCTGTGTGGTCCGGGGCGGAGGGGAGCACAGCCGCACCTCCTCGCCGCCAGCCCATCTCCTGCCTCTGCCGCCTTCCTCTCCTCCATCCTCCCTGTGTCCCGGGGGTACCCCGTACCCGAGCCCCCCCCCCCCCCCCCCGCCCCGGCGCCCCGCTGCCGCCGGGGTGCCCCTCTCGCCGGCCCCGCGGGACACGGAGCTGGGGAGGGAATAGGGAAAGCAAAGCCAAAGGGACAAACGCCAACCAAAGCCAGCTCCGGGCCGTCGGCTCCTGTCCTGGACGGGCACACGGAGCCGGCCGTGGACGCCGTTCGAGCTGCCACCGCGCCAGGTCCCCCTGGAAGGCTCTGGTGCTGGAAGGGGCGAAGGAAAGGGATTTTGCTGCCCGCTCCTTCTCTTCGCCTGGGATCTTTTCTTCCCGGTCCCCTTTGGTAAGTCCTGACTTTGCTTTTCTTTGAGCCGGATGGGATGGGGGTGGGTGGGGAATTCATGGCTATGGTGACCCACGGCTCAGGGGCTGGGATTACTTCTTGCCATCAGATACAACTTGCCCAGATACGGGCTCAGGATGAAACCAGAGCTGGGGGGCTGAGCTCTTTCCCATGGGACTCAGCCCGCATCCTTCATGTTACAAAGGGTTCCGGGACCCCAGGATTTTCCCTGCCGGCTGATGCTCCAGAGATGTCCTGGGGCCAGGGCTCTAGGTGGTGGGGAGTGGAGGTGGCAGGTGGGATGCTGCGGGGGGCAAGACCAGGGGAGAAACAGTGGTGCCCCAGCCTTATCCTCTGCACTGGTGCAGACCCGCAGCCAGAATTTGTGCTGGTGTATGATGCTGTATGGTGCACCCCACTGGGTGTTGAGGCAGGTGGCTGGGATTTTTGGGATGTGAGCTGATCCCCATTCCTCTTGTCACACGTGCCCTGGACCAGTTTTTCTTCCAGGCGTAGCCACAGGGTGCTGGGGAGGGAGAAAGCAGAGCATTGCTCTGCTGGGACAGCAAGCCTAGCAGCAGGGCTAGGACCAGGCTGGTCTCAATACTTCCCCAACCACCTTGATACAGCTGGAGCAGATAAGAGTCGGAGCAGAGCTGTGTTTGGGGCTGAGCCCTGGGCAAACCCAACCCACACTGGGATGGCACAGCCTGCCAGGCTGGAGCCGCTCTGACCTTCAGCAACAAAATCTGACCTTGCCAGGAGCTGCAAACGCTTTGCAAATGGGGACCTGGGAGCCTGCTGCTTTGGGGGTGGCTGCTTTGGCTAAGGCAACCTGTGCCCTCTTCCCTTGGTCTTTTTTGGGGGGATTTTATTCAACTTAGGTGACAAGCAATAGATGGTCATATGAGCGATAGCATGGCCCAGGGATGGTGGAGGGGGCCAGGGAGTAGCGGGGAACAGCAGGATTTGGCTCTTGACATCAGAGCCCAGGGAATGCATGGGGACGAGGGTGGGCAGTCAGGTGTGGGGCAGAGCAGCCATGGGATGAGGGCTTGGCTGATAGTGGAGGTTTCACAACCCCTTCCTTGCTTGCTACCCTGATACTGCGCTTGAGGGGGGGTGGGCACCAGACTCTCCATGTTCCTGCCAGGCTGGAGGGTCTGGGGAAGGTGGGACAGAGTGCTTGGGGCTTTCTGCTCTGCTGTGAACGACGTCATGCCCCATCCTGACCCCACTTTGAGACATGTCTCCCAGCTGTGGGGTGGTGCCCAACCCACAGTCTAATTAAAGCCTTTCCCAGCTATTTTCTCCCGTCGCACCACGTGCTTTCATTTATATTTATTTATTCCCTTTTCCTTTCTATTCCCCTGCCCTATTTATCCCAGCCCCCACCCTGGCTCTTGCCCTGTTTACCGGGACCGGCCAGCACCCATCACTGCCATCAGACAGGAGGGCTGGGGCTTTTCCCCAGCTCCAGACGATATCTCAGCCTCTCTGGCATTGACGATGGTGCTGGACATGCTGCTTTTTCCATTCTCCCTCCACAGGAAGGGATTCCCTCCTTCTGTCCCCCTTTTCCCTGGTATGGGAGGTGTTGTGGAGGCAAATGCTGCTCGTTTCTGGCTACACTGGCTGGATGAAGGAGCTCTGGGTCTCTGGGAGAAATTGTGGACCCCCATCCTCATCCTTTCCTGGAGAGGACCTCGTTGTGTGATCCTGGGGCACCTTCAAGCCAAGGGGGGACTTTGGGGCTCGGCTGCTTCTTTGGGATGCTGCTGGATTTGGGAGTGGAAAATCAGTGGCGAGGAGGGGGCCCTGACTTGTTAGGACTCGTACTGGGTGTTATTGCCCCCCTCTGCTTTACGGCAAGGAGGGTCAGTGACACAAGAGCTGCTGGGGCGCTGGTGCAGTGGTGGGACTGGTTAAGCCGTCCTGGCTTGGGGCTGGCTTTCGGAAGTGTTTTGCTTGCAGATAGGAGAGCTCTGATTTCACACTATCGCGTTAGGGCCGTCTTCCGTCCCTGAGTCAGCTGCCTGGCCCCCCGCCAGGGAAGAGTCATTTTTTCCTCCAAAAGAAAGTGTTTAACACTGCTCGCGGGCCCTTCCAGGAAACCTCGGCAGGGAGCTGGAAAAACAAGAATCTGCAGCCTGGCTGGTGCCGCGCACACTCCGGCAGGGCGGGGGGAGACAGTGTGGGGGCCATCCCTATTGCTGTCTTGGTGGCCGGGGACTCCCTGTGCCCCTAAAATCTGGCTGCCCCATTTGGAAAAGTTTAAAGGGTGCAGTGGTTGTTGGTTCTGCTGGGGGTGGTGGGAGCTGGGCGGGGCTCAGAGCTGGGGTGCAGGATTGCTGGTGGTGATGCTGCTGTGCCCCGACTGCGCCCCCATCCTTCTGGGGCTGCGGAGCAGAGCTGGCTTCTTGCACCGGCTTTCAATCACGGTGCAGGGGTGCTCGGTGCCTCCCTGGGGAGGAGATGCTGCATGTTTGGGGTTGGACAGAGGCGCTGCCTGTGTGGGAGCTTTGGGGCAGCGTCCAGCTGCGAGGAAAGGTCTGGGGCAGATCCACCCAGCCTGAGAGAGGGAAGGGTGAGGACAGAAAGGGTGGGAGTCTGTCTGTAGCCCGGGAAGAAAATGTCAAGGATGGGCGGCTGGCTGGATCTGTGCATCATCTGGGAGGAGAGCGGGCAGGGAGAGGGAAGGTGGGTCCATGGTTCATCTGTCCTTCACCCTTGGGCTGAGCACATCCATCCAGCTGGAGACACGCAGAGCTACAAGGCCAGATCCTGACTGCCTCCACCCATCCTCCTACAACCCATGATGCATCTCCCCCACCCTCCCAATTCGCCTCCCTGGTGCCATGTAGCCCTTTGGGGTCACCTGAGCCCTGTGGAGCAGCAATGGCCGACTGTGTGGGCAGCCCCAGCCCTCACCAGCCATGGAGGGGAATTGCCAGGAATGGCGCCTGGAACCGGGGAGGGATATTTGGTGAATCCCAGTGGAGCAGGCGGTGCTTGCAGGACAGGGCAGGACAGTGTGCGGAGCTGGGGGCCGTGGGGGCATGGGGATGGGGGAGTCTGGCTCCAGTGTCCCTGCATGGTGGCGCCCGTGGGATTGTGGAGGGTGCCGAGGAGACGGCGGTGCTGGTCATTAAGCATTCCGGCGGCACGGAAGAGATCGAAACCACCGGCTAATGGGACCCATTAGCTCCGTGCAGAGAGCCAGGAATTGATCTGGGGTCTCGTGTTCATTTCTCCCCTTGCAGAGGTTGGGCATACGCAAGGGCCCCTGGACGGGAGCCTCTACGCTAAAGTGAAGAAGAAAGACTCCCTCCACGGCAGCACTGGTGCCGTCAACGCCGCCCGCCTCCCACTCTCGGCAGCGCCCAACCACGTCGAGCACACGCTTTCGGTGAGCAGCGACTCGGGCAACTCCACTGCCTCCACCAAGACCGACCGGACCGATGAGCCGGGGGTGCCTGGGGCACCCAGCAGCCAAGCAGTGCTGAGCCCCGAGGAGAAGCGGGAGCTGGATCGTCTCCTCGTCGGCTTCGGCTTGGAGGGTGCACCACCCATGCACAACCACGTGCCTGGCCCCGTACCAGCACGCCTGCCCGCCATGCCGGGCCGCCACGTGGTGCCAGCTCAGGTGCATGTCAACGGGAATGCTGCGGCGTTGGTGGCCGAGCGGGAGACAGATATCTTGGACGACGAGCTGCCCAACCAGGATGGGCACAGTGTAGGCAGCCTGGGCACGCTCTCCTCCTTGGATGGCACCACCACTGCCAGTGAGGTCGGCTACCAGGAGGCGCCCCGGGTGGGCAGCCTCTCCTCCCTGCCCAATGGCCCCTCAAGCTGCAATGGGACCGAGAAGATGCTGAAGGAGGGGCTGTACGACAGTGAGCCGCTCTCCAATGGTGGCTACTCCTACAACAATCAGAACACCCTGATGGGCCACCACCTCCGTGACCCGCTGCCACCCTTGCGGCCCTCAGCATCTGCTCAGGACCACCTGTCTGGCTACCCACAGCGCCCGCCGGGCTCCCACGCCCCGGGCTGGCTCCAGCCCCAGCCGGTGCCCAGTTCCCAGCCCTGCCTGTATGGCTACGACCCCCCTGGTGCCTACCGCTCCCGGTCCTTCCCAACGGTGGACGTGGCTAAGTATGATGCCAACCCGGCACTACCCCAGGCCCCAGCTCGCAGCACTAGCAGTCGGGAGGCTGTGCAGAGGGGCTTGAATTCCTGGCAGCAGCAAGGAGGGAGCCGGCCGCCTTCCCGGCTGCAGGAGAGTGGCATGGAGAGCCACAGCCCTAGTGTCTCCAGCTGTAGCCCCCAGCCGAGCCCGCTGCAGTTGGTGCCCCCGCACAGCCACAGCATGCCCGAGTTCCCCCGGGCACCCTCCCGCCAGGAGATCGAGCAGTCCATTGAAGCCCTTGATGTCCTCATGCTGGATCTTGCGCCTGCTGTCCACAAGTCACAGAGTGTGCCCACTGCCTCCCGCCAGGATAAGCCAGTGGGACCCCTGCTCTCCTCCCTCTCGGCCCAGCCCATTGCCAGTCTCTATGCCCGGCCGGCTCCGCAAGTGGTCCAGCCGAGGTCCTTTGGCACCTCTGTGAGCCCTGTGGTCTCTGAGCCCGGGGGCAAAGCCTCTTCTTCTGGGGAGCCGGACTATGGGGTGCATGAGTACCGGGAAAACTATTTGCCCTACAGCTACGAGGCAGCACCAGTGCCAGAGCCGCGGAGCTACAGCCATGCCCCGGCTGGAGCACCAATGGGCATCCTCCCGCTTAGCACGTCCTACAGCCCTGTGGGGTCTCAGCAGCTCCTCGTCTCCTCCCCGCCTTCCCCCACCGTCCCAGCACAAACCCAGATGCCCCCCAAGGGACCGGAGAGCTATGAAGACCTGTCGAGGTCGGCAGAAGAGCCCTTGAATCTGGAGGGCCTGGTGGCCCACAGGGTGGCAGGTAGGACACTTTGATTCCTTGGGGGGTGGGGGGGACCGTGTGTCCCAAGAAACCGGAGCCTGCAGGGGTGGCATGCATGGAGGAGTTGGGGATGGGAGATGCGGCGACTCCTCGTCCATGCCGAATCTGGGCTTGGGGCTGAGCCACCCGCCGTGGGGGCATGCCGGGCAGGGTTGCAGCCTGTGCTGCTCTCCTTTGCCAAGACACTGCCCGCACTTGCAGCTCGCCGTCTGCAGCAGCGTCGCCCAGAGGTAGGGAGAAGGGGTGGCTGAGGGGCTTGGGCCGCCCCATTCTCACCCCTTTGGGGTGTGGGGCTGGTCTGTCCCCTGTGGCAGGGCCACTTGCTGGATCCTGGAGGGCTTTCTCCTTTTTGGGGAGCATATGGCCCAGTTTGGGAAGATGTTTTCGTCTCTGGCTGAGGGTGTCCTGCCTGGACCCCACCTTGGACATGATGCTCTCCCTGTGTGGAGTGTGCTCTAGTGTAAGGTCCCAGCAGAGCACTTGCCTTGTGTTTAACGTAGCTGGGCTCCTCTCTGAGCCCTCTCTGGGCTCCCACTTTCCCCACAGCATGCTAGGCTTGGTGCTTGGATCTCCTACCTGGTGCTCAGACCTCCTCCCTGGGCAGCCGAGGTGCTGCCAGAGCAGGGGGGGGCAGGGTGCAGGCTGGCAGCAGCCTTTTTGCCCCAGTGGCCCAGGCTGGTTGGCCCTGGGTGGTTTGAAGCTTGACCTGGCCTTGGGGTGATGGTCAGGGGCTGGGAAGGCATTTCACAGCCCTGCCAGAGGGGTTTGGTGCAATGCTTGGCTGGGCGCAGCGCCGAGCATCAGTGCTGTGGCTGGACAAAGGCGTTTGCCCTGTGCCGCAGAGGGCAAACCGCGCCCTCGGACTCCCTGCCCTCCTGCGGTACCAGCTCGGGGGCTTTGGGGACATGGAGGATCCCAGCCCCCTGGGAAGGAGGTGCCCTGGCCCTGTGGCAGGGCAGGTGCCCTCCCTCCCCATTGCTTCAGCTGCAGTTGCTGAATTGTGGAGCGACATTTGGGAAGGGTTCGGGGCTGCGGCCAGGCTGGGGGCCAGCTCGTGATCTGGGGCTTGGCAGCTCTGTCCCTTCCAGCTCTCCACTCAGTCCAGAAACTCGCCCGGCATTAAAGGGAGGGGGAAAAGGCTTGGCTGGAAAAATCCAACAGCACCAACCTCCCAGGCACGGGGCCTGAGTCACCGCAGCAGTGGGGCAGGAGTCAGGAGGGGTACCAGCGGCAGGGGTGGGGACAGGGATGGGTGGCAGAGGTGTTGGGGGCAGTTTGCATCCATCTGAACCTGACCTCGGTGAACCAGGCCAGATCCACAGAGGGACCCAGGGCTTGTGCAGGGGGGTTAAACAAACCCAAGGACACATGGATGCCCAAACTGCGCTGAGTCTCTGGACTGAATATTATAAGGAGCAGATCCCCCTGCAACTACGGAGGGGAAAAAACAAGGTGGAAAAGAAAGAGAAGAAAGGAGGAGCAGTATTTGCCATGGGTGGGAAATGGATGTTGGATGGTGTCTACCAAAAACTCCATCCCCTGCAACGCTGGGGTCAGGTCCTCAAGGCTGGGCTGGGGTCACATCCCCCAGCAGCCGCTGGGCTTACCAGGAAGGAGAGAAGTCCCAGGGACAGTCTCCAACCTGCGGCCATCTGTCCCTGCTGGAGCCGGGCCGTCTGTGCCGAGGCGGGGACAGCGTGGACAAGCGGCCTGACCTCTGGCGGGAACGAGGTGTCCCGAAGCCAGTGGCGGGAGGGGACGGCTGATGGGGATGGTGAGGCACGGACGGGTTTGTTTACATTCCCTGCTGCTATAAATTGCCTGCGTGTCCCGGCACAGCGATGAGGAGCATCTCGCACCTCCTCCGTGCCCAGTGGGGGAGCATTCCCATTCCCGCTTCCCACTGGTGATGGAGGGGAAGAGATGGGACAGGGCAGCGCTGGTGATCCCTTCTTGTCCCAGCCCTGGGCATCCCATGATGGAGGGGACCTGCACGGTGCCATTCCCAAGGAGACAGTGATTGGCATTTATGGCATTGCACAAGGCCACATGTGGCTGGGAGCCACCATTGATTTCCTGTGTGGGTTTAAGCAGTGCCTGGACCTAGGCAATCTGGGTGATGGGAGAGCAGCTCCAAGATGGGTCTGAGCTTCCTTGGACCCCAGTCTCATCTATTGGAGCCCATCTAATATTTTCTCTTGTTTTCTCTTTCTGTCTCCCTATCGTATCTTGTGACATTTGTCCTGTCTTGCCCCTTCCTCTCCCCATGGGGGACTGTGTCTGTCCTGTGTGACCTCCCACCCTCCTTGCATACCCCATCCTGGTACGCTGGCAGAGTACAACGCCAAGCTCAGGGACCTCAACAAGAGCACCAAAGCCCCCCGTCCTCCTCTGAACCAGCAACGGTCCTTCTCCTTCTCCGGTTCGTTCATTCCACCTCCCCTCCATCCTTGTCCTCTGTCCTTCCCCATCCATCCTTCCCCTTCCATCATTCTCCTCCCTCCTTCCTTCTCATCCTTCCTCCCTTTTCCCTTAATTTCTCTCTTCCTTCCTCCCCCTCATCCCTCCTTCCTCCCCCTACCCATGCATGCTGAGTGCTTTGTGTGTTGCATGGATGTGGGATGGAGAGAGGCGATGCTCAGGGCCCCCCTTGACCTCCTGCAGTGATGGTGGAGCCCCTGGCCCTGGGTACAGACTCACCTGCCCACGCTTAATTTTGCATCTTATCCAAGGCTGGCACTGCTCTCTGGTGGGGTTTCATTGCTGGGCTGGATCTAGACCTTTGTGCCAGCCCCTCCGAGCTTTGCCCTGGCTGTAGCTCATCCCTCAGGGAGGCAAGGGCTGGCATGCCGCTCTGCAGACCCCTGCTTCAGCCAGCTCCTGGCCTAGCAGGGTCCCAGCTGCCTCAGTCCGGGGTTTTCTCCTGTGGGTCCATCTGCAGCCAGGGGGTGGGTGAGGGAGGGCCCCTGGCTGTGCTTGTTTTGGGGTGAAATATGGACGGCCACATCAAGGAAGTGCTCCGGGAGGAGGGGAGCAGTAGACATGTCTGTGCTCAGTGGGATGGGGCGAGTTGAGCTCTGGTGGGTAGTGGTACAGGGCAACGTCTGCTGCTGTTCTTCCTGCAGGGAGAAAACGAGTTTGCAACTCTCCTTTTCCCTGGGCGTTGTGTGTCCCTGTGTGGCTTTAACTGCTGGGTGCCGCTTCTCGAGGGCCATAGCGTGCTGCTTTTCCCTCTCCTCTCCATCATGGGGGCATTGCCCAGCTCTTGCCTGGCAGTAGCTCCAGCATCTCATGCCCAAAAAGCAACTGCCTTCTGATTTGGCCCAGAAACCCAGCTCCCCAGCCGCAAAACCACCTGGGTTTAAATCCCTCCTGTTTCCTCCTCCCCCGGTTGTTGTGCTCCTGCCGTTCCCCAGCCCTAGAGCTGTGCTGAGTCCAAGGGCAGGACCTTGCTGGTGGGGGGTTGCTGCCAGGTTAAGGAGTTAAATGGGCAGCAGAAGGGGTGGCCGTATCAGAGGTGGTGGGGTTGAGGGTGGGGAGCGGGGTGCAGGCTGCTGTTCCCCTTTTGTGATGGGGAACACCCCTTCCCTCAGCTAGGCAGGGCATCCTTGAGGGGCTGGTGCTGTGGTTAAGGGAGGCTGTACGTCTGCCGAGGGGGCACAGCAAGCAGGAGAAAGGAGAGTTTGTTTTTCAAGCGTAGTTTCCAGCCCATAAATCACCCGGGGGGGTCGGAGAAGCCGTGCTCAGAGCCTGGGTTTCCTCCAGGCTTTGCTTCGGGCGGCCCATGAAGTTTCCCACTCTCCACTTCTGAACAATGAGTCCCTTTTTTCCCCCTCTCCTCCCTCCCCTCCCTGCAGCCCCGGCCGCTTTCCACGTCTAGGGAGTGGAGCAGCCAAAGCCTGGTGAGCTCCTGGGTGTCCCGATGGGCCAGATCCAGCACCCTACAGCTGGGTGACACGCAGCCCCTGGGGATGGAGCAGGGGGTCCCACGCTGCAGATGTGTGATGTGCACTGACAGCTGGGCTCTGTTGAGCTGCTGTTTATGCTTCCCAAATGGAAAATGCAAAGCAAGGCAGGTGTGCATGACTTGAGGAGCCAGTCCTTGCCTCTCCACAGTGCTCGGTTGTTGCAGCTCACTTTGGGATGGGTCAAGGGATGCTCCTGGTGATGCTCTTGCCACGTGCAGGACACCCCACAGTGCACAAAGTGGAAGGACAAAAAGAAAATATAAGAGTTTGCTTAATTTTTCCCCAAAATTTTGTTTCTCTCTATGCTCACAACTCAGGGCTTCAATCTGTTAAAGTGAAGATCAGGGCAAGAGATACAGGGTGCCCTTATACGATACTACCCATGCCTGCAGGGTGGCTTCCCTGGGACCCTCTCCATCCCCTTGTCCCTTCCACAGGACTTTTTAATGGCTTTCCCCCGTGCCGGCGAGCACCTGCAGAAGGGATCGGGAGTTGTGTTTCAAAGCTGCTCTTAGTGGAATTTTCCAGGCCGCCTTCACGGCTGGAGCCAGCCCCGTTGGCTCACGTCCCCTGCCTCGCAGCCCGGCCGCCTCTCCCCCCCTCAGCCGCAATTTTATTGTTGTTGCCATTCACTGGGCTGATTATTTAGAAATGCACCCAGGCCACCTCCCTCCCTCTGGTTCTCCCAGCCCTTTCCCCACTCCCAGCCCTTTCCCTGGGGCCAGGAAATCTCCGGTGTGGGTGCCGGAGCAGTGAAGAGGGGAGGTCAGGAGGCGTGAGGCGTGGAGGCGTCAGTCCTGCGCTGAGCTCCGGGGAGCGAGGGGAAGCAGCTGATGGCTGGTTTTCCTCCACCAGCCCGTGGGAAAGGAGTTGGTGTTTGAAAAGTGCATTTCCTGGAGCATGATGCTGGCCTCTTTTTTTTTTTTTTTTCCTTTTTTCTTTTTTTCTTTTTTTCCCCCAATGTGCTGGCTGAGAGTGCTCCCCAGCTCTGCGGGAAGGGTGGAGTGGACGGTGCTGTCATGTCTGCTAGTGGGGCTGAGACTAGGCATCACCCCACTGCTGTGTGGGTCCTGGGGACGAGCGGGAGTCCTCTGGGTCTGAGCTGTGCCTGTGATGCTCTGCACCCATCGGCCCTGAGCCCTACTTAACCTCTTTGTCAGGCGAGGTGGGACAGAGAGTTTGGGCCCTGCTGGGTGCTAGGAGAGTTGGGGTCACACCCCTCATCCCAGGCCCCCACACCCCCCTGCCCTGCGCTGGCTTTGTCCCCATTCCTGGGCTTTATCCCAGCCCATGGGGTTTGCCAATGGGGTCTACCAGATCCTGACAGCCTGGAGAATCCCATTCTGCAGTGACTTGCTTGCTCCCTTCTTCCCCCAGGCTGTGGGCACTGGTGGCTTGTGGTGCTGGGGTAGGAGGTTTTGGGGGAGATGGAGAGGAGATGCTGATCTCCCCTTTTAGGAGGGCTTTGTGCTGAGGGTAGGAGATCACGTTTGCTGGGGTTCCCTGCACCATCCCTCTGTTGGAGTCCTTCCTCTGGACCTGGTGCTCCCTCTGCCTTAGGGACTCACAAAACCAGGCTTTTTCCACTGCTGTGGTTGAAGCTGCATCCAGGAGCAGGGATGGAGCCAAATGCAGCTGCCCTGCTGCTGGGGTATTTGGCCCTTTCCCACCATGGCACTGTCAGGAGGTCCCAGTCCTTCCCAACTCTGCAGGGCTGGGCTACTTGCAGGATGCTCATGCCCCTCACACCTGCTGCTGAGTGTTGTTGTCCCTGAGCCCAGGCCTCATGGTGCTTGGGAGGGCTAGTGCCGTGATCCAGGCACTAGCCACAACCCTGCCTTGCTTTATTCGTTGGCCCTGGGCCACCGCTGTAAGGTATATCTGTTCCAGCTCAAAACTGGCTGTGCTGGTCCAGGGGTTAGATGCAGGTGAGTGCTGAAGCTGCCATCTCTGCTGGGCAGAGCCCTCTTTGCAGCACACAGCCCTGGGGAGACCTCTCAGATCAGCCCCAGTGCATTTCCTGCTGGTCCCCATCTTGGCCAGCAGCTCCTCACCTGTCTCCCACCCTGTGCTTTCCCTGTAGGGGTGCAGTCCCGGGAGAAGCCCCTGGAGGAGAGCGCTGCCCTTGCCCGCAAGCGAACCCCCAGCGACAGCCACTATGAGAAGAGCTCACCGGAGCCCAGCTCGCCCCGCAGCCCCACCGTCCTCTCGCCGGAGGTGGTCAGCACCATTGCGGCCAACCCTGGAGGGAGGCCCAAAGAGGTGTGCTGGGGTGGGGGCGCTGACAGGGGGCAGGTGCCTCTGGGGAGGAGGAAGGCTTGGTTGGCACCCGCGGCATCCCAGGGGGTTGAGGGTCAATGATGCTTTTTGTGGTGGTGGTGGCGGTTAGCAAGGAGGAGGTGAAAGCCTTCCCTTTGCCCCCTCTGCTCCCTCCTCGGGGTGTCCTGGAGGTTTGTGCCCATCATAGGAATGGGACTGACCCTTTCTCCTGCTCTCCCCAGCCTCACCTCCACAGCTACAAGGAAGCCTTCGAAGAGATGGAGGGTGCCTCCCCTACCAGCCCACCCTCTGGCGGCGGTGAGACTTCTCCCCCCACCCCAGCCTTCCCTGTCTCGCCACAAACCCCTTACTCCAACCCCTGTAAGTGCCGCGGCTCCGGGAGGTGGAAGGGCTTGGTGGGTGGCTCTTGGCAAGCCAGAAATTCGACAAGGGTCAGACAGCTCCCGGCTCCAGACACCCACCGCCACGTTAATCACTCCTTCTCTCCATCCTCCTCTCTCCTCTGCATCCCACCACTCCATGCTGCCATCAGCATCCCACTGGCATCAGCATCCCATGCTCGGCACCCTCCTGTCGGCTTTTTCCCACCTTCCACTCACTGGGGCATTTCTTGGATGGGATCCCAAGGCAGGATAAGGGGAGAGGCAGGGTCTCAAAGACAGCATCCTTTCACCCTGTCCTGGTCCCGCACCTCCCTATTTTTCCTACTGCCGTGGCAAGAAGGGCAGCAAGGCTGTGGTAGCAGGCGAGCAAGGGGGAGGCAGGAGAGACTGAAGACTGGGAGGGGGCTTGGGGCAGACATTCGCGCACCGTGCCACTTCTTGCTTGCTGTTTGCAGGGCAGGAGGGAGAAAAGGCTGGGGCCTGCCAGCCCTTTGCATGCAGCTTGTCTCTGGCGTGGCATGCCTCCTTTCTGACTAACCCTGACTGCGCCATCGCGGTGGGTTTGTGTGGACCGGGTTTGTGTGACTGGTTCAAGCGATGAACCCTGATGAGCAGCCTCATGCTGGCACAGCATGACTGAGGCTGGACCAGTGAAACAGAGCAGCCAGTCAACTGGGAAACCCATCAAAAAGACGGCAGTCCCCCCAACCCCCTCCAAAACGCTTTCGTAGGCTGGGCGATGCTCCAGGGCAGGGGATGCTCTGGCTGGGCACAGCCCGCTTTGGTGCCATGTCCTGGTTGCAATGAGGCCACCTGCCCCACCGTAGCTCAGCTCGTGGGGCTCAAGGCTGTTTCCTCCTCCGCTGTTGCTGTTCCTCCCCTGCAACCCGCTGACGTTTGAGCCCCGTCTCATGGGATGCAATGACCAGAGTGTGGGAGCGACCCCGGGGCACTTGGCAGCTCAGAAATAGCCCCGTTGTTCCGAGGGACTGGAGAGCTCAGCCCAAGGGCAGAAGCTTCTTGGCAGTGGGCTAGTGGCTCATTTTGGGGATGAATCACTTGCAGAGGTGATGGGAACAGCATAGCTGGGGACGTGGCCCAGAGGCAGTGCTTCTTATCCAACGCCAGCTGGGGAGCCCTGGGAAGTTTGAAGCTGCAGCTTGCAGGCTTTGCCAAAGTGCCCCCTGGGGGGATACCGGAGTGATTCCCTTGCACAGGGAGACAGCGGTCCCAGTGGAATTCCCGGCCCTGGGAGAACCCCTCTGCTCACCAGCCAACAAAGGCGTGAGCTGACATCACAGCTTGTGGCTGACCAGATTTGGGGAAATCAGAAACCCACCAGGGAAGGCACTGCCGTCTTGGTTTCCCGGGGACTCAGCTGCTCCAGCCCCAGGCTGCCGGAGGAACCTGGCCTTGGGGCGAGGGCCTGGCTTTCCTCTAGCGCTCCCACCACCCACCGCCTCCCAGCCTTGGCACAAGCCCTATGACGGTGCCACCAGTTGGGGATGTTCAAATGCTGATGGAGGGATGCGCCCTCTGGTCCCTCTTGCTGGAGATGAGACCTGGAGGTCTCCCCTGGGGAGATGCAGCATCAGGGAGATGAGTCAAACCTGGGGTCAGGAGGGGAGAGGAGGTGCTGTTGGCTCGGGAAGGTCCACCCTGCCCCGTGAAACCCTGCCACTCTGTACTGCCCGTGCATCCATACCATAGCCATACATACATACACAGTTCCTCCTGGTATGTACGTATGGGCACACGGGTACAGACCTCACGTGTGCATTGCCACCCCTTGGGGAACATGCTCTGTGCGAACATCCTCACCCACCCATTGAGCTGGTCTAGGGGGCAGGGGTCTTTTTTTGGTAGTCCCGCTGCCCCTTTCTTGGGAGTGATGAGCTGCTCTGGGACAGCCTGGTCCCAGCTCAGCCAGACATGGAGATCGGCAGAGCGGGGGATTAAGGTTTGGGAGAGCTGGGCTGGGGGGATGGCTGCTTGCACAGTGGCAATGAAAGAGGCTTTGTGCCTATTGTGGGACCATTCCCTTATGGGGACAGTGCTGGGAGACGGGGTTTGGGCCTGTCCTGGTGGGAATTGCATCTTTTCTCCGTCCTGCCAGCCCTGCGATGGGGCAGGTTGCTTGTTCCTGGGCACCTCCCGCCCTGTGACCTTTCCCAGATGGACAGAGGGATCAGTGCCCTTCCCCAGGGCGTTGCTTCATACAAGGGCATCTTCTCTTCCCAGCAGTGCCCCATTGCAGCCGGTGGGTGGGATGGGTCATGGGGGCTCTGAACCCCTGAGCAACTCTAGCCTTTTTGAAGCTTCATCTCCCAGCCCTCCACTAATGCTCTTGTGTCCCCTGTGCTGACAGTGCGTTCTCCCCCTGGCCTGGCCAAGACCCCGCTCTCAGCACTGGGGCTGAAGCCCCACAACCCAGCCGAGATCCTGCTGCATCCAGTGGGAGGTGAGTGCAGGCACGGGGGCTGCAAGGGGGTTTTGGGGGTGTGTGTCCATGAGGATACCCATGGAAGAGTCACCTGGCTGGAGAAGGCACTTCTGCCTCCCTTGTGAGGCCGGGTGACCCTGGGGTCCTTGTCACCTCCTGTGGGAACTCTGGGACTATGTGAGGGTGGGGGGATGTTTGTGCTGCCTGGGGGGGGGCTCAGCCCAGCAGGATCTTCAGTGGTGAAGGCTGGAAAACCCCAGGGTCCTGCCTCCTGCCCAGCCCCATATTCTTTCCTTCACTCCCTCCATCCCTTTTCCTCACCAGCACAGCTGGAGAGGGTTTGCTCTCCCAGAGCCGAGCCTGTCAGCCAGAACAGTATCCAGAGCCCTCTCCATCCTGGAGAGTTGTCTCTGGGTGCAAAGGCCCCGCTGCCCTGGGGATGCATCCCAGAGCAGCCTGCCAAGCCAGACCTCGCTGCTCCCCAGCACCTGGGGCCCCTTCCAGGGGGGGTATGGCCTGGCTGAGCCTCCCCAGCAGGGCCCTTCTTATTCTGCCCCCAAGGGTGAGCTGATGCTTTTTTTGGTGCTTGCTGAGTTTCCTGGAGCAGCCCTTCATGGTGGCTCCCCACTGTTCCCACTTCCCCACCTGAAACCAGCCTCTTGGGTTTTAGACATCATCTCTGGGACGTCCAGGTGGACCCTGGGGGTGTCCAGGGCTGGGTGTCCAGTTGGGGCGCAGTGTCAGGGAGGTATGGGGCTCTCCTTTGTGCTCTCTGTGCTCCTGCCTGAGCAAGGCAAAGCTGCTTAACTCAGATTTCTCTTTCTTTCTGTCTTGCATCTCCCTTCTCCCTGCTCTCATCGCTGCCCTGCCTCTCCATCTCTCAGACCTAGAAGGGGAGGTGGGCAGTGATTCTGAAGAAGGTAAGAAAGGCCTTTCTTTCTCTGTCTTCCCTGCTCGTCTCCACTGTCGGGACCATCGCTCAGAGCAGTCTCTGGCTGTCTGCGCCAGCAACCTTCCCTTGCACTGGCCCCCAGTGATGTAGGAGCCTGAGTCTTGCCCGTCCTGCTCCCTTTTGAGGAGGGGAACGTTGTGCCTTATGTCGTGGTTGGATTCCCCAAGGTCCAAATTGGACCTGGAGGTCTGTCACATTGGGTGGCAGTCGTCCATGAGGGCTGAGAGCTCTTTGTCGGTGCATGGCATCCTCACTGGTGGCACGCTGGGGATGCTGGCACGCCATGGTCAGCTTTGGATGAGAATGATGGGGGGCTGGGAGCAGCAGCCCTGGTTTTGGGCTCCTGCCCTCCCCTTCTGGCTTTGCTGCTGCTGTTTGGAGCAAAAATAAACCAAAGTGCAGCACAAAAGGTCAGCAGGCGCAGAGGCCACCAGTGTGCTGCCGGCTCAGCCAGCCAGGCAGCGGCGCAGTGCCGGCAGCCGGTGTGCATCTTCCACTGGCCGGAAGGCGGCCCAAATTCCTCCCCTCTCCCATTCCTGGGCTGCGCCTCTCTCGGGATGCCAAGGATGGGGCTGAGCTGGGACGTCAGCTGGGGAGTGGCTGCACTGATGGAGGAGGCACTGTGGGCTCTGGGGTGGCACGTCTCCTGGGGGGACGGAGGCTTCGGGAGTGGTTGCGATTTCCCGGAGTGCCGCCTGCTATCTAACAGTTGTGGGGTGGTTTTGCTTTCTTCTTTAATGAAACTTTGGGCCCTCGGGGCCGGGATGGGGAACTGTGTGTTCAAGATGGGTTTTGGGGAGAGGATGTCTCTTCCTCGGCAAGCTTGTGACGCTTCCCATGGCCCCGGGAGCTGTTTCTCCCTGTGAGTTCCTCAAAATGCACATGACCCAAACCTGAACGTTGTGTAATATTGGAGAAAGTGTTTGCTTGAAGAAAATGTTCTGCTTCCAGAGCTGACTTTTCAGTGATGGCTTCTTGGGTACATTAAAGGAAGAAAAGCTGCAATAAAACCAGGCTTTTCCCTCCTAAGTCCCCCCAGCTTTACTATTTCCGTCCAGCTTTAAGCCTCCAAAGACCCAAACATCGCCTCTCCTTTCCTTCCCACCAAACCCTCAGGAGCTCAAGTTGCACTGCTTCTCTGTTCCTGTGGCACTTCAGCCGCTTGCATGATGGCTGGTCCAGAGCAAGGGTGTCCGGCGACCCTGTGCTGGCTGGACTGAGTGGCCACCACCAGCCTCTTGCCCTGCTTCATCCTCCCTGATAACATGATGATTGAATCTGCAGTCCTGAGAAGGGACTGATGTTTTGGCTTAACAAAGCTTTGGCTTAGCACTCTCTGCACCCAGCCGCACACCCCACGAGATTGTCTGCCCCACCGCGACTCTGCTTAGCAGATCCCAGCCTGCGTAGTTGGGCTGCACTTGGGGTAGGGGGATGCTCTGGCAGTGTGGGAGCTTAGGGCCTGTCTACCACCTCTGAGGCGGCTTTAAAACAGCCTGGTGCAGTCAGAGTGCTGGGGATTTCTGTCCAGAGCGCAGCCTTGCTCAGATTCGGGCTTGCTGAACGACTGCCCACCTCCCTGGTGACTCAGAGCCTCTCTATTCTCCCACTGTCTTCCTGTCTCCGGAGCCTTTTCCAAGAAAACACCAGGAGGCAAGATCAGATTTTTCAACCTAAAAAAGTCCTGCCTGAAACTTCCTAGGTGTTTTTTCTTTCTTCTTTTTTTTTCCCTGTATTGAACCAAACGACGTGAACACATGCTCACGGTCACACACATTGCTGTGGCACGTGTGCTGTTCCCCTCCCAGAGCCCCTGGCTGCTGCTTTGCTTCATCCCCCACCTTTGCAGGAGGGGCTGGCATTTTCGCAGCCCTTTGGTCTTAACGTCTTGCAGGCTGACTCATATGTACTGTCTGGCTAATTTTAGTCTGGGGTGGGGAGCTGGGGGGGAAAAGTGAGTAGCTGTGAAATTAATTTAATTACCTAAGCAGCGATGAGTTTCTTGCAGCTGCCCTGGGCGTCCTCCTGGGCAGTGCCTTATCCCTGTCACTCAAAGCCACATGTCCTGCCTCCGATGATGGTACCCAGCCTTTGTTGAGGTCCTCAGTCTGGTTTTAGCTCAGATCTTTCCTGGGGTGGTTGAGCAGGGCTGGGCAGGGAGATCAGCCCAAGGGATTGACTCCTCCTCCCCTGTCTGCAGGCAGGCGGGGCACAGAGGGGAGGAGGGGGACCTGTGACAGTCTTTCCTTGCAGCCCCCTTGTCTGGCACCGATCATGGAGCTGTGCATTGGCATTGCTGGCTGCGAGGGGGCCAGCTTGTCGGCAGCCTTACCCGGAGCCCGGCTGTTATGACTAATAATAATAATGTTTGTCTTGCTAATTACTACTACGGAGCTGCCTCAGGCGTGGCCAGCCTGGAGCCAGGGACCTGCAAGGATGCCCAGCCCACAGTGTTCGACACTTAGGTCATTGTGCCCCAGCACAGAGGCAGTCAGTGGCATGTGCCAGCCAAGGTGTGAAATGGCTGCGAGGACACTGGGGGACAGTGCTGAAGCTGTAGCCCCTTCCTATAGCACAGCTTTTGAGGGGGCCTAGGGGCTGCAGGGGCTATCGTAGGGATAGGGCCCAGCCTGGATGGAGCAGGAGGCAGGGGGTAAAGGGAGGATGGAGGGCTGGGTTTGGCGGCTGCTGAGGCTGGTGATGGCCAGCCCAGCCCGCTGCTCCTGGCACGGGGCAGCTGGCTGGTTCCAAAGGAAAATTGCTTTTCTTGGTCGTGCTCATGGGCTCCGGTTTCAAGGCGGGCTGTGAGTGAGAGTGTTGGATGCTGCAATTGGAAATAGCTGGAGTTGCTCTCTGGTCTGCTGCTGGAGATGGCTGGCAGAGGTGGGCTGCCCAGGGCAGGGACTGCAGGGCATCATTGTCAGTTGTGAGTCAGCATACGCTGGGCAGAGTCACAGGCTCTATTTTTAGGGGGTGAGCAGGGAGCACGACGTGTGCTGTGTGGCATCCCAGGCGGGGAGGGACGCTGACTCAGAGCAGGGTGGAGGGGCTGTGGCAGGGGTGACCTGGTTGCTTTGGGGAGAGGGTTGGGTGTGACTCCCCTCCATGTGCCTTGGCAGGGGTCTTCAGCATCCCTTGGAGCAACCTAAAGGCCCAGATGAGCCAGAGGTGTTTTTACACAACCCCTGGGGGAAGAGGAATGGGGGAAATGTGCCAGTGGAGGAGCTCAGCTCAAGTACCTTCACTGGCTGAGATGGGGATACTAGGAAGGGCATGGCCCCCTTCCCATGCAAGCTGTGGGCTCATCCATTTCCCCTTCTCTCTTGCTGCAGAGCCCAGGAGCTATGTTGAGTCGGTGGCTCGCACGGCCACGACGGGCAGGGGAGGGAACGTGCCCACCACCCAACCTGGAGGCCCGGAGGTGCCTGCCAGGAACGGCACCTTCAGCAACTCCTTCACTGCTCCCAGTCCTATCTCCACCAGCAGCCCCATTCACAGCGTGGACGGGTAAGGTAGTGGGTGAAGGTCCTGGGGGCTGGTAGGGCTGGGGCTGAACCCTGACAGGTGCACAGGCTTGCTCCCACATTCAGATTGCCTTTGCAAGGATCACCGTCTCCCCACATAGGTTTTGGAGCTCCCGGCCAACCATGCAGCTCAGTGCCCTGAGGAAACAAAGCTGGGTCACTGGTGGTCACTTAGTAGTCACTGGACCCCAGCAGCATTTTGCTGGGAACCCAGCCCCTGGGGTGGGAAGAGGGATGGGGTCTGTGCTAACCCCTAGCCCTGGGTTAGGCTGAACATTGGTCCCCTGTGGTGCAATGGAACCATTGTCCCTGCCCCCTCTCCACCCTGCCCATGAGGTGTCCTGCACCAGCCTAGTCTGGCAAGGCTGGCAGGAAGGAACGAACTAGGCGTTTTGCTGGGAGAGGAGCTGGTAAAAGGCTCTGTCTCCCAGAAAGTCATAGTTTGAGAAGGAATTGGGATGCATGGTGAAACTAAAGCTGCCTCTAGTTGCTTTCATGCAGCTGGCAGGACCCATCCCACCATTGCTTCTGAACAACTGAGCAGCTTGCTGGCGCTGTGCCTCATTTTCCCTGTGCACTACTCCCATGAGGATGCCAGCCAGCACCAGGATTGAGCGGTGGAGCTGAATTGTGCTTCTCCTTATCTCTCCTCAGGGCCTCCCTCCGCAGCTACCCATCAGAGGGCAGCCCCCATGGCACGATTACACCTCCCCACGCCTCGGCCGAGCCTGTTTACCGGTCACCTGTCAGCTCGCAGATGCCCTCTGCTCACAGCAGCTACCAAAACTCGTCTCCATCTTCCTTTGTGATGGTCCAAGGCGGGGTCCCGGGCTCGGCATATGCCAGTCCTGACTACCCCGATGGTCGAGCTGGCCTCCAGCCGGACCCCCAAGCTCGGCCGCAGCCACAGGTCAATGTGGTGGGGGTCCACGTCCTGCCGGGGAGCCCCCGCACCCTGCACCGGACAGTGGCTACCAACACGCCACCCAGCCCTGGCTTTGGGCGAAGAGCCATCAACCCCGGCATGAGTGGTGCTCCTGGCAGCCCTGGGCTGGGCAGACACGCTGTGGTGGCCCATGGCAACCTGGCAGCCCCACCAGGGAGCCCCAGTCTGGCCAGGCATCAAGCCGCAGTGGCCACCCCTCCTGGCAGCCCCATGTATGGCTACCCCAGCCCAGAGGAGAAGCGCCCAACGCTGTCTCGGCAGAGCAGCTCCTCTGGCTACCAGCCTCCCTCCACGCCGTCCTTCCCCGTCTCGCCGGCATACTACCCTGGCACGAGCACGCCGCACTCCTCCTCCCCGGACTCAGCTGCCTACCACCAGGGCAGCCCCACGCCGCAGCCTGCGCTGCCCGAGAAGCGGCGGATGTCAGCCGGGGACCGCTCCAACAGCCTCCCCAACTATGCCACCATCAACGGCAAGGCATCCTCCCCCCTTTCCAGCGGCATGTCCAGCCCCAGCGGTGGGAGCACTGTCACTTTCTCCCACACCCTGCCAGACTTCTCTAAGTTCTCCATGCCAGGTAAGGGATGCCCTTGGAGGTCCCCACATCCTCCCACCCTGCTCAGGGCTCTTCCCTCCTCACTGACTGGCAGGGAAGGGGTTGCAGCCACATCCTGATTTAGCCCTTTTGCCCGTCCCCAAACCAGCGGCACCGCCGGGTCTTAGGCCATTTCCTGCGCTTTCTGGAAAATCCAAACAGGAAAAGCACCGACCTGGCGGCATCGCTGGTGTAAACAGCGTCCAGAGTTGTGTATGGGGAGATCAAAGCACCTGGAGGTGTTTTTTCTCTGCTGTGGGGATGCGCTGACCTCCAGGCCCTGTTCTCAGCGGGCTTTACCCCACCGAGACCCTGCTGTGGCGCTGCCTTCTCATTTCAAATGGTGTGGTCTGCCCTGGCTGCCGCCGTGCCTGGAACACCTTCACTGGCTCCCATTACGGGACACATTGGTGACGCCAAGATTGGGCTGATAGGACCAGGGGAATAAAGCCGTGGGGCAGCGGTGGCTCCGGCTGCCGGGCCAGTTTCGCTGCTGAGTGGGCAGCCCTTTGTGGGCATGCTGGCGCCCGCCCCGGCTCTGTGACTCTCTGTGGCTGGGGACCTTTCCCAGTGGGGAAGCATGAGCAATTAAAAGCTGTAACAATTAGTGAGTAGGCTGGGGAGTGGAGTGAGCCCCCTGCCTCACGGAATGAGGCTAGATTGCAGAGGGCTGATAGCACGCCTCCAGCAGAGATGCTATCTGGCCCTCCGGGTTATTTGCTTGGTTGTTTTTGGAAAGCAGGTGGTTGGAAATGTTTCCCGAGCAAAATGACAGCTTCACAGACAGAGGACCGGCTCCCATTGGGGCTGTGCCACTGATGGGCACTGTGCGAGGCAGGGTGAGGCTGGGGCTTGAGGCTGCTTTTCCCGGGGTAGGTCAACCTGTCCAGTTTCCTCTGCACAGAGCAAAGATAAGGGAAAGAATTTCTTTTTATGATGGACAAGCCAAACCTTGACCATCAGAGAGCAGTGAAAGTCCTCTGAAGTCAGAGTATCTCCCCACCACCCTCTGGACATATGTCTTTCCTCTGACTGCTTTCATCTCACCTGGCCGTTTCCCTTTTAAATGATGAATTCCCGTTTTGTGTCTGGCTGTGTGGCAAAGAGGCTCATCCGAGGCACAGCCCTTCAAGGGCTCTTGTGGTTGGATTGAGCTTTAGGTGCCCAGCAGCTCCGTAAGCTCCAGGTGATGATCAGCCTGCCTGGGTATGGAGGATTTGGTTAAAGTTAAAGCAATGTCCTGGGGCTGAAAAAAGGTGGAGGTGTTAATGCTGTAGCTGGTTTTGCTAAAAACCCATGTGGATACAGAATCTTTTGACTTTTTTCTTGTCTTCTCTTCCCTGCAGACATCAGCCCTGAGACTCGTGCCAATGTCAAGTTTGTGCAAGACACTTCCAAGTACTGGTATAAACCAGAGATCTCCAGGGAGCAGGGTGGGTAAATGCACAGGGCAAAGGATACGGTCAAGTGAGCCATGGTGGGGAGCTGGGGTGTATCTGGAATCACAGGGATCAGCAAGGATTTCCCTTAGGGGCTGGGTTAGAAGTGAAGGTGGGTAGTGGATGCTCAGACCATTGCAGAGGGGGATTGAATCCTGGCTCAGCTGCAGGCTTGCATGGTGTAGGCTCCCTGAACTTTCCCCTGGGGGGAGGAGCACTGGTCCCTGCAGTGTGTGGTGGATCTATGCAGTTTAGGCTGCAAAGCACCCAGATCTTGAGTTGAGAGAGCTCAGAGGGGTCTTGGAGATGTGGCTAAGAGAGGAGAACAAGGAGGGGCAAAGGTGCCTTCAGGGGCAAGGTCCCAGCATTTGGTCCCTGGTCCCTGCCTGCTCTCCAGTGCTCGGTTGCTTAGATCTGGGCTGGTGGGAATGGGCACTCTGAGATGCTCACACAAGGACAGCAGAGGTGGGGGGGAGATGCACCCCTGCCTGGCCACAGACCCACCCTCATCCAGAGGTGCAGGGGGAACAGCAACTTTGTGGTGCCTGGCTATGTGTCCCTGGAGCTAGGGCTCCCTATCCTGACCCACACCTGCTGGTTTCAGGGGGCACGTTGGCTCTCACCATGCAGGCTCTGAGGTCTGCCATTCTCTCCTGCAGCCATTGCACTTCTGAAGGACAGGGAGCCAGGGGCTTTCATCATTCGAGACAGCCACTCCTTCCGGGGAGCCTACGGCCTCGCCATGAAAGTAGCTTCTCCGCCTCCCACGGTCATGCAGCAGAACAAGAAAGGTATTGTGTGCCGTTCTCCATCCCACACCGGGATGCTTTCCGTCGTTCAGCCGGGGCAAGCGGGCAGCCGTGTCTGCTGCGCCAGTTGTGCCCTCGGGTATGTGCTGATGTGGCAGGATCCCTCCCTCTCAGCCCTTCTCTCCCAGGGCACAGGGAAGCACCAGACACCCTCTGCTCTGAGCTGCAGAGGGCTCAGGGGCATCTGCATCTTGGGTTTTGGTATGGTGAAATGGGCACAGCCCCCTCATCCCTCCAACAGCATGGGGGAGCTTGGCTTGGGGTTGACCCTGTGCAAAAGGCTGGATATGAGGAGGGTGTGTGGAGTGGCAGGGACCCCTCTGTCAAGCTGAAGCACTGATTTCCTTGTGGGACTGCAGAGTAGGAGGAGGGTGGCTCTGGTGTGATAACATCCCATCTCTTCCCAGGAGACATCACCAATGAGCTGGTGAGGCACTTCCTCATCGAGACTAGCCCACGGGGTGTGAAACTAAAAGGATGCCCCAATGAGCCCAATTTTGGTGAGTGCCCCTGGTGTGCTTCCCATATGTGGGGTTGGGTTGGGAGTGCCTTGCCTTTGCTGGACTATCAAAGCAGAGCTGTCGGGTGTCTGGGACAGCCCCCACCTCTGTGACTGTCTCTTGTCCCTGCATAACTGAGTCCTGTGGGCATTTGGAGGCTCTGGGGTTATGCATATTCATGAGCGCACACAAATGTGCCTGTATGCACAGGTACGTACCTTTCTGCACACACACAGGACAAATGATGCTGCTGGGCAGGGTGGAGAGCAGAGGCTCCCCTTGTTCCATTTATCATATGGCTAATGAGCTCTGAGGTGCTGCACAAGGACCTCTGCCCCATTCATTGTTTCTAAGGTGGCCCTGGCATCTATGCCCCCTCACTGAGCCCTCCGTGGGCACGGTGGTTTCAGCGAGGGGAATTGCCACGTGTGGCATTAGGACCACAGTGAAGAAACTCGCCAAGAAGCGTGTTCCCATCCACCCGGAGCAACAACAACTTAACACTAGGGAAACTTGTGTCCCCAGCCCTGTGATGACCATCTCCCCTCTCTCCCTAGGCTGTCTTTCAGCTCTGGTGTACCAGCACTCCATCATGCCCTTGGCCCTGCCCTGCAAGCTGGTCATTCCTGACCGAGGTAAGAGCCAGGACCAGAAGGGATTGCGTTTGCCCCCACAGCCTGCAGGGACGAGGTAGGTTTCCAAGCAGGGAGCACCAGTAACTGTCTCATGTCTTCTAGATCCCATGGAGGAAAAGAAAGACACTGTGTCGGCCACCAACTCGGCCACGGACCTCCTCAAACAGGGTGCAGGTGAGTAGAGAGGGGCTGTTGCGGGGTGAATGTGACTTGGGGCAGTGGTTGACCCCCTACCTGCTGTCTCCCTTTCCAGCCTGTAATGTCCTCTTCATCAATTCGGTGGAGATGGAGTCGCTGACGGGCCCCCAGGCTATTGCGAAGGCCGTTGCTGAGACGCTGGTGGCTGACCCCACGCCCACCGCTACCATTGTCCACTTCAAAGTCTCTGCACAAGGCATCACCTTAACCGACAACCAGAGGAAGTAAGAGCCCCTACAACCATGTCCCTGGGTCCCCAAAGCAAATGGGGCTGTGATCCAGGGAGCGTGTCGATGATGTCCCTGGGGTGGCATGAACCTGGTCAAGGGTAGGCTTTGTCCTTGACTCCTGGAGCATCCTAGGGGAGACCTATGGGAGTGTCCCCTATGCCAGTGGGGCTGGACTGTGGTGGGGCAGAGGTGGGGGCTGCCTGGCCCTGACGCTCCCTACCTTGTGTTTCAGATTGTTCTTCCGAAGACACTACCCTCTCAACACCGTCACCTTCTGCAACCTGGACCCCCAGGAACGAAAGTGAGTGCCCTAACTTAGGGGGAGCACATGTCCCCTTCCCCTTTCCCTCTCCCAGACTTTTGGGCTGCTTGGAGCAGGGTCATTGCTTGCTCTGTTCCCCTTGCTCCTGCAGCGGGTAGGGATGGAAGGTCCCCTTGGATACTGTGAGGAAACACCAGCTTCTCTTGGTGATTTCTTGGTGTCTCCAAGTATCTCCATGCTGGGGGAGAGGTGCATCAGGTTTTTTTCCATAGAGCCAAGCCTCTGCAAAGCCAGGCTGGCCCTTCAGCGTTGGTGCAGTGGCCCCCATGACAGCCCTGTTTCTCTGGGGTGCAGAAGGCACCATCCCTCACACCTCCTCTTCTCCTTGCAGGTGGACTAAAACTGACGGCAGTGGCCCTGCCAAGTAAGTAATTTCTGTACTTCCCAGCTGTTTCCTCCCAGCCACTGTCATGGTGGCTCACATTTGTGTTTGACCGTTGGCTGGGAGGTGCCCCATGCAGGGCAGCCTCTTGGCCATCCGTGAGATGGGCTCAGCTCCTCTCTGTGGGAACATTTCACCCAAGCATGAGACCATGGTCCTGGGGACTTGGGAAGCGTCTTTCAGCCAATTCCTGGTCAGAGCAGGCATGGCCATGGCCGAAATGGCTTTACTGGAAACTCTCCCAGTGGAGTGAGTGAGAGCCACGTCATGGAGCGGAGCCTGGGGTTATGCTACTGGCTCTTCCATTTCCTCCTGTCCTCCCTGTCCTAACCCATGGGAGCGCAGAGCCGCTGGCTGAGTCCATTTCCAGGGACCAATTCCCACTAATTTTAGCCATTGTGTTAGCAAAGGGGTTTTTATTAGGATGTTCAGCTGCTGGGATGTTTCCCCTCCCCAATTAGAAATGCCACGACCTGGGCCTGTCTCACATTCTGTTCCCCCGTATTTATAACTTGAGTTTGCACGTTCTAATTAAAAGGGGAAAAAAAAAAGGGACATTTTATTCATCAGGGGAGAGACAGACAGAAATAACCTCATGGTCTCACCCAGCTCCCTGTGTCCCCACATGGCCTTCGTGTCCTACAGGGTCTACCCCAATGCGCAGCCCATCACACCTCTGTGGTTTCAAGAATCATCACTCAAACCAAAGCAATGCTGTGATCATCTTGAAGGTCCCTTCTTGGGGACAGTCTAGAGGAGGGTGGCAGGGATGGTGAGAGCAAGGGGGGGTTGGCCGAGAGATGATGGAAATGCAGTGCTGGCCTTCAAAGAAACCGCAGCAAAGGGAAGAGTAGATGGGTCTTCATGCGGACCGGTTTGGGGTGTCTCCCTCTGTGTCATGCAAGGTGGATGTTAAAGAGGGGAAGGTGGACAAGACTGTGCTGGAAGAGGGTGGTGGTGTTTTTTGGGTGAGCAATGCTGGCAAACCTCACTGAGCCTCTTGCCTTCTCCCCACCCAGGCTCTTTGGCTTTGTGGCCAGGAAGCAAGGGAGCACCACAGACAACATTTGCCACCTCTTTGCTGAGCTGGACCCGGACCAGCCGGCTGCAGCCATTGTCAACTTTGTCTCCAGGGTCATGCTTGGCTCCAGCCAGAAAAGATGAGCTGGTGCTTGCGGGTGATTCTTGAATTTTGGAGAAGGACTTGGAGCTGATCCGAGAAGGAGTGTGAGGAAGTGCATTGTGGGAGAGGGAAGTGAATTAGGGGGGGAAAAGGGTTGGAATTTTGGAGGAAAACAGCAAACAAAAAAAAAAACCCCAACAAAACCCCTAAAAACTCAACACAGGCCAAACACACACATAGAGGAACCAAAACCATGCACCTACATAAGAGAGCCACAAAGTCACGCCAGACAGGATGCATGTCCCATCGCAGGGAAGGTGACCAAAGTGAAGGTGGCAGCGAGAGGCACGTTCCCAGCTTTTGCCATCATGGTCCCAAGTGGCGACATCCACTTGGGACTGAACGTGGGACCATGACTGGTGTTTTCCATTTGGAAAAAAAAGAGACAACTGACAAAACCCGTGGAAGAAGCTCCATCCCAGCAGCTCCATCAGCGAATGTCTGCTGTGTGTTTGAAACGACCCGTAGGAGTAAACAACATGGGCTGGGTCTGTGCGACACCAGAGGAGATGCCTTCAGAAACTTTCCCTTGCCTGGCTGCAGCGGAGGGTCCTCACTGGCCCCCACTCTTCTCCTGAAACCTGCTGTCTACCTGGCAGCTTTCTGGGGACGTGGCGGGGGGTGCTTGGTCCTAAGCCCTCCTGTCCCCAGGGAGCTTGGCCATGGGCTGACCTCCGCTGTTGACCCGGAACCCAGCACTGGTCACAGGTGAGCCACTGTGAGTCTACCTGGAGAGGGGGGGTCACAGCATTTCCCCACCTCCCTGGGGTTCCTTGTGCCCCCCCATCCTGTGAGGAGGTATGGGGGGCTCCTGCCGCCCCGCACCTGGGGAAGGCAGATGCTCCCTGGGAACCTCCCCAGAGGATGCAGAAAGCAGCCTCCTCTCCCGTCTTCCCCTTTTCCCTCCCGTCACTAGTCCTCTTTGGCAGTTTTCTCCTGCGGCCTGTCACACGTTCTCTTAACACAGACAAAAAAAATACAAAACAGAAAGGAAAGAAAAACATTGTAATAATAATAATAATAATAATAATTATAATAATAGTGGATGCTGGCACAGGTGGGTTCCCTGTGCGAAGCAGCGGACCCGTGGCTACCCCTGTCTCGCTCTTCGGAGACGCGCAAACAGTTTTTAAATTGCATGGACATTCAAGTTGCACGAAAGGCAAATGACTACAAGTAACTCAGGCGCTTTTTTCTCCTTTTATTTTGGAGGCCACGTTAAAAGAAAAAGAAGGAAGAAAATTTAAAAAAAAAAAAAAAAAAGAAAGGACCTGGCAGTTGCTGGGCAGGTTTGGCTCAGTGGGGAGGTAACGGGTCCTCCGAGAGCCACCCTGCTCGACACATGCATACCCCCAAAACCGGCTGGCTGGAGGCTCATGCCCCCTGAATGCACTGTAGTTTTGCAGTGGCTTTGATGCCATTGGGCCAGCTGGGGTATGAGAGAGGCGAAGGGCCCCCGTATCACTGTTGGGGGAGATCATGGTTGGGGGGCAGCAGGCAGAGGTCCCAGCCCCACAGTGCTGGGGAGGGGGGCAGAGGATGCTTCAGTCACACGTGCAGGTTTGGGGCAGGGGGAGCCGTCTGGCTGGAGCCACGGGGTCATTGCTGAGCTCTCTGCTGCAATTATTCCCCTCCGAGAGCTTTTTGAGAGAAGTTTTCAGTGCAAAGTGGCCCAAATAGTCTATTGGGGGTAAAAATTAGAAACACAGCACTGCGTCCCCCCTGGAGAGCTAGTCTCCCTTGGATTGCCCTTGCCTTGATATCTATAATATATATACAAGCTATACTGACAAAATACTGTAAGCTAACGAAATTTTAAGGAGGAAAAAAGGTTAAATTTACACTCCAAAAATATTTATTTTTGCCATATTGCTTTCCGCGCATCATATCTCCCCCATTATATCCACCCCCCACCTCCCCCTTCCCCTGCCCTGGTGAAACACCTGCACGTTAAAAGAAAATCCAGAGCAAGGAAAAATATGGATGGGGGAAGAGGCGCAGGGGCCCCCGATGTCGGGGCGGTGTGGTGTGACCAGTGTGCGTGTGGGGGAGCAAGCGGCGCAGGTGCCCGGAGGGGGCTGGAGGCTGTACTGATGTGCTGAAGTGAGCGTGAAAGGATGCGTAGCGAGGAGTTGGTTGTGAGATGGCGGCAGGACTGGGGGGTCCGGGTGGAACTTTCCACCTCCCCGGCTCCCCGGCTGCATGGATGCAGAGACCTTTTCACTTTCGATGTTTCCAAAAAACGATTCCCTCCTTCTGCGAAATTCAAGCGAGATGAGAGACGATCTCACCCGTAATCTCTTCACCCTGCCGTTCACCAATTAGAGAAAACACTGTGTTTATAGATATATAAAGATATATTTTTGAAAGCCTCTATTTTTCAGACTTGGTTATCTCACTGCTAAGAAAAGAGATGATAATAATGTAATTTTATTTTAATCTGCTGCCTTGGAAACTGGTGCTTGAAACTCCCATTCCTCTTTTTCTCCCTGTACAAATGAAGCAGATCTAAGCACCCCAGAGATGTCGCGTAGAAGCCGACCCCAGCAGATACCTGCCAATAACATCACGCCTGCTTCAGGCCTGAGCCACTCACGGCTTCCCCACTAACCCACTATCTGAAGATTTAGACCGTATCCAAATCTCAAACACTAACAAAATTGTCTGATGATTATATTATTTTTTTAACACACAGCTAATCACCTTCCAATGATGTAGCCGGGTGTTTGTCAGCTCCCTTTAAAGGCACTTTTTTTTTTTTTTCCGTAACTGCCGTTTCTGTCCCCAGGAGAGACCGTCAGCTGGTCTGGAGGACTACCCAGGTCCTGGGGCTGGTGGGGGCCTACTGTTGATATTTTTTCCTTATGAAAGGGACAGAAAAGAATCTTTGGATTTTTTTCTTTGGTTTTTGAATGCAGTCATGGTATTTGAGATTCAAGCTTGCACGAGTTAAGCCCAGCATATGTTTTGTTGTAATCACACTGCCGTTGTCAGCAGCCGGATGGTATCGCTCTCTCGCTCACACACACACAGACACATCCCTCCTTCCTGCACAAAGAACTGCATATATTCTTGCCAAAGATATCCTTAAAAACGCACTTTTCCCAACATATATATATATATTTTTTTTTTCGTGTGTAAATTTATTGTACGTGCCCTTTTTTTGTTGGTTTGTTCTTCAGAGAAGCCCCTTCCCACCCGTCCTCCCTTTGCTGTCAATGTTGCTGTCTGTTGGGAAATGCTCCCTGAGGGGGGGATCATTTGCTGCCTGTCCCAAATGGTAGCACCTGCGACGTGCAAAGTGTGGTGTTCCCCTTCAACAGGGCTGCCTCCGGCTCTGGTACCCTAGGAACTATTTTGGGGGATGATCCATGTCATCATCTGCTGATGGGATGCACCCATCTCACGGTCTTTGCCAGCCCCTCATTGCCAGTGGACATGGAGGGCTTATGGGTCTGAGCAGATAAACTGAGCAAAGTTTGGGGTTGCTCTGGATGCAACATTTTCTGGCTGCCCCCTGGTCAAACCACACATGGAAAACAAACCAGGTAGGGAGAAAAACCGATCTCAGCCTCTGGGCATTGATTTTGCAGTGAGTTCAACCACCTGAACCGAAGCGCAAAGTAAATCCCCACCCAGCAGGTCGAGCGGGTAAAGAAACCCGTTGCCCCAAAAACCCCAGACAGCAGCATCAACAAAAGGCAACCCTCCCCGTTGAAGCAGGCAGGAGGATCAGACAGCAAAGGAGCCCGCAGGGGCTTGTTTCATTTCGTTCGTTTGTTTTGCAAATTGCGAGGTTGGTTTGGGGTTACTAATGTTTTTTTTTTTCTTTTCCTTAAAAAGGAAAAAAAAAAAAACCCCAAGGAAGCAACTCGACATTTCTGTTGGCAGATCCTGTGCTGTCATGTTACGCGTGGGTTTTTTTTTTTGTTGTTGTTGTCTTTGTTACTTCGGGAACGTTACAGATTTATTTGCTAATCAGTGTTAATGAACAGTTTCAAACTTTTAGACTCGCCTGTTTCTGTGTATTTATATAGATGGAAAAAAAATACGTTATATTTTGTATCTTTGTGCCCGTAATGTTGCGCGTGTAAGGATGACTTCGGTCGCACCATGTCCGTGTGTGAATGTGATGCCACTGTTGTCTTCCTGTTGTACAGATGTCAGATTCTTTGCAGTTCATTGTATGGCTTTATAAAGTGGTAAGACAAAAAAAACCCAGTTATATAAAATATACTGTTGCTTGGAATGCCGGCTTGGTGTCTGGATTGCTGGAAATGTATCTTGAAATTTACGGGAGCGCAGGAATAAATGCTCTGTTCTTTTTGCACAGGGAAAAAGAAACCAAATCCTAAAACCCGGTGGGTTCTGTGTTTTCTCCTGGCTGTTATTCCCCCCATTCCTCGATGGCAGATTGGGGCCCCCCGATAGATGCTGGGCGGTGGGCGTGGGAAGAAGGAGGGGTTGTGCTGCTGCTTGTCAGCCTCCAGCTGCAGCTTGTGTTCACCAGATGCTTGCTAACCAGACAGCCCCCAAACTTCCTACATGGCTCTGGCTCCAGCTTGGGCTTTTGTTTACAAGGAGGGATCTCTCTGGCTTGCCCTGCAGGCACTGGGTGCTCTTCAAATCCTGCTGCCTTTAGGTGCAGTCTGTCCAGCCTCGCACATCCTCTTTGAGTCCATCTCCTGCAGAGGAGCCAGACTGGGATGATGCTGGTATGGGGTCTTTTGCCTTTGCTGAGGTGGTGTTGGGCTCTGCTCCCATTAAATCCCACTCCTTGCCCCTTTTGGAGCCATCCTGCTCCCCCTGTGCCTGGCAAAACTTTCCCCAAAGTCTCAGGCCTGGCTTTTCCAGCATTTGCAGAGCAATTCCCAGCATCCGTCATAGCCCTCAGCCCCAGTCTCTCTGGCTCCACTCCTTCCCCTCCTCTCTGAGTTGGTGGCCAAGACCTGGCCCCCGGGATGGATTGAGTTTAATTATACAAGAAGTATCAGCCAGAGCAGCGGCAGTTTCTCTGGCGCCAGCGCTGTTGCGGCTCAGAGGCTCAGAGCTTCTCCTGGGAGCTGGCAGCACTAAAAATACCTCTTGCCTTTCTCTAAAATAGCTGCAGGGCGAGGGGCGGATTGAGGGGGCTGCTTGCGCAGGGACCCCGTGCTGTAGGGCTTATGCTGGGAGGCAAAGGCAAGAGGGGTATAAAAAGAAAGGGGAGGAGATGGGATGGTTTCTTGCTCCCCAGAAATAGCTGTGGGGCTGTGGGTGGGCACCCGAGTGATGTGTCCTCTGAGCCAGGCTGTACCACGGGACCTCGGGAGGCACCTGGTGCCTGCCAGCCTTGGCCTTGTCTGTCACCCGTCTACCTGCCAGCAAGACAGGACCTGCAGCCTCCTCTCCCTATCTGACACTGCGGGGATGGTATTTTCTTGCCAGCTTCTCTTGGTTTGGTTTCTTCCCCGATTCCTGCTGGAATTGACTGCCCAGCAGCCGGCACCAGCCGCCAGCCTGTTCCTGGTGCTGCTGTCCCCCAGGCAGGAAGGAGAGGCGGCAAGTGACTGGCGAGGTGGCATGGACAGACTATTTGTTGCAAGCCATAAACTGCCATGGATTTCCACCCCCCCACCCCCTCCCCCTGCCCCTTTTCTGCAGTTAATTCCCCATTTCCTTTCCAAAATTCCTTGGGAGCTTCTGGTTTGTGTTTTTCCTCCACATGTTCTTATCTGCCACCCACTTCCCCTCGCTGTCTCTCACAGTGCAAGCTTTTCAGGGTCTTCCTCTTTACAGCTTGCTGCTGCCTCCAGGCTAGGCTGGTGGCTCTGGTGTGACCATCAGGAAAGGCAAGTCCCACCAGCTCCATGCAATGAAACCTCACCCCCATTGCATCCCCCTGTGCCTATCAAGTCCTCACCTTCAGGTTCCCAAATCAGTGGGGTTTTTTTCTAATTTCAGCACCTGCTCTGGAGTCTCTGGGCCACCCAGGGAGTGTTTCTTGTGGGTCTGTGAAAAGTGGCAAAGCTTCTGGTTCCTCTCTGCCTCCTGCTCTGGGAGAAAAGGATGGGCATGCTGTCAGACAGTCAGGAAACCCTGGGTTGGGATGAGGGCACCAAGCCTTCACTGAGGGCAAATATTCCTAGCCAACTCCCTTGCAGATGTGGTCAGACACCAAGCAACTTTTATCTGATTTTAAAGCCCAGGCCCTGGGACCCACAGGCTTATTGGCTCGTGAGGTGCTGTTGGCAGATAAAAGCTGGCTGGAAAACCATGCCCTGAGTTGCAGGGGGAGCCCCAGCAAGGAGGGGTGCTCCCGGAGAGAAACCCTGGAGTTGGGTCTGTCCCTCCACCACCATAATTTTTGGTTGACTGAGCTAGAAACAACCCTCAGATCTTGGGGATGGAGCAGTTTTATCTTCCTTTGCTTTTACCCTTTCCCAGGCTTCTCAGCAGTGCTGGGGCCTCCTCAGAAGCGTCCTCAAGGGACAGAAGGTGTGATACAACCTGACTTTTCCCAAGCATCGTGCCTAGGCAAAGGCCAGGAGCCAGGCAGCCTCCCCAGGGAGGGAAGGGTGGAGTAGACCTGATGTAGGCAAAAGCCACCCTAGGGCTAGGGTGACCTGTGCTCACGTCTGCACCCTATCCAGCAATCACTGTTCCTGTCCTCTGTCCTGCTGCAACCACCAATATCAAAACACCCCAGCCATGTCCTCCCTGCCCGTCGGAACCTGCCTTCACCCCGTTACCGCACAAGGGAGGGACTCGTCCATGTGGAGCTGGGGCTGACTGATGCTGCGTTGCTGCCAGCCAAGCACCCACATTCCGTTTCCCAGACCAGTTCAGACTATTCGGTGTTGTGAGCAGGAGAGACTGAGACCTGAAGTGAAAAACAGTCTCTGGGTGTTGAAGTCACTCAAGCATGCTGGAAGGTTTGATTGATGATCTTCTCCGGGGAGGTGGGTGTGCTGGGCAAAGTGATGCCTGCCACACACATGTGCACCCCTGTGTAACACATCACACACAGGTGAATGTGGCACATGCACGAGCTCCCTTGGGGGGCTGTGCACATGGGAATGGCAGTTACCTCCCTGCAGGCTGCAAACCCCACTGTGGTGTCCTGGATGCTGCTGCTGAGTTACTGCATCCCTGTGCTTCTCAGCCACTGCGTGCGATGGTGACACCCTGACCCATTAGTGGAGGGGCAAGGGCCCCTTGCCCAAGTGCCTGGGGGCTCCTGTTGACACACAGACCGGGTCTGAGCAGCACCAAACCAGGAGCTTTAGAGGTAAAAGAGAGGGGTCAGTCAGCTTTCCTTACCCCAGCAGCCTACTTAGAGCTCTCTCTGTTACCTGGGCCAGACCCCCAGCCCTACCCTGGGAGGGGACCAAGGCAGTTGTAAGGGACAGAATGTATGAGTGCCGCCATCTGACCCAGCTGGACCTGGGGAAGTCCATCATAGTGGTGAGAAAAGCCATCCCAGAAATGTCTCTAGGGGCTTCATTATCATCCCAGGGGGACGTTACTGCTTGGAGAGGGGCATCAACATGCAGCCTGTGCAGGAGTTACCCACTCTCCATGGTCATGGTGGTCAGGAAAAGGCAACAGAAAGGGATTTGAGTTAAATATTGAATAAAGAGGGACAAGGCAACACTCTGGAATGGTTTACCTGGACAGAAAGTGGACTCAAAACCCTGGAGGTGTTTGAGGGCAGGGAGGAGCGGGGCTGAGCTACTGCTTCTTGAGAGCAGAGAGATCTGTAGGAAGTCTGATCTATCCCTCGGAGAAGGAAGACCGGTAGGACTGGGCTGTTCTTCTGCCTTGTGAGGTTCTGGCTCCATCTACAGGGATGTGTCTCCAAGTGATGGAGGCCTTGGACTAACTCACGCCAAAGCAGGCTGGGCAGGAGGTAATATCTTCTCGCCTGTAGCCAGCTTCTCCTGCGGCTCCTCTCCTGCAGCGCACCTCTAAGTTGTGCTCCCAGTGCCCTGCGATGGATGGACAAGCTCAGGTGCAGCTGGGTTTGTACATCCCTGACATAAAGGGGCTGTGAGTTTGCTGGGTGGCTGTAGGACTGGGGTACAGTAGGAGGACCTTGAGCTGGGTGCAGAGCACTCCCAGCACTGCTAGTCCCAGACTTGATTGTTCTGCACAGCCTCTGCCAGACCCTGCCTGTCTTTCACATGAGCGCAGCCCAAAGATATGCCTGTGCCGGCCTTTGGTGCCAGCAACTCTTTCCACCCCCCATGGCAGTACCATGCAGCCTTGGCTCCCTTGGGACTATATAGTCCAAGCAAATCAAGCAGGCAGCCTGATTCAAAAGCTCAGGTGAGTAAAAGCAGCATTAGCTAGGTCTTTTCTCCCTGGTTAGTTGACGCTCACCATGTCACTGTCCTTCCTTGGATGCCCCTTATGCCAGCTGTCTTAGGTGGACATGAAGTAGTGACTCGTAAGGGTCCAGACTGTTCCAGCATGCTGCAGCCAGGCTAAAGAAAGCAATTTGAATTAGAGGAGGGATGTTAAACACCTTGTTCACATCTCTGCTCCAGCCTAGGACACTAACTTGCTCAGTGGTCCTTCATTTCCCACCTCGTTCATGCTCTGCCTTGTGTCTGCTTCAAACTACAGCACCAATGGCCTCCAGCTGGCTGTACCCACATGTCCTTGTGGTGGGATAACCCAGATGCAACTGTTCGCTGCCTCCTCATGCCTTGACGGTCTCAGGGTGAGTCACACCCTCCTACATCTTGGCTGCCAGCCCATACTTGCACTGTCCCATTACTTGCACCCCCCACCCCTACATGAGGCTCAGGCAGTGCCTGAGAGAAAGAGGCATGCAGTTAATCTCTGGTCAAAACCAAGCCTTCCCACACATCGCCTGGGACTCAGGTCATCAATATGTCTTGATGGCAACTGATGCCACAGAAAATTCCCAGTTGATGGCAGGGAATTTGGCCGCAAAATGGGAGTCATCCTTTTGGACTCCAGGCTCCCTCTACTCTGTGTCTCTGCCTATCAGACTGAAGGCACATAGGGATATGCCTCTGTCCTGGTGACACTGTGACAGCTGTGTGGCCTTAGCATGTGGCATCTTTCTGGTGGTGGTGATAGGGGTCCTGCTCTGAGCTTTCCTGCCTGAGCCAGAGCAACATACGTGTGCAGTTTGTAATGGTGCCAGACAGCTGGGAGAGTTCTCTGAGAGGGCAAGTGTGAGACATGCATGCGCACACACAAGTATGTTCACATGCGTGTGTTTTCATCACAGGACAGAAATACCCTTCTGATCTCTTTTCTCTCATCTTTTGTAACGCCAAGCTCCAGTGCTATCCGTTATGTGCCTCCCCCATCAATCCTCCTCCTCCAAAAAAAAAAAAAAAAAAAAAAGAAAGAAGGAAAAAAAGAAAGAAAAAGCACAGGGGAGGAATGAAATATTTGCAAGCTCATTGTTTTAAGTTTCCAACAACTGGATGAAACAAGCCACCAGTGAACAGCTTCTCGTGACTGTGCACAGCGCCCTTGCCAGAAGAGCCCGGCTCTAATGAAAACAGCATGTGGGAGGGGAGGTTGCGTTGAACCAAAGCCGAGTGCAGCAGCGACCTCGGGCCTGGTGTAGCGGAGCTCTGCTGGGATGCACTGCAGTCACTCAAGAGGGCTGGGGAGGAGAGAAGAGCAGTCTATTGCTGAAGCATCTCGTTGGCTCGGCTGTCTGGGGGGGACTTGTGTGAGAGCAATCTGTCTTAATAGGAGATGCTGAGGAAACACCTTTGGCTTTACTGAGATCTCAGTTTTTCCAGTGCTGCTGGGTATCTTTGCTGAGCCACCCCTGCCTGTTCCTCCAGCTGGGAAAGCAGGGGCAAAACACTCACCCACCAGCCTTGGGATAATCTCGAAAGGCTTCTGTTCATGTGGGCTCCCTTTCTGGGCTGGGATTTTGCAAGTGCACTAGGCTGAGAAGGGTTAAAAACAAGGAGGAAAGCCTGGGTGGGGTGGGAAAAAATGGTTATGGTGACTCAGGATACAGTCTTCTCCCTTTGAGACAGCTTGGATTGAGCCAGTATCCCAGGACAGCATGAGGGGACTCTGTCTGGTCCCTCCAGAGTTTTACTGTGGTATTTAGATGACCCCTGGGAGATTACTCCACGGTTTATGTGCATGGAGCAGTTTCTGAAATACCACAGGTTTGCCAGCCTCTGGCTCCTTGTGAGCATTCAGGGGCCTTGGATACTTATGGCCGTGATAACATCAGCTGAAGTCTCTTCTTCCGCTTATACTAGAAAGTCAAGCTCATTTCCACCACCTTCGCCTTGCGCACCTCAGTTCCCCATGGATCCCTTGTGCTCACTCAGGGCAGGAGGGAAAACGGGGTCAATGCTCACAATTTGTCCACACAGTCTTCAGAGACCTTTTTATGCATGTCCCCAGCCCTTGTTTCTGGCACTTCAGGAAAGACATTTCTCTTGCTCCTCAGCTGGGAAAATGGTGCTCAGGGGCTGCCAGGACCTTCCACAGCTGAGAGGAGAGGCTGCTTGTAGAGGCAGCAATCTCCCAGGGAGCACCGGAAAGGTTTGTAGGACGTGCCTGGGATGCCTGGGACACGTGGTTCAGCCAAGCTGACACTTTGGCAGGATGCCGCTCAGTAAGACGTGAGGAGAAGCAGGAAGCCGTGCCAAGGTCCTATTTTAAAGTAGCCGCCCCTTGAACTCTTTGATATGGATAGCACTGGAGATAAGGTTTCGCACATCTTCATAGCTCACACTTCCACGTGAGAGAAACCTCAGCCTTGCTCAGGCAGGCTGCTATCTGCTTCAACTTGCTGGGTTGCAAGCGATGGCTGTCCTTCATTCCCAAGGGCCCCCAGCTTCAGCCTCAGCCGCACTCAGAGAGGATCCTAAATACCTTCCAGCAAGGAGAAAGCACTTGGCTGTGAGCTTTCTCAGGGCTCTGGCGCTCATTCCTGCCTTTCGTCCTCTTCGCACTGCTGGGAAGGAGGGAGACACTTCCTCTTCAGACTCTTCAGAAACTGCTGCATGAGGGAAGAAGAATGACTGTGCAAAGCATGGGGCATGAACCCAGGGACCCTAACCACAGTCCACCTGGCCTCACAAGCCCCCTCCGAGGTCAGCACCCTGCTGTCCCATCTCTGCTCTCTCCCTCCACCTCCTTTTGACCAAATGTCCTCTCAGAGCCACCAGCCCTTGGGGAATCTCTGGTGGAGATGCTGAAGGGTATGGTAACAGAAGTCCCGAGGCAATGCTGGTAATCTGAACTCTTGTGGCTGCTTCCCTCTGTTCCCACCAGATGCTCTCTGACTTGTTTCCTCCCTTTTTGGTTTCTCCATTCATGTGGGACCTTTAATTATCCGGGGAAGAAACGCATGCACAGGTAAGATGCTCCGCTCTGGATGCTCCTTGCCCTGGGAGTCTCGTTGCTAGCGCTGTGGGTTCGCACCACTAGAGGTCGGCCGGTCCCTACTGATGGGACGGCTGAAAGCAGGAGAAGACAGCAGCAGGCCAAGGATGGCTTCGAACAGCTTGGCTGATGGAGCCTTGTGTGTGTGTGTATGTGTGTGTATGTGACAGACACTTCCTCTCGTATTGACATTTCTCCCGGCCCCGGGCCAGCTTTCCAGGCTTGGTGCTGCTCCTCTTATAGATCAGTGTATTTGACACGCTAGAAAGAATTCAGGTCTTTAAGGGCAGGGGAGTGCTGGAATAGCTGGGGTGCAAGCTTTTCCCGGAAAAAAAAAGAAAGATTCAAGCAGGCAGCCCCAGCCATTGCAAAAGTGAAGGGAGTCACCCTCAGACTCATGGAGAGGGGTCTCAGCACTAGTTGCACTCCCCCATTGCTCAGTGACTTGCAGGAATTCAGGACCTGGTCGTGCCCTCAGGACCTTTCATTGAGTGTGAAACGCTAATAATCACCAGGTCTGGGTCCCACCCCCTGTCACTCCAATTAGGATCAGGAATTCAGAGCACAGGAAAAGCCAGGGGCTTTAATGAAGATCCAGCTCCTCCTTTGCTCAGTTCTGTCAATCTATAGAGCAAGCGAATAGGCTGGCCTGGTGTACCTGGAGAAGGCAGGTTGCAGTTATACTGCATGTATCATTTAGAGTCCTTCTTCTGTTCAGCAAGACTGTGAACAGCAGGTGACAGGTTTGTTGTGAATGCTGCCTTAACTGGATAATGAAGAACAGGAGCCTTGGTACATCAATTGCTCTCCTCGAAACCACCTTTCGTGCAGCCCTTCTGTCTATCTGGCTCATGTGATCACAGCTCTTCTTATTGGTGCTTTATCTACATAACATGAGACAGGCCCAACAGCTGCATTGGTCTGTGAGAGCCAGAGATTAAAGTACACTGAGGCAGAAAACACCAGCAACATTGCAAGTGGCTTCTTGGGCAAGAACCCAGCCACCTTCCAAGCAGCTGGAGATGCGATACTGCCACAGGCAGCCCAGGCCCACACTGTTTTGCTTACATGGACACCACAATAATCTTTCTCAACAGTTTTTAAAATTCAAGGACTCTCTCTCCTTTCTAGAACATTTTACCCCCAAACGTCTGCACAGGGGCTTTCCCGTACTGTCTGCCCACAGCTAGACTCAGCTTATAGAAGTCTGGTTTTACTTTTATTTCTTCACAGGTTGCTTGTTTGATTGCATGTCTGAAGTTGTATCTATTACAGTCATCCATTTCTTAGTTGCCTAACAGGATGCTACACACCCGCAGTGTCAATGAACCACAGTTCCATGATGGGATGGGATGATTTTTCACCAGATTTTCAGGTCTCAGGGAGTTGTTGGAAGGGGATTGTAGTTCCCTCACTTACCTGTCCAAGTTTTGGGTCACTGCAGGAGTGAACCACTTGGAGGAATGTGACTCAGCTCCCTGGGTAGCAGCTAGAACTGATTCCATCCAGATGCTTTCTAAATGGCTTTCAGATGTCTCTTTAGGCTTGGTACCTAACACCCAGTTTGGTGCATGGCTCAGACAGGTTGCTCCCCGCCCAGTGCTTCCAAGAACTCTTCGATCCAGCGGCTCCCTCGAGTCGCCAGGAGTTCAGTCCTGCCAAGCCTTCTCCAAGGAGATGGTGATGACAGAGTTCAACTTTATGGAAGGGAAGAAGCAAGCCTACGTCCAAGCATCATCCCTGCCAGCTATGCAAAGTGGGTGAAAGAAATGGCACAGTGCTGGAAAATCAGACCTCTGCACTGGTCATGACCGTCCCAGCAGTGGAGGGAACCTCGTTGGATGGAAGTCAGCCTTCTGCTGCTGGACTCGGCTCTTAACTTCAAAAAGGGCTGAGCCTTAGCTGGTTTGAACTCAGTATCTCAGTTCTTCCATTTGTTACCTAAAGCAGGCCAATTTTTGCAGTTTTTGGAAAGTCATTTCATGTAATCATAACTCTACGGTACAAGAAAAAAGTACTTTAAATAAATACCGGCGTGTTTTGTGACACAAAAAACAGATACAGTGTATGGAAAATATAACCTCCTTCCATCTGGAAATGGCTTGGGATTATCTACTTTTTCTTGTAACTTATTTTCTACGTCTCTGCTTCGAGGGTGATTTACTGCAAACATCTCTGTGTTCCTTTTGCTGTATTGATTCATAAGAAATCCTTTCACAATGAAATCATATTTTCCATGCACCAAAAAAAAAGTCAGATAGAAGATGAAGAATATTATTGTAACAGGAAAATGGCTAGGACAAAGAAAGCTTATAATTTTGTAAACAGAGGTTGGGAGGAGGCTTTTGGGATTGAGTTTCTGGGCAGCGAGTCAGAAGGTTTTTCTTTTCTTGTTTTGAAGACTCTACTGGCAATGTCTACAACCCAGAAAGAAATAAATATAAACAATTCTCCCCTCCAACAAGGCTTTGATAGCTCAATTAGCAGAATTGATAATTTGATGAAGGATGTGCTAAAGAGCCTTGGCTCTCTTGGAGAAGCATGATAAACTTAGAGGTCTTGTCCCACCACTCCCAGTTTGCCAGAGAGGACTTAGCTAGATGCTATCTTCTACTGCTGTATGTTTAAGTGACCAAAGCCAGAGGATTTCATGCAGCAGATGTGATGGTGTCACCCATCCTGGGGGGCAAAGTGGAGGAGAGCACTTTCTGTATAAAATGAAAATTTTTGACTTAAAATCCATTGGAAAATAAGGCAACAATCTCTTTCCCCTCCCATTAGTCACAGTGAGTAACAGGGAGAAGGAGGTGATGGTTGTGGAAAGGAATGACATTTGGCTAAGAAAACCAGTTTATGGTATTTGCAAACACTTAGCAAAGCAGGTGATTACTGTTGTTTTGCTTGTTTAAACCATTCTTCTCTTTTGGATAACCCAACATTTTTTTATGGAACAATCAGAAAAAATGTGCAGGAAATTGTGAAATTTTTTTCTGCTATTTTTGTCCATTTCTACAATTGCCATGATGACCAATTTGGTTTCTAAACATTGCCAATCTGCTGGGATAGCTTATTGGGAAGGCGTGTGTGGAACGGCTCCTCCCGAGGGAACCGTCTTGCATTGCCTGTGAATCTTCAGCTTCAACGTGTTTTGGCAACAAGGAATGGGCAGAGAGAAACTAGCAAGCAACTTCTGGGCAGCTCCATGCAGCTCACCTGGAATTGATTTTCAAGGGACCCATCTTCATCTGATGTAAATCAGCACAGCTCCGTGGTCTTTGCTTGGCTGGGTATTTTCCAAAAGTCTTGTATCTGGGCAGGCAGAAGGTTTGCATGTCATAGGTGGTCTTGCTGTCCCAATGTCCTGCCTGTACCACCTGGGCTGTGTCCTCCAGAAGGGCTGGAGATGCTTATGCGTTCTAAGCACCTATTTCAGGTTTCTACACCAGCGGAGAAGACAGGTACTTGGTTGGGAGATTTTATTTGTGTGCAGAAAAATTCTCCTTAGGCAGAACCACCGAAATTCCTTTCTGGGGCACATGACCCTTCTAGGTTTAGTGCCAGTGACACATTTGGAGCTGCTGATCTAGGAATCTGGGGCCTTGTAAGCTCCAGGTCTGGTTTCACAGCTTTTGTGAGCTGCCTTGGAAAAGCCTCCAACCCTCTTGTCCAGGTTCACCACCTCCTTTCCCAGCTGTAAAAACAACCCAGG
Source organism: Leptosomus discolor (assembly GCF_034619465.1). NCBI lineage: Eukaryota > Metazoa > Chordata > Aves > Leptosomiformes > Leptosomidae > Leptosomus > Leptosomus discolor. Next base: position 17,635,842 of record NC_141395.1, on the reverse strand, counting down.
GTGGGACGGAGAACTACACCCTCTCCCCTTCCTGTGGACCTCATCAGATGTTGTGATGGATGGTGAAAGCCAACTCCGTGGAGGTGTCAGTGGAATTTGGCTGCAGAAGGAACTTGGTTTATTCTGTCATTCATCAGGGCTGTGATTGCTGCCTGACAACTGGCAAAATCAGCTCATTTCATTCAACAAACAGTAAAACTCTAGATCTTTCCTTGAGCTCTGTTTGGAGGTCTTTCCAACTGTCTGCATGCCCCTGTTGTCTGTCTGGCTTCAGCCACCCAGGGATGGCCAGCAATTGAGATTTCAAACTGGTGATGAGGTTTATCTCTGACCTAGGCAGATACAGGGACAATTAGTGTTAGATCAGCGTGGCGAAGTTGACAAATCAAATTATTGATATCAAATTGATATCAATATTGATCTTGATATCGATATCAAATAGATCTTTTGTCTCCTTTCCTGAAAGTGGTATTTGTTGCTGTCAGCTATGATCCAGAAGGAAGTAGGTGTTTCAGGACTGATTGGAGAAAGATTCGGACCAATGGAAGTAAAATTCCTTCATCCATGCTTTCTTGGACCATATGTCTCTGCTGTTAGCTGCAGAGCAGCAATGGGGAAGAAAGCATTCACCCCAGGCATTGAGAGCAGCGATCTCTTGAAATCACCGGTCATCTGGAAACACAGGACAAAGTTCCCTACACATTTGGGTTGAGTTTGAGAACAACTGTGCTTTCTCTGCAACTTTCTCTAGTTTCTCCCAGATGTGTAGGCAGGAATGTGGAAGAAAAGCAACTCAAGTGTCAGATACTGGGGACTGGTTCCACGTCATGGCATCATTTTATCTTCCTTGTAAGAATCTCTGGGTTAATCTGGGATCTCTCTCTTTTGTTTCCAGTGCAAGAAGCATGCTCAGGAAGAGGACTGGAAGTCCTGAACTGTGGTAGGAGCAATAGTTTTCTTCTAGCATGAATCTCATCGTTAGCTGCAGGATGAAATAGTACTTCCCATGGTGACTCGCCAGCACTCTTCGAGATGGCGATCAAATTCCTCTGTTCTGCTCATCCATCTCAAATCACAGCTGATACACCTGACTTTGGCTTGATGGAACAGCTACAGTTGCAGTGGGCAGTCCAACAGAGAGCTCGGGGAAGCTGCCTAAGTCCTGTGCATTGACAGTCTTCTTGGCTTTCACCCTCCAGCTCATTTTCTAGTTGTAGCCCCTGTCCCTGACATAGGCAAGTTTCTACACCCCATCTTAGTCTCAGATAAAACAGTGAAGCAAAATGCAGTGTTGCAAGGGTTCTTTACTCCTCAGCTCATCCCTTATTTCATCTTTCACTTTGCACATCCTTGGAAATGGCAATATTTTGTTCTGTGCGGCCAGGCTGCCTAGCCTGCTTCCCAAAGCTTGTAGTCTCAAGCTCTAAGTTAATGGTTATCCTTGCCCACTCTCCTGTCATCACTTGTGATCAACACCCAGGGCTTCTGAGAGAGAGATAAAAATATCATAATGCATATAATTGAGCAGCACCATAATATAGGTATAGGGAAATCCCATGATGCTGCATCTTGAGCCCAGGCTAGTGGTTTGGAAAAGGTTCGTCAGCTTTGGATGGCTTTCAGGGTCTGTTCTGCTAAAAGATCCCTGTTCATGTCAGAAGATGTGTCTCTTGGTGGAAGTGAGAGGCGGTGTGGGCTTGCGGTCAGAGCACTTCCTTGTAATTGCCTTGACTCTACCCGTGACCCCATCTAGGCCTGAGCTGCTCACTGAACTCCATATTTCCTGAAGCTTTTCCTCGACCCAGCTGCCTCCAGCTCTGAGAAATGGGGCTGCTCAAGCGATGTGGTTTCTTTGTCTGCGTGGCAAGGGCTGACATGACCTGCCATTTGGCAATGTGGGAAAAGTTTCAGTTGCCCTGTCCCTTATAGACACGATGGCTGGGGTGGAGGAAGAGGAGTGCTCCTGTGCTAGTGAGATGATTCTGCCAGACCTACTTGTGCACCCTGGTTGTGAAGACTTGCTGAACTTTGCTTGCTTATCTGAAAGAGTTCCCTTCAATCCTCTCCCAGTCCCCCCAGTCCTTCTCTCCCTCCACTTCCCATCCCACCATGTGCCTGTTGGTCTCACTGTCTGCACAGATGTTTCCAGGCATCTAAGCGAGCGGCACGTTCCTGCCTGCAAAATGCAGCCCCACAGCCATATTGCAAACAGCTGGTTGGGGGGTGGTGCCTGACTAGAGGATTTCTATCTGTATTGAACCACATTTCAAACACAGACCTCTCTCCTGACCTGGAGTGGGACTGAGTGTGGAAAGAAGGGTTGGATATGGGGGATTTGCACAGGTGACGAGTGGGAACCTCCAGGTCCAGGTCATGAAAAACCAACTGAAAATGCTGAAAACACCAACCTATATGGCACCAGACTAATGTTCCTGAGCTTCACCCAGGGTAGGGTTGGGGTAAGCAACCATAAGAGGGTTTGCCAGGGTTTCAGTGGGACCAGGATTTCACTGAGATTCAAAATCCTCATTCTGCCACCACTGTTTTCTTTTTCCTCACCCAAATACTTCTGTACCCCTTTCTCTTGAGCACAGCTTCTGCCCTTCAGTTTAGCCTAGGGGCCATTGCAATGTGTGTTGTGTCATTGAGTATTAGCAAACTTGTTGAGGTGTGTCAAATATCTTTTTGGAGATCTCCATTAATTCAGGCCTGACTTTGACTTGACGCAAACTCCTGTTCACCTGAAGAAAGCCCTGAAAACATCAAATGGAAGGAGGAGCCCCTCACATGAGGACCTCCTGAAAACTGAGATGTGTCCTCAACCTTCATCAAAGTCTTTGAGCATTGCATTAATATAGTGTCAAAGCCTAGTTCTGGATGAATCTCTCCAGTTCCTCAAGGGTTAAGGATTCAAGCTATTAATTCCAAAGGAACTGGAGTTTCTTGGACTCTTCATCTGATTGCATGTCCAAGACCAAGTGTGAGCCCTTCAAAGGATGGGTGCTAAGCACAGCCCATTTATCCAGAGTACAGCGTGCTCCAGGCAGTTTAGGGCACAGAGTGCTCTTTGGAGTCAAGTAGTCCTAAGTGCCTGCAATGGGAAGAAGCTTAGAGTGTTCAAATCACTCAAGAAAATCATGTCTCCATCACTCTCTTAGGCATTGCTGGAAGCCACACTATAAATTAAGGAAGGATCACTATGTGCACATGGATGAGTGAAGGTAATGAGGCCATGCATAAAAGCAATCTTTCCAGAGCACAGCATGGTGTAAAGGAGAACTGTCAGTCAAGAAATGACAGAAAAATCAGTGTCAAGGAAAGATAGAGGGATGGGTGCGAAGAAAGCTGTGGACAGAAGAAAGGAGAGTGAGGGGTGGGGAACAACTTTAGGGAAGCAGGAGGATGGCTGGCAAAAGCAGTGGGGTGGAGGAATATGAAGGTAGCAATTGCATTCACGGTAGAGGAGGAGCGGATGGAATCTGTACCCTTGCAGCCAATATGGGAAAATGTCAGCAACAGGGTTGGGAGACCTTCAGTCTTCTCTGGGGATGCTTGGGACAGTAGAGGGGGCACATTATGAGGACCTCTTTGCCTTCAGACCCCATCTATCCTCACACAGGACAAAGTGGAATCTGCTGACCCCCAGCTGCAGAGAGGGGCACCCTAGACAAGGAGCGCCCAGGCAGCTGGCAATGCCATGGCTGGGAAATGTTTCCTAAGAGCAGATGTCTTTAAAGGAAAAAAAACCAACCAAAATCCTATGGGTTGGAGGAGGAAAGCAGAGAAGTCCCTTCAGCTGTAGAAAATGCCTTGTCAGCATCCGTGAGTGGTTGGCTGGCTTGCTGGCTCTGACAAAAATTGATGGGGACCATGTGGCAGTCAACATGGGAAAGGGTGGGAGGGTGCCAAGTTTTCCTACGTATGTGTGTGTGTGTGTATATATATGTGAGTGTGTATTTATTATTGCATTTCTTCTGCAGTTGCCTGTGTGACTTGTGCCAGCAAGCTGTGGAGATGTGGCCTTTCCCTGAAATGAGGAATGCGTCAAGGAAAGTGTGGTTGCCTATACTTATGAACATATGGAGTCCCTGGAGTCACGCCACATGGTTTGCCACTAATTGAAATAGGCTGGCTAACCTCTTATTGTGGCCACCAGGAGCAACCCTGGGGGAGGGATGACAGAGGGGGAGGGGAACGCAGTGCATGGGCACACTACATCTTCCAAAGCATGACTGGGAGAAAAAAACACCTCCCCTTTCTCCTCTCCATCCTTCCACAGTGGAGAGAGGAAGCTGCAGGGATACAGTCAGTCCAGAAGCAGAAAGGGAAAGCTGTGCCCAAAGGGTCAAACATAGATTGGAAGCTGCCCCAAAGTAAGGTCCTTTCACACCTGGATTAGATCTATGTTCCACTGACCCCATGCCTGGCCACCTCCCTCAAAGGCGAAGTGCTGTGTGGTCAACACGAGATGGAAAGAGGTTCCCAGTGGGAGGGGAAGGGACAGGAAGAGGGCAAATACGAGGCAACTTGCAGAAACAACTTGGGTGGTTCCTGAAAAGGAATGGCATGGGAGAAGAAGAGGACCAGCAGCACCTGGGATGTTCTGTGAGCATAGCAAAAAGCAGTCATGGAGACAGATAACTTCTGGCTGCTCCTGTGCTGTTGAATTTCTGAGGTATGTTCATGTATGGCCAAATGCTGACTGCCCTCCTTGTGCCCACACAATCTCTGAAGCGAGCTTGGAAGAGTAAAGACTACTTCTAGTACGGGCTCAAAGACATCCTGATGAATCATGGCTAGGTTCCACAAGCTGGGTCTAGGCTGAGGGAGACTTCTGCACTTGAGTAGTGCAGGAGAAGAGCACTTGGCTCTTCCTCCAGGCATCCTTCCTTCAGATTTCAATGCACCTGATCATCTCTTCATCTCTTCACTTCTTTTCTAAATCAGGCTTTCTGCTGCCTGCTCCTTTCCATAGGTGCCCACACAACTCCTGAGTGCTCAGACACATCCAAGTTGAAGTGCTCCAGTGGCTGTTAAAAGGTCACCTGCTTTGTTTCTTGCGTTTATTGCAAGAGGCAGCATTTGAAGTGGTGGAGGTTTTGCATGACCTGTCCTTGGGCTATACTGGTGATGTGAAATCTTGGAGTGAAGGCAGCCAGACAGAAATACCTCCAGGTATTTTAACCCAGAGATCTGTGAATTGCCCTCGACCCAGCATCAGACCCTGTTCAGCTTTTTCCCAACTGTGGAGTGGAGTACCCCCTTGGATAGCTGTTACCATCTCCTGACTGCAGACTTCCCCTGAAGCTATCTTACATCTCAGTCCTCAGAGATTCAGTCTACATCTCTTGGGCATGTGGAGATTTGTGTATGCCAGAAGGCCGGCTGTCTTGGGGAAAAGTCACCAACTTTTGGTGGTACGTCAAATATACAGCTGACATCATCCCTACTTCTTCATAACTATGTTGAGGAGTGAATTCCCACCAGCTGCTTTGCTCTGTTTCTTTTCCCATCTGTTGTGTTCATTTCAGAAGAATTGAGTCTGTCCTGCAGGGACAACTGTGGGAAAACATGGAGGGGAGGACTATCAGTGCCCTTGTGATTTTGTCAGATCCTTTGCTTCAAAGTGGGAGAACCTGTCCAGGTTCAAGACATCTCGAAACCCAAGTCCAGGATTTTGTTTTCTTTAGAAATGAAGTAGAGATAATAAGCTAAAATTGAGACAAGTTCTAAATTACCTGTGCAGTGACAGCATAACGTGCAAGGAAGCAAAGAAAGATGGTGTGGTTTTCTAGAAAGAAAATTCCCAGGAATATAGGGAATTCACATAGAGAATTTCCAGCAATAAAATGAGATGCCACTGTTATTAAGGGAAACTAGACTTTTAAAAATAAATTTTCAGAAAAAAAATGTTTACAAGGTGACTTCAAGAATATACTGCTCTTGTATCATCAGTTTTTCTAATGGAGACAACCATAAAATGTCCCCGATGTTAATTTTTTGGGTGTAAAGAGAAACAATATGCAATGTGGTTTGCTATCTTATTTATAGATCTTGTAATGAGCTGACTGAGTATTTTCCTAGAGTTACTCGAGGAATTTGCGTACTGAAAAAGAATAATGTCTGATTTTGATGTATAACATTGTTAGAATATTTTAATGACAGTTCAAAGGGTTTTCTAAAGCATATGCAGGCTGATCTATTCATCATCAGACACTCTGAATGTGCCCAGAATATCTCAGGGTACGTCTCTGCTGATGGTGTATGTACTTTTCAGTTCCTTAACTTCATTTTCCTTGGGCTACTGAGTCTTGGGTAGATCTCTAACTTTCTACTTATGTATATCAGCATACGAAGTCAAGTTTGACAGTGCCTTTAAATGGAAATGAGCATGTAAATGTTATTACAAATACGTATGTTAGGAGGCAGCTGGAGGCTCCAACGTGGCTATAACCATCCTAATTGAATCTCCATGTCCCAGAGATCTAAAAGATGAGAGGCAGCAGATGGAAGATGGGGTAAATAGGAAGGGGGAGGTGACAGAGGATGGGTGACCAATAAATATGATAGGAGATGTGCAATTTCCAGCTGGCTGGGGACAGTAACCACAACTTGCTGTGTGTTCATAGCTAACCCTACACTACACTTCATCACCCACAGCACACATTGCCAGCATTTCTTTCGTCATTGAAATCTTTAGATGATACAAAACAAAGGAAAGGAAAAAGAAAACAAATATCTCTCCATCCACCCCTCTGTTTCTGCACATTTGTGCCAGGTCCAGAAGGAGATCAGGGAAGGAAAAGGCTTTTTGCACTTGACATAGCTGGGCAAGGAAGCCAGGGATAAAGTAGCAGAGGTGGCATTCCAGACACTAATATGTGAGGAGTATCGGGTGTGTGATGAGAAGCAGCAGGTGGGATGAGGAGATCAAGTCCTCTGCTGTATATGGCCATATGCTGACTCTGGTGGGTCTCCTCTTGCATCAGCCTCTGGACGGAAAACTGGGGAAACCTGTCCTCCAGACCTGTGGAAAGAGAGGTTCTAAGAAGGGGAGAGAAAGGATTGTGGATGTTTTAAAAACAAGGAAAGAGTTTTGTTTGGCATCAGTGCTCTGGTACCTCCCCAGGCATGCAGTGCCAGATGCTTTCATGAGAGTTGTGCTTTAGTGTTCCCATGTTAGCACCAGCTACAGTAATTAACGGAATACTGATCCCTTGGGCGCTGGGGTCTGCAGGTTTCGCTCACCTTTCTGTGTTTCCCCCACCCAGAGCACCATTTATACCAACAAGTGCGTGGTGGTGTGTGTGCAGGCACACGTGTGCTCGTGGCAGGATGGCATGGTGGTTCTGCAAATGACGGTCTGCAACACCCATTTTGAGAGCCCTTTTCAACCTTATTTAGATTGCTTTTTTTTTAAACACTGCTTTTTGTTCCAAAAGAAATTGTGCTGAATGTGTAAGTACATGTTTTTTAGGCAAATAGATTCCTTTACATTAGAGCTTGTGGGATGAAAAGCAAACAAAGTTCAAAATGAGATCAGTGTGCCCAAATCTGCATCATTCTTTTAGGGTTTAAGAATTATATGGATTTTTCCCTTGCTGCTTTCTGAATACCATCTCCACAAGCCTTACCTGCTTATAACCTTGTATGTTCTGCATTGCAATATGTTTTGGGCAGGCTTGATCCCTCTGTCATGACCTGAATAGACAGATGCATGGCATGATAAAGGAGGCAAGGGCACCCATTTATTCAGAACCTGAAGCCTAAAGATGTCCTAAATCAGGACAGCAAAACCAGGGAAGCTTTGTTGCTCATGCAACTTGAAGGTGAGCACCTCTGTGGATTCTCTGAAGCCTTGTAAATGATTGAGCTCGTGCAGCAGTGAGTGTTTTTATCAGATGTATACTTTTTTTTTTTTCCTTCCACTTGGCCAATAATTTTCATGAAACTAATAGAAAGTTCCTATTTTGGAGACTTATACTTCTCTGTTTTATTTTCTTAAAACTGACCTGTGAGTTAAAAAACTGTTAGGAAGGACCCAGACAAATGTATTGGCAGACTAAAAGACACTGTGATCTCACATGCCTGGTTTCCTAAGTAAACCTGCTTAAAAGTCCCAAGGATCATTAGTACCTCATCTGTTACTTCCATCAGCATTTTTCTGAATGCAGGACTGTGATTTCTCCCAGAGCAGATGAGACCTGGCGTCGTTAGAAAGATTTCTTTGTAGTGATCTGTGCAATATTTGTTTATCCCAAGGGAAACAGTGAACACGAAAGGTAGCTCTATTTTCCACGTGTCCAGCTACTTTAAGCCCAATGATATAGTCAGCTAAGGTGGCTTGCAAAGCCAGACTACGTGAAAACTCCTGCCTACTGCTACAGCTCACCACAGCTCCTATGGCTTTGTGATAGCTCAGCAGCCACAGGACATGTTTCTTTGACTATTGTTACACCAGTAAGCCAGCCCTCTGGCTCTCTCTTGTGTCTGGAGATTTCCCCATTAGGCATATTTTGGAGCTCTGTGGATTTCTTTGCAGGAAAAGTCCCTGCAGAAGTAGTTCAACAAGCGGCAAAGTTAAGGCTGGCTAACAGGTGCCCCCATAGGGAATTTTAACTGCCTTGGATGCAAGTCCAAGAACAACCATCTCTAACACATCTGAGACATGTTAGGCTGCATTAACATCTCTCGATCTCTCTCCAAGCAAGGGGTTCACATGGCTCCAGCCTAAAGTAGGCAGCTTTCCACTGATCTCAATAGGAACCAGAGTAACCTCTGTCACACAAAACACACAGGAGGCCCAACGGTGGCAAAAAAATAAAATGGAAATATTTCTAATGGCTTTTGCTGAGGTTTGAGTCGTGTTGTGGGCAAAGCTTGTTTCTGATTTTCTGATTGTTTTTGTCCCTGCCTGATGACCACATTACATAGCAAAGCCAAATCCTTAGCCCTCTGGCCTGACACTTCTCCTCTTCACCTCTTTTTTCTTCATACGCAGATTGCCTCAGTTCCCAGCCAAAGCACACCCAGGTCCAAGCTTGCTCAGGAGGTGCTTTCTGCCAGAAACTTCCCCTGGGAGATTTAAGAAACAAACAAACAAACCAACCAACCAAGCAGCCCTCACAACATCCCAATGACAAACAAACAAACAAACAAGCGCACACACACACCATGTTCCCGAAACGGCATCTGACCCTGCTCTCCAGAGCCGGGGGGCAGGAGGCATACCTTGGCGATAAACACAGAGCACTTGTGTCAGGGTGAATACTTGGAGCAAACTGCAAATCACTGACTTCTTCCCTGGGGATGTAAGAGGAAACCTCCAGCAAAACCTGCTTCGTGGGTCCAACCCTTCTAAAAGAGAACCAAACTGGGTCAGGATGTTGTTTCTACAGTTGTAATTTCCTACTGGACCAGTAACTGTTTCCTTCACCTCCTTCTCCTTCCTTCTCTGTGAGCAAGCTGAAAACCATTTCTCCACTGGTGTTGGCTCTCTCTTGGAACCCTGACTCTCCACCACTTCAGGTGGGATTGACAGGCAGTGTGTCCTGGGGTCATGAGCTCACACGCCATGACTTCGGGCTACTTATGTGTTCCTTTTGGTCAGAATTGCCCATGCTTTATATTGAAAGTGCTCAGAGTCTGCCAAATGGTTCCTCTGAACCTTGACTGTTGGAAAAAACCCCAGCCTTGGGTGTGGAAAGATGGTTTGGACATTCAGAGCGGTCCTGTTTCTGCTTCCTGAGCCCAAGGTCCACAAATAGAGGAGTCCCCATTGGTTTGGTCCTGTGTATGCTGGATAGATAAATATACTACACCAGGAAAGTGTGGTCCCACATCTTCTGCATGGAGGATTATGCCAGCTGGATCCTGTGGGGAGGGTCAGACAAGGCAGACTCTAGTGACAAGTCAGGCAAGTGGTTGTCTAAGTCAGGGAGTTGTGCAGAGCAGAAATGTCAAGCTGTATGTGTCTGGAGAAAGAATGAGTTTGCCCCAAGTTCTGCAACCTGTCTCTGCATGTCTCCACACCTCCTCTTTCAGCAGAAGCAGTCAAGTCCTTGGAGGGGCAACATGCAGCCATGCCCATGCTCCTGAAATGTTTGAAGCCAGCTGTAGGTTCAGAGAAACCAGATGGAAGGACACAGTCGTTCTCACTGATCTGCTTAAAGGATAGCAAGGCAGTGTGGGCAGGAATTCATTCTGGATCGAGTAAGCTGACTCTCTAGAGGATGCAGGCTGGTGGAGAAGGGAGAGGAAAAAGTGAAGAGTAAACCTCACTAGGTCACCAGAGCTATTAAAATTCAGTTTCCTGCAGTGGAAGATGCTATTGGAGAACACCTCTTGTAAATACTTCTCAGGTATGCCCAGTCGTCCTCTTCATAGCTGAGCATATGCGGAGGCACATACATCACACATCACTTTCTGAAGTCCAGAAGGCTTCGTCTTGCTTGAGGTGGGGGGAAAGGTGTCTGCTATTTATGGTGAGTGGCGTAGTTAAAATACGCTTATCTTGCCATGGTGTGGTAGGAGTTGCTCACATCTGCCCACGGTTTTGTCTATCCAAATGTTAGCCTGAGCTTGGAGGGGGAGGTTAACTTTACTGCAAGCCCTTTCAGGAACAAAGAATTCAGGTTAATTCATTCCTGTGGAGCCAGCTTGAAGGCAGGCCACTTGCTTCTAAAGAGCATGTGTGTTATAGAGGTCTGATGCAGGTTAATGAAGCCACTACACAAATTAAAGCAAGTGGCCTTTACTGATGTAACATGTGTAGGTGAAGGCATGGCTATGGATAGCACACCTTGTGCATCCCTTTTTCTCTTGGGGGGAACATGAGATAATGAGGATAGATAAGACAACAGAAGGCACTGAGCTGTATTCCTGGTGGCGGCTGAAGTACTGTTGTCAGCACAGAGATGTTAGGTCTTAGTTTCAATTTTTCTCTTTGCAGAAAATAAGGCACCTGTAGAGGGAAGATGACTTCTATCATACCTAGATGGGCTGTGACATTCTGGATATGTTTGAGCTGTGTGACTGAGCGTCCTGGGGCTTTTTTAACCTGTTACATATATGTAGGAAAAGAACAGGCAGGGGCCCTCTTACAGGTCTAGCTGGAGCACTTGGAGATTATATTGAGATGAAGGAAATGATTTTGTGAGTTATTCCAGCGCAGACTCAATGATTTACTGAAATCCCTCCTCCTCTCACAACACCCCCATCTCCAGCCTCCCTTGGTGTAGAAGCTACTCTGCCAGGTCCTTCTGTGTAACAGTAGGCATTAAGTGCCCTAACTAGCCTCACCTGGGACCTCCACCCACACCCTCTGCCCATGCCCCAGGAGCCCCATTTCAACTCACCCTGGCTGTAGTCCTGCCTCTGATTTTGCCTCCTAGGCAGACCTTGAATCTATGCTCTAGCTAACTTGTCTCCTATATATGTCTCTCTGATGTAGGCTGGAGCTTGTCTCCAGCCATGTCTTTGGCAGTCCTGTATCCTTTTGATCCCAACTGGGCTCTTTGCATGAACCCAGGGCTGGTTTGTTATTTGGCTCATCTGGGGTTGTTGTTGGATCCCATAATCAGTGGTCCTGCTCCCAGGCATAGTCCAGAGGACAAGCTTCTCTGAGGACAAATTTTGTCAGTGTTCACCTTCATTAAATGGAAATTCCTTCAGCTGCTCCTACAAAGCCCCTTCATTCTTAAACTTTGCAATTAACAAATACAAAGCCTAGTCATAGTTATCTGGTTTTTGGTGGTGTTGATCCTTTTCATTTTCTACACAGAAAGTATTTTCTGGGTATATTTGGAGGATTTCCTGTGTTAGAATGGGATTTCCTGTAATATTTTTGACAAAAATCTTCATGGCTCTGTATGTAGGTTTGGTATTGACAGTGTGGTTATATTATTCCATTGGGGCTGCCTTGGGACAAAGAATCCGTGATGGAGTCTGTGCTTGGTAGCTAGATGCTGCATGCTAGTCCAACATCTCCAGGACATGTTGGAGTTATCAGGCTAGGGTTTATTTGGGATAGGTTCTTGTCTTTCATGTTCTTCTTGTGATGCTGATACCCTCTGTGCTTTTGCGGTGTGTGAGGTCTGGGGCTGCAGCACAGGGCATTGAACTTGGGATCACACTATTGTGGGTTGGGGTGAAAGAGCCTGGAGTCCCTGGTCCAACTGGGGTTGCTAACTGTGTGTGCTTTGGGTGTGCTGCGGCCACTGGTTAAGGCTAAAAGTGGGGGTGAGGTAGAAAGATGGGTGGTTTTCATTGGGAGACAGAAAAAGAAAGTGGGTGCTGCAACAGAAATACCATGCAGGGATGGACAGAAGGCGTGGGGATAAATAAGATAATAAGGGGGTGCATGGACAGACAAGCAATGTGGGAAGAGCTGTTCATTATCACCTAGAAATCCTACACTGGCATAGACCCCCTATCCCTGCCCCAGTCCATGCCCCTTCCAAACTTTGAGTCTCAGCTGACATTGCCCTTTTAGGGGCAGACAGGAGATAAGCAGATGTGGAGCACGCAGTGGATTTTATAATAACACCGTGGTTATAGACAATTGCCTAATGAGGACCAGATGGTCAGTTTTATTTTAAGTTGCCCTTTAACAACATTCCCATCTAAGCTGTGTTTTTTAAGTAATAGGTTTTTAATGAGATGCCCATAAGATCTTACAACACATCGGGTTTTAATCACACCGACCTATTTAAATGGCAGTGTATGTCTTTAGCACTCCTTCTACGTTTTTATGGTGTTTAATTCCTTCCCACCATCATTGCTTACCCCAAACCTCAAATGGGCTGTATCAAAGGGACCATTCCTCCCAGCCCCTGCTGAACTCATCTGTGCCATTCCAGACTGAGACCAAGGACCGATCTCCTTCCAGGAGACAGAAGGCATCTTCTCCCTCCCCTCTTGGAGGTCAGAGTGCAGCTCTGATTATAAGTGCTGCTCTTGGATGGGGAAGTCAGGGAGCAGTGTGATTTGTCTTGCAAAGATACTGTTATGAAACCAAGCAAGCATTTGCTTTGGAACGATGCCTCTAAATCCCCTGGGCAACACCATGTGGCCATGCCGCGGAGGATGCCTGAGAGCCCAGATACACAGTGTACATTTTGACGGTGATAAGCCATGAGGAATTGCTGAGAAAAATATGCAAACCCCTTGCTGTATTTTTCACTTCAGGAGGGGGATGTAACTGCACAGGATGTCAGCAGATCATCTTGCACTTCTTAGGTGGGGACACCGAGGTGAGCTGTCTGTCCCCAGTGTGTGAGAACAGAGCAGAAACCTAGCTTTCTTGCTTCTCTACTCCTTATCTACCAAGTTAAGTCCTGGATAGCATAGGTAGCTTGTCTCATCTGTTGGAGCTGTATTACAGTAACCCCGTGTCCAGTTACTCATTGGACAGACTGTCCTGGCTAGAGCATTGCTCACTCATCTGAGCAGGGAGAGGACAGATGGAGAGAGAATGGGGAAACATTGCTTCGTGACAATCCTAGGTGACCAGAGCTGAACCAGACAGCAGCTCCCCTGCTTCTCATCTCAGTGTGAGGCCTGTGGGTTCTTGCTGTTCACCTTTATGATCAGCATCAACTCTCCAGCCAGCCAAGCCTTCCATGCCTTCCCAGCAGAGACCAACATGACTTGCTCTTCATTATGCTGGTCCTCAGCCCGATAAGGAAAAAACATCCTGGTGTAAGAAACCTGCTTGCAGCCAGGCAGTGAAAAAAGCCTACTGTCAGGACTCAAGATACCTTTTTTTTTTTTTTTTTTTTTTGACTGGGCAGCTCCCATGTAATATCTTTGGGGTCCTTTCCTGCCTGTCTCACTCTTACAGACATTGGCAAACACTGGAAAAAAGCAATGTATGACTTTCACCTCTTGCCCATCTGGGGATTTAATTTTTCCTGTTGATGTCAGAGGCTCTGTGAAATTGCAGACAAGATCAAGCTCTGCTTTGTTTCCTGGAGTATTGGTTGCCCTTTGGCAGAGCTTACACTGAGACTATGACTATGTTGGTTAAATGACATCATCATGTTTCAAAATGTCACTTCTTTTTTGTTTGAGTTTTTTTTTTTTAGGATATTTTACATGTTTACTCCATCACCTTCCATCAGCTGGAAACTCAGACTCTTTCCACTCATCAATAGGTGGGGGAGGCATGGCAGTGAACGACACTGAGGTTTGAGGGGCATTCACAGCCTTTCCTGTATTTGAAGTAGTGCACTTGGTCAGCTCCAGTGAAATACACCTTCCCCTAGTATCAGGTTCAACTTTGTATGCTTAACAGTTCTGTATTTAAGAACTCTTGTGGGTAGGCACTGGGAGGCACCAAGAAACCCATCTTGTGTAGGGCATAATACAAAAGGAGAAGAGAAGAGGCTGTAACGGATTGTTTACTGAGGAGTTTTGTTCCAAGTGTGACCTTGGTCACACTAACAAATGCGGCTCAGCTGGAGACTGTGGACTCACTCCTTAAGTCTCAGTGTACAGCTTAAGTTATTAGCTGCTTTCCTCAAGAAACACAGACTTTGCTGATTCATCTCTGAGCAATGGCCATAGTGAAGCATGAACAGCAATGGAAGATGCAACAATTCAGACAGGAAGAGCTGGGATGTGAATCCAGCTAGTAAAGGTCTGCTTAACACCAGCCTTGACTACCCTTGGCTAGGCTTGACAACAGTACATGTATAGAAAATATTTCAGTGATTTTTGGGGGAGACACTAGGTTTTGCATTTTATCTGTTCTGAAGGAGGCCATGAGTACACTAAGAATATAGATCTCTTGAGAGCTCTCCTGGCATCTCTCCTCACACCAAACTTATGGGCAAGACACTTTACCTGGTCCCTCACAGTAGGAAGGGAGTACGGAGTCCCCAATACTGCTTAGTTTTAACCTATGTCCTGGCTTCAGCTGGGATACAGGTAATTTTCTTCCTAGTGGCTGGTGTAGTGCTGTGTTTTGGATTTATGATGAGAATAATGTTGATAACACACTGATGTTTCAGTTGTTGTTGAGCAGTGCTTACACTAAGTCGAGGACTCTTCAGCTTCTACATACTGGCCTGCCAGTGAGAAGGCTGGGGGTGCACAAGAAGCTGGGAGGGGACACAGTCAGGATAGCTAACCCAAACTGGCCAAAAAGGTATTCCATACCATATGATGTCATGCTGGACAATAAAACTGGGTTGGCTGGGGGGTGGCAGCCTGCTGCTCAGGGACTGACTGGGGATCAGTCAGTGGATGGTGAGCAATTGTGGTGTGCATCAATTGTTTTGTATTTTCTTTTATCACTATTATTATTTTCTGTTCCTTTTCTGTCCTATTAAATTACCTTTATCTCAACCCACAAGTTTTACCTTTTTTCTAATTCTCTCCCTCATCCCACTGCAGGGGAGTGAGTGAATGGCTGTGGTGTTTAGCTGCTTGCCAGGTTAAACCCCAACAGTCTGGCAGGTAGGGCAAGCACCTCAGATCTTCCTAGATGACTTCTGGAAGAATAGACTAGACAGTGTTTCTAGCAGATCAGTCCTTGATGGCTTTTGTCTTTCCAAGGCTCCCAGCTGAAGCCTCTACCCTCAGCCTCAATTCTAGTGACATAAGGAAACAGGAGAGAAGCAAAGCTCCAAGCTCTGAATCTTCTCACAGCTGTTTGATGAGGCAGGAGTAAGAAATGGTAATCTTCATGCTAGAGAGGCAGACAGATGCCTGCAGTCCAGGAAAGGGCTGATGGGATTCAGCCAGGTTGTGGAGTTGTCCTGGAGAAAGAAAAGGATATACTGGCAGTGATTGAAAATTGCTCTGCAGCTAGTGTGGGGAGGTGAAGTGGCTGCAGGTGGAGGTTTGTTCTTGAATGACATCATCAGCAAGATGGTGAGAGGTGCCCCCTGCAGAGGCACCTTGGGGTGCAGTGCTGCCCCTTGCTGAGAGGTGTACTCAGACCAGAGGGGCTGCTTGCCCTGGAGCAAGTAGTAATGCCTCCCTCTTCCTTTGTGGCCTCCCCTTTGGAGGTTTGATGACTTCTGCAGCATGGTCTTTGGTTAGCTAAGCAGCATCTGTGTGAAGTGGAAAGTGTGTGTGAGCAACGGGGCACAGAGCCACAGCTGGGCTCAGGGCCCTGAAGCCGTGTTGCCTAAGCCGGTAGTTGCTCTGTGGGTTTAGGGAGCTTTCCTCGGAGCTGTGGCAGCCTTGCAGGAAAACAATGGCTGTCGGAGGGAGCATTGTGTGTGTGTGTTTGGCACGGAGCTAACACCCTCTTCTCATCTTCTCACCAACCCCCCAATGATGGGGCACGTTTCCTGCAGACACATGGAGTTGGTAATTTGTGGTGAGCTTCGCTGCCTGATAGTGGATGGGGGAGCACCAGCACAGCTGGGAATTAGTCAGACACATGAGAAAGCAGCAACTGAGGAGATAGAGTTTGGCTGGCAAAGAGGCAGAAGTGGGAAAACATTGGGATGCCATCCCACTGGGGGCACTCCTTGTCAGGAAGCTGACTTCTCTGAACCATGGAGATCCACTTCATGCCCACTGCAGTCACTCCTGGGATGGTGCCCAAAAAAGGGCTGGGTTGCCAAGCTTTACACTCCCTGTGGTGGTGAGAGACAGATGATGGGTTTAGCATCTTCCCTGAAGCCAAGGCTTATTCATCTAGCTTCTTGCTGCTGCAAGAGGGGGTGGCAGCTTGAGAAACTTGGTCTCGGCTGGTGGTTCTGTTTGGGCACATCAGTAATGTCCCCAAGGCAAACAAGAGTGCCTGAAAGAGTCTTGCAAAATGAGGGAGGCTGTAACAAATCTAGTAGTGTCAATTCCAGTGTTGCTGGGACCTGAGCATTGCAGCTGCAGGAGCAATAGGATTCAAAGGACTCTGCTGGGAAAATGAGCCATGGAGGGGCTGGCAAGAAATTATTGCTAACAGTACAGGACCTCTGGCCGAGTGGCTCCGTGTCCAGCCATGCCATAGATCCATGCGGCCACTTGTTTTCCCCTTCTGTGATGATGGAAACGTTGCACCATTGTATCTTCTTTGTGGGAAGAGAGGGGAACCGGCTTCCCATCAGAGAGACTGAGACCACCAGACACAGCCCTGAGGTACAAGCACATTAAACCAGTCTGTGAGGGACATTACTATGAACTGTTTCCTAGGAGCCAGGTCAGGAATCTTGGTGGATAGTCTTTATTCCTTTTGTCCAGGGACTTGCACTAGAAACAAACCCCAGAGCAGAGCACTCGTTTTCAGCCTAAGCTTTGTAATGCCTTTGATTCTGCTCTGCTGGAGAGGACCTCCCCTCAAAGAGTGAGGCCACCCAAATGCAGCCACCAGCTTCTGCCAGGCTTTTTGTAAGGAGGCATAGCTGGCTCTTCCTGTCCTCTGTGGGAAAGGACAACTCTAGCAGCGTAGTTGCGATGCTCTAGGTGAAGTCTTGAAGGCTGTGATGGCTTTGGCACTGTGTTCAAGTCCTGCCTGTGGCTGCTGGCAAGGTTCTGCTAGCAGTTTTCCTCCAGCAAAGCCTTCTTCTGTTCCCATGGGTGGCCCAGATTCATCTCCAAACCTGACAGTGTCTGGGCTCAGAGGAGTGCAGCAACTGGGATGCTGTGGGGAGTATGGTTTGATTTTGGCTTGTTGCATATTAGCTCTCACTAGTCCTTAATCAAGGCTGTGACCTTTGGGCAGCCTGGCTTTAGAGCCTAAACGTCGTAAGTGATGGTGCACTTGTATGTGGATTGATAGGTCTGAGTTCATCTCTCACCCTGCTGTGCAGCAGGATCCCTAACACAGGCTGTATCTTCTCTCTGAATGCTTCTTTTTACAAATCTGGCAGTAGTTTCTTAAGATCTCTTCCCTCCCTTTGAGCAAACTCAGTGGAAAGGGCCTATGAGTTCCAGAGCTGCTAAGGTCGGGGGTGTGTAGGGGGGGTGTTGTGTGTGTGTGTGTGTGACTATGACAGACGGGCACAGATGGAGAGAGTGTGATGTGCAGACATTGAGATCACATAAGCCTGTTCATCTAGGGAACCATGTTAAAAATAAAAGGCACTTTGTAAAAAAGTAGGGACTAGAAGGTGGGGTTTGTAGGCAGCCTGGCAACCATCTGGATCCTTGATTGCTTGGTTTCAGAAATACAAAGCAAAGTTGTCAGCAAACAATAGACTATGAGCCCTTGTCACCCACCCCTCTATTTATCCTAGGAACAGGATTGTGGAAACTTTCCCTTTCTGTTACTGTTTCAATGGAAATATTTTGCCCCCTTCAACCTATGCCAGAAAGCTTTTTCCTTTCCTAGCCAAAACTTTTCTGCTGTGGCTTGACTTGGCTGGAAGGAGCCTTTCTGCCCTGCCTCTATGTAGCCCTTGGGCTAAGCCACTTGACTGCATGTTGAGCATCTTCCCACGCAGGGCTTTTTTTTTTTTTTTTCTCTTTTCTGTTTGGGTATGCTCTGGTGCTAGTGCTGCTTCCCATGCTCTGCCTCATCCTGCTTCCTTCTAAGAGGCCACTCAGCTCTGTGTTGGAAGGGGACAAGACAGGGTAGGACATTGAGTACCTGAGAACTCTGTTTTGCAGCTGGGTCACTTTGGTTTCTCAGAAGGCATAGGATCCTGCTGAAGCTTATCCCATGGTTGAGGTTCTTCAAAGGACATGTGTCTCATGTATGTGCTCTGATGGCTAATTAGGGTTGAACTCCCGTCAGCCACATTTCCCTTACAAGAGTAGGATTCAGTTCAAGGTGAGCACTCTCAAATGTCAGTGTCTAGATATGACTCTGAGCTTCCATTATGGAAGCTTGTTGAAAGTAACCAGCTGTGTTAAAAATTACCTGTGACAGAGCAAACATGCATGACCCCAGTCATGTTTCTTAGGAAGTCAACGTAACAGGAGGTGGCAGATGAGGAAAACAGGCAAGTCCTGGCTATGGTCTGTGGCTGCATGGCACAAGGTGGGTGTCCTTCTCCAAAATGCCTGTATAACCCTCCTGTAGGCTTGAAGGTGATGTGCTCTGTGTCCAAGCAGAGCAAAGCCAAGGAGATTGTTGTTTACTGCATGGCCACAGGGACACACGGGATGCTCTGGTTCCCACCTCAATGATTACACAAATGGTTTGGCTGGTGCAGCTAGTCATGGCAGCTGGGGCTGTGTTTGCATTGCATGCAGGGCAGAGAGCAGACACCAGAAACTTCCACAAATGTGGTGGCTTGCAACATGGTGAAGTGCAGATGTGCTTGTTGATCATGTCACCTGAGGGGGCTTGCAAATACACTGCAGCATGTCCGTATTTGTAACCACAAGTCTATCTGTGATTGTGGATCAGCTGATGTCTGTTATTGGACCACTTGGATGGAGCATGCTTGGGAGATGTAACTAACAAATATTCAGTAAAGAGGACTGGCGTTTGTACTGACAAGCTTGGCAGCTTCTTGAGGCAGGTTTTGACTATACATGTATAAACAGGAAGATGTAAAATCTTTTGGCTCCACAACTGTACTGGGGAGGCTCTGGAGAGCTGGGTTATGTTTTTGGTCTGGCTGTTCCTCCTGTCTCATTGGAGACAAAACTTTTTGAAACATGACTTGCCTCAGTTTCCCCCAGCCTACTCTATGTCAAATCACAACCACATTGACAGCCTCCCTCACTGGTGATGATGATCAAGATAGCTGGTGATGATGATCAAGATAGCTGGTGGTGATGATCAAGATAGCTGGTGGTGTGTTGGTAGGCATCTCTGTGGCATTCGGACCAGATGGCCTCTGTCTCTGTCCTTAGCTCAGCATATATTTTAGATGGAAACAGGCAACACGTTAGCCACAGAGGGACTTTTGGACCCCTTCCAGGCTTAACTGAAAGCCTTTCCCCAAACCCTTGAAGAACATTGCACATGCCAAGGGCTAGCTGTCTGGCTCTCATTCCTCCTCAGATCCTATCCAGGACTAGATGACTACAAGATCACAAGGACATTGATAGGAAAACTTGTCATGGATCTGGAGAGTGCCAGCCTTAGTTCTGAATGGGGCTTAAGTCTCTAGATGGAAGAAGGCACAGTTGGGTCAGAATCTGTGCCCTACTGGAGAGAGTCCAGTGGAGGGCTACAAAGATGGTTAGGGGGCTGGAGCATTGCTCTTATAAGCAAAGGCTGAGAGACCTGGGGCTCTTTAGTGTGGAGGAGAGAAGATTGAGAGGAGATCTTATCCACACTTAAAAGTATCTAAAGGGCTGGTGTCAAGAGGATGGGTTCAGGCTCTTTTCAGTGGTGCCCAGTGACAGGACAAGGGGCAACAGGCACAAACTGGAGTACAGGAGGATTTACCTCAATGTGAGGAAACATTGCATCCTTACATTAAGGGTGACAGAGCACTGGAATAGGCTGCCCAGGAAGGTTGCGGAGTCTCCTTCCCTGGAGATATTAAAAACCCACCTGGATGCAGTCCTCTGTAACCTGCACTAGGTGAACCTGCTTTAGCAGAGGGTTGGACTAGATGATCCCCACACATCCCTTCCAACCTCTACCATTCTGAAAGGCTCCCATGCTTGGAGCAAAGGTGAACAAAAGATCATTCACTTAATTTAACCCAGCGCTCCTGCTGAAGTTCAGCAGTGTGGCAGGTTGAGCCCTGGGTCAGAAACATTTGGAGCCATGCAAGGAAAGAGGAAAGCAGTGAGATCTCAGGCATCATCAGAGGGATTATTTTGGGAGCTAGGAAGGAAGTAGCCCCCTCCGCTGCTCCTTTCAGCCACACAAAATTGGCCAGGTGCATTGTGGCAGTTTCTTGCTTTCCTCTGAGGCGTTAAGTTTTGGCTGCCATCAGAGAAAGGATATCAGCACACTGGTTTTGGATGGAAATCTCCGTTCCCATGAGCGGAAGCGCCAATATTTCATTGAATAAGAAAGTACTGGGGCCAGAAAAGCTTTTGCCTCAATGAATTTGCTTTTCCCAGGAAAGGTCAGTCTGAGGGGAGCATCTGTTTCCACCCCATCTCTTTCCACCTGCCTTGCTGCTGGGTGAGGAGTTTCAGGGCATAGGGACAAGCAATCCCAAACCTCAGTCCTCATCTGATCCTAGTTAGCCACCTTAGCTATGAAGCTGATCCCCTATGGCTCCTGGTGGGGGCTGTAGAGACAGCGTTCAGTTCAATTGCCAAAGATCTCAATGCTTTGAAATACCTCTGTTGTAATGAAAAATTTGACTCTGGGTTAAGGCCTATGAGAAGTTGAGGATGTAAGGGAAACCACTGACTGAGTTTCCCATTCCACTCTTTTCACTTTCTTTGAATGTTTGACCTTTTTGGAGTTTGTTTGTTTTCTTCTGTTCTGTGAATCAGAGTCAGACTTGGTGTGACTGTGTTGGAGCTGACAGAGTTACTCCCAGGCTGAACGTTTATTTTTTTCTTTAGTCTCATGTGAAGAAAGCAGTTCACGTGCCCCTAAATCGAGGCTGTGTATATATCATGTTTTAGTTCAGCACTTTAAAAAAAAAAAAAAGCTTTACTGGGAAAATGCAAGGCAAGTCAGATGGGTGCTCAGATGATCCCTTTTTGCTGCAAAATTCCTGCTTTTGGACTTTTCCTTCCAATCATGTGTTCAGTCTGTGAAGATGTAGGTTGAGTTCGTTTGCTCACTGAATAGTCATATTGCCTCAGCTAAGAAAAGAGCTAGTGCTAGAAATCAGACTCTGCAAGTGTCCTATGTTCAGCCCTGAAACTCTGCAGCCAGATGACCTGTTGAAGTGGGACAACAGTAGAGAAAAGCTCAGGCCTACCTCTACAAAGCAAAGGGCCTAACCGTTTCCTATCACTTCTTCTTTTAATTAAACAAGGCCCAACCCCCTGTTTCAGTGGGACTGGAAAAAAAAAATGCCCCTTGAAAGTAATAAAGTCATTTTACACAGCTTCGGACCACCTCTCAGGAGAAGATAGCTTCCCAATTGCTAAAACCAAGTCTCAGCCCCTCTGCACTCCCATCTGTCCATACCCATGTCCTGGAAGGAATACAGTCTGGACTGTCGTGCTAAGGTACCACAAGGACTTAATTAAGGAAGTACTTGGGACAGAGGTATCTGCTGCAGAGTGAGGTTCCTGCCTAGAGCTGGCTTACAGATTATTGAGGCAGAAACCCTCTCATGTTAAGGAAGGCATTGTACCCTACTGCAGCAGGGGTCTAATGAATGGCGCATCACTGACTGGAAATAAACAAGTTAAAAGTCAAAATGCCAGCACAAGCCCTGACTATGCCTCCCTCTGAGTTCACAAGCTGGTGGAGTGCAATCTATATAGACTGTATGAAAGCACAGCATCATGTCATACAGTCTTAGAGCAAAAGAAGGGTAAAAAAAAAAAAAAAGCTGGGTGATGGTGGAGAGCAGAGGGCTGAGAGGGAGAAGGGAGACAGTAGGCATGAAAGGCAGTGAAAGCTGGGTTTGGAGGAGGAAGAGTTGCCTTGCCAGGTGAAGTTTTGTTTGGGGGGTGTGTGTGTCCCCAAGTGCTCCCCAGCTCTAATTTATACAATATAAATAATTAAAAGCTGTGCAGGCCCAGTGCTAATCCTTGTAGTATTCCACAGGCAACTTCCTTCCTGCTTAGAAAGGATCCCATTGAGAATTATCTGACTGTTCTGGCTCTGCAGCAAATTTTCTGCTCCTGTCCACAAGTCAGTGAGTGGAATCTGAGCTCTCCTTTTCCGTGGTTCATCCTTCCCCAAAATGCATGGCAGAAAAATCCCATTATGTGAGGTCTACTTTCTCTCATCCTGGAGCTATCTGTGCTAAAATCTCACAGCAGACCTAGAGGGAAGAGGAGGAGATCTTGTGGAAAAGCTGTGATTTTTTTGAAGCCAGATTCAACCACACCACATCCATTTGGTCACATAAATCAGTTCTGCAACAGTCCTGCCATACCACTGCAGCTGAGGTTTGACAATCTAAATTGATACAGTATTGTGGTATTCTCCCAGAAGCACAGGGCACTAATGGAGGGTGGTTTAACCTGTTCAAATGAATTCTGTGGGAGCAGCAGTAATAAGTCAGAGACCCTAGATAAAGAAGAGTTTGTTCTTTCTTCCTTTCCATGCACTAAATCAAATGGATTTGCCTTCCTGTCTCCAGGAATATGGGGTTAGAAAGAATTAGAGACACAGTAAAACTAAGTGGCATGTATCCTGTGCATAAAATGGAAGACGTCTTCAGGTGCTTCAGGCAAGACTGAATACTTCTGGCCTGAAAAAAAATTGGGATGTAACTCCGAAAAAGCCTGTGTAGCTGCAATCCCTGTTCTTAGCACTGGGGGCAAATCAGTTATAGGCAATCTTGCCCGGAGAGGGAGCCAAGCCTCAAAAGCTATCAGCCGTGTGTTGCTGGAAAGGCACAGATCTAGTATAGATGCTAACATTCTGCAATGGGAGGAGGGAGGAAATTAAAAGCGTATTTGGGGAGATAGCTTATAAAAGCTGAAGGAGGCTTTTACAAGCAAGAAATTACCTGACTGAGCAAAGGTGGAAGATTATAACACATCCAGAAATTTGGGATCCTTGCAGAACTACTACGCGCATGTTTCCTAAGAGAAAGGGAATAAATTCCTAGTTGCTGAGTCAGAGGTTAGGACTCAAGAATCTGATATGAACTGGCTTGATAGCAAGAAGTGTTTTCAACAGCAAGTTTGAAAAGCAAGTTCTGCAGGACTGCACCCACCAGCACTGTGCTGCCTGTGTTACCCTCTGCCCTTACTGATTTAATTACACTTCCAAAGCAGAATAGCCCAGGATCTTGGTTTTCCACCTCTATCGACAGGCTGTTGTGGTGTCCCAACAGGTACGAACAATGGAACACATACTATCTACAGATTCTGGGCAAGGCAGTGGTAGTCTCTGCATCAGGGCTCACCTGACCTCAGATAAATGGTCAGGCCACTGCATCATTCCTGCAGATGTGGTAGGTATTTGGGAGAGGGGTGCAAATATTTTAATTTCTTGTCCCGTGTGAAGGATACACCTGTGATTTAAAGGGGAAACATGAGTGCATGTTTTGCAAAGTGACATTTGAGGCTCTACTGTTTGTCACTAACAACAGACATGATCTGCTGGTCCAGCTTTGCCTTTGGTGTTCCCTGCCCTTTAGGTGTTTGGCAAAGAAAATGTAAGGGGAAGGCAAGATCTTCCAAGTGAGGATTCAGTAAGGGCAGCAGTGAGGCAGCTGTGAATGGAAATGCACCAGTGTTTCTGCAGTGAAGACAATACAACTGCTCCCATAAAAACCTAGGAGGTGTGCCATTGCTGCATGCTCTGGCCAGCCACTGCTAATGAATCGTCCAGCGCCTGGATCACTTTCATGAAGGTGATGGAAAATGGATCCAATCCAGAGAGATCTTGGGAGTTCATTGCAACGTGATAACTCTGTTTACTACTTTCAGAGCTCCAGAAATTCAGGAGGTGCTGGCAGAACATCTGCTTATTGCAGGATTTTGCCAGCCGCTCTTTGGAGATACTAGCTCTGTGCTTCATTTGTCCATTTGAGACGGCTCAGAAACAGCACATTGCTATATTCTAAGGAAGACTAAATTGGTCTAGGAAGAAGAAATTCTGCTTCATTTCTCAATGCAAACTGAAAGCTCTGCTAAACTTTCAACAAGTTTTAGCTGAAGTAACTATCCCAGGGCAGACCGGCTGGGAGATGGGGGTCATACTGCCATCAGGGTTCCTTTTTTTTTTTTTTTTCCCTTACTGATCCACCAACAGACACTCTGAAATTACTGGAGAAAACATATGTGGAAGGTTCTTGATCAGACCTGAAAAACCTTCCCAAGCATGTGTAAGAAGCTGCTGGTGCACATTTTCTGCAGGAAACAACTATGGAGAGGAGGTGGATTCGGGTGAAAACAGTCCTGTGGTTAACCAAAAGAAGATAATATAGATGCCCTAGGAATAAATGAAAATCTTGGTTGCACAGTTATTGTTTTACAGCTACACAAGGGCAAGCGACCACCCCACCATGCTGAGCAGCTTCCTGCACAGATACATCTCTGTACACTGGGCTGGTGAAAATGCCTTTCAGGGGCTTTGGGTCTAGCTTCAGGTTCCTGCTTTGCTGCAGACATACTGCAGGTCCTCCAGCTCCTCTTCTGAGCCTACATGGATACCAAAATCGCCTGGGGGATGGACTTGAGCCCTGGAGCCAAATGGTACAGTATGTGTTTGTGCAGTTGAGCTGTCTTCCCTCCAGAGTTGAGGGGCCATATCCAGTCTTCCTCCTGGGAATACTCCTGGTCTGTGGCTGATATTGTCTGGGTGGGTGTCAGCACTGGGAGCTGTGCTCTGTGGCGTTACCTGTGCAGTCTCTGACCTGCTCCAGTTGGGTCCAGCAACCACAGGCAACACCGTCTAGAAGCCTTGCTCTGGTCTTGTGCAGGGTTGGCCAGCTGCCTGCACATAGCTGTTGTGGTGTAAACCTCTTTTGACATTCCCAGCCTTTCATTTGTGAATAAGAGTTGAAAGGTACAGGCAGAACCCTCACTGGGGACCGTCCTGAGGATGGCTTCATGAGCTGTGTTGCCTGCTGTGGCCAGGCAGTGACCAGAGATGTCAGCCTATTCCCAGGGAGAGGCTGGTGCAGAAGCAGAGCTGGGACCAGAAAGGGAGCTGCCTGGTTTCCCTCACCCTGCTCTTGACCATTGCTTGTTCCTCAGGCATCGTGGGGACAGGCTGTGCCTGTATGTCCTGGTTTGGGCTAAATCAGACACCACAAAAGGAGAACTGCAAAAGAGGGGATGCATTGCTCCACCAGTAATGCCTGTACCCTTGCCCTACTGCCAACAGCCGAGGTCCTGTGTGCTCCCAAGCCATCGAGGATCTAGATTCCCGTCAGCCACAGCTGCAAAGCCAATCCGATGCCTGTGAGCAGTTTTTCTCTCGGGGAACTGTTGGCTGGACACAGGGGCCCTGCAGGCAAGTTTCTCAAAACCCAGAGTGACAATGGCTGGTGAGTGCTCCTCCCTGCCCTGCTGCCCGGGAATGGGATGCTGGAAGTAGTGGGGCTCTGCGGCTGTTTTGGGGAGCTAACATATCATTTAAGGTCAGCCCTGGTGCCATTTGGAGAGGAGCTCGTATTTCCTTAACTGAAACAGCAAGTTCTGAATGTAATTACAGGATTAAAGGCATGTTCTGGGGCTGAACACATGATTTATAAGCAAAGGTTACACTTTCAGTCTGTTTATAAGGAGCTCTTGGCCCTCCTTAACCCTTCCTTTGCTGATGAAAAATGGTGATCATGTTATTCCTGTTATGGTGCTCATGCATGGTGGAGAGATGGAATAGAGGAGTGGTCCCTAATGTACCCATCTACAACAGGTCAGGGAGCTGTTGGATACTTTCATCCTACAGAAGTGGGAAGAGACCGTTCTGATTTTCCCCCTTTACTTGTCATAACTTCTTAGCTAACTAAAAAGTCGAAATTGCAACTCTAGCAGGAAGTCCCCAAATGGATTAAATTTTAGCTCATGGTCTTTTCTCTAGTTGAAAATCTCTATGGTATTCCTCAGTTCTTCCCAAAGGCTTTCTGCATCATGCTCCCTGAGTAGTAAGGTTGGAAAGGACAATTATGAAGGTGTCTTGGTTTGAAAGACAGGTGTCTGCGGAGGAAGCCAGGAGCCTCCCTTGAAATGGAAAGTGCAACCCCCTTCCCTCCAAATTATTATAATTTTGAAATTAATGGGCCTTCAGGCAAAGGTATGGGGAATAGGAATAACAGTTCTCTAGTTATATATGTATATATATATATATATATATATATATATATAATACAAGACAGGAAAAAAAAACCCAAACAACCCACTGGTTTACACTGACAGAGTCAGAAATACAACCAGACACCCTGTTAGTGTGGCAGTAGCAGTCCGATAAGATGGTGGCTGCAGTCCTCCTGAAGCGATGGATGTAGTTCTGTTGAAGCAGCGATCAGGTAAAAGGGTCTGGTCTTCCTCCGAAGGTCCAGTGGTAGGTGGGTAGGTCTTGTCCTCTGGAACTCCAGTGGGGGGAAAAGCTCCTCTGGGAATCCAGTGGAAGAAGGCTGCTAGGGTGTTCGAGATCTCAGTTTTTATTTGGCATGGACTGCTTGGCTCCTTCCCCCCGGGCGGAGCATCTCACAATGGGATGGGGAGTCGTGAGGCAGTTCCTTGATGGGCCATTAACAGGAGATAGTCCAGGAGCGAGTTATCTATGGGTCAGGCGATAAGGCATTGTTGTGCCCATTAACAGCAGATAGTCCAGAGGGGGGAGGCAGGGAGCACCTCCCCACCTGGTCTCAACAGCTCCTGAAGATGGTAATAGAATACTTTTTTTGGGCCCATCTTACACTGTAACCTAGGACAGAAGGTAAAGCCTGACCTGTGGCAGATAAACCAAACCCTGGAGAATTTTCTCTGATCTGTTGAATCCACCAGTTTGAGATGAAGCCCAAACCTATCATGCAGAAAGGCAGCAAAAACAATTGTGGTCCAACGATTCTAGGAAGCTAACTTCACTGTCATGACTATCTCTTTTCACTGACTGCATAGGGATCCAAGGATCTCATAGCTCTGGAGAGAAAATAATCAGAATTTCTTGCCTTTTTTTTTTTTTTTTTTTTTTTTTTAGCACATAATACATACAATGATACAAGGTATCAAGAGTAGGTCATCTGAACGTGGGCCCAGTCTTGCTCTGAAGACTTCAAAGGACGGAAAATCTGCTGAAGTCCCAATGAAGTTATGCCAAAAGTGAGGGCACAGTATTCAAAATTTGCATTTTATATCCAGAAAGGTGTCAAACTTAATTTCCCGCTGTTTGCTCTAGGGATGGCTGTCCCACTTTGCTGCTTAGGATAGCATTTCTTTAAGAGCTCTGGTGGATTCAGAGCTACTCACAGCCTACATCGCTGGTACTTGAGATGGAGCTGCACTTGAAGACCTGTGGGTTACATTTTTCCAAGTGTGTGCATGGACTAGAAGAGACATTGTTCTTTTCGTCCAGTTTGTAATGTGCTATTTCCAGCTGGTATGAGATACCAAAGCAACTCAAGTATTTTGCTGCAGGTCCAGGGCTACGAGTTCAGATTTTCTTTCGCACTTATGGCAAAGGCTTCCTGCCAAACTTGAGTAAAAAGATACCTTGTTGCTCTGACTGGGCAGGTCAGAAGTGGTAGGGATGATGTGTCTCATGTGAAATTTGGCCTGCATGGTGTGGCGTGCTCTATGAACATAGTCTCGGCCATAAAGAGTGTGGAGTGCTCTATGGACATAGTCCTGGCCATAAAGGGATTATAAATTTAATAGGCAAAGAATGTCTGAAAAAAAAAAAATTATCTACCGTTTACAAGTGGAAATGGGATTTATTTACATTCTCCCAAATGGTTTGTGGCCACTGAGGAATCAACCTGGTAAACCTCAGTCTCGTGTCACCAGAACCAGGTGACCCATGATCCAGGACTGCAGCACATGGAAACGATTTCTGGAGCTGGGAAGCCTTGATATTTATCCAAGATAAAGAGCATTGTCAACATGAGAGAGGGAGCTGTATCTCATGTTCACACTCTCTGTTTAGGTTGTTTAAGGTTGACTAACAGGCAACCCAAAAGTTGGATGCAAAACACAGTATTGAGTTCACAGGTGGACCTACCATCCTGGGGGTGTGTTTGCTGTGGGAGCAATGCAGACCAAGGTTAGATCTGGTAGGGTTTATTAGGAAAATTGCAGCATTAAGCTGCATCTCTGGTCTCTGAACACCTGGCTGGGAATACAAGTGTTTCTCAAGAATTTAGAAGTTATCCACTCTTGGCTTAAGATGTGTATTGCTCAGCTAATTTTGTTGGCTTGGTAAGTTTCCATCCATCTATGTTGTTTCTATAGTACAAATGTCCCATGTAACCTAGAGCACCAGGTTGCAATCTGGAAGAGCTAGACTTCTAGGGAACAGTGAAACAGAGGAGATGAGAAACCTTATAATTTGTATGCCAGGGCAATGTTGTCATTACTGCAAGTTTGCAGTTGTCTATCTGACTCAACCCCTTGGCTGCTAATAACCAGCTGAACAGTGATGGTTGTTGCATGTGGAAGTGGGTTTTAACAAGGCCGCATGCATATGTCTGTATATATTATCTATAAACAAAAAGGAAAGGTGAATTGGAAAAAAGGAAAAGTTGTTCTCCAGAAAATGGTGACTATGCAAAAGACACAGGATTTACAGTGAACATCCAGCTGAATACACGTTCCTAGTGCAATGATGTGGTTAGAAAAGCTGACATAATCCTTTGAGTAACAGAGGCATGAAAGAACTCTGCTGGTATTACATCAAATAAAATGAAACGAATAGAATCCTCTGCTTGCAAACTCAAGGTCAGGAGATCAGAAATACCTGGAAATAGGCTTCTTGTGCAACATTAATTTGGACATGGGGTCTTATGTTTTTTCTTTCTTTGTTTTCTGTTAGGTCCTTGAATGACTTAGTGCTCAGTGGACTTTGCTCACTGGTGTATGTTTGTTGCCCACATCTCCTTGCGTTCAGCTGCAGAGTGAGTGCTTGGCATTGCACTAATCCAGCACCTGAGTGTTTCCAAGGGATTGTCAGGAACCAAAGAGAACACACGATGACTGCTGGTGAAAACTCTTTTCGATGGACTTGCCCAGCTTGACCATTTCCTATCCAGTTGTACCTCTCTTGCTCCATGACACTGATGTGATGGTGTGCAGGGCCGACATATTCCTTCTTTGAGTGTGTGAAATGAAACGGGATGATTGCAATTTTTTTAGTGGTGTAAAAGAATCTTTTTACAGGATGGGAGAACTTGGACTCCCTGGGTTTCGTGTATCTGAGAAAGGAAGCTGACTGCTACCTGGAAGGTGGAAACAACTGCAGCTTTCCAGGCTTCCTTGGGCTCTGCCAGCAAGCACGGCACAGAGATGCAGAGTGATTATGTCTTGGGTAGCAGTGAGAGCCCTTTCTAAGCTGTGAGGACAAGACCCAGCATCACTTCAGTCTTTCTGGCAGGAATGTTTTGGAAGCCTGCTCTGTCTCCAGGGTTCTGGTATGCTGGGGAGCTTGCAGGACCTTGGGTGGGGCAGTTGCTGTGATTGCAGGAGGGAGAGAGGAATGATCCTGTGGCTCAGCCACTAGTCTGGGTCTTGG
This sequence comes from Leptosomus discolor, assembly GCF_034619465.1. Lineage (NCBI taxonomy): Eukaryota > Metazoa > Chordata > Aves > Leptosomiformes > Leptosomidae > Leptosomus > Leptosomus discolor. The sequence continues at coordinate 17,605,703 of NC_141395.1, read as the reverse complement.
GAGCTGTGGATTTATTTCCTGGCTCTGCTGCTGGCTCCCAGCTGGCAAGGCTTGGAGTGGCACTCTCTCTAGCTCTGTTCCCCAACTGCTCATTGCATGGTATCATGTTATTTTAAAACCCCAACCTGGCTGCAATAAAATGCCTCGTATTACATGACAGCCCACAGCTTCGTTTGTGTCTTCCGTGTATAATTTGCAAGGGGACACAGGCCCCAACCAAAACCCTGAAGCCCCTGAGCCCTGACATTGGAATCTAAATCCTGCAGCTTTCATGCAATTGAAAATGAGGTGCTGCAGTGGTTGAGTCAGCGATCTCTGATAATGCTTTTGTGGTGAAACTTCCCTCTTCGCCCAGAGTTTGCATAAAGCCTACTCAGTACTTAACTCCCATTTAATGCCACAAAGTATAGCTTGAGTTGGACTTGAAATGAAACTTAGCCCCTGCTGGGATGGGGTACCCAAGGTCTGTGCTGGTGAGATGGGGTTTTCCCTGTGAGTGCAAGAGAGATGGGTGGTTTGAGGGTTCTTCTTATTAATAATCATTGATCTGGAGGAGACACAGAGGAACCTGATTAATTCCCTTCCCCATGCCTCTCTCCTTTTTCCTGGTGCTATTTAAACCCCCAAATTAAGAGTAACATTCTGTACCAGCAAGTTTACAGTCTTAAGAGATACAATAGATGGATAGGAAGAGATGAACATAAAGGTACAAGGGCATGTGATGTCAAGGTTTAATGACGATCTTTGTGAGCATCTCAGTCTTGGAGAAATTTAGGGAAGGATTTGTCAGGGCTGCTGGTAGAGACACACCTAGATCACAATACTTGGCCTGGGGCATGCTTCTGGCAAAGGTGCATAGCCAAAGTGGGAGGACAGACAATCAAAAAATCTGGAAGTGAGCTGGAGAACCTGTGTAAGAATGAGGAGATCACCAAATTGCAGGACAGCTGGCTGGGGAGAGAAGTGACAGAAAGCTGTGCTGTGAACTAAGGACATAACCTTATTCAGGAGGTGCTGAGGGTCCAGAAGAAAAGAATACCATTTAAGAAAGGAGTGACTCAGCCAAGCTTCCTCCAATACAAACCACCCTCCGTTGAGAAGGATATTTTTGCACCATGGCAGTACCTGTAGACCCTAAATGGGACCAGAGGCACTTTGCAGCTGACACTGGGATACTCCATCGCTCTGCCACTCCAATGCATGGGATGTGGCCGCATCAATGTGGGAGAAGGATGGGGGAGGGAGGAGGCTAGGCCTTCCCAACAGACACCCCAAAAACCTGGCCCTACCACACTGTGTCAAAAAGAAGCTGAGTGGTCTGATGGTGAAGGAGTTACAAAGCCTTACCCCAATGGACAGGATCAGAAGGCAAGTCTCCAGCCATTACATTTTCTGCAGAAATGCTCTCTTTTTCAGGGAAGCACCATCAGTTGAGCTATTTTAAGACCAGATTGATTGAGCTCTAGGAAATATACAGTAAGAAGCTGCCCTGGGACTGGCAGGGAAAGATGCCAGCTGGTCAAAGCCTTTTTAGTAATGTTGCCATTTGTATGAATGTTTATATTTCCTCGCCAGCCCTGTGGACAATTAAGAAAAGGCTTGGCTGAGATGTGGGCTGTCATTATTGGTCTAGACGCTGGATTGGCTCCACATAATAAAAGATGGAGAGAGCTGTATGAAGCAGTCATTTGCAAACTGAAGCGAGCATTCTGCAAATCTATAAATATGACTGGTGAAATAAAAGAAGGAAACAACCCTTGCACATTCATGGCCAATGGCTTCACCAAGTGGTCGCATGTTAGTCACTGGGAGACCAGTCAGCAGCTCCACTCTCCATACGCATGCTTCCACTGAAAAAAAAAAGACAGCAGTAGCTCGGTTTTCTCCTCTGGCTTTGTTTTGAAAGCTTGTTGAGTCCCTCTGACTCCTGTTGCTGTCAAGTGGTGCTTAACACTTCCAAAAATTGCTAGCGTAATTGCTGGAGCCTTGGCAAATGTCAGGACTGTTAGGTCTGACCACTGTAGAGGGAGTTGTGTCTTGCCTCCATGAGCCCAACGTCTATCTACACAAGGTGGAGGAAAATTGGAAGGGGAGGCAGAGGGGAAGTGACTCATCGGAAGCCACTCAACCATGTCAAAGCACTGCTGGGGACCGGGAGATAGATCTGAGATAAATGGGAACCTGATCTTTTCTCCCTGAATTGGCCTCCTCCTTGGCTTTGGGGAGAGAGTTGTGTTAGCACTCAATGGTGGAATTCATGGTTCAGAGGCTTGTTTTCAATTTCCTATTTCCACTGTGCTGGTTAGAGAAACTTCCACTGGGAGAGAGGTCCAAAATTTGCCTGGAGTGAATGATGTCATCCTGATCTCATCTCTGCTCATTTATTCATACTGGTTATCTCTGGCTTTGGTCTTAACTCATTCAGATAATTGCATACACTGTCTTTTGGGACTCAGAAGTCCTGCCACCAGCCTTGCCAGCAACCCCCCTCGTGTTATCTTGTTATTATTCATGTTAACAAGGAGGGGAAGGACATAAACTAGGGCAGACTGAGGCTCATGAACTGCTTTGTCCCTGCCAGTCTCTCTCTAGGTCCTGGCCCTGCACCACTTTATCACATAGACAATGCTTTTACAGGGCTGTTTGCCTACCCACTCTTGAAACTCTGCTTTGGTCCAGGAAATGGCCTTGGCAGATGGTTCCATTAATGCTCAGATAATATATCTTAGGTATTTGTTTCATTAAGCTACCCTGCAAATGGACTTTGAAGTCACCAGGTTATCTGAGAAAATATCTTCTCTGTCTTGTGATTTTTTTTCTCATCTTGTTTCCTGGAGTTTCTATCTATGTTGTAAAACCACTGGGGTAGAGATCCCCTTTATAGAGATGTGTTGTATAGTTTCGTATAGATAAAAGCGCTGCCACAGTGAAAGTGCAAACAGCCTTGCTCCACTTTGCAGACCCACCAGGTGGTGGGATTTACTGATGGATTTCATACCTGTGTCTCATGCTCCTTTGACAGGGATGGTCAGAAGCAAGGGAGAGGTTTCATAAAAGAAATAAGCAGACAAGAACTCTTCAGCTGGGAAACAAGGTGGCCAACGGAGGATTTTATAAATATCTGTAAAGGCAAGAAAAGTATGAAGGAAGCAAACAAACAAGCAAATATAAACTCCAAAACCTCCCAAAAGTTAACCAAAGGAGCTCCTTGATGCAGGAGACTATGAAGGCTAGAAGTTGGCATGGATTCAAAAACTAACTAGATAAATAAAGGGCTTTTGAGCACAAAGCTACTGTCTTTGATCATTGGAGGGTGGGAGAACACTCCAGGGAAGAATCACTGTGCACTTGTCTGGGCCTTATATTCTTCACTGGGCACCTGTTACTGCCTAATGTCAAACAAAAGATATTGGGCCCTCTGGGCTGATCAGACCTGGCTGTACTTGCGGGCTAATGAAATCAGCACAGTCCTGAACATGGAGCGAGCGCCGAGGGTCTGGGCCAAAGCATGGACTGCAAGGTAGCTCGGAGCAAAGCAGGGAAATCAGATCTTGCTTGCTTAAAATCAAAACCAGGCTTAGAAAGCAATCTCAGAGCAGGAGCGCCGTTCTCCAGGAAAGTTTCCAAAACCAACTCCTGACCTTGGAGAATAGCATGGCAAACCACCAATAAATAAATAAATAGATAAAGAAGTAAATGCAAAACCTGTGTAGAAAGCTCCCTGAACAAATGGCAAAAATATTTCCAGTTTTCAGGCCACCTGCTTGTCATCTATCACTTAGAAAAAATTAGTGTTCTTTAAATATTTATATGGGAAAAACAGACCCACCCTCCTAGGTTTGCATGGTGATTTATTCTGCGGCATTTTCAAGGTCATCCATTGCCTAAATCCCCTGTCTGTCTAAGGCCTGGGTCCTGCAAGGAATCTGATCCCCATGATCATCTAGATTAGAAGGGGTAGGGCCTGTTTCCATATGTGTCTTAGTGCTGGCATCTAAATTTTGAATGAATTTGCTGATTCCTCAGTCTGTACTCAGACACCAGCATTCTCCTTTGGCTGCTCCAGTGAAGGTTTTTATACGAAGGGTTTTCAGTTGAGGGGCTTTCAGTGGCAATATTCTCAAAGACACATCTTGGAGTCACGTTTCAAGCTCTTATGGCCAGCTCATAAACTCTCCCTGTGGGCTGGAACTTGATACCTTCAAGTTGTGCTCCTCTTCCATGAGCAAAGGGAATTATATTAAAGGAGTCTTGCCACCCTGGGGAATCAGGAATAAGATATAGTCAATATTTGCATCCACTGGTGTTCTGCTTGTTTGTTTGTTTGCTTTTTGACCCGAAATTAGGAATATATACAGGTATATGGAGACATGTGATGCTTAGCATAGGAAAGCATGGGATCAATGAAGAGAGAATAGATTGTTTAGACTGGAAGGATTCATCACCTTTTGGGAATGAAGCAAGAAAGGTTGGATAAACTGATCTCCAGAGATGCTGATTTCCCTGTCTATAAACAGAGCTTGGGCAGCCAGGTATAAGAATAATCAGTTCTGCCCTGGCTGATGGTAGGTCTCCAGAGTCCCAGCATGACCAGGAACCTAGAACAGGTCTAATTGGCTTAAATGTCTCTCATCTTCAGCCTCTACTGGAACATCTAGAGGTTCTTCTTTCTCTAGCGTGCATAGGATGTTCACAGATCAGGATTTACCCTGGAGCCCTCAGCAAATGGGGAGAAGGGTGTGTCCAAATTCAACTGTACGCTTAAAACCCACTGTTGCTTGTAGGATTTGAGGTTGGCATATGAAATGTTGCCAAAAGACCAAAGGGAAACTCCGTCTGCACTGGTTTCAGACAGCACATCTGGGTTAGAAAAACCCCAGACGCTGTACCAGAGTTACTTTGCTCCATTCGCTCAAATGGAAAATATAATGGAAGTGTAATGGAAGGGAATTCCCCTGGGTTTTTTTTCTCCCTCTCTTTCTTCCCCTCATTAGGCAAAAATCTGCCTTGTCAGTACTTTTTCCAAGCACCCTAAGGAGAGATAAAATATACTTGTCTTCGACAGGCCTCTCAACACAGGCTTTTGTGTTTTGCTTTGTATGGGGAAAACCCCCACAACAACGGCAGAGCTATTAACTCTTTTGGGACTGACTAATGCATCAGGCTGCAATGAGCTGCAAAACAAGGGAACCTATTCACCACATCCCAAGGAGCTGATCTTGGACAGGGGGAACACAGAGGCAAGGTGGTCCCAAGAGCAGCTGGACACTGGGTAGCTCTGGAAATTGCCCATTGCATCTACAACTTCCTTTGCCTTCAGCATGGAGGTGGGGCCAGAAGAGGCATGTGGCTACAGGCATAACCCAGGGCAATTTTTTGTAGATGAGTAGGAAGGATCCTGCTCTGAGCTCTGCGCATCAACTCTGCACCTCTGCATCCTCCAGCAGAAGGCACACCATGGGCATGGAGGAGTGACAGCATGCTTTCTGTATTATTGTGCTCTCTGTATTAATTTTCCTACTTTATAAAATTCAGCTTTAGAAAAAATGGCTTACTTAGCTGAGTTCAGACCTCTGGGCCTTCCAGCTGAAGCTGGCAAAAATGAAGGAATTTCTTTGTTCTCAGTATTGTTTGGCCTTAGCAGCAGAGCTGAAGCAAGTTGAGAGCACAGGAAGGAAAACACTGTTGTTGCTGGTTCTGTATCTGCTTGTGATGACCACACAAATGGACTTGACTTGGTCTCCCAGCCTACAAGTCTGTCTGCTGCCATGAAATTTCCCACATGAAGCATGAAGCCACAACTGAATCATGATTTACATAGTCTGAGATGAATGCATGTCCTTGTCTACCAGGCTACCTGTGTCTTGGTGGAGGAACTTTCACCCTCTTCACTCTTGATACATCACAGTGTCCCCACCAGATTGTCTGGTTTTCCTTGGTTCTGTCTGGGGCTGGATTCATGATAGCAACCATCCACTCTGCCTTCAAAGTTGCAGGTATGTCAAAACAGAAAGGAAGAATATTCAGGTGAAAACAAGAGTGTGCAATGGGGATGAATCAGCACAGGTCAAATGGAACTGGCAAAGACACCCCTGTCCCCCCCTAACTTAAAGAAACACACATGGCTATTCCCACCATGTTGAAAAGCTACGGATCTTACTCAAGATTTGGAGTTGCCAAGGCCAGGGTCCTGTGGCAGCATGAGCTGCAGGCATCAGGCACTGCAAAATCAGTCTCCTCTCCCTACTCCAAGTTAGAAGGACATAGATTCTGCTGTTATTCCTCTGAAATGTACTGAGCCACCTGCGAATGAAGGAATGGCCTGTTACAGTTGAACTTAATCAAGAAAGCTGAGGTGGGGTAAGAACAGTTGTGCTACCTGCCTTGTAGAACTCTGAAACTCCAATTAGAGTAGCAAGAAAACTTACTAACTGCCTGCCTCCTGTCTTTATCTCTTTGTCTTTAATTGTATGTGGAACAGAGGAGAAGCCAAAGAAAACAATCAAAAATCTTTCTCCACATGTTTTTTTCTCACATTTCTCCACCAAGGATACACCTAGAAAGATTGTTCTTGGTTTCTGTAATATTGGGTGGAAATCTGCATTGAGAAGTCACGTTAGGCTATAAATTGTGCATGTATTTGGACCATAGATGCCTCTGGTATGGCATTATCTTTCATTATGAACGCAACTATCAGGGGAGTAAAGCGTGAAGACCAGTCTGTATTTTCTTCCACATCAAACCATTCTCTTTGTCTTCCTTACCTATTTGAGCTTCAGCTTTTAAAATTAGTGTTTACAGCACAGTATTGGTCCAGCCAGGCCAACACGGAACTGAACATGGCCTGGAAAACCCGCCTCAGAAACAGGGTGAGTTGCCTTATGCTGAGCTCTGCACTGGCACAGCCAGCTGGCACTGAGCGCTCTACCTCTGCACAACACTGCAGTCACCATAGCAGTGTCACTTTAGGAAGCTGGTGTCCATCTCTGCAGAGGAACGTCAGCAAAGACAGGATAGTTCCTCAGGGCACCACACCAACCTCAGGTCAGAGTGTAAAGTGCACGACCTGACTTGTCCTCTGGCAGGTGCTGAGATCTTCCCACTGACTGAAAGAGGTGCTTGAAGATGGGTCATGACTGAGCACTGGTGTTAGAGAGAACAGCCCACTCCTGGGAGCTGAAGTGCCTGTCCATGTCTCAGTGGGGTTGTGTGCTCTCTCAAGGCACCCAGGCTGCACTGGGAAACTTGATCCAGGGAAACACAAGGACAGTTTCAGGAGGCTGGGAAAGATCAAGGCTTGAAATGTGCAAATATTGAGGTGGAGACTGGGACACCAATCCTTCTCAAGGACAGAAGGAAGGCATCACATGAAATAGATTCTTTGCACTGATGAGACGATCCCTGGAGACTGCAGAGGCACAGCGTGGGGTCAGCAGACAGGTGGATATCTTCACCCCATAGCACTCATTACACAGCAGAGGGAGGAGCAGAGACATCAGAGGCAGGTCCCCAGTGTGCCTCAGTGAACCTCGCTCTGCTGACTTCCCGGGCTCCCTTGTTTGTTTTCCCTCCAATTTGGGACTTGGCCCAGACTATGCTTGGACTGTGAATGCTTCCAGATGTTCTCAGCCCTCGGGGGGACAGAGGCACGCCAGGCTGTAATTGGTATGCAAGCAAACCCCATGCAAGAGGCATATAAAACATTACCTATCCCTTGGCCAATGCCTCCTGCCTGGAGGCCTGCTGGTCACCAGTAGTGAAGGGGAAGGAAAATATCACAGCCTGGTGGAACGGTTTCTTTTATTGCCCTGTCCCTGGGCAAAATGGCCAGTGTGCTAAGTGGCACCTGGATGGAAAGGCAGCAGAATGCAATAGGAAGAAGCAATGAGAATGCAGTCCAAGCCAAAAGCATTAAAAACCCAAAGGAAAACATTGCTTCTCTCACTGCTGCCAAGTTTATTTCAGTATGTGGCAACCTGGTGAAGTACGTTCCTTTATAGGGGAGGAATTAGGGAGGACAAGACCTTAAATTCCTCCCATTTGCTCAAGAAATCCAGCAAACACCTCCTCCTTCTTCCCCCTCCTGCTGGTCTGATTTTAAGGAGATTTTAATTTGAGCCCAAAGTGCTGGAACATAGACAGGAAACGGCTTATAATTTGCAAAAGTGTATATAGTTTCATGGAAAAGCAACATATATACCGAAACCTATGCTTTTCAAATTCTTCCCAGCAGCCATCTCTTCTGGCCTCAGGACAATGAAGTCTCTGTGTTCAGGTCTGTTTTCAGTCGAAATGGTCCATGACTGCTCTTTTGTGACCAAACAGAATGCGAAGGCAAGCCGGCTGGAGCGCTCGGTGCCTTAATTGCTTTGGGTCATGTGGCTGCTTCTGTTGCTGCAAGTGGCAGAGCACATGCAACTGAGGAGCATCATTTCTGCTAAGGGGAGTCTTGAAAAAAAACACAGAAGGGAAATTCAGGCATCTCTCAGAAATCGGAGGCAAGGCTCCCATCAGCTTGGACAGGACCAGGACTTCAGCCTTTGTGCTGGGATGGATGGATGTGTGCTTGCATTCACTGCGATAAGGTCATTGTGAGTTAGAAATGCATTTGGCTTTGGCTGCTAAGAAAATTGGGAGTCCCAAAGGCTCTTCTGTCCAGCCTTTGCATTTGCCCTAGAATTTTTGCAGGCACAAAGACAGCCTAAGCAGACAATGGCTTGCTTGACTGGCAAGCACAAATGCGAGCTTTTGCATGTACAAAGGATTGTTTGTGCAAGCAAAAATGTAATGCAAAATGAGGAGCATGTGGCCATGACATGAGGGTCTTCAGACTGAAGAAATCATATCCAAGCCCCATCACCAGTTTGATTAAAGAAATGAGGGCAAAATTTTGAGGCATGTAAGTTGGCTTTGGAGTGAGAGAGAGGTCTCTTGCCTTCGGTGACCAAGACACACATTAGCTCTTGGAGAGTGGGAGCCGCAGGGTCCTGACAATGTTGCTGTTTGGATGGGGACATTTAAAAGAAACCATCCTTATAGAGGTGAGACATATCATTTGAATATGGGCTACATTGCGTTCTGCTCAAACAGTCATGGTGCGATACTGTTGGCAATCATTAGCCAGATTCTCAGATACTATAGATGTGCAATTGTGCATGCAAAATGCATGTCTAATTGCTCAACTAATTGCTGTGAAGCTATCAGAATTGCATAAAATGGGGAACAAACAGAGACTTTACTTACTCTTTGTCATTGCACTTGTAGTAGTGACTCAACTATGCTAGATGTTCAATTGTGCCCAACATTAGACATCTCAGACAAGATCTGGTTGGCCCAAAGCATTTCACTGTTGGTCTAGAGTGAGAAAGACTGGACTGGTTTTCTGGGCTGTGACACTTTTTGGTTTGCTGAAGATACTTGCCTGGAAGCCCTTTCAAATTCCTGTTTCAAAACCAGAGCTTTGGAGTCCAAACTCAAAATGCCGGTCTTTGAAACACTGTGTAACAAAGAACACTTGGGCAAAAAACTTAACCTCCATGTTTTCATCCCTTCTTTTGGAAATTGAGGGTCATTATGCCTAACTGTTCTTGTCAATTAGGCACAGCTAAAACAGGGGTGGAATCTCACGTTTTCCCTTTGGAAGGGGTCTATATCTCCTTAATTTACAGTCCCCTCTTGTTGCAGCTGAGGCTTATATGGCCACTGTTTAGCTATAGCCACCCATGATTTTAAGCCGTCCCCTGTGACACCAGCAGCTGCCTCTGAGGCCACACAGGCAGCACCATAATCTCAGGCCTATTTGAAGACACGTGCTGAAACTCAGATGGAGGATGCTTGGTGTTTGCAGATGACATTTCGTGGGTGAGCATTCAAGACTGCTGTCTCACCTTGACCAGGGCATGGTGGTGTTTGGATTCTATAGCTGTCCTTGAAAGTGCTCCTCCACCTAACCGTGGGTAGAGCATCACCAATGCATGAAGCCCCAATTTAAGAATTTAAAGCACACATCAAGAAGAACTTGCCTTATGAAGTATTCAAGGTCAGCTGCTGTGGATGCCTTTGAGTTTAATGAGGAGGTACAGAGAGCTGGATCAGGAATATCGTATCTCCTTACCGGCCTTGAAAAAGACACTGGGACATATTGGCATTTCTCCAGCTAATTACCTGAAAGAAGAAAGGCTAGGGCTTGGCTTTTGAAATGCAAACTGAGGCATTATGCAAAAAGAACACAGAATTTAAATCGAAAGAAGAGTCAGATCCCTGTGGTTTGAGGGGCACTTTTCTCTGCTTGGATTGTCTGGGCTGCTCCCTGTTGGGATGAGAGGCTTTGTCTGGCCCAGGCTGTGACCAGAGCACCTGCTTAAGGGATAAGTTGCATAGAAAACTAATTAGGGACGAGCAGCTAACTGTGTGTGCAAGAGATGAGCAGGGCGCCTATGAACCTGGCTTGAACAAAACAGCTCCAGATTCTCTGCGGCACTGAAAATTCTCAGGATGCTTTTTTTGTAGCATCCAAATGGTAGTGGCCTCCTGACTTTCCCAGTAGCACCAGGAATTGTGTACCTTCAGAAAACCTGGTCCTTTTGCCTGAGCAAGAAGACTGCATCCAGGTTATCTTCTCTGTTCCTCCTGGTTTGTCTTCTGCATTTCTGGGGATTGCTGCAGGAGAGTAGTAAGAGCACCTACAGGATGTGGCTGAATTTCTTGGCCTCGAGGATGTAGAGATGTTGCCATGTTCTGCAGATGCACTCCTGTATCACTCCACTACCACAGGAGTCTCTTCTAAGGGCAACTGTGCTGCAGGGAGCATGGTCTATCTTTCCAAGACCCCTCATGAAGGCAAAATGCTTGTGTAAAGGCAAGGTGAAAAAGGAATTACATGGACCTTTCAGCACACGTTGAGATCCAGAGGTTTTGCAGCTGGGATTGAAGACAGATGCCTGCAGTTTGAGTTTGCTGATAGGCAGGAGGAAAAACAATGGGACCTAATAAATCTGGACCATTTTCAATTCCACTTACCCTTTCAGCTGGGAGGAAGCAAGGGTTGTTCATAGTTTTGGACATAAGACCAGCCAACTCATGGGTCAGGTCTCATTCCAGAATTTAGAAGCTTTGGAGTCCCTGGGTGCAGCTGTGTCATTTCTGGTTATTATAATATGGTTCAGATCTCCAAAGCAGCCAAATGGGCCCCAGCTCTCGGCAAAATTCAGCTTGTATTTCTGCTGAAGAAAAGTCCAGGGACAACCAGTCCATTTGCAAGTGTCTATTACAATGAGAGAGAAAAACTGAATCAAATCCTAGCTCTGGAAAGCAACAGAATGGTTTCCTGGTCGTTATTTCATTAGCCTGCCTACCCCTTAGAAATAGATCTGGAATGATACAAAATTTCACAAGAAATAGCTCATTGCCTTCTATGGGACTTCTGCACAAGTCACCAGGTGCAACAAGATGCTGGTGTTTGCTGACAAGGGACGTGGCTCTAGTGACATGTAGCTGTTCACGGAGACGCTGGATGACTGAATGAGCGTCCTTGAAACCAGTGGCAAGATGGCTTTCATAGCGAGAAGCTGGAGCTCGAGTTTTGGAAAGTGCCATTTTACCTCTTTTTGCTGTTGGAAAATGGAAAAACATGCTGATTCTGTATCTTTAATACAAGCAGAATAAAAACTAAGTTCATAAGTGGAGATGGAAACAGGCAGGAGGAGACTAATAGCGGTGTTCCTCATTCCTCAGTCTAACAGTTTTTGGTTGCCATGAAGCTACATCTTTGAGATTCTTGTGATCTTCATATGACAAGGCTCTTTGCTTTCATTTTCTGAGAAAAAGAACAAGCTTCTATCTTCTGCAATAAGGAAGAAAAACCTGAGTTAACAACAAAAAGCACCCAGGGTCCGATGAACAAATGAAACATGATTTTGCATTCTCATCGTCTCATGACATCCAAGAGAACCCTGGGATTTTCTGGTCTTCTTGGTATAGGAGAGCCCACCTTGTAGTGCTCTAACACTTATGTCTGGAATCACTGCAACAATTGAAGAGTCAGACCAGCCTTGGCCTGATCTCAGCTCTTGAAGCTGATACAAATGACTTTCTAGATCAGAACTGCAATGAACCAAAGCAACCTTCGCCCTCCCCTGAACCTCAAGTCTTCTGTCTGTGGAGACGCTTGCAAGCCTACGTGAGCCTTGGGCAGGCTAAGCTGGTCTGCTTAGCAGGCCCGAGAGCACTATAAAGGACCTGGAGGCCATGAGGAGCCAGGAAACACCTGCGACCTGGGGGTCAGTTGGTGCTTTGCCTCTTTCCATCCCTTCTGCATGAGATAGACAGGGCTGGAAGCGACCCACCCTCTTTTCCAGCTTGCCTGTGCTCTGACCAGTAAGCTGTAGAGGGTGCTCTTGCTCTGCCTGAAAGCAAAAAGTTTGTGCATCTCCTGCCGCATCTCCTCCTTTCCTCCCTTCAACCCACTCCTTTTAAATATAAGCAAACAAGTGAGTCTGCTGCGACCTCAACTCTGCATTGGAAGCAAAGAGTCAATGGTGAAGAGCCATTTCAAAACATCTCCCTCCTCTGTGTGGCCGGGGGAGGCTGGGATTTACGGCTGAACTTCAAGGGGCTGCGCGGCTGACAGCCAGGCAGGGAGGGCAAGAGGCTGCTTGTTGTAATCTGCACGAGAAAGAAACGCTGTCAGCAGCGGTGGCGGACAAAAGGAGAGGTGCTGTTCCCTCACTTCTGGCCTGGGACAGAAGGGGTGCGCTGGGAGATCTTAAGCTGCCAGCTCAGACTTGGGGCTGAGGGTCTCCTCCGGTTGTGCTGTCATCGTGTTGCTGCTGTATCCCGAGGAGGTCCAGCATGCAGTTCTACAGGAGGAACAGGCTGTTTCTTAACTGGGGCCAGGGAGTTTATTAAAGCAGCCTGGGGGTGCCTCACTGTTTCTAGCTGCTGGGCACAGGGGTGATGTGCACCCTGCTACTGCGTGCACGGTGGGAGAGCTGCTGTGTCGTCCCCAGGCTGGGGCTGGGACTGGTGTTAGTGGAGGCTCTGCTGCTCTGGGTTTTTTTCTCCTCAAGAGAAGGAAGTATGAAGACACTTACCCACCAGGATTCATCCCCATCAGAATTCTTTTCCTAGCAAATTGCACCTGTTCTGTAAATATTCATTCCAAGGAGTGCTGCAGTAGCCAAAACTGTACCTGTGGTGGATTTTGCTGCTCCCTTCATGATAATGTCTGTATTTCTGTCACTGGAAAACCATTCAGCTTTCCAGCCAGGCAAGTCAACCTGTCAAGAAAGCATTTACTCCATGTGCTACTCACCTCTGGAACACCTCACTGCATGGCAGCTGTTGTGTGCAAATGCACCTTGGATGTTTTGGAGAAAATGGAAATTTGAGAGCCACAGAAACAGATGGGAGGGACCCTGAGAGACAGTTCACTGCACTGACCTTCCCCAAGACAATGGCAACTCAACAGAAAGCAGTCTTTGCCTGGACTGCTCTTAAAATCCTCCAGTGATGGAGATTTCACAAACTTTCCAGAACATCTGTTCTAGAATTTCGCTCTTGCTTTGGTGGTAGTATCTGGACTACATTTCTTGTTCCTCAGGATTCTTGGCTGATCAGTCACCAAAGATAAAGAGTATTTTCTCTCCTCCATTGTATAAATCTGCACAATAATTAGTAAATAATAAATCAGTGTCATGTTTTGCAGCTGTATACTGATTTGGAGACAAGCTTAATGCACCTCAGCTACTTGTGTTTCTCTGTGTGGAAATAGACATGCCACTGAAATGCAATGCTGCTGTCAGTGAGGACACTAGCTAGTAAAGGGGCCAATGTGGTGAGGCGCTGAGGATTTCCCTGAGAGTTGTGGAGGCTCAGCCTTTCTTGGAAAGGTCCTCTGCAAAGATCTCAAATTGGTTAGAAGCAATCATATTTAGTGACGGCCACGAAATAAAACTTACTTTCAGTGCAAATCCACTTATGGCTAGGAGTGAGAAAATGCAGCATAGGAAGAAATTCGAGGTGGAATTTGTTTCACAACCCTTTATCCTAAGCTTTGAACAAATGTAATCTTTTCTAGTTCTCTAGGCTTATGCTATAGTAAAAGGTGAAGGACTGGTGCCTCTAGAAGATCTGTTTCTCCCTTCTAAAGTCAATGTTTAAGTTAGGTGGTAATGGGAGCAAAATTAATTCACTTCCCATCTATTTTCTTTCGTTTTACAATACAAGCTTGCAAAATTCATAAGGCTTCCCATACACTAATATCTGGCTAATCAAACAGTCAAAACCTATCAGTATTCTAAAACAGTTGGAGATATTAATAATTTGTGGAACAGAATTTGCTTGCTTAAGAAATTCACAGATAAATTCCCCCATACTGAACACTTCTGAGAATACTCAAGTCTTGGTCATGATCATTTGCTAAGAGAAAAAGCCGCAGTCACCAAGTAAATCTCTTGTGCATCATTTGAATTTCTATTATATGTAGCTAGCCCTTGAAAGTAAGCTGCTTTTTGCCATCCCCTGAAGACCTGTGGTCATGGAACATTTATCCATTTTTCTACATGATTTCAAAATGCATTATTATTTACTTTGATGAACACTCAACGTAAGTACCATGTTTATGCAATTACAGATATCAAAGTAGAGAAGTAAAAAAGCTATTAATCTTCTCATCTATTCTCTCTGTCCACTGAAAGGATGAATCATTAATTATCACAGCTATATGATTAGTTTAGTTTGGAATGTTTTAGAAAATGGGACCAGTGATTTTTTTCCCTCCTGGGAGACTAATTTAAGGCCAAGTCATTAGGTCTAAGGATGTTTGTCTTACATCTTTTACCAGGAGGCACACTATGCTACTTCTGGTTAATCCATTTTGTAAGTGGGACAGATGAAAATATTTCTTCCAGAGAAGGAGATACTTATGAAGGCCAACATTACACTTTTGAATCCTCCACGAGTCCATTGCATGCACTCAACTTGGTTTTATTTGAAGAAATAAGGAGTTGAAAAACCAACAGAACCATTTTTCTACTCCAAAATTTTCCTTGTCAGCTGTGACCAGCTGGCAATTTCCATTTGGATTTATTTCTATGTATTTCCTTCCTGGTGCAGAGATTATGGCAAAATATTCTTTTATACTGCAGAAAAAAAGTTATTTTCTTGCCAAGTCAGACACACATTTATGGCAGAAACAGTCACACCTACCTTCTCTCAGCAACTTTCAGTCCATCATGTGAGCTGTAGCCAGTAACCTACGCAGGGCAAACACCTCCTTTGTATTGTCAAATTTTATATACCAAAGGTCTTCAGCTGGAAAGTCTTAATTTAACACCCTGAGACTGGATCTGAAATACAAATTTCCCATGGTTATCTGCTCAAGCAGTAGCTCAGTCCTGTTCGGTGTTGCTTCTAACGACAAGTAGACCTGTGGACCGCCTATGCAGAGACCTGAGAAAAAAGTAGCTTGGGGTTTTTGATGGATGGGTGGATGGATGGATAAGAACTCACATTCTAGGGGGATGTTAACTGCTTAAGCATGTCATGACATAAAGACATTTGTTGTATCTATTTGTCTAAAGAGTTGGGTGTGGGAGAGTCACATCACAGGCTTTGCCCTCTCTAGTTTGGGGACTGGAAAAAAGGTGGAAGAAGCATAGAACAACATACTTGGAATCTGGTCCTGGCCAAGATCAAGGCTTTTTATAAAGCTGACTTACCTTCGATCTCAGTCAAGAAGTTTTCCTGTAATTAAAGGCATCCCACAAACTTCTGGGACTGTAGGAAGAAGAAGATTAAGGGAATATTTCCCACCTTATTCTTTTTCTTTTCCTTCAAGACTTCTACTTCCTGGGTCTGTAGAAACACCATTCCAAAATGGGGTCTTCTCCCCACATTCATGTCACCGCTTTGCCAAATCTGGCCAATGACAGATGCTTCTTCACAAGGCAAAATAATTTCCAGATGAAATGGTCAGTGGGGAGTCAGAAAGTCTTTGAAGAATTGAAACCTGGTGACTGCTCTTGCAACACAAAGCACTTTAAGTACTTTAATCTTGAATATTGCAAATCAAATAGAAGGAAGGTGGGATGGGCCGTACAAGTTTACCTGCTTTCTTATCTCTTCAAAGTTACTGTACCCCTTCTAGCAAGGGGAAGAATTCAGTATACCTCACATTTCTATCTCAAGCTTTTTGTTTGTTAAGTCACTTGTGTCTCAGTCAACAACTCTCTCCCTTGCAGCTTTCCGAAAGTAAAGATCCCCCATGAACTCCAAACCCCCCGTAAAGAAACATGGGGCAGACGTCAACATTTTTGAAGTTATTCACCCTCTGCCAAAGCACACACATAGCTGGGGCAGCAGAACTGTAGCAGTAAAATCTAGTGAAGTTAACAAACAAAAACAACACAAAGTCAGTGTCTTTTACTAAGTCCTCTGGCACAGCAACAGGTGAAAGATCAATAGAAATTGGCCAGGTTCAGCTCTCTCCCATGGGAAATATTTGAACAAATCTTGTTAGTCTCGATTGCTAAAGATCCTCCTCAGTGTGTTTGCATTGGTGAGATGGAGCTGAAAATGTGACAGAACAGACATGGGCTTAAATTGCAGGCAGACCAACTTTTTAAATGAAGTGTTCCTAGAAAAACTTTTCAGTCTTTTTCTCCATACAAGTTCTGAATCCTGCCATATCCATCCTGTCCCAGATGCAATTTACATGCAATATTTCCTCAGGAATCTCTGTAGCTGGCCTCCAAACCACAGCCATGGGAGAGGCGAGATGTGAAGTAGAAGACCTGCAGGTGAGAAAAATCTCTGTCCGATGTTTTGGGCTAAGATGACCTGAAGGAAATGGATGAAGAAAAGCAGCTGGAGAAAGCTTGGTTCTTAAAAGAAAGGAGCAAGGGGACATGAAGTGTTAGCTATGGGTTTGTCATACGCTGAGAGAATTTTCTCACCTGTCAGACAAGTCTCCTATGGGCACATTCCTGCCTGCTTCCAGCTCTCTTTAAACTCAGTATCTTTTCCTCAAGGTGTTAAGTCACTTTCTCCCTCACTCTCCTATGAGGAAAGGCTGAGATAGTCAGCCTGAAGAAGAGAAGACTCCTGGGAGACCTTTTGCAGCCTTTCAGTGTTTAAAGGGGGCGTATAAGAGGATGGAGACAAACTTTCTAGCAGGGCCTGTTATGATAGGACAAGGGGTAATGGCTTTAAACTAAAAGAGAGTAGGTTCGGGCTAGACATAAGGGAGAAATTTTTTACAATGAGGAGAGTGAAACAGTGGAACTGGTTGCCCAGAGATGTGGTAGATGTCCCGTCCCTGGAAACATTCAAGGTCAAGTTGAACGGGACTCTGAGCAACCTGATCGAGCTAAAGATGTCCCTGCTCACTGCAGGGGAATTGGACTAGATGACCGTTAAAGGTCCCTTCCAACCAAAACTATTCTATGATTCTATGATCCTTGCATGTAGTGAGCCTACTCAGGTCTGTTTTACTCAGGTCCTCACACTCCCTCTCCTCTTAGCAGCCTTTGTCATTGATTGATAAGAAGAAAACTAAGGAGGGATTTTTCCCCTCTCTCTGCCCTTCTGACAGCTTAATATATTGCTGAGGGCTGGGCACAAAGATAAGAAATAAATAAAAGGATATTTATCAACTAGGCATTTCTCGTGCTGAAGGATCTCCCAGTCTCTGGATGCAGAAATCACTTCGCAGAGTAGAGAACTGCTGCCGAGTGGAATGTGTCAGCTGCTTACCAGGACTCGGGCACGTTACACAGCCATTGGAGAAGCACGCTGAGGCAGTGGTATGAACGCAACCATATGCTTAGCGTTAAGCCAGCGAGAAATTCCACTGAAGTCAAGGGGGGTTTTGCACGTGCTTAAGGGCTTTACTGGATTGGGGCCTACAGAGGGAAGAATGGACTGTTGGTCCATCAGATGGGATTGGACCAAGAATCTTGCACCCCTCCTCTTGCCAAATCCTGAAGGATGCCTCTGATTCACAAGTGATAGGAGTGAATTGGGTCATTGAAAAGAAGGGAATTCAGCTGACCAGCTGGCCATAAGCTCCCTGGTTGGATGCTGCTGTGAAAAAAGTTACTTTCTCTTACTTAGGTGCTTACCATAGGGTTTTTGTATGTGTGTATTTTTTTTTTGGTCCAACTATCCAAACTCAGGTAACTCATGTGATGGAACAAGATCCCTGATCATGGTTGTTTGGCTGTCATTATGGATGAAAAGCCATCAAATCATGATTAAGAACAATATTTGCAGAGCCAGCAGCTAAGTTCCCTGACCTGCTATAGTTGCAGAGCAACAACATTGCAGAGAGCAAAAGATTAACCACAAAGACTGTTGAAAAGAAAAGAAAAAAAAAGGCTGGATTTGTCAGATCAAAGAGAAAAAAACTTGATGATACTTAGAGATTAAACTGTCTCGGGATGACATGTGTAGCCGTAAAAGTCTATAGGAATAAACTGGAACTCAGCTGCCGAGGAACTGTCAGCAGCCTGAGGACATTGTGTGGTCTTAACAGAGCAAGGCAAGAGGCTAAGAGAAGAAGGGACATTTGTGGTCTTAGATCCAGAGCTGAGTCACTCCATGGATACAGACTTGTGCCTCCCATTTTCCTGTCCCAGCCAAACCAGTAAAACATAGACATGGGAAGAGTGATTCCAACAGGAAAACTGCTTCATGTTTCCTCCTCCTTTTGGGTCCAAGTTCTCATGTGATACATCTCGATTTCAGTGACACTGCTGTGCATAGAGAAAAGGCTCACTAATTTTCTTCTGGGTGCTTTGCAAACCTCTTCTTAATTCCCTGTAAGGCAAACCTTGTCTTCCCTTCCAGAGGTCAGTTAGTGAGAGAGAGATTAATCCCAATAGCAAGATTTCAGCCAATATCCTAAACCAGGAGGAAGGTCTAGGGTCAAAGCTAGCAAATGAGGTTGGAAGATATAAGTTCACGGTCAATGTGTTCTTTCATGAGCATATGACGAAGGTTTTGGAAACTGTCTTATTGCAGAGGTAGTGAAATACTCCTAGTTTGCTATAGGCAACGTCTAATCTCCACCCTCTCCATCCTCTCATGAAATGAAAAATACAATCACCACGGTTTCAAATAACCGATGAAGAAACAGTCCTTCTTTTCCAGCAGTTTTGAACAAAAGGAGAAGGGCAAAATGTTGGCACTGTGAGCAGAAACACAGCCCTGTGTGAGCTCAGCTTTTGGAGGGTGGAAGTCAGCCATGAAAACAGAACTAGCAGAAGTTTAGCAAGCCATTTAACTCCTGGTACTAGCCGTTTGTGTGGAATTGACTTTCATCCTGTGGGGACACTGTGGTGTTTAGAGAGACAGGGCTTTGAATGCTGAAGTTTTGTTAGTTTTTCAAGAAGCTTCAACGAAAGTGAAGCAAATTGAAGTGATGGGAGGTGGGAAGAGATGAAAAAGAGGGGTCCACTTCCTGATTCATCCAGGGACTTCATTTGAGCTTAGGAAAGTCTCTTAGCCATGGTATTTGCTGTCTACAGACTAAGTGCCTAACCAAACCCAGTAGTGTGGACGCCTTACAGAATCATAGGATGGCTGAAGTTGGAAGGGACCTCTGAGGTTCAAGCTAATGGAGAGAGACAGGTACCTCCAGAGCCTCCCTTCACAACTGTTCCTACAGTGGGACATTTTCCTCGGTGAAATATGGCCCTCTTTTCATTGTGTCATCCTCTCTGTGTTATAATGTCTTCAGTGTGAGGATAGTCTCTCAGCGGGTCTACTCAGTGCACAACTCGTTTAGACATGGATCTTTGGTGGCATTTTGCCATTACTTCTCTAAAATCTACTAGAGGCAAGAGTGTTAAATCCAGCTGACTGGACTATATTGCAGACCCACACATCACTAGCTTATTGGTTTGGAAAAGGGAAGATGCTGTCTCCGAAGATTATTGTAGTACAGTATCTGTAGGGCAATGCAAATGGCTTGAGCATCCCAAGCTGAACAAATGTTTGCAGTGTCGACTGCAAGGAAAGCAGTCAAGTCTTCAGCTGGATACTGAAAAGGATTTATCTCCAGGAACTCTGAGCTTAGTTCATTGTTTTTCTGCACCTAGTTCATCCAGATGAATGCTCAGCATCTCGTTGCAGCACTGAGAGCTCTGCAGTTTGGGTGGATATGGCTTCCTAGTGTAGACTCAGCTGTTCATGCAGTGGATGAGAAAGAAAGGTAGATTTTTGCCTTAGAGGCACATACCAAAACATAGCAAAGAGACACAGAGCTCCTTTCAGTCACTGAAAGCATTGTGGAAAAGTGTTGCAGGAAACACTTGTGTTGCCTTTACTTAATTCCTGCCTGGGTAACTGCATGCTGCTCTTCACAAAGACATCCTGCTTGTTTGGCTGGAGGAAGTACTTCTGACCCAGTGGGTCAATCTGCTGTATAAGGTTGAGACTGTGTTTAAATAGCCACCATGTTTCACTACCATGAGATAGCTGGTATCCAGTAGGGAGGAGAGGGTTGCTATTGAAAATGTGTGTGGGATCTCTTGGGAGGGAGGTGGTTGTGGGAGCTCAGTTCATTCTCCAACCTGGAAGGAGAAGGGAAAGGGAGAGGAAGGCACATCCTGCCTCATGGTCATCTTGGCCATGGGTGCACAGGACATAAAGCAATCTTGGACCCCACTGGACTTACTTAATAAGCTCTGTGCTGTGGTATCCTGCAACGATTTGGTCTCAAAGTTGATACCAATTAGATCTTATCCTGGAAATACATCCTTCCTGAATGCCCTGTATCCTACCCAGATTCTTCCAGATCTAGCCTCTGATACATGTGAGGGCATAGATGATTGGAAATTACTCAGATGCAGAGCTGCAGAAAGCCGTTGCCTCTCTGCTTCACACAATAATCCCCTGAAGCTTCACATTAGCAAAAATCCATGTGATTTCTTGCGATGTGGTGTCACATGGAAAGACATCTCCCCTGGTGCTGTTTTGCAAATACAATAGTCATTTTTGTTCTATCTGCTGTGCCATCAGCCCCCCTGGCTGGGGACTCAAACATGCATTAATTCTGCTTACAACTGCCAGGAGAGTTTATTATGGCCAACAGCAAGAAGCATGTAGGAATCTGTGAGGTGTGTGCATTTCTGCAGAAAAAGAGCCTTGGTCCCTGTTTGCTGTCAGCTTTCATTACAGCAGGAGAAACTTCTTGATGGAGAGGGGATCATGTAGTAGGCAAACATTGCACAAGAGGGAGAGAGATGCCAGGACTGTCTCCAAGGTTGGGCTGTAATGGGGGGGGCTGCGGGGCAGGGGGGAAGAAATCCAGAATCTGGAAGGCAAGAGGAGAGATGAAATACAAGATAGCCCTCAGGAACTTCCTTCCTTCCTTCCTTCCTTCCTTCCTTCCTTCCTTCCTTCCTTCCTTCCTTCCTTCCTTCCTTCCTTCCTTCCTTCCTTCCTTCCTTCCTTCCTTCCTTCCTTCCTTCCTTCCTTCCTTCCTTCCTTCCTTCCTTCCTTCCTTCCTTCCTTCCTTCCTTCCTTCCTTCCTTCCGGCGAGCAAGGTAACACTGAAACAAGATGCTGGGAAAGGCTGTAAGTGTGTCAAGTCCACGAGTCCCTAAAAGCAGGACTGGGAGTTTGTCTGGCAAGTGTTGGTGGAGTTGACTCTGTCTCAGATACAGACCAGGAGTGCGTGACTTCTCAGAGGCAGCCATTTCAGGGAGGACTGTTATCTTGTTCACCTTGGTTCCCAAAGAAACAAGACTACAGCATGTGGGCTTGTCTTTTTTCCCCCATAACATCATCTCATGTGTACTGAATCATATCACGAGATGAGCAGCTGGATGAGGGAGGGAAACTGCCTATGTCAGGGAAAAAACAGGGCATGGGCTCAGCCTTTTCTAACACCAGCTAATGGAGGTGGGAGATGACTCATGAGGCACAAAGCCATAGGAACCCAGGATTCATCAGTCATCCCAGCTGCCAAATGACCTCCTTAGCTACTTATTACCTGCTGGCTATGCTAGCATGACTCTATCCAGCAGTGCCAAGGATAGTACACTTGCTGGGATCTGAAAATCCTCAGAGTTGTGTTGTTTCATTTTGCCTGATCAGAACTGGCACAAGGTAGATAATTGTGATGGAGTTGAACAGCACTGTATCAGGCCTAACCTTTTCTCATCCATCAGGTATATAACACCTCTCCCTCTGAAACTCTGCTGTCACTGCTGCTGACAAGGTTTCTACCATATAATGCTCTACAGTAGATGCAAACAGTCAAACACTGTGCCTATTTCTACATCATTCAGTACTGAAGTCCACGGAGTTGCAGAAGGTGCATTTCCCCTTTGTGTCTTAAACATTATCTTCACTCATCTCCTTTGCAGAGCAAGGAATTAATCAGTGGGAATCCATGGATTCAGGTACCCCCATTGCTTTGTGGACCAGGCCTTTACTGGAAGGTTACTTTCAGTCTACCAGTAGTCAGCCCTGGAGGTACATCTCACACCCCCACAGTTCTGGCTCCTTTTCTGTCTTGGTAACTGTCTTGCATCTTTGCAGTTTATCGTCCTGCAGCCATGGTTTCAGTTTCATCTTTGTCCTGACTTGCTGCTGTGGAATGTAAGGCTTTTATTATTTTTTTTTTTCACTCTGTAAAACAAAAATATGAATCCAAGCACATCATGTCAAGACTTCAAGCTTGCGTTTTCTGTCTGAGTCCTTTACAGAAAATAAGAGCAGCATCTTGTTTTTCTGCTCCTTTTTACCTTCCCTTTGTCCTCCTGCTCTCAGAGAAGATTTATGCCCTGTTGTGAAAGCGCTGTACCTAACACAGACAGCTCTCACTTGCTGTTTAATTCCAGTATGATCTTGCTTCAATGCATACTTGATTCAGGAACAGTGAGTTGTGTTCAGATGGATGGAGCTGATCAAACACGAGCCAAACTCCTATTTTATTGCAGTTTATTTCTTTAGGAAGAGCCAGGGTTGAACTAGGAGTTCATTGAGTTTTAAGCTAACACATTTTTCCTCTCAGCAGGAGCAGGCCATCGGCATATATGGTTATTTACAGCAGCTCAGCTGAGGGAGGGTAACCCATAAATAGCAACTTCTTGTTTTTGCTCACAGACACATATTCTTAGAGAAGGCAGAAACCTCACGTTCCAGCCCATTCGTTAACATTCAGCAATAGGATTTTTGAAGGAAAATGTCTCCCTAGGTAGGATATCCTATAACTCCTGACCACAGGGGTTTCCTGCAGCTTCACTTCCAGCATCTGGTGTTGTCTGTTCTTGGAGACAGGCAGATGGGGTAGATGGACCCCTGATCTTATTTGGGAGGACAGCAATTCCCATGAGCCAAATGCAACACCGGAGAAATATGTCAGATGCATTCCAGATGGATATCCCTGGAGAGCAGCGTCTTAATTCATAGACCAGGCAAAGAGACTCAAAAAGGAAATGGCTTCCCCCACTGCAGTGGGGAGCCTCAAGAAAGGAAGGGTAGATCACCTTCCTAAGCTGAGCTCACAGGCTTGGTCTGGTAGCTTTGGTGATGGGGGTGTCTCTGATTAGAACTGAGCAATCTCTTCTGTCTCTTCCCTGACATATTTCATAGGAATGCCTACAAACAGTCCTTACTGGTGCCCTTGTTCCATTACTGGTTAATTCAGAGCAGTGACTTAAAATCCTCTGCTATGAATGAACTGTCCCCCCAGTGAACTCTGCCGGTCCTGCATGTCAGACCAACAATATCAAACAGCTGATTTTTGAGGTGCATTGTGCTAAGGCCAAATATATGGGCAAAGTTCTCTTGCCCCAGGATGTTTCATCCTTCCCTTATTTACAGCGACAGTACCTCATCTTCTATCTCAGGTGAATCACCTCTTCTGTGTGAAAGAATTATTCTGCTGCCATCTCTATATCTAGTCAATATATCTGTTTCACAGATCTGTGAGATACCCTAGACATCACATCCCCTCATCTTTTTCTCTAAGCTACATATTTATGTTCTATAAACAGACAGAGTAGACACCTAAGTTTGGTCATATGGCCAGCTCTCTGGTCATGTATTGACAGTACTTGTTATATTTCCATTGGTTATTTGGGAGCTTAGTCACATGGCTTGCATGTAGACACCCTACTTAGGCTCTATATCTGTAAGCAGCATCCCAGCCTGAAAATACCCAGACCGTTCCCAAGAGCAATCACTGACATGATAAAAGTATTACAGTATTTTTGACTGACATAGCACTTAGAAGCTCTTGTGATCAGCAAAACCCCACTGTGCTAGACCCTGGACATAACTAGGGAAAGAAACTGAACTCTTCATCTCAGCATTTGTTAATTGAACTGGTGGAGCTGGACAGAAAAAAATTCAGAGTGGGACTGTCAAGTTCTGCTACTCTGACCAGAACAGCACTTACACAGGGAACAGAAAGGTTATAAAATATATGATCTATTGCAAAAATCCACTTGTGTCCAGTGACAAATGCAGAAAAAATCCCACACAAATGAACTGCCCCTGGTAACCTCATTGCTGTCTTCCAGAGAATTAGATCAGTATCCTAGCAACTGAAGGTTGATGTCCATCCCAACAGTAAGGCAAGTCAAAGCATAGGCTTGCCTTAACACTGTGCCATTGATGAAGAACAGATTTTGCACTGGCAATATTGATTCAAGCCATGCCGAACACTTACAGTGGAAAGGATTGAGGGCTCTTACAAAGCACATTGGAGATCCTCTTGCTTCTGGCTAGCCTCGAACAGATTTTGGTCCTCTCTCTTAATGGAAACATGTTTTTACGTGTAGTAACAATGTATTTTCCTTCCCACAGTGTATTTGCAGATACGTGCAGCTTTCTGGCAGGTTGGTGTTGTGGATGACAGATTGGGAAGGATTTCACTTTGCCTGTGTTTTCTCTATGGGGTTAGACAGCATGTGGGTGTGGTGTTAGATTCCTCATCTCTTCACTTAGACCTTGCATTAGAGGATCAGGAGGATCTTTGACAGGTGCTACAAGACGGTCCTCTAAAGGGGATTCTGTTTGTGTAGTTGTCAGGTCAAGTAGTGTTATTTAAGCATATGTACCGTGGTGGGTGTTGCAAACAGGTTCCTCTCAGATGTTCACAGCCATGAAACCATTTCAAATGACTTGGTAGTGCTTCATTGAAGCCACCTGCTCCCTCAAAGCTCTTGACAAGGCTACAAATATTTTCACCTTTTTAAAGCACATAATCTGTCTCTCTGACTTGTCAAGTGCCATTTTGCCCTCTTAATGCCCATTCTTAATGCCTATTCTTGATGCCCTTGTGGAGGTCACAGTTCTCCTACCTTGACCAGGTGGCTGCTTTATTCAGAAGACAAAGGACCAAGAGGTTATCTCCAGCTTTACCCAATCACACTCTTCAGAGCTGGTGGGGATCTGTAAATGGCTGAGATAATACAGAGATAACTGGTGATTTAGTGAGTTGAATCTCCAAAGCTTCATGTAGCATAATGATGATTTGTGATGTGTGTTAAGATCCCCAGAAAAGCCATGTCCTAAGTCCGGATCTCATTTTATCAGATGCAGGTAAGTTCATGATTCAACTAAATTCACAGGCTAAAAAACTGCATGGTGTGTGTGTGGGGAGGAGGTGCCCATTTCTTTCTTATCACCTGAAAACATGACAGTTTACTGTTAAGTAAGAAAAACTGAGGAAGTTAAAGATGCCTGTCTAGTGCCATTGTACCAGGAACTGACTTTTTGCCAATATAAATTCCCAAAGGAACAGGCATTTTGCTGATATAAAAGTACAGAGAAGTTTCCTGTGTCTAAATGGACCTTGTCAAAATGTTTCCGATAAATACACAGGGTGGGATGCTTGTAGCCTCTGAGATTCCTAGGATAAGGTGTGAGAGCTTAAATCAAGTGAAGGAAATAATTACTGGCTTGAGGAAAATAGCAAAATCAACAGGAAAAACCAATTTTTTTTTTTCAGCCCTGATGACAGCCAGGAAAATTTCATTAGCCTTAAGAGCTTTCCTTTACCCTTTTTTTTCCACCAGAAAGTTGAATTCCCCTTGCTCATGTGTGGTTAGATTTCTTTACTGAAACTGCATGCTTTTGTTGTATTTTATTATTTCTAGTGCTGTTGAGCTAGTGCCTTTGAGCTCTGCACGGGGAATGGATTTAGCTGCTAGGCACAAACACAGAGTAAAACCGTGATCCTCTGCCTAAAGATCTCACATATAATACAACACTTGGGGCACAGGGCAGTCGTGGAAGACAGGGAGAAACAGGGCAACGGGTGAAAGGGGCACCTGCAGCCCAGTCTTCGTCACGGATCAGGAACTCCTTCCACCACCCCAGTGAAGGGGCAGGAGGGAAAGGCTAGAAATTAGGGGGCTTCTTTGGCTTCAGGAGCCTCCTGTAATCCATGTGGACCTCTGCTGCCACTCTAGAGAAAGGGATAATTGATACCATCCCATCTTTCCTCCCAGGGTGCTAGAAACACACCACAGTGTGTTTATATACAACCATCTTGCAGTCACCTGCAGCCATTCTGCTGCTTCAAGACTTGGAGATCCCAGGCCAGTGCTCCATGCAGCATTACACTGTTTTTGATGGCAAGCCAAATGTTGGATATTTCAAATATGGATATGGATATTTCAAAAGATGGAGCCACTTTCCCCTACACAACTCAGCATCATAATTCAGGTCCTTGGCACCAGCGCTGCATGATGCAGGGGAGGAAACTCTTGCCTGATCACAGCTGATGGGCCGCCCAGACCTGAAATGTGAGGATTGATGGCCTCCGTAAATGCCTTTGCCGCCAACACCACTGCCTGTGCTGCTGAATGATCCCTGCCTGTTCCCCCAGGGCCTGCTTCTCCCCTTCCTTGCTTGGTGCTGACGCATTTTAGCAGCTGATAGATCACCATCTCTTTACCTCTCACCCCAAGTGAGACATACTTCACTCGTGGGGGGTTTCAGCGTGAGGAAGGCTCTGAGACCCAAGCCTCATCCCGCAGGGCACTCTGCTGCATCTGGGGTTATTTTTCGTCCCCACTTCTGTTCTTTTAACTAGTGTTTTTAAGAGGCATAGGAGATGAGCCCAGAATGTATTTATTTAGCCCAGGGGAGGCGCATGCATCTGTTAAGTATTATTAAGATATTATTGATGATTTGGTTTCACCTAAAGGCTGGAAGAGTTATGATGTTTACAATGGCTCTCATGAGATAGCACAGAGCAGGGGAAAGGGCTGTTGCTCAGTGACAGCCTTCTACATCCAAGGGAGGGATGACACACAGTGAAGCACCAGGTCTCTTTTGAGAGTTTGAGTCTTCTGTGTCTTCTGGTTGCATTGCATGGGAGGAAAGGCTGTATGCTAGGCTCACCATCATCACTCTCAGCAAGATTTCAGTCACTCTTCCTCTCAGATAAAGGATTTGTGTTTGCCCCATCCCTCTTGTGCCTCCTACAGAGATCTGCCTACTTGCTAAAGATGTCAGCTCCCAAGCTTTTTCCCTAGTGAATTAAAAGCACATTTAAATTCTCTCTTTTTTCAGCTGCTTCCTTCCCAACTATTATCTTCCTGAGCATGACAGCAAGCCTCGCTGGTCCTGCCTCTCAGACAGCCTTGGTTAGATGGGAGGAATTCATCATCCCTCACTGTCTGTGCTTGTCTAAAATGGTTTAGCAGGTGGGGTACAGCTGACCCATCCCAGTTCCAGAGACTAATCACTGGTCAAACCACACTGCTCCACCTTTGGAAAAGTGCACAGAGAGGTCCTGGATCCCAGGCTAAGATATAGATCAAGCTTTTCTTGGGTGAGACCATCATCTAACATTGACGCTTTCAACCCCTCCCCTGAAAGTTAAATAAACAGTAACTGCAGTCCTGTTGTGACAGGAAACAATTCCAGCCCTCTGCTCAGGAGAAAGGAAAGTGTCGTCCCCCTCTGGGCTTTGATTCTCTCTATGTTTATATAATGACTGAAGATCCTGACAAGGAAGTGTAATATCAAAACCAGAGCGAGGTAGGAAAGGGGCAAGAAATTCATTTTTCAAAACACTCTCCGTATTCAGTTGATCCTTTTGGTCCTTGCAGGGGGGTACCCGTTTCCTATCACACACCTGACGTTGCCCCTAGCAAAATTAGTCACGATGGCCCCATGCAGGTTTTGGATTTATTGTCTGCAAATTTGGCTGGTCCGGCCACTGGTCTGAACACCTGTGGAGCCTCAGAGTCCAGACTATTAGATTAATCTGTCAGTCACTCTATATAACAGCCTGTCCTCCTCTCCATCCTGGTCTGACACTCCCTTCCCAAGCTTCGTGTATAGC
This sequence comes from Leptosomus discolor, assembly GCF_034619465.1. Lineage (NCBI taxonomy): Eukaryota > Metazoa > Chordata > Aves > Leptosomiformes > Leptosomidae > Leptosomus > Leptosomus discolor. The sequence continues at coordinate 17,577,382 of NC_141395.1, read as the reverse complement.
TCTAAGATCCAGTTTCACCGGAATGTAAACAGTGTCTGAATCCCCCAACTTCCCTGCTTTGCTTCCGCTGTGAGTGCACATTGGGTATATTGGCTGCTTGAAAAGTAATTATCCTCACTTCCCACCTGATAAATTAAAGACCCCCAGGTTCTTTGTTTAATGGTGCAGAGCGATCCAAAAGCGATTCTCCTGCAGAAGCTGTTAGGAGAATGTCCTAGCAACCCCACACCCCTCTGGACCTCATTGTGCTGGAATGACAGCCCATTAATCAGCCCGACCTGGCTTGGAGATGGCAAAGGTCGTGCTGCGTGAAGTCTAATCGGAAAAACAAATTCCACCCCTCTGGAGCACTTCCTGGCAGGGACAAAGGGGGAGACTCACTTGGTTTCACACTTAAGTACTTTAAGTATTTTTCCAAGGGTAGAAGACAACTGATGTGAAGGGTTTGTACTTCAAACAGAGGATCACAAATCCCCAGGGCTGTGTCTATACTGCTCTGAAGTGTAGTTTTGGAAACAACCAGGAAAATGAAGAGCTCCCAGTTCAACCTACCTCTTGTCTGCTCAGCTGCTTCATGAGGAATCAGGGAATCAAGCCTGCTGGATCATATGCAGCCCTAGATTCAGTGGCGTACAATGTTGGACCATACTATCAGATCCATTGCCTACAGGCACAGATGAAAAGACTGTTCTCAGGCTCAGGATAGTCTTGAAAAATCAGTGTGGCCTGTCAGTGTTTTTTGTACAAGAGAGACTGAGCCACATCAAAAAAAAAAATTCTGGCTGCCTCCAGTTGTGCCAGGGAGGGTTTAGATTGGATATTAGGAAAAATTTCCCTACTGAAAGAGTGGTCAAACATTGGAACAGGGGAGATGGTAGAGTCACCATCACTGCAGGTGTTAAAAAAAGGTGTAGATGTGGCACTTCATGACATGGTTTAGTGGGCATGATGGTGTTGGGTTGATGGTTGGACTTGATGATCTTAGAGGTCTTTCCAACCTTAATGATCCTACGATTCTGTGAAGCCCTCTCTCTGACAGAGGCCAAGAGTAAGTGCCTGGGGAAGGATGATGCTTCACAGGTAACTCTCCCAGCATCTGTGATTAAGAGCCCTTGATGAATTGTTTTTCCGTTAATCTGTCCATTCAGGTTTTAAGTCCATGAAAGCTTTCTGTTTCCTCAATATCTAGTGTCAGACTTGAACTGTTCAATGACGCATTACATGAAGTTCTTAATTTTCTTTGTTATGAGCCTGTCTCCTTTCAGCCTTACATTATGAGGGCCAAGCTACAATCATCTCCTATTCATCTTCTGTGTTTAGACCTCTGTTATACCCTCTTGCAGCTGTAGAGATGTGCTCTTGCCCTACTTGTGACGGTATTGAAATTTTACGCCCTTCTTGATTCTAGTCTGTACTTCTCACAAAACTGGGATAGTTTATTGCAGTCGGTCCTAAAAACCATGAACCTAGGAAATAAAAACGTAAATTAGACGATCGGTCTGTGAAAACATCTCCTCCATCCTGGCAGGTGGTGATATTCAGAATTTGATAAGCCAACGTGAAGTCAAGCCAGGAAAAACAATGCATAAGCTGCAATATATTCTTAAGCTGGTTTTGTACAAGAAAAAAAACAACAACCAACATCTCTATTTGCCTAATACCATGCTTGAACTTTCTGGCCCAGGAAAGCAATCCTGTAGATTTAGGATTGAATGCATTGGTAAGCAAATAATTTGCTGCCATTTGACTCCATGATAAGAATAGAATTGTGCTACAGTTTGTTTTCTCAAAGACTCTGCAATAACTGTATGCAGTCAATCTTCTGATCCTTTGGTGTAAAACAGCATGTTTCTCCATGGCTGAGAAAAAAAAACGTACAGCACTGACACCACCGCAGGAGCACCACACTACAGCATCACCTTTGTCTCTGGCAAGTGTTTGCACATATTTAGCAGTGACCCCAGCAGTGGTGTTTTCTTTATTGCTGTAGGGAACACAGATCAGTAGCTTGTGGCCTCCTTTCTTGCTGTAGGTATAATGCTATTGTGTTTGTACCATCATCATCTCTGTTGCGAGTTTGTGATACTGAGTTGTGCTTTGACTGCATACACTCCAGTAGCATAAAGAATATTTTAAGATAAGCCACAGGTGCCACTACTGGCTTGCTTTGGTTTTTTGGCATGTACAAAATTCTCCACCCAGCCTTTTAGTCCAGAAGAGGTTCCAACTAATTCTGGCTGATTTTGTATTTCTTTTCCATCTCTGTTTGTACCAGAGGTTCTCCTGTTTGGCTTTGTGGCCATCTTGAAGTTATGCTTTCCCTTGTGGTCTTGAGTATAACAGTGTTCAGGAGATGGTAATAACCTTCCAGCTCTAATGTGTTTGACACAGCAGGGCAAGGTATGAGGGCCTTGAATGCAACCCTCAGCGCTTCCAGCAATCCCAGATGTGATTCAAGTTCCCCAAAACCTTTGATGGCAGAACCTGACAATTGCTCTCATGAACTTTGGCATCACGATAGGCTTTTACATCTATTTTAGTGCTGTGGGAGGTGGTTTGGATACGTCCTATTATGCCTCAGCTTCCCTGGGTAATAAAAAGCCCTGTCCTATTTCGTAAAGGCTTTGAGAAGTCCTATTTCCGTGTAACCAATGACATATTGAGACAACAGCACTGAGAATCAGAGAGAAATGTTCCATGTTCAGACACAGCCATGTCTAACTGCCTTGGCACAGTGTTATCTTTGGAGCTTGGGGCTTTGCCACCCATTTTGCAGGGGAACAAACAGAGGGGAGTGAAGTAAGCAAGGGACAGAGTTTGTAGAGGTGTTACATTAGTGAATAATGAGAAGGAAGAGGCTGTTCTGGTTCATTAGACAAGAAGTTCATGTGGAAATTTCCCAAGCAATGGTTCTGGCTGGGCATGGGTTTCTTCTTCCTGCTGTAAAAGTTTGGTGGACTGGGTTTTGTGGTACTTGTATGCAGGGGATAGCTAAGTGCAAAGTGCCCATGTGCAACTCCTAGTTCTGTGCCTGCCTTTTTTGACCTCTTCCTTGTTCCTGGAGGCTGGGAACATGTTTGTACCTCTGGTTTACAGCTGTATTTTGGGCTATTCCAGCAGTGTCTCCTTTATAACTTGATGTGAATTTCTGTCTCATCCACAAAGAAATGTTCCCATTGTTTCAGGCTAAAGTACACACAGGCTGTTGCATTCTGACCTATTCCAGCTAAAGGACAGTTGTGAAGCATAGGGAACATGATGATAAGAAATCCTGCTGTCATGAAAAAAATTAAAAGTTATATTTTTCCATTCTGGATAACTGGATCCCAACTCCACACCTGTTCCACAGTAGGTTGTCACCCTGCTGGTTGGGGATGGCAATCCTTGATCAGCAAGATGGTCCTTGTTGGACTTCCAGCAATTTAAAGCAAGTTCCAGGTGACAGAGCTTAGACCCTGGTTTGACCCTCCTGTAGAGGCTTGTTTCTCTGCTGTGTGTCCTGGCATTGGGGTCATCTGAGCAAAGTCTGCTCTTGAGCCTAGGGAATGGCAACGGGACTTGTTCTGTGGGCCGAGCTGAAGACCCTCTTGCTCCTTTCCTCTCAAGCTCTGTTGAGGCCAGCAACAGCTTTCATGAGAGACTGCTAAAAGGTGTGCCCTAAGTGTCCTGATTGTCGGCTGATCTTTCAGTGGAGTGGGGATATTTATCCATGGAAATGGCCATACAGCTCCCAGGGAGAAACAGATGAGGCTCTCTGAGGTTTAACTGATGAGCTTTATGGGTAAAAGGCACGGGCAAATGGCTCAGAGAAAGGACTGAGCAGAAGGTCCTTGGAGGCAGCTGTTGAAGAGAGCTCTTCTGGAGGGAAGTGGAAGCAGAGAGGCAGTATATTGGCTAAAGGAAAGGGGCCGTGGGAGATGCTTCTCAGCTGGAAAAGGTGGAGCCCTATGGACTCGTTATGCTGTCAGTGGGGAGAAGAAAATCTCCTGCTAGATATGGTGGCTTCAGCTCTGTTGTACTTGTCATGCTCTTGGCCTCCTCACCATACCGGGATGTCCTTCCATGGAAATACCATCACTGTCCACAGATTGTGGACACGATACCCATACTGCTTAATATTGGCATGAAAGGAATTGGGTTGTGGGGAACTGAGTCATAGCCTATATTCTCTACTGTTGACTCTCCCAGCTGATGGCTCACAGACTGTGCTGGTCTATGAGAAATCAGAAGCTAGCCTGTGGAAAAAAAAAGAATACAGCAAACCCACAGATGCCTTCTTGCACAGCCATTGTCCAGTTTCTGTCCTGGGAAAAAACAGAGGAGGCTTCGGACTCATTGGAAGCTGCTGGACACAAGGGACAGCAGTCAATGAATCAAGGTGCCCTTGTTTGTGGAGGGCATTGGCACCAGCTGACTGCAAGAGAGAAAGAAGAGGGATGTGGGGAAGTGCCTGCCAATGAGTGAGCGAGCCAGAGGGAGATTCCTGAGAAGACCAGAAAATATTTTGAAAATGGGGACACAACCCAGCGTGGCAAATGCAGCATGACCCTCCCTAACACAGCATGGGGAAAGCAAAGAGCAGCCCAGCTGCTTGGATACTCGACACCAGGATCACGCTCAGCAGCTCTGTTCCCTGGTGCTGCTTGCAGTTGATGACTGAGGGTCATTTCCAGCATGGGATTTCACATGTGAAGCTTATTCAATGTATGGCAACTGCTGAGACTTTCAGAGGGGGTGACTCGGTTATGGGCCAGGAAATGAACACAAGGAACTGTTGCTAGAAACCAAGCTGAAGCACATGAAGATAATAAAATGGATGTCCAAACTGAGACCTCTCCTGGGGCTGTACGGTGCTGACAAGCTGACCCTGGATGTGTTGCACCTCTCAGCTTCATAGGTCCTGATGCATGGCACTAGCTCTCCCATATGTCAGGAGTCACATTCCCCAGTGCTGGAATGCGGCCACCTCTGGAGCAGAACTGAGCAGCTGTTTAAAGAATTGACAGAAACAAACCAGGGACAGGATGCGAAGACACAGCCAAAGTGCAGAGGAAAACAAGGGAGGGAAAAATATCAACCGAGTCCATAGGGTGAGTGTGACGGTCATACTCAAAGGATAAAGAGCACGGCAAGCAACCAGGCATCAGCAGAGCAAAAGAACCAGCTGCGAGTTTCCTGTTGGCCTGAAGCAAGCAGAGAGTAACACAACTTAGCTTAGACCCTTCTACATATTATGCCCTGCCATACTCCCTTGTGTTTGTTACAGCTAAGACTGCTGATGTAGACTTACATAACAGCTTAGCTGATGCTTAGTAAACCATGAAGCCATGATAACCAGGAAAGAAGCATGACCCCTTTGCCTCTGATGGATAAAGAATGGGAGGTTTGGTTTCTCTCTTCAAGCCAGTCTCACCATTAGGTCAAGCTGTTAACCTGTTTTCTGCTCTTCCAACCCTGACCCTCAAGACCCTCTTGGACACTAAAAGAGGGATAACCTAGAAAATAAACTAGACACACCTTAAAAAGCCATCAGAAGAATCAGGAATGATTGAAAGGCTGAGAAGCCTGTGGTTTGGACTTGCTTGTGTGAGTTTTATCTGCTGAGACATGAACCATGCAAGGGAAGGACCAATCCACGTGAATCTTATTCCCCAGTGACCTGCCCCAGGCCTTTGTCGCAGAGAAGACATCACACTGGATCATTGGGTAATTCAGTTGGAAGAGTCTTCAGGAGTCCTGTGGATCTACTTGTTGATTCTGAGATATCAGTGGAGTGTTGGCCTGGCACAGCAGAACTCTTCTTACCTCCTTCTCTTCCAGCCCAGTCCTGGATATTCATCTGAGTTAGTCAAGAGTATCTGGACTGGCAATTACCTCCAGACTCTAGCTTAAAAGGAATTAATTAGAACAAACCACCAACTGAATCCACCAGTGAGACTGCTGTGCGGAGACATCCGGGGCTTTGTGTGCTGGCACCCATTTGAACAGGCTGGCCGTAGAAAGGAGGCGGAGTGGGGGAAGAGGAACGGAAGGTTTTGAGGTGGATAATAGAAGAATGAAGAGACAGGAAGCCCTGAATGCCCACACTGCCATTGTCCCTGCCATTTCAGTCCAGAGAAAGCCCTCTACTCCCCACACACGGACTGCCCTTCACCACCATTATGTTTGGCTACTTGGAAAGCCATTTGCAAGCCTCCCCCCATTGCATTCAGTGTGCAGCCGTAAGAACAGCAGCGTCTGGATTCCCTCCAGCTGTCCAGTGAGAGAAAGGGAAAAGCATTTAGTAGTAGCAGAGAAAAGGAAAAAAAAAAAAAAGAAAAGACAAAGAAAGGGCCAGAAATCATTTTCCTGGCACACTATGACGCACAGATTTGGGAATGAGGGTTGTGAAAGCTTTTTGTTTAGCTTATTCTTTTCTGGTCTGACAGCTGATAAGTCCCACAGCTCAGAAACATCTGACAGGACTGGCTGAAGTAAATTCATCTTTCATCTGCCCATCATGCTCCTGAAGTGGAGAGTGACAGAGCTGTTTCTCCTCTGTCTGAACACTGCTCTCTCTCCTTCGCTCTCTTTCGCGTGCTGTTGTTTGGAGCTTGGGAAAACCGGTTTCCTTCCTCCCTACAGCCTTCTCCCCAGGTTCAGGGCAGCATCCGTCTGCCCTTGCACCTGCTCCCTACAGCTGCGAGCTGCCTCTGCTGAAACCATTTGCACCTGACCCAGCAGCAGGCTGATGGGGCCCCTCCAGCTTCCCCTCGACTCCTTTCTCTGTCATATTTTCCTTGCTGTTCTTGCAATTAGCGTGCTTGTTCGCCGCTCTTCGCACTAGCTCCTTCTGCTTTGCCGGCATGCTCCCCATTTAACCTCCCCCGACTTCTTGTGCACTTGCTACAACAGGGCTTCTCAGATGTAGCTTTAGAGACACAGCTCCTCTTCTTTGCTCTGTGCCCTGTCCCCAAAAGTGCTAGTTATCCACCTCCCGGATGCAGAGATGTAGTCCTCATGTCCTGCTCATTTAAAAGGCCTTTAGAATCTTTTATGGACTGTTTGGATCTTCACTGGTCCTGGCCCTGGCCCTGCCTAACCTGTCACATAGTTGCTTCTCACTGGGGAGCTACCCCTGATGTTGAGCACCCACAGCCTCCACAGTGGCTCAGAAAAAAGCAGATACACCTCATACACACCAGGCAGTTACCGCAGCTCAGCTGGTCAGGAATAATTTGCATGCCCTGCAAATTACCACCCCAGGTTATCACTTGTGATGGGTAGCACATCCTCTGATGTATCCATTGGGTTGGTGTGCTACAAGCGCGGTCCTTTGGGGGAAGACTATATCGAGACAGTACACCTTTGGCAAACCAGCAATTGCCATGGGATGGGAAATCTGAGTGTTTTCATGGTGCATGCTGAGATGACAGCAGTGAAGCACAGCAAGGAGTGGTGTCTGGAATTGGTTGACTTGAATATCTTTCCATGTGGAGTACTGTTTCTATGCGCTCTTTGCTCTGTTGGTGCCCATTCATATAGCATTTTTTATTGTGGGGGTAAGTAGCAACCTCTTTGAGGCAGGGACTACCTTTGCAGTTGAGGTCATGTATCATCTAGAATCAGATGTAGGTTTTCGATGCAGCATTGGCTCCTTAGCCCCCTAGCAGGTGACAGAGAAGTATTAAAGGTGGCAAAAGAAAAGCCTAAGACACCAAGCTACTGAATGGAGACGTTTTAGTCCAAAGGTGGGGTTCTTTCCTACAGACTGGTGGGAAAAAAAACAAAGGCAACAATTAAAAAAAGAAACTATAAATTATTTGGATTACAAATGCCACTGTACTTCGACATAGATTTCTTACAGCTAGGAAAAATATGAATGATAATAATAAAAACAAAACAACAAAACAAACCACTCTCCAGGCTGCCGGGAAATTTTGCTTTCCTTCCTGCAGCAGAAAATCAATGATCTCATTTCACTTGAACTTGACAGGCTGCAGCTCCCAAATAAGGCACAGCATTGGACATACTTGAAAATGCAAAGCTGTTTCGGCAAACTCCCTCCTTTGCATCACAAGGCTGACGTTTTGGTCCCCAGTGATTTGTTTTCTTGTGCATGTGTTTTGCTGGAGAAAAACAAGCACCTGTTTTGTGAAACAGGACCTTAACATTTAATTTACTCATCTCTTTTCATAGGCTGGACATTGTGAATTTTTCTGCCGTGGATTCTGCAGTCCTTTGCTCCCACAGTTCCCCCACTCATCTCTTCCCAGATTCAAAACTATGTGGCTGGGTTATGTCTGGCCACCAGCTGGGCCCAAAGTCCGTGCAAGAAGCTTAGCTGAATCCTCCCCATATCTCATGGTTAGTCTCACAATATCTGTTTATATCCTGTAAATTAGTGCAATGTGGCCCCTAACCAGGATCCTCAGAGTTTTACAAGCAGCAACACAAGTCTTGCCAGGCCAGCCGAGAACCTGGATGGGCCGATAAAAGCTCTGGTAAAATTGCTCTCAGCTTAGTATGCCTGATAGATCTTTGCAATGCAGTTGAACAATAGAGGGAAAGAAGGTGGGGAGGGAAGCAGAGAGAGAAAAACTGTCTCAAGTATTTTGTTGAGTTGCCGGATCTGGTTCAGCGCCATTAAGAAAGGGGATATTGAAAAGTGCTTTTCATTCCACCATTTTGTAGTGGGTAATTGCTTTCCACACGGTGCATTGGGTTTTGATGTGAGTCCAGCTGCAGTAACGCAAGTTACAGCAAGGGCTGTTCCAGTGCAAATGTGTTATTTGAGTGTCTCTTTGCTCACACTATGACTAAACAGAAGCAGCTGTGGCCAGAGGGCCATCAGTGCTTTGTATCACACAATCTGGCATTTAATGGAAAGTTTTTGTGTTTTCAGTTGGAAAAATTTACTTTCTTCCATGGCTGGAAGTTTTGAAGAAATTTATATTTTGCATGATGCGGAAGAGTGCCCTCAGAAACAACTGTCCTTTCCACTGGAGATACAAGCCTGGCACCATCTTGGCCTCCAGCATGACTTTCACATATCATAAGCCTCAGCATGCCCAGGAGCCACCAATGTACGTTGGTCAGGCACCTGTACAGTTCTGGAGACCCTCAGTTTCAGATAAAACTGGAGTAAGGACAGCTTGGAGTAACAAGACTACATTGCTAAGCCAGGGTAAGAAGATTCCATAAGTCTGCAGCCCTATAATCTTCACGGATGAAAATTCCTTATAGCTCAGCTAGTCAAAACTAGCCTGGAGAAAGCACTGAAGGGGAGCAAACTTGCCTTAGTGGTAAAGTGTAATAGATGTCTCTTACCCTGTTTTAGCTGGGACTTGCACAAGTTTTTAGCCATCAGCAACAACAAGGAGCCCAGGACTTTGGGTGAACAGCTCTGATTGACTCCAGGAGAGTCAGGAGAGTAGGGCAAAGACACATGGCTATGGCAGTTGTGAGATCTGGGACTGGCTCACAAGGAGCAGCAGCCAAATCTTGTGAGAAATTTTGTGCATGAATCCTGGTGTGTCTTAAATTTTTTTTTTTTTTTTTTGAGGTTGTTCTCAGGCCCTCAGGAGTAAGGTGTTCTTAATGAGTCTGCTCTCAGCCTGGACCACTTGACAAAGCAAGCAAACAAACAAGCAAAACAATGAAAACATGAAGGTGGACCATCTAAATAGGCGCATTTTACATTTATTCCCTCCTTAGAAAAAAGCAAGATAACAAGAAAGATCTCAATAGAAAACGTGGTTTCCCAAAGGTCTTGTATTCCTTAATTGCAGCTAGAAGCAAGTGACTCTCTCAGGTTTGGTGCAATTAGCCTTTGGGAACTGCTGGGATTAAAACTCAGGATCTTGAATCCAGCTTTTATTTCCCCCTTGGAAACCTAGACCACACAGCTTTCTGCTTATAAATGTATGGGCACATCTATACACATAGAGGGGAAGCTCAGCATGATGTAGGTGGTCTGCTCTTTCTGAGAGGATACATGCGGTAACTGAGGTGAAAACCATGAGTCACTGTAGGAAAGAAGGATGCTGCTTCAGACAAGCCCATCAACTCCCTGTAACTGTCACCTTCTGAACCTTCCATCTTTCATTTTCTCATTCAATCTGTTTTTTTTGACTGGCCTCAATGCTTAAACCATAATTTACCAATGGCTTTCCTTGGTAATTCATTTCACACGTTCATTACAGTCTGTTTGGCTATAAACACATGTGGATTTCCTTTTTAACTCTTCATTTCCTAGGTTTTCGATAGAGAGATTCTAAAGCTAAACCACAGGAATGGTCTATGCAGCTCCGGTTTATTAAATCTACCCCACCGTGTCAAGTGTCTATAGCGCATACAGTTATTTGGGCTAAGCTACAGTTATGAGAGAATTCATTTCACCCAAGGGTAGATTAAGTCTGGAGGTGTTTTGTATCAGAATGGTGATACTTGTGTTGCAAGACACAATGGAAATGCTAAATTCTTAGGGTCTCCTCAGATCCCAGTACATGCTCTGGAGTTCATGACTTCCAAAGCCGGGTTCAGTCAACTACTTCCTCTCCATACATACTGCATAATCCGTGTGCGTAAGACTAGGCTAAAAAAGCTGTATAAGTGCCAAAGGTCAAGGTCCTTTGGGTCCTTTATGAGAAGTAAAGCCAAGGTACAATTAACTCCAAACAGGCAGAATGTCTGAATGCAAGAAACAACAACAGATGGGAATACGTACATGCAGCTTTATCAGCAGCCATTTTTATACTCTCAGGTGATGGACATTTCAGACTACTCAGATAAAATTAGACAGGAAAGAGAAGGATGGGAAAGTTGTTATTATCTTAGTCTGGTCACATATGGTATTAAGAACCCAGCAGGCAGTTGCAACTACAGATTAGAGAAAGTCCCAGACTCCAAAAGGAGTCCTATGGTTTGTACGTGGAAGTGATGAAGCCTCTGAGGACTAAAATACTGAGAGATTCAGTCTGACACTTCTGCTATCAAATGTAACTGTATAAAGAAGAATTCAAAAGTCAATTGATTCTTCTCTCTCCCTCATCCTGGACTTTATCATGTTTCTCATTCTTTCCATTCTGGGACACCTGCCCTGTAAAATAAAGTGACAATAAAGCAGCTCCTTACAGTGGATATTATCTATTGTCAGATGAAAACCACGGTTTGTTTTTCCTTATTTAGCTTAGTTTTGTTTTCTGAGGAATGTGGAGCAATTGCTGATCCTAGTCAAAGAAGTCTTCACAGGAAAGCTTCTGCAAGGGCACTTCTGAATGGAGGCCCGCTGCGGTTTTTTTTAGATCAGAGTGGACAACAAGTTTAGAGGGATGGCTCCTGGCTAAACACAAGACTGAGACCTAGGAGATATAGACATCATGAAGGTCTGTCATGAGAGACAAGGAAAAAAGAATCTGATTGCCAAAATCCTCTTTTTTGGCAGTTCTCCGGTGGAATCCAGCATAATCTGTCCAATGGGAGATTTGAGATCTGGGAAGACAGATTCCTCCTGATAAGGGACGTTGTTCACTAGTCTTCCTTTTATGCTCTGAAGCTGGTGGAGATCTCAAGCCCAGCCTCCTGCCTTAGCCCTTCCTTGAACATTATGTTCATGCCCTCTGGCCATCTCATTGCCTCACTGCTGACTCCTCTTCACCTGCCCTAAATTTCTCTTATACTGGGGTCCCATAACTGTCCAAAGGAGTTTGGATGGAGCCTCTTGAGTAAAGAATGAAGGGAAACAATCACTTTCTCTAATAACTTGAAGCCCACTGCCTCACTGTCTCCTTGGCTCTTGCTCCTTTCCATAGTCACTTAGAGCTGCTAAGTACTGTGCAAATCTCTTCTTCTTTGCCCCCAAACTGGGGTGCCAAAGAGTCTCTGTCCATCATTGTTACAGGCTGACAACAACACTGCAAAGACCTGAGGATTTCCCAGTGGTTTCAATGGTTTTGGCTGGGCTGACTTTTGCTGTTTGCATGCTTCATTAAAACTCATTAAATCAATAGCATTGATTCACCAGGGAGGAGGGAGACTAGTCAGTTGTCTAAAATTGAACCTGTAAATATCATGGGGGGTGTTTTGCTTTGCTTTTAGCTGACAGACGAGACAAGTAGAAGGATTTTTTTTCCTGTGTGTCATTGGAGGGAGAGAGATTCCTATAGGAAACTCATACCACGTAAAAGTTAACCTTTCCCCTCAGCCTGGGCAAACTTTTGTGATAGCCAGAAATCATTTTAACGGCTCTTTCTGCCCACAGCAGCTGCAGATCACTCCCAGCCACAGCTCCAAGTCTTCTTGAGAGCCTGCCCCTCCCTCAGGAAGTGTCCCACTGCCTGACAAGCAGATATAAGACAGCATTAAAGAGACAACGTGTTCTCAGATAAAATGTTCCAAATATAACAAGTCTATTTTTATTAAATATGACCAAAGGCCTCCTTGCTTCCTAATCAGAGAGCATGATTTGCCAACTACCCTGGACCTAGCTGCCCTGGCTTGCTACATTTGTATCGTGAGATAGAATTACATTTTCGTAATGACTCAATTCTTTTCCCAGGTCCTTAAGTATTTTCACAAAAAGGAAAAAAATAAGGAAATAATTTTTTTTTAAAAAAGGAAGAATACCGCCACACACTCTTCTGTAAAATGCAGGCACCAACCCTGAGTTGTGTGTGGTCTTTTTTGTCTTTTCTTTTGGCTTCCCTCAAGACATGGCTTATTGCTTTGGTCTGGATGCCGTCCTACCAGCACAGTTTGCTGTCCAAGCCCTGATCCCAACAACAAAATCACCTTGGCAGGTGCCAAAATAAACGTCAGCCTCCGGCTACCTGTACTGACTGTTGATGCTTCTGTGTGTGTCGCAGCCACGAGACTGGAAAGGCAGTGCCTTCTCCCTCCATTCCTCTGATGTGCATCAGTCCTTGGATCAGTCCCTGGTCTTTTTTATTCAGGGGAGCCTTCAGGGCACTGCAACCTGGAGAGCTATTTTTGAATGCCCTTTATTTAGAAAAGTGTGAAGTTATGCAGAGAGAACTGGCTGTGAAATGGACAGAGGCTGAAAAATATGTGTGTATGATATGGAAGCTGCATGTGTGCAATAAGGTTCATAGCGGCAGCTTCAGTTTTCTGTGTAGCTTTAGCTCATGTAGATGTGTGTGTGAGTGTGTCTGAATGTATAGAGTGTATGGGATGTGTGTGGGTTTATTCCAAAGGGACCCATTTTTTATGTATGTCAGCCATATTGCTCATGACTGGAGTAGCTCCTCTGGGGGCCAATCCAAGGCTTTTCGATCACACAATCACTTCCATTGGATTTACAAGGTGCAGCTAAAATTAGGAGGCATTTGAATTCATGAATGATGTAAAAGGGGAAGTTACAAGTTGTGCTTAAATTGGTCAGAAAATTACAGGAATCAAGTGGGGAAGGGGTGCAGCCCAGCCAGTTGCAGGCACAGAAGGGGCTGGAGAAGCTGGGGCTGGCAGGCACACATGAACATTGCTTTGTTCCCCGCCATTTTACAAGCTGCGGTGGTTGTTTTTCCACATTCCATTATATGAAATAGACTGAGTCTCAAAGACCTGCTTCAAAGTCAGTTGAAAGACTGCTAATGACTTGCTTGGGCTCCAGAGCCTGCTCTGCTCAATATGGCTTCAATTTGACTCCTGCTTTTGAATTGCGTGAGTGGGCAGACCTGACTGGCTTAGGAGCCTTCTCCTGCCCTGGATGCCTACCACACCTGCCCAGCTGTGTCCTTCAGTATCCACTAGAATTATTCCCTATAAAAGATGAATTTCAGTTAAAAGAAACAAATGCATAGTGTCTAGAAGAGCCCAGCAATTTCTCTGCCTGCACCTCAGCTGCTATATTTAAGGTTGCCACGTTTCAACAAGTGAGGACAAAGCTAAGCTTTGGAGATGACTTCCGAAACGTATGCAGATGTTAAAGCACAGAGTTCAAATAATTAAAAGCGAATAAAGAATAGTCCAAAACCACAAAATTAAAAAACAGGGGGAGGAAGGAGAAGGGAAGAAACAGCAGTGTCTTTTTTTCCCCGATGACTTGTGGAACAGCTGACTGAAATGTCAAAGGGAAACAGGTTTTGGAAGTTGTATTTCAGCTCCACAAACTTGTTTCTGTGCCCTTTCCTGGTTCAACATCTGCAATCCATATTTCATCCCTGTAGCGCTCATTGCAGGACTTCATTTCCCAAGAGTGGAGAAGGTGACACATTATGTTCAAGATACGCGGGTTCAGATGTTGATTAGAGTTCACAAGGTGAACAGCTTAATGGTTTCAGCCAAGCAACAAGGCCTCAGCTAATGCTGGGCCTAAGCTTAATGCTCTAAAAACGGGTTCAGAAATCCTAGCATGAGGGGAAGCTGTTGTGTGATTTATACTGGGTGCATGGGTTTGTCTAGTTGTTTTTTAAGCCTTCTTTCCTAAAGAAGCAAAGTGTATGATATCCGGCTCACTGTCTGTGCGTGCGTGGCTTGTGTGTGCCTGTCTGTCTGTGCCATTCCCAGGACTTCCGGAGTCCTGACTTGCCTCCCATCTGCAAGAGGAGCACAGCTACCAAGGATGTTACATTCCTAAAAGCTTTGAGGAAACTTGGCAGCTTGTGAGACCAGGGCTCTCGCTGCGGTGCAGACGTGAGCGTGAGTATGCCTTTTCTTACACACCACAGAGACATTTTGTTTCATTCAGAGGAGGAATTGTGATGGGAACTTGCACCTTAAGGGACAGCAATGGAAAGCAAAATTATATGAAATCAACACTGGTGCCAGCTCTTACAGAGCTGCTGTGAACAGCATGTAGCAGGAATTACAAGAATACAAGGAAAATGGTCAAAAGGGCACTCTGGGTACTCAACCGAGAGAGTGGATGGAGGGATTAGGTTCCCAGGCCACCAAGATGGTTTGGAAAGTTTTATTGCTGGTCCCTGCAAGCCCAGAAGCAAATCTTCCAGGATTTATTTTCTTCCTGGAGAGATGCAAAAGAGAAAGTCCAGAGGCACTTAACCCAGATGCACTTGAAAAAGATACATCTGTTGAAAGTCAGTATTTCCCTAAATCAAAGAACTCAAGGGAGGGATTTTTCTTTAGGGAAAAAAAAATAAAATCTGTTTTTCCAAAAAAGTGCAACTTTTGTTTAAAAAAATTTAGCTTTTCTTAACTTAATTTCCCCCACACATTTTTTTCCCAGCAAAATAGAAAATGTTAGTGTTTAAATCTGTGTTTTAGTTTTCTGAAGTATGAAGGAAGAAATAATTCAGTCTTCCGTGGCTGGAAACCACAATTTTAGGGGCAATCAGTTTGCTTCCTAGACTAAAATATAAGATATAAACATAATAAATTGATGCACGGTTTTCACATAAGAAAGCCCCAAATCACTTCCTGATCAGACTGAACCTACAGGTTTTCTGGTGGAGACAAAACCATGCAGGAAGTTTTTGCTGGACACTGCTGGGCTTCTCTCCTGTCCCACTGTCAGCTCAGATACTGGGTCCTTCATAAGGAAGCAGTCAATCTGGCAGGTGGATGTGGTTAGCTGCAGTCACTTCATAAGCAAACTTGGTGTGTCTCTGGGGAGTGGAAGGAAGGAGAGTTCATTTCTGAGACTGAAGGGAGCTGGCAGGCAAAATCTGGGAATAGCCATACCGTTTTCTCCAGGAGAAAGTTCAGGCTTTCTCTTCACTTGGCTCCTTGGGTTTGTTGTTGTTATTCTTGTTTGAGAGACCAAGACAGTCCCAGAAGGACATAGTGGAGCTGTGATCGGATGCCAAAGCAAAAAGCAACAACATAAACTCCGGCAGAACGGGGAGATGTTTACAGGGATGTCCAGGTTTTCAGAAGCACACACAAAAGTTCCTGTTGTGGCACTCGGGTTTTGGGAGCCCAGCCTGGCAGCTGTGCATCCTGCATGAGCTGGAAGTTTCATTTCTGTACCCAAACATGGGCCTGTCTGCATTTCTGTAGTGAAAGGTGATATTGCAAGGGAGGAAAAAACAAATCAAATGAGGGAAGTGTGTTTCATTTGACAATGGGTCTTTAGAGCTTGCATTTTTTAGAGCTAGACTCTTGGAGTATAAAAAAAGAAGAATGACCCACGTCTGAGATGTGTGCAAAATATAGCTCAAATCTAAAGGCTGTAACTGTGTGAGAAAAGTCAGATGTTAAACAATCACAGTTTTATTCCTCCCAGCAAGACAGCCTGTGCACCTGTAGCCATTATTGTCTCTACTGTATAAAGTGAAAATGAATATCACATTGTATTGAAAACCCTCATGGAATACAATTACTCAACAGGAACTGTCCTAAATCTATCAGCTGTAACTCACTTGTAATTTTGTGGGACTAATGCAGAGAAATATTTCTCCATGCATGGTTTGCCCCCAGCCTTTCCCCCCATTAATACATTTCGTCCACTTTTGCTTACAATGGCTAAATTACTTGTAAAAGATTAATTACCTATGGGAAGTGTCTGTCTTGGTCTGTAGGAATGACATTATGCTGAACATTAAATGCTGACACTATTAAACTCCGCCAGACATGTTTTGATATAATAACTCTGCAGACCACAAGTGAAATAGGTCCCTCACCAATTCACTACCTCATTGTTTTTCTGTCATCAGCAAACTTTAGGATATATTCTCAGCCGATGTAGCTCAGAGTTTCATTCATGTCAGCGGAGTAGTTTATTATAGCTTTTTATTTTCCTGGAAGTTTTGCTGAGTTTCCAGCTGCAGATGGGAATCTTTGTTCACCAATAACCTTGACCTGAGACACAGAAGCTGCCATTTTCCAGGCAGATATGTGGGCTAGTTGGGAAACTGAGGTTCTATCAGCTGAATTAACTGTTCAAAACAAACCACATTCTCTTGCAGTGTTTCAAAATTAAGTTTTTGCTACCTTAGAAAGTAGAAAGTTGTTTTGCTTTGGTGTACAGAGACTGCCTATGTGGTGGGTCGCAGTTTGGGGAACTTTTACACTGTTTTCCCATGGGAAAGAAAAGCAGAAGAGATCTGAAAGACTGAGATACAGCAGTGGTGGAAGGACTCTTAATTTTTTCCCTTCTACAATGAGAATAATATTTTTTAAAGTTTAGGAGATTTTAAAATCTGACTTCTTTCACCCCAGCCATCCAGTTTTTATTTATCTGTTGTCTTATCTTTCACTTAGAGGAGTGGTTTTCAACCTGCTGTTGATTTGCTGACCTCTCAACAGTTTCAGTGAAGGATTGAATGCCGCAGAGCAGCTTTAGCCCACTGGATTTTGGTTTGTCTATTGCTGTTCATGGTAAGATGCACATGTGCATCACAGGTTGACTGACTTACACCTGAGAGCACAGACCCCACTCCCACACCTGGTCACATGGCTCTTCCTTCAACAGGAGCTGGAGGAAAACTTCATCCAGGTACCCCATGTCTTTGTTAGCATTGCCACATATAGTAACTTTGCCTTTGGGGACTCTCTCCAGGATAGATGAGAAAGCAGCGTAGTTTCAGCTTTTCAACTACATAAAAGATTTGTTAAAGAAATCTGTGTAGCCTCCTTTGAAATACCAAATGACCACTGTATAGGTTAGGAAAAACTACTTTCAAAATCCATTTAGTTTCTCTCCCTGCGGCTGCATTTCTCCTTACCATTGTCTGTTCCCACCTTGTCACCAGGGCACTGGTGACTACTCTTGTTCCTCCCCTACCTGCACCATTTCCCGCCCCCCCAGTTCTCATCTGCTGCATGTATTCAACATTCACTGCTGACCCCATCCTGGCCTTCTTCCTGTGCCATACTTTCCAGCTTTATCCCTTGGACCTGACTGAAACTCCTCTGGTACCCAACAGGAGCGGATGTGTTTGGCTGTCTCACCACACTAGCATGGCGGACACCTTCCTGCATCGCTGAGGGGATTGCAGGCTCAATGGTACTTAAACGAAATCCCTCTGACCCTCCCCCTGAGGCAATTACACTTGGATCCCTTGGCTGCAGGTGTACTTGTGTAGAGCAAGAAGTCAAGGAGAGGAGAAGAGAACATGGTGCATCTTTCAAGGATCAGCATTTTCAACTGTAAACCCTTTTGTCTGTAATCTGGGATATTTCCTAGCAGTCCGCATAGAGAAGAAAAGGGGCATTGTCTGGTGAGTGGCTTCATTACTAATCTCTCCTGGATGCATTTTAATTCATTTTAATGACTCTGCCTCCTGTCAGACCTTTCATTTGTTAAAGGAGTTTGTTAAAGAGATTAACTGCAAGGGGAATATGAACCTCAAAACGCTACATCCCTTCCCCCAACCCCTCCTCCCTTCCCCCCAAGATTAATATTACACCAAAAGGAAGAGAAAAGGTACTTTCTGTAAAACACATTACACGAATTTTAGGAAGAGAGGGAAGGAGGAGGAGCAATGGAGCATGCTGGACTCTTTAACCCATGGAAGTGTTGGAAGGTGGCAGTATTGATATGACGCCTTTCCAGCTATATTGTTCCCCATCCATGGGTGTGTTGAAGCTTTGTGCAAACACAGCTGTTTGTTAGGAATGCCAGCTTAGGGAAACATACCATCTGCCTCAATTTGCTTCTAATCCTGTCTTCTACTCATGTGAGAGCTTGGAATAACCTGTCCCACCCCCGAAAAACAAATTTACCGTGCAGTACATGTACCATAAAAACCTTTCAACTGAAATCCAGACCTTCAGCCAGGTGAAGGAATAAGAGAACTTCTTGGTTTCCCACATCACCTTCCTACCCAGGGATCTCAAAGCCCTTTGCGCAGTTTGGGAAGCGGCAAAGTCAACAAAATCCCTAAATGGAACTATGAGTTTATTTTCAAAATTCATGGTCTCAATAGATGTCTTTTGAGACACACCTTTCATGGATTTACTAGAGATGCTCCCTCAACTAGCCCAAGGGACTATTTCAGTCCCTCTTGCAGTCCATAAGACCCAAATGCAATTTACTTATATTATTATGGACTCCTAATCTCCCTGCGGCTGGATCAGGCTTTGGAAGTTCATGAGGAAGATAACAGAATGAAGTGCCATGCAACAGAGTGGTGTATACTGGTCAAGAACATGGCTTTCTTACCTACCTCTCTAAATGCTCCTCTGATATCCAATTGGGGCAATCTAAGTAGCATGCTTTTTGTGCAGAATACTTTCACAGAAGATGCATCACAGCCTCATTACACATTGTAATGTAAGTACAGAGTGCATTCTTTCTTTTGGCTTCAGAGGGGATTGAGTCAGGTCTGCTTGTAGGAGGAAAATAAGATGCATTTCAATAAAGAAACAGGCAGGATGCTGCCCTGAGGCAGAATGATCAGCTGAGTTGACAGAGGATGGAGTAGGACTGCCTAGAGCAGGTCAGATATTGGGCATAAGCCAACACAATCATGGTGCTGGGAAAGAGGCAAGTGCCATATTTTGATGGATCAGTGGGAGAACTGCCTGTAAGTATGAAGCAATTCTTCCACTCTTCTTGCCATTAGCAGGGACTCAGTTTTAATACTATGTGCAGTTTTGGTCGTTGCTTTTCAGGAAAGATGTAGACCAGCTGGAAAGTAACAGGAATGATTGAAGACCCGACTTGGAAAGAAAGATTGAAAGAAGTAAGATTGTTTAGTCTAGAGAAGAGAAACTGAAGGGATCTCTGATAGATGTCTTTGTGCACACACAAAGCTGCAAAGAAAAAGGAACAACCTGTTTCACCTGTCAATGCAGACAGGGTGAGAGGCAATGAGTTAAAACTGAAGCAAACAGCATTAGCAGCTTGGGGGAGATGTGTCCATCAGGACTTGTGGAATCACGAACCCTAAAAGCTGGAAGATTAGAAATTGTACAGGTATAGCAATCCTGCATTGGAGTGACTACTCTTGGTGTTTTCCACATAGGGGGTCCAGGATGTCCGATTTTCCTACTGCTGTTCTAGCTCTAAAGGCTGAACACACTCCCGAAAAACGACATGGAACGATTGTGGATTGATTTGGGGTGAAATGGGAAATATTCAAGAAACAAAAACCGTAAAAAGCTTGATGGAGAAAAGGAAGAACTCCCCATTTATTATATTTTCTTGAAATTTCAGGACAAATTCATCCTGCCATCATGCAAGAAAACTCCACACCCTCATAAAACCAATATAATGAACGGAACATGGTAGCAAATCCTCAGCGTTTTGTTTTAGTTTGGAAGGCATTAAAGAAAAGTGTTGTGCAGAGGGAATGGAAATGTTGCCGGGGTGCCAATTCCACAAGGGCGCGTTCTTCTAGAGCCAGGTATGTCACTCCATGAAAAGCAGTGTTCAGCTCCTGCCATGGTTTGGGGGTTAGCCAAAGAGGTTGGAGAAGGGTGGCTGGAAGGAGAAAGGAGCCTGGTACTTTTTGCTGCCAGTGTTCTGCTTTTTGTCCAACTTCCCTACACAAATGACATCTGAAATGCAAGCTGGCCCCTTTCCTTTATGGAGACTTCAAACCAAATTTAATAGTAGGGGCTTACATTCAAGTGTCCCATAAAGTGTTGTAGAGAATTGTATCATCACTGGAGCATTTTGTGGTGTGGTACAACCTCTTCAACCTGAAACCTTCCCCACCCTAGAATTTTGGACTAGCCAAAGTGATTTGGACACATCTTCTATTCACTCATATAGATGTTTATTAATTTGTATTACTTCACTGCTTTACGTCCTGTGAGCAGAGTAAGAACCCATTATTCTAGAAGGTGGCTGAGCAGCAACTACATCCCACAAGGCTGTAAACTGATGTACACAGCAATGGCTGGATGAATGATGGTAAGCTGATGGGAAACTGAGACAAGATGTGCCTATGTCCACCATGCAAGAGAAAGGTGGACTGGCAGGGAAAGATCAACTCAGCACCTTCCTAACTGTTTATAGCTTGGGCTCAAACAAGCAGAACATATATGGTACAGGGTGATTGCTGCTTGACTGAGCTGTAGTTTGACATAAGCAGAAGTGATCTCAGCTTACTAGGGCAATGGATGCACCTCTGTGCTCCAGATAGCTTTGCCAGTCTCAAGTACTGGGGCACTTTCCCTCCCTCTTGACATCCATAGGATCTGAGAAAAATTTTCTTAAAATACCACTCAATCCCGATGGAATCTTGCTGCTTTCACCCCTATTATGTGCCACAATTCTTTCCCACAAGAGTTTAATCTTTCACTGCCTCAACTGAGAAATCTGTGGAAGCAGAAAGAGCACAAGACAGACTAAAGAAGAAAGAAAACACAGTCGGGAATTGTTCAGCCTTGTTCCAAGATGCCCTGTCTCCCTACAGCTGAGATTCTTCTGAAATTCACTGGTACTAACTAGCATTCATCACTCCAACCCACAGCAATTTACTGGTGGCGATTTTCTGCTTCCAGATGGTGACCTCCTGACCTCGGAGGTTAAGGCAATTTTTATTCATGCTACTGAACTTGGCATTTGAATTTTAATGTCATGCTTTTTGTCTCCTTGCCTCCCCTGTTTTCCTGGTGGAGGCTTGGAGCCTGTGAAATCTTTTCAGGGGAAATGGAGAAGTAACATGCCACCCCCAAAGCATGACAGCTGAACATGGCAAAAGGATTGCTGCGTGGTAGTGCAAGCCTTGTATTTTTAGGTGAGTGCTGTGTTGCTGGGAGAGAACACTCATTGCCCAGCTCAGTTATCTGATGTCTTAGGTACAGGTCATGTTATGTAGAAGAGAAGTGACCATATGTAAACACTCAGCAGACACTAAGAAAAATTTGCAATAAAAGATGGAAACATCAAGACAATGGGATATATTTTGAATAAATTCTTTCAATGCACTCGTTCAGCCATCAGGGAACGATTAACAACAGTGGAGGTTAGATGGCTGTCATACCATCATTCAGGCTCTGGGTAGCAAAACCCAAGGAAACTCAGACACTGACTGAAGTGGGAGCTAGATGACTAAATATCTTTTCTGACCTGCAATTGAAGGTTTCAATGTTCTGTATCAGGCCAGTGTTCTCCTGAAGTCCTTTGAAAACACTGTGAAAAAGAAGCCAAAACATTTCAATGATCTTTCTATGACTCATTTTCAGTTCCCCCTTACCCTTGTCCTTGTAAGGTCTTAATCACAGAAGATAAAGTTAGAAAGAACCTTATTTCCCACTGAGAAATAGAAGGCTGAATATATTTCCGTTTGTTTATTTGATACACGATAACGACACTGGGGATGGCTACCTGCCGGAGTGTCGCAGTATACATTGTCACTATCACATCAAGAGAATTTGAAACTTCTCTTTTGCCACTGCTGTCCTCTATTTAATGCTTTTGTATTTGTTATTAATTGGTATCATGCTCTTTAGTGTCCAGAGTTCCTACTCAGGAATGTAGCAGTGTTTCTGGAACCCAGAGTAAAGGTCTTGACCCTGTCTTCTTTTATTTGAGTGTAACAAAATATAAAGAATTGGGGTCTGACAGTCTTCTATTTCTCCTGAGGTGCACACATGGCTCACTCCACTTGCCCAGGCACAAGTGATATCCAAGACCAGCACTCTCTGAATTCATCAGTTATTCATGAAAACAAAAAACTGAGCAACAACAGCAACATTTACTCATTTGTTTTTCACACTAAACAGAAGATTCCCTTTCTGCATTAAAGTAGAATGTCTGAAGCTGTGAATCTGAAATGAAAACCTCCATCTGTGTCTCCATGTGTTCTACTGGCCTCCCTACTCTGCTCTAGGGTAGCTGAATATCAGAACAGATCAGCACTGGCAAAAAAATGAACACCTCCTTTACCTACAGTGTTGAAACTGGGGTCATCCAAATATTGCCAATAGTAGTTAAGACAAGAATGACACAAGCAGACAAACCCAGGTCTCTGCTGGGGGAGCAGAGTAAGCTGGCCTTGGAGATGCCTTCAGTGACTTTCTTACTCCCTGTCAGTATCCCTGGTTTACTCATTGCCCTAAACATTTCCTTCACTGTGGACATGTCTGCTGGCCAATCTCAAGGACTGAACCAGGGACTTTGGGAGCTACTAGTGTGGCTCTTCACATGGTGAAGGAAGAGCCAAGCTATAGCTGAGATTGAAGGGTAATCTAGCAAAAGACCCTCACAAAGATTCCTGAATATCAGTAGTACGGTGGACCCTTCCCTATAACTTCTTTCTCTCTTGTTACATTTCTGTCCTCCTTCCACCACTAGCAGGAATCCTCTGAATTTCCATTATTTCGCAAATGGCTAGCTTTGGATATGTTTTCTTACTAACTTCCATCTGGTGCTGTCATTTAAGCTAGAGCTAAATGGGTTGTCATGCGCTTGGAGATCAGCATAAATGCCCTGGCATCAAAGGTTCACAGCCACAGTACACCAGGCTGCTTCTGAAAAGACGTGAGGATCAAGTCCATTGCGACGCAAATGTGGTCGATTCCCTAGCTGGTGTTTTATTTCTGTCTGGGCTTAGAGAGGAGAGGCTGAGGACAAGAAAGGAAATGTTCTGTGGGAAGATGATCTGGCATTTTTTCTCATTCTCCCCATACACGCATTCCAGAGAGTTATACACCAGATAAGCAGCAAGCACTGTTTGGCTGGCTAACTACTACACAAGCATTATGGACCATCTGGGGACTTATAAAGCCTGCAGGATATGAGCCGAGGTTGTGCTGAAAGTAGAGGCTGAGCTGGTATCCTGTGTCTAAACACCAACACAGCTGCTTGGAGCAGGAAAGGGGAACCCTCCAAAGGAACAGCAGTAGGGGCTCTTTATGAAGGATATTACTCTATAGTAATTGAATTGATTGTGACTCTTCTGTTTGAGTCCATGAAATAAGATTCCCCTCCAACAGAAGAAGCTGTGGGGGGTAGAGCAGCAGACTCAAAGGCTATTAGTATCATCATCATCATCATAGTTTTATTTTATTTCTTAAAGAGCCTCTGAAAAAGTTTTTCAGTGTTTTGACGTGCATGGACTCAGTATTACATTCCAGCCCTGGAAAGGAGTCAGTGGGCTTCAGATGAAGTGAGGGCTGAAAGACAGCACTTTCCCATAGTCTGAGAGAACCAGCTTGCTGGCTTTCAACATGTGCCACTGTTACAGAGACAGGAATGTTGTGGATACAATCTCTCATGAGCTTTTAACAGGTGAACCAGGCTGAGGGGGAGGCAGGAGTCACCCCTGAAAACAAACACGTATCTGAGCTTGTGACATTTTATGAACAAGAGATATACTCAGGGCTCTGGGGTGGAGGGAGTTTGATCTAAAACAAACAGGGTCTTTAGTCACGTCTGGAGACCTTGTTAAAATTCTTTCTGCTTGCAAATCCCTCTGATAGAAGGGAAGCACGCTTACCTCCAATGTGACCCTGGGCCAGGGTTTTGCCAAGGGTGAATTTGCCCCTCTGTGACTATTTTCTGAATCCTGAGCACATACTGGCTTTTAAAAGGCCTTTACTCAAAACACCAGGCTCTCTACTTCGCTCCAGCTGTTCAGCTTCATGCTGCAGCCCAGCCTTCCCTGGTTGCTGCTCTTCACCATGTCGTTCATCCAAATGCTGCAGCCTAATACCATTTCTAACTTAAGTCAGTGCCTACAATGGATCCCAATGACAGTTGAGGGCTCCCTATGCCATGTGCTGTGCGAGAACAAGGCAGAACAAATCCCTGACTTGAAGGGGCTTCAGACAAGGAGAAAAAGGAAGGGCTCCAGGGAAATGAAGGAAAGGTCCCAAGATTACTTGACTAGTCAAAGATTACTGATCCCCCCAACCTGCTGATTCTCAGCCCATACCCTTCTCCCCTCAGTTAACAGTTGTATTAGAGAGAAGTTATTTAACCAGCTAATGCAGAGGACTGGCATCACAAGAATTAGTTTAGGTTTTACAAGCAGTTTGTTTTTGACTTGGACAAGATGCTTGGTAGATCACATACTCCTTGAAACCTTGTAGTTCAGGTGAAACTACATGACACATTGAATAACCTTCTGCTGCCTTTTGTTCTTTGTAAATATTGAGTGACTTTTTCAGCAGAGACATGTCTCAAGTTCCAGGGAAAACTTCAGCCAAGAGGAGATAAAAAAAAGAAACCCAACAAAAAAATGGATCAGTCATCCATGATATCATTTCCAAGTAATATTTGAAAAGTACACATTGCAGGACATACTTCTTTGCAGACAGATTTCCAAACACCTAATGTGAGAGATGAAGATATACCCAATAGGTGCACACTTAAGACACAGTTTCTGCAGAATAGTTTCTGATGGAGTGCAGAATTTGGTCTCCCCGCTCCACCAAAATGCTTATGGGTTAGGGCTATTGTAAGTTTTTGGAAAGTACTTCAAAAGGCACTTCAGTTGAAGAAATAATTATTATATAAGTTACAGCTGAGCATTTATAGGATAATTGCCTTTCCAGAAGTGTACCTCTAACACACCCTGGCATTGATGTTTTCAATTCCAGGGTGAAGACCAAAACTAAATGAGATCAGCAGGAAAACCATATTCATTTCAAATTCATTTAGCCACCCCAGGATACAAAAATAAAGTCTTATACAGTCAAAGACAGAAAATCATAATAAGAAAAATATGGGCTAGATGAAGGTAAGTGATTAGGTATGTTTGGGCAACCATGGGCTTTTCAGGAGGAAGCCAGTCCAGATCTTGCCTTTATTTGCAACTTCCATGTTCAAATAAAACTTATCATTCTATATAAAGTAATTAAGAAAAGCTTCTGCAACCCAATTGGGTTAAGAATCACAAGTAAAATAGGAGTTACTCTAAAGGTGGAAAAATTGGAAAACATGACACAAAACTAAAAGGCAAGTATAAAACAAAGAACAGAAGATCATAGAATCATAGAATAGTTTGGGTTGGAAGGGACCTTTAAAGGCCATCTAGTCCAACCCCCCTGCA
This sequence comes from Leptosomus discolor, assembly GCF_034619465.1. Classification (NCBI taxonomy): domain Eukaryota; kingdom Metazoa; phylum Chordata; class Aves; order Leptosomiformes; family Leptosomidae; genus Leptosomus; species Leptosomus discolor. The sequence goes on along the minus strand of NC_141395.1, from coordinate 17,551,532 downwards.
GTAAGCAGGGACACCTTTAGCTGGATCAGGTTGCTCAGAGCCCAGTCCAACCTGATCCTGAATGTTTTCAGGGGTGGGGCATCTACCATCTCTCTAGGCAACCTGTTCTGGTGTTTCACCATCCTCATTGTAAAAAATTTCCTCCTTATATGTAGTCTAAATCTGCCCTCTTTTAGTTTAAAACTGTTACCCCTTGTCTTATTCTAAAAGGCCCTCCTAAAAAGATTGCCCCCATCTTTCTTATAAGCCCCCTTTAAGTACTGAAAGGCTGCAGTAAAGTCTTCCTGGATGAAAGGTTGCAAGATCTCCCCACCACTGCTGCATCTCAATTCTCATGGAATTCCTTGCTGCATAATTCTCTGTGCTAAAGATTTTTCTTCCCGTAATCTCTTCAACTGGTCTTCAAATCCATCAAGAGCTGTTCAGTATAAAGGCACCAAAGGTGGCTCAGGAAGTCCACAAGCCTGAAATATTAGGGTCGTGTTCTGGGAAGGTGTCAGTACATGCTTGCTCTCTTCTTGTGACTCTTCCTTGGGTTTCTTCGTTGCTCATGGCCTGCTGGAGAGCGGCCCACAGCTGGCACTGGACAGCTCCAGCCATTTGCACAAGTGCTCCACAAAGAAAAAAACATTTTTGGCTTTGTATGTTGGTGTTATCCTCAACCCTGATTTCTTCACCCAAAGTTTGTGTCCTCTTGCTTACGTTTTCCTTTCTTCAGAGTTCTTCAGAGTCTTGCAAGTGGACACGCTCAACAGAGAACCACCAAATGGAGCCACATAGGCCAGGATGAAAATAACTGCTTCTCCCCAGTGCAGTGGAGGTCAAGAACATGTCCTTAACACCTATAAGCAATATGTGGTGGGAAGAAGGTGTCTGGATTGGTTCCATTGAAGAATTCAGGCTTTCAGGGTGTGAGGAAAAGATGGTCCAGAATGATGACAGGTGGGTACAGTTGTCACAGGATCTTAATAATCTTCAGAATACTTTTATGCAACCAGGGTATCCTCAAAGAAAAACTCTGTTTAATTCCTCTACCTGGTGAAAGGGAGCAAGAGCTCTGCTTGGAGGATTTCTTTGGGGTGGCAGTCCTTTAGCCGAACACTGGGGGCTGGTGTATTCCCAAGAAGGTGAAGCTCTTCCTTGAAGAGCTCATTTTGCTCCAGAGAGAATTGCTGCCCTTGTTTGGATAGAAGGGCAGGGGATTATGAGAGTTTATGGAGGATGAGGGTGAGAAGGCAGTGTAACCACTGTTACGCAGATGGGGAAAAGCTCTTGACTCCAGATGGATTCCCCAGAGAATCAGATAAGCCATTTAGTGTACTTGTTAGCTCCCCATCCATTTAAATTGCTTTGCAGCTGGGTGCTTCTCCTAACGACTTTGGAAAGGCAAAATATGGGGACAGGTCAATGTCACAAATTCAACAAGGGTGGAAGATCTGCTCCTGACACATGGCTGGGGCTTGCTTCCAGAAAGAAATGGAATGATGGAATGACTGAATAATGTTTTTTAAGCAGGGGAGAGTGTGGGGCTGGTGTTGCCTGCTTGGAGGTAGCTGCACAACAGCTCAGGAGTGTTTCTCAGGCCCTACTCTGCAAGCAGGTGGCGAAATACCCTCTTAGCTCAAGCTGCAGGGTAATCTGATGTTTTTTGAGATGGAGGCAGGCTACATAACAGCCTCAAAGACTTCCTTCTGGGCAGCAGATTTCACACATTGGTAGCAGCAGTAGCTGCTGTTTCTACTTTGAGACTCAGACTGACCCTGAGGAGTTCTTCTTCCATTATCTCAGTTCTTTCTGCCTAAAGACAGAAGTCCTGTGTGGAAGAGCAGATTTTGACAAAAAAAATGAAGGAAGCAGGCAGGTACAGTTGTGCCCTGGGCCTGGAGCGTGCACACTGTTACAGTGTCCACCATGGGTACTACAGTACGCTGGGTGATTTCTCTTGGTCTAGAAATGTTACAAAACAGACAGCATCACAAGCAAGTACCCACATTTAAGAAATGCTATCTAATTCCTATATTCAACAAGCAAAGTACTATTTGGGAGCAGGAAGTCTGTGAAAACCTGAAGACTCCAAAGTTTAGGATCAGTAAGTGGCTGTTTAGACTAAGCAAGCAAGGGAAAGATGGACTGAAAAACAGCCCATCAGAGTAGAAGCTGACAGCTTTGTGTTCTGTTTTCTGTCCCTGTGAATCACATCAACCCTGTGACATGATGTTTCCTCTCATTTTGAAGTGGGGAGAATGCTCCTGGGAGCACTGGGGGCTGTGCAGGTCAAAGCCATTGAAGCCATTGTTCTACTGGATGTCGCATGTGCTAAGGTCATGATGGGAGCTTAATAACATCATGTTGATTTCCTCCCCCCCCCCCAGTCACTTTTCTTTCAGCCTTTCTGCAGCCTTAAAAAGGAAACATAAAAAATGTTGCTTCTTATGCATGGACAAAGACTTTCAAATGCCAGATCTCAGTCCAGAGCCTCCTGGAAAGGAGTCAAGCTCTAAGGAGTTTGTTTTCATATATTTTCCCTTATCAGTCCCCATCACAGATCAGGGTTTGTGGTTTTACAGCTGATGGCAGGTTGCCTGCATATTTCAGGGCTGAAATGCAAAAATAAGCCAAGCATGAAGACAGTATCAGCTTGACGCTACATGCCTTTCTAGGGCTATTAGATAAGAGATACTGTTTGCACAGAACAAACCTGTTACCTCAAGAAAACAAAGCTGCTTTTAACTGTGGCTTGCTTTAACTTTCGTCTTAAACAAATTTGCAAAGTATATGAGTCAAAGAAATGGATGGGCAGATCATCAGCTTTATACCGCTGACCCCAGTGCGGCAAGAGCAAGATGAAAATATGGTCTGGGGCTGAGCCACTCTGTAGATGATCACGACATGTATCATCTGAGGGACTCACTAACAGCCTGGAGAAGATCAGCCTTCATTTGATCTTAAGGTGAAAGATTGTTTAACAGTGAAGCATTTCCAGAGGGTGGTCTTAACACCACACAGTGTGTGTGCGGGATACTCTGGGGCACCCTGTGTGAGAAGTACACACAGTGGTCCTTGTTCCTTGATGGTCCGTCCTGAGAACACTGTGGCTCCCCTCTGGCCCACGTGCTTGATTTCCTTCCTGTGGAAATAATAGCACTGGGGTTGTAGTGAGGACTGATCCACACACAAATCTCTCTCCAAATCACATGATCCAGATTTGTCTGGGCGTGCTTTTGTATGCCACAATTTAAATATAGCCTGAGCACACTTCTGCTCTGAACCACCCTTTCAGTGTGTGTCTCTCTCTCCCCCTCAAATCGTTCACTCTAGACAACATGGAAACCTCCAAAATGTAATAGAAGCATTTTGTGCACCCAGTGTTCTTGTATATTACCTGTTTGGTAAACTATATTTTTTTTTTCTGTACCACAGTTAGCTACTGCTTTAGGAGTCATCACATCCCACTAAACCACAGGAAATTTTCTTATCCCAGGTGAACCCATTTCTATTGGAAAAATTGCATTCTATGTTCTTTTGCATGTTGCCTTGCCACCCCTGCACAAGAAAGAACAGCTCTGATGCTGTAAATATGGATGCTGCATATCCAGGGGAAAGGTAGTTTGTGACCAGTCATAAAACTTTCTGCTGAAAGGTGAGTTTGCTGGACTGGTGTTTGCTAAAGAATCAAACTGGTTTCCTAACTACTCCATCCTCTCTTTCCATTCTTAAAACCTAATGTAATGTGCTATTTCAGTTGCAAAAGCATACCAAGAGCCTTCTCTTTAAAAGTCTTGGGGTCAGGCCTCCTTAGGGTTTTACAGCTGATCTGGATATGAACTTATATTTGCATTTATCATCAGAAAGTTTCGACATGAGCTGAACTTAAAAACCCTTACCCAATGCACTCTCATACCACATCAAAACCATCTGCATGGAGAGATAAACTTTATAGATTAACACTGACAAAAGATCTTGGAAGACAAGTCAAGTGATTTGGCAAAGCAGGCAACAAGTTAAAGCAGTCATTCAGCCTGGAGTCTCTCAACCCGGTGTGGGGTGATGCAGTGGGATGCTGAACATCTGAATTGACACCAAGCAAGAATGTGGGCACCCCACATGATTCTGAATTTGGCTTATAATGTGAAAAGTGTCTTAACAGTTTAAACTCTTAAGTTCACATGACTCTGGTGTACTAAGCTCTCAGCTTCTCCATCAGAGTTAAGGTGGTTTAAGAATTTAGTGTGTTAAAAGCAGCATGATCTGCTAAACAGCTTTCAAGATTTAAGAGGACTTAATTCTTTAAACCAGTTTAATATCTTAAAGTGGCTGAGCCACTTTTGCTGGCTTAAAAAGTTAGCAGAGTTGAGACTAGGTGACATTGGAGGGACGCTGCTGTGCAGAGGGTTGGATCAGACCAGTGCAGTGCAGCCTTCTGGCTTCCCAGTCTCTGAATCTGCTGTTAGTTTTTCAAGGTCATCGCTCAAACAATTCCAAGCAGTTGGCAAATAAAGACCAGGACTGTTTGCCAGTCAAATCTAGTTCAAGTATTCTTTGAGTCAATATCCAACCATTGTGTTACTTATTTGTTCTTCTAATCTTCCAAATCCCCCGTAAAACCTATAGATTTTTGCTCTGCCCTCCTTCTCTTACACTTCAATGACAGCATGTCTGCTATTTCTGGAGCTCCTTGAAAATCCATGCCAAGTTTTCTATTGATACCAGGTTCGTCTCCCACCCTTATGCCTTCCTGTAGGAGATATTGCCCTTTTTTGCTTGCCTTCATACTCTGGGAACGTGATCCCAGCTTTAGGATCTGTTGCCCAACAATAAAAAATTGGTGAGTGTAGGGTGGGCAAAGCAGGGGCATCTGAAAGTCTCTTTCAGAGATTTTCTCCCTGTGTCTGTCTGACAGGTACGTGCTCTCTGGTGAAATAAGGGCAACACAGGGAACTCCTGGTTCATTTGAACATGAAGTTGTCTCCAGTGGTGATTGACACCAGTGTTGCAGAAGGGAGGTTATGCAATCCAAAGCAGAGATCTGTTGGATGGTCTGTCCAGGCCTTTCCTCCCTCTGTACTGGAAAATTCCCAACTGCTCATGACTAGGCGATGGCTTAAACCTTCAGCTCTTGGCATCCCAGTCTTCCTGTGGCAATGAGTCCTACTGTCCCACGAAAACAAAACATTAATTTCTTTTCATTAAGATGGAATTTGTCACTTTTCTGTTTCCCTGGCTGAGCCTTTGTTTGTCGTCAGAAAGGGAGACAGATTGTCTCCTTTAGACTTGTCCCTGCTTCTACAGTATTACTTTAATTCACCTCCTCTTTGTGATGATCAGCACTGTTCACTTTCTTTTTGTGTGAGTCTGTGAGACCCACATGTTCTTAGCATTTTTGAACCCGACATCTAGATGTGGAAATAGGGCCCCCAGGTTAGGTACCTTATCTTGGAAATTTAGACCACAACTGTCCTGTCCAGATGATCTCCTAAATGTAATGTAATTATATTTATCATCGAACTTATATTTCAGACAACTTTAGTTCCTCTGTCCTGGTACCTAGAGTAGATGTATGCACTCAATAACACATACATCTGTGTATGTAGATGCATACATCCCAACAATGTGGGGTTATTTACACTTCAGCCACCTAAAGTTGAGTGCCACCTTTTTTAGTAAGTTAATGGAAAGCAGTGTTTCATTTTCTTTAGATAACTCCAGGTTGGATGAGCTGCTTCTGGAAGTGCTCAGCCTAGGCCAGAAGAATGATTTTTAGTTGCTAAACTGGGGGAGAAGAAACCTATCCTATAGGCACTCTGGCTCTGTGGAAAGGGTTAAATACGGGACCTTCTTTTGGCCAGTGCTGGGATATGTCCCAGTTCAGCAGGCAGGTTGTTCGGGATGATCCTTGAGGTTGTGTGAAACACTGCGAGCACCTATACATAGAGATCTGGCATAAAGCTTTATCTGAGCCGAGAGTAAAGAAGAAAATATTGTAAAATAGTTTAAAATGTGCCTTTGACAGTTGTTGCTTAGTTATCACCATGGTCTGTTTATCAGCTCTGGAGAAAGGCAGAATAGGCTGTTGGGATCAGTCAACTGTGTATCCTCTCACTGTCCCAAGTTATGGTCATGGTCCCTGAATCCATTGTCACATGTTTTCCTCTGCCCTGAACACACTGACAAATTGTCCAAATTGTAACTTTCTAAAGAATGGGCAACCACCGGATCTTCTTTCAGGGAAAACAAAACAAACTCTGGCTTTTTTGTTTTATTATAATCAGAGGCTCCCTTTTTAATCATTCCAGTTTCTAGTCACATGGAACATGAACTAAGAGAGCTTGAGAAGAAAGGGAGCATGAGAGAAAGGAGGGGAGCTTAGACAAAAAGCTTCCTCACCAGGGAGAGGAAAGCTCCACAGCAAGGCAACGGAACAGGGACCTTTCTCCTTGAGGTCAGGGTTTCAAATGCATCCATCAGTTAGTGGCTTTGGGAGTTTGTTCCCTTAGATTGAGAAGAATGTGGGATGGATGACACCTGCCCTTATACCCCAGCTGAGTCCAGTCTCTACGTCTTGATCCAATCACTTACATTTAGATCCTGGAATGCAGTTCTGGGTTTCAGTCATTATCTATGTAAACACCCTGAGTTTTCCACTGCTGGGTGATTTGTCTGCAGAGATCAACACAGATTTTAACTTTACCTTCGAGAAGAAGGGACAGAGAAGAACGTACAGATCTGAGATCAAACTCCAGACTTTATTGGACTCTGGAAATTTGCTTTCCTCCATATTTCCACCATATAAAGAATTCTTTCCCTTACTCTCATGCATAATCAAATCCCAGGGTCAAAACCTGGCTCCACACAAGTCAGCTTTTATGGAATTCCCACGAAATTTCAGATATTCCCCTTAAAGGCTGGACAAGCTTTGCAACTGTGCTGGACTTAAAGGCTTCCTAAGGATGGAAGGCCCTCTCCAGAACTTGGTAGACATATGTGAGAGATGAGTCTGAAGTAGCTACTGGTCCTTTGTAGCATGACCTTTATAAAGAATGAGATCTAATGAAAACATTATCATGTCAACTTAGTGAAAGCTCTCTTAGAGAACAGAAAAAGCAGAAAAAGCTCATTTTGATGCTTTTTCCTACTTGAAAATCACTGTCTCCTACATATGGCTGTATACTTAAAAACTCCCTTGTTCTAGCATTCACCTTGAGCCTGGTAACTTCTTTCTCTACATCAGTCCCCTGGAGCTGAAAGATAATTCTCATTTCCTTTAGCAGGGTCCCAAACCCATGCAAATCACTATGTGAGGTCAAAGACTTCTACCACGCCAGCACAGGACCTCACTTGAACAATGCCTCAGGTCCCTTCTCTGTGAGCCAAGGAGCTTATGATTAGCCATATTTAGCAGCTACCAGGAAGGCTTTCTGTGCAGTTTCTCTCTGTACAGACGCCCGTTTGGCCTCCGTGCCCGACAAATGTTTGTGAAGCTTCCTCGGGCCTGATGAGCCATGCTGGTGTGCAGGCGAGATCCAGCTGTGACCCTTTAGGGATGGTGACATTACCCAGGGACTCTCAGTCCCTTCCCTCCATTCAGATACTCAAAAATCCCTTTCTGTCCATACATGTAGAAAACAACTTTGCTACAGCATTGGAGAGTTCACACAGCCAGGACACCAGGGCAGTGACAGTTACTTCCCAGAAGACCTTTCAGGCTGATGATCTAGAAGACATCTCTCTCACCAGTTTATCTGGCCCTGTGCTTAACATGGGATGTAATATTTCATGTGTATTTGGGCCGGGACCAGGGGTGTCATCCCACGGCTCCAAGAGATGGTAAACCCACCCTGTCCCTTGGGGTGCAGCTCTCACTGCACTGCATTACTCTTCTGTGCAGAAACATGCCGCATATTTCCTCTGTGGGCTCTGCTGATTTCCAAACTGCAGCCCGTGGAGTCTCTCATGCCTCTGGCTGCTAGATCAAAGATCCATTTTATATCAGTTTTTCACTCCATAAGTCCCCTAATCACTTGTTAACCTGTTACCCCATACGCCATCTCTCTTTTCCTCTTTCACTGATAAGCACGTTTGCTAGGCTATAAATCTTTCTGGCAGCTCTTCTTTGAGCTTTCTCCAAGTTTTCTTTTTAAAGTGCCAGCTCCAGAACTGGACACAGGATTTTATTCTCATGTGTTTGCCAGAGGTTGGTTTCACAAACTCATTTGTAAATACATCTCCCTTCTATTTATTTCTGCCAGTTCTGGGTGACAAAAGGGAGAAGGAGAAGGAAATTGGTAGGGTATGATGTTTCTTTCGACTACATGATCCTAACGTGAAGGAATCTTTCACTGTTTTCTGGGGGCCACCCAGTGACTCTTGGTGTAACAGCAAGCAGTGGTTACTGTCTTATCTTTATGAAACTTGAAAGCAGATGTCCAGAAAGCAGCTGTTCGTGAACAAAATCAGCATCAGTCCCACCTATTTCTCCCACCCTGGCCAAAAGATTTTTTCCTCCTATATTCACAAGGCATGACCATGCTGAGCAAGGCTGGGTTGAAATGCCACCCTCCCAGTTCACCCGTTGTAGTTTCATTGTGGATCACCTCTTTCAGCCCCTGTGAATTGTGAAAAGGCTCCGCTGATATCTGTGCTTGGGTGCACCATACCCTGGTCAGAGATGCACTTGCCAAGCCTGAGTGGGCACGTGCCCACTCCTGCTCCCGAGATTGCCACGGGGCCATTGTGATAGATTAACCCTGTGTCTCCTCTAGTCTCTGGGGAAAGAGTTGCTTCACCCATCAGAGCCTTTTAAGAGAGGATGTTAAAAATCCCCAGTGAGCTCATAAGGTCAGGCTAGGCCGAGGACAGCAGTCAAGTCTCACACATGGCAGGGAGGAGACTGTTTGCTTTAGAATTTTTTTTTTTTTTTTAAAAAAAAAGAGACTTGGAAATGTTTCTAGTAGTCTCCATTTCTTTCTCTCTCTCTCACATGTATACATATCTGTATGTATATATATGTATTTGAAAAACACAAACCACAACTTTTGGTTTAAATTTGACCTGACAATATCCCTTTAACATGAAACTCTAAAGCTGTAATTGATACCCCAGTTGGACATTATCACAGATTATTTCCTGTCTGTGTTTTGACTGTCCTGGTCGAACAGCTTCCAAACCTAACACAGAGTCAATGAAGAGAAACAACCCTCAGCTACTATTATTCCTGTTACTCATTCTACCAAAATAATAAAAATAATGAAACCACAGCCTACTTTGAACAGTAAAGATCTCTTAAAAGCCCTTCCTAAGCTGATCCTTGATGTATCTTGCATAACTTAGGGAAAAAAATAAAGTTGGTAGGTTGGAGGGAGGAATTATCAGTGATGTTCCTTGGCTGAGCTTGTGTCCATACTGCTCATAAAGCGCTGCCTTGGGCGCAGATGTGAGCACTGGGAACTCCCTGTCCCACCCAGGGCTGACCACCCAGCTGCCGTGTGCCTGGCCATGCGCCGGCTCTGCTGCACCACCGCTGGCGCCCCGGCAGGCGGGAGGCCACATGTGGGCGGCTGTCTGTGCAGCCCCGTGGTCTGCACTGGCGACAGCAAACCTGGTCTTCAGGGGGGCCAGGCAGGGACTTGCCAAGGAGAGTTATGGATTTCCCCCCCCAGCTCTCAACATGGGTAAACAAGGTGGGTAATTCTCGAGGTACAAACCCCAGCAAATACTAGACAGCCATGGTGCCAAAACTGAGCTAGGTGATATTTTTCATCTAATGCTTTTTATACAAGGAGAAAAAAGAAAAAAAATCCACTCCTGATTTAGTAGTACCAAAACGTTTTATGAATTCATGCCTTTTCCCTTGAGCAGTTCATTTAGGCAGCGAAACAGCACCCAATAATAATACCAAAGCCCCTTCCTGTCCAATCGTTTCATTCAAATTGGTTGGAAAATAAATGTTTTCCATTATTTGCCTTGGAAATAGGTCTTCATTTAAAATTAAATTAGTTAATTTACCTTTCTGTATTTTTACATGTGTTTAAAGATGGCTGAAACTGAATTTGAAATGTCAGTATAAAATTGCCTATTTATTTTCATTCTCATTTGGTAAAAATCTTCCTAAAAATGCATTTAAACAGAAAAGGAACTCTTTCCCCCTCCTTGTTTAGTTTTGTTTTATCAATCTAAAAAAACCCAAGAAAGCAGAAAAGGGAAAATCAAATACAATATAAATCTCCTCCCCTGTTGTGAAGCCTGCCTATGAGGCTTCCAGTGGCATCTCTGAGTGATGTGGCATTACCCAGCTCCTTTTGACATGTTTGCTCTCTCAGCCCAGGACCAGCCCCCTCCTGTCCCCTGGGTAAGGGTGCCTCAGCTGAACTACTGAAGGGCTGCACACAGTCGTTCCTGATCCTAGTTTGGTTCAAAAGACAAAGCATGAGAAATGAGTGTATCAAGGAACCAAAGAGAGTTTGGAACATGGATAAAAAATTGGTCTGTTTTGTTAGTTTTACCCCAGCAACTTCACAGACTAATTCCTGTTTTCAGGAGAGATGTAAATGCTACCGCTTTCCAGTAAGATATTCAGCTTTATCATCTCTTCAACTTCACACATAGTTTTCTAAACTACTCACAGACTGACTTGAGAATCTTGCTTAGACATGATATGGAGGCCTAGATTTTGCTCTGTAAAGACCACCTCTCCAAACTGGGAGAGCAAAATGATGCAAACCACATGGATTTTTTTGGCTCAGTGTAGTCAGGTGGAAGGGGCAGGGGTTGTGGCACTCTGATACCGCTCAGATGCTTGGCTGTGATTTCAACATCTGGCAAAGGTTAGCAACTATCTTGAACCAGAGCAGATTTTAGTGCAAGGGAACTTGAGGCACACCCGATTAAATATTAGGTAGTTTTTTGTACAGTTTTGCCCATGCCCTACAAAGCTAACCCCGGGACATACAGGTGAGGAACTCCTAGCCACTCTTTCAGACAATATTTTTGGCTGCTGCATGTTACATTTCTTTGGGTTCATCTCCCTTCCTCTCAGGAGAGGTTCCTCTCAGGAACCAGGTCGTAGTCAATTGTATTCTGAGGGCATAAAATCAAAAGGCCACATTCACATCTGGTGAAATGTCAATATAGTGAAGTTACAGCTGGTAGAACTGGGCCCCAAGAACTTAAAAGTGGGAAAAGCTCTCAGAGATTGTTGAGATCATAATCCCTCACGGGAACGATCAGTGGTGACCAAGCAGGAGAAACTTCAGGGCAGCAGAATGAAAGGGGAAAATGTTTTCAGCTCTCATAATCTTAAGGCAGGGAGCGAGGGCCGTTGGGGAAAATGAAATAAAATGAACAGGCATCACAGGATGTACAGTAAGAAGAGGGTTGAAAGAAGGTAAGATGGATAATTAAGCAATAAGACACGACAGGCTGTGCATTTCTGGGTGATTATTGAATGCCTGCTATGATGTTCTTTAGAAGCAACCTTTTACTGCACAAGAACTAGAATCACCCCCCAGGGACAGGCTGGCAGGAGAGTCTAATTGCTGTTATTACAAAATTAATTTCAAAATTAAAATAATAATGATAATAGGAAGAAAAAGGGACAACCTCCCTCTGCACCATGTTGTCTGTTAGAACGTGTTATGGGAAAAGAGATGACATCACCCACAATTGGTTGTCGGAGGGAGGGCAGTGACATCACTGCCAGCCAATCCCTGGCTGCATCCTGGTGGCGTGCTGGCTTTTGCATGGCTTTTCTTCTTTCTCTCTTTCTCACTCCTTGGCCTATGTTGCCTGCCTTCAGGTCAATGTGCCCAACTAACTTCTCCTTGTGTCAAGAACTTCTGTCTTATCCCTTTCTGAAAAATTCTAGTTTTGCTCCTTGCCTTATTCTATCTCCCCCTTTCTATCTCCCCTGGTTAAAAAAATATCTTAACTGTTTGGGATATGGAAAGTAATGCATACCACACCTGTGGTCCAGAAGCATGATATTCCTCTGGGATTTCCTCTATGAATGTCATTTTTTCCTTCTACACTGCCACGCCCCAGGTTCTACCTACCCACCTCCTTCAGTGAACCTGTAAGTAATTTGGGCTCAATTTCCATACTCTGCCCACATTGAATGGGAAGGAAGCCATATACCAAAGAGAAGGTTTTCTCTACTTCGACTGTGTAGCAGTGGACAACAACAAATTATTCAAGTTATTTAGATAGGTGCTCTTAGCATACATGGAATTTCATCAGCACTGAGTGGCATTTTTTTATGCACAGAAATTCTCTGTTTAAATTAGTTTAGTTGGGAAACATTCCACATGAAATATTTTTTGTTTGTGGAACCAAATCTCCTATTTCTATGTTTCTGAACCAAATGCCTTCAGGAATCCTCGTTCTAGAGAAATTCAGCACTGAAGTTTTAAAACATTTTTTATTCCGTTTTGCAAAGGGAAAGAGAGTCTGGGATTTCCCTGGGAATGGATTTCCTCTTCTTTGCGGTTCTGGTCGGTTTTGGTTTATACCCAAGTAATTTGCTGACCTGAAAAAGACTTCTGGTCAGATAATGACTCAAGAATATCTAGTTGCCATAGACACAGGTATCCAAGCAGCTCTAGATTTAGATTTTTTACACAACTTAAATTTTCCCTTAAAGGCTCAAATGATTCAAGCAAAGCAAATAGACTGCCTCAAACTGGTCTCCAGCCTCCACTGTCATTCATCCCAGATGATACTCCAATATCTATTTGGAAGCTCTATATCATTATCTGCTGAGTGTAGATGATATCAGGACTCTGCTCTTGATAGCTGCCATATAAAACAGGAGACAAGCTAAGACTACATGAAACAGAGGTCAGCAGGAAAAGAAGATGCATAGAGAAGTGAAACAGCATACCCGTGTTCACACCAGAAATAGTAGCAAGATCAGGATTGGATTTCAGGACTTCTGAAACAACCCAGATCTGTGCTGTTAGGGGATATTTTGTTTTGTTGTCAGGGGACATGGGGGAGGACAAATCCAATTCACTCCTCTCACTAAAATCAATCATGTTCATGTGATTTATATTTATCAAAATGAAAAATTGGTCAATAGAAGTGTATTCTCAAAAATGAGTCATTGCTCAATCATACAAAAAAACCTCCAAAAAGTAATTTAAGATCTATAGCTTCATTGTACTCGCTATATTAGGAGATGAGATGTTTTTCACATGCCACTGCATATTCAAGGGGATCAACCTGTGACCTTTAACATCAAAGCCTGGGCTCCATCATTAGAATTAAGGAATGGCCTGCAACACTTGTTATCCTTAGGCCAACCAACCAGTGTAATGCGAACATGACATTATATAAATGTTTTATATATATATATATATATACACTCACACACACAGACACACATATATATATACTGCTGCAGAAAGAAGGGAGAGAAAGAGTTAAATGAACCACCAGTAGGTGAATGCAAAGTTGCTTATGCAGACATTTTCTTGTAAAGATCTGGTCTCCGTCTAGGCATTGAATACATGCAGAGACTCGCTGTATCCAGGTTGACAGCTCTGGTGTTATACATCTGTGGAGAAAGGTTAGACAGCACCATGGCACCACTTGGAAAGACGTAATAGATGGAATCGTACCTTTGTAGCCTCCCACATTTTCTAAGGTAAACTGAGGTGGGAAATTCCACAGGGCTAATAAACAAATTTCTACCTCATGGGCAGTGTTAATCATCATGTCAAAAGGCTAGGAGTGGGGATTGACACTCCCAATTTGAAGGGAAGAAAGTAAGACAGGCGACATATATCAAACAAATTGGTTCTTTTCCATCTCTGTGGCTATGAAGAAGTTCCCTTTATCCTCTCCACACAGACCATTCACAAGAAATGAGAAGCAGCAGCCCCAGAGGAAACAAAAATCAAGAAAAAGACAGGGTTGGTTCAAGTATGTGAGGGAAAGAGAAGAAAAGTTTTCTAAATATTGGTTGGGATAATCAGAGAAATGACTGCAGACATGATGATATTCATCATCCTCTTCTGAACACAGCTTCACAGATATTGAATGCAAAGGGTTTCTTTCTTGTGGGACAGGATCACTGATCCATTGAAACATTAACTTCCCTCTTCCCAGGGTCAGTTCCCTGCTCTATCCTAGACTTGCTGTGCCAAGTGACGCTGTGCATCTGCCAAGACCAATGCTACAAGGTGGAGATCTGACCTTCAACATGCTCAAATCATGGCCAGAGCCTAGTTCTCTTCCTCTGCTATTGGCCTCCCCTCGCTCTGTTTAACCTCACTTGGACCCTTTAGAAAGCTCTGGTTCTTGGGCTGAGGCACCTTCTCAGGGCAGGCTTAAAGGTTTGCAACACAGTAGGGAGATGAGTTTGGGTTTGAAAGGTTTCAGAACTGCTGGATTCGTGGGGGTCACAGTTCACCAGCTGCCTCATCTTACCAAGAAGCTCCTGCTCAGCACTGTGCAGGAGGAAACTTAAAAGGGAGCTGCATGGGAGGATAATGAAATGAATGAGTGGGGAGGCTCAAAAAAGCAGAGTGGTAGACACTGTGAATTTATACATTTATTTCCAAACACTGTTTTTATTTCCATTTTCTCCTATGGTAGAATGATGGTCTCACTGCATCTCAGAGCAAACTAATCAAACCCAAGTATCCAAATCAAGTTCAGTGTATAAACATTTCTCCTTCTCTCTTTTTCTTAGCATCCTTGCCTTCAGGCAACTGGACAAAAGAATGGGAACACCCAGAGACCAAAGTCTTTGGGGTGCCCATCAGAGGCTCTCTTACCTGTTCGTGGTGTTTGTGCAGCAGGTGACAAACAGGTATTTTCCATCAGAGCACCTGGGAGATGTGTCTCTACTCGTCAGGGAAGGTGGGGCAGAGAGAAAACAGAATCAAGCTTCAAACTTGGTTCAGTGAAGAGGTGCTGGAGATGAGATGCTGTGATTCAGTTGTACTTGGGCTCTGCACACAGGCAGTGCTGCCAGAGTGCACAGTGCTATTCCTGGTGCATTGGGCATGACGGTACCAGCAGGCTTTGGCGGGGAAGCAGGGTAAGCGATTAGGCAAACACTAAAGGAGGGGACTGTGGGCTCATCATGTCACAGAAACCTGGCAAAACAGACCTAAAGTCAGAGGCATCTCTTCTGGTCAGGCTTATTACTCAGAGCAGTCTCTCCCTGCAGAAGGTCCTTGGGAGAAAAATAATCCAAACATCTGCAAATCAACATAATAGCTGATGGCTCATTTCAATTCCCATGAAACAAACTGTTCTTGAAAACAGCTTTTGCTTTTTTTCCCTCCTCACCTTTTTTGGCTTCTCCTGCTGTCACTTGCATCTTGATTGAAATGTTCCCCCTACCCCGTTTTTCTACATTTTTATAAAATTGTTTCCTTTTCTTTTTCTTTTTCTTCACTTCTTGAGGCTGGAAACATACTCAACAGGTTTTTACTGGGGAGAAAATAATAAAAGAAATCCCCAAGGTTGTGGAATTCCACCAAAAAGACAATCAACAGTAGGAAGCATCCAACCCTTCCTGAACCCCTCCCAACATCTCCCCTCCCTGAAATGTTTCTCACAATTTTCTGGTCAACCATGTATTTGGGAGCTTCCATGCAACAAATTTTGATTTTACTCATTCAAGCAAATTGTCTTTGCAAGCTTTCTGTGTAGCCTGAAGCATACAGCTATTTTTGAATCTTTCTATCTTTTTGAGGGCGAGGCAGAATCAAGTTACCTTGTCATCAGATTCTCATTTTGGCAAGAAGGGTGGTGGAGGTGAAGAAACAGAGGACTTTATAGCAATAATCACTAACCAAAACACTTCAGAGTGCCTGAACTTGTTACTGTGTCTGTTCAGTTCTTCGACAATATGTCAAGCAGAAAGAAAACAGCTTAATTTTTCACAAGCCTGGTTGCTTTCTGAAGTTAACAACAACATGGCAACTTGTTTGAACTAGTGAATGGAGGGAACATGCTATTAATACCAGAGTCACAGCTCCCCATTCCCCACAACCCACCAGATGTTTGAATTTAAACTGTCACCTCAAGTATCACACCAGTTTCTATGGGCAAAATC
Organism: Leptosomus discolor; assembly: GCF_034619465.1. NCBI lineage: Eukaryota > Metazoa > Chordata > Aves > Leptosomiformes > Leptosomidae > Leptosomus > Leptosomus discolor. The sequence goes on along the minus strand of NC_141395.1, from coordinate 17,535,466 downwards.
TTGGTCTGTGTTCCAAATGCCCTAGAGGCACTGAGCTGTTCTTGCAAGGTCTTTGATATGGTCTGTTAGTAATATGGTTGTAAAAAGCCATGTGCATTTATGGTGCATTATGATTAATATAGCTCCTCTTCCCATCATTGTTTTGTTATTATTTATGCATTATTTCCTCTTGGGCAGCTAGGTTGCTCTCGGGACTGATATACCGTACAAGTCCTTTGACCTTTCTATCAGCCCAGTTTGGTATCCTTCCTGCTCCCTTGCTGGTAGATTATATGGCACAGCTATGTGTTCACATCAAACACTAAAGCTTCTCAGAAAAGACAGAGAGATTCTGGGAAAACTCTGAAGGAAACCAAAATAAAATTCCACTCCCTCTGGAATTCAGTTGTGGCAATTTTTGAATGTCTTGCCTTCCATATCCTCCAAAAAAAGACTCAAAACCCCCAAATGTTTAGGCCAAAACTTTTTTGGTCTTCATCAAAAAGTCAAAATTCCTGTGGAAAGAAGACCCTTTTCAAGAAAATGTACATTTAATCAAAACTCCAGTTTCCCAGCGAAGCTAGTGTTGACTACAGCTGTGCCAAAGTAGAGAGAGACTTCTGGGCAATACCACCCCCTCCTGTCAGGGGATTGTCCTGGTGTCCTGGTCCACTTGACCTAATGCATGGGTCTCACATGGGGGGAGAAGAAAGTCAAAAGCTTTGCTCATTTGAGCCGTCAGGCAATAAGAAAGAGCATAGTCTGTGTGTAGAGGAAGAAGTTGAGAAGGAATTGGAGATTCAATAGAGTTTATAGGCAGGGGAAAAATTGGAGGGAGGCAAGAGGCCAAAGGGGTGAAACGGAGGGAAGCAGACCTGCACATTAGCTTGGGTCTGTGCAAGTTCATTCTGACATTTTGGGTCAAAGTAACCTGCTAATCAGGTCTTTTGTTCCCATGGTGTACAGCTCTCCTAGGACCCCTGCTCTGGCGAAGTCACCCATTGCAGTCCCAGTAGCCTTTTCTCCAAGGCAGCCAATAGCCTGAGGAAATACAAAGCCGTTGGCTCTGGTTCCAGAGACCTCATGCATGCACATACCTGTACTTGAGGGTCAGTGTCACTCCCAGACACACTGTGCATTTTTTCATTATTGATGATTTCTTTTTTCTTTCTTTTTTTTTTTCCTTTCTTCTTTTTTTCTTTCTTTCTTTTTTTTTTTTTTTTTTTCCTGAGATCTAAAATTAAGAAATCGTGCAGATGGAAAACATCTGCCTGTTCTTTGTGTGTGGAAAAAACATAACACATGGCAGGGATGATAAATAATAATAAATAATGATGATGATGAAAGCATTTTGAGAGGCGCAATGGTTTGATTTGTCCGGAGCAAGAATCACACAGTCTCTGTCCGGGCTAAGAAGGATAAATAGACTGCTGTGGTTTGAAATTTTGCAAATGGCAACACAATTTTCAGGCATTTAGGAAGAGCAGATGTTCAGCTTGGCTTGGCTTTTCATGTGTTTGCTCATTAGTGCCTAGTCAGAGGCTCTTCAGGTGTGCAAAGGAGCCTGACCTCTCCTGAGTGCAGGTCTATTTACGTATGAGTCACAAATCTCTGTCTCTCCTAAAACTAACACAGGACAAAGAATGACATAGCCTCCCAGTGATGTAATATTCCTGTTTTCTACCTTGTTGCCTAATACAGGGTTATGAAAACAAATCCATGGGACAAGTCATATATTTGCTTCCTTAAGGTTATATCACAATAAAATGTAGTTTTTCACCCAGAAGACATAATTCTTGGTGTCTCTCAAACATCCATGCAATAATCAGCTCTAATTGTATCCCCATGGATCTCACCTAGACCTTCATCAGGGTCCACCTAAAAACTTCTTCCAGGGTTTGAGTTGTGCCTGGTCATCTTAGACTGTAGGTAACGAGGTTGTAAAACCCAGTGAGTGTTATCTGATGGAGAAGGATGGAGAAGATTATTTAATGAGTTGTCGGATCTCAGCTGAGTTTCCAGTCTGCAGGTGTTCTACTTAATGTCTGCCAGCAGGCTGGTGCTCTCCCTGCCTTTGTAAGTAATTAGGCCCAAATGACTCCTGATTTTGAAAACATTTGAAGCTTGACATGTCTTCAGACAGAATAGACAGGGATGGTGGGGAAGGAAGTACTGTCCACTGTCAAAGGAAGGTTCAGATGACAGAGAAGGTAGGGGATCAATATACACACGTGTGTAGGTCTCAACACTGATAAAGGAAATGTACCAGGACTGGGTATATTTATGGCTGACTGAACAACGTGACACCAAATGTTTCAAAGGACAGTGACAATCTTGCCCACCTTCAGACTTCAGGTGTTTACGGAAGGTACCTCTAAAAGCCTGAGGTCTCAGCTCACAGGGCAACCATCCCATAGTGTCTCAGGCAGGATGACTCACGAATGGAAATATCATTGAAAAAAGCCCAACACTAGCATTCACGACAAGCCACGCTCTGTGTGTGTGTGTGTCTCTGTGTGCACTTTGCCAACATCTTTGTGTGAGCACTCAGAGTGCAAACACAGCATAGCATTTACTTTTTTCATGTGTGTCTACTGGAATGGTTGAAGCTTAAGACTAAAAAAAAAAAAAGAAAAAAATGCAAAGGAATCAGAGCTGAGCAACAGGGGAATGATGATGCAATGACATTGCAGCAGCAAAAGCAAAATGATCTGCTAAAAATACACCAGAGGAATCTAAATATTTCCATAAACAGATGGAGGTCAGAGCCCAAATGGAAGAAAAAAATGCAAGTAAAGGAAATTGTATTTGACAACCATAAGGGTCTTATAGTTCTTTTGTGTCTTTTATCCCAAAAGGGTTTTTTACAGATGCTCACAGTCAGGCAAAGGAGGAGTCTGATCCCACAATGCTTTACTCACATGAGTAACCTTAATTTACGTTTGTAGATTCAATGGAACTGCCATGTGAACAATACCTTGTATGAGTTCTTTTAGAGGAGGCATCTGGCAATGCTTTATAGTGAAGGCTGCAGAGCAGTTTCCATGCTAAACCTCTCTTTTATTCATGCTCATAAATTTTTTTTCTTTTTGAGAGCATTTACATTTTCAGCTGAAGTTTTTCAAACATGGTCCATGACTGAATTTGAATTTTATTGGGATGCATGAGGAAGAACAGCTTTGGCCTGGCTGGAAAATGTTTTCCCTTGAACAAAAGAGTGCAAGCCTCTTCCTGGTTCTTTCTTGCCCCTTTATCTAAACAAATGCAAAAGGGATAAAATTTAATTTGCTAAGTTGTCCTATGGAGAGTCAGGGATGGTGAGATTTGGTGAGGTTTCAAAGTCAAAAACACCCTAGAAATATTTTAAATTTGCAGGGGTGAAATTCAGCTGCTAGAGAAAGGGTACCAGAGAGCTGTATGGCATGTGCTTCTTCGAAGCCAGACACCTCCACTCAAGCCTTGCTTTGATCTTGCCCAAGTTCACCCAGCTGTGGGTGGGAACCTGACTTTCTGATTGGGAAACCAAACCCAGGTGTTATACCAGCTGTAGCATTTCCCTGTGGCCCTGATGGACCACCTTGGCTCAGTATAGAAGTATCACCATAAACCTGTCTCCTGGCTGGAAGTCACAATCTAGTTATTTGAACGCAATACAAAGACTGAGAAGTACTCAGCTAGGGAACCTTGGCTTCTGAGCTTCTGCAGCTCATCTTCCCAGAAAGGATGAAACCTTGTAACTCCACACAAAGATGCATTCTGAGTGAGGGAAAACACAAGCATATTTGAAAGCTTCTGAACGAATGTTTTCTTCTGAAGAAAGCAAAGAAGTTTCCTTTCAAGAAGTCAAAAATTTCTTTGGGTTATTTTTGTTTGTTTGTTTTATTTCCAGCTCTCAGTCATGTCTAATAATCAGCCTAGAAAGAGAGGGGTAAAATGTTGTTTCAAGATGTAAAAAACCCCCAAACCAAACATACTGAAATGACATATTTTGAGAATACTTGGCTTTAAAGTTCCACATTTCACACTCTTCTTTCTAAGCAAACGTCTGTCTAGACCAACACATTTCTAGGAAAATGTGTTTATTTTAAATTAAGTTTTTCAACAGGAAAATATCTGTCCTGGAAAAAAATGTGTCCTGATCTCTTCTTCAGACAAACAAGACTGACTGTTTCATACAACATTAGGAAGGCCAGGCTGTCCTATACAGCCATTCATATGGATGCCTTCAGACAGCTTAGCGAATATGGTATTTCACAGTTTAATCCTTGCTTTGTACATTGCACGATTCTTCCTTGGAACATTGCATGAGTGTCCTAAGCTATAAGAGCTGGAACAGAAGATGCACTGTGTCCCTTCCAATCTAAATGACTCTGTCATTCTAAGCACGGCGTATCATACACAACACATAGCAAACCCATCAAACTCCCTTTATCCCTCTGTAATTTAACTATATTCATGATGATGATAACTAAGCACCTGTAATTATACACCTTAAGATGAAGCTGAGATTATCAGATATGAGGCTTGAGGGGCTGATTAGAAGGCACTCATGTTAAAAGGATGTCAAGTGCTTTTTTAAAATGATGAATAATCAGTACAGTGCTCTATGAAGATAGCAGAGGATCTGCAGTTTCTTTCGTAGCTTCAGATGTTGTCTAATGCTAAACTGGACATTTCTGTTTGACCGCTGTGGGAACAGCAGATGCAAACAGTCTACCTTCTTGGGTCTTGCTTTTTTTTTTTTTTCTTTCAGGAATGTGTCCTTGCAGAAATAAAAACTGTTTGCAAGTTATAAATGCCTCATGTTCTGTCCAAAGGCAGGAGAGGTTTTCTTCCACAGCTCTCGGCAGTGACAGGAGTGGTCAGACCTTCTGCGTCACCCAAACCAAATCTTTCTGAGACTCTGCTTGATATTTTTACTGTTGTATAGTTGAAAGTCATTTTTGCTTCACCTATTCTACTTCATCTTCTCTGGATGCTTTCTCTCCATCCAGTGATACATACCGTGTCATTGCTGTAACTTCAGGCAGCACAAACAACTTTAAGAAAGAAGCTATATGAAAACACAGCAAACATGGGTTGGTGATGCCCTGCAGCTTTGCGTCGGGGAAGCCCCAGTTTGCTGCAGACAGCTCCTCTCCCTTCGCTATGTACTGAGGTAAACTTCCAGCCTGGGCTTGGCTCACTCTGCCTTGTGAAGAGTCACTGCTGATGTTGATTTATTTAGCGGTTGAGTGGTAGGTTTTGGAAAAGGCAAGAGGAAGCTCTCCCTTCCTGTTCACACACAGCTGTTCTCCTCCGAGACCCATCTGGATTCATCGGAGGACCACTGGCCTCTTTGCCAGAGCTCTATCACAGGCAGTGTTTACAGCTGTCCCGCATGGACGACCGGTGTGTGGTCTGAAGCTATCGATGGAGAAGTGAGACAAGTGCATTCCATGGAATTGTATTCTCTCTGCATCTTCCAGAGTTCCACAGACTCCCTGGAATCAGCTGTCACAAACCCCTTGGACCTGTCCGAGGCAGGATAACCTAAGACTGGCTGTGCAGAGCTACCAGTACTCCTTGCAGGAGCCGTCGTATTGCACACAAGCTGTGTCTGTAGGGAAAGGATCGCAAGCCAGCCTTTGCATTCAGAAGCAGTCAGCTCCTGTGTTATTCAGAGCCATACAGAAAAAGTCTCAGGCAGAGGGGAACCTGTGTGTGTACACAAGCTCTCTGTCTCTGTGCCTGGAGAGGTACAGTAAGGGTCACATGAGCTTCAGGGGTACGCCTTTTTTAAGGAACCTGCCAAGAAAAAAAGGGCACTTCAAAGTTCATGTCTTTAAAAGAACATAACAAAAGTATTTCCGAAGCTTCTAATATGTGTAGATGAGGAAAGGCTGGGTGCAAGGAATTTACCTGTGGTAATGCTATGGAGGAGTGGTGCCCTCACTCATCCCAGAGCAGGCAGCAGCCCCACCTCTTGGCCCACTTCAGAGGCTATGAACAGGCCTGGTTTCAAAGCCCTTTGCACACAGAATTATCCAAACGCTGCTACTAACGTTGATTAGGAAACATGGAGCCAGCTGCAATGGGTGGATGCCATCCTTATACTATTAGTGGTGGCATTGCCACACAGCTGGATTCAAAGCCTTCCAGAAGAGCATCAAAACCTATAAACTCACCCGGTCACTGAAGCTAGGCTCCCATTACAGGCAGCAGCTTGTCCCCAGTAACTTCTGCAGCAAAGCGTCTCATGTAATGCTTGTTCTTTCCAAAGTGGGTAGGCATGCGTTGTGAGCCAAGTCACCAAATTGCTCACGTTTCCTTGGGACCTTCTGCCTAATGCTGAGAGTTGGACATACTGCAAGGACTCTGCTGTCTTTCTGATTCAGTTTTCACCTTCTCTCCTTGTGTTTATGCTTTTTGGACCAAAAGGAATCTTGTATGATGAAGCTTGAAGAGCTGGGGAAAAGATTCTTGTTTCCTGGATCGTTGCAACGTCAAGACCCAGGACAACTGCAAAAGTTCATCATTGCTCTCAACGTCCTTCACTGAACTTCATTCTATTTCACTTTATTTTCAGTAAGGGACTGCAGAGTCCTTTACTAGTGCTCTCAGAGGATCACAAGGGCAAATTTCGGGACAAACTGGTGGATTTATGGAGGTGAACTCAGGCCTCAGTCAGTAGCATGGACTTGCAGTAGAGAAACTTGCTCGGCTCGAAATATGTATATTTTTGGTTTGTTTTAACTCAGTGAATTGCACACTGTGCTGAAGGGACCCGAAGCACAATGATGGTATGAGCCCATGTGTGTCTGTATGATGGAGCTTAATGGATAGTGCTTCTATTAAGCAAGAATCCAGAAGAACTTAATTTCTATCTTTCAGGAGACTATCTGTATGACTTCTCTGGAGGTTCATTTATCTCCAGTTTAAACCACTCAGTTTCATACAAATATGCCCCAGTTCTGCTCTGAGTTACACCCACTGACTTGAGCAGAACCACATGAATGTTAACAACAAAAAGTAAACAAAGCAGAATTTAACCCTATTTCTTTTCCTCATACGCTTCTTAATGTATGTCACAAATGTGAAATCTCAGAAACGTTCATTCTGGAAATATCTGTCCATGTTAGATGACATAGTTCACCAAATGGAAAGATGGAGATTCTCCAGAATTAATAACACGGAAAAGTACGTTATTTGATGTGATAAGTATTTGGAAGGCAACTTTATTATCAGGAGTATAGAGACCCACCCATTACTTGGAAAATCAGGACAAAGCAACAGAATATCTCACTTTAAGAAAAACATCAAGGAGAAAAGAGGAAGTTATCCAAGAACTGGGGAAACTTGACCAGGGACTGTAGGGATTTTAAATTGCAAGACTGTTTGTTGTTTGAACTGAGTCACACCAATGCAACAGAGAATTTGTCCTTGGCAGCAGAACTGTTAGAATGGAGAGTTAATGCTCCCTTGTGTCAACCCACTGAATCCAGGTCATCATGTCTTAATTAAAGTGTACATGCTATGGAATACCATTGAACGTAAATCCACTTCTTTAGCGTATAGAATACTATGTTCATTTATGGGGTTTGGCAATCACTTCTGGAAAACAGAAAAAGTTATTAAAATATAAAGATTGCCCATTAGCAGGAGGAAAACATTGTCATGCCCTAGATTCTCTTCCTAGCTAGTTTTGGTGAGATTCCTGCCTATGGGTCATGTTTTCACATATTAAAGAGGTTCTTCACTACTTCATCTGAGTGCAATTCAGTATTACTGGGGTGATGATGCATGCACAGATAAGGCAGAATTTTGGTTTAGGATAAGCCCCCTGTGATGGGCTAACTATGCAGCATGAAGTATGAAAGTATTTTCAGATTCTCCTCTATTGACATCTCAGGCATATCTCAGGGGTGCCCATCAAGTCTCTGAGAGCTCAAATGCCTGGGACACATGAAGGAAAAAGTGCTCCCCTCCTCTCTCATGCTAAGTCTAGAAGAGCCTCTGCTCTGGGTATCTGCCCGGCCCTGGAGCAGAATTCCAGCAAATCCTGGAAATCCATCCCACTCAAAATCATTCCCTGAAGTTTACTTTGCAAGGAATGGACAAAGCAGTAACTGCACTAGCTGTATATGTTAAAATACTACATATATCTATGGAATAACTACTGTAGTGATCTATCCAAAAAAAACAGGAGAGCAAGTCAGATTGGTAAAGATGGGATAGATAGAGAAAGTGCCAAACTAAACAAGGTTTGATTATGGCTACACACTGTCCTCTGCCTCTAATTTTCTCTTGCAGGGAATTTCCTAGAAGGCGGCCAGCATAAATGGTCCTGCCTAGCTCGATAGTCCTCTAAATTTAACTCTTTCCTGGACTGTGGGTTTGTGTCCTCAACCGGCTTTCAAACGTACACGTACACATGTTAGCTAAGTTCTGCTGATGTTTTTAAACAAAAAAGCCAGTCGTTCTATTTTTCCCTTGGAAAAAATACCCCAAAATTAACAGAAAGGCACTTTCACCTGTCCTGTTGTTGTTCTGCACTCAGGATGTTTAAAATCAAGATGAATTAACCCTACAGAACACAAAAGTAACCACAATGACCACAGAGTCGTCTTTCTTCTCTGGATCCCCATCACGGTAACCCAAGATGGAAATAGTGGCACTGAGGGACTCATGTGTACCTTGCTCCCAGAAGACCTAGGGAAAACCCAGGTACCTCGCCTCACCACCAAACTGTCTAATTTATTTTACAGCTGCCTTCGGTTGTCTTTTTTTTTTTTTTTTTTTTAACTGACCAGTAAGAAGTTAGGAATTTTACCACATGGCTTTATTTGAATCAGTTTCATTGCATTTGTGGGCCAGAGCTGAAGCAAGCAATTTCTGGGAAAAGGTAAAGAGAAGGCCCTTGTGCATTGTATGCTGTTGGAATAACCACACTTGCAACTCCTTGCAGGGTGCATTCAGAGGTGGGGTGCCTAGGTCACAGCGAAGGAAAAGACCTTCTGGGACCCTGCAGCATTATAGCTTCACAATAGCCTGTGAATTTAGAGATAAACTGTGGTCTGCATTGAGAGCAGGCTTAAACTTGTACTGGACAAGAAGGTAGTCAGTTAATAAATGGCAAACAGTCCATCTTCCCTCTGTCTCTGGCCAACCAAACTAAATACATAAAAATGCACTCTGCTCCATCTCCTAAAGAGCTCTTTTCCCAACAGTCCGAACTGGAATAATGAGAACAGTGGAAGAGCAGGCTCAGGAATGATTCATTAACTGCAAAACAGGGGAAAATTCATACCAAATGTTCCTTGTAACTGCCCTGCTGCTTCCAACATCTTTTCTTGTGTCCTATAACTGAGGGGTCAAACCTGATGTTAAACTTTCACATGAGGTCTGTACACATAAACATGGAGACCGTGTGCCTAGAAGATGCTCCCCGCAAGCATATAAAGCCTGTTGTGCATTGCTTTAGTAGCCATCTCCTGTAGTTGCTCGGTCTTCTTGGGAACGTAAGAATAGCCATGCAGATTCAGGCAAGTATCCATGTAGGCAGGTAACTAGAACATGCTGAGGAAAGAGTACAAGACCATGGCAAATGCACAGTGACACATCCCAAAGGCACTCAGCAAGTTCCAGAAATCCCCAGCTTAGGGAAAGCACCACAGATTCACATCTGGGAATTTCCATGCTAAACGGTGGGTTTAGCTCACAAAGTAAGCTGCAGAGCCATTAAGTACTTTGAGATGCTCAGCTCTCAAGGCCTTTAAAATTGTGGCCAAGAGAACTGTATCTCAAGACCTAAGCTAGGTATTATAGCAAATGCAAAGTCTGAGTTGAAGGGAACCATGAAAGAATCAGAGTCCCTAACACCTATGCCTGCTTTTTGATAGTCTATAGAGAGAGGAGACCCACTTTAAAAGAAGAATAAATTCATAAATCTCATTTTTGAGCTCATCCTCAAAAAAGGGTGGAGATGGGGGATATCTCCACAGGGTATGCAATGCTTGCAGCCCCAACCACTTTGAGTGCAGCAACACTAGAACTGCTGACACATCTTCAGAGCTGGAGCTGTTAATAGAGACCTTATGCAACACTGTAGCTGTTTTATGCAAAAATCCGTAAAATTATTAAAAGCTTCTGCAGAATCAAAGAAAACTCAAGATGAGAAGGGCCAACACTTTCTTGGATCAAGCAGTATCGTCAGCTCCAATGTTGCCAGGCTTGCCTGCTTCTCTGCTCTCTCTATTAATTTGTTCGGGCTAGTTTGAAATGAGTCAGTGATGGTGCTTCCCTCGAGCTGGCTCTGCGGCTTCATAGCTCTTGCTGTGAGAAACGTCATCCTCATATTTGGCCTGCCTTTTATTTAATGATTAACCCAAATCTGCGCCCCTTCATTTTCTTGGCTCTCACAAATCAAAAATCCCACCCTCTCTTTTCTAATGTCTCTAAGTAGCTTCTGGGGTTTTATTACCTTTTCCCATCACTTAGGGCATTTCTACACAGAGACAACTGAACAGCTTTACTCCTAGTCCAAGCAGTTTGGGCACATGGCGGTTCTATTCAAGAAATCATGTACCTGTGTTGCTGAACCAGAGTTTGGGGTAAGAAGCCAAGCCAGGAGGCAGGATATGGTTTAGTTTGAAAGCAATACTGTGTTTGAAAGCTTTAGAAATGTAGCAGGGTTGTTACAGTGACATCTAAGGTTTCCCCAGACATTCCTGCGCTTTCCACCCTGTAATTTTATATAGTGAGCTAGTAAAATAAACGAAGAGCAGACATAGCAATCTGCCTGTAAGCACAGTGATCCCAGTACTGAGGATCTAGACTCAGCTATATGTCTTGCTTAGACACTGGTCTTCAATTTTTGTGGACTCATCAGCTGTCCTAATTTCATATCTGCTGAAAATACTACTACAGTTTTTTATGTTATTAGTCCACAAGTTGGAAGTGTAGCCCACAGAAGTAGCTCATAATTTAGCCACTCAGCCTATTTCCTTCTTGTTCTCCTCCTTTTATGCTAAAGACTTCGCAGGGTTTTAAGCTGGCAATTAAAACCACTGCAGGAGTTTTATTAGCCCTGCATACCATCTTGTTCTACCCATGTTATTTACTTATGCTAATTGGTCAGGTATTAAAGAACAAACACAGCAATTAATTAGTGGTCTGACAGGAATTATAAAGAAATAAAGGCCTTTCATGGGTGTCAGATTTGAGTCACTCACTGAAGCTTACAGAGTGAAAAGATTAAGAGGGATGAATCATGGTCAAAAGAAACATTTTCAGCCATGCAATATGGCATCCAGATGTATGGGGATCGACTACAGCAGTGAGCCATGGAGAGACCGTGCTGTTCATGGAAGCAGGCTTGATGTGGTGAGCTCCAGCATTCGGGTAGATCACCTTGGGCAGAGGAAAAACACCTTGCCCCTGAGGCAGGACACACGCTAAGGACAGCAAGAGCTGCAACATGGCTTCATGTCTCAGATGTCCCTGGATGAATTTGGTTGTGTCCTCTTGGCACTGCTGCTTCTACTTCCCTCTTGTAAAACTGAGGGAGGTCTTTTATACTGTACCCATTTTGCCTTGCTTGCAAATAAGCTCTTCAGAATAAGCCAATTTAATTTCCCTACTGTGAAGAGTAGAAATTGCAATTGTTAAGGAAACAAATATGTCTCTCTCACCTGGCAGCAGCCATAGTCCAGAGCTGTCCTCTCCTTTTTGTAACACAGACCATTTTATCTCCAAGGGCTGTCACCAATGGAACAACATAATTGAACAGCTGGGGACATCATCCACAGGAAAAATATCCCATTGGAAACACTGAAAAGAGCTTGTCCTATGGAGTGGGTAGGTGGCAGCATGGCTGGCAGAGCAGGCTGTGTCTTCTCTTCCTTCCAGTGTCATACCCTGCTTAACTTGATCCCTAGTGAAATATTGGATGAAAAATTTCCCTGTCCTGCCACTGCATTCTACCACTTCCTTTCGCCTTTGGGTCAGGTTTACTGGTTTTGCTGCTCTGTTTGCAGGTGAGTAAGGATCACTGGGTGACCTAAGAGCAGCCAGGTGTCCTCTTTGAATCTGATTTACTGGTATAGATCACTGTTCAGTTCATTTTTGGGCTGTGGCATCCTTAACTCCCATGAGATCCCATGTGATCTTCAATGGCTGGAGGCTAGAAGGGTAGAGAGGAAAGGATGATGCTTTGCCTTTCTAATATCCTTCCCTAGACATCGGCTTTTGAATATTATCAGAAATGACATATCCAAACAGACCATTGCTCTGACCTAATATGTCCAGTGTGATATTCTTATGGACAGATCTCTCTTGTCCCGCTACACAGCCCTCAGCCTAAGCATGATTTGCCATCTGGAACTCTTATTATAGGGTCTCATTCTCCAAGGACTTCTGCCTTAAATGGGAAGATTAATCACATGGCTATCTATCAAGCTTTCATGTAATGATAGGGAAGGAACTTCTTTGTCCCAGAGAAGGCTGCAAGGACGAGCAATGTTCTTTGGGGCATTTCTACGCTGATCAATGACACCTGGTGAAAAATAGTGAAAATAAAGGAACTGGATTCAGAAATAGATGCAAAATCTTGGATGGACCTTTACCGAAAAACTGGACTTACAATTTTGGGAGTGACTCTCTGCTAATAAGGCAGTTTATGAAAAGGCAATGTTTCTGCAGTGCCTTATGCCATGTGTCACATCTGGGGGCCCTAGTCAAAGTATTCCTGTACTTCACTTGTTTGTACAATGTAAACATCCTCTTAAGCTATCCTTCTTGAGAACCAAAGTCATTCAAAGCCCATGACAGTTTTAATGTTTATTGTCCCCTGTCTTTGATGAATATTTGGGAAAAGGACTTCCACTCCATAATTGTTGGGCCACAGAAGGACTGTTAGCATCCATTTTATTACGAAAACATGGAAAGTTTTACTGAGGGAAGGCAGACAAGTGCAAACTTGCACTAAAAATGCAAGCATTCATTTCTGTATGCAAAACCCTTACAGTCACCAGCCAACACTCGCAGCTCAATACATGAACAGCTCAGAGGTTATTTTAGGTGATCCATAATGGTCCTTCTTGGCTTTGTAGTCCATGACTCCACTATAGAAAGATTTTACACCAAAAAAAGCCCTCTGGTAACCAATCCAGTCAGATAATGAGTCATCCCTGAGATAACAACTGATGATGCCCAGGAGAAAACAGAATTTCAGGTAGAGGCTCCTGATGGCTACAGACAGCAGGAGCCAAAGCTGAATGATGAGAAATTATGCAGTATATATGCATACATATCTCCAAAATGAACAAGTTGTTTCAAACTTTAGGATGTTACATTTTTTGGCTGCTCCAGCTCAGAGTCTACAAAACCTCTGCTGAGCATTTGAGCACACTGCTGTTTCTCTAAAGCAAAGCAATGAGAAGAACCAGAGGAATCTGGCATATACATTGCCGGGCCAGAGCACGGTGCAAACATCACTGGATACATAACTCAGCAATGACCTGCCAAACAGCTGAGAAAAGTAACAGATCTGATACTCACCCAGGGAAAGGTTGCTAGCCCCATCTGTTGCTACTGTTGCTGCTACTGCTATTTTTCAACATCCCTTCTGGCCACGGTGTTCTCCAGCCAAACACCATGTCCTAGAGAACAGTGTGGCATCCGCAGAGCTCACAAAGAGACAGTGGTGAGCACATCAAGGAAAAGTTTCAGGGGTCCCTTCCTGTTGCTTCTGCTGCACACACTGCTTGGGGAGACAGATCAGTTAAGGAGCTGAAAAACATCAAAATATTAGACTAACCTCAGAACGAAAACACTCTTCCACTCAGCAGAGAAGAAGCCAGAGAGAGGAGGTCTCAGATGCTTGAGGGTATGCCTGAGGATGGCATGAGTCAAGCAAGGGTTGCAGTGTCAAGGGCAGAGGTGGAGCTGAAGCTGCCCGTTTCTGGAGGAAACGTCGCCCTTGAGTTCACAGACATAATTTCTTATGTTGATGGCTCCTATGGAGATCACCTCTGGAGTAGTGTGGAGTTTCCATTATTAACCTTGGGTGCTGAGGGCACTCAGTGTGACGCAGTAAAAAGCCCAAATAAAAGGTCTCAGCCCTGTGACTGACTTCAGATGATGTGGGCCAAAAAGTATTCAGAGAAATAGCACTTCTCAGAGTAGTGCAGCTGTTTTGAACAAGAGATGAAATCCATGCTCACGTGGATGAGAGCGTTGCTATGACCTCAGCAGTAAGAAAGTTTGCAAAATTTCTATTTGTTGTTTTAACATTGACATGGTTATTAACAGCAAAATTGATATGAATTTAGGGCAAACATGAAACCAGGACTGAACTGAACATGTAGCTTTTTTTTAAATTTTATTTTACTGAGACAGGACTTCAAAGAATCTCTTCTCTTGGCCAGCTCCTGAGGGATATTCCTTCCCTTTTATTTCCATTTATCTTGTTAGGAGAAGGACAGGACTGAATCAGGTCCTTCAGCGCAGGCATACCCAGTTCAATCCAAAAGAAGCATGTAGCTTATGTTGTGGGAGAGGGACCCAGGCATTCTTCGTGACCTGTTTGAGATGGATGCAAGAAATTCTTTAGAGCAGGGAAAGCCACAAGTATTACCAATACTGGAATTTATCTGGGACATCAAAATTAATCACCTTACCATTGTGAAAAGCAGCAAAGGAGGTATGCGATGAGCATGGGAGAAATGAGGACTTTGAGGGTCTCCTCCAAAAGGCAAAATAGCTTTATTCTCTGTGCTGAGCCAGAAAAAGCCAAATCTGCCTGAGGAAGATAATCTACAGAAGCATAGGTAATTTCTTGATGGCCCTGGACCCAGTCATTAAATAGGCCTGACATTGTTAGTATAGAAGAGCTGGTGTTTTTGCAGCTTGTAGTGACATGGCTGGGAGCCATATATACAATTATATAGACAGGATGAAGTGTTTCCAAGGGAAAACATGCACAATGAGAATATGCTCTGTTCTTCCCTAAAGCAACAGGCACTGTTGCCAAGCTATGTTCAGTCAAGCTGCTGTATGTACCAGGAAATAGGCTTCCTTCCAATGTAAAGCTATAAAACAAGGCAGATAAAAGAGGTTGAAATAAAAATAAAGGGAAAGTGGAAACCTTTTCCTCACTTACGTTCCTTTCTAGACATGGCTAGCATTTGGAAGATGCTTCCATTATAATCCACACCATGGGATCCATGATCTACCATACCAAGCTCTGGCTTATGGCTTCAGTGACTTTGCCTGTTTCCTAGAGCTCAGTAGGTGACCACCCACTCCACATGCCCACATAGCACTTTGCAGGTGGTTCAGAGTAGCACCCCTGAGCTGGTACTCAGCATCTACCTAAATGGGAATGAGAAATTACTCCCCTGAAACAGACTTCTTTTATTCCATGGCCTTTCATGAAAGAAAGAGTGAAGACATTGGAGAGTAGCTATATAATAATCACCTTCCTTTCTCATGCTTCCTTTTCCTCATTAACTGTTGAGTGTGAATATTTCACTGCAGAGCACTGTGTGGATAGAAGAGTCACTAACTGCAGAGCACTCTCATCATTGCAGGTTACTAACACATCATCATAAATATTGTTGTGTCTTCCCTTCCCCCAGCCTTGGTTGAAATTCAGGATGAAGCGAAGGGAGGCACATGACAGACATTCGCTTGCTTCCATGTGAAATCCTTCAGAGATTAAGCATGACATAAAGCAGTTATTTGCTATTAACTGTAACAGGTTCAGGACAGTCAAGCTGTCTTTTGTGGATGGTAATGCCATTAATGATGGGGAGGGAGAATGGATGAGGAAGGTCAACATTCTCTATCTGCCCCCACCCCCCACCCCCCCCCCGGAATAAAAATTTCAATTTTGAAACACCAAAATGACAGTTTAGCAATGCCAAAATATTATACTAAAACTTTAAATATAACAGTGTGAATATTGCATAGGAAGTATCGATACACATGGCACCCTCTACCCAAATATATGTGTGAGCTGGATAAAACCAAGTTGGGACCAAACAACTTGAGAAACTTGCAACAAAATAAGTCTTTTTTGCTATTGTAGCACCATGACATTTTTCAGTCACAAATTTACTCATTCCCAAGAAACATTTTGCCTTGAAATGCCCCTTTCCAATGGAAAACAGATTCTGTCACATTTTTTTTCTGCCAGCTTTGACTGTGGCCAGTAAGGCCCCATGGGGATCCTCTGGGGAGAGCTGTGTATTTACTTGGAAGTACAGCATCCCCTCAAGAGATGGTGCTACAGATTAAGAATAGTCAGCATGCGACCTAACTACCCTGCTGTAAAAATGATGGTGATGAGGATTTGGTGGGGTTTTTTTGGCATTGTTTCAGTACAATGCCAGGGTATTCTGAGAACATTTGTCAGCACTGCTTTCCAAAACCCGAGGCACATGCACACATGGCCTGATACTGAGGTCTGACATCTCAAGAACCAGCGCAATTCCAGTGGGACTGAACCATGAAACAAAGCTTTGGAGGAAACTCAGTAAAAGAGGTTTTGAGCAGTGGAATTACCAAACTCAAGGACATGAAGTCTTCTAAGGGAGACTACTTGAATTCTGTTTTGTTTAAGGAAGTGCACACCTGTGTTGGTCTGATCTGTGTTTGGGACTTTCCCGAAACCCTGTCTCATGTAGATTTTCTGACATCTGATAAGGGTTGGAGGATGACTAAGAACATATTCTTGATGCTGTTCTGTAAAAAGTTGTAAAGATTTGGACACTTCCATTTCTTGTTCCTCTCCACCATGGCACTAAGAAGTTCTCTGGAGATGGGGGGTGGACAGGCTCATATTATACATCTCCTTTGCCTGATGTAACCTCCCTGCAGATATGTAAGGGCCCGGGATGTGCAGAGCCATGTCTCAACGTGGGAATGGCCAATGGAGGGAGGCAAAGTTGGGGCCGTTTCAACAGTAGAAGCAGCGGATAGTCCAAACCCGGTGAGTATCTTTGCAGTGATAAATCACTGGGAGAAATCAGGCCTGCCATCTCTGCCCAGGAGGGCTTACTTTGCTTTGGTCCACGTCAGGCACACAGGAGTTGAGAGGTGGGGTTGCTTCTTGAGAAGTTGTGGGCATTTTCAAGACCCTCAAAGCTTTCCAACTTCTTCACCTTGGAAGCGGAGCAAAGGGGGTGACCCTTTGATCAAAGCCTTCATGTAAAGGTTACCCTTGGAAATCCGGCTCCACCTGGGAACAGCCAAGGTGGGCCCAGGTGCCTGCTCTGCAGATGGGGGAAAACTGGGCAAGAATCCATCCCAAATCTGAAACAAATGGCCCCACTGTAGTGAGCACTGTGATGTGACCTCTCTGAGGTTATGCCAAGAGTGGTTGGAAAGTGAAAGCACACAGGAGGGGGTGTAAAACTGAGGGATCCTGTATGCTGACAGTGCAGACAGAGAGGCAAGCACAGCAAATGGCATTCATTCTCAGGAGCTGCTATAGGCTTGGGCCTGGGGTCATTACAAAGATACGATTTACATTTGGAAAATAAGAAATGCACATGCCTGAGGTTTTCTTGCACCTGTGCTATGCTACATAGAAAGCAATGTGGTACTCCTTTAACAGGCTTGTGAACCCTCTACTACCGCTCACCATCTCTCATTTTTGAAGGTGCTGGGAGTAGGACAGTAAAGTGAAGCTGAGGAGGTGATTTTTGGGCCAGATACATACCTGGGTTTTCCTTCTTGTTCATTTTGCTATGTAAAGCCCTAGGATGCACACACAAAAATAATAGCACTGTGGAGTGGAACCAGTATAAGCAGGTAAGAAGCAAGATCGGAGGTGTGGAGCTGAGGCTTTCTCCCTGGGAGTCTGGCTTGTAGTCTGACGCGATCATGAAGGTTTGTTCAGTGTGTTAATCACAAATTCTGCATCTTTAATCTGCCAACCCCCCTCCCAAAAACTCCCTTAGATTCCCAAATCTGCATACTGTTGCAAAGTCAGAGCTTGCTGTGATACCAAGAGACTACAGAAGCAGATGTGAGCCTGTTACGAGGGAAGGATGAGTGACAGGATTTCACCTAGGAGTGACTGAATCTGAAAAAAAAAGGAAAGAAAAGAAGACGGGCTTTAAGAAAATGCAACCAATAATTAATACAGGGATTGGGCTTGCCTGAGGCTAATGTGGAGGCCCAGGCTTAGGAGAGATAAAAGAGGATTAGGTACTTCACTTTTAAGAACAGCACCCATCAGCTCCAGCAGATAAGATAATAGTTACAAGGGTGGTCAAGCCTTGTGCCTCCTGTGCTAGTGGTGTTGACCGGCAGCATGAGTCAAATTACTTCCACACACCCACACTGGTGCACAATTAGTGAGGTGCTGTGGGCAGGGCTGCTTTCCTTGGAAAACAGAGCTGATCACTGCAGCTGGAGGCCAGAAACTGAGAGGTGAATCTATTCTGGCAAGGTAATTGCTGCCATTGAGGGTTATGGGACTGATCCTGCCTCCGCTCCTGCACAGATCAAAGGCGCTAAGAGTCTGAGAACAGCAGTGAATTCTTCCTTTTGGTGACATGATGTAGCAACACAAACTCAGAACTGGGACAGAGTAAATATGTGTGTGTGCTTATTTTTTAACACGGCTCATAGGCAAACTGCAGAACTCTTTGCCATGGGATGTATCTACAAAAAAAATTAGCAGGGTTAAAGGGAAAACAAAAAGTTTCTGCTTTTTCTTTTGAATACAAGCTTTTTCACAGTAACTGGAATGAATTATTGTGATTTTGAAAGGGATGTTAGACCCATTGCTACCGAGTGGAGGCCAGTTTTGATCATTAAAGATCAGACAAAGACCTAACTTAGGATCTGGGCTTGTTTAATCTCATGAGGGTAATTCTAACATCTTACTCGCTTCTGGGGCTCTGCTGGTGCTGCTGCCTGTTTGAACTAGGACATTGCATTAGATAGATAGACCTTGGTTCTACTCTTCTCTGTGATCCTATGAAATAATCTGCCCTATCTCTCTAAAGAATTCTGAACTGCCTCTTCTAGGGTTATGGGATATCATGTTTCAGGAGTCTTTCCCCAGGGAGCTTCTACTGTTCACCTGGCTCTGCATCCTCAAGACACGTCACCAGTGGGAATTCTTCATCCCACTGACAAAACCTTTCCTTGATGTCCTGGTGCTTACTCATTGCTTGGAAACCTGCACATGCTTTGCCCTCCGAATCAATTTTTAGAAGTGGCTTGGTGCCATTTGCCTTCCCTTGAGCCTTCCAAAAAAAGAGATTCCTTCCAAGCTGGGCAACGTTGTCCCCCTTTGTCCAGCAAATTATTTCTTTTTTTAATTTTTTTTATTTTTTGAGGACACAAAAGTCCATCCAGATCCTCAGAGCTATATATACTTGGTGTGCGCTGTTCTCATGTTAGGGCTTGCAAAGAAGGAAAACATCTTGCTGTGCTGGATCAAGCATTTCACAGCATCGTGCCCTGGCTCCCAAGACAGTTTGTCTTACTGGCCAGCTGCCTCTGCATACGGGTTCCATTGCATCAGCCGCTACTCCTGCTCAGTAGCCAGTGGGCCAAACTCTGACCTTACTTGGATCCAAGGACAGTCTTAGCAGAGTTGCAAAGGTAAAAACAAAGTTAGAATTGGGTCTCCTCTTCCATCCTCCTTCCCTCCCTGGAGAGGCAGAAGATTAATGGGAGCTTGCTTTACCCAGTGTTTTCTGTCTGTGAAAAGCTATTCACTTTCTTGGACTGTCAGCCCAGGACTGTCCAGATCAGTGTGGCCACACCAACTTTTCCGGCTTCCCAGAAAAGTTTATTTTGTGTGTGTATGCTAAAACACCAGTCTTTTAAAAATGCACACCCCAAAATGCTGGTACTACTAGGTCACATAAAACACTGGTGAAGATTGCGAGATGTGAAAGTTTATTTCAATAAATTGCTCCTGGAGGTGAGTGTTTCATCATAAATTTCCATTTTTTTATTGGTAGCCTGCATAACTTCAGAGGAAACCTTGAGGGAAAAATTAAACCCCTTGCAACTCCAACACCAGAAGGAAAATAAATCTCTCTCTGTCAAATGTGTTACTTTTTTAAGTCCTATAGTTATTCTGAAGACAGTCTCAAAGAGTTAACAGTGAAATAATTTTGGTGTCCAACGTATCTCCTTAGTTAAGAATTTACTAGCATTGCATAAGCTTCCCGTAACAAGGTAATCAGATATAAATTGACTTCTAAAAATAGCTTTACTCTTTCAGTCAATCCATAATTAACTTGCTTCAGCTGTCTTCAAAGATGCTATTTAAATCCATCCATCTTTTGGAGGCATGGAGGATACTGATACGCAGACAGAGGTGCATGTCAGCTCATGATAGTTTGTGTAATTACTGGGTTATATGTGTGTTTGAACATAATTCTGGGAGTGATGGAAATCAGCCTGAAGGGAAGAGTTTGACATCAGACTTATCCTGTGATTCTTAAGAAGAAAAGAAAGATAAACTGAGATACTGAAGGGAAATGGTTGAAGGGGCCTCCTAGTTCTGGTCTTTGTAACCGCAGTAAAAAGGCAGAAAAAGGAGCTATGAGTCTTACTGGAACTAGACTGCTTTGCAAGGAAAGGTTTGTTCAAGTAAACAGTGTTCCAGTCCAGGCGAGTGAAACATCCCCTGGACACAGAAAGTCGTGAAAACTGTTTCCCTATGGATTCATGTCCAGTATCTCCCCTGACATTCCTTACCATGCAATGACTCCTTGCCATGTTCCTACATCCCATAGCCCCTTTGTCATATCCTCTCCTGTTCCTAGATCTTGGTAAATGGTCATGTACCCATAGCTGGTTCCAAACTCCGGACCTTCTGGCCAAGCACAATAGATAATCAATAGGATCACACTGTAGCTTCTCCCTTGGCAAGAGAGCATTGGCCTCTAGGTCCTCTGATCTGCCATTGTTTATTGGGGAACACAATGTCTTTGAGATTATACTGCACTGGTTGAAGTTTCTTGATGGAGTCAGATGGTCTACATGGAAGCATAGGCTGGAAGACAGTAATTTTGAGATCACTAACATTATTTCTGTTTAGAAAGCAAGGATAAAAGTATATGGCAAATTTGGGAGCTGGAATACCAATGCAAGGAAAGCAATGACTCTGGAAAGTGGTTTGGAACAGTCATTTGAATAAAAGTACCTTTTTTTTTTTTTTTTTTTTAATGCTCAGGGGACTATACCCAGAAGATGTTAGCAAAAAATATCATCAAAGCAGCCTAGGGGAAGGGTATGACCTGCTCACAAATCAATGTCATCTACCACTGCTACAAGGACAGCTTTTGCTTCAGTTGTCCACACTTCAAAAAGGGCCTTGAAGAACAGAAAAGAGAATTCAGAAAACAGCCACTGTTTGACTCAAAATCTGAGAAGCCTTCTCTAAGTGAGAGAGCAGATGGATGCTGTCTGATTAGCTGATACATAAAACAGCAAACATGACTTTCAAATACCTGTATAAAGACTATTTTCCAGACAGCAAATAGTTCTCTGATATAGTAGACTCACAACAGAACAAGACCTAGAAGCCACAAGAGAAAACTTAGAGTAAAGATTGACAGATGCTGGAGCATACAGGGGAGAGAGCTACGTGTTTCAACCCAGTTGAATTTGCTTCTGATAGGACAGACTTTGCCACAACCTACATGTATGACCTAGAGTTGCCAACAGCCCCCCAAAAGGAGAATATTTATTGCTCCATGCACTCTATATTACCTTCTCAGAGGTTCTATTGTGTCAACATTTCTGCACAACTTGAGTCTGATCTCTCATACTAGTTAATGGATTGGATGGACAAAGCAAAATTGCCAAGACTTTTTGTAAAAAGTCCAATATGAAACAAAACCAGTCTTTTTATTGCAGCATTTCAGGAGTACTCAGCTGTTGACTCAGAGGGCCTTGTTGTGGGCTCAGCATCAAGCCCTTTACATGGTCACCTCTGGCATATTCAGCCAGCACCTTGTTTTCACAGCACAGTTCCTGGCTGTCCTGACCCCTGTTTCAAGATGGGTTTGACTGTGGCAGCAGGAGGTGGACAAAGTGGTTTTTGGAAGGCTCTGCAGAGTCACTCAACAGCTCAGCTCTGGTTATGTGACCCAGAATGCACTTGGCACAAAACCTGCCTCTTCTCACTGCTAGGCCACTGCTCTACTTTCTGCAGTACAGCTTGTCGTCACCCATGCTCACCCCAACCTTTACTTCAGGACTCTGCTTCACCTTCCTTTCTGTAGTCACCAAGGCGATTCTTAGCTTCACCAGGGCTTTTCCCTTCCAGCTCCTCCAAGTAGGATGAATCCAGATGATTTTTGGTCCTGTTTGAAGACAATAGGTGGAAGGTACTTCTCCTGCTGGCTCCTCATGCCCTTCCCACCCCCATGCTCCTGTTCTGCCTCAGCCCTTTGGAATTCTTTTAATCTCCAGCCCTTGCAACTCTACTGCTTCTTCCTGTCTGGATCGTAGTTGAAAGCGCCATTTGTTTAATTTGGCTTTTAATTGACCTCATCCAATGCTTGTTGATATCTCAGCTAATCTTTGTTTCTCCTCTGCTTATCTGGTGCAGTCCTTTGAAGTCTCCAACACAATAAAGTGTCCTGTAAGAAGAGAGAAAAGATGACTGGGACAAAATTTCCCGTCTAGCTCTCACTGTCCAGTTAAACTGTCCAGTTTTAGTTCTCCCTCAACTCTGAGTCAAGAAGGAGAAGGAGACTTCCAAAGAAATACAAAATAATTTGTATCAATCCCTATTTAGCTGGAGATTTTTGTGACAACCTTTGCTAAATAATTGCATCATTCAGCTCTCCATCTGTCAATAAGAGCAGGTAGCCCAAGCCTGTTCTCTGACATGTAAGCTAAGCCATTCCCCTTCACCATGCCTATGTCTGGAGAGGCTAAAATGGGGTTTGTCAGCCTCCCTTTGCTTGCCAGAAGTCTGAGATGAATTCAGAATTTTCAGTCAGGCAAATGCTTTTCTGAGTGAAACCTGGCTAGGACTTGGGGTCTCACCTTAAGAGCAGGTGCCACCAACTCAAGGCATTCAAGAAGAACTCAAGTACTTCTACTGGAGGCAGCACAAACATAGCTGGAGAGCTTGGATTTAAAAAGCTGGCTTAAGCACCTTAGACTGCTGCTAGATAGCTAAAACACATTGTTTAAGAATCTGCTGTTAGTACCTGATCTGCCCTGAAAGCTAATGGGATTTGGGCTCCTAAGTGATAGTATGTGTTCTTGTCTTCAATGATGAATGCTTTAAAGCTTTCAATTTCCAAAGTCCAAAATGGCAAGACGAATGCATCCCTAGTGTAATGGATGCAGCTTCCATTGATTTCAGCTTTTAGGAGATTATAGTTATGAAAGTGTTCTGTGCAAACTTTGCAAAGAAATAAAAGACTTTGCAGAGGCACAGCAGGGAACATTACAAATCAAAGGATGTGTTCTGCAAAGCTGTTTGCTCATGAGTCATTTCATGAACAGAGTCCAGGACTCAGAGGAAATAAAAGGGTCCTACTAAAAGCAATGTACCATCGAGTGTGTTTGTATATATGTGCAAAGCCCAATGTTAACTCCAGAAGCATCACAAAGACCGAAAAAGTCCACGGCAGGAATTTAACTTCGTTCTGTAAGATACAAGCCTGTTATTTTCATCCTGAGACAGTGAACTCCACTGTTCACTGTGCAACCCAATTCTGAGTTCAAGAGCTTGACATTCCGAGCTATTAATTGTTGATGTTATTTACTCAGAAAAATCACTGTCTGAGAATGCAGAAAAATGCATTAAAATGTGTAATGCAATGGAAGCGTAGGATCAAACTCAGATCTGCGCCAGGAAAGGAAAAGATCCCATCCCCAGGTACTCTGTAGATATGCAGAACTAGGCAGTTATAGACGGAGACATAAGCTTTTTTTTTTTCCTTCATGAAAACATTTTGACAAAATTGCGGCATAAAAATCCATTGCCAAAGGGCACAGTAAGAAATGTTTCAGCCAAAATGTTTTAAAAGCTGATGAGTCACTTAATGTCCAGTTGAGGACTTAGAAAAATTAAAAGAACTTTATGGAAAAAAACCTGTGCTAGTCACCATTGCAGAATTAAAACTGGGATCTCCTGAAGCAGGTCTTCTCTAAATGGCTGCTTTTTCAAATTTATTTGCAATGTAGTTCCTGGAAGAAAGAAAGGGGAAAAATGTTACCTGTCTTCTTCCCCCCTTCATAGATACCATCTGGACTGCAGACAACTCACCCAAATGAAAATTAAGCTTGGCAAGAAAAAAAAAAGAGCTCCTTGTGTATCTTTCTAAATTGATATTTCAGTATCTCTGTTTTGCACCAACAGAAACAAGCCCAAATTTTCTGGTAGCGAGTGTGTGTTAATATGGCTTCTATTTTATTAAGAAGAAGAAGAAGAAAAAAATCATGGCTGTAATGGCCAAGATATAAAATGTCAGTTTTATTTATGGCAAGTAGCTGGGTAGAAAATATGTCCTGGCATCACTTGAGATTTCAAGAACTTTGTTTTTCTTTTTCTCTTACTGCATGAAATAATGCTGTATTCTTAACAAACAAACAAAGAAAAACAAAGACGGAGACAACCCACTCCAGCAAGAGGGATCATGTTCTTCTCCCCAGATAACCACCTCTAGAGCAAGGGGACCTGCTAGAGATGCAGGAACACGAAAGTCAAATCCGATGCAACAGGGACTTAAACCCATGCTTTCCATCTCAGAGTTCACATGCTGGAGAAATGAGCACTCTGGAGCTGGTGATTTCTGCTCTGTTTTTGAATAAAAATCCTATGCTGGACCTGAAAACTGTTCTTGCCAAAAAAAAAAAAAAAAAAAGAAAAAGAAAAAAAGTGTCGCTGAAGCCAGTCCACCCTTGCCACATGTGCAGCTGTCGATGAACCCACATTTTCCAACAACAAACACTTCCATCGGAAAATTCCTCCCCAGTTCTCAATGATGAGCATTAATTTATTCCTTCTCCAAGTCCCCAAAGCTGCTCACAGAGTCAGCAATACCCAGAATGCAGCTGGTAAGACAATAGCCACACTGAGACTCGTGAACGGCAGCAATTTGGTTTGTGCTACCTGTGTGTGAGTGTAACACTGCTGTTACTCCTGGCATGCACCTCTGATGAGCTTACACAGGTCATTAAAACACCACCCGAACCAGCTTCATAAACAGGTCTGACTGAACTTAAGCAGTTAGCATTTCAGTATTTTTTAGCACATAGCTTCATTCTCCCTGTTATAATTGATTATCCTGTGGTTTACATTTATATACTATGTATCTTTCCCCAAGAAAACCTCCTTACGAAACCACCATGCCGCTGACCACATACAGCTATAAAACTGCCCTGGCACGCTTCTCTTATCTGGATGTGAAAAGTGACATCAGGCAGAGCCCTGCCTTTTCTTACACTGGTAAATTAGACAAGCCAGGTTCTGTAAACATTTTTTTCTGCTTCAAAGATAATTTATCTGTCCAAAAAGAGCCGAGTATGGATTTTGAAAAGCAGACTTAGATCTCTCAGCCAAGCATGTGCTGAAGCCTTGGTTCTTCTATCCCATGACAGCGGAATTATAAAAAGCAGGGCAGTCCCTGCTACTTTTTAGCTTCTGCTTCTACTGGCATTCCAGGGTTTCCTTTTCCATGCCAGTAGAATATTGGGTCAGGATGCCAGAAAATGGATTCTCAAAATCTGGATCTGCACAGTGTGTAGCCCCAGTTTAAACCATCTTTCCCCATCTCTGGACTGGTTAGTCTGGGAGGCTAACTTGACTTTGTTAACAGAAGGGTATAATGGGTCTCTTGGATGCTTGGGCAGGCGCCTACTTCCAAAAATAACTTGCTTTTTCTTCCGTTAATTAATGTACTGTTAATTGCAGTGTTTTCCTTAGAGTGAGAAACATCATCTGGAGTATTTGCCAGACCTCATGCACAAGGGCTGGATATGGCAGGCATTTTCAGCTCCTCTGAAAATGAAGCAGTTTATGGAGTTCAATACCCAGGGCAAAACCACTGGACTCCCCAAAGGACCCAGAAGCTCACCTGCTGGCAGAGGGGGTTAAGAGCTGAAGGTTTCCAAACATTTTGTATGTAGGCGTCTGTCAGTGCCATTTAGGAGATTGGTTCTTGAGGAGGTGTCTCTGTAAGAAGGTAGAAAAACAAGCCCCAAAGCCCATGAAGCAGGAACCTCGCTGCTTTAGACACTCAAGCCAGATGCCCAGCGCAGTACAGCACTGCTGGGGCATACTATCCGAGGTATGGCTTTCTCCATGAAGAGACACCACACCATCAAAATAGTTGAAATATGTCAAACTCCATAATGAAGGATTATGACTGACATAGTAAAGACAGATCTTGCTTACAGGCCTAGGGAGGTGGCACAGTCATCACTGCAGGAGATCTTAGGAAGGGAACAGGCAGAGTGAGTCTTACCTTAGGGCAGGGAGATGGGTTAGAGGATCTCTTGGAGTTTCTTCCAGCTCTGTTTGCTAGAGTTTTATTAATACAAGATTCTGATCTACTGAATGATGACCTTACATAATACAGACACAGTAGGGTGGGTGAAAAATAGAGGGCAGAAATAAATTGCATATTTTTAAACAGTGGAACGGCTTGTCTACGTTCTCTTTTGCCTGATGCCTAAGTCGAGATTAGATAGTTGCTGATAGTTACGTGATAGCTCAACACAGTTATGAGCCTGACCCAGGATACACAAGTGGTCTCCTTTTATATGCTGTTAGGGTTTAATTTTGGTTTTCAAGTGGATTATTGGCTCAAATTAATTCATTGGTGATAATGGGACCATGAAGAGATTGTAACAGAAAGACACTAGACTAGATGGATTGTGAAGCCAACTTGCCTTTATTACAGATCACAAAAGCACAGGAAAGTTGGCTGGGAAGAAGATGCTCCCCTTACCACTTTCTCTCTCAAAGGCAGGACTATATGCTACCCTTAAACTGATGAACTGTAACTGGCAAGGGTGTTCTCCCAGATCCAGAGTAAAGGCATTTGTTTCAAGGCCATGCCTATCCCAAACAAAGCAATCATCTAGCAAAACAGAAAAAAACCCTAACCAACCAAATCCCCATATTTCAACCATAGCTGATGTCTAACATGAATGCCTGGAATATTTACAAGAACTGAATTTGTGTTGCAGTCTTCCCAGTTTCTTTCCTCAGTATTGCAGTCACATTTACCACGGTAAATGAGTGAGAGAAGAATTTGTAAGGACATAAAAATCATGGATGTACATGTTATGCATGGCGAATGGTTGCGAAGGAGCAAGCACATTCTCTGATGTTACCCCACCAAAACATAACGGCCCATCCTCAAGGACGGATTCAAACTAATTAAAGGCCTGTTCCATGTGTACGTGCATTGTTTAAGTACAGAATATTAACAAATTCAGTGGCAACATGCGGGACTGCATCTTGGTACATGACA
Source organism: Leptosomus discolor (assembly GCF_034619465.1). Classification (NCBI taxonomy): domain Eukaryota; kingdom Metazoa; phylum Chordata; class Aves; order Leptosomiformes; family Leptosomidae; genus Leptosomus; species Leptosomus discolor. The sequence goes on along the minus strand of NC_141395.1, from coordinate 17,508,017 downwards.
TGAGGGCCTTTATTGTCTATGTATTAAGAGCTATACTGTGCCAAAACCCAGTCTAAATTAGATTATGTCAGTCTTGAGCAAGTGATGAAGTCACTCTGACTATGCTGCTGTCAGAATTGATCCTAATAAGCAAAGTGTAAAAAATAATTTCAGGATTCCTTGGTGTGCACACACCTTTGGGAACATGTTAAACCAAATTGCAAAATATCTGGGTTAAATTGTTGCTGTCAGTATTGTAGAATCATCAGAGGTAATGTACTATCTCTTAACTGCCAAGGGGAGACATTTTCCCTAAGAAGCTATTTTGCAGCTTGCAAAGGACCATCCATACACAAAAGCTGCAGCACAGGCCATATTAAAACAGTCTTTTGTTTCTGGAAATAAAAAATTGCATAAGAAATATAATTTTGGTACCCAGAGCAAGGGTTTTCTGTGTTCTTTCAGCTGAAGAATTGCCATAGCTTTAAGACATTATTCTCCCCCTTAGGTCTCAGTGCAGCAAAATGCTTCAGCAGGTGGTTAATTGTAATCACTTAAGTCATCCCATTCAAGTCAGAGCTTAAACACTTCGCTGAATTGTGTTTGAAGTGGGGAATGAGTGCTTGAATTTTCAAAAGTCTCTAATTGCAATTAGCTATGCCAAGTGTAGTTTTTCATCTTATTTCTGTATTTGGTGGACAGTTTGGATTAGAAAAGAAATGGCTGTGACTCCTGTTTTATATACAAAACTCTTCTGACTACATGATGGGAGACTGTAATGAAGAGCTTTGTTTCAGAATAGTTTTGCCCTGGAATTTATTCCAAATTTCCAAAATAGAAGCCAAAGTTGTCTTAAAAACCCAGTCTGTCTTATGAGGGCCTTAGGTCTCAGACTTGTAATTAAGATACTGTGGCTTAACAAGTTACCAAGCATCAGCTAAGCTGAGGTAATTGTCTGGATGGAAACCTTACAGTAAACGCTTAGCCTAAATGCTGAGTCAATTTATCAGTGGGCCAATGCAGAATAATGTAATTTAACACTTCAGACTAAGCTAAAGTGAATCACGGTGTGCTTGCCAGAGGCAAAGAGAAAAGATGTAGGTAGTTGCCCCAGCTAAGAAGAGACATGATAACTCATAACCCTGGTCACTTCGTGAGGAGTTTGAGCCCTTTCACCCTGATGGGAATGGGAAACAACTGGTGCTTAGAAGTTCTGCCACATTCTTCTACAAGTGTTTAACCATTTACTGATCTAAGGACACAGTCCAAATCCAGCACACATTGGTAGTGACTAAAATGACCATTTGATGACTTACAATAAGGCTGATGGTTCTCAGTCCACTTCTGGAGCATACATGAAATTGTGATGAAAATAGAAGAAAAGAAGCAATTTGCCTGTCTGTACAAAGCTAATGAGATCCACAAAAAAAAACGTAATCAAGGAAAGCTACAGTAGAAATGTGTAGACTTATGCATGTCTTCGAAAGGATGGATAGGGAATGATTTCCTACTGTCCTTTTCCATTCAAGAAATAGGGGACATCAGAAAATACTAAGTGGCAGGACAAAGAAAGGAAGAGAAGATGCTTTTTCACACATTTTGTAATTCAGCTGTGGAACATCTTGCTGCAGGTTTCCGTGGTTGTGGAAATTTTATTTGGGTTCAAAAATACCTAGGCAAATTCACAGGAGTAAATCCATCAAAGGGCTTTAGCAAAAAATATCTTGGCTCAGGAGGTCACTAAGCCACAAATTGCTTGGTCTAGAAGTAGCTGTAGAAGAAACAAACAGTCATACAGAACCTGGCTCAGTAAGCAAGTGACCACATATGTCCATTGAAGGGAGCACAGTGTACATGAAGTGTGTGTATATCATGAAGGATGATCAGAGAAGTGCTTGCAACTCTTAACAGCCTTTGGAAGACATCATCTTCCGTATAAAATGTCGGCCTCAGCAGAGAATGAGGGCCAAGACGGGGCCACAGGGGTGAACTCATCTGTTGCTTTAAACCAGAGGCATTTTAAGGAAGCAAATCCTTCAAAGCATGGGTAAAGCACTCTGATGTGGTGAGTGGGGGGGGGCCTATTCTACTGGGAATTTGGCACGTTCAAGTGTGTACAATCATCTCTCAGGCCTCTAGGGTTTGCATTTGATGGGGGTAAGAGGCAGCTGTATGCAGATTCATGAGTAATGAGGTCAGGAACTGAAGTGATTCTTGCCAGATACCTTTGCCTGGCAATTTTATTACTGCCATGTCAGCAGTCAGGGGAACTTAAGATATTTATCAGGAATCATTAGGTTTGATCTATAGACCATAATAACTGCACACAAGATACTGGAAGTAGCAGAATACTCTTTAAATACTCATTTACTGTTCAGAAGAGGAAAAGAAGTTGTCCAGTGTGGTTCAATAACAGACACAGAGGATCCTTTCAATTATTATTCCTTAAAGAGAAGGGCTTGATTTGAACCCCATGGAAATCAAGGACATGCTTAATGATGGGAAAGTGCCATGTTTTTTAAGTCTGTGGGAAGACAGTTGAAGAACAAAGTATGACATTCAGACATTCATACAATTTCCAATGGTCAAAATGTTAGATGTGAGTTTAGCTTGAACCTTGAGGATTTGAAAACTCAAACAGAACTGTCAACGATGAGATAGAGACTGGGATAGAAATTTGCAGAGATCTTTCCCCGTTGGAGCAGCAGAGTGAAATAAATGTGATTTCCTTCCACAAAGACAGGCATAAAATTTTCTGATTATGAAGGAATATGGCTTAAACAGAGAATACAGAAGATGGGGAATAAATGGCAAGGCAGAAGTTCTACATTCCCCAGTATGAGGGGGGACAGACAAAATGGGAGACAGGACATCAGGCTGCTGTGAAAAGTGGATGCATAAAGGGGAACATTGCCTTGCAAGGTGTCCAAAACAATAATCTGCAACTCAGCACCGATAAAGTCTTAGCTGAAGTACAGTGCCTTTTTATGGGCATCATAGTTCAAAAAGGGGACAAGGGAACTGGTGAGGCTGACTGAAGATCTAGAAAACTCCCAAGGAAAGACTGAAAACTTTATAGTGTTCAACACACTCTCTGTCTTCATGTTTTAAAGAAGAATGAATGTAGAGGAAGACGATGAACAGCTCTTGGGTTCTGCAGTGAGCAAGAAGAGAAACTGCAGGCTTGAACAGGTAAGGGAAATGCCAGCTTTGCACTAGGAAAATGGCAAAGGCAGTGAAGCTCCAAATGCCCTGCCTTGTAAGTCGGGGTGTCACTGTAGCTGAAGGCTTGCAAGGACAAATCAGCCAGATATCTGTGAGCAGTGGTATAGGCAAGGCATGTACATTTCAACAACCTTCACATGGGGAGCTGCTCACAGTGACCCCAAGTTACTGCTACAGAGTCATTCCTTCCCAAAGTCCGTTCCCATTGCTGACACTTCTGTATTTTACCCTTTATAGTGGAGTAATGGGCACTTTGTTATTTAAGATGCACTTACACCATTCTTAGCCTAGAAGCCATGCATGTGCTAGGAGATGCCTACAAAGATTTATGCAGCTTGTGGCTTGATGCCAGGACAAAGAAAAAGAAATGTACAGTGGCAGAAAAGTGCCATTTTTTCTGTTTTTGCTAAATTAATATTTTCAAACTTTGTAATCTTAACTTTCTGCCATATTGGAGGCCTTTTCACAGTATCTGATTACTTTTGTTTGTGTAACCTCCCTATTCATGTGATTTGTTGAAAGCGTCAGAGATGACACATCTAAACCATACTCAGTGACAAGTGCCTGAGTATTTATAGGTCACTTTAAATCACCTCCTATCCTTGGGTGCTATATATTCAGCTGCATAACCACTGTCCTTTTTTCTGCGTTCTGAAACTGTAAATCTCTTGGTGTCCATGGATAATGTTTTTACTGTTTCTCACATAGGGGTAGTAATGTCAACAGTCTGTTAAGATGGCTTGTAGATGCTCTGATGGAAACTTCTCAAGACTGGGGATAGAAAAACACATTTAAGTGTCCAGATTGAGCCTCCTCTAACTCTGGGTAGTCATGTTAGGAGCAGAGTCACTGTAGACACTCTGTGCATATATTTGGAAACAGAAGAGGTGCTTTCTAAGGGATACAGATCTAAACCACACCAAATTTTGCAATGTTAATCTCAATCCGCAGTCAAGGTAGGGATCCCCATTGGATAACAGTTACGACATGGGTACCTCAGTTTTAAGCATCTCACGACAAGCTGAATCCAGGTTCATGAAATGCTTTACAGAAGTTAAATTTCTGTTTGCTTCTTATTCCCATAACCTCACCTGAAAAGATCAGCTGTGTCAGTTCTTTGTCTCATGTGAGGATCTTTCCCTTTAGACTTTGGATTTTTCTGCATCCTTTGAGGACAGTACAACAAGGCTTCCCGGAGACGCAACACTACTTTCCACTGAGTTCCTGTCACATACCATTCCCATGAACAAAAAATCTGTGGTTTCTACTTGGTCAGTAGAAAATCTACCTGTCCCTCCAGAGTCAGTGATTTCAGAAGAATCATCATGAGGTCTCATTATAATCTCTAGTGAGCGAGTGCAGGCAGACAGCAACACAAGCAGCATACTGTTTTGAGCAATTTCTGGTGAAAGTAGTGTTGCAGAGGAAAGGAGGGCAAAGTCACATTTGCTTATGTCAAATGTCAGCAAAGACACACACGTTTCTAGTTCCTTTGTCTAGAGGCTGCCAAACCCTGTCTACATTGTTTTGGTATGTCCTGGTGTTAAGCCGTGACAGTAACATCCAGTTTGACTACCCAACAGATTTTCTTGCATTCAGAAAGCAAAATAATTGTCAAGTGTCCCTTCTGTAGGGTTCCATCAGAGAAAAATGAGTGGTTATATCTTTCAAAAGGCTTAATAAAAATGAGTTTTATTTTCTATCCTTTGGGACGCCATAGGGACATCATCATAAAAGTCCCTGGATCATTCAGTTTATGGCTATGATAGAAAACCTATTACAAGTTCTCTCTGTGGTAATAACATTCATTGGGTTCTCCAGCCACCTCTTTTCCCTGCTGTCAGCCTCTGGTGATGAGTTCAGGTGCAGCAGGCACTCAAAAAAAGTGGTGTGACAGGAGGTTTAATTTCAGTTGAGGACTAAGATGAGGCCAAGACCATTAAAGGTGATTTAAGGCAGGCGGGGTTGAACCTGTCATGAGTGTTTCAAAATGCTCTGTTATTCTTAATGTATGATTACACTAGTCTCTACGGATCATCCCTGGATTTATGGTGTTTGCATAAATGCTTGGCGGTAAATTAGATGGTTTTGAGCAGTGCTTTGCTAGCTAGAAGCCACAGATTTGCAGTCCCTGATAAGCCATCAACCATCTTAGGGGAGATAAGCCAAAAAGAAGTTGGCTCCTGGGCTCAGCACCAGTGGTGAAACATGCAGGACTGTCAATGCTTCTAGAAGACATGATGTTTCTTTTACAGATTAGTTGTGTTCCTGTGCTTGGTCAGGGGCAAGGATGGCAGGAGGCGTTTGGTTTTCCAGGTATTTGTTCTTGTGGTTAAAAGGACAGCACAACTAAGAGTGGATGGCATTTGAATTTGTGTCTGGAATTCAAACTTGCTCTTGCCTGCTGAGCGAAGACCTTCTCCAGGGGGCACGATTTCAGGTGTGTTGTAGGTCCTGTAGGCTAGTGTTGCAGCTGCTGCTGGATGTGATGCTAGTTGCATCTGTCTCTCAGGCTACAGAAACTAATGCCTAATCATGCCACCCCAATCATCTATTAAGCCTCAGGCAGACCTTTGAGCTATTTGTTCAGCTGGGGCAAGTTTTCCTTCTTAATCTTTTCAGCTTGGCAGGAGCACTGCTGAGCACACAAGGAAGCTCATCAGCTGCTGGCTGGATGTTTGGACAAGGGGATAACTCCTGCTGAGGCTGGTGAGCTCCAGTCCTGTCTAATTTACATTGTTATTTATTCTGCAGGCATTCCTGTGCTTCCTGAGTACAAGCTGGCTTTTCAGCACATTTACAGCCACACTCCCACAGAGAGCTCGGCAGTGACAGACAACTACACACAGAAGCAACAACCCCCAGCGTCATGGAGGACTGGTGCTTGTAGGCCAGCAGTAAAAGGCCACCCCTTTCTGTGGCGAACAAAGACAACTGATTCAACAAGGTCCATCTACTTCAGGTGCTGGGGCCTTGTATTTTGTTCAGATTGCTGCAGTTTTCAAGTCAGTTTTCCAGGTATATGTCATTCCCAAGCAAACCTGGAAACTAGGAAGTTGTTTGCTCTTCATCCTCCATGTGAGATGAAAGTGACTTTGTCAATGACACATAAGAGTGGCACATCGCATCACAGATGTGACCATTGGGTCGCTCAGGTCAGACCTGCTTGTCCACCCTGCAATCTCATCTGGAAAGGGCTGCACAGGACAGGCATGCACAGGCATGCATGACAAAAACATGCACAGCTTGGTGAGCTCTCACCAGCTGGTGGATGGCAGGAGGTCATCTGTGGGTACTGTCTCCAGAGGGAGACACAGTCAAAGTCTCTAGTCTTTAGCCCTGAGAATGGACGCTTCTTCTCTAGGGCTGATGTCACATCTGAGGTTTGATTAAGCTTTGTAAGGAGTAAAAGTCACTTCTCTGTGCCAGAGGGAAGTATCTGCACCACTGTTAGTGGGTTTCACACATAAGCAGCAGAAGAGACAGAAATCCTTCATGGCTTGAGCTGAGGGGCCCTGCCGTGAGCTCTGTTACCTGGGGCTCAAGGAAAGAGAAGGAGAAAGGAACGGCTGCTCTGTTACTCCCACTGGCTCTCCACAGGTCTTGGTACTTGTTTCAGCCAAGTATCAAGGTGATGGTATTAGGAATTTACACCTCACCAGCACCTCCCTGCTGACCAGGGGAGACATGTGGATAGTGAGTCCTGGGGTGATGGAAGACCAGCATGTTGAGAGATCTTACTGTAACACTAATCTGTATCCAAAATCTCAGTAACACAGTCCTTGGTTTCTCCTCTATGTGGTGAAAGGAATGTGTCCCTCCACCCCAAGAGGAGGAGTGTTCTGGAGGTAAAATTGATTCGCTGTCTCAAAATACTTGAAACCCTTTGGTGCTGTGAGGTCATTTGAATGCCCATTCTGACCAGGACATTCTCCTGTAGGAATGAGCAGGAAGAAAACATCACTGTAGGTTTCCTCAGCCGGTAAACTGCATCCTGGAGGGTCTGATGGCTGTGCCTGTTTGCACTTCATCCTTTCACTGTCATGGCCTCCTCTCGGTACACCCTCCACTGCTCCTGCCAGTCAGAGATTATCTTGAGGTGGCCATGACTCCTTGACAGTGGGAACAGTAAACAATAGATGTCCTTCACTTTGAGCAACACATCAAGTCTTCTAGGATGGAGTCAAACCTTGGCAAGGGGAGAATGGCTTTAGTGTCTCCTTTGGCAGCTAACGGCACCTGTCTGAAAGATCCCCAAGCAATTAAGAACTGGTAAACAGAGTATCACTGGATGGACACAGCCCACTGTAAGAAAAAAACTGAACAAAATGTTGTCTCTTGCAACAGCAGCTGCCAGTGTGGACTTTTCGCTCCATGCTGGTTGCCTCCTGGACTAGATCTGCCTGCCACGTAGTGCTTATGACGGGCACAAACCTCAGACCAGGAACTGCTGGTCTCAGTAGAGTGTCACCTGGGAGGTGATGAACACAAACAAAGGCACCTCTTTAACTTTTATAGTGCTGCTAAGCCCTTTCTTTTGTAGGGTTGGATTTAGCTCAGAGCCCGTGGCTGCCTGATGACGTGTGAACGGGATGTCGGTGAGGAACTGACCTTACAGCTGATGACAAGTTGTACTGGCAAAACCTGGTGTAGCTGAGTGAAGGCTGAAACTGTGTAGCAGCAAAACCAAGGCAGGCTTGGTGCAGGGCGCAGGAAGCAGGCACAAATGTGTGGGAAGGCAACTACTGATTAACGCAGCAGACACCATGACACAGAGGTGATTAAGGTATGGATGGCTCAGGAGAGAACAGCATCTTAGAAAAAAAAATGCCACCAAAACAAAACAAAGTATGGGACCGTTAAAACCAAGCTGAGCTGCCACATGAGCTATCTCTGTATTGCACTCCTAATTTAAGTGAAATTTACAGCAAGAACTGTACTTTTCCCCTGCCTACTCCTTTTTCTAGTGGAAGAATTTGTTTTCCTTTACCTGGGAACAGAGGATACCCTGTCCATAAATCTTTATGGTTTTTCCTGCTGTTTTATATTACTTGTGTAGCTCTGAAATACCCTGACTTGTCCCTACCTTCCCTTGAGCGTATTTCCCATGTTCAGATTTCTATTCAGAGTGACCCCAGCACTTCTGGAAAGCAAGGACAATATAGCTTCTTATATCGTTGTACTCTGGGCAAGGATTTTCATGTCACCTAGAGAATTCATTTATGTGATTAGATATACATGCACATAGATTCACACAGTCTTTTGCAAGCACGCAGGACATGTTTTGCCCACACTCCAAACTGGTCCAGCAGCCATGGAAATGCAATCACAAGGTGCTGAGTGACAACTAATATAACCTACTTCTCAAAAGCACTTATTAGCTGGGCTCAGCAATGCACTAAAATGACTGCATTACTTCCCACATGGAGCTGGGTTGTGTTGGGTCAATTCAGAGCACAATATTTCATGAAGACAGGCCTGACATTTCATCCCATAGGGTACTGACTTCTTTTAATGAGGTTTATCAGATTCAGATAGGAAAACCAGAATCACAGGAACAGAAAAATCTCCACAGACCACCAGCCTGGAGATCATAGCTGAAGAACCTTTCTGTAAGGACTAGCAAGACCCCAAAATGAAGTGAACAAGAATGATGTTGACAGTTTATTACAGTTCTTGGCTGGATTACTGAACATACATATACTTTTTTTTTGGTAAGGCATTGTATTTTAAGCCAAAATCTGCTGTGATTTATGCATTACTTTAAATTTGAACTAGTGCTCATTCGTGTATTTTCAAAATAAGGAAATTTCACAGAAGTAAGTTGTTCTGGAGCCAGAGCACATCACAGAGATGTGTCTGTCTGTGACTACTACCCTGAGTCAGGGTAAGCAAAGCCAGCATTAATCTGCGGGGGTAAATCCACCTACCCCACATTTCTCCCATTCCCTTCTCAGCTCTTATAGCAGCACTGGCATCCCTGTGGTCTCATGATGAATGGGGTCAGGGAACTGATCTCGTTGAAAACTAGGGGAAGTATAAAAGCAGTTCAGTTTCAGTTGGCTGAGCTTTCCAGTCTTAATTATCATGCGGCTGGAGCAGGACTGCCTCCTTCAGTGGCAGCAGAGTTTGCGCTGGGTGATTTTGACTAGGAGTCAGGCTGAAGCTTTCCTTATGGTTGCTGTTGCTCCATCAGCACTAGATCACAGTAAGATGTATCCAACAGCCCCTTAGACCTGGTGTACCAGGCAAAAGACACAAGCCAGAGACTGCAACTCAAGTAAGATGGTAATCTACATTGATTTATTGAGGGCAATCCCTTGTTCCAATCCCTCCAAAGCCTCCTTCCTTTGTGCAGTGGTGTATAGACTCAGGTATCCTTGTGCAATGGACCTCGACTCCTCAAGGCTTCCTGACCATACTACTAATGAGATGACCCTAGGAAAAGGGTTGATTTAAGGTGTCCGAAACAACTGAGCTGGCTGCCTGCCTCTACCCTTCACCTATGTGTGAATTACAATCACTTTTGAGAGCAGGAAGGAGAAAGGCATTACAGCCTCCAGAAGAGCATAGTCTGGTGCGAAGCATATTAGAACAGGACCTACATAACCTACACAGAGCATTCATGTTGCAGTATCCAGCTACAGGCACGTAACTTACCTATCCAGCTGTCTTTGTCTCTGTCAAATGCAGTGAGGAGATTGGTGATCCAAAGCACAAGAAATTAGGCTTCTGTTCTGAATCATCCTCTAAAGGAACTTCTGCTTCGGTTTCAAAGAACAGTGAGTCCTTACAGATTTCTAAACTGAACCAAACCACACTTTGTGTGTTTGGGAAAGAAAGCAGCCAGCTTTTCTCAACTCTCCCATGTGAAAAACCTTTCAACTGGCAGCATTTTCTTCACACATTAGAGATCTCTTCTGAAACCCCCAAGGTTTTGGAACCTCGTTCCAGCAGCTCGTTTGCCTTGCCCAGAGCCCTCCATCCAGATGTGAAGGTGGCTGAGGCCCTAGTTGCACCACAGGTACAAAAAGCATTTTTGTAGGTCCCATGAAACTCCCTGAGACCTTCCACTGAGCTTCTGGATGTGAGTCTTTTTCCCTCTGCCCCATTTTTCCCCTCTACCCCATTCATGAGGAGTCACAGGATCCTTCCTTCAAGAACCACAAGGCCAGGTCTGAGCTGGCCATCTCCAGAGCAGGGAGCAGCAGAAAACAGGGCAACTGTGGGGTCTATCTTATCAATGTTCCTAACCCAGAGTAAACACCACTGGGGGTTAACGACAGACACTTTGGACCTCATCATGGAGAGTTTATGTGCTGCGTGGGAGCTCTGCTCTTCTATCCTCATGCCACCCTCCTCTTTCTGTTTTTGTCCCCTACCTGCTGCCAAGTCACTCTTTGCTGTGAAAGGGGTTTTATTATTTTTTCTTGTTTGGGCAGGCTCTGGACTCATCGTTGAGAAATTCAGCAGGGAGAGTAGTTGCCGCAGATGCCTGTAGGGCAGCAAATAAGAACAGTGCTAGTGTACAGAAATACCACGGTGCAAGACATTTCCAACACTAGTCCTGCAAAGGAAACTCTTTGTAGAATAAAGATACCCTAACCCAATTGACCCAGAGTTTCTGACTCCTCTGAACACCACTCCCATCCTACCCTTTAAATCATGAGTCCTATAGCAGGGGACAAGGAGAACAGATAGCCTGAGAGCTAAGACACAGTTCGTAGGCTTGGGAAAACTGGTTGCGATTCTTGGCTCCTCCATGAACTTCCTTCTTGACCTTTTCCAAGTGGTTTCATTCCTTCTGTGGAGCAATGCTTATTGACAGACTGTCCTCAGTATTGCTCAGACCCAGGCCTGGAAAACAGGGACTGTGTGACTTTTCTTCTTTTAGATATTTGTCAGGTCAACTTAGATGGGAAAGGTGTTTCGAGGGTGGAAAATGAACAACAAAAAGCAATTCAGCCTGAAGGCATACATCCAGCATGGAAAACCTGAACCCAAACATTCAGCTTTGGCAAAATCATAAACAACTGAAAGCAGCATGTGTTGTAATAGGAGGCACTGGGAGCCTTGCAAGTGGCCAGTACTCCCAAGTCAGCCTCTAATAAAGTCACTGAGTTTCGAGCACATCATTGACCTGATTTTTGCTGAGGCTTTTCAGTGATGGTGTGATGCCAGTCATCCCAAACTACAACACGCTGTGGACAGAAAAAAGCACACTGGATGGCAAAAACCTCCTTGTCTTGATAGTTTCAAGCCACAATGTAGAAACTTGTAATCAAAAAGAATCCTCAGAATTGCTGCACAATCTCAGCACAATCCATGTGTGCTCTTTTGAAGCTTAAGACCTGTTGTAGAATGCTGAAAGGGTATGAGAACCACCATGCGCTCAGGGTGCGAGCTAGCACACAGTGCGCTCCTGGTTCCTTCGCTTTCAGGGAGGAGTTTATTATGGTTGGAGTCCTGAAGAACAGATTATACTCCTACTTCATAGAGAAAAGCAACATCTCTCTAAAATAATCCCTGCCAGATCTGAGCAATGGGAAAAAAAAGAAATTCCTCCCCAAAGCCAAATCTGGCAATGGAATTAATTGGATGGCATGAGTACCTCACACCTGCTGTGCTCCAGGGGAAACTCTCACTACCTCTAGCAGCACCAGGATGTTTGCCCAACACCCTGTCTCTAGCTACAGCTTAGCCCCAAAGCACCACAAGAAAAACAGGTAAAAAGAGACAGAATTGGAACTATGAATCATGGGAAATAAAATCCCCCTTTTCCCTCTGTCTAGCTGATCTGAGTTCCCTACAACCTCTGAAAGCACCAGTGCAAATAGGATCAACAAGATGCCAATTAAATACTCTCACCGTTGCTTGCAGGAAGACACAAAAGACCCACACGTCTCCTCATCAAAACCTTTCTCTTAACTCCAGGTTTGCCCTGATCCTGTCACAGGATCCTAATTTCATCAGGGCCCTCTCTGAAACCATGTACCTTCCCTTCCAGAAGCCTGTTTCGAAAAGGCATGCAGGCTTACAGCTGTAAAAGTTTCACTGCTTGTTTAGACTGTCACTGACCAGGAAGCATCTGCAATGATTTTGTACGGAGGAGGCCTGGCAGCAGTCAGTTACCATCTGACCTGATGTTGTGGTTGTTTAGCTTTTTCTTCTTTTATTTTCTTCTTGCTCCTCCAAGGAGATCTGGGATCCGGAACATGTTAAACATTATTTTGCTGATTTTAAACCATTTTGCAATATGCTGTCAACTTGAATGCCAAACTTAAGCCTGTAAACTCTATTTTTAACCTTGACTTTGTCAGTGCAATGGATACAGTCATATCAAAGTATTTAAGGGTTTGTGGTAAAACTTCCTCAAACCAACTTTTGCTCAAATGAGAATAGTCTTACTGGAAGCCTGTACAGATAGAAGCTATAAAAATTTGTTTTAAAATTGAATCAGGCTGCAGGAAGAAAACAATCCCTTTGTAGCATGGCAGCATAAAAGCAGGCAATTTTTGAAACAGGGACAGGTTCTGTTCATAGCATAGGCATAAAACCAGCCAAACACCAATGTGGTCGTGAAAGGCTCCCATGGATGAAAGCTCCAGTTCTGCAACACTCCTGCAAAATGGTGCTGTATTCATGTAACAGAGCTACCCCTTGTCAGCTGAGCCAGTGTGGTTGGTTGCCTTCCTAGCTCTTGAGAGATGGACACACACCAAGTTAGATTCTGAGCACCTTTGTGGCAAGAGCCTGTTGCCCTGAGAATTAAGAGAAGGAAGGCTTACCCACAGGCAGGTGGCCAGCTGGGCTTGCCTCTGGGTGAAGCCATTGCTGGACATCATACACAGCTCATGTTGGATGGCTAGCCAGTGGCAGCTGGGCACAGTACCAGCCGTGTGGGACTCTGCGTATGAGCCATGCAGAATAGTCGGTAACACCTGCCTGTAAAAAGAGGCAACAGGCACTTAGTTTATAGGTATACAGAGTGTGGCCTTAATGGATACATTCAGCTTTCATCTTCTGAAACCAGGGAGATAACTGCCAGAGACTAAGTGCAGATGCACATCGGGATCACTCCCGTGCAGATAGTTGTCCCTGCAGCACAGCCAGCACACAGTCCAACAGTCCAGTAATTTCTCTCAGAACTTCTGGTCCGCTCTCTAGGAACCTGCTACCAGAAATATGATGCCACATGAAATCCCTGAGTAAAGCTGACAACTGTGTTTGAGCCTATGGCTGTTTTAGAGGAGAGAGACTAGAGGATCAGAGGGTTGAATGCTATTCATCTCCAGGAATATCACCAGGAAGGTTGTTTGGGAGTGTGTATATTTTTATTTGTTGGCTTGGTTCTTTATTTTGTTGTCCCTTCTGCATTAAAACACAAACAAACTGTGGAATTGGAAAGTCATGGAAGAACATATTTTATCTGAGAACCCAAAAGCACCTTTGTGAAATTTGATGGACCCTCTTGGACTTGTCTGAAAAACACGAACATTTTCAAGGTAAATGCACCATATCTAACCAAAACCAAAGAATATCAATGAGTCTCATATTATTACAGCAAGGCTGGAAAATACTGATGGTAAAAAAGTAAGACATAAAGATGAGGGAAAAAGGCATTACTGATGAAAAAATGCCTTTGAATATCACAGCAATTTACTACCTACTTAAACTGCAGGAGTTTTCAGTTTATCTTAGCTGGACAAAAGGATATGGCCATGACCAGATTCTTATTGATGATATTGTAAAGGAAAAGATGAACTAAAGAAAAAGATGCTGAGATCAGGAGTAACAGCCTGGAATGACTCTGAAAAGCATGTTAAGTTCTAATTTCATTGAGTTTCCATTCGGACAGACAGATGATGGCTTAAGTCTAGTTCAGCTTCTCTTGGTACCGATGGGACTGCAGATATCCCATGTTGGTATCTTAAATAGCTTCTCATTCCACATTGAGTGGTGGGCAGCTTTCAGTTTCAGATTGTGCTCCATCCTGTTTTGACTGTATCTTGCACTGCTGTTGTGCAGAAGTCCAGAGAGCAACCCGGAGGACAGTGTCCTCCCTTTCATCCACTCAGCTTCCTTATGGACAAGATTCAGATTGCAAGTATTTCTGTCTTCCAGCTCACTAAATCACCTCATGGACTGTGAAGGCATCAGTCAACTTTTGGTACACAATGGTGCACGGTCTAAAAAGCACTCAGGTCTTGTTGGCTTTTTGTCTGAGGAGAGACTCTATCCCTGCAACAAGCAGGGTTTCAGAAGGGAACTCTGGCCGAGAGTTTGTAGGACAGATGCAAATGTTACTTGGGAAGCAACAGACCCATTAGAAGGAAATGCAGCAATTAAAAAGTCTTGCCCTGAAAAGTGTGTTCAAGCAGAGAGCATGTGCATCCAACACAGTATGCCCAAAACACACATTTGTGCTTGCAAACTGTGCTTACGCAAGAAAGCGCTTAAAACCTGGCCCAGGTCAAGTCTCAACTGGAAGAAATTTACTTAAATGATCCACCTGGAGGTGTTCAATCACCAGACTGCTTCTGGGGTATAAGCGTTCCTGGCTTTGGGCACGCACTCACAGGCAAACCTAATGGTGCGCAGCTGCATCACACCCCCATGAGAAGAAGGCTCACATCTCACATCTGGACACCAGCCTGTCAGACCCACCACCTTGCAACCTGGCTGTGCTAGACACACCTTTCCCGTGTTTCCCCTCACTCTTCAATGAATTCTTGGTTCTGCCTAATGATGTTACTCTTAAGCTATGAATGACACAAAAAGATGCATTTTCACATGTTTATGCAATTGTATGTCTTCCTTCTGCCCAGTGAAATCCCCAACACCAGTCCTTTCTGAAAAGGAACTGAAAAATGACAACAGGAGATATGCCTGGCTCCTGCTGTGACAAGGTCATGGTTTTCTTCATTGGATTTGGGCTAACCAAATGGTGCTTAATCAGCTTTCAGGACGTGGCTGGTTTATAGTATCTGGATTCACAATGGTAAAACTGGGTCACATGGTATGTGATGCATGATAGCCATATTTAATTTTCATACCAGCACCAGATGCTTTAGAAACTGGACAGTTCGTGTGAGCACTGAACCTCCTCTTTTCTTTAACCTCACCACAA
Source organism: Leptosomus discolor (assembly GCF_034619465.1). Classification (NCBI taxonomy): domain Eukaryota; kingdom Metazoa; phylum Chordata; class Aves; order Leptosomiformes; family Leptosomidae; genus Leptosomus; species Leptosomus discolor. The sequence continues at coordinate 17,492,683 of NC_141395.1, read as the reverse complement.
TTTCATCAGCACCAAAAAGGCTGAAGCATTCCTGTGAAGTGACCAATTAAACCACATTAATTATTTAAAAATAAAAATAGAAAAAGTGGGTTTTTTTCCCTTGTGTCTTCTGAACTAAGTGCTAGAAGGAATTTCCACCAAAGATTTATTCTTTGAAAAAGCTTAAATAAAAAAAAGCAAAAGACAAAAATAAACTCTGTTCATCTTTCCAACTAACATTGCCTTTGAATAAATTGGAAATAATTCAGTCATTATAATCTTAGCTGGAAGCAACGATAGCCTGAGAGATCTTATTTGCTTACATGGTCTCTGACTGCAGGGTTCAAAAGTCTGTATTACAACTTTCCTATAGAAACGTGGCTTAAATTATTTTTATTTATGAAGGGAGAGGGCACAAGCAGGCTATATGGATGTATATTTAATTGCTCTTATTTAGCAAATAAGGGAGTTCAAGAAGGAGTTCTTGTTCCTTCTGTTGCTAAACAAGTTGCAGTGATTTTTCTGGTAGAGAAAGTGACCTACAAACAAAGCTGGGAAAACATTGGGAATGCATTCAGCAGGAATGGATAGTCTTCTTTGTAGGACTGTGTAATTCTTAGAGGGCATCCCTAGCAGGGATCATTGGTTTTAAGTTCTTCAGGTTAATATACACTCACTGGAAAGCAAAAAAAAAAAAGACAGAATCACATGTTGGCAAACAGTTACAAAAAGCTGTGAGAACCATTTTGGAAAATTTGTTGCGTGATTAGGCAGAATCTGAGCACTTTTCTCAGATTCATAGCAAAATTTCCACAGAAACTGGGAATAAACTCTCTCTTCTCCAAACTCAGTGGCATATGGGAAAGTGAATGATTGCTCACAGGACACTGATGCCTCTGAGATCTTTAAGTACGTACTCTTTATGAAGCACACTCACTCTTCCACAGCCTTGAATCCAAGCCTTACTGCCAGAAATTCACAGAAGTTTGGATCTGGTGCCCTAAAGCTGTATGCTCTATGGCTCCCAAGAAGTCACAGCTGATCTGAAAGTACCAGATTTTCAGATGATGGGTTTCAATTTCCATGAGCTCAAATCACAGACAGTTAAGATTCATGATTGCACTCCAAAGGTCACTCAGTTGTGCTTGCAGAGGCACACGAAGACTTGGATATGGAATGCACAAACACTTGAGATGTAAGTAAACCTGAGCAAATAGTTTACACCCAGGAGAGATATCATCTGGACCGCTTAGAAAATAGATACTAAACATGCTACTTTTGCCTTAAAGCTCAAAATACTCCTCTCTTTTTCCTTCCCCACCACAATAACTGAATATAATGAAGATAAGTTTGCTTTCCTCCCTGAGTATAAACCAATGGAAAACAAAAGAGCTCATTCAGCAAGCATCCTTAGCAGGAAGCATCAAGAGAAAGGGGGAGGTTACAGAAAATAACAGTCTGTGCAGAACAGGACTACTCCTGATGAGCAAATGTTGCAAGATTTACTGGAAGGCATCAACTGCTTTTACAGACCCCCATTCTCCCCTTACGTTTTCTCTTCCCTTATCTGGCCACAGAGATCTCAATCCGTCCTCTTCAATTAATTGCCTTTTCACCTTTCCCTGAGCTGGGTGCTGGGAATTTGCTCGATGAGGCACTTTCTATTATTCTATTTCTGTTATTCCCAAGTTCTCATCATTTTAGTGTGGAATGTGCTGTAAGTTATGGTGCTTACAGCCAGTTGCTAGTGTTTTATACAGGTCCCAGGGCTGTCTGCATTCACTCCAAGTATGAATGCTCAAGTTTTATAGGCAGGAGAAGAAAAACCCTGGTTCATTTTTCTTTCTGTCCTTGCTGCAAGATAAATGTTTAGCTGCCTTCCTGTTAACAGCATTCAGATAACCCTCAGAGGGTAGGTTTTCAGCATAGACCAGGGGGAGAAGATGAGAGTTCATATGGAAGGGTCTCCAGATTCCTGTTAGCAGGAATTGCAAGGCTAATTCTCTGTGGTCATTCCTAGAAGTTAGATCCAAATGGTTTTTTTAAAAAAAAAAAAAAGAAAGAAAAAACACCAAAGTGTATGTTGTTAATTTGGCTCTTAATTTGCCAATTCTCTCTCATGAATATTGTCCTATCTCTTCATGTGTTCTTCAATAATGTAGGCAGATTGAAATTTTACCCTCCCTGACCTACTTGAGAATTCCAGTCTTGTTTCTGTTCCTGCTTCCTCATCAAGTTTACTGAGGGTCTTAGTGCGTACTGCAAACTGGCCATGGACACAAAGGAATGCATTGAATAAGCAACCGCCTCAGCTATCCAAACAAGCTCCCCCTTTCCCAACCCATGCTGGGAGGTTTTGGGTTCCCCTCCCCTAGTATACGCGCTCTCATGCACTATTCTGGTTGAATTTTCAGTGACCCAAAGACTCCTCTTCCAGTGAAATATCATAGAAAAATGCACAGCTGTATGCAGTCATAGGCTAATTTAGAAGATGACTGAGTGAGGACATGGTGCAATATGACGTAACGTAAATATGTTTGCATCCCTGAAAAGTTCTTGGCTGGGTGAATCTCTCACCATGGATGTAGGTGTTTTTGGTTAAGCCACCCTTGTACAGTTGTCTTGGTCTTTTTTTTGGACACATATTCCTGAAGCTCAGGATGTAGAAGAGGTTTTATCCCAGACTACCAAAGGGTACTATGTAACAACACACCACACAGGTGTTACTCCTTGGGGAAGCTGCAGCTGGACTTGATCAGAGCAACAGCCTTAAGGTGCCTCATTAAATTCACATTGTTCTGCAAACTCCTCCTCTCCATGAAAAGTCAGAGCTCTGATCAACACTGTTGGGATGTTGCTGGATGTAAGGCATTGTTACCTTCCTCAAAACCAGCGGAAGTGTTAGGTGATCAAATATCTGGCTTATTTCCTTTACTGTGTCCGTTTGTAGCTCTGTCACTAAAATAGCTTCAGAGCAGTGAACAGTTATTTCTCAATCCTGTTGACAAAGACCCATCAGTTTAAAGCAGTGAGTAACTACAGTAACCCTCCTTGCTCAAGATAACAATCCAAATAACCCAAAATCATAAACCCAAGGAGCTGTCCTGTTGTCTGTTCTCATCTGACCTCAGGCTATTGGCTTGGCTTTGGCAAGCTGCTTTCCTTGGTCATCTTCATTGATAAGCCACTTCTTAGACACACATACTTACACCTTCACTTCCTTACACACACGGGGAAGGGAAGCTGAGTTTCTGCAACCTCATTCATGAGGCTACATCAACAATTTGGCATAAGTTGCTATGAATTTTACTGGATACGTTTTTTTTTTTGCTACTGTTACTCTCAGGTTTAAGTTTTGAATTAAAATACTCACAAGTTCTTTTCCTTCATCACTGTAGTTAGCAAAATAAGTTTGATTATTGGACTCCGTATTACTTTTCTTCATTTATGGCCTGAAATTCATGCTGAAGTCTTGGCATTATGTTCTTTTGTCTACATGGGCCTCAACAGGCATAACCTTGCTATAAGAAACAAATTCCCAAAAGGCTTTGGGGTGCATCAGTCTGGCAGAAATCAGTGGCAATTTAGCAATGACATTCTTCCAGTCCTAAGCCTAACAATCTTAAACAAACCTAAGGATTCAGATGACCTTTGTCTAGACTTGCTCAACATTACTTAGTTCCTTATCTTGGGTTTCCTTGGACTTGTGTTACATTCTTCCTTTAGGTCCAGGTCAGTTGAAGAGTGTGATAGCAGAGCTCCTTGGATTTGGTAGCTTCCAAACCTCCCAGAAAGTTGGATTGTTTAGTCTGTGCAATAAGATGGGACCAACAAAGCAGACACATAAGCACAGCCCTTGAGATAGGCAGTAGCAGCATACAGAGGCCACAGACCAGGAAAGAGTAGCTTGCAAACAGACAGAATTGTTGACTAAATGTGTTGTCATTAGAAAATGCTGGTGTTCCAACCTTCCCCCCAGTATCATTTTACAAGAAAGCATCATTGTAAAATAAAACAAACCCAAACATTCAATAAAGGTGGGTTTCCCAGTTTGATGATGGAAATTCTTATCAGATACAGATGCTTTCAGCTCAGAACAGCTGCTAATATAGAGGATATACATCTTGGAATTAGTATGACCAGGTCTCAGACTAGAAGGATGTTGTTTTGGGATCGTACCACCTCATTCATAGTCATAAAAAATTGAAAGATTGTCTTCAGCCTGTGTTGACTTCATGGGGCGAATGGCTCCCTCCCCAGGCGACCTCTTTACTATTTTAGTCAGCTGACTCTTTTCCAGAGGAATATAGTTTTTGTTTGTTTGTTCATGGCAAGGAAGGGAAGAGAGAGCAAAACCCCCAAAAATCCCGACTAAATGAACCAAAACCACTACAAAAGAGTTTGGGTTTATCCTGTGGTGGGACATGAAAAAATTCTGAAATCTCAGAAATCTTCACAGGATGAGAAAACCATTATCTGCACAGATTTATTTGCAAAGAAACATTCAAGAAAAAAAGAGGAATCTGAAGTGGCTTTTTCAAGCAGATTATTTAACTCAAAATAGCTTGGACAAGTCCATTTGTCCCTACAGTCATTAAAATACTGTCTTATGGACACTTTTTTCTAAGATTTAAGTCATCAACTTCACTCCCAAAATGAATTAAGGTAAATCAGACTGAAGCCACATTAATTCCAAATGAGATGGTCTAACCAGGAATTCAATACAGTTTAAACATCAGCTTTAAATTCACCCCACTGGTTAATTCAAAGGAAAGATGCTGCATGCCCCTGTATAGGCAAAGCTGTTCCAGGAGTTTCTGACAGTCTACTGAAGTCCAAAAACATCCTTTCCTGCTTACACTCTGTGAGGAACGTGCTCTGGAGCCAACACTAGTAAATTATCGATTAGTGGGCAAGATCACGTCAGATTCTTGTTTGCAGCCACTGTTCTTCTCTAAGGGAAGATGGTGGCAACTCTTGTGTCTTTGCTCATGCCTTCTGATGATTCTCTGCTAGCTCTTTGGCGTGCCACCAAACCTGCATTGCCTTTACTCACTTTTTCTTTAGGATATATATATGCCTTGCCATATTTATTTGGGATATCTATTTAGGATACATACTCTGCAAGACATGACTCTGCATAGCTCACTGGCACAGAGGTATGACTGTCAACCAAAATTTTGACATGTTCAGTAAGAGTTTGAGCATCTGGGAATCCTAAACCAAAAATGAAGTATATCCTACAACTGTAGGATACGAACCATTCTGACTATCAAAAGTCTCCCCATAGCCTATGGCTTTTGCCCATAGTGTTTCTTGCACTTATTCTATAGCAGCTGCCACTGGTCAGCATAATCAGACAGATCAGTCCTCAGGATCAAGAGCTTTTTGTTGTGAGTGTGAGTGGCCCATCTTATTTCATGTTCACTGCTGACATTATTATCAAGTGCACTAACCCTTTATGTGGCACACCTTGGAGGAACAGCCTATTTACAAAGGCACATGAATGAACTTGAATGGTCCCTGACGGGTCTGGATCACAAGGCTCAGACACAGCTTCCTTACGCTGCCAAGTCCAAAGGCAGTCAGCTTAGTACCTTGGCTTGCTAGCACAAGGAACATCCTTCCCACTTTTAATTCATAGCTTCTTTTTTTAAGTTGTCCCAGCAACATGCTCTGTTCCCCCCCTTCTACCCTCCTCTTCTTTAAAAGCACAACTTGGTCAGATAGAAGCTCCTTTGGGCCTCCAGTGTCAAATCCGAATCTTATTTAACAGGGTCTTGACACCTGACTATATTAGCAGACTCTTTGGATAAAGATGTGTGTGTCTCATGTCTTGATTACTGTGCTATCATCAGCAGATTTTCATTGCTTTTCAGTTTTTCCCAGGTGTAATGCACTTTCTGCTGACAGGTCAGATGCTGGGGGTCAACCACCGGTCTTTTATTGGGGTGGGATGTGAATATCCAGGAAAAATATTGGCAATCTTCAGATTCAGATCTTTGTTGGCTAACCATGGGGTGGACACAACCTCAGCCTGAACTGTAGAAGGAGAAATATCATCAGCTGGTCCCAACTGGGGCACTAAGCTCTTTTTTCTTCCCTAAGAAATTTACACTCACGATTTAGGCAGGGTTAAGTAACAAGGGAATTGCTCTGTAGTAAAGACGAAAGCTATTAGATGGAATTGCCTACTTTGCAAAACTATATCAGATAATGGAGGAATGGAATTAAAAAAGAGCACTGTGTGAAAATACAGAACAAAGGGAGAAAATTCTCCTCTGCCTGAGCCTGCCTCTGCCTTTCACTGTTTGGACTGTAGGTCCCTTGGCTATCAGAGGTAATTTCAAGCAACACAACTACAGCTGAGAAAAAATCTGAATCTCCAGCCCATGGGAAAATCTGACATTTCAAAATTTGCTTTAGGTTCCAAATCATGAGCTTAAAGAAAAAGAGAAAAAAAAATTCTTAATTTCTAATCTGCAGAAAATGTCAAGATCTTTTTTTCATTAGTAGTAAATGTCAAAACATCTTGTTTTGACATTTAAAATATAAATAATGGAAGCACTTCATCTCTGAGACAGGCTGCAGAGGATCCCATCCTCTGAGGTCATTTCAGCACTTAGCTTCACACTTCAGCAGTGTGTTGCCTTCTGGGAGTTGTTGTCCCAGTCTGTGTTTTCTTCTGTAAGTTAATAACCAGACTGACTACATCTCCCATTAAACCACCCAAACAGGAACAGCATCATGTGCCCAAGAAAGCTCCAACACTTGCTTGCCTTGTGGGATATGTAGTTTTCTAGGATATCTGCACCCTAAGAGGAACACGAGCACCTGATCTTCTGTAAAGTACTGTAAAGAAACATATGCTACAGAAATGTGAATTCCTGTTTTGTTGTACAGATTTAGAAATATAGCATTTTAAGATCATGTAAAGGAAGGCACATTTGGGCTGGAGTTCAAGCAACTGAAACCCAGTCTGATTTTCTCCCTACCTCTAAAATAACATTTTTCCACAGAAAGTTTTGTGTTCGTGTATCCCAGGTAAGCTTTCACTGCAGCATTTCATACCTTGTGTTAGTAAATGCACAGCTACTGTTCAGCTGCTTCTGGTCATCTAATACATAAATCAGGTGTGGGAGGGGGGAAGCAAGGAAGATGTGTTGAGTTCGTTCCTTGAGTCAGCACTGTGAATTAGATAAGACATTTGCTCAATGGCATGAAGCAGTCCACAGCCAAGCCAGCTACACACTAAACCTTACCCCTTTATTAGCCTTCAGCAGATCTTGTTGCTTTTCTAGCAATTTCTCGAATTCCTGCATAATCCTGGGTTTCGAAGATCAACATAACTTCATAATTCCATCAACTGCATGTTCTCCTGTAGGTCTTCCAGTGCCCGTTTGAGGAAAGGGTCTCAAACTTCCTCACTTTCGAACCCTTCCTGGGGCTCATTGCCTCTCTGGCTGACATGCATTTTTGCTGTGTGACCTAAAGCCCTGGGACGGCGATGCCTGGACTTCAGGTCCTGCCCTCAGACAGGAGCATATCTGCTACTGTGCACAGGAGCACCCGCTTTCCACAAATATGTGTGGTGGCCCACTCTGCTCCTCAGTGTTGAATTACATGCTTGAGACACACAGAAGGCAGTTTTTGTCCCTATACACATGAATCTCCCAGCATTGCCCAAGGGTCAAAAGAACACATAGGTGGAAACTGCAAACCACAGAGGTTGCCTTAACCAAGGGGTGGTTAAGAATCTCCTGAATTTAAGTGTATATCTGGTGGTAGCCTTTGTGGTGCTACTGATTGTCTTCTCTGGGTCTTTTTTCTCACCCAGGAACCTCAAAAAGGTAGAGAAATCAAGGTCTAGAGAGGGAGAAAGTGATTTACCCAGAAGGAGCGACCCAGTTCAGCAACCTAGTGATAGGGCATGGAGTCTAGAGAGCTAGAAGGGGGAATCCCAAAATATCAGTGCCACATCTCCACATCTGTCTTCATGGTGTGAAAGATTAGAGGAAAGAATGCAAATTCCTCACCTTCAGTATAGCAAGGACTAGGCTATTTCCTCCTTCAAGTAAACCTAACTGAGAAGAAAACATGTCAATGGAGTTTAACATTCATGCAGAGTAAGAAATTATTCCTTGATGGATTTAGACAGCAGGAAAAGCGTGGGAGAAAGTCTTTTTTAGAGTTTTTCTGTTTTAGCTGACATGAACTACTCACTAGTGAGCTGTAGGACTGATTTGTGCAGTATTAATGACTGTAGAAATACAACTGCACGCAGGATGGGGCTTCATCCCATTTGAGTGTAAATGGGATGAATTAACAAAAAGGCTGAAGATTTCAAACCAGTGCCCCAAGTCTCTGTCTCTATTCCAGAGAGAGAAATTTTATCCCCAGAAGGTGCTGAGACCAAAGTAGCACAGAGCAGCTGAGCTGGGTGGAAAATGTAACAGGTGGCTGAGGAAAGTGGGTCCCTTGGGCAAAGATGGATTCACATATGGTCTCAACCGTACCGCAGATGGCTGTGCCATTACCACTTGACTGTGGATTGTTATTGAAAACAAGTGAATGGATTTGGCTCGTAACTTTGAGATGGTTCTTTTTGGAGTTAGGGAAGTGAGAGCATCATACTTGTTCACATCACCTCTCTGGAAGAGGAAGAAACCTTCCTCTCTTCCCCAGGCAGTGCCTGAGAACTTCTCCAGGCCTTCTGGTGGGCCACCAGAGGCCCCATGAATGCTGATGGCCTTGAGCCCTCCGCCAGCAGAGTGAATGGCCTGGGCCTTGCTGGCGAGAGTGCAGAGCCATAAACATCCCAGAGATGCTGCTGAGTCGGTCCGTTTCCTGCACGCAAGCTGCACATTGTAAAAGCTGAGGCTTGGATTCTTTTTCCTGTTTGCACTGGAGCAGACTGCAGAAATTGCACAATCCTCCAGGCCAGACCCAAGGTGAATCGTGAGATGATAGGTTCCAAGGCAATATTTCACACTTGCTGAAAAAGTGATACAGCCCAGGGGAGGAGGCTGTAATTAGGGAGAGCAGTGACAACCCACAGATGAAGTGGTTCCATAAGCACAGGAAGAAATGAAAGCTCATTCCAAAGGCTCTCACTTGTGCGGATTCTCTAGTGTTCAATAAAAGGTGTGATCCCTGAGTAAGAAAGTTTCTCTCCTTTCTCCACTTGCTTATTTTGATGAAATATGATAGTCACAATATTTTTAGGCATTCTCTCCTGCCTGTTAGGTTACAAAGGTGTTAGCTGGAATTTGTATGGGCTGACATATAAACAACATGATCACATTAAACTCTGTTTCCCGGGGAAGCCACTCTAGAGTAGAAGTTTTGATTTTGTGGAGACACCTACAGGGGTGGTGGGGAGGATGGTAGCAACTTCCAGATAAATGGTGATAGGAGGTTGAAGAGAAAATAAAGTTTCTTTTTCTCTCCTTAAATATCTTCCGGAGGGAGTTTTTTCTGAGGACTTTCTAAAAAATAGGTTTTTAATGTTGTACTGAAAAAGAAGAAGGGAAAGCAGATAAAATCAGCAAAACACATATTGAAATGTTTGGTTATACATTTCCCAGCAAACACAGATAAATAAATAGATGGATAGATAGATATAAAGACGGATAGATAGATAGATAGATAGATAGAAATACATAACTACTTTTTAAAACTGAAAAGTCATTGTCCAAACATGAAGACTGGAATTATTCAGAAAGTGTTTATCTTGTCTTTTGCATAATCTGGGAAAGGTTGCACAAACCATTCCCCAGAAGAGCAAGCTCCCTTAGTGCCTGGCTGCTGACCCTAGAGGGTCAAAGCTCAGAGAAATGCTGGAGCATTATATGAACCATCCAGCATTAACAAGAATTTGTTCAAGAGTGTAGCTATCTCCATGAAGTAAATCTTCTCTCCTACTCTTAGTTTACCTTCAAGGAGGCATACACTCCTTAGGCTAGTAACCCTGATTCTACATGACCAATGCTTCCAGCAAGTGGCCAACTCTTCTATGACACCCATCATGTCATTTACCCAGCATGAAACTGAAAGAACTACAAAACCAGCAGTTTATTCCTGGACACAAGAGAGAAAAACTTTTAACATAGAAAAAGAAAGGATGAAAGTTATGCCACTAACTGAAATCTGATCGGGAGATCAGCAGATTGGCTCCTGTCGAGGTGGAGACAGTAGACAGCTCTTGGTGAGTTGGCATTTGTCCATCTAATCAAACCTGACTGTGAAATGTTCTAGGAAAGGATTACTGACTCTGCCAGTGTTCAGACCTTCTGGGGGACAGACTAGTAGTAAAATGACAAGACTTATACTCTAGTGGTCTTAGCTAAGGGGCCAGAGATATCATTGAATGGCATGGCAAAACGATTGTGGCTATCTGGACCTTGAAATGTCACCGGTTTTTCCATTCGTCCCACTCTGGAAAGGGCAGATGTCCACAAATCTGCTTGGGGATGAAGTAATGGAATGACCTTAGAAGTCCTGCTTTACTACCATCTTTGACCCTCTGGTTCCGTGGTCTGCAATAGTACTAACACTTGTACTCCCTGTGTATCCAATACGCTTGCATCCATCCCTTTCTGCAGCTCTAAACGCCACCTGACAGGTGAAGAGAACCAGAAAGAAAATCAAGTGCTGTGCCAAGGTAAAGAACATGTGTTCCTCTCAGTCTCAGGGGGTTATTTCTGTTGCTTGCCCTGGTGCAAGTCTCAACTCTTCATTCATGCAGGGACCGTGTGTCACTCCATGCACAGAGAAGTGCAGGGACTGCTTTCTAAGCCCCAGAAGAAAAGTTGTGTGTTGTCCTGGAGAAAGGTTTTTTGCATACCTTCCTTGAAACATAAAGCATTCAGCAATGTCAAGCCAGAAATGAAAACATGAAGGTGGGAACAGGCCTGATCTAGCATCATGCTTGAGATTAGTTTCAAAAGTCTTTTGTACCATGAATGGATGGACCTCAGAAAACAAGTAGTCATTGACAATGGTTCGAATGCAATTTGAGTTCTAGGCAAAAGGTTTACTCTTGTCACCTTTGCATGCATAAATAAAAACTACTGCCATTTACTTTTACCTTGAAAATCTATTTTTGGCAATGAAAAAACAAGAATTGACTCCACCTCTCCATTCCTCAAAAACAAGAGCAAACAGAAGAAAAACATGTACAAGAAATCATGATGAAGAGGAATCTCTTCTGCAACATATTGCAGGAAGCCTGAGCATAAAATGATTGCCGTAGATGTTAACAGGTGAAGCATTTAAAAAAATAAAAGGATCGTGTATGACTAACAGAAGAATCAGTGTTTCTAGTATCAGACTGAAAACTGGAAAGTCGTTTGACAGAGTCAGTGAAAGCCTTCTCTGGAGAGGCAGATCTAGAAGAGAATGGCTGACATTAACACCTTACACAGCCTCTCCTCTTGAAGTGGACACCTTTTTGATAACTAATTCATCACATATGACAGACACATTCATATAGTCTCTCTCAAAAAAAGATGTGTTTATTTCCTGGTCCATAAAGCCCAGCTATTTTGCACTGAATATTTGCTTTCAAGGGTGCATTGCTAGAAATAAGTAACAAATTTGTAATAGCTAAGCAAATACCCTGGCTCCATGTCTCCTTTCCAAGATTCAGTGTGAACGTAAAACAGATGTGATCCCAACAAAGAGGCATCCTCTGATGTACCAGATGGGACTCCCGCATCACTTTCTCATTGGCTAAATATAGCTAAGCAGTACCAACACAGAGCACTGAGGTCGAGCGATATGAGGCAGGATTGTTTCCTTCATTCCAGAACCTAGGGATAGATCTCCGAATGGGCATTAAGTGGGAAATCCCCGTTTTTTGCCCTACATAATTCTTCTGCCTCGTTGAGCATTATGGACTGCAAAGTATTTCCTAGCTTTGCTTTTGTTTTTAATTGCAGTTTTCATCCCCATTTCAACCTTAAATGCTATTGTGGGCCTTTGCTACTGCTGTGTTACAGACAACAGCAGCAGCAGCAGCAGCAGGAATTTTAAAAACAGAGCAGGAAATTTAAGAACTGTAAAAAACTCCTTACCCTGGAGAGCCATTGTTTATACTCCTTCATGTATGCTAGCAATAATTATAGTAAAGTCTGGTTAGTAAAAAGGGTCCATTTTACATCAGAGTAAAAAATGTAATTTTTTTTTCCTCCTAAACTGAATACAAAGACTGTTTCATTAAATGTGGGTTTTTGGTAAAAAATGGAACAAAAGTTTACCCATAAAAATTGCCATTTGAAAAAAAGCCTTTTCCATTCAAAAATCCAAACAACTGAATACAAAATGTTGATCTCTTCTCTAAAAATGGGGGAAAAATCCAAGTTGACCTTAGTTTTCTTTCTTATCCAGGGCTGTTGGAAAAGAAACATGCCACAGACACAACATATAGTCCAACCTCCTGCATATGTCATCCAAAGCAGGAGTGCCAAGCTCATCTTTGCTATATTTCTCTAGTCTGCTTGTACAGATGAAATTATAGGTATATTGTAGGTATATGGCAGCCCTGGTGCGCATGTGCCCAGAAATAACAGTGAAGTAGTGGGTGGTCTGTGGCTTTAGTGGTACAGCGTTCAAATACTGACAGCAGCCTCACAGCCCCAAGTCAATCATTAATGTACCTTCTAGCCTAAGGAAGGTTTTTACCATAAGGTTGGCCAAACTTTTCCCAGCACTTCAAACAGAACTTCACAGGATGGGTTCTTCTCATTTCAGTGACAAGTTTCACCCCTTTGCAAGCTACAAGACAAAATTTTTTCATTGCTTGAATCAAGGTAAAGGTTTCACCCAACATTTTGACCTCTCCTCTAAACCCTAAATGGCTGCCACAGCAATGGAGAAATTAGGTTCCACTTCGGGTGGAATGATTCATGCTCAAATAAATTCAGTTTCAATCAGACGTAATTATGGTGAGTCACATAATCACAGATTAATCACAGCACCTCCCATTTAGCAGTCAAAACAGTGGAGGATTCCAAACGCGATGCATATGATGTTTCTCCTCAGCTTTTGTTTCACATTTTTCCTTTCTGCTTATATGTTGATCTTACACAAGCTCTAGAAGAAGGCTTTTGGGGTTGCACACAGAACTGTAAGACAGCATGGCAACTTCTCTTACTGTTTTCCATGTGGTGAATGAACCTGAAAAATAATGAATGTTGCCAATACCAATGACTTCAGCAAGAATGTGAGGATCTCCTGTTTGCTGCTGAGCTCCCTTTGACACAGTGCATTATTAGTGGGGATTGAAGATACCCAGTGCCTTCTGTGTCTGAGTGCACACAAAAAGGGCCTTACACTGTGAATTGTCCCGTTGAGTTAGTTCTTCAGAGCTGCAGGGGATGGGAAACCTCTTCACGCTGATGTCTGAACATCCTGTTCCTGTCAGACATAATCAGAATACTTGAAAACATCTGTTAGGGATTCCCTCCTGCTCGGTGCTAGTCCTAAGCATCTTGTGTCTATGCTGGCTCCCGTTTCACCTGAGGTATGGTACTGTCTCCTCTCTCCTCTGCTACTGAACCTAGAGACTGAGAAGGGATCACTCACTTGACAGAAGCTGTACTCAGCTCGTCTCATTTGGACGTCACTCTTAGCCTCACGTACACTTGCCACAAGCCAGTGAGGGGGAAATTCCTTCTTTGTGATCGGACAATTTGTGGCTGCCCTTTACCAGACCTTGTGTGGGAACATATGCAGTGGTTTTTCCAAATATTGTAACCCAACTTATTCTGTGTGACCAGCTTATTTTGAACTGGAGTTAGATCATTTTATGGAATTGTTTAGCTTTCAATGCTTTCATTCTCCAAAGTGGTTAGAAAGGGGTTTATTTTATTTTATTTTTTGTTGCATTTACTTTTAAGGTGATTGTGGTGGTGGGGAAGCAGGACAGGAGGGTGTGGGTTTTGACAAGAAGAGTGAGAGGGAAGGCTGTTCTTTGATATTTTGTTTTTCATTACCACTGATCAGTATAAAGACTGACAAGCTGAAATTTACTTCTCTGTGCATGTTATGAGTTTTCCCTAGAATTCAGTTTGGTTTTAAAAGTTGGCTAAAGGATCTGTGAAGCGGATGGTTGTTGATGGAGATGCTGGTAAATTAACATTGTCAGCAACCTAATAAAATATTTAAAAGGAAAGCCTTCGAGGGCAAAGACAAGGTTTCTTTCTTCTTTTCTTCTTTCTCCCCCACATCCCTTTCCCTTTGTACAAATTGAGTCTTTATTAATTTCTCTTTAAAAAAACCCCAAACATGTTTTTCTGTGCACAAAAGGATGACAAACACTAGAGGATACCATTTCTGGAGAATTAATGATGTTCTGACAAACAGCAGGTGAAGGTGAACTGACAGCAGTTGTGAGGCTGGGTGCGCGTAGAAGAGAAATGCAGGGAACACCGAGCAATACACATTTGTCTTGGGCACTGAAAAAATTACACGACACAGTAAGAGTGCGTATGAGGCAGAGTGGTGAACAAAAGAGAACAACCTTGCAAAGGAACTGATATGAATGTGGGGTCTGAGTGAGGCATGGGCGGCCCTTCAACCACTCAGCAGGCAGAGACCCATCTGTTGGCAGGTGCGATCTGTATCTCTCTTGGGCTTGCCCAGCCCCACAGTCCCGAGGGTCTGGCTCCCTGATGGGGCTTCAGGGATGCCAGCAGTCTATAGGCTTCTTTGGAGCCATGACCATGGCAACTTTCAGAAATGGTCTGTGTGGTGGTCAGAGCTGGAGGTGTTGTTGGATACCTCCATACTGGGGATTTCTGAATTGGATGTGAAGAATCCAGAGGAAGTTTCCAACTGACTGTTTATACTCTCCCACCAGCAAGCGCAGGGTGCGGTTTTGAGTGGAGAATGTTGCTCAGGACAACTGTAAGCCCAAAAAGGCACATTTGTTCCATGGCTCAAGCCTGTATCCACAATCCCAGGAGACTATATTACTCACAGAAAAACCTTATTAAAATCTCCCATGCATCATAAGATATGCCACTGAACAGGAGGTAGTGATTCTGTCTCAGTCTTAGTGGCATCTGAGTTGTAGAGAAGAAGAGAGGCATCCAGGAATGACTGTATGCTCCCAGCAGGACCTAATTTCCTAGCATTTACAGACTACAACAAGGGACCTCCAGGAAGAAGCTCGCTTTAGAGATGTGGCCTCAGTAATTCCATGGACACATCCTTCTCTCCAAGTTAAGTCTGAACCAAAATTAACGCTAAGGTGGTTTCAGAGGCACTGTGCAGCTTGGAGGTGTTGTGGTCCTTGAAAGACAAGATGCTTATTTTTTTAAAACTTGAATTGCAATGTCTTTCCAGCTAAACTGTATGAATTCCATTATAAACAATATCATGTGCCCCTTGAGCCCTCTATTGTACTCATTTGGTGGACTATTCCCCTTCATTTCTTCCCAAATCATTCCCTGGGTTTGCTGCACATTACAAACTCGTTGCATTCCACCTCCAACACAGCCACCTCCTAGCTGGGATAGAGATAACAATGCAGAGACCCCTGCTCTTCAACATATCTGCTCCTACTGATGTCAGATTAATTTGGCTCAATTTTGCCTGTTGGGATGCATGTAAAACATTTGGGTCTACTGCCGTGTCACAGGTCCATAGGAACCATGCCCAATAACGCTGGAAGTGTGAGGAGGGTGGTATAGAGTCACAGCGCCAGCTCCACAGCCTAGTATCAAAAACAAGAGCAGACCTGGAAAAATATTACAAAACTCTTCCACTGGCACCAGCAGGTCAGTGTCATTACAGGCAGCGGTGTTGTTCTCAGATACTATTTCATTGGCTTCCTTCTCCTTTTTCCTCTCCCTCTTTTGAAGCACATTTTCTTTCCCTTGTATTGCACAGTAGGGTTGTATCCCTGGAGATTCACAGTGATGAGGAGGAGTAGGCAGAGATCAAAAGCACTTCTAGCTTTGAACAGATTATTCCTGGCCTCAAATCAAGTACGGCAAGCTCCAATCCATCCATCTTATTCAAACAGTGTTTCAAAACTGGTCACCCAACCCTTTTGGATTCTGCTTCCCTTTCAACTTTATATGGCACACAGAATTCTTTGATTTTACCTTTTAAAGCATGGCACTGAGTTCTTTACTAGCACAACTGAGCGCTCTTATTTTTCAAATCTGAGGCTGCAGACTTCTGTGGTGTTTTCAGTCCTGCTCAAAGTCTTTCAGGGCCAAAATCTCTCCATTGCTTCACAAATCAACTAATCAATTTTACCTTGGCTCATTGACCTTTCCAGAGAAATATAGCAAAAAAAATTTCACTACATTGCTTTCAAAACATGCTCCTCCAGCAATCTAAAGTACTAAAGCAACAACAAAAGAGCCAATGATAATTATAAGAAGTTCACCAAAAAATTGATATGATCTGTTTAGAAGAATGCCAAGATCTACAGCATTTGGCTGAAACAAAATTTAATTTTAATGGCTGAGTGAGTATAATAGTGTTAATGGCAGAAAAAGCATGAGTTGACTACACTTCTAGCGTGTATAAAATGTACCATATTTTCAAACAACTTTTACGTTGACAGGATGGATATCACACAAGAAGAGATCAGCAGAATTCATCTTGTCCGTCTCTGAATCACAAGCTCAGACAGTCATGAAAAGATGCAGATGTTTGGAAGTCTGCTCACTGGCTGAATTTATCAGAGTTTCAGAGACCAGAACTTCTTTTTCTTGTGTATTGGAAGTGTTCTTAGCTCCAAACCTCCTGAAGTAACAGGTGCTTAGTAGTCTACCCATCCATGCACGACTGCTATGAATAGTTAAAACAAAGTGATTTGGTTGGTTATGTACATGTGTATTATGGTGCATAAACAAATGTTAATGGAAGACATGTCTCAGTATCACATCTGCTGGGTAAAAAAGTAAAATTCACTATGTGAGTTATTCCAGAGTGACAGGTCACAGTCTGACCATGCACTGATGTGTTTGGAAAATGAATGTTTATCCGACATAGCCTAGTTTTTGGAAAACAACCAGAAAAAAATAAATTGCTCAAGAAAACAACTCCTCTCTCAAATTCAAAATGTTCTGAATGGATTAGGAAGGAACATCATCAGTGAAATCAGTCATTTTATTTTTCCCATGCGCCTTGGAAAGTAGTAGGTCATGAATAACACTTTGAGGATTTTAAGGATGAGACAAGCACGCATATTTTTGTATGAGCATTCAAAAAATTCCAGAGAATGTAAAGAAAGGCTCCAGTGGTCAAGATAAGCACATCTAATTTGACTTCTCAGAAAATATTAGCATGTTGGGAAAGAGGGGTGTCTGTGGAAGGCAACAAAACATGGGCTAAGCTACATGGTGATTTTACTTCAAGAGTATCAAGAAGGCCATTCACTTTCTACAGCTTTTCCTACATGAGATGAATCAAAGACATCGTATTCCTCCACTCCAGGAGGCCACTGTCAGTATATACAGCCAAAAATGTAGCTAAGAAAAGAAGACAGCCAAAAGATTATGGTCTGGATAGATGCTACTGAAATTGATGATTATTTGGTATCGGTTTTCCTCAGCCCAAAAAAAGGGAAGACAAAACAGAACAAAAAAGAGTAATTTCTATGAGAGATTGGTCTTATTAGCAACAGATAAAAAGATTATTCACTATTGTCATGAAAGGTTCAGTTTGGATTAAGTAATAACTGCAGTCCAATGTGCCAGAGCCCCATGAAGACTGTTAGAGCAGAACCAGCTGACCTTGTGTCATTTCAGACTGTTTTTTCACCCGGAAAGAAGAAAAAAGAGCATGTAAATAAGTATTAATCACACTGGGTGACTTCATAAGGTTTGTCTCAGCCTGTTCAACTACCAGTAAGCCAATCAATATACTGGCAGCAAAACTTTCAATGAATGCCTTTTAGAGCATTTTCCCAGGAGGATTATCCACAACTAGGATGCAGAGGTCAAATGTAATTTGTTCAGAATGCTACTGTACTACCATGAAATTAAAACATCTCACATAGCCCAGGTCAGTATCAGGCATTTCTTAGTTTTAAATTCTCTGAGTCTAGGCCAGACCATTAGAATTATCTGATTTGACCATCTGTGTATTTCATGAATACTAGTTGCAGTTTTTCTCCGAGTCACCATCTAATAAAATCCATTATCACTGGTTAGTGAAAATGTGTTTTCTAGAAAGATGCTCAGGTCTTATTTGGAGAAGACAAGGCAGGAGAGAGAGTTCGTTGTTTCTGCAGGCAGATTACTCCACATAGCTGATTCTTCTCCCTTCCCCCTCCCAGTTAAATAATGTGCTAAGTTTCAATTCAACTCCAAGCTACTGATCCTTGTTCTGCATTTCTCTGCTGAATTAAAGACTTCTTTAGCAACTGCTATTTTTTCCTTGGGAAAGGTAATTATAGATTAATCAAGTCACCTCTTGTCTCCCCAGTTGCCTTCATGATTAGTTAAACAGATTGATTTCTTTAACTCTCCCATGGTGAGTTGATTTCTCCAGACCCAGAATAACCATGTGGTTCTGTTCTTCAAAATGTTGTGGCTTTGTACCCTTTCTCAGGTGTGGGTTCAGAACTGGATGCCACAAGCTGGCATCAATAAATGTCATCTGCAGAGGTAATGATGTCATCTCTTAGGTTATTATTTCTTTTTCAATGTACCCTACAACCTCAGCAGCCGTGTGTAACTTATCTAAGCAACCAGAAAGAAGAGTCTTTTGCTAAATTCTATCTTAAGACATTTGTGGTGAGGACCAGTCTTTCTGTAGGTATGACATACTGCCTTTCTCTTAGGCAGAACCTTTTATCAAAATATTTAATTTGAATTTATCAATTGATTGCTTTGATTATAAATCATTGCTTCAGCAATGCTTGTGTCACCCAGTAGCCCTATCAGCAGGGATTTTATACCCATTAATAAATCAGTGGTGGAAGTGCAGGTCCAAAATTAATCTCATCCTAGAACAACAGCACTAAAAATACAGTCATTCAGGCTTTTCCCTTGGATTGAAATTTTGAGATGTCAGTCAGTTTTTAATTCATTCCTGCTCTATATGTTATTCAGTGCTCATGTGTTATAAATCAAAATATGGAGTCCTAACAATTCAGTAAAACTAGTGACAGTAATCCAAATGCACAACATTTCTAACGAGCTCTCTAATGAGCTATATTTGATTAATGCTGGTAAGCAGTAACTGGATAGTGACTGCTGTTTTCAGAAACCATACTAATTTAGAGATTTTGTTAAGTGTTTAAAGTGTCCTCAGTGGAGACACGACTCCTTTGTCAGGATGGAGCAGTTTGTTACATCAATATCTATATTTTTGGAGGGTCCCACACCCTACC
This sequence comes from Leptosomus discolor, assembly GCF_034619465.1. Classification (NCBI taxonomy): domain Eukaryota; kingdom Metazoa; phylum Chordata; class Aves; order Leptosomiformes; family Leptosomidae; genus Leptosomus; species Leptosomus discolor. The sequence goes on along the minus strand of NC_141395.1, from coordinate 17,473,341 downwards.
GTCCATGACCATGCCTGGCTCTTACTTGTGTCAAATACCAAGTCACAAATCTTTGCTACCATGTTCTAACAGAGGATTCGGGGTGGCAGTGAAATGTTGAGTAGGTGGGAGCAGTAATAGTTTTTCCTTTGACTTGACTTACCTTCTTCCTCAGAGTCAGACTTAAACAGTAGGTTGCCCTACAGGCTGCCATCAGGTTTGTTTGACAAGACCTATTGTCCAAAGTGGTTTACTTCTCTGATATTTCTTCCACATTTCTTTAATCAAGCTACTTTATATATAGCTTTTTCTTTTTTATTTTCTTAATCAATATCAATTTAGTGAGTTAATAGCCTTCTGAAGGCAAACAGAAAGGTTTATGTGGCTCATCAATTGTAGGATCCAAGGAAGAGAGCTATCAAGACAGTGCCTGTACCTGAAAAGATGCTACAGTATTCAAATTACTTTATGAAAGCCTACCACATCTCCACTGGGGATGAAGGATCAACCTTGAAACAGGAATAGTAAAACAAATGATAGTAATGTATTAGCACTAGAAAGCTCTCAAACAAATGCTATTCAGGATTAAAAAATCATTATATTCAAAGACTTTACAGTAGTAGAACGAGAAAATGACAAGAATATTTGTGGGAAATAATTTAGAAGAAATTGAGCAAACGGACTTCTGGATGCATGAGTTCATAAAATGATGATAAATCTTGAGGAATGAGGATAGTTCAGTTCACACAGTAAAAAACAGAAGAGGAAAAAGGGATGTTTCAGGTTTCTCACAGTAGTTTATTCCCTTCCAGATTTTAGCAAACCCTACCAGCTTTTAGCCCTGGATGTAATCCAGGCTGTACCAGCTGCTACAGAGAGCGGCTGCACAAGGCAATCCATGCCATAGGAAGTCGAGGAGAGCAAGAAGAACAGAAACTCCCTCAGGTAGCAGAAGGGAAGACAAAGTCCCCTGCAGATTTATCTTCATGGTAAGAGTTCCCTGCAGAAATAATTAATGCATATTGTGGGAGTGAAGTTGATGTTGATCAACACTCATTACTCAAGCTGTTGAAAGACCCAAAAGTGAAACAAGACACTAGGGAGGGTGAAACTGGTAATGATCTCTAGGAAATTCTGAGAAAGAGAATTTTGATCACCAAGACAGCGAGCCCCAAGGATACTAGCAGGTGAGCATTTAAGTTTAATGTGTAGACAAAAGGGAGATGCAAGTTGAGCATGCTTCCCAGCAAAGAAGGATGGAGAAGGCAGCTGTATATGATCCAAGAGCCAATGCTGACACTGTGGCAAGCACCCCTCCTATATGAACTGGAGCTCTCTGTTCCCTGTCTGCTGCTGTCCCACACCAGATATCAATCCTCTGTTCCTTATGCCATTCTCTACTGATAGACCATCAACTTCAGTTAAGGGGCTGGCTTACAGTTAGACTGTCATGGGAATGCAGAATTACTGTTGTATGAAAGATGCAAAGAGTGACTGTGTTTCACTCCATCTCACTCTGGAAATGAAGGACAGCCTTCTTTCAATTACTACCCGTGGTGGTTTAAGCACATGCTGAAGGCCAGTGACTTCTTTAAATGTATCAGACTTTTCTAAGTGCTTTACCATCTGTTCAGTGCTTTTGACAATGTGTTTATGTTGTCAGTCACATAGGGGGGAAAAAATCAAAGTCCTTCATATATTTTGTTAATGAAATATATTGAGATGACATTAATCATACAGACAGGGAACACTCTACTCATAAGTGAATGCATGCGTTAAATACTAGGGCTGTTAATGGACCCTGTTTCTGATCACTGCTGTCTTAAGTGATAACAGGCCTGAGGCCAATTAAACTACTTTTCACATTTTTCTCAAAGCAAAGGAGCACTGAGAGGGGATCCTGGCACCAGCAAGAGTGCTGAGGTGAGGGGCTTAGCGCTGCAGTAACATGATCTCTCTCTGCTCAGACACTCCTGCACTCCCTTCCACCGCACGCTACCCAAGCTCCTGTCTGGAGCTTGGACATGGGACTTGACTTCTCTATAGCAAGGTGAGGACAGAGCAGGCAGGCTTTATCAGTCATCAGTAACCTCAGTCACCAATGACGGCATCAAGGAATTCTCCAATTTTAATATCCCACCTTATCTTTTCTGTTTGTAGTGGGAAACCTGAAGCAGAACCAGAGATCCCTCTGCTTCGGGGTACACTTGCAGTTGGTTGAGTTATCAGGGAAGCATTGCCTCGTGAGGCACTCGCCATGTTCTGAGTCTCTGTCTTGACTCGTACCGCAGCACATGTGTGACAAATCCAGACTGGTTACTGTTTCGCACAAGAAATTCCACCTGGTTGGCCAAAATTTGCCTTTTTCCTCATGAACAAGATTGCCAGTGAGAAACAAAAGAAGATGCATCCAAAGAAGCTTTAAACCATGGTCACCATGATCACCCTGAATTTGTAAGGTACTTGTATGTAGCTGGCAGTAGCACAAGGGAGGCTATTTTTGAATCAGAAGGAATTTGGTGTTAGTGTATTTGTATGCTAGTGTGGAGTATGTTTGGACTTTGAAATCATAAGGTCTTAGTCACATAACACTCAATGTCACTCTTCAAAATTTCTGTATATCCTCACCCAGCCCTGTAAAAAGTCCCATCTCACAGCTCTCAAAATAAAAGCTACTTGAGATGATCTGTCTAATAGGCAGCTTTATGGATCCAAGCACTTCTTCACTGTCTCCTCTCCTGCCCTTTCCCTGAGTTAAAGATTGTATCTGCCAGGCAAACGCTGAGTTGAGATGGTAGCATTTTGCTGGTATGAGGAATGCTGAATTTTTCAGCAAGTTGTGAAAGCCAAAGTCCTCGCCAATTTTCCTTTAAGCTTTTTAGACCCAATGTTTGTGTTTGCTTTCTGTTTCAAGTGAGGAGAGATGTCACAGATCAGCTAGCGTATCAGTCCCTTTGAAAGTCCTGGAGGCAATGCAGGATACCAAGCAAACACAGAAAAACGGTGGGAATCACTTTCGGATGTTCAGCTCCCTGATCTACATTTCATTACAGCTGTATTTCCAAGCTGTAATGTATAACTGTAATATAAATCAAATTAAAAAAAAATCAGGACAGTCAGAGAGATTCAAACCCTCCTTTTCATTATGTCAGGAGATTAGGTGAAAAAAAAATTCCGTGATTTTTACATGAGACATGTTTTACGCTTGTTTTTCTTGCCTTCCAGTTTCTGAACCTATGTTTGTTGTTTGAGCTAGTATAAACTGTTTCTTTTGTGAAGGTTTTACCCCCCAGAGATCTTCAAAATCTATTGCAGATTTGAAGAGCCTATTTAACCTTTTCTGACATTTAAAAGAAAACAGAAAGCAAGCCCTGCCAGCTGAAAAGTGAGTTAAAGGAACCAGTCTAGTTTGTGTCCAACTGGATGAAGAAAGCATAGTCAAATTCCTTCCATTTTACACATAGTTAGTCATGAAATTGTACAAAAGAAATAAAAAAAAGACAATAAAATAGCCGTATTGTAACAGCTGAAGCAAACCTTGGGTAACCGTCAGCAGTGAAATGTCCAGAGAGCATTTGTACCATTCCATCTCATTAAGCTGAAGGGTGGGATTGCAGACTGTAAAAGATTATAGCAGAGCTCTTCAGAAATTTACAGCTCACAGCACAGTGAAGCACAAGGGAAGTCTCTCTTTCTTGTGTATGCAACAGGGAGCCTGGACTTTGTCTCTCGGATGATGATGATGTGTAGGAGAAGAAGGTTGCCAGAAGCACCGATGAAAACTGAACTGTGCTCCATGAACCCTTTTTCTCTTTCTCACAGCCTACAAAATGCATTTGCACAGTTGGTTTTATTTACTTCCCAAGCTCTTGACTTTGTGGGCTGGATTAGGACAGGAAGGCTTATCGGTGGTGTTTAGGGCAATGTCTGATGCTTCAGGGGTATAATGCATAACAGGAACAAGTGCAGTGAATGCTACAGGAGAGGGGACACCTCTCGTTTCAAATAATGTAGCCAGCAGGAGCTACTCTGTTTTGTACGCACTGAGGATCTGGCCCCAAGACCATCACTGAGCTGCAACAGCAAGCTTAAATTCTGGCTAAAATAGGAATATGTGTCTACTGCAACTGCAGCCAGTTACTCTCTAACAGAGCAAGTACACTGGGAAGCTAAGTTCTTCCTCAGAAATCTCTTTGGTTTCAGTCTCCTCTCTCTTTATATGAGAGCAACCTCCCCTTACATCAGCAGAACTCCTGCTGATGTGCTGCGGAGTAAGAGAACATTTAGGGTAGCCGTTATCTGTCAGCAGAAGAGACATAGGGCTGGCGGGGAGAGGGTGAGAAAGAGCAGTCATTCTAAATGATTGACAGCCCTACATACTTTTGCTGGGGACGTTTGGCTATAGCAGCTAACTTCTGGCTCCTTTTTTCCTGCCTATGTTGATTGACCAAAAATGCTGGATTTTTCTTGTCCTTGCCAGAGCGGAGGAGGTGTCTACCAAGAGCAGAGATGGTCAAGAGATGTACACTGGTGCAAGTTTCCAACAGGAATGGCAATTTCCACCAAACTGATTTTCCAAAGCAAAGAACTTTCAAAATCACAGTGAGAATGATGCAAAATGAAGTGTTGCAATCCAAATGATATGCAATGCAAGTTCAGAAAAGCTTGGTTCTCCTTTTCGTTTGTACAAAATAGTTAATTTTTGCCTTGATTCACCATGGCATTCAGCTTAGCTTCCTTATTTGAGCATTGCCTTTTGGGAGTTCTAATTCACAACTCAGTTCTCTCTACTATGGGCCCATAGTCCTTTCGAGGACTGCAGCTCCCAAGAAATAACATGCACTTGGCTTGGCCTGAATTATGTGCTGTGTTGGATACTCAGGTGACTTTAGTTCTGTATGAGAAATGTAATTTGGACAGAAAAGTTTAGACCATAGGGAAATCTGGGGGTTCTGGCTTTTTAACTACAAAGCCAAAATAGAGACAGTCACAAAATGTGGAGTTCAGTATTAACTGAATTTCAGGCAAATTGAGCATGTGTGTCAAATCCAGCAAACAAAAGGAAACATTTCAATATAGGTAATTCTCCATACTCATTTCTATTCAAGAACAATGAAAGTATTGGCAATTCTTAAGAAATTATAAGAAATTTCATTTTTTGTGCAAATTTATTATGTTGGAAGTAGTTGCTTTGGCTTAGAATAACAAGTTTTGACACGCTGGATGTTCCCAAAGAGCAGGAATTCCAACTTTCTCACTGCTGCAAGGCCATGTTTATTAATTTTCATGGTTTTTTATGTGCAGACTCTCCTCTGTGAGTTATAAAGGCTTGAGCAGTAAAGCCAAAACCTTTACTGAGGATTTGTACATGGGTAATTGCAGGATTTAATTCTTAAAAGTGGAATTGTGCTCAGTTTGGTTTTATAAACAAAAAATTTTTGATATAAATTGCATAGGTCAAAGGAAGTGTTCTAACTTGTACTGAAGTGACACCACAAAAAGCAATGTAAATGGATGAAAGAACCACCAAAGTCTGTAATGGAGCTGAGTTTGGACTCCTTTCTAATTTTTTTTTAGTTTTATGCTGCAATTGGTTAGCGCCACAGGCTTCTCGTGCAAAATTGTCAGTTCAGACTGGTTTCATGGCTAGATTTTTAATATGTAAAGAAAAACATTTTGTGTGTGCAGTGTTGCGGGACTTTTGCCCTTTTTTGCAGGCATGTGTTTTTTCCCCTTGACAGATTTGTTTCCATATTGCAGAAGTGACCCCTTTGATCACCAAAAAGACTTCAGAGAGTTCAAACAGCCTCAAGGACTGATTTCCATTCTGCTTAATATGAGTCTGAAGTCCCCAGGCTAAACTGTTCCAACTTCAGTTTTGGTTTTATGCAAAATAACCTTGATTTCAGATCAACCCTCTGAAGACCTCCAGAGATAGATAGAGCAAAGAACAAAAATTTAGTAACTGTGGGTGATTTACCCTTAGTTATTTCCTTTTCTGCAAGGGAAGTTAAAGGACTTTTGAAGCTTTAAGAGCTTGTCTGCCTTCAAACTCCAATCAACAATTTAAAACATGCTAGCAGAATTAAATGATTAAGAAATTAGTAAGATAGGATAATAAAGTTCACCACTTCTCTCCCAGGTCTCTTATTTTACTAGTCTGGGTTTTGGATATTATAACAATCATAATTTACATACCTTCATCTAGGACTTAAAGGACTGCCCAAGGATTCCCCTTCACAGCTGCCGTGAGGGTACAATGAGTAGTGACTGTATTGGGAAGAACAGGAAAGAAAGAAAAAAGAAAACCATCTAGATCAGAAGACATGAGGATTATTCTGGACAAAAAGCGTAAAGACCAAATCTTGAGGAATATTTGCCATTTTGCAAAACGCAATAACCAAGCCTAGAATGTATGTCTAAGACGGCATGTAGTTCTCTGCACAGGAGTGAAATTCTTCCAGACCAAGGAAGAGTAGGCCACAGTTTGTTCTTAGTTCATAATGCAAATAGAGAACACAATTCAGTGATTTTCATGAGCTCCCCAGGTAGAATTTAGCTCAAGTTGATCCTTCATGTCTTAGTGGGGACAAAGTCAATGATCAGCCTACAGGAAACACAGGAGGAGATCCACCCAACAGAGGTGGACAGAAAATGAACTTTCCTTCCCTTTCCTATAAAATAGATGGATTTCTGTATACAAAAAAAAAATAATAATTCTATCAAACTGGGAAGCATTCTGGTTCTTTCATGTGAAATAAGACAGGTTCAAGACAGGCGTCCACTTTTCATTAAAGAAGTGTATTTGGCTGAAAGTCCCAAATAAAAATATTTTCTCCTTTTTTGCAACAGATCATTTTAAAGTCAGCCTCATGGAGTTACAGAGGACAGTGACAGGACCTTCAACATATGGGAAAAGCACTGTCATTTTGATCTCCCTGCAAAACTTGTTCAGTCTTCTCTATAGCCATCACTGCACTTTGCAGATAAATACCTCAGATTACCTTTTCACTTAACTATTCCCACCATGAGCCTTGCTTCACTACCAATCAATTGTCTGGTAAGGGTCCTGGTTCTTCAGTGTGTGCAGATTAGAGAATAGCATTGATTTTCCACGTTGTGGGACAGATTTGGCCCACAGCCAGCTGGAGACCAGGCAAATAATTCTCATAAAAAAGCTCTGCTCCTGCTGTTTTTTTTTGTAAATTTTGTAAAAGACTTAGTGGGACAGTGAGTTCTGGTGGGTGAAGAGCTCTTTGTTGAATCCATTTTTGTTCCCTGCAAGAGAAGAAGAGAAAATTGGGGTGTTGAGTGTTTGGTGGAAAGCAAAACAAAAACATAACCCTGCCTCTACCAGGCCTGGATCCAGCCCTGTGACAGTCTGTTTTTTCCACTGGTTCTCAAAATTTATGTAAAGAATAAGGCAAAGAATGTGACAGTTCTCTTGGAGTTTCTGCTCCGAGTATGTTCCTAACGAGCATTTTAACCCATCTAATTGCCTATCCTACCCTGGCACTCCCTGGGCCTTTCAGACTCCAGAGATCCCAAGCATCTGAAGACATAAAGCCGGTATTAAATGGCATTTCACATTCCAGGAAGCTCCCAAAGAGCCACCAATTTCCCGTCACCCCGGGAGGCTTTGCAGATTCCAAAGCACAGCCCCAACTTTTCTGGGGAACCAGATCAAACCACAGCACCAAACAAGCATGGAATTGCCAAATATTTTCTTTTTATCTTGGAAAAAAAAAACCCAAAACATTTCTAGTTCTTAGGGAATTTCACATGTCTGTGATGCCAAGGGGAAGGGATACTTTCTTTCCTTTAACAGCAAGGTACTGAGACATCAAAACTAGTGGAGCATTTCAAATCCCAACAGGAGGGGTGGGATGGAACCCCTTTGTTGGAAGAAATCATTGGCGCATTGGGACAAGGCAAAGCAATTAGGGAAGTGGCTAGCTCAGATTCAATTTATGCTTTGGATCACCTCAACATTTTTTTTTTCACATTCATATGTGTCACCAATATGCTAATATTGGATTTATTTCCTCTGTCCACTCCATCCTGGCCAATCTCTTGCTACCTGTCCCTCAGTGGAACAGGATTTAAAATTCATTTAATTCCATTCAAAGGGGGAAAATAAGACTAAAAAGGTGGACTTTGACCAGATGCCTGATCTCAAATCTTCATCTGTGACTGTCTCCATCACTGGCTAATAGGTTAAGCCATGATCCTGGATTCTTGGAAATTGATGCAGTCCTCAGCTTGTTACAGAGCATGCTGCAGACACCTGCCCCTTCTTCAATTGCAGCTGATCCTCCCCTGATCATTTTACCATACACACCCTTCAATCACTGCTGCACAGATGCTCCCTTTAGACGTCATCCCCAGAGATGCTATATTTTGGTGACACTCTGGGGAGAGGGTGGGCAGCTGGAAAAGAAGAAGGCTGTTGGCAAGAGAGGCTGCTAATGCTGAGGTCAGCTTCTACCTTCCAAGACCAAAAAGATGTGATTGAGATTGCAGTGGGGTCAGATTTCACCCCCAAAATTGCTTCATCTTCCTATCAGTGAAAATATTGTGTTTCTGAGTCCTTATCTAGATGATTTGGGGTACACAAAAGCAATGTTTTCCTTCATCCTGTCACCAAGAGGAGAAAGAAACCCTCCTATTAGAAAAAGGAAAGAGAAAAAGTACATGTTCAGGCAAATGGCTTCATTTAGCAAACTGTATCTGTGTCTGATGGCTTCTGGAGCTGATGGGGGCTGAACAGTGTCTGTCAGGAGCAGAGACACTGTGGCGTGGAGCAGAGCACAAGTCCATGCCCCTGTTTACAAAAGTGCCCCAAGTCCTCACAATGAGCATTGCCAATCATTGTTTTCTCTAGCAAGATGTATCAGTCCCTTACTAGGAAAGTCATCCAGTCCTTCTTTTTCTCACGGACTGTAGCACTGAGACACAGCAGCAGAGGGGCAAGCAACGTAGTTTCAATTAAGGCCCACTGAAAAAGACCTCTTACTATGTTATAAATTCTATATTTATCCTGAAACACCAGCCCCATCCTGAGCCTTTCTCCTCCTCCTTTAATTGTTTGCAGAAATTTTTCCATTGTGTTTTCTTTTCCATTTTTTAGGACCAGTATTGCAATATAAATAGTCTTTTTTTCTTCTCTCTCTCTCTCTCTCTGTGTCTTTGCTAATAATTTGGTTTCTCTACTTGGCTGAATGTACACAACTCTGAGGTTTTGCGATATAATTGCATGATTGCTTCCAAATTTTCCAACCAATGGGGCATCTAATCAGTTGAAAAATTTCATTATCCACTGATATATGCTGGAGGGAAGGCAAAAAAAAGTTTTCTCCATGTATAATTTCCTTCCCTCTCCTCCCGCATATTTAACCTTCTCCCTCTACACCCAGGGCAGGGACAAAGTCAACCCAGCTGCAAAAGAATTGACTGCAAATCTGTTAGTTCAGGGGGTTTGTGATTGTGCCATGCTCCTTCACATGGAGATAACCCATTCAAATTTGACTCGGGGGCCATCCAGACAAAAAAATCCATGTGGTGTCTGATGTGTGGTATGGAGACAGGTATTGCCCTTATTGCCTAGAGAGCTGGTCTCTGGCCTGAAATGTCTGATTTCAGCAGATTTGTTTATTTTATTCAGTCTTGCAGTTGCAGCCCAAGAAAAAGAAAGAGGCATTTTTAATTCTGCCTCACCCAATTTTTCCTCCTGTACTTGGGTACAAATCTCTTTAGCCCTGACTTAATTTTAATTACCACACAAGGACACGACAGAGGTGGTTGCATCCTTTCACATGCCATCATTTTTCTGCCGAGATGTCTGACTTCAAGGCTCTGCTACGTTGAGCAAATCAGTTAAGACCACAGGTTAAGAATAAAAGAGGGGGAGGGAGGAAGGAACATCATTCTCCTTCCTCATCCAAAAAAACCTTTCAACTTTCTTAAGGGATTTAACTACACTTGGTGAAATACAAAAGCAAAAACTCTTGTCTCAGCTTCCCTTTGTCCTTGAGGCAGTGAAGCCCAACTTTGGTCCTCTTAGGGACACTGCATCCCTCTCTGTCTCCCAGGTTGTCCCCAGGGTCTTGCATGCTGGAAGAGGCAGAGGCAGGAGCCCACCATCCTTTCTTCCTCTGGCTGTTGCCATGCACAACGCATAAAACCCCCTTCCTCCTCAGATGGCTATTTAAGGATCAAAATCTGATCTAAAGGTTTCATCCTGTTTGAGCAGACTACTTAAAAAAAAAAAAAATAATCACTACCATTTCTAAAAGCTCAGTTACAAGTACCAACATTTGTACTATGTTTTGAACTGCCTGAATTATCTCATGGTGCAAAACTCTGAATGTTCAAAAAAAATTACTCTATTCCAAACAAAAAATAAAGCCCTCTTAGTTTGTCTTTTAATTGAAAGCGTCTCATGAAAATTGGAAATTTTCACTTACAATGAAAGTCCTTGCTTTCCACTTTCATATAAAAATAATCCCCTTCCAAATTAGGAAAGGAAAGGAAAGGAAAGGAAAGGAAAGGAAAGGAAAGGAAAGGAAAGGAAAGGAAAGGAAAGGAAAGGAAAGGAAAGGAAAGGAAAGGAAAGGAAAGGAAAGGAAAGGAAAGGAAAGGAAAGGAAAGGAAAGGAAAGGAAAGGAAAGGAAAGGAAAGGAAAGGAAAGGAAAGGAAAGGAAAGGAAAGGAAAGGAAAGGAAAGGAAAGGAAAGGAAAGGAAAGGAAAGGAAAGGAAAGGAAAGGAAAGGAAAGGAAAGGAAAGGAAAGGAAAGGAAAGGAAAGGAAAGGAAAGATACTTGACTAGCTTCTCTGAAAGTTAAAAAATAATAATCCACTTTTCATGGTTAAAGTTAAAACTACTCTCAAAATCTTACTTTAAGTCATCAGTGTGTTTTAGATATGGTTTCTTATTCATGAGGCATGAGCTCAAGTGCATTTATCTACCTGCAATATCAAGAAGTCATTTACAACAGATTTTTTGAAACAGGACTTTTTTATTTAAATATTCTTTGCAGGCTGCTCCCTGGAGCGCCCTGGATCTCATTAGAAGTGTGGTATTTTCCTCTTCCTCTAAAATTAAATTTAGTTTCCAATTAAAATTGGAATTGGCCCCTCTGACAGACACTTTGTTTCACTTTCAGGTCCAGATTTCTTACCATGTTGACCCTACCAAACGCCTTCAGTGACTTGTAAAAACAGTAAGGATTATGCACAGCTGCACAGATCAAAAATTCCCCCCAGCATTCAATTACTATCATGAGTCTTTTATCAATCTGCTCTAGAGTAGAGGGGGAAACAATTTTCCCACCCCATGAAACTGAGATTTCATGAACGTTCCCTTTCCACATTATGATGAAAAAAAAGACCTTTCAAAGTTTTTGGATTCATTTTGCAAAAACAGACTCCCACACTACAGGGGAACACTAACCGGGCGGTTGAGAGATTCCATTGGGGTACGGAGTAGCAGCAGCCGCAGGATTTCCACCTGCAGTACCGGGCTATGTGAAATGAGAGAGTAACTTCAGGAGACCCACATTCACATGTTGGTCCACCTCAGACTTCCTGCTGTGTTATCTTGGGCCAGTCTCTTCAGCCTTCTATTCCTGAACTCCTGCTCTCTACATTTCCTAGTCTCCCTTTTTCAAGATGATCTTTACAGGTCAAGAATGAGAACATAAGGCAAAAATGTGGGCAGCTGTCACCTAGGGTAAACCTCATTTCCAGAGTATGAGGTTGCTCTGGTTACCAACAGCAAATCCATGCTAAGAACAACTCCTGGATTCTTAGTAAACTAGAAAATCTCTTTAATTCATATGTAATTGAATGGTGCCAGCTAATTTTTAGAAACATAATAGCCTGTTACATAATCACAACAGTCTCAATAAATGTGGTTTGAGTTATTACTTAGTACTTTATTAACAGACAATAAATACAATCTAAAATCTAAATTAAATCCTCATTTGGTAGGTGCTTCATTTTGAAAGGGTATCAGAATGTGTCACTGAAGTCAAATGTCAGCATATTTAAAGTCACGTGACAAAAAGCCTGGTCCAGATGTTGTTTCAGATCTTGTTCAAGGGACAAGTGGAAGAATGTCCTTGGAGAACAGCTTCATACAGTACAGTCTCATCTGTTGCTCACACGTTTTGTCTGAACATTTAATCCTCAGCAGCACATAAGCTTTCTGGAGGTCACTTTTGGGCAATGTGCTTGGGAGGATCTTGGGAAACAGCCAGATGGTGTGAGAGCATGGTGGTATTTCTAGCTGGGTGACCACCCACTTCCTCCTATAAGACCCTCTGAATGTAAGAAACAAAAGCAGATGGACTAAAAACAAGAAAGAGGAAAGTTATTCAAAAATAATGTCTTGATTGGCAGCAAAAGGATGGAAATTGCTAGTTTCCTAAAAGTAGATGCTCACAAGCACTCCTGAGGATGCCCCACCTCAGGGACTACAGGGGCACAGTGCCTTGTTCTAGGCAACAAAATAGCATTGCCCAGGGAGAGGCCTTTGCTATTACTGTGGCTGGCAAGGCAGCTCCAGCCATTGCTTTCTGGTGATAACTCCTTCCACAACAATTTATGAGCTTTCACCATCTAGGGTTCAATTATTGCCATCTGGTCTACCTGGGTCAAAACCAAGAAAGGCAGGGAAGCCCTACAGTCTGCACAAAGAAATTAGTGAATAAATGAAAATGTAACTGATCTTTCCAAGTAGACCTGACAGCTGGATTTCCATGTGCTTTAGAAAATTCCTACAGGCTTCAGTTATGCTGACACTCAAGGAAGAGAGGACAGAATATTCTACAAATACTTACTCTCACTGAATTAGCTCACTTTGAAGAAGTTCATCACCATTTTCCTTCTTTGTAGCCTGGTAGCCTGGCAATAGAGGAGGACAGTAGCAACAACTGCAAGTAGCCCTACTGGCTATTTGTCCCAATGCTGCCCTCAGGAATGCATGTGTGAAAACAGGAGTAGTTACACAATCAACAATTTTGTTTGAAAGCTACAAGGGACTGTTCTGATCAGTCAAACCTCCAGAGAAGCCATGTAAGCTAGACCCCTGAATAAAGCCAACACAGATAAGTAGTGGTTCCTTGGCTACATAAAGAGGAAAAAGAAAGAAGGAACCACGTGCAGATGAATGAAAAGAGACTCTAGGCGGGTTTACAACATCAACCAAGTGCCTACTGTCTCACCAGGAGCGGGTGAGATACAGGAACAAGGCTAAAAGGTAGAGCTGGTGGAGTGGGGATCAAGGCTTCAGAGCTACTCTTAGTAGACAGAAAGAGGAATACAGACCACATGAGTGAACCAGCACAGAGAGCAAAGCGTCCTGGAAGATAGTTTTAACAACTGATTTAGAAACCAAGTCTGATTTTGACAGTTCTACTAAATTACAGCAAATTGCCCCCAGGTCAGTTCTGAAGGTAAGGAGAAACCAGAAACCATGTAGACACTTTGGTGTTCAGGGAGAGGAGATAATGAGGACTTGACTGATGGGAAAGAGCACAGAAATGAAAACTTGCACAGGTGAAGTGAAAGCAGAAGTGTGTAAATGCAGGGTTATACCCTAAGTTCAATTCTCAGGTAGTAAAAGAACCGGTGTAATCAAAGTCAAGCAGCAAGACTTTTAAAATAACATTGGCTACTCTGCAGGTTCATAAATTAAGAAGGGAAAGAGGGAGGCCAGAGGTCTTGCAGATCCTTTCTCAAAGAAGCCACAATAAGTGAGGTGTTAGGACGCGTGAGCGCACAGCAGATGGAAAACTTGAGCAAGATGCAAATTCACTCAACAACATTGGGGTTCAAACTAGCGTATCTAGTGAGACACCTGTATTTCAAGCCTTTTTTTTTCCCCAGAGAAGGAATGCTTGTATGGTCAGTGATACATGACTAAGAGAGTATCCATCTGCTCTACTACCTACTGAATGCCAAGGCCAATTTAGCTAAATTTGTTGGGAGGCTAGTGTCCGAGTAGAATCACTGTCTTCCAGCAGAAATAATGGATGCAGAAAGCCTTTCTGAATACCAGACATGCAAGATTTATTTTTGCTGATACATAGAGGATGCCATTGTTTGCAGCAGAAGAAAAATTTCTTCAGTCCTAGGTTTGTAGGCATATTTGTCAGCCAGTGGTATTAAACCCTAAAACTTCTATCCAAACCCTGCTGTATAGCACGAAAGAAGTTCAGTCTGTAATGCTGGTGTCCTGGTCACTTGGACCATGAGCACATCCTTTGGGAACTTGTTCAAGTGGTAGATCACATGCAGGTTTGGAAGAGAGAATTTCTCACATACTTTGAGCTCCTAATGGTCTGGTAGAGATTTTAATAAAATGCAGGCTCATTCTTATTTCTGTGTGCAAGTGACATGTCCCTGGCATTGTGTCATAGCCCTTTTCCCTCAGTCCACCATGATCTTTGTCTACTGGGGAAACACTTTACCTCCCTTCCCTGCTCCCTAAAATGAGTGTATAATACCTAGGATGTTGTTGGCATGAATGGAACATATGAAGAATAAGAGGAAACACACCTTCAATTGCAGTAGGCAGGGATACTACAAGCACTTCAGCAAATGCACAAGGCATTTCCACTGGGGATCACAAGAGGACAGATACAAAGGAGCGTGGAAAGAAATCCATATCTGTATCTAGGGCCTGATCCAAGGTCTTGCTGGAGCCGATGGAAAAATCCAATGGGCTTCAAATAAGGCCCTTATTCCAAAAAGGGGAAAGAGTTTAGAAAAAAAGAATAAAACATTAAAAAGCCAAAGGGAAAGAAGAGATAAATAACATTTACCCAAAACAAACCAGATGTTTCACCTCAAATCCACTTTCTGTTTCCATGAGAATAAAGACAAAGAAAATAATGGCTGTTAGCCTTTTCTTTCGGTCGGACAGCAGAGACCCAATGGGAGACGGACTTGAAGGCATGTGACCCTCACACGCTTCCTGTGTCATAAATGAGTCACGGCAGCAACATACTCATAAATACATTGGAAAGAATAATGTTAGTCTAAATACTTTGATTCAAGCAGAGGCAATAAAAGGCAAAAACCATCTTCAGCTTGCCTTAAACTCCCGTTTCCTTCGTTTTTCTTTTTTATATATACATATATTAAAGCAAAACTCTTAATTGCGTTTTCTGTTTCAAAATGGGCAATGTGTTTGGGAATGG
Organism: Leptosomus discolor; assembly: GCF_034619465.1. Taxonomy (NCBI): domain Eukaryota; kingdom Metazoa; phylum Chordata; class Aves; order Leptosomiformes; family Leptosomidae; genus Leptosomus; species Leptosomus discolor. Next base: position 17,458,157 of record NC_141395.1, on the reverse strand, counting down.
ATGAGCAGCATGGGCTTGCTGACTTGAGCCATTGGAGTTACAGTCTCTATGGAGCTTTTAAAGTTGCTGAGGAAGCAAAGCCAAAGCAATTTTCCAAGCAGAGATGACAGAACTGCGTAAAGCTCTGGTTTGCTGATGGGGGTTGCTCAGGCACACTGCTTTCATAGGACTTGCTGGACGTCACCGAGCCACAGCAAGGTCAGAAGAGAGCACTTGGCAGTTCTCATCCTAACAACATCCCTTGGAGACTCCTGGGAACTGAGGGATGAATGTAGACTTTTGCCTTTCCTGCATTTGCAGGCAGCAGCAAGGTTGTCTCTATTTAAATGTACTCAGTACCCCTAAAGAAGTTGAGGGTTCTCTAGCTCTTGACCCTCCCTACAAATAAATGATAGTATTTGGGGCAAAATTGGTGCTGCTGCCACAAAGATGGGAGAACATTTGCATGTAGTTCCCTAAAAAGCCCTATCAACTCATGGTTTGTAAGTGTAGGCAATGCAGATTGCATTTGACACTTTTTTTCTTGCAGAAAGGCCTCTGCTTTATCATTGCTTTTAAAGTTATCACACAGAAATGGCTCAACCTGAGGTTTTCCATGTTACAGCATCTGCTTCAGAATGGTTTTCTTTGAAGTTTCAGCTAGAACAGTTCCACTCCCAAGGAAAAGTGAAAAAAGAACTACACAACAGTTCCATTGAAAAACTGTAATGCCTTTGCTTAGAATAGGAATGTAAAATTCGACAGAAGGATTGCCCTGCTCTCAAAGATGGCACTTGTACCATCAATGTGAAAAACAAAAATCTACATAAATATGGTCAAGTTGTAAACTTCAAAAAACCCACAGGCTTAACAGAAAATTTTTCAGTGTTTGGCAGCTAAATTCTCAGACATCTAAGGATGCAATGAGCATGCTCTGATCCCCTAACTGCACTTATGCATGCAGCATGCTACTGCTTTGCGTGCCAACAGCTGAGCAGGGCTTTCTGGCATAGGCTGCTGGAGAACATTGTGGCACTGTATTGCAGGTGGACAGCACCTTCTGTGCTCCCATTTCTTCTCCTGTTAATATCTACACAGACCGGAAGAGGAGAAGGCTCCACAGACTAGAGAAATAAAATTAAGACAATGTGTCTTATTTCATTAAATGAAGGCTGTGATAATGTATAACAAACCCCCCCCCCCCCAAAAAAAAAAAAAACAAAAAAAAAGAAAACTTCGAACAAAGCTTGACCAGGATACCTTTACATCTGGCTTTTCTTAACTTAAGAATGTTTCAGTTTTGCAGATTTACTGTTAAATGTTGTGAGGCTTTTTTCTGTTTAGGCTGTTACTAGCCCTGAAACACTGGCAGCTGAAATTTAGATTGAAAATACAAGCAGCAAAATCTTTGTGTCCATAACAGGTCCCTCCACCCCCACAACACAAAGAAATTATTTCTCTTTGTTTTCAAAAGGGAGAGGGGAGTATTTAGGGTGTCCCTTTGCCAGCAGTTTAATAGAGAATTTGTCTCTTTCCCCACCCTTTTCTGGGTAAGATGGGTGAAATGTCTTTTGCAAGAACAGCCTCTGGCTGCCCTCCTGGTAGCCTAGTTTGTTTGACTTTGCTTTTGGGTGACTGCCTGCAAGCAAGCAAAAGCATGGAAGCTGAAAGCAAGCAGCAAGCTGATGCAATGGACAGGGTCCTTTGGGATCAACTTTACAAGAGCTAAGCAAAATCAAACAGAATTGAAACAAGCTCTGCCAAACACAAGGTAAATGGACATGATTCCCTTCTCCCTGCAGTTGATCAGAAATAAACTAAAGACAGGGTGTCTAAAGCAGGATCAGTGTCCAGATGAGAGGGTGGCAGATGCTGCCTTGAACAATGGAGGAGAGAGTGGGCATGCAGAGCAAACATGAAGCTGAAGGTAATGTAAGCAAACCCACACATCATCTACAGAGCTCAAAACACAGTACAACAAGGAATAACTTGCAGATGATACTCAAGAAAAGGTTCTTCCCAGGAAACCCTCTTCTGTCTCTCCAAATCATCTTTGATACATGGAAGCCTTTTAAAAAACATTTCTACTAATCACCTGCTATCTTGCTGTTTCAATGTTGTGGAGCCTTAACATGTCAACTTTCCATGTCACAAACAGACAAAAAGTGGGTATCTGTTAGAAGGCCTGAGACAGATGATGTCAGATCCTGAACAGTGCCATCCCAAGTCTCCCATTCCTCCCTTTTGGGATACACAGACAAGAGAAAGCCAAACTAATCAGGACAATCTGTATGGTGTTCAGAGGTAAGCTGCCATATCAACTACATAGAAGTCCAAGTCTTCTTTCAGGACCAGAGTTACTCCTCCTCTGCAGCAGAAATCTTGGAAGAGATGACAAACCTGATCTCTGAAGTTCTTGAACAGGGTAAAGCCAGACATATTCCTTTCCCTCTGTGGCACAGCAGGGTCCTTTGAGCCCCAGCAACAGCCATCAGTAGTGTGTGGAAGGCACATGCCACAGCAGATGGTGCCTCTGCCTGGTGTCACATTTGTTATTCACTTACAGTGCAGGCAGCCATGCCATTTGCAGTCTGAATACTGCAGATGTTTCGCTAAAGAGACACATAGTCCTCTTTGGTGCAGGGAACAGAGCCATTCTATTCCCTTGGATTTGGAGCTGGTTGAACAACAAACTCCACACCACGAGGTGAAATAGCAGGAGAATGCCTTAACAGCAGTGATGGACAGCAATTCCTCTCCTGTTTCATAGCTTCTGTCCCTGTAGACCATTAACACAGCCCATTCCAAACTCCAACACTTTCACCTTCAGCTTATTTTAATTTATTTCTTCAGAGGAGAGTTGTTTTTCACTGTTCAGAGGAAAGTTGTTTTTCACTGTTCAGAGGAAATTCCTGGTTGCCTGAAGATCCTCTGTATAAAACCCACTGTGAGCTGCATTCCACAGGTCTCACTAGAATTTGGACTTCTTTGTTTTGTCCTTGAAAGCCTGCTCTGAGCTCCAAAAAGGAAGGGGAAATGATTGGGGCATTTGTGTCTTGCAGAAGTTGAAGTGAGACATGCTTACTTTTAATACAGGATATAAGGGATTCTTTTGACAATATCCATTCACTCTACCAATGACTGAATTAAAAAAAAAAAACAACAAACTTTATTACCCCTCCGGTGGCTGCTGCACAAATCATTTTTGCAGATGTACATGGGTCTCGTTCAAATTGCAACAGCACTACAAATGGTGACAGAGTTGCTCTGATTTTGGAATATCATTTTCCACCCAAAAAGGGTGAATCCGTCATCTTGTCCCACGTTGTCCGCAATCCCCATTTCTTACACTATATACTTGTTGCACCCAAGTATACAGTTCTGGCTAGTTCTCTTCAAGAAAGATGAAGCAGGTGCAAAAGACAGCCTACTAAAAGTGGAATTATGCTTTTAGTAGTAGAATGAAGTCATTCATCAGGAGTGGAAAAGAAGTATTTCAGCCAGCATTGGTTCAGACAAAGGTATAGGAATAAACTGGCCCACAAGAGAGTCAGGTGGAAAGTGTGGAGAAATTTTAAAGAATAACTGAGAGGAATAAGGTCCTTGTAAAGGTTTCTAACAGAAAAGATGCAAGAAATTGTTGCTGTTGGAAGAAACATTAGACCTTCCCAGACACTGTATGATGTTCTCTGTAAAACACGTGATGACGTGACATCTTTCCTGGCCCTAAATTTGACATTCAGCTGTCCTTCACTGATACCCATTACAGGTCCAGATCAGGAGGTTACTCTCCTCTAGGCAATGCTCTTGCAATCCTCCTCAAAAAGTCACACTGATCCCTCTGTTCCACATCTGTGGAAATCTATGGATATGTACTTCCAGCACATTGTCATTCTGCCAGCCAGCAGACTTCACCTAGGTGTGCTGATATGGGTCTTTATAGCCCTCCAAGCAATTCAGCAGGGGAAATTTCAGTCTCCACCACCTTGGAGTCTCTTCATCTAGATTTGTACTCCATGGAGGACAGTTAGCCATAGATTTTTTTTTTTATACCATTCATGCAGCACCAACAGAAAGTTCCTTTTTAACCTCATAAAGGTGAAGCCAACAGCTAAAGTGTCTAGACGACCAAATAAAATAGGAAAACACTGTTGACAGAGGCCATTGTAATACAGGTTAAGATTCTTCTGTTCTTATGACTGGAAAAGTGAGGCTCAAAGTCAGTAAAAGTTCCATCAGGAACATATATCCTGTATTAGTAGTAAGTAAGTCTACACTCCTGTTAGGTAAGACATCCCATAGTATAAAGCAGAATGGTACTTCTCTTACATCTTATTTGGCATTGAAGAGCACATCCTATACTATTTTTCTGATTTTTAAGTAATGTTCATGTGTCATCTTCCTCATCTGAGAGTCTGTTTAAAACCTTGCCATGGACCAGCATTGTGTTGCTACCTCAGCACCTCAAAAAGCAGTTCTGCAAAACAAACAAACAAACAAAAAACCTGGCAGAAAATTAAGAAAAGACTTTTTTAAAGGAACATCAATTTAGGAAAAAAAAAGTTGAGAAGCACAACTGTTAGCTCTAGAAACCTGACTTTAATAGTTGTTTTTATTGCTAATATAAGCACAGAATAGAACTGTATGTGCTTTGTGCCCCATCCAATATAAAATTAACATTGAAACTATAGTGGTTAAGTATGCAGAGGCAGTTTCTCCAAATAATAATCTCAATATCAAAAGGCTATTGCTATTATTTAGTATACTGAATAAAGTGAAGTGTTTTCAAAAGCTTCTTGTAGGGGCCTGTAGACATAAGAGAAGCCTAACCCCAGAGCATTAAAGGAAAACCATTTCAGCCAATCAAATCTAGCTACATGTGTATTTATAAACTGGCACAATTTTTGAGGTACTAATATTAGATTTAGATCTCAGCCTCCAACTTCCAAGTGAAATCAGTTCACTTGTCGCTAGGATGGCAAAACATGATCCAAAATACACAAGGACAAACATTTTAGCCCTGGTGTCCAAAGGAAGTGGCAATTCAGTGATCACACTGGCCAGCTGTACCCCTTTCACAACCAATTTCAGCTAGTTCCAACATCACTTAACAGAAATATCAGGACTGCTCCCTTTTACTCATATCTGTGAAAAGCAGCATGGGATCACACAAAGACACATGGCTTGTCATGTAGGGAAGTAAAAAAATCAATAACATCAAGGTGCTCATATGGAAGAGTGGATTTTTGGGGCTTTTTTTTTTGTTTTGGGTTTGTTGTTTGTTTTGGTTTTTTTTTTTTTTACAGTTCAGAGTGATTTGTTTTCTTAATGAAAACTGAAAACCAGAAGTACAGCACAAGCCCTTTAAAAAGGAGCAGAGGTGGAGGAGCTACTGCATGAACATAGCAACACAGGATCATCTTGCTTCAAAAACATTTTACTATTTTGAAACAGTACACAAAGTCATAAAAAATAGCAATGGGCTTTGCCAAAAAAGCATCCAGAGGAGAAGAGGCAAGGAAAGAACAGAGAAGGAACAGTGGAAATAAATCTTTCCAAACAAAGTGACAAGTCCAAAAATAATGAGAACTAAAGTTCAAAGAAGAAATCTAAACTGAAGTAGAAAGAGAGAACAACCATACACAGACAGTGGGGGCATGGGGGTGTGCATTATGCTGGTGGGGGGGTACACAGCAAAATCCTGTGCTGCCTCCTCAGCTAGTATTAAGGGTTCAAATCAGGACATCAGCTCTTGACAGACATTTAGAAATGCACGTTTATACATCCTGCTATGATGCCTGGCCCTCAAAGTTTTCAGATCCCATCAAACACTTTAATCATCAGGATTGTTTTTTCCCTACACAACGAATTGAATTTCCAATATTTTTTTTTAGCCTGCACAGTGACATTATTCTATACTTGATGACACCTTCCAAGTTGGTGACAACTGGGTGGTCTGGTTGACATGTTGTATTTTCCCTTCCTTAGCCCCAATGGCTTCCCTCTCACCTTTTATTCACCACACAATCAGGATAGAAAGAAACACAAAGCAGCACAAACTGAACACACAGCACACAGAGGTTGTGGTTAAAGGCAAAGCTTTTAACTACAGCTTCTGAAGCAGACCACAGAGTCAGAGGCAGTGGATTAACTCCTTAGGAAGGCACAACATTCTTCTGTTTTTCAACAGAATAAACACAACTCAGGTGACCATAATACAAGTGTATTCACTACAGGATTTAATACACTTACAGCAAGATCATTTAGCAGCATGATCTGTGTTCAGAGCCTGCAGTTCTTTGCAGAGACAGAAAAATAGGAGTGCTGAGTCATGGTGCGTTGCTTTGGGTGCCTCTCAGTTCAAACACCAGGTATTTGCTTTGGGGAGCTCAAAGACAGGCAAGTAGCTTTCACACGTACCAGGCTGGGCTACATTAGTTGTCAAGGACAACCCATCCTTCCCCACCCACCACAACTAAAAACTCCTTTGCTGGCTCCTCACAGATTTTTAATCATTGCTACTCCTTCACATTGCATGCTCTGCACTCCATTTCAACCTAAAGTACAGGGACACTAAACAGGCATACGGTGAACAGGTACAAAACAGCTTTTTTATGATAAAACATATCAAAGAAGAAATAAGAGCTAATCTGAGAAAGTGTTCTCACTAGTAAGAAAGCAGCCTCTTATTGACAACCAGACTCTTTCTTGCATGACCCTCTTTGGAGTCCTACAGCAGAGATTACATTAGCAAGAAAACAGCAACAAACAAAAATCTGCCTACCTAGGCTTTCAGACATCTAGGACAGATCTGATTTTCCTCTGTTTTCTTACAGAAAGGCTTCCTTTTGCTACAACAGAATATTAACATCATCTCTGTAGAAAAGAAAAACATTTTTGTTTTCCCCTATTTTCTTCCCAAGTGAAGCCCTTCCTCTCCTCCTAAAATACTACCAACCCTCCTCTTTAGCAACACATCTCATAAGATACAAGCTGGCCTAAGTTGAGGGTTTATATAAGAGCAATGAACCACAGACACTGGAGATAACATTAATGAGCCACAGATGTTGCCAGCTCCAGCTTTGATTTAAAAGGGATGAGGCAGGGGGTAGGGAACTTTTGGGGCTTGAAAAGAAAATGGAGGCTCTAGAGGCTTTTTCTTTCTCCTAGAATCAGCTCTTTTACTATCAAGCCTGATTTTCTCTTGAATAAGTCTGACCTTATATATATAGGCTTTTGTCTGTAAAGTTGCTCAGGCACAGAGCAGCTAGTCTAATCCTCTAGAGCATAAATTCAAAGAAGAGCTGAGGGTAAACTGGGTATCTAAATCTAATCTTAGGTTCTTCACTGTGGCTTGAAAAGGTTAAAACTACAAAAGCCTCAGGCTAGATCCTGGCACAGCTAATGGAACAGCTATCTTAGTTGCAGGGGTGAGATAGCTCAAATGTTTGGAAATCCAGGCATGAAATGCAATTTATTAAGGCCAGAACTTTTTCTTTTCTGTTATGTTGTCCCATACCAAAGGGTAGTTTTAAAGCAATCGTCTATATAGCATGAGCTGGTTTTCCCTACGAAATAGGAGACTAAGCAATCTGATTTTTTAAATCGGTTGTAGAGGGACAACAGAAGTGTCTTTATTTCTGCTTTGTAGTGGCAGAATAAAGAGACATATGTTAGTTGACTTTTCTGTATTGATTGCTCACAGTCCTTGTTATAAAGGCTGGCAGTTTTATTATTGCATCTCCTCAAAATAACAATGCTCTACATAAGAGGGAAGAAAAAAAAGATGTCTGACTTATTATTTGTATTAAAGTAGTGCCCAGAGGCACTGACAAAATCCAGGACTCTTACACTGGATGAGGTAGGAATGCGGGATAAGAGACAGCTCTGTTGTAATGTTAATATTTGCTCATGCTATAATGAGGCAAGAGTCACCAGGGGCATTTTGTGTGAGGGGCTGAAGTGTAGGTAGACTAAATGATGTGCATGAAGTTACATGAGAATTTTGAGGCCGAATCAGGAGATTAACCTGCCCCTCTTAAATCCAACTTTGTGTGCTAAACCAAAAGAGTATTCCTTTTTTTTCCCTTTAAAGGGCTCTAATTGTGCCCAACCACTGCCTCAGCTCTCTAAAGCTGGTAGCTGCAAGTAATTCAATAACAAAAATGTTCTGACAAAGTCATTTTTAGCTTGTTAATTATTCCCAAACACATTCTTTCCCCTTCAAGTGGAGCTAGATGACATCAAAGCTGTTTGAGGGATGGAGGAACACTTGAAGTATTAGCAAGAACAATGGAACAGACTATCCATTTTATTCCAACTCATTTAAAGGGGAAAAGGCTGGATGTTGTCCAAATCTTACCTTGAGAACTGATAATAGAAAATGATTGGGAGTCCAGCTCTTACTCTTGTCATGCTTGTACAAGGCAGTGTTGCGAAGGTCAGAAATCACCTGTCTCTGATATGTTATGCTAATAGCCTAGGAATGGATGTGTGAGGCTAAAAAACATTGCTTGGAGATTGCGGGGAGCTCTCAAACTCAACAAGGGAACTCCAAAATAAAGGATCTACAACACTTCTACAGTCTGGTGTAAAATTGGGAATAATGCAGTTACAGAGGCAAATATGGAAAGAAGAATCCCCCTTGGAAATGAAGGCTGAATAATTGCCTGAATCTGTTATTACAGACATAAAAAGTAATAGGGGAATGGTGGGATAGAGAAGCAGTTTCTACAGCATCCAGCTGTAGAAGTTCCAGTGGAGGCCTACTCTGAAGTGGTGGAATTGCCTCTTTGGGTTCGACCTCCTAAAGTCTGCTAAGAAAACTTATGGACTGCATAAAATCCTGCTGGACTGAGTCTGCTAGCAGAATTGCTGAGTTGAAAAGGGTCCTGTCTTAATTTCAGCCACATTAGCTTTCTAATACTGGATCAAGACATGCTGTTAGTTACAGGGCAAAAGCCTCTGATGAAGGCTTAGACACACACTCACTTAGCAGACAGCAGTATGGTCAAATGTGTCACTGCCATCCCTTTCACCTTTCTGCCAGTGTTAATTTGGTGGAAGGGGGAATAAAAGCACTCCCTGGAGAAGCAGGGATTTCTGTCCTCTTCTGTGTGGCTTTAATGTAGAAATATGAGTAACACCTGTCTGAATCATGTAAGGCCTGAATGCAAGTCTAGTGAAGTCATCTTATCACTGGAGCCAGGGGAAAAAAAAATAGCTCCAGAGAGAAGTGGTAGAAGAAAAATTGAAGGAAGTGAGATATGATAGATCATGCTTTTATTTGTGGTAAGGCATTTTGCAGTCTTACATGGAGAAGGAGGCAATTGGTGTTAGGAAAACGATCATGGTTTTTCTACACCCTGTAAGATGCAAAATTATTTTTTCTTTGATTTGGCTGGTGATCCACTGTAGATTCCAATAAGCCAGAGTGCCAGAGCACCAGATCTTGTACTAAATCTTGTTGATAAGCTTCTGAATGCCTGCTTACAAACTTTGGCCCAGTGGTCAAAGACTGTGCATATAAAGTCCTGGTGTAGAGCTCATTTACCTGGCCAAGGTGTAACACAACAGTGTGGAGATTTCTGTTTGAAGAGACAAGAAGTAAATCCACCATGTAAGGCATGCAAATCCTTTCGAAACACAGTGACTATCTGTGTTACTTGGGCTCCCAAGGGTAGAAAAGTCTCATATCAGGACCTTTCATCTGGTCTGAAACCTGGGGTCTTGAGTATCTCTGTGCTGTTCCTGTGCTCTGCCTAAATAAGGGTATGTCAGGCATTGCCAGCCAGTGCTGGCTGGATGCTGAGAATTATATTCTCAGCAATATTATTGCTAGGTGACTGAACTTCGTAGAGTTAGACTTTAAATTTTAGAGGCTAGAAATTAGCCTGAGAGTGGAGCCATTTGTATTATCATTCTAACCAAACAACTCAGTTTTTACACAATGTTTTTTAATAGGGGAAATCTATAAATAGTTTTTTTCTTAATCATATTGACAAGAAACATGCATGGAGAATATTACAAGTACATGCATCAACAACATTGAAATGAAAATAGGACTGTATTTGAAGTACAGTCTAAATGACTAAAGGCATTTTGATTCTATTCAGATCAAAATGGCAAGAAAATGTCAACAGCAGAACAGTTGAATTTCATAGTCTAGTGGCAGCATTTTACACTAATTTCTGAATTTTTGGTTACTGGCTTGGCTGTCACAGTAACATGATCAAAATCACAGCTCTACCTCTTTTTCATTTTCAGGAGATGCTGCTCAGATTGCTAGCTCTTCAGCTGCTGCTTCAGTGAATACGGACTTTTAAAATGAATCTAATTTTCTGAATGAACATTCTTAAATTTGTTGGCAATAAATAACACAGCATCAAAATGATCAGAATATTTGTTGAATATACTCCAATACTATATAACAATACCAAATGGGATCTTCTAAACATAACTACCTGGTAACAGGGGGGTGAGTACCTACGGATATGAAGACTGCTGCAGAATTCTCGCTGCACTCTGTTAAACAGAACTTCACTTGAATTGTTCAGCAAAGATAAAAAATCAAGGTGTTTTGTAATTGGTATTTCATTCCATCCTTCTTGTAGGTTTCCATTGCAATGGAGGTCAAATCCAGGTCAGCTGTAGGACTTAAAACTTTAGTGTAATCACTTCAGGCGGAAAAATGGGTATAAGGCCTGTCTCTATTCTAGAAACCCACCAAACATAAAAGAGGAGTTTTTTGAGTTTTCTATAACCCAAAATAAGTTTCATGGTTTGAGACCTTCTACTTCCAAAACAAACTGGAACTAGGAGAACAGTAGCAAACTAAGTCAGACCTCTACAGGAATGTCCCCACTAGAGTGGAGAAAATAACACAGCTGTACAGAAAACAGAACTTCAAAGTCTAGTTTTAGTAGGGTACAAATTGGGGAACATGAATTGGAAGCAGTGCTAAATTCAGGAAACAAAAATGAAAAGAATGGCCCAATTTGCTCTCATCAACCCTGATGTAAACCTGGAATTATTCCATGAAAGCTGTGGTGTTAAACAGCCTTTATGCCTTTCACTCAGACCTCAGGATGATGCATCTCAGGTTGCATACCAGAGCAGCTCCCTAACACTGGCACAAGTTAGGAAGGCTCAGACTAGGAATACTTTGGCAAACTAAGTGGAAGTCGTGGCCTTGGTTGGCTTTTCATATTGAAGTTGTAAGCTGTGTTTACTGAGCACTAAAGCTGCATGTCCATTCCAGCAAAAAGAAGACAGGAGAAGAGGACTGTACTACTAAAGAACCACTAACTGAATTTGGATGATACACAAAGGAGCTTTTAGGTATGAACACGGGATATTTGAGGTGGGTCTGAGCAAGCAGAGGACAGAGGCAAAGCTGCTGCAGTGCCCTGAAATGGTGACATGACTCTTGGCAGTGGGGATAAAAGCATCAGGAAATTGCTGGGAAAGTGATTTTCGGTGGCTAGTTGTGGATCCAGCTGTGATTTGTTTCACCTGAACCTGGTTTTGAACCTGTTTTGTGTCTCCTATACATCTGCCTGTATCTGAGAGAAAGCAACAGCACTGCAGCAAACCTAAAAGAGCATTAATCTCTTCTTGTTCCTAGCAGGGTTTTCTCATCCAACAATTCCTTTGTCCTTAGAGTCAGAAAAGAATAATATTATCTTGCACCCTCTTCCTTCCTGTGGTGATAGGATTTTGTTCCAGTAGGCACTCTCCTGCAGAGGGCCACCAGAATATAGTTTCTTCAAGAACAAGTTATTTTAAAAGATCAAAACATCCAGGAGGAATTATCTTGGCTGCCCTTTAAAAATCTTCCTTTCTCATCTTCTTCCTTTCTTATTTTTTCTCATTCCTTCCCTGTAAAATGAAGCTTTTTTGGCAGAAACAGTGGCAGATTCAAAATGTATGAGCTGAGGACAGGATATTGGATCCTCAGTGGGAGAGAGATGGAACCCAGTGCCTATGTCCACGTCTCTCTACCATGTTCAGCAGGGAAGTGACCACAGTGGAGCCTGAAATTAAACGCACTGTTGTTGCTGCGAGTTTTTATTGTTGTTGTTACAATTGTTGTCCCAGGGCAGCAGAGCTGTATAGAGAAGAAGGAACAGAAAATGCTGCAGATGGAAGGAAATAAAAAAAAAATATTTTGTGGGTTAATTTAAGGGCTAAGAGTGGTCCACTAGGCAGGGTATCAAACCACAGTGAGCTGAAGAGTTTAAGGTGATTTGCCGAAGTATAGTTTATAGTTCCTGTGTCTTTTCCAAGTTGAGATTTTGCCCAAAAGATAAGAGCTTTCTTAATGTATCTACAGGTAAATTGAGGACATCTAGGAATCATGAAAAGGAGGAAGTAGGAAGCAGTGTAAAATAGTGCCATGATGGATTTCAGGCATGGCCCTGGAGCTTATTGTGAATTCAGTATCCAGTCAACATTCACCTAGACTACCCGGTCTTCTGTGCCTAAGAAGATTTTAGTCTGAGACTGTACTAGAAAACAAGTTCTGTCCAGCAAAGCTGGGCTCTGGTATGCTGTTCAGGATTTTAGATATACTCATGGTGGCTCACTGTAGGAATAGGTAGATATAATGACTTCCAGATCTGGATATGGAAATGCTGGAAATAGAGTGTCCCCACCAAGGAATCTGCCCTGAGGGGTGCTGGAACAACAAGTTCTTTGTTTACACTGCTTATTGGTTATGAATGGATAGCATGGGATCATAGTTTCCCTCTCCGTCCTTCATTGGTAAATAGATTGGAAAGGGAGTCTGGCTACGCAGGTGGTGTTTCTCTGAAAGACAGCAAACTTTTTGGCTCCTACCTTTTGTCCTGGGACAAATTCCATTTTGTGTGGATTTTTACTGTGATGGACACAGTGCATCAGTGTGTAACAGGTAAAGACTGAACAGCGAGGATTTCTTTGTAGTTGTATCATTCTCTGGTGAGGCAACCGTAGGTCAATGGCTTGATCTCCCTCAACCTCAGTTTGACTGTCTGCAGAATGGCAATAATGATATCAGCTGCTTTTATAAACAGCTGGTAAGTAAGGACTGATAAGGACTATCTGATAATAATCCTTCAATTATTATTATGAATTGCTCCCCTGCTTTATTCATGTTTAAACTATCTTAAGCCTTGTCACTTTTTTCTCTCTTGGTTTGCTGGGGCTGTGTATTAAGGGAATGTGTTGGGATTAATCCAAACCACACATGTCTTCATCCTGCCTTATCAAAGTGAAATAATTTTATACAAAGTTTTGGGTTCAGCAAGGCGTATTTGGTTTTGAGCTCCTGGAATTAAGGCATATTGGGGTGGGGGGAACGTGGAGGAGGGGAGGAAATGTCTCCTTTCTCTGTGCCATGACTTGGCGGTGCAGTGGGTTGAGAAGTCCCACCCTCAGCTCATCCTGTGTCTCCTCCTATCCTGCACTAGTGCAAAATTTCCAGTGGTTATCTGTAAGAGGAATCTCTTCCTGCCCAGCTTTGTGTCCTGCCCCATCCCTGGAAATTTCCAGAAAATAGTATTAGAATTAATTTTACCTAAATTAGCTAATAGTTCTTGCAACACCTGAATTTGTCTTTTCAAGACATAAACTACCCCTCAACAGTACCAACTTTTTTAAAGGCCCAGTTTTCCTCCCCACCACTTACATAGTGGACCCATCCTGAATTACATCCAGATGAAAGTCTGCTTTTGAAAGATTTGAGGCACATCAGCATTCAGAGATTCTCAAGGTACAGAAATTTGGCAGCATCTGTGCATGTCTTCACACTCCAGTGTCCTCCCTTGAATGGTGAAGGCCTGCCAGTTATTGAGTGTTATTATACAATTAACCCTGTTGGGAGAAACGTCCACGCAGTCGTGGATTGTAACTGTAAAGCATGTAACAAATCATCACAATGCAGTCAACCCTACCAGTGCTGAAAACCTTTCCCTTTTCCTCTGGGGCATTTAAAATGTCATTTGTTAGGCACATTTTTTCTTTTATATGTTTTATTATTAATAATAATACAATAATGATGAAAAGATCCTCGAAGAAGCCTCAGGAAAGGAATTTTATAAACATTACCGTGGAATAAAATAAGCGCATTCCATTTTATCAGGACATTTTCCATTATAAATGGCCAGCTTTCTCATCACCCTGCCAACAGCTTTGCCTGCCATCTGTTCACTGATGTCATACTATAAAGTTTGCTCGCAAAACTGCTCGTTAGGAAGTCCAGGGTTGTGCTAGAGAAGTTTTGTTTAGGAATAAATATGCTGGCATCTCTCAAGTTTTTAATCTTTTTTTTGTTTTTATTTTTTTTAAAGAATGACTTTTTTGTTTGTTTCAAAGCTCAGATTGCTGTCTTCACTATACAAAGATAATGAGTAACATTTTCTGAAATTACTGGAGATTTTGGCTCTTTTTATTATGGAGGGATTATGTGGGACATCTTGAGAGAGAGAACCTGGGAACTGGGTTTTCCAAAAATGCTGTAAGTTTGTCTTCTGGAAAACACGCTCACTTCAGGCAGGCTAAGTTGGGCATCTTAAATTCTTAACCAATGCCTTAGAAAATACATGGCAAATAGATCCAGTTAGGAAGTGAAAGGGGAGGGGAGAGAGATGTGTCCCTCAGGGAAGAAAAAAAATCTTTTTTATTGAAAGAAGGAGAGATAAAAAAGAAAGAAAGAAAAAGAAAAGCAAGCAAGCAATGAGATCTCCTTTCATGTCTCCAGTTTTCAGAAAAACTCACAGCAATTCCAAGTGGGAGATGAAAATATTATATATTTAACACTTCCTCTCTCCCAGGAAAAAGCAATTGTACTTGGAAATGACAACAAAAACATAATGGAAACTTGATGTCAGGGTGCTGCTATGGCCAAGCTCAGCCTTGGCTGGACTACAGTTTCCATCATGCAACATCACTATTTTCTAGTCTTTCTAAACTGAGAAGCCCACGCCTTTCCTTCACCACCCTAGTCACAGCAGCATCAAGAGGCATTGAATGTGTTCTTCCCTGTTGCCCCAACCCTGGCTAGCCTATCACTCCCCAAATACTTCCAGCAAACCTGCCCCATCCTTCCTGGGAGGTGGAGACTGCACAATTTGGAAACCAGGCAGGCTAAACTGTGGTAGGATGTAGCCTGGGCCAGGAGTGGTTAGGACACAATGCAGGCAGAGAAACAAGCTCCTGGGTTCTGAGGTGGTGGCAGGTTTTGGGTGGCAGTGCAGGAGCAGGCATCTGAGGTGGGGAAGGGGCTGGGAGGGGTAGGGAGGATGTGGATGCCACAGCCACGCTGGCTGGTGTGGGGAGCTTTTGTAATCCTCCCGTGAGGCAAAGGCAGACTGGCTTCTGTCCTGAGTGTGTCTGTAGAGGGTCTCCCATGGGATTTTCTTGCTAAGGAAGCCATCTTGCTGCTAACAGGACAAGGTGAGATGTGGACTCTGCCTGCGCCATGGAACTTTGGAAGAAGCATGGAGATTGCCCCAAGAGGGCACGTGTTGACAAGTTTAGGATGCCATTCCATGGTTTAGACCCATGTAAAACACTATGGGCATAACCAGAAGCTCCTTCTGAGCATTTCCCCCAGGGCTTGCTGCCAGGTCAGCCACAGTATCTCAGCCTTGATCCTGTGGCCTTGAGTGGGTACCTGTAGCCAGAGCTTCTGTTTCACAACCAGACTTGCAGCGTATTTCTGTATATATTGAACAGGTTAGCACAGGAATAAAATGGTAGGACTCTGGGAAGAAAAAGGGCATTGGAGACCCTGTTTCATAAAAGAAGGCAGGGAACTTTGCTTGCGTTTTGTAGGAAAACAAGGGTCAAAAAAGTTGGCTTAACTTCCCATAACTACGCCGAGGTTGGAGAGAGTAAGATGTCAGAAAGTGGGAACAGCTATTTAAGTTGAAGTAAAAATGCTTCATACCAGGAGACACAAAGATAAGTGTTGCCAGGAATAAACTAAAACCAGAAAGGAAGAAAGGAGAGGGTTTCTGACCATTTGAGGAGTAAACTTCTGCCCTTCCCAAAAGAGGAGTAGGGATAAAGAATCCAGCTTGCCCTCCAGTGGAACTTTCCCCTGTATGATAAAAGGATAACATGCTTGTTAGCAGTGTGGTCCAGGAGGGCTGAAGGAGATATAATGTCCCCACGTTTTCTGTTCTTCTGCCCCACAAAGCCAGAGTGTTTGGCCCTGACCTCTGAACCATCTTGCTGCTGAATCCAGCATCACTGCATATCCAAATTAGAACACCACATTTGTAATTAAGTCTCAGGCAAGATCTTTATTCAGTAAGTGGCCCTAAAGAGCCCTTTTTTTTTGTCCTTGGTCAAATCCCAGATCACTGAAGAAAGCAGCACAGAAGCTAAAAATGAGTCAATTTAATAGAAAATGGGAAATGTTCCTGGGTCAAGTGTGCATCTGTGCCTCTTTATATATCCTAGTCTAAATATAGGTGCTCTGAGGGCTTGCTACAGATAACTGGAAAAAGGAAGGTGAAAAGAAAGAAGCCACTTAATTTCCTCTTTCCCTTCCCCCAGCCTGCAGAGTGTTTGCAAACCCCTGATCTGTGCCAGTTTAACCTCTTGAAGGCTCTGGATAGTGAAGCCACAAAACTGGGAGGACTGGAGGAAATCCCACCCGCAAAGTCGAGTGGCAAGGAAAGGCTTTTCTTTTTTAATCACTGTGCTTAATCCTGCCTTTCCTAAACACTGTCGAAGGCTGGAGTTGGTCATTTGTTTTCTTAAATTACCATAAATTGGAATTTATGGGCCAGGTGATTCTCTTTGAAAAGAGTCCTTGTGTGCTGGAGAGGGGAGGGTGGGGCCAACCTGTCAGCAGGGAGCTTTTGGACTACACGAAAAGCAATTCTTTGTTGTTCTCTTTCCCCATCAATATTCCCCCATAGAAAAATAAATAAATAAAAGTGTTTGACCTTCTTTTAACAGCTGCCCATAAAAGTTCCTTTCTTAAGTCTTTTTTTTAAATTATTTTTTTCTTTTTATTGGTCCTCCTTATTCCTTGGCAGAGTAAAGGAGGAGTAAGAGAATTCTAGAGACAGCGGGATCCTCTTGGGGACATACCTTCTTTCAGTACTTTTTTTTTTATGTAGGCCATTTTGGAGACAAGTAGGTGTTTTTTTTTCCACTAAGAAAGATTTCAGGGCATAGGTCAATGATGTCTTGGGTCTTGCAGCTTACCCCTCTATCATGAACCAAGTATATCCTCTTTGCTGAGGAGGAGAAGGATGTTGTTTTGTGTTCCCAATATCAACACAGATTTCCCTGGGCTAAGTACTCTGAGCTTCTCTGCATTGCATACTGTACGCTTTTTAGTGAGGTTTATGCTAACATGTTTTACCTTGTTCTGCCTGGGGCTAAGAAAGGCAATAAGTTGCTTTCTAGGTCTCCTATGGATTGGATGAGAAGTAATGGGATTAAATTGCACTGAGAAGGAGTCAGGTTAGACATCAGGAAACACTTTTTCACAGAGAGAATAGTTAAATGCTGGAATATATTGCCTAGGGAAGGGGTGGAATCTGTGTTATTAGAATTTTTTAAGAAGAAGTTAGAAAAGTGTTTGGCAGAAATAGAGCTGAATCCTGCCGTAGGACAGGGGATTTGACTTAACTGGTGTTCCTCAGTCCTTGCTTCTCCTCTCCCAATTCATCGGAGGATGACTTCACCTTTCTGATCCAGGAGGAACTACAGTTCACCTAGTGCAATGTTTCTACAATAGATTGCACTTCCAGCCTACTGCAAACCGTGTTAATGTCGTCATCCCTCTCCCCCTCCCCGATTTCCTTGCTTGCTCCCACATGTGGAAATGAGTCTACATGCTGGAAAATTAAGTTGTTGCAAAGTTTCCTGGCTACTGCCTGATGCCTACCAGACCATGGACCACAGACTGAAGAATGCTGGTTGTAGTGACCTCCTGAGGTCCATTCCAGTCTTAATTTCTCTGATCCTAGCAGCGCTCATGCGGTTCGTCACTGTGATTCTATTGACGCATGATAATTTGAGCCTTAGTAATAGTTATGCTCCTGAGCCCTGGGAAAGAAAGGACTGTTCATTGGTGAGATCGACAGCCTGGAAACAGGACAAATAACTTAAAATCCTAGCCCCTTGGTAAACCTGCTGTTAGGAAGTCCCTTAGGTCCAAACCTTAAGGTGTATCCTCAACTGAAATCAGACAGCCTGCCTTTCCAGCCTCTGCACACGTGTTGCCATTTCTGCCCAGGGACAAGGGAGATACCTCAAATGTCACATGCCAGCAGCAATGAATTGTAGAGGCATTCACTGAAAATTGAAAAAGCTATGGATAAAATTGGTATACTTATCACTTGTGTTTACTTATGCACATATCCAGCCAGGTTCTTCAAGGTTTTAGAGGTGTGATGAAGTATTCCTCCTGATTAGTATAAACATCTGGGTGAATACAAATCAGAATATTATGTACCATTAAAACTCGTCTTAGAGAGACCCATCAAACATGTTGAATAAATGTTTGGCCTTCTTTGCCTTCTTGGGACTTAATTCTTCGAAGAGCGGTTTATTTCATCTGAGTATTTTGGAAAGGAAATCTGAGGCATACAAAAGTGATCAACCTGTGCTCTTGTCTGAGTTATACTTGACATTGGATATATATCTGGCTACCCAAAGAGATGGTATAGTCCACATAGCCCTTTGATAGATACTGATTTTTTTTTCTTCCAATCTCTCCATCATCCACCCTGCATGAACATGATGTATCCAAATCAATGTTGCATGACTCATTGTTCTCCATCCAAAGCCCTGGGTCTCCAGTTCACCTACCGACACCTGCGCTGCTTGTCCTCTGCCCTTGTGTTTTGCCCCTTGGTCATATAGCTATAATAGTTTCTGGATGCTCCCTGTGAGACAGGAAAGAAACAACACAACAGACCTCACTCCAGGAGTTTGAATTGAATACACAAAATCAAGCCAGATCCTCATATAGTGGAAAGGGGTTAATTGCTCTGAGTGACACAGAGCTCTGCTGCTTTATACTGAGCAGAGAACTGCTTCTTTTCTCCTGCCTTGGGTTAGGGACACTTAAGATACAGGATTTGCATTGTCTGGGATGTGTTTGTGAATGTCTGCTCCTTTCTTCACACATCAAATCCTTCAGCTTTAATGCCATGATTCCTGGCTCAGAGATTTGTGCTCCTTCCTTGTGTTCAACTCCACTGAACACAATTTCCAGTAATCTCTGGAAGAGTCACATGCTTGCTGTTCTCCTGACCCAAATCCAAGGCGACAAGAGGTGTAATTCCCCCTGTATGTTCCCAGCAGCTAGAGGCCTTTGAGGTCTTTGCATCCAGGAAAGGATGTAGAGTAGGGTACGTCATTTCTCCCTTGCCTCTGGGCTGTGCTTTCCCTTCACTCTGCAGGGGAAACCTGGATGTTTCCCAAAGACAGGAGAAACCAGACATGGGTGAATGTCTGCAGGCTAGAGAGCCAACAGTGTCCTAACAGGAAAGTCAGATAACGTATTCGTGAGAGAGCTGACTGAGTGGCTGATGGAGGCACTGCAGCTTCATGTCTGAACTAGATTCAGGATTATCATTTTAATAAACATTTTTTCCTAAATGGAGCAGGGTTGCTGGGTGATGCAAAGGCTAATGGAATACCCCATCGTTTCTGGAGCACAGGAAAGGGATTTGTTGACCTTCATAGAGGAAGGATGATTTTATAGGGCAGGCATTTGGATGTGACCCCTGGGACTCTCTTCTAGTTTTGCCACAGATGCAGGCAAATCACTTAGGCCAAGACTTTCAGAAGTAATTAACAAAGGAGGAGGGAGAGTAGTTCAAAATGGCAATGTCCCCACCCTTTCAAAGTGGGAGCTGGCTTGCTTTGGGGACAACTGACACAAAGGGTTTGCAAAGAAGTCCAAAGGCAACAAGGTATGAAAAGACTTTCTAAATAAAGGAAGAAGCTTGACAACTTTGCTAGAGAAGCATGACGGACTGGGATGACCAAAGGCCTGAAATCACCTCAGTGGCCTTTTAAACATATAAGTTCCTTTGATGAACCTCCAGCAAGGTTTATTTTTTAATACTTTTTATCTGATGCTTGTTTTTCTGTAACAGCTAAGTGATGACAGGCTGCCAACCTCCCCTGCTAGATACCAGGAAATATGCCTGGCAAAGAAGTCATGACTCATGATATAATCTCTTTCGCAAACTTGAACACTGTTTGTGCAAGTGTCTTTTCTGATGCCTAGTACAGTGTTACACTTACATATCTTAGCATTGACTAAGCATCTTTTCTCTTATGGGTCACCCATTTGCGTTCAGTTTAAAGTGTTTCGAGACCTCTGCTTACCAGTTTTAGTTGTTTGATGTCTCTAATAATTGACCAAAGGAGACACAGTTCAACCGTGTAAGTCTTGTCTTCTTACCAAAATGAGGTAAAAATTTATGTATAGATTTGACTGCTTTTAGTCATTAGGAACTGAAAAAAGGCAAGAGATCCACCAAGACCTGCAGAGGGATAAAGTCAGTGCCTAAGGAAGGTCGAACTCAGAGCTCCTGTTCTTTTGTGGTGGAGTCTGAAAGTATGAGCTGGGTATTCACACAAGTGGTATAAGCCATCAAAATAAAGGGGGAAGGAGTGTGCTTTACAAGAGAGGTATTTTCTCATCCCTCTGCCTGTCCTGAAATGAGCAGTCTGAAGACTGCTGCATGGTTAAGAAGTTACTCTGCAGCTTGGTCTCTGGCTTCCTCCCTGAGTGCACAGTGGGAATTCAGGTGAATTCACCCTGCAGTGATGGGGGACACATGGGGTCTTGGTGCCTCCTCTAGCCCTGGTGTATTCGTATAGGAAGTGCCTTTCCAAGGGTGAAGGCACATACGGCCTGCTGCCTTCTCAACCCTCCTTTTGTGTAAGATTTCCTTGTGGGCAGGATACCCTTTACTGGGAAGAAGCAGGCATGAGAAAAGCAAACGACTACCTTTCAGACTTAATTTGCCTGACACTGCTGGCCTGAATACCCAGAGAGTTTTAAATGTGACTGCAGTGAGTTTTGTTGATTGATTCGTTATTTGGTTTTGCTTCTTCTTTTTCTTCCCTCTTGAGCACTTTTGGCTCATGTGCATCTGGTTTATTCCCTCTTCATGTTGATACAAAGAACAGATTTACTGGGGCACGGGGCATCTTCATTACACAGTGCCTTTAGGTCTCCTCTGTCAGCCTGGGACTATCCATGTTCTCTCCTATGAAAGGGAAAGAGGGCCTGGGTCATGACATATCTCTGTCCCCATTAGCACTGCAGCTGCATTTAACTCCATATGCTGATCAGCTCTGGACCATGAGAAGTACCTCAGGTTCACATCCTCAGTTGCTCTGAGCAGATACAGCCCCACTGGTTTCCAGATCAGAGGCCAGACGAGTGAGTCCTCAAGTCCATACATCTGCTTACAGCTTCCGTAAGTAAGCAACTGATTAAATCCTCCAGAGCATGCCAATGTCTGTGCAGAAATATACTGCTAAAGGAGGGGAGGACCAGGAGGGGAAGACACTCTGAATCTTTGGGAAAGAGAATATGTTGTAAATAAAGCTACATGTCATTAATTAACTTAGCATAATCACCCTGTAATTACACTAATAATCATTTATCTTGGGCTCAGACCAAAAACCTTAATGGGGAAAATCCATCACATCCAATTTTTGTCCAGATGCTTAATTCCACCACTAAACTAATCCTAACGGTTCTGTCAGCTTCATTATGGTGCCATTAGAGACAGAAAGTGCTCCAAGCGTCTGCTTCCCTCCTGTGCTTGTCCTAACCCATGGGGAAAAAGGATGGAGTGAAGATGCAAAACCCGGGCTACCATATTTCTAATGGACCTCACGAGTAGCTGAGCAAAAACTGTTTGGCAATACTGTGAAAGGAGATCAGAAGTAGGGGACTGGTTGGTCGTTGCTAGCACTGAATGAGGAAATCTAGGGGCTGATGTTAACCCCAGGTCATGGGCTGGCATGAGGCAAACACATTGTTTCAGTCCTTCTAAAGCCTTTGCAAAGATTCAGATCTGGCAGCATGGAAAATAAGAAGGGAATTAGGCTTCCTGGGAAAAATGTAATTTTTGTCAGCCCTAAACTTGGTCTGAAGTGCCGTGACCCTAAAGTAGCACTTTAGCATGTCTTGATTTGACTGCTTTGCCATTACAAGGACATTACAGAACAGGATAAACAATTGTCTGTAGGCTACATGAGGAATGCATAACAAGATACTTGACCATGCTTCTATTTCCTCAACTTGAAGCTGCTACAATTATCTGTATAAATTCAAAATGTATATAACTGTGCAGGCACTGAAAGATTGAATAATTGTTTAATTAAACAAATTATTAACTCAAAATGAAAGAAGGTCTTGACCAAAGCACATTATGTCTCATGGTTTAAAATTAAACCATGTCAGCCTTAAAGACCTTGTCTTGTTATGTGACCAGATGATTTTGTAAAAGATCTTCCCAGTCTTTCCAGACCTTTTTCTTAGCTTGCAAAAAACGTAGTGCAGGTCAGCTCCATACAGGTTTGTCTCTATTTTGCAACACTGTTTTTTAGGAGAGAGACACTGCAGAATGAAGTCCTTCTTTGAAGGTGGAGCTCTTGTTCCAGAGACGAGTTTCAATGTTGGCAGCATCTGTTTCATTTAGGACCTGCACCCTGTTGCTTATTATTTCCTGGTAAGCATTGGTAAAGAGGTCACATACACTGATGAATGTGTTCAGGTCTCTGCAGTTAATTATGGCTCTAACAACAAACCAGTCTTCAAGGTCCTGAAACGCATCACTGCTTTCTTGAAAAACAACACCTACTTTACCTTCAAATGCATTTCATGCTGTGCTCCTAAAATGAATCCTACTCACCTTCTCCCTTGTACCTTGCTTTTATTTTAAGTAGTCCAAGCTAAGCAAAGCACTGGGTTTTTTTTTTTTTTCCCCTGAACAGGGTTGCACTGAGATTCAGTTTGTTCTCTCCTATGTAAATTCACAGATTTCACATTTGAATTCATGGACAGCTTCTTTGTGTTTTGTGAGAAAATGGCTTCTACCATTGGGAAGGGACATGTGGTCCTATGTGCTGCATTTCAAGGTGGTCCTGAAGAACTGGATTGAACCCCAGAACGTGAGTCTGTCTTCACCACACAGCCAAGGCAATGAGCGGGAGAACTGTGCTCATGTGTGCATGGAGGCAACACTGATGAGCACTCTGTATGAGACGGAGAAACACCAGTCATCGCTGTTGGCCCCTGCAAAGTGTGAACCTAGGGAAGGATAAGGGCAGAAGGATGGAAAGTTACACTGGGAAGTCATCTACAGACTGAAGACTGATAGAGCCAGAAGCTGTCTTTGTATTTTTCTTCTACTAATTTGTCAACAGAGGTCAGCATTAGCTTCCTCTTCATCCCTATTTTCTTCAAGAGGATTCATCAGCCCTTCAGGGTAACAAGGCTGAAAAGACTGGGAAGACCCTCATGTTTGGCCAGGCTGTCTTATGTACCAGAGACCTTGCTGCTGTTCTGGTTGTTTGGTCCAGAGGATGCTGTTGTGTCAAAGAGGCAGATGGCTCTTCAGGCAGGTCAGTTCATTCATTAGCTGCTGCTGCTCAGGCCACCTTCTTGAAGAACCCAAAGCAGAAAGATGAAAAGTTTAGGTGTAAATATCTGCATGAGTATATTACTTATGATAAGTGACCCCTCTCTCGCCTGTTCACAGTTAAGCCTCATTAGTCAGCTCTGGACTGCATTTAAGTCTGCCACTCTCTGATGCTTAACAATGTTTTCCTCAAAATTTTCTGGCCTCTCCAGAAATTTGATTACCAGGTACAAAATCCTCTCCCTTTCTCCTCTGCTCACGCACACACACACACAGGATGGAGGTGATCAATGGAGACCTTAACAGTTATTTATTTAACAAGGGAAACAAACCTAAACACAAAGAAGGATGGTTAAAAGAAGAATTTTTAAACAAACTCCAAGAACAGCAGCTGATCCTTCTCTTTTGTAAACAAGGCCTTACTGTAATCTTTTTAACTCTTGCCACAAGCCAGATTTATCTTTGGACATCCTGCCCAGAAATCATTGCACTTCTCTGCAGAAGAATAAACATTGAAGGAACCCAGCCACATGGACACACACGGAGGAGGAGATAAGGGGACTTGGAGATCAAGCTAGTGCAAAAATGTTTCATTACAATGGCAAGTCCTGGGCTAGAGAAAATGTAAAAAAAAAAAAAAAGCAATGAAATCAAATCACTGCCTCGATTGTGTGTATGTGTGTGTGTGTAACTCGCCTCATGTGCTCCTTAACCACTGATGCTGCACACAGCATGTGAGTACTCCAACTCCTGCTCCTCCTCATCATCTACTTCTTAAATCACTGCAAATATATACAGGAAAAAAGCTTTCAGGTAAAGCAGGCACAGGGGAAGAAATGCGACTTCCCCAGCAGAGCTGTAACAAGCTCTTGGACCCCATCCAGCGAGCTGAAGCAACTGAAACTCAGGCCTGAAGCTGCTGAATGGCAACATTTTTGTCCGTACTGAGATCTGCCACAGTGACTGCAGGAAGCAGAGGGGATACTTCTGTGTGCAGAACATGTGCATTGCTGCGCATGCCGTGGTCTTGGGGCCTCTCTACCACGCCACTGAGCATGCCAGTAGGACAAGGAAGAACTCAGTACTATTCCTTTTTATTTTTAAGTGCAAACTTTTGGGCAAATGGCCAGGCAATCAAAGCTGGGTGCAGGAGTAACGATGAATTAAAGTTCCTTTGAGTTACAGTAATGATGAGATCTCCTCTATAAGACTAGCAGAATGAAGCTCACAGTTTTTCAGAAGGTTTGTATTAGATACTATAATAGCTTTCTTAGTAAATCCTGAAATAGTGAATGTTAATGCAGAACCTGATGGTGGGGAGCAGTTATATACTAACAAGTTGTACTTGATTAATCTGAACATCAAAAATATTCCCAGATTTTTGCAGATTCTAAAATAATCTATTTTACCTATCCTATTAGGACAGGTAGGCATGAGCCTACAGACAAACAGTGGTTCTGTTGGCACTGTGAAACAGTGGGTATGCAGAGAGCTTACATACTCTTACGTGTTGGAGCTGTATAGGACTGAACAGGATTGATCAGGATGACAGGTGGCAACATGGGACTGGATAGGAAAGAGACAAATGAATGAAGTACATTTGGACTGGGCATAAGTTCTTGCTCTCTCTGGACTGGGCAAAGGCGTTCCCAGAGCCAGCCATTCACTGCCAGCATGTCATTAATTACTGATAAAATTCACTTGCCGTTGCACTTGTGCCTGATGCCAGCCTCTGGCCAAGAGTGACATCATTTTGTCTGTGATCAACATCAAAGAAAGGGAAGAGAGGCCTAGGAAACCCACATAAATCTGAATGGAAGCAAACAAAGACGTGTCATCAGCTCTGGAGATGGCATGGTGAGGAGCAAAATTTTATTGCCACTTGTTTTGGGAGGACCTACGCAGCCTGCTCATGGCTCTGCATGAGTAATGCGGTTGTCCTGGGTCCCTGACAGTGGAAAAAGAATAATTATATTGCAGTGTCACGTATTTCCTCCCTCTTCAGTGGGTGAGCTAAAAAGCAACAGGAAGTTAACCAGCTCTGAGAACCATATTTTTGTCATTCTTTCATTGGGGAGCTGTTTGTATCAGAGCTCCCAAATTCATGACAGGCCATCGATGGGGGCTTCCTCTGGTTTTCATTTACTTCCTTACAGATGCAAAACTTGGGGCATCTTCACAGGCAAGCTGGAGGAATGAGTCTGCGGTAGGAAGGACGGTGCCTGTGAAATCGTTTCTTAAAACGGGTTCCAAAGTCTCAGGATGTTATCCTTGGGTGACCTGGGAAGGACTGAGCTCCTACATAGCTGAATGGCACGTGATGTGACTGTTGTTAGGAAAACTGCAGCTGCAGGATAATGGCCTGAAACTTTTTATTGGGTAGCTTCTCTTCTGTTAGCATTCTTCTTTACTTTTAACTCAAAAGTGTCACTAGGTTTTCTTTGCTTTCAACTCTTTAATTTGGCTTTATGGTTTCATAGAACAAACCAGATTTTTTTTAACTCTCCAGATCTCTCTGATGCCTCTAAAGGATACATGTTGACTCACAGACATTTTTTCCCTCTTTTTATTTAAATCTGCTTTTTTTTTTTCAACACATAAAGCTATAAACAAGTGATGAAGAAATCCGTCTTTTAAAAATAGCTGGAGAGAGTCAGGGCATGTGTTCTGCTACTCATGCAGAAAAGAGGAGCATCTGGTTTGAAGAGAAGGCTTCAATGGCTCCAGCAGCAATTTATAGTCATGGAGCTGTCAGCTTGCACCTGCCCTGCAGGCAGCAAAGGAGGAGGGAAAAGGATTTAACTTTTTTAAAACTCAGAGTTATCCAGTAGAACTTATTCTGATGGCCCCCCAGAGTCTTAAAATGCCCAAACTAAAAACTGTGGTGACTACGCTGAGGTACAGTAGCTAATGTGTACTTTTCTGCCATTGCCTTTGACTGATGTTGAGAGTGGCTGGCCTGTAGACCAGGAATATGATTTACCAGGAGTGAGAACGAGTAATTTGGCTGTGGTGCCCAAGTCCCTCTAGCCTCACAAAACACGGATCAGGTCTGCAGGACAGAGGAACCAACCTCTCTCCTTCCCTCCCCCACTCCTTCTGCACCTCACTCCCTCTGCCTGTCCCCATAGCTGCACCACCTGATGTCTGAACCCAAGTCTCAGTGTCTGTGCCACCAGGGAGTGGACATGAAGGTGGATTTCACCCTCCAAAACCTTTCACTTGGATAGGTTTCCTGGTAAAGAGGAAAAGGAGCCCAAAATGTCAAACTATAGGAGAAAAAACTTATCAACGCGGCAGTGACTGGTGGCAGCTTTTTGCTTCAGAGTTGAAGAACTCAGCTGAAGAGCTTTCAACAATGCCATTGGATGCAATGATGGGACAAAAAGATCAAACTGGGATCTGGAGCAGGAGTAATGCTTTGATTTGGTCGAGGTTCAGAATCAATGTCGAGCTGAACTTAGCAGGTATATTTGTCAAGTATGCATCTCCCACCCTGTCAGAATTTAGGAGAGGATTTAAATAAATTATAAAATCATAGAATCATAGAATGTATTGGGTTGGAAGGGACCTCTAAAGGTCATCTAGTCCAACCCCCCTACAATAAGCAGGGATATCTCTAACTAGGTCAAGTTGCTCAGTGCCCCATCAAGCCTGACTTTGAATATCTCCAGGGATGGGGCTTCCACTGCCTCTCTGGGCAACCTGTTCCAGAGATCCACCACCCTCATATTAAAGAACTTTTTCCTAATGTCCAGCCTAAATCTACCCTTTTCTAGCTTAAAACCCTTACCCCTTGTCCTATTGCTACAAACCCTTGTGAATAGGTCTTCCCCTTCTGCATTATGCAAATGATCAAATGATCATAGAACCATAGAAAGGTTTGGGTTGGAAGGGACCTTAAAGATCATCTAGTTCCAACCCCACCCCCCGCCATGGGCAGGGACACCTTCCACTAGACCAGGTTGCTCAAAGCCCCATCCAACCTGGCCTTGAACACTGCCAGGGAGGGGGCAGACACAGCTTCTCTGAGCAACCTGTGCCAGTGTCTCATCACCCTCACAGTGAAGAACTTATTCCTAACATCTAATCTAAATCTGCCCTCTTTCAGGCTGAAACCATTACCCCTTGTTCTATCACTACACTCCCTGTTAAAGAGTCCCTGCCCATCTTTCTTGTAGATCCCCTTTAAGTACTGAAAGGCTGCTAGAAAGTCTCCCCAGAGACTTCTCTAGGCTGAACAACCCCAGATCTCTCAGCCTATCCTCGTAGGGGATGTGCTCCAGCCCCCTCGTCATCTTCATGGCCCTCCTCTGGACCCCTCAAGCAGGTCCATGTCTTTATTATGACAAATTATGCATTTATCTCATGGTAAACGATGCAAATTATTAAAACATCAGATGATTTTTAGAATGTAACTTCTGCAATTTCTTGACTTCTGAAATACTGAAGTAACTACATGGGAATTTTCTGTTTTGTTATAGTCCAAATGCAATACTACACATTCTATATAAAGTCATACAAATAGCTTAAAAAGTAGTGTTAGCACTATTTAAATGCTTTAGTTTGTAAAAAAGTAATTCCAATAAATTACAAGCTCCATGAAATGCTCCAAGGAAATCCAAATGAAAATCTACTTTCAGAATGATTTACTCTTGTCGAAAACATATTCCAGCAAAGCATGTCTATTTTGACAAAATGGCATTTCCTAATGAAAGAATACTCATAATCCTTGCTATTCTATCTTTTATGCTTGTTGACCTGTTCATTTTTCATCTAAAATTGAAATTCCTCTCTAAGGGAATTTTTCTTCCCTCCAATCCACTGGAGACAAGTAAGTTGCAATTAACTTTCCTAGTAAAATGTAAAAGCTAGTCTCTTTAATCATGCATCTCACACAAAATGTGACTTGTCAGAAGAGATTTCAAGCAAGAGATATTGCCCATGAAAGAAAATGTAATCATGTGCCAGGAACACAGATATAGATTCCCAAAGGAAAAAAAGAAGCAGTGAAAGACTGAGTCAGTCTTGCAGAAGCATCATTTTGCTTTGGCCTGGGAAGTAAAACTCCCAACGCACCATTTTCTCTCTTAACTAAGAGGGGCAAATATTAATCAGCTCTTGAAAAAGTAATAATTTAAGCAAGTGGAATGCCAGCAATGCTCACTTTTAGGGGAAAGTTTATAGTGCTTATATCCTGTCTGCTTTACTTAACAAAATGTAAAATACTTTCAAATAAACTATATTTAATGGGCTAGAGATACATATCCTCTGGCACTTTTCCCCCTGTGTTCACATCCTGGTTTCTGTATAATTCTGCATTTTTCATGTTGTGCAATTTCAGTGTTTGATCTACCCTACTTGGCTCTTGGGGGCTGGATTTCATGTTCAATCAGCGTTGCTCCTCTGGAAAGGAAAGGTGGTGAGATTGGAAAGGTCCAAACTGTATCCCAAAAGCTTCTTTTGCTATAGCTATGGCTTTTTTCATATTTCATGTTGTTCTTCATCAGAGAACACTAAAGCCCCCCCCCCCCAGGAAGTCAGCACAAAAGCAACGTGTTCAAGGTTGTATTCTTTGTCAAAGACAGTAATAGAAAAATATAACTGGTTGAACCTACACTAACTGATTAGTAATCAG
Organism: Leptosomus discolor; assembly: GCF_034619465.1. Classification (NCBI taxonomy): domain Eukaryota; kingdom Metazoa; phylum Chordata; class Aves; order Leptosomiformes; family Leptosomidae; genus Leptosomus; species Leptosomus discolor. The sequence continues at coordinate 17,428,910 of NC_141395.1, read as the reverse complement.
TAGTCAGTTCAGCCCTCAAGATTATTTATTTACAGATCTTATTTATTATGGCTGTGCTGAAAAGATACCAAGGTGCCTTTCTGATAGCTCTTGGGAAGGCCTTGAACAAGGCAAGGATCCCACTGAATAGGAAGCAGAAGCAGTGAAGGTAAATATTAACAAGGGCTACTTATCCTTGGTGACAAGAATTTCATGTTAGAAAGCCTCTGGGTCACCAGGATGGGAAGGGAAGAGCCCCAGACTTACAGCTACTTTCAGTGACTTTGGAGGAAAGGACGGTGGACTACAGGTTGGAGAAGGCCTCAGTAAGTCTGTCAGGTGCCATCAACTACCCATGTGAAGCCTCTGCAACTGGTTCTGCTTTATTCCTTGAGTCAATTTATTTTTAAAACCATAGAAACCTGATGTCTGTATTCAGCAGTTGGAACCTAAGAGTGGAAACATTTTGCGGTTGGGCAGTGGGGGAAACTTTGTTGCCTTTTTCTTCTTCTTCTTTGCTTTTGCACAACTTGGTTGAAATACTGCTCTAAACCACTGGTGACAGCTCTCAAGAAAAAAGCAAGAATTTGAATGTCATGAGGTCCAGATTCATCATCTGAGTACTGAGAAAAGCAGATGGTTCAATGCTCTTGATAGACACACATTCCTGATGCACTTGCTCCGCACCTGGCTCTTTATGAGTTTGTCCCCTGAGAATGTGATGCTCATCCAGATCCACAGTTTCTCAATGGGGTGCTGCCTGCAACATCAGACATCCTGAAAGACCCTTCCTAGAGAATCTGCCTCCTGCACACTTAGAGGGTGGGTAACATGCCCACTTTGGTAGAGCTTGCTATCTGCTGATGGCAACAGGGAAAGGATTGAGTTCTTTGCTAGTATCTCCACATTCACCTAGACAGAAACTATGCAGGATCCTACTGAGGTGGGCAGCCAAGCCAAAATATCCTATGGGCAAAAAGGATAACTAGAAAGTTAACCTGTCCTTCTACCTTTTGTCCAGCTGTCTGTGTTATGGGAAACTCTTTGTATTCAAAAGAAATGGGGAGGCAAGAATCCATTCCTGTATCCTGGAGGCCTTATCATCTTTGAATGGAGAAAAACCAGAACAGCTTTGAAAGGCAGCAGTTGTGTTTATTTCATTCTCTTCAGAGACCTGTTAAATCTCCATGTGCAGTGAGGTTAGTCCCTGGCTTTCATCTGGATATTTTGATGAATCAGCAAAGTCATTGGCAGATGCTGGCTGTGAGAGGTACACCAAGACTCTTCCTCTGCCCTGACCTCTTCTGTGCTGTGTTCCGAGGGTGTTCTGCACCCTAAACCTGAGGGCTTTTTTTCACAGCTCTCTTCTCATATCTGCACCTCTGACATCTATATCCTATGTCAGGTTTTAATAACATTCACTGTTTCAGGTAGAGTATCCCCACTCTGCTTTACAGTCATCCCTAAATCATCTGGGGGTTCTAGTCCAGATATAGGGGTTGTAGGCTGCACTAAAAGAGGTTAAGGGAAGAGAGGCCAAAGTTATATGTTGTTTTGGTTTTGGTTTTGGTTTTTCTTCACCTGTGACAGTCTGAAGAAGATGGGATAACTGCTTGTTGGATGTCTTCAGACAAATGGTTTAGGGCTGTCCTTGGAATGGGTTGAGAAAAGACATAAGGAAGAACTTGAAGTCCTGGGAGTCTTTTGAAAATGTGTAGGAAGTGACTTTTGGTTCATGAAGGGCCATATAACCAGCTAGAGAGGAAACTGATGTAAATTCCATGTCCGATGATGAAAGGATGGTCTGCTGTGTTCAAGAAGAACATGGTTACCCCTTCTGTCTTGCCTCTATTAAAAGAGCAAGACTGCAGGCAGCATGTGGGCATGCCAGTCTTTTACGGTAGACATGCCTGTGCTTGAAAATGCAGAGTCTTGGGCCTTCATTTTGGTAATTTTTCTAGCATAAGACTGATATTTTTTCTATTGAGAAAGATTTAGGCCAGGTAATGTCCAGCTCAGTCCTTGCCAGCTGTCTGTGTCTCTGTTGCTGCAGAAGGGTGCGTAGGGTACATGTCTCTTGCCCTTTGGAAATATGTTGCCCAGAGAAGCCAAAATATAACTAACAAGAAAAAAATGCTCTACACAATAAAACAGAATGCCATAAAAGTGTCAGCGCTTCCAAACCTTTCCCTGGTGGGTCACAGCAGAAATATCGATAGTTCCTCTGGGATGCATCTCCTCCCATCTGCTTCTCATTCATTTTCCCCCTCATGTCACCCCTCGGAAGGATTCTGGAAAGGAGGACTTGGCACCCATTGCCAGGAGATTTGGACCCTTCCTTTTGATTTGAAGGCTTCCCTCCTCTGAGGGAAAAGTTGGCATTATCCAGTGACACAAGTTAAAAAAGGAAAACAAAGGGATACACCCAGTTCTGCTGCAATTCTCAGATTGATTTCTGAGATTCAGGTGAAAGGCAAGCCAGTGATTTTCCTCTTGATGGCTAAGAAGAGTTTCTCTCCATGGTCAGGAGGGAAATTTCTGTCTCTGTGGCTCATTTGTTTTAAAGCTGGCTTGGCCTGGCTGTGTGCTGGAGCTGGGAGAGGTTTTAGCACTTATGAAGGTGATCTGTGGCTTCAAGGCAGCTCTTGAAGCATGAAGGCTATTTCCAGACTCTTAGGTCAGCCCAGGACTGCAGGTTACAACCACCCAAAATCCTTACTTGTTGCTTTTGCTGGTGTGATGATTCCCTTGTTGCCAATTTGATTTACTCAATGGCACAACAGAAAGTCACTGGCACAACCCTGAATCCTACCCTTGGGGTAGGAAAGGGTTGAGTGATGTGGCTTTGGAATACCTAAGCCCTGTGATCTGGGCAAGCAATGAGGGCTTTTGGTGCTGGTGTGTCCCCATCTGTCTCTGTCCCAGACTAGCCTGGGAGATGTCCCTCTTATCACTGACAAAACTGTCAGCCTGCTGTCCTAGAGGTATCCACTCCCAGACCTTCAGCTGACCAGAGGAGGGGATTTCCTCCAGAAGGAGCCAGCCCAAGAAATCCTAGCTTTTCACCTACTCCATCCTGTCCCACCAGAACATATGGGCATTATCTTCCAGCCGGATTCTGCCTTTTAATTTGCCAGTACAATTTTGGGGGCAAGGCAGTGGCAAACTTGGCCTGTACTTGTTGTCTATGTCACAGAGAGGGTTGATAAACCCCAGTATTGTCTATAATTATACAAGGTTCTCCAGTGTCGCTGTCCGCATAACTTTTGTGATTAGAGAAATGACAAAGATGTAACCAAAATGCAGACAAATACCATCAGGCTTGCCATGACTCCTGCATAGTTTATCCATGCATCTGCAGGAGCACAGCAAGGAAGAGGGATGTAACTCTTGCACGTCTGCAGTTCAGTCCTTGTTATCTACTGCTGACAAAGCAGGAATTTTTAGGACAATGCTTCTCATGAGGTGTGGTATTAGTGCAGCCTTGGTTTGCTTCATTCTTTGTCTTCTGGATGCATGAAAGTATTTTTTTATCCCTGGGATTTAGATCAGCACAGAGCTCAGCAGTCTCACTTACGAAGTAAGCTTCCAATGTCCTGGCAGCCGGGCAGCTGTCCTCACCCCAGAGAGCTTCTCCCCACTCATAAGCCAGCAGCTTCCAGCAGGAAAATGGAAGGGAATGGAGATATAAATTCCGCCCACAGCGAGGAGGAAGGAGCACAAAGGAGGAGAGAAGAGGGAACAGATGCCATCCATGTGCATTTGCAGATCCTCTTGGACATGCTGTGATGAGCCCCCACAGCACATGCTGCATTCCCTCTGCTTGCAGGGGAGCATGAGAGGGGAGAAAAGCTCTCCTGCATATACCCTCTATTTTGGCCTTCCCAGAGGCTGGAGATTGGTCTCAAACAGATGTCAGCAGGACAGACTGGCAAAATATGACCGTCCCTCTGGCAAAGAAGGACTAATTGTTGCTTACTGATCCCGGAAGTTCTGGGTTTCACGTAACTGCCTTGCAAGGGAGTTAACTCTAACATCTGACAAGTGGTTAATTAAGGCCTTATCCCTCATTACTACTGTTCTCTCCTGTGAACAGAAGCGTGTTATGCAGCTGAGTAGGTGCCACTTATATGCATTGAGAAGCTGGGACTATCTTTAACACATCCAGCAGGAAAGATGTGGTTTACAGCTAGCAGGAAGTTGCATCTTATCCTGCTGCCTGTGCAACAAGCAAGAATCCATTTCTATACCTGCCTCAAAGACTGGGCAACTATACAGAATGCTTCAAGCACTGCAAATTGCAAGGTACAGTACTGCCCACTGAAGTGCAGTTAGCAAAGGACCTGAAATATTTTGCTTAGTCCTGCTGCAAATAACCCCCCTCCCTGCCCTTCTGAGATTTCATTTTAGAGCTAGGGAAAAATACACTGAAGGAAGAGTGAATTCTTGGGAAGATCTGCAGCTGGCTGCCAACCAGAATCTGGGCTGCAGCAAGGCGACCAGTTTGAAACCAGGCTGTCCCACATGGAGGACGGCACTCTCAAATCCACTGGGATTTCATTCAAATGGCTAGGGAGAGTAGGCTCACCAGATGATGCCGATTAGCATAGCTCAGCATTACCCCTCTTTGAAAGTGCCAGGAAATCTGTCCTTTATTGTCTAAGCAACCAAATAGACACACACATACACAATAGGTCTCTGGGAGGACTGGTGTTGATGACAGGTTTGAATGCTTGGTAAAAAAGCTTTTGTGCCCAGTGGACTTTTGGGATCTTTCCTGAGATACTTATTTATATGTTTGTTTGTTTGCTTTTATGAAAAAGCTCAATCACTTTTTACCTTGTACAAACACAGATGATGATATCAGCCCACATTTGCATCATACTTTTGTATGTCTCTGTTCCTTTTTGCAAACAAACTGTTTCTAGGCCTGAGCCACCTGCCTTCAGTTTGAATACGACAGTACACAGTGTCTGGACAAATATTTGGACCAGTAAGATAAATACACAGGTGCCATTATCCCCTTTTGTGCCTAGCCATTGGGCTATCTTGGCTGTCATGCAGCTTCAATCCTTCTTCCCAGTGCTCAGATTTTGGATCAAACAATACCAAATGCATATAAAAATTCAGCAGAGAAACTACTAATTGTATTAAGCCGTTGATGATGTAAGTCGCTTTCAGGCATATAACCAGTGGAGGCTGGCAGGAGGGGCTTTGTGGGTCAGGATCTGCAGCTGAGATTTCAGGGTTTCTTTCAACAGAGAACTAAGGAAATGCTGGGAATTGCAATGAGACTTGCAGGTGAGTTAGGTTGCTGGGGACAGCCACAGCGTATCAAGGTCGTGACTGAAACACAGACCTAGCCCTCAAGAATCATGACTCTATTCCTAATACTACTAATGCCTACATGTACTTGGGATGATTGTGTCCCTTCTCCTAGCCTCAGTTTCCCCATCTGGGGAATCAGGATCATGTTGCTCACCTCCTTTGTAAAGCACTCTGAGATCTATCTGTGGCAAGTGCTATAGCATAAGTTAGCACCGGGAATGTTTTTGCTCCCAAGTGATATATTTAACTCAAATATTTACAAGTGTTCAGAAGTCAAATATTTGCAAATCACAAGACATATTTTTCCATGACTGCTAAAAGAAAAATCAAAATTAAACATACTATGCCTACTTTTGCTGAACATTTGACTATGTGCAAACATTAAAGTAATTGCAGTGTTAATTGCCTGTTTGAAAGCATTAATTACCTTTAAAACCAGATGTGATCATCTAGACTTATTCTGGGTTTTGTGGACTCTCACCTTTACAAATATGAAAATGGTATCAAAATCAGCATCACAGTTTACAGGGATTTTATAGAGGAGAAAAAAAACCCTGTTCCTTTTCTTTAAACTGGTGCTGAGGAGCTGTGTTTTTCTCTTGCCTTCTTCTCTGCACCATTTCACCTTGTGCAACATGACTATACATTGCTATCATTCAAAATATTGAACATAATACTTTTTGCACGCTTTGCACAGCAATTGGTCTCTGTGCAAACTGGGACTATTAGACATTGGCCATCCATTGAAGCCAAGGGAAAGAATGTGGGTAAAGTTTGTCCTCCTTTTTTTTACTGAGTCTTGGTGACAGTGGTGTGCTATTAAATCCTGTCCCAAATATCTTATAGGAGAATGATCAGCAAAACAGAGTAGTCTCTGGGATTTTGACTCAGCAAATTTCTGGGTCTGTTTGGGGTTACAGCCTGCCCCTAGCCCAGACTGTAATTGCTAACTGGAGGAGGAGAAGGGAAATGCAGAAAATTTGAGGGTTAACTTTTAAGGGAGTGGAGGGAAAAAGAGAAAAAAAAATCTTTTGCTTAGTGGGTAAAATCAGAGTGTTTCTTCTTCCTCTTCTACCTCCTCCCCAGTCAGGACAAAATCAATACTGTAATTTCTAATGAAATCAGGAAGGGGGTAATAGTTCCTGGAAGAGGAAGAGAGAGACTGTGAAAAGATCCCTGCCAATGGTGTTCAGTTACTACAGAAAGAGGACTGAGCAGCCCCAGGAAAGCACTTTGTGGGACAGCTTCCTATGCCTGACTCTGATAGGATTTTGCTTTTTCATTAGGCGACAATTTTTTTTCTCTTTCTTGCTCTGAACTGTGTTCCTACCATGCATTTTAAAGCTGCTTTGTCACAAACAGCCTCATTCTGTCCTCTCTTGCACGCCTGCAGAATTAAACGCCATCCTGTCCCTTTTTCTCTCCCTGCTGAGGTGCTCTGGGGGGTATATTGCCAGGAATCAGCAGTGCTTCCTCAGAAATGTTAATGATACCAATCAAAGCCTTGTTTGCAGGCCCCACACTGAGCCTTGGAAATTCTGGGAGTCAAATAATAGGGATGCCACCGCTAAAGATCAGAGGGAGCATCTGGGAGGGACTGCAGTGAGGACAGCAGCATGATCTACTATGTCTTTGTAGCCTGCGAATGCTGTGGCTCCCAGCACTTCTAGTAAGTGATGCTGGAGCGTTTTACCCAGTCAGCAAACTCCACTGACACCTTATGTCACTGCCCACCAGCAGATGGGCTCCACTGTTTCTCTTCCAGTTTAGTGTCCGGGATGTGCAGCATTGTGAGGAAAATTTAGATCCTGACCTCTGTTGTTTTGCTGCAGAGCTATTTATTGCAGTGTCTGGTTTGAATTTGTATAGTGCCCAGAGGGTGCTCAGCCATGGACCACTGTGTGCCAGATGCAGTAGAAACGCTAAAGGAAAAAAGACAGACCATGCCCCAAGGTGTTTATGACTGAAGCAGAAGACAAGGGTTAAGATATTCTATAGATAGATGGGAAGTAAGCACAAACCAGGGAACTACATGTTGGATATCGCTCAACGTCATACTCGGCAGGATGTGATGTTCTCAAAGATATAATAAATGCCATTGGGAGAGCTAAAAGTGGAGTCTTGATACCCTCACTCGTCCTTTTGCTTTAACTCCAAAGTGAATTTTGTCCCTTTCTTACATCCTGGGATTTCTTTTAACCATAGTGTTTATCATCTCTGAAGGCTGTGAAGATTTTGGTTTTCAGTCCAGCTGGAGCCATTTCCACATGTCACCATCTTGTGGAGTATTCCTGGCCCGTTCCAGTGACTCCTATCTGGACAAAACATCCTCTTTCCAAACCTTTGCAAGTGATTCTCACATGCATGAAAACACACAGAGGTCACAGGCCACCTCCATTAGCCTGGTTCTCCATGGTGCTCTCTGTTAACCACAGGCACAAGAGCGGATCCCTCTCCTCCAGGTTAGAAGAACATACTGCAAGATGGAGGCAATTCCTGGGACAGCAGGACAGTGGCATGTTGTCAGAAGGAGGCATGAAGATAGGAAAGAGCCAATTAAATGTACTGTTAACAATTTGTGAATCTGTGCACAGTGGACAGTCAGGGCTTGAGCTCTGAGCTAATGTGACACTACCTAGTGGGGCACAGACGTGGAATGCTGGGGAATTTTGCAAGTTGTGGGTATGACAGTGTACCAAGCTGAGCAGGGAAGGCAGGAAGAGGAGGGCTTCACTCCAACATTGCATGTGCAATGCACACCCACCCGCTCTGTTACAGTCGTGAGCTTTGGATTAAAGACACACATGCTTGTTCCATTAACTGAAGTACAGAAGAAGGAGGTATGTGTAAAGGAGCAGAGAAGGGAGGCAGAGCAGAAATAATGCAGTCCATTAATGAGATAAGAACTAGACAAGGACGAATAACGTATCATTACACCCTAGAGACAAAAGGGCAGCTTCCAGAGGGCTGAGGCTTACACTCTAATCATCTTGACTTTGTAATGTTATACAAGTAGGGGCACATTCTGCGGCTCAGGAGACTTTGCCGAGTAAAACCCTGCAAGCCACAGAAAAATGCTTAAGCAGCCTTTTAAAGCCTGGCAATGATCCAGCCCTCTTCCCTTCCCCATACCCCCCTTCCTCTACCCCCACCCCACTGCCGTAACCCAGCCAGAGAAGCAGGAAAACCCTTGAGACAGACAATTTTTATTGGTGACGATATAAAAAGCTTTTAAAGACAATGGGAAGATTAAAGAATTAGGGCCAGACTCTGTGTTCTTGTAAGTGATCAGGGTGGCAACAAAATATTTAAGCTCCCATGTAGCCAAAGGCTTTGGGTTCAGTGAGAAAAGCGGGAGCGGTTACGAGGGAAGGGCTTCTGACTGCAGGATTTTACTTGGTTCTTGATGCAACAGGGCTCAGCCTCTGCATGCTTTTCCCTAGCTGCTGGTAGAGGTGGGGAGAGGATGAAAGAAAGGGTCAGGCAGTGATGTGCAGCATCTTGATGGGCTGTGACCTTGGCACCCAAAGGCCATCTTGCAGTAACCCTCACTCCTAAATGTCACCCTAACACTCCTGATCTGAACATGCTGCCCTTGCTACCGCTGCTATTTCAGGAGGTGGCAGCCCCCTCCACGTTTGCCTGGAGCCACCAGCCTGTAATTTGAAACAGCAAAATCCCTTTTGGTTGAGCTTCCCACTTCAGGATAAGGCAGGGTCTGTTCTCTCTCAGCTGCACAGTCACTCAGCACTTCCCCAGATCCTATCTGCAGCGCCCCAGCTCTCAGCTCCTTAGAATAAGTGCAGCACAGTCAGCTCCTGCCTCTACCAGCTGCTTCCCCCACCCTGCCATCGATTACAGCCCGCCCAGATCGCAGGGCTGATGCAGCACCCTGGCACTGGCACTGGCACTGGTGGAGGGAATGGTTGCCAATGGGAGGTGAGTTTTAACAGCGAGAGGTGGAGATATACAAATTCACCAAAAAAAAAAATAAATCCAGGTATATGCTGGACCGGTCTGGATATGTGCAGAGCTGAGTGGAGAACAGAAACTAGGAAGCCTGATGTGGTTCTTCCAGCCTGTCTCTGATGCTGAGTGAGCCTAGCAGGACTAAAATTACCCTGAACAGTGGTCATCCCAGATGAGATTCCCCATGTTTCCTGCTAGCAGTCCTGCTGTAAGCCAGGATTGTTGCAGCTAGCAGGATCTTCACATGTCTGTGGGCAAGTATTTTCTGAAATGTTACTGCTGTCAGTGCTCTGAGGATCCTCTTGGAAAGTCTGTGAGGGGAGAAAAATAGGAGACACTACTTAGCTGTGAAATTGTGAATAGACTGTATTCAGGGTGAGCATGTCACAGGTATCCAGGGACTGGACTGTAGATACACAAAGTGTCTTGATCATTTTTTAGGATGGTAAAATAAAACACCCAACAGACAGGAAAGCAGGAAAAAAAAAAAAAAAAAGACAAGGAAGAGAGTCAGACATGCTCCGTATAGCTGAAAGTTTCACCAGAACAATTAGTTTTGGAAGACATCTGTATTTCTTTGGTCAGGAGAAGAGTAGGTGCTGATTTAATCCCAAACTACCACATTTTCCCTATTTGGGTTTCAGACCCAATGCCCTATCTTCTTAACACCGAAGGACTTTTGCTCCTGCAGAATACATCCCAGTTTAAAAAAAAAAGCAAACCCCCTTATTTTTCATCCTTGATTTCCAAAGACCTGTTTTACACTTCTGATACTTTTTCTTCTTCTTTTCTTTGTCGGAGGAGGAAGGGGCCCTTTTCTGCTTTTGGGCTGTGGTTTATTGAAAATTGTCAAACTTGCCCTTGTCTCAACTTTCATGCTAGTGTCGGCTTTGTATGCTTGATCTGTGCGTAAATCTGCTGAACCAAACTAGATCTTCAGTGTCTACTTTTCATGTTTTTTTCATTCACGGGTGTATGTGCCCTAGAGTTTGCCTCCTTCACTCCCTCCTTTCCTCTCTCTCTTCCTCCCCATACTCCTACCATCAACTGAGCTAAGAGAACATATTCCTGTTTTCTACTCTTTATTCTTATACTTATAATAATGTTCATAAGTGCTGGCACACTTTCCAGTTATGATTAAGCATTGCAAAGAGCAGGAGGAGATGGGAGTAGTGGAACATCTTAGTTGGGGAAGACTTTAATAAATATGCATGCATTTCTGCTCATTTACACTGCAGGAGGCAAGAAGGAAATCACTTGACGTGCAAATGGACCTGAAGGTGGTGAGGTTTGGGAGGGTTCTCCTGTCCTGTGAGCATTTATTTCAAAGTGTTGGATCCACTCCCGGAAAAATCTCTGTGTCTCTTCCACATGAAAGTTATCCTTATGGTAGAAAGCTTTGTGGTTCCAGGGAAACAAAGTTGTCAAACATCTTTCATCTTTTGCTAGTAGTGTTGCTATGGCTCTGATGGCAAAAGGAGATCACTGAGACAAGATTTGTCCAGAGAAGGAAAGATTTTCCAACTATAACTACTTCCTGATGCTACATGTCTGGTTTCTCAACCCCAGTCCTCCAGGGAGATTTACAAAATACCCTAGAAATCTGCGCTGGAAAGCTAAAATCCATAATCCTACTGTATACCAAAAATGGTGACTCCAGAAGAGTGTCTTGGTGTGTCATATAATACATGTATATAAAATCATAATTTAACCTACATACTGCCAATGATAAGACTTCAGTATCTCATAGGCATTAACTGCTTGCCAGGGGACAAAGACTGGTGCCAACCTAATCAGCTTCCATTTTGTGAACATTATCTTTTCTTCAAGACCTGAAGGCTCCTTTCCCTCAGAGAGTCTAATTGATCCTGACGAGCATGTAGTAATGGCTTAAAGAAATTCTGTGTCCCATTGGTGCTTGAGAAATCATCAGCATTTCTGAAGAGATGGTCATAATTTTAATTCCCAGATGTTCAGGTGAATGGCTACTTTATACCAGTTTTTCCCAAAGATAATGGTTTGCATATCCACATGATAAACTTCTTTTGTTTGAAATTTTGAAAATGATGAAGCCTTCATATCCAGGTATATTGCTTTGCAACAACTCATCTGATATATGGTGCAGGAATGAATAACTAACACCAGGTCGTTTTCTGCCAGGAACTTGCATCTGCTGGGCAATTATTGACAGCTGAAACAATTACTAGTGTCCACTTCTGTAGGAAGCTTTCAACCTATCTATCCAAATTGCTCCTAATGAGTTGTTTATTGGTCAATATGAAGTTTCAGGTGCAGAAAATCAGCATGGAGGCCACAAACAGCAGTTATTTCTTGCTTCCTGCCCTCAGCTTGGTCTTGAGTTAGTTGCAGCTTCAACAGCCTGTTCTTTGGGATGCATTTATCCACGCGTGAATTTAGAGATATTCAAACAATAGAACCATAGAATGACAGAATGATAGAAAGATAGAATGCTAGAATGGTTTGGGTTGGAAGGGACCTTAAAGATCACCTACTTCCAATCCCCCTGCCATGGGAAGGGACACCTCCCACTACACCAGGTTGCTCAGTTGGAGGGTTCAGATCTGGATTTGGACTGAGCAAATTTAGATTAAGATCTTGCAAATTTTGTTTAAAAACCTTGTTTAAAAATATTGACACAATATTCATGACAAAGTAAAATGGCAATATTCTCATGCCTCTCCTTATAGTAATCAGGCAGGACAGACGAAGACTGTAACTCAGTTTTTTGTGACAGTAGGAGCTGAGAACATTCTCCTTTTTGATATGCAAGCTGAGAAGATTAGGACTGGAAACAATTGAGAAGAAATAAATAAAAAGTCACGCAGTGCCACTTTTTGGAGGTAGTAATTTTTTCTGATTGTGGTCATAACCACACTTCAAACTGTGTTTGCTTCAATCCTGGATCCATTCGGAAATTTAAGAACAAACATATCAAGGGGGGAGGAGGGCAGAGGAATCTTTTTGGTAAGTGACTCACTTCAGGCAAGATGATTTATCGTGTGAAGAGCATTGTGACACAAACAGCAAGGGATCAACAGTGAGATATTGCATGTGAAGTGTTTCCACGTTTCTTTAGGCTACCAAGTGGTTATGTGCTGGGATCATTCTATTAACCAGTAGTAGGCAGCAGGGTGAAAATGTGTTGCTATTTTTTAATGGTATTTCAGAAATTGGACATGCTGGTGACTGAGGAATGATGGTTACATCAGCTCCCTTTGAAAAGGTTAGTCTTGCTATTCTTAAGTACTTTATTTTAAGTATCCTTTTTTTGTATCAAGCTCAGTGCCAGAGGTCCTGATGCTGTGCATGGAAATGCAACACTATGTATAGTACATCACCACAGATATGTCCCACGCTTTCCTTTCTAAGGTCACGAAGCACTGGCGACACACAAAGCCATGGTAGTTGCAGATGGAAAAGAACCTAATTAACTCATCTATCTCCTTTGAAGGCTAACTCCTTGCCAAACATTTTTTAGGAATTTAGTCCAACCTAGCTGAAATGTTCCAAGCATTTAAGATCTCCTCTTATCTCTTGGGAGACCACTTAAAGGTCAAATACATATCAAGAAGCACTATGATAATGTTTAAGCCACAAATTCCACTTCTTAGCTTCACCTTTTCACTAGGAGTTGTGCTCCCCTGGGCTACCCTAAGCAATTCCTTTCTTTCCTTGACCCTTTCATGCCCTTCACAAGATTAGTGCAGTGCTATTTATAAACTCTTCAAGGCAGAGAAAGGATTTTCATTTGTCCCCGTGCTGCAAAAATAATGTGTAAATTATCACTACAAATGGCTAGAATGAGTATCTTCAATTTCCCAAGAATGGTGTGTTGCTTTTTTTTTTTTTTCCTCTACTAAACTTCTTAATTGAACATTTTATATGAAGTTAATGTAGAATTCAGAAATAATCACTAAGTGGGTCAGTGGAAAATTACATAATTCCAGCTTCCTAGCTGCTGGCCATGGACCCTTGTTAACACAAAAAGTTTCATTTGGCCTGTCATGAACCATCTTTTCAAACTTCTTGCTGCATAGTAAAGGCAACAGGATCCCATGAATCTCCAGATCACTCAGCATAACCTGGAAAGTTACTAGTAGTCTTTCGGTGACCGTTTGGGAACTAGCTTCCATCTACATCTGCTCAGCTCCATCACAAGGTCTTGCTTAAACCTGCAGTGACCCATTTGACACTGCACTCCTGTCTAATTTTCCATCTGCTCTCCATGTTTTACCTCCTTGATGCAGTTGCTAGCTGCAGCTGGATGCACCCTAAAGTTTCTTGCTCATCCATAAGCAGTATTTAAAAGGGGAAAGTGCATGGCGCTGATCCTGACTTTTTTTTGTTTTCTTGATGCCAGCATACTGCTAAAGCAGCTGGGACGACAGGCATTGTGTCCACATGAAAGACTTTGGCCTAGGTCCTTGCCTTTTATGGAGGTAGGACACAAGATACATGTAATCAATGTCCAGCCAAGCAGCTACAGCACGGCAACAACTCTGGAATTGAACTTCCCTTCCTTTTCAAGAGATGTCTGAAAGAGTCCTAAAGGGCTACTAAGGACTGCTATTACCACCCATTTGTCCAGGGGAAAAGAGGGGATGGATGGGTGGAGACAAACCAGGTGACTATTGGTAGAAGAGCCTCTCATGTGCTTGTAGTTGGAGCCTGAGCTATGTCCCTCCCAGTTTTCACTATTATCTTTAGTAAAGTGTGCTGATAGAATGAACTGTAGTGTGTGAGAACTCTGAGGACAGGAAAGCATGAAGTCAGTAGGGTTCCTCACAGGGTCACGGCCTCTTTTGCAGAAGAGCATCATGAGCCCTCATGTCTAATAGTTACCCTATAAAAGACCAGAAGGAATGGATACTTCCTTGTGCCATTATCAGCATGACTTTTGTTCCACAGTCAAGCTTAAAACATCTCGTAGTCAGATCTGTCTAAACGCTCCTGTGGCACCTGTGTTCTTTTTTCAAAGAAAGTGTGGTAGCACACAACTCATTTTAAAGTTGTTTTGTTCTGTTTTCTGTGTTTAGTACATTTAGAGTTCATGCCTAAATGGACTTCTCTGAGGGTTAGTCACTGAGCCGGGGGAGTCAGCTTTTTCCTTGCATTCTAGTATTTGGATGCTGGAAATACCATTATATGGTTAGATGTCATATCCATTTCTCCCTATGCATAACTTACTGAGGTATCAAAAGCAGCTACGGGGAAATACACAGTCTTACAGGTAACAAGAGTGAGGTATTTCACTTGGGTTTGCCCAAATCAGGTTATTTCCAGCCTCATTTCAGGTTCCTCCTAGGGGTTCTTTAGGAAGCAGGAGTTTCAACCCTCAGAGACACTAACTGAATGATAATTTTTTTAAAGGGAAAATGCACGTGCGGATAAACTAGACATCACCCAGTGCATTTGTGATTTAGTAGCACTGTATGCAGCTCTCCAGAGTCAGAGAAACTGGTGTTCATTCCTTCCTGCACCACTGCTGAATGCATGGCCTTCATGAGCAAACCCAGGAGAAATGTCACCACATGAAGACTCAAGATGAGGTGCCACTGCAGAAGTCACCATCATTGCGTTCTATTCAGCAGCTAGAATGTGCTTTTAAACAAAACCTGCTATGAATCGCATAGCAGTCGAGCTTGAGACTCAAACTACTATGTAGGCTTGTGCTGGGCTCCGTTACAAGTGCAGAGAGAGAGAGAGAAACTGTTGTAATATGTTTTAAGCTTTTTGTAAGCTCAGGAAAAGCTGCTCAGGGAATTTTCTAAAAAGCATTGATTACTATTGGAATTTGTTGATTCATGCAAATTAATGAATTTTGGGGGAAAGAGGCTGGTTTTGTCCATGCTTTGCATTTGAAAGTTAAAAATACTTCTGAGATTTATTGAAACATCCCATTCCAGCATTTTCAAAATGAAAAGAAGTTGGGAGGTGTTTTCGGTTCAAAACTACTCTCTGTCTGAGCTGGTTTTATATATTAAAAGAAAAACAAGGTTTAAAATTGGAGTAGAACCAACTTCGAAATTTTTCGACTGATGCAACGTGAATACTTAAATAATTGTTTTTTGAACATGAGATTTTTGGCTTTGTCCTCGTTTAGAGTGGGAGGGAAAAAATTAAAAATCTTGAGAGTTTTGGGGAAAGAAAATCCCATATGTACTCTGCTTATAGAGAGCATAAAAATGAAATACTTCTAAAATCCATCTTGCAAAATGCTCAAACAATGACCAAACATCACTTAAAAATTGGAGCCCACCATTGGAGATATACCTATTGGATTTTTGTGTAGCATTAATCCTATAAATGCCTTATTGTGGTGCTAAAACAGCTTGTCCGTAAAGTAGACAATACTAAAAGTAGTTAAGTTGCTGATATTTAACTTGCTTTTGTTCAGATCAATCTACTTCATCCGTATCTGAATAAACAATGGGCATTTCTTCAATGACAGATAGCCATTTGCTGTCATTATCTGTAAAAGCATTCACATGAGCAATCTGTAACGAACAGGTAAGGTTATAAGGTGGCCATGTGCACTTTCTGTGACTTTTTCTCTTTTACCTCCTCTTGTGTTGGGGTCATGGTGCTGGCCAAGTGCTTTACCTCCATGTCTGAGTCACGGCATAGTGCTCTCCAGATGCCTTCAACTCAAGCCTTTTATTCCAAGTTATCGAGATTTGGTTTGACAGGCTTTGTGGGAGCATTTCAGGGAGTCTTGACTACACATCTAGTGAGGATTTTATTCTTGCTCTCAGGACACCCTCTTGTTCCCCTGACAGAGGCCCTCAGGATTTTGTACAAGGTAATCCCAGTGCTACCCAAGGTCTGTAGCACTTTGAATTAATGCACTGAGCCTAGGGAGTTGGGGCAGGGCAGTTGGTCTTCCTAGGCTAGCACAGACCGACAGAAGAGCAAGGAAACTGTCTTTGTAAAGGGGAAAGTCCTCTGCCCACACAGGGAATTCCTGTCTCTCTAGTCTATGGGGTATCTCAGCAGGACAAATAAACCTGCCTCTTTCAGGTTGGGATGAGTCATTGTACTGAGAGAATAATCTCTTCCTTTGATTTCTCAGGGAGCGTAGCCGAGTGGCTTAGCCTACACGCCTAACCTTGGATCTGTTAGTGCGTTATGAGATAAAGCTAAGAAACATAAACCCCTTTCAGGCATTCTGCCATCAATGGGCTCTTTTCAGCCAGTCTTTCTGTTCTTTTATTTTTCACATTTCCTCAGGGAGCTCGTTAGAAACATGTGGACCTAGTGTGACAATACCATACCACACCAAAAGTCACAAAAACCTTTAAACATGGTACTAGACCCGCAAAACTTACCGTGCTTAGAGAGAAGTGCATGCCTTGGCTGTTCTAACTGAACTGGGGTTTTGGGGTTGAATCACACAATACTTACAGGAAACAGGACTTTATCATTAGCTGCAACAGGGAAACCAAATCCTTGATCATGGGGAGAAAAGATATCTGGCCAAGAGGATTGCGTCCTAGAAAGTGGTGGCTCTGAGAGAGATTATCAGAGATGTGCTACCAGCATATCTGTGTTAAGGTCTTTGTGGTCAAATAGCTTAGCTCTGAAAGACACAAATAGAAGGGCTAAGGAAAAGAAGGAAGGGGTATTATCATAGTGGAAATTATGCTGGAACATTGTATCCACTTTGGGGGTTCAGACTGCACTATTCATTAAAGGATATATGAAATGAGAAAAATATTTTATAGCTTATGCAACAGCCATTGGCATTCCTGTGGGGCTGCAGAAGGACACTTGTGAGCAAGATCTCTTCAGCTTGCAATAAAAAGGTAGGAGGGGTGGGTGCTGCCCAAAACTAAATGGTAGGAACTGCATGGCTACAGTACCCTGACCACATCAGAAGATGCAGACGTATCCATTGCTTCTACCAGTGTTACCAAGATGCCTGTGGGAAACCTTGTAAATATTCATGTAAGATTTTGGCCTAGCTGGAGATTTTGGCCTAGCTGGAGATTTTGGCTTTTAACAGACATAGAATTAGGATGAAATAAACAAAGGAACAACTTAGAGAGAGATTTTAACAGGAGCACAGGCAGGATTTTCTTGTTGAAGGGTAAAATTGGTTGCTTGCAAAGGAGGTATGAAGGTTATCAAGCAGTATGGTATGGGATCAAAGAAATCTCCAGCACTCCACCCAACTCATCCGTTTGCTGTGTCACCACATGGGTAGGGAAATCCTAGCCTATGCAAGCAGGGCATGGTTTTGATTAAAAATAGATACTGGCACTTGGGTGCTATAAGAAATGATAAGCCCCAGAGCTCTCCAAGAGACAAGTCATTGTTCTGTGTCACTTAGTGTTTTCTTCGGAAGCCGTTGCTTTCTTGCTAGCCTGGTGAGATTATAAATGAGTTACATGAACAACAGGAGAAAAAGAAAATTTGGAGTTGATATTTGGCTGATTATCAAGCTGGTTTTATCCCACAGAAATGAGTGAAACTCTGGCAATGTACACCATTGCGGATCTCAGCACCCACAGGTTCCTGTATTGCAAATATGCATGGTGACAGTGACAATAAATTAGAAGACTTTTTAGATGGATTGTACCTTCCTCTGAAAACTCTGAGATATACTCATGATAAAATATAAACACTGATGTCTATATTGTTTCAGTTTAGTTCACTTGCCTTGCAATTCTTTTTATGATTTTGTCATTAAGAAAGATCTGAATCCTCAAAGGTGCTAGGCCAAATTTTCCTCCAGTGATAACAAACAGCCGAACTGACCCAAGATATCAGAAAATGAGGTAATTTGTCATGCTGGGAACACAGTCCATGATATTAAAGCAGGGGGATATCATGGCAGACCCTGCTTTGAGCAAGGCACTAGAGGAGAGCCCTCCTAAGGTCTCTTTGAGCTTAAATTGTTCTGTGTTTCTGTGATCCTAACAGTTTAAGTATCATGCACTTTTTCTACCTCTTGTGATTTTATTTCATTACTCTGTTGCTCTTGTTGCAGCCTACCTTGCTCAGAGACAGATGATGAAAGAGATGCTGGATGTACTTTCTTACTAATGTACAAGGATTTGCAGAAAGGAAAAAAAGCCTCTCTGTGATCCTCAAAGCCAGATGCAATCACAGTACGAGATATTTGAGCCCAAAACTGCGCAGCTACTGGTGTGTAGCTGCTTCCTTACTGGAACCCCAGGCCCCCCAGGGATAGAGCTGAAGGAATACTTTCTAGACCTTTACATTTCAGAGCTGTGTTTCTGCAAGAGTTGATGAATAGCCTTCATTGTGGACACTCCTTCCCTGCCGTGGCTCCCACCCTTGTCTCAACATTCCCATCTGGATATAAATCTTACTTTTCCCTGTCCCCTTCCCCCACTCTCTTCTTCTTCTCCCCCTGCAGCCCCCTCCAGACCTCCCCCTCCCCCTTACCCTCTGTGGAAACCTGGAAAGCTGATAAATAAATCATACCTGCTTTGCTGACCAGGGTGATAGTCACCCAATCCATAACTACTACATGATTTCCTTTGCCAAATGTTGGAAAATGAAAAACACAGTGTCCTTTTGAACAGATCAGCATCTGTGTACATATAGAACTGTTATTGTGGGACTAGAAGCATATCTGTGTTAAGGTCTATCATTTTCCACCACATACTGACCCAGGCAAAAGCTTTCGTCGAGCATGACTTACAATTCGCCGAGGGACCCACTGTTAACTCAGGCCGTTACTATTATTTTGTACATATCCACTGGTCTCTAAAAACAAACAAACAAACAAACAAAAAATCCAGGAAAGAAACTGCTTTAATTGAAAGCTACATTAACTTTTGCAATTTTTCCACCATACTGAAAACGATTTAAAAGATGAGATTTAAGGAGACTCCTACAGGCAAATACTTTTGTGCTTTTACACTCCAGACCTTGGAGAGGCGTTTGGAAAGCCAAGGACAGATTATGGAGTTTGTGCCAAATTTTTAAACTAGCCCTGAAAATTGCATCTACCCTACACTCTTGACCAGATCTGGATCTTTCTTCTATAGCAAGTGGAAACAACACATCTCCAATATGCTGAGGCAGTGTTCAGAGACAGGTTTTGAACTTCCAGGCCATCAGTGTCTGGTGATGTGCACCAGTTAAAAGGTTGCAGGGAATTAAAGAAAAATTGAACCTCAGAAGGGGCATGATGTGGAGAAAGTCTAATTTGCAAAGGGACACTTGTGTTGCATCATTTCCTAACTGTGAGAGGTGCCAGGCTGCAGAACAGTCTCTGGAGATAAGTGGTGAATGAGGTATTTGTTGGGCTATTTTAAAAGATGACTGAACACTACTGTGGTGGAAAGAGGGAACATTTCTCATTACTTGTAGATCCTGCTACAGTGAATTATGTGCTCACATACAGCTTGTTACAACTGCTGTTCCAGGAAACAGGGCTGGAGTGTACTTAGGAAATGTACAAATTGCAACAATTTGTGATTCCACATCGCTGGTGTGCTGCATCGTGTGAGAAGCTGGCTTAGATAGTCCTGAAATCTGCTTCCACTTGCAAGAGATAACAGAGTATCAGAAAAGTACAGCCAAAGGGAATATACGAGTCTACAAAACTAATTTGAGTCTGGCCTTAGGTCTTTCCTCTAATTATGTGACATTCAAAAGCAATGAGGCAAAGTGGAGCCTTCCTTTAATTCAGTGACACACCAAGGACAGCTTTCCTCAACATCTGTGAGAGGGAGACTGGTAGATGACTGGTGATCCAAATGGAGATTTCAGTTCCAAAGTAGACTGGTCATTCCCTGCAAGTGCCTCTCTTCTCTTTAGCCTGGAGAAGGAATCTAGGACAATTATGGTGCTAATTTGGTAGCTCAGGTAGGTCAAATGAACACAAGTGAAAACTTTGTGAAAATTTGCTTGCCAGTGTAAGTGCACTTCAACTCCATCTGGCCCCAGCTCTCTAATGTGAACTTTCCTCAACAGTTCTTTGCTCAGCCCTGAGCACACTTTTGCTATTTTTGCTTTCAATCAGAATTTATTTAGAAAGACAGAGCTTTGGTACAGCTACAGCATCAACAGCTGAGTGGATATACTGAGACAGTTACTGAGCTCAGCACAGCAGCCCAGGCAGCGATACCACTTTACACCATCTGAGGACTGGGTCCAGTTTAACAGGACAATCTTTCCCCAGACTATTCCCGGTGGATGTCTGGAAACAGGCTGTACTTTTCTGGAATGCGTAGGTTCTTCTGCATGGTGGCTTGCGACGTGATCATAAGCAGGCAAAGAAATGTGTGCATGAAAGTGCACACACACATACACACACACAGGCACACCTCAGCCTGCTGGGCAGCCTGCCCACTTAGCACTTGATGCTGCAAGCCATGATGATTAGCAGAGTTTCCTCCTGCAGCCTGCTTGATAACGGGGAGATCGACATACACAGACACACCTTCAGCGTGAGAGGAACACTATTTACTTTGTTCTGACCAGGCCATTACAAGATCTCTTTGCTGTGACAGCTGATGCAAGGAGGGAGAAACAAAGCATTAATAAAAGGTGATGTTTTGAGGTGAAAACATCAGAAGTTAAAAAAAAAATTAACAAAAATTGGTAAATACAGTCATAAGGAAATAATGTGCAAATGTAGTCTCTATCTCCCTTCCTGGTTAGGCTAGTGGCCATTATATTTCTGCCGTTAAGGCTCAGGATGTGATCTCAATTGTGCTCTTGCCACTCTGGATGAACTCTTCAGCAGTCAGACAAAGTCGCTGGAGTTGCTTGAGGCTTATACTGAACCAGAAGACAATGAGATTTATTTCCCCAGCCTCTTCCTCCACATCCCCCTGGTAGTTACCTGACATCTGTCTGTAACACTTCCACATGAAGAAAAGCAGCCCCTGCCATGAGCTAAAATTTCCATTAAACTTACAGGTCCAGCGAGGGACTTGTCTGTATAGCTATTGGCTCACTTGAATGCATCCCACTTCAAAATGCAGGAGCACGTTGGACATCGAGGTCTAGCCATCCTTCTGGGGCTCTGAGGATGGGTTACATCTGCTCCACTTGCACACAGCATTGGCTATTCAGGAGGATGAGTAGGAGATGGTCTTTGGAGACTTGAGGCTGGTCTCAGCCCATATGCTGACCTGAAGCATAAACTTTAAGTAATTTATTTTTCTGTTCAACTTTGATTTTTGATGGCTTGTGAGCAGAAAGTTTTTACCTTGTGATGTTCTGGAGCCATGTCAGCTTGGTGCAGATCTATGTGACCTACAGCAATTCTCCAGACATCAGCTGTGCCAGCAGGCAGTGGAAGGGACAGAGATATTCATCTTCATAACCACACAGACTTGTGCTGTGTTGAGCAGCAGCACAGGCCTGTGGCACAAAGCAGCAGAGTATGCACACACAAGCGGGTTGTGCAGTTTCTGGGAACTGGGAATTACAGATATGAGGACAACTTCCCAACAGCACTATTCGCTGATTGGTGTAGTCCTCCAAAGGAAATGCTGGGAGCGGTATTAGTAAACAGAAACTGCACTAGCTGTCCTTGTATCTTTGATAGATAATATCAAGCTTACCCTCACTGCAATCAGAATCAAATGTGCACAGAAGCTCAGAACCAGACTTTTTCATCCAATTATTTTCTGGCTGACGAAGACATCCCATCCCTCAAAACAGCTGGGGTCTAAATTTGATGTTAGTGCCTGGGAACTCATATAAGCTTTGAGTTTCTTGGTTGCCTCCAGAGGCCACTTAAACTGATTAGAATTTACCAAAGCACAGGACAGTCTCATCATGAAAGCTAAATTTCCTGCCCAAGGCTGCATTAATGCAGCTTCCAGGTCTCCCTCAATCTTCCAACTTTACTGGCATGCCAACTTCAGGTGTTAGCCTTAAAGATAACTGTTCTTACTCTCTTTATCACCTCTTAGAGGAGTAGAACATCCCAGCCAGTGCTTCTCATGCTAAGCCAATATCTCCAGAAATAATAAGTTGTTGCATGAGCAGCCGAACTGTTGAAGCCAGATTTCCTGTGGAATCATGTCCTTTTTTCCAGATGTTCCTTTCCTCGACCTCCTTCATAATAACGCCATTTTCTTATGTCCTTTCCACCTGGCAAGAGATGATGTGCACTGAGGCTAATCCAGTGTGCCTTGAGAAAGTCAGAAAAAGGTGTTCTTTGTGTTCTGATCAATCTAGGGGAAATGATTGCTCGTAAAGCAAATTGCCATGTGAAAAAAGATGGTTCTTTCTATCGAGGTGGTTTTAAATGACAGTTTGACAACTGTTCTTCTTTGTGTTGTTCCCTCTCACTTTGTTTGTATAATGCATTAACATGACCTTTTGTTTATTTGAGCATAATCAAACATATTTATTTGAATGTCTAAACATATGAAATGATTCATCTGAAACATAACTTTTTTTTTTTTACCTCATTGAAACACGTTTTCATTTACTGGACAGCATACTTTGATGTTATGACAATGAAAACTTCCAATGGTCCCCTGTTGAAATTTTTAGTGCATTCTTTTCACAAGAAATTCCACGATGTAGGCTTTCTACTTAAATTTGGAATACAAACTCTCCGCTTTCAAATGCCAGATTATCCTAAGGAAAGGAAATTCTGGTTTCTGACCACCTATAATTATAACCCAAAAGCAGTAAATATTTCATCAGGAAAAGAATACTATAAACATTAGGTTTCTAGCAGGGAGGAGCGGTAGTTAATAAAAGTGACTGGGAATTGGTTGAAAACCAACTAGTAAAGCCAATCTGACTTCATTCTCCAGATATAACCTTGAGATGAAGACTATGGCAAAACACCTCACAAAGAGTTGATCTCCATCTTTCCTGCCATTTGAAGGTCTTGAGAATGGCTACCTATGGCTACATGTTCAGAAACACAGCTTTGGTCACATCATCCTTCCAACTTGGGACTCACATTTAAAGTGAGAGAGGTGCACTTCAGGGGGCTCATCTCCAATCAGATAAAAAAATATATTCCTTGGGCTTCACAGCCCTGCAGTGGCATGGAGCTTTACCTTAGTCGTGGTGTTCAAAAAGGAAGAGCAAAGTCAGGGCACTTTTCAGAAGAAAGTATGCCGGCATTCTCCCTTGTCATTTTGCTTCCTGAATCCCATGGGGTTTTGCTACAGGATTTATTTATTTATTTATTTTAATATAGTCTAAGTTTTCCCAAAGCATTGAGTTGTGAATTTGATTTCATTTTTTTATTGCCAACTTAATGTTTAAGTGTTTGACCCTTGAATGTAGCCAATTAACTTTTTCAGTAAATGTTCCTGCTTCCTATCTGAGAAGGAGTTTCCAGGTATTTGTGTTGAAATCACTGTTTTACCTGTCTGTAAAACTCCACTCCATGTATTTTTTGCTTGTGTGCTTCTTTCAAAAAATCACGTGAATCCTCTTTACTTGCTAAAAAAATAAAATCAAGACAGTATTTTTAAGATTGGTAAATAGTCTTACAGTTTTAGTTGGTCTGATTATGAGGAAAAAACAGTTACTAACCTGAGAGATATATATGTTTGTAGGAGTATGTGATTTTATATATATGTGTGCAAGTATTTATAAATATATATTTAAAATACTGAAACTTGACTTTTTCACTGGAAAAGATGGAAACAGTAGACAAAAAAAGAAAAAAAATGCTGCGTGGAAATTCTTTCTTCTTTCCTCTTAAAACCCCCTGAATGTGTTTTGAGAAATAATAATAATAAAGCAGTGCTTGAAACCTGAGTTCAAAAGCTTATTTAGGCTGAAGTAAAAAATTTAATTTCATTAATCTACTTCCAGCACATTGGATCATTTCTGCACATCAGAAATCCATCATATAATACTGTAAGTTCTTGTTTAAGACAGGCTCAGGAACAATCAAGCAGGAAAGTTTATCAGTTAGCAGGACAAATGTCCAGTGTATTGAAAGCACCAAATGAAATTTTGGACTGGGGTAAGGATGCTGCTCTTAATCATAGAATCACAGAAAGGTTTGGGTTGGAAAGTATCTTAAAGATCATCTGGTTCCAGCCCCCCTGCCATGGGCAGGGACACCTTCCACCAGACCAGGTTGCTCAAACCCCCATTCAACCTGGCCTTGGACACTGCCAGGGAAGTGGGGCAGCCACAGCTTCTCTGGGTGCCTCATCACCCTCACAGTGAGGAACTTATTCCTAACATCTAATCTAAATCTCCCCTCTTTCGCATTGCAACGATTACCCCTCGTCCTGTCACTACGCTCCCTGATGAAGAGTCCCTGCTCAATTTTTCCTGTAGATCCCCTTTGAGTACTGGAAGGCCACTAGAAGGTCTCCCCAGAGACTTCTCTTCTCTAGGCTGAACAACCCCAACTCTCTCAGCCTGTCCTCATAGGGGAGGTGCTCCAGCCCCCTCATCATCTTTGCGGCCCTCCTCTGGACCCACTTGAGCAGGTCCATGTCTTTCTTGTGCTGGGGGTCCCAGAGCTGGATGCAGCACTGCAGGCGGGTTCTCACCAGAGTGGAGTAGAAGGGGAGAATCACCTCCCTTGACCTGCTGGCCACACTTCTCTTGACGCAGCCCAGGATGTGACTGGCTCTCTGGGCTGTGAGTGCACACTGCTGGCTCGTCTTCAGTCCTTCATCCACCAACACCCCCAAGTCCTTCTCTGCAGGGCCGCTCTTGATCCACTCATAGCCCAGCCTGTATCTGTGCTTGGGACTGCCCTGACCCCAGTGCAGGACCTTGCATTTGGCCTCGTTGAACTTCATGAGGTTTGCATGGGCCCACCTCTCCAGCCTGCCAAGGTCCCCCTGGATGGCCTCCCTCCCCTCCAGCATGTCGACACACAGCTTGGTGTCATCGGTGAACTTGCTGAGGGTGCACTCAATCCCATTGTCCATGTCGCTGACAAACACGTTAAGCAACACTGGATTAACACTTTTGGGTTAGTTAATGTTTGGATTAACACCAGTTGCCCGTGTCATAGCTATGGTTTGACATGATGTGGGCAAGTGTTGGGATGAAACCTTCTGCTGTTTTATGTTCAGCACAAATGACTGCTGTGTATTTGTTGCTTTGAAAGACATCCCTGCAATGTTCCTTATAGCAAATCTTATTTATTTATATACAAAACACCCATCTCAGTTGCCTCAGTGCCACTGTTTCCTAAAACCAGATTAATTAGAAATTTCTACTTAGCAAGAGAATGTAGTGAAGCCCAAACCACCTTTCAAACTGTGTGCTTTGATATATAAGGCTTTTACATAAACATATATACATACACATACTCATATATATAGATGTACAAATATATATTTCCTTAGAATCATAAAATGCAGAGCCAGAAGAGACCTTCGTGATTGATTGTATAATCCATGTGTCCCTAGCACAAGTCAAGAGCTCTCTAAAAATGATTTCTGTTTCAACTAGAATAGGCATATAAAATACATTTTAAAAGTCAATTCAGTCCTAAATTCAAAATTGATGGTGAGGAATCCTTCACCAAGCCCTGTTTTTTTACAGGCTGTATCTGAGTACTCATATGTGTGTAGATATAAATGTATATAAATAGGCACACTCACACAAGTGCCTTAAAAACTCTGACAACTGCTCAGTAAACCAGGACAGTTTATCGAACACAGCAAACCTCTTCAGCCTCCTAAAACATTTCTAATATTAAGCTTTTAGCTTCTGTTTGTCAGGTCAACGCATGCAAGAAGCTTTGGAGGCAGCCTGAAAACTGCACTCCACTCCATACCCATATAGTGGCCCTTCAATTCAAAACCGTATGTTAACATTAATCAAAAAAAAAAAAAAAAAAAAAAAAAAAAAAAAAGCAACATCTGGTAAAAGGGATTGAGCTTACAAAAGCCCATCCTGCAGTTCCAGCACTTGGACAGCGATGGGAAAAGGGAAATAGACTTCACACCCCCAGCACGCCATCCATCAATGGAGTGTGAAAGAAATGTAAGGATTACTGCCCCAGCCTTCAGGTGCCAGGCATAATTATCTAGAGATTGCAGAGTTTGGTTTTCACTCCGCTCTGCTTATACAGTTGAAAGCTCCCCTTCCTCCTGCCATTCCCTCCGCAGCTCCCTCCCAGCACAAAGGTGCTTATGGGGGCAGGAGGGGGAGGGGAGCAAGAAATCAAATAAAAAAATATTCCAGCTTTGAAAAGAAAGCAGATGTTTCTGGGATCCTGAACACAGTGCTTTAGCTATGGGTCTTGCCTGGGACTTCCAGAAGAGCAAATACCAGAGCCCCTGTTTATTGGCTGTTTCCTTGCTCATGCTGCAATATGGCTTCCAAATGGAACAAGGCACTGAGCCAAAAATCAGCAGAATTGGCTCAGAAAAAGGGGAATTTTTTTTTCAGTGGAGGGAGCAGATTTTTGTTTTCAGAGAAGGAACCCTCCTACCCCCTGTGAACCTGAACACTAGAGTCAAATCCTTGGCATATCCCACTCTTCTTGTGGGAGACCTGTGGCAAGGGAGACCCTAATTGATCCATTCAATAAAGATGCATTCAATAAAGATGTCGTCACTCATTTTATTAGCATCTAATCAGTAGTGCGTGGAAAGAAAGCAGTGCCCACCAACGGTTAAGTGCAAAAGCTTGGTGTTTGTCAAAAGAAGGAAGAGATATTTAGATTGTAAAGCTGTGAACATCTTGCCAAAGCATTGCTTTTTTCCCCCCTAGCTTTCAGTATCAGTTTCCCTTTCACTATTCCAGTTTTTCAGATGGAGCAACAAACTATGACATCTTTGGGGTGTGAGAGTATTGCCTGTTTGAAGCTTCCCCTAAGAGATTTCCATCTCTGCTCTAAAGTCAAGACATTGCTGAGCAGCTTAGGGGTTTGCAGATAACAAGCTGGAGCCTTTGCCCCAACTTTGGTTCTGATGAGCTCACATCAGTAGCTGGTTGGGACGTATCCACAAAACCTGCAATATTTTAGCAACTGGACTCAGTCTTCCCCAAGGTGAGGCCCTTTATCAACAGCTTGTCTCTCTCAAGGTGCACACACTCCTTTTTCTTGGCACAGCCCTGGCCGTGGGTACACCAGGTGATGGCATCACTGGGCAGTCTGTTGGAAAGGGGGGAGGGGGGTGTGAAGCTCTCAAACCACAATTCTCACAAGACACCATGGCAGCAGAAGATGTAGTGGCTGAATATTTAGTAAAGCAAATGAAATGAAATGAAATGCTTCATTTAAGGAATGTGGAAATATTTTGTTTTTGTTGGAAGCTGTGTCTGTCCACTGAAAATGTCCTTATTGCAGGCTAGCAGCGATCGACAAAAGTTGGTATTCTTTACAGAAAGCAAACGATTCTTTCACAATCCAATTTTCCATTGAGGTAAATCCTCCATTTTCTCACAGAGGGAACAACAAACAGTTTTCATAAAAAATTATAACCACATCTAATAAACAGCTCTTGTACGAGGCACAACTAACTGATCTGATCGGTCTATGTGAGGCTACTCTGTAGCAAAGAGATTCCAGCCAATTTTGTGTCTCAGCAATGCCTGCTAGTGAAAGACTGCTGCAGAAAGCAAAGGGCGGGTTTCACAATGTTACTGTAGTACTCTACACTGCTGTTCCCTAGGAAAATGCAATATTTTTTCCGAAGAAGACCACCATTTTATGTGGCGCTTGTCCAGTTTGCACACAGTAGGAGCTAGCCATGAACAGCGACAAGGTCTTATGGGTCAGCCCTAAGGACAGACAAAATACCACCTGACTTTGTCATAGAGAAGAGAGGGGGATATTCAGTCCTAAAAGGAGCTGCAAGTTGTTTTTGTAATCTTTTGATAGGCTAAAAAAAGGCAAAGGAAAACCGAGGCTCTCATTCTGAGGTTGTGAATACAACATTCTGTTGTACTGTTTCTGTGTGTTAGAAGCAGTATAGCCCTCCCAAACCAGCAGACTCCAACCTTCTTTATTACAGAGCTTTTCCAGCACCAGAGGAGGACAGTAGTGGTACCTCTTGTGCCAAGCTGGATGATAATCTTGGCAAAGTAGTAAACTGTATGGTAGATTGTATGCAGATGTAATTTTTGTCTCATTCGTTACATTAAATTGACGACTACTGTTTGTGCACTGCTGTGTCATAACTGGACTATGAGTCTGGGACAAGCTTTCCTGGGTAAGTTGTCCTCAGAGAGCTGGGAAAATTTGTGGAGGGCCTTTGAAAATTAATTTTTAAGTGGACGGAATGCATTACTATTGAACCTCGTCTGTCAAAGCCTTATGTACAGTGAGTTATTTATTTTAAGCAGAAAAGATGTGGTCAACTGTGCTCTCTGGGATGCATGTAATTGTTACAACCATGACAGGCTTGTTCCATTGACGTATATTGCCTTTAGCATTTTCTTTTTCCTCTGGGCTAAGCAAAATAAATTCTGTCCCACTCCATACTCTGTTAGAAGGTCTTTGAAAACAATGTGTGTTTATCGTTGAGGTTCCCAAGGTTGCTTAGTTTCTAAATCAATGTGAAGGAAAATTTTTGTTTATATTTGTTTTGCCTTTCTTTCACTTTAACTACTGTTCATTTCTCATTCATATTGTTACCATTATATATAATTTTTTAATCAGGAAGAGTGTATGGATCTCAGTAGCAAGACCTCTGCTTTTCTATCATTTTCCAGATCAGTTTCCTCAAGGAAATAGAGTGCAACATCTGTAAAGTGTCCTGAGGATAGAAGCCAAGACATGTAGATCTAAATACACTTGAGTTAAATTTGAACTACTGCTGGGGGATAACTCAGTGCCTTCTGGATGGTCATGAAGAACGTTGGTCTGGTTCACATGCTACAGGACATCAACAAGACATCAGACTGAAGCTCAGGAAAAGACGGCTCCATCAATGTTTTCCAGAGTTAGAGTTACAAAGCAAAGCTCCTTCTCAGATTTTAAACAAAATTTATTATAACCCTAGATGTTAACTTAGCATTATAGAACTGACTGTTCTGGCAGCTTGTATACACAGCTTGTATACACAGCTTGTATACACAGCCTACCAATGCTAAAGGTCATGTCACCAAAGGATCTTCTCATCTGCCATTGCTTCTACTTTGCAACTGAGAAACAGATAAATTCATAGTGCCCCATAATTTTCCCCGGGTCACAGAAATAATCTATTTCATAGTCAGAAATTTAACTGAAGAGTATGTTTAATGCTTTAGGCACAAAGTTGCTTGTTTCTGATGTCCCTCCATTTTCAGAAGCACAAATCCTGGGCGTTAATGCACAGGCAATGAAGGACCCAAACCTTGTAATTGCAGCACTTTATTATTGTTGACAAGGGTGGCAGGGATTGGAAAAAATGAGAGAGAAAGAGAGCATTATTTTCTGTGGCCCCAGCCAAGAAAAATATACTTAATGAAGTTATGTACTATGACTAGCAAAGACCTATTTCAGCAGAGGAAAGTATAGCTTGGCTAGACAACCCACTCATCTTACCTGGGCAATTGAAAGCTGTCACAGCAAATGCTAGAGGACTGTCTTCTACATGGTGACTTACCCTTGTGTGTCATCTCTTCAGGGAGCCTTCTTGTTGTACCCAAAATGCTTTTATTAACAGAAAATTAATGGACTTCTGTTTGTAATTGATAACCAGAAATATATAGCAGGAGGCTGCATCTGGATTTAAAAGAAGGTAGACACAGTAGCAGGGGAGAGAAAGACCTGTTGGAGACTTGATTTTTTTTCAGTACATCTGCAATTTCCATCTGACATAGAGGTTAATACCACTCGTAAGAGAGGTGTCCCTGTTGAGTGTGAGTGCACACAAGCACACACACATACTACTTGGAGACTTGGTGAACAATGTGTAATAGTCACATTTCTTCTTACCAGTTCTTTATTTGCTTGCTGAATTTCTGACAAATAAAATCCTATTTAAAATTTCAAGAACATTTGGAATAAATAACCACAAAGAAGCAACATTTTCATGCTTTTGTTCTGTTGGTCTACCTTTTCACATTTATAGTCTCACAGTAGTTTTAACCCATTAACACAGTTCAGTGAAATCTGATAGAGGTGGAGGTCTCAGAGAAAAGTTCCATCAAGTTTAGTGAAAATTTGCTGCCCTGTATAGCCAAGACCCTAATTCTATGAAAAAAGGTTGTAATACAGTTCAATAGCTGTCTATTGGAGTGTGTGTGTGTGTACATGTGTGTGTTCAATTTTCTCCATTTTTTTCCGAACTGGTCAGTTAGCACATACTCAGAACCATCCACAATGTACTGAGTTTTTCCCCCCACTGATAATCAAAGATCATGGGAGGAAGATAAAGGTGTATGGAAGAGAGTTAACAGACACAGGAATGAACTTGAAGGTGTGATGGACTTCAAGGATGTGACAGTGTGAAGGTACTCTGGGGCTTGGGAAGGAGGAGAAGAAAGGGGACAAACGGAGCTGTTAACAGGAGGATTTAGCATGGAGGACATGCACCTGGAAGAAATCAGATGTCGTTAATTTCAATCTGGCACCCACCAGACTATTTGTTTCATTTCTCAGGGAACTCCCATCCTGAACCCTCCAGGCATTTTGGCAGCTATTGCTGTTGGTATTCTGACAATGTCTGAAGTCTCTAGGCAAGAACTCTCTTTTGCTAATTGCTCTGTATACTAGAAGCCTGAAGGCAACAAAGTCTTTGAGTCAAAGCAAAGATAAGACATACAGACCAGAGCAGAGAGTCTGAAAATGAGTTTGCTGAAGTCTTTGGAGTGTGGGACTAATAACTGTACAAGGAATGCCAAGTCCATATTTGTTTCATTTGAGCCATGTTAAGTATTTGATATTGGTCAAATCACGTGGAACTGGTTGGTGTTTACTAGAGAAAGGTTCCTGAATGGCTTAGCTGTTGAATTTTTCTTCAACTCTGTTTGGACTCTACTTCCTGCATATTCAAAGGTATTAATTTTACTTACTGAGAAACATTTTATAGGTCAATGAAATTTTACACAAATATTGCAGAATAGCCACTGAGAGAAAATTTGTTATGATTATTCATGTTTATGTTTGGTGGCTAATCCTTTGGGCCACACACAAGCACTGCCACAAAACCTATATGCTGAATTATAACAGCTTGGGGCTCCAACCTCAAGTACTGGTAGTGAGTGAGTTTCATGGAGGAAAAAAAAAAGAATTTACTAATAAGGTGCACAAAATTAAATGAGGTGCACAGTTACATCCATTAAAAGCTATCCGAGAGTCCACTTAGACCACATCTCACATCTATACCAGAAAAATGAAGAACAGTTGGAAATATTTTCAAACACTGGAATATGATTGTCCATATTCTTACACTGTTAGACAATGTGGCACATTACATGGTCCCTGTCAGCATTTTGTCCGTGCCAACTAATACTTTCCAAAATATATTTCCAGGTGTGGTTCAGAGGCTGATCCAGAAACCTTTTGCAGGAGGTAGCTTTCAGGTAGCCAGCCTATTTTGGGGGTTTGATTGAGGCTGAAAGCCAGTCATTCAGTGCCAGTTGATTTTAGTGCCAGAGAACATTCCTGGGCACATGTACACCCTCTATTTGTATCAGTCTAGTTGTGTTTTGGGTGTGTCTGGCTCAGATGCTTAGAGTTAATCAAGTTGCTGGGATTGGGGACAGAGGTGAATTTTTTCCCAGCTCAAGTTTGCCTTTGTGTTCCTCTGTGGAAAGGGACAAGGTCTATTTTCTGAATATTATATGACAAATTTATTTTTTAGAACAGGATATTCACAATGTCCTTTATGGCTTCTGTTAGCTGTTGTGGCAGCTTCCCAGCTTTTCCTACAGTCTCCACTTTGCTGTGCATTGGGAGAATCCTGCAGCGTCTGCTGTGTGGGAACATAAGAAGTAGAAGATTTGTAGTCCCCCTAAGTAAAAAAGCTATTGAAGAGCTGCTGCAATCATGGAGACAGGACTTGGTAACCCAGGCAATCCATCCAAGGTCTCTGTTCCTAACTTCAGGGGGAATAAAATAATGATCTGTTTTTCCTCAAGTCACAGAATTTTAAAAACCCAGATTTAATTCATTTAACAAGTCGACTTGAAACACCCACCAAAGCCTTTTTGCTACCAAGACAAAAGCTTAAAGGAAACAGAGGTTTTGAGTTAACTCCATGCTTTATAACCAGACCAAGTTTATGTTTGTGCATGGTAGACAACTAACTTCTGAAAGGCAGCACTTTGAGAAGAGTTAGCTTAACACTTACATTTTGCAGCTGAAAGGAATTAATTAGCATAATTGTTGAGACAGATAAATACAGGGAATAATGAAATGAAACTCAGATTTTATTTTTTTTTTTACTTACTTGTGATTTTGGATTTTCCGTGATTACCCAGTGTCTTAAGATTTGTACTTAAACCTCTAACCACCATAGCTGCTGATTTGCCTTTTGATTATTTGTCATCTGTGGAAACAAGGGCAGGTGTTTTAAGTTGGCCATCTAAAGCTTTAACTAGTAGACCTTCCTTCATCTCTCCATCAGACTTGAAGAATAGGAGTTGTGATTGAGGTAAAAAAGATCCTCTAATCGTTTTGCAGCAGTTTTGCGTTATTGATACATGTTTTCTTTCTGTGTTCTCAGCTTACATTTCATGTTGGTGGTCCCGCTTCAAATCAAACCTCTTATTAACTCTGTCTCAGCACAAAACATGAACAAAGTCAGAGGAAGATCTTTTTGTGGAGAATCTCTTCCAGCACCTAGCCCTCTCCCTCTGTGCTCCAAATGCCCTATAACTGAGGTCTATCTGAGCAGGCTGAGTTCAGAAAAGGATGCAAGAGAATGTTGCACTCAAAGGAATTAAGGTGGGGTTTGCTTTGTTTTGTTTTTCTTATTCCTGTTACTCTAAACTACCAAATCAGTAGAGGAAAAGATCCAAAACTTCAGAGCAGTGCACAAGGGGGAGGCTTAAAATCTCATTCCCCAAGAAGCTGATTTATCTTTCAAGGTTTCAGGATTTTTTTTTCCTCTTCTCCTCCTGCTATGCCTAAATTTGGCCTTTTAATAACATTTTTATAATATACCATTACACAAAGAACACAGCAAAAGCCCATTCAGCTCAAGCCCAGCTGCTTGTAAAGGCTGGATGAATGAGCTGTTTTTTCTTCGCACTCTACTCAGTGTGTTTCTCAACACCTCTGAATTTAATTTTTTTTTTTTTTTTTAAAAGGAGGAATTGGGACAGGATTTTCCTTTTCATTTTATAAGTCAGTTACCTTTCATCAGTTTTGCTCCAGAACTGTGAGGAACTGACTCTTGAGCTCAGTATCTGGTGATTCAACAAGACTTTTAATGTGTACTGCAGTCTTTTTTTAAGTTCACCAGAGAATTTACCTGAAGGATGTGATTTTCTTTGGTCTTGTTTGTAGCAAGAGGGCAAAATGTGGTCATCTTTGATATACTCAGATATTCACAGGCCCTGGTCCTCACATGGGACTTCAACCACCCCGATATCTGTTGGAGGGACAACACAGCAGGGCATAAGCAATCCAGGAGGTTCCTGGAATGTGTTGATTAACTTCCTTCTTCAAGTGACACAGGAGCCAACGAGGAGAGGTGCTATGCTGGACCTGTTCTCACCAGCAAGGAGGGGCTGGTGGGGAATGTGAAGCTCAAGGACAGCCTTGGCTGCAGTGACTGTGAAATGGTGGAGTTCAAGATGCTTAGGGCAGTGAGGAGGGTGCACCACAAACTTGCTACCCTGGACATCAGGAGAGCAGACTTTGGCCTCTTCAGGGACCTGCTTGGCAGAGTACCATGGGATAAAGCCCTGGAGGGAAGAGGGGCCCAAGAAAGCTGTTTACTATTCAAGGATCACCTCCTCAAGCTCGGGAGCGACGCATCCTGACAAAGAGGAAGTCAGGCAAAAATGCCAGGAGGCCTGCATGGGTGAACAAGGAGCTCCTGGACCAACTCAAAAAAATGAAGCCTACAGAGGGTGGAAGCAAGGACAGGTAGCCTGGGAGGAATACAGAGAAATTGTCTGAGCAGCCAGTGATCAGGTTAGGATGGCCAAGGCCCTGACAGAATTAAATCTATTGAGGGATGTCAAGGGCAACAAGAAAAGCTTCCATAGGTACATTGGTGATAAAGGAGGACTAGGGAAAATATTGGCCCTTTCTGGAAGGAAACAGGAGACCTAAGTACCTGGGATATGTAGAAAGCTGAGGTACTCAACGATTTTTTTGCCTCAGTCTTCACTGGCAAGTGCTCCAGCCACACTGCCTAAGTCACAGAAGGCAAAGGCAGGGACTGGCAGAATGAAGAACCACTTGCTGTAGGAGAAGATCAGATTTGAGGCCACCTAAGGAACCTGTAGGTGCACAAGACCATGTGACCTGATGATGTGCATCCATGGGTCCTGAGGGAACTGGCGTATGAACTCGTTAAGCCACTATCCATCATATTTGAGAAGATGTGGAAGTCTGGTGATGCACCCACTGACTGGAAAAGGGAAAACATAACCCCAGTTTTTTAAAAGGGGAAAAAAGGAAGGCTCGGGGAACTACAGGCCAGTCAGTCTCAACTCTGTGCCTGGCAAGACCATGGAGAGAATCCTGGAAACTGTGCTAGGGCACATGGAAAATAAGGAGGTGATTGGTGACAGCCAACATGGGTTCATCAAGAGCAAATCATGCCTGACAAATTTGGTGGCCTTCTACAATGGGGTTACAGCATTGGTGGATAAGGGAAGAGCAGCTAATATCATCTACCTGGATTTCTGTAAAGAATTCAACACTGTCCTACATGGCATCCTTGTCTTTAAATTGGAGATACATGGTTTTGATGGACAGACAATTTGGTGGATAAGGAATTGGCTGGACAGTTGCACTCAAAGAATTGTGGTCAATGGCTCGATGTCTGAGTGGAGACCAGTGAAGAGTGATGTTCCTCAGGGATCAGTACTGGGACAAGTGCTGTTTAACATCTTTGTCAGTGACACGGGCAATAGGACTGAGTGCACCCTCAGCAAGTTCACCGATGACACCAAGCTGTGTGTCGACATGCTGGAGGGGAGGGAGGCCATCCAGGGGGACCTTGGCAGGCTGGAGAGGTGGGCCCATGCAAACCTCATGAAGTTCAACGAGGCCAAATGCAAGGTCCTGCACTGGGGTCAGGGCAGTCCCAAGCACAGATACAGGCTGGGCTATGAGTGGATCAAGAGCGGCCCTGCAGAGAAGGACTTGGGGGTGTTGGTGGATGAAGGACTGAAGATGAGCCAGCAGTGTGCACTCACAGCCCAGAGAGCCAGTCACATCCTGGGCTGCGTCAAGAGAAGTGTGGCCAGCAGGTCAAGGGAGGTGATTCTTCCCTTCTACTCCACTCTGGTGAGAACCCGCCTGCAGTGCTGCATCCAGATGATGAGGGGGCTGGAGCACCTCCCCTATGAGGACAGGCTGAGAGAGTTGGGGTTGTTCAGCCTAGAGAAGAGAAGTCTCTGGGGAGACCTTCTAGTGGCCTTCCAGTACTCAAAGGGGATCTACAGGAAAAATTGAGCAGGGACTCTTCATCAGGGAGCGTAGTGACAGGACGAGGGGTAATCGTTGCAATGCGAAAGAGGGGAGATTTAGATTAGATGTTAGGAATAAGTTCCTCACTGTGAGGGTGATGAGGCACTGGAACAGGTTGCCCAGAGAAGCTGTGGCTGCCCCACTTCCCTGGCAGTGTCCAAGGCCAGGTTGAATGGGGGTTTGAGCAACCTGGTCTGGTGGAAGGTGTCCCTGCCCATGGCAGGGGGGCTGGAACCAGATGATCTTTAAGATCCCTTCCAACCCAAACCTTTCTATGATTCTGTGTTTATACTAAGAAGAAACTACCAGAAATCTAATCATGTGCCTGTACATAGGCATGTGATACATTTTGGATGCTATAATATATTCTCTGAAGTGCATGTCTTCCGTAGTCCTTCACCATATCCATGATCCCCAAGAGGATGTGTTTGCTGCTGTAGGAGGTCAAATATGGTACCGTGTCTATGTTTTAGGCCCCTGAGCCATTCCAGTGGTGTGGGAAGGTGCATAAAGAGAATATGCTCAGCCACAGAATCCCCCGTACACATTTGGTTATACAGTTTAGCCTACTACAAAAATATAGTTTCCCAGGAGCAAGGAGGGAGCTGAAGGAATTGCTCAGCAACTGTGCAGGAGCAGACGATGCACACCAAGGTTCTTTGATGTGGAAAGAGAAAAGCAGTTATTAGCATGGTGATGGTGAATAAGGAATGATTGTGTGCTCTGTCATTGAATGTGTTCTGCTTCTAGTAAATTACCAAGAGGCAAATTGAAATAATCTCAGCAAGGTACTTTTGCACGCAATGCAGAAGCTCTGTAACCCATGGCCACAGGATGCTGTTGATGCTAAAATTTACACTGCTTCAGGAAGAGTTGAACTGAATTAATTCATTGAGGAAAAATCCATTTTGGGCTGTTCAAGGTGGTGCCACTAGCTCAGGTAGTCAGTGAAGAAAAGAAAGCAGGAACCGGGGTACTTGTCCTCTCCTTAAGCTGTTCCTAGGCACTGCTGTGAGTTCCTGGCAAAGAAAAACACCAGGTGAGATGGATTTCCTTATTTTCTTAAAGTTGTATCCAGAAGAAAAATTACATTTTGAAAGTCAGAATGTTTCATTTCCATTTGCCAACTTAAATCCAATTTGTTTTACAACTGAGTCAACTTCACTCTTCAGAAAACATTAGAACAGGTTTTATTTCACAGCAAATGGAACATTCTGTGATTTCTTCAAGTGGGGTTTTTTGGATTTTTTCCCCTTTTGGAAAGCAAAACTGACATCTTTGTGTTGGGGTGACATGTAATGTCTCTTTTTCTTTCTTGACCCCAAAAATGGATTATATTCATGCAGCTGTCCTTGAGAAAAGAGCTGCCTTTTTTTCCCATGCTATCAAATTTTCTATTAAAACAAAACAAAGAAATAACAACAATGGCCTAGAGAAATAGTCATGGAATATTGGAAACCAAAAGGGAAACCTTGCCAATTGCAGTCAGTTTTCAACCTCGAGGGGGATGAGGGGGTGAATATTGTTGTATAGTTTGCTAAGTCACTTGTAAAGCACTTTGGGTTCCTCCAGGATGAAAGGCATTATGTGAACACAAGTTGTTATTAGGACTTGTGAAATGTGAAGACATTATTAAAGGTTGTGGTCAAATTTCCCTAGGCAAAAAAGAAATTCCCCCATCGGTTTTGCTCACTCCAATTGGATGTTTACAAGGTGCTTGTAGCTG
This sequence comes from Leptosomus discolor, assembly GCF_034619465.1. NCBI lineage: Eukaryota > Metazoa > Chordata > Aves > Leptosomiformes > Leptosomidae > Leptosomus > Leptosomus discolor. The sequence goes on along the minus strand of NC_141395.1, from coordinate 17,391,405 downwards.
GCTGATTCCCTCCTCAGTGTTAAACCCCATTTCAGTGGTCATGTTCCTTTTTGTTGGCAGAGTGTTATTTAATTTCTCGGAAATGAGTTTTACTGGGCATTTCCCAGTGCTGCTGAATGTGAGACACCCTGTCTTAATCACCATTCTCTGTTGACGTTTCTTCTCTTGTCCTTGAGGGGCAAAGCTGGACGCTTCTTCATGGCTGAAGTTTTGCCATATAGGAACATTAGTATCTGAGGTGAGAATGACCCTGAGGCAGACCTTTTCCATCATCTTTCCCAGCATGTAGTAATCCATGAGGTGGGGCAAAGACAGCTGCACCAGCTTGTTCACCTCAAGCTGCAGGTACAACCTATAGATTGAATCAGAAGAAATAAATTCACCTGATCTCCTTTTTTCTGCATCCCATTTCTGGCAAAAAATACAAATGATAGTGTTCATGATATTCGTTTTGTTGTATGGGAACCATTCTTCTACTTGCTAAGCATTCCTGTCTACACCAAACCTCTTCCTGCCCTTGTCTCTGTCCCAGGCTTTAAAGGCTGAGAGCGACGCTGACACCCTGACAGCCCTTCTTTGAAAATTACCTCCAGCACAGAAGATAAAGGGCCTGGATTCTGTCCATGTTTACCTGGAGAGTCACACATTTAATAGTAAATACCACAGAGATAATGTGCTGCTAAGTTTTACAAGCAAGTTCACCCAGCAGCTAGTTTGTGGTTTCTGGCATCCACCCAAAGCTGCTCTCCCAGAGGGTCGCAACATGTGAAGAGAAAGGGATGAGTTAACATTCATTTTACATGCCTGGCTGGGAGGGGAAGGGGATGGGTATGACTTACAGGTGGAGCGAAGGAGGACTGCTTTGCTATATCAATTCAGGGAGACTGGGAAGAAAAGAGCTGGGCTGAGCTTTCACACTTACATATTACTAGAATCTCCAGATACTGGAACAATGCATGTGTCACAGTTTGAGGCTGGGCCGGCCACTAACAAATGACGACGCTCCCTACTAACCCCTCTCCCCTCCCAAAAGGGAAAAGGAGAGAGAACAAGGGAGAGAGAGACTTTACGGTTTGGAAAAGAAAACTAAAACAGCTTTAATGAAACAATAACAATAAAAAAAGAGATAATAATAAGAATAAGGAAATAATGAAATATATACTATATATACAAATATATACAAAACCAATACCGAACCCAACTCCTCCCACCCTGATGACGATACGTCACCACCACACTGCAGGGCTGGCACTGGGGCAGTCCCAGGCTGGACTTGGCAGCAGGCAGGGACAGGATGCAGGAGCTGGACTCGGGCACTGGATTCAGGGATGCACGGATTGGGATTGACAACAGAAGTATAGACAGAATCCTCCTCAGATGTCGGCCATCGAAGAAGAGAGAGAGACCCTCGAGATCTCTCATCTTTATACTGAATATGACATATATGGGATGGAATACTCTGTTGGTCAGGTTTGGAGGAACTGTCCAGTTTGCTCCTCCCTGTAGGTGCGACCCTTTTCACTCCCAGCACTCCAACATGGAGTGCAAGATTGAGCAGTGACCTTGGTTGCTACAAGAGCAAGTATAAGCAAGGGCCTCTCTGCATATCATTCCTTGGTGCTGACTATAACATCAGGCCTTATCACTGCTAGAAGCAGTCACTGTCTGGAAAAACATGCTGCTGTTTCAGAAAATGCCGTTAGTTAGAGGACACTTAACTGAGAAAGCACTAAAATAGAATTAGTTCTGATTTAGCCCGAACCAGGACAGCATGGAGGACTCTTCTGGTACTCTTACCAACACCCCACCTCCCTACCCCCAGTAACTTGCTGGATGCAGCTAGAAATTACTGTGTATGTTGCTGTTATGAAATCGCTATGCCTGTCTTTGCACTGTCAGTTTTAAAAATTTTAGGAAGATGGGCACACTGAAGAAGTCTCCTGGTTCTTTAAAGCAAATCACTCAAAATGGAGCAGCAGCCTAGAAGACAATACTGGCCTTTGCACATTTTCCAGTCTGCTGGCAATGACTTCAGTACATCCCCTCACAGATGTGCAGCAGGTGCCACAGATTTCTAAAGGAGCTGTGCAAAAGGGCTATCAGATTGGGAAGCACACAGGGATCCTTGTTTTACCTGTTTCAGCAGAGGGAAAAGCAAATATGTTGTCACCTTCTGCCCCAGGGTGTGACATTTTCCCAAAACTGGGGCAAGCTAAAGGCTGCTGCAGCAGAGGCCACAAGAAATGTCACTCTGGTCTTCTGTGCATCCACCTTGCTCTTTGAAAGAGCCAGCTCTCCATCCACAGAAGAAGCGATGCCTCCCTTGCCCAGCATCCCATCCCTTTCTTCCAAAGTTGAAATGATCCAGCATGAAGAGCAGGGAACTGAGTTGACTCCAGGGTAGAAAGGTGGGTCAGGAAGGGGGAGGGTGCTTTGGGAGAGGCTCATACTCTAAATTGATTTAAACTGCTGTTTTAGGTTCTTTGAGGTAGGGATTCAACAAGCTCCTACAGTGCCCTTACCATCTTTGAATGCAAGCACTTTAGGTTATTTTAAGCCTCCGTGAAAGGAATAACAGAGCAGCATGCAAAATTTTCTCAACTGACACTCAGGGGAGGGGAAGCTGCAAGTAAGGAAGAAAAAGCCTTTGAAAATTCCTACCTCCTTCACTTTGAGCCACCTCCGGGGTTGAATTGCATGACCCACTGTGCTCCTTGCATAGCTGTGGAAAGACCACTGAGGTACTTCATGGAGACCTGCCAGAGCCAGGCATCTGTCTAGGAAGAAGGGCACTCTGCATGAAGATTACCGCTCTCAGAAGGGGAGGAGAGGATCACTAATAACTTGCTTTGCATTTGTATGCTTTAATCAAAAATTAAGAGGGAATAAAGCCTAATCAGCTCCTGGCCTGCAATTATGGCTCTACATCCCTTTAGATTGTCAGAGTCTTGAAGGAGACTTCCTCTGCTTTGGTTTGTCTTACAGGAATCCAGGCTTCATGGTTGCTCCAGGAAGTCAAGAAATGGACCTATAGGGCATCTCTAAGAGCACAGAAATGACTGAGAAACAAGCCCTGAAGAGTTGCTGTTAATGCCAAATAGGTAGAAAGATACTGTGTGCTTTGCTATGTGTGGTATGCAGAGCATATGTTGAAAACAATGCAAGCTGCATTTTCGTCCATGTGAGAATGTGCTTCTCTTTGGGCTACTTCACTAAGTCTTGTCTGTAAGAAATCTATTGTAGAGAAAAGGGATCACCATATCATTAAAACAAAAAATCAGAAAAGGCTGTGAGAAACAAACCCAAATTCTGAAGAAAATCTGTAAAGATTAATTTAATTTATTCACTTGCTGCTCCTGTGAATGATGCTCAGAAGCTGACGCAGACCTCCCAGTCCCATTCGCATTTGATATGACAAATCCAGGGTTGTGACAGATGTATTTTAGTCACATGTTTCCAAAACTTCTTAGAAGTCAGAATGGGATGCTGCCACCAAGAAACATCTGTTTGTGAATGTGCAGACTTTTACTGAATTAGAATATATGAGTTTACGTACCACTCTGTCCCTGATTTCAGTTGCTTAGAAAATGGAGGAACATACTTTCTTTTAGTTCCATTTATATTTATGAGAGCTTTGTCCATGTGTTCACATTGGTCTGACTGAGAATGGTGTAAATAATTAAACCCTGCCCCAGACATCTAACAATAAATGAGTAGACTCTGATTCAGAAAATTACTTAATTGCCTGTGCAATTTCATCTCAATGATTAGATATATGAATGCTTAAATATGAGACTAGTACTTCAGCTGTAATATCTGTATGGCTTACTTAACGGCATTTCACTGAGTTAGGGCTCAGGCTAGCCCCTAATTCCTGTTTCAGCAAGTATAAGGTTTCTCAGCCTCCTTAGGTCATGACCCCTTTCTAGAAATCAATCATTTTTGTGGCTCCCTATAAAAGTAAGAGTGAAAAATCTGCTGATGATAACGAGGCGAAGTCTCTCTAACGTGTTTGTGCTCAGGTTTTCTGAGATCTTGGCAGGGAATATTTGACCTTGGAGATGAAGGTGGTACAGGGAGGAGAATAGGAAGGTTTTCTTGGCCTTCGATTGTAATAACACTTCAATGCCTCACAACCCCCCCTTGATTGCCTTTCTGACCCCTCACTCCCTTCTCCTCCCCTATCTACTCTTATTTTGCAAAGCACAAGTCAAGAAACATTTGTTACAAAGACAGCTAACCTCAGTGCAGTGGTTTCAAGGGGTAGAGAATCTACCACTTTGTAGCTGTGAAATTCTTGACCCTCCCTGCTAGAAATACAGAAATCAAAAACATGGCGCTTCATCTCTAGACTAGATGGGCCAAAGCAGTGGGGAGGGGAGAAGGAGGAGCAGAAGCTGGAGGAGGAAGGTGGTAAATAACCAGGCTGTGCCTGTGACTCTATTAACTGAAGTAAGGAGTCTTCCGATATTGTCCTTATGACTTGTCTTCTCCTCTGCAGCCTATGGGATCAAGTCACAACGCAGGAAAAGAAATCTGAATTCCTTTCACTTTAAAGCAGGTTTTCCAGATTTCAGATCATTCTTGCAGACTATTGTTTCATGGTCATTATTAAAATAATGGTATCAGAGCTGAACTCCAGATCTCAGTCAAAGTCTTTCTAAAGCAATATATGAAACTAATTTGGGTTTCCTAATCCTAGCTGGCATTTCATAGTATAGTGTTGTGTTTTTATAATATGAACGATACATGTTTATGCTGGCCAGCTACCCAAGTCACTCTGTTAAGCTCTCTATAAATGGCAATATATTTGGAAGAACATGTTTACAAACTCTGTTCACACCTCTCTGACTGGTTCCAGCTCTGCCTCACTCTGAGGGTTTCCATTTTGCTGAAACAGCCCAGCAAGAACATTTGTTCGCTTGAAAGCCAAGAGTTTTAACCCCGTGCTGGAACACATAGATTGCCTGAACGTGATGGGGTTTCTCTGGTCTCACTGCCTTGATGTTCAAGCCTCTCTCTAACCATAATAGCATTGTATCCAAGAGGCAGAAAAGGGCTAGTGGCTCCATTTTTTACTGAGCTCACATGCCCTCTCAGAGGAACTTGCTCAGACTTAGGGAGGAAATCTTTCACCAAAATCAGGACCCAAACAAGGGTTTCCAATTTCCAAACTTCATCCCAAAATGAAGGCCACTTCTTCTTTCCTGTCTTTTATCAGCAGGAGCAGTACTCCCACGATGATTGTGTTCATACCTTACTCAGCCTTGCGGCTTGCAGTTTTCCATTTCATTTCTACACAATGGCACCGTACAAAGACGCTTCTTCTTTTAGTGCCTAGCTCTGATTTGCAATTAGCTGGTGCTATTCAGACAGTGTTTATGTGGCACTGGGGTTTTTCTGTAATATGGTTTCCACATCTACATTCTGCAGGTCACAGAAGGTTTTATGAGCTCATACCTGTACTGCATTTCTCAGCTGTGAGTCACGAGCAATCGACTGGCCTGTTCACTCCCAGAACACCATTTTACATTTGGAAGCCTCCTTAGCTGTAAATATGTCTGAAGGTTACGGTGGATCTGTCAGTCAGTGACCCATCAGGACAGATGTTTGCAATTATTTTCTCAGCAAATATAGGCCAAGAGATGCAGTAAAGAATATGAAACATTTCTGTGCCTAGTTTATCATTTGGGGTAACAGAATCAGAACTGTTGGTTAAAGCTAACTTGGCCATTTGAATATTCATAAAAGTATGCAAGATTCAAAGGAAATTATTTTCTTGGACATTTGTAAGCAAGCAAGACAATATTTGCTTATGCAATAAATTTGTGTCCACTGTCACACCTGTGGATTTTCATTAGCACACATCAAAGCAGTCTGTTAAAGCCTAGAAGGCACAGTAGTGCATTTTATCAGAACATGGTAAAAGTATTGTGAAAACCTCCAAAAAAAATCTGCCCCTAGTTGAGTCTGAGTGGCCGATGTGACAAAGCTGAAAATGACTAACATGTCTCTTCTTTTCACCTGTAAACGTGTTTCTAGTAGAGTAAGGTAACTACACGTTGCCAGACTATGCACAGTTTGAAATTTCAGGAGGGTATTAGGTTAGTAGTTTGGTACCTTAACTATTGTTGGAAAGAATATCGCAAACACTTATTTAAACTACTCTCCCCTGTTTTTCTTGAAATTAGGGATGTTATTTAGAGTATTATTACTATTACTGTTATTATTTATTATTGTTTGATCTATCTCACAGTTTATATTGAGTACCAATTTTTTTGCAAGATCCAATCGTGCCCTAAGTTTCTTTAAACATGAATGCAGGTTTTATAAATTAAGTTCATACTCTGTGGTACACTTTATCTGTTTCACTTCCATTACGGCTAGAGCTTGGTTAGTTTATTTTTGATGTTCTTCATTACTGTCAGTAATGAGGGCAAATGTGCAAAGGATTGTGTGCAAATGTGGTTCTGAGTTTTATTCTTAAAGCTATTTAAAAGATGGGGAAACTGAGGTAGCCAGGAATTCACTTGTCCACCATCACATCAGTATAATTATTGCTGAAGATGGGAAAGAGAAACAGAGCTCCTGAAAGTGTGTTATATACTTATGGAAGAGGATCACATAAAACCTAGGTCTTATAATTCCCTGCTTGGGAAACAACTAGGTAAAATACTGAGGTTTGCCTTATTTTTGGTTCTTTCGGTAGTTTTGGAGCTACAGGTAAAGGCTGATGCAATGTTTACTGCTGCTTCCCTGTTTATTTGTGTCTGTTGCTCTTTATCCCAGACTCCCTTGTACACAAACTCTCATCTATGCCCAGAGCAAGGAGATTTTGACCCAAGATTAAGGCATGCTAGAAACTAAAGTAATGTACACAGTTTTCAAGAGGTCATCATCACTGCTTTTCCAGCTACACTGCACCTTTATAATAGGCTGTTCTCTGAAGTGCTTTTCTGAGCTCTTGAATGCCTTCCAGCCTGTTTCTTATGAGTATGAAACCTGATCAGCGTTGGTGTCTCTGTACAAAGGGATGTAGAGTACTGGTGAAAAGCCCATAGGCTTTTGATGTTCTTTTTCTCAGCTGGGCTCTTTGACAGCAGGAGGGTCAGAAGTTTAACTTCAGCTTGGCTCCACAGAAGGCAGAGAAGGTCTCTAGCATCAGTTGGTTTTCAAATTGAACAAGACCCCTTGAATAAAACATACTGTATTATTCCTGGAGAAATGAAAATAATTTTAGTGTGCATTTCAGCAGGCAGTTTCTGTCTACCTTCTCCCCCAGCACTGACTCTCCTCAAACTTGCCTGCCTTTGAAATTAAAGATATCATCCATCTAACTGTTGACCAGTGTCAACCATAATATTTTTCATGTGGGGGAGGCTATTTCAACTGAGACTCATGAAGTTTTTCCCTAAAAATAAAGTACAGCAACAGGAATCATGTATGGTTTGGTGCAAGGGTGATCAGACTCTTCCAGAGCCCGGATCCAAGTCATCACTACACCATGCTTATATGTTAGAGTGGCAAATGTCTCAATGTGGAAATAGCCATAGAAACACAATAGGCTCTTGTGGGATGGCTGTGCAACACAGAGGTCATGGCCCACATAGTCTGAAGTCATGGAATCACAGAGTTTTAGGATTCTTGTTTTTCAAATAAGACTGTCACAAGACCTTAGGGCCAGCCAAAGAATAATCAGTGCTTTTTCAGATTACAAAGGGTAGATTCACCAGTCTATCCAGCTAAGAGGGCTTCTGGGGTCAATCAAAGTTCAGTTAGAGCAAACTCAACTGTGTCTGATTTTATGCATGTCCCTAATGTGCTCTTAAGGAAAACAAATATCACAGCCATTTTCTGCCTCAGCCTTATTGTCTTAATTATTTGTCCCTCTCTGGAGCTGTTGCTGGTGCAGAAGCTGGAAATCTTGTGCAGGTGCAGAGTTACCTATTAAAACACAGGGTTCATTACTCCTGTGGCCCATGTGTTGGCTAACAAGATGTTTCTCCATCCCTCTATTACTCCATACTGTTCCCTTATGGTTTTATGAAGGTAAACGAGCAACTTAGCTGTGCTCCAGAGATCTGCCCTGGATGGAGCCATATCTAATACAGCATACTGCAGAAAGCTGAATAGTCATTCAAATCCTTAAGGTAAAATGAGCAAAGATGCTGCATACATCTACAGCTTCAATTTAGGGTGCAGCAAATGGGAACGGAGGCTGGGACATCTTTGTGGAAAGTCAACTCTAAGATAGCTGTTTAGGCTTCCTGCACATCAGTGGGGAGAAAGACTCATTTACATCTCTTATCCCTTTTAGGTGCTTAGTAGGTTGGGATGAACACAGTCCTTCAAAGTTAGGAATAGAAACTGTCACTTACTAGGCGCAGAAAATATTTGTAGTGGACTGGAGCCCAAGTTACAGTTAAGGGCATGGCTGAAATGTAAGTAAGAACAATAGCTGGTTGCAATTTGCAATCTCAGCAAGGAATCTGAAGACTGTCCAAGCAAGGAGACTGAATGGGAATCTGAAGACTGTCCAAGCAAGCAGACTGAATGGGAATCTGAAGACTGTTCAAGAGATACACTCTGTCTAAAGCAGATACAGCCAGCCAGGCTGGGGGCAGTGTACATGGGGTAATGCCATGAGAGCTTTGTTTTGAGTAGGAAATGGCTTTCTCAGGTCCTCAGCCCAGCTCCAAATCCTTTTTAAAAAAAAATCCAACCTGGATCTGGGAGAGGGAGAAAAAAAGGCTTAATTCTTAAAGATCCCATGCAAACAATAAACAGAGTTTAACAGTCAATAGGCAGATTAAACTGGCTGTGGATCAAAACACATCAGGAGTAGAGATTTATTGCAGAAAACAAGACATGGAATAAACCCTGCTCTGTTGCTGGAGCTCTGACTAGCTGTTTCTACTGAGGAAAGGGAGGGGGATAGAAGATTACACTGTCTTTATAAATAGGCATCAGCAAAGCTGTTCCTGGCATGCTTTCCTGCCCCAGTCCATACCACCCAGTGGGGTAAATATCTCATTCCAATAATACCACTGATTAAATGGCTGTGGGATAAGGAATTTAATAAATTCCACACAGCATGTGAATGATAATCAGGCCAGGAGCTTTATGCACTTTGGCTTGTGACATATACCACTGGGATATGGGATAATTAAAGGAATGTTCCCTCCTGTCTCCAGAACTCTAGAGACTGTGGGGCATGCTGAGCCTTCTGCTTCAAGGGGTATAAATAAAGCAAATGGGACAAAATGAGGTGGGATGTATAGTTTGAATACTAGTCAAATCTACAAGGCAGAGGCATGATCCTCTATAGTCTTACACCTACGGAGCTTTAGATGACCTGGTAATTAACTTTATTCATCCTGCATCCAACATGTGTAATATGCCTGTATGCTTGTTTGATAAATCATTTTGACTCCTTATTACAAAGGTAAAAGCCTTTTTAGATCATGTATACCCTGTGTGCCTGGGGACAAGAAATAAGATGATTCCTTACTCCACTGCATTGCTATCAATCTGTTACAGGGATTTCTCATCTGAGTCATTCAACTCTAGGGACTCCATCTAGTAAGAACGTATTTCTTCACCCTTGAAATCCATTGAAAGTGTCATATAATGTGAAACCCAAACTTGCATATCCCATATTTCTGATCAGAACTCCCAGGCAGAATCTTGACTCATCCTGCAGCCAATGTGTATGAAATGTGCCTGTATGCATGCAGGGAGGGCCTTTTAGTTTCTAGTTATAATGGAAGAAGTCCTTCCAGACTACGTGGGCCCAGCCTCCTGTGCATACTGGCTGACCTTTGGTGGGGTCTTCAGAAAATGTAAAAGAATTGGTGACATATCTTTATGTGAGTGTATGTCACATAATTCTGTACAAATGGAGGAGCTGCATCTTCTCTTCACAGCCATCAGAGAAATCGGCTTCCAAGGTTGCTGTGAAGCAGCTGGGGCATGCTAAACTTTTTGGTATCTGCTTCCAATGGACACTAAACTCTGAAAGAGTGCCACCGTGTAGGTATTGCCCTGAAAGGCAAAGATGTAGAAGAATACAGATTTTTGTTCCTTTTTTTTTTTTTTTAAGCTCTGTTCTGTGTTTTGGAAATAACAAGTTAAAAGCTGGATGCTGTTAGATGTGTCTTGAAGCAACTTTATCATTAACCAGAGCTTTGGAGTTTCTATGTCAGCAAAGTTTCAATACAGACTCAGTGCATTTCAATGAATAGGTTCTTCAGAGTTTGCATAAATTAAGGGTATTATTTATATTTTTTAAATTTTAAAAAACCCAGTAAATCTGTAGTCTTCTTTTGTACAGGCCAACTGCTGGGTTGAATTTTATATTCAGAGGACTCCCTCTCCCCATACCACAGCTCATCTCTCAGCTGCCTGAGCTGTCAGAACGGCTGCCACTTCATTTAATGTCCAGAGAAGGGGCTGGCACACACTTTGCCAGTGCGTTTCACAACTCACAAGACAGGAGATCACATATCTTGGTTCTGTCCCTGGCTCTGAGAGAAGAATGTGGCTTAGGGGTCTGATAGGGAGTAATCAAAGCTCATTCAGCCTGAAAGATGTTGCAGCTGAATAGTGAAGATATAGGCTTACTATCCTGTAGTCCCGCTTTCTGGCCAAGGTGACCTTTGGTAACCTCTGCGTTAGCATTGCTGTGAAATATGGCAGCAGCTTGAACTCAACTGTCTTCCATAATTGGGATTTATGGCCTTGGTCAGTAATAAGGACAAAGAAATGTGCAATATCAATCACAGCAATTTATGAGTGCATGAACCAGAGTTAGCTCAGGCAACTGGTTCTGAGGTTACAAGAGTATTGGTGTGGGAGCAACATTCATCTATTCTTCACACCTGTCCCTGAAGCAATCTTACGTCATTACTGTGATTGCTTCTTCACGATGCATGTCTTTTCACCCAGGGTAGAAAAAGTGTAAGATCAAAACATGCTGAATGCTTTCTAATTGTAATGCTGCTGCATTCATCAGTATTTGGGGATCATCTCACAAAGTACAGTGGTTTTGGACAGATCTTTAAAAAATCAAGGCAATCTGATGAAAAACTTGAAAAAAAAAGCTTATTTTCAGAATTTTTACAGTTTTTTATTTCTATCAATTCCTTTTTAATCAAAAAGATTCTGCTCAGATCTTCCTTTCAGGGTGGCGTTTACCACTTTATAGAAATCTTTATATCACAGAAGTTTCTGTGAAAGTGAGAATTTCTGAATCTATTCTATTGAATTGTAGTTCATTATCTCAATTACAACTGCTTCCCAGTTATTTCCAACAGTTGATAAAAGTCTGTTCTGTTTTCTGATTATAAATGATATTTTGCTTCAGGAAACTGGTGCACAGCTTCTCAAAACCTCTGGTATGCAAAGGATTGGCCAACTGGCTGTTTCGTATTTGCTGTATTATATTTGGACTATCTCTAGGCATATGGAGTGATAAACAGTGTCACTCTGTAGGTGTGGACATTGGTAAACTGTAGTCTCCAAAGTGGCTAATGGATTTTTCTAAAATTGTGTTAGATTACTTCCAAGATAATAATATGATACACGTTTTCCAAATAAAGCTAATATTTTTCTATTTCAAAATTTGCATATTTGCTGTGCAGTTGAGCAGCATCAGTTCTGCTTCTTAATTATCCAATCCCTTGCAGTTATTATGGAAAGTTCTTCGGTTTCTAATCTTTTTTTCGTATTTACACTTTCCTCCCTTACTTTTGAGTTGTTTTGCTTGTACGTGCCTCCACTGTCACAATGGCTTTCATTAGACTGAAGGGAAAAGCAAGCACCTTTCTGCCAGGTGCTTTGAATCTACTTCTTCTCTCTTAATAAAAAGCAGTGTTCCATCTGCTCTTGAACATGAACATCTCCACTGCCAGTCCTATCCCAACCTCACACCCCTCCAGCTGTGCACATGTTTCTTATTAGGAGACAAGTCTGTGGAGGAGGATGGCAATTATTGCTTGGTCCCCATCTGAAACAAATTCCTAAGATGAAGGATGGCTTCTTAGATTGAAAGTTCTTGTAAGAATAATAATGCCTTTCAGGGCCTTATCAGTTTAGGTTTCCTTCCAAAAGGAGCATCTCCCCGTAAAAGATGCCGTAGAAAGCCTGTATGTTATGTTTAATTTTATTCTTGTCAAATCTTGTTATTGACATAGATGATCTGAGTGATGTTTCTTATGACTTTGGAATGGATGAAGAATGGACCATTCCAAAAAACAGCTGAGGGCAGACAAACACACCTCAATGTGCCCCCCAAAATCACCATGCTCCTTACAATTAAACCTGTTCATATATTTATTATGTTTATTTTTTTCTGTGGATATGGGAGAAGTAGTGGAAGCATTATGAAAGCACTACCTTCCTTGCATTATTTTTGAATCTGCAAGACAGAAATCTGGGGGAAAAGCTACACCTTGAAGTGCGCAGTATGTGTGTTCGTATTTCTATATACATGATTATTGTTCCTATCAGTGACACTCTGCAGTAGACCTGTCCTGCAGGGGACCCAGTAGACCCACGCATGTAAACACAAAGGCAGTATAGTAGCTGGATGCCACTAGACGTCTTGTTGAATCAATCTTGTTGAAATTAATTGGTCAACCGTATATCCATGAAGTTTCAAATGGATTAGTATGGAAGCAGTATACTCATGTGTGATTGCACTTGGGAAAATTAACTTCAGTTAAAACTTCACATATTTGTGCAAATACCTAACATATTTTTTCCTGTCTGTATAATAAAATTGGATCTCTATCATAAGTTTTCTTATGATGCTGTGACATTCTAATGCTTGTCCCTCCTTACCAAAAAACAAATGCTTTCCTGTATTGGGGAAGAGTGAACCAGGCAACAGGTTTCTATCTGAGTATCATTTGTCCTATCTAAACATACTCAAAATTGCCCTCTAACAAGAGTGCTACTGTGAGTGGAAGGCAGACAGTAGAATTGCCATAGTGGAAAGAAGTACAATGAAGAGTTTGTGTCCTATGGAGATGGGCAAGGTGTGGTAGCAACTGTAAAATGCTAGTGAGGCAGATCTGGATGCCCCTGCCAGTCACAGACCAAACAAGAAGACCAGAAGAAAGAGCTGGAAGTACTATCTTGAGAGTAAGTTAGATAGTTACAGACATCCTTGGTGGTCCTGGAAGCCTGGGGACCTTGTGGGCTTGTAGTTAAGTCCTTTTGGAAGCCTCCTTCTACTATTCACATGGGTTTTGCAGCAGTCCCTTACTGCTTGACCTGAGATTCCTGTTTATTTATGACCCCTGTTCAGTTTCTATTGGCTGGATTTATTACACTGTGGTCATTCCAATGGGATTCAAATTTCCTTTCTAAAATAAATGCCTGTCCTTCATCAACCTTCTTCCTTGTGTCCGCCTCAGTTTAGCAAATTACATAGTCACAAAGTATTCCTGCTGGTTGCTGTGTTCTCCTGTCCACCACCCCCCTCGTGTGACAACTTCAGGTTGGAAACATTGCTTCTGTGTCACTGACTTCTTCTTCCAGGACAATGTTTTCTTCTTTAATTTTATTTGTCTTATGGAAATGGTCCTTCTGGGGGAAGGTTGTGTTGTTTGTACTGTTTTAAGAAGGCAGGGAAGTATTTGGTTTTATCCACAGCAGCTAGAGTGCAGTATGCTGTTTCTATAAATGGACCACTACAGTGTTTTGTTATAAACCAGCCTTTGATATAGGATGGCTGCGGTCTTACAGGTTCCAAATATATTTCAGCCTTCTATAAAAATGACAAACCTCTCTGTGCCCAGAGGTTATGTACATACACTTTTCCAAGAGCTCAGTTGTGTCGTCCTGAAATTAAACTGAGAGCTGCTGACAATGTTGAGAGACAAGTGTTGGCTGTATCTCTTTTCCATCTCTTCTGCTTCTGCCTTTGAGCTCTGGAGCTAGACCAGCCAATTCTGGGAAAAAAACAGATGACAAGAAATAGTCTCATAGTTGTCTGGTTATGACATAGATCCTCCAGTGGTCTGACACTGAAAGAACAAAGTGCATAGAAAAACGTCCTTCCAAATTGTGATGTAGGGTGTTGTTTCAGGTCATGGTGTTGTCATTGATGTTAAAAAAAAAAAAAGTAAAATGTGATTAAAGTAACTGGGAAGCTGCTAGGAGTCCTTTGTATGATCCTGGTCCAATTTTGATGAAACAGTAACTAGACATGATTTAAGACTAGATTTAAGAACTAACTATCAGACAATGTGACTCTGTCAGAAAGGGTGATGGATGGTGGTTTGGCCAGCAAACCGTGAAGAACTGCTTGGGACTGCCAAGATAGGAGAAGAAGTAGGCAAAAGGTAATTCTGGCAAGGGGAGATCGCGACCAATGACTCATTGACCACCTACACAAATCATACTGCCTACTCAAAAAGGACAACAGAAGAAGAAGACAGAGACCACGATAATTTGCATCAGAACCGAGGAAGAAGAACTACTCATTTAAGGGAATAATGGTTAATGTGTATTAGTTAAGTGTGTAATTATGGGAAACTTTGAGGCCAGGTGTGCTGTCTTGGGACAGACACCCATTGATGCACATCAATGAAATAAAATACCTCAACTCTGTGTGTGTATTGACATTTTGCACACCAGGTACTGGACCCCTCTTGTGGGACAACAATGGCGTAGAAGAGCTCTACCCAATCTTGATCCAAATGAACCTTAAGTAATCAGACTTTCAAAGACTGCTTCCCAAGTGAAGTGCAAGAATGCACTGGTTCCAGAAACGTGACAGGGATTTATAACTGTTGTGGTTTGTGACCATTTTATAGATAATGTTTTTTTGGTTTCATTGCTTCCTGTAACCAGCAAGATTAGGCAGGGATGGGAAAAAAAGAGATCAAAGCAATAGGCCGAACACTGAAAATTTGTGAAACAGTTTTACTGGCAGAGGCACAAAAGATTTCTCCAGACTAACCTCAGAGAAATATCCAAGCCTTTAAGAATTTGCTTTTCAAATTCATCTTTTGAGTTTTATGTGGTTTGCTCATCAGTGCCTCAGCAATGGGACACAGCATTTCCCAGGGATAATTAAATACTCCCATAATGTTGCCAGGTGACCTGTAGGTCTCACAGTAACATTACTCAGAGAGACAGAAATAGGACCTCAAGACAAAGCCCTTCCTTCAGTCGTCTTTTTTCCTGTTTTCAGGAAAGCAACAGGTCATGCAGAGCAAGAGGTTCATGAGCCAATGAGGAATTTTGACACGAAATGGTGGATTTTGCAGAAATGATTCAACCACTCAGGGCTGGAGTCTTGTAAATGTTTATTCTGCATGATGTATGTGACCCAGAAACAAAGCCATGTGCCACAGGGCTCTAAATGTATACTTAATTTTACGTTTTCATTATATAACAATAGCAACAATGATCTATTTGTAGACAATGGCAAGACATTTAATAACTAACCAAGATCAGTTCAGAGCATCAGCTTCTCCTGGCTGGGCATTAAACCTCCAGGAAATATCTCTCTGCTCCACTGTTATTGCCTCATTATTTACACTAACTATCACAACTGTTTGTATAAATATTTGCTTTTCTGATACTGGCACCCTGAAGGAGTTCAGGTCAGGACACAGTCTGCATATTGTATAGCATTACAACATGCAAAGATTTAAGTAACTGTGGAAAAGAACAGGAGGCTTCAAAACTGACTGAGAAATGAAGGAGTCTGGCTTGGAGCACCTGCTCTGTACAGTTGGCTTTTATTAAACAATACAACGTGCAGCTCTGCAGGAGGTCAGAGCAAATGATCTGATGGGTCTTCCTGCCACTGAAATACACAGGCTATGTTGCTTTAAAATTAGCATTAGCGAAGCCAGTAAAGTGAATTTAGGCTTGTCCAGTAAGTATTTGGTGGAACGGTTTCCTTGATCTCTCTTTTATTTCCAATGAATACACTTTTGTTATGGGAAGGAAGGGAGATATTTGGAGCCATTGAAGAGGTCCGCATTTCCAAATAGAGCATCAGCGACCAGACTCTGCGGCATCGAGATAGGCATCGGCTGAACTTTGCTTCTACTCAATTTCACTTCCTGGGTGTTTTCCTGATTAGGCTGAACGACGAGCAAATTGTACAAGAAAATATACCCTAATCGTATCAGCACATTGGAATTTAAGAACTCTTCCACATGTAATGAGCTGAGGAATTACAACACAAAGCACACCTTTCTCTCAAATTGACTGATTAACATAATAAAGTTAAACTCAAAGCAGCTTGTTCTCAACCTGTATTTAGCCTGAAGCATTTTTCTTGTATTTCAGACCTGACAAAGGGCTCATGTGCCTGGAAGCACGTGCCTGCTATTTTCCAGCTATATCAGTTGGTCTAATTAAAAACCTTACCTCTTCCTACAAACTTTGCCGCAGGAATCTACATGGCTAAGCAGGGTTTGGTTTTTTTTTTTCTGTGTCATTATTTAAATCTGGCACAATTTTAAACCATGGCCTAATTGCTGGTGTCATTGACCGTTATACCTATAGTTTAAAGTTGGTATCAGTTTCACATACGGAAAATATGCCTTGCAGCCAGATAGCACAGGAGCTAGATAAAGTTATTTTATGACAAAAAAGGTTAAGGGGTGACTTGAGTGTTGCCAATAAACAGATGTGCAGGCAGAAAAAATTGATGTGTAACTGAGTAGTTGAAGAAATTGCAGGATCCAGTCCCAGTCACAGAAGCCAAAAATCTGTGAATATTAAATTACAGGGTTTTTTCTTGTTTTGTTTTGTTTTGAATTGTATTTCCTTAGAAAGTTTGATAAAGCGGTTATATGCCAAAGGATGTGGTAAATCCTCCATCACTTGGCTTGTGTACAGAAATTTTAGTAACCACCAACCCAGTTTTGAAGTTTGTGGGCTCGACAGAAGAAGCAGTGGAGAAGCTGAACAGCCCATGTTCTACTGTAGGACAGAGTAAATGATTAAAAAAGGATGTTTCACTCCTATTTAAGTAGGTTGGGATGGAGCACCTCTGATAGTGAAAGGCTATTTACACATCAAGTTGACCTCTGCTCCAGGGGTGCATTGTCTCCCAACAAGAGCATCCAGCTGACTTGCCCTAAGTCTTTGAAAAGCAGCAAGGTGCCAAGTTTACCTACTCACTCTGTGTAAGGCCAACATCAGCCCTGAACTCAGACAAGTTTAGATTGGTCCCGTTGTGGATGGGCACATTGAAACCTTTGAGTTTCATTAAATGGCGGAGTGTTTGATTTTGTTTTCTTTTCCACCAGGCTGCCATCCTTAGCAGGACTGTGTGAAGTGAAGAATGGGTGTACCCAAGAGTCTGCATAATCCCCTGGTAATTTATGCAGAAGCAAGGGCTGGTTTGTTCATTCCAGTGAGATGAGGGCAGAGAAAAGTCTTACCATGGGACTCCTAATCAGCCAAATGGGGCTGTCCGAGCTGCTTTGCCACACCCATGGTTTGGAGAGGTTGCTCAGCAGATCTCTGCTACGGTGTGAGGAAAGTATGTCATAGCAAGATCTCTGACTTTCTGACAGTAGTCCAGAGAAGTCTGTGCTGCAGGAACATGGAAAAGGAGGAAGCACAAGGCTTTGGTTGTGCACAGGTGGCCACATGTAGCTCCAGGTGGCCGCACCGTTCCTTCCACTATTGACACAAGAGCCTTTTGCTCGGATCCTCAGCTTTATGAGTTTGTGGACCCATGCAGATTTTCTTTGCTTGTACAGGCTTCTGGATAGCTGCTGAAATTGAATTATGATGACTAGTTTGTTTTAGTCATGTTTAGTTAATTTTTTAAAAGTCATCCATTGAACCTACTGGTTGGTTGAAAACTGCTAGAGCCCTACAAAGCAAATTTTAAGCGCTATGAAAGTGACCTAAAAACCCCTCCGCCTCTTAGAGTTCTGTGCTGGAGCTCGCCTCTGCTGTGTGCTTGCTAGCCTACAACTCCTGCCAGCTTCCACTCTTCCTACGCGATATAGCAGAAGCTAGTTTCTGTCAGCTGGCACCTTCTCTAAATGCCAGCAGTCATATCCTATTATCTTAAGGCCTGATCAGGAGCAAAGCGGAAATTAAATTACAACCTCAAAATCTGAAGATTATCCATAAAGGTGCCTCTGGTGCACTGAAGATCCATGGCTCCAGAGTTCTTAAAAGCTATACTTTTCAGGCATAATCAAAATCTATAAAGTAATTACTGCCAAAAAATTGACAATCCTTAAGTTAATTTCTGGCAGAAACATCTGTTTCTCCTCTAAAAATAAAAATAAAGGCAGAGAGTAAAAGAATAATGTGAAAAATATATATTTTTTTTTTGGTCAAAACAAATTTAGAAAAAAGAACACAAGCAGTTTTGCTGGGGTGTTTCTTTTAGTAAATGTAACTTATTGATGTCTAAACTTAAATTCACACACCAGTGTTTCTAATAGACCATTTCTGTGGACCATTCTGAGGTTTATCCCTTAATAATGGCAAAACCAATAGTTATTATTTCCCCGGAGGACTGTAATTGAGAACAGCACCTTCCATTCTCTTGTTTGTTTTCCCTCTTCCAGATGTGAGATGAAGACCTGATCTGACTGATAGATTAAACGACTTTGATCCATATAATATTCAGATAAAACAATCAAATGTAATTGAAAATATCTGTTAAAATCAACGGTCTTTGAGAACAAATTAGTCTTCCCTTCTTCCTGATTCTTGCTTGGTGAGTTCACTTTCAAGGTATGATAATAAATGTGTCCAAACTCAAGCTTTCCTTGTAAGCCTTTCCCAGAAAGGAGTCAAGGGAGAGTTGTTCAGGCCAGGCAGAACTCCAGAACATGAAGTATAATCTGGACACTTAGGTTGTTTTTTGACTTTATCCCTTAACAGTTTCCATTGAGGCCTTAGTGGCATCTCCAAGAGGTGAAATAACCTCCCCCTATAAAGACTTACCAACCTTAACAGGAGTTAATTTACCCTGGAACGTACTGATGCATAGAGGTATTGTCTTCTGACTAGTTGTTTGTCTTTCTGCCTCCAACTCCGTATTAATTAGTACATTTTCACACTTCTTTTGGAAGATTTGGCTGCATGTGGTATAATTAAAAATTACAAATCTTGGGTGCTGAAGACACACTAAGATACATTAGTCTTAGCAGAATCTTGCTTAATGTCATTGAAATGCTACGCTAAAATCCGACAAGTTAAAATTACTTCAGTACTGCTTTAATAGAATGCAACAGTCAAGCGATTTACATGGAAATAGGAATGAAAAGATAATCTCCACTGGGATCTTGATAAGTAACTGCATTTACAATATACATGCAGAATATTGTAATGAGTTTCTTATTGAGAACATTAAGGCTGGTTCAGCTGGTTCTTGATTTTTTATTTTTATATCTACAATGGCAAGCACTGATTTAATACCCTGCCTCCAGATGATAACAAGTTTCATTAGAGTGTTTCTTCTTAAAACTACCCTGGCCAGCATTAGGGACTTAACATTAGTTGACATGAGCATCTGAATAAGGATACTCATGTGCCTGTGTGAGTCTGGGTCTTAGTGGTTTATGCTTATTAGCTACCACTAATCTTCTTCTTGTCAATGGCAGATTGCACACTGTGGCCTCTGAGAGCTACACAGACTCTTGTTGTTGTTGTGGTTTTTTGTTGTTTGTTGTTTTTTTTTTCCAGGAAAGCAAAAGAAATCAGTCCATACGCTCCCAATCTTATAAACCACTACAAGAGACAACTGGACTTTCCACAAAGAGAAAGGATCCAAGGAGTTATATTGTTCCTTTACTAAGGATAATAATCTTAGTGCTTCAGCTGCCTATTCCCCTGTTTGTGGGTGCATTATGGAAAGGGAAACTTACCATAAAGAACCTGATGGAAGCTAAGAAATGGCCTTGTAGAGTCACACATGGAGTGCTCTGTTCATCCCTGGCACAATGACTATTGGTGTTGTCACCAATAACATATATAAAAAGATGGAAGTGTAGGCAGCCTCTCTCAACAGAGAGGTTCCTTCCTCAAAGACAGCTAGAGAGAAAGAAGATCCTGGGGTGTGCAGGGGAAAACCAATTATTTTAGGATGATGCAAACTATTTGCTTACCTGGGAATTGTTGGCCACAACAGAGGGATGGTTGGGACATCTTGGTTCTCAAGCTCAGGCCCAGAGTGGCAAATTCTGTTTTAGAAGCTGAGTCCAAACTCGTTCACAGGAACGTCTGCTATGATATTCCATATACCTCAGTACTCAAAACAACCATAGAGACTAAAAGCTCCTGTTAGACAACATTCAATTCACCTCTGTTTTGGACAGCTTTTGCATGGAGCTCAGAAGAACTGAATGGAAAGCTCTCCTGGTAAATATGCTGACAGGAGTATTGGAAGATACTACAGTTTTATTAATGTAAAGCCAAACAACACCAAATAGAAATATTACCACACAGGTATGTGTAGCCTGCACTGTGAAGCTGCTTATACAGATAGCTCGAGAGCTGATTGTACTGAATACCATTCCATTTTTTACAAATTAGGTCAGATGAGAACATCGTGAGGAAAAAAGTAAGTGAGTGGGGAGTAGAATAGTAGGAAAGAAATAAACACCAGCCCACAGAAAGGGGAGGGGGATCTGCTGGCTACAAACCCTGCATTTCTATAGGAGTTCTCCAGGCCCAAGGACAAGAAAAAGTCAGCCTAGCTTGACAAACTGGGTGTTAGCAGATACTAGTGACCTAAAGGGGAAAGGACTCTAATGCCTCTCTGGCTTGTTAGTATTCCCCAGGCCACAGCTTCCGCTTTTGTAATTTGCTCTTGTCATTTTTATTTATTGCCAATTGTTCATTTGAACATGTCGGCTGCTGTTAGTGACAGGAGAGCCATGCGGTGAGAATGCTGGATGTACACCATGGAAATATGTTTTACCCATTAGTGTCAGAGCAAGCCAATGAAGGAAACATTTGTACTAATTTTGAGCGGGTGTTTATGCTCTTAAATGTGACTCTGTTAAAATGACATGAAGGGGATGCAGGCAGGCACAACCCCCCAGTTCTTCTTTCTTCATGACGTTAGAGGAAATTTGTTCCATTTACAAGTCAGAGCGTGAGTGCTCATAGCCTTTGCAGAGACCTATGCTTTGGGAGGCATAGATCAAGCTAAGTCTGATCTGACTCAAGTGTCAACGGCAGGGATCGTCACAGTCCAAAACTGTATTCAGATATATGCCAAACTCTGGAGCAGAATAGATCTCTTCTGCTAGTCTCATATCCCCTGGGGCACCCAGGGAAAATGAAATTTCCATGTGATCTAAAAGAAAACCTCAACCCTTTCCCAGTACTTGTCTTTCTAAATGAAATTATTATCATAATCTCCTGTCTTAGTTGCTTGTACAATCCTCCCTAAATACTGATTAACCAATACCCTTAGTCTTCTCTCCTAGGCTTCTTGCTTTATTCCTACTTTCTTTGCCTCCTGATGAGAGAAAGAAATGATCTATCTCAGTAAACCAGCTGATTCTTTGAGAGGGTGGGTGGCTGGACATCTCCCTGCAGGGAAGCTGCTGCAGGCAGCCAGTAACAGAGTTGTGTGGGAGCTCAGAGAACAGACACACCTCTGAACACAGGCGGGGACTGGGCATCTTCGGTGCTGGGAAAATGTTGCCCAAATTCTAAAAGCAAAGGCTGTGCAACTGAAAACAATGCTGAGATGTCCCAAGTACGGCATGCTGTAGGATTGCAACTTATCACTTGCCTTTTCTGAATGCCACTGTCTTTGATTAGACAATATATAGATTTACTTTTGTTTAAATTATCAATGTTACAAGGGTTCCTGTACTCTTACTGTGTTAATTATAGTTGCACTGCCACCACTGTATTCTACACTCAACGGTCTTTTCTTGCCTCTTTTTCGTCAACAAGTGCTTTCAAGGAAATTTTGTCTAAAAAATGACAGCATCAACCCGGAAAAGGAGAACCTGATAATGATATTGCTGCAGTTGAACAGTCATTTTCCCCTTCTGCTCAATCCACCTACAAGCTTCAAACCCACATCATCTCCACCCCTCTTCTCCTGTGCTGAAGGGCTGTAGCATAAGTGAGGTTTGCTGTGGTAATATGAGCCAATTCAAGTTGTATCTGCCCCTCTTTTGTACTGATGGTGGGTAGCCAGTCCCAGACAGCCTTCACAGTCATTTTTATTCAAAGCAAAACAGTGAAGAGAAATAGAGGTTAAATAAATAGTCCAATTTGTCAGAATTCTGGCACCCTAGGATGTCCCTATGCTGGCTTGGGGACTGCTGCAGGTCCTCCCTCTGGGGAAAGCTGTGAAACCCTCTGTCCCCAGACCATCCTTCACTGCTTGCTGCCATAGAGCAGGAGATAACCAGCATCTTGTCAGGTCGAGCCAGAAATGAGACTGTGGAGAATAGTAGTTAGGCTGTGGTTGGGGAAGAAGTCACTGGGGAATAACATTTCTGGAGCTGTAAAATACCACGGTGGTGTTTCCTTCCAAAAGCCCCTACTGGATGTGAGGAACTATAGACCAGACCACTGTAAGTACAGGCCATTGGCAGCCCGCTTGGAGCTCATCACGTGCAGTGTTGATGAAACAATTCTCGTTTATAAATCATTCGGGGGCAACTCCCCCTTGGCCATATGTAGTATTTCACCCAGCTGGTCAAGTCCTCAGGGGTGGGTTGCAGCCACAGGCAACACAGCAAGTGGGTTGGATAAGATGTGTTATTTTTCTCTTTAGGATTACCATTTTTTTTTCTTTACAGTATAGCCCCCTTAAGCTGTTGAGTGCTTTCCTGACCACAATTGACTTAGGATAATCCTGGTCTAGCAGAAAAGGCATGATGAGATTTAGCAGCTGGAAGTAAATTTGACACAAATTTAGTATAGAAATAAATTTCAGATTACTACTTTTTTAAACAATGGAAGGTGATTAATCACTGTAACAAATTCCCTGGGCTTGTGTTGGGATTTCCCAAACTTGGAAGCTTTTATGAATGTCTTCTTAAAAACTCTGCCTTAATTTCAATAGAACTTACTAGCTGGATGCTAAAAGCTTCATTTGAATTCTTTGGCCTGTATACACAGGAGTTCAGATGAGAGCTCACAGGCACTCTTCTGAATTTAAAAATCACAATTATTCAGTAGATCTAAGCCCTTTTTGACTTCAGCTTATGCCTATTTTCTTATGTTCTCATGGTACGAAATCTCTATGCTGAGTATGAAGCCTATTGTTATTTATTTATGAGCTCCCCATGTACCTTCTAGATTAATATCTGTGGGTAAGTATAACTCTAAAGCTGTTGCCAGTGTTGTCCTTGGTATATTCTCTTTGGATAACGGAATGTTTTCTCAAACTGAGCAAGGTAAATAGAACAAGTTGGAGCAAGTCTCCCCTGTCTTATCTCTGTCTCCAGCTTTTCTAGAAGGGTGGATTATACTTGCAGTACAAAAATCTCAGACATGCTGCAGTCAGAAATGAAGGGTCAGAGACTTTCCCCAAACCTATTTCAGGCAAAGGTGACTGATTTTGCCTCTATACAAATTCTTTCTCAAAGTATCCTCATCTGTAACATCTTTAGGGTTGTGCTTTGCATAGTTTACTTAGGTGCTTCTGAACAGGTCCACAGACAATTGAAAGCAGGAAGGAATTTGGTCCAAAAAAAAAAAAAAAAAAGGCTCTGTGATGCCTTCCTTCTGTTCCAAGCACAGTTAAGCAACTTCACACTCTGAGAATAAAATGGGAAATGGGGCTGACAGGGACCTGAAGAAGCTATACAGTGTATTTTTCTGGCTCATAGCCAGATTTCCTCTCCCTAACCTGCTCCTGACAGATACCATTCTAATTTTCACCTTCCTCCACAATAACATCTTCCCAGAGCTCCTGGGAATAAGATCTGTTTCTTGATGTCTAACCTGAGTTGACAATGCTTCCAGGGGCTTGCAGAAAAGTCTTTTTACTTCCTCTTTGCACAACTTTTTGTGACAACCTGAAGTAATTTCTCTTCTCCAAACTAAGTGATCTCAGTGCTTTTAAAGGTCTTGTTTTCTAGACCTTCAGTCATCTTTGTGGGCAGTCCAATCTTACTATCTGTTTGACACTTCCACCATGTCACTGTTGCATGAGTAAGCATACATTCATGGTCAGGGGAGGAGCCTATAGGGAGGGACCTATCCTTTGCTAGTGATGCTAAAAGAGTAGCTCTCTTTTAGCAGTCCAGCTTTCAAAGCCCCACTACATGCCTAGTGCAAGATACTTGCCAGGCACCTGGGCAAGGTATGCCTGTAAAACCCAGTGTGCCATCCGCTCTTTCTACACTTTTGGAGCCTTCTCCCATAAAAAGCTGCACTACGTTCACAACTGTCTGAAGTTCAGACAGGGTCTCAGCTCTCTGTGGGGAACCCTGGCAGGGAGAGTTGGATAGGCTTTGGAGGCATCAGCACATGTGCATCTGCTTGGAGTCTGTGAAAGCGTGTGCCCTGAAGGACTGCCTCCCTCTGCATCTGGAAGCCAAACATGTGGCTAGATCTGCTGGGGCAAAGCATCTGTAGCTAGGGAGGGCGTGCTCACAGATTTCCTGTGCTTTGCTGAGTCTAGGAACAAAGCAACCATCCTGGCCTCCCCATCTTGCTTCCAAGCAGCTGACCCCAGCCATGAGGGAATGTCTACCTTTACTCTGTAGCCAGGGCTAAATTATAACAGTTGCTCTATCACCCAATGACCCCTCACCAGCCAGAAAGGGGAACTGGGAAAAGGAGAGCATGCCCATGCGTCAAAGCGAAAACAGATTTAATGAAATAGCACCAATATCAATAAAGGTATACAAAGTTATACTCAGACAAATGAATATGCAGTGGTCACAATCAAAAGGACAGCAGTCCTCAGGAGCAGGGAAGAAGCCAGAGGACGAGGAACAGGAGGAACCACAGAAGGACACCAGCCAGAACCCCACAGGAGCTCCCTTCCTTAGCAAACCTTCCCCCTTTAGAATCACAGAATGGTAGGAGTTGGAAGGGACATCTGGAAATCATCTAGTCCAACTCCCCCACCAAAGCACGTTAGCCTAGAGCAGGTAATGACCATGACATTATGGGATGGGCTACACCTGTAGCTAATTCAGGTCACCTTCCCTGGCTGACTCAAAACTACTGACAGGCTGCCTAGCATGGCTGGGCTGGGATTCTGTCTCAGCCAAACCAGGACAGGGGATCAGTTTAGTAAAGGCTGTTCACACAGCTGGTACTAGGTTGTGCTGTGAGGAACACAGGTGAGTGGGATTCTCATGGACATTGCCTGTGATGGACGTGTCTTGTCAGGGCTGGGGTCTAGTTGCTATTCCTCACACCCAGGATCTTTCAAGAAAGGACCAGGAATGGAAAAAGGTATTTCCCAATACCTGTATGATCTGTCTTGCTCCTAAGAATTGTACCCACCCCTGCTCTCTCCCACTCCTATCACCTTGTTGTGTCCCTAGGGCTGCCTGTTTCTCTGCCACCTCTCCTTCTCTGAGCATCACAACTGCTCCCCTTTTGCTTTTTCCTCATAGTACAGTACACACCTGTGTTCTCATAAAGACAGAGATACTCTTCTACACATGGCCCTGTAAAACACCTTGATATCTTGTAGCCATTGCACTACCTCGTTATAAAAAAACCAAAAAACAACAAACAATCCTCCCTGTATCATCTGCTGGAGAGAAAAAAGCTGCAGCTGAGTTTCTGTTGGGGTATTATTGAAAATAAGGGAACCTGAGAATTGATTTATTTTCTTAAAACCAAGACCATGCTAGTTGTTAACTCAATGTAAGAGTTTAAGGCATTAAATATGTCCCTCTAAGCACTTTGCAATTCTTCATTTCCTTACCACAGGGAATCTCCTTTCAGTATCAAGTCTAAATAGCCTGTCTACTCTGGAAAAACGCTTGAGTGCATCTTCCTGATTTTAATAAAGTTTGGGTTAGTGAAGGGAAGTGAGCAGCTTATTAAACAATGCATGAAAATACGAGAGTTGCCACTTGAGCCTTGGGACTGACGTCACATCATAAATCCATTGACACAGCTCTGCTCACCAACTGGAATGGGGCAGGCTGGGATTTTTGAGAGGGGATTTTCTCAGTAGATTAATTATTGGTTTAGATGTAGTCCATGCTATGACTGTCCTTTAGGGGTATGTTTACTTGCATTAAAAAAATCTTGGTTGTTTTTAAATTCTGAAGAATGAATCAGGAAAAGAGGTTTGGTGATTGTTTGCTTAAGTAGTGGTTACAAAATTGCATCTTTGTAATCTAGGCTCTTTTTCGAAGAGCAGGGTTTTCTGTGTGTCTGTGAAATTTGTAGTGCAAAGTGTTCTGCCTGCAGATGTCCCTGACCAACACTGTTCTCTTCAGCGCCTGGGTTATCCAGACTGCCAGATCGAATGTCTATTGGTGCAATGAAGTCGTGAGGGTTTGGAATCCACAGAGATTGAAGAGCAGAATAAAAGATAACATCAGTGCCAGGACACAGGAATGGGACGCGGGGATCCCTGGCCGTGCAGGTCAGTGCTGCAGAGTTGCTCTGAGTTGGTGGTGCCAGCGGTGACTGAAGTGTTACAGAAGTAGTGGTGGGCTCTCTGGTTATCTTTGAGGCTCTCCCACAGAACTGGAGCTACACTGATGTGGCTTAGGGTGGAGTCTTGAAGACATCAGAGACTGTGAAAACAACACACTGTTTTAGCATCCCCACTACTGATCTTAGCTTCTGAGACCTTTATAAGTGATAAATACCCATAATCACGGTGCAAAAGAGGAAAATAGCCAAAGAACTAGTATAAAACTAAGGGTGCAGGGCTGTAAAGCCTTTCATTGCATATTGTTCAGCTCCTTATTTCTGGGTGAAATCAATGACACAAAAGTCCTAATATCATAATAGGTCACAGGCAATTCTTAAAAAGCTGATGAAGCGATTTCACCCATAAGCAGTCTGACCTTTCTGATAACAGTTTGTTTGTTTTTTCCTGACTGTCCTTTTTTTAGGACTCATTGTTTGTGTTTGTAAGGCAGGAAGGTGTTCTTGGGAAAAGTTTACTGTTGTTTGCTTTGGCATTGCTAGCTCTGGTAGTGTGGTACTGGCTACCTGAGAGAGACTTTCTCTATGTTGTAGAAAGACAATGAGTGTTTACAGTGAAAGCTGCTAAATTGCACAGTGAGACGTAAACTGTCAAAACATGGAAAAATGAGACAGATTCAGTACTGCTGTTTGCTTTCTGATATGTGTTGTATTTAAGAGAGTTCTTGCAGATAGCAGGAGTATTTGTGTCATGCTGTAACCTACCTAGCCTAATGTATTCAAATAAGTTCTTGATATTTCTTCTGGAATAGTAACTTCTTGTGAAATACACTGTTGGTTTTGCTATGGGAACAACCAAGTGAAATGCCATAGTTTTTGTTTTTGTTTTGTTTTTTTTTATTTGCAGGATTTACAGACTAGATGTTCCTATGATCTTGTAAACACTGGCGAATTTTGGACAATTACTTCCTAGGAATTTGACCGAGAATTTAATTTTTTGGGGGTTGGGTGAGGGGAATGAAGGGTAAAAATTGAGTTTTCTAAAAGAGGGTTGTCCCTAAAGGACAACTACAGCTACCTATGATCTATGGCTGATATGTATCATTTAAATAAAAAAGTGACCTGCAGAAAACGTCCAGGAAATGCAGCACTGGTTTGGAAGGAATGGAAAAAGCAGCCTGTAAGATTTGCAGGCTTTTCTATCACAGAGAATGGCGATGGTATGAAAAAAAAAAAAAAGTATTTCTAGGAAGCAGGAAGTTTTGAACAGAGCATGGGATCAAATAGGGTGGATGACAGTTTAGCCAACAGTGGAAATATGATGGGGAAAGAAGGAGCTGAAACTTTATGCCACTCCCTCTTGCTGTCTGTGTGTTGCTACCACAAGCTGACTACTATCCTACTGAGATCAGTGGTCTTCAGCCTTTGCTGGCCCACAGACAGCAATGCTAAGCAAGTAACATGCTGTAGGTAACACCCTGTGTTGTTCTCTGTCAGATGGGACAGGAATGGCTGTGGCATCGGATGCACCAGAAAGTTCTGTGAGGGTTTTGAATGAGCCAAGGACTGTTTTCCACTGCCCAGATGAACTCTTTGTCCCTCTGTGTTGGGGTGAATCTGGGATGAAGGAGGGATTTTCATGTTAACCAGCAGAGAACATAAGAGCAAGGGTGAAGCTCAATGATCTGAGCAGGGCTTTAGAAAAGAGAGTGAAAATGAGGAGGGGGAGAATAAATCCACGATGATGCATGGGAATTTGAGGCTTATGTGGAGAAATTAGGCTGGGAAAAAACGCCTTTGTTGCTCCTAAAGACCTTGAGAGCCATGCATGATGGCAAGGAGTCTGTAATCCCTCGCAGGGATTCACTGCCTCAATCTCTGCCTTAAAAGAAAAAAAAAAAAAAGTGGCAAACAACTGGGTGCAAATGTCAGGAAAGTTACATGCAATTCTAACAGTAAAAGGCTGGAGAGCTGCACGTCTGGCAGACTTTGGAGGAAGACATTTCATTGTGTCCATATTGCCTGGTCAGAGGGATGGGACACGGTCAGGTAGTGAGAGAGAGGGACTCCATTATGCTTGGAGAACTGACTATAAACAAACAGGAATTGAGATCTACACTTAATGTTGTGGTAGACCCTCTATGAGACGAGCAGAGGATCTATTGTGCAAGGTGCTTTGAGGTTATACGCAGGATTATGACTGTTATTAAGTCTAATAACACATACTACCTTCACTGAGCAGGAAGAATACCTGTTGTATTTTTCAGTGCAGGCACTGCTGAGGCAATTTGTTCTGCAGTTTTTGGGGCAGATCCTCAGATAATGTACATCTCTGGACATCCATGTCAGAAAGGAGTTTTTGCTAGCAGATAATCTTCCCTCTGCATAGTCTGCAGCAGTCAGTGGGGAAGGAAACTCAGCATCACGGCATGTTCTCTGCATTCACTGGAGCTAAACAGGAAGCCTTTTCAATGGGACTTACGTGGCTTTACACAACCAGTGGTTCTGGCCCCTCTCTAATGAAACCACTATATTAAAAACAACAACAGGCCCTAGATTTTCATCAGCAGGGCAGAGGAATTACAATCAAGTCAAGTGCATTCCTCTCAGCAGGCCCCTTTGAGGTTGCCCTCAGAGATTTAATGGAGAAAGGTGAAAAACGGCTTGACTGCAGAGATGCAGTGTAAAGGGACATGTATGATGGTCTCTGCCTGTGACAAGGAAAGGCTATCCCTGTCCCAGAGGTTCTGTCTTTTCTTGTTTTTTTTTTTTTTTTTCTGTGAACAGTAGGCATCACCTGTGGCTCCATTAATGGCCCTTCAGAGCTTCAAGGGGCTCTGGAGGGTGGCCAGGCACTGCACTGCTGTGGAGGAGGGGGCTCAGGCACACTGCATGTCTGGCGGGCATGTTCCCATCCCTGGAGGGAACAGGCTGTTTCCTGATAAAGGCTGGGCTGCCATGTCCATGAGGGTCACTGGCAGGGCTGTGGGTGTGCAGCGTGTTCTGGCAGATGGTGGATGGGAATGGCTGAAAAAGGGAGGGAAGCCACTAATGAGAGGAAGGACAGCAGGTGGGGAGCTGGACAACATCCTTTGCCATGGCACGCCTGATAAGGTGGGTGTTTACTTCTGTGGGAAGGAACAGTGCAAATAAAAGATTAACTGCTAAGTGATCTCATGGTAACAGCCCTGGGCCATTGCTAATTTAGCCACACAGTGTAAAACCAAGCAGAGAGGAAAAGGGAATTATATTCCAGTCCTAAACACCCCCTTGCATCTCCACAGAGCTCAGTGCACTCACCATGTTATCACTGTTTTGCATCTTCAAGAGGCTTAGGCTGGTCCGCCTTGCTGGAGACTCTGGCAAAGGGCTGGCATGCCTGAAAGCATGGTGGATTTTTCCCCAGCTGTGTCAGCTGGTTTCAATAATGACGTTGCAGCTCCTTGCAAATCTTTCTTTGCTGGGTAGACACGCAGAGGAGGAAAGGCTGGAGGAGACGAAAGAGAAACTGTTTTATATTGACTGTTAGCTGTGTATGGGACCTTCAAGCATCTCCAGGGCATGAGAGCCAAACTTGTGTTGCAGATGGTGACCAGCTAACTTCTGTCAAGAGACTGAGGCAGATGTTTGTGCTTCCCCTTGTTCTGACACAAAGTGGGCTGAGTCCTACAGCTATTTAATTGTGTTAAATTGTGTTAATATTCACTTACACACACAGCTAGATCCAGCGTGTCTGTCACCAACAGCATCAATGAAAGGGCCCTCTATATTCAGAATCACAAGGCTCTTGCCTCCAAGGACTGTGTAAATCTTAGCTGTGAATGCTGCTGGCCATGAGGTCCAAAATGTTGCGTGTCTCTCTTTGGAGTGTGTAGCAGCTCAGGAAACAACAGCAGCTTCTGGACCAGCAGTCCTAAGAGACCCTTTATGGAGAAGATTCTGGGGAGTCCAGATTTTCCAACTTCCATCTGAAGAGACACCAATATGGACTTTGAAAAAGAGGATCATGATAATGTCATCATCAACAGTGGGCAAATCTCAGTACAACCCAGAGAATCAGTTGCAGACTCATCTACTTTTTGCAACAATTACACGTAAAGTTCTCTGCAGTTGCAGGAATGGCTGGTGATTCTCACAATTACTCCCTCTCTCTGCTGGTGGCATGGTGCACTCTGTGTCTTTTGACCTTTAATTAGAGGTCTCGCAGTTTATTAGAGGATACTGTGAAATGTCTGTCCACAGTGCACGGTCAGAGGGTACTCCTGGAATAAAATTCCTCCCTGAGTTGTCTGTGTTTGGTAAGGAATGGCTGTGATGACTGAAGCAACCCTGTCTCATCTTTAGTTCCTTGTTCCTGAATTGTCAAAACCACCAGTGCCTGGGAAGCTTGGCTGGCTTTCTCCTGCAGTCCTTTCTGCTTCTTGCTTCAGGCTGTGCTTGGTTTGGAAGACAGCCCTAGAAAACACAGGGCTTCTGGTTCAGTGAAGGAAATGGACCTTCTATTTCCCACCTGAAGTCTGTCCATTCCTAAACCCAATACTCCAGTCCTTCACTTGAGTCTTGATGGGCAAGATCTTATCAGCTGGGGAATTCCCTGGGGATTTCCTGCCCGCCCACCCCAGCATGAGCAGTGTCTCAGTGCTCTCAACAAGCAGTGTGGTGAGGGCTGGTTGTAAACCACAGGGGTTAAGTGGCGTATCAGATCATGGGCGGTGAGAAACTGCCGCATGTGTGTGGTCTTCCCGATTCACACTCAAGTGTTTTTCCAAAAGAAACCCCAACAAACCAACACAAAAAACTTTTTCTAAATCTTGAATTCCAGGTAAAGGTTTGACCTGGACATCATGTGAAATCACAGTGGTGCTTGGTAGACAGTCCTTTTCGCGTCTCTGGGATTTCATATATTCTGAATGCAAAGGGACCTCAGGCCACTGCGGGTTTTCTTAAACTAAACATCCCACAAGTGTGAGCAAGTGCATTCTGACAATAGCCTAAACCAACAACAGAGCTCAAGGCAGAGAGAGGGTAAGCCTCTTAGGAGAGAGTGACATCTACAGCCTCGTTTATATGATATAATCCCCTACTGCCTTAAGACTGGCCTGAGCTGAAAACTCTAGTCCAGAATTGGACTTTGCAGAATTTATAATGGATGATAACATGACTTGGATCACAAACTTGCTCCTGAGCTCCAACTAAAAGAGTAGCCACATTTTCTGCTAGGTGTTGCAAAAATGTATAAGAAGAATCAGGCCTGTTCAAAAGTCCTTGCAGTAAGAGTATACACAAAGGAGAAGGGAACTTGTCTTAGCCCCAGGATTTGCAAAGGGAACTGGGAGAGGCTAAGTGACTTGCCCAAGGTCATGCAGGGATTTTTTGGCACATCAGCAAACTGAACCCAGCCCTCTTATGTCCCAGTCTAACATTTTAAGCACAAAACCATCGTTTTTCCAGAAGAAGCAGCTGTCAGATTAAAAAGCAAAGGGTTTTTTTTGTTTGTTTTATTCTCTTTTTTTTTCCCCTTTTCTTCCCACATTTGATGTACAGGAAAGAACAAATTAGCTCATTTAAAAACAACTGGAATTTTCACCCCAACTTGAGCATATTTTTCCAGATTCAAAGCCATTTGCTCAATATTTTTGTTTCTTAATCTTATTTTCTATGAACATGAGACTCTCTTCCTCCCAGAACCGCCTGTGCCTATGAGGGCCAAACCACCACTTGAAAGGCTATTCCTGAAGTATCTGGGGCCCGTCCAGAGCTGGGGAACACTGAAAAACTTGCAGAGAACCTTGGCTTCTCACCCTTTGTTGGCATATCAAGGCAATCTGCAGAGAACCCATTCCAGAAAAAAGGTTTAGGTTGCAGATGGGTGATAGAGAGACCTTTGAATAACCTCAGGACTTTGGTGGCTTGAAGAAAATGGAAGCTGACTCCAAACCCATTTCTGGTGTGGTGTTTGGTTTGGCAAAAACAAAGTCTGATTGATGAGGTTTGGCGAAACTGAGTCTCCGGTTTTGTAGCCAATCTCTGCTTCAAGAGATCGTCAGTTCTTGGGTGTGCTTCCACACATTTGAATTTCCTCACTGCTTGGAGCCTCCAGCAAAAACAGAAATAGCCAGCAGGTCCTTCTGTGAGCATTCAGAATCAAAATACAAAGTCAAGAGTGGTACAGTCTTTTCTAGTTCTATGCAGCCGTGGAATCAGATCAATGAATGTTGTACTAAACAAAGCACTTGCTCTTACGTCTTAGGACAGAAACAGAAAGTCATCTTTATTCTTTCATTGTCCTTCATCCTGGACTTTATAAGACACTCTTTTCTTTTGGGAGGTCTGTGAGTGTTGGGCAGGATGGTGCTCATAGGTAAAAGTGACAACTGTGTTGTAACTTCTTTGGAGAAGTATGCTCTGGACTTGTTCACCAGGGACACGCATCAGATCCCAATCCATATGGACGGGCTTCTGCTGTTTCAGTTTCTGGCCTATTCACTCTGTATATCTGTGCTGGGATTGGTAACCAAGGCGTCAGTTGTGTTGACAAGCTGTTGTCAATGAAGAAAACACATGGCTTTTTCTGGCCCACATGAAGGATGTGTTGGTTGTAACCCACGTGAGTCATTGTACTGGATATGATCTTCACCCCTCAGACAACTTGTGCTAAAATACTGAAATAGCTGGAATTGTAAAAATGGCTCTGAAAAGCCCCAGTTCTGATGTGAGGAATGTTTCTTCTGGAGTCAATATTGCCAAGGAAGCACGTGAGAAGACTTTTCAGAGGTCTCCGTTGCAGCCCGGCAGGAGAGAATGGAAGGATCAAGGTGTCTTAGTTTTGTGGAAGCTTCCTGCAGGGTCCTTGCTGTCCTGCAGGTAGGGCACAAAAGTATCTTTATGCCTGTAGAGTCTGAGCAGTCTCCAGCAATTCCTGTTTTAGGGCCCTTAACTGGTACTGATGATCTGCATCTAAACTTATCCTGGTTTGCTTTTTTTTTTGTTATCTTGAAGTCCATTTGTCAGGGCTTTCAGTCCCATTAGAAACCTTTAGATTTCCTCTGTACTTGAAGTGTGCATTTTTGCAGAATCCCGCCTTGCTACTGAAGTTATGAGTTTGGTTTTTCCCTTTCTGTTAATAATTGCAAAGAAATGCACTCATGGAAATCTGCTAAGCACAAAGTTTCAGAACTGAGCATTGCTGTTTACTTTCAAGCACCATCAAATGCTGACAATTTCTATGAGAATGAATTTCCTGAACAGTGTCTTTCCTGGAAGTTCCTGACCCCATTCAAGGTCTTCCTCTGCTTATTTATCTGTTGTTAATCTCCTGTGGTTTCTTTTCTGGACTTGGCTTGTCTCACAGCTAATCCAGGTTCTCCATGACAAAATAACCCTGTCTACTACTTCTTCCTTCTGGCATGGCTCTCCATGAAGTTTCTTCTTCCCTTCCTGCAATGTGTACCTTTCCTATAACCTGACATCTCTTTCACTCTTCCCATTGCTACAAAATCTTCCTCTGCAAGTAAGTAAAAGATCAGGCTCTTCTGGTTGTAATCACCTCCTTAGCATGTTCATTGTCATCATTAAATCCTCCTTGCTATTCCCAGACTGATGGATGCTTCTTGGCCAAGGTTAATAAACACCAACAAAGAACCATTCACAGCACAGCAGTAACAATTTGGTAGTAACTTCACTAACACAAATGGAATCCATGAGCATGGATTGGTTTCCTGGAGGAGTGTAGCCCAGCATGAGGAGTATCCCATGTGCATGTGCAGGAGGATGTACACTGAGTGAACGCATGCTCCAGCCATAGCTAGGTGCTTCTGGCATTTGGAGAATTTGATTTGGGACTGTCCCTGCCCTGTGCTGGGTAATTGGATCTCCTACTCCAGCCAGTTCCCTCGCAGCATGTCCACTTTAGCACTGTCCTCCCAGCTGCTGCCTTAGCTCCACAACCCTTCCTTTGTCTGTTGATCATTGCCCATCCCACTCCCTGCCTCTCTGTGGAGGATCACTGCTCACTGTGAAGTGGAAACTTCTTTCTCCCCCGTTCCTGGCTATTCTTCATCTGCTTAAACAGTCTCCATGAAGTAGGGCCTGTTTCCACCTTTGGTTTTGAACACTACCTGTAAAAATGAGATTTTTTTTTTCGTTGTCTGCAGATAGGCCTTTCAATAAACATGTAAGTAAGGACTGAAAAACACATTAAAAAAAATCACATTAATAAAAATGAATCAGTGGATTCCCAAATTCCGATGAGATAAGCAGATGCTGTTTTAAACAGAGACAATACCCTGTGTTAGCTGCGGCCCTGAAAGTAGCAGCCCAAGTCCAAGCACAGACTTCACAGGTGTCTACTGCTTTTGTCAGACTATTCTTTCACCCGCCCAAGTTTTAAAGCTTTCAGAAGAGGATTGCTTGAGGTTTTCCTCTTGCCAACCCGTCTGTAGCCAGAAAGTCAGTGGGAGACAGAGAGACCCATAAAAGGTAACAGCTAAATAAGTAACATGCAGAAATTCCTCACACTCACCTCTCTATTGGCAAGGGAAGATGCAGCTGACACGGATTAGCTGAGCATGAGTTTAGAGAGAGGCTGGATGCAAAGGCCTCTAGACTTCTTTTAACCCTAAAAGCTTTGGAGGTAGTTAACAAACCCCAAAACTAATTCAACCGATCCATCTTTGTGTTTTCTTGACTCTTTCAAGTGAGGACCTGTTGCTGTTGGTTTTTTTCTGCTCCCAGGAGAAAATTTCTGAATAACTAACAGTACTCAGAAGATCTTGTTTCTTCTTGGTCTCTTGTAATAGCCTCAGTGGGCTTCTCTTTACAACATTATGTCACTCATTGCAGTGTACAGGAAACAGAAAAAATGCTATCTTTATTTCTGCAGTCTTTGCCTTAGGGCTAGGTTAAACTGAAGTCACATGAACTTGCAGGGTGAAAGAAAGGAATAGGATGGAAAACACACCCCTGTTCTCTTCTCTTCCTCCTTGCAGCAGAGGGAGAAAAAGTTTTGTTTCCACGTGGAAGATTTTTCAGATGTTTATTTCTCGGGAGTGAATTGGAGCTTAGGAAAAGCTTAGTTCACTTCCCCAGATCAGCTGCAATTCTCTAGTGCGACTTTGTCCACTAGAGCCTGGGGTAACTCGGCTCTCTCATGTGCATAGTTCAAGTTCTGTCGTCTCTAGGTAGAATAATTTTAGTTATTAAATTCATGCGTTCCAGAATCCAGCAAATTCCTCTGTCTTCTCCAATTCCTATACATCTTCCAGAACCAAATGGTGCTTTAACTCTTCCTACCCTTCCTAGCAGCCTTGGCTGCACCTGCTAGAAGCAGAGATCTTGAGTGCATAAAATCCCTCTCTATATGCAGACAGCTCTGCTTGAACGGTTATCTTTATTGCAGGCAAAGGATGAAGAATAAAGTGTTGTCCTCTGTGCTCTGCTGAAAGTAGGAGTCTTTCTGTCATTTTGCCAAGCCTGGAGAAAAAAAGCTAAGTTCTGCAACTCAAGGGAACAAATTATGTTTAGCTGGAAATTTTGGATTCCCTGGGGCAAATGATCTCTTCTTTCTCATTTCACCCAGCTTTAAAATGGGAGTAACACACCTTATCCACGTAGAATGGAGATGTATGACTCCATAGCAGAGAGGAGGAGTTTGTGCCTGCTAACTGAATAAATATGTAGATTCAAAACTATTCACAGATACTCTAAGAAACCTTTTTGAGGATGTACAACTGGACAGATCATGGAGTAGTCAAACTTGTCAAGATTCTGTTTTTGGAAAAGGGTCACCCTTGTTAGCTGTCACCCATGCTGTAGGCTTATGAAGTGTCTGAAATAGCCAATGATTCAGGTGAATCAGTGAGGACATTGCATTCATGACATTCACAGGGAGTTGAAATTGCCCAGTCTTTCACTTTGAGAAACCTCCCAGGGTCCTAGCTGGCCCATACAGAAGACAAGCAGTTTTTACAGTCTAAAACTCCAGAGTTACATTTTATGTGCTTTAGAAAAATTATAAAGGAGCCACAGCCCCATGCTGCAGTGTACATAACATGTATGATGGGCTGGAAAAAAATTTCTTTTCTACA
Organism: Leptosomus discolor; assembly: GCF_034619465.1. Lineage (NCBI taxonomy): Eukaryota > Metazoa > Chordata > Aves > Leptosomiformes > Leptosomidae > Leptosomus > Leptosomus discolor. The sequence continues at coordinate 17,354,755 of NC_141395.1, read as the reverse complement.
GTTAGTATTGTACGGGGATGTTTATCCCTTTGCTTGAATCATCCAGCCATCTTAAAGCAAACCTATCAGGAGAGGTGGGCTGTCAGAACTCCCTGTTGTAGCAATTTCTATGTCTGTCTTGGAGTGGAGGAACCTGAAGCATCAAAGTGTCTACCTTAATAAATTGCAGGAGAGTTTAGAGCATAAGCTGAATTCTGAAAAGCAATGACACGATTAGCAAGCTTCCAAGAATTATCTCATAATCATTGCCACACACATGCAGACTGCTCTCTGATTACATGACTAAATAACACAAATTAAACCTGTCTTTTTCTAATATGTCTAGTCATATTTTTTCTTTCGATCTGTGAAGGGTAATCACCCATTAGTCCAGCCAAACTGCAGCTCAAAAGAAATGCTCTCGGCCTTGTTTGCTCTTTCTAGTGTTGATAAATGGATCAGTGTCACTGTGGTTAGCTATGTTCCCTTCTTTTGCCCTGTTAAAAGTACAGTCAATTTGAGCTGGGGTCTACTAACAGGGACTGGAAACAGCAACAAAACAAAAGCTACCTCATCGCTGACCAACACTTGCATTAAGCAAATAGTGTTACTTTGTAGTGTAGCATTGCTGATGGTTAGGATTGCCACTGCACTTGTTCTTGCTTTGTCTCCTATTCAAATCTGGACTTTTGTGTCCTGCAGCAAGGATACCTCCTTGACCATTCTCCTGGGACCACTTAGCCCACTGGAGTGGAGGATTTCTAGGGAAAGTGGCATTTTTGCTAGCAGATCCATGAAGCATATGAAGGATTAAACCAGCCTCTCTGTGAAAATGTGAACTGTCTGTGATACATGTGTTTTGTGGAGAAACAAACCAACTTGAGCCTATTAGCTGTCTACTTTTTGTGTAGGTAGTGGAACTAACCCCACAGCTACAATGATACTATCATTAACGAAATAAGCAAGGAGAGATTTGTGGGGAGAGATGACATTGCTGGTTAAAGCAAAAGATAAGAAGCAAAGAGAAGGCATTTTTTTGGCCTGAAACTGAAGAAGCAACATTCCAGATAATAAAGATGGGGGAAACTTGCTTTGCAGCTTGAACTGAATTGTGTTAATCAACTTGATATTTGTTGAGAAAAAGGTATTTGGTGCCTATGGAAATGAAAAGTACATTATCAAAAGTAGTAAGTTCAATAATTTCTGTGTCATAGAGACAGATGGCAAGAGCTTCAGCTATAGTGTAGGGAAAATTGTGATATAAAACCAGCATCTCTATTGTGCTCTGGTTTTTAGGATGAAGTAGGGTTAGGAATTTGACATCCAAAGCTCATCTTTTGAAGATGTTTTGTGGAATGCCTTTGAAGATCAAGACTAAGAAGTCAAACAGAGAGTGGTTATATTGTGAGAAACGTTCTCCCACCGGCTGTTTCTGTCTTTTGCAGAGTGTCTGCATGAAAATGTTGTGGTGTACAGTAGTTGATGGGTTTCACCCACATACTTTCCATGGGGGCATTTTGTGCTTTGGATAGAATAGATCACGTTCTGGAATGAGTACATGTAGGATGGAAAGCTTTGATGGTTTCTTTTGGATGGGAATGGGACTCTTATTCTATGGGGTATGTACATGTGTCAGCAAGTTTTAAATCTATTGCTTTGGCATGCATGGCCCTACTCCACTTGGGATATGTTTGCCATGAGAAATTTTGCTTCTACTAAAGTATTTGGTGGGGCAAGGGCAATTTGGAAAGTTCAAAGGGAAACTTTGAGGACAATTTCTTTCAAATGATCATCTGCTAGCAAAGGCAGTAGTTTCAGGATGTTCTGGACAAGTTCCAATCTAGCATGAAATGTGATAGCTAAGTGTGCTGTTAATAGGTTTTTTCTTTTTATATTGTAGTGCGTTTTACATATGTTCTTCAGGAGGCTCATTTACATCTGTGATGTCTGTCTCTGGAGGAGCAGCAGCCTTGTTTGCTGAATGTTTTGTGGCTGGTACCAGGGTTATCAAGAATATTCTCCTCACCGCCAATCTGATATTCTCTGGAGGTTTGGCTGCATATTACACATTTCAGGGAGCGTTTTGGATGGCTGCTATGTTTCTAGTGGCAGGTGTGCTGGTCCTTGTTTATTTCTATCTCTAAGGTTGTTTGTAGGCTGCTATTTTCAAGGTGAGGTTGGTGTCTAGGAAGTATCCAAAGACAACTTGATGGTTTGTGACCTACGAATGGGTGTCGGGAACACCAGAAACGCAGCCCAGATAGAAGGATATTATTGAATATATGCAAACCACAATTCTCCTGAGAGCACAGGTCAAGGCCCACGATATCACCTTTGCCCCTCAGAAAGGTTTCAGTCACCAGTTTCCCTGCCCACAAGGCTGCACTTCTACAACAACAACAAAAAAAGAGACTTTCAAATTAATTCATTAAACAGTCATGAACAAAAACTTAGTAATAAATCAGTCCTGGTAAGAAAGCCACCTTGTGTTTAGTGCACCTGTCATGGTCTACAGACCTACCATACACAGTCAGCCAAATCACTCCCTCTGGTAAGCAATGGTCCCAAGGCATATCATAAATATCACTCAGGTAAAGGCTATGTGGAAAATGCAGCTGTGGACAGCTCCAGGGAGGCTGGATCAGTAGCACAGCTGGTCAAAAAGGGTGGAGAAGGGGGAAAAGGTGGCAAATATCTGCCTTCAATTTGGTTTCTGTCTGATGTTGTGAATTTATGCTTTTCAAAATGGTCTGACTGCCTCTGGGCAATAGCTCCCAAAATTGTGTTTTTATGCAATATGTGGTTAGGAAGTTGTAGTAATCGCAGTACTAAATGCCCAGCACTTCACCCGCAGGGAAAGAAAGCAAATGCATTGATGTGAGAGCTGTATGGAACTGACAGACAAGGCAGAAACTGCAAACCACTGTTCTGAAACTTGTTTTCTGCTTTTTAGGCACCGAAATGATCCATTGTGCTAAATGGTAGTTTTGTCTACTTTTATGTTCTTACAGAAAACATTTAGAAGTGCAATAGGTTCTGCCAGAACCATGAGTTTGGATCTAAACCTCCCTTAAATGAACTCAAATCATTTCCAGAAGTTTACTCTCAAAAGACAACTGACATGAAATGACAGCATCATACCTGAAAATTAAAGGTGAGCCATTCGAGCACATTTAACAACTTCATGGTGACATTCATTTGTTTTCTCCTGGTGTACTCATGGACAACTCACATCTGGAACATGGAAACTGGTACCAGTCAACAGCAACAAAGATCTCTCATTTTAATTTCTCTCTCTCATTTTATTCTTCTGCAGGTGGTTCTAGAGTTTAGACCTGGCAGTGGAATCTAGAGGGCATTTGTACCAAACAAAATTATTCCCAACTGATTTTTTTTGCCGTTACTGAAAGTGAAATTGGATTGCTATCTATTTTATTGGAGGCCATGGTGCTGGGACCAAAAGATCTTTGAGCATAAAGAGCGCTAAAATTAAAATAACCGTATGGGTGAGCTTGGTTGGAGCTGAAAGCTATGAGTATTTCTTTGTGAATCAGATTTAAAAGGCCACTCTGGATGAACATCCTGCACTGAAAAACCCTTTCCTGTTTTAGTAACAACTCTGAAAAAGCAATAAAGAAGCAATTTAAAGCACCCGTTGCATTTGTATTGGCTTTTCACAAAATGGATTTTCACTTGTATATCTTAACTGCTCTAGAGGTTTAAACTAGGACACTTTGTGTGGTACATTTCATTCCTAATTTATAGTCAGGTTCATTTTCTGGCTATTGTGCTGTTTACTCTAGATTATAAACATGTAAGTTTTTCTTCTCTCTCTCAAAGCAATATATTCCACAGAGAATAAAGCTCTGACAGCCTCAATCATTCAAAAATATGCAGCATCACCCAAAAATCATGACTTTGACTGAAATTCACAACATCTTAATACTAAAGATAACAATAATGAAATTATTTTTATAGTGTATAATTCGAGTTTTGAACCATTACGTTGCCCTGAGGGTACATACTTGCAAGAGTTTCTATGTGACTACGAGAATAAAAATATAGGGGGTTCTTTACTTGTGTTTCTCTCTTAATTGATTGTTTCCAGAAAAAGATTTTTTTCTAATTTTTTTTTCTCCTTTGTTTTTTTTTAACAAGGACTCAATATTGCTAATATTCATGAAGGAATGACAATTTGTAACACTGACTTTTAATTCAACATGTGTATCCCTTGCTCTTATCAGGGTGAGTGGTATTTTTGAGCCTTCTGGTTTGCCATTTTCCCTTTGTGTCTTCAGAAAGCCAGCATGTGAAAATCTCTCTTTCTGAGTAGGGTAACACCACATACTCCCTGACTTTGACAATCAAAGTGGTTTAAGGAAATGTGCAAATTCTTTTCTTTATTGCAAATTATATCTAGGGCCTAATATATCTGGCAGAATTTATTTGAAGGACCCTCTATGTAATAATAAGCTTGAGAAGGGCAACTTCATAAAAAGCTAGAGAAGTAACTTGTGCTACCTTGCAGGAAAAAAGAAATTACACCATGGTGACATGGCCCCAAGGGTGGCTATTTTTGTGGTTCTTCTCCAGATGGCAGAGATTATTCTTCACATGGTCCCTGAGGTTCTGCTGCCTGTTGTCTGCCTTTTCCTGCTGGACTTATGCTTTCCTGCACCTCCTCTTCCCAGCCTACTCTGTCCACGGCTTCTTCCACCACAGGTTTGAAATGACATGTTCAGCTGCAAGGTCAGATTCCTCTCTTTCTGAAGCAGCTCAAAAAATGCACCAGCAGTGGGAAAAAACTTTATCCACAGGCTGAGGTAACTTGCAAGAATAAAGCTACTGTGGTCAATTCACCATAAATAATTTTCAGCCATAGCTCTTTTGCTGCTTCTCGTCTTAAGGGCAATAAATCAAAATAGAAATTTGAGTCCAGAGCGCTTTCTTCTTGCCAGAAAGACATGGGAAATCTAAGGAGGTGCGGTCTGTAAACTCACACCTTGCTTATCTCTATCACACCAGGACGCTGGAAGCTGTTTCCTGGATATGATGTACAGACAGATCACAGGAAAGGAATGAGTGTGGCATTTTGTGGTTACAGACTCAAAAATGGAAGGAATAGGAACTGCCTCAAACCTCAGTACTGGAGATTCTTACAAAGATGCACAACAATCATGAAAAATAAGGCTTAGAGGGACTAGCTATCTAATCCACCACGATGCCCTTAGTACATTGTGATGCCTCAGGAAATTCATGTTAGAGATATGGCTGTGAGGACATTCAGAAAGTAAATTTCCTCTAAGTGCAAGAGAAGGTATGACCATTCACTGTTTAATTTTTATTCAGTGCAAAGGTGGGTAAGGAGTTTGCAAACAGAAGGTGGAGAGAGACTTCTCCCATCTGAGCAAGAAAATGAGACTTTGCCTCTCCATGAGAAACAGCCTCTAACCTGGTGGCTCCATTGTTTACCTCTCACACAAAAGTGAATCTGCACTGTGGGAAGACAGAGATAATGAAGGTGATTTCTCTGCCGTCTAGTGTAGAAAGTACTAGCTCTTGGACAGGGCTGTTAGATGAATGACCACTCTGACTGCAGGAGATGAAGGAGCAGAAGGAGATGGCAGCGTTAAACCTGGCAGCTAGCTTAGAAAAAGCAGTGATGGGTTACATGTGCAAGAAGGGGGCTGCAGCAGGGGTGATCACTGCACACAGAGCACCGAACTGCTACAGTTGCCAGCAGGCAGTGGAGGTCTCACGCAGCTCATTTGGGAGGAGATAATAAAATACCATGACACTCCCAGAAGTAAAACAGAAGGAGGGATCTGTGGGACTCCAGATGTAAAGTGTCGCCTTGCTAGTCTTAGGCACCGAGAATGTGTTTTAGAGTGGACATCTGTAAACTGAATTGTTCTAGGAGGAGTTTTCCCTTGTTTTGTCAGAAATTTTAGTTAATCCAATGTCCACTATTGTTTTCACAGGAATGTAGATTATATGCAGATCCTTCTAATTCTTTATGTAATTACAGATAATCTCCTTGCGACAAAATCTTGTATGTCATTCATTAATGTCACAGATTATATTCTTTATACTGCTGTTATTCCTTTGCTGGTACTCAGCCATAAACTAAGACACCAAGATGTACCTAGACCAGATCATCACTGACTTAAATGCTTGCTACTGGCATCGACCACTGATTGACCCGCTTTCCAAATTTTTCTCTTTATGCCCGAAAAGACTCTGCTGAAATTTGCTTTTCATTCCATCTTAGGGAGAGAAATTTAAGACCAGTGTTAAGGATGCTTGATTTTTCTCAAGCTCCCTCAAGAAAAGGGTTTCATTAACAATTTTGTATGCTTTATGCTCCTGGTTTTCATTTTTGTGAATTATTTTCCCTAAACTGGAGACCTGAGGACAGACAAGCTCTTTGTTGGAGAAGGAGCATCATTGATCCTATGACTGCTTACGTGTCTCTGAAGAATGTGTCAAAGAAAGGTTACTTTTCTGTCCCAAATTTCACACAGATCAGATAAAAGGAAAGTCAAAGGGGAAAGAAAAAAACTCCTCTTTTTGAAGAGCCAGGGGAAATAGTACTGAGAAAGTATTTTAGATTTTTTTTTGCTGATGTGTCATTTTTTTATTTGTGGCTGAGGACAGTACATGCACAGGTAAATAATTCTGTCTCTTCCTCCCTCTGTTTCTTCACCTTCTGTTTGACTCTCCACTTAACTGGATGAAAGCTAAAAGACTGTGGGGGCAGTATCTATGTTAGAAAAATGACCATTATAATTTGTATTGTTTTCTTCACTTTCTGACAGTCTCAGCAGAGAGACCAATTGCAGGAAGTCATTGTCTGAAAAATGGCTTCTCCAGGTTAAATTAGGGGTGTATTATAAGGCAGCATTATGGAGGCTTTCCAGATTTCTGTTACATCAGAAGAGTAAAAGCTTTGAGGATTTTGGCAACACATAATAATGTTATTTGGCAAAGCATGGAAAAAGTCACACATGCTACATTTAAAGCAGATCTATGAGAAACTGCCTTCTCAGCTGCATTTGCCCTAAATGTATAGGGTGCTCGGATGGTACACAAATACATCGTATGTCTCTCCATTCTACAGGAACTACTTGGATGAACCCCAACCCTAAAATTAACTGCTCAGCACCAGAGCCCATTATCAACTCCAGGTGCATGAGATCATTCTGCCCTTTTACCTTCAAACCGCCCTGTCTCCTTGTTCTTTCCTGGCACTTGTTTGTTTCTAAACCAGCAACCAAGAGATTAGAAACAAATGGTATGCAAAAGGTGACCTTTGGAAATGAAGAACCTTTACAAAATGAATACCTCCAGTTCTCTTCTGACAAGGCATCTACCTCCAATGTGTTTACAGACTGTACTGTCACTCTCCAGCAAAAAAGTTGACAGCAGTGGTGGGGAGCATTCCTGGGGGTCATGCACTTTGCAATAGCAAATACCTCATACCTGAAACAAAACCAAAATAAATCCTAAAGCTGTTTCTTGTAGTTTTATTCCTGCAACCTGATGACTAGGAGGGAGAAGCAGTAGCTTGGGAGGGAGCAGCCTGACTGGGACTGCAGCATCCTACAACAGTGGGCGCGCTGCAGCCTCTGAACTCTGTCAAAATCAGTAGGGGATGAGTTTTTAAGGTCAGTGCCTCTGAAGCTCTGAAGGGAACACTATCAACTCTTGTACAATCTCTGGGTAATTAGACATCAACCAGCTAATCTGTGTGAGCATGAGGTTCATGCATTGCTCAGCTCTTTTCAATAAAGAAAATGCCTTGATTTTACTTGTAATATTTTGTAATATAAGCTGTAGTGATTCGCTACCTCTTCAGCTCATCTGATGGCTTTGACCATCCCAGTTTCAGAAAGAACTGCAGAAAAAATATCAAGCTAAGTTTGTTTAATCTTTTCACAAAGAAATTCACATGTCTCTGCTCCTCCTCCCCGAGACAGTCAGAAAACACTTTGTAGTGATCATAAATACAATGTATTGCTTTTAGGGGCAAAGATGTTCCTCCTCATTCTCTGTTGAGCATGATAGAAATCCAATAAATCAACCCATAATGCTTGTTTAATCTTTCCTCCCTGCTACCCAGAGAGATGCAAAAATAAGTGAGAGAATGATTTTTTAATGCTCAAGATTTATTGGTCCTACAAAGTCAGGACACACATTGAAATTTTGAAGAAATGTCTGCTCGTGTAACAAGTTTTGATCAAGTACACCTTAAAAGCACAGTGTTTTATTTTACTAATAATCCCTTTTCAAACATTACCAAATAATGAAAATGTGTATTTCGTAATTATCATTTGTTGCAAAAAAGTGGCAAAACCAGAGGCATTTGATCTTCATGATTGTTTTCTGTAGTTGTTGGCATGAAGACATGTCTTCAAGCTGATTATAAACAAAATACTTCTGCATTTATGCTCTGGAAGGGCAAAATATGGAAACAACTGCATCCCTCCTCAGTCAGCTTTTATGCTGAGGAAAGTGAGCAGCAGGCATTTGGGAATATTCTGAGATTTTTCAACCAGAAAGACGAACAGTTGACTCTCAGAAAACATAGCTGGTTTGCTTGGGCTTTTGAAATATATTTACTGACAAAGAAGAACAGATACACTGGGTGAAATCTTAAGACGATGTAACTCAGGCTAGTACTGTTGGCTTGAACAGAGCTGGTCCCTGTACTAAATTGGAATTGGTTCTTTGTGATGTAAAAACTCCATACAGAGCCTTCAACATCTAATTTAGCCCACATTGTAATGTCATAAATCTACCACTTGATGGCTCTTTATTAGTTTAGACAGACGAAACCAGTTAATGGATCCTGACCAGTCCCTTGTAGCGCATGCAGAGCTTGTCTGCAGACACATCAGAAGTGAAAGGACTGTCAAGCTGTGAGAACAGAGCCACTCAAAAGACATATTTCTCCTCTTCCTCACTGGACCAGAACACCATGATGCAATCTACCACTGCTTTCACTGCCCAGACTGTGGATTTCCCTTTCTGGAGCTGTCTGCCCCAAATCTTTCAGTATTAAAACCAGATGCAAACTGAACCAGAAACAACAACAGAAGTTTGATAGCTTCTTTGACTTTTGTGCACTAAATTCCAGAGGTGGGGGAGGAGTGAGAGGGGAAAAAAGAGCACTGGAAATAAATACCCCTATGAAGAAATTACAACATCAAAATGCAATTCCCTTGCTCATGTTTTTCTTAGAAAGCAGCTCAGTTCCATCTGGCTGTGGGCCTGCAGCCAATGCTTGCTTCAGAAGAACCGAGACATTTAAATATAAATAAATAAATAAAGGAATAATGTACCAAGTGGCTCCTGCACCCATCTCTAGACTGGGGACAAGGCAGGTCTCGTAAAGCTGATATTGTTCTGAGCCAGCTTTGCACCCCCATGCAAACATTAATCTTGCTTAGGCTGATGGGGTTCCAAATAGAGCCATGCTACACATGCATTCAAGAGAGACAGAGGCAAAAGGAGAGGATCAGTCAGATGACACAGAACAACTAAGGTTTTGTTCTCAGTGATGGGTCACTGGAGCAGCATAGATGGGGAGATACATGCTTGTTGCGGTGATGATTATTTATTTTTGTCACTAACCAGCTCTAAACAATGCTGTGCTATTCAATTGCAGGCTGGGAAACTGCAAAAAGCCTCTGAAAAGAAGTGTTTTGCACTGGAAAAATCTCCAAATATTATTTTCTCTTTAAATGAAGAAGAAGAAAAAATGGAAAAGAAAAGGAAGGGTTCATTTATTTCTAGCAGCTCTTGCAATGTTCTAAGTTGCCAAAGAAACACGAAGCTCGTGCAGAGCCAGCCACTGCTTCTGCGTCCTAGAAATGCGCTCTGGCCATGGCTGTCAACAATGACTAGGGATTTTAATTGTCTCTGCTTGATGGATTCTGACACGAAACTCCTTAAATTTCTTACTGCACGTGCTGTGCTTAGATGTGGGGTTCTGCTTCATGCTGGGAAGGAGAAAACCCAAAGCGCAAACCATTAGAGCCACCTTCCCAACAGAGCTTGGAGTTTTGTCCTGAAGCTCTCTAAGCAAGGAAGTAAATCGAAAACTGTCTCGTTTCCATTTCAGTCAGGCTTAATGGGAACTCTCTCTGTTGTGAATGCAGGACCATGTTCAAAGCAAAAGCTGACACACAGCTTAGTGGGGAAAGAGGCCCTAGTGGGATCTGACTCCTGGCAATAATTCTGGGGATATCCATGGGCTAACACACTGTTTCTTAGTATGACACAATAATGATGCCATAGCAAAGTACTCCTTCCACTGAAGAGTTTCCCACCTCCCTTCATGAGTCCTCCCAAAAGTTGGCAGAGACAAACAGTTGGAGAAAATGTCAAAGAGAGCCAGAAGGCAAGGGAGATACATCATATGCCACTCCTGCTGGCTGATGCACAAAAGGAATCCATCCCATTCTTGCCTACAAGAATCAGGATTAAAGGCTGATTTTCAACTTGAGTTGGGAGATCAGGGAAGAGGGTGAAGTGGGAAATGAGAAAGAACAGATCTGATATGACATTACTGAGTTATCTTGCTTAATTTTTGGCCCAAATGTTTGGACAGCGAATCTGACTTCTTACAAGTACAGCCTCTAGCCAGATGCAATCCAAAGTTAGTCCATTCGCTCCAATGATTTGTGCAAACAAAAGGAAATCAGAGCAATATAGATTATGTCACAGATTTTAAACAATCTATAAAGATGGAGAAGATTATATGGCTAGATGAATGTTTTTATGTGTCTCTGGGAATTTAACTTAATGTCTAAGAACCAGGGTAAACTGAAAATTTAAGCATTGTCTCTTTTGCTTCAGTGGATGAAAAACAACTTTATTTAACATCTTCCTCTTAACACTCACAATGTGATATGTCAGCATTGGCTAATTAAGGGATTTGTGAGTGCATGCTTCACCAGTTTTATTTTCTGGGGTCAGCCAAGTGAGGGGAGATTTAGCACCACCCCAGCTCTCGCTGCCAAACCCATAAAATATCTCCATCAACTCCTGCTAGATCTGTCATTGATAAAGATAGTTTAAGGAGCCATCCTGAACGCAGCCAGATAAGCGCAGACTCGGTCGATGATAAGAAGGAAAGGCGAGGTCCCAAACTGTCACTAGTTATCAGAGTGGCAAGACCAAGTAAGGCAGCAGCTCACCAGCTGCCCAGTACCAATGATGTCAGGATGGCCTTGTGCCTTTGAACACATCCTTGCTGACAGCAAACCTTTCCTGCACGAGTTGAGGAAGAAAGAAGGAACACTACAGCCACCCTAGCACAGACAGAGGATGAGCTCTTGAAGCAGCTGAGCTCTGACCTTCCCTCCTCCAAGGAAACTATTTTGTTTGTTTGTTTGTTTTGATGGTAAAAACAAAAGACGTGGGTTTTTTTTTATGGAAAAAAAGTAAGTCTTGGAGTTGGGATTTCTGACAGATTTCCAACAAAATAAAAACATGACAAATTTTCACCATCTCTAGATGCAGCCTATATTCCTCAGGGGTGATGGGGGTGGGGTAAGGGAGAGTGAGACAGAACCCATTATTTCCATCTGAAAATAATTTTAAGGGGGATATTTATCCCACTGGGTAGAACAACTCTTAACTAAAGCAATGTGCCTGGCCAGTGAAGTACTATGAACAGGGAAAGAAGATCCATCCACTCCAGGAGATAAAACACAGCCTGAAAAGGTTGAAAAGTGCTTCTATAAGCAACCTGTTAACTATGAGTTCTCTTGGGAAGGCGCACTGCATGTTTTGATGTGGGCAGATTCTTGATTTCTTCCTCCAAAGCAAAGAGGCATCCAGGAGGTATGGGGAAAGAAATTGAATATCTTGGAAGCTGCCTGCAGCTTGGGCATTGAAAAATCTTTGCTTTGTAACACTGTCATTTAGCCTTGCTGAGAATTAGTCATTTTTGGTGAGAGTTTCCTTGAAGCCTGCATGGAAAAAACATGAGGAAACATGAGGAAAATAAGAGATATGGGCTAAGATCAATATCATCTTGACTGCTACATAAACAATCCTTCATGGACTGTGTCAGTGAAGAGGCAGGCAGCCTTCATCATCACATTTCCTTTCTAAATATTTTGCTTGCTTCTTCAATCAGGCTTAGAAGGGAAGCAGGATCGAGATGTCAGGTGGGTTGCCTATGATCCCTTTCACTTCAGTGCTGCTTGACCCTTTTTCTGTGGTGTTATGGCATTGTAAGCTCTGTGGCCAGAGACCAGCTTTCTCAGCTATGTTGATACAGTGCTGAGCACAAGAAGTCAAGGTCTGGGACCAGAAGATGTTACCACAGTGAAAATTATGTAGAAGCAGAGTCAAAAGGTTTTTGCGATAACTTAGACTTTCCCAAGTGTTTCCAGAAATAAAGTCATCCCTTTTCACTTAATGCAACCCCTGGGTTTCCCTAAGAGCTTCTTTGTACACTGTTTTTCTCTGGATGCTCCAGAGTCTTCCCTGTCCTTTACTGCTCAATGATGTGCCCACCTGGGACATTTCAGACACCTTCCTCACCTTAGTGGAAGATGCAGACAAAAGGAACCATGGGCAGAGACTTCTGGAGGAACTGTTGGAGAGAGAGGGTGAAAGTGGTTTGGGGCTCTTCTCCAGGGTGAAGCATTTGCTCCAGGAAGGGCAGGGCTATGTCAAAGAGCTGAGAGCAGAATCGGCTCAATTGGAATGTAGACAAAGCTTCCTGTCCACTTGGTCCTAAACCCCTAGATGCCAGAGAAATAGGCAACAATTATTTTATTTATTAAAAAAAAAAGACTCAATTTATCTTACCTTCTCTATCCTCATTACACACAAATTGCAATGAGTCTTTGACTTTAACAAAGAAATAACCCATGTTTTTTCATGCACAGACCTTGAGCTCCTGATGAAACACTTTGCAGCAGACAAGAATGCCCATGGAGCAGTTAGAACTGGTAACATTCATTTGGATGGAGGCTGTGAGGTTTGCAAGTGAGCACAAGTATTTCCCCAGGTCATGCAAGGAAAATTCCTTCCACAGAATTTTAGATAGCAGATTGCTCTATTCAGGCCTTGGATCAGCCACAAGCCAACCAGAGCTCGTATACCTGCCTTCTCAGGAGGTTATGTTGCTTCTGGTCTAAAGCCAATCCATGGCTCCTACTCAAATCTCAGCCAAAATGATCTTGTGTCTGTCTGCAAAGTACCATGTAGCCATACCCATGATAACAGGCTTTGGAAAATAAAACCTGAGCACTGACCTGCAATGCTTTGAAGAAATGGCTTTGAATGCCAGGACCACTCTTGCTTAACAGATTTCAGCCTAATCTGATTTATTTATTGTTCAACTTGCCATGTGCCTGCAAACCAGCTGGAAGCACAGCCGGCTAATTACTGGGCCGTGCCAGCATAGGCTGCCTTTGATTGCTTGAGACAAGATGCCTGTAAGATGGACAAGATTTAAGGCACACAGTTATTGTCTATGCCGCTCTTTTAGATCCTAACGAGCTCTGAGAGGCTGAGATGTTCTGTTGGAGAAGCAGCAGGGGCCTGGCTGCATCAGGGCAAGGGCTGCATATGGAAGTTATTTTGTCTCGGGCTTTCCCTGTCTTGTTCTCCATGCTCTCTATCGTACGTCTGTGAGGTATAATGTGTTTAAAGCACAATCCTGATAATCTCTCTAGATCTTCTTCTCCCCTTTTTGCATCTTTCAGGGGGCATCTGTGCTAACATGTTTCCCACTTTTGCTCTAGACAAATGAGACATCGCTGGTTTTCTCAAAGGCTGTGTGAAATAGTGGAGGTTTTTCATTACTCTGAACATGTCCACAAGCTGAAATTCCCCTTTGTAAAAGACTGTTAGCTCCAAGAAGCAAGCTTATCCTGAGCAGGAACAAAGTGTATTGAGGATTACTGTAGTCCCCATCTTTCATGCTTAGTTTAGAAGTGGAAATGCAAAGTGAAATCACACTCCATTCTACTCTGTTCGTGGACTGGTCCTTCCAGTCACTGCATATACTCCCTTTCTGATATAAACAGGCAAGGGCATCTCAAGATCTAACAAACTCAGCACTCGAGTAACCTAGAGAGGCAAACTTTCTTATCAGTTAGTATTTGAATTCTAACTGTTGGGGGTGTGTGTAAATATAACTAAATATATATTGCTTCATTAAATATATATTGCTTTAAGGGCTATTGCTGGCCCCAAATGTTTAAAGTTCACTAGTTCATGTTACATCCACTCTACTGAGAGGATGAAGGTATGGGCCAGAAAACAAGAAAGTACTAAGTAACTGACCACATTAAAAATAACAAAACAGAACGGAACCAAAAAAGAAAAAGATGATCTCAATAATTTAGAGTCCTTTTATTGGCCTGGAAAGGGTGGAGAAAGCAGGAGAATGGGGAAGGGCAGGAAGCGATCTCTTTACTACACAAGGGTTCTGGGAATCTGGCTGCCTTTGGGAGACTGGGAGAAACGGGAAAATAAAATAAAAACATGTTCAAAATGCCAAAAATGATAGGAAATGGTTATCAGCTTGAAAAGTTCCTCCAAGGGTTATTAATAGCTAACAGCAAGGAAATAATGACTCACTGGGCAGATAAGTATATTCCAGCCCCTAAAATGTGCATTGGTTCAAAGTTGCTTAACCCTGAATATTCTATCATAACACATACAGGGAATGGCTATCACCAAAATATCATCACCCCATGTACGTAAACCCATCTCTGCCTTACAAAGCACTCAAACACGTGCATAAGCCCTGTTACTTTTCATGAGATATAAGCACATAAAAGTGTGTTGTATCATGATAAAATAAAGCACTGGATTTTGACTGCATTGCAAAAATGTCTTTTTCAGACATTTAGAGTATTTTGCATATAAGTGGCTGACTGGTGGTGGTTCTGTCTTGGACCAGGAAATAACAAATAATCCCACTGTTTCACCTCACCACTTGAATCACAGGCATTCTTATTTTTTGGCATGTGTAGGGAAACTGAGGCACAAAGACATTATAGGCCACTCTCTCAGACTCTGGTTGCAGAGATGCAGGTAGCAACAGTCCCACAGCAGTCCATTTTCAGCATCAAGAAGGGCATATTTGTTCAGGATCGCACATGTGGGTTTAACTACTGATCCATAGACACATGCGTAGCAGATTTTTAACCTAACAGACATTCCTAAAAAACACCCAGGAAGTCTGACGGGCTTGAGGAAAGCTGGACTTGAGGAATGGTCAAATGGACAACTGTGTTGCAATGGAGTGTGAGAACAGTCAGCCAGATCCAGAGCCCTGTTGCCCGCTGCTGCATGTCAACATCATAAAGAAAAGTCCCTGTGCTGATAGTTAAGCTGGGTAGAGGCTGGGGGTAGTGCAACACTGGAACTGTGTTTAAAAATCCAGTAAGCAAGCAAGCAGTGAGCAAATGGGTGGAGTAGGCCAAGACCACCTGAATTTTGGCCAAATGTATAAGCCTTAAAATTATCTTTCCTCTTGGTTGGAGTGGTTATTTTCTTTCATGTCCAGCAGCTTTGCTGCATCATGTCTGGATGCAGCAGAGTTGATAACATGCCTACCCTAAAACCATGGCTATGAAAATGGCTTTCTGCATATTAAGCTGCCTAAGATATTCTCTTGACATAGCAGTTACTGCATTTTGATAATCGCCTAATCACTGAATGGGCCAGAGCAAGAAGAGGCTTCAGTGATATCACAGCCTGTTCCCTCGTGTCAGTTCCTCAGATAGGTGTTTTTCTACCTGGTACATGAAACCTTCAACAAAACGGGTGCTCCGAATCCACAGGTAGTGTGCCTGTGAGGTTTGATATCCTGTCCCTTTTGAGTTTTTCCTAGTGTCTAGCTTATACCTCCTCTGTGGCAATGTAAACTCTTGACTCTTCTCCTGTCACCAGTGGACACAGAGAACTTATTGCTGCCTTCCTCTGATGCCTCCTTCTCCATGTCTGGAGTTGGTCCTCCTCTCTCCCCTCACATTGTATAGCACCACAAGCATAAGAACACAGGGAATTTTTTCAGTGTCTTATACAATGGGAAATCATCCTGACTAGGCTGCTAGGAAAGAGAAGAAAGGGAAGCTAATAAATCTTTTCCGTTTCTCAATCCTATGGTTTTCTATTTTTGCATTGGAATGGAACATAATATTCTAAGTCCTTCAGCACAACAATATGTCAGTGATTTGGTAACAATATGTTGGGCTTTTGGGTGAGGGATGCTCTTTTGTGGCATCAGTGTGAAGGATGGTTTTCCTCAAACAGCTTTATGGCTTCAATGAAATATTTGTAAAGTGGCTTCTGCAAGTGTGACTGATTGTCTAGTTTCATTCTGTTTTCTCTTTTCATTTGATTATGTAAATCACCGGGTATTTTGTATAATCTGCATTGGATCATTTCAAACCTGTAATTGAACAATTTGTGTACCGGGGTAAATTCATGGTTTCTGTGAAATTCTTCTTTGCAATGAATAAAAGCATGTTTACCCACATGTCAATGAATGAGAGCATAAAAGGTGTTAGGAATAAACAAGTTTTTTTCTTTATTTCTTTCATGAATGTACCACTATATTTATTTATTATTTGCACTCAGCTTAAGCAAAGGGAAAATTTTTGTTCATTTTTTCATTTGCCATATATTTCATGAAATGTATTACACAAGCATTTAGAATATATCAGACAATATGGAACATATTACAGCCTATAGCAGCTGTCATGGTATTTCAAATATATTACATGGAATGACATAAAATATTTTCAACATATTCTTATAATTTTAACTTATATTGTGTGGTGTCCCATATTTTAAGCAGCAGAACAATGGGCCAATTCTTTTTTTTTTTTCTTCTTTTAAAAATTTCATTTTATATATTGTCAGATATATTCTTACCATGTGTGCAATAAATTATATGAAACACGTAACACACATATGGAAAAGGTATGACTTCTTTTGAGGGGGAAGGTTGTGGATTGCTTAGCAAGGAGCTTAAATCCTTTGTGCATTGTTTCAGCAATGGTTGGTATCTCTGGTCTGGTCTGGTCTGCAGGCAGTGAGGTTTGTAAAACAAATATTTGCAATTTCCAGCAACTGAGGTATATTCTGGTGAAGTTAAGAAGGCAGTGCAGAGTCAGTCACAGAAATCTGTAGTCTGGAGCAAACATCAGGGATAGCTTGTCACAGGGCAATCCATTCTTTGTAGATCTCAAGAAAGTCGTGAACATATGGCCTTCTTCTGCACCAGGTCCTGGGAAGGAGATGTATCACTCGGAGCAGCTTGTCTGAGCTAGGTGATTGCAACCAGCAATGGCAGGGTTATCTGTGCCACAAACACAACCCAGCTTCTGAGATGGTTTGTGCTGTGTCCTTGCCTTCTACCTGAAGGTGACAGGAAACTCTGAGTAATTCTGTTAAGCTAGCTGAGCCTCAGAGAAGCCAAGGTCTGTTTAGAGACCATAATCAGAGTTTTAGCCTGTCAGGTTAGTGCACTGGGAATTGTAGTGTGCAGAAATCTTACAAAAATAGACTGAAGTGAATCATAAATACAGTTTTTCTGTTCTAATGGATTTCAGATGCCTATTGGTCACATTTTCAAGAAATATGCTAAAATCTGAACTACTCTGAAGGTGATTTGTTCAAAGTGGCTGCTCTGGTCTGCTCTCTATCCTGTGCAATCCCGTGCTGCTGTTGAATGAGTCCCCTCTCCTGAGTGCTGGTTTTGGTGGGCAGCGTTCCCCTCTCTCCACTCTGCAGCTGCTCAGATCTGAACAACGTCTCCAAATCCAAGCAAGGTGAGATCCAAGCCTTAAATCCTAATGTAGATGACAGTTTCACTTGTGACTTTGGGAGAGGAGGTAAGTCAGCCAAGAGTACACCTTCACTGTGGCCCACTGGACTATTACACGTTTTCTAAATGCCTTCAGATGGTGGGTTGCAAGGTTCCTATCTCACCACTAGAAATGCAGAGGGCTCAAAACATGCACCACCAAGGGAGGTTTTAGGCCAAAGGAAATAATCCAATGCAGGATTCCAGTAGTGAGTCTGGATTATATAAATATAAATCAGTGCTCTGAAAGAGTTACTCAAGCCTTTTAATAACTGCTCAATTCACCCACTAGGACTACAGTTTTTATTTCCAGCAAGCATAGAAGATCTAAGTTTTTAGTATTTGAGGCAAGCAGGAACTAGAACTAGGGGGAACTGTCTTTTAGTCTTTGCGTTTAGACAAACTACACTCTTAGTTCTATCTGAGCATACTTGCTAGAGTGAGGGGTCTTTGAGGTTCACTGCTTGACATGTGAGGAGTGGACAGCCAGCTTCAGGCCTCCTTTCATGGACTTGCCTTACAGCATGGTCGTTTATAGTATGCTCTTTGCCCTCTGGTGCACCTTGCTTGTATATAGAGAATAGCTCAGTATCAGATTTATCCTTATCCTTTTTTACTTTATTGGTCATTATGAACTGCATGGTCCCTCTCTTACTTCATGATTTTTCCACTGTAACAGCTGCATTTGAGTGGTGGTCTTCCAGGAATATCTTACTGAGTTTGTGCTCCCTATGAAGACAGCACATGTGCCGTTCAGCTATGGATGAGGAGTGTGTGGGAAGGAGGTGAAACATACCACTGATTGATGGGGATGGCATGTGAAAAGCACAGTCATCATAGGAGCTGTGAGAGACCTGAGCTCAGGGAGGAATGAGTCTGTGGAGATTTTAGGTAATAAAATCTAAGAAAACTTGACAGATCATTGATCAAGTCCAGGTTTTTTTGTTAAAATAATGTGGCAAATTTGGGTGGATGTTTGCAGGTATAAAACATGACATGGTTGTTAGTTGACACAGTCATCTCTGCTTTTACACATCAAATGCCTGATGGTTAGCATAGAAAGTGATGCCTTTCAAAAGAACAATTGCCATTTTGTCTTTGACATTAAAGTTGTCAATGATAGGGTGTTATATAGGTCCCTCTCTGTCATTAGTTATTGCCAGTAGCATCTTGAATAATTTTAAGGTAAACACTTAAATAGCTTAG
This sequence comes from Leptosomus discolor, assembly GCF_034619465.1. NCBI lineage: Eukaryota > Metazoa > Chordata > Aves > Leptosomiformes > Leptosomidae > Leptosomus > Leptosomus discolor. The sequence continues at coordinate 17,335,716 of NC_141395.1, read as the reverse complement.
TCTAAGTCATGTAAATTAGAAGAAATGACATGTTGCTAATCAATGCTGTGAGTCTAAGCATTTAGTCCACCAAGTCACTGTCTTGCAAGTAAGAAAGATGTTTGGCCAACACATATATATGCATAAATAATCATTTACATACATACACATATACATGCATATATAGGTAATAAGCCTGAGGGAAAACATCCAATTACACTGGCAATTACAACACCGATGATTAAAACTTGGCAAAGTTGCAAGCAGATTTTCACAGTGAGAAGTGCTGAACAACCTTCCTGATGTCCGCAAGTCTCTTCAGGATCAGTCACACAGACAGACAGGCAGACACTCTGTCATGACTTACTCCTCCCTGAATCACCTTGACTGCATTTCCTCCACACTGAAGTCACACCCAGAATAATCCTTGCTCCCTGCTGCCTGTGTGTTTTCTATGGTGGTACTGCTGGGGCTGCTTCAGGGGAAGAATTGAGATGTGTCAGAGCTATTGCATTAGCTCTCTCACATTAGAGACATGCAAGGAGGAGGCAGAATCTGCTGAAGGAATCATGTATGTGTGTGTCTCTGGGGGGACACACGCATTTGGACATCAAATGGTAAGGTGAGCAGAAAGGCCCCTCTTCTGCACTTGAAGAAATAGGGGTGACTGTGTCCCTTAGGAAGCAACCTCATAGACTAAGCAGCTCTGACATAGATTGTATCAGGCAGATAAAAGTGTTGTAGAAGGAGGAGAGGCGAGAATGGCTCCAGCTTGTCCCAATTTCCTGGCAGGATTAAGAGAAAGGGAGGGGAAAAAAGGAAAAGAAATATATATACTTATGAGCTAGAAATGCAATTATTTTTTTTTCTTTTTATTTGCTTTCTGGCTTTTGAGCCTGCACCATGCATTTGGAGCAGATAAAATAATAACTTTTTCCTTTTTTTTTAGTGCTTATAGAAGTATCGGTCTTTCATTTTCATGATGTCATCCCTTTCCTGTCCCTGAGTTGTAATTTTGGGTGGACGGCTGGAAGCAGAAAAGCCTGTATTATCTTCTCCTCATCGTATGAATTTTCCATTCTGGTTTGTAACACACCTAGGACCAAGAGAGCACAGGAAGCACAGAGAAAAGGATTCCCTAGTGAAAAGTACATTATAGAACAGCTCAGTGAAGGGCTGACTGTGTGGCCTGTGCTTCTTTATCTGTCTGCTCAGGAGCACTGTGAACTAGGTCACAATCCTTCTGTGCTGCTCCTCTTATTCATGGATAAGAGATACACTAGCCCTGAGTTTTTAAGTGTTATCACTGATAAGCAAATGAATGTTATGTCTTGTGTGCCCAAGCTCTTGGAATAATGAGAAATTTTGCTATCAGTTCATGGATGTAAAGAAACTTCTGGTTTGTGGCCATGACTGGTCTCTGTTATCCTCTCATGTTATTATCCATATGTCATTTAATATATATCATTGAGTTCTCTGAGTTAATTCTCATTTGTACTAAATAACATCACTAAGGAAAGAAAAAGAAAGAAAGAAAGAAAGAAAGAAAGAAAGAAAGAAAGAAAGAAAGAAAGAAAGAAAGAAAGAAAGAAAGAAAGAAAGAAAGAAAGAAAAGGAGGAAAGAAAAGGAGGAAAGAAAGGAGGAAAGAAAGGAGGAAAGAAAGGAGGAAAGAAAGAAGGAAAGAAAGAAAGGAGGAAAGAAAGAAAGGAGGAAAGAAAGAAAGAAAGAAAGAAAGAAAGAAAGAAAGAAAGAAAGAAAGAAAGAAAGAAAGAAAGAAAGAAAGAAAGAAAGAAAGAAAGAAAGAAAGAAAGAAAGAAAGAAAGAAAGAAAGAAAGAAAGAAAGAAAGAAAGAAAGAAAGAAAGAAAGAAAGAAAGAAAGAAAGAAAGAAAGAAAGAAAGAAAGAAAGAAAGAAAGAATTCCTGATGAGATTTTTCTGCTGATGGAGATGACACCACAGTCTTTAGTCACCACAAGTCAATGCAGATCACTAAGAAAAATGCAAGCCCTACACTAGGCTGTGTAGAGAGGATTATTACCTTCAAAATGTGTGGAATAAAAATTCTGTTCTACTTAAACAGTAAAGCCACACAGTTGTCTTTGTCCCCTCTGAAGCACCACACTTCTAAGAAGTGAATAATGTTTAGAGAGTCCAGAGATGAGTGCTGAGGGCTGTCAGAGTCTTCAAAAACAAGAGTTATGGGGAAAAGAGTGAGAAAATTAGGGTTTTCAGTATAGAGAAGTCTGAGAGCCTGCATAACTGTATTCAAACCATGATTTCTTGTTTTACCTCAGCAAATAAATAGCACAGGTTTCCTTCTTCACTGCAGTTGCCTTTTATGCATTAATGTTTCATCATGATAGATGCACTGTTTTTAAAAATGTATTATACAGCATTTGTCAGAAGTGACATGGCTGTTGTTGATCTCACAGCGGACAGGGAAAGACGAGGATGCCTCTGAAGGATCATGCCACCTCTTCAATGGGATTCTGGAGTCACTTGATGCACTAATCTTAATTATTTCCTTCTGAGGAATGTTTTCCAGTAATGTAACTGAACAAGCAGCTCTACAATTATCCCTCTGCAAATTAGCTCCATGCTGCCTGAATTGTTAATGTTAGATATGAACACTGCACTTCAGCAGTGGTTGCACCAGTGACAAATACAGTTGTCTATTACCTCTTTCTTTTCAGCATATCATTTTATACTTCAAGAAATCACATTTTCCTTTTTCAACACTGTGTCCACAGAGGCCTTCAAATAATTATCAAAACTGCAGCTGCTGTGCGTGGAGTCCTTTATCTTATGTGCAAATTCCATTACACTTTGAGTGCCTAGATGGATGGCTTTACAGCTGGATGTATCTAACCTGTGCTGCATTGCGTTTTCTTGCATTGAGCTTGCTAGCTGACCCAAGGCAATCTGTACCAAGGACCAACCTTCACTATTTACTGTCTTCTGTTTCCCCAGCACATATCATCTTATTAAGACTTTGTGTAGTATGCGGACTTTGTAGGTATTGGTTTACAGTTCCTCCCTGGTCACTGAGATCCTTGAAGAGCAGTGGGACAGGAGTGGATGCAGCTGGGACCTCCCCACAAATGCTTTTTCTTTGTAAGGGTTCTCTCTTTTATAGTTTCATTTGAGTCCCACAAGTCAGCCATTTCTGAGCTGTTGAATGAAGGCCAAACGCATTCTGTGTCTTTCTAGTTTCTTAATTAAAACATCCTGCAAGGCAAAGTCAGATGCCTTACAGAAGTCTGTTACATCAACAAGATCATCTTAGCCACCAAACTGGTAATTTTATCAAATAAAGATATCAAGTCAGTTTGACAGGATCTGTTTCCCATAAAACCCTGTTGATTGGCCTAATTTATATTTCCTAACGTAATTGTTTATTAGCTGAACCCATGTCATACCATGATTTCTCTTGGGATGTATGTCAAGCTGTCAGACTTACAGCTATAACGGGCAATCAGAGAATCACAAAGTTTTGTTTGGAAGGGACCTCTGGACATCACCTTCTCCAACACCCACAACAAAAAGGAGGGCCAACTTCAGTCTGCTCAAGGCCTCGTCCAGTCCAATTTTGAGTCTCTGTGAGGACAGAGATTTCACAGCCTCTCTGGGAACCACTCCCAGTGCTTTAACACAGACATTGTACAGATTTTGCTCTTGATTTACAATCCGAATTTCCCAAGAGGCGAACTAGGCCCATTGCTTCTCATCCTTTTGCTGTGCATCTCTGAGAGTTTTCTAGATATATTTTGTCTGTAAGACTCCATTAGACAGCTGAAGACAGAAATATGTTCCCCTCTTTGCCTTCGCCTCTCCAGGATGAACAAATCCATCTTGCTCTTCTTCCCCCTGTACATTATGTGCTCCAGCCCCTGAAAGCTCACTGAAGCACCAAGCTCACTGGAAACTGCAACAGCAAAAATTGTTGTTGATTGTGTCACATACCTTGGTGACAAACACCTTTGAGGGATGCTTCTTACACCTACCTTCAGATGGGATATATCACCTTAGACCTTAGCTGTACCCTCACTGCCTCAGAGAGAGTCTCAAAGGGTGGTTTAAACAAGAATCCTAACTTTTGAATATCTGAAATGAGGTGAGAATAATCCCACCAAAAGAGTGCATGCCCTTGCTAGCTCCTTCAGATCTTATGGATGTATGCTATCTAATCATAACGTCTAACCTTTACCCTTGCTATTTAGTATCCTTCTCATTCTTGCTAGAATGTAGTGTACAGACCTCATACAGTTTTTTCTTTCGTACAGGACAGAGCTATTTCCTGAACATTTTTTCCTACCCTGAATTGCCACATGTTATCTGGTACCAGCTCCTTTGTTAGTTTTCCTTTGGTGCTGCTTATTTAAAAACAAGCTATCTGTGTTGTCCATAGTGCTTGTTGCTGCATGTTTCTCCTTGCAGCATTCTACTCCCCTTCCTCATAGCTTCTGATTTATGTCAATTACTGTTAGTTTCTCCATTCTTTTATTTGCTTTACGTAATACAGACATGCTAGTGTGTGCCTGTGTGTATATGTGTCTGTAAGTGACTGTGTGAGACATTCAAAGTCCCTGCTAAGCCAGCATGGTTTTATAACCAGCATGACCTCTTTCTAGAGATACATCATTTCAGTTTGGGGGAATCTAATATTTCTTTTAGAAGCTCCTGATTACCATTCATATTTTTGCCACTGCTTTAAATTCTGCATCTCTACTGGCTTGACTAATAATTAGTTTTGTATTGGTGGACTGGCCCATTTGAAGCATCAAATGTATAAAATATCTGTTTATATACTCACACATGCACTGCCTCTATATGTATGAACACATAAGCACACGTGCACACATGCATGCACACACACGCACAATCTTACTGTGGACCTCTACAGGTCAGAGCAACCCAGTTGCACTCAGCCTGTTATTGAGAATTCTCCTCACTTTACCCAGGATCTCTTTCCCACCTAGCATTACAGAAAAGCAAGATAACCAAGAAACCTTCCTGGAGTCACAAGTTAAGAATCCTTGGAGTCTATAATGGTTCCACCCTACTTTAAAAACTATGAACTCTGTAATTCCCATGGTAACCAAAATGTCTGACCAAGTCATGCTTAAATGTTCTGTCCCGGTTAAATACGGCTTTGATTACATATAGAATAAAGTGAAATCATATAACTATCTGATTATCCTCTATGGTAAACTATAGATAGAGCAGCCCTATAGTAGGAAAACTGAGAACTGTAAATTATATTTTTATACAATAGAAGTCTTTTCATGTAGAACATTTTATTTTGCTATTGTTACTTAAAGGCCATGTCGGGGGGTATTTTAGAAGGGTGTTTCCTTCCCAAGCTTTTAAGCAATACAGCTACTTAGATAGACTCCTTTGTTCTTTCTAGTGAAAAACCAGAACTGACAGAATGAGAGAGGCACTCGGTTTCCTGACACGCTTTTCTTATACTCTCATGTCTCCTTTCAGCAGCCTTACCTACAAAATTATTAGTTTTGGGGACTTCAATACTCTTCATTACTATGGATTTTTTCTCATTTCATGATCTTTTGGGTGCAAAATGGAACCGTGTCATCTTTTCCTGTTCCCCACTTCAAATTCCAAGTGACGTTGTACTCTCAGGAATGTGACCATCTTCCTTGTAAGACCAATTTCGATTATACCACAATGTGAAAGAGGTTCAAATGAGACGGGATGTACGAAACAGCTGGTTTCAATCTATCTGGTTTAGCCTTTTTTGTCCTTAGCTGAGAAGCTTAGGCGCTATGTTTTGTTCCTGTGGCTGGACCTAACATCCTATTGACCTGTACCACCATGGGATGCACTTCCACTGTTTTTCACAGGGACCTATAAAAACCTTTTTTTTGCTTTCTGCTTAGGACCTTTTTTTAAGCATTGATGATCTCCTAGTGTATCACACACACCTTTGTAACTTTCAGGGGTTTTAAAAAACGATTTACAGATGGAAAGACTGTAGAATGGGGGAAAAAGAAAGGGCAACAGAATCACAGCGAAACTAATGTAAATATCTTCCTTCTAGGAGCTGGTAATAGACAATCAAATTGTCTGCCCTTCCCAATTGTGGTGTTTCTCTGAGAGACACTGAGAGAGTTGTAGAGCTCTGACAGAAAAAATAACGTTTTGTTCAGATGAGCTGTTGATAGAGTTTGGTCCACGTCATATTTTGGACATTGGTCAAACCTATCCCAAAATGTTGGCTTTTCTTTCAAGTTCTTTCCTCTGAGCAGAGCCACAAAATGGTTGCCAAATTGGTCTCTTTCCTGTTGCTGCCCTCTGTTTTTCTTCTTTTGGGGGGTATGGAGACAGTCACCATTGTTGTTCTTAGTCAGTGACGTGGGTTGGTTTTACCAGCTCAACATCGGCCCAGAAAACTGTTCAGTTAGAGCTGGATAAAACAGCTTGTGCTTTTTTTAAACCTCTCTTATGCTTTCTAAGAATTTACACTGAGTCTGTTCCATTTTCCATATCTCACATTGGCCTTTGTGGTTTTTATCCTGGGAACCGGGCTGAGAGACAAGTAGAATGAGGAAGAGGAGTGTTGTTGTGAATTTGGTGATTAAAGCCTTGAGAACAGATTAAGCTGAAATTGCAGTTTGGGAAACATAAGCTGATAAAATAGCACAGACTTCACTCCCCCCTGTGGGAATCACAACCAGCAGCTATTTCTGATACACAAGAAGCCGAGGTTTCTGCCCCTCCATCCCCGCCCACCCCCCCCCCACCCCGCTCCAGCCCCCATGTTTTCAGTTGCCTTTGTTGTTCTATAAAGTTTAAGTTTCTTGCACATCTCAGGCCTTAAACTTCTCCCTTGCTAAAAAATCAGTCTTTATTGAAATTAGGGAACCTGCATGAAAATAAAAATAAAAATGCATGAGATCAGGGAAAAAAAAAAGACAAAACCTGAGTGTCCTTATCTTCTCTAAACCCTACCTTTCCACTTGGATTTTGATGGCAAATGGCTGGGATTTAGGAAGCAATTTTTTGTTTATTTGTTTTCACTACAGGCAGATGAAACACTTGGAGGGAATAACCAACAAGATGTTGGGAGGCCACATTCAAATGTTATTTCCTCTTGGCCTCAGTGCCTGAGTCTTGACAACTGGAGATGCTGACTGGGAGACTGGATAGCAGATTTCCTTGAGAAAGGCTCCAGAGAACTACATTGTTCCTGTCCTGACAACTGCTTCAGAGCCCAACAAATCTGACAGTGACTTCCGGACCTGACCTGGGCTACAGATTTATTCTGCTTCTAAAAAACATGTCCTGAATATCCTTAGTGAAGACATGGTGCCAGCCTCTGTTTTTCTAGCCTGCAAGAGTTTGCCTTTGAGGGGAGACTTTCTAGGATCCTGTAATATTCCCAGGGAAAACCTCATAGCACACCAACTGCTTTTCCATCACTCCCACCAGGGGATGATAGGACCTGTTTTTTGTGCACCTTCTGGCTAGATGATCTACTTCTGATGACGTTAATCAGAAAATATGATAAGGCTCCTTCTTATGAAGGCTCTGTTGTCCTTTACCTAAAGGAAAAGACTTGATACTGCCTGCCACAGGAGTAAGTAGTTTTTGTGGTTTATCTGAGAGCAAGTGGCACGCAAGAGATTGCCAGGATGGTAGGAGTCCTCGGACTCAGCCAGCAGAGGGAATGGCTGAGACCATGAGCACATTTCTGTCTTGCTCAGTATAGTTGTCCAGGGCACTTGAGCCGTTGCAGCCTGACTGTTCTTCCTACCTCCATGCTGCAGTTCACCAGGATCATGACATTGTCACTTCACAGGAAAGGGCCTTTGGAGGCAAAGCTTACCTGGAAACTGAACTGAGGTTCTGGAGCTCCTTGTTAGAAAACTGAGACTGGGAACCTCACTATGCCAAGAAAGAAAAGCACAGTTTGCGACTTACCTTTCTCCTAATCAGTTGCTCATACACACAACGACACAGGCAAGCAGACCAGGTATTTCTCCTGTGCCATGAAAGGGCAGATGGAATAGTTGCTAAGATTGCTCCTCCTTGGGAATGCTTGGGAGGGTTGCTGAGGGCAAATCTATTTGTTAGAGAGCAAGGAGGGAAGAGATAGGACTGTTGTAGTATATCTGCAGAGGATTTTTGTTTTTCTGTGAGTCTGCAGGACACACACACAGACCACATGGTTCAGTCATTACCTAGCAATCATCACAATTGCCTCCAACTGCACCAGGCAGGGTTTCTGTGTACACCACAACACAGAGTTTTCTTTCAAAAGAAACTTTTCTGAACTCCCAGAATGACTGTGGCTGAGTATAGAACTCAGGATCTGGGTCAGGTCTTGTTTTATCCCTGTGGATTTTACCTAATCCTCATTGAGTACTGCCAGAGCTTCTCCAACCTCATTTTTTTTTCCTTTGGACCCCTCTGATAATATCATCTACCCATCGTGGCTGTTTAGATGTCTTAAGGTTTTTTTTCCCTAAAATAATGTGAGTATGAGAGGACAGATGCCGAATACAAACCACCCCTACCCCCAAAAAAAGGCATGGGTGGGGAAAGATTGAAGAATATTAAAAGAAGAAACTCCTGCCTTTGATGGGTGCATTTTCCAAGGAAAACAGAAGAAAATGTAACAGACACCAAGAATATAATCTGATTTTCTGCTGCCAGCCCATTTTATGACTTTAAAAACCAGTCAGTTTTATTCAGCATAGTTTCTGGGAAAGAAAAAAAAATGTGTGTGTGGAGGATCCGCACACTTCTAATCATATTCAAGTAGACACTGTACAAAACCTGCTGGAAGCCAGCAGTGGTGATGACTGGCTCATTACCATTATATAAATAGTATTTAAAGTGCAGCTGGGCCCTCACATGAGCAGAGACCTAATTGATGCCGAAATATGTTCATTTCAAGTCCTGTGACTTCACGTGGAAAATATTACACTGGCTAATTAATGGCAATGAGAAGAGATGATGCATTGCCTTATAAAACAAGAAACTGAAATGTTGAGCCTACATCCAAAAGGAAAAAGGGGAGGGGGGAAGAGCTCTGGAAGTTTAAAGCATAAAAAGCCCCAACAAAATAAAATGTGTGCTCACATACTCACAGTGACACACACATAATCAAGAAATAGAAACATTCAGGAGGAAATGACTTGCTATTTATCTAATAGCTCTCAAGCCAAATTCGAGTTTATTGTACATCCTTGACAGAAAGACAACATAAAGCCCAGTGTTTATACAGAAGAGTTCGGGAAAATATAAATGCCTTGATTCTGACAATTCTGAACACTATCTACCTAATATCATTTTCAGGCACTTAACAAAGTTGCATCTACTGTGTCATCACTTAATACATACAAATATGAGTTGGTTCAAACTGGGAATATAGGCTTAAGTTAATGGGAGAAATTATTTGGGCACTGTTGTGCTGCACAACAGACAGATAATTATCATGGTCTCCTCTAGCCGTAAATCGTACAAATGTGTGAATTGAAACTTTAATGAAAACTTTTAGTCTAATCTATGATTAGCCATACCAGAAGGTGTAGTGAGCTATGACGAAGGTGTGGCCGAAAAGATTAGAAGTGTGGACAAGCCATTTTTAGGTAAGGCCAATAGGCCTGGATCCATCACAGGTTAGTTAGGTGACTGTTTATGAATACCAACTTGTCCCTACCAAGATATGACCCATCTTTACTATAGAATACATTTGAGGGGGAAATATCTCCTCCTCCAAGTTGTTCGAAGACACAGATGGGGGCTGATCCATGCAAATACAAAGTCACAGAAGTTAGAAAACTAGTATTGGGTGCCTGGCAGCTTCCCTGCCTTCAGAGGACTGTTTGGCACATAGATACTATCTATGCATTGTCTCAGGATGGGATCTGACAGCCCTGAATGCTGGGTTTTCCAGTGCCCTCATAGAAGACTCTATGATAGTGCCACTGATCTCACCGTCAGGAAAAAACTGGCTCCAAATTTATCCTCTGTTTATGTTTTCTTACATATTCATAGCAAATTCCTTCCTATTTTCTGCAATCTGGATGTTTTACCTCCCCTCCCTACCTACTCAATACCTGTTTTTCTATTTTTTCCATGGTTTTTTTTGCATCTTCAGATTTTCATCCTTTCCACATATATCATACATTCCAGTTATTTCATAATTTAAAAATGTTTTCTTTCAATTTCATGATCTTGTCATCGTCTTGCTTTCAAGAATCAAATTCATTGATCTGGGTTTTGATCTTTCTAGATTTTGTGGCTCAGTGACTTGGTCACTTTGCAGAATTCCAATTGACCTGTCTTGGTGCTAGTTCATGACATAAACCCACATTTGCCATAAACTCTTGGCTCTTTTTTTTATCTGCCTTATAAATCTTACTTTCCCATTAGTGCCTTGTGGTGTTTTCTTTTCTTATGGGCACCAATGAATAGAACTAGACTATATCCTTCCTTTATGCCATTTACTTCCAAATTATACTCACCAAATTGCCTTTCTTCTACTTTTCTGCCATGGTTGTTTTTGTGACTCCTCCCAAATTATTGTTGTTTGTAAATTTCATCAAGTGCCTGATTATTTCCATTTCCAGAGATTAACAAAGATGCTAAATGAGACTCTTGCAGAACCCAAGTAGGCACATCTGTCTCCGTGAAACAATGTTTATAGCTAAGTCAGCCGCAATGATTTTTGGAGTAGAATCTCAGGAAACAATTTCTGAAAAGCCAAAATGCATCATCTGCTCAGGGTCATTTCTCAGTGATATTGCAGTACCAGCAAGGCCTGTTAAGGTGGAGGGTAAAAGGCCACACGAAACTAGGGCTGGTTTTCCTTTCCCTGCTTCAGTCTTCTGCAACACAAGTAGGCATTACATGTTTTGTAGATAGCTTAAGGTATCACTTACAGCCAGGACATCAAATGAGACATATAGCCCTACCGAGGGATAGATTGCATTAGCAACTCTCTTTGATTAAATTGTCTGAGCTCTGCCTATCCACCCTTCCATCGTGATGGCTAGTTGTGACAGTCTCCATCCAAACAGCCAATGTACTCCTCCATCCCCACACCTGCAAAACACCCAGAGCAAAACAAACCAACCCAGACTAAGCTTTCCACTTGATATTCATCTCCCCTAGGGAAAAGGATAAAGCACAAACAACACCAGGCAGATGGCAGCTACGTTGTTTTCTGCCCTACTGGCAGGGGCTCAGAAACAATGGCAGTGAAAATGCATAAGATCCAGGACAGAACAAAATAAAATAGTTTCTCATAATTTCCTTTCCAACAGTTTGACTTTTCATTTCAGGAAATGAGAATATCATCATAATGGCCACAGTGGTAGAAATTCAGAATAGCTAGTTCCGAAACAAGCTCTGCCAGAAGGACTAGCTTATAGCTATCTACGGGCATGTATATTGTGTGTACATTTACCTTTACTGTTGCAGCAAGTGGGGCTAGCATGGGGCACCTGAGAGCTATAGAGGGAGAGTGAACTTTATCCAGAACTCACTTCATATGATCTTCAAGCCTCCTCCCCTGTACTTGTTGCCATGCAGTCGCACTTCCCAAATGCATGCCAGCAGTTCCTTTAATCACACCCCCACAAGTTTTTGTTTGTCTATTAAGTGCCGACTGCATGGCCTGGGGCAGGCAAAGCAACTGAGACTTGCCATATTTCAGACTCACACCTGCATCTGGGATGCAAGTGTGATCATCTAAGTGTGGTGTGTCTCAGTTACTGACTGTTCAATAAGCAATAACGGAGAGGAGGGGGCTGGGTCTAAGCCACCTCATAGCTTTTTACCTGAAGCTCCACACCTGTCTGTGTCCAGTGACCTTGTCTAGCAGTCTTGGGCTCCCCTGTCCACTGCTCTGTTCAATGCATACACCATTTGCAGCTACCTAAGCCTGCCGTAGTCACTGTGGTGTAGAGCCTGGATGGAGTCCAAAGTGTTTTGCCTGAGGTTGCGAGGAAGATCACCAAAGAAAGCTGTGATTTGAAGCATTATCTCCCAAATCCTAATTAATTTCCCTACTGGCAGGGACCCCTCTCCCTCCTCTTGTGGTTTAATTTGCACACCTGAAATAATGAATGAAAATAGAGCAGAAGTGAGAGGAGAGAGACTGCTGGGCTGGTGCAGGGCTTTGAACACACCCTCGGAGGGGAGCTCCAGTGTGGATGCTGGCTTTCTTGCTCTGGTGCAGGGGCCTTTTCCAAATTCAACTCCACCTGGGAGCCCAGGTTACAAATCTTCTCAGGCCTCAAGGGCCTGAGATCCCCTTGAGGAATTGCTTCCCCTCACCCCACGCCAAGAAAAAAGACCTCCATTTAGTGCTCTGTAGATGAAGAGCCTGTGTGTGCAGCTGTACATTTACATGTGTATGCAAGAAACATGCATGCTTTGGGAACTCTCTCTGTGAAATTTTGGACAGGATGATGCCAGAAGACTTCAGGAATGGTCCTCTAACTTAAAGGCCTTTAATAACACAGGCAGTTATAGAAAATTTGTGATGACCAAGGGACTGACCTAATTTTCTTGCAGGATAGAGTCTGGTATGAATAAAGCCTTCCTCCTGTCTCTCGTTTCTCCTGTCTGTTTAAGTATTGACATGGATGCCCTTTAAGTTTTATCTTCCACTGGCATCAAAACTGTTCTCCAAAGACTTCCAGTTTCACATTGGCTTTTATTGTACTAACAAATGTTAACTCAATTGAAACAGCAGACTCTTGCGGTCTACTGTTTGGGTGAACTGGGCGCAAAATACCTATCTTAGCAAAAGTAAAATAGATAGGGTGTACAGCGCAGTTCAACAAGAGTTTTTACATTCCCCTCTGTTGTTTTTCTCCATTTTTTTTAATTACTTGGATAAATATTTTTTAAAATGATTGCTAGGCAGGAATGTTTCAGAGCTGACCTGTATCCTCTAAACAGCTTTGACCTAGTGATCTCAGAGGTGAAGAGAAGAAGTGGCTGAAACCACCAGCAATCTCCAGCTGCATCTATGGCATTGGACAAGTTTGATCGGAACCCAAATCCTGACAGATCAGGGCCTGTGCTGTGCAATTTTTCATTTGATACTCTCCAGCTTTGATTTCTGAGGAGGGGAAAGGAAAGGGTGGGTAGAGGATCAAAGGCACCAGCTATGTCCACACCCTCACTTTAAACCTAAACCTACTTGCTTTAGGATGTTAAAGAAGACATACAGGAAGAACAGAAAAAATATAGAAGGAAAAGTAGAAGAAATAATGTTTGCAGAGAGAGAGGGAAAAGAGGGGATTTGAAGCTCATATTCCATTGAAAATTCAGCTGTGTAAATGTAAACCTTACAGAGAATCATATACAGTTTTTTCCTTCAGTTTTGGCATATATACCTCCTGCCGTACGACTGTCCAGAATGGCACAGGAAGGACGGTTTTACCCAGTCCCTCTTAAACCACCCCATCAGAGTCACAGTGGATTGTTTGTGTGTTAGCATGGTGCCTTCCCAGCTGGCAAAGAGCAGACACAAAATGGAGGAAGACCACAAGATATCATTGGAAGAAGTAAAGTTGCATCAACACTTTCTTTGGGGAGACTAAGCCAAGGAGTGGGTTGAGTTCTGGTGCTCTCCTCTAATCCTTGTCTAGATATCCATCCTCTTTCTGATAGATAGCCTATGACTGTAGAAGTGTAGTGTGAGCTCACACAGACCGCAAATCCTATCTGCCCCTGGGGCACATGATCTCAAGCCTTTTCTAAAGAGGATTCTGGGGTGGGCTTATTTGTCCAACATTGTTGCCAAAAGAGCAGCTGGGAAATGCGGAGGCAGCTGGGCCAGGCATGGTGAATGTCCTTAAAGACTGATCTAGTTGAAGAGTGTAGCTCCAGACAGGAATCCAGACTGGAGGGATTTCAGGCCATTTGGTTGGCGTCAGGGTGGTTGTCTGACCTGGAGGGCAGATCTGGGAGAGATGCCATAAGAATAGGCTCAAAGAAGCCAGTGCCCAAAAGTATGGGACTGGTTGAGGGAAAAGGCCTGGAGTACAGCCTGTGAACCCTGAGAAGCTGTATCTAGATCAGCGAGTAAGATCTGCTGCATCAGACTGGATTTGTCAAACAGAATTAATTTCCTTCAGAGCAGCTACTCCCAGGGCAAAAAGAACTCTTCATGGGGACCAAAAGCCTTCACGGGGTCAGTGGAAGTTTGGAGTAATAGACGGATTAAATAATGTTTTGTATATGCGTATACTAGGGATCACAGACCACTGTGCTATAGATAAGGGTGTTAGAAAGGGTCTTGAGACACTTCTTGCACTAAACTAGGGTTCATCTTCCCCAGACATTACTGGAACAGCTGTTACTGGGGACAATCCTGCCTTTAGTGGAAGATAGCCTGCAGATGATTAGGCCAAGAGGGGGTCAGCTAGGGTTCTCCAACACTGCATCGGGAGAAGTGCAAAATGAAGCAGGTGTTGTGCCATACTCCAAAGGGCTGAAAGAGCAACCAAAGAGCTTTGGAAAGGACCTTTAAGCATGATGAAGTTAATCTTTTAGCGGTGAGACTTGTTGCCAGCGAAATATCGTGAAAAAAGCTAGGGGAGGTTATTTAGGGATTTGGCTTCAGGAGTTGTACTATTGCCTGTTCCTGTGTAGCTGGAAATGCTCCACAGTGACCCACAAACAGAATAGCATTTGCCTTGGGAGACAGAAACATTCTTCTATAGCAAAGCCTTTTCAACAAGAACTGACCAACCCAAACTCCTTTTTAGAAAGGGAAGCTTCTGCTAGGACCAACAGGATGCCAGTCTTCTGCAAACTTTGACTCCATGAGAGACAAATGTTCACAGAATGAAATCTCCATGAGAGAGAAATGTTAACAGGAGGGATTTCCTGCAAGGGAAGGGGATGTTCTGAAGATGTGATTCAAACTCTACTCAAATGTTTCTTTTCCATTGCTGCCCTCTGGTTTCCCTTAATTAGTCAGTTTATTTGTCACTGGATTGTGCTCCAGGAGATCGTTGGAGGTGACATTCACAGTACCCCCAGCATAAATCGTCCCTTCTTATCTGCTGAAGCTATAGAGCAAAAATGGGCCAAATTCCTTCCCTGGTGTGCTGTCAATAGTTACACTCCAAATGAACTTGGTCTAGTAAGCCACTTTCCTTTAACAATCCTTTCACAAACATAAATTAGATAGGTTGTAGCCAGTAATTTCTGGCAGAACCTTCATCAAGAAGTTCTCCCTGTAGGGAGATAGAAAGATTGGTAGCTTTTTATCTGTCTTAATATCTGCATTCATGCTGATATAGGGCCTAGAGACCTCTGTTTGTCCTCGTAGATGGAACAGCAACAGGACCTACTGAAACACATGCACAGTCACTTACAAATGTACTTCTGCGCCAGCCTGGAGAGTCTACCAGGGAGTTCATTCTAAATGGCATTGTTCATTCTTTGATCTCACTGATAGTGTCAGCGAAGGAGGCCCCACTTGCGAAGCCACTGCAAAAACCTTATCTGATTGCATTTATTAATAAGCTAAGCTGGATTTGAATGACTCATCTAGGAGGTAATGCATCCCATTGCATAATCCACACACTAAGACGTGCAACCCTTGCTTTCATGAGGTGAACTGTTCCAAAAGGTGGAGGAGAAACAGCACGGAGAAGGGAGGACTGAATTTAGAAACAATATACTAGCTGATGTGTAGCATTCAAGCATAACTGATAAGAGAGTAACAGGTGCTAAACTACCAGGAAACACACCAAAGAATGACATACCTTGTACAGAATCATGAGACATATTGCTCAGAGGACAGCCTGGAACCCAGACACGACTGCCTGGCATTAAGGTAATGGCATGGAGCCATTTGGTGTAAAGACCACACGGGTTTAAGAGAAGATGCCCAGAGGGCTTCTGCCCTATAACCAGTACACAGCATGTGCTATTTCCTCATCATCTATCACAGAGGCTTCCCTTGGCCAGAGAGAGCAAAAGATTGATTATTCTTGGCTGATCTTTTCTTGCTGGACAGAAGGTTCCTGGGTCACATTCAGATTTAGCAGAATTGGTCTTGTCATTCTCAGATTACTAGTTCAGCTGCTCCATTAGGGGAAAGTCCAGGAAAGGAGAAGGAGGGGAGAGGTTCCAAAACTTGAAACTGGAAAGTCTGAGACATGTGCATTTCTCCTTTTTGCTCTCAATATGATTTTGAACCACATTTAATGTAATGTCACCTTTACGAGGTCATCAGCTCTGAAGTCCAAATCCCAAACCAAAGGTTCCTCTGGTAATATGAACCATGGTGCATTTCATCTCCCATTTGCTTTGCTGTTTGCATTTGCAACAAAAAGCAGTAGGTTTAGGAAAAACACATGAGAAAAACTAAGCATATTCAGTCAGGGAAAACTCATGGCACACCTGTCCCCTTTACGAATACGTGACCCTTCCAAAGCCAAATGCTTACACCGACCTTGATAATTACATCAACAGCAGGGAAGCATCTCCAGCAATATCACATTCTTGATTGCTGGAATTCTAATAATTTGTTTTTAATTTTGTAGGTATTTAAACAGATAAGAAGAAACAAAGATTCTTTTCTGGATCTTTGCCTTGAAACAACTATTCATCTTGCTCCGTTTACTTGAGGCTAACGAGTTCCTTTCTTCACCTCTATCTAGGTGGTATTTCTGGAGACTGAGTTCCTTGAACTAATACAAATGAGCAAAAGGACTTAGTTCAAAATCTCATGCAGGCAAGGAGAATCTTTGCACAGATTTCCAGATGCTATGGGCTAGATCATAAACAAGTGCTGCTTTACAGTTCCAATAGTGCAGTGCTGATCACCTTCATCTGCAAAAGTAGGGACCCAAAAGATCCTTAAAACTTTCTCCTCTCCAGAAAGTGCAATCTTAAACAGACACACATGTCCCCAAAGCCTCTTTATAATGTGACTGGAAACACAATTCTACTACACTAGATCATTATTCATTCTTTAAGTACAGCTGTATTAGTTCAAAGACAATTTAAAAAAACTGGTCAGAGCAAGCAATGGAACCTGATTTTGAATGGTCATTTCACACCCAAAGTTAAGCACAAATAATAAAGATGCAGCCACACTAAATTCACTCTGTCTCTATGTTTAGAGAACATTGCACAGGTTAGAAATAGAAACAATAAATTAAGTGTTTAAAATCAGGATAAATTTACTTCCATTTCATTGCCAGATTTGAACCTGAAAAAATGGTCTATCTACACATTTTTCACTAGTTGCTGCCTTCCAGAATAGATGATGGATAGGAAACATCAAGCCAGAAGCTAATATTACAGTAAGCTGCAAGCAAAAGGGAGTTGAAATTGAAAGCATTTCCATACCACGGGCACTGCTGAGTGACTGCCATGTTAATTATATGATCCCTTCTTCTAAAGCAATCTTCCACTTGGATACCAAGTATAACTCCTGCCAAGAGGTTTCTGAAATGCCATCAACAATTGTGCTTTCTGACAAAAAGATAAAGTTAACTGATTGTAAGCACCCTTTGCTGATGAACTCAAAAAAACCCTACTGGCTTCTCTTCCTGGAGAGACAGCAAATAATGTGGGTCATGTGCATTAATATTTTTGCACTGACATAACTTTGGCACAGGCCTTGAGCTCTTGCCAAGGTGCCACCTGCAACCGACAGCATACATTTAACACAACGCAGAGCAACAGTCATATAAAATTAAATCACAAGACCTTACCCGGCCCAGTGCCTTACCTCTGGCAAAGGGTCGTAGGGGATATCTGGGAAAGAAGTATAGGAGGCAGGGCAGATATAGCATGATCCTCCTCTTAGCAGTCCTCCCCTGGCCTCTGTGTGATTTAAACTCATCTTGGACTAAAGGCTGTTTCTCAGGTTGCTGTGATTAGTGGCCACCAAGACAAATCACTGATAGATTAATCACCTTTTGAGCCCTTGTGTAAGCTGTGAATTCGAGGGCAATCCACTGCCTGATAACTTCACTGGTGTTCTGCTAACTTTAATATAATAGAGAAGTAAGTACTAACTGTTCCCTATTCACTTGCTTTGCATCGTTCATAATTCTACAGGGTTCTATCATATTCCCCTCAGCCACCTCTTTTCTAAGCAGAAGCTCTCTAGCCTGTTCAAAGCCTCCTGGCAAAACTGTAGTACCGTGTCTTTTACAGCTTTATAATCTTTTTTTAGTGGAGTGGGACCAGAACTCCACTCACACACCCTCGGTCTATACCATGGTGAAACTGTATTCTCTGGTTCTGTCTCAGTTGCTTTCCTGATGTTCTGTGGGTCTCTGTGACTGACAGCAGGGACTGAGCTGACATTTTTAGACAACCAACCATCATGGCTCCAAGATCTCTTTGTGAATAGAAACAGCTAAATTATAGCTCTTCTGGATAGTGATTCTCTCTCCACGCCATGTGCATTACTTTGCATTCGTCAAAACTGTATTTGTAGAATTGAAATCCGTGATCATTCAGTTTCATTAGTAACTTAACAACAGAGAAGCAGCTCATCTGGCAATGGAGAACTGTTTTAACCACCGCCAGGATTGTTGTCACCCAAACAGATTAGTGGTTAATAATTCGTTGATATAGCAATCTACAACTGCATTTTTTACATGTGTGGCTAAGGTCATTTTTCACCTCTGCTTTAATTTGAATCAAGCACTGATTTGCCAGAAATGTTGTAGAGTAATGTAGATGGGTTATAACTGAACCAAGGCCAACTTTGTGTCCAGATGGGAGCAGCACTGCCCTGGCAACCTGGGTAGTCTCCTCAAAAGAGGGAAAAGATTGAAATTGCTGGGGGAATCTATCTTTCACTCTTCTTCCTAACAGCGATGCATTCCCTGGACACCTCAAGACTACAAAAGTTTAGCAGGTCTTTACACGTCATCAATACATGGATGGGAGTCTTCATTCTGCTGTTTCATGGCAGCTTGAGTTCTTTTCTGCCTCCTTTTCTCTTTAGCCTCTTCTCTTTTCTGATGCCTGTTCTAAACATGGAGCCACATTCATGAACTCACCAGCTCCTCTAAACTTTCTTCTGAAAATCTAGATCACCTTATGGCTGCAAAACATTCCTCTGTAGGACTGGGTACTAAGTATAAATTGTTCTGCTTACCCTTCATTGTGTTGCTTCTTCATACTGACATGCTTTCTGCAGACATTGAAATTCTGGATCAGGGACTGTCCTGTTTGGTGTTCGTTTGCACAGAGCCTAGCCTGACAGGTACTTGATTTTAAAATATAAGGAAAAAATGTTTTACAGGTTTACGTTATAGCTGTCACAGAAAGAGCTGGCATAGTATATTTTTGGAGAAGGGATAATAGAAAGAAGGGGCAGTCGCATTGCTTTTCTGCGATAGTTATGCCCCTGCTGTTGTCTTATCGACTTCTCATCCTTTACCCACAAACTGTTAAAATGCTTATAACAACAAAGGATGCTTTTTTTCCACTAATCTTGACTCATTTTCAGTAATTTTCCTATAAGCACCCAGGGTTAGAAATGGCAAATATGACACTGTGCCCTCCTGGCTCAGATGTGCTTTCAGCCTTCAAAAATTGTAATTTTATTCCTGTCTCTGCCACCAGACCAGTGATATTGTGCCAAGATGTTTCCTCCTCTGGAAAACAAAGGTAATTATTTTGGAATCTTCTTTGCAAGTCTATTGTGAGATCTGCTGACACAATGCACTGTGTAAGAGCTGGACATGATTGTTGTTGTTATTTGTCCCACAGTTTACGAGTGCATTTGCAATCCCTCCTCCTTCCTCTTTTCCTTTTCATGGAGGAGGCAGAAACTACCAGCTGATGGGATCTACACGATTTTTTTTTTTATTATTATTGACCTTTTTCAAAGCCTCAGCAATTATTTCTTTCCCTTTCTAAAATACACATGCAGCTCTAAGGACAAGTCAAAGACTGAAGTGCTATTTTTGAATGGGTTTCTACACTTATTTTTCTTTTATACCTTTTTCTCTCTTTGTACCCCCTCCTTAACAAAGACAGAAATGAATGGAATTCCATTTTAGAAAGACATGAGAAACAAATGCAAACATGCATGCATCAGGCAAGGCGTTCTCCAAAACCTCTTCAATTGAAAGAGCAGATTTAGAAAGACATTTGATGCTGGTAGGCCGTTGAATTGTTACCAACAGGCACAGCAGGATACCTGTCTATCTAGCTATATAAATAAGCAAATAATTATCATGCACAAGTAAATACATATGTATAGAAGCATGTATGTTCCTTGGAGCAAAATTGCAAAGGTGGAATTAGGGTAAGCACTCTCTGTACATCCCTTTAAAAATTTTACTTCCTGATTAATATGCTCAATGTTATTTACAGAGCTTTTTTTAGAGCAGTTCTCTGGTTCTCAACACCTCCTCTCCCCGCATGTTTTATACACAGCCCTGTTGCATGGTGATTACCCTGAGCAAAGAGGGGACCTTTCTGTGGGCATCTCTTGCTTGACTGTTGTCAGCACATTGCTAGTTAACTGTAATAGAATAAGGCACCGTGATGTTGCAGTCAAGCTCCCTGCCTATGTCTGTAAATACAACTCGGTGAGGCCCAGTTCCCCAGGGCATTACCCAGCTCATCCTTTGCTGGTAAGAAACAACCCTTTGCCAGGATTTGGTGCACTGAGCGTTGGAGATTTGGTCCTGACAGGACCAGGGACCCCTGTAAAGACAGGTTGCACAGAGTGCAGACAAAAGTCAGACCAGGCAGTGACATAAAACAGCAGAACCCTTTTCATTCTCTTTGGACATCTGTGGAGCTCCTTGCCAAAAAGACATTGCAGGACACCAGATTGAAGGCTGAGCAGGAAACAGACCTTTCCAAGGGAGAGACAGTAATGGGCAGAGTTAGATCAACAAGGAATAAAATGGCCACGATTAGAAGGATGAAAGCTGCTTCACAGCTCAAGTCCATCCTCTGGGAAGAGACATATGTGGGACTCACTTATGTAAGGCTCTTCCACCCCTGGCCCTGATGCCAGGCTAAGATGTTCTTCACAGGGTGG
Organism: Leptosomus discolor; assembly: GCF_034619465.1. Lineage (NCBI taxonomy): Eukaryota > Metazoa > Chordata > Aves > Leptosomiformes > Leptosomidae > Leptosomus > Leptosomus discolor. The sequence goes on along the minus strand of NC_141395.1, from coordinate 17,314,700 downwards.
TCAGCCAGCCATTGTCTCCATGGACTTCCCCAGCCCTGTGATGCCTTGCCAATATAAAAATGAGCCCATCATCCTCTGGCCACTTTGGAATGAGGTGAAATACGTTGAATGGCTCTCATCACCTGCTGTTCAGCTTCTACACATGCCTGTACAAGCTGTGAGGAGCTAAAGAGTCAGTCCTTTACTCTGCCTCAATTTCCTCACCTATAAAACATCAATCAAGACCTTTTAGTTCCCCCAGCAGTAGTGTAAGAAAATTATACTGTTATGATAGTTTTCTGTGATGTGACTGCCTCTGTCATAGGAAAAGGAAAATCTTTTTCACTGTGAGGTTGACAGAGCACTGGAACAGGCTGCCCAGAGAGGTTGTGGAGTCTCCTTCTCTGAAGACATTCAAAATCCACCTGGAGGCACTCCTGTGTGACCTCCTCTAGGTGGTCCTGCTCTGGCAGGGGGGTTGGACTAGATCTTTCGAGGTCCCTTCCAACCCCTAACATTCTGTGATTCTGTGATTATTATAAAAGGTCTCATTTTCATCTGGGGTCTATTTTCTAAGCTCCAAAGAGCAGTTGTGATGTGGCATATGTTTTCTTAGATGGTCATATACAGGGACATATCATAAAAAACATGATTCTGGAACAGAAGGACAGCACAGATTTTGCATTTAAACCTGGTCTTCACTGTACTTGGGAAACGTGTCAAATGTTTCAAGAGGCAGCAGTGTAACCTTTTGTCCTATCACTGGTCTCTTTTTTTCCTGCCTGAACTTTACCTTTAAATTATACTAGCTAGCAATATCCACCAGGCGACGCTAAAGTAATCTGAGATCCTGGGCCACACTGAAGCCCTGATCACACTCTCCATGTCCTAATCCTGCTCCTTATTGTAGCTGCAGGCAGGCAGGGAGGTCGGCAAGGGGCAACTCTGTACCACGGAGAGGCGGCGTGATCTTCCCACCTCCAGAAATGCTGGTTCAATTTGTTGGTCCAGTGCAATGCAGCCCACCACCCCTTCCAGCTTGAACACGGGGTCAGGGTGTAGGTGACAATGATTTTATGATTTTACTGTCAATCCTTTGCCTGTGTGGGCTTTATGGCCAGAGGGCTGTGAAAAGGAGAAGGAGTATTTGTGTCTGGCAGGCTGAATGAGGGAGGGAGCTCCAGGCATGGGCGTGATGACAGTAGATGGTGAAATCATTAGCCCAGGATTATAGAGAGATGGGGCCTAAGCCACAAGAGCAGAATCTGTATCCAGAGCTTGGGGGTGGTGGGGCTGGGCTTGGGCCCATCTCTAATACAAGCTTCAGCGCAGAATTCAGCAAAAAGACACCAGGCCCAAGGGAGCAAAAGCAACTTATCCACACACGCAGATTAGCAATAACAGTGGAGGGGATGAAGAGAAATACCTGCCAAGTACATTTTAAAAATATTAATGATCCCTTTTTTTTATTTCATTTTTTTCCCTTTTTTTTTTTTTTTCGCCTAGTAGGGAAGCTCCTCCCCACTTTAGTATCGGATCTGGCGCCTTGGTTTCCTTCTCACTGAGACATTCCGTCCATACCCAGCATGATGAGCAACATGGCTCTGCCTCACGATAAACATGGTGACCCAGCTCTCTGGATCCCTCCCTTGGAAAGGAAGTGTCCAGCCCATCTTGGAAAGGACAAACCGCCTGTCAGGGCAAGGAAGCTGCAGGGTGATTCAGAGCCAGGGCACTCAAATTCAGCCTCCTTTGGAAAAAAAAGTAAAAATAAAGGTCACCTTTAGATTTCAATCAAGATTAGAATTTCTCAGGTTCAGGCTTGTTTTAGTAAGGGGGCTGAACCAGATTGCTAAACTGAAACTTCCTGGCCCACTGGGGATATTTCAGCTTTGGAGTAAAACCTTGTTTCCAGCTCTGCAGGTTTGGATTCTTTTCTAGTAATAATTCCATATCCCTCTTGAATAAACCAGTAACAAAGGTGGTGTATGGTTAATGCTGTGTCTGGTTCCGTGGACAGTGTCCCTTGCAGTGTTTAGGGAAGAGGATGTAGAAGATTGGGTAGCTGGGGGGAAAAGGCTTGAACACCAGTGTGGCTCTGGCAAAACATGAAAAAAAAGAACTGTTCTGTTTAATTCTTTTTTATGCTTCCAACCTAGGATGCTCCTCATTTTATGCCTTTGCAGTGGTTGTTTCAGGAAGAGCCATCCGAAGAAAAGAAAGTTGGTGGTGGATAGGGTGCACTGAAAACCATCTGTGAGACATGCATGCTTGTAATGCTTTGATGCATTTAATCATCCTTTTGAACAGAAGTCCACACTCCTGAGGACAAAGGTCTATGCCAGACAAGGATCTTTCCTACTGGACCATTAAAATGCAGCTGGACTGCTATAAGGATGTTATTGCTACAATCATTTCAACCTTGGTCTTTACCTACTGGGTATAACCTGACTGGCGGATTTGCACCTTGGAGGACTGGGATTGCTGCTGTGATGACAAGAACAGCTATTGCTGCTAAGGCCAAACAACCATCCCCATCCATAGAAGTTCCCCTGTGACACTAGACAACAGTGGGTGCCATGAGAAGAGCACGGGCAGAAGGCAATCCTGTCTTTCCTCTGGTTGCTCTCAGTTTCCAGTCACATGGATGACTTTGTATGTAAAAGCTTTACACATATTTCTCCCTCATGAACTGCTCCAATCACTTGTTGAATTTGGTGTCCTGAGGCAAGAAGTTCCACAGCTAAGTTACCTGTTATGAGAGAAGACACCTTTTTTTTGGATTTGAACCTGCCTCCTACTAGTTTAACTTGGTGCCTGCCCAGCCTCTCCTTCCCAGCTGCACACAGGAAAAAAGCAATCCTTCTTGGGAATGGGGTCAACTGAGGAGATGACCTCCTTTCATAAACTCTGATGGAAAATTTTTCCCATGGTTCTAAGCTGCGACAAGATGAGTTCACAGAGTTGCATGGGCTTGGATCAGAGGCGGGTCTGTACAGCGGTTGATGTGTGTGTGTGATAATGCATGGACTGGGCTGGCACAACAACATGGCTGTTCACACTGTCTTCTAGTAAATCTGTTTCAAACTTGACCTCCAGGGTATTAGTTTATGCTCTCACCAGGAAGAATCATTTGCTGTTGCTGTTCTTATTCTTTCAGTAAATAAATCAATCCAGCCCAGATTTTGACCTTTTACAGAGCTAAAATGTAAACAACCACCCAGAGAATGTAGAAGGGATGGAAGATGTGGGAAGACGTCTTTGCAAAATACTGAGACATTCATTTTCCGACTGAGCAACTAAGTTTTCAGGATTTGTGGACTATATGACAGCACTAATTGGCAAGCACTAATTGGCAAATTTAGAAACTAATCCTGCAATATAGAAGTGAAATAGCCATTCAGTAATAATCCCTCTTGGAACAAAGACAGGTAATTCAATATCTTTGCAAAGTCCACAGTTAGACTGGGGCCATGGGTTTAGTGAACAGCTTCTCCAGGGATTGCATTTGTAAACCATAAACAGATTAAGAAAACCCACTCCTGCAAATAGCCTCATCACAGTGAATTTTTCCCTTACTTAAATCCTATCTGCATTTGTGCGGTAAAATCTCCAAGAGTCATGGTAGGAAGGAATCTTCTTGCAATGCATCGTTTTGCTTGATCAAGCAAAGAAGGGAGGAGAAAAAGAAAAGAGAAAAAGAGAGAGAGATGTCCTGCAAAAGAAATAAATGGCAATATTTGGGTTGGCTTTTTTTGTTTTGTTTTGTTTGTATTTTTTTTTCCCCCAAGATCCTCCTAAGTGTTTCTATGGCTCTGCAAGTGAGGGGTTGTTTGCATATTCTTCTTTGCTATCAAAGATCACTTCCCAGCCACATTGTTACAAAATACAGATATACTGGATACAGGCAGACACTAGGTTAGAAACCTACAGGAGGTAGAGGAAAGAACTTGTAGCTATGTATCTCCCCTGGATTGGTCATGATAGGTGAATGAACACAAAGCAAGAATGATCTTTTATACACAAGTGGCAGGCATGCTCCTTGTTTTCGTGTCCACATCTTTAAAGATGTGGATCTGCATGAATATGGCTTATGAAGGTGAAAGATGTATGACTGGGGAAAATCGTTGTACCCCTCTTATTGAAAATTATGTCTGTAAGGGAAGCCTACAACGGAACCAACACCCACCCCCCCCCAAAAAAAAAACCCAAAAAAACAAATAAAAAAAAGAAAGGTCAACAGAACTGGGAATGGATGGCAAAGAGCCACAACTGTATACACAGGGTTATGCGGAGAATTATACATATTATAGATAGAAGAAAAATGCTTTACTGTAAAGTAAAAACTAACATTTACCCTGTTTCAGGAGGCTATGCAGAATGCTTCCCAGCAATCAACTGAGGGAATATCCTTCTCCCCAAAGAGTTGCTTTGGTCACCCAGGAGAAGACTGAGAGCAGTCTTGACAGGAATTTGTAAATGTTGTTTTCAACCAAATGGAGAAAATACTACTAAAGAACTAATGTCTTTGTACTTCTGACGGAAATTGAACAACTTAAAGTTACGCAAAATGTGGGAAAAATAAAGGAAGATCAGATTTGATCTTGCTGTGAGCTTATGAGGTGAAAATTTTAAGCCTGTTTTCACTACTAATAAGGAAGCAAAAAGACAAAAAAAAAAAAATTAAAAAGAGAAGAAGAAAATTCCTTTGTCAGGTCACTTTCTAGCTTTCCTTAAGGTCATTCTGTCCTAATGGTGCATTTTCAGATGTGGACACCTGCCCAGTGGGAACTGCACTGAGCTCACTATTTGGTTTCACAGCATCACTGGTGGGTAGCTATGTGCAACAAAGTCCAGGCCACGTGCATGCAGACTCCATGTTCATAGCAGAGAAAAGACTTTGGGGATGATGTTCAGATGGAATGACAGAGAGCTGACTTTTTTTTTTTTTTCCTAAAAGCAGTTGTTACAGCAACAGTACAACATTGATAAACTGCCTGGTTCAGTGAGCAGGGGGATGCATAACCATAGACATGATGACCCAGAGTTTTGGAGGTATTCAGATAGCCAAGTTGCATTAATTTCAGAGGGGGTGAGACACTCTGAAATCTCTAAGCACTTTGCCATTCTTCCATATTATCTGAGAACATTCTCGTTCTTCATGCACTTACTCAGCTAACATCTCTACAGTATCCTTCCTGTATCCTTACTCCTAAGACTTACTCATTGCAATCTAAATCTTTGTTGTACCATGTCTTTCACCTGAGTTTATTCTTTTTTTATATCCCTGTGGCTTCATCCTGTCACATCCACTAGGACTTTTTTCTCAGCCTAGCACCAAAAAGTCCTTTTTCTGATGTTTCTGTTGCGGTTCCATGACCTGAATACAGAGAACCTGCCTGACTTACTTTTCTTTTAAAGGCTATCAGTCTTTCTGTTGGCGTATTTTGAGGGTCTGTGTCTCTGGTAACAAAGCAGGAAGCAGGCAAGGAAGTGTTATTATAGCCATTTTAAGAAACTGAGACAGAGAAAGGGAAAGAATGAGAGAGCAACTGCCTACATGAGTCACCCAAAGACAACAGGACATCAAGTTCCAATCTGTAATGTCACAAAATACCCTAAACCTAGCCACAGACATTTCCTTCTATTCAGCAAATCATGAATGACATGTTTCTGGTACTCACCTATGCTAAGGCAATGTTTGATGTAGTGGTTGAAGTCTCCATGCCTTGTTTTACTCTTTTGTCTTCTGCTGATTTTTTCACATAGCATTAAATAATTTCAACTATGTGCAATGTTTGAGGCGAAACATGGTGTAGAGAGATGTACATATGTGGATGCCTTGCATGCCCCTAGCTGATTTAATCAGAAATCTGCTTCAAATATCAAATCAGCCTTTTGCACATGGAGTGCAACCAAGTATTTGTGAACAAGCTTTGATGCTGGCATGACAAAGGAGGACACAAAATATCCACCAAAATCAGAGTAATTTTCTTCTAAGTACAGCTGAACAGATACAGGATGCTAGTGGAAAAACAAGATCAAGGCCAGTGTTAAAGGCTGGCTGAACAAGGAAAGTCCTTGAGCCTCACAGCACAAAGGAGTCTTTCCGTTGAGCTGAGCTGGTGGAGGAAAACTACTGCAAGAAAGCTAGGGGAATATTGCACTATCTTTTCCATTCATGCTGGTATGTTGCTTAAATATCATCCTCTCAAATGCATCTGTGAAGCTGAAAGAAACATCATTCCTGTGCATTTTTTTGAGGTGGACTGATCAGAGAAAGAGTAAAATAATTCCAGTTGTGAGCAGTAGTGCTCAAATAAATTGATTTATAGGCTCTTCTTATATTTAAAAGCTAGTAATTAGAAGTACTGCACAGAGTGATCTTCCCTAGGTGACAGTGTAGGTCTGGAATCACACCCAGGGTTTTCTAGTCCCTGGCTTTGCTATCTGATGAGCAAAGGCGATCCTGAGAAACACTAGGACATACTTGATCTATGGAGGGTTGCGTTCTGTCTTCCTAACACCAGAAACTGGCTGAAAGTCACTTTGAGTTTGTCCCAAGCTCACTCAAATCATGAACTGATCTCATATGAAGCTGGCACCAGGCTCCCTAGAGGGCATTCTGCTTATGTTTCCTCATATTAGGCACCTATGAGCCTACTAAAACTTCACAGTCCCTGCATGCAGAGATCCAGGAGTTTGGATATTACTTACATTAAAAAGCAAAAACACCCATAGAAGATAGTCTGAATTATTGTTCCCACCTCCCCTTTCTCCTCTCATCTACCTGCAGGTGCTTCTGAAATAGAAATCTTTTGGATGCATCCCATGGGAGTCAGTGGGGGAAACTTTGTCTCCTGTGAGATTCAGGCGCCAGCTCTTTGGGGATGTTCAGATCGTACGTCTAGACGAGATAACATCCTTCTCTAAACCCAGGAGCTAACCCCAGGGGGACCATTATTCATGTATAAAACACCAAGAGAAACTTTTACTGCATGCAGCTTCCTTTTTCTTTCCCTCCTCCCCGTGGGAATTTGCTTGGTTTAACCCTTCAATCTCTATGAGGCAGTGGCTTCCCTGCTCAAAGCCATGACTGTTTAACCTTCCGCCCTTCAGGGCTCAGTACTCTGCACCTGCAAAAACAGCATGGCTGGCTGAACAAAGCCAGGTGAGCCTTCAGCATCGGCTTTAATGTGAAGTCCAAATCCAGAGAGACCTCCTCCTTTCCCCATGGAGAATAACAGCTCTTGGACTAAATCTTCAGCCCTGCCTATAGTGCCCAGACAGCACAGAACACCTGGCAGTTTGCCCTAAGAAAGCACCTGGAGTTGCTCCTGAGATGGAGCAGTATCCAGAGTGTGAAAGAGTAATAGGGATATGCACAGCACAGAAGGAATACAAGACACTTTATTCTGATCTGCTTTCAGTAACACCATGCCCCTAGAAAGTCTCATGAGTGTAACTTGGAAAGATTAAGGAATATCTTACATTCTGGGTGACAGTAACTAGGGGTAAAGCATCTCCCAAGACTAAGAAATGTGTAAAACCAGTGAATGTCATCCAGACATGCACTTTTCCCTCCTGGACTAGCCAAAGGGCTGCACGCACATCTTTCATGTTTGCCATGGCCATGCATAGGCCATGGGCAGGTGCTGCTCATTTTACATGAGCTAATCTGACTGCAAATTAATCAGAAGATCTTTTTTAGCCTTGTTTCATGACTTTTTTTTTACTTGGTCTCCAGCACTGAATTGTGACACTGGTTCTTTCAAGGTCTCTAATATGTGGAAGCCAATTCAGTGTCTCTGCTTTCTGATTCTCCTCAGCGCATTGTCCTTTTTGTCTAAGGCTTTGAGTTTGGATTGTAATGGCTAAGTAGAAATACATAAATCAACACAGAACAGTCTCCCTGAGAAGATCTGCTTTAAGATATATATCTTGCCCCATGGAAAGAGAAATCTGTCCACAAAAACATTTGTCCTAACAGCTCAGTTGTTGAAAGACACAATGGAGCTTTGTGTCTTTACAAGGTTAGGTTGGTGGAAGAGAGGAGAGATTTGGTCACTACAATGACCGTTATATCCACAAATTATCTGGATCTACAGTGACCGTTATATCCACAAATTATCTGGATCTTAGGTAGTATTGGTCATGTGTATCTATTTATGAAAGGCACTTGCAGGCAACAGTAGCACAGTTCTGCTCCCTGTTATTGCATCTTGGCTCTGAGTTGGAAAAGTCACTTCTAGGCAGGTAGTGTGCTTACACTGTGTGGATCCAGCATCTCTCTCCATGGACAATGAAAGGACAAGTGGCAATGGAGGAAAGATAAGAAAATGGGATCCAGTAGACATAAATTACACTTATTGGACAAAACAACAAACTGTGGGGTTTTCTTCCTTTCCTGTGCATTGAGAACTGCAGAGTTTTTACAACATCACAACTGATTCATCACAGTGATAGGGGCCCATGGCTAGATCAAAGTAGTAAAATTTTTGCTAGCAACAACATTGAAAAATCAAACATATTCTGTAAATGTTTCTACATTTAGAAAGAAGTGGGATGTTGCACTCCTGTGACATGAGAATAGTGAACTCATATCCCAGTCCATTAGTAACTAAGCATGGTTTTAAACAACTTCAGAGAGGGATAAATATTTTGAAATCAGTAGGCCTGAATAACTTGCACCCAAGACGCCTAAAAGGGTTGTCTGAAGAGATCTCTAGCCAATTTATCTTAGTTTCAAATGAAACTTGGCCTACCCAGTAAATTCCAGTAGATCAGAGCAGTTAATTTTGTGCCAATATTCAAAACGGCCAAGTAAGATGACCCAACTAATAGTAAGTCCGTTAGCTTGACACCAGTCTTAGGCAAAATAAAAAAAAACCCACACAAATCCAGGAGTCAAATAATTGAAAATCAGAGAACAAATCTACTTAATGTCAGTCAACATGGTTTAATAGAAATGGGCCATGTAGAACCAACATAATTTCATTCTCTGATGAGGTCATGAGCTTGGTTAGCAAATGTCACTGTGGAATGATAACGGACCATTGTAAGGACTTTATCTTGCCCAACATGCTCATTTCAAACACAAGTCACTCTAATTCCAACAAATTCCACACTAAATGGGAGATGATTAAACAGCTGTACAACAAAAACTTATGAATTAAGGCATTTTTACAAATTAAGGTTTTCTGGAGAAGAAGTTAAAAGAGGAAATGTATGAATCAAATCTTTTGCTGGTGTTATCCAGTAGCTTGATCAGATAAAACTGCAAAGAACTAGCAGGAGTGTTCATTCATTTTTTGATTTTATTTTTATTTTTTTAAAAGCACAGAGCAATCCTCCCACACACAAATATTCCTGCCATGGAAGGAAGCAATGAAAAAGATGAAAAATAGGTAGAAATCTGAATGTTAGCCTAGTTTTAACTTGATTGAGAACAAAACCAGTATTTCAGCCCCTCACAAGATGTTCTGTAGATATTTTTTCCTCTTGAAAATGAAGTGAGACTTTGATTTAAAAGGTAGAGATGTAGCAATCAAGATACTTGATAAACTGAGCTTATTCAAGTGAAGTGCATATATGGGAACAAACATAATTTTAGAGATACTCTCAAAAAAGAGGACTGTTCTGAAAAGTAGTGGCTCTGAAAGGGTTAGAGTGGGCAAGTAATTGAACGTGTGGGAAAATCGTACTCCTTAGTTATCAATGGTTCACTGACAAAATGGAAGGATATAGGAATGAAGTTCTACAGGGGTTTGTTCCTGCTTCCTCTACTATTCAATATTTTCATCAGTGAATGATGTAATACAGAGATTTTTTATTAAGTTTGCAGGTGACACTAAGCTAGGGGTAACTGCAAATGCTGGAAAGCAGGAGGAGAGTTTAGTATGATTACAACGAACTGGAGAAATGATCTGAAAAAAAAAAAAGGTGGTCTTCAGTAGGAATCAGTAAAAAGGTTCATGCCTTAGGCAGCAAATACAATTTTCCCAAATATGGGGTTGGTGATGCTCTCTGGGTAGTGGGAGTCTGAGGCTGCAGTGGAGCGTAATCTGAACATAAGTCAATGGTGTCATAATATCACAAAAAAGACAAACAGCGCGGTGGATGGATAAACACAAATCTCACCTGCAAAATATGTGCAGTAACACTTTCCTGCAGTTCAGCATTGATAAAGTCTTAGCTGGAGGTTTTCCCAAAGTCCTATGGGTAATTTTGGACTTGTGATGCCAAAAAAGATACAGATCAACTGGAGGAAGTTGACAGGTGAATAAGGTCAGAAGTCTTGAAACCTGGAGAAAGACACATTGTTTATCCTAGACTGTAGGTATATGAAAGGATGCTGCAGAAAGGAAATGGATGCTCTGTTTCTCCATGCTCATGACAGACCAAAGTCATGGCTTAAACAACAGGAGAGGATCCCAGGTAGGAATGAGGGAAAAAAAGTTTTATAATCAGAAGGCACTGAATCACTTGAGTGCATTGTTTGGGGTGTTGTTCCTCCAGGTGGATTACTGGAAGTCTTTAAGAACAATTAGAGAACCATCTGCAGGGATGAAACAGCTGGAATTGATCCTGAATTAGTGCAGGTAGATGGGCTGGAAAGGGATGTTAAAATCCCTATAAATCAGGAACATTGTAATAAAAGAAACAATGCAATAGATGTTATAATAGTACAGAAAAGAGTGCTAATTAGGAGATCTGTATGCATATAGTGCCACTGAGGCTTAAGTTTTGCAAAGGAAATGTAAGCTATCTGTGAACTCCATTCTCATTTAGGTAATAGTTTCAGTCAAAGGAAGTGGGAATATTTTCTAAATTAATGAAAAATTTTGGTTTGACGTTATCAAATGTATTTCTTGTTTTGAAATTATATTTTATTTTAAAGTTGATCTTTTTAAAGACAAACGTTTCACAGAAGATTTAAAAAGTGTTGAATCACTTCAAAACAAGGTGTAATATTATTCTTTGGTCCAGAATTAATTTTGGGATTTTTGTCCTCAAATAAAAAAATAAAATAATCTCAGTCCAAAATAAAATATTTTTTCCAGCAATATTTTGTTTGGTAGTGGAACAGAAAAACCTCGTTATTCACTAGTTCTATTCGCCAAGTCTTTTGAGACCTGGGAGAGCCCTGATGCATAGCAGCTGTGCACCAGCCCATTATAACTACTTCTTTCAGGGCAGTCTTGTTTAAGACTATTCTCTCTCCTTTGGACTGCAGACTTTCTCTCTTGTCTATTAATTTGCAGCAGTCAGGGAGGTAGCTAGTATATTTCTCTACACCTTAATAGCGCACAGAGGCATAAAAAGCAATGAAAAACTGACAAGGGTAAAGACAAGGGCCTTGATGGTGTAATAAGAGATAGTAGATGAAATGTAGTGGTCTCTGATACCACGGTAGTACTTACTTTAGACCTCAAGCTGAATGGACCTATGATTTGTCAACATATTCTTTCTCTTCTTACCTTCTTTTCCATCAAACATATCTTGTCAACAATATTTCCTGTCAAGTGTACTTAATTTGTCTTGTGTTCCTCTAAGATTTCAGTGACAAGCAAAATTGTCCCCTCTGCCTGCAAGCAGGATTGTAGAAATCAGCCTCCCCAACCTCCCTTTTACTTCTTTCTCTGACCTATCCACTCACTCCACAGCCTGCTTTTTTACACTTAAATCAGTGAGTCTCACGGGGTTTGTGGGGTTTTTGAGCCCTCTCCTCCCCTATCCCTCTGCTCGCCTGTTTTCATCTCCCCCAGACCCGCTTCTCAGTTCAGCATCTCCATGAAGAGATATCGGACTCCATCAGGCTGCTGCTGTTCAGGCGAGAATTTCCTTTTGAATTGAGGATATCAGAATCTTTCCAACAGCTGCAGAGGCTCCAGAAGGACACTTTCTGGTAAGAAACGCTGTGGAGTGTTGCCTGTGTATTTGAGGGCCTATTTTATTTCTGCAGTTGCTCACTTGTGCCATTAAATGTGAGCCTTGAAGAGGGCTTCCGCTTGAGGCAACGTCTTTGTAGTTGATTTATTTATTTTTGTTTTTTTTGAAGTATAAGGTGCCTGTCTTCTCTCAGGCAACATGTAAAACCAAGTGTCTGAGTTAGATCTTGCTTGCACCAGCACTTATTGACACCAGCTGTGAAGCTGTAGGGGTATCAAACCATGTAAACATTTATAGATATCTTACCAGGCTGAACAGAAAAAGGTGTATTTAAAAAAGTTCTCTGTATCCCCTTCACAAGCAAATCTGTAAAGCCTGTGTTCTTCTTCCAGTGCTTATTGGACATGATATCTTTTCCACAGGCAAGGGAAATTAATACAATTATTTGTCTCTGCAGTTGTCATTTACTTCTGTGGCCTGTTGAGTCCCCAGTTCATTTTAGCTTGTCCCAGCAAGTCGTGGAAAGGATATAGTTTTGAAGGCTTCTGATGACAAGCCCACTTTGAGGTCCAGCCCAGGGAGCTTTCAAGAGCCGTATTTTCTGAGTGATTTCTCGAAGTTCAGGGTATGGATATAAATTGTTCTGGTGGCCAACAGGGCCTCAACTGCAAAAGAAGCTCTGCTCCATGCATCTGCAAGGACTTGTAATCCCAATGACTCTTGTGTTTCCCTTCATCCCTTCGCCTGACTTTACTGCCTCTTGCTGCATCTGAGTGGTTCCACAGTGCGAGTTTTGTTTGGCCTCCTGATTAAGATTTTAGGTCTTCAATCATAGAATCATAGAATACCAGATTGGGAGGGAACTCAGGGATCATCTGGTCCACTCTTTCTTGGAAAAAGCATGGTCTAGAAAAGGTGGCCCAGTACCCTGTCCACCCTGTCCAGCTGAATCTTAAAAGTGTCTGGTGTTGGGGAATCCACCAGTTCCCCTAGGAGATCATTCCAATGGCTGATTGTTCTCATTATGAAAAATTCTCCTCTTGTGTCCAGTCAGAATCTCCCCAGGAGTAACTTGTACCTATTACCCATCATCTTTTCCATGTAACTCCTGAAACTTTTATCTCTCCAAATTTGCAACCACACTAAGCCACAAGAATGAACAAATACCTTTGACTGTCCAGAGTGGAAGGAACTGCTATCAGATCATCAGGGTTATTTCCTGCCATCATCACTGTCTTCTGGAAGACATGTCCCACTCTCAACCACAAAAGAATATGAACGATATTGGATGATGGCAGGACCACTTCGTTCACCTCTCCTCCATCACCTTGTTGAATTGTCCAAGGACCTTACAGGCAAGCTGTGACAATGATGTAAAACTCTACTTGAGCAAAGCAGGACATAAATTGTCCTTCAAAAGGGCTTCAAGAGGAAAGAACAAACTCACCCAGGCCAGCAAAAGGATTCCTGAGGATGAGTCTGGCATTGGACAGGGTGTGTATGTTTCATTATAAAGTCTGTGTGAATACAGTAGATGGCATGGAATGTCTCTCCCCAATATAATTTATATCTCCTATGACACTGTATGCTGTTCCATTTCTCCCTGAATTAAAAAAGCAAGTAATTCAACCCACCTGAGAGCAAAAGCAAGGTGCAAAGGATCTCTGTCTCCAAACAGGATGACTGAGTGCTAATGAAAACCAAGAGTCCAATGTGAATGTGTTACAAAGGAAAACTTTGCCTCTGAAAAGGGTTTTATGTTTCTGTGAAGCCAGGAGTAGTTGCATTTGTATCAGTTCCACAGCCTGTCTGATATTGATATGTCTGTGTTGTCTTTGAAAGCCTGGCTCTTTCTTCTGATAGATAAATATAAACCCAGATTATTTTCACCCATCTGCAAGAGAAATCATTATGAAATTAACCAGTGATCAACCAAACCACATGGGGAGCTCAGAAAGGTTTTTTAGGCTTTTTCAAATGGCTGGCTGTTCTCTCTCCATCTGGTTGTGTTTAGCTCTGAAATATAATTTTCAGTGCTGATCACTTCTGGGTAGACCATACAATTAAGGTATTTGAAAAACAAACATTTATAAACCGCTGATCGTTGGGGAGATGGCTTAGAAACGACAGCCCATTTTCCAAGAAGATGGTTGGGAAAGGGAACCTGAAAGCTTAAGATAACATTGAAAAGGAAACAGAAGAAGGCCAGGGAGGGGAAAAAGCCCCAACAAAACAACAAAAGAAGAAAAAAGAAACCAAACAAACAAACCCACCCTCACAAGTATTTTAACAGCTTCTCTTAATACTTTAAGACTAATATTATTTGAATGTTTTAAGAAATCCATCCTGGTTTCTGTTTATTTCTATGGATTCATGCTGCTACATGAGGAATGTATTACTGAGAAGTGGAACCTGCAACAGTTTGAAAATAGGAGATATTTGCAGTGATAGGCGGAATTTCAGCACTGTAACTCCTTTTTGGACTTTACAATATCAAATTTCAAGAAGAAACAATGGCAGGACTGAAGGCCGAGAAACAAATTTGGACGTGCCTCTCTCTTCTGGTACCCTGTTGATAATTTCTCTTTCCCACCTAAACTCAGCTCACTTTGGCTCACCTCCCACTATCCTCAGGCAACTGAACTTTTCTTCTTAAACAATTCCAAAACTGTTCATTGCTGAAGATAAGTGCCTGGTGCATTCTCACTCGAAAGACAATTTTAAGCCAGAAAGTTTGGTAAAGTTCCATTTTGACTACTTTATCAGTTAACCAAAAAGATAGAGATGGTAAAAAATGTATGATTTGGCGTCTGGTGCAGGAATACAAGTGTTCGGGAGTGAGCCAGAAATGAACATCATCGAATTCTTGCAGAGTTCAGATTTAGATGTGAATGCTGCTGAGGCACTATTACGTAATCCATTTAAATCAAACTGAAATCAGGATCTACATCTTGGGGAAGGTTCAACCCAGGCCTCAGATGAAGAGGTAAAGCCCATCTCTAGCAACAGTACTGCTGCTGTAATCAACAGTGTTTTGAAGATAATTGGATAATACAAGGACAGGATATATTTGGATTTCCTCGAAGTCAGTGGCCACTTGTGACTGAGGAGAGAAAAAGTTTTGGATCCTGCAAAGGAAGTTGATGGAGAGGCCAGCGTCGAAGCCTCCAGAATCTGAGATAAGCTTTGGCTAAGCCTTTTAATACTTGGATGCTTAAGCAAAGATAACCTCCAAGCTTTTGGCAGCCCTGCCCCTAACTAGCTGAAACACAGAAGGACCAGGTAATTATCTGATGTGGTAAGAGCAATTATGGGAAGTGTGTAAAAGGTGAGGCAAATTCTGCCTGACATAAAGGCTTGCTCTCACCTCTGGGATTTTCATACCCAGTGCAAGTTCTTTCCCTTCCCTTTGGATTTTAATGTTTGCTGAAATGCATCTACTGATGGGGTGAGCTTTAGCATGGCTTTGACTCTTTCCCTGTCAACCCTTCTCATGCGCTTGTGGAGAAGGGAAAGTCCTGGTTCCTTCTCCCAATCTCTTACTAGGATGAGGAGACTGTAATAATCCTTAATTTCCCATTTTTTGAACTGCTGTTACTCAGAACATGGTCATAGTCAAATTCGCAGATCTAGACCTCCCCAAACTTTGGGAAGACTGCATCACAGCATGTCAGCTCTTCTAAGTAGTGTGCAGGAGTTGCTGAATCCCTGGAAAGCACCTAGGGAGCTTCCATAAACAACTTTTAAAATTATAATGATAGTTAATGACCTAATTTCCCAGCCAGCCAAAATACCTGCGGAATCAAAGTCCCATATCTGAATTAATCTAAACTCCTGGGAGGTATTGTTCTGGACTTAATCTGCACAATTACTGCTTTCTGTCTGGCATTTTTTGGGCCAAATCAAGTACTCTGTTTAGATACCCACATAGTCACAGATAATTATTTATTTTCTGTAAAATACCAGAGATTGCAGTGTTGTGTAACAGGAAGGAGTCTCAAGAGAAACGTTATTTTACCACCCTCCAATGAGGCAGATGTACGTGAAGAACATGTTGTATAGCCAGCAGTCAAGCCTCAAAAAGCTTCAGCAAAAAGAGAGTGTATGTCCTCCTAAATTTCTTGTTTCTATTACAGTTATGTTCTTCTTATTTTCCAACCCAACTTTTCTTTGCTGTAAATTGGGATATTTTCCCCTCATCTTTTAATCAGTTGCTATAGTAAAAGAGTCATTATCAACCTCTTTATAACAACTTGCCACATATTGAAAGACAACTTATGTCTCTTGCCAACTTCATTTTTTTTTTCTTTATTCTTTAAACTGGCTTCTAGTATGCAGTGATTCCTGAATTTTAGCTATAACTTCTGCCTGTTCTAGAAAGGCATACAAGCTGCATTGTTGTCAGTTCAGAGTGAGACTTATCTATGTGGGGCTCACTAGGCAAATCTATGCAAACAAAAAAATCAGCATATTCTGCCTGCTCTTGCAAGAGAGCCTTTTGTGGTAAGTTCCTCATAATTATCAGTTAATTGTCATGGATCCCATGTTGCCAAGAATTTGAAGATGTGAAGATTGGATGCTGGTACAACTTCCATCTCACAGGGTACTTAGCTATTCCAGCAAAGACCTCAGCACCTCCCTATAGCCACATGCCCACAAGCCTGTGTTCTGATATAAATGACATTAACAGGGTTTCTGACTTGTGATATTATCTCCCTTTCCTAGTAACACTGGATAGAGTTGGTTGGTTTGATTTAACCTTCCTTTTCTTGGAAATCCTCCTTTGCAAAAGCATCTGTGTAGTTAAAAAGTCCCTAAAAGTAAATGAAATGTTCTCCAACAGCCTGAGAAACTCCTAATTCTAACCTAATGAGAGGAAACATATTATGCCCTTTCTTGACTTCAGTTCTTTGTGACCATCAGAAAAATAATTGCCCATTTGTATGTGAGAGGTCCCCTTTGTGCAGGTGGCTTCCATTTTTGGTGAAGTCTTTTTCCAGTCTTTCCTTCCTAGCACTTAGGTACTTTGGTGAGAAGAAGGATTTGGGAACAGCTCTGGGCAGTGACCATTGGACTGCTTACATGCCATGTATGAGAGAACAGGTCACCCTTTTCCAAAAATGTGCTAGTGTGGTGTGGTGAATGTGATGTGAAAATCCTCACACCTCACTCAGTAGGAACACATGCTGTGAAGAAACTTGAGCAATATCCCATTGTGCATCCTCCCTAGGAGCAGAATCATTTCCTGTGGGCCCTTGTCAAATTCTGTCTCTGCACCCAGAGAAGCACAGCTTCCCCTTTGGGGACCTTAAAGGCAGATCAATCTTACAGTCTAGTCACTAAAATCTCTGCCCAGTTTTATTTTTAGTTATAACCTAATTAAAAAATTGTCATCTTCCCTGTGTCTTTAGAAACTCTCACACCTCCTCTGACTGGTCCATGGAGAGAAAACCAGTTTCTTTTAATAAACTGATAAAAGTACACAGTGATATTTTTCATTTCACAGGTATTTAACCTGTTTCCAAATTACAGATGAGGATTATGTACATTCGCTTAAGAGCACATTCATTAGGAGGGGAAGTCACATAAACTACATTCATGCTGTGTTTGTATTCACTTCTGTTTCAAAATCCGTCCAAATTTGAAATTATATACATTGCACACAGAAAAAACAATAAGGAAACAAAGATGATCCATAGAGTGTTAGTGTTTTATAGTGAATGAAATAGATTTCTATAGCCGTGTGGAACTCATGAGCTCAAATATACCATGCCAATGATTATATTTTATGCAGTTGTATTTACATTTATTTAGCAACATTAAAAAATGCAGAGGCATCCAATCAAATCTCTAAAACAACAGGGCATTAGGAAACAGCCAGCTGGGACAGCCAAGTCCAGGACTTGATTAGCTGTCTGCTTTGATACATGTGAAACTGATCTTTTTTGGGTCACTGCCTTTGTATCTTTCCCCCTTTTTCAGTAAAACAGTTTTCCTGGCCTTGATCATAGTAAATCACCAGGAACTCAAACACTCAGAGAGCATACATACTACTTTATCTGCATTCTTTTATGAGTTTGCAGATGCCATAACAAAGTCCAAACACTTCTTGTCTTCATTTCATATATATATATATATATATATATATAAACAAGGAGTGGTCTGTAGCCCAATATAATTCCCATTTAGGACGAAGACTTTGAATTTATTTGCTTATACAGATCTTTTGACTCTTTCTTAAAAAATGGTAATTAAAGCTGTGTTTTGCATGAACTGTATTAATGTAGCATTAGTGTTATTAAAATCATTTACTCTTGAGTCAGATTCTGAATTCCTTTATTAAGCCAAATTCCTGTTGGCTTGTGTGTGAGTTTTGTCTGAGTGAAGACAACAGATTTTAGCCCTTGTATAACTCTAACTTTCATGTAATTCATTGAAAAATATTTTAAAAACTAGTTATATCTAGTTAATAGGTATAACATCACAGATGAAATGCCCTGAGTGGGCTGAGCTACAAGTTATTTGAAAGACTGCACAGCAACATTTCGCTGTGATACATGACAGGAAACAAACAGCATTACACCTTCAGTAAAACTTTGGGTAAAAAGAATGAAGTTACCATGCTGGAAAAAAATTTTGATGCAGGGTTTAGCAACATTTCATCTTGACAGCAACACTAAATGAGCTCAGCTTTACAAAATATACGAGTTGCTCAGAGCAGGCCACTGATAGAGGAATAGAAGGTTCAGTTTGAGGCTGGAAATAAGTTCATCACAGGACAGACTTCAGCTTTGCAGTGACTTCCGGGACTGGACTGTGAACTGCTAATACTCAGTATTAGTCACTGCCCTGAATTGGTCAGATGGTTGGAGTAGATGATTGTCGTAGGTCCCTTCCAACTGAAATATTCTATTCTAGTCTAGTCTAGTCTAGTCTATTCTATTCTAGTACATGTAAGGGTCCGAGAGAACTGATCCATACACTCTGTACAAGACTCTTTCTTGACATCCAGCTAAACATTCATCCTAGTTTCTCCTCAGTGTTCATCCTTATTGCTGTGTGAGTGCAAGACATCAAACAGGAAAAAGCACAAACCACTAGCTGATTCAAATAGAGAACGTTGGCTAGGGCTGTGGGGTGGGATATGGTTGTTATCTTGATGTGCTGAGAATGGCTTCGTACGTGTAGCTGTGCGCATTTGTCTCTGAGCACCCACTCTGCAGGTACAAGTTCCAGTTCTAGTCTTCCCTGCATCACTGAGCAAAAAAATGGCTTACTAAAAGTGTAAAGAAATAGAGGTTTGTGGAAAAGAGAGGTGATGAGACAGACCCCTGTTACCATTGGAAAAGATTTCAATGTGGCTTTTAGGGAAATGAAGATCTTTTGTATTGATACTGGCTTGCTGAGCACTTCCCTTGTCATATAATTGCCCATGAAATTGCAGCCCATACGGTTAAAATATTAAACAGGATAACATTACACTTTTTAATCCACAGCTGAGACAAAGCAGAGATCAGGAATAATCCTGCTCAACAGCACCACGTTTACTGTCTGATGTGGGAGATGTTGATTAGCTTTTAAGTAGAAACACATTTTTTAAGGTTACATAATCTGACGCTCAGATTTCCCCCTCCCCCTTGAAAAGAATTAAACTAAATATTATGAGATATTAAAAAGTTCTGCTGTCCTTTGGTCTTGGGGGGAAGGGGGTGCACCTGCAGCTGGGGTTTTCCTTTCCCTTGCTCCCAAACCCATCACTCAGTGAAGCATATTTCTGCAGTGTGTCGTGTATAAGATTGCACACTCAAGTCTTCAAAACCTGACTCAGCTGTTACTCAGTGCTTCCTCTGGCAAAACCAGTGGAAATTTGCCCGAAGGAAGACTAGGGATTGAGTGAAAATGGCAGGAGATATGAGGAACTGAGACACAGAAACTGGAAGGAGAAAGGACCTCTTACCTCATTCATGTCCCATGATGACTTGTCCCAGCAGCTTTGCTCCTTGGGACACCCGTTGCTGGGCACTGGATAACTTCCTGCTGTTTTTCTTATCTTGGTCTAGCCTCTTTTCCATAGAGCTTCTTTAGGATATAATCCTTGGACCCACACTGAATCATTTTTTTTTTCCTGTTGCTCTTCATGCAGGTACCAAAAAGCAGAGCATGAGCTTTCTATAAGGGGTTTCTGGTTCTACCTACTACATGCTGTCCTGTGTGCAGATTGTGCTGGGAACTGGTCTTGGGTACTGGCAGGAGAACTTATTTGAGAGAACATTATTCTCCATTCTTTGTCATATTTCCTCCTGGAGTGCAATGAGTAAGGTCCTGGGGCAAAATGTTCCAGCTGTGGTCCTTAAGGTAGCATACAGAAATCAAAAGAGTAAATCTATGCAAAAAAATAAATGTTAGAAATGTTCTTAATTTGGCATAGACAACCTAAGTTAGTCAACATCGTTTAGAGCACTAGTGAAGCCAAAACAATCCAGAATGGTTTGGGATGGGCCAATAAAGGATCCTAAAGTTGAATTTGAACCTCTGTTATAAGTCATTTCAAGTTAAGAATACTGCTTATTTTCCATTTTCTTCCTCTCTCCATGTTTTTTTTCTTTGAAGTGTAGACAACCCTGCCAACAGGCACCTAAATAAAATCAGAAGGATTTTTCAGAAGTGCTGAGCACAAACAAATCTAATCAAAATCAGAAAAAGCTGTGGGTGTTCAGAAATTTTAGGTGCCCAAACATGGATCTGGCTTCAGAGAGTTAGACGCCCTTGTTTGAGAAATTTTGGCTCAAAAATATACTACCCAACCCATTGTACGAGTGTAATGTTCAGTGAAATGTGAAATGTCAAGCTCTGTTTAAACCTCTGGGAAACTAATAAAGTCCATGTACACCGCTGCAGCGTTCACCTGGGAAACTGGCCCTTTTTCATTTCTTGCAATTACATAGGAAACAAGACTCACTGAAAGAATTATAATGTTGCTTTTTTGTCTGTTTTTTGCCTCTTTCTGTCTATTTTTAAATTTTTTTTTTCTTTTAACATATATATCTGTTTGTTTCTTTTTCTTATATTCATCATCCTGGAATAACAGTAATAGCTCTGAAAGTAATTTTCCACGTTGAACTTGGAGGTGAAAGGTTGCATCACTCACCAAACCTGGGCTCTGGGGCCAGCTCAATCAACATTACAAAGAGTATTCTGAGGAGATGCATCAGCCTTTTTTGCAAACGTGCTTTGTGTAGTGGGCACAACTGGCTGTTACAAGCTAAATGGATATCAGCATAAAGCAGAAGACCCAAAAATGACCCTCATTTTACAGTGACTTTAGACATTCAGCTCATTAGGGTGAGGCAACATCCAGCCCAAGATGATCTAAACAAGAGTAGGTCCTTTTCAGTGCAGGGAGAAATGTGGTGCAGAACAGAGGGTTTTCGCTGCCATGTGCAAGGACTCAGTACAAGAGGATCAAGGGCAAGAGGCTGTGATCTTGTCGGGTTGTCAGTGGGTTTTGCTTGTGTCAAGAAGAAAGTAGACTGAAAATGGAGGGAAAGAGAGTACAAAAAGGAAAGCTGAATTTGAGGCTCTGTCAAAACATTGAAGCAGCTGGAAACAGGGTTTGGCTGAAAGAAAAAGGACAAACATCAATCAATAAAGATGTTCTTTCCAAGCTTCCGAGAGGGTATTGCAATCCAGATTTCTGGCCCAGGAGTCAGACCCTTGCCCAGCAGCAGCTGTGTTTTCTGTACCTGATCCCCTCTTAACATTTTCCATTTTAGCCAGGTCTCTCCATATTTCTGCTCTCGCTCTCTGAAATTCAGATGAAACAGCTGCAGGCCGCACCATGCCAGGCAAGTCCTTCTTTAATTTTTCTCCCTCACAGCAATAATAAAAAAATTAAGCTGGTTGATGCTGCATGAATGAGAAGGTTAATCAAAACCAGACCCTGCTGGTGGCCTGGTTCCAGTTCAGCTCAGAAGGGTGGCAGGGGTAGAGCCAGCTCCATGCAAAGTTTTGAATTAATATGCAGATGGTTGGACAGGGCCTGTAATGTATGGGATTGTGCTGAGAGGTCCTTGTATTATAGGCTTTACCAAGGATGGGCTCTCATCTTGTTGGTGCTCAGCCCTCTGCTCAGGTCATCTGGCTCCTCTCCTTTCCTTCCCAACTTCCAGCTTGAGGTGATTGCTCATTGGAAAACCATCTACTCCTTGTCACAGTTAAGTATGAATAAGCATTCTCAGAAAAGGCCATCACGGGCTACAGGGAACATATGCATCTATTTATTTTCCATTAGTATTAATTACATTTTTAAAAGCTAGCTCTTTCTTTCCCCTCTTTGGTTGGAACTAGCAGACGCAAATCTGGTTCTGGGAAGTGCAATTATTCCTCCTAGTGTGAGCACAGACAGATGTACATATTTAGAGGAGAAAGTCCCAAGCCTATGATCCAGATAACCAAACACCTCCAGGCTGGACTAATGAGCTCTGAATTCATTTTTTTTTCCTTACAGAAACTCGCTGGAAGAAACCATTAAGAACTTGGTTTTGAGAAGTGAGAGGCACCTACATACCCAAATGAAGTCAACAAAAACTGCAGATACTTAAAGCACCCAACTCTCAGACCCATAGGCCAAGGTTCAGGCCATTAAACATTAGACATCAAACTGACATGTCTGAATCAGGTGTGTAATAGCTGAAGGCTTCCTCTGTGAAATAGATATTTGCACAGAAGAGTTGAGAGCTTTAAATTTCTAAATTGCTCTTCAATGAATGGAACTTCCTGCTTCTTAGCACTGCAGTCAGAAGAGTGATGTCGTCCAGTGTAAAATGTGCCAAAAGGAAAAAAAAAAAAGTATTCTATTACCATCTTCAGGAGCTGTTGAGACCAGGTGGGGCGGTGCTCCCTGCCTCCCCCCTCTGGACTGTCTTCTGTCAATGGGCACAACAATGCCTTATCGCCTGACCCATGGATAACTCCCTCCTGGACTATCTCCTGTTAATGGCCCATCAAGGAACTGCCTCACGACTCCCCATCCCATTGTGAGATGCTCCGCCCGGGGGGAAGAAGCCAAGCAGTCCATGCTAAATAAAAACTGAGATCTCGAACACCCTAGCAGCCTTCTTCCACTGGATTCCCAGAGGAGTTTTTTCCCCCACTGGAGTTCCAGAGGACAAGACCTACCCACCTACCACTGGACCTTCGGAGGAAGACCAGACCCTTTTACAAGATCGCTGCTTCAACAGAACTACATCCATCGCTTCAGGAGGACTGCAGCCAGCATCTTATCGGACTGCTACTGCCACCCTAACAGGGTGTCACGTTGTATTTCTGACTCTGTCAGTGTAAACCAGTGGGTTGTTTGTTTTTCCCTGCCTTGTGTTATATATATATATATATATATATATATATATATATATTAGTAAAGAACTGTTATTCCTATTCCCCATATCCTTGCCTGAAGGCCCGTTAATTTCAAAATTATAATAATTAGGAGGGAAGGGGGTTGCACTTTCCATTTCAAGGGAGGCTCCTGCCTTCCTCTGCAGACATCTGTCTTTCAAACCAAGACAGATGTGCAAGGTCTTGAGGTCTTGATTCTTCAACCTGTACCTGCTCTAAATTCGTTTCCTACTTTTCAGCTGAAAATGGTTATAAAAGGCAAAGCCTGCATCCTGTTATGTCTCTGTATAAAGCCTAACACAGTAGCAATTAATAGTAAAAATTATAAGTAATTAAAGCTGGAGAGGGACATTCTTTTCCTTTACTCTGAGGTCTTGCGTAACATGAAAGGGTTAAAACTGTTTAAAAAGAATGTGCAATTTACACATTTCACTGCTGAATATGAAGGAGGAGAGCTGAAACAATGAGAGAGAAACATTCCAAAGGCTGATAATACAAGAAAAATCTACCAGCTTGGCTTTCAACCCCCAGTGGAGACCATTTGGGTAAAATAAAAACAAAACAAAAGAAAACAAAATGATGTATTAATCTGGAATCCATTGAGGGTCACACCCTAAGAAAACGTACAAGGAAAGTGGACCAAATCATACACATATGATCCAGAAGAAGTAAGTTGTCCTTCTGCAGAACCATTGAAGAACTGCTCTGTAGGCATAGTCCATGAGTAGTCAAGGAGAACCAGTACAATTTAAAAAGATACTTCTGTAATTGGCAGGCATCTTAATAATACAAGGACAATTCTCACCTTTAGTGGTTTGGATGGATATCCCAGTAAGAAAACACAAATAACGGAATTTTGTGTAGAGCATCCCAGCTGCCTTCAGTCAACATATGTGCCCAGCAGTAGACTCATCTGCTCAGTCAGGACCTTGGCAGCTGTTTTTTGCTAGCTCACATGTCCTGTAAAGGGGAGGCCTTGAACAGTAATAATGTTTTCTGTACTTACCTTCTGACAGTCCCTAGATCCATCATTAAATTGGTGCATTTCCCAGCTCCTCTGGCCAGGCTCTTTGGCAACAGCCAATCCCCCAACCTAGTTATTCCTAATCCTCATCCCTGGTAAACTGGCAAAAAAATAACCTTCCTGTTCTGAAGATGTCTTCAGACATTTGAGAAGCATTTGTGAAGCCCTTTACCCATCTAGTGCCTGCCTTACTGCTGTGCCAGGGGGAAAGGGAACCCCATCATATTTTGTGTAATTCAGAATCTCTGCAGATTTGTCTGCATGCCACCACCTACTGAGGTAAAGGACATTTCCTGTGGTTTTGGCAAGGGACTGGCAGTGGAAACCTCCATGATACCTACTGCTACCCAGTGGATGTGCTTGTTTTCCATTTGGAAACATTTTGTTGAGTGAAATCCTGGATAGAAAAGCTCCCTGGCTATCCTATTTACACTATATTTCAGAGCAGAAAATGTTATGTTTCTGCAGCATGGCACAATTGCCCATTTTCTCATTAATTCCCTTAGCAACCAGGCAGATCAGAACATTTCCATATTGAATCCTTCTAGAAGGGATCTATCTAAGTGGGTATCCTTTTCCCAGGAGAACTCACATCTAGGTTACTCTGAAGTTGCTAGGTGACAGGCTCCTCTTTCTCCTTCATGTGAATGTTTTCTCTGGTCCTTCAGGACTTCATCTACAGTATGGGAGTATACAGGTCTTTGTGGAGGAACTCTGAAAGGAGGTCCATGAAGACCAATGGAGGTACTAAGGGAGAAGAAATGCACACATGTAATACACCTTACAACTAGTAGCATTAAATATTGCCTAGAGAAAGTGCCATCAACAAACCCTTCGTTGTCGTTCTGAATTTTCTTCTTCAGAGAGACCAGTTTGCATGTTCGGACATTGACATTTAAGGTCTATATGTAGGTGCCTACAAGAGTTCATACCTACAGGTATTTAAGGTACACCTACAGATGAGATTTACATTTACTGTATCAAAGATCAGAAATTAACGTGTAATTCGGCAAAAAATATCACTGCTGACACTGATTTCCCAGTCTAGGTCAGTTTGCTGTTTGTTGGCTGCTTGGTGTCTTTGTGGGATGTTTCTAAAAGCAGAACTACTTCTTGAACTAAGTAAAAACTTACTTCTTGAAAGTAAAAGCTAATCATGTTGATTCTTCACCTATAATGTATCTGTTCTTCTTGTTGATACCAGTCCAGCATGGGTGACTGAATTGAATATAAAAAGGAGAGTGTGACAGGAACATGACTATTAATTTCATTTCAAATTTGGAATTTAAAATAAAAAGAAAATTGTACAAATTCATACCAGTTTAAGACAGAAACAAAAGTTCTGATTTTCTTTTTTCTCTTTCTTTTTCTTCTCTTCATAAACTGCAGATTTCTAGACAGTGTGAAGTTTGTTTTGATTGTTGTTTTGAAAGAAATGGAAACATTTTCCCTCCATTTTTGCCTTCAGAAGTTCTAAAAGTTCATTTCAGACTTAAAATGTAGAAACTAGTCTGTTAAAATTTCCCAGAAACATGCTAGTTAAGAGAATGTCAATAAAATGTCAGTCTTGACCCAGACCTGCCTTTTATTTTTTCACAGAAAGGAGCTCCTTAAAGAAAATTCCTTCATTCTTCTCCCCTAAATCCTGCACAGTCCAAGTTTCAGAGGAATATGTCATGCTCTGCTCCCTTTCATAGTCGTAGGAACTGCCTGGTAGGGCATTCCCTTTTACAAAACTCCTTACAGTGAGTGTCACCTTGTGCTGTTTGATCACAGAATGGGTAAGGAGCTCGTGATGGTTAGTGAGGCTAGTGCAATGAAGTAGAAAGACTTGTGTGCTCTACCTTGTATCCAGCACAGTGCGGTGCAGTGCAGATGACTAAGCTTAATTAAAAGCAAATCGTACAAACAAGGGACACAGCAAAAATCCAAAGCAATAACCACTAGCAGTGTCAGCCTCACACATGATTTATTTCCCCTTCAAGTTACCTAGCACCCACCAGGTTCAGTGAAGCTGGCTGGTTTTATTAGCTCTGATTTGGTGGAATTTCAAGTGCTTCACATGAGCCATCTGTTTTATAAAAAAAGTTTTTTGCAAGAAAAACCTGTTTCCCAGAATGACAAAGCCATGGAGAGAAGTTTCTGAAATCATCTGTTTGGCTAAGTTTCTGCTGGAATCATTCATCTAATGCTACTGGAACTTTGAAACAATGAATTAATTAATTGTGTCACACAGTTAGTTAACAAATGTATGAGAGCTTTGGAAAAGTGCATGCTGCGTATATACACATTTATACATACACATATACATGTATATAAACACATATATATCTGTATCTCTTTGTACATCTAAATAAACAGCAGACTGTACTCCAGGGAAGTTCAGGGTTGAAGAAGCTGTTTACGCATCAGTGGCCTTGAAAACCCAACCACAGTATATCAGGGAGAGAGGTAAATCACGACAGGGAAACCTGGAGCTGAGGGTGAGTTATCACTGGTGTATGCGAGTCAAAAGTGAGTTGCTTCAGCAGGACTGGCTTTAGGAAGAAGTGCTCAGCACTCAGTTAGGCCTGTCCTTAACAAATCTTGACACTCTCATTTTCACAAGCGTCTCTCAATAATGTTTTCAATAATGATGACATCCCAAAGCATATAATAAAAGGGTATCACCCTATGAAAAGGACTGGAACAGGAGCTGAAATATAGCAGCAGTGTATCTCCTGGAAAAGGCTGAATGCATTCCAACCCAAAGCAAGCCACTCACCTTTGTCTCCAGTACATTGCTATTGTATGTCATTTAGCCTTTTGTGTTAGGTCTTGTTGAAACACTCCTTTCTAAGCCTCCTAATTTATTCTAACACATGCCATCCAGCTTCCTGACAATTAGTACATAATAACACATTCTATTATCAGTACAAACATCAGTGCGAATATTAGTACAAACACTGCCTTTCTGTGCCACATGTACTTGCTTTTTCCATTAAATAAAATCATCAGTCTTAACTCAGTATTTTTGTTCCTTCTTCACAGACAGGTCAGTTGAGAAACAAAGAGATTTGTATTTGGTTCAAAGCCACAAAATGAATCAACTGCCCACAGACTTTCTTTGTGTGTTTCTATAGTGCATATTGGATCCTCTTCCCCTTTGCCCCTCAATCACTAGCCTAATAGATATTTGAGCCAGTCTGAACTTGAGACTCATGGTGTTTTCCCATGTTTTGCTTTCACAGGATGTAGAAGCAGGCTGCATGCCTTCCGCCAGTGCAATCCAAGCACAAAGACTTGGAGGCTACCTCTGTTTTTTCCAGAGGAGTGTGTGTCAGGCAGCTGGCTGAGATGTGGCATGATCTTCATCTGTGCTTTGTGTGAGCTGATCACCATCAGTGTGACTTCTGGTAGTCCTTTGCCTGCAGCTTCTTCTATCCTGCTCCAGGTGATATCAGATTCCCTTAGGAAAGAGGCAAGAAAACTTTCCTGCCTGTTTTTGGTTCCCTAAATTTGCAAGGAAGTAGAGGAGGTCATGCATAGGTAGAAGCATGGTTGGGACCAGTATAAGGGATAATGTGGGCCCAGGCTCTCTCACCATTACACTCCAGAACATAATTAAAATCTGTTTCTAGGCTGAGTTTTCTGTCCAGGCTGGACACAGAAAGTGCCACAGGGAGGCAACTGTAGGTGAGGGAACGTCCGCCATAATTTTGTTCTCTGAAGCAGTAACAGCACTCCAAGCAAGTTTGGGACAGTTGACTGCTAAGATGGCATTATTGTGGCTTGCCATTACAAGCACCAGGGAGATTGGTCAAAGTGGGTGGCAGTTGGCAGACACTGGTGTTATGACATGGTATGATGACACTCCTGCCATGATTCTAGGCCCTCAGGCATGGAAGGAGCCCAGCCTTGGACCTCCAGCATCAGAAGAGCTGCCTGCAGAAAATCACTGCAGAGAATCGTGTCAGAACAGGGATTGAGCCTGAATTTTTCACTTTCTCTGGGACAAAAACAAAGCAGAGGCCAGCACAGACAGGTGTGAGAGCCTTGCTGAAGTATGATATGCACTCCAGGGGCAGAGACAGAAATCAAAATAGGCTCTTGCATTGCTTTAGACCTGGACTCTGCATCATATCTGTCTCCTGCTACCAGTTCAGAAAGCTCCATCCTGCCTGTGGTCTGTGTCTAGTCCCCAATGTATGTTTTAGAACCAGTAGTAACAGATTTTCAAAACAGGACTAAAATAGGGCTAGCAGTATTGGCCCACAGCAGCGAGCTGTGGTCAGATTTAGCGGGAGGGAGGGGAAGCCTAGAGATTGGAAAGGATTAGTGTTGCACCAGTATATCTGGTCATCATCTCGATGTTCTGCTTTGATGTGGCTCTCTAGAAAAGACTGCAAGAACAGGTTTTTCAGCTCTTGCTAGAGGTGAACTTCTAAACAAGGAGGCAAAATGTGGAGGAAGGACTAGGAAAAAACCAACATTCAGTCTCTTAAAGCTCTTTAGTGCATCTGGCTCCTATTTAGTTTTGCAGATGTCTGGGTACTACAGCAAGGGGCACATTCTCCTGGAGAGTGACTTTGCATGACATGGCTTAGCAAAGGCAAGGCTTGAAATGCTCATTACCAGCCCAGTGACAAAGCTGGTGATGTGCCTCACCTGGAGTGTTAGTATTATTTTCATGGCACTCTGTTGCATTACATGCATGTTTATGTGTCTACATAGGAAGTGCATGTGTGGTGGGGTGCATGCATGTATGTAAAAGAAACAATCTCTAGCTGTATGTCTAGCTGGATTTTTTGTAATTTGTGCATTGTAAAATGAAGCTGGACACTCATCCACGACAGAGGCTGATGGAGAGCATCCTCTGGAGCATACATTACAAAAATGCCTAAACAGGCTGTCAGCAGGCTCTTTGCAAGGCAGCTGAGCAGTCAGGAGCAAGACAGAGCATGCTATACTTATTCACTCATTAACAATGCAGCAGGCACAGGCCCAGGGAGGACCAGACTATTCAAAGGTTTGGGCAGATTTCAGGACATCTACGTAGGCAGCTGGAGTCATCAGGATGGGGCAAGGCGCCCAAGGCTGCCTCCTCCAGAGTGGCACACCTCCCTGTGCAAAGGAAGCATTTCTTTGCCCAGCTGACCTACCATAAGGATGACAGGATGTGCTGCAGAGGGGCCGATTCACCTCAGCAGGAGAAGGGAGAGGCAGCACCTCTTTGCATCCCCACTGGCGCTAGTCCCCTGCCCCACAATACTGCAGAGAGATTGCAGCTGTTGTGGACAGGGCTGTCTTCTCCCTCTCTTGGTGTGGTCAGGGACCTCCCTGAAACACAGTCTCATGCATTCTCTGCAGGATGAGCACCTGGGGAAGTACCTGGAGTCAGGTCATGACTAGCTTGGCCATGCTGACCGCAGCCCAGGAGTTACCTTCTAACTAGATCTTTTTTAGAGAAAGGGAGCAGAGTCATAGATTGTCAAAGGTGTTTAGACAGCAGCACTTACCCAGGGACGCTGAAGCAGAAAACAAGTTTGAATCAGTGTGCAAGCTCTACCCTAAACCCACCTTGTCCTATAGGTGCTGCATGAACCTCAGTGTTCCCAGTTTTCCAAGTACCTGTTAAAGGCAACAGCTGTTCTCAGTGCTGGGAGCATCCCTTTTTAATTCCCTCGTTACATCTGTTAACTCGTTTGCCCCCTGTGAGAAGGAAAACGAATCATGGATGTCTTTTGTTTGCTAAATGTTAACAGCCCTGTGGAAAAACCCTATTAAATATTCATCCTACCCTGCTCTTCTAATTTAGACAGTTACAGTTCTAACAAGCCCCAGAGAAGAGTTCTTCATTCTCTCAGTCGAAAGTACAGTCAAACATTTCTGCAGGCTTTTCTGTACTCTGCATTACCCCCAGCCAAAGTTTCTGCTCCCCCAAGTTCTGTGCTGCTTTTATTCTTGCATATCTTTTTGTATAAGGCACTACAGTTGGAGAAGTAAAGGTTTCCAAATGCATTCATCCACGTTCCTGCTTTAATGGTAAAGAAAAGGAACATATTTGCTATTGCAAATGCAAGGAATGATTGGTGGGAGGGGGCAGGTGTCAGCAAGTAAATACTTCCCACCTGGGGGAAGGAGAGGGAGGGGTCTAAGAGGTTTTGAAACCATAAGTTTGTTGCAAGACTCTGGACATTACACCATCTGTTGCTTTCTTGGGTGAAAGGAAATGTTTTTACTCTTCAGAGCGCTTATCCTCCCTCTTGGTTGTATCAGCAAGACAGAACAGAGATGGCTTCACAGTCCCTGTTTTCCCATGTGTTTGTTTCCATGCTTTCCCATCCCTACCAGGTGCATGCTTCCACAAAGAGGAGGATGGGCACAGATGAACAGGACCAGCTCTCTCTCTGCTCCCTGCTAGCCTTTCATTGTGGCTCCACCGTGCCTTGCTCCTGAGCTGATTTCTGATGACTCACAACAGGAGGGAAAAAATCCTCAGATACACTTTTTTGCTTGAAAACACCAGGGAATGGAAGAAAAAGGGAGATGGAGAGATTTAGATTGAGGGAAAGGGAAGAGAGTTTTGATGCCAGCTCCCTTTCTGAATAAATGTTATGGGTGATGACTTGCAGATCTTTAATATGGCCTGTGTTACTTTAGGCTGATTCGTTCCGTACAGTGACCTGACCAAGCCTGCGAGACTCAGGGCATGTGCCTTGCTGTGTTTCAGGCTCTTCTTGAAGTCTGAAGCAAGAAGTTGCTCTGACCAAGCTGGTGATGACCTCTTGGCTGTGCTGTAGGCTCCTGCCTGCAAATATAAAGGTTTCTTGGTCAGCAGGGTTAAAATAAGTGCATGAGGTCCTGTTCCTAGTGAGGGGAGCTATTATCTTTTCCTGTGGTGCTTGTTACCACTGGTCAGAGACAAAATTGGCTTTCCCAGCCCTGGGCAGGCTGTCCTACATCTCTTAGCCCCCTCCATGGTCACAGCCAGGGAAGGAGAGAAAAGTTCAGCCTTGTTTGTGCAGGAGGAGAGATCTCAGAGGGGTGGCACTGGATTTTCCAAGCATTATCATTTGCTGACTACAGCCAACAGTGGCCAAGAAGCTGCTGGTGAGCACCTAGCATGTAGAAACCCCTCATGGTTCTTTCATCCTTCCCTACAAAGAGAACATCATTGCCAAGGAAAAACTGATGGTAGCGAGGGGCTGTCAGCTTCTGAGGGTTGAGGGGCCAGCAAGGACAGGATGGTGCTTCTTTCCAAATGATGAAGTTAGTTCACTTGGGGAACTTCCTACTCCAGAGTAATTAGCAAGGTAGACAGGTGTTTGTAGGAGGAAGGTGTTGGAGAGTGTGGTGTTACCTCCTAGGGCAGGAGTGAGCGGTCAGGTCGCTGCTCCAAACCACTGGCAAGTGTCACAGGCCACAGGGAAAGACACAGAGGGAGAGGAGGATTTGCAGAAACAACAGGAAAGATTAGGGAGTCAGTCTTGGGGAACAGCTTGTTTCTGAGACCCTGAGGCAATCTTCTTAGTTTGTAGTTGGGCAAAAGTCAGTCAATCTCCTCCATCATTTTTGCTGTCCGGATTTGATATAATTTGGAAAAACACACAAGCTGATGGGAGGGATGGAGGAAGCTGTGTTTCAAAGAGAAGGAAACAAGGGTCTCCTCTTCCGTCTGAGCCACTCGTTCCAGTGTGTACCTTTTGTCAGCAAGCGGCTTTCCAGACTGGCTGCATTGAAATTAGCCAACAATCCCACTGAACTTTGCAGGAGTGGGCTGGACTTTCAGACATGCCAGAGCTTGAGAAACAAAGCATGTATTAAAAAAGAATACCTTTAAATCCTCTAAAAAAAAAAAAAGCTTAGGTTTCAGAGGGCATAAAGTGCTCTTATTTCCCTAGCACATATTCTATATGTGGAAAGCAAAAAAAATTTATGAAAAAAATTGCAGCTAATAAATTTTTTAAGTGCAGAAATGTTTCTTTTTTACATATAGTGGTGCCCAGTAGCACCACTAAAGTTAAAGATCTGTCAACAATTTCGTCAATAAACCCCCAATTTTCATGAGCTTATTACTCAGCCATAAAAGCCTGCTTCTCAGTTCAACTTGCCACATGAGCCCTTAGTTCCTTCCTCCCTCCAGTCTGAAGCCTGGGGAGTATATACAGATGTGATTTAAACCTTTACTCCACCCTGATTTTGCACCACCAGAACACTATTAGCAGGACTCCTTATTTGTGTCTCAAAGAAACAGAAAAAGTGGAGGCACAAGTCTTTATGTTTATACCACAGAGGAACACTGTTAGAATTAGATCTTGTTTAACAATACAATGAAATTGGTTTGGCTGTATTTAGAGCTGCAGGAATACAAAATGGAACAGCAGGCAGATTTCCAGGGCAGTGTTTCCTATGAAGCAGTCTGGCTTCATGTAGGAGTTGTGGGAGAGAGAGGGGGAAAGAGATTCAGTCTGACATTTTGCTGTCTAATGCTTTATTATCTCCACTGTTTGGGAGTGCTTTGAGCTTCCCTGGCTTCTAAAAGGTAAGGGTTACTAAGGGACCAAACTAATGTTAAAAGAACATTGAGAATCTTAGGAGGCTTCTCAAAAGAAACCAAAACCAAAACCCACTCAAAAATTGTTCAGTTTTCCTAGTCCAGTGGTCATATGTGCATGAAGGTAAGGTCCTTCTTCTAACTGTCTTGAGGAATGAGGAGAACAAAGGGTGAAAATGGGGGAAAAAAAAAGCAATATCAGATCTTCAGAGTCAAAACTACCAGTTTGAATAGGAATAGGATCTAGCTTCTCTGCATCCCAGCCCAGTGTTCCAACCATCAGAGAGTGTTGCTGTGTGATTAGAAATCTCCTTTGGACTTTTAAAAGACACCTCACTGCTTGCTGTCTACACCTATGGCAGAGAAAGAGTCAAGACACGAGCTCATCCAGGGCAAAAGCGCCTTGATCTTGAAATTTCTTATGTATCAACTTCAGTAAGCCTGATTCGGGATTGCTGAGCATCCTATTCTGGCTTTCCTCTAGACAAGTTCGCCTTTGAAATTTTTTGTATAGCCACTTGATCCAACCTGCTGGAGGAAACTTGGCATCTGACTAGATACCAAGAAAATGTGTTGTCCTATTTGGGACATGCAGCCATGAAAGGCTCTTTTTCCTAGGGGCCACAGTAGCTTGTTTGTACAAAAATAGATAGTCTTTTCTCTAGGACACTCCCTGAAAGAATCAAAAGTATTAGTTCAGCTCCTACTTATGAAGCATCTTGGATCCACATGTCCTAGGAGATGCTCCATATCACTAGATTTTAACTCAATCTGCTTTGAGTTTGTCAAGGTCCGCAGCTAAGGGCTGGGCTGCCCTATGACTCCAAAGTGTTTCTTAGATATCTCCTACATGTTTATAGGGCAATCAGATAACCAGATGATCCAGATATTCTTCAAAATTCATATTCAGATCGTTCAACTTTATATGAAAGAATTCAGCACCATGGGAACAGATTTGCCAAGCCAATAACCACTAGTCTGAACCCCAATGAATATCAGAGGCATCTGGGAACCATAGATCATCTTCCATGTGAAGGACGGAGAAAGACACTCTCTGGGACAGCCGAGGTCCTGGTTCAGGCATGTTTCTATTTCTAGGAAATACGTATTCAGGTTCCTTTAAGTGTCAGAAACCTGAGTATTTGCTCTCACCATGGATTTATTCAGGGGAAAATTCCTCTGTAGGCGTCTGGCCGCATAGGATTATGGCTTGGAGACCTTTTTGAAATCTAACCAGGTTAGAGAAAATCCTGTGTGGGACTTGGCTTTGGAGGGGCATGTACCTTGTGTTGCTTTAGGGTTGAAGGTATCGGCAGGATTTCTTGATGATCCTTTGTACCATTTACCTCTGCCAGGCTTACCCGCTCCTTTCTGCTCCCTTTCTTTGGCAATGTGCAGCAGACACACAGAAAGGTGGCTATTCATGGCCTGGCAGGTGGAAGATTAATTCTGACAGAGGAAGAATTTCTTGATGAAGTGACTTCAAAGGCAAAACACTGGGGGGGGGGGGGAGCACGCAACACTTGTGTGAATGAAGAAGAGGGAGGCTGTGCCAGTTGGCATCAAACACTAGAAGAATAACCTTTGTCCTCAGGGCTGACACTGGCAGCTCAGCTTAGTGCATTGGCAGCTCTGCTTGTATTGCAGTTTCGGCTTCCCCCAGCTCCTGGCTGATTCACATCGAGGGGCACAAAGGGCATCTGGCCCATGTCCAGTGCCTGCACCAGGTAGAGAAAAGAAAGCTTTGAAAGAAGTGATAGAGGTATGTAACAAATCTCTCCTGGGAAAACGGAGCTTTTTATCCCTCCTTCCTGCTCAGGCTGCTGTTGTAGTAGAGCTGACTAAATCCCCAGTGGCCTTGAGGCCTTTCTGTAAAGTTTCTCTCCCCCTGCCACAAGCTGTAGTAGCCAGTGGATTTTTATATTTTTTATTATTATTATTTAAATTCTGTCACATAGTCTTCTTCAGGCACGTGAATGAGTTGATTCAGCTGCCTTGGTAAGCACCATGGGAGAGGTCTGACTGACTGTTGTCTTCTTTTGTGGATTGCCTTCCAGTGGAAATTTCTTTCATGAGGTGGGTGTCTCAAAAGATCATGATGGCATTTGAAATGGAGGGGAATACAGAAATACCAGAAACAAATCCCTGCTAGCAGGGCCCAGTATCTCACCTAAAGCACCCACACAACAAAAATGAGTAGCCTGCGGGAGTGAAACAAGAATTAGCCATGAGCCTTTGCAACCTTTCCACTGAAGCACTCTCATTCTCTTTCGGACCACATGGTTCCATGTCTGAGGTGTCCTGGACATGGATGAAGATAGACAGATATGAAGTCCTGTGGAGGTAGCTGTATTTCCTCCTGAAACATACTATCTGTAAGGATCACACAACTACCTTCAGTGTGGGAAGCAGCAGCTCTTGTACAGCAGAGATAAATGCTCATTATACTCCAAAGCAGGAAGTGAAGCAGAATGTTGTATCTAGATCAAACTATGTGAGATATTGAAGGAGACAGAAGTTACCACATTATCAACTAGCCAGGGCTTTCAAGCACATCTTCAGCCCTTGTGAAAAGTGTGCTTTAGTTTCCTAACATATTTTAAAGTGGGCTACGCAAGCACCAAGATAATTCAGAAACTTCAGCATAATTCTTCTCAGAAGTTTGTCATTCAAAAGTTAAGCAGGCTCATCCTGGCTTAATTTACAAGAATGTCAGACGTGCCAAGCTGAAGTCGAAGTTGGTTAAGGCTCATCAGCCAAAGAATTCTTTGTCTCAGGTGACTTGTAACATGACTTCACCTGACCTTTTTTCCCTGCTCCTGTTGAAAGAAAGTAATTGACTGGTTTAGACAGTAGAAAGCCGTACAGCAGACTTTCAAATAATACAGCCTCACAAATCTGCTGTGTAGGTTTTCTAACTTACTAATCCCAGTATTTGGGGTTGTCTCAGAAGGTGGGTTCCAGAGATGGCAAATTTCTTTGAGATGGACTGAACTTGGGGAAAGATCAAGGAAAATCAACATCAAAGATTTTTAATGCAAACCAGCAAGGATTATGTACGCAGTCATGGACAGCCCTTTCATTAACTTCTTCTATCACAGGCAAGGAACAACTTCATTTGGCCTTGTGGATTATGAAGGTGTTTAACCAGACTGATCTTTTTGTTAAAGCTAAAGGAGCAATGCCAAGTGTGTTGTGTCTGATAATGCCCATGGCCATATATATGGATAAGAAAAGCTCTGGTGGCTTTCAGCAAGACAGTTATTCTGGAACAATGAAGAGTTCTACATATCCCTCCAGATTTTATAGCTGGTTTTAATACTCCAACTGTGAAGGGCAAGGTAAAGTGTGAGGTAGAGGAAACATTGGGTTCAGAGGCTATCAGCAGCTAAGCCCACAGTTTGATAAGATAAACAGTATTGGATACACCATCTGTAAGATTTCGTGCAGCACCATGCAGCCTCAGCTGCTTATTCCAGCTTCTGAACCACAGCACGTTGCTCCATCCATGCCATATCAACACTGCTGTTGAGGTCCATGCTCTGAGCCCTTTGTGTTGCTGTTTAGGGCATATTTCTTTGCTATCACAGAGAAGAATGAGGGGATTGAACAGCTGGGATTGAGGGGGTAGAGGACTCCCAGCTTTAGTGGAATGATGCTTGGAAACAACTTTGGGATGCAAAGCAGAAAAAGCTGCTTCTGACTTCTTCCATCCTCCACAGCTGTCAGCCAGGGAGTCTATCTACCACAGCCTTTCTAATGTGTTAGTGGCAGATCTGAAGCAATTGTAGCTCAAAGGAACTTGCAGTACTCCTATAGCAACCTCTGTAAACACAATGTCACAGAAGTGAGGCCAGCAGCCAATCTACCAGCTCGCTGTCAGGGAAGCGGCAGCCAACACCTCTTGTTCTCCTCCAAGAACACCACAAAGTCCCCACTGACTCCTGTTGCTTCCTTCAGTTTACATGGTTTCTTCCATTCAGATGTTGTTTTAACTTTCAAATCTAGCAGCAGCACAAGTTGGTGATAGCAGTGATCCTCAGATCTCAGAACATCTCTCTCTCTCTCCATGCAGACAGAAAATATCCCAAGAGTAAAAGATGAGCTACAGCCATGTTTTCAGATATAATTCTGCATAATAATCTGTTTTTTCTCAAGGGTTAGAAACTCCCATCTGGCTCATTATAGGTATGGAGGTTAGTATCAACTTCCCCTGAAATTCAAGAGTTTTAAGGGCTGGGGCTTAGTTGTCACTTCTTGGAATACAGCCCAGCAGGAAGGACAGCTGTTGCGGATGTCTGATGAGTGATGGCTGCTACTGGGAGTCTGCAGAGCTGGGGAATAAAATATGTTTGCTCCTGCTTACCATTATCAAGAAGAAGAAGTCATAGTTCCTACAGTATTATTTAGCACTGGTACATAGTGAAGTCAGAGCTTTGTGGGGTATGGCAAGGATGTGATCCTGATTCCAGGGAAATCAAACAGATCCCCAGTTCCATAAAGAGTCAGAGCGTTGGTGCCAGGGAAAGGAAAGGCAAATGTTTTTGGACAAAAAAACTAAGAAATTCCTAATGCATTTGCAGACTATGGTGTACCTTATCAGACCTTAAAGGAAAAGTATGATTCACAATGGCCGTGCATGTCTTCAGCCACATGTGGACCACAGTTCAAGGATGACAGGAACTGAAAGGAGAGACAAGATGCTGGAACCAGCAGGGATGCATCACGGATGGGTTAGTGGGGGACTGCTTTAGACCATTTGTGAAAGGTTTAATTGTTTTAAACCTTTTCTTGTATGCTGTTACACACATTCCTCTTCTATTCCCTATATTCCATACTCTCACAGCCTCTCCTCCATCCTTATCTATGTATTTTTGCCCTCGAGTCTGCCCAAACTTGAACAGTAACCTGAAGGGAAAGAGGCTATCCTAAGGCAGTTGCCTCTCTAAGGGAAAAACCCTTTCCCTCCATCCTCAGTGAGTACATAACACGTCTGCCTTTCTTCTCAAGACACTCTCTCTTCTGCTAAACTAAAACCTGAGAAAACCATAACCAACCCAAAACAAACCTCTAGCATTCTGAACGGGATATGACAGTTTTAAAGGAACTGAGTAAATAGTTTATCCCACAAGGAGAAACAATATTTTTGTTTTTCTAAATAAGTTGTCTTGTACATGTAGAATTACTGAAAAACCACAGGAATCTCATGTCTGAGCTGAGACATACTTTGAGACTGGACTCCAAAAGGGCAGTGCTTTCAGTCCATGACTGTCTGGAAGCTAACTTACAGAAGTAAGTGTGCAAAGTCATGGGCTTACAACTCGACTTAGACCTGTTACCACAGGGTATGTTTTAGTGCTCAGGAGAAGAGGAGCAATACATCCATAGATGGAGGTTTTAAAGTACAGATTTGTGCAGCACCTGTCAGGACTGATTTAAGCATTTCTGATCCTACCATATGGGAGAAGATGGACTAGAGGACACCTCATGAGCCCTACTTGTTGTATTGGTGTTAAGTACTAGGTAGAATTGCAAGATTGCCCTCACAATGTCGTCACCACTGGGGCTCAAGGAAACATCCCTCTATTTTGTGACTCTGATAGGAGCTCTGATGCCAGGATAAATACAGATTTCAGTTGCTGTTCAAAGACCCCTAATGATTCTCCACAGGTTGTACCACTTGAACTGATTGTGAGCCACCAGTTTGTCACACTGGCCAGTTGGTAGGGTGGAGAGTCTTCTTTGTCTTTCCTTTCCCTTGCCTTTCTTTTATCTACTGTAAGTTTGATGGTAAGTCCATAGATGCAATGGGATTTGAGTAAGTTTACACTGCCCTTTTAGTCTTAGGTCCCTGGCCTAGCTCAGATGAGATTGGCAAGGCTTTGCTGAAGTCCTAGAGTTCTGTAATGAGGAACTGAAGAGTTCCACCAAACGACTATCTTCAGCATTGCTTTTCACTACACCTTCCATTTTAATCCACTGTGTTTTATTGCTTGTTTGTGGGATGGTTACAACATCCTTGTTCTGTGATTCCCTCTGCTGCGCATTTAAATCCCTGATGTGCACTCAACCTGAGTTCCAGGTTAGCATAATTTTTCTATATACAAATATGTATTTACTGAACATCTTTAAAAAGTATTTGTGTGGGATTTAAGATAACATTGAAATTCCTTTTGCTGATGATTTATAAAACTATTTTCCTCCTGTCTAGACACTTTCAATATTTGCAATTATCTGATGGAAAAATAAACGTTGGAGTATTCGTTCCAAACTTGCATCGGAGAGGGGAAAAAAAAAGGTCTCCATCATGCAAAGTAAATGCTCTTCTGTCAAATCAGCTAGGAAGAATCTGCTAAGAGGCAAAAGACAGGGAGGATGAGTTGGTTAGTGCTGTACTCAGGTGTAGAACTTGGATAAGGAAGGGGAACAGAGTTTTTTATAGCTCCAGGGAGAAGAAGGAAGAAACAAGCTATTATGCCAGAGACGTTTTTCTTGGGCTGATTGCAAAATTAGCTGGAGCTGAAGTTAATTGATTGTGTAGGCAGATGAAACAAACTTGAGATGACTATAAATAGTAACAATCTTGCTTTCCATGCAGCTGTAAATCTGAGCTGGGGAGCTGTCTTAAATTAGTTGTGAACATTCACAAACAAGGGAGGGAGAGTAGAGTAAAATAAAATAAAATAAAACAAAACATGGTCAAATAAAATACACATACACACAGAGCCCAGCACAGAGAGAAATTTTCAGGGTCACCCCTTCCAAGACAGATGAGAGCTAGAATTTGATCTCAGAGATGTTGTGGCCTGATGCATTTTACCTGTCTCACCCCCTCAACCACAGCCTGGGAGAGGCAGAATTCAGTAATTTCTTTCTTTTGTCTTTCCAGGATTTTATGACAGATATTGTTTCTGCCTCTTCATTGAGGAAGAGGGGGAGTGAAGCAAGGGGCTAGGTCTGCTTGTCTGGATACTGACAGCTAGGGCTGCCGGAGAAAGAACACCACATCCTATTAACCATTGGAATTGGGAAAGACATTGTGTGCTCTGTGGAAACTGCGAATACATGTGGGCAGACCCTTGCCGTATTTTTTTTCTCTCTTTAAGGTGGAGGAGTTTGTTTCTTTTCATCAGGATTAAGCTTCATGATTAAACTCTGCTCTACCGGCTGTGATGAACGACAGCCTGATGAGGAAGAGCTATGGTTGAAAACCCAAAAGAGAGATGTCTGTCAAAGTTAGAGCCTTCTCTGCATGTCGCAGGTGGCAGCTTTTAGTATCTGTACCAGTACCTCTGGCCTAGCTGGTGTCCAGAGAAGTTGATCTCCTCGCAGTGTAAAGACTACAGGTGTGAATGTAACCTTCCTTGCGTCACTCCCCTGAGAGCTGCCAGTGGACCTAGCTTTTCATCCACATGGGGCTGTTCTTGGTCATTTGTCTGTCCATCTGCCGGAGGGGGTCACCCTGTAAATACCAACTGACAACTTAATTCTCACAGTTTATGACTAAAAAGGTAGAATGATGTCATCTGAAATTACAGAGTAATTTGAAGTAACAAATGCATGACTAGAATTTGGTTAGGATGAAAGATGTAATATTTGGACTATTTCAAAAGGGGTCATCAGGCTATTACCACTAGCACTACTGTTTGAGCCATACCTGTGGGCTGCACTCTGCTCTGGTGTGTTGGCATCTGTGTTTAGCAGGAGAGACTTCCCACACTGAGGAGTTATGGTTTACAGATACAAGCCAGACAAAAGGGTAGGAGTAGAAAAGACAAACATAAAGGTTTACCCAGCCATTTCAGCAGGCCGCTGGCTAGTCTGGAGGCTGCCTGCTTCCCACATCTCTCACAGGAAGGTGACTGTAGCGACTGTTTTACAAGTAGGGCAAGTGAGGAACATTCGCATGGTCAGCTGGGTGTGGAGGATGAGTAGTAACTTTTCCAGCTCGGGTAACTCCCTTGGTTGGCTACACTTCTGCTGGGTGATGACAAGGCAGTTCAGGAGCCACCAAAGGCTGTGTGGAAAGGAAGGACAAGCTGGGGCAGTACAGCAGGCCACTTCATGCTGCCATGTGCTCTGCT
Organism: Leptosomus discolor; assembly: GCF_034619465.1. Classification (NCBI taxonomy): domain Eukaryota; kingdom Metazoa; phylum Chordata; class Aves; order Leptosomiformes; family Leptosomidae; genus Leptosomus; species Leptosomus discolor. The sequence goes on along the minus strand of NC_141395.1, from coordinate 17,273,788 downwards.
AGCCCATTTGATGTACCTGAGAGCCACCACACTGGGGGGAAGACTTCCTTGGCTTGGCTATTCTACCAAGGCAAACAGAGCCCAGTCCAGCTCAGCAAAGAGCTTCTGTAGTGTTCTGCTAAATACAGCATATTTGTATGAATTTTAAACCTGTTCACTTCACAGCCCTAGGGAATGAGCCTCTCTACCTACCCTCAGAATGAGCCCCTCTACCTATCCTCAGAATGAGCCCATGACATTATAATGTGACTGTGATTCCTCTCTCTGACCCATTAAAGCACATCTGGGACCTCTCCAAAGCACAAGGAGCACCTGAATGTTCTTAAAATGGGTGTAAGATAGGCAGAGTTTATTCTCCTGGATTCGTTCATATGCTCAGGTTTGACCCAGCCTGCCAGGCAATGTCTGCTCAGTACATGTTGCGAGGTCTGCTGTATCAACAGCACCAGATGTGGTGAGTAAACCAAGGCAGTGGTTTGACTGCTAAAGCACCTAGAGGAAAACCCTCTTGGATTGTATTTCTCACGTAGTTTGTTTGCTGATAAGAAAATGCCAATCCAAGAGCCTAGGACTAACCCCTCCCCCCGCAAAAAAAATCATGCATGCACTCTCCATCTGACCTGTCACCTCCCTCCTGACAACTGAAGGCATCTGTGTTTATCTTCTTTTTTACTGAGTTTCAAAAGACAATGCTCTGTTCTCGTGGGGTATTCTTTTATCAGCTGCAGAGCCAGGAACCTAAAAGGAGTTAACCAGGAGGTCACTTTCCAGCCATTTCACTACTCAGTCAGAAAAATCACCTTGAAGCTTCCACGTTTAATCAAGACATTTTTACAGCTTTTCTGCTAAAGGGAGAGACGCACTTTGATTGAAGATAAAATCCATCAAATGATGCAATTCATTTATTCTGGCGTCGCAGAGTCTCTGACCATTTGAGGAAAAGACTCACTGCATGTGTACGAGTGCATCATAGAGAGGAAGGCTTCTTTTTCAGGGGGATGGGGGAAGACAGATTGTTTGGCCTGTTCTTCCAGTCCAATTTTAACATCTCTGTCCTGCTGAACCCCATTTGACTGCTCTGAGAAGACAAACAAGACAAATAGCTCCTGTTGAATATGTCCTGTCCAAGGCCTGTCTGTCAGATTTGGCCTCTGATTTCACCAGCTTCTGTGAGTGTACCTTCCATTTGGAAGACACTCACCCCTTTGAAATAACACTATCATTTCATGAGACACGGGAATCAGTTATATACGCCCTCATTTACTTGCCAATATCTGCTAGTGTGCTGTATCATTCATGCTCTACTTGTAAAAAGCCTGCTCACCCTTATCCTGGTCACAGAAGTGAATGGGAAACTTTGGGTCTTCCATGAAGTCTCTGTCTATGCACAGCCATGATCAGTGTTTGCTTCCCTCTCCTTCTGCAGTAAGAAGCATTCTTCCAAGTTTTGAGACACTTTAATTTCTACCACACACCCTATGGTCCCAGCTCCAATGTAGGTTAACACAGATATGTCTGAATGGGAATCAGGTGTGTCCAAAACTCAGGGCCCCTACCAGGATAAGAGCAGAGTTGCAAAATCCCTGAAATACCTGTATTGACACATTTCAACCAGCTGTGTAGCAAGCAATGAGGAAAGGCTTATTTCGTGCCTCTTACCCACTCACACCTCTTTCATGTTTTGCCCAGTTGGACATCTGGCATGTTTTTTGCTACACGCCCAATGCTGAGCTTTCATTTCAGGTGACCCATTCTGATTCTATCAGAACTGACTTCTGCCCTTATAAATGCGTGGAACTCAAGGCTTGTCTTGAGGCAGAGCCAAACACTGGAAACGTTGCTCAGCAATGGGTCAACCTCAAAGGGTTTGAAGCATCTGCTCTTTTATGCTCCCAGGGATTCACATGCTGATGCCCATAACTGTTGGTCTCTGAGTGAGGCAGATGGTATTGTCCTGGGTGTCTGGCCTAGCTGATTCCATCACTGTAGGTTTCTTCTGCAGCTCATCTTACATTTGTTTCCCACTGGAACCATGCAAGAAGAGACTTGCTACTGGCATTATGTTAATGGAAACCAAACGTATGCACCTGGTCCATCCTATTGTACTGAACACGCATCCCAGCTGAGATAGCACAGGGATCTAAAATAACCAACTGCTGAAAGGTTGTGCAGAAAGAAGTTGCAGGAGGATCTTATTTGGACAATAGAAGGGATGACATTATTCCAAGACCAAAAAAGAATGAGAAATTAGTCTGGAAGGAAGATACCAATATGCTGAGACATCAAGACACTTTAGCTACACACATCACACTGATTCAACAGAAAGCATGTAACTCAGTCCCTTGGTCCAAGTTTCCCAAAAGCAAGGGACTTCTAAAATTGTAACCAACACTGACAGATTAGCTGATCTTCAAGTCATAGGTACTATAGATCTCCAGCTGTGTCAGTCCCAGTCCAATATGAATTTCTATGCTGTCTAGTTCTGCCTATGATACCATCATACATGTTCAGCAATATCATGTTATCTCTACTGAACATGAAAATATTGTCTTAGATACGAATTCAGCTTTGTTCATCTCACACCCTAATGTCTCAACTCTGTTAAGAGCAAAATTTTTAGAACTTCTGACTTCAAACATACAAGTAAGAAAGAAGCCACCAGAGATGTCAGTAGAATAGGTTGGCTCTCAGGACTGGAAAGGGAGGATCAGGGATCTTCAAAGCAGACACAGAGCCTTGAGAGGAAAGTACAGGGGAGTGTGGAAGCTGCAAGACAAGCCAGTAGACTGGGTGGGGTGGAGGGCAGCTGGGAAAGGGGTGGTGAAGTCAAAATGGAAAAAGTTGCTGGGTGGATCAAAGTCCAAACACGGATTTATGAGAGGCATAAAAGAAATTTGGAGGGTGAATACCATGAGTGGTGATGGGATTCAACCATATTCTGAAGATTTTGGGGTGGAGAAAGAGACAGAATTCCCAACAGAAGTTCATGTTCACTGATCCTTTACCTTTTACTTCTTAAGAGTCTACATTTGTCCCTGCACCAGAACCCCCATCTCCACCTTATTTTGCAGTGTTTTGCCTACTTGTGCTTCTAGCCTTCTAGCCTCTTGCCTTGCTGCATGCTCCTATCAATGCCAGGATGGCTTAGCACTGGTTTTTCAGTTCACCCTAGCGAGGCTCTCTCCCTTTTATTCATTATTCATTATTTATTTTCAAATCTGTCTGGTTGAGGGCCAAATGCCCTGAATTCCAAGAGCTCCTTTTTTGTGCTTCTTTTCTCCCCTTGAGAGATCAAGTAATGCTGTGGACTTTCAGTCCTGGAACATACTGGTGATGGAAGTGGAGAGGGATTTCTGTCATATCTAATTCTCCGTCACAGCCTCATGGTTCTTCTGCTACTGAACAGCAGCAGGTAGAATGACAGAGACAAAGACAGCAAATCTCTAAAAGCTTAGAAAATCCTGGATACACCTTAGCCATCTCTGGTAAACACAAAGTTTCTGTGACTTCAAAGAGCAAGGAATTCGTTCTGCTAGTGCTTCTGGAATGAGATAGCTCCCTACACCAGCTCTTGTCCTCAGCAGTCTTGGAAGGCACAAGCTGGCTAGTTGAAGTGAAAGCAATTAATGGAGACATTTTTACTACCCTTATTAGAGGCAGAAGGAGGCTTTGATATAACACAATATCCACTAGATGATGCAATTAATTTATTTTGGCTGGCCAGAGCGTTCTTGCCTAGGTCTGTGTATTATTAGAGGGTGGTGCAATGGTTGTTCTTCCCACTGCTTGCAGGCCCTAGGGTCAGGTTCTGCTCCACCAATAACATGACTCATCTCTGCATAAAACAATTCCTTAAGTGATACAAAAGTGACCGCAACATCAGTCAGCTTCCAATCATCTGAATCCAGTAATGATGGCTACTTCCCCAGAATGTTCTTCAGAGCCACTCACACACTTGTTCCTAACCGCAGAATGAAAGTCTGCGGGGAACTTGTTGGTTTTCACAAAGTATCATGTGAGAAAGGCCCTGGGTTGGATATTACTTATGTTTCTGCCCTTATTAATATGCATCTCCTCACATCCAATTAAATTGGATAACCTTGCAGACACACACACACTTGTCCTAATGTAGGCACATGTTGGAGAAGGCGATAGCACTGTGGTGGTAGCCAACCCACCCAACTTTGACTACCCAATATAATCAAGTACCTCTGAGTTTAATGCAGAGAAATGGTCATCTAAGTGACAACTCTGTTCCTAGTTGCCCTTTAGAGAAGCTCATCTTGGACCAATTGGCTGTAAAAGGAACCAAAGTTAGCAACCAGATAAATAGATACCAAAAATTGATGTAAACCCCTTTTGCTCCCCACTCCTCCATTCTTTCTTCTCTAGCTTCTCTTAAACATGTGTCTTCTGGGTCAAATATGTGAGAGAGCTAACTATGGAAGATGAGTGGGTTAAGACCATTAAACTTCATGTTGGAACCCTGGAAGAATTAATCTTAGCGCATACTCCCTGTCAATTTTCCACAATTATTGAGAAGTAAAGGGACCTCAGCCAGCCCCAGCCCAGGTAACATGGCGGCACTGTGGGGACAGCCCCTCTGTGTTTCTCTTGGCTTATGGATGCTAGGGAGAGGAAAACAGTGGGTTGGAGAATTTGCATCCTCTGGGTTGAAGAAAGCTCTTTGGGGCAAGTAATGCAACTGGATTTTTTAATTAAATCCTTATGGTCTGCATAATTAGAACTACTAATTATGCAGTAGCTCCAAAATTCATTTAGGAAGGTCGGGTTCTTTATGACATGGCAAATGGACCTAAAAAAGAAGTTGTATTGTCAGAGGGTCATAATCTGAGTTTAGGTAGAAAACTAATCTCTGATTCCACAAAAAAATTATTTTCAGCAACTCTGCATCAAGGACTTACTGCCTCAGTCATGGCTAAAGAAACAGGGGTGTTCATTGTATAATGTTTCCTGTATTCAGGTTATTTCTCTTCTCTGTGGAGGAGACAATCTATGAGGATCTATGAACACATCCTAATACTTTCCCTCCAGTCTGACACTTGTTATAAACTTTACTTTCTCCTGTGTCAGGATATAACTGTATTACTTACAGGATTTAGGAGCAACACTCCTCTCCCCTGTTAGGTAAAAGCCTAGACCTGATTTGTTCATGAAGGCAGATCTTGTCCTCTAGGGAAAGAAACCATAGCCATGATACTGTGAGAAGAAATCTTGGCAGTTGTTAGAAAACATTCCTCTTTTCTGGAGGTTTGAAGCAGGATACCCTGCTAGTCAGAGTAATAGATCAACTTGGAAGAGCAACTTTATAATTTCCTTGGATTTGACATTACTTTACAGTACATAATTTGGTTTCTGCCTGTCCTACATAGAATGAACAGAGAGCCAATTACGCAGATGAATGTGTTCTGACAATAGCATCTGTAGGACAGGGACGTATTTTTGCCAGGAAACATTCAGTATTTTTGAATATTTGTTATTTTTAGGTTTTTTTCATTTACAAGTATTTGTTAATATTTGTTCCACATGGGGTACAGACCTGAAAAAGCCACAAGATTCATGAAGATTCATTCACATCATCAAATGCTCTGGGCATTTTAAGGTCTTGACTATGCTGCAGTCAAGAGCAGTTCCACTTTGCAGGTAATTGGCATCTATTTATTTCACTGGGAACTAATCTGAGATCCTACCAAAATCGTTGCATGTTTGACTAAAAAAAGAATGTCCAGAGGTGAAAGGTGTCTTCTGATGGATGAGTGTGCATGAAGCTCTTTGCAGTGGCAAGATATATTTTGGACTCTCTGGCAATCAGTGCCAAGTTCACAGTGGACACACACAATGTTTTGTACTCTCCCTGTCTTGGTTCAGGACCCATGCCAGAGGAGAAAGGAAAAAAAAAAAGTGATCTCCTGCCCAAATTCTTCCTTGTAATGAATATGTGTGAGACTAACTATGATCACATGGAAATCTCTATTTTGTGGTCATTAAATATTGTGAACATGTTATCAGTCTGGCCGTGTTACCTGCTCTGTCCCCTACAACTCACCTCCAGAAAAATCATTGCTGTATCAAAGAATTTGCTTGAAACTATTCACACCACCAGCTGTACCTTAACCTCTTGGTTACTAGTGTTTAGCTCACAAAATAAAAGGTCAGCTACAAGTGAAATTAAAGTACAGACATGCAAACAGCATCTTCAAAAACAGGGCCAATGTTCACTTCACACAGATCCTCCAGTATTATGGTGCCAGACAAGAACTAGTTAGCTGCCCAGCACCCATGGCAACACCAGGTACTGGAAGTATGAGATTATTGCTAGTATTTGTAATTTATTCTGTGTTAGTACACAGGGTGTGTTATGTGATCTCCACATCGTGGAAAGATATGACCCATTCCTTGTTTTGCCAAAAGCTCATATTCCATAGCTTGCAATGTACAAAGAGTGGGAAAGGGCAATACAGTGCAAACACAGTATTTACCTGGTACAGCTGTTAGGCGAGTCTGTCTGAAAGCTATGGCATTACTGTCTTGCTCTCTGTGGAGGAAGATGCAATCATACACTGTTGTCAACAAGCACATGTGGCCATAATTTGACAAATATAGTATGAACGAGTTTGGTGCAGATTCAAAGTTTAAAGATACATGTAATATGTTTCTGGCTTTTTACCATGGGTTTTGAGGTTTTATTATACTGCTGAGAAAATACACATCAGCTGTACTTCACTGCCTCTCAGCCAAAGTGGACTCTTGAGGAGGCACCATTCCTCCCACTTATCTCCAGGTTCCTAACAAAGGTACAAAATCAGGGGGACAGTCTTTTGAGTCTTCCTCCATAGTCAGCTGAGGAAGGTTCATCACATCTAAGACCTAATGCACTCTCTGAGGGACCTTGCCTTTATAGTGTGGCCAGGAGGATTAGGGAGGTGATCATTCCCCTGTACTCGGCACTGGTGAGGCTGCACCTTGAATACTGTCTTCAGTTTTGGGCCCCTAACTACAAGATAGACATTGAGGTGCTGGAGCATGTCCAGAGAAGGGCAATGAAGCAGGTGAAGGGTCTAGAGCACAAGTCTTATCAGGAGCAGCTGAGGGAACTGGTATTGTTTCGTCTGGAGAAAAGGAGGTTGAAGGGAGACCTTATCACTCCCTACAACTACCTGAAAGAGTTTGTAGCGAGGTGGGTGTCAGTCTTTTTCCAAGTAACAAGTGATAGGACAAGAGAAAATGGCCTCAAGTTGCACCAGGGGAGGTTTAGATTGGATATCAGGAAAAATTTTTTCGTGGAAAGGGTTGCCAAGCACTGGAACAGGCTGCCCAGGGAAGTGGTTGAGTGACCATCCCTGGAGGTATCTAAAAGATGTGTAGATGTGACGCTCAGGGACATGGTTTAGTGGGGGACTTGGCATTGTTAGGTTTACGGCTGGACTTGATCTGAAAGGACTTTTCCAATGTAGATGATTCTACGTTTCTATGTTTCTACTTGTAGACTACAGAGGTAGGATTTTGAGTGCTTAATATTAGATGGGATGAGTCTGGGTATTAAAGCAGAAGTTCAAAGCAGAATGGAGAGCTCATGCTCAGGAGGATTACTTGAATTTTAAGATCTGTAACCCAGCAGCAGCCCATTTGAGAGCCTTACCCTGCAGTAAGGGTGTCTTATCCTGGGTGCTTAAATCCTTACGAGTTTCCACTGCTCTGATGAACTCTCTGGAGGGATTATATCAGTCCATAGGGTGAAGACCTTACAGAGAGTGGGACCTGTCATAAGCAATGGTCATAAGTGAAAGCACAGTGAGCACTCCAAATCTCAAAGCAGTAATTTATGAAATCTCGGTAGAGAGACTACAAAGACTACTTTGCTTTTGATACTTTCATATTAAGGTAATCAAGCATTGCCTTCTCATTGAAGACCGTGAAAACAAGAAAGGTGAATCTGAGCAGGAAAAATGGTGTCTGACTGGTGTCACAAAAAGAAGGTATAACCACACAACCCTGCTAAGCCTAGAACTTGTGAGACAGATTGGAGTTCTTGTGTTATTATAAGCATGTGAGGGTGGGCAGCCTCCTTAGAAGTAGATCCACATATTTTTAGGTATATCAGCCAAAAAGTGGGACTTGTGCCATCCCGGGCCACCCTTAGAAGCAGGTGGGCTCAAGCAGAATAGAAAATTAGATCCCAAATGAGCTGCCTTGAGTTTCTTGTTGGAAATGCCAAAACCAGGAGTGACCTTAAATTTTGCCTCCTGCTCTGAGCATCAAGAAAACATCAGGATTCCCAACTTTCTCTTCTTTCCTGAACATAAGCAGATGTGCTTTTAACTAAAAACTCAAAGGGAAACCAGTCTCTGCAGAAATGGTAAGAGGAATTGGAGAAAAATCCATATACACTGGAAAAAAAAAGGAAAAACATCACTGACCCTGGACAGACTATTTTATTTCTGAATTGACCCAAACCATTTTGAGCCAGATGAGTTCAGTAATGAATTACTTTCCAGTAACAGTGCAGGGATACAGTTCAGGACATTTTCTCAGTAGATGGGACACTCTTTGTTATACTGTAATGGAATGCAGATGTTTCTTCTTTTGCCTTGTGCAACGATGATTATCTATAGGGTTTTTCAGAGTCTTTAGGCATGAAACAACTCACAGATTCCAGGCATGGAGACTGCAAAGAGCAAACTTCCAAACTACATATCCCAGAAGGCTATAACACAAGGGGAAAGCACAATTTGAACACTGAAGTGACAGAAACAGAGTATTTTGGGTTCATTTTAATACACCATGAGAAAACATTTTGATTTCAGGAATGCTGAAATGTTTTGTTTTCTTTGAAAATGTCAGGCAAAATGCTTTGACTTTGCCAGAGAAAAGTTTGTTTGTTTTGTGTTTTTTTTTTTTTTCCCCAAAATTTCCACCCAGAGAAAAATGTCTTGACATTTCAGCTTTTTGTTCCAACATGGGATAAAAACAAACATTGAAATGTCAGGATTTGCTGCAGGATAAAAATTCTGAATTTTACCCAATTTTTGGTGTAATGCCTTGGCCCCAGCATTTACATTTTACTTTGAAGTATTGGTGGATGTTCAGAGGATGGGAGGGATTTTGTAAGAGAGGATCACATGTTCAAAAGAACTTAGAAACCTATGATGTGATGTTTTAGACCATTTCAGGATTGAAATTAACAGGTAATTGATGCAAATAAACTGGAAGAAGATGATAGCACAATAAAACATAGAAGTCCTTGTCTCTTGATTTAGTTTTCACTCCTCCTATAAGCAGGCAAACTCTCTTTTGCCTGTATCTGATTTTAGCTTGACTAATGAAAATCAGGAACAACTGGAAGCTCTTCTCTTGAGGTCTTTGGGAGTGTTGCCTGAGTGAGGTCTGACGGAGAAAAAAGAAAACCCAAATCAACCTTGGACAGCTTGGCCCAGTGCAAGATTTGGAGATATCTCAGCAAGTATGGCAAATGCAGTCACATGTCCTATTGGCTGCAAGTAATTAAGCAGCATAAATCTGGATTACTGTCACGATTTACTCTGTACAAACATCCTTAGAGGGATTTAGTTCTGCAAGCATTGAACAATACATTGGTGGGAATGAGCTACAAGAGGATTATGTGTGGATATTGCTTTATGGGGAATGGGCACAATGACAGTAAGATTTATGGTTTTACTGCCTTCACGGATTTCTTGAAAAGCCACCCTTTATATGGCCAAACACAGACTCCAAACTAAAAAAATGAAGAAATACGGAAGAGCTGAACATTGTTTTCAGTTAACTCTGGATAATCCAAGCATTCCAGTGGCAGAACATTACTACCTGTTTTGGAACGTTTCCCACACATGAGCACCCAGAGATGGTAGTATGTCCCAGCTCCGAAGGCCAGACTGTGTTTAGGCGTAGAAAAGCACATGATTCATAAGCACAAGAGCATCCTTCTTCAGTCAGCCCAGAACCCTACCTACAAGAGGCCTAAGGTAAATATTTAGTTTAGGACTACAGGAAATTTAGCATGTACAGAGAAACTCTTCCCTGTTTCCTCTGGACATCCTGCCATTAGCATGAAGCTCTGATCAGGCCATCACGCTTGGAAGCCACCAGCGGACCTGTCCGTCACAAATTATTCTCATGCCTTTTGGCCACAGGGGCTGTTGGCCCTGAACATGGGTTGTGTGAGGCATTGGGCTGTTGGACTTTGCATGCTTCCTGACAGCCGCTGCCCACCCCACCCCACGCACAGGTGGGACACTGCATGGAGTCATCATCCACACTCTGGAATTGGCTAAGAGACACCCACTTAAACCTCCCTAAATTAAACAGTCCCTTTGTGTCATCATCTAAATAAAGTTGCTTTACCTCTGTATTTAACAGAACTCTTTAGATCAGCAGGTTCATGGCCCAGGGCCCTGGAGAGATGTTGACTTTTTGCTGAACAAGAAGTGATACCTCTCACCTCCTGTTCTAAATTTGTTGTATTACTGGGTTAACAGCTCTGAACAAGCTCATCTAGGAATTTCTAATATGTACAGTCAAATATGGTCAGGTGGGTATAGAAATTACAAGGCAGTTCCGAAAGATGGACTGAGGTATTTTCAACATCCCAGATGGATTTTTATTTTAAACTCTTGAACAGCAAAGTCCCAGAGGAGGTCATTTTGAGTGCAGAGGGAACATGCAGTACTTTGAGTAATTTGTGGAGGGTGTATTTCACAGTGCAATGAAGATGATAGACAAGGTATGAGTGCTAAAAATCATGTCAAGGCTGCTAGAATTACACCCTTATTATTTATTGCACAATATCTCTGAGATATGGGATGAACTGGGTTCGATGTTGCACATTCACATTAGGAAAAACAATTTTCTTCCAAAAAAGATATTTGTCTTCCTGTAATGCACAATTTTTTCCAACTAGACACTGGTTTCTTGAAGGAATAGATGATTGATCTCAGCTGGGCATGGAAAAAGGCCAACATTCCTCCATCTCCACAGTATTATGCTTTGCCCCTAACAGATACTAGTGGCTTGGACTGATATGTCATTCTATCTGTAAAGAAAGACATAGGAGGGTTTTCTAGCTAAAAGAGTATAATCCCAATTGCACTTAAGAAACAAGCTGAAAATAAGTGGGATTTTCAGAAACAGAGGAACCTGAATTCATGGGGAAGTTTGACATTTTAAAGATGACCCCTTGACTACAGTAATCTAACTGTCTGGGGACTGGACCACCATTTCATAAATGCCACTGCATTTCCCAGGAATGGCCTGACAAGCAAACTTGCTGTCAGGAGACCATCTAAAAGCCTTCATTACTTTGCATAATGCCACTCTAACTCTGGGACAAAATCACCACCTTCTCAGGCCTCTCCTTCTCAGACCTCTCAGGCCCTGAAGAGAGAAACTGGACATGGTGTCTATTCTTCTCTGGGTTCCACCCATGCTCTGGACCCTGGGCTGCCTCACAGATGCCTCTGGCCTGCCTGCAGACCACCTTCGCAGGCATGCCATGTCCTGTTCTACCCTGCTGGCAGATTTGAACATGCTGAGTCCTACCTGCCTGAAAGGATGCTCTTCAGCTATTTGAGAGGCCACAGTCAAAGGTTTAGCATGTGGGCAGGAGGCAAGCACAATCTTGAGGCCACCATTAGCAGACAGTAAAGACATATTCAGAAAATCAAGTAGAAACCTTGAAGGACACCAGCTCTGAATACATTGAGTTAGGACCCAAGCTAGTTGGCCATCTCAGTATGGAAGCCAAAAATAACATGTGCTACAGATCCTGAACAGTCCCTTCCCATTGGCCTAAGAGAAATTCTCTTTGAAACACAGCTGAGCCACTGCCTTGCGTGTGAAGAGTGTCTTTTATCCTAATGGCAAATTTTACATCCTCCCCTTCCCTTCTGGAACACAAATGACTTCCAAAGATGCAAAATTGTTTTTAAGGATTTGCATATCTCATTTGTAAGGCAAGAATTAGAAGTCTGGATTAGACTTTACTCTTCCTAAGAGGTAGCAAACCTAACTCTGAAGGATTTTGCTATTTGCTTTTCTAACACCCATTGCTACAACTTGGTATAACCTTACTGAACACCCATCATCACGACAGTGTATCTCCTAATGAGCCTCACATAGCTCCAGCATCAGACTAAACTGCAAGCTCTAGGCTTCATCACAACAAACCTGTTGCTGTGATGACTGAGGATCTATGGCATCAAGAGGGCTGGATTCCAAGCTGATGTTGGAGGCTGGTAAAGAGCAATCAACTAATTTTCCATTAAAAAAGTAAACACTGGGCAATCTTGTATCAACAGAACTAACCAGCCCAAGGGGAAAGAAAGCAAGAAAAGAAGGAGAAAGAAGAAAAAAGTCTACTCACTTCCCACTGCTTTTGATTTAACTAGAACGGCTGAACGTTCCCGGCTTCCTCACAAGGGAAATGATTTTATGTGCTAATGTTGGAGGAGAGGTTTGGAGACTGCCTCAGTGGATGGAGTCATGCAAGGTAGAAAAAAAAGAAAACAGTGGTGGAAGAATAGTGATAATAAAACATGTTAAAAATAAAGAGAACTAGTGAAAGGCGTCAGCAGCTGAAATGCCACATGACTCACCAGAAAGGTTTTCAAAGGGAAATCATTGTCCCTTTTTGCCTTAAATCAGCCACTAGGTTGTTTTGGTGAAGTGGACAGGAACACCAAACAAGGCACTGTATTCAGACTCAACTGATGAAGGTCCTACTCCTGACTTTAACCCTGACTTACTGTTAACCCCAGGAAGTTCCTCCTTTTTCCTGGGACTCATCTTTCCTCCTAATTTTTGCCTGTCTTGTCTACTGTAACTGTGACCTCTGGGGTAGGGAAGGAGACGATATTCCTCAGTTGAGAACATCCTGGGAGTAGCTTACTTCAACAGAAGTCCTCTGAGCAGCCAGAAGGCTTGCTGGTGAAAACATTCCTGTCTTCCCGGCCTCATCGGCATCTTGCTGGGAAGCAGCTGTGCTCTTAGCAGCTCTGCATGCTCCAGGCATCCTCAGTGGCACCAGGAAACTGCTCTGAAGTGGGGGATTTCCCTGAATGGCAGGGATTCCCCATGTTTTCCTGGGATCCAAGACAGTAGCACTGAAATTCTTAGAATTCAGGGCAGTTGGCTGATTTTTTTTTCTTTTCTTTTGGTCTTGTTTTTCGCTTCAGAAAACAGTCAGATAAAGGTCTTTTCATTTCTCCTATCCCTCTCCTCTCTAAAAGTAAATAATGAAAATCAAACAGTAGGCTGTAGTGCATGGGAAATTGTGTCTGCCTTTTCCCTACAAAATTAGAAAAGAAAATGATTTTTTTTTTTACTGTTGGAATTGCTCAAGAAGTCATTCCTGGTCAGGGCTATGGGATAGGATCCTTATGTCCCTTCTTGAGCTTTCAGATACAAACATAAGAACAGCAGTGTTGGTGTCAGACCACAAGTTCAGTTGTGCTGGTATCCATGATCAGCAGATGTCAAGGGACACCAAGAACACTGCAAACATGTTATGAACCTTCCTCAGAGCACCCTTCCTGCCTCCAGTCCTCTGTGGCTCTTGCTGAGTCAGAGGCGGTGTTTCAGAAAAAGTGTTTTCTTCCTAAATTCAATCCAGTCATGTTTTGAACTCAGGTAAACAACCTGTGGCAGTGAGCATGGCTTAACTGTGCTGCTAGTGAAGAAATAGCTATTTTCATTAGTACTGAACAACCTGGTTTCACTGGCATTGACTTTGAAGGCTGAGTTTAGGATTTTAGACTCAATTTATTTATTAACTGTGGAGATAGATATGCAGCCTCAGGGAGTAATTAATCTCATCTTGGGCTATATGTCTCAGACACAGATAAAAGGTAGAAGGCACCCATTTCTCTCCCCACCCTTCACCTCCTCCCTCCTCCCTGTAAAGGCAGTCTAGGGTGCCTAGTTCAGCTTTAGAAAACTAAATTTTAGACATTCAGGCTGAGGTGATGCCTACTACTTTCCCCTACAAGTATCCAATATCTGTGATAGCTTTACCAACCATCACAGGATCACAGATAACAACAGAGACCAAGAGTGCACCATATTTTTGTGACTGTACTTTGTGACTCTGCTGGCTGGCAGAATAGATATCTGTGGAAACAAGAGGTGTAATGAACAGTGTCTCAAGTCCAGCTGCAACATGCAGATCAGGAAATCCCTGAACTGCCAACTGTGGCAGCTGGGAGGAGATCCCAAGGGACAGATCACTCAGACAGGCTGTTTTTTACTCTCTTTTGCTTCCACTCTTTGAGACAGGCTGCAGGATCATGGATCGTAGGTCTGACTCTGTGACAGTTACCTTTTTATTTGTTCTCATGATAGCTCACCTAGGACCCAATGGGATACAAGTAAATATTAATAATGACAGGCATGGAGAAGCAGAAATATTCACCAATGTGGAGATGTTCCATTCAAGTCCTTACCATTACCAGACATTGAGGACAGGGAATTACAGAGCAGCAAGTGTCTTAAACTCCACTTCAGCATTTAAATCACTTCATCTTCTTATCTTCACCACAGGGAGGGAAACAAAGACTTTTTGCCTTCTCCATTCTTAGCCACACAGATCTTACATCCTTCAGGTCAATAAGGATTGCACCCTGTATTTCACCATGCTAGGACTGGAATGCTAGTCAGTACAGTGCAAAGAAATCTGCACAGTGCAGACATGTCAAGTAGGAGTTGATATGCGGATTTGCATCTTATGAATAACCAGCTCTCAATTCAAAGAGATTCAGCCATACATGCAACATAATGCATTGCTTTCCTCCCTCTCGCCTGCTTTACTCTAGCTGAACACTATGTTCTCTTAGAAGTCCATTTTTTTTTGCAGAGCCAAGCAGTTACTGACACAGGAGGAAAGGTCTGAATGTTCAATAAATGTAACATAGCTGAGCAGTACTAAAAAGGTTTAGTAAAATAGAAAGATTGACGACACAGAAAACTTATTTTCTGCATTAAAATTCTGCTTATTCTGATAAAATAATTTTTTACAACACCCCTCTCCAGCTGGGGTTTGGAACTTTCACCAGAAACAAGAGGATTGTGAACCAGGGTCCAAAATCAAGTGGAGGCTTTATCTCAGAATGATCTCCTTTCCTTTCTGCCCAGCAGCTGCTTGAACTACCACTGTACCACTTTAGAAAGACTCAGTCCTTGTAGATGGCCCTCAAATTCTCTCTTTGGACTCTTCCCCCATCTCTGTTGCTAACAAAGCCTTCACCTCATAAGCACACAGAATTTAATTTGATTTCCCCCCTGTGGGGTTTACATCTTTGATGTAATTCTGTTAACGTCAAAGGCATTATGGCAAAGAAATTCATGTGGGACCTTGTGTACAGCTGTTGTGTTCCAGGCTGGAAGAACTCACATTCCTCCACCACACCCAAATCTGCCCTGGATTATCAATACTCTGATAAGCAACTCAATTGCCTTTAGACTTGTTAGGGTATTTCTGCACTCCTTATTTTCTTACTCCATTTTCCCTGGGCTACTTTACCTCCACTTTGATTTTTCACTTTTTTAGACCATGACATTCCTGACGATTCCTAGATGATTCCTGCCTCCTCCTGCCATTGTTGCTAACACACAGCTCTGTCTGGAGCCGGATTTAATTAGACCACAAGAAAAATGAACTACAATGAAGTTACATCAAGGGTGTGACTTCAAGCCACAGGAGCCAGGAAACACAGAAGGCTGAGAAGGAAAAAAAAAAAAAAGAAAAAAAGAGAGAAAAGAAGAAACATTAAGAACAAATTTTGTCCTAACCCTGTGGTGTCCCACCTCTAGCACAGCTATGATGTTCAAGCACAGTTTACACAATAGCGAGTTGATGAGGAAAAAGCTTGGAAGGGGAAGGAAGGGCCCGGAGAGGATCTGCTGAAACACTTTGGCCCTATAGCTTTATTGCGTGTAGGTTTGATGCTGTGCCAAGCTTTATGACACTTACACCAAGGTTGTTCCCCGCAGTGATGCACCACCGAAGCTAAATCACCTACCCATAATGGAATTTACAATGACTTCACTGTGCCTTGGTTGAGAACATGTTATCATTAACTTCCTTTTTTTATTACCCCAAATGCCTTTCCAGCTCACAGCATACTGTGCTTCAGGAACTTTTTTGCTGATTGTACGTCACTGTGTAAATTCAGCAGTGAATACAATAGAGACCTGGTCTATCCCAAGGCCTCCAGGCACTGATGTAATAGAAATAATAAAGCATAATAATAAGGAGGAAAATGGCATGGAGCTCTGCCGTGGGGAGTATGGAAATGGATATGGGTGACTGACGCTGATGCAATTCACTCTTACCGAACCGAGGCAAAGGGCCCCAAAAAGGACTTATCCTGCATAGCATCAGCAGAGTTATGCCAGCTTCAGTATGACCCTTCTGTAGTTAGAAGGAACCATCCTAGCTATTGTAACACAATGGAGTTTGAGGCTGTGCCTTCTGAGGTTTGGGGTTTGTTTTTTTTTCTTCCATTGATTACTTGCAAAAAATATTTTATTTTACCAAAACAAAAACAAACAGAGGAGACAGCATTGCCTGATAACTTGGATGCTGCCTAACACATTGGCAGGGATCTGTTTCTAGATCTATTTCTCACCTCTTTGTTCTCATCTTCCCTGTTTATGAATAAAAGTTGAGTAGAAATGTTTACAAGCTCTGCACCTCTGTGGGGAATTCTGAGCTTAAAAGGATGTAGCTGGTTTGGAATAGTAACTACTGAAGTGTTCAGTTAGAAATTGTGCTGTGCAAAATGCAGAGGGCTAGTTAACTTTCTATTGATTTTTAATGGAGCTTTTTGTTTTGGTTCTCAGATTGATTTGGATCTCTGTGCCTGTAAATTATTCCACTGAGAATTGAAACATGTAATCATTGATCATGTCTCATTTCATGTAGGATAGAGTGTTTCTCCCACCTGGGAAAGTGCTGTGAATGTAAACCTCAGGCTCATAGTTTTCTGGGACAAGCAGTCCTACAGCTGGAAGGACATTTTGGTAGGAGGTTCAGTGTTGTGATTGGGCAAGCTCAAAAGCGGAGATAGGGAATTTCTCTCTTTAATGAACTTTTTAGTGGAGTTTCCTGGTTAACTGCATCCCAGGTGAGTTAAATGGCAGGCTTATTAAAACCAGAGGGGAACAGGGAGGTGAGGGAGGTGAGGCTAGGCAGCTGGGGCATCTATAAAAGGAGGCAGAGTTAGACAGCAAGCTTTCTTTTCACTAGAGATCGTCTGGCAGCTGGCTGGAGTTAGCAGGAATTGAGAGAAGCTTTGTTAGTGGTGTATACCACCTACTTTTAGATACAGCTCAGTGGGGAGCTTTGTTTGTTGGGTATGGGAGGGGTTTGGCTTTTGCTAGTTCTCGGTTCACAGATGGAGTCAGGCTCTTCAAAGAATGAAGTTAGTCTCCATATTATCTACCCTTCGGCATTTCTGCATGACTCATTGGTGTACTTAGTTGAATAGAGAACAGTTATCAAGTCAACCACAAGATTTTGCAAACCACCTTAGCATCGTTGTAGGTATCTCAGTCAAACACACCTACTCTTTCTGCAGGTATAAGGGGAGAAAATGCTAGAAATAGGTGAGTGATCTCCTGTGACTCTACTTGCTGTCTTGTGCAGTGAATCCAGGGAAAACCATTGAAGCTGAGCAATATGTTACTATATGCCTCCTCTCGTATTTTGAAAGACAGATACTGGAACAGACAGATCTAATCTAGAGGATCTGCTTGTGAGCAGAAACTGGAAAAAAGTGGGGAATTGAATGTGCTGCTTGTTCCTTGAGTCTGTACACAGATGTACACACACAAGCAGCTTTTACAGCAATCGGGAGTAAGTGATGAGTTTTCTGCCATTAGACATTTTTTGCCAAGCACAACAACATGCTTTTGAGAAAGCATGAATCTTTCATCAAGTAACAGAAATGTTTATAGTTAGGAATATGCATTGGGGAAAAATGAGATATTATGGAAGAGATGACCCTTGAGATAAATCACGTTGAGAATCAAGGAAGCTAGTTTCTTTTTCTGCTTCTTTGCCTGATCTCCTGGAGGACTTTGCATAAGACTTTTCCCTTCTAAACTTGTTTCCCATTTGGTTGAAACTCACAGTGGAAGGACCTTCTCTGAGTGTGCAGCACCCACAACAACTAACCTTTTGATTTTCACTGTAGCCTCTAAAAGCCCCCCCCCCCCCCCCCCAAGACAATCTTCATAGTCTCCCCTTTCCTTGGAACTGGAAATCAGTTTCTCTCCTGGACAAGCTGCTGGTGTCTTTCTGTGAAGCATCAATTCTGGCCACTGTTCCTGTTGTCTCCTTCAGTGCAGATGAGGCTAGGCGTAGCCTTAGAGAATGTAAAAGCCATTCCTCTAGAAAAAGGTTCACAGACTTGGGAAAACTGCGTGGTTTCAGGAGCAGAAGAAATTTGAGGAGGTGCCCCTGAAAGACCACCCCTTATGCTGCTCCAGAAGAGTACTTGGTGAATGGTGTGAGATGCCTGCTGCACTGCAGCTGGAGGCTCGCAGAGGAGGAGGCAGGCAGTAGGTCACTGGGAACATCCACTCCTCAAGCGTCCTGGTGCCACCACCCGTGGAGCCACCTTCCTCTCCCTGGACACCTTGCAGCTGTCAGCAGGGCCAGCTTGTCAGATCCAAAGCTTGATCCATCAGCCACTAAGCCATCCAGGTTTCTGTGTGTCTCTGAGACACCAGATTACTATCTGCAAGGGTAAGTGCTATCTCTTTCTGTCCTGCTAGCCTAAGAGGTTGTCTTCACACAGAGAGGATTTGTCTGTGCTGAGAAATTCCAGAAGCAGCATTGGGCAGAAAAAATAAGAAAGCGTTTCAAGGGTTGTGATGCCAAATCCTGGGCTCTAAAGCTGTCTGCAACAGGGATTAAGGGCGTGTCTGAGCTTGTGGCCTTGCTGACCATGCACACTGTTTGCACACAAGAAGGCACAGGCCAAGATATAAAGTGGTCTTCAGGAGAAAGCTCGAACTCAGACTTGCTGTCCTAATATGGGCCCATGTGCTTCCATCATGAGTATTCCAGGAAAAGCTGAGTGTGCTACAGCTCTGCATGTCAGGAGATGGGCAGAGCTCCTGGTACAGCTTGCAAGGGGTATGGAGGAGTCAGGATCAAGCACCCTGATGATAACCCAGCAATACAGAGATGGCAGAACAGACCTGCATTTGGGGGCTGAATCTCATGCTGCTTGAGCAGAAGCAATTGGGAGAGGCTCTGTAAATTAGGGATTGGGCTGATCTCACTTCCCCATACTGCACATTTTTAGTGGCCTTAAAATACCTTTAGAAAGTGCAGGATATACATATGCAGTCAGAGCATTTTTCTACTGCTGGAAATGTTGTTCCTGCACTGAGCTGCCCTCATTCTACACTTTCTTCTCCCTTCTGAGATGGAAATGCACGAGTAAGCGTATGTATTATTTGCAGACCTGCATACAGGCCAGATCTTCTCATGGTTGAATTACCAGCCAGCCACTCAGCCTGTCTCAAAGAAATGCTTTCTCTTGAGAAACTTTCCAAGCTGGTTTAATCCACCTTGGGTGGCAAACTCCATGTGCTCTTGCCCTGCTGGCACACACTTTGCATTCACCAGAGCCTAAATTAGCTCTGGGTAATTCCAGCAATACCTCAGTCTGTGGAACAGATTCTCCAGCTGAATGCTTTGTGCTACATGCTCCCCCTCTACCTGGGTAGTCTCTCAGTTCATGGGCTGGGGAGCAAAGGGCCAAGAAGGGAAGGGGAAACAAGCCAGTTCTTTGGAAATATTAGCATATCCTCTCTCGCCAAGGCAGGAGACTCAGCGGTTTGAATCGGAGATGCAACAGCTGTATCACAAGAGGACATCACAGCTGGAGATTCCTGGCAGGATCAATTGTGTCTGTGCTCTTTCCTTCTATATAGGGGTGTCTCTTCTTTTCCCCCTTTCTCCAAAGTGTCACCTACGCTTACAGCCCTCTTCTGGGATGGTTTGCAGCTGTATCCCTCTTTCAGTCTATAGGGCCATGGATACTCTTATGACAGATTTCACCAGAGGGTGCTATTACACGTAGCCTTTTACATTTTTCCTAGCCTGGAAGAATGTAGCCTTTTAAGGGGACACTGAAATGTTGCCAGTTTTAAGGTGCCAGCTCCTCTTCTGAGTGGGAAGCTGCAAAAAGTAGCAGCTTTTTCCTCTTTTTCCTCTCTATTTGTTTGAGGCATTTAATTTGGGGGGGTTAGTTTTTCTTGTTTGTTTTGCTACAACTTCCCAACAGGAATCGATTCTTGTTGCAGTTTTCGTCCTCACACCCAAATTCTTAATGTTTTGGGAGGCGTTTACTGACTGCCTCTGTTCCAGGACTGCTGTAAATAGCCAAATTAATTGGTTTTGTGCTCCTAACCTGCACATTATGGGCTGGGTTTCTCTTGTGGTAGAGAACATCTGCACTTGCTATGGCTCCATAGAAAGAAGGATGCTCTAGTTTCCCTTCAGCACCACCA
Source organism: Leptosomus discolor (assembly GCF_034619465.1). NCBI lineage: Eukaryota > Metazoa > Chordata > Aves > Leptosomiformes > Leptosomidae > Leptosomus > Leptosomus discolor. The sequence continues at coordinate 17,253,229 of NC_141395.1, read as the reverse complement.
TGAAGACCTCAGCTCTTTTGCTTGAACCCAGATGATCAACTTCATTCCTCGTGAGTTGAGGGAGTAGGGACAGGCTGCAAGTACTGTCCTTGCTGCAGCCCTGGGACACACAGCCTGAAGTAGGACACATTTAGTGAAGTAGTTCCACCTTCCCTGAGAAGAAGAAGAAGGTGGCAAGGATAAGGCTGAGGGACTGCTGTTCCAGTCATCCAGGGCAATTTGACAAGCACAGCAAGAACGTGTTGCAAACAGTTCTCAGGCTTGCAACAGAGACCTGTTTGTTTCCCCTTTTTAATTTGGGAACCATGCATCCAAGCACACTTGGTATGTCTCCACGTGTAAGCCTATACTGCAGCCTATTGATTTCCTTCACCCTTGGCAAGAATATTACAGCGGATTTTGGCTTTGCCTGTAATCTCTTGAGCGGATGAGCCTGGAAATTCAAATGAGATCTTAACTTGCTGCCTGCACTGCCCACATGATGGCTGCTCCTTTGGCTCTGGTCTGGAGCAAGTCAGCCGTCTGTTCAGGCAAGAAAATGGGCACAAGGCAGGAATAGCTGGTTCCCATCTGCGCTCTGCGTCTACAGACAGTGTGGATAAAACTGGTTGCAGGGAGTTGGCTCTGCAAACCAGATCTGGAACATGAGCACATCTCCCAGAGGCTGCATAGGTACAGGCTCTGTTATTTTTGATATATATCTGGGTTTAATCTGGAAGCAAGCCCCTGGATGCAGCCACCTGGCTCCCCAACAGTACTGCGTGTTGCCTAGCAATATGCGCAGAAGATACTGCATCCATTTCTTCCCCTCCCTGTGCAAGAACCAACCAGAGAAAAGATGAGCTTATGGTGAGGAACTAACATCTTATTTTTGGGATGGCCTTTTTATCACCATATGGCTTTAGTGGGAGGAGTGGCCACCCTTGCAATAGAAGGTTTGGTGCTCCAGCCCATGGCTTCTGCAGAGAGCTATTTTTTGATTAGACAACTTTGTTTGCAATGTGGCTTCCTCTAAGCTTTTCAACTTGGAAGTGCTGTCAGTCCTCTTGGATTTTCTTGCCCCAATTAAAAATAATCATAACAAACGAAAATACAGACAAACGTACATGTGCATAAAGGTAAGAACTCTTCTCCAAGTCAGTAGATATGAAGGCACCAGTAAATTCCATTCCAGGATTAGTATGCTAACCAAACCAGATTTTTCCAAATTACTTCATAGCTTTAAAGTCCACATAAATCAGTGCCCTGAGCCATCAGCAATGGAAGGCAAGCAGTAATCCTAACAGTGGTTGGATGTTCATCATCTTCTATCTGATTTTTTATCTGTGATTCTGTGATTTTATTTATTTTTTAGATTAAAATAAAGGCAAGACTCAATAATAGTCCCAGCTGACAGATACCTTTCTAGCTTATCCTAACTGGGAAGCGAAGTGATGCTCTTTTTGAGTATTGTCATATAGTCTCTTCTCTGCTTCAAATTGCCTCCAAATCTGCCTTCAAATAGGCCTGAGTTAAGCCTTCCTGTATTGTCAAATTTCAAATATCTTTCTATTTGTGTCAATCCTTTACAAGAAATATAAATCTTCTCCAGCAATTGCAGAGTGCTTAAGGTCACTGAAACAGTAATCAGGACATCAGACAATCAGAGTTGATTTCACTGGATGGAGAATTAAAGCTCCAGCATTCAGTGCATGGGGGCCTGAATCACCGCTGCTGGAGAGTGGCGGGGAACAAGGAAGTTTGCCTTTCATGCGAGTCACGATACGATGCTGCCAGGCTCTGAAATGAAATCATGACAATCACATGCCTGCAGGAAATGGACCAGAAAAGGCTGCCGTCAGTGAGATTCAATAAACCCCTATTCCCATACACGCTATGACCTTTTAAACATTTTTAGGAATTCACGGAATTATATTCCTAAAGGGTTACAGTGGCTTATTTTAACAATATTGAAGTAAGGAGTTTGAAAGTTTTCATTCAGTGATACGTAATGAGTGCTGCATAGACAACAGCCCTCAGAAAGGCAAAAAACCTTAATTTTTTCCATTGATAACCACATGAGATAGGGAGAAACACAAGTAAAACCTGGATGCTCCAACTGTTTTTGGAGGATAGGTGAGGTTTCCGGAAGTTCTCGTTGTGATGTATTAATGATTAAATTTGCTGTCTCTAAGAACTATGTTAATGCAGAACCTAAAGCTGGTATCAGATTTAATACATTCTGTTTTAAGAAACTGGAACAATCAGCATGGACCATACACAAAACAGGCTCAACCAACCTGATTACCCTTTGTGATGAAATGACTGACTATCTGGACTAGGGAGAGCAGTGGATGTAATATACCTTGATTTATTAAGGCTTTGGAGACAGTCTGCCACAGCATTCTTGTTATAAACCTGTAGAAATGTGGGCTAGATGATCAAGCTGTTTGTTAGGTAAAAAATTATCTGGAATGCTGAGTTTGAAGAGTGACATTCAATGGCTTGATGTCTACCAAAGATGGCTGGTAACTAAAGGAGCACCCCTGGAATCTGTACCGTGGTCAATATTTTCATCAATGAGTTGGATCATGACACAGAATCAATCACCATCGCATTTGCAGGTGATACTGAATTAGGGAGAACTGTTGACGTCTCAAATCACAGAACTTTTAGGTAAGATGGAGGAATTTGAGGGCTGGACCAACAGAAACTTTACAGCACTCAGAAAGGAGAAATACCCATAAAGCTGAATAACCCCATGCACTGGTACTATCTGGGAAGCAATTGGCAGCAGCCTTCCCTAGAAGGACTTGGGTGTTATGATGGATGTCAGGTTGAAGATGTACCAGCAGTGCACTGTCACTGCAAATAAGGCAGATTGCCTGCTGAGCTGCATTAGGAGGAAAGTGGCCAGAATCTGGAAGGAAGCTGGGGGGATACGTGCATTGCAGCAAGCCTACAACAGTTTGGTCTTCACCATTCTCTGCCTCAGCCCACCTTGGATGGTCAGTCCTCTGTCACCGAATACCAGCATCACTCTGGCTTTGTTCATGTAGAGACATAAGGCAGTAAGATCAAGCTACTTTGGGTACCATTTTGTAGGTTACAGTTACACCTATGGTTGAAGTGGAGACATATTTACGTCTTGACTTGCTTCTGGGAGTTCCCTCCTCTTCCTGTCTCACTCCTCCCCCGCACCTCAAAGCCTACAGTCAACCTCAGCTAAATAGTAAAAGACACCAGAAATGTGAGACAGCTGCTCAGATGCTCAGAGAAATGACCTGAGAAGAAAGAGCGAGGTGATGCATCCCAGGAAATGGATCCGGTCCTAAGAGGAAAATACATTCATCATTCAGATAACTTCTGCCACAGAAAAGCCATCTGGGTAAACAAGGGCAGAGTTACACAACCGTTGTGTAGAAACTCACCCATTCCTGGCCAGTTGTAGAAAGACAGATGTGTAACACAGGGCTTCATCTATGGGCAGGAGGAGACCTTGGGGGAAGAAAGCATAGAGTGGGATTTCTGAGGCTAGCAGCAAAGAGAGTGAGTGCTGTGCTTCTTTCATCAGATCCTATGAATCATGCACAAGACTTGTAACTGGAAGTCGGTCAGTGGAGGTCTCAGACCAACACAGTTATGTGACCAGAGGACATCAGACCAAGAGAAAAGGGGAAGTGGGATTCTCAGAAGTCCACCTGTGGAATCCCACTTTATCCAGCTTCTTCACTGCTAAACAAGCCAATGCTAGGTATCACTGCAGGACCCACCTTCTTCCTACAGCTCAACCCTGCTGCTGCTCAGCTAAGAGTTGCTTTTAACCTGCTGGAGTCACTGGCTGACCACTCTGCATTACCTGCCCTCACACAGCAGCCCTATGTCCCCACATCTTTCCTGGCTGCCTCTTAACACTGGTCCCTAGCCCTTCAGCAGCAGCTGAGGGATTTCTCTTCTTCATGTCCTGCCTCTCCCATGAGCAAGGAAGCATTCTGAGGTGTTTGTTGGCTTGAGGAGGCAAAATAAGAGTCTGCTGGAAGAGTGGGAAACTGAAGTTCAGTAGAAATAATTCGAGGAGCATTGTGATGATTTTGTGCAAAGCCAGTATAGAGGAGGATTAAATTCTCATCAAAGATTCACAGGCTGACTAGACCCTGCATTTTCTGCAATGTTTCCCCTTATAGCCCAAAATAATAGGAGAAACATTAGCCAAAGAAAGCCAAATGTCACCTGCATCCAGTGGAAGAGCAGACCTTTGAGGAAGAGTCAAGTTCAGTGCTGATTTTTTTGATTTGGAAAGGGTCAACACTAAAATCTGACCGACAACTTCAAAACATGGATGAATCCTATACACCCCAAAAGCTAAGCAAGACCTGAGTACTGCATGAATATCACTCCCTCTCGCTCAAGGGAAGGCTGTAGGCCAGGCTGGGAAGTCATAGTAAGCCGTGTGTATTCATAGATTGGGCTGAATCCCTCATAAATAGTGGAACATTGTCCAAGAGAGAGGCCGTAATGAGAACAGGCTTGGAAGCTAGCTAGAATATGGCAAATCTATCGAGCAGCTGAGATAACAAGAACACACGCAGGAGAGTTAAGGGCAGAAGGAAATGGGTGTACAGTGTGTGCTATAAATTACAAAAGGAGAGTAAGCAGGGTGTGCATGGGAGACTGACTGCCATGAGCAAAGGTCAGGACCAGACACTAAAATGAAAAGGTACATGTGTGATGCAACAGAAGCTGTAACTTAACCAGCTTATGGGAAAATCCACAAGAAGATGGGAAAGGAAATATTTTTTGTTGTTTAGTTTCCCCCCCCTGCCAAATACTGCGGATCATTAGCTGGGACAAGCTTTGTGGATAACAGAACAGACTCTCCAGAGACCAAGTTCTTACATCCCCGCGTTGAGGCTGCCAGCTAAAGCTGAGGCATCTTAGAGGGCCACAGCATCTACAGAAACCAGTGTTTCCTATAGTACAGGCCTAGGATGCCTAGCTGCAGTGCCTGCTTCTATGAGAGACAAGGTGGGGTGGTTACTTACCGTAAAAATGAAGGCAAGCAGGGTGCAAGGGAGACGAAATACTGGGGCAGAACTGAATGATCCATATATTCCCTTCCAGCATAAAGGGAAATGCTATAGGTACTCCCACACTCTTTACTTCCACTTCCCTTTGCAGGGCTGGGCGCTTCTGCAGAGCAATTTAAATTCCTCTTTGCCTCATCTACAGTCACACTGCAAAAGCCGGGGCTGTGACTCAGGTATGTCAGTCCTGTTTCAGCACTGTCACTGCCCAGGGGAAGATCTGTGCAGTATTTAGACTAGTAACTTACACTGGAGAAAATATGGGCTTCAGTCTTTACTTTTACTGTTCAAATACTCTGTGTCCTGTAATGTGGTTCCTCATTCATAAACAGTGAAAAATATTGCTTCCTTGTTCTGAAGAAGGTGTACAATATGCTCCGATATAGCTGTGGAAACCATGGTATACTGTAGCTGTGAAATATTGCCATATTCACACATAAAATATACTCATACAGTGTTACTTGCACAAGCGATGTGAGAATTAGGCTTTCAACACTTGGGTTGTTTCTTAAATCTTAGGATTCTGTTTTTCCCTGACTGAAGACCTGGTCTTTAAAAATATATATCAATATTTTAAAAAGAAAAGCCAGAGATACGTTCCCAGACTTCCTGGCAGAAAAGTAAGTTATGAACAATGACTGAATATGACCACTCCTCAAACTGGAAAGCAAATAAAAAGCAGCTTCAAATTTATTTACTACTCTTCCTTAAACCCCTCGCCCTGCATTTAGAATTTTGGTGGCTTTTATGTTCTATGGGGTTTGTGTTTTTCCAAAGTTTTTCTCTGAAGCATGAGCACAGTTGCAGAACTGCAGGCAAGGAAAACCAGTACTTTTTCATCAGGCACCGTGGTTGTCTGAGCTCCTGGATGAATCTAGCTTTCTCCTCTCCTGCCTGCCACCCTGCTCGACATATTTAAAATCTCCAAAGATCTTCCTTTAAGATACCAGTGCTTCCCATTGTGCCGGCTTTTATTGGATTTCAGGTGCCATTCAGTCAACCTCCTCAGCTGCTTGAATTCTTGAAATGCTAGGATCATATTTCACCTGATCTGGCACTGAACCATGGTCGCTATCTCACCCCAAAATTAATTAAACCATAAATTTTCGGAATAAACATGCAGCATCCACTATCACTGAAACAGTCCGGGCTTTGTTGAGCAAACTGCTGCAAGAACAAAGCTGCCTCTTTCTCTTTCTTCCCACCCTGCACTTCTCTTCTCTTGATGTCTATCAGCAAATACAGTAAATACAGTACCCTCCCTCCCTGCTACAGACAGATAATTCTTGTTCTGCTGTTGTCACCATTTTATAGATTCAGAAGAAACTGTAACAGCTCACAGGGTGAGATCTTAGAGGAGAGCACTAACTTTACTAAGATGGGAGGAGCTGTTCTCCCAAATTAATACAAGTATTTTCTTTTTTGCAGGCGGCCCTGGAAAATACTACTTTAATTTTCCCCTTACCTCAGTTTCCCATCTGTATAATGAGTTTTTCTCTCTGACACTGGTCCTGGGCAGTTAAAAATCTGTGAATGAAGGAGAGATGATTCGCTAATGTACCCAAGGAGATCATTTAGGTATGCACAAAATTGCTAGTGATAGTCTTATAGATGTTTCAGAATGAATAGTCTCTCCCTCTAAATTCTCCCTATCCCATAACCATGAAACTTAGGCTACGATAACAATTTTAAAGCTTGGCAGATAAGTCTTGCCACTCCAAAACACTCTCTAAACTACTGAAGAGATAATAATTAAAACAGGGATTTCCATTTCCTATTCCAGACCTGTAAGTAATCTGGAGGCTGCAGAATCTCTCTCAGAACTGAAGAAAGCCTTACCTCTGAAACTTGTCTAATTTTCTTTTCCAAACAGATTTGTTGTTCCAATTAGAAAGCATCACTTTTCCCCACAGTTTAGGACTAAAAACTCTGCCACCTCACCAATGTGATTTAGAGGAAACCTTTACCCTTATCCTCAGGTCTTCTAATCCTATCAGAGCCCATAAAGAAAACTGGACAGCTGCTTGGGTGGGAGACCTAGAGAGCATTGCCTTGTTGCTATAGGCAGTGTAACCAAAGGTGGCATTTTTATTCCTTGAATCAACTGTCAGACAACACCCTTGCCTGGTATTCAAGGTTGCTGTGGGTTGACAGATATAAATCTGAGCTCCTGACCAGCTCTGGTCTTTAGAAATTCTCAAGTACATTTGATTGCAGCTCTGGTGCAAATGCCAGTGTCCTGGCCGTATTCCAGCTCTGCTGATTTATACTCTGACTCAAACTCTCTCTTCTGTTTCAATAGGATGCTGTGCTCTTCTTCAGCTCTCAAGCTTCTGTCTAATACAGACAAATATTGTTTCTCCCTAGCCAAAATAAAGTTAGTCTTACATTTATTCTAGGGTGTTTTTGATGAACAGTGCCACAGAAAGGTGAATGTGGTATTTGTTCTTGCTGGGGCTTCACATCTTTCATCCCAGGCGAAATCTGAACTTCTGTGCTACAGGATCTTGACTGTGGACTGAGATTCCCCAGGGTATGGGGCCTCAGTCGTACACTTGCTGCTGCCAGGATGCTCCAGTTGGCCAAAGGGCTCAAGCATAGAGCCAGGTGTCAAGATCAAAGCGTTGTCTGATGCGGTACATTATCATTATCATCTGCTGGCTTGGTTCTGCTCAATCCCGAGGTTTGCATGCAGAGCCTCCCAGCTCTGCTAGCAAACTAGGAATGTGATGTCTTTGTGAAAAACACAAGAACAAACTCTTCTCTAGCATTTCTGTTTCCATTTTCAAGCTGGGAGCTGAAAAAAATAAGACTGGAGGGAAGGAAATACAAAAGAGGTTTTACACCAGTTGTTCCTTGAAACCCTGGAACTGGTGATTCATGCCAGGTCTGAGTTTTCCTTGAAGGATCCAACCGACTGTTGTCTACTGCCTATTTTTCACCTGTTGCCATGGACAGACTGATGAATAACTGTGCACTGTGAAACCAGAGAGCAGACCCTTGGTTCCTAAGGCATCAATCAGCCCTGGTTTAGAAAAAAGCATTTCCCTTCACTTCAGTCTTTCCTTCTCTGCAGCATCTCCTGCCAGGATGTCCCGCTGCCTGCTGGAATTAATGTGGCTGAAATATCCCTCAGGATTCTCCTTGAGGTCAGGAACTCAGCCTCTGGATCCTCTTCAGTTCTCCTTTCTAGCCTCTGAAATTAAATGTTGCCAAGTGAATTTTTCTTCCCCATCCCATTCTTCATATTTTCCAAAGTCACCTCTCACTGGCAAGGAAAGACTTGGAGAGGAGGGACAGAGAGGAGAGTCCAGGCCTGGATTGCCTCTTTCCCTCTGTAATTTCAAACTCCTCCTCTCATCACTGAGAACATTTTGTCAGTGCACTATGATGTTCTACAACCCAAGCTGTTGACTTCCTAGCCCAGTGTGTTGAGTTGTCCTCAAGTTTTCAGGATTTTCCTTGGGTCCATAAATATTTTTTTTTTTTTTTTAGGCACTGAAAGACCAAGGAAATCTTCCTCTTTGTTTTATTTTTTCTTTTCCCCTTTTTTGCTCAACTGAACCTATCTTGGTCTTTCCCCCTTTCTGTTCTGCTCTCATCTCGCACTCAGAACTGTTTTCCAAGCAGACACATCCTAGACACTGTACTGCCTTTCCCTGCTTTCTGATGCCAGTCACTTTGTCTAAGGAAGCCTATATATCTCACAAGCTTTCTCAGGAAAATGGCTCTCAAGAGAATATTTTTTGACTTGCATTTCTCCTCAATGAAATCCACTCCAGATCTTGTAGATCTGGAAATAGCTGGCAGTGTGGTTTTTTCCATCCTCATTCATGGCCCTTTTTATTGCTTCCTTCCTTTCCTCATCATATTGTGCCCAGTGAGCTTTTTAAGGCAGGTCAGCATCTCATTGTTTGTCAGAAAAATATTTGCTTATTGACACTTTCCAGATTTATGCAATTAAACCAGGTTATGCCTAGTCTGACTGAAGCCTTCTTTGGAGTCCTTCTACCCCCTTTTGCTTTGCCTTGAGCATTGTTTTACCCAGGCAGAAAATATGAGACATCCAGGACATCTGGTCCTTATGCATCCACCCTGCATCCCACTGTAGCCCTTTCCACATGCAGACTGTAACCTTCTCCAATGGTGTCCAGCAGAGCTGAAGGGTCTCAGGCTCCAGCAAAAACCTATACAGAAAAAATAGTAAGTATTAGGTGAACCCTCCAGGCTAGTTAGTTTCCTGCTGAGATATATACAGGACAATTGGATGGGGTGAATGGGTAATGGTTGTATCCTGCAAGAGACTGTGGCTTGGGCTGATTCTCTTCATGGGGCTGTCATGTGTGCCTGAACACTCCTCTCTGAGGCTTTGGTCCAGCTACTGGCCAGGAGCAGCAGGTCTGGGACACATCTCCTGTCCTCTCTGTCACAGGAAGTGTTGCTCTTTCTCCTCTCATTCATCTAACACTCTCTAATCATGCATCACCACTTTCTCAGAGTCATACCACAGAGCTGCGTATCTTTTACCAGATGTGGCCTTAATATGACTCTTCTACCCTCAAATTGCTGAAATGCCTCATCGCTCACAGGGCTAGCACTGGGTAATTCAACAGGTTGTTTTTAACAGCACAGGATGAACAGCTGATCTTAAGACAGCCTGTTTCTTTGAGCAAGAGATTAAAGTGTTACTACGTTTTGCATTTCCCTAGTGACATAGGGAAAATGATAGAGTTTCTCTGCTGATTCATCTGCTTTTACAGTTTTGGGTGTTATGTTTATTTTCCCAAAGCGTTTTTTTCTTTCCCAGACTCTCCCAGGTCCCAAGGTCGGAGCTGATGTCTGCACTCCGAGTGCATCCTGTTTGTCATAGAATCATTTAATTGCCATTTAAGAGAACTTATGCAACTGACCTTTAACATGGCAGTCTCCCCACTGCACTTAATTCCTTATGCTGACATATGAAAAGAAAGAAAAAAACTTCCCTTTTGGCTAACAGGAAAGTCTTCCCACAGGGAAGATGAAAAAGGCAGGTGGGGTAGGGAGCTGATGGAGTTCAGAGTGGTCAGTGGTTACATGAATGGTTGTTGCTTGTTTGCAGGGGAAACTACAGTATTAATTGTTCAGAAGTGAGGGGGAGAATTTTTTTTTAAATAGGGGAAATGAATGATGTTATGAGAAAATTAATTTTATTTCTAGATTACTGCAGAGCTGCAGAGCAGTTCCATAAATCCCCTTCTCTAACCTTAGAAGATCATCTGTCCAAAGACACTGTTAGGATTTGGGAGGAAAAAGGGGACCAGAGATAGGGAGGAGGAACTGGATTGCTCTTGACTGTCTGTATTCCTTTCAACCAATGATTTTGATGAATAATCACCCGGTGATGAGTGAGAGTGTCTGGCAGTGGATTGGCTAGGTTGCCAATCTGGACCCAGAGTTATAGGATGTTGCAACCCCTTCCTGACTGGTTTGCCACAGTTTTCAAAACAAGAGAATAGCTGATATGGAATAACAAATACGATATATCACACTTTCCAAATAAATAATAGGTTAGATGACATAAGGAGAGTTTTGAATACCTGACAGTCATGCTCTTCCTTATGAATTGACTGTGAAATTCATCTCATAAATAGCAGACTGGCCCTGAGGCAAATAGCAATATATAAAATCTCACACAGGATCAAATCATAGCTTAAGATTTTCAGCAGTCATCCAGTAATACTCTATTTTACTGTACCTTTTGTGTGTCACAGGCACAGTAGCTGCTGAAGTCCCTGCCCTGAGGACTTTGTGGCTTCACTTCTGTTCTCTAAAGTTTTGAGATACCAACTGCAAATTGGAGCCAGAGCTAATGGGTGTGGTAGAGAGTAAATAGGGGTAAAGGGAGTTCAGCTGCTCTTCATATATATCGAAGGCAGGGAGATAATTCAGTGGGCAGAAAACCCCCCAGCATTTTTCTTTCCTTCTGTATATCTATTGAATGATATGAAGTACAATGCAGTGACACGAATGTCCCTTGCCAAGACCTGGATCCCCCATAAGCACCTAGGTTACTTTTCCCTAAAACCATCTTCCTCTCAGACACCATTTGCTTGCAACACAGAGGCCTTACCTCTATATAAGTAAGGGCATGTAGAGTTTAGGGGGAGAGAAGCACACCTCTTATTAGTTAAAACCCCCAGATATTCTGCTACAAGTGCTGAATTCAAGGCTATAAGCAGTGATACTTAGCTCATTTGTGATGTGGCTTCTTACCCCCTGAGAGCAGGAGGCATGGTCCATTTATCATCGGTCACAAACAAACAATGTGTATTTTTAGCTTCTCCTCTCAGGAAAGATAAAAAATAGTTTGAGTTAGCATGATATGACTTAGGTGGGGACCCTTTTATGTTTTTTTATTTGTTTAGATAATTGGGTCACAGGAAAGCACTCCTGTGAGAACCACTCTCATTCCCAGAGATCCAGAGAGGTGAAGGGGAGGGAGAGAGTTGAGATCAATGCTAAAATAAAACATCCTGTGCAAAAAAGACATTGTCTACATAGCACTAATCTTAGGGTTATTTAGAAGGATGGCAAGAAGTTCAGCCTTAACTCTGTCCTTTTTCATCATGTGCCTGTACCTTAAAATACATCATCTGTAGAGCCTGGCTTCATCTTCATCAGGTAACAGAGCACTTATAACTCAATATGTTGTGCCCCACACTTGTTAAATCTAGAGTTTATATAGAAATTCCCCACCACGCATTTGTGCACTTTCCAAATGATCAACATTTTACAACTAGTATTTAGTAGTTTTATTTTTTTATTGTATTTATTTTTATTTTTTCCAAATTTCAACTTTTTATTTGGTTCTCACAAACATTTTGATAAAATCTCTTTTCATCTGTAATCTAATTACATTTATGGTCTTTCCATGCACAGTTTGTGGTTTTTGAGCTAGCAGCTTTAGATTCTTGCAGCCAAGGAGAAATTAATCACAGAAAGCTCACCAGCCATTTTGTAATTATACCTGATTTAATTAGGAATCAATTCACTTATTGAAAAAAATCCCTCTTCTATTGTTTTTTGAACCCGGTGGTGGGACCTCTCTGTGTGTGGCAACAACCTCAAATAATTAGCCTGGTGCCAAGTGAAGACTGTTAAACCTCCATGATCCTATACGTTTGACTGGATGGACAGAGAGGATGTTTTGGCAGTGATTTTTGTCTTGACATGTTGCAAAAATAACTTCTGAAAATCAATGTGTAGGTAAATGTGTTTGGGTTTGAGCAATATTCCCCAACAGCCTGTCCAGAGCAAGCCTATGGGCTCACTAAATAGTACTTCTGCAGTATGGTCAAGACTGTACCACGCAATGCAATCCCTCTGCCATGCTCCACATACTGTAGTGTTAAAGGATCAGGGGCATGATCCAGTTAGCAATTCTGTTTGTGGCAGCACATGACGATGTTTATGGATTTGTATTGTTCCTTTGCTTTGGAAAAACGTCAGTCAAGAAATACGACCTCCCACTTCCCCGTCTTTTCAAACATATAATGTGAGAGGTTTGAGTGAAGTGTCCATTCAGCTCCTGGACAGCCATCACATCTATTCCAGCAGCATATGGAGGCTCTTCCTGATATCAGAGCTCAGCTTCAGAGTTCTTGTCCTTCTGCTGTTTGTGTCATGGGCATGGGACAAACAGCCCTGTTTCTCTCTCCCAGCTGTTCAAGGTTATCCTTCCCAGCTCCTTTCCTCTCCGCCTCCTCATCCATGTTCTGTTGCCACACATCTGGCTTTGAGCATGGAGCCACTTCTTGGATATGATCCCTAGCAGCTGTCTGCTGCCAGCACTTTCCCACAGAGGACAGGGATGGGATCCAAAAGGCAAGGGGAAATGGAGGACAAGCTGGGAAAGTCCACAGCAGGTGGAGGTTAAGACAGAGCTGAATCTCCACAGGAGAAATGTCCTTTACCCTTCTCTCCACTCAGCTCCATGAGTGTCTGCCTCTGCAATATGTCTCTCCCATCCACTTCTTTATTATTTCTGAAAAGGTAGACTGCCTCCTCTACCTCCTTTACCTCTGAATGAACTCTTTCTGGATACAGACTTTTACAGCAGGTTGTGTTACCAACATGGATCACCGGGAGAACATCCCAATGGACACAGCAGAAAAGGTGCATAGGTGAAAAATGGCACATCCTGCTCAAACTGTTAGGATAGAAACATTTCTTTCATTTTCCCAGTGGCAGATGCCAACTAGACACAGCTGAAGCTCCTCCTCATTGTCTGAGCAGGAGTATTTCAAGGGTTATGAAGTGACAGTGAGTGAGGGCTAGAAAAAAGGGAACACAGAGCCTAGAATTGTACTCTCTGTGTCATGTGGTAACAACAAAATGTCACATTCAGTCTCCAGGGCCATCAGATGAAATCTCTCAATGTCATTAAGGAACTCCAAGAGCACCCTATGCCAAAGGTTTGTCTTCATGCAGAGTAAGAGGGAAAGGCAAGAGAAAACTAGATTTGACCAAAACCCACCTGAAAACTTGGAAGCCTTTCTGATGCCTTCCACAGCTTTGGATTTAGTCCTCTTTCTGCCCTTTTGTGGATTTGGCCTCGAGATAAATCCCAGAGCCAGAAAGCTCTGAGCAGAGACAGATTAGCATCTTGTTTTCAGAAGCCTAGGACTGAGATATATGGATCTGTTTATTTTGCAGATGCCAATAGCTAACACATCCATTGTGTTCAACATACACAGTGCTCTGAAGCTGCTGCTAAAAGAGGACAGACATTTTAGCTGGCTTATTATCAGCCCACATGCACTGGAGATGGATCCTTGGCTTTTAGTTCACCCTTGCTCTCAGTTTTATTTCAGCACATTGTCCTGTTAATGATCAAGCACTCTTTGAGCTGCATTTTATTAAGTTGCTTGGAGGTCCTCTGGCATCAGCAAAGTAAATATACTTGTGGTGATATTATTATTATTAGATTCATGCTAATAAAAGGATAACAACCCAGCAAAAGGCCTTTAATCAGTCTGTGCTGTGTAGGCAAAACCAAAGCTTTTTATTGGGATTTTTTTCCTCTAGCCACATAGGGTCCTGTCCATGTGAGGGAGAAAAAATAAAGACGACCATCAGTTGAGTGATTACTTTACAAGGTTTTTTTTCTTTGATGCTTTTTGCTCCTTTTCTCTGCTACATAATTGGTTTGGAATTTCCTTCCCCTTACTTAGAATTTCACAGAAAGAACCGCTAACATCCAGTAATAAAACCGTTGCTGCACCAGTAACTTGCAGACTCATCCACTGAAGAAAGATCCCAGCTCTTGGTTAGTGCAAGCTGAAGAAGATGGTCTGGTGGATCAAAGTAAAACCAGGGCCAGCCAGAAACCAACATCACGCTGAAAACACGTGTGGGTAGCGACACAGGAAATTCCCCAGGGTAATTACTGAATCTACTCAGTGCTTTGTTTGTCTGGAAAAACACAACAAATGCTTCCCTACTTCATCAGAGCATTGTGAGGATAACTTCCAGTAAAAAGTAGGAAGACAAACACTCCTAGGAGGGTGGTTACACATGAACTCCTTCATAGACTAGAACGGCTTTATTCACTCCATATTTACCACCAGCTTGCCTATGTCTTGGTGGATTCAGATGTAACCATTTCCTCTGCAAAAGGACCTCAATTGTACATCTCTGAAACAGAACCATAAAGAGAAACTTCAGCACCTACAGCATGCACACAGTCATGTTCCTCCTTTCAGTCACCACCAAACTAAGTCTGCAGCTCCTGTTCTGGTACAGTCACAGCACTCTGCAGGGCTTGTACATATTTGCCTCTTTTTGGTATCTATCACACCTCACCTTTGCTGTGATCCTGCTCAGGACCACTCCTGAGCTGATAGTAAAGATGTCCACTTTTGCTAGCTCTGTTTTTGCTCTGGGAAACACATTTTTGGCTGATTCTGTGCTTCAGACTTGCGCACTCCTTCTGTCATAAATCCAGCACCCTGGTTTCTTTTCCTCTCATACCATCTCCATTCTCTTCCTGTCTTTTCTTTCTTTTTTTTTTTTTTTTAAGTTTGTTCGCATAGTATTTGCTGGGAAAACTGATAACTTCCAGTGCTCACCTGAAGAGAATTAATTTCAATCTCACACTGATTTTCAGTCTCACACTTTGATTTTGTAACTTGTTAAAAAAAAAAAAAAAAAATCTATGCTTTTGAGCAGCTCAGTACTCCCTAGAACTGTCCTGAGCTTGAAACAAAGCTGGAATATCTCTCTACAAATTACTATCTGTAATAACTACAGATCTGTTTTAAACCTGCAGGACGTGCTGGCATTGAGTGAAAAGAACTGAGTCACTCCACAGATTGTCTTGTTGCATGGCAGTCCCAAGACACAGGGGTGGCACAACTGTGGGCAGGTGTCTCCTGTGGGCAGGTGTCTCCTGTGGGCTGTCTGCATTCTCTAT
Organism: Leptosomus discolor; assembly: GCF_034619465.1. Lineage (NCBI taxonomy): Eukaryota > Metazoa > Chordata > Aves > Leptosomiformes > Leptosomidae > Leptosomus > Leptosomus discolor. The sequence continues at coordinate 17,237,713 of NC_141395.1, read as the reverse complement.
CTCTGCCCTGAAATAAATCCCCAGTGGCCTCTTGGCAAGTCCAAGGAACGAGTGGTGTTGCACCCCTCTCTGGGTTCAGTGGATGCTCTATAAGGAGGCCTGCAACCTCTGGAACATGGATGTGACTGTTTCAAGCCTTCAGCTCAGAAGTTAAAGCACTTGTGCAAGATTTTGTTACGAAACACGATGTACCCTAGAGGATGGTGTGCTTGCAACAGTGTGAATGCAGTGCAATGTATAACCTCAGGTGAACCAGATCCTTCAGATCTGAGAGGCCTGTGTAAGAGCCCTCTTGAAGGACATCTTAAAGGGCACAGTAATTGTGTTTATACAAAGGTGTAGGGAAGATCTTGAGGTCAAATATGTAGTTTGTCCACATTACTTGTCTGCGGGAAGGCCTTGGAGCTAATCGTGGTGCAATCTGGCTGATACTCCTAGTGTAGCAGCATGAACACCCTCAACTTATCCCCTACAGAAATCTGGAGGTACAACCAAATTTTCTGGCAAGAAACTAGACAATAATAACAGTCACTCCTGAAGACAAACCAGTTGTTGCTACCCCAGAACCTAGGGGGAACTGAATTCTCACTGTACAGCTGATCTAATCCCTACCCTAGATCTGATCAACGCAAAGTCATTCCCCTCCCTAGGTCAGACTGTGCTGACTCTCATGTATCCTGACAGGCCATGAGCCTTGGAAAGCTGCATTAGCATCCACATATACAAAACCACAAAATTAGAGCAGGCACGCAGGAGCTGGAATAGCCAAATTGATGTTAAGTTTGGTCTCTTCAGAAAGAACTCCAAAGCAAACTCCAGAATGTATGGCTTCTAGGGAATGGCATAAGGAACATAATCTGAGTGCTGAAGAGACCAGAATGATTATTTAATTTCCCGTCTTTGGAAATCCTGTGCATCTGTGTGAAACAGAAGAAAAGTTTAATAGTAGAAGGAGATTGCAAGACTATTTGTCGATTATAAATTTTCCTCTCCTCTCCTCTCCTCTCCTCTCCTCTCCTCTCCTCTCCTCTCCTCTCCTCTCCTCTCCTCTCCTCTCCTCTCCTCTCCTCTCCTCTCCTCTCCTCTCCTCTCCTCTCCTCTCCTCTCCTCTCCTCTCCTCTCCTCTCCTCTTTTCACCTGATGCATAGCGTTGAACTAGGAGATGAGAAAAGGAGTAGAAAAGAAGCCCACCCTATTTTTTTTACATGGGTGTTAGTGAAAATATGAGTCTGGGTAAACAATTTATACACATGTTTAAGAAGAAGAACATTTTCTCATCCACTCTCGCCAACCTCAGCCCCATCTTCATATTTTTTGACCTGCGAGTTTTCTAAGATGACCTTCAATAACCTCTCCTCTACTGTTTCAGAAAGACAGAATTATTCTAGAATTGCTGCTTTAAACTGTATTTTTTTAAAAAATAAATTTTTAAAGTATTTTATTCCTAATATTTATGCATTCTACAGCCAGAAAAAAAAAAAAAAAAAAAAAAAAAGTGATCTTCTAATTGTTCTGTTCCCTCTCAAGGGCTAGAAAGCCTCGCTCAGTAATTCCCACTTTTATGCTTGTAATTTTGTGGTTGAACCAGCATGCAAATTTTAAGACAACTCCCTGCCTTGATTTCACCAAGTGTTTAGTGAATCTCTTGGAGTGGTTAATTATCCTCATGCTGAAAGTCAGAGACTTGCAGCTCATTTTCTAGTTTACCTTCTGACTTCACCTGGCAACCACTGGATCTCCTGCCTTTGCTGACTAGGTCAGAAAACTCTCCTCCACTAAATATATTCTCCCACTGTGTGCTTTAAGGTTGCTGTAGGATCTGGAGCTCATTAGACATACTCCAAAGATAGAAGACAGGGCTGTGCCTTGCATAATGTTTTTGCAACCTGGAGGGAGAGGGTAGAGAAAGTGAGCAAAGGAAATGGATAAAAAAGTTTGATGCATAATAAGTCTTTCACTTTACCGCAGGTCTTGACTTCTCCTAGCTTTGCTCTGCCTTGCTCAAGAGGGCTTAGGATGCGGGACAGGACAGAATCAAAATCTGAGCCCAAACCTCATCAACACTTTGCCTCATTTTCAGTGAATGAGGAGTTAAGCTCAGCCCTGTGTCTCCATTACACATTAAAGACTCAATCTGTCTACCTAATTTAGAAGCTGGGATAGTTCCCACCAGCTGAATTTATTCCCTGGAGCTGAGGTAACTTGAAAGACTGAGTCAGGTCTCAAGGTAAGCTTTGAGTGCCTAAATGCTTCGTAATGTAGGAGCAGCACTTCGAATAAGGAGTTAGTAAAATACTGCCTGCTGACTACCGCTGTTTCCCTCTGCAGCTCCAGCTAGATATGATGATGGGAAGGGGGAGTATTAAAATGGGGATGGAGGGCATGAGGAAATTTTGTGACCTTTGTCTGCTTCTCCTGCACCACAAGGTTTATCATAGACTGAGCAGCACCTTTTCTTTCCATGTGTGAACTCCTTGTTACACTTACACTCAGCTGCCATTGCCCCTTTTTGGACAGTGTTAAGCAGAGCCTTCTTGGTAGCTCAGCATAAGCCTCTTGGGGGAAAAAAAGGCGTGTACTGTCAAGTATCTGAGAAAGACTTGGGACAAGTCCGTTCACCTAAAATGTGTACATAGATATATTTCCTTTCTTCCCAATCAACACATCTTTTAGATGGCATTAATAAATCAGCAGCTGGGCTGTTATATGTGGAAGAAGATTCAAGGAGATGGCAGCTGTATGCAGGCTGAGCTGTACATAGGCGGCATTTGGTCCAGTTAGCTGGGAATGATTGGCATAACCCAGGTCATAGGAGAAAATGGGTAACAGACTGAGGGATATTACAGATGAAGCAAGATATGCATCAGCAAAGCTGCTTGGTTTCCTGCAGTGGGACTGAACAGTGGTGAAACTGTCCATGGACATGATAGTCAACTCCAGGCAGGGAGACAAGAAAGTGGTCATTGCACATCTGGAAGGGAGCCTGCTTTCACCATTCCTGAGTGCCAGGTCCTCTCCTCAATGTACAGAGGCACAGCTCCACATCTGACAGACGGGGACAAGAGCAACTCAGAGGAAGGTCAGAGCAATGATTTCCCCCCTGCCCTGCTGTTTTCTTCTGGGTCAGGGCCACACCATCATGTGGTGATAGGCCTAGGTTTGTTTTGACTCTAGCCTGTTGTTGCTAGTGTGACCTGAAACCTTAATGACGATTTCCTATTGAACTCAAAGTTTCCCAGTTGAGCTGGACAGCAGGTAAACAAGAGGAAGAAAATTTTAACTGAGAGCTTTGCCAAAGCTCTGCTGGATCATCCAGTGAGTACTGGAGAACTTGGCAGCAGAAGAATCACAGGGTTGGATCAGGGTTATTCAGTTTTTGCTAACTACTCCTGACATTTCACTTCTCACATAGATGCACAGCATTCAAAGGTTTTGCCAGAGGTTCCTCTACACAGGTTCACATCTCATTCTTTGACTGTTCATTGACACAAACCTTAATAGGGAAAAAAAAAAATTAACTTAATTGCCCTAGGGTGGAGGGGAGAGGGAAAACAAAATAATAATATTAAAAACATAACTGCAACCCACAGGATCTACAGGAGCTGTGGAATAGGGAAGGGTGTGCTTGAGCAAATGCTAGGATGTCATTTGGCCAGACGCTTCTACCTCCAAGGTCACCCAAGTGTTTTGACTGAATAATAAAATGTTGTGAGTCTTATCCTGAAACCTGGGAGGACTGTGAAACAGCAGGGGTGGAGGCGTAACAGAGAGGGAGGAAAAAGAGGGGTTGTGGGAGAGCAACTCAGTCCTTATTGCTCTAAACCCTGTGGAGCCTGATCACACAAATATTTGCAGATCCTGGCAGTAGCATGTGTAACACAGAGTATGTGATCATCTTAAGACCAGTCCCACGTTTATTTTTCTTTAATTGCTGGATGTTGCAGCCTGTTCTCCCAGCTCCTGCAGGGGAGAGAAATAAGAAGCCAGAATCATGAGTGTTGAACTGTATGTCCCCCAAAATGTTGCTCTGGTGTCCCAGCTTGGAAGAGAAGGTGGTCTAGGGAAGGAGAAGGAATTGTAAGGGAAAATTTCCCACTAAGGACGTTGTTCTTTCCCTGTGGGATTATGAGAAATCGTTCAGAAAGGGACACGAATTCTGCTACTGGTATCTCAGAGGGAAAGAATCAAGTTTACATTCTTAAAAAATACTCTTTCCCTTAAAAACCAAACCACCCTTCCCTCCAAAAAATACCTTCTAACACTCTATGTGAGGAGAATGTGGTTTTAGGGCACACTGTGTGCCACCAGCTCTCTGCCTCATAAAGACAGGCAGCAGTTCCTAAGCTGTAAAACAGAGAAATTCTTCTTCCCTTTGCCAGGATAAATATCCCAGATTCAGAGACATTTTTTTTTAACTCTCTGGTCCTACAGGATCTCCTAAAATGTGAAACTTTGAAGTGTCATATACACTTTGCTTCTCTTATCAAGGAGGAAAAAGCTGGTTTATTAAACTTGGACTTCTTAATCCAAGTTGAAAACCTCAAATGAAGCATACTAAATGTAGATAGCAATGAACAAAAGCTTATAGGGAGATTAGAGGTTAAACCCAGGCTGCAACGTAGAGTAGTACTCGAGTGGCTTCATCCTTTCTGCAGATCTACTCTGTGTCAGCTGACTCCTGTAACTGTCTCCAGTTCACACTTCCCTCAAAAAATAAAAATGGATATACTGTTCAGTGCTTCTGTAGTACAAACAAAGAAACAAGGACATGCAGTGCCACAGGAAGCTTGGAAAAAATTTGCTAGCTCTACTCAATGGCTTTTAATGCAGAAAAGAGGAGTAGTGTTTGTAGGGAAAACCAGAAGAAGATAGGTAAGGGCCTTGGGAGGTCAGCATTCCTCCTGTAAATGAAAGCAAACCAGGACAACAAAGTTAAGCAGTTTACTTTTGTGGAAAAGAAGGCAGGGGTGAATGAGGGCTTTTTTCTCTCTTAAAGTAATGGAGGCTTTCTCTATAAATACAGTCTCTAAAATATATTATTTATAACACTTATGTTTTGGTATACTTAATTTACATTTCTTTCTGTGATCACATGAATCATTCAATCAAGAGCAGGAACTAACGAGTAGTTCCCCAAAAGACAATACATTTGTTTTTACCACCAGTGCATTATAAAGATATCAGATGAGCAAAGGGAGTTATACTGTGGTCTATGTCAGTACATACTGATGATTAGCACAGGCCAGCTGCTGACTGTGAGATCTATCGCTGTCCATGTGTGGACCACTGCCTGAGGTGTGGTATCTCATCTGAGACTGAAATCTGAACTGATGGACTTGAATCAAGCTCCACTGGAAGGCTTTGTAGGTGTGATTCAAAACTCTTCAAGTCTGTAGAAAGTTTCCAAAGGTGAATGGAGTTAGACAGCAGAATTGTTTGTGCAGGTCCAGGGCATAATCAGAGAGAAGAATTTTGCTGAAGTGAAAAACCTTACTGTTGATTCTGCTTGTAAGTGCAGGCTCCCAGAGTAAGCCTTATGACGTTGAACCAGGTCGCAACGCCTTCCAATTGTTCTATATTCCCTGGGAAATTAATACAGAGCTGGGCAATGTCTTCAGTTCTTTGTGGCTCTTTGGAAAATGGCCATTATCCCAACCTGATTCCAAAAGCCTCCTGAACTGAAAAGAAACTGTGCATTACTGTAGTGGTGATGTCTCTGGTTGGAGAAATAGGGGCACTGACAAACTTGGTGTTACAGTTGTGTAGACTGTAAGTGCTCAGCTGTTGTCTGGGTAAAAATCAGTTTGCTACTCAGTAAGCAGCCTGCCTAGTGTTAGTATGAACTCTTAGGGTGCTTGGGTCCGTGATGGGCTCCAGAGGTTGGGGACCTATCTGTAACAGTAATCAACAGCTATATGGTACCAGGTAATAGGGGGTTTGCATAAGAGGAAGGATAAATATTCCCTGTCGTTCTACTCAAAATGGTAATCAGAAGCATCAGATACTCAGAGGAATATAGGGATCACCCCATAGATTTCAAATAAACTTGAGGTTTGATCCTTATGCAAGCAAACACTGTCAACTATGGCAAATCTTCTGGAAATCATAACAGCTTCAAAAGAAATTGTATTCTCCATGGTGTGTAGGAACAGATTTTCTCCTGGTATTCCACAGGAAACAGTGGCATAAAATGGCATGTTCAAATCAGAAAGCAGTAAGGAATTTTACGAGGCAGGATAGTAACATGAGTAACAGTAACCCAAGTCTGAGTTAGCATGAACACCCACTTCCCCAGCAGATGGCTGTCCTCACTGGGTAGTCTAAGGAAGCCTGAAACTTTAGAAGTAATAATAGCTCTAATATTTGTATTACAAGTGGTTAATCATTTTATGAAATGCTTTGCAAGGAGCTACCTTACCTGGGTGCTGTTTGGTAATTATTTGCTCTTAACTGTTGCTCTTGCGAAAGAGAACAGAAGGAGCAAGAAATTCCTTTCCTTCAGACTCTTCCTCAGCCTGTCAGCTTCCCACTTCCACTGGCTCCTTGTCCTGCTGGAGAAACTGAGTCTCATCTGAACTAAGTCTAGACAACATCGGAATTAGATGCTGGTTTGGAAGAGGAGTTATTATTTCCTGTGCCCATAAAAAGACCAAGTGCAATTTGAGGGTGCCCTTTAAGAGCTCCTACAAAATAATATTGCTGTTAGTTTAAGCTCCAGGCCGCCACAGAGTACTCTCCTGTCTTTCTCTCTCTGCTTCTCTCTGGAGTCTGGTTCATCCACCACATGCGTTTTTTGCACAGCCTGAACTTGCTTGATAGAGGTCAAACACTGACGCTTTTATTTCTGCCTCAGCCCTCCTGACTGAAGAAAGAATAAATATTTGCTTAAAATTAAGCCCATTTTGGTCTGGAACTTCAGCAACAAAACAGTTTGGATGCTCTGCAAAAGAGGAAATGATCCAGCATGCCTTGCCTACCTCCCCCCGCCCCCCTCACCCTGGGATTCCAAAAAGACTCAAGTATTTTGCACAATATTTGAAAATAAATATTGCTCATCCATGAGCTGATAGTTTGGAGCCCAGACGGGCTCAGGATTTATAACGGAAAGAGTGATGCAAGCTTAACGCTATGTGAGCCATGTGTCGTTACCAACCAACAACCAGCTCCCATCCGGTCTCCTTCTTGCATGAACGGTCACTTTCTTCCAAAATATTCGAAGGACCCAAGACACTGTGCTGATTAACCCCTTCCTAAGGGTTTGGACCCCAGCAGCAGTCATTATTGTGCCTAGAAGGACTAGTCAGTAACATATAATATTTTATTATCTTTATTCTTTAGATGCTGCCTTCTCAGAAAAGGCTTGCCTTTCTTCCTAGTGCAAAGACATTTCTTTGAGATCAAGCAAAGACTGGAAAACAGATCTGGGGAAGGAAATGATGGGGTACAATTATTAATTTGGAGGAGAGGGAAGACATAGAAAAGTCATCCATCACTCCCAGCCCTCTCTAAAGAGAGCTATCATGGCTTGCCCACAGGCCTAATAATCTTCATTTTGAAAGGGAAGCATCCCACAAGGAAAAGTCAGGGAAGCTTGAGGTATTGAACAAGCTGATCTATAAAGATAATTCGTTCCATGTTTCTGCAATTTTGAGTTGCTCAATGGTTTGACTCATGAGAGCAGAATAATGCCAAGGTGTTATGGAATGGAAGTACAGCTCCGTGCAGATAGGGACTTGGCTGGGGCTTGAGCGATTACCTAAGATGAGCATCCTGCACCTGAACACAAAGCTTCCCATGGAACTGTGGTCCAACAATCAGCTCCATCTGAGGCTCTCCCTGCCCATGGCCTCACCTCAGCTGGTAGCACATAAGACCATGTGCGTACATGTGAACCACACCGAGAAAGAGAGAACAGGGTGAGAAATGCCCCAGTACAATCCTCTCCCCTTGGTCCCTCTCCACGCCATCCCACTTGATCCCGAGTCCAGCTGGTGGTTTTCCCAAAGCAAAGTTGACTGTGAAGGCTGGGGTGAGGAAAGGAAGGGAGAGGAAAAGCAACCCCGGTTTCAGGGAGCAGTGTTGCAAGTGGAGCCCTGTGTCATGCATAGCCAAGCACATGACCATGCCAATGTACCAATTATCCTTTATAAATAGCTGTGAGCAGATGTTCAGCCGGCAAGTGGCTTTGTCGGTTGAAGCCATTACAGCTCGCAGATGCTTGGCGCAGCCCTCCAGCCAAAGATTACCCCTCCCGCAGCTCTGCTGGCAGTCAGCTCTGCTTCAAGTAGAAGTCAGCTGGATTAGCTCATACCACCTGGATCAGCTGCTTGAGTGGTGCTGGCTGACTCTGCACTGGAGCAGATTAGGGAGTGCTCACATGATCCTTTCAGTTGACAGCGACTAGGGTCCGGACATCTTCCAGGTAGCACAACAAGGTCTGGAGGAGGGTGTCTTGCCTTGTCTTGCTCTGACCTACATGTGTGCATGGAAAGACTTGTGCATGTTTTGCATGCTCAGAAAGAAGGTCATCTGGTAAGATGATAGAACATATAGCCAGGAGCTTTTGTTCAGCTATCAACATCCTGATGATTTCAGGGGTCCTATAACCTTCTCTTTTCCCTCCCCCTCTTTAGTCTGGATTGTAATTCTTGCTCAGGAATTGCCCTTTTACTATGACTTGTGCAGAATCTAGCCCAATGGAAGACCACCTGCAAATCTATAATGACAAGCTGAAAAAAAGGTGAGCAGGCACTTTTGCAGGGAGGTCATTTGGAGTTGACCTTTATCCTGTGCATGTAGAACACGTGTCACAGTCAGTCCAAACCTTATTCAGTGCCTTTAACTGCTTCCATAGTATACCAGAAAAGAGTAGTTTGGTCATATTCTCCCACTTCTTTTCTGTGCCTCACAGTATTAAATTTACAGGCCCATAAAGAAACAGTAGACCAATGATGTGAACATATGGCTTTTCTCCTGCTATGCTGGCACATATATGGTAAGATACACACAGATGTGGGGAAACATACACTGATTTAAAGTTTGCAAAGTGACAGAGAATTGCCCCCCTCTGCTTCCCTTCAAATGAAACGGACAAGTTCGGCAAGCTTGTCCAGGTTGGGAGGGATCTTGTGTTTTCTCTCCCTTTTTGTTTTTTGGCCTGTTGAGCCTCTAGCAAAGTTAGTATCACTTGCTCCCTGGCTGGACTCAGATAACAGCAATATAACTCCTGATTCCCAGCCTCAGCAATACTATTTTTGCTTTTGTTAAGCCTGGAATCCAAATTTAATTAGCACAAAAATCAAAATGAAAATAAACCTTGAGACAGTTGAACTCTAGGTCACAAAAGCAGAGAGATGATTGACAGCTGGTGAGGAAAAGGAGGTAAATGATGCAGTTATCTTCCTTCTGATTCATCCATTCACCTACAGGGTGTTGAATTGTAAAAAATCTAATACTATATCAGTATAGATGCTGGGGCCAAAGCAAAATATTAACTTGCACATGCAAAGGAGAGAGATCCTATCTATACTGATGAATTCTCTGGGAGTGAGCTTGGGAGCCTTAGCCAAGCCTCACAAAGCAGTGAGCTCCTGACATGCGTCCAAGAGACGTGAGTATGTTGACTTGCCCGGCGCTATGTTTGCAAGCCGGAGCTCTTCCGTGAGATATTAGCTGCTACCTCAGTGCCTTGAGGAAACCTCAAGTGACTCAAGCTGTCCTTGAAGATAAATATGTATGTAGAATAATTGCTCCACTTTGACACATGAAACAGCACTTTGTCAAGGCAGGTGATGGAGGAAGAATAGGGGCGCTAAGAAAGGAGGGAAGGAAATTGCTTTTAATAGATCCCATGAGCCAGGGTCCCGCTGGCTAGCACACCCTCACTTACATGGCTTCTCTCCTAGTCTGGGACTCTGTGTATCCAGTGGCCCAGTCACAGGTCTGCCTGACCCACAGACTAAAGGGACAGGACAGACCATTGTGTCAAATACAGACTGGTGGGGGCTTTTGCCATGAGCACTGTTCATCGGCTTACACATGTTTCCCCGATGTCACAGCTGCATGAAGCATGGAACTGCATGGGGCACCCTTGTGTGTGCACAAAATCCGTCCTGCTCTGCGTGTCTTCCATAAATGGAGTACTCCAAAAGAAAGAAAGCAACTCAACACATAGATTCTGCTGCAAACCTGTGATCTCAGATGGTCCTTGCTCCTGAAGGCTCTACTGCTGGGAAATTAAAAAAAAAAAAAAAAAAAAAAAAAATCCAGGATTGCTATGAAGCCACCACCTAAAGGTCAGCAAATTAGTGTTACAAGTTTTTGCATGGGGAACTTTTCTATTCAGTCAGTCTCCAAAAGGGAGGAGGGCTGGGATTTGCAGTCCAGTGAAGACTCCTGATTTTAGCCACAGGAAGAAACAAAGTAATTAGCAGCAGAGCAACTTTCCCCGATGCACTTCCCAGGGACCTGTGTCCATTTTAGTATTTGAACATGAGCCCCTTGGAGGAGAAAAGATGTCCAGGTTGTGGACACGTGCTCTCTATTTTGAGCCACCCAACAGTAGAGCTTCTTGTGTAAAAGTTCACCAACTTGTTTCCAATCTGATTGGCACAAGTTTGCAAAGACCTCATTATTTAAGTAGTTAACTAATCCAGCTCATTGTGGCTGAAATGGGTAAGGGAGCATGCAATGGGAGAAGTTGTTGGCAGGAGAGGTGTGACAAGTACAAGGGGAAGTGATTTCTCCCATCAGCACAGCTGTTGGCAGAGGGCACATCTGCCTGCACCATTAATCCATACTGAGATTGTCAGTGGGGTGCTGTGGGGAGGAAGCTTTCACTCCTCTGAAAGCCAGCAGATTATCTAGTGTGGCTTCTGGCACTATATAAGTCATAGTTTTTATCCTGAAATGCTCTCAGAGAGCATATTTACCTCTCCTTCTGAAGGTGAGAACAGAAAAGAATTTGGGGACTTATGGTTGAACTGGGGACAAGCTTTCAAGATAGTCTTGGCTTCAGAGAGTCCCAGATTTTGGGCCCGGAGGGCCATGTGCCCTCCAAGAACCGGATTTGAATTAGATTTCTGCACACATAAAGCAGCGCCCCAACCACCAACCCTCCTGGTGACAACTGCAGGAGAGACGATCCTGTTTGTGCCATGGCACGTAGCACTGACGTGACTGTCCCAGTCCAGCTTGCCAGCTCAGAAGAAGAGCTGTTTGTGGTGAGGATGGGCACCTGCTGGCTCTCTGCAGGAGTGCTGGAGCCGAGCCCTGGGGGATGGGCCAAGGCCTGCCTCTGCAGTCGCTCTTCTGAAAATGAAATGAAGCTGTTGGAGCTAACAGCCTAGTCCCTTTCATGAGCAATAAATTCACAGTGAAAGCAGCAGAAACAAAGCTCTTCTAGATCTGCTTTACTTTCCAACATTTTAAAAAAAAAAAAAAAGGAAAAAGAAAAAATAATAGGAGGCTTAGCTTAAGAAGGGTTTCTTCTGGACCGTTGCTGTAATGGTAGGAAAATGCTCTGGAAGCATGCTTCCTAGAGATGCAGAGCTTCAAGGCCACAGAAAGGCTGCAGAACCCAAACAATAGCCAATTATACAATCAAACAAGCTGTTAATGGCAGTAGTACACATTGCTTGTGGCTGGAAGATCCTTACAGTACAAGTTCTTCAGGGGTTTGCCTCAAATCACCCTCCTTGCCTCTCTATGGGAGAGGAGACTGAAGTACTGAACACACACCATAACTGTACACAGCCGGGGCCGGGGGGTGGGGGGGGTGGGGGTGGGGGTGGGGTGGGGTTGAGGGGTTGGCATATAGCAAATCAGTTACCAGACCTGGAGAAGAACACAGGTTTCTTGAAGTCCAGGTCACTGCATGACTCACAGCCTCTCCATCCATCTGATGTGAGTGGAGAAGTCCAGCTGTGGTCATGCAGTGCTGTGCCCAAGCCACTTCTCTTCCAAAGAAAAAATGGGGGTTTTACAGAGTCAGGCACATGAACTCAGCCATTCTACTCTTAGACCAGACAGCCTGTCCCCCTGGTATTGCCTGTCACTCTGTGAACTTATTGCCTTAATTAGGACTTGTTCAGAGATCTCTGGCTTGCCTTTCTGTTGCTGGGTGGAGACATGCCATGAGCTAAGGCTTTTTTGGGTTTGAATTTTTCCCCTCTTTCTTTCCAGCAAAATCGCAACAATGCCTGTTTCATGTTGTTCCATGGGGCTTCCCTTTGTAAAGAAAACTCACCAGCCTTACTAATATAATCACTCAGCGATGCCATGTCAAAATGTGAGTAAATGAATAACCACAGTCTTTTCAACACATTTCTCTGTGCAAACAGATGTTTAGCAAGAACGCAATATGTTGCAGGAAAAAAAGGCAGCAAGCAATAACGTCTAAACAGTTGAGGTCTGGAGCCTTATGCTACAGGTAAGGCCACTGCAGCCAATGGGGACAAAAGGAGATAAACCTGCTTCCTGAAAATTGAAATTCTAAGTTGTCAGCCTCATTAACTCTTAGATCCTGGCCAACTTCCATGTCACTGCCCCTCACCACCCCTCCTACAGTAGTGACATCCCTTTCAGTTTGTGGATTATTTTGTGGGGTTTCCAACGAAGGCACTGACTATTAGACATGTCACACAAGAAGGTTTTTGCAGTCATCATTCATGCCCCTTTTAGGAGTAATCCACAGAACTAGGGCTGGAAATCATGGGCCTGTACTTGCAGCACTGTGCTTCAGGGCTTCTGCACGGCCTCAGTGTTTGTTGTGAAATAGTCATCACAGTCTGCTCTAGAGGAAGGAATGGAGTGTTTCCATAGTGTCATGCTACCTTTTGAGTATGAATTACTTCAGTCAAAAGCACTGTAGAGACAAAGAGGAAATGAACCACAATAAGTCTAATACAGCTAATCCTGTGGCCTCAGTGTCTGAAGTATATCTGAGCACTTCAGAAAGTTGGTAATATATCCTTCCTCTTAGTACACATTGCTGTTAATTTCCCATTTTACAGAGGACAGTTAAAGTACAACTCTCACACTGAAGTGTTTCTTTCTGCGCTAATTTTAGATGTCTACAAGGGCCATATTGCAGGCTAAGCTAGTTATCCAAGCTTGTTTGCAAGGAGTGAAGTCACTATTAGAAGGCAATTCCCCTGCCTAAACCATGTTTAATCAGTTTCAAAATATTTCCCTGGAGATTCCTTCATTGGCCCTGTCATGACTTTTTACACCTTCTCATTAATGCATCTTCCTGGATGCTTCCAAGGAGATAATATTTCTTAAACGGGATGTAGGGCTCCTCTGCTATAGCATTTGCTGCTTCTAGTATAAAAATAGATGGATGCTGTGTCCAGGACATAAGTATCCTTTGGCATGCCTGATAATCTAGATATATAAGATAATGGTGAGGATGATTACTAATGAATCCAAAGAAGTGCCAAGAAAGAAAATGTTCACGTTTAGCTTGCACCCAGGGCTAAACTGTAACTGTTGCTCTACCACCTAACAAACCCTCACCAGCCAGGGAGGGGAATCAGTAAGAAGGAAAGCAAACCCATGGGTAGAAGTGAAACAGATTTAATGAAAACACCACAAATATACCAATAGAGATATACTCAGCCAAATGAATATGCAGCTGTCACAACTGGCTAGAGCAGTCCTCAGGAGAAGCCAGAGAGGGAGCAAAAGGAACCCCAGCAGGAATCCTCTCTCCTCAGCAAACCTTCCACCTTCATAATGACCATGACATTATGGTGTGAGGTACACCTGTAGCTGACTTAGATCAGCTGCCCTGGCTGACTTGAGCCTGCCTGGCATGGCTGGCCTATGATTCTATTCCAGCCAAATGAGGACAGCAAGTTAAGACAAAGGGATGTTTATTCCCAACTAGGCTTCCACAGGGTCACAGTATCACACCCATGAGTCCCTGGTGTGTTCATATGTCTCTATGTTAGCGTAGAAAGAAGATAAGGTGGTGCCAACATTTCCATTATGCTGCTTCATTTGCAAAGTTTTGGAAGTCAGCCATAAATAAAAGCACTCTGGAAGACACTTTGGCATCCTGACTCGTGAGGGAATCTCGTTGATTTTGCTTCCCATTTACATTTTTTGACATTTTTTTTCTTAAAAACAAGACAAGAGAAACACAGATAAACACAAGACCCAAACCTTTATGACACAAAAGCATTACTGTGGGCTACAAGATCACTTAGCAGGAGAGAAAAATAATGATGTGCAAATATCTGAAGACCATCCAAGAAGAAAGATCAGTCATTCGGGGAGGTCCAGGGTGGAGGGGCGCTAACGCAAGTTGTAGAGAGTTAAGAGCAGTGGGTTGACACTGAGCAAAGGAAAAATTAGCTTGAGGAAAACTTTCCTACGAGTGGACTAGTCTCCCAAGGCAGGAGATGGAAACCTGATTGTTTGAGTCACACAGCACTGGACTGGCCCTGTTTCTGAAGAACCGTTGTGGTGAGCTATCCCACATGGGCAGGGAGAAGCCTGTGTACCTTGGAGATTTCAATTCCCCACTTGGATGACTCACTTCAAAGTGCAGGATGAATTTTAAGTTGGTCGGTTAACTGCCTGAGCAATGCTTGCCAAGACGCGTGTCTCTCTGTTAAGAGAGGAAGACTTCATTGCTTAGATAGTGCTAAAGTTTCACCTGCTCCATAGACATACCAGAAATCATCAGTTGTTAAGCCACCTCTACCCACCAGCACGAAAGAAATACAGAAAACATTACTTTCCCTTCTTCCACTTCTGGCAGCTGATGAATGTTTATGGTGCAGAAAAGACTGTTTGTTTGAAGTCATAAAATATGTAGAAATGGAGGACAGGAAGATGGTTCAGTGCCTGGGAAGACTGAGGGTGCAACTTTTAACAGTCCTATACAGTATTGTAAAAACCACAAGAACTATTTTAAAATGTTCCTCCATTCAGCAGACGGAGTCATACCTATAGTTCTCACTTTCTCTCTCCCTGCACTTGTCTTATGTGTTGTTCAGGAGACGAATCTTTGCTTACCCAACTCAGGTGAACCCTACCTCTTCATTGACCCTTAGGTTACTAGCTCACATAGCTGCTCTGGGCTATTTAATCCAAGCCTGATTCTGCTCCTGGTCTGTGACTTTTTCTAGGTGCAGAGACTCCTTTTCTTTGAAGGCTTTGCTACAATTCATCCAGTGTGAAAACTGGTCCCAGTACAGGATCTTCACTTTCCCCCTCCCTTTCATTAACAGCTCCTTGGAAGGCATCTCTGTATCTGCTCACTTCCTTCTACTGGTGCTGGCAACTGATGGAAACGATTGCTCGTGTTTGCACTGAATGGACATTCCAGCGCTAAACACAGAAAGTGCAAATTCTTCGGGAAATGGGGACAGATTCCTATTACACATCTCAGTTATACTTCCATACTAGAATGACTCTTTGAGGTCTGAATGGGATCAGTGTCCATGTACACTGGAACATGCCCCAATGTACTCCAGAGCTTAGGACCCTGGTATGGTATTGAGCACCTTATCAGGCTAGTGAGCATCTCCAGAGAAGCTGCTATAGGTATGGAGGACAGGTGAGCCAGGGCTTATATCATGATGATGGCTATCCTTGTAGTGCAGGTTGGAAGGCTGCGGTCTCAAACCCTACCCTTGAAGAGAAACCAAAGTGATAATTTAAATTATTCCACATGGAGGATTCAGTTCAAGGGTGACATGGCTCAGAGAGGTTTATCCAGACCTTCTCTGAAATCCAGCTCAAACTTGGCCTGTTTGTTTGCATGAGGAAAACATATGCACGCCTTTTTGCAAATCTCCCAGCAACAATGATATAAATAAAACCCTAGACTACAGGGCTGTCCTGACGACTTGTCCTGCCCTTTCCTACAGGGGGGGCTTATTCCATGTAACACTACTTATATCTGCATGGAAACTTTTTTTTTTTTGGTGTGTGTACTTCTTTTCTCTTTTTTAATCTTGGCAAGGAAGCAGGAAAAGCTCTACCAAGCTAATGATTAATGCAAGGATTCACATCCTCACATATTGAACAAATAAATATAAGCTAATATAAATAGGAAAATACTCTTGGAATTTGTCAGTCAGTGGTCTTATTATCTTGAGCTCCAAAGCCAAAATTGCAGACTATGGTTTACAGATGCTTACTCCACCTTCTCCTCCTTTTCCTCTTTTTTCTTTCTTTATTTTTTTTTTCCAAGCTTGTGGCTCCCTTGCTAGGAATTGCTCCTCTGACAGAAAATTTGCTCCCCTTTTCAAATGATTTTGGCAAATGTTAGTGAAAAGGTTGCTAGTAAATATTCTTTGAAAACATTTATAGGTTTCTGAGGGTGCATGAAAACTGTTTGGGCTGCAGTTCACAGAACTCCCACCCCACCAGAGACATGGGAAATTCTTCACCATGTTTTTTGCCCAAACTACTCCTCTGTTCCCAGGATGTTTGAGACACTACTTTCTCTTGAAAGGTCCCACACGTGAAAAAAGAAAGTGAAATAAAAAACAGGGCAAAAAGAATGTAAAATGGACCTGTGTTTTTATAATCTGGTTATCTGAGTTTAGAAGAAATTATAACCAGTCTTCCTAGACATTTAGGTGCTCAGCTTTCAGGGTCAGAGAGATGAGAAGTTTTGTCTGGGATCATTGATAAATTGGTGCAATAAGACTTCTCTACATAATATACTTTGTTAGTTTTGGAGGTTTTTTATTTGTAGCCCACAAATCAGACCCTTAATTTGTCTGAAGTGTCTTTTCTCTAGCTTTCAAATGTCACCAGTCTTACTTAGGTGAGTTTGGGACTACTCTGAGTCTTCACTGAGACTTTGAGTCATGAATCACAGGATAAGTAGGCATATTTGTCAGTACATAGTTATTCCCTGGGTCAGTTTTGGATCAGTGCTTTAGAAGCAGAGGTTAATGTGGCAGCCATCAGTAGTGAAAAAGACTGAATTTTCAAATGCCAGCTCTATAGTCTTTCTTCGTTATTCCATGGGCATTAGGAAGGGAGAAGTTGGTGAACCTGTTCCTACTTTAGGGTTCACAAGGCTAAATTTGTCTGCCAAAATCTGTGGTTTTCATTATCAGAAAATTTTCCTCTAGATAATATTAGTTCTCCCAGAATTACTCATTAAAGAAACAAAACAAAAAAAAATCCCACAAACTACTGGCTGTTCAGCAGAGAAATATTATCCAAGAGCTCCTCTACATTAGACGTTTTCATTGCATTCCTCTCCCCCTTTGCTGCTTTGACTCTCTGAGTTGCACTTTGGTAAGAAGGACCTTTGGTTGTAAGTCCCTCCAGGATCTCACACAAAATGAGCACAATAGGTGTCAGCTCCCTCCTCTCTGAGCCAATTGTCAGGGTCACAGAAAACTCCCAGTACAGTTGGCAACCTCTTGTTAGAGATCTCAGCTGGGAGGCCGTGTGAATCCCTGGCCAAAGCTGCAAAAAGATTTGAGCTGGTTTCAAGATTTGAAGGGGAAGGAAAACAATAAAAATCTTTGCTAATTCCCAACGTTTCTGCTGACTCAGCATCCAAACAACTGGAAATTTCTCCTTTACTGGGAGAGATATGTCCAAACACAAAGCCTGGACCTGGCCACTCTTCTGTGTTGTAAGAAAGTTTGTAACCAGACCTCTAGTCTACAGTTGGCCCCAAGTCAGTACTCACAAAGCGGAATGAAACCCCTCTTCTATTGTTTAATGCAGCCCAGGAACTACAGCAGAGCTGGACACAGCCATGGTTTTGGATGGGAATATCAGGGGCCGAAGAGTACACCCCACACTGAGCAATAATGCCAACAGGCAGCAACCAACATTTCAGGGTCATAAGTATTCACATTCAAGGAAAACCCAAAGGTCTGCTTCAGCCAGAGACTCACCTTTCTGTTCTTCACAGCTGAATTAGGGTCTCCAAACAAGCCCTAAATTCTGGTGTGAATGTTGTGGTTCAGCAGAACTGTGCTCAGACTTTGAGCTCTGGGAGATTTCCATGTCAGTAGTTTTGCTAATTTGTCCTTTTTCTACACTTCCCTCAGAGCCCTCCCCCATAAGTATTTCATCTGTTCTAAAAGCCCGGACTGCTGGAGTTGGCCATGGCATCAATTTACCATCCCCAAGTTTGGATGACTTTGATAAAGAGGATTTAGGGGGTTAATTTGAGCCCTCATATTTCTGAGGGGACGCTATACTTAGGAAACTTTCTGCATTGCACTTCAGCATGGATTAGTTGTTCTGCTTCCCGTAAAACCTTATGTCTGCCAGCTTGCCTAGGATTAGAACTAAAATGGAGTGTGTAGATCCCATTGCCACAAATAGAGCTTTTGCAATAGGGCTGCTTTGCTTGGGATATGAGCCAAAGTTATAAATATTGAGGGCCTGATTTTTCAGCCCATCACAGTTGCACTGTGTATATATATACATATGTATGTGTGTGTGTGTATATATATACATATACATACATAGATACGTGCTTATGTGTGTGATACTTCACACCCATGATCACCCTGAATGCACACAGGCAAACTTTTCATGCTGTCCTTGAAAACTTCATATACCCGGACAGAGACATGCTAGTATTAATGATGTTTTGGAACAAAAATGCAGTCAGAATTTTTGTCCTCAGTGAGACAGATTTGATGTTTTTAACTCTTAAAGGACACATCTCTCTGTGGTATGGCTTTGTGTGACATTCACAAGGAAACTATCACCTGGAGACCTGCTTTTCCATTTTATGGTTTCAAACAATGCCTCTAGTGCTGTATAGCTGTGCTGTTGGCTTTCCCTGTGAGGAGGGTCTTCTTTAGGAATACAGAAGGAAAACGTCAGAGTCAGACTAGCCAGCTTGTTACTCAAAGCCTGTTGTCTCTTCCTCTGGCTTGTTTGTAGACCTTGATTAAATCTTGAAAGGGGCACAGCTGTTCCTGGTACTAACTGCCAACCTCCTCTTTAAGTGAGCAACACTAATTCTCTGTGTTGGTTATGCTACCACTCATGAAAGATGGTGAATGGGCTGCTTGCCAACAGAGGTCTACAGACATGAAGGCTGGTGGTGCAAACACTCTGCAGCATGTCGTGAAGAAGCCAGTCTGCAAAGGAGAAAAGCCATCAGGGCCTTGAGGTGCTGTTGGTCATGGGCTGACTCTGGTCTGGCTAACTTAGCTGGAAAATGGTCCTGAGGGACTCAGCGTCGAAGGCAGGAGAGGAAGGACCAGCTGAGAAAGGTTCAAAACCTCAATTTCTGACACTCTCCAAGCCTGGTGGCCATTCAGAAATAGCTATAGGGGCTGCAAATACACATGGGTGCTGCTGAGAAGCAGAATTACTCCCTAGCTCTCTGAATTCCCACTGTCCTGAACTGGACCAGGATGAAAAAGAATCTCCACTCTCCTGCTCCTGCAGCCTTGGAACGAAGGGAGACAACGCATATGAAAAAGCACTCAAAGCAGAAAGTTCAAGAGCTGCCATAATCACAGGCAGAAGCAGAGATTCCTCTCCTTTCCCCGCCCAACCTGACCTTCTCTTGCAGACTATGATAGTCCAAAAGCCCTGCTATTTCAAAATCCCAAGCACAGGTGGAAGGGCACAAAGATAGATTGTTTTTCCTTTATAAATCCGTGGTGGTAACACCTAAAAAACCCAGCCCAAGCTCAGAAGATCCCTATGGATGGTATCGTGTAGATATGTCAGAGCAAAACCAACTATGCCTGACACTAAAGGTTTTTGAATTTGAGAGGCTATTCCATGCATCTGTATTAAATCTGCCCACTTCTTGCTGTGTGGGTCATCCTTGTGCCAAGTTTTCCTTGTAAATCAGGAGCAAAAATATACTCCAGGCTTGGTGCCATGCAGTGAAAACACATGTCTTGTCTGTACATAATTGTACAGAAACTGGAGCCTTTTATTTTCCGTGAGAACAGGCCTCTGACAATCAAATCCTGTCTTTCTGAGACACTTATCTGGCATCTCGTCACATAGTTTCTGAGGATTTCATATGTCTGAGTTTACCTTCCCCAAACTCCTGCAAGGTTGGGAGGTGCTGTTGGTTTTTTGCACTGACAAATTCTTCCCAGTATATATATTTTTTATTAACTTTCTCTAAAAATGCTTATTAATTTCAACTAACATCACTCATGTTGAATTTCTCATGTAAAAACGTAAATTAGTCTGACATCTCAAAAATTATTCCTGCTTTTGTTTTGAAACGTTACACAGACGTATCTATATTCAACTTTTCTTAAATAGAGATAATACTTTTCTGTTCTCCCTACCTTTTTCCAAATGATGAAAATTAAACAAAAAGGCTTATTTTGGACTGGATGGAGTATTTATATTTGACCTTCCAATAAAACAAACTGCTTTTTGTTGTTGATGCTTTACTAGAAACATTTCAGATGAATCCCAGTCTATGTATTTTCAATGTAGATTTTTAAGTTTGGCTTATAAATCAAAACATTTTTTTCACCCCATTATCACCTATTATATCAACGAGGCTTGTGGCATATGTGATTTAAATTCCTTACCTAAGGTCACACAGGGCACTGGTGACACAAAGCTGCATGGAGATCTCCCGTTCCTAGGCTACTGCAAGAAAGTGCATGAACCGGGACTCACCCTTCTCTTCAATGCCTCTCCAATTATCTCCTCACTCTGCAAACCCAGTGAAATTCTTTTCAGAACTCACCCAATGAACTGGACTGTAAGAACTGGTGCCAAGGATTTTTCATGTTTTGAGATATTCTTTCTTTTTTTTTTCTTGGAAATTATCTTTCACAGAGTTAGGACACGCTTTCTCTCTCTCCCACCCTTCCCCGCATATTTTCTGTTTCTGCTTTTTTTCACTGTAAATCTGGAAGATTTCTGATTTGAAAAGCATGTTTTCTTTTCTGTTAGGAACGGGTAGAGGTCTGGCAAGCTTGGCCTTGCCATCTGCACTGTCAGTGAAAGCTCTTGCGCTTCCAACTTAACCCATAGAGATGACCTTCTGCCACCCTCTTCTTCCTTTAGCATGAGATTTGGGGGCTGTTACTGCACATAAAGCAGACAGGTCTGACTCCAGCTCTATCAGGAACAGATCCACAGAGGTGAGACCCACAGAAGTTGGGAGCCTAAGTGCTTTCCATGTACCTAAATACCTTGTTGTGGCTGGACCCAACACAGCTGCTGATGGCGGAAGACCCTGCCTCTATGTTGTAGCTGGTCTATTCAGTGTCCTGAGCAACCCTCTACTGAATTTTCCCACCCTGAGGAGGGAAATTACATTCTTTGTCAGGGCCGGGAAATCCCCAGAATGGCCTTAAACCATGCTCTTTGAAACACAGTCGACACTTCGCCGTGTGCTCTGTTCATGCCTGCACGTGCACATGCACACAGCAGCTTGCTGCTCAGTCCTCCCCAGGGAGAGCCGTGAGAGTTTATTTTACAGTAACTCTCATGCGGTGGTTAAAAAATGGCTTTCATGGCCCCACTTAGGCTTTGGATCCTTCTTCTGGGCTAATGCCAGCACCTTCCAAAAGCAGCAAGAGATATGCGTTTCCTTGGACAAAACCGTTCCCTCTGCATCATCTTCCACCCTGTTTACTCACTGCAGCTCTGGGTTGGACACACTAGGTAGGTTGGGAAGGCCAGGCAGATAACCCACCTCCTCTTTCAGATGTTTAAAGGAAGATTTGCAAGCTTTTTCCAGAAATAAATGGTTCCCAAGTGGTCTGCCCTCTTGACATGATGGGCCACCTCTACTAGGTACTCCAGGGGTCTGGATGACAGAGGAGCTTGGGAAAAATAATGGATGACCACGGTTCCTTGGGAGTGTGGAGCTGAGTCACAAGGTGACCTGGTGCCAGTCCCCTCAGGTGGGCTCCCTGGCTTACTTCCCCTTCTCAGGAAGGGCTGAAGGCTGGCCCTGCACTTCTGTCAAACACTAGGTATAATCATGGCCTGGGGCTGGCTTGCAAGCCTTCCTGCTTCCCTCCTCATCCCTCCCCTGGTGGGACAGCACAGTGGTTGCAACATTGCAGTGGGCTGGAGGGACACAGGTGCGGACTGCACTGCACCAGTGACCGTAGCCCCACCTCAGTGTCCCAAGAAGGTGAGAGACCACAGTCAGTGCCATTCGCCTGCTCAAAATGTGAGCTTCCAGCTGGTGTGAGGGAGATATCCAAGGAGCACTAAATCATCCGTCTGGGCTAAGAAACAGGTGGGATCCATGTGGCCCTTTGAGCCGTGTAACAGTGCTTTGAAGCTTTCTGTACAAATTCAGGAATCAGGATCCTGTTCACCACTGGTTCTGGCTGGCAAAAATATTTCAGATGCTCTGACAGGTTAAATAGGAAGCTCAGGCTCCACAAAATACCATAGCCTGTAAATTCTGGTCTTCTCCAATTTGGTACTGGCTTTGCCTGTACCAGCCACTTTGCAGGCCTCCTCTGGTTTTGCTCTAGTTGCACACTCTGAAAAAAGGATTTGGGAAGGCATTTGTGTAAATAGGACTGATCTGAGGAGGGGCAGTGGAGCAGGGAGAGGGACGATGTTTTAGCAGAGACACAGGGCAAAGCTTCTCCTGGCGAAAGGCAGGCTGGGAAGCGATGCTGTATGCATCCTTGAGATGGATGAAAGTGCTTTCCCAGCTGTGCTCACCTGGATGTTGTCTAAAGATCCAGTTGAGGAGAGAGCCAAAGTTTAATGAGAAGAGCATGTGGGCTGCCAGCTGGGTCAGGAACTGTTCCCATGGTCACACAGAGTTTACAGGACAAAGCAAGAGACACAGATTTGCTGCAAATGTCTGAGAACAGGAAATGACAGGAAATCAGTTCAGCCAGGAAGGTGAGGGGGGAGGGAAGAAATGGCAGCTAGGAAAGCTGGCTTTGGGTTGAGGTACCACAACCTCCAAGAGAAAGGTGGTGAACCAGGGGTTGCATTGATGTGAACAGGTAGGACCACACTCCCCTCTCCAGCCTGGAGCAGTGGAGAAAAGACCTGTGATGGTGCCCAGGAGGCTAAAGTTGAGGGTATTTAGGCTTCAAAACTCTGTGTGGGGGCAGGTGGAAGCACTCAGCTCCCTGCACAAGCCTGAAGGAAGGCTCTCCTGTAACTCACCAAGTGCTGGCACAAAATGCCCCTATTACTGTGATGGGGATACAGGAGGTCAGAGCAGAGAGCAGTGCATTGTCCAAAGGCACGCAGTGAGTAGACCTCCAATGAGAATTGCTCATTTTTCTGAATCCTCCCCCCCTGCCCCCTGCCAAAAATCCACATTTTGATGGGGAGATTGTGCTCTCCAGCTCTGCACCCACCCCTTCCTAATTCATGTCACTGAAGATGCTTGTACCAATCTGTCTTGGTTTGTCCTCTTCCCTCTGGAGACCTGTTCACCCACGGCTGCAGAGAAACTGTAGTCGTGTCCTCCGTGGGGATTTCTCCTGTGTCTGCAGTAAAGTTTCAAGGATTCGCTTGCCCTCTGGCCCAAAGGTTTGGACACCTGCCTGCAGTACTAAGAGGCGCTGGCTGGGATTTCCCCAGCAGCCCGCAGGAGTCAGCTGCCCAGACTGCCCGCAAGAGAGCAGTGCCTCAATTCCTCAGGCTGCCTTCAAATCTTCCAGGAAGAAGCCAAAGGCTGCCCAGACCAGGTGTCCTGCTGGCTCCAGCACCCTCAAATCCAACCCCCTGTCGCCTGAGGGGGTGCAGAAGCCGTTACTGATGCCGGCAGCCAGCTGAAAACTGCTGATGTCCCCAGCCTGTGTGCAGATGTGCCTTCCTCTCACTCCCGGACCTTTCCAGACTGGTTGAGTTTGTTGGGTTTTGGTGTGGTTTACACAGATTCTTTGGGAAAGTTTCTCACACCAACTTGCCCCTAAGTTCCCATACAAAAAAAAAAAAAAAAAAAAAAAAAGAATCCTGGCACTACACTTGCCAGAAACTTTTAGCTAAAGTAAAAGCCAGTAGCTGCTACTTTTTTTTTGTTTGTTTTTGTTTTTAAGTGGTTGTTTTAATTTTAAAAAGATAAATAAATTCAAAGGCACCAGTCCAGGCACTGGTTTTAATTTCTGGGAGGAGAAAAAAGCATTTGAAATCACTACCAGTTTTCTTTTTTTCCTCAGACTTGTGACTTAAAGTGCCCAAAAATTATTGCATTTTTTGTCAATGAGCAGAACAATATCCTCCAGGCGTTCAGAATAGGAATCTTTCTGGACCATCCTGAATTAAGATCCCTGTTTCCAGCTGTGAATTTGGTGCTAAGAAATACCTAATGAGTAGATTACACCTTCGCCACACTGCCACCCACCACCCGCTTTTTATTTTAACATGAGCTTTACTGTGAAAGTAGGTAGAAACTAATTCTGGACAAATAGACAGAACTCCTCCCTGGAGGCAATCTTTGGGCTTTGAGGGAGAAGAGACTTGTAAAGAAACTCTTTGGGTCCATCTCTAAAATTAAATGGCAGAAACTGCTGACACATACGGAAGACTTCACACCTAAAAGTTTTGGCCGAGAATGTTTTCTTTTTCTGTTTAATTGTTATTTTTATGTTTCACCATTTTTAAGTGGCTTGCAGCTGGTATGTCTCTGCCAGTAAGTGAGTGCAGACTGAGTCACTGTTTTATATAGATCTGTCCATAAAGTCATGGAACTGACTTGAAATTTCTTGCCAAAGAGGAAGAAAGTTCAAGGGAGGGTAGGAGGAGCTGATGGAGGAAAGGGCAGAGGACTCTTCAGTCTTCCTGACCTCTTTGCTGAGACTTTGTGTTGACAGCCTGATTTTTACAAGATTGACAGGATGATTGAACTTACGGAGGTGGTGTGAGGACTGCTCCTGATGGGGCTGTAACAAACGGAGGTTTACGATGGCCACGCTGGATGCAACATCAGAATGAAAGCTTCAGTCATTTTTTCACTGTATTAAATGAATTTGTCCAGTTTGGGAGAGGGAGGGTTGACTCGTGTGTGTGCAGCCAAATGTCTGTCCTTTGCTTGCTTGTTGTGCTGCAGCTCCAAACACAGCCACTGAACATGCTGTGCCATCTCTAATGATGAGTGAGTCTCTAGCTGCTCTTTAAATCAGGACTCTCAGGCCTGTTCCTTCCCACAAGGGTTTTCCTAGAATTTCACAGCAAGAAACGAAGCAGAGTCATTTCTGGACTTTGCAGCTCTGACCACCTACAGATCCTGGGCTTCACCTGATATTGTCTCACTGAGGAGGGGACCCCACTAAGGAATATGGCATTTCACCCAAGTCTGTCCCCAAAGCAGGACTAGGTGTTCATTGCCCAAAGTCAAATTTATGTCCATTTCACAGGAAGGTTTGTTCAATTGCAATACAGCATATATTTCGCTGGCCAGGTTGAACTTCATGGAGGTAAAAGGCAAGGCAGAAATGCCAGTTATTCTGGCTTTGCCAGTGATGCCCTGTGGCCCCAAGAGTCTAAATCTGTATCTGACCAGACAGCTTTGATAAGGACACATCTTTGCAAGAGGTGCAATGGTACAGTAACTTCCAGATGTGTTTTTTTTCCTCAGCTTTGCAAAGCATGTTTATCTCACAAAGAGGAGTTTCAGCGGGCTGGTAGTGCTCTTGGGCAGGTTTCTCTCACGCCTCTTTGTTTTTCCTGAATTATTCTGTAAGGTCGAGTGAGGGTGTTGTAGATACTAATCAATTAACTCAGAACAAGATCTCATCAGCTCTGGTAACATAGCTTTCAATTTGTTGAGGACCGAAGCACACTTTCAAATATTTTGTATTAAAGAAAAAGAGCTACAAAACTGCTGGGGAAACCCCATGAAGATCAGGTCTCTGCTGAGACTCCAATCTGAATAAAAGGTTTGCAGGTACAACTTGGGGACCTGAAGGCAGTGTTCTTTTTCTGAGTGCCTGTCTGATTATGCCTGCAAGGAGGCAGGGAGTGCTTGCTGCTGCCACCAGCAACACTGTTCAAGGGCTGTGAAGGCAATACACCCTGCTGACTGCCCACTGCTGAAAGGTTCTAGTCCCAGCCAGGAGGTGACACTCACTAGCTGCCTTAGGTGGGCAACATCTGAATCTAGAGTATGTGACATGTGTGCTCTGAGGACTGAGCACACTCTGGGAGAGGTGCAGTCTTGCATGCCACTGGCCCCTGATGGACTTCAGGAGGAGGCAGACAGGGCTGCACATAGCTGAGCTACCCTGAAAGCCACAGCCTTCAGATCGGCTTGACATATGCTGTGTGCCTTTCCCTATCCTCCTGCATACCCCGCTGCTGCTTGCTTGCAAACTCCTTCACAAAACAGAGGAGGTGAAGGTAGATTCAAAACTAAACCCATCTCCCCGTCCCAAAAAGAAAGGGAAGCTTTGCTTGCGTGTTACCAAAGTAACCAAGAAAGCAACCTCCTGACACTGCCGTGTGAGTCCTCAGCTGGTTTTATAGCCTTTTGGCAAGGTTCTTCACACCAAACGATATTACCAGAGCCCATGAGCGGAGCCGCTCTAATGAGGAAAACTCCTGCTTTCTGCAACTGCTAATGTAATAAGTGGCAATTTTATGGCTAAATCAGAAGACAAAAAAAAAAACAAGGGAAGAGAGGGAGAAGAAGAAAACCTCTCTATTTTAAAATGCAGCCAAAGAAATGTGCAAGAATCTACTGCTGCCAATTATTTTAACAGCTCCAACCTGTTTCCCCAGCAGAAGGAAAAAAATAAAAATACCCCCTTCAGCCCCTCCTTCCCTGTCCTTTGGGGAGAGAGGGGTTTGGATTAGCTCTCCAGAATGAAAACAAACACATCAGGGCTTGTATAGAGCCAAGCTGTTCCTGCGTCTTGAGAGCAGGGCGAGAAAAGATCTAACAGGTGCTGCGTGATTTTATATGGCAGTGTCGCAAGAGGTGCTGGTTCTCACTTGTGAAAGGACGCTTTCTTCACCCTTAGGCTGGTGCCCTCCTCTATCCCCAGAGCTGGTAGCTTTAGTTTAACAACCTATGGTGCTTATTAAGCTCTAAGTAGTTCCGGAAGGCTAAACTTTTGTCTGTCATGTTCCTTCCTCCCTGCCAAAGGTGGGCCTCCATGGCTGGTAGGACTCCTGATCCACTCCATACCCCACCATGGGCCTCCTAGAAGACCTGGGTATAGGATCAGTGCTAGAAAATCGTCTTTCCCAAACAACCCACCCTTATCATCTCCCCAAGCTCAGGTCCGCATGGAGATAATCCTACAAAGCAGGCTGCTGAGTGCAGCACAGCCCCTCTTAAAGTCCCAGGATCGAGTTGCATTTCATGTTGTTACGCAGCAAAAGACATCCATCCTACAGTAACAAATGGCTCCAAAACTTCCATGAGCCCTGAGCAACCTTGGGACAAGAAGTAGGTGGGGAAGACCCTGGGCAGAGGGGGCCAACCAGCAGCAAAGTGGAAAAGTTTTCAAAATCTGGTGACATATAAATGTAAGCACTGACGTCATTTCCAGGGAGTCCCCAAATGAACCCTGCAGGCCCCAGCCCTTCCTTGCAATTTGCTAAGCAAGGAACTACAGAGGCATCTGTATCTTTTGGAGGAGAAATGTAGCGTGCGATTGCATCCCCGTGACACACAGCTACCAGGCAGATGTGATGTAGTGGGGATGGAGGAGGTCAAATCATGACTATTTTACGGGGTCTGCTGGGATAAATGCTTGAACTGAGCCACATTTGGGGCTGGCCTTTTATTGTCTTGTTGCTCTTGCCATAAAAATAACCTCCAAATTAGCCCCAGCTGTTAGCAGGTTTCATCATTAAAATTTTGTTTGGTATCTGAGAGGAAGGAAATAAGCCACTTAAAGAATAATATTGCATTTTTTCTCTTTTCTCCCTCTCCTTAACATCACCCGCCCACATACACCATGATGTCTAGACCTGGGTTTCTCCATTGGGGCTGGTGAACTACTGTCAGATAAGACAGCAGACCCCATTCCACGAACTTTTTTAGGAATCATTCCCTTCCCCCTTGACACGTATTCTCATGCACACAAGCAAAGGAACAAATGCGCTGAGGGAAAATTCAAGCTATAAACAAACCTTCAAAGTTCTAGCTGCATTTTTACTTGTCTGGAAATGTGGCAATACCACGCAAGGCTGGCTGTTGCTGTACAGATGCACTAAGCAGACTAATAGAGTGCAGATCAGCAGTGGGGAACATATGCAAGCCACTCAGCTATGCATCCAGATAAATATGGAAGCCCTTTAGCACGTGGCTTTCTAGCAGACCCAGTATCCTCTTCATTCGTACCATACTTGGGAGGTTAGAGAAGCCCTCAGCAGAGGCAGGAGCATGCCTCTCTGATTAAGCTGGTAATCTGAAATGTTCAGCTTTTCCCTTGCCTTTTGACACCAGAGAGGGAAGATGGGGAGGCATGGACTATGCTCTGCTGCAACTTTGTCCCTTGCCAAAAAAAAAGTGCAAGCTTTGAGGACCATCTCAAGGACTGCAAGAGGAAACAGGAGGTGCTGTGGGGCTGATAGGGATATCTAAGCCTCAGACCAGCTCAGCTGGGGATTTTCTGCATGTTCTTGGGAAGGATAATAACATTATTAACATTATAACGGCTCTTGTCTTGTTAGACTGAGTTGCCACTCAGTCGAATTCTTTGCAACGGGGCCTAACTGGCTTTGTTGCTAACTAAGTATCAGTGTGGGTATTTTCTGGCAGCATTAAAACAAATTCCGTGGAAGTGATGGATGCGTCTTGCCATGCTTGACAGTGGATTTTGTTTTGGATTTTGTGGTGATTTCATTTTTGATTGTTGTTATAAAACCAGAAAGTTTTGGGGGAAATGTACTGATTTCAGAGAAAAATGTCTCTTACCCACAACAGTAGATGTGGTCAAAAAAGGAGGGACTAGGTGCTCATTTGAAGTGGGCAGGTTCAGCCTCAGATTCTGGCTGAGTTTTGAGGGTTTTCTGGGTGCAAATCAGGGCCATTTCACCTTGGTGCTCTTAGAAGTGGTTCCTGTTCACTGACAGCTCCTACTAGGCAACAGTCTTCCTTGGAGACAATGCAATGGTGCCAGTGCCCCAGGGAGTCTCACCCCTGTTGCCAAAGAGTGGCTGTACTGGGTGGTCACTCCAGTAATCTGTCCTGGTGTACAAGAAATGAGACATTTTACTCACTCTGCCCTGCAGTCCAATGACTTTCCGGACATGCAGACTTTAAAAGTGAGTAGGAACCTGCTCAGGAGCCATCCAAACCTGTGTTTTCCATAACACAGATCAATGTTCTGCTCTCCAGGAGGAAGGTGGGGAATTCAGCGAAGGGCAGGAGGTGGCAAGGTCACTCACTGTCTCTTGACAGTGTTTAAAACGTCCCAGGTCCACTTCACATTGCAGCAAAACCTTGTTTCTGAAACCTCAGCACTTCTTTTTGAAATTACATTCTTGGTCTGCAGCCAGTCCAAAAAGACAGTCTCTGAGGTTATCAGTTCAGCTTCAGCCCAGGAATCATCAAGGAAAAGAAAAAAAAGATCCATTACTGCTTGACAGATGGATTTGACTCTGTGGAATGGGTTGGTGGGCTAAGGCCAACTGGAGCAAAGTAAAATGCATTTTTGGTTTGTTTTTGTTTTTTTTTTTTTTCTTCCCAACTGATAGTAGTTGGCAGAAGCCAAGGGCTGAGATGAGCGCAAAAGAACCTGTGTCATCCCAGAAAAAAATTATTTGAAATATACATCTATCCCCAGATACAAGACCCATGCCACCCCTGATACACCCTGTCAGTTTTGAATAGAACTATCTGACTATTAATGTAGTAGGCAAACAAAAAACTGAGGACTAGAAGAGGCAGTTTGGTCACTGAAGTCACTACTGCATATCATCACTTTCACAGCTGCATCTTAGTTGCAGGGTCTATAGTTCTCAAATATCACAGCAATGCTCCCACAAGAGTACCAAGACCACGAAACCCCATGGAAGGCCATGTTTGGTTTTGTGTTTGTTTTTTTTCCCCTAAACCTACATACAGCTATTTGGAGAAAGTTAGAGCTTTCCCTAACTTTCTAGTTTGAACTTGACTAGCTCCCAATTTGAATTAAGCTTCTTCAGAGAGGACATTTTAAAGGGTGAAAAAGAAGACATATTTCATTTTTCCTCCCTGCTTTTCTCCAAGGTTAAGATAAGATGAGCCATCTCTCCCAGGGCACTCTCTCAGCAATATGACCCATAATATATGTGTAAAGGGAGAGCACAAAATCAGGTCACATATAAGGTAGTATTTCCCCATTATATCCTCTCAGAAATCACTTGTTTAGGAACCTTTCAAGTTGGGGGCTGGATTTAGACTGTTGTATTAATTACCAATGGATTCGTTCTCCCAAAACTTATCTGTTTTTTAATTCGCTTCTGCCTTTGGTTCCCAGAGTAACCTGTGGCAATTAGTCCCACAGCATTAATTTTAAACATCTGTTTCCAGAAACCCAGAAGATCGGAAAAAACATTTTTTAAAAAGTTGCTTTCATGGTACCCAGTGCATATAAACAATCAGGTAGTTGCATCTCCAGTGGTCTACTTGAACTCCAACCCCCAAGAGCTTAGACAAACCCAAGCTGTGGACTGGGATCCAGTAGGAGAGCTAATGCTCAATTTTACAACCCAGGGTTTAGCAATTCTTTGCATCCCATAAAGAGCAGAAGCAGCTGCAAAGCTGAGCTTCAGATGTGAACTTGCAGACTTTCTAAGACCTATGCCGCTGGGATTCATGTGGAACTCACAGCCCACTTCAGGTTTGCAATGCTGCTTTTCTCCCATTGCTGGATCTGTTCCTGTCTGCTTCTGTAACTCTTGCACTTAAGCATGTACAGATAACAAGGGATATAACAGTAAGAGCAGAATGTTTTATAGTCCCATAACATTCTTATTTTCCCCCTATAAAAAACAAAACAAAACAAAACATCTGTGATCATAGAGGCTGAACTCCAAAGCATCTTTTTGTGAAATGAGTCAGAAATCTCCAAGTCTTAGGTGCGTGCTTGATCTCAAGAAAGATCTGGGGGAGCTGAGGAAGGTAGTATTGGCTGCTTTAAAAATAGCAGGAGAATGGTATGACTTTGATTTAGTTTTAGACTGTCGTTTTCCTTCTTCTGGTGATGTTCACTGATGCTGATACGCAGGTTGTGCCACTGAACCTGATGAAAACAGGTCAATAGGTTGCAAATCTGGAAAACATCTATGCTCAAACTGTCATCTTGCATTTTCCACTGTTCTCTTCAACCTTTTCTGGCATCTGTGTGGGATATGAATAAGTCCTGGAGAAGACAGCAGACCCATGCAACAGTTCGTGTCAGACAGCTTGAAGTGACAAGTTGATATTGAAAAACATCATATGGAAGACCTTAATGTATGTAGATTTATGGTGTTGCCTCTGAAACAAAGTAAGAAACACATCCCCCTCACCCACCTCCTCCTTTCAACAGTTTCTCTCTTGCATGGTCTGAAGGTCTGATCCAGCCAGGAAATAAGTTCTTGGGTAGCAAACTAACTGGGAGGGACTCAGCCCCTGTAGCACCCTCAGCAGCTGCCAGGATGTGCTCACTGTCTCTTCTCAAATCAGGGAATAAGATAAATGATCCATCTCAAGGGACAACTTTGAGACACTTGTTGCTTCTGTGGGAAGCACTTCACTTGCTTCTTTCTCCCCTGGGCCTCCAATGAAAAACAAAGCTATTAATAAAGCGTAATTAATGAAAGATGAATAAGTATGGGACAGGTGTAGAAAAGGGTGGGCTTTGAAAGCTTTTGTTTTAAATCACATGGGGCCAAGTACTAAAACACACACTCAGGACCCCCAAGGCATGCACGACTTAGATCAGAAAGATAGAGTCTTGATTAGATAGAGTTTAGCTTCCATCTTCCACTTAGCTACCAGCAGTTATCCTTTTCAATTTCTCCAGGATCTTCTTTCTTTAAAAAAATCCCATACATCTCAAGAAGGCAAAGCATATGTTTTCTATCTTTTTACGGCTCTAGTTGCAAAAAAGACACCTCAGCTTCTAAATTTCTCCACCTTTTTTTTTTTTTAAAAGCAGGATTTCAGTTGTAGTGTTTCGCTTTTCTGCTCTCATATTTTGCCAGTTCCTTGGGGAAAGAGAGTATTGACTTTTTGTTCTTTTTAAATCAAATTTATTCCAGTTGAAACTGTCTCTTCTGTTTGCAAAAAGAAAGATAAGAAGCATTTGCACCCCGGTATGAAAGAGGAAGACTGCTCACATATGCATGTCTGAATGCTCTATAATCTGAGCATTTGGTCTTCTGAAATATGATTTGTCTGTCTTAGCCAAAACCAGCCTTGCCTCATACTTTTCATCCTTAAGAAGCTTTGAGTACTTTCCGCTTCATCTGTGTTTACTCTTGTAGCCTGAACTGAGCCCTTTCCACTGATTACCCACAGTGATTAAGGATAAATTTCAGCTGATTTGCACCCCAGGATGTGCCACTGAATAATCCTGAGCTCTTCTAAAGTGCAGGCACTGCCTCCATGCAGTACAAGTGGTATTTGAAGCTTGCAGGCCCTTTGTAGGTGTTTTTGGTTTGCAACAAAGAATTCTGGAACAGTTATAGGAGAACAAATGATGCTGAAGCACAATCCTACCTGTCCAGTTTAAATGTGCAGTGAGTCTTTCAACTTCTGTTTTTCCATGTGTTTATCCTCTTTCCTCATCCCCCCATTAGGTCTGTGCTAGTCAGAATTAACCCCACCTGTCTGCAGGGGTTGAATGAATTTCCAGCACATTTGCTCAGCACTCCACACTTTCCACTGAAAAAGCCCTTGCGACTCAGTGACAGAACAGTCAATAACGCTATTAAAACATATAAAATATCTGCAATACATCTTCATCCTAGGAGCTGACAAGGTGGGTTCTCCTCATCTTACTCTACTTGAGGCCATAATGCAGTACCGTACTAGCCTGGGAAAGTGGGTGTCTCCATGCATTGAAACTGAATTTCTAACCTATTTGGGCTTAGGTACACCCTGGGGTGGGACCAATACTCAGCACAACTGGGAAATGTGTTTGCTCCTTAGCTCCAGGATTTTGGTGGTCCCAGTTAGCTAAGTTGTAAGTACTTTGTGACATGTAATGCATTTAATGCATAAAGGGACTTAGAGGAAATATGGGGAGGGACTCTTTATCAGGGATAGAACAAGGGGTAACGGTTTCAACCTGAAAGAGGGAAGATTTAGAGTAGATAATAGGAAGAAGTTTTTCACAGTGAGGGTGGTGAGGCACAGGAACAGGTTGCCCAGAGAAGCTGTGGCTGCCCCCTCCCTGGCAGTGTTCAAGGCCAGGTTGGACGGGGCTTTGAGCAACCTGCTCTAGTGGAAGGTTGCTGCCCTGCCCATGGCCAGGGGGTTGGAACTAGATGATGTTTAAGCTTCCTTCCAACCCAAACCATTCTGTGGTGATTCTATGATGATGATTTTCTTGCACATTAAACACCTTTTATGGGTAGGAAAATTATAGGCAGCTCCTTCTGTCTGCTGTTGGAGGCAAGATCCTTTCCTGGATGGGCCTTTGATCTTTCATTAATCCTGATGCTGAGAGCTCATAGTATGCAGTGGTGGCCAGTGAGGTCAAATGAAGCTATGGACACTGAGTGAGCAGTGGGATACTTGGATGGCTCTGTCTTGTGGGACTTGCAGCCTCCTCTTTTCTCCCCCATCCCACCAAGGCAGTGATCCATTCCTAGTGTCACTTTTCCAATGGCTCCAGCTGCTGCAGCCACAAGGATAGAGGGGAACTAATTCTGGGTGCCGAGGAATGGAAAGAGAAATAGGCACCGGACAATGGTGTCTCTATTAAGAAGAGACCCACACGTGACAGGGCAACTTGAGTATGTCAAGAGATACTGGTGTACACTGGTGTATCTTCTTTGATTTTGGTGTGTAATTTACATCAGTAGAGGACCACGGCAAAGACTGGTGGGAAAGGAAGGAAAGAGCAGACATAGCTACATCCATATTCATGGCTGAGAGGCAGAAGTAGAACATAGGGCTCTCGATCGTGACAGCCCCCCGCTGCCTTCCCTTGAATTATTGCCTTGATTAGCACGATGTCTTGCCCCCAGCAACCATGTGGCATTGAGTCTATGGAGGAAAATATACGAGTCTTGAGAATAATTGGTTCGTTGATATTAGATTGCACAAAGGTCAAAGTGTAGCGGGGAGAGCGAAACAGCTGAAAAGTCACATTCCCTGCAGACACTGTGGCACTGACCTGTGCCTGCAAAAACTGGGAGTCACAGATAATCTGTTGCAATGCTATGGCTTCTTGCACTGGGGTACTGCAAGATCTCAGTGCAAAACACTGTGGTTTCTCAGCTGGCAACACTGGAGCTCTTTGTAGCATCAGGTCAGGTTGCGTAAGGGAGGAGTTAGATAAGTTTTTCATGTTATGTGATCTGTCTTGTTACATTATTCTAAAAAATTAGACACTAGAAAGACACTCTGCTGTCTTTCTGTCTATGCACCACCCTGAGGACATCTCTTCCCCTGAATTCTGGCAGTTACGGTTTACTTGGGACAAACCTGGTATCTGTGAAGTGTCTTGCTGTTTATGTTTGTGGACTCTGTGGAAACACGGCTGTTCAGTTCCCCTCACCCATGTCTCCATCAGCCATGACAGAATTTCTTAAAAAGCTGAAGACCTTTTCAAACTGCTGACCCCAAGCCTCTCAACATGGAGCTTCATCCAACATGAAAGGATTTCCATCTACAATTTTCCTCTTTTAGTAGCACCTTCCACACTCAGAAGGGCTCAAGTCTTTAAGATAGGGCCTTTTTCTGGATGGTCCTACAGGAGAAGTCACAGCAACGAAACGATAAGAACTCTGATTTGTGCCTAGAAGACTCTGAATTTACATGAAAAGTGGGCAGCAGAGGTGTGCAGAATCCATCCAGAAGGAGGTGGTGCTACATACCATACCTGAGATACTGCAGCCAGTAGTTAATTATAAGTAACCGAGGTCCTTTCTAATTAGATAACCTGTTGGCAAAAGCCTTACTGTGGGTTGTAGGATGGTGAAGATGCATTGCTTCTGCATCAAAGTGGCAAGGGGAATTAATATTCAGACACTCAGATCCTACAAAGCAACGGCTAAAATGTAGCCAGGTTTTCTAGTGTGAGATAGGCAGTACACATTCTTTTGTGCAGACCTGTTTTGTCCCAAAGCCTCCGCACAATTACTGTAACACCTTCCTTCACAGACAGACTCAGAGATCATGGATTTACAGCACTGCTTCATAACGCTTATCCATTGGCCCTGGCTCTCTGGCCTCAGTTCTAAGATGTTAAGCTGCAGTGAAAGTCAGATAGAATCTCAAAGCAGGGAGGAGATTGGTGAATATACTGACAATTCTTATCCTATCCTATCCTATCCTATCCTATCCTATCCTATCCTATCCTATCCTATCCTATCCTATCCTATCCTCTCCTCTCTTCATTCATTTATCATGCTCTCTCCCTTGTGAATCCCTGTTTAGATATATTGGAGAACAGACTACCTTCATGGTGAATTGTGTTAAAGCCAAGGTCTGCAGTGAGAAAATGTCCTTATTTCCTTCCTCCTTTCGTTGACTCTCCTCTTGCCCTGCTGGAGTACTGACTCCATCTCTTCTTGAGGTGCTTCAGGTCATTTTTTGTAGTTTTTTAACTGAAGCTGATTTTTTCCAAATAATTGATTAGGGAAAATCCTTGGCCTGGCTGCACCTAGCAATGGGGCTCAGTCTGTCACTCCCTATCTCCCAGGCACCACAGGGTGTTATGAGGAGGTACCAAAGGTATGACTTCCTGGCAGTAGTTATTCTTCAGAAAAAAGAACCTGCAGAGGAAACCAAAGGCATGCTGGCTGTTCTGCTGCTTCCCAAGTCAATGCCACACAGTGCCCCAGGGAACACTGTCTTGCAAGGTTTGCTTCCCAAGGCCAAGGTTGGTTGACGGCTGAATGAGAAGCCTGGACATGAAGAGCCATTTCCTCCTGCCACAGTGATCTCTGTTCAGCTCTGCTGGCCACCAACACATTACAGTCAAGACCGTGCAAAACTTCTCCCGGTGTAGTGTGAAATTTGCTCCAGAAGAGCAGAAAACATCTGGTTAGAGCCAGGAAGTGGTTGCTGGCTGGGTTTGGCAACAAGGGAATGTGTAGTTAATACACTCTTACCTCATCAGTAGGTGTCACTGCAGCAAAAGACAGGGTCCAGTGGAAAGTTTCAGAGGGGAATAGAGAGGGGTACTTCAGCCAACCAACCAGATGCAGTCAGTTCAGTGCTTCCTGACTACAGCCAGAGAACAGCTATGGATCTGGGTTTATGAATTGCTTGTAATAAGGCTATAGGAAATGAGAGATTAAGGAAATGAGTCATTAAGTGATTACAAAGACATGTGGAGCGCACACAGTTGTGGCCGCCAGTAACGGAATGTTGAGCAACCGTAAATTTCTTCTACGGGGGTTTTGGGAATGTTCCTGCTGAACTTGTATGCAGTAGTAAGTTACGGTTCGGTGGATGTAGTTGAAATGAACCGGTAGCAAGTTTCAGTCACTCTTAGCACAAAACACATGAAAGAATTTTCTACAACTCAAAATCACCCTTTTGATGCCAGGCATAGTGAGCAGTCTCAGAAGAAATATTGCAACAATGAAGAAACAGTCACCCTCTGACATAGTAGGACTTAGGTCTGGGCTTCAGTATGGATGTGGGAGTTTTAACCAAAGCTCAGTTAAAACCTCTTTGTCAGGGCCAGCATCTGAAAGCTGACAATGTAGCCCTATGCTAGAACCAGCTTCTGACTCAATTTCCACATCACTGCCAATACAGCGCCCAGCAGCTGCCCTTCCTCCTGCAAGGTGCTTCTCCAGTGTGCTGGGACTGGCATTCAGCAATGTCACATGGGAAAGCTTGGATAACCAGGTCTCGGGTCTGCAGAAAGCAGGATAGGGAGGGAAGCAGGACGGCTGCACTTGTTCAGCAGGTGCACTACCATCAGCTGGTGAGCAGATGCTCTTCGGTGTGCCTGGAGGCCTTTGTTCACACCACGGTGAACCTGCTTCCGTTTCCAGCCTCTTGGGCAGCAACCTTTCTGGAGAGGCAGCCCCCCTTCCTCTTCCCCTGCAAAGCCAGTGTGGAAGATCCGTAAATAAGCTCTGTTCATTTTAAGAGTCCAGCACTTTAGAGGCAGTATGGGAAGCAGGATTCAGAAGCTGTCACTCCAGACAGCTGGGATAAGTCACAGAACCCGTCAAAATGGACCCTCCATGTGGTTTGGCACCAAACCCCATCTTTTTAATCCTGTTTTCTGGGAAGTACAGTCAGGAAAAAAAGACCCGAAACACAGGGCAGGTCAGCCCTGCTGCGTGCTATCAAACCCAGACTCTCCTGCTCTGCATGACCTTCTTGTAGGTTCTTGCTAAGACATTCTGCTCCAGAGCATGCTACGCAGCAAGTCCAAACCCCTTCCACAAACATGTTGCCAAGCATCAAACACTATGGAAGGAGGAAGTGAGACAAAAATAATATCTTTGATCCTATCCTAATGGTTTTATTAAGGACATACAGAAGTCCTCATGGCCCAGATGTAGAAGAAAATTAGACAATATGAGATGGGTTCTTTGAGTCCTTTCTGAGACTTTCTCCACAGCGTTTTGCCTCCAGAGTGTGTTGGCTCTCTACCAGCACCTTTGCAGGTTGCAAGTGCTGGCTTTCAAACTGGCTTTAACACTCTGTGCCTTGTTTACTGCTGGTTCCCTCTCCCATATATCTGACTCCGCAACCTACCCCTAGCCAGGAACATAGCAATAGATGCAGGGAAAAAAAGTGCAGGTGGTCCCTCCCTCTACACAGTAACAGGCTGTCATGTAATAAGGCCTTTCAAAAC
The DNA here is from genome assembly GCF_034619465.1 of Leptosomus discolor. Classification (NCBI taxonomy): domain Eukaryota; kingdom Metazoa; phylum Chordata; class Aves; order Leptosomiformes; family Leptosomidae; genus Leptosomus; species Leptosomus discolor. The sequence continues at coordinate 17,199,851 of NC_141395.1, read as the reverse complement.
AGGTGTCATGGTTAAAAAAAAAAAAAGGGCTCCAATTTTATTCCCCTTCTCTCAGTTTTATTTCATATTTGCATTCAGCCTCCTCAAATCCTTGCTGGTCTTCCATGCAAACAGTATTTTGGGTGCACACTATATTGTTTCGCACAAAAGTTAATCACACCTGAGCAAAGATTGGCTGCAGTGCTTACTATGGTCACAGTTTGGTTCCGCCCACTGCCCAAACTAACAACTCCATCTCTGCATATAGAATGCAAACAAAAAACATTTCCTATTCAATTTTGCTGCCTTGGTTTCCCTCTTACTGTGGAGCTAGCTCTCTTAGGAGGCTGAGACACTTTCAAATTCTCTGTAGTGAGCTGGTAGATGGAAGAGGATGGAGCAAAAAAATCCACTGTTCATGCTACTACAGCAGATGCAGTAATCCAAGCATTGGCGTGTACATAAGAGGCTCAGTATATGAGAGTTCCTGACCCTACGACTTTAAATCTGACTAAATGAGAGAGCCAAAGAGTGGGAGGTGAAACAGAAGCTGAAAGCGTTTAAAAGATTTGTCATAGCAGATCTGGGACTGGTGCCCAGGCCTTTTAAGCACAGCTGGGTGATGATATTATGGTTATTATTATTATAATTATTAATAATAATAGTTAATATGCCAAAAGCTGGTGTTAGGGTAGGACTAAAAGAGATCACCAAACTGAGCGGAGTGTGGTGATTATTTTTGGCCAAGGAACATATCAGTGCTGACATCTTTCAAAATCCCTTAGGCATTTTCAAAACAAAACTTTTAGAGAGGTTTTGAAATGGTACTTTACAATTAAAAACAGGCATTGCATTTAAAAGCAACAAAAGAAAAAACACTGACTTTCTAAATGGTCTAAGCAACTACTAAGTGTAAAAAGCCTTTCAATTTCTGTCAAATGAAACATTTCATTCAAATCTAAAATCAACCTTTTCTTTTCATGCAAAACCCCAAAAGATTATCATATTGGCTGAGCCTTTTTTTTTCCCTTCTGATTTTCCATTTTGGTGAACAGACCAAAATATGTATCAATCACCAAGCTCCACTCATAAATCCTAAGAAAAAAAATGCGTCCCATGGACTACATTAAACTTTATTATGTAGACTTTGTAACAATGAAAATCTCTCTCCCAGGCATTTTAACTACATCACCACAGTAACTATCCTACCATGCTACAACTTGTACTACAATATTTCTTTGTTGCACAGATAACTGTGACCAAGCCCTTGCTAACGTAATTCATGAGAGGGAGCAGCATGATTGAAACAATACTCACGCTTCAGGGTTGACCTCTAAACCTGTCATAAGTCACAAGTGTCAAAATCAAGCAAGGTTATATAGGGGAGGTTATGAAATTTCATCACTTATACAGATGTTGGATTTTCTATGCCCTAATGAGAGAGTCAGGCAACTTGATTGTGTATGTCCCGATGAAAAGAACAAATTGACTTTATTTTGACTGGTTTTCACTTTTAGATGATGCTTACTATTTCTACAGCAGCTTATTCTCTGTACAGTCTTTAGAGAAGTTCCTTTTTGTTTGGTTTGTTAATATTGCTTGGTATGAGACAATGCATCAACACCTTTCATTCTGAGCAAATCCAGCCAAGAGCTGTATCAGGGAGATATTTGCTTCCTGATGAAATGTAGAGAGGAGTGGAAGTACCTGTTTCACTGCACAATGTTTACAAAAGCTCAGGAAAGGAAAGAGAAAAGGCATATGCCTACAGCTGATGGTGAAAGCAGAAAATTAAAGCAGAAGTAAAGTAACTGATCTAACAAGAATCCTACCCAGACATCAGTCATCTACTCTTCTTGTAGAAAATGTGAAGTGATCTTAAATGATCAGGAGCAACTGGAGCTGTGGTTATGTCTCATTAGAAAAGCTCCCTGATCGTCTCTGCTGAACCTCCCCTCCTGTCATGGGAATACGTTCTGTTCCTGCAAACACATCAAGATCCACAGGTAGGACAGCTTAATGCCCTGTTGTGTCTGATGTTGTCTGAGGGAAAAGTAGTCCCCACTAACGACTAAGCCTCTTCTGTTGGTCCTTCCTTGCCCTGCAAACTTTCATTGTACTCAAACCGCTAGATCTGCAGAGAAGAGAGATAGGTATGAATCTTTGGATATATCCAAACCCAGATTAGAAGAACACGCCTGGACAGCCCCAACAGAGTTCTCTAATTCCTTGGATTTTCCTGGAGCCACCTAATTACTTCCAGGGTTTCTCAGAAATATCTGGAGTTTCCCAGACAGAGTGGTCTTTGAGAAGCTGCATTGAGACTCTATCAGAAGCCCATTAATTCTGCCCCATATGAAGTTATCTTGCCCAGAGAGTGGTAACACGCTGAAGAGATAAATCAGTTTGGCAGAACCTTGCCTTCAGCTTGCACACACAACAGTGTAATCCTGGGAGCCCTCAGAAAAACACGTGTATATTGAAGGCAGGATTTTCTTTTTTCCTTTATTTCTTCCAGGAGAATTAAAATGAACATTGATAAATTCGGGTGTCAGAGCACAGAGAGGAAGAGAAAGCAGTGATGTTAAAAACACAACAGCAGCAGGAGACCTACCTATGGTGCAGGAGACCTACCTATGGCTCAGGAAACCTACCAGAGGAATAAAGATCAAGAGCTGTATCCAGGCTGGTTGCAGCAGCTACTTTTCTCCATTGATTCCAGAGGGAGCCAAGCTCTGACAGTCCATCACTGTAGCTTGCTAAATATGATCTTAAATTGCCTGATGACAAAGCTGCCTGCAATGTTTGCCGTCTGAGAGCGGCAGCATGGCATGTGTGAGATAAGATGGATGGTCGATCTTACAGTACTTTGATCTTGAGATGCCAATAAGACCTCTGAAGATTGACTATCCTTTGCGGTGCATACAGTTCCCATCAGAAGGGTGTGGGACCACACTAGGGCAGCAGAGGAAGGGAATCAGGGTTCACCAGCTTAAGTGAAATAAAGCACCAAAGCAAGCACTTGATTTCCCATCTTCTGGCTGCTTTTCTGGAATACAATATTCAGGCTCAGTAGAGAAGTAATAAGCTGAAATTTGATGGCCTGTGTTTGTACAGGAGGTGAAACCTGATATTCAGCTATCCTCTTCTGGCTATACAAATCTGGATGATCTGTAGAAGATTCCTATTCACAAGATTGACATTGTAACAAATGCCAGAAGTATTATCTCTTTTACACAAAGACATGTCATTCAGGAGTCAGCAGATGATGTGCTAGTCCTCATTCTTCACCCCTGGCACTGCATACAGCACAAGACCTCATGTCTCATCTCTGTCCGTATTGTTCTAGTCTACCTCTTTCTAGCTAAGCATTGGTAGAATTTTGTAGCCCAGCCGATATTAATAACATTTCAAGATAATTCTGAAACTGGATAAAATTAACAAACATGGTTGGGATTTGCATCCTCTGAAGGCTTCAGTTCAAATGCCTTTTTTCAATTCCTTTTGCATATCTGTTCCAAGGCTCTACAAAGGCATTCAGGTGGTATTTAGCACTAGCTGTATGGAGCCGTGGTTGCTGCTACTGATGTTTAAGTTCCCTTGGATTCAACAAGTGCCACCTGAAATCAGAGGTCAATTATATGTATGTGGAATGGGCTTGGCTTGGAAAAACACCAGGGTGGTATCATGAGGCTCTTCGGGGACAACTAAACACACCTCTCTAGGTGCAACCCATAAGCCTGGAAAGTGACTATACTCCTCAGCTAGAAACCCAGAAATCTTCAGGTGAGAAAAGTAATTCCACCTCACACTTATAATGGCTGCATAAAAAAAAACAGGTTGAAAGAGACCTTGAAGGGCATGTGGAATGTCCCTGCCCAAAGACAAAATGAGATCTACACAACAGATATTCTTAAAACCAACCAGCAATGAAGACTCCATACCCTGCTTGCGCAAATCTGTCCCAGAGTTTCACTGTTCTTACTGCTTAGACTCTCTTTCCCTTTTTCTGGTCTTGGGATAATCCATCATAGGCAGGGACAAGAACTGATCACCAACCACACTGTAGCTGTCCTCCCAATGTTGGAAGACCTTGTTCTGTTGCAATGCAATCCAAAGAAATTCCACAACATTTTGAATGTTACTGTCTTTGGCACAGCAAAAATAAAAATAAGCAAGTAACCTCATCATGAAAATGAGTACCTGTGTTTGGAGGCACTCATGCAAGAGGAGATAGGGTTAGTGGCCAGTGGTGTGGAGGAACAAAGCAGCTCCTCTGGCCACTGCCAGGATTAATGAAAGACCAGTCCTAGGAGTTTGGTCCAGCAGTTTTAGAAAGAATAATAACAGTCCTCCCCCTCCCAACATGTTAAATCTGATCCTCACTAATGTGAATTAATACCGGGTTTCTGTGCAGCCACTGGGGTAATGTGATGCTTTGGAGTGCTGTAATCCTAAACAGAGCATTAGGAGAGCAGCTTGCACTACAGCTGTGTCTCCTTGCAGGTGTTTCTTCCCCAGGCAGCCCCTTCAGCAACAAGTCTGTGACTCTGCATGAGAGGCATAGGGGGAACTCTGTCATGGTCAGACAATAGGCTTCCCTGGAATAAATGGGCTAGTCCAGTGCTGGCTGTACCAGGAGGGGTGGGGAGGGGGAAGTTTGAAGTGATATGAGTCTCTGTTTACTATGCACAAAACGAGAGAGAAGCAGGTGAATGAATGAAAGAGATACCTCTGTGTGACCCCCTTCCCCTGTGAACTGGGCACACGGTGCCTGCAAACACATGTGCTCTTTGTTCCTGCAAGTGGTGTTCCTATTGCCCCTGTCCCTGACCCACTGCTTTCCCTTATCCTTCCCTTTAAAGCCCTGGCTCACACATTTCATCAACAATCCCCACTGTTCATTTTTCAGGGACACCAAAGGGAAACAGAAGTCTCCTAAGTGAGGTTCTGCCTCCTTTGGGATTGCCCTGCTTTCCTTTCACCCATCCTTCACCACCCTCCTCCCCCAAGCCTTGCATCGTGCCTGTCTGCAGTCACAACTCGATATTGGGTTACAGCAGGCCTCCAGCTGACCTGGTGGGTTCATCCTGTAAAAATACCGCTTGTGCCGTTCATCTCTCTGATTACTCCTGGCTCATAACAGGTGGGGCTGCCAGCTTGAAGGGGGAAGGCAGGATGGAAGAGCTGCTCTTTAACTGCATGCCCTCCTCCTCGGAGGGGACAAAAAACCCCCATTTGTTCGCTCCCCCAGCTTTGTCCCAAAGTCGAGTTTTTCAGAGAAGGGTTTTGTGCAAGTCCATTTTTTTGTTGGCTCTTGGGCTTTTAGTCTTGGTTGCACTTGGGGACTGGAGGAAGAGAACAGAAACAACTACAAATTAACAAAATATTTTGAGTTCCAGAAATAGATATCGGAGGGAGGGACTTCTGTATAACTCAAAGTAGTAGGGTAAGATTCGAACAGTGTGCAACATGGGTGTGTTTTAGATGTAGATCTTAACTCAATGGCTTGTTCCACTTCTGCAGTGATGTAACCCAGGGAGTACTGTTCAGAAGTTTCCTCTTGCTCCTGACAGCAACTTTACATTTCTCCTGGAATCAGGTAGTTATGCACTGCTTGGTGGCCCAGGATTGCCTAGGTAAATAAGGAAATGTGTAAAAGGTTTCTACACAAAACAGGACTGATTTAATAACACAAAGCTTGCAGAAGTTCTTGAAGAAAAAAAGAATGGAGAAGATCCAGGGATGGAAAATGGCCACAATCTTTCTGAAGAGCAGTCAGTAGCACAAGAATTTATTTTAGAGTTACGTTGGAGGACAGCTGAACAGAAAGATAGATTTGAAACTAGAAAATTTATTTCCAAGCTGTCTTCCCATCCATGAAAAGAAAAGGCCTTGAAAGAAAGCATGCATACAAGAAAAGTGAATGTTTCGGGGTGGTGTGAGTTTCACTTTCATCAGGCTGCAAATCTCTAATCAATATCCAGAGAGAAAAAGAGAATCTGTATGGCAGGTTGTGCCAATTGAAAATAGCTTGACTTGTCTTTGTCACCTTCCACATACTTCTCATTTCATAATGCATTATTCCAGCTGAGACTCATCCAGTGCAGAAACTCTGGGTTCATTAAAATGACAGGAGATGATCAGCTACTTGGCTGGTGATTTCCTAGCCCCCTAATAGCCTGTGCTATATCTGATCTATGAGATCCAAGAGACTGTGGATGAAGAGCTGGGTTTTTCTCTTTCTCCCTCACAAAGCTGTAATGAGGAATTATTTAAGGATGCTACCACCAAGATGGATGTATCCTACACAGCAGGGGGAAGCTGATTATAAGCATTGACTTTGTCACCTAGAAGGCACAGCAATTCTCAAAGCCAAGTGACGTAGGAAAAGAGAGAGAGAGATGACTGCACCAGTCAGATTGAAGAAGGACTTCAGAGACATTTTTTTCAAAAGGGGATATTTTCTGTGTCCCCATCAAACAACCTAAGTACTGATATTTTCACTTTTTGACTAACAACGATCTCCGTCTTCCCTTCTGTATTCTGCTCTGTTTCACAATGAAAACCAGCAAAAAGATTTAACTCCCCAGTTCTCATTTTTCTGCTCAAGCAGGAACTGTGGGCAATAGGAATTCATGCAGTTTTCAAGAAACTCAGAGTTGCTGATGAAGTCTGAAATATAATTCTAGGGCATGTCTACATATGGATAGTTGCAGACTTTTGGAAGAAGAAACTCCTTTCTTGTGTTATACTTATCCCTGTTTTCATCAATGTCCTTTAAGTTACACTGTCTCTTACCTGAAAAAAAAATAAATCTGCAAATTAGAAAAGGACAATAGTTTGTCTGTCTTTCACTTCCATAGTGCTAAATGAAGCACAAAAGACTTTATATAATACATTATACTGTATGATATTTGTTTCTACTTTACAGACTCAGGAACACTATGTCTCTTTATTCTTTTATGTTTCTCTTGCCTGTATTTCTTGGAAAAGGGAATTGGAGTTGTTGCTGAAAATTTAATAGGTTTTGTGTTTAAAATGGAGACATTTTCACAAAATTTCACCAGTCCAAAGAGAACTAAGCAGCTAAAAATAAATGTATTTTCCCTTCTTCAGTAGGCATAATTTTTTTTGATGCCTTCATTGTCATAATCTTGCCAGTTTCTGATTTTTGAGAGGAAAGTAGACCAAAAAGAACATGCATTTATAAATTACAGACATGTCAATAAATGAAACTTTTTATAAAAAGCAACGACTGAGTCCATTTCTCCAAGTACTATAAAGATCCCAACTGAGTGATGTTTTTCCTTTGCAAGTCATTTTTAAAGAGCAAATTACCTTGTTACAACTGAAAGTATTATCATCGTGTCTACTTTGAAATCATAAAGTAGGTGACATGATCTACTGTGCTTGCTCTTGCTGTGCCTGTTTGGCATAAGCTTCCTAAAAGCATCAGGAGTTGCTCTGGGGATGAATTTAGCCTGCAGGGGTCTTCCATTTACTTTGATTTATTGTGATCATTCAAAATGTATTCTCATTTGGATGGTCAGGGATTTACACACATAGCTTCCATTAACACTAAAGGGTGATACCATTAAGACAAATGTACGGTTAATCTCTAGCACCGTGGAGACAAAAATACACCTCAGAGAGTGCTTGGCTGGGCTGGAAACGTTCATTATCTGAGTTTCATTTCACAATGTGGAGCAACTTTAAAAGCCAGCTTTACAGTTTTACCACCCTTACTCTGTATTTCTTAGGGGGAAGGAGAGGAGAGAAAAGGGGGAGCTATCTGTGCTTCATAATGAGATTGCTTCATTCAAGCGCCAGCACACAGAGTGTTTCACATGAATAGCAGGAAGGAAAAGATGATTTTTGATCTTTTCCTTGGATCACCATCCTTGCAGGATTGCTTCTGAACACCAGGGCACTTGCTGCTTTTATTTTAGTAGTGTCACAGTAGCCCTTCGTGAGGGAGATTCCTAATCTTTCCCCAAATTCATGCCAACAAATAGACTTATGTGAAACCAGAGATGATCTGTGCCCAGAAGAACTTACAACAGACAAAAGGTAGGGTCAGATGGGAATCCCAATCTTAAGATGCAGGAAGCATCTTCTCATGCTCTTCATCTACCTACAGTCCAGCAGGGTTTACCATCACTGGTGTTGCATACTGCAGTATGGTTTTTTCCCAAGTAAATGTCTAAAGAAAGAGTAGGGAGCTGGAATTGCCCCAGAAAAGCTCTGGTGAACCATCCAGGAAGTTCAGATGAAGATCACATTAAAATGATGACTAACATAGGAGTGAAGACTCTTACTCCAGGGATATTAAGCCTGATAGCTTGCTTCCTTTTTGCAAAGGTTTGGGCACAAGAATTGAGTGCCAGCCCCTTCCAAAAGGGCAGCTGACAGTGACAAACTCTATGCCAGCCTTTGTCCCATCCTAATAAGCCTCTCTTGAGGATACAAACTGGTTGGTTTGCGGAAATAAAACACTGACTCATATATTAAGACATCTTTCTCTCAGATGTCTTTATCACCACCTGAAATGGCTCATTGAGCCATTGGCACAGTAAAATCAGAATTTGAAAACTGCATTCGTAATCTAGCCCTATTGTCCCAGTGCCTGTAAGGTGTTCAAAACTCCCAGAGCCTTGGGTTGTGACCACTGGGTAGTTACTTCGCCACTAGGAAGTGAAACTATGCCCAGCCTCATCCATCAAATCATGGGCAGGGAGGTATACAGAACCCAAAGGTCCGTATCACAAGTCTTTTCTCAAAGTCTTAAAATGAGCCTCTGCATGATGCAGTCCCTTTCCATGCTCTTATAACTGAAGAGACATTATTTCTGATCTGTGGACCACCCTACTGCAGAGCACCTATAGCATGGTAAGACACCCAAAGGAATCAGTCAGGTGGATATGCATCACAAGAAACTAAAAACTGAGGTAGTGCAATGCAGTGGACATAGCACAGAATAGTAACCTAATTCGTGAGCTTTAGCAAGGTACTTCATCTTTTTACACCTTTCTCTTTCTCCCCTCACACTTTCTCTGTGTCTCTTTTATAGCAAATATAATTCATTGAAGCTAAACCACCAGAAAACAACTTGTACGCATCTCCATTAGAGGCTTCACCAACTTTTTTCTCAGTTGCTTTAGTGAAGCCATTTACATTACCAGCATAGGCCCAGAACACTTTGAATTGGGCAGAGACTGTGCCTTTGGGTTTATTCAGTCTGCAACTTTATTATTACATTGGCTACTACAACACATTTTAAGTGGTTCCCTGCCTTCAGCTGTAACTGAATATTGCATTTAGATAGCCCATTAGGCTCTCCTGCTATGGTAATATGGATTCTATATTTCAAACACCACTAAACAGTTTTCCATTCCTGTGGGTGAATCCAAGTTTGTAAATTTTGCTTTGCTGCACAATGTCATTCAACAACCTGACCCAGCAAAACTCCTACAGATCTCATAAGACCCCTGGCAAAATGCAGAAGAGAAAACGTTCTGTGTAAACAGCAAATGCAAGCAGTGAGGAGGAGGAGGAGGCAGGGAATGAATGTGGTTCTCATTTAATTGCTTTTAAAGCTTTTTGTTGTCTTTTTCTCATTTCCCCCTCCCTGCCCAAGACCAGAATATCATGCATGTAACAGAATCTGTTCCGATTAGAAGGTTTTGTTACAGCTGTAATAAGCTTTCACACAGGGAAAGTCCCCTGAGACCTATATTTCATCTCAACTTTCCCCACCGCATTAAACAGTGGGTTTGATTTTGGAAAACAGAGATCAAAATACTCTCCTTTCGCACTCAACACTGGGAAGTAATGAGAATTGACAATTCCAAGGCTCAATGTGAAACTAGCATGGTCTGGACTGAAACTGCTTGTGTGATAACAGGTTTTGGGAATGTTTCCACTTTCATCTGTTTATTTATTTTTTTTGTTAATTATTCTTAGGTTTATGATTTGGGGGAGAGAGGGTGGGAGGAGGAAAAAGGGAAGAAAAAAGAGAGTCAGTAGCTTGGCAGCACACAGCCTAAATCTAAACACCACACACTCGCTATACCCTGGAAAAACCTGGATCTTATACAACAATTTCTGTAACAGCATCACTTGGATAAACCAGCAACTTACTTGGAAGGAATTTTTGCTTTCCTAGAATTCATGTAACTAAGAGATAAAATGACCTAGAGGGATGGCAGCTTTCCTTGTAAAATACATTAACTCTTTCAGAGCAAGCCTCACTGAAGATCCTACTTTATCCATTCTGTGGTGAATCAGAAAGGACAGCAAGGTCTTGACAAAGATTATCAATGGGTCTCATTGCACTAACATCATTGCGTTTCACATCCAGCCTCAGTTCTGATGATTTAGAAAGGAGACTTTAAAATCGTCCAGTCAGCACCATCTGTGAGTGCTGACAAACTTAACACAAACAAATTACTTGACCCATCTTTACTCTTCCCCATTCAAATGACCTCAGAGCTGATGACTTTGACCTATTTCATTGTCCTTTGAAATGAACTGGTAGTCAGGTTAGCTCAAGGTCTCTCCCAAAGTGGTAGTCCCTTGGATTGCTCTCTTGAACTATTTCTGTTCCCATGGTCCTGCAATAGTGATTTTTAAGAGGAAAATTAGGAATGAGACGGTCAGGCAGCAACCAGTTGAATCTGCTGTGCAACTGCTTCAGAAACGATCAATCCTGTGAAGAGCAGAACTGAGTGTGGACTCTGGGGCATAATGTTATTTGGCTGCATTTTCTGGGTTTAAAAATAATGTTTTCCCTCCTGTAACCTTTCCCTTCAGAGGGTTTCTCTTCCCTTTACCCTAGTTGCCTATTTTCACAATAATAGTAGGAACACAATACTTCTTTTCACCCTCTGTCAATTTTGATCAGCAGACAGATTCAAGATTATTAGTGGGTGACTGACAGACAGCATGAGGAGTAATTCCTGTCTGCTTGAAAAAGAGTAAGGAAGAAAATTCAAAGTGATCGTGGAAGCAGCTCACTGGGATCATTTAGAGGAATTAGATAAAAGAAGCCACTTGGGAGGGAGAAGCAGCAGGAGCTGATGGCAGGATACTTTTTACTGGTTATTCTATACCCAGATGTTGTGTCTGTAAGGAAAACTGTTTCATACTTCAGCATACTTCTAGAAAGAGAGATTCTGACAGGTTCCACTTTTCTCTCTTTTTTAGATGATGCTCTAAGACCAGGTGCTGCAAAACTTTTGGAATTAAAGAACTCCACAGAGACCCTTTCCCAGAGCAGGGGTATCCCAACTGTGCTCGGACAAGACTGACATCCACCTTCCCTTAAATTTGTCACCCCTTTTGCTCAGAAATGAGGACTTTCCTCCCTTCCTTGTACGCAGTCCTGGGTTTCACCCAGAGCTGGCTGCATTTTACTGCCAACGAAGCTGATCCAGAGGGATGACTACTCCCTTCTGCTTCATCAAGAAAAAGGAGCTTAATCCATCAGAAGCTGGCTGCAGAAGAACTCTGTTTTTTCTGTGTCTTCCTTACCTGTCATCACTCTGCAAAAGGCCATTTAACCAAGCCCCTGCAAGATCTTTGAAATGATGGAAGGGAGGGGTTTACCTGCTCAGCCCTTGTCCCCTGCTGAGCCTGCAGCTGTTGGTGAACAGTTCCACAAGCTGCTGCATCTTCATGCATTTCACTGCAAAGACAGAGAACTGTTAAAATCAGAGCTGCTGACAGAAAAGCAGCAAGGAGCTAGATGTGCAGGGAAGGGGGACAGATATGGCTGTCCCGTCACTGCTTCTGTGTTAGGCATTTGCATAGCTGGGAAATAGAGAGAGATACAGATGGACTGTATACCCCTTTCCCTATTCCCTGAGTCCTAGCAGAAAGGTCAAAGAAAGAGGTCTATAAAGCAACAAAGTAGTGATTTAACCAGGCCAGAAGCTTATTCAGCAACTCTGCAAGGGCTCGTACAAACACACACACACCTTTGGCTGATGGAACCTGTTTGATTGCCAGAGGCAACGTGAGCCAGTAGACCAGGTCACCCAAAAAAACCCCAAAATAAAAAAGAACCCAAAACTAACAACCAAAAGAAAGAAATAGCACACAGCCCTCCTCCAAAATGATGATAGAATCAGCCCCATGACAGCCCCATTGCAGCTAAGGGAGCCCCCACCAGGGATGAATTTGCCCTGGTGTAATTAATTCCTCTTTGGAAGAGTTGCCAGCAGGGATCTCAGATTAAAATCTCTCTCCTCCAATAGGAAGCACCTCCAGGAGCTCAGCATCTCCCCTCCCTTCCCCACAGCGTGAAGCACCAGTCCAAGTCCCAGTGTGAGACTTGAACCCACAGTGACCTCCTGAGCCCTGCAGTGAAGGATGTATTAGCCAATGAGTCATGTTGACTCTGGCTTGAATCTAAATCTGCCTCTTCTCTCATACCAGAGAAACCACGTTCACACAGCCATGGACGTTGCTTGTATCGGATAACCCTTAATGCAAGAGTTGGGTGGTGCTTGTTGCTGTCATCCTTGCCTGGAGGGAAGCGGTGAGCAACGGGGTGGGGATGTCAAAATCCAGTTACTCCAGAAGTTACATCCTCTCTGTAATTTAGGATGCAGAAGAAATTGTCATCCAATTTGAACAGTAGAGACTAAACTAGCCCTCTGGTTGATTAAAATGATGACTTCTGTTTCTCTGTGAGTGGCCTTTTCTTTGCAGGGAGAGAACAAGTGATTGTTGTTCATGTTACCTTTTTTTAAGAGAACACTTTTTAGTTCCTTGTGTGCTTATCCTATACAGAGCCAACTCACCTTCCAGTTTTTAGTCGTGCTACCATGAATGTACCTTTGGGCCTTCCAAATTGCCTCCTGCTGTGTGTTAGCAAGCAGAGTTGCTGGCCGCTCTTGGCTCACTTTCTTCATGCTTCTTACAGAGACACCAGCCACTTGGGATCTCTGCATCCTCTCTGCGGGTGTTGGCTGAGTGAAGCTGCAGCGAAGAGGATCAGGCAACCCTTTATGGAAATCCTAGGGAGTGAGAGTAGGAGTTTGTGACCAAATCAACTGTTGACATTTCTGGACGATGGCTGGAAAGCAGCAGCTTTCAGATAAGCAAGACCAACTGAGCCTCCCAGCCATAGATGCTGTGAGAGGGTCTGTGACTTACTGAGAAAAAGTAGGGATGGCTATCTACTGGCAGGATGCCTACTTGACATTGTATAGAAGGGGTTTTACCCACTGCTGAAAACGAGCCTCTGTCCTCTGCTGGACAGAGCAGTTGGTCAGCAGGACACTTAATCACACTTCACTTGAGGTGCTCAGGTGGTTAAGAGTTTAATGCAAGATAACACTCCACGTCTGGGTAGGGTATTCTGTATCCAATTGTAAGTACAGGCTGATAAACTCCAGTTATTCATGCTGATATTTGCCAGGACACTGACCGTTTAAAACAGAGGTTATCCTCTGCCTGATTCTCTCTATCTGCCTGATAACCAGCAGGGTACTTGTGCTAGAATATTCTGCTTTTGCCTGCCTACTTGTCTTTCTTTTGCAGCAGAACAAAGAGAGCATTGTTTTCAGGATATCAAAATTGATTTCACTTTGATGGGCTTAAATTACCAGCTATATATCAAGGGAAATCTGCATCAGCCAGAGCAACACCTCCTTTCTCAGCTTCTGCATCCATCAACATCCTGCACCCCAGAAATACGTCAACATCTACTCACAAGCCCTCATGCAATTCTGAACCTTCACTGATGCTGTGTGTTACCTATTGACGTCCCTAACGGTTGCAAGGAAATGTAAGTTGGCATTGATAGGAAACCTGAGAAAGCAACAGAGAGATTTAATGGTCAGGAAAATACTAGGTTTTCCTTTCCTTATTCATATTGTGGTTCATTGGGCTGTCATATAATGCAATTAGCATTCATGGCATTAGCCTGTAGCCTGTACTCAAAATAAATGCTTCCTGTGGTTCCTGCATATCTCCATTTCATCATACAGCACCTGAAAGAAACAAAAAAAGCAAAAAAGTTGTTCATTGCCTCCTGTACTCTACTGGTACACGTTTGTCCTGCAGACATGAGTGTGTGCACTGCACAACTGTCATTCTGGTTTCTGTGTACTGTGCCTTTAAATGTGAGTAGGCAATCTGCCTGTAGGGCTGGGAGGGTGTAAATCTGGAAAGGCATTTAAGAGAAAGGAAAAAGAGGTACCTTTTGCAATGTCAACCCTGTAGGAAAGCACAAGACAGAACAAATTCAATGGGAAAGAAGTCTTCCAACCTGAAACCCAGATTCAATGTTTATCCAGAGCGAGCAAAATCAGATAAACTTCCCCATCCAGGATTGTTTTCTGAGGAAACCTCTGCTTCAAGAGCTGGCTCTGCTGAACAGCCAGTTGGATGACCCTGCCTAAGGCCGGCTGTTTCTGCAGCCAGCAACTCCACAGTGGAGCAGTGCGACTAACACCATGCCCAGATTCTTCTGAGAACGACCACTGACAGCCCAGCTGGTGGGTCTCCAACGCACACTGCAGCCACATTCTCCACGCTGACCTGAAGGAAGTGCCAGTCTGGCCAGGGTTACACAGCTCCCCCACTACACATGCACACCCCTGTGTTTTGCAATTTCTTCATCCCGTCGGTGCTGGGGAGTCTCCTGTAGATGTTCTGAGACAAGAGTCTCTAAGCAGGTTAGGTCTACACCACAGGGCAAAGAACGGTTTGAGAACAGAATTAAGCACCCTATAGCTTCATCACACTGTTGGCTGCAGCTCAAGCTTAAAAAGCCTGTGCTTGGGTTTAGGATAGGCTAAACTTGGAATAACTCTTAATGGGATGGACCGTAGCCTAAGGCATTATCTACAATTCCCATTTGTGCAGAACCACGTGGTCAAGAACTCAGGCCCAGTTTAAGGCAGCAAACGAGTTCCTTCCCTGGCAGCCAGCCTATGTCCATGCCCACGCGCATAGGCTTGGGCCCATGGAAACAAACATACCACAGTGGTTCCATAGACAGTGCTGTGTAGCTGTAGTAGACACTCAGCTCCTCTTACTTTATATGATTTCCAAGCTCTCCATACCTATGCTATTATTTCAGTTTTTCTTTTTCTTTCCAAATAGAGAAGAGGGACTTTTCCAGAATCTAGCAGCAAGCCAACACCAGAACTAGGAGAACAACCCAGCCCTTCTGACTCCAATGCCACAGGCTTTGTCTGTTAGACAGAAGTGCTGGTCGTGTTTGAATAATGACATTATCTTTGCTAGATTAGTCAAAGCCCAAAAGTGAGTAATGTTGTTCCATCATTCCCTCCATGAGTTTCAGTGGATTGCTGCATATGTACCCAGGTGACTGGAGCAGTTGTCTATAACATGGGATATTTTTGGTTTCATTTGTTGGGGCTTTGGGGTTTTTTATGAGATCACAGTTTAAAAAAAATTAATCATCTATCAGATCCTTTGGGGCAGGAGGTGGACAAAAAACATCTTGCTGTCAATGTTCTCGGATTTTTTCTTGCATGCTCACATGGTGATTTTAAAGAATCGCTAGCAATAAAAGTAGAGCATACAGATCAGATACAAACTGGCTAGAAATGGATTGCTGTGATGCTGTGCTTTACATAAACCAGAAATGACATCAAGAGATTGCCTGGTCATATTCTTTATATGAGATTTGGGCATATATTTGGAATCAGTGTTCATACAGAGGTCAATGAGGGACAGAAGACACTAGCTGGTCTTGGTTACTCAAAAAATGGTTTATTAATATGGTTTAGGCTTATCCACAGGAGAAGACACAGCCATGCTAGATTATTTAGTTGACTCAGCCGAAGAAGTAGGCACAGTGTAAATCTCTCTGCTCCTTTCACCTCACATAGAGGGAATCAGAGTTGTGTGTTTGTCAACAGGGGACTGAAGCTATGAGTCAGCACTCATTAAACACTTCCAGTTCTGAACAGACATTTAGTTTACCACTTGGTAGTTTTAGATAACCTGCATGGAGGCACAGAAATGCCAAAGAATTTTATCCTGGAGCTCAGGGCTCCAGGAACAGTGGTGGATATAAGCTTTTGGTGTCCCTTACATACCAACAGGATGTTTCCCATGCACGTGGCAGCATTTTATAGCCTGTCCTCTTCAGATGAACCTGTCATGTCATTGAGACAGAAAGAGATAGTGTGTCCCTGCTGTGCTCCTCAACAGGGTCCTGACCTGTCCATAGGCAGGTGAATTCATGTCAACATCTCTTTCTTCAGGACAACAATCTCAGTCATTACAGGGGACACAAATACAGGTGTGATTTAGACTGTGTTTGTCAACGGTTGTGACTTTGCAGAAGCTGCACCATGTTGGCTCCAAAACTGTTTGAGGCTTAGAGATCTCTCTACCTTGCAGCTACTAGATCACACATGGGGACAGAACTGAATCTCTTCATTACATTTTCATGGCTTTATGACTCTGATTTCTATTTGTTTGTGTACATAAACAGAGAACCAGACTTGGATTGATCTCTTGGCAGTACTGAATACCACAATACCATATGACTTATGGATGGGTGAGGGGTTTTATACTTGTTCTCCGTGGCTGGTAGTCACCTATATGTTCTCCAACATATCTTTCTAAAGAAGTATACTCTAGGTGTCTACCTTTGTTTCCGTACTGAGAGGGCTCAAAGGCCACGACATTTCAGAAGTAATAAGAGCTCTATCTAATGTTTTTGTTCATTAATTCCCTCTCTTCAGCCAAATTTCCCAACTGCCTTGTTTATTTACTGTAAGCCACACTAGAGCCCCCTCTGGTTCAACAGTAGGCCTGCATCTCACAGTAGGTCTTGCACACCTTGAAAATAAATTTTGCAAAGGATTGTTATTTTATGTACTGCAAAGAAAGCAGATCAATACCTCTGTAGCTGTCTGGAGTCTGGTTTTCCTTTTGTTGAGAGGAAGAAGAAATCACATTGAATTCTGCACTGTATGGCACCTGCTCTGGAAGGGAATGCCACCCATAAAAGCAGTCCCAAAGAATTGCACTAACGGTTTTTCAAATGCATGAAAAGACATTTGCCAGTCTACAATGAGTTATGGGTTAGAAAGAGAGAAAAGAGAGAAAAGAGAGAAATGATTGATCATTCGAGGTCCCTTCCAACCCCTAACATTCGGTGATTCTGTGATTCTGTATCACATTGGTTTCACTCGTTTTCACAGACAAGGACTTCGTGGATGAAAACATTTCCTCCCAGGATAAATCCTGGAAGGAGAGAAAGCACCTAGATATCCTTTTTGCTAGTCCCTTTCAAATTCATGGAGACAATCCAGAACATGACACTATCAGACTTGTCATGACTTTGAAACAGCAGCCCCTTCTTGCGTGTCTGAGCTCCGTCCCTCATGTGGGGTTGCACCTCCAGCTGACCTTCATGGGTGGGATTGCAAAAAGAGAAGATGATGGGTTTTGGAGTGCTTTACTTCAGAAATTGCCAGGCTAAATCCAGTTCATACCTAGAGGTGCTGAAAGCAGTTAGCATCTGAGGGCTGCTCAGCAAACCACTAGTCCCTGTCCTTTGAGATTACTGTCCAAAAAATCACCTTTGTTGCTGGTACTATTTCAGATCTTTTTTGCCAGTGTTAGGCCTGGGCTGCATGAGTGTGACAGTAAAAGCTGCCTTCTGTCAGCATAGCCTGTGTCCACATCCAATGCTGAGGCCTCGAAGGGGGTAAAACTTTGTCTTTCTCCTAACTACCACCCAAAAATACCTTTCCTGGCACTATGCTACCAGTGCAGATGGTGGATGCTGCATTTCCCCTGCCAGTCCAAACAGTGCTGGAGCATGTCTCCCATAGTCCTGTTTGGTCCCAAACATTTTCATGGTCTGATCACACCTTTACACATCACTGCTTGGAGCAAATGGAAGCCTAGCCACAAAGCTCTCATCCAAGCAGAGCCTGATCCCAGGTCCTGCTGTGCATGAATGTATTCCTCTGCTTCCTCAGCAAGGGAAGCACTCGGCACGATGCAGAGGGGAGCCTGGGTCCCAAGTAAACTGTTTGCATTATGGACAGAGTCCTACAGACCTGGCATGCCCCAGTGTGAGTGCAGAAACAAATGTCTTCAAAGGGACTGGGGCTGAGCAGGTGATGGAGACAGAACTCCAGGCCAGGGCTGGTAGGTAGAAAGCAGGGACTGCTAACAACCATACTCTGTCAGCCTGTTGAAGAAAGGCAAGCCTTCTCTCTTTAACACTCTTGTTAACCTATTGCCAGAGGCATTCACTGACACTGAAATTCAGGAACGATTTGCAAGCCTTCAGAAACACCTTGTGTAAAATTAATCCCCTGTCGGGTTCACAGAAGGCAATTGTTCTAGCTGCTTGTGGAACCTCAATGTCCTGCCTGTGCTAGACGCTGAGGAAAAAATTATAGTCACGGGATGGTCCTTCATTACTTCATTCCTCCCCGCCAGTGAAAAAATTACAGGTGGCTAGGGGAAAAAACAGTCTGCCAAAACTTCTGTTGTGGGGTTCCCAGATCAGTGGGAAATGCTAAAGGAGAGAATGGAAACCCACTTCATGAGATATTGAAAACACAACTGAGCAATGCAGAAGAGTGATTATTTAGGAACAAGATTTTATTGGGGTGCTATGGCTTAACATAAGCATTGAGGGTGATGTTTTAACATGAGCTTTGGGTTTCATCAGATATTTTTCCCCTTTAAGGCATGATGTCTAAATAAACAGGGCTGAAACTCATTTACCACCAGATGTCCAAGGCCAGCTCTAACACAAAAGGCCAATTTAGAAAATTAGAACTGAGCTCTGAGTTAGATGTCCCATAGGCTCCAGGATGTGAGTGTTGACCCATCTTGAGAGCACCAGCCTTTCCTCTGAAACCTTTTTTCAAATCCTGATGCAATACTAAAAGCCTAAAAGCCCAGATAAGTAAAGGAATAGCTTAAAAAAATACAACAATACTTCCCTCTGCCCATCACGTTGGAAGAAGTTTCCTTTTCTTGAACACTACCACATCAGAAGACAGGAACTTGTGTATGCACAGTTACCTAGCAAATCCTGTTGGCAGTCTTTCATATTTCCTAGGGTTTTGCAGATAGTTTGTCTCATTTTTTCACTGTCCTCTAACTTTGAATGTTAACTTTTTTTCTTTATTACTGTTTACCCCATTTTGTATCTGTAAGTTGTACATAGGGAGAAAAACTGGAAAGAAAAATGTAGGTGAAATGTTCAATTTCTGCGTAAAGAGCCAATTTGTCTCACCTGTCTCATGTTTCCTCTTCTGCCTGGATCTGTCAAGAGCTTCCTCTGAGGT
This sequence comes from Leptosomus discolor, assembly GCF_034619465.1. Lineage (NCBI taxonomy): Eukaryota > Metazoa > Chordata > Aves > Leptosomiformes > Leptosomidae > Leptosomus > Leptosomus discolor. Next base: position 17,180,556 of record NC_141395.1, on the reverse strand, counting down.
CTCACCATGGTACCAAGCTTGCTTAAACACACACGTATGAAGTGATTCCTTTTGTATGTGTGCATGTGCACGTGTATAACTGAATGTTTAGAAGAGAGGCCATGAAGTGAGCACCATTTCAAAAGCCCCTGTTTGACTTGGCATCTTTCTCCTCTCCATTTTCGTTAATTATTTGACGAACTCTCACTTATGCCTGATGTCCTTCCAAATGAGAGGAGCCTTCAGCCAACTGCGCACCATTATTCAAACCTTCAGTTATTGCTCTGCAAAAGCCTCTTCAAAGCTCAGCCTGCTGCCCCTGTTTCTGTTTATCAAACAGCTGTGTTGAGGTTGGCTGTGTTTGGTCAAGTTCGAGGAGAAGAGTTGCCAAAATTATGACAGAGGGAGCAGTGGAGAGTGAAAATGCCTCTCACCTCACAGGGAGTGAGAAAAGGGAACATGGCAGCCTCTGGTCCAGGATGCTATAAATAACCAGTTTGGCACTGCTGCACAAGAAACAGCTTGGCTAGCCCTCTCTTCTCTTCTCCTTCCCTGCTGGGTTTATTATGTATTTAACCCTCTGCAGCATTTACTGAGGGAGGAGGCTGTATCAGCCAGAAGACCTCTCTGTAGGTAACCCTTTGCACACCATGTAGATCTCTACCATAACCAAAAAGGGCAATGGACCTAGTCTGGGTCAAAGCTCTTTGGCTTTCAAATGTTCACTCATGCAGTAAGCTCTCAAACAGCATCACAGTAAGTGCAAAATTAAGTAGAGGTTGAAAAGTCATGTGTTTCAGTCACTTGATAGTAATAAACCTACTGAGATAACTGAGAAGAGGGAGTAGAAAATGTCCATTTTCTACTGAAGGAAATGTGTATTGACCAAGATAATGGTCAGGCCTTATTGCAAGAGGTAGGAAGGTATTCCTTCAGGTTAGTTGCTGCAGAAATTGTGCAAAACCCCCGAGAGCCTTTCTTCAGAAGTGTAGAGGTTAGGAAGGGACAGTAGCTCAGGGGCAGTAGCTCAGAGACATACAAGTAGGGGGAATGGGATTAAGATTTAGAAGAGTGCTGGGAATGGTCCCAGGAAAATGCTTCAAGCTCTCTGGAGTTTTTGGCAAAATAAAGATTGCCTGTTGTAAGATGCTCCAATGTTTTCTCCAGTCTGCAGAGTGTTTCTTAGTTTTAACAAAATGCACTCACCTCCTCCACAGTGTAAAGATTTTTAAATCAAAAGGAATTAGCGTCAAATCTGACAGTTCCTCTGAGCATAGATCAACGTGTTGTGTTTATGTGCCATTGGCACCAAGCTGGGACAGGCAGAGTGATTAATACCCACCTGAGGCTGAGGGATAAGCTCCTATTATAAAGTCTCTACACTTGGTCCTCCAGTCTCTGCTTCAGCTGTATGTTGGGGAACAGAGACACAGAATGTGTGAAAATATAGAGAAATGGGTGGTTTGCAGAGAGATTCCTAGGCAGAACACATTTTGTAAGAGTCCCGGAGAGAGAAAAAATTATTTGCAGATCTTTCTAAAAGGCAAGTTTTTCATGGGGCTCCTCTGACAAAAACACTTATTTCCTTTGTTTTTTTCAAGAAACCCTTTTCATAGTTCTCCTCTCAGAACAGTTTTCTTCCATCTCTTCAAATAACCTAGACATCATTTGGATCTTCGCTGCAGGGTCCAAGGCAAGACTCCCAGCAATGTCTCCATTTACTGACCTCTCTCCCTCCTTGTCAGCACTTTGGAGGGGTCTTCCCTGGGTCCCTTTGTTCCAGGTCTCTCTGACCTTGGCTGCCTTTTAACAAAGTCCTTGGATCATCAGTCGCACACTCTCTTTGTTACTTGATTTGGCCAGCTCTCTTGTTTTCCATCCCCTCTGGTATCCTTGTCAGTCTCCCAGATAGCGCTCTTCCCCACTCCATTTGTCTTTATTCAGAGCCTCTCACGATACCTCTTTCCTAATCTCTCCAAAATTCCTTTCGTTGTGTTATTCTGTTTCGTGCAAGATCTAAGCCACCATTGGAAATAACCATCTGCTCAGCTTACACTTGCATTGCTCCTAGAAAAGGCTCTGTGCAAGTGATTGCATTATCCTGGATGTAAATCCTTACTAACAGAGGGAAATGGCCGAAAATTTTGTCACTTCCTTGGGTTTAAGGTGAAAGAGACATGTTTCAGGGAATCTTTCAATTAATACCTGTATAAAAACATCTCATCTTCAAATACTTCTTGAATATAGTCCTAGATCAGAAATCCCAGCAGGGGAGCTTTCCTACTCTGCCATCCTCAACAAGAACTTATTCATAAAAACATAAAAATGGCCAAGTTAAAGATCCATGACCCCTAAATCCCATCTCTGAAGTTTGTCGTAAGATGAGGTTTACAAAAGGAGTAAAAGAAAGAGAGGCCACATGGAGTGTTTGTGTCTTTGCATGTATCCCATTAGCCACTGGCAGCGTAGGGACTGATAAAAGAGTGATCTTGATGAGCCCACTTCAGTGGACTAAGTAGTGGAAAGCAACCAACCACCAAAAATGCTGTCAGAATAAATACTGATCTCCTAAATTAACAATGTTCAGAGAACCTTTTCTTTTTTTTTGCATCTTTTGGTAGTAGTTCTTGAAGATAAATTTATCTTAAAAAGTGCCTGGTTGAAAAAGGGTCATATATCTCTACCTGAGAGACTCAAAGCTGACATATTCATCTGGTGCAGGAATGAGATATTCATGCTAGCTCAGGTCCCTGAGAGCAAGAGTGTAAATTATCACACCAAGTTTCTCATAGTCCCTGCAATAATTCTCCCGGTATCTGGTCAAGTTTCCTCAGAAATAGCTCGTTTGCCTCAGATGCAGACATGATGAGAGATGATCATTTGGGGACATAAACTTATCATTCCAGCATAATATCTAAAGGACACTCATCCTTGACTAAGACATTTTATCTTTAGAAGTTTTTCATATCCCTAGTTTGGCCTAGCTGGAGTGAAGATGACCACTAAACTCAGTAATTTGGCATTGAAATTTTCCCCAGAGCAGAAAATCAGAAGGCGGCCATGCAAGGGGCAGTTTTTGCACAGTGCCTCGCCAGAGCATCCAGTCTTTTCCTTTTGGGATATTCCCTCAGTTTCTGGTTTCTTTGGGAGTTTTCAGTAGCAAGCAGACTGCTTTATTTCAGATGTTTGTGGAATTGAACAGCAGAGAGAAAAATGCCAGGGCTCAGACCTTTCACTTGAGTAACGTGAAACTTCCTTTTGATATATTTCCCCTCAAAACGTGGTATTTATTTAACAGGCTCCCTGACTGACTCTGGAAACCTGCTATTTTGACTCAAGAATTTTTCTCAGTGAATTATATTAGATAAATATAACCGAAGTGTGTGATTATGCTGGGTCGATTAACTCCTGATGTTAAAACAGAACCATTCCTTTGGCTCTGTTCTCACCAGCAATTTGTCACTGGTTTATGTTAAAAACCCCTCTCCCTGTGACTGAGTGATGGAAACTTAAAAAAGCCATTAAATCTTGCTCCTGCAGCTAATTGTTCCTGATGTTTCATACTGCACCTATTCACAATCACGTTTTTTTTTCCTCTGCAGACAAGGTGCTCCCTACAAGACCTGGAATTAGCACAGAACTGCACTTTCCGCAGTGCTTTTCCTGCAGTGGTAGAACACGTACTACAAATCCCAAATTCAATCCACTTCACTGTGCTGGATGAGAGAGTCTGAGCTAAATCCTGCAATGTGCTGACTATCCTCAGCTCCTGCTGTCAGCAGGAGATCCCAGAGGAAAAGTGTATGCGTGGATCATGCCTTTTCCTATATTTCATGAGTTTCAAACTATGGTATTTAAGTCCTGTTTCAGACATCTTATATCACATTGCTGTCTTATTTGCCCTTCTGTGAGATTAAAATAGCATATTTGCCTCTCATTTCCCTTTTGTTTCCCCAGTATGTCTAGTAAGACAACTTCTCCCGCATAGTGCATCGTTTCTTACTCTGAATACAACCTAGTGCTACAGTGGAATAGTCTTCATATGGAGGCTTGGTTATACCAAGCTGCTTGCAAGCACTGATAAGTAGCACTACTGCCAAAATCCCGTGAAAGTGCTGAACACCACCACACCCAAACGGTTACATTTCATATTTGGAGAAGAAAAATCCAATTTTGAGCTTTTAAATTTATTTTCGTTTTCAGAAAAACTGTAGTCCTAAGATATTTGCAACAAGGAAAATATACTCAGGGCTAGGAAGGGCAGGAAATCCTTTCGGTTCAGTATTGCAGCCACCAGAAAATTCCAAAGATTGCTAAAATGGACGTAATTATCACCCTGGCTCTGTTTGTTTCTAATCATTAATTTGCTCTGATCCCTATACTTTTGGCTTGATGACAAAAGGCCACCTAAGCAAAAAATAATTTTATTTAAGGACCGTTCCTGGAATATGAGCAGGACATGGGTTAGCTGTCGGAGGTTTGCCAGGCATGAGGCAACCAACCTGCAGTGTTTGTAGGCATTTTATTCTACAAAGAAACTGCTTCAAAATGTTTGTATTGGGGAATGGACTAGTGACAGCAGTTACACAAGATTGTGCCCAAAGCCAGAAGAATTAAATGGACTTGGGTAAACAGGTCTTGGAGAAATAAATTGCTCACCCAAATTCCAAAACCTTCTCACAGGCCACGGGGTCTCAGCAGTAGACAACAACCACCTTCTGGGGGAAATTTAAGAGTCTTTGCAAAGTGTCACTTTTTGGGACTGGTTGATGGAGAGAGAGAAAGAAGTTTGTGGCACAAGGGAGTGAGAAAGGAATAATACTCTGTCTGGGTTCTTTGCCCTCAGAGGTTTCCATGTAGTTAAACCAGGAACATGGTTCCCAGGGATTTTGGGAAATGAATGGTTGTCAAAACAAATACCACCCCCATGACACCCTCCCTCCCTCATTGTAAACAGTCTTTAATCACTTCATAATAGGCTGCACCGATGGGAAATGGTGATTAATACTGTTTACCACTAAGAAACTCCTGTTGCTTTTTTACCAAGGAGTCATTAGAGTCGGGTTGTACTATGGATGTGGGGCTACCTTCCTTTGAAACCACAACTCAGGGAGCATACTGCCCTCGGTTATTGCTCTATGATGGGATTAAGATGAATGAAATGAGGAAGAGGAGGTCTCCTGCTCTCTGTTGCCCTTCACATGGTAGCTCCACAAGCTCCGTAGAGATTAGAAGCATTTACCTCCTCATTTGCAGGAACAGAGGCACAGGACAGATATAGCTGTTTCATTTGTTCAGTGCTCACCAGTGAAGAGTTCATCTCTTCTGGTGTCTGTTGAAAACATTGATACAAAACATTTCTTAAATTGACATTGTAAACTGGGTAGCAGGGACTGAAAGCCACTTCTTTGTATTTGAGTTAAAGAATGTAACGGATTCAAAGAGGCTTTTTCTTTTAATTTTTTACGGTGGGATTAAGTTGAGGTTAACCGGGCAATTCAGAGGCTGTGACTAGAGCCTTGTGAAACACAATGTTGGTGCCCCGAATAGACAGAAGGCAGATTTGCTCTAAGATCCCTTATAGTGCCTGTGCTCCTCCAGGCATGCAAACTCCTCTTTCTATGTGTCGTATTGGTACTTATGAAACACTCCCAAGCTGGGCCGTTTGCTCTGCGTCATTTTTCCAAATCAGTAGGATTCAGGCTGAGTTCATGGAGAGAACCAAAAAAAAATATGTTGTTGGAAACATCACCATGGGCTCAAACTGGTTCCAGCCGGAGGCAGGAACAGGAGCCCAAGTCTTGATTTTTGCCCAAGCAAATGTGAAGCCAATAGAAATTATCCATCTGCTGGGATGCAAGTTGTAGCTGCCTGCTCAGTGAACTCTTGTGAATGTATCTTGCAAGCACACTCAAATGTCTTTAAAGCTTTCAGTGACCATTAAGACTCATAGGGTCTTACTTCCTGCATAACACAAACCACAAAATTTCATTGGGAAATCCCCTCTTCAGGCCCATAACTTGTCTGAGACTGAATAAATCTCATGATGGCAGCATTTCACCCTTGCAGCAATGCATCTTAGTGAAAATGGCTCACACAATATCACATGCCATCTCCTTCTTCTCTCTCTCTTTTTTTTAAAAATCTTTTTTCTTACTTTGTGTGTGTGTTGTGAGCATGGACCAAAACTGGTTATTTTCCCCACATCTTCTGCAGCACTTTTCTTAAACGATGCAATTGACCTGAGCCACAACAGGGAATCAGTGGTGTGCAACTTGATGAAATATACACAAGATCAAAGCTGAGATGGTTCCGAGCCAGAGAGTGGGAATGTGGGTCTGAACTTTCCCAGAGTCTAAAGGAGCTGGTTCAGCCCATCGTGAAAGCCCTGGGTAGAATCCAGGTGCACATTTTCCTAAAATGCAGAGGTATTTAGATCATTATCTCTCATTTGGGCTTATTACAAAAAATCAGCTTCTCTGTTCACTAGCTTTATAACTGGTTTGATGATTTTATAACTTTTTTTAAAAGAAACTTTTATGGCAATATGGTATTTTCTTGAATGTGAACAGGAACATCGTGTTTAAAGATTGATGATGCATAACACAAGGTGAAAAGGGGTTCATAACCGTACACGGGGTCTTACTCCTTTCTTGCAGTTCCAAACAACACAGCAGTGTCTGCCCAGCAGATAGCATGTCTTCCAGCAGATAGCGTTTCTTCCCGCAGCTGCTGTGAGAGTCAATTCCTAAGGGGCAATAAGTGCAGTACTGGCCAAATGCACCGCCATGAGTAATAACCCCTACCCATTTATTAATACAGCATGTAATGAACATTGAGAATAACAATATGGGTATTAAACTTTTCTTAACACTCTCCAGTGTAAGTTCTTCCTTTCATGGATTTATAGCTTTGTCAAATTTTAATCATTTGGACTGAAATATTACATGTTTGTGCTCTGCCTCAGGCTGGCTTTTTGCCGGCTTTTTTTTTTTTTGGTGGGATTTTTTTTTTTTTTTTTTGGTAATTAACATTTTAACAGTCTGGCCATTTCTGAAAAAGAGATGGAGGAAAATAAATTACTCTTCTAAACCAGACATTTTTTCCCTGTTTTTCTTGAAACAGTCTGAAATCTTAAGGCTTTCAGAAGGAAACTTGAGAGGGAATGAACTGGGGAAGAAAGAGGTGCTGTTGTGTTGGGGTTAAACCCTCGGACATGGCAATGTGCATGTGGTCCTTAAAGCTTGCAAGAGTTGAATGTGGTCCAGGCACCAAAGTCTCTGCACGTTGTGTCTGAAAAGTGCCAGTCTGTACTATAAACTTTTTACACGGCAGGCAGATGAGTTGACATCCTAAATAGAAGTGCACAACCAAAAAAACAGCAGTATAGCTGGTCACAACAGTGTTTGTTCTTTGAGCTATAAAAAAGTTCAGGGACCTGCCAGCTTCATGGAAGGTCATGATTATTAATCTCCTCATTTATTCAGTTTTGCATTTAAGTCAGCCCTATATCACTGCCTGAGGAGATGGATAGGGACCATTTATATGTTTAAAAAATAAATTTGTGAAAAGGTTTTATAAGAGATGTATACAGAGCTAAGACCCCTTTTATGACAATCTGCCTTTTAGAAAGATTGTGCACTAAATCTAAGTGATTGATTGTGTGGAGTGTACTGACTTAGGACACATTTCCTCCCAGAATCAGGAAGAGGAGCCAGGATCTTGAATATCCATATATTTTTGCTGGCTAGCAGAGACATAAGTGTGTCACATCTCCCTTTAACCATCTGTTCTTGTACAGTAACAACATATTACCTCTTCCAGTTGCTCCTCCAGTTCACGTGGCATATAGCAATGTGCATTCAAAGGTAGTGGGCTCTGCCTGATGCTCGAGGTTCACGCTCTGCTGCCTCCACCTTTTCCCTCACTAGCATGCACTTACCCAGAGTAATTAAAGACCCAAGTCTACTGCAGAGTTCAATCCAGCTTGTTGACTCTGCCAACCAGTATGGAAGAGGAGTCTCTGAATGTGCTTTTACATCTGTCCTGGGTTTCCTCAGCATGTTATCCACAGGCTCCTCTCTTTCAGGCTACTGGTTACCCACAGCCACTTTTTGAAAACTATGAGGAAGCCACTCCCAGTACAGGCTTGTTCCCTCCACTGTGTTTTCTTATAAGAAGACATAAAAGAGGAGAGGGAAGGAGATAATCCAGGCTACTTCAAGAGCACTTTTGTTAAGAAGATGCTTGTTTTAGAAATGTCTCTTCCCTTGAACGTCCTAAATTCTTCAAATCTTACTCTCCGCTAAAGCAAATGTTCAGAGTAGCTGAAGTCAATAGCACTATGCAGAGTTTTAAAACTGGGGCTAGAAAGGATGACACTTGATTCTTCCCATGCTTTTCTGTTGCACTCCCCAGTCGGTGGAGCTGGAAACCTCATGAAAAAACTTGTCCTTCTGCAGATCTCCAGTGACAAATGACTGGGCAGCTCTGGAGATATGGTTGAACATTCAAAGTGTTTGCTTTCCCCGTGAACTTCAGGGTCTCTCTTTGTTTCCGCCCAAATCAAAGCCTCTTACCAACCAGGATGTTGTAGTCTCTAACTGGTAAGTTCTACTCTCCAAATTCTGCTGTGAGCAAAACAGGTGCAGCTTTTTTTTTTTTCCCCAAATTGATTACTCCAATTATTCACTTTATTATGTGAAACCTAAGGAAAAGATGAAGTGCACTAATTCCTGGCCACCTGCCAGTTGCGGCTCAATCATTAGAAATTACAAATTGATGCTGGTTGTTTTGCACTGTTCCATGGGAAGATTTATGGCTTTATGTAGCCAGTGCTGATGGGATAAATTAAACTGGGCATGAAAAAGGAATAAAGATTTACTCAGCATTTGAAAGCCTGGCTTCAATGCCTCATGGAAGAGTGTGGCAAATGTTCCGTAGACATGCAAATATATCACATATCCCTAACAAAGAAAGCCTGGGTAACTTGCCATTAAAGCTATGACATTTCACCCCAATGCCCTCTCATTCCCAGAAAAGTCCTCTAAGCTGCTGAGAAAAAACCATTGCATTCTCCCAGTGCAGGAAAAAAAAAAAAAAAAAAAAGCATAGTGGCCTTCTTAGTGACCACCAGATTTTAAAAATGGACCTGAAATAAGACCCAGTCTCAATCCCATCCTTCTTTCAAGCTGAACTCTGTTGCCCCTGCCAGAGAGATTGCATCCTTAAAAGGGAACAGAAAAGGAGAAATTTGTTTTGAATTGCTTCACATTTTTCTTTCTTGCGAGATACGTGTTTGGTTGAAGTGAAACTGGAAGTTTTCACGTCCTCAGGGCCATTAATACTGGAACATAGTAGACTGCAGAGGTAGAGACTCTAGAAGAGGAGGGTGCAGGCAGCACATGGTGTTGGAAAAGTCTGCCGTGCCTCTCCTTGCAGACTTTCTGGCAGATAGTCACCTGGACTGCACAGTGCTTTCACCATGCAGGGCTTTTCAGTAGGCACACTGTCACTGATATTATTTTACTTTTCATTTTGAACAAGGAACTTCCCAAGGAAAGAGACTAGACTTAAACAGATCACCTTTCCTCCAAGCTTGCCGCCAGCAGGAACTGAAGTTGGTTTTCACTTGTGTCCTTTTGGCAAGCCAGCTCTGTGAATTAGCCTAGATTATGTGTTCAGAGCTATGTACAGGATTCTAGTCATTCTGCTTGCACAGCTTGGACTGCATTGGTCACCCTTGCTCAGGCCTTCCCCAAGAGGAAAAAAGGACATCAATTTTGCAAAACTGTCAAGATTCCAAAAAAGCCAACACACAGATCAGGGAAAGGAAGGAGTTAATACTCATGTCTTGACCAAAATATAAACCAGCTAAAGGTACAGGAGTTTTTTTCTGCATTTTACATTAAGGGTCCATTCAGAAGCCTTGGTCCCATGTAAGGTTTGAACCTGAAACATGCTGTCTCATGCAAGAATTTTGCTATTTGAGACTCCTTGTTGCAAACGCATTTCTTTGTCAATGATTCATAGCAGGTTGCTTCTTGGATGACTTGTATTTTGTTTTTTGCTTTCAAATGTACATATTGTGTGAGTCCAGCTGTGAAGTCATTCAAATAAATAGTCCTTTTACCTTGGCTGCTCGTGGGCAATTTGTTACCGGGATTTATCCATTCTGATTGGGCAGCTTGGCCACAAAGTTGATTTTAAATTCACTCTTTGTAAGCATTCTTTCTAAATTCACTTGTTTCCATCCTGAAACAGGTTTCATCCTTCTACCATATAAAAGAATGTCAAAACTTTGGGGATTGGATAAGCACAGGACTGAACACAAAGTCATTTGCTGGAACATTTAACGAGGAGTGAACAGAAAGGAAGTGAAATTGCTGATTAATCCAAAAGCATATGCACAAAAATCCATGTGTATGACTCATCTGAGAGAGAGAGAGGCCCCAGATAAATCCAACTTGCTCACTGTAAAGTGAAAATTAGGAGGACTGTCTTGGAAAATCTCACAATCATCTTTCTCTTGATGCATCTACAGCAATCTGACTCCCTCCATCTGCTGTGGCTTTGTGGGAAATGTTGGAAACTCTCTTTCCTTACACTACTTAATTTTACAGCCTTCCTGCTTGTATAGCTACTCCTTAGGTACATCAAAAGAATGCAATCTGTGGAGTGCTTAAAGACCAGGACCTGCCAATGCCCAGATCATACATTCAGTAGCCTTCCTGAAGAAGTAATAGAGACAGGGCAACACGAGACAGACTTCAGACCCAGTGGCTAACAAGGTTTTCGCACATTGTGGAACACCACAAGAACATCAGAGATAGCATACAGCATGGACACTCAAGAAACAGTTGGCTTACAGTACTGAAAGGAACTTGTCATTTACCAACTTGCCCATGAATAGCAAAAGAGAAATGTACTGGAAGCAGAGAGAGAGGTATAGATACTACCTAGACTCTGTTTTCAGGCCCATTTAAGCAGCAGAGATGACTACCACAATACTGAAAAAGTATCTGAATCACTTAATTTCTTAGGACATCATTTAGAGTATCTGAGGAGGAAGAGGGTAGCTGGTCTTGCTAGCCCCAGCTGCTCAGTAAGTTTGGAAGTTTTGATGCAAAAGGGCATTTCTCAGCTTTCTGCTGTCACCCACCTTACAACTCAAGAAATAGCATCACTGCTATAGTCATCGAAGTTACAAGGACAGGTGGAGGAAAAAGTGAGGGATAAGACATGACAGAAACAAGGACGAAGCCATCCTGTTTTTCCCACTTTAGAATCTGCACTTGGCACAATATGTACATCTTGTCTAAGGAGTGTAACATGTCTATTGCCTGGCAGTTGAAACAGCTCAAGCTACTTGCATGGAAAGGCCATTTCGAAGAAGGGGTCCTGTGGTCACAGAATTTCCAAGTCAATATCTCAAATGGAAATTTTCACCAGATCTGGAGACATCAGTCTCCAGTGATGCCTTTTCTTCAGTTGTAAGGTAGTTGCACATACTATAGGAGGTAAGGGAATAATAAATAGTTACCTTTTGGCCAGTAGAGGATCTCAGGCTCTATTCTGAGCCAAAGAACTCTAAACAATTGGTATTGTTTACACAAGCAGCAAATACTAATGTGATGAGGAACTGAAGTGTCCATGACAGAACCTTTCTGAAAGTCAACTTATTGACTGTAATAGACCCATCCAATGGTAAAAATGCAGTGTTCACATCGAGGTTGCTTAAGCAAAATCCTCACATCTCAGTTCCTCAGCACAGGCAAAAATTGTGTTTATATCAGATGAACTGATTCCTCAGTTGGGACTGTCTTTTCTTGACCAGAGTCCTCAGTGAACTCTCAGATCCGTAATTACTATGAGTATTTGAACGAAAGATTTACATGGAGGCATAATCTCCTGTTACAGCAGAATATAGAAAAATCTAGTCCAGTCAGTCATCTCAGAACAAATTGAAGGAATGCGTAGAATATATGGCAAAGAGCAGGTTTTGATATTTGTCCCAAGGATAAGCCTCATAACACTACTAAGTGTCACTTTTCCTGTAATTTGCTTAGTTTTGACATTATTCCATTTTCCCGTGAGCCATCCTTGAGCTGACATTAACGGGATGCACTCCATTAACCTCAATGAAGTCAAGGCCTTCAAAGCTCTTAGTCTGACAGTATTTTACTTTACTCTGGGGTGTAAATCAGCTTTAATGCCAGGACTGCAGGCACTGTAATCTAAGCCTGGAAAAGTTAAAAGGGTGTTGCAATGCATGTAAAATCTATATGAAATAGAAGGATGCTTTTTTTCCCCTGAAGGAAAGAAAATGCTTTATTGGTTAAGCACTCTGATGTTCCCTTGGAAAGGCAGTAGTTTTTCCTTTTTTTAAAATGGGAAAAAACAAGTACAAATTACTTCTGCTAGGAAATACCAGCCAATAATTGGTAGATGTAATTCTGCAAAGTGTTAGTGGCAAAATCTTTCTGCAAGAAGCATCATGACAGTTTTGAGGCCAATTCCTTCCGGGTAACTGAACCAAATCCCACAGCACGATGCTGCAAAACATCCAGCCAATCTCCTGACTCCTGCCTCAGAGGCTGGCTTTCATAGGAAAGTGCTTTACTTCTCACACCCACCTCAGAAACTTGGCTCCTGCCACTAAATAGCCAAAATGGTTTTGAGATATTCTGTTAAGGCCCGAAGCCACCAACCTCAGTGCTACTGAATTTCAGGCAATATGTCCCTTCTGGTTTCACGTCTCTTGAACAGCTTGAGGTCAGAGGCTGTAATTGTGGGTTACAATCACAGAAATAGAGAGAGCAAGACCAGATCTTTGCAGAAGGGAGGCCTGGGATGTGATAGGAAAGGAAATATCTGGATACAACTAGACTTCAATATTTATAGCTGTCACCAAAGGATATTTGGATTCTTTTCTTCTCTTTTAAAGACTCTAATTGTCTACTGAGGGAGGGGGGGTGGGGGGGGTGGGGGGGGGGGGTGGTGTGCGGAGGAAAGAGTGACTTGGAACATCAGCACCAGAAGGTGGAAAGAAATTATGTCCGGCCCTTTTTTAGAATGGCCTGTTCTGAAGAAATGCTGCTTTGATACTTCAGACTACTAGGGAGGAAATCAAATTAGCATCAGAAAGGAAGATGTGTGGGTTGCCCCAAGTACAATTGATGGGTTTAATGTTAACATTATGAGACTCTTGCCAGAGATTTTCACTGCCACAGAAACCCAACAGTGGGGATAGGTAAGATGCCCAGGAAAGTGGCACTGAAAATATGAACTGGAGCCCAGATGGCTCTCCCAAAAGAGAGACTGAGAAATCTTCCTGGCAAAAAACAATCTCTGTCTTTGCTGCCTCTTTACAAAGAGGGCTACAGTTGAAAATTAATGCAATTAGCTGGATGACCTCTTTTCAGAGAGTTTCTTGTGGTTGGACCAAAGTCCCATTCATGAGAAGAATCCAGCAAGAATTTCACAGTTTACTGAGAAGTGGTTCAAGACAATCTAGCTGAATTGAATGCAATGTTTCACATTAGTCATGTGCTCAATGTAAGCCAATCAAATTTCCACTCAAGGACTCCAGGGAGTTCTCAACGTAACAAGGTAGTGAATCTTGATTGAGTTCCCAAGGGATGGGTAACCACATAACAAAAAATATCATTCAAAATGCTGTATTTCTTTAAACTTGGGTCGTGAATGTTAATGTCACACTACAACAGGGTAACTTTCCACTACATGTGGTCACAAACAGAGAGCAGGACCCACAATTCAGCTAGGTGTTTCCAATGATGAAGCACTCACAGGGTTAAGACACCAGTCATCCCAGAGTTATTTGCAGCCATAATCAATTTCCTTCTTTTAAGAGCTATTCTTTATCTCCCATAGTCTGGCATAAAAAGCCCAGCATCTAGACCCCGATCTCTCCTGCCCAGAGAAAAAGCTAGTTCCTTGCCCTCATTTCCCTTCATGGCCCCATCCACTCGTGTCATTCCCCTCAGCAAGGAAGGCACACAAATGAGGACATAAGGAAACCTACTGTAACAAGACCCCATGAATCTCCTATCCCTGAAGAGTTTTACAGACTTTTTCCCTCCTCCAGGGACTCAAATGCAGAATCTCCAAATGCACTTACCCTCTGCCAGCCTAGGTCCTGGGAACTTGATTTTATTCCTAAATTCAGATGTTCCAGTTGACAGCATTAAGCAGTGGCTGCCAAGCCAACAGAGCAGTGAGTGAATGGGTTTTATTAAAAATAAGTAATATTTATTTAAGCAAAGCTGAGTGAACTTTATCTTCATCTTTGAAATAGAATGCATATCAAATCTCTGGGTTGGATTTCACTCTTTACCTGTTAGCCCTTCCAAAATTGATATAAATCATCCCTCTGCTTTAATTTCTTTGATGCTTTGATTTCTCTCCCCTAACTGGTATGGAAGAGAAAGAATTTTGCTTTTACATAAACTCTAGGGAATTGTTTTTAAGCGCAAGTACAGTGATACAGACCAGTTTAAGATGCACACTTCAAATAGGCATTAATGTCCATATTTGAACATCTACAAAAGTTGGCCTGACATACAAAGACACAACACTTACTGAGATATGTGCCAGTTGTGTTTGATATGAATCTAGAATTCAAGCTGCAAGCATTTTGTTTTGAATCTGTGGGCCAAAGCATAAAAGCCTGATCTCTAGGTGAAAATGAAGCCTGTTTCCATTCAAGGGTGGTTTTTTTTTTTGTACTTCTTTTTATTAAGCCATTAAGAATATTCCTAGACAATGGAAAAAAAGATTAATTTAACTAAATAGGGATTTGAGGTGCTACTGTAAGAATCGGAACCCAACTTCATCAGGAGAACAGGAAAAAGAACGTATTTACTTGAATGAAGGCTTTTTGGTTAGCTTTACACTCAAAATTTGAACAAAAAGGTCAGCATTGTTTCTAAAAAAAATTCCTTCCCCATTAGTTATTAAAAATAATATTTGAAAAATACTTTAAGGGTAGTTCCTGGTCATTCAAAACATTTTACTTAAAAAGTATCTGAAATATTTTTTTTTATTTGGTACCAAGTAGGTAGCTGCTGAAAAAGTGTCTACATTTAGCCCATATCCAGGGCTAAACTATAACAGTTGCTCTATGACCCAATGACCCCTCACCAGCCAGGGCGGGGAACCGGGTAAAGGAGAAGAGACCATGGGTTGAAGTGAAAACACATTAACTGAAACAGCATTAATATCAACAAAGGCATACAAAGTTGTACTCAGACAAATGAATACGCAGTGGTCACAATTGACAGAAGAGCAGTCCTCAGGAGCAGGGAAAAGCCAGAGGGGGAGCAGGAGGAACTCTACAGAGCTTCCTTCCTCAGCAAACCTCCCCCCTTTATAATGACCATGACATCATGGGATGGGCTACCCCTGTAGCTCACTCAGGTCAGCTGCCCTGGCTGACTTGAAACTGCCAACAGCCTGTCTAGCATGGCTGGGCTGGGATTCTATCCCAGCCAAATCATGACAGAAAGGATGTCTGTCTGTCTCTCCCCACTGAACCCAAAGGACCTGGTTTTTTCCTTCCTGTGAGTTTCTAGCCCAGGCTTTCCCAGACCAGAGAGGGTTAATATGTGAGAAAGGGGTTCTTGGTAATGTCGAGGAGGAGAGGAAAAGCTTTGAAAAAAGTTTCTGCAATCTTGTCCCTTTGACTGTTTTTAAATGTAATAGAGGTTTTTAAAGGGCTTTTAAACAAAGTCATTCAGCCAGCTTTGCTGCAGCACTTTCCACTTTATGAGTTTTTCATAAATGTCTGGGAACAGCTCTGGAAAACGTAGGAGTGAGCATTGAAGGATGTATAATGGACCACAAGAAGGAAATCTCTTCGCCATCCAGTTCTGAACTCAGAATTTACCTAATCTCACCCTGTTTGGAAGTTTCCAGATGAGGTGTGAACACAGCTAAGTTTCACCTGCAAAGCCTTGAGAGGTGCAGGTCACAGTGATCTCTGCATCCTGTACCAGTATGAAAACTAAACAACTCTGACACACCCAGCATCTTGGCAAACCTTCCAGGAGGCTGGGAATAAGTATCCCAGATGGGGAAACATATCTTTGTAGATTAAACTCTTTTTCTAAGGTTGTTTGGTAAAACTGTGGTGGAGCTGGAGACTGATGCAGGATTTCTGGAATCCTAAGGCTAAACTTAAAGGGCAGAATCATTGCAGCTGGAGAAGATGTGCTTGAACTGATGTCATTGACAACAAATTGATCTTCTATAGTTTAACCTCTAATCAAAGGTAACTGAATGTATTGTGTGTGGGTGTATGTAACTATGAATTAAACGCATATGCACATATATGATTGATTTCTAATGACTAGTTTCTCCACCTATTTCAACCAATCTGGGACCATCCACTGTGAAGAAAAGGGACAGAGTTTGAAGCCAAGTTAGGTTTTCTGCAGCAGAAGCTACTACAAGTGTGTAAGGTTTTCTAGCTACAGAGCTGGGATATTACCCAGAAGTTAAACAAACAGTGTTGAACCAGATACAGGGGCCTTATTAAAAGACAGAGAAGTACCGGGCAAGGAATAATAACATCAAGGTAAAACTCAGTTGATGATTTCTTATTCGTGTGTATCATGAATGATATCGCAGAATAGAAAATCCTTCCCTACACTGTTGCTGTTTGGGGGTGAGGGATGAGGGGCAAAGCCATTATCTTTATGCAAAAAAGAGCCTTCTGATGGCATTGTGGAAGGGACTGATTTCTCTCTTGCCCTTTCCATTCCTTTTCACCACCCATACTTCCCTTTATTCATTCATCCATATTCACTGCCTGTCTCTCTATCTAAGCCTCTATTTATCCATCATTGAACATGTCATATGCTGGTCCCACTACTGTAATCAGAAAAAGATATGATCCCAGTGACCCTGTGAAAGTCATTATAAGAGTCATTGGAGGGAGATGGAGAATTGATCAATGTCCTTGCTTATAAGCCAGAGAAGCTTTAAGTCTTCAGAGAGAGAAGAGAACTAGAATAGCTTTCAGCTGTGTCAGGTCAGACAGCTCAAGTCTGAATATCTTCAGATATGTTTTGGTTTTCCAAGTAAATACTGTCTAGTCTCTGCAGCTTGTGAGGATTGTTCGACTCAGATTCTGACCTTAGGCTACATTCTCTTCGGTCCTGATGCAAAATAACTCTGCTGATTTCAGTCAACTGACTCTGGATCTGTGCCACTCAGTGTAAAATTGGAATTTGTCCTCTCAGAGACTAGCTGTCCCACCAGAGTTTACATGTGGTGCTCATTCAAGTCACTGAGAATAAAGCACAGCAAGTTGGGGGTGCAGTGACCTTCTTACTGCCTCCTTTATGTCACCAAAAGACAAGAGAGGTCCGACAAAGTCAGCCATCCAAAGCACAGAGCTGGCTATAAACAATCCAAAGGGCCCTGCATTCCCAATGCAAGAGAAAGAGCTCATTGGACAGCTCCAAGATCTATGCATTGTGTTTAGTCTACATTTAAAAAAAAAAAAAAAAAAAAAAAAAAAAAAAATTGTTCAGGCCAGAAGGCATTTACAGGCTTAGAGCATCACGGAAAGCAACTACCTCAGTCTGCAGAGTGAAAACATTCCAGGGAGACCCAAATAAGCTCCTCCTCATCCTATTAATTCATCAAACTTGGGTGTGCATTGTTGGCCCAACACAGCACCTTTTCCTAGGCAATAATCTTCCTCTTCAGGGTCAGTCATGAGCTGTGCCAGATTCCTCCCAGCCTCTGTACTTGGCTGGCATTGGACATTAGCCAAACAGCCAACTTTTCCTCATGAGATTCAATTCTCAAATACCAAAGGACCTCTTCCAGCAGCATTAGGCATAGGATGCTACACTGTTATTTATATGAGGCTCAGATCCTCAGTACTCCTTTCATGGGGAAAGGGCTATGTCTGAGATCATGCCCTTAGGAGGATCATATCACTCTAGAGCTAGGAATGTCAGCCTCAAGATAATTAGACCAGACACATTTCAATGGCAAATCATATTTTTCACAGTCCAAGCAGCGAGACATGTTTACCTCAATTCCCAGGGTAAGCAAAAGTTAGAACACTGAGACACTCACCATCATTCAGCTTAGAGGCTTAAACTCTTTGCTGGGAGCTAATTTGGGAACACTAAGCAGCATATCAAGGCCGTCTCAGCACCGCCATGTGCAGCTGCAAAAAGCCATTAAGAATCGCAGCTGGATGCCTTTTGCCTTATCTTAACAGCTGCCATAAATATTCCCATCCAACTTCCTTCATGTTGGGACAGGAGGCTGGAGATCTAACAACATTGATGGCAAGATGTGGTCTGGAATGATGGATAATCATTATAAGAATGATAACTTTGATTTTCTAGTATTTGTCTATTGAAGTTTGGATTTGTTTGGAAAAGGAAATTCCTGGATGAAAACTTCAATTTGTGATTCCAAATAACCTTACTGTTTGACAGCATCTGTTACAATTGTTACTAGGCAGACAGCATTAAAAGCAGCCCTGCGGAGATGAGAGCAGCCCTGCAGAGAAGGACTTGGGGATGCTGGTGGCTGAAAAACTGAGTATGAGCCAGTAATGTGCACCTGTAGCCTGGAAAGCCAATAGCATCCTGAGCTGCATCGAAAGAAACGTGGCCAGCAGGTCGAGGTAGATGATTCTCCTCCTCTGCTCTGCTCTGGTGAGACCCCACCTGCAGTACTGCATCCAGCTCTGGGGCACCCAGTGTAAGAAAGACATGAACCTGCTCGAGTGAGTCCAGAGGAGGGCCACAAAGATGATCAGGGATTTGGAGCACCTCCCCTAGGAGGCCAGGCTGAGAGTGTTGGGGTTGTTCAGCCTGGAGAAGAGAAGGCTCTGGGGAGACCTTATAGCAGCCTTCCAGTACTTAAAGGAGGCCTACAGGAAAGGTGGGGAGGGACTCTTTATCAGGGAGTGTAGTGATAGGATGAGGGGTAATGGTTCCAACCTGAAAGAGGGGAGCTTTAGGTTAGATATTAGGAATAGGTTCTTCACTGTGAGGGTGGTGAGGCACTGGAATAGGTTGCCGCCCAGAGAAGCTGGGGCTGCCCCCTCCCTGGCAGTGTTCAAGGCCAGGTTGGATGGGGCTTTGAGCAACCTGATCTAGTAGAAGGTGTCCCTGCCCGTGGCAGGGGGGTTTGAATCAGATGATCTTTAAGGTCCCTTCCAACCCAAACCATTCTATGGTTTTAAGTCAGTAAAAGGAAATCCTGCGCCTCAGTGAGCAGGGGTTAAGTGGTTTTGTCAAAGAGGAAAGCATGGCTTATAGGACAAAGGCCATTATTTTAACAAATACAGTTTCTGTTTAAATGGATATGTGATCATGAACAGTACAGGCTGCCATTACAACTTTTTGAAGGCCATGGAACAGGAACCAAGACCCTCTAAATTAGGGGCCTGTTGTGATCTCATTGGTCACACGTCATCTAGAGCCACCACTGCTGAACATCCCCTAAGTTTAGCCTGTTCAGTGCAAAATGACTTCCCACTTCTCTGTCCTCAAGACTACTTGGAGGCAGAAGTGAGCAAGAGTGTGCTTCTCCTGTTTATGTAGTTGTTTATATTCCGTCTGAAGATCAGAGGGATTGCAGTCAGCAGGGTAGAGAGTAATGCAAGCAAATAAATCATAACATTCACCGGCAACATAGTGGGCAGGGAAGTAAGGTGGGACCCTATGTTTCCTCTTCACTCTCAGCTCAGCTCCATTGACTACTCAACACTTTCTGTTCCAGAATGACAGCTATGACCAATGAATAGGTCAGGGCTTGATTTCACTTATCATGTTGAGTATTTGACCCAGGCATGAAATGAGGAGATGTTTCTGAGCTCTTTAGATCTGCTGCACAAGCCTAGGCTAAGCAAGGCATGGATCATATACACAGCAACTAGAGTAATTTGCGTTTTCTATGAAAGTATGCAACTGGTTTTAACTTCTTTTAGAAGAAGAGGCCAGAAGACTACATCTGAAGATTGATATTCTCATAGCACATGCAAAGAGAGTACACATTTCTTTTCTTGCTCTTGGCTTGCTTCATTCTAGGCAAAAAACCCCAACACTTCTATAAGGGGCAAAGTTTCATGGTGCATGGAGTCCTGGGGCTTTCAACCAGCAGTGTGATGTAGGAGGAGGCATCAAAAATCTGTTCACCTGGGAAAATCTGTGTTCACTATAACACTGGAGAAAGAAAATGCTTCATTTTTACTCCTAAAAAATCTGAAGGTCTCTAATTGTCTATGTTGGGGTAAAAGTAATCCCAACCACCCACCAAAGCCACGTTTCTCCCAGAAAACCTATCTCACCTTGTCCCAGATTTTGCTCTTCTGGAACTGAAACCCAAGATCATTTCCAAGGAAGGTGTGGGTGTGGTTGTAGATGTCTGACTGTGAGGGGAGGCAGTCACAACTCAGAGCTGTAATCTCAGCAACTAAGATACTGATTTTTTTGTTTACTGTGGGGCCTTGCATATACATATCAGAATGAGCTCAAGCAGCTTAACTTCAGTACACAGAGCTGCCAGGAGACTTGCTGTGACTAAACCCAGAAGATTGTGCTCTAAGGACTTCTTCTGACCCCGGAATGATGGCAGAAGATTACTTCGGTCTCTTTGTTTGTCCCAGCCTTGGTACTGTAGAGCACATAAGATAATTCTTTGCTACAGATTATAGTTTCAGACTATTTGATAAACAGGACTCTATTTTTAGGCAATAGATTTGCCTAGGGAAGTTGTGGAATCTCCATCTCTGAATGGTTTCAACAGCAGGTTTCACAAATCATTTAGGCAAAGGCAAGCTTGCCTTGAGGCAGGCAGATTCTCCCAGCTCTGTTTTTCATGACTAGTATATTATAAAGAGAGAGGAAGAAAGGAAACTTAAGCATAAATTGGCAATACTTGCAGCTCTTTTTTGCAGCAGGCAAATAGTACTGTTTGGGGACAGATGGTGAAGGAAATAGGAAAGGAGCTGAAGAGGAAGTGTGGCACCAGCGAGAAAAAAACAAGGAAGAAGAAATGGGTGGAAATTAGATTCCTGACTAGAATTTGGAAGCAAAGCAGTGGTGTGTCTCTCCACAACTAAAAAACTCAGCAAAGCCAGGATCTAATTAATACTGAATTTTAACACACTTTTTAAATCCCCCTCTTTTGAGCCAGCCACCTCCATGGAAAAGCGAGTGAACAGCTAATGCTGAGTTGGCACAGTCAGTCTGCCTTTAACAAGTAATTCATATACAGCTGAGAATCTGTGCTCCATTCTTCATCTCTCCTCCATCCCTCCTCCATAAGTTCAGTTCACTTAAGCTTCTTATTGAAGTTGAATTTCAGTAAAACAATAGCTACAAAACCAGCTGCAATCTTTGTATCCTCCTATTTCTGCATATACCTGTCTGCTATGTCTAATACTTAGCTCTTGGGATATGATCCCTTTTTTTGGATCTGTGTCTGTGCAGCCCTTGGGACAAACAGGAGGGGAGCCCAGCAGAGGGCTGATAATGAAATGAAAGTCATATGAACAGTTCCTCTTTTAGCAGGTAGTATTTACCTTGATCTGCAGCTCTTTATGAGACACTTATGGAGCCTGATCTAGGGAGACACTCGTATTTTCTATATCATGAGTGGAGCAAAAAGGGGAGTGGAATTTAGAGCCACGGATTTCTCACTGCTCTGATCATGCTGGGGGGTGGGGAGATGGGACTCTGTTTTAGCTGTTTTATCTTCCTCCAGGTTTGGCTGCATTGTCTGAGCTGTCTTTGGTGAGGGCTTTACCAGCAGTCTCCTGTTCTGTCTCACTGTGTCGACAGACCCTGCTGCACTTAATTAAGAGCTAGATACTTCAGACAGCAGCATAGCAGCCCCTAGCAGTATTACAAAGGAGCACGCGTGTGAGGGAAAAGAGCATTTCACATGCAAACCAGGGTTTGCATGCTCTGCCAGGTCAATTACAAGCTTTTGCAGCCACAGAGGAAACAGTTCTTTCTCCCTTTTATTAAAATGGCTGCTTTATCCCATTGTGGATTGAAAGAGCTACTTGGCTGCCCTTGGATACCAACTGACCTCCAGCCACAAGCCTAGGTCTTTACCAGAAAGGAGGGGAAACTATCAATCACTAAATGAAGACATTGTCCTCCTGATTATCTCTTTGTTGCCAGTGGCGTGTGAGGCTATAGAAAGGAAAAGAGCCATTCCAAGATGACTGCTGGTGAAGGAGTATGTCCCAGCCTTGATGAGACTTTTATTCTGTCTGATGCTGCACAAACTGCTCTGTCAGCAAGACATGTCTCTATACATTAGGCATGAATTTTCTGGAAAAGACTGACTGTTCCCCCCATCTCCGCCTGCCAACACCACTCAGCGTAGCACACCACTCCAGCCCGAGTGTCATGGCACCATGTTGTGTCTGGAGGCTCTATCAGTTCCTTTCCTTGTCTGTGCTTGTATTAACCTTACCTTATATGTCTAGAGAGTCAGTTCAGAGAACATTTTGACAGATCAGGCTGGGAACAGGCATCAGTCACTGGAGCTCGCTGAAGGAAGGATGAGATAGGACATTCACAGGTACCTGAGTCAGGATAATGAAGGCGCCCCCATAGGAAAGAAGCCATAGATTACATGGCTTGGTCTTCTGCTTAGTTGTCTGCAATGATCAAAAAAAGATTGATGGAATGGTTTGCATGGAAGAGCTTTGGGTTGGAGACCAGGAGGAACGGCCTGGAGCAAGGTCCAGATTGACAGCAAGAATGATATTCTTGCACCAATGAAGTCTATGGCAAAGCTCCAGCTGTTCTCTACTGAGGGGTGGGAATTATTTTTGGTCTTTTCTTGTCCCTGGAAAAAAAAGATATTTGTCTAATGAAAGAGTTGTTCTCACCTCCATCTACTGACTTACCTACCAGCTGGGCATTCAGTGCTAACCTCTTGAAGAACCAGCTTATCCCAGAGAAGTATCCTCTTTCTTGTTGGAACTCTTGACCCTGATGTATAGGATTTCTGTCTGTGAAGGCTAGAGGACGGGCTTTATGCACCATCTTCTGAGAAAACATAATAGGCAACAGGGTTCCACTGATGTCAAGAAGAAAGTGATGTTTTATTAGGAGAATGCAGCCTGCAGGTGTCACAGGCAAAGCTACCATTCAAGCCAGATGTTCATAGACTGACTTTCTTGTTACCTTCTCCATATCTTTTCTCTGTGCTCCAACATGCACTTCACCGCAAAGCTTCAAACAGATTGCTCCATCTTTCCTTTTTCACTGCTATATTTGTGCTTTGTGCCAGTAGTTGCTTATGTACAAGAGTCGTTACCAGCACCAGGTCTAGAAGATGGAGACAAGCCCAGTCAATAGTCCTATAGTGAATGGTTCAGCTTCAAATGTCCTGGATTTTTTTTTTAACCATCTTCTAGTGCACTGTCTGCTTTGTCTGTAGGTGAAGAATTTGTTTCCATCCAGTTCCTGCCTTCACATTTTTCATGAGCATCCTCATCTCTTGTATCTGACTCCTCCATCAGCTGAAATACTCTTGGTGTCCTCCTGATTTTGGCCTTCACTACAAGTTCTTTATTTTTTTGTGTATCTTCATCTTTATTGCTACCTCCATAATTTCTCCTGACTTTGGTGCCTCCATCACAGTAGCCTGTTTATTTAGCTTGGCACTCTTTTAAATGGGTGGTGTACTGGCACTCTCTGAAATGGCTGGGTCAGCCTGCTCTTCGTGGGATGCAGAATGCTGGCTTTCTGGCTCAGTGGTCCCTGAGTTAGCAGATCACCTGGTCTTCATGAAAGTGTACTGCAGTGTTGGACCATATCACTTTTTCTGATGATGTATCATCAGAAAGAGGGCTCTATTTCTGTCACTTCTGACCTTCCTGGATTTGAGAATACTTGATGGAAGATATCGTGGGCGCAAATTCCTTTTTGCTGTCAAATTGCATACATTCTGCCAACGCGTACTATCACTCACTGTCCAAGCATAGTGATTCATACCTTGCAAAATGCCCCTTCAGTTTCTAATTAGCACATTCTGGCTGAGCAGCCTCAAGATTTTCAATGTATCTTGGAGAAAACAAGTTATTGTTAATAAGGCAGATACTGATCTCGGGACCAAGACTGCAAGAAAGGACCTCCATTTTGCCAACTGCTAAATAATGTGACCATAAGAGGGCTATAAACTGTTATAGGTTCTAGGATGATTTGGCTGTTTTGGGCTAGCCAAAGTGTAATTTAGTATGCAAATTGTTTGGATGTGATGCTTCTTGTTCCTCCTCTACAAAAGTTTAATGCACTGTTCAGGCCATCTTCTCCCCACTAAGTATTTCCTGTAACTGCTTTCATTGTCAGATGTGTTTCATCTCCAGTGAAACATGGTAGTATTACAGCTGCATAGGTTCAGAATCAGCAAAGGAGAATTCTTCAGCAAACTACTTGTCTCCTACTGGGCTTCAACTGCTGAAACACATAAGCCTCGTTCCTCCTTTACACCCAAAAAACTTGTACCATTGCAAAGGTGTTTCACCATCCTTGCATACCTGGTGCATTTCTTTGCTCCTGTTGAAAGTATTTAGCCATATCTGAAGACACTGTTGTGGTACACTGAGATCTTATAGACTTTCACTCTGAAACTGTCACTGAGAAAGGAAGTTACATGACACAGACTCACTCCAAGTTAGACTGGCAGGGTGGGTGGCTGCCTCTGCTGCCAGTGGTGGCTGAACACAATCACAAGCCAGGAATTTTCCCTCATGATGTTGTCCCTTCACTCAGTGGCTTTTTTCCCAGATCATCACTTTTGAGAAGAGCAGGACATTTATTAGGCAGTTATTCCATTCATTGCCCATCTGTTCTTCCTCATGATGAGCTGGGATGTTCCCTACTGCACCAAAACATAAGCTTGGCTTTTAGGACATCAGTCTGAGGCCAATATAATAAAGAGTCCTTTTTTCCCTCCAGGCCCACGCTGAAATGCAATTTGTGTTGGAGGACAATATCTGAAGCAAACATTCCCCAGTGATTATTTTCAAAGAGGCCTGGATGTACTCCTTGAAAGGCAGCAATGATTGCTCCAGGGCCTTCCAGCTTCTGCACTGGAACTGCACTACATGCACAACAACAAGGTCCAGAAAAGTGGGGTTAATTGAACATGTTGGTTTATAAGTCCACAACACGGAGGGTCCCAGTGTGTCACATCCATGACGCTGGAAAGCTTGCATGTATTAAGCTCCTGTCATTACAGATGCAAGCTTTTTACTTAAGTGTCACTCTGAGACTCCAGCAGCTGCTCAGTTTCCATTTGGGCAGGCCTGTCTATTGCTTTCCACTGTTATTTCATCTCCAGTCCTACCCATGGGAGGGATGAGTAAGTGATGGGGAGGAGGTGGGCAGCGACAGCTCTGACAGAGGCATGTTTATGCTGGACTTTCATTTTGTTCCTCTGTATCTGATGGAGAACGGTCCATCTCCCCTGCACAGTGAGGGGTGCATAAAGCGTCTCTGTGTGTTTGGAGGGAAAGGCTGAGTTGTGCTGATATGGCCACTGGCTCATCATGTGCGCTTGGGAGACTCTGATGTAGTCATTCCTTTCTACCACCCTCACTGACTCAGATCTCCTGCTTGCCTCTGATGGGCTTGAGCCGTCTTGGCCCAGCTGTGTCCTGGAAACCATCTGCAGGCCTGAATCTCCTCTTCTTTTGTTAGTACTTCAGCACCTCCATGGTATTGTCCGTGTTATGACAGAGCACTGGCTCCAAATCTGAAGAAATTCTTCTGTTGGATTTATCTCCTCTCAGCATGGCTAGGCAAATTTCTTCTTGTGGCGCCCACTGGGATCCAAGAAGGGAAAGAATAGTGGTGCTGATATCTACTTTTCCAGATATACAAAGAACAATTAAAACACTCTGTCCCCAACTTTTTCATTTTTTTAACTTTGGAAATGTTGTATTTTTTTTTTTCCAAGAGAAAAGAGCACCTTCTTCTTCACAGGGGATTTTTTTGCAAGTTTACACATTTCCTTTCAGCTTTACCACACTGTTCATCTATGCTTGTTTTGTATTAATGAAAAATCTGAGAAGATAAAAATGAACAATCTTTGAAACATTTAGATTCTCCTGTTCAAAAGAGGCCTTCATTTTGAATTTTCTGGCTTTTCTTATGCTTTAAAGCACTCAAGAACGACACAAGTGGCCTCTTTCAGAACAGATAAAATATTTCATTGATGCAAAGTTTGTTTTTCCATGTTTTGCACAGAAACCTGCATGCAGTTCTCCTTCTTTCCTCTATTGTTTTTCTTTTTTCTCAGACCCTCCAGGAAATAAGAAAATTCCCAGCTCCCCAGAGCCTTTGCTGCTGACACACACATGTTTACTAGATTGCAGTGCATTTCAAGATCCAATTGAAAACTGCCTCTTTTTTGAATACTTAGTGGATGCACTCCAGCCCACATCATGGCTTCTTCCCCATCTCTCCCACCCCAACCCGCCTCTTCTCTGCTGATGCCACTGCCACTCTGAAAGGGAGCTGCCCAAATGGCAGATTTTCTGTCCTTTCTCCACGTTGCTTTGCCTGGAGCTATGCTCCAGCAGGGCTGCCGCTGAAGAGAGTTCCCAGTCCCTTTGGTTTCTTGTCTTTACCCACAATGGAGGGTGGAAAGTATCTTGTATTATGTTCAGCAGGGTGTGGGGGAATAAAGGGAAAAAAACAGTCACTTCTGGTCACAAGGGTTTGTCTGATTTGCCAAAAACAACCAGCTCAGCCAGGATTCCCATTCCAAGCTGGATGTGATGATTCAGAAAATCGTAGATAATGAGCTGTTTATGAGCAGGTCCTGTTTATTTATTTTGCTGCAAAGCTGTGAATGGCCTGTTCATGAGAAGCACCCTGGACTCTGACCTCATAGAGGGAACCTGCGTGAGATAAGCAGAGAAGAACCCAAACCTCCACCTCAGCAAAGGAAAACACACTGTTTTCTGAAAAGGCCACCTGAGAGTTGGCCACCCTATGAGGCCATGGAGAGGACACTTCTTGCTTGGAAGTCAAATGAGCACTGCTGTAGGAGAACACTACATGGAATACCACCAGCCCTAACACATCACAACTGGCCCAACACTGAGCTTGATAAAAGGCAAAGCAGATATTTTCCTCGAAACCAGATTTCTAGCTTGAATGAAAGAAAAAGAACATGTTTTTCCTTTCCTCCTCTGTGCTGGCATCTAGCCAGAGAGTAGTCAAAGAAAGCTGAAAGTCATGATGCAGTTCTGGGAAACTGGAATACTTCCTACACGAGGTGTACATAGCCTATAGAAGTCTTCTCATCTAATTCCAGTTTGAAATACTCCTTATTGTTCAGGCAAACATCCAGCCTTAAATTAAACCTTCCCAATGATGTAGATACCATCCCCAGCCCTTAAAAGCTCTTCTTTTGCTGTGAAAAAGTTTGCATCTTCTCTTTTAAATTATTCCCTATTATCTCCTTATTATACTTCGTCATACTTGTGGCTACTTGACTGAAAAGTCCTCCATTACCATGTTAGCTTATGGAGTTTATTGCCACAAAATACCGGAAAGGACAAGCACTCAGCAGGATTCAAACATGGGAAATATGGCAAGACTTACCAAATTTCTTTGTCTCCAGTGGTACATTCCAGTGAGCTCTTTCCATGGAGGGGCACAGTTCATCTCCCTCAAAAGCTGGAGTCAAGGGAGTTCTGGCTTTTTCAGAAGCTAACTTTGCAAAATGAATGTTCATCATTGCTAGAAAGAAGGGAAGGGGAATTGTTTGCCTTTTTAAAAAAGAAAAAAAAAAAAGAAATATTGGCAGATCTCAGGGTTATGATATTGTTTGTGAGATTCTGCAGAAACATTTAGGGAATTTTGCCCTTTGTTTGGGGTACTGGGGAAAAGGGGGAGGAGAAACGAACCAGCAGTAAAACAGATAGGGAAAAAAAAAAAAAAAAGAAGGAGAAAAAAAAGAATTCTGGAGGAAATTCAAATGGAGATGGCCTAGTGGCAAAGCAAGGGGATCAGCTTTGAAAGCTGGGGATTCTATTTTATACTTGTGAGAGCTGACGAAACAGCCCACTCCTGAGATATTCTGGAACTAATTATTGAATTATATAATAAAAGACTGGATTTACAAGAAATTTTCTATTAATTATAATGTTCACAGGTGATGCCTAAATTTACACCCAAAACTACTTGTAGGCAATATGTTTTACCATAATTTCTTTTTCGTTTTTTTTTACGCTGCAAGATTTGCATGTCCAAAAAAATCCAAGTATGCATGCTTTGTTTGCATACACAATGTAAGGAATATATAAGCTTACTAAGTGTTTTGCTATTTGATTTTGCATGTGGCACTCCAATCAGTACACCAGGCACTACAGCAGGCACTCCAATCAGTCAGGAATTTCAGGAAAATATCAGGCAAACCATATTCCCACCATACAATCAACAGTTGGCATTTTTTAACTTTTTAAATATTGCTCTTTTATCATGACGGGAATGATTTGTTCCTCCGCTTTTCCTATAAACAATCTCTAAGACCATATATTTGTGGATGCTTCCTTGTATAACACGGAAATACAAGACATCAGTTTATGTTAAAATATAGAACATGCATTGACTGCTGCTCACAATGGAATATTCCATGTTTTTGTCAACACTGCTTTTGTGAATTAATTGGTAGGTCCTTGGAGATGGACCGAAGCCAAACAATTTGGACACTGGCTTGAACCCACTAAGAGGCAGATCTGAGATATTTGTTCTGTTAGAGGGAAGCAGCTAGAGTACAAATTGCAGAACAGGGTCTAGTCTCTAGTGTCTGTAGGTAATGAATCACATCCACATACACAGAGACAGTGCTATGGGAACAAAATGTGGCAGCCATGACAACAAAACCACAAGCCTTTGTTACACGAGTTAAACAGTAACTCTCTTAGCTGTGTGTAGAAGGCCTTTCTCTTCTTCAGGGCTGCGTGCAAGAGGAGAAAATGGAGTTATGGGGTAAATCAAGACGGCACAAGAACATCTCCAGGAATCAAAGTTTTGGGGTTTTCCTAGTATATGAGAAGTTGGTGATGATGATAAGCTGGCAATGACAATGATGACAGAATCATGAGCCATCAGGAGTGCCATTCCCATGGAAAACATTACCACAAAAGCTATTCCAAGATCTCTAGGTAAACCAAGATCTTCTTTAACTGATCCATGGCTCTTTCTGACAATAACCACAGTGAATTAAAGCAATCGATAAGAAAGGTGGTAAATTCATCACTTAAATTTTTTACATTTCAAGCCCTCTGTCTTTCAAGAAGAGGTAATTTAGCTTGACTGAAAGACTGGGTGAAGTTCTTCAGTGTAGGAATTGCAGGAAGTAAGTCTGGACAGTTCCTGGTCAGCAGGAAATAAAACATTAGCATGAAGGATCCTAAGAACAAACGCCCAAACTACTTTTTCTTAAGATTTGCATTCCAGTAATACCTAAAGGTTCATACTGGCACTGGCACCAGCATCCATAATGAAATATAAACACAAATCAGAACATAATCTTTGTATCAAAGCAGGTACCATCTACATAGGCTATGGCAGGACAATCTAGTTTATGTGCCACCAGGAGCTTCCTTAATGCTTTGCCACACTCTGATCCAAATTCCTGTCCTGGAGTGATACTTTTCAACAAAGGCAAATGTCTCCCTATAGTTCACTGGCATTATGGATCAGTTATGTCAACATTCAGATAGCAGAAGGCCCTCCTAGAACTTGAATAACTTCCTCCTGCCATTTGCACATGTCCCCCTGTTTGTGTGAGAAGCCCATTCTCTGTACTAGACATCTGGGACACTATCACTTGCATTTATGCTCCAACATTCAAGACTGACTAAATATATTCCACAAAAGGCAAAACTGAAAGAGAAGCCAGTGAAACAGCAGAGATAAATGGGTGTATTTCTGACCCCACCCTGCAATGCATCTGTAAACTATCCACCTTCTAATTTTCCAACTTTTTCACCCACTGTTCCTTCTCACTAGGACTCCTTTTAAAGCTGCTGTAGAAGGAAGTATGTTTCATTAATGCTAAAATCAGTGGGGTTTGTGTTAAGTTAGTGCTGAGAATCAAAAGCTTTAGGATCCTGTTTCCCAACAGAAATGCTTCACAGATATGAGCCCATCATGCCTGAAGATGGGACACAGGTTTAGTCACCTAAGCACACTTTGAAAATGCTACTTTCCAACACACTGGGGATTTGCCACCATTGTACACAGCTGCCCAATCCAGTTCCCGAGAGCTGGCCCACTGGGATACTTCAGCCACCAATTTCAAACCTCCAGCATGCCCCAGGTTTATGGAAATTGCTCCAGTGCAAAGCCCAGCTGCTACTGGTCTTTGCACCCAGAGTTCAGACTGGTGCAGCTGCAGAGTTGGCTGGTCATGCTCTTTGAAATCTCTTATGTCCTGAACCGCATTGTATCCTGCAGCTGGACTTTACCTCAGAGCAGCAAGAAAAACATGTCCTTAGCTCAATCACCAGTACCTTGAACATAAGCACTGTAAATCTTAGTGAGGCCTTGACCTTAATTTTTTTACATAAGCTCAGCTTGGCTGCTGACTCATACATCTCTTTCATCAACCCTGGGTGCACTCCGAGCTCACTGCGGTGCCCTGTATTGGGAAAGGCCATGTCTCCGGCTGCTGGCAACACACAGAGGAGATCACTGAAAATAAACAGAGAGCAAGCAGCTTGGTTTTCATAACCTCGGTTAAACACAGGGGGTGAAGGATCCGAAGCGGCAAAGTCATGCAAGTTCAAGAAAGGCGGAGGGTAATCTCTGAGGGGCTCTTTTCTTTGGCAGCAGAGGGGAAGATGGTGCACAGAGGAGGGGGGAAGGGAAAATTATGGAAATTTTTGGCCCTCTGTGCACAGCAAGTCTGTCTTTATCTCCTTCTGGGGCTGTTACAACAGAGCTGACATTCATCACTGATACTGACAAAACCTCTTTCCTGGGCTCATGTGACAAAATGGTGTATCATAGCTGACCCCTACCCACAGAACACAGGCAAATTAAAACTGAATTTATCCCATGAGCTAGCTCACTTCTGCTTACCTGCAGAGGCCTCGAAGCATCCTCTTTCTTCTCTTAATCTGAAGCATAATTTAGCTTATTTCTATTCGTGGTGGCAGGGAGAGATTTCCTCTCCCTGAGTCATGCTGGGATGGTGGGAGGTCTGCCCTCCTCTGCTGCCTGTGTCAGGGAGTGGGAAGCAGCCAGTCACTGCAGCCTGTGGTAGTCTATGCGGGGGGGCGAGGGGGTACACTCCTTTGGGCAGAGATGCAACATTGCCAGGTCCTCCTGTAGCTGTTGGGGGAACAAAAAACCTCTGTAAATCACAGGAGTAAACTAGGCCCCTCCAGAGTTTTTGGGTATTGGTGGGAGCAAGCACCTCGCTCAAAGAGGGTGGGAAGAATCTTCTTGGAGACTTAGAGCTCCCCACAACTCAGAAAATGACACATTAACTAAACGCACACCCATCAGCAAGGACCTGCCTCCAAGTCACAGCAGTCCAGAAAAGTCTCTGGCATGCATTTGAATGGTTCTTATAAAGCATATGTTGTTACATGCAATATAGCAACAAAGATTATTTTCATGGAGTAAATCAAATAAATATCCAGACTGGAAGCCTAGATGCAAATTATAGTAGTTCCTCTCCAACTCATTGTATTTTTTTAGCCTGGAGTTGAATGAAGGTTACCATAACTGTGGTCAATGTTTAGAACCTGTGCATCTTTCAGGATCCTATCCATGGCCTGGTGACTTTTCCAATGTTAGCAACCATAGGGTAGGAACCTATGAAGAGGGTCTTTCCCAAGATTCAGGAGTTTTCATACAGTTTTCTATCCACAAACAGATTTTTTTTCAATGTTCCATTCTATCTCCTTATTCCTACTGGAACTTAGTATCATGAAAATACAGTAAATTTTTTCCAGGTATTAAAATAAATTCAGGTTGTGTTGAGGCAAAGTCTTGGATTAAGATCCAGATAAAGTTATTGTTTTGCTGAATGTCTCATGTATCCAAGCATAGAAGGAAGCTCTCTGGGCACTTCTATGTGACTTTACTTATCTGTGGACTAAGTGTGGAGACCTGAAGAGGTACCTAAGTTTGGTGTTATGACTATGACATGTGATTTTTTTGTGCAGGAGGGCAAAACTTTATTACCCAGCAGCCTGAATTACCCATTACTCTTCTGAACTTGTGTACCACAGTGACTGTCATACCTTAGCAAGAACTTATTATAGCTGATTGTAGACATTACACAAAATAGAGCTGGAAGTGACTTTCTTCAGTACCATCAATTCTGTCTGCCTGCCCACAGACAAAACCTGTCCTCCCCCTGTCATTCCTGAGACATGTTATGTCCGACCTGTCCTGAAAAATCTCCAGTGAAGTCCAAATCTTAGGCTATTCCAGGGCTTCATTATCTTTCCTGTTAGGAAGCTTTTTTCATGCTATCTAACCTACATGTCCCTTGCTATACTTTAAGCCTTCTCCTCTGCACCCTGGACATAAAGAACAAATTGTTCTCTTCCTCTAGATCTTTTATGTATTTAAAGACTGTTACCATATCCCTTCTCAGTCTGATCTTATCCAGACTAAACAACCCCCCTATTTCAATCTCTCGTCATCAGTCATGTTCTCTGGACTTCTGATCATCCTTGTTGGTCTCTTCTGGACATTATCCAACCAGTCCCACTCTTCTTGAACCATGGTGCCCAAAATTGGAGAGAAGAGAGTACAGCAGAAAAATCACATCCCATGTCATGCACACAGCACTCTAGTTTATACATCCCAGTATGGTGTTTGCTTTTCTCATGTCAGTCTTAACTCTTCTGACTTTTCTTCAGCTTGTGATTCACAATTACCCCAGATGCTTTTCTGCTGGTCATTTCACATCCCATATTTTTACATCTGATTTTTCTTGCCTAAGTATAGAACTGTGTATCTTGCATTTGTCTTTATTGAATTTCATCTTTTCCCTTTCCAAATTCCGGATCATTCTTACACTTATATTTGATAATTCTGAAGTTCAAGACTACCCACGTTTGTGCTTGCGGCTCTTTTCAACTTTATGTCATCTGCTAATTTAATTTCCATATTCTCCCTTCATTCCATTTAGGTGAATAATAAAAATCCTGAACAGTAACAGGTTAATAGAATATCACTGCAGAATCTTACAAACTGTGTTCTTGCAATATGATGATGATCTGAACTCTGCTTGTTAATATCTATATTTGGACATGACCCTACAGCTACACACTGATTCTTAGCATGCTTCAGCACCTGAAGTTATTCTTGACATTGGTATGAATGGAAGTAAGCTCAAAGTGCCAAAGATCAAGCCATCAATATCATTGCCTATCAAGACATACGTGCTCTATATCTGTGGATCAATAAGTTTATTCTGTGTCATTGTACTTCAACATTGTAACACAGTAATGCAACAGAAGACAGACTGCACGCTGGTGCAGGTGTTGTACATAAACTGAAATGCCATAAGTAAACGCTGATGGAAGAAAGGTAGCAGATCATTAAACTTTGGGGAGAATATAAACCAGCTCCTAGTGTCTAAAGCACTTGCTCAGTATGTCCTGATGAATTCAGCCCTTGCTTTCTTCTCCTGTATTTAGTCCAATTTCAGCAAATGTACCCTTTACTCAGAACAATTTCAGCAAATGTTTGCTTTACTCATAACTAGTTCCTGAATATGTCTATATCTTTCTATTGCATTCCCTTTCTGTATACCATTTACTTTCCTGTAGATAGGAAGGTTTCCTCCTGCCCATTTACAGGACATCTGGTCAGGGACCTTTTCTGTCCTATTTGGGACATGAAGAGTGGTTCCCCACAATATTTTCTCAGGACTCTCAAACTGAGACTTCACAAACTAAACTTTTATAGTCATGATTGATCATGATAACTGAGTGCTCTTCAGCTGTCATTTCATCTGTGAATGTTCCTATTGCAAGTTGCTGTCTACAGACTGGACACATGCTCCACATATTAAATAGGAAAACAATAAATAGTCAGTCAGAGAGATCCTCACTGGCAACATGGCCCATGTGTGTGGTTCTATTCAGAGTAGCTGTTTCCTAAGCCCTGGAGAGACCCAAGATCCATTTGTGTAAACACAGATGGAGAAAGCTGAGATGCCTGTGAAACAGAGCCCTTTCGAATTAAAGAAAAACTTGATGAACTCCTGTTTTGCAAGATTTGACCAGCAATTCTGAGTCAGGAACAGGGTAAGACAGACATCACCTTGCTCTTGTGTCTGTGAATCCAGTGATGAACAGTCTCCATGGCTTAGTCCCCAAGGCCAAAAGTCCTGTAATCTGCCTCAATTTAATTTTTTTTGCTTTTCCTCCCACAGCTCCTCCTTCTGGAAGTCACTTACCGTTACCTCAGGATTATTGCCGGATTGCTTTCTGGCATCGCTCCTCTGCCTTTTTTCCACAATCTTTGCTCATAAGGTGCCTTAGTCACTTCCCATGTCAACTACCACAAAGCTCTTTTTTTATAGCTCTCATAAATATTTACAGGCTTTATATATATTTCCTCTCCAAGCTTCAAGGCATGCAGACCATTGCTTAGAATTGAAGAGGTGGAAAGGAGAGCAGCCTGATTCAGATTTCCACGTGACTCAGGCACGACAGAGTTTTCTGCAAACTAAGACAAGATTGGCTCTTGGATTAGGACACAAAAAAGGATGGTTTGCAACCCTGGCTCTGTGTTACCTCTCCACTCCTAGATATCTCATTCTGCTCAATGATCAACACTTTCCCAAAGCATAAAGCCATTGGGTTACACAGAAATCTGGTTTTACTTATTTTCTTTTCTTCATAAGTTTGAACATTCTGCTAATAATTTTGCTACTTATTAAAGCAGAGGTTTTCAAGTTTTTTCAAACTGTTATATTTTTTCCGGTACAGTACTTTTAATTCTCCTGGCAATCAGATGATTTGTCTTCTTTTTGTTCAACAGCCTCCTACAAGAAGTAGTGCACAAACGCCACAGATCCAGGCACTGCAGGTCAAAACCGACCAGCTAGATTTCATAGTGACATCTTCTGCTATTTTTCATCATATATGGGATACAGGTTAAAGTCTCAGGCTAATGGGAAAGGAATTTCTTTTTCTCCTGGTTTGAAAAGCAGAACTGTGTTTTATTTCTCTCCATCTTTGGGCTTTATATCAGCTGCCTGTTGGGTGTTTCAAAAGTAATTGTCTTGTCTCAGCACAGTAAACTCACAAGCTAATTCCCATAACGCTGGTGATACAAAGCAGTCAGGCCAGCCAAGATATTTGTGCTTCAACATTCCAAATACACTCTTGACTGCCTTCAAGCAACAATAATTTTACAGGGTTTTCCTTCCTGAAAAATTGTTTAGTGATGACCTAGAAGCGAAAAGTTCCCTGTCTCATTACCATTTCCAACCAATTCCTCATGAAATTTACTTAAAAAGCTGGCTTTGACTAAGCCAAGAGTCAAATATAAGAGCTACAAGGCCCTGATTAAGAAAGCACTTAATCACTTTCTGTACTTTGTGTTGGACAGATGCTTTCCCCTCTCAAGGACCATATCAGTAGCTGGGGGAGGGTTGGGGAAAAAAGTTTGGCTTAAAGCCTATGAGAATTCACAACCCAGAGATACAGCTGCAGGACCTTACTAAAAGTACTGGTATTCTAGGACTATCAGCTGTCTCTCATTTTGCTCAGGACTTTCCAGGATACTTGCTCAATAAAACTCAGTGGCTTGGGTTGCATCTGAAAACAGAAGCCACAGAAAGCCCTGGGAATCATCCCAGGAGCACCTACCTTTCATGGAAAACGGAGAGGGGCCCAGAACAACTTCTGCTTAGATTAGATTGCCCTTACTAAAAATAGGAAGCCCTTTAGTCCTCCATCTCTCTTGATAAAGCTTTATTTTTAAGCATATGTTTTGTTTGACCTTGAGGGTTATTTTTTTTAAAAAAAAAAAAGGAACGAAAGAAAGAAAAAGAAGAGAGACCAAAAAAAGCTTCCTTGACACCGTTCCAAGTAACACTGCAGATAAAGCTGTGCTGTGGTTAGTCGGGATTCAGTGAGTGAGAGGTTTTATACAGTCTCACAATGTCCCACCTGCATTGTTCAAGTTGTTATTTCTTGGTTCCAAAGGGATGTTGAACAACACTTCATCCAGAACGTGTCTAGTTCTGGTCCCTTCTCCTTTTTCTGGTTTCCCAATGTATTTCCCTGTTCTTCTAACCCCCACAGCTATGGCCAAGAAAAAACAGCAGTGAAAATGGTCATCAGCACCTTCAGATCCCAGTAATTTGATTTACTGGCTCTAGCACAAACCCACGGGGCTGTAGGCATTACTGTCTCTTGTAAAGACTTGACAAGTTCTCTCAATAGTCCATCAGCCAAAGGAACCCAAATGGTCAGAGTCCATACCTCTGTTGGGGGGTGACAGGAAAGAGACCTTCTTTCTTAACCTAAAAGGAAGACATTTTGGACCAGAGCAC
Organism: Leptosomus discolor; assembly: GCF_034619465.1. Lineage (NCBI taxonomy): Eukaryota > Metazoa > Chordata > Aves > Leptosomiformes > Leptosomidae > Leptosomus > Leptosomus discolor. The sequence goes on along the minus strand of NC_141395.1, from coordinate 17,143,992 downwards.
ACTGTCACAAGCATGTACTAGAAATTCATACTGTTATTTGCAAAGTGTGAATTTTATTTGAGGTGTCAAGAAGCCTTCTGAGACAAGTTTTGTGATGAAGCCTGAAGAAGCTGTTGTAGATAACTTTCATCTAGAGAAATCACATGAGCAGTACTAGACATACCCAGCTTTTAAAGGAAAACAGCCTAAGCAGAAAATGCATCTCTAGCTGCAAAAATAATTCCAGTTGAGTACTGTCAGTCGCTTACTAAACAATTGAAAATGTGCACAGACACAGCAACAGAAGCTCAAGGTAGTTTCAGGACCAATAGGCAAGAAGGATGTGAGTGAATCTTGCATGACCTTGTGAAAAACAAACTCTGGTGACTCTGGGACTCCAGCTAGTGCTGTTTGTCAATGTAAAGCTGGTGTGACCCACGCAACCTGATTTACCTTCTATCGCAGAAGGATGTTAATTTTCACTCCCTCGCCTCAGTACAAGCTGGGTCCCCGCTGCTAGCACCTTCAGGGTCCAGGAAACCTGTGCAGATGTTTTCATGGACATAGCAAAAGCCCTCTCTCTCTGCCAAGATTCACACTGGGTTTTCTGTAGGAGCAAATGTATCTGTCGCTCCTAAAGCAATGTGGTTTGAGAGCAGCTGTATTTTAATCTGAAGTTGAGAAATAAAATCCTCCTGACCTAGTTGTTGTATTCTCCTTGCCCTAAACAGTTCTGACATTAAAATGGCTGTTATTTGTCTCTAAACTTGGAATCTCAACCTGACATAACGACCCTCTATAGTCAATTTCACTCCTGAATATGGTTTTGAAGTTATTCTTGTCTTTTCCAAACCAGAAATGCACAGACTCTTCTGATTGTTATCAAGTATCTCAACTCTCAAGCTACTTATAGTTCAAAAGAAATAATTTCAGATTTCCAGACTTGTTGGCAGAAAGTCTTTTGCCACATACATGCATCCTGGGGCTTGGAATTTCTGACTCTGGACCACAACCAGTTGACTTTGTTAGTCAAACTGAGATTTAGGTGCCATGCTTTGAGGGTCACATGGAGTCCTGCAAGTGAAAAAGTTATTGGGGGTGCTTAGAGATGTTGGAGTTTTTGTAGTTCAGATTTGTACAGCACTCATATATGTCTATACATTCTGGCAGGTTTCCATCAGGTTTGTCACATGGTGTAGGCTCTTTGAGTGAAATTCGTGACCCTTTGAATGCTCCTTTTTAACACTAGCACAAATCACCTTAACAAAGCAATGTAAGAGTTTTTCTGTGCAGAATGGTTTTCTTAAGGTGAAAGGCCAATACAGCACCCCCCAGAATGATACCTACTTTCTGGTCATCAGTAATGACAGTCACCTATGAAGGTGGGGAAAGGTGACCAAGTCCTTCTGCCCACCTGTGAGCATCAGCCACTGCAGTAGCAAACAGCAGCCAGTAAACAGCAGGGTACGTGAAAAGATATTTCTCCAGATGTGGAGGCAGAAGCTTGAGCTCTGAGTTCTGGGATACAAAGGTCCTTAACTTTTTTAAGTGTCATAGTACCATTCATCTCAATGCATGCGTCCATGTTCAACTCCACTCCCATTCTTCATCTATGTAACTGCACTAGATTTTAAGTGGTTTGGAAGAAACACTATCCTGTATTGGTTGTAACACTTCAACAGGGGCCTAGGTTTTGTTTGGAAAATTATAATCTTTCTAATAAATATTACTAAAAAGAGTCAGCAAGTTTTATTTCAGTGTTTAGTTCTGGATTTTGGTGAATGGTCCTGGAAATACACTTTTTGAAAGTTTCGGCACAATCTTCTTTTCTGAATGCCCAAATACTGCAGAAGTTAAAAGTTAAAGCAACCAAAGCAAATTTTTGCAACCAGATGCACCTTTTTATATTGCAATTTTATTTCTCTTTGGGGTCCTAGATATAAACCCCAGAAATCTTCATTCTGTTTCTTCATGATTAAAATTCAATGCATGGTTGTGCACTTGATATATTTTTGTTCACACTTTTTTTTAAAAAAAACGAATCAGTCCCTTTTTTATCAGTTAAAAGTTGTCTTCAACAGTTGCATGGAGATTCCCCAACCTTGTAAACCACTATGCCACTCCGATAACTTTTATTTTTCCCTTGTCAATGGTGATTTTCCTCTGAATATGTTTGCTTTCCCTGGTGTAGATTTGCTCAGTCCCATCACAGACACAGGCCCAGTGCAGAGAGCTCTGATCCATGATTTCTCATAGAGACAGAGCAGAATGAAATCAAATATTACATTTGAATCTACTGTTATTCATGGAGCTGTCAAAAGGGTTAAGAGAAGTTATCAAAACTTACCATCATGAGTTTCTACATCATGGTGATACGTATCATGCATGACTCCTGATGCATACCAACAGATAGAGGAAGTCCTTTAGTGTCACCTTTTCCAAATCACATCTTCAGCCACTCCTCAGTCTTCCAGCACTGCTAACTTCACCTGAAGAGTTTGATTATCATGATAGATCCTCCCCTCTGTCTTGTGAAGAATTGCCAGAGAGCAGAAAAGAAAGTGTTAAATAATATGCTTAGGTGCAAAGTTAGAAATACTGTGTAGTCATGTAGAAAATACTTGACTAATATTTTACTGTGTATTTATAGCTCAGAACAGTTATTAGCTGAATAGATTCAGGTCAACTTAAAGTGTCTTCAGGGTGTGAACTGTGATCTGATCCTCTTGTAACCAGTAGTTCTGTGCCCAGCTTGGTAGAGACAGCCAAGCAGAGATCCTGCTCTTTTCTTGCCTAAAGTTTGCTCCTTTGCCTGCTATTAAATATTCATCATAATTACATTTTCTAGCACAGAACTTTACCTCAGTTTGCAGAGGACACTGCAAATACTGTTTCACTATGTATCAGTGAAGCAATGTGAGATCCAGGATAGCAGGTTCCAGTTGTAGGTGTGTGGAGCAAGATAGCAAACGCACAAGGAAAGCACTTTTGGGCCTGAGCTATCCCTTACAAAGCTGGCACAGGACAGCTGAGAAGTTACTTTTGGAGTGGTGTCTTTGGGAAACTTGCCCAGTGTTTGACTACACAACTTGAACTGTGCATCACCTTCTCTCAAAATATCTTAGTGGATGCAAATGAAAAACAAAATAAAACAAACAGCAACAACAAAAACCAGGCTACATTCCCCAGGAGCAGATGGAAATTTGGAAACAATTATTTTCACTCTTCTTAAAGAAAATACCATGCTTTTCATTCTGGAACCTCTCCCCTGGCTTTTGGGAGATGGTGGGAGCATTATCCATCACTTTGGATCCTTCTCTCACATTAAAGAACATGTTACTAAGCTAAGTTTTGGCAAGTAGAAATACAGGTAGCAGACAGCTTTACAAGGTGCCTCAAATGATCTTATTCCAGTGCTTGCCTCTTCTCTCTGCTTTATTTACCAGCATAAAATTTTACCTTTCACTGTTTCCTTTCTCATTCCAGAGATAAATGTTTCTATTCAGGGACTGAAAAAACATGGAGCCCTTTTTGCTTATCCCTTCCTCTTCTATTGCAGTGGAATGCACTCCTGAAGTAGCCTGGAGGGCCTCAGTCCTTCCTACAGCATGCTTAAAGCATGCACCTACCTTGACAAAGTACCTCGGCCTGAAGTACACCCCAGGAACCATCCAGCTGCATCCAGGTCCACTTCATCTCCAAAGCAGAGCCAGTGCCTGCTCCCAACAAACAACATCACCTTGCACAGTAGAAGATGTACTTGGCCAAGAAATCCTTGACCTCTTGCACCTAGGTTTTTAGTCTAGATGTTAACCTAAACAGGCGAAAAGTAGTGACAGCTGGTTTAGAAACTGACATATACACACACCAAAAAGAAAGCAAAGTTGACTCCTTACAGTTAGTGTGCTCTCAAAGAGCTGTGGGACAGAGAGAAGGGAAGGTATCTAGGGAGCAGACAGTGTATCCCCCTCTTTGCACTACTGTTGAGGAAGCACCAGGTGATGGTCACTCCTGGACATCAAGAACTGGTCACTTCTCCCCATTCACAGTTATCAGGAAAGAACTCAGCTCTGGTCATGAGCCTGGTGAACACAGCCATGATACACCTCACTCCACATCTTCTGAGTTTTCCAGCCCCTCCATTGCAAGTGCATCTAGTTTTGAGAAAGGCTTGGACAGCTGCTTACTGAGAACAAGAGATCCACAAGACATCCTGGGCTCATCTGTAACTAGGGAACTACGATCTTGAAAACAGTTTCCTGAAACAGAAAGATGCAGGAATGAGAGGCAGATGGGCAACTTAATCTTCTAAGCTACATTACAGCAGCCTTCGAGCTGCATCCCTACTGTTATCACTGACTAGCTGTTGTTACTAGGGCGTAAGTGCAGTATGCAGCAGCCTCAGCTCAAGAGAACAGCCAATGTATGGGATGTGTTCTGCACCTGACTACTCCAAAACAGGACTCAACCACCCAGGGCTTAAAACACCTTTTCTATGCTTCTCATTGGGTCACTTTCCTCTGGAGCAGCCCTGTTGCGTGCCCTCCTGCTGTTATTTTGGTCCCTTTGGTTTCACAGCTGCCATCACATTCATAAAAGTCATAAATATGGACCAGGACAGACCATAAGGTCTCATTTCCAGCCTCCACAGTAGCATCATAACCCATTTTCCTTTGCGAACAGATCAGTTTAAAATGCTTCAAAACCACAGAACGGGACAAACTAAGAGATGAGCTTGCTGCACCTCTGGCTGTTTGGCTTGCTGCCTTGGGGAGCCAGAGGTGTGCTTAAAGTTCAAACCAGAACAGGCTCTTTTCTTTTTTTCCTTTCCTTCTTTCTGGTATTTCAAAGCTCTAACAGAACTCACAACCTGAGCAGCAAGGGGCACTCATCCATGCTGTAGCACAGGACCAGAGTGGAGGATGTTGTGTCTTCTTTTCTAATGTCCCCGCTAGAGCGGGGAAAAAAGAGGCACACAGAAAAGTGAGAAAATTAATCAAAACTCAAACTTCATTGCTGCAAAGGAAAGTAGATGGTGATAAAATTTTAAACTTGTAAACAAGCTTTTTCTAATTCAAAACACTCTGTGATTCATGCACCTGCTAGATGCCTCTGAAGACAGGTTTATGCGTACGGCTGTGCTGTACACTGATGAATGTTGTTGCACAATCTTGCTGAACCTGTTTCTAAAAATGCACATCTGTGTAAGAGGTTGGTATCCTAACTGCCCAGTAAAGGTGAATAAAGTGACTGTCAGGTAATTAATGAAGCTCAAGGGCAAGATGAATGTTTCAGACCAAACCTCTAGAGCACTGTTGGAAAGTGGCAGTTGTGACACCAAAACGAATCACCCATGATAGGTGCCTAAGGGTGGCATTCAGGAGGCCATTTGGCTCACACAGAGGACTCCTGCCACTAGTTTCTGGTCTTTATCAAGCCTCACCAACTGTGACATTGCAGGAAGATACTTTGGAAAGAGTTAAGTGAGGCAGGAGATGTGGAAGATTTAGGGTGGGAAAAGAATTACAAGAAGATTAATTACAAGTTCTCCCCATGCTTTGGACCCAGCCCAGCAGTCTGCTTCTTCCTCAGAACATTTGGTCCAGAATTTGGGGCAAAAATGAGTGTTCATAATGTCTTTGTGGATGACCTTTCACTGTTAGAGGCTACAGTGACTCTTTATTGGCAGTCTCTGAACCAAGATTTGGCTCTATTATTACTTGCCTCCTTGCAAAACTTGCTGTCGCCTAAAGTCTTTGGCAGAAGATATGAAAGATACTTCACAAAATAAAGCAGGAGGGGGTTCCCACTGTTACTAGAGAGAGGTTGTTGCTAGCTCAGCATTAGCTTTTGTAATGTGCTTTACGTGAGGTATGTTACCCTCTTGGCAGCTCCTCCAGGCCTGACTTTTTTCTCCTTTGTCCTCATGTGGATCTGGGATAGGGGTTCCTCAGGGAAAGGTTCTCACACATTCCAGCAGAAAATCTGTCTCCATGCTGTGACCATCCCATTTCTCTGGATATCTTTGGGTTCAGTCCCAAATAAGCCTGTACTCCCAAATTTAGTAACCTGTGCAGCATAGATGTCACCTGAAATTTTCTTCTCTCTGTGCTGTGCTGAATAACTCCATTGAACCACGACTCTGATTTATAAAACATTTGTTCAGGGCACTTTTTTACTGTTTTTACAGTACAAAGAGAAAGACAAGAAATGTGTGAGCGTGAACTACGGCCTCCTGTGGGGCATGGGTGATGGCACATAAGGCTCAGACTGTGATGGAGCATGGAGGTATTCATCATATCCGAAGCACAAAAAGAGGGTGCTAATGGTGCAAGTACTTCAACAGGATAACTAAAACATCTATCTTTAGAACCTTTTCTGAAGGTCAGTTTTGTGCTTAAAAAGCAGGACTGCGAGAAAAGATCTTAAGGTACTGATTTTCAGTCTTTGAATTTTTACAGTATCTTGTCTCTCCCCTTATAATATGTGGCAATACCAACAGGTACATTGATTTAACCCTGATCATCAAAAGCCTCTCTCCTTTATAGCACCAGCCACACAAGAATTTCTTGAATACAGTCCAATACATTTTGGTTAGGTCAGCTATTTCAGATGTTAAAAATACTGGGTGCTCTAGGAAGAAAACATAACCCAAAAGTTTGTCTACAGTCTGGGGCTCTGTGACAGCAGTGAGCAGACGAAATAATGACTTTGCTTGAGACCTACAACTCATGCCAAAGAGGCAAAACACTTCAGAGCCTCTGCCAGTGGAAACTAGGGAAAAGCTGCCCTCATTTTTTCCATGTTCGGGTTTTGCTGCAACTATAAGCAAAGATTTCCCACTTGCCACTTTCCTTTTCCTTTCCAGTTCCTTGATCCTTCCCTGCTCTACAGCCAAGGATCAACCGCCTTCTTGCCGAGTGGCAAGTTCCCATATGTTTGCCTATCAAAATATTTCTGGCACCAGTACAAGCTTTGTGGCATTGGCACAAACCTAGCACCAGCACAAACCAATGACAAACTCCCAGCCCAACACAGACAATGAAATGCCAGGCTACAGCATAAATCATCCCACTCCTAAAACAGGATTAACTTCTTCTGAACTTCTCTGAGCTCCTTGTGATATGCTGTCTAATTTTTGAACTGGAAACTGAGGTCAGGGACTGCCTTAAGTGTTGAGTCTTTTGGATCATATTGCACATGCTCAACAAATACTAATAAAAATCAGCAACCTAATTAATTAAGCAGCCCTGAACTCTTTGGACATGAGGGCACTAGAAAATCGCACTTTCTGTTGTGTTCTGCAACATGATGTAATAAATATTTTTAAAACTCTCCAAAGATGTATTTTTTTAATATGAAATAGGATGATTTAAGGTTTTGTTTGTTTCAGAGTTACACAGTTTCATTAGGTATATAGAGAATAGAATATGAATGGCTTGTGCATTCACCCAGGCAGATTGTTGACTCATGTCACCAAGTTCCTCAAGCTTATAAATAGCATCTCCATAGTACTGCATTGCCTTTCTGGTCTTATGAAACAAGTTTAGACAACTGGAGGCATGTACACCATCATTTAAACCACAGCCTGTCTCCCACCTGCTCAGATGTACAGCATTAGCACCCCAGGCTGGTCCCAAATCAGCTCAGGACCACATCTGGGAACATGATGTTATGTGTAAAGCCTCTGTCATGAACAGGAGCTAACAACTGGTGAGCTGAGACACCACCTTGGGCACACATATTTCTTAGCAGACTTTGTGCACCTACTCTCTGAGGATCTCATGACATTTGATTCATCAAGCTGCTCAACACCTGTTTTGACACAAGCCAGCAAGTAAAGCCCCACTTTTCAAGTATGGAGAACAAAGAAGAAGTCCACACACAGTCACCTTGCATAGATTTCAGATCTTCAGCACCTGGCACTGATTCAAAAACTGTTGTTCTTGCAATACCCCCTTTTTGCCCCATGTCTTCCCAATTCTTCCAGTTAACTTTCTGGACTAACCCTACTTATGATCACAAAACTCTGCATGTAAGAGCTAGTGGGTAGGTAGTATCTCCTTCCCTGAAGGTTTCTAATGATGGCTTTCAGAACATTTTTCAAGTCTCACTCTCACATGGGCCAAGTCCCTCACAAATGGCTTGTAACTGTTTTTGCCATTTTCTTGTCCACACAGATCAAGTGGGGGAGGTGTTGAAACCAGCTGATGACAGGAAACAAACAAACCACAGGTTTTCTGATGACATTGCTAGATTGCACCTTTTCTGAAGTTCTTCTCTCAGCTATGATGATATTAGATGTTCTTGTTTCTACAAATAAGGCTTTTGAACAGTCTTTGCAGAAAAGCTACGGACTGTATGAGATGCAAAGAAATCTGTGATACCCAAAATGCATTCTGCTGTGTGGAAAGGGGATTTGTAGTGCCTGCCTCCTCAGTTTTAGAACAGTAAAGGAAAATGTTACACCTTTTGATATTGTTAAACTGCTTCAAAATGGGAACCTTAAGACTAAATTAGAAAGATAGAAAAATTTCCCTCATTTTTCCCGATCTGCTCTTTGGGGAAAAAAATGACAGGAGGTTTCTAAGCGATGTGCCTCAAATTCTCCATGGGATCCAGTGCATTTTGGGGTGGCATTCTTTGGATTATTTAATTCTGTACCTTGTCAGCTTCTCTCTCAGCTGGAAAAAAAAAAAAAAAAAAGGCCTGTAAAAGCTACTGCTTCTTCACCTTCGGGCCAAGTCTTGAAGTGTTAAAGCACAACTCCTAGTAACAGGGATTACAATAAAATCTGAGTTTCTTTAGTTCGCTTTCACTGCTAGTTTATAACACTGGGACCCAAAAGGTTGTTTTGCAAACTTAAAGAGGACCAAGTGTCCAGTAAACTTTTTAATACCATGTGAAATTTTAAAGCCTTAACAGCAGAGGCTTGGTAGTAGTGTCTCACAATGCTTGGGCATTTAATGAGTTGCATTTTATGAGTCCGTTTATCTTGGGGGCAATAAAAGGATATATGGAAGGGTCAAAGTTAGGAGAATGCAGTACAATGTATCTTGCCAGAGTTACATACAACCTAGATACAAACCTACCCAGCACTTTCCCAGAGAATGATGGACTAGGTCTGCAGCCATGCAGTATTCTGGATGATTTTTTAAGGCCTTCAAATAAAACAGGATACTGTAGACCTTTTTTTGTGAAGTGGAGGTGTATGGGAAGCAGAGACAGACATTGGCAGGCATCTGCAACCTGTACAGTTTAATGCGCAAATGCAATCCCAAAGGAAGTTGCAAGCACCTGGCTCTAGTGATGTGGTCCCCACTCCTTCTCTCTCATGACTTTTGTTTTCCATTTTTTACCATCAAGGGTAAATGCATGACACGAGAACAAGACTTTTATAGCTGTTCTCTAGGCTGCCATATGAGCTTCCAACTAGCTAATTATTGGCTGTTATTAATATTGTTGCAGTTATCACAGAGATATCTCTGCTCTGGAGACCTCATGTATAAACAGCTGAAGCAGAAGTGTCACAGAAATCCCAGGAAGGCAGCTCATTTCCTAAGTCAGTTTGGATCAGTCCTTACTGAAGCTAAATTCCTACAGAATTATTCTTCTCCATATCTATGAACTCTCACCTCAAAGCTTTCTTGATACTGCACTTCCTCAGAAATATGTTTCCAAAACATATTTCATTGAATCATAGAATGGTTTGTGTTGGAAGGGACCTCAAAGATCATCTACTTCCAGTCCCCTTCTATGGCAGGGACACCTCCCACTAGACCAGGTTGCTCAAGTCTCCATCCAACCTGGTCTTGAACACTTCCAGCGATGGAACATCCACAACTTCCTTAGGTAACCTTAGTTCCAGTGTATCACCACCCTATTTGAGAGACACAAGTAAGGAACATGACAACAGCTTGTGGAAAACAACATCCTTCTCACGTATCTCTTGCCTGTGGGATATACTTCTGTAATACCCGAGAAGCTTTTGATCTCTTTGTTGCCCTTCACTTTTGGGAAGGCGTAAGCTTACCATTTTGTGTATTATTAAGTAAATCCAATGTGTTTTCAATGTGTTTTATTTTTTATTAGAGATGAAACTCTTGGAAATAACTGGAATGTGGAGGTATAGCAAGCCATGCAAAAAGCATCTATGGACCACCACCCCAGACACCCTTTTCCTTCTATCAGTGTCCCACACCTTTTGCACAGCCACATACTGATGTGTATCCACATCCACACATTAGCTGTGCTATTGCCATCCCCAATGGTTTTAGACATTCACTGAACAAACATAATTAAGCTTATTGGCTACTGACTCTTGGCAGCAGCCTCATGGGCTCGTGGGTGGTGGAGAACATGTAGCTTGGTTTAAGCAGTGGCCCTTCACTCTTTGGGAAACAGCCCTTGCCGCTCTTGACCTCAGCTGTGCTTTGTTGAGTGGTGGATGCTACAAGAATGCCTCCCAGCTCCCAGTGGGTGGGTGATGACTAACTGGGACATCTCCCTTTTTCCAGGACCAGCCCCTCCTCTCCAGTGATGAACCCACTGTGCTGGGGCTGCTGCCCCTGGCGTTCCCTGCCTCTCTGTCTGGAAGCAGCTGGGCTTTGCCAAACCCCAGATTCATGCGGTTTGGCACCCTCTGTTCATCGGGAGCAGGACCTCCATCCAACACATACTGCTGCATACAAGTCAAGCAACAGTCACAGCGAGGACTGGGCCAGAAGCTGGCCCACAAGCTCCTCTTTAAGCTTCAGGAGGTGGGTTAGTAGCCGCAGGGACAGGGTGACGGGAATGCTATGCGCTGGGAGAAATAACGAGCCAAGAGTTTGCCTGAAAAGGAAGTGGGGCAGCGGGAGTTTTACAAGCTGCAAGGGAGGTAAGGAAGAGGCCAACAGAACAAATATGATGTATTTTAAATACTCGTTTCTCCCAAAATATGTACCCTCCCACCTCCCCTGTTTGTAGCCCTGGTTTTCAAGGCTGGAATGATAACCCTTGTGCCTGCTATTAAGAAGACAGTGCACAGGCTTTTCTTCAGCCCTCAGCATGACCCAGAGGCAAGCATGCATGGAAACACAGAGGAAGAGGGCTGTGGGGGGACAGACAGCCACCTGAATTGCCTTTCTGAGCCACTTTTGCCAAGATGTGGTGCAACATCTTTTTTTCCTTGTCATTGCTACCATCCATTACAAGAAGTCCACTTATGTTCATTAAACATTTTCTGTGCATCCTAAGGATGCAAGGGAGGGTAACACGGGGCAGGGGTCAGTCCCCAGGGATTTAGCCACAACATGGCCCCAGCAGCTTCCAGGGATCCTGCAGCCCTTCTGGGAACCACAGATGCCCCCTAAACACCAATGTGGTTGAAGCTGGCATGGGGAAGCGCTGGTGCTGAGGGAAGGAGGTAGGGGTGGGAAGTAGTGAGCTGCAGGACTCACACACCCCAAGTGAGCTGGGGCTTTCTCAGCAGCAGAAAGAGCCAGTTTTTGCCTCCACCCCAGCCCAGCAAGGCTATGGGAAGCTCAGCCAACTTGTTTCCTGTAAACAGCTGCTGTTCCCAAAGCCATGGCAGTAAGACAAGCCACTGAAACACAAGCAAGTCCAAGATAGGGACAGGTGCCACTGTTGGTGATGGGCTAAAAGGCTTCACTTCTCCCTGTCCTTCTCCAATGCTCTCCTTCTCCCATGCTCTCACCCCCTTTGCCCTCTGCTTTAGCTGTCCTCCTTTCTTTTCCCTTCCCACCAACCTCCTTCCCAGGTCTCTATACAAGAGGAACCTTTGCAGCTACAAACTTATGGTAAAATCACAGGCATTATCCGCCCTTTGTAACCCTTGTGGGCTGCCCCTGGCCAACATTCAGGACCTCTGTGATGTGGCAGCTAAACCTGAATTGGCTTTTTCCTATTACCTCTCCATTTTTGGGAATGGGGCAGAGGGTTATGTGGCTGTACGTATTTCATCCCAGGCTGAAACTTGGCAGATAAATTCTCTTCTGAGAAATACTTTTTTTAAAAGGAGCTAACACAGCATTATGCAGGACCAAACAAACCCTCCTGCCCATCCATCTCCTCTCTAGCTTCTCCCTGCCTCAGTCTGACAACAAACTCAGGCTGTGTCATTCCAGGAAAGGAGGGGTCGTGCCAAAGTCATGGTAATGATCCATCGAGTCCAATATCCTGCTCCTAACTATGTAGCAACAAGTGATTTGGGACCACTAGCTAATATGTCAGCTCCTAAAATTTCTCATAGGCCATCATACCTTCTTGTCTCAGTCGCAGCTGAAAACATGAACCAGGTGATACGGCCTTTGACACCAGCTCTGGCCCACATTTTAGGCATTTCTGCTTTAAAGGATGGGCAGATTGTCAATTCCTGTGATAGCTGGTGTTTTCGTTAAAGCCTCAGCTCCCGGACTCCTCTCTGTTACTAGATAATCTCTGTTTTCTTTTTTTTATAAATTGGATGTGCACACAGACATCAGAATTTTTGTCAAAAGCCTGATGATGTGAACAAAAATAATCCAAATATCAAAGTGCAAGCAAATGTGTCTTGAATAGGCTCATTTCAAAAACTGTGTTTCTTTTTCTGTCAAATCTTGTGATTTTGCCAGTCTGCCTCATGGCAATTAATCACTTATTACTTGGCAACATTAGGAAGAAGATGAGATGGCAGGAATACTCGTGAATTCCCCAAAAGAAAGAGCCTTTGTCTCCTACCGAAACATAAATTCAGGATGCATGGTAACACATCCTGTAACTGCACAATACTGGACAAGGTGTTTGAAGCCAGCCAGTGTCAGGGTGCAGGAAAAAAAAAAGGCTTAGGATCTTGGCTGCCTGCAAAGCACGTGCATTTTTTTGTGTGTTTGGGGGTTGAAATTCACTGATTACTGCATTTTGACCTTGTTCTATACATACACAGTTGGTAAAGAAGAGGCAGGTCCTCCTTTCTTGCTCAGAAACCAGAACATAGGAGAGAAACACACACACACACAAACAAAAAAAACAACCAACCAACCACATAATTTATTTGTGTTTGTTCTATTGTTTACAACTCATATTCTTTTGTAAATATAAATCCTGCTCTTGGATGTCAGTGGCTAGCAATTTTTGAATGATGCTTTCTCTCCCTGAACTAAATGGACCTCCAAGTGAATGAACAAGTATATGCCATCTCCAGACCCCTGGGCCCGTACTTCCCTTCTCTGTTCATTATATTCCATATTTTCTGTTGCTGAGGAGAGTTAAGAAGGGCTCCGTCACCATGGCAATGCATGTACCTGTTTTGGAAAATGTATATGCACCTACAACTAAACCATTCCAAGTCGAAGCCTGCAGTGATATCCTCAGTTCTCTCCTCTCAACGACAGATACTGGGTGAGAAAGACATTTCAATGTGACTAGGGTAGAAAAAACCTGATCAGAGCATGTCCAAAACACCCTCCTGGGGGCAAACTGAGTAGTGGTCAATGAGGAGCAACCAAAACACACCCTAACTCAGAAGAGGTCAAGAAACCCAACCCTTAGGTGTGAGTCAATCACTGCAAGGTGAAACCATCAGAGGTGGAAAGTGCAGCCTTGAAAAATGATGTCAGTGGGAAAATATAAAGATGCAGAGCTAGCCTGTTGTCAGGAGCTGATGACACCCAAAAGAGTGCAAAACATTCCCTGAGAGCTGCAGATCGTCACTCCTAGAAAGGAAACAGTGAGGAAAGAGATGCAGAAATACTTGGAAGCCTTCAGAAAACACTCCAAGTAAAGTAAAAGATGATGAGAGGGCCACTTTTTGCTCTACTTGAGGAAAGAGTATAGCCAGGCTAAGTTTCCCCCCACATCCTAACCCATGCCTTCTACTCTTGCTTCAGAAGGACCTCTAGAGAAAATTATTTCCTTTCTATCTTATCACCTGGCCTGGATTTGGGGCCTTCCCTCAGCCTTGGCTGACCTTTGTTTGAGAGGATGCCTCTTATCCAGTGCTTTGGAGGTCCTCCAGGTAGCTCTTTGCTTTGCCTTTCAGCAGGAATTACACAGGATGCCACAGTTTGATCTGGCACCTGCACTGAATACAGTAAATAGTGAGTGTCCCTTAATGTGTTTTCTTCCAATGAGGAAGCTGGGGCTTACTGTCTCAGAGGATTTCAGGGCTCTCACTGAATGAGAAACTCAGCATCTTACCATGTGTGTCTGCAAGGCTATGTTTACTTCATACTCCTCCAGAACATCAGGCTGCTGTACTGCCTGTCCCTGTGGAATTTTTTCTGTATTAATGCTGAAGTTTTACTGTCTTTTTTTTTTTTCTTGTACCCCTAAAAGGAGATGACCCTTTGCAGGAAGGATGACAATTTTGTTTGTTTGTTTGTTTGTTTTAATTTTGAATGCCGCAGTCCACTTCCGGAAATTTGGGATGGTAAAATAACCCTCCCTGTAGTCACACACTGTGAATCCAAAACCAAAACGCAGGACTGGGCAAGTTCCAGATGTGATATGGGCCTCTGAGACCGAAAATAAACAGCCAGAGAGTTGGCTGGAAGAAGAAGCCCTCCCGCCTGCCTTGCATCCATGAGTCACTAAGCCAGATGGGGCTGGCTTAAAGCATAGAAGCTGCTGATTCTCAAACCAGTGCTGTCAAGGTGGGATGTTGAGGAGGAGGGACAAAGTCTATTTGTGTGCTGCCTTTCTGAGTATTTGGAGTTCTTTTTGTACCTGTGCTGCTTTGTGCCACGTACAGACCATATCCTCTTTGCAGGATGCTCTACAGCTAGCTAGCACATCACAAAGATGTGAGCTGGAGCAGCTCAATATAAACTAATCTCATAAACAAATAATTCAAACGCATCCCAACAACACCTCTGAAAAATACGCAATGTAGCCTACACTGTCTGCAGCTCTGAGATGCAGTCAGGAGCATCATGAAAGCTGTAATGTACAGGCCATGAGAAAACATGTGTCTGGATCATTATAGTTAAAAACCTGAGTAAGAACTGAAAGATTTGGCCTTTGAAAGGCATACTGGCTCTGGTTTGAAATGGCTTCATCTCTAAATAAGAATTGCCCATGTCTGGCAGTATGTAGAAATATACTGTTCTGACTCAGGAGGCAGGCAAAATAGCAGGAAATGAATCTGCTTGAAAATTAGACCATAAATTTAGATATAACTGTTCTGATCCTGGCATGATTTGTTACAAGTAAATCAATGTATTTTTGGCAGAGATCATGAAACCGAAAAAAAAAAAAAAAAAAAAAGAAAGAGAAAGAGAGATGGAGAGAAGAGTAGAAATAGAGTTTTATAGAGGAAACTAAACAGAGACATGCCAGTTTGTATTAACTGTATCATAGATTTCAAGCCACTGGTACTCCAGCCTATTGACACCTGCCTTCTGACACATTCAGGACAACCAGGTGGAAGGGGCTCGACACAGAGACTCTAGAGACTTGAATACTGGTTTTGCATCTGGTTCAGACTTGCCACTGTCTCTCCAGCTGTACCCACCCTTGGCATTTCTCCTACCTTTCCTCTGTTTAAAGGGCATTATTTGGGGCAATTTGGGGAAGGGGTCAAAGCTACCTCGAATACTAGAAAGCTGCATGCCCAGAACAGGCTATGCCTCTGCTGTTGAAGTTCAGGGAGGCAATGACTGGTGCAAGTACAGAAGTACAAAGGCTTGGAGCAGGGAGTGAAAGTCATTGGAACGTGGAAAAGGGGTCAAGAGCCTAGAAGGCAGAGCAGCAGGCCCAGGCTTCATGTATACATGGGCAACCAGGCATAAAGCATATGTCACTAAGTGCCTAATGCCCTAACCAGCAACAGGCAAATCACAATACCAAAGGAATACGGAGATCCAGACTAAACATTGCCAAAGATATAGCACCACACTGCTTTGCTCACTCTGCTCTGATGGCTAAATCCCCTTCATCAGCTGACCAGTTATATCTTCGCAGGAAACAACACTTGTGGCAGGTCAGCACAGTGCGGGTATGTTATGACAGCTGGAGAGAAACTTCCTGACAGAGTTACTCCATTTTGCTGGACATAGCTGGACAGGCTGAGATGAGGGAATCCCCATTTATAGTCTCTGCATTCCCAGGCTGAATCCCACAACAGGAAAGCAAAGGATCACTTAAGAAAATATCCCAGATCTGGGAGGGGACTTGGCAGAGTAAATGTTTCTGAAGGTCAGATTCCAGAAATCTGGTTAAAGTGAGTCCTAGAAAAATATCCAGGTCTGCTGAACTGCATCATGAAAAGGTGGCTTGTGTCACCCAGAGGGGTGGGGAAGGCAAAGGAAGAGCATAGAACATGATTCACTTGGAGCTGTCCTTGTTTCCTCTGTTAGAGCCTCACTAAAACCTGTGCAGCAGGCAGGGTTGTATGCCTGCCTGTGGTCCTCTGTCATGCATGCCCTTCAGGAGCAGTACACTTCCTGGCCTGCTGCAATGCAGCTTGCAGTGGAAGATGATGGAGCTGCCCTGTTTTACAGCAAGGAAAGATCTAGCCCAGCAACTGCTAAAAAGTGTTATTCAGAGTACAGCTTCCAAGAAATGGCTTGCAAAGAAAAGTAAAGAAACTGCTGGGAGAATCAGCTAGGCAGAATGTTGTTTTCTCCCTTTGTATTTAATGACACTACCAGGTTTAGACTGTGCAAACAGAACATTTCCAGCAGCGACATGCAGATAGGTTCTTGCTTTTCTGTTCTCACTGCCTACCAGTAATAGCCCCATGTAGCTCTTTGGCTCTGTAAAAAAAAGCCTGAAAATCCAATTAGACCCACACAAAGTGACTGTCTCATTTTTAGAGCACTTTTAGACATTCATGCATGTGCAATGCAAATAGCACCAAAAAAAGCATTAATATTTGTAACATAAGCATTTGTAAGGCAACGGACAAGAATTACGGCAGTGGAAAGAGCTTCATAATCCTATTGTAGCAAGAAGCAAAGCATTTTACCCTCTTAGAGAGCCTGTCTTTCCTTGTTGATGCTCATGTCATACCCATCTTAAGTAGACCCAGCAATACTAGAGGAAAATAGGGAAAGAACATAGCGTCAGAGCTGAGGTCAACATCTGGATAGACTTAGGCTTCACGAAGCAATTCACTGACTCATTGGCACATGTGAGGACCGTCATCTCCTGTGTAGCATTTAATCTTAATCATGAAAGCCTATTGGAGTAAGGCTTGGCTTTCAGGAATATTAATTGAGTAATATTGCTATGAAAAATGGAAAAAAAACAAAGCAAGAAGCTGAGTAGTTCCAAAAAACACCGGTATAACTCCCTCCCTACATACATGCACATATATCTATACACACACAAGGAGGGAGTAGCCAAAAGATTGACACTGAAAATGCACAAAATCATCTGCTGGGTGTTTGAACAGGAATGGGATAGAAGTCTCGTCTGTGCTCTGACCCTACCTGAACTTCAGGGGCTCCACCAGTGGTGCAAAAGGTTTGTGGAGTGATTGAAGTCTCCCTGTGACCTCGACAGGGCGTAACATGGACTCTCCTGACAGGATATCCGCACCAGCATGTCCCCATTGCTCTGGGGCAGTGGTGCCCAATCCGAGGAGAAGGAAGGAAGAGGAAATAGAGTAAGAGATGATGGGCAGTGCTTTCCTGTTGCAATTGTTTAGAAGATCATGGGCCATAGTGTCACTTCTGGACAAAACGTGCCTTGAATGAGTTGCTGCAGGCACAATGCCTTCCCTCAGACACCCAGCATACCCCTCTCCTGCCTCATAAGAGAAGCCCTACAGGCAACTGAGAGCAACAGTTTTCAGATCCATGCCAAGGCATGTTGCTCAGCATGGTATGCTCACTAACCAGGGCCACATCCTTGCCTTGCCACACCTTGGAGACCTTTATCTGCATATGGAACCTCACTGGAGAAGGATGCAGAGAAAGGGCTCAGAGCTGGTGCAGCACCCCATCCATCCAGTCCCATAGTCCTGGTCTCCTGCAGATTATGAATAGATTTCTGAACCTCTTGAGGCTGATAGATCACAGGTGACACCAGGAAGTGATGGGGAACTTATTTGCTCATGACTATTCAGTTGCTGCTCTCTGTTATTTAAACTAGTGTTTTATTAGGTTCACTCCTGGTGATCAGGAGGATTTGGAAATGCCTTGCTTTGATTGTCTTGTTGAAGTGACCTCATGGTTCACAAGGCCCCAAATTGTATTCCTCAGAGAGCTAAGGAATTTCTAGTGACAGCTTCTGCTAAGCAGAGGGGACAATGGCTGCTCAGGTATCCCACGCTCCACATGGGAAAGACCTGAGTAGAAGAAGAAATTTAGATTCTGACTTGATTTTGCATAAGCAGTTCCACCACCCCTTTCTGGCATCCTGCCTCCCCCAGCCATGGTTTCAATCTACCTAGAAGGCAAATCATTAGCTTGCCCCAATCTACCTAATCTGCTGCAATCTATCATCAGCCTGTTCCAATAATATGTTGTTGCCATGCTTGAGAGCCATTCTCGAGAGCCATTCTCTAGGCAGTGGAAGATGGCCTTTCCTGGATAAGGACAATTAAAGCAGCGATAGTCTCAGGCACTTATACCGTGCACAATAATCAGCTGAGCAACAGATTAACAGCCAAATGTTTCCAGCAACTTAGGAAGCAGTTTTGTTCTCATGCTGAGGTTGAACCGCTACTCTAAGACAAGCCTCAACCATTTGCTTCCCCTGTTTTGATAAATCCTCCGAGTTCTGGACAACCCAAAACTGCTTTATGTGCACTAACAAGAAGGTCTCTGAGAGCACATTCTAGGGATACCACAAAAAACAAGGATCAAAATGCATCGAGCCCTGTTTATTGCAAGTCAGTTGTTATGTCAGGCTGCTCTTATGCCAGGCTCTTCCCAGAAAGCAGAGTTGTTCATCATGCAGTTGTTGTGAAAGCTTGTTTCTACACTGCAATACATGTCAGAAAAGGCAGTCAGGGTCTCAATAACACTTGCCTTCTGTAAGGCAACTTCTAGCCCCCTGTAGAAAAGAAGGTAGGAAAGCAAGGATGAGAAACACTCTCCTTAGTCAGAAAGCTGCTAAGGGCATTAATGGCAGAAGTTAATTGTTCTGTCTGCTCATGCCACCTGTGAATTTGATGGGTTTTCATTTCATTTTACATAATGGTCCCAAGTATCTCTGGGACTAAAAATTTGGCAGGACACAGGGGAAGGTGTCGCTATGGGTTTGTTTGCATAAATATGATCATCTAATAGTTTAACTGAGTAAATCAAGGTTGCCTCTTTAGAAAACAGAGACACACGTAGTTTCAGAAAATGATCCATTTGATCTCTCTTAGTATACCTTAGATACCTGTCTATAAATTCAGCCAAGTGCTTACCAAGCCCTAGAAACATCTGCTTCACCACCGGTTGTGCTATACTGAATTGTAGGAGTACACATGAATGTCTCCTGATTGCTCCTGTGTAGTCAGAGCTATTCTTATGCTAACCACCTGGTATGAGTTGGCAGCTAGCGACGAGGGGCTGTGATTTTGTGGTACTATTTCTTATTTCCCCAAATTCTCTACCCTACACTGAGTAGTTATCATGAAGTATTTATATATGACAGCCTGCAAGCCTGTGGCCATTTCAAATGGCATGGATGCCCTTATGTTTGCAGCCAACGTGACCATTCCAGCTTTCATATTGGTTCCACAGCCAGTTTGGCTCCACAAATCTATTTTCCCTCAAAGATGCATTGCCCTTGATCCAGAAAGAGACTTCCATGTCTGGTTGCAAAATAGACCCTGCAGCACTGTAGTTCCACCAGGATTTTTCAGAAAGTCTCATCTTATGACAGCCTTTCCACTGCTCAGTCTGAAAGACAGTACCTCTTGTCCTTCTCCTCCTTAGCCCTTGTCTCCTTCCTTGCTTCCCGCCTCTGTCTCTTCACCTCCACCAGGAGTGTTCTCTGTTGTGTGGCTTCTAATATTGCCTGTATCTCGCCATTTCTGCTTTCGAGATCTCTGTAACAGGATGGCAGCTGCCTGGCAGAGCTGCCTGTTGCTCTGATGGGTGGTCTTGCTCTGTATCAGATGGTGCGTGAATACATACCTGGCCTATCTTGAGCATTTGCAATGCAAGAGAGTAATTTTTGCCATACATGGAAATAGCCATACATGGCTATTTTGTTTTCCATCACAATAGAAACTGCTTCGTGACTGACCTTTGACTGAAACAAGAACTTTTCCTTCCATCTCAGAATCCAGGAACTTAGACTCAAGGCTAAAAAATTTACCTCTGGGCTTTCACCTCAGGATTTTCAGTGTTAGGGGGAGGGCAAAGACAGTGAAACTGAGGTCTGTGATCTCCAGAACAGAACTGAAGCTCAGTAGTCCAGAGCCCACCCATGTAATGCTGTCTTCTATGAGGCCTGCTCTGACATGACATGACAATGAAAGGAAAAAAAAAGAAAGAAACAGGGAAGTTTGTCAAGGATAGGAAACACAGACTCATCATTGGTTTCTATTAATTATTTCATTTTCAGTCCAAAAATCACTCCCATTAAAGCACTGATGCCTGCCACGTAAGAATTAAATGTCAGAAAAACCAAACCACCCTGTAACTACAAGAGTATTTTTTTCTGTTCTCTTGTTGAAGTGACATATGAATTCTGTGAGGTTACTTCTATTGTGCAACTGACACATTGTTATGCCACATAGCAGGATGGAGCTGACCCTAGAAACTCCCAACACAATAAATTGAGATCTTCTTTTGGAAATGACGCTAGCAGTATGCATCTCAGCAATGATAGCCTTTGGGCCTTGTTCTGGAGTCATAGGGAGTTTATGAAATGTTATATTCTCCCATTTCCTCCCTGCTGAAACTTCCCTGGAAAGGTCTTTCAGCATCAAGATGTGTCACTTCCAAAAGGATGTTTGGGCAGAGTCCATGGCAAAAAAAAATCAGACTACTGATCTGGAGCTAGGTAGGCAGAAGGTTACAGCCTAGAGCTGGAGCTGTTCCCAGGCCTGCACCACTGGTCTGATTTCCAGAACTAGATGTGTAAAAACCTTGAGCCCCAAAACCAGCTTCCACTATGTTAGTCACATTGGTTGGCCTTTATACATAGAACACAAATATAATGCAGTCACAATGTTTTGTGTAGTAAAACATCATCCATCTTGCACACAGGTCTCAATCTGGCCAGGAAATATCAAAGTGAGTACTAGAAACAAACCCAACATTTTCAAACAGCCCAAAGCATCTAGTATTTAAAGTCAAATATGTGGCAGACATAGTTTGCTACAACCCAAAGTCCTTCACCAGTGTGTGGACACCATAGCAATGATTTTCTATACTTTATATACTCCCCTTTTGCCTTCTCCCCTTTATGCCAAAGAAAGACAGGAGGAATAAGTTTATTCCTCACTACCACCCCACCTTTTGATTTTCTATTTTTTTTTTCCAGAGTTTATAGTCTTAAGGGCCGTCATAAGAGAAGTTTAGTAACGCCTACAGGTTTTTACGCTTCAGTGAAATATGGCAATGCAAGTCATTAGGCATTTTTTTCACAGTGGCTCTAGGCAAAGATCTCCTTTGTCTACAGTATAGAGTCATTCTTTTAAAATCAGCAGCCTATTTTTTTTCAGTGTGTTGTATTGCACTGTTAAGGAGGGCTCCTTAAGAAAAAATGTGCACTTGGTCTTTTGTAGAAAAAGCAACTACATTAAAACAAGGATAGAGGTTTGTAGGGAAAAAGTGTTTTTTCATTGACTTTCATACTCCTGTTTCATTCACGAGGCTACTCAAAAAGCATGCATGATTAAGTGCAACTTGCTGACCATGACTGAGGTGGTAAAAAGTAAATAAATATGAAACACTTCCTCGCTGTTTGCAGATAGCAGGCCCAAAATGGGCAGGAGGTAAGTATATGCTGTACAAGAAAATTAAGTCATGTATTTTCAATTGTAGTTCATTGGGGATGTTAGCAGCTATATGCATGCATAAAGCAGTTTGATGAACCCTAGGACAAAATCTACCAAAACTGCACAGATACCACTTCTGCTCAGGTAATCCAGCCAGTGGGATATGATTGGCACAGGAACACAGCAAAACTAACAAAGACAACCTCAGAAGCAGTGGTGGAATAGTCCTACTGTCATCACTATCATATACACCTTGCCAGAAAAAAACAATTACTTCCTGCAGAAAAGGACAGGGAGAGTCAGTGTCTTTCTCTTTAGGGGCTGGCATGAGCCAAAATGCACTCTCTGGTCTTTCAAAAGCACCATGCCCAGTGTACAACAAACCTAAAACTTAACCAGGCCTGGCCCTATTTCTTAGCTTCATCCATGGCCTTAAAGCTACTCTTTATCCCTAAATATTTCTATTTATTTTCTATTTAGGCCCATGCTTCTAGGAAACAGGGCCTTCAGAGGCAGTCATATCTTTTATTTTGTTGGTAGGGCAACTTTTTGGAGTCCCTGGTTGATTATGCCTGTTTACCTTCTGATAGCTGTGTTTCCTGGATGGCTGCCACGTGTTTTTCCTTTCTAGTTAATCTTACGGCAATGGTCCTGGCCTTCAACAGATACAAAGTGTTTGTCCTCCTGGCATTCAATAGGGTTCTAAAACATAAACACTTTTTCATGTGTTTCTGGGTACATCAGCATTCAGAAACCAAACTCCTTTATGAGTAGCAGTCACATCCAGCACTCAGTATTTTCAAATCTCTGCAGACACATGAATTCACGCTCTCTCCCCCTTGCAAGGCAATAAAGTTTACAAACGACTCTCCACACTTCTGGGGAAGAAAGCCGAGAAATGAAAAGCTCCAGGTTGCAGGAGCAAAAACCAGTCATATAAGAAGGTAACCAAACATGTAAACAGGTAACCATTTAAAAGGCATCCAAGGAAACTTTCTGGCAGAGGTAACATTTAACAGCGGGAAACCTTTGCTTCATGCTGGAGCACAGCAGGCAGGTTTGATCCTCTGTCTGCCTGTGTCTTTCCTCAACATACATGTTGCTAACTTGGGAACCCCACTGGCATTTTTAGCTCTGGAGCTCCACGATCTTTTTCTTTTTCTTTTTTTTTTTTTTTTTTTTTTTTTTTTTTTTTTTTTTTTGTCTTGTGCTGTTTTGCAGGTTCAGCTTTTGTATCTCAACGAAGCCTCTGAGTTTTCTGTAGCTCCTTCAGTCCCACAGAGTGCTCTAGGAATGCTGTTAACTGAGTAAGACTTTTCCCTGACATCAACGCTCAGCAATGTTGAACTGAGAAAGCGACAGACTGTGGCATCTTATTGTATTTGTCTGAGATAGGATTCAATATGAAGAATCAGTGCATTGTTTCAATGTCTGCACACCAGTTAACTATTAATGAATTCACAGTCAATAAAATATACTCTCTGGGTAATATCCCGTCAATAGTTAACCTAGTAGCTATGTTTGGAAAAGAGTTTATGATCAATCCCCTGTTGCCACAACCTTGTAAGTTCTAGAATATTCACTTGTTGGCCTGAAACTTCCCAGAAATTTTAGGGTGGCAAAACCAAATCTTACATGAGCAGAGGGAAGAACATAGCTTTCCCAAAAATCTATGTCAATATTTTCAAGCCAGTGCTAAAAGAAATATGCAACAGTTTGGGATTAAAGTTTGACAGGGCAGGAGTTTTTTGCAGAAATAATGACTGTCCTTCTTGAGGAAAGTACATGTACGGCTACCCCAAAATTAGGACCACTGAAAAAAACAACGTGCTGAGAGTATAAAATTTTTTCTGTTTTTCTTACATATACAGCTATTGGGTCATTTCTGGAAGAAATTTTCCTACGCCCATTAACTAGATGAACAGTTCTCAAGACTGCTTTGTCAGACTCCACTGTTCACTACTTTTATTTACATGACTGTACTGCAAGTCTTCAAACTTGATTGCTTGGGAATCTCACCGGGATCTTAAAAAGAAGCTATATTTGAATAAACTTGGTAGAGTTATGAACCATTTTCAGTTATCGATGATACACACATGCACAAACACATATAGAGGTATTACTTAGCATTACACAGTCACTTGCAGTCTTCAAACACTTAAAATGTTAATAATACTGCAGTGGTTGGCATCTCACTTCTTGTCTAAATGCCTTAAAGATGCACAAAACCAAACAGCCAAACCAATAAAAACCCACAGTTCCTAGCTCAGTAGTTTTAAAATGACTCATATTTCAGCAAAAGACCCAAAACCATCTCAAATTGAAATCATAGCACTCAGAATCTAGTCCATTTTTGACCTGGTGCTGCCTTTCTACATCCAACTTTCTTACCCAGTAAAGTCACGTACACGTACATCTACCATGGGGGTGTGACACAGAAGTGGGTACATAGCAGCTTAATGGGCTGGGTAGAAAGCTGTGATAAAGAGGGACTATAAACAGGGTTTCTCTTATGTTGAAACTTTCCCTACACTAATACAGAGTGACTTGATTTAGTTTATGGCATGGGACCTCGATTGCCCACAAAGTTCTTTTTCACAGGATGCATTTTCTTGGTTCCCCCCTCATTAAAGTAAATCTGATTACATTTCAGTCTCATTTTTTTGAAGAGAGGGGAGCTAGCAGGGGGAGTTGGAGCCACACACTTAGATAATTTCCATTCAAATCCAGCACAGTAGTCCTCTCAGCCAAGTCACACTTAGGGGAAGGAGACAGCAGGGGAAAATTTTGTGCTATTCTTTGATGGGTTTCATTGGGTGGATGAAGCATGACCAATCATCCATAACCTGACAAGGCCTTGGAAAAGGCAGAATCATGACTAGATCACGTATACCTCCAGTGCCAGGACAATAGGGAATACTGTTGTAGGCTGCAGGGGTGGAAAGGAGGAGCATTTAAAGTTGTAGTAATAAGGAGCAATGACTATCTGTGAGGTGGTGGGACGCAGGGGCAGAGGACATCAGAAGAAGCTGGGGGGCAGTGGTGAGGTGTCAGATCCTCTCCCTTCCCCAGCCTCTATCCTCCCTGAGACATTTCAACATTCGTTATCCAAGCATCAAGCTTTTCTATGATGGGGAAGAAAGAAATCGATTGTGTTTTTAAAAGCTACTTGGAGCCCACAAAAGGTGCATTGTTTCAAAATGGGTTGAGGGGGCTGGGTGCTTTGGGGAGAAAGAGTTGAACATATACCATCATTTCGTCTAATTATGCCTGATGTTATTCCTGTTGTCATGTGGGTTACTACAAAGCCAACTGTCAGCTTGTGTCCCTGAGAGCAAAGACTAAACTGTTACGCTTACAAGGACACGAGACTTGTTTGCCTCTCCTCCCCCTCCCACACTACCGCGGGCACTGGCTCCTCCTTGGGACACCCATGTTTGGAAGAGAGATGTCGGGAAATGTGAGGGCAGAAACCACCTAGGAGATACCAGCTATTTCTGCCTCTGGGCTTATCTTTTAAAACTCCAGGGACATGCTGAGAGACATCCAACCAATCACCTAGACTGCATCCTCTTCTTTTCTGTTTGGACAATGTATTTGCCACATCCAGTCCCCAGTCCAGACACACATTGGAGCCGATCCCAAAGCAACCTGTCCTGTCAGCTCATCCACCTCATCCAGGTTTCTTCTCAGGCAGATGTCTTTGACAGAAGGGAAGCTGGAGGCCACCAGGGTGTTGCATATTGCCAACAAGGAAATGCACAGGCCTCAGGACAAAACAGAGTAAACCAAAAAACCAGAGCAGCCACAGCTATTACTAATTTAAAATCTCAGATCCTTCAATAAGTTCCACTTCCTCATCTGAAGGCCAGCTCCAGCAGGTCTGTGACTTGACTGTGTCCTGTTTGCATTGACCTGCATCTCGTCAAGTTTGGGGACCTTGCTGGCTTTCTCAGACACCCTCTGGTGATGTTTAGAAAACAACAGAGCTTGGGCTGTCCCCCCATGCATCCATAAACATTGTCTCCTGCCAATCTGGCGCAGCTTAGCCCAGAGTGGGTATATCTAAAAGGGCGCTTGGGGTGAGGGTGGACTTTTGCTAGACAAAGCCAAAATAAATGAAGTCAGAACCTAGTTATGTGGCAGACCCTGTCAATTCAGGCAGGGTCTCACCTAATAGCTGGGAATGGGTGAAAGACTAACATGATGTTCAAGGCAGCTTAGCAAACCTTTTGTTCATTCTTATTTTAACTTTTGCAGGCTGTGATCCCTGCCATCTGCTGTTGTCTTAGCCTAACAGGACACACCAT
Source organism: Leptosomus discolor (assembly GCF_034619465.1). Lineage (NCBI taxonomy): Eukaryota > Metazoa > Chordata > Aves > Leptosomiformes > Leptosomidae > Leptosomus > Leptosomus discolor. The sequence continues at coordinate 17,117,829 of NC_141395.1, read as the reverse complement.
TTCATCACTGATTTGGAGTAGACATTCAAAACAGAGACTCATGTTCAGTGCTAGGGAAAAATCTCTCAATGTTGAAGCACTGAGATGCACTATAAGTGTTGCCAAAGGCTGCCAAAGCCCCACAGGTCCAAACAGGTTTTTAAAATGTTCTTCTCCTGTTTGCACATATTTAAAAAAAAAAAAAAAAAAAAAAAAAAGAGAGATGATGGGAAATTAGCTTGGGAAAATTAACCCTTTCTTGTTTAAGGAGGCTGTGCAAGGGATCCTGTTCTTTCACCTTTTTTAAAAACTCTGTTTTTTAAAGACACATCATCTGCCCCAGTCCCAGTTTCATCTGAACACTTTCTGCTGTACAATAAAGAACATCTTTCATGTGACTGTTCTCCCACACTCAAACAGTGTTCTGCTTTTGCTTGTTTTTAATATACAGGGACACACATTGCCATACACCTATGCTAGAGATGGCGAAGTCAAAAAACAAATGCTTAACTCTAAAGCTGTCCTTGTTCTACACTCACCAATCTCAAATCCTCCCTATCATCCCCCTTCCCCTTTCTTTATTACAGTGAATTACAGCAAAGGACTTGTAAGACAAGTGGGTCTTGAGCCAACCGGGAAGCTATCTGACCTGGTTTCTGTAGGTCAGACATACTGACCTTCAAAGCTAGACTGTAAAGCTCACCTTTACAAAGCAGCCTTCCCAGCTCCAGCAAATGACTGTTGGGACAGACATGCTGGAAGCTGTAACAATAGCTATATTGATGGGAGGGGAGATTTTATTGTAAATTGGATTTAGGAATGAGTAATTATGCAAACAAGCAATTAACTAAAAAAAATATGAACGGCTTCCACTTTCAAAAGATGCTTTTAGTTTGACTTGTAGCAAGGTCAGAGGCAGGACATTTCTCAGGGCTGGATCAAGCCTTTAAAACAAAGATAAAGGGGTCACTGGCGATGAGGGGATAAATACTGTTCTGTCTCTCTTATGTGTCATCAAATGCTACGTGCATATATATGCAAAGGGGCAGCTGTAATTTACAGAACCAGGAAATACATTAAAATACTCGAGATTTCAGGCCAGGTAAGGCCCACTTTATTGACCCACCATCTCCGGTGCAGTATCGTTCTGTTTATTCCCACAAATTTCACTGATGCAAGACAGGACACATACTTTATCTCTCAGTGGTGTGGCTGTTTTCTGATTTTTCTCCCCCCTGAGAAGGCAGGCTGCAGGATGCTTGCAAGACAGCTGAATATGGTGATGCTCCTGTCTGCCTTATAGCTTCAGCTAGCTCAGCTCATCAGACCAGACACTTTGCAAATCCAAATGTTTCTGAGGTCAGCCTTCTTCTTCCGTAGTGCTTCACCACCTTGTTTACAAGGCCTGTTCTGCTCCACACTCCTGCTCTGATGGAAGGCAGCTGGGCTGAGAAAGCAATGCCAAATTCTAGGAAGAGAGATCTTCCTGTAAGAGAAAAGGCAGCCCTGCAAGTTTCTGAGTGGGATAGGAGGATAAAGTACATCATCTTTCCCTGCTCAGGGACACTTCAGCAGAAGGAACTGGATCTTGGCTTCCCTTTGGGAATACCATGCTGATGAGCCTGCACAGAGGAATTTGCTGGACATGCAATAGTTGGAATTACTGAAGCAATTTGTGAAGTTCAACTTGACAAGCAGGGGGAAAAAAAATCACGCCCACCGCCCCCCCAGGATTCCGCTTTTACATTTTGGAAACAAAATGTGTTCCCACATGAGTTTGACTTTGTGTTCCCAAATGATTCCTTTCATTTTGAAACTCACCTGTCTTTTTGTAAAGTAACATTTAAGAAAAATAATTAAATAATCCCAAATAAAAATGGCTTGTTTCATTTAAGGTTGAAGGAGTGAAATATTCTCTGTAGAACAGAAAAAATTATCTTCCCTATTATTTGGGTCAGATGTAAAACTTGAAACTTTTGCTATCTACAAATCCTTTTATTATCAGCTGATGTCTAAAGCCCCATCTCCTGGAGTCAGGTGATTATGTCGGAAGCTCAGTTTGGTTGCTTTTGATGTTTCTTGCCCTTGTGGTTTGGAAGGAGATCTTGAAAACGTGTTTGAAGTATAATGAATGCTGTGACATCTGCCTGAGTCTCCACGTATCCAGAAACAAAAGTTACACGTAGAGCAATTTTTTCCAAGTTTATCAAGACAGTGTTAACATCAAAGCTCACATATGAGGCTCCACCAGCATCACTCATGGAGAGCTTGCGTAGGACTAGATGCTTTTATCCAAACTCATCAATATTCAGTTTATTCCCCTCAGTTAACTCACTAGGTTACATCAGGAGGAAAAACCTACTCAACATGTTCCTCTGTCCTGTAGAGTACCAAGACCATCCATTCCCTGGTCAACATTCAATCTGAGTGCTGCTATATCATTTTGCAAAAACAGTGTTTTGCTGTTCCTTTCAAGGATTTGCATTCAAGCTTCTGGTTCATAGGCAATGCCAACACACATTGATTACAGTTCAGAAGCCAAAGAAGAGGAAATGACACTGAACAAGAGCTCTCATGTTTCATGTGGCTCCAGTGATGATGGGGTAAAGGCCAACCTGTGCTACAGCTACAGGCATGCAGGGGTCTCATTTTCAGTACCACCATCTACAATGGTAAAGTCAAAAGAGAACCATGAGTCTGAGCCAGGACCTGGTCCAGGGCCAACACCATTTCCTCTCTAGCCTCAGTATTTATACCGTTCAGTGATCTGGAGGTTTATCAAGACTCTGCCACTCTCTCAACCAATTTACAGTTATTCACGAAGCCATGGCAACATGATTGTAAGTCTGAGCTCTTCACTGTCATTTGCCAAGTCAGGCAGATTTCACTCTATCAGCTGCAGCTCAGAAACCAGGCTAGCTCAGCCACCTCTGGTCATTTTGGTCATCCTTCCTCTGAAATGCCTCCACTTTGTCTATCCCTGGCAGTGTCCTGGAACCGAGCTGCCTTCTTACCACTTTTTTTCACAGTAACAAAACACACCAGCTAGAAAGATGTCTTCTCCACCAAAGACAGAGGCTGCTGTTTAAGATTTCTGAGCTCCATGTTGCTCAGTTCCCTGGTCTCCCTCAGACTCATTGTCAGGGATTGGGTAATTAAAGACCGTCCATGGTGCCTCAGGTCCACTGTCCAAGGACAAGAGCAACTTGCAGTGGAGTTAAAGTATGTAATTTAAACCCAGCTGAGCTCCTCACCAAAACAACACCCCTCCCAAAAAAACCCTCCACCCTTTTGTTTTCTTCCTAAATAGAGCAGCCTGTCACGATTTGGGGATGAAGGCATGCCATCCACCCATTCTTCCGTTCCCTCAAACTCTCCCTTACCATTGCAGATATATTGTAACCAGCACTACAGAGCTCTTTGCTTCTCATTTGGACCCCAAAACCCTTCCACGAAAGGTCTCACCAGGCCTCTGCTGCTCTTTGGCTGAGTTTACTTATCCCTTTTCTGGATGCTCATTGCTTTCTGAGTTTGTCTCACCTTTCTAGTCCTTTTCTCTTCCCCCTGCAATTTCTGTCATCCTCTGCAAGACATTTCATGAAAAGCATTGTGCTCATATGTTTTCTTCACAGCATCTTGGTCATTTCAGATGGGGAGTTAATGATTCCCCAGGGCACTGCCATGGCCCTCTGCATCCCCTCTGCTGACAAAGCATTCCCAAAAATTCCTTAAGAGAATGTGAACTCCTCCCTTGAGGGAACAGTGGGTCAGAAACCTTTCTGCTGAGGGGTCTTTCTGAAGTTTGCCACCTCTGGGTGTTCAGAGGGAGGCCAAAACAAAAGAAAGTCAAGAAAGCCAAGAAAGCCAGAGCAGCTGCTGAGGCTGCTGCTGAACAAGGAGACAGTGGCTTGGCACACCCAGAAAGCACACCAGAGGTGACGCTAGAAGGCCAAAAGGCGTTGGGGGGTGGAAGAAGAGAGGAGTAGAAGATTTAAAGGAGAGGGTGAGGGCAGACAAGGTTAGAGATGATGGAAGGAGGGGAAATGTCGAGGTGGTAAGTGCTGGTTGAAGAGGAGAAAAGAAGGTGAAGGGGCCACAGGAGGGTAAGAGGACTATCCTCCCACTAGCTGGACTTGGATTAGGAATTATAAACTCACCCACCTGCCTCAGACAAAATGAACAGGACACTGAGAGCATCCTTATTCCAGACCCGTAGAAACAGCAGAGAAAATCCATTTAACCACTCGCACAAAACTTGGCAGTTGCCCAGAAAGCCCCAAATTTCCCTGGGAAGCAACTTCCAGACTACATCAGGTGTTTTTCCAATCCCCAAATGTCTGAAAGGTAACAGCCTCACGGTGAAAGCAAGAGGCAGCTGTTCAGGGTGACAACTATATGCTTTGCAAGATGTGCTTGGGTCAGGTAGGGCTGCTGAGAGGCCATGGCAAGGAGTCCCCAGGGCCCAATCCAGGTGTAGAGATCAATCTTTAGACCTGGCTTTTAGGCAAATAGGAGAGCACTGTGCATTCATGACGCAGCCAGCAGCAGTTCCGGGGAAGCAGATTAGGGACCTCCTGTCCCCAGCACCATCACAGCTCTGCGGAGCAGCTGGGCACCTACTGCTGAGGTTCCCTGAAGCGGTGACACAGGCTGTCTCCCTGCCAGTCCCTCAGCAAGCAGCACTAAGGAAGAGGCAAAGTCTGTAAGGAAAAGCAATATCTTTAATTAAAACAGGCCCTATGTGACTTCATCACTGCACAATTCTTACTGTCTCTGCCCCACAGAGCTTCTAGTTGGAGTCAGGCAGATCTGTTGCTGGGGGTGAGCAGAGGAGAGCTGCAGTACCAGCTTGCCAATTTTGTGCAAAATGTAGGCAGTTTTACTCCAGGGGCTGTAACATCAGCTAAAGTGCAAGTGAATCTGGTTACTGGAAAGCCAGGACACAATGCCATTTCTGATGTTTTGGGGGATGATGCTGTTTCAAAGATGATAGCATAGCATGCCAGCTGCTGGCCTTGCAGCACTTGGAAAGGAGCTGGGGACAAAATTCCTGTTTATGCAGAAGTGACTGAGTAACTGGTAATTTTGGGAAGGGAGCATTACACACTCCTAAAGAGCAGTCTTGCACTAGGAGGTTTTCAGTTTGCGGTCAGTTGTTGCAGTGCGACATTCACAAGCTGCCATCCAATACGCCTCAGGCTCGGGTCATGGCTGAACAGCTCAGAGAAAGTCCCCCAGAAACAGCAGGGAATCTGTTTCCTGGCAAATGGGAAACAGATTTGGGACAGGGACATGGCATGCACGTGGAGTCACACATACAGGCACAGGAGTCAAACGGCACCTAGCGAGAAAGCTACGCTAAGGCTGGACACGTTGATGGGAGTGGATAGCAGGAAGAAGGAGCTCTCCACTATGAGCTCTGCCTGCACATCTGGACCCCATCCAGTTACATGCTGCTACCCAGAATATTGCACTTTCTCTGTCTTCCCCATGACTGCAAAATCTAGTCATTTCTCTATCATCTCTCAGCTTGCTGTTGTGGCTTTTTCTGTCCACCCCAGAAACTGAGAGGAGCAGCACTGGCCCATGTTCTTGAGTGAAAAGAGAAAAGGCAAGCCCGCATTTGCTTTGCCAAGGATCCAGAGTCTCAGCAAGTCAGATGTGCCATTAGCATGAGTTTGGAGTGCAGAATTGGCCACAGGGACATCAGAAGTTGGAGGAACCTGTCACATCAGGCAGATGATGGCCACTCTGGTTGTCCCTCATAGTGAAAACTGCCCATGATGAGCCTTGTTGAGTGTCACCCATAGCCCCCATGCAGGATGAGATCCTGCAAGAGGGGTGTTGTGTGAGCAGGCCTTCCCTAGGGGCTCCTGAAGACAAGGGCTTCTCGGTGAAGTCATGCTAAGGAACTCAGGGGCCCCATCTCAACGAACACTAAGCCAAGGAGCTGGCAGTGTTTGGGGCCCTGTGGGTAGGGGACAGGGTGGTGAGGAAGGCTGCTTGCCAAAAGGGAGGGGTGCTCTGGTGCAAAGGCACTTAGGTTTTAGCTGAAGCAAAACTATCCCCCCACACACACTAAGGACTCCATCATTCCCCATCCACCTCATTTTATCAGTTTGATGAAAAGCTCCAGGCTTATCATGTTTGGCTTAAGTTTCTACTTACACTGAGGTGAAGGAGAGGGAACTCAGGGGCACAGAGGGAGGACAAATTTAATTTTTAGAAGTGTCAGGCTGCTCTCACCAGGTGACGCTGTGGCTGCAGTTCCCCTTGGCCTTGCTGCAGCCAGCATCTCATTCATGTTTCTTCCCTTTTCTACCGACCTTTGAGGCAAAGCTGAAAGATTCCTCTGGAGTCTTGGTTTCCAAAATGTCAATTCCCTGTTACAACCCTCCTTTAAATGTTAAATTAAAAAAAAAAAAAAAAAATACATTTTGTTTAAAAATCATGCAGAAGCTCCAGCATGAGCACTGATTCAAAGAATAAATCTGCAAAAAAGGCTGGCTAGTGATTAACAGGAAGGAGGCTACACAGCACTCAGGTGCTAGGAATTCTGGGTGGGAACCTAAGCCCTGTCTCTTGGAAGAGATAGTTGCTGGTACAGTGGTTGCTTGAAGTCTAAATATCTAAGGAAAAAATGAATAAATCTCTCCATGCGGAAAATATCTCTGCTGATATATCTAGCTCCACCAGTTTACAGCTTTCCTACATTTGCCCTGGAAGTTTGCCAGGCAGTGTACATTGAATGTGAAACATTGCAGGCTTGTGACGGTTTTCCTTTCTTTTTCAAGATCCAAAGTCAGAGACGGGACTTTTTCCTTTTCTACTTCTTTTCCCCAAAGGGCAGAGACAAAGCTCTTCCTTATGTGAAGAAGCTGAGATCCTGAAAAGATTTTTGCCTTTGCATGCATGGCTTTACATGTCCCCCTTGCTCAGCTCTGGGAAGTGTTCTGCTCTAAAAGAATAACATGGCGTGCAGATGCCTATAAATGGAAGATGAAATTGTTACTATTAAGCCCAGGCCCTGCCAAGGCAAACAAGTGCAGGGCAAACTGTGTGTGCGAAGGAAGGGAGCTGAGAAAACTTGAAGTCAGCTGAATCATAACTTCACTTCAATTTTAACATCACTTAAACTACATAAACACAGCCATCTTATTAATAACAAAGCTAGCTCCTCAGTAGAGCTGTTGTTTGGAAAGCCAAGCCTGTGCACATGGGTGCAATGGGAAGAATGTTGTAGGAGCAACATGCCTTCTAAAGCTGTGTTTTAAATCTAAAATTGTTGGGATGTCTGAGATGCAGCAATATTGCAGGAGGCTTGAATAGCATTTGATATCTCTGCTGCAGTTCACCAGGGTCTCGACCTCTGCAGAGCCAGGAGCTCATCACAACTGACACGAGGAAGAAGAGCACAACAGGGACAGCTGCTACCTGTCCACCAGGAACGCAGCTCCGCTTCAACGGGAAAATGCTCACAAATCCCAAAGGCTGCCCAGCCTGGCTTTTTGCTTTCTTAGTGGGGGATCATATGTTAGCTCACTTTCATTCTCCTCCTTCCAGGCTTTGCAAGAGCTGTCAGTGTGACTTTGAATGAGTAAATGGTGCATGCACATGTTTTAAAGTACACACACCAACTCCACGCCTGCAGAACTTGATGGGGTGCAGCAGTATAGATCCCCACTGCATTTCTCCACCTACTTGCCTATTACGGGGTTTCTGTGGGATATCCAGACCCTCACATTGTGCAGAATTGAGCAGGCTCTAGAGGTACACTGTCGTGAATGCATATAGTTCAGTCCTGCGCTCTATTTGCTGTTTAGTGAAATGGAGAAAATACCACTTTGCTGCTAATTAGGAGGTGAAAGTGATAAAGTTACAGGAACGGTCTGCAGGAGTTTTGAGATATACAATAGCAGACAGCAGAGCAGAGCAAAACATTTCTACTGTTGTCTTGCAGGAGTGATTTGGTGTCTGCGGTGATCTGGTAATCTCAGGGTGAGGAGTGAAAACACGTTGGTACAAGGCTTGTTTTTTATTACTTCTGACATTTTATAAAGGCAGGGTGGCTCAGTAACTCCCCTAATATATAGCCCCTAAAGCAGAGATGCATTTCCTAACACATTCCTAATGAAACTCCGCTGACTTCCATGGCCTTGTGTTAAGACTGGATTTGGGCCTGTCAGTAAAGTACATTTAGACTTCCAAACTGAAAACTGCCTCTGTATTCCAGAGGGACTTGAAAAACTCCCAGAGCACTGGCATGCAGCAGTGAGATTTATGCTTTTCTCTGACTTTTCACTACTCAGTAATACATTTGTACGGTCAAAGTAAAGCCAGATCTGGCATTCTCCACTCCTGAATTCTCTACTGCCCAGGGAACTAAATGACAGTGTAGACTAGAACAGTAATGGTCTAAGCCCCAGAAAAGCTTTTCAGGGGTATTTTCACAGCCTGTGGAAAGAATGCATATGTGGGTATTTGAAATATAAGGACTTGACACTAGCTCACCCTAGCCTGGAGAGGCACTGGTGACACAGGTTCCTGTGCAGAGGCAGAGATATGAAGCCAAAAAAAGCTCCTTCTAATACTTATTTGTAGGAAAGTAGCACCTCTAGCCTTCAAGCTGATGGAGGACTTGGTTGTTATTGGACACTCTTTTCACCCACTACCAAAACCATTCCCAGCTCTGGAAGAGGATGACTACTAAACAGATAAGACAAGCAGATGGAAGGAGGAAAGAGGGCTGGAAAGGTCGTACAGAGCCAGAGCCCCCCTGAGCAGGGGCTCAAGGCTTCTCAGCAGCACAGGGAAATTGGCTGTTGCTGCCACAGTCCTGAGCTAGGAGCGTGGGGACAGGGAGCAGCAGAATTGGGGCTGGGAGCCAGGGGGCAGCTTGGCTGCTTCTTCCATTGCCCATGAGCGAGACGAGGTGGGGGCTGCATTTTCTTCAACCTCACCCACTGCCCCATAGACCCTGATGACCCCTCGGAGTCAGCTGTCACCTACCTGGTGTCTGGCATGGGTCTCCATGGAGCTGCTAACAGCCATCTGAGATTGAAGGGCTGTGAAATTACTTCAAATTATTAATTTTAATATTTCATGTTCTCATATGCAAACACACAGCCAAAATGGGGAAAATAATAAGAGGAACATGCAGGGGACATCTTTTTAGTAAGCTGTGAATGAAAAGTATTGTGGCCACACTGACAAAATGGTCTCTGTCTTTTCTTTTTTAGGAGTGGCTGTCATATTACCAAAGGTTAAAAAGCTCAAAATGAGCAGGTCTCTGGAGGCCTTTCTGAGCTCCATTTCTATGACTTTATAATCTGAAAATGACTTGGTTTCTTCTTTTTTTTTCACTTCTGTATTGCTGTTTTCTGTCTATTCCCATTGTCTAGATGCATTCATGGACAGCCTGTACCCAGCTGTTCTTGTGCCAACATTGTACTTGAGTTAAATAGCTCTCTTTCCTCCCCAATATGTAGGCCCCTGATGTTTCTGTGGCAGCCAGTCCTACCCTTTTCAGCCTTCATTTCACTAAACTCAACAAGCTGAGCTCTTCCAGTCGTTGTCTGCAACACGAGAGCGCTCTTCTCTAGGCTGTTGCAGGACCCCTCCTCTGCACCTCCTCTTTCTTTAACATTGGTGAGATTATGGCAGTTCAGCCTGGATTTGCTGAACAGAAAATACTGTCTAAGGGAAAGTTACCCAGTTGAAGTTGGATGCAAAGAGAAATAAGAATTGGTGGGAAGAGGAAGAGCACTGTAACAGCATTTTCTAGTAGCAGAACTGGCTATAAATAAAACAAATACTACTGCTGTCACAGTCCTTCTGTCTTGCATTGTGGCTCAATAGTTTGGATAGATATTCAAGGCTATAACCAATTCATTTCTGTATTCCTGGCTTGGTACTTCTTACCATAGTTTGCCCTGACCCCAGACTTCAAACTGGATGACAGCAGCTCACTCCACCAAAATAGATCACCTGTCCTGCCAACATTGCAACTAGTATGAACCTGCTACCCTTAGGCTCCACATGCTTCCCAGAGACCTGTTCTGAGGTCAAATCCCAGTTTCCCAGCTTCCTCTTTAGATGCCTCCTGGCTAGTGGCACAAACTGGTGAGGCACCCACCTTTCTTTCAGATGACATTATCCCTTGTGAGGCCATAAGATATCCTCTCTGAGACACCAAGGAAGAGTCAAAGTATGAAGGACTTGATTTGCACTGTGTCCTGAGCAGTAAAACCTTATGGAGGACAAGGTAAGGATGCACCACTGCTTGTAAAGCACAGAGAGCAAACATTTTGCTCCTGTCCAGCTTGGGAACAGCAGTAGCTGTGAAGGAAAAGAGAAGCAGGCTGAGTATTGAAAAGTCACCATGTCCTAAAAAAAAGTATAGCTGCATTTAAAGAGAAAGGGGAGACTCACACTCCCAGAAGGATTTTATTGTTTGCATTTGTAAGACGCTAGGCATTTTAAATGATGTGTTAATGACCATATTCTATTCAAATGGGATTCATCACACTACCCTTTCTCCATTTAAAATTATAACATCTAGTCTAAACTGTCCATTTAGGGCCCCCCTCTGCTGAAGGGCAGGAGATCCGTCTCTCTCCAAGAACACTCTCTATGACAGAGAGGATGCACTGCCATGAAGAGCTGTCTGCCTCTTTCCATGTGCTGCAGCAGCACATCCAAGCTCTATCCCAGCTGTGCTTCACAATCGTCCCTTAAGCAATGGCCACTCTCTCCTGCCATGGCCAGGAATTTGAAAAAAATAACTTGAATTGCCCCAGAGTTAGAAGCCAAGTCAAAATTAGATGATGGGAATCCCATTGTTAATGCTGGTGAACAATAGGCACACACAGTCCCACAGCATCAGAAACACACACCCTGACTGCATGTTGCATATTGTTCTCCCTGCTCTTTAAGATTCATATATTTGCAACCAATATTCATCTCAGGAAAATAATATTTGGAAATTCTTTGCCCTATAAATTGTCTTTCCCACTCAATGCTACTGAGTGTGTTCCACCCTCTGCTGCCCTGGGCCAGATTGAAAGGGCTGATTAAGGGCAAACATTTGTAAGCATTAGTTGATGGGTGAACCAAGACTTCACAAAAGGCCCGTTGGTGTATCCAGCTTGCTGGTGCCGAGAGAGGTCCATCCTGTGTGAAATCATGCTCTTTATACTCTCTGTTACGTTGGGCAGCCAAAACTGGAAACCTTCAGAATCCTGGGTCATCATTGGCTGTTGTGACTAGTGCCTCTATTTTTGAGTTCTTCAGCCCTCAATAAACAGGCTATAGAAAGGCAGAGCTAAATCAAGAGGCCTGGCCCCTGCCTTCATAGCCATTTGTGTCATTCATTGACTGATGCAGATCATCTTAAAACCTAATACTGGTTTTCACCAGTGCTACACCCTCAGTGGACATGCTCCAGACCTCCTCCCTTCTGCTGCTTAGAGATCCTCTTCTAATTTCTGGTTCTGAGTTCATTCATGGCTAATTCTCAAGCCTTTTTGTTTTCTTTTTTTTTTTTTTTTTTCCCCTCTAATCACTATATAAATAAGCCCCAGCAGCCTGGACAGTTTGTTAGCAGGGCTACAAGTCGTCCCCCACTGAAGGCTTTGAGAACCCCAGACTTCATCTCAAATCAGATCACAACTAATGGCATTTGCTGTTTTTCACGGGGAGGAGAGAGGACTTTGTGGTTCAGATGTTGCTGTGACGCAACTGTTGTGTTGGAAGATGCGTTTTTGTATAACAGACATTTTATTTGCAGCATTAGTAAGGGCTGAATTTGTCTGTCCTTTGTCCCGGGGCTCTGTTTTTTGGCACCATGTGACATTTGACTCAAGCATCAGTCGGTATTTCCATAATAATTAACTCACTGATTGCCAGCATTCACATTTCAGTGTTAAATATGGGAATATTTTGATTGCACAGATGCCAAGTGAGTGTGCTAACCAAATAAAAACTTGTCTTGAAACCCACCCTTCAGTGCTGTGGGGCAGCCTCAGGAAGCAATCAGGAGCACTCGCTTTTGGCTGTGCTACACAGCTCTTCCAGTGTGGTAATTACAGTTCAGAGCAAAACATGTGATTGGACTCACAAGCAACTTCAAAGAAAGAGTTAAAAAAAAAAAAAAGGAGAAATTTTGGCGCTGGAAGAATCTGAAGGAAATGACATTTTGAAGGGAATTTAGTTTCTTGAAATACAAAGTTTTGTTCAACTTTAAGCCATTTTCTGTCCCTTTTGAAGCCAATTTTCTTCTCCAGAAATGCCAACAGTTTTCATTTTTAGCTTCTCTGAAAGGCTTGGGGATTTTTTTTTAATCTTCTGAATGTTTTCAAAAGAAACTGTGGAGCCAGAAAGTTATTTCAAACAAACAAACAAATGAGAAAATAACAAAGTGCCTGATTATAAAACAAAACATTTCAGGTTTTCTTCTCTTGCCACCCCAAAAAAAAATAAGAAGAATTTTGAGATTTCTCTCTGTCCGTGTGTTTTCATTAGAGAAACTTTCACCTGGGAAGTGTTTCTGAGACCTAATCAGAGGTACTGTGCAGATTACATGTGCAGCAGGGCAGCTAGTTGCTATGGAAAGACAGTGAGCTGGGCAATCTCTCTCTTTTTAATTAATTAGTGTATCTTCCTTTGCACTCAGGCAGACAGTAAGAAGTGTAATGCCAGGAAAAAAACAAATACTTTGGCGTAAGTATTGATAAGGACATGAGAATTCCTTCTTATCTTTAGCGCCTTGCATCCTGCAAGCAGGGAAACCAGCTCTTTTCTTCCATGATTGTTTTTCGTTCAATGTTAAGTGAGTCACTACACAAAACTTTCCTAGTGTCTTACAAATCATGGAGAGACTCTGGGAAGAGGATGCAGTGATAACCAGCTTAATCAGGAGAGGAAAGAATATGATCCCTAGGTTCAGAGCATTCAAGGCAGGAAGAGTCTGCTGGAAGAGAGCAAAAAAGCAGGTCAGAATATGGACCTGCCACTCCAGTGATGCAACTCTGACCTGGAATGACCGCATGTGTGGGTCCAGGAGATCACGGGATGTTTGTAAAATAGATCTTCTCTCTTGTGTAAGCAAGAGGATAAAATTATCCTGGCAGCAGCTGTTGTTTCCCAGAATGAGGATCAAGGCTGGCTGTTTTTCCTGCAGTATTCAAGACATCAGGCTTTCCTATCCCCATGATCCTGCGGTTGCCATCCTGTGCAAGTGGTCTGAAACACACAGACATACACATTTCTCCCTGACACAGTGTCCATGCTAGTGTGGCATAAGGTTCCTCTTAACATCTCACACCATGTAAATCTGCTTCCTTACTCATTTCTGCAGAACAAAAAGCAGTAGAAGGAAGAATGGGGAATGTAGAGAAAAGAAGGGAAGACAGACAAGAAAACCAGAGTAAATCAAGCGACTTTGGTAATATAATACCATCTTGCAGCATGCCCAGGACTAGAGCAACAGACAAGGTTGAAGCTCATTTACAAATCCAGAAGTTAAAGAGGACACGGACTTTCCTGAAGCCTCTATCCAAATGTGTGCTTAGCTAGCACAGTGAGGACAGATCCCATCAGCAAGGGTGGCAGACGGTCATTCAGCCAGCTGGAGAGGAAGGAGGCTGGTTGGAGGAACAGATGTCTCACCACGTGACGCCTAACAACCTGGCACCGCCAAGGGAGATGAGAGAGCTGGAGCTGTGCAGGGTTCCAGTTCCCGCAGGTTGTGGGCTTCTTTGGGGCTTACTGCTCACCGGCTGGCCACCATCCTACACAACCCTTTCAACCTCACGTTGGTAGGTCAGGTGTGAGCTCAGCAAAGATAAAGTGTCTTTCTACCATCTCATGAAACCAGGCTGCTCCCTATTCCCCCTCCAAAGAAGTCCACCTATTTGAGTTTTTGTTTTCCTGGGCAAAGAGGAGGGTGAGTAATAGATTTGCTTTGTTACTGGCAGCGCTCATCGCTGAAGTGTGGGCCTGCATCTGCTGCTGAGATAAATCAGAGAAGATGGCAGGGTGGTCGGGTGAGCATCTGACCAGAGCTTTAACAGTGCATTTAATTTACAAGCAGGTGGAAGGTTTAATATTTCCATCCCTCTGTAAATACAGTCATGCGGCATCTCCCCACCTGTCTCCTGGGGAGTCAGGCTAATTGCCACTGGCTGAGGAGCTAAGCCCAAACTGATTTTACAGGCACTGCAGCCAAGCATGGCTGTGGGCAGAAGCATTAGGTGTTATGATATCCCAGTAAGGGCCGCAGTTACGAACGATTGACGAGCAAGCAAACACCTGTCTGGCTATGCTGCATTTATTGCAATATAAAAGTTTAGTTGGATTGTAAAGAGATGTGCAGCCAGATGCTGGCTATGGCAGGTAAAATGCAGCAGGCTTTCAGTTTCAGTCTATCTATCAAGACCTGGGTCCTGGAGCATGCCATCTCCATCACCCAGTTCCAGTGTACCTTTCGCGTGTCCCATCCTCGGGGCACTCCCCTGACCGCATGCTCCTAGCATCTCCTGGTCCCATAATCCTGGCAGAGTTTCCTTCCATGAGGCTCGAGGAGAAGGGCATCACTTCCATCCTGGCCATAATATCATGTTGTCGTGGTTTGTGGATTTCTCCAGTGCCCAGGGCAGTGTTTCCGGAATCATGGCTCACCGCGGCTGGGAGCAGGGGACAGCAAGGATGTCTGTCAGCGGTGGGAAAGCTCTGCCTCCTGCTCCCCGCAGTTGCCTGCTGGGCTTAGGGGAATAATGCCCCAAGTATGCCACGGCTGGCTGGATTATCAAAGATCTTCAGCTGAGATCTTTTCACACGGTGCAAAGTGCCAGCCGCTGAACAGCTAACCTGATATTGAAGGACACATTGCATTACAGCCTCTGAACTGGCTTTGTTTTAAAAGTGCTGTCCTTTGTCTGTAACTCTTCAACCTCTCATCTCCTTTTACCTTCTCTGGGGCCCCTTTCTGCTTCCCTTTTTCAGCCCTTATTTTTCTTCTGCTGGTCAGGCAGTTTCCCTCTCTGTGACATGACCATCAAGTTGTGGCTTCAGCTTACTGAACCCAAATTTTAGGCATCTGTGCTAAACTGGTAATGTAAACTCGTATGGCTGATGGAGAAAAAGACACTCCAGAAGACAGATCTTCCACTCATTTTGATTTCTTGGTTAGACTGGCAGAAATCCTCTCCTGCAGTTTCTAGTATCTCTCCAGCAGCTATAGAGCAAGTTTCATTTACGTAAGCCACCCACTTCTTACGTAACCAGAATATGGTGAGATGACCCCTGCCCCTATCTTCAGAGAAGTGAAAGATGAATTTCCTCCTGTAGCTTCCTGGTGGCCTTTTGAAATAAGTATAAATGCACAGGAAATGTTGGGGTATTTTTTTAATTGTTTAAAAAGAAGGGGTTGATATGACTAGATAATTAGGAAAGTGTAATGCCAATATCAAAGTAGTGCTTTCCACCTTCAGTTTGCATCAAACTGTCATTTGCATCAAACTGTTCATCTGTATCTAATGAACATGAGCTGCCATCAGTGGACACGACAGCTGCTGTCTTGCTTAGTTTACAGGGGCTGGACTGGAGCCTAGCAGAGTGAAAGCCATGAATTTGCACTGCTTCTCCCCAAAACCAGCCTCCCTCTACCACTTTGGACCCTCAACACAGCTCAGAGACTTGCACAAGGTCTCATTGGCGGGATAGACTGGCACTTCTCATCACCAAAGACCCTCGAATGCTTTTAAAACACAGTATCCACAGGAATCGCTTCATCTAGGACTTGTATACAAATACTCCATAGTGGGATGGCACTCTTGTTTCAGACACAGATTTACTGCGTGGTCTATGGACTGGATGAGGATGATTCTGTTCATCCAGGCACAAAGGTGCCTCTGTTACCCTCCTAACATGCAGATGGGATAATGTTTTTTAACATCACTCAGGAGCATCACATAACCCTATCAGTAGGGAAAGGAGGAATGTTACTTCCAGTTTAAGCCAGTATGAAATCTGCATTTCTAAGACCAAACATTCAAAAGCATGAGTTCTGCTGTAGAAATCAGGAATTAAACATTAAATCACAAATGTTTATTTAACATGAAGAAATATGAAAAGGACAGTGTTTGACTTCCAGTTTTTCAGTCTTTTAAATATAACTTTCTGATTGTATAGGCCAACTCCAAAAGTTAAGTTCATCATTATTCTTAGCTAAAATGCAATCATCTGACTCCAAGAACAGGCCTTTTAGGAAAAACACCTGCAGTTTGTCAGGATGGGGTGGGGGGCAATATTAATGAAGAAATTTAATGAAAGGATGCAATTCTTCCATTCTCCTTATCCCACCAGCCCATAGAAATGTCAGCACAGATCAATTTAAATCATGGCTTCAGGCTATGGGGGTTTGGCCCGCTGACTGCTTACTGTCAATATCAAAGCATGAAGAGTTTTACATGCAGAGCAATATTTTTTACCCAGCTAACACCCCTTTCTCTGACTGCAGCTAGATAAGCTGCTGACATATGACAAACCTGGGTGGAGAGTTGGCCATCCCTGGACCCTTGCCCTGTGTCCTCCCCATCACCACTGCTGACTACCTCTGCCAAACAGCCAGCACAAGCAGATCTGCAGTCACCTCCAAACCCATCTCCCTCAGAATAGGCTCGGCTACTTTTTGGAGCAGTTAACAAGCAGTTGGGCTGGTGGGTTGTGAAGGGAATGGAATGGAGGGAACAGAGATGAACAGCTGGAGAGTAATAACTTTCTAAGGGGATCGGCTGCCACTGGAACAGCACATCTGATCACAGATTTGTTGCCAAGCATCTGTTTTCCTCCTACATCCTGATGTGGTCCAGCTTCTTTGCTGTGACTCTGCTCCCTCCTTCATTTTCAGATACTGTGTTACTCAAATCCTTATGCATCCTCCTGGGTACAGAAAGGGCTCAGCAACAACACAGACCCTGCCTGTGCGTTTGAGAATTGCCCCCATCCCCTGATGCACTGTTCTGCCTAACAATGTCATGCCAAAGAGGCTTAATCAAGTTCCCCTGAACTAGTCAAATCTCCAGGGGGTCCAAATTTGTATATTTTCTTAGGCAGAGTAATATCACACAGAGTACTGAATGACAGTTAAAAACCACATCTGGATCTTGCTCTATTACAATACATCCATAGCCCTAAGGGGAAGCAGTGTGGTTTAGTGATTCACGAAACCTGAGTTTTATTCCCAGCTCCTCCACTGCCTCCTTGGGTGACCTTAGCTAAGTTATTTCACTGCCCTGTGCTTTGATTTTGCCATCTGTGAGAATGGGGGGAGTGATACTGTCTCCTGCCCAAAGTCCTTTGATAGCCTCCGAAGGCAAGCGCCAAGAACTGTTGCTCAGCCTCACATATCATTTCCACTTGGGATTGCATGCAGGCAAGTGGTGTGCCCCACACCTTTCCTCCCCATGCACATACAGGTTCCTCCACAGCTCAGTGCACTTCTGCAGGCTCCCTGAGGCTCTCCCATGTCTCTCTGCCACTGCTGCAACTCACCATGCCCAACACAGCCACAGCTGTGACCCTGTACCTGCTGCATGAGACCCATGACCAGGAGGGATGCCAGAGCATGGAGCAGCATCTGGGGACTGTGACATCCAGCTTGTCCTGCTAGGAAACACCACGCTCAGTGGCAGCCCTGTCATTTTTCCTGCTGTGACAGGCTTGTATTTAATGGCCTACCATGCTAATTTATATATGTTGACAGGGACAGAAGCAGAGAGGTTTGTGCAGACTGAAGGTCCCAATCTTCTTTTCCTCTTGCATAAAAATAAAAACTCGGGGAAAAAAAAAAAAAAGAAGAATGTCTGTGACATAAAACTTGTGTCCTGCAGAGAGGGGGCAAACACATCCAACCCCTTTGCAGGTCAGCACAAAGCAGTGGTTGTCCCTCTGTGGGTTACATGGCTCATCCAGCTGCGATCTACTGAGACACAAACAGTTAAGCTCCTAAAGAGCACAAAGTGACAAGCCCTGCTTTTCCTTTGAGAAATATTCCCATATTCCCCAGGTTACAACCCGCTAGATAACAACCTTGAGCTGAATGTTATCATGGCTGAGATTTCCCACCACAGCAACATACAGGATACTTTTTTGGTTTACTACCCACTCCAAAAAAAAAAAAAAAAATAATGCATACAGCTAAATAAAGTGAAGGTTCACAGCTCTGACAAAGCCTTTCACTGGGAATCTGGGACGCTTTTCAAGTGTTACCGACTGCTTTATTTTCCCATGGCTCTTTCCAAGATAATAATTGCTCTGCAGATGTTTCCCTCAGGACAGTTAAATGTTCAGGTACTGGGGCGAAAGCTGAGGCTTTGGGCTATCGTTCACAAAGCTACTGTTACCTGCTGTGTTCTTGCGGAGTGCAGCCTTTTCCCATCACAGAATTTCTTAGGTGTCTGGTTTATCAGAAACACTGTAAATTTGAGCCCTCTAGTTAATTGTGCCTGATTTATTTGAATGACGTGGTTGTGTCTGAATGCAACACGAATAAGAAAAGAAAAAGTCGCTTTATTTCTGCCACACACAGTAACTCACACATGCCCAAATGCACAACTTTGAAATATGTTACTCAGCACTTTGGGAATACATCCGAGAAAATTCGAGATTACGGCTTTTGACAAATTACCAGCTTTTTAATAGGTCCTGAAAAACAAAAATGCAATGTTTTGTGTTTAATCTTCCACTTCATGTGTGCTTTTCTCTGTCCTTAAACTGGCAAAAGCAATGTGGACTCTCCCTTTGCTTGAGGATTAAGTACCACCTTAGGAAGAAAGGACTTTCCTTAACACTCCCAGTTTCACAGTGATGATGGTAGTTATCTTCCTTCCTAGTAACGCTGACACCTCTGCCTCCTTCATCTAAAAATAGGGCCCATTAGGCAAATAAATCAGACCTTGAGAACAACTGTCCCCTCATGTAGTAATTTGAGGTCTGTAACAGTTAGCTCCAGGGGCACCCACTGAGTCACATATGTGTTTACAACTGCTTGTGATGGGTATTGTTATACAAACTCAGGTGATGGAAGGAGCAGCTCACATTTGTGGAACAAGCACTGGGCATTGGACTGCTAGGCTTTTTCTTAGTGGGCCAACTGGGGAAGATGTTGGAGGTGCTCACCACAGTCGTCCTAAGAGATCTATGGGGCTAAACCACCCTCCAAGCGGCAGGGCTGGTAGGTTTGGGTACCAAGTCAAACCCAAAAGCAGGCAAGCCACACTGGAAGTGGGGCAGATGCAAGCAAATGAAAGGAAGGGCTGCTTCATAGCAGCTGCTTCCATGAGACAGGAAAATCACCTGCTTAAAGGAATTGATGGCACAAGGCACTTTCCGTCTTTCTTCCAAATCTGCTTACAAAACACTGGCTTTATCTAACTTGAAAAGGCCTGCCCCAGAGCTGCAAATTACGAGTACTCCTTTGTAAGAACAGAGGAGAGGAATTCCCACCACCAACCCTTTGGAGAAAGGATAACCATCCAATAGCTCCTCAAGACCTGGCCAAGAGGTCATTCTGATAATTGAGAACTCTTATCACATGGTAGCTTTTATGCAGGACCTATGAAATTGCAAGGAGTAACTTGCTTTCTTTCCTCTGCTCACTGTAGGTCCAGCCAGCCTGTATGTCACATGCTTCCAGACACAACGGAGGTTCTCTTTTCTCTTCAAGTGCAGAGAAGAGGAAAGGGAGTGAGAAACCTTGAATGCAGTCACAAAACTTGGCTGTGACTTGGTTGGGCAGAATGTTGAGTGCTATGGAGATCTGGCCAGGCAGTGATTTGTACAGAGTTAAAAGAAAAATATTCTCTGCCTTACATTGCTCTTTTAAACTGGTCTTTCTTTGCTTCTCTCCCATATAACAATGGAGGGAATATTTTTTGCCTAGTCACATTCACACACACAAACCATCCTGGAAAAGAAGCCAGATATATCACTTGGGATCCTATCCAACAGTCTCCTAGAAATAGAAAGCCAACAAGAGAAAACACTTGGTCACTGCCAGACTCCAATGCCTCTGTCTGAGTTGAGCTTCTCGGAGCCAAAGCGGCCACTGTAATTTCAGGACATTTGATTTCATCAAATCTGAGTTCACTGCAAGGAGCCCTTCTTGGGAAAGGCAGACAGCCCCACAGCCCATCAGAAGGGGTGATCTTTGATCTTCAAGGTTTCCTAAGAGCCTGTGGTTGTGCCAAGAGCCTGTACCACTGCCTGGTTTTGGCTACTAGCAGCAATGCTCTGCACCGTAGAAACTAACAGGAAGAGTTTTCCACACAAAACTCTCTTCCCAGAAGCTCAGGACTGTGACTTCACTTGAGTATCGTTGCTATAGCCTGAGTATACACAGGGGGCTGGACATAGCTGGCTTTGGCACCAGTTCTTTTCTAGAGGACAAACAGACAAAAAAACTAACCACCTAATAACACTACCTTTGTCCCCCAATGCACTGAGATACAACTTGGAGTAGTAGTTTGAGCAATCTCTTTAAACCTCAGCACAGATTCACATTCCTGGAGAAGCTGTCCAAACTCACTATGCTGGACTACTCCATAGCGGCATCTATTTTATGAACACACATAAAACCCTCCTTCCTTCCAATTGCATAATCTTTCATGAGAGGGAGAAGGCAAGGGGAACACCTTCCTCCAGAAAAACAGCTAATTAATTAGCACATGCCTGGGTATAATACTTTCAGCAAAGCCTTGTCTGTGTGCTAATTGGTATCACTAGCTGGTGCCCCAAGGAACAAGCTCTGATTACACTTCTCTTACTGATTATACAGGAAGAGCCAGGCAAATACTTTCATAGGTCATAAAATTATCTCAGCTCTTCTTAAAGCCCATCTACAGCCCTTAGCTCTCTGACCTGCTGTGCTGATGAGTCATCCATCCACTGACTGAAAATGATCCTTCTTACTAGTTTACACCTCCCATTAGATGACCTGGCATGCAGACACATTAAAAATGCAGCCTCTTACAATGTTAAGCTTTTTCTCTAGATTTACTTATTGTTTTAGTCCTAGGTGTGGTCTAATGGAGAAGGCACATTTGCCTGGGTCATCTTCTAAGAAGCTGTTCCCTACCCTAGATTCTTCAGTGACCCCTGACCAGGAAGAAGAAGTTAACTTCCTACATAGGCTCATCTCTATTACTATTTTAGTTTCTGTGGGAGCATTTGACCCGGACCCTTCAGATCTCCCTTCCAACAGCCAATGTAACCCTGGAATCCTGAGTCCTCCAGGAGGGAAGAGAAAGAACACAGCATCTCCTACAAAACATCCCATGATCCTTCAGCTCTTCCCTCTGTGCTGGGAAGTGTCCAAGTGGATCTGCCCCTTCCACTTCTCTTTGGATTACTAAGCGTAATAGGCACAAAAAGCTGTTGACTGCTCACAGTGTCTTCCTGTGATGCAAGTTTTACTAGCAGAAATCATATTTCAAACCCATGTGCCCAAACATATTTTGAAACCAAAAATTTATCTCTAAGCATTAAGGCACTGGTGCTTCATATGCTCACTCCCCTTCAGACTGGAGCTTGAAGCTTGTGAAAACAGGTATAATTAGCTGTGTCACTCAGCTCAAGATAAACTTGATAAAACATACATTCAAATAAGGTACCAATCAAATGAATGCAAAATAACAGCAAGCCATCTTTTCTTCACAGCTAGCTTAATAGCATGAAGTAATAACAGCAAATTACTTAGTTCAAGGAAGCACTTTGTAATAATTAAGGGCACACTTAAACAGTCATGAGCAACCCTTTCACCTCTCTGTAGGCAGCCACCTTTCATGCTGGATCATGGAGGGTGGTGGAGTGAGGAAAAGGGACATGCAAATACAGGAAACTAACAATGTCATAGAAACAAAGAGAAGGAGGTGGAAAAAAAGGGCAAGGTCAAGGGCCCAGCATTGTCTCAGACCAGACAGATAAATGTGAAATGGGCTGTGGTCAGTAGCTTGGTGCCCTTTTGGCTGCAAGATAGAACTGAAAATAACTGATAGTGAATGAAGAAAACGAAATGCAAGCAGGCATGTTTTTAGTTCTCTGAGACAAGGTCCACCATCTGAGACCACATCGGGAATAGTGTGTCCAGTTCTGGGCCCCTCAGTTCAAGAAGGCAAGGAACTGCTTGAAGAGTCCAGCACAGAGCCACAAAGGTGATTAAGGGAGTGGACATCTCCCGTATGATGAAAGGCTGAGGGAGCTGGGTCTCTTTACCTTGGAGAAGAGGAGACTGAGGGGTGACCGCATCAATGTTTATAAATGTGTAAAGGGCACGTGTCAGGAGGATGGAGCCGGGCTCTTCTCAGCGATGTCCAATGACAGGACAAGGGGCAACGGGTGCAAGCTGGAGAACTGGAGATTCCACATTAACATAAGGAAAAAAAAATTTCACTGTGAGGGTGACAGAGCACTGGAACAGGCTGCCCAGAGAGATTGTGGAGTCTACTTCACTGGAGACATTCAAGACCTGCCTGGACCAGTTCCTGTGTGATGTACTCTAGGTGGTCCTGCTCTGGCAGGGGGGTTGGACTAGATGATCTTTCGAGGTCCCTTCCAACCCCTAACATTCTGTGATTCTGTGATTCTGTGATATGCATTTATAGTGTTTGGTAAGGAAAAAAGCAGAGCAGGAAGGACTCTGTAAAATCCTAGAAGTGCTTTTCAACCCACAGAATCAGGAACGTTGTCCAAGGAGCTGAAAAAAACAATAGATCAGTATATTGCCAAACTGCGCAAAATGGCTGACTCATGCAATTATCAGAGCCACTATCACCAAGCAGAACAATATGCCCAAATTGAAAAGGAATGTTAGAAAGACATGGGAAGACTCAACTGAACCAGTCACATGCCAGTTTCAAAATCAGAACTGGAAGGAAGCCGGGAATACATTGTATGAGACAAAAATTTACAAATGTTCTCATTCATCTTCCTGTCAAGCTGAGCGGGCACCCAGAGCAAAGGCCCAGCTGCTTCTGGAGAGAGGAGCTCTTCAGGCCAGCTGACCTGCCACCCCATGTAGCCTAATACGCAGATGAGGTGTAAGCTGGAACATCATCTTATTGAGTTTCTCAAGAGTAGGAGCCAGGATCCAGGACTGCTGAAACTGTCTGGCCTTCTTGCAGCACCCATCACAAGGCAAAATAATGAAGAACCTCAGTCAGCAGTTACCAGGCAATGAAACCGCATTTCACATGCTCTACGTTCATGCTTTACCCGGAAATGGCTTTTGGGTCATGTTTCACCAGAGTATTGCTACTGTCAGGCACAAGGTGAATTCTAATTTTAATACATTAAATTATTGTAAATTAAAATTTTAAATTGCTAACACACTCTAACAGAAATAGGCAAAACCAAACAAAAATAGCCAGCCATTCTCAAATTTCTGCTTGTGGCCTTGATAGCATCCACAACCACTAACATTAATACACATATGTAATACACACATATACCCCCCTGTGCTATTAGTCCTAGCACTGATAGAGCCTGAAGCAAAGGCGTAATAGTGAAAAAGGAGTTTCTGACTAAGAAGCAAAATCTCAACCTTGGACTATCACGCAGATCCCCAGTCAGGATCCACTTAGTTCCTCAGAATAAATCACGCATCCAAGGAGGAGGAAACATCAGTGGAAATCATAAACCCTTGTTCGTGCAACAGGCTGGTTAGTAGCCATGGACTTCACTGCAGCCAAACACCAAGCACTGGATAAGAGCAGAACCTACAAGCTCATTAGAAGAAACTCAAAGGGAGACTCCTTGTGTAGACCTGCTGCTTGTGCTCCCTCTTATTCAACCCCTCCTGGTCATTTCTGGAAAGCAGATATTTGTCTAGGCGTCATGTCTTCTGCTCAGTAACTATCAGAATAGAAGCCAGAACATACCTCAGCCATCAGAAAATCAAATGGCTGGTCACAAGACAGATGTTCATTAAATTGCCAGCCCACCTGTGTAGGGTTAAGATGGGCAGAGGAGCCTTCAAAATCCTGCTTCCTAAGAGCACGAGTTAATACTATGCTTTCTCTCTGAGCTACGTTGTAGTTCTGTAGACTTTAAGATCATTGATAGCATATTAGCTACCTGAGCAGAACATGGCATTTAAGATTAATTTTTCTATCTCTTATAAACATGACAATAAGACTGCTAAAATGGATTGGCTGTTATGAATAGGAGGGAAGGTGTAATGTTGAAGCATAGGGAGTGAAGAGTGCTTTACTCCTGGACCATGCTTATCGCGGAAGAGTGGGTACCACACCCAGCCATGACTTGCTCCTCTCTCTCTCTCTTTCCTGGGAGAAAAAAAAATACAGTGCATCTGACCAAACCTGGTTCTCTTTAGCTGAAGACTTGCTGAGGTCCCAGAATAGAGCATGACAATATTGCATGAAATTTCACAACATGATAATGAGCCACTATGTTTGTCATCACCTGTCCTGGAGGACTTGGTCATATGGCCTGCCCAATTTCTGAACAAAAGCCGATTTGTCTGTGATGCAGCTATTTTTAAGAGCACATACCAACTGATTGCTCACAAAGCCTTCATTATTTAATCCTGCAGTGAGGGCTTTGCAGACATGAAAATGCTTTTATGTATTGCATATAGCCGTGAGCCTGTGTATTTTCTCTTTTTGTTTTCAGAGCAAAAGTTGGAACAAAGATAGCAGGGTTGAACAAACCAGAGATCCTTTTTTCTTTTTTTTTTTTTTTTTTTTTGCTGGTAATCCTCTTGGACTTAGTCCAATTCTGCATCATCAAGTAACTCTTTCCTCTCTTGCAGAGTCTGCATCCATTTCCTTGCTCTCCATATTTCCTTGAAGAAATACTGCATGTTCTGTAAGCTGCTGATCTGTAACTAGAAGCCTTGGTTGGCATCACCAACAGCTTCTCTTATATTTGGGGCTTTTCCTAAATGATGTGAGTCAAATATTTTACAAACCAGTTCGTGCTCCACCCAGCCATAATCTTCTAGGCCAATGGACATGTCATTCTTCTGCTATAAGGGGACAATCAGCACTTGCTATTTGAGTACTAAATAATAGTGTTTCCATGGCCATTTAGAAAGGACATTTTTTATATTTGGGGGTTTAAAGGAAGAAGGAGGATATGAAAGTTTCTTCTGGAAAAGAAGCTTTTGTTCCTTGATTTGGAGTAGGACAGCATCAGAAAAAAAAATAAATTACCCATCAAATAAAACTCTGAGGCAAGGGACTCAAATATCTTTTCAGGGCAGTTAACGTACTCCACTTCTGGGAAAAAAAATGGGTCTTATTTTTTGTAGTTTTGATACTCCTCTTATAACATCCGTTATTAAAATGTAAGTTACATTTTTCAAAAATGGGACATCTAAAAATTTAGTTTCTAACCAGAAAGTATTAGCTTTACCAAAAACTTATCTTGAAATAGACATTCATCAAAATCCATCTGTGTGCCTGGAGTTTTTATCTTTCCATGCATTGTTGTTTTATGAGAGAAAAGATGTTTCCTTGGGAAATTTCCAAACTACTTTTATTCATGATGTTGTCTGTTTGTGTAGTATCTGAACACTGGTCCCCTAAAATCAGGAGGAATAAATACTTGTTGAGATTTGAATTCTTCAGTCACTTAAGTCCTGTACACTGTTGAGACAGATGGTGGGTCAATGCAAAATGACAATGAAGCTATGTAGAATTAGTGGTGAGTTTATACTTATGTCTAACATTTCAGGTCTAGCTATGACCAGAACAATTTCTCTTTCTTTTCTCTCTCACTGAAATAAATTGAATCAAGAGATTGGGATTGATGGATTCCCAGAAACTGGAATGTGGAATCAAGATAAAAACTTCAGATCATGGGCATATTTCTAAGGAAGTAAGACAATGCTCTTATGAAGAATGCTAGCATAGACTATGTCTACATCTGGGTGGAGTGGCACATTAAAAGCAGATCTGTAGCATGCACCAATTGACACAGAGAAGCCAATACTGACACTGTAAAACGTCCATGCTATAGGCATTCTTGATGTTTTCCCTCTGACTACCTCTAGCTTGGCTCCATGGAGAGAAATGTTCTAGTGTGGATGAAGAGCACTAGGTTCACTTTTGCTTTAACTTCATCTGAGACCACTCTGTGATGGAAATGGAAGTTTTCATGTGGAAAAGTGGGTAAGTGAGCATGGCTCACACAAATTTCCTGACCCAGACTAAGGCACCCATGTAGCTGCATGCAGTATCACACTGTAGCCTGACTTCATGAGATGGCAGGGGCTGCAGCAGAGAAAGGACCTTATGGAGAAGGATTTATGTAGTAAACCAGCAAGATGACCAGCATTGCATGTTATAGTCACCAGCTGTCAAACAATGCTGTGATATTTCCTCTACCAGCCAGCAACCCCTGTGGGGTCACACATTTCGATGGTGGCCCTGTCCCACAAAGGGTAGATTGCCTTCATCAGAGTTGCCAGCAGCAGTCCCTGAGACATCATAGTTCTTCCCTGAGGGCTCTTCTCAAAAACTTAGACATTTCATATCCTGATGAAGCTTGCCAGCCAGAAGGACATTTAAGAGCCAGACTGATGTCTCAAAAGGAATAAAAAAGCCCTCCTGATTAGATCATACCCCTCACCTCTGCTGGACAGATTAGGATCTGTTGGTCCTACCTATATGTCTTGGAAGTCAAGTTTTCTCTGAGGTTTTGTTTTTAAGAACATGCACCAACCAATTGCTCACAAAGCATCCTTTCTCTAATTCTACAGCAGAGGCTTTGCAGAAATGAAAATGCTTTTATATTTTGCACAAAGCCAAGAGCCCATATACACCTCTCTTTGTTTTCAGAGCGAAACTTGGAACGTAGAGAGTAGGAGTAAATCAAAGCCTTTTTTTTTTTTTTTTTTGCCAGCACTTTTGGGTCTGGTCCAGGCTCTTGAGTAACTGTTTCTGTGCTCTCTGGACAGCCGTGCAAAGCCATATGGTTACGTGTGCATTATTCACGCTACTTCAATTGTTTTTGACGGTTAATCTTCAAATGCAATGGCAATGCGAGGAAGGATAACACAGAGAGCAAGAGAGGCTCCCTCCTAACATAGCTACCTGTTGTTCTTCCCTTGAGACTACTGCTAAACTGGAAAGAAATTATATCAAGAATGAATGGAGGGGGATTGGTTTAAAAAGTAGATTGTGTCTGTCTTGACAGTGGGATGACAAAGTCTGTGTGGAATCCTGGGATAGTCTATATGACAAATGTCCACTGATGCAGCTATGTAAACACCACAGGAAATGTGTCAGGAGATAGCACTGCCCAACATTTCCATTTTAAACATTTCCATTTTAAAAAGATTATAAAGACTAGGAATCTAAGGAGCCCCGAGCCATAATGCATCACTGGTCATGGTGGGGAGAATTAAAATCCCTGCCAACATGGGGGAGGACTGTGTTGAATTTGGAGCTTCTCTTTCCCCCTAGAAAAAGACGTTCTTAACTGACAACCTGAGTGTCTCACAGAGGATTTTCTGTAGACCCAGCCGCCATGCCCGTTCAATGACTCATTTGAAAACAAGCATTTTCTGAGAGTCTTTGTTTATGGATATTTGAGCAAATAAATGTCAGCTCCGCCTCTCTGGTTATTAATGATGCAGTTGCTTGGCTCTGTCTACACAAATTCTGCATCCTTATCTGGTGTCTCATCTCAGACACAAACTGAATGACTGAGATAAGCCATGTGCATCTCCTGTGCTTCAGCATCATCAGCAACAGCTAATCTCCTCTGGGATCACCAACAGAGCTCTACCTGCAGGGGATCCATGGGGGTGGATATTATAACAAGAGCTATTGTCTCTTCATGTCCAGATACCTTCTCTTGAAACCCATGGCAGGGGGGTGGGGGGCATAGTCTTGTCTAAGAAAAACAGGATTAAGCTGACCTGGTAGTCAACTCTAGAAATTAAGGAACTTCTGGTTCTCCTTTCCTCACACATCATAATTTTCATAGGTGTTGGGGTCCAGATCACTGAAGATTTTGGTACAAGAAGAATATAGCAAAGCACACTGGATTTTTTTTAATAGAAAAATGCCAATTCATCTCAACTTAGACTGTTCAAAAGAAAGAGTTAATACTACAAAATTTCGCTTTGAAAGTCATCGTTGCCAGAAGTATATGTTCTAGGGTTTTTCTTTTTATTCAAAATGAATTTCTATTTTCAACTATAAATTGTAGAATGATTTTATTTAAATGTTAAAATCTAAACAAAACATTTCAAAGTCCTGATTTATTGATGTCAAGTTTTAGTTTGCTGATCTAAAGAAATTGTTCATTTCACATCATTTTTGCCAATTCAAGAGAGGAAAAATGAAAAAATAGTGCAAAAATCTCAGAAAAAATCCTTAAGAAAAGAGTTTCTTTCACAGACATGTATTTGTCTAAGAAAGGTGAAAGAACAGTTTTGACTCTGTCTGATAAGTGCAATGACAGTGATGGAAAAATAGACTATAGTAACACTGTATCTTCTAAGCTATTATTTTGTCTCTGTCTCATTTTCAGCCAATTTAATTATTTTTTAAAAAGCATGACTGATGTCTGTAATAACCTAATCTTTATTTTCATTCATGCACTTGTACAAACAAAAATTGAGACTTTCCAAATTTCAATGATTCAGCTGACTTAAAATACAGGTCTGTGTGCATGCATCGCATAGTGGGGAAGGCCAGGAGACCTGTACCAGTCACCATCCTTTCTCTCTCTTGCACCTTTCACCTCTTATGAGTTGGAAGCCAGCTGCTCATTCTTCTAATGTAAATCCCCAATTAGCTTCTTTCTACACTTGCAATTGCTATAGCAAAGAAATAGCTAAGAAAATTATTTTATTGTTTTGGAGCCAGAGACCTGGATTGTCCTTTATTTCCTAGCTATCTCAAGTGAGGAGACTGCAACCTCAACCTTCATTGGTCCCAAAATGCTCATGAAACTTCCTATAGTCCCTATTTCCAGACAGAACTAAGGACTGTCTTCCATCTGAGGTATTCATATAGACTTATTGCCAAATTGTCTGAGTGTCTCACAGTCCTCCCTCTATTTATTTTCCCAGTATCTCTGGGAAAACTCTTGTTAGCTAGAAATCAGGCAGATTAAGGCTCTTCCCAAGCCCAGATCTTTCTTTGGTACCTGACATTTATTCAAGTGGAAAATCCCATTGATTTCTACGAAAGCAAAACTGTTAAAAGTACATTGGAAGCCCATCGATACAGGCACATAATCGTGGCAGCTTATCAAGGTACCACCTCTTCCTCTGAGGTTTAAAGTAACTCCTTTCACCTCACGGTTAGGACCAGGTCAAACATTTTTGGGTGCAACAACTGATGGGCGATGACTGCATTCCCTTAGGACATGTAGCTCTCATACAAAAGTTTAAGAATCTTTTTAATGGAAGGGACATGTAATTATTCTGGTGAAAAAAATAATCTATAGGCTTTCTTGCGTATTTTTACTGTTTCAGTTTTCATCACAGTCCATTAGAAATCAGGCAGGAATTCATGCTCAGCTACTACCTTTATTTTCTTCCATTTTGCTCATTCACTTGCATGTATGGGACTACACATGTAAGTTTGAGAGCAGGGTATTAATTTTGGGTTTAATTCTCAGTCATTTTGGGGCCACCTTCTGATGAATCAGTTTTCAAATATTCTTCTAAGTGACTTATACAGCGTCACACACCAGCAGGACCTACACCTGCATCAGTTCCTGATAGAGGCTATATTAACAGCTCCAGGACTGAAAAATCTTTCCTATCATTGCTCTGATGACCTTCATGCTGGCTATTCCCAACAGCTCAAAAACCATGGTGCACTTAGGAAATAATCTGTGATAACAGGTAAAAACATACAAATAAAAGGAATCCACTTCACTATTGCAAATACCTTGGGAAAGGTGACAAAAGCCCATGGTGCCTCAGAGCTGATGGGAGTTTCCTCTTTGGACTAGCAGCTCATGGCTCTGAATCACATTCCTCTTCAGACCAAGGTTAGTTATTGAAAAGCTTATGGGTTCCAGATGTGTCTCTGTCCCTCAGCTAGACTAGTAATGCCCTTTGGCAAAGGAGCAAGATGATCAGCTGTGGGCAGTAACTCCAAGGTGTACATGAGACAGGTAAATCTGCCCAATTTAATTAGCTCAGCTCTTGCTCACAGTTTCAGTGTAGACCCAAAATAAGATAAACCCAATGCATCTGTTTTAGTCAGTGATAGGAACTTAATTCTGTTATTCTGTTATCTACAAAGGCAGGCAGATATTAGATGGATAGATAGATAGAACAGCCTGAAGTCATTCTAGTGATAAATCTATTTATTTTGCTGTATTTATATGGGATAATCTTCTTGGCTGAAAAATGCCCTCAAAAGAAGTCCCTGCGGCGTCAGTTTGCACAAACAAAGGCAAAGCAGCAACAAACAAATAACTCCGTCTTGCATGCTGCATGGGACATGAAACACACGGCAAGCACTTTGCCCCTGGAATGCTTCCAGCAAAATCTTACCAGAGGCAGTTTTGAAGGAGGTGCTCCATGCTTGTTTGGGGATCTGTGTGCACATGCCGTTATTCTGAAGGGAAAAGAAATGCATTTGTGAAGCTGCACCACGAAACACAAAGAAGTTGCTGTAAGATCAGTTCTGGAGTTGTGTGCTTAGATTGAGTTATTTTCTAAACTATGTATTTTTTTAAGAGTATGTTTATTTGGAGGGGAATAGATATAGAGGGTAGGGAAAAGCTAAATCCTATTTCTGGGGAATCTGCTTCAATGTGTTTACACAGAACAGCCTTTGTGGGATAAAAAAAGGTTTGGAAATAGTCCCAACAGAAGATTAGGGGCAAGGGAAGGGTCACACTTTCCTGAATCATCTGTTACCATCAGAGACAAGATACTGATTGAGCTGAACCTTGGCATGTTCTTGTCTGACCCCTTTAATTTTCCTGTCACAAAAGCATTTTAAGTTTCTGGCCAAAGATATCTTCTCTAGCTTTTGCCCTCTCTCTTTTAACCAGCAGGACCTGAAATGAGATAGTCAGCAGAGAAACACTGACTTGAAACATAGGCAGGAGCCAATTGCCTAAGCTGTTTTAGACCCTCTAGGGTATCCTCAGCATCCTCATGGGCCTGCCAGATATGGGGCAGGACCTATGCCCCATTCCTCTCATTCTGCATATCCAACAGAGGCCAGGTGGGACACTCGACTAGTCCAAAAATGACACTGCTTCTTTTGTTTAGGCAGCCTAGTCCCACACAGGTTGTGGGTGTTGTTGTCACCACCAGAGAGACAGCTTCATGGAAAACAAGGGCATTCCCAGCCCAATGTCCCAGTCATTCCCTGGCCTTTCTGGTGTTATGCCATTTGCTGATTGATCACCTGTATCTAGAAGATACTGG
Organism: Leptosomus discolor; assembly: GCF_034619465.1. Classification (NCBI taxonomy): domain Eukaryota; kingdom Metazoa; phylum Chordata; class Aves; order Leptosomiformes; family Leptosomidae; genus Leptosomus; species Leptosomus discolor. Next base: position 17,086,412 of record NC_141395.1, on the reverse strand, counting down.
GAGCATCTACTCCCCACCAGCTTCAAGAAGTGCCACTGGAGATGTCTGTGTTGTGTGTGATCTCTGCAGTCACAGCACCATCCTCTAGACCAGGATCACCTCAAATCTGCCGCATCTCAAGTCTGCTGTCAAGTTGGGTCCCCACAAAACTGTTCACGCAGCAGCCTGGAGGAGACAGGATCAAGGCAGGGCTATGCTTATGGGCATCCAGATACAAATGTAGCCATTGTGTCAGAGGAACAACACCCAGCCAAAGATAGGGGCAGTTTGATTGAGATCACCTTCCCATCTCATATTTCACTACTTTCCCAAAGGCACAGGTTCAGAGCTGTCCAGTCCCAGGAATCAATAATGAATACTTTGAGCCACCTGGCCTTCAAGGAAGCAGCTAATTCATCTATCTTACCATACAGATAAGCTTTCATCAGACTTTTCATCATCTTGTTTAAACACAAACTTGGTAATGTCCATCTCCCTTTTAACACGTTATTCATTCTACGGCTTTCCTCATTAAAATTCCTGCCCGGTGCTCAAACAACAGCAGTCAGTGTCATTGTCAGACATGTCATTTAAGTCCCAATAAATCATTATTAGTACCAGTGTTGTTTGGAAACACAGCTATTAATAGAGCACTCCAACGGAAAGGCAGAGAAGCAGCCAAGTGGGGGGTGATGGGTCAGCTGGTGTCACCCCCACTTTGCCAACAGGGACTCTCCCTCCACCACTCATGATGGCCAGGAGCTCTGAAGACCTGCCAAGGAGAATGTCCCATCAGCCTGATAAAGGCAAACCCCTGTGCTGGCCCATAGCAGGCTGGGGGAAAGGACACAAAAAATGTTGCAGGGAAAGACATAAAAAATGGACATTTAACTCAGAGCTGGACATGAGGGTTCACAGCAGCAGGGCAACATTGTACCCAACTGCCTGTATTAGCAGCTGGCTCAGAGGGGTATTTTGACATCCTATGGCAAATGGGACCTTCTCTCATCCCCATGTGGGAGTGCTCACTCCCCCATCCACATTGATGTTGTGCTGATGAGTCAAGGGAGGGTTGATGGATGGGTGTTTGAATTAGTAGGGTAGCACACGCCAACTAACAAAGCATGTGGAGACCAAGTGTTTATTTTTCGCGTACAGCAGCATAAATCCCAAGCACCCATCCCTCCCCCGAAGGGGAGCAGGCTCTCAACGCACACCGCCATCCTCCGTCCCACCTGCCCCTTAGCTGAGCCAGCTGGATTTGCCTACTATCCCAAAAACTGGCTGATAGTCCTCATGCAAGAGGTCTAGAGGGTATTTGTGGTGACAAGGTTCTGAGGTTCTGACTGCAGAAATACAGCAGGGAAGGAGAGATAGTCTGCCAGCAGTCTTAGTGAGCCCCAGGGATGCTCACAGATCAGAAAGTAAAGCTTTGCCTCTGAATTGTAAGAGGTTGCTGCTGCTTTTGCCCTCAGACATCTGGCTCAGAAGAGTAAATCCCAGGCAGTAAGATTGCCTGGGAATACACTATCTTCCCCCCCACCCCCCTCCGTCCCTTGTCTCTTTGCTAACAAAATGAAGATGCCCCCAAACCAAGCTCCCATTATGCTCTTTGTCCTTTGCTGGGTGAATTAGAGTCACTTTATTATGAGACACTACCAGAGAGCCTGAACTGCTTCAGGCTTTTGCACCTTTCCTTCTCAAAACACTGTCTTTTCAAATTACCGCCCCCGCAGGGTGTGACCCAAGGGACACCAGCACTAAGGAGCTCCCTTCAGGAGGCATTTGCTTCACGTCTATGGAAACATGTAGGAAAAGGCCACACAATGGCTTGTGTGCACTCACAGGACTCACATGGGTGCCTGGGGAAAGGTGTGATTAGGGCAATGGGAAATAAACCTCTGATCTTCTGCAAGCACATCTCAGAGAATGCACGTGTGCGCGTGCGTGCGTGTTTTGGCAGGGGGGAAGAAGGATGAAGGGCAAGCCTCACAGCTGCAAGTAGCAACCAAGATATTTCCCACCTTGCTCTTCCCCAGATCTATCACTGTAAATAGCTTGGCTTGTTTTCCCCCTCTTCTTTTTTGTGCTTTCTAAGACTCTGCAACTTGCATGAAAACAGGCAACCTTAATTGGCACTGTCAATTCCAGCTGACAGATCTCGCATAAAACACACCCAGCAATAAAAAATGTAATCCTCTTTCCCTCCCCCACAACAAAGTTCAATTAAAGTGAGACAAGGAAGACTCCAGTGGATGGCTGTAGGCAGACTGCAATTTGCTGGATTTATGAAAAAATGTTGTAATCTTGCCAATACTTTGATGAGGACAACTTTGTGCTAACAAAATGAGGTAGTATTTACTCACTGGAAGACATTAAATCCCGCTGAACTAATGGATGGGTTTTAAGGCTTCCCTAGGTGTTTCACCATGAAACCTGGTGTGATTTACCAGCAAACAATCAGCTCCTACCCACTCTCCTGAGCCTTGTGCTTCTCACAAACACTCCTGATGGTTTGCTTTCCTTCCCTTTCCAGCACTGCTAACTGCCACAGCACTAAGGACTCTGCATGCGTTTTCTTTCTCCTGCACAACTTCACAAAGGCTTGCTGATGTTTGTGTGGCAAAGCATGCTCAGATCCAGACTGAAGAGAAGAAAGGGATGCAAAAAGGAGCAACTCCCTCCAGCCAGACCCCTCTGTCCTTCGGTATGGTGGGGATCTTCAAGGACTGATTCAGTCTGGAGCTGTGCCCCATGCCCTCAGCCCCTCCAACAAAAGCCTCAGATGTGAGGTAAGAGGGAAACCCAAGCTGTTCTCCTTACTTCTTGATGCCATGATATTTCAGCCCTCCTCTGCATGCAGTCACAGCACCTCCTCTGCCTCCTCTCTGGCTGTGAACCACCACCACGGTGTGCGGAGGTGGCAGAGGACAGAAGCATCAGTAATGCTGTGGCCAGGGGTGGGTAGGGAGGAAGAGAGCAGGAGAAGGCAGAGGGGTACCTGGCTGAGAACGGTGGGATGGTAACGCAGCAACTATCTGGAGCCTTCCCAAGGAAATGTTGCAGCAGGACCTTGAGGAGAGAACTAAGCGGGACCCATGGATCCTCATCTCTGAGGCAGGTGGAGCGAGGTGAACGGGTTTGCTCAGCAAGCGGGAGGTTGGAGAAGGAAAGGGCAAGACTTATTCTGAAGGCTGGTGGCAGTAAACTTGCCCCTTGCCCTCAGCAGGGGGCTGAGATGCAAAGCTGTGACCAAGGTGGGAGGTGGGAGGGAAGCATCCAAAGTTTTTGCATTGGGTTTTGTCATCAGCAACCCTTGCAAGAAAAGATGAAGGCCTAGCCAGCAGCAGAAGTGGTCCCTGGAGAGGCAGGGCTGGTGACCAGCACTCTCCGACACCCAAAGCCAAAGCTTCAGAAGCAACATGGGTAATGATTTTGGCAGCACCGAGAGTGAGTGAGATGCTCCTCCTGCTCCCCCACTGACTCTCTTCTTGGGTGGCCGCTTCCCCAGGGCAGAAAGGGAGTGCGAAGCACTGCATGATAAGGAGGGGAAGGGCAGGGTTAGGTGGGGGGCAGGAGGAAAGGGTAAGGAGGACTGGAGGAAGAAATCTCGACTCCAATGCCCATTGCCACCTCAGCGTCGTGCTGCTCCCTGAGTGCCAGCTCCCTTCCCCCTCCCCACTGAGACACCACCCTGCTCCACTCCCATCGCTGCCCAGAGCCCCACAAGGCTCGGGCCTTGTTGCCACCACACCAGGTGGGACGTGGTTCCCAGTCATAGGTACAAGCCCACAGATTTGTGTGCCTGCACGTGCTCTTTTGTGCACAGGCAGCGGCGAGGGGAGTGGCAAGTCGGTGTCAGCTTTTCCCAGTCTTTGTACTGTGCCTCTCCTCGTTGGCAGCTCTGCCAGGGAGGAGGAGAGGTAGGCAGCCAGGAACGCAGGCTATGAGTGGAGGGGGAGGTGGAGGAGGTGGCTGCTTGGGACAGGGATGCTGGCTTGTGCTGTGGGTCTTGGTGGTGATAGATCAGTGTGGGATGCCGGAGCCAGACTGCCTGTGGGGGAAGCTTGTACTGTCTGGTGCTGCTTGGATGTTCTCTCATCTTTGATAGAAACAACTGAATCTGCGAACTTGTTTCCCACAAGAAAGGCCCTCAGTGTTCACAAGGGAACAGATTAGGGATTGTCCTAAAGCCTCACAGTGGCCAGGGCAGCAGGGAAAGCCAAGTACCAGATGATTTTCTTGGAATGCAACAAATCTCGCTGTGTGATAAGAGCAACAATAGCTTTCCCTCTGGCCCTCCCTCCAACCTTAGACCCAGCACCTCGCAGTATCCTCCTCTCTGGGCAAGTGCTTTGCAGCAAGAACAAAGCAAAGTTGAAGCCTAATGAACTCTGAGGTGGATGGGTCTGGAGGGATGTGTGAAGGGCAACAGGCTGAACAGAGGAGGTGAGAGGTGCCTCCATGCCACTGGTGCTCCACTTGAACACGACTCCTTAGCACTGGTCGCTCTAGGCACTGGGGAAATCTCTAAGCAAAATGCTGAGCTCTGTCTGCCTCAACCATGAGTCTTTTTTTCTTATGCAGAAAAAAAAGGACTCGATTCCCTGCTCAGTGCCAGTCCATAAATTTGTATGTCCTAGGCATCTGTAAAGGTCAACTGATTGATTACAGGTACAAGAAAGGATTGGTGAATCTTCCTTTCTTCTTCCTTTCTTTACTGCACTTTTTTTCATCTCCACACACTCTGCCCTTGAAAATGGTCGGTGATGTCTCTGGGGCACATAGACCTGCCACCACACTGACATCCAAAGGCGAGTGGGAAATGTAGCCCTGTGACTGATAGCTGCAGGCTGTCTGCAAACTGAAGTAAAATATCCCTCCACAATATTACACTCAGTTCTCAGTTTAGAAGTTAGGCCTTGGCCCATGAAAGCCAGAAGCATAACTTTAAAAAATGCAAGCATCTTTTACATGATTTACATGTGATTATTGCAGCCTATGCACGATTAAAATCTTTTTTCTAGGCATAGAAGTTACACACATTACCAGAAGGGCATCACAAGCGATGGCAATGCTGATTGAGTGGAGGAAAATCTTCTATCCTAATTGTTGCTGTGTAAATGAGTCAGAAAGGCCTAAGGCATATTATTTGTTAGAGGAACAGCCTGAACTCCTTAATGCTGAAGGAAAGGAAATCTTTCCCTGGGGTTACCACAAGACATTCAAACAGCCATCCTCCTTGTGGTTGTTAATCCTTACATCCCAGGCAGTCTCATGTTTACATCATCAACCATGATGAGGATTATTAATACTCATCGCAGCACAGAACAACAGGCTGGTCCCTGTCATGAGAAATTTAACAGTGTAAGGCAAAAGGCTTCTTTCTGAAGGCCATGTACAGATGTGGCAGAATGAAGTAGCCATGACCAATGCAATGCAATGGTTGCCTTTGAACTCCCCACTCCACAGTGGAGCTGGTGCTCTGCACAGCCTGTGATACACCCCAGAAGCAGCTGCATTTCAGCTGAAAAGTTGCCTATGAAACCACTACACACAGCCCTGGGGGTGAAACTCCCACTGACCATATCACAGCTATTACAGCCCATGATTGCCGATAGTCATGATGGTGGGATTTAGATTAATTTGCCATCGTTTCATCATTTACACTAAATGCCATGGTTCTTTGATAAACATTTCAGGCCTTTTTCCAAACAATTTTTCCATCGGAGCTGATGAAAACAGGCTGTCAGCACTCCCAGTAGAAACACTCCGCTCATGGCAACAGTCGCTGTCTGGCCTAGTGGTCTCCCCGGAGAAAGTCCAAGTGTGAAAGCAGTCTCAAGACTCCATTCCTGGAGCTGATCAGGTCTGGGAGGAAGGTCACCACTGATTCAAGAAGAAGATGATGCTCTTTCCCTCTGAGGGACTTAGGGGACAGCATAGAGCAGGTTTTGTCAGCCTGGAGGCTGGACTGGCACCAGCCAACCCAAAAAAAAGGAGGGACATGATGGCAGCACTCAGTGCTGGGCGAAAGGAACCATTTTCTCAGTACAAAGCAGGCGTTGTCTTCCAGGTGTTGGCACTAGCTGCCTGTATCTGGTGAGCTCTCCAGCAACTTCTCCCTCCTCCTTTACAGGTCTGTTGAGAGGCACTGACACCTAGGGCACAGGCCCCCAGATCACGGGGGGCTTCCTCATGGGGACTATCCTCCAAACGCTGTTACTTCTGCATCCATCACACAGAGCTAAATGAAGACCTTATTCCAGCCTGAAAGAAGCCTGAACCTGGAGCCAAACATGGCACCACTGGAGTCCATCTCTGTCTGTAGGAGGTCATTGAACACAGAGTTATGGCCACATTCTGTTTTTAGAGAATACACCATGCTAAGGCAGGACCCATGGGACCTGCTGGGTCCATGACTGACACCACAATTGGAAAGATGTCCCTGAGAGGCAGGTGAAGGTCTGGTAAGGCATCCCAGACTTAAGAACATAAGCATACCCCTCCCCTGGATTTCTGCATAGGTCCTGCCCATAAAGAGTCCTGCAAAATCTTTCATCTGTGCCTCCAAAGTCTGGCCTTAGGATCTGAGTTCTAATGGCAAAGCTTAATTAGATCACAAAGCAGTAGGGAAAGGATGACAGTCTGTATGTTGAGTTATGAGAGTCTGGCAGGTTTTTTTTAGAGTATTTATTAGGATATTGTCCAAAGAGGCCTTCACTGTTTGTGACACACCATAAATATCATCTGTCTCCCCTCACATCCCGAAACAGTGAGCTGTTCTTTGCCGCAATGCTGTTTGCAGGTCATCTTGATAACCTGTCCCACAGGAGGAAGTGACAAAAATAGATCTCCCCACTTAAAAAATCTCTTTATTTGCACTAAGCACTGATATTTTGCCTCTATAGACGTAATCAAACACCACGTTGACAGCGTGTGAAAAGTCTAAAATAAAGACTCCCTTAATCTGGAAATCAGCACCTGGAAGTGTGCGATCAAGGACAGCTGAAGCAGGGAGAGAGCAGAGCTTTTATCCAATATACTGAGGCATTGTTCAAGACATCCAACTTTGCTGAGGGCCAGTGACATCAGTAGAAGATAGCTGCTCTACGGAGAGATATGTAAATAACAGGATTTTTCCTGGCTACACTCCCTTTTCTCATCTAGACTTCCACTATAGGTGGATTTTGACGTCTTTTGTTGGATATCTGTGGCTCCACAGAGGCTTCTGTATCTCCAGAAATGTCAGAAGCTTCTGCAGCATATGCTTAGATTAATGGGACAGTGAATGGAGGAGCTCTGTGTGGACTTGTGAGCCTGACACAGTCACAGAGGTGTCTATGGAAGTCCTGAAGTTTCTGGGGAGCTATTATGCATGAGCATTACACTCAAAACAACTTGTACCTGGTAGCTTTTTTTAATCTCCCATTGTCAGCAGGGTGTGCTCATTCATACATGGCTCACAAGCATAACTTTGATTCTAAGGCATTATTTAAATACACAGGAAAAATTAAGCATAGAATTTATAGTTAACAGCAACTTATATGTAGAAGTTAAAGTAACACACAGCCAGGCCAAAAAGAAGGGGCAAATGTTCAGGCATAAGTACTACTTTTCTCTGAAGTAACCAAATTTTAGTTGATGGTATAACCTCCAGCATGGGAAATATTTTGCTGAGGATTAGATGTTTTTTTCTAGCTGGTACACTGAAACAGGGTTAAATTCATGGAAATCCTCAAGTCTCACTGTTGCAGAATTAAACAAGTAGAGACCTTCTTTCCAACTTTATAATCGGTGAAATCAAGACCTTCTGAGAACATCTACTTGGGATCATATGGAAGGTCAGTAGTAGACAGCTTAAGTATCCAGTAAAAGGAGATCAGCTCTTTAATGTTAATTAATCCCAGTGGACAGCTGACAAATGAGGCTATTTAAAGAACTATTTACTCTCATTATTCCAAATTGAAGAACAAATCGTTTTGAAAAATGCAGAATTGCTTCGCAACTGATCAGAGCTGAGGAAAAAGACAGAAAAGGTCAGATGACATATTGTGAACTAGTTTCCCTCCTCTGAAATTGTCTAATCAACTTGGCTTAATTATAGAACACAGCCCCCTCTGAGATGAGACTACAGCATAGCAAAATCTGTGGGCAATTTGGACACAACAAAAAAATAACATCTCACAGAAATCCCTGATGTCCCCATATTGTTTGCATGGGGACTAAGTTGTTCCATACACACAAGTCCTTGTTTAGATTGTTTGCTGCCATCCTCAAGAGAAGATATTGCAGTGGAAGTGAAGAATGAACTAACATACTCTAAACCCTTCCTTAGTCTCTTAGCTTCATGTCACAGTAAGTAATGAGTTTGGTACTACATCATGGCAATGTTATGACAGAAAGCAAAGCCCTTCTGACCTCGAATTAATTCTGTCTTCTCCAAGAGCTTTGTTTCAGGCTTCACTGGGGACATGTGTGTGTAACTTTAGATGATATCTGAAGGCATTTCATATGTTAGCCAAAAATGTGCTTTATATTTATGCTGGATTTTGTTGCTCCTTTCCATCCAAATAATTTTGCGGAAGGTGGGGAAATCTCAGGTGGAAAATCCCTTGATATGCCCTGATTCCCAGAGTAACAAACTTAAAAACGATAATCAAAAATGCCACTACTACATGATCTGTGTCTGCTGAAAGGTAGAGAGCAGTGTTCAGGATTATTGTAGGCGCTTAAACTAGAGGCAGAAAGTCAAGACAATCACACATTGCAGGCTGGCTATCTCAGATTAGAGAAGAACAGGCCAGTTTATGCATCTAGATCATAGAAATTAGAAATTAAAGAAGCCTGTGGGGTATTTAGACCAAGCATATGTTGTGTTGACGTTTATGGAAAAGTTCCATGCTGAAAAATGTCCTATTCCCTGTTGGTCTACAAAATATCTTCAGACTATTCAGTGTTACCCAGTTTCTGTCAATCAGCCTTCTCTCCCACCTCTATTGTTTCTGTCTCTCTCAGGATGTCTGAGACATTTATCCATTGTCTGGCCAGTGAATAGTTGATGCCTAGTTTACTTTAATTTTTGTTCCATCTAGTTTCAACTTTGAGTGAAGATGGAGGAAGCAGGGTGCTTAGGGAAGAGTTTCTTTGCATACTACAGGACAACTCATGCATATAATTTTCTAAGGTCAGGAAAAAATTAGAGTAGGACTAGAAACTCCTTGAGTTCTTCCTCATAGGATTCATACACCTATACTCTCAGCTGCCAGAGAAGGGCAGACCTTGACAATGCTCCTCACGTTTTCTAATTTTTCTGCATTATGGCAGGCAGGAATTGAGAACAACCCTATGCTTAGAAGGCAAGGAGATCTCTGCTGGGAGAAGGGAGACAAGGAATTAATGCTGAGCAGCAGTGCGACCACAGCTGTATCCAGGAACGGCTGGACTCTCCAGGGGCATGGCTGGAGTAGATGAAGTGAGTAGGTAATTCCCCAGCATCCCATAAAAGAGGTCGGCCAGGCTGTGGATATGCTTTCTTATTTGATTGGGGGTGGGGAAGCCCTCTTGGTCTTTGGGCTCTGCAAAAACCTCCTTTGGATTGAGACCAAGACCAGGCTGGAGAAAACCTTTGAACCTTTAGTGTCATGTGGGAACCCTCAAGTGTTTCTCTGTTTGGTAGTTTGGTGAAGTGTGTTTCCATAGTGATAGTGAGGGAGCAGTAGATTGCAATATAAGGAGCCATAAGACAGGTTAGAAGTTGTACTTATTTTCTTTTAGTACAGGTTTGAGGAGAGGTTTGAGTCCTGTGGTAAGTTCAGGGTTAGCAAAATCCCCTGAAGCTTCATGAACTGAAACTGTGTCAGTTCCCCTGTATCTGGTGAACCTCTGCTTTCCATGCTCTTTGCTGTCGTCAGATTCCTCACGTAAGGAGAGAATCATAAATTTCAACAAGGGGCAATTTTTGCCTAGTGTTTCCCACGTTTGTCTGAGTCTTTCATATGTCCACTTCTCTGCTGTTTGCTTGGAACAGTTGAATTCTTGTGAGCTGTTCAAATATTGCTACGTTGGATGGCTTGATCTGAAGTGTCAGGTTTTGCTCATGCAATGGTCCAGCTCTGTCTCATCTCAGGCATATAAATTAGGATCTGGCTAGCTTTCAGCTCCCTCTACAGTTAACAGAAAGAGAAACCATCTGAGGTTTACACAAGTCACCTGAGGTCCAGCCAGAAGGCCCTGGTCTCTCTCCAATGACCGAATGGGGAACTCATCTTGTCTGTGCTCCCAGCCTAGGCAGCTCAGTTACCAGCCGTAATTTAGGGAAATCATGATGTAAGGGATGTATATGAGCAGAGAGAGGCTCAGAGAGGAAGTACTTCTGTCAAAGCAATGAGATGCACTGAGGAGAGACTGGAAAAGGATTTGTGTCCCTACTTAGGGCTCAAGAAGAGGGAAGATGTTTTCAAATACCTTGGTTCCATTGCTGCAAGATGGGAGGCAAAAAGAGGAACCACTTGAAAACATGAGAAGAGACAGGTAATGGGGAAAAGCATCAGGGGATGGTACTCAGCTTCAGAGTAATTTGTGAGGCTCTAACTCATCCCAACAACGAGAACATGAAGGGTGAGCAATGACTCATGTTCATATGTTTTTCACAAATTGTTACACTATCTGATGTGCAGCAGAGTTGCTCCCTCCACAGAGGGACTGCATATCAAGCAACCAGGCTGCCTCTACCACTAATGTTTCCTACTTGCACCTCTGTCCTTTACTTTCCTGGCTCCCACATCACACCAAATGATCAACTGCTTTAGTGCATGGTAGAGAAGGGGTTTCTGGAGCTCTTAGAGATGCTTTTTTATGAGAGGAGATACAAAAGTAAGGTCTTGGAACCTGCAGCCATTCACCTATGTTTTTGTCAAGAAAATTAGTCTTCATGTTTCCTGGCTCCTGCTTGTGTGTTGCTTCCCTTAACTCCCCCAGCAAATTCTACATATTATACTATTTCCCACCCAGAACCAGTTTGTGCTACTGCTGTTTTCCATTAGACAGCCATCAGGAGGCTGTTTCAGTAGCAACAGGTACCTTGAGTCTATGAGGAGAGGGATTGTCAGAAACATTAAGCATTTGTGACTTCCCATGACTTGAAAATTAATGGTGTTCTTGGCACAAACCGTCTCATTCTCTAATATCTGGGCATTCCTCTTGCTTCCTTCACAAGGCTAGTCCTTTTAGATGAGCAGATCATGCAATGGAATGCAATTTGACTTTGCTTGTTCTGATTTTTTTCCTATTTTTGTGTTTGGGCTGCAATTTTTACTGTTTAGCATTCAGAAGACCAGTTCAACTGACTCTTTTCCACTACTTTATTTGCATGTCTTCCTGAGGTCTCTCTTCCCCGTGGTCCAACAAAAAGGCATGACATGAATCAAGCAGCAGGGGCATAGCCAGCTAACTAAAGGAAGGTGAAAAATTATTGGGAGATCTGAAGGTGGCAAATAGGCAAATGTGTGGTGAAACTGCCAAAAAAAAATTAAAAAATGGGAGTCTTTCTGAGCCAGTAGAGGGCATTTCTCCAGGCTTGGGGGACAAGGAACTTTGCTATGTCTCAGGGAGGAGAGTTTTGTTCTCCAACCGTTTGTTTTTTTTCTGTGGTTATAAGGGAGAATTTGAATCTGTCGCACTTGTCATCCTTACGTCTTCCTTCAGGAATTAACACACTAAAAAGTATTAATTTAATTTCACTGGCACAGTGTTGATCCAAGAGCTTGCTGGCAGCCCACCTCACTGTCTCTGACGTTTCTGTGGTCAAAAGCAACAACCAACAGCAGTCACAGGCAAGCGGGTCTCAGCATCCCAGGAGCAGGATTTCATTAAGGAGTGCCATGGCTCACTGCATGGGTGTCTCTCACCTCCTTTCTATTTGAAGCAGAACGGCCAAGAGAAACAGCCAGCAAACTAATCACTACCACAGCCTATTGGGAAGATAGGAATAATTATTTAAACCAGTCTTGAATTACTCATTGGCATGCATCTAATTAACAAATTCCGTTTATTCCTGTAACTATTGTGCAACAATTAGTGGGTGTTAAATTGACCTCTTCTGCCGGCAATTTCAATGGTGTAATTTTGCCAAGATGTCTCTGTTTTGCCTGCAATGCCTGGTGCCACTGAGAATAGTCTGGAGGTGGTCAGAGCATTTTGACTAAATTTACTTTTGCTGAAAAGTACCATTCCCTCAAAGCCTGGGGCGTTTTTGGGGGGAAGACAAAGCAATTTCAAGCAAGTTTTTTCTCTGGCCAAATTCCTGAACTCTGAGACCTGCTGGTCACTTCAGACAAGAGAGGAGGAGACATCTGAATAAAAGCATAGAGCCAAAAACAGATGTTCTGACACAATTATGCTTCACATGAATGTTGGGGTTTTTTTAAAAAAAAAATGCTGATCCTGCTCCAGGACAGACCAAAAAAACAAATTTCAAAACCTTGAACAATTTTGCAAAGCTGAATTGTCTTCCTCTGGAAATGCAAGCACGCCTGCCCCAGGCTGCAGAAATGTTCCTTGGGCTAGGAGAAGGAGCAAGCCCCACCAAGGACATGGGGCTCTGCCTCTCACTACTGCACCCAGTGCCAAAGATATTACGAGGCTCTGAAGCCATGGCAATCACCAGGAGAAAAATGGGTCTCTTCTACAAGCACATCCTGAAGAACTGGATTGCCATAAGAAGCTGTTTACTCCTATTCAGTTTCCAGGAGTCGTCTTCCTCCTGTGGGCTGGTGGGGTGGCCTGGGCAGATATCTGTCTTCACTGTGATACCTAGATACGCTCCTGAAGCTGGAAGCAACAGCATGGGTCTAGAATAACCTCACCTACCAAAAATGAGGCTGACATGAGGCTTTTACCCATATGCTAGGCTTTGGTTGTCCTATTTACAATTCGGTATCCTAGATTCTGTTTCATACAAGGAATCCCAGAGCCAGGCACAACAGTGACTATGTAAGCCAGATCCCAAAGCAAGGACTGAGCTGTGGCTGGAGGTATTGTACTTCAGGAGACACCATGGGGACTCCTAGAGAACTTTACACAAGCTGAAGTTCAAGATATGGCCCTTCTTTCATGGCTGAGCTCTCTATCACTGTGAGATTAATTAAATTACTAAATAAGCAAGAAACAAAGTCCTGGTAGCAGCTGTATTTTGCACAGATCCCACCAGGGCCCTGCCATTGGTGCATGTCTGCCAACCTGAGGTTGCCATCTTCTACACACACACACACACACCTGATTCTACCAATGGTGAGCTTAGCCCCTCCTGGGCAGGATGAGTACCACATCCCTTATCATTTCCCTGAGGTGTTTCCGTTTATTCATCAGTCTCCATCTTGGTTAGGTTAAGTCTGACCTGTTTTACATGGGTTCATACTGCTCTTATATTAATCATCACTAAGAGATCTTAGCTGCTCCCAGGGCCGTATTCATTCCAGCATGAAATGGTCCTACAACGTTTGTCAGCAATTTAGGACATTTGCTACTTTTCCCTTTGACCATCCTTGCTCTCTTCCACTTGCTTTTTATGTCGCTCCTATAAATAAAAATCTCCCTGTGATATCCAAAGCATTGGAGGTGGGGGGAGCTTGCTGGGGGGGAATGGGCCATTATAGAAAAGGCCAGGTGCTTGGCATGTCCCCAGCTTGCGAAGGTGGGAGCTGTCATGAGTCTGAAAAATATCAGTGTGGGAGTTATAAATAAAAGTTTTAAAGCCAGGGTTTTAGAAAGTCATCTTTAAATGCTGCATAATTTATAGCCTGCTGCAAAAAGAAGTGTGTGAGCTCTGGAAGCCAAGCTAACCCATTCTTTGCTCCTTCCATAGTTGAGCTGTTCTTATGCATGTGGTGAGGTGTATGCTGGACATATAAAACTCAGGATTTTAACTACAAGTGCCTCCTTACGCAGGTTTATCTGAGTCACTGTGGCTAGGTTCCTTTCACCTCCTGGTGTCTGGAAATAAATATCTTTGGCCTCATTGAAAAAAAATGGAGTCATGAGTAGGGATGCTGCACTCAGGTAGGGCAGTGTTGAGAGACAGCAAGAAACTCAGCAATAAACAAGCAGGCTCACTGTGTACTCTGTACAAGTGATGTACTCTCTCAGTGACTCAACTCCTCCTCTTTACAAGAGGGATTATCCTAAAAGATTGAGAAACTTCTTTCAATAGCAGCTACAAAATGCTTTGCTCTTTTCTGACAGAACATAGCCATACGAGAGACAGGGGGTAAGGGCCTGCCCCAGGGAGGGCAGAATAGCTGCCAAGCTGGCATTTACAGCAATCGTTTCATCCAACCCTGGAAGTGCAGCTACCTCTAGGATGTAACATAGCAGATGTGCTATCACCATCCAACAATAATAAACAATGGGAAGCAGAACGCGCTTTCAAGGCAGCTGAGTCTCTTGAGAGGATCTAGCCCACCACATTATCATTGCTCCCCCTTTTCCACAGCTGGAAAAAAGTCTGGAAATCATGAGTCCTAAAGCAAAACAAAATAAAATAAAAGAAGTATACAGTGTCAGAGCTTTAGTATCAACGGCAAATAGCTGTAATGCTGATGCCTTCCCCAAAAGATGGTCCAGTGTATGCTCTGCTGCCCATTTCACCACCTGGGGGCTTGCTTCTGTGGTGATGTAGAAGGACCAGTGCCACCTCTCTGGTCTCTCTCACCTAGCTTCGCCCCAGACATCGGCATCCAAGCCTTGACTTGTTCAGAGCCTGCTGAACTGGTGAGATTTAACAGGATCTCACCGCCCAAAGTGCTGTGGCTTGAGGCTATAGATTTAAGCAGAAGCATTAAGCACCCTGCTCTTTAACTCATTTCTAATCCATTTATTTAAACTTCAGAGTGGTTTTAAAGCAGAAGAATCAAAGGCGAGAGCAATTTAGAGTTTTCCAGCCCGACTCTGAGATCTGACCTCTGCACATATCCTGGCTGCCTTTAAAAGTGCACCGGCATAAAAGCACAGTTTGTGACAAAGCATCTGGAAGGATTAAAAACTTTCTGGGACGGAATATGCTTCGTCAAGGACCTCTTTCCTATCTCAACTCAGCTGCCAAAAAAAGATCTTTCCTCAGGGGGCTTCTAACCCGCCTGAGGGATTTAGAGAAGAATTGCTGAGAAGAGCATACAGCAATTTGATTAAGGGGATAAGCGGGAGGGGGAAGGAGGTAAGGGATAGAAGGGGGAAACAGGATTAAAAAGAAAATAAAAGAAGTGGGAAGTAACTGAGCTGAATGAATCTGTGTAAGGCAAGGTTTGTGGAAGCATCTTGGAGTCCAGACTTTGGGGGCTGTTTTGCCTCCTGGTGTGCATGACATCCCTCAGCAGTGCACAAAGCTAAAAACCAAGGGGGTCTCAGGGAAGTTGGGAACAGGAAGGACAGAGCTGCTGAAACAGAGCAGAAAAAAAAGCAGCAGGGCAAAGGGATTTTGAAGAAGAGTTTCAAGCTCTAGTGTGGGCTCTTCACACTGCATGTCTGCTTTTGCCTCCTCCTTGGACAATACTTGGGAAATCGTTACCTGATCCCTCCCACCTTTGTTTACAAAGGCAATCTGGGTCTATTAATCCCTGCTTCATTTCTTCTCATTCTGTCTGGATAGTCACTATGAAGTAAGTGGTAACCAATCTCCCAGCCCATGGAGTCAGTCTGTCTTCTTATTTCCTTATTCATTAAAGCAGACACCTTAGAAAGGCCAGAAAATATTACCAAAGCCCAGGAGACTTGATCTTCAGAATAAGGAACCAGTATTTCAGCCTCAGAGTCAACATGAGTCTGGGGCACAAGACAGAGCTGGGTATGAAAACAGGCCCTTCAGCTGAGGAGCAAGCAGTCTCTGGACACGCTGCTGTTTTCTTGGTTTGTCTGAGGTTTTTGTTGTTGGGGTTGTGGGAGCTGGGTTTTTTTTTTCCCACCTTCTGCTCTCTTTCACCCCTCCACCCTGAATTGGCCTGACATTAGAAACTGATGTGAAATGAAGAAGCTGCCTGCTAGGATGGTTTCTTCTCTCTTCATGATTCCTCCTGCAAGCCAACTCTCCCACTGTGTTATTACAAGTGTATTTCTGTACACCACCATGCTAGGTGCTGTACAGATTCAAACCGAAAAAGAAAAAAGAAAGAAGAAACACTGGACAAACAAACTGTTTGTACATGTAGTACTACTGATGCCTGGTTTCCCACTGATTTGTGTCTGGTGATTAATGAAGACGTCTGTTTGAAACTTTTCCTGTTCTCAGGACTCTAATTTTAAACACATGAACTTGTGCTACCACATATTTCTGTATCTCTCTCTGAGTGCTTATTTTTGCTTATATCTCAGAAAATCTCTAAGAACTCTATCACTTGGGCAACAGGTTTGACAGTTGTTTGGAGGGGAACAGATTTGCACATACAGACAATACAATTGCTTAAGTGTAGCTTCCTTAGGAAATTGGGTGAAGAAGATCCTTCCCAAGAAGGATCCAAGAAGGATGATTCCTCCCAAAGAAATGTTATTACCTAGCAGCCAAACAAGATTTTGGGGCTCTTGTGGTCTGAGCTAAAAGACAACCAGTCAATGCAGATGGACAGGCAGGGGAGTTCAGCTGAACAATGAGACAATATTGAGCTTAGTCAGCTCAAGCAACGCCAACAGGCGCTTGAACTGCTTTTTCTCCTATGGCTACACTGCTTGCCAATTGTTAGGCTTGGAAGGCATCTACCCTACATCTCTGCTGGGGTCAGAAAGTTTTAGGTCAGCTTGTTCAGGCATGAACTGGAATAGGGAGGACATTTCACTCCATTGGATGGATGCCTCAGTTCAGCTTCCCTGTGCTGAGTTGTATTTTGGAGAGGACATCCCTGCCACAATCTGGTGGTAGCTGTGGCTTTGGAAGTCACATCTCAACTAGCTTTATTCCTGAGGGGAATATCAATGTGATGTAAGGAGTTTCAGCTGGGAGCTCAGACTGTAAAAGCAGACCAGAAAGTTTGATGGATATCTGGCAAAGCCGGATCCCAATGAGCTTGATTCATTTTCAAGTCTGTTCAACTTGAGCTGCAGTCCTGACTTTAGTTGCAAGGCACTTGTATCCTCAGGGAGGATTTCTGCCATCCAACGACAACTGTGCTGGATAAGGTGCCCCCTCTGAGTTCAACGGTTGAACCAAAGAAGAGAGAAGCATTGCTACTGTAAGGACGTAGAGCTAGCAGGAGGAAGAAAGGAAGTCAATGACCAAGAAAATATAACTTATGGTGACAACTGCTCCACTGAGGAGTCCCCCCAAAGATATAAGCAAAACATTACACTTTTTTTTAGTAACAGCATAATGGAAATGAGATCTGGAGTGAAGACTATATGACACAATCTTCTGCCTTCCTCCAAGAACAGACTGGAGAGGGAAGTCTAACTGGTCTTCATTGTTTCATGTTTATTCTACACTCATGGCTGGTTAGCATGTTTCTAAAACAACTGTGGTTGTCATATATGGCAACACACATCCAAACAGCACAGTGGGCTTTTGTATTGCAGCAAGATATGAACAGACAACACATGTCACACTAGGTCCTTCTATTCCATAACACCACTGCTGACAGTGGCTAACAGCAGATGCCAAGGGAAAAGATTATGAAGAGGGTGAATAGAAATTGTTTTATTCTTCCACCAGTCTTCAGCTTCAGGACTTCCAGAGATGGAGATGAGGGCTTTCTGCTTAAATAGCTGTCAGTACCTTTTTTCTGGCTGCCCTTTATCTTTGAGATCCTGACTTACACAGTTAAGGACCTCTGCAATGATGGATTGTCTTATGAATATTACCTCATATCAAAAAATATCAAGATTTCAATGTCTCTGGTTGTAACTCACACGGAATAAATTTGTCTATATGTTGACTACATGAATCCCTCTCATTCAGATATATCTAGAACGTCCATCACTATTGAATCTCATCATCACCAGCCAGCAAATAACAAAATACCAAAAACTTGTAGGATACTAAAGTCATAAATACATATGTACTCTTTCCTATGGTTTATCTCCATTCCCACCCTTTTCCCCAGTTTATGCTATCGAGGGCATGCTTTTCCTTCTTCTGACACGCTGGGTGGAAAGCCTTTTGGAATGCCTAACATTACCCCTCCATCTTCTCTTTTGTCAGTCACGAGACTAATTCCCTTGAGAATAACCGTCCAGGAAATAACACATTTGTTTTGCGGGGAAGAGTTAAAGGGAACTTTATCACTTATATCACTCTTGGCATAACTCCTAAGTCTTAGAATCAGGCCTGAGCATAACACAACTTTTGGCAAAGCTTTGTTTCAGGTGATGGGTTTTGGTAGGGACCCTTTCGTCTTGATACTGACACTTGACACAAACTGTTCTGCTTTGATTTCTCTTCTTAGAATAGAAAGAGAGAGAGAAAGCAAGCATTTTCCTTCAGCATCGTAAGTAACAACCTAAAGGAAGGTCATTACTTACCAGGGCTGAAGTAAAATACACCACAATACAAACTCAGCCCAAGGAGACTGAAATGACACAGTGCAGATGTAATTGTAAATGGCCACAGACAATATAATCTTTTGTAAAGAATTCCTAGGGCACTGCCTTCATTTGTCAGTTCCCAAGCTTACCTGGAATGCAGGTAAGTAAACCAAGGAAGGATCACTTACTAGTAAAGCCTTCCTCAGTCTTTCCCCTCCCTCCCATGGCCAGCTCATTCCTACTGAACATGTTCGCTGATTTAGACAATTTGCCTCTATTGTCTGTCTGTTGTTTGGCTAATTCACCTATGGAAAATGGAAGGTATCAGATGCTGTTCAACAGAAACTTGAAACTGAGCGTAAGTGCAAGGTGGGTATTGTATCTCTTTGCAATTTGCAGACACAAATCCTTCTCCTTTCCTTTCTCTCTTGGTCACTCTTGCCTTGCTGGGGACTTGCAGTGTTAACTGTTCATGCTCAAGACCTGCTCAGCCATTGAAATAGGTAATTCAACAAGGACTTTCTGGGGCAAGAGAGAGGAGAAAGTCTCTCAGTCATAACATAATCTAAGAGGATCCAACTCATTATAAGTTATTCCAATATCAAGATACTCACTATCTCATTCTTCATGGTGGGCTTTGCCAGAATGACTATTGTGCCTTACACACAAATATATTGACTTGTCCACTGTAAGTTTTTGGCTGCGCCTGCCTTATGTGGTTTCCCATTGCTTGATAATTGCTAATCCAGTCCAAGCCTGAACTACACATGGATGGGATTCCCTAACCTCTCCTGTGGTCCTAGTCTAACGGTCTGATTAGTCTCAAGCAATATGTGGTTCCCACCCTCAATATCTGGGGTCCCTCGAAGAATTCTCTTAATAGAAACTCAGTCCTTGAGGTTTCTCAAACCCTGACTGGATAAAGCTGGGCTAGAAATTGTTCTCTTTTTTATTTATTATTATTATTGTGTTTTTGTTTTCTTTTCCCGTGGAAAATGTTGAGATTTCACCAAACAATGAAAATGTTTGGCTAAGAGCCCTCCATTTCAGTTCAGAGATGCTCTCCTGTGGGAGTTGTAGCTGGTATGCTTTGTGTTCCTGTCCTTCCCTGTGAGCTGACATTCCTGGTTTGCCCACATCTCTCGTGGTGCACCATGGTCCCCTCTCTTGCTGAGACAATGCCATGCACCATGGAAGTCATATCACCATGGTGCTTTGTGAGAAACGCGCTTTGCAATGCAAGCCCAGCTGCTAGAGCAGGATGGGATCACAAAGCTCTGCAAGTGACAGCTTCTAGGAGACACTATCCAAAGATTTGACAGCTGAATCTCCAGGCCTCATGCCACACTCTGAAGCCTTGATGAGAGATTGGTCACAACTTAACAGAAAACAATTTTGCTTTTATTGAAAGGCAAATTTTCCAGTGAAAAATACTCCAATGGAAAATTTCAAGCAGCCCTAGAGGAAGTTCTTTCCAATGCCCTTTGCATTGTAGTTTGCCAACTTAATCTCACTTTTGTTGGATTTCTTTTCTGTTGTATCTGCTTAATCTCTGATAACAGAGGGAGAGCTCCTTTTCACACAAATGTGAGATCAGGGGAAGCTGACATATGTTACTAACAACATATGGAAGGGTTTGTACTTTCCAAATGGACAGATTTACAAGGTGAGCTCTCATTAAGTTCCTGAAGAGAGGAAGATGTTTCCCTGTCTTTTGTATGTATTAACAATGAAACAAAATCCCTTTCAGATCTAAACCCAGCAAATAAAGATCACCTCTTTTTTTAATGTTTCTTTGCAAAGGGTTTTGAAGCTCAGCATCACATTCAACTTGTTTAGTTTTTTCTTTCTTTTGAACTCATTTCAGGCTGGTGAAAGGTGCCAAACTGCCTGAGCTAAAGATCTTGCTCAGTCTTTTTTTTTTTTTTTTCTTTCTTCTTTTTTCAAGAGAAAAGCAAGAGAAAAGTCCCATGCTGTACTGAAGACCCCCAACTGACTGGACTTCTCACATGCTTTCAAAAAGTTTACTTTTACAGCTAACATCTACTTTACTATCTTAGTGAGGTAGTAAACCTGTTCACCTAGGCTAGTAAGACCCACCTTCTTCTACCAAGCAGCAGCTTCCACTCACTCTTCAATGCTTCTAAGCAGAGTGGGACCAAAAGGAGTGACCCAGAGGTCACCTTTAGCTTTTACGGTATCCTTTAGCAGGGCACAGAGCTACATGACATCCCACAAACTTTTCTTTCTTTTTGTTCTTTTTTCTCTTTTTCTTCCTTAAGTCCTTAATTTGCATATATTCTTTTGTCTGAAGTGATGCTGCAGCAATTGCTAATTGCCCAGTGGCATTTTTGCTGTGTATGTGCTCTAGATCACCTGCATTTCAGCCCGGAAAGGGGGGTAGGGGGCATGTTTATATACTTGAGGGTGGGAAAATGCAGTACACAGCATATTCTGTTCCAGGCTAGCTGTACAGTTCATCTCCAGATCCCAGGTTCCCCCATTAAAACCTACCCCCTGCCCCAGGGAACAGCCTGGCAAGCTCTTCTGACCCGACAGCACTGGCAGCTGTTTGGCAGCTTCTGAAGTAGATCCAATCTGGTATGAGTTTGCTACACTTTCATTTTGTCTACATCTTCCAAACAAATAACTGAGTCCAGAATCCCAAGCTGTGTTTTGCAATGGAAATGCTTCAACGTCTGGGAATTGCTTCTGCTGCAGGGAAGATATAGAATGCTGTTAACTGTTTAAAGGGTCAGTGAAGAAGGGAAGGCAGTCCCACATTTATGGGCCAAACACTTGCTTTCAGGGTTTCCTAATGAATGCCATGTGGTTAGGGAACCTGGTGAAACTGAGGGAGCCTGTGGATGTCTGTCTCTCTGAGTCAGTGCCCTCAACATTCTCGGACCAGCATTTTCCTGTTAATTTCCCATCTCTTCCATTAATCTTCTTTTACTGTCAGACCTCTTAATTGGAAACATTATACCTTTACTGTTCAGCATAGCTCCACTGAATAACTGAGTTCCATTCCATAGCCTTGTGGACTGATGATCAACACGAACTGGGAGTTACCTTGGTTTTCAGACAGACATAACTTCTCACATGTAACACCACTGGACTTGATGTGAGGAGCAGCAGAAAGAAGTCAGCAGTGTTCAAGACCACATCACTTAGTGATGTACACAGATGTCTTTCTGCACCTGACATTCCTGTATAATCCAAGGCAAGAGAGTAAATCAAATAACAGCTGATGTAAACCTTCACTTAAAGCTGGAAAACAGTGGGGAAAATATGGCTGTAGGAAGTCCAGGTTTTCATTTTTGTTTGTGTTTGAGAGAAGAAAAATTAGGAGAGAAGAAATTCTTATCTTCCATTCAGAGGTCTCTAGAGTTTTTGATTCCCTTTTCAATAGTCTCAGAGCATCCACATGATTGGACTTCATGGATTAGCTGGATTATATTACAACGTATATAGGAATGGACAGTCTCAAAGCTTTTCCAAGCAAATAAGGTTTCCTTATTTTCAGCTGGAGTATGGGAATGGGAAGAGACTGGGCATCCTGCCCCAATCCACGTAAGAAATCAGCAATAACACCGGGCACAGAATCCCTGTCTGTGCTTTATTCTCACTACTGCTCCTCCAGCCCCATCCCTCCTCTACAGAACACTCCTTTCTAGAACCTAATTAAAAGAGAGAAGGTTAAATTGTTTTTTGCAACTTCTCTAGAATTTCTTCTATCTCCCCATGAGAAATCCTAACTGGAGAGTTAAAAACAAATCTATCAAGATTTCTGCTTTATTAAACTACATATGCCTTGATCACACAGCTAATCACAGTTCATTTCATCTCCCATTCCTTCCTTATGTTACTCCAGTGCAGCAACAGAGGGGCTGATCCAAAATCACATAATACCCTGAAGAAGGCATGTCAGTTCAGGGTGTATGTATCTTTAAACCAAAATTTGCCCAAATACAGAAGGATGACAGATTAGCTCAATGCAGCATCTTTACTTTTCCTGCCTGACTAAGTTTTATTCAATTTTCCAGCTGCTCTGACTCAGGTCAATGATTTGCCAAAGGTCAAAAGCTGAGTCAGGAGCTTGGAAAACCCACAGTCCTGCTGTCTTACAGCTCAGCTTGGACCATACAAGCCCTGTAGGTCAAACCCCTCCTCACTTCCATCAATCTCTCCTATTCCAGAGCAAATGGCTTTCTTCTTGGAAGAGGTAATAACCCTTCCAAGCCCCTAACTGAGCAGGATAGGCACAGCTGCACTGGAACACACCTGTACTTTTTCTAGCCAAGTACCTTGCAAGTATCTTGAGAGTGGCTGATGTCAGGTAAGTTCAGAAGAAAAAATTATCTTAACCAGCTTATTTGCAAGACACCTAATCCCTAAGGCATAAGCAGCTTGCTTCCCCTTTCATTCACAGCCCACCCCAGAGCACTGCCCTACACCAAGCTACATCCAGCCCCCAGAAATTCCTTCTGGCTCAGAATCACAACTCTAATGACAGCACTGGCAGGCAGAGGCCTGGGTCATATTCACCTCCTTTTTTGGGCATAGCCCTCTACCTCCAGCTTTGCTGCAGCTCTGTCCTGAGTACAGTGCAGGGCATCCTGCAGCTCCGTCACAGTTCTGGCCTAAGCTCCAGTCCCAGCTGGTGGTGGGATGGCACTGGCTTGCAGCCCAAGGACTGACAGAATTTGGATGGCACTCATCTGACATGGTGCTGACAGCCTCATCTCAATTAATCACATTAAGCATTCTCTACAGCCCATTGGGATGTAATCAGTGGAGTCAGTAGAGACTTGGGCATGGATCACCATATCCAAAAGTAACTGTCTACATTCATAGAGATGAACTGTATCTGAAAATGCTCATTTTGCCTCCTAAATGTGGCTTGAGAGACTAGTTCATATGGCAACCTCCACATCACAGACAGCTAAAACGAAGTTGTGTAAGTGCTTTATTGCATCCAACTGAACCAAGAGATGGGCAGATTTTTTTCCCATGCAAAATCCTCTTCTTCCTCCACTTTCTCTGCATTCACCTCTTCATTTCATCAGAGCAATGAAGACTCTAAGATTTTCTCTATCTCATGCTGTCTGGGATCGCTCAGTCTACACTTACCCATTTCTAACTCTCATGTCGTAGCCATGCTGTATTTGTTCACAGAACAACTATCATTTAATCTTAGTTTTCTTCACCTAGAAGACTGTTACTCCAGAACCTGTGTAAGCCATCTGAAGTGCAGCCCTCTCAGCAGCAGACTTGCCATTAGTTTGGGTTGTCCCAGACACAAACCACCTATGTAACTGAGGGTTCATTCACAGAAAGAAACTGTTTCAAAGAAAGAAACCTTGGTAGAAGGAGGAAGAAGAACTTACAGAAGCCCCAGCCAAGCTCAGGGGTATGTTATGGTGATGATTTGGCAGTAGACACCAGGACATCAGGAGTCCTTGCTCCCAAATAGCTATCATTGGATTTTGAAACAACGTTTTGATAGGGAAGTGTGACACAAAACAGAGGAAAAAGGAGGGAAAGCAAACAACCCATGCCATAAAATTTTTTGGATCTGTGTTGTGCAAAGTCATTGGAGGAAGATTTGGTTTGGACTTGGTTTGGGGAGCTTTTGCATTTTTTAAACAAATGCATACAACCGTCACTCCTCAATGGGCACATTTGTACCCATGACTGACTGCCTGGCAGCTATGCAAAGTCTTTGGGATGATCAGATCAGAGTGTGGTGCCTCTCAAGCAAAGAATTTCATAAAGGAGTATCTGAACACTAATTAGCTATTTTAGCATATTCAAAATTATATCTTTGCTATCTTTGTGTTCGCTTTCCCTACAGAGCTCTCAAAACATCTGACAAAGGAGCATTATTGTCAGGAGAGAATCTCGGTGGGGAAACTGAGGCACAGGCTTACCAGGTTATGCTCTACCCTGCAGGTTGGTGTCAGAGCTGGGAAGAGACTCCAGCTCCTCCCACCCTTCTGGGTAGTGATAGCCAATATTTCCTCAGAGTTTCCTCCATGGCATGCCTCCAGATGGAGTCCTCATAGCAAAGCTGGACTCATATCCCAAAATAAGTGCTGATACCCTCAGTGGAGTCTGTAATTATTCTCTTTGCTGCCTGGCTGCCCTCTCCCCTGCCTTCCCTCCGGGCCTGGACACCTGTGTTGCACTGTGATTGCCTCCTCGTTTATGGCAAACAAGTCTGGATTCTCCCACTGTATATTTTTAAGACCTCTTGAAAAGATCTGTTTTCTTTTTTCTCTCTTTTTTGCCTTAGCGTGTGTTTTTAATTGGATCCACTGCCATTCTTCTCCTGCTTGCTAACGCTTTTCTTTGGGGAAGCACAAGTTTTTTACAGCCCTGCAAATACTCATTCCTCTTTGCCAAGCCAAGTCCATTTCTTGGGGATAACCTGGCTCTGACCTACTTGTCTGTTATACAATAAATGCTCTGCTTTCAGATCAGCCCACTACCATTCAACTCCATACCACTCAGACATCATTTGTACACCTGCAGGAGAGTGGAGGAAAGTCACAGGTGGCAGCTGGTCTCTTCAGGAAGGCTAGGTGCTTCCCCTGAGGGAAATCACTAACCCATCCCAACAGTACCGACATTCAGAGGCATCTCTCGTTGATGCTCAACTCTCCTTTCATACCCCCCTGCAATGTCTTTTCTGCAGCGACCCAAGCCTGAAGCCAGGCACTGGTGTCAAGGTTTTCATCCTTTTCAGTTTCCCTCTGGTACCGTTTGCTTCGAGGAACATTCCTGTGGTTCCTGCCAGGCTCCCTTCCAGGGAAAAAGATTCAGGTGGCTTCGTTCCCTTTGTCTTTGCCAAACGTTTACATTCCTGCTGATGCTGCAGGATAGCAGTGTCACAGGCGAGAGCACTGGCAGGAGAGCCTGGCCTCTGCTCCCTGGCCACAGTTACATGGCACAGGGCATGGAGAAACTGAGAAAGGACCAATTTGCATGGTTTCCGCTAGGAGATACAGCAAGCACATTTTATATTGATGACTGCGTGCTAATTAGCAACACTGACCAGCCCAAAGGTAGAGGATTTTTTGACTCATTAACAACGGTAGTGGTTAACTAAATTCCTCATCTGTCTTCTGGTCAGAGCTTTGGGATCTTTCCTTCACTGCAGATTGCACTGAAGACATTCAAGGACAAATTTGATGGCTCTGTCTATATTGCTCCAAGAAAGGGTTGGTGGAGAAGCACACGCAGCACCTTCCACCTCACACCCCTCCTCAGGAGAAAGGACAGATGTCCTCAGCAGGTTTCCCTTAGGTAACGTAACGTTATTACCACAGGAACAGAAAGGCAAATTTCTGTCCATATCCTCTACTACCCAAGATGATTTTGATTGGGGAGCTGCAATATCTTTGCATTTTGCAGCTCATCGACAGAGGTCCAAGCCGGACATCTTTGAAGTTTCAAGATCAGGTTTGGTCGTCTCATTCAGACTTCTGAACTAACCCACTGCCACAAGTACAGTGATTTAAGGCACAGTAGGGTGGAAGATAGCAAGCCAGACAAAAAATAAAAAATCACAGGTTATGCATGTGATCAGTAGCCTCAGGCACTGATCTGCAAGGAGCACTTCCAAGCCTCCATGACCTTGCCTTGCCTGTCAGATCAAGAAAAAGTAGTTGCTACGACACCACAAACCATATTTCTCAGGCTGAGATGTGCCAGAATTTCAAACAGATGTGGCAGTGCAAACAAGAAGCCCCTTTGGGAGCGTGCCAGGAGGCTCAGACAATGCAACAGCATCCAAACATGGTTAGAAGCCATTCAGAGCCAGCCCAGAAAATGGCCCATACAAGTACTTTCTGGCCTGCCTTGCAGCTGAGCCCAGAGCAACTCAGTAAACTGAGTGGTACTGGAAAGCTTTGAAAGAAAGTTGCTGAGTCGGGAACTCTGCTGAAATAGCACCTGCCTTCTTTTTTTTTTTAATCTGCCTTCTTTTCTTTCTCTCTCTTTTTCTTTTTTTTTTTTTTCTTTCAGGGCCACGTTTATAGCTGCTTTTTTTTTTTTTTTTTTTTTTTTTTTTTCTGCTTGGAAAAGCTATCCCCAGGCCTGTTTGGCATTTGCTCTTGGCCTGAGCCTTCACATGAAGATCCTCTGTAAATAGGCTAATGTTGGTTTCATTTCCACTCTGAAAGCAAGAAGGGATCCTTCTGTTTCATTAATCCTTTCTTCTCCAGCTGTAATGGAGAGGGCTGCAGTGGGGCAGGAGGGGGTTTTTGGCTGGAAATGACACCGGCCAGACTGTAGAGGTTCTGCGGGAACAGGTTGACTTTGTCAAACCGTTTGCCTGAAATCAAGGTTTCCCAGGGAAACGTGCCAGCTCATCTTTCACGTCGAAAGGTCAGAAACCCACTTCCAGCAAATTTGGACATTTTGAGGTTTCACTCAGAGGTGGAATGAATTATTTTCATTAGAAGTGGGTTTTTCAAAGAGAAGGAATATCTCTCCTTAGTCTAACAAGGAGAGCTAGAAAAACAGATGCACTTTCAGGCTCACCGGCCCTTCTGCAGGTCTGAAACTGGGGTGCACCTTTTTCAGCAGCACACGGGAAACACTTGTTCTTGGTTTAACGCCTCCATGTCAGCTGTTCAGACAACTTGAGGAAAGAGCAATCAGCCTCTGGGGGACAAGGGGAAGAGATACTAGCAAAGAGAGAGGGGTCAAAGTAATAGTGTGAGACAAAGAGAGGTACAGGTAGCTGAAGCTCTGTGTGTCTGTTCAATCTGTACTTTTTATCTCCAGTTTTAGTATCCAATTTATTTTGCATTTTTATAATTATTCTTTTGCTCTTGTGGCAATTCTGGAACATTCCCAGGTGCAGGAATTCTGGGCTTTAGCTCCTGTCCTATACTGGGATTAAAGAGTAACAAGTCTGCTGCTCTGGGAGAAGGCAGGAAAATGCTGGCATAAGAACAGACAGTAAAGAATATTTTTTTCTCCTTTCTCTGAAGGCTAAGGAAGCCTGTGTGGCCCCCATAAGAGGTGTTAAAGCAACTAGAGCTACCCTCAGTTTTATTCGAGACGCCATTTGCTGTTGGTCATTGCATTAACTGAAATAACTGGTACACGGAAATTTCCTGACCTTGACTCTTCTCCATCCCCAGCCCTTGTCTTGCCTTCTATGGGACCCTGGTAGCAGGATAAGGATGAATTTAGCTCTGTCAAAACATCACTTGAGCAACTTACGTGACAAAGTGAAAAACAACTGTCCACTCGAATGGCTTAGTTCTGCTACTGGTGGTGCACAGAGGAAAAGGGCATCTGTGTTTGAATAGAGAGGGAGATGAATCACTGGGAGAACAGGGAAAGAAAGACCCTCTTTGCTGTCATACATTTGGGTCCTCAGGCAATTCTGGACACTGAGAGCCCTCCTGAATTCCCAGGAGTAGATGGATAATGCAATCACTATATATCTGCTTATTTTATTGGGAGAGAATTCATGAGACCAATCATGGATTACAGACTTGTTCTCTGCATTTTTGCAGGTGTGTGGGCAGCTGAGGACATGACAAAGGAGGAAGGAACGATGCACGGTTGTGGGAGACCAGCTCCCAAACAGGAGAGTCAGTCTGGGGGAGCTCAAAGGAGCTGCTTGAAAACATAGTGGTATTTTTTCCACATTACACGCACTTTCCAGGAGAAGTTCCTTTGCCACTGAATGCTGAGGACACCAGAAGCAGGAAAAAGGATTTACTGAAGATGTTGCCTATTAAACACAATGGTCTACAGGGCAGCCTTCTCACCAAGTCCTTTAAGGAGACGATTAATAGAAGTTGGTAGGTCCCAACCAGAGAATGGATAGTGCTGTAACTTTCTTTCTTAAAGCTTTTTCCCCAGGCAATTTGCCCCTGACCACGGTAGAAGAGCCTGCTCAGCTGGGTGGACATTCAGTCTGACATTTGCAGAGGACATTTGACGAAATACTTGGGAAGCAGAGTGCCACCAGCACAGGCAAATGGGGA
Organism: Leptosomus discolor; assembly: GCF_034619465.1. Taxonomy (NCBI): domain Eukaryota; kingdom Metazoa; phylum Chordata; class Aves; order Leptosomiformes; family Leptosomidae; genus Leptosomus; species Leptosomus discolor. The sequence continues at coordinate 17,057,916 of NC_141395.1, read as the reverse complement.
AGCAAAATGACTGTCAGTGTGTTGCATTCAGCCAAGGGGATACCTTTCTGCAGTGAATCTGAACCCTTTCAGGAACAAATTCATCAATGTGAGAACTAAAACATTGGGGAAACTCAAGCTGGACCCATCTAGTGCTGTCTGGCCCTGATGAGCTCATGTAGCAGAGAAATTTCACCAGCGAGAACAGGAGACAGTAAGTGACAGGTCTCACAAAGGGCAGTCCAAAATTCTCTCCTAGGGAATAAATAGCATGTTTACCGGCACTGTCAGCACCCAATGCTCAGCTCTGCACACCTACAGATGAGTTTCTCCTGAATTTGAAGCCAGTCCCTCTCTGTGTCTTTAGCTGAGCAAGCTAGCAAGGGCATCATAGAGTTTTTAAAATTATTATTTATTTATTTATCTATTTATTTGACTTACTACATGTAAATCAATTCCTCCTTTGTCATCCTGGCAGCGTTTTGGTGAGTGGGAGGATGCGTGGGAGCGGAGGCTCCTGTATGGTTGCACACAACTCCCTGCCTCCTTCTTGGTACACAAAAATTGTTTCCCAGCACTAGGTTTCCATATTGTTCTGCTGGAAGAAACAGAGCTGGGCATGCTCTCTCTGGGCCTGATCTTATCTAAAAACGCTCCCATCGCTGTATTGCGTAGGTATGGGATGGCTGTGGAGAACCTTATTTTGGCAGTCCTCAGCAAGCTGTATGGGAGCTCTGATTTTCACATACCCTGCAGCACCTTTTGCCTCCTTTACATCTCAACTTTTTTTTATCCCTTTGATCTAAGAGAGAGGGAGCTTCCTCCTTTATTCCCTTGTTAGGTTTCAGGCCCTGAAGGTTTTATGATCATTAAGTCATGATCATAGAGAATCTGATTCAAAGTCAGAGAGACATCTTCCTCTATCTGCCCTCTCCAAGAAATGAGTTTCCAATCTGACCCAGGAGAGAGAGGAAAAGTGACACAATCAGTATCAAGACAGAATCTGAAATTGCCTAGCAGGGAAAAAGATAATTTGTGTGAGAATAACCTATTGGTTTCTAACCCCAAAAGGCAATTAGTCACCAGAGACTCACAGTGGACCACAGCCACAGTGTCTGGACCCAGAGCTGGATCAGAGCTCACCTCTCCCTTCACCAAAGTGGTATTTCTAAATCTGAGCTCCCACTGGCAATGAGCCTGAGTCAATTTTACAGTAGTGTTCGACCCGGGAAACTTTTGTCTAAAGTCATATACTTCTTCCTTTGAGATCAAGCAATTAGGACATGTCAGTTAAAATGCATTCATTCTCCTCTCTTTTGTCTCCTCATGTCAAAAGGCAGGTGCCAGCAGTGTCACTCAAGAAAGACAGTGGACTGGGAGAGATAGAAGAATGGAAAAAAGCTGCCTGAGATCCATGTCCTTTTGTCCTTTCCTTCATCCAGATTTCTTCTGTTCCCTACATCACTGAACCTACCATTGGTCTAGCAGCCTGGAGAGGAACCCACAAAACACACATCAGCAGGGCTTTCTGATCAGCTGGAGAAAGTATGGTAGGATTTTCCTCAGATAATTCTATACACTGCTTTAGTGCAGCTGAGCAAAAGACAAGAGCTGCAGGCACCCAGCAAAGCAGTGCAGGTACAGCCAGGCAATCACTGGTCATTTCTGAATAAGGGTCTCATAGCTTAGCTGTGGCAATGACAGGTTTCAGCCATGATCCTGCCTCTTCCTAGCAAACCTACCTTCTGAATAGCAAATTGGCAGACATACCAGGTTGGCTGGACCCCAGGCCTTCCTGGATCCCTTCCCTGACTTCTCATCATGCGTGTTTTAAATTACTGTTTAAATCAAAGATGTCAGTGATCCAGGCCAAAGGGTTTTGCTGAGAGGTAATCTCATACTTTTTCTCTGGCATCCTTCCTTATGCTGATCCCAGCACCGAAGGCTTGGGGATCATGAGGAGGCTGAAGGGGCTGCCTTTCTGTGCTGCATGGAGCATGGCCCACTTCTTTGGAAGACCATAACATTTCATCTAACTTTTCCTGTTATAGGAATGACATGGGACAAAAATTACATGCCAGATCTCTCCTGGTTTTTGATACATTGCAAGTTGTAGTTTTTAGGTTTGTTTGCCTTTGTTCTTTATTTGTTTGTTCTTTTGCAAAAGAGTCACATATGTTCCATGGGCTTGGGAAGAGTTCAGTGTGAGTGTATGCAATGGTGTGAGTGCTGCACAAACCGTTAAGGGAGCAAATTTAGTTTTGCAGGGTTTGGCTTCAGTGACCCGGCTGCTCTGGTGTTCCTCTCCCTGGGTACGAGGTCACCTTCTGCTGATGTGGGATGCACCCACGCCCCATCAGCAGTCTCAATGTGAGCTAAAGGATACTTTTAGAGTCATTGCAGACCAGAAGAGGAGTTTTAGAGAATTGCCCAGCTCCTCTAAACTTGGACTGTAGGACCCCAAAATGAGGGAGAAGGAATCTAATATCTGCTACCAGACTCTGTAAGAGAGGGGAAATCCTCTCTAAGCATAGTGGTTATTAATGTATACTCCCTCCTCTACAAGAGCATATCCCACTAGGGACACTACCTATACCATTGGTGATATTTGAATGCAAAGGAATGGCCTCTCCTGTTTTGGAAGGTGTTTCAGCAATTATCTGCAGTGCTGAATTCCCTAGGTTGGATAGAAAGGGAAATGCATTTCCTTCCCTGTCACCTTTAATTGCATTGTACCACCCCCTCATTTCTCGGCCACAGCAATGGTAACAAGATGCCTCTGGTGGGATGGCTGGCATCGGATTGGTATTATTACATCCTGCTCCAGGTCCAAGCAGTGGCTAGCTGAGGAGGATCGGGGGGGGGTTAATCAAGCTGTACATTTGCCTTTAGTCTGATGGATAAATTCAAATTGTCTAAATCAGATACTTGCTTTGACACAGCTCTGCTTCATCTTCAGCTTTGCCCGAGAAGTCCTCTATGGGGTCTTATTTCTGCTTTACCCTCAGCCTGCCCTTCCGTATTTACTTGCTTTCTCTCAAGCTCCTGCTCTTGTCTCTCCCTTCTGGCACATCTCTCTATCTCAGGCTCTTCTGTTAAGCTGGAATTTTGCTAGACCTAAGAGGCCTTTTTATAAAAGCCCAGTAAAATATGATCATGGCTTTATAAAGTGCATGAACATGAAAAAATCAAAGCCGTAAACACGTCTCCAGCCGAAAAAGCTCAGCACAAAGACTAATGCTCCCAGGCTTCAATGAGGCTCCTGGAGTTAGTCTAAGGGACACGAACCACTTTTATTTCCATCCCTGGAAAAATCTTCAATCTCAGCACCTCAGTAGCAATCTCTGTATCCCTTCCCTAGGGAGTGTTTCCCCCAGCCCCCAACTTGGCTATAGTGCAGCTCTGTTACTTTCCAGACTTCTATCCTCACCAGTCCCTGTCAGGGATTGGTGTCCAGATCAATCTTTTCTTGCATTTTTTCTTCTGTCCTAAGGCCTGAACAGCTGCATCTCATTCTAAGGAGAAAAGAAGTCCTCAGTGGATGGGAAGGATGTCTCCTCATTGTGATCTAACGCACTGTTGTCTTTTGACACCTGATTGCTGAATGCTGAATCCAAATGGACCTAGCCCCGTACTGCTAGTCATGTCCTGTTCTTGCACTGTGTTACAGACTGGACAACACAGACTTTAAATTTACCATCCAGCTTTTTTAAAAAAAAATATGTAAATATAGATATGTCAGTATAGTTCTCAGTTGGATCCATAATATTTTTCCTAAAAAATAAAATTAGAGGCTGTCATGCACTTGTCTCATATCTGTTTTCTGTGGTCAGTCAATGCTTTCCCTTTCATCCTAGGAACTTTCATGGAAATATTCTGGTGAACAGTAAAACCACTCTGGTTCTATGAGGTTTGTGCAGATAGATACTGTCCAAGGTTTCTTGCAAGTCTGATTTTTAATGACATCTACTCAGACATGCGGCTGGGACATCAGCAATATTGAAAAACAATGTAGAGATTCTCTTTTTCATCTAGAAGTGCAACAGGAGGTGACATTCACATCACAGGAATATCTATGTTTTCTGAATTTCTAAATCAGTTACTCCCATCAAAATCACAGCCACCCCCACACTCCAACAAAGGTTTAGTAACAAAGCACTACTAGACAGATGTAGGAATAGGATAAATCCTATTACTAAGGATTTATCTGTAGAGCAAAACAGGCATTACCCGTCATTCTCTGGAATCTATTAAAATTAAGCATTAGATCCAACTTTACATAACTTTTGAAGATTTTAAATTTGGAGCCAGAGAGCTAAGCCAAACTAGAGCACCAAGCTCAAAGGAAGGAAGAAGTTCTTTGCTTTGAGGGTGGTGAGACTCTGGCACAGGTTGCCCAGAGAAGCTGTGGCTGCCCCCTCCCTGGCAGTGTTCAAGGCCACGTTGGATGGGGCTTTGAGCAACCTGGTTTGGTGGGAGGTGTCCCTGCCCGTGGCAGGGAGGTTGGAACTAGATGATCTTTAAGGTCACTTCCAACACAAACCATTCTACGATTCTATGAATCATCTCCCAGTTTGAGAGAAGGCTGGAAAAAGATATGAACCCACAGTCACAAATGACATTTAACCAGTTTGTCCTAGGCAAGGATGCACTGTCTCCTTTGTGAAGTACAATCTGGGTGGTTTGGGAGGTCAATTCAAATTTATCCACTGTTTTTCTCATTTAGTCTACAATGTTTCTGAGATTAAGTTGTTGGTACTTCCTTCCTTCTAGAGCTACAGCATCCATGCAAAGCCTCCTAGCACTTACATGTAAGAGGAAAGAGCCTGTTTTCAGTTTTATGCTCAGAAGGAAGCCAGAATACCAAACCAATACAAATATGGTGAGAAAACATTGCTCTGTAGATCTGACACCTGACTTAAGTACACCAAGACAACAGGGGGGTTGTCTTCCTCTCCCATCTATTTTGTCCTATCATTATTTTCAGTTTTCTTGGAATAGGCAATTCTAATATTTGAAAGAGGTATAGACCCCCCATTTAGTCCTTGTCATCTCTACTGGGCTGGCCAGTTAGTGCCAATGGCCAAAGGGCAACATATTCCATTTTCTGTTCCTCTGGGGTATCTGTTCCCTGAGAGAAAAGACATGGTCAAGACGTAAGCATGGACACTTTGTGTAGGCTAGAAGCTTATTTCCTGGGTTCACAGCAATTCAGTCAGTTGAATATGTGATCAACCCCATTGTGAACTCTGTCTAGGAGGAGGTCTCTGCAGAAATGTCTTTCTACATGGGGAGTATCAAGGTCTACAGTTTCTGCCTGACACCCTTTTCCCTGGATGACCAGGTACCTCCAGTTCCCTATGCCACCAATCTTTGGACGCATTTCACAAATTCTCCAATGAAAGAAGTGAACTAATGATATTGTAACTAACAAACTAGGATGATAACTAATGAAAGAGCAGAAATGAAATTTGTGTGAGGAAGGGGAGATCTTCATGTAATGAAGGTCTAAGGAATGATTAGCTCCACAGTCCAGAGATGACTTCAGAGCTTCTGCACCAACTTTTCTGGGGAATAAACAGATTTGAAAACCACATTATCAGGAATTAATCCCTGTTTTGAGGCCTCTCCTCTCCCTTGAAAAACATAAACAGCCCACACCTCTGTACCTTGATGAGACGAGTTTGCAGAAGAGAAGCTTAGGTTTTATTTTGTATCATTTCTGTTTAAAGGGTTCAGACATGGGCTAACCCTCATGCCCTGTAACATTTCAGAGCAATCAGGGAAGACAGACAGATGGAAACACAGTGGGACGGAGGGAAGCTGATTTATACGCAGCTGAAACACAGCCGTGGGGCTGCTGCCAAGCCATATAGATGTGGTGGCAACACAAACAGAGACAAGCAGAACAGCCTGTGCAAATATAAACACTGCCACACGTGATGAGGGTTCACCAAGTTCATGCAAACACCAGGGCAGGAAAAGAAAAAAGAGACTTAACTGGGGAGGCAAGTGTAAAGTTTATGTCAGGCATAGGAGCTCTGTTAAACAAGAAAACAAAAAGAAAGTTCCTCTTCTCTTGTTCTGCAGAAAAGCATGCCTAGATAACAAGAATTTGCAGTAGATTTAAAGGACGCAGACCCATTGTCTTGTGTCATCATCAGGAGGTATTCTTAACGCTCCTGTGCAAAACAGTTGTTATCAGTGATCAGTTTTCCTCTCCTGTCTGGATCTGGGCTGGTAGTTCATTAAATTATATGTCTCAGATTGATCACTGTGTTTGTTTCTCTGTCAATTCAGGATTGTTTCAAAATGTAGAAGGCTCATTACAGAAAGCTGGCCTGGCACTGGCCACTCCAGTGAACTGGCATTTCTTCTCTAGCTTTCCCACATGAAAGTTCAAGTACATCAAGTTCAGCAGAGACTAGAAGTCATCATCCTGCTAGAAGGAACTCACATGGAATGAATTTGTGGAGCTGTGTATAGTCCCTAGAGGTTACGAATTGCAGGGTAGAAACCACTGAAGTAATTATTGCTGACTGCCATCCTAGGACAGAAGGGACATGGAAACTAAACACTCAGCCATAGCTGAGGACGTTTCCTCCACCACCACGAAGTTCTACTGGCCGCAGATATAATAACAAACCGTATTCTTGCTTTGGAGTATCATGTTGCAGAGATGCCAGTGCAGCATTTTTTAGCAGCACCAAACTGCAGAAAATATTGTATTCTAGACAGTTTGTTTTCCAGGATGGTACACTTTTCTTTCACAGAAAAAGCAATTCCAGCACTTCTTCAACTGCACATACCCCCACTATTCACATCCTAGGTGTCCCTCTAACATCTGCCTCTTTGCTGCCATCCTTTGGCAGCCTCCAGGAAGAAAGAGAAGAGAGTCGCTGACTGCCATCTGTGAAACCTTCAAATATCCCCATCAAAAGCTAAGCACTCAACAAACAAAGCTGTGGTGTCTTACCAAGGGCCCACAGGGACACCACAATTTCCTTTGGGCTGAGAGATTAGATGGTTAGAGCGAGGACTGTAAGCCAGAAGGCTTCCATCCAAGCCCAGCCACTGACTCAAAGTCCATAACCACCTACAGGTCTTTGCCAAATACAGCTGTAAGCAGAAAGTTATATCCATGAGACTGATGAGACACAGTGTCCTCTTGTTTATTGCTGTCCATAATATTGGCCTGAGAAGGCCACAATGGTTAGTTGAAATTGGTTGAGATATCCTTGAACAATGGGCCTTGCCATTTCAATACCCTTAGCTATAGAAACACTCTTGGCTGCTGGCACGTCCTCTGTCCACCCGCAGAAGCAGCTCCACTGATGCCAAGAACATTCTAGCCTTTTACTGCTCCAGTCTTACCTTTTTCATGGAGTGGTTCTCCCCTGCAATAAAAAAAAAAGGGGGCACGAGACTAGGAAGATGCAGTTCCACCTATTTTGTATCCTATAGTTTCTTGTTTCTATGGAATCTTTTTATCCATAGGGGTTAGTTGGATATTCATAATTTACATTCTCTATTCCAGCTGGATGAGGCTGTGCTGGAATCTCTCACGTACTAATCAACCTGCCTGCAATAATAAATAAATACATACTATTTCAAGATCTCAGTCTACCATAGTGATTTCCTTCAGTCTCTTGCTTTCTTGATGATTCTCTCCTTTTTCTTCAGTGTCTTAAGGTCTCCAAGTCTTTCCCAACAGTTGTTAGGCACTGTTGTTACCTCATCCACCAGATGACTGTGCCTTTTGCTCTCCAGACAGATTGAGAAATGAAAATGAAGTGACTATTGCATTTTGCATTGTATTTTTGATAAGGAAATGGAGTGAACTCTAAAATATAGCAGCTCAAAAGTCATTTGTCTTTTCAGAAATGCATCAAAATGTCTCCACATCTGTTTACATTCCCCAGTTCTACATCTCATCTCCACAGGGACTGAGCGACTCTGATTGGTCTCGCATTGAAGTCTGGATATTTGTTCTGACTCCTTGTGAAGGCTGTATAACCCAAAGCACAGTTCTTTTGGATACATCCCCATTCCAGCAAGATCACATTTCACTTTTTTTTTTTTTTTTTGAAACATTTATAAAATGTTCTCTGTAGTGTGAGGAAGGTTCAGTTGACAGCCCTGGAAATGGAGGTCCTCTGCTTAGCCATAGTAGATGCAATATAAGTTTCAGCACTCCACCCACCAGCAACAAGACCTTAGCTTGTAACCTCAGCAAAAAGAAGAGCAAATAAAGTTCACTCTCCATGACTGAAAGTTAGCTCTTCTGCTGTTGCAATCAATAAAATTGGCAGTTTTGAAGAAAAAGCAGATCCAGGCAAGTCTTGCTTACCCTCTTTGGTTTACATACCATCTGTTCTTCCTCTTCCATTAACAATTGGTTCCAAACATTCACATTTCACCAACTTGGTTCCAGCCAGGAACCCTGCTAGCAACGATTCAGACTTGCTCCCAAACCAATCACCAGCACCAACTTCAGTTCATGTAGTACCTTGAAGATCCAGAAGGCCAATAAGAATCCATATTTCTCTTGGTTGCCCTGCACACACCAGCCAGCTTTTGCCATTCTCCAGCTTAGCTGGAATGCACAGTCAAGCCAAGGTTTCTATGATGCATTGGGCACATGGGAGGGCCAGCAGTGAGCCCAGTAGCACTCGTGGCTTCAAATTAATTTATTTTTTTTTTAAAGTTAAAAAAAAATTATGAAAGAGGATCAACATCTATGTAAAACTTTTTTACATTTTCAGACAACTTCTTTCATATTTCGTTCCCACATCCTTTAAAGGAGCCCGCTATGAATATCTACAAAGTTACAATGCTATCTCCTTTGAAATTCATCTTTAAAACTTCCCTACTTTATAACGTGCAAGGCTGTCTCAGCATTTGTTAGATCTCTGATATTCTGAGACATCTGATCACTATGTTTCATTGTTCAGTATCTCTGTATCCATTTTTCTGTCCCTTCTCTTACAGAGAGCTATCTTTTTGCTTATATAGTTTATTGAATAATCTAGTGTTAGTTTATGAATGAACTTCATGAGTATAATGAACCAACGAATGTAAATAAACCCCATTCGTAACAGGCATTTTAAATGAGATGCATTTATCCTCCTCCTCACTTTCAAAGACAGAAAATCTGTTCTGTGGAAAAGCTGAAATAGAGAAAATGTTCTTTAAAGAATAACACGGAGAAGAGCAGTTCTGGGAAACTGGGTAACAGTTGCAAGTGATTCCTTCTTTCCTGGAAATGGCCTTTAAAAAGCACGAGTGTTGGCACTGGATTACAGTTCAATAAAAGGAGGCCTTTGATTGCCCACATCACCTCTCTTTTTAGTACAGCTGTGTCACATAGATAAGGTGTGAATGAAAATGAAATCTGAAGGGGGACTCTGAACTACTGTATAACCTCAGGACAGTTCTGTCCAGACTAATTAAAACCCACTGGATCTACATATCTCTCCCACTCAGAATCATCATTTCAGTACTCACAAAAGAGTGAGGACTGTTGTGTGGTATTTACAGTTGTCAGTGATTTCATGAGCTGTTGTAAACATCCCTGCCAGTTAAAGATCATGAAGCATGTGGAGAATATATTGACCATATACTGTCACGGTCAGTGCCTTTTTAGTAGAAATGAAATGTATTTAAGACCCCGTGGCTGACTGTGACGGATTGGTTTCCATCATAAAAATTGAAATGCTTTAATAAGAACATGCTTTATGAGTCTAGCTGTTAGCTGTGGGGGTGTCATTACACTGCAAGCATCCAATTCTTTCCCGCTGGGATGAATCAACGGTGGGCGGACCACTAATTTATTATAAAGACAGGTGGTGGAGAAAGCAGAAAAGAAGAGAAGGAAAGAAAGGAGGAAAGAAAAAAGGAAAGAAAGAAGGAAAGAAGGAAAGAAGGAAAGAAAGAAAGAAAGAAAGAAAGAAAGAAAGAAAGAAAGAAAGAAAGAAAGAAAGAAAGAAAGAAAGAAAGAAAGAAAGAAGAAAGAAAGAAAGAAAGAAAGAAAGAAAGAAAGAAGAAAGAAAGAAAGAAAGAAAGAAAGAAAGAAAGAAAGAAAGAAAGAAAGAAAGAAAGGAGGAAAGAAAGGAGGAAAGAAAGAAGGAAAGAAGGAAAGGAGGAAAGAAAGAAGGAAAGAAGGAAGGAAAGAAGGAAAGAAAGAAGGAAAGAAAGAAGGAAAGAAGGAAAGAAGGAAAGAAAGAAAGAAAGAAAGAAAGAAAAGAAAGAAAGAAAGAAAGAAAGAAAGAAAGAAAGAAAGAAAGAAAGAAAGAAAGAAAGAAAGAAAGAAAGAAAGAAAGAAAGAAAGAAAGAAAAGAAAGAAGAAAGAAAGAAAGAAAGAAAGAAAGAAAGAAAGAAAGAAAGAAAGAAAGAAAGAAAGAAAGAAAGAAAGAAAGAAAGAAAGAAAGAAAGAAAGAAAGAAAGAAAGAAAGAAAGAAAGAAAGAAAGAAAGAAAGAAAGAAAGAAAGAAAGAAAGAAAAGAAAGAAAGAAAGAAAGAAAGAAAGAAAGAAAGAAAGAAAGAAAGAAAGAAAGAAAGGAGGAAAGAAAGAAGGAAAGAAGGAAAAAGGAAGGAAGGAAGGAAGGAAGGATGGCTTTGCGGTTTACTGCCTTCACCAGTAAAAACTGGTCTCTCCAGTCACATAATTGACCATACCATGCACTAATACTTTCCCTTGCAAGCTTGTGGTAAGAGTCCTCCTCAGAATTCATCCAGACCAGCTGAAGAAATGGATTTTAATGCAGTAGGCTGAGGGAATTGTAAAATGCATCTCTCTAATTAGTTTATCAGTTCGAGAGTAAAGGACTTGGAAGAAGAAATGTTATGATGTCAGTTCTGTGATATTTAAACAGGCTTATTTACGTTCCTCACCTTATATCTTTTCCTTTTGCACCCATCTTCCTTTCTTCACCCCTCCCCCCTGCCATCCTTGTTTCTTTCTTGCTTCTTGCCAAGTCCGTCATGTACCTGAGGTCAACCAGACAGTTCTGCAGATGGGTTGATGACACTGCAAAACACTCGGTATGAGATGTTTCTGTCTGGCCTACAGATGGGAGACTCATAAACACTTGATACACCCAGTCCCCTATTACTGGTTTAACAGCTTTTCTACTAGAAAGCCAAGAGCTTCCCCAGGCAATGCAAGGAGTTGCCATATGTTTGGGATACTATTAGTCCCTCTAAATCTCATGTTTTTAGGCTATCAGAAATAGTGAAATTCTTTTCTTCTTGGTATGTTTTTAGTGGGCTGTTATATGGGCTGTTCTGTGGGTATTGGCAGGCTTTGCCAATTGGATCCAAGGGTGAATGATGCTTTTTATCTTAAGTCATACACATTGATAGCATTTAAAACATTCTGCGTCAGCATCTTCTGTCCCTGATGATACCTCATCACAGCTCCTTGGAGACACCACCACTTAATCTGCCTGAGTCAGAGCATAGTGTTTCTGAGAGAGTTGCATATATCCCTGTAAAAACTAAGCAGGAAAAAGAGGCTGCTCCACATCTCCAGAGCTCTACTCCACCCTGCACAAAGCAATTGATTTCTTTGAAGCCAGACTGTCCTGGAGTAAGAGATAATTAGAAGCGTCCTTTTTCCCAGTGAGATTCCAAGTGTGAGCTTAGGACAACCACATCTGCCGGAAGAGAAAGTCCCAGGAGATTCTTCCACGTATGAGGCCTAAAAGCACTCAAGTATCCTACTGGAAGAACCAGTCCTCTTGAATTCCTTTGGCTAACCTGAAATAGAGATGGTCAAACAACGATCAGGTGCTGTAAGAAGCACTGAACATGATAAAATACTCCTTTAACTTCTCTATTTTTTCATGAAATGCTAGGAAGTAAACAACCTGTCTCTGTCTGATGGCACACTGAGGATGGAGAACTTAAGCAAAGACCACATCAGTCTGTGACAGTGGAGGATTCCAGCCTGCGTTTAGTAGGAAAAAGCTCGTTAGCCTTGGTTTTCTGGCTGAGTTACTGCAGACAAATTGCATTCTTCTTCCTGAACTCCTTTTGTGGTAGAGATTAACAGAGCATCCTTCTTTCTTCAGGAGAAATACTTGAGCAATGTTGTTCCATGCCACCTTCCATCCTAGCTATAGTCACAATTTTTGTATATTATATATGTAAATCTCTAAGAAAACTGTAAAAAGTTCTGCAGACCTTGATGAAAGCAAACTAATTTCTCAATGAGACAGAAATGAAGCGTGCTGGGAAAAGAACACCTCTAAAGGGAAATCTGAAGAGTTGTTCCCTGAGTCTTGTGACAAATTCCTTTGTAGCTTCAAGGTCTTGGTGGCCAACAGAGACTACATCACTCTCAGGAAAATGTTAGAAAACATGACTGAAAGTGCTAAAGTGTCATTGTGTACACAGTGTCACCCCCTGACATCAAGCATAATTTGAATCACCATCCCTCAGAAAATGTACAACATAAAAAAAGAGATCTAGAGCAGAAACATGGAAAGACTTCCACATAGAGAAGACTTAGAAAGGAGCCCTCTGACGTAGATCATTAACAAATAAAATACATGAGAGGAATATAAAATAGAAACATGGCAGTCCCTAATGCCCTCATCATACTCCCGGAATGTGGGACTTTCACTTCTTACTGAAGCACATGCCTAGTTTGAAATATGTGAGCTGTTCTTCATCTAGCCCCTTGGATTACTCATAGGGTTTAAATTTTGGCACCTGCCTCAGCACATTGCTGAGTCAATGCCTCAGCTTGAAGAACAGCCAGTGGACAGGACTGCCCCATTCACCACAGTGGGTCTCCATGGACAGCGAAGCAGCGGTTGTGATTTCCAGTCTCAGAGCAGCAACTGACTCATCCTACCTTCATTCTTGGAGCTTTAGTTTCTTCATACCAGTGCCTGTTCTTCCTTCAGGAGAATCCAATCTCTACAACATTGGCTCCAGCCTGTGTACCCTGGAGGTGACTCTCTCTGCCCTCCCTGAAGAGCATTTTAGACCAATGAATAAAGTTCCATCTAGCTGTACTTTATTAAGCAAACTAACAGTCCTCAGTTGCTCCAGATCCCACAGTGATCCCCATCACTAATATGAGGAACATTTCCACAGAGAAAATGGGGATTTGTATTCAGAAGAGCCTGATACATACTGTAGAATTTATACAAAAGTCGTTTGTGGTGAGATCTTTGTATATGCAAGCTGCCTTTAAAATCTCAGTCTCATAAAAGGCTCTGTCATCTCCAAATAAAATACCAACACATTTACATTACAACCAGAATTCTTGGAAATCTGTTTTTTCTTCTGTTAGTTGCAAAGGAAAGAAGAAAATCATCCACATTAGTAATCCTTTTGTCTACAATACAGCACAAAGGCCTTGGGGTACTCTGCAGTCTTGTGAAGTACTTCTTACTGTTCCTCACATGGTGAAAACAACTTTTGTATGTTCTTAAATATATTGCAGGAGAATATTTATGTAGACTCAGATCACAGAATCACAGAGTCACAGAATGGTAGAGGTTGGAAGGGACCTCTGAAGATCATCTAGTCTAATCCCCCTGCTAAAGCAGGTTCACCTAGAGGAGGTTGCACAGGACGGCATCCAGGCGGGTTTTGAATATCTCCAGGGAAGGAGACTCCACAACCTCCCTGGGCAGTCTGTTCCAGTGCTCTTCCACCCTTAATGTAAGGATGCAATGCTTCCTCATGTTGAGGCAGAACTTGCTGTGCTCCAGTTTGTGCCCATTGCCCCTTGTCCTGTCACCAGGCATTACTGAAAAGAGCGTGGGCCCATCCTCTTGACAACCGCACTTTAGATATTTATAAGTGTTGATAAAGTCCACTCTCAGTCATCTCTCCTCCAGGCTAAAGAGCCCCAGGTCTCTCAGCCTTTCCTTGTAGGAAAGATGTTCCAGCCCTGAAATCATCTTAGTACCTCTCTGCTGGACTCTCTCCAGTAGCTCCCTATCTTGCTTGAACCAGGGGGCCCAGAACCGGACACAGTACTCTAGATGTGGCCTCACCAGGGCGGAGTAGAGGGGGAGAATAACCTCCCTTGACCTGCTGGCCACACTCTTCTTAATGCACCCAATGATGAAGGCTGGAAGGATTCGTTCTTATCTACACTGATGTTCACCCCACCAACTTTAGCCATTTGTAAATTAGATGCCTAAATTAAGTAGCTGTCTAGATTATTCAGTTAATAAAGAAAAGTAGTCATTTCCAACCAAAAATACTCTCCACCTCTGGAACAGGCTGGGATAAACATTCCTTAAAGATATACTTCTCCATTGCCTAAACTGGGATTTATACAGCTTGCTGAGGCAAATATCTAAGTACTAGACAGCTTAAAACTAGATGAGTTCAACCCCATCTTGAGACTGCCCACCTATGTAACACTAACCATACCACTCGCTGGATAAATTCCTTATTTTTACCCTGTTTCTCTGACCTGCTTGGTCTTTCCCTCTGGTAAAGCTGTGCCAGACCTCTATGGGACAGCAATGTGATTTCGCTGCTCCCTGATGTGATATTTTCCTCCTCACAGCCCACCACTGGGTTGGTAGATCTTCTTGTTTCATGCCACCACAACAACCATCTTCACTCCTTTCCACATCTGTCCCTTTTGCTCTTAGTGTGAGTTCTGGGGACATTCCCATTCTGTGTCACTTCATCTGGTCACAAAGCCACAATCCCACCACAGCCTCATTTGCCAAATGTGTTGCATAAGGTTCAGGCTTGTGGATTTCCTCCAGAGCAAGGAAACAACAAAGATCCTCCGTGGGTGCAGAAGCACCAGCCTGCTCTTTCAGGGTACACAAGAAGGGAGCTTTGGTCTCTTCATTTCCAAGTGACTACAGAGTTTAACCTTAAGTGGGATTATAGAACAGGAGGAGGATGCTCAGAAATGCCTGAACGTACTAAAAGGAGATCATTTTAGTGCTAACTCGCCAGCTAACAGCCAGGGTATGCCTAGGGGTACTGCCAGCAGTATCTTCTACCTGCCACTCCAATAACGTCACAGATGAGTGGCTCCTGATCCTTGCTGGGGGCAGGTCATGCTTCCCATCATCCAACACCTAAAAGCCCCGCTGTTTCCCCTGGCTGTTCTCCCTGTACCTCTGAGAATCCCTGTGATGCCTCTGCATGACAGTGCCACAGGTCCAGTAAATGAACCAGGGTAAGCTTATTAATTTGTGTCTTGCTCCACACCTACCATGGAGCAGGGGATTCTGGATTATATGCAGGTGGCTGGACACTGGACATACCTAGTCTGGTGGGAGCAAAATGACAAGAAGATAGTGAGGCTGTATGATCACCCAGCGCCATACAGGCTATAGCAAGAAAGCAGGCTTTACCACACACACTTTGCACACAAGGAACCAAGGGAGAGCATTTGCTCTCCTGGTTAGTACGGAAACTCCCTGCAGGGTGTTTAAGCAATGTTGTTTTGTGGAACAGGCAGCTGTGCATAAACATCTTGGCTTATCAGCAATTAACATTTCTCCCCTCATTCTGTTAATGACGACCAAGAGGGAAGTATTTGGTATTCTCTATGAACACTCATGGCAGTTCCAGGAAGGGCATACTTAGGGTCTGCGCCCCATCCCAGGCAATATTCAGCTTAAGGCAGCTGCCAAGGATCTAGAAGATTGTATAAGGACATGAAGGCTGCTGAGCTGGGTCTGACCACATGTACATCTAGCCCTGCAACCTAGGGAAAGTAAGAAAAGGACAAGTATAGATACGGTTTCCCACAGGTCTACCTAAACATGTTTAGTCTCTGCATATTTACTAATCTTCAGTGAACAACTTTTTCATGAACTCATCCAGTCTACCCTGGAAGTTTTTCTCCATCCATGACATCCTTTAGCCGTGCATCTGACAGAATGACTACACACTGCAGGCAGAACTGCCTCCTTTGGCTGATTCTGACCCAGCCTCCAAGTTCCATTTGGTGCCCACCCCATGGCTGCCCACCTTGGTCCCCATGCATTCTCATGGGCAGCTCTGCATCCCCCTCCACTGATACTGCTAATGCACAGTGGCTGTGACCAGTGAGCAAGGACCTTTGTGGTGAAAGAGTTAAAACTCAGCTCCTCAGCCATCCTGCTCCAGTGCTCTTTTGCAAAGTTAATATTCCACACATGGTCTGTACTAGACAGGTATTTGAGACAAGATAGCAATCAGCTGACGCAATTTGGAGTTTCAAACTGGCTGGGAGTGCTGTTCTCTGAGACCTCCTCCTGTGTACCAGGAGAAAAGCTGCCGAGCACGAATGAAAGAGACAGCTCAGCATGTCAGAACACGATGCCTGGTCCTGCTTCTGCTCGGCACAAGTAAGGAGGAAGCAAGAAAGCTTTCTTCAGGCTCTCCTAAATCAAAGTGTGTGAATAGCTGAGGCTGGGGAAGAAGTTGCCCCCTGCCAACACACACACGCAAAATCGTTTCTTCCATCCATAACTCCTCAGGGCAACTGAGTTTCTGATTAAGCCCAGTGCTGAGTCACTGAGGTGTAAGTTCAACCAATATAAAAACCTTCCTCCTTGACAGCAATCCAAAGAAACACAAATGAGCAGAAGAGATGGAAAAAAAAAACCAAAACAAAAAAAAAAAACCAACCAAAAAACCCCCAAAAACCTAGGAATGTATCACGGCTGAGAGCCCCTGGACAAGATCCTACAGCAGGTATCTCAGCACCTTCTCTCTGCAACAGCCTGCCCTGGAAAAATTTGAGCCACTTCTTTCCTGACACTCCACAACAACAAACCCAAAAGGATTAACGCTTGTTCCTGAGAGATGCCAAGCAACCCTCCACTCCTACTTAAATCAAGAGATTGCACAGAGCTTTGCACCTGGCAGGATGAGGTCTTTTGGGTCTTGGAGGGAAGATCTCGCTTTATGGCTGGAGATGAATGACAGCCATTTGAGCCCTTGTCCCACGCTGTGATGGGTGGCAGGGCTGCTGTCTGAGCTGCTCTGGCCAATTTTTACAATGGTGCCATTATCCATCAGCCATCTGGCAGGCGTAGCCTTTATTTTTTCTGCATCCAGCCCTGTGTTGGCAGATGTTAGGTGGAAAGGGAGGTTAGCGGGGGGAGACCAGAGATTTGACATTTCGTCCCTTATCCCCTTTGCTAACATTCCTTTGGCTTGTAAGTCTGACAAATCAGCAACAGGAGAAGATTGTTATCAGATATGTTCTTTGCAAGGACCCAGGGTCACGTGTTTTTCATCCATTTCTTTTAAGACTTCAATGGCAACATGAAAGTACATTTCCCAGGAGCCAGCAAGGAAAAGCCCGTTCAGTAAAGCAACTGGGAGAAACTCTGGGTTTAGTTTTGTTGTTTGTAAAAGGTAGGAACAATGCACCCTCCAAAACATCCTTGAGGGTCACTGATATTCTTGGTTATTAAAAAAAAACCTCACGTGAATGTCAAGGGCAATGCAGCGAGTGTAATGCAGAGGGAAGGCAGAGGGGGGAAGGAGGTCTTCAACACATTATTGTTCCACATTCAGGTTGCTGACAGGGCTGAGCTACTCCACAGGCTTGTTTCTGGAAGGAAAGAGTGCATCCTCCCCAAAAATGGCCTGATTGCCCCAGCTGATGATGCTGTTATTCACTATTTTAAGACCCAAAGTAGGGATTGAGGTCCCATTGTTATTGGCACTGTATTAACAGAACGCGGTTGAGATGAGCTCTGGTAACCAAACCCAGCAGGAGAGGGTCTCCCTCGCACACAGCCCCTCTGCTGGGTGGTCTCAGCAGAGTTTGCGCTCTTCTGGGGAGACTGGGCTTGAGCGGCCAGCATTTCTCTGAGTGTCTGAGTACTAAAAGTGAAGGCAAAAGGAAAAGCAAGCAGGCAGAGGAGCTGCCCAAGGCGCTCACCCGCACCATGGAGCAGTGCTCCTCTCCAAACAGGCTCCGTGGCTTCTGCCAAGGGCAGACTCATCGAGAAGCTTGTCCAAAGACAGCGTGTCTCACTCTCCGAGTTTAACGTGATGCCTTTCGGTCTCTGCAATTCCCCTAGCACCTCTCAAAGGCGCATGGATTTGATTTTGGCAGCTGTTCAGTGGGCCACATGTTCAGCTGATCTGGATGATGTGATTGTTTTTGGGAGGACTTTCCAGGAACATTAAAATTGCCTGGAGGATGCATGTAACTGGCTGGAGCAGGCTGGTCTGAAAGCAGAAACCCATCCAACTGTGACTAGTTATGGTCCCAGGTGCAGCCTGTTGGTCATATCGTGTCTTCAGCAGGGTGTGCCTCCACCTCAAGCCAGGACAGACACCCTGAACAAAAACCCACTCCAGGAATGGCAGCTGAAAGAAGACACTACGGCCCTGCATGAGGTGTGTGAGTCCTGATTTGCTCTGCATTATCTGGCAAAAGAGAAGGAAGGTGAGGGATACAATAAAGAGCAGCCTGGATCTGAATTCCCAGCCTGAGGGTAGACCTGTAGCAGCATTTTTCAGCTCACCTGCGGTGCTCATGTGGACAGCAGTGCTGAGATGCTGGTCCTGTTATCTGTCCAAGTTGCTTTCCTCCTCCAGCAGGGCTTGGATTTTGGACCTAGAAAATGAAGGCAGGCTACGTCCCTGTTGCAGCCTTTTCAGAGAAGTGGCACAGAGCTGCACACCCCAGCGCTCACAAGAGCCCAGAGAGAGGAAATACGAAGAATTTTTTGAGTTATCTGTGGTGAGATGCAGGGCTCTTCTCCAGTAGAAGGATCTTGAGTCTGAACCTCAGCCCTAAGAGCTGTCATAAGTAACAGTCAGGTGTCATGCTGGCTACTGGTGACCAGAGGCACCAAGCCCTGTGGTCTGGCAGTAGACACTGGGATCACAGACTGCTCCTTGTAGAGGGAAAGTAAAGTTGATAACAAAACATAGTGATTTCTACTGTCATGCTTGGCTGATAACACACCAGAAATAGGTCTCCATGTTAGGTTAGTTTTTCTGTCCTCAGAAAAAAAAAAAAAAAAAAGCAGGCAGTACTATACCAGCCTCTCTAGATACTATGGAAAGACAAATTTAGAAAAACTTACTTTTGACTAGCAAGATTTAAAATGACCAGCAAATGGAAGATTTCTAAGTGGGGACACCAGAGTAAAATAAGCACAGTCCTTGTCCAGATTGCCTGATCCTTCATCCCAGAGTCAGCCTTTTCTTCAGGAGTTTTCTTCTCAGCCACTTCCCTCCTGTGCATCTCTCAGCATCCACTATGGACCTGTTCAACGGGCCACCTCACACGAGGGGCACAGACAAACCTTTCAGTGGAGACATACAGAACTCACATGGGGATACTTTTTGCAGGAGGCTTTTGTAATACAAACCTTCCTTGGACCCTCATCACATTTCTTCCTTATTTGTAATGGGCTTCAGCAAAACTCATTGTCCATCAAATCCATGTGTCCAAGATCATGTAGTAGGAATCCTGGAGCATGTGTGAAAGCAATTGCGTTTTGCTGTTGGATGTCTTAGCTAAAATGCAAATTAGCTGTCACTCTTCAGTAAATTATGTGGTACTAAGCTTTACTATGCTTCCTTCCTTTCCCTTGTGTTACAAATAAACATGCGGGAAGGATAGCTTCTCCTACACATCTAGAGATGGTGATAGCTCAGTCAGGCAGCAAGATTTGGCTGGGCCTTTCTGTTTATAATAGCTTACAAATCTTGCAACTTAAAAAACTACAAACCACACGCACAAGCTGCTATATCACTCAGCTCCGCGTGGTTGGGGGGAGCCCACCAAGCCTAAGCACAGCATAGAAACTCAACAGAAAAATGGACCTCAGATGGGGTATGAAAAAACGACTGACAGTCTGGGGAGAGCTGGCCCCTGTACAGCTAGAAATCTGTTTGAAATTGGCTCAGGTAGGAGCCATGGCACATTTCATTACAAGTCTCTGCTACAGAGATGTCAAATACTGTCTTTCTGTGTTAGCATGTGCTGGTTTTGGCACCACCAAAATCCAGGTGCGCTTCAAGTCTCAAGCACTTAGATCCTCCTCCGACAGGCTGCCACAACTGCGCCAAAGAGCATCTGCCTCTTGCACTGAGACATTTTGATCAGTGGAAATACTGTTCTATTACTAGCAATTACAGCAAGAAAAAAATGAATTACTCGTTGCAAGTTTGGATTACAATAAAGCAGCTGATGCTGGGTCTCTTGAGACAATTAATACAGCTCAGCTTGGAGAACAACATGACTGTGAGAGCTAAGAGCCAGCTGGAAGACTGCAAACAGCCTAGTAAAATGGCAAAGTAAGTCAGCAGTTACTACCTTTTCCTGGCTGGTTGTGTACTTCATACTAAAGAGAGGTGACAACCTTTGGACGCTTTATGGGCTTTAATTGCAAATGATGCTCTCAGTAAGAGAACCCAACTGCCCTCAGCTTTGCATACTCTGCTGTAGTCCCATAAAGCACCTCGTTGCACCACAGGCAGCTACGCATGGACTGCCTGCCAGCACCTCAGCTGCACAAAGTGGGTGTATCAAAAATCAGCACAACACTTTCTGTGCATAACAGGACATTTGTTTCCAGGTTCAGTCACCTCTACAGTTTGACCCAGCCCTTGAAAAACATGTGAGTGTGGTATTATCACTCAGGCCTGAGCATGACCTCAGGCAGGAGGAGACCTGATTGCTGGAAGGAAGACCTGGAAGCCAGCACCAAAATCTGTGTAAGTGCAGATGGCTGCAACAAGCTAAAACTTCATGCACTACTGGAAACAAAAAGTATCAAAATCTAGGCTTGTCTCATGCAATCACCCAACACTTGATGGAGGAAAGCATCATTTCCCAAGGCTGCTGCTTTCTCTGTCTGTCTGTCTCAGTGTGCTGAGGAGCTCTGCTTCACACCACTTGGGACAAAACCTGAGAGATAATGCAAGACAGAAGCATAACACACTGTACAACTGTCTACCAGGCACATCTGGATGCAGTGTAAACCTCACCTCTGTCAATATAATAGTATGCATCGATTTCTCCCTCTGGGAAAAGCAAAAACAGTTCAGGTCTGTGCAACAACAACAAAAACCAAAACAAAACTGTGATTAATGATGTGGAAATGCTGCTACAGGAGGAGATCCTGCAAAATGTGGACTGGTTTAGATAAAGCAGGTGAAATATCCACCTCTGTCCAAAACAGAAGCCAAAGCCCCTCTCAACCAGATTTTCCTTTCCCTTGGGAAGGAAAAGAGAAGCACTGAACTTGCAGGACTGCTCACCGTGGAGATTACCCCCATCTGCTCCCTCCTGGATGGTAACTCCCTGAGAGTTACTGTCTTCTATACTTTCAATGGACTTCCCATTCCCCACTCTCCCATCCTGGTCACCTGTGATGTAACAAATGTGACAGCTTTTCCAGTTCTCAGCTGAGCAAATATCCTGGCCATAACCATGATCACACCAATACACTTCCTAAATTTCCCCACTGCCTCCTTCCTCACCACCCTTCCTGCTTTGCCTGACATGATGCTGCCCAAGTGGGACTGGCCACCTTCCTCCTGCCATAAGCCTCCCAAAAGCTTTTCCTGCTGTCCTGCCATCGCAGTAGGTTTCACAAGAAGCTGACACCAGGCTCTGCTCTGCTCATGTGGTCCATGTCCAGCGGATTATGTATAAGCACAGATGGCTCTGCAGCGTCTGCTAACTGGGGATCGTTCCTTTTTATCTAGTCACTGGGGCTTGCCCTGGGCAGGGGCTGCCTGATTTCTTTCTCTTGGACTTCAGAGGGTTTTGTAAGAAGTTAGCAGACAGAACTGAAGGGGTGGTGGAGGAGGCTTTCATGAGTGCCTCACTTAGTGTGGCCTGCCAGGCAGTCTGTAGCTGTGCAGTCAAACACACCGGTGGCTTTTCAAGGACCTTACACTGGGCAGCAGGGTTACGCAGGATGTACAGAAATGTGGCCCAACAAGTCTCCAATCCCCAGGACAATGTTGACAGTGGATTAGAGTAGAGATGGCTGTGTTCCTCCTACCAGCTCACACCCTCTGTCAAGTCCCTGAGTACCAGCGGTGAATAAGCTCAGTATGTGCCACAGACCAGCGCGTAATGAGTAATTTTTATCACCCACTTCTCAGAACTATGTAACATCCATGCACCTTTCTGCTTTGCTTTGCTCTGTTGCTGGTGGTACACAGGAAAGCTTCAGCTAAGAGCAGCTTATGCCTCCCTATAGGCACTTCTTCATCACTGCCTGCCCATGGCTGTAAAGCATGGGCCAGGATGGTGCATGCAGAGAAGTGACTACTTCTGGGTGCCTTTGAATGGCATTTTCAGGCTGCTAAAGCTCCTGTCTCCCTGCTCTGCCTCCTTCCCTCCCTAACCCACCTTAGCCTCTCTAGCTGAGGTAGCCTGGAGCACAGTAATGGGGCGAATGGTAGGCAGAAGGAAAAGCTATAGGACATCATCCATATGGACAGAAAGACAAATATGAACACTGCAGATGTTGCAGAAGAAAAGCTTGCTTGGAAGTGTGGGGAGAGCAAAGAGAGTGCCTCAAAAGCCATCAGTGTCACAGTGGTGGAGGAGTGCCTCCTACAGCAGGGGAGCAGGGAGGAGGAGGAGAAGATTTCGAAGAAACAACAAGCTCCAGTTCTGCAGAAGGATCAGCTACAGCAGCCCCCTCATGCATGTCAAACCCGGAGCAAGGAATAGGCTTCAAAAACTCCTCAGCACATCTGGCCACAGCCTGTAATCTAGTGCAGCTCATCCCATCACCTCCGTTCCCCCTGTGGACACAGTCTGCTGGCAGTTCATGGGAGGGCTGAGCTGATGGTGTGATTCTTTCCTACATTAACCTTTAAGAGAGAAAATAACCCTCAGTTAGGACAGCCAGTATTTAATAAAAATTGCCTTAAAGAGACTTCTGACATTGACCTCACATTTCAGTTACACGTAGTCACAAAACCTGGTGGCAGGGGCAATTCTTATGCAGGTGAGGCTATCGGTGAGTATTTCCCAACATGGAAACACCTTTGGCAGAGGAATGAACTGCCTGGTTGCAAAATATCATTCAGGTATTACTTAGACAGCCATGACAACACCCCTACCAACTTGGAACGAGTGAGACAAGCAAACAGACCCTCGACTCTGCTGTCGAGTAACATCTCAGCAGGGGAGCGCTCCTTTGCCCTTCCTGTGAGCATCCAGGCATCATTAGCATCCCTAGTGTGCAGAAATCCTCATCAAGGACATGACCTCATTGTTTCAGCGGCTGCACAAATGCAGCTAAAAGATGGTTTCTGCCCCCAAAGAGCCCATAATCACGTGTAAATGTAAAATGCTGGATGGGGAACACAGTTTGATTGAAAGAGTGTAGAAGAACAAGGAGATAATACTGTAATATGTCCTTGGCCTGTCTGCCTTTCCTCAGTGTGTTACTCCCTCAACCCTGATGATGTGATGTCTCATTTACAATTCTGGAAATGCAGGCCATATATATATCCTTGAAACTAAAGAGATCAGGGACTGTACTCTGGAGTCTGCCTGGCACAAGTCAGATCAGATTGGCTTATAATGAAATTCCTTTCCCTTCCCTCCTCCATGCTGTGGTAGCCATCTCCACAGTCCTTACTGGGAATGGCCCTGGGACACGCTATTCCCCAGGGCAAGCCTAGGAAACACAGGTATGAACTGCCAACCAAAAAGAAATGTTTATTATGCCCATTGTATAAGGCTAAGAAGTTGATGCTAAGACTCGCCTATGGCCACGGGGAAAGTCAATGTCAGAGACTGGGCTTTCCTTTCCACGGGTCAGACCAGGAGACAGAGAAGCATTTTCTCAGGTTAGGATTTGCCCTTATTGCATATCTGTTGCTTTTTTTAACACATCATCCAGAATTAGTTGTCACCTAAGACTCAACTTCGCAAGATTGTGCAGGCACATAAATCCTAATGTCCTATGCTGTGTGCATTTGTGGGTCTTGCCAAGGTGTGAGGTGTACTGGCTGCACACGCAAACATCCACGACCATGCACAGTGAAGCCTTTTCATCAAACATAAATGCTCTTTCTCAACCAGTATGTGGTTGGTGCTGTATATAGTGCCCTGGCAAAAATGGCCTGCAGCAAGTTATTGCAGTATTCAGGAGACGGTGTTTGAGGAGGATTCAAGTTAGCTCCAGCTGAGCCCCAGATGTTCAGCCCCAGCTTCTGATCCGGCACTCACTACCGAGCTGGAGAGCAGTGGTATCAAATCTTCACCAGTGGTGTCTTTGGCTGCTTTTGAGTTACGGCTTGAAGCTAATCCACTGGAGGTGTTTATTTCCAGTGCCATGGCTTGTAGTATAAGGAACTTGGATCTGGGAGTCCTGGATCACTCAGGGTTCCCGTGAATCACTACTCCTTTGAATTAGGAGGTAGCATTTGTCACACCTCCGTTAAGCAATTATAATTAGCAACTTTAAGCTACAAGATCACATTGCCTAGACATGAGGCTTTACTGTACGTGGCTGCAGTGGCAGAAATGTCACGCTGTCCGCTTGCGCTTCTGTCCTCCCTCTCTGCTGCTGTGGAGTATCTGCAGTGAGAAAGCGAGGAAGGGATTTATTTTTTTGGGTGATATAAAGTGAGTGGGGAGCAGTGAGAAAAGAACTGCTGATTTGACCTTGAGTGTTGCGAGAAAGCATAGCACACGGTCTGTATAAAGTTTCCTCTTGAAGAAAAATAATAATAATAATAATAAAATCTTTTTGTTCCTCTACCAGAGAAGACTATAAAAATCTGCTCCTGCAAAGCTGAAGTGGATTTCACAGCCAAAGCGAGGTCATTCAGAAACTGTTGCCAGGTCAAGTTTTCACTTTGAACATTTTCACAGTTAAAGGAGGATCCAGAAAGTGTAAGAAAACACAGCCCCAGACTTTCCACTTTAAACTGCTTCTTCCTTGAACTATAAGGTGAAAAGATGAGAGGAGGATTGGGGGTGGTGGAGTGGCAGGGCTTGGGTGATTTGTTTATCTAGAAAATCTGTGCATCTGCTCTTTCGAGTGAAGTTCCCATTGCTTTTTTTTTTTTCCACTCCATTTTCCAGCTGTGTAGCACAAAGCACAGGCAGGTCAACAGCCTTGCCGGAGATCACAGAGTGAGTCAGTGGCTCTGGAGAGATCAGAGCCAGGACCCCACTGTGTGCCAGCTCTTTGTGCTTCCCTCTGGTTTTAAAATTCGTTTCAACCCCAGGTGCTAAAACAAGGTGAAACAGGACAAATTCCAGACTGTGACTTTGGCAGAGGCTTACAAAGGACACAGTGAAAATGCCACCACAATGTTGTGACACCAGACACCACGGACTGAACAGTGCTCAGTCATGTTTATGTTTAGGGGTACGGGCATTTCTGGGTCCCCATGAGTCTGCAATAGCTGTTCAATCCACTGGTCCATTTCAACCCAATCTGAGAGCACTGTGGGGTCCTCCAAGGTGTGACATTTCTACAGTTTTCATGAAAACTGGCAACCAGATAAAGGAGAGAGCTGGAAATTAATTACCCACTATAGGAAAAGGTGACCCAGACCCAGCATTAACCACCAGCAAATCCACCCAAGAAGCAGGGGGGTGGGGGGGGGTGGGGGGTGGGGGTGTGTGTGTGCACAAACCGGAGGCTTTGGCTGCACTTGTACAAGAAAGTTAAAGAGGACAGGGGCTCAAGCACCAGCATGTGACCCTCTGCGCTATGTAACTGCGAGCACACTCTTTGTCACAGCTGTTACAGCATCTTCTAAGCCTTCGGATGGGTATCACACAGGCAAGAGACATGCTCAGCCATAAGATGGGTGACAACCTCCTCTTTGGAGGGGATGGATGGGACAGAATGAAGTCCCATAGATGTGATCTGGGCCATGCCACAAGACTTGGATCCTCCAGACTAACATTGGGTGTTCCTTCTTTTTCCTGATTGGACAATTAACCTCTTAAAAGTTACCTCTGCCTTTTCCCCAAAATTACTATTTTTTTGTGCTCATGTTAACTGAAGTTCTGGACATAAGTTTTAATTTCTGAAATGGCAAGAAAAAAAAATAAAAATTTAGAGAGCTTTTTTGAGGAATTTGCAAAAAAAATAAGCTGTTTTGACATATTTGCCAGCAGTGGTTTTCAATTTGTTATTGTAGGGTCTCTCAAAAGTAATGGCTGGCAAGGGTGACAGTAATTTTCAAGCCCTGAGCTACATTGATTAATTGTGGCCAAGTTGCACAGCAATAGTGGGGTCTTTTACTGGGAGGTCACCAAAGGGTACAGGGCTGAACAGAACAGATTATTACTGGAGGGCTGCTGGTTAACAGAAACTATAGAGCTGTTTATGAACAGGGAGCTCGGCTGGTCTGAACAGGATACTCATGAAGACTGCATTACAAAATGGTTCGTTGTTGTGGTCATGCGCTCTGGGCTGCTAATATTCGTGGGTGCACTTGTGTGGGCATGTTCAGTTTATTTAGAAAATAAGGGCATTGAAGCACTTGTTTTCTGAGGGAGAAAAAAAAAAGCACAAAGTAAGAATTACTCCAACTGTGCAAATATTGAAGAGAAAGAACGGAGAATTTCTCATTCTCCTTTTTACAAGTTTTTAAATGACAAAGCAAAAGATGTGAAGTGCTGGGCAGAGCTCTGCTTGCCATCGCCTGGGGTCCCCAGCACAGCAGAAGGCTGCTGAACCAATAATCTTGCTTTCTTGACCTTGCAGCCTCCTAACAAATCCTTTCTGCTTTAGCAGGATTTGTTGCAGCGAACAAGGCTGTGTAATCTGGTACTCTGGTAATGTCCTCATTTAACAGATTCAAGGCCAAATCCTGTTCGTACCTTCACTGGTGCGGTCCCATCGCTTTTGGTGCGACTGCTCTGGCTGAGAGCAGGCTGTGACATTTTTCCCATTAATCTCATTCCCCCTTCCTACTGTGTTTCATTTTATGGTGCCCTGGAAACTGGGAAACCTGTATGTCTCCAGCCATTTGATGTACAGGAAATGGAGTCGCCTTACTAATCTTTTCCCTCAACAGAGGTTTTTTTTTTTGGTTTGGGTTGTAGTTTTTTTTTCAGAGCTGGCCTCACAATGCTTATGGAAACTGGTTATGGTAGAGGGGAAAAAGATTAGCGATGGTAACTCAGCAGCCACATACATCACGCTTTGTAGAAACTGTATCCAGGCAGCTCCAGGAACAGAAGACCCAAGTCCAAACTTTGTCTGAGGCCACTCTCCAGCTACCCTTTCAGCTAAAAGAGCATCCTTTCTGGCTCATCCACCAGCTGGAACGGATGCAGGCATGACTGAGCCTAAGACATCCCGTGCAGGCTGCAGCTGTACCAGAGTGACTGCAGCCGTCCGCCTCTGCCTGGTCCAGGAAGCTGAGCGGCCATCAGCCAAAGGGCTCCCAAGCCTGCTGGAAAAGCAGTGGAGTCCAAGGCACGAAATCTTGAAGGAAGGACTGAAGCCTTAGCCCTGCGAGCACTGGAGCAGTTACCAGTCAGTCAAGTAATCCCAGAAAGGACAGGGTTTCTCAACATCCACCAAAACTGTAAGGTCTTGGGACACATCAGATCACCCACACCTATCTTTAACCGTGAAAGAGCTCAACAACTACCTTCAACCAAACAACAAACTTCTAGATGTGTAAAGAGAGGTGGGATGGAACCCACAAGCATAGCCAGTCGGCGTATACAGGCTACCACGTTGATTTGGAAGAGCGTGAGTAAAGTTGAGGATGAGATGGTGGAAGGATGGAGATGAAGTTCTTACAGGACTCTCACTGTGACTCCTCCAACATCTTGCACCAGTGCACTTGAAATACGCTCAGATTTAGGAAGGTTTCAGTGAACAGTGAGACATACAGTACAAGGTCTGAAAACTTTGCCTGCTCTTTGAAAAGATGAGATTTTAAGAGACAGACAGGAAGGTCTTCAAGGAAGAGATGGGAAATCAGGCAATGTGCTATTCACAGACTTGGAGATCTCAGAAAAGCATCAAGGATCTGGCAACCAGTAGTGGCTTCAGGCAGAGCTAGAGCAGAGAGAATAGCTACAGGAGCCAGTCACCTGGGAAAGCTGCTACAGTAAAGTTTATATTGGATCAGGCTGTCCTCAGGGATTTCTGCAGGAAGATTGAAGAGACTGCTGAAATCTCCGGAAAAAAGAGTGCAAATGGGCCATAAAAATGAAGGCAAGTGGGAGGCATGATTTTTTGCCTTTGGCCTAAATTTTTGTACAGCCTTTTGTTCACAGATGAAGTTCTTGTCCCGAGGAAGAATCTGTCACTCTGGTATATGATTGTCAGCAGCGTTGGCATCATTGCCATGATGCTTGTTTACTGTGCTGCTTCCTAATATGACATTTCAACACCAAGAAAGGGCTCTCCAGCTTTCTTATGCTGCAGGAGAGGGAGATACCTGCTCCTCTCCCTAATTCCATTGTAAATTGCCTGCTCTTCATGGCACTAAATCCTCGAAGTCTACCTTGTCAAGTTGGTCCACATTTTTCTTTAGCACTTAACTCTCCGTTGTCCATTTTGCACACACTTTTTCAATCCCAGGCTCCCATCTGAAATGTAAAAACTAACTGCCCTAGAGGAAGCCTGATGTCTTAAGGCATCATTTACCACAGACTTGCTCCAGACAGAAGGATGGTGACCAAAGGTCCATGGATCACAGTGGAACGTGATACCCACAGCTATGGAGAAGCTTTCCTGGAATCTCCTTTCGTAGGAGCGCTCAGCTTCCTTGCCCTATTCCCATTAGCCTCCTTTTGCCAAGAGGCTGGCATTTTCCCGAGACCATTGCGAGAAGCGCCTTCAAAGGCGCGACGTCATGTGTGCCAGTGCATGCCTCCAGTCTGAGTGAGTTCCTGTCAGCCTGACGAGCAGGGGGAATACTGAATTAATTCCTGATGCCTTCACATGCATCGCAACACGAAGATGTCACCCACTGGCATAAGTGTATTGAGTCACTACATTTCCCCAGGCTTCAAAAGCACAAGATTCATAACCATTTCCCAGCACAGACCCACGACGGTGCTGGCTCCTGCTGAGAAACCCGTGTGCTCCACTCAACCTCCCATCGACTTTTCCAAGGAGTTAGCACCAATGCGAGGCACAAGCGGGCCTGCCTTTCTTCTCTCTCCCTCTGTCTCAGCCTACCATGGCATGGCTGTGAAAGGAAAATAGGAAGAGTCCAGAGAAAGCTATGCGCCTGCCCCAGACTGTGAAGCTTGGTTCATATGAGGCTGTGGAGATTTCCCCTTCAAAAAAAAAAAAAGGGGAGGGGGAAGGAAGAAAAAAATAAATGATGGTTTGGACCAACTTCAGGCCTTTGATGTGTGCTCTGAGTCTGGGAGGCCAAGAGACAGCTGTACATTTAATGCCCCACTATTTCTGTACTGGGCACAGACTCCATTTTCCCTCACCACCTCCTGGATTGCATCTGATCTTATTTCAACTACCTTTTTTATACATATGCTTTAATACAATTTTTTTATTATTTCTTTTAATATTGAGTGAAATGATGATATGTTTTATGGGCCAGTCTCAACCCAATGAGCCAGCATGTCCCAGGGCTGTTCACCAGAGGGTCGCAAAGACTCTTGCTGGGTCATCCATGAGTGATGCCCTGCTCCGCTGGGAGGGCCAGCAGGGCAGAAATGGGAGTCAGGATGCTTGCTTGGGAAAACAAAGTGCAAGGGAAAGGATGTCTTGTTCACAGGTTGAAAATTCCTCCCCTTACCAATGAGGTGAGCGAGTTAGGGTAAAAGCTCTTGCTTTATGCACTTTTGACACTACTGCAAGAGTGGGACAGCAAGGAGGACTACCGCTGCAAGCCATTTGTCAAGAGTGCCAGGGAGGTCTGTCCCTGGCTTACAAGCACCACCCATGGCTCTCTCTGTGATGACTATGCCGTCTATGTTAAGGCAGCTGGTAACTGGAGAGCAGAGAAGGATGACAGAAAAGGGGAGGTGGGAAGGCTGCTCGTCCTGGATGGACAGACAGACAGATAACTATTGCCTTTAGGATCCTGAGGGACAGGTAAATTGTAAGGGAAGCTGTAATATGCCATAAAATGAATATCTCTTGTTGAGGCTGTGATTTGTCACAGCCAGGAGAGTTATGAATTTTAGTTCAAGAGTCAGTATTATTTTAGCTTACCCTTGAGGATCAGGATTCACAGGCTGGAGATGAAGTGGATGTTAGATAAAAATGTTTCCCCACTGTTAAGTGGGTGTTTCTGCTCTTCACAGAGTGGTCTGTGTGATATGCAGTTTTAGGGAGGGCATGTGGTATAAGGCACAAAATATATCACATTACAGGTGAGAATATGTGGGATCCAAAGCTTTTGATGGGTCTGAAGTAAGACAGCTCTGAAAATGCAGATAACTGGGTCAATGACAAAATGTGTTATTTTAATGCCTTTGAGGTTTTGCTTCTGATGAGTATTTGGGTCCCCATACGTCTGGCTTAGGATAGGAGAGGGAGTTTCAAGCAGGAAATGTCAAGTACAGGCAATGAGAGGAGATAATAACTTGGGCCGTGGTGCAAGGGAGAGACTTATCAGGGTTCTCAGCACTGCGGGAGACTGGGAAGGATGGTGGCCTCAGAAAGAGACACCAGAAGAAGGGGCTGGTTGGAGGAAAACCAAGTGCCTTTTGCCATCTCTTCTTTCTTCCCTAATTGCTACACCCCTCTGGATAAATCAAGAGTGGTCTGACTCACAAGGGCTTCTCCACATTTATCCATTAGACCCATTCACACAAAGGCATGTTCCCAGGAGATCTGAGCGAGGCACAGCTCAGCACATAGACAGAAGATGGCATTCCTTCATTTTTCTTTGCCTTGAGTAACAGCTTTAGACATCACCCCCAGTCCTGCATCCTGCACCTCACTTCTGCCATGCTCCAGACTGTCGGGTGATTGGGTTAACGGAACATGGCACTGAAATTCAGCCTCAGAGGAGGCAGCAAACTGGCAAGCCAAGCTAGGATCCATTCATGGGAGAGAGCTCTGCCATCAAGCCCTCCACTCTCCCTGCACATGCACATTGTCCTCTCCATCCCACTGGGGAAGGAGGTGACCCAGCAGCAGCTGCAAGTCACAAAGACTTGTTCCAGAGCAAAAGCAAAGGCTGAAATGCGCACACAGGTTCTCCTGCAAGAGCTGATCCTCCTGCTTGTCAGCAGTGTAACTGTCCGGAAAAATGTAATTATTGTAAATCTAATTAATAGTGATCTGGGAAGATTATAACTTTCTCTCTCTCTTCTTTTTTCCCCCCTCCCCTCAAAACTTTCTGGCTGTGCTTTTTTTGGCAACCCCAAAATAGTAATTTGATGCAAACCCTGGCCACAAATCCAATGGAGCTTGATAGGCTTTAAATGAGGGGAGGGGGGATAGGCAGGGGTGATTGCTTTAATAACTATTCTTGGAGAAAGGCCATTGATGTGTTTTCATTACTCGGAAGAAGAAGAAAGCCAGAAAGAAAACAAGTGGCAGGACAGCCATTAGAAAATAACTATGAATAATTATAGAGTGGGGGTAAGGGGAAGTCCAGGGAATTACTTCAGGGATATAATCATGAGCCCACATCCAGGCCAGTTACTGGCAGCTAAGAAGAGGATGTATCCAAGCAGTGTTTGAGGGCCCCTCTGGTTTGGGTCTGTCTCCATCCAGTCTTGCATGAGCCCATGTCCCCATCACAGAACCTGTTGTCCCCAGTGCCTCAGCAGGACCCCGAAACGCTACACGCATTCCTGATCTTACAGCACTCTCCAGACCTTCAGAGATGAGGCTCCATGCATATGTCTGGGACAGGATGGAGACAGGATATTTTCCTTTCACAATGGGGAAGCTGAGGGTCTAAGCTGCAGCCTGGATTAGATTGGTGAGGATCTTAATTGTCCTTTAAACAATACAACTGCTCTAGTCATTGTGGGTATTTAAGGAACGAGGCCATACACAGGCATCCCATCTGCAGAAAGCTCTGCAAGAAATTGAGGTGTGATAGTCAAATAGAGGAGAAAGAGTTTTCCCTAGTCAAAAGGGCTATAAATGGGAACAGCCAGTTCTTCTCTTCCCCAAATCATAGAGTAGTTTGGATGTCCCTGGGAACTTCTGCAGCACCTCAGCAGAGGAAACAGTCCGGTTTCTGAGCATTCTTCAGAGTCAGGCTGTAGAGGTGATACCTCCTCATCTCTAGAAAGCCTCCAAACAACCCATACTCACTCCTGTCAATGGTGCAGCCAGACAACCACCCATAGGGCTCTCCATGAAAAATTACACCTCCCTGCCCTTTGCAGAGGGGTTTTGGTGTGATCCTGCTGGTGATACCGATTCAGACAAGAACATTTCCAGACACATGGCAATGCAAAAGGAGATGAAAAGCCCAAATCCATCTTGGCTCATGAAAAAAGCAGGAGGGAATGAAGACTGGTTGAAAGATGAAAAAAAGAAAAAATAGTCAGCAGGGCCCAAGAGGTTATTGTCATGCCAACTCCTTGGGTACTATGCAAAGACTCAGGAATGAACGTGCACAACAGGCTTGGAGGGAGGTGATGGTCACAATCAGGTGTCATCTCCTCCAGGCAGAGCACTGCTTACTGCCAGTTCATGGGGTCAGGCAACAAGTACATGATCGCACAGCAAAAGTGCATCTCACATCACACCCAGCACACCCTGTAAGGGATCTCTGGATTCTCAGTCAACTTCAAGAACATTTTCTACTCTAAATCATTATCCAAATGCTCACAGCGCAACCTGCAAAACCTTACAAGAGCAGAAACAAGCATCCTTCTGAGGACAACTGCTTCTTCCAGGAGATGCCCCTCTCCCACCACAGCAGCAATCTATTGCATTTCTGGGTCACCCATCACCATGGCATCCATCTGCACAGCAAGGTTTCTAAAGCTCCTTAGTCTACGCCAGAGAGACACGGCAACCCCCTGTATTTTATTGCGCTACAAGGTAAATACTTAAACAATACTTCCAGAAGACAGCAGGCTGGGGCATTTGTTCAAGTTTCCCAGAGACCATCTGAATTTATACTCTTCCTTTTATTTACACCATTTTTTCTTCTGGTTATTGATGATGTATCTCATTTGATTTTATTAGATGCAGGTGTTTTCTGCACTTCAGCTGGGAGCACTTTCCCTTTTCAGCCAATTCCAGACCTACTTTGTGTCTCAGTCACCTTTTAACTGTGATACTGGAGAGGCAGAGAGAGAGAGAAAAAAAGAGATACTGGGTTTTGCTGCCTCAGCAGATGTGTGTTAAAGTGTTTTAGTGATTCAGCCAGTGCGTCTGCCTGAGGCCAAAGGAGAGGTATTGTCTGAATCTAAAACAATTAATAACAAAAAAAAAAAAAATGTGGGCAGCACGGAGCAGGGGAAGGTGGAGGTGGAAAACCAGCAAATCACAGGGATATTTCCCTGCTTGCAGAGCACCTTGACAAGATCTCCAACTGCTTTCAAAGACACCCCTTTAAACCCACCCAGTCCCCTCTGAGACACAGAAGCCTCATCAGGCCTGTTGCACAGACAGGGGAAACTGAAGCTGCTTTTGCAACTCATCCCCGGTCATCCAGCATCTATGGGAGAGGGTCAGCCTCCTCCCCAGCCTGCACTTTACCGATGGCCCGGGGAAGCACGACCCCACACAAGGCCCATGCCTGTGGCATGCGTGGCCAGGGGAGTGGGAGCATCACAAGCGCCTGCTCCTTGCTGAGCCACGCATGTGTGCTGGGAGGGACACTGAGACGCTTGCCCCACACTCAGGGTGCACTCTCAGGTCCTTCGAGAGCCACCAGCAATGCAATGACCTCCACTCTCTGCTCCAGCCAGGAAGGTGCAAAGGGGAACCTCTGTTGCCTGCTCATGATGAAACATCTGTGTTTTCCCCGTTAACAGAAGAAACTAATTTTGTCTGTGCTCAGGCAAGAGGAATTTGTCCCCCGAGCCATT
Organism: Leptosomus discolor; assembly: GCF_034619465.1. NCBI lineage: Eukaryota > Metazoa > Chordata > Aves > Leptosomiformes > Leptosomidae > Leptosomus > Leptosomus discolor. Next base: position 17,024,019 of record NC_141395.1, on the reverse strand, counting down.
TCTGCCTCTAGTATTTAAACATCCAGTACAGCCTTTATGCTTCAGTCCTTGTGAAAGACTCCAAGGACCTCCTGATGCTCAGGATCTGATATCCCGCGCTTACCGAATCCCCCCACCTTGCAAGCTGACTCGGGTGGGCCACAGGGAGATGGAGGCACCCCAGTCACCAGTCACTGCTGGAAATCTTGGCAGCCGAGCCTTGATAATGTGAAACAGAGCCAACACAGCCCCGTGGAACACCCAGGCGCTGATCTGGTGAGGGGAGACTCCATTTCTACATGCGGTTTAAAATTGATACCCCCATGAGGCATGTTAGAAAGCAAAACATTGATGCTGTCTTCACTGGAAGCATCGGTTGCTTTGTTTTTTTAATGACACAGAAAGCTGCTTGCAAAGAGATAATTTCATTCAGCCTAGCCCTTGCTGGATGTGGAAGGAAGTCCTTGGAGGTGACTCTCCAACGTATCCAGTATGCCACCTAGCCCTCGCTAGCTCTACTACACCCACGGCTGCAGGACCTGCTGGAAAGGAGCTCCCAGCATGAAGCTGTGAACACTTGTTGGGGTTATCGTTGCAATTAAGAAGGCACTGTCCAAGGGAAGGACAAATATCCTGGGAAGAAATCACATTTTACTTCCGACACTCAACCTGGTCTCCATGCAAAGGGAAATAGCATGTTGATGTCTGCACTGCTTGCTGTTGCTCATCTTTCCTTTCTGCACTTCTGTCTCAGACTTGCCCCATCAGTTCCACTTTTGTCAATTGTCATTTTCCCCTCCAAGGATAAAATATTGGCTTTTTTTCATAACGATGCTTCAGGCACCTGATTTCACAACCTGTTGCTGGTTATTAATACTTGTACACGAAAAAAATAATTATACATTCTCCTGTATAAGCATTATTTTGCTAATGAGGTTCAGACCTACACAAAATGGACAGTGGTTTTGGACAGAGAAGAAAAAAATCTCACTCTTGTATCTGTGATTCAGCTCTTAATCTCTCTAGATTGCATGAACTTGTTTGATGTTCTAAGTGCCTCCAAAACACACAGATTAGCCCAAACTGATTAAAGCATATGTTCCATCCTCTTTATCATACCCAGGAAAGTCAGTGCTTTTGCACATTACAGAGAGTATCATAATGAAGTGTGACATATCTGAGATGTAAAGAATGGTAACTGCTTTCCAAATAATTATTTCTCTTTTTGCAACAGAGCCATATGTAACACATGGAGCCTATAGCAATGAAGTATATTAGAAGACACTAATAGAAACCTTGGTTTCCTCTGAACACTCTCTGTTCACTTCCCCAAAATAAGAAAGCATGTCTTATAAACATAAAACATGATTGTGATCTCCCTTGGAAGAGCACAAGCCAGGAGAAATGTGATCTTTGTTAGCTGCAGGCTCTCCTACAGCTCATAACCAGCCATACGCTGCACACTGCCCTGTTGCTGTCTTACTTTCCCAGGGTAGTGGGGTTTTTTTTGGTGTCAGCAAAAGATGCCAAGATGACAGCTCTTGTGAGGAGCATGGATGGCACGCATCAGGTGATCATATGCAGCTCCGTCCCAACTGCTGGGCTCAGTGGTTCCATAAGGTGGTAGCCCCAGGATCCCCATGGCTGAGACTACTTTCATAATGTGGGAGAAAACTTGCCATCAGGATACATCTTATGGCTAAAATCTTGTCATCTTCTGGTTGAGGGTATGACTCAGTTCCGGGTGTGCTTTCATGGATGAATGTCCTCACTGTGCAGCATAGGGGTGAAATGAAGGTGGCTGCAAGAAAACTTCACATCACCCGGATTTTGGCCTGCTCTGAAAGCCCAGGAGAAAGTTTCTGGACAGCCCTAAATTAGAGCAGCTTCCCCAGGGATCCCTCGCAGGATCTCTGCCCTGTGGCGATCCAGCCGTGCCCAAGCCTCCTATGCCAGGGCTTGTAGCTGGGCTCGATGAAGGCAGTTCTCTACACGCCTCACCATTTTGTGTCTCACAAGTTGGGAGTAGGAGTGAAACCTCTCCTCCACCCCTCTAGATACTCTCACTGTCTCTGTACCAGGTATTAATATACAGAGCATGGTTTTTCTTAAGGGGTGGAGGAGAGAATGAGGAAAGCAAATTATCTCCTGTCCTAAGCCCTCTCACGAAGTGCTTCCAGATCTCCAGGTGAACAGTGCTTGCTCTCAGCCTGGTGCTATTTTCTGCAAAGCACACATTCAGACCAGCGGCAGATTCTCATAAAAATCAGCAGCAGGATGCAATTAATATGCTGTAAAAGTCATAAGTGTCAACTGGAGAAACCATTTTAAAACATGTCTAGATAAAATCCTAAGGGGTTGATTTTCTTACTTTGAGGGTGCCTGGGTTTTTTGCAAATAACTGGAATCTAAGCAGAGGTTCAGGTAGTATTAAATAAAATAAAACCTCTGGAAAACCTCTTGGTAGAAAGAAAAGGGAAAAAAAAGCTTAGAAATGTGGCTTTCTTTTTTCAAGGGCATGGGGGAAGAACAGGAGGGAGCTGATATTCGCCACAGAGCGCACATGGGGTAGGAAGGCAGTAAAACAAGGAACACCTGAGAGGTGCAAGAAAAGACTTAAGCATGGAAATTTTGGAGAAGAAGGAGTTAATGCTTTTAAGCAACCATTCGTCCTCTTACCATAGATAAGGGTGCATTCTAGTGGCAAAATCCACGCAATGCAGCTGCATAGATGACTGATCTAAAAAGAAACCTGTGGAATATGAGGCTTTGGAGGAGTGTGTGCATCTGTGGAAGGGGGGCGGGGGGGGGGGGGGGGGGTTGACCTGAATCGCACGTAAACCTCACCCAGAATTGGCTGATCCTTTTTAATTTCCCACTCCCCTGGTAGATAACCCTGTGCTTGCGCTACTGAGCTAGCTCCCACCCCTTCGCTCAGGCGTTCCTCCCGGCAGGGTTCAGCTCATCCTTCTGCTCCAGGTGTAACACTCCGGTGCAACAGCTGCCTGGGCGGGCCACGGGGCTGCACGGTGCAGTTTTGGAGATTCCCTTCCCCACGCTTCCAGCTTCCCCGCTCCTAGCAATGAATGAGCACTCAGGGAGGCAAGTGCGAAGGACCACGGCCTGGAGAGCTGTAACCCTTAGGAATGCAGCGGTGGAACAAAAGACAACAAACCCCAAGCTGTCCAGGACAGAGGATGAACATTGCAAAGCGCCTTTTTTTTTTTTTTTCCCCTTCTCCCTCCCCACTTTGTGCAGAGCAAGAGGCAGAAGAATGAGCTAAAACGTGCACATTGGGCTTCACATGGCAAAATTCCCCTTGTTTTCTGGCATGCCCTAAGCAACAGCGAACTTTTCCAAAGAGGAATCTAACACAGTTCTTACAAGCAGCCCAGCCCTCCCTCCTGCTCACTGTCCGGCTGAGTTAACCCTTGCTGTTTGGGGGTGTCAGGGACGCACCCTGGCACTGGGCAAAGCCTCACTATGTTTTTACACCTCGCCCAGGGCCAGAGGGGCAAGAAAGGAGAGCTAGGCACCCTGCACACACAAAGGCTCCTTCCCAGACCAGGGTGGGCGAGAGTGGCTCCCTGGCATGCATCCAGCCACCTCCCTCCTGTGCTCACCTTTGGAGCCGATGGGTAGGTGTGTGCACCAGCTCCCCCCCTCTGAAGGTACCCAGCCCACCAGCTTCCCAGGCAGCAGATGGGGGTCCCTGCCCCACCAGCACAGGGCACAGCGTGCAGGATCATGCCTTGCTAACTCAATCCCCCCCCCCTTCATTCCCAAACTCAGAGCCCTGACCTCTTCCACCCAGGCTCCTTGCGGCCCAGGCTACCGTGCAAACCCCATTGCAACCACTCTTCTCCCCGTTTTTTTTTTTTTTTCTTAAACCGTGAAGACCTGAACTTTCCCCCCCCCCCCTCCCCTCCACAACCTCGGCTTCCCCTTCCCCCTCCTGCTCCCCTTGTCTCTCCTCATAATATTATCCTTGATCACTGCCCGGGGTTTGAAGCCCAGAAGTCAGAAGCTGTGCACCCCACCCCCACCGGCTCGAGTGTGCACTGATAGGGCCCTCGCTGCTGGCACCTAGTCAAGCTGAGGTGTCATTGGGATCTCAAATTGCAGCTAGGGGCTGGCAGGCAGCCAGAGGCAGTCTATTTAAAAGACAGCCTGTTCTGCAGTATTCAGTCTCTTTAGAAACTTCTCCAGGGGAAAAGTGTTGGGAGATCTACAAAGTGGATTTTTTTTTTTCCTCTCTTTTTTTTTTTTTCCCCCCTTCTCCCTGTTTTTTACCTCTCCTCTGCAGACTTTGCAACAAAACACACCAACTTTGCAAAAAACTTTTTTCTTTTTTTCTTTTTTTTTTGCCTTTTTTTGGGGGTTTTCTTCCGCCTGTTTTTTTTGTTTTTTTTTTTTTCCTTTGCAAATCTTGGAAGAGGAAAGCGGGAGGGTTGAACAGAGCCGATCGAAACACAACTTTGCTTCATACCAAGCTTCCCAGCAGCTCGCTGCGTCGGGACAGACTTTTTCTCCTGCAGAAGAAGAGAGAGGGAAGGGGAGCTTTGCATCCCCTCTTCCTTGTCCTGCGTTTTTTTTTTTTTTCCCCTCTTAACTGCTTTGATGCATTAATAGCAGGACACTGGTTTTCAAGGAACTTTGCTCCCTTCTCAACCTGCCTCCTCCCAGACCTTTGGGAAGAGTGTGTGTGTGCGTGTGCGTGAGTGTGTGAAATCGCCGTCCCACCTCCCCAAACCCCCCTGCTCCCCCACGCCTCCCCAACAACCTGTAGGCTGTGCAACCCCTGCAGGCTTTTCTCCCTTTCCCCCTCTCCTTCCCTCCCCCTCTCTTTTTGCTCTCCCGCGGATCGCGGTGCTAATTCCCTCTTTCGAGGCGAGAAAAAGCTGAAAGAAGGAGAAAAAGGACCAAAAAAAAAAAAAAAACCCACTACGAAAAGCAAACCTAGACTCCCCCCTCTCCCAACGCCAAAAGCAAAGCAGGAGGGTCCGGCACCCCGAGAATAAACCCCAGAGTGGGGCGCCTGCAAGCAGGGGCTGCGCTTTCCGCCCCTTTTCCTTTTTGATTTTTCTTATTTAATTTTTTCTTTTTTTTTTTTTTTCTTTTTGCGCCCCCGAAGGGGCAAGCGGGAAGCAAGCGCCGCCCGCCCCCCGCCCCCCGCCGGCGGCAGCCCCCCGCGCCCCGTCCCGCAGCATCCCCCGCCGCGATGCTGCTGCGGCTCCTGGTGCTCCTGGGCGCCTGCCCGGGGCTGTCGCGGTGCTTGGGCTCCTTCGTGCAATGCGAACCCTGCGACGGCAAAGCCCTGTCGCTTTGCCCGCCGCCGCCGCTGGGCTGCGAGCTGGTGAAGGAGCCGGGCTGCGGCTGCTGCCTCACCTGCGCCCTGCCCGCCGGCCAGCCCTGCGGCGTCTACACCGAGCGCTGCGCCCGCGGGCTCCGCTGCCTCCCGCGCCAGGGCGAGGAGAAGCCGCTGCACGCCCTGCTCCACGGCACCGCCGTCTGCCTCAGCGAGAAGAGCTACCGCGAGCAAGCCAAGGCCGGTGAGTGACCCCCCGCTTCGCCCATCCTCTCTTTCCCGGATGCTTTTCCGCTTTGCCGGCTCCTTTTCCATCTCGCCGCCTGCTTTTTCCACACACACTCACCCCACCCCACCCCACCCCAACCATCTCCCGGCTGCATTTTCCCTCTTTCCGGGTGCTCTTCCATGCCCCTCCGCTTGCTTTTCCGCCTTTCCGGCTCCCTTTCCATCTTTCCGCTTGCTTTTCTACTCCCTCCCACTGGCTGTTCTTCCCTGCCCCCTCGCCGGCTGCTTTCTCATCCTTCCGGCTGCTTTTCCATCTTCCCAGGTGCTCTTCCATGCCCCCGCTTGCTTTTCCGCCTTCCCGGCTACTTTTCCATCTTTCCGCCCGCTGTTCTATCCCCACCTTCCCCAGCTGCTCTTCCATCCCCCCTCCCCCGCCGTGTGCTTTTCTGCTTTCCCGGCTGCTCTTCCATTCCCCTCCACCACCAGCAGCTGCTTTTCCATCTTTCTGGATACTTTTACATCTTTCTGCCTGATTTTTCTCTCACACACACGTATATACACACCCCGGCTGCTTTTCCATCTTTCCAGCTATTTCCCCATTCCTTCCCCTCCCCACCCCCTCCACCGGCAGCTTTTCCAAGCCCGTGGTTGCTTTTCCATCTTTTCCGGCTGCTTCTCCACCACCACCACTTCCGCTGGCTGCTCTACCATCCCCCATGGCTCTTCCACCTTTCCAGCTACTTTTCCATCTTTCCGGCTGCACTCCCCCACCCCAGTTGCTCTTCTGTCTTTCTGTCTCTCTTACATCTTTCTGGCTGCTCTTCCATTCCCCCCCCCAGCTGCTTTTCCATCTTTGCAGGTATTCTTCCATTCCCTTGGCTGTTCTTCCATGCACCCCACGACTTTTCCCATCCTTCTTTTCATCCATGCCCGTGTTGAACCTCCTGTTGCATCATCTCACAGCCTCACCCCTACCCCCCTTTCCATCATCACCTCTGTGTTGTCCCATCCCAGACAGAAAGCTTTTCTTCCCCCACCCCCCAGATGCACCCTCTTAGTCACAGGTGCATCCCAGTCCTTCCCCAGTTGCATCCTTTACATCTTTCCTGCATCCCTGTATTCACCGGCTCCCTGACTCCTTTCTCTCACTGTATCTTCCACCTTGCTCTGGGCCCCAAGCTGGCCTCTGCAGCCTGAAATACAGGGGAGGGCAGGGCACCTGCTTGCAACCATCTGCCCCATCCCCAAAGTCCTCAAGTTTGTTGCTTAGTCTCCTGCTTTCTCCTTGCGATCGTTGCAGCCTGGCTGCCCACTGCTGGATGTCTTTGTTGGGCAATGGGTTTTAGCCCAGGAAGGTGAAGAGAGCAGGTGCATTAGGGACAGGGAATCTGCGATGACAAAAAATAATAATGGTGTGACGAATAATAAGAAAGAACAGGTTAAAAGCAAGCATGAAGGCTGGCATGGTAGCACCAGTGCAAAGCCAGGCTTCTGAAATGTTTGCACCTTGCACGTGACAAAAGCATGAAAGAAAGCGCTCCTTCACTTTGGCACCCATTTAACTTGCATTTCTGGACCCTGTAGCTCGTGAAGGACACTTTCCTTATACTCCTCCAAATACACTTGTATTTCTGCCACGGCATGAAGGGGAAGGTGTCTGCATGTCCAGGGGACTGGGGAACCATTTGGCAAAACAAAACCAGAAACAAGCCCCCCACTTTTTTGGTCTATGAAATAGTCATTTTTCCTTGTTAGCAAGCTTCTGCTTATACCCACACGAAGGGAATCCGTTTCTCCTTTCTAGCACCTAATAAATCTTGATGCTTTTACTATTTTCCCCTTTGCTGCTTGCAGGCAGTAGCTGTGTTGCTACGCTCCATCCTTCAGAGCAAAACCAAATTCTGTGTGGTATAACTTCCCCTCTCCCTCAAATGACAACAAATGTCCAAACTCCCTTAAAATCAGCCAGAAACAGCAAAGCTGAGCTTGATTTTTTTGAAGGGGAGCTGGAAGGGGTGAGGGTTGGGAGGGGACCTTGCACAGGGAACCAAGGGTGAAGCCAGGAGCTGCGTTCCTGCCATGGTGGAGCCCAGGAAGCCGGGCAATAACCCGCTGGCAGTGGAGCTATGCGAAGTATCTCGGAGCCCGTCATCCCCCGTGTTTATTTACTCTCCGTGTGTGTGTGTGCGGCTGGGGGCAGGCGATGTGGTCAGGAAGGCAAAGCTATGTCACTGAAACCCAGCAGCGGCTGGGAGAGCGGGGCCAATCCTTGGGCCCATGATGAGGGTGCCCCATGCAGACCGAAGGCACTTTTGGTGCTTGGCTCCCAGCATGACCCTCCTTTCGTTCCACCTGCCTCTCTCTTCCCAAAGAAAATGCTCCTTTAGCAGGTGCTTTGTGTGAAAACTTTGGCCAGTCACCTTGTAATATCACTGCTTTTGGTTTTCTTGGGATGGGGAGCACCCGTTGAATGAACAAGGAGAGGGATAGGAAAGAGGTTGCAGGTTTGTTGCAAAACCAACCCCCCGGCACTACCTGCACTTCCAGTTTGGACTCCCCGAGTGCCGCAGGGGGCTGTTTTCGACAGGTTTTGTTCACAGCCGGGTGATGAGCCTGGATCAGAAAGTCTGCTGCAAGAAGCCGCAGGAGACCAGCAGGCTCCTCTTGAGATTTGCACGATTGCAAAAAAGAAATAAACAATAAATCAGGAATTCCTGAGGATGGATGAGGGAAAAAACTTTCTTGGCATTCGACTGGTAGCGTGTGAGAACAAAGTATATTTTCATAGGCATGTTTCTAAGCAACGCGGCAAGGAAAGAAATGAAGTTTGACTTGAACTTTCTGGCCTCTGCCAGTTTGGCCAGCAGTGCAGGGACTGTGTGCTAGAGAAGCTGGCCTGGCCCTCCCATCTATCAATGACCAAAATTGGCCCTGAGCTGTGAACTGCTGAGAAAGAATCAGCACTCTGCAAAATAAACTATGTGACAGCAGCAAGGACTAGATCAATCTGCATTTCTATCTATTTCTGCTCTTGCGCTGGCCAAGTTGAAAATCACAGATGCTTTCCTCTTTATAGTCGAGGTGGAGACGCAACAAGTGGTATTCCAAGAGCCCAAGCCTGGGAGGCTGGGCTTGGCTCTCCTGTAGACCAGATGTCTTGCCTGGGGACAAGATGCTCCCGGGTACTGTGCCTCAGTTTCCTCATCTGTAGGCTGGGCACAGTGGTACTGAGACACGCTGGAGCTACTGGGCACGATGTGCTCCTGGTTTGCTGAGAGGTCGGAAATGAAAGCAAGTGTGGGATTAAAGGGCTTTGGTAAGGCTCATTTTAAGTAGACGGATGTGTAGGTACTGACGGGACGGTCCCTGTAGCCTTTCCTGGCACAACAGTCAGACACTGTCCTTTACCAAAAGCCAAACATTACGGGTGTAATTGACTGTTCCTGGTAAAAAACCATGAATGAGCTTCATTTATGGCACAGGCTGCAGGATTCTGGGTTTTCTCTGTTTTGTTTAGGTTTCCTTTGAAATACACCACGTCTTTCCATTTTTCTCCCCCATGCTCTCGCCAGACATCCTCCTGCTGAGACAGCAAGGTCAGGCTGAGCGCCGGGGAGCGGAGGGCACAGAGTGGAGCCTGCTGCCCTAAAAAGGCTCGTGGAAAAACAAAGGTTGTCAAATATTTCCTTCTCTGTCATTCCTGCTCTCTTTCTAGAAAGCGAGCAAGACTTGGCAAGTTTCCTCATGAAACCGTGAGCCAATGATAACCAGGAGGGGAAAGGGGGGGCTTTGCAGAATTAGCCCTAAGAAAATGGTCTTTGCTGCGTCAGCTGGAAGTAGGCGGAGGAGTACTGCCGAGCCCAAGTTTCCTGCGGCTCGTGTTTGGTGCAGTCCTTTATCCTTCCCTGACATACTCCTCCCAACCCCGTTTCTCCTTCCCGCGCTCTTCTGCTCCCCGTTCAGGGATGCGGGGCTTCAGGGGTGAGCACTGGGGACGCAGCAAGGCAGGTGGGCACCCGAGATCCAAGGCGAGGGTGAGGGTTAGGGCAGGGGTCGTGGGAGCGGTGCGCTTGGGATGCACCGGCTTGCGAGCATGTGTCGCTCAGGGAGGGACCGGGCTGGTGCCGAGCGGCAGGTCCTTTGTGCAGAGCTGCTCCCGAGCTGTCAAGGCGAAAGCTAGTAGCAACAGGCCTGCAAAGCCTCAGATTCGAAACAGGAAAATCTCCATTTTTCTTTTGATCTGAAGTTTCAACAGCAATAATAATATATTTAAAAAAAAAAAGGGGGGGGGGTGAAATCCGTCAGGTGCCAGCAAGAGAGCCAGGTTTCTGCGGTGTGTGTGTACGGGGGAGGGAGGGAGGGATGGGGTGGTTCAAACAGGAAAGGAGGGGCCTTGGCTGGAAAGATTTTTCGGCAGCCTAGTTTCTAAGGAAGGAGCGAGAATATTAAGTAGTTGATACAAATGAAATTCCTGCCGGGTGCCAGCAAAGTTCACTGGAGAAAAGACGTGGCTCTGTGCGTGCGTGCGTGCGTAATAGAGCCGGTCCCGAGCCCCCACGCAGCGCTGTCGGCCTGGACCCACTCCAGGTGAATGGAGGGAGCCCCTCTGAGGTGGGGTGGCCTTAAATGGGAGCCTCTGCAACCCGGAGAGGTGCTGGAGGAAGGCCGTGTGCCTCCTCGTGTTGATATTTAAGCACCAGCATCCTGTGCCCAGATGACCATCGTGGCTTTGGCACATTGGTGGCCTGAGCACAGTCGTGTGCAACTGGAAGCGTTTGCATGACTGTGGGGTGGGGTGTCCTGTCAGGCTCTGAAGAGAGGGGTAGGAGAGCTCGAGTACATTTTGTGCCAGCTTCGGGACAACCCGAAGCTTTTGGTCACATAGTTTGGCACACTTGTGTCAGGGCAGCCAGAGAGGAAGGAGAGGAGAGGAGGAGAAGCAGCGAGCGGGCACTGCCTCGCACGGAGCGCGGTGCTCTGCTTCCTCCTAACGTCCGCTGGAAGTTTTAACCACGCTGGATTGAAATGCGTCGCAGATGTAGGAGCAGCTGTGGGAGCTGCTATAGCGGTGGCAGTTCCCGGCACTCTTCACCCAAACTGGAAAGCATGGGAGCAGTCTGGGAAGGAGGGCAGGAACCTCAGCCCCTCCAGGGTTCATCCTTCTCTGCTCAGTGGTGCGAGCCGCTAAGAACAGCTGCAGCTCATTTCACCTGTGCTAAGTCACAGGGGAGATAAAAGGGGCCATGGCACAGCAAATCCTTTTTTTTTTTTTTACCAAACATTTAGTAGTGCAAATTTAAGGCTGAACATAAATAAAAGCAGAATTTGTCTGGAACACACCTGCCCCTCGATGTGGGCTGCGGAGCAGCAGGATTAATACGCACAAGGAAGATAACGCATGTGAGCATACGCACATGTGTACCCATGTTCGCACGCCCACACACGCCTGCGCAGACATTTAATGTGTGCAAACACACACACGCATTTTTGTCTCTGGGGCAGACTGGTTTCTAGGCAGCACACACAAACCTCTCTTAGGTGCAGTGGTTCTGCTTATGACTGGCACATCAGTATTTTGCTGTCAAGATCAGATATTGGTGTACAGACCGGCCTACCCTATCCTCCCACTGAGGGCTCAGAAATGAGGTGCAGCAGGTGAGCATATCAAACAAGGGGAGGCAAGGAAGAAGATAGAGGCAAGATATTCCTTCCAGCCAGCTGTGTGGATCCAAACTCACCCCCCATGTCTGGAAGTGGGTTTTATTTTCTGGATGGACTAAGTCTACGTTAGTGAAATACCCCAAGAGATATCCCAGTGAAGGTGCAAACAGGTTGTGGCTTGCAGAGGGCAGACAATCCTCCTGCTACATGCCAGGGCTGGAGGACACGTGTTGGGGCCAGTGGTGACTGGTGGCATCAGTAGAGGAGATGGTGCCAGGGGTGCTGAGTGTGCTGGGACCCTGCAAACTTCTTTATGCCCAGGCAGCAACAACTGGCCTTTGTGAAAGAGGGAAAGAAAAACTGAATTGGGAAAAAACAGCGAATTTGCTGAAATGTGGCAAGCTGAGGGCAGGAGAAACAACCTCCAGCGCTGAGGAGGAGGAAGCAGCAGGACTTGAAGACATGGTGCGTGCAGAGGTCAAAGATGATCCAGAGAGTTTGGCCTGGGTGACCTCACTGGCAGCCAGCATAATAACCACCTAGTCAGTTGTAAGGAGATGTTTTACAGGTAAAAAGATAAATATTATCTGTTTATTCTCAGGACAGGTGTAGCCAAAAGCACAAGGAGGAGAGGGAACCTTGGCCCACATGCTGTGCAATCCTCTTAGGACCTGGACCCCCCAGGCCCATTCAGCAAGACCCTCCATGCTGGGTCTCCCTGGGGTGATGTGCAGGGCTGCCTGTGGGTCACAGTGTGGGGTGGCAGCTATGCCAGTGCTCCCAGACCCTGGGGCTGCCCATTTGAGATCACTGGGCATGGGTCATGCTTGATGGCTGTGCCCATCCCGGAAGGGTCACATCGCGTCTGGTGATGCAGGAGTGAAATCCCCCATCCTCTCACCACTGAGCCCCCATGAGACACTCTCTACTTCTTCAGCTGTGTAGCCAAGGCAACTCTCAGCAAGAAGTTGGTTTTGAGGTGGTTCTTTGATGCTAGTGATCTGAGGGGACCCCTTAGTGTTTATGTCAATCCACGGCTCGCAGTTAATCCCAGCAGAAGCCACCGTAATGTGTTTGCATAGCTTTGGGACTCTCGGTGGTTTGATGTGGGCAAATTTGCTCTCAAGGAAGTCTTTTCTCAGCATGTTTTGGTGAATCTCCCATCTGTTTGTGATGTTTCCAGGACAAGTGTGCTAACTGCCCATCAGCCCATGTCTTTTAACCACCCTCTCTGGCTGGGAGACCACACCTGCCTTAAGCTATGCCTGCAGGAAGGTCCAAGCCTCCCTGGCTGCAGAGAGACTCTGGTCAACAGGCTAAGCTTTGAGGAGCCTGTGGAGTCAGCAGGCACTTCTTGTGTGTGTTTGTATAAAGCCTTGCTCTCACTGTTGCCCTCGTTCTCCAGACCCCTCTGATATTTCTACAATTTTTCCCTGTGCCTCCACCCTTTTGGTACTGCCTTTTTCACACAGAATGTGGAAATCAGTGTCAATACCTTCTGCCCAGCAAACTCACACATCATTCCCTATTAGCCTGGCAGGGCTTGATCCTGCAAGGTAGTGGGCACCTTTTCACTGGGCCCAGAGCATCACAGGCTTTCAGGCACCTAATCCCTTTCGGGAAATCCAGATACCTTAGCCTTCGAAGGACTGTGAGGCCAAAGCCGAAGGTGCTGTTGGCTTCAGTAGGATTGGAAAGCTCTTAGCAGCTGCCTGCCTTGAGGGCTGTTATTGCAGTTTGGTTTGTTTGCTTGTTGGATGGACACAGCTGGCTCACTGAGATAATTGTTATGTTGATGGAGATAACTGGTCTGGTTGCTATGTAAGGGCAAGAAGGTAATCCTGACAGATACTTAAGGAAATGATCCCCTAGCTAAACAAGAGAGGGAGTGTATCTTAAAGGTAACTTTGGGGACAATATTGGCCAATAGTCATAATACTTTTTGTAGAAATACCTTCTTTTTTCAAATTTAGATGGGATTCACCCCCAGAAGACAATTAAATCAATAAACCCATTTATTATTCATGCTTAAGAAATCAGATGTTATGTGTTGGCCTAATGATGAAAATCTAGTAATTAAATAAGCCAGTGAACAGCTATGGAACCTGGCTTTCACTTTTTAATTTAAAGGAGACGCTGGAAAAGAAAAAACATTTTCTTAGGGAGGGACTGCATGTCTTATACCTGTCCAGCAGTCAATTATGGTGCTGCCACCACCAGGAAATGGCTAGGAGAGGCAACAGTCATCCATTAGGATCAAGCTTGGGCAAGTTTCTGCTTATCAATATTGCCAGAGTGTGAACATAAAACTTCTGACATTTTTTGTGGTACTACTTAGCTGGATTGAGAGATTAAATAATGGCCAGGCCTACTCCAGGCAAAGGCTTTCTGAGCGAAGGAGCCATTAAGAAAGTAGAAGAGAGTCCTGAGGGCAGAGGTGGAAATCTCATCACTTGGAGCTCATAAAAGTCAGGTTGGATGGTACATGTGATGATGTATCATCTGGTGCTGACACAGAGATGAGCAATGGATGATCTCACAGATCTTTTCCATCTGGTTTAAGGCAGAGCTGTGAAAGTCATGCTGAAGGCTTAGAAATTAATCCAGGCCAGGCTGCAGGTTGCAATCACAGCTGCATGCCTGAAATACTTGTGGTATTGGACCAGTTCTCGTCCAGCACCTGACTGACACAGGTGCATCTCCAGACTCCACCTGACATGCCTTCACCTCTCTCTGGGGTGGGCAAAGCATTTGTCTTTCTTTACACTTTCAATTACTGGCTGCAGTTGAGGCTGACAGAGACCCTCAATAACGTAAGTGAGGATGGATCTTGTGATGGAGACCACCAGCCTCCAGTGGGAGCAGCCTCCCTCAGATTCAGTTCCAGTAGGCCACTTGTTAAAAGCTTCTGCTTGGTATTAAATTAAACCAGATTCAAAACTTTGACTAAAAGGCAAAAGCTACCTTCATCTATAAGCAGGCCAGAGAGCTTAGCATAAACGGTAGTGCCTACACCTCTGGTAGGACATCCACTTCTCAGGATCATCTCCTTTAATATAATGTTTTCCTCTTAATTGCACATTGTTCTCAGGGTAAAATGCTACAATGTCCACAGTGATATCCCAGCTTTCGATGGCCACCAGCAACACTTTTCCTGGTTACGGTTCTCTTTCTAAGGCCTTATTAGCACCTGGCCCTACTGTGATTTGTCACATTTGGGTTTCAGTGATCAAAATAGTATCAGCGTCCTAGCAGCATCCTGCTTTCAAGTCCAGGTTTCTTGACGTCTTGTGGATATTGACATCTGCCTTCAGCTGAGTTTTGGAGACAGGCCTCACATAGTCCAAGGGGACAATGTTAAGCTACTCTTCCTCCCTATTGACATTTCCTCCACGACTGCTGTTGAGCTACTCAATCCAAAAAAGTGCTCCTTGTCCCCCTCTTTCTTATATGATAATGATAGTTGATGGATGCTATTAGGCCATCACACCTCCTTCATTCCTAAAGTCATAGATTTTTTTTAGGTGATCCCTTCCCACCTGGTGGCCAGATGAGCAGTTCACATCCTTTTGTTTTCATTCAGAAGACCTGAAAGTATGTTTGTTTTCTAGGAAGGGTTTTCCTGTCTTTTTCCCACACATAAACCTCATGGAGAAACTGCTGGTAAACAATTAAAAGATGCTTGTCAGAAGCTGCTTTAGATTTTCCTCACCTTTACTGTCAGTTAGGCAGACTGTCATGCAGCCTTCTTCCCTGAGTTTCCCTTCTTTGCTCTTTTCTGCTCTTAGTTCCTTGGCAGCTTGGTGGGTTTTTTGCTGCTTTTATTACAACTGATGGAATCTGCCACTAGGGTGACTTTGTTGGAAAAGATGCAAGACTAAGAAAGACTGAATGATTTCATCCTTTCCAGGAAGGAAAAATATGTCTTGGTCACTATGATATTGAAAGATGACGTATTTAGATTTCTCTGGGTCATTCTTCAATTCAGCTCTCAGCTTCTTCTGCAGTTTCAGCATATGGAATGGGGAACATCTGTAGTCTCCAGATGATATGAAGGAAATAAGTTTTATATTCCTATCATCAGTGCATCAGCAACGGGAGCTTCTTGATGTAAATCTAATCCTGAAATACTTCTTTCTCCTCCACTTGCCAGTTCAGTTCCCTGGAAGATAACTTTGTTCAGGAAATGTCAGGCTGATACAAGCAGCTATCTAGAAACAAGAGGGCCTGCAATTTTGCAAGATGGCGCATGTTTGCATCATGTAATTGTAAGGGATGGATGTTTGTTCATCATCTTACCGGAGGGAGAAAGTCTGGGAAGTTTCCCAACTCTTTAACTGGTTAGACATTTTGGGTTCCCTCTTCCACTGAAATGGTTGTTGCTGGGATCCCTGAGTCTCTGGCCGCACTGCTTGTCCACCACAGGCCCAGACTGTCAACTGAACTTAGTGTGTCCTGTATATGCATTGCTAGCTCCCAAGCCTCTGTTGAGAACTGATTGTAGCCAGATTCAGGAGCCCTCTGGAGAGAAAGAGACAGGTCAAAGGCAACAGTGGGCCTCAGTCCTTGCTTGTACATCCCAGGTCAGAATCAGGCCAACCCTCTAGCTGATGCCCAAGCTTGGCTCTTCCAGCACAGCGTAGATGCTTGGAGCCTGCTGAACAAACAGCTAGCAACCTGTAGGGAAGGAGCTTACATCATGGAGTTCCCCATCTCTAAACCTGCTTTTTGCCTTGTTCTAGAGAGTTGCTCCCAGGGAGTTCAATTCTGTGGCTGCAGCAAGGAAGGGCAGCTCAGGAAAGTATCGTTTGGCACACAGCAACGGAGATCCTTCCTTACAGTTCAAGTTCCCATAGCTGTACCTCTCCCACCTCTGCGGCACTTGCTGGTGCTGTGGAGAAGTGGTGCTGACCCAGAGATCCGTTCCTATAGATAGGCCCTGCACTTCCAGAGCAGACCAAAACATGAGCTGGTTCCCTTGAGAGCTCCTTTCCCACATGCTGAGCTGCATTTCTCCTCCATCCAGCTCTGTATGAGGACACCGAGGTCATCAGGACGATGATCTCCCTTTCCCATGAATCCTATGTGAACCTGGGGGCAGCCCAAGCACCTGATATTCACGCTCTGCAGGTGAGCCCTGGCTGATGCAGCAGAATCTGCATCCGCAGGTTTCTGCTGAGGAGACAGAAATCTCCTGAGAAAGAGCTTGTCTTCCAGGCTAGTTCAGCAAAGCCCAAACAATAACTTAAAAAAAAAAAAAAAAGCCGCAGTATAGCACATCCCTCTGCTATCCATCTCCGCTCTCCAAGACTCTTCAGGTATTCCTGAGCTGTTCCCAAGCATCCTACTGGGCCTTGGCTTAATAAAATGGAGAGAAGTCTTAACCTAGGGTTGAGTCCTTCCAGCCCTCTGGCTGCTTTTCCGTCTCTTCTCTGAGCTTGATCCCACTGATCCATATCCTTCTCTTTAAAGGTTTCTCTGTGGGACAAGAGAGTGAGGTCCCAGGAACTTTCACCATGCTGTCACAGGGATTTAAGGTACTGGGATACCCCAGAGTTCTCTTTCAAAAGCTTGTGTGGCTTTTGGGCTGTGGACTGTTTGGACTCTGATCATATGTCTTTGGTAGGGGACTGGGCATGGTGGGACAGTTTTTGTGGTTTTGGGTGTTTTTGTGAGTGCTCCACAATGCTTTGACTGCTAAGGATTTCCTTCCAAACCTTGCAAATCATAGAGGTGATTTGCTGCCTTCGGCAGCTGTTGATGTACCTAATTCCCAGTGAAGGGAATAGGGCCTGAGTTTTCTTGCCCCTCCTTCTGTGCCTGTAAAACAGTTCAGCACTGCTGCCCATGAGAGCTGCACCACAGGCTGCAAGGGGACCAGTACTGAAAAGGTGATGGGATTTATCTTTCTTAACTTCAGACCTCTGGAGGCCATTGGAGTCACAGGAGGAGAGACTGGGTCCTCCGGGGATATGTTGTTCCACCCTAAAATCGGCGCCCAAGCCAAATGATGGGGCTGGTCACAATTTGGAGGGTGCAGCATCTCTGCAATGACTTAGACATGGAATTGAGCCATCCAGCAAAGCCCCAACACCTCTGTGTTAGCGGGCGGGCGTTATTTGACACAGATCTGTCGTAAATGCCTGTTGCACATTGCTGGGACTTGGGGGAGGTAGGGTGGCAGTCCAAGCAGGGCTGCTGTTTTTCTGTCCTTCTCAGTGTGTGGTGTCTCCTCCCAGTCTCTCCTCGCCTGCGAGCATCACCAGCGTGCTCCCTCACCAGTCTCCAGCAGACCGGCCGTGCCGGCCTGCCATTGAGTCCCCACCAAAGCACGAAAGTTCGTCGAAAGTCCAAGGCACATTGCAGCTGGCTCGCCAGCAGTCAACGCCCTGGGCTAGCAGAGGGACCGGCCAGAGCCTGCATCCGCGGCCCTGGCTGCTCCTCCTCCGGTGGGTGCCAGACAGCCTCGGGCTGGGCGGCCGCCTGAGATCACCGCCTGACTTCACCAGGGCGGTGGTCTGGAGCAGTGACCCTGGCCCTGGGCATTGCGCCTGAGCCGGCTCTGCTGCCCACCCCCACAGGGCTGCGACGAGGGGCTGGGGGTTGTTCATCACCATGCTGGGGACTTGTGCCTGCAGTGGGAATATAAACGAGCTGTTCTTCGTTAGGGCAGTGAAAGCTCCCTTCTGTCTAGTCCCGGTGGCCCCTGGGGAGTTCAAGAATGCTTTTGCTCAGTTGCGTTCTCCAGCTGCCAAAGGGCGCGAGATGAGATGACCCTCCTCTCTCTGCCTCCCTTCCCTGCCTGTGTTATCCCTTCCCTGCCTGCGTTATCCCTTCTCTGCCTGCATTTCAGGAATGCAAACCCAGCGGCTGTCCCTGTGCACTGACCAGGAGGAAGGAATTTTCATTTTCCTGTCATAGTCACAGGTGCAAGTCCGGTATGGGGAGGAACTTGCCTGCCCATCCCAGGGAGTTTCAGCATAGGTCAGGCACGTCGCCTCCTCTGGAGTGGGGTCAAGTGGGGAGGGCAGCTAGGGGAAATGCACAATGGAGGCTTTTACCAGCCAGGGACCTGAGCACAGACTTCCCGTATAAGACCCAATCTGAAGAAAAATAGGTCCATCTCTAACGTGATTTGCAAGTGCAAAAGCTGTTTTCAGGGACAGCACTGTCGTTGCTCCTATCCGAGCCACAGGGAGCCCAGGGAAGCCGCTTTGTGTTGCCATCAAGAACCAGTACCATAAAGGATGGGGGAGGAAGGAGAAATGGGAGGTTCCCAACCCTCCGCTAGGTACAGGGAAGAAGGCAAACATTGATTTAATCAATCATTGTCTCTGCCTGCGTGTGCGTGTAAAGTCCAGCAGGAAGACAGCAGAAGCCGGCGTGGGCCTGGGCAGATAATGAAGCCACCATAGATAGAAGTCTGCAGCTGTTTGTACCAGGGAGCTGTTGTTAGGGGTGAAGCTTGGAGGGAGTGTCTGGATCTGGCTCTGATTAGTGCTTTGGGATCCCAAGCAATGGGAACTGCAGAAAAATCCCTCCCTCTCTCCCCCAGCCTCTCCCATAAATTTTTTCCCTTCTCTGTGGCCAGCATCAGCTGCCTAGGTGTCTGATCCCAAAATGTTGTCCCTCCCCCCAAAAAGAAAGCCAAGATGTCAGAGATCACCCAGCTAGGGCTGGAAAATGCCACATTGTTGTAAGCAGCGATGAGATAGAAACTGGGATCCTCCAACGACAGCTGCCACTGGGCCGAAAATCACAAGGAGCCTGTTGGAAAAGCAGGGTGAAGGATCACTCATGGAGTCCTGCAGCTGAGGATATTCCCTTCATGGGAGTACTGGGAGGTGGTTCTTCATCCTGGATGTAGACCCTTGCTGCTCTCTAAGCAGCAGTGTTTCAGCCCTAGATAATGTAAGCCTTAGTTCCCATCTTGCAATGAGCATGTCTGAACAGAGATGGCCGAATTTGGGAGCAAAGGAAGGACTGGACAGCTTCTCAAGGTCTTCACCAGTGATATGAGCTGTCATTCCTACGCTAGAGGTTTAACCGAGATCCCCGTTAAGTCTTTCTCTGACACCTTCCTGCTTAAGAGGTGTATTAAGCTAGTGCTCATGTTGTAAACAATAATAATAATCATGATCATAATCAAGAGGGCTGTTTAGCAAGATTGCGCTATGGTTGTGCTTGTCCTTCTTAGGTGCATGTGGCTTTTTTTGGGGTGTTTGAACAGGACAGCAAGTCCTCTAGCAGCGAGCTAGATGTAACGAGCATGGATCATTAGCAGCAGTGGTCAATAGATACTTTCCCTACCTTCATGCCAGAAACCGATGAAAATATGTTACGAAAATTCAAGCCTCCTAGCCATTTGGAACAAGCTTCCTGCTCCTCTCTGTAATGTCAGCAAAGCAGGGAGGCGGTGTTCCCACATGCCCCGCACCCACATGTGTACACACACACACACACACCCTGTGGGGACCTCACACGTGTCCAAAACGTCTGGAGCACAGGAGCACACAGGCTGGGTTTTGGCTCAGGTGCAGGAAAGTGCACGGGCTGCTCTGGGTGTCTGTCGAGGACAGGAGGAAGCTGGACAGGAGCAATTCGCAGCTTCCCAGAAACTGTGCCTGGTGTTTTGCTACTCCATGTCCCTGCTATAGGGACAGGATGAAATGGTTGGAAATGGCTCCTGAAAGGGAGCTACCTCTGGCCAGCCTGGAGCAGGGAGAGGGCACTAAGCCCTCAGCCCCGGAGCAAGGGACAGCCCACGCTCAGCTATGGCTATTTTCTGCCTCTCAGGGCTCATGGGAGCCCGCATGAATTAGGACATCAACAACACAGTCCTTCTGGCCTGATTTGTGTCAGGAACATCTCCAGATGCTCGCCCCTCTTTCCCTGGGTCCTCCATGAGCATTGCAGCATCCGACCGGACACGAAGCCATGGGGTGGCTCTGAGTTGAGTTCAGTCTCCTGCCTTGGCTGTAGGGTCAACTCCCCTTGAGGTGGCTACAGCCCAACTCTAACCTCCAGGTTAGCCAGGCATCCTCAGCTGGGCCAGCAATGTCATTCTTTTGTGAGGCCAGCAAGCCTGGGACCTCTGCTGAGATGTCACCTCCTCCTGAGGACTGGGGATGTGAGAGCTGCCCTAATCCTGCTTCCCGCTGTTCCATGGCTGGGGACACAGTGAGCAGGGCTTTCCTGCCTATGGGTTGTGCCCGTAGCTGAAATACGGAGATGTAGCATGCTCTGCCTCTGCAAACAGCCGCCTGCCTGAAACCCAATCGCTGGGTTGGCACAGCGGATGGGAGTAGGCGGGAAGGGGCTGTGCAGCGGGCCAGATCCTGACAGCGAGGGAGGAGGCACTCCAGCCTCCTTCCTGAGTCTCAGATGCACAATTAGGGCTCATTCAGGGAAATTGGGCGTTGCTCTTTCCGGTGTCTCTTCAGGAGCAGGGCACAGCGGTGCCTTCTGCCTGCCACGAACCAGCCCCAGGGTGGCAGACGAATGAGCTGATGGGTGAGGGTGGGCAGATGGGTTCAGGGGCTCTGGAGATGCTGATGTGGGTGTCTGGTTCCGGCTGCAGCAGGCAGCTGCAGGTTGATGTGGATGAGCCAGCCAGGAGGCCAAGGGCAGGACGGCGTGGGTGCTGCCTGCCCCTGCTCTGCCTTTCCCTCTCCTGTTGGCACCGGGAAGGTCCCTTACCAGCTGCCCAGAGCTTGTCAGGGGTTTGTGTGTCAGAGACCTCTGCCCTTCAGTTTGACAAAATTGTCTTGTAAGTATCAAATTAGGGACCAGGTAGTTGAGTGCATGAGCAGGGACTGCTTCAGCCTTGTTGCTGAAGGAAATTAGGTTATAAAAAACATCAGAAGGTGGAGGAAAGGGATCCCTCCAAAGCATCCATGAGGTTCTTACTGGGAAATAAACTAGACACCACTGCTGAGCAGCAGACAGAGGAATCTCACAACAGCCATCCCTTGTTGTATCACTGCTTAAGCAGGGACCCGTGCGTGCTGGGGAGGGTGAAAGGACTCAGTTCCAGGTGCTTTTTCAGCACCGCAGGAAGCACTGGGCTTGAGCTGGGAGCTGGGCAGCTTTCAGAGCACACCAGCCCTTGGCTCCCTCTGCAGAGCACTGGGCTCCTGTGGCTCCCATCTCCCCTCCCCAAAAGGGCTCCACGTTAGTCCCCAGCTCCCAGCCTGCTCTGGCTGGCTGGCAGCTTGTGGGAAGCAGAGAAATAATGTGTTTGCAGAGGCTGGAACCACTGACCGTGTGAGCAGGCTGAGCTGCTGCAAACACCGATTGCACTGTGAGTCCTGGGGACTGGACACCCCGTGCTGTTTTTCTGACTAAATCCTTGCTGCGTTGTCCCATTTGTTTGTTATTTTAGGTTTGCCCAGGTAGCTGTGCCTCTCATATTTGTTATTGCAGAGGTAATGAGCTGTGACCCTCTTGTGTTATTGCAGGGTTGCCTGTGCTGGTGTGAATCCTCCGCTCCCCTCAATTATTGTAGGGCACCCCAGGGAGATGCCCTGGCTGCCATGTCTGGCCCTGACAGTCGGTGCCAGAGGGGATTCCTGGGACAGATCACAGCATGTTTCATTGCCATGGAAGAGCTTAGTCACTGTGGATGTCTCCGGTCTCCTTTTGGACCTCGGATTGCCACACTATCTTTGTGGCAAAGGATGCTCTTCTACTGCAGCTTGTACAGTCTCATTTCCTGGGGGACAAGATCATTCCAAATTTAATCGATTTCTTCCCTGTCCCTTGTCTGTCATTCCCTTATAATAGAGGAGCCCCAACCTGTGGGGACCTTTGAGTCCTGAAGCAAGAAAGAAACCCCAAACATATGAGCATTGTGGGGCAAAATGGAAAGAGAATCCCATCCTGGAGATACGTGGGAGTCTTGGGGATGATGCATGGGGTTATTTTACATTGCTGTGGGCAGTTAGGAGGGTGCTCAGTCTGGGATGCTGACCTAGCTCTGTTCTTGTGGAAAGAGGGGGAAAAAAAGGCTGTTTGAGTAAATAAATGGCCATGGAAAGCTTTGAAGTTTTGCTGAGAGAGGGCAGGTCTGCCTTGGCAAGGAGGAAGAGGAGACCAGTAGCCGTGGCAGGCTTGCAGTCCCAGCGACCAGCATGTCCCCTCTGCTACCTCCAAGGCCACCCGGCTAGGGGGGGGGTGTGACAGGCCAGTGCTGCCATCTGCCGCTGAGCAGCGCATCCGTCCCCCCTTTGCCGGGCATCCCTGAGGCACCCCTGAGCAGCCTGGTGGGGCAGAGCCATCTTCTTCCCTCCTGGGGTACATCTGGGCTCCAGGGAGCAGCTGGTCTGCAGGGAGACTCCTGTTTGCCTTGCTGGGGAGGTGGGATTGGGTGTTACGCGCTTTTATTTTCATCCTGAGCCTTTTTCTTTTGTCCCAACAGTGATGTTTCAAGAAGGGGCAAAGTGGGTGCCCTGCCATCTTCACCATAGGGTTGCAGGAGGGGATGAACTGGGTTCACTGGCATCAAAGTCGCTGGAGACACTGTGCAGGGAGGGATTGCAGCCACCCTGATGCTTTTCCTCCTGCTGCGGTGGGTTCCCCTGTGCCCTTCTACTGGCCCCAGCGCAAACCTGGTGTCAGCACAGGGCTGCTGGGAACCAGCGACTGGGAGACCAGAAACCTCAAGAACCTTAAACTCTATTCAAATTTAGTCCAGAAATAACCCTTTTTCACTTTGGTGGCTGTACTAAATGTCACAAGTCATCTAAGTTTAGACTGCCACCAGCTCTCTCCTATATATAACCATGCAGGGCTCTTGACTGCATCTTGCCAGCACAGGTCACACTGAGGCGATCTGGGGGGTGTACAGGAAAGTGACTGCCATGGGCAAAGCCTAAACGTGGTCCTCCCTTGCTGACAGTACTGTCGGAGGCAGCTACGGTCAGGCAGTACCATTCGGCAGTGTTACCCGAGGCTTTGCCAGCTGCTCAGTGCGTGCCAGCGGACAGGGCCTGGTTTGGTCCCATGAGCATGGGGCTGCAGACTGGGGACCCTGGAGATCCCAGCGCTTGTCAGCTGCGTCTTCGGCATTGCTGCCAAAGCGTCTGCCCAACCACATGGTGGCTTTGCTGTGTAATTGGCCTTGACTTTGGATTTGTCTCATCTTCAAGCATCCCTGGCTTTTGCTTTTGCATCTGCAAGGCAGGGTGGGGTGTGAATTTGTCACTTAATCCTCTCGCCATGGTTAAAGAGGGGCTTCTCTGCCACATATTGTGTGTCATCTGGTCCTTTCTGGGTGTGGGATAGCCCTCCCACCAGTCCTTCTCCACTGACACACTGCAAACAGTGGTGGCCTTGTATATAGGAGCCCATCCTGACCCCCAAATCCTCCATGCCCTCAGGCACCTTCCTGTCCTGAGCTTGGGGGTTACACAAAAGCCATGCCAAGTCCCACACAGTGGGATAAAGCCAGGGCTATAGGCAGCAGTTGGGAAGGGGATTTCTTTGGTCATTTGTTCCCATCCTGCCTCGTCCAAAGATGTCCTCTGGGGTTGGGCAGGAGGCTCTCCATGCAAAAGCAAGCCCCAGTCAGCTCTTGGAGACCTGACGGTTTGGTATCCCTTCCCTTCCAGAACGAGAGTCCCGAGAACATGAGGAGCCAACCACGTCGGAGATGACAGAGGAGACCTACCCGCCCAAGGCCTACCGGCCCAAGCATGGGCGCCTCTCTGAGCTCAAGGCTGAGGCCCTGAAGAAGGACCGTCGGAAGAAGCTGACCCTGGCCAAGTTTGTGGGCATGGCGGAGAACACAGCACACCCCCGCGTTGTCATCCCTGAGCTCCGGCAGGAGTTTGAGCTGGTGGGTGCCTTCACCTTCCCTCTGCAGGGCTCCCACGGGCAGGGGCCTGCGGGAGGGCTTTGACCCCCTGGGGAGTGGGTGCCGGTGGCAAGGGACAGGGGACCTGGGGGCATTTGCAGATGGAGGCTTGCTGCAGGGTGCTCCCCTTCTCATGCTCCCTCTTCTCAACCACTGGCAGGGCCCCTGCCGCAGGCACATGGAGGCATCCCTGCAGGAGCTCAAGAGCAGCCAGCGGATGGTCCCTCGCGCTGTCCACCTCCCCAACTGTGACCGAAAAGGCTTCTACAAGAGGAAGCAGGTAAAAACGAGCCTCATGGAGGGATGCTTCCCACCCAGGGAGGAGCTGCTGCCCTGGATGGAAAGGATGGAGGGTTTTCCTCTACTGGGCTGGTTGGGAGGTTGCCGTGAGCATCTCCAGGCATGGTTGGTGGTGGGTGGCCTTACTGATGGCTCTGAGCGCCATCCAGCCTGAGGCAGGCATCCTGAAGGAGCTGGTGTGGGAGCAGGAAAAGTCAGAGAGCCCCAGGCTGGGGTAGCAGCAGGGACAGAGATGTGCTGAAAGTAGAAAGCAGGAGCTAGGTCCTACCCAGGGGATTGCATTGGTGGGGTGAAAGAGGCAAAGTGCCGGGCTGGTCCTGATCCCCAGCACGAGGGAGCCACGCAGCAGCTGGTGGCCATCTCCTGATCTCTGCCCTTGGGTTTCTCCCCAGTGCAAGCCCTCCCGAGGCCGGAAGCGTGGGTTGTGTTGGTGCGTGGACAAATACGGCATGAA
Organism: Leptosomus discolor; assembly: GCF_034619465.1. NCBI lineage: Eukaryota > Metazoa > Chordata > Aves > Leptosomiformes > Leptosomidae > Leptosomus > Leptosomus discolor. The sequence goes on along the minus strand of NC_141395.1, from coordinate 16,999,233 downwards.
GCTGCCAGGGACTGACTACCTGAGCGGAGACCTGCAGTGCCACGCATTTGACAGCAGCAACGTGGAGTGAAGTCGCATCCCCTCCCTCCGCCCCATCACTACCTACCCAGGCTCCCTTCCACCCTCCCCTCTGCACCTCCCTGTGCCCCGGGACTCCGATTCCTTTCATCTCATGTAAGAAGAAAAAAAGAAAGGAAAAGAAAAAAGAGAAAGGAAGGAGAAGAAAAAGAAGAAAGGAAGGAAAAGGAAAAAAAAAGAGAAAGGAAAAGAAAGAAGTAAAGAACGGAAAAGCAAAAGAAAAGAAAGCAAAAAGAAAAGAAAAGTGAAAAGCAAAAAGAAAGCAAAAAGAAAAGAAGACAAAAGAAAAGAAGACAAAAGAGAAAAACAAACCCTGAAGAAACTGAGGACTCGGAATCTACAGCAGCCTCTTGACAACAAGGACTCAGCAAGGAAAGGACAGAGCCAGAGACAAAGCAGCTGCAGCCTCTCTGCTGACCCATGCTTCCCTGCGCGTCTCCCCAGCGTCGCCTGTGCCACAAGCAGAGGCCACCCCAATGTAGGAAGCTCTCCAAGTTGGTGATTTTCCAGTATGGGTTTCGGGCAGGTTAATTTTTTGGGGGGAGGGTTAGCTAGTTGTTTTCTAAAGAGTCTCAAGAGAAAACCTTGTGGCCACCAGCATTCCCCCTCCTCCCTGTGGTCCTCCAGTGTCTCCTCTCCACACCACTGGGACTCACTCCAGTTGTTTTGATTTGACTTCAGTCTCAAATTACCGCCCCAGATCCAGGCAGATTTTGACACATCAGGAGGAGGAGTGGGACTGCTGTCTTCATGTCTGGAGATGAGCCGGGGAGGGAAAACACAGCTCCTGCAACAGCATGAATACTCCCCTCAGAAATATTCATGGACTTCTAAAAGAAAATATAACCCTTCTCTGTCCAGTTTCTCTTGAACAGGAGGTCAGAAATCTTTTTGGACAAGTGGGACTCTTTGACTGTTGTCCATCCAGGTGTGGAAGTGTTTGTCACCTGCGTGCACGTGCACGTGCACGCATGTGTGTGCACAAACATGGCTTTTCCTCCTTGCAAAACTTCGCCTAGAAACCTGCAATCTGGAGGGCTTCACTGTAAATAGGGGGAGAGATGCTGCTCCCCCCAAACCAATAATAGTAACCTGCCAGACTAAGCACGGGAGCAGAGTTACCGAGGAGCACCAGTGCCTGCGGGATCCCGGCCTCACCGACGCCGAGGGCTGCATCCAAGCCAACCCTGCAGATACTTATCACTGTCCAGACTGAAGCATCCCTGTGTGAGGACAAGGGGATCGGGGCCAAAACTCTTCACCACCCTTTGCTGCCACGAGGAAGACCAACTATGGAGATTCTTACTTTATTTTATTTTTCACAGCCAAAATGTGGTTTGCTCCAGGGGAAAAAAAAAAAAAACACTACACTTCATTTTGTCTTGGATTTTTGTAAGGCTGGTTTATAGCCTTTCCCATGGGTAGGAAAATGCCATTCTCCATCCTTTCGCATTGAGGATATCACTCGCATTGCCACGGCTAATTCCTGCCACCCTGCAGCAAGATCCTGCGATAGACCCTTGCCTTTAACCTGGGACCCAGCTCCGTCTTGAGTGACAGCAGCCACCGCACCATGAAGACCCACTGCCTCAGGTGTGCTGGGACAGCCCTCAGCTGCCTTCCTGACTTTTTTGTTGTTTTTAATTTCTACATTGGATTTTGGGACTGTTGCCTCTCGTTTTCCTGTGACAAGGGTCTCCAGGATGTTGGTGCTGGGAGGAGATCCTGCAGCGAAAGAAAGGAAGGAAAGGAAAGCAAGCTGTGGGGTCTGGGTGCTGTGGTCCCAGTGGGCAAACGCGTGGGGACCACATCCCACTGCCATGGCTGGAGACAGCAGCTGCCGCTGGTCAAAGGACGTAGCCTATCTCAGGGGGAAGGTTTCTGCACCCCCAAAGCCCCTTTGAACAGCCTGGAGCTGGGCAGAGAGGAAAGGGGTTCCACAGTGCCACCGGGTCCCTGCCAGCAGGGATGGGACAAGGAGGATTCAACACCAAGGGGGTCTGGTGGAGGCTCCTCTTCATCACTGGTCAGGTGCCATCATAGCCTCCCATGGCATGGCACCACTCCCCCGAGCACCCCGTGCCCCCCCCAGGACGCTTGCCCCGATCAAGGGCAGGACTGGACACCCTGTGGTTATTTCCCTCGGAGTTACAGTGGGGGCAAGTTCTGCTGATGGACTTCCATGGAGACCCAGTGGGGCATGTTTGGAGCTAGGGACGAGGCATCTTCCCTTGCTGAAAAGAAGGGAGAGTGCCACCAAATGCAGATCTGCCTCCCCAAAAAAACCTGCTGGAGCAGTGTGACCCCTATGTTGCTGGAGGGGAGCATGGCGGGTGCTGGGGCCTGGGGAGGGACCCCCCTGGGCTCTGCAGGGCTGATGGAGCAGGGTTGGTTTGATCAGGGTGGTGGGTTAATAGTAGGATGAAGAATGGGGTAAAGAAGGCAGGTAGAGGAGGAGGAGGAGCCTGTGCCAACCCCAAGGGCCACAGGTCACCATTGTCACCGTCTCTCATCTCTTCTGCTTGCCGATACCTGTGCAAAACCTCCTGTTATAGGCCAGTACCACCTTCCCCAGGACCCTTCCCTCCTTCTCTCTCCCTCTTTCTTGCTTTTTTTTTTTTTTGTTTGTTTTGTTGTTTGATTTCCCAAAACTTGAAAGCCTTTGGCTGCAGAGAAAGGAGACATGCCTCTGGGGCGGGTTGGGAGCAGGCAGAGGGATGGCAGCTCCCCACAGACCTCGCCTTTTGGGGCTGATGCTTTTGCAGCATGAGGGTCAGCTCACAGGGCCTGGTAGTGGTCTCATGATGTGGCCACCATGGTGACACTGGAAGGGGGACACAAGGTGCCTCCCCGACCTCTGCCTACAAAGTGAGCCTCAGCCATGGACCCGGGAGCCCAGAGCACCAAAATCCATCCTGCACAGCCTCCCTCTCCCCTGCAGATCCGGCACTGGGATGGCACTGCCTGTCCTCTCCCCACCGACCTGGGTGGAGGAGGATGCAAGGAGGGGGCTGCACCACACCTCACCTGGGATGGGGCACCGAGCGACCCCCCCCCGGCCACCCACTCCCTTGAGGATCCCCGGCAGGACGAGGCTGTTTGCAGGCTGCACTAATATTTAGGGCCGGGGTTGGAGTCTGGGTCAGACTGGGGGCAAGAGTGGATTCAGGAGGGTTTGCCCCCCCTCCAGGGGCAGCAGTGACAAGGTGTTCCCGTTCTCAGTGCCCAGTGGCACCCCTTTGCATTTGAGGGCAGATTTGGGAGCTGGGGAGGGCTGGGTGAGCAGCAGGGGGTGGTGGTGGGAGTCTAGGCACATGGGGAGGTGCTGGCAGTTTGTGCATCAGGGGGAGGTGGGAGGCTCGGGGGTCTCCAGCCACCATGTTTGGTTTGCACCGAGCCTGCTCCAGTACCTGGGATGCTGGCTGGGAAAGAGGACAAGGATGGCACAGGGGTCAGGATAGCCTTTCCACCACATCCCGGGGAGCGGCGCTTGGCAGCTGGGCTACCCCTTGTCTGTACTGCAGTGGACTTTGAAAACCACTAGTACAAGAGCATTTTGCACTATTTCTCTGCTCTCTCTTCCCCCCTTCTCTTTTTTTCTCCCTCTTCCCCATGAAAACTTTTTTTATTGTTGGGGGTTTTTTGGGTTTTTTTGTTGATTTTTTTTTTTTCCCGAACGGAGCATTGTATATGTAACGACCGACAGTTCACCTCGCTTCCAGACCGCTGTCCTGGCACTGGCTAGGAGCCCTGCCTACTGTGCCCCCCTCCCCAGCCCCACCAGCCCCCTGCCACTGCCACTGGGACAGACATCACCGCGCACGTTACCCACCGTTGTAACACAGTTGTTAAAACACACCGGATTCCGAGTTTCCTGCCTGGTTTTTATCTTTAAGCAATACTCACTACACATTTTACGGTAGCTTTTTATAGCTTTACATACATACGGTAGCTCTGTTGTTTCGTTTTGTTTTGTTTTTGTTGTGGGTTTTTTTTTTCCAGTAAACAAGAAATACTCATAATCTTACTGGTGGGAAAAAAAAAAAGCAGTTTGTGAAAAACTGACAATGGAAGAAGAGCTTAATGCTCTGTTTAGCATTTTGTACTTAAAAAAAAAAAAAATCTCACATTTTATTAAAAAGTGAAGATTGCTGTATACTATTTATTCAACTTATAATTTATGTTACTCTTTGATCTTTGTCTTTTCTCATGACAAAGCATTTATTTAATAAAGTTATGCATTCAGTTAGCTTGTGCCTGACCCTCGTGGAGCGTCTGTGTGCTGGGGCCCACCAGTGAGCTGCTCCGGCCCTGAGCATTGCCCAGCCAGCCACGCTGTGCCCCTGGGGGCTCAGCCAGATCCATAGGGTTGCTGGGGGAGGTACAGAACACAGGGTAATGTCATGGCAATGGTTTAGGGGAGTTCTTGATACCAGATCAATATGCTAAGGCAGTGGTAAAATTGCAAGCTTGAGTTTAAGGCACCCTTAAAGCAGAGCTGCCCTGTATTTTTTTAGTGATTTCTTTGCATGGATGTGGCAGTGAGACACAGCAACCACGTTCAGCCGGGTTGTGGGGGGAGAGGGCCTGGCTGCTAGTGATGCTGAGCCCCCAGTTGCTATCCACAATTTGGGATTGGACATGATGTTTGAGCCTCAGACCTCTGGGCAGCAGGGAGGTTTGCCGCAGTGTGCAGGAGCATCGCTGGGCAGCCCAGCCAGACCATGGTCCTCAGACACCTCATGGTAGCCCTCGGTGGCCCTTCCCACTGCCCTGTGTCCTCCTCGATGCTGGATCTGGCCTCTCCCTCCACCCACACAGCCATCACCGTTTATCCTTCCACACACCCCCTCATCTGCCACCTCCTGTGTCCTCCATCCGCCACAGCTGCCAGCGTCACTCCATGTGCCCAGAGCAGGCTGGGATGCAGAAACATCTTCTTTGGCCCCCACTGGGGACCGCGGGTTGCCAGAGGTAATGCTAAAACCTACCCCCTTCCTATTTGCACCACTCGGGGCTGGCTCAGCCACCTGCTCCCCGATGGCTTTCTCACCCCATAGCATGGATGGGGCCAAACCTGCCACCCCGAGCGATAGAGATGGGGTGTCTGCACCCCGCTGACCGCCCCCCCCCCACGCCACCCTGCAACGTTGGGCCCGCTCCCCCCGGGCACCCCACGCTGCAAGAGCCGCACGGAGCCCAGCCGACACCAGGCGGCGCTGCCTGCGCTGCCCGCGCTGCCTGCACTGCCCGCGCTGCCTGCACTCCCTGCGCTGCCCGCGCTGCCCGCGCTGCCTGCACTCCCTGCGCTGCCTGCACTGCCCGCGCTGCCTGCACTCCCTGCGCTGCCCGCGCTGCCTGCGCTGCCCGCGCTGCCTGCACTCCCTGCGCTGCCCGCGCTGCCTGCACTCCCTGCGCTGCCTGCACTGCCCGCGCTGCCCGCGCTGCCTGCACTCCCCGTGCAGCTGGGCAGGGAGGCATTGCTGCTGCTTTCAGCCATACAGGCACTGAAAATAGGCTTTCCACACAAAAGTTAGGACCACACCTTTCCCCACTCTGCCCCCTGCTAGTGGGCTAGTAAATCATACTCCTACCCACAAGCTATAGCTATATGCATGTATACAGAACGCTATAGCTGTACATGGGTACACGCATACTGTCTTACACTGATTATATTATTTATATTAAATATTATTGTTTGTATTACACTAGTGCATAATTTTTATGCTATACTAAAATTGTAGTTTGCCAGTGTAAATAGTTTTGTGTGTGTAGACCAGAGCTGCTGGGGTTTCAACTAGTACCCTACATGCAGCTGGCCAGGTCCCAATGCCCGACTGCACACCTGATTACCCAGAGCCCAGGAGCCACAAAGCCAACCCAAACGAAACCGCAGAGCCAGGATCCAAGCAGTGACACCCATCAAAGCTGTTACACACACACACACACACACACACACACACACACACACAGAGCCTTCAAGGCCATGTTGCAACCCTGGAGAGCCCTAACCAGAAGCTCTTTGCTCCCCTTGCCTTACTGCTGTCCCTCTGCCATTCTGCAAGGTGCCTGAGCAGTTGCAAGCTCCCTTTGCTGGGCTGAGGGCTCCTGTTCCCCTCCAGCCCTTGAACCATAGGGTGGCCCCAGACATGGCTGGGCTCTGGGCTTGGGAACCTCTGCCACCCCCAGCCCTCCCTGGGCAGCACCTGGCTTGGAGCACCCTCATGACCCACGGTGCTACTTGGCATCGCCCCCCCCCAGCATCTCCTGAGCCTTCAGCTGCCCCCAGAGGCACAAAACAGGATGGTACTAAATGTCAGCTTTGCTCCCTTTCCCATGTTCTCCAGCTCACATCCCACACTGCATCCTGCCTGTCCTGCCCCCCCTCCCCTGCAGCCCCATGCACTCGTTGCCTCCTGTCCCCAAGTATTTTCCTGGTGCTCCCCATCACTGCCCAGTCCCTTGGAACACATCAGTCCTGCTCAACATACTCGCATGGGATAGGAAAAAACAGATGGGGAAGCAGCCCAGTGGTTTTGCCTTCCTTTGGGGAAGCCAAAGGGAAACCACAGCCACCTGGATGCTGGCTGTCAGGGCCACACAAGGCCTCTCCTTCAGTGCTGCAATTTTAATTGAATGCAGTATGGGGTTTTTTTATTATTACTGTTCTTCTTTGCCTCCCTGTGGTGCCCCAAGCACTGAGCTGTGCTGTCATGCACCCTTAGGCAGCACCTCTCTCTCACCCTGGGAGATGGTGCAGGACCTTCAAGGGACCTGTCTCCATGTCCCCACGAGTGGAGCAGCTCAGCCAAGCCCCAATCCCACATGTAGCCCAGGTCTCCCTGCACCTTTCCAGCAGCCCATTCTGAGCAAAGACTTCACACAGAAACACTAAGGCTGGCTTTTCAGCTGGCTCAAATTTTGCTTTGCTTGAGCAAGCAAATGGGACAGCCCTTGGAGGACCCTCCCATGGAGGGTTTCTCCCTGCAGCACCCCACTCAACGAAGGAATTCCTTGCACAGGGTGGAAGAGAGGAGACCAAAACCATAGCAAGATGCTTAAAGGAGCCTGGATGATAATAAACGGCATGGTTGGATGCAACTGCCAACTCAAGAAGTCTCTGAAATACCAAGGTTGGGAAGCAAGAAAGAGCAGCGCTCCTTTCTCTTTATAGCCTTTGCCCAAGCATCTGCCAAGGTCCCTGAGGTCCCTGTGTAGAGGGACTTTCCCTCTCAAAGCCGCTCCCCTGCTCAAGGAGCAGAAAACCACCACTCACAAGCCTCTCAGCAGCTCAGGGAGCTTCCTGAGCATCATGCCAGACAGGGCATTCACACTGCCATCCTTTCTGCCCAGCAGAGCAGGACACAACTACCCTTTCCCACGAAATCTAGCTGCTGTCAGGCAGGGAGATGGTCTCCGCATATGTGCTGGCCGGACGCTGACTCGAGAGGACTCAACGGCACACTTGTGTTTTGCACACTCACAAGGTACCACATGTGGAGCAGGAACATAGGCCAGTGAATGAGAGAGACCAGTTCCTCCCTGTTCATACAACTGGGACCAGTAACAATGAAAGGCCCAACTCCCATTACCACTTGTCAGGCCCAGTGTTTACAACACCCCCTGGACAAAAGCTGAACAGACCCAAATTTGGGTGTGATACATCAGGCAAGGAAATGTGTCCTATGAACAGAGGGGAGTGGGGAAGATGACAGTTTTCTGGCATCCCATTTAATTTATTCCAACTTTATGCAGCTCAGCTTTTCCAAAAGAGAAAAACACAAAAGAAAACCTCCTGATCCCTAAACAAAACAAAAAGTACAAATTGCAGGTGAGAGCCAGCGTGTGCAAGGTTTACATGAAAAAGCAGAGCACCCTCGGATGTTAACAGCACACAGGTAGCATCGTTTTTACAGTTACTTGGCTTTGCATGCAGGTGTGTTTCTTTTCCCTCTTGTGCGCTCTCGCTCCCTCTCATACACATCCACATGCTTATACCCCCACCCCTGACTTTCCAAAGGGGGTCCCTTCCCTGTCTCCTTCCTTGCCACATCCAAACACCTGCAAAGTTGTGAGGGGCTTAATTTGCAGAGACCACCTGTGCCCCTGAAATGTGGGGCCATAAAGGGAGAAAAACCAACAAACCCCAGGGCTCCCTTTCCTCCAGAGCCTGTTGGGCTTTTTGCTTTTCCTTTTCCAGATCAAAGTCCCCAGTGAGGGGCTATCAGCAGTGGGGACCCTGACGTAGTGTTTCTCCAGCGCCGTTTGGTGTTTCCACAGTGTGCTGACAGTCACCATGGGCTGGTCCCATCCCTCCAGGTCACAGTCATGGTCAGGCAGCTTTGCTACCTGGCTCCCACCATGCAGGCACAGGGTGCTCCCTGCCAGCACCCACACTCACCAAGGAATTTCCTTCCTCCACCCTATTCAACCTAACCCCGTGGAGGATCTGGGATCTGGAGGCTGTTTGCTACTCAGAAGCATTTGCCAGAAATTGGGAGATGCTTTATTCCCACTTCCTCCCTCCCCCCACCTTGATTTCATTTAAGGAAAGCCTGAGACTTTTACTGTAAGGAGAGGATTTTCACAATTGCTCTGAAAATGGTATCCATATTAAAAAGGAAAAAAAAGAGGGAAAAAAGAAAGAAAATAATAAAATCTCCTTGCTTAGGCGACGGGGAAGTTATTTATTCTCAGCATCAGTGTGTTCTGTACAGAAAGAAATCAACAGGTGAAATAACAGCAGACACACATCTCTCCTCAGAGTGGCATGTCCAGCGCAAAACCTCTCAGAGCGTGTGGAATCACCTGGATTTAATCTATACAAATGTGTGTGTGGGCAGAGGGGTGCGTGTGTGTCAGGGCCTTTACAAAGCAAGATATATACTGTAATTTACTTACAAAAAAAAAAGAAAAAGTGTGTGCTGAATAGCAGATGCTCACTCCAGTCCCAAGCGAAAATGGAGGGACAAGGGCAGCTGCTTGGGAGTGCAGGTTTTAGATGGGTTTTTTTCCTGTCTAGAAATAAAAAATGAATGAGAGAGAGAGAGAGAGAGAAAGAGAGACACACTCCCTGGGCTTGTTATCCTAAATCTACACAGGCATCCTTCCACCCAGCCCCAGCAAGTATACTTTAGCTCCCTCAGCACAAGCCAATCCTAGGAAATACCGAGCAATAGCCCTTCAAACCCCCTGGAAACCCAAGCGTTCAGCTTCGCCGTCACCCAAAGGCCCCGTCTTCCCAGACCAGCAGCTGGAGCCCGGTTCCTGTGGGGCAGACTGTGCCCCAGCCTAGGAAGGGAAGCATCCACGGGTGTTTTGGGGCAGAGGAGGCCTATCTCATCCTTAGCGCTTTTCCTCACCGATGCCTCTTTGGGGGATGCATCCCAACCAGACAGGCATGCTCCAGCTGGGAAGCTGGGGGCTTTCCTCCTTCCCTCCCTCCCACACTGCATCCCATGCCAGGACCGATGGCTGGGCTGGGGCGCAGGGGACTGGCAGGACGCAAGAGGCAGGCGACAGTATTTACAGTCTTTGGTCTTGGGGAAGGGAGGGAAAGAGGGGGAAAGGGTGGGGGTTTTCCTTTGTTTTCTGTCCCACTCCTGCCCGTGATGGGCGGTTTTGGCCTCGGGAGGTGTTGGGGAGCACATGGTGCTCTGTGCTGGAGGGTGCGGGAAGATGCCGCGAAGCACCAGGGGGGGCAGGGCTGCGGGGTGAGGAGCAAAAAAGACTGGTTCTCTGGCTTATGTTGGGTGAAAGACTATAGGAAAGCAGTCCCTTCTCCTTGCAATATCCCCACCACCCTTCCCCTCCCATTATCCCTCCCCTCCACAGGAGCCAGGCAGGAGGGGAAGGAGGGCAGCACGCAGGACCCAACTCCAGTCTCTTCCAGAGCCTAAAGAGACATGCTGAAACCCATGTAAAATCCAGCACTGGGGCCACGGCGAGCTGCCTCCAGCAACCAGGATCACGTCCATCTACTGGCTCCGCAGGGCATGTGCTCCCCGGTCCTCCTGCTCATGGGCTGTGTAGAAGAGGTGGCACTCGGGGTCCCCACGGATGGTGGGTGCTCCCTGGATCACCTTCCCATGGATGGGGTCCACGCACCAGCACTCGCCACGCTGCCCATTCACCGACATCTTGCACTGCACAGAGAGGGACAGGGTGGGCATTAGGTGAGGAAACGGGGACAAAACCCCCTTCCCAGCCCCAAGAGGCCAAAGCCTGAACACAGGCAGAGCTGGAGTTTCCCCACCAGTTTGGCACTAGTTTGGATTTAAGCAAGATTCAGGGATGCTGCACTCAGAAAACCCAGGGTCTGTGCTGCACGAGGCTGAGGGCTGGATCTCTTCCTCCAGGGGGTGTGCCAGGGTCCAAGAAGCCAATTGTAATGAACCACAAGGAAAATTGTCCCTGAGATGAATTACTCTGTCAGCTGTGGATGAAAGCACCATAGAGTCAAAAATCCCTGGGGGAAGAGGGATGAGACAGACTGACAGGAGGAGCTGTGTAGCTTCTTCTCACCTGCAAATTGGGCTAAACAAACTGACACACGAGAGCAAGGCCCCCCCAGCCAGACAAAATATGTTTCCAAACAGGTTTTCACTGTCCCAGAAAAGAGGTAGGGACTGTGGTGCATCTAGACCTGGACTCCACCCCACCTCCCCAGCCTGGTCTGGTTAGAGAGAAGTTTCTTGCCCTAATGGTTATCATCTACTTCTTGCCCTGGAAGGGCTGCAGGCACTTTGAACCTGATGCTCATCCCTCCATCCCCAGCAGATGCATCTCTGAATAGGGTGTAGCGGGAGACTCAGAGGTCACTCCAGCAGGCCAGCCTCTGCGTGTACGCTGTAAAGCTGAGTTCAAGTCTTTTTCTGCAGCTGGACTGAGGTCAAAATGCAGCCTTGTTCATGGGAATAAAAAGCATGAAAAGAGAGGAAGAAAAAGCCTCCCCAGTGAGAGAGCTCATCCAGGCACTCTCCACCCGAGCACTGGCCCACAGGAGGTGGGAGCAACTGGGAATGCTTTTGTTGGCATCCACTTTCCAGCAAATGAAAAGGAGCTGATGCTCAGCTCTGGAAATGCAGATAGAGGGAAATGGGTATTGCTTCACATTTGCCTTGTTTGCCCTCAACCGGGGCAGAGTTGGGGGGAGAAAAAGAAAGCAATTTTTGTCCCCTTTTTCTGCAGCAGTGACCAGTGTGTGACCCATCTGCACCCTTCAGTGCAGGCTGACTTGCTTCCCAGGCACAAGGAGCAGCAGAGACTGTCTTTTCTTTTGTGGCACACAATGGATTGCTGCATTGCTCAGGCTTGTTCCCCAAACACAGCTCATCTGCTTACAGGAAATTTGCCACTCTGCTCCATCCACCCCTTCCAAGTGTGTTCATGCTGGGGGATGCAGCTAGGCCGTGGGGCTCTTCAGGGGCAGGTGGAGGGTCCAGGCAGGACAGGGTAGAGAGATGGGATGGAAGAAGAAGATCTCAGAGCATCCTACTCTTTTAATGTCTTTTTTTAAATGCTCCTGGTCAAGGGGTAGAAGTAGCCCTGAGAAAAAGGCTTAGCCATGAAAACAGCAGGTTTTCTGGGGTCCCCTCCAAAGGCTCAGTTGCACATAGCCGTAGGGTGTGCTCATATCCAGGTACTATTCACACGTGGCTTCAATCAACCCTGGACAAGCTGGTGTTTTGCTGCCCAAGAGTTTTTTTCCTGGCATTTTTCCCCCATGTCTCAGCTGCTGACACCTGCCGGTTTTGCATGAATGAAGCCACGAAGTCAGAATTCAGACACACATTAAGTCACTTGTGTTCTTTTGGGTCCCATAAATACTTTCAGAAGCATGCTGCACCCCAACTCCTGCCTTGCTTGGAAGGAATCCCCCTCCTGAAGCTGTGGGACCAGGCTCAATTTCTGGAGGAAAACTAGTAAAGCTCACTAGAAACCTTCCTGAATCCAGGAGAAGTGCTTTCTTCTTTCTCTGCAAGACTGGCCAGCGTTCAGCCCTTCTCTGCTTTTCCCCTGTAGTGGGGCCCAGCCAGGACAAGACCTGGCTCAAAGCACAGGAAAATAGACCTGGACAATCATCAGCACTTGTGAGGAAGAAGGGGCTCCAAACTAAACAGATTCTCCATCTCTGGGGTGCCTGCAGCCACATGTGGCTCTCACATCTCCACTTGATATCCCATGGCTGAAGATGCACCTGGGTGTTACTAAACCTGTCCATGCCACCTGTGATATTTGCTGTTTACCCCACACCGTGTGCATGACATCAGCCGAGCCCTGAGTTGCGTGTGTCCTCTGTGGCTGTGCGTGGTAGGGACGCATGCTGAGCCAAGGGCTGCTGCCGGGAGTGCAGCCAGCCCCAGGGCTCTGGCTCTCCCCATTTACCTGTTTGAGATTGTACAAGCCATGCTTGTCACAGTTGGGGATGTGGAGGGAGTAGAGGTGCTCCAGGGGACCTCGCTCATCTGGCAGCCGCATAGTGGAGATGCGTTCCAGGACCTGATCCAGCTCCTGCTGGCAAGGGGTCTGAAAAGAACACAGAAAGCAGAAAACAAAACCAAAAAAATCAGGGCAATGAGACCATTTAATATCAACACTTTGGACAACAGAAACACCAGTAGGGATGAACACCTGTGTGCACCTCCTCATGACACAGGTTTGCCACTGCGTCCTGCTGCAGACTTCACCTGCAGGCCCCCAAAATCAGTGTGCCACACATTCACAGTTGCCGATGTGTGGAGATCCACACAGGGAGACACGCACATCTCTCCCATGTGCCATGTGCCTCACGTAGCCAAGAAACAACATGACACCAGGTCATGGGCCCTGGAAAGACAGAGGAGAATGCCCAGAGATGCTGCCATGGGTCCCACTGGTGGTGACAACTGATGTGAAGACAGACCAGGAGGGTTTCCATCAACATAGCGCAGATACCACACCTGTGAAGCAGTTTTGGCCCAGAAGTGTAACTCAAAGCATGCGAGACCTCATAGAAGTAGAGGGTAAGCCCTGGGAACAAGAGCATCCAGCAAAGCCAGCCTCTGGAGGCAGCCCTCTTGCTCCACAGCAGCCCCAAGCCAAGGCTCCCAGCCAACAGAATTCAACCAATTCTGATTGAATTATGTCTGATGTGAGTTGGAGCAAGTCCACACCTCTCTGCTTTTGCAGTTGCTGGAGTTTTTTTCCCAAAGGAGCAGCAATAGTGTGGGAGCTCTTTAAGTTGATGGTGCCTGCACCTTATTTTGAACCACTGCTTTGCCTGTTCCTTGGAGGGGATGAGGGCTCTCTTTTAAAGTCCCTTTCTGTTCCTACACTCCCCAGGTATAAATACCCTATATGTTTACAGAGATATGTATAAGGACCTTTTGGGGTGGCTTTCCATCCTCATCCCATCTAGTTGCCTTGACCAAGCTGCCCACTAGAGGGAAATCATGGCCAAGGACTGGAGGGCAGAAAGACAGGGAGAGGGAATAAGGGGACAGGGAGGACCCCGTGCACTCTCTCTCCTATGTGAAAGCCCCACGGCCCATCCTCGGGGGCTCTGCCCCCTCCCCCGCCCTCAACCTGGACCGGGCCTGCCCTGCAGCAGGCAGACAGCCCCCCCCCAACCAAATCCCCTTGGGCCATCCCTGGCACTTGCTTAGGGAAAAAGGGTGAGAAAGCTGGTCTGCAGGCAAAGGGCAAGCTCGCACCCCTGCAGAGGTAGGTGTCAGCCCCCCTTCCCCAGCTCTGCTGTCAGGAGGTGAAGCTGCAATGAAAATAACACCTCCTCGCCAGCACATCAAAGTTCATCAGATGGTGTGTTCGGCCCCAGCTTCAGGCCAAAACAAACGTTTGCTTTTCCTTTTTTTTCTCTCCCCCCTCCTCCCTTTTTTCTTTCTCTTTTTTTTTTGTTAAGACAGTTCGTTGCAAATGTCACTAAGGCTTTTGCATTCAGCGTTTCCCCAGCGAGCCCTCAGCTGCCTCCGTTAGCTCCCCACGCCCCCCTGCCCTCTCACCCTGCTCGTCGACAGCCGTGACTTCTTCGAGTCCTCATGGTTGTGATGGGGTTTGCCAACTTTGCCCATCTGCCGCTGCTGCTCATTCACCTTCTCCCTCATAACCGCCAGCTCTTTCATGCCCGTCTTCATAGGCTTCCTCCCGCCGGCTCCGCTCAGGATCCCTGTGGTGCCATCCACGTGGTTCTCAGCAAGGATGCTCTCGGACCGGTCATCGCCATTATCTGCAGGAGATGGGGCAGACAAGGAAAGGGTCAAGCTCAGCCAGGCACTCTCTCACGTGTTCAGCCCATCCTGGATCGTGTTCAAGCATGGCTGGTTACCAAGCCATAAAATCTTTGCATGCAAAAATTTTAAATTGCATTAGCCCTTTCATCTGGAAGGTGAGAATAGATCCTTTCATTCTGGAGTTATTACCACACTAAAAGACAGTTTAGAGAGCAGGGGAAATCGCTGCTGGAGAAGTGCTTTCTGGTTTTTCTTTGACCTTCTAAATTACTTCCCAAAGAATGTAATTTTCCCATCAGAAGTCCAGTTGGGTTAGGGATGCCAAGTGTACTTCGGCTCCAAAACTTAAAACCACAGTGATTAGCAACAATACCTTTAGTCCATCTATCATCCCCCAGAGTATCTCCAGGAATACTTACTCAGTATTAATGTGCTAAAATAAATTCTCAGGCCTGCTTTCAAAAATACCTTGCCTCTGTTTTATGACCACCCTAATTTCCCTCAGAGATCCTGCCATTTCAGTGATCATCCTTGCATTACCATCTTTCATACATTTGTCATACAGTGCATTACTCATTCAGCTTCTACCTACTTCTGCATTTAGCCACTTCTGCTGACCGTGGAACAGACCCACATGTCCTGGGGCCCAACTCTGCCACTGCTGCAAGCCGCAAGACCCCCAGCTAATTTGGGCATTTCAAAATCAGTTATCAGAAATCTGGGGATAAACACTGGACTTCTTCCATCCCCTCCGCTCTCTGCTTTGTGCATTTTCCCAGTACACTGGGTACCATTTCTGAGAGCAATCCTCGCCAAAGTAGGACACAATGGTCACGATGCTGCAGACACCAGTCCCTTCAGACTTTGCAGTGGCAATGAGGACAGATCTCAATTCCTCCTGCTTGCTCCAGAAGCCCAGAAGGTGACAGCTGACCCCTCCTTGGTGCCTGGTCTGATCTGGCTGAGCAAGCATGTCTATCACTGTCACTGGATCTAACATTTAAGCTGGCCCTGCTTTAAGCAAGCGCTTGGATGAAGACCTCCAGAGGTCCTTTCCAGCCCAAATTATGGTTCAGCCTGTGCACGCACATCACCTCTCACCGCAGTAGCCCAGGCTAAGTGCATCTCTGTATGTGTCTCTGTATATAGGAGCTCTTCAGCAGTGACAGACCAGGTCATTCTGGTCCTACAGTGGTGACAAAAATGAAGTGTCTTTTAGCATATGCCAAGGAGGAACAGTTGCACCCAGCCTCACAACATCAGCATTCTCTCCAGCACCTCTGATTTCAGCTTTCCAGCACTCCAGAACTCAGGCACTTACATAGAAGTAAAGAAATCACATCAAACAGTGCATGATGGAAATAAAGCAGTGCTTTAGCTCGTGTAACAATGCTTAATTTATGGACCTCTCCTGCTTCTTGGAAGACCAAGCATGCAGAGCATTTACAGATTTTTAACATTTCCTTTTTTTTCAGAAGCTGCATCATGATATTTTGTTAGAGCATAGCTCTATTGTCATGACAGAGAGTGAAAAATCATAATAGCAACTGTTTTATTTCCTGCCACAGCTTTCCAAGCTCTTTTCAGGTGTTACAATCCCAGGCTCACAGATGAGAAACTGCAAGAAGAGTTTTGCCTGAACTTACTCAGCAAATGTGAAGCTGCCTGCAGACTGATGGCAAGAGAATGGTCCAAGTGGGCTGGATCAAAGAGCCACTCCAGCCCAGCATGCCATCCACAAGAGACCATCAGCAGCTGCTTGGGGACACACGTCAGAAAGACCATTCCCAAACTGTGCTGCAGACCAGCAGCAAAAGCACTTTCATGGCTAGAGACTGCATCTGACCCACAGGATTTAAAAGCCAACAACAGACCCATCCCTCAACGGATTTGTCCGATATCCTTTTGAACTTCCTCACCATTTTGGCCTCAGATTTCCCAACACTGGGATCATCCCACTTCCCAGAAATACTAAATGCATTTGGTCTGCTTTGGGAGCAACTGAAAAGCAAACACGGGGCAAAACCAATCTGGCAAAGTCCATGACTTTCCTCAATACTGGTTCCAGATGAGAACTGGGACCAGGTTTGATAGCCAGATGGGCGAGCTCAAAGTCTGGGTTGCTGCCTGGCGATTGCCGTCTGGCTGTCATCCTAGAAGCTGGACAAGGAATATTTTAAGCAGGAATCTTCTGTTTATACACCAGTCTCCCTGTTAATTAGAAACACATAGTGAGAAGAGAGAAGGCCATGAGGCCGCCCTTCAGACAGGATCAAATGAAAAAGCACTGTGCAAGAGACGGGCAAGGCTGCCCAGGCTCTGATCCTCAGTGAGCTTCTTAGGAAGGTTTTAGCCTTCTGACATCTTTTGTGCTCCTCTCCTTGGTGTCTCACCAAGCTGTCAACAACAGTAGAAGAACAAGCACAGCAGCAGAGCAGCATCTCGGACACGTTGCAGTGCCCCACTTCATTCAGAAAACCAATGGTACAAACTGACGGAAAAGCAGTAAACTGGAAACAGTGCCTTCCCCATCGATTCTTGCTCCTTCTTGCCTCCAACTAAAATATATAGACATCTGCCCAAATAAGCACTGCGCTAGTAAATGAAGGCGAGCTGGTAAGCCTCTTGTCGGCTGATTCATTCACAAAACCTGCTTCGGATAATATTTTCACTCATTTTTCTCACTTTCCAATGCTAACAAATATCAGCCCAAAGAAAACCACTGATGGGAGCAGAGTGTGCAAGCCCATGTGCACAAACACACCCGAGGACAGAAGAGATTGGTCTTGGCTCCCTGGGCACCATCACGGGAGCAAGCCTGGAGCAGAGGCCAGGAAGGTCTAGCTGCAATCAACTGCAAGCTCTCCTCTCCAAGGCCAAGCCAGCCACAGTGAGCCATACCTTCACCCTGCTGCCAAGCTTGACTGATCCACCTGAAGCTAATGCCAGAGCCTCATCACGGCTTTTCCCTCTTCAAATCTGGTGCTGTTATTAGGATGAGCTCTCTTGACCTGGAGCTTGCAGGGATGGCTCAGTCACTGGGGAAGGGAGATGGGACAGGAGAGGTTGTCCCCATGTACAAAGCACTGGTGTTTCCTTCGTGGATGAGTTGCATGCGTGGGAAGAGGCTGATCGTTAGGTGCGATGGACCACATTTCAAAGAGCATTGGGCTGGGTAGCAACGATGAGAGTGAAGACGTCAAGACTCAAGATCAGGAGAGCACAGAGCACGCTCTGAGCCTAACAATGCCTTTTACAGCCAGGTAATGTTTTTCAAACACTGACCAAAAGAACTGAGTTGTGCGTGCTTGCTTATGACTACCCATGAACCAGTTAAGCCACCCACCAACCCTACCGGCATAGGATGGGCAGGTATGCAATTGCCTCAGATATACAACCCTAATCTGTTTGTCATCCTAGCAAACGCCCTTTCACTGACCAATTTCAATTCACACTAAATATATCTGTGAACGGAGTGGTGCCAAACTCCAAAACAATTATGTTTTATAGTTCTTCCATTTTCCTATGGCATGTGGAAAACATCTCCTGTGCTATTTTGGATCAAAAGGTAGGCTTTGTGCAGGGCGGGACAAGTGTGGCAGGAATCAAAGCAGATAGCTGAAGTTCTCCTAAACACTGATGTGGAGCCCATGAAACACCTCTCTCCACGCCAAGAAAATGATTTCTTTATGGCCTTTTTCAAGGAAAATTCCCATTGGCTTCAATGGGGCGAGGACTTGGCTGAGGTGAAAGCGTGTTCAAATGGCCATCAGCTAACGTCTGTAGAATGCTGCACAGTCTCGCCAACATTTTCAAAAGAGGCTACCAATTTCCAGCACTGAAATTTTCAGGAATGTGGTTTGAGACCTCTAGGCACCTCCGCCGAGACAGCTGAGAAAAAGAGCGGCTTAAAAACAACCTGCCACTTCCAGGGCTACAAGAAGAAAGAAGCACCACCAAAAAAAAAAGGCAGCTGCCTGAAGTTAAAAATACATCTTTATCCCTTTGAAGAGCCCTGAACCATATCTGGACTGAGGGACGGGATTGAGCCAGTAGCACTCACTTAGCATGAGAGGACCAGCCTATATGACAGGGAGTATGCACCATGCCAAGGATTGCAGCCGCCCTCTCCAGCGCTGTTCTCTCTCTGCACTTGCTTTCTTTCGATGACAGCTTGCCCAGAGGGTTTCACATGCATTTGCTTATCTGCCCAGGGTGTTTGCATAGCGCTTAAGTGCTGATTAAGGTCCCAGACCCACAGAAAGTTTCACCCAAGTGGCTTTCAACACCCTGCCTGGAGCCCTGCTAGCCTCAGGTCCCAGCTGTGTCCTGGGCTGGACTGGGCTTACATCTCCGTCCCACAGCAATCGCAGCCTCCATTGGCCAGCATTTTCCCTCTGAAGACATCAAAGTGCTTTGCAGTTCATCAATTACCCTGGAGAGAGAGGTGTTCCTCCTGGGTTGTACACGATAAAAACAAAGGCATGGAAAAACTTGAGTGTTGCCCAAAGCCACGCAGGGAATCAATGAGCAAACCCAGGAGCCTGCGTTCCTGCCCTGGCACCGCACCATGCACAGGGGCAAGCACATTTGCGGCTGCCAGAATGCCATATCCAGAGAGTGATTTTTCACCCCAAGCAGTGTTGTCTGTTTTCATCGAGCTTTTGGGTTTTTCCTCTAACACTTTTAGCTTCTTGTGGCCCCAAGTTCTACCATTTCAGGATAATTTAAGTACCTGTTCTGGGTTTTGCTTGCCGCTTTTTATTTTAAGGAGCAGAGCTGCCTGTCCTAGGCTGCCACGATCCCAGCACTTGTCCTCCGCAGCCTGAGAGCAGACAGGGCCTTTAAACCTCACCTTTAACATGCACAACAGCCATGGCCAAAGAACTACTTGCAGGAAGGTGGGGAAGGAGCAGACAAACCCCGACTGCAGCCCCGGTGACCTCTGCCTCATCAGTCTGCAAAGTATTTCTAGGAGAGCCCTGGGCAAAGGTTCCTGTGCAATAGCTCTAGTGTGGGTGTTGTTGACCTGGAGCTGGGATACCTCAGAAAACGTTTGCCAGCAGGGATTACACCGGCGTTGCAATTTCCTCGCAACAGGACCTGCCAAGAACAAAGTCTCCCCGAGGCCCTCTGGCCCACCCTACCCCAAAAAGGACTCAGGGTTTGCTGATTACCACTGCCGAACTGCAGAGCACTGAGCCTCGGCACAGCATCCATAAGCACTGAGCCAGCAGCAGAGGGGAAACGCGGGGGCACTAGTACGTTCTGGCCCCAGGAGTAATCAAGCCAGGCTGGATGCAGGTCTCCAGAGGCAGATGAAACCAAAGCAGCTGCTCAAGTTTCACTCTTCACTTTGCACAAAAAATACCCAACCAAAACGCAACTGGGAAATGCCACAGAGGGAGCATGAGCAATGGGCCATGTAGGAGAAATGATGACAGGAGGAGAAGGGATGCAGAAGGGATGTAAAGCAGAGAAGTAGCCCCCCAGCCCCAGGACAACATCTCTTATTACAGAGGCCAACCATGGATGTTCAGGGGAGGAGCAGAAGAAAAGACACAACTACAGAACAATCCCTGCCCAGCTCTCCTCCTGTCAAACAGCAGTTCAGGAGCCAAAGGTTGCATCTACACTGGGTTTAATACCCAATGACAGGGAAGGAGTCATGCATGATCCCTTTGTCGATTCAAGCACAGGGACATGCCCCCTCCCCCCCCCCCCTCCTCGTGGTCCCCTCTCCCCAGCCAGCAGCCTGTTCTGCGTAGCCTCATCCAGTTCTGCACAGGCGAGTGGATATTTAAGCACTCAATTTGGTTGCAGAGGACACACAGCCAGCATTCCTGGGCAGCCCAGGGGTGTCTGCGCCACCCAGCTTTTGGGAGGGCTGGCAGGAATGCTGGTCTCCCAAATTTCTTAGAACTGCGGGCTCCCATGAGACACAGAGATGGAGATCAGCTCAGAGCATCTCTCCATCTGCCAAGGAACTCCTCAGGGCAGGTTCCTGGGATCCTCTGCCTGCCTGCACTCCACAGGGTTATTCATCACAACAACTTGCTCAGTAACAGTGAGGCAATTGCACACCACAGCCAGAAAATTCCTGCATCAGTCTCCAAGAGCTTGTTTTACCTCTGTGATAAGCTGTCCACAAAGCACTCTGGGATCCCCTGAGGCTGAGAGCCCTGGGGCTTTGGAAACACCCTTTATTTTTGAGATCTTTTCAGCCATCTCTACCAGCAGGGAGGGCAGGACTGGGGAGGGAACAGCATGTTCTGGCCAGGGGTTGCTTAGCAAGCTCCTCTCCCTGCCTCCAGTGGCTGGCACGGAGGGGTGATCCAAGGGGCACCCAGTGCCTTCCTTTGGCTCAGGCGTCCTGCAGGAAATGCTTTATGCTCCTCCAAAGTGCCAGGGACACTGACTGGGGCAGTACAGCTTTCAGCAGCCTGGTTTGCTTTCTTTTCTTTACCCATTCCTGGTGGCTGGAGAGAGCAACTTTCCCTCCTCCATCCACCTAGGTCCAGAGCCAGAGAAAAACCTCCTACCCACTGCACAGTGCCCTAGAGAGCACCTGTGCCCCATTGCACACAAACTCCTCTGGCACCCTGGAGCAAAGCACAGAAGTGATACTGAAATGGAGCTGATGTCAGATGAGGGAAGAAGAGGGACCAAAATGTCCCTTCCTCTGGTTTTACTTCAAACAGTTGGGGTTTTTTTAAATCATGTTTGTAGACCGGTTTCCCAAGGATACAGGACTTGTGCAATAGCACAGCCTGCCTCTATGTGTTTCTGCATGTACATGTGTTTGCATGACTGCCTGTCTCCCTGTTAGTCTTCCTCCCCCTCCACCTCCCAATATATCTACAAACACGTCAGCAAATGCCAACTACAGCTCAAACACGAAGACAATTCTCAAAAATAGCAAGTTTCCACCATTTCATGGAAATGTGCAGCCAAGCTGAACAGAGATAAAATAGCAGGGTTTGTCTTGTTATCTTTCTTTCCAAACAATTTGACTGATGGGCCATGTAGCACATCACCAGCCCACTCTGTGTGGACCCAGCGGAGCACAAACCACCACTGGGGAAGGTCTGCTCCAGCTCTCCTCCTGCCAACAGTGAGCCCGCAAGTGTTTGCAACATCCTGTTCCCTCCTGCGCTAGCCGTTCACTGCATGCCAAGAACGATAAGAGAAAATGCTGTTCGGGTCCCTCAAAAATGCAGGGAACACTTCAAGTCCCCTCATTTACCCAACTTCCACTTGCAATCCTGCTTTACTTTCACCCGCTTCTTCCCCTGAGCGTGGGGCTGCTGAGCATCCTAACATGCACCTACAGCAGAGACTCTCCAGACTCACCTACGAGCTGAGGAGCCGGAGGGTTGGTCTCATCCTGTGGCTGATGACAGTGGTTTTGTGCATGTGCTTAACTTCAACATGTGTTAAAGCAGCTTGCTCAGGGGAAAGGCCTTAACATGTTTGGAAGGTTTTCCTGAGTGAGGCTCTCCGAGCTCCCTGCCACCATAAAAGCATTCCCCCTTGTTAGTGAACCGTATCTCAGTCCTTTCAACAACACTTCTCCGATTAGCCCTCTGCAAAGCTGCAACCTTCCCAGCAGAACCAAATGAATTAACTTGAAAACACTTCCAAGCTTAAATTAATTGCTCTGCAGCTTCCCAATTTGACCTTGACCCTGTCTGTAAAATCCCCAGAGTAGCGCTACTCAGTCATTAGGGGCTTCTGCCTGAATGAAATGAGCCATTAACCTCATCAGGCCAAGTCTCTGCTCTCCTTCCCTGGTCATGCTGTACGCGTCTGGTCTTTGGTGCCCCTGCCCCAAAAAGCCTGCACCAACTTCTACTATAAGCTCAGCTCCTAAATCCTCTGTTCCTAGGAATTTCCAGAATGAAACCAGACCATGAAACCACCTCATTCAATTTCCTACACGTTGTACTGATGTGTTCGAATTACCTTTATTTCTCCAGTTTGTTTTACGAGAAACAGGCTCATCTCTGACCCCAAGTCCAAGCCCATTGGGGCTTTTTCATCCCACAGTCCAGACTACACAAGCACAGAAGAGCTCTCCTTACTGCAGCCTCCATGAGGATGCCTGGATATTAATTGTTATCTGGATGATCTCTGTTTGGCATTGGGATGTTGCATCCCTCTTTCCTGCAGGAGAGCCAGAGGCTGGCAGTGTTACAAGAGCTGTAAATCTTAATGTGACTGATTCCCAGGTATGACACTCTGCAGTCCACCAGAAAGGGCTGATGAAGGACTGATGATCTGATGGACACACAATACCAAATAAGAAACTCTTCTCTGAATTCACACTAAACATTTCTGCCTCCGTCACACAGTTTTGGAAGAAGTATAATGTTACAGGACCTGTTCAGACTCTTCTCCTATTTTAAGATGATTACCTTTTTAGGTGCAGGCAGTGACAAGCAAACAACAAGTTAGCTGGAGACAGACTGTCAAAAATCAATTTGAACCTGCCCCGAGGCAGGATGTGCTACTGAAGGAAGTGCTAACATCTGTCCATCGGGGTCTTCAAACCCACATAATGTGTCTCTTGGACAGGGTGCTTTAGTCAAATACAAGGAGAGGTGGCTGAGCGAAATTTTGTGGTCTTTATCATACGAGAAGCTAGGGGAGGTAGTCTAGGGGTTGTTTCCAGCAATGCTCTCTGCCTGTTCTGGCTCCTCAAGGATGGCTTAGCTCACCAGAAAGATGTCCTCTGGCTCTGGAAGCCCAACTATGCCCTTTGGTGCCTGTTCACAACCCCCCGTCAAGATCAACAGCTGGTGGGGAAGCTGCTCTGGACAGGGCATGACCAGAGGAGACTACAGCAGAGTATTTCTGCACGACTTCTGGGAAGGCTGCATGCAGAGCGGCCAAAAGTCTGACCTTCTGCCCTGCAAAAAGGTGGAAAAGCTTCAAAATCAGGAGGAAAAAAAAAACTACTACAAGTAAAGCACAAAAGACTTAAAATCCCAAAAAGGTCAGAGCAGTGCCCCACCCTGCTGTCTCTTGCCTATCTCCGGTATTGCTCCACTCCCTTCTCAGCCACATTGGCTTCTCCAGTTATTATGGCTATTGCATGCAAACGGAATGAACTTCAGCCATTTGTTTTTAAATAACATCTCACCTTTCCACAGTCGATTTTCCAGACAGCAGCTCAGTCCAGGGCTCCCCTCACCACCCACCTAAATCTCACTGCACATTTCCTCAAAGTCTGCCTTTTTCAAAACACACTATTATTATGGTAATTCCTTCCTACCTTCTCCTCAGAAACCCTGCCAGAGCCCAACAGCAACTACCACCAGTGCCACCTTGAGGTCTACTGGACCCACTGTCCCTGTGCAGCCCTCTGGCCAAGCACCAGCCCTCAAAGCCAACCCTGTGTCTGCTTTTGCCTCAGGAACCTGCATTCCCCAGGGACAAAGCACAAGTGCCTCCAAATAAAACCAGAGTACTGAATTGTAGGTGGAAAGAGGTAGTACCTGCTGTAATTTAGTTGCCCACTCTCCTGCCCACTACCATCTCCCAGCTGCCTCCAGCACTCACAGACATTATCCTTCCCATTCTCTCCTGATGGAGGCTATTACCAAATTGCCATACCTCAAGTTTAAGTCCCAAGTTCAGCTGTTCACAGATTGTGTTTTTTTCTCATTTGATGTTCAAGCTAAACAACATCGCAATTGTTTCAAGTTATGTCAAAACACTTTGTTCATCTGTTCTTGGGGCAATATTTCACTCAGCTTTGCAGTCACTTTGCTGGATTTCTTTAACCCTTGTTTTATCCTTCTCCCAGGTAGGAGCAGAGCTGAATTTGAACAGGGACCGAACCTGGTCTTGCATGCATATTTATTATGCACATTTACTATTTATCCTACTATCTGCATTTTCTGAAGTAAGGCAACTGACACTCTCCAGGCATGAAGTCTTTATTGATACAACACTGCTACTGAAATAAACAGGAGTTTTGACAAAATTAAAACTTGTGGATTTGTCCCACTGCTGAATGACATACACATGCAGTAATGCCATGAAGGGCTCAGAGTCATTGACAGACTACCAGAAGGCAGCAGATCAGCTGATCTGTAATAACCATTTGTGGCATACAACGGCCAGGCACATGCAAGTAATGCAAGTTACCTTTATGGTCCTCCAACCACCAGAGCCTAGAGTACGGCCAGATCAATGTCACTTGGCCTTCAGAAAGGAAAGTTTCCTCCCACACAGGTGGGAGGGAAGCAGTGCAAGGCAGCTTGCTGCTTTGCTCTGCTGTCACTGCTTAGGTCTCTTGCCTTTATAGAAAAAGGGGCTGGATTTCACTTTGTTTGCAAACGACTCTGTATTTTGGGCCACCCATGAAGTTGCCCAAGCTCCAACCTCAGGAGTATGCAGACTCCCACTGAGCAAAAGGCAGGAAGAGAGAGTCATAAAACTGTGGTAGAGGAAGGAAGAAAATAAAGGGGAACATCAGTCGGCTGCATTCCCAAGGAGGAGGGAGGCATTGCAAAGATTGAAAAAGAGACCACCACAAAACACAGAGTGATGGAGACAGATGTGATAAGCCAACTGAACCACTCAAAGGGAAGACTGGATGTGCAACAGTCAGCTTCCCATTCAAACACCTCCAGAAAACATTTCATGTACATGCTCAGCACCAAGTGCCCTGGTATGTTTGCTGTGCACCTGACCTACACAGCACCCCTTTCCTGCTGGAGGACATGGCTACCACATAAAGTCTTGGAAGATACCCAGGCTTATGGCAAAGAGCCCTTTAAAGGGGGGAGCTGCTGGTATGTGGTGGTGAGGTGGTCCTCGAGTTAAAGCAAACCACCCATTCCTGTGTTAACAAGCCAAATAGTTAAAACACTTGAGCTTCTGGAAGGGAACACCACGGAATCTCCTGGCTTCAAGAAGGACTGGCATTTGCATGGAGTTAACCCCAAAATGCTGGACAGCTTCAGCTGGTTTGTGGCATACTACTGTTTAAGTCCCTCTCCAAAGCAACCCTGCACACGGTCTAAGCCTGGCCCAGGTGAGCCTTCCCAGCCAAAACCCAGCCGGCTGCTCTGCAGCAAGTATCACTCATGCCATATGTTGCAGGTGTTGTACAGCACGTGAATAACAGGTTTTACCTGGCCTTTATCCATCTTCTTACAGCCGAAAGCATCTCACAGCTTTCTGATGCATTTTTGAACCCCCAAATTTACAAAACAAAATGTGGCAGTCATTTAAGGGCATGTAACTCCCCAGGCATAGGGTCTAGGGAAGGAGCACATCAAGGGGGCCACCGCAACCTCCCAGGAGCACTAAGGTGGGAGGCTGTCATTAGATAAATTGCCCTGGAGTGCTATAATTAACCCACCCTCACTGCTCTCAGACAGACCACCGCAACTGAAAAGCGCCATAACCGCAGCCATCCCAGGGGCAAGGGGGCAGGAGCTGAGAAGACAGTGGGAAACATCAACTCCGAGCACCCACATACCCTCTGAGGGCTTTCATCAGCCCTCAGAACAAAAGCACTGCTGCGCCATCCCCTGTCACATGCACCCGCCTCCATTGCACTCGGTCCATAAAACTCCACTTCATTAGAGCCACTGTTGCCACATCTGTTAGTGCTTTAAAGCACGTACATCTGGCTTAATTGAGCACTTGACTTTATTGCTGCTTTATCTCCATTTTCTGAACAGGCCTTGGGGAGAGGGTTTTGTGCGTTTTGAGTTTGGTTTTTTTTCCTTCTTCATTTTTAAAGTTTTTTTCCACAGAAATCCGACCTGAAGCAGGAACAAAAGCCCCTGTGACAGTTGCTCACACACTGGGGGCTGCTTTTAGGAAAGTCTCCCCTCTAGACAATGAACCCCATCCTAAATATTCAGGTTTATGTGCTCCAAAGCTGCAGAGCCTCACCACACCAATCCTGCCCTCCCACTCTCCCTCTGTCCCCCCTGGAAAAAAAAAATAAAATCAGAGTTACTGGTGGAAGGTGTCACAGTACGTCCCAGGGAGAAAAGAAAGAAAAGAAAAAGGATCTTGCTGCCTCTGTAGTCTCTGAAACTTTGCCTCTGCCAAGTTACAACAAACAGGAAAAGCAGAATCAAAACATGGC
The DNA here is from genome assembly GCF_034619465.1 of Leptosomus discolor. Lineage (NCBI taxonomy): Eukaryota > Metazoa > Chordata > Aves > Leptosomiformes > Leptosomidae > Leptosomus > Leptosomus discolor. The sequence continues at coordinate 16,972,809 of NC_141395.1, read as the reverse complement.
CCCCACATCCCCCTCCATCCACCCAGTGCAGGCTGCGCTAGTGCCAGCTACCACTCACAAACAATCATGCTGCGAGCCCCCTCTGGCACGTCCTTCCAGGTGGCCTGAATGACAAAAAAGCCCAGCTCAGGAAGCCTGCATCCTGATGCATGGGGCACTTGATACCCCTTCCAGGAAGCACAAAGGTCCTTCATGCCCCTAAACAGAGAAGAGGTTACCTGCAAGCCCCTTTGCCAGCTCCTATGCTGGTAGATGCTTATGTTTCCCTGTGAAAGGAGAAGCCAGGCACGCAGCAGCTGGGCACGGAGAGGAGTACTGGCTGCAAAGTTGGCTGTTTACCCACTAAGCCACCCTCAAGTGCTTCCCAGCCACTGGGAGAACAGGACTGGTCCCTCCTGCGGGAAGGAGTTGAGGCATCATTGCTGGGCTGCAGCATCCTTCCAGGGACCCATGCCCCGCATCTTTCCACATTATGCTAGTTGATGCTAACACAGGATGCAACCCACGCATACAGCCCAGGAGCTTTATACCCGCTAAAAGCAGGACGACCTACTGAAACCAGGACTACTACAGCTTCAGGGTAAAGCGATGCCTCATCACACCACCACACGTCATTGCTGTGACGCAGCAACCCCCACAATCTGTTTCCAACACTCAGAAGCAAGCTCCTCAGTTACACCACTTCCTTTTTGCGCCCATCGGGTACATTTCTCACCCCCACTGGCCATCTCTCCAAACATGCTGCCCTGACTGTCAGCTACTTGTTCTCCTGCCCCCCACCCACAAGGGAGTACTGTTCAGCCAGCATCACCTTGTAAGCTCTGGCTTTCAACTCTTCCGATGGAAGCAGGCGTCCATGTCCTGCCTGTCCCCCTTCCTACAAGAGTAAGATATTCAAAGCACTGTCAGCTTTCCTAATGCTGTGTTCCAGTTTGATTTCATGCTGCAGTGCTGAGTCCAACCATCTTTTATCCCTGCTGCCTGGTATCTTTTCTCAGATGTCTAAACACAAAAGCCACCCTTGAAGCGAGCAAAAAGCAAGGCGTACTAGCAGCAGCTGAATGAGCTCCCCCGGTCCTTCCTGCTCCAGTCCAACAAGACTTCAAGCTCAGGAGAAGAAATATCTGAATAGTGAAGTGAAAGAGGGTCAAAATGTAATTAAGCTCTGCATTTCCTATCCCAAACTGTTAGTGGGTGTTGCTGTGGGTTTGAGTTACTCAGGCACTCTTGTTTCACTGGAGAGGAAAACAGTCCTGTCTTTAACAAGACAAGCTCTTCTGGATCCCTTGGGAGAAAGGCAGTAAATAAACTACAATTTCTAAACCTCTCCCCTGTCCTCTTCCCTTCCTCCAGTAAGGCTCACATGCACAAAGCAGAGACATCTTTCCTATCAAAAAAATCCCTCCTTAGGCTTTCCAACTGAACCCAGCTGGGCTCTACCCATGGCAAGACCAACCCAAATCATCCTCACAAGGTCACCCCATCTTCCAAAGTTGAGGAAGGCAGAGGATACTGCAGTACATGAAAAGCAAAACCTGCAACCAGAGCCTCTGACTGAGTGACCTTTGCTCAGGGCCCACACATCCCATGAGCTGAGTATGGCTTATGTGTAACCCATGTTAACCCCACTTCAACTGAAAGCCATGGAGAGGGGACAGCAGAGGGCATCTGCAGTGATGCTTGCCAGTGAGAGAGGAAGCAGGCTGCGGCAGTTCCTTGTGCAGAGCAAACCAGTCATGAGTCCAAAAAACAAGCTGACCATCACACAGAGGCTCACCCACACAGAGACTGAGGGAGGAGCAGAGCAGACCCATCCAGCTGCCTGCGGCTTGTCTGAGGCCCCACTACCTGACTCTTCATGTCTCCCTGCCAAGGCACCAGTGTGCTTTTCTGGTGCCAGGCTACGATCTTTGTGATCCACCAGCAGCTACAGCTGTGGCCAGCAGCAGATGTTAGGAGGAGCGTAAGGACTGATCTTTTCCTCTGCTTCTGGACACCAATGGCATAGGGGCTTTCTGAGCCAGAGCCTGCACATGGATCTTCATATTTCACAGCCAGCTATCCCTCTATGAATTTCTATACTGCCTTTTAGAAGCCATTTATATCAAGGATGTTTCCAACTTCCTACAGCAATGACTTTCATGGTTTAATTCTGTGCCCTGCTCTGCCAGATGTGCTACTTGATCTTTTCATGGGATGCCAAATGAAACTGAAAAACAGTGATCTTCTCATTCCTCCCCTTACTCACCATTTCATAGCTCTCCATCTCAGCCCACAGGAACAAGTCAGCAGAAAGAGTTAAATATCAAAGTGCAGGTCTTCATCATACTCTGTTAAGACAGGTTTTGAAGACCCCTTAATCAAGGGGTGACCTTCAGAAAGCAACGTGCACCAGTTGTGTGCCACGCATGCCTCTGAAATCAACCACAGCCCTCATGAGGGGCTGGGAGCCAGGACACCTCTTCTTTAAAGAGAAAGAAAAATGCCCGGCCTTTTCACAAATACAGAAGGCCTTGGCACAAGCTGAGGGCACAGGAACAAAGCCAAAGCACATGGAAAACAGCAGCAGCAGCAGTTCTTACTGCTGCCTGTCTAATTGGAGAGCTGGGACACCACCCCAGAGTGAGGGATTCATTGCAAGCTCCTGACAAGCTGTGCGGGGTGCCCCGACACAGGGAGAGACCCCTCCAGTGCCACCCCTGTTGCTGCCCCGAAAGCCCTAGCCCATCAGCACTCGCTCTTGTCATGTGCTGCTCTTCCTCAAAAGCCTGCAAAGCATCTTGGCCGAGCCCCAATGAAAGCACCTTCTAATGGGATTTTTCAGGTTTCAAGGATATCAGTGTCTGGCACAGGCTGAAGTAATTAAGAGGACATCCAACAGATGATCTGTCATTGATTAACTGGCTATTTACTGCTGAACATTACAAGTCCCACTCTAAAACTCTGCATCAAAATACTTGTTTTTTCCTGATTGTTTTCTCCCTTGCCCCATCCCTACCTTTCACAAAGCCCAGCTGTGGCCTCTCTCACACCACTCCCTTGTCCTTGCGATGCTTTGCCTTGCTAAATAAAGTGTGATGGTGTTGGCTAGGCTAAAGCCAGAAGGCTCGCTGAAAGTTAAAGGGAAAACTGTTGCTCCTGGCAAACAGATAAACCCAGTTTTCACTGAACAGGCCTCAAGATGGACAGCCACAGGCACATGCACTTGCAATCATCATGCTTGCATTTGACTCTTCCTGCTGAATACCAGGGTAAGAAAATCCTTGGGCTGATCTCATTTCTACTGGCTTCACTGGGCTGGTCCCTATACAGCCACAGACTGTTCATCAAGTTTTTCCAGACCAGAGATGTCCCTAAAGCTGCAACAGCTCAGTTAGAGACTCGTTTCACTACGACTCCCTCCTACATCACTTAGAAAGTGTGCCTGGAGGAGCAGCGAACAGGTATCCCTGGAGGGTAGGGTTTGTAGTCAGCAGTGAAGAGTTACTGGTGGCATTTAATACCTCACAGAATGTAAATTCTGCAGGGAGAGAGCATTCAAAGCCAGGATTTGTTACAGCAGCTGAGACAGCAGAAAGGGCAGGTCCAGTTTCACTGGAAGCAGGCTGAGTCCTCTGCCCCCGCAGAGGAGGACCCCATATAGCAGGCTGAGCAAGCCCTGCAAAGTTTGTCAGTGGGTCTCATCATGCAACAGCCCAACACACAGAGAAGGAAAGATTGGTGGGTTTTTAACAGCAACTGCTGTTTCCATACACAGACCAGACTGCATAATGCACCGCATGGGCCACTTCTTCTAGACATGCCAAGCAGATTATCAGAGTACTCCACTCTCTCTACATGAGGTATCACTAGTAGATATGTCCTCCCGGCTCTTTGAAGAAGTAGGAAGGTCTTCCATTCCCAGGGAGCTCAATGCACCTAGCACCTCCAGTATTTGGGTCCTCCCCAGCAAAGCTGTATCATTTCTGCTCCCAGTGCCCCCACAGCAGCATGGGAGATGCATGGAAAGACTAGAGATTGGTGGGGCAGGACTCTGCCTCTTTTGAGATCTGCAGAATACTATGTAAATTTATGGGGCAGCATAAATATTTATTATTAAGGGAGTGTAAGAGAAGAGGAGGTGGTAACCAATAATGAAATGCAAAAGTGAAAAAAAGCTGTAGAGAAAATTGCCCACAAGCTTCTTGCTCATTCCTAAAATACAACTGTAATGGAGTGCCACGGAACAAAGGAGGATAAATTGGACAAATAGGATATTAGAAGGGAAAAAGAGCAACAAGGAAAAATTTGACTGCACCTATAGTTAAGTATACAAAGACCAAAAAGGAATTAATGACTCTTGCAAATACTCAACTGTTACTGAGATGAGGACTATTTACTGCATGAGGCAAACATGGACAATCCAAATAATTAGCCACTGGCACAGTTTACAAAAGAGTTGTAATAGCATCTCCTGTTGTGAGTGATTTTAAAGTCAAAACTGAATGTTTTCTGTAGCACTCTGGTCAAAACAGCAATTAACAGAAAAAAATCCATGGTCTGAACTGGACCAGGAGTTAGGCCTGAGGATGGGACACAATCCTTCTGGCCTTAAAGGTGTGAAAAACAAAATTGTGAGCCCCGGAGATGGATGCACCTAGGAGAAGACCTGACATCGCAAGGGCTGACCCCTAAACCGAGTACCTCTGCCAAATAAAAAGGCAGTGCTCAGACCAGACCTGCTACTGTGGAGCTGTATGGGACAAAGGTCTCCAGGTATGATTCCTAACAAAAGAGGCCTTGATCAGTTGCCATGACTGAGAAGGTTAGCATAAATCCTTAAATTGGACAGGAAACGAGGCAGCATCAATACAACAAAACAGCCCCAGAGACAAACAAAGGAACAAACTCTTAATAGAGCATCAGGTGGTGGAAAATGTGAGATGTCATTGGAGAAGTCATCCAGACAAATTAACTGGAAAATGGCAGAAGGCTGTTGAATATTTGGCACTGAAACAGCCACCAGCCTCCCTGGGATGTTCCCAGAATGAAATTGTAGAATGAGCTATAAATAGTCTGAAGTGCATCTTGCTCCTTTGCCCCAAAGGCAGCACAGCCGTGCAGGAGGAGATCAGAGATGGGGAGAGGTAAATGCCTAAAATCCAGCCCTCACCGAATCACAGGAATAAATCACTCCACAGCAATCTACAAAGGACCACTGTAAGCTGGGGATGGGCCTTCTGGAGACCTTGTGCATGTGACACTTCTCAATTTTTCTCCTGCCAGCTTTTGTTTCATTTGCAATTAAAGCATCAGAGATGCCAGCTATCTTTTTCCCTGTTTCTGTCAGGGATATTGGCCTCAGAAAATGTACCTGATACCTCCTCTTAAACAACCAGTTCTCCATCAAGGGCTTCCTAACTTTACTACATTATCTAGTTATTGGCATTGTACAAGGGCTTTGTTTTAAAGTCTTCCCCCATTTCCCTGTTGCAAATATTCACTTTCTGATCATTTACCATTTCTCCATTCCTCAAATCCCCTTTCATTGAAAGTTTAAGGTCACAAAGTACAGATTTCCTCATTTCAGTTCCTCCCAAAGCTGGAGTAATTTGGCTTGGCTGCAGGGCAAACTCTAGAGCCTAAACAAAACAAACACATAGGACACTTCTGTTACCCTGAAATGCTGAGCAATAAAATCTCAGTAAATAAATAAATACATGGAAATTCACTTTGGGTCACAGTATGTCATGCTGCTCGGTTTGCTACAATTAAAAAGAAAATCTATTTTAAAAAGAAAACCGACAGGCAGACTTGGGTCCTGCACCTAGAAAACAGTATTAAGACAGCAAAAAATCTCTGTATCTCCATTCCCTTTGAAAATTCAGCACAGCAACTTACTGTGAAACAGGAACACTGCTTTAGCCTAGATCCAACAGCACTTTGAACTAGACCCCAAATTCTGAGAGCACAATTTTAGTTTGAAGTTGGTGGATAAACATTGATCTTTAACAGCCACTCACCCATGACAAAACTTCCCTTTTGCCAAGTTGAAGGAACATCAGCATGGCAAGGTCAGCACTATGTTTCCCTGTGCACTGACAAAACCTGCTAGGCCCATGAACAGAACTAAAAAATTTTTCAAAATTCTTGTTTAAGGAAAAAATGAAACCCTCCCTGGGATTACTGCAAGGGCCTCCTGAGCCACTGGACATGAGACTTGCCATCAGCCACATCACACCACCCTCCTTGGTGTGCCCTGCCCTTGCAGTTTCACCTGGAGAAAACGTCCTAGAAGGACAATGCTCCAGCCAGGAGAAGATGCTGTGTTTTCTAGACAGGATATTATTAGGGCCGTGTTATGGTATGCTGTCCTCGTGCCAGCACTCTTCTCTAGCTCACAGTGCTCTTTCCCCTCCCTGTCTTTGTCTCCCTCCTGTATCTCAAGGGAGCAGCCAAGTCCTCCCCTGCCAAGCCCTCCCCATGACACATGCTCCTGCTCCCCTGGAGCTCATCCCTGCACCTGCGCCTGCCCACATCCTTTTTTTTTTTTTTTTTCCCAAGCTCATGACTGCAGCCAAGGGCTTGCCAGCTGCTTTCAGAGGGGTTAACACTTCCCTTCCCCTCTGGGATGCTTCTCTCTGGATATAGGGTGAGCCTGGGTGGTTTCTGCAAAGCAGGACCCAAGTGGCAGTCCACCCTCACCCTGGGATCAATTAAAACATACAGGACTTAGTTCTCCACTGACAGATTTAGCTAGCAAAAGTCCTGATCATCAAAATCTCCAGCCTGGTCTTTCACTGCCCATCACAGCACTCCATGCTATTCAGTTTTATCCCATTCCTGACCCTATCACCCTCTCCACATCATTCTAAAGAGTTTTCCTGAGCTTTCTCTCTCCGTGACAATGAATCTAACTCAGTGCAATCACAAGTTTTCAACACTTTTACACCTACAGTTTGAAGCAGGACCATCATTGCAAACCCACAGCCAGGCACACCGCACTTCTTATCCCTGGGGTCCTCTGCAGCCAAATCCCACCATGCCCGCACAAGCCTCTGTCACTCCCTCACCACTTCTCAAACTGAGTCCCCTTGTCCCTATTTTAAGTAATATTTTCTCACATGCATTTGTATCTACTGCTCCACGGGAGATCACACAGACCAGATAACCGATTTTTCTGAAAAGTGCAGTGTATCAGACAAAAGTATCAGCTCAGGCTGGCATGATCCACCTTTGCTTTACGTGCTTGGTGTTTACCTTCAAGTCCTTTATTGCTCTGTCCTCCAGACCTGCCAGTATCACCCACAGCTGAGGCTGGATTAATGGGTCTGTATTTGTCTGAAGCAGTTCCCCATCTTCGGCAATCTGAAATACTGGGTCCCCGTCTCCTATTTACCACCATGACCTAAAAATCTTTGTACATGACAGTGATTTAGGTTTTTGTCCTGGTCCCCTCAGAAACGGGCTGGTGTTCCTGGCCTCCGCTCTCTGATCAATTTCAATCAATTTAATTCTTTGACTTTTGTTTTCTCCCCTCAGTTTTCAAGGTTTCCATGTCTTCATCCCCTCCAACTACACTGAACATTGAAGCAAAGTTTGGTTAATACTGGAGCCATACCTCGATCATCTTTAACCTCCAGTTGGTCCTCACTGCACAGCGGCTTCAAGTCTCTTTTTATTTATATAGCTGAGAAACCTGTTGCTATTTGTTTTAATTTCCTTTGCCAGGCCTAACGCAGCTTGACTTTTTGGCAATTCTCATTTTATCCCTACCCCTCTTGACCTCCAAGACATTGCTTTTTTGCCGATTAGCCTTTTTTTCCATTCCTTACAGACTCTCTCTTTAATCCCAACTATCCTTTTTAAGGTGGCTATACACCAGCTTCAGCAAGGAGCCCTTTCCTGCCATGTTTTCCTCTTTTGCCTGGGATCCCTAGTCCAGATGATAGTTTCTGCACCTCTGAACTGGAGAAAGGCTCTGCATTCAAGTTCTCAGGCTTCTCTGCCCAGATGACTTCACCCACCAGGTTTTTTCATTTTTCAAAGTCTGCCCTTTCAAAGACAAGTATCCGAGTTCCAGACTTACTTTTGTTTAGGCTTCCATTTAATTTAAAAGGAATCCATTTTATGAGCACTAAGTCCAAGATTCCTCTGTACAACCAGGCCCTCCTGTAACATCAACATTAGTTACCAAAACAAAACCTAAAATAGCACCTCCATTTGCTGGTGCTGTTACTATTTAATGAAAAAATCTGGGCTATCACATCCAGGAATATCTATGTTTTACCTTATTAATACAATGTGTTTGCCAATGCGTATTCCTAGATATTAAGATACATTCCTAAGTTCCCACAGCAATATTATTTTGGTAACATTTATCTTTCTAATAACATTACAGAGATCTATCCACACAACCCCTACCATCTCTCATTTCACAGTCCGCAGCTCTATCTATCTATCCTCCCATGGCTATTTCCCAAGGTACGTAGATGAACTGCAGTCTTCTAAGGTATTTTGTGAAAGCCTTCAAGTGGTCCTATCACCAGGATGTCTCACAAAACAACCAGCCCATCACAGGAACAACTGTACCAGCTCAGACCACAGGTCCACATAGCCTCATCTTCTACAGCAGACAACAGCCGGTGGAGATCAAAGACTGAGGGGATTTTAACCCCCATTAACTTCCCCAGTCTCCCCTTGAGCACTTGGAAATTTTGAGCATTCACAGCATCCTCTGGAAAGTAGTCCCACAACTCAGCTACTCACTATGAAAAGGCACATTCCTTTATTTGGGCAGCCTCTGACCTCTCAGCCGTGGTCCTCAAAAGACCCATAAAACACCTTTGAAAGGCGAGCTTGGAACCAACTATTTAGAACTCTGCTAGGTACTAGAAATCCTGGTTTCAACAGGAAGACTGGCTTTATTGCCTGCCATAGTTCTGTCCGGCCTTCTCCCAGCTAATCCCATGTTCCAACAGATGCCAAGTTCTCTCTCTCTTCCCCATAGATGGTAATTTCCTTAATTTCACTTTTTTTGCTAATACTTCTCTCTAATGCATGTATGAATTACCTTTCTCTCCAACAACTTATCTGGTCAACATACCTCATTATACTTTGAGTATTTGCTCTCAAACCGAATGTAGCTTTGAAGATTTCTGTCTCTGTTCCAGACTTTAACTCATGCCGAAAGCTTGGCCACTAGCCTAATAAAAGAGGTTTCCCTTCCCCACAAAGCTTGCCTTGCCTATGTCTTTAGACTACCACAGCTAGGACAGCAACACTACCAGTCCACATAGTCTACATATTAGTGCTTGTGGTGTCACCAACCTTGTGATTCTTGACTCCTGATCACAGCCACCCAGATCCTCCTCCTTTCTGAGGATACCATTGAAGAAAACAAAGCACACCCACACACAAAAACACTACCACAAAAACCCTTCACTGAAGATCATTTAGGTCTTTGCTACCAGTGCCCTCATCTTTGGTCTGTTTGAGATGGAGTCAGGAGTGTTGTCTCAATGTGAGGGACTGTGAATGGACTTGTCATGGAAGTCGCAGGCTCTGGCATGTTTCTTCATCAAAACCAATGTTATCCCAAAAAAAAGGGAAATGCAAATGAAAGAGGATGAATTAGACTAAGCCAAAAATAGATTCTGGTAGGCTAAGAAAGTCCCAGTGCCCATTCTGTTACTGACTGAGGCCAAAGAGCTTTGCTTTCAGTACTGTCTTTGTTCCTGCTCCCACTCCAGTTTTTGTGCACTGTGTTTCACAGTAAAGTCCTTGAAAGTAGCTACTGTGGCCCTGACCATAATCTGCTGAAGGCAGTTTACACTGGTGCAATATAGCTGACTTCAGGGAAGTCAATCCTGACACCAGGAAGGTCCCATAAACAGTCTCAGGGCCAAGTTCATGAACTGGGATTCAAGAGAATTGGATTCAAGCCCTCCTACCCTGCTTCCCCATCCTTAAGAGACCTTGAGGAAGCAATTTTATCACTCTATCCAGCAGTACACATCTATAAAAAAGGGATCATAAAAATCCCATCCTTGACAGAAAGACTGTTAGCATCAAGCCTGCAGATAGAAGGAAGTCCTTGTAACTGTGGCAAGGACAGCCGTATAGCCATACTGAATAGATACTTAGGTGCAAATCCCTTGCTCTGACACTGTCTGTGCTTTTAGTGCCACATAAATAATTCCACTTTATTTTGGCATGCTATTCTCTCTGCACATACAGGTTAAAGTGAAAAGGGGTGGGGTGGTGGCAGGGAAGAAGTCAGGTTTCTTTCTCTCTTCAGCCCTGCAAAGGCTGGAGCTGTTTAGTGGAATCAGCGAGGAAAATGATTGTGGTAATTACCTCACCTGCCTCACTCCAAAGCTTGCCTCTTCACAAAAAAAACTCTCGCACTGCAGCTGCCCAAACCGAGACAACCCCAGGCATTAACCCTGAGCTGTACATCTGTCTTGCTTTTTATCTCAGGATATGCAGATTAAGCAAAGCTGACCCCATGCAGAAACCCAGGAGAGATATCTGCCTCTGGATGCTTACCCTGACCTGGCTCCCACCTCAAACTACCCAGCAGGGTGGGGAAAATGCAGCTGTTTCCCCGCAACACCAAACACAATCCACCTAACCATATCACCTTGTTACCTGCTGAAATACTCCTATTCTTGCTTGGTACCGGACACTATGATTACCAAGTGTGGCAGAGGCTGGACACTCCTCAAACTCAGGACTTTCAGGAAAGATCTGGCTGCGCCTTTTTTTTCCCTCCCATACAACAAGAATCAGCAATTTTGCAGAAGTTATTTGCATTTTCTTAACCCAGTAATTTTTCATATCAAAGCGGTGTACATGCCAAAACACACATGAGCCTAGGCACGTAAAGAGGCAACAGTAGTCTCCAACTTGCCTTTGAGAAATGTCAGGCAGTAAGGAGCTATTTATTCATGAGGAGAAAGTTGCTCCCAGTCAGTGAACAGCTTCAGAGGGACTAAGGTTTGGTCCTGAAAAAAACATAAGACCCCAGGAGCAAAGGTCAGACTCTACCTCCTAGAAGTGCTAAATCTAATTCTACACCTGAGCCACTTCGTGAAACGCTACTGTTATCACTTAAAATTAACATGTTGACCTGAGGTCCCTTCAGGACAACAGAGTCCTAGCATACAATTTGCTGAACAAACCCATTTTGAGATAATCTTGTCTCCTACAGACTTCTTCATCAAAGAAAAACAGTCAGGTTTTAAGGGAAGAGCTGAGCACCCCCAATCTCATGGTTTCATGACTGGATTAGCTAATAGGGATCTTCAGGTTCAGGTCCTGAAGCTGAGCTCCCTCGAATCCACCTGCTCCTGCTGAACTTCCTGGGGCCTGGCTGACTCAAAGGCTGCAGTAACCAGCCACATCATGGAGAAGTCCTCCAGCCCAGAGCCTTCACTCTCCTTGAATGCATCAAGGTTTGCAAGTTCTCAGAAATCCACACTGCACCATCGCAATGCTTACATACAGCAGACAGGCAAGCCGGAGCTACTGAGGGTCATTTGCTCAAGATCATGCAGGCATCAGAGGCAGAGCTGGGAACAGAGTCCCAGGCTCCAGACTCCGGTCCTTGTTTTTTCGACAATGGATAGCATAACTCCAGGGCTAGGCAACTTCACTTGCACAAGTCCTGACTGGCTGCTCCTCCCACCATAAAGAATGCTTTTGCCTGCTCTCTATTGTATAGTCTGGATGGCCACCGGTTTGGAAGGAGGACAAAGTAAAGACAAAGAAACAATACAGCAGTATAAGACAGCAGCCTGGTCTCTCATGTTGCCCTATCTCCTCAGCTGGTTATAATCTCTTCCACAAAATGAAATAACAAGAGGATGACTAATGACTGGAAGATGAGAGCGCCTTGCTGAAGCAACACAGCAGGGCAAAGGACCCTTGCCAAGGGCAGTGGAGAATCTTATTTCATTGCTTCCATGAATACAGCGGCCATTTACCTATCTCACCAGATCCCATCATACCTTCAGTAGGCCGCTGCAATGAAAAGAAAAGCCCAACCTTTATCTTCCACTGATCAATGCCCCCTTAGTTGCTCTGAACCATTCTTCCTTAATGAGCTAGGCCAGTTCTATGCTTTTCCACCACAGCTGGTCACAAGCTCTTATTAGAGATATCTCAAGCACCCAGAGAAAGCAGCATGAACAGGATCAGCCAGGAAATCCCCAGATGGCCTAAGGGGAGGGAAAAAAAGGCTGCATGATGCAACCTTGTGCTGAAGTAAACCTGCCCTAACCAGTTCCCATCCAGAGTAATTTCTTCCCAGGGCAAATTAATTTCTTCCCAAGACAGCTGTCCGTTCACGTGCAGATGTCCAGAGGCAGCTACCTCCATGTTTCTGTTGCCTTGTCTCCACCACTTATGTGACAACAACAATTATATCTAATGTTATTTCACTCCCTGCTTTGAGTAACCACAGCTCTTGTTTCAGTGAAGGACGCTCTTCCCTCTTCTCTTCATTTTCTCTCCATGTTTCCACACCTTGGACCAAGCCTTCGCTGTCTCTTTTCTGAGAGCAACATTAGTTTGTGACCCTGTCCTTCCTTCTGCTCTGATGCCAAATAAGCACTGGTTGAAACCCATCTGGATTCCCACCTGGATGAACCTCTAGGGACTACCACTGTTTCTGCAGCAGCTTACTCTGAACTTGAGGGTTGTGCTGTGTGGCATGATCACGAAAGGCTTGGACAAAGGGAATTGGACTTAGGGAGCTGAGGAAGAAACCAGGAAGGTCTGATAGACATGAACCTGCCATCAGCCAGGGTGGAAGCAGCAGCAGCTCTTGGGAGAATGCTGAGAATAGGAAAGAAAAGGTTTGACAAGCCAGAAAAAGAACAATTGCCTTAAAATGGCCAGATTTCTACAAGAATACTCTTGGGTTGGGAGAGAATGAGGCCAGTTTCAGCGTGTCTTCTGCCTAAAATGACAACGAACCAGTGGGTCCTCTAGGGAGCAGAACTAAGGAGGCTGGCTGTCCAGTGGACCAGCACAGGCAAATGCTTTCCATGAGGTTCTCTGACATCAAATCCATAGTATCAAAAGGATCTCATCTCTGCCAATTTTCACAAAATTAATAACAAATAGTTTAAATTGCTTCAAAGATTATTACACCAGGCATGCAATGGAATGACTGAAACGTGGGGAATGTCACCACTTACATTTAAAAACATGCTGGAAAAATCACCCATAGGACCTGACTTCCACAGTCTGTAAGACTGACAAAAGACTATACATTTGCTTACCACCAAATCTTTCCTTCCTGACTCTTACTTATACCCAAAGTCCAGCCTAGCATGGAAACACCCAGAATCAAGGTGGGGCTTGAAAAACTCCCAGTGCCAGACAGTAGCTGTGTGCCACTGCAGCTGGACAAGGCAGAGAAAGAAAAAGGACTTAGCACTTCCAACAGACAGTAGAAGACAAGCCAATGAGTCTCCGATAAATATCTCCCCTGTAAGAGACCTAATGTCCACAGGAAATATGGTAACACAAGGCGGTCCACAAGGTTCCCCTTCCAGTCTCCTGCTTTAGCTCCTCATGCTCACTGCAGAGGGGGTGACCTTCATGAGGGGAGCAGAGACGATACTCACCCCAGGATAAGCTCTAGAGAGGCCCAGAAGGCAGACATCCCTGCAACAGGAGTCTCAGCAAGTCATCTCCCAGAGCCAGAAACACTGACTAATTAGAAACAATCTTTAAATCCCCAACTGGGGAGGTGCCTGAAAAAAGCCAAAACATAATAATGATGATCTTTGTAACTGCTGTTACTTGTTATCTTCTCAAAATGTTGACAGCAGCTCTTAGCAAGCACACACCAGTGAATAGCTTACACGCACTAATTCTCTCTTAAAAAGCACATGCTTAACCCTCATCAGAGAGAGCTCTTCTCCATCCCACATGCTACCTTAGGCATTGCCAAAATTATTTAAACCCCTAGCAAACAAGAGCTCTTGGAGGTGATAATCAACCCCCTCTTGCCCACACTTGACTCTCAAGGTCTGTTTCTCATGCTCTACAGTTTCCAGCTGGGACCCATCAGCAAGCTATCAATTGCCCTTTACATACAGATGAACAGGTAATTAGTAAAATGACCTAATTAATGTTAATACACTGGAGTGATAGAACTAACAGAGCTTGATTTTTAAGGCAGTTTTTTTATGTAGCTCTTTCCTGAGACTGTGCTTGAGAGTTGGTTCTCCAATGTCTAATACTGGCTGAGTTTCTGCTACAACCCATCAGGAGATGTGAACAAGGTACAGTCCCACCACCCAGCAACTATTTTCATAAAAGCTGTAGGAAACCAGTATCTTAGAGCTTGATCCCTCCAGTGAATTTTCTGGTTCAAAAGTTTTCAGGGTAGCCATAGAGACAAAGATAATCCACACGTGCCCACACACAAGGCTCATTTGGAAGAAAGCCAGGCCCAAAATGGGACAGCCAGTACCTTTGCTTTAAAACGACAGAGAGAAGTCTTTACTGAGTGCAAGAGCTAAACAAGGACGATGTTTGCACTTTATCACCCAGATGCCCTCTCAACAGAGTTAATATTGCATGGCACACTGCAGAGATGTTAAGGGGGAAAGATCACACTTTGAATGTAATCAGACGCTGTGGATGCATGAAGTGTACATGCACATGATTTGGATCAGAAATGTAAGATTTGGGAATTTTAAGGGGTGGGGAAGAGACAAAGAATGGACACAGTGAACCCAGCCTCGCAAAACACATGCACGCACTCGCCTGCACTAAGCAAAGATGCCGAGAGCTTCGGCATCAGGTCCTGGAGCAGCACAGGGGATCCCGCCCGCCCTCCCCATCCCTGGGGCTCAGGCGGTGGCACGAACAAGCGGGGACAGATGTGTTATGGAGCAGCCTGCGGGGAAGCAGAAAGCCAGTTGCTCACCTTGCAAAGCCTGCAGGCAAGGCTTGCTCACCACCTGCCCCCAGCTGCTGCGTCAAGGAGACGTGGTCCCTGCGCGCATGATGCCAGCGGGGCAGCACCCCAGGGACTGGGGCAGAGACTGGCAGCCCCACACAGAGGAATGGGATGTTTTATTCCAAATGTCATCCAGGCTTGGAGGTGTTCCTATGTGCCCATGACTCCAGCACATCCCATGTGGAGGAAACGCAGGGACAGGGCTGGATCAAGAAGGAGGAATTAAGTTTGAACTCACTTAAAGCAATTTTAGGACCCAAACAAAATACAGAGACTCAGGAGTTCCTGCCAGCTGGCTGGGATGGCCACCCTGCAACTGAGGAATTCAGGGGCACCTTCTGCAGGCAAGAGACCTCCCAAGTCCAGTGACTGCAAGGAGCAGTATTTGCCCCTGTGCCACATCACCCAAGAGGCCATCAAACCAGTCAGCAATTCAAATACTCTCGGAAGTTTTCTGCTCTCCTCAGGTTGGACAGTTTTCAAGGAACATTGTCAAGGCTGACATACCCCTAGAAAACCCCACCACACATCACACCCCCAGCCTGAACCCTTCAAAAATGAGAAAGGCAGAGGGAGAGGGGAGAGAAAGGAAAAAGCTGTGTCAGGATGGAGGACACGGCACAAAGGATGCAAGCATAGGCACGTTGACAGCCCCTGGGAAGGGGGGGGCGGGGGGGTTGAAACACAGCCCAGGCCTGCTGCTTAGCAGCTGGGATTTTAACACTTGTTGCAGCAAGAGAAATTAGTAACAGAAATCAGCACAGGGAAGGATGGGGGTGTGAGGTTCAAGGCCTGTGCTGCACCATGGGAGAGCAGCAAAAGTGATCTTTAGGGAAGGGTTGATTGGCTTTGTTCTGCTTTGGTTTATATTTTTTTAAACAGTTCTTCAGACTCCTGACCACAGCCGCAGGAGATGTACACCCTCCCTTAGATCACCATCTGAACACCCTGGAAACAAGAACAGCAAGTGAATTTTTATTATTTTTTCTGCTGCAGGTTTTAGGGAGTTGAAAGAAAATGTTCTCGTGAATGGCCACAGCTAGCTTTGTTATCTGTAATCCCTTCCACAGATCCTTGCGACGTATTGAATGGGAGGAGTAAAATGAAAAAAACAATCCACATTACCCCGTCTCACAGCAGTTCAGCTCCAGCCCACATCCGACAGACATTTGTATCACCGCCGTGAATCAGAGCCAACGCGTGTGTCGGTGCTGCCTGGGCATCGCCCACTGCATGGCTCCTTCAGCACAAGGCCACTCCACAGCTCAGACCCCCCTCTCCTCCGGCAGGGGAAACACATGGGAGTGAAGGTGATCAGGAGTCACACTCATCATTTTCTCAGGACAACCCCATCCCCATATTCCTGTTGCAGACACTCTGCAACCATTGGGCCCTGCAGCGAGAACAAGGGCACAGGAGGAGTCTTCCCTGCCATTCCACCAGGGTGCATGTGCATGGGATCTCCCTGACCCGAGAGCAGCACCGGTGCAAGTGCATTTGGGGCAGCATAGGGCACTCGCACCCCTCTCAGAGCAGCCTCCTGGGCCACCAGCTGAGCCACGGCAGCCACCCACATGCAGTGCTCCCAGAGCCTCAACACATCCAGCCCCTTGCTTCCACATTAGCCAGTTCATAAGAAACTCAAGCATCTGGGGGGATTTAGGCTAAGCCATGTTGTTTCCCAACTGGAGTGGAGGAAAAGCAGGCTTGTGCTCAATGACCCTGCTTCTGCCAACAGGAGAAACCTCTGCACTGCAAGATGCTGATGCTCATGCCTACACAGACTCAAACCCCACACAAGTTCCTTGGAAGTGGAGGATTATGTTTACATAGAACTAATGAAGCAATAATCCGTGCTGAACTATGATTTCAAACTGATGTGTAGCACAGGTAGGCTCCTATTTGAGCAGCTCAGGTTCCCATTGCAAACAGCAGAGCTCTCCTACATCAGGATAAGCAGTGAACACCTCCATCCTGCATCTGAAATTTTTTCAGCAAAACAAAACACTGAGCTTAGCCACTGCCTATCTGAGCCAATATTATGGAAGTGAAGGCTCCTGAGCTTTTCCCAATACCTTTGTGCTGGGACCACATTGAGGTTATGGCTGCAAAGGATCACACAGTCCTCTGCTTCTGAGATTTCTTCCTGCAAGGAATGTGAACCACTTGGAAACGCTAGCGGCTTTGCCACACAGAAGCAGGGAGGGAAGCTGAGACACCAGGCAACCACAGCCTCTCAGAAAAGAATTTGTGATGAAAAATGATGGCTTTCCCTCCTGGCAGGGGTAACCTTAAACTGGGAGAGACTCTAGACCCACGTTTTGCACCACAGCCACTTGCTCCAAGCAGAGATCTCAGAGCACAGAGGGCTGTGGGACCAGGACTCCACCTACACATTAGGACTCTTTCTAAAGCATGTCAGTCAATGAAGAGACTCAGCAGGAACCTAGTTGGGCTGGTGGACAAAAGGGAGGGGGCAGGGGGAAACTGTGACAAATTGAAAATTCAACATGGATTGTGTAACTGCATGAATAATTCCTTTCAAGCCAAAACAGATTCCTGCAAAAGAGGTAGTTTGCTGCAGTCCCTCAGCTCCACTTAATGAAAGAACCTCGAGACAGCTGGGTAGTTTTGGTTTGTTTGGGGTTTTTTCCCCAAAAAAAACCATAAATGCTTGTAACCCTGTTGCAAGCTGTAAGATGCAACTGATCTTCCATCAGCAGAGAAGAGCTGGGGGAACTAACCAAACAGGTGACACTGGAAACAGATTTCCCCACCCTGGATGGATGAAAAATTTGCTTGAAATGGCAAAGATGCTTATTCCCTTTTGCTAGAGACAATTTTTCATTAATGAAAACAATGTAAGAGATATTCATAGGAGAGGGGGGGAAAGATCTGCTGACAAATATTTTCTCTAAAACACTTGTATTTATTAAAGCATGGGATCATCTCTCAGCAGGAAAGAGGAATTGGTGAAATGAAGAAGGGAAGGCTGGAAAAGCAGGGGGAAAAAAAGTCCCAACAGTAAGATCGACTCAAGTTATCAAGTGGCATGCCCAGAAGTGGGGAAGTCCCATCTCTTAAGCTATAGGATGCAAACCTGGAACCACTCAGCAAGAGGAAGGGCCCCCTCCCCTGCACTTCCCAGCCACAGCAAGGTTAGGCTTTTTCCATATGCAAAGTCTAACCCTGTAAGAATCTCTTCTAGTCATATCATCCCCAAGAGACACTGGTCTCACTGTATTCCCATACAACCCTAAAAGCAGACAAACTGACCCAGACCAAAGGCCCATTTTTGCCCTGCATCCTGTCTCCTACCAGGGCCAACTGAGGTGCACAGGAGGGTGTCCATACCCTTCAGGATCAACAGCCACCCCAAACACCTGGGACTGGCAGTATCCTCTCAGCAACAGCCAAAATGAACCTTCCTCAAAGGCAGCAGTCCTCAAGAGGGGAGGAGAGGGTGTCCAAAGCATTTCACCTGGTAAGAATAGGAAACTGGGAGGTGGAAGAAGGGGGTAGATGCCACCCCTGAACTAAGAAGAGACCTCAACACTCTCTACAACTACCTGAAAGGAGGTTGTAGCAAGGTGAGTGCTGGTCTCTTCTCCCAAGGAAGAAGGGACAGGACAAGATGAAATGTCCTCAAGTTGTGCCAGGGGCAGTTTAGATTGGATATTAGAAAATAATTTCTTCATCAAAAGGGTTGTCAAGCACTGGAACAGGCTGCCCAGGGAAGTGATTGAGTCACTATCCCTGGAGGTGTTTAAAAGACATGTAGATGTGGTGCTTAGGGACATGGTTTAATGGTGGACTTGGCAGTGCTAAGTTTATGGTTTAACTCAATGACCTTAAGGGTCTTGTCCAACCTAAATGATTCTATGATTTTGGTGCAGAAAGTTCATGTTTCCCAAAGGGAGAGCCAGACATTTCAGGAGCAGTGCCACCCATGATTGCATCTTGGGCACTAGCACCCATGTAGATGCCCTGATGTCTACTATGGTAGTTGAACCCACACTACAGCCTTCCTCTCCAAGCAGGCGTTAGCAGGACCTTTCCTCCTCTACCTCGCCAGTGATTTTCACCAAATTTTCAGGAAGGAACTCATCAGTCAAACCTCTGCATCACCTCACCTGCAGGGAGTTGGTCAATGGATCCAAAAAATAGTGGGAAAGGGAAAACATTTATAGAAATCAGGCTAAAATGCATTCCCTCTAGTGGGATCTTTAGGAGCCAAGCCCACTGGCTTTGGAGCTCCTTCCTTGAATTCCACATCATATTTTACACTGTTTGCCTAAAACCAGATCCCCAGCTCCCTGCCAAGCTCTCCTAATCCATCAGCTTTGAGGCTAGGACTGCAGCCCACTCCACAAGTTCCTCCCTCCCCTCTCCCAGGCAGTCCCAGCTTCTCCTCCTCTTCCCTGATCGCCAGCCCCACAGCTGCTTATTCACCATTTTCCACCTCCACTCCAGTTCCCCTTCCTCCCTCTTCTTGCTTCCCACATGAACATCATGAGCCTTAACTCCCCTCCCAGCCAAACCCAGTTCTCATTTTGTTCCAGAGAGCCTGGGTGTCTATCATGAGCTCGAGGACTGGGTATAAAGACCAGAGAAAGGGACAGGATGGCAGGTTGGGTGGTTTGGAGGCTGCTACTCATTGGGAGGGTTGGAGAGCACCGATCCCCTTTTCCCAGCTTGTGTCCCTCATTGGGGTAGGGATGCATGAAAGGGGTTCAGGACCACCTCCTTCTCTAGCCCCTTGGTTGGCAGAAGCAATTGTGCAGCTCAGTGCTTCACATCTGCTCAGGACGGCTCTAAGCGCCCACATTGCTACCAGGAGATGCTGCTCCACGTGTTCCCACCCTGCCCCGCTCAAGATGGTGCTCACATGGCAGAGCCAAGCCTCTCTGTCCACCTGTCTGGCTCAGCTCGGGTACGAGCAGCGAAACCCATGGCCTCACCTCCAGCTCGGGAGCAGATGTGCTGCACAAGTGCTGACTCAGGCATGAGCAACAGCAACGTGAGGGCATCGCCTGCCCTCGGCATCCAGGGCCCAGACAGCCCGCAGCTTCAGCCCAGAACACGCTCTGCCCCAGTGAATCACACACCAACCCCGGCAAGTCCTTTCAAGACCCATCAGTCACCAGAGGGGAAAAAAAAATTACATGCACATAAAGTAATTAGAGGTGTAACCCTCTCCCCTCCCTCTGTGCAGGCTTAATGCTCCCTTTGTCTGGGCATGTTTGCCTCGCTAAGTCGTGCCTCGGGACAGCTTTCTTGACAGAAAACAAAGGTTAATTAATTAAAAAAAAAAAAAAAAAGAAAGAAAAAACACAAAGAGAAACCCCTCATTAAAATGGCCACCCTCTCAGCACAGCTCTCTACCCAGACTGGTCCTTCCTGGAAACAGAGCACTGACCCATGGCCATGACCCCTGCAAAAAAGCCAAATTACACACAGCCAACTAAGGGCTGTCTCCAGCGATGAAGGGGTGAGAAACCAGCCAGCGGAGCAGACCCAAGATGCAGCAAGGTGCAAACCTGATGGTTGTTACCCAACTCACCCACTGAAATCCCAGCCTCGCTGACCGTTTGTCTCCAGTTAAATTAAAACCTTCCCCTTGTAGCTTGGTAGTGCATGTCCTGTGACCTACTGTAGCTCTGCTACCACTTGCACCAACAGCTCCTGGGAGTAAATGATGGAGGATGGGATATCAACTATCAAAGATGCTCTGCTCCCATCCCTCCTCACCTAAGCAGCTGAAACAACAGCAAACCTCACTCCCAGTTTACCACCTACATTATCAAATGCTTCACCTCATGACAGTACAGGAAAAAGTCTGTTTCAAACCTGCACTCTGCAATGCAAAATCATCTCTCCCACATACTCATCCAATTTACCTCGGACACAGATGAGCACTTCTGATCCTGTTAGCTAGAGAGAGGTGGTGAAAGCACACACGCACGTGCATGCTCACCAGCCAGCTCATTAAATCTAATTAGACAGTCTTCCACAGGGAATTTTGAAATGCATATCCAGCAATTGCTGTGCACTGCTCTTTCCTCAACCCTCTGGATGTGTGAGCATGATTAGTCACCACATGAAAAATAAAAACTAGTATGAAACTTAAGTAAGCTGCCATACTTGCACATTAACAGAGGTATACTGTAATTTAATCAGTCTTCCTGCTTAGAGACAAATATGGTGGCATCAATACAGGGAAAGAAGAACACTCGAGTGTCAGATTTGGAACCAAACCTCTCCAAGAAACTGACAATCCAGAATACCAGAAGTTTTCCCCACTAACTTTATCAAAAATTTACCCTGTCGACATTCTGCTGTATAAGGTGCAGAGGAAAATTGTGGCTTCAGACCTGATATATCATGTATAGGATACATGAGGGCTAAGCACTTAAGTATAGGGTCTAATGCATTCCCCAAAGCATTCTCCATCCCCAGCTCTGCCAGTGTTGTCAGCCAGAGGCAGTTAATGACAGCTCCAGGGACATTTCCTGTCCTCAGGACAGGTGTCCCTTACAACTTCTGCTTCACTGCATCATTTCATCACACAACAAAATCCCTCAACTGGCTTGTTTACACAGCGGAAGCTTAATCTGAATTCACCTTCACAGCAGAGTAGCTAAACTGTGTTAAACATGCCAACTCAACACAGAGCATCCCTCCTTTGAGTTTGCCTTATCTGTAGCGAGAACTCTGCTGACTTTGAACAAGGAGCATTTCAATCCTCAATAAGTGTGTTGCATTAAACTTTCTATAGATCAAACTAGTGCAGACTATACACACATCATTAATTCCTGAGAGTCTCTGGGCATCTAGATTCAGTGGCCTCCCGTCATGCCTAACCCAGCAGATCCCAGATGGGTTTGGTAAACTCTTGGTTTCCTTGCTGATGTGAAAGCACCTCAGCAAGTTTGACCAGGAGATGCCAACAGCATTGCTCATCTGCAGCAGCCTATGGAGGGTACTGAAGAGACAAATAAGCATCTCTTCCGGAGCCCGTCATTTCTCTAAGCTATGATCTTTGTTAGGGTGACTGGTCACCTAGAACTGCTCTACTGGAAACAAAGAATGCTGTCCACTGAAACCATTTATACACATGTAAAATATTAAAAAAATATTTCTTTTGCATCGCAGGGTTCATAGTCTGGTGTCTCCGTGGCTAAGTCTGAACAACCAAACCCAAGCAATATATCACTTGGGACACAGAGTGGTTAGACACCTCTGATCCCAGCAGCAGTAGGAACTAGTTTCACCTTCAGACCTACCTCCTTTCAGATGAGCTTTACAAATGCTTTTAAAACACAAGGGTCACAAACAACTTTAAACAGACATGAACCACTTACAGTAGAAGAGCATTTGGCATTTCAAACCTCAGCATAGAGCACAAAGGCCTTCACTTGGCCATGCCATATTCTACTCCTGCTAAGGGCGATGCTGAGCTTCACAGGACAGCTTTGCATCAGTACAAGATCCTGGATCAGAAGATACAGACCTCAATCATGTTTCTCTATGAAAGAATTTGAAAAACTCTCCCTTTCTGTATCATGAGTGCTCTGCCTCCAGCTCTCCACTCCCTGGTGACTTTGGATGAAGATCACCCCCAGGCCTAGCACCCCCAGACTGCATCACAGCACCTGCCTGCCTAGAGAGAAACATTGGGGAAAACCCTCTTATGATAGTGTATAGGGCCAAGACAGGCTCAGTCCTCCTCTCCAAAACCTTGCACAGGATCAGCCTCATGAGCAGGGGACAATCGCAGCCTGGCCATGCTCAAGGAGCAGCTATGTTTGATGGCAATCACAGAGCCATCAGGCTTGGGACCCCACGGGGCCAGCACAGCCCTTCTGCCATGGTGCAATGGCATTGTCCCAAATCCAGCCACATTGATGCACAGAGACATCTCAGTGCACACGGCAGTATAGGTGACCGTGTGTCTGTCTGGGCACGTGACACTGGTAATTTCATGTCAGACACTCTGAAAACAGGAACACAGATATGACAGACACAAAAGCCATGTACCACAACTGTGTAACAAAGAAACTTCCCTAATCCTTCTCAGATATACTTTGAGTCAAATTCAACTGCAGGCAAGGATGATGGAAAGGCTCCCACTGACCTTCTGGAAGTTGGATACAATCTTCATGTAGATGCACTCGCACAGGGCACAGCTAGTTAAGCGTAAGGCTGGTATGTTCAGTGAATTTGCAAGATTGGCTAGTGAAGCCAAAGGGTTTGCAATTTCCATAAATCAAGCTGCTCCCAGTTTTTTCACCCTTGCTCTTTCAGGTCTTAAAGACAAAAAAAAAAAGAAAACAGATACACACAAAAAGCCCCTACATTAAAGTAGGAAAAATCATGGAATACAGTGGACTAAAGCAACCGTCATTCATTCATATGGATGACATAGCCATCGCATTTGCTTTTGTTTTTCTTGCTGGTTGAATATCTTAAAACCAACAGCTTTCCATAATTTTTGTGACCCTACATTAGATGACTTTTCATTGTGACTCACTATCAAAGACAGCAGTGACACATTTTCAGCTTTTTTTCCATTTTGATCTGAAAACTTTGAATTGTAGCAAAGACTCTAAATAAAAAGAGAACCTGTAAAAAATGAGACACAACACAACCAAAGGCTTAGCTGTATTCCAGAGCTGGCTTTGCTGTGTAAAAGTGTTGTTTCAGCAAGAACATGAAAAGAAAAGATAATAAGACATTTATTCCGACTACTGGAAAATACAGATGTTAGTCCTAGATTATATCCTGTTAAAAACAAAAGCTATCAGAGGGGAAGAACTTTTTAAAAGTATTGGAGTCACAACAGCTTTTTCACAGAGACAGAGAGAAGCAACTTGAATATAAATAAGTGTCCAAAATAGGTCAGCACTCTTTTCTTGGCCACTGAAGTTTGATAGTTTTCACTTGAGGTTAGCCTGGACTGCGGTGGCACACACACTGCAGCGACGGAGGATGAGCCCATGGGCAGCTCCTAGCTTGGTGCGAGCTCCAGCACCCCACACACAGCCCTACGGTGATGGGTCAGGGCTCACACACTGAGCATCACCAGGCACGCTCAAGGCAATGGCCACACACTTTGCAGCGGTACCTGTGTTCCTGCTGACTGTACACGTTTCCAATACAATCTCACCCCCATTCCAGGAGGGTTTTGAAATGCTGTGTGTCCACAGACAGTTTTGAGCTTATCAAGCAAGAGGTAAGATAAGAGACAGGGGTTTTCACAGCCCCCACCAAGATAAAGCTCCGTGCATTCAGCCCCGAGCATCCTGGCCACAGCCTGGCAGGGAGCAGCTGTTCGCACCAGGACAGGATTTGGTCCTGAACGATTGAGCTATGGTGGGCAAAGCCATCACATCCCCGCCAGAGGTTACAGCCCCTTAAACCAAGGCAGAGAGCAGTTTTAGACCCAAAAATCAGGCCATGAGCTGCTCTGCCACTGCTTCCACGAGGGAGGCTGGTGGGAGCAGTAACATCAAACTGCAGGAGAGCCACAGGTCTTTGTTTCTGTTTTGGTTTGGGTTTTGATTTGGTTTTGGTTTTGTGTTTTTTTTTAAAGGAAAGAAGTGAACAAATCATTTCTACAGCACCGAGAGGCAAGCCTGCCAGTCCAGCCTCGGCAGCATTCCTGCCTAGCTCGGCTTGTTTACCACCAATAAAAAGCCCATTAGTTGCACAATGCGCCTGTTAAAAATAACTCAAAAAAAATCATCACTGGCAAATTAGTAAGACATCAGGATGCGCAGACACCTCAGCATGATGTTATGGAAACCACAGAGGAGTCAGCCTTCCCTCAGGAGATTTTCCTAAAGAAGGTGAGCCCAAAGATTTCTCTCCCTTTGAGTGGACACAGCTAATTTGAAGGGCTTGGGACCAAAATACAGCAGTCACCCAGCCAACCAGCCCAGGGTTTCTGATCGAGTGACTTCCACAGAAAGTAAACTCACCAGGCTCAAATGTTGCCAGTTTGTGCTAATGAGATCACAAGGTCCCCCTCGCACAGGGGCAGCCAGCGCAGGAGGCTGTGATGCTTTGGGGCTTCCCCAGAACTTCAAGCCCCTGCCCAGGGTCTGATACAGCAGCAGCAGCAACAGCTGATGACTCAGCACATTCCCCTCCCTGGCCACACAAGGACCCTGCTTTAAAAGCATCACTGGTACAAAACCAAAAGGAGGCATGGGGTGAATCATAAGCTGCCCTCCTTTAGGGACTGGTCACTCCTCACCAGCCTCCTGTTGGCAGTGCTGGCACATGCTGCCCTGAGGGTGCTTAAAATCAGACCCAAACCACGATGGCCAGTGACCCGTTCCACACACATCCCTGCTGCATCTAATGTGTCCAAAACAATTTTGGGAGAGAGGGCAGGAGGGGCAACTCCACTCCAGAAGATTTCACGCCAGATAGAGTATCGCATCGTCTGCACCGCTGTAACGTGATGCTGGCAAGGTACTGTCAGCCCTGCCGCTGCAAGGCAGCGTGCCAGCACAAACACCGTGTCGGGTGCTCCGGCTGGTTCGACAGCAACGCAACCATATCCTCGGGCCGGATCCCGACCGCAGCCTGCCAGCCGAGCCGGACACGCGCATCTCTGGTGCCGATGGCCATGGAAATCGAGATTCAGTTTGCCCTCGTTAAGCCATTTTTGGGTGCAGGGCCATCCCCCGAGCCGGCACAGGGGAGGTAGGGGTGCAAGCCCCGGGAGTTTGCAATAAAGGAGATCTGTGTGGCTGGCGAGTGCGAGGTCTCCTGGGAACGGCCCTTTTACTGGGCTCCAGATGCTGTGGAGTGATTGCTTATATGAAGGCGGGGGAGGCCTCTTTACTGTTTCTCATTTCCTCCTTTTTTGCTTTTTTTTCCCCCCCCTGATTTCCTGGTTTTGTTCAGAAGCACAAGAGAGTCATTCATCATTTTTCTTCCAGCACAAGGAGAGCTCTCACCTCCCCCTCACCCCTAAATCCCTCCCCATCAGAAAAGGGCATGCGTTCGCCAGCCAAAAAGGCTCGCAGCGGGGAAGGCAAAGCTCCCCAGCTCCCACAAAGAGCTCCGGCACAAAGGGCCACATTCTCAGCTGGGTTCAGTGGGTGCCAGCCCCCAAAGGGTGAAGGCCAGAACTCAATGACAGCAGAAACGCTAAGTCAGAAAACGGATATCAGCAACGGAGGAAAGCAATTTGCACCGGTTTGAATTACAGGCGCTGCAAAGCAGAGAGGAATTTGCATGCCGAGGAGACAGACAGTGCCTCAGGTAACCGGAAAAAAGAGCTAAGAGATGAAGGTCCGCATATGTCTCAGCCCGAATGCCCTGACGGTCACTCAACTCACTGAACATGGGAAAACTTTTCTTGTGGAGTTGCCCCCCCGCCCTCTGGAAACTGGACAGGCACTGGTCCAAGTGCAGTCCAGGTGCTGGATTTGCACCTCTCTACGTGACAGCAAGCCACCAGCCCCAGCTTTGGGATGAGCTTCCAGGAAAAACCCATTCAGCTTGCAGGAGAGGGGAAAAGAGGTGTCTACAGATGCAGACATTTAACCCATCCAGAAGGTGAATGACACCCCCTGGAAAACTTCATTGTAGGGCTTTGCTCCAAAGTCTGCTTGGGTTCATAGTCACACTGCTCTCTCCATAGCTTCTTGATGGCCTCTCCATACCTCATCTTGGAGGGGGAGCACCAGGACCAAAACATCTCCGTACAGCTGCAACAGAGAAGAGAAGGTCTCTCCGAATGCCCTTCAGAAAGACAGCGAGTAGGAAAACCCCAAAGTAGTTCAAATTCTTGCACACATTTTTATAAAGAAACTGTGCATTTGCATGAAAACCAGGACAGCGCAAACACCTGGGGTGTGTTACGGGCCTTTTGGTTTGGCTGAAGACCTGGAAAAAAAGAAAATAATACTGGACATACAGAAAATGTTCCAGGTTTTGGGTTTTTTGGGGTTTCATCACAGCAATACCAGCAACCAAGTAAAAAGGTCTACTTATGGTCAAACTCAAGGCTCCTTTTTGGTCCTTTTAGAAGGAAAAGAAATAGAAGATTGTGGTCAGTACTGGGGCCAGTTGGGTGGAGGGGAGCCTGCGTACCAGCATCTCCACCGAGGAGGTACGTTTAAGGCACAATTTGAGCAAGAACGGAAGAGCAATGAAAACACAAGCCACCAAAAGCCCAGCCATTTGTGACTAAACTCTTCCACACCGACTGAGCCAGAGATCCTGGGCCTCCTGCTGCTGCTCAGGAGGCTCACCAAGCCAAGCAGGATCACTGTGCTCTTCCAGGCTCTCCCCCTCCCCCAACACCACCAGCTACTTACGCCAACTGAAATGTCATCACTTCATGAGACCCAAGTGTTACAGTGTGGGAGACTAGCCAGCCTGTGTTCATGTCTCAGGCAAAGGAAGAAAGTTTGAAGCTGCTTTTCACACATCCTGGGTCACTGGATAAACTGGTGGCATGCTCTTTGGGGCCACTATTGAAAGTATGACTGTTCATTCCCTTTACTTTCCTTAAAGATGCTCAAATAGTAAACTTTTTTTTTGCTGCTGGTCTCCCTCAACATCTTTGAAAGCTTGTTTTGAGGTTCCTTTGTGTTCCCAAGGAGAAACACCAATATCTCAGTTACCTGAATAAAATCTTAGATTGTGCTCCTCTTTTTCCTTTTTTTTTTTCCTTTTTTTAAATTGCTTGGCAGCCAAACCAAAATGATCAGCCCCAAGCAAGAACCAACATGTGGACTGCATCATACTCCAAACCCAGTGTATCACCTCCACAGCTCCCAGCCGTGCTCACACAGAGCTCTGCACCTGAACGTCCCACGCCAGCAGGATAGCCCCTGATGGCTCCTCTCTCTGGAGCAATGGCAGGTTTCCTCAGGTCTTCCATGAGCCAGACAGGTCAACCTGCTGGCACCCTGATGAAAATATGCAAAGTAAATCTGAGAGCAGGCAGGGGGAGAGAAGGCGAGGGTGGCAGAAATGCAGCAAGAGAAAACAAGAGGAAGAAAGAGAGCGCAGCACCTTATAGCAGGAAAAATACCCCAACCTGATGACCAAAAAAATGCAGTGGGGAAAATGTACAGGGCTCTAGGGAAAAAAACAGCAGCAAAGGAAGAAGGCAAGAGAGGCTGGGATGAACACCCTGGCCTGAATGCATGTGGTCAGCATGCGTATAATGGTGGGTATTTTCTTCTCGGCACCAAGGAGATCCCAGAGGGCCCCCAAAAGCCTTTTGTAAATCAAGACCAAGCTCTTGAATTCTCCTGGGTGCACCAGCTGCTGGATCACTCCTTACCCATTGGGCTCTCATCCCACAAAAGCCCAGGCTTCTGCTGTTGGAAAGAGTATTCAAATAAACTCAAAAAAAACCCACGGGATTTTGCATTGGAACCTTTTCAGTGTTTTCCTCACCCTGGCATCTTCAAACTAGGTAACATGTGGCACCATCATGGTTTCTGTAGTGTTCATCACTGGAACAACTAGCAGGCTGTTCAGTCTAAGAAACTTGCTCTCCTGAGATACAATCCCATCACTGAGTCTTCCAGGGCCAAAGGATAAGTATCCCCAAGAGAAACACACCCAGCAGTAACTCCCTCATCTTCCTTGACTTCCAGGTTGGGCTTTCCAGAGTGCAGCAGAGGCCAAATGCAGGTGCCCACGGCCAGTCTGTGCAAAATAACAAACAGCCAGATGCCAGCCCCCACCCCACACAGCTCAGACAGCAGCACAGGGATGAAGGAGGGAAGCAAGCAGCTCAAAACCCAGATGAGCTCCCAAATGAGGCTAGTCTTACCCTATTCCAGCTACAGACTTGCCTCTTGTCCTTCAAAAGGGCCAGGAAAAGTCCTGCACATTTTCTTTAGACCGGAGCATAACAGTGAAAAGGCCCCAGTAAAAGAGTTTTCCTTTCAGCCTGACCTGGACTGTCCCGTGTATCTGCCGTGAGGGCATGGCCACCAGGAGCCAGCCTGCCCACTCAGGGAGGAGAAAAGGGAAGTTAATTTTCAGAGCCAAAAGAAAATAGGGAGTTCTTTTCAGATGGCAGGAATATAACTGTGACAATTAGTCATTTGCTATTTCTGCTTCCCAGGTATGTCTCTCTAAAGGAAAGCCCCTCAATAGAAGTCTCTACAGGCAGCATTGCAACATGTGTTTGCCCAAACTTTGGTGTCTAAACCCTCTCTGAGGTCCCCGCGCCAGCTCCTTGGGGAGCTGTGGCATTTTCAGGGAGGTTCAGTCCCATCCGCTCTGTGCCTTGGCTGCCTTAAAACAGATGCATGTGTCTAGCTGGAATAAGAGCAAACCTGCAACCCTGGCCTAAGGCCGCTCAGAGTCTGACTCACCAGCTGAAAAGAGCAAAGCCCTGCTCTCCCTGTGACGTGCAAGCCAGGACACAACGGCAGCACTGCTCTGCACCAGCCCCTGCGCTGCGCAAGGCTGGGTTCAGAGCGGAGGGGAACCAACGCTGCATCTCCAGCTCTGAAATGCAATCATTCACCACTGTCTTGATGGGGAAGTTGCATTTGCTCCACGTTGAACTGCTATGGTGAGTGACACAACCTCATGTCATTGCTCCTGCAATGAAGCTAGCACCCCCAGCCAAACTCGCCAGCTCCATCGCGGGGACAGTATCTGATCCATGATGTCCCAGTCCCTGTCAGGCTGTGGCTATGTGCCCTCCAGGCACTGTCCATGCTTGCACGGTTGGAGAGAGAAGAGAGCAACCCAGCTTGGGGTTACTCCAGTACAGGACAGACTGCACACCTTGCACAACAAACCCCAGGTCCCAGCGTCAGGCAGTCAGCCCGGCTCAGGTCACGCTGCTGACACCACTCAGCCTGCGATTGCAGGGATTTCCAAAGCACAGCCCAGTCTGCCAGCTGCTCACAGAGGTACCTTCTTTGTTGGGTTACCGCACTAATTGCAGTCTTGCATTGCAGATGCTTTCTGCCACACAGCCTTGAGTCCCACCCATTCACAGCGCTTTCTTGGACAAAATTTTGGGAGCTTCCCCCATTAAAAAAGTTTTGTAAATGACAGGAGTCCACTGCTTCAAGAGAAGAGCTGCAAAAGCTTACTGCAGAGTTTCTTAGGATGCAGTTTATATGGCAGTGGGCAGCCCACAGTGGGTTGTAAACACTCCCACAGGAGCATTCACATACTCAACACTGAGCTCGATGTCAGTCTTGAACACGGGTAATGATGATGGGAGACAAGCAAGATGCATAATTTAACTGCCAAAAATGCTGCTTCATCATGGGATGCCATGGAAGGGATATGCATTCAGTTGACTATCCCCACATAGGCAGGGAAAAATAAAAGAGAAGAACTGGGGCAGGAGAAACACAGACTCAGTTAAATATTTATAGAGGGCCACCGCATTTCAATAGCAAGAAGATTTTTAGGTCAGCTGAGACATTTCAGCTCTGCTAGGGCAGATCAGCTCCAGGGGACAGGACACTGCCAACAACCACAACCTCCAGAGGCTGAACTCTCCTAGTGTGTAACTCGGGGAAAAACCAGATCTGGGGAGGGCTGTGCTCCCACTGAGCACAGCCCAAGTGATGGGACCTCCCTTCTTGCCATGACTGTTGCTCCAGGACACACAATACAGCAGGAGATGGGCGCAGGTAGAAACTGGATTCGTAAGAGCAACCTCAAATTGGTCTTGTACATGGAGATCTTCCTATCCTGAACCCTCAAGACACCACAGTGATGTACACAGCCGAGGGTTTGCTTGCCTCCCCCAGTGCTGGAAGCCCCACTGCTAGAGGTCAGGAGGGCAGCTCACTCAACAAAGAAGGTACCTCTGTGAGCAGCTGTCAGACAGGGCTGTGCTTCGGAGATCCCTGAAATCATGGGCTGAGCAGCGTCAGCAGCGTGATGGGTTTCTGTAGCACTGTTCCCACTTTGCAAGGCTCACTCCATAGTTTTTGCCATAAATTCCTGATTTGTGCACTGCTGGCTACCACCTAAGGCAGGATTATGGCCTTGATGGACCTTTGGCCAGGCTGGTCTGCTGCCCGGTCATATCTGCACTGCCCAAGCGCTTTCAGCGTGGTCTGAATTTGCAAAGGTCGGTTTCAGCATGCGCTGGACGAGCCTGATGGCCAGGGGTTAAGATAACAAATCCTTGAAACCAGCCTGATAAAAAGAATAAACAGAAAAATGGAGGAAAGCAATTACAGAAATCAGTAACAAACATTACTAGAAAGACAGATGCTTTCCAACTATCTAAGATTAGAAGAATCTATGTCTGCATTATCATATTTTACACTTTTTCACTGGCCACATTTTGTTAAGGTGGAAAATTTTGTGTTTCAGGCCTTTGTCATCTGAGCTGGTCTTAGTCACTGCAGGATGAGGGTCACAATTGTCAAGAGGGCTGAGCACCAACCAAGCCACGCTTTGTGCAGTGGGACCTGCAGGAACTTTATCACCTGCCTGGTCAGCTTTGCCATGTTGAACTCACTTCACCCAAAACAAGGGCGGGAAAAAAGCAAACAAGTCAAGCCCTGGTTCATGAAGGTGGGGCTGAGCAGAAAGGAGGGGTTACACTCAAAAGGAGAACCCCCTGTCCAAACACAAGTATCTGAAGCAATATTCATAAAGCAAACACTGGAACAACTGGCAAGCAGTGTGCATTTTGCACACCTGCCCCTTACCAGCAGGCAAATCTTAAGACAACATCAGCATTTCTAACAAGGGATTAAAATAAAAGCACACTGAGTCCGTGGACAATCTTTGTTTAAAAGCCACATGAGAGGTGATAAGTTTCTACAGGCTGACTGCCCACAAACATAAGCAAGGGAAAGTTATCAGCTCTGGGCTCCCAAAATATTTACTCAATCTAACAATATTCTGACCACTCTCAAGCAGACCTTTCCAAAGGTCTTCCAATGACAGACAATGCTGTCATTTTTATGGCATACCCTTGACCAAAACTCAAATGCAGAGCACTCTTTCCCAAGGGTATTTCCAAGCACTTTACTACCATAGGAGCAAACAGTCCTTGCAAGGTAGGAACAGTGCTATGAAAACCCATCCTATGGGGAGAGGAGGCTGAAGGTGTGCAGCCTCCACTGTGCAACATCCAAGGGTCAGATCTGAACACTGCATCAAACTGAAACTGTGGGAGTAATTAAGAACCCTAGATGAATGGCTTAAGCTGAGCAGGGGCAAAGAGGTTGAGAGAAGACACCTTTGTGAAGCAGGCTGGGGCGTTTTAGTGGCTGCAATTGATCCAAAACCTGGGTTTAGATCTCATCTGGCCGAAAGCCACAGCTTGGGAAGCACGTCTGGTGGAGGACGTCGGTATACTCTGCGTGTTTCCTCACAAAGGCTTGGGATACCAGTTCTTATTTTTAGCACTATTTTCATTTCTTCATGTAATGAGTTCAGCGTTTCAGGCAGCCCTGGAGGAGCAGGAAGGACATGTCCTGTAATAAAACTAATTAATTCATGTGGAATTTCTAGCCATTATTGTGAAAGTGGCCAAATTCCTCACTCCTGAAAAGCTGCCAAAATGGCCATTAATCTGGCTGTGGTCACAAGCAGGATTCCTGTGGCCTCCTGCAACACCCGACCAGCCCCCGGGACAAAGACTGCAGAAACCAAAGTGGATGTTGTTATTTCCTCACACTGACTCCCACAGCCTGAGTTTTACTAAACAAGACAGTTGCCTCAGAGGGCTTCATGCCAAATTCCACCCAGGGCTTCATGCCAAATTCTAGACCTTCCTAGACCTTAAAAATCAGCCCAAATCAGGCATTTTAGCATTTTTCAAAACTCTGTGGACCAACCGTCTCCACCTGCCCATCCTTGGCCATGCTCTCAGTGACAGATGCCCTGAAGGGACTAGGGTATCGAATTTGTCCTGGAGATGTCAGAAGTTGTATTCCCACCACCCAGCTGAGCATGCTAGGAGGCTGAGCTTTTTGGGTCCCATCTGCAGGGAGTGGGAAGCTGGGCTCCTCCACAGAGAAATTCCAGGCAAGAATCTCATCAACCGAAATACCTCAATAATGCACAAGAATTAACGGAATCTGTCTCACTCTCTGGAAGCTGGGGGCGACAGGGTCTGTGGGGCCTGGCAGGGAAAAAAAGCATGGAATAAACTTATTTTAGTCACTGAAATCAACAACAACAAAGTGATTCAGAATACCCAAAGGGAGCTGACCTGTTGTGTAAAAAGCCACCATTTTGCCATAGTCTCATTTTTCTCTCCCAATTCTGGACTGCTCTTTAAATTGATGGATTAGAGGGTTAGCCTCTAAATAGTCCCTCTAGTGCTGTTCCCCCATCCAGTCCCAGGAAAGGCAATATTCCCCAAACACAACTAGAAATCCAGACCTTCTGCTCCAAATGTCCTATGTAATGGCCTATCTGTATCAACCTGGATTTCTAACAGTCTACACAAAATCCTCCAAAAACCACTCTGCACAAACTGTGGAGGCAGCACTGTTCACCATGGCCAAAGGAAGATGTCCCCTACCATGGCCAACCATTGCTCTAGGCCTCCTCATCCCAGCTTCCATCACAGCAGATGATCTACCTGTCCATTCACACCACAGTCGGATCAAGATGGTGCAGCAGTGATTTCCCTGCCATTATATCAATCCGGTTCATGTGATGTTCAGAAGAAAAGACAGTGCCCTCCACACATCAGGAATTGTATTAAATGCATGCGCCTTGGCTAGTGGTGGGTACTTGCTAGAAAAAGAACGGCTGTAGGAGCCCGGTAGTGAAGAGAGAGAGACAGTTCCACCACAGCAATGTTGTCCTTGACCAACTGGACTAAGAGGTGCCTTGTCAGAGCCTGAGATGGAGCAGTTCTTCCAATATTCAGAACGCAGTGGTAAGACTTGTTGTAGTGTTACCACTCAGTGTTTTCCTCACACTGGTTCAGCTGCAAACCTAGAAGTGCAAAGCAGCTACTGCGTGGAGGGTGGACAGCAGCATCCCTGACAAGTGTCAGCAAGAAGCAAGACATAATTCATTAACGTAACTGTAATTTGTCTTTAGCACAGGCACTGTGCAGGGTGAGCGAGGAGAACCAGGAGGAGCAAAAAACAGCCACAAAAAGCCCCAGGGCTGTTGGGTTAGCCTTACTGTGAACAGAAGCACCATGGTGGCCCAACACTCTGACCCCATAACCTCCACACCAAACTCTCCCAGTGGCCAGGACCCAGAGGACACAAACCAGGACTCCAGGGAGCCCCTGAGCAACCACCTAGGATTATCCACATCCTTGGTAGCTACACATCCCTGCCAGGGCTACAGCGCAGAGCCCCGGCATCAGCTCTGGGCTCCAACAGTGTGGTAGGATGGAGCCCCACTCCGGCCACCCCACCCACTCCTCCTCCTCATGCCATTCCTCTTCACTAAACCTCCTCTCCCCATTTCTGCTTGCTTTTGAAGTGCCAGATGAAACAGCACCAGATGGAGGCGAACCGCTCGCCCACTGAAAGCAACAGGAGACGAGCGTTTCCACATGGGCTGTGTGGGAGGGCTGCCATCACACTGGTCACAAACCCTGCGTCTCCCCCCCCCCCCCCCCCCGGCTCAGCTTGCAGCCAAACGGTGCACTGAGCACCACAGACAAAAACCTCCTGGATTCAAACAGAAAATTACCTCTGAGAAACTTTCCAGATGAAAAAAAACATCAGATTCTGGCCATTTTCACTGCTTCTGATCTTCCGCCTTCACTGGGGCTGCTCAGGATCTGTCCTGCTCCCCTCAAGAGCAAAATTCAGGACTTCCAAAAACACACGGCACTCTCTGCCCTACGGGAGACAGGTCACACTGAGGGACACACACCTGATCTTTGGAGGTACCAAAAAGGTCTTAGAGGACACCCAAAACTACAAAAACACCTTCAACAACTCACTGCACCCACCATTTCCCCCAGACTGAACAGCAAGCACTGCTGAGACATGGACCTCACATGCCCACCCTTTTCTAGTTTTAAAACCACAAGAGGAAAATGTGGAAAGTTTATCAGACAATCTCCTCACCAAGCCAAGAGAAGTCCATTAGCATGGACTAGGTCTTCTACAACTAGACAAAAGAGATGAGAACAAACTGTCCTGGCTGAAGGCCTAAAAGCCTTACAGGGAAATCTTGCTGTGGTCTTGAGAAAAATTACAGGGCAAAGCTTCATTAATTTCCCCAACACTATAGGACTACAGGAGTCTCCCATAGACAACGCAATGCAAGTGACTGTAACAGCATGTCACTGTTGTAGGCATCCTGCATCACCTGGCTACAAGGACAAGCTGTGAGGAGGCACAAAAACTCCTCTCTAAAAATGCCTCCAGCCAGTAGGGTGTTGGAAATGTTATTAATTTCAAGGGCAGAGCAGCAGAAATCCCCTCGTCCCACCTGAGCTGGTTTATCTGCAGAAAATTGTAAGGAAAAGCGGGGATTTCAACACGGTCCAATTCCCACCAGTGCTTTGTGTCACTCTCAATTACAGTCCAGAATGAAATACCAAGAAATCGTTCCTCACGGCCGGCAGAATTAATGGGATCTTTGACTACAGAGAGCACCAGGCAGTGAACTTGTTCCCTTACCAGCCAAGAGGCACAGTGCAGCTTTCTTCAGAATAAAAGCTGCAATGTCAAAGGATAGTTTAAGGCTTATAAAAGTGACCTGATGTTTCCCAGTATTCCAATCTGTACGAAAGGCACATGATTACTGACCCTTTCCTTTCTAAAACCATTCATTTCTAGCATAAGCTGATGAAGCAAGAGACTTTATCTTCCCACTGCTATCTAGCAGAATTTGTGTGGCACAAAACACTGAACAGAAGACAATCAATAACGCAGTTACAACAACCCGTCAAACGCTGCGCTGCAGCAAAGCTCCGATAGCTGCACTAGCCCCTTCCTCTTAAGCCTTTGCCTAGGACAGCCACCACATCAGGTTCACTTGTAATTAGATGTCAGCTTGCACATTTAATGAGGTCACGCTCGGCCAGTTTGTGAATGTGAAACACCTTCCAGCTTGCTGGCAGTGACTGCTGAAAGTATGCAAAGATGTTTCAGTCAGACTCAGTCTGCTGAAGGTAGTTTGTCTTTGTGGAAATAATAATAAGACTGAATTTGCAATCTGCTAAACTGGCAGAAAACTCATACTTCCAGAAAAGTGAAGAGTTAGTTGGGTTAACTCCCTATCATGGCTCACCCAGGGTCCAGACAAAGACCAAGACCTGTATGACGGAGCACGAGAATATGCCCCAGAACGGGGAAGGAATGGGGCATGACTGCCACAAGATCAGCTCAGCAGGGGTGAAAGGCAGCCAAGAATAATCTGCATAACATGTTAGGACCCCCAGCAAGGATTTTTCCTTCTCTCACGAGTCCACCCCAGGAGCATGCACCACGGTTAGCCTCCAAATCCCACAGCACACTCAGCACCCACGAGGAAGCATGTCGTTGCATGGCACAGAGGAAAGGACACGCAACACAACTCCCTCCCCCAGGCAGACATGGGGCACTAATGCAGCTTCTTCTCGAGGAGGCTAATGAAATCAGATAAAGCCTCACTCTTCCACTGAGGACAAATCTGCCTCTTCTGGCAGATGCAAACAGTCAGCAAGGACAAGTTGGAAAGCCAAGCCCAATGTGTTCAGTACGTGCTATGAAAAGACACCCTCAAAAGCAGTTATACAAGCCCTGATTCAAGCAGCACCTCCCCAAGGAAGAGCCAGGGGTGACGATGGGTGGAAGTATATGCAATGGCAATGGCTGTGCATCCCTTTGACATGGAAGGGGTCTGCTAAGCAGCCACTGGACTGAAGTTACGTATTTCACCCTGATTCAAGGAAAGAAACCAGGACTTCTTACACCTGGAAACTCAGTACACCACTAAGCTCATCCCTCCTCCTGTAACAGAAATGCTTTAAGAGCATCTTTACATTTTACCTTGGCCTTTCTCTTACTCTGCCTGGAGCAAAAGATCCTCTCTGAAGGAATCAGAGCCTCAGCAGGGAAAGTAGATGTGACCACACTGAGAAAGCTGGAATTGCCCAATCCAAGCAGAAACAAAAAAAGTCCACCAGGGAAGCTGCTGTTCCTCCTAGCTCCTTACTGCTGAACATGCGACCAGGAAAGGCAGGTACAGGAGCGCTGCTGTCCACTGCAATGAAACCCTGCTTTCATAAACCCAGTCGTGTTTGTGGGTAACAGCAACAGCTGCCCATCAGGCAGATAAAGTATCCCCAGCTAATGCTGCAGCCAGGTCTAGTACAGAGCCATACACAAACACACCTCTCACATTCCAGTTTTCACTGTTTTGCCTCCTGAATTGTTTATCTCGGCTCAATTCCTGGATGTGGATAAAACAAACGACATGGACTTTCTCACAGACGGGGCTTCTTGCTGTTCCCTTGACAAATACCATGCTCAGCGAGTATGAGCCTGAAACCCAGTGGAAAGGAAACAACTGCAAAGGGCAAGAAGGAAACGGATCATTTGCCAAGGGACAGCACGAAAACACATTTCTCATTTGGGCCAGAGCCTTGAAATCTTCCCAGGCTTCCCCCTCCCTCCAAACTACCATTTTCACACCAACATCACCCCCACCACAGCAAACTCCAGGGAGACTGGGGCAGGGGGTTGCATTATTTTCAAGAAGCTGCTCCACAATGTGTTATTTATTGTCTTAATACTTAAAGATGACAGCCAGTCCAGAGTCCAATCAGGTTAGCTCTTGACCAGACACAGCTGCCACAAAGGAGCTTGGAGACCTGGTCCACCTACTGGCAAAGCCCCAGAGGCAACAAGAACAGATGAGCTGTGTGATTTTTTCATTCACCTATCATCCTTAGAGCTGTTATTAATTGCATTTCACTTTTAATAATTTCTTCCAAGCAAGGAGCTCTGCAGACATTCAGTTTATCCTGGGCAGAGCTGCTGTGGAGGCTGTGAACTTATTAACACACTCCTGTGGATCTGGTTCTTGCAGTTGGCTTCTCTGGTGTCTAGTAATGCCCAAGCTTGCATAAGCCAAGCTGAATGCCTGGTTGCAGTACTTGAAACCAACCTCCCTCTTGCTCATGTGCTTCAGCCTCAAAAGGTGTCTAGCACAGGACGATGGGGACACTCACAGCCTGGCTCTCCTCTACCCCTCACCCACTTTTAAGTAACACAGTGCCTGCAGAATGTCCTCTGCTGCATTAGATCTGGCCAACTTGACTACAGAGTGAGAAGTTGTCAAGGCAGAAGGACAGATACACACATGCACACGCAGATCATGATGGATGCTTCATTTCCTTATAAAAGCAGGAGAAAAGCAGAAGTCTTCCTGGCAATTCTTCTTCCTGGTGGACATGAAAAATGCACTCATAGCACTACTGGCATGGTTTTCAAGTTGTTGTTAAAATTCCACTTATATTATGCTACCTCAACCTCAGAGTCTTCTGTGTTTTGGAGCAATACATTAAACTGCCTTTTAGCAGCTGCCTGCCAAGGGGAAATGGAGGTTTTGACATTTGACCCATAAGGAAGGATGTGTGGCATTTGGGGCTACCCAAATAAGGATTTTAGCTGGATGCTAAAACAAGCTGAGTTTTTAACGCTTAACTATTTTCACACTGGTTTTGTATCATGGAAGTTCTACGTGGAGTCCCTGACCAGGTGAATAAGGCAACCCCAGCCCTGCAAGTTCAAGTTTGCCTGGGGCTGCATTCTTTGCACAGTTCTCTTTCCATTTGGAACCGGTTACTTTGCACTGGCATGGACTAAAAAAAAACACATTTGTTTTAACAAAGAAGTGAGATTCCAAAGCAGGACTCAATAGCCAGCAGCGGGTTCTGAGGCAGATCCCACTGAATTGGTACAAATATCCCAATAACAAAATAAAGCAACACTACAAACCCAAATGAACTGCACTGGCAAAGGGAAAAAAAAAATCCCTTAACTGGTCAGCTTTGAACAGTGAGTCAAGAACCTTTTTTTCAGAGTGGAACAAGTTTTATTCCTAGGACCTTGTGTCCATTAGGAGAAAACAGATGTTCTTCAGCTATTCTCATAACTTAGGCGAGATATTTAGGACATCTGCTGTCATCACTAAGATCTGCCCTGCTCCACATCCAACCACAAGTTCCCACCTTGGTGCAGCACTGGCACCCTGCTGCACCTTGAGCCAGTTCAGGTCATTGATCTGACAGAAAACCATTAACTTGCTTCCTGGGGCTGACCTTCTGCAAGATTAGCTTCTGAACCAGCCTACTCTGACACAAGGTGAGAGCTAGACCCAGCAGGAAGGAAGGGAGAAGGACATTGCAGCTGAGAGCGAGACAAGACCACACAAGCCCCTGATTCCAGTTCACGATGGCCAAAGCAGAAGGCAGAATCCCCACCTGAGACTGGAGAGGCCGAGATACCCAATGGTACCTGAAACACTTCTCAAAGCACGGTATGTGTCTCCAGGACCCATTCAGCCCTAGACATGCTTGGAGAGAGGGTGGCTATTGGAGACTGGGAACATTATCTGCCAGGACACAGACTGCTAACGCAACGTACAGACAGCCCTCACTCTGATCCCTCATCATTTAATCCATCTGCAAAACAGTGTGCCAATCTTGCTGAGGTGCTGAAAGAACGAACACACTCAAGACTGGCATAAGCTCTGCGAGCTTCATGCGCAGAGGAACAACCCTCTGTCCCCAGTTCAGGCGGTTCCAGTCAGCAGTACGTAAAGTTTGTTACGTGATGACCTGAAATAAACTGTAAAAGAGTGTGGTCCAGTGGCATCAAAACTATTTCAGAGGCCCTGATCCCTGGAGGTGCTGAGACTCCATCTCGCTCCCACCATTGGTGAGAGTTCATGTACTCACCTCCCTGGGGCGGGTAGAAGTCCCCAGCCTGATTTCCACAGACTGCTGCTATTTTGTTCCAACATTCCCAACATCTTCAAAATACCCAAAGCCTCTTGTGCAATGAGCAACATCCCCTGCTTCCTAGCTACATGGTGGTTTATGTTACTTTCCGCCTACAACCATTTCAGGATTGGCTTTACAGACCTAAGTGGAAGACTAAACAACGCTGGAGCCACAGCAGGAGAATTTGCAGAGTTTTATTCCTTGTTTCATTTGGGCAATCCTTCTGCCTCTCATCAGGGACAAAACAACTTGCCAACCTCTTAATTTAGGAATAGCACGAGCTCTGCATTCCAGTCCTGAATCAGCCAAAGGAACCTTTTCAAGCTGGAAAGGGGAAAAAGGGCAAATACCTTTAAGCACATTAAAAAAAAAAAAAAAAAAAAAAAAAAAAAGGAAAAAAAAGCGCCTCAACACCTGCCTTTTGCAGGCGAAAACCTGCTCTCTGGGGCATTCTCGAAACTAGTTTGACATCAGCATTTGAAAGGGAATTCCAATCCCTGCTCTTTCGGGTGCCAGACTGCTTTTCCTGTCACTGCTTTAAACTAAAAGCAAACTCCCTCGTATATGTTTTGCAGGCACGCTGGGGATGGAAGAGACGATGTGAGTCTCAACTGAAGAGCATCAAGTGAAGCTGGCAGATTCGGGTTTTGTTTTTGTTGTGGGTTTGGTTGCTTTGTTTTGTTTTTTCCTGATGGCTACAACAACCTGTTAAAAGTTTTGCAATCTGAAGAGAGCAAACACTATTCTGGATGTCCAAGCTCCTCTGCCAAGACATGCTCAACTGTGAATATCCCAGCTGCATGTTTCACATCACGCTGGTTAAGGATGTGCCAGTATTTTTATTATTCACCCCCTATGGACATTACAGAACACCACATACATTAAAGTGTTCTTAAACTGTGCTATTTACATGTGTGCGTATTACACACAGAGATATAGTCCACTAAGTCACATCTATTGTAAAGGAATAAAGATAATAGAATCAAGCAAGATACCCAGTGAAGTAACATAATTCTAAAGTAAAGTCCATAAAAGCAAAAAAAAACCCCAGCATTAACTCAGAAAATCACCTCTCAACCCATCACTGCAATGCTCTCTGCCTCCCCCCTCCCAACTTCTTGTAAAAGCATAAGCCTGGAAGTCAGCGCCAGATTCCTTAAATCTAAATGCCCTTGGCTTCTTCTGGAGAGTGTAAAATTCACTCCCTTGACACTCATATTCTATAGTCAAGCAAGATTTCACATCAACGTGTTCTCCAGACTCCCGGCTCTCCACAGCCCCTCGCAGCTGGGCAAAGGAGGGGGGAGACAGGATTAGGGACAGGAGCGGGGACTGCATCAGTCACAGCCTGGGTGCACAGAAGCAGCAGCAAAGTTTTTCTGCACTCCCCTCTCTCCATCTCTCCCTCAAGCGGAGCAGTGTGCGCAGGTACCCGTCTGTGCTCCCATCCTCCTGGGGAGCAAAGTCGAGAGGTCCAGCCCGGTTCAGAGACCTTTTAAATAAAGCCTCAACAAGAGGGAAGGGAGGCAATTCAAAGACGTGCTGCTGAACTAGTTATGCAAACAGGGTCAGAGCCCCCCATCGTAGCCAGGGGAGCAAAACCAACAAAGAGGTAGAAGTCAAGGAGGGGTGATTGCAAAGGAGAAAGTGCCGATTTCTACTCCCAGACCTGATTCTGCAATTTTCAACATCCCACGGAAAAGGAAAGAGCTTGCGGCCGATCGCAAGGGAGAGCAGGCATTAATAAAACCAAGCTCTGCTGTTTCGGCATCCCCAGGAGCGCTGCCTCCCACATCAATCGCAGCAACAGGTCAGGAGCCTGTTGGCGTCCCCGTCCTCGGGGCTGTGCCCTCAGGGGATGTTCCTCTTTCCCCGGCACCCAGCTCCTGGACCAGGGCAGGCAGAGGGAGCCAGGACCCCTATGGGAGCCGGCACTGGCTACCCCAGCTCCAAGGTGGGCTGTGCTGCAAAGGCAGCCACAGGGAAAGGGCTCCCCACATAGCCGGGCCCCCGAAACACCCCTCAGCCACCCCCTCCCCATCAGGCAGCACATGGTCCTCCCACACCGCCTCTCCCTGTATCTTTGGGGCATCCGTCACCCTCCAGGGTGATTTTACTCCACCGCCAACCCCAAATCTAAGCCTCCACTTCCCGAAGGTCTCCCCCTTCCCTCAGCTGCATCTCTCCAAACTTCACCCTTACCTGCCCCCACAGGTTTTCTTCTCTAGAAGACCCCAAACTCCACCCTGCCCCCCGGGGCAGTCCCTGCATTCCGCCCCCCCTACCTCCATTACACCTCACCCCTCGTGTTCCTGCCCCGTGCCAAGGAAACCTCTCTACCTCCCGAGGCAGCTGCACCCCCAAATACCCCATTGCCCCCCCCCCCCCCGGGATGCACTCACCCTCCTTCCCCCCCTCCAGCGCCCCTCTCATTCCTATCCCCTTTGTCCCTCCCTGGACTCTCTCCTCTCCCGCAGGAGTCCCCCTTCCCCGCCCTCCCGAGGGATCCCTCTGCCCCGGGAGGACCCCATTTAGGCCACCCTTTAGGATCCCTTTGTCGCCTGGACGCGCCGCTGCCCCGTCGCTCTGTCCCGTCGCTCGGTCCCGAGCCCGTGGCGCCCAGTGCCCCACGCCCGGTGCTCGCTGCACATCGCACTGTCCCCGGGGCCCGCGGCGCGGAGCACAGCGCCCGCTCCCCAGCACCAGGTCGCCGGTGCGCGGCTCTCGGTCGCGCCGCGCCTGCCCCGCGGTCCCCAGCGCCGGCTGCGCGGGGTGCCCGGTGCCCGGGCGCTGCTCACCTGCGGGGCGCTCGGCGCTGGCGCCGTACTCGGCCGTGTCGCGGCGGCGGGCGCAGGTGCCCTGCCCCTGCACCAGGGCTTGGAGGGGCAGCTCGGCGCCGGGGTCGGGGTAGCAGCGCAAACCGGCGGCGCAGCGCGGCGTGTAGACGCCGCACGGCTCGGCCTCCAGGCGGGCGCACACCGGGCAGCAGCCGCAGCCCGGCTCCCGCACCAGCTCGGGGCAGGGCGGGCGGGCGGCCGGGGGGCAGGCGGCCAGGCGCTCCGCCGTGCAGGGCGGGCAGCGGAACAGCACCTCGGGCAGCGCCGGCCCCGCCAGCGCCAGCGCCGCCGCCGCCGCCGCCACCAGCAGCCGCGGCCAGGCGGCCCGCGCCGCGCCGCCGCGACCGACCCCGCCGAGCGCCATGGCGGGACTGACGGGCGGCGGGGCCGGCAGGTGGACACGCCGCTCGGCCCCCCGGCGGCGCGGCGCGGAGAGGAGCGGAGCCGAGCGGCACGGCACGGCGCGGCACGGCGCGGCACGGCACGGCGCGGAGCGCAGCGGAGCGGAGCGGCGCGGTGCGGTGCGGCGCGGAGCGGAGTCGAGCGGGGCCGGGCGCGCCGCGGCGCCGCCGGGTCCTAGAGCCGCCCCCGCGCCCGCCCCCCCGCGGGGGTCGGGGCTGCCCCGGAGGGGAGAGGGGGGCTACCCCAAAGGGGAGAGTGAGATCAGACCCAGAGGG
Organism: Leptosomus discolor; assembly: GCF_034619465.1. Taxonomy (NCBI): domain Eukaryota; kingdom Metazoa; phylum Chordata; class Aves; order Leptosomiformes; family Leptosomidae; genus Leptosomus; species Leptosomus discolor. The sequence goes on along the minus strand of NC_141395.1, from coordinate 16,929,420 downwards.
GGTCGGGGGCTGCCGCATGGGAGGTTAGGGGTGCCCCAAAGGGGAAATGGCGAGGGGTATGACCAACACGGGGCGAGGGCCTGCTGCAATGGGAGTCAGGGTCTGCCCCACGGGGGATGGGGGTCTGCCCCGCTGAGTAGAGAGGGCCAGCCCCAGAGGCAATCGGGGCCTGCCCCACAGAGGGGATTGGGGCCTGCCCCTCCCCTGGCATAGGGAGGGATGGATATGCTGCCCCACAGGGGGGCTGGAGTCCTGCCCCACAGGGACACCCAGTGCTGGGGGGGAACTGGGTGATCTCCACACCCCCAGAGAGAGACGAGAGAGCGGCTGGGGGGGCAGATGGGGGCCCACTTTCGTCCCACTGCCCCAGAAGTGCAAGGCCAGGCATAAGCAGCCGTGTTTCAGGCCAGGTCCCACTGTGGGGATGGGGGGCAAAACTCAGGCTCAGGGACAGTCCTGCCATCCAGCCCCTCCACCAAATGCTGGGCCTGGGAGCCACCCTGCCTCCATGGGAGCAGGACCCTGAGCTCAGGTGAGCCTCTTTGGGCTCCATGCCCATAGGGCTGCCCGCATCTCCAGCCTGGCTCCCCACAGGGCCTTTACACCCACAGACCAAAGCCATCTGCAGCAGGCTCAGCGCCTCCCCCGCAGCACTGGCCCATGAGCGTGCCCAAAAGCTGGGGTACAACCAGGGGTGCAGAGGCAGAGCTCTCCAGGCTTTGGGGTTTTGGTGTGAAGTACCCATTTCAAACCCTATCATGCTCCTCTACCTGCGGCCCAGCCATCACAGGCTGTGCAGAGGATCTTAAGTACAAGGGGTATTACATAGAAGTGACTTTTTTTCACTAATAAAAAATAAGAACAACAAAGCCAAAGGAACACAACCGAGCTAATGAAGCTGGAAAACTCGGTTAATATTGTTTTGGGGTTGTATGGTTAAAGTCAGGTACTGAGGCAGCCTGAGTTCACTCAGCCACAGAAATGTCAGCTTTTGGGGCACTTAAAGTTAACATTTGCTGCTGTAGTTTTTTGTTGTTTTGGTTTTGGGTTTTTTTTTCAATTTAAGAAAGATGCAAAATGCTGCTGTTGATGACTCGTGCAGTGCAACTTTCGGCACAGGTTTACTCATGGCCCTAGCGTTATACAACGACGTCTGTTTGTGGGATCAAGGAGTGCAGGGTGGCATTCAGCACGCTCCGAGAAATCCCTGTGATACATCCTGGGACCAAGCGCATGGTCCCATCCCAGTCCCTGGGTCTTCCCAAGCAGTTACTCAAGTTTTACAAGAGTTTAGTCAAGCATGGTCCCTTTCTCTGGCTGCCCACCACGCTGCGGCTACCTCGCCGTGGAAAAGCTGCCTATTTGCTTTACTTTTTAAAATGTTTGCACCTCGTTCATGCTAGGCGGTGATTTTAACCATCCCGTTTTCACTTCTGGAGGAATCCAGTTAATTTTGGGGTCCCTGTGGCAGCAGCATTCATCGCCACTTGCACCACTCATTGCTCTGAGTATAGGGGACTCCAAAACTCCAAGCCAACTAAAATGTTCTCCTTAAATTAGAAGCAAATAACAAAGATATTTTTATTCCACTTCACGTTACAAAATCCCTTTTTGTATTACAGAACCCAAATTTTAGCCTGAATGACTCAAGGGAGTCTCTTCGAGAAGACAAAAAATACTATATAGAAAAAAGCCCAGCACAGACTTTGCATTCATTACTCCCACAAATTGCAAAGTGGAAAAACGGGATGCACAGCCCTGCACACAATCAGCCCCTCAAAAGCCTCCCTTTAAAACAGATTTGCCAGCAGATATTCAATAGAAAATGGAGCGAATTATGTTCACCACACACTTCTCAGGGATGGGGGGAAGGAGGCTCGGTACCTTTTTTATGATCTGCCATTGACTTCACTAATGACTCACATTTGGTTCCAATGAGATATTTTCATATGACTAATGAATCTATATTTGGAGGCGTAAGAGGGTTTGGTTAATTATCTGTTGCAGTCAGTTAAATATTCCAAGTATTCAAAGCAGGTTTTCTTCCAGTGGCAAATGTTATACCCCCACAGTCTGTCTTCTCCTGGTGCTTTAAAAGCAGCCCAGCGCTTTGACTCGTACCAAGCTGACATCTGGGTTTCTGCATGTGTAAGCACAAGAGATGGCCTGAACTTAATTATACAGCAAACCAATCCTGCATTTTTTAGGTGGCCAATAGGTCATTCCCCAAGGGATGATTTAAACCCGATTTTTCAACACGCACTTGATGCTTGCAGCGGCCCGTTTTGCTGGGGGCATTTACTGGGGTGCCATTAATAACTCCTGGCAGGGGCAAATTCCTTATGAGCACCGTTGTATAGGCTGCTTGTGCACAAATCATTTTTCCACAGGGAGGGCTCGAAATCTGATGAGAGAAGGGAAGGGAGAGAGGAGGGGGAGGGAAGGGGCTCTGTCAGCTCAGCTGCCTGAATTGCAGGAGGACATAAAACATAATGATCCTGGAGGGAAAGAAACCGTACGCAGATCAGATGTGGGAACGAGCCAGGATTTCCTGTTCATATGCCTCTTTAGTAGGTGCTCGGGCTGTTCTCCTTTTTATCGCCATCATTTTCTTTGTCCACCACTGAAGCAATAACGCCAGTGCAGATACAATAGATCAGATGTTCCCCCTGCCCCTGCTGCTGCAGTCCTAGGCCAGGAGACTTCTCTGTGCAGCTCTCCAACTCGAACAGAACAATAAAGAAGATTTTACAGCTGTTGTGGGGATGGGGGGAGGCGGGGAGGCAGAGGGAAAACAGCTTGAGTGCCCGTGGCCAGCTATAATTTCTCCAGTGGGTCTTTGCTGACAGTTTTAGGATTAACAAGTGAGCTCTGTTCCCAGGCATTTACCCCTCTGGATAAGCTGGCCTGTTTGTTCTCAAGGGTTTATTTTACCCAACAAAATATGGCATTGCCAAACAGATGTAGGCTTGTTCCTAGAAAGGCAAGTTATAGCTGAAGCTGCATCTCACAGAGGCTTTAGCCCTTGGAATTGTTTGGAAATGCTACAGTATTCCTCCGACCCTTTTCAGGGCAGTTTTTTCCCACAGACGTGCTGGTCGATTCTTTTATGGCTCTGTCCTTTGTCAAGAATGAATTAGGAAAAATAAACTAGCAAACAAAAAGTGGAGGCCCAGCACAGAGATCCTCTTGCTCCCAATGATTAAGAAGTATTTTACAGCTCTGGGTGTGGGGGGTGAGAAAACAATGTGTCCTCTTGCATTTTTCTTTCCCTCGTTTTTAGCTTGTTGGGTAATGGGGGGGAAATAAAAGAAAAAAAAAAAAAAAAGAAGAAGAGAGAAGAATAAAACAGTCTTATTATTTTTAAAGGCCTCCTTTTCATTAGACTGACACAAAGTGCTTTATGGTGAGTGCTGGAGAAAGCCACCTGTGTCCCAGAGCTGACATGGTGAGGGGCAGGTGATGAGGAAGGGAAGGCTGCAAGAAGGAAGGCAGCAAGTGTGCATGCTGGGCCTGATGTGAGTATTTGGTGGCCAGCATCTTGCTTTCTCCCTGGAGATGTGGTAAACTTCAGCCATGAGTAAAGGTTTGCCGAGGGACTGGGGCCTGGGAATTGCCACTGACCCACAGCAAAGCGCATCAGGGCAGGACAGCGATGGCTCTGCCCTCCCTCACCCGCATCTCTCCCTGAGGGGTAGCAGAGCGACATGCCCAAGGTCAGGATGAGCAGGTAGTGGGGGCAGAAGAAGCTCTGCCCTGATCCCTGGCCCACAGTGCTAGCTGCTCCCCAAGGCAAGCTTTCAAGAAAATAAAAGAATGGTCTAGAAATAAGTTGCCAGCATCACCTCCCCTTCCTCCTCAGGCTTAGGCATCCAGGGGTTTGCTGCAAACTTTAACCGTGCTGCCAGGGCATGCAGGAGGAAGCGAAATTTCAAGTGATGCAAGACCAGATTTTGCCAGGCTCGGCCAGCAGGAGTGGTTGAACTTGGAAGCGGGAATGGTTCTCATCTGAAACAAAATTCGTGTTGTCTCACTTGGAGGAACGAGCAGGCTCTGAGCACTCACCCTGCTCCCACATGAGGCAGGGACAGAGCTGCACCACCTGGGTTGTTGCATGTCTCCCCAACACAGTCTCTGCCTGTCCCTGCCCTCCAGCCTTCGCTCCTGCCCTGCAGCTACACCTCAGCCTCTTGTCCACCTCCTGCCCCACCGCCCCCAAACTCATCCACTGTGTTTCATGCTTCCCTCAGCACTTGCTTGCTGGAGTTTGGTTTGCTCCGGTGCAAGGAGCACGGGTACCCCAAGAGCTCTGCACCCTTAGCTCTGCTGCTCCACAAGTCACGCTCAGAGGTAGGTCTGAAGCTGCCTGATGCCCCAGGCCCCCATCTCCATCCTCAGATTGGTTTCCCCAGGTGCATCAGCCCAGCCAGGGTTCAGATGTCAGCAGAAGGGTCAGTTAGAGGCTGCTTTTTTTACCTTTACCCTATAACTGAGATGTTTTTAGAGCAACCCTAAATGCATTATCTGTGAGCCTGATCCGGTAATTACAAAAGCTTTGGAGTGGTCCAGGCTAGTTTGTTTAGGTTTCTCCAGCACTGATTAGAGATTAACAGAGCTAAAACCACCCACTAGCTGGCATAAAGCAGTGGTGCTTTTCAGACTCAGGGGCCAGGTGCTTCATACCTGCCCATCTCCCAGGCACCACTGCTCTCCAGCAAGGGTGCAGGGGAGGGAGGCAGGGTGCCGCCAGTTTGTCTGGTCTGCAGTTGCCATATGTAGCAGAGGCTCGTAGATGCCATACATAGCAGAGGCTTGTGGATTTGGACACCGTGGCAGCCAAAACTCTCGCTCATCCGTAAGCATCCCTCAAAGATGCCTTCATTAGTCTCAGGTGTACAAAGCAGTTTGAAACGAAGCAGCTGACCAGGAGGAGGTGATGCAAAAAGGGTTAAATACTGACCTAGGCTCATCGGGCACAGTGACTTGGTTTATAGGGATGATAAAACAAGAGCAGAGAGGATTTGCAAGGAGATTGTCCTTGACTTCAGCAGGTACAGGGTTAATTGCTGTTGGAAGAGGACCTGACAAGGATGAAGGAGATGTAGCTGAGGAAGGGGAAGGAAAAGCCTTTATCTCAGTGCAAGGTAGCAGTGCATTTTTGCAGAGATATTCCTACTTCAAACAAATTTCTTTTTGAAGTGGGACTTGGGTAGCTAAAGGACCTGGTACTACCCACAGCTTCGGTATTACAGTTTCCTGGTTGCAGTACTCAGGATATCAGCATAAGGTGACCTCTTTGCAAAGACCCTACAACTTCAGCACCTTTTCAGACATCACAAAATCCCAGCCCTAACCTATAGGGAACAGGAATTAATACTCTCTGGGTTTAGTGGCTAACAGCCCTAGCTTCTTACCTGAGGACATAGTCCTCTGGCCTCAGAGACCTTCCCTCTCCAGGCCATACAGCTCTGATTTCCCTTCAGAGATAGGAGTACTCCCATAAACTCACAGGCCTGGGCGTTAGAGCCACCACATTGCTTACACCTACTGAGTCTTCCAGTGTGCGCCTTGGTTTCCATGGGGATTGAAATGCCCAGATAAAAGTTAGATTCAAAATCCCTTTGTTTCAGCGAGTCCAGATGCTAGAGGGTCTGGCTCCTTGGAGAGGGCTGGAACAGCCTCCCAGCCCCGTGACACAGTGGGAGTAGGAAACGGTCAGGATCCCCCTGACAAATATGAGAACCCAAAGATCCCTTTGACATTTACATTGACAGGCTTTCCCTTGGTGTCTGGTACCCCTTGAGCAAGGCAGCAGGATGAAAGCTTTTCAAAGCACACATAGATGCTTAAGAATTTTAATAGCAGTAACAGCCAACATTTCCACTTGCTTTGTATTTGCTGTTGGAAAAGTAATAACAGCTTTGGAGAATCTACTCAGGAGAGAAAACAGCTCTTTCCTAGGCACCACGCTGGGATACTGCTTTGAGTAACAACATCGCTTGCAGGAATGGAGTGGAAAGGGGCTGCAGCCCCAGGAGGAGCAGGGATTGCTTACATGAGCCCACAGAAAGTGCTTGGATGGAACAGGATGAAGGAAAGAAAAGTGTGGTGTGACTACACATCAAGAAAAGACTCCAGCTGCTGGTCTCTAGCTGCCTATGTCAAAGCCTCCTCAGGGAAGTAACTTTATTTGTCTCCTGGGACAAACAAAACAAATACTGGAAAAGATACAGGGAACAGTCTTGTGTTGGCCGAGGACAAGACAGACCATTCAGATATTAACCCAGAGCACAGAGTCCTCCTAGGGCAAGAGAAGTACATGAAGGTGCACTGATATTTACCTCTAACACAAAGAAAATCACAGGTCCTTGCAATCTCCTGGCTGTTGAGGAACAGGAGCTACTCCAGGACAAGGGAGCAAGCAGGGCTGTGCTGCCTTTGAACCCCTACCAACTCCTGAAGCAAGAATTTCCCCAGTACCATTTCCCTGGTCCTTTTGTAGAGATGTGGCCGAGGCAGAGGGAGGTGGAGCCAAGAACTGAGGGGACAGATCATCCTGCAGAAACAGGTCCTTATTCCACAGCTCCTCTGGCCTCAGACAAGTGCTGTCCCACCTCTGTCCCTGCTCAGTGGTAAAGGCAGCCACCACTCATAGGGAATCTTGAGGCAACACCAGCTTTGCCTATCTGCCTCCAGACAAAAATCCCTTGCCTTCCTCAGCAACAGCCCAGGAGAAAGACTGAGGAACCAACCCTGTATAAAAGTGTCCTTTTCTGCTAGCAGCTACAGATGAACATGTCTAGTGAGCATCACAGCCATTCGACCAGTAACAGTACATAACCAAGAAGCCGGCAGAAAAACACAGGGCCTCAACTCAGAATATTTAATCATATGCTTTAAAGCACGCTACCTGTCAAGGCAGGTGTGGGAGGGGGTGATCTGGATTATCTCACTCCAAGGCAACCTGGCAGGTGGATTTCCCCTTGCAGGACACTCCCATGGCAGCGAGTCTTTCCATTTCTTCGGTATGTTTATATGTACCAGCCTGTGAATACAAGAAGCGGTATGCAGTCCACAAGCAAGACCTCTTCTGTGACCTTCTGCCCAGGCATCACTGCTGATTTCTGGCTTGCCCCTCTGGACCCTCACTGATTCCTATTACACCGAAGGAGCTGAACTAACAAGCTCTCCCCTTGCTTGCTGACATGGACAGCCTGCCAAAGAAAATGCATGACAAAAGTAACAAGGATGGGCCACCACTGCCCAAGGCTGTATATCCCTTCCACACCAAGAAAAGGTCCCCTGGTGACACCACAAACCAGTACCTCCTGGAGTCCACCACCACAAGCAAGCAGATGCTACACAAAGCAGAGGGTTCAGCTAGAGACCTCCAGAGGTCCCCTTCAGAGCTGGAAAAGGTTGCTCAGGGTCTGTTTTGGTCCAATTTTGAGTATCTCCAGGGATGGAGATCCCACAGCCTCTGTGGTCCAAACTACATTTCCTGTGAACTTATTTTTTTTTATCAAGACAGAACTTCCCTTGCAGCAACTTGTCCCTGTTGTTTCTTGTCCTTTCATGGTGCCCCTCTGAGAACAGACCTACTCCATCCTCTCTGAACCCTCCTTTTGGAGAGTCAAATATAGCAATTAGCTCTTGCCCTCTGTTCTCCAGGTTGAACAAACCCAGGCTGCCGCCTCTCCTCATCATTTGCTGTCACATGCTAGTTATTAACCAGACCTTTTATTAAAGATTCTGGTGTCTCACTCAGCAATAGAGCATGATTTTAGATTTATAGCTCTGTGTCTGTTTCCAAGAATATTTTACTGGCCTGATGTACAAAGCTACTTAAATCTTAAAATGAAGTCATCTCGGCTGCAGAATACAGCTTGCTAATTAACCCTTCACAAAAAAATTACAGCTAAGATCTCAAAGCTTGAGCACCAGCATAGCCCAATGAAAGGGCAGAGGACTTTTAGGAAGATAACAGGAGGGATCACGGGTTTGCCTGGACATCAGTGCTGCATGAGCCAAGCTCTGCCACGTTGCTATGAAAACAAGTGGACGTTAAAGCCGAGGACGCTCCCACTCAAATAAACTAAATTTGGATTTTAAGCTCAGCCCCATTCTACAAAGCAGCTCTATAAAAATGTCATTGTAGGACTTCCTGTTTATTGTCTTTTGCAGACTCCAGATGAAACCCATCCCACCAAAGGGAACTGTTTTCTAACAAGGCTTCTGCAAACGCAGGTTTTCCTCCCTTACCTACCGTCTCTAAAACAAAGGGTCCAAATCTACCTCCCCAAACCCTCTGCAACATCCTGGCTTTTGGGACAGCCACCCAGCTGAAACCTGCTAATCCGCTTTCTTGCTCCGTGATGGATCCATCTTTCTCCCCCACCATCCGCCTCTTCCATGGGTCACTCTGTCCCGGCGGGCGCTGATGGTGTGGCTGCAGGGGGGTATGGGGAGCAGTCAAGAGCAAACATAGACCTTATCTTAGGCAATAAGCCAGTTTCTCACTTTTTTACACACCGGAACAGCTGTGAGCTGAGGTAAAGCCTACTTACCTTCGTTGCTGGGATTTTTCAGAAGAGCCCAAGAGAACGAGGAGCCTTTGCACTACAGGCACTCAAAGCAAATGGGTACATGATTTCCTACAGCATTTTTAACTCTCCCAGCCTGCAGCAAGTACAGCCCAATTCTGACTCTTTAAAGGAAGCAAATGCACAACAACTGGTGCTGTTTTTCCGCAGTGCCTTTGGAGAGTTGAACCACACTTTAAATCACTTTGATGAGGCACACGCACTAATTTGTCCTGAGAACAAAGAGCGAGCATCCTCCCACAAAAAGACAGAAATATCTGCTTCACTTCAAACATGCTGCTTTTTTTTTTTTTTCATTTGATGGTTAAATCTTAAATTTTAAAGCTCAGCCAGGTCTAAGGGTGAACAGTGCACATTCCCAGAAATAAGGGGAGTTGATTAGGAGAATTCTGTCCTGCAGCACATGGGACTGTATACCTGCCAGCTGGAACAGTAACAGGTAACAACGTGAATGAATGGGTGCACTATAGCTGTAAAGGAGCAGCAGGCATAATTTGAGCAATGTTTGGGCACACCTTGGGCAAAACTGCTCCTTGCTTATAGCAGGCAGGCTGGGAAAACAGCAGATCTTCCAGGGAATCAGGCTTGTGCTCAAAAGAGGAACACGTCTCCCAAAACATCAGGAAACAGACACAGGAAACAGAAACCGTACAAAAAATACTTCTTGTATCTAGCCACATTAGTAAGGCTGAAAAATAGCTAAAAATTTTGAATATAAGATCATGCCAGTAGCAATCAGGACACCAATGAGGCAAAGAATAAAATACGGTGTTACTGGCCAGGAGAAATGGCAAGACACAGCAGGAGAAAAAAGGGGTTGGAGAATGTGATCGTGTCTGCTGAGAGCCCAAAACAATCCCAAAGGATCTTTCCTGAGCAATTTGATGGATTTGCTGCTCTGGGCCTGATGTGAGCAGTGCAGGAGGGCTTGCAGGGACAGGATTGCTCTCTCGGCTCGCTTGCCCTCTGCCGGATCCCAGGAGCTCGGCGATCCCAACCCGATACCCAGAGCACCAGGGTTAAAGTCAGCTCTTTTACAATCCAGTGCTGCATTTCTGCAGGGCTACATGCACTGGGAACTGCAAGGGGAGGGGGCAGGGAAAAGCTGAACACAAGGTACGGCAGAGGTAGGAACTGCAATGGATACAGAAAGTGATAGAAGGCGAATTCAAAAAAAAGAGGAAACATCTTCCTCTCGCTACGTGTACCTCTCTGAATTGTCCAATGTCTCAAAGAAACAAGATTTTTCTAGGTCAGGTTCTCAAGATCTGGGTGTCTATCTTCCTGAAGGAGATTAACACTACTTTCTAGTGCCGCATTAACATGCCTAGAAGAGCAAGAGGTGGATGTCAGGAGGGTACTGCCATTCTTCTGTCCAAGCAGGACTGCGCTACCCTGCAGAGAGGAGATGGGGCACAGCTGGCACTATGAGAAGGTGTCCAGCTTTCAGACTCCTCCAGTACTTAGCCACTGCAGAAAAAATCCCCAGGACAATGGGTTTTGTGAGCCAGCCTGACCCAGCAGAGCATAACCACAAAGGATCTCCTAGGAGATAGCTTCTATATCTCTTAATTTCATGGGACAGGTCAAGGAAGGGAGCTGCATGGGAGCCAGACAGGATTCCTGTACACACACCACCAGCAGCCTGCACACAAGCTCCCACAACGTTTAAATCATGGTCTGTGGGAAAATGTCATCTTCATTAGACAAACTGTTCACATCAAATAAATCAATGGTAGCGATAAGCACCTGGAGAAGTTTGATAGCAAGCTCAGTGTGATCCACATGGTGCCGTGATATCCACTGTTTCCCTTGCATCCTCCCAGACAGGTAGAGTCTTCCTTAGGACACCTCACAGATCCCTCTCTGCTGGGAATTCACTGGAAAACCCACCCTGGTGTGGCAGAGATAGGACCGAACCACCCGGCTTCATATACACAATGCTGCTGCTTGCAAAACCACCATGGTTGCCCTCTACACCCATTTTTATCCTGCGAAAGCAAGTAGATGCTCCCACTCCAGCATGACAATAACCCCTCACATGAGGACAAAGGGTGTCACCACATGCGCGCTGCCATTTTGCCAATAAACACAGCCATTACTCAAAGAAGGGCAAAAGCACAGTGAACAGTATGAAGTGCTTGGTAAACCAGTTCACCACATTGGTCTGAACTGGGAAGAGTTGTGAGATCAGCCTGCCAAATCCTCCACTGGAGTCCTTCCAAATTACCCAAGCCAGCCAGGACAGCGCAGCTTGGCTGGGAAGCTGATGGGATGGGGTGTTTGCAGGCGGCTGGACTTCCCCTGTGTCTAGACTGACTTGGGGAAGGGGGGGAGGTTGCACTCCGTGACTCACCCCAGGCACCTGGCAGCACGGCAGTGGCCTCTGCTATCCCCCGCAAAACCCAGCAGCTGGGGTGGAGGAGGCTGTGTGCGTGATCTCAAGGAGAACGTCTGCAGCTGGGCCTGGGCGCTGAGATGCTCCAGCTGGGGGACCAGGCGGTCTGGCTGCAACATCTGTGCCCAGCTCTGAGACCACAGGCAGACAAGCCCACTCCATCACCACTTCTCTCCGTACCCTGTTCTGTACCTAACTTGTGGGATCACAGGGGACATAACTACCCTACCTGAGCTTGTCCCTAAAATGGGACTCATCTGCTAGCCATGTTACTCACACATGAACACATGCCCCATATGAGGCCCGGAGCCCCGTAGCTGAGATCCAAGGCTTGGTTCACATGCTCTGGGTGATCAGAGACACTGTTACAGTCCTGGACAGACACCCAGAGCCTGAGCCCTTTGGCAGGTCCTTTGAACATGAGCAGGTCAGAGTTCTAGGTATCTGCTTTCAAACCCATTCTTGAACTGGTGGCATGGATGTGACAACTAGCTTGTGGCTGCCACAGCCTAGTGTGAGCCCAGAAAGTCTAGCAGGGCTGTATTTCACACTGGGACAATAAAGCCACTGTCCCCTGGGACAGCAATAAACTGTCCCCAAAAAAGGACAGCTCTGCTGGTGTAACTGCACTGGGGACTTCAGTGAGCCTAGCTAAAGCCACTCACAAATCACATCACCCCCCACCCCTGACCCACATAGCTCTGCGGGTAAAAGTCTGTACCATTGCTCTGGCCAGAAACATTAGACATAACAAATGTATTTTTAAAACAAGGGAGAGGAATAGTTTTCAGGCCTAGGGGGTAGAGGTTGTTGGCTTGAACTACAGGACAAAGTTCAAGGTCAAATCCTCCTGCATGCAAACCAGCTCCTCCAGCAATTCTTTGCAGCAGTGCCAAGTATCAGCCCCTATTCTAACTTATTCCACACAAGTACCTCTCTGCTTTGGGCACACACGTATTTCTGAAAAATATTAGACTATATATCAGTTCTGCTCCTAGCTGGTAAAGTCCTCGAGGTAAGGACACCTGAAAATCACGTGACAGAAAGCCAGATGATGCTGCCCACCAAGATGTGGGTGCATCAGCCCATGTATCTCATTTAGGATCCCAGTGGAAGGTTTGGGCTTCATAATTCTTGTTATCACATCTCTTCCAAGACTGGCACAGACAGATGGACGGGTGGCAAGCAGATCATACATCCATAAAATGGATCACATTTAGAGCTCCTCTGATTCTTCACCATGGCTTCATCCTGCTGGAAAGACAACCCAAAAGATCCTGGACCACTCTCAAGGGAAACCTGTCCAAAACCTCTTTCCCAACAGAGGTTGCCCAAAGCCTTATTAATTGTAGTAACTTTCCCAACCAACCAAAGGGCTACTTTGTGGATTGAGCTCCAGTGAGTTGACAAAAGCAAGAGCTAAAACCAGACTGAAGTCCTGTCTTGGGCCTCACTGCCAGCAAATGTAGTTTTATGAGCTGTTTTAATTTGGTTTTTTAAGTATTTTACTTCCTGTAGGGAAGGAAGTGATGAAGCCCACCCCACTCACCATGTTTTGTTGATCTCACTCATCTCCCCCAGCCTGAGCCACAGCAGACACTGCAGAAGTTAGATTTGCAAGACAAAATTATCTCTTCAAATATGTTTAGTTCGGCATTTTGGTGAGCAGTATTTCCTGCAATGAAACCTCCTCTTGTAGGTACACTTCCTCCCCTGAAGAAATGTCCTTGTGTACAGCAAATTAATCACTGTCCTCTGGGCATGGTGTTCCTTCGTTTCTATTATAGTAAACTATTTTCAGGAAAAAGACTGTATCAGGAAATTAACTGCACTACAGATGCTAAAAAATGGATCTTGTATGGCTCAAAGCAATCAGCTTGGTTGTTTTTCTGCTCTATCCATTTTCAGTTCCTTGCCACCCTTAAAAATGATTGAGGAAGGTGCATAATAGAGGTGCTACAATTTTGTCCTGAGGTCTTTACCTGCTCTTTATTTCAGCTAAATCCTCCGCAGAATATTTTTCACGTGCCTGTCCAAAAGCAATCCACCATTCAAGAGCTTACCCAGCTACCTATGACTTCAAAGCACTCTTATTAACTGCTTTCTTTACACTGTTCCTCACTGCATAGGTGTCCTGCACGTGTCCCTGAGGTTTTGAGGAGGCAGTCACCCCAGGGCAGCACTTGGCAGCCCCTCAGCAGGGTTAAGCAGAGCCCCCGCAGCTGGAGGGGGAAGCTCTGGACATCTCACGGGAACAGGCCGTCAGCGTGGCAGCTTGCCAGAGTCAACACTCACGCTGACCTTCAACTGCGAGCAAGAAAATCTGTAACAGAGACCATGCCACAAACATCTGTGCTCTCGCCATGGCCAGGTGAAATTACTGTAATGGGCTGCTAATTGGCCTCTCCCTGAAATCAGTCCAGGGGCAGCAGTGCCAGGGATTGTGCAGTACAGGAGGAGCAGTGGTTGCACTCCCCATCCAAGCAGGCCTGCTCCTGGGGGCGATATGTTCACCAGCTGGGCTTGCAATGGGTCACCTTCAGGCCTCCCAGATCAGCCAGGGTCACTCCATCTCCAGCGAGGTCCTTCATGCCAGGACTCTCCACTTGGAGGAGATCTGATGTGCCAAGCCACCCCATCCTCCAGGCTGCCCACAGAGACCCACCAGTGGCTGGCTGGCCCACAGGGAACAGATTCTTCCCTTGATAGCTCACCTTGCCCTACAGACAGAGATCTCCTTTTGCTGGTGCCTGGTGATTAGAGAGCTGCTCCCGGTGCCGGGTTCTCCTCCACTGCCTGGCTGTATGCTGAGACACGCTGGCTTCATGTCCAAATTTTTCAAATATTTTGCTTTGTGGTTTTTCATGGAGCACTCAAGATATTTTGCAAAGGGCACCTTACAAATTGACTCAATAAATATACATAAAACACTGTATTTAATCCTTCCTTTCACATTCTTCTTTTCATTATTAAAATGTCCCCAGCCTACTGACTCCCTCCCCACCCTGTGTTTAGGCCAGTCCAGTCCAACTTAAAATACTTTTGGCTTCTACAGGAAGACTGGAAAATGACTATTTTATTTCAAGGAAGCTTGTTTTGGACTAAAATCAGGCCTTGTAAATGGTTGAAGCAAAGAATAGTTGTGCACATCAGGTGCACAAAATAATGACAGTGTGATAGTGTTTTCATGCACAGGGGCTCAGTACCGTACAACAAGACCTCCACTCACCAGCCTTCCCTCATTGGGGCTTCCTGAATGGGAAACAAGTACATACAAAAGATGAACAAATTCTCAGGGATAAAGAGGCTAAAGTATACCTGGGCATGGGTTGAACAGTGTGGGTACAGCCTTGGGGACAGGCAGAACCTCCCCACACCAATGATGGGACTGCCTCCCTTTTATGGGTCAAAAGGCGCCTGACTGCCTTTGGGTGGGTTCAGCCCTTCCGAAAACCAGGTCAAATGGGCACTAGTTTGGAATTAACTTTAGAAGAAGATCCTTCAAATCTGCTTTGTTTTCCTTGTCACCATGGTGTTTGCATCACATCCAGCACAAGAGATGCTCATCCCCCCAACAACTGTCTGCTCTCATTTGTCTCCATCTCCCATGTTCTCCTTGGACTCCAGCTCTGCTCAGCACCAATGGACCATGTACAGGCCCTCCATGCATTAAAGGAGTAATGGGACAAGGCAGCAAGGAGAAGAAGCAAAGGTAAAATTGTGATGATAGCAGTTTAGCCTGCACTGGCCCACGCTCTTCACCTCACAGGTTTCCTCCAGCAGCTGAGAGATGGAGAGACAGAGAAGTACTAGAAGAGCATTTTGAACATCACCAGGTAATACCTGAGCATTCAGGATTTCCCCTGCCACCAGGTGACAGAGCCTCATCTGAAAAATGAGAATTAAGCTTTGGTACCTGCATCACTGCCACGGGGCACAGTGGGAGACTCATGCCATCCTTAGGGGCAAGGAGGCACCTTCATCTGACAGGGCTCTGGGTGACAAGCCCCAGAGGATGATATCCACACTCTTTAAAAAGCACAAAGCTCCTAAATAGGGTCTCATCAGCCAAGAGGTCAGAGCAGCTGAGAGACCACACTAGCCTAGAATTTGTTTCTGGAGCCCTAACCCTGTCGTTTAACTTTCTTAAGATTCCTTTAAGGATCACAATGTTCTGGCCAAGAGACCTTTGGGACCTCTTGGGTAAACGTGGGCATTTCTTGTATTCATTACCAGCTTCTGGCTGCATTAATACCTTAGCTATTTCATCACAGGCCTCTCATGCCTGTTAATATGTCTTTTGGACTCATTTCAGCCCGCAAGCCTCCCAGTGCCACAGTTTTGCTGAACAGCTTTGTCCTTTTTCAGAAGGAGCTGAGCATTGCGGTCTGGAGGTTAAAGCCCTGGAGGCCTGTGCATGGGACAGCTGGCCTCCATCCCTGGCTCACTGCAGCCTGGGCACCCCTTTTACCCTTTCTATCCCTCTGAGCCCAAAGGAGAAAACCTGGTGGCAGCCGAGTGACCTGTTCTGTTGTGTTTGCAGGAGCGGGAATTACCTGTGGATGGCTGCATTCATGTGAATCTAATGTTCTCACTTCCTCACTGATAACCCAGAACATCATGGCAGCAGCGAGGCCAGGCACAATGCCTGCTCAGCCAGCCACATTCAACACTTGTGAAGCTTTACTGCAAGGCCTGAAAGGCAGAGAGATCAGGCTGTTTTTTCTGATAAATGAAGGGATAAATAATTATTTAAAGATGGCCACAGGCCCAAATGGAGCTTTGTCTGCAGGGTCTGAAATTGGAAAGACTTAAGAGTCCATTTTGTGGTTTTTTTCGGGGTTTTTCTTTGCAGAAATAGTTTGGTCCAGGGGTCAGGGAGAGCCTGAAAGCAGAGCCAGAGATAGCAAACACAAGCACATGGGCTCGATGAAAACCAAGCCTTGAGAAGTGGGCACGGCGATGACTTTCAATGCCTTCTGCGGGAGGAAGATGCACAGAGCAGAAGAGGACCAGAGTCCAGTCCCTGTTCCATGCACTCCTGGTGGATTCCCTGCCCATCTCTCAGGACAGCCGTCCTCACCCCCTTTCCTTGGAGGTGCAGAAAAAATGGAGCTCATGTGCAACCTGTGGTTTCTCACCTCTGTACAAATGAATCCCACTGGGGCCAAAACCCCAAGGCTTGGGTCTCAGGAGCTGGCCACTAAATGAGTTGGGCTGGCCAGCTTGGACTGGCAAGGTTGTGGCACTGTCAACAGGCTGTTTAACAGGGACATTCCAGGCAGCTGGCTTTGGTGCCACCTAAGCATGGAGGTGTTGTTCCTCTCTAAGGCTTTTAACAGTGGTTTGATGAACAAATTAGCTAAGATGGTCAGGAAGAAAGGTTGTTAAAATGTTTTGCTTTTCCCTGCTAAAAAATGTCATTATCCTTGACCTCTTTTTAACACGTTTCTCAGGTTTAGGATGAAGAAACAAAACCTCCAAGGCTTTCAGCAAAGGCCCATAAATTTGTTTTAAAAGAAAATAACCTCAGAGTTGGGGTTATTTGGTCAGTTTCCCACGAAAAATCTAGGAAAAAAATCCTGAGAGAGAGATGTGCTCTGTTGAAATGCTCAGTTTCACAAAAAGGACTGGTTTTCATCATAGAAAAACAATTTATGTAAGAATATTAGAAGCATGTCTGATGACATAGTTCATACAGGTTTGGTTCAACAGGAGCTGCTGAATCTGGTATTCTTATATTCTTACCCTGTCATGCTCTTCCTGAAACTATCGGTAAAGGAACCTGCATCCTAAAACTAGGTAACCAAACAAGATTGACACATCTTTGCTCTTTTCATTATAGACAGGGATTTGTTGTTGTTCCTGAAGGCCTTAACTTGCAGTATTCACCAGCTTAACAATTTCCTCATGCCTTCTGCTCATTAATTGCATCAGTGAAAGGAATGTGTTTGATTCATATCCATCTACATCAAAAACCATCATGAGTGACACTTTTTAATAGAAATAATGTATTCAGCAATAAGAGAAATGTCAAACTGATAGACCTTGGAGTTTCTAAAGCAGGGATAAGGTAAATTAATTCGGATCACTCACCCTGGTGCCAAGTCTGAAGCTGATGCTTTGCCAAATCTACTATAGAAGTGCAAATTGGTGAGGAAGAGCAATGAAAGACACGAACTTGTCACTTACTTTCCTGTTGCTCCAAACAGGAACTCAAACCACCTTCTCCGAAACAGCTGGCTCCACAGCACACACATCCTACCCAAACAGAAATCGTTGAAGAAGGTCTTCCACCATGGTGCACCCAAACAACCTATTTTTCCTCAGCTCCCTTCAAGGGAGCAAGTACAGGTCTCCTGGGTGTAAGCTGCAGGTGATGAACTCAAGGACCCTAACTACAGGTAGGAGAGCAAGGAAGGAGGAACTGGAAAGGATATTGACAATTCTGCAGGTCCAATGAAACCTTTCACAAGGCCAGAGATGCAGATAAAGTGACTTATTGCTGTCCAAAATGTACAGCATCCCTCCTGCTCCCACATTTAAGAAAAGGACCAGAGGTTGCATTAGGCAGACAATGACTCGTTCAAAAGAACTGACCATGCTTTTACCTGTCAGCAAGACCACAATATACCCAGTTCTGCTTGCCTTTCTTCCCATAAATGTTGTTGTGCAGGTCTGATCACTGCAAAGAGTTCCACACTGGTGGCTTTGGAAACTTCATCCATTGTGCCTAGAGGAGAAGCCAGACAGCTGAGCCAGCACAAGCTTCCGTCCAGCCAGGAATGGAGAAAGTGGAGCCTGTCTTTTACCAGTCCCCGCTGCAGACTCATTTGTTGGGCTGTGTTGGAGCCAGGGCTATATGGGAAAGAAAATGACTGAGAACAAAAGATGGAGGGGGAGGCAGATTCAGAGATGTAACTTCAAATTTGAAAGTGTGACATGAACCATTCAGCCCATCAATGACACAAGCCCAGGGTGCCTTGGTTGAGATAATAATTACACACATGGAGAAGAGAATGGGGGCTTTTCAGTCTGACAGACTGCACCATAATGCAATCCATCATATAGCAGCAAAACTGGCCAAATTCAGCCTAGAAATCAGCCCCGTAGAAGAAATCACTCATTAGCACAACTCACCAACAGCTGTGATGGCTGCCTCATCACTGACAGTTAAGAACAGTGGGTGCATGTTTCCTTATGAGATCTGCTTTTGCAGTCCTGAAAACTTCTAACACTAGGACTACTTAGCAGACTGGATGATCAACGTCCCCTTCATCTTACCTTAGCCACAGCTCAGCCAGCTGCTGTAGACCACTTAAGATGACCAAGACAATCGGTTCATCAAAATGCACTGATGACCTACATTTCGGTGAAGGACTTTCTGCTTCAGCACCAGGCTCCTGAACAATGCAGCTTGCTGGCCAGATAGTTCTCTACTTCTGCCTAACCCATCAGCTCAGAAACCAGCCAGAAAAGACCAAAACGATCACTCAGTCTGAACTCTTGCACAAAACAGACCACAGAACCCACCCCAGTAATTCCTGCATGAATACACTGCAGTCCTTTGGAACCACTGGGAATACAGGGCTGGAAACAATAGCTTTGAAAGAACAAATCGAACTTATAAAACAAAAAAAGGGGGAGGGGGGCAGTAAAAGTCATGATGAGTCAAGGAGGTAATTATGTGTGATAGCAGGGTTTCTCTGGCTGGGGACCAGCAAGAGACACTGTCTGTATCCAACCCCTGGGATAAGCATGACAGAGCAGTTTGTGCTGCAGATAATTAAGTCTCCAGACAGGAGAAAGGTGAGGGGAAAGGCAGCAATCTGAGATGGGGCTGGGCCTAACTCAGACACGCACAAGTCATTAAGCTAATGTCTCTTAGCTAATTGCACACACAGAGACTACCCTGCAAGGAAAACAGCCTGAGAAACAGCCTCATGGAACGGGCATTTAAAAAGCGCATTAAGCAGGGGAACAGTAATCCTTTTCTAATGCCAGCAGGGTGTGAGGCATTTCTCATCCACAGGACCACAGCCATTCAGTCATGCTCAGCCCCCGGGAATCCCACAGAAGCAAGAAACTGCAAGAAGCTACAAGCCCCACCATGACTGCTTCTTGTACAAAGGCTCAGGGCAAAGAGGAAGAGATCTGGCTGATGATACATGTGTGCTGTTAAACATACCTCCCTGAAAAGGACTGCGAGCCCCAGGTTTAGATTTAGTAATAAAATCATGAAATGGGAGCAGAGGAAGGAGGCCAAGACTTCTGGGTATTGTTTGCAGCTCTGCCCATGTTTGCTCAGTGATTTAACCCAGCATTACTGAGTCTTTTAGAAACAGGCCCTGAGTCATTCACACCATTGGTTCCTTCCCTCTCTAGAAAACCCCCAACCCAGGAGGGCGAACATAGGGGAACAGCATTATTCTTCATGAAACCATTCAGCTTCTCAGGTTCCCCTATTTTTTCTCATGCCAGGTATCTGTAAGCCTCAGGCTCCTCCAAATAGAAATGGAGGATGCATGGCCTGATGCCCTCCTACAAAGGTAGGACCTACGGTTTTTTAAAGGCAAAGCTAGAAGGGACATCTTTCACTGCTTTCTGAACAGTGTCAGCTCTCTCCAAGCCACTTCTGACAAGTGGTTGCCTAACCTCCAACTTGTAACTTCCAGAGATGACATTACTACCACCTCACTTCATTACTATGTGGCCATCCTCATTTCAGGGAAGCTGTTCCTGTTGCAGAATTGTAGAATGTTGTAGCTGGAAAGAACCTCTGGAGGTCTCTGCTCCCACCCCAACTCAACGTAGGGCCAACCAGATCTACTTGGACAGGTGTTGTCCAACCAACACCTAACCTGTATCTCTTGCTGTAGTTTCAACCACCCTTATTGTCAGGTCTGCAGTGGATACAGAGAACAGTTGAGACCCTTTCACCTTACATCAAAATCTTCTGTGTATTTGAAAAAATGTTTTCAAAAAGCCTTTCCTTCTTCAGATCCTTCAGCCTTTTTTCATAGGCCATGTTTTTGAGACTGCTGATCTTTTATGCCTGCCTCCCACAGACAATTGATAGTCTCCAGCCACACAGTTCCTGGAGCTGCCAACCCCGAGAAGACTACTGTGTCTGCCAATGGGAAGAGTTAGAAGCACGTGCCTCCACAGGCTTCCTCCATGGAGAGGAGAAGACAGAAGAAAGGCAGGCAAAACAGAAATAGCTCATCAGATGCTCTGAACACCAGCCTTCCCTTGGGCCCCTTTTCTGCATGTCTCAGACAACTTCAAGCATGAAGATGCGTAAAACCCCCAAGTGCTCAGTTCAGCTGTTGATAGCTGTGGTACTTCTTGCTGTGCCAACAATGTCACATGCCCCAGCTCTTCCCCAGGGCTAGCAGCATAAAAGAGTGGAAAACCTAACTCACGAGACATTACAGTTATTGTTTTCTAACAGGGCCGTGCTAAAAAACCCTCCACCCAGAGGAAAACCCTTTTGTGCCATGAACAGGCCAAACACAATCCAACTGCTGATTGGCAGACTGGGAGGAGATGCTTATGGTAAGATGTGTTCCTCAAGATCCAGAAAAGTTAGGACCAGGTCTCCCTTGGCTGTAAGCCCACTCTGCAGTAGAGGGCATCCTCTACTGTACAAATCCCTTAACTGTGTCACCCCATCCTCTTCTCCATCCTATCCTGGGACCTCAGCTTCATCATCCTTCCTTGCCTGTTTCCATTCCCCAGAGCATTTGTCACATTTCCAACCATGAGAAAAACCCTCATTTGACTTCTTTTCAACCTGCTCTAGTCCTCCTTTCTCCTCATGTCCTCCCCCTCCTCAAACACACATACAATTTAGGGCTGAGAAACTACAGTCAAACAGGAGGTGGTTTAGGAGGACAGGGGTTTGAAAAGAAAGAGCCTTGCCATGTTAACTAGAGGTGCCTGCCAGCCAACAGCCCAGGCCCTGAATGCGCAAGGAATTTTGACCTCACATGGTGAAATTTCCTAGAACTTTAAACCTTTGTTGTTGTTGTTGTTGTTGTTTTCGTTGTCGTTTCTTTGGCTCTCTCTTGCTTCTCAATTTTCCACTTGGCAACTGCCTTGAAATGATGCAAGGAAGTAGCCACCGCTTAACTGCAAATTATTAATTAGATGCCAAGGAGTCTGTGCATAACTGCACGCAGGGCAAGGGGGGCTGTGTCCTACATTACAAAATCAACAGACTGGCTTGGCATTGCTTTTCTGCCCAGAGATATAATTTAGTGGCGAGTCTCCATTTGCTCCAGAACTGATTCCTAAAAGAGAAGGCACTTGCACAGTCTATTGAGGCGGAGAGGAGGAGGGAAACCAAAAAAAAAACCCCACCCTTGGTTTTTCAACAAGGGCTGTTGAAACTCTTTCCTAAGAGCCTCAATCGTTGTTAAAATAAATACTAATTGTTCTTCGTTAGAGGCTGGCTATAAATAGTCTGACTGAAGATGTTCTGCTGTAAAACGCCAATCTGATGAAATTGAGAAAGGCTTCAGGTGCTCAGGGCTACCCAGCTCTCCAGGTTTTCCTCAGACTTACTGCCACCCCAGCAGGAGCTGACACCCCTCTGCTGAGACAGCATGTCTGGCCACACGGGTCCTCCCAGACTGCTGCAGCGCGACTGAAAGTAGGTTTGCACAAGCCACAGCTGAAGACGCTGCACTTTTCGGTGCTGTATGTACACTTTGCCCTAGACACGTCTGTGCTCAGAGGACCTCGTAGTTTAAATACTCAAGACCAACAAACATCCCAGGGGGGATCTGTTCCAATGGGTAATTACTCTTATTGTTAAAAATTAACAACAAAACAATAATCATAGACAGCTGGGCCTTTCGTGCCTTTTATAGCAACATTCCCACAGCTCCGCGAGAGACATTGTTTGGGATTCACAAATAAATTTTCACGCCAATTCAGGATAAATCCTTAGTCGACTGTTTCAGATGCTTTCCCAAGAGGGAACAGCCACTTCCCATGTGGCTCTAACCATGGCGTATCTTCCTGGCATGGGTACCCTGGGCAGCGGAGTTGGGGGGCTTTGACGCTTGTAGGAGCTGAGCTCCAGACCATGCTTGGGCAGCTGGAGTTGCTGCATCCCTCATTTTCTGCATGTTTTAACTCAAAGCATTGCCCAGCCTTGGCACTAAGAGAGATTTGGGAGCCTTTGGTCGCTTCCTCCCCTCCAAGAATCTGGCTGATGGCCCAGGGCAAAGGAAGGCTCGAGGAGAAGTGTAAGCATTTAAAAAGCTGCAGCCAGCTCATCTTCAAGGTGTTAGGCAGAGGTGACCAGGACATGGACTTAAAATGAACAGAGAAACAACTCCAGCTACTGCAAGCCAAGCTGACAACCTAGGAGAAGACTGGCAGAGGCCTGACAGGAAGGGTGGAGGAGGGTTGGTCAGCTGTGATGACATGCATCCTACAAAGCCAAAAGAGCACACTTGGCTTGGAGTGCTCCAAGTGACAAATCCTGAGTGGTCTTGGGACTGTCATTTGAAGGCAGACCTCAGCTGTACCCTACTCATCTCAGGCTTGAGTGTCACCTCCCTCTACCACTCGTAACAATTCATATTTCTGTATGCTGGGAAGTGCTAACCAAGATCAAGGATGCAGGCTTGCAAGCAGCAAGAAAAACCTTCTGCAGCTCCCCTAGATACTGCGGCTGACCGACACTGCTCTGCAGCCTGATGCAAAACCAGAGCAGGATGATGGAAACCATCAT
The DNA here is from genome assembly GCF_034619465.1 of Leptosomus discolor. Classification (NCBI taxonomy): domain Eukaryota; kingdom Metazoa; phylum Chordata; class Aves; order Leptosomiformes; family Leptosomidae; genus Leptosomus; species Leptosomus discolor. The sequence goes on along the minus strand of NC_141395.1, from coordinate 16,906,670 downwards.
AATAGACCCCGTCAGGATTAGCTGGAACAGCCAGTGCTCCATCCCTGCCCTGGGAATCAGAAAGTGTCAGTAGTCCAGACCAAGAAACATCCCTGTGGAATCTGCTCTACTGGTTAATCACCACTGCCCTTAAAAATTAATAACAAAACAATAATAGTAGACAGCTGTGCTTTTCCTGCCTTTTATAGCAACATTCCCACAGAGCAGCAAGGGACATTGTTTTGGGTGCACAAACAGCTTTTGGGCCACGTTCATGCCTTCATCTCTTTTTCCATAGCCTACCTCTCACCTGCTGGACTCCACTCACCAGAAGGCAACCAGCCTGCCACTTCCACTGCAATAAAACAAACCAGCCAGCAGAAAAGCACACGGACTATATGGGGTTTGCGTGGCAAGGCTTTGGTAGTGGGGTGCTGCAGGGGTGGCTTCTGAGAGAAGCTTCCAGAAGCTTCCCCCATGTCCAATTGAGCCAATGCCAGACAGCTCCAGGACGGACCCACCGCTGGCCAAGGCCAAGCTAATCAGTGACAGTGGTAGCGCCTCTGGGATAACATATTTAAGAAGAGGGGAAAAAACTGCACAATAAACTGCAGCTGGAGAGAGAAGTGAGAATATGTGAGAACTAACTCTGCAGGTACCAAGGTCAGTGAAGAAGAGGGGGGAGGAGGTGCTCCAGGCGCTAGAGCAGAGATTCCCCTGCAGCCTGTGGTGAAGACAGGTGTCCCCCTGCAGGTCCACAGTGGAGGAGATATCCACCTGCAGCCCATGGAGGGCCCCACGTTGGAGCAGGTGTATGCTTGGAGGAGGCTGTGACACTGTGGGCAGCCCATGCTGGAGCAGGCTCCTGGCCAGGACCTGTGGAAAGAGGAGCCCACACTGGAGCAGGGTTGCTGGCAGGACTTGTGACCCTGTGAGGGACCCACACTGAAGCAGTTCTGTTCCTGAAGGACTGCATGCCATGGGAGGCACCCATGCTGGAACAGTTTGTGAAGAACTGTAGCCTGTCAGAAGGACTCACGGTGGAGAAGTTCATGGAGCATGGTCTCCTGTGAGAGGGACCCCATGCTGGAGCATGGGAGGACTGCAAGGACCTTTCTCCCTGAGGAGGAAGGAGTGGTGGAGATAATGTGTGATGAACTGACTGCAACCCCCATTCCCCATACCCCTGTGCTGTTGCAGGGGAGGAGGTAGAGAATTCAGGAGTAAAGTTAAACCCAGGAAGAAGGGAGGGGTGGAGGGAAGTTACTTTTAAGATTTTGTTTTAATTCTTATTATCCTACTCTGATTTGATTGGTAATAAACTAAACTGATTTCCCCAAGTCAAGTCCGTTTTGCCCTTGATGGTAATTGCTGAGTGATCTCCCTGTCCTTATCTCAATCCATCAGCCTTTCTTTATATTTTTCTCCCTCTGTCCAGTTGAGGAGGGGGAGTGATAAAGCGGCTTTGGTGGGCACCTGACGTCCAGCCAGGGTCAAGCCACCACATGGACACACGCAGCAAGCTTGGTCCTAGCCTGGGTGAAGCTTAGCATTCCTTCACATTCTGGGTTGTGGAAAGAGTTTTCAAACCAGGCTCATAGCAACCTTTTAGACGTCGCACTCAGTTATGTAAAATATTTTCCCTGCTTTGGTAGTTGGCAAACTTTGTTTTATAAGACAAATGGAATTTATTAATGCAAAATATTTATCAAGTCTTTGTATTTTTTTTTCCAAGGAAGTAGAGAGGTTGACCAGCAGTCTTTCATCTTTGTTGGCTTCTGAATGTTAAAAATGCAGCTGCTTCAGAGCAAGACCACAAGCCAGAGTCTTTCTTATTTCCAGGCAACCCCATTTTCTGCAAGTGATGGCAAGTTCTCCCTTTAACAAAGGTACCATCTTCCTGCAGTGATGGCAGGGAGTGCTCCTGAAATATATTCTCAAAGGCTTGGGTGATCTCCATCCTACAGATGAATGACAGAGGTAAAATGCAGCATGCAGGGTCCTCTGTTCAGCCCTCCACAGATGGGCAAAACAAGAAGATATTCCATACCTCAAGGATCTCACATTGTCCAGGAGGGTGCATGTAAGGTGAGAACAGACCAAAAAAGAAGGGAATTAGCAGGAAAGGGGAGGACAGTACATTGGCCAAATGAAGTAGCCTGATCCCCACATACAACCACTCTGATATCTGCTCTCCATCCTTTGGAAACAAAAGTAGTAACTGGCAGCTCTACCACCATGTCTAATGCTTTGGATTCTCCAAGTAAGCAATGTGAAATGACTTATCAGTGCTTGAGGTCCATGTTGTAAAAACCATCACTGTCTTAAGCTGCTAAGCACTGATTTGGTAATAAAAATCCAAACCAAAGCTCTTGGTGATGGCCAAGCTGCTGATGAGCTTAGATGACAAACCAGTTTCTTTAGGCTTCCATACCTGTCTGATTGTTTACCATCTTGTATCTTTTCTTTTGACTGCTTTCTTTGTTTTGATACATATCAGCATAGTCTTCACCTGAGGTCTGTAAGGACTATCATGGCATTCACAACATTTTTGTCAGAAGTGGACCTACTTTGGAGTAAACACCTCTGCTTGCTACAGGAAGTTGCATTTACTTCTTTCTTGTTCTTCACCCAAAAGAAGAATACATCTTCAGCTGTATTTGTTTAATGCCTAGATTATTTATTTATTCCCCTTCTTTCCTTGCATGACTTAGGTCTGCTCTGCATTTAAGGGTTTTTAAATGTTCCCTTTACAGATTTGCCTTTTAATCTCAAATCCAATCCATCACGGTAAAAATACTTTCAAATCCAACAGCTTGGATGGAAACAGACATGACTGATAGAGACTAAGATCCTATCTTCAAGCAATCAGTTTAGCCTCACAGCTGGGATATTGGAGTCAATCTTACTTTGCATCAAAACTTCTCCCTTCAAAGGTGAGGCTCAGTAGTAGGTGGTGACTTGGAAGGACTATATTCAGTGAAAAAGGCAAGTGCCCTTTTGGTCCACCACTTAACATCTCCCACGAAATAATATTTATTTGGAGGACTCAGGTCCTCTTTCCACACTTTCAAAGAACTGGAGCCATTCCAGAACTGCCTGAAGGGGAGAGCAAAGCAGTGACTTGCAGGACATTTGTCTCTGGGTGGGCAAGGGCTGCAGAATAAAATGTTCCTCTTACAATAATGAGATTTAATTAAAGAAATGGAGAGGGGTCACAGAGCAAATTCCTAAAACCAAACTCATGGAGTTATAAATAAATACTCCCTGGTATGGACAGAGGTCCCTTTGGAAAAGCCCACTGAATCAAGGCTGAAAATATTCCGTTTTGATGAATAAAATACCCAAAAAAAGTCGTCATTAACAGGAGAGCTACCAGGTCCAGGAGGGGCAGTTCTTCACTCTCCAGGTTAATGGTCTTGTCACAGGAGTGGGCCAAGATCACAACGCTCTGAGCAGAGAGAGTGTGAACAAGAAGCACCTTAGTGGACAAGTGGGGAGTCATCACTTGGCCTGGACTATCCTTCCAGTTGTCTCAAGAATGGCCTCTTCTGTGCCAAGGTCTGCCTTTGGCTTTCCAGCCCTCCGTTCATCCCAGGCTGTAAGGAACGCAGGCTCTGTGGCCCCACAACTCGATTTCCTCTGCAGCAGCTTCCCTGCATCCCCTGCTGAGCTCCTTCCATGAAGAGCAGGTAGGACTCTGAGCTCGCAGTGGGGCAATCTAACATCCCAACCCAAACACAAACTCTTGCTCCCAGGGTATGTCCATCAGATGACCAAAGGCCAGAAGAGTACATCAGAGGCAAAGCCCAGGGAATCTTTTACAAAATTCACATTTTGAAAGTGCAGCCCAAAGCCTCAGCTGGTGTAAGCTAACAATATTGTGCTTGTAATTGCTCAAAACAAACACCCAGGCCAGCTCTCCCTCTGCTGCCACAGGGGCAGGGGACAGTCGTGACCCTGCATACCACAGCAGAGCTGGTGAGGGCAGCTCCAACCTGTTTTGCCTCCTGAGAAATCAAGTGGAGAGGTGCTGCCAGCAAGGCCCCAGCCCTGCAGCCCCCCAGTCTGTGCACTGGGAAGCTCGGACGCTTTCTCACAGTGACACTGCTCACACTCTGGGCCAGAAGGTGAGTAAGAGAGGACAAGAGAAGAAACAAGAGGCGGGCAAAGGTTGAGAGAAAGCTGGCCTTTTGGCTCTCCAAGTGCTTATGCAAAATTTTCTCAAGTGAAGCTCAAGGGAGGTTTGCAGCCTGACATATCAATGGATATGTCCTAGGAGAAGGTTTCTTTTATGGAGACATTGGGGTTTCAGCAGTGCTGCACTGGGTTCTCCCCTCTTTCTTTGCTTTGGCAGTTTCAGACGCCATTGCAGCACTGCCCTTTGCCTGGGGCAGAGGGAGAGAAGCAGCTCAGGCCTGAAGCTCTAATCTGCGGGTCTGCAGGTCCCTGCCTGGCTGCAGGCACCAGCTCCAGGGCTGTTCTACACCACTATAAGCACTAGGGGGGGGGAAACAAAAGGGGAGCACGACAGTCTCATTCATTTGCTAATAGACTACTGAAAGAAAGACATCAAATCTACAATTGCCATGCAAGGATAAAGGCCAGCTCGCTAAAAAGAGAGGAAAAAGCAAGAGGCCAAGGGAGGAGAAGAAATGGATCAGGTTTTCAGAAGCACCCCAAAATACACACTTCCAATTCAACAGGAGCCCCAGGAGGCTAAGCAGGGCAGTGACACCAAACTGTTGAACGCCAAGCAAGCACTTTTTTCAGCTCTGGTTAGAAAAATTCTGTCTTGCAGATCTGCCATAGTTCATATGTTCAAAGCACCAGTGTACAGAAAGGAGAAGGGTTGGGGTTTTTTGGGAAAGGAGGTGGAAAAAAAAGAGCACAAACCCTGCACTGGGAAAGCCACACCGATGAGCTTGTTAACATTTGAAGAGACTGCTTGGCATGATTCCTTACACAGATTCCTGCCAAGAATTTGCAAGAGGAAAGTATATTTAGCAATCCAAGGCATGCCAAAGCCTTGTCAAGAGAAAAAAAAACACATTTTTGAATATGTGGAATAGCAATTAGACATTTTCTAAGCAGCCATTTTCAAAATGCATTCAGGCATCTAATAAGGGCACCTGAGGCATATCCACAACTCTGCCACACTCCGTGCCTCAAAAGACGTCCGCTAAGGATCGAATACTTGGAGGAGGGATATGTTACCGATGGCAACTGCCCGCTTCCAGAGCACTGGGGCTGGTTTCAAGCAGGCAATTCTCTGTCACCCTGAGCCACTGGAAACGCATGGTCTCATGTTACTGCGTTATCACTTTGTAGCATCCTTTAAGGAATCATTTCTCCAAGAACAGCTGTGAGCCATGCTGCATTGCTGGGAAGCAGAGAGTTGTTGCCTGTCCACTTCTTTCATGGGAGCTGGACCACCAGCTCTGTGATGCTCTGCTTCCCCACGTGGACCTGCTGAACATCCAGGCGAGATGAGCAGCAGGTGGAGGCTGCTCATGTAAAATCAGATGGTGACTTGCAGCCCATTACAGTGGTGCTCACATCATACCCCAGCTCTGGCTGGTTCTCTCATTGTCCAACACTCTGAGCTGCAAAGCCAGCGATAAACTTTATCACTAAAGCTCCTTTCTTTCTAGGGAGAGACCTAGAAAATTGTCCTAGGACAGGGTACATCTGCCCCAGCAAGGCAACTCACCTGCATCGGTCAATCTTGTTTCGGAAGTGCTGTTGGGAATCTCCCTGGGATGCAGCATGGAGGAAGAGGCATGAAGGTGCTCAGGAAGGCAATAGGCAGCCCTTGATCGTGCACGAGGATGAAGGCAGCTGACCATACAGTAAGGCCAAGACATTTGCTGTTCATGGAAGTTAAAAATCACGCTGGGATATGCTTAAAACAATGGTGCCCACCACTCATAAGTGCCAGGCTGTATTGTAGTGAAATCCCTAAGACACAAGGTGTAGCTGCACATGGGCTGAGTTCACACCACCTGTAAGTCAGGAAGCACAGAAGGGGCAACCAATGCCTGTGGCTGAGGTTTCTCATCCCTGTGAGCCCTAAGTCCCAACAGTCTTTAATACGTGGCATAACACAAACGATGCCCCCGAAGGCTTAGTATCGTGATCCCTTACAGCCCAAAAGTCTGTCAGTGAGCAGGAGGGAGCAGGAAATGCAAATGGGGTAAAGCCAAAGCAATTATTTTCTTTTAGAAACAGGTAAATGCTTAACACGAGGAGATGTCTTGAGCTCTTTCAGGTTTTGGTTTCCAAGTTTCTTTGGCTCCTGAAACACCTTTGGGCATCTGAAATGCCACCACTTACTGCCACCATCCCCTTGGGTTGTATCCTCAATCCTGAAAAAAAATCCCATGGGACTGACAGATTGCTCTGAGAAAGAAGTCCCCTTCTCACCTGCTCTTCAAAAGCAACCAAGATCCACCAACCTGCTCGGCCACACGTACAGAACATTCAGTCAGAATCAAAGCCTCAATTTCCAACAAACCCTCCTCCAGTTCCCATAGCTGTAGTAATCCAGGTGGGTCAGACACTGCTGTAAGCTCAAACCCTCCGAGGGAAGTGCCAGCACTTTGCTCTCTGCCTCTACAACATCTAAGACGACTCTGTCCAAGTTCCTGACTAAGGCTTAACAACCAGTACGCTGAAAGCACTAAGTAAAATTGTTAAGAATTCCTGTTTTCACCCTAGATTCCCAGAGGAAACAACAAATTTTGAGGATCACCTGGCCAAAACACAGTTGTTGATACAACAAATTCCCCTAGGGTTTAGACAGAGCAACGACACAAATTCAGCTCTGTTGGAGCTGACAAGTGACCACAAAACTCTGTCTCCAAATCTCTCCATTCCTGTTTCTACCTCCTGATCTCTTTTGGCACGGACCCATTTTAGTTTAAAATTACTGTCACTGTCTATTTTAGGAGGAAATCATGAAACGCTGAGCTAAGAAGCTATAGTAAGCGTACAGGTAAGCAAAGCCTCTCTCCTGGATAAGAAGGGAAGCTGAGGAGATGCAACCAAGAAGCAACCTTGCAACACTGAGCAGCAGAGCGGCAGCGTCACCCGCTGGCCGCTCGCAACATTGCCAGCCGACAGCGCTCTGACCAGCATCCTTCCTCTCTTCCCTGCCCTCACTTTGGGGAACCAAAAGTGTGGAATTGGCAGCCCTGAAGGTTCACCAGCACAAATCGCCTCTGCTCAGGAGCAGGCCAGGGTACCACGGTGCCCCTGGGAGCACGCAACACGCCCCAGGAGCTCTGCGGGCACAGCCCGTGCCGGGATGCAGGTAGGACCACACAGTCCAGGTCAAAAAGGTCATCTCACATCCTTATATTCTCTTCCTATTTCTACCCTGCCCAGCTCCCACCCTCTGCAAATATTAATGCCAAAGGTAATTAATAACTTCTTCAGCAGGAATAGAAGTCACCTTAGGTGAGATACCTGTGCAATCACCCTGGGTTATCAACATAAGGAAACATATCCTCTGCATCTGTTAATGAATGGCTATTCACAGCAGTTGAGTGGGATTTAATCAGAAAAGTGTACTGTGATTACAACTTCTGCATTAATGAAGAATGCACAGAGCTGTGCAGAGTCACATCTCAGCACCCAGAACTGGGAGGGGATAGAGACATGGAAATGAGATCCAAGCACACCGAGTCAAGAGTGAAAGGCAATATGCAGAACACCACTATCCTGCTTGCAACGGCAGCAAGAGCCAGTAACACAGGTCTCCACGCAGCAGCTGTCACAGCCAGCTACAAGTCTTCAAGACAGCAGGTAAATCCGAATTTGCCAGGAGCACGCTCACCAGCTTGCCACCTACATCTGCTTTTGGCGGCTGAAGAACTCCAGGAGACAGGAGGACATCTGTAGCTGTTCCAGACTGAGCAGTGCTTTTCTCAGGACTGAGCAGTGACTTTCCTGCGGCAAGCGAGCCACATCCACGGCCCCTGCATCACTGCAGATCCCTGTGAAGTTTTGCTCCAGCAGGAACACCTCATGCAGGTGGTGCTGGTGGTTTTGGGCCTGCAGCTTCACTGAAGACAGCATTTCCCCCTCCTATCCTCAAGCCCACCACCCAGGAAGCTGGGCTGCTGTTTCCAAGCTGCCAGGCCTCCTCTGCCTCAGCCGGCTGCATGGGGCCTCCTTGTAGAAACACGGACCTCCACAGAGCAACCCCTCAGAGGCCCTTCTAGAGACAGAGCTGCACTGCCACACCACCAAAGGAACCTCCCCACAAGCACATCCAGTGTTTTACCAACAAAGGCTTTCACTTGATGACGTAGCAAGCAAAGTAAGCAGTGCTCATGTGGCTTCACTGCAATGTTCCAACAAAAGGGCTCACACAAAGACACCTTTAGCATAATGGAAGTTGTCTTTATGTTGATGCAGTTTAAGAAGTGTCATTGCTCAGAAACCTTCTCAAAAGCGCTCTCCCAAGGCGATGCACAGATGCATGGCCCACAACCTCACTCATCTCCTTGTGAGCTGGCAAGTGGAGTGGCTCCCCCCATCTGCTACACCCCTTTTCCTGCAGGTCCAAACAGGACAGAGCGCTGTTTCTGGACATCCCAGTCTGTACCAGCTGCCCAACCCTTCGTTCTCACGGAGGTTTCCCTGAAGGATGGCTCAGTTACCCGCAAAGCAGCTCCCAGACCACAGGACTTCATAAACCTACGTAGGAAGGTAAGCTGAAGTTGGGGCAGTGCCCCTTAATAAAGTCACTGAGGCAGGTCAGCAGCTGTTTTTCAGGCAGCAGAGACAATCTCACAGTAGCATAAGCCATCCTCACACACCAGTCACCCCATCTTCAGTGGAAGCAGCAGCCAGCAGGAGAAAAGCTGGCTCCTTGAGCTGTTTCACCTATCCACACACCAGTATGCAAGGCACCCCCAAGGGAGCAGAAACAACTGAAAAGGAAGTTCAAGGCGGTTTGGAGACGACTTCCCAAGAGAGCTGGTTAGCATGAACCAGGACCAGCAACAGCAGCGCCCAGGACTAAGCTGGGAGGTCTGACAAGTACCTAGAGAAAGCTGCTGTAGCCATGTCATGTAAGAAAAGCGGCAGCAAAAATTAAGACACGGTTGAACCAAGAGTTTCTTGACCCACAGGTTTCCTTCATAACCCTGCTGCAATAGAAAATACATATGCAGGCCATGATGGTGTTCATCTACAGACAAAAATGAGTCATTGCTTCTGAGGAGTCACCCACTGCCACCTCCACTTCAAGCCTGTCACACAACTCTCTCATCCTGCGCTACAGGCAGAACAAAGTGTGTCAACGGAGACATGTGCAGCGATCTCTCTCCCAGGAAGCAGACTGTCCGAGTCCCAGGGAACAACCCTCATCACGGTTGGGAGGTGACACCAAGCATGCACAGGCGGGTATGAATGACACCGGATCCTGGATACAGGGATTCACTTTGACAAGGGAAGTTTACAGCACCAAGTTAAAAAAAAAAAGTTTAGGAGCCAAGTTCAGGGACACTGCAGTCAAAACTTCTGAGCCAGACTTCTTGCAGCTTGGGAAACGGTTCCTGCTTAAGTCCAGTTCTGAATGTATCTTTCAAAGGTGTCAGGGTCATCAATGACATTATTGCCTTAGTTCATCACCACCCAAATCCACTTGAAGTTTAAGCTGGAGCAGAAGCAAGCAACCACACCACCTCTTCCTATTTTTCCTCCGGCAGCCATCAAGGTCATTACAAAGACTCAGGTTTTCTGACCTGTATTGTTCAGGAAGGGAGAGGTGCTGCAGTCACCAAAACACCCAGACAAAAACACCTCAAACCAAATTGAAACTCACCTGACAGACCATCAAAAACATTCCAGCACCTTAAACCTGACAGTCTAAAGGAACAATTTGGAGGCAATTATTAACCCGAACAGTGTTTTTTCCTCCAAGACTGAATGTCCCAGGAGTTGGCTCAACGTGAAAATTTATCCTTGCAACGCAGCACAGATGAGGCACCTTGAACACGCAGACATGGAAGCCTGCTACCAGCCCTAGGAAGAGCAAGCCATAGGAAGCATTCCAGCCTAACCTCGAGATCCACAGACCACACAACATGTAACGGGCCGTAGCAAGCCACCGTCTGTAGCTGGCACCAGGAAACTAGCCGCACCAGCCAGCAGCAGAGGTTGGTAACTGCTCTTTTCCTGCTCCAACCCCCGCCCCCACGCCAGTCATGATGCTCTTTTCTCCATCTTGCAGCAGCGCCCTACTCCCCTGAGCCCTCCTCAAAGGCAAACGGGAAGAGGCAGAGTGAGGTTTCCCATGTTTTCCCCTTATATATGTCCATTCCTCCACACTATTCCTCATATCAAGATGAGCCAGGCTTCTTCAAGCTACTTAAGCTTTCCTCAGATCCACTTCAGCGCATTCCAGCAACAAAGTATGCTATTAACTGGAAAGGAAAAGTGTTTTTTAATGGCTTCACCAGTAACAAGAGCCACTCAACTACCAGATAGCACTATTACTGCCTCTGCAGTTAGACCTATAAATACAGTACAGCAAGACAGGACTCTCTGCAGAGATACGAACATGATTCCACTCCGTTATCACCTTTTTATTGTTAAAAGAAGAGATCTTGACAGTGGGGGGGGAAAAAAAAAAAAAAAAAAAAAGATGTTTCACGAGGAGAACAGGAAGCAGCTTCTACTGGTCTTTCAATTCCTTCAGTCTTCTGATGGCAGACTTGACTGTCACTGCAGAGGTGGTACTGGAAGAAGAAGAAGCAGAGTCATTTGCACGTGGCAGAACAACCCATGACAGCGTTATTTGTTTGAGAAAGCACTAATCATTTCAAAGTCACTGTCTGATTGCGTTGTCAACAGGAGGCTAATTCCACGCTGGTTTTCATGACCACAAAGCGCAGGCCTTTGCCTACAGAAGCACACGCAACTTCACAAGCTACATCTCCACCTGAACGGCCCAGTCACGCACCGACTGCAGGCACAAGCACGTGGGCGCAGATCCTCGTGACCACTACGCGTGGGGCAACGGTGCCTTCTGCCAGCATTGTGGGGGAAGGAGAGTAAAGAAAGGGAGGAAGCAAGGGCACCATCACAGTAAGAATTATGATGATCCAATGCTTTTAAAACAAAAGCAAAACGTGGAAATCGTTTTTCTTGGAGTAAACCTGGTTTTGCCCACTGTGTCTGTGTCTCTGAACAGAAAAGGCTGAGGTAGTAACCAAAAAAAATGCTGCTTAGGGTTTGAAAGAACAGGTAAGAGCTCCCTTACACAATTAAGATTTTTATACACTCAAAAGAAAGGAAAAATAATCCCCAGGTCAGAGGTGTAATTTATTAGAAGCTGTTAAAGCTCTTTTTAGAATAGGTCAGACATCCGTCAGGTGTCATCCGTACAGATGACTCCACCCTGAGACGGCTGCAGGAAGCAGCCATTCTCCCTGCTCCTTTCCTTCCAACACCACCAAAAAACCTGGCTCAAGCCAAGACCTTGTACAACAACAACTGTAGCTTACACCTCCAGTAAGAGATGCTACTACAGACAAGGCAGAGACTACTTTGATAAAAATATTTGTTTCAGCATTTGCAGATGTTTCAATTTCTTTATTTGAAGTCTGGGAAAAGATGCAGAGCTTGTGTTTTTGAAAAACAAGAACAACGGCTTTGATAAAGCCCAGAGATTAAGGAATTTTGGAGGGATTCACCAAAATCAGCACCAGTAATATGATGTATAAAATGCAATATTAGCAGAAGCTGCCCAAGAGATACCGGAAAGAATGGCCATCAAATCAAATTTGATCCATTCCAATCAAATTTTAACACTGCAAACAGAAAACCCCCAACATATCACTAACTCAAGACAAATCTACTTAATGGTTAGTAGAGTAAAAGAAAAAATAATTTAAGAAAAAGGCTGTATTATGCCTCAGCTATGTGAGAATAAATGCTGATCAGAGCTTCTTCATGTCCTTACTTGTAAGTCCAGGCACCACCAGCAACTGTCTTCATGCAGGACCCACAGTGCCAGATCCCCACAGCCTTCCTCTTCATTTTGGTCTGTTATAAAAGAAAAAGGAAGAAGAAAAGGGCACTCTCCATCAGCTGAACAAGCCAAAAAACAAACTTCAGGCAAGGACTTCAGCATCACATATAAGCCTAGTTAAGACACACAAGGATCAGGGAATGTTTTTACTGAGATTTTTCAGAACAGGGAAAGTCCTTCTGAAACACTTCTTCATTCAGCTATGAAGTGGGTCACTTCTAAACACATCTTCAAAAATTCAGCTCCTTTTGAAGGAGAAAATCAGTCAGGAGTTACCCTGCTCATAACCACTGCCATTCTCACCCGATCTGATGACCAGTCACACGCTGTTACTGGTGCTCCCCAGACATCCCAGGATTGCTCCAAAACGGCCCCCTCTGAACAGCACCCGAAGAGCGAGCAGTGGGTGCTCAACGCCTCTCAGCCAGGACAGCCTCCACCGCCTCGCAAAGGCGACAATGGGTTTGCCTACACCTGGACTGAGTTTAGACAGCTCTGCAAATGGGGTTATCAACACTCTCACTTCACATGAGGAATATATCAAATGTAAAAAACCCAGATGGAAATCACTTTAAATTTAAAAATCTCCCGACCCGTGCTCCGCCCGCAGCGGCCTCCGCACTATCCCCCCGCCGTGCCCAGCCACTTACAGACACCTGCTTTACAGATATCAATAAAAATTATCTGGGAAAAGCGCAAGCTGATGGGCCTCTCAAACTGTCAAAAACCAGACTTAAGAGTGAATTTTGATCACATACATGAGCAGGTAAGATTAATTCTTATCAGAAATTCTTCCCCATCCAGAGTTATTCAGGACACAAATATAAGTAAGCAACTGCAACCAAAAGTTTTAAGTGGGAAAAGCAAGGGCTCTTCCTCCTCCAGGTAAGCTGTAAAGTTACTGAAGGAAAAAAAAAAAAAAAAAAGCCCAAGTCATAGCTTTGGTATTAGGATAAGAAGTGTGGTGTTTCAATTCTCCCAGGTCTTTTTATCAGACACCAAAAACACACACTATGGCAGCATTTCTCACTATTTTGTATAATGAAATACGATTTCTGTTTGTTTTCATTTGACTACCACTAAACATGCACGTGAAATGCGTACTAACTCTTATAAGAGATTCTGACAGCAGCCTAGAGCTCACTAAACACTGTCTCAAAACCAGCCGAGTTATCTCTTCAGTAGAAAAATTACCAAAGCATCAAACTGCATTCCTAGCATCAATAACAAAGTTATTTTTAAAGGCTTTTTTTAGGGAAGGAGGTCTCACCTTGCCACAGAAGGAGCAGGTATACTTGGCATGCTGGCTAATTTCAATCTTCTTCACCATTTTCCTAAGAGATGCACCGTAGCGGGTACCATATTTACCCACAATCCCAACCTTCTTGGTGCGCTTGGCCTGTTGGGAGGCAAACCAGAAGACGCTTCAACGTTACGGAGATCGCCATCTCCGCGGCTGCTCCCCTCTCCTGACACACCAAGCGCTCAGCACTCAAAAGCGGCGCTGCAGCCGACCAACGCCTCTCCCCGACGTTGTCAACAGGGTATTAGTTCTGAAACGGCGCGAGGCTCACGCTGCCGCAGCCTCCCCAGTTTCTACTGGGGCACCTGGGGCAGAGGGCCGCAGCCTGGCAGCCGAGGACGAGCAAAGCCGTCCCTCCCCAGGGCCAGCCCGCTCTCACACGAAACGCTGCAGCCGGCAGAGCCGCCCACCGGGCACCGCCACCCCTTACCGCGCAGCCCGCCGTGAACCCGGGCCCAGCCTCTTCCCGGGACACCTATTCCGCTTCCCAGCGTCTCCGCCGCCGCCCTGCCATTGCCCTCCCCTGCAGGCCGTCCAAGCGGGAGGGAGCCCCTCTCGCAGCCCAACGAGGAGGCAGGGCCCACACCGGGCCCCAGCCCGGCCCGCAGGTTCTCCCGACCCGTGCTCCGCCCGCAGCGGCCTCCGCACTATCCCCCCGCCGTGCCCCGCCGCCTCAGGGCGGCGACCCCGGGGAGGATGGCGGCGGATGGCGGCGAGCGGGCCGCGGCCCCCCAGCCCTACTCACCATCTTCCTGCCCGGCGCCGACGCTGAGAGAGAAACCCCAACTGCGCAGGCGCAGTATGAGCCGGCGCCGCCGGAAGTGAGGCGGCGAGGCGACGGCGGGTGGAGCGGATGGGGCTCGGAATGGGCCTGTCTGCACCGTGGCGGTGCGCAGCTCTATGGTCGCGCTGGTCCCTTTCTCCCATGGCAGCGGGTTACCCAAAGCCCGGAGCCCACAAACCACAACCCAGCTCTCGGGAGATGCCTCGCTCGGAAAACACCGTGCACCAGGGAAACCCAAGCGGTACCTCAGCCCCAGCAGCGCCGACAGGAGATGTTCCCCAAGAGCTCAGATTCCTGGATTTCCACCCAAGGAACCCACAGCAGGGAAGGAGATGGAGCAGTGGAATTCACTCACCTCATTTTCGAAGAAAATAAGTAGTAGGTAGATGTCGGAATAAAACGAACAGCAAGCCAGACTGGAGCTCCAGAATGGGTGAAAAAAAAGTTTGAAAAAATATATATCTAAACCCACGAGGAAGAATTCCAATCTCAAAACATACCAAACCCTAAACCCTGAGGTTTCAAGATAACCCAATCAGGTGCAACCACGGTAACTACGCAATTTCCTTGGTGACATCCAGTGCTGAGACAAGCAGCCATAAAAGTCTGTGTGTGCCACTGCAGAGGTGGCCTCCTGGCACCCAGGCGGTGGCCCCAGACGGCTGGGACACCTGAGCCACCTCCCCTACCAGCCCCAAAGCGCAGGGCCGGGACCCTGCAGGGCTCCTCTGCCGCTCAGCCTGGTGTGGGTGAGCAAAACTTGTACCAACGCCGCTGAGCTGCCATGATCCTAACGGGATTAACAACCCACCCACCTCCATTAAGAAATGTAACCCGGTCAGCCCGAGAGCACTTTAACGCGCAGAGCCGGCTGCGGCTCATCCCCTCTGCCAGGAGGGATCCGAGGCTGCCCAGCCCACCCGGAGAAACCATCCCCTAGTACTTTTAAGGTGCTTTTCCTCCTGTGACAGGCCCACACCCACTCCGGCTGCCCCAACCCACGACAGCCCTCCTCTTCATTTGCAGTCTATTTAATTAACGGGGAATTAACAACTACAATGTACCCTGCCACTGGGCTTGTCTTTCCCTGGCTGGGGTCTGCACTTTCAGAGACGCTCATGGACAGATGCCGCATCCCCTCTTGGCTCTTGCGTCGAGTTTGAACACTCTCATTTTTAATCCCCTCTGTCGTACCCGGCTCCCTGATCACCCCTGCAAGCTCTGCCCATGCCTGAGCAGGTCCTGCCGGGAGCTGGTGGGCCAGAGTCCTGTTCCAGATGAGGGCTCAGCGGGGCTTTAGGCAACGGTATTTATATCTCCCTCTGTTGAGTCAAAATCTCATTTGATATAGCCTAGGAATATATTTGCCCTTTTCAGATCCTCATCATCATGATGACTCACAGGATACGTCTTTGATACCAAAGCATTAAAAGGAAAAAAAGTTCCTTTGGCTGCTTTGTGACTGTTCGGTTAAAAAATTAAAATAATGACACCCAACACATCCAGGAGAGAGGATCTAGTGATGCTCTCCAGTCTGTAACTACAGAGTTAAAGTTCGCCGTGACAGTACACCGCATGGTCGTAGCCTTCATCTACCAGGCAGCTCTGCCAACAACCAAACCCAGCCCCCTCAGGGGACAGCCATTCCCAGCACTGCCAAAATAAACGTACGTTTCCAGAGACCGAGGAGATGGATGCAGACAGGCCAGCACAGCTCCAAAAGCCTTGCCTCGACAGCCCACCACCTTGAACCTCTCCGCACGCCCCAGGCTGGCCAGCTTCGTGTGCGGAAGACTTAGTTTGAACTGCTCCATTTTATTGTTCGGGTATTTTTACCTGTTGTTCCTGGTTTGGCATCCTTCCTGGAAACACGCCTTTCTCTAACATGGGTGAGAGCACAGACACAGGTGTACAAGCAGGCATCCAGACACAGTAAGATGCTCCAAGATCCAGTAAGATGGAGCCTTCCCTTTATTCTACTGGGCTTTAGATAATGCCAAAAAATCACAGCTATACCATCTTCGACAAGCAGGTGTACGAGTTCTCAAGAGCACTGCATGTTCCTGAGCCTGCCTGCGGATTTCATTGGCAACCTGCACACTACCTTGTACAAATTCTCCTCAGCAAGCCTTGGAGAGCCTGCCTGAGCCTGCTGGCAGCTTCCCAGCCACCTCCTCATCATATTAATGACAGCCTAATGGTGTAATTGGGCTAAGGCCTGCACAGTCTTTCCAACGCCTTGATGTAACGATTAAAAGCACTTTCCTGCAAGGTTCTTCTCCCCTTTTTCATCTAGTAAGGCTAAAGTGAACCTCAGGTGTGCCTGAAGAGCCTTTGTAACTCTGCAGCAAACCAGCTGAGATTTTACTGGTCCTAACAAAGAAAGAACAGGGCTGGGATTTATCAATATATGGATAAGATAAACCCAGTTTATGAGAAGCAGTATTCTCCAAGGGTACTTTCAGCAGATTTCTGAAAAATACTGTTTTGAAGTCGCTGTAGCTTTACAAGGAGGAACACAATCACTCCTATAGGAGATGACAATACGGGTATACAAATAATGCCTTCCATAATTTTTTTCAGTAGGCAGAGAGCAACATTTCTCACCCCTTACTCAGAACCATCTCTGCAAGTAGAAAGATCATGTGCTCTAGAAACAGATAAAATGCTCTGTGTTCAAGCAGCAAGACACTTAAAATGTCAAAAAGTATTTATTTACCTCCTGGCCAGCTGTTGGAGCAAAAGAAATGATGTTTAACTCGCTCTGTCTCAAACCCAGAGATCAAGCATTTCCTCCAGTCGGCCAGCCACAGGATCCTTGGTCCTAGCCCTCTTCACTTGCACACACACCAAAGCACCTTCTGCAGTCATGAATGAAAAGCAAGTCTCCACCCAGCACAATTGCACACACAGCCTGTTAAGGCATTTCCATGACAACACTTGCTGAAAACAGGATAATCAAACCCTTGGATGCAGGAAAAAACATCCCAGTTATTATCAGGTTGATCTTGTAGCACAAACTTTTTCCTCCTCGACTGCGGAAGAGAGGTCTTTTTGTTAGTACCTGGAATCCGCACAAGCCAAGCACGTCATCTGCACAGCGTGTTAGCTTCTGGCTTCCAGAAGCCCAATGTAAGCCTTTTCCCCCACCCTTTCCTACAGGTTATGACTGTAAACCATAGATCACTACTACCTCCATGAAATTGTATCTTCTCCTGTACTCCACAGTCACATTTGCTTAACACTAGCCCATTTCCAACTATATTCTAGTACTAAGACCAGAAGTGCGAAAGACATTAACTTGGGATCACACTACACCGCACTGGCAATAATACACAAAAAATTAAAGACGACCACACAGAGATGCCTGGAAAGACCAGTTGCAATAAACAGAGCCATCTGCCTTTACATCAAGCCCACATCAAAAGTGGCCTCTGGGGTTTTTGCAGAGGCATCGCTGCCGTGAAGTGGAATAAGGCAAGGCCCAAGGGACAGCGACTGTGTCACAAGCTCCTGAAAGGAACCAAAGAGCAGGTTTGCTCAGGTGACACTGAGGCTGGGAGTTCAGGTCTCCCAGTTCACAGGGCCGACAGCATGATAGAGACCATCATAAAACCCAGGCATCTTCATCACTGCATCAAGCAACAGTGCTGCTTTTGGCATTCTCAGTGTAATCTGCACAGAGTTGTAGTAGGAACAAATAACAGGTCCTAGGGTACCAGCCTAAATGTCTGATTGAAGTAGCTGATTCATCTATAAGCAAAGTATCATGGGAGTTTCCCTTTTGAAAGTTGACGCATTTTAGAAAGCACAAAAGGAAGCATCCACAGAAAGACCTATCTTTCAGCCATTGTAAATATTTTAAAAAGCTAATATTTCCACTGCATCACATATTTCTCAAGTTTAAGATCCAAATGGGAGGTGAAATTCTAAAATAGGAGAAGTACCAAAAGCTTGGAAACCATGACTTGAAACAACTTTTTATTTCAACAGCTCAGTCCAGAACCATCAGTTTCTTACAAAACAATAGCAGAAGTCTGCACATGTCCCCCTCTCCTCACTCATCTGTGGAAATCAGTCTCAAGTCTCGAAGAAAACACAGACCCACACACCCTTCCTGAGCAGCCAGGCTTAGTCCCTGGCAGTTAGCACAAGCTTCATCCTCCACTGACACAAGAAGCACGTGCCATGGGGCAGGTCCCAAGATTTAGCAGATCCTAAGATTTAGCAGATGAGGCCAGAGATCAGCGTGCTCAGGCAGACATGTGCCTAACAGGCAATACGCACCTCCTGGCAGACAGTTGTACTACTTTGCTTCAAGGAACTGACTGCTCTGCACAGACAAAAAAGTGGGGCTCTGACCTCTCCCCCACCTCCACAGAACATGAATATCTGTCAGGATCTTTTCCCCTCACTGCCAAACTGAATACCAGAGAGACGGTTTGTGAGTGACCGAAGGAAGGGCCAAATTTTGCCAGTGAACTGACTCCTACAAATACAGACTAAAAGTCTTGGGAGATGGAAGACTGATTGTTAAAAGCACTCTGCAGCTGCTGAGAAGTGAGTTTTCACAACAGTTCTGCCTTGTGCAAAGACAAGCATTATCTGCTTCTAAACAAAACAACTGTGGAAGCTGACGTGCTGAAACAAAGCAGCATGCTACTTGCCCATGGCCATTCAGTCATCAGCAAAACCAGGACTGCAAAAAGTGCAGGCTGCTAGGTGTGTGCTGCTCACCTGTCACACTGTCAGATTGCCTTCTCATCCTTTGAGATGAAATGCACTAGAGATACATAAAACTTAGAGTCTTTTATTTTTGAAAACTCAAAAAAATAATACTTGATTGCTTTTGTTTTCTCTTTTTTAATAAAAAAATCTCTTAGCCATCAACTCTTTTGTTGTCACCATTACACTTTAAAAAACTCCTCAATACGCCGCCTTTTGGGGGGACTCACTGAACATGTCTCTCCTCCTGTATCTTGCAAGGCACTGCCAGAGTCAAAGTCGCAGCAAGCATCAGCTGCCTCCAAAAGCAAAACTTCAGTATCATCTCCACTCTCAGAGAAGGTCCTCTGGAAAAGGTCGTAGATGGTCTTCTGCTTTGGATCTGGCTGCGAAATCAGAACAGACAGAACAGGCATACACACTGTCATATAAAAACAAAGTGAGCAACAATCAAGAGGGCACTCCCCCTGAGACAGTGCACATGTGTGTATATATCATATGAGAATATAATACAGACATATATATGTACACATATCTCAGACACATATATGCTACGGAGGCTATCATGTCTCCTTGCATGCAGCAGGTTTGGGAACTCTCTGTGGAGAGTCCAAGTCAAGACACAGATCCTGTGAGGAGCTGGAAAGTCTGGTCTGTGTCACTAAAGGTGGAACAGGTGTGTAAGGTCAGCCTGCCGATCGCCCGCCAATCTAGATGTACACAAGCCAAAGCCCACTCCATCTCTCCCAGGGACGATCGATATTCTTTCAGGTCAATTACCTTAGGGCAGTAATTAGTGGATTCAGCTGTTTTGGAGAAATTGGTTTCTGAAAGACCAGCTTCCCCCAGCACTTTGATTTTCTCTTGAATCATTGGCCTAGGAGAGATAAACAGATATTATTGAAAGGAAGAAAATATCATGCAAGGACATTGTGTCATTTACTATGTGTAGATGACAAAAGATCTAATGGGTATAAACATGGCTTTTCTACCAAAGCTTGTTAGTTCCTCAACCTATCCTCCTCTTGTGTATGATGACTATATGCTGTCCTGGGATATCAATCAATCCAATTTAAAGTAAATAAGTAACAAGAAGAGGATTTCAGGCTATAAATATCTGGAGGACACACACATCCAATAGCAAAGCTAGTTGACTGAGGCAACCAATGGTATGAAGTCAGAACAAGAAGATGCAGCCAAAGGGAGTCCCAAGAGCCTGTGTGTTCAGTCTCCAAGGTAAGCAGTGGAAATCCCCATCAACAGACACATCAGCATTTCTAGGGTATCTCCTGATGTACTGCAGGAGGAAGAATCCATCACTGGCCCAAGAGGCCAACTGCACCTCTGGACAGGACACTTTGAAAGCAGCGAGGGCCACAGCACAATTAATGCATTTACCAAATAGCCTTGTTGTTCTTTTTCTCGCTTTTAAAAAGGATGCCACCGTCCTTCTTTGAAGAGCCATATTTCCCTTCCATTAAGCATTAATGACTGCACGGACAGCATTTCACAAATAAAGGCAGAATTACTGTCATTAACTTTCCATGAAACGTGGGCGATGCATCAGTTTCCAGATCCCTGCATTGTAGGGTTATAATTATTTGCCATCATGATATTCTGGGAACTGCACAAGTTCACTTAGTTCATTTGTTCCTTTAAACAAGGTAATAACAATGTAATTTTGGACTTTAAAATTAACCATCTGGTGGATAATGTCTTTCTATCATTTGCAGGTCAGTCCCCTTGCAGCACTAAGGATTCCTCAGATCCTCCCCTTCCCCAGTATGTCAGATTCCCCAGCCCTAAGGACCAGTGTCCACAGTTAGCTCTCACTGCAGACAAAAGGGCTCAGACCACAACTCTCCAGAGGTGGCTCAGTAGCACTTTTTAGTCCATCCAAAGGGCTCACTGAAGAGCAAGAGGAAAGCAACAGTGTAGTCCTCCTCCACAGCTCCCTGTCAAAGCACTCAGCGGATTGCTCCTCAGACCTGATCCACAGTACATTGAACCATCTCCAGTCTCTGTTAACTTTGCTTGAAAGCACTCAGCACTTTACAGTGCCCTAGCACATGAATGTTCTGGCTAATGTACCTAAGGCAATTCCTTCTCCTCATACAGAGGCTGTGAAGATTTTAGATGCATCAACTCTCCCCAGATTTCTCTCAACAGCCCTTTCTTTGTCAGATAACTACATTTATTCCTCCTGCTTGCCATCCCCTTACTTATGTCCACTGTGGCCAGGCCATGTCACCAGCTCACAGCAGCCCTGATTGGCAGTTACTGCTCCTCCCCTCACAGGCTGTGGAAATCAGCACTAACACTAAGTGCCTTACATCACATATGTGACAAACAGTGAAAACAGGTGGCAAGAGAACCAAAGAGTCTTTCTCACTTCCTACCATAAGTAGTCATCAGCTGTGCCTTTGGCCACCAGGTAGTGAACATTAACGGAGCTCGTCTGTCCAATGCGATGTGCCCGATCTTCTGCTTGGATCAAAACCTTTACGTAAAAACACGACGCAGAAAATAACGTGAGAACTGCAACACCTAAGAAATAGGGTAAGCACCAGAGAACTGGGAGATCTCATTTCTTGCGCTTAGCACCTATTTCTCATCCGGATCCTATTAACACCTACATCCTCAAACACAGACTAAGCCAGGAAGTAACCTGGTGCAACAGGTTCCCAAAAGGCACCAAGCATTTTTCAAAAGCAGAGGGTCAGCACTGGTGATGGACCCTTTCAAGTCTTGGCTGGGCGAGTGCTTGAGAGCTCTATCAAGTTAAGAAATAGGAGCATGTTTCCCTTTCATGCCATCTTCTCCAGCCAGCAAGCTGTGTAACCAGCCTCACTGGTTCAAGCCCAAGCACCTGGGGATGCACAGACAAGTAGCCATCAGAGAAAAAAAAAAGAGAAAAACCTAGAGAAAGTCCCCTGCCCATTACATGTCCTCCTAAGCACCCATGTTTCTGCTCTCCAGGGAGCATCCAACCCCTGTCCCTTCCAGGATGCATACCCCTGGGTTCCAGAAGAGCTCTGCAAACACCACCAGGTCCGCAGCAGACAATGTCAGGCCCATGTTTGCGGCAGTGAGGGACAGGACAGCCACAACCTGCTTCTCTGAGAACTGGAACTTCTGGCACAGAGACTGCCGCTCAGCTGAAGGCGTGGAGCCATCAATGCGAATGTATTCAACATGCTGTGGAAAGGCAGAAAATACTTTTTAGAGGCCTTGTGTCCCCTTTCCTGTATCTTCCTTCCACGTTTTAGTGGATGCTGTTTCCCTTTCCCATGGCAGAGCTGGGAAAGTAAAAAGGGCAAGAGTGGTATTTTTAAGACCTTTCCTCATCTTTAAGGTAGAGGCACTGTAGCTCAGCATATAATGTACCTCCCCTCTGTTCACATCACAGGACTTGCTCTTATGCCCATTGCTCTCCCACCAGTCCCGAGCAACACGAAGGACAGCAACAAGCTGGCAACTGAAGTACAGCGGAAAGGCAGCTGGCTTAATACAAAGCTGAACACTGTCTGTGTGCTGACGTTACAGCTGCTACAACCTCCCTAAATCTTCCCCGGTTTGAAGTGAGAGGAGATGGGATCCTACATGTCTCAGTTGCTCTGTGGTAGGCTCAGGAGAGGCATGACAAACTTGGGTGATGCAGGGCCATAACTCTTCAGTGTCCAACCTCCTTGCTCTACTGGAGGATGCTGCCACAGAGGCAGAAAAGTCACCACTGCCACTGTAAACCATCCTTCACACTACCACTGTAAACCATCCTTCACACTGCCCCAGCATGACCCAGAACTCTTTAGAGGCATCCACAGAAGTCTCACATGAATAATTAGTCAAACAGTCAGAGATGACTGGCAGGTCTATCAAGTCTCCCTACAGTATCCCAGTTCAAAAATGTAAGAGCACCACAGAGATTAAGGCAGCCAGCCATAGCTGGACTTGGGTTGTTACATTCTCCCTCTCTGAGGAAAGCCTGGAGGACAAAGCAGAGATGGCCACACAGGGTAACACTCCTTCAAGAATTCACAAGCCCCAGGGCAGACGATGGATATTAAAGAACACTAAATACAACAAAAGCCATTCACCTAATATAAAGTGCATCCTGCGAGATATTCACCCTGACAGCTCAGCTTCCTCTGTAAAGGGCACATTCAGAAGCACAGCAAGTAGAAATTATCTCTGCCACTAGCTTTCATAAACTATCTGACCAGCCATAACTCTGGGGAGCTCTTAAACAGCTTTGAAGCTGAAATAGTGATGACATTAGGACAACTCAGTCACTTACTTTCTTCTTCAACTCTGCAACTATTGCATCCAGCACTATCTTGTGATGAGCAAACACCAGGAACTTATCATTCCCACTTTCCAGTAACTCCAGGATGTATTCTCTACAGGAAAGAGGAAAAAACCCCAAAACTTTATAAAATTAGGTGCTGAGAGAATATCAGCTTTGCTTACAACAAATTTTAAAGATTCCACTCATCTACACACAGAATCTAGGAAATAGCTTAGCATTAAAACATTGCAGGAAAATGCAAGCAGTAAGTCAAGTCTCCTACAGATTAAGAGAGACACTGCAGGAAAATCCACTCATTTGTCTTCACCACAGCTGCACTGCTGCCTACATTTATACTTGGGTCTCACTGAGAATCAATTTATTATATCCTACCTGAAACATGACATCCCAGACCAATCAACTGGAAGTCTTACTTGATTATCAAGTCTGTATTTCTAACTTTTGCACACTAAGATAATCTGTACACAATTATCCTTCCCATGTTTACTTAGGATTGTTTCTATTTTAGAAGAAAAGGTCTCTAAACATATGAATCCGAGTATCCTAAAAGTAGCTTTTCTTGCAAGGGTTCCCACTGACAATTTACTACAGCTTAACAATCTAAATACATCAGCTATTTCTAGGAATTATCCATTTGTGTGTAGGCTAATGACCAATGAAAGGTAACAAGACTCCTTTTAAATGCAGTTAAACAGTGCTAATTAAGTTAAAACATCTGGCTTTTACCATGGACTAACAGCAGAGCTACAGAACCCATTTCTATGTAGTAACTTCTGTTACAATCAGGTCAACTGGAGCCTGAAAAACACCTATAAGCCTAAAATTTGAAACTAAGTATAGCAACAGCCATCAGAACAGATGATACCAATGTCATCTTTTCTTTGGAACAACAACTTGTTGCTAAGATCAGGAATACCCGAGTTCTTTGCTAAATACAACACAGCTTAGGTCAGCAGCAACTGTCAGAAAACACCAAGCAGGATTTCCAGCACTGTATTAAGATGTATCAGTGCTTTGCAGACAGCTCCCAGGCTTTGTGACGTTCAGATCCCAATTACATGACAATATCATTTAACAAAGAAAACTGGGAGAGGAGTGGGATCGCTGGATTTTACAACAAATATCAAGACAAACATTCAGCGTAGCAAGCAGATGCCAACACATCACATTTTATATCTCCTTCCCATATTCCATTTAACAAATGGCTAGTCATTTCAATGGAAGCAATGGAAGACATCATCACCAAGGGTAAGACATGGCAGGTGCTGATGAACACAGGACAGTACCATTAGCGAGATGGTACTGTACTTTAGCAGCTTATAGTAAGTGGTATCTTAAATGCTACTAAAGACTAGAAAAAAAAAAAAGGACTAGTTCCTACTGGAAAGTCAAGTAAACAGCACTTCATGGTTTTATATTCATTTCACACTTGCAACTGAAATAAAAGGAAGAAAGTCTTCTAACTGTTCACTAACATAAAAGGAAGAAACTCTTTACAGAAATGAGCACTGGGACTCTGAAGTGCAGTTCTGTGCCAAACAGGCAAATTCTGCAGCAAGGTCTGAGACTTGAAATCACACAGTGCACATCAGCTGGTCGTTACATTCAGAGCGCCGTGGAAAAGTAAACTGTTTTCATGTTATTAGCATACTACTTATTAAAAAGTCATACTATATGACCTAAAGCAACTCACTTGCAGTCCCAGCAGGAACGCTAAGGATGAAAGGGCATGGAAAGTCACAGAAGGGAATTATTCCTAGCAACTTTTGCTACTGAGGTCCCATGTCAGCTGTGGAAGAGCCGAGAACTTCAGTAGGGGCTGTGACATCCTTAGAGCACACTACAACTAAAGCTCAGTCTATCTCATAAGCTTTTTGCCTCAGGGTTCCTGCTGCAGCAGGACTGCAGCATCTGTTTTCTCAAATCTGTTGATACTTTTAGTTTCATTACTCCCCCTCTGCTTAACCTGAAAACAGGGTCCAGACCAGGGAACTTGATCCAAGTCTCAAACACCAAGTAGTTTTAGATGGTTCAAATGACAGTTTAGATCCATATCTGGAATGAAATCAGAAGACTTATTCAGTCTAAGAACCCCGAGAGAAGAAAATGTTTAGTGCATTGTAATTAAAATCAATTTTTCCTAAGCTGGCTTGAGGCTATGCTTCAGTCCCTGCACTGTTATCTCTCTAAGGCACCATTTTCCTGTTCTCAGCGGAAAAACACATTTTACTAGGCAAGAATGAAGTAATGACACGCAGCTTACACGACTGAGCAGATTTTAGCTTCTGCTGTTCTGGCGTAGAAGAGGAGAAGAGCTTCCTTCTCCTGTTGTTTCTGCAGAGAGAAAGATAAATAAATGTGAGTCTCGGAAATACCTTTTCTCCTTCTTGTTCACAGATCTGGGATGTCTACTGCTGCCAGTAAACACTTTAGTAGGAAAAAATCAGCCTAAAAATTCACAACAAAAGAAGACCAGAGGGGAAAGTCTCCTACTTGCCACTGGGTATGGCAGATACTCGCACACTCCTGTTTCTGGCCCCTCCCTTCCTACCTCCTACTCAACTCCTACAGTTGGATGACAAGCATATCAACAAATGTAGTTTTAGTTGAGAAAGCATTTCCCAGCTACAATGGCAAGGAAAAACTCTTTAAGTTCTTACAGAACTGTATTAGTAACCTGGGAGCCTGGAACATGCATTTGCCATCCGTACAAGAAAAACAAACAAAGGCATAAATACACTCTTCTCTTTTTAGGCTACTGCTGTGTTCACAATGCAGGTTCAACGAGGCTGTGTTTGTAGGGTGAACAGGATTACAAGGCAAGACAGAAAAGTTCAGGGGCAGGAGGTACGAAAGAAAATTAGAAAGGACTAACGAGAGAGGAAAAAGAGAGAGAAAAATGGTACTTCACACAAAGGGACAAAGTGGAATACAAAAGAAAAAAAAAAAGCTGAGCTGTTTTGATTGTGTTGTCCATCCATTTAAAACTGTGCCTTCAACAGCCTTCCACTGCACCTTCAAATGACGTGTGGCTTTGACCTTCTTTGGAACCCAGGGTACTGTTTTTCCACTGATGTTTTTAGATAAAGGTACCTGAAATACTAATGGCTTATCATGAAAATAGTTTCTGACTTACACTTTCATATCCTTTGGCCATCTTCTTTGCTTCAGCTGCCAAGACAGCTTTGGTCTTTGCACTAATGCCTTCAGGAGCCACCACAACCATTTTGCGTTGCTTTGCTGGAAGCTGGGAAAGCACATCTGATTTCAGACGTCGGATCATGATGGACTCTTCCAGTAAAATTTTCAGTTCAGTTAAGTTGGATGATCCAGAGTAGTCCCAACCCCATGGCATCTGGGAAAGATCAAAGCAGTTATCAGTATCAAACTTACACAAGATCAGTCTGCAGGCGATGCAAGAGTAGAATAAACTTCCAGGGAAACTGGACAAGGGAAGAACTTAACAGGCAGTTGGAAGAGCGATTTGACAAAAATGGCAGTAAAGCAGAAGCGTACAAACTGATCCACCCAACACGAGAAGGTTACTTACAAACTTCCCTTTTTCCAACCTACAACTGCTCGGGGAGGTACAGGCAAGAAGACTATGCAGAAAGATAGGATCCCTACCACAGCGCTGTGCCCTGGTATTTATCCTCAGACAGCAAGGTGCTTCTGCTCTCCACTGACAGCTTTGGGCAGGCCAACAGAACTCACTGCAGTTCTGTGCACACACCTTTACCTCAGCTTTAAGCAGAGACACACAAAAATCTTCTCTAACAGCATGAGGACAAACATCCTTAGCCCAAATGCCCTGACAGAGATGTTACACTTGTCTGACATGCCCAGTAAATGCTAGGTCAAAATTGCCTGTTTTCCTCTATGACCTGCCTCTTGATCTGCTTCCTGACATACTCTGTTTCTGCCATTATCATGTTTGGCTCAGACTCAAGCAAACCATAAATAAATTGTGGCTCAAAATATATCACTCCAAAAATTCTCTTCAAAGCATCATCACCTCAAAGCTCCTCTGAACAAACCCTTCATTTACTCCCCTTTGAAGCACTCTCCTCTGAACCTGCCCTGTCCTCCAAGATCCTGTGTGCAGACAATATACATCTGTTCAATTAATCTCAGCTCATCACTTCTGCTAGTAACCCCAGAGCCTATCATTTGTTCTTGGGAAAGAACAACTAAGCTGACAAACAGTGGCATCAAAATTGGTATATCCCCCAAAAGAAACATCTTTAAACAACTTACTTTTGGACAGAAGACTAATGAGGTTTTTATACTGAAGTAAAGATAAAGAGATACGATTCTGCTGAAGTTTCACAAGTAAGTATATGAAATACAGCCACAGTAACACTGAAAAACCGAGGCAGGAGGGAGGGGAAATCTTCTAATTCCAAGTCTTACTGGCAGTGTCTCAAAAAAAAGCCAAAAATACAACCTTTGGTCTTGGAACAACCACCCAAAGTAACCCCCTATGTAGGCATACATACATCCTCCTGAAATGCATATAACGGAGATATGAGGAGCCTCAGCACCAACCCCTTTGATCTGCTGCTCCACACTCATTGCACCACATTAATTGCTAAAATAGATTTAACCTTAAAAAAAAGTCTATGTATCTTTTATTTGCCTTCCCCAAGGGAAACCTGCTGCAACACAGAAATGGAAGTAAAATAGGAAAAAGCTCACAAGTATTCACTGCACCCTCCATCCTCCTGTAGAATGTATGAGACAAAAAATAAATCATATGAGGTTAGCCACGTCACTGGCTGTATTAAGAGATGGTGCTTTGATGGAACAGGGATGAGAACACGCTATGAGACAGAAAGAGGAGGAATCAAACAGCTTATAGGCAATTAAGAGCTCTCGGATATCTGGAAGTGAACATTCCTACTTCAGGTTGAGACACAACTGGACAATCTGCAATTCTATTGCCATGTTGTACTGATGTGAACCATTAGCTGACTTCATATTCTGGCACTTAACGTCCACCATTAAAACTCATTTGACTTAATCTATTCCCACATAATTATGGTACCATCTGACTATCTACAGTTGGTTCATTAAAGCAGGAAACAACTCAAACCGTAGACACAAAGCCAGTTTGGATCCTGTAGAGTTAAAACTTTGGCTCTGACAACAGCACAGTGGTATACAGCTAGAGGTAATAAGCCCACCTGGACCTAAGCCAAGCCTTCAAAAAGCCAACATGGGTATTACAGCTCTGCTTCCCTGAAACCAGGAGTGCAATGCAGATACATCCCTCAGGTCTGTGAAAAGCTGGCTCAAGTCTAGCTGGGTTTATTAGCTTTAGGCATGCTGCATGAAAGCTGACAGTGCTGAGCCCCCATCTTTCTGCCCCCTTTCTGCATTTCCACAGGCTCTGTGGACCGAGCAGAGCAGAGGTACAGAACCAAGAAGGACCCACCCGGTGCCGCCCCTAGCCTCACAGGCCCTCTGCCCACACTGCTCAGCGCACTGGTAGCTAAGGAGCAGGGATCAACACTGATGAGGCTGCTAAGCAAGGCCTGCTACAGGGCCTGGACACTCTCCTCAAGCTACCTCTTTCTACTCATACAGCCCATGTTTTTCCACTTTCCACTTCCATAACAAGCAAGTAACACATATGTTTTGTGTCCACATAGCACAATTCATTTCAGAAGAGCAACATCATCATAACTGAAAGAACAAGGCACAGAGCCAACGTACTATCTACTGTCACATTAAAAAGCATATACAGGCAGTATGTTCAAGATCACCATATTGCTTTTAGTGTGACTGTTGCTGGAACAATTTGCAAACAAGAAAACATGCTAGTTCTGTACCGCACCTAGCTAGTGATAAGAAAGATTACTATTTTCTGAATTATTAAAATACAGTTTAGTATATCACATTGTGGAAAAGAGGAAAAAAAAAAGGGACATTTACTTTGCCAAAATACACATCTGGCTTTGATCCATAACATTCCAGAACAAATGCTTCCAACTGTGATTTTCTTACCAAAGTATTACAGCATCTTACATGAGTCAGTAAACTTATTACAGTGCTAGTAGAAGCTGCCAAACTCTTACAAATTCAGAGCATGTGCTCAGATAGAAATTATTTAATATTTGCCAACATCACCCAGTTCGAAAAATTAATTCACAGCATGTATTTTGGAAAACAGACTTAAGATATTTTGTAAATAAGGAGGTGACATTTCACTTGCCGCATTTTTAAGAGTACAGATGCTGAGATGTTGAATTACAAAATGATAAACTTATTTTATATCTTTTCTAATCACATCTGCCAGATATTCACAATTTTCTGTCACAAAATCTATTATCTTCCAAGAGAAACTAGTCAGGTTTTAGTTTTAAATTGAATAGTTCATGTTTGTCAATTTTTCTTTAATCTTATAATGCAATCAGATTTATTATTAATACCAAAACATTTTTACAGAGCACCTTTCATCCTAACAGATCTCCAGAAGCCTTGCAAAACCTCTCTGGTTCTGTGCAATTCCATCCCCACTCATAATGCTGCAACTTTCAGGACAGAGAGAAGAACCTATTTAAGTAATGACAGCAAAAGTACCACAACAGTTCTTCAGAGAGGACGTAACTCCTAACACAATCTCAGGTTAGAGCTGCAAAAAGGAACATGAGGGACATACTACAGTCATGAGGGAACAACTACAGTCATCAAAATACCTTTTAATTTACTCATTGCTGAGTGGGCCTATGGCAACCCAATATTCAGCAGTTCCATTTTGTTCCTCCAATACTATCCACATATCTTCTTTCTCAGCAGCCCCGCTTCTCTAAATAACCAAATTGTTTCTAGGTTCACTCTATCATTTTCAGATATTAACTGTAGCAAAATGTCCCAGGTGAGCACTGAGAAGACCAGTAATGTTCAACTGTCTAGCAGAGGCAAGTCAAACAGAGAAACACAATTGTCCTAGAAACCCTGTAGAGGTTTTGAAGGGAAGCTGATACAGACTGTGATGATCTCCATGCTGAGTTTCATTGTAGGTTGAAAACTCATTTACACAGAATACACTGTTACAACCTAGTTTGTCTAAAACAATTTTATTTCTTTGATCCAATTCAACATCATACCTGAGGTCCATATGCCTCATAATTCAAGCAACAACTAGTCATGCAGAACTTGACTCTTTTCATAACCCCAAACCTATTTAGACTCACATGTTGCAATTCAACTTCCCTTTTTACTGCAGAAAAACAAGATTAAACTGCATCTCTTCATTTCCCTCTAGGAAGCATTCTGGACACTACTCAGACAAGAATCTTTCAAAAAAGATAATGAAGCTCAGCAGAAGACACGGCCCTCTACCTCCATATGATTCATACTATGATGGATGGAGAAACAGCAAGGTTATCCTCTGCCAGGAAAGCAGTGCTTTGCTAACACAAATGCTGTCATCTTCCAGAACTCAAGCTCTTAGTATCTGTGATTCTGCATGCTAACGGCCTTACTTTAATCAATGGCATCAGCATATGAGTACCAAAGCCAATTAATTGCTCATCTAGCTTGCACATTTGGACTTACATAGAACAGCACTACACTAGCTATGGAAGTAAAAGTGGGCATTCAGATCTAGGAAAAAGGAGACTTGAAAACTTTGTATAAGACTGCAATATGAATCTTCTCAATGGAAGCTTGCCATATGTCAGCTACCCCAAACAGAGAAAAGAAAACAAACACAAAAACCCTATGAATAGCCACAACTATTATTATGCATACAGCAATAATGTTCAGTTCTTCTGTAAACATTTCTGAGCACTGAAATGGCCACTTGGTGTTTCCAACCACTCTGCTGAAAGTTACTGCCCAGTCTTCCAGAAAATGAGGCATAAGTGAAACGGATTACTTGAGAACATAGCAGAACAAGCAAGGTCATGCACTACAGATCCATGCTCAGACTGACAAGCTATTCTGTGCCACATGCTAACTGTTACATGCTTGTCCTGGAGGAACTGGAGGGCTCTTGTTCCAAAACAAAACTCAGGGGAACTTTGGTTCCCCTTTTTTGTGTCTGTGCAACCAGCACAGAAGATCCTAGAGCCTCCTTTTACAACAGACAGCAGCAAGAGCTCTTCTCTTAGCAATGTGTGTTCCAACACACACAGCAGCCCTAGAGATGGCAAATCCAAGCAAAGCTGAGTTGCCCATATGTTGAGAGCAGAACAAGACACCTTCCATCATGGCTGCAAATGCTGGCTTCCTGCAAAGCCAAGATCTTACAGTGGTTGGACTCAATGACTCTGCTGAAACTACTGCTGAGCAGCTGGCAGAGATAAGAGAAGTTAATTTATTTTCAAGACATGCTGAGGAACACATCCATTCCCTGAATTAGAAGAGGGTGGAATACAAAGACAAACTATAGGTCTTCATTTTTTTACTTACCTAGAGGTATAAAATCCAAAATCCCAAGCTACATAGGCCTTACTCTGTTAAACAGTCACTAAAGCAGACTAGAAACTGGTTTGGGGTTTGTTTGTTTTTTGTTAACTAGCCCAAACCTGCAAGCCCCATAATTACTCTGCTCACTTAAAACACTCTGGGCACAGTTTCTTATTAGAATAGGCTCCTTTCCCCAGCTACGGCAAATTTTTTTTTTTTTTTTTTTTAAGCTATTTACTTTCATGGCTTTCAGGGTGGATTTTGACAAGAAGCATTACTGCCTCCATGCCTCAGGCCCACCATTGCAGCATTTAAAGCTTCTCAGTTGAGAGCTTTCAGAATGTTACTCTGCAGTGAGACTTTCTCAAAAAAGATGTAACATCAGATAGAAGGAAAGAAAGAAAAAGCCTCCACATTTTGAAAAAAAAAAAAAAAATTAAAAAAAAAAATGTTTGCAGAGTCCCAGTCTGCCACTTCCCCCAGTGAAGTACCTTCCTGGCATCACAGTAGCGTAGGCCAAAGGAGTGGAACTGTGGGAAGAAGGCTGGCTGGACAGCTGCAATCTGCGTGTAGAGCTCCGCAGGCCGTGACATGGCAGGGGTTCCTGAAAGCAAGATCACTCTCCTGGCAGCCTGGGAAAGCAAAACAGAGCATCATTAACATACAGCTTACAATATAAGCACAACCTGCTAAGGAGTAATCCCTAGTCCTGAAAGGAAATGCCAGAACCATTGTCCAAGCACCCTAAACAGAACAATACTTCACCTTCCACAGATACTTTCAGTCTTCACTGCCTGAAGACACTCAACGACAGTGCTTAAAACTTCTAGGAAGCAGGACAAACCATACTGTTTCTTATTCATCATCCACATGCTGTAAGGGAAGGGCACATCAATTTTTATGAGTACTTTCTAAATTGGCATTTACCCACTAGACACATTAATATCTTATGCCTGGCTCAACATTTCAGTTGGCATCAGATGTCACAAGAAAATGACACACCTCTCGAGTACATCCTCACCTCCAAAATGAATTCCCTTGTAATAAATGTGCCACAGCAAGCCATAAACAGACTCTCTTCCTAACAAAAGCAGAAGAGATCCAGAGAAGTAGGAATTTTTTCTTACTTTTTGTTCATTTTTTTCTTCTTTTTAAATTCTACTAGCAAGTAGAGAAAGATGAAGCTGCTTAAGCAGAACCAGAAGATGCCCATCTGACAGCCATGGTGAGTCTGGGCACAGCTGTCTGGATGCTAGAACATGAGTTAATAAACACGAATCATGGAAGAAGATGGTAAAACATGTTGTAAGGGAGACAGGAAGGGGGTGGGAAACCCGTATCTAAAGTAGGTGCTCCCAAAAAGTGGGGAAAAAAATTACACTATAGACATAAAAACCTCCAAGATGCATTTCTACCCTTATACTTCCATTATTATCTAATTCTATTATTAGATGAGAGCTATGAATTTCTCCTGCTGTAAATTCACATATAGTAGGTAAATTACACATGCCATGTAATTTCCTGCATGGTTTAATGCAAGTTCATTAAAATAACAAAGAGATTCTTGAGTGACATCTGTACCAACAGCTCATTCACATTTAAATGAAAAAGAAAATTAAATTCTTTTATCGTTTCACTGAGATCTACCAGTCACCCAAATCTATTCAGCTGATTCATCCACTCACCGACCAAATCTAGCGGAAAAAGAGCTCACAGATCAGCTACCGGAAATTAATTTCAGGACTCTTTATCAGATATTTATATATAGGTTGTAATCAAGGTGGGACTTGCCTTCTCCCTCCATCCCTATCAAACAGGTCAGAAGGAAACGATCAGACAATTCCCACAAACATTTAAAAAAGCAGGATACTTATTGAACTAAATAAGAGGAGAGGCCAAACCTTTGGTCGGAAGGTGAGAGTTAGTTCGCACAAGACGGAGGTGCCTACACTACTCTAAAGAGGGAGGAGTTCCAGAGACCAAAGATACCAGATCCCAGGAGGAAACAAAGCAATAAAGCAGAAATTAGGTCAGTTTTTAAAATCAAGGTAACAGTGGAGGAAAACTGAGCAGAACCTAGACAATACAGAAGCCTTTGAAAAGTAAACTGACACTATCCTGAGAAATCTGCTGAAATGCAAGACAAGCCAGCCCCACATGCGCAAGAAGCCTCCAAATTAAGCTTTTTTCTCCTGGACTAACAGAAGACCACTGCTAGGAAAAAGACAACATGGAGGTCATGCAATTACAGACAGCTCATTCCAAATAACTCTGGATCAAACCGAAGCAAGAAAAAGTTCCCTTAAAACACACCAGGGACATATTAAATGCAACATAAACCCAAATGTGTTGAAAGATTTTATGCCATTCTCAAGGGTCCTTCTCTTTGGAGGGTGTTCCCCGGAGCTACATAAGAACAGGGTGGAACACTAATTCCCCAGTAGTCAAAAGAATTAGACAGGCTCTTTCCCCAATCCCTAAATAGGTATCAAAAGAAGGAATGATGAAGTTCCAGGTTATTTGAATTCTAAACTTGTCCAGCTGCTGCTTTGCTGCGTGCAACTTATTTCTGAACAGATAGTGTCTCTAACCATTGCGAGCACTTACCAAGGGCTGTGATACATCTTCTATAATTAATCATTTTAAACAAATCGAGAAATAAAAATATTGACAACCACCACAAAAAAACAAAACCAAAAAACCACCACCACCAAAAAACCCCAGAAAACACTAGCTCTACAAAAGATGTGAAGAACTTTAAGTAATTTCTTCCAGAAAATTGCCTGGAACATCGGTTGTCTAACTCATTATTCCAAGGGTCCCTTTCAGTTTTAAAGTCCATGACAGAAGGAGCCCAAGAAAGAAGAGAAGAAAGAAAAATCCTAGGAAGACAAGTTTCCACGTGTTGAAGGCCTACTTAAATTCTGGATTAAAGAAATGGCTTTGATTCACATTTCTTTCTTCCTAATGGCAACTCGTTTTGAATACATGCCAATAAAGATTTGCTCCCGCAGAGAAGTCTCTGATGATCACTGCTTAATTCTCGTTTCCTGCTGAACCTTCTGTGCTGTCAAGAGTGAGAGTTTACCCTCTTTCTTCCGAGGTCTATCAGCACAGAAAATAAGATTGCAGGGACCACCAAGGACTTTCCACCGAAACCAGATCTGTAATCAACTGATACATATTTTCACATAGGAGAACTAACATTAGCTGCTCATTAGCATTTAGGCATAAAGTTTAATCTTCCCCAGAAGCACTCCTCCCTCTCATGTGTCCTTGTGAGAGGACAGCTGCTTTCTTGTGAGATTGCTTAAGGGAACTCTGACAGTGGCTTGACTAGCAGAAACCCGGTCTGTAGCCCTCTTTTACTAAGTAACACAACTGCAGCTTTATAGCATTACATCTGCACACACAAAACATCAGCAAAAACTAATTCCACAGCTGTGACAACATTTACAGAAGTCACTTCTGAAAGTCAAAGAGTAATTTATGAAATGGTAACCCCCCGATGGCACTTTAGAGGTCAAAACCCAGCACCCAACTGATTTGAAGGGGAGTAGGCGAGGAGGAGTGGTTATGCCACAAAGAAATAACTGAACATGCAAGGAGCCTCATTAACATACAATGACCATCTCTGTGTTAAATGAATTTCACAGCATGAGCTCTGCCATATGCTAACAGACTGACATACTTTCTTAAATAAGTGTGGCTAGTTCTGGCTGTACAATTACTTGTGTCCCCAGTTTTTGCTTACTCTGTCATTTAAAACTGCTTAGCATAAGAATACCTTATCCTGCGAAATACAAAAATCTGAGCGCAGCCATAATACAATAGAGATAATCACCTGATGAAATAGAAGATTCAATAAAGGGAAAGGGTTGCAGCTGTTTTGAGGAGTCTGTTTCTGTACTTGGGTAAGATAGATAGGGCTCTGCATTTCATAAGATGATCCTACAGTGGTTATTCAAAAAAATACAAATGCCTTTCTCTATTCTTAAGTGACATTTAGACACAGAATATGCATCAAATGGTGACGATCAGCTGTAACTGAAGCAAATTGCACTGCCTTCTGATTTCAAGAAGGAAGGGAAATCGGAAGGTAAGAGCAGATCTGAAGATGCAGCCTTAAGGGCCCAGTTTCTCCAATTTCAGGATGAAGTTCCTTCTCTCAGCAGATGACAATAAGCAAACGCTTACTTATCCAATTCATATGGATTTGTAATGCCTAAAGACAGCTGCAACTTATTTCCCACTGGAAAGGGAGATTTTTGTGTCCCCTCCTCACCTTCTACCTTCAGCATCGACCTATTTCCCTCCATTATTTTTAAGCATCCCTTTATTAAAACAAGCACAAAGAGTACTTCATTCCAGCCACACCATGTATTTGGCCTTCCCTAATAGAAACAAAGACCTTTAACCCTGCAAACATCAGGATGTGCATCACGCTATTAACCTGAACAACAGCTCAACAGAACAATCACATCAGTAATACCACCCAAATGTTGTGGAACAAAGCCCATAGACAGCACAACAGGAATAAGGCCATTTTATGCCATTGGAATCTTTGATTAGATACTACTTTTTATTTCTCACTTTCTAACCCAGTTCTTTTAGTAAAAACTTTCTCTTATGCTTCCAAGAAACTCATCCATGTTCCGCTGGGACTTTCAGCAGTTTCCACTGCCTTGCAGTACTCCATACAATTACAGAAGAACAAAGACCATGCAGCACTTTGGCTGGTTGAAGGATGTAGAATCCTTTCCACTCTGGTCCCCAAGAGATCCCACCACAGATCAGCAAAAAACCTCTGTTTTGTTGTTTCTTCTTCATCTACACCCCCAGGGCTTTGCTGTTTCATGGATATTAGTAGCATGTATACTCCCTCTCCTATGTTCGTGTCTCTGGGCCAATCTAATCTTGGAAGGTAAAAACAAAATGGTTACAAAAGGTGTAACACCATGACCTTCCTGCCTTTGAAGGAAGCAGATGCAGGGCACGGGCAAAGGGCAAAGGGAACAATCAGCATTGTTATTGTGCCCAGGAGAACTTAGTCCCAATCATGAGACTAAAGAAAACAGCAAGGTGACAAGTAGGTCCTATTATTGATTGCCACAGCTCTGGATTAGGGGCAGAGACAAGCCAGGCCTGACAAGGCCTTTTGGAGACTTGACCAAAGCCCAACAATATGAGGCTATTCTCACTTTGATGGGCATGGGAACAAGACAAAAGGACCACTTTGAACACAGGAACTTCAGCATCTCATGGTACTCAAGAGTGCTAGAAGCTGGGGACAGATATCACACAGCTGCTGGCACACACTGGCCAGTGTGAAAGCTGGCTGAGCTTGAAAGCAGGATTTTTGCCACATGACAAAACATCAAAGGACTGTTTTCTACTATGGCTTTCAATCCAACTGCCTCTGTAATTTTGCAGGGATGCACACAGATTGTGTACACACTCTGACACCTGGTTCCATGTAGGCGGATGAAGCATTCTCCCCCATGTATGAGTCTGCACAAGTTTCTACATCCACGAGGAATGTGAAGAGAGTAAGAAATCTGGCCTAAACATTTTGCTGATGCTATTTCAGCTCACCCTATCTTACTGTTTGTGTAACTGTAAGTTCCTCTCAAAGTTTTGTCCAGCTACAATAAACGGTCACAACATGCCTATATACTTATTCTAAACTAATGACAACCTGGGGCAAGCTACCAGATAGCGAGCATGGTCATCGCATACATCCAGCCTTTATAAAAGTGCACTAAAAAGTCTTTTTGCATTGACTTCCTACTGTGCCAAACAAAACTTTCCCAAATATCTCTCAGGGTAGCAGCTAAGTATGTCACAAAAGATACTGAATACTACCACACTGAATACTGCACACAAACACGGTTTGTGGGTTTTTTAATACTAAAAAATAATTTCTAGAAGTTCCCCACTGACAAACTTAGGCCACATGTTTAATACACAGTTCTACTTGACAATTCCATACCACATTTGCTCGGCAAGGTATACAAGAGAGCAGGAGAAGATGAATTATTACTGACTAAAAATACCACTTAATTTTGAAAACCGGTCAATGTCAGATATTAAAACTAAAATGAGGCTTTAAATGCTGTAACCATGGGTTAAATATTTCAGAGGTGGAGATTCAGCTTGGCTATCTAACAAGGCAGATTCAAAATGAATATCCAATGTAAGTCATCCTTATTATGAATGTATTGATTTAATCTGATTATTGTGCAGTTCTGTCCAAACACTCACAACAATTCTTATATTTTATTTTATATTTTACTTGTTATTGAAATAGAGAAGTCACAGGAGAAGATGCTACCAAGATAAAAAGAATCCATTAAGTACGGGTGGAAGTGTCAGAAACATTTCAGGTTCAGAAACATTTTAACTTAGATCTGTCCAGTGTCATTATGGACTCATAAATCTTTGTAGCATGGAAGGACCAAGGATCACATTTCTTAGGAGGTGGTTGGTTGTTTTTTTTTCTGACCCCAAAAGCCAGCTCAAGGCTAAGCTTTCATGCTTTAGGATGTTGGGAACCTTGTAGGAAACATAAGCAACTATGGTACTTTCCAAAAGTTTTAAGTAGTATAATGCTAACAACAGTTACAAGTGGCAACGCTTAGAAGGTAGACAAGGAACAAGTTGGCTCCAGGGGCTCTGGTTACAGCACTAGTATGGCTTCACACTGGGACCTTAAGGCAGGGACCAAGATGCTGGAAGCAGTGCACTATCAAGGGCTTGCCTACGGATTCATCTTTTTTTTTGGTCTCTCTAGCAGTCCCAGTACTGCTCTAATCCTTTTAGCATAAAGAAGACAAGAGCAAGAATATTATCGTCAGCAGCATGTTTATCAATGCCTCTTACTGAATAATCTCAAAGTATCATGTAAAATACTGAAAAGACTCCCATTTTTACCCCATTGACCATTTACTATAAAGATGACACAGTATAGCTGTTAAATCCATATTCAAGTGATGAAAACCCTTCATATTTTGGCAATTCTTTCAAATACAAAAGCATTGCTGTGATGTGCTGTGCCAGCAGTGAACACAGCATCACTCACTAGTAGCTTAAGACAAAGCTGCCAAAGGGGCTAGTTTTAGAGCAAAATGCCTGTGTTGGAAAGCAAGAAGGGCAGAGGAGTGGCTATTACAGCAAATACTCCAGAAGTTAGAGTCAGCAAGCAGGAGATTAAAATTTACCTGAACATCTAACACAAAACATCTGGTACTGTATGCTGTTTGCAGGTGAGATAATACACGATATGAACACAAAACTCTTAATGCTTTCAGAAGACTGAAACTCAGTTTCAGAAGCACCAGTTCTGAATTCTGTAATGAATTATGTCACAGTGATCTGACAGCATAAAACTGTAAATTCTCACTAAGAGCACACAGGCAATTAACCTCTGCTTAATGGCTACCATTTTTCTCTCATATCTTGCAGCCTGCAAATAATTCTGACAAGCTGATACTTACAAATCTACAAGTAGGAAAGGATGAGGCCACTTTTTGAGCATTTTGCAATGAGGTAAATTTGTTATTTTCCACGATTTTCAGGCATACACCCTAATTATTGTACTTCAAACTGCTCATAAAATTGGACTTCCTACTTAGTTTCCAAACATTACAAGACTTAAGCAATTTGAAAGCCAAGAGAAGACAAGAATCAGGCCTTTAAAGAGGACAATGAATTTATTCAAGGACAACCACTTTCAACTTGTCATTAAGAACCTTGTATACAAAAGCTGGTTGCTATAAAGCCATCACAGATCAAATCTTCTCTTTATACACATTTGTTGATAACTGCTGAAGATGAACTGCATTTACCTTGTTCTAATGTACAGACTCTGCAGAGTCTAGAAACTACTCATAACCTTAATCTGCTAGAGGCTACCAGGGAGAGTCTGATTCTTTGATTCCAGGACAACAGGCAGATATTAAAATTTATATTTCTGCTGTTATTGCATAATTGAATATTGCCTCCCTTCTGTGGGCCACCTGTCTTGCTAACCTCACATTCTGCCATTTCCTACTAGTTCTGTACATTTAACCAGCAGGAGGGCCCCTGAACCCAAGCCATGCAAATACATCGGAAGCTTGCAGTAACAGAGTAGAGCCCAAAACCAAAGCCAAGGAAAGGACCCAGGTAACGTCATTTTGATATACAGCAGTGATTTGTGTGCCAAGTAGTAACTGATAATGATTATTTCCATTAAACAGGCTATGTTGACACTACTGTATTCCTTCTGCTCTCCCTGAATACATTCAATAAGTTCTGACATTCCCTTCCCCCCCCCCCCCCATCACCCTAAAACTCATCAGTGGCAGTACCAGAATTAGATCAAGGGAGCTTCTTAAGTTCTTTTGTTAGGTCTTACAATCTAAGATTTGTATGGAAACAAGTGGTTCACCCAGAGACAAATTTTGCTCTTGGATCTACAAAGTTACCCGGATTTCCACTTGCACAACAACAGGGTTCAGCTGCTGGCTCCTAAACCTGGTAAATGGAGCAACACTGCTTTGGGAGCCTGACCTTAGCTGCTGCAGGTTTGGCACCCAGCATACGCACCTTGAGTAGAGGCATGGCAGCTCGGCATCGTGCAGTTTTTATGTTCTTTAGGAAATGAGATTCATCCTGAAACAAAACAAGCATGGAAGTGAAGACAGTTCTGATCCATAGCCCAATCACAGGCTACAGAACAAATACCCAGTATCTCAGCTATCTAATATTACAAGCCTGTCATCCCAGAGGATGTTTCAAGCACTGGGACAGTCACATCAAATTCTAAACAAAAAGACAGCATGGAGAGTTGCAGGCTTCCTACATTCAAACCTGCAGCTGCAAACAAATGGAACAGAAATCAAACCTTAAAGCCATGAATCTCAAACAATCACAAACAAGCGAGCAGAGGGGGCTGGAGACAGGAGAAAGAGGAACATTATTTCCACCACCAATACTCATTTGCCCCTATGTGTCCTTTAAATGGAGCAAACATAGGAGGCCTATACAGTGCCACTTCCCTAAATAAGGGGTTAATGAAAACTATAAGGAAAAAGAAATCTAATTAGGATCCAACTGTTCTGCTGATAGGGCTCACCAGGTAGATAATAGCCTCCTACTTGAGACATCACCCCCAAACAGGCTTCGTTTCTACCGCTGTAGCAAGGCAGAACTTAGACACAAAAAGTAATTGGCGCCCTCCGAGGTTACATTCTCATCTTTCCACATGTGGATAAGCAAGCAACCATGCATGCAAAGACAATACAACTGCTGAGCCTCTCAGGCACAGCCTTCTCACTCCTGATTAACAAATAAGCTACATTAATGTTCCCAGCCATCAAAAGAAGACTGGAGGAAAAAGCAGGAAAGCTCAGCACTCAGTAGTACTCTCATCTGTAAAAAAAAATACACAGGGTCCAAATTTGAACATAGAAACACACAGAAAGAACATCTGCCAGCTCAGGGCTGGTAAAAGTCTCCAGGGCAGTAGCCCTAGAGCCCAAGTCCCTTTACTCCAAGCAACAGCATACAAAAGTAACAATCTGTATTTCCAT
This sequence comes from Leptosomus discolor, assembly GCF_034619465.1. Lineage (NCBI taxonomy): Eukaryota > Metazoa > Chordata > Aves > Leptosomiformes > Leptosomidae > Leptosomus > Leptosomus discolor. Next base: position 16,865,528 of record NC_141395.1, on the reverse strand, counting down.
TCTGACAGAATGCCTTGTCAAGAGAGTGGGTGGGGAAAAAAAAAAATTTAAAAGTGAATTCCCCCATTAGTAGGTTTGGTCTCCAAAGAACTCCGTCTATTCCCACATTCCCCCCTAATGCTGAGAAACAAAATAATTATTATGTTCCAGTTGTCATGATCTTAAGGACAGGTGCATATGTGGGCTGAAAACTAGACTGAGAACATCAAACACTCATAGTAAGCTACATATACACTTTCGGTTTCTATTGATCCAAGCTGGATTTGAAACACTAGAGATCCCTTGAATTTTTAGTAACTGAAATCTAGAAAAATGCCTTTTACCATGGCTTTGTAAAAGGTTAAAAAACAGATTTTGAAGTGATTTACAAAAGAAATTATACAAATGATCAAAGAAGGCTTAATGCAGATTGTCAGTGGAACACAAGCAAAGGGAGGTTTTTTTGATGCTTTACCCACATACTTCATATTGAGAGGTTATCTGGTTTACTGGATAAATACTAACACCATCCTGAAGTCCAATCCCCTTAAAAAGATACAATTCCAAGACTATTGCATTGACAGACCACATTAAACACCTTTCTCTCCAGCAGAGTACATGCCCAACCACAATGAAATCAGAGAGGCACCATAACCAGTGAAAGAAAACACAGCCTCAGGAATAAAAAAGGAATTAAACTCCAGTAGTTATCTCAAAAGGTTTCAGAGAAACCTCCTGCTTCTGCTCCTGAAAAGAGCCGTGATCGCAGCCACAATTACAAGATAGTTTCAGTCCTAAGTAAGGCTCACTTCACAATTCTCTGCTGTACAACACAAAGGTCACCCCATTTGCAGCATACAACTAATTTCAAAATTTTAGTGTACCACTTACAACAATAACTACTTGGAAAGTGCTCTTAAGTTGCCTGTCCATCTTGCTGAGGAGGTCAAAGCTGATGATGTTGATCAAGCTTGCTGTCAGGTTGTCTTTGCCAGTCACTATGACATTGGTGCTACCTGGACTCAAGGATGGAAGCCACCTGTGAAATGCCTGGAGGAAGAGGAAAGGAATTAACTGTCTTCTGGTGCTTATGTCCTCTGTCAGGATCCCAAAGCACTTTACAGAGAATCCTCAGGAATGCTTAGAACATGGAGCCACCCCACTCACCATTAGACATCAGCTGGGAGCAAAGTAAGGGCAAAAACCCTTCCCAAGGCAACAACCCTAATAATGGGAAGATCAAGAACAGAACTCAGGCTATAAGGCCAAATCTACCTTCCACAGCTAGGAAGGCTCAAACATGCTCTATTCGTGCTTCTTACTGAAAAAAAATCTGATCTGTAGTAGAAATGTGCATAACCTCCTGACAACATTACCTGCTATGCCCAGAGACAGAGAAGGCAGTGACCTCTACTGACAGGGAAATTTAGTTTTCCCACTCAACAGGAAACCTCAGGCTGTGAAACACAGACATCTCTCACTGCAGCAATGTTTACTCTACAGTGAGGATGAAGTACAACTCATCCAGATCAACAAAAACTCTTCCCCTACCTCTCCTTCTTAGAAGTAAAAAAAACAAAAACCCAAAACCAAACAAAAAGCCACAACCCCAAACAAACAAAATGAAAAGATCAAGTTGACAACACACCAGCTGCTCTATGACAGCAGCTGAAATACATGTGGTAATAGTCAATCAAATCAACCTCTTGGAAGTGCTCCACACACCAGAGCAAGATACCTTCCCTCAAACCCATCTGTCACCTACTGAGCACCCACCATTTCCCTTGTAATTGTGTCGCCAGCGACACCAACCTTTCTGCAACATCTGAATTCTGATGTTACTCTACAGAGAGCCGGCTGGGGCTTTAGCAATCAGGATTTTGTCCCTACAGAGACGTATCCAAGCAGTGATGAGAAATGGTATCTCTGTCTCTAGGTCCTTCATTTGTGGAAATCCCTCAAGTGTCAGTCCTCTCCTCTGTTCAGCAACCACATGCAGCAGCCAGAGGAGTTAAACATGAGTTTCTCACATTTCTCAGTATGTGAGAGGCTAACAATTCACTATCCTTCACCACTCACAGTAAGCACCATGACCAAAACAGGCCAACTTGTGAGCAAGGTTAGATCCCAACCAAAAAATATGTGGCTGACACTAAACCAAAACTTAGACAAAGGTAGAAGCAATGGGAAAGTACCTGGAAGCTCCTAGGTGTACTGCCCTCTCATTTTATAAAGGGTATGTGACTAATTCACACCATAAAAGTGATCCTATATTTCTTACTTGATGCTGACCTTTGTCCACAAGAAGTTCTTTGAAACTGCCCTAACCGTTAATTATTTAAGTTTCAATGCTGAACTCCAAATGCACATGGCCGCAGTACTTCTCACCCAAGAGTACCTCACATCCTCCTACCAGCTTTCTGCAGCACCTTGAACATAAAGGCATTCAGTGGCCTGAGCCCAGAAAGCCAAAATAAAATGCTGACAACTCTGAGATGAAGACAATTTCTGGCAATTCAGCTCCACAGATACCACAAAGGCTTCTACCATTACAGTAAAATACATCTGTGCAAGGACGAACTGAGTATATTGCAAACCATAATAAACTCCACCTTCTTACACTTTCTGTGACATGTTTCTTAGACTTGCATCCTTCCCACAAAGCAAATGTCCTAACAAAACATCTCCCACAACAGCCTCCTGCAGAGTTGTGAGTAAGGGAAGAAAGAGGAAATCAAGCACTCAAAGGAAAAAAAAAAAAAAACACCACCACAAAAACACACCTCATATTGGTTAAATCTCTTGAAGCAGGATATAGGAGTTTGGCTGCAGGTACCCAGTACTTCAGGAAGCCAGGCCCCAAATTGCTCCCAGCAGGGGAACACAGAAGCCATGGATTCAGGTTAGGTGTTGACCCAGAGGTCTACAGGCCTTTGAAATACCAAACATGAGCATCACTCCCTTATTCAGTAAACAATTTTCTTTTCTTGTCATCCAACATTTTGTTGTGCCACTGGACATGAAAACACTCGCCAAGATGCTCTAACAACCTGGTTACAGCACAAAACCAGCAAATCCTGATCAATACACTTCTCACCAATGCAACGCTCCAGGGAAAGCTAAACTCCCACCCTCTCCTGCTCAGATATAAAATTACCTAAAACCTCTGGCTCAGCTTTTTCTCCCACAGTGAATATTTCACTACCCTACGGCAACCCAACAGCCTCAGTGTACAAGCCATGATTTATTTCAAGATACATTTCCCAGTCATACATGCTTTCTTGGGCTTCTGATCCACATTAATAAAGGACTTTGAGGAGTCAGCAGCACACAATGGACAAGCCAAAAGACATATTACAACAGACACTTAATGATGATAAGGGGGCCTCTTGAACAGAGCGGAGAATCCCAGCATCTGGGCTTCTATTCCAGCCAAGGGACTGTCAAATACGGCTATGAAATGCTTGAATACAACAGACAACTATTGCCCTTGACACTGATGAGTAAAACACACCCTTGGAGCCAGATGACTTGCAAGAACAAAGTTAAGAGAGGGCCAGAGGAGATACTTTTCTCCAGATCTCCCTTTTTCCAACAGATCAGCTGGACTACAAAAAGAAAAATTGGCCAATAAAAGAAATCAGGCATATACCATACAGTCAACACCAAGCAATCTCACCCCCCTTCAGCTTTCTAAATGAGTACAATTTTTAATTTCTTCCCCTTAATATACACCTTTTCAAAATTTTAACTTGTAGAGTGCAACACAGCATAACCATCACACATGGCTCTACTGGCCACCTGCACATGCTCAAGCTCACAGTACCTCTGCCCATGTGAACCTCACAGAAGAAGGAGTCACCACCAGCAAGGGCCATTCCTTTCGGTAATAGGCAGCAATGCAGATCGCCTGGATGGTCTTGCCCAAGCCCATGTCATCCGCAAGAAGTAAACGTCCATTTCTTAAAATTGCGAAACTGCGGAAAATAGAGAGGAGAAATAAGTAAGAGTCAAGAAATGGGTTACTATCTGTCCTGGCAGCCAAGATGAGCACAACTCATCACCAAGCCTATAATGTGGATCACCTGGAAGTGATCTAGGTTCTTCAGTAAATTGGATCTTCTCCCTTAGTCTTAACACAAGTGAGCAGCTCGCTCAAATCTCTCAAAGCTTGGAAGGTCCTGAACATAGTGGTTCAGCCCGGTTCTTAGAGACTTTGATTTCATATGAGAACTAGTCATTACAATTTACAATTACTTAAAGCACATTCTGTCCATGATATTACTCACATTCTGTCCCAGAGTTCATCCTGGCCAAGCTAAGAAAATACTATTAATAACAATGCCACTTCAACATCAGTAAGTACAGACCTTTCTGGATTGCATCTTGAAGTCAACAACTAATAACCATGTATGATGGGGACAGCAACATTTAAAGTTTATCTCTACATACAATTAATCATTCTAAATCTTCCAGGGCCTGAGTCCCATTTCCTGGCACTTTCCCATGTATAGCTAATATTTAAAAAGCAAGAGAGATGCATTTGTGGGGAAAAAAAAAAAAAAAAGACATCACCGTACAAAATAAAAAAATCATATGATAATTAGGCACATACTGAAACACAAGAAGGAGATCAGAGACGTATCATTTGAACAATTTTATGAGACTAGCAAAATGCTGCTTTCCTCTTGACTCACGATGAAGAACTCTAGCTAGAAACAGAATAGATGTGTCACCCAAAGAAAAAATCCTTTTAAAAAATAACCAACAAAACAAACCACACCATACCAAACGACCAAGAGTCTAGAATGCCAGAGTGTAACAGTCCAAGACTCTGGAGGAACATGGAGCCCTCCATGGAAGAGAATGTAGCCTGGGCACCAATAGACACAATTCTAGGCAAGTACTAGCTCTTAACAGCATGCTAAAAGGACATACTTCACACCTTCCCGCTGAAAGGGCATGAGGCTCGTCACAATTTTGGAGTCCACTACTGAAAGGTCAGCATCAGGAATGTCTGTCTGTGATGTAGATCTCTGTATCTGAGCGGCAAAGGTTTGTATTACTGCCTCGGGCAGCGGCTCCACTTCTACTGACACAAGACTCTGTAACACTTCCACTGCAAAGAACAGAGCAGTTTATTATTAGAAGGGGCAACATATACACAACTTACATTACGGATGTCAGGGCATGACCCTTGACCTAATCAACAATATTATTTTCCATCCTGAAACAGCTCAAGAAAGCACTGCATCATGCACAGGTGGTGGCCTGTCCTCTTCCTTGAAGTCTATTTCAGAACCACATGATGAATCACATCTCCTCCCCTCGTATTTAGACTTGGTTATAAAAAACGGAAAGTCTGATGCCATCATTCAGAGATGATTGCTACTAATACAGCTGGAGCTGGATTATTCACACTGAGGGCATCTTAGGGCATAGAAGACTTATTTCACTCAGAAATAAAAGTATAGATTTAAACAAAAGAGCTCCTGAAGCCTAGAAGGCAGGGACATCTTTATCTTGACCTTGGGATTCTGCACTAAACACTTCTGGGGTCTCCACCATTCCAGAGTGATCAGGAGTGACCCGAGACACAGTTACCTGAAGAATATCACACATCTTCAGCTTTGAAAAAAATCTCTTCTTCTGTTCTCCAAATTCACACAGGTTTGGCTCTGTCTGCACTTTATCAACCCTCATTTACCACATTTGGATAAGAAAACAGGAAGCACCTCAAGACTCAGAGAAACTGCTCTGGTACCACCAGCAGCAGCACTCTGACAACCATCCTTCAGGGATATGATACCAACAGCAACACCCTGCTCAGCTGGTGTCCACTGCTGTTCTCCTGGACAGAAGTAGCTTGCAGGCCAGAATCAGCCCACAGGCAGCCACTTGAGTCCCTCCTAACTACTGTTGTTTCAACCATGAAGCCTCTGAACTTTATCTGCGGCATAAAACCTTCCCAGTCCCACTAAAAGGATCCCCAGCCTCCATTATGCAAAGACCTCAGGGCCTTCATCTTTTCAACGCATGCATCACAACAAGCAAAGCATTAGGGCAATTCTCCTCCTAGACAACCCTATTTCAGTGCCCTCCAGCAGCCTCTCTACCCCATCCCAAAAAGAAAAAAGTATTTCTTTTTAATCCAACAGTAAATTTCTATGAAAAAAATTACCAGTTTAAAACATGCAGTGAGCTGGGATCAGGAAAACATGTTTAATAATCAATCTTTGACCACTGACTGAGAAACAAAAGACACCTCTACACTAGGAACACAAACGCATTTTTATGCATTAAAAGATCCTTTATTGAAGGGAGCAACACTTTTTAATTTAGTGGTTGTTTTGTATATGAAGTTAGGAAGACATAAAACAACTCTGCTTGCAAAAACAACCGAAATAAGAACTCACTATACCAGCAGTAAATGCACCTCCAGAATTCAGTTAGGTATTTTTATGTCAGTTATCTCCAAGAGGAAAGCAGCAGGATGGACCCCTGCCATACGAAGGGGGAAAGCAATTCCAAGAAATATACATATGAAAAGATTTCCATTTGTGGCTGGGCAATGACCAAACTTTTTAAACTCTCCAGTTTCATTTATACTTCTTCAATAGCAGGAACTCTCTCCACCCTACGTACAGCACAAGCTTGTTATTACACTCACAGACTGAGCTATGTGTTAGCATAATTGCTACAATTTGCTCACTGATAATTCTGTTGCTATTGTTCCGTACATGAGCTGGGAGAGTGATTAAGATATATCTGCCACCAGCATGATTCATCCAACAGACATTTTTTACTGAAGTGACCTTTATATAAAGATGACTGAGCAACTAGGCAAAGAGACATTAACCTCAACAAACAGTTCCCAGCTAACAGATCTCTGCTGGAAATGGCAACCAGCCTTTTAAATTCTTTTCTTTTTTTTTATTTTGACGTAGGTACAAAACAAATGCTGGCACAAAGCAAATGCTGTTCCTCAAAAAGGCACGTGCTAGAAGCCTCAAATGCCCTCACAAATTACACCCTGCAAGAAAATTTACAGAAATTTTTTCGCTTTCCTCAAATCTGCGATATTCTGAATACTTCATGTGATGTATACAACTGCCAGGCAGCATGGCCAAGAGAGACAGACTGGGAGCTAACGTGTTTGCTCAGACTGCTTAGCACGTGCTACAGGATCAGGCCCTTTGCACATACAAAAGGCCCTTTAGCAAACTGCGAGAGATCAACAGCTCTCAATGAGATCAGGGCCTCTCAACATCCCAGTCCAGGAGCTTCATAATAGTCTCCACCAAGACACACTCACTTGTTTCAAGATCTGGTGTTCCTACAAGGCCACACCACGTGACCTTCAGCCCTACAACCATTACTAATGTTAAGACATGCATCATAGGAGCATGCAGATACTCAATTATTAAACATGCATTGGTATCCTGTGGAAGCAGGAGCCCATGCTGGAGGAAAAACTACTCTGAGCAACAGCATTTCAGCTCTGAAACACTCAGTCACGCTTTCTAAGGACTTGTGCAGAGCACCTTGCTTGTTATCTTTCTGAAGCTTACCCCAATCAAATTCCACAGCCACACACCCTCACACAAGTACCAAGGTAAACACAGCAGGCTGACTGGGATGATAAATAATAATACTTAGGACTTGCGTAATGCTATTCATCTCAAAGTAGTCTATAAACTTAATTAAGAAGCAGATGTGCCAGAAGCATGCTGCTGGTACTGGGTTATTCTGCAAAGTTGCATCCATTCTTTTAAAAAAGCAAAACACAACAAACCACAGTTCTACATTTCAGTTCAGTGAGTCTCAACTTCACCAGCATTACACAGCTGCATAAAGGCAGGAGTCTACTGATCAACTTCTACCAAGAAATGAAGACTGTAGCAACAACTACGTGCTTAGATTCCACTTGCCAGGGAAAATAGGATGCTCAAGATTTTTTTTTTTGCCAAGCTTTCTTTTAAGCATCCATCAACCAGCACTAAAGCATTTTAATAGCCTATGAAATTCTGCTTCAAGAAGAATGCCTCTGCTTCAAGCAGATCTGCACACTTTGCAAGAGAAACAAGCAGCTCTTCTTGTTTGCCTCAAAATCAACTCTGCTATGGAAGCAACCTGAATTCTAACCTGCCTTGTACAATGCCTTGTACATTAAAAACTTAACATTCGCGTGCTGTCTGCAAAGCCATTATTACCAGCAGTAACATATGAGACTGGACAAAATCAGCTAAGCAGCACCCAGACTGTAACTGCGGATGAACTGGTTGTTACAGAAATCATCAGTTGACTTGAAAACCTAGCACTCTTACCTGAAAAACAAAATCTGCTGGGTGTGAAATGAAATAGCACAGCTACTCAAAGCATTTGAAATAAAACAGGCTGATACATATTTGTTTTCTAAGCGAGGGGTGGCTGTGCCAGATTATGAATTATAGACACACCAAAGGGAGCAAGGCAGGCTGGCACTGAGGATAAGGGGAGCACAGCTAAAAAAAGTCAGTAAGACAGAAAATAAGGACAGGAAGGCATGGCAGCCACCATACTGACCTCTTCAAATTTAGCAAGTGGGAACAGAGGAATCCATTCTCCTGCAACTCCTTAGTTCAAGGAGAGCTGCTCTTATAAGCAATAAAAAAATAACTTTGTGATAGTAAATGCACCCATGTGCTCTACAAAACAGCACAGAAATTCAGTGCAGTATCTGACAAAACAGAGCCACCTTCCCGATGGGCCCTTAAAGGACTGCCATGACTAACACACATTTATAAAGTTTTGAGTCTAAGCAAACAGTGTAAGTGTCTGACAAAACAGGAAGACACCTGCTTTGCAGTTCATTAGTAACTTATCTCCCCAGAGTGAGAAGGGTTCGCCCAAGAAATGAAGTTAGAATTCATTTGTCTCCCCAGAACATAGCCCTAGTCAGGAAAACACAGCTACTCACTTAGTTTGGGATAGTCCTCCAGCAAGAAATTCCACTTTCTGGTGTTCACATCTGCAATAGTTACAACAAACACTGTCATGTCTCTTTTTTTAAAAGACAATTCTCTGTCTGTAAGAACATACATCCATATCCTCTGCATTTCAGAACTGCTTTAAAAGAATTCTTACTTTGTTTAGTAATCAATTCTCCTCTGTTTGCTTTCACATTAAGCAAACAGTTTGAAAAAGGCTTAAAAGCATAAGCACACATCTGGAAGTGGCCAGAGCAAGCCAAGGTCAGCTCCTCTTAATGAGCCATTGAAATAAACCCACCTGCCCAAGGATTTTCAGAACCACTTTCTCTTCACTGCAAGAAATTATGAAGAATGTGTGTATTTGTTAACCAACAAACCCTGACTTCAGTCACTAACACAATCACCTTCAATTATACCTCTGTACCCTACAGACCATGTGCTCAGGACAGTACAGAGGAAATTCACCAATTCATCAATACCCAAAATGTAATAAGAATGTCAGACTTGTCTGGCAGGTTTATCGCTGGGTAGCACCTGCCTACAACTTTCCAGGGAAGGCAGAGTGAATTCAGAGTCGGCTGAAGACACAATGAGCCAGACGGGACCCTGCCCAAAGAACAAAGGCGGTCACTGACCTGCTGTGACACTGCACAGGTCACTGCATTACTCTGTGCCTCACTTCCCACATTACAAGTGTGAAAAATTGACATTTACCATTGAAATTTGAATGTCAACATAAAAAGTGCTCTACAGTTCCACTTGTCTCAAAAAACAACAGTAAAGCTGCTGGCGAACTCACTCTGCTCAGGCAGTTGCAACCATTATACACCACAGTAAGAGAAATGTAAGAATGTCCAACCATATTTGATAATAAAGACGAGAACTTATGCATGGTCCCTGTACTGCTGGCAAACTACCAGCACATCCCACCTCAACAGTAAATGTAATCACACTGAGTCCTGAAATACCACTTTGGCTAACAGGCCCCGAAGAGGACATATTCTGGCACAGAGTAAAGTGCAGGACACAAATACAGCACAATACTAGAACTACATGAGCTCTCAAAATCTTCACCAAAGCACATCCTCTCAAGCTCTTTCAGAGGGATGTACTCTCACAATCTCTCTCCTCTGAAGCATTCACAGCGTTCCAAAAACAGCCCCAACAATGTCACTAGAATAAAGAGAAACCTTCAGAGACTCACCATAATTTCTGGAATCCATCTGTTTGAACACTCCAATCACTTCTGCAGAATACCCAATATCAACCTCAAACCGCAAGCGAGAGATCAGCACGCACTTCCCTTTGACAAGGGCTGAGGGTTTCTTCCAGTTCTTACACATCTTCAAGAGGGATTTCACACCAATCCTACTGCCAACGAAATGAGGGCCTGATGCCAAGCCAACTGCATTTTCTCCTTCCAGTGGTGCCAGAATTACTGACGAAAGTTGATTTGCTGCTTCCACTAGGGAGACAAGCATGAGATATAGAGAAAAGACTTAATAACAGAGAACACAGATAAACTAAAGATGCACAGGATGCTTTGGGAAGAAAAGGGACATGAGGATGACAAACAAACCATGCACCTTCAAGTTTAAAAGGAATGATGATTCCCTGCCTTCACTCACAGGGACAAAGAATAGAGAGAGTAATGGCCTGGAGGAGCAGGTTGGTGGGATTTTCCACAGAGAACACAGCAAGGGCAGAAAGAACGCGTGACAGTAAGTGAACAAGGGCCTGTGCAGCATTGTCACTGCATTAGGCTCCCTCTCTGTCAGCAATCCCAAAACATGTCTCACTAGGCCAGGGCATGCAATCTGCAGAACCATATTGAGCAGTAAATTGCACACAGCCATACAGTATTTTCACTTACAAAATTGTAGGGATAGGGGCATGGCGATCAATAGTACATGCATGAAAAGATTGGAAGGTGCTTCTGCAGCCAGCAAAGGAAAAATCTAAAAATATCTGCCACCTGCCTCATGTAAATGTCTGATATGCAATCTCAGCTAGGAGGAATGCTGTATATTCACAATACTGTAGGAAGAATGCCAGGAAGGAATCTAGTTCAAAGCCCTAAATCTCCTTTGTTACAATTTAAGTCCATCACCCTTTATTCTACTGTGTCTTACAGTTAGACTTGTACTTTGCCCCAGCCATCTTACAAATCACTAGCAACCACCTCTGTCATGATGCCAGGGCACGGGGAGAGAAGGGACACAGCATTTTACAGCTGTTAGCCTGAGACCACAGCTATCCACACTAAGAAACATTCCACTTCTCTCTGTGTCTCTGTCAATCTATACCCATATGTTGTCTTTATTATTATAACTGAACTGTGATGGTTAAGTAATAAAACCCATTTTTTTCTTGTATTTTTACAGCACCAAAACAGTGAAGTTCATCCCCAAGACTCAAACTTACATGTGCTACAGTAACACAAAGATTCATAAACATCTCCAGAGTCCATTAGACTCAAGAGCAGAGGACCCCTAAGCACACTCTGCCTCCATGTATTTGTAGAGAGGCAACATCCCCTATTCGGCAGCTGTTCAGAGTGAATCCAGTCCTTGGAGTGCTGAGCTGCGCATCATTATCAACTCTGCTTCTTTTTAAATAGTCCAACTTACTGATATGCAACAAAAACATACAAAATTTAAGTTCAGTGGTTAAGATTTGAAAAGGGAGAAAGAAAGAGATTCAGATACTTGCTTCCTAATCATAAATAAATCATCTGGATTTCATCCAACTATTTTAAAATAAGCGACTTCCAGAATAAACCCAAGCATTTGAGATTTCTACTCCAAAGAAAAAGTTTAAAGGCATCAAGTGAAAGTAATTTTTAACGTAGAGGACTAAGAAACCACCAATTTAGACTTTCTCCTCCCAATGAACGAAACAAAAGACTTTAGATGCTACTGTTTTAGCATTGCATAATTAGACCGCACCTCTACAACTAATACTGAAAGAAATTGGATATTTTACTCTCTTATTTCAACATCTGTTTCTAGGCTTGAGTGCATGTTTAATTTATAGTACAAAAAAAGAAATGCAATATAGGACAAAATTATTCCAAGGAAGAAAATTAACAGTGGGAAGTTTTAAAATAATTGTCTTTACACTTACAAGACTTGAAACCAAGGCCCTTTCAAGTCAGTTCCCTTTTCTCAGGGTATTTCTTCTCCCAATATTGTTGCCCAATGTTTATCACATATTGTCTTCACTTGTCAACATGGAATTTCCCCAGAGAACTCATATATTTGACAGCTTTAAGGAAAATAGTCTGATTCCTGAAAACCGTCCTCTTCATTTGCAGGCTCCTTGGTGCAGAGACTCTGCTCTCATCTGTACTCGATACACTTCAAGCAAACCAGCAGCATTTAAATTATAAATGTGTGGCAACCCACATGGGAAGCTAAAACACCAGCACTCAACTGTAGGTTTCTCAAAGTGCTCAACACAGGCCTAATTCTGTTCCCACTGAAATCAATAGTGATTTATCACTCGCGTCAATACAATGTGCTTTTGGAAAGCTTACCTGAAGTGTTTGCCTCTATCATCTCTTAATCTCTCCAGAACAGATGACAGGAGAGGGGAAACAAAAAACCAAACCAAAACCAAAAACAACAAAGATAAAGCCATCCTTATTATGCCAAAAAAAGGCAAAACCATTTTCAGTTTCACTCAAAGCTCCGCCCCCAAGAATTAATCTTTTTCCAACACCCAAAATTAACAGGAAAAAATGTTAAAAAAAAAAAGAGAGCCATTTAAAAAGAAAATACAGGAACAGACATAGAAATTAAGCATTAGCCAGTGGGATACACTCAGTTCTCAATACACATTCCTATGTCATATCCGCACAGCAGGTATTTTTCCTATGATCAGGCTTGTTGGTTGCTGAAAAATTCAGCAATAGAAGAAAAAGTTAAACCTATGGTCAGCATTTATATTACATGAAAAATTAAGTTATTTCTAATCAACTTCAAAGTGTTAGAAAAATGTTATGAGCCAGATGCCTAAAAGATGGGCATTATGTTTGAGTAACAGTACTTTTGTTACTCCAGACAGTAACAAAGCTAAATAACAATTATGGAAGGCAGGGGAAGCGGGTCAAGATTTGGCTTCTTTTCTATCATTCAACAAATTATCATTTACTTACTGAAACTGCTGTAGTCTTCCAGGCTGAAATTCCATTTTTTCATAGCAGGGTCTAAAATAGGGCAAAATATGAATCATTTAGGGTAGAAAAAACTGCTGTCGTGAAATGTTCATGTAAGGTAAGAGCCAATTCAATCTACTCATGCAAACTTTTCAACACACATCTGAAAAACAGTATGCCCAAGTTTACAGCTACATGACGCCAAAAAAGCCATAGAGCACATCAATACTGGGACAAGAAGAATGCAGCAGCAGCTGTTCACAGGGGGCTGCAGTACAGGGCAGGAACAAAAGCAGAATACAACAAATAGAGAGAAAAGATCAGAAGCAAGCCAAAAAGTGGAGAATCCACTGCTCCCAGTAACCCAGTTAACAGAATCAGCTCATCAACTCTGAACTATGGCTGAAGTGACCCATTTTCCCATATCAATTTATAACTTCTCTTCCTCCACTCCCAAAAGACTCTGACCAGCTGCCATCAATAAACTTCTTGAAGCACTGTTCATACAGCAGGGCTTCTGATTCCTTGGCTAAATCCAAGTTCAAGCTATTTATGCCCAGAATTTCTTTCCAATTTCAGACTTTTCCAATCCCCCATTGATACCACATACTCCACCCCAGCAATAGCTGCACTGCTAAGAGTCTATAGCAACTACAGTTCCAGCAGACACTGAAATTTCGACCCAACATAAAGCAGATAACAGCAATCAATTCTTACCATAGCTTTTGCTTGGTATCTTCTTAAACACAGCAACGAGTTCAGCATTATACCCTATTTCGACCTGGAATCTGTCTTCCCCATATTTCACACATTTTCCTTTTGTAACACTATTCACTTTCTTCCAAGAGGCAGCTTCAAAGGTAGAGCCTGCACCAGCAGAGCTGGTCAGCTTCTGCATCCTACCACTGGCCTGAGAGGCACCACCTCCCGCTTCTCTTCCTGTTGGTCTGCTTGTGTTTATCAGCATTTCTGAATCACTCAGGGTGGTGCTGCTTGGTGGCGAAACATATTTTATGGCAGATTTGTTGTGATTTTGTAAATCTTTACTACCGTCAGGGTGCCCCTTATCAATTAATCTAGGATGAGATGGTTCTGTAGGGTTTTTGAAAGCTGGGTAGCATTTGGGCTGCTGGAATGTACCAAGATTAATTAAAGCTTGTTGTCCATGTTCCTGAACACCAGCATCCAAATAATGTTTATGGGAATAACTTAGAGAATTTGGGATCGTTGTAGGGAACTGCTTAATGCCACTTGCTTGTTCCAAGTCCTCTAAACAATTCTTTTGCTGCTCTCCATGTGAACCAGCCATCTGTTGGTTTGCAGTGTAATGATTATAATCTTTCTGATCATAGTTCTTCTGCTCTGCAGGACTGTTTGGATCCCATTGGTGCTTTCTAATGAACCTGACATGATTGTTTTCTTCCTTCACATTTCCCCAATTGCTTGGACTCCGTTCTTTCACCTGAGGTCCAGTGATCCCCACCTGCCCACCCCTCTGGGCTGCTAGCCTCTCTGCTCTCCTAGCCAAAGCCTTCTGGCGATTCTCTTCAATTCTTCTCTTCTGTTCCTCTGTAAGGCCTGATGACATCTTCAACAATTCAAACAATAAATCTGAACTGAAACTGCATCAGGAATTAATCACAGAGGCATCTACTTCCTTACAGGAATGGAAGGCAGTCTACAAAAAAAAAAACAACAAACAAAAAAACAAAACACAAAACCACAAACAGCAAAAAGAGACAGGAAGTTTCAACTCTGTTCCCCCAAAAATGCTTACTGTATTGATAACTCTGTATTGCTAGTGACTGAATATTACTGTAACTGATCCTACACAATAGCCTAGTAGTACAGCAAAGATATCAGACCAATGCTGTGCCATTATCAGCAAGCAGACACTGACAACTGCTGCTGGGGCTTTGCATGCCAGTCCCACATAGATGGAACATATGTAAAAAGGAAATAAAAAAAAACTATTTTCCACTACAGTTCTGAACACTCTTCTCTGCAAATCCCAGCAGAACTGATAAAATAGCCAAGCACAGGGACACTGCACTGCAGAGACAGCCCTGCAAAGGCAAATGCAGGCAAAGGAATACATCTCTGCAGTGTCTTGTGTGGAAGCATTTCATATTTCTGGTACCTGAGCACCTTCCAGTTCTTGAGCATCTCACAGCATGCAGCAGATACTCACTGAACCCCAAAGGGCAGAGTCAGCTTCTGCCTTGAGAAAGGCCCACTCGCGGGTCAAGAACCTCCTGACACAAGCCAGGACCTAGCTCCCACCACATCTCCCAGGAGCTGCCCTCATCCCATCTTCTCCCTGCCTTATGCCCCGGGGGCTGACCGCCTCGTCCAGCACTCAGAGACCTACTTTCCTCACCACCCTGTACGAAGTGAGGGTGACTCCTTCCCCACTCCTCTCCCAGGCACCCCTGTCCCAAACTCAACTGACGTCCCGGCCCCGACCACGCAGGCTGGGGTTCCCTGCCGTCCTCAAGGATCACCCGCCCCCCTCCACTGGGGCCCAGCATTACCGCACCGCGCTCGGGCCCCGGGGCCACGCCGCCGGCCGCGATCCCTCCCCGCCCCCGTGGGCTCCACTGCAGCCCATCCCGGGCTCAGTCCCGGCCCGGCCGCTTTTCCCCCGCACAGGCCCGCACACCCACCGGCTGGCAGAGGCCACGGACGCCGCTAAAAGGGCGCGCAGCCGCGCAGACTACAACTCCCAGCAGGCCCCGCGCTACCGCCCGGCTATGCCAATGGGCGGGCAGCGCCCCGCCTGCCGGGAACTAAATAGCGGCGCGCGCCTCCTCGGCACGCTGGGAAATGTCGTCTTCCAGTCGTGGCGCCATCTTAGGGCTCTGGGCGCTGTGTGGTCTCACCATAGAAGTGAAGGGCGCTGCAGGCCGCTCCCTCCACCCTCTCGCCGGGGTTCGGCTCAGGCCGACTTGCGGGGTGCGGGGACCCTGTTGCTGGCCACGGGCCGAGGCTTTGCCACAGACAGCACCCAGTGCTGCGCGCTGGGGCAGGGCTCCCTCACCAGCTCTTTTTGCTGTGTGGGACCTGGCGTGCCAGGGCGTGTGGCTTTTACGTGCATAACTGTGAGGGGGGAATAAAATATGGAGGTAATGCACGAGAAAGGGTGAAAATACTGTTGCTGGCAGTAAGGAGGGAATTCACCCCAGGGTGTTAAGAGCAGTGGCTGATGTTGGTGCAAGGCCGCTGTCTAATCTTTGAAAAGTGGTGGAGATGCAGGGATGTCTCTGGCGACTGGAAGAGGGCAAATGTCAGAGCTATCGACAAGAAGGGCCCAAAAGAGGACCCAGGAGACTACAGGCTAATTAGGCTTAACTCCAGTCCCTGGGAAAGTAGTAGAGCGAGTCTTCTTAGAAACTACTACTAATCCAGTGAAGCAGGTGATTGGGAAAAGCCAGCATGGATTTACCAAAGGCAAATCATGCCAGACTAACCTGATCACCTAGAACAAAACAATGGTTTCTGTCTACATGGGGAGAGCAGTGGATGTTGCTTACCTGGACTTCAGCAACACATTCAATCCTGTTTCCCACAGCCTCCTTGTGGACAAACTGGCCGGATACAGAGTGGAGGGATGGTCTGTGAGATGGGTAGGAAATTGGCTCACAGGCCGCATGCAGAAGGGGTGATCAATGAGTGCTATCAGGCTGGCAGGCTGGCACAAGTGAGATCCCTCAGGGATCGATACTGGGCCCCATGCTGTTCAACAAGTTGCATTGGAAGAGTTTTCATCTTGACATAAGAAAGAAATTTTTTATATTGAGAACAATCGATCACTGGAACAACCTCCCCAAGGACATGGTAGGGTCCCCATCACTGGAGGTTTTCAAGATGCAATTGGACAGGTTGCTAGATAATCTCATCTGGGCTTCCTTTCCCGCAAAAGGTTGGACCAGATGATCTTTCAAGGTTCCTTCCAACCTGGGTTGTTCTATGATTCTGTGAACACTTTCATAATAAGGTAGTTACTCATATTTGCATCAAATACTCATATTTGCATCAAAGTTCTGAATGAAAGGGTCTCCCATGGTCTTAACTATACATGGGGTTTGATTGTACACATCAAGCCACCCTTTCTGGACAGTCGTGATCCCCATGTGCATGACCAGAGTGATTCCTGGGGGGAAAGCAGAGAAAAGGCCCTGGGGAGCACCATAACCACCTCCCACCTCTGACTTTCACTACCCTGCCCAGTGGCAGGTCTAGAGCCGCCATCCCTGTCACCAGATGCCATTTTCTCCCACTTGACAGACCCTTTGGCTGGGGACACTGAAGCCAGCTGGCTGTTTCACAGTTTATTCATTCTTCTCGCTGCTGGTTAATTAGAAAAGGTTATCCTTAAATTACTTCCTGATTAAGCAGCAGTGACTGCCATTAGTCAGGCGCTCATCAGGCTGAGAAAAACAAGGCAGGCAGCAAGAACAAGGTGCGACTCGACACACAGCACAACCCTAGGAGTGCTGTTACTCACCTGGGAATCGCACCCACACAGACGTGAGCATGCCACGTGCACACAGGCACTTGCAAACACACCACTTTCAGTGAAAACCACAGGACTGAGGACAGGTCCGGGTCCAGGGTTCTGTCCTAGCTTCTTTTAAGAGAAAGAATAAAAGTTGAGCCTTTTTCCAGATTCCAGGCCTCCTCACTGCAGAGCAGGTTTGTTAGGAAAGGATACTTAGCCCTGTGGTCTCTGTTCAGATCCTCTGCCATTGCCCTTTCTTCCTCCGCAAGCCAGCAGACTCCAGTTGGCTATACTGCAGAGACAGAAAGGAACGGATGAGAGACCTTTTTTTTCTTCTTCATGTCACACTTTTAACTGCCCAAAGCTAAACCAGATCCCAATGTCACATATGGGAGAGAGAACATGGAGAGCATAATCCTGCGACTGTTTCCAGCCGCCTTCTTGCCCCTAGCAGCTATCCAGTTCCAGGTCTCTGGTGATGGCTCCTTATGCTTTGGGAGATCTGTGTAAAAAAAATAGACTTGGGAAAAGTGGAGAAAAGCCCCTATCGGGGGTGTCCCAAACTTGTGAAAACGATGAGAGCGGAGCATCGTTTGCATCTTGGGTTGCACGGTCAGGCAGACTCACAGACAGACGTTGAAGCATTTGCTCCATATGGCACAACTTCAGCGTGGCACAAGGAACAGCCCAGCCATGCAGAGAACAGACCTACAAAATGAGAAGCCGTTTGCAAGCAGTTTGCTGGTAGCACTCCGGGTGTCCTTTCAGTCAGAACATGCTTCCAGCAGTGGCTTGGACTCACCCTCCACATACTGGGTCAGGGAGCAGAGATGCAGTGTGAAATCCAGCTTTGCTGTGGAGGAAATGGTTCACCCACTTCTGAATAAATGCTCCCTTCGGTGTAAAAACTTAAGGAAATGGGGTTCTTAGTGCTGTTCTTACCAGGATCTTTGCATTACTTGGATCATGCTCTACATACCCTCTCATGGACTGATCTGGCTAGTCCTGGCTGCTGGCTCCCAAATGAGGACAGAACTGCCTGCACTGTACATCTTGTATGAGCAGCAGCTAATAGCCAAAATACGAGTGATGCGAGACCCCAGAGCTATTCTGGAATCCCATGGATTGTCCTCTGAGGGGTTTTGAGCTGCTCTTAGGAGGTCGTACTGCTGTCATACTGAATGTATTCACCCCACTCCACCACCTTGCCAACATGCCTTGGTGGTTCTCCACATGCACAGAGCTGGCTGTCTTCATCCTGGATGTGTGGCCAGCCTGCACTCTCTGCTGGGGCTGAATTGCATGCAGAGCTGCTGTGTGTAGCGGGGCCATCCAGCAGACAACTGGAAATCAGCCCGAGCTAATGGCCCTCAGGTGCCCCAGCTTTCTGGAGGGTTTTGGTAGCCCACACTGATCTCAGAGACACCATTACCAATGCCCAAATGTGCCAGTCTTTCACTAGCTGTGGAGAAATTGGTAGTTCTACCTTCTAAATTAGTCCCATGCTCATAAGCCTTATCAGTGCCTTCCCAGCTAAAACCAGTCAAGTGACTGCACTGGGGACATGTAGGTCAGCTCTTCAGAGAAGGTCTTGGGGCAGGAGAATCAGAGAAAGGCCCCTGGACTGGCAGAACTTCTTCTGGTTGGCAAAACCCTTTCTTGTGGGCTGCTAGGGTCTGACCTGAGTACGTTTTACAGCACGTGTCCTCTGTAGGCTGCAGTGTTGTGCTGCTTCTGCTCTGGTTTGGGGTCCTTAGTGGGGTCTAAGCTTCCTAACAGGGATCCAGAGCCCTGGGTTTGGGGGGATGCTGACCCTGCATTCCCCCCTGTACCAGTTCTCCCTGGGTTTCTTTTCCCTCTACTTTCCCTCTGAGTCCCCCCCTCTACTTTCCCTCTGCCATCAGGGCACACCAAGGACTGTGGCCTGCTGGCCCATGTGACAGCCCAGCTACTACCACAAGCAGACTCTGAATCAGGCCTTTTCCCCGAGCATCTCTGTGGCATCAAAGACAAAATTTGGAGTTTGTGGAATCCAGCTGCCCTTGAAACTCTGATGAAAAGAGGACCTGCAGAGGCTTTTCTAGCATGAGAAGGTTGCTCCCCTCCTCTGACTGCCAGGTCAGTGAAGACCACGTCTTTTCCCCTGCTCTTTGGCTACCTGATGCAAGGAAAATTAGTCACCCTCCACGCTTTTGAAGCAGCCTCTTTTATCTACACAGCTTGTTCTTCCCTGGCATGCTGAAGCCTTCCTGCTCTTGTTTATAGTACAACCCCTCCAACAGATTGCAGGGTCTCTTTTCTGCCTTCTGTCCTTCTTGGCTGGATTCCTCTCCACAGCTCCAGTCCAGAGCAATGGTCTGCACAGCACATGGCCTCCACTTCACTGCCAGGCCACTGCCAGGCCACTGCCACACTCACAGCGCTGCTGCAAAGCTAAGCTGACTCTTGGATATTTTACGTGATGCAGCCCAGGTGTGGAGGGCAGTTCATTGGCACCCAGAACAAAGATTTAAAAGAGAAAAAAAATCCACATCCGATACTGAGATGCAAACAGTGTTTCCAAAGCTTCTGCATCACCAGCATTTAAAACAACGTGAGCTGTGATCCAGCTGGGGTGAGAGTACTAGCAATGTGGACTCTCCAATGTCTTATAATATGCTTAAGATCAAGGCAGAGTGCATTTGTCTGCTCTACACAACTGCTTTTTTTTTTGTCCAGACGCTGCACAGGACTTTATCTTGGTGAAAGACGGTTGAACTAGCAGAAGGGTGCGAAGTTAGAAGGAGAGAATTTAACTGCATTCCTAAGGAAATCAGGCTAAACAAGCCAAAGTGGCCGTGTGGTGCTTAGTTGCCAGCTGGGGTTAAACCACAACACATTCCCGGTTCTATTCTGGAGCTTGAATTACTGGCCTGGTTTTCAAGCTCAGAATAAGCAGCTAATCCTGTGGCCTTAGTATTGATGTGAAGCCAACTTTTGAGATCCTGTTTTTAAAGCTAGCCACAGTTCTCAACCCTTTCTCTTCCTGGTGCATGGGAGACCCAGAGATATGGTGAAATCCTTTAAGCAGGAGCATCAGAGGTCACTGATGTTAAATAATTAACAACCGATGTAATGGTCCTTGAACAGGAGCAGCATCTCTCCTTGGAGGATCTCAAAGCATGCTCCAGACCAAAAGGATTTGGCAGAGCGGCTCTGGACTTCTGTGGAATGCAAGGTCTGGTGCCAAAGGGGTTTCCAAGAGACAGAGCCAGGGTTGTGGCATGCCCAAGACGTTCCTAAACCCCTGAGCTTACAGTGGGTTCTGATACACTGTTTGCCATTCTCTGCTATGACAGGAGCAGCATAAGACCACTGTTTTAATTAGGGTCATGGACTCAGCACAGGACTCTCTTCTGCCTCAGTCTTCACTCAACCAATGATGCAGGAAGGTTGCTCTCATCTGAGAAATCTCTGTGAGTGCAGTGCATGGAAAGTGAGCCAGAATCTGACCTCGGCAAACAGCACACTTAAGCACATGCTTAACTTGAAGTGTGTACTTAAGCTTGTTAAGCCTCCTCCTTCAACAGAGATGATTTTCCTTTATGTTGGGAGTCTCATCTGCTACAGAAGGGGGGAGTCACAAGGTGATTTGTTTGTTATATTTTGTATAGCAGCCTGATCTAGAAAATACTTTCTGTCAGCTGCAGTATTTTGCTACCCGCTTGGCTCAGTGACTTCCACTGGGCTCCTTGGGGTAGCAGTTATTCTGCTACAGGGAGTGCTCTTGAAGTGTCAGGGCAGCGTGCTTCAAGGCGCTACTGCAGTCTGCCTGGGCGGTGCTGTACGTCTCTTATTATAAATAACAAGGGTCATAGGCAATGGGAATGCACATGCCTTTATTTAGCAGGGGGATTTCCCCATTTTAATCACAGTAAAAATCATGATAGCCAGATCCTAAGAAACAGCTACAAAGGTTCTATTTAAAAGAATGTGACTAGAGAAAGCAGATGCTCATCAAGTTAAATAAGGAATTTAATTAGCCCGCATTTTATCTTGTTTTCAGCAATATGATGACAAATCGCATCTTAATAAAATAACATTAGGGAGCAACACAACTCCAGTGCTTCAGGAAATGAGAAGCAGTATAAGTTATAGGCCTGTTCCCCCTGAAGAAGTCATTCTCATTCAGAAATCTGACTTGATGTTAAGATGTTTTAGCAAAATGGTCCTCTGGCATTTGAAAGATTTACAGCCACTTTTGGCTTTAAAAGGCTTAATATAGGGTGTGAGGGGAGAAGGAAGTGGCATGAATAGCTCAAGGGACTGGTAATGCAATTAATATATTTCTATTCCTATGGTAACACAGGTGTGCAGAGTTCTTTACAGGTGAATAAAAGGAGCTGTCCTTTCCCCAGTGGGGCTATGACTAAGCATAGACATCACACATTGTACAACAAGCAGTGGGTTTAGTGTTTGTCATGTAGTTGAATATGTCCAAATTCAATTACAATCTCACATTTGATCTAGGCAATCAGTTTTGTGTGACATGGTCTTGCCTCACCCTGAGAAAGGTTCATGAAGGATCCGCAGAAAGTTCACTCATGTCGTGGTTTGAGGGCTGCAAAAGTTTGTCTAAGCTCAGTTGTAACTTCTGGGACTGGAGAAACTAGCATTGTTTGGAATATTTCTGTCCAGTAAAAAGGATTACAAAACACAAGGGTTACAACAATAAAAGATGACGAGATTTAGCTTCATTATACAAGAATAAAGGAACTACTCGTCTCATTCAGCATGGTTGTCCACTGAATCCTTTCTTTTGTCTGTACCAGGGAGCAGATCCGTGTTTTAGGTAATAGATCATGGGATTTTCACATAGCTGTCCGCTATAAAATGCTCACTTTGATCCTGACTGATATCTTGAGGCAATATATTTCACTTGCTGATCATATGTTGTAACAACAGTTATTCCTGGTGGATTCAGTGGTTGCTCCATAGCTCTTGTAGTAGGAAAGGAGAAAAGTGCAAGAGTTGTCTGATTGGATCTCTTGTCATGAAAGGGTGTGCACATAAACACAGACAGTATACACGTCGAGTTTATACATGTATACATATTTGTGCGTATACAAATATATATATTTGCCGGTAGAGTAATCTTCTGGATTCAAGATTTAATGTGTTAATCTGAGATTATGCTGCTATTGCTGAGGACAGAAATGCTTCAGAAGTCATTGATGAAATGGAAGTCTTCTGCCAGTAACTTCTTGGCCTGCGTTTAGTTTAGGTTGGTGAGGGCTGAAAGCTATTGCTCTCTGACAGCTGTTCACTGGTATATGTGAAATGAGTTTATGATTCTTGATCCATGTCCTAGAAAACAGATGTCAATGCTACAAAACTCACCTTTGCTATTTAGACCCTCACTAACACCATCTAGGTGATAAAGCTCTGCTCATTGCTATGGGGCAGCCTTGAATCAAAAGGCAGCGTGGAAGTATGGGTTGGGAGTGGGTCTCCTCTTTTAACAGGCAACAAATTCCTTTAAAACTTGTCTTGCAGGAGCTAGATTTAAGGCTGAGTGTGGAGGGGTGAGGTTTTGCCTTTTCTCTATGGGTGGAAAAAATTTTGAAATGCATTGACCTGGAAAATCCAAGCTCGGAAGCAGCAGCTGGGTTTTCAGCAAGTCCCTTGTTTCTTTCCTTGTTGTCCATCTGGATTCACTGTAACACAGAGAAATTAAACATTGCCTCTGAGATCAAGTAAAGTTTGGAAATGGCCACCATTTCCATCCAGTTTTGCCAGGATGGGTGGTGCTGCCCTATGCTCTGAGGGCGCTGCTTGCTGGATGTGAAGGGCTCAGGTCTGTAAGCAGTGGTGGGGATGACTTTTCTCATTTGCAGAGCTGTTTGCAGAATTGGACCCTAAGCCCTCCTGGAGCGAATTGTGAAGCAATGCACAAATCAAATCAAGATGCTGACTGTGACTGCATCACAGCACACTATCATGCTGACAGAATTTGAGGCTAAAAGCAGTGACATTCATGTCTAGCGATGTCTAATATATCATATGGTTGTGAAGTGACAACTGAGTCCTGGAGGACAAAGACTAACCCCCGTATGCCCTGAAAATATTTTCCAGTCCACAGACAAGTTAAAGACCAGGTCTTGAAAATCATTTGGTTCAGCACCTGAACTTGATCTCTCAACAGCAGAACAGGTAGTTCCCTCTGAATTTGCACATGCTGTCAGGTTTTATTCATGGTCATGACACCATGCGGTAGTAATATTCCCTGTGGATGCAACCAACTTTTTTAATAGATTTTCCAGACTTTCATTAATTACTTAATTGGTGCACAGTAATATAAGAAATGAAGTGTATTCCTATAGGGCGGTCATACTTCAAACAGGCACCAGGCTATTTGCAAGCTGAATTAAAAACAAACAGAAGAAACATTTTCAGTTGTCTCTGCTTCATCCTGAATTTCAGCAACAAAGCTGATATATTGCCAGGTACTGATCCCGCTACCTGGGTTTTGTCCAGGTTGAGAACTTATTAGTGCTTAGTTGAGGGAAGAGGGAGAGAGAGAACACAGCTTGTATAAATCAGATTAAATTATTGACAGCTCCTAAGCAATGCTCATTCCAGGAACAAGCTCAGTATGTGATAACACTGTTGCTATAAAATAAGTGCATTTTTAATGCATGCCACTTTGCAAAAAACCTGGTGGGTCATGAGTTCTTGAACCTTAGTTCCTAGAAGAGAAAACAGGATTGCTGGAAAAGTTAAATACACTAGATGGAGATTATCTGAATGGTTTAACAGGTGAGAGATTTAACAGCCATTGGACCTTGCTTTGCCTATAGTTGATGGTTCAGAAC
Organism: Leptosomus discolor; assembly: GCF_034619465.1. Classification (NCBI taxonomy): domain Eukaryota; kingdom Metazoa; phylum Chordata; class Aves; order Leptosomiformes; family Leptosomidae; genus Leptosomus; species Leptosomus discolor. The sequence goes on along the minus strand of NC_141395.1, from coordinate 16,841,063 downwards.
CATCTTGTGTCAGAGTAGAGTTGAAATTGTTACAGCTGATACAGACTAAATGAAAAAATCAGGGTCTTGACTCAGGCCTAGTGAGCAAAGAACTCCACTGTGTGCCAAGATTAGCCTTGGCTTGCACATTCAGTGGAAAGGGCATGGTTAAATGTGAACCTGGAAGAACAAACTCCTGTCTTTCCTCTCTGTGGTTGCTGGACGTCAGGACCATGAAATATTAATAGTCAGTGTGTGTTAAGAGTCCCCCTCTCTGCCTGATCCACAGACAAATGTGCATCTGTCTGCTTTCAGCCACAGCTCAGCTCAAGCTGCAGGCACTCCTCCTTTTCTCTTAGGAGCCCTTGCACCCAGCAGCAGGGCGGCTTTGCCACCGGTGTTGAGTCTGGGCTTGGCACATGGCTCCAGCTTCCGGACTGTCACCCTGGCATCTTGCATCAGCATTAAAAACCCCTGTGTTATTTGTATTTGATACATTCGTCTCTTTTTTGCCACAAAGCAGAACATGAGCAAAGGGCTGGAGGCAATGTGAGATGACCGGAGGAGGGATGGTTAGCAGGGTAGTAGTAAGGAAAGGGGAGAGCTACAGTTTCAAGCAGAGGGATCTTCAGTGGCTCTACCAGTATCCCATCCCCTTTCCCTATCCCTCTCTCTCTCACACACACACACACGGAGTTGAAAGGTGGCAGATGGAGAAAGAAAACAGATAAATAAAAGTGTCAGTAGGATGAATTGGTTTGCACTTGGTCTCCTCTCATCTCTCTGCATATTTCTGCTGGTATGTAAAGATCACACAACCAAGGGACTTAGCAGTGACCTGGGAAGTTTATACTACTGAACATAAAATGAATCAAAAAGAAAAATGTAGGAAGAGGGTAGTCAGGGAAGAGAACAAAAGGAAATTAGGGTTTTTTTTTCCTGGTTTGGCTGAGACAGAATCCCAGCCCAGCCATGCTAGCCAGGCTGTTAGCAGTTTTGAGTCAGCCAGGGCAGCTGACCTGAGTTAGCTACAGGGGTAGCTTGTACCATAATGTCATGGTCATTATAAAGGGGGAAGGTTTGCTGAGGAAGGGAGAGTTCCTGTGGGGTTCCTCTTGGGGTTTCTTCTGAGGACTGCTTGCCTGTCAATTGTAACCACTGAATATTCATTTGTCTGAGTATAACTTTGTATATGTTTGTTGGTATTAGTGCTGTTTCATTAAATCTGTTTTCACTTCAAACCCATGAGTCTCTTCTTTTCCCGATTCCCCCTCTCTGGCTGGTGAGGGATTGTTGGGTGATAGAGCAACTGTCATAGTTTAGCCCTGGATATGGACTAAATGTAGACACCTGTGTACATCAGGGTTTTGTTGGGTCAGCAATTTTGTGGGAGCACATATTGCCAATGCTACTACAGGAGCAGCTCTGCCTCAGAGAACGGAGGCTGGGTGGGCAGTTCCCTGTGCTGAAATCTCTCATGTTGTTGATCCTTATCTGCCTAAATGAGGGCTCCCCAAAGGGCATCAGAACTGGACAGGGGTGAGCTCAACAGCAGAGTCCCAACACATGGTGGCTTCAAACAGAAGAGACACCATCTCCTTCTGCAAGCTTTCCTGATACCACACACCCTAACTACTTCAGGGAGGGCAGGAGGAGGATATATCTCAGTGTACGCTGCGTCAGTTCTCCTGTGATTTTTTTTTTTTCCATTTTTCAGTAAGCTGGTGTAGTTAGAGGGAACTCTTTCCCTCTATGTAGTGCCACTGTGTAACTGAAAAAGCACCATCCCAAGGAAGAGACTGTTGGTCTGCCTTTTGCCTGGATGACCAGGACTCTGGCCCTGGGCTTGCTTTAGCATATGTCAGCTGCAGCTCCTCATCGTCATAATGTACACAAGCACAGTCATTCCTGCGATCCTGCCAGCTTGTGATCTTTGGGGGTCTCATCAGACCCATTCCCAGAGTTACTATGGGTACCTCAACACCGTGCCCTGTAGGTGGCAAAAGCTGGTCCTGCACTGGGCTAAGCCTGCCTTGCCCCATTCACCCTCCTGTGCAGGGAACCTCAGCAGAGACCATGACATGGCTACTGTGCTAGGGTAGGGTGATGGTTGGGAGCCGGGGAAACAGTGGCCCATGGCAAGCTTGAATGCTCCTCCAGGAGTAGGTGGGGAGGAGCGGGGCACTATGCTGCTGGCTCTCCTGGCCTCCATGCCAGGCATGGGAGCGTTACCCAGGACCACAGGCAGGTTCAAGGGTGGGATGATGTTCAAATTTGGCCTGTGTCTTATGCATGAAAACCTTCCTTTTTAGAACATGCTGGAAACTTTTTTCCTAAGGCACTATCTATTCTCCAAGGCGTCCTTTCCTCCTTCTCATTGCAAAGTTCTATACAAATGCAGGATCTTTGGTGCTTAGTCACTCTACCGTTCCTGCTGTTTATTGCCTCCAACAAGCGTAATTCTCTGCTTGGGAGACCTTTGCGAGTTGCTGTGGAGGAGCCATGGGCTGTTGTCATCCCATTTCCAGGGGGCAATAAACAGCAGCAGTCAAACTTCATGGAACAAAGATTGTGTGATTATTTAGTTGTACAGAGAGGGAAGAAAAACAGAGATATATTGCGCATGTGCTTATTTGCACATCACACAAGGATGTGCAGATTGCTCTCAGAAGAGAGTCTTGCTATGAGGTAAAGTAGGGCCCCACGTAGTGCTTTGCTACTGACTCAAATGAGGTAATTCTCCTGCCTGTGCCTCAGTTTCCCTATGCAAAGGGTTTGTAGCTCTTCCCACCTAGATTAAGTGCTTTCAGGGCCAGGAATTTATTCATGCCTGTACAGGCCAGGAAGGCAGGGATGCGAGTTTGAGGGTGACACAGGGAAGGAAGTGTTTCCTGGGGTTAATGGCTTGTGTTTTTTCCCCCTTCTTGAATGAGAGCAAGCATTTGTCTGGGAGGAAGATCCAGATAAACAATGTTAGTCTTAAGGTGGAAAGAGCTGGTATTAGAGCCAGCCCATCACCAGTCACCTGCATCTGACCTGAGGGTTAAAAAACCATCACCAGAGAGAGCTAAAACCTGATAGAAAGGAAAAACCCCTTCAACAGCAGGGCATTGCTGCCTACATGCGGACACTGGCTCAGAAGGAAGTGCTTTTGGGTGTTTCCTCTTGGGGGCTATGAGACTGAATACTTCAGTCTAGTGGGACCAAGTCACTAAGAGCTGCATGACCACAAGGACCAGAGGGGATTTCCAGCTCATCAGCAGCGAGGTTTCAGCCTACTGGGAAACTCAGGTGCCCACCACCTTTGTGGAGGTGTTCGGCACCTGGCAGCATCCATCCCTAAAATTCTCCCCCTGTCATAAAATGTAATTACACAACCCTTTAACTACATAAACTTCTAAATCAATTAATTCTCTTGGCAAGAAAATGTATATGGTTTTGAAATCTCCTTTTAATTAACATAAAGTCTGTTAGAAAGCAGTAGATCTAGGCCATCACTCGGATGTAACAGTCTCTCACTTCACGTGCTCCTGAGGCCCTGGGAGAGTGTGTCAATGCAATACTTAAGCTCTCTTTAAAATGCTGTGTCTGGGCCACATGCAAGGCCAAGACCTCCCTTTCAGAACAAGGTTTCCATTCTGATGTACTATTGGAGGACCCTCCTTAGAAGTGCAAGGCGCAAAAATCAACTCCTGGTTCCACTGGTGAAAATCCATTAACTTTTCCCACTCACTGCTCTTCCATATCTCTCTGCTTTCATTGCCAGCAGCACTCCATCTCCGACAGCCCTGCCTTTAAATCCACACTTATCCTCTTATCTCTGTCTTATCTCTTCCTGATGGAACTCTCAGTTCTTTCATCAACAGATGCTGCACTTGTCCGTTGACAGACACTGCGCTTGTCCTTTGTGCAAAGGTGTGGGGAGAAGTCACCAAAGAGAGTGATACCTGCCAGTGAAATCCTTGTGCAATTGTTGGAGACAGTTCTGAGCTTTCCTGTATTTCTGATGTGCTGGAGCATATTCAGGGCCAGAGAGAGAGGCAACACAGTACCTTATCAGGCTGTGCATTAGCCCAGTGTGTTGTACCTGACATTTCCAGGCAGATCTGGAAACCTACGGACTGCTCCTGCTGTGAAAATGATGTGGAGCTGGTGCAGTTAGTGGGTACTTCTTCAGCACAGGGAGAAACTAGGATGTCCTCCTACAATGTTCTTCATTGTGTGCCTTTCTCTGATCTCCAGTGTCACCTCCCTTGTCAAGACCCACTATATACAATCAGGAGGCACCTAAAATGGTCTTCTCCTCATGTCTGGACCTTGGCCACTGCCAACATGGAAACTCATCCACTAGTGACGAAACTGAGAAGGTTATCTGGCTTGGAAGTGACTGCACTGCCTTCATTGTATTTATGCAGAATGTGTATATTTGTCTGCTGATCCAGAAACAAGCTCCTGTAGCTGAAGAAGTTATCTGGGCAGCCTAAGATGTTAAATCCTAAGACACAGATTTGTAAGAATTTGGGGAAACAGTCTCAAATGTTCAAGATGTTTATTATACTGAAGCTCAAGAGGGATCTCAGCTCAGCGCTCGATTCACAGGATTCATCTCCTGGACATCCTGGCATGGTGTCACCACACGACGCCTTTGTTCCAGGAACTGGTCCTCCTGAGGACAGACATCCAGTCTTCCCATACAAAGTTGCTTCTGTTTTCTTAAGCTGAGTATGGCAGTGTTGCATGAGAGCATAATCATGATGGTCCTAAGGGGAATATCCTTGGTGTTTCTGTGTCTGATCATGAATCCCCATAGCTAAGAAAATGCCTGATGACATGCTAGAACTTCTCAGTTCACCTTGATTTGGAGAGCATAGCGTATCTCTCAGGATCAGCCTCTAATGGGCTTGTTTAACAACATAGGTTTTTTCCTAAATCCCATGTCAGACAAGTGAGAGCTAAGTCTAGGACTGTTGCATGTCGCTAAAATAACATACATCCGAGGATGCAATTAGAGACTTGAAACAAATTTGACTTGACTCAGGAGAGTTGTGGAAACATCCAAGGGACCTGTGATTATATACTTTCTCTTTTTTTTTTTTTTTTTTTAAATGTTTAAATTCCGGATCCTTTTAGGTTTGGGATTTCATGACAATTACTATGTTCCTGGATAGTTAAAACCACTCAGCATTTGGCTAAATGCCTTCTGAAGATATCCTGAAATGCACCATCTATTGCAGCTGCTCTATTCAAGTCACAGTTCTGACTAGTCACCCAAGGGGACAAGGAATTCCTTTTGTAGGAGTTAGTGTGGGACTTGTTACCAGGAAAGCTCTGTGTTTGGGGTTGTCTAGTCTTGAAGAGAAATGCTGTGGCTTTGCAAGTTTGAATTTGAAATCCAAATCCTAAAGGAGGAAAGGTGGGGGCTGTCCTCCTCAGCAATTGTATCTTCTCTCTCAGATACTCCTGCACATTGACTGGCCTCAAGACTGCTTGTAGAGAAAGCTCAGTAAAACAAAGACCTGGATTTCTTCCTAAGCCCAAGGAAAAAGACGTGCAGTCGTACTTCTTTACTTAGGCTCCTGTTCCAGGACATACCTGATTTTTCAAAAAAGAACAATTCCTTCTTTTTCCTTAGCAGAGAGCAATCTGCCATGGAAGTAGAAAAATTTCCTCTGTATCAACTCAGAGGCAGGCTGTGATCATCGGAGGGAGAGAACAAGTCAAAGTTCAGTCCCTGCTTGGGGAGAAAGCAGTAGCTCAGGGACTCCCTGTGTGCAGAGTACCATGATTTTTGCTTCAGCCCAAGGCAGCAGCTATACCAACGCACAGCACTCCAGAAATTATTTCTGATCTCCTTTGAGACAATCATTCCAATCAATGCATGGATTATTTCTGGATGCTTGGAGGATGCATAACCTCCACCAGCTAAGCCTGGCTTCCCAGCAGCAGCGTCCTTTGCATCAGCACATTTGCAACTGCCCAGAAAGAAAGAAAGACCAAAGAAAATGTGACAGAGCTCCCTCCAGCCCCCGGCTGTGTCTGCCCACAAGCTTCATCAACTGAGTTATGGTGATTACATCACTTGAGATTTATTTTATATCTCCATCTGGGATAAAGAACCAGGAAGTCTGGCTGTGACAAGCAATCAGAAGGTACTCAGCTGATGAGCAGCTCCCCATCACTAAGAGAGCAGTAGGAACCTTCGATGGATTGGATTTAAGTAATGGTTTGCCAGAGGGATGGGGCCCACGCCACGGCAATCAAAGCTCCTCTGCACTATTAAGGAGCTGTAAGTGGAGCAGGAGGCGCAGTGCAGCTATTGACCGAGTAGGTGGGCATGAAAATGGGTTTAGGTAACTGTTTACTTCCTGAGAGATGGAAAACACAAAGAGATGTTTCTCTGGCAGCTTTCTGGCTCTCTGATCCTGGCTGTCCACATCAGCATTTATATTGTCTGTCTCTCACGTACTCGTGCACAATGACTGGTATGCTGTGTTCGAGCTGTTCGGCTGCAGTCCACACGGAGCTTTCCTGCTTGCATTTGCCCTCTCACTCTCTCTGCCATTTTTTAAATCTCTGACCTAACAACATTAAAAAAAATATTTCTGATATGATTTTATATCAGATGGTCACATAGGTAGATCAAGTATCGCTGCAGCTCTAGCCACCCTCTTTCTTCCTTCCTCCACCCCCTCTGCACTGAGCGATGACTTGTACAGAGAGGTGAAGAGGAGGCACATAAACAGAAATACTTTTTTCCTCCTTTTTGGGGTGGTAGCTAAGGGCCAATGGGCCCTCTAGAAGACCAGAGTTAGAGTATCTGCCGTGAGACCAACCTGCAGCCCGACACCTGAATCCATCCTGACGCAGGATTTATAACAGGCATGCAGATCTGGGATGAGATGCCTGGGTGTCTCCCCTTCTGATTTTGCAGTCAGTAGCTCAGATCTAACTAGTCAAGTGGAACCACTTCTCCACTCCCAGCTGAGGGATCCATGTTTTTTTCTTCCTCTTTCTGTACCTGAGGAGGGCAGGGGTAGTGTGTGGCAGAGCTGATGCCTGCCGTATGTTTTCTCCCTATGTTAACCTCATGACTATTAGCAGGCTCAAGAGACACAACATAAAAACTCCCAGAGATGGGCCCTTCTGCAAAAGGAGAAGGTGTTGCCCATCATTTGCTGCACGTTGCTTCCTGTCGAGCAAAGTTAGGAAGGTTGTATTGGCCTCCTGACAGCCCCCTGCTTTCAGTGGGACCTCACCAAAGTGTCTTGGACCAGCTTTTTCCAGTGAGAGCATTTTAAACAAGGCACCTTGAGCCATACCAAGGGACCTGAATGCAGCATCCAAGTGTGAAAACGTTGGCTGCTGTCCCATTTACCAAAAGAGGAATAATAGTACCCACTTACCTCTGGGAAGCATATGGAGCACCTCCGATTTATTATTTGTTTTATTTATTTTGTCACATTTATCAGCCATTCAATTCTCTGGGCACACAGCCCATACATTAAAACCCAGAGTATAATACAAAGACCTCCTCTACCCTGAGCACATCCTTTCTGTAAAACCAGGCATGGGCAGGAGGGAAGGATGAAAGATGCTTTACACAAGCAAAGGATGACAACAATATATTTTTCTCCAATTCTATTATTGATGGCACTATTCTAAAAATGTTGGTGACATCAAGACAAGAGGATGAGGGCAATAAAAAGCAAGGGGGGTGGAAAGCCATCCTGGAGAATGGGCACAGACACTCAGCCTCTAGCCAGCCTGTCTCATGCTCAGGAAGTCCCTAAAATGCTCTTTCCATTATTATTTCTCTAATGACCCCATTAGACACATGTGAGATTCTGAGAAGCCTTAAATATGTTATAGAGAGCCACACTGGCAAAGCCACACTCAGCTTTTCTGAGAAATAGCAGGCTGCAGTGATGAATGTTTCAGCTTTAGAGCATCCTGATGTGTAATTTATTTGCTGGAAATTAATTGCATGTGCTGGTTTCATTTTCCTGTAGCGAATAATCAGTTTTGCTCCCTTTTTAATTAGGTAACAACACAGATTCCTCTGCTGATCATGGCACAGTGCTTTATGCACATCACGTCTTAGTCTAAGGGAGACAGTTTCAAATTGTTGTCTAGGGCCCAGCACAACTTTTGAGTGACAGTAGATTGTCTATCAGCTGGAACTCTGGGGTCATTGCCAATGAAGACCTCATGCACAAGACCAGCTAGAGAACCCAGCCTGGGCTTTGATGCATGCTATATCCTACTCCAGCAGAAGCTTGAGGAAACCCGATGGAGAAACCAAATTAAGGAGCCTGAAGTTTCAATGGCATTGACACAATGTCGGACCCAGGCCCAGCTCTATGTCACCAAAAGGCACATCCCGTCTGGCGCATGTTCACTGATCCCTGAGATGAGACACTGCACTGACATAAGCCAGGTTGCATAGACTAGAAGCCTTCAGCACATCTGTATCATTAATCCTTTTGGTCCACATCAAACCCGGCACCTTTGTCAACTGTTCCAGCTGGGATGGCAAAGACAAAGTCAGTGGAGAGCTAACTGTCCCCTTGTATTCAGAGGCTGGATGAGGCTGAGTGGATGCACATAGCAGGACAATGTGGAGAAAGCCACCTCTGATGATATTTGCAGAGAAAAGCTAGTAGGCTCCAGCAGGTGCTACTTAAAATTGTCGAACAGGCTGAAGAGAGTAAAAACTGTCAGCTTTGGCTGCCGTTGGTTACTTTCAGCAAATCTCTAATTAAGTGATGGTGTTCAGTCATATTTACCCTTCATTGGGCTACAAGGAACCCATATTTCTACTGAAATGTATGCTACTGAGAGAAAACAAATCTATCAGCAACAAACACTGCTGGAGTGAAATGAAAAAATATTGATTATCATAGCTATTAAACCATGAAATCCTCTGCAACTAATTAATCTGCTAGGGAAAAGTTTGTTAGTGGGATTTTGGCTTCCTGCTGGGAACCTGTAGGGCAGGCACCATTGCCCCAGAAATCACCAGACTCTCTATTACTGCCACCTGCCCCCGAAAGTCGCCTCATTCCATAGGTCCCCGCAGCGGGGGGCCGGTGGGAGTTGAAAACCCGCCTGAGAACGCGCCGGAGCGCAGCGGTTCCGCGTTCGGCAGCGTGCGGAGCCGCGCTGCCTCCCGGCCCCGGCGGGGCCGCCTCCCGCGGTGCCCGCGCTGGGCCGGGCCGGCGGCGAGGGGCGGCGGCGGGGGGGTGGGGGGCGGTGGCGGGCCGGGGGCGCGCAGCGCGGCCGCGGAGCAGCGCGGAGCCGCCGCGCCCCGCCCCGCCCGCGCCCGGCGGAGCTGTCCGCGGCTCGTGGTGCTGAAGCCGCAGCGGCCGCCCAGCCCCTTCCCCCGCCCCTCCTCCCCTCCTCCCCGCCGCCGGCTCTTGCAGGCAGCCGGCAGCCCGGGGCATCAAAGCTTGGGGAGGGCCCCATTTCTCCCTTTGATTCTTCCCCCCACACACCTCACCCCGCCTTTTTGCTTCTTTTTTTTTTGCTGCTTTTTTTTTTTTTTTTTTTTTTTTTTTTAAAAGCCGGGGGAGGGAGGAGAGCGCGGCCACGTTACACCCCTCCCTTCCTGCAAATCCTCGCTTGCACTGCAAACAACCTGCCTTCCCCATTGCATCCAAGGGAGATAGCAACAGCAACATCATCACGGCAAGCCGGATGGGAGAGCGGAGAGGAGGCTGCTGCTGAGGGAGAAAGGCACACACGCACACACCAGCTCGATGTTGCCAAAGCGGTAGGAGCCGCACGAAAAATAAGCCATGCTGCCCCATGTGTCTGGCGCATTGTGCTCCATCCGAGCCTTTTAGGAGGAAGAAGAGAATTATCTGCTCCGATTTGGTGGGTTTTGTGGGATTTTTTTCCTGCCAGCGAGAGTGCGACAGACTTGCGATGGTTGAATGTCAATGCCTGTGAGAGAGAACAACAGTCAGAGGAGGAGGAGGACAGAAGGGGAGGAAAATGAAGGTGGGGACGGTGGTGGAGAGAAAGAAGGAGCCTCGTCCAATGCATCAAAAGGAGGTCCCTGCAATTGCTGATAGAGCCCGGGCCGCCTCGCCATCCACAATGGTCTGTACAAGCTGCCAATGCGTTTGATGACGTTCCTGTTTTGTGAAAGGAGGAGAGGAAACGTGACCATGTAAGATCCACGTTTCCCCGGTCAATTACATGCGAAGAATAGATCCGATTTCGACGGGGTTTTTTTGGTCCAGGATGGTAACAGCTTAGGGAATAATACGGCTGCCGTTCCTCACCAATTTCGCTCTGATTTTTTTTGGTGTGGTCCAGACAGCTGCTGGAATAGAGGTCAGAATATATAATTATATATAAAATATATATGATATATAAGATATATATATTATATATATTAAAATATATTTATCTCAGTACATCTGGGATTAAGCTCATTGAATGCTGATTATTTCTTTCAGGACTTTCAATATTTACAATGAAATCTTTTAAAGGCAACAGTAAAATCTGAAGCCACCTGGGAGTACAGTGTTGGAAATGTAGGGTGTTTTCCCACAAACAATGTGAAGGTCTTTTTTGTCAAAGAGGCAATTTTGATAATAACAACAGCTACCAATTTTGCATTTTGATAGCCAAACCGGCTGCTATTTTGTCTGGGTGCACACCGGGTCTCGTGTGATCAGGTTTTATTTTTTAATTGAAAAAAATATTATAAAAAAAAAACCAAGGAAGAAAAAGGAAAATTACTTGAGATGCCAAATACTGTCGAGAGAACCATATTCTCCCTCCTCCCCACACCTATCGGAGACGTGGACCCTTCTTTTTTACAGGCTTAGGAGTTGCAAAAGCCGATCAGGGGCTTTCTTCGGAGCCCGCCGCCCGCGCCCCCGGACCCTCGGGCGTGGGAGATTTATTTCCTCCTCCCGCTGATTTCTAAACAAACTTGTGGAGGGGGGGTAAGAATCCCCCAGCAGCGCACAGTCGGCGTTTTTTTGTGGTTTTGGTTTGTTTTTTTTCTTCCCCCCCCCCCCCCCCCCCAATTGCCATCCCCGCCGGATTTCAGCGGGCAGCCGGGGGATTTCACCCCCTCGCCCTCCGGCTCTGCTTTTGTCCTTTCCCTGCCGGCCAGCGCAGCCCCCCCCCGCCCCAGGCACTGAGGCCGCAGCGGAGCCCCCCCGGCAGCGGGGCGCCCGGCTCCTGCCCTTTTCTTTCCCACCCCGTCCCCGCCTGCCAAGGAAAGGCACATGTTAATACCACCCGGCGCGGTCATTTTCTGCTACTGCTGCTGCTGCGGGCTCCTCCGTCCGAGACAGATGTTGCGAAACCAAGGCCTCCTCAAGTGCCGCTGCCGCATGCTCTTCAATGACCTGAAGGTCTTCCTGCTGCGGAGACCCCCCGCCCCGCCGCCGCCCTCCCCGCCGCCGCCGCTCCCCATGCCCGGCGGCGCAGAGGCGGCGGCGGGCGGCCCGGCGGGGGCCGCACCGCCCGGGGGGCGCGGGCCCGGCTGGCGGGCGGCGGCGGCGGCAGCGGGCGGCGGCGGAGCGGGCAGCCCGGCCGCCGAGGAGTGGGGCAGCCCCGCCGGGGAGCCGCCCGCCTCTCTGCCCAGCAGCACCTCCTCGGATGACTTCGGCAAGGGCAAGGCCGAGGACCGCTACTCGCTGGGCAGCAGCGTCGACAGCGGCATCCGCACCCCGCTCTGCAGGATCTGCTTCCAGGGGCCCGAGCAGGTGAGCCCGCGGAGGGCGGTGGGCGCTGGGGCGGGGGCACGGCGACGGGTGGCAGCTGGAGCCCAACTCGACCGATGGCAGCGATGCTCCAGCCTGCTGGAACAGGGGCCAGCTGCTTGCAGGGGTCTCCCCGTTGCCTGGAATGGGACCCCAAACCCAGAGGGGCTCTGCCCTCTGCCCAGGCCCTGGGCTCTAGGATTTTGCGGCTTCGTTGTGTTTCCCAGGGAAATGTGGGGTGGAGGCCTGCTCCGTCCCCCTCTGCTGCCCGGCAGCCTTGCCCCGGGTGCCCATGCCCGGCCTGGGGTGCCCATGCCCGGCCTCAGAGCTGTGCAGCGGTGGCATGGCAGGGACTCACAGACTCCCTCGTGGAGCAGAGCGCATCTCGGCGAAAGGGGATTTTTGTCGCCTTGTGGGTACCCAGTTGCGATGATCCGTGAAGTGGCGCAAAGGACAAAGTGTTCAGTGTGCTATTTGCTTTTAAAAATATGACTACAGTCCGTATAAACACATGGCAGGAGGTAGCCCCACCTCATCAGCAGTTCCCAGGGGATGGCTAGTAGGAGCTCTGCAGGTTTGCCACGGCTCCCGTGCTCCCAGTCCCGCTAGCTGGAGGAGGAAAACCGCTGGTTACAGTTGTACCTGCTGAAGCTGCAGCCTTGAGATGCTCCTTGGTACAGGCTGAGGTTAGGCCAGTGAAGTTTCCCTCTGCCACACAGGAGAATGAAACAAATGCAAGCTCGCTAGAAGATAAGGTGCCACCCTGGGGCATTATTCTCCCCATTTAATGACAATTAAAAGCAGTTTACATGTTTTCAGGCTGGGAACTTTCTTACAGTGATGTACACGGCAACATGGGTACTTAACATGACACAGCTGCAGGCGGCAGGGAAGGCTGCAGACCTCTGCTTGTGGGATCAAGCCCGGATAAGCAGAAAACCTTTATTACTCAGGGTAGTCCTGTTACCTGTGATAATAAGGAATCCTTGCATGAGAAAGGGTTGTGAGGTTTGACTTGGCTGATACCTATTTCCATGTTAGGCACAGATCCTGGCACGTAAGGTGATACGTTGAAATCTTGAGCAAAACAGGTTTTGCCCATGTCTTTTCCCCTTCGAGGACCTGTGTGCTCTGCTAAGGAAATCCAGTGCTCATCTGAGAGTGGCCACGCTCTAGTACACGTCCTGCCTGCCCCAAGGCTCTCCACGTCTGTAATGCAGTGATCATGCCTTCCCTTGTGTTGGTCCAAGGATGGTGGTGATGGGGGCAGGGAGGTGGGCTGTGGGCAAGCAGGACCTGCCACCAACTCATCTGAATATCCACAGCCCTGCTAGATGTGTCATGCCAAGGGTCCCATAGATCAGAGTTTGGTGGTCAATGGACTGTAGCCTTCTCTAATAGTTTATACAGCTGACTGATAGCTGTGAGACACAGTTTTCACCATAGGCTTTTAGATGGGGGTGGGGGAATATCATTCTTTTTTGGAGATTCTGTATGCCTTCCTCACTTGACTGTCTCCTCCCCGTCTCTTCGAAAAGTTGGAAGCCATGCAACTCGCTCCCTGGGAATTTACATTATTCCACATTTCTAGTACTCTTCCCTGGCTTGCCATTCTGCCGGTGTACACGAGATGTAGTGCCTGCAAGATTGGCTTACGTGTCTGAGCAAACAGAGCCTAAGCAGAATTAAAATAGAGGTAGCTCGCTTCCTTGGAGAACATTAATGCTCGAAAATAATTGGATGCTAATTTTCACACTGAAAACCTGTGTAGGTTGTATTGTAAAAGTGAGACTATTTGCTGACCATCTGCCAGCCTACCTGAGTGAGAAGCTGAGCAGACGTGAGCGGCATCTAATAGAGTTTCACCAGGATTTCTCTTTTTTGCTTCTCACAGTTTCTGACCAATATAATAAGACACTTACAGCTGGATTCTGCCACTCGTCTTTGAGCAATACCATATTACACAAATAATTTTTTCTTCACCAGCATGGCTTGAGGAGTGTCTGAAACCCTTTGCCCTGCAGCAGCTGGGAAGCACAAGTCATTATGGAGGCCCAAACGGTGGGGATTCAGAGCACCCCCAGATCCTGACACAGCTCCCTAGAAGTACGGTTCAGAATAACTGAGAGCTGAATCAGTACAGCTGGTGTCAAGACCTGCAGCTTGGTTTATTTGGCCCTTACCTCAATAAAACTCCAACAGGGCCAAATCCCAAATTCCTTGCTCTTTTTTATTATGGTTGTTATTACTGGTTTAGCCTTTATTTCCCATTTGTTTTCCGACTCAACAGCTGAGCCAAGACCCTCCACATTTTGGACCCTCAGAACTATAAAAGTCATCGATACACATTATTCTATACCACCCCTGCCAAGATGATAGTGAAAATTTATCCACTTGGAAACAAAATGTAATTGCTAGTTCTTTACTCTGCAGATTAATAACAACGACAGATATAAACAGTGTTTTATTTACCTGTCAAAAACATCTGAAACTGCTGCAGCTGTGGGCAAATTTGCAGGGCTGCATCGCAGTATGAAGAACAAAAGCCTTCATTACAAATTGACTGTTAGGCGCTCTAAGCTTATTTACCCAGATAACATGACAGCAAGTCTCCAAAAGATGTTTTAATCCTGTTTTGATTAAAAAAAAAAAAAAAAAAAAAAAAAAAAGAAAAACAACACACCAAAAACCAACCAAACAAAAAAAAGAAAACAGCCAAAAAACGTTTTTTACTAATCTGGCTTCACAAGTAGATTTTATTTAATATCTAATGCTAAACAAAATCAGTAGGGATTTTCACTTTAAATTTGTGATTGCCCAATACACATGATACTTCCGGTTACTGAATTGCTTATATCTTAAGCTCTTCATGTTTGTTTGTGGCTCTTATGGGTAAGCTGATTCTTTCATTTAAAAGTGTGCCGAGGACTGTAGGAAGGACTAAAGCTCATTATTGTGAAACTGTTCCGGTCCTTGCATGTTACTCAAGAGGAACCAGGGATGCGGAGGAGAAACAGTGGATTTGATGACCAGGTGATCACAGCATCTGGGTTCTCATTTTGAGGGCACGAAGAGCAAGCTCTGCTCAGGTCTGGCAGTCAAAAGAGGCCACTGCTTTCATTGAAAATAGGAGCTTAACGTTGTGAAAGCTGGTGGGCTGAACTCTGCGCTTGGTAATGGCATTGCCTTTCGGGGACTTCTTTGGCATTTTCAAAGGTTTCACTGACTGAACGTCCTGCACCATTGTGTCATCTAATCCTGAGACCCTGGATTGAGTGGCAAAGCTTTGGGGAGAAAGATCCTGAAGTATTTTCTGCTGTTTTGGTTAATGGTCAGTGTTTGCAGAATTTTGTCTGCTTTCCTGGATCGCTTGACAATATTCTGCAAGAGAAGGAAACTAAGATGAGCTCCGCTCTCGCCAATGTTGCACAGTATTGATATGCGTCCAAGTTGAAAGCAAGTCATGAAGAGTAGCAGAAAAAAGCGTAGGTGAAAAGTCCCTACACAGCAGCAGATAAACTATTTGCCCGTGTCACAAGGTGTTGGCAGTACTGTGGAGTTTAGGATCTCAGAGGTGGTGCTAATTGTGCTGAAAATAGAAAAGTGATCTTAAATGAAACTGAGATCATTTGGAAATCAGCATGTCTCAAGGATTGCTTGTTAGATTGTCAGTTAGAGTTGTGTACATCTTTTCTTACCTGCCAGTTTCTGTCTGTGTTTCTGTATTTCTCGGTTCTGGGGGAAAATGCTGTAAAGATGGAGATTTGAAAAGTCAGTGCAGATAGGATTGGTTGGCTAAGGAGGATCAGAGAGAACAGACTGTGGACTCTTTTGCCTGAAGGCTGCTAGCTTGGGCTTAGCTCAGTATTCAATAGAAATGTTTGAAAATAGACTATTCTTCCCACCAAAGTCCACTCCAGCTTTTAGGGACACTGACTTAGTAATACGAGAACATGAAGACCTTCAAGAAAATTGGAAGGGAAGACAAGTTATAATGGATATCAGGACATGCATTTCCATGCTGTATGTCATTAGGCTGTGGGGCTCCTTGCTGCAGGATGTTAGCAGGACAAAGAACTTAACTAAGTTTAATGAAGGATTGTGAAGCCATGTGGTTATTAAAAATATCTAGAGTCATTGTAACTAATGTTAACACTTCTGAAAGTAAAATTCATGCTTCAGGGCTGAAGCCAATCTAGAGATCAGGGTAACACTGTAGAGGAGCAGAGCCCTGGTCCAGCCCTACAGCTCACTAGTCCCTTGTGCATGGCCAGTGAGATCCACCTCTCCAGGTGCATGTCTGGATTTCATGCACGTGTAATGTTATGTCTTCAGCCTGTAGGCGCCTGCCATGCTCAGGACCTCTCTAGAGCTGAGGTGACCCTAAATTACTCAGTCTGGATTAACACACCATGCTCGGGGGCCCCGTGAATGGTTAGTGCCATCAAATGGCTGGTCATTAGCATACATTGCTTAAAATAACTGGTGGGAATCTCAACGCTGTTCCCGTTACAAATACAGACACAGGCAAGAGCCGTCATTAGCTTCCTGCCTGGTAGTGTCTGCAGAGAAGGCACGAACTAAGCCAGGAAATATCACCACTCTACAGACTGGTCTCTCAGCAGCATAGAGGAGTGGAGGAAGTCTCTGGGGTGCTTGATTTCTGATTTACAACGTCGTAAGATCAAGGAGAGTCACTCTTTTCTGGAGTGAGACAAAGAGGAAAAGAGGTAGCCTGTGGCAGAATGCAGGGCATGTGTGTGATAATGAATGAATGGAAGAAGAAACAACTGTGCAATCAGTATCACAAGCATGTCCAAAGCCAGAGAAACTCAGGAAGGGCTGGTGTTTGGTAGGGTCTGTCTAAACCGGCTAGACCACCAGGACACTGTTTTCAAACATGTTGAATCACATAATGACAGTGCAGCCTTCCCATGCACGTTCTTTTCACAGGTGTGTTCCCACAGGATTCATTTA
Source organism: Leptosomus discolor (assembly GCF_034619465.1). NCBI lineage: Eukaryota > Metazoa > Chordata > Aves > Leptosomiformes > Leptosomidae > Leptosomus > Leptosomus discolor. Next base: position 16,824,378 of record NC_141395.1, on the reverse strand, counting down.
CTTGGTGTTAGAAGGAGAATCCTTCACTGGAAAACAGCCAGTCCTGCTAAAACTGAAGACAAAGAGCTGCTGGGATGCAGCCCTTTAGATTCGATCTGTATGTTGTAATTTATGACAGAAAGGAAGGGAAGATCCTTCCTCTCACATTCAGTCCACCTCTCTGCCATCCCATCTCTGAATCTTAACACCTCTATAGCTAACTCTCCTGTTACACCTGTCCCAGGATCAAATCTATACTGTGCAGGCAGAACATTTTTGGCTTTGGCAAAAGCTTTGCTTGAGCCATCAACTGAATAGAGCCTGGGATGCCATCTATTTTAGATTTAGACTCTTGTTGCCACAGAGTTGGTTGGCAAAGCTCCCATTAAGTTCAACAGCAAAAGGGTAGGTGTCCAGTAGCAGGGACTTGACCCCTGTATTTCAGTAATGTTGTGCACACAGTGGGGTTTCTATAAATAATAGTGAAGGCCACTAATCCCATTGACTTTTAATTGCTCCAGGAGACAGGGTTTTCACCTTTTGTGCCTGCTGAAACTCTGATGCCTGACCCATTTATTTCAGTGCCACTAGCTAGCCTGAGGAGCAGTTTTTCTCTTCTTACACTTTTCCCCATATAAAAGGCTTCGTGAAGGAACTTGTCTGTGTTTGTGTCACTGTTTCTTAAATATACATTTCAGGCCATGATTAACAGTGGCTGATGTCAGTTAGTGACAGAACAAGCAATGCAAAAGCATGTAGCTCCATTGTTTGCTTCTGTAGAGTCACTGTTGTTTCTACAAAGGCAACACTTGCTCCTGGAAGGGCTCTGTTCGTACAAAACTGAATTGCATTCAGGTTGTCTTTCAGGCAAAAATTCATTCCCAGCGAGGGCCTCCTCTGTGGCAGCCTTTTGCTCACGTTGGTATTTTTCCATTCAAGGTTGGCCCAGTCCAGAAGTCAGAAATATGGTTGTGCCAAAAATCTGTGATGCTATGGGACTTATGTGTCTGCTGCACATGTTTTCATTATTCCTAGGCCCAGAATAAGACAATTAGATAGACTATAATCGCTGTTGGTCTCTACCTGTGGCCACCCCATCCCTTTTATTAGCTGATTGCTAAAGGAATAAAGCCATGTGATGGTGTTAGCTGTTGGAGTTTATGCTCATCAGCCCTCCTCTAAACCTATTGGCTGGTTTCAGCCAGATTTGGCAGAGAGAGTGGAGATCTGAAAGGCATTAAATTCCTGCAAGTTTCATGAACACTAGCTGGATGAAGAAGAGGAAACCTAGAAGTGTCCTGTTGTGGGAGAGATTATAGCATTGACTGCACTACACACTGTTAGAGTCTATGCAGGACAGAGCTTCAGCTGGAGTGAAAGCTTTAACAGGAATGTATGGCCCATTAGACAAAAAAAAAAAAAAAAACAAACCACAAAACAAACATGATATGGTTTCCGTGGGAAACCAGACTCAAGTAATACAGAATAGCTCCTTAACTTCATCTTGCTCCTTTTCCTTTCTTAATCACGGTTACTTGCCTAAAATGAATTGGCAGATGCTGAAGACTTTCTTAGCTTCCCCCATCTTTTCACAACCAACCTTTTATCCTCTTCTGATTTATCACTGGTTACAGTAGAACAGATTACATTGTTGGCAGTGGAGAGTGATGAGTGATGACTTCCTTCTGGTGAGGAAAAATCCAGCAAGACCTGGAAACCTATGTAGATAATAAATGGTCTGTCCCCATGCCCCTCTGTGAAAAGTGATGAGATAAGGCAAAATGTTGGTGGGCAGACTGGTTCCAGTGACAGGGCCCAGAACCTGAAATCCTCAGACATCTTTTCTTCTGTCCTGTTATTTCTTCTTTACACTCTTTGGTGGTTTTCTCTCACCTCATCTTCCTTCTTTTCTTCTTGGCCAAAGTCAATTGACACTTCGGACCTTGGTCCCACCCATCCTGTCTGGCTCTACTCTGCACAGGTTCTCCTGTGGCCTATGTATCATCTTATCCGAGTACTCTCTGTTTGCAACTTGAACACTGGTGGCATCACTCACAACAGTCACACAAGTTTAACCTGCTTCTCTGGGTGGGAGTGAGGGAAAGGATGGTACAGAATTGGAGAATGATAATCAAAAATTATTTACATGGTGTTTTATTCTTTCCTACATCTGGTGCCTTGCGTTTGTTGGAGAAACCAGGCTGTGCTTGGGGATAATTGTGTAAAATCTATGGAGGACAGGGTAGTTCAATCTTGAACAGATTCCTGAGAAAGTTTTGTCTCTTCTGAAGAAGAACTTTGTAAGGAACTTCCATTATGTTTGGAGAATAGGACTGTTAGCTGTACTTTTTACCATGGAGTCACAGACATTTTAGGCTGGCAGGTCCATATACAAAACAACTTTGCATACCAGGAGAGGGAAAATGAACTCGATATTCCATCAATTTGGGAGGCCAAAGATTACTACTGTCTTTGTGGTGTCCCATTGTGCCATGTCACTCTTAGCAGAAGTGTACCTAGGGTTCCTTGATTGTCAGTGTGTTTATGTTTAAGATAAGGCCATGAGGTCACCTTTTCCATGCAAAAAGTATGTGCCATTAGCTAAGAGAAGTCTGCAGTCCATTGAGCACTTGGAGGGATTTGCCGTCATTGGATGCAGACAGTCCTGTAGCTGCAGCCTCTGTGTAGTTGTTACCTGTAACTACCATCGTAACCTCTGGTACTATGTGGGTTTAGCCTCTGTTGCTTAATCCATGCACTGATCATGCCCAAGGACTGGGCAATGCCCAGGTCTCAAGAGATCAGTTAGTCCACCCATCCAAAATCCTAACAGAGGCTGATCTAACCAGTTCTTAAGTGTGATCATCATTCCTGCTGCAACCTATTTCTTCTTGCCCTGTCCATTAGGAAGACAGCAGATTATTTTTACCATTTCCTTTTTTCCAGGCAGTGAGTAATTGAAAGTATTATCTCGTAGCCGCATGTAAATATAATGAAAATTCATCCTCTGAGGACTTAACAAGTTCAAGCGACAACTGAAGCCATGACACTCCCTGTTCTTCTCTAGGCTGAACAATCCCAATTCTACCTTTGTTCTTATGACACATTTTCTAGACCTCTAATCATCCTTGGTGTTATTCTCTAGACTTTCACCAAATGGTCCATATTTTGCTTTAAATGCACTGTCTAAAGTTGGAAACATTTCTCCAGGTGCGTCCTTACCAGTGCTGAGCAGTGCAGAAAGGTTTTGGGTCCTCTTTAACAGGTAAAAGATGCCATCCATTCCAGGGTGATGTTTGCCCTCTTTATTTATTAATGGAACAGCAGACGATTATTGATTGTTACTCAACTCATGATCTCATATAATCTCCATGTCCTTCAGAACTGCATCCTGGCCAGTCCTCCTCCATCCTGGCTCTGTGCAGTTGGCATTACTGCCTTGGTGGAGGAGCTGTACTGGGCCCTACTGAACTGCATCCTTTTTCCCCAGTCGTCTCTTCCGCAGTAGCAGCCCCCTCTGGGTGGGCCTGCAGATGCAGTGAGCATGAGCTCTATTGAATCTTCCATGTCATTAATGACTTGAGCACTTCTGCCTTGACTCCTGAGAAGAGCTGGGAGGAAAATGCTGGAGGAGTGGCTGTGCCTTTCTTTAAGGATCCCTTGGCTGCCAGAGATGATACTTATGGCTGGGACTAGTCCTGTTACTGCTCACTTATAGCCATGTGGAGGAGGAGAGAATGGATCCTTGTTACTTCAGTTCAGGTGTCTGCTCTCTGCCCTGAATTAAAGCCGCTCTCAGTGAGGCTGAATATGACCTTTCCTGATGGATGCAGGCTTCTAGCCAGGCCTTCCTGAAATGTTGTGTGTGTGTGGGTGTCCCCGCCCCCGCATTTAACTACTGCCTCTCCAATCACTTTATCATTGATGGAGTGGCTCATATTTCTTCCACAATCTCCTAATGGGGTCCTACAAAGCTCCTTTTGCCTTGTCCTTCCCGCCTTTCTCCAGCTAGTCCACTTCCTCCATTATGTCAGCCCTTAAGGCTGGCTCTGCAGGCTTGATTTCCTTCAGTCCAGCCCCAAATCTCCTTCTGTCTCCCAGACATCTGTTACTGAATGGCATCAGCTCAGATTCCTTATATCCAGCATTTTCCTCCATGTCCATCTTTTTTCTGCCTTCCTCTTGTGCTAGCGCTGTCACTCAGGGCATTAACCCTACCCTCAGCTTGAGCTTCATTCCTCTCACTTCCCAGCTGTGTATTCAAGTTGTGCCCAGATCTTCATTTGCTTTCTTTTGGGTTGCACAGACACTTGCTCAGATCCTCATTTCTTGCCTTCATTTCCATGATCCCTTCTTCTCCACCTACCCAGCACAAACATTGCCCTGCTTCACTTGAGTCAAAACCAAAGTGTGAAGATCACTTCTTTGACTGGTATTTTGATGGAAGAAATGGTTTCTCTGAGAATTTCCAGATGCATCTCCCCTCCCATCAGTGTTCCCTCTACTTACCCACATAGATCCTGTACAACTTTCTACTCCAATTCCCAGTCTTTGAGAGTGCCAAGAAAGCCCTGTGGATGGATCTGATGAAGGCATAACATACAGCATCGGCACGTAGAAATCCTGCTGACACTTCACCCACATCACATCAGCACCTACCCTGGCAATTTCATGCAGGCAGTGAACTACAGCTCAAAGGATGGTTTGCACTTTGCAAGTACAGGGTCATGGGCTAAACCTGCCCCTCCAAACACCCCAGCACTTGTAGTTGTGTCAGGTCTTCTTCTCAGCTTGTCTGATATCTTGCATCACCTTGCCCTGTCTGATGAATGGAGCACTTTCCATTTCCTTTTCTCCTTGTTAAGCACACTAGGGCCTGTCAGGATTAAAGGTGCTGGAGAAGTACAAGCAGATTATTATCCCATTCTAAGTGATATTAGAAGAACATTAAGACAGATCAGATGAGCATTCAAGAAAAGTAGGTAATAATAAAATACTACATCAGAGAGAAATAGCAGTTAAGTAATTAAAGAGAGGGTTTGCACAAGAGGCAGAAGTAAAGTTATGGGTGCTTCTGGCCTCTAGACCATTCTTTATTTTAATACTGTGGTAACCTTTAGAGGATGTCAGTATGTCAAGCATTGCACAAGAAGTGAAGCAGAGGCTTTTCTTGCCCTAAAGAGTTCACATTCTAGGACATAAACCCCCAACATTTCCTTAATGTTGAAGAGAGGTGAATTCTTAGAAGATTTAGGGCCAGAGGTTGTTATTGGGCTAGTGTAATCTGAACCTCTCTATAATAGCAGTGAAAATAAGTTCCCTCAACGAAATTCCCACTTGAAAGTTAACAGCTTTGTAAAGACCGGTGAAGAAATATCCCATCTTGATTTTAAAATCTCCAACAATGGGAAATTGTTGCAGTGCCCAAGGAGAAAATCTGAGGAAACAGAGAACTGAAACTGTCTTTGCATGTGAACTTTTGTCTTTTCTGTCACTGAAAGGACTGTGTACTGTGCGCATCCTTAGAAACCGTCTTCAGGAGCCCTTGGGCTGGCTGGCAGAGATTTCCCTCATGGAAAAAGTTCTGTGTTTGAAGACAGTTTTATTCCACATCAGATTAAAACCAAGCGACGTTCAGCCTGGGAAAACACGCATGGGATTCAGCTAGTTAGGAAAAACCAGTTCATAGCCTCTTCTGACATATGAGAGCAGAAGGGCTGTCACCTACATTTAACCCACATTTGGAAAATTTTCTTTATAGACAAGATGGCTACATCATTTCTAAGAAAAACATTTCTACAGCCCCCATAGCCTGCAGTGAGGACTCCTACATAAAATCCAGCTTGCTAAGCTGCCATGACCTGGCCCAGCTGCCATTGTTATTTTCTTTCCCAGTCCTTAGGGATTTATTTCTTGCCCTTCTTGCAGACATGCGAAAATTGGCAGGAAAGCCCCTGGCCTTCCCGTCCTGCAGCTATTCAAGAGATTTCTTCTCTCACCATTTTCTTGGTGCTGGCAGACAAAAGCTTTATCTCTTTGAAGGTGTGCTCAGGCATGTGATGCAAATGTCAGGTGAAGGTGACAATTCTGAGTGTTATAGCTCAGGTCAAACAAAATCACACAACCTCAGAATAATTTAGGATGCAGAGACCTCTGAAGGTCATCTTGTCCAACCCCCTGCTCAAGCAGATCTGACCAGATCAGGTTGCTTTGGGCCTTCGAGCTGAGAGCTGGATGTCTCCAAGGACGGTTACTCCACTCACCTCTCTGCACCCCTGGTCCAATATTTGTCCTCCCTCATGGTAAATTTTTTTTTTTTTTTTTCTGGTTTCTGATCAGAATTTCTTGTGTTCCAAATTGTGTCTGTTGCCTCTTCTCTTATAACTGTGCACCTTCGAGAAGAGTCTGGCCCTCTTTGCTGTACCTTTCCATGAGGTGACTGAAGGCAGCAATAAGATCTCCCCTTAGCCTTTACAGTGATTTTAGGAGGAGCTGTGCAAAAGGTGGGATTGAACGTCTGCTCTAGCTCCCCAGGGTGGATTTGGACAGGGGCTGAGATTTTTGTAGTGGTAGTCAGATAAATACCAAGGAAAAATAGCTGCCCAGCTATAGAATGAAGAATGAGAACAAACATTGCTAATAACAACATAGGCTCAGATGTTTCTGTTTGTCATAGCCAAGACACTCCTTGATCCAATAATCACTGAACCTCCAAGAGGTGATATTATTTCAAATCTGAGTCTTATAGAAATACTGGTTGTAGAAAAGCTTGACTGAGCAAGAACTGTTTCTGTTTAAATTGAGCAGAAGGGTAAGCAAAAAGAGATCTGTAACTAAGGTTTTCAACTTTGCAAAAGCGGATTTTGAAAAATTAGGGAACTTTAAAAATATACAATATAGCAGAAATTTGTTATACATTGTCTAGTGACTACCAAAACAGCCATTAGTCTCTTTACAACAAACAAAAGCATTCTGTTACAATTTCTGGAAGCTTACAGTCATTCTCCCTTCTACAGGCTATTTTTACTTTCTGCCTTCAATTAAGTTGTCTGGAAAGCTGTTTAAAACCTGTCCCAAGCTGTATTTTAATAAAAATGAAAAATATTCTTTTCTCTCTTTCTAGCTTTCTTCCCTAAGCATCAGTACTTATCCATTTAAGTTCTGTTTATAAGTCCATGAGATGCACCCAGTGACATTTAAATTTCTTCGCTAAATTCAGCCACCTTTGATAAATAAAGGCTGCAGAACTCTTAAGCTCTTGAGTTGCATGAAAATATGTGGCCAGGTGGGGCATACCACCACATTGGGTTTGTGATGCCATGGAGGGGAACTATCATAAGAGGTCTATCCCTACTAGACATCGAAGAAGCCAGCTTACTCCCAGGGACAATTCAGGAGGAATCTGTACTTTGTTTGGCTCCATTGCTCTGACAACTCTGGTTTTCCTGTTGTGTTTGTTCTCCCTTCTGTTTAAAAAAAAAGGCAAGAAAAAGATCCACCTGCCAGCAGAAGCTGAGCCTAGCAAGTTTGAATGCAGTACTAGAGTATTTCAGAAAACTATACATTTAGGAAAACCAAGGAACTGCATAGTAAAAGTTTTAATGTCTTCTACACTCATCACAGTCCAGGATCTGTTAATTCAGTTGGCTTCTGTCAAGAGCACTTCACAACAGGGCAGTCACACCCAGCCAAATGATGGTGCTAGCCCTTCAGGCAGCACGAGCATGAAGGAGGTTGATCTTGAACTACCTGAAAGCCTGAACCAGCATCTTTGGCAGTTGGCTGAGGGCAGTACCTCTTCCACAAGCCTGCAGAACTGCATGTGTCACTCGATCGCTATAGAAAACCCAACTGCAGTGGAGAGCCAGGTGATCAGGGGAACGATTGTAGATCAGTTAAATGAGTATGAACAGCGGGGAGACTATCAGAAATAGTTCTATTCAGCATAACAAGAGGAGGAGCTTTGACCAGAGGCAGCCAAAGTGCCTCTGTCAGTGGGAAAGTGAACTAAGTTGCTGGGACTCTTCAGAAGCTGTTATTGTCGTGGTAAGCTAAGGGGGACACAGAGATGGCTACAGGCTTATGGATTTCCCCAGAGCAGTCCAAGAGGCCCCACATCAAAGATTATTTGCAAATGCAAGGTGTACAAATGGGGGAGGGGTGTAACGGAGCTGCTCTGTGTGTGTTTAGGAGGATCAGAAACATACAGGGCAAACGTTTCAATCTCCTCTGAAGCTGGCAGAAGGTTTGCTACAATAGCATGGCTCTGTTTTCTGCTTGGGTTGGATCCAGTTATTTTTCCCTGTAATGGATGTGATGAGGCCACTGAGATCGAGTTTCTCTGATGAAACAGAAGGTGCAGGGGGATGATCTTGGGAGAGAAGAAGCTGGAAAACACGTGCTCTGCTTCTCTGATCAGCACAAGGTTGTGTTGCACCTGATGGATCATCACTCATTCATTGCTGCAGGCAATCCCACCACCATGAAAAGAACCCAATGATGAAGCAGATGCTCATTGCTTCTTTGCATCACTCCCAGTTCTGCCTTTCCCCACTTGTGTATCTCCTTCCATAGGATTTACAACTTCATCCCTCTCCAGGTGATGTCTCTCCAACAAGAGAATGTAACTCTGCTTTTTCTCACCAGATAGTACTCTGCCCCTAAGTGCTGTGATCGGAGCAGTGATACCAGCCCTCCTAGGCTACAGGGGAGGTTTTCACCTTCTCTAACTACATCCTGAATGTTCCCAGTTTTCAGCATGCTCTGCATTTTGGCCTGATTAGGCTATTTGTTCTGTTGTATTGCAGAGACAAGGAGTAGTGCTTAGGCGCAAGAGAGTATGTTCTCTCTGTATCCTGTAAAATAAGAGAAAATTTGCTCAGCTGGAAATGAAACAACCTGGCGTTCAAAACTCACTTCCACTGACAGTTGTTTTGCATTTTCATGTGCTTACCGGTCATCAGTACTGGCTGAGGTCTCTACCCCTAGGTAAATGCCCCTAGGGCACTTATCTATTTGTATGCTGGAGACACTGATGAGTCAAAATGAGGCCATACAAACACATGGAGATTGGGAAAACCGTCCAGATCCCTGCCATTTGGCCTGCCTTAACCATGTCTGAAACAAATGTGCACCACCTGGGTCCCCTTTCTCAGACTTCCTTGCAGTATTTGGTTCCCAGGGGTAAGATAAAACCCACAAGTCCTCCTGGTTGACACTGTTTGGTAACCCCTTGACACAGCTTCAGATGTAACGGGTGGGCCGCAGGACGAATAATAGCCCTTGCCATGATTTATATCATGTCAGGGGGGAGGGATTTTTGCCAGATACCTGTCTACCTATAAATGTGTATGGCATAATTGCTGGGACACAGCTGCACTCACATGTCTGTCTTTAATCTGTTTCCTTTTAAATCACTGTGTCTGCATTGCCTTGTACTGGTTTTCTTCCCTCCTGAAATGTGCACAGCATCATTGGAGGTAGCTCTTTTCAGGGCATTGCTCCATTCCTGGACTGCACACCCTCCAGAGCTTTCATGAGATGGTCAGAGGACCATGGAAGTCAGGCAGGTTCCCACTAACACACTCCTTGACCCCTCTGTCTTTGGCAGATCAGCATGATTTCGAAGCAGCAGCAGCCAGCCAGCCATGAGGCACTGCTGCAGCGTGCGCTGATCCCAGCACTCGCTATTAGGAGGGGATTGGCTGTGTGCATATTTGTGGCAGTGAGGTGGAAGGCAGATGCCACGTGGCTGAGCCAAATTGGATAGAGAAGGAGATTAAGTGGTCACTTGCAGGTCAGCTTTTCCTGCAGAGGGTAGCTTGGTGCCATGGTGCACATCTGGGCTGTTGAGTGGATTCAGCAGAGTTTCAGGCTGCTGCGAGGCACTTTCCTGGAGGTCTCTGCTGAACTTACTGCAGGGTTAGAGGCACAACACACCAACCAAGAGCTCCCCCAGACAGGAATGTTCCTGCGCAGAAAGCAGTCTTTCAGAAGGTAGTCACCTTCTGCACTCTGAAAGAAAGAGTACCTACAGTTACTGGTCACTGTTACTGGTACCTTTGTACTCCTAGAGCAGCACTTTGGCTGTTTCTGCCAGTAGCGTGTGCATGGCATATCCAGTGCAGCGTGGTGATTTGCAGTCTGTCACGACTGGGCTGAATCACAGTGGCCCAGGGATCAGGCCTGTGTGTCTTTTGTTTTTTTCAATCACCGTACCAGTGCTCTGTGTCCACCCACTGAAAAAGATCTTTCCATCTGGCTGGTCAGCTATGAGGTTCACCAGGTCATGAAAGATCCAAGATATGAGGATGTGTCAGAACATAGGCTTGGTTTAGGCTTGAGCACTTTCTGACACTGGAATGTCAGGGCTGTGACTGTGAAACAGCAGTGAGCCCTTGCTGGACAATACAAGTGGTAAAGAAAACTTTCCAGTCAGGGAAGTATTTAACCCACATTAGAAGACCTCTAAGCGAAGAGCGTGCTGTGATATGGAGGAAAACCACGTGGCCTGCCTCCGTGAGGTGTCTTCAGTGCAGAGTATGAGGGATATGAGTACCTCTGCTTTCCGCAGAGCCAGGGTTTGCCTTTCTGCTAGAGAGAAAGAAGTAGATTGAAGGGTGTGGGGAACTGAGCAGTAAACACAGCCCTCTCAGATGAGAGTTACCCTACAGATCAGTATTAGGAAACCCCAGGTTTTAGAGTCAAGGTAGCAGCTCAGTCACTGGGTAACAAACAGGTCTCAACCCAGATGGAGGGTTGCTCACTGGTTACTTATTTAGAGTAATTCCCCCATGGTGGCAGCTTGACTAGAGGAGGTTCTTCTTCCAGTTCCAGTGGACGAAGGAGGATGAGCAGCAACCCAAGGATCTCAGCTTCTCCTCTGAGCTTTGTAAACAAGCTGTGATCCTGGGCACATCACTGAAGAGGGACGCAGCTCCAGATTGCAGACACCTCAATGCTAGTGTTGCAATGTAGGTGTCTGCATGTGGACTGGGTGTCTAGGCAGTGAAAAATCAAGAGCTTGACTCATGCCCACACAATGCTTTCTTAGTGGAAAACATCTTGAGGTAGGTAATTGTGCCCCTAGTCAATACAGTCAGTGGAGCTGGAGAGCTAGACACCTACATTTGCTCAGCTGACTCACTCCCGGGGCTCTGCTGTCATCATTGACTAGACTTCCATCGATTATACAGGAACACAGATACCCAGCGCGCATATAGCTGCTACATCTAGATATAGTCTGTCTGGACCCAGATTCGCCTGTAATGATACGTATGGCCCTTTCCTGCCACCATAAAGCAGGACTGGAAATCTTCAATTTTTCCTAGGAAAGCTGTAAGGGATCCTTGCTCGACTATAAAACACCTAAACCACTTCAAAGCTAGATGCCTTGCAAATGCTGAGTGTTCACATTATTATAAGTAAACAGCAATTCAGAAATGCACACCCAACATTGAAGAGTAGTAAACAGATGGGAGAAGTTGCCAAGTAAGGCCACGTTGAAGTGGCGAGCAAAAATAAGTGTTAGAGACAGTCTGACATTTTTATAGCGAGACAGACGCAGCCAGGATTTGAAGCATATAGAAATGAAATGGGATCAAGAAGGTGAGCTGCCTTTTCTTGGCCAAGTTCTTCTCCTGTTGGGAAGTCCCTTCTGTGCTCAGACAGCCAGTGCTGCTCGTTGCTGGCCTGGCTGGGAGTTTTCAAGATAATCACGGCACAACACAGCTCCAGTGGACAAGGCAGGAAAAGCGATGTTGTTTATGGTGAGCTGCTGTGTGGGAGAAAAGAGATTTTAAACACAGCCTTGAAGTCACTGGGTTACACCAGCACTGGACTGAATCGAACTGACAACTACTAATTACTGAAAGAAAAATGACTCACTAAAACCCAATAATAATTGTCTTACATCTAATTAAAATGGATGATTTACAGTCAAATAGAAAACAACAGTCTTTGCATGGGGGACATGCAGAATGTGACGGACAGCCTGCAGCCTCACATATCTTTTACAGAAATAGAGTTCAAAAGTTGTGCAAGATGTACTGTATTTTAATTAACTGAAGCCCAGAGAAGCTGTTCTACAGAACTAGGCAGTAATTGCACGAGGACACCGTTCTCTTGGCAAAACACTGAAAGTCCAGCCTGATGCTGCTAACAGCAAAACTCCTCTGGCTTACAAGGAGTCGCTATTTTTCCTTTTCCAGTATCCAGCTGGAATTGCTACTGGAAACTTTCCTGTGGGGAAAGCATCAGCAGAGAGGGTCTCCACAGACAAATAGTGAGAGGGAGAAATTCTTGGCGACTGACATAGTAAATGTGTGGCAGGCTCTTCTGAAAATCCATGTGTCTGTCAGAGATGTTAAAAACTATTTCCTGTTGGTGTGATAAGAATGTATGAAATATTTGTTGGGGTTTACATGGGCATGGATTATAAGGAAAGCTTTTGTATTTCAAGGGATTACATACTTTATTACAGTATGTGCTACCTAAGTAGTACTGAGAACAGTTCTTGTGTGTGTGTGCTACAAGGCAACACTAAGCAAAAGGCAAATGGTTGTTGGTGGTCTTAGCTGTAATTTGGATGAACAGGCATCGTTTTCCTCTTTTTGGAAACCAGAATGATCTTTTCACCACCGTAAAGCGACCTGAAGTCTGTCTGAAATCTGAGCTGGTGTTGAGACTCTTCTTGTTTGGCTGTAAATAGCACCACCATGCTTCTTGGGCATCGATGCTCAGAGGATCTGTCTGTGGTTCCCAGCTCACTTTTTAACCTTGAGCAGGTCGTTTCCAATCTCTGTTTTGTGAGGGACAGCTCAGCAGACCTTGGCTCTGAATTTTAAGCTGCTGGGCCTACTCAGCGGATGGAGATGTCTGCTGGGGAACAAGGCACTCAGCATCTCTAGGAACGGCACCATCAGCTCAATGTAATTTTTATTTTTTAAGAAAAAGTTGGCTTGTTTGGCCTTTGTGTTACTGTTACCTTCCCATGCATATGTTGATAATTCCTTGTTATTGGGTCATTTCTGTTTGTAAGGAGCTTCAAGTACAGTTCAACACCAGTGTGGAACATGATCTTCCCTAAGACAGTGGTGGCCTCCTGTTCGCCTCCCCTTCTCGTTTTCTCTCTCTCTTGCAATTGCTTGAAAGTTCCCTTGAGCCCTTGCTTAGCTGGTTCACTCTGGACTCAAAATAGTAACAGCCTTAATCCAGGGGACTTCTCTAATCCTGGGGTCAGAGTGGGAGGCACGAGTGATTGCTTTAAGCAGCAAACCCATTTATGCAAAGTATTTCACTCTCTGAGCAGCATCATTGAGGAAGGATGAGATTAGAAGGATATCACTGGCAAAGTGACTAAGAGATTTATCTTATTCATAGGCTTGGCTTGTACTTAAGGAATTTACATTATTGGGATTTTTCAAAATCTGAGCTGGCTGAATCTATCCTTCTTGCAGCAGTGTCACAGATATTGAGGGCTTGTTGTTTCCTTTCTATTTTGTGCCTTCCAGCACCAACACATCATTCCCATTGCTTTCTTTGTTGCTTTTCCACACTTATTTTCAAATGTGTCCCCCAAGTCCCTTAGAGATTATCATAAGGCGATTCAGTTTCAAGACATTTTCCCAGGTATTCAGCATGGGTTTTCTTTTGCCTAATTAATTTCTTCCTGATTTGTTTAGTTAATATTGTTGGGAAGGATTAAGAGGGTTGCATCTCCCTCTGACACTGACATGTCCGGATATTTATGATAAAGAAGAGTTAGATCTCCTTGAAACTCCTAGGTCAGCGATCCCCTCTAGAGAGGCATCTGGGACAGATCATAGGATGGAGATAGATATTTTCATGCATCTGTCCTGAGAGAAAACCCTCAGGAGGGCAATCCTCAGGGAGCCCTTACCCCAGCTGAGGTCAGGGATGCCATCAGGAGGCCCCCAGCTCACAACACTGAGGGAAGAGCCTTTGCTCTGCTGGGACTGTGTAGGCAGACAGACTACTTGGGAAATTATATCAGCAAAACCCCACAGTCCTCTGCTAATGAAGACTGACACCTTGCTGGGGGCTTCAGAGAGGTGACAGGGCTGGGCTGGATGAGGAGTGGGGATGGCCGGGCTGGGCTGGCACAAACAAGCTGCTCTGGGGAAAGGCTGCGTGGAACAAGACACGCAATGCTGGAAGGAAAAACATCCACAGGGAGCAAAGTCAGGCTAAAGTCAGTTCAGAAACTGTGTCCTCCCAGCACGGTGTCTCCCTGTCAGCAATTGAGCAAGGAGCAGCAGGGACATTCCCAAGGGGAAGAAAAAAAAAGTATCACTGAAGTTGAAGGAGAGGAGATGGGTGTCACTGAAAGAAGGCAAACTCTAATCTACAGACCTTTCCTCAGCGTGAGAATGGCTTTCCTGTCTCTTGGTGGTATATGTTCCTGAGCAAGCTGAGCCAATCTAAGCCCATGCACCTACAGTGAGTGGCAACCTCAGCTCTGCATTTCCACCCTTTCTGAGCTCTAGCACTAGTGATCATGCAGCCAGGGACTTGATCCAACAAGAATCAATTTTTTAAAAATTTTGATTAGCTTTGAGTTGGATCGGTTCCCTGATCTGACCACTCGGTCACCAACACAGCACCAGTGAAGGGGCAGGGCAGTACACCCAGGAGGGCAAGGGGAAGGTGGAGATAGCAGCACAAACCTAGACATAAACTGTGCATGGAATTGCATCCCAATACTAAGAATTTAGCAGCTCCCTTCTAGCAACAATGAAGTTTAAGACATTTGAAGGTATACCGCAACAGTTTCAAAGGGATTATTCTAAATTCAGCCCAGTGAGATAAAGCATGCTTTGGGATCAGCTCTTCAGGAAAACAAGCTCCGTGCCTGACCTGGCATCTGAGTATCTGTCCCAGAAGGGAGTCCCTTTTACCTCTGTAAAAGGGAAAAGAAAAACAGTGGCACTTTTAGGCATGCAGCCATGCCATTTTCATTCTCGTATACTTTTCAGTTTTTCCCAAGTGACACTGAAGTTCTTCCCAGATCAGGGATGCAATGTCTTCTGGCGAGCCTGTGAAGAAGGGCTATACTAGGGCTGTATGAAGTGGTTTCAGGCTGCAATTTCAGAGATTTGTTTCTTAGTGCCCAAAGACCCCTCAATACAAAAGAGAGATTGATGATCTGGGCTAGTTCAGTGGGGGCTGCTAAAATGGTGAAAGGGCAGAAACACATTATGTGTGAGGAGAGGTGGAAGAAGTTGAATTTGTTCAGTCTGGCAACAAGAAGATGAAAGAGGAAATCTGCTGCTTTCTGCTACTTAAAGTCAGGTTATAGAGACCACAGAGACAGAGGGGTACAGCAAAGGACAAGAGGCAATGGCACAAGTTGCAGCAAGGGAAATGATTGTTGGGTATACAAACATTCACAGTGAGAGCAGGGCAGCCCTAAGACAAGGGCCCAGAGATATGGTAGGATCTCAGTCCTCGGAGATCTTCAAGGTTCAGCTAAACGAAGCCCTGAGCAACCTTTCCCAACCTAAATTCTGCAACCCTATGAAAACCACAGGGTGAGGGGACTGAGAAGTGGTTGCAATGTTACTGTTTGTAGGATTTAGACTTCTTGTTCTGGAGAAGGGTGTTGCGGGGGGAGATTTTTACTTATGCAGAGATGTGCACCCATCCTTGCCTGCCTTCAGAAGGGAATGTGCCTGCAGCCTTCTCAGTGGTGTCTCAGCTTATGTCTTACTGACCTTTAAATGGCTGAGCTGGCCCAGCATGAGAGCCTGCCCTAATGAGCACAGCAAAGCCACGGCCTCTTGAACCAGTGGCAGCAGTTGGTGCATCACTGGTGCTCAGGAGGTGCCTGCGCCTGGCTTCCCACTCCTGTCGGGGGGTTTGCTACTGCCATCCTTCACCTGATGCACTTTTATGATCAAATTAATATAGAATCAGTGAAAACTGGTGCCTCTCTCTCCTGATCCCCCCATCCCAGCAGAGATGGAAATAGTTTCCTCCAAGCCTGTCTCACTTAGGGGACCCTGGAGTGCCCGCACAAACTGTGTGCCCGTGCCCAACCCCAGCCCATGCTGCTGCCTTTTCTCCATCAGGGATCAAGGAGGGGAAAGCAGCCAGGAATGAGAAAGGACTTCTTTGATCAACCTGGTTTACTGCAGGTTACCTCTGTTCTCCAGCTCATCAAGCCCTTTACTTTCAGTATTATTCCCCAGCCCGTCTTGCTGGGGCATCCCAGTACCCCATCCCCAGTGAGTGTCGCCTCAAAGGCACACTTAGCAGCACCTCTCTTACACCCCCATTTCCCAGAGCCCTTCCAAGCTCAGTACTGCCAACTCATCACACTTGTGACTGTCCTCACACAGGGCTCTTTCCCCATCACCTGCACATCCCCCCTGCCCCACTCTGCTAGTAGCTCTGCCAGCCCAGCCTCCAGAAACGGGCTTTCCAAGTGCCCTCCCTTCATCTTCACCTTCCTCCCTGGCAGGAGCGTGGGAGGAGAAGGCAGGCAAAACCTCTCCCTGTAGAGTGGGCGTGCTTAATTTGGTGTTTGTTTTCAGTGCCGTCTGCTCAGTCACTGCTTAATGGAGTTCATTTGTGACGTTCAAGGAAAGAAAAAAAGAGATATATCCCTGCCTCACTGCAGCACCTTCTTTCAAGGGAAAATACCTTCTCTACTTGCCTGTGGATGCTGGTTTCTGTCTGTGAGGTTCAGCTACCAAAAGGCTTGAGTGTGGTCATATTCCTTTAAATTGCTATAATTTCCTTTTTTAAAATTTCCCTCCCATTCTCCTACACTATGTGAGTCTGGATTAGGTGCCACAACCAGCCCGTCTGTCCCTGGACAGGGGCAGCTTTCCCAGCCTCCGTGTGGGGTTTAATACCAGACCACTGGTTTGCAGAGGTGCCATTTTCTTGATTGTGGCATGGGCTTTGACTCTTACTGAAGCTGCTGTGAAAGGAGAGGCATTAGGGAACAGTTATGAGGTCTCTGGAGAGACAGACCCAAGCAGAAGTGTGAAATGTCACTGTGCTGGTGGGTGAGAAGGAAGAAAGTGTGTTAATGCTTTCAAGAAGCACCGTCAGGCCACAGACTTCATTTCTCAGCCATCCACCTCAAAGCCCCATTCAGCAAACCGCAAATAGTAACACCTCCCTCCATCTCTCCCTTTCTCCTGGGAGCTGGGAGGCAAAATTAACTATTGCAAAGCCCGCTGGGTGCATGAAAAGAGTCCGAAGGGTCTATGAAAAAGCCTTTCCACGATGTAAATTCTCAGTCATGATGTATTTTAGGCTTTTTGTAGAATTAAAAATAAAGCGAGACAAGCCTCCTCTCAGCGCTCAGAGCTGGGTATGGGTGAAAGGTGGATTTTGGCTCAAAGCAGGTGCTACTCTCCACAGTGTGAGTGACTTGAAGGAGCAAGACTGGCCTCTCATTGTGCTTTTCCAAAGGATGCATTTTGAGGCTCACTGCAAAAGAGTAGCGCTGCCTTCCCCTGCCACTGTGCTCCCACCTACATTACGGCAGAGTGCGCTGCCAGGAGCAATTAGGCAGAACGACTTTTGTTCTCTCTGAGAGCAAGAGCTCTCTCGTGGCAAGGTCGCTTCTCGCTGCTAAAACGTGGCTTAGCTCAAGAATTTGCTGTGGTTTTTGAAGAGATGTTGCCAGGCAGGGTCAGACCAACATGTTTCGTCAGAAAGAGGATGAATGCAAAGCCAGGGAGGGGCATAGACGCTGGTTAAAGGAAGGAAGGATCATGCTGAGATGAAACCTCTCGCCTGGTACTTGGATGCCCGTGGTGTAAATCCCTGCTGCGCCAGAGACCTCCCATGTGTCCTCCAGCGAGCCTCTGCCCCTACAACAGCTCCTGCCTGGGTGCTGGGAACACCATGCTGTCCCTTCCCCCTGGGGAGACCATCAAGGTAAAGGCATCAACAATTACACAGCCCTCAGTTTGAAAAAGAAGACACACACACGTGCCCAAGATAGCCACTCTTAACCTTGCCTCTCTTTATATATTTTTACAGCTGCAAAAGATGTCTCTGTGTCTCCCTGGAGGGACATTAGGTACTTACAGCCCTTTCAGCTCAAATAGAGCTGCCTAGAAGAGCTGACAGCTTTAGCCCCAGCTCTGTGAGGCTCCCTCCTTGCAGGCAGGCCGACTGAAGTCAGTCGAATCATCCTTGCCCTGAAAGGGATTTGTCTGCAAGAGCGTGGCTGGGTTTCAGCAGCTGGGTCAGTGCCGGGCAGCCCCTTGCCCAGATCTAATTGCAAGCTTGGGATGTAAATAAGACAGAGGATAAATAAGAAAGGATGTGCTGGGAAGCCCCACAAGAGGAAATACGGATATTATTATTGATTAATAAAGATAATAACAATAGTAGTTATCGACTCGATCTTGCAGTGTCGGTTGCGCCAGCCATGTTGTACTAATGCAGGAGAATCAAGAGGTGCAGCAACCCCTGCACGCCAGTCATGCAGCTTTTCTGCTCTCACTCAGCTGAACTAGAAAGAGCACATTTGTAAATTGTAGCCTGAATACCATAAGCTAAAGTGACCTGTAGGATTTTCCTACTACAGTCACCTGGGGAGCTGTTGGCAGCAGTAGTTCAGATATATTTTTCCGTGGCATCAGCCCAGAGGGCGGTGGCATTGCTGGGAAATGTGCTGAATTTGGGGAGCTTTGGAGCTGGCTGGAAGAGTCTTGCAGAAGATAGAGAGAAATTGGGTTTTGGTGTCAGTAGCAAACTGGTCTCCCCCATTTAAGCGCCCCACAAGGGAGTGCTGGGTGCAGAGAAACCCATCACTCACCCTCCTGGTGAGCTCTGTACATATTCATGAGGTGGAAGAAAACAGCTATTATTTTCAGTTGTGGTGTAGCCATCTCTACTGTGGCCCAAAGTGATTATTTCTATCCTGTTAAAGATTATTTTCCTCGTTCCTTCCTAGCTGCCTACTGCTTGCCTGGCCCTGGCTGGGGCTCTCCCTCTGCAATACATGGGTGATGTCTGATTATCGCATCTCTGGGCACCCTGGGTGGTGGGTTAGCTTGGCTTTGAGGGGGATCTCAAAGCATCCAGGAACAGGACACCCTAATGGGCAGCTCTGTCACCCCCTTGCCCCGCTCTCCATCCCACACACAGCCCCAGCACAGGCTGCCCAGCCCCAGTCCTGCCTCTCTGCTCTGCCTCCCTGTGTCCTCACTGGCTTGGCTTGCAAAATGCCAGTACCTACATGGAGATCCTCCTGTAAAGGGACATTTCCCAGCTTCTGGAGTTGCTTAATAGGCCAGGTTTGGTTGTTGGAGAGCCAATGTCCCTGGCACATCCCATCTCCCTGCAGTTTCCAGTTGCTCCCTTTGCCCCTCTTGTGCCTCATTTTCCCCATATATGAAGTTAAAATGAGAGTAGCCAGTTCTGTTTGGTACTAGGATAATTGACATACTAAAGATTAGCATTGCACCTGGATAGCCTCGGATGAAAGCACATGGAAAATGGTTCCACAATTCTATTAAATGCATTTTCTACCATGCATTCTGTGCTACCTCCCCAAAGCCACCAAGTCCCCCGCAGATGAAGCAGAAATCTTGTACCAAGCAGCCAGCTGCAGGGACCTGCTGGCAGCAGAGCCATCCGTGGGCTCACCGTAGCTCCCCGGGCTCAGGGCTGGCACAGCGATCCCTGAAAATGCCGCGTGGCGGGATGCATCCCTCCCGCCCCATCAGCATGCACAGCTAGACCCCCAGCCTTAGTGCCGAGGCAGGGGATGCTCTCCACAGAGCTTAACGCTAAACATATTTGCTGCCCCCTGCTTCGTGACCCCCTACCCACCTCTCCACCTGGCCCCTTTGCAAGGCAGGTAGCTTTTAACTGGAGAAAGAACTACCCAGGATGCTGCAGCAGCTGCTGGCTTGGAAAACAAGTTAAAAATGGCCTGAGTGAGAAAATGCAGAGCTCAGGTAACCCTCACCCACAGGGGCTGTGGGGTGGACACAGCCCTGACCTGGGCAAGAGGCTTACGTGTGCTATGGTGAGCTCATGTCACCCTGCACAGGAGCAGTTTGCATTTGCTTTGTCCTCTCACCCCTTAAATCTGATTTAGGGTGGCCTTGTCTATGAGGAAACCCGCTTATTTCCCATTCCTTCAGTCTGTTTCAAATCACTCTGCTGGCCACCGTGCTAGTGTGTGGATGTACGTGTGTGCAGAGGGGTGTTAAGCCCTTTAGAGCATGAAATGGGATAGCTCTCCCTGCACGCAGTGAACTGGGGCTGCAAAGGGAGATGGAATTAATTGCACCAGCTGTAGAAGTTGATTGACAGTCAGCGTCGAGGCAGTGGGGAGGTGAGTCTGCAAAGGGGTGAACTTTATCAAAGAGCTGGGAATCCACTTAATCAGGAGGGGGTTTCTTCAGCTGTTAGCTGGGCAGAAAACACATCTGTTGGCATTTAGTGCCTGAAGGCACCCGCCGGGTTGGATGTGTGTGACGAGGGAGCACGGCAGCTGCTTGGGTACCCACCTGGGGTCCCCAAGGGTGTGGAGAAGGGCTCACAGGAGATCAGCCAGGGTGTGCTGCATGAGAAATCTGGTTTGATATGATCGTAGGAAAGGGGCCACAGGCAAATTTCTGGGATGCAGGCTTGGGACTGATCTGAAATACCAGATTTAAAATTTGGTGGTTTGGAGGTAGCAATTTTCAGAAGTAGCTGCCCCTGGCAACTGAGTTGGAGGATAAGGGACATTGAGCTCCTCATCCTGCATGAGATTCAGCCTGGCATTTCTGGTCCTAGAGCATGGAGCTACGATGGACCCATGTGTTAGGGCAGGGTAAAGGACAGTGCCAATCCAAGTTGTTTTTACTGTGCTGTAGGCAACACTGATGGCTAACCTCCAACTCCCTAGCTCACTGTGGAAGACTTTATTAAGTATCTCCATAACCCCAAACCCACTTTGTACATATACTGATTCAGGGTCCCCACTAGGGCCAGATCCTCAGTGACTCCAACTTGATGTCTTTCCCTTGTCGGTGCCACGGAGAGGTTTTATTGCATGCGTCGGAGATGTGACCGCCCAGGCTGATCAGGCCAAGGCTGATAGTCACCATAATGACAAATTACCCCATGTCTCTGCCTTTTGTTACAGGACTATTGCCACCATGTCCATGACATACAGATGAATCATTCTGCCCAGCGGTAACGCACAGCCTCCTCCAGAATGGCTGCTGGTTACTCATGCACAGCAGCAATACGTGCTGGCTTAATGCCCCAGGAGTGTCATCTCCAGCTGCCACTTCAAAATGCAAGAAAGGGATGATTTAGACCTGCCCCGTGCCATAGCTGAGTGGTGCTGAGCCTCTAGGTGGGTGAAAAGAGGGGCAGCAAATTGTCCCTGCCCCTCTATGTAAAGCAGTTGCTCAAGGTCTCTACTGAGCATAAGGAAGAACCAGGATTTCCACCCTTGCGTAAAGTCATTTGAGCTGATCTCGGTGGGAGGCAGGACTGGGCTGCAGGGCCCATGAGCCCGGTATTCAGCTTAGAGCTGATTCACTGCCTGACATGGGAAAATGAACTAGGGCTTGTCTGCACTGGAGAATTCCACCCCCCCCCCTCCCCGCCCCGCACTAATCTGGCCTGGCAGGGGAGGCAGAATGAGGTGCCAAAATGGTTTTGTGGGTTTTTTTTCTTTTCCTTTTCATCCTCTTTTTGAATAGTGGTTCAGCTGATGGGCAAAACGGTCTAGAGTAGCATTTCAGGCAGCAGAAAATTAGTTCAGCTTTTACCCTCATTAGCTGATTGCCAGTAATTAACATTTTGTCATTAACTACAGATGTTTATGGCCTGGAAGAGAAGTTTGGGTGTCTCCACATTAACTCTCAGAAATGCACTGATTATCTCCATTTAATTGGCTGCCTGTGCCTCAGTTTCCTGGGGAAAAAAATGTTATAATGACTCATCCCCATCCTCAACTTTACATCCCAGCGTATACGGGCTGTCAAAGGAGAATATGCTTCATTTAGATATGGGTCTTTTTTAGGAAGTTCAGCTTCAGGAAATGCAGTTTTTCAGTCTCTCTAGGTTGCCAGCCCTTCCCTTTAATGAGTTTCATTGTCTAATAGATGATAATCTCCTTGGCATTAAGTGACTCTTCATTGTGTCCTGGAGCTTTATTCAAACTATTATCTTCAAATAAGTGTGGATCCCCCAAGTGCATTCACGCCTGTTTTTTGATGGCACCCGGTTCTTTCACAGCTGGTTATACTAAAGCATCTTAAAGATCCATAGCTGGGGCCCAGGTGGATTATCCCACCCTGAAGACCCTGCTCCCAGTCTGAGAAAGCAGGCGTAGCCTAGCACTTGGGTCCCAAACCCAGTGGCAACTGGGAATGACTAGCACTCATTTATGTCATCCAGCTTCTGTATCTCCCTGGCTTTCAGAACAAATCCCTTCATACTGCTTGTTTTCTCATTAGAATAAATGCATTTATGTAGCAACCTCTTCTGGAGGAGTAACCTCACAGTAGCAAATTCATGTGTGCAGCCTGGCATTTCAGTTGTAATGGGAAATAAAGCCAGTTGGAGTTTCATCAGGAGAGCTAAAAGAGAGCTCCCTTTCCCCTATCCATGCTCAGACTGAGCATGGCCCCAGCCACCCAACGAGGTTGGGGCTCTCCTCCCCTCCTCTCTCCACCACAGCTGTGGCAGCCCCAGAAGACGTGAAAGGCAGCAGCACTCAGTGCACAAACGTGTTTCCAGGAGGCTGCTGTGTCAGTGAGTGAACAGGGAGCCTGGGTAGATATGAAGAACTGGAAAATCACGTACAATACGCTGTCAGTTTCCCTTTGAAAGTCATTCCTGTTTATCTCCCCAGCACACCCCTCTCCCGTTCCTCCTGCTGCTGCTGGGAGCCTCAGCGCTCTCTGCTTACCAGCCGTTCCTCCTCCTTT
This sequence comes from Leptosomus discolor, assembly GCF_034619465.1. NCBI lineage: Eukaryota > Metazoa > Chordata > Aves > Leptosomiformes > Leptosomidae > Leptosomus > Leptosomus discolor. The sequence goes on along the minus strand of NC_141395.1, from coordinate 16,801,462 downwards.
GCCTACGTAGCAATCACCACCTTTTGATGTTCTTTCTCCAACCAGGAGGAGATTGGCAATGAGTTCAAAGGCCCTGTGGATCAAGCAGTGTCGCTTTCTCGCCGCTGCAGTGACTCTGAGTCTCTTTCTGATGGCTCCACGTACAGGGTTGTACACCAGTGCCTCTCCCAGGTATAGCTACGGTCTCTGCAGGCTGAGACAAAGGCTCTGCCTGTATCTGGAGGTGGTGGCAGTCTTCTATAGGAGAGAATATAGGTTTTCAGCAGAGCTAAAGGCATCTGGGTGGTTTCTGGTTCACACAGCAGGCACGGAGCTCAGCTGCTCTCTGCACAGGCAGAGCGAATTTGCGTGTGCCACCAAAATGCACATAGATGCAGCCTTGCGCACCAACCCCTCCTGCACAGCAGCTTTGGCTGCCGATACAGCCCCCGCTGTGTTTATATCCCAGCAGTGCCCAAGCCATACTGTTAATAGGTGTCAGCATCAGCCCAAGCAGATTCGACGGTCCCCGGGGAGAACTCATCTGAAGGGGAGGGACATGAGGGCATTGCTGGGGTTGCTCAAGCATAGGATGGGAATATTGGTGTTGGAGTCTGGGGACAGGCTGTCGTGCTGAGGTCAGGAGGCAGGAGAAATGGAGTTCATGCAGTAATGCCCAGTGCTTGTGTTTTCTTGCCCTCGCACCTGCTTAGTTTCCTCTCCTCCTCTGAGGACACCTGCTGAGTCTTTGGCCCTGCTTTTCTGTGTGGCAGGTCCCAGCTTTGCACAGATTAAACACAAGTGTGGCTGTAAACCCCTGGGGCAGCACTGGGAAAGCATGACAGCGCACAGAGTGCCATCCCAGCAGCAGCCAAGACAAGGGAATTACTGGGCATGCAGATAAATCCAAGGAGTCCAAGGATTGGCTTCAAGCAGAGTCAGTGTGTGACCAGAAGCCGTGTCACAGCCACATACAATGTCAGGTCATTATGAAGGAACAGGACCCCACTGGCTGTCCAAGCTGTGCAGAGCATGTTTGCAGGCAGTGGGAGCTGCGTGTCTCAGAGTGCTCTGTGCTTTCCACATCCCGCTCAGGCTGAGGGCATGATACAGTCACATCTGATTTAGTGTCAGAGCAATGATCCTGTTGGGATGACTTGTAAGTTCCAGTGGCTGTATTAGCTCTTACTGGATCCGTTGCTCAGCTCTCCAGCTCTGCCCTGCGAGCGCTGTCCCACTGGGGTGGCTTTGCACAAGGCAGGAGTCCCCAGTCACTGGATTTTGCTCTGCTCTTGGCAGACAGGCTTTCCTCACATAGTAAAACCTCCAAACACCTACGAAAACTCCCAGCCTGCCTTTTGGTGAAGTCTCTGCCCTCTCTGCTTCTCAGCACACCACCCAGTCACCCAGGGTGACATAGCTGCTTTGCAGGCAGAGAGGGAATTACAGAGGAGCCTGGAAAATGTGCTCTTCCTGCTTGTTAGATGTCTTCAGGATGGAAGGATCCTCCTCCAAAAGCCTCAGCAAACAGCTTCTCCAGTGCTGGCACCCTGGTCCTAGCTCCATGATTTCCAGGAGGAAAAGACCCTGAGGCTTCAGTGGAGGTCTTGAAGAAAAGGGTGGATCAAGGCTGATCAAGACTGCTTTCCTCTGTGCCTTGCAGTCAAATTCTCTGGTGCTTAATCATGTGAACTGAAGCAATTTCCAGGATACCAGAGCATTTCTGACACTTCTCTTTGTGTTCTTTCCACACCAGAGTCTAATAAGGAGTATAACTCAGTCCATTGATTTTTCTACATTGGCAGTTTTTAATAAGGTTTCTCTCTTCTATGAATTCCCCTATTTTCAAGAAATATTATTATCTCAGAGCCTTCCAATCCTTGCCAAATTTGAAAGTGGTCAATGACTTAAAAATTAGTTATTGGGTGGTATGCACAGATGCACATGTTACCAGTAAAGTGGTCTTGTAAGCCCTATTCCCATTACAAATCATGCTAAGAAGGGGAACAGCAAAACCTGGTGGGACTCTGTGATATCTGTTGAGATGAGGAAAGTCATGATGGGGGGACATGCAACACTATAGAGCTGGTAGTGGTGCCAGAGCAGAGGTGGGGTAGCCCTGACTGCAGGAGAGAGGGAAGAATTAAATTCAGCAGTGCTGCTGAAATGAGAGGTAGCTGACATATGCTGGCCAAAGTGTGTGCTGGTATAATCCAAAAGACTGCAGTTCTGGCCAAAGGTTCATACTTCAGGTGTGACTGAGCATTGGTTTGAATGCCTTCATGCTAAGATCTTGTGGATTTCCCAGAGTTCGAGCTAGAGAACTGGACAGGCCATTTGTCGTCACTGGGAAAATTGAGGCAGGGCAGGAACTGGTGCATGCATTTCTGCCCGCGTTAGTGCACAAGCGCGTTGTGCCCTGGGGAAGGGCTTCAGGGCTGGACAGCCAAAGTGCCTCAAAGGGTTTGGACAAGAAGGTCTCTGGCAAGTGCTCAGTGTACCAATGAGAATGGAAAAAGCCCATGGAACATGTCATGGCCATTACTGCAGTAACTAGGAGAGAAAGTCATTGATTCTCTTGACAGTGCCCGTGTGGCCCTTTGGTCACCAGATGGATACCAGCAAGACCATTTTGCTGGTGGGAACTTATTCAGTTATTCAGAGTGTAGCGACTTGGCCAGAACAAGTGCTTCCAGGTGGGGGCTGGAGAGGCAACTGGGACTCGACGTGAGCCTGAGCAGCACAGTAGTCCCCCTCGTGCCCCAGCAACACAAAAATGGGGAGAAACATGTCCCAAACTGGGAACCAGATGTTCTGGCTGGGTTGAGATGTATTTGCAGCCTCTGAGCAGGTCCAGGGGAGAGGCAGGGAGCCTAAGAGATGTGGGGAGAAAACAATGCTAGAAGAGAGCATGAGGGTGGGCTGCAAGAGGAGGCAGGTTATTCTGGTCACATATAGGTGTGGAGCGGAGGTCATGGTTACTGTAGGGCCTTTGAAAACTGAAGTGGGAGAGGAGGAGTATGTGCAAGTGATTAAAAGCCTGATTAACATCCTCCCGTGGAGAATGTGTGTAACCACATGATGCACAACTCATGGCTGGAAGGCAACAGCTATTAAACAGATATTCAGAAGCCTTTAGGATGCAAAGGTAAATTCATAGGTTTTTTTAAGTGGGACTTTTATAAACCAGCTATCTTGATTTCTTTGTGGTGTGAAATTCTAGCAGGTTCCCCTCATTTCAGACCCAGTGATGCCTATCATTTCAAACATAACCAGATTTTGTTTAAGACTTCAGGATCTGGGGGACCTAGTGCATCTCTCCATAGGTTCTTTAATGGCTAATTGCTTTCACTGTTTAAAAAAAATGCACTTTATTTCTAGACTGCCTTCATCTTCTTTCCACTGGATCTCATTCTGCCTGCCTACCAGATTAAAAAGCCCTCCACTGTTAAAAGCCTTCTCCCAGTGGTAGTACTTAAGAGATTGCAGTTGCGTCACGTCTTCACCTTCTCTTCATTAAGCTAAGCAGATTAAGCTTCTCTCACCACTCACCAGAAAGGCAGGTTTTCCCAAACATGGACTCACAGTTCTGTTTTTTACCTCTGAAATTGTAGGAGTGGGGAGTCAGGGTACACTCCATATGGTCCAGCTGACCAGACTAACCTCAAGACATGAGAATAAGGTGCAGACTGTGTTTGAGAGGCTAAATGCACTCTGTCTGAGATGCTGGTTTGCCAGACCCTGGTCCACGGAGATGAGGTACGGTGGAATATGATCTTGGAGACTCTCCTCTCCTGTCCTGTCCTGTCCTGTCCTGTCCTGTCCTGTCCTGTCCTGTCCTGTCCTGTCCTGTCCTGTCCTCTCCTCTCCTCTCCTCTCCTCTCCTCTCCTCTCCTCTCCTCTCCTCTCCTCTCCTCTGTATCCCCTTCCAGGATTTCTTAACTTTCCCAACTTATAGCAGCTCCTCTCTGCATCTGGCAGTCCTTGGGTTAATCTTGCACTTGGAAGTTTACTGATTTGCAGAAATCTCCCGTTTATTTCTTGTGTATACTTTGTTAAGGATAGGCCCATATGTCCTGTCTGCTTATCTAGCATGAAGAGGATTGACACAAATGAATAGTACCATCCACAGCCTGATCATACTTGGCATCCTTGCATTTGGCAGAGGCTGTGGAGCTAGTTTTAAAAAAGAAGAAAGAAGAAAAAAACTGTAAGATGCTGTCAACTCTGCTTTCCTAAAGGGCTTATTAGAAAGTATGTTGTAAGAATCTGCTCAGCATTTTTGTGATTTGATCAAGAGTATCCAGGAGGGGTGAGTGAAGCAATCTGGAAGGAATAAGAATTGATCCAAAGCTCAGCCTGAAACTTATTGGAAGTTTGTAAGTTTGAGCAGCTTCATTTAACTGTTCCCATTGCTACTTTCATGAACTGCTGCCTTGCTAACAGTGAGACCAGGGTCCCAAATAACAGAACTACTCTAAAGCCAGGATGTGTCCTGTCTGACCAGATACGCCAAGTCTTGAAGAAGATCTCTGCCTCTGAATTTCTGGCCAAGCCACACTCCTCGATCGCATATTCCTCCCTCAGTGTAAATGCATGGTTTCTCATCCTGGCAGTCTGAGAACATGCTGTCATTGCTGCCACCTGGGAGCAGTGGGTGGGATAGGCCTCTGAGCTGGGGACTGAAAGATGTCCAATCCCGTATCTTTGCATGCTGTTTGTGATGTTGTCTGTGAAACATGAGTCCTTTACTAGCTGATTTGGTTTAATGAACTCAGATCATTTTGTGTCCTCAAAGTCTTTCCATCCTCTTCTGTCTGGTTTATGAAGAGTCAGGAGAGGGATGTCCAGCTGACCAAACTGTGCCAAGGACTGAAGATTCCTCAAGACTCAGAAGTCCTCAAGATGACACAGAAAGATTTAGTGAGGGAGCAAAAAACAGCTCCAAGCTTCAGGGCGGGTAAAAGAAGAGTAATTGTTGGAACTGATCCTGGTGTCACCATAATGGGTCTACCTGCTGCTTGGGGACCCTTCCAGTCTGGACCCAACAGACTGCCTGGAGCAGCGTTACTGAGTTAAGGAGATATCTCTCACCGGCCTCCGGTCCCCAGTGTGATGCTAGTGCTTGTGTTTATCTCAAGAAGCTTGCTTTCATCAGAACAGCAGTGCTTGTTCCCACTGGCAAGTGTTAAAGATCTCATGATACTTTTGGAAAGGCTATGCAAACAACAGTGTCCTGGTGAAAAGGCATCCAAACAAGTGTCTGGGCCCCTCGCCTGGCTGGGGAAATCACTACTCCTGCAGTCTGTCTAGATCTCTCCTTAGAGTTATTAAATTATGGTAGGCCTGCCAATGCTAGTGGCATTGAGGGTAGATGACTACTTTTAGTGGTAGCCTGCTGCCTCCCTGCCTTGGGCCCTAATCTGCCACATTTCCAGTTACCTATTGACATATGTACACCTCTTTGTGTGTCAAGTAGGTGAGTTGTACATTGAGCAGCAAATTTGATGCCTTCAGGTGGCACTGGACTTTCCAGAGCAACTGGACTTTTCCAGAGGAAGAATCTGCTTTCCAGGAGGTGATGGTTGGGTGGCAGCCCAGGAAATGCCTCTGGTGTGTCACACCATGAGATGGAGAAGTGGTTGTGGGATTTCATGCCTAGTGCATGAAGCTTAGCAGATACAAGGGTACATGTTAATTGTGGAGTTGTGCAAATGCATTGTGCACAATGGGGACCCAGTTCCCTTTCTGTCCTGTTAGTACTGCAGAAGTGAAAGGTCTTAGGTAGCGGATACACTCAATTACAGACTAAAAATAATTAATCCTTGTGAATGCTAAGAAAGAGTTTAAGGAGCTGCCTGCCTGTTTGGTTATAAATCCCGACTAAATGCGTTTACAATAGCCAGTGAAACATGTAACTTATCACTGACTAAATTCCTTAGTGAGTAAGGAGATTATTAGCTGTCTGGGCAGGAAGAGTGGATCAGAGTGATCCTTAGAAGTCAGTGCCCCTGTGATGGTTAAAATGTCCCCTCTGTGACCCCCTGGGCTTCCATGAAACACACAGGATAGGATGTTTAGCCACACATACTTAAGGTCATGGGTGATAACTTCAAGCCTCAGGGGACCTGTGAACGCTAAACCCACTAAGACTACAGAAGGGACTGTTCAGCAGTGAGGAAATCTCCCATACAAAGATCCTTTTCCATGCAGCAATCATGGGTGTTCACAGTGTATACATGTGTGGATTCATGTTCCTTTTTGCACCTTAAAAACAAAGAAGAAGAGAAGGTTGGGAAAACACAAGGTGTAAAAATAAAAGATAAGAAAAAAGGAAAAGAAAACAAAATTATGTGTAACAGACAGACAGTTGTAATCTCTCCAGCTTTCTCCCCTTCTGAACACTTCCAGAAAAAGTACCACAACTGCAGTCCCTGCATTGCTAGCACAGCCCTAGCCATGGCTGCTGGTGTGCTGGTTTTTCCTTATCAAGTTTCCTGACTGGCAGGGAAAGCCTGATGGAAGGACAGAGTGGCTTGGTGGGCTATTACAGGAATGCACTAATGAAATCTGCTGATAACATGAGGTTCAGAAGCATTGGCTGAGGAGAGGAGAATGAGTCTCAGCTTTGGATTGCTCTGGGTAGTAGAAATGACATGAAGTACAACTACAGGGAATAACAGCCTGGACTTCCAGTGTTGCAGCTGGAAAGAGCGATGCTGGACATAGCAGGCCAGGTGTTTCCTGCAGAGGCAGGAAAATCGTGACCATGGCATTATCCAGCTCTCGCAGGGAAGCCTGAGGAGAGGAGGGTTTCTGGGATGGCCATAGGCATGGAGACCCTATCAGATGAGAGGAAGACACCAGCCCTGTGTTTAGCCTAAGAAAGTAAAGTCTGAAGGAGAAGTGCTGTGTTATTCTAGCTCTGCTGGAGGTGGGAGACCATAGTGCGAAACAGTGATGTACACTAGTGGTCAGCACTAGTTCTCAAAGGAGAGAAATTCAGAAAGACCCTCTCAATAGGAATAACAAGGAGAGGAAAACTACTCATGAGAGGAGCCCGAGTCCTTTATTTGGTATTGAGGCTTGCCCTGGAGTCATGCAACTGGATCTACCCAAGTTCAAACTCTCTCCTATAAGAACAGTCAGTTCAGAAAAGTCTCACATAAATCCCCCACCATTTTATGTCCCAGAGTCCATAACCCTACTGTTCTTCACACACCCAGCACCCATTTGCAAAAATAATAAATAAGCTGGCTACAGGTAAGAAGAAGGTGGTGTGAAGTTTTAACTGGGAGAGAAGAATTTGAGTTTCTAACATTAGGTATACAATTTTATACATACAGCTGGTTAATCCTGGATGGATTTGTTTGTTTTAGTCATTTGAGACTCATCCACTAGCAAAAATAAAAATAACTTCGAACTTATGACTATTTCATCATCTCTGTTTTCTTCTCCTTGATCAAAAAGTAGAGCTATAAATCAGACAGTTTGTCTTTGTAATCTATAGCTGGTTAAAGAAGTGTTATCCTAGATCTGAATCAGAGTAAAGCCTCCATTGAACACAACATTAAATTTGGGGAAGGTCTAGATCCCATACACTCTTCATCTGACCTAAGTAGTCAGATCTGCTGTCAGCAGGCATAGAGATTTCCAAGATTTGCTCTGGACCATCTCCTGCTGTCGTAAACAAGGGCACAGCAAGCACAGACACCAAGACCTTGTCTCGGCTTTGTCTCAGCTCTTATGGCTTTGTAGATGGAAGAGAGATAAGCAAATCATTGAGGTCAGTATTTAAACTTTCACTCACTGTCCAGCTGGTGGCCTCTCAAGACATGGCTATCTGAGGACAACCCCAACTGATCAGCAGGCAACGGGGTTTGGCATTAGCTGTAGCTAATTACATGTAGCTAGTGCAGGCTCTTCAGAGGTAGCCTCTAGTGACAGTCCCACTGTATCTCAGCCATCTGTGCAAGGCAGTGCAACCTCTCCAGTACCTGAAGTTATGAACACACCTAATGCTTTCTTCTAGGAAGAAAACTCAAACTTTCCTCCTGTAAGTGCAGCTGGGAATCAGGCTCCCTTCCTGGGCCTGACTGAGGGGCGACAGACTTTCCAGCTGGTGGTCAAAGGACTCACAGAGACTGTATTTTTCCACTGGGAAATTGCAAAGTCCACTTTAAATGGGTAGCTTCAGCTTTTCTGAGATCTCAGGAAAATGTGGAAAGTGCAAGCCGAGACAGTCATTGGTATGGCTGGTCTCTATGGGAGGCAGTCGCCTGTTACCCCACACAATGTGGCAGACCCCTCCACCTAGAATTGTCTCTAGGCAGCTCACAGCTCCACAAATCAGGGTCCAAAAAGGATGTCAGGAGGGCAGCTCAGCAAGGATGAGTCTGGCCATGCTTTCTGGTCCATCCCAGAGTGACCGCTTTGCATTTCTCCTTCACTCAGAGGAGGTTGCTGGCCTTCACCTGCCCCACAGCAAACTTTGTATGTAGTTATTCCTTCAGCCTTCACATGTGGTAGGAGATCACACAGACTTTTCAAATGCCCCTCAGTCAGTGTTCAACTGTAACATCCTTTCTCCTGGTCCTATTTACACCCTGCACATAAGACTCTCAGTTCCTGCTGGGGTCTCCAGCCCTGCTCCTGCCCTGCTGGCACTGCCTTCCTGGGGCATGGCAGACCTGCTGCACAGGCTGCTTTGTTTGCCATCAAAAACTGGTTCCTAACCTTCTTCATCATGGCCCCAGTGCAGGTAAAAAACCTCCCCTCAAGCCTGAGTGGACCTGGGAGAGGGCCTTTAGTTCTTCACAGCTGAAAACATGATGGATTTGAACACACCCTCCCTAAGCAGCCTGCCCCGAGACCATGCTGTGGAGAGGCATAACTTACACAGCTTCTGCTGGCTGCACGGAGCGCATTAAATGTCTCACTAGGCTTTTCTGCCAATTTGTGGGGGGGGCTTAATTTTTTTTATTATTATTTAGCCTGCAAAAGCATTTTTCATATCCTCTCCTCTGCTTGTAATGGAATGCATTTAGTTTTCTTTTTTTTAACCCAAGATTAAAGCATGATTTTCTGTTTTTAAACCTGGGTTGGTCATTATCTCTGTCAAAGTTTTTTGTATGTCTGGGGTTTCTTTTCTGTGTGTGTTAGGGAGAGCAGGACTTGAAGGAAGAATAGACATCTTTCTTACATTTATTCACTGTGCCTGCCATGAAAACTGTTCCTGTTTGAAATGAAGGCTTGTTATCTCAAAGATGCCTCTTCTGCGGTGGCAGCTGCCAGAGAAAATGCATTACCCTTCCAGCTTGTGCAGGGGGGTTGTGGCTGTGTGTGTAGGAAGGGAGGAGTGTTTTTTTTTCTGGAAGGACCCTTTACCCTGCAAATGCAGACGCCTTTCCAGCACAAAATTCTTGCTACTGGAATGAGGGACATCAGGAGAAGAGAAGATGGAGTTTTGTCCTCAGGAAAACGTGGGAAGAGCAATTGAGATGAATGGTGTGAGCATGATGCATTTTTAGGCAGTCTCTACTGTCACTCAGCTCTGGCGAAGGCTAATGTGCTTTTCTGGTGGAGCAGAGGGCCTCTGAGAGGAGCAGCATAGCCCTCACTGCCCACCTACACAACAGCACATCAAGGTCTCAATCCCAGCCTTTCCCGAAGCCTTCACCAGCCGTGGAGATGGAGGCGTGTGTGGATGAGATGGGTGCTTCTCAGAGCAGCTCTCCAAATTACGTCACTGGAGAAAAACAAGGAATACAGGCAGGGCGCAGGGAAGAGGGAGGGATACAGACTGGAAGGGTGAACCCAGAAGCAGGCAGGGGGCAGAAGCAGGATCCAAGAAGCAGAGGCAAAAAAGAGAGCTCAATGCTGTCATCAACCTGGGAGGATTAGGCAAAAAGCATGGGCGTCCCGAGGACTGTGTGTGGCTGTGCTGGGATGTGTGGGTGTATTTGCTATCTGACAAGAGATTGCACAGCATCTTCATCATCCCTATCTAATATATTGATTGTGATTAATGCTATTACATGGTGTATCTGATTAATTAACAATGGCTTCCTAGTTGTGACTGCTTCTAGCCCAGCAAGTGCATCAGCTCTCACGCAGCAGATGCTGGCACTGGTATGGCTGGTCTCAACAGCGTAGCTCCCCGCTGCCCACCTTGGGAGCACAGTGGCCAAGGCAATAACAAAAGTTAGGACAGGAGGGTTTGAGGCTCTTCATTGCCTCACATCACCTCCTTCTTTGGCATCAGTTGTTTTTTCTCCCCTATGAAGTTATCCAGCCTTTCCAGGGAAGAGGCACTATGAGAACTTCCTCACCGTGACCTTCATGGCAGGGGAAATCAGGAGGCTGCACATCTGCATAACTTCTCTCTTGTGCTCAAAAGCTTTCTTGATCTGCTGCCTGTTGGCAGCTGCACAGGAACCAAAGGAGAGTGGTGGAGTTTTGCAGCCTGTTCTATGTGAAGGACAGTTCCCCTCGCCACCTTCCCCCTCATCCAGGGGCAAAGCCACCCTTTGGCATCCCCTTCACTGCTATGTGTCCATCCTCCCCCTGCCCCAGTTGCTGTCTCTCGTGTGATGTCTTTTTCATAGATGGTTTTTGATAGCTGATAACCTGTTACCATGACAACCGGTCTGTGTTGTGACATTGGTCTTGAAACAAGCCCAGGCTGATGGTTTTCAAAGTTTCTGCATGTCTCAAGCGGTCAGAGGGCTGCCTTTGTGCCCTCTGTTCATCCCTGGCATGCCTCCGAAGCCAAGAGGAGGAGGGTAAAGTTTCATTCTAATGAGGGCAGTGGGTGCCTGGCTACATTTTTGTGTATTAGTGAACCAGAGAGATTAAAGGAAAGAGGCTCTACTAAAGGATTAGCAGATTTGGGTATTCAACTATCTCTTTAAATTATTATCCCTAATTATGCGTATGATAAAAGTCCACTTGGTGAGGGATTAGAAAAGAGTCAGATGCAGCTCTTGGGGCCCTTGTGCTAGCGCCTGGCTCTGGGGAAGATCTCCATGTCGTGCTTTTGTGTGCTTCACTCTGCTCTTTTTTGTTGGTGTTCCCTTTCCTCCCCTGTGAACCCAGTGAAGTGTCCCATGTGTAGGAGGAGACAAAGGCAAGCAGGACCACCATCCCCTTCCTGGCTCCTCACGATCTCTCTTTGCTTCCTTTTCTGATTGGACATGGTTTCTTTGTCTTCCCACATCACAACATGATCAGAGCCTCACCATCATTTGCAAAACCCTTTGGGGTCCTCACATATGCTCCAGGCAGAAAAATTATTAGTATTTAAAACCCACTCATGCTTTGCTGCGTTCAGATCTTTTGCATCTGCTACATTATTTTGCACTTAAAGGGCTCCAAAGTAGTTTGCAAAGACAAGACTCGGGTTCCTGCTGCTGACACGAACTTGTGGTGGGAGGGAAGAAGGTGGTGAAGGTGACTGTCACCAAAGACACAACAGCTCAAACAGGGCTGGACACTGGAAGTTTTCAGGAAACAGGTGAGCTGAAGGACTGGGACTTCTTCCTGGGAAAAAAGCTGAAATTTGGGCAGGAGATAGGGACTAACCCGCCTGTGTCTGCAAAGTGCACACAGAGAGGTTTTAGGTCATTTTTGGTGTGCTGAACCCCCATTTTCCTAGGAAGCTAGCACACTCCTTCCTGGCAGCCTGTGGGGTCTGGAGTGAGAGCCAACCATGATGCAGAGCTGAGCATCGGGGACCAGAAAGGGGTCTAAGCTCAGGGGTTGAACTAATTAAGCTCAAACACCCTCTGGGGAAGGGTTAGGCTGAGCGGGACTGGCGAGGGGGAGAAGCAGCTGGTATCCATAAGCCTGGGTTTTCTCTTCCCATGGGAAGAGCAGACCTTGCTGACAGCTGGGAGAAGGACCCTACAACCCCATGTGAACCATGCCTTGGGACAGGTCTTCGGGAGCCCCAACCCTGGCTGCAGCAGCCTGGGTTCTCTTGTGTCTGCAGTGTCATGCTACAGATTTGACTGAATAATTTGGGGTTTGGGTGTTGTGTATTTGGGCGTGGGGGAGGGGAGGGTAAGTCTCTGGCAAGAATTCGAAACACAGCAATTAATAGGATTAAAGTGTCATGTTTTACAGGACTGCATACACAATTTACAATAATGGGAATTGTAATTATAAGTTCTCCCAACTGACGGCAAAGGCGCAGCTTTGCGAATCAGAGTGCCTTATCCGGCACACCACAGCGTCTCTCTGGGATGGGGAAGAAATGAGCAGCAGTGCTTGGGAATGGCATCATTTTGGGGGAGGAGTTGTTATATAGGCTCATAGAGGAAACCTGAGTAGTCCCAGGTGGGGAATGGAAACCACATCCAAACCAAACATCATCATCACTGTCAGGGCTGCAGAGCTCCATTATGTCCTGGTAACCACAGCAGTATTGCCCCCAAACAGTGATAACCATGGCTTTTCTGAGCTTCTTGCTGAGGAGAAGGGAGGAGGAGATCAGAGTGGGTGAGAAACCACATTTTGATCACTATAGCTCAGCGGAGATATGTGCTCTGCTGGTTTCTCTTAGGTTTGTGCATCTGGTGGAATAAGATTGAATGATGTGCAAGGAGCTCTACATAGGGTGTGGGGCAGCAGCGTGGTGAATCAAAAGGGCTCCTTATACAGGGGTGGGGTCAGTGCCTCAGACGTCTGCTCACCTCTGTCACCTCCCTGTCCGCAAGGCATGATGGCTCCATGGTCCATGTCTCAAAGGGAAGGTCCTTGGGCCGTGCTCAGGGTGGTTAATTAGTAACATCATAATCGTGATCCAAGAGGTGTCAGTAATTGGACTCTGCCACTTCATTTCATCTGCAGCACATAAATTTGGGGGTTCCTGGCACGGGGAGATGGGTGCCAAGAAGGGCTGGATTTCTAGAGGATTGCTATGTTGGGGACCTCTCTGAGACTGGCTGCAACATGAACTCCTCTTAGGCCCCTGCATGTGGCTGGCACCCAAAACTAGTTCTCCTGTACTCTCATGGCCACGGGCTTAGCTGCTTCCCAGCAGGCTGGAGGAGACTCAGGCTCTGTGTCATTACCTGGGTAAACGGTGCATCCTGAGCAACGGTGCGTTGTCCGCAACCTGGCTGGTGTGGGAAGCACCAGCTGGGTGCATAAACTAAGAAGCCTGAGAGAGATGATCTGACCAGTGTTTCTACAAGCTTCATCTCACACCATTAACAAGAGAAGCTGAATTTTACCTGTTAGTTTGCAGTCCTGGTGCTGGGTTTGTGGTGGGAGGTTCAGATTCAGCTGGGCTGACTGAACTAAGCCCTTGTGCTCTGCAACATCATGGTGATTTAGGCCAGCTCCAATGTCAGAGTTTTGGGAGCAAGCACTTTCAGGCAGGATCTGCCGCTTTTCTTTGACAGAAAGCAGTGGAGATTCCCATAAGCTGTTCGCTCACTACCATGTAGGTATACTCCAAGAAGGTCTCACTTTTCTGGGAAAAAAGCCAGGATTAGGTTCCCCATAAAGATCAGCCTTGCCATCACCAGGTCTCCAGTTGAAAATAGGGTCAAGCCAGCCTCTACATTGTCCAGTGCACCAGAGCTGTGACCTCTGGATCAATAGTTCCCAAAATAGGGGGGTTCTCTTAGCCAGTGGGGTCACAAACCCCTTGCAAATAAATCCCTAGGAACAGGGCTATGAAATGAACCCAGTGGTGCTCTGGGAAATGGATCATGCGTGAGAAAGTCTGGATGCAACAGGGCTAGAAACTGCCACCACAAAGAAAACTGAAATTGTCACTGAGGGGGAACAAGTCCTGTTGACAGGGGAGGTGGCACAAAATCTGTTTCCTTTAATTTCAGTGGGAGACACCCACCGTAGACCGCAGCAAAAAATATGTCCTTCACCTGACACTAATCAGCAGTTACCAGGGTCTTTATGTAAAGATCTGCACAAAGGCATTGCAATATGTGGGGGATGCCAAGGGCAGAGGGTGGGCTAGATTTACTGAAATCCAATTTAGGAGAGATGTGTGTATATGTTGACTCTGAAATTCACAGTGAGGACAAAACAAAGCTCATGCAGCACAAAGGTCTCACAGGAAAAAAAAAAAAGAGCAGCTCAGCATGGGGGGTTAATTCCCTGTTATCAGCGAAAGCAAACCTCCCCCAGGTAGTGATGTGCCCACCTTCCTGCCAGGCTGGTCTGTAAAATCTCTGCCCTCAGCCAAGACTCCTAGCATCGTGCAGTTGTTGCTCCTGCACTGTTTCAACCTGGACCTCTTATGTCATGTTTACAAGGTGCTGATGGAAACCTGATTCATAGCTCTCAGCTGAGGAGCTGGGTTTGTGTTTAATGAAAAGGAAGAGTTAGGAGCAAGTATTGCCTTGGATGAGATTGGTTTGTTACAGGTTTACTTTTTTTTCAGCTAGATTTATACCCCTGTCCAGCCCTACTCTGTGTCTGGGGGTTGCTGCTGCAAGTAATTAATAAATAAGTGAAAAGCTGGGCTGAGATTCCTGCATTTAAGCAGAAATCTACTCCCTTTTGGGCTAGTTTTCTGATTGCTGGAGAGGAACAGAACAACTCCAAACTCCCTGTCCCTTTAGCTGAAGGCTTTTCCGCCATGTTTCAGTAACAGCATTGAAAGTCACCCTCTTGCTGATTTAAATGTTTCACAGCTTGCAAGGCCTTAAATGAGTTGTGTATTATGAACAATAAATTACATCACAGCGTGTGCAATTGGATTCAGCCTAAACATGAAACACTCCTTTTCCTGAGTCAGAGAGTTTTCCCAGATAACTTTTAAGGCTATTTGTGTTTAAATGTCGTCTGTGCAGAGATCTGAGACCTGTCTTCTTGAATGCTCAAGTCAATGACTGCCTACTGAATGCCGGCAAGAGCAATAAGGATTTTATCCACACTCTTTTTGCCAGGGAGATTATTGCTTTGTTCATAGAAGTTGTGTCTGGTTGGGAGTATTACAGGGGATTGCAAAGTATGTCAGGAGGCCACAGTGTTTGATGGCCTGGAGCTCTGTACTGGGTCTTGAGCCCTGCGTTTGACTAGTCCATTTTTAGTCCCCTGAGGCATCTGCCCTTCCCATGCCTCAGTTTCCCCAGCAGTAAATTTGAGACAGTGGCTCCCCCTCTCTGTAAATTGCTGTGCAGTAATACTGAAAAACAACTCATATGAGAGGGATTATATTTTCAATACAGTATTAATAAATACTGCAATACGAATAATTCGGTAGCCTTACATATAATTACATACCCTCCTTAATTATTGAAGAGATGCTTTAATAAAACATGCAACAAATAATTCAAAATTATTCAAGGAAAAATATGTGCAAAAATTCTTCCTGTAAATATGTACCCAAAAAAAAAATTTGTGTATTATTTAAAAATCAGAGCAGTCCTTTGCTCTATCTATAGAGAATGATTGAATTGAAAAATATTGAAGTTAGTAAACAGCAAATTAATAATTCACATAGTATTTACAGTCACAGTATACCATATTTTCCACCAAGTGCATGTTCTCTTTTTGCCAATCGACCGAAGAGATGCTGCAGTCTAAGGCACCTGTGTCTGGGCACTTTTGTGAGCTGTTTTTGACTGGGGAATGCTGCTGTGAGTGGCTTGTCAAGTTGTACAGCTGACATTGGGGGCAGTGAAAACCTGGCAAGATGGAAAGCCAACCCCTGACTAGAGGTTTGCAATATTTCAGTTCCAGCATCCGGAGCATCATACAAGCCCTGTTTCCTGTGAGGACTAATGATGTCATTTGCATGCTCTGCATCCTGGTCCCGTTATTACAGACTGAATCCAGTTTATCACACACAAAGAAATTGATTTTAAATTATTTTCCTTGTTCCTAGCTCTGCAATGGTCAATTTTGGAGGTGATTGTCCTACATTAACATTTATTCTTTTCTGGAATTGTCTGAAAATCTATTGCTTGGCCCGTACCAAAATCTGTTGTGTTGCTGAGGAGAAATAAGAAGCCATTTAGGGTTCTCACTTAAAGAGGAAACGGGGGTGGAAACCAAATTTTGCAACAGACCTCCTGTGGGATCACTAAGAACCAACCTGAAACGGTCACTACAGTGTGCGTATTTGGGGAAAAAAGGAACAATTTGGGTCACCTGGTTTCCTGAGCCCCCCTGCTTGGCATCCCGGAGGACAATGCAAAGAGGTGTGTACCCTCAGTACCCAGATATCCGGTGCTCAGGGCTCCTTGGCACCGAATCAGCACCACTACAGAGGTGGTTCGAAACAACTGCTCATTGTGGAAGCGAGATGGTGTCTCTGGAGCAGCTTGTAGACAGCCAGGTTGGGCGCCCAAAGGCAGCCCCATCCAGCAGCAGGGGGATCACCTCTCCATCCCTGCGCCCAGCTGTGACACGGGGGAAGGTGTCCTCACACCTCGCACACACAGCAGTGCAGGAGGACACATCCCAAGGGCGGTGCTGGGCCAGCCTCCATAGGCAGCTGTGACCCAGCGGCCAGACACCAGGCTGGGGCTGGCTGCACCTGCCTGCAACCCCCCTGTTAAATTGAACCCCCACAGCTACCGCCGGGGAGCCGTTTGCTGTGGGTCAGACCTTTGCTTTCAGCTCCCACCCTTACAAGAGACTGAAGCTCAAGAATCAGGCAAATTTAATGTGCGCAGCCCCCCGGTGAGGGTTTCACACCTAAACTCAGCAGCTTTTGGGCCACTTTGGTTCAGGTCAGCTCCAACCTTCCACTTTTTCTAATGACACTGCCCAGGGCACATGTCTAAGAGTTCAGTGCATTTAAAAGCTTTTTTTGTTTGTTTGTTGCTAAATCATGGAGAAGGCCTTTTCAGAGGCTCTTTGAACAGTTTTTTTCTAAGATCTAGATTTCTATTGTTTCCCTTCCGTTTCTCAGATCTGAAAATTAAGTGCTGCCTGACTTCTCCAGGAGTTTATCCCCAGAGCGGTCAGATGTTGCTTCCTTTCTGAAAACCCAGAGCATTCACAGCATTCATAAGCTCAGAGTACTGGAACTGGGAAAAAAAAGTGGTTTTCTTTTATAGCTCACTGGTGTAAATCCTGGTCAGTGAATGCCCATGTGGAGTGGTCCTGTCAGGAGAAGAGCTGAACCTTGTTTCTTGTCCTGAGCCCTGGATTGGGCGGTTTGGAAGGAGTGAGAATCATAGAATGGTTTGGGTTGGAAGGGACCTTCAAAGATCATCCTATACAACCCCTGTGCCGCAGGCAGGGACACCTCCCACTAGACCAGGTTGCTCAAGGCTCCATCCAGCCTGGTCTTGAACACTACCAGGGATGGAGCATCCACGCCTTCCTTAGGCAACCTGTTCTGGTGTCTCACCACCCTCAGGGTGAAGAACTTCTTCCTTGTATCTAGTCTAAACCTGCCCTCTCCCACCTTCCAACCATTACCCCTCATCCTATCACTGCAGGCCCAAGATGATGGCAAGAGATGCCAAGACATGCTCACAGCTAGGTGTTAGTCAGTCTGGGATGGAGTCAGGCAGCTTTTGGGGCAGTCAGGAGTTTCAGTTAAAGGGGAGTGAGTGGTAGGTGGCTCTCCAGCACAGGCCATGCTCAAGGAGAGGCCAGGAGCAAGGGAACAAGGCTTCAGCCAGAAGTTGAGTGCTAAATCCGAAAGGGTGGATATGTCTGTGCTGAGCAGGAACAGAAGGAGCCACGGTGGCATTTGCAGACTCACAGACATCAGCCCTCAGGGGTGCATCTGGATCTGCTGATGGGGGTGGAGAGGGGACTCACCAGAGATCTGCATCAGGGGTTATTTCTTCAATCAGGTTCCTCTTGCGTTTCCTCCCGGGAGCCCCTGACTGACAGGTCTCCAGCAGGGATTCATGCAGCGCTGTCAGTCATTCATTACTGCTGGAGACATTACGTGCTGATGGCAGCCACTGATGGGAGCGCAAAGGAGTGGGGGGTGTCTGAGGTTCGGGAGGTACATTTTACTTCATCTATCATTTCACTTTCTTGCTGGGGCTCGTGTGACTTCATATCTGACAAAGACAGGGGTGTTATCTTCAGCTCTGTGACCAGATTTTAATGAGGCAATTCTTTCATTTCTGTTTTATGTTCATTGAATTCCTGGATGTGGGGAGGAAGCATTGCACAAGGATTAAGCTATTATCAAACCTGCCAGCAGTGCCAAGCTGGAGCTGCTGTCCACGATTCCTGTCCCAAATCATAGAATATCAGGTTGGAAGGGACCTCAAGGATCATCTGGTCCAACTTTTCTTGGCAGAAGCACCGTCTAGACAAGATGGCCCAGCACTCTATCCAGCTGAATCTTGGAAGTGTCCAATGTTGGGGAATACACCAGTTCCCTGGGGAGATCATTCCAATAGCTTATTGTTCTCATTGTGAAAAATTTTCCTCCTGTGTCCAATCGGAATCTCCCCAGGAGTAACTTGTACCCATTACCCCTCGTCTTTTCCATGTGACTCCTCATAAAAAGGGAGTCTCCATCGTATTTGCAGTCACCCTTTAAATACTGGAACATGGTGATAAGGTCTCCCCTAAGCCTGCTTTTCTAAAGGCTGAACAAACTCAGTTCTCTCAGCCTTTCCTCAAATGGCAGGCTTCCCAGTCCTTTGATCATCCTTGTGACCCTTCTCTGGACCCTCTCCAGCTTGTCTACATCTTTTTTGTACAGCGGGGACCGAAACTGAACACTACTGTGTTCCAGGTGTGGCCTGACAAGCGCTGAGTAGAGGGGGATGATGACTTCTTTGTCTCTGCTGCTGATGCCCATGTTGATGCAACCCCGCATCCTGTTGGCTGCCTTTGCCACTGCAGCACACTGTTCACTCATATTGAGCTTGTTGTCCACCAGGATCCCCAGGTCGAGCTGCTCTCCAACCAGGCAGATCTCAGCCTGTGCCGCACTCCTGTATTATATTTTCCCAAGGCCTTACACTTGTCCTTGTTGAACTTAATAAGGTTCTTGTTAGCCCACTCTTCCTAGGTCTTCCTGCAGGATGGCTCTCCCTTCTGAAGTGTCCACTTCCCCACTCAGTTTGGTGTCATCAGCAAACTTCATCAGGGTACACTTGATCCCATCATCCAGATCACTTACAAAGATACTAAACAGCATTGTGTCCAATGTCAGTCCCTGGGGGACTTCTGACAGGTTGCCAGTTTGAAAAAGCTGTTTACCAGCACCAAAACCAAAAGGAAACAAAGTGAATCTCCCACAGAGGCTATGACAGCCACCTTGCCCCATCCTACAGCCAGGAATTTTATCAGGGGATGCTCAGGCAGTTTGGCATGAAAGTTGCTCATGAAAACCAACTTCTTACCCTTCAAGATGAGAGCATAAAAGGCAACCATGAGTTTCACAAATGTTGCCTTGCCATCCCATCAGGTGAAGGTTCTGGGTACAGGTTATGACTGGAGACTCCATGTGTGCTCTTACGTGGTGAGGGCTGGTGGGACTGAGTGTAGAGATCTGGTCAGGCACCCACTGATGTCAGCAGGGACTGGCCCTAGACTGCCTCAGATGAGAATAGGGAACATGGATTATCCTGAGGGTGTAGCGTGGATGTACGGCAGGTACATCCTGGCTGAAATGACCCCTTTAGTTCATCTTTTTTCATGCATTTCCTTGGACACTCACACCCGGCTGTTAGGGAAAGCGGAGGAAAGTGTAATGATGTGATCCACATGGCAACACTTGCTTTTTTCACTTCTCCATCCTCTCCCACATTTTTTGGTTCCTATTGTCTATAGCTGCCTGCTTAGGTGAGGTCCTCAATCACAATCTTGCCTTGGTCACAGAGCAGTGCCTGGAGAGAGGTGCTGCAGGTTTTGCATGGTTTATCTCTCCTGGCATCTCTGCAGTTTTCCACTCATGGGTGTACTCTTGGCATTGTCCCACTCTTTGGGTCCCACATGGGTAGGTGTCTAAAGTTAGGGGCTGGCTGTTCCTGGCAGCAGTATGTGTTCTACCATCCAGGTAGAACCTTCCCTTTTTTCAAGGGGAGGGGATGGTCTACTCCTTTATAGTTTTATCACTGGAGATAGACCCCATTGCTACCATGAGTAAGAACCCTTTTCTGGGCCTTTGGCATGTATTTAATGTTTAGCATCTGTTTGATGCTAATGCTGCTGTTTTCTTTTGCTCATGAGAACACCAAAAGAACTGAAGTGAGATTTAGATGATTTTCTTCTTTGTTCTCACAAAAATATAAAGGGCATTATTCACAGTAAAGATATATTTAAACCAACTGAAACAGAATGTCTCTCTCCCCCTCTATATACATATAATGTAATTTCAACTACAATTTAAAAATGAGAAAAGTTATTGCTATAAAAGCTAATTATATTCAAAGACAATTAGTGTAAACGAGATGTCAACTGATCAAAAATATTTTTGCATTTATAAAAAATTTAAATTCTAGTCAGCCTGATTGTGCGGGAAAAAGCCTAAAAATATCACATCTCAGATTTCTTGAGGCAGAATTTCTGCCATTGAGGTCAGAGAAGGGAAACTTCTAGGTGCTCGGGAGAAGGTGAGCACGCTGCACTCTATACCTCCAGAAACATCTAGAAACCGAGCACTATCCCCATGTATTAATAATGGATATAGCACAGCAAGGAAGTGTCAAGACCAACTTACTGGTCATGGTGGGTTAATGCTATGGTTCCCAGCCTGAGAGTCTTACTTAATGTTGGTGTTATCACATCGAAAAGCAGGGGTCCACTCTACCTCAGCCTCCATTAGAGACAGTGGGCAGTAGGGCAGGCATCATCTCACCCAACATAAATCAAGCAAACCCTGCCCTGTCTCACCTGTGTTGACTAGCCCCTAAGCCAGGAGCCCAGGGAGACAACCTCAGATGGAGATGTCCGCATGGGAGCACTGCATGTTAGATGTGATAAATCCCACCCTCAGTGTCTCTCAGTCAAGTGTTTCTCTCGCTGTCAGTGCCTTTCTCAATGTTCCTCTCCATTTCAGGTTTTAAAAAAGGCTGATGTTCCTGCTATCTATAGGTTATGCAAATGAAACTTCATTTTTTTCCCCCCCAAAATACACCACCTTCCTTTGCTATGTTTCTAGATAGGAAGAAGCTAAATAACTAGCTTACCTTGGCTTGATGAAAGAATGATGGTGGGGATTATAAAGTAGAAATCTATAAAGTCCAGAATGGGGTGGAGGACAAGAACAGGGAACAATTAATTATTGACTGCTTCTTCCAATCCAGGAACCAAAGGGTGCCCAGTTATCAGATAACAGGTCAAAGACAGCAAAAGGTGTTCCAACACAGTGCATCAGATGGGCAGTTCATTTCCTTGGAGTATTGCAGGAAAGAGTAAAACACCTAAAAAAGGGATTAAGAGTCATTAAACTCAGTGGTCCAGAAGTGACCTCTTTCAATGAACTTTTGGTCTGACATTGTTCTTATGAAGACTGCTGGTGTGAAACATTAACCCCAACCACTGCTGCAACCCCCAAGAGGAATGCTAATTAAAATACAGTTGTCTGGTCCAGGGTAGACAGTGCTCAGTGGTGATGGGAGGAGATTCAACAGATATTGGTGGCTTTAGAGGCAATATCATCTTCTGTCAAAAAGCAAAGGAGCCAGCTGGACTCTAGTAAATGGGAAGCTGATCTGCTGCGTGGCCTCAGGCAAACAATTTCCTTGGTATTGCTCCTGACCCTGGTCTGTCTTACTAATATGATGTTCACCCCTGTAGGGCAGGAGCAATCTTTTAGTATTTATCTGTTCAGTTCTTAGGAGAAATCAGCCCATCTCTGAGGCAGTGCCTCTCATTGTGCTTGCAGTAGAGACCCAAATTGGCAATAATTAAGTCTATTATGGAAAAAAAAATCCATTCCACTGTGTATTTTACTCTGCATATTTGAAGCTGTTCCATTTACAGACACCCTCCATGTGTCACTCCACTTACAGACTCCGATGCAGATGGTCCAATTATTTATTAATCTGGTTTTAAAATATCCTCAGTGTTTCAGCAGGAGACACTTTCTTCAAGGTCCCAATTTCATCAGAGTCAATAAGAATTTTGCTGTTGAATTTGCTGGAGAGCAGGATCAAGGCTTCTTTTGTTGTTTCTGACCTTCCCTTTCACATACTACCAGCATGTCTTAGACCTGGGAGAGGCAGTTGCTCTTGTGGTGCATTCATATTTTTAAAATGCCTGAAATTGAGGGGATTACATCTTAAATTTTTGCTGGCATCCCTAGGGTGCCTTCATACTCTCACAAGCCATGGCATCATGGATAAGAAAAACCATAACAATTTCTGTGAATTAAGTGTTAGAGATGGGTTTTTTTCTTGCTTTCTGGCATGTGTCTCAGAAGATTCAGGACATCAGGGATGTTGGCTGCAGGCCTGAATGAACAGGCTTTAGTGGCAGCTCATTGGATTCTGCCCCCCCTCTATAAGTACGTGAAGCTGACCAGGTGATTCATCCAACCCAGGCACCACAGCAGAATCAGGCATCAACATGACTCAGGCTCTTCCCTTGCTGTGACATGGAAGATGTGCAGAACAAGCACAGTTAGCTGATCTCTGTTAGCTAGCCACCGACCTAGCCACCAGCTACATTCATGGGCTAGAATGCATAGGCTGCACTGAATCACAAAGGCCGAATTCACCCAAACCATGGGGCACTTCAAACATCAGCTTGGGGTTTGTGCCCTTTATCTGCAAAAACAGGAAAAAAAGTGCTAGGAAGCACATTCACCGCCTTCTTGCTTTTCCAGCACCAGTAGTTGAGCACTATTGCGGATGTGCTCATGGAGGGTGACGCACCAAAGGGGTCCAGAAAGCACTTTGAGATCTGTGCCTGCAGCCTTCCACTGGCTTCACAGGATGAACTCTGAAAATAACCATAGACTTCAAAAGATCACAGCAGAACACACACACAAGACTTACCTCTTGTGCATCCTGTGAACCCGAGGTCATGGTACAACACTGCTGTTGCCACAGCCAGCCTGAGCACACCTGGGAGAAGGACTGCCTTGTACTGAGTGGCACCAAGTGTATTTTAGAGGTCTGAACCTATGCCTCCAGGTCAGTGCTCTGCCCCACGTGCAGGGACAGCTGGAGAGGCGTAGAGGAAGAGGGCAGCAGGTTTCCCCAGGATGGGTCCCTATTTGGCCTTACATCCTGACCTGCCTCTCAAAAGTAGCTGACATTCAGATCCCATCATTGCAAGGTTAAGCTCCCTTTTGTTGCACCAGCTGGGTAAGTTTAGGAACCATTAGTTAATCAGTACATTTGTCTTATGCCCATTAAATTACAGTGCAGCAAAAAAGCTTTCCCGGGAATAAAACAATTTTTGTGGAAAATGAAAGTAGCTGTTTGTTTAATTCCCTTTTGTAATTAATAGTTTGGACAATGCAACATTTGAACCGATGAGCAGGAAACAAAAGAATTTTGCCATTAAAGAGAAGTGGAAATCCTCCCAGCACTGCCACTGACGGGGCAATCCTCCCCCTCCCATCTCCACAGCTTAGAGCATCACTGCATGAAAGTGCTTGCTGCGCCCTGGGTCTCAGAGGGAAACTCAGACAAGAGGGATGCCGAGGGCTTCTGCTTTGCTGAAGGAAATCTTCAGCTCATCTGGGCTTTTGCTGCTGTGCCCCTTTGTGATTTTCCTCCATATGTTTTGGCTTTTTGTAGCCAGGGGTTTCTGTCATTTGAAGACCCTTTGGCTTTAGGAGTAGCTCAGATCCTTACCCTGCTGTTGAAGTGGGCAGGATGTGAGGGAGCGTCATGGGGCTTAGTCTGAGACAAGACTTTGGCAGCTCTGGAGCTGATCTAGTGTGGAGCAATGCCAGAGGTTTGGCATCCTCTTGTAGAATCTCTCAGTCCCTAATGCGCAAATATTAGAAATTTTATAAACTTCTGAGGCTTTCACCTCCAATACACTGGTCTCACCAGGCTCCAATATATGCTGTCTGGTACAAATAATGTTCCTATACTGGCTGCTGTAAAGCAGCATGTATGTTTCCTTGTGTCTGACATCTCCACCCCTAGAAAAATTAAGAACAACAGAGAGAAAGTAACTGAGCTCCTTGAGGAAGCCTGGTATCTGTGCATCTGTAATACAGAGAAAGATCTTGGTGTTGTCATTGAACATATGGTGATTTTTGAATGACCAGGGTGCTTCTGGGCTGAAAAGGACAAATGTGATCCTACAATACTGTGGAAAACAGTCTTTCCCCCTCAGCTCTTGTGCAATATTCATACCTCTGTGTCTGGCTGCAGGAAGGGCTGGGCTAGGATAGCATGAGGAGCAGACCACCCATGCTTAAAGGGGAGGCTTTCAACCCAGAAGCAGCACACAAACAGGCTACACCCATAACCACAGTGAGGTGGTCTCATGAGCAGGAGCTCGGGAGTCCAGGAAAAAGAAAAGCTGTCACGGGATCTGATTTATCCCTGTAAATATGCAAGAGAGGGGGAACTCGGGGCGGGGGGGGGGGGGGGGAGGAGATGTTCAATCCCCCACGATCCCCCAAAATTATTTTGCAGCAGGAATATTTAATATAGAGCTGGAATGAATATAGGGTGAAAGTTATAAGCAACTTTCTAAGGGACCAAGTAGGGAGGTTTTGGAGGAGATTTACAGAAGGAGTTGGGGCATTAAATTGAACTGATTTTATAATGGAGCAGAGCACATTTGTGAGCAAATTTATATGACATGCAATAACAGGAGGCTGGAGCTGACTACTGAAGCAATCTCTTCAATCTTCTATCTGTCTGTTTAAAGCAGGCTCCAAGTTCTTAATATAAAGACATTTACCCCAGTTAGTGAGTGAAGATGTGTGGCTGGCCACCAGCGCATGGGCCTCTCCCTGTAGCTCAGCTCTACTCTCTCTGTGGTTGGGCTGGAGGCTCACAGTTCTTGATCGAACATCGAAGGAGACGTAACATCAAGCTACAGCACAAGGCAACAAAAACTTCTGCACCAAAGAAACTCCTTCCTCTAAAGTCAAACCCAGTTGTGCTTTTTTTCTGGAAGAGCCTATCTTGAATGCTTTTAGGCTTTTTTTATCTGACTACAAGGATAAAGGTGTATTATTCCTAATACAGAAGCAATCCAGAAGAGGCATCCACAGAACTGTAGAAGTGTTGTGGCTCATGACACATGAGGGCTAGAACAGAGTCAATACAAGGGGAAGACCCTTCCCAGCCCAGGATACCATCATCGTAAGGTGGACCCTTGTCACGTGGGGGATTTCTGTTCATTTTCTCCCATTGCTTCTCCTTGAACTTTGCTAAATAATCACTCTCCCTCCCTGATCTTGCAGCTTTCAGCAGGCCGTATGCACAGTGGGGCCACCTGTCCCTCTCCAGCCTTTTTTCTGAGTTCTAGGACAGGTATTGCCTTGTGCTAAACCCCCTCTGGGTTTTGTGAATCTGAATCAGGACAAGCTATCCTCAAATCAGCCACTATCACTGAAAGCAACCAGCTGCAAACTCACACACACACACAAGGGAACAAGTAAATCTCAAATTGGTAAACAGCTTATTGCCCATTTAATATTATCACTCAAAGCTCCAGTTTCCTAATATACCTGGGTGATCTTATTACAATTACTGTTGAATTGCAGAGGAGCATCCTCCAGAATAGTTCCAGGTAGATAGCACTTGCCTGGCTGACAGCTCCGAGTATCTCTCAAGTGAAATAAGTACTGTTTCCACCTAAATAGGATCTAACGAGCCATTCAGGAGAATAGAAAAAAATGTCTTTGCCCTGAGGAAAAGCATCCTGAAGAACTCTACAGCATCTCCAGCCTGCTGCTGGCAGTGCTGGTCTCTTAGATAATACAGGTTAAGATAGTCGTCTTAAAGTGTAAAGGAAAACATAGAATTAGGTGGAGGAAGTCAAGGTCTTTGGGGTACAGATTTCATAATTGTTCCCAAAAGTCTTAGTCTTCAGTTTCACAATATCTTATCCTGTCACACTTGCAAAAAAAACTATTAAGCTGGATTGTGGTGGTCCCAGAGACTGCTCCTTGCATTTGCAGAGCCTGAGATGACAGATCAGAGCTGAGTGATGGCTCATCACAGGTTCACAGTAGTGCAGATAGCAGTGTCAGTGCTGCCAATGACTGTTTCACAACTCCCAAAAGCACAGATTAATAGCAAAATCACAGGGATTGTTCCTGGGCAGATAGCATAAGACTTCCAAGAAGTCTGCTGCCTCATCCAAGCCCCAAAACAGCCTTGCTTTCCCCTCCTAAAGGGTGTACATGGGGTGCTCAGGTGTGTCTGATAACGAGGGGCAGGACTGTGGAGATGAGCGCAATGGCTTTCTGCAGCTGCCTTTAATAACCAAGTTAGAGAGAAGGCTTGGGTGGGGGAAATCTTGGGATGTTTTTTGGAGAGCTGAAGTGCTGTAGCAACTGCAGGTAGGTTGTGATGCTGTGTGGTCCCTGCTGAGGAGGTCTGAGCCAAAGAAGTCCCAGGTTCTCCTCAGACTGTATTTTAGGAAGTTTGGTTCCTGGAAGTGTTTTCAACTTTAGCCAGGGTGCTTTTAGTTTTAATTCAATATTAGTGCTTAAAATGAAAGTCTGTAACAGGACTGTACTTTAGTGTCCTCCCCCCACTGCCTGGTGGGAGCAGGGAAGCTTTTCTATGTGTGACAATCTATGTAACTGAGTATCAATGTGCAAAAAGCCTGAGTATGCCCGCACCAATGACGGATAATGGTGTTTCCTTTCTAGGCTCTTGCTCCCTGTGTCTGTCCCCAGATATTACTCCCATCATCTTTCACAGCTGTAGTATATGATGTTTCTCCCAAGAGGACAGGTGGGTATGACACAGCATAAGCAGCTGTCTATGGCCATCTCCTCTGGACAGTCTCGGATGAAAAAGGAGAAATCAATGTATGTAGGGAAGTTGTGTAAAGAGCAGACAGGGAGGAAAGGAAAGATATGACAGAGTCAGGCAGGCAGGTTTGAGTGACTGCCTTTGCATATCTGAGCTTGTTTGATAGTTAGTGTGGGGAAAATACTGGGTTTGCTTCTGGAAAACAATGTGCAAGGTTTCTGTATGAAGCTGGGGACAGTGCAAAGCTCTGCTCCGAAGGGCTTGTGCCCCAGCACAATGAGCCAGTAATCAGCCCTGAGGTCCCCCTGCCTGAAATCCCAAGGCCTGAAGCAGAGAGGCAAAGCATCCCCCAGGTCAAGGCAGGGCTGGATCTGCTGGCAGTCTTGAAGCAGCATGACTTCTAACACGTTCAGTCCTAGCAGCAGTTTATCCCTGCCTCATAGGGAAAACCAAATAACAAATCTCCCCGGGTTGCCGCCTCGCTGTTTCTGCACAGCCGGCACTGCTATCGACTGCACCAGCGTGCAGGCAGCACCGGGCAGGGCTCGGTGCGTGCTGCCAGCCTGTGTTTACTCCTCGCACCACAGCTCTCCGCGTCTCTGTTTCCTTTGCAGTTTCACACCTCGCTCCCTTTCATCACATTACGCCGAGGTGACCGCTTCTCCTCTGCCTTCCCTTTTGTGCGCTCCAGCCCAAGCGCTGAGTGTTGCCTTCACATGCCTGAGTTACCTGCAGGCTGTGCAAATAAAATCATTCCCGCGGTGACAAACATGCCCTTATTTCTGGCTCACCTTGGGGAAAAATCTCACTTGGCTTGTGTCCCTGTTTCCTTGCAATCTAATCATGTGAGGGGAGAGGTGAGCTCCCCTCTGTAATGATGGGCAGATCTAATAGTCACAAGCTTGGATTTAACCAGAAAACAAGCTAGTCAGGAGTGACTTGGGCACCCTGCTCTCTGTTCATAATATAGCCAGCCCTGAAACACGTGGCAGTGCAGCAGAGCGTGCTTCGAGACCTGCCCCCTGTGTGCTCACGTTCATCAGCAGTGTTACCAGGCAGACTTTCATCTCTGACATCTCCAAAGAAATCAAAGAAATTAAATTAAAAATTCAAGAACTGTTGCTCTCCTCTCAGCAGCAGGAGGGCAAAATTGCTGGAGATCCTGGACAGCAAAGCCCAGGATGCAGGTCCCACCCCAGAGCTCAGCTTCCCCGGCTGCTGGCAGAGCCCAGGGATGGTGGCCAAGCACAAGGAGAGGATCTGGAGGACGCAGAAGGAGCGTTTTCACCCGCCAGGCCCTGGGGCTGTCAGAAGTCCTCTAACTTCTCGGGATGATAGCGAGTACCCTTGCCAGCAGGCACCACCAGTTTCATTTCCTGCTCACTGCCCCTCAAAAAAAATCTCTGAGTGAATTTGCTGCCTGTGGAAATGTGTGGATATGAGAGATTAAGGCAGACGTGGCTTGGGCAGGAGCCATGGATGTAGGCGCTGTGTCTCTGCCAAGGCACCTCAACCCGACTCTGCCATCCCCAGAGCCAGGGATCTTGCTGAGCACCAGCACTGCACAGAGGCTTGCATGGTAGCTGGAGGTACTCATTTTGGAAATGAAGTTTAAAAAAATCATCTCTGACTGGCCGTTCCTTTCAGCAAGGACACAGAAGTCAGACTGAAGATTTGTGTGTAAACATACTGAGTAGGAGAAGTCCCCTGACAAGGTGGATGTGCAGCAGTAGGATAATTTCCCTCAAAGGCTCAGTTTGCTTTCACATAGCACTGGCAGG
Source organism: Leptosomus discolor (assembly GCF_034619465.1). Lineage (NCBI taxonomy): Eukaryota > Metazoa > Chordata > Aves > Leptosomiformes > Leptosomidae > Leptosomus > Leptosomus discolor. The sequence continues at coordinate 16,772,880 of NC_141395.1, read as the reverse complement.
GGGCTCTGAAGGACACCTTCCACTTAAACACCCCCGTGGGTGGACAGGGCTGCCACAAGCAATGGGACCTTCCTCCAGAGAAGACATGGGCTGTGCCAGTGCTCGAAGCTGAGACATGCTCCAACTGCCAGAGCAGCAAAGGCACGCCAGTGAAGATCAATGTCCATGCAGACTGGTGGCCATCCACGTTTAATCATTTTCTCTTCAACAGCACTTTTTTATTCAAGATCTTAAAGCCCTTGACAAATGCAGATAAAGGAAGCCTCCAGTTGGCCATGTGCAATGGGTAAGAGCTGTTACCCTGATACACAGAGCAAGGATCCTGACATGGAGATTGCCCCAAATACAAGATCATGTCACCAGCAGAGATGCAGGAGGGAGAGCCGGGGCTGGGACCCGCTCTGCCCATGCTGACCTCAGACAGCTGTTCTCCCAGTGCACTGCAGCCCACGAGGAGCATCTGTGGCTGCTGCAGGTATTTCCCATTCTTGGAGCATCACTGTGAAGGGTGATGGCTAGGTAATGAGTTTCTTTAGTCTTGCCTGAATGCTTTCGGCTCTGCAGACACAACTTGTGAGCGTTCGGCATCAGAGAGCAGATGAGTAGCTGATTACACACTACCCTGCCCTGAACACAATCTCAACAATTAGTGGGACTTCTTCCAGGTAATATGTATCTGTGAATAGTGATCATTTCTGTGCTCATCTCTCTACCAACCCCAGTTCTGCAAAGGCAAGAATAAAAACCTAGGAACTTTCAAAAACCTCTTAAAATCTTCCTGGCATATCAGAGCCCAGGAGCGTGGCACTACAGATCTCAGCTCTTGGGACTTCCAGCCCTGGCCGCTTTGCACCCTGACACCCAGGGCAAAGCAATGAGAACAGCACCCCTCTTTCCTCTTCTCTCTCCGTTGGCCCAGCTGGTGACCCTCTTGCATCCCAGCTGCTTGCAGCATGAAGGATAGTGAAGGAGTAATAACTAGTCCTGCCAGAAGACAGCAGGTCATTGCCAGGGAAGCGGGCTGGCCAAGCATCCCATTTCCATGCTGCTCTTAGCTTGCTCCACCAGAAAGTGGAGTAGAGCAGCTGGGTCGATGTAAAGGACAATACCATTCTAAAAGCTGGCTGCAGATTAGAAAGACAATAAAATCTCCACCCTTGGCGAGAGTGGTGGAGTGGTGTCTCTATGCAGCTCTAGTGGCTGAAGCCCGTGGTCAGTGCACACCAACTTTTTATTCCCAACGCTGCCCAAGAGCAGGTCGAGCACAAGTTTTGTTGCTTGTGCCTTTGGCTTGATTACCAAGGCGAAAGAAAAGCCTGGCCAGGAACAGGCACTTGACCCTTCCTGTGCAGAGATACAACTTGCTAAAGGAACTGTAAGTTGTTACAGAGGAGACGTGTTGTTTCAGAGGAAGGCAGCCTACCCCCTAGCTAAAGGAGGATGCTGGAAGACCTGTCACAGCCCAGTCTCACTGGACGTAGTTCACCAAGCCAAATAACCTAATGCAGGGGTGGTAGGAGGAACCTCACGTGGCAGAAACAGGTTTTGTATCTGATACAGCAGATCTCATGGGAGGGAGCAGGAGAAGCAATTTGACAAAGCACAGTAAAGACCAACAACAGAGAGGGTAATAATTCATATTTCAATAGGGCATCTTTCGTGCTGAAGGATACAAATGATTTGGCCACTGTTTGAAATTCAGCCACCTCTGGAGTGGAACATAGCCGTGCATAACATCTGACATTGCCTCAGTGTTGATGTATTTGTTAATATGCAAATTGCCAATCAGTATATCTTCAAAAGGTTATTGCAGAGTCAGATAATAAATCAGCCCTATGTAATACTTAATATATTTGCACTGACAGTGCCAAACCTCAGAGCCCTGGCACTGTTTATATATACATGTCTGTGTGTGTGTGTTTCCTCTTACACACGCAATAAACCTGATATTGTTCTTGTGCAAAAGGAAGCTCAAAAGAAAAGATAGAAAATGGCCTCTGTAGCCCACTTAACTGGCGTTACGGCTGTTCTTACATTTATTTCTACCGTTTCTCCTCTCTGTTTTATACTCTGCTTGCAAAAGGGAAAGCTGGATTCCCCAGTCAGAGTAGGAAAACATGACAAGGCTTTTTACCAGGAGGTAGATGCAGGCAAAGACTGAAACACATGGATTCATGCAGCTTCTTATACAGGAGACCTTTGGCCAGGGCAGCATTCAAAAATCAGAATTAATGTTGTGCTTCTTCCCCCGGGGACAGTGCAGTCGGTGCCACTGGTACCTTCAGCTCTATCCTCTTGAGCTGCTCTGCAGCTGGAAAGCTGTCACACAAGGCAAAGGGATTTAGGGATTAAGCTGCCTGTTCTCCTTTCCCATGGTTTATTTTTGCAGCACTTCAACTAAGTGGGCCTACAGGTTTATGAGCTCTGGACCATGCTCCCACAGTGGGTGCAGAGGACGGTGCTGAGAGTCAGCAAGAGCACGCTCACCCACCTCCTAATCCCAGCCTTTCCCCAGGGGACTTCACCTACTTTTCCAGCACCCAGGAGCCTTGAAAGTAGAAAGCAAGTGAAGGGGCAACGTGACCACTCTTGCCATGGCCAAGCCTGCTTTTATGCCCTCCGTTATCTCATCACTTGCTCCTGCTGCTCCATGCTGCTTCTGGCTCTCCTATCTAATTCACAGCCTGCTGACTGCCCCAGGTGTGACCCTGAGCTGCCATTCCTGCAGACAGCTCCCACCCCAGCCTCATGGGTCCTTACCCAGATCCCATTGGAGAGGTATTACTGGTGGTGGTCGGTTTGGCCTGTTGGGGTTCCTAAGCAGCATCCGTCATCGCTGCATGAGTGCATCCTGCAGGCAGCTGCTCTGCTTCTGCTCCATCCGCCGGCTCGGCAGACACATGCGGAAGAAATACTTTATATTTATGGCTGGTTTTTAGCTTGCTGCCAGTAAAGGCAATTCAGCCTCACTCTGTAACTGCATCATTTCCAAAAGAGGTGCCTCTGCCTCCAGTGCACATTTGTGCCAACAAGCATTTTGACTTTCCGCCAAACATTTAAGTGACCTTATGGCAGGATTGGAAGGCAAGGATCTGGAGCTCCACCACTCGCAGTCCCTGAGGGCCTCTATTCTCCCCTCTGCTGCCTCCTTCATGTATTTTTGTTCAGCATCTCTGCTTGCAGGGTTGCCTGAGATGTTAAAAAGAAATGCCTTCCTTACTAAGACAGTCTGTAGTAATAAGGAACTTGATCTCACATAAATTGGGATGTTCTGAGAACCATTTTAATTTCTGCTAATCGGCAGATGAAAAATGAATTACTTCAGATGTCATGTACTAACATGACAGAGTCACCCGGTAATTGAAGGGCTCTACATGAGTGAACTTTGTAATTGCGTTTTCTTCTCCTTGAATCCAGGAGGCAGAAAGGAAAAGTGGATCAGGCCATGTCTTAATGAAACAGCTCAGTCCTGCAGCACTACCGAAGCTAAAAGTACACAAACCACGCTCATTATTTTATATTGCAGCTCCCTGGCCTCTGCAGCAGCCCTGTGTGTGATGTGCTGTCTCCTGCTTCGCTGCCCCTACACCGCTTCTGCTTTCAACCCCACGCCAGGCTGTCCTCGGCCCCAGCGGCAGCCTTACCCTGGGTGCGCCTGAGGCCGGCAGCTGCCCCCATACCAGTGCTAGCCCCTGCAGCAGGGAACGCAAACAGCTTTGGAGACAGGCATGGCTTTGGAGGGTTTCCATCTCCGACTGCTGGTAATGACCTGCCTGAGCAGGAAAAGCTCCTGCATAACCATCCCCATCCAGACCTGTTGGGGTGGCCTCTCCTGCCAAATCCCCATCTCTGCTCCTCACTGGGAAACGCTGCCTCTGAGTACTGGAGATGTGCTCTGCGTTTCTGTCTGCACCTTATTATTGGCTTCAACTTACTGTACGTGCACACAGCCCCCCCAGCTCCCCACCCCACTGCTCTCAGTCCTGTCTGGGGGGTCCCTTGAGGGTACTGTGGCAAACAGGAACCCCCAAATCCTGTGGTACCGTCATTTTCTACCACTCTCCATTGATGAGCTGATGGTACTGGCACGAAGCAGCTCTTGAGCAGTTGCCACACTTTTGGAAGGAGCATCTTGCTGCTGTAAGGCTGCCAACAGCACCTGGCCATTTTCTCGTTCGTGAACAAAGCGGGAAGATGAGGCAGGTATTACAGAGTAAAGATTTTCTCAGCTCTGATGTTGAAGGGGTTTTCAGCTTTCTCTGGAAAAAAAAAAAAAATAAAAAGGGAAAAAAAGTCTATTGTTCTGTTTGTTTCACTGTATTTAAAAGTGGGATCTGTCATCTGGAGAGTCAAACCAGCATCCATTTCTGTGGATTTTCCATGGCTGCTCCTCAGCGGCTTGCTGGCATGATGTTTTCTGAAATGGCCATTAGCTGAGTATCTTTATGAACAGCTTCCCAGGGAAGTAGCTGCAAAGTTCAATTTGCTGAATTATGAGCACATCTCTGATAAGAATTGCATTATATGGTACTTGCATGCTGAAAGCATTAACTTTATACTTTGAACTTTTAAAAAACACGTTGATGGATCTGATGAGGACTGAAGAAGTAGAAAGGTGAAGGTCCCCAAGGATTAGAGATAATAAGGAATAATTGCTATCTTTTTTTTTTTTCATGAAAAAGAAGTGGTGTGTTTAGAAGGATTCTATTTAGCTGAGGCTTTTTCAGTAGAAGAAGCCATTTGTATCAAAAAAATTTAATGGAAAACCTCTTTAATTGGTTGAAAATTTATTACAACAAGCCATAACTTAAGGGCACTTGATTTGTGCTGAAGAGCTGTTTGGATTCATGTAGTCACATCAGATTTACCACAGCATCCTAGGGAACAAATCTGAGCTCACTCTTGTATGTCACAGAATAAATCTAATTATTGTCTGAAATACTTTTATTTTTTAATTAAAAAGAACCAGAGTGAAACAACAGTGGATTTCTCTTTCAGAAGAGACCAGATTGTTCTAGCGCACAAAATGGTCTCCGGAAGTTTAAAGCCTTGGGTGAAAGCACAAGAGCTACAGGCTAGGACACGTCTCGGTATTCAGGACAAGTCTGGAGCTGAACTTGCTCTAACACCCAAGTGCTTGGGGGTATCCAGGTATCTTGATTTTGCATGCGCAATGCTGTAATTTCTATGCACTGAAGGCTCTTCACTTAATCGGTGCTATTATCACACCTGATGAGGCACAGCAGGTGATATTTGAGATGCTTGCCTTTTGATGCCTTGCAACTGAGCAACATTTAGTAAGAATTACTTAAATCAGCTAATCAAAAACATGTTCAATGACATTAGGATGAAGTGGGCTCTAGAACACCGAAGTTATTTTTCTTGTGGAAATCCTTCTGTAGAGAGAAAAGCAAATAAATCCCAATGTGATCTATATATTGTAAACTCTGCTCCTCAAGCTGTTGTTAAGTAATTCCTGAAAATCCTTTGTTATTCCATATTTCAGGCGAGGTTCGACTTTGTTCTGGTGGAACAGGCGTTCACAGACCTTTTCTATTTGTATTTTGGTGGCATAGCTGAAACTGGCCAAGAGCCTGTGTGATAGCTGCCAGAGCAAGAGCATGCAGCGGTACAGCTGGGCTGCGGCTGGGCTCTGCGAACACATCTGTGCACAGCCAGGACAGCCTGGTGTCTGCCTCCCCGTGCCAGCAAAAGGGGACGGTGGGGCCATTTGCTGGTGTGATTTCAATGGTGGTACATGTAGGCAGTGGTATGGTCCTTTGCAGCATTGATCCACCAGTTGCCATTTCTGTTGAATAGTTTTTCATCCCCTAGGAAGGGTGTTCTCCGACTTCAGGAAACTAATTTGCACGGAGTTTGGCTACCCAAAAGGGCTGATGCTGAAAAGACAAGATGGCAGAGCTGTGAAGGTACAAAGTAAGAGGCTTGGTTCAGTGAGCAGAGCTGTGTTGCACAATGCAGAACAGCCTGGTCTGCTGGGCATGGGGCAGGATCAGTCCTGCCTTCTTCTTGGGTTCAGTGGTGGCAGCAACAGCATGGTAGGAGTGCTTGCAAGTGCCTGTGCTTACTGTGTTATTTGCTCTGAGGACAACTGGTGGGTCAGGATTCCTGTTCAGAGGTATCTCCTCCCAGAAAGGCCTGTCTGTTGGCAAGACGCACATGCAGAGATGGAGCTCAGCATCTTCCCTCTCAGTTAAAGGGACCCCCAGGGACTGCCCTCCCACTCAGCTCCTCAGCATTGTAGGGCTCTCTGCCCTTCACCTTTCACTGGCCTGAAACCAGCTGTTAAAATCCTCCATAGCCCATTGCACAAAAAATGCCTTATGAGTCTCTGTTTCTCACAAAATGTATGCTTTCTGCTCCTTCAGAGAACTTTCCCTTAAAGGAAATTGATTTTAAGCCATGAGACACCTGGTCCTGTACCAGCTCCCTTTGGCCTTTACCAGTGGTGGCAGGGATGCGCCCAGAGCTGGTGGATTGTGCCTGCCTCTGAGCAAATGCATGGGCAAGTTAGGGTCAGCTCAATATTGAAACAGCCCAGCCTAGATTCAGCCCTTTATTTCCTTTTTTTTTTTTTTTAATGGGAAGGGGTAGGGCCATGTCCAAATATTTCACATTAAACTCCACAACTTTCCTGCTTTGCTTTTCTGCTTCCGAGGCATTGCACAAACGTGCCCCAGCTCCCTGACAGCTCGCATTAAGCTCTGTGGAGCTTCGTTCAATCACCTTCCCCTGGAAATCAGTGAAGGAGCAAGGGCAGAGCCATGCGGCTCTGAGGATGAGTCACCGCAGCAAAGGCTCCTGTCTGAGGGAGGCAGAGCCACTGCTCTCTAATGCGCTGGGCTTTCTGCACCAAGGACTTCTCAAGCTTCCTCCTCCTTCTTTCTTTTCTTCCTGAGTTGTTATTCCTCGTCTTCGTTTGTCTCTTGCCCGCCCTCCTGCCCTACAGAGCTCTTTAAGGTTTTAGCAATTAAAGGGGGGGAAAAAAGCCATGCTTTCTTCTGCTCCCTGGTGTGGCCAACAGCAGAGGAGACCCATCCCCTACTATTTCTCAACCCGTGGGAAGGATGGAGTATGGAGGTTGCCCTCAGGCTTTTTTGATGTGGCACCTGTACCTGTAATAGGTGGTGGGGATCCCACAGGGGCACACAGGCAGCGCTATGGGGTCTTGCTTTTGAACATCCCACTCAGACTGGCAGAAGAGGAGCAGGACAATTTGATAAAGATAGCAGCCAACACTCTGGTGCAGCTCAGGGGCGTTTTGGGGCTTTCCTGTGCTCTGCTGACCAGGGCACAGCCCCAGGATGAGGACTGGCCAGATGCCTCTCCCCTAAGTCCCTGCACTGTTGTTGGGTGTGGGGGCACAGGGGTTTTGCCTGCTGTCTGCCTCCAAGACAGCTGAGCCTCCTGACTTATATGCTTTAACCAAAAAAACCCATCTTTTCACTTAAAACATGGCCAGGCTTCACTGATGCTCTGGTGAACATGCCAGATGGGGTGATGGTCCCTTAGCTCTGCAGTGATAAAAAGTCCCCATGGGGATCAGTAAGGCTCAGAAAAAGGAGTCTCCCTTCCTTCTCCCTTCTCCATCCCACTCCCAAATTCTGATCTCCACCTCTGGCACTGTCTGTCCATCCATCGGTCTGTCCCAGTGGCGGTTACACACAAAGCACAGCAGACAGGAAGGAGCAGAGATCACTTAAAATTCCCCTTGACCGTGGTAAAGCCGAAGGCTGTGGGCAGCAGCTGCTCAGCTGGAAAGTCGTGTCGCTTGTGATAGTTGTGGGATGAGTTTTCTTGCAGAATGAGACAGCGGAGCAGGTCCCACCCTGCCCTCCCCGCAGCTGTGGCTGCAGCCTTTCATATTTTCATCAGAAAGGTGCAGAAAAAGCCTGAGCAGCGTGGCAGCCTCGGTGCCTCTCGCAGGTGCCGCGGCAGCAGCCTCTGTGGGTGGAAAGGCAATTTATGCTGTTTTCAGAGGATCGGGAGCTCTGCAGACATGATGGCTTTTTGGACAGGACTCACTCTGGAACAAACATTGGGTCTCAGCTCAGGACCGTGTGAAACGTATCCCTCTACCGACCAGCACCCATGTTTCCAGACATTGCCAAAATATGCCTGATGGTCCTGGAGGGGTGCGTGGTGGCTTCGCTGGGTGCACTAAAGCCTTTCTGCTCACATCCAGCCTGTAGGCAAGAGGGATGCCTGTGTTTTGTTGCTAGATTAGTCATCACCCTGTCAGAGATAAGTGCCCCATTTGCAAGGCTGCCAGAACAGCTAATGCCCATCAAAAATTGCAGAAAACCAGAAAAAAGCAGAGCTGTGCCCCCTTCCTCCCACCCCCAGCACCCATCTCAGATCCTCCAGGCTGCCGTGCCCGGCTGTGGCTGCTCACTGGTCACTGCCATGGGGATGAGGAGCCCCAGAGAGGGACCCAAACCTCTACCATTTCAGAGCCCCGTAGAGATGTGGTCCCACCCCAGTGAGCTGTCAGGCCAAGCTCCCACACCAAAAATTTCAGCCAGGCAGCCACAGGCTTAAAGTCACAGATGAGGAAAAGAAATAATTGTCCAGAGCTGGATTTTTCTCCAGTCCTTTACGGGGCTGCATTTTCTCTTGCTGCTGGAGTGGAGGGTACTCATTGCACCCCAGGGCACATGGATCTTGCCTGACATGAGGCAGCGCTGCCTCTGCATGCCGCATGGATGCCCGGTTTTGCAGGGGTGATGTGGGCTGAGCCAGTCCTGGACATGGAGGTGGCATGGCAGCAGTGGTGGCACCTGGGGGTGGGAAGGGAGCTGCAAGGAGCCTGGGTGATTTCTTTTTATAATCACTTGTATAGATTTTCCTATATCTTCCCCAGGTTTTAAGGAGCTGCCCAGGTGGCAGGAAAAGTGTCTCAGCAAATTGCTGCCAAGATGGAGATTGGGGTCAGCACTCAGCTCTGCTGGGGTGCCTGGGGAGATGCCAGCCCACCACAGAGCCCTGTGCATAACTGTGTCCTGTGCTGCCCTGACACCACAGGACATGTAAGCCCACTCTTCTCTGGGTACACTGCATCAATCTCCCCCAAATGCTTGAGAATTTCATGCAGTATACATATGTATATATATTCATAGATACTTATTTCATGTCCCTTGTTGTCTGTCGCTGGCTGACACAGTGCTCACACGCGGGAGGATACTCATGGGAAGCATCTGAGATGCTGATAGTAACCTGTGTATTTAGTTTAAAAGGATGGAGGGGCAGTTCTTGTAAGTGTGGGAAGACAGAGTGATCATTAGGACATGTTTATTGGAGTTTACCAGCTCTGTAACAATGGGTTTCTCTTTGCCAGCAGACTTAATTCCTTTGTAATTATGTTCCTAATATAGAAATAATTTAGCATTTATTTACTATAATAAAACTTTCCATTGCATTTAAATTCAACGTGAAGATTTAAGTGTATTTAGGAGACTCAGTTGAAGACCTGAAATGAAATATTCTTGGTTTCCTTTCCAAACAAGACAAACTCAGATAAATGCTAGCAGTTAGATCCACGTGTGCAGCTACTCCCATGAGCAGCAGCAGCTGCATGTGCATGCCCAGAGAGAGATGGGAGCCCTTGTGACGTGGATGCCTCTTTCAGCTTCTCACTGCCCAGCTCTGGTCCAGGGCACTAGTCCTGTGGGTGATGCCGACGACTGATGCTACTTTGCACACCTGAGCAGGGAAAACACAAGCTGAGGAAAAACTGCAGGGGTTAAGATCACCATCAACCATCCTGGTTTGCTGTACAGCTTGCACTCGTTTTCAGAATGTTTGCTTTAATAGTTGTGGTAGCAGGATGTTGCTAACGTGGCTCTTTCTAGTTGAGCTGATGCTCAGGAACAGCCCAGGCAGCAGACGTAGGTCAGCACAGCTGGAGCTGGGAGACCCCAGAAGACCACGTTCTAACCCAATGACGCCATTGTCCCCAGCCCTGCCATGTTCAAAGGAGACTGAGTGGGCAAATTTGTTCTACTTAATTTATAGTTAAAAGAACAGGCCTGGGAAACACATCCTGTGACTGCCTGCTGGTGGGTGAGCAGCTGCAGCTTTGGTAGCAATGTGCGGATGGGCTCCCAGCACTGACAAATGACAGATAAAATGGCCAGGCAAAACACTGACACCAGCGTGCAGCAGAGGTGATGCTGCTCCTGACGTCATTATTTTTTCCCTAGATATACTGAGCATCAGAAGGGGGCACTGGCAATAATTTTTTTCCCATCCTTTCTCACCACTCCTCCCAGTAGGCTTAAAATAGCAGGGCCCTGATAATCATTAACCACTTTGATGTATTGCAACAGGCACAGATTGGGAATTCATAAAGAGAGGACAGACCTGGAACAGACCCACACTCCTGCTTTGTCTCCAGCAGTATTGTTCTCCTCAGGGTAATGCCAGCTCAGCCTGGCCTTGCCCTTGCTGCTCCTAGAGACAAGCTCCCATCACAACCAGAAATAGGGAGGAATGTTATATATAATTGCTTAATATATTGCTCTTCCCAGAAGTAGGGAAGAGTAATATACAGGGAAGAATATTTAATCCATGTGTTGAGATGGTTATGGCTAAAGCCAGAGCACCCTTCCCTTTTTGTTAACTCGGGTTTTCCACCATTGACGCAAACCCTAATTTAGACTTGAGTAACAACAAAAAAAAGCCAACTTGGTTGTTTCAGGGGAACAAGATGGTACAGAGCAAGCTGAGGATGAAGCTTGCAACTAGGGAGTATTTCTCCAATAGCTGCTGACAAAGCAGAAATGCTGCTTAGGCTGGTCTGAGTGATGGGATGTAACTCTGCAAAGAAAAATTGCAAAAATAAGTGTTGTGAAGTAGACCCTTCAGAGGGTCTTTGGAGAGCAGTCCCCAAAGGGAGTTGGGAATGCTTTTGTTTGAAGCACTGGAGAATATGTTGGGCAGAGCTGTCTTCTACAAACCTACAGAAACAGGTGTGGGGATTTAATTTCTGTCGCTAATTGCTGCAATCTGCACCTCACTTTGGGCTTGCTTTTGGGTGTGTGTAGCTTTTAGCAGAGGTCTCTGCACAGCGAATCCTTAGTGTGTGTCACAGCCGATGGACTGTTCCTGAGCTCGCTGTACAGCTAGCAGTGAGACTCCTTCTCCTTTGCTGTACAAAGGATTTATTCTTTTAATATGCCCCTGGTGTTTATTTTTCTGCTGGTACAGGAGTGCGTATGCGCGTGTGTGCATGTGGCAGTGTTTTATGAATGCCTACTGTGGACAGAATTGGGCTTCACAGTAGGCAAAAATAGCTGTGTGCCACATGCAAGGATATAATATTTCACAGGGCTGGAGAAAATGTGACAAATCAGGTTTTTGCTGGATTTGCAAAAATCAAGAAACTGGGGGATTCATCTCCACAGTTGAGTCCTGAGCTCTTGCAGGAGCTGGCAGGATTGTCTGGGTTGGAGGTCCCAATTAGGGGAGGGGGACTGGGTCCCCATGGTGGTGTAGGACATCTATGAACAACTCTTGTCTCTGAAGAGACAAGCTCATGTTTTACAGACTTGTTTATTACAGAGCCCAAAGAAGCCAACATGTGTCCAGGCTGCAGCTACAGCTTTTCTCCTCTGCCTTTACCTGGAGGTTCTTCCTCTTAGTTCATGCTCTGTTCTGCCCTGTTCCTGATCCCTCATCACCGTTGCTTCCAGCTGCTTGTTAGACAAAACCCAGGTCCCTCACTGGCTGTTTTGAACCCAACAGGAGACCCCAGTGTGTGGTGAGGTGGAAAGACAGGGACGCTGTAGAGCTGGGAGGTTTCTGCGTTACCTGTTTGGTGTTGGGATCACACTTGTGTGCTGAGGAGTGAAGCTGTTGAGAAAATAAAGCACCAGGGACTGAGATGAGGAGGGTGGACCAGAGGCACAAAGCAGCGGTCCTTGTACCAGGCTACCTCTTGGTGTGGAAGAGGTTTGGTGAGCAGGGGAGCGGAGCTGCTGTGCTAAGCTCTTGAGCCTTCACGTTTGTCATCCTGGCTGGCAGTATGTGCTCGTGTGGGTTTCTTATCACACTTGCACCGCTTTCCCACCCCAGTGCCAGCAAGGGGCACAAACATGCACAGCTGAACCTGAGCCCTGCAAACTGCACCTCACACAGGGAGTCTGAATGCCAAATGTCAGTGCTCCTTCCCACATGCACCTTCCTCCCATCTAATCCTTCCCTGCTTCCCTTCTTCTGGCTTGTCCTGTCACACCTTTCCAGGTGAAAAAGGTTCACAGATCCTACAACCCTCCTTGCTCCTCCTCTCCCTTTGCATCCCCTCCAGTGTGTAATAAAAACCAGTGACAGGTAGAGCTAAGCCTGGTTTTGTAGTGTAAACAGTTATTTACGGTTTTGCTAAGATTTCATGGAAGATGACATTTTTAGGTCACCTAGCTGAAGCAAATGAAATGATTAACATGTTTGCATTAGGTTTCATAAAAAAAGGTATCACTCTTGCCCAGCGTGATGCTCAGTTCCTCAGGTCCTGAGACCTGATGTGGTACCCACCAGGCTTATCAAGAGGAGGATCTGGTTTCCTAACCCAAGGCAGCTGGGATGAACATCTTTTACTGTGTCCAGCAGCCTCAGACACCAGGGTCTGTTATGCAGGTGCAACATCAGTGGTAACGATGGGACTGATAGAGGGGTAAGAGGAAATACCTTCTCCCCAACTCTGAAAGTATGATGCCAGCCTTCCCCGTCCTGTAGATATCCTCATTCCACATTTAAAAGCTTTTAAATCTTGGAGCACAGCTAAATACATATTGGGGGCTGTACTGTGGCTTTTAAACATTAAGAGGTGGGGAGTAAAATATAATGTCTCTGTTCTTCCCTAAATAAGCGATGGCAAATGACTGTAAAATGAGCTCCTGAGCGTGTGTGTGCAGAGAGGAATTTAGTCCCATGGTGAACAGGATGATAGCAGATGGATCAGAATAATATTGGGTTTTCCTGGATACCCTGTTTAAAGCTACACCAGAAACAAGGGAGCGAGCCAAGAGGTTCAGTGTTTCAGCCACCACTCATAAATGTCTGTGTGTCGCAAGCCACGACACAATTTGTTCTCCATCTTGCTTGCTTTTAGGGTGAAAATAGCCAGCTCTACAGGCTATGCACCAGTATGACTGACTTTTGGGACAGATTGGCCAGGGGAAGTGGGCGGGGAAGTGGGTGAAATTTGAGGACCGATTCCCTGCTGGGCTATGGGTACACAAAGACCTGGCCCCAAAGCACACACCTGCCACCCACAGCCAGGTTCGTCCCTCCTGGTCCAGGAGCACTGGGAAGGAGAGTCCTGTGTCTAGCACTGCGAACGCCCACTGCCTGGCAAGTCCTGGGAGATACCGCATGGCGCTGGGCTCAGTCCAGCTCTTGGGGAAGAGCGGCAACTCCACGTCTGGCACAAACTAGCCTGCGCAGAAAGTCCAAGGGCCTCCATGTCTGTGCTCCCCCTCCCTGCCTGGCTAGGCTCGAGGAGGCTGCCCTGGGCTTGAGTGGGACACCAGCCTGCAGCAGAGGCTGTTTCACAGCTGTCCCCTCCACTAGCCTCACTTTCTGAAATAGGAAGCAGAGAGGCAGAAACCTGAGCAGTGAAACAGTGGCATCTGGTTGTCAACAGAGCTGGGTCCACTGGTTGTGGTCTAGTGTGGGTCCTCTGGTGTCCGGTAAGAGTTGTGCTCATCTAGTTTTTCCTTCAGCAGTGATATTGGACATCTCTTATCTACCTACGTGTCTCTTTCCACAAAAAAAAATGTAGGACCCAAGCATCTGAGACCGTTACATCTCTGTCAAATTCTGTTTGCATCAGCTAAGAATTATTAGAGAGAAAACAGATGGAGGCAGCACAATTACTTAAGCCAAAGCAGGTAAAAAGGAACAAAGAGCAAATGGGTGGATGATGGAGCTTCTGCCATGCCATGCCGCGCTGTGCTGTGCCTGTGGGAGGAGGGGAGCCTTGCTGATGCTGTCTGTCTTTTTCAGGGGGAGTTGCTGAGCCCGTGTCGATGTGATGGATCAGTGAAGTGCACACACCAGCCATGCCTGATCAAATGGATTAGCGAGAGAGGCTGCTGGAGCTGTGAGCTGTGTTACTACAAGTATCACGTCATTGCCATAAGCACAAAGAACCCTCTGCAGGTAAAGGTACTAGAGACATTTCAAAGTCTATTTATTCTTGTTTCTATTTTTGTTTCTGGGAGCAAGTGGATTTTACCTGCGTGGGTTTTTCTTCCCTGCACACTGTGAGATGCTTAGAAAGGGTTGTCGGGGACTGGTCCAAAAAGGCCCCATCTTCTGCACAGTGGTACCAGGGGCATCCCCCAGGAGTCTGCTCTTTCTGTCCTTCAACAGTTGCGATGTTCACTTGCCTCCTGTTGAAAATGCTAGTGTGACCACGATAGTGCTGTAACACCTCACAGACCATCAAATGTGTTCATCCACTGGAGACCACAGGTATGCCACTGTCCCCAGGGGCAGGTGGAGGTGGAGCAGTTGTGGGATTTGCTACAACAGAGCATGCAGTCTGTGACACAGCAGTATCCTGAGACTCCATGTGTTATTGTGTCATTAACCCCGATCTCCTCCTGCTGAGCCTCCTCTGTGCATGAGGGATGGAGGAGGCAGATGGAGGGCTCCTACAGCTCTCCTCTCTGATCTGCCAGCCTTTTCACTTTACTGCTCCCCCATGATCAAATACATCCTGGCATGGCCCAAGGGGTGTTGGCTCTGATGCTCTGGTCTCTCTAAGCCTGATTCTCAGTGGATGTTTGCAGATATGCACACAACAGGTAAAGCACAACTTGATGTAAGTGGCTGTGAAAGTCATAAGAGAACCAACATTCTTTCTCTTCTGAGTTCAAAAGCATTGTGGTTTAATAAGCCCCATTGCAGGCTGGTAATTTAAAATCAAGATTCATAATGGGGAAAACTGTGTGACTGTTAAAAATGGGATGAATTATCCTTAATAGCTATTGATTTATTGCGGGGGCAACACCTGAAGATGGACTAACTGCTGCATGCCTTTGCTGGGCACCATTAGTACCTCAGATGTAAGGAAGCACATTATATCCAGGCACTACTGCTTAATTAGCATCATCTGGACTGGTGAGACATTACAGTAGCGTGCTGTGGTTTAGAGACCAGGGCGATGTCTGTTAAGGTCTGTCCAGAACCCGGTGGAGGGCTTCGGCTCTCTGCTGGTCGCTCTGCTCTCTAACAGGAGGCAAGGACTTTGCTGGTGATCGTGCCCAGTTGTATGGGGATGGCAGGGAATGCAAACTCCTGCTCTCTCCTCCAAACTGCAGTCTCTGTGTGGCTTTTTCCAGGCCTCAGGTCACTAACCACAGTGAGGAAACAGGGACAGCCCTTTAAGATTCCAAACTTAAATGAAGTAGTAAAATTACTGGGGCACTGTGAGGAAATTTTGCTGGGGGGAAGGAAAAAGACTGCCTGCTCTCTGCAAGTTGGTACAGCTACTGATTCAATTTTCCATGTACCATGGGCTGGAGAGATCGGTAGTTTCATCCCAAGCCCCAGCCCCAGCGTGTGTTAATTTCTTGGCTTTAGTAACTTGGAGCAGATTGAAACACAGGAGGGGAGATGTGGACAAAGCAGCATTTGTTTATTTCTGGAAATCTGGTCCATGAGCGTCCTAATGCTTCCTGTGTCTGAAATCAGGGCTGCAATGCTGAGCAGCATTGAAGGTTTGTGGGTGCAGATTTGCGAGTGTGTATGCAGCCAGCATTGCCTTTAATGAATGACCTCCACATGCTGTACACCTTCAGGTGGCTTAGGGCAATGGATCAGTGACTTTCCTCTGGCTCCTCACTCGGCTAAAATTTGTTGGAGCTATTCACAAACAAGGTACCCTCCCACACACAAGTTTCAAAAGCCTGCGCAAAACGTTGCTCTTTCTAGGCTCCCCTGCTAGAATGTGGCCTGATCTGCTGGCCTTTGCCACGAACACAAAAACTGAGTGGCAGGAGCAACTGAGTTACAGAGCTCAGCTCTGGGAGCGAGGGTCCCAAAGGACCGTGCAGACCCCGGGCTCAGAGGCTTCACATTGCTGGCTTAGACTTCACAGCGCTTCTCACAGAAGCACTGGCAGATTTGGAGGGTGGGAAGAAGCAACTGGAGTGAAAAGCCACTTGATCTGAAATAAATGCAGCATGTGTGGAGGTACAGCTGTGTGCCCGGGCACCCTGCCTGGTGCCAGCACAAAGGCACTTCTGGGAAGCAGATGCTACACTAGCACTAGTATGTGAAATCCCATGGGAAGTTGCTGATGAACAAGGTCTGGGGAGGCAGAGAGGATCCAGGGGCTGTGATGCCCTGACGCTCTGTGCCATAACAGCATGTCACAGTGTGCGCAGTGGGAAGAGCATCCTTTCTGCTCGTTCTTCACCCCACGCATGGATAACAGGGGCCGACTGGACATACAAGTATGTCTCTAAGTAAAGCAATAGTCCCTGGCTTTTCTTCACAGGGTCTGCTGGAACTTCTGCCCACCTTTTTTCTTACTAGAAAGCTCTGAATTTCTCAAGCACAGGTTTTGGAGGGCAAATGCTGTAGGAAGTAATGGTTGTCTCTATTCCAGACCAACCGTAATACATACAAGGGCCATGCAAACCTCACCTTCTTGTCAAATGAAACTTGTTTGGGTGATGCTCTGAGCCTGGCTAGATTTTAACCAGCAACATGACCTACCTATGCCCTGTGTCCTTTAATGTGACAGACCACTGGAAAGCCAAACCCAGGCTGCTGGCAGGCCCTGGGCTCCCTGAAGCATGTCGAATTGGTCCGAGCAGAGCAGCACACCTGACACCCACATGTTCCCCAGGATCTGCATGTTTCTCTGCCCATTTTGACATCTGCTGCACATTTTTTGGAGTGCCTAGGAGCACAACATAGGCCAGATGTGTGTGGAGACTCATGGCATGGGCAGAGAAGTTACAGTGAGGGGAACATGGTTCATGCATAATTAACACAGACTCCTTCCAGGCTCCAGGCTATTATGATGTCTTACACCAGAGAGAAGCCTTTAGTCTGGTATTTTGGCAGAATTAATCTCTATAAATTAACACCCCCTCCATCCCTGGATTGCAAGCATTTAAGGGCAAAGGTCTTAAAGCAATGACACTGCAAACCCATGAGACAGGGAGATTAAAGTTGTTGGACAACACGGTAGATGCCCTGCCAAGCAGCAGTCAGACAGCAAATAAGCAAAAACATCCCACCAGCTGTGAGCAAAAAGAAGATCTAGAGCTTTTGTCCATCCATCCATCTATCCGTACATCCTCCTGCTCTCCAATCTGCCAGTCACCGAGACAGGACTCATGGGCATGGAGGCTTTAAATGCTCCTCTCCATTGCAATATTTGTGGAAAGCCCATGATTTTAAAAAGGCCTTGAAGACACAGGGTTTTAGAAGCATGTCATAGTACTGCAGGCACCCTGGTGCTGATACATACTGGAGTAAGTATTTGCCATGATGGGACTCTGCAGTGTATATCATCTGTACAGCTTCTTTGTAGCTGCTCCTGAGCCACATCCACTCTGATGCTCTGATTTTAGCAAATAGATAATCTGTTTGAACCAGCCTTCCCAGATGTACAGCCGTCTGCAGTCTCAGGGAGTCCAACTCGGCTTTACAGTTTTTATCTCTGACTCTTCCTGTATTGTGGGTTGTTTCAGCTCCAAATATCTTGCGTTATCCAGTGCTGGGGTTGTTCTCTTCTGGCTCTATTTTGATTGTGGTGATGCTCTGTTAAGAGCTGATGAGTATTTATTTATATGGCCTCTTCATCAGGACATCCCCATCTGCAAGAAAAATGGCAGAGGTCCCAGGGTGTTTGAACTTCAGCCTGAGCTCCTGAGCTAAAAAGCTTGAGGCAAGTTCGCTGGTGTCTCTTGGTTGTCCCAAGTTGCTGAATCGCTTATGTTGAGTATGAGCTTTGGCTGGCCCCTGCTGAGCTCCAGCTGCAGCCTGCAGGCTGCAAGCAATAGGTGCAATCACAGCAAGAGAGAATTCATGGCTTGTGCCTTATAATGGGGGCTTTCTAGGATACCGATACTGTAGCCCGAGTCTTACCAGATACTCTGGCACATGGAGGAGAGGCAGTTTCATCACTGCACATTTTCATTACGTTAGTGGACTTTCCTTCCTCCCTGCTGCCTTTCCAGTGTCTGAATAAGCCACAGCATCTGTAAATGTACAGCAGGGAAGCTATCACAATGGTGGCATAACTTCGCTTGGTGAATTTATGAAAAGAAAAGCCACGCTCCAAAAGATAACTGAGGAATATGGCCAGGGCCTTGGGACAGCAGTGAGGGAAGAGCCAGACCTAAGCAGTGCTAGGAACGGTCCACTCCAGCCTTGTCAGAAAAACCTTTGCTTGCTTGTGATCCTGGGTCTGAAAATTAAATTGCTGACTAGTACAGCTCAGGATGTTAATGATACGTACTAAGGGGACGTGTCAGATACAGCAATAAAAATAAACTGAACTGCCTGAGGCAGGCATGGGAGAGCTCTCAGAGGAGTGCAGGAAGGCTTTTCCAGCAAGCAAGTCTTCTTTGCGAGCTGCTGCAGTACGGCATAGAAATCTTCTGCAGGCAAATATCTGCCTCGGATCTGCTCATGCTGGTGCTTCGGAACCTTTGGAGACTGCTGGTGCCAAAGAAAGGGAGATATGTATCATCAGGCCTTAAATACTATAGTAATGACATTATTAATCTGTGTTACATTAGCAGCGGGAGTTTTCATTCACAGGCCTCTGAGCAGAAGCACTGAAGCAAACAGAGAAACAGGTTTGTCCCAAGTACAGCACGTAGGCTATGAAACAGTGCGAGAGAACAAGAGTGACGTGACTGGCAGGCACTGGTCCCAGCTTGGCCCCTGGCTAAGGTCATTGCCAATGTCAGACCTGGGCTCCTAAGAAACCCTTTCTGAGGCATCTGGGTTGCAGAGCTTTGCGATTTGCGGAAAATGGGGAAACTTGGGCAAAATCAATCCAAGAGAGCGTGGTGTTTTGCGCCTGCACATCTGGGCTGTGTGCCGAAGCACTCGGCCAAGGGGGAAGGTAGCAGAGGACAGACAGACAGCTCCTGAGTGAATGAGGACATTTTTTCAGAATGGTCTAGAAGGACGGAGCCCTTTTTCCAGCACGGGTGGTGAACCATCACAAAGAGCTGCTTGGGCGTGCTCTGAAGCCGTTGTAAGCCCGGAGCTCACAAACCTGCTCTTGTTGTCCTGCAGGAGCCTTTAAAGTTTTCTGATACCACCAAGTTCTTAGTTCTGCCCTGTTCAGTGCTGGCAGAGCATCTGTAGAGCTTTCTACCTGCCTAAAGGTCACATTTCTGATTGATTGACAACCTGGGTGAGCTGTCAGTTGTTAAAGGTGTAGTTCAGTACAGTTCAGCAGCTACCTGGGACTCAACAGTCATTATGAGCTGAGGAAAGAAGGGCTCGGTTTTAGGTCTCTCCCCACAAGATGGGATTGCTTGACACTATGACCTTGCTAGAGCTTGAACTTTTGAGCTGGAGATTTGGAAGGAGGGGGCTGTGTCTGCAGCCAGGCAGTCAGACAAAGAGTTTTGGGGGTTTCAGATGTGCTGGTAAAGGGACTCTGCAGCGTTGCTGAGAACCTTCTTTGCAGCTCTAGCTGTGACCCAAGGACAACAGGGTCACCCTGCCAAATCCCTGGTGTGCTGGCCTTAATGACAGTGGAGAGGGGTTAGGAAAACGAGTGATTTTCTAAGGGCTGTTACGAAATCTGAAAGGCTCAGTGCTATGATTGAGGTGGGCTTCTGAGGCCACCAGTGCAGGGATGCATCAGGCCAGGCTCCTGCAGCTGAAATTCATCAGCACGTTCCACTTCTGAACAGCTCTTGGAACCTTCTCTCTGTGCCCTCACTGCGTAACATGCTTTATCCTCTGCCTCTCCCCTTTTCTTCTCTCTGCGCAAACCTCATACCCTAAGAGGTGTAGCAAAATGGAATTAAAAGATGAAAAATAATAACTCTGGCTAGTAGTGGCTCAGGCTAGATGTGGGATGCTAAATTGCAGTTCTCAGGGTTGCCAGAGAGGAAATAAAACATTTATTACTTTTTTTTTTCTGGAAAATATTAAATTCTTCTGCAAGCTGGTTATTTTCCCCAGTGTTCAGCTCTGACCCATTTACCTCCTTGCCAGAGGGTAATCACACCCCAGTGCCACCTCCTGAACAGAGTCAGGACTGCTGCTGCGTGTGTCACTGTCACTTAGTGCCAGATGCCGGGGGAGAGTCTCCTACCCCCTGGCACGGCTGACAGACTCCAGCCTCTTCATTATCACCACAGCGAGCTTCCCGGCAGCTGCTGCTAGCTGAGCAGCATCAGGCAGCATCCTTGTCTGTGTTTCAGCCTCTCCGCTCCCAACCAAAGGGAGCAGGGTTTGAAGTCTGCACTCAGGCATAACTTCTCTGTGCTCTGAGCCCCATCCCCTTTGACAGTGTATTTAGTACTACACCTAAGCCACCCTGTCTCTGCAAAACAGGGGTGCTGGTTTTATGTGGCTGCTCCTTCTTCTTTTTCTGTCTTTAATTGCTACCTTGGAAGGACCTGTTGCCACCACAGGCCTTGCAGTGTGCCAGACAGATGGTGAGGAGCCAGTCCATTACCTCCTCGGGAGAGAGAAATGATGCAGAATGATTTGGCTGGCACAGGCACACACGGGTCAGCATGAGGGACCTGCAGTAAAACCTTTGCATGCAGCACCAGGCTGTGCACCAGGCTCTCCACACTCCTGTCCCTTTGGCGTTCGCCAGAGTTAGTGGAAGAGGAGATGAGGTCTGGGGAAAGCTGCAGGGGGGGAAATGCAACCTCATGCATACTCAAACCCCCTCCCCACCACATGCCTTTCATCCTGGAGCTCTGGGCTGATGTCAGCTATTGCAGATTTGTCCTGCATCTGCTTATGGTGCTGTTGAGACCAAAGCTGAAGAGCTGACGAGAGGAGAGCATAGCTGCTGATCCCACCCTCAGAACCTAAATTTGGGGGCGATGGGTGCTGTGTGGCCTTTGCTCTGTCTTATGTCGGGAGAGGAGTTGCACAGCTGTGCATCTCCTGTGGCCTCCAGCGCCCCTGCATCTAGCCTTGATCCATTGCGACTGGCACCGCCAAGCTTCCAATGCTAAGACGAGGGCTCTTCTTCTTGGCACAAGGGGGCCACTTGTATGGCTGGATTTGGTGGAGGAGTGGAGCAGGCTGGGCTATGGCAGAGTGGGAACGGGATGTTGAAGAGATCGTTGAGTGTCCCCAGTGTTCAGTGTTTTCCTTTGACTGGGCCAGCTGCTGGAGCGGATGGCAGGAAGGGGGTTTGGATTAGCTGGGCCCAGGAAGGAAACTGGGGTTAGCTGAGCCCAGGAAGGAAATTTGGGTTAGCTGAGCCCAGTCCTGCTTCAGCAGGGAACAAGTTCTCTCTCTGCTCAGCAGCTTTATGGCCATCTACTCTGTGGCAAACTACGAAATAAGCTGGTACCACTCACCTCGCTGATGCTACACATCACTGGCATACAATTTGAGAGCTGTCTGCCCTTGCAAGATGTAAGCCAAGGAGCAAGGCTGGCAGAGGCAGACACTTCAGCTCACCTCTGAGCCAAGCCAGGCAGTCTCCTAGCAGTTGCAACCTGCAGACCCCAGCCTCAGGCTGAAGCTGTCGTCTGTTCCTCTTCCAAAGGCAGCCCTTTGCAGGGGAGGGCGTTTGGTTCAAGGGTTTGGTCGTTGTACTGGTACATGCAATGTCATGCATGCCTGTACCAGCACAAAAGTCACCTGTTGTCCTTCTTGCCTTTTGGTCAGTCCTCCCTACCTCACACAAAACTCTGGTAACTGCTGGCTGGCCTGGGCAGTGTAAAGAAGGGCCCCGCAACTGAACTCCCTTCTTGCTCTGCAAAAGGATGGAACAAAGTTTGACAGGTGACTCTGCTGTCCCAGGTTCTGTTTGACAAACGTGCAGGGTGCTGAGGACTCGCCAGAGCTGCCACTTCACAGGGACACTGAATTTGGGCTGAATCCAGGCTAAACGTTTTCAGTTTCTCTGAATCCTCTATACTTGCAGGAGGTTGAAGTCCACCTTTATTTATCCTTCTGCCAGTCCCACTGAGATTTCAAGGGCATGTATCTCACAGCTAAAGGTGGCCTATATACTTCGATGCCAGGAGAGACTGTCTCTCCCCAGCCTGTTTATGCATTTGATTTCTGATTTGCAGGAAGGGCTACGGACCATGTCTGCAAGTCTCGATAAAGAAAGCAATTTCTGCTCTTGGTTTTTACAGGGCAGTTCTCTCAGCAGTGTAAATCTGAGTGGGGAGGTTTTATGCTGGATGACAGAGAGGAGTCTGGGCTTAGGATATTTATACCGTAGCTTATACAAAGCTATTTGACATAGTGAATGGATTTGGGGGAGTTCTTTCTATTTTTTTCTTCTCTGAGGAAGAAGCATTGACGTTTACCTTGGAACACAGCCTGAACATGTCATCACCTAAAGGCAGGGTGTCCTGACCACAGCAACTTGTGTTGTTTGTAACAAGTTTTGTGGGATGTGCATTGCCGCTGCGAGATCCTACCTAGTGCTGTGATCCTGTCAGATCTCACAAAGTGGCACAGAGCCAGCGCATGGGAGGCCTCTGAAGGAAAGCTTGGCTCTCTGAGACACTTCTTCTCATGGTAATAGGATGCCCTGGCCAAGGATGCTGCCTGGCCTCTATTTAAGGTAGCAACTGAATATTCTGGTTTGTGATGGCCATCGCAGACCTACTGTCATGGGGTATTTTTGGTGTCTTGTCCCCAGTCCGTCCTGCCTCCCTCAGGTCTCTGTGCTTTCCTGGTGAGCTGCAGGATTCCTCCCCATTGCCTCTTCAGCAATGCTGTCAGGAAACATGGGGACATGCACTGTTGAACAACTGCCATGCTCCACCCCAGATGTGGACCAGGTAAAAGCACCTATGCTCATCAGTGCACTTCGAGATCTCCAAAACCACCGCAATGATGTAAAACAGCAATGTGCCCCAAGTAACTAATCTCTTCTCTTTTTCCTTCCTCCCTTCCCCTTGTCCCCTCTCCTCTCCCCATTGCTTCCCCTTGCAGTGGCAGGCCATCTCTCTGACAGTCATTGAGAAGGTTCAGATAGCAGCGGCCATCCTGGGTTCCCTTTTCCTCATCGCCAGTATCTCGTGGCTCATCTGGTCGACATTCAGTCCTTCAGCCAAATGGCAGCGCCAGGACCTGCTCTTCCAGATCTGCTATGGAATGTACGGCTTCATGGACATTGTCTGTATAGGTGGGTGATCGTATCTCACGGTGCGGCTGAGGTCGCCCGCCTGCTCATCTGCAGAGAGGAGTGGGAGATTGTGTGGAAAGCCAGCCAGTACAGCTCAGTTCAGATTGAGCCTCTCTGGCTTTTGCTCCTCTTTGCTTTCACAGCACCTTTTTTACAGTCCTGTCTGCTCGTCTGGGCAGCCCCGGAGTGTCTCCTTGGCTGGGCTGGCAGAGGGACCTGCAGCAACTCCAGAGAGAAACAAATCTCTCTTCAGAGCAAGAAGAGGGTGGGGAGGTTTTGGAGAGGCTTTTGAGAAACTCCTTCCTTTCTGGAATAGCTAATTTGGGGACTGCCCCTTCTTTGGCCCACCCTGGAGCTGCAAGTCCGAACCAGCCCAAGTCACGGCCCAGCCTGGGGTCCTTGTCAGGTTGCTGGTATAGAACCACTCTGAGGACAAAGCTACCCCACACTGAGCAAGCCCAGACAGCAAAACAGATGCTGGCAGCCTGGCCTCAGCAGAGTCTCCCTGAGAACTCAAGCTGTAGCCCCAGTACAAGTCTGCAGGATAGAGGGACATGGCTGACAATACCTACAGGCAGATGCAGTGGTTGCTGAAACAGTCCAGTGAACACCAGCCACCTCCAAGTGTGCTCCTGAGCAGTGACCACCCAAACACAGGCCACCAGATAATGTCAGTTCAAGTGACCCTGCCAGGAAGCAGAGAGGATCCCAGAGAGCTCTTCATGCCTGGATCCTTCCATCATTGGTATAAAGGCAGAAGGAGCCTCCCAGAAACTCAGTGGGACAAGGCAATCCTCTTGACTTGGTGGCTGTGTGTTTGTGTGGGTAGAGCCACTCCAGAGAGAAGGAGCACAGCCCCCAGTTCAGCCCACAGGACGAGCAGGACAGACTGTATCACAGAGCAGCAGTTGGTGAAATTGGGGTGTAGAAGTAAAACAAACCCAGCAGCAGGGACAGAGGTCTGGACCACACACTCTGGTATTTGGGTTCAAATGGCTTTTGGCTTCAGCATCCTTCCAGCACAGGATTTGGGCCTGCCGAAACACAGGCCAGTTCTTCCCACTGTTGCCACCCCTATGCTAACAATGAAATGTGAGCTTGGCCTGTCGAGGTCATCCTACTCCTTTATGAGATGTTGGTGGACATGTGGTAACATCTGCCCAGGAACAAAGGGTAGCAAAGGGGTGAAACAGAGCTGGGCAGCACCCACATTTTGGCACAATAGCCACTGGTGACATCCTCTTGCTGGTGGAATTGAGAGGGGGAAAAAAATTACCCCTATGTGCGTGTGGCATGCATTTGTGTCGCATTGTTGGCAGAGGACAAAAGTGGAGAGCCCTGGCCTGGGCAAACATCAGTAACATGATTAACTTGCATTGATAAAGCTTCAAGAGCTGAGGGGGACTGATTAGCTCATCTGTAAATAGGAGCTAAATCCTACCACATGGCAGAGAACAAACCATGCCAACCATGAACTGGAGTGGAACTGGGCAGACAGAATCAGATTTGAGGTTCTTTGTTTCTTTCTCATTAATTTTTTTAAGGGTCTGGCCTCTATTTCTCTTTCCCACCTTCTCTGAAGGGAAAAAGAAACCCCTTTGTGTCTCCACTGGTGTCACCATTGAGCTTAATGCCCTAAGCTAGGAGCTTTGATTTTTTTCCAGCCGAAGAGAAAGTGGCCCTCCCATTCCCAGGAACCTTTCAGAGTCATGGCTTGGGGCAGCCCTTTGTCTCACAGTCCTCCCTGCACAGCTGGCAGTCCTGGTGGTCCAGGCACGTTGGCTTTCCCACAAACTCAAAAGCAAGTGGGAAGCATTACAGATGCAGTGACTTAACACGTCTTTATGTGGCTTCTCTTGCCCAGCACCTCAGAGACTACCCAGGATGGCTGCACTTGTGCTGTGTGCAGCATGTCTGCCTGTGCTGCCAGGCAGCCCACCCATGCTTGACTTGGAAAGATGATGTTCTGGCCCATGTGAGCCTTTGTATACATATCCCTAGAAAAGCTCATATGTGCACACAGCCAGGCCTCTGCCCCTGCCACGCTCCAGTGTAAAATTTGCTTTTATTGTGCAGAAATACTCTTTGCAATCCAGCTGCTGCTGCTGCCAGGTCTGCAGTGGAGGGGAAGGGATCTCTGAGCAGTGCTAGCTGAGATCTGGTGTTCACTCTCCTCCCCACCTCCTCCTTGTCCTCTTCTTTCTCTGCCCAGGTTGAACCAAGTGACAAATGAGGTCTTCACGGGGAGCTGTGACTCCCTGGCTGTTGATGCGGTCAGGTCTCTCCTCTGAATGACTTCTCTCCACCCTGCTGATTTCAGGGGCCTGCAGTAGCGCTAGCCAAAAGGCTAGTCTGTCCCTTGGAGAGGCCAGGCCAGGTCAGGCCAGCAGAAGTTTCTGACCAAAGGGAACTCGGTGACTGGGTTTAATTCCTCATTCATTATAGCTTTGCTCTACTGTGATGGATGCAGCAATGCCAGCTCCCTAAAAGACTCGCAGTGAGTTCCTCACTGTGGAGCAGCTATTCTCGCTCTCTTTATCCTTCTCCTAAACCTTGCAGCTTCACACAAGGTCTTTGATCACAGACAGGCAAAGCCGGCTCCGGAGATTCAGAGTTCTGCTCCTGACTGCCAGCATGGCCCGAAGCCTCTTGTTACTCCTCCCTGGGCTTTAGTTCCACTTCTGCAAGTTCAGGATAAAACCTCTCATGGATAATTGCAGTGACAACAGTTCTTGAAATACCAGGGTGCTGTCTGTGCATTTTGGTGTCTCCTCTGCTGCAATCCAGCCCTTTTCCCCTTTTGCTTTCCAGCCTGTGGGTGGGTAGGAAAGATTGAGGAACTAAGAAATGCTCAGCGATGGGGAAAGAGCAGGACTTTAAGTGCACTCAGTTCTACCACACTTGTTTTTTTTCAGCTAATGTAACATACACATTGTCTGTGCATTGTTTGGTAACAGGCTGGGCAGCCTTAGCTGGCAGAATGTTATGCTGTAGGTCCTACATTAATTGTATGAATTCCAGTTGTTCCTTCCTCCAGTTTGACCTCAAGTTTTACTTTCACTGGCAGAGGAGCAGAGGTTTGAAAGACAAGGTATTTACTGAGGAGCAGAAGTGCTGAAGCAGAGCTCTTCTGTAGTTCCTGCTAGTTCCCACTTCGGTTGCCCTTGGATGTCTCATGTCTATTGAGTATCCAGTAACCTTTGTCCATGAGGCCAGTTTACACACACCATCACTGGAGGTGCTCAGCAGGATGCTTCCTCTGGCACTGTAGAGTCACAAAGCTGGAGAAGACACCAAATCTGCAGAGATCCTGGCTACTATCAGACAGGGAATACGCACCCGGTCAGCAACTGCCCAGCTGTTTTGTGTGATCTCCTCTCTACCAAGTCATTAAGGGACTGAGGTAGCAATTTGCCAAGACAGAGATATCTGTGGCAATATGCATGGGCAATCCCATGGCAGCACTGGTCTTTCCAATGTGGAGTCAAAGGTGAGGGCACGAGTGCTCACTTGCGTGTATAGCTCCCTAAGCACAGATTGTTTGGTTGTTGTTATCTTCACTTGAGCTGTACTTGATCTGAAATAGTCTGATCATCTCCAAGCTGAGCTCTCAAAATATGGCGGTTAACTCAGAGACTACTGATCGATGCATCAAAATCCAGGGGTCTTGGGTTTGTCCTTCAGCCACTCACATTCAAGTAATACAGTGGTTTTCTTTAGACTTTGCTAGATCCTAGGAGGCATTCAAAAGACATATAGATGTGGTGCTTAGGGACATGGTTTAGTGGTGGGCTTGGCAGTGTTAGGTTAATGGTTGGACTTGATGTTCTTAAAGGTCTTTTCCAACCAAAATGATTCTATGATTCTAGCGTGCTCCATAAAAACAGTTGTAAGGGACAGACACCATTTGCTACCCCTTCACCCACCATGGAAACAAAGCCACAACCAAAGTAAAAATGAATCTGCTTCTCACAACCAGCAGGACAGATGGTATGGCCCCAAGTACCAGAAGCTATGTCCATCTGGGCAAGATGTGCAAGACGGTCTTTCAACATTGTTCTCCCCCTTGCTCTCAGACATCTAACAAGAGGGCAGGAAGCACTGGAAAGCATTGCTTGGGATTTGTGGGAGTCTCCAATACTGGATTTTTTTTTTTTAAGAACCTGTTAGAAAACATATGTCAAGAACAGGTTGTGGAGACGTGATCCCAGATTGTGAAGGAGGAACAGACTAAATGCTTCTTGATATCCAGCCAGCCCCAACGTCTTTGATTCTGATCTCTCTCTCTCTTTCATGTGTGCTATCTCTGGTCATGTCTGTAGGACAGATATGAGAGTTGGATTAAACTAGAAGCTGGTAATGGTGCCAGCATAGGTATTGCTCTGCTGTGAAGCCATCTACAACACAGACATTTGAGATCAGCAGCCAGGAAGTGAATGAAAAGTGAGATGGGGACTGTTCATTTGATTAACGGTTCTTTCCATGGGTCCATGAGAGGTAAGTCCAGAAAGGTGGCATAGAAAGGGATTAGCAGAAAGGTGGTTATCGAAATGCAGAGGTAAATGGAGTGAGCTGTCATAGGCCTGAGTTACTGCGTAGGGAGAGTAGCAGCTTAGAGCTGGGCTGTAAATCCTGAGAGATACCTGCCTGTTAATTAAATGACAGTCCCTGAAGGGCGAAGGAGGGGTTTGCCTGTCTCTCTGTCAAGATGCAATTAGGGAAAGTCAGCGTTTGTAGATTAAGGTGTCATTTGGGGTCAGGAAACCATCTCCTGCTAAACAAGGAGGAACTCTGCCAGCTAATGAGAGCATGTCACAGTCTAGGCTCAGGTATCAGCAGATTGGCTCCAAGGGGGAAGCGCATCTCAGGAAGGCCATTAGGCTGTGTGTGAAGGGCTGTCACTGTTATGGTTTGTGTGTGCCGTCCTGCTTGTGCTCACACAGGGGTACGTATCCCTGCGGTTGGCATGCTGGGAGGGGTATCCCCAGCGATGCAAAAGCAATCCAATCTGCCTCTCCTTGGGTCACTGTCTGGTGGGGACTGTGGCTTTGTCCATACCCACCCAGTCCTTGCTCTCTGACTCATCCTGCCTTGGTGCTGACAGTCAGGTGCTTTTGCAAGCACTAAATCCTCATGCTCTTTGAAGCTTTTCCCTCGCTTTCCTTGGCAGCCGGTCCCTGAGGGTATTTGCCTTCACAACTGTAACGGCACTGCAGCTCAATAGCACAAGAGACAGGCGAAGCAGGACCATTCATCCTGCCAACGATTTTTGTTGGCACACCATGGCAATCCATTACAGATCAGGAAGTGTGTGCCTGCAGTTTTTAATCCCAGCTGCCAGCAAGAATAATCAAAAACATCCAGTATGTCTGACGGCATCTCAGCACAACCGTAGGTAATAACATAAGAAATCAATAGCCAATTAAAACTGATCCACAGCATTTGATCTTTCATAGTGCAATGGGAACAATAATTAATGGAGCTTCCTTGAGACAGTCACAATTCAAACTTCCTGCCAAGACTAATGTGGTTTTGTTTTAAATGAGCCTTGCTTCCTAGAGGAACTGCTAGGCTGAGGTAGCCTCAGGGTGTTTTCTAGCAGGTCACTTGGGCCCTCAGCATTCAAAGGACTTAGAAGTCAAAGTTCCAATAAAATAAAGAGGAACTGAGGAATTGTCTTCAAGGTCTTCATCTGTATTGATCTGATTCTCAAAAGGAAAGCAGATGTTTTCATTCAGGTCTGCTTAGTCTCCCAAGGTACAAAGCAGGAAGAATCGCTACCGCAGTAGGGAATAAGTTCTGGGAAAGCACCAAGCCCATGCATTGGCTTGATGATACCCTAAAGGCAGAGCACAAGGCAGGGAAGTTCAGCAAATGTCTTCAGAGGAGAAACCTGAGACCAACCCAGACAGCAAACATGCATGGCTTTGACATAACTGGAAGACACTCATGAGAGTATGCAGAAGCCTTCCATGTCCTTCTGCTTAATGCACTGCTTGGCATGCTGTTCATGCACTTCTTGCCCAGTTTGGATGCAAACTGGAGCTACCAGAAGCTAAACAGAGTGACCAGATCCAGGCCCTATCATCAGAGCAGGCAGTGGGGATAAAGTCAGGCAGACGATTTGCTTTTTTTGCACTGAGTCCTGGTTTGCATACATTCAGCCACAATATGCATGCTCAAAAAATTACAGCAAATTATTGATGTATGAACTGTAAAGAGGGGTGCAGAGACAGGAAGAGTCCCCACAGGGCACATTGTGGGACTCAATCCAACTGGGCAGGGACCGTCCCTTGAGAGCAGTCATTGAGGGCCCTGTCCCTGGTCCAGCAGCACGAGAAGCGATGCTGCACAGCTGATCTGCCAACTGACTTCTTGGCTGCTGTCCAGGAACAGCGGATGCTCGGTGAAGCCAAGACATGCCGCCCCTCCGTTGCTGAAAGATGGGACCTATTTTTATCTAATGCTGCATTGATTATTCAATAAGAGAGCAGAGTGGGCCAGCCGGCATGCGTGCATGTGTGCTGCTTTCACCAGCAGGCATTTCTGCAGAGGCTCAACGCACCTACTGAACTCCCGTGCAGCTCCAGGAGCTCTCTGCAGAACAAGCATGTCGCTGCTGAGCAAAGAGCCACAGGGTTTGGACCTGGCTCTGAACCCTCTCCCTTTCTGCAGGGAAGGCACCTGGCTTCCAGCACAGTCAGAACAGCACCTGGCCTTTCACACATGTCCTTTCAACTCCACACTCCTTCACCACGTCCATCTCCACGCTATTCCCCACTGTTACAACAAAGCTCCAGAGATGTATTTTGTCATGGATAACCATATGGTGCTCTCTGCTCCAGTGGATCAATGCGTTTAGCATTTAATGAGGGCAACATAATTAACATTTTCTGAGGGAGAAAAGAAATCCTTTTGCCTTGTGAACCGCATGTTATCTTTCGAGGGTAATACGTTATAATCAGAACGATGCTTCCCTGTCACTAAACCCCATGATGGAATCAAGTGCCTGGTGTCCCTGGGTTAAGTTCCTATCCGTGGGTAGAGGCAGAAGCACTCACCTGCCTGTCACAGCTTCTGCACTATGGCAGGAGATTCCCTTGTAGGCGGCTGGTAGGATCTCCCACACCAGCTGCATAAATTTTACTGTCTAGTAAAGGGTGGAAAAAGTCCTCAGCTCTGTGCCAGGCTGTGTTTTTCCAACTGCCTTCTGTCCCATCACTCCTCTTACTACAGCCTCCATCTCCGCAGACACGTTACTCCTGGAGATGGGAGGCTGTGGTCCATGGCATGCCATTGTCAAGAGAAGTCAACTCCATAGTCAAAAGTGAGGCCACAGGGCAGTCATCCCCCATGCATAGTGGATGAGGATGCTTTTGGTGTGTCGCCAGCTCTGTTGGGAGCCAGAAGCAGAGGTAAGAAGAGATTAACATGAAACCACATTAATCCAGTGCTGGGATCACTTCTTAAAGTAGTAGCTGGTGGTTCTTCTCCTGGAGGGATGGCTACCTACCAACAGAGCCATCTTTCAGACCCAGATGCAACAGTCTGTAAGCAAGAATACTACAAACAGGCCCATGGGCTAAGCTGCTAAATTTAAGTTGCTAGACTTATTCTGCCTGGAAGTTACTCCCTGAAGCAGCACTTTTCATCTTGAACCAAGACTTGCCAATGGCAGCCACAGCCTGAGTCCCTCTGCCCCACACCAATACGACCATGCAGTGTTTAGCAGAAGTTGCTCAAGAAGATTGGATATCGCCAGTGATCCTGTGTCCTGTAGTCCAGCCAGCACTTTACCTTCTCGGAAGAGGTCCAGCCAGCAAACAAACCCACAGCAATGACATTCAGGCAGGGCTAGTGTGGAGTGGGCAGTCATCACTACCTGCTGAACGCAGAGAAGACCGAAGAGCTGAAGGTCCGGGCATTTACTATGCCAGGTGGGGCAATTCTGCTCAGCTATGGCCACATCGCGGACCTCTCTATGTCTTACAAGGCTCTTCTCCGAACCTTTGCTGCAAGCTTAGCCACTCTCAGTTCCTTTCACTGCTTTCTTTCTTGTCAGCTCAGCATTGACAGATCCCATAGGTGCGCTGGAGGAGACTGGAGGTATTTGGCTCAGACAGGACCTGCATCGCTTAGAAAATGAAAAACTGTGAAACTATTCCCTTTTTTTTTTTTACAGAATTTCATTTGCTAATAAAAGCAGAGAGGGAGGCACTAGTTCTACCTTCAATAAGCAAATGTCATGTTTTGATCATTATTGAACAAAGCATTTTGATTTAACATTTAGAGATGACTGCTCATGCTGAGTATTTTAAATTCAGTGTCAGAATTGGAATACAAGATTTTTTTAAAAATCAAGTCCAAATGAGACATTCTCACCTGGATGAAAATATGTATGTATTCTTCCATTCTGAGGGACAGTGTGACTTTTTCAAGTCTCACTCCAAGCAGGTGTGAAGGCCCTGTTTCCAAGCCCTACACAAACGTTGCTGTTACCCAGCTTTGCCTTTACAGAAATGTCCCGTGAGTGGCTGAGGATGCAGCATGACTGCACAGGCAAACACTTTGGTCAGAGTACCATTAGCTATAGGATGGAAAGGTTCAGGACCCAGACCTGGAGGACTGACTGCTGTGGTGTAAGCATAGTGAAATGGAAGCCATGTGCATTTTCTTTCCTCGCCATGAGTATCCACCTCCATGGACTTCTGTCAGGGAATGTCTCAATACAGAGACCCAGAGACCAAGGTGTGCATTTGGACAGTGATTCGTCCAATCCAGTTTAAAATGTTTTTCTACTCTCTTCTTTTAAAGATCTAAGACTATCTGCCATGCACACGAGTGACTTTCACCTCTTGTGCACAAAGTCCTTTCAAGATGTGGGGTGTTGTTCTCATCTCCATTTTAAATTTGGGGTAAAAAATGTGCCAATGCAGTCTATATAATCCTAGCTACAAAGCAAGGAGGAGAAACTTTAAGAGAGCAAGAGGGTAATGCCTCCAGGCCCTATCCCTCCTATACTGGCACAGTTATGGGTAGACTCACAAGTGGAGAATGATGCTGGAGATGTATGACTCAGAAGCAAGGCTGTTGTGCCTGTGGAGCTCCAGTCTTTATTTATCTATTTATTTGCTTTTCCAGGAAGACTCTCATTTATTGCTGCCTGCATAGCTAGAGACTGCCCTTTAATCCTCTGCTTTATCGTGCGCTGTGAATTAAATACCACAGAAGTACAAGAGCCCTTAAGGGCACAACATCCATATTGCTGTAGCTGTCCACAGCCAGCTGTTTACAGGAATGCTTTTGTTTATGGTTTATCTATGGTTTTATCCTGAGTGAGGATTTCTCTGGGTTTTATTTTACCTATTTTTGCTGTTATTTCTTGTTTTGTTTTTTTTAATCCCAGTTTTGAGGCAGGTTGTAAAAGTGCTTGTCTGGGCAGGGCAGGAGAAAGTTGTGGTGGCTGGCAGGTCCTGTGCTTACAGCTGAAAATACTGTGGCATTTCCAGAGTGATGGTGCTGTGTGCAGATCTGGGGGTCAGCCCAGCAACTCTGTCACAGATGGCATCCTGCAGACAGCTGACGCTGTTTTCCCATCTCAAACAAACCATGTAGGAGAGATGAATGAAGAAGAATTTCCTCTCTTGAACACCTCCTATCAGCTCCTTAATTTTGCCAGTCTTTCCTCATTTGAGGCCTTCTAAGGTCAGCCCTACAGGTCCCAGCCCATGTGTTGTAGAGGAACATGAGAGTGGGCAGAGGACACAAATGAGGGTGGCTGCCCTGAGATGAAGGTACCACCTCACAGAGAAGCTGGCATCTAACTGGCAGCCATAAAAGTTCCCCCAATGCTCCTACAACATACTGCCCCCAGTTCCCACCAGCTCCCCAAGCCCAATGACAGGCAGTCAATTCATCCCACTGGATAAAGTATTCCTCCTTCCCTAGCTACAAATGCCATGTATGTGGGATGGACTGCTCCTGCTTCTGAGAGGAACCCCTCGCACTCTGTGCACACAGGAATCGCTGCCACATACTCGTGTTACCTGAACTCCTGACGAGCTGCAGCGTCACGACCCGGAAATTGTCTCTTGCTGTATAGCTCAGCAGCATCCTGCAAAATCACAGTGCTGCCTGGAGAAGAGACACTGCCGGCTGTCACGCCAAGCATTCCCATCAGTAATAAAAGAGGTGCCTCCTTTCCCCGGCCCCCCACGCTCAGCCCCAGCATGGCAGGGGGTGAGGTCTGCCATGATCACTCGCCTGGTGGAACAGCAACTGTGGGGACCCTCTGAGATGCCAGCACGCTGGATCCATCTCCTACCTGGCAAAGGCTCTTGCTGAATCTGGGGGCGGGCGTTAATGGCTGCAGAGAGCTTGGGGTGTAGCGTAACCACCCACCCAGATGGGACCTGCTGCTCCCGTTGCTCTGCCAGGTGGAGTGGAGGAGGCAGGGAAGGAGAAGGGCTCTTGTTGCCTTTTCAGGGATGGGGGTTCTGGCCCACCTAGGGCTGAGGAAACTTTGAGGCAGAGGCGTCTTTGCAGCCCAGCTTGCATGAGAGGAGACAAGCCATAGTAAGCATAAGGTTTGCCTGTTAGTCAGCAGTTGAAGGTGTGGGGGCCAGCCTGTTTGTGCCATTAATGACCCAAAATGGTAGAGACCATACCTCCATAAAATACCTCCCCAAGACAGCTGGGAGAAGCTTTTCTGTGTACACTGGTAGGGGCTCTGCCCAGGCAGTGGAGGTCTCAACTTTTGAGGGGCTCAGTTTCAGTTTTGCTGGAGCCATGGCCCCTGTGGCCTGAGGAAAGCCAAGCATGGCATACACATCGATGTGAAAGCTGCCTGTCAGTGGAGCCCCATTGCAGCAAATGCATTCTGCGATGGGCAGAAGGAGCGTTTTGTCTTCCCGAGACCCACAGGCTCCATGATGGCATATGTCATCCAGTGAGTGGTCAACAGCACTCAACAGGGTCCAGACATGCAGCTGCCCCAGTTCTGCTGAGCCAAAACAGAGCCCAGCTTTGTACATCAGTTCTTTAGATATTAAAAAATGTGCGTGGAGAATGAGCGATAAGAAAATGCCTGATTATAATCAGCTAATTATTTTTTCCATATGCTAAGCATTCACTCGAGCTCTAATCATTATGAATACATTTTCAGTTTATGCTATATGTCATTCAATGCTGGACATTTCTCAGCTTGCACACTCTCCTTGTACAATTACAGCATTATTCAGAGGAGACCTTTGCTAGATGTCTTGTGGACTGAAGACGTTCTGCTCACTCATCCAGTGTCTTGCAACTACCAGAAATGTCTAAAAGACATCACCAGAGGTCCCAGGTTATCCATTACATTCTTCTGTATGCAGGATAGACTGCCCAGTAAAGCTCTTGAAACATTTTGGGGACAAAATTCATATTTTGGAAAGCAGAGGTAACAGTTATGAAGGAGTCTATACTGCCTATTTGATTTCATCTGAAAGCAAAGAATCCCTGAAAATCTGTATGTAGCCGTAGTTTGTATGAAAAGTGACTATGTGATGAAAGCATTCCTGAGCTGAAGTATGATGTGAGGATAATGGACTCCAGAAAAGCAGCGGCAGCAGCCTCAGGGGACTAGAGCAGGGAGCGTCTCTTGGGAAGGGAATCTGAAGGATAAAAGAGCTGCAAACAGCTCACGGCTGCCAAAAGGGATGATACTAAAGGCACAACAGCAAACTGTGCCTGTGCAGGGGAAAGCTCAGAAGCGTGGGAAGAGAGCACTGAAGCTGAATCAGGAGCTCTTTGAGGACCCAAAATAAGAAGCTGCAATTGCACAAAAGGCAGAAAGAAGAGTCTGCAACTAACAAAAAGTCTCTAGAAATCACACAGGCATGGGGACCTGTAAGAGCTGAACCCCAGGATGACCATCCAGTGATAGAAAAGGCAACAAGAAATGGATCCGTAAGCGTATGTAAAGTAAGAATTACCGGGCAAGTCTAAGAGCTCAAATAATATTTGATACAAAAAAGGCCAAAGAGTTAAATGTTGCCTTTGTTTCAGTTTTCAAAACTTAACTAAAATAATTTTAATGAGGAGAAAGGAGCCCAGGGCAGGATCAGAAAAGAATGGACTCAAAAATATTCAAATGAGCTAGCTCTGTCCTTGTCAGCATGTCCTAATGAACTTCAGAGAAAGCTGCAGGAGCAGTCCCTGACCCATGAGCATTTCATCATCAGGAACCCAGGGAGGATGCAGGAGGTGCCAGGAAGCTGGGGAAATGCAAGCAGAGTACCTAGCTTTAAATATAATCTCTATCATTAAAGTAGGTAGGAACTGAGGATCAAGGAAATGAAGGGCAAATCAGATTAACTGATTCATAGAAAGATACTAGAATAATTTCTTAACTAACCAATTGATGAGCATGAGAGTATAGCTGTATCTAATTTGGGAGGGTAATTGTCCTGGTGGCTAAGGAGGAAGCAGTCAGTTTGATACACTGTGACTTGGGCAATGCTTTTGTTGCTTTGCCTTAAGATTCTTCTGAACAAACCAGAGGAATGCAGTCTAGATTTAAAAACTGTAATGCAGGTGTACAGCCAATCAAAAAAAAAAATGCTTTCTCAGTAGTTTTCAGTGATGTACTGGAAACTGGAAACACATTTCAAGTAGGACTGTTTTGGATTCTGCTCTCTTCAGTATTTTTGTTAATGGCTTAGATAATGAAATAGGAAGTGCTGTTAGAAAATTCACAGATGACACCCAGCTTGGAAAGGCTGCAAACACTCTGGAGAATCAAATCAGCATTTGAAACAATCTTAGCAAATTGGAGAAATCAACAAGATGGGATTAAATAAAGAGAAGTGCAAAGTCCTACCCTTAGGAAGGAGAAGTCAGGATCCCAAACACAAGCTTGACCAGGCAGTCACACTGCCAAAGACAGCAATTCTGTGACATATCAGGTTTTTTTGTCAGGGTATCGAAAGCAAAGTGAGGTGCTTAGTGCTGATTCTGCACCTCTCTGCTGTGGGGACTGCACCTTCCTGGGGAGTTCATTTGCAGCAAAACAGGGATGAAATGAAAAGGTTCTGGAGATGATGAACAGGAGTGAAGAAAGGGAGGGCCTTACCTGATTTGCCACCTGGTCAGCTCCAATGTTCACATCTCCCTTGCCAAATCAGCCAAGTGCAGAGTCCCACTGGTGCCACAACATAACTCTCAGTTATGAATCTACCTCTCCCCACTCCCTGGTTTATCCTCTTGCCCATTGCCTGCACAGCACAGCTCTGTAGCCTTGAGTCTCAGCCACTGGAGGACTTAAAGGTGCTAGGTTGCTTAAAGAACTTGTCATATTCAGCTGGAACTGACCTTGCCGCAATGTTGAAGGATGCCAGATACTAGGTGTCCCTTTCCCAGCCCGTATCTGCAGGAAAAAGTCCCTCTGGCTCTCTTTTCCAGTTTATCACGAAGAACTATCTTGCATCATGGATGAGGGATAAAGTACAGGGGATTGCACTGAAAAGCAGGATGGGTTGGAAGGGTCCAGTGGGAGCTCGGTGACTCATCTCCCACATATTGTGAGACACTTGTGAAGCTGGAGTGAGACAGAGATTTATGGTTATTTCTAACGCACTTTTTTGGATTGGAGCAATCTTACGGAGATTCTGAGAATTTGGGAAGTGGTGGGGCAGCCTAACTTGAATAAATGCAGAGCACAGAGCAAAAGTGGGTACACTTTACTGTACTGCACTAGAAACCTATGATTAGGGAACATAAATGAGCCAAAAGAGACTATCTGGCTAGGTATGGCTCCTGCAGTGTGCAGAGCCCATCAGGGAAACATCAGTCTCCTGGCTTGGTTTTTACACCCTTCCTTGTACTGTTGGCCACTGCTGGAGGCAGGCTGCTGTAGGAGTCGGAACCTTTTTCTGAACTAAATGCAGCCACTTTCCTG
This sequence comes from Leptosomus discolor, assembly GCF_034619465.1. Classification (NCBI taxonomy): domain Eukaryota; kingdom Metazoa; phylum Chordata; class Aves; order Leptosomiformes; family Leptosomidae; genus Leptosomus; species Leptosomus discolor. The sequence continues at coordinate 16,735,585 of NC_141395.1, read as the reverse complement.
CTCTCAGGTTAAGATAAAAGGCAGCTAAGGATGGAGCATATAGGATGAGATTAAGGCAAAGAGATAAGTGAGGGCTGAGCTGCTGGAGCTTTGGAAGTGAAACTGGGGGAATCTGAGATTGACACAAAAGACTAAAGACTTCACAGACAGTGTATACAATGATGTCAACAGAGAGAAAGCCTGGCACTGGGAGTGTTGTCTCCCAGAATTGGTTTGCCTTGGTCTGAGCCACCACTGCTGTGGATGCAAACATTAAACTTTGATCATAGCTGCTGTATCTTCCCCTAACACCCAGTAATGAAAGCAACAGAAACAGGCTAAGAAGCAGGGCAGCTGGCTGGCTGAGGTGAAACTGCGTTTGGAAAGTGGTATCCCCCAGGGCTCAGTACTGGGGCCACTCCTGTTTAACATCTTTATCAATGATTTGGATGAGGGTATCAAGTGCAGCCTTAGTAAGTTTGCAGATGACACCAAGCTGGGTGGAAGTGTCAACCTGCTTGAGGGCAGGGAGGCTCTACAGAGGGATCTAGATAGTCTGGATCTCTGGGCCAAGGCCAATTCCATGAGTTTCAATAAGGCCAACTGCCAGGTCCTGCACTTCGGCCACATGAACCCCCAGCAGCCCTACAGGCTTGGGGAGGAGTGGCTGGAGAGCTGCCAGGCAGAGAGGGACCTGGGAGTGTTGATTGACCATGAACCAGCAGTGTGCTCAGATGGCCAAGAAGGCCAACAGAATCCTGGCCTGTATCAGAAATAGAGTGGCCAGCAGGAGCAGGGAGGTGATTGTGCCCCTGTACTCAGCTTTGGTGAGGCCGCACCTCGAGTAGTGTGTCCAGTTTTGGGCCCCTCTCTACAAGAAGGACACTGAGGTGCTGGAGAGGGTACAGAGGCGGGCTACCAAGCTAGTAAAGGATTTGGAGCATGTCTCGTACGAGGAACAGCTGAGGGATCTGGGGCTGTTTAGCCTGGAGAAGAGAAGGCTGAGGGGAGACCTTATCGCTCTCTACAACTACCTGAAAGGAGGTTGTTGCGAGGTGGGGGTCGGTCTCTTCTCCCTAGTAGCAAGCGACAGAACAAGGGGAAATGGCCTTAAGCTGCACCAGGGGAGGTTCAGGCTGGATATTAGGAAGAATTTCTTTACTGAAAGTGTTGTCAGGCATTGGAACAGCCTGCCCAGGGAGGTGGTGGAGTCACCATCCCTGGCAGTGTTTAAGAGACGAGTAGGTATTGTACAGAGGGACATGGTTTAGTGGTGTTGATACAGCTAGGACAAAGGTTGGACTCGATGATCTTAAGGTCTCTTCCAACCAAAACTGCTCTATAATTCATGATTCTATGAAACCAATGCTGCTGCTGAAGGTGGAAATGAGGTGACAACTCAGGTGGCTGGACGGGGGCTTTATGAGATGCGGGACAGAGTAACTGGCTGGAATGGAGTGTGATTTTTCCTCCTGTAGATAATATAAGTGTCAGCACAAGCCTTGTTTTGGTTGTTCCTTTACTGGCAAACAGGAGAAACAGTTCCTGCCCCAAGAATTTACCTGTCTCTTTCAAGAAAATGCATGTCAAGTGTTGGAATAAGAGGGCAGTTAATTAGAGGCTGAAAGTCCTGGTGAAAAGATTACTTGGTGGTAGAGGCTGACAATGTGCAGAAGGTGACTGCTTGTCATTTCTGGGAAACTGCTGCTCCAAAGTTGCCTTAAATTGGAGGCTCACAACTGCTTGGGTTAATCTCACAGGATGGTGGTACACTGACTGATCCCTCCTTGCCCATCTGGAGGCACAAACACAGCTGTCTTTGTGACTTCTGTGTTTTGCCCATGTTCTTCCAACAGCTCTTCTAGCCACTGGGCCGAGGACCTCTCTTGACTAGTCTTGCCACAGGCCCACTGATGGCAATACACCTCTGTCCTGACTAATCCCAGGAGACAAAGGGCCACCTGCATACAGCCCATGTGTCCACTGTCAGCACCAAGAACAATTCCTTGCACAGAGACTGCCCACGTGGATCATGATGTGGTGTGGGCAGGTATTGCAAGGCTCAGAGAAATCCTACACTGACATGAAGCTTACCTCTGGGCCATGATACTCACCCTTGGTCATGCTCCACTTTCTAAGTCTTGCATTTTAAGAGTCCAGAAGCTCAGGGTTAGCTGTGGCAATCAGTAGAACATGGAAATTAAACTGCTTTCACCAGTACTAGCTCTGTTGCACGTTGCATCTCGGTCATCTGGAAAAGGAACAGTCCAGTTATTCTTGCTTTGGGATGAAAATGAGAGTGAGGTTGGGGGGTAAATAGAAGAGGTAAGTCTTTCCCCACAGTCAACAGTAGTCAGCTTGCTCTCCCAGATGGTGTGGGCTTGTTGCTGATTGGGTATCCAACTGCACTGACACAACCCTAACCTTGTGCTACTGGTGTTCCCTACCTGTTGCTTTAAATCCAGTCTGGAAACAGGCTCTGTGCTCTTTGGGGCTGGGTCACTTAAGATGATAATTTTTCATAAAAGCAGTGCTTAGGTGCTGGGTACTCTCCCATGTATAAAAATGAAACGAAGTGTAAGATACCAATGTAAGCGGCGTGTACAGTTTTGGTATCACCTATTGCCAAAGTGTTACTGTGTTTGCCAGTGCTGTGAAGCACAAAGCAGCTTCTCAGCTCTGGGAAGTAATCCTTGCACCCAGGATAATCACTAGTCCCTCCTGCCTGGACTCTGTAGAGCTCCACAGGGCTGGCCATGATCTGACCTGCTGCATGGACTTAATAATAGTAAAGCCACAAGAGCAGAAGAGGCTAATATATGGAGAGAGTGAACACAGTAACGAGATCAGTATGGTTTCCTGTACATATTGTTTCAGATTCAGCATGTGTTAATTCAGAACACTGCACTAGGTTAGCCCTGCCGTGTTAGCTCAGAGTTACTTGAGCTGTATCTTGTCCTGGGAACAGCACAGCCACATCAATGTGCCAATGCAAGCAGAAGCATTAGAAATTTTTTTGTAGACTTTGCTGTCAGATTAATGACCACATCACATAATATGGGCTGTGTCCAGCTCCAGAGTCATCTGGGAAATCTTTTCATGGCAGAAGCCAGTGGAAGTAGAAATGTCTAAGAATATAAGAATGGCCAAGGCTCCATCTAGCCAGCTGCCCTGTTTCCATCAGTGGCCACAAACAGACATAAGAGTGAAATAAGAACAAGACAAGTGTATATCATAGATCCCCTGAATACTTCTTCCAGCATTCAACAATTTTCAGCTCAAGGAATTTCTTCTGATGCTGGTCCAGCCCGGTCTCTACGTGAGGAAATGGGAATGAGAACAGCACATCTTCAGTGCCCACATTCCATAGGAGTTTCGTTTCACCACCACCACAAACAAGGGTGGACCAGGCAACAATCTGGACCAACACGTTTTCCATGAAACTCACAGAGATTTTCCTTCTGAAGAGGATGGTTTTCACAGAGGATCCACTGGGAACAGATTTTGTGAAGCAAAAGAGGGCAAGATAAACTTGGGAGGAGTGGAAAAGGACCAGGCCACTGCCAGAATCCTTCTGAAACTCCCCTATTGACATTTCTGTGTTGAAAAGAAAGAAGTGCACAAAGAGAGAAGTTCACACCAACCTGCTATCCTCCCCACATGCACAGGATGTGGTTTATAGAATAACTGCTTCTAACTGGACACTTCTAGTTGAATACAGTTCTTCCTGAAGGATTTCCCACTTAAGTCTGGCCTTTAATTGGAAAGTTTCGCCTCTGTAAACAAGAATGATCCTTGAGGGAGGGGTGTTTCAGGAATGGGACGCACAGAGCTGAACGTAGGAATTCCAATTCTAATTTATCTCAGGCAGACAAAATTTGTTTTGATGGGAGCATTAAGCATCTTGCAGCTTGATATAAACTGATGGACTCTTGCTTACTCTTGGCATTTACTCTTGCAAATGAATCACTGTTACTTCCGCCTCCCTGCCCACCCCTCCACTTGCTTCCTTTTTAATTTTACAGCTTCCTGAGCTTGACACTGGGAAATCGATAAGTAATTTAGAGCCCAGTAAATATAGATGGAAACAAGTTATTTTGTACTTTTATAAATATTTGGAAACCAAAATTATCTAAGAAAACAGGTGCTCAGTTGACTCAGCAACCCATCCATCAGCATCACACAGTTAATTGCATAAGATCATAAACATTTATAATTAGAAGGCAAACAAACAAGAATTTTATAAACAGCCCTCTTGAATCAGGTTGCGCATTAAATATTTGTGATAAGGTAATTAAGAATAGATTTACAATCCTGGCTCAGTGTTTAATACTTTGGAGAATGGATTTGATTCTGTGGAGAATGTTCTACAGCCAAGGAGAAAACATTCGATTTCGGCTCTTTTATCTGAGGCTTAAAGTGGTCTCAGAGAAACACTGGCTCTGTCATTGATCAGAGTGGAATTTCATTCATTACAGATTAGACAGCTTATTTAAATATATGTCTAATGTCCCTTGCCATGGGCTGATCCACTTCAGGCCTGCTTCAAAGCTCTGTCTCCTTGGCTGGATCTGCAGGCTTTCCCTAAGTCCTGCTTTTTATGGTTGATGCTTTGATCAGAATATGTCAGAATTCTTAACCATGTTTCAAAGTAGGGAGGAGAAACCACATTTTTTTATTATGACATCATGGTGTTTGGTTATGAAAAGCTGGCATCACTACAGGATTACAGCTGTGCAATCTCAATGGTCTATGGGAACCAGAGGGACGATCTTTCTTGTACTGTAGTGCCCAGTGCTATTCCCTGTTCCAAAATAGCCAATGTAATTTCTTCTACAGCCAGTAGGCAGGCTCAGCACCCCATTACAATGAATGTGAGAGTACCCCTGAAGCTAACCTGTGATCAAGCCAGCAGGGCTTCTAGTTATGCTTAAAACCAAAGAAGCTAGAAACTCAGTCTATACTGAAGCTAGGGTTTAAACTCTATAAAAGCAGATGCAGACCCTAAGAAACCAGGTGGCTGCATCCCATCAGTGAGTAATGGGGAGATCAGCCCTAAAGGTAGGATGACTTTCAGATATTTTGGGGTTTGGTGTAGCACAGATTTATTCCAGTAATTATTTGCCATCAGAAACCAGAACAGTGTGGAAAAGGTAGGTGGAGGGTAAAGCTGTAGCATTTAGTACATCAGGGATAACCATAAACCACTTTATTCTGTGGTGACCACCATCTCTCCGCACATTGCTGGTCAAGGCAACCTCCTCATTTAGGCATGATTTTGCTTCTTATTTCTTGTGGGTCTTTTGTTCTTTGCTCTTGTATTTATATGCTTACAACAGGCAGGCAAGAGAGCTGCTCTTCCTAGAAATGTTTCTGATAATCCTGATCCTGCCCAAGAACAGCACAGCCATCATTATTAAGAACAATGAAGCTATCCAGCTGGTAACTCACCCAGTCCTACCTGCTGGTCTGGCTTCAGTTCCATGGGACACAAGGGCACTTTCCTAACAGACAGACTGCTGCAGAACAAGGACACTCAGACCCACCTCATTCTGCATAAATCCCATTGACTAATAGTAAAGCTTGTTAATTATATTACAGTGTGAAAGCTAAGCCAGGCTACATGAGCTGTTGTAGCTTCCTCAAGCCTCAGTGCAGAATAGCACAGTGTTGCAGTCACTGCTGGACCTAGTGCTTTCAAAGGGTCTAGCCAGGGCCTGGCAGTCTGAATAAAAACAGAGCTTAATACTCAAGTACTGTCATCGTCCAAACAACTTCTAACATTATTTAACCCTTCAATCCTCTTGCAAGGGTGGGGAGGATGACAGAGACTGCTGGGAGGTGAGCTAACTGCTGTGTGGAAGGGCCTGCACTACTCATTCTCTTTCAAATACAGAGTCCATTAGAAGTCAGGTGTCTTACAGCCCAGAGCCATCCCCTGGACATCAGCTGTGGTATAGGCAGATGGGTAGCAGGACATATGCGTTATGTGCATACTCAGTGCACACACGGTGTATTGCTCATCTGTCCTCTCTTTCAACCACGTTGTTTTCCCCCTTGGAAGGGAGCAATGACGTACTATGAGGTACCTGGTCTGCAGATGAGGAAAACTTTGCCTAGGTTGACAAACCACTTCCAGGTATAAACAGACCCTTTTTTTGCCTGATTGCCGCCTCTGGCCTCCATGTGCGTGTCTGCTCTGCTGGTGTGTGTGTGGGGAGAGACTTGGGCTGTGCACACCCATGACGCTGGTGCAACAGACGTCACCGACACGTCAGATCCAGTTACGCCCCCTCCAAACATACGCTGTGAGCTGGGTGAATCATGCCTATGCAGCATGCAAAACCAGTCCAGTGATAGATAAACCTCAGGCATTTATTGGTAAACAGATACTGTTTTGCTGTTAGACCATAACTCACTCTGCTGCATTTACGATCTGTTTATTGATTGCTGAGATAAAGCTGTAATCCCTTTAATTCAGGGGAAAAGGGATCCAGCAGAGCCAGAGCACCGGTGCTCTGCCAGTTGGTAATTAAAATACATGATTTATCGTTGAATAAACGCTGGCTGAGGGAGAGCTGAGCTAACCAGCTAGCTGGGGGCAGGATGCTGGGGTAGGTTTATGGTTCTTTCTAAAGTTTTGTTTCTGTTTTATGTTTATTTCTTTCCCCCTTCCCTCCAGGTCTAATAATACATGAAGGGCCCTCGGTTTACCGGATTTTTAAACGGTGGCAGGCGGTCAATCAGCAGTGGAAAGTGCTGAACTATGACAAAACAAAGGACATGGAGGAACAAAAAACAGGGACCAGGACAAATCAGCGCCCCTCCTCCCAAACCACCCACTCGTCCTCCACTGGTGGTACAGCCACTAACTCCGCTCCAGCTGACAGCGGGGCACGGGCTGCCGGCCATGCCACAGGCACCCTCTCTGACCACCACTGTGCTTATACCATCCTGCATATACTCAGCCACCTGAGGCCTCACGAACAGAGGAGTCAGTCTAGTAGTAACAGAGAGCTCGTCATGAGGGTCACGACGGTCTGAGCCGAGGAATTCAGGAGGCCTTAACACGAAGTGGAGGAGACAAAGAACTCATAAAGCAGAGGAGCATGGTGTGCCTTTTTCTTTCTGTTTCCTTTTTTCTTTTTTTTCTTTTTTTTTTTCCCTCCTCTCCTTTTCTTTTTCGGTAACTGCACAAGATATAAGAGGCGGCACCTGGCCAGCTGAGGAAAAAAGCAGGTGGAGGGAGAGCTGCACACTCATGCTAAAGAGGTTAATGTTTTCCAGCCAGTTTAAAAAAAAAAAAAAAAAAAAGAAAAAAAAACGAAAAAAAAAACAAACACAAATCACAAAAAAACCTAACAAAACAAGTGCAATACAGACTACAAACTGAGTAGGCAGAGTTCTGGGGAAGCAGAGGAACAGACGGTTTAGCATGTCTTACAAATCCTATTACCTGGAATAGGTAATGCTCTGTACACACACCCCCGTACACACACGCACGCGCACACAAACACACAGTGTGAGATTTATAAAAACAAGGAATGGAATGAAATATTTGGAGTATTTTTATTTTCCAGACTGTGATTAACCAAGGCTATGAGTTGTTTTGTTTCATGAGTCACTCTGCAGCCTTGTTCGATTTACCATAGGATACCTGAAGTAAATGGCTGGGGATTTTTCAGTATTGATTTACAGAAAGAGAGATGGAATCACCCCACCAAGAAAATCTAACAAAACCCAGGCATACCCAAATTTCACCAAAAATCCTGTTTTTTTCGTAATATTCCTGAAAAGGGGTTTGTGAGGGTGGAACTGGGAGGGGGGAGGGCGCTCCATGACCTTTATTCAACATATAGGCATTTTTGGCAAATTTTGTACAAACGCTCCGCAGGTGTTTCAAGCACAAGTACTGGTGTGATTTATGACTTCATAATCCCAAATCCAGCATCCAAGTCTTGACACACACACACACACACATAATTTTCCATGCAGACATTCCAGGTTAATTTCCTTCCATTTTACTCCTATCACAAGAAGTTGACCCATCTCAGTGGGTTTCTGCTTCCTTGCTGATTCAGACACTCATGCATTAGAGGTGTACATCTTTTTTCTTTTGGTGTCTGTATCCCTGCTGCTCAATTTGCAACTGTCTCACTCAGTCTCATAGGCTGAGCCTTTCACATTCAGTCCGTTAGTTTATTACAGAGTCTATTCCATTCAATCATTCAGGAGAGAGTTAGTCCGAAGAGGCAGCACAGTTGCTGATCGAATATGTAACACTCCTAATAAGTCTCCTTCTCTGGGATATATCCTCAAAGGTACCAGTTGCTCTTCAGGAACATTCTCTTTCAATGCACAATGGCTGAATCATTTGTGGATATTAAAGGGACACTGTCAAGTACTTTTTAAATAGTTTTTAGGGTTTGGGCTTTTTTTACTCTCCATTGTTTGTAATATTCTCTTACAAGCTTGAAAATAAAATTTCTTTCCTTACTGATTTTGTCCTTTTCCATTTGGGCATGTATCGTTCTCTCCACTAACCCCATTCCTTTCACCATCCCCGTCCTTCTCCTCCCCACCTTTCTTCTGCGACAGGAGGAAATCCATGTTACTGATTTCCTGCTGGCTGTCCTTGCTTTATGGAGGGTATGTCCCAGCTCTGCGGGGTTGAGTGGTTTTGCCAGTGCAACTGCCACAAAGGAAGTGTAAGAGCAGGAACCCTATTTTTAGGGTTCTGTATTTTTACAGAGATTAGCTAATTGGGGAGCAACAGTTTAGCAATCCCAAAACAATGAACCCGTAGTGATTAAGCCTGAACACAGCTCCCTCCAAAATTAAGGTAAGGACTTCAGCCAAACTGCAGCCATTTAGCAGCACTGCTGAGCAACGTTGCACAATGGCTGTGTCCAACTGCCCTCTGTCATGGTACCAGCACCTCTCAGCGCCTCTATTGGAGCCACCAGCTCCTTTGGCAGCTAGGCTGTCATGGGTCAGGTGTTTCTGGACCGGAGAAGGTGTCAAACTTCAGCCTCCAGGTTTGAACACACCAGCCATTCTGCAATGTTGAAGATGGAGGTTAGCATCTTAAGGCAGGTTGTATTTTTCACCTCGATTACTTGACAGTGTCCCTTTGAATATCAAAATGCAACAGAACAGGTACTTCTCTGGCAGAGAATGTGGGAGGTGAATCACCAGCTAAGAAAGCTGACTTACTGAAGACCCCTGTGAAACAGCATGGCTTCTGAGGCCACTGTACCTTTATCTGAGCAGTCTTACTATCTACCAAAGAGTGCTTTTGGCAGAGGGGAGGGAAGGGATGTTGGTGGGCAGAGGGGAAGGGGCAATTCCGATCATCTCTAAAAGCAGCTACCCCCAGAATGAAGGTGTTGCACTGAATGGGCTCTGGAAGAACCACTTCTGATCCACAGTAGAGAGAAACCTGGCCAAAGCAAGCAAACACAACAGCCTCTTGCCCCCATGCTTGTCCTGGAAGCTCTTCTCATTCCAAGAGATGAGGACTTATGGTGGTTTTGGGAAGGGAGAAGCGTACACAGACAAAGGGACAACTGTTAGACATGGTGCTGCTTCCCTCCCTGCCCTCTGCTCACTTAATATAGAGAAGTCAAATTCCTTTAATTTGGCTAATGGCTAAAAGTTCATGAGGTCGGAAGCACAACTTGCCGTGAAAGAGTGGTGTGATCTAGTACTCTGAGCACACAGGACTCTGCATACTCTCACTCCAGCTCTGCCACCGACTCTGTAGCCTTGGGCTGTTTGGCTCAGTCCCCCCTCCACACAAAGGGGGAATAACAATACGTACCTACCTCACAGGGGTGTTGTGAGAATCCACGTTGTTAAAGCCTGTTGAAGTGCTAAATCTACCACCGGTAGTCACAAAGCGTGTGGTGGGGGTGAGCAGCGGTGCCCTTTTGCTGGTTACAGTACGAATCACTCAGCAGGAGTCCCATCAGCCCTCTCCTGCTTGGAGATCCTCCTTGATCTGAAGCGGAGGGTGTCGTCTGAGTGCCCTCTCCTCCATTGCATGACATTTTAAGCGGCTGTGAGGTGCAGGGTAGTGACAGACATGAAGTCCTACTTGACCAGGGATTTGCTACAACGTTTTTCTATATCTGTGGGGTTTGTTGGTTTGGTTTTTCCATATATTGTGCTTAGAAATAAACTTTCCACTTAGGGCTGGCGGTTCGGGGTCTCTTCTGTTGCATGGCAATGTATACAAGTCTTATTGTCTGTCTTACTGTGCAAATGATCCCGCAGCCCAATTTCAGAGATGGGTATGGTCTGAGCCTTTTCATAGCGGCATAAGACTGAAAGCCTGTCTAGACTGTTTAATATTTAAACAACACTATGAACTTGTCAATTGTATGTGTTCTGTGCAATACGAAGCATGTCATTAACTGGCTTGATGGGCAGAGGGGCTAAAGGAAGGTCAAAACTTGTTCAAAGAGCTTCATACATACATGTGCCAGCATGGAGCCGAAGGGCTGCCACCAGCAAAGCAAACTCGGGGAAGCCACTGGAAACTGTTTTCAGACCAGTTTGCTCCAGAACAAGGTACTTCTGAGTTTATGAACTTCTAGGCTGCCAGCCTGAGAGAACAAGTGCAAATTTAGTGTGGGGTTTGGGGTTTTGAATTCTCTTTTTCTTCCTCCCCAAAGTATTGATGGCACAAATACTGATGAGGGTCTCTTGCTTCCATAGCACAGTTTTCTTGTCTCCCACAACCTCCTTGTGCCATCCCCTTTGTGCTACTATGCAGGACTTTAAAAGGTGCAAATGGAGACAGTACGGTCCCGAGACATGCAAAATACATTGTGTATTGGGGGATTCTAGCTGACAGAAAAGATGGGGCAGAGCTATGCTACAGAAAGCATCTCTTCTTCCCTACATCTTTTCTCTAGTCTTGTCTACTGGCTTCCTGAAGAGGTGTTTTCTGTATTTTATTACAAAGCAGTCAGATCAGCTTCCACTGACAAACAAAGCTTGCAGAGTTTGGCAGCTGTTTCTCCCAGTGGAGAAAATTCCAGGTCCTATCACTGTGGAGACCCCTCAGTTCTTGGGCTTTGTGGTCCTCCAACACCATTTGGGGGTGGTCAGTGTGCAGGACTGTGTTCAGCATCATCAGGAATCGTGTATGTATGGTCCTGCTTATTCTTACGATTTCTGCTAGTCCCCTGATTTTCCATCAGTTTTGACAGGTCTTTCTGGTAATGCTCTTCTGGTTATGCTCTTCAGAGGTGTTTTGCTCTGTGTCAGTTGCCAATGCTTTCTTGCCTACTGAAACATCAGTGCTGGCCTCCAGCTTCCACAGCTCTTCCAATTCTTGCCATCCAGTCTCTTGGTAAATACCCACTGCCAAGTTCAGACCCTCTTCCTCTGTGCCTGCAATGGCTCAAGCAAATGCACTAACCCAAGGGTCACCAGAGAACACAGGGACCATTAAGAGTCTCTATCAATAGTCGGATCTGTAACCATCAGTCGCTCCTCTTTGGTATATATTCAGTTTGTCAGTCTCAGTGCCTGCTGCAAAAATTGGTTGCTGCAAAACCCCCATAATGCTAGCAAAACCCACATACCCATATAACACTTGGTTTCCAATTTCAAATGTCAGAAGTGATGACTGTTTTTCAAGTAAATCAGGTGTGTTCCCTGTTGTGGTTTCTCAAGCAAGGTGCTGAAGAGGTCCATGTCTTACCTTACCATGATGAGCAACCCAAGGAAAGAGCAGGTCAGTGGCACAGATCTGAGCCAAGATAGGTGTCATCTGTCCACTATGTTTTTACTTGGGGAGACAGGAAAATACTACTCATGTCTGCCAGGTCCCTGACCCTTCTCAAAGCCCTTGTATCTGTCAGCAGTAAAATATCAGAGCCAATGCCTGTAGATGGAGGACAATTCTAAAGACTTTCCAGTTCTGAAGACCATCCCCTGCTCAGCTGTGGTGGTCAGTCATTCAAGCATCTTCTCTTTGTTTTCCTCAAGAGAAAAAAGATTATTTTGACTAAGCAAAGTACTACTACCCTTCAGTGTAGGAGGAGGCTGCATCACTAGCACTTCTAACCTGGTGGTTCATCCACCAGGGCTCCTGCACATCTCTTTGTGAGAACACATGGCCAGAAGACCTATTCCTTCCTCTTACTATTATATGTCAGTCAAGCACTTGGAGGGAAGTAGTCAGCAGTGTAATTGCCTTAGTGACTACTAGCAGAGTATCCTAACCTCCCCTCCACTATCACCTCACCTGTGACTGTTCCTTCTTATTCCTAAGCCAACAGATGCCACATCCCCTCTGCTGTCCCTCGACTCCAGCCCTGAGGATCTCCTGAGTAGACAGACACAGGATTCCTTACAGACTAGTTTTAGAGTCTTCTATATCCTTCATGTATCCAGACAGTCAAATTAGTTTCATTGATAGGCAATGATATATTTGAATCCTGAGAGGAGAAACAAATGTAGGAGCTTATTGCATTGACCTTTACCTCTTCTTCCATGTTGAAGGGGATATAGGGAAAATCAATTTGTTTCCATAAGACGTCAGTGAGCTGATGGCTCTAGGAGTATTTCCCTCAATAATGCAAGTCTGACATGCTGCAGTTACTGAATGCAATCTTTGATCTCACATCTATCACACTGGATACAAGGAGAACAGAATCTGACACTTCTGTGCTGTTTACACATACATCAAAACCTATCTTAGTTCATTATTCAAATTACCTCCAGGTCAGTGGGTGAATTTCCCCTTTGATGAAAGAATGAGATGGTTTTTCTTCCAGAACTGGAATTGCAAGATAAAATGTATGTACGGATATACAAATGTATTTATAAATGTTATCCTGAACACATAAAGAAAAGAAAAACAAACAAACAAACTAAACCCAAATAAACCTGAAAGAATACTGAACTGTATTAAGTCTTGACAGGAGCTATGGAGCTGCTGTGTGGAAAGTATGACATATGATTTGACTTCACACAGTGAAAAGACAGAAGAGGGAAATGCTTTTATGTGACCTCTGGCCTGTCTCTGGTTCATGCTCATTACTGTATGCTGTTTAATTAATGCAGAAGTATGTGGAAAACAGACACTCCAGCAGCAGAAAACAGACTGAAGACCCTTCAAACTTATCTGAGCCATACTCACACAAGCACAATGATGCAAAAGCACAAACACCTGCCATCACAACTGTTTGAGAAGACATGGATTTCTAAACAGGGACAAAGACTCAGAGAGGTATTCTTTTCCAAGCCACATTGACAGTATTTTTCCCTGCTTATTTACTTCCTATTATTAACCCCCTTTTTTTCCAAGCATCTTAGGAAAAAAAAAAAAAAAAAAAAAAATAGAAGGATGATTGTGATATCCAGGACTTAAAGAATTAAATAACACTGGAAAAGAGGTACTAAGGGAAGATGCACCTTTATATGTTATGTCATGCATTATGTGCTTTACCAAACAGAACTAGGACATCACATTCAGTTCCCTGCTTGCTCAAAGAAAGTCTGAGTGATTGATCTGCTCATAATCCAGGAGCCTTCCTAGAGCATAACCTACAGAGGATCACAGCTTCCCTCTGGATGGGATAGTCAGCATCAGGCAGAGATGTTTTGCTTCCAGTTGTGCCCCTCTATGGCAGGATGACAACCTGTTGTTAGCAGGTTGCTAGCAAGTCACTGTTGGGCAGTGGGAACATCTATCAGCTTATATAAGTTTTGATATCAATAGTCACAAGAATTGCACATGTCCAGTGTGCCCCCACAAGTAACCTATCTCATCCCTTCACAGTTCAAGTTGGTGACAGAGATACTCTGCTCTTTGCTCTTCATTACCAGACAGCTTTCCTTTAAAATCCAGCCTGCCACACTTCTCTGGGAGTTTTTCCACGACACATTGCAGAGGCTCAGTTTAGTCCTTTTACCTAAAGGGTGACCAGAACTCTACCTAACCCACCTGATCTTCTTTCCCAGCTAGAGAGACAAAAATTGATGCTCTCTGAACAGCTGATCTCAGTACCTACATTCTTATGAGATTATGTTCCCCCTCCCCTTTCACTCACTACATAATCTTTGCTTTCCTTTGGAAAGGGGTGATTCATTGCTGCTAAATGGTAGGGCATCTCTCTGAGATGGGAGCATGGGCAGCCCTTCTACTCCTTGCTAACAGGCACAGAAACCTTCCATCCCTCTAGACTGGTGTGGCCAGGAAAACCCTTTTTCATGGAGTTTAGCTTCTTGATCTGGAAGAGCAAATGCTTTCAAGCATCTCCTTCACTGCTGTCGAGCTGTGGGATAATGGCATGGGGAATCTTTTGTTTCTTAGCCTCAGGGTAACTAGAGTGCATGATGTACCTGAGCCAAAAACACGGTGAGGATAAAGCACTTGTATTTTAGATGGTGGTAAACGGGGTGAGGTCTGCCCTGATGACAGGGGAACAAGAATCTTTGTCAGATTTATACCATAGTCAAGCAGAATGGCCTTGTCCCTCATGTTTTTAGCTCATACACATCAGCTCTCCATTATAAACAAACCCTCTGTAGGCAATGCAGGCCAGGCTTGGGGAGGAAACCTTCCTCATTCCAGAAGCACAACCAGCCCATAGCTATGCATCAACCCCTTCAGGACATTTGCCCCAGAGAGGCTGAGAGTAAGAAGGGAGGTAGCTAGTGGGGATGGCAAAAACACTTCCCTGGATCTTCATCCCCAGCAGGCAGAGAACCCACTAGGCTAATTCTGCACCTCCTCACGTGAGTTCCCTTTGAAATCACTCCCAAGGACTACAGTCTGATCCTTCACTACTACAGGGTCTGCCCAGGAAAGGAAGCAGTGTCTCTGCATGGATCTCTAAGGTCTGTTGGTAGGGTCCCTAGTCAGGCATTGGAAGAAATCACTATGTTCACTGAGGGATGAGATGTCAATGATGTGCCCATGCAGAAATACTTTCTTTGAGACTTCTACAGAGATGTCTGTGGGGTTGGGAGCAGGGGTTGGTTTTGTTCAGGGCAGGAAGCACGGGGAAGGGAAGGCTGCAATTTAAGAAACAATCAGCCACAAGGGAGGGGTTGACTAAGAGGAATGACCATGTCAACTGTGTTACTGTCCCATCATTCTCCTGAACCCAGAATGGAAACTTCCAAGTGCTCTTCATGAGCTTACGTTTATTAGAAAACTATTCCTGGGTGTTCAAGGTTGTTTTCTAATGAAAATATACATAATAAAAAAATCAAATGAATGACTCTTGTTAATCTTTTCCTCTTCTCTGTTAATCTGTAACACACACTGTGAAACTTACCTCCTTACTTGTTTGTTTACTGCCATTCCTGGTGAATAAAAAAATCTTTCTTTCTGGTCATCTGATCCACACAGGGCCTTATACAGTAAGCTTTCATCTTCTGCCTACACATCAGAGGTCAAGAATTCACTTAAGGGATTTGAACAAAATGACATGGCTTAGCGTACTTAGCACAATGTGTTAGCACTTTGATTTATCATTTGTCTATGGCACTAAACAGCAAAAATTGTTTACCAAACATCACTATACGGTTCATGTGCAGTGCCTTCCCTATGCGCAAGAGACAAGCTTGAGGCAACCATGGTAAGTACAGGCAAGCGCTGAAAAAATGCTGCTATTTTCAGAGCACACACTCTAGTGTGCTAGGTCGTTCCTAGGGGCAATACAGAACTGCCCTTGACAATGAACATCTCCCGACTAAGCAGTACTGGCATCAGCCCTTACTCCAGGTCTTCTACAAATTGCTGTGTGAACTTCAAGACACAGGGAATGCTCAGAGCAAGCATGTGCAGAGAAAGCGAGGACGATGGAAGCTATCACCAATGCCATGGTAGGAAGGTGTTGGTAAAGAGCTAGGCTAGATCCACAGCTCCTTCCTGAATGCTGGGCACATGACAGCAAGCTGTACCCAAGGACATCTTTTGAGGGTGCCCCTTGTTTCTGCAGGGCCCACTGAATGGCTAGAGCATCCCTTTTCAAGGTGGTGTGCCTAGAAGCCCAGTGCAACCAGCTGCACAGCCTTCCTGCCCCAGGAGGAAAGCAGGGGCGGTGTTTCACCAGCCAAACATAGAGATCACAAAAGACAGTCACAAGAAGCCCTGAAAACTCTTCTTCTGCTGAAAGGTCACAGAACTTTCCCATGCTTGCACATGTGAGGATCCTGCCCTCAAGAGACAGTCAGTCTGTTCCTCATCCTTCCCCTAGGAACCAGATAAGTCCTTTTCTTCTCTCTTTTTTTTTTTCCTTCCTTTTTCTTTTTTCCTTTTAAATATAGGTCTATTCCAATAAGTCTACCAAAATACAGAGAGGAATGGAGAGGGAGAAGGGACCAAAAATGGAGAAAAGGAAACAGGCAGGACAAGGAGCTACTTGGAAAGAAACAGCTGTGCTAATCAGAAATGGAGGACAAAAAACAATGACAGTGAGAGCCGGGGCTGGGGGCAGAAGATAGGGACCAGGGGTAGGACTGGCAGAGAGAAGGGAGACATGTTGTGAAGAGGCTGGTGGCAACTATTGATTAAACAGCAATAACACTGATGGTTTGGAGAAAGGAGGGCAAGACAGGCCCTAGATGATCCTCAGGGAAAGGAGAAAGGAGCCATGAAACAGTGGCAGACCAGACTTCACAGAGCCCTCTCCAACCAGCCTTTCTATGAGTCCAGGACCAAAACTGTGTATTTCATGGACTTCAGCCTGACAAACAACCCTCCTCTTAGATTATATCCCCCAATTAACAAAAAGCTGCATCACCCAGGCCAGGCAAACACAAATTACTTCATGCATCGTCTTACCTGCAGCTCAATTGTTCTTACCAAACCCCATTATTCCTAATTCAAGACAACCTCCCAGGACTTGCTTTATTCTGCGCAAACAGCTACACTGCTAAAAACCATAATGTGCCCTGCACCTGCTCAGACCAAAAGTAATTTCCTACACCAGCCAGCCAGGGCTCTGCTGAATTGTAGCAGCTATAACATAATGTGGTCTTTGCCAGCTCAGTGGATTTCAGAACAGGGATGCTGAAATGCCAGGTTGCTCTGGACAGATAGAAGGTTGTCTGTGAAACAAAGAGATTTGAGTGATGTTGCAGCCTCACACACAGACAGGAGTGTTGCCAAAACACAAGGATCTGAGCTCAAGATGCAAAATTGAAAAAAAAAAAAAAAATCACAGGCTTGAGAGTAAAATGCATTTCAGACAAGATGGTGGCAGGAAGAAGTTTTAGCCACTGGTAATGTGAAACTATTTTGGTTTAGAAATAAGTGAAAATTTCAAAATCTAACCTATGATGAATGTAGGTGTATCTGCATGGGGAATATATTTACCTGAACCTTAAAGAGAAAATAATCTGGTTTGAGAATTTCAAACAGCAAACAAGTGTCTCCCATCCAGAAGTTACTGGCCATTTCCAGAAGCAATACAACAGCCATCTGCTCAATGGCAAAGATGGCTAACAACTATCTGCAATTGCAGTGATAATATTCCCCATGTAATATAGGTCTATCAGACAACTAGTTTGTTAATTTTGAATGAGATCATCTAAGGACCTGACATAAACCTGACTGAAATCAGCAGGATTTTTCCTCAGGCTTGAGTGGGCACATAAGATCAGGACTGTGCCCTTGGGGCATTTTGTGCTCCCAGCTCCTCAGTACTCGCATCTTCTGGTTTTACAATCCAGAAGAAAAAGCAGAGGAGAGCAGCAAGTGGATCATCTCTGCAAGGCCAACTGGGTCAGTCTTACTGCAGGATTTGCAAAAGTTGCTATTTTTACCATCCACCACCAAAAAAACTCATCTCCTGGTGAACTAATAGCCATTAACTCTAAAGCATCATCTTTGCAACAAAAATTTACGTGAATATGCACACCTATGTGCAGGCATGCTTACAGGTGTAAATATATGTCTGTGTGAGACGGCACTCAAACTGCTATGGGCACACATAAAGTTAGTGCAAAGCAAGCCCGGGGATGTGCACCAGCTATGCTGGGATGACTCCTGATGTGCACGGTCTTACCGCCCGATAAACTGGCATCAGGCAAAGTGGAAATGTAGTTAGTTACTTTGCATCTGCAGGGGAAAAGACACAGGCAGTTATGGCAGATTAGCTGAAACATTGTAAGTTCTTTACCAGCATCAGTTACTCATACACCTGTAAACAAGGCCTAACACCCACAAAAATAGCCAACAGTAGCCCCATGCATCCAGGCAAGACACAATCACAGAATTGCACATCTTACAAATAGTAACTAAAGTATTCCCCTCTCTCTCATTTTGAATTTAGTTGGGAGCAACAAGCACTGATTACTTAATGTAAACAATGCCCTGGTTATTTAATACTCTAAATAACAGACATCCATAAACTCACTTGTTTTATATACTTTTTCAACGCCCACAGCCTTCTCTGGTTTGTGAATGCTGTGAACTTCACTGCATCACTAAAGCTTTATTGAACTTTGGAGCAGTCTCAGGTCAGAGCATAATGGATCATTTTCAAGGCTATAAGCAGAGTAAAGAGAGGCTAAATCATTTCACTAGATTCCCACTTTCACATACAATCCATGTGTTTGTACTTTCCACCCAGATAAGGTTTCACAGTGGTGAAAGATGCCAGATCTGGAATTGTTTCTGTTCACAGCACATGGACTGACCCCGGAAGCCACATCTGTCCTCAATCTCCAGTAACCACCTCTATGAGATGAGCAATGCTTACGGTCATATATTTGAACCTGTCTTTGTACATATTTAACGTAGGCATCTACAGCTACAGCTCACCCAACATTCTACATCTAAAGGCCACTTGTCAAATTCTAAGCTGCCTTAGTAATCATCAGAGAAAAATAGGTACCTCCTAGGAATTATTCATCCCAATTGTATTCAGCACCAAACTGCCTACACAGTTGTCTAGTATGATTTGAGATGCTTGACTGGCCTCCAGTGTCTCAATTTTAAATTGACGCCCATCTTTGAAGTTAGGAAAAAGGCATCCACCCCTCTTTCGCATATATTGAGTAGCCAGCAGTCGAATCAGTCATCTTTCCCCTGACTTTATTCATCAGAGGAAGTAAGTTAGGCTGCCCAAGCTAAATGCAAGATGTGCTCCCCGAAACATTGGTTTCTTCACTTATCTTACTGAAAAAGGGAGAAGGAACCTCAGGGATTTGTGAGGTTCTCCTACCATCTGCAGAAAGTATGGGACTCCAACCACCAAATGCCTTAGCCCTGCAGTAAATTGTGCTTATGGTCTACAGCTCGTTACATTTGTTGCTTGCAACCTGTCTCTGATTCTCAACTTTTGTTCTGAATTTGCAAAGACAATTAAGTAATTCAGGGTGTTCAATTCAGGGGATTTCTAAAAGCAGAATCCCAAAAGAATACTACTCAACTTTTCCTAAAAGTAAAAAACCCACTTTCTAGGCAAATTTAAGGCCCCAAAATTACTGCTACCTCCTGAAAATTCAGGCCTGAATTTCTAAACTCTAAGGGGAAAACCAGCATTTTTTTAAGCATCAAACTCTGCAAGGCTGTGAATGAAGCCTGGCAAAAGGCTGTTCTCTAAACAGCAAGGCAGCTAGTCCTACAACTGTCACCATTTGTGACTCGTGATACTGTAGAGAGCTCTCTCATTGTTACAGTGCTTCTTGTATCAGAAGCATCTTTCAGAGCTTTGGGGAATTGTTTGTTTTCTTGTTTAAAGACTGCAGTAGGTGGGAAAAAAATCCTGAGAAAACAGAAAAGGGAAGGTAGAGAGAAGCTGAGTACCCAGGCAGAATGGAGCAAGTACAGCCACCATAATCAACAAGCTGGCCTCATGGAAAGCATAGCCTCATGCTAAAGTACAGCCCCTGGATTAGAAATCATCCCTGAAAATGTTTAACTAAGGCATTTGCCTGACAGTCAAAGCAAACAAGCATACAGGGGTGCGTTGAGGCTCTAAAACAGTATTTGCAAGGCTGAAGGAGATCAGGGGCTCAACAAGCCAAAGCTGTTGGTGCCCATTATATTTTCTGAAGTAACAGATCTATGAAAGGGAATCACTCATGACCCCATACAACAAGCAATTGACATTTTACAGGGAGAGCTCCACACATCCTTGGACTGCCTTTCACACCTGCCCAAACAGCAGTGCTCCTCTCCCATCACTTGACTTGCAGCCTGTCTCAGTCTCCCCTTCTGGAAAGCCAAGACTTGCTGTTCTTCTGCAGAGCCGGGGCAGGTGTCACTGGCTTCTCATCAGCACTCCATCCCCACCAGCAAGTGGGCCACTGGGCCTGAGGTCACAAGCACCAGCAGCTATTGTGGGGTTGCCCCTGTACTTCACATGGATATCATCAGAGGGGACCAGCAATCCTGTTCCTTGTCCTGGGCTTGATTTTAATCCATCATGTTACACCAAAACTACAGCCCAGGAGGCATTTGAAACATTCACCGTACATTTCTAAAGTCACTGTTTTCTGAACATGTGTTAAAAAATCCCATTACTTTACCTCTCCAGAAAAAAAAAAAATCCACTGCTGCCTTTGGCATCTGTCTCCACATTTCTTCCACACTTTTCTCTGGGCTTGTGGTGGTGGTGGTATTTGATGCTGTTACTGAGATGCATGAGATTATGCAACTGTCTAGCATTTTTATTTAATCAGCTAGGGGAAAAAAAACTATTCCAAATTCTATTAATAACTGGCAGCCACCTCCCTCCTTTCCTCCCTGCCCGAATTCCCACAGAAGGAGGATCACAGACAGATCCCTGCAAGCACAAACTAGCAGCCTGACTGGATCAATAACATCCATGGAGCCAGAGATTTGCAGTGAATTCTGGGTAACTAATCTGCCAGGGAAAGACAATCTTAATTAAGAAAAGCCAAGCTGTTCTTTTCCCAACCCTTTTGATTAATAAAGCCACCGTATTGGTTTGGCTGAGGATTTTAGACTAAATTTTAATGGGTTTTGTGTTCCTACCAAATGTTTTGAAAGCAACCATGCAGGCAGCAATAGTCTTCAAGCAGCAAAGATGTAAATGCTTTACTTTGCCTTCTTGACACCACATTAAATGTGAACAATCTCATTATTTAGGATGGCCTTAGTGCTGAGGAGAAGCACCGGCTTCACAGCTTGAATGGACAGTGTCATGGAGAAGCTGCCCCCATCCTCATGTAAAGGGGCTACAGCTAAGATAAGGCTGGGACCCTCCCTCTCATTCTTGTCAGGAAAAGTATCTAGGACAAAAGGTTTCCTCAAAAGCTCCTGCTTTCACACCCCTTTCAGGCAATCCTGGAAATACCATTCAGAAGTAAAAGCAGCTCCCTAGAACCCATATTAGGTTGCAAGCAGTCATTTGGATATGAACAGTTGTACAGCTCATGCCAAAGTTCCTGAAGCAGCTGTTGTCATAAGGCAGTCATGAGTTCTCCCAGGCACCATGTCAAGATTTAGGAGGAGTACTGGGCATATTTCAGACACATGGGATTTAAGTTCTTTGTTCTTCTCCTCCTGTTTCTACTTCAAACTCCTTATTTCATGTATCATAAGTATCTATGGCAACACCTATCCTAGGTATGCTCAATGCGCTCAGGACCTTTCTCTGGTGTTGATGCCAATTGGTAAGACTCAGCCAAGTCCAAACTCTTATTCGTCAGGGCAAAAAAGGCCAAAGAGTGGCCACATCCAAACTGTCTATTGCTCTTGAACCATACTGGGTACTCTCATGGAGACAACCTGGACCAACTGCATGTCAAAAGCTATGCTAACAACTTACCAAGACAACTGTAGTGCCCAGAGTGTTTCCTGGGCATCCATTCATGACGGAGAACATGTCTCAAGCCACTTTGGTAGAGCATATTCTGAAATACTCAAGAAACTTCCCCCAAAGTGGCACTATTCCCCAGCAAGGACTTGGTCAGCTGCAAGCAAAACCCTCCTGCAGCAATTTGCACATTCAGTTTTGAGGGCCTAAGAAGGTGTGTTCTTTTTATTTCCCCAAGGTAAGAAGGCTGCTTTGGTCTGTGAAACATGAGACAGTTGATCACATTTCTGTTTTGACACAGCACAAAGAGCCAGGATACCAAATTCGCAAAGAAATTCCAGAGACTTTCAAAGGGAACTTTAATCTCACCAGCCCCGCTTGTCTTTTCAGGTCAAACTACTCACCTGTCTGAAGCCAAGGAGGGCCTACATATTTATCAGCAAAATTAACATTTTCCCTAATGGTATCCTGGATACAGCATAATTATGGTAAAGACTGATGAAAATGATTTAACTCCTGCTATGGGGACAGCATGATGGCAGCTAGATTAAAGATGTCCTTTATAAACCGTCACGGAGCAAGAGAACATGATAATGAATGAGTTAATTACACCAGCATTTGAGGCTGATACTACCCATCTGCTGCTTTGATTAATTAAAACTCTGACAGACAACAATGAGGCCCTTCTCAGGTCTGAAAGCAATTAATTGTCAAAGTCCTCAATAAATCTAACAGCATTGCTGGCTGAACTGGCAGAAGAGACCACATCGAACAGCCACAGAATAGAGGCAGCAAAGCAGATTATGGAGTTTGAAGCATCCTCAATATGATGCATTAATCTTTTGATCTAACACTGGGAGCTGGGGCCCAGCAATTTTAACTTCTTAATCTCCTTCTCCCTCTCCTTTCTTTCTCTCCTCTCAAGATCAGAAGGGGCCATCTCAGTAAAGGATATGAACTGCTGAGGAGATTGTCCAGACTCTCTGAGCTGTAATGAATGGGTCAAATTTTTACTCTTGAATGTCTGTTCTCCTCGGACCAGTTGTAACCAGTCCTGACAAAGCAAGATTTTGAAAATGCAACAGGGAGCCAAACTCTTCCAATGCTTTCCCTATTCATCATTCAAAGAATGACAAAAAGCAACAGCAGTTGCCCAGAAAGTGGTGGCAAATCAAATCCCCCTGTGGACAGGCCAAGGAACGACTCTGAGAAACCAGACACAGACCATGAGCGTCAGGAGCAAATGCAGGGCATGAGGAACAGCAGATGAAGCTGATCAAAGGACTCTCTACTGTGAGAAATCCTAGACTCCAGAACCGCTTTCCAAGGTAGACAAAAGGGGAAAGCCCTAGTGCACAACCATTTGAGAGTAAAAAATGTTGTCAATGCACTGCAGGGGAAAATGGCCACAGCCAGCAGAGAGGGGAGGAATTGGTGCTTCTCACTTTTCACCCTCTGTCTACACTGAACGTCACTCTTGCAAACTAAGCCCAGCTGGGACACAATGGGATTTTGAAGGAACACCATGGCAGACCACTTTCTTTTGCAGCAAACAGGGCTACAGGACACCAGACCATCTTCAAAGCCAGTGCAGCTTAAACATGTAGTTTGGAGACCTTGCACTACAAGGTGCTGCTTTTTCAGAGATATGGGGAAAAAAAGCCTTCCCTTCCATTTCTATCCTACTTACGCGTTGTTAAGCAGCTCTTGCATTTCACCTCGAACAGTTACAATTGAGAACTAAAGTTTCTTCACACTACAGATCCAAGATAATGATTAATAACAATTATCAGCAGTGATTAGTTAATACTACCATAATACAACAATCCCACTGCCTGCCAGTCAATTGCTGGCATCAGCAGTGTTGAAGCATGACAGCTGTTCTCATTAAACACTGCCTTGCTCCCGAGGGCAAGAGGAGCATCCTCTTTGCAGCAGCATCCTCAGAGGAGTGGATGCTGGCTGCAAATTCCCGTGCTAGAATGGGGCAGGGAACAATGAGTTTAGACATGTTGAAGTCAATACAGAGATCATCACTCTATAATCACGTTAGAGAGAGGGTAATTATATCCTGGGTGCGTGGCTCTTGCCTATGGCTGGGTCTTTAGTTCAGTAATTGAAAATGAATCGTGTGTGAAAGGGTAAAAGAGGGGCAAGTATACAAAGAGCAACAAGAAGAGTTTTCTTACAGGGCTCCTGTTTCAAATTACAGGAGCTGGTTCTTCAAGTGTTGCGAAAGGGTTCACTCTGGAAAGGAACTGTTAACATGGAAGTATAGTGAACAACAGACCCCTTTTCCAGTTACAGAAGAAGAGGAAACTAGTCAAGGAAAGAAATGGACCTGAAAGGGGGATGGTAGGAAGGCACTTTCCAACAGATCAAGTGGCCATTTGCAAATACTAATAACTCTTTGTCTCCAGCTAAACAAAAGAGGGTGAGAGACAGATGCCACATACATACCGAGATTTCCCAAGAGAAGAATGGAAGAGAAATTAGGACAGACCAGATGTTCAAGAATTAAAATTTTTGAAGACTAACTGAAACACACACGGAGCTGTTATTGCTCAGGTGAGCTCCAGCTGCCCCAAGGTATGTCTATATCATGCAGTAAAGAAGCATGCAGGTGTGCCCTAGGCATCTGAAAAAAGCCAGCTAGGTCAGAGTCATGCAAGTATCTCTTCTGAGCAGCGCACTCCCCTGAGCCCAAAGGGCGAGAGGAGGCTAATGTTCTGCCAGTGCATTTTAAGCCGTCTTCAGGAAGCAGATAATGCGGCACGTCTCTGCAGATCAGTTGACGTGACAGATATGTACAGACATGTGCATCCACTGTGGAGTGAATCCATCATTCAATCTAAAATTTGGGTCAGATATTCTGACTCCACCTGCAACTCAACTAAAGACCACTCAAAAAAACAGAGGGACAAGGACACGGTGAGGGGGTTGGGTTTTTTCACATGTTTTTGCTTTCTAGCTCTTCCATATTTTACTCATCTTACTCTCCAAAGGTCCTTTCCCTGTTGCCCAGCCCCAACAGATTGCACATTCAGGAATGGAACTGAGAAACCACTCTCCAAAGGCCGGGATTTTTTGTCCCAGTTTCAGGTTTAAGCCATTTCACATATTGACTTTCAATGTTACAGCCGTATCTCCCTCCAAAAAATCAGGTTAGAAAAAACAACTTTTAAAAACAATATTAAAACCTTACAGCATACTGCAAAAAGAACCATCGTTCCCAGCTCCCTGCACTATTTGGCCATTGCAAGGTAAGATGGGGGTGTGGGTATAACTTTAGCTTCGAATTTCTTTCTTACCACTGTCAGTTCAAAGTAAGCCCCAACGTTATTTTTAACCACTGTGCTTGGTGTAACCTGCCACACTGCAAAACAAGTGTCATATTGAATTAGCAGTTCTCTACTACACTTCTGTCCCATTCTTCCACAAACAGGCATGTAGTAGAATTGTAATCCAAAAAAAACCCGTATCATTTTCTAACTCCTATTTTATAAACCAACTAGTACTCCACTTACATAGCACTATCGTCATGGACAGTCAAGAGAAGCACTAATTAGACTGGCACATTAGACACTTGTTAATTATATTCTCAGATGTCAATGTCAGGAGAGTTCTGTTTGTACATTTAGAGGCTGTGAGAGAAAGAAGAAGGAAAAACAAAAACAACTCTTCTCTGATGCTGGGTAGCTCTTGGGTTGGCTAACCAGCTACTGCAGTGTGGCTGCCTTATTTTTGTCACAGACCAATGTATGCATCTGGATATGCAGATGGACTGATTTTATCCGCAAGAATAAACAAAATAAGTATTTCTCTGCTGAAGTCAATGAAACTGTATTGGTATGTAAACGAGCAAAAATAAAATCAAAATGCAACACATCACTCCTAGCGTTTTGATCATGGTCTGAGACCTGCATTCACAGATGATGTTCCAAGATATTCATGCATGTCTCGAATTAAACATTCAGTTTGGTTTGGTTCAGCTGACAAGAACTCAGTCCAAGGGATAAAAACACCATCTAAGTTTGAAGGATTAGAGCTAATAATTTTGATTCAGGCTCAACTCTGACTTGAACTGATTTTCCCCTCACCCGTGCATACAGAACCTATTTTAGTATCTTCCTCTCCAATAAAATTATTACACTTTTCTCATGTCTCTCCATCTCAGGTACTTAACACTGTATTTTCACAGCTCTGTCACAGGTGGCCTCTGAGCCAAATACTCCTTCTGAAGCACAAAAGTGGGAAGGGTGGCTGTCCAAGAAAGTGTAAAAGATGTGATGAATTTACCAAAGGGTTGAAGAACAGGCCAGTAAGTTGCTCTCAAACAAGGGAGCACTGAAAGGAGGAAAAATCTAGGACTACAGTCAACATCCCTTTTGCACAAACACTGACCAAAGTGAAGGGTGTATCAACAACAACATACAAGCTCATGTGCTGAGCAGCACCGAAAGCTGCAGTTAAAAGTCCTGTGCAAAGCTCTGCTCAGGCGATTGACCTGAAGCACTTGCCTCTGGGGATAGAGGGAGAACTGGCAGCAAAAAGAAGCCCTAATCACAAATATCACCGATTAACTACCAGCACATAAAATATGGCTGCTAGCACATAAGATCTTCAATCTGCTTTGATTTGCCAGGCAGAGAGCAACATGAGCTCCGATGACACACTCCCACATTGTCTTCTCCGTCAGCCAAGCTGCAGCAGACAGGACAGAGTGCACGAACAGCCTCTTGCACTGAAGTGCTTGTATCTGAAGCCCTCTTCCAAGCTCCCACAGAATTAAGCGTAAATAGATGATTAGATTCCTTTGATAGTTTTGGAAATGTTCTTTTGGACACTTTAAAAAGCAATCAAGGGAGCACAGGCCTAGTTGAAAGGGAGTATGTTTGTTCCCTTCAGAGCAAGGATCACAGGCAGCTATGTGAGACAGCAAACCCCTACACACTGGGCTACAGCAGTCACCAGGGAGCAGCCGCAGAGTGAAATGCCCTGAGCAGAAAGCAACCTCAGTACCTCCTGCTTTTTAACTGCTGCATCTTTCCTGAGAGAAACTGCTTAACACCTCCCACCCTCCTTCTTCCATGTTCTAGCATGCAAGCAAAAGTTTGTGCAGAGTTGTGGATTTCTAACGTCAGAAGCAACAATTGGACCATTTGTTCTGACTTCTACC
Source organism: Leptosomus discolor (assembly GCF_034619465.1). NCBI lineage: Eukaryota > Metazoa > Chordata > Aves > Leptosomiformes > Leptosomidae > Leptosomus > Leptosomus discolor. The sequence continues at coordinate 16,708,663 of NC_141395.1, read as the reverse complement.
ACACCTCTTAGTTCCTTTGGCTAATCACGAATTTCCCAGAAAGCTATCCATAGCACTGATTTGAAGGCTTCAGGACATGGGAAATTCCTTCCATTTCCTCAGTATTTTGATCTAAACTCTCAGAGCAGCGAACTAGGTCTGCTGCTGGTGCTGCTTTTAATTATGCAACCTGGAGCAAATCACTTAACTACACATTACAAACCTCAAAACCAGGGCAAAAAGGTTACTACCAGTCCACCAAAGTGCAGTGAGACGGTCACAAGAAACATGGTGCTGATTGTCTAGAGTTCAAGCACTGTCTGCAAAGTGAATCAAAACCTAAAGGTGTTACTACAGACAAACGCATGTGCTCAAAATCAAAATTTCTCTGGCTATGTCAGTTGTCTCTCACAGTTACAGCCTACATTTAACAAGGGAAGCAGCAAGCCATGCTTCTTTCAAAGTGCATTTCATGAGAATTTGCTATGCCATCCTCACTATTGGTGCTTAGATAGCAGCGACAACATGAGTTGGTAGAAAAGTTTGGCTCATATTAGGCTCAATAAGATTAGATTGGAGAGTTATCGAAGGCTGGATTTTGACAGGAGAGATGACAGGACAATGCTAGTCTCAACACAGGCACATTTTGAACCCAGAGAGACACATTCTCTACCAGGAACAGCAAGGGTATTTTGGTCATTCAGAATCTGCCTTGTAACATGTCTTGTCATGCTCCTCTTCAGCCTCCCACAGTTTCTCTACTTTTTCTCCCACCCTGCAGTGCAGGTGAAGTCTGGATTTTAGCATCATTTTCACCCCTAAGGACACCAGGTTTTCCAGTTGCCCCTTTCTGCAGCTTTCCACTGAAAAAAACATCACTGAAAAGCATTTGCTGGTAGAGCAGAGCCCACTGTTAACACCATGACCCCAGAGAAATGGTTCCAGAGATGGGCCAGTTGCTTGTCTTTTACAATCCAAATGGACCTTAAAAAGCCTCTTGGGGCTTTTGTCGCCGTGTTTGATGCTGGGCCAGGTATGACTCGGCACCAATGGCATGCAGGAAGTCATGTCACCAATGTCTCTTCCCCGCTGACTTTGACTTGCCCAGCTCAGGTGTGCAGAGCCAGCCCGCAGAAGTCCACAGCAGGGACATGACTTCTCTTTGCCAGCCTAGAGCCCTACCTGAAGGCTGCACCTTCCTTCCCCTAATGTGCTCAGCTGGAGTAACAGTTGCACAGAACAACAGTGCTGAAGTCATGTCTCGACCTGGATTGTACAAATCTGTTGCCATTGTGCATAAGCCAACTTGGTGCCAACAAATAAGGAGAGTCCTACAGAAAGTTTTCTGAGGATACCAGACTACCACCTTGCTCATTGCTTGATCGACCAAGTGCGGGTGCTCTTTCAGCCGCACTACACAGACACAGCTACTTCCAGACAACACAGTGACCTTGCTGCCTCCTTGTTAAAGCCTCAGTGGCATGGGCTTAGCTCAGTGACATCTCTTTTGCAGAGCAGGTGGAGCCAGCATCAGATGAGCTGGCTGGAGCTTTTCCTTTAGGATCAAGATCCTAAGTTGGCTTTTCTGCCGCCTGCACTAGCTTTTGGTCTTGAAAGCTTACATGGGTGATGCTCTTTCCTTTGTCCTGCTGATCTACAGATCAATATGAACCTCTTTATTCATCTAATTATAGCTGCAGGGGGCTCTTCGCAGCTCAAGTACATTTGTCTCCCTGTGATGTTAACACAATCAGGCACAAAGATCACTTCATTAAAAGATCATCTATGCTTGATCTTATTTGAGCTATAAAAATTACTCCTTTGTCATACAAACTGTATGGTGAAAAGTGCAAAGCTGGATCACTCGCTTTAGCCCAGGGAGCAGAGTTCAGCTCCAAAGAGCAGCTGGAAGAGGAGCCCTCACCAAGTAAATACAGCACTTCCACCATGATTCAGATCGAGGTACAGGCACCACACTCCAAGCCCCAGTTAGCTTTCTACTTAAGGCCCCAACACAAGGTGGTACCTTGGCACTATTTAAGCTCTTCTGCTGCCTGCCTTATGGCTTGAGTTGGTGGGACGGGAACGTAAGCACCCCTCAAAGCCAGCCAGCAGAGGTGACTGCACTAGCCTGGCTGGCTTTGCAAAGCAATGAGCTAGGTTGCACCTCCTGCATCCTCTCTGCCACAGAGCTGCTGGTGGGAAGGACAAGCCTCCAGCAAAGCAGCAGCCCCATAACAAAGCAGCAGCAGCAGTCTTCAGCCACCTCAGCTGACTCCAGGAAGGACACCCATGTCTACTTAACAGGACTCATCCACTGCATAGACAAATGGACACTCAGCAATGAGGCACAGGGGGGGAAATGAGGAGTATATTGAACGTAAGGTGTGAGGTGTCTGTGGCAGAACCCAGAACAGAGCCTAGCTCTCCTATACTGTAAAATGACGTCCTTTTTTTTTTTTCAGTCCATCCCCCTCCACCTTCCTACTACACATCCCTTCTGAAATGCAAAATGCAGGGTTTGTTTGCTTATAATGCATTCAGACAGACACTGACCTCAGAGCAAAGCGGCTCTTTTCTAAGTAGCTGGTGGCCTAGAGGGGATGTTGTCTGCAAAGGAGGCTGAGAATGTCCCAGCAAATGCAGCTCTAGGTTGGTACTTAATAGTTGCCTGACAGATGCAGCTTCCAGCTGGTCACCTGGTGAATATTACACTTACACGAAAGAGCATGTCTTCAGCAGTAAAGACTAAGATTTCAGATTAACAGCCAAGAGGAACTGGGTAGAGGAAGGATTTGAATTTGAGACTCCAATATTGCTAGAAACTGCTTTAGCCTTTTGACTAGGACAGAAAATAAGGGGGCAAGGGAAGAGCACAACCAGCCTCTCTCCACTAGATTTTTTTCAGATCTAACCTATTTTCACAGACATCATCTGAGGACACCTACCCCCAGGCCTGCGGGTGGAGAACACTTTCTTTGTTAATTCTGCACTGAAAGCAATGCAGCCTTGGGACATTCAAGCAAGCACAGAGAATATGCAGGCAGAGCACAGCCTTTGCCACTGACAGTGTCCCAGTCCAAAAGGGACATCTTCAAAATCCTCCACAGAAATGATCTTGCCTTGCCAACATCTATATCTCTACCAATACTGACCCATCCGTGTGGATATTGCCCCTCTACACTATAAATCACTCAGCTGAAAAATAGGAGCAACACTTAATGTTCTTTTGAAAACCTCAGGATGAAAGTAAGCTATTACAGCACTCTCTCTGCCACTAAGTTATTAATAAACACATGAAGTCTTGAAATCTTTTTACCAGATTCTCACTGAAAAAAATCCCACCTGTACATGCTACAAATTCAACAGCACAGGAAAACCTGAATCCTTTGTTTACCATTCACAGAAGTTTCTAGAAATGTACTAAACACATATGCTTAACACCATAATGCAAGTTCTACACACCTTATCGACCAGAATGATATTCTGGAACTGGGATCACAAGAAAATTCAGAGAGAGATAATTATAGGTCACCAGGTTGACACTGGCCCCAGAAAGCAGGGATTAGTTGTACAGCAGGAACAAGATGAAAAAAATCTTAACACTGAAGAAGGCAAGTTGACAAGAGGCCTACCACACGGCACTGGAGAAATTAAGTCAGAAGGATTTGAGGTGTCTCATTGCAGCCCCCAGGAGTCAGAATCAGATGTCAAGTTCCTGCAACCAGTGGTTTTGCCTCCCAAATCTGGAAGTGCAGCAGACAGCACTGATTTCAGCTGAAGGTAAGAGCTGAGAATGAAGCATAGCAGCAAAACAGGCTGGAAGGAGCAGTCCTGTGACTGGAGCTGGAAACAGCCAAAAAGGTAAAAGTAAGAGTAAGTGAGCAAAGCTGGATGGACAACCAAAAATCTGTAGCCACGTTCCAAAGTGCTTTGTAAGCAGTGCACATTGCACGCGAAGGAGGCAGGGGAACACACTGAGAAGGCACAGTGCACAGAAGGAGACAGAAAAAGAAAAGTTACAGTACTTCCATGTGGGGTACCCTCCCCAGAAACCATCATGTCTTTGCTCCCTGCTGACCAGCAAGGTGGTGAAGGTAACAGTGTGAGCCTCCATACACTCAGCCTATGGCAGACTGTAAACCAGTCATTGCTTCTTATCCCAAATTACAGTTGGTGGACGTTTGCATTCTCAAACGCATATGCAACAGCAGCGTGACGGCAGCTGTACAAGGGGCCTGATGTGCTGACCACAACAGATACGCAGCAGGCCCATGGCAACAGTGAGGCAGGAAAGAGAAGACATAAGAGACACAGCACACAGAGCCAGGCCAGCTTGCTTCCAACCCACCTCCGCTAGTTCAGAGTGATGGCATTTCCCTGTCTCCTCACATTAAAGCACTGAAGTCTGGAGCTGCTTAAACGTGAACTAGCAAAGCTGCTGTCACTCAACACATTGCTTCACCTTTAAAATCTCACAGAGAAGTATCACCCAGCTGAAGGGGTTGATTTGTTGCCTCTTCCATGCACAAGAAGAAAAGTATGTGAGTATGTTTTGTGCCCAAAGGCCTCCTGAGCCTGAGATAAGTAAGACTGTATCTCCGAGTTCTGTTAGTAAACATAAAACATGCATTTCCTCCCAGGGTATTAACAGTTAGCTGGTCAGCAAATGAGCCTGTTAATGATCTCAGGGCACCAGTAAAAGAATAAACCCCATATACGCAGCCTATGGCACCTCATAAACCACACATTGCTTCCTACCCAGATTACACCAGCATGCAAAGACAGGGAGAAGGGTATAACCCATCTATTTCACATCTTAAAAAAAATTTTGGGGATGTCAGTGTTTCTGTTCTGTGCTGCTGTGGAGCTGTGTGCTTGTATGGGAACATCTGTCATGTGTGCACGTGCATTCACACGTCCACAGACATCACCACCACAGAGGCAACCTTTCCCAAAGGAAATGAAGAAGAAACTAAGAACCTGACTCCGGCTTACCAAAAAGTTCCCACCCTACTGAACTCAGAAAAAAATACTGCGCAGGGAGCAAAGGCTGTTTACGTCATCATTCTGATAAACGTTTTTCTATACGTTAGTCTTGTTTTGCTGCAGGTGCAGCTTCCCAAGGATGGCTGCACAGGCAGGCAGGACAATCACGCTAGTGGCAGCAGGCCATCAGCACCATGGCACAAAGCTACAGGACTCCTCACCCCTGATACCCCACCCTGGATCCCCACACCTGCACTCTTGATACAGACAGGCCAGATGCACCTTTTAAGACTTCTACAGCAACGCTAGCAGAAGCAACAAACCTGCCTTCAATTAGCCAGCTGAATAAATGCAAGAGAATGGAGCTGACTGGTCCACAAAGCATGACTGCTTATGAAAAGTCCGATGTATTAGAGAAATTGTGTAGTGCTCTGTTGTGACTTTTTTTTTTTCTTTTTTTTTTTTTTTTCAAAATGCCCTCAGTAAGCAATGCAAGCCTGAGTAATCGTTGTTAAAAGCATCCCATTAAGGCACTGCAGCTCTAGGACACACGGGTGCTGTCTACAAATGGCTAACATGCATTAATAGAGTCTAGTTTATACATTACAAATATTGACAAGCTCCATGCATAGCAGCTACAAGAACTCTCTATCACCAAGTAGTGTTTTGAGCTGATGACACACAGCTAAACCCTGAAAGCCATGCAAACTCCAAGAAAGAACGTATTTTTTTCTTCAGTACTGTGCTCCTTCGGGCCTGCATGTGTCCATTTAAATGAATCCTACAGGAATGTTCTTGTCAATACGATTTGCTTACTTCTCATAGTAAATATTATGACCTCACCTATTCAATTTCCTCCCTCCTTGTCTTGAAGCACTATTTTTTCCGGTACTCTCTGATCCTGAACTGTTTATATGTATTTTGAGTTACTTTTCCCTTCTCTCTCAGTTCCCTTGATGCCTTTTAATTCATGCAGCAAGCAATTCATGCTCCACAGACATGGCTGGGTTGTTGGGTACTCAACAAATTCCCAAATGACTGCAGAGGAACAGCATTCACAGCAGTTGCACAAGCTTCCCTGCACCCTGCTGCCAGAGCATTTTGAACCTGAGCCATGGGGCTGCCAATTCTAGGTGTACCTGGTGATTTTGCCTCGGTATCCTCTGTGCAGCCATTGCTATCCAGAGGAAAGCTGATGCTGCCCAAGATAACTGCGGTGCAATGAAGATATCAACTTCTGCACCTTTGGCTGGTTTCATGCCATCTCTGAGAGCACATAGGAAATCTTCAGAGACTTTAGCAAAAACTTTGTACAATGAAGACTACAGACATGGATACATTATCTTCAGATGCATTAGCTCTTCTAGGATTTGGGAAGTGGGGTTGATTGTTTCTTTAAAGACAAACAAAATACAGACTTGCACCCCAAAAATTCTGGCCATTTTGCAGCTACCAAGAGAATCATAGAAGCTTATTTTCTTCAGATTCACTCATCCTCTGGTTTTTGTACCAGTCTGAAACCATTTGCAGCCTGGCCTAGAGTAATTTTCAGGACCACATACTGACAATCTAAAGGCCAGATCCCATCACATGGGAATACCTCCACAAAAACTTCAGCAGTTAACTTAAGAGAAGGAAACAATCTGCTTTGAGTACCTAACATATGCTTCTCCATGTAGCTTTGATTTGCCTTTCAATTCTCTTTATCTCACAGTAAATCTCCGAAACTGCCCACAGCTCTTCTGTGAAGAATTAGATTCTGCAGAGTGATCTTCCCTTGAAGACTATACAGCTGTCCAGAAGGTGAAGCACACACTCACACAGTAACATATATGCAACGATTTGGTTCCCTTGATTTCCAGTGGCCCCCTTGGGTATGTATCACTCTTGTTGTGTTTCAAGTTACAGTAACCTGTTGTAGGAAAAGGTCATTCCTGCATGTTTTTCTCTCTTCGTGTTTGTTCTTTTTCACATGTCCTCTGTCTCACTGCAGATCTTGCATCTGAGTCATCATCACCTTTGGGTTAATGGGGATTATCCACAATCTCATGCGTAAACCTTGAGCTGTGAGTCATAAATGCTAAAGCCTCTATTGCTCCCATGTCCTGAGGACTGCAGAGAAATCTCTCCCAGACAAGCTACAACCCAATTATATATTGTCTTGCTGGACTAACCCTATTCCTTCTACATTGATTTTGTCACTGCTGCCTGAAGGGAACTTTGTGACCATTTGCATTTTTAAATAGGTCAGTGTGTGTGTGTCTGGTCGAATAGTAAGTAAACGTTCATTACGTAAAACAGCTCATTCTTTCTGGATGGTGAAAGAAATATAGAAAGGCTGCACTTCCCAATAATAAGCTTTGATACTCATCTGTTTCCTCTCCTTGCTTTTCAAAGTCATTAAGTGGAATAACTGATTGTCCATTTCTCCAGAATACCTTGGGTTTTGTCTGTTTAATGTCTGCCTTTCACATATTCCTGCTGCCTGTGAGACACTTAATGGAATTCCCACTGCTCCACTTCTCCTCAAGACTAACGATCATGTTCTCCTCATGTCTCAGGGAGCATCACAATAACTTGCTTTTTGTCTTCATTTAGCCCCCCTCCCCCCCAATCTTTTACCATAAAACTTTTGCACTAACATACCCTTTCTCTATGAAGCCTCATCCAACCAAAGGCCCTCAAAAGTCTTTCAACTGCCTTCTCTGTGAGACACCATAAGTAAACAACTTTCCTCAATTGCAAAGGGAGGACAAAGAAGAGGCAGAAAGATTGACTAAGTGGCCCCAAATGAGCCTTCAGCAGAGCTAGGAATAGAACCCTACTGTTGCTGTCCTCCACTAGTGAACCAGAAGATTAGCTCTCTTACTTTTTTATTTCATAAGACAATGAAAAAATTTTAATGAAGCTACGGGAGACATGGCCCATTTGTCTGATTATTTAACTTACAGGTTGATTTAGTGTTAGTACATCACTGAGAGATTCCGCCTGTTATAGAATATACCTCATCTACAGTACCTCCTTTACCTCCCAAGAAGCCTGACCATCAGATCTCACAAAGTTTTGAATCATCCGTTTTGACGGAGCCACAGACCGCTTACAAACAACATGCAACAAACTCAACAGCTCAGTGACATGTATGGTCCTTGTAAGTGTGGGTGTCCTCAAGTTTTCCTTGTTTGCTAGCAATACTAAAGACCTTCCCTATCTCTGTCCCTTCCAGACATTTCTGCAGTAAGGGCACACCTCCAAAGGTAATGTTGCTGTCTGCAAAGCACAACCCAGACCAGATAAACAATGGCTTAATAAGCTACAGAACACATAGTTCTGGTACTGCAAGCGGTAGAACACAAGACAGAAGCAAGTTCATTAAACATATACAATTTCCTTATCACCAAAAACGCTTTCATAGAACCATAGACTAGTTTGAGTTGGAAGGGACCTTTAAATGTCATCTAGTCCAACCCCCCTGCAGTGAGCAAGGACATCTTTAGCTGGATCAGGTTGCTCAGAGCCCCGTCCAACCTGACCTTGAATGTTTCCAGGGATGGGGCATCTACCACCACCCTGGGCAGCCTGTCCCAGTATTTCACTATCTTTATTGTGAAAAATTTCTTCCTTATAGTTTAAAACCACTACTCCTTGTCCTATCGCAACAGGCCCCGCTAAAAAGACTACTTCTATCTTACAGGCCCCCTTTAAGCACTGAAAGGCCGCAATAAGGTCTCCCCGGAGCCTTCTCTTCTCCAGGCTGAACAACCCCAACATTCTCAGCCTGTCCTCACAGAGGACATGCTCCAGCCCCCTGATCATCTTCATGGCCCTCCTCTGGACCTGCTCCAACAGGTCCATGTCTGTCTTACACTGGGGGCCTCAGAGCTGAGCGCAGCACTGCAGGTGGGGACTCACCACAGCAGAGTAGAGAGGCAGAATCACCTCCCTCAACCTGCTGGCCACACTGCTTTTGATGCAGCCCAGGATGTGACTGGCTTTCTAGGCTGCGAGTGCGTATTGCTGGCTCATATTCAGTTTTTCATCCACCAGCACCCCCAAGTCCTTCTTCACAGGGCTGGTCTCAATCCCTACCTTCTCTAGCCTGTGTTGATACCCGGGTGCAGGACTTTGCATTTGGCCTTGCTGAACCTCATGAGATTCACATGGGCCTGCTTGCCAAGCTTGTCCACTTTCCTCCCCAGACCCTTTGTCTCCCTTACTCCTTTTCCTCAGGGAGAAAAAGAATATAGCTGCTGGCTGATGTTATCTTCAATAAATTTCCCCCCAAGAAAATTAAGTGAATCAGCAAGTTTAGCTTCCAGATGATCAGAATGTTAGTTGAAGGTGGGATTCAAATGACAACCCAGTGAAGGTTTGTATTGTATTACCAAGACAAATTTGTACACTACCCAGCAGAGTTTTGTGAAAGATGGATCAATATTGCTTATGCCATGCTCTTCCTGGAGAGCATACAGCCTTCTAAAGCTTGGAGCCAAACTGAAACATGAAGATAGTATGGTTGGTAACCGCTGAAAGTTCACAAGGAGTAAGGGTGAAGAACCTACATCACTAAACAAAGGTCATATTATTTCTCATCTTACTTTAGCTGAGCCATTTTTTATCCTTTGTAGGCAAAGAAGTGACACTCCCTCCACACTCAAGAAGGCTGAGGGCTAGAAGACAAAATTCATGTGGGATTCATGCAGTGTTAAGAGGCCACAGGGAAAAGCTGTTGGCCAACTCTCTTACCCATTTGGATCAGGGCTTGGGACCAAAGAAAAAATTCTTCCCCGTCCATCCCCCTCTTTTTTAGTAAGTAAAGGGTCCCTAGGCACTCTGATGCAGCTGCTGTAAGTCTTGTGAAAAGCCAACAAGGTACAAGGGGCTACATACCATTTCTTCACATTGTGGATGTACCTCACCCCACAGTGAGAGAATATTTGTCATTTGATTACCTGCATTAGCAGCCTGGAGAAGGAATTCTCATGCATCCAAGCAATATAAAAATCCAACAATCAGGTACTAGAGCTATTTTACCTTACTTTAACTAGCCTTATGTCTGATCCACATGCTTCAGGCAGAAATATCTGCACCACAGCTGGCCTCCTCAGAGGCTTGTGCTCCCTTTATGCATTGTCCCAGACAGCAGACAGAAAATGTTTCTAGTTACACCCTGCATTGGAGGTATTTCTGCTAATATCTTGAAAGCTGCAAGATTTACTCTCTTCTGGAGGAAAAGGAAACGACAGTTATTACTGCCTATTATTGCACGTCAAAATAGGAAGGAAAGACAAGACAGGGTTGGAACTCAGTAAAAACAAGAAAAATAATCCTTTGGTTTGATACATTGAAAGCAACATTAAATACATTTCTATGTTCAACCTACCAATTCCATCACAGACTTCCCAAACTCTCACAGGAGTCCATATAGCTGACTTGGTGCATACACAGGGATCCTAAGAATTAGTAAACCGGTAAATATATGTATGACCAAATTTAAGTAACTTTCAGTGCTCTGAAATAATTCATGATTTGGTAACCACCAAAAGTACTCCGAGTACTTTAGGCTGCTGGTAAAAGAGGTGCTTTTGATGGTCAATAGCTAAGAATTATACCTGTAAGGCATCAGAAGGAACAGGATTCATTTCACTGTGTCTTAGTCATGCTGGCTTCACAAAGTTATAGGGAAGAGGTAGCAGATTAATTTCTGTCCAACTTAAAATCACTGAAATACAATAAGTACGTGCAGAGAGAAAGCCGGACAAGCGAAGGGCCTATTTTAAGGCACTCAGCTCACAGACGCACTAAAATTATGTTTAGTCTATAAAAACTAGAGGAAGGAACAGGTATTCTAGTTCTTGTTCAGTTCTTTCATTTTCATAAATGTAAGGACTATTCCAAAACAGTAAAAGGGGGGTGGGGGGGTGGCATAGAGGGAGACACTAGTCTTTCCACTTATCAAAGCTTGCTGCATGGAAAAATATGATCGAAGTTTAGGCTAAGCTAAGCTGTGTTCAGATGTTCTCCAAGTAATTTTCCTGTACAGCAAAAAGCATCTCTGCCTCTATGCCGAATTTTTATGCAGAGTTCAATGTGATTTTTCTCCTTTTGGGAAAGGTAAGGCAGGTTAAAAATCAGAGCCTTGACTTTTTTAATGTCTATTTTATGTATCTATTTTAGTTCTTCATAGCTGATTATGACAGCATTACAAAATAAAACTTCAACTATTCTGGTTTCCTTTATTTTCCTCAGTATGTGATAATCTCTTCCTCTAAAATTTTCAGGTTCAATAATATCGAGTCCAAACTGGTACAGAGCTTCTCCCAAAGCTGCCTTCAAAAACAGGGCACAGAAATGCTATATACATAAACTCTACCACCTAGAAAGACAAGTAACCTCTTGCAGAACTCAATGTTTTCTTCATTTACCAGAACCTTACCAGTGGTGGGGCTTACAAAGCAAGCTGTTCTTTTCTATGCAACAGCTCTTCAGAGAGTTTAGAAACACAGGCCTGGGTGGGCCTCCAGTCTCCTGCTGGTGCTGCGACCTTTTTTTTTTTTTCAGATAATCTTTGTAACCTGCATCTTAAAAGAGGGATGAGAAAACTTGGAGGTTTTCTACATTCAATACTTATTTTTCTTAATGCTGCCACACGCTGCACTTCATTATGCATCTAATGCTGTACTAGAGCAGAGAAGAACGAAGACAGAAGGGAAAAGGAAGCAAAGCTGAAAGACTGGTGGAAATGAGCCTTCCTCTGTCACAAACCAACAGCTAGAGTTAACTGCTGATTTCACTGGGGGGTGGGGGTGTGTGTATAACAAAACCAAAACAACCCTATTGCTTATAAGCACAACAGGAATATCTACCAGTGTCTTTGCCAGCCTAAAATGCAAGCCAAAGCTCTTCCTCTTTCCAGATTACCCCCAACCAAACAGAGATCTCGAGGGAACTCCTCCCTTACCTTCTATCATCTGACTTATATCATCACCCTAAGACCTGGATCTGCAATGCTAAGCAATATGCAAAGGCAGAATATAAAGATGGTCCCTGTCTGTAGAATTTGCAGCTTAAGTAATTTCTCCAGTCTTCCACAGATGACTCTGAATTTCCTTCCTCATTTTCTAATTCCAAAGGCCCTGCCCCAACACCAAACAGACAATTCTGCCAAAAACAAAATAGCAGAAAAGTTGGCAAGAAGAAAATCTACTCTGGCAACTAAGAGACCGCAGTGCAGCAGAATAGATCTCCTCACATTAGAAGTGTTTTGATGGTATGTGTCACGCTTCTATGCCACATTGTAAGGACAGAGATGGAGCCTTGCTTCCAGAACTCTCCAAAGTTGTTGACACCACACTGTTGACCTGATAATTAATTTCAAGCCAATCTAGTATCACATAAATCAAAAGTCTTCAATTATGTGACATTTTGAAAGTTACCTTCCACTACTTCTGTGATGTTTTTGCAACTGTATGCGAGCACAAATTGGGTTTCCGAGTACAAACATGAATGAAACAAAACTGGAGAAGTGCATGACAGTCAGCAGACTTGTCCTGGTTTTGGCTGGGATAGCGCTAACTTTTCTTCTTAGTAGCTAGAATACTGCTGTGTTTTGGATTCAGTATGGGAACTGGTATGACAAGAAAGTCGATAACACACTGATGTTTTCAGTTGCTGCTAGGACATCAAGGACTTTTCAACTTCCCATGTCTTGCAGGTGCACCAAGAAGCTGGGAGGGAGCATAGCCAGAGCAACGGACTAAAATTGGCCAATGGAATATTCCATATCACACATCATGCTCAGTATATGGATGAGGGCAGGCTGGGAAGCTGGGGCTCTTCCAGGATTGTGGTTTTGGGATTTTCTCTCCTCTGGGACCGCTAGCCAGGAATAGGCTGGGCATTGGTCAGTGGGTGATGAGCAACTGCATTATGCATCACTCGTTTGTGTATTGTATTATTACTATTATTATAATTATTATTTTATTTCAATTATTAAATTGTTTTTATCTCAACCTATGAGTCTCCTTACCTTTACCCCTGCAATTCTCTCCCCCATCTGCCACAAGCCGGGAGGGTGAGTAACCGGCTGCATGCCTTTTGGCTGCTGGCCGGGTTCAAACCACAACAAGACCCCGCTACTCAGTGACAGAGCAACCAACTTCATTAGCAGAACAGATATAGCCCGGTTACTTACAGATTCCTGGTGCATTGTTACTGCAAGAGCCTCATTCTTCCTCTGTTTCTCCCAAACCAGTGTTTTGTCCTTTCTGTAGAGTATTCACAGTCTCACGCCATGGCCCCAGCTCCCTCGCACATTAATTATGCTTCCTGGTATAACACATCTGGGTACTTTCCACCTCCCAAAGTCCACGCTGCAAAATATCTTTTCTAGTCCCCGTTCCTCTTCTAATTGAAGAAGAGAAGAAGGAAGAGGACTTGCAGACGAGGCAACACATGGTATTGCTGATGTGACATGATGATTAGCTTGCTGGCTCGTACTCTCAGCTGCCAGGCCAGCCAAAGAGGGAAAAAAGCCTGAACTCTTCATTGCTTTCCCTTTCACCTCTTCGCAGCATCAACTTGCATAAGAATATTTTAAAACATAATGCTGAAATCACTGCCCCTCCATCAAAGCTGACTGATACTGCCCAATAAGTTAAAGAGATATCAGAGCAGTAGATTAACAGAAAGACACAGACAACAATCAGAAGCTTTGATCTCTTGGCAAACAAGGCTAACCAAGGTTACTGTCCCATATTATTAGCATTCCCTCCAGGGGAAAAAAAGATGATAAATCAGTAACTTATAACAGAATCACAGCCATTATCTTTTTTTTTTTTTTTTTTTTAGACACTTTGATAATCTCTCTGGCTATGAAGTACAGGACAACGGATGTTCTGCTGCTTGCAAGAAAACAAATTTGCACGGCGTTTCCTGCACATCTGCTTTTGAAGTGGACGACTAACTGCTCTGTTGCTTCTGAAGACTGGCCAGTACTGCAATTCAGAATGAGTATCCTCAATGGAATTAGTGAGTAACCAGGTCAGACTTCATAACTGAAAATGTGAGCTTAGACTAAGACTAAGTGAAAGACCTCTTCCAGTCATTTAATAAGAACCTGAAAGCTGGTCCTTTGCTAAAGAACAAGCGTAAAATCTGATAGACTCTCATTGAGAGAAATCACAAGCTTCTGATGACTGATACCCAGAAGGCTGGGCAGAATGAAAGACATTTTGCTTGCCTTCTAAGAATTTTCTTTCACTTAACTATGAGCCATAAATTCCCATTCCCCTTGTCAGTACTAGCAAATCAGTCACCATACTGAGCCTAAATGTGCTGTACAGGTAACAAGATCTATGAAATAATACTCCAGGAACTAAATGTTTATTGCTTGACAGAAGCAATACTCTCTAAAAATGTGGTCAACTGGTTCAAAAGAAACAGAAAGCCCTAATCCTTATTTTGATTTGCAGGTAAGTCTACATCCTGTCTGGTCTTGACCAAGACTCACCATCATCTCTGCAAAATGGCAAAAATTGTTTTATTGGGGTGCTGTGAAGTTTAGAGCTTGTAAAGTACAGAACAAGTAATTACACTCGGCTTCTGTAGAGGCATTTTGATATTCAGTGTTTGCATTGTATGCCCAGAAAAGGGGCTTTTTGATAGTCTCTCTAAGGTACTGCATAGGTGGTTAATCATCGGATTTTAGCAAACATGGTTCTGAAGAAGGCAAAAGCAAATTTTAAAATATTTTATTAATCAAATTAGTAAAAAAAAAAAAAAACAACCCAGCCAGTATTATACTCTATAAATTGGCCTTAAAAGACATTCAAAACAATGGACTGACCAAATATGTCTTATTTACAGTTCAGAAAAATAATTTTTAGAGCATTTGTGTCATCAGAAGTCTGGAAAGATCACTGGCTCTGCATTTGAGAAACCCTTTCAAAGTCTGCATGAACTCAGTCAGGATACGACATAAGACAGGAGGGAGGAGGTCGCTATGTAGGGAGGTCGGGGCAAAAAGCAATTGCTGTTTCCCACACAGCAGCTGTTCAGTACAAAGTGCGGATATTCCAAAACACTTTAACTACCGCTCATGATTCTTTCTTTTTTATGATCTTAATACCATTTTGCACAGTATGTTTATACATTTGCAATAATGAAAGAACAGCTTTTAAAGGAATTAATCTGGTTGTAATAAACAAGCATCTGTGAAGGTGTCATTAGTGTCTCTCCAGATCTGTAATCAAATTTGAGTATCTCTTTCTAAGCAATATTTGACTACTTGGGATTGCTCTCTGTAGCCAGTACTCCATTTGGGTTACCAGTGCTATTATCAGTTATCTATCACAGCTGTCAGTGTAGAGCTTTCATGGATTCTTCTGCTCTGTGTTAGCAGTCATTTGCAGCATATAAAATGAGGATATAACAGATTCGTTCATCCTTTTAGCACCAGGAGTACCTACAGTAACCGTACCAGTTGAAAGTCTAAAAAAAAAATCAGAAATCCCAGCACATGAAACAGGAAAATGTATAATAGAAAGGGACAGAGACTGTTGAGCTACTGCTGCGCTGACAGGATAGAGAACCTGTACTAGAGAGATGAACATAATTACTGATTTGGGTACAGTGTAGCAAAATCAGCACACTTGGCTTTGCTGGGTGCTTTAGATTCTGTTGAGTATTTCAAACTATCACTTTGTGACTCCTTGGCCTGGGATTTTTTTCCCAAAAGCCTTTGTGTTTTTTTTTTGCTCTGCTTTTTTAATCAGAAAAAAGCATGAAAATAAGAGACTTTTTCCCTTCTGTAACAATAATGCTATAGGATTACCTCCACTAAAGATTCAGCATTACCTGGTAACCTCACTGTGACATTTCTGTCTTCCTTCCCAGGCAATGTAACAAGAATTTCAGGTGCCAGCGCAGAGTCTCATTAAATTTAGTAGTGTTTAGCTGAAAGCAATACCAAGGATAAGCTAGATTCAGTGTGCTAAAGAAAAAAAAAAAAAAAGGTGCCTTAAAGGTATCATTACTTCACAAATACTTCAGATTATTTCGATCTTCTCTTCTAGTTTCAAAAAGTCAGATGACATTTACACCAACTGGTAATATCTCTGAGACTTCTGCTCTCATTTGAGAACACAAAGATGGATATACTGTCTTCTCGTTAGCATCCTGTTTTGTGCCCCATCTCAGAGGGAGATCTCTTCCAAAACTCTGCTTGCATAGTCACCATGTATCGCCCAGTCACATCATGTCCAGCTGCAAATAGAAGAAAGAGGTTTGGAAGAATCAGCACTGAATTCAAATTATTTTTCACTTGTGTTTAGCACTTAGAAAACAAAGCAAATTCAGAAATCCTTATTCTGTAACATAAATGGACTGCACAGAACTTAATACTAAGCTGCTGTAAAGTAAAAACAAATCCAAAAATCTCATCTTCATATAATTGTATGTGCAATTTATAGATTAAAAAAGTACAGTCCAAAAGTAGAAGTCTGCCTGCTTTTAAAATTGAAACTTCTTTAAAACTGTCTACACCATCAGCTTAAGCCTTGAAGATAGATTTGTAATGTGATTCAGCCTGTAAAAAATGTCTAAAATATTTACTAGAAAACTTCTTTAAATCCTTGAATTTCAGCAAGCCTATACAGAGAATGCTAACTGAGAAGATTAAAACACCTTTTTTAAAATGATTTGTAGTTTTCAGCCCATATTAATACCTGTTCTAGATCTACAAGCTTCATTAAATGATATTATAGTAAATTATAACAATCTGCTATCAAACGAGCAGCCTCACTGGCTCTTTTGAAACACACTAGAGGACATGTTTAACCTATGTAAACACCCATGTTACTCCACAACATAGTGTTTGCCCTCATGAAATAATGCATCTGGTTATGTTTTATAATAGCAAATAAGTAATTCCATGTGGCTCTTTTCTGACTCAATTTCTTAGGCATTTTCTAAGCCGCGCACTCTCATCTACTGCTTTAAGAAGGACACGCTCTCTCACTGCACCCTTCAGTTACAGTTTAATTCTGAAGCCACATCATGTCTTTACAGTACTCACCAAATCATCAACATCACCACCTTCGTCTGTGGAAGGCAGAGTTTCATTTTTCTTTTCTTTTGGAGCCAAGAACTGAAAATATAAATGTATTTATATGACACTGACAAAACTCAGACCCTTAACGTTAAATTGATAGAATGTCTCCACTGTATATCAAAACAAATCCACCTGTAATCGAAAATTATGAAGAAAGTTTGTTCTGGCTTCCACCTTCCAAAATAATCTTAAACTACAGGAAATTTCATAAAGCTTGCTTTTAAAGGATTTTATGGTGAAGTGTTTTGAAAAACAGACATAGGGTACAGTTCTTCAGAAAACATATGGTTAACCTGTAGAACCCCCTATAATAAGGATGCTGCAAATATTAGTCCCTAGTCTCCCCAGGAGATGGGGAAAGTTCATAGAAGAGAAAACCTTTGAAGTTTACTAAGTCCACAGAAACAACCTCAAGCACAGGAAGTACTTGAGACACCAGTGGCTGGAGCCTGGGACCGTACACTTTCCCCTACCCATCTGTTATTGTTCACTGTCAAACATGGGATTCTGGGCTAAATGGAAATTTTGTATGTTACAGTATGACCATGCTTAAGTTTTTAAAAAAGATAATTTTAAAAGTAATATTGTGTGTAGCTACAGAATGTTAAAGGACAGCAAACTGCCCGCCACCCCCAACATGAATATATACGTAAGCTGACCAAATGCTTGTTTAGCAAATTTAAGTACAACATTCTAGTTCTGTGTGGGATTTAGAAGTTTCCCATTTAATTCAATTAACATTTAACAAATGAACAAAGACATGAATTTAAAAAAAAAACCCTCAAATACGCAAGATGGTTAGAATGCCAGTCTTTAAAAATACAAAATTTGTTATGTAAAATTCAATTGCCGTAGCTGCTGATACGACTCACCATATGCCCTTCACTTAAAGCATGGCATCCGTAAACAGAAGATAAAAGGTAAGTTGCTCAGATACTATAACAACTGAAATCAAACATACAATATCTGGAGTACAACCAGCTCTGAATTATTTTTCTCCTAGCCTAATATAGTGAAAAAAAAACCCAAATTTTAGCTAGAATGGTAGAAAAAATACAAATACTTGACTCTTACTGAAAAAGCATCCAGTTGTCTACAAGTTTTATTTATGGTTTCCTTACCAATATCCTTACTATAAAATTATAAATTTTCTTTTTCTTATTAAAATGCACCAGAACAAGTACGCAGAGCCGGGAACAACCCTGCTCCGGATAAAAAGATGGCTGCGAAAGCCAAAGAGGAAGAACAGCCACATTCCATGACTTTGAGTTCCATCATCCTTAGTTCAGAAACAACTTCACTGCAACTCTAGATGATGAAAGAGAACTGCTAGTTAGAAAATAGCCACATTAAACAGGCTATAAATACCTCCTTAGAGTTTATGTGACTCTCTTGTGCAAACAGCTGGCTCCCGAAAACAAGCTACTGTCTACCCGAGGACTTGAACTGTAACAGCCATGAAGGTTGTGTAAAGGCCCTGGGGTCCCTATCAGAGCACTACCAACCTCTCAAGATGGTACACTTGTACTGTAAAGAGCTTAAAAATCACTTTACATAAATAAAATGTTCTGATTCTTCTCTAGAGCAATAGTTACAGCTTCAGACAAGGGGTAAAACACTGAGAAGTTACCTGCTGCATCTCATTTGTGGGAAAGTACCAGGTACCATATTCACTAGGATGAAAAGCAAATACATTGCTTTTGGTTAACACCAAAGGCAGCGGATGTTGTCTCACTACCCAAAGGTCAGACCTGTCCTACATCCTAAACAGCAGCATCCAAGAGGAATGTAGAAAGCGTACTCCACAAACAACACATGTTTTAACATGCTGAATGCAACTTATCATATAGATCTTGTGGCTGGAAAAAAAGAAGAAAGAAAAAAAAAAAAAGAGAAGGTGACAGGGCCAGAAGGAATTAGAATTTCAAAATGCCACATGCGTGTGTATCTTTTTTACTGAAAAAGTTCTCAATCTAGTAGTAATATAAAGCATATACTATGAAACTAAAAGCTAATGACATTGTCAGCTCTGAAAGGCTTTTTATACCAGATCAAATTTCATTTTACACAGTTAATTAAGAGTAAAATGCTATTTCTGAAAGTAGCACATTTTTCAAAGTTTTGAAAATTAGCTTTCCCACACTAAATTAGGTAAAGAAAGCTAAAAGCTAAAGAAATGTATGATGAAGATTTGCAATAAATTGAAACCTGAAGTTTCCATCAAAGTTGTGGGGTTTTTTTTTTTCCAAAACCTGTTTTACATTTATGCAAAAGCAAATTACATATAATAGTTGTGCTGAAATACATTATCTTCCCCAAAGCAACCAGAAAAAAGCACCTGACATTTCTGCTCTTTTAACCTATCATCCTCATGCTTTCAAAAGAGTATCTCCACTATTACAGGTAAAAATCCAACCTACCTAAAACAATTTTTCTCAGTGATAGGAAAATATGCATGGATAACATAGCTCAACCAAAAAGAAAAAGAAAATTTTTACATGTTACCTCTCTAATAAGTGGCCTTGTAAGTCTTCCTTTCCCCTTCAAACAGCAACCCTATAAACCTGAAATCTTACATCTATAACAGTCCTGAGACTGCTATCAGCTGTAGCAATATGCACATAAGAGAAAAGGCTTTTGTGTCACATAGGACCACACTGACAGTCAATTCCCTGATGTACACACTTGCACATGACCTATTGCAGAGGTGAAGAAAACTTGCATCTTACTCTCCTGTGTCATATTTTAAAAGATCCAACACAACCCTTTAGTGAACGGTATCACCTTCAGTATAGAAAACAAATGAACCATTTTTGCAATCTACTACAGACGTAGGAAAATGCTGGCTTTGCATCACACAGGAAACCTCTGGCAGGGTTTAACAGGATCAAGAAGGACTAGATTTTAGATCAGCCCCTTAACCCCAAGATAAAATTTTCTGTCCCTGCAGATCTTACTCCAAGAATATGCAACCTTCCGGTTTCCTAAGTAAAAAGTCACATGAACCCTTGACAGACAATGGCAAATCAGGGTTCTTGTTTTGGATCTGGAGAGTGTGTGGGGAGGTAGTTACCTAGTGAATAAGCGGGATTGCCAACTGCCTAGTTAGCAAAGAGATGCAATCCATTTATTCTGAAAGTTAAGGTAACTGCCATGTTAGGGAACCCTGCTGCGGAGCTGATTTAATGCAACCTCTCTTATTGCCCTATTTTAAAGGGAAATCATGGCTGCTGCAGGCCCTTCAATCAATCACAAAAGAATTTCTTATATTGCAACACCTGGCTGACTGTAGGACGACGTTAAACAGAAAAGTAATCTTGAAGTCAGTCTACAAATGCTTTGCTCCAGCTTAGCCTGGCAGCTGTAAATCTAGTCCTTGATACTCTATAATTTGTGCTGCATTCCTAGGCAGGCACAGTATTTTTTAGCCATCGCAAGCTCACAGTTAAGACAACAGTATGCTGTAAGGTCTTCATGGCTAGTAGAGATTTCCTTAAGGAGTAGTGGCTATTTCACACAGCATTAGCACATTTTGAGCATCAATGGTAGTTTCAGACTAGAAAGTGAAGTACTCAAGAAAAATAGTCCTGGGAGGTTTCCAAGTAAAATCATAGCATTTGGAATATATAACAAAAGCTGATACTCTTTTAAAACCACCACTGGGGAAAAAGTTGCTCTATACAATTATGTGTGATCAGAAACAGTCAGTAGGTCCTTCATGTCTAGAAAAGCCATCATATTCTGTCATTTGTACTCTGCACATGAGCTTAGCTTTCTGGACTCTTAGTTTGTTAGCTTTTCATTTCCATGACATGTCTGTGCCTTCTTCACCTTAAGGTAAATTGTTACAGATGAAAAAAGCAGTTTCTAAAATACAGCCTTTTATCTACTCATTAATTCACTCATGGAGAACCTACTTCTATCCCCTTCTGGTTATTGATAACATAAGGCCTGGAAGTTGTGAAAATCAACATGGCATCTTTTAGAAAAGCTGCTTCTCTGCAAAGCACTTAGTGATTCTGGCCACAGGTTTACCGACAGGGGTCTGTAATATAAGAACCTTCTTTCTCCTAAACTACTGAAAATCATGGCTAGCAGCCTGACACAAGAATGCCCGTCTTACCCTCTCCACACAAATACAGTTTTTGACAGTAATTCTGAATTCTGCTTTCTTTCAAAGAGAAGGCACCATTCTGCCTGTTAGAATTCATTCCTTTGTAACTGTGACATCCTTCATTTATCACTGCAGTTACTGAAGTGTTATATTTCTGTAGAAGTAATACCTGCAAATACTCCAAAACTTGTTTCCAAAAGGACCTAATATGATCACCAATAATACTACCAGCATCATCTATGATGTCCATCAATCCACAAGAGCTGCATGAAGTGGAAAATACTGATATCGTCACATCCGTGATGAAAACTAGCCATAACAACTTTATATTGCTAGAATTTACAACGCCTTTAAGACAAACAAGTATCCTGATTTTTGAACTTGTGTGCTAACAATGAGATCACAGTTCTTTCTATGAAGTTCAAATAGTGATCTTGCATATATAAAGTCTGTTGCTATTCCACTACACCGAGTTCTTGAAGCTCCTATTCTTTGTAGAGAGTATTTTCAGATAATGATGTCATTACATGCTACTTCCTAAAGATCAATTAAAGCAAAATGCTGTGGTACATGCTAGGGAATTACTTGGGCTCTGAATTGGGGCAATTTCAATTGTGTGGCAAAAGCACACTCTTCTTCCTTCATACAGATCCTATTTCATTCACCTAAAGGTTTATCCACATAAGAAGGAATCATCTGTTCCACAGCTAGGGTTTTATACAAATAGATGCTCATTAAAAAAACGATACCTTTTCAGCCTCTTCACTAGTCACGGAACTTCCCTCTGCTTCATCTTTAGTGATCAAAGAAATTCTGTCTTAAAAAAAAAAAAAAAAAAGTATAAAAATATCATTAGAAGGCTTCCCAAAAATGCACTTAATGTTAGAAATGGAAAAGTCTTCCAAATTCCAACTTCTGAATGTGTCATCATCACCAGCAAAAATAAAAAAAAATTACCGCTCAAAGGAAAATGTGACTTGCATAAATGAGTCAACTATGATATAAACTATGATATAAAAATAAATTAATGAGCATATTCATAAGCTTGTGGAAGTATCCATTTAGGAAACCGCTAATATTATGACAATCAAACTAATGAGACTCTGAAATCATAGATCACAGATGAAATGCTGAATATCTACCAGAAATTACACTTTTAGTCATTCACAGCATGCTCTCAGGTCCTTAGAAAAATTAACTCCTAACATACAAACACTTATGCTGTGATTACCTACAGTCTGTCTACCAAAGTGCTGGTCCTGCCCCTCCTTTGCTCCTTTGTTGTACCAGCACCACCATCCTGTGCAGTGACACCCCCACTCCCAAAAAAAAAGTTTTAAAAAAAACTCAATTACTTTTTACCCCAATAGTTTTTCCAGTCTAGCTCATCACGTGGCTACATGAATGCTTGTGCCTGAATAAAGCAGCTGTGGGTGCAAGAGCAAGGAACAGTAGATTCATAAAGGTCAGAGCAGCAGCAGAAGTGTAATGCCACCTTAACATGCCCATAGAACTACATGGCAGGGTTTCAGGAGACAAGTGAACTTATCAAACAGATCTGCCTTGCTCCTGAGCAACTAACTCATTCATTCACACCTATCCTCTTTTGCTAATTGCAGTCGCTCACGACAAGGCCCAATGCATGGCACGTTTGGTAGAAAAGAGGGGATGGCTCATGTGGCAAGCAGCAAGGAAAACAGGACTTCAGCTTTTGGTAGCACCAAGCAAAAAGCAATTTCAGCTAACTAGTGAGAGCAGCTACATTATGCATAAAGCATCATGATTTTATCATCATCTCACAAGAACATAAATTTTGTATGAAAATATAATCTCTGGGTTTATTTGTAGCTTTTTTCCCCCTCAAAAATATACTCCAGTTCATCAAAAACTCTGGTTCATACCAAATAAAAATTATTCTAGCATGGCTTTGGAAGATCCAAGTTTCCTACCTGCAAAGTTTGTTGGTTTCTTTTCTCAAATTTCTTCAGAGAAGGTCCCCTACAATACTACTGAATATAATATTATTTCAATGTTGTCATCTGCTGTTGTTTTGGGTTACTAAACAAATTCCACCTTGTATTTTGAAAAAGTTGAACAAAGTAGACGTTACAGAGTGTCTGGAGTTCGTCACTATACAAAGTGTATCACTGCATTTTATAGCATGCACCCTTAAGGGATACAGCTGGGCATTTCACAGATTTTCTTAGCACTGGTTCCAATTAAAAACAAGAGTATGACGTAAAAGAATTTTTTTTAGTCCACCATATTTCGTATTTGTGAAAATGTTCCTTTATTTATCACTTGCGTAGTCTCTGAATGTCTTTCAGAATTGCAGTGCCTTGTATCCCCCAGTTTAATCATAGGTAGGTGTCATACTACCACATATTCTGTCCTTCAGGTTGCTTAAACACAAAATGATCAGTGACATATTTCAATGCTATCTATGCCTTTTTTGAAGCTTAATTTGGAAGAATCTTTTTATATCTCTGCTGCATGAGTTTTTTCCCATTTATTTTGAAATTCAGCTGAAATCATCTCTTCTCCTTACACTGTAACATTTAATCTCTCTTCTTCCACAATTAATTTACCATTTCAACAAGACTTGGCAAGGCTTTATGAATACTGCTGATATGAAACTATTAGTGCAAAAAAGGAAGTTGCAACGTGAAAGATTTTTTTTTTACTTTTTTTTTTAAGCAGGCTGCAGGAATACACCACACCAAGATGCTGCTCTGGGGTTAGTTTAAGTGTCCCATTGCTAACAAAGTTTCCTGTTACATAATGGATAATACAACTAGAATTATTTTTTTAGCTTTTTAAATGCCATCCTACCTTGTATCATGATCTCCCAGAAATCAGCTAAGGCTTTATCTTCCACCTTTGATTTCAGGGCCCGTAGAAAATCGTTAAAGCATTGCACCTTGGACAGCTAAGAAAAATAAGCAATGATAAACAAGAAGTAATTCTTCATGAAGTCATCTAACATGGTGAACATAAAAGTCGCTACAGATTTTGGGTTTTATCTCTACTAAAACCACGAGTTCTAAGGAATGGTGGAGTCACAAAACCTGCCTTTCAGAAAGCTAGAATTCCTTTTTTGTAACCAGCTTTATTGAAGAAGAAATTTGTAGGCTTGCTTATTTTTCTTTTACAAGCATCAAGTCATAGGCATTCTGGTTTTATGTTTAAAAGAAAACAGCAAATAATACCAGAGAAGCTAGTCCCCATTCCAGTCTGAATAAAGAAACACAAAATGCAAATATACTTCTAAGCTTTCAAACAGCGTAACAGATTTTAATCTACAAATCAATTCCTGTTTGCTGTAGCAATAAATTATCAAGTTTCTAATATAGCAAATAGGCTCATCATGTCTTTAATTTGAAAGAGATGAGAGTTTTCACATATTAGCATTACCTTCACAGCCTCCTCTCTGAAAACTCTGATACAATTGATCCCTTTCATGTAGTACTGTGAACCTTTATTTTCCAGGAACTGATCAATGCGATTTATCAACTGCTGACTCACTGAAAGAAAAGGAGAAATAAATAAATAAATCAATCAAAGAATGCACACTTTCAAGGCAAAAAATATTCTTCCTTTAAGTCTCTCTTTTTCTGTTCCACAGGCATCTAAAGAGTTAACCATACCCATACCTCCTCAAGCTCCTCAGGTGGATAATTGTTATCTAAGCTACTGACAATTACTTCAGTCTCTCTGGAAAAGCTAGACACACTGTGAAGAAACCCAAGAATGGCCACAGCAAAAGTCTCTCCCTGAAAGCCAAGGAAGAAAGCACTGGCCTAGCTTGTTCAACAGGAAGTCAAACCAGAACATCCGGGATCCTAAAGCTGCAGGAGGTTATGTTCTACAATGCCCCTAAACATCCTTTGAAATACATGTATATTTCAATAAAAGCGTTACATCTACAATGAACATGTAATAATGTCAAAACAAGATCTGTAGGGTGATTGCAGTTAAAAGACTACCTTGTTATTGATATTAGAGTGTGTCTTGTCTTTGGACAGGTAGTTTGATAATTTTTCATCGGAGCAATGCTCTTTACAATTACGGAGGTAGGTATTATAAACTGTGCATGCCTGACAGAGAGAAGCAGAGGCAAACAATGAGGCTTGTACCAACAAGAAGGGGGATGCTAGTTTCATCTCACTGTCGAGCTCTGAAAAGGTAGGTAGCTGTAAAACACGCAAACATGACAAGTGAAAATGTCACCAAGAGCTCTGCAAGCCCAACTAAATTTTGCTGGATTTTAGTACTTTATTTTCTTTATGTTTAGTTACAGGTGAGGCACTGTCCAGTTTTACCCTCAGGCAGACACCTCAGCCTGGGAAAAGACAAGCGTGAGGAGGTTACAACAGTGATTTATAAACTCAGAAGCATTACGAAAAGGATGAATAGGGAGTGGTAGTCCACCGCCTCTCTCTAAACAAGAGCAAAGACTTGGGTTAAGAACAAATTTTAAAAAGTACCTCTTCAAACAAAACCAGTTAACCTCTTTACCACAGGCTGCTGTGGTATGCTACAAGTTTTCACAGCTTAAAAAAATGCTTGAACAAATTCTTAAAACAGGAACTCTAACAAGGGAGATTGAAGATGATTTTGCCATTAAGGAAGAAAATGCAGGAGCGCACTCTGGACAAGTTACAGCATCTGCCTATCCTGTTCTTGTACTGTTAAAGACGGGTTACTGGATTAGCAGAACCTTTAGGCTGACCTACAGCCCTTACGTTCAGATGTTATGAGCACAGATGTCACTACAAGTATTTCAGCCATGGAAACATCAACATAGAAAATCATCTGCCAGAGTTCTAGAAGAGACAAGGATAAGTAAACATAGGGAGAAGCAGACATCATTTAAATACTGTATTCCACTCTGCTCACTATAAGCTTACACAGCAGGAGCTGTTATATTTATGTTCTATAAAATGCCTAAATGAACTGAATCTGAAGAACAGCATCTCTGAAAAGAGCAAAAAAAGACATGGTTGATATTCTCTCACTAGCTTTTGACTCTGTAGAGCTTCTAGAAAAGAAGGCGGATAACGGTTCTGTCCAACAGCAGCTATCACACAAGAAAGTGCTAAGTGCCTGCTGCTCCAGAGGTGATCAGCTCACTCTATTTATTTATTTTACTGGTAGCTGACAAACTAAATTGAAGTCTCACTGCTTAAGCTACCCAAGTTAAGTCAGTCCATTTTTTTCATGGTTAACGATTTTCTCATTAAATGTTCTAATTTCTTACGAATTGCACTAATAAAAGCAAGTCCTGCTGGTGTTTTCAGTGGTGGTGAGGTTTTTTTTAAAAACGCTGCCTTTTCATTGATGTGTTAAATTAAAACCCCAGGCACTATGAGGGTGCAATAAAAGTCTTTATTGTCAGAATGATTCCAGCATACTGTTTGAAATTATCAGACACTCTACTTCCTCTTTTGCGTTTAATTTTTTTAAAATCCCTTTCCATTTGATTGCACTGGCAGGCATTAGAAGAAAAGACTTTTTCTTGCTACTGACTGTGAGCTGCCTCCTTTTGAAATCTGTTGTAAGGAACTAAAAAAAAACCCTACAATGTTTTACTAGGCACTGAAAGACCATAATATATGCAGGAAACAGGTTACATGGCAACAATATTTTAAGTCAGATTCACACCTTGAAACAGCTTGGCTAAAGTTGGGTCTGTTCATTGGGTCTCCCATAAATGACAGGCCAATGATTGATGCATCTAAAATAGATAAAATTCCTGTGTTCTGATTAGACTACAAAATTACTTCAGGGGGCCAAAGACAATAATGAAAGACAGTAGATAATGATTGTAACTGGAAGTTCTCTAAAGAGGACTCTGTTCCTTTACACTTCTAGGTTTGAGAACTTTGTTGATTTCCTGCTGCCTGTCATCTGCCCTTCCATTACTGTGAATCTTTGGTTTTGGCTGCTGCAAAAAAACAGATCTCCCTGTCTTTGGAGAAAGGCATGTTCTGCATAAAGATGTCTATTTAACTAAGCTGTGAACATTAGCATTAACTCTGGTATGTCCCACACAAATCTCAGGCATTGGGGTTTTGAAGAACAGGTCCTAGACTTACAAACTGACAGCCTACTCAGGCCACTACTGTGTAATAACAACTTTTTTTTCTTCTCTCCCAACTTCCCTCATCCCACACACACATTCAAGGAAGTGCACTAACGAACTTCTACATTTTGCATACACTGGAATTCCAGCACTCCTAATAACCACCATGTTCATCAGCAGAACATCCCGAGAAATTTTAATCTTCTGCTTCCTCCTTCTACTATACCTGATTGATTAGATAACAAATACAGTGATTAAAGGCTGGAGAGCTACAGGCAAAACCAAATAAATAAATAAATCTTTGAATAGACAATCTTTTAGTTCTAACAGAATTTAATCCCTTCCCCACTGGCATTCAGATACATTCCCTACTCTAAAATACATTCATCAGTGCCGTCACATTTCCTCGTGAAATATGCCATGAACAATTATATTCACTTGTTATCTCTGAACAGTTACAGTACAAAAGCATAGTTATATTTTCATGTTTGTTCAGTTCAGTCCTTGGTCTTGATTACTATGCCAACCAGATTACAAAATAATAATAGATAAAACTGTATTATAGTCGAAGTACTTGGAGATTTTTTTTTCCCCTAAAAAAAATAATCAGGTTAAAAAAAAAAATAGTTTTCTGTAGACATGAGACTCCTGTTGTTGTCAATTTTTTGATTTATCCACTGGTGGCGGTAATGATTTGTATTCATTGCTTAAAGTAAGTCACTGACAAATCAGTTAAACCACCTGATAATTAATTTTAAGCTACTGCTTTGTAAGTATCATCTTTTTGTAACCGAAAAGAAGAAAGAGATTCTAAACTGAAAAACTGTCCTAATTTTTAAGGACTTCCTTCACCTTTAAACCAAAAAGTAAGAATTTTAAGATCAAGGCTGTTGAACTACTCCAGTGTCCTACAAGGTGCTGTTCAATTTGGAAATTACGTCTCTAAATAGCCTGTGGGTATGGATCAGAACGATTTAGGCTGGATGACTGAAGGACGGACAGCCCAAATCCCCACTCAAATCAGAGCTGCTGTGGATCAGGTGGCTGAGTGTTCCACAGACTTAAGTTCTGAGTAGCTCCAGTCTCCAAGTTCTCTGGGTCCCTCTTTCTGTGTTTGACTATTGTGATTTTTATTACTTTTTTTCCCTATAACAGCTAATTCAAATTCTGTTTGTTGCAACTCAAGAGCTTTGCATCTCACCCTATCGCTATGCCCTTCAAAGATGAATCTGGCTTCATCTTCTCTGTGAAGTAGACACATAGATAACTTCAAAGTGATTTTATATACTCAAGTATTTGTTTTGCAAATACTTCTCTAATGACTGAATCATTTTCATCAAACAAGTCATTGCATTTGGCCTACCTAGCAGCAGAGCATCAATAGTCTCTGAAATACATAAAAATATCCAGTAAGATAAAAATGCAGATGAACTACAAAGACATATTCCAACAAAAACTGAAAGTAAATACTCTTTTTTTAAAAAACACAACCTTTGGTCTAGAAAGGTAGTTAACTATACACATTTCTACAGAAAATCTTGCAAAAAAATAACATCCTTGTTGCAACTGCTTAATAAATTCCCACTGCAAGTCTCTTATACACAATTCTTTTATGCACACAAAGCATCCACTGCAAAACCAGTGTTTTACAGTTTACTTAAGAAGCTATCTACACGGCATGGCAAAAGCACCACACCTCAGGCACAACAGAATATTTGATGAAATCTATACACGTACTTACTGACTCTTAACTTTATTTTTTTTCTAGAAATGCCTAGGAATAAAAATATTAACAAACTTACTATAAATATAAAAATGAGAGTTTGGTACAGTTTGTCTCTGGACATTTGTTCTTTTGTCCATAAACTACAGTTGTCACTGCAGATTTCTCTCTTCACCAATAATCAGTAAAATAAAAAAAAAGCTCTTTGAATTACAGGACTTCAGACATCACATTCTCAAGTAAGAGTCCTGTAAGAGGGAATGAAATCTGGCCTACAAACTCACACAGAAAGTTTACAAACCAAAGAAAATACTATTCATGTGTCAATATCTTTTTTTTTTCTCCCCTTTAAGACATCCTATCTTCTATAGAAGCCTATGAAAACACAACATGCCACATCTGACACCTTCTGCTCTCCAGAAATGCAGACATGGATGGGAACTGTAAATAGTACAACCGGATGAACTGGTAGTCATGTGGCTACTCCTTTGGCATTACAAAGATGGCAAGAACTCACTGCATTTGAGAATCTCCTTTGCAGGCACAGCAACGAAGAAACTCAATTGTACAACCTTGGGAGTAACAATTAGATTTTACTCAGGCAACTAATCTATTTTATTTGCATTCATTGACAAAAATGTCAGAAGCTGTTATCAGAAGACTGCTCTTTCTGATGACTGTGCATTTGCAACCCGCTCAAAATAAGACCTGCATAAAATGACATCTCCCTAGCCATGAATGCAGATGAAGTGAAGATATCTGGAGGGGAAACACAACACAGTTACACGAGCAAGCGACATTAACCAGTAAGCTGACACCATCACACACAACTCATCACGTAAGCAGTAAGTGGGTCCCTACTGCAATAACCTACACAGATGTCAATTGAAAACAAAGTTGATTACTGTTTCAGAAATTGAGCTGCCAGTCTCAGAAAACCTATCCCTAAGACCCTTACCAATTTGATACTCTTAGATTTTCTAAAACTATGTATTTACACATTAGTGGCCCACTTCTCACGAACAGCCAATGCATCATTTCTCCTGCTCTGGTCTGCTGTGGGATGCAGCATCAGACACGGGCTAACTGGCACTTAGGCTTCTCCTACAAATGGCACAAATGGTGATCATCCAATCCCAGTCAGGCCACTGCAAGAGATGCATTGGTACTCATTTTTGATGATAAATATACCATCAGGACTTCATACGAGATGTTTCAAAAAAAAAAAAAAAAAAAAAAAAAAAGTTATTCCCCTTGCCATACTTTGCTCTTGGTAACTTTAAAATTTTGTCGAGAGACTTGCTGTGGACTGAAGAGGACGTGTGCCATTAACCTGCATCTTAATTAAAAAGCCAGTGTACTGTCAGTATTGAAAGTACAACTCTTCCTATTGCTACAACTTCTTTATCTACCAAAAAAACCCACCCGCAATCAAACAGTTGAAAGGTCTTTCTCCTCCCTATAGAAGGACTCTGTTGCTATTTTGTTTTAAATGAGAATGTAGGCTCTGTTCAGTTTGGAACGAATGCTCTTTTTTATACAAGAAAAAAGCAAAACAGGATGCAACCCAGCAGTTCTCCTGTCTGCATCCTGACATATATAATGTTGGGGGGGTTTTCCCCAATAAACTATTTGAATGCCATAGATCATCCTTTCCTGCAAAGACACTTTACATTTCACATGTTCTAGTAGAAGAAAAAGTTTCACCATTAAATAGGACACAAAATTATACCAAAAAAAACCCCCTTAGAACCACTGAATAGTTTTAAGGCAAAATTTACTATTTACATAACCAGAATGCAATCCAGCAAGCCATTAAAAACATGCCTGTAATGTTTTATGTATTAAGCTACCTAAAAGGCTGTAAAGCAGAAAAAAAGATTATGTAGAAGAAAAGAAATAATATGCAAAGCATGTTTTTATTTATAGTGGCTTCTGCCTTTCCTTTAAATGGGTGACGGCACTACATCCTATCTAACTACCCCTTATAATTACAGAGCAGATCACGCATAAAATAAAAGCAGATTGCTCAAAATTTCAGAAGCCATCCAAACATGTACTGCAGTTATCTCCGGCACAGCTACCAAGCGGACAAATTGAAGCACTCTTTAGTTAAACCTTCTTCAAGGGTAATCACCATACTTATTTCTGCCTTAAAGCTTTCCTACAGGATAAAATTAGTTATAGTAACGAAGTAGTCAACTGTTTCACAGCTTCTGTGTTCTAATATATTGTACAACGCTCTTTTACTGCTTCTTAACATACCTGAGATTTGAGAACACAATTCCAAATGTTTTTTTCCATAAACAATTTCTTCTGGATCTAATGCAAAATCCATGTAAAAAGCTGGCTAGCTGGCTTATAGGTACAGAAATTCTGGAGAGAAATAGCTATGTAGGCTTTAACAGATGACCACAAATCAATATACTACTCAACACCCTCTTCAAACTATGTCCAAAAGGACCAAAGGCCTTGTTGAAATACCTAGCACCTCACTTCAGCACCTCTGCAAATCTTTTTCTTTGAAAAGAAATGCTACATTAGTGGCTATTCAGCAGATGAGGTTTATCTTGCCACAACATTCAAAGCACCCTTTAAAAAAAAAGAAAAGGACCCCATCCATCTTGTGCATTCTTTTTAAGAGACCTTTGGATTACATATATCTCTGTATAGCTATTCCAGTAGGGGAACACCATACAAACAGATGATAATTCCATCTTATTTTCAGACTCAGGGCATGCAAGACAGCAGCCGACCTGTGCTTTGTATTCCTCCTCACCTCTGCATCAAAACCCTGTCTTGCTGTATGCTACGAATAGATTCAGTACACACAGAGCCTTCTCTCATCTGTAAGGGTCACATAATACCTGCTCATTACACCCTAAGTTCACCTGTGCTTTCTTTTGCTCACAACGAGCAGTAAGAAATGATCTTCACATGCAAAGATTCAAATCTCTGGCATCAGATTCTTATTTTTTCATAGAACAGAGTAAGTAGACTGCAGAAGACACGTTTCTCACACCATGCACAGCCAACAGCCCTCCAAGCCAGAAAGATCCTGTGAAGCCAGATGAGAAGCAGATACCCAGTTTGAATGAGACAGTCAGTCAATACCAAGGGATCTTCTATTAGAAACACCTGAGGAGTTGCTCAGATGCCTCAATGTAGCTCTCTAGTGCCATCTTACACAAACACAGGTATCTGAGACTTTCAAATGGGAAAGGCAAATATTGACATGGGAATTATAAGGGACACCTTTCTTGGCTGAGCGGAAGCTAAGCAATAAACTCCAGAGCATCTCACACAGCACTAGAAACTTATGTTTAGACAAATGGATTGCATTTACTAAACCCTGAAGATGTCACTATAATTAAGTAATAAAAAAATAAATATAATTAAGATAGATAAAAGTCATTCACCATCTCTAAAGTCAGCATTTTTCTGCTTCACCAGAATTCGGAAATCTTCTCCTGGGTTAACACTGCCAACCTACAAAAAAAAAAAAAAAACCCAATACAATTGTCTACCAATAACCACCTCTTTCTTCTTGTGAGGCAACAAGAATCTTTAAATTTCTGTTTATTTTAATACAGAAAGCTCTACGCTTGTCTGCCTGCAGCCGCATAAAATGCAAGCCTTACAGTGTGTGTTAACGTGCAGAGCTCCTAGCGAAGGTTAGGTACGACATGAGCAAGATGGACTTACGCTTACTGTGCTGCACTGTTATAAGCCAACCATGTTCTCTAGGGCTTAGAGGTCAGAAGCACAGTAATTCAGGTTATCTGCTAGTTCAGCTCTGAGACTTTCTGTAGCACAGACCTCTCACTAACTTTGACAGATGCTTAATGAGGAATGGGAGCTCCCACACGTGTGGGTACAGAATCATTGGTTTGCCAGTCCAATAGGAAGCTCAAAATTAAAAGCTTGCACTCAGTTCATCTACCCTTTCTGGCCCAGACTGACATCTTAAAGCTGAAGCTCTAAATGGGCATACAAGTGCAGAAACCTTACAAAGGAACTAAAAGCAGGTCAAATATAAAAAAAAACATTTACTGAAAACCAGATGCAAAAACTTTAGAAAAAAAATTACATGGCTTAAAATTTCGTTTCAGGAATCAAAATTCTCCTAAGTTTGTTTGAAATTTTTATGCTTTCCTGTCAAAATAATTCATAGATATTTCAATAAGCTTGCTTGGTCTTTTCGTGTTTCTTTTAAATCTGGCAATGCCACTTTTCAGGAAATATCAGAAATTTATGTTAGAAGTACAGAATATTTAAATCTTTTTAGATTTTAAATCTTTTTAAAATCTCAATCATGCATTTTAAAAACCAACCTTAAAGGATAGCAAATCTAAAAATAAGTGAAGTTATCTCAATATTAATTCACTTTTTTTCCTGTAATACAAAAAAAAAAAAAAAAATCAAGTAAAGGAAGGAGCACAGCTATGATACAGGCTTCATCTACCCATGTACGCAACATCTGGAATTAATTTAGAACTAGCAGCAAGATGAAGCCAAATCTGTGATTGAGAACTTCAACCAATGCAGAGAACAGTCTCTAAAATCATAGTAACACCTTTGATTACAAATACAGAGGCAACTTCTACGTTGCAAATGATATGAAGGAGAGCAAGAACAAGATTCAACCACCGAACCCTAATTCTGAGATTCTGTTTTCTTCAGATCCTCTGGCTTGTCCTTTAGAGTCCTAGACATAGGGGCAGAATTTTGTCCCAAAATCTCCAAGACTGATGGAAACTTGTGCTAACATATGCCTAACAGCAGAGAAAGTTGTCTTTACACAAGTACGCAGTAATTTCAGTCATGTTTCAGCTAGAAACCCTCCTTTTATCAGGAATTCTGTATATTCACTATAATACACTTAGAGAAATTAATCTTCCCCTTTAATAATCAGATTTGTAAAAATATGCTTACAGAGGTGACATTGCCTTCAGCAAGTTTCATGATGCTAAAGCCACCTTCCTCATCTTCCATTTTTGGTTTCTTAGGAATGGGTCCATCTTCACTGCTGCAAATGAGAAGGACAAAAATTAATATAAACACTTAAGGTAAACTGTCCTGCCTACTAAGTAAGGAGTCAGTAAATTAATGAAATATACACTGAACACTAGACAAAACTTCATTCTATTAGCTGTTCCAAAATTAACACTAAATCATGCCTTATTTCTCCCCTGCACAAAGCAGACAACAGAAACAGAGATCAAACCTTATCTTAGCATAAAGCAAAGGCACTGCTTGTTGAAAGTGCGAGATTATTCATGCTTATTTCAGGAGTGAATTTATTTATACACATTTTCTCCACCTTTTTAAATACAGAATATCTCCAGTCACTTTATTTGGAACCCGTATATTGAGTTAACCTTGATAATTTACAGTATATGATTTACTGACTGACAGTACATTACATGACATTTGGTATTCTCATCAGATTCGTTCTAAACATGAAATGGCAATGAAAACTTAACATTTAAGTAAGAAATTAATTTAGTCTTCAAAAATTACCTGCTAGTTCCTGTCTTGGAATTGATAGCTACTATAAACCTGTTTACAGTGTGGCTTGTGAGACTAATTACCCATATTCTCCATCAGCACACCAGGGCTTTATAAACTCCACTTACAACAGTCAAAATGTGCTAGACAAACCCCAATTAAGTACGTAAGAACTCTCTCAGGACATTTTAAGCTACATCTCAAAATGCTTTCAGAAGACTATGTTATTTTTTAAAAGCTGATTGTGATTTTAGGCTACTTTCTCAGTTTTTCCTCACAGGTAACATATTCCAAAGCATATATTCAAATTAGGAACTTAATGGTAACATCTAATGTGCCAAACTTTACAGCACGTCTTGGCAACAGAAGAAAATCCAGGTAATCACAAAAGGGTAAGAAAATCAGACACTGTGTTCTGTGTCACCTAATGTGACAGGCTATGGACACAGAAGAATCGATTTCAGTTTAAGAATGACTGAAAGCTACTCAGCAATCTGAACAGCAGCATTTGTGTTCAAGGAATCTCAAAACAAAGAAGTTTTTCTTAAAAATTCTACTACCGCCGTGAAAAGAAGAAAATGCTTGACAACATAGGGGCAAAGCCAGAGATCCTGAACTAGGTGCCACTTTGCATTCTACAAGGTTAGAACTGATTTTAAAAATTGCATTGCACATTACAGAAGCAACCAACTATTAGAAAGAATTTGTACAGCCTTCCCTTTTGCTTTCTATGGTACACTCCTCCCCTACTTCACCATCCGTGTCTATCCCACTTCGTTTAGTAGTCCTCTCTGTCCTTTACTTAATTTTATGACTACTGAAATGAAATCCCTTCTCCTCAGCAACTCCTGTCACCCAACATAACCTTACTTATCACTCTAGGAGAAATGATGACTTTGGTTATGCCTCAGGACCAAGATAGGATACCTCGCTTCATTCTCAACTCTGCTGACTTTCTGGCTGACCTCGAAGTTGCTTGATTGTTTTGGACAGCTGATACGCCTGCCTGTAACACGAAGCAACTGACATCTATCTAACACCAGTGAGTTTAGAACTTCTACTTGAACCAAAATTCTTGTGTATTGACATGGTTTGATGACAGGTGCAAAGAACAATGAAAATTCTCTTTTACAATATTTTTCTCAAAAAGTTTTTGTAATCAATTGCAATGTCTTGTAATCTTTTTCCTCCTGCATTATTTTTATTGATGCAAAATGCTTTTGGATTGGAGGAAGGAGAACATAAATGATGATGCTGCCTTTAACTGCCTAGGACCAAATCTATAGCTGTCATTAACCAGTGCCGTGCAGCAGAAACTAATGAATCCATATCCATTTATAGCAGCCAAAGATCTGACATTTAGAATCTGTTACTGGTGATGCACTGATTAGCAGTATTTTTAAACTGTAAAATGTGCAACTACTATTTGAGAAAAATTAATAAAATACAAGATTAAAACACCCACTGTTACATTTATATAGAAGCCTCTCACATACTGCAAAGCTGGATGAGGTAACAGCCTCTCCAAAGCCAACCTAAGAAGGAGAAAGTAAAATGCTTTCTATTTTACTGGATTTTTTTAAATGACACAGAGCTTAGTAAAAGTGAAACAAAAGAATGCTGAATATTAAAATCTCTATTAAGATATCATGCCTATATTTATGCTGCCTTAATCCCATTAGACCTTAAAAATTAAACACAGATGAATCTGGTCAGTATGATGATAGGAGATGAATCAGTTTTAGAAAACAAAAACAACGGTCAAGAGAGCTTCAAGCCAACTTTTTCGAAACACTTGAGTGCACATGATCTAGATCTGATCATTTTAATAAATTGAATGTTATCTGCTGTTCAACATTTTCCTTAGCCATTGTTGCAGTGAGGTACTTTTTTTTATCAAGTGATTTAATTATATCACTCAGCTTTTCCCCAAATACAGAACAAAACCATACAGTTAACACTTCTGTTGTAGTAATGACAATACTACTTCCCATTCATAACTACAGCAATATCATTATTTTTTTCAATTTTTTAAATCCTATTACCATTCATTCTTCTTTGCATAGTTGAGCCTGCATCCTTTTGCCTCCCTTACAGATTTTTTTTAAACCATTTTCATGCCCTACATCAATTTCTATCTCAATTATTTTTATAGCTGCTTTCATCACCCCTCTAAAGGAAACCGTTTTTAAACAAAATAGCTTTTCTTCTTGCTTGTCAAACTGATGCCTTTCGGGCGATATGTTTTCAAGCAACCACCAGTAACTGGTCACTGGTTTTTGTTTAAATTCTCCCCCTAGCTTGTTGAACCTGAGTTTTGCCCTTTTTTTTTATTTTTAAAAAACACATATAAAGGTATGTATGTACGTACACACACAGAGAAACTGGGGCACAGAGCAATGACAACATAATTCAATCCGTATGAATTCACAGACACACCATGGCAAGACAGGCACACACAGCAAAGAACAAAATAAAAAGCAAGGTGTTTCCCAGTCTGTATACAGAAATGTGGTCGTTACTCCAGACCAGAAACGTGAGAAGGCCTGTGTCAAATCTTCCCAAAGACACTGTGCTGAGGAAGCTCTAGCCAACCCAAGGTAAAGGATATATGACAGCTCAGCTAAGCACGGCCTCAAAATGGCTCAAAGACATTGTTCCTAGCGCTGAAAGGACTGAGCTAAAAATGACAAAAGGGAGGGAGAAGGAGCTAACTGAGAACCCTCCTACATCCCAGGGGACCCACTAGTTACATTATAGGCATTCAATAAATTAAGCCCTAAGAAGCAGATTTTGTTTGAGCAAATCTATTTGGCTGGGGTGATGGTATCAATGCAGTAGCAGTTAAGCATTTATTCTTCATATTTGCAGCACAAATAAAGAAAACACAGTGCATGTAATAATAATAATAAAAGTATCTTAAAAACTGTTCAGACAATAGATGTTCCAGGAAGAATCTGTAACAGTTTGATTTTTCAAGCCATCCACATTTATTGCACAGCAGATAATAATTAAGCTGCTTTTCTTTTGATTTGGTATTCACAATGAAAACTACAGAACCACCTAAATCGAGCCTGATGAGAAGGAAGACTCATCTTTACAGCTAATTTAAAGCTCTGCAGCATTTATTCTAAACTAAATTAGACCCTCTGTTATTCTTATTCGAACTGCTTTATAACTACCACTAGGACAAACTGTTTGACCAGGAGACAGAAAACAATGCAACAGGTTTCCCAGAGAGGATGTGTAGTCTCCATCCCTAAGTATTTTCAAGACCAGACTGGATGAAGCCCTGAGTTATCTGTTTAGATCTCACAGGTGACCCTGCTTTGAGCAGCAGGTTGAACAAGAAACCTCATGAGGTCCCTTCCAACCTGATGGATTCTGGTATTCTGTGACAACAAATACAGACATAAGGAAGCTACAGACTGCTTCCTGGTGTGTCTTGCCCCATAATAGTAAGACCACCACTATTCACAAGATACCCCAAACATACTGTGGTATGACAATATTCTCCACCCATCAGCATTTTTTGGTGTGGAGCTCATTGATCTTATGTTCAAAAGACTCTAAGCCTGCTTCAGCCAGCAAAACCAACTTGAAGTGTAAAAAAAGTTTCCAAAAAAAATCCATACATCTCCAACTTACTTGTCTTTGAAGATGTCTTGTGCAGTCTTCTCTTCTTTTTTCTTGCCAACTTCCTTTAGGGGGAAAAGTGCTTTTATTTTTTCAAGAGGAGCCTGACACCTTTCTTTTACCACAGAGGGCATCTCCAGCATCTCTAAAAGGTGCTGTTCAATTGGTGGCAATGGCTCATTGGGGTGAAACGCCTTATGCTGCAAACACTGCAAGAAACAATTTCAGCAAAGAAAAACATTTAGTTTATGTGCCTTTAATATAATGCCTATATGCCTGACATCATATGGTACACGCAAAATATCCTCCATGTTAAAGACACTACCTTCATATTGCTGACAAATATTCCAGCTCACAAGTGGATTGAAAGTCATACAATCAGCTGTTTAAGGAGATTAATAATTATATTAAACAAGAATACTGAAGGAAATGAGTGTTCCCACACTCACTGAGAAAATTATTGGGAAAATCACAGGAATGAGAGTCATCTATATCTATTCAGCTTTTTAACTTCACTTATCTTTAAAATGCAGTTCTATTACAAAACAGTCACATGGAAGAGATTTCTACACATTCCAAAGTTAGGCAATGAAATACATACACGTATTCCAGTTATTGTCACCGTTTATTGTCCCTCAAAGAAAATATTTCCTCTTGGTCAGTAAAACTCTACGCATACAAGAGACATTTTCACCAGTTTAAGAGCAAATGGTAAGACAGAAGTTAAATTTGCACAGGTGAGGCACAGAATATAGGTATGTTTGCAAATCAGCTTTGAAAAGAGTGAGGGAATGAAGGGGCCTGACAGATGTACAACAAATTTGGAATAGATGGTAGGAGCTATGGAGGAGAAGCCTTTTTCACCAAAGTGTAAAGACAGTGCACAAAGCCAGGGAGCCAAGCAGAGGGAGGGAGATGAGTGAATGAGGCAGGCTACAGAAATTCCATTGCGAATTTTAAAAACCAAGTACTCACGTCTTAACTGTTTTGAGGCGTGGGATAGCAGTAGAGATTATGTGCATGTGCATATATATGCAGATACCACTGCATGCACACACACATAAAAACATGTGACATGCATGGGAGAATAATTTTTCCAAGCCCATTGTACTGAGTGAATTAGACACAAGTGTGAAGGTAACTACTCAGTAAACTAGGAATATAGCAGACACTTGCTCCCATTGGCTGTCAGACGACATGACATTAATTTAAAAAACAAAACCAAAGCAAACAAAATCCTCCATTCATGCTGAAAAGCTGCCAATAAAGAAAATCCAGACCATATGCTACACATCAATACAGATGTGCTTTCATGCTGCCATTAAGATTCCAATCCATATTAGAGCATACTTTCAAAAGCAGGCAGTCATACAAGGTTACTGATTTGGAAACACTTGTAACAATTTAAGGCATAATTATATCGAAACAGAGTAAAAACATTGCTGGAAGCTGCAGTAATGGCTCTTGTGATACAAAAAAAACCCCCAATATTAAAACAACATTAGGGAACTGAATTAAACTCACAAAGCAAAAAACCCTGTTATGAACGCATTTTTCAGGCTTTTGCACTTGAAAGCTCTATGTGTGCAGCCGCAAGAGCTGAGCAGACCGAGTAGCCACAGACTCCACTTGTTCCTGTTTTTAGAGTAGATGACGACTTCTGAAACCTGAGATGGCAGGTACCATCGAAACTCAGCTGCTAAACAAAGACGAAGTTGAACAGACTTAACCTGGAGTTTCTAATCCCAAACAGTCCCTTTTAACCTCGCCTCCTCTTCCTTCTGCGCCCAGCAAGAACCACTCCCACCTTCACTGGCTAGAGACTACCCATGCTGTCACTGGCCTCCAGACTCACCATTCTATTCCTGCATGTTGTCAGCAACATACTAGCTCCTCCTTCATCTTCCTAATTTGCTTACATGTCCAGCCTAGGGGTGTAGCCAGCTTTCAGAAACAGGGGTCACACTAAGGTACCAGTCAATGGATGTAAAGAAGTGGGCTTTTCACATAACTAATTCCAGGATAAGCAATGGCATAAATGCATGAATACAAAGGAATTTACTGCAAGAAAGTATCCTGCCCTGTTCTCTTCCATACGGCATCTAGGAACTTTTGCAAGAACACATTTAGCACATCTTTAATTCCTACAAGAACCTGGTAGTATTTAAAGCCTTAAAACATGGGAGATTCATTCAGCTACCTAAAAGAAAGACAAGCATCTAGTCTATACCAGTCACCTATTCACTATACACAACCACAACTATCATGAACCTATGATCTCCGAAACAAGAAGGATCGATTACTTCCCCAAGGTTCTTTTTTCATGGATTATGGAATAGACTTGGACAACCCAGTTTACACTAGTTAGATAGCTGTTGTGTGGTTAAACCTGTGTGAACTACATCCCAACACAAGTGTCTTAGAGCTCATTTACACCTAGTTTGTGACGATTTCAAGATGACCCTCCAACAGATCCACTACATTCAACAAAAGAAAAGATCACTTGTTGCTGAAAGCCCTCACAGACTTCCCTGAGCGACCTCCTG
Organism: Leptosomus discolor; assembly: GCF_034619465.1. Taxonomy (NCBI): domain Eukaryota; kingdom Metazoa; phylum Chordata; class Aves; order Leptosomiformes; family Leptosomidae; genus Leptosomus; species Leptosomus discolor. Next base: position 16,667,971 of record NC_141395.1, on the reverse strand, counting down.
TCCTCCTGCTGCTCTGCTTTTAGAAATGACATAACCATACAGTCCAATCAGTTATAAACAAGCTCAGCCCTCTAAGGTAGCTTACATGAGGTCTAACAAGAGCCGCTACAGCATATTTAGATGCAGACTCTGCAGCTGAATCCCATGAACTATGCAGTGCTGCAGGCCACCGTCCCCACAAACCTTCCCCACAGGTCTGCCTCAGTACAGAACAATCATTATTGAGCAATTTGTTTATTTGGCTATCAAATAAAATGCACTGCATTCCCCAAATGTCTCACGTGCTTCAAATCCCTGTATTTAAGAGGAACAACTTAACGACAGAAGTCTGCCACCACAAAAGCTATGGAAGTTCACTTAGGCTTTTCTGGAAGCAAGGAATAAAAGTTGAAACTCTGGATATAGGATATTCTTCATCTTCCACTGCAGCAAGCATTAGCAACTCTTTTCCACCCACTCTGTCATTTCCTGATGCTTACCACTATTTCCACAGATATAATTTAGCTTGACGTTTCTGTTTAAATTCTGGCTCTTGTCACTTATAATTCCAAATATCTTCCTGAGGCAACAGAGCAAGGGAATGAAGGAGGAGTACATCCTTTCTTCAGAGTTATTTTTCCAAACCATTTATAGGTCCTGTTCAGCCCAATCAATTTACTGGCTACTTTCAAAAGAGTACATGTAACTTCTCTTCATAGTTCTTACAGATCCAGCAGTGCCACTTGGTATAAGAGCAAAATATTAAGAATCTGGAACACGTTCACAGCAAAGGAGAGCAATCTTTCTGCAACTTATACAGATTAATAGCAGTTTTGTAACCAAGACAAAAAAATGGGGCTGTGTGTGGCCAAAAGAAAGCGCTAAAAGGATTGGTAATTTAGTGTTTTATAAACAGCAAGCCCTGTGGACAGGAACTGTGTACTACCTAGCACACTGAAACAGTCAATAAATACTTTTTCCATCAGTAGCGCTCACCCTTACAAAATCCTATTAGCCTCTAAGGAAACTGGTGAATTACGCAGTTACTCTTTTCTAGCAGCACTTGACTCAACTGCTGGGACAACACCATCATACTGTTTCAGAAGACAAATGGCACATCTAAACAAGTATCTTTCATTGATAACCAACATTCACTGAACCAAAAGAATGAAAAATTATATTTAGCAATATAACAGAGGAAACTCTATCCCATGTGTTTTATTTACAAGCAAAACCATATTTGTTTTGTAATACCCAAGCTTTACAATCCTTCCTAAAAAACGAGTCACACAGATGTTAATCCATTTTAAGCTCCTGCCCAGTAATAACCTTCTACTGACCAAATCTTGCATTCAGTGTCTTGTCAATATGACTGGCAGAATTTGAAGGGAACACTGAGTTCTTCAGGTGTCAATCAGAGCAGGATTTGAAGACACTGAGTTTACATGTGTTTCTGGAACATACATATGACCTTCAGATCCTTTGGTTCTTTTGACAATACTGAGGTAGCATGGCTTTTAGAAGCTAGGATAAGTTTTCTTAATTTAAAAAAGCATCTTCTTCCTACTTGTAAACCAAAAAAATTTCATTTGGAATTGCTGAGATATGATAAACATGGTTGCTATAATACCACTTTCAGTCAATTTTCAGAGTGGAGTCATGCACTCAATATATTTCCATGGTTCTGTATACAACACAATTCTGCAGCTGCATAAATTGCAACGTAATTTTCCTTATTTTTGAATTTGCTGTGTCATTTTTTTTGAACACTTGAATTCAAATGTATAATTAAGTCTCTCATCCTCACAGTTGCAATGAAAACCTTCATGATATGAAGGGAATGTAAATCAAAATGTAGACAGCTTAATACAATAACTTCAAGAAGTGTGAACTGTTCTGCTCGCCTGTGAAATACATCAGCTCAGACACCCAAAAGGAGTATTTTAAATGTCAACAATGTTAACCATTTACTACTGATCAAGTTCACCTCAGACTGATCTGTTTTGGAGCCACTGCTAGATGCAACAATGCACAGAAAAGTGACTCTGCTCAAGATTTGATGGGAAACAGAATGAGAAGCTAAAGAGATCCCAGATATTCAGTCAATTTCTGTCTTTGCCCAGAAGCTGAAGATCGAGTCTATGTCCACACCATGATTGCTGCAATACAGTGTTGAGACACCCAAGTAAGTTTTAACTTGTCTAGTCTACGTGCCTGTGAATATCACCGATGCTGTTGCAGACACCTCAGCACAGATGCCATTTCCCTTGCTTCCGGAAACCAGAAATTTTAAGAATAAAATTTCTATGCATCAGGGACAACACAGAAATCACTGGCTACCCTACACTTTAATGCAAAAGAATTTATATTCCCATCTTCACAATGCAGATCCTTCCAATGTGAAATGGAAAAAGACCAAAAGGTGAAAAGTCTTAACATAAGAAGTTTTTAAAAGATGTCATATATTTCATCTCACCTGATATAATCTCTGAAATTGAGGGTTTGGAATTTTGCTGGGCTTAAACAGGTCCTCAAAGGTTTCTCCATCATCATCTTCAGAAACCAAATTCATAGAATCAATCAAAGAGTCAACAGCAGATAACTGATCCGCTAAGGAAGCAATTACATACAAAGAAAAATTAAATACACTTGCAGATGGAGGCATTTCTTGAAACAATTTACAAATGAAGATCCAATTCACAATGCGAGATTTTGACCAAGTCATTACGTCCCACAGAACGCACGGCAGATATAAACATGCCAATAAAGAATATGGATAATGGACACAGTAATAAACCCCCTGCTTTATTTAAGGACTACAATGTAAAGTCACAAAGCCTTTTTTTTCCCCCCCCCAAGACCTCAATTATTGCCTCCTTTCTGCTTCCATTTTTCTTCTTTTTCAAGATGTTTTTATTTGCAACAGAAGGTTTATAGGCCACTTAGAAAATAAGAACAGTTGGTTTGAAAAACCAAATGGCGTAATATAAATGTTACAAGTTATGATTGCAAATTAACACAGTTCACAACAGTCAATTATTGCTTTGGTAAGACAGGTTTTACATTTGTTTTCAAACTGCTGGTTACAGGCAAGAGAATCGAAACCATTTCAGAAACGACCCAGCATGCTTTATATACCTTGACATGCAGATGCCAAATCAATGGATTTCATAACAAATTAAAGAAGTGGGAGTGGATTTTAAACTACATCCATTTACTTTCATTGCTGTGCAAAATTTTCGGAATGGTGAGTCAAGCTTTGTATGGCTACGTGTTCCAGGGCTCTCCAAAGACACCCTCCATCTGAATCTGGACACCATTAAGTGCATGCTTTAAAAAAACATCACACCACAGAAAACACAGTCTTTGCCTTTGCTCTTTGTATTAACACACTATTCTGCAACTGGCTACAGTACCACCTTTGTATGAACAGAGCCGATGCCTCTATTCTAATCCTAGCTAGCTAATCACATACTGTAGCTCCCACCAGGTTTGGTCATCTAGTCTCCCAAATTAGTTCAAAGATCAAAGGATACAGAGGACTAAATCTCAGATCACTGTGATAGAGATCCTGTGAGACTAATAATCCTATAACCAGAGCCAGAAGTCATTTAACAGGACAGTTTTAAAAGACTGCCTGGAAACCTCAAGTCTGCTCAGCCTGCAACTAAGCTGGCAGTTTTGATACAGGCTTTACACCTCAAGACAACATCACCATAATGTATTCCCAAAGGGCTGGGGTTCTTTTCCTAAGCCAAAATAATGACAAAGCTTATCTTTTCACTGGAAAGCCAAATATTCTAACTCTTTTAGAGTGTCTTAAAGGAAGACAAGTAGCTTGCTTTGTTCAGCTGCCTAGCGAAGGACTATCTTACCTGTGGGAATGCATTTTTTATTGTTTTTCAAGGATGAAAATATGTACTGTCTTAAGTCTTCCATGTAGGGTAGTTGCACGTAGATGAGACACTGAGCGAGACAAAAGAAAGAAACAACTGAACCTGAAGAAAAAAATCTGAAGTGTCCCAGAATGCCTGATCCGGCCAATATAAACATAAGAAAAATCCAAAGATCTAATAACTGTGTTTATCAAAATTCTTAAATAAAATATTTATAGAGCAACAGTTTTAAGCAGAATAAAACACAGCATTATTTTATAATATAGCGATGGCTACACTCCTCATTCTTCTACTGGTGGAATTCAGACCTCCCTGGTCATCTAATCCGTTTTTCTTGTGCAGAGTTCCAACTAGTCAAGCTCTAAACAACCCACATATTGGCACTTTGGGAGGTTTTATCATAGCTTACTGTGTTTCAAAGTCAAGAGTTGGTTTTGGTTTTTTAACATTCTCAGACAAATTTTTTCTTTATTCAAATACCTCCTCCAGTTCATACCACCCTAAATAATTTCTTTCCATCCTTTATGTTTATACCCTCCAAAAGTCTGAAGATTATGTCTGCTCCCACCTTCGTCATGGCTCAGCCATGCTATACATATTTACCTCTTTCAATAGTCTCTTGTAAGAAAGATCAGTGGAAACATATGCTGCAAACATTCTGACATACTGTGTTGCTTTTGGGTCTCTCAGAATTTTGAAAAAATTATTTCAGATATGATTCTGCTGTGTACAGAACTTTTATTTTTTTTTTGTTTTTCCTAAGTAACAGACTTCATTTTTTTTCCTCCTGTTTTTTTTCAAAATAACCTTTTCAAGTAAATAAACATACTATGGTCTTCCTAATTCTCCATATGAATTTAAACTGCAGCTTTTAATGCTGTGAGCTCCTCCCCTCAGTTTCAGTTGACTTGGAAACCTAAAGACAACAGTGTAGTTGGACATGCTTGAAATGCCATGCCAGCCATCAAATTCAAATTTTGCACTACCAAGCAACCTGGAGATAAATCTGCAGTTTAAGAAAATGAAAGAATCTAGTGCAACTTCAGACTGTATGCAGAGGGGCAGGTCTTAACAGAGCAAGAAAGCAGTGGTAATTTATTACATAACTGTGTGATTACATTGTTTCTAGATACAAAAAACCTCAGATTTCCAAGATAACAAAGCAAAATTATTAGTATGTTACTGAAACAAAAATCAGTATTATTCCAATCTGTAATATAGAGGATACTAATAGAAACATATGGCAATATTTTTCCACATATTTTTTCTAAGGAATTTTCTTAAAACTATTTTTTACCTCCTTGTCCTAAGACTTGGTACAATTTCCTAAACCACTCTGAAAAGTCACAGCGGTTTCTTCTGGTATCACACAACACTCCAAATTCATATGGTTCAAACATGATCATTTATTTATCGGTATTTGTAAAGCATCAATATGGAGGCTAGCTGCAGAAAGGTAAGAGCAAAAAATTACCTCATATGCATCCTTAATATATGGAAAAGCTACTCCAACTTGCGGGTTGCATCTTCTATCATAAGCATAACGCACTATAGCTACCACTTTCAACTCATCCAATGCATGAACAAGGGCAGAGAAAGCAACTGCTGCATTCTGGGGGAGGAAAAAAAAAAAAAAGTCTAGTGTTATGCAAATTCTCATTAGTCTGCTGAAATAGATCTTTCACAGCAAATTCCTCAGCATCGATTTAGTTAAGACTAGTTCCCACTTCAGCTATAACTTCAACACAAGCATTTTTCATGTTCAAAAAACTAAGAAGCAGAAAGGTCAAAACTCATAATGACAGTGGATCCATTCAAAGCGGAGCAAACTTTAGATCCATCACGTTTCACCTTTTCCACTAGGTGGGAAGAGCTCTCAGAAGTATTGCAAGAGAGAGAAAAAGGGAGGGAAGTCAGACCCTTAAAGGAACACATCAGAGCACTACAGTGAGATTGATGTCTCTAAAGTTTAAAATAATTTGGAGGTCTGTTCTAAGTAACAGTGACAGGGCACACTGTTGCTCTGCATGAGAATGGATTTAAGCACCAATTCCAAGTTCCACATGCACTTGGGCAAACACAGTATTTACCACTTCCTCATTATTCATGACATATGGTATTCATTTGGGGTCTAAACCAACTTCTTTTCATCCTAATGGGCAATGGAACAAGACTTCTGTAAGCTGCATTAAAAATATTTGTTTTATTAACACAAAAAGACAGGACAATCTCAAACGCCACTGCTATTCTTTTCTGTTCCATAGCAGAATACCTTCAGCATTACACTTTAGTTCACCTTACCTCATCACCTTTCGCTGCAAACACCTTCAGAACCTGGTTGCCCATGTAGCAATGCCTCTGGACCTACAGATTCAAATGGTCAAGAGTTAGCCTGATCTAAAGAAAATTCCATTAATGCAACTGGACCAATTAAATGATGAAACAACTAACACATTACTCAAGTGAGAAGCCACATAATTTAATTACTGTGCATAGAATTTAAAGCCCTGTATGTGTTTTATATCTCCATTTATCACTCAATATAGATATTCAGTCATATTTGGCGGGATATTCTCACAGTTTTCCATTGATGGTCAGGTATGCAAGACTACGGTACTTGCAGCTGTTACCAGAATAACACTGCAGTAATTCAAAAGTCAGTATGGAAAATCACAGTAGTTAACAAAAGATCTAAACCTAACTGACACCACATCTATGCTATTATATTTTCCTAGCAAAGATATGTCAAAAAGGAGCTGAAGAAAGCCACATCCTGGAGTATATACAGCTGTGCTGGCAAAGAAGCACGTCTGTTAGCAGCTTTTATGCTGTTCATTAACATGGTTGACCCTGCCTCCCCCCAAAAAACCCCAACAGTTTCATCAAGGGGCATTGCTGGAGTAGCTGGAGCTGCAGAGGGTGTAAGACACACCCAAAGAAACACTGCAATAGCGGAAAATCTGTCACAAAGACCACACAGTACTATGAACACTGGTTAAAATGACCTTCCTTTGCTAAAGAAAATTCCCTTTGAATTATACTGTCTCCAAACTAACCTGGAGTTTCATAATTTAGCAAATTACCATAGCGCTGTTGAAGTCAGTGACAACTTGCACCAGAGCAGATCTGTTTAACGTATTACAGCACAGTTCTTCAACTCAGATTATTCTACCCGCAATTATTCTTTGCTGTTCTGTCTTTAAAAGCTCAGAAAATTTTATGTTCAGTATAGTATAAATAACTAGACGTGTGTATCACTACACCTTTTTATGTTTGCAAAAAACGTCCCTTTGTAATATTTCCAAGTATTATTTCTTGATTTACATAGCATTGCTTATAAATTAAAAATCAAAGTTTGAGCAGCCTCTGATCTTCTTTCTTGGGGGATGTGAATAACTCAGAAAAATAATATAAGGTGGTTCCATCCCTTCTTTAATTATGTATTTGGAGCTGTTCCAGTTTCTCTAGTTAATAATAAATTATCTTTTCTCTAAAGTTTTTAAAAGAAACAATTTAATATAAAACATATATTTGAATAGTGTCAGTATTATGTTTCCAAACAACAAAGTTCAGGAGCAAAACGTATGGAAAGCATGGGTCTTGAAAATTCCAGTTGTTTAAAACTTCCTGATATCATTATCTATACAGTGCAATTTTAATCCTGCAATCACATCTGAATAATTTTATTCCACTGAGGTATATTCAACTACCATTGGGCATAATTACTCACACTTTATTACAGAACAAGAGCACACTTCCTTTAAGACATAATTCTTATTCGTTATGAAATCCACTGACCAGAGAAGCACATCATAAAAATTATCAAAAACAATAAATATTTTGTGCACTGAAAAAATACAAAACAAATTTTTTAATTCTTTGAGGCATATTTCTGTGAATCAAAAATATTCCTACAATTAATTATATTCCTACAATTAATTATTAACTATGTACTTGAAGGTATGACCACACTATCTGACTAATGGTGCAGTAACAGCTCACTTAGAAGAGCATGATCCTTCCCATCTGTTTTTTTCTTAGTTTCTGTTTTCAATAAAAGTCAGCCTTCAAGTCGAAATAGGAGGCCAGCCTCCAGCATAAGAAAACACTACACATGGTGAAATTCAGAACTAAATGGAGACAGTAAGACTCAGCTGTAGGCTAATAACGACTGAAAAGATGAAAGAAATTGTCTCATTGAACACTGGGTTCAGACACAGCATTTCACTCCTTAGATGCAGTTTCTGGTACAGGCTTTAGCAGTCCCTAACATCTCTCTGTGCTGGCTGATTTAGGGCATATAAACTCAAGCACGGTGTGTTTCAATCACTTTCAGTGTGCAAGCTCCCTGGTTACTTAACTTTAAGTTCCGAATGTCCTCAAGGAGCAATCAGGTTACAGTTCCCGTTCAGGCTGGCTTCTCATTTCAATAAATCAACGTAACTCCCTGGCTCCTCAGTTAATAAGATGCTTTGGACCACCGCACTGCAGTAGTCTAAGGGCATATCTAGCAACATGCAGGGGTCTCTGTGCCACCCATACTGTAAAGTAAAAATGTGTTTTGTTACATCCGTTTGGGAGTAAGCTCCCGCAGATACTTCCTATTTCACTAGCATCTTTTCTTCCTGGTAAAGGTAATGATTCCTCAGCCTTTGTCAAGGGTTCTGCTTTGTTTAGGCAAGGAGACATTTCAAAGAAGAGCAGGTGAGCTTGGAGCTTTCAGAACAGAAGGCACAGGGCTGCCCTATGATCTCCTTTCATTTTTCAGTGGTGAAGGGGACTAGGTGCAGTGAACTCCAAGAAGAGCGAAGTTTCAGGCACCCCGTACAATATCTGGGAGAAGAAAGAGTAGGAGCACCTCAACATTTCTAGCAATTACTGGCACTCGCATCTCTCTACTTTCTCCTCACGCATCCTGCTTCAAGAAGAGTTTCGTTAAGCCTTTGCCTAAGGCTTTCCTAATGCTTAAGTCCTGGATTTTCTGCAGGAAATTACATTTTGCTGGATAGCTTTTATTAAGGTACTTGCTCAATGCATGTTTCTTACAACTTCCAGGTAAAATGAATGGCAAAGTTAATACCACAAGTACAGGTAAGTGCATACAAACACCAAGCATCTCACATATAGAGTGTTTTTGAATGATCTTATCTACATCTAAGTTCTACGAAGTCTTCACTACATTTAGTTTTTGTTATAGTAGAAACAAGAAGCAAGTCACAGTTCACAAACTAATCCTTACAGAAATGAGAACGAGTGCAGTCAGTTCTTAGGCTTTCTTTAACCTTTTTTTTTTTTTTTTTTTATGTTGAGAGAGAGGCTTCTTCTGTTAAAAAGAACACACTCATGGATGGACAAAGCCCAAAAAGGCTTTTGCATGACCTGAACAGAAGAGAGGCTATCGTCTGTTGCAGATCTAGCATCACTATTTAAGTTCATGAGATAAAAGGAGATTACAATACCTCTGTCTCCACTTTGTAAAGATCCGAGTTCAGTGGCTCTGGTTTCACTTGAGGGTTCAACGGCCACATTTATGAGCTTCTCTCCTTCACAAGACTACATACTGTTTATATATACTAGAATCAGCAAATAAGTCACCCTGTATACCTGACTGCACATGTCACATTCCCAATACTGGAATGCAGTACAAGACCGCAACTTTAGTGAGTTCAAACTGAAATCAGTTGTCTTTAACAACCCAGGAAGCTGAATGGGAAGAAGTTTAGTACTGTACCTGAGAGGATCTGCTGAATCCCAAAACAGAAAAACATTTTGCTTCTGTTTTGTATTTCATTTGCTCTTCATCTTCCTTGGAAAAAGGAATTATATCACTCCCATAGCGAAACCCTGGAGAACAAGAGAAGAGCATCTGGTAAGCATATGGGCCTACAATTCTACCACCGAAATTAGCTCTCTGAATATTTTAACAATGCATGCATGCCCCACAGTTACTCCAAACACACTCATCAAATTACTTTCCCTGTTAACGAAAAAACCCACACACCCCATAGACACATGTTGTACTTCACGAACAGCAGTTGCACTCCTTGTACGTTGTTTTATCTAACACAGCTACCCTCGTAGCGAGCAGGGAAGAAAATAAGGGAACTGAAATCATAGAAATCATAGAATGGTTTGGGTTGGAAGGGACTTTAAAGATCATCTGGTTCCAACCCCCCCACCATGGGCAGGGACACCTTCCACCAGACCAGGTTGCTCAAAGCCCCATCCAACCTGGCCTTGAACACTGCCAGGGAGGGGGCAGCCACAGCTTCTCTGGGCAACCTGTGCCAGTGTCTCACCACACTCACAGTGAAGGACCTCCTCCTAATATCTAACCTACATCTCCCCTCTTCCTGTTTGAAACCATGACCCCTCATCCTATCACTACACTCCCTGATCAAGAGGCCCTCCCCACCTTTCCTGTAGGCCTCCTTTAAGGACTGGAAGGCTCCTATAAGATCTCCCCAGAGCCTTCTCTTCTCCAGGCATCTTGCCCACCAAAGTTATGCTTACAGAATAGATTTAAGCAAATAGATTGAAACACTCCCTGCAAACGTAGCACAAAAAAAACCCAAACATACCACAAATCATGTACAGAAAATGACACCAGAAGGGATTCAGAGAACAAATTCTGTTATCAGTTGAAGTGAGATACATCCTCACATGCAGTGGAAAACCAAAACACTCTTATATACAGAAGCGGTCTTTCTACATACTTCTGTGTTCCCATGCCTTACATTGCAAGGATATCTCCACAAAACAGAAAGCTGATAGTTTCTCAGAGGTATCATCTGTTCCAACTGCTTATTCCCCCACCTCAATCTCCAACATCCACCCTGTAACATCATCACTTTATTATACGTCACAGACTAAGGATGATATGCTCAGGTGCAAGGAAAGCAGAAGGAACAGAGGTAAATCCCTGGATGAAAAACCTATGTGCAGACACAGTTTCCTGGAAACTGAAAGCAAACACTTGAGCAGAACGAAAGAAATTTCGGTACGAGTGCCTCAAATCCAAAATACTGTCTAACTGTGACATTTCTCAAAAGGTCCACAAAAGTCCACGAGGCATCAGCAGCTCTTTAACTGTAGGAAAAGTCACCATTGCTAGAGAATTTTTTGGTCTTTTTGTTCCCATTGAACTGTTCACCATTTCTTTTACTAGTATCTTGCAACCACTTGCCAACTTAGGCAGTCAAGACATCAGCAGAGAAGGGTCACAAAACTTCAAAACATATTCACTATAAAAAGTGGGTATTTTTGTTTGTTTTACTAGAAGTTTGAAGTTATAAAACATGAACAGACTACTAGCTTTTAACTATAATTTCTGCTTAAAGAAACACAATCACACTGCCATTGGGACATTTTTATCTGCTACAGCTACACAACACTATGATTGCTACAATTGAAAGAGGTTAACTAAAAAAAATACAGTATTTATGTTAACTTTTCAATTCCTTTTATTCACTTGACAGCACTTTCTATACTATTATCTGAATAGTTCTACCCTTTATAATTAATACACTTGCCCTACTTGTGTGGGATTGAAACAGCAAAGGAAAAAAGATTAGTAACAAAATATATCTATACAATAGTAAAAAATTAAACATATTTGCTTAACTATTTTTAAAAAGTAGACTATTTCATGCTGTTTCATGCATACCACTACTTCAGACTGAACCTGTTACAGAATTTAAACAGCAATGCTAACAGACTCTTGAACACTAAACCTTCCTTTAATGGTTTAGTCTTCCCAATTACAAGTATCTAGAGCAGTTGCTTATCTAGAAAAAGCAGTGTTATGAAAGTATTCATGTTATTGGTACAAGTGAAGATTTGAAAACGGAACAGAGGTAGAAGCACTACTCACTGCAGAACTGAGGTACGGTGCTCCACAGAATAGTTTAGGAAGCTGTAGTGCCTTCCAAGTTCCACCTGGTAGTATTATTATTATTCCTATTACTGGCAAAAGTAAGAATTTTTAAAATATGTGAAGACAAAGAGTCTCACATAACAGTCTCTGTGTTCCATCAGCTTACAGAGCTTACATTTAAGTTCACAGCTAGGCTTCAAAGTATACAACTAAAAGGCACTTAGGTGAGTACCAGCCATTACCTTCAGTTTGTCTTAAGGTGTGCATAAAGAAGTCCTACCTTGAATAGTATCATCTCGCTGAACCTCTGTCTCATCATCATCATTCAAGCAGTAAACAGTTTCCTTTTGCACATCATCTTTTCTGAGGGTCTTCGCATCCACAACTGTCCAAATTTTTTTCACCTTCTCTTCTGTGACCTTCGTATCAGAATTCAAAGAAAAGGAATGTTTAACATTTCAGTGGGATGCAGAGTGCTTATCAGAACAGAATGTAAAAAATTTTTAGACCAAGTGCTGCATTATTTATATATGAGGTCTTTCAGTCACAAGATAACATGTAACTTGCTTGCTATGTATTTTACTTCCTCCACCTACACAAGCTTTTGACAAAGTATTAAGATATATGTTAAAGATACAAGAAGACTCAATGTTCATTCAGCTCATTTGCCCAAGTTTTGCATCAGGCTTACTACACGACAGGACAAAAATATCCTATCTTACTTCCCCAAAAGCAGCAAAAGATCCCAGTTGCATTATGGGACTGTGAGGGGAAAGAAGGAATAAATATCTACAATGAGTAAATGTTTCTCAACCACAGGGGAAAAAAAATGCTTTCATTTTCTCTCTACTTAAGTGAAATTGATGGTACACTTGGTGAACAAGAAGAAAAACAGAGAACTGGGCAGAAAACAGAAAAGACAGAATAGATTATGTCAGTAGATATCACAAGTCTATTCCTAGCTCTGATCCAATTGCTGTATGACCTCGGGCTGGTCACTCAGTTCTTGTTGCTTACTCTCCCAAGATTAATTTGTTTTGCGTGTAAACACCTTTGGGAGGGGACTCTTACTGCATATTTGTACAGGTTTGGCATAATAATCTAATAAAAAGAAATTATGAATAAATTTAAATAGAAAGCTGGCAGCAGAAATCTCTTTCAAGGCTAGTGTGCCTATCTCTCAGAAATCAGATATATTTCAACTTCATAATACACCTTCCTGAAACCTTGCAATATTGGCCAGGCTCTTAGTCTTGGGTTCAAATAACAAACCAATTAATCTCCATCTCACCAGACCCATCAATGCTGACACGCTGTATAGTTACCCACTAATTATTCAGTAATTGGAATTTTGCACATTTTCTCTGTTTAAATACACTTACTCCTTCCCAGCACTGTGTGAAGGACCCATATAAGGGTAAGGGAAACAGACTGTGCACAAGTTCTGCCAAACAGTATAAAGCAAACAGGCTGAAAAAAATACATCTTTATTTCCAAGTCTGAAGTAACAATAAATGCAATTTGAAACAATAGCTGGTAAAATATTTACATCCACCATTTTACACACACATGTGCATAATTCCTCTCATGCCTAGGGCTTAAGAAATACCTATTAAGTCTCATTGAGCTGCAGACATATCACCGATGCTGAATGACAGCACAAACTGCAGCATTCTTAATCAGGTTTGTCAACTTCAATACCATTAAGTGTCACAGCGCAGATAGCAATTACTTTTATTTCCGTACATGATGAAATTTAGTTGTTTAACACATGTGTACAATATGGTCAAGTTACAATTTTAGATGTACTGGCTTCTACACACATAAAATCTCTACCATCATTACTCTGGATGTTGTTTTTTTAATTTTCTTAGCTTTAAGGAAAAAACATGCAGCTGCACCTAACTTGCTGCCAAAATACACTAAAGCATACGATTTTATGAACTTACTGATTTGTAGGCCACAATCCTTATAGACAAATTAGAACCAATAGTGAGCTGGCAGGGCCAAGCCATAGGTCTTCTTTCTATTTTCTTAAACATTGAAAGACGCTCCAAGCTCTCTCTAAATGAAGGAATCAGGAAAACAAAAATGAACTCTGGTGAACTGTAATAAAACATTACAGACAATACACGCTTTTCAAAGAGATGCAGGAGTCCAATTGTTTCAGCTCAAACTGCATAAAGCATCAGAAAATAAACTGTATGAATAATCTTGTCATTAACTACTGTCAGAAGAGAGAATGAAAAAAAGAAGTGGTACAGTAGATTATTCCCATCTCGAGCCTTTATGATGGTGTGACATTAGGGCTTGAAGACAGTATGTTAGGTCTGGTAATGAAACTACACAATCGCTTATTAAGCATTTTACATTTATCTGTGCTCATCCAATTAGGTCATGTAGTTAGCTGAACAACTCAAATTAGAAAAGGCTCTCTAAGCAGTAAAATGTTTTCTGCAGTGGAGGTGAAGAAATAAAGGATTCAGTTTCAATTAACAGGATTTTGTTTGTGTGGTAATTAACTTTTGACATTTTTTTTTAATACAGTACTAATGAACTCATTATTTTCAGGGCATTCTGTTAGAGTGAAACAAGTTATCTCGAATATTTCTAGCCTAAACAGCATACATACAAATTCATAAAACATAAAAAACTATAATGATTTTGTAAAAAAAAAAAAAAGTGTTAACTCAACAGCACAACTTCAAGTAAAGAGGTCCAAAAATTTAAAATTTACAGTAAAAAGTCATTTATAATATATTATTATGAAATCAAATAGGCTTGCACCCCAGAACAGCTTTGAGCTAATACAAACGATATCGGTTATTTTGCTATAAAATTCCAATGTAGAGAAAACACTCCAAAATTTTTATTTCATGATAAAGCATAGATAAAACAGAGTTGACTTCACCTTTTACACATGACAACAAAACCCAAAATCTACCCCTCTCTTGATTAAAGTAGAAATTAAGATCAACTCCTAAAAAAATTAGTACAGAATTCAACTTGGTATTCCACTTTTCAAGTTTCTTAGGATGAGCAGAGTTTTCTTGAAAATTCTAACGGAAGTACAATGAAAGGAGAAAATGCACTGCAATTTTTGCAGTGAGATAAAAAAAAGACCAGAAAGACTATGTTTTTTTCCTTGGGGAAAGGAATGAATGGAGGAAAAAAAAAATCATTGTTTTCTGACAACAGAAACATCAATATAGGATTTTTAAAAAGAACCTGTTACTACATCATTAGAAGTACTGCAATATCTGCATTCAAGGATGAATGTGAAAATCAAATACCTAAGTGTCAAATGCATAAAAATGTCATTTAAGCTCAATTCATTAACTCTATCCTTTAATTTCTTATATTTATAGAAGAAAAATGCTCCCTGTTACCAAAGAAGACTCAGCCCATAAAACCCTAGTAAATGTAGATTTCAAATTGTATTTTAAAAAACATGTCTCTTCTCCTCTGCTCTCCAGTCCCTTCCCCCAAAACCCAGAGGCAGCAGAAGTACCTCCTGTCCGACAGTCAGAATATCAAACC
The DNA here is from genome assembly GCF_034619465.1 of Leptosomus discolor. Taxonomy (NCBI): domain Eukaryota; kingdom Metazoa; phylum Chordata; class Aves; order Leptosomiformes; family Leptosomidae; genus Leptosomus; species Leptosomus discolor. The sequence continues at coordinate 16,652,680 of NC_141395.1, read as the reverse complement.
CTAAAAGAATACCACAAAATTTTCTCACTTTCCTGCCATGACTAATTTATTTCCACAAGAGCTGAAGTATTTTTACCAGCAGGAATAACGTATATAAGAAAACAGAGTCTATCTGAGTTGGTAAACTATCATGACAGATTTGCACAGCTGACTTCTTAAAGCTTGATAAGCAACTTAATAGCATCTAAAACCTCACATATTCTTAAACGACTTAAACAACTAAAGCTTTTTTCTATTAGCCAAATGCCTATTTATCCAAAGATTTTGGATTTCCCCTGAAAGCATGGCACAAAGACAGCTTATACACTAGCAAAAGCCTGCAATAAAAAAAAAGTACAAAGAAGGGGCCAAGCCACAGAGCAGCTTCATGCATATGGGTTATCCTAAAGGACAAACAGGCCTAGAAAGATACTGCTTTTCTGTTGGCTAGCATGGAATACATACACAGTGATATATGTTTACTCACTGATTCACACTAATGCGCTATTAACAGTTTAAGCGGCTGTTGAGGTGCAAAGCAGATCAGTTGGGCAGGCTGAAGGAAGAAAATCCCACCAAAAAAATGATGAATATAGGCATGCAAACCTACAGGTACCACCCTCTCCTAAAAATTACACTTGACAATCACATTACAGCTATGATGTACTAAGCTTCCTCAGAAACACACTGTCTAAAAGATCACACTTCATAATCACATCTGCAGAGCAGAACTACTAAGACAATAACATCAGATTTTTATAAGGCGCATAGATGCATTTTGCTTGTTTCCCAACTGACACAACAGCTATGTGGAAAAGTCTTGGATATATCATTGGCTACAGTTTTTCAGAGACATGCATACATTTTTATTCTTTCATTGGGGAAACATGAAGTGAAAAACCATCTTTCAATTCTTGCATTAGGAATGCTGCTAAAAAAGTATACTGTTTTGCAAAATAGTACAGTAGTCTGATTAAAGAGCAGGATTCAACAAACATCACTCAAAACGTTTGTGGGAGTTTGATAAACTAGTGAGCTAAAAGAAGTCTGAGACCACAGAACAAAGGCTACCAGTAAATGCAAATGTCCCACCTGTACTACGTCACAAACTCCAACTCTTTCCAAAATATGATTTTGAAATCTCATTTATAGAAACATTCCCTCCCTCCAAAATCCACCAACACTAAAGATGGAAGAAAACTGATTTTTTTTTCTTTAAATACAGATACAGAAAACTCATCTTCCATGGAAATCTCTAAGTTTTTCTGACTATTCTAAAGCCACTGAAGAAGCCGTTTGAAAATGACTAAGTGTACAATAACTTCTAAAATTCACTGACTTCAGTGAAACTGGAAGCCAAGTGATCGATTACTTAATTCATTTCATCTTTTGGAGAAGAAATCGGTAAGTAAATTTACAGCACGATAAAGAGGATTAGCCAAGTTTACCTGAAAGTATAAATTTCTTCCAGACCTCCTCCTTCGTCCAAAGTATGCATCAGTTTCCTCACCACATCAACGCCTTCCTTCTGCTGCTCAGTTAAACCTTTTCTTGGAAAACAGTTTCTGTGCATATGAGAACGTATGGTGGCACTTGTATCTCCACCTCCATCATCTACATCCACTGGAAATGGCAGACTACGAACACAAGGAGAAGTTAGTCTGACTTTCTTCTTAATTAAAATAACCAACCAAAACAAAAATTCTATCAGGATCAACAATTTCTGTCTAGCTGCAGTCAGATGTATAAAGAGCCACATGGCTTGCAAAACTACATGAAGTACTATTTCAGGTCTCCTTGGCATTGGTAACACCTTGACCAGGGCGCTGCACCAGTTCAGGGCATCATACGTCAATAAAGATGTCCACATACGGGATAAAGATGTCCACATACAGGATAAAGATGTCCACATACAGGATAAAGATGTCCACATACAGGATAAAGATGTCCACATACAGGATAAAGATGTCCACATACAGGATAAAGATGTCCACATACAGGATAAAGATGTCCACATACAGGAAGGGATTAGGGAGTAAAGACAATACTGATGAGAAAACAAGAGACTGAAAAAAACAAAGCCCATAGAGAAGGGAGTCAGAGGGCAAGACAGTCTTAAATATAAAAGGCCGTAGCAGCGAGGAAGGGAACAATCAGTTCTTCATACTCAGCCTGCACTCAGATCACATCATGGAGTCAGGTAGAGATTCAAAAATCTGATAAAGGCATTTCAAACCATAATCTCTAAAAGCAACTGCCTGAGGAGATAGAAGAGTCTCCAACACTGGAAATCTTTATAAAAAAGTTAGACAAACGCCGCTCAGCAATGACATACACACAACTGACCCAGTCTGAAGTAGAGGATTGCTCTAGACAACTTCTTAAAGGCCATTCCAGGCCTGTGATTCTGTACTGGCTCCAAATACCAGCAAACAGGGCTTTCTCTGCAGTGGGGCTATTAAGTATTTCTGGAATAAATGTCACTCCAAGATTTTAATAGCTTACAACACTAGGTGAATTTCTGACTGAAGATGGCACATTTTCCTGCACTTCAAGAATCAGGTTTAAAAATTTAGCCAGGAGTTATGATTTTGCTGCTCTTCAAAATATAATAGAGTTAACAAAGTATAACCACCACAGAAGAGAGCTGTGTAAGATCCTCTACTCTGTGCTCCTGAGAACACCTGCAGATTTTTCAAATCTTTCATCTGATCCAATTTTGGATAAACCACATGTTACCTTTCACCACGTTTCCACAAAGTAAAAGGATTTTAGCATTGTATTATGTTTTCAAAAAAGCAGCTTACAGATCTCTATCTTACTTTCACTTCATCAGTCCTTACTAAACTTATTTGTGGAGCAACGTACAATAAGCAGAGTTAACAACACGCACAACAATGTCACGTACAGCAGAACCAAAGATCAAACCAGCAAAGTGTTTGGTACCTTTGTAGGAAGCAGCATCCATTGACAAATAGAGAAACTGTATTTTAAAGCTGTTAGAAGAGCAAAAATCTTCAAACCTCTGATACATAAAAGTTAGATTACTTTCAATACGCAGTGCTTTGAGATTCCTGTAATGAGAACTGCATAATACCCAAAGCTACACATTTGCTCAATACGTGCTTGGCAAATGATAACAGGGAGGAAAAACAACTATGTGCCACAAGTTACAATGTAATCAATAAACAGGGCGTAAGAGATGGGAGCACCGGTTATTACAAAAGGACAAGGTTTTGCAAGAAATTACTTTTAAACCAGTATCCTGAGTGTTGTACACTTGTACATGTGTTGCTCAAAGCATCTCTGCTCCTGTGGCTAGGAGACAGGATGTAAATCTGCAGCTAATGCTGTAACAGCAACATTTCCCTAGTTGTCCTATTGGCCATGGGGCTTTTCCTTTACTGCATCAGAGACAAAGAAAACGTAAAGATATCTCAGAAATCTCACAGAATAAAACTGCAACATTAACTTGCAGTGGTAGCACCTGTGCTAGTCTGCACAGCAAACTACAGGTACAGAGGCGAGGTAGCAGGGTTATACCAGGTCTCCGAAAGATGTACTCTGGCTAGCAGCATGTACTCAGGTTCATGGTGGTGCGTCTCCAGTGCCAACAATAGCTCAAATAAGCTAGAAGGGCCATGTCAAGGCATATTGCAAGCATGCAGTGTGTAGACAGAAGGCGAGAACAGTCTGACATTGTTACATTCAGCCTCTCTCAAGCACAGGCAAAAAAGAATTTTTTAGCCCATGATTTTCAGCCACGCTTTCCTACCTAACCCCCCGGTTACCTTACAGGTGGGTCTGCAAACAGCTTTAATTAATTTATCAAGTTCACAACATTGCTCCTTACAGAATGCTGGATCTAGGTGAAAGTAAATATTAAAACGGTCAGAAGTAAAACTGCAGCTTTAACTTTCTTTTGTGAAATTATTTGCTATAAACAGCAAACATTAGCATTCGCACAAAGTTTTGCTTTTAAATAAACTCCTGCTAGAAAGCCTATCGCTTCCCACGTTACAATCACGTGCAACAACTAATACAGATCTCAGCAACACCATTGATTCTTCAACACCTATACCTACACCAAGACAGCCAAGGGATTCCTGACGTAACACTTAAGACACTGTTTCCATTTTCCAAGCCGATCACTGTGAATATAACCCTTCTCTTCAGATTTGCTTTTCTACTGACACCAGAATCAGCCTATAAAGATCACAACACTACCTCATTATTTCTTTGCAGTAACTCCCTTACCTAAAAGAATCTAGGCTGTTCCTGTGACAGAATCACTGTTTCTGAGGCTACTTCTGGCTCACTGTTTCCCACTTCTCTGCTTATATAGATCTTTTGTCTCCCATGTCAGACTTTGGCTCTAAGCTATAAGCTTAACTGGAGAAGAAGCCATCATCTTAACATGTATTTGCACATCACTTAATCAAGGGGATTTGGTTCATAACTGGAATCCATGGCATGTGTAATTGATAGAAGTACTTAAAATAACCATATTAAAATACTAGTACAGCTCTATAGAAACAGTACACCAACAGACTACCAGCCCCTTCAAGACCGTTATTAAGAAAGAACAATAATTTCCCTGTAAAAAAATGGCATAGTATAGAACAGCCACTTCCATACTTACAAAAACTGAAGTGAAATTCCTGTTTTCTTCAAGTTAGCAATGATAATTTCCAGCTGATCCTCACTGACAGGACTACTAAGGTCTGTAAACAGTTCAATGTGTCTCTTCTCATATTTCTTTCCTCTTAAAATACAAAAAGAACCATTTACTTATTATCTATAAGGCCTTTTTCTAATTCTTTCCTTACAAAACTGAAGGAAAGTAATATACTTGTTTAAAAAAAAAAAAAAAAAAAAAATCAGATCAGTTCCAAAATGCAAGGTCAGAATTCTGTAAAAGGTTTTGGGTTACATACTCACATTGTTTCCTTCTGAAGCAAGTCCATACACACAATAATTGCATCCAGAACTAAGCAAGTTTAAGAAAAACCTCATTTAGAACATGAATCATGTCACAAAAGCTATGTCACAAAAGTTTTTCTTATGAAATAATCTTCTGTTTTCACTCCCTTCCAAACACTGACAAACACACATTTTAGTTAACAGGCAAACAATTTTTTGAGACAAGTACTCTTCAAATATCTACTGTGCAAGAGGTTCCTATATAACTTGTCTGTTTTGTGATCTTGTCTCTTCCCCACATATCTGATGGAACAGTAAAAAGATTGCTTTAGGGCCCAATCTTTTAACTGTCAGTGAGGAGGCTCAAGTCCAATGAAAGCAATCTAATCTTTGCAAAACTACTTGGAATCCACAAATAAAAGTTACTTGTACTTTCAACAGACGATACTATTTTCTCATGCAAATTTTTCTTCAAAACATCTGCATCTGGCCATTTCTTGACAGTTTCTTCCTCATCACAACTTTCATTGGGAACATATTTTTATCACTACGCACAAACCTGCCCACACATCAAAGAAGGAACATGACTGCTCCTGCTAAGATACAGCTGACTGGTTGCACACTTCTCTGAAATAGCTCTGACAGTCTGAATAGAGCTCACAACAATCATTTTAAGGCCAGAAAGAGGGAGGACAACACAGGAAGTTGAACAGTATGTAAACGAAACACATAAAGGCACACTAGATCGCCTGCTTTTAAAACTCTTCACCTTATGCAACTAATAATGGAATACATTCAAACATGAACAGCCAGCAAGTGACATTTGGAAATGTTAAAAATACTTTATATAGAAACCAATCTGATAAACCTCTATTCTGCTTTGTCTGGCTTCTGGTACTTCTGCTGACATATTTCATAAATATTATTTATATTTGATGAAAAGGCATAAACTAAGTTCTGCAACATTATTTTTAAAAACACATGACTTATTTGAGGCCTAAAATTATATTATTGCTATCTTTGTTCTCTTTAATTAACAGAATACATCATAAAAGCAATGATTCCCTAAGGCCAAGACTCCATCTGCTAACCTGAAAGAATGTCAAAAAGCAGCTAATCTGCTTCTGAACAAACTTACAACCACAAATTAGCTGAACTCTGACAGTGGTTAAAACTTCGGAGGCAGATCTGAGCCTATTTCACAACACTAACTTCTGGTCTCTCCTGCAGCTGAATCAGTTCGAGAAGCGCGCTACAACAAAAGGATACAGTCCGCTTGTTCAGAGCCAGGTTTAATCACATCTTGAATGTCTTCCAGCAGATCAAAATCCGGCAGCATTAGTGACCTATGTACAGTAATGTTTTGGTATTGGTCCCCACTGGCGAGGCCATTCCTAGTACCATCAGTGCCAAACAAAACTACAGCGACCTCATCTTTACTTTCAGCAAAAACCTGGAGACAGAGAAAATGCAAAACGTGTATAAAAACACAGGCAGATTCATACACAACCATGTTAGGCAGACTCCAGCAAGCTGAACTAATTTTGAAATAATGTCAAGTACAGTGGATTTACTTCTTCATACTTTTTCAGTGCTATCCTACCGAAATGTAATCTTACAGAGTTCACTAATGTAGATATAATTAAACTAACAGATTGACATAAGGATACCTGGCATAAAACAAGTAAAATTGGCCGACTCGGTTCTTGAAATGGGTCTTCAGTGCGGTGAATCTTAAGAACTTTGAAACATTTCAGAGAAAGAGAAGAGTACTTGTTTACCCTAAAAGCTCTACTGCCCTGAAGAAAAAGTGAAAGTGACCAATCCAACTGCCACATCTCATCCACAACAGTACAGCTGAAACAAAGAGCACTGCTACTTTTGCTTAAAAATTGAGAAGACTAATTCTTAATCATTTATCATTTATTTCAATTATTAGTAAATGAGGAAAATATTTCACAGATGTTACTGCTTCCTCTCCCTTTTTAACAGTTTTTTATTACATGTTAAGTCACACATACCTGTCGCTGCACAAACTTCGTCATAATCTTCTTGGCTTGTTCAAGTGAAGACTCCTCACCAGGGGCAGAACTACTCATTGTAAAGCCTACATCCAGGCACAGCACTATGGCCACCTAGAAAGGAAAGACAATACTGAATACAAATGCAAAAGGACTAATATAAGCATAATTACTTAAAAGGGTACATACAAAACCTAAAAATCAAAATACATCACTACCAGTTTCTTTTACAGTAACTGTTAATATGAGACAATGGTGTAAGACAGAACCAGTACAACTGCACTGAATTGAGAATCATTTAATCCTGTACCATGTTCCAGGCATCTCAGGGGAAAATAAAAATCCTATGTTACATAATAATCTGTCAAGAGGGGAAATTTCTATACAACCTCATGAATATATCAGGGATCTAAGGGCTCTTCAAGCTCCAGGAAACAGAGATCTTTCGGTTGACAAGCACAAGACAATACAGTATATCTGCACAACACAACGTGGAGATACAAGCTTGTTCCCTAAACTCTACAGCTACATCCACCCCTCACAGTAGCTCGTAACAACTGTAGAGACCGCACTGTGGTCTAATCCAAGAATGGTAAGAATGACAGCACTCCGACAGCTTCCAGGGAGAGCCAGAACATTTATGCTCCTGGAGGTGTCTGCAGTGAGCACTGGTGTCTGCAGCACACAGCTATGCTCTTAATGTCTTAGAAGGATGAGTCCCAATTTCAATGTAGGGCTTAAATCCCACAAGCTAGCATATGTGCTTGCATTGCTGATCCATTGCGTTAACTGATCTATATATAACACTGCCCAAGTCTTCTCCTTAATTGATTCATAAATTAGTATATGAATAAACTAAATTTGCTTCTTGTCATTTCTCTTGTTAACTCTTGCTAAGTTCCTCTACAGTTCTTCCACAGACTCTACTTACCTTGATTAACCTGAGTAATTTTACCATCCAGCTGAACAAGGCTACAAGAGGAATTCAGCAAAATTATGCCCTGCATATCCAAGGACACTGACAAAAAGCCAGCTCAAATTTATTGTCACTGATTAAACCATGGTCCTCTAAATACACATCAAAATCTTGCCTGGTGGATTGCCAATAGCTTACACTGCCTGCAAAAAAATCACAGTTGGCCAGAACACCGGAAAGTTAGGTATTACCTAGGTTGAAGCCAGTCACCTTGTTTTAAAATACAAAATATATCCAATTCTCTAAGAAGTGAAGCTGCCAAAATGACATGGGCAATAAATCAAGCAACATGACATTCACAGTCTGCTTTTGCAAAACAAAAAGGATGAACAGGAAGAAAAGATGTTTGTCTAAGCTCATTTGCATATGGCTGTGCAAATAACTCCAAGTATCTTTTTAAACATCAACCAACAGAATCTAATCCTTTTTGTCACCCAAATAGGTAATTCTTAATATCAAGTTTATAATAATAACTTGCCCAGATTAGCTGTCTAATGCTTTGTACTAGCAGCTCTCAAACTATTTTCTTATCCTCCTTATTTTCCCAGAATATATCGTGCACCTCCCCTATCATCTTAACAAGCACTGGTTTAACTCCCGGCATCCTCCCAGGACAGGACAAGAGGAAGAAAGAAGGCTGAGCAACAGGGCTCCACAAGATGCCCACCATGTTATCCTCAGTCTCAGCACTCTACTCTATTCCTCACTCTGCCTTCACTGGTGGCTTGCCTGGGAGCCAGGAATGAATGCCTCTGAGTCAGCTAGGACTGCAGAAGCTTAGAGCGGAACAGAGGCAGTAACTGAGCCTGTACTAGGTTCTCACAAGAGCAATGTTACTGCTCACCTGCCAGCCTGAGGAATTACTCTATCAGCATCAGCAACTGCAGACCCTTGGCTTGTTGCTGTCCTGCCTCAAGACACACAGTGGCTGGCAGCTGAATTAATCCTGTTGTCCAAAACAGGTAAAATGCTCTTCACAGCTGGCAAGATGACAGCAAAGAAATCAAACAAATGCAGGAGAGAAGAGCTGCTGTTTTGCTTAAGAAAAAATTATCAAGCTTCAACTGAAGAGCTAACACGCTTTTCTGGAAGGCAGCAAACTCCAAGCCCGGTGCCTATTCAAGTATGCGGAATCCTCCTTCAGGAAGAGGGCAGGTCTCTCTTTTGGTAATCCTCCTCTGTGTGTTTCTTCATCTGTTCTTAACCTCTGTGCGTATCACCTCTGAGCATCCAGTACTGCCATTTTCAGGTGCAGCATGCTGAGCGACGCTTTTAAGATGCTCAGCATGTGTGACTGTAGGACAACGCTGTCACACCTGAGCTGACATCAATCTCCTTTGCTCAAGTACTGATAAGGGTGCAAACCGAACGAGCCTGCCTTTATCTCTAACCTCTCAGTGCTGAAGCTACTTATAATAAAGTCAAGAGAAATATGGCTACAGCAGCACTTCAGCCTGCAGCACAGACAACACCTGTATTTAGCAGATACTAAACTGCCCTGTACCAGAAAAGACCTTGGCGCAGCTTTCACCAATGGGATTCCTTAAACATACCGGACACACAAACTGCATTTTTAGCAAAGCAAAACCTTCCTACCATTATTTTAGCATGAGCAATGGCGATTACTACCGCGGTAGCTGCACTGTGCTCAAAACCACAGCTGCCTCCGAGACAGGAACACTGAATTCCCTTCGAATCGGAGGGGTTTGCACCTCGGAGGCCGGCACGGGAAGCAGCTACCCGCTTTCAGAGACGGGCTGGGCAGCTGTGGCTGTCTGCTGCCGACACCGGAGGCAGCTCACCGAAGGCAGGCCGGGCCGGCTCCACGCCACGCTGACCGCCGTACCGACAAGCCGCCGTTCGAGCGGTGACCGTGAGCGGACCGGCCACGTTCAGCCACAGAAAGGCGCTGCCGAACAACCCCCAGGCGCCGTCAGAAGCCCCAGAGCGAGCGCGGCCTCGCGCAAACGCCCACCGCCACAAGCGGCCGCCCAGGGCCAAAGCTTAAGCAGCGCTCGCGTTACAGGCGGGCAAGGCCGGCTCCGGCCCGCAGAGGAGGGACCTGCAGTCACGGCCCCCACCCGCCCCGGCGCTCCGCCGCGGCGGGGCCCAAGCGGGCAGCACCTCCTCCACGGCACGGCACGCCACCCCTGAGGCACGCTCCCGCCACACCGGGCCGGGGGTGGTGGTAGAGAACAAGGGCGACTGACAGAGTACGTGTAGGGTGCCCAAAGGCTGTCGGCATAGAGGAGGACCCCCCCTTCTCCCCCTCACCTTGCCGCTGCGCGCCATCTCGCTCGTTCCGGGACGCGGCGCGTTAGGCCCTGCGTACTCCGCGTCCGCCCGGGAACACGGCGGCGGCGCCTGGCGTTCCGCGGGAGGGGCAGCGCCACCCCGCGGCGGGCGGCGGCGCAGGCGGGGCCGTGATAAAAGGAGGGCGTAGGGGGAGACACCAAGGAGACGGGAGGGCCCGGGCCCCGGCCCCCGGCCCCGAGGAGGGGGCGGGCCAGAGGGGGCTGACGCGGCGCTGTGAGGGGACACGGCCCCCTCAGCCATGGCCTCCAGTTGGCCCGAGGCTGGTGCGGGGCAGGCCGTGGCTGAGCCAGGTATGGCCTAGCTGGGTGAGAGGGAAGGGAGATGGGGGGTTCCCCCTCATCTCTCCCCTCAGTGCAACCCCCTCAGCTCCCCATCTCGTAGCCGTGACTGTGACTTTGGCCATAGGGTGAGTAGTGCGTAGCCAAGGACAAGCCTGGTTTGGGTGGGCTGGGGTCCTTGAGGAGAGGCAGCAGGAGGGCAAGTCTGTAGGGCCAGAGAGGCCCTCCTGTCCTGCCTCTGAACACCTCCTGACTCACCCCCTGGGTCACCCACCCCCCAGGGCCTGTCCACCCAGGGCTCTCCAGCCTCCTCCTTGCAGCACCCAGGAGTCCCACAAGACTTGGTCTGCTGAAGGAGCAGCCATTCCCTTTCGCCACCAGGACTGGGCTTTGGGCCAGATGGAAGTGCCTGATAAGTTGCATTCTGCCCATGGATCACCGGTGGGACATGATTATTTAATTAAACGTTGGCACACTAGCTTTCTCCCAGCATTAACAACAGAGAGAATTTCTGGATCAAATTACATCCAAGCTGTCTGATGAAACTGAAACCTGCTGATGTTAAAAAGTTGAAGTATAATATATGCTCTATCATGTATATCTTGGCACCTGTTGGGTATTAAATCATCAGCAGAGATGTATAGAGAATGGCAAACATTCCATCACATGTAATGAGTACTTCTTGTTCTGCATTATCTTCCTTGTATCCTTTGAGAATATCATTACCAGTGTTCTTCCTATTCTCAGTGCATCTCAAAAAACACTATCTATAATTATTCTCAAAAACAGAGTGCAAAGTGGTGATACTAGTACAGCTACAAAAGAGTAAATCTCACATGAACACTTCAAAAACCTTGTACCAGAAGACTGACCCTGCAAACACAAGAGTTTCCTTTTTTATAGAGTGATGTCTGAAGACAAAAATCCCTTTCCCCCCCTTACTACATTGCCATGCTTTGGGAATATTGGTTATTGAGGGATTCTCTCTTCAAAGCACTTTGCATACCAAAGCAACAGAGCAGCTTGGCAATATAACAAATATTTTATGGGAAACCTGTAGACAAAAAAAAACAGTCAGCAACTGAAAGAGAAAGCTGTGTGTTGCCTTCCTGTATGTCTGTATTATTATTATTTTTTTAATTTTTATTATTGCTGGTGTTATCTTAGTCCCTAGGAGTGCTCGGCACAGACCAAAAGCCTCCCCTTGGGCTAGCAATCAGGCAATCCCCCACCCCAAATGATTTCCAGCATAGCTTGCATGCAGTCTAGGCATGAGACAAGAGATGTGCATGTGCACACACACAAATGGGAATAACAGAGAAACAAGAATTGATCAACTTCATCAGCAAGGGCTTTTCACACTCCAGCAGAAAAGCATTTTGCCAGGCATCATAATCAATGAACATTTTATTTTTATGCCAGAGCTGGGAAGTAAAAACCCAGCCCTGACTGCTGGTACAGAATATTGACAAAACCCATCATAGTCCTCTCTGAATCCTAGATTTGACACAAAAGCTGAATCCCAGGCTTTGGTCCAAACTCTCATAGCTAGAGCAGTAATTGTAAACATTACTCAGAGAAACCTAATTTGGGTATGAACTAGGAACCTCTGCTTTGCAGGAAGGTGGATGAACCCAATGCAGGTACAGCACCCTGTTCCCTTACAAAGGCTGAGTAGAACTAAAGACACCTGCAACGATGAAACTCCATCTGTGATCTTCCTATACATTAGCTCTCAGTCTGGCATAGACGGGGTCTAGTAACTCTCTCAGCAAAATACACAAACGATAAACCTGAACTTTATCCCTTCGCACGTTCATGCTGCCACATTTCCTCAGAGCTGTTTCCACCATTCAAAGGAAAAATGGGTAATAATTTCTGAAACAAACTTTAATCCCCATTTCCTTCACAGGTCTGCAGGGAGCTCCCTTATAGGTAATCATCATACCTGACTAACCAATTCCATCTGGGGGCACTGGGGCTTTGTTAGCCTGGATTAAGACCTGAAGATCTTTGCTTGTAAACACTTGCCAAGAGATGCTTGTGATTAATTGGCCATTTCTATTTTACAGAATGAGTCTCTCTGGGTATAAATCACACATATGTAACATCTCAGAGGACTCAGCATCCAGGGTGATCAGCTGTAATCTCATTTGCAACAAAGTGAGTCAGACCTCAGTCCCAGTGAGGTTCTCGCTCATTGCTCTGCATACTTCTTTGGTTACTTTTATTCCCCCCCAAAACTAAGTCTGGATTAAATAAGCACGCTGTTGGGAAAGTAGCAATAAGGGGCCTGCCTTGTGTTTAACTTTACTCCATGCCTTTACAAGGCAGCAAGGAAAATGGCTTCCCTGTTTTGTTACAAGAAGGAATGTATTATCCAGAGAGTTGCAGCTGGGACCCAGCTGCTTATGGCAGCTCTGAGCAAACGTGAATGGCTTCGGAGTAAAAGTAGAAAGATGACTTGGCCTTTCTCCCTCTTGGAACAATTGCCCATGGGGTAAAACTTTGGATAAATGCCTGGTGGAAAGAGGAGTAACATAGCCATCTGGGATCTAGCCCAATAGTTTTATTGAAACAGATACATGAAGCAGAACTTCCCCCGAAAGAATTAATTTTGCAATCATTACCTATTCTTTGCCTGGGTTCATACATAGAAGTGGGCACTAACTGCAGACTGAGGAATTACAAACTGAATTTCCTACAGAGATAAACAAAGCAGGGCAAGGTCACTGTGACACCAATCAGCTTTGTGTTTCTACCAGTACAAGCTTGGCAGCAAGCTGAAAGACAAAGTGGACTGGAAATTGGCACCCGAAGCAAAGCAGAGCTTAGAAACACATCTGTTAGCATCTTCCTGCATTGGGCTTCATGAGGTGTGCACAGTTGTCTTCTCCCAAGGGATCTTTCCAAACACCTGCTTGCAAGCACATGCCAAAACTGTGATGCAGACCAACATTAGTTTTTATTATGTTTACTTCATCATTCCTGATGGTCTTTCCCCAAGAGATGTAAGCCTAACACACTGTCTTTGCTTAGTTGCTTATGCAGAATACACCTGCAAGGAAGAGATCTCAAACACTGGTTTCACTCTCTCAAGCAAAACTGGTCTTTGACCATCAGCCCTAAGTCCACAGCACTTGTCCTCTGGCTGTCTATGACTCATGAACACTTGGCACATTGCAAAACTGTGCCTTCAATAAATTGAAAAATAATTTTTAAAAATCCTTCTGGGGAGTTAACTTCTCATCTGTTGGTCTACCAGCTCTGTCCATTTTTGGTTTAGTTCATGCAATGGAAGGAGGTCGGGCTACTAGGAAACATAAGGAAATTATTGTGGTAGGAAAGTTAGAATGCTAAATAGGAAGGATTACACTACACCACCCAACCTTTCTTGAAAACACAGAAGAAAATCATAGTAGGGAGGGGTACTGAGCTATGAGAACACATTGACCCCGGGGTGTGTCCTGCCAGGCACGTTCTAGCTCAGGGGCTCCTGAAACACAGCAAATGGGTGGATCACAGCTGATACACAAATCACTTCAAAGCAGCCACACCCACAAGTCCTAGTCCCACACCAGCACGGAGGAGACATCAGTACTTCAGAAACAGCTCTACAAATCCTTCTGCACAGAGCTGAGAGACTCAGAGGTCCCATGTTCATAGTTCCTCTCCTAAAAGACAGTGCCACTCTTGTTTTTCCTCCTCGCTGCCTCCCACCCCAGCTGCTGAATTTACAGCCTCCCCTCTCCTTCTGACCAGTCCCTTTCTTCTCTAGACTGTGCAGTTAACACATATTTCTCAGGCAAAACTTCCACCGACTGTAATACACCAGCAGAGGCCTTATTAAGTGCCACAGAGGAGGAAAGCATGAAGTCACAAGCCAACTGTGTTTATAACCTCTTTTCCCCACGTGGTATTTACCTTTTTCACACTATCACGGAGTCACATTTTGAATCGCACTCACATGTGGCACACACATACTGTCCTGCAGAATTCCTGCCCATCCAGTAGCTCTCCCACCTGCTGTTTGTTATTCTTGGTGAATAGAATGGCACATTTGTTTAACAAGTTCCATCCTGTTTTTTTTTCTTCCTCTTTCAGACCATTTACAAAATTTGCAACAATCATTTCATAGTTTTAACCTTCTCAGCCATTGCAATTGCCATACCTCCCAGTTTGGTGTCATTTCCAGACTTCATAAGCATATTGTGTCTTCAGCCAAGTCATGAAGGAACAGCGCTCAGCCTGAGATGGCCACCCCAGGAGTAACCACTAGACACAGCTCTGCATGTAACAGTCTAGCTGCTTTTGCAGTTATTTTATCATACATATCAAAATATGCAACAGCTTCCTAGCCTGCTTATGAGACTGCCATTTAAAACAATATCAAAGCCTTATTAAAATCAAGGTAAATGATTTCTATCTATCTAAAAAGCCTGTTTCTGTCTCAAAATAAAAGTTTCTTTCATTTGTTCTTTAAAAAAAAAAAATCCTTTTTACTTGTTATCTCCTGAGCACCTATAAATGGCTTAATTATTTGTTATGCTAGTTTCCAGTGACTGCAGTGCAAATACTCTATAATTCCCCAACATCTTTGCACACCCTCATCTCTTTTAAAAGTAGATGTTGTATTTGCAATCTCACCCATCTTTTCCAGAAAAATCATTAATGCTCCTGAGATTGCTTTAGCCAGTTTTATATTTGCCTTGGATGAAATTCATCTTGCTCAGCTGATTTGAAAACAACTCCACTGTTTAAGCACACTGACTTTTCCTGTTTTATCTGTAATCAGTTTTTGCTGCTGGTGTTAATTGCGTTGCTGCCTGATTGCAGGTGACCTTTGCTAATGGACAGTCTTCCACAGCTGTCAATTATTTAATTATCTCAAAAGGCAGAAGCACATGCTGTGGGGCCAGAGGTTTCAGCCCAGCTGAAACCTGTGTAGCTGTCAGGAGTCGTCTCTATAATAGAATTTAATTTTATTTCTTTAATGTGTTTTTCTTTAAGAAGTAAAGAGAACACTGAAGTTGCAAAAGTCCAGCTCCAAAATGCAATGATATTATGACATTAAAGTTTTTCTTGCAACCTTAACCAAGTACTTTGTGTCTACAGGAGCAATGTCCCTCAATGCCATAGTCTCTTCTAATATATATTCCAACATATATTGGGATAAAATTAGGGCTGTGCACTAAAGGAGTTATAAGACTCTTGCCTCATTTGTTGCAAAAATTGGGAGACACAGAACGAAAGACGAAATTATTATGGTAACTGAATGACATTTTAAGAATTAAATTCTCTGGTTTTGTTCAGCAGGTTGGCTGTGTTCTGATTTACAAACCGCTTGAACCCAAGCCTCTCACCAGTAGGCACTAGTTATGTGACCCACATTGTCTTAGTGCGTAGTTTGAGAAACAGTCAGATCTGAGTAAGTGCTGAGCACTCACAGGTGTTCATGAAAGGAGCTTCACTTTCAACACAGAAAATGCCTTATTATGCTAAATGTTCTTAAAAAATCAGCTGCAAGGCATCTCAGAGGGGCACTGAGACTTCATAGGCATCTATAGCTTTTAAAATGCTTGTGCCTTTGTTGCCACATATAAGTTTATCAGCATTTATGTCACATGATATTGCAAAAAAAAAAAGTAATTATGTGAATATGTGAAGTACTTACATGTTAGAGTGGTGTGCATTATTGAGAGATTGCTTTGCACAATCTGTGCATATGGGGTTTGGCCACACTTTTAAATATAAGGGCAAAACAAAGTGCTGGATTGGCTTCTTATTAAATGCTTTCCTGTGCCTTACTATATAAGCCTGGCACACCAGAGAAAGAATAGTACAAAGTGCTGTGATTGAAGATTGCTTCAGATTGCATACTGTAAGGAAGAGGGAGGGATTAATTTTATATTAATATATTAAAAATTGGCATGATGTAACTTCCTAGTATTTGCCATTGCACTTTCATGGTATGTAGACTTTGGACGCATTTCTAACGCAGAAAAAAAATACTGCAGTGGGCTTTTTTCCTCCGTTTTTCAATTCAGCCACTGGAGGGCAACATGATCCCAGTCACCTAGGCAGAGGGAGCGCCACAGCCTGCAGCATTAGGTAGCGTGCACCCAGCAAGCACCACTGAACTGCAGAGGAATTTCTGCAAAAAGGTATGGCAGAAATTAGACAATAAAAGATAATATATATATACATAAATACTTTTACATTGCACTTTTTTGGAAGGTAGATTTAAAAATTTCTTCCTACATCTAAAATCTATTAATCTGAGTTTCTGCTTAGGATGATGTTTTCATGAGTTCTAAATCCATGGATTAGCCAAAGGATTTCTGAAGAAGGCGATGCGAGGGCCATTCAGCCTGGTATCACGAGAGGTGAAATATTTCCCACTGCTAAGTAGCTGAAAACCTGACACATGTTTCTACTCTTGAAATAACTCTGGCAGACTTTTCTGGATTAGTTGTTAAATCCATTACAACAGAGGATTTCTTTTATTACATTTTAGAGAACTACCAGCAGTGTAGGGTCTGATTTTCTTTAAAATTAATAGAAATAGTTTGGCTCAACTGAAGTCCAGAACACCTGGCTTCCTGGAGAGGACCAGAGAATTTATGTCAGATACACTCGCTTTGTGGAAGGCAACAGCCCAGTAAAAGAGTATCAAATACTGTTTGAAAAATGTTAAAGCCAGTGTTTTAGGAAAAGGCAGTAAGTACAAAGTAGATGCAAATAAAATGGCAACTTAGAAGCTGGGGGAAAATGCAGACTGAGTTATAGAACACAGCAAAGCAACGTTTTGCCCAGAAGTCTTCTATTAGCTGCTACTATTTCGAACTGGGTTGTCGCAGAAGCAGAATCTTATCCGTCCTGTTTTTCACAGGCTCTTTGTTTCACAGTCTTTATCTCACCTCTGTGCAGTAAGTCTTTGTTTGCAGCCATTAGCAATCCAGCTGTGTTTTCAGCATCTCTGGAAAGCACTTTCATGCAGCAGGATTGTTCTGGACAAGCTAGCTAGGATAACACTGTGTGAAGGATTTGCTTTGCGGATGCAGAAGGATAAGCCTTTAGTATCCTCTCCGTTTCATCCTCCCCCCACCAGCATCGTGCACGTATGCATGCACGCACACACACGTGCTGGCTAATGGTCCAATTTAATCCTCATAGCACAGGATTTGTTCCTTATCCAGCCAGCCAGCCTGCGGGAGGGGACTGGGAGAGTCTTCAGCTGCCGAACAAGGCTCTTTCTGAGCTGGGAGAGGGAATCCCATTTTAAATTCCTATTTGTTTGCCTGCACCTGGAAGCAGATTGAAAGGGTGGAAGTTTGGATCTTTAGAGAAATATCAGCCTAAATGCACTTTAAAAATGGAGCATTGCGACATGGAGATGGGACGTCATCTTTTAAAGCTTTTAATTCTTGTGAGCTGCCAGTTTGTACAGCTTTGGGGAACAAAGCAGCAGTGTCAAGGAAGGAGCTGCTATTTGAGAGGAAAGAAAAGGGATTAAGTTTGGTTTTATCTCCGTAAATTGAAGCTAACCCATGACACCAGCAGATACGTGACACTGTCAGACGTAGAGGCAGGGGCAGAATAATTTCAAGTTTTCCCTGTCAGTTATTTTTACAAGGAATTCCTTGGAGGGAAGGGAGTCATCAAGATGACAATTGATGATTTCTGCAGGTTTTTTATACTAGACAAGGCAGACATTCAAATTTTTATAACTTTCTATTGAAATAAATGGCAAATTTAGCCGTCAAAAGAGACTTGATTTTAGGGTGGAATTGGAGCCTCAGAGCAATCCTGCTGTAATCGTGGGGCTGGCTGAAGTCACCACCACCACATGAAATTTTTGCCTTAGAGCCTGTTTCAATATTGGAGTTCATCGCTTCAGCGGTGTGTAATCGCACTGTAGAGGAGTCAATATTATTATCTGCTTTGAGTCGCTGAAGGTAGCTCTACCGACATGTAATTGGTGGGAACCGAGATGCCATTTAGCAATGACAGTACAGTGCCCTGGGATGATACTGCTTACTACATTTAATATTTCACCTTTTTTTTTTTTACTGCATACAGATACTAGGAGTTATTTCTGCTCATTTCTTAAGTCACAGGGGAGGCCCATTTGAATAAATCAATGAAGGTTAAAATTGGCTGTGTTTATTAATTCTGCGTGCAACTTTTACATGCTTAAAGCGTTAAGGAAAATCTCCATTATGATGGAAGGGTGTTCTAGTAATTGCCTGTAATTATAAGGGTGGCTCACTACGAATATATTTAAATACATCATAGTAAAAGACATTAGAAGCTGACATTTCCATAGTTTAGGACAAGTAATGTATTTTAGAAAGAAAGGCTAATTAAAAGGCTTTCCTTAGGCCAAATACACCAGGAGCTGTTGGATTCATGCCCAGCATTGACGTTGTAAAAGCCGTTCAGTTTGCTTAGGATATTTGGGGTTGTTAGGATTGCAACTGCAGGTGATTCAGATAACCAGGCTAGAATAAATTAAGCTATATTTGTGATATAACACAATGAGCCAGTTTGCTGTTATTTTAGTAGAAATAATTAATTAATTTACCTTATCACTGTAGGAGCGGAAAGAATTTGGCGTACATATGAAAACAGTCAAAGGCACCTTGAAATATATTGGTTTTAAAATATATTACCGATGGAGGAACTTGTAATAAACCAAGCCCTGAGGGAACATGTTGCCTGAGAGGTGGGGGTTTATCCTATTTGCCAGGCAGAACATACTATCAAATTCAGTAGTTATCCTTTTTTATCTTGTGAAGTTAAATTTTCAGCTGGAAGAAATGGTCGTAAAATGGAGCCCAAAGACAGGGAGATCACATCTGGGCAGAAACTCTGTATCTTAGAGGGCTCCAGGTCACATTCATCCATGGCATACCTAATTTCAATGGATGCAAACCACAACAGATTTTAACTGCTCTATTTTGGAGGGAAGGTTTTATGTTTTAGCATGCTAAAAGCAAGGGCATTTTTTTTAACACAGGGACAAACACATTGTTGGCCTGACTCAGGCATTCTCTTTATTTTAATGCGTTCTGACAGACTTCACCTACTGTGTAATGGCAAGAAATTAGGAAGAACAAAAGTTAATGGAACTGGATGACCAAGGGGGATCCACAAGAGCCCCTCAAGCCTCGTTTCTCTGGGCTGCTTGTTCACATGCAGTCACACTTCACCTGTTTATGTGAAAGGATAGTTAGGGGGCTTTTTGAAGCCCCTGGCAACTTACCCTGATCAAACACACAACCACAAGCCCTCCCTCATCATTAAGTGGCTGCCTGTTGGAAGAGAAATCATGCTTTTGTAGTTAAGACAAGCAAACATGATGTCCCTTCTAATTTGCCTAAATTAATTTAAAAGTTGCATTTCCAAGTGGATTTGCTCCCTAAATTTGCTTCGACCTCTCTTTTTCCCATTTCCATACAGGGAATAAATTTGGATGGACTAATCTACCCAGAAATGAATCTCTGTCAATCTAACTGCCTCCACATCAACAATTCTTTGGAAAGAATCTGAAAGAGTGCCGGTCCCACAGATAATTCACAACCTGAGACAAAAAGGGTTTACATAAGTTTTGAGCAAAATTGTTTCCATCACAGTGGAGGAATATGGGCTGTGCATCCTTATTTTCTCTCTTTAGCGCTAGTGTAACTGCATGCTTCAGTGTGCAAGAGCAGACTGGAGTGGCTTTTCTTAACTAGTGGTTGCAGCTTTGAAAAGGTGTCATGGGGGTGGGCACATGGACCCATGGAGTGGCCCCTGCTGATAATCTCAGAGTGAGGAGTTGCAGGATCCCTCTCAGGGCTTCCTCAAGATTCAAAGAACTGTCCCAAGGGATTAGAAGGGTAAATTCAAGAGCCTAATTGTGGTTAAAAGCACAGTTCACACTGTGATTGTTTCTGCTCTCAAAGAAACTGAATGGGATGGGTAAATTGGCAGGCAGAATTAGCACTGTCTCTTCCCCCGGTGAAATACATGGGGCAGTCATATAGGTGTGTTTTGCCTGGTGCAAAGGTCTTCAATAGGAGTCTCTCCCACTGCTAACCATTATCTTCTAAAATTATTACCTTGTACCTCAAGGTGAGAACTGCAAAGGCCTAGGAGCTAATTTTCTGGGCCTAGTACATCCATCCCGCCCTGCCACTGCAGGAAGCTGAGTCTCCTTCACCAGGTTATTCACTGGAGGTTGGAAGTCCCCAGCACACATCCACCACGCAGGGAACCCTGTTCCCTTGGCAATGTTTGCAGCAGGCATCACACCAAAAGCACCTTCCCAGTATTTCCAGCTGTTCCGTTGGACACGGCACTGCCAGTTTGAGGAAATCACCTGCAGGTAGCATTTTGGCTCAAAGAGCTGTTACACTGAAGCTGTCCTAGCCCTTGGCTAAGAATTTCATTTGGGTTTTCCAAAGATCCACGTCTCCTTCTTAGAAGAAAGAAAATGTCATGTAAGTGTTTGCCCTGTGCTAGCAAGACAGTAGGACTGTGGTAAGACTGTGGGGGAGAGCACCGAAGGTGTCACTTAATATTTAGACACCTCCAAGAACTGTACTGGTGGATTCTCCTTTGGCTTATCAGAGACATGTCTGGAGTCCTTCAGGGTTGTAAGAAATCTCCCCAGCACAGCTGTAAATAGCAGCTCCAAGTCACAGACATGCAGACCTTATTTGTAGCATTAAATGTACTTCCTATTTTGGTATGGAAGCCTGTCCCTCCCTACAGATCCTTGGGGCTAAAGTCAAACAGATACCCAATGAGGGACATTAAATCAAAGTTTTCATTTGTGCGCTGTGAAGTAAAAACGGAGGAACCCAGAGCCCAAAGATCTGCCAGTTCTGGATAGGCACAGATTAACGAGGCAAAACTGAGACTTATTTCAGACACTTTAAAGTGGATCTTCAAAGATAATGACTTGTAATCAATTATCAGCATAGAATGACTGTGTCCATCCCACAGCACTGTTTTTAATACAAAGTCAAGAAAAAGCATGGCAGCAACATTCTTTCTAAAGCCACATGTATCTTTATTCTCCACCCAGGCCAGCGAGGATGGGAAAAGGGAATGCAATTAAAAATAACAATCAGCGAACACACACTATCTTTGCTTAAAAAAAACCATCCAGACTAGAGCAGCCAGAAACACACTCAACAATCAGAATAACTGGAATTCCCTGCAGTTTGACAGTGGCACATAAGCAGAAATTACTTGTGAGTTTCTCAAAGCAAGGGTAGAACAAGACAAAAACTTGTGCTTTTTTCTATTACAACAATTGATAATGTTTATATATTTTGCAGCAGGCAAACCGCTCTGGAGGATAACAGGCAAGAGAGAAAGCTATCCAGAGTTGTTTTGAGAAAAGTTTGAATATAACTTTTACAAATAGCACCAGAACTAACCCCAAGCTTAAACTAGCCCCCACCAAAATCAATGACAGAACACCCTGACCTTGGCAGGAGCAGAGGCAAGCTTGGTTAAGTGTAAAGAAGTAGAAAACACACGATGGATTGTTCCAGTATATCCCCCAAAAGGCGGCCTCCAAACCCAGAAGCATAGCTGCCATGGCAGAGGGAGGGTGCAACAACTTCTCTGACACGCCTTTGTGTCTACATAGCAGTAAGAGGCACAGATTTGGTTTTGTCTCCTCTCTGTCAGGCTGTTTGCAATCCTGAAAGCAAATCCTACAGCTCAGCAGACATTTCACATGGCTGTATTCTGTAATGAGCTAGTATTTATCATTCAAGCCCTCTGTAAGCTGAAGGCTCTTTGTGCTACTGACCGCAGCCTTTCGTCTAGCCTTGAACAGCTGCTGTTTGGCCGTGACAGCTGAATTGGGTTTTCTCCCTCTGCAGCAATGCACACTTGCCAGCCATCCTTCCTGCAGACCCACTTGTTTGATGCATGTTGGGGCCAAGATACACAATCCACTCTTTTAATGCCAGCAGCGTCCCTCTACGCAAAGCGTGAGAACACTTGCCAGTGGGCCTTCCTTCCCATTAATGGTTGTTAAGCATCACTTCTTCCCACCCTCCAGCCATGTAGGAGCCTGTGATTTCCATGTGGAGGAGTATTTAGCAGACTGGCTGCGCTGGGTCACTACAGATTGCCAGCAGTGGCATGACTTATCCTCAGCCTCTCTATTAATTTAGAGGCATATCAAGCTCCCTGATTGAAACAGCCCTGTGAAAGGCACTTCACTGCTTGAACTAGTCCCAGGCATTTGTCAGCTTCTTTGAGCCCCACTGAATTACCTGCCATTGCCTCACAGGTTGGAGTCTATTTATTTTTTCTGCTGGAAGTTGGTCATTGCCTTTAAAGACTTCGCCAGTAAAAACAGAAAGTTGTGCATCAGGAAGCAGCAAACACAGCCTGGCTGTACCTGGCTGTGCCCAGGGAGCACCTCTGCTTTGTCAGTGGTGTGTGGGGCCAAGTCTGCTCTTGATATTTGGCTCATACACTATTCACACTGTTAATCCACAAGCCAGCACTAAGATGCTGCTTTGGCTGGATCTCCCAGAAGGGGACAGACCAACGATGCAGCAGGGACTTTACTTATTTCTCAATGTCAGGCCTAGAGGATCGGATGGACTTGTTCATACATCACCGGCTCCCAGATGTCCTAACCAGGACAGACAGTCAGTGTAGTCTTGAGCTTATCCTTGAAGTGCAACACAAAGCATTAGTTCCTGTGAAATCCAGCTTCTGAATGCTTCTCTCTACCATCCTAAAACTAAAGCAGCTCTCCCTCTGGTAGGGAGACTGGGGAAGTGAAACATCTATACAGACATGAGTGACTGTGCAGCCTGACTGACTGCACACTACAAATTATCTACCTATATGCATGCAAATGGGGGGCTCCTCTGGGTTAGGGCTGAGCCAGACTTTCTAGCAGCACCAGCTAAACTAGAGCACTCAAAAATTCATCATGTTTCAGACATGTAATTCAGTCCCCATTACAGTCTGTTATACCTCTTTCTTATTTTCCTCATGTCCTCCTTAGGCCAAAACCCCAACAGTCAATCCAGAAAAAGAACTTTTCTGCTAGTCATTTATTTTAAAGAGACAATTAAAATTTCTCCAGCCTATGGTGGCCACCTCAGCCTGGTCTGGGAGCCCACTAAGATGCCATGCAAAGTCCCAAAAGGAGGGAAACCAATTATGAAAATGAGACATGAGAGGAGGAGGATGTATAATCCATCGCTCTTCCACATAATTAACCAGGAAGTGTGTGTGGGATGCAGATTTCCAGAGCTGAGGCACTAATGCAGTTTGCACTGGCACTAACAGACATGGGCTCAGGGATGCCCCCGTTCTGAAAGGGAAGGTCTGGCCACTTGTCTATAAGTGCAACTTAAAAAACAGGATGGCTGTTTCAGTAAGACCTTCCCATCCCAAGCACCTTCAACTCCACCTCCATAAATACAGGTGCCGCTGGTCCCCACCTGCATTGCAGTGACATGCAAACTGATCACCCTTCCTTAGAGCAGGTGTTTTTCTTCCCTATATTGCAACTGTTTGCACTGCACACTGCGTACAACTCCATAGCCCATTCCTTCCTAGCAGTGCACCTATCAAGAGATCAAATGCAGGTGTGTCCTTAGCACCTATCTGTGCACCTACAGTCCCCTGAGGGTGCTTGGTGACAGGCCCATCAGGTCCCCATGCACTGCATTACAGAGCAAACCCTACTTTTCCATCATGTGATGGGTGCGTTTTAGGTCAGTGTAGAGCTCACGTGCCTTTGCTGGAGACTATGCTGTCCTCTCCCAGTGAAAGGTTGGGCACAACTGCTCCAGTGCTGTTTGTCAAACTCTTGACAGTGCCTAAGCAGTTAGCCTGTCTGGAAAGTTTGCTGCACTTGGTGGAAGGACGGGAAAAGGACCCTTTCTAGGAAAACTGCAGGAACATCACTTATATTGCAATTTAGCCTTCACCTCTGAATGAGTTCCTGTCTCCTGAAGTTCATCCCCTTTTCACTGGGTCAATTGGTCACTGTTACATCCTAATTTCTGAAAAGTAAAGTCTAACTTTACTGAAGTGGACTTTCCAGCATGTATTTCTGCCACTCGACAAACAGTCTGAGCCCCACAGACCTGCATTTTCTCACCATTCCCAGAAGTTGTAATTAGCTAAACCAAATGATGAATCCTTGGAGAGCCATGCACCTCCCCACCCAGGCCACGTGAAGCTAGCACTTGCATTCTGCGACATTTAAAGAGCACTCTCAGCCCAATATTCTGTTCATTAAGTTTGTGTTTAAATATATATATTTATATTTATATGTATTTTAAAAACCCCAGTGTGTTATTTTCTAGATGAGAACCACTTCCGTGTGACCAAAATAGTCAGCCAGGACAAAGGCTCAGACTGCTGAGGTCTCAACCCCCTGTGCAGAGCTCTTGCCAGAGAGACTACCTGAGATATTGTCAGAATCTAGCAGCTCAACAATACTGTACGGAGAACAATCTTCCAAACCCAGCTTGCTGCAGAGCCAGCCACAGAAGCCCTTCTCCATATCCCTGACAGCATGCCACCAGTACCCAAAGGACCATGCTACCTGGGCCATAGCCGAGTACACGCCTAGGGAAAAAGACACAACCATAATTATAATTGGGTAGAAGATGATCAAAAAGGGACAAAAGGTGATCTTGTGCCAGAAAGTCCTCTCTTCATTGTACACCAAGAAGATGTTGTACCACGTAATGGTTCCATAGTAGAATGAAACCACGAAGGACACTATAAAAATGATGGGGAGGCAGATGATGGTCCAGAGGACAATGTGGGGTCCTCTGTCCAGCCCAACATCACATTTCTTCTTCTTCTCAGGTGTGTCCTCTTTAGGAGGTTCCTTCGACTTAGCAAGTTCCTGCAGCTCTTTGTCCGTTAGTGTGACATGGATATCCACCATCTGACCCTTCTTCTTTCCCCTGGTGATTGTTCCAGTCAAGGTGACATACCGGCTGTCTAAAGGCATGTTCCAGATACCTACAAACACAGAAAAACTCAGCTACATTAGATTTATTTTCTGTACGGAGTACTTTGTGTAAATCCCCAAAGACAATTAGATAATGCATATGGAGTTATATTAAACCAAAACAAAACAAACAAAAATACGCAAGAAGCAATGCAGTATAAAGAACATTATCACAGAAGAAAATGGAAGAAGAGCTAATGAGGGAGAAGACAGGAATTCCAGATTGCAGAAATCAAAAGAGAGAAGACTCCAGCATCTGCATTAGGGACAGTATGTGAAGAGAAAGCACTGCAGGAGTACATAAGACAGAGTAACTGAATCAAAAATGGTATGCCTATTTTCTCTGGTACCCTCATAGATTTATTCCTGAACAGCGTGGACACTTGGAGTGAATTAGATAAATATGACTAAGACTCTTGTTCTGGAACAAACAAGAGGTGCTGGTGTGTGAAAAACTGAATATGAGCCAGCAGTGTGCACTCACAGCCCAGAAAGCCAGTCACATCCTGGGCTGCATCAAAAGCAGTGTGGCCAGCAGGTTGAGGGAGGGGATTCTGCTCCTTTACTCTGCTGTGGTGAGACCCCACCTGCAGTGCTGTGCTCAGCTCTGGGCACCCCAGCATAAGAAAGACATGGACATGTTGGAGCTGCTCCAGAGGAGGGCCGTGAAGATGATCAGGGGACTGGAGCACGTCCCCTATGAGGACAGGCTGAGAGCTGGGGTTGTTCAGGCTGGAGAAGAGAAGGCTCCAGGGAGACCTTATAGCGGCCTTCTGGTACTTAAAGGGGGCCTACAGGAAAGGTGGGGAGGGACTCTTGATCAGGGAGAGTAGTGATAGGATGAGGGGTAACAGTTTCAAACTGAAAGAGGGGAGATTTAGATTAGATATTGGGAATAGGTTCTTCACTGTGAGGGTGGTGAGGCACTGGCACAGGTTGCCCAGAGAAGCTGTGGCTTCAAGCAACATGGTCTAGTAGAAGGTGTCCCTGCCCGTGGCAGGGGAGTTGGACTAGGTGATCTTTAAGGTCCCTTCCAACTCAAACCATTCTGTGATTCTATGATGCTATGAATAAGCACATCCACACATGGAGTTATACTTGAATAGCTAGTATTTCACTGCGCATTTGCACTGTATCTCAATCCAAATTAATTTTCAAAGTTCAGAAAAAACTTACATACTCTCATATAGTTATATTTGCATTTTAAGGGATCAGCAAATGTACTAAACAGGAAAGTGCTGGGGTGTGTCTTAAAGTCACAAACAGACTGCCTCAGCTTTCAAGTGACATTGGTTTAGATGGTCCCTGCAGTGGTACTGGCCATAAACTCTTCCATGGGGCTAAAATATGCTTCCTCCTCATCTTAATTCTGACAAGCTTGGAAGGAGGTCTTCAGAGGCTCTTAAAAGGAGGCTGAGCAGTTTGAAGTAGCCCACGAAAACAGGAAGGCGGCAGATATGCCATGAGGATCGAGGTTGGGATCATGGGGCAATCTGGTGCGGCTGACGGACCAGGAGCATGCATTCACATTTAAGCCCCCCTCAGCCTGCACGGCTGACTCACAAGAAGATTAGCCATAGGACCTGCCGGCCACACTTCTCCCTGCAAGCGTATCCAAGACAGACACCAGAAGCGAAAGTGGCTCCAAGACGCCCCATGATGACCTTGCCAAACAATCCCTCTTTAAGAGGAAGCTGTGCTGAGAATATGCAAACAGAAGGCAACAGCAAATCCTACATAATGAGTGAAACTCCCTATCACAGATAGAGCCACTAAATCCATCTGCTTCCACTCTTTCACTTAACAGGCAGCTGTCTTAGGCATGGACCGTGGCTTGATCACAGCACCATTAGCTTAAAGCACGCTCAGCATTTTTCTGGATCAAGCCCAACCAGCACATACATCTAAACCTAAGAGTGTGGCAACAACCAACCTCTGCAAAGAACTGCAGGAGACACCCCAAATCAGCCTGTAATGCTTTTTATTTCAGAGTGTTTTAACGTATGAACTCAAGCTCTCCTTGTCTGCAGTCTTGGAGTGGGTTGGTCCCACCATCACTTCCATTTGACCTCAGTGCATGCTGGCACCAAAAAAGTTTATGGAAAGTGTGTGTTCCCAGAAATACGTACCATCTGCCATGGACTGACTCAGGAACTTGGAGCCTTCCTCAGAGCTCCTCTCCCCTCCTTCATCTGCCTGTTCTTCTTCCACCTTATTCTCATTCTCTGACCGATACACTATTATTGACTCGGGACGGGACTCTTTCTTCTTCTTTTTCCTCCGGTCCATAGTGGCTTCCCCATCAAATGTGACAGTGGTTGCCACAGCCCTTCTCATGGACCCACGGCGAGGGCTCTGGCTTCCAGACTTGCTCTCTTTCTGCACAGTCTCCTCCATTCCGCTGCTGCTTTCAAGCACCTCACTCGGCATCTTGTAGCACTTGTTTCCAATCTAACAGGTTCTGCACTTAGAAGTCATTGATTAGACAACGGTCCCATGGATGCTTTGTTTTGGTAAGATGTCCCCTGCTGACATACAAACTATGCACTCCATTCCCAGCCTAAAATGAGAAAGAAAACTGAAAAAGTGTCTTTTTCTCACCGAGCAGAAAAAATTGCCAGAATTTTCCTATGAAGGGTTACTTCCTACTGGTTTAAATGTCATCTGAAGATCCTTATTACAATTTTACTGTATATGCAATTTTATTACATGGATACATGTTTTGTAATATCACCTAATCCTGATTCTCAGGTTCCAATTTCAAATATAACAAACCAAAGCTACTGAAAAAGGAAAGAGTATTAACATTTGTAAGAAGAGATTAAACAAGCACAGCTTACTGGGTGAATTTGACAGTCCTCTGCAATACTGGAAGACAACAGTTTTGGCCCACATGCATGAGAATGAAGAAATGAAACCATAAACAAAAAAAAAGTTGACTGATTTAAGGGACTGGCCTAGATTAGAGACAACTGCAGCAGGAACACTGTGCTCATCCTGCATTACAACAGCTATGCTGGTGCCAACCTTTCTCATTTTGAGTGTCTTCTGATTTACTGACCATTGCAAGGATATTACAAAAAGTAATCAAATTATGTCAAAATGAACAATGTTTCAAACTTTACCAATTTAGCATTACACAGTGCTGACAAACCTTAAAAATACAGTATATACAGTGGATTTAAAGCAAAATTACTATTAAGATGACTTCGCTGGGGAAGGAATTGGAAACCACAGCAAAGTCTTCTGATTGCGTAGGGAAAACAACCCAAATCTTCACAAATCTTTGTAACAAATATAAGGGCTCAGTTTTTACTCCTCATTCAAGCAAAATTAACAGCAATATCAAGTGACACTGTTATCTATGGGAAATCTGCCTAAGTAAAAAACATATAATTAAACATGCATCGAGGCAGACAAATCCTGCTCCATGAACGTGCAGGACGCAGGATTAACAGTTCTCAGATTTCATAACTTTTAAGAAATTGACTGTGCCAAGTATTCATGAAGTACTTAGGTACAAATCTGAATACACTGAATAACGTTTTAACAACTCGGAAGAGCTCTGTTTAACATTTGCATGAACATTTATACTTAAAAGAATGCACATGACCAATAATTAAGCTTCTACTTAGCATCTGAGTCATCTCTTTAACAGAAAACGAAGAAACACAGCTATAATTCATAGCCCACACAATGCTGGGGAAATGGTTTTACTTGAACAGCTGCTAGGAAAACGTTGAGCATTTTTAGATTTGGCAGTATGGTCCTGGTCTTCCCACAGATAAACGATTTTGCTGGTTTGTTTTGAATTTTTTTGCAGAACTTTAGATCAGCTATTTATGCCTCACACACTCATACACATACACAACTTTTAACTGCATCACTTTAACACCTAAGACTGTGGCCAATTTGCCTTAGGAGGCTTTGAAGAATTCAACAAATCAGATTATGTTTTGCATTATAGAAAATAAATCTTCCCTGGTGATCAGAAGACACATAAAATGGAATACAAAAAATCAAGATTCAGCATACCCTGGAAGTCAGACTACTTCTATATCACTGGGCAGGGACTATCTCGGCTAGCTCTCCAGCATGGCTGGAACAGACTGTTTAGATGATTGCCATCTCAGTTTACACCTGCCATGCAAAAGTGTATGCCTAAATTTCCAGATGTACTGGAAAACAGCTCTATAAAATACTAAATTTACTGCAAATACTCTCCCCTCACTGCAGCGTCAAGTGTTGCACTTTAGAACTACCTAGAAGCAACTTGGTTTAAATATTCCACTGTTGATCAAGGGAAGCAAGAACAAAGGGGGGCAGTGATGATGAATGCCCTTGTCTGGTGCACCAAGTAAGTGTGGTTCGGTGTGGGGGTTGTTCAAGATCACTGCCTGTGCATTCTCCTCCCATTCCAAAGTCCAACCTCGACAGAGAATGGAGCAAAAACAAGAAAGGAAAAACATCTAATCACCCCATCCCCCAAAAAAACCCGCAAAACATAAATGAGCTAACAAGAAGCTATTCTTCAATACAGTTCTTGTACCTCGTCTGCCCGAGAAATGTGGCCTTTACATCTGTTCGGAAGCAGCGTGCAGATAGGCCGTTTTTCACAGACCATAATATAGAAGAGGAATGGGATATGCAAGAAACTTCATAGTGAAATCTAATGCTTTGCTTTCCACTTCCCCCTTTTAACTCCAAAGCAAACCATCCACTGACTTCAAAGATAGCAAGCTCTGGCTCTTAACATGTTAACATTGGCAGGACTCCGAGCTCTCTTCCCATCCACTGGAATTCACGTAAGCTTTTGATCAGTGTTTTTTAAAAAGGCCTTTACGAGGAAATGGAATAAATCTATTCTATGGAGTAAACTCCCTCTTTGTAGTAAATTCATCCAGGAGGTACAATAGGCTCTAACATTTTTCTCTGAGAATCAGCAAAAAAACTTCATGTTTTGCATTTACAAAATCCTAAAATCACCTGATTGAGCCTAATGAGTGCCAGAGACAACAGTGAGATTCCCCTTCCAGAGGTGGTGAAAAGAAAACAGGCCTGGAGCCACAGAGTAGCCAAAAGCATCACTTCTGGGATGATCTACTAGAAGCCTGGAGACAGAGAAGTTGATCTGGGATTAGATTCCCAAAGTTCCTGGCTGTAGTTCCACGCTCAGTCCCTACTGCCTTGAAAAGGGGATGACTTGCCAGTAATATTTAAAAATAACACAAAACTACAGGCAAAGATTTGTGGTTGGACTTTTTTTTTTTTCTTGAAGTCCATCCAGCTGTGACCTTGGTTAAACTCACAGTAGATGATAAGCTAATGCCAGTTCTCGGGGTAATGCCAAAGCCTAAAGGACTATGTCAACCTTGACTATGCAAGGAGGAGCAAGGCGATGTCACTTTTGAATCTGTCAGATAGGCACTGGAAATCTATGCCCAGTCCTTGTGCTCACTGGTCAGGAGGGATGCTGATTAATGACCAGAAGATCCCTATGACCTCCGAGCTATTTTGCTATGTCCGACATTCCCACCCGCACTATAGCAGCTACTGCCACTGTGAATTACCACCAGGACTAGAAAGACGTCAACAGCAGGGTTATTGAGGGGTGGTAGCTCAACTTCTTCTCTTGCTCCTGAGCTGAGAAGAGGGGAGGGAATGGGCAATAGGGGACAAGCCCCTAAGAAGGACCATTGCTGTGGCTGGGTCAGAGCCCTTGGGATAAGGACGTGAAGGAACACAGATTATTCTGTTTAAGGCACAAGGAGGTAAAAATGTCAGTCTGTCTACATCACAAACGAAAACATGGTGAAGGAGATCCCTCTGGTCCAGCAGAGGAGGATGCAGTAAGATAAAAAGCTGAAAGATACAAATACAGGGAAATGCAGTGCAGACGTTAGGTAGGTGTTTTAACAAAGTGGGTAGGTGTCACTTGACACACATCATGGAGGGCTGGTCTGTTTCCAGCACTGGAAACTTCCAAATCTGGACTGGATATCTTGGCAGCAGTTTGGTCACCAGTACTTGACTAAAAGAGATGCTAATGTGAGGAAGTCCTCTGGCTTGTATTAGAGAGCAGTCAGATTGAAAGATCATAAAGATTCCTCCTGATCTTAAGCCTGTTGTCACAGTAGATGTTTGTTCTTTTCTCATCTGTTTCTGCCAATGGAGCAGCTGGGATACCCTCTGCCACCTGGTCCAGACCTTCTGAAAACAGCACTTTCAAAAACCACCATCAGCCCCACATCCCATAGGGATGCTGGTGAATCAAACAGGTTCATGCCCCTGTCCCACATTTCCTGGGAATCTTTTCTCTGTAGCTGCAAACAAAAAAAATGGGCTCTTGCAGAAATCACGGTAGTGTACACAAAGCTTGTTTTTTCTCTCTTCCTTTTCTTTATGTCCTGTAAGAACAAGGACAGCCATCAGCGTTACACAGCTGTCTACAGCACCAACTCTTTCAGCTGTACACTGAGATCCTCACCCCTTAAAAGCCTTGCTGTGGAGCTGCAGCATGACAATTGCTGTGCATCTAATATTAGTGATGTCTCCCACATGAGAGCACAGGGGCAGACAGGAATCTAATAACTGTCCATGGGAAGGAAAGAAAAGAAATGGTCACATTTCAGAGATAGCAGGGAGCAGTTTATTAGCCAAACAATTTGTTATTAATCTCTGTGTGAAAACAGATGGAGAACCCTGGGGAGGTGGCTCTGCAAAAACACTCTGTAGAGGAATTTTTAGAAGCACTGTCTTCTGTTACTATGCAGGAAAACTACTGCTGCTTATGCTTCCTGTGACAGTATTAGTCTTTGACACACAAAGCAGGAGCCTAAAAGCTTGGCCTTGCACCATTTAGGTCAAAGGAAGTTTTTTCCATTGGTTTTCAGGGCTTGATCCTGCTGCTAACAGAAGAGAAATTATCTGGTTTGAATGCAGAAAGGAAGGAAGAGCCTTCCCGCAAGCTAATAAAATCCTTGATCTTAAATCACTGCTACAGCACAAGTAACCTTTTTATGACTGTTCAGAGCACATATGAAAGGAAAAAAATGTAGATGGTAAGCAGTGAGGAGCATCCATTTTTATTTTTATAGTCACATAAAATGTACAACACATAAGAAGAACTGGCACTGTGTCTTCACTCACATCATACAGGGGTTATCTGCAGAAACAAAAACTTGTGCTTTAGAAGCACTGTGAGTTTCCCAGGATGGTGAGGAGATAAGGGGAAATTTACCCAAGACACACCTTGAGAGAGCACTCCCCAGGTACAGATCCTCTGCCTGCTCCTTTTACTCCATAGACTCCCCATCCCCAACACCGCCTCTGATTCTGTGCAAGTGCATATGTGTGTTTCTGAGAACGCACGTCACCCAAAGGATTATTTCCAATCCCTAGTATTTTTAAAGGGGTTATCTGCTGGCAGATTGTACACATGAAAAATAGATGGTATCAGATGCATCCAGCTGTTCAGATGGATAGATCTGTCTGTCACCAGTCAATCATGTTATGACAAAACGCACTGGTCTAATGCAGGCCATGCAGCCCCACACTCTACAAAACCATGTGGCAAGACCTATATAAGAAAGCACATTTACATCAGACCTTATGCTGGGAGACAGCCAAATGGTAAGGCTCCCTCAACAGCTTTGGACCTGTTTTAAATACCTAAATGACTCCACACAATCTTTCACATAAGCATCCTCACCACACCCTGCTGAAACAGAGGACAATGTCTGTCTCCATTTTATGGTGAAATAGCTCAAACTAGATTACACAGTTACTTGAATCTAGCAACTACTCAAGGCTGTGATGAATGACATGTTAGAAGGAGAGGCAAGAAGAGCCTCTCCTTATCAGTACCAGTGTCTGTGCAGCTTGCAGCGAGCTTGACAGAGGGATTTATCTCTGAAAAGAATCCTTTTGCATTTTAAAACAAAATAAAATGTTATCTTCAGCCAGAGGGATTCCCTCATCAGGTTCACCAGGCAGCTACCCTTAGAGGAAAGAACGTCTAAGGAAAGGGAGAAAAACTACCCCTCATAACAGTGGCCCATTGCTAGGCTGCTTTGTGTCTGTATAACAATAGCAAGAGGCACAAAGAGAAACATCTGCCTATGCCATCCCAGCAAGGTAGGAGAAAGCAAACAGCAAAGCTCATAGATCACACCCATCTTTCCCTCCTTGCTTAATCCACAAGCTTCAAAGCACTTTCATTTCTTGGAGAGAGAGAGAGAGAAGAAGAATGACCGTGCTCTGGGTGTGCATCTGAGCAGAAGCAAACCTCAAGCTGGATTGCTGAAAGCAGAGGATAGCACTGAGCATCAGAGCAAAGGGGATAATGCAGCAAGATGACTCATGCCACCAAAAACTTTATGGGTGTTTGCTAATGGAGCCTCCTGCCTCATGCCTTCCCCTCAGGAGCAGAGGGTGCTAAAAGCTTAAGCTAAAAGCAAAGGGAGGCGTGGGCAAGCAACACAACCTCTGCAGGCAAGCTCCAACAGACCCAAGTTTGCCCAGTCCTTCCGATTTATCACCAGCACATAGCTCCTGCCTGTCGGCAGGTGGCATTAATGCCATCACTGCCCAACACTGCCAGGCAGCTTCTGGACCAATCCTGCTGGCACCATGAGCCAGGCCTGTGCTGCCCAGCACGGGTTGACCATTACTGAAGCTGCCGCTGCAACACGGCTCGACTTGCTTGGGTGTGGATTAAGGACTCCTGGCTGCCGGTGCCATGCTGGGCAGCTCAGGCTCCTCACTCTCCCTGCCGTCCTTTTGTGAGACACCCAAACACTTGCTGACAGTATTCTATGGATACAGCTAAAACAACAACAAAAAAAAAGTAGTGGAGAGAGGCGTTCCAAAGTATCACTAAATTGTTTCTGGATGACATTTTCAAAGGATTTTTTTAAAAGTCAAGGACATTTTACAGAGCATCTGTTTTATGAATCAGTTCTTTTTATTTTCCTCTGCTGTTCCATAACTTTTCCAAATGTCACAGAATAATAACTGCTGTGTAGATCAGTATTACTGAAGGCTGGAAAACAGCATATAAGAATAGCTGTGCATTTTTATTTTATGTTAAATTAAATGCCTAATCAATTTTCTTCCATATGAACTATTTCAAAATCCCCAAACTGTACTGGTTTACCATTTTCTAGAGAGAAAGCCTGAAGTGCCATCTCTCCCTTGTCTCCCCACTTCTTTGTCCAGACTGCTAGAAGAAAGAGAAATTGAGACAAAGGACTCAAAGCTTCCTAATGCCTCCAACAGGGATAAGATCAGTTTCTTTATGTTTATTATACTATGCTAAAAATGTCAATGAATGGCACGCGCACATTAGCCTTTAAAGAGAACCAAGGCTTTAAAAGGAGAATGACTTGGAAATGGGAGGGCGGTTTGAAATCTTGAAAGCAAGCCAAGTGGTTTAGATCGAAATCTTCAATAAACTCAGCAAAAGTCCCTAACTCTTGTAGGAAAAAAAAATCTCAATGATAAAGTAGAGACATGCGCTCTCTGTTCTCCTGCTCTACCCTTCACTTCTGCATCTGCCAAAGCAGGCCATCCTGCACCTTGAAACAGCAGATGCCCATTGTAATTCCTACCCCATCCACCACGTTACTGATGGAATACACTGTACCACAGGAACAGCCAAACGTAGTCAGTCCCACCAACTTGAGCCCAGCAACCTGCCTCCACAGCAGTGCCCTCAGGCTGACATCAGCCTAAGGTATAGTTGGTATAATACCTGATTCATCCTCAGTTTGAAGGCGTGATATTAAACGGGATTGGAAGAAGCACTAGGAGCTTGGTCCACACATCAAACTGGTGTTATGCCTCCTCTAGGCATCCAAGCAGATGCCTAGAAGATAGTAACAACAGATCAAGCATGTACTACATGGAAACTGAGTTTCAAGCCCCTCATCTCCCTTTCTAGAGTGCACCTCCACCATGTATACCCGCATACATGTGCAAGTAAGAAACGCCAGGAGTTGCTACATCTGAAGACTGCAGAGCCATGAAACACCACTGTGGGTGTGAAGTACTAATGCAAGACAGCACAGTCCTAGCTAGCTAGAGA
The DNA here is from genome assembly GCF_034619465.1 of Leptosomus discolor. NCBI lineage: Eukaryota > Metazoa > Chordata > Aves > Leptosomiformes > Leptosomidae > Leptosomus > Leptosomus discolor. The sequence goes on along the minus strand of NC_141395.1, from coordinate 16,617,090 downwards.
CCTGGCTGGCAGGTGGTTATTTCAGTGAGGGATCGCAATACCTGCATTTTCTTTCCTGCACTCACCAGGATGTTTTAATGCCTGCTGGACTCTTGCCTGACCTTTACAATAACCAAAAACCAGGACCCGTGTGAGCACCTCAGGCTCTTTTTCCCTTCCTTCCTAGTCAGAAGATCCTTGACCATCTCAGCCTCCTCTCCTCTCCTTTCCTGCACTGCTCTGTGCTGGCAAGATCAAGCATCCCAATGCTTAGACAAAATAAGAAGGGACGACACATAGAAATACTTGCAATTAAAGGGCAAGAAGTTGCAGCTATGCAGCACAATGTAAAACACAGTCAACTGTAAATCCAGTCTGGAAAGGAACATCTGAAAAATATTGACACCAAATTACATCCTGTGGTTCTTATTTAGGCAAGATACATGGGGGCTTCAGATCAGAGCTTTCTCCAAGTTACACCCGGCTGCAGCCCAGGCGTTGCTGAAGAGCCAAACTGCACAGATAGAGAACTGGAAGATTCCCCTGGGAGTGATTCAGGATTGCTTAATACATTGCACAGTAAATACAATCTAAGATATTTAGACAGTATCTCCAGCAGCAGGAATTAGTCGGCTCAGGGGACTCTCGATTGGATACATGTGCAGATACAGACCCATGATGCCAAGGTATTAAAAATGGAGCACTTTCAACTGCAGACAAGAGAATGCTTCAGTATCATTAGTATGGTATTAGCAGGGTGTGTAAGTATTTAGAAAATCTGTCTATGTACCAGTTTCAAACTGATGCTGATATTCTACATTTTGCACCACTACAAACTCTGCTTTGAGTGGCAGTCTGGTTTTGGTATCTCCTGTATTTTTTTTTAATCAATGGAATGAAATTCCTAGGTATAATGATAAAAGGTTGTAAAATCCTGAATATCTCCTAATTAGACTGAAATCCCCCAAGATACCGAGAGTGAAGTACCTTTCCAGAGGGGAAGTCCCTAAAGAGATGAACTGACCAGAGAGCCTGACCATCAGCTGGGGATGACTAGGAGGCATTCTGACATGGAAACCAGAAGCCACAAAACAGAAAGGCTCTCACTTGCTGGTGAGAGATGATGGAGGAAAAACAGCCACAGGAGAGAATGCACAGACAGGAGGTGAAAGTAGCCAGGATTTCCAAAGAGGCCTTTTGCATAACCCCACAAAAAGGTCCACAGAGGTAAGGAAACAGAAACTCACAGCAGTTTTCATTTGGTTTTGGCTCAATCCAGGCATTTCTTGTAACAGGTACAGGGGGAAGAAATTATTGTTGTCAGAATTTGTGCAATTTGTTATCCCAGGAGAAGAAAAATATGAACCTGGAGCATCCATAAGAGTGGGGTTCTGGGAAATGAGAGGCTGCTGTAGTACAAGCCTGCTTTTTTTCCAGAAGGCTAACTAGCAGAAACCCTCTGTCAGAAAATGTCTTTGACCTTAAAGTTTTATGTCTGGCACTGAGACACTTTTCATTAAAACTCCTCTGTTCTCACCTCCTTGGAAGACTGCTGGCCCCAGGGATACCTCTCCCAGGGTTTAGATCCCACGGAGGTTTCTCTCCTGTTTGGAGCCATCTGTTTTCTCACATCAGGTTGGTATTTAACAACTCTGAGACCTTCCTCCTTGCCAACACGGATTACAAGCTACGGGAGGGCACAGACCCCCTGAAGGACAGCAGGCTATAAAGAATTATTAAGGCAGTACATATCGCTGCCAGGATTGTTAAAGCATGGCCGCGTACTGGACTGGCAGAATAGCTGAGCCATAGGCTGGCAAAGCACAAAATCAGCTTTTGTCAAAAGTAGCCTTTTCTGAAAACGCCGAGTTTCCTATTCATCTCGACAAATTGAACTAGTTCATTCAAAGCCAAGACACAATCTGGGAGCTGTAAAAACGGGAAATTGAGTTTTTCCTCTTCAATCTATAAATAAAAAAGTAGATGTTGAAGAATGACATATGTTAATCCCACAACTCTGAAGAGGCTGACAACTGGAAAAAACTAATGATGAATCCTTTTTCCTAAATGTGTCATTTTGATTTTTGAATGGTTAATGTTTTAAGTGACAGATGTACCACAGAAAAAAAAAATCAGATTTTTTTAACTTCAAAAAAATGAAAATAAAGACTCCGAGGCTTTAAATGCATATTTATTTTCTTCCAAATGACACATACTGAAATAAATAAATTAAATGAATAAATAAAGAATCAGCTGTCTAATCAGACACTATTTCCTAACACATAAAAATTAAGACTCTGAACATGAAGTTCATAGAATAACATAAATATGTAAGAAGAGCCTTCTGCTTACTGAATTTACCACTATGGCTGCATGTAATGACAGACCAACATGTTTTAATGCTACCAATAAAAGAAAACCAACATTCCTTTGCAAGTAAGAAAGTACAAGCATAGAAGAAGATTAAAACTTATTTTAGTTAATAAGATTTTCTACTTTTCAGTTTAAATAATTTTGAATTTCAGCTGCTGGAGTAAAATCTATTCACAAAAGGTACACTTTGAATCCTTGGTTCAAAAGCAACCCACACGACAGTGAATAGAATCCATTGCCTTGCTGAAAACATCTGTGGGCACTGGTTATCTCAGCTCTGTCCTTTGTGATAGATTTTGTACCAGAATGGACTACCCTCCACTGAATGACAAGGAATGGATGTCTCCTTTTCTCACCTCCTTACTCTCCAGTCTTTATGCCTTTCCCCTTTCTCCTCCCACCCATCACTCACAGAACCTTAACCCATTTGTTCGGCCCCGTATTTATGGCATCTCTACGGCTATTGAGAAATTCCAAAACCCAAGCAATTTATCCTGACAGGAAAGAAAAATCATTTGATAGTGCTGTCCGGGAAGAACACTGAAATCAAGCAAGTCATATGAACAGAGGGACCCACTGCATTTTCCTTGGTGGCCTGTGGCTCAGTTGGGATGGCAGGTGGGTTGGAATATGAAGATCTAGTTCACTAGCACAGATGAGTGCTTCTCCCTGGGATTAATTAATGATCACTCTGATACGGCCTGCCTAAGATATGTAGGGCAGCCAGAGACAGTTAATGGGGATCTGTGGAGTCTACAGATTGTGGAAGCTAATTTAAGGGGGGGGGGGGGGGGGAGGGCATGGGGGTATTCTTGCAGTGTCACCCACAGTGCTTCACATATTCCCTCCAGAAAGTAATACTGTGCTTTAAAATATTAAAGTATTCTGCAAGCATTAACCCAGCTGGAAGGGTTTTGTCTAACGGTTGCGTCACCAGCCTAAGTCACCATGCATAAGTCCATTCCCGTCTTGTCACCCTTTGCTGAATGAGTCTGGACACACTGTTAATTTCTCCATGCCTCCCCTTCCCTACACTTAAAAGGAGGGTATACGGCTTGCTTTGAAACACACTGAACTTCAGGATAAAGATGTTATCTTACAATTGTCTCTGATTTAAATTTTAAACCCTAGAACATGTTTTGGGAAAAGCAGATAAATCCATTTAACAAATGAGAAAACCAAAATAGACTCAATGATTCTCCCACTTTACTTAAATGTGTCTTAAAAAAACCCACCTCACTCTCTTCTCACATTAGCCATCTCCCCTAAAGCAAAAATAACAGGACAAAATTGAGATACACTTTCAAACATCTCTTCTATTGAAAAGGACTGAGGAGATGCCTGGAAGGATACTGAACATGCACTCATACGCTCCTGGGCACATCAGCGCTGGTTAAAATCACCTGCAACGGACAAAGATGCTCTGTCACTTCGCTGTGGGATGGAAAGCAAAATAATGTTGGCTGTTCTCTGTGTCAACTGAATAATTAACGCTGAGCTTATTGAGGGCAATTTTAAGTGAAAAAAACCCACCATAAAGGCATTTCAGCACAAAATGGCTATGTTAGGGACATGGTGAATGGCATCACCTCAGCCTTCACAGCCTCTTCCCGACAAAGTCCACGCCTGGAGAGAGGATTTTCCACCGCGGGTCCCTGGCAGAAGAACACCAGCAGCCTTCTCTGCTATTTACGACACCTTTAGAGCATGACACTGACTTCTCCTGGCTGGGGCTCCTCGCCCCATGCTCCTGAGGACGGACGGACGGACGGACACGGACACACACCCTCTTTACTGCAGAGGAGACCCCGGATGGGGACGAGGTGCGTTTGCTGCGAGGCTCCAGCAGGCACCGCCGACCCCGCGGCACCAGGACGCTACCTGAGGAACCGACCCCCCCCCCCCAGGCGCTGAACGTGCGGTCCCTCCACCGCGAGGACAGACCTGGGCGTCACCGACCCCTGGACAACCACTGCCCCCCCCTTACCTGCCGCCCGCCGGCGCCGCCCGCGGGGCCCCCGTGCCACGTTGTGCCGTGCCGCAGGACACGGGAACGGCCCGGCCGGCCGGGGCCCCGGGCACCTCCGGCACGCCGGGCACCGCCAGCACCGCTCCGCCGGCACCGCTCCGCCGCCGCCCGCTCGCCCTCCCCGGCGCGGAGCCCCGGCGCGGGCGGGCGGGCGGGGCCGCGCGTCACGTGGAGGGGGGCGGGGGCGGCGGCGGCGGCCGTTGTGTGAGGGGGGGAAGATGGCGGCGGCGCGCGGGCTGCTGGCGGCGGGGCTGTTCCGCGGGCGGGTGGCCATCGTCACCGGCGGCGGCACCGGCATCGGCAAGGCCATCGCCGCCGACTTGCTGGCCCTAGGTGGGCGCGGGGGGCTCCGCGGGGAGCCCCGGTGGGGCAGCGGGGCAGGGTGGGTGTTGGGGGAGCAGGGCCGGGCGTGAGGTGAAGGCGGGGGATGGAGGTTGAGGGGGTCCAGGGAGTGCTCGGGGGGTTGTGGTGCGTTTTGTGGGGTAGGCAGCGGTCGGGGAGTGGATGCGTGAGGAGTTCATGGGTGGGACGTTGTGACAGGAGTCAGTGAATAGCGAGAAGGTGCGGCTGACGTGGGGCTGTGGCTTTTGACCCACTGGCACTTAAAAGATGCGCTGTTTTAAATACAGCGGTCAAAGTGCGGTTATGTCAAGGCCGGACTCTTTCTTTTGTACTCCTCTTTCTCAAGTGAGTTTTCATCTTGCTTAACTGGTGGCTTTATCTGGTCGTTGAACTGAGTCTTACGGAGAGGCATGGCTTTGACCTGTTGTCCGCACAGTAAGCTTAGAGAAACGGTGGCTCTCACTCGGTGCTTGTGACAGAAATGTCCTGAGGTTAAAGTCTATCTTCAGAGTGCGCTTTGTGTATTTTCTTTCCGCGCTGATTACAGAGAAGTGGTAAAATCTGCAGTGAAAGGTGGTCTTCCAAGTCATCCACCTTGCAACTCCTTTTCTGCAGTTTTCAACACAACTGCTAGGGATCGTGAGCATCAGACGGGTTTCAGATAGTGTTCATCAACGTGATTGCATTTACTGGCTTCAGAATACCAGCACCAGCATTCCGCCCCACGGTGCCACACTCCCCGTGGTTTGCACTGTGGAAATGCGCACCACGCCATTTCACTGCATAGTGAAGAGCTTTCTTTGTTAAGACTCTGTGCTGGGAGACATCTCTGCCTCTCCTGGCCTTTGTTGTCCCAGCTTCCCATTTGTTCTGTGGAGCTGAAGTGAGGGCTAGTTCTGCTACCTTTGTATTACTGCGGAACTAAGCATTTTTTAAGGTGTCCTTAAATGCTGTCTTAAAGAAGTGCTTTTTAAGCATCATCACGCTATTGGTTGATGATGTTTTTCCCAGTTACCTTAAAATTGTACTTAATTTGATCTGCATTATTTTTCTCAAGCAAAATACAAGTAACAGAAGTGTGTGTCCATAACATCGTAAATAGAAAACAAGGCTTTATATCTCTGAAGCTTCGAAGAGCTATGTCTAAGTAACCTTCCTTACCTGCAGACTTGCTGGCTGCTCCTGACAAGAAGATGACCAAGAAATATTTCCATGTATACCTTGCACTTGAGGCTGTATTGTTTTGGAGGGGGGCTGCCTGGACAGAGAATGCGTGTAGGAGCAGTGACAGATAATGCCAGTCATGATGTACATTGTTTTTATAACCGGTCTTCTTTGAAGCCTTCTGGACAGATTTAAACCTTTCATCTGGAAATTTGTGCCTTTTCCCCCCAACCCTATCAGGAAATGGTCTGGTCATTCTTTGTGAAGAAAAAGAAGTGAAGCAGTGTCAGCTTGTACAGTAGGTACCAAGTGTTGCTCAGTGAGTTAGAATCTCCCCCAATTAGCATATTTAGCAGAAATAGTCTTTTGCCAGATGTTATTCGATATCAGTGTGTGTATTAATAAGCACTTAAGTTGATAAATACAACTGTGCTACTGTGATGTAGTATTTTGTGTTAATCTGTAATTATGTGTGACATTTTGTATCATATCAGTAAATATGTGTGACAGATGTGAGACCACATGTGGAATAGTGTGTCCACTTCTGGGCCCCTCAGTTCAAGAAGGACAAGGAACTGCTTGAAAGAGTCCAGCACAGAGCCACAGAGATAATTAAGGGGGTGGAGCATCTCCCTTATGATGAAAGGCTGAGGGAGCTGGGTCTCTTTAGCTTGGAGGAGACTGAGGGGTGACCTCATCAATGTTTATAAATATGTAAAGGGCAAGTGTCAGGAGGATGGAGCCGGGCTCTTCTCGGTGATGTCCAATGACAGGATAAGGGGCAACGGGTGCAAGCTGGAGCACAGGAGGTTCCACATTAACGTAAGGAAAAACATTTTCACTGTGAGGGTGACAGAGCACTGGAACAGGCTGCCCAGAGAGGTTGTGGAGTCTCCTTCTCTAGAGACATTCAAAACCCACCTGGACATGATCCTGTGTGATGTACTCTAGGTGGTCCTGTACTGGCAGGGGGGTTGGACTAGATGATCTTTCGAGGTCCCTTCCAACCCCTAACGTTCTGTGATTGTGTGATTTTATGAACTCTCCTCTGCGTTAGTCAGGTGTTTGTGCAAATGTCAAGAGTTCTTAATTTAAAAAACAAGGAGACCTGAGAGACTAATATCTTTACATGTCTTGTTTCAAGGTGGCCATGGGTTGAAGGTGAAGCTCCTATTCCTAGGGATATGTAGTTGCAGCACTTCCTTCTGGAAGAATTCAACTTTTTTTTTTTTTTTTTTAAGTTTTATGTATAGTTTCACAAGACAGTCAGAGCCAAATGAACAGCTTGCTGCTTTTTACTCCCACTAGTTATTTTGGGTTGATTCTGGTGTTTGTTTGATCACATGAGAGGCCAAATTCCACTCAGTAAAATAGCAACAAAGAAAAAAAACACCTGACAAGATGTTAAGTTTTTGATTTTTTTTTTTTTTTGGCTGGTTGAGAGTGTTGAATTGGTTTATGTTAAAGCAGATGAGTGGCAGAGCTGGTGTGAGGAAGGGATGGCTTCTGCTGGGATGCTGAGATTATGGAAGGAGGGAACTGGGAGCAAGACCTCCTTGCCTGCTTGGCAGTGGAAGCTAGTAATTTGCTTATCCGTAATACGAAATTGCATGCCTACTGGATGTGCACTAGGAATTAATTTGGTGTGGTCTGTTTTAGTCTATGCAGTAGCAATTGCTGAAGCCTTAAAGCTGTCCTGAGTCCTCTGGTGTGACAGAAGAAACCAGACTGTTGTAGTGCGAGTGCCTCCCATTAATTTGGCACCTGCATTGTTTTTCCTCTGTAGAATAAATGAGTCCTTTGGCCTCCAAATGCTGAAAAAAAACAGAAGGCTTGATCTCCTGCCTAGTTTTTTCATCTCCTTTCTGAGCTAGGATTCTACAGTATGTGGTGGTGCCACGGGGCAGCCTCTGTTCCTGCTGTCCGTAGGCTGCTGATAGGAATTATTCTTGTGAGGCTATCATCCTTTCCTTCTGACTGTAGAGTTAAAAAGCAGAGCATTATGTGTGCTTACTGCTTGTCAAAATTACAGCCAGACATACGGTAAGATTATTTTTGTGGTTTCAGGAGCAAGCATTTTTTTGTAATCAAGACCTGCTGAAACATCTTTAAATCACGTAATTGATAAATGAGGCAGCTGTGAGCAGAGGCAGCAGAAGCGATGTCTGAAAGCTACTTTGCTGACTCTGTGACTCCCGGGCTATCTTCCCTTCTGCAGGGAGGAGAGGGAACCATTTTTTTGATTGCTTTTTTCCTGGCACAGTGGGATCTTGTTGCTAAGAAGCACCTGACATTAGTCATTTCTCTCTCTTACTTCAACCCTCTATCTTCTAGTCGGTAGTCGGTGACTAATAAATGCACATCCTACAAGATATCTCCGTGATGTTATTAAAAAACTAACTGTAATCTTAACTATGTTAGCTGAAGGATGTTTCATTTTGTCTCTACAGGTTGCGATGTTGTTATTGCCTCTCGTAAATTTGACCGATTAAAATGTGCTGCAGAAGAACTGAATAACATGTTTTCTTCCATGAGTCCTGCCAAAGTGACTCCCATACAGTGCAATATCCGCAATGAAGATGAGGTAAAGACTAGTGATCTTGTTCTGGGGCTTAGCATGTCAAAAGCATATTGTCTACGTAAATTCTCAGATCTCCAAAGGTCTTCTCTGGCCCTCTCAGAAGTGGCTTAGGTCAGGGAACAGGTGCAGAGCACTGTTAAATTGATCTAGATAGAGATGTGCTTTCCAAGGGAAGACCATTTGTTAGCCACCTAAGCAAGAAGGCATTTGTAATTGCAAATACTTTTCTGACCATGCATGTGTATTTCAGATATTTCTGGGAGAAGCAGCCCTTGGAACTGTCATGTTCTACAGCCAAGCTGGAGCCCACTTAGCATGGTTCCATGTCACATTTCTGTGACAGCAGTGAGGGGGTGTTAACTTGTGAAGACTGAGACCTCAGAATAGTTCCTTCAAACAGGAAGTCAGAGCATGGAATCTCAACGCCTGTGACTTGACACAAGTGCCCTGCATTGTCAGTTTTGCTTGTACTAAAGCAAGAAAATGCCACAGATACTATTATTTTGAGCCACGTTTCAAATTTTGGTTACCATTTGAAGTGTGCCTCATTATAAACTCTATTACTATCTCAGTTGCGTTTTTTCTTCATATTACAAAAAATGGAAGATCAAGAGCAAAAGTATTTAATTTAGGTTCTTCAGAAGTCTGCATTCGCTTCCTAATTTTTGAATCTGTGTAATTAAACATTTAAAAGTCCAGCATCAGGTTGGACTTTTAACTTACTGAAGACAGACAGAAAATACTCCAGTAAGCAATGATTGCTACATGTTTCTTAACCTTTCAAAGTCTCTGTTAGATTCTGTCATAACTTAAAGAAATAATAATGACCTTCAGTAGCTATGTAGATTCTGGAAATATCCTAATATACAACCATAAAGCAAATTAAAAAAATAAAATTCTCCCCTCACGGAACAGCTCGTGCCATAAAATATTTATAGTGATATACTCAGACTTCCTCTCCTGAAGGAGATGAACCCTGGGGCTGTGCAGTATGTCACTCCACCTACCAGTGAATTTTAGGTTTGTATTTACTAGCATCAGCAGTGCGATATAATAGGTTGTGACAGATGTTAGAGGGCAACTTTCATGATTAAAGTTACAGGAAGGAAAGAAGTAAGAAGAGAGAAAAGGCTTAAGTTTATTTCACATCACTGTTCTTGCAGAAAGTACTGTGACATGATTAATAATTCACCTTCTGCAGGTGAATCTTACTTCTGCATCAGTTTAAAAATGATTTAGTGGGAACTGCCGTGTTCTGTGAGATGGTAGAGGGTTTGGATGGTGAAATGAGGTAATCTCCACTAAACAACCTACCGTTCCTTCTTTGTTTCCTGTTTATTAAGTGTGGCTAAATACATATTTGACAGTCTTAAATGGCTTTGGAAACTTTTTTGAAGGTGCTTTTAGAGCCTTTTTTATAGTGCTGTGCAGAATGTGTAGGCATTATTCTGTATTGCCAGTAGCCATGCTGATGCTTGGAGAAACTTCTGTCTTTGCTATTCCCCTGCAGTTTCATCACAGAATTGTTTTGTTTCCAGTTTAGTTTTAGGCTCTACTCATTCACAGATATACCAGAACTTTCTTAGAACTTTTCATACAATATTGGAGAAGCCTCTATCAGATGTCTTCTGCCAGTGGAAGTTCTCATAAACCTTGTCATTTCATATCTGTATCTATTGAAAGGAGGCTTCAGAGGAATAAGGTAGATTCCAGTCTTGAATTTTTCAGTCATTGACTCAGTCTTTTAGTTTGACTCGCTCCAGTTCTCCAACTCCTCTTCCTTGTTTCTGTTGAAGTCCTATTTAGAAAAAAATCACTATGAAAGTTTTGTAAGCTTTTTGTGGAAGTTCTGAATAAGGAATGCAATTTCTGTTGCATGTGAACATAAGAACTTAAGTGTACCCACTAAACAAATATTATTTGTTCCAGATGCCCATCTCCGAGACCTGGTATTTTTACTGGTTATAGACATCCTGTGGTTTTTATTCTTTAGCTCTTGTTTTCCTGTCTCTGTCCTCCTCTGTTAGTTCTTTAATGCTGAGATTCTCAAAGACTGCTAAATCCTGGCCACTTGTTACTTAATTTCTATTGGACCAGAAACATGTGGATCATGTTTTCAGCTTTTAAATTCGTAGTGAGGATAGCACTTCCTTACACTTAGGTGCTTAGTGGTTGTGAGTTGAAGCTAGATAAACTCAAATTAATAATCATTACCCTACACTGCTAAAACCTGTCAGAACTTAGAACTGAGGGATGTGGCAGAATTTTCACTGCTCACTATTGCTTATTTATTATATTTGCTAAGAGCAGCAATGGTGAATTCTTTCTAATTTTCACTTGATTGCCTTGAGACTATAGGAAAAGTACCTTTGGGCTTTTCCTTCTATTCAAAGAGCATCATCATACATCCACTTTCAAAACCTGTTCCATTCTTAACCTAAAATTTAGTGCCTAGGATGTGGAGTCGTAGGAACAGGGATCAGTAAAAGGTGCAGGGAAGGATTCTTCTAGCGTAGGAGGTAACTTTTGAGCAGAGGCCACACAACAATGTAACTCACTTTAGCATTTTCACAAATACAGGAGTAGCTTCTTGTTTACAGCGGAAGATGGGGTGAGAGGGCATTTAAACTTCTGCCTTCCTTCCCGAAAGAAGTAAGACTTGTACAGCTGTGTTGGCTCTGTATGCTACTGGTTAATGGCTTTACAACTCATTGTCTTCAGCTTAGTATGAGTGAAGAGTATTTACCTCAGAAATTCACAGAAGCACATTGTTGGGTAGAGAGGACAGCCTCTACAAATATTCCCTGGGAGTCATGACATCCTCTTTCTCAGCTCTTACACCAGGTGCCAAAGAATGTGTGAAGGAGAAAGACCTTATAAATATTTCAACAAGGGAAAAAAAACTTAGGAATTCAGGCCTCCTTAGTTGTCAGAACGGATCCATCACAAGCTGCAAAGCCTGGGAAGCTTCCTGAAGAACTACATAATTCATTTAGTGTATCCTCCTCTTTGACATCTCACTGAAACATTTCTAAGAGTAAATCTTTCTCTTAAAGGAAGCCACTGTGGTCACCTGTAGGAACAAGCCATCTGTACTTACTGTAGCTTGCCTTTTTTTTTTTCATCCCTCCACATCCATCATTGTTCTGCATTTCTCTAAAAGCCCCTATGAATTTTGTCCTGGTTTTAGTTTTATAATCAGGCAAACTGGAGGGAGGGACTTTGAATAGAGGAGATCTAAGAAAGATGAAAGTGCTTTCAAAATTGCCAGATGATTTTTTCTTTTATTCCTATTGCAAATCTTAAAGTAACTGACCTGCTTTGAAGATGACAGCTCATTCCTCTTGTGTGCCCTAGTTTGGATCTGTAAAATTCAAGCATTAGAAGATTCATCCCTCATCATATAGTGCAATATGTCTATTAGAGCTCTTTCTGGCCTAGGAAGAGTCAAAGGAGGTGCAGGGAATTAACTGCTATAGAAACTTGATGGCAGATATCATGGGAATAGATTAATGAATTCACATTTTTAAGTCTCTTAATCTTCATCCTCAGAGACCCTCTTGCTTTCCAGCAAAGCTTGCTTTTTGTTTAATGTGCAAGAAATAATCTTGCTTGATGGAGGATCTTCAACCAATGCATAACCCATCAGGCTGATTTCTGTCATGAGTTTGCTGCTGCTGCTTTTGGCTCATTTTTCATTGAGTGTTTTGTAAAAGATAACAAACCTGGTGTGTTTTTAAAGATGAAAGAGTAGAGGGTTCTGGGACGCTGGTAAGAACGTTCTGTCTTCATGGGGCTTTATCCTGAAGCAGTGGTTGTGCACCTGCCCCTTATCCTGTGGTCTGGAGTGTATGCAGTGATCAGTATTCCTTCTTAGTGATTATGAAGCTGAAGTGATTTTAATTATTTGGACATTTTCTAGCACTGCCCACATGATGTGTTGCATATAACAAGAGCAAGTTGGTCTGCTTTTGCTGAGATGCAGGCCGGACAGCTGTGTGTGTGTCTTTTCAAACCAAGGTCTTTTCCAAAATCCATTGCTTCAATGTAATGGTGGCTGGAGTGCAGGAGAGAGACTGTGTCTTTTTTCCATTATGAAAAGAGCAAATCTATTGATGGGGGAAAGACAGACATGAGGAATTTTTTACCCTTGCAAAGCCTTTGTGCTATATGCTCTGGACAAACATTTCGTTAACTGGCATCTGGATAAGTAGAATACATTTCTAGGTAAGTGGAAGTTAAAACCTTGTACTTCTAGCAGGCTGGTGTTCTTCCTGAAATCAGAAATTCAGAATTCTGTGCACAGTGTCCCCTTTCCATACTTGAGCTCCAGCAACAACAGCTGCTGCTGGATCAGACCCTGAGGGTAAAACCTATCACTTGGACATCTGACAGAGAAGAGTCCTTGAGACAGACTCAATACAATACTATTTAGCACTTACCTTGTGTCTGAATTCATTAGTAGCTTTTCTTTTCCAATAAACTTTATAGCTTAGCACAGTCTCAGTTGGTTTGTAAGTACTTACTGCCTGACTGCATGAAGACTGCAGTGGAAGACTGTGGCTTGGTGGGGAGCTGTGGATAAGAGATTCGTTGTTGTACGTTAAAACCAGCAATAACGCAAAGTAAAAATACCTGTTATCACTGTGCAAGAGTGCCTACTAGTTCTAGTCCCCAAATAGCAAATCTCTAACACGCTGCAGTGGGTAGTCTGCCTGTTGAGTTTTACTCAAGTTCAAGGTGACCTGTGAGTGCGTGTGGACATTTGTCCCTTTTCTCTGTGTCAGCGAGTACTGTCATCTCAGTTATCTGTGAAAGTGTGCTACTGCATAATACTTTTGAGTTGGTCACACAAAAAAGGCCCTTACTGAAGAGCTCCAGTCTTCTGATAATGTCTGAAGTGCCCGATTTTGTTCTTTTTAGCCTTTTTCAGAAGAACATCCTAAACTGTTGGCTCTACCTTGTGCAGTTTTGCTTTGCTTCTAGACAGAGTCTTTAGTAGCTTTTTAATGAAGTTCTTTCTGTGTGCATTTTGAATATTTAGGAATAGAAAGGAATATTCTTTAGTTCTCACTGTGATTTAAATGTGTTCTACCAGACCCCCTTTCTCACCGTGCTGGTGGCTGCTGTCACCATGTTTACTGTAATTGAGAGAAGCACTGCAACGATGCTTTCTGTATGACACAGAAGACGTTGTGAAGTTTGCTACAGTTGAAGCCATCTGAGCTGTCACTGGAGAGCCTGCTAGCCTTTGCTGGCTTTCAGAAAGCTGAACTGATACGTGTTTGGTTTGGTTTGTTTCCATTGCCCTAAGAATATGGTGCCACTAGTAGGAGCAACAAGAGGGTTTCTTAAGACACAACATGTGAACCACTGTGACTTGATATGTCATAGCAGGTTTTGTCCACCTGTTGAAAACTTGCTTGTAGTATCTTTTTGCTATGTTTTTTCTTCTATTAATTTGTCATTTGTTTGGGTTTTTTTACGATTCTTAGCATTTTTGCATTTTTTCTCTCTTTCCCCGCTCCACCCCTCCAGCCTGAATAGCGTTAGTCTGTCAAACATTCCTTGTGCTGGCACCATTTCTCTTCCATAAATGAGCCCATACTTCAGTGACTTATGGAGAACAGTATTCAAAGCAAGATTCTCGGGCTGACAGGGAGAGGAGTTTGATATTGCAGAGCATAACTTCTGCTGCCTGGCGAGACATAACTTACCTTTCTCTGTTCGTGAGCAAACCTGGAGTCTTTGTGGCATGGTGGTTCTGACAAGTCATGGGTTTGGGGCTGCTGTCATAGATGTTTTGGTTTTTTGGTGTATGTGGTTTTTTTTTTTCCTCAAATCCCACAAGCTGCAGTGACTCATGTGAGGAGTAAAATGACATTCAGAACTTAAAGGTGGTGATTTAGGTATCAAAATTATTTTCTTAAGGCATTTTTTTCTGAGCAGGCATTAGCTTTTCAATCAGGCTTCAGTCACTGTGTGTTTGGTTAGGTTTCCTTCTTCAGAGAGGTGCATCCTTACAGGATCCATACTGTCCTGTTAGACCATCCTGAACTGTCAGCAGCAAAAGCTGTAAGGCAGCTATTTATGAAACCGAGTTGGTGACACTCTTGGTGAGATACAGGTCGTGCATTGCTTGTTCTTTTATTTCTGTTGTTTTCTACTGCTGGCTCAATACAGTGGAAGACTGATTGATATCCTTCCCCTAGTCAAATCTGTTTCAGCAGCAGCATTGCTCCTGCTGTTTGTTTTTGTTTTTTTTTTTTTGGTCGGTGTTTTCTTTGACCACAGATGCTAGATTAACTTTTTGTATATGCTTCAGTAGGAATAATTGATGCCTGGTATCTAGTTATGATAGGTAATGTAAGCAGGAAATGGTCATGCTGTCCCATTTCCCCTGTTTCTTGAGATAAAGGTTAAATTATTAAGCAGTTGCTATAGAGTTCTTATTACTATCTTGTAATAGGAAAAATACATTGGCTTTGGTATCTGTAAAATCTTTGAATGCTTTGAAATACATTTCCCTCCAGAAGTTCTCTTGTGTTTAGTGTGAGTGTGTGGCAAAACTGCTGTACTTCCAAAACAGAAGACAATGCAAAAGGCTTAGGTTGCAGCCTGTAGCTCAGATTAGGTCAGTGTTAGAGCTAGGTTTAGATTATCAAAACCTTTCCTTCTGTATGAACTTAAGCCTCTCCTTTTCTGCACTGACAGCTCTGAGCGAGTGAATAAAATGGCTATTGCTATTTGCTGTTAATACCTTCTCAGAGTACCCAAAGGTAAATAGTGCCAGACAGTGCTCTTAATGGTAAGTATTCATCCTGCTTATACACAGAAGGTATCTGCTTAATCAAATGTTCACCTTTTTTTTTTTTGCTAAAGAAGACAACTTGTAGTATTGCCAGCACTTTTTAGAGTTCATGTTTTATAGAGCAACAAACTAACCTTCTTGGTCTGCATGAGAAGATCAGCTGTTGCCAAGTCATATGTCAAAGCTTTAGTGAATGTACGAAACTCCTGGATAAGAATGTTAAAGCTTCACAAGATGACTTACAATTTCTGTTTAAAATGCTCAGGTGTATGGGTCAGATGGAAAAAACCAGTGGCTACCTTATATGGAACTCTTTCAGCATCTCATGTGAACACCCCCACCCTTGTGAAAAATGTCAGGAGATTCTTAGTAGGTCTTAAGTAGCAGGCTTTTGTGTATGTTTGTTTTTACAAAACTTCAGTGGCTCAAATCTTCTTATTTCAGTGCTGGTATGGTATGCAGCACCTGCTTTATAACAGGAAGATTTCCCAAGTAAACATGGACTCAGCACAATCCTTTTTGGCTGACTAAACATGTAATACTGGTCTTCCAGCCTCTCTGAAGGCTGGTACCTCCTCTTTATTTGTGAAAAAGATATGAGATAGAAAATACTGCGTGAGAATGAAATTTGGTATATAGCTTAATCAGCATACCACACTAACAAATATTGTTTCAGGTAGAAGCTTTGGTGAAGTCTACCCTGAATCTGCATGGGAAGATTGACTTCCTGGTGAATAATGGAGGTGGCCAGTTTGCAAGTCCATCTGAAGCCATCCGTGCAAAAGGCTGGAATGCTGTGATAGAGACAAATCTGACAGGGACCTTCTACTGCTGCAAAGCAGGTAAGGACTGAACATTAAGCTTTTTTTGTTTATTTGTTTTTGTTTTTTTTACAGCCATACCACAAGACAAGAAATGTAAAGTTTCCCTACCTTCTTTTTTTCACACGCTTATCTGACAGTGGATATTTGTTTTCATGAATCTTATCCAAAGCTTTACATTAAACTGGACATTACATTTGTTCATATATACAAACATACATTTAGGCAAGTATGATATTCTTGTTAAGGCCAGGTTTGGGGAGTCAGTTGGCTTGGATACTCACTTAAAAGACTATAGAAGACCACTTAACTTCTGTGGCCTCTATTCACTGTGTGTAACACAGGAAAAGATTTCTGTCCCATCAGGGATGTAAATTTAAAGTCAAATTTAAGTATGATACATGATTCTCAAATAGCTTTGGGAATGTGGAAATGAAAGTAATTTACGTGGAAGCATGAAATATTCCAAAAGGCTTCTTGACAAACATTGAGCCTTATGTGGACCACACCTGTTATCTCACTAATCCAGTGGTGAGGCTGTGGTTCAAAGAGCAGATTGTTTATCTAAATCTGCACAGGAAATGTGTAGTGCAATTGGGTTAAGACTCCAAATTCAGCTTCCAGTTGGCAAGTTCATTTGTATGCATTTCTTCTGATATTTATAGGTTATCTTCCTCCTTCATACAGTGTACAATGCCTGGATGCAGGAACATGGAGGAGTCATTGTCAACATTACTGCTGCCGTGAGAAATGGGTTTCCTGGGATGTCGTAATATATATTTTATTTTTACATTTTCCTATCTTTTTCCCCTAGAAGTACTAATTGCTCCTAATTACTTCATGTTAGAAAGGTGTGCACTGGGCAGCAGCAGAGTATTGAAATACAGTAGTTAGTCCAGAGAGAGAAACAGTATCACTTGGCTGTATGTGTGGGGATCTCTTATTAATTCAGTAGAGACGACAGGAGTAAATGGCATCTCTGGTCTCTGTCAACTTGTTTGTAAGAAACTATGAAGCAGGACTTGCCAGTGAACTTTCACTGGAAATGGTGTGCTAGTGGGACTAGTTTCACTGAAATGTAACCTTTTCTTCTCTCTCCAAATTTCTGGAGGGTTTGCAAGAACTTGGCACCTGTTGTTTTCCTCCCCTACTGTCAGTTTACGGGTCTTGATGGTGTAGTGAGTTCTGCGAGTTGGACTGGGAGTAGGGGGAACATTTCTAGTATGTTTTCAGGTTTTGGCTTTGTCCTTCAAGTCACGTAATGCCTGCCTTTCCTTTTCACTCTTGCTTTGTAGCCGTCTTTCTTGGAGAAGGTCTCTGGTGCAGAGAATTGGTTCTATTTGCTCTGCTCCTTTCTTGACTGGTCCTTTGACTTTCTTGCTCCTTTCTGGGAGAAGGTTCATGGGTGCAAACGTATTACCATGTTTGTAGTTCTTTTATACTGACACAAATGATCAGAGCTGTCTGCATGAAAACGCAGCATCCTCTCCATATCTGTATGCGTACTATAGTTGTTCAGATTTCTTTACCCTCAAAACAGAGGTGAGCAGGAGTCTTCTGATTTGAAACTTTTCCACCAAAAAAGTTCTAATATGTTGAAAGAGAAATAATGCTCAGAAAATGAATTGTTTCAGTTACTTTCTTTTCAAAGGAAATTTTGAAGTTGTCAAAATGCTGCATTTTGACCATTTCTTAATTGAAAAAAAAATTAATTTATTCTATGAAACTATTTTTTTTTAAATTTTGAATTTCTGTTGAAGAAAATATAAAAATATAGTTTAAGCAAATGTTACATTACCTCTCTTTGCCCTGAGTCAGGGTTGAAAGTTTGAAAATTTAAAAATTTTTAAGGAACAGCATGATATTTTTCCACTAGCTTGTTCTTGGCAGTACAAAATAAATTTAGAGATCCACATGGTGGTGCTGAAGCTACGGTTATTTGAGTTTCTCCACTGTGGTTAAGTCTGGTTGAATTGTCACAGCAAATAGGCTGAAACTATACTTGAGAGTTGAGCCAAGAGATAAAAAAACTGATTCTGAATAAGAGTGAAAAAAGTTTCTGAAAAAAGTTTCCCAAATAACTGTCACGTGTGAATGTAGACGGATAGACAAAACTACTTTCAAATTAAATTCCTGTTGAATTGATAATTGTTTTGGAAATGTACTATTGAAAAAGACTTGCCTTTACAAATTCAGCTACCACTGATGCCAAAAATTACCTAATACAGTTTTTCATAAGTATTAATTTTGAACATAAAACTAGTCAAGCTTCTTTGCCATAGTGTGCCTGGAGGTTATTTGTTTCTGGCCTAAACATTTGAATGAGTTGGGTTTTCTTATGTCCTTTTTTTTTTTTTTTTTTCCTTCTTTCCTCTCTTGGGGTTTGAGAAGCTGTTCTCAAGAGATAGAAGTATCTATCTCCTCTAAGTCTGTTTTGCTAGGCTAAAGGAACTAAACTCTGAGCCCACTGTCTACTATTCATCACTGCAGTAATCTTGTCCACATTTGTTCAAGCTTGTAATCATTTCAGACTAGCTTCCTGTGGCAGCAAGGTGTATGAGATCACTCTGCCTATGGTCACCTCTATCTCCATCCACTTATAGGAATTTTTGAATAGTGGCTTATTTTAATCACGCTTGTCAGAAGACCTAAACTGTTTTTCAGACCGCTGTCCTCCTAAGCGTTGCTTTACCTGTGCAGCCAACCTTTTGTAGTTGTGCGCAGTTTGAACCTTGCCTCCAGTTGTTTTTCATTCTGTAAGCCTGCTTCTGCAGTAGAATGTAGCTGACCTCATGTCACGTAGGGGAAGAGATGATAAGTATTTCCAGAAATGACAGGAGATTATAGCATAGCTTGTTTAAACTGTGAAGCTATGGTCAAACTTACAAACTAGAAAAATTTTGCTCTCTCAGATGGTTGGTCCAGCCATAGAAAGCTACTCTAAGCATCCTAGTGAGGCTGCGGTAGAAGTAACGTTGGGCACTGTTAGCTGAGGGGACAGATGCTTCTTTTGCTTTCTTTTCTCAACAGGCATTCAGGAGCTGCAAGAGCTGCTGTGAATAACCTAACCAAGACTTTGGCCTTAGAATGGGCTCGCAGCGGAGTAAGAATCAACAGTGTTGCTCCTGTAAGTAAGGGCAGATGATCTGATTAAACTTAGCCTTCATGCATGTCATGATTAAAACTTTCGGACCAAAAGGCATTTAAAAATCTATAGCCTGTAGCTCTTTGTGGATTATTTATGTATTTATTTATCTCTAATTCCCTCATCTACGTTCTTCAGGTCATTTGAGAGTTTTGTACTGTTTGGATGACAAGCCAGAGATGCGGGATAAAATTTCTTCTGCTTGCTGCTTTGACTTGGCGCTCTTGGGTTTTTTTCTAGCTTAAAGAAATGATACCTGGGAGAAGTTGGTGACCTGTTTTACAAATCCTTGACATGAAATTAACAAATGCTTTGTGTTTCAGTAATGATTACATTATTTCTGAGTTCACAAAACTTTTTCTCTTTGAGGTTTGGGAATGCTGATGGTTTCCACCTGTGTTTACAAAGTTACTTTGATAATCTCTGAATGCGTCACGTAATGTCTTTTACTTTGTCTTCTACATGTTAAGTTAACTTGGTTTTAGGCATAAAAAGACCCTATTTGGAGTGGAACTTCTCTCAAAGAAATTATATGTAAAAATATGCATTTTGATATTTTTTTTCTTATCAAATATATGCAGACAGGAAACCATTATACAGGTCAGCTAAAATATGGCTGCCACTTTTCTGAGGAAGTAGGTAGTGTGTAGCAGTTGTTTTAAATAACTGTATGGACAGTGCAGCTATATTTTCTAATGCGTGGTGCTGTATAGAAGCCCTAGCTTTGACATTTGGAGTTGTGTGATCTGTTGCGATTTGTGTAATCTTCACTCTTAACTACGATTTGTTTTGCACATTTACTCTCTTGAAAACAAAAGAGGAAAGGCAAACTTTGTCCAGCTACGTCTACAGTCAGAATTTATCTTACAGTATAGTTCAGTGTCAGATTTGTTTAACTGGTCCCTAGGAAGATCTTTCTACTATCTTTGTAGGATGTCTGTGTATTCTGTTGTGCCTCTTGTCCTAAAACATCTGACTCGATGTCTTTGGCATAGCACAGAATGCTTAAGGGCAGGTGTGTGATGATTCAGGTACTGGCTCTTATGTGGCCTCTCTGAGGCCCAGCTCATCTGGACACTAGTTAAATATTAAAATCTACTGGCTTGTTTTTCCTGTTTATTTGTTTTTTTCTGATTTATTAAGTCTTGGGGAAGTAAGTAATTAAGACAGCATTATTATGTGAATATATTTTTCAGGCATGCTAATTACCTAATGAATTATACTAATTATACTTTATAGAACATGTCAAAATAAGTTTTTGACAAGCAAACACTTAAGTGGTTTGGCTCTTTCAGAAGTATTTGCTAGCTTTGTTACTAGGCTGGTAACAACATGGAATGTTGTAGTTTCAATAATACTTTATATCCTTCTGTCACCTTTATGGACGCACTAGGTCTGTGGTAACCACGCTAAACCGTTACTGCCTTACAGGAGCAGGGTAGCATGCAGGGAATGGGTACACAGAGAGGGAAACATGCATTCTAAAATAAATAGTTTCACATGAGTTTCTTCCCTAGCTCCCAAAATATAGTCACTCACATTTCACAGATATCTTAGAAATCTCAGCATGTACTCCATGGATGAATTAAAATTTTGTTATCTTACTTAAAGTTGAGTCCCAAAGGTTCTGTCATGACTAATCTATGTAACCCTGTGTTCCAATTGCTGTAGCCTTTGTCTTCTCTCTCAAGTCTAAACTGGACTGGATAACCACGAGAGCAAAGACTGTCACCTTTTTCTATTTCTATAGCTGCTAAGTAGGGAGAGTCTGAATTCTGACTGTGAAAGCTGTCTGCTTCCATAATTCACAATAAAATCAATCTAGTGTTCTTACAGATTACAAGAAACTGTTGAGAACTTGTCCTTGGGGCTTTGTAGTTTTCTGCTGTAAACTAATATGAAATGCATGTAATTTCAAAGCAGTCTGAGTTTCTTCTTTATAGTTATTGGAGTGACAGTGGAGAATTGGAATAATCGGAATTATTGCACTTGAATAGAGATGTGGCTAGCCACCAAATTACCTTCTTGTGTAAATTATAATATTTCATTAAATTTAAAAACTTGCATTCGAGTGCTGTTTAGATAGTTTAATCCCACAGAAAATCCCAGTTATGACAACTTCACAGTCTTACAATGATCACAGTTTAAACATGTGCAAGAGAACTTAATTTTCACTCTGCTGTTTTAAAATAGGGAACAGTATTTTCAGAAACTGCTGTTGCAAACTATGGAGAACAAGGTGCAATGATGTGGTTAAAGAGCATGCCAAAGATTCCTGCCAAGAGGTCAGCAGTTCCTGAGGAGGTAAAATATTTCAGAACATTTGTGATATTTCTACTTCTGTGTCTGTATTTTGAAGCCACTTTATTATGTGCAGGACAAAAAATTTTGCACTGTGGTGGAATATTAAGAAAGAAAAAAGCTTGTAGTAATGTGTAGTGGTGGTAAGTGGGACACTTAACCAGTAGTCACTGTTACACTGAAAATTTAATTTAGATGCTTCTTACAGCTGAAGTGTTTCATAGGAGACATTAGTTCCTGAAAAGGCTGACTTCCAGCAGGGAGGACTGAAAGAATGAATATTAATGTGAAAAAAATGTATCTGAAAAGTACTTAGCTCTCTCCACCACGAAGGTACATGTGTGATAAACTGGTCAACTTTTTTGTTTGATTTTTGGCATCTGATGCTGATCTTTGAGAGCTTACAGGTTTTCCTCTGTTATGTTCTTGATGTGTGTGACTGGAAAGACGGCTTTAAGACTTATGGTTTTCATTACTGAGTAGAAAATGTTGCTACATCTTGCTTGTAAAAGTTTTTACAAGCGTCTTTGACATGAACAATTCCCAGCAGTTTAAGAAAGATTAAAATTGTCATTCTTTTGTTAGATCTCTCCTGCAGTGTGTTTCCTGCTATCTCCAGCTGCTTCTTACATAACTGGGATAACCATGGTTGTGGATGGTGGCCAAAGTTTATATAGACAAAGCCTAGAAGTACCTGGTAAGAAATGGGCTACAAAATAATGCCCTTCGAGTGGCTGGGCAGTGGGAGGACACAAAAGTAAAATGCCTAGTTTCTCAGCCAACTAAGTATGTTGTTTTATTTGTTTTCCTCAGATCATGACAGATGGCCCTCACCACCAGAAGGAAAAAATTCTGAAATGCTTAAAAAGTTTCTTTCTGGCAAGTTCAAGCCAAAGCTGTAAAAGAACGAGATTTCACCTTATTCCCAGTTGCATGCTTGCTGGTAATCTTGCTTTGTAATTTAGGTTTATTATTCTCAGTAATATAATTTTTTTTCTCAGATCTAACTACAGCAAGTGCCTTGATTTTCATTAGTTTACATTTAAAACTTGAAAGGCTGTACATAGTAAATGTCTTCTCTGAAAACACTCACTGCCCTGAAAACATTCAGTCTTCTGGGAATGGAAGGTATAAAAGACAAATTCTCCATTTGCACAGGCATTAAGTAATGAAGAATCTTAGTCAGAAGTCAATAAAAAAATACTTATTTTGAAGTAAAGGGGGCAGAGAGGGAGTGTTTTGGAATCCTTCTATTCTGGGTGAATTTGGGGAGAAGGTAATTTAAATCTCTGTTATTATTAGTTGAATCAGTAACCCTTGAGGTAGCTCTTAGCTCTACGCTATTTCTGTGCAGCCACAGACAATGACTCAGCAGAGACTTAAAGACTAAGCAGAGTAGGTATTTCTCTGAAAAGAATTAAAAATAGGGCAGAATGCTGTTATTAATGTTTCAAACTAATATGGCATATCGGGAATGTTTTGAACTGTTTGCGGATATAACGACACAAGGGAGTTAAGCTGGCTGCAACTTAAATTTGATAGTAGAATAATCAGACAATAAACTTAAGCTTTAACATACAGTGATGGAAAACAGTATAGATTCAACAATTTAAGATGCAAAATCTGGAAGCAAAAGCTGTGGTGTATGTTGCAGTGCTGTCTGCAGTATGCTGTACTGTTAAAGGAGAAACTTGGAATCCTTCATTTACCAGTTAAAACGCTTTCTATCCATGCTGTGTTGTCTTACATAATTTTGTTCATCAGCGCCTCTAAAATAGGTGTGATTTTTGTGATCAATGCAGAGATTCCATTTGAAAAACAGACATCTTGCAATGTATCGCTGAAGAGGCTGTATTTGTTGCTACTCACTTTTTTTTTTTTTAATTCACTTCAAGGCAAGTGTTCCCATGTCTGATAACTTTAATGGAAATCTTTATAATAAGTGATGACTGCGTTTGCTGTAACAACTGAAATTTGTGGAATCAAGTTGGTGGCACACAAGTGACCCCTTTAGTACTTCATTTTGGTTTGAATGTAAGAGTCTCTGCCAGTTGTTTGCTCTCTGCAAAGATGTTTCTTTTGTGTCTTTCATTAAAATATGGGAACTTACACAGGTACATGTAGATTGCTTTTTCATGAAAATCGGAGCGCCAGTTTTGTAAGGGAGGAGGGGTTTGAGCTTTCTCCTTCTGATACATCCTCTTTCCTTAGTAACTGGGTGGTCATTTATGTGGTTGTGAGAAGCTTGTACAGAGATTAAAATCAGCTCTTTTCAAACCTCTTGTGCAAGGTATATTTTGATTATTGCAAATATTAGTTCAGGGTACACCGCAAAAGAATTCCTGGAAGAAAATGCACCTGTTAGTTATCTAACTCTAGAAGCCTAGCCCATTGCATTTAAGTGAAATTGTTTAGTTTGTGAAGAGATTATTTCTACATTCTTAACATCTTTCTGTAAAAGAAGGTTAAACATAAACAGGCTTGAGGCTTGTGGAATTTACTTTCTCTTCATGTTTGACCATAAGCTTCTATGGTACGTGTTGACTGTAGATTTGATGTGAAACTAGATTACTCTTATTATATCCCAGAACTGTTCTCGACAGGATTTGAGCATAAACTTGGAAATAATTATTTTACAGTGGTGCAAATTCCCTCTTTAACTTTGCTGGAGTCTGAATATTCATAAAGAGGGGAAGTTTATATGTAATGATGGTGAAAGGGAACATTAGAAAGGTGAGCGTTCTGTGTGGGAGACATGTTCAGTCTGCAATTAGTAACTCCTCCACAAGTAAGAACTATAACAAACCTTTCTGCTTGCACTGAATACAACGAACTTTTATTTGACCTTGCTTTCTTCAATTTCCAGCAAAGCAATGGATGTCTTAAGAAGATCTAAGCTAGTTCTTTAGCAGAGGCTTGTTCCTGTGTGCACTTTTTTTTTGCCTGGCAAGAAGTTGAAACAGCCGGCACTTGCGGAGCCATAATGCATTGCACCTTAGTGCAAGAGGAGAATATACTCAGAGTACTCTAGGGAAAAGTACGGTGTAAGAATACAGAAAATACATCCTTGAAAAGAGAAGGAGAAACATCAGTGTTCTCTGCTTTTCCTTTTTTTTTTTTTTTGTCTTTTTTTTCAGCCCAAACCAGGACAAAATACTAGTGTCCCCCATGTGTTGAGGCTTGCTGTGGACAATATGAAAATGCTTATCGCTTTATGTTAGGTATTAGGATAGCAACTCCTTCACTGCAGTGGTTTTACCTGATCACAGCCTCTTTTTTTTTTTTTTTTTTTTTTTTTTTTTTTCACTTTTTCTTCTTGCACCAGGGAGAACATGAAATGTTTAATTCTCAGAACAGAGGTTTTATTTTGTTCTTTGCCTCTTCGGTCCCTTTTTATGCAGATTAAAATTATTTTAAAAGTTTTGCAGCACCTTGTGGAAACCCAGTGTTTGTTGTGTCAGCTGGCAGCAGGGATGTTTCAGGTTTCTGTTGTTAGTGCTGCAGATAATATCAGCTGTAGCAAAGCTCTTCCTACGCCAACAGCCCTTGATCAAAGGGCATTGAGAGGTTAAATAAAAATGGGTGTGGTAACAGAAACATCCTGACCTGTATAAAATTTGGGTATCTGAAGTTCAGAGAACAGGGCTTGATTTGGTTTTATTTTATTTATTTTATGAGGGAGGTGAATGCAACTGTGGGAAATGGGCTAAGGAACCTTAGGAGGAATCAAGGAGATTTATTGATCAAAATCTGAAATGGAAATGTTTGCTGCGCTGTACAGTTGTAATAAGCAAAGAGAAGAATGTTAGAATGACAGTTACATTTACCGTTCTGTTAGAAATCTCTTTTCAGTTGCTTTACTATTTACGTCTGGCTGAGCCTGTTCCTGCCTACCCCTTATCAGATACTCATTTGACTGAAAAATAGGTGCCTGTTAACTGCTGCTTGGCTCCACTGTCGGGTGTTTATATCTGAATATGTGCCGCAGAACTTCACATTTACAAAAGCAGTGTAGTTCCATGAAGGGGAATTTTTATCAACTGTACTTGCCTTATGTTTTACAGATACTGTTTGTGTTAAGCAGAATATTGATTATTCAGGGTATTTATTTAGTGTAAAGTGCAGTTTGATCATTCAGGCATTTTACTTAGTGTAAAATAAAGTCTGTTGTAAAAATCTTCATTCTTTAAAGATTAACAGTCACCATTTCTGCTAAAGGGAATATAGTCTGTGCAGTGACATTCTGCTGTGAGGTCCATTGTCTGCCTTAGGATGTAAATGAACAAATACAGGGCAACAGTTGCTTGTTACAAGCTTTTATGGCTATGTTTTGTCTTCTGAATAGTTGTATAGAATGTCCTGTATAATCTTTAAGAGAGCACGCTATTTGCCAGGTAGTGTAATTTCATATACTTCTAATCAGCACCTCCTAGTTTACTCTTGCCATCTCGAATAGCAGACTTGTGTTAAATGGCTGAGTAATGTAGACGTCAGGGGAATAATCTTATTAGTAAAGTCAACAGTGCCTGTGTTCTGGATTACTGAATATGGCTGAGTCCTAAAGGTAATTGAGTTGCTTCATAAACTTCAATGATGGGGTTGGAACAGACAAACCTATTGGTACTGCTGCCCAGTCTCATTCATGGTGGGCTTTTTCTAGAGAAGCAACTTCATACCTGCATGACTACTGTATTTTTGCCATACTTTGGTCTGTTTCAGTTGTTACAGACAAGTCAATAGCTCGCTGCTCTTTGTTTATTTTGTTCTGGAGATAAACTTAAATGTCTTGGGCAGTGGGAATGCATCCTGAAATGCAAAATACTAAGTACGATGGGATATTCCAGTCTGGGTAAGAAATAAGAGTTGCTGGGGGGAAGATGAAGCTTCTTATGAATCTTCCAGCACTGGTTTAGGACTGTCCTTCCCAAGCTATTTGCTCTTCCTCTATTTTGGCATCAGCCTTACAGTGATGGTGCATTTATATTGGGAGGAACCGGAACTACTGAGATGCAGACATGTGGTTCCTTCTGTCATGGAAAGGCAGAGGAGCAGAGTATAGCAGGCAGGCAGGGCTAGCAAGGGCTTGAAATAGTAACTGTTGCTTGCTCAGTGCTTGCGAGCTGGATTTGCCTTTATAAACAGAATGTTCGCCCTCCTGCTGGTGAAGAAGGAGTCTCGATCACGTTACAACACCCTGGCATGACAAATTTTACATACTGCTGTTCCCAAAAGAAGCCGTTTTGACTTCCCTTATCTGCTCTGTCTCTAACAGCTTGTTCCTTTGCCAGTTAACACATTTTGATTAAAAATGTTAAATTAATCACTTAATTAACGAGATCCTTTCCTGGAAGTAGTTCAAAACATGGTAGTATGGTGCCAGCTATAGGAAGGAATGGTGGGGAGGCAAAGAAACTTGGGGAGGAGAAGGAGGATGATGGCATGGACATGAAAAGGGGCTGGTTTGTTCCTGTTCGGTGTTCTGAAGCTGTGGCTTTAGCATTAACTAATACAGGCACTTGTGAGCCTCAAGCAATATGTGTAGAAGGTAAGAACCTCTTATTGCAATGAGGTATTGATTTTGGAATCCAGGGAGAGCCTTACTGCCAGATTGCCGTCAACTGCTTGAGTAGACTGTCCTAATATGTGCTTACCCTGTAATTTCCACCCCCGCTCCTCCCAACTTCCATTGCCTGTATAGGGCTCGTACTGAATGCATAAATAACTAATATGCTTTATTGCAACTTCTGTCATCTATTTTTATACTCTTCTTTTCCGTATCAGCACACTGTTCTATAAGCTTTATTTTGCTCCAGTAGCACAACACATGATCTCAGAACCATGCCCCTGGGTTTGGGCTGAGCTCAGTGTAAGCCAGTGTCGTAAGTGCTGGTCGCTCGTGTTAACTTATATTTTTAATCTGAAAGTCAATATTTAGCTGTTTATCCTGCTCCCGATACTAAAGCAGCTCTGTTTTAGGGGTTATGGCACAGTAGTGCTGATGCCTGTTGGGATGTACATCACCTCTGCAAAGCACCCTCGGGGTGGTGTTCACCGCGCAGCGAGAGTGCTGGGTGCTGTGCGGCCTTTGTGCAGGAATACAACGGACCACATGGGCAGAGGAACATGGGATGATTTTCCACCACTCTTGCTAGCTGCCTCTGTCACGAAGGAACGCTGACTTCAACACGTACCATTCACTAACCCTTCTGCCATCAGTGAGGTCTGTTTGCAGGATGCTAAAACTGACAAATGGCCACGCACTGGAACAACATTAAGGGAAACACTGGGGTGTATTTTCAAAGCTGTGTAAGCAGCTGTGGCTCATTGATCTTGCTTGATGGTGCAGGAGCATCACGCGTCAGCATTTTTCTTGGCTCTTTCCCTGTCATTTAGCAGAAAAGGTCATCTTTTTAACTTTCTAGTTAAAGACTCTTGGTCAAACATGGCTGACAATTTTGCCAACTGTGGAACAAAGTGTCTTAGCTTTGAGGGACAACTCTGTCTCCTTTGTGTTGGCTCTGGAGTTCTTACTAGTCGGCGAGATTCAGAGCCTTGTGCCTTTCTTGGATATGCTTCATCGGTTGCTCTTTGTTTAGCACAGTCCTCTTCATCCTGTTTTTTTCTAAAAGGTGACTATTTTTTTATCATTTTCTGCAGATGTCAAAATACTCAGGTTGCGGGCCTTGATGTGCATTTTTTTTAGTTTCATATGTGGTTCCCACCGCAAGTTTACTTGCCCAGGTATGCAGCTCAGGGTCCTGCACCACTGAAGACTATTTGAAAGAGCTTCCCTGCATAATTATATATGCCTTTACTAACGATATAAGTCTTATACTCCTGTTCAAGTCTTCCCAGGTTTGTTTAAGGTGGCCAGAAAAAGCCCCCAACCCTTGTTTTTGGTCAATTTTGAGGGCCTGTCCAGGCTTTACAAACCTTTAATTGTCTTTAAGGTTAAACACCTCTGGCCGCATGGCCAGGAAGCAGCACGAGAGCTGGGCCCACTGTGCAGGTGCAGCAGTGCAGGTCACCGCTGCCTCGGCAGGACTCTCTGAAAGCGCGTGGCCCGTCAGCGTGTCACAGAAGGGCGTCTGCTGACCACGCGCACGTCACTCCTGCATCTTGTACCCCGCGGTTCATGCCTGTAAACTTATTTTGAAGCAGTACAAAGCTAATTACAGTGCCATAGTAATATTTACGGTCATCTGCTACTTAAGGCTGCGAGGGCAGCATGAACAGCTGTCCTGCCACCTCTTGGGGAGTGCTTCCTTCCTGATTAATTTGGAGGAGCATCCTTCTTCCTAGCGGGTATTGACCTCCTGAGGGAAGAAAGTGGCTGCGGCAGACAACGGTCAGCCTGTGCCGGGAGAAACGGGCAACTCGAAGGCAGCGTTTGGAGAGTTCCAAGAGGCGGGCGCAGCCTGCTCCCCGTGCCGCCGAGGGGGCTTGTACCGCCGCAGGGCCGCTGCTCCGGGCTCGTCCGCGGCGAGGGTTCCTCTCGGAAGTACGCGGTGGGGGAAACGCCATGGTGCCAAGGTGAACGTTCGCACCCTCTCTCGGAACGGAGATCCCCGAGGCGCAGCAGGCTGGGCCCAGCGCCAACCCTGCCAGGACGTCGGGTGCCGACGAGGCTCCTCCCCAGCGCGGGCGGCTGCCGGGCCTCGGCTGCGCCCCCGGTACCGCCGCACCAGCGGGCGGGGCGGCAGCGCTCCCCGGCAGCTGCAGCGGGGAAGGCGGGGCCCGGCCCCGCCCCAGGCCTCCCTGCGTCACTCGGGCCGCCCTAGGGGAAGGCGCGTTGCGCGGCGCCCGCTCTCCCGCCCCGCCGTGATCCGAGAGGGGCGGGGGGCTGCTGCGCATGCGCCCCCCCGCAGCCCTTCGGTGCGGGCTTCCCACTCTCCTCTTCCTCCTGTTGCGCGCGCGCGCAGAGGCGGGCCGCTGTTCTCGCACCGCCCGTGCGCCATGACGCAAGGCCGCCGTGACGTCTCGCGCTCCCACCTCCCTCCCGCCGGCGGCGCGGCAGACGTCACGAGTTTCGGTGGAGGGGGAGGCGGAGCTTTCGGTTGGCAGCAGAAGCAGCGGCGGCGGCCGCCGGCGCCTCACGCCTGACGGGACCCCCCCCCTCCGCCCCGCGCCCTCGGCCCGGCCCGGCTGCGCCGCGGCTCCAGCGCTCCGGGGCCCCCTTCCCCGCTCCTCTCCTCGCGAGTCCGCCTCGGCCCCTCCGCGCCGGCCTCGGTGCCTCCTGTCACCCTCCCCGCCGTGCCCCGGCGCGGGCAGGCCCCGGGCCCCTTCCCCCCCCCTCCTCCGGGGGGGTGGGCTCCTCTCCGGAAACCTGGCCGCTCCCTCGGCGCCGCCTGCCCAGCCGGGCCTGCGCCCGCCGCCGCCGGGCAGCGCGGGGGGTCCCTGGCGGCCGCCCGGCCTCCGCTGTGACACAGGTCGGTGCTGCCGGTGGGGCGGGCGGGGGTGGCTCTGGGAAAGGCCGGGCGGGGGGCGGCCCTCGGCCGCCCGGATGCGTGTGTGTTTGGGGGGGGGGGGGAGGTTTTGTCGGTGCGCGTTGGAGGGCGCTGCCGGTGCGGGGGTCGCTGGGGGCAGCTTCGGCATCTCGGAGGTGCCCGGACTGGGGGGGGGGGGCACGAACCGCACTGCTGGGAGCCGCCGCGGGCACCGTCCCTGCGCGGACGGAGGTACGCGGCGGTGGGGTTGCGTGAGGGGGACACGACGTGTTCGGTATTTACGTTACAGCGGTAGAATCTTAAGGATTTTACGAGCTGTACAAATATTTATGTGTCACCGTAAGCCTTCCTGTGATTGCGTACTGATGCTGTAGTCCCTTGTCTTTCAATTGCTCTGCAGCGATAGCAGTGCTGCGAATTGGGTATGTAGGTCAGATACTGCGAGATATTTTTGTCGGGGAAAAAGTGAATGTTAGATTATTTTTTCCCTTATTGCTTTTGACGTGCATTGCAGCACCCGCGAGGTTGGGTGGTTGTTGTGTTTTTGGTTTTTTTTTTTTTTTTTTCTGGCTTCCTCTCTTGCTTCATAAATCTGGTTTTAGTTTTTTGGCTGTGGAATTGCTGAAAATCAAAGCATTAAATAAGCTGAGCGCTTCTAAGCTGTATTGTGTCGTGAAGTGTCCTCTAAGAGGGTAGTAAAAGATAATGGAAGCCTGCCTTGAAATAAGGGGGACTTCTTGTACGTGCGGAAGATGTTTCTCAGCTGTAACATTTCTCTTCTTTAAACAATGCAGCACGTTGCGGAGTGCGAGAGGCCTTCAGAAATGTGTGGCTGTGTATATGGCAAAGACATAGTATTTGCAGCATGAGCGTCTACATGCTTGTCTTGCACAACATCTTGGATTCTCTCATGGCGTAGTGCTTTTCAGCAGAATACCCTAGAAAGCGTTCATTCCTATGGAATTCCCTTGCAGATGGTTTTAAGGGAATGGGCAGTGCGGAGTTAGTACTTATGCTGCACTGAAAAACCTTGGAAGAATTTTCTTGGTTGGTTGGGTTTTTTCCTACCCTGTGGCTAAACTCTTCACCGTCATTTGCAAATAACAGAAATACTGTATGAGGAAATTTTGCTTTCATGTATGCCTTTGCTTACAGTGGTTTTTAAAAGAACTGCTTTCCTTGGAAATACGTTAATAAAATGAGAACTTGCTGTAATTCCTGTTTTCTTTACGCCTCACGTTCCGTCATGATTGCCACTGAAATGTATTGAACCTGAATATTGATTCAGATAATGAGGCTGTATGTCATTACTCTGATTTTTTTCAAGGTTTTATTGTATTTTGATAAAGCAGAATAGCAAGGTAATGTTTGTCAAATTGACTCATTGCTGGAGAAAAATCAGTGTATGGTTTGTCTCGAGCTCTGTGTCAGTGGTTTACCTGACACTAATGGAAGACTATGGTGAAGAAAACAGCTGTTTCTGAATTACTTGTCTTGGCTTGTTGAGATTTCTAAACTGTCAGAGGAAACTTTTTCTAAGGCAGCTGTGGCATTTGGTAATCTCAAGAGCTCTTATGGTATATGTGAGTAGGCAGCTACCTGTGACAGGTAGAATTTATTAACATAGTGTTACAGGAACATTATCTTGTTGCTTAATATCATGGTAGGGAAGCTTGGTTTTTTGCTTTATGTTGATAAAACTCTAGATAAGTTATGGTAAAAATAAATAACCTTTCAAATTTGGTCGTAGACCCATCAGTGGTTCTTTGCTGTGGCTCTTGGGAAAGCTAGTCAATGCACAGACTTGGGAAATTTGGAGCCGATTGAGGCTAAATACGGAAGACTTAGTGTTTTATTACAAAGATAAAGTTTTCTTCTGGAGAAAGCAAGAAAGTTGGTTGTGCTGTAAATTTAATTCACACTTACAGTTTTTCCTTCACATGTTTTTCTTACAGTTTTCTAAAATGCAGTGTTAATATTTAGGTACAAATTAGAATTATTATTTTTTTGAACCTTGTCATTATTAAGTATTTATGGAGAACTTCTGGAAAAAAGCCTTGCATATTAGCAGTCTTGAGTTTCATTTTTTTGTAATTCGTCTGTGTTATCTTACTGCAGGCTGACTTTTTACATTGGCAAACTAAGACAAAAGTAATGAATAATGTGTAATTTATTCTTGTGGCAGATTGTTCAGTGACTCTAACTGAGGATCCTCTGAAATGAAAATGTTTTCTTATAAAACGCAACCTGAGAATGATAATAGATTCGTTCATTGATTCCCCCTCTCCCGTCAAACACACAGCCAAAGGTGTTCTGATCTATTAAGAGGAACACATCTGGTTTGGAGTAAGGGATGTATTTTCTAATAATTTCTTTTTAGATACTTGCCATTAACATTATTCCTTGTTTAGACTACTATTTGGAGAAAATAAAAGAATGATGAAAATATAACCAATGAATGCAATTAAGTACATCTTGTTACTTTTGCAGAGCTTATTTTCATACATGTGACAAATTAATGTCGATATGTATATTGAGTTGTGACTGTAGCTATATAATTAGCAAACAATTAAGTTTGCTGTCCTGAAAGTTTAATTTCTAAGTTTAAGCTTTTGAAATTCTGAAGTAGAACTGACACAAAATAAAATAAATAAATAAAAACTTAAGGAAAAAAAAAATCAGTGAGTTTTATTAAGCACATGCATTTTTCTGTGGGAGAGAAGAAAAATAATTTTTAAAAAAAATACTGCATTTGCTATTTTAATATTCTGGTCTTTTGTAGTGCTAAGGAATAGGTCAAAATAGATCAAAATAGATCATGCATGCTATAATTGCATGGATCTTGCAAAATAACATTGCAAACATATAATTGGGCAGTGGGAAGGTGTTCAGAATGCAGCATGTTGGTCATAATTCTCACTTCTGGATCTTAGCGCAAGATCTTGATTTAGTAATATAGTAAAAATGATAACTGCAGCTTATGGCTCTGTGTTAAACTAATTTCTTAGGCTACACATGCTTGTTTGCTGCTCTTTCTGGGCTGTTTTTAATATATTCCCTTTAAGTGTGTTTTTTGAGAAGCTGCAGAAGGTTTGTTGACAGTAAGTAAAGGGAAGATGGGGTTCTGTGTTAGGATACTGCTCTGATTTCCATCTGTGGGAACCACTGCTCTAGAGACACTTGGCCCACAAATACACATATGGCATAGTTTAGAGCCCAGCTTAATGAGGTCATTTGAAGTTGGACTTAGTTGAGCCAGGCCAAAGCAAGGGTATCTGCACTGTGCCTTCAGAACCAAGAGCAGGGAGTTGGTAATGTAGGGGGGCCTGTAGAGACATGGCTTTTTCCTGTCCCTTCGTGAAGTCTTTTACTTCTGTTTACTTCTGTATCTCAAATTATTGTGTATTTTTGAAATTATACCAGTGAACTGTAACTTAGTTTTTTTTCCCATGAAAGCAAAATAATTTTCTTTACGCTAAAGGGGTTTTTCTTTGCTGTAGCTTTTTTTCAGACTTTTTTTTTTTTCTGAGCCCTTCACTGTTTTTTCCTCACTTGCACATCTTTCTGTTTTTCTGTTCAGCCATTTGTCCACTTCTGTGGATTATCTGCAGTAGTAAAAGATGCTGCTTTTGTGTTCCTGGGTTGTTTTGTGCTAAGTACACAGACAGTCTGACAACATCAATGTAATAAAATTCAAATGTTTCAGATGTTTATGTTGCAAAGACTTTTGAAGCTCAGGTATGATAATATGGTAAACAGTTCTGATTTGGATAAATGAAGACATTACAGCTCTGTAAGAAGGGAAGGGATTTTGTCAGGTCAGTCCCTCTCTGAGACAGAAGCAAATACACTGAAATCGTGTCGGACAGATGTTTGTCTGATCTATTCTTAAAAAACTCTGAAGAGGGGAACACCACACCTCTTCACTGGTCTATTTATAGCTAGCACATAACTATCATTATAGTTAGGAGGCTTTTTTCAATATTTAACTTAAATCTCTGTCTTGGTGCTAGTTAAGCCAGTTAGTTCTTGTCCAACTATTATTACTCATGCAGGATAATGATTTCTGTACTCTGTGCGCCAACTGTTTGCATATGTGACGACTGTTCCTCTTGTCTCCTTTATTTCAGGCTTCTCTTTTACTAAACTGTGCAAACAGGCCTTTTCTTCACAGGTCATGTTTTCTCAGGATTTTTGTTGTTGTTCTTAACTCTCACTGAACTCTGTGAGATTTGTCTGTATCTCTTTCAAAGTTCCCCAAAGTCTTACAGCAGCAGAGTAATTAACATATAGAATCAGTTGCAGCAGAAGTAACATGACAGCCTTATTAAAATGTCATTCTAGGGTGTGTATGCACAGGTATGCTTGGGTTTCATTTTGATTTTGGTTGGTTGGCTTGTTTTGGTTTGTTCTTCCCAAACAATGCCAGGTTCTTGACTGCTGTGTTTGTTAACACAGGAGCTGGTATTAGCGTTTGTTAAATCAGGTATCTCTTTCTCTGTGTATATGAACTTGAGTTATCTTTCCAAAGACTAGAACCTTATACTGTATTGCATTCAGTCAGGTTATGGGTTTTTTAAGCATTTCTGGGCTCAGGAAGTTATTCCACAGGAGAGTATGCCATTTCTGCTCTTCCACATCTATTTCCCAGCACATAAAATGCCTGTGGCTTTTGAACATGAGCCGGCTCTACAACAGGAAACCTGATTGAGAACAAGTTCTCCTAGGGTTAGATGCAGCTTCTATTGGCAAAAATGTGTCTTTACCAGTCTGTTTTATACATGTGCTGTCTTTGAGGTGAGTTGTATTGTGAAGATAACTTCTGTCAGTGTGACTGTACCTGAACAAGCCTTTTGCCATTTTGAGATGTCATATGGTCCAATGACATAGTAGAAGACATTTTTGTCCTATAGGCGTGCTTTATTGGAAGAATTGCAGTGCCAGCTATGAAACAGATGTGTTCAATATGTTCCCTGGCTTTACTCCATTTTATCTGACTTATGTAAATGATTCTATCCATAATTTTTGAGGCCGGATCACAGATGGGACAAATTGTGTGATTCTTTCAGCGGTGCTGCCTTCACAAAAAACAAAACAGACACCAATAATGATTATTGAAGAAGGCCTTTAGTTTCTTGCAAGAAGTAGTGTTCGGGTAGTCAGTGTTCATTATGTCTTACCCCTATCCTCAAAATTATTTTGAAATAATTTAGGCAAGATTGTTCTGTAAATGCCAACAGTTTGAATGCCAGGTTACCAAAACGATAACAATGGGAACTATAGTCTCACCTTTAAACAAAGGTTTGAAAATTGGACAACATCTGGATCAATCTGTTGTTTGAATTTAAAAAACCCCTGAAATACTGACACCAGCAGTAATTAAACTTCTAAAGAAAATCTAAAGAAAATAAGAAATTCTGTTGAAGGACATGAGAATTGTCATCCAAAATATTTTTTTTGAATCTGTTGAAAACTGATTGATAAAGCTCAACTTGTATTTAATTGCTGTTTTGTCTCACTGACTATGTGTATTTTCAGCAGTGCTGCAATTACTGTAACTGCTGCATGAGACTTTTTTTTTTTTTTTTTTTAATAAAAATCAGTTGGAATGGCAAACCCCCAAATCTTCAAGGAGTGTTTAGTTTTTTCTATAGTGGCTTGATGTTAACCAAATGGATATAAAGTAGTAGTTAGAAAAGTGGGGTTTGTGTTGCTGGTACTAGTAAGTGCATAAACTTCAGGCAGGGATGAGGTGGGTAGGGTAGTGAATGACTTTTTAAGCTGCTACAGCAAGTTCCTTTAGAGAATATCTATTAAGGCTCTGTGTCTGTGATATTGGCACTGTCCTGAATACCAAATGAGACTTTCAAATGAAAATGTAAATGCTGTTGGTGAAGGGGCTGACAATTTTTAGGTAAAATCTTAATCCATAATGAAATTGGACAAAAGACAATCCAGAATTCTTCTAATGGTCAGCATGAATGAATGCTTATGGAAGAGTGAGAACAGGGCAAGCATATATAATATGTAGCTTGAATATTCTTTCAATTCCTAACTAATTTCAGTAAAGATTTTCTAAATCTGATGTGGTCTTCCTGTAGCTAGTAAGTAGATTTTTATCCTCGAACTTGGCCAGTCCTTTTTTTTGCATGCACCTAAATGTCTGGCATCCAAATGTCCTTTGGTAAGAAATTCTACAGGTATGCCGTTTGCTATGTTAAAAGCTACCTTTTTTTTTTTTTTTTTCCTCTTTTTTTGAACTTAGCTTGTACTGGTTTCCTTTGGTGCCTCGTTTCTTTTGGAAGAGAGTGAACAATCCATCTCTGTCCAGTATAATGATCCATCTCTCTGTTCCTCATATGATTTTGTAGCCCTTTATCTCTTTCTCCCTCCACCTGAATATTTCTGAAACCAAAGGATCCTAACTTGCCTATTTGTTCCTCCCCTGTAGTACCCATTCTGTGCCTTCTGTGCCTTCAATTGTACCTTTTGCTCTTCCCTGAAACTACTATAATCTGCTACATCCTCTTCTGGAGCTGAAGGCCCCAGGACTGCTAGTGATATTCAAGATGGGCAGACAGTGATCTGTTTCAGCCTAGTTTTTTGGGGTTTTTTAGTAAGAATTCGTAACATTGGCTTTCATTTCTGGGTGCTGGCAGTATTCAGTGCAAAGCCCGTTGTTTTGTTATGTGCAAGATTAGAACTGCCTCTGTCAATTCTCCCCTCTGTTCCCCAGCTTGCATCACTTTCATTTGTCTGTGCTGGCTGTCATCTGCTTTATTGCTCACTCCCCTGGCCTGATGAAGACCACCTCCTCTGCTATAGTCAGCCTTTTCCTTGCTCTCCTGAGCAACATAATATTGACAGGCACATGAGTGTCAGAAAACTTTTCACCTTGCTCTTCTTTCTTGGGTAATATAGAATATGTTGAACAGCACAGATTCTTGTGAAGCCCCACTGGTATTCTCCTTCCTTGTGAGAACACCAACTATGGCTGTCCTACGTTTCCTATATTTT
The DNA here is from genome assembly GCF_034619465.1 of Leptosomus discolor. NCBI lineage: Eukaryota > Metazoa > Chordata > Aves > Leptosomiformes > Leptosomidae > Leptosomus > Leptosomus discolor. The sequence continues at coordinate 16,580,080 of NC_141395.1, read as the reverse complement.
GACCGATTTCTTTATGCAAGGGTCTGTCTTCTTTCTCATGCTGTGACTGCAGGAAAGCCTTTGGCGAGACTTTCCAGCATGGGAAGTGCAAGTAGACCGTGATAGTGACTGAATTCAGCTCTTTATACACATGTTCCAAGTGCACCAAGAGATTTCAAAGTGATGATCTCTTTTTGGAACAGCCATATCTACTCTTACCTGCTCTATAATAATTATCCATATGCCCGTTATATCTAGTTTGTTTGTTATAGGTCACGCTTAACTTTTTACAGTTCCCTGGAATCCCTGCATTACACGTGCCATCTTCTTTTAAAAGATCTTCTAAAAGTATCCAGATCTGTGCAGTGGCCAACAGGGGTGGTTCCAGCATGAGTTCTTGCTCCTTTCTTTATGTGGGTACTGGTGCTGTAGATGCACAAGATCAGTTAGATAGGTTGATGGTTAATTAAAACATAAAATAAATCTTTTGAGCTGGATCATTGTTTGCTCTGGATCTCCTGCTTGCCATTGAGGTTCAGCTGGAGAGCAGCAGTTACGGTAGACAAGCAAGACTACTTCCTTGACAGAAATGCCACCTTAGCAGTGGAACTGTAGTCTTAAAGATGATGATTAGATGTGGGCGTGTACATAGTAATCCTTTCTTGGGAACTTTTGAGTCTGTAGTTAGTATACCTTATTAACTGTATTTATGATGGTTCTTACGTTTTTATCACTTGAGGAAAAAGTATAATTACGTTAACATCATAGATGTCATTGGAATTTAGTACTTTCTGCTAAGGGCTCTGCTATAGGAGACGCAAGAAGGAAACCTTATGAGGAGACACTGTCTTTGTGTCTTTGCATTTGATTCTTGAGTGTTTTGGCAAAGCTAGGTTTTTATTGTTACATTTTGGTTTAAATGTTGTTATGAGGGGTTGAGTTGAATTACTTTTTTTCCTGGTTTGCAGGAAGCTAAGGGTTGTTACCACAGCACAAAGCGAGAGCGAGCCGTGTACTTGATAGCTTAGCAGTGTCTTAATGTGTTGGCCTATGTGGGTCATCCAGTTTAAAAACAGTGCCTACTGAATATGGATAAAAACTTACAAGTTTGTCCATTTAGACCTGCTCAGTGGGGCCTGCTGGCTACAAACATGATGCACAATCACATTATGCGTGTGGCTAAAAAAAAAAATTTGGATTTTGCATAGTACATGTTAGCTCTGCTTGCACACAAGGTTTTCTCAGTTTCCATTAATGCATATTAAGCACCCAGTTGTCTGTCTTCTCAGCGGTATTATTGAGCCCTCTGTACATTTCCAAGTGTCAGCGATCTGAGTCTACCCATACCGGTGGGTCTCTGCTTAAATTCATTGCTCTTTGTTGTTATCATTGAACATTTTAATCTTGAATTAGAGATTGGTTCAGGAGTGTTTTTTCTGTGCTGTGTTGGAAATCTGTATGGCTTGAGAATGTCTTATCCTACTTAAATATTCCATGCTAGTGTATTATGATATTCTTCTGCATTTTATGTTATTACCGAGGATAGAAATAATGGAAGAAATGTCTGACTGAATGTGCAGAGTTAATTTGAGTTATGGTGGGGAAACAGCACATCGGGTATTGAACTAGGAAGACTGGAGTGTGAGCCAGGAAAGGCATTTTAGGCAGAAACTCCAGGTGATGGTGTGTTAATGGGGTGGGAAAACTTGATGGCCAGGTAGCAGAAGATGATGAGAAAAATCATAGTTATATTACCATACTCTGGGTTTCCTCACTGTATCGCTGCCTTATGTAGTGTGCAGGAAGACCTGTGCTTTGAGGAACAAGTAGGATAGAATGTAATGAAGGCTGTTCACTGAGGAGTATTCCTCCTTGATTTGTTGCAAAATTTGGAAGATGTATAGCAAATGAGACTGAGATGTCTTCACAGTGAAGACACAAAAATTTCTCTAGAGAGTTAGATTCTGTTCTTTCTGGTGTCACAGCAAGATGCCAGGCAGATCATGTTAATCAGAAGGGCTCGTGTACATTGTTGTGTTCAGGCTTTTTGGTACTTGATTTGAAATGATAACAGTGTGATTTGCAGCCATGATTAAAAATTGCAACTGTGAAATCGATGTTTTGCTCTGAATGGAAGATACTGTCAAATGTGATGGTTATATTGAAAAAAACCCAAAGTTTCTTGGTTTTGGCACCTGAAGATAGATATTAAAACTAACTGTAGAAAAGGAGAGTGGGTTTATTTCTCTGGCATATTTACCAAAATCATTTCAACCTGTCACGGTCACAGAACTGGAAAGGATAGAACGAGTTACTGGAGTTTAAGGATGTGCTTTCTTCTGTATGTTCTCAAAAGCAAAATTTGACTGATGACTTGTATGTAATCGCTCTCATACATTAATTGAAATGCTTCACTTGTTTGCAATGCTCAGTTTCTGCTGGAAGCCTGCTTTTTTTCTTATGTATTTTATTTTTGCTTAAAGAATAATGTTTATAGTTTATAAGTGGTTTGTGATAGGTTTACTTTTCTAGTGGACGATTACTCTTAAAATTCATTTGTCGTTGGTTGTAGCACAGTCTTTCATTCTTAGAGTTGTGAACATTGTAGGAATCGCCAATACCAGTAGTGCTGGTAAGATTGTTTGCTTACTGTGTACAATTAGTCCTTTGGCTTAACTGGTGATCTTGGTCTTCTCAAGGAAGAGAAATATACTGTATTCTTTTAAGGTATATGCTGTGAACTGTCTGTGATACAGGAGGAAAACTTTTTTTTTGGTAGGATCTTGGATAGGGGACGTACAGTTACATTTGTAGTGGGGAATAGTTTTCATTGTAACACCTCTAGCCCTTCGTCACAGATTTTTTGACTTGCTAGTCATAAGTTTGGAGTAAAACTAATATTGGTACTTCTCACGACAGCCTCAGCAGAAGGCCGCCAGATGACAGCAGCAGGTGCTGAGCTGAGAGCACCACTAGATTTTTAGGAGAAACAGAAGCACCTAAATCTGATTATGACACTCGCTGTAGTGCATGTTTCATGGGATTGTGTGGATTAAAATTTCATACACCTGCTTTCTTTGAAAAGCCTTTTATGGGGCTTCTCAGTTCACGTAAGATAGTAAATTAGGAAAAAATTAAAAAACATCACAGAAGTGTTTTATTCTGTATTTGTGGGCACTATAATGTTATCTTAGTATACTGAGTAAGCCTTAAACATCTTTATGATGTGAATAGCATTAATCAGCTTGTGTAGCATATAGCTTAGTTAATGATTATGAATTTGTTTTTCTTGGTGTTGTGATGCTCTGAGGCTTTCCACCGTGGTGATGGTGATAAACTTCCAAGACACCAGTGTGATTTGGAGGCAGTGATGCGGTTATTTGTAGCGCAGTGAACTCTTTAGCTTACTTTTGTGAGAAAATATGGCCTCAGATAGGAGTAGAGGAGTATGAGCCATTGATTTCCATCCAGTATGTTCTGTTGCAAAGTTGTCAATACTAAAATATTTTGCAAGGTGTCACTGTGACATCTGTTAGCAAGATTCAGCTGTTGTGACCCTTCCTCAATTTAAAATCCGTATGTTTGTTTCATAATAGTTTGGTTTTTTTCTTAGAATTATGAACAGGTCTTAAGAAAGCATCATGACTTTCAATGCAGATTTGCTTGATGTGTCAGCAAAGTCATTCTTCAGTTAGGTCAAGAAATGTTGGAGTGCTTTGGCTGCTGCTGAGGCAATAACATACAGGAAATGGAGTAGTTCTGTAAAACTTGAGTCAGGTGAAGAAAGATCTCGTTGAAGAAAGTAGATGTTTTTCTGTTTGAGACCAATTACAGTCTTATCTTTTTTGTGTACTTGAAGTGGAGTGGGCTTATGAAGGGTTAGCCAATAGAGGCTCTTGATACCAGTTGGAGAGAAGAGGTTCATTCAAAACAGGAAACTTGCATTTAAGTGCCTTGAAACTCTCTAAATATGCTTATCTCTCCCTATCAACTGTAAAGGAAGTGTAGGGAGATTAGCTTTCCTAGACTACAGTTACTCTTTGTGAATATTGCTGTAAGTGTTAAGATATTTATCTTGAAAGCATAATTTTGCTATAAACTCATCTTGAACTAAATTATCTGCCACTTTGCATTTTCATGAGAACAATCCTTAAAAACTGTGTCCTTGCATTCTTAAACCTTCCAGCACATTTTAACTGTCTCAAATCAAGATTATTGGTCATCAAGCTGGTAAATGTTATACGAATGTGTCAAATTACAGTTTATAGAACAGCAGGAACTAAAGATTTAATCTGAGTAGAATGAAGTTTCATTCTTGTTGCTGGGCATGTTGGATCCTTCAGTTCGTTCTGAAGTCTGAAGTGCTTCAAGAGTTGAGCTGCATTTATGGTGCTAGAACTAATTGCATTGCTTTTTGAGATGTTATCCTTCCTGTAACTGCGAGGGCACCATCCATAATTAGAAGTTGTATTTTATGCAAGTCTGGGGTTTGGGGTTTGTTTTCCTTTGGTTCTTTTTTGTTTTGTTTTGTTTTAAATTGAAGTCTGGAAGGACTACAGCTAGTAACCATTCCTTTCAGAAAATAAACAAATACCAAATCGTGTCTTTAGCTGTACAGATAAGTCTGTGTGGTCTTGTGTGCTAAATTAGGCATAAATTCACTTTTTCTTGCTTGCCAGGAAGATTAAGTCTTCGGTTTAAGAAACTTCAAGTCTACACACTGTAGAGATAGCAAATACACCTGTAACAGCAGTAAAGGTACTGACGCTTCAGCCATCCCACACTTGCTGTCTGCAGTCTTTCTGATACTCTGCACTGAGCAGTGTATCTATACGTTGTGTACAAAAGCAAGATGGCTTCTGCATGCACTGCATTTTTATATACACAAGGATTGCATTATCCCTCTCTAATTTTGTATTGCATTTGTGTTGGGTAATTATACGCTGTGGTTTAATAATTCTTCTTGAATTGTCTCTTGCTAAGACTGTCCAATCTTGCAGCTGCAACTTTTTTCCAGTTTCCTAAATGGTTGTCTTTATGTCAAAATGCATTCAGTGCAAAACCATTATTGAATAAACATAATAAAGCACAATATTTAGACTTACATAAAATACAGCTTCTAATTATGGGTGGTGCCCTCCCGCCTACAGGGAGGATGAAGTTCAAAAGTAGTCCTGTCAGTTTCAGCAGCATAAATGCAGCTCATATCTTAAAAATAATTATCAAACATGATAAAAATTAATATTAAATGGATGAAAAATCACAATAAATTGTTATAGGTATTTAAAATATTTAGCTGTGTTTTGTTGGACTGTCGCTGTTCTTAAACATGATTCAGGTGATTTGCTTAAGCCGTGACTGGTATATCTCGTTGTGCCTACCTGATCATTGCTGGTCCATAGGGGGGTGCACTAGGAATCATGCTCGTGATGTTTTCTGGTAAATAGGAATATGGATCTCAAAATATTTTATTTTAATCCATTAACTGAGTTTCCTCTTAGTTAATTGAGACTTTAAAGCAAATAATTTGAATGTCATGTGATATTTAGCTGAATATGTTGGGAAAAAAAAAGTAGGGTAATGGCTGCAGTTAGTTCTGTTAACTAATCTGTAATCATTTCAAGGAGCTGTATTTTGCTTGGCAGTAATAGTAATTCTTGAATTCAAGGCATTTGCTGTGGTTTTGCTTTTAATTCCATGGTAGAAACCAAGCTAATTATTACATTATTTTACTCTCAATTGATGTGGAGGTAAATAATGGGCAACTCTTTGACCCTTTATCATTTTCAGTTATTTGTACAATATTTACAATCCACTAGAATCTTCTTGTTTTCCAGATATTTCCGAATACTTGCAAGAATGGTCAATAAAACTGAATTGCTAATTTTGCAAAGAGTCTTAGACTCTTATAAGTCCCTGGGTCTTTAATTTAAAATGTTTAAGCTGAAGTATACTACAAATAGTGCATTGTATCTCTTCGTTATGGATGGTGAAATTTCTATTCCAGTAACACTGTGCTGTGGTTTGGATACATCTTCCTTGATTTCTTTCAAAACCAGAACAAAAAATGGGTGCTGGCTATTTCTTCCTGTTTTTTATCACCACGTGCTATTTCATTGTCTAAATTCAGTAAAACACATTTATCTGAGTGGTTTTTTTCCCTCTTAATATATTTTTGTTTATAAAAAAAAAGAAGTCTTAACTTTGAGTGAGTTGGGTGCGATTGTTTTGTGAAGACCATTATGATGATAAGATAGTTGGCACGTGGTACTGTGTCTTTAAGGTTGATTGGTCTCTGTATGATAGGTTAAAATAGCTTGGGGTTCTGAATAGACTGGTTTAATTACAAGAGAGTGAGAAATTCAGGGCAGAGTTTAGAAGTATACTGACAAAGCTACACGCAACCAGAACAAGACTTAAAATATTTTGAAAAATAAACCCAAGTACTTTTGCAGGAAGTAAGCCAGAAATGCTCGTTCTGCAAAGAAGTATGTGATGTGTTTATGTTCTTTACTCTGTCAAACAGTCATTCAAGTGGTAGAAGGGTTTAGTTCAGGTGTCAGGATAGAATTGTTAAATGATGGTAGCTATGGAAAAGCAAGCAGTAAGGGGAAAAATAGAGACAAATACGGCTTCTGTCTGATGATGTCTGAGTCCCAGACAGGTAGTCAGTACTGAATTACTGCCCTGGTTGTGAGAGTTGCTGCTGTAGGTTGTGTCTCTTTTCCTTGCTCTGGGGCATCAGGTGGCAGCGCTTGATCCGTTCTGCTGTTCAGCCAGTCTTTCCTAGCCCAGCAGAACTAGGTGGACCTGCTCAGTGTATCCTGTACAGTGCAATTAATCTCACTATTGGGAAAAATTAAAGGGGGAAGAAAGTACTTCAGAATAGAAGGGAGCACGTGACAGAGGAAGAACAAAGGAGGAGAATATTGCTGCTTTGAGGCTTGTGCCCTTACTGGCGTGCTGTTGATAGGCAAGATCCCTCTGTGCCAGCTTTCAAACCTTGGAAGATTCCCCGAGGTGTGCAAATGAGTCTGGAATCAAATGTTTTAACAGCCTTTTTCTAAGAAACTTTTATCTATTCATTCCCCTCCAGCATCTTTTCATTTTAAAAGATCCTGTAGTACTGTGGTGGGAAGAACATTTCTTTTATTTTATTCACCAGTTAAACTTAATTTCTAATGTTCCAAAATTGATCCTCTGAGTCCTTTTTTTTTTGTTTTGTTTTCCAAATGTTACCTTAATTTATCAATGCGTCATTGGCTTTTCATTTGGATTAGTCTTTCTTCCTTTTCTGCTTTCCCTGTGAACACCTTTTCTTATGTATAATTACACTATGTTAAAGATCTGAATTTTTCTAAAACTGAACTCACATCTGATGTGTTATTGTTAGGCTCCAGTTATTAATAGATCTTTCTGTTACCTGCTTAAATATTTTTCTTGTTACTCTTTGCTTCTCTTTTGTCTGTCCTTCATGATTTCATGTTAGAGCTGCTGCTTTCACATCCTTTGAAGAGGGTGGCTTTTTGTCCAGTGTTCATTTGTGTGTATGTCCATGTAAAATTCTATCCTTTACCCTCATTTCTATGGAGTTACCTTCTTTTAGGTATCCATTAATGTCTTGTAACAAGACTGAATTTTCTTCTATGCTTGCCATGCTGTGTAAGTTCCTGTCATTTATGCCAACAATTGCTTTGAGCTATGAAAGAATCTTCTATAGAAGTTCAGATCTAGGTGTTGCTGTTTGCTGCCTTGTTCACAGACACTATTTTTATTTGATTTTAGGTAAAAATAAAAAAAAACAAAACATGACAAGCAGTGCTGCACATTATTTTGGTTAAAGGTTAAGTAGGTGTATTTGACTAGATGATCACTTGAGGTTTTGTCAGCCTTGCTTACTGTGATTTATAAGAGGTTGGTTGTGCAAGATCAAGCATATGGTTGTTTAAAAGTAACATTTTGGGGGTAAAACCATTTTGTCTGTCTTGTTCTTCTTGCTGTGGAATAAATTTTTATAGACTTACTTTACTTTCTGATTGTCCATTCTACAGTCTGAAAAAATTACCTGTGAACACTCATTCTTCATGTTTACCTGGCGCTTTGTATCCTCTATTTTTTTATAGACAAGTATGTCTCTGAATAGCAATGCTAGCAAATTTTGATTTCATGTCATTTTGATTTAACTTGCTTATGTCACATATAGTATAATCTCTAATTTAATCTTTACCTGTGATTGGAATAATTATAGTGTATCTATCTTCTTTTGAGTTCACACTGTTATTTTGCTTTGGCACAAGAATGGGGAACTGTGTATCCTCAGATTGATTCATTTTAATGAAAATTTGTAGGGAATTGATATACTTGAGATTGCTGCCCCGCTATTGGAACAGGTTTGGAGGTGAAAGGCACCTTCCTATGTAGATAGTGTTATTGTGTAAGTCTGAATTCCTTACAAAATCAGGCTAAGACAGATTGCTTGCTTCACTCTATATTTTTTCTTGATTTTTAACATATGAGGTAGCATGAAAGCTAATTTATGTTCTGAAGTGCTTATATCCTACCTTTACTGTTCTTGTATGATTAGTTTATGGCTCTCATTGTAGCCTTAGCTAATTTTAATCCTTAAAAATTGTACTTCTGTTATGAAGTTGGATGCTGTAGAAACAGTTTCATTTCTGGACACTGTATATATATATATTCCACAGAACTGAAACACCATCTCTAGCTCACTTAAGCAGATGCATTATGAGGCAGATATTTATTGCTTTCTTCCTCTACTATGTGAGGGTAAAGCTTTTTTTCTAGCCTACAAGTTTTTGAAGAGGCCAAGATGTAATATGTATGTCATGAGAGACGATGTAATATGTGTGTTGGTGTTTGTGTACTTCTAACTGTTGGTAACTGCGAGGCAGCTTAACCCTGTAGTGTTTATTATAGAAGTGTATGCATATGGACAATTAGCACAGGGTGTTTGAACAGCTAGGTTATCATCCGCATGATTTACTTGCCCTCAGGCTTTGTTTCATTTGCCACAAGAAAGCTAAAAACAATTTCCAAGAATCACCTGGATGTTTTCTTCCTTCAGCAGCTTTCTCAGATTCTGAAAGACTTCCAAGCTCTGTGGAAGGTGGCTGATGGGAAGTGAATCATGAATATGAATCAGCATCTCTCCACCCTTATATCCAAAATGCTGTTGCTAGGATAGTCTTCTTTGTTTGCTACTCTTATCACATCATCACCTTTTTGAAATTCACTCTCTGTCGTCCTTTCTTTAATTACATTCAGATTCAAGCTGCCTGTGTCTCTCTGCAAGACCTTGACATAATCTTATTCCACCTTTGCATCTGCTCTTGTGTTTTGCTGCCTTTGCTTCTTCTGAATCTTTGAGTTCCAGTTTTCTGTTTCGCTTCCTTTTTGTGATGGATTGTCATCTACTCCGTGTGTGTGTGTTGCTAATGCTATACTTTTTTCTCTTTCTACTGAAAGTATGTTTTTTTTGTTTTAAAAACTTTTATTTTTGTCAGCTTGTCTTTACTCTCTCCCCACAACCACCCTGCTGTTATAGTCCACTGTGAAAATGAGCAGTTAAAAGCAGAAGCGTTTTCTCAATTCACAAAGGTGAAGTCTTCATAAAGTTTGATCTGGGTCACCTGTTTAATTGAAATTTTAATGTTGTTTGCTTATTTTTGAAGTAACATTAAATGCTAACAAAAACATTGTTAAGCTGTTTAGTTGGTGATTAATTATACTTTGTATTTGAACACAAAAGAATTTTAGTTAAAAGGGATGATAAAGTGAGAAGTTCCTCAGTTATTCAGAGAAATGTAATTTTTCTATTTTTTTTTTCTAAAGAATAAGAAGGAAGTGGAAGGGAAAAAAATGGATGCTCAGTCGTTAGCTTATGTTGTTCTAATGAGAGATGCCACAAATTAATACTAAAGAGTGAATTCTTGTAGCTGGAGAAACTTGCAGATGTTGTTTCCTAAGATGTTTCTTCTTCAGCTTCTCTTCTCTATATGAGCCCTGTAGCTCAAATAACGTGAGCGTCAAAGTTTAGTTATTTCAGCTAGGTTTAGGAAGAACATCTGAGGTATTTTTGTTGGAGATACAACTTGGTCTTGATTTCTTTAAGTGTGGCAGAAGATTTAAAATGCCTCACAGAACTTCTGTATTTCTCTGAAGTGCTTTGAAATGAAGTGTTACAAAAGTATTTCATCTGAAGTCAGGAAACACATTTTTATGTTTAATGTATTGAGAGCAAATTAAATCAGACTTTTTATGAAGATGACTCCAGCTCTCATTTTAAGACAGCTGGATCAAATACAGAATTAAAAAAATGTTTTATCAGCACTTCAGTGAATAATTCTTTGGAAGATCCCCCAAGACTACTGCTGATACAAAAAACATAGTGTCGGAAATAGTTGAATGTATGTTATGTTTTTGACTCCTAGGGATGCAAAAGATGCAAAGAATCGGACATGGGGAAAAAAGTTAGTTGTGTTATTTGAGGCTATAAAGGTAATCCTAGTTCACAGAGTAAACCAGATCACCTGGCATCTTTTGTGAGAGCAAGGCCCAAAGATTCTGTCCTTATTTTGAGTGATCTTGGCTACTATCATTTGGCAAATAAATTAAAATTCAGCCCCTGTTGTTCTCTCTGCAGATTAGTACAAATCCCCTTCTTTTGTGTCTTCATGGTTTTCCTTTTCTGTAATGGAGCAACAGAAGCTTTTTCTTTTTTAACTTTTTTGAAACAGATTTTTTTTGTCTTCTGCTGTGGTGCCATCAAGAGGATGGAGATAATGTTAGTAGTAAAAGTTGGGTTTGTGTTGAGGCTGTGGGCAGCTCAAGCCAGATACACTTCCCACACTCTTGCAGGCTTTAATCCTTTACACAGCGTTAGGCAGGAGTTTCTTTCCCGTGGCACTTGGAAGTTGTTTCAGGTACTGTTTTGAGGCTGTCAATAGACAGAGCATGTAACTCTGAGTACACTTGAATCTATTTCCAGCTTTATTTTAGTTCTAATGTTTCTTGTGTGCTTTCTCAACTGAACTGATTTCTGATTGTAGAGTGGGACTTCTGGATCTTCTTTAAAACTTGATCTCTTGGTTATTGTGAAGCTTGAAATAGACAATAGCAGATGAGTCATCTGATGTGTAGGTAAAGGCAGTGTACAGCAGAGACCTTTATGTGGCTCTCAAGTCCAAATTTATTTCTGAAAAATATGCCAGAAGTATTTGAAGCTTTCTAGTTCCACTGGTGAAATGAATCCTGCTTAAAAAGGCTATTTTCATGAAATGAGCATGTAAGATACACACAATGCCAGAAACTCTTAGATGCCTAACTGAAGATGCTCAGAAATCCCTTGTAAAATTGTAATTAATTTGTCAGTGAGAAAATTGGCAGAATAATCAAGCAAGGAAGCCTGACTGGCTGGTGCTGAAAGAGCTGGCCCACCTCCCCTCTGTTCTCAGCTTTGTGCTCCCACAGGTGACCCTGTGCTGGCATCGGGTCGTTTGACGCTGGGAAGGAACTAAACCGTGAGAAAACAAATTCTGTTTAAAAAAGAAAATAATGAGTCACGTTCTGTTGTTGTAGCTCCTTGAATGAACTTGTAGGGGAATAATCTGTTTTATCAGAGTAGGGTAGATTTTTTGACTCTGAGTCAGAAGGATGGATGGTCCACGGAAGCCGGGAGGAGGGAGTAGGCTCTCCCTACTTGGTCACAGCAACAGCTTAAGAAGTTAGAGAGCTTTCTTGCATTAAAAATTAAAATGATCTTGCATTAAAAATTCTGAATTCTTCCAGTGGTAGCCTGTATTGCGACAAATCTCATTGTCTGTTTAGGGATATGTCTTTAGTTTTTTGCTGTTAAGCTCCATAGTAGCATCTCATAGAAAGATTATTTTAATTGGTCCTTAATTATTGCTTTTTTTCAGTTGGCCGACGTTCAAGATACTGTGATAGACAGAGTTCATAAATGTGCCCCCTATGTTCCTGCTTTTCTGAATAACTTGTATGTTAAAAGTTAATACTTGCTGCCTTCAGGAGTCAATTGCTTTCAGGAGTGTTGGGATATGTGTGTAATGCTCTTGAATTATGACCAAAAAAACTTAACAATTGAAATTTTCTTGTTTATATAGTCAGTAGATATTGATGCCTCTTGATTTGTGCTGTGAATTTCGTATATATTTATATATGAACTATATATTTGTAGTTCTGAACACAGAACTTTGAACACCAGATACCTGAGGAACCTGTAGAAAAAGAATTGGTTCTTACTAATCTGGAGTAGTGGGTATCCTATGAAGCAGAGTGTTACGGCTAATTAAGCTACTAATCATCCTTTAGGGATGTAAATAGAGACTAAAATCAGCTTGAGTCTAGAAGAATATTTAGTTCAGGCTTTGTGTCTCCTGAAAGTCTGTATATGTTGCTAAGAGCCCATTGAGGCTTTGGAGACAATATCTGGTTTTCTCCGTGTGTCATATCTATATAAGAAATCTTATTTGTAGTTTATATGCATATTTGATAGATAGAATATTAGAAAAAATGCCTGGAAACAATGAAGAGTTGACTGTTTCACATGGTTTTGACAACTTCAATAGTTGTGTATTTTTGGTTTTGCATTTTAGGAAATAAAATAATGCTAATGAAGCAACCATTTCCCTGAAGTTCAAGTTTTCAGACTCACTGCCGTTATGGGTAAGTCTTCTGTGTAACACGTAAAAATTTAATTCGGATACTTTTCATTTCTATTGAGACCAAAAATGTCAATGTAATACCATTCCTAGGAAATGTGTGCTTTGGCTGTGTAACTCAGTGTAACGTCTACAGGAAAGGCAGTGTTCAGCTGCCTTGCTAGTATTCAAAATACTTCTTTTGTTTTTCCGTTGGAATATAGCACTTTTCCCTTACTATGTGGTAGCTTAAAAATCCAAGTATAGGAAATTAAGTTTTCATGATATTAGGGTACTGAGCAATATTTACTGTGCTATAAATGGTAATGGCTGTTGGGGAAAAAAAGCCACCACAAAGTCTATATTAAACAATTTTATCATATTGTCTTGTGTCATTGCAGTGCAAAGCCGGGACTGCGTAAATGGTCTTAACTGTGTTTTTCTAAGTATGTAGCACATTTGTATTACTTTAAATTCTATGTCAGTTTTTCCAAGTTGTACATCCTTTTTAGTGACTGACCGGACTGTTACTGTGATCACTGATCGGTGCTCATTCTCTTTAGTTTCTCTCTTACTGTTATGCTCATTTTTTCCTAACTCATGCTTAATGATGAAGTAGCTGAATCTGGGAATTCAGTACTCTTTAGGTTTCTGATATTCTCCAACATTTTGTGTAAGAGAAGTGATTATTGAGTAATATTGGATATTCAGTAAACTTTAGATGCTTTGCCACAATGCTTTGATTTCCTTTGTGTGAAATAAGCTAACTAGTAACCACTGGGAGTTAAACCTCCTCCAGCCAACTGCTGAAAGAATTTTATTGCTGAGTGCTAGAATAGGCTATAATGCAATTAAATAGTTTAACTTCTTTAATTGTGGCACGTTTTGGAATGTGTCTTAGTGTGAGAAAGGAATAAGTGAGCTGCAAGAGTGCCTTCATTTCTGCCATTAAATACTGCTAGTAAAACTTGCTTTTATAGATTTGCGTATCTTAGAGTTAGGAAGAATGACAGCATGAGTGATGATTGAGTTAAGACATTTTCAAACCAGTTTTCTGATCTATTAAATTAGAACAGTGAAATCCCACAATTTCCTGATATGACAAATATATTTGCTTATATTTGAATAGAGCGTGAAGGAATTCTCATCATTGCTGAATACCTGGAATGCTTGCTTGCTGATTTTAATGCTGAGTTTTTCTCAGGGCCACGTTTGAGAAATACTGTTCTTTGTAAATCACAGAACTTAGCAATGAATTCTTCAGCAAACATATCCATTGTGAAGCAGTGTGAAGGTGTACAATCAACACCCTTGTAGATAAATTTTGTTATCGAATGTTCTAGATGCATGTTGAGTATAGTACTGTTGCTGTGGCAAGGAATTAATACAAAATATTAGTGAGAAATAAATTTTCCTTAGTGGTGGATGTACAGGCTTTTGAGCTTCTAAGTGCTTTCCTGTCTAAAGGAGCATCCCAGTTCCAGGGCAAACCTTGTCTAGTGTGGCCTCAGGCCATCACAGCTGCAGCAGATCATCAGGATTTAGGATTTTGTGTGAATTTGAAATCTGTGTAGTGCTCCTGCTCCTAAATTGTACCCTAGGTTCAGTGCTTCGGTTTCTCCTTGTGAATTACTCCTCTAAGCCCTAAAACCCCCTATATTTGCAGTCCTGGAAAAGTTCAGTGATGTTTTGGGTGGTTTGGTTTTTGTGGGTTTTTGTTGTTGTTGTTGTTGTGGGTTTTTTGGTGTGGGTTTTTTTTTTTTTTTTATTCTGCTATGGGCCAACAGCAGATGCTCAAACAGTGGAGGTGTTCCTCTGGGAGTTTGTGTATGCTTCCTCTATGCATACCATACCTGTTCAGGACAGAGGAAGAATTATTCGAAAGTACTTACTTTTATTTTTCTGTATTTTTTGAGGTGGCAGGGAGAAGTATGATTTCTAATTAACATCCCATCCATGGTGTAATGGGTCTGCATGGCAAGGTTTTGGTAGCGGGGGGTTACAGGGGTGGCTTCTGTACGAAGCTCCTAGAAGTTTCCCCTATGTCAGACATGGCCAATGCCAGCCGGCTTTAAGACGGACCCGCCGCTGGCCAAGGCCGAGCCCATCAGCGACAGCGTTTTTCGCCTCTGGGATAATGTATTTAAGAGTGAAAGAGCTGTTGTGCAGCAGTAATTGCAGCGAGTGAGAGGAGTGAGAATGTGTGAGAGAAACATCCTGCAGACACCAAGGTCAGTGAAGAAGGGGGGGAGGAGATGCTCCAGGCGCCAGAGCAGCGATTCCCCTGCAGCCTGTGGTGAAGACCATGGTGAGGCAGGCTGTACCCCTGCAGCCCATGGGCGGTGGAGCAGATGACTGCCTACACCCCGTGGAGGGCCCCCACACTGGAGTAGGTGGATGCCTGAAGGAAGCTGTGACCCCATGGGAAGCCTGCACCGGAGCAGGCTCCTGGCAGGACCTGTGGCCCGTGGAGAGAGAGAAGCCCGCGCTGGAGCAGGTTTGCTGCCAGAGACCCTGTGAGGGGGGCTCACGCTGGAGCAGTCGGTTCCTGAAGGACTGCACACCATGGAGGAGACCCACGCTGGAGCAGTTCATGATGAACTGAACCCGTGGGAGGATTCAGGCTGGAGAAGTCATAGAGGACTTTCTCCCGTGAGGGGGACCCCACATTGGAGCAGGGGAAACGTGTGAGGAGTCCTCCCCCTGAGGAGGAAGGAGCGGCAGAAAACAACAGTGTGATGAACTGACCCCAACCCCCATTCCCTGTTTTCCACCTGTGCTGCTGGGGGGGAGGAGGGAAGAAAATCGGGATCAAAGTTACGCCTGGGAAAGGAGGGAGGGGTAGGGGGAAGGTGTTTTAAGATTTGGTTTTATTTCTCATTACTCCTCTCTGAGTTAATTGATAATAAATCACATTTCCTTTCAGTTGAGTCTGTTTTGCCCGTGATGGTAAATGCTGAGTGGTCTCCCTGTCCTTATCTCAACCCCACAAGCCTGTTGTGTTTTTTTTTTTTTTTCCCCTCTCCTCTCTCCTGTCCAGTTAAGGAGGGGGAGTGATAGAGCGGCTTTGGTGGGCATCTAGCATTTTGGCCAGGGTCAACCCACCACACATGGGCATTATTTGAAATAAAGTAGATAAACCTTCCCTTTGCCCTTTTATTAATACAGCCTGCAGTTCTGTAGACTTGTCAGTCTCGTGTTATGACTTCAGTTTTTTAAACCTGCCATTGAAGTGCGTTTACTGATTAAGCTGTTTATTTCCTTAAGCACTGTTAATGATAAATAAAAATGTTTGCAACATGGCAGTAAGGTGGTTTTTCAATTTGGCGACTATGTATCAAAGTGCAATACGGACTTTAGATTTTAGAATAATGCTTGCCTAATTGAGAAGTGAGACAGTAATGCACTTCAAATGTAGCAGTCATTTGCACTTCTCTTATCTGGTCTTTTTCTCTGAGCAGATGAGCAGCAAGCTTTGAATTCAATCATGCAGGATTTGGCTGTGCTTCATAAGGCCAGTCGTCCTGTGTTACCCCAGCAAGAAACCGGAAAACCAAAGTCATCTTCACCTAAAAAACAGGTAATCTTTAATATCCTTACTAACCTATTGAACATGGAATGTCCTGCTGTGACTTGTATAATTATTTTTCTTGCCAGACCAGTGAGCATACCAGAATAAGCTGTTAGTCTCCCACATGTGCTGCCATTTTCTTTGTTCATGTTCATAAATTAGCAGCAAAATGAAATGGTGGCATTTCAAACCGAATCATAGTTATGACTCTGATCCTGATAAATTAAGATTTATTGTTATTATTATTTGATTGGTACTAGACTATTTAAAAACATCAAGGTGTGCTAGTATCTCTTCTTTGGGATGCTTCTTTAGAATTAATTTTATAGGTATTTTAGGTTGCCCAGTTGTCAGCTGTATCATACTAAAGAATGTCAGTACAGCCGCAGAATCATACTTAATCTCCTTTACTGAATCTTCAGCCTCGATTTTTTTTGTTTGTTCATATGCTGGAAGTGTGAGTTCTTTTCAGCTGTGTTGTTGTGGGGTTTTTTTCCTGCAGATACTGAACACAGATGGAAAAGTAGTAAATACTTTTTTGAACTACTATATGGAGAGATTAGGAGAGGAGGGGATGTGGATTTTTTTTACCCAAATTGTTGTAATAGCCCTGTTGAGTTACTTGTATGTTTATTTAATTGACAGCCCAATACTTCATGAAACTTCAGGTTGTGCAGTCTTGTTTCAATCTTTTAAAGATCACAGTGTTTGAATATATTTGGCTCTTAAACCATCAAAAACAATGGCTACATCTTTTTCATTCTGTGCTTTAAAAGCTGAAGGAGTTCAGTATATAACTGGTGCTTTGCTAGTGTCATATAACTCACTTCTGAGCTATGACTTTGACATTGTAGTAATGTGCAGATATGATCCAAAATGATTTGAATATAATACATGTTTAGAAAGTTAGAAGAAATAGTTGAGTCATTTCTGAGTTTAAATGTGGTAATGGTGAGGGAGAAATATGTGTTTGTCATTGTGTTTAAATTTGTGAATTTTGAAAGTAGTCACTCGTGAATCGTTATTTCAATATAGTCATAGAATCATTCAGGTTGGAAAAGACCTTTGAGATCGTTGAGTCCAACCATCAGCCCTACTCTACCAAGTACACCCCTAAACCATATCACCAAGCACCACATCTAAATGACCTTTAAACACATTAAGGGATGGTGACTCAACCACCTCCCTGGGCAGCCTATTCCAAAGCCTGACAACCCTTTCAGTGAAAAATTTTTTCCTGATGTCTAGCCTAAACCTATCCTGGTGCAGCTTGAGTCCATTCCCTCTTGTTCTGTCATTAATTACCTGCGAGAAGGGACCAGCACCTACCTCTCCACAGTGTCCTCTCAGGTGGTTGTAGAGAGCAATAAGGTCTCCCCTCAGCCTCCTTTTTTTAACACTAAATAGCTCCAGTTCCGTCAGCCACTCTTTGTAAGACTTACTCTCTAGGCCTTCCATCATCTTCATTGCCCTTCTCTGCACTCTCTCTGGCACCTCAATGTCTGTCTTGTAGTGAGGGGCCCAAAACTGCACACAGGATTCGAAGTGTGGCCTCACCAATGCCAAGTACAGGGGGACAATCACCTCCCTACTCCTGCTGGCCACACTATTCCTAATACAAGCCAGTGTGTCATTGGCTTTTTTGGCCACCTGGGCACACTGCTGACGCATATTCAGCTGCTTGTCAGTCAGCACCCCCAGGTCCTTTTCTGCCAGACAGCTCTTCAGCCACTCATCCCCAAGCCTGTAGCGCTGTGTGGGGTTGTTGTGACCCAAGTGCAGGACCCGGCACTTCGCCTTGTTGGAGCTCCTACAGTTGGCCTCGGCCCATCGATCCAGCCTGTCCAGGTCCCTCTGCAGAGCCTTCCTACCCTCAAGCAGCTCAACACTCCCACCCAACTTGATGTCGTCTGCAAACTTACTAAGAGTGCATTCTATCCCTTTGTCGAGATCATTGATAAATATGTTAAACAGAAGTGGCCCTAGGACTGACCCCTGTGGAACACCACTTGTGACCGGCCGCCAGCTGGAGTTAACTCCATTGATCACCACCCTCTGGGCCTGGCTGTCCAGTCAGTGTTTCACCCGGCAGAGCGTGTGCTCATCCAAGCCACGAGCAGCCAGATTCTCCACTAGAGTAATCTCTGTGGTTGCATTGTGTTAATTCATAAACTCTGTGGTAGAATGTTATTTTTTCCCCTGCAGTAGTTGCTAATGCAATTTGATTCTTAAAATTTTAATTTTGCAGAACAATTTTGTTTCCATGTAACTTCAGATATTTGCAGGTATCTTTGTTATTGGGAAATTGATTGCATGAGTGCTGGCTTAATTGCATGTGTGGGTTTCTATGGTAATGCTTATGAACCAAGATATGTTTCTTAAGCCTGGGTCACTCAGTTCTGAAGTGTACGTGTTATGGTAGTTAAATCTACTTACCTGTTCATGATAGATAACTCTTTGGTAATCAGTTCCATGCTGAATTTGAAATCATGAATCTGTTATGATATTAAAATATATGGATAGAAAATAATATGTTTACTTCCAGAAACATTTGTTGCACTTCAGAATAATTTTTTGTATTTTTTACAAACATTAAGCCACTATCAGGTACCTCAGCAGAAGTATCTTGTTAAAATGCTTGGTATATCTGAAAGGACAGAAGACTAATATGGACTGCCTAAGGATTTTACTTCTAGTATAGGATTATTGAATGGAATTTCATGACCTTCATTAAAGGAGGTAGTGACAAGCTAATAGTGGTTCCTTTATCTCTTTTCTTACAGAATGATGTTAGAGTCAAATTTGAACATCGAGGTGAAAAAAGGTAAGTGGGAACACAGGAAACAGTCTTGTCTTTTATTTATAGAATTTTGTTGGGCTTTATCATAAAGTTTCAAATAAACTCTTCAAAGTGTTTCAGATAGCTGACTGCATTTGGTTTGAGCTTAAACTTAATTTTGATGTGAACACAAGGAGAATTAATCTGTTTCAAATATGGGCTCTTAGAATATGTAACTGCAGAAGTATCTTACCATAGCTGTGTCCTGTGTAATGTCCTTCAGATAGATGTTTGTGGCCTAGAACAATGGCTTAGATCATTGGCATAGATCTCAAACATGAGTAGACCAGCAAATAATTTTTTTCCCTGCATCACGTGTGTAATAAATGCATGATAATATATTGTTACTGTAGCACCCAGAGGAAGAAGCCTAGATGTTAAAGCTCAGTATTGAATGGTACTTTGGAGGAACCAGTCTGAGAACTCTAACAGAAAAATCTATTAGACTTTAATTAGATTGTTTTAATTGATAATTTTGAATAATGAGTTAAATGTTTTTTTTCATTTGGTGTATGAGAGGTGGATGAAGTGCATGATTAAAGTATACAAACATCTATTCTCTGCTCTGATGGCTGCTCAAAAGCTCTTAAGGAAGTTGGTGTACAATTCTGTGCAGAACTGCTTTGCGGACAACTCATTTTGTCTGTTTGTCTCTTTCTGAAAGCATACCCACAGAGAAATTGTTATAGAATAAGATCTTTGAAAAATACTTAATGAAAAAGGAAATATCCTGGTCACATATGTATTTGCCAATAGAAATGGTA
The DNA here is from genome assembly GCF_034619465.1 of Leptosomus discolor. Taxonomy (NCBI): domain Eukaryota; kingdom Metazoa; phylum Chordata; class Aves; order Leptosomiformes; family Leptosomidae; genus Leptosomus; species Leptosomus discolor. The sequence goes on along the minus strand of NC_141395.1, from coordinate 16,560,247 downwards.
AATTCCTTGAGTAAAGATTGCTTCAGAATGAAACCTGTCCTACTTCTGGGCAGTCCTTAGTGTGATGTGCCATAGATCAGTGTGCCTCCATGCTGAAGACTGTTTGTGCCCTCTCTTTACATGAGGTAGTAAAATAACAGTAAGTTACTCAGGTGTTAACGTTCTTCAGCTTCTTTCTGTCACTTCTCTGAACACTACATGTAACAGTGCATCGGTAATAGTTGAGTTCGGTAAGTAATTTGGAGGAAATAAGTCTTTTCAAAGGCTTTGAAAATTGAGGACTCTTCTACCTAGCAATTTCTTGTGAAAAACAGAGAACTTTCCTCATTGCCAGTCTGCACAGATGGCATGTTTTTGCAGTTTATCTTAATTCGCTTTCACAGTGGACTAAGTTAACCCATTCAATATGAATACAGGCATAAAGTGTGTGGAAAGATACCTTTCCCAAGCTTTTATGCTGCTGGGTCTAGGTCTATTTTGGACTGTCCCAAGTAGCCTCAGCCTGCTTGCCCAGGGGCACTGGGCAGCCCAGGCTCATTGCTCAGCATGACTTATAGTACTTTTGTTGCCTGAGCATGTAGATTGAAAGATAAAATAATGAAATTATGCAAGGTAAGTGAGTTATGCAATGGCTTTCTCACTAGCTTTTAGAAAGGGAAGTGGAAAAGAGAAGTGATTCCACAGTTTCTTTCAGTAGTGAATGTGGCACTCGGTACCAAGGAGTGCGCAGTGGGATGGGCAGAGTTCCAGGCTTGCTAAACAAATTGTTAACTATGGTGACAACTGGTGTTGGATTTAGGTTTTTTATTTTTTTTAAGATTTCATTTCTTCAAAATAATTTTTAATTGGAAGTGGCCTGGCTTCTAGCCTCATTTCAGTGAGAAATACTGTTCCCTAACCAGTGTAACTGAAACACTGATAAAAGGGACAGTTACCCTCTGCTAATTTTTCTGCTTCACAAAATTTGAGTGCGGTTTCTTTTTGGAACATGAATTAAATGTACCTCGCTAGCTTAGTCACTTCTAAAAACTTTTTTTTTAATGATGTTGTGTCTCAATACAATAGTTTTCTGTAGTAAAAGGTCAGTTACAGGCATCTTGGGCTATTTGGTTTTACAAGACATTACGTTAAAAGAAAATCTAAGTTCTTGACCTACAACTGCACCATTCTTACAGGAGCACACCTGAAGCACAGTTAGTGATGGACTCAGCAGTTTGGGCATGTAATTCGTTATGGTAAAGATGGTGACATTTACTTATCTTCCTCAGTTACGATAGTCTTTTGGATTTCTAAAAAATGGGGACTATAGGAGTCACTCCTTTCTGATGCTTATGTTTCTCAGCCTATGGTACTCCGTTGTCTTAGTTTCCGAAGTAGAACATTTTAGAAGTTTCTAAGAATTTGCCTCTGGGATGGAGGCATGCAAAGCATTAAGTTAAGAAGCCATATGCAGGCAAGTAAGTAGTCATAACGAGATCGAATTTTATGCAGGATTATCCCTTAGAACAGTTTCACTGTTTTTTTTTCTCTTTTATGACCCAAAATATGGAGGACAGTGAGTAAAGCGTAGCCTCTTATGGTCTTTTTAGCAATAAATTTAATTCTAAGATCATTCTTAAGTAATGAATTGCCAGATTTTCATAAGTAATAGACAAAAATTCTTTATACCTTAAATTGTGTTTCAGGATCCTACAATTACCAAGGCCTGTTAAACTTGAAGATCTTGCAGCTAAAGCTAAAATTGCTTTTGGACAGACTATGGATTTACATTACAGCAATAATGAGGTAATACTCTGTGTGTTCTAAATTCTCGGTGACTTGCGCATTGATTATTTTAAGGCTGAAATTTGCTCTCGTAAGCAGTGAGAACCACTCCTGTGACAAAACTTCCTCCCGTGACAAAACGGCAGATTTCTAATGTGTGTGTTCTCAAATATGTAAAGCTTGTCTAAATTAGGATAGGCAGGAGATGCATGAAGTGTTTTATGAGGAGAGCCTTATCTTAATGAATTATGTTTCATACTCTATTGGGAAGGGGTAAATAGTTTTCATGCTCCACCACAGTCCTGTTGCGTGACCTTGGGAAAGTCTCCACCTCTTTGAGCTTTGTCGTGTTTGTAAATTTGAAATAATTTATCCTTTCTTGTACTTTTTTTTCTTTAAGGATTAATCTTGTTATGTAATCACTAGAATGCTGCATTTAGTAGTGCTTAGATTGGAGAACTAAGCTTAGCTGTTGCTGCTCTTGAAGTGGCTCGTTCACAGACGTTTCTTGGGAACAGTGCTAGCGCTGTTAAGCCACTCGTGACTGATCAATATTACTTCCACCTTTCCTTTAGAATTAGAGATGGAATCACTAATAGGAAATACATTTACAGATGCAAGATCCATTCTTAGGAGTTACTTCTGTTTTTTGCCTTGAGTCACCAAAGTGCATGGAGGATTATTCATGTGCTTGGTTATGCACAACATGATTGCTGTATCTAATTTGCATCTTTGCAGAAGAAATTTCCTGTAACTGCTGTTTGTGCGTTACTGCCATTACCAGGCATTTCCGTGCAACTGATCCTCAAAACAAAGAATTCCAACAGAAGGCTTTTGGAGATTAGGAAGGTCAGAAGAAATGGCCATTCATGATGCTTTAGCCTCAGCTTCTTCCTCTGATAGATTTTTAGGCATTTGAGCAGGTTTTCTGCTTGTCAACTTCTGCACTAGCTGGCAAATAATCACATCACCTTTCAGAAATGTGGTGGTAATAACCTGTCATTAGAATTGAATCACAACTTAAACTGAAGAGTATGCTCATTTGTTAACCATTCCAAGACTATTAAGACCTTCCTCCCTCATTCCCATTTCTTTCTGTATAAAAGTACTGCCTTCCAGATGTGTTGTATTTAGGCATCTCTGAGACTGCTTACAAGTAGAATAGATTTTTAAAAAATCTATATTGTGTTGTTCCTTTGTTACAAGCAGAAGTTGTAATTTGTACTCCTGAAACATAAGCTCAATTTTAATCGTTATAGAACTCACATCTCAAGTGGACTTTAATGACATCATGTTTTCTGTTCTAAAGATACATGTATGCCAAGTTAATTCTAATTAATTAGATCCCAGTAAGATTCTAGTGAGGACTACACTTGTTCCATGTGGATCACATCATGCCTAATTTACTTCCTCAACAAATTGTTTTTCAGTGGAGAAATTCTGTTAGTGATGCAACTTCAAGCAAGTATAGTTGTAGTATTGTGAGATACAAAAATGTGCTTTATGCTGTATAAAATAGGGCTTATTTTTATTTATCTTATAGGTTTGCATTAATTTAGGTGATGGCAAATACATCAACACTGTTGCACATGTTTCTCTGAAACTTGAGGATATTAAGTTGTACATGTATAAAACGATTGTTTGTTCGTTGTGAAGACTTGTTCCACCATGCTGTGCCTGTTGAAGGTATCTGAAGGAAGACTTAAGGCTGATCTTCAGACATTTTGGTGCTAACTGGAGGCATCACTTAATAAATTTTGTTTTCAGCTTGTTTGGAATGAAAGATAGCATCAGTTTATTTGTTTCTCTGCACTTGACTCCCTCCTTTCTTTCTTGTTTAAGGCTTTTCTTTTCCTTTTTTTTTTTTTTTTTGTAGCTTGTAATTCCATTAACCACGCAGGATGACCTGGACAAAGCTGTTGAACTGCTTGACCGTAGTGTTCATATGAAGAGTCTCAAGATACTGCTTGTAATACATGGAAATACACAGGTATGAGTTGACGTACTAAATGTCTGTTTCCTCAGTTTTCATATTGAAGTAGAATTCATATCTTTTCTTAAAGACGACATTTTTCCAATTGAAAACATTACTGATTGCTCCTTTAGTTCCCTTTAAGCATCTGTTAGCACTTTGTATTGACTTGGTTTTAACTTCTTCCTAGATTCTGTTCCTCTCTCTGTTTGCCTTTCCTGCAGTGGTAGGAGTGTTCCTTAATAGGATGATGATGTGACACAAGTTTGAGAAGCACATAGAATTTAAGTAACTGTAGTTATTTGAAACTGTTCTTTAAGTCGTATGTTGGTGACACTCATTTGTGACAAGTTAAATGTTTCTTGTAGCAAACAGTAGCGGTGGACTAGAGGTAAACACTGAGTTATTTTGGTATTATCTAGCACATCACAGACATATTGATGGGATTTGTATGCTAGTATGTATTGAAAATTGGTTTTAAATATTAAGAATGAGCTACTAAAAGCGATGAATTTTGATATAAATTGGCAAACTTCTTTTCAACTGCTTGAAAAAAGGAATGTGCTGCGCAACGCCTATAAAGTTTGCAACATACTTTCATTGTTGGGAGTATAAAGTAATAACTGCAATTTGTGACATGTATGTATTTTCAGTCAGCCAGTGTAAATAATGTGGAACCCTTGCCCTCACTGGAAGATTTAGATAATACAGTGTTTGGTGTGACAGACAGAAAAAGGCGACTCTCTGTAATAGGTAAGCTACATATTTCAATAGCTTTCATGGTAAAAACTTTTCTTTTGTAATAATCTCTTAATGAAGGTCTTGCTCTCAACATAGACTGTTTGAATTTCTCTTACTCATCAGTGACTCCACTATAGAGGAGGAGTGGATGTTGAATTTTAAGTCAAAGGTGGTTTAAATATATATATAATACAGAAAATTATTTTAAAACCCCCAATTACAAGTAGATAAATCAGTGTAGGGTTATTTGAGGTAACTGGTTGGTATCCTAAAAAGTCGATGTTAATACTCCAGTTTATTTTCAGATACAGGAATGAGGTACTAAAAAATCTGTTTGAATATATGGCAGTGCATTTGTTTGCTGAATTTAGGACTTCCAAATTTTTTTAATCTTAACATGTGAACATTTGTTAAAGATATTTTGACATTTATTATAACGTTTTTGCTTATTCATGTATTAAAGTTGGTGTGATGTTAACTTCCAAATTTAATTATGAAACTAGAGAGTTTAATAAAAAATTTTTCAGACAATTTGATTAATTTGTTATGCATTTATTATGAATAGATTGTGTTATTTTTTGCAAACATAATCTACAAAGATAAACTGAAATTCTCAAGAGTTGGAAAGAATTAGTTGACATGAGTGGAAGAGTTTGGATTTTTATTTTGGTTCAAAAGAAGACGTTTACCCAGTTAGATGTGCAGGCAAATTATATTTCTGTTCCTATATAATGAAAGTACTTTTAAATGCCAGCGAGGCAACCCTGACCCAAATTTTTCGTAATTGCTGGATTACAGATTATTAATTATTAAATGCTGTATGTAAGTCTTGTATGGCATAGACATTTGGGAAATTTCTAAGAAATGCAAGAAGTGATCCAGGCAATCTCAGTGCCTGTGAAGCATTTGAGTAAAGCCCCTGGATTCTGGGTTAGTGAAGAGGCTCTGACTTGCCCTTTTCTTTTAAAAGGTTCTAATACTCGTGACAGGAGTTCGCCTCCCCCAGGATACATTCCAGATGAGCTGCATCAGGTGGCCCGAAATGGGTCCTTCACCAGTATCAACAGTGAGGGTGAATTCATTCCAGAAAGTATGGATCAGGTATGTGTGTGATTTATGAAAGCTTTTGTTAGGTTGGTTTATGAAATATTGCTGTTCAAGAAGGGTATGGAATTGTTAGAAAGAACAGCTAAAGAAATTATGACAACCCTAGAAAACATGATCTGTGAGAGAAGGTTAAAGGAATTGTGGTTGTTTAGTCTTGTAGAACCTGTTTTTATTCTGTATGTCTCTTCAATCATTTAAATATGTTGCTTCAAGGAGAAAGAGAATATTCTTAATTTCCATGATAGTTGAGTTGAGGTAGTGATAGATATAAATTACAGCAAGAAATGTCTACATTAGAAAGCACAAACACCTTTATTTTAATGAGAAGGCTATGTAAGATTAGACCAGTTTTACAGCTTTCCCAGGTAATTGAAGGAGGTTTTAAAGAGTTTGGATTTGTGTCAGAATTATTTTGGCTTAGTGGACACCGTGTTGGGGTAGAGGCAAGGGGGTGGCAATGGGCCTGCTATAAATAAGCTCTGAAATACTTTCCACGATCACATTTTTGTGTGAAAATAGCAAACGTATGCTACTTTATCCGCCTTATTCACCTGCATTGTTCGTGTGGGATATCAGCACACTTAGCATGAATAAAAATCCTGCTCTCTGAATATCAAAATTGCCCTTAAAAACAGGGAAAAGATGGAGGTATTTTAAGAAGAAGAAAATAATGCTGCATACCCAAATCCCTTCAAGTTCTTGTTGACATTGGCACTGTATTCACAAATGGCAAGAGGCAATGGTTTTTATGAGATGACTAAATGAGAGACAGATGATGGAATAAAAATAGAGGCAAAGGGATTGTGCAATTTGTTGCACAATTTTAACGACTGAGCTGGGAGTAGAGACTGAATCTCCTAATTTCCAGGCCAGGATGCTATTCATTATCATAGCTACGTGGTCAGATCCAATCCAGGCCTGGATTCATTCAGTGAAATGGTTACTTTTGGTCTGGGCAAAGTCATTTTTGGTCACTGACTGATCGGAGAGACAGATGATCTCTGAGGTCCAGGATGTCCTTTCACTCCAGAGTGTTCAAGAAACGTCACCTATTGTATATGTGGTGCTGTGTAAGCTGTCAGCAGGGTTTAAATACAGGAATTTTTGCTTTCATAGGAAGCCGGATTAGTTTGACCTAAGCAGCCTCAATGGCCAGATTGGGGTGTTGGGAGCTTGCAACCTGTGTTTGCATCCTTCCCTCTTGAGTAGCCCCATCACCTTGTCAAGTGTTGACCATGCTGCCTGTCTATGTCTGTCACAGCCTGCCCCACAAAGGCAAGAAGGGAATTTGGGAGTGCTTTGTTCTGCTCTCCTGTTTGATCTGCCTGAGCACAGCTATTCGCACTCTGACAGCAGATCCCACACTTTCTCTACAGAAGAGATGATGGGTTGGATAGAAGTGGGCCATGGTCTGCCAGTTGGACCATAACTGCATTAAATTATAGAGGTAATTAACAGGGCAGCAGATGGGCTTCTTTCCCTTTCAGGACCTACTGTTCAGCATGAGAAAAGAGGAATATAATTGCTGAACATATGGTAAATATTGTCCTCCCTGATACAGAGTTCATTGAAGTGTCTGAGTTTGCAGAGTGCAAACTCACTTTCTGGACACTGTTTCTTTAATAAGGCTTTGATTGGTGCTTGGCAAAGTATGTGCCGAAGACCTTTAAGATGCAGCCCAGACCATAAAAATTGGAGGGATAACTACTTAATTTAGAGCAAAAGGCTGGTGTCCAATTCATAGAAAATAGATGTTATATAATATAACAAACAAATTTTATTTTAGGAGGAAGCTCAATTTAAGACAACAGGTGAGGTTTCCACTCTGTTTTTGAGAGGCAGGCTGGTAAATTTGTCACATTCAATAATTCAAAATTTAGATTCTGTTTCCACTTTCTGAAAAATAAATCTGTAAAACATTTTAGGTTGCTTTACTGCAAAAGAGAAGGGAGTGATGTTTGCCTGTCATTAAACTAGGGACTTTAAGGGTTGTAGTGTGCAATAAACAAAACGAATGTCAGCCAGTAGAAATAGCTGGTAATCAAGAGGTTGCTCTTGATTATCAGTTTCTGTTTCTCTGGATTAGAATTAGAGAAACAGGGAAAGTGTTGATGATTGATTTCATTATGTAATGGATCTGGCCTAGATATTCAGTTTTATGACTTCTTCAGAGTGATACGTGGCAGATTTCACACAGCCCATGAGCATTGATTATTAAAATGTCAGAAGTATTTTAGGAAAATAAAAAATCTGTCTTTGTTGTTTTTCTGAACTCCAGTTTCACATGAAAGTTTATTTTATTTGAAACAGGGTTTTTGTTTGGGTGAAAAAGGAGAGCATTTATAAATTTTATGCATTCTCCCTCTTTCTCCTTCTATTTTCTTTTCAGTTCTATTTAAAAATCTGTGTAACTCGCTTGGAGTCCTAACTAGAGATAAATGGTTAAAAGCTTTTTACAGTATTTGATTTTGGCTGTTTTCTGTGACTGCTAGTTGGCCAAACTTAAGCCACCACAAAGTTTATGTAAATTGTATTTACCACAATCTGTGCCCTCTTTGAGATTTTTTTTTTTTATCTTTGGTGATGACAACAAAATCCATGGGTTTTTTTAAACTGTCTCAGCTTTTAACCCTTCAGAGGCTTTATTTTTGTTGTTCTGTTAAGCTACTCTCATGCAGATATCACTATAATATTGAGACAATCACATGTACAGAATGTAGCAGTACAACTTGTTATGTGCAAAGCATGATAGAGGGTTAAATACCTTAATTATTTTCTAGTTCAATGCAAGAAAAATGGAATGCTTTGAGGATTGCAGGATGCAGTGCAAGTTCAACTATGGCAGCTAGCTTTTTCTCTAGTGACTAATGTTTCTGGTTGGTTTTTGTTTTTTGTTAGGCGTTTCAAAGTAGTAACCCCCAAGTATTTAAAAAAACCCAAACAACAAAAAACAAAACAAAATGCCAAAAACCTTGAACTTGTTGGTCTTTCTCTGTTTGTTATTTATTAGATGCTGGATCCATTGTCTTTGAGCAGTCCTGAAAACTCTGGCTCGGGAAGCTGTCCCTCACTTGACAGCCCTTTAGATGGGTAAAAATTACTTACATTCATTATTTATCCTTATTAGATTGCATAATGTATCAGCTGTAACATGTAATAGCTCTCCATCCACAGCTATTACTGAACTTCTTCCAGAAATTCTGCTGCAAGCTATAGAACATTTATAAAAGCTTATTGAAATTTAATTGCTTACTAATGCATGGAAAAGAGACATAGCTTTTTTTTTTTTTTTTTTAGAATTTACATTTGAAACACGAATTTAGACTACAAAAATGTACTGAAGATTTTTACTAAATTTTGCCAGTCTTACATATATGCGAAGTATACTCCCTGGCAGTGAGCCACCCCATCAAATTTACTTTTCTTGGGTACTGCTATATGCTACTGCTTACTGCTATAAGTAAGGTTTCCTTTTCCAAGGTAGAGGGTTCAAGAAAGGGTAGAATCACTTAAACACTTCAACATACAATGCCCTACTTTTCTTTGTAATTACTGTCCATTCTTCCCCCCTTGATCCCAGGGCAGACTTCCCACTTATTTTGCTTTGTTTAAACCTGTCAGTTAGAGAGAGGCAGTGTGTACTGAGGTGAGTTTGGAGATCTGCTTTGATTGACCTCTTAGGAGATTCATGTGTTTTCAGGAAGTCACTCTCCAGTTTCTCAGCCACCAGGTAAGCCAAACGGAACATGCTCCTGTTTGGTTTATGGTCGGTCAGGCAAATAACCTTGGGTCTTACGTTCCGCAGATTGGCTACTTGTGTATTTGGATCTGCTATACGAACAATACTGCTAATGAAATACTTTATTTAACTGTTAGAAAGGTAAAAAGTTGGAAATCATTGCCTGTGGCAATTCATCAGAGCTACAGCATTCCATGGTACCATTTCATTTGAAGACACAAATACATTTGGTCTAACAAATTTTTGAGTTAAATAATGAGTCTCCATTTCACAAGCAAGAAAACAATAGACATGAAAAGGTTCTGTGGTTGGGGTGTGATGGGTTATACACACAGAGTATTTAATGTAGCTACACAGGATAGAAATTCTACCAAAGTGCCAAATTTTTAGGTTTTTTTATGGGGCAGGGGTGAGTGGAAGAAGGGGAAGCTAAGCTATCTTAATTCAACTCGTGTTTCTTCTTCAAAACTTCTTTTGATTGATTTTTATTTACTTCATTTGTCACCTCTACTTAGATTGTTTTCCTTTTTTTTTTTTTTCTCTCCATTCAAATATTTCCTACAAAGATGTAGGTTTTGTGTCTCCATTTAGCTTCTGTTACCCATTAGAGAAATTCTTACCAGAAAGAGGAGGACATTGTTTTGGTATGTTAATGGAAATATACTGTAATCGGTTGCTCTGACTGGCAATCCCATCCATTCCTTTTGGTGGCTGGGAGTTACATACCAACTGTAGGTAAGAAACAATGTGATTGTATAAGAACCAAAAAATTCTTCATCATTCTATATCTCAATAAAATGGCTGTCTTAATCCTATGCCTTTCATGGAGAGAAGAGGAGATATTTTTGAGATGTTAAAAGGTTCTACATTTCTGTGGTTAAATTTCCTCAAGAGTTTTTGTAGGCTGTGTAAGAGATTTTGCCAGTCTATAAACCTTTGTGTTTAGCCATAAAGGTGTTAAATGTAACAGCGCTCCTTTATGGCTTTACTATGTTTTTACTAGTATCATTGCTCATTAATAGTCTATTGCTTTCCCATTACATTAAGGTCAATAAGCAAGCTTTCCATTGTTGGTCTTGAATTGTCACTGCTACCCATTAGATTTGGTCTTCAAAATTGGTTCCATATTTGTAAACTGGTGCAGCAACTTGCATAGCGATAACTTTTCATCAGTCATAAAGTATTGTGAGACAGTAAGATTACATGTGTAAGTACTAGGTTAACAGCAGTTTTTAGATGCTGTATGTTTTTATACTTCCAGAGACAACTATCCCAAATCTCGAATGCCAAGAGCACAGAGCTATCCAGATAATCATCAGGAATTCTCAGGTAGGCAAAAATCACTGGACACACTAGCTTTCGAGAACTCTCCCTCTTGCAGATAATAGGGCTTAGAAGGGAAGTTTACATTGAGAGGTATTGTATTACACAAACTTAATGTGGTAGGAGAAACAAAGCAACAAAATCCAATCCAAATGCACACAGTAGAAGATACAAAGAAATGTAAGATCTTCCAAATGTTTTCTTCTAGATTATTGTAACACCACTGCTCGTTTGCATAGTATAACTTATCTGCGTCTCTGAAAAGGACAGATGATGCAGTGGATAGGGGCACGCAGCGGTGTGTTAAACTGGACTGTAATATCCATCTCTAAGTTGGCACTTAGCCTTGGTTAATTTGTTTGGTTTTGGAGCGTTGTGGTTTAACCTCAGTAGGCAGCTAAGCACCACGCAGCTGCTCGTTCACTCCCCCACAGTGGGGTGGGGGAGAGAATCGGAAGGGTAAAAGTGAGAAAACTCCAGGAGTTGAGATAAAGACAGTTTAATCAGTCAAGCAAAAGCCGCACACACAAGCAAAGCAAAACAAGGGATTCATTCACCACTTCCCATAGGCAGGCAGGTGTTCAGCTGTTTCCCAGAAAGCAGGGCTCCATCACACCTCATGGTTTCCTGGGATGACAAACACTGTAACTCCAAACATCCTCACTTTCTCCTGCTTTCTCCCAGCTTTTATTGCTGAGCACAACCTCATATAGTTATGGGATATTCCTTTGATCAGTTGGGGTCAGCTGTGTCCCTTCCCAACTTCTTGTGGACCCCCAGCCTACTTGCTGGTGAGGCAGTGTGAGAAACAAAAAGGCCTTGATGCTGTGTAAGCACAGTTCAGCGATAACTAAAACATCCCTATGTTATCAACACTGGTTTGGTCACCGATCCAAAACATAGCACCATGTGAGCTACTGTGAAGACAATTAACTCTGTCCCAGCCAGAACCAGCACGTGGAGCCCTTATTTTCTCCTATGAGAAATGGGAATCACTTTGAAATGCTTATGACTTCCATAATTGAAAGCACTGCAAAGTGAAAGGGTGACAGAGAACTGTGTGCTGTGCCTATAAATTAATCATCATCACTAATGTTGTTTTCAAATGATACTCTGGCTTGAATCCACGTCGTCGTGCATGGTTCAGGATACAAAGTGCAATGGGTAACCTTGAAAGTGAAGTGTCTCTCATGAATGTGCCTCACTACAGAATTTTGCTGTTGAACAATGATTAGCTTCCAGTGAATCTGAGATGTTTTGTGTTTTTTGGTCTATTGTATACTTTAAGGCTTCTTTTTAATTTGTTTGTGAGGCTTTACCCAGATAACTGAGTGATGGTCTGTTTTTTTTCTTTTAAGGATTCTATAGTGCTTAACAGATTGCACCACTTTTAAATGGAAGTAAACTGAAACTATGTATAAGAAGCATTTAAGTGGCAGAGATAAATACCAACAAAGTTGGAAATGTCAGAAATTAGTTGGCCTTTGATAATCTTAATCTAGTTTACGTGTGTTTGTTACGGTTACTTTTTTAGTAAGAAAATCTTGCAATATTTTTTCTGTTTTTTCCTGTGGGATGCTCTGGTATTGTAACAATTGAATAGACAGCAACCATTAATTTCGTATTCAATATTTATTCTCATGATTTGATATGTAACAAAACCAGAATAGTACATACAGTCAGAAAAATTGTCCATCTGGCGTAGTCTTTCCTCTTGCCACAACCAGTACCAGGCTTCTATAGAGGAGCATGCAGTATTCCTCCCTCAGAATATATTCCTAGTCATGTGTAGCTTAAGGGCTCTGCAAATGCAAGATGCTTGTCTGTGATTTGATAAATTATTTTTCTTTCCTTCCACAAATTTTTGCAGTCCCTATTTCAACTTCTTTGAACTTTTTCAGTATCAACAGTACGTTGTGACAAGAAGTTGTTCAACTTACTGTGTTTTATGAAGTGTGCCCTTTGTGATTATTTTTCGTTTGTTGGGGTTTTTTTTTCATAGACCTCTTTATGTCTCCCTTTGAGCTGTTGCTTATCTAGTCTATAGAGGCCTGCATTCCTTATGGGGAAGCAATTTTGTATCTTTGATCATCTCTGTACTTCTAAATCTTTTCCAGTTTTACTAAATCCTTAGTAGAGTAGACTAAGGACTTTTTTCAGTGTATCTTAATGATTTATAGTATTTAATTTGCTTCTTAGCCAATACAGAGAGTTCAGCTGCTGCTTTATTGGAGCACTCTGTCACAAACCTTTACACTCGCCTACATTTAATTTCATCTGCCATTTTAACATCCAGTCACGTAGACTCTTAAGGCCTTTCTGTAATTCTTCTGTGGGCTTTATTTCTCAAAATGATTTTGTCACCTCACTCCTCATTGTTCTGTCCAGAGGATTAATACATAATTAAACTGCATGAGTTGTAGCCCGGATTCCTGTGGAACTGTTGACCGATTACTCCCATCTTATGTACTTATCTTCTAACCAATTATTTATGCGTGAAGGACTTTTCCCTTTATCTTGTGGATACTTTTCTCCTTCAGTAATTTTTAAAAGAAGACCTATTGAATATGCTTTAGTAATTCAAGCTGTGTTGACTCATTCACCAGTTTTTCATATTTATGCATCTTTAAATTTTGTTCTTTGTAATAGTTTCTGCCAATTTTTCTCTAGAAACTGTTTTTAAAAGTAGAGTAATTAGGCATGCTGCAGTCTTCTGACATTCTTTTAAGCAGGAGGTTATGAACCACTTGCACTATTGAATTCTTGATCCTTTTAAACTTTTGGCTGAATGTCCCTTTAGTTCTTGTGATTTGTTAGATTTGTGCCTTTTGTTCTATAATCTTTTTTGCTCTGATGCTTCAACTTGAAGCATATCCTCCGATACGTTCCCCCATGCTTAAGTTTATTATACCAAACTGATTAATTCTCTGTGCTTTTGTCACATTTTAAATTTTGAAATGTATCTTTTAATTTTCTAGTAGAGTATGATATCCCAATATTTGAGAAATTTGGAAAGGGTGGAACTTATCCCCGAAGATACCATATTTCATATCATCAACAAGACTACAATGATGGTAAGTGTGAATAATGCAAGAGTTCTACTTTCTTAATCTGTTTTTTTTCTTCTTAAAAAGCAAAGAAAGTAAGTTGTAAAATCTTAATGAATGAAAATATTGAAGAAGTTGAAAGCTTAACTTCTTTTCCCAAAGAAGTTGCTAAACTTCTAACCATTGGTAGAGCTGCTTAGCAGTCTTACCTCTGGTAAAGTCATGGATTACAGAATTCATGACTCATCTGCACAGTTGTGAAAATGTTTTCTATCTTTGGCCATGCACGAATCATCCATTATAAGCTTTTGACCTTTGTGACCCTTTTCTGTCCAAAGTAGGTATGTCGGTGTGTTTGTCGTTTCTTTTTTTGCTTAAAAAAGCCCCAAATACGGTGGAGTTTCTAGTAACAGTCTCTCTGATTGAAAGAGTAAATAAAATTGAAGAGCAATTATTTAAACCGAGACTTAACAATTAGCTGGTGAAATCAAGTGTTGGAATGTGAGGCAGCACCTGTTCATGTGGCCACAAAGCTGAGTTGGACGGTAATGACACTGGTGTTAATTTAACATGTTAAGCTTCCAGAGAAGGGAAAGAGGAGCAGCTGAAGGACTGTCTGGCTTGAAGGTGTGTAAAGCACTAGTTGAGAAGTGTTAAAAAGAAGTTTCTCCAAAGACCAGATGGTTTAATTTGCAGTATGGAATAAGCACAGCAATAAATGGAATTCTGTTACAGAAATCACAGAAATGCCAAATTGAAGGACTGCAAGGCAGCTTCAGTCCAGTCCCTTGCTCTAAGGCAAGATGAAAGAGGCAAAGATCTGTCACACTGACTTTTAAGTAAACTCTAAATTGACTTTAAGAGAAGAGAGATTAATTTTCTCTATGTAACTAAGTTAAAAGATATCTTATCTTATAACTTACCTTTCTCTGTCTTCTAAGTCATTTTTCCTACAGATGAAGCTGGTAACTAGTTATGCCACTTTAACACAGTGAAAAATTGGTCACTGCCCGTATATAACACTACATCACTCTCACATCTGTTTTCTCTCCTTAATTTTCTTCTTTCAAGCCTTAAGCCTTACCTCAGACACTTTTGCAAGCCTTTTTTTTTTTTTCTTTAATGATCTCTTCTACATTCTTTAGTGGCCAAAACTTGAAAGAATACTCAAGCTGAGGCTTTTCTCGTGGCCACTCTATGGTTATATCCTTTGTTATACACAACTTGGTATGTAGCCGTCATGCTAATACATTCCAGTATGACGCTTTAACGTTTTTTCATAGTCACCGTGCTGAATGCTGTTCAGTCTGTAGTCTGTTATAATTCCTGTTCTATATGACTTTTAGCCAACCAATTACTTTACACTATGTGGTTTCTGCATTTGATTTCTCTTTAAGTATGTATGTTGTACTTCCTTACTGAATTTTGTCTTGTTGATTTCTGAATCATCTGCAGCTTACTAATATCATTGTGAATTTTGATTTTTGTCTTTAAATGGACTTCCAGGCACACTTAACTTGATGTCTCTGCAGTATTTCAGTGTATTACGTTCCATCATATATACATTATCAGTTAAAATAGTGTATGGAAGTGTTTCCTGAAGGTAAACTGCTGTGGGTGTCCACTTAAATTATCCTTCGCTTTGAGGAATCGCTGATGACTGCTCTGAATCTGTCCTGGGCATACTCTGCATAGTAAACTGGTCTATGAACACTTCGCTAGTTAGCTGATGAGACTGTCACAATGAAACGGGGATATTGGATTAGCTACATGTGACAAACCAGTTATGGCTGGTTTATCACCTTATTATCTTCTCAGTGGTTTATAAAACTGCTTAATAATTTGTTTGCCTGTCTTTCTTGGAATTTAAATTGGCCAGACTAGTACATAAATCTGAGTCTACTTTTTCAAAGATATTTTATCTGCCTCCTTCAGTCCCCTGGGAACTCCTTCTCCAGCATAATACCTAATGAATCAGACTCCTTCAGCTGTTTTTGTGAGTTCTGTAGGATGAAACTTCATCAAGCTATGCTGACCTAAAAATGTTTGTATTATCTAAATATATTAACATGAATTGTGTTAGTCATCTGATTATAATTAACCTTTTTGAAGGTCAATGCTTTCTTTTAATTTTGTTATTCTAATACTGTAGCCATCTCTGAATTGTGCATTGTTTGTGGTTTGGTTTTTTTATATATAATTTTTTTGTGGTCTTCCTGTTGATTCCATGTGTAGGTCTTTCTGCATTCAATTCTTACTAATTTACAGGATGAAGATGCCAGCCTGGGCACCGCTAGAATGTAAACGTATCTCTTGCTCTCCTATTTATCAGAAATCTGGTATTTACAGCTTAACAGAGCAAAGCAAGTAGAGGCAGGGCATTCTTCTTTCTTCTCTCTCATCCCTCCAGGTTTTTGAAGCATGTCGATTACATTTCAGAACAGTTCCAGAATTTGGTCCCAGTTTTGGTCACTTAAACATAAACCAGTTTTTTTATTCAGTGTAATCCTTACATACATCTGTGATGAATGTTTGTTCTCTTCTAGGTGGACAGTTAAACCAGTACATTTCATGATCATTCCGTTGCATCATGGGCTGCGGAAGTTTAGAACTACATTACGTGAAATTCATGAAGTATTTCCATACATACATTGCATAGCGGTGTTTTTTGTAGCGTAACAGTGTTCTTTGTGTATCATTGAAGGTCGTAAAACTTTTCCAAGAGCCAGAAGGACTCAGGGGAACAGCTTCCGATCCCCAGTTAGTTTCAGTCCCACGGATCACTCGCTGAGCACCAGTAGTGGAAGCAGCGTCTTTACGCCAGAATATGAAGATAACCGAATGAGGAGGAGGGGGAGTGACATAGACAATCCTACCTTGTCAGTCATGGACATCAGCCCACCCAGTCGCTGTAAGTTAAGGCATTTTGTGAACTGCACTGTGAAACTCTCTGACCTTTCAGGTATATCGTATCAGAACTAAGCATGTGATCAAAACACATGCGATTGAGTAATACGTTTCTGTTTCTCCGATAGGAAAAAGTCAAGGCTGCATGCTCATCAGTTTTTCATTGCTTACTGTGCCAACCTTCATGTAGGTTTTCACATGGAATTTGCATCTGTGATAACAAGACACTAAAAATGTTTTTTGATGATTGGTTAGACTCTTGAGAACCTGAGAAGGGTTACGTAGATTGCAGTTACTATTTATTTTTGCAGGTGTTGGTCAAGTTTTCTAATAAATTATAGACCTCAAGTGGTACTGCTTTATATCTGTGCTGGCATTTCAGGAGCAAATATACTTTGTGATGACTTTGGTAGCTGGTGCGTTTTAATCATGCCTTGATTTTTTTTAAAAATGTTACTAAGTTTATTTAACGTGCTTTTTCTGTTTTTTCAGATTAGCTGTTGCTAGTTGTTTTTAAGTATGTCTGTCTCTACCACAAATTATTTTGTGAATAAATTTAAGTAGCTCATGTTTTCCGTGTTCCAGGAAGTTTTACTGACCTTTGTAACTTACATGGGGAGGTTTAGGATGCATGGTCTCTGTTGTTGAAAAACTTAGTCTTTTAAAAAATTATTTTCTGTGTATTCCAGTTTTTCTCGATCAGCTGAATAACAAGCTCATTTGAAAACCAAAACATACTTATATTTTCAGCACCACGAGCTCCAACTAACTGGAGACTTGGTAAACTGCTGGGTCAAGGTGCATTTGGCAGAGTCTATCTGTGTTACGATGCTGATACCGGAAGGGAACTGGCTGTTAAACAAGTGCAGTTTGATCCCGATAGTCCAGAAACCAGCAAGGTAAGTGATACCAAAGAGAGAGTTTGTAAAGGCCTTCTGCTGAAGTGGTGTCTTGTAGACTAGACTGATGTTCCTTTCCTTGAACAGGATGATGTTTTAAAACGTGTTATGTTTTCGTGTCATTGTTAGGAATCGTGGTTTTTTAGTACTCCAGAGAATTAGATTGGTTACCTGATTGTGATGTTATATCTCACTTTTTAACTTTCACACGTAACCTTATGCAGTGAACATACATAACTTAATTTGGGGTGGTGTCAGTCTCTAAAATTAAACAATCCATTATGAAGTGTGCTCTGAAATAGATAAGTATTTATACTTACAGGAATTAGAACAAGTTCCATTTATAAACAGGCAAATCCGTACTAATTTAAGTGTTCCTGGAAATAAATTCTTAAGGCTATTTTGTTTGGCTATGAAGACAGTTTGAAATTCTTTCTCCCCCCTCAGTGGGGGGTGGATTTGGTTGGGGTTTTTTGTGAAACTGTGGGCATCAGGGCTAGCTACTGTTATTTGCTGTATTTCGCTCTGAAGAGCAAAAGTTTCATTGTCAGTTTATTCTCTCTCCAAAATTGAACTTGTCCTTCTTTAAATACTAGACACTGGAGGAGAGAAACTATTTCAAAGTAGCACCAATCTTCTGTTTCTTTTTTCCCAAACCATACTTGCTGTTTTTACAGGATGGAAAAAGAATTATATTACTTTTCTTGCATTAGCACTGCATTCTGCACTGTGGGGAGCCAGGCCGGGGAAACAATGGGTGTAAGCACAATTGCAGAATCGAATGGCTACCGGTTATAGTTGCTGCTACTAGTGGGGTAGGATCAAGAAAAAAAGCCAAGAATCACTTGTGCTGTAGATTTCTAGCATAGTTCTTGTTGCTGCTGCTTTAAAATGTAACAGAATGACTGATTATGCTTTGGAAATGTTAAATATAAAATACTGTAGTGTCTCCTGTAGCAAGAGTTTTGTGGCCGCCCTTGCCATAGCTTTTTGTCGTGTGTGCCTCTCGGTGTCAAAAAATGTTTTCCTTCTAACCTCAGAAGTGTGAGGGTATCTAGAATAGTCTGTGACGGATGAAAAGTAAGTTTTCATGAAAGGCTTCTAGGTGAAATTTGGAATCCAGTCTAGTTTGATTTTGTGGGTTAGTATTTTTCCAGCGTCTTACTGTACAGGCCATTTCAAAACATCTTACTTCCTGTTCGTAAGATTTTTACTATTTCAGATAGCTCTAGAGAAAGCACTGTATGTGTTGTTGTTCTTTGCTGTATTTCATTATTGCAATATTAAGTGGTCCTCAAAGGCATTTTTAAAGTATAGTCTGTCATCCTGCAAAACCTAAGAATTAATGCGAATTATTCCACTACAAAGATTTATTTATATCTTTTTTTTTTACCCAATTGGAGACTTGTGACATGTTGCATAATGATCAGTGACTTCATACACATACTGATGTGTATCCTGTGCTCTGAAACAAATGTAACCTGAAAATAAGAGAAACAATGAAATGACCACAAAATCATCCCAAAGTAAATTTATAGAGAAGCCATAGGCTTTTTTTTTTTACGTCCCTCAATCTAATGGTGATATTTTCTTGTTATAAAATATGTAGACTTTACATAAGCTACAACAGTATTTTGTTACTTGGTTTGCGTAACCCTTCAGCATGTACACACCGTCCTACTTTAAAAAAACCCAAATCCAAAACATTATTATTACTCCATCATGCATGGTAAGTCTTGTCTGTTTTTTCCTTTTAGGAAGTAAATGCACTTGAGTGTGAGATTCAGTTGCTGAAAAATCTGCTGCATGAAAGAATTGTTCAGTATTACGGTTTCTTGAGAGATCCACCAGAAAGAACACTCTCTATATTCATGGAATATATGCCTGGGGTAAGCAGGAGAGCCAGTCCACTTTGGCCGTTGTCTCTACGCAATGTGACGAGCACCCAAGTAGGCAGCTTTTGCAGAAGTGCACACAGATATTAAAGGAATGTCCAAGTTAAAAACAGTGTCCAAAGACGGGTACTGTCAGCTGCTTACAGCAGCCTGCCCTCCATTGCTTGTTTGGGTTTTCAGAATTTGTCATGTGTAAACAAACAAAAAAAAAAGTTCTTTGTGTTTGGTTTTTGGCGGAAGAAGTGCATGGCAATCTCTTTGAAAAGTCAATATTATCATTAGTAAACTCTTGAGTCTTCCTGAATTCTAATGTCTCTTGTTGCCGCGCTTTAGCTTGCGCTGTTGTGTAGTCAGCATCTCAAGTGCTCAGTTATTTCAGGAAAACGAAGAGTAGCTGAGAGGAGTGTGGGAATAAGTGCGTACAGAAAATAATCTTGGTGCTTGTTTGTTGTTTGGCACCAAGGTACGCGCTGAACTATTCTTCTGCTGTTTTGTTAAGAAATACTATAAGGTCAGAAAACTAGATTTTCATTTTCTCACCAAGTGGGGTCAGCAGAGCTAAATAAAATGTGCTTGTAAAAACATAGGCTCTGTATTTCTGAATAGTTAACAGCGTTCTACTGTGAGACTCCACAGAAGAGCAGCAGTGTGGGGGGGAGGGTGTGTGGTGGTGGTGGTGGGTTTTTTGTTTGTTTCTTTGGGGTTTTTTTAGGTGAGTTCTGGGCTTTGTTTTGGGGGGCTTCTTGAATTTTTCTGAGATTTGAAGGACAGCGACACAGAAGTAATCTTAACTGTTTGTAACTCTGTGTGACAAAACCAGGCTATAAAAAAAATAGTTACAAACCCATGAATTTTTGATTTAATGATATTTTAAGCCAAGACTGACTTACCTCTTCATTTTTACATAAAGCACCATCCTCCAGCATGTGATTTTTTTTTTTTTTTTTTTTTTTTTTTTTCCCTTGGCAACCTTTTTTTCCTGAGTATAAACCAGCCAAGGAAGAGGACATGTGTGTTGTCCAACTGCAGCATCACCATCTTGCCATCAAAAAAGTTGGGAGTGGTGTTTGAGTGAAAGCACTGCTGTTCTCTTTTTTTTCTGTACGTCACACTGGAGCTGTTCAGCTGCTTGACAGTTTTAAAGTTAACAGCTTAACACTCCGGTGTGTGACTTCTCTGCCCATCCTTTTTTGTCAAAGTTTGTTACTTTTCTCAGTGAAGGTAAAACTATATCTCTGCTTTTAAGTTGATGTAGAGAAGTATTGCAACTTTAAATGTCTGCATTTCGGGCATAAATTTCATTGATGTTCAACTATAGTATTAGCCCAGTTGTGGTTTTAGAAATGTTACAGTATTTTATACTTTTTGTTTGCTGTAGGGTTCCATCAAAGACCAACTGAAATCGTATGGAGCGCTCACAGAGAATGTGACTCGTAAATATACGCGGCAGATTTTGGAAGGAGTTCATTATTTGCACAGTAATATGATTGTCCATCGAGATATTAAAGGTGATGATCGTTCTGTGCACAGTTCTGTGCTCTTGAGTACAGATTCTTGTGTGAAGTGCTAAAATGTAGTTAAGTTTGAAGTGCCAAAATACTGACTTGGAATCAATGAGATTGCTTTCCATCATTTATTCTTGTCACTGTTGTAACACAACGGAGAAAAATAAGCATCTTTGTGGCGTTCTAGCAGACTTCTGATAGTGTTTCCGTAGTCTCGGTCTGCAAAACGATCATGATGAATTTCTTTGTGATTTTATTTTAGTATTCATAGTTTTGAATATGTCAAAGGATGATGTTGTTACAGATAGATAGAATATGCAAAGGAAAGCATATGGCTCAGGAGTTTTTTGCAGAGTTTTGTTTCATCGGTTGTATAGAAATGACCCAGCACTTCACTGGCGGAGGTGACTTGCCTGATTAAATGACTCTGTTTTCTTCCCTTTCACTGCCACGAAACCTGAGGGGACAGACACATTCACTTTTTGCGGATAGATACAGGAGCCTGGCAAGTGCTGCATAAGCAGCTTAGGAATATGTAGGAAGATGGGGATGTGCAAAATAGGTGTGTTGAGCACAGTGCTGTTGTGTTCCTGAAAACCTTTACAGTTTTCCTGTTGCTTTGTATCAATAGTGTTTCGTTCCAAAAAAAGGTTGAGATACGGTCAGTTTGCACATGCTTGTGCAGGTAAGTGTTTTGAACAAATCTGTAACACAGTTTGAGATTTTGCTTTAATACAGTGTGAAGATGTTTTCAGTTGTGTGGAAACTTCTTTCCCATTTCTTTTTATTTCCCTTGTACGGCAAGGAAATTATTTCATCAGGAAGGCTTTACAGAGTGACTGGCACTTCCCAGAGAAGGCCCGGGGTGCAAACCAGTGTGTACAATTCATTATTTTCTGAACCTCAGAATAGGGTAATAGGAAAAACTAGAAAGTAGATTCTCTGGCTTGAAATACTAGGCTGATCTTGGATTGTGTCACTGAGTCCAATCTTTTGTTACAGTTTTCCACACCAAAATGTTAAGAGGCCATTCATGAAAGTAACACTGTGTTCCCTTCCTTCCAGGAGCAAATATTCTGCGAGATTCAGCAGGCAACGTGAAGCTCGGTGACTTTGGTGCCAGCAAACGACTGCAGACTATCTGCCTCTCTGGTACAGGGATGAAGTCTGTCACAGGAACTCCATACTGGATGAGTCCAGAAGTTATTAGTGGAGAAGGGTATGGCAGAAAAGCAGACATCTGGTATGTTAAAAAAAACTTCTCTACTGAAAGGTGTCGTTTCAGAATGGGCTCTTTTCAGCAGAGTGTGGGTGTTTGTTATCTGAAGTTGGCGTATTTCGTTCTGGGGTTTAAGCTGAAGGAGGTGGCAAGTGCAAACACAGACAGTCACATTGGGAGAGTGTAACGCTGAAATTGGGGAAATTTTCATTTGGAAATTCCCCAGCCCATCAATTTGGGGATTTTAAGAGAGCCCTTTGAACCGGCCTTGCATGAAGTTAGGATTACCAGCCTGTTTGTGAATGCCGGAGAGGTACTGGGTGGAATCAACAGGTGAAGCTTTGAAGCATCAGTAAAGTCAATGTCCTGCAGTTAAACTTTACTGCTGAAATACCTTTGGTGCAAAGCAGAAAATGAAATGCTGGTCCTTTAAAAGGGAAGCACGTAAGAATGAATGAGCCAGATTTAAATGGGAGGTATCGAAAATAATTTGGTTTAAGTTGTTACTAAAGATTTAAGAATTAAGAAGGAAAGGTAATTTTCAAAAGCGAATGTTTGTGATACGTTGTGTAATATGACATAGTCTAACATAGCTCCAGCCCAATGGACAGATGATTTTAGCGATTAGACTCCTTGCACAGCAGGTGATCTGTGCGCACACCCAGTAACAGGTAGGCAACGGTAGGTATGCAGGAGTAGGAGCACTTTGCGTGTTTAAAAAGGGGCCACGTTACGTCCAACCGATGGCAATACGTTTAATGTCAGGAAAATTAATTTAGCCTACTTCAGATCACTTAGTAATTGTTCTGCTGTACTTGAGTAACAGAACAGCCTTATAGATTTCAGGCAGTTGACTTGTTCAACTTCGAAGTATTTGTACCAAGGCTAATATATGTTTTTGATGGAGAAAATCCTGGTTAAAACAGAGAAACAATAATGAAGTTTTACTTCTGTCAGTCAGTGAATCTTCATTGTGTAAAGAAATGTACCTCCGTCTAGCCATAAAACTTCTTACAGGCATCTTGAAAAACCATAAAAATTCCTGAAAATTGGGAAATTATTCCAGCCAATCCGTTTTGGAGCATCACTTGCTTGTTACGGGAAGAGGCTGATCTTGCAGGATGTGCGGAAAAAGGTTTTTCTGGCCAGGTGCATGCCCTCCTGCCTTCCGAAATCCTTCAAACATAAGCTTTGTATACAGAGATTGTTTAGGATCTTAACGTTTTGTTTGGCAATCTAAGTATATTTTTAGTATCCTCAGCTAACAGAGGAAGATACCGCTGAAGGGTGGTTTTAAACTTGGGTCCGTGTCCTGTTTGCACAGCATTCGCTGGTGAGAACTGGTGCATTCCTACTGAGCTAGCAACAGACGCCGTACACTCGAAGCATTCCTGTTGCTTTGCGCTTCTGTTCAGCCATAACGAGCCAGGAGGCTTTCAAGTGCACTCCGCTCCTGCAGGGGTCCGAAGAGCTGGGGTGCAGGGGCTGTGCAGCGCCCGTGGCCTCTCTCGGCCGGCAGAGCACTGGGCAGCGGCAGGGCCATAACGCGGCTGGCGTGGCCCAGATAAAGATCTCCTTGCCCCTTCGCTGAGGTAGTAGCTCTTGGCCCAGTGAAGTGATGGGGTGAAGACGTAGGTAGTGGTTCGTGCAACGTTGAGGTAAAGTGTGTAGCCGTGCGTGCAATGACTTTAAACACCTGTTTTCCGCTGAAGCTGCTCCGTAGCGTTAAGTGGGCGCTGCTTACTTCCTGCGGTGTTCCAGTCACTCTCTGCTGTTTCTTGTGTTCCTGGAAGGGCATGACTCTGTAGTAACCTGCTGTTTCACTTCTGCCTCTGTTTCAGGAGCGTAGGTTGTACAGTGGTAGAAATGCTCACTGAGAAGCCCCCGTGGGCAGAGTTCGAAGCAATGGCTGCCATCTTTAAAATTGCCACTCAGCCAACCAACCCCCAGCTACCACCTCATGTCTCCGACCATGCTCGGGATTTCTTGAAACGGATTTTTATCGAGGCCAAGCTGCGACCATTTGCAGATGAACTGCTAAGACACACGTTTGCACACTATCACTAACAGCCTGCCTCAACTCAGCTTGCATCTACTGCATTTATTTTCTATTTGACTGCACTTTTATTTTTATTTTTTACAAAAAAAAAAGGAGAAAAAAGACAAGAGAGAGAATATTCTCTTGAATCTTTGTTTCACTTAGATTGTAAACAATCTAAATTTTGTATCTAAAATGAGAATCTTCTCTCCCCGGCTCCCACCAGGACTAGAGCTTTTTGTTTCTATGATGTACTGATGTGGTTCATGTAGATAAAGCACTTTAGTACATATTTGTTCCTTATTTAAAGGGGAAAAAAAAAAAAAAAGATAAATGTTTGGACAGTCAGGAACTGTGTGACTTTTTCTGACACCGCTGACTGACTCAGGGTGCAGGGAAAAATAGACATGCAGCTAAAGGACAAGAAGGTTACTTCTCTGTGATTCTTCTTTACATTGTAGGTACTTGCAGCAGAGAGTTCCAAGTTCTTACTAATTTTGGCATTTTAGTCAGTTTCTGGATTTTACAGTTTAAGCTGGAACGCACGGTTCTGAGAGTTAATGCTAAAGCTGGAAGAACTTGGAACTCTTTGTGCAGCAGTGCGTCTAACCGGTACTTCTTTGTGACCAAAAGAAAATAATAAAAAAGAGCTCAACACTGGTGTACTAGTTAGAGGTTTTGGTGTAGAACTGTTGTATTCTCTTAATAGGAAAATAATTACAGGTAAACAGGTTATGGACCCAGGCTCCTAGGAACTACTATACCGCAAGGGGAAGATTTCCGTAATAGGCAAGGGTCAGCCGTTGGATGTAAATAGTGAGGAGAATGCCTCCTGCTGTATCTGCCAAAGAGAACCTCTGCTGCGTAAGCTGGGAGGGAGACGGTTATCTTAGGTACGAGAAAATAGTGATGTTGAGAGTCAGTTCTCCTCCACAATCCCATGAATGGCTCGGAGGGGGGGGCTGGGGAAGAGGAGTGACTAATCCTTGTGCAGTATATAAGTTACTTAATTCAGAATGAGGTATAAGAAATAATGTTTTCAAAGCTGTTGAGAGGCGCTAGGATGGAATGTATCTCAACATCAAGTGCCTGAATAATATAAAATTCTTCCCATTATGCACTAAAAAAACTGTTCTAGTAACACAGCTCAGTCATCTAGGATGTGTTGAAAATTCCTGAAATAAAGTTAAACATATTTTAACACCAGGAATAAGTCACAGAGGGAGATAAGACTCCAGTTACCTTTTTAATAAGGTAGCGATGATGAATCCACATGAACAAGGAGGCACAGCACAGAAGATTGCATGAAGAATAGGCCGAAAGCGCAGGGATCCAGCAATTAAATAACATGAGCGTGATTACTCCAGGCTCATAATCCAGGCGATTGGTGTTTGTCAGGTTTTTCTGTTTCTGAAAGAGGTAACAAAAGAACAGAAGTAAAACTCTGAAATGCTCTTGCTCATTCAAGAAGTCCAGGTACTGATGAGGTGTAGTGAATAACTGACTTTTCACAACAGAAAAGTCAAACTCATTTTTGTTGAAGAACACAACATAAATCATTTAAAAGGGCATTTGGAAATAAACTGTTGGGCTGCAGAGCTGAACTAACGTATGCCGTTTCGGATGATTCATTGCTGGCTTGTGTTGATCTGCGAAGGCAGAGCGGGTTGGCACAGTGAACCTTGCCTGCTCTGACAAGGCCC
The DNA here is from genome assembly GCF_034619465.1 of Leptosomus discolor. Lineage (NCBI taxonomy): Eukaryota > Metazoa > Chordata > Aves > Leptosomiformes > Leptosomidae > Leptosomus > Leptosomus discolor. The sequence continues at coordinate 16,534,388 of NC_141395.1, read as the reverse complement.
CACCTGTTTTGCGCCCTCAGAGGACTATCAGATGGTGAAGTGCGGGGAGATAGAACAACCACCTTGCCCATTCCCGTGGCAGTTCACTCATGAGACTTCAGAATTTATTCTGCTAACTTCCACATCTTGTGCCAGAGCACAAGCAGGAGTATGGAGCGATCTTAATCACTTTACCTGTAGTGGAGTAAGAATGATTTTATATTTTTTTTGTGGGGTTTGGTTGGTTTTTTTTCGAGGCCATCTCTCCTGAGACTGAGAGTGGTGGTGGCTTTGGTTTATGTGAGTATTTTACCCAGTTTATAATTTTGTTAGTCAGGGTACACAACTGTGCAAGGTTTTCTGAGCGTGGGAAGAGCTTGTCAGACCAGGGAAAGTTTAGAAAGCTGAAAGTCAGCTTGTACTGTCTTTTTTTTTTTTTTTTTGCTGCTTTGTCACTAGATAAAACTATGAAAGCAGCCTTTAAGAATTGGTATGTACTCTGCTGTAAAGGACCTTTGCTTTATAAGCAGAATTTGGTGACAGTGGAGAAGTTTAAGGTAGAGCTTAATAGTTTATGTAGGTAACTTCAAGATCATATAATTGAAATTAATAATTTCAAACAGATTAAGGTGGTACCAAACCCAAGGTGAAAATGTATATAAAAATCAGTAGTGGACAGTGATCTCTGAAAAGGTAAGGAAATTTTATATTACCAAAAAAGGACATTAAAGGGAAAATGTAACCAGGTTTATCTGTAGTGTTCATAACATTTAAATACACTGTTCTAAAAAGGAACTGCACTCTCCAAAGCTTGAAAACTCTCAGAATCTAGTTTTCCTATGATGTGTCCTTTTCGTGAGACAGTGCTGGCTCATGTATATTGCATTATCACTTCCTCATTGTGATGATTTTTAATTACTGAATAATCAAGTTTGCTGCTTTTGTGCCTTTTCTAAAGAAGGCATTCGGTCATGACAACGGTAAGGAAGAAAAGAATTTGCAGAACGCATTTTCCTTCATTTCTTTTACATATCAGAGAGATGCCAACATAAAGAAGGTGCTTCTTAAATGAAGATGACATTTGCCAGTTCCAGTGATTCTAGTAAAATGTTGTTAATTTAACCAAGATTAGGCTTGAGCTGTTTTTTTTCACCCCATGGAGAATTTGTCTACTGACTTAAGCAACTTACAGTAAAGTAGATGGTTATTACCATGAAAGTTTTGAGCTAGAAATAATTAGGAAGCTAAATCGGACTTTTACCGACAGGTTAGCTCGTATTGCTCTCCTGTTGGGGTGATGCAGTAAAACAAGCTACATTAAATAACGTAGTACCTCTGTGTACGATGTCTGTAAAACACTTGTATTGACTGCTGATGTGTTAGAGGGCAAGCCTCAGTTCCAGGATTTGGGGGGTGCATGGAATTGCATGCTTAAAGCTCCGTTGGAGGAGGGTTGCAGAGCCAAGATCCCTGCTCACAACTGCTAGTATCTTACCAACAGCTACCAGCGTTTTAGAGCCATGAATTATTCTTAGTTGGTGAATCCAATTACTAGGAAACGCCAGTGGAAACAAGACTGTTGCAGGGTGGGTTTGCTTTTCGGTAAATGCCGCGATGAAGCGATGCTCTCAAAACGTAAGGACCAAGGCTCGCAGTGAGTACGCAAATTGTCAAAGGACTGACTGACCCGCTGAGGAATTTTATTGTTCTGTTGCACGTGTTAACTAACAAAAGTCAAGCTACTTCTGCAGTGTGGTTTTAATGGTGTCACTAACAGTCCTGTCAGAGTGGGGCTGAAAGTTTCAGTCGTGTCAGAGCGAGGTCGTTATTTTCGGTTTGGGTGACAGAAATATCCATGCCAGGACACAAAAAGGTGTGGATCTAATAACTGCAAAGTTAAATCTGCACAGGCCTTTTTTCTTGACAGTTTAAGTATAGTCTTAAAATTTTAACTTGATTTGCAATTTGATTTGTAGCTGAAGAGTCCTTTCAGTATAACAAAATGAAAAGTTGGGTTTTTTTAGCTAGTGCCTTTTTATCTGCATGCCTTAATTTTGTTCGTATTTGAACACCATATTGAAATACGTCGTACAATCCCATGTCACCAAAGCAGGGTATGGGGTATTTTCAAAGTGCCCAAACCAGAATTCACCTGACTGCGTTGAAAAGCGTGCTTCAGTTATAATCTGCTGCAGACATTTAAATTGAGGATTTTAAACACTTTTTTGGGAGCACTTCCTGGAGGCTTCCTGTGCTAGTACAGGGTTTGCATGTGCATTTTGGAGTTTGCACACCGATGCGCACGCCACGAAAAGGACTTTCTGCGCTCGCAAAAATGCTTGATGGAGTCAGGATTTAGCTTCCCAGCTCTGGGTACGAGACTCTGGGTTTACTGCAGAGACCGCAGCAGAGTCCTTCGTGGACTTGAAATTTTAGTTGGCACGTTCGTAAACATGGTACTGTAGGAAAAGCTGTTTACTTTCCGCATGCAGGAATATGACGTGACTGAGTGAGTGAGCAGATTTCTCGCTGAAGCCAGCATCGTGCCCATGAAATTCTTTCCTGTGTCTTTTGAATAACCGAAATCCTGCCGTTGTCTTGACTGAAAGCCTCGCAGCACCCGTAGGTACAGCGCAGTAGAGCAAGCCATGCTTCCGGGCAACATAGAGCAATGTCTAACGGCAGCTTCAGAGACTTGAGCAAATTGGTCAGATCTACAGTTATTTATAACCAATTTCTTACTTTTTTAATCTTGAGAATCTTTGTCATGCATATAGAAAAGCATAATTTGTGTGCTTGAATGTAAGTCCCTCGGGTGTTTCTGGAAAAGCAAAAGTCTTGCCGCCAGTATCATTTCTTCTTGCTGGTAGCTTGCTGTCTTGTGGTAATGACAAGTCTGCAGTGTAAAATGACAAACAGTTACCAAAGCTGTTCTCTCCCCGTAGACATATACGTGATGTCTCATGGATTAGTGCTGTTACTTATAGATACGTATATATCCATCAGTAAGCTATTGCTAACTGAGTAAAGCAGGTACTAGTAAAAAGTGATAGACGCTGCCCATATTTAAGAGATTTGGGTGTTTATAGTTGCTGTTTTGATGTACAAAATTCATGCCAACATTAAAATGAAGAGTTTGCTTTTTGAAACTCTTTTTAACTTATTATTGTCATTCTAAAATTGATGCATAAGCTTGGTTGACTAAACCTGGTGGCTTTAATAGCCGGGCTTGAGCTTTGGGACATTTAAGGAACGCCATGAAGATGAGTGGGTTTGTGACCTGAACCGCTCGGTGTGCCATAGTGGGAACATTTCGGAGCTGCTGGGAAGCAGTCCGCTTGACCTGGCAGCCCAGTGTCACCCGCCGGTACAGGGCTGTCGGTGCTGCCTTCGGGAGGAGCCACGAATGCGCGCCCCCGGGGGCAGGCAGAAGCGCGGCCCACCCGGGCCTGCTGAATCGAAATCCCTGATCAGAAACAAAGGAGCTCCTGTCTCTCTCCATGTGCCCCGGCGGGGCGTATTGCTCTGTCTGGTGGGCGCGACGCAGCTGGGGCGTGGGGCAAGGGGCGAGCTCACGTGCGGCCTTGCAGCGAGGCCCTGTCGCGAGAGCCCAGGGTGCTGCAGCTCCCCGCCGGCTGGAGCAGCCCCGGGGATTTCTCCAGCTCCGCACACGCGTGCGTACCTGAGGGGTAGGTGGGACGGGGGAAACGGCATTTCTCACGTTTCAAAGCACTGATGCCAGCGGTCGCCCTTTGGCTGGGTCTTAGTTCTCATAAACTTATTTTAAAGGGAGAGGAACTGGATCAAAACACATTAAAATTGTGTCTCATGGTTCAGCCCTTACGCTGAGTCCACCGATGAGGACTGGAGGTGTCGGGGTCTGCTGCCAAGAGATAAGGGACAGGATACTCTTAACTCCACAGTGGATGTTCTTAGGAAATATTTCAGAGGTTTTTCGTGTCTTTTACCCCAAAACTAGATGGGCCTTTTCCCCAGAGCTTGTATAATGTGGATTTAAAAACAAGGATTGCGTTTTCTTTTCTGAACAGGCATTAGATTGTCGGTTCCCTAGTGTTTGTTACTCATTAATACCGGTAAAAAAGGTGATGTCATCCTAAAATTGGAACAGTTTATTAAAGTGTAGTGTCTGTCATCTCAGACCTCCCAGGAGTCGTGTAATGGAATGTCACTGTAAATACGTGGAGGAGACTTAGATGAATTGGAACCTAGGCTTTTAGTTTTCATGAAGCTATGAATAAAAATTTGTAAATTTACTCTTGATCTAATGTACATTTTTATGTAGCCATTAAATTCTCTATTTAATCTATCAGTTTCTCACTGTAAATGTTTTTACTCTCAGTTGAATGCTGGGCACAGTTTGTAATGTATGTACACAAAGGTGTTTTTTTCTATCAACGTTGACTTTTTTGCACATTTTTGGAAATATTTAATTTGTACACTGATTTAATACTCTGACCAATTGTTGATGGGTGTATGAGAATCACGTGTGTGTGCAATGTACTACTGTCTGGATGTATGGGGTTTTTTATTACTTCTGAGATGTTGCTACCAGTAACTGCGCTGCTGTTGCTGCTTTACATGGAATACCTTGTGTATGAAAAAGAAAGATAAAAACAATTAAAAAATTAGCCTATGGTTATCTTGGTTGAGGAACTCAGGATTTGAGCGTTGCTTACTCGTTCTGTCTGTCTAACAGCCTTCCAAACGTAAGAACAAACCAACACAACCCCCTGTAATTCTGTGTATGCATTGAATGTGCGTGTGTGTGTGTACGTGTATATATATATCCCAGTAATCTTATTCCACAATTTCATTTCTACATTTTTATGAACTTGTTTTTTAAGGGTACTATGTTTAGTTAGAATAATTAAATATATAAAAGCTTTGAGAGATGATTTACTAGATAAATATATTTTCAGCTGGCTGATGTTCAAAATATTTTTTTAATTTTTGTTTTTAACCATTCGAAATGTATTTGTATTTCCAAAATCAGACACGAATTGTACTTAGAAATCTATTAAAACACTCTGTAGGGACAACAGTGTCATTTCTCTTTTAAGAATTGTGTATTTTAGAACGATGCGGAGTAGCGGTCTTGTACCTGAGTTTCCAAGTGCGGTTTTTTTGTGGTTTTTTTTGGTTTTTTAAAAAAAAAAATATTAAAACGAGCTTTGGGGCAGCCTGTATTTCTAGCTACTCCCCTTACCCTGCCCTCGCCCCTTCTCCTTCGCCCCTGCTCCGTGGCCGCGCCGGGGGCCGCCGCCCGCCGCACCGAGGACCCGCTCCCTGCCCGCCCGCGCCTCCCGCCGCAGTAGCGGCGGCCCCGGGAACAGAAAACCAACGGTGCTCGGCCGGGAACGCCAGCTCCGCCGCTCCTCCTCCTCTCCCCTCCCGCGCGGCGGAAGTGACGCGCCGGCCGGGCGCTGGGCTGCGGCGGGCGCAGCGCGGCGGCCATGGGCAGGAAGGAGCGGGGTGAGCGGCCCGGGGCGGGGGGCGGCGGGGCGCGCCCCGGCGGCGGGGCCGGGGGCGGCGGGGCGGGGAGTCCCCTCGGGGTGCCGCGGGCCTGGGTGGCGGCCGTGCCGCCTCCTCACCGCTCCGGCTTTGCTCCCAGATAAGAAGAAGTCCAAGAAGCGCCATTATGATGACGACGAAGACGATGAAGACGAAGCTCCCGGCAAGGAGTCGCAAGAGGCGGTGCCGTCCGCGGCGGGGAAGCAGGTGGAGGACAGCGGCACCAAAGTGGACGAGTACGGGGCGAAGGACTACAGGCAGCAGATGCCCCTGAAGGCCGACCACTCCTCCCGGCCCCTCTGGGTGGTACGTGCGGCCCCGGCGGTCGCCGCCTCGGGGGGCGGGCGAAGTCGCGCCCGGCGCCCTGCAGAGCCAGCGGCAGCCGCGGTTTGGGTCGAGCAAGGCGCGCTGCGGGCCTGAGCGGGCGTCCCGGCTGCTGTCGGCCTGTGCCCCGGCGGTGGGGTTTGTCGGGGAGAGCGGCAGGGACGCGGCTGTGGGGGTTTCCCCCGTGAAGAGGCTGGGACTGGGCCGCAGGCCGTCCGGCAAAGCCTGCTCCGCGCCCCGGAGCCAGGTGGGGACACCGAGCAGCCGGGTGGTGTGTGCGGGGTGGGGGGGGGAGCGTGGTCCGGGGGTTGCCCTCGGCTGCTCGCTCGGAGCGGGGCTTCCGCTGGTCCGGGGGGCGGGCGAGCGCCCGTACCGGGGCAGTCGGGCTGGGAGCAGCGTGAGGCCGCCAGCCCCTGCCTGGCAGCCGCTCGGGGGACCCAGGTGAGTCGCTGCCATCCCAGCAGCCTCCTCGGAGGTCCCCTCTGTCGGGCGTCCCTTGCTGTGGGTGGGCCGTTGACCGGACAGGGCCGCGGAACACCGTGAGCCAGATGTTCCTGTGAGGGAGGGGACGCGCCCGGTGGAAGCGCTGCTGACAGAGGTGGGAGCTGCTGTGGCAGTGACGCAGCCGCGGGGTTCGTGTGTCGGAATGAGACAGCCTGAAGACGGGGCTGGTCTCGTCTTCTGCTGGTTTTCTCTGCCCTGAGGGGGACGTCAGTTAACCTGCCCAAGGCTTGGCCCGTAGTACAAGCGTCCAGAGAGGTGGCGGTTGCCCTGCCGGCGTCTGTTACCGAGTGCTGTGGACGCACGAGTGCCGTCTTTCTTCTTCTGTTCGTTCTGTGTAAAATGAGTGAGGAGTTCTGTTTTGTTTCAGGGCAATAGGGCTGGAAGCTTGCCTCTGCTCAAGCAGTTTGCTTAGCATGAAGAAAGGAAAAACACCCCAACGTGTCAGTCTGGAAAAGCTTAATTGATCTGAGTGTGGTTTATTCTTAGTGCCATAGAAGGAACACGGACCAATGAGTGTCTGGACCCTTTCAGAAGGCAAAAGTTGTATGTTCTGTGTCTCCTTTCTTCTTGTAACTTCATTGTTAGGGCAGATGCTTTTTTTGACACCCTGTGATGCGTTACTACCTGAGTAGTGGGCCATCTCCGTATCGTAGCGGTGCTTTATAGGAAATCCCTTATCTTTCTCAACTGATGCTGTTGTGCCTTCAGCATTTCTTTTTATTTCTGTAGGCTCCTGATGGCCATATTTTTCTGGAAGCCTTTTCTCCAGTTTACAAATACGCACAGGATTTTTTGGTTGCCATTGCTGAGCCTGTGTGCAGACCAACCCACATTCACGAGTACAAGCTGACTGCTTACTCGCTGTATGCTGCTGTTAGCGTTGGCTTACAAACAAGTGACATCACAGAGTATTTACAAAAATTAAGCAAGACTGGTGTCCCGGATGGAATAATTCAGTTTATCAAGGTAAGATTATTTTACTGGTGTTGGAAATATATCACTTTCCCGATGCCTCTGCTTAGCTGATTTAGAGTTTTTTAACTATTCATTGTTTTTTACCACCTTACTCTGTTCTGTCACTGTTTCAAGAGAACAGAGGCTTTATCTTACTTTTTTACCTTTTCCATAGTATATTGCTGCACACATGCTATTTTCAAGATACATCCTGTTGGCTTATACCTTTTTAGAAAAAAAAAAGCGTACCGAGGCACCTGTGTGCGCACTCCCAGCCAGCGGGAATTGTACGTGGGGAAAGTTTCCTCCGATTTGCTCTGGGAGAAGGCTGAACGTGGGCGGCAGTCTGGAATGGCCAGATGCTATAAAACATGGCCTGCCTTACCCTGCCAGGGTGTTCTTGCAGTCTTGGAAGCGGTTTGGAATTGGGTGTGAAAACTGAATATCTGTGACTGATCTCCTGCGTGGGATGATGCGCGTGTGTCCTGAAAATACCGTTTCAGGTTTGCTCCGTAGGCGGGACAGCATTGCCAGTAAATGTGACGTGGTGCTGTCCTTCCCCAGAGACCTAAACTGCGTTGCAGCGTTTGGTCCTAAATGTAGAGTTGCTGTTTTGCGTGTTCCTAACGACTGCTCTTGTTCGTTTGTAGCTGTGTACTGTCAGCTACGGGAAGGTGAAGCTGGTACTGAAACATAACAGGTAAGTGGCTCCTTCCTTCGCCAGCCTGGCCGAGGAAGCCCCCCGAATGCACAGCTGCGCCTGAGCGAGCGCTCTCGGTAGCTGTTGAGTCCCAGCCGAGCGTAGCATCTGTCAGCGCAGGGTCACTTTCTCAGCGGTGGAAAGTGTTTAACACGTTAGTCGGTGAACTCGGTGAGGCTGTCCTGAGCCACTGCTCGTTCGCCTTACGTTTTTAAAAGTAGGTTGCAAACTTGATACTCTAGCTTGTTTCTTTATTGCTTGGACATGCAATATACCCTTAAGGGTTTTGGATAATTCTTTCACTCCTTCCTTCCTAATTTACACGAGCCTGGTCAGACAAGCTTTTCCACAGCTGTCCTTCGGTCTTGGGCACTCTGACCTGTAATCCATTAGTCAGGAAGGATAAGCACATCCGTTGGCAAGAGGCGTGTGCTTGTTGCTGGGTTGACTCTGATTTGGTTTAGACCTAGAAGGTGACGTTGGGAGGGCCCCTGAGAGGTCCGCTAGCTTGGAGCTGACCCGTTTTGTCTAAACCTGTGGTTCTGTGGCAGGGAGAGGGAAAGGAAGGAGGCAGCAGAAACCTGAAGCCTGCATCTGTACCTTGCCTGCGTTTTCTCTTTCTCCCTTTCTTTCTTTTGCAAAGGTCTCTGTTGTCTGACAGCCCTGGAGAAGCCCTGGGGCTGTGATCCGATGCTCTGCTTGTGCTGCTGCTTTTTTCAACCTGCTGCTTTGGGCAGAACTAACGCTCGTATTACCAACAGCTTTTTGTCCCCTTCCTAGGTGTTTCTGAGAAAGAGCTGTCTCCCATGCCACTTGAGACTTAAGTCTTTCTTGGCTTGTATTTTAAGTGTGATCCCCAACCAAGCGTCGCCATTACTGATGAATCACCAGGGAGAGAAACAATTTCAGGATGCACTAATTTAAATTTTTTAATCGTTCGTGTTATGGAAGTTTTGGCTTTTTTGTCCTGTGGGCTTTTTTGGTCCTGTGGGCAGGACTTCAAAACACCACATCCAGTGTTTTCACAGACTCAGTTCAGTCTCCAAAAAATTGACTTGTGTCATGTGTCACAAATAAAGACACGTAGGAGAGAGCTCTCTGGGCGGTTCTGCTGGAGCTTCCCACTCGTATTATGTTAGAGAACATTTGAGCAAAATGAATAACTGCAAAGTACGTGATGCTTTTGGTATGAGGCATCTTTTGAAAATTTTGTTTGCTATAATTTCTTTATTTTTAAATTACCGCCCCCAAAATTGGATACTTGAGAGCGCATCTGGGATAGCTTTCTATTTAAGTGTCTACGCCACTCTTCGTTTATGTTATTCAGTTGATTAGTTCATAAAAATGTTTTTCTTTGTTCTTTAATTTAGGTATTTTGTGGAAAGTACCCACCCTGATGTCATTCAGCAACTTCTGCAAGACCATGTAATTAGAGACTGTCGCCTGAGAAATGCTGAGGGCGAAGAAACAGAGCTCATTACAGAGACATTCACGAGCAAATCCGCGGTATGTTTGGGCACGTTTTAAAATTATTGGGTTAATGGTAGAAAAACTGTCGAGTAGTTGGGAGTGGTTGGTGGTCGGCAGTGGTCTGTGCCTCCTTCATGAGCCCAGCCTGCGGGGGGGAGAGGGCAGGGTGCGTCTCTAGTGAAACCCTCGGTGAAAATCCTTGTCGGGCTCTTTCAGATTGCCAAAGGCAGTGAAGGCAGCTTTGGTCCGTCAACATCATCGCAGGGAACAGATGCTCAGAATAAGCCCGATGTCCCAGCTGACTTATTTGAGTTTTATGAGCAGATGGACAAAGATGAGGAGGAGGAGGAGGAAACACAGACAGTGTCTTTCGAAGTCAAGCAGGTATGAGTGTTTTAGTCTCTGCATTTGTAGCTCTGGGGATCGTGCCCAGGACTTGCAAATATGCGTGAGAACTTAAAGTACTGCGGCTCTTTGCTTGATAGGGGAGATCACTGGAAGTCGTTAATGCTTCTTTCCTGTTACCTTCCAAAATCTTAGAATCTTCCTCTCCTGTGCAGAGGGCGGCAGACCGGGTATTGTTCCTGCCCTGCCCGCAAGGCGCAGGGCCCGCAGCCTGGAGAAAGGCTCCAGAGGCTGGCGGAGGTTCCCGTCTCTGCCGCTTAGGGTTGCTTTGTGCAAGGCAAGCGAGAATTCAGTGGAGGGCAAATCCACTTTTGGTTTCAGAGCTTGCTTTTTGCCTTTTTCTTTTTTTTTCTTTTCTTTCTGTTTTTGTTCCATTATCCATGTCAGCAGAAGGAGCTCTTGCTGGTTCTGGTTTCATAGCTTTAGAAAGGTGGTTGGAGGTTGGAGCACAGGCCCGGCTTGACCTTTGGGGGGCTTTGGTAGAATTTCTCAAGTTGTTTTTGGACTCAGTGATTCTAGTGATGCCTTACTGGGGAAAACAGGAAAAAAAAGATAAACTTGTTAGCTATTTTGTTTATTTAAAAAAACAAAACAAAACAAAACAAAAAACAACAACCAACCTCTTGGTGGTTGAATCAGCCTGCCGTTGTGGAGGAAAAACTGCGTTACCAGGGTGTGGAGATCTTCCAGATAACAGATGTGCAGCTTTGGTAGGTCTTTCTGTGTAACACACAGAACCTTTTGTGTCTGTGTCTGTTATGGAGCTCTTTGTTGCAGGACCTCAGGGTGCGGTTTAGTCACTGCCAGATAAACAACACATCTGAGATTGATGCATCATGTTCTTCCATTTGTCTAAAGAGCCCTCTAATATCAACTGTTATCTAAAATGTTTGAGAGGCACAGGGGTGATCACGAATAAAGTTTTTGGAGTAAACTTTAACTCTTGCAGACTTCATGAGCTTACAAAAACCAATGTGACTTCACATGGTACTATATAATCGGATTGTTTGTAAAGGGAAAGAAAAGAATTAATTCAGATGTGGAGAATTTACCACCTGAAGCTTTGTTTCCTTTTCAGGAGATGATTGAAGAACTTCAGAAGCGTTGTATCCATTTGGAGTACCCCTTGTTGGCAGAATATGATTTCAGAAATGATTCAGTGAATCCTGATATTAATATAGATCTGAAACCTACAGCGGTCCTCAGGCCCTATCAAGAGAAAAGCCTCAGGAAGATGTTTGGAAATGGGCGAGCCAGATCCGGTGTTATTGTGTTGCCCTGTGGTAAGTTTCTGGGTTGGCATTTAGGGGTTTTGTTCTTTATTCGCCTGTAGAAAAGTAACTTCCAAACAGGCCAGCTGCTCAGGTTTCAGACAGTAGTTGGGACTGTTCCGGGTAGCAGAATGCAGAGTCGTGTTGGTTTTCAGCAAGTGGGTGGTGAGGCTGTGATGAGGAGAGCCGGGTTGATAAAGCTGTCAGGCGTCTGCTTAACAGGGCTGCCAGTATCCCTGTAGCGGCTGCAGAACGGATTTGTGGTCATGGGAGCACGGGGTGCGTGCACTGTTCCCTCCGAGTCAGCTCTGCTGGTCTGGCAGTGAAACATCCGGCTGTTGGCGTTGGTATCGTTCGCTCCTTGGTTGGGAACAGGGAGACTGGGGGCAGCTGGGAATACGAATATGGTGTAAGGAGGGTACAAGGAAGGAAGGAGCTTGTGTGCCTCAGTTCTGGGCAGGGGATCTTGAGAAAGAGGTAAGAAATGTGCAGATTGAGACAACCTACGGGAAGCAACGGAAAAGAGAGAGAAGAGCAGACTGCCCGGCAGCGCCCTTGGTATTGGGGGCGGAGGGGGCACACGGGAGATCTGCTGAGGGCCTGAGAGAGTGCGTAAGGGATGCTGAAAGAAGCGTGAGGGAGGAATAGATTTAAGGGCTTCCTATGTGGAGGAACAAACATAGCTGGTGGGGCAGTGGGACCGATCACCTCCAGAGGAAGCTTTCTGTACCCACCTGGAATTTAACATGCTTTTGAAATTAAGAAAGCATTATAATGATTGCTTCTAATTGGCAAAGCCATTGTTTACATGATCTTCTTGAGAAAGTACAGTTAAGTGTCCAGTAGACAATCCATCTGTTTTTTTAGAAGTGAATACTCCATTTCTTTAAGGCTATTGCCGTAAAGAAACAATGAAGAATTTAGCCTTAGGTGATTTCATATCCTCTCACAGTTTTCCTTTGCTCCGCACCCCCAGTCTTTAGTGACGATCTGAGATGACTAATGAACATCACTCTTCTGCTCCTGCAGGTGCTGGCAAGTCTCTGGTGGGAGTGACGGCCGCGTGCACTGTCCGCAAGCGGTGCCTGGTCCTTGGTAATTCTGCAGTGTCTGTAGAGCAGTGGAAAGCCCAGTTCAAGATGTGGTCCACCATCGACGACAGTCAGATATGTCGGTTCACCTCTGATGCCAAAGACAAGCCCATTGGCTGTTCTATTGCTATCAGCACGTATTCCATGTTGGGGCACACGACAAAAAGATCCTGGGAAGCAGAAAGAGTAATGGAGTGGCTTAAAAGTCAGGAGTGGGGCCTTATGATACTTGATGAAGTACATACTATCCCTGGTAAGGAAATGACGTGCAAACCTTTCATGTTACATACACTGTTAATGTTACTCTGCTCTTTTAGAAGTGAGGTTTTTTTGCTGTCTTTCTCATGATTAATATAGTGAGTAAATCCATGGTTTAGGCTTTAGAGACAAGTAAACTCCCTGTTCTACTTTCTTTTTTTCTTTTTTTTCCCCTGATACCACAAAATTTAGCCAACCATTAGTTTTCTGAAACCCTTTGAATTAGACACTGTGTTTTCAATAATGGTAGTGTAAAATTCAAGTGCCTTCTTCCTTCTATGTAGGTTGATAAAGTGCTTTTAAGATACCTGAATTACATTTATGTAATTTTGCTATAGACAAATTTGAACAGGAGAGGAATTAATCTGCCTTCTTTTCTTTTGATACATAGTGGCACTGTAGGGTAGCTTTTCATATCTATTTCTGCTCAATAAAATGTGAGTAACCGTAGTGATTACTGTCCAGAAATAGCTGTTGTATTTGAAGTTACTACCTAATTGAGATCTGTACTACTGGAAAGCCATAACGTAGTATTGAAGTGTCTGTGGAATAGTCCTGGCCAAAAGTACCACCAGGATTCTGTTAGCTGCTCTACCTTGTTCTTATGAGTTCATTTGAGTATAATGTGGTATCTGCAGAAATGATGGATTTCAGAAGTCGACTTTGATGATTAACTGCCATTTTATCAAAGTAGCATGTTGCAGCCACCATTCTTTCACCTTTTTTCTTTCTTGGTTTCATAAAAATTGAGGTACAGAATCTCTTCTGTGATCTGTAGCAACACTAAAGATGAGTAATTCTGCCATATACTAGAAGCCCTGAGTGTGGCAGTCAGCCAAGAATCCTTGTGTTGTAGTTCTTTCTATGAAATCCTGTATGACCTAAACCAAGTTATGTAACCTCTGGATATATTCATTTTCTCTTGGGAAGTGGGAAATAATAACGGTGCCAGAAGGTTTACTGGGATTTTCAGATTACACTGAAGATGTAAACGAAAGCTGCAATCAGTGTGAAGTTTGCTGTAACACAGATTTGTTAGAAGTGTATCTGAAATGGAGTAAAGTGGTTTTTAAGTTGCAGTGTTTGTCTTCTAAATCCATTCGGGAAAGTAAACAGAAAATTTGTCTTGCATTTCTTAGCAAAAATGTTCAGACGTGTGCTCACTATTGTGCAAGCTCATTGTAAACTGGGGCTGACTGCTACCCTGGTCAGAGAAGACGATAAAATTGTTGACCTGAACTTCCTGATCGGACCAAAGCTCTATGAAGCCAACTGGATGGAGCTGCAGAACAGTGGCTACATTGCTAAAGTCCAGTGTGCTGAGGTGATGCTCTGCTTTTTGGTACTACTAGTGTTTATTTAGTATGGTTATAACTTTTTTTTCTTTTTAAGGAAGATGTATAAAATTGTAAATATTTGGCTGGGAAACACAGGTGCCCTTATGACTTTTCATTTACTGCATAGCTTAGGCAAGGCTGTTGCTCCTCGATGTGAACATGTGACAAATCCAGTAGCCACATGTTCTTCAGAGTGACTTCAGCACTCCTTCTCTTTGCGGGGATTGTGGTGCTTGATCGTCTGTCTCCACGTCAGCATTGGGAAAGGCGAACAGCGGTTGCGGTGTTGTAGACCTACTTCGGTGCAGTTGACATTCGTGTTGTCTGACTTGACCTCCTATCTTAAGTTTGCTTCTCTGTGGTAGCGTAACATCATGTTATGGTGAGCGTAACATCAGGTGGCGTGCTGGAAGCTCTTTTAGAGACTTCAGCTGGTAGGCAGTCTGTAGTTGTTTGAGGAAAATTTTTGTAACTCTTAAAACAAAGAAGGCTAGTAGAAAGTTTAAAAAGGTTTTAAAAAAGAAAACCCCTGCTTATTTCCGGCCTGACTTCATGAGGGTGAAAATTGAAAACATAAGACTGGATCTTACTGTTTCTTTCCAATATAATGGTGTGACCTCTGTTCTTTCCAGAGAAGTGGAAACCTTTCATGCAGGCATATTAGAATATTAAAGTAACCTTTCTGGGTCAGACTGAAGGCCTAACTTAATATCTTGTCTCTGATAACTGTCAAGGAAGCTACTTAGGGAAGAGTATAAAAACAGGGCAAACGTAACTATTACCTCTCCTGGTACTTCTCCAAGCCCTCAGTCATTTATGAACTGTACGTGGTTTCTGTGTAACCATCAGTGGGTTTCTTTTTCATGAACTGGACTGTTGGTGAATGGAACTAAATTTTAGCAGCTGCAATGTGCTGTGGTAGAGTTTTATAACTTCAGTGTCTCTTGGGTTTTTGTTGGGGCTTTTTGCTTTGTTTTTGTGGGGTTTTTTCATTGTTTGTGGGAGGTTTCTTGTGGTGGTGGTGGGGTTTTTTTGCTGTTGGTTGTTGTTGGGTTTTGGTTTTTAAACCTCTGTTGCTGGTTTCACACAATTCTTCCTGAAGGGAGAGTAACCAGTCTGCAAATTCAAACTTGACTGCTTAGGCGCTTTGGTTAATTCTGCCTTGGGAGCAGAATTCTCCTCGGTCCCTGAACTGCCCTTTAGACATTGAAAAGTGAAGCATGGGCTGCCTCTGTTCTGAATGATCTGAAAGTTCTGCAAGTTTATGTTCTTTGTGTTTTGAAATAACATTTGATGGGACTACTAAAAGCAAATAATTGAAAAAAGCAATGTGGGTGACTGATAAATAACGTCTAATACATGCAAACTGCATTGTATATTTGTTTGGATTTTTTTGACGTGTTTTCGAGAAGTAGCATCTTTAATCAACTTGTCCCACCCAGCCAAGAAGGATGTTGGGTTTGCTCTTCGAGTGCCGTTCTTTCCAGGTGGCAAGAGAGGGCAGTGCTGCTGCTCTCTGCTAAGGCAGGTCATGGTCATTGCAGGCACTGCTCTAAAAGACAACAAGTAGCACAGTTAAAAGAAGTTTAAAAAAGAGAGCAAGCCTGTTCTTTAACTATATTTTCAGAATTTTGTAATTTATAAATAATCCCTTGCCCAACTGCCATATTAAATTTTTTGGCTTGGAGTGCATGTCTTGCAAAATGTAAAAATGAGAAGACCATTGGGGTGAGAAGTAGATCTTGTCCATTTCCAAAGCCAGAAGAGAATGCAAATACAAATCAAAATATATTCAGTTTGCCATGTAGTCAGAGGCGTTGAGCAGTAGATTAATTATTTTACTACAATCAAATGTTCTGTATTCATATCTCATTCACACTTTGAAATATTCCCTTCTGATATAAGAATTTTAGATCTTTCATATAGGCAGCATACAATAACAACCAAGCCTAATCCTTGCATAAATTTACTGTTAATGTAGTCAAGGGATGAAAAAAGCCTCATCTAGCATTTAACTCACTGGAAAAAGTGTCTTGACACGAAAAAGTAGTTCTTAACAGTACAGAACAATTCGTGTTTTTTAGATAAACTCTTGTAAATTGTCACATAACTACTTCATTGGTTGGTTATGAAAGAGGATTTTCTTTGCAGTATACTGTTAATTTGGATTGTGTAATGGACATGGAGGAATAACCCATGTACAGCAGGAAGAATGTCTTCTGAATTAAATGCACCATAGATAGTGTCATTATATGCTATAGATAGTATCACTGCATTGGCATAAACTTTTAGACTTCATAATATCTTGGTTTTTCATGCTACAGTAGAGAAAATATCTCAGTAAGCCTCGGCTTGTGCAGTACTGTGATATGTATTTGCATAATTAAAAAATTGCTTAGGGAAACGTATTGGAAACTTCTCATCAACCCTGGTGTTTTGAAGGTTGGAGACTCAATAGCTGTTAAAATAAAGGTCACTCCTGTGTGGGTATACGAAAAAAGATAGGTAAATTTGTTCTGCAATGAAGACTAAATGTGTCTCTAAGCTTTCAGAATATGGATGAAAACAAACTTTTACGGAAAAAGCTTTGACTGTTGTGACAGGGCGATTACACACACGGTTCATTCCCTTAATTATTGCTCTGTAAAAAGTAGTAACATTCAGTAAAATTATTAAGTATGAGACATAAAGGAAATATCTTCCAGTCCTGCTGCCTATTTCTGTTATGGATCTCACTGCTAAAGCGTTTTGGAAGGCCAGATTATTAATGAGGTTAAACAGTTTGGCAGTGCTGGAGACTACACCAACCAGTAGCTTTCGATTTGGTACAGAAATTAACTGTGTTAAAGTTTGTGGCCTGCACTACAGAGAAAGTTATAATGCATTATCATCCCCCCGATATCTTTTCAATTCCCATGAAAATAAAATAAATAAATAATGGAGGATTACTTTGTGGTGTGTGTATGTTTTCTAATTCTAGGTTTGGTGCCCAATGTCACCTGAATTTTATAGAGAATATGTAGCTATCAAAACAAAGAAACGGATATTGCTGTACACCATGAACCCAAATAAATTCAGAGCTTGCCAGTTCCTGATTAAGTTTCATGAGCGACGGAATGATAAAATCATCGTATTTGCTGACAACGTGTTTGCACTGAAGGAGTATGCAATCAGACTTGGGAAGTAAGTGGTCATAACCAACAATGGCATTGTTGTTTCCTCCTTCCTGGAAAATTGCCTTATAATCTCTCAGCTTTCAGTAGTCTTTAGATATTTTGTACAATACTTTGATTTAACTCCAGTCCTCCTATATAAAAAGGAACTTGCAGGGTATTTTTTTGATGGATTTTATTAGCATCGCAACATTATTTTGGTGTAGAACTGTTTAAAAAGAACCTCTGTTTAGCATTTGTCTTAGAGAAGTTTTCTTCCAAGATTTCTGTGAAAGATTGTTGTTATTTCTCCATCCATTTTGTTGTTATTAAAAGCCAGCAGAAAAATTAGGGGCTTTAGAAAATATCACTAGAACTGTTTCTTTAATGGACAGTAGCTTCCCTTGTCTCTCTGAGGCAAAGGTTTTCAAATATACACTGTAGATCTTTCAGGATCTTTTGGGACCCAGGACATTCCTCTTCAGATACTCAAAAGATCTTATCTAAAAAACCTAAGACAAACTTTTGGGGGATCTGTGCTGTACTCGTGCACTGCCTGGAGCTACTTCAGTCATTTAATAAATGAAAGGGTATTGCTCTCATGAGCTCCTCAGCTGCCTGAAAGGACTGTAACATGAGTGCAGTTACGGAAAGTTTTACGAATGGAGTTTAACGAGGGATTAGCATCGTGTGTTTGTAGGGTTTGGGGAGGAATGATCAGGGAGAGTGTTTGCGAGGATGAGACATAGAGCAGTTATTGGGGAAAATAAGCATAGAAGTGGCCTCATCCTTTCTTTGACAAACCCAAATAATGCTTTGCTGGAAGCTATGGGACATTTGACTGCATATGGTTTCATGACTAGGAACTTCGGCAGTACTTCGTACCAAAACCATGAACAAGCCTTACACTTTCCAAAATTCATGGTTAGTTTTGACTGTAGTTTAACAGCCATGTTGTGCTGGCTTGCTGTGACATCAAATAGTAAGCAGAGCTAATGGTGCTGGAAGAATTCCAACACCCGTGGTCTCTTTCATCATTTTTTTAATCTGTCTGGACAGAGATTAGCTGTAATGATGCCTCTGGAATGTCTCTAGCAGTGTTCAGCGCACCACAGAAAAAGCCTTTTCAGAGGCGATGCTAGGAGGGGTGCTTGCTAAGCAGCACAGCAGTTGTTAAATGCGGTAGATGCTGTAGAGGCATGGCAGGAAAACCAGTTGAAGAAATACTAGGTGCTTGCTTTTCATGTTCTTGAGTGAATTCTCCATTCCTAACATCATATATGGAGCTCCGGGTTCTATGGCTGTCAGTGTTAGAAAGAAAGGAGGCTTGCGGTGCTGGGTAAAGGTGAGGGAGTCTTTAACCAGAGAATTTTCTGTCATAGTTTGCTCTGAGTGCGCTGAAACAAAGGGAGCTGTTGGTCTGGCTGGGGCAGGAGTTAACATGGGTAAGGAGGGGTGAGCAGCCCAGCGGGTACAGTGGTGGTGGCCGCCGAGGCTGTCTGCCCGGCCAGTGCTGGCCCAGCAGGAGGACGGTTCCCACTGCACTCCTCATGACCCGATTCGAACGCGTAGGGTGGGCGGGCTCCTGAATGGAGGGAGAGGTGGCTGTTGTCTGGCTGTCTCTGCCAGCTCCTCCCTGACCCCCCGTTTCCCTTGGTACCGGCAGGGAAAGACCATGCACATGACAGGAATTATTTTGACTATACTTTTTGGGGCCACAGAATTCAAATTTGCTTAACCAGCTTTTACCCTGTCATCCAGTATAGTATAGCTCATGTGCTGACTGGTTTTTACTGGTGTTACTAGTGTGTTTAAGTCACTGTTTCTGAAGGACTGTGCCTCCGTGGTTTCAACATTTATGTCAGTTAATGGAAGAGGGATCTGTCTTTGCAAATCCCTCAAATATCTTTTTGCAGTGAGGAAAAGAAGTCATTTTAAAAAAGTCAGTCTAGCATTGGATGTTCTAGCTTCAGGAAGGTGCTCAGATAGTGTTAATAAATCATGGTCAAGTAGGATCTGGAGGGGTTAAAATGGGGGATTGGTAGCCAGGACTTCTAGGTTATTCTGTTAACAAAAAGTGTGTTTGAACCTCTTCTTCATGACTAAGAAACAGAAGGCTCACAAATGCTTTAGTTTCAGTTTTAATCTTCCATTTAAGTTTTGTTGGGGATTAAAATCATCACAATTTAAATATTAAATGAAATTTAAAATAACACTTAAAATACTACTGAGTGCTACCAATTGAATAATAATGGTATTGTTTCACAGTTGACTCATTTGCCACTCCCATTTTTTAGCTGTGTTTTTCTAAAAATCTGGTTAAGTGTGCTAAACATAAGAATTAAGAGGTGACTAGGATTGTTTGGTTAAAAGAAAAACTAGAATGAACTTTGTAGCAAAGAAAGCAAGAGGAGCCAATGCACAGGAATTAGTTGATAAGAACAGAAAACCTTAGTACTGTGCACTGCATGTTTATGTCCAGCTTCCACCCATGTATGTGCAATGTTAAAAGTTAAATGAAACATTTGAGATTGGTTCCTTGTGGTAGAAATAATGCATGGAAGTGTGAACAAAATAGAAATTGTAGAACCTGATTCATGTTACTTGGAGATGCTTGTTAACCAGCATTTGGAAAAGCAGTGCAACAGATGGAAAAGCAGTGGCTATGCCCTCCTGCATGCCTTGCATTTTTTATGTGGGCTTTGCTGTTTCTAGCTTTCTTTTCTTTTTCTTTTTCTTTTTTTTTTTTTTTTTGTTTTTCCTTTTTTTAAATTCTGCTTGGGCAGGAAGACAACAGCCAGACTCTAAAGAGAATCTTGGAAAATTCATAGTAGCCCAAGTTACTCATGAAGTCTATGGGTGACTGAGAGTTGGTGTGAGCCTTCTGGATTGCGATAGTAAATGTTCGTTAAGGTGATTCATTGTCAAACGTTAGAAGCCGTAGGTGGAGTGCCACTGTGAGCCGCTCGTGGCCATGGAGCATTTGGGACCTTGTTCTCATTGCAGTAGGTCCAGAAGGTATTAGGAGGGGCAAGAGGTTAGCTTCAAAAGCAAAAATAGTTTTCCCAGAACAGCATCCAGCAGTCAGCTTGTGACACTCGGCATATCACTGATAGAGAAGCCTGGATTTTCAAATGTTTAAATAGGAAGCAAAGGTTGCAGCTGTCAATGTGCTAACGCAGTAGATTTGAGGGGAAAAAAAAATCTCTTATTTTAACAGCTGCCTTCAGTCTTTCATGTAGGCTTAGCAAATGTGTTCAGTCTGTTGATCTACAGCTTCATTGGTGCACATAATTGCAAAACATTTATAACTGTCAGAATTTGTTTCTGGCAGACTGGGTTGCTGCAGAGGGTTCCACCATCAACTGGGTAGCTGCCATAAAGAGCTAAACCAGCTAAAAGTAAACTGTAGGCTGTACCAAAATCTGTTTTGTTTTTATATCAGTTTGAATGTGTACTGCGCTCCCTTAGTACCTCGTAAGAAATGATTGAGAAATCTTGATTTCATTTGCGTATGTTCCATTCTTTTCAGACCCTATATATATGGTCCTACTGCACAAGGAGAAAGAATGCAAATTCTACAAAACTTCAAACACAATCCAAAAATCAATACTATTTTCATTTCCAAGGTAAGTGAGGACATTCAGTGTGTCCTCGTACCTATCCTCAGGGTGAACGTTATTTAAGAGTGAGATATACACGTCTTGTGCATTTGCACCTTTGTATCACAGCTCACAAAGGTGTGCTTGGTATTAAGTCTTTGTTGATGGTATATGGAAATCAGATTCTGCTCAGAGGCTGCTTCTCTGTTACAGGTAGGTGACACATCCTTCGATCTGCCAGAAGCCAATGTTCTGATTCAGATTTCGTCCCATGGTGGGTCTCGAAGACAGGAGGCTCAAAGACTGGGACGAGTGCTGAGAGCCAAAAAAGGTAAATGAGGTGGTTGTTGGGCTCTGGGCCTTGGATCATAGAACTGCAAAGAAACTGGATGTTCATAAAATTTCTTTATATTATCCTTGGATTATGTTTTAGTCAAAGAAAATATATGCCTATGCACCACTGAGTGAAAACAAAGCATTTTCTTGGTCAGAAAAGCTTTGTGTTGGGAAAACTTCCAAAGGACAAAAAAAAAGCTGAAGGAAAATGAACTTTTTGTTCTTTGGTGGTTCTTTCTCTTTTTCATTCCTTAATACTTTCTGCAACATGAAATCATTTTTTAAAAAAGATCATAGTATTGCTCTAAAAAACAAGTATCTAGAAAGCACATTTTTGATAACTGCAGTTTACTTTCTTTTAAAAACGGGATTTCATTTCCAACTAGTTGCATTTTTCCAAAACATAACCAAGGAGCTTTCTGTTTAGAAAAATTATCTTAAAGCACTTTCTACTCGCACAGAAGATCTGTATGCTTATGTGCAGTTTGTGCTTGTTAGGGCTAAGGCTTTGTTTGAAAATGCATACAAAACCTACGTTAGTGAATTAACAAAGTCAGAGTGAAACTTTGGGTTTTAAAGGAGAACTCAGTGCCATTTGGGTAATAAGGACTAAGTTTAAAAAAAATAAATTGTACGCAGCCTGGTATATCCTGGGCTTCAAGTATCCCTATGAATTCTTAGCTGAGTATCTTTGTCTCACCTTCTTTAGTGCAAAAGCACTGCAAACTCCGGTTTACATTGATAAAACTTTTCCGTTGTCTTTTTCTATTGAGCTTTTTTGACGTGTGTTGCAATCCTTGCTCTTGACTTTTTACTCTTTACATAATACACTTAAAAGTAATTTTGTCTTACCTGGTGTAATAAACAGGTCCTTCTCAGAGCACCAGTGTAATTGTGTTAGTCTACATTCTTTCCGTTTTTTCCTTTTCACCCATTCTCAAGTTAGTAAGAACGAGAGTAGGAATTTCCATGCTGTGTACTTTGTCAATCAGTTTATGTAAGGTCTGGGTGCAGCTAAACTTTGTGAACTGTTTTTGTAGAAAGACAACTTATTTGAACACCTGTTTTCGGTATTCACTCCTTTTTTGTTCTTGCTTGCAGTGTTCCAAATGGAACTAATTGCTCAGTGTCTTTATCTCCTAGGCATGGTTGCGGAGGAATACAATGCCTTTTTTTATTCTCTTGTATCCCAAGACACTCAGGAAATGGCATATTCAACGAAGCGACAACGGTTTCTTGTAGATCAAGGTTATAGCTTCAAGGTAACTTGTCCCTTCTGTTTATTATACTCGTGGCCTAAGAATATGAGTTTCATATTCTTTCATGTTAGTATTAGGTCAAATACTTGAGAATTCCGGTTGTGAAATGTATTAATTAAGGTTTTGCTCACAAACAAGAACTGTTCCAGTATTGTTTTATCATCTGTGTTACTGTGAGGGTAGATGCAAGCAGCTTAGCACAGCTTCTGGGAAGGTAAGTATTCTAACTTCAAACCGAGCACTCGGTGGGGAGTGCAGCAGGATGTTACTTGCATGGTTGGTTTATGCTCATGCTGTTCAGTTGTCCATCCGTGCAGGCCTCCTGTTACACGTTACCATACTGGTTGTGCATAAAGCATTGTTTGTTGATAGGTGTTCGTGTCGTAGCAGCCAGCAGCAATTCTGAAAACTTCCAAAACATCACAAGTCACAAATAATTTCCAAAGAACTCCAGTCTCAGACCAGTATTTCACTACAGGGAGAAAATCTTTTTCCTTGTGGCTAAAGAGAACATACAACAGGCAGGATTCATCCGTCCTACATTCATACATCTGACTCTGGGAATTGTAAAGTTAGGTGTCTGAAGTGTCTAGCAACCCATTCTAAAAGAAAGACTTTTCAGGGACCCTTGTCCACACGCTAATCTTGTGCACCATTTCCACAATGCTGTCCAAAGCCTGCAGTGGTACGGAAGATCAGTCAGGATGCAGACATGTTGGTACAGCGGCTCTGTGTTAGCAGAAACTGTTCTGGCTAATAGAGGTCTTCAGACTGTGCTTATTTAGCCTCCAATGACAGTTCAATTCTCCTCCTGTAATTTTCTCTGCAGGGAATGAAGTATATCACCAAAATCACTAGTTTGATTAAGAAATTACAGAATTTACTGCAGGAAAAGACTGTTACTGCAGAGTAGAAATCTTCCTAACTACAACTAAAGCATACTCCTCAAACTAGAGAGCATTTTCAGTGTTGACAATGTAAGAGCCATGACTTGAAAGTTAGAAGTTTCCCCTGAAGTCACTTTTGTAAAGGACTGAATGCTGTCTCATTTCTCCAGACATACTTGAAAGTTGATCACCCCTTGGACTTCAGTTTATGTTGTCTTCTTCCAAAAGTAAAATCTCATTTCACCAAAGCTCCTCTATTTTATAGATTTCACTGTGTACCTCATTTATTTTTCTTCTAATCCATGGGCTGTCCCATATACTCATCTATTGGGTTGTTAAAGGCAACAGAGTGTCATGATAGCTGTTGCTTTTAGGTTAAATTATTCCTTTACAAAACTGGAGTTTACCAATAAGAAACGTTGCTGAGAAGAAGAGTAAAAGATAAGGCTCCCGTGTCTGTCTGCAGAGAAAAAGCTCAGCGTATAGCATTAACGGAGTCATGCAAGGGGTGCACGAGGGGCAAGGGCAAGCAGCCTCTGCTGGGCTGCCCTTGGAGCTTAGCTAGTTAAGAGCTTTTCCGCATGAGGCGTACATGCAGTACGGGACATCCCTGTGGGTAAAACCTCTCTGAGCTGCAGCTACGCTGAAGTAAATAATTGCTCTGTAATCGCTGGCCTGTTAAGGAGAGCTTTAGGGGGCTCCTTACACCGAAACAGACTGTCACAGTCTTTATCGGTAAAAACTTTGTTTTGCTTTGTAGTGAATGTGTTTTGACAAAACTGTAGATCAGTGCTAAGCTGCAGCTAATTACAGCAAATGCATCTATGTGGCTATAGCCAAGGAGATTAGAGAAATCCTTTTACTTATATTTGAATGCCTTGGGTTTTGGAACTAAGAAAAAGGCTAAAATAGAGGGATTTTATTTTGCAAGGAAGACCTAGTCCTAGGAGTTTTGGTGTGATATGGGGAAAAAAAAAGCAGTGCAAGTGGCAGCTGAGTATCTGGAGCAACATTTTAGCTGACGGGTACTGGAATGTTCTTTATTTGCAGTTTAGGAACAAAATGGTAGAATATCTGTTTTCTTCTGTTGCCAGCCTTAGTCATAGCTGGCATCAAAGGATAATAGGGCTGGCAGAAACTTCCAAGAAACCATCTATTTTGTTTCTTCATTCCAAGGCAAGATGAACTGTGTATGTGTCATTCCCAGCACACATTTACCTTCTTATTCTTCCAAATATGGAGACTCTACCTCATCTTTAGGTAATTATTTCAGTGCTGATGTTCCTTCAGAGGTTTTGTTCCTAATGCCTAAATTACTAAAAATTCATTACTCCTTTTAAAAGGGTAACAGTTTTCATAGTTTTTTCCTAGGACTTACTTTCTTCTCACCATCTCTCAATAGCTCCATTCTCTGCCTTGCATCAAAAAGAGGGCTGAAATATTTTTTCACTAAATCACTTACTTTGTCTTTGCTTCTTAAATAGGAGCCTTGTCATCACAATTTACTGCTTGGAGTGTATTTATCTAGTGGGGTTTTTTTAGTTAGCTAACCATAGTTTAGTTATTTACTGTATTGTGGTTTTATTTAGAGGCTGAATGCAGGATATATTACATTTTAAACCAATAGCAGAACTCCTTACTACATCAGAGAATTGGGGATAACTTCAAACTTGGCATCTGTTGAACAGCTTAAAAAAATGATGATGCAGTGGGAGTTATTTCTGTTCTATGAGTCACGTTAGCACTGTTTTGCAACCACAACAGGAAACAGGCTAATGCAATTTAAAATTGCTTTTCATGACTCCTTTTTCTTTATTCTTGAGATGATCATGTGCTTCTAAATAAACAAGAAAGGGGACCACAGTGTTCTGTAGCCCTATATAGTGGGACAGGTTGCTTCCCTGAATGGATTCTTAAAGCTAGGACATTCTCAGAAAGACATAGAATCACAGCATGGTTTGGGTTGGAAGGGACCTTAAAGATCATCTGGTTCCAACCCCACCTTCCACCAGACCAGGTTGCTCAAAGCCCCGTCCGACATTGTCTTGAACACTGCCAGGGAGGGGGCAGCCACAGCTTCTCTGGGCAACCTGTGCCAGTGCCTCACCACCCTCACAGTGAAGAACCTATTCCCAATATCTAATCTAAATCTCCCCTCTTTCAGTTTGAAACTGTTACCCCTCATCCTATCACTACCCTCCCTGATCAAGAGTCCCTCCCCACCTTTCCTGTAGGCCCCCTTTAAGTACCAGAAGGCTGCTATAAGGTCTCCCCGGAGCCTTCTCTTCTCCAGCCTGAACAACCCCAGCTCTCTCAGCCTGGCCTCACAGGGGAGGTGCTCCAGCTCCCTCATTATCTTTGTGGCCTCCTCTGGACCTGCTCAAGCAGGTCCATGTCTTCCTTGTGCTGGGGGCCCAAGAGCTGAATGCAGCACTGCTGGTGGGGTATCAACAGAATGGAGTAGAGGGGCAGAATCACCTCCCCCGACCTGCTGGCCACGCTTCTCTTGATGCAGCCCAGGATGCGATTGGCTTTATGGGCTGCGAGCGCAAGTTGCTGGCTCATGTTCAGTTTTTCATCCAGCAGCACCCCCAAGTTCTTTCCTGCAGGGCTGCTCTCGATCCATTTTCCGCCCAGCCTGTATTTCCCGTGGACTTGTGCACTTTCAGGTTCCTTAGGTGGCCTCAAATCTGTTCTCCTACAGCGAGTGGTTCTTCATTCTGCCAGCCCCTGCCTTTGCCTTCTGTGACTTGGGCAGTGTGGCTGGAGCACTTGCCGGTGAAGACTGAGGAAAAAGAGTCGTCGAGTACCTCAGCCTTCTCTTTATCCTGGGTCTCTCCATCTCCCATTTCCTTCTGGAAAGGGCCCACACATTATTCCTAATCTTCCTTTTATCACCAGCATAGCTATAGAAGTTTTTCTCGTTGCACTTGATGTCCCTGGCCAGATTTAATTCTGTCAGGGCCTTGGCCATCCTAACCTGATCACTGGCTGCCCAGACAATTTCTCTAATATTCCTCCCAGGCTACCTGTCCTTGCTTCCACCTGCTGTAGGCTTCATTTTTTTGAGTTGGTCCAGGAGCTCCTTGTTCATCCATGCAGGCCTCCTGGCGTTTTTCCCTGACTTCCTCTTTGTCGGGATGCATCAATCCCGAGCTTGGCGGAGGTGATCCTTCAATATTAAACAGCTTTCTTGGGCCCCTCTTCCCTCCAGGGCTTTATCCCATGGTACTCTGCCAAGCAGGTTCCTGAAGAGGCCAAAGTCTGCTCTCCTGATGTCCAGGGTAGCGAGCTTGCGGTGCACCCTCCTCACTGCCATAAGGATCTTGAACTCCACCATTTCACAGTCACTGCAGCCAAGGCTGTCCTTGAGCTTCCCATTCCCTACCAGCCCCTCCTTGCTGGTGAGAACAGGTCCAGCATAGCACCTCTCCTCGTTGGCTCCTGTGTCACTTGAAGAAGGAAGTTAATCAACACATTCCAGGAACCTCCTGTATTGCTTATGCCCTGCTGTGTTGTCCCTCCAACAGATATTGGGGGGTGGTTGAAGTCCCCTGTGAGGACCAGGCCCTGTGAACATGAGGCTGCTCCTGTCTGTGTGTAGAGGGTCTCATCTACTTGGTCTTCCTGGTCGGACATCCATTTTTGGGTTACAAATTGCTGTTGCCAGCAGCCCACAACACTGATTATTCATTCTAGTGTTTCACCACTGTGTTTTTCAAAAACAGTACTTTGTGTCTAATGTGGATTTGTTTTGCCTTAAGCTGTATTTATATTGTTTTATCAGTCTTTGTGATCAGATCAAGCCCAGATTACTGAGGTAATTTGTTTCTAATTGTGTTGACTCGAGAGAAGCTGAAAAAGGAAGATGAGGAGGGGAAACACTACATAATAAAGGGAAATGGCTGAATTAGAATGTCTTTCTCGACACCTTTTCAAGTTGGAAACATAATGGAAAAACTGACATTCTCATGTATAAATGTGCGTTTACCAGAATGCATTTAACTGCAGGAAAAGTTCCTGTGAAATTTTCAAAATATATCTAAAGAAGAAAGCAAGCTGCTTTTTTGTAAAGCTTTGTAACAGAAACTTGAGAGCTTTTCAGTTCTTCAGAAGAGGTTTTTCAGCTAATGGAGTACATGGCACCACGTTGCCAGTAGATGGCATGTGCCCTGCATCCATGGTTATCGAATGAATTACTAAGAATCTCAAAGAGAACAGACTACAGCAAAGTTACCTTGTGTCTAAGTACCCAAACGTGGCAAGAGTCCTTTTGCTCTGCTGCTGCTGTTTTGTTGCAGGTTGCCGCACTGTCTCAACTGATCATACATCTCAATGTTAGGGGGGTTTTCCCTTACTCCTCGATGTTTATGGTAAAATTCTCAGGGTCTGGAAAGCCTAGTGGATTATTTTTGTTAAATATAAAGTACTAGTTCTTAAACCAGACAAATCTAGAGCCCGCAGCATGAAGCTAACCTTGCAGGAAGTTGAATATGCATCTGAGCTGTTACGTGCTTTGGTCAGATTCTTGGTCAAGCTGGTATGGACAGTGTTTGGCTGACGTGTCCAGGGCTTTTGTTTTCTTTTTTCTTTTTTTTTTTTTTGTTTTTTTTTGTTTTTTTGTTTTTTGTTTGTTTGTTTTCCCAAAAGTATGTGTTTTGCATTTCCAGCTAGAATATAACAAGGGATGTGTGCGTGTATATATATGTACACCACTTAGCAAGATTTTATATATGTCTGTGCTATGCATAGTGTTAAGCTGTTTAGACCACTAATAACAGTTGAAGGCAGTTCCAAAAGGATATGGAATCAGAAATTCTGGTCTTGGTTTTGAATAGCTAGCAGTGAGGAGCAAGAGCCCTCACCTTGTACTGTGCTCTGTTTCGTAGGTAATTACAAAGCTTGCAGGTATGGAAGAAGAAGAACTTTCATTTTCATCCAAAGAAGAACAGCAGCAGCTTCTCCAGAAAGTCCTGCAAGCATCTGACTTGGATGCTGAGGAGGAAGTAGTTGCTGGAGAATATGGTTCAAAGTCAGCTCAGGTAATAAAGAATACTTTGGAAAAGATGACCACAAATGGAACAGAACTGGACGATTCCATTTTAATTCTAAATGTGATGCCATCATTGACGCCCTAATGTCTTTGTGAAGTGTTGGAGAACAGATTTATTTTTTTAAGCCACATTAGCACTTAGCTGTTTGAGTAATTCACTCGTTGAGCACTAGAAAGAAGTTAGGCATGGAATTCATGTCCTTCTCCATCGTATTTGATGGAGAAGATGACTGATCTATTGTTACAAATTTTGAAGTAAATCTTCTAAGTCACAAGCAATGAAAATACTGTAAAATGTTTTTAAGATACACATATGTCACACACTTTTGTGGTGGCACTGTGCTCCTTGAATCATGCCCTGATTTCCTCATGCCCAGAAGGCAGAAGCATAAGGGCCACTTTTGTTCATTTTCAAGAGAAGTACTGTTAGTGTACATAGTAGTTTGACATTTTCAGTAGCAGATATAAGAAAAATAGCTAGCCTGTAACATTGATTGATATGTAAGTTAAAGTCAAGCTACAATGTGGAAATTAATTTTTTAGAGTTAATTTTTAGCTAAATGGCATTGTGCTGAAATGCATTAGGAATTCCCACACTAAGGTACCTTTCCATGTTAAACCTTACGATGTTTGTATACTTGTGGTGAGTAGCAGACAGTGACTTTCTTTGTAGAAATTCTTCTTAAGGAAAAAACTTGGAAGGCTTTTTGGCATTAAGGTCCCTAAATGAACAGTGCTGCCCAGCAGCCAGTGGGCATCAGCAGGTCAGCGTTGGTCTATCTAATCACACACTGAGCGTGTGTTTTTCCTCCCCTTACTTCCAGGTGTCACGTCGTACGGGCACAATGAGCTCTATGTCAGGAGCAGATGATACGGTTTACATGGAATACCACTCTTCACGGAGTAAGGCCTCTTCAAATAAGCACATCCATCCACTGTTTAAACGCTTCCGGAAATGATGTCCTCCATGTGTGCATTTTGTTAAAACTGTGGATCCATGTACCCGTTGCCATAACTTAAAATACAGAGTTGAAATTTCTGACAGGTCCTTTAAAAGACTTTTTTTTATATGCATCTGTATAGCCACATATTTACTTAGCAGCGTATGTGCTTTTGTGGGTGAATGTGAAAGGAAAAAAGGAACTAAACCTTACCACAGGAAAGAGATTATCCAGTGACTGGATCCTGGTTATACCTGTCTGGTTTTCAGGGTAATTAATAGAATTTATTTTTATCAGCTGAAGATCATTTTTTTCAGATGAATTCTGGAAAGGTTTTGTAAATTAAGTTTGTACTGATGTTTGAAATATTATTTATCTGATTATTGTATCTTCTCCACAAAATACTGTTTTTTAAAATGCTTAAATAAAAATCATTCATTAAGAAGAACAGATCCTGATAGGAGCACTTTACATACTATTTTTAAATGGGGAGCTAATTTATATTTATGACTTAAAACTCTTAACATTGTTTGGAAATATTTTGAAGTTCGAAGACAAGGAGAAACAGGGACTGTCTCCAAAGTAAACTCAAGGAGATCATTAGTAATTACAAATAAATTCTGTGCTCCATTTTCCTCATTTTTCTTGCTACTGTTGAGAAGTTGCTGAAATAAAAGCTGTTTCCCTTGTTATTTATATTCTATTTATTAGCCATGCAATAAAACCATTGTAACTGCTAAACAGTGCAATGTCACTGCAGGAGTTATTATTGAATCAAAAAGTGGTTTGACTTGTCATAAGGTATAAGTTGGAAGCAGAGGTGTGAAGGAAAGATTCCTGAGTTTGGGACTTTTTTCTTAATGAAGACTGCAGTATATTTCCAGAAAATATGAGGAGAGGTGGGGGTGGTTTGTAGCAGAAAAACCCTTGTTAAGTAAAATCTGCTTAATATTGTAACAGTTATGCTACTTGGTATTATGAGGTGGTTTTTTTGCGGAGAGTGTGTAGAGCTTTAGGAACAACCTGTGAAATAACATTGATCTTGATCTGTTAGTTCAAAATAGGTTAGCATAAATCTTTACCATACTGGAAGGAGTATGTATGGTAGAGCTATCCTGGTTATATGACACATGTGCTTCAGAAATATACTGGTTCTGTTTCTTATTAGCATAGATTCACAAATGGAGAATTCAGAAATATTGGAAGCGTAATTCAGAACACATCCTGCTTGTTTTCAGTCTCTGTATCAGTCAGGTAATTTTGAAAATGGAACTGATCTGGTTCAGCTTAAACTTTGTTTAGTCTCTCAGCCCTCCTGCGTAATGCTTGGTCTTTTCTTGTTCTGAGTCTTCTGCCTCACAGGCTGGGACCAGACATGACAGTCCTGGAGTGGCTTATATGGAAGAGATTAATGTTCAGTATTCTGGTGCTGATTTCCTCTCTCCAGTGTTAAAGCATTGTTTACTTCTAGTAGTAGTTCAGACCGGCTCTTGTGGCAACAGTTTGTAGAAAAATGATAATTTAGTATAATGGGAGCAGTCTGAGACAATGGGATAGCTGGGCAAGTCGGCCAGTGTCCCTCTGCATAATTCTAGCACGCTTTATGAATTGCTTTGGAACTATTCCCCACTCTTCATAAACTTGAAAAAACAACTCTACTAAACGTGGAAATGGCTTAATAGTAATACTGATTTTTTTTCTAATTGTGGCACTAGTAGTAGCTGGATTTAGGACAGCACTTTAGTTCTTATGTAGTAAGTCTTGGCTATGATGACTAATGATTTTACTCTTCTAAGTAATGGGTCTGTGTGGGATGCAGTACTTTCAGCATCATGTAAAGCATAATAATTTTCCAAGGTAAGAACGGCTCCATGCTTCAGTAATAGTGTGTTGGTGTTCAAACTTTACATTCAATTACTTTGATATGATTACTGCAGTTAATTACTGCCTGCTGTTACTCCAGGCTGTAGCTGCGAGTGGCAGACTAGTATGTATTTACTCACTACAAAAGAGTTGCTGCTGCGCGTGGTAGCGTCAGCAATGGAATACAGGCAGTCAGTTCTGCTTTCCAGACAGCAGTCAGTCACCGAGGCACTCTGCCGGTTCCTGCGGGTTTGTTGTACTGGCCCCTCGCTACACCTGCAGCCTGGCAGTGCTCAGAGGTGCTCCTCACCCAGAGGTCGCAGGGGACTGCTCCAGGGCTAGTCTGTAATCCCAGCCCTCTAGGGAACTGACGAGGCTTGCTCAGTCACAAAGCTTGGCCCTGTATTTTGCCAGGCAGGTGTCTATTTGAAGCGGTGCTGGGGGACGCAATCGTAACGCTTCACTGTGACCAGACAGTGCATGGTGGGCTCTCGTGGCCCTGTAGCCTGAATCCAAAGAATCTGGGACCCAGCTCTCGGAGTGCAGTCAGGTCCTCACATGCTTTATCAGACGCTCTTGTTGGCCAGTGCTGCTCTTGTGCAAATGGACAGTGAGATCGCTTGCTAAGTAGACTGTGGAAACAACATGGCCGAGAGCTCCACGTTTGCCTTGAAAATGGTGCACGTGAAGAAAATCTTACTTTCTGCCATTGCACTGCTGTGTGCATACCTTCCTGAGATGCTGCCTGTATCCCTGCGGGAGTGTGCTTGAGCAACGCCATGTTTCCTAGCAGCAGCAGCAGCAGCAAGGTGCAGTACGGTTTGTGAATCCAGATGACTTGCAAATGAACAGCGATGGCTAGGTGATTACCCAAAAAGGATTTGTTTGCTGTAGGACTTTGACTAAAATGGGGGCAAAGTTACAGATTGGTGTGACAAAACTGTTTCAGACTATGAGCAATGGCAGAGGCAGGTGAACTTTAGGGCAAGTACATTGTTTCTTGGAAGGCTGTGGACAGAGGAGGTGCGATTGTCTTGGACGTAATTCAGGTTTCCTTGCTGAAATAAAAGCTTTTACTGTGCTCCCCGGCCACCTCCTTAGTTAGGCTGGATTCCATACTGAGGAAACACAATCTTCTTGAGGAATTGTCATTTTTTAATAGTTCTTTTCTATGTTTGTGTTTCTGATGGGCTCCAATACTGAAATTTGTGTTTGTGTGCTCTTCATCCTTGTGGCAAATCAGCAAGTGTCTGTGAAGGGACTAATGCTTGAAGGATGTTGTTGTTACTCCTTAAGATGGCCTTGTAGACTAAAGGAGCACAGTGACATTGGGGTGGCAATTTCAGCAGCATTATGGCTCAGCAAAGCACTAAACTACACCCCATTTCTACTTCTCTGCCCTCCTGATGGTGATAATTTTTAGTAGAGCCTTAATTTTTTTGAGTGTGTTTAAAAACTTGGGACTTCAAGGCAAGTGGTTCTCAGGATAACTTTGAGTGGTTCACAATGAGAAGCACAGGATAAGGATCTAAACCTGCTACAAAAACTCTACAAGTAGAGCTGAATTCTTTATTTGTTGCAGTCAATTCATGGGGTTTTAAGCACTGAACAGTAAGTGCTACCAACACCTGGGACTGGCTAGCTTGCTCTGGTTGAAATATCTTCTTTTTGTACAATATTAGGATTTTAATTGTTGTCCTAAGCTAGATGAAACCAAAGATTGAGAGAAGCAGTTCTCACTTTACTTTTAAACTAAAGCTGCTTGAATATTAAATTACCTGTAAGCTCTGTTCTTACCTCATAGCCTGTTAAGTTCAAATTTATTCCCTTTTCAGGACAAAGAATGGGAATTTAGGAAGCATTTAACATTCCAAAGAAGTAACTTCACAATTTGAAAAGATCTTTTGGAAGATGGGTTTGAGGACAGTCAGAAAAGGCAAAAATCATGACTAACTGTATGGCTTTTTCAGTGGAGATACGTTTCAAACTACAGTGAAAATTTTTGCTTACATTTCTGACATTTCAACACTGATTTTCAGCTTTTCTTCCTTGAAAATGTCCCAAAGAGCTTGTCTGTACAGTCTTAGCTGAAGATTTTACTTGGGCAAAGTTAAATGCCTCCGATCAAATCTCTTTTACTGCCATAAATTATACTTGTAGATGCATTAGCTATTTAAACAGTTACGTAAAACGTACAGCACAATATTCATTATACTGTGTATCATAAAATAATGTTCCAGTAATTACAAGCCAGATATAACCAAGACTGTTAAAAAGTGAGAGTGATTCTAGGAAAACAGAATTCCTGGTAAGATGATAATGAAGCCATTGACTCTGAATACTGATGTCATTAGGACACAAAGAAAGCTTCAACTGAACTTTGTCAGAGTTCATGCAAAGAGGAGGGCAAGTTTAAATTGGATTTAGAAATAACTAAGTGAAAGTAACAATGTACAATTAACATGACCCCACTAGGGGGTCTAGACGGAGAGAACAGTATGACTGTGAATTTGGAGACAAATTATCATCCAAAAATAATACATAATCTAAATTATTGGTAGTCAAGTTTAGTTTATACTGTAATCCTGTTACGTACCAAAAGTGAACTAAAATTGAAGCACTTCTACTGTCAAGAGGCATGTGCTCCAACTCGTTTGAAATAACAAAAGTCCAAACTGACTAGTTACATAAAACAATTTTTCAAACTCAGCAGACCGACAGGCTAGGACAAATGTCATTGTTTAAATTTAAAGAACCGTGAGTGTGTTTTCGAGTCAGTGTTAAGACGTCTGATAAATATACATGCTGGAAGATTGTAGAAGTAGGGGAAAATATTTATCTTCCAAGTCACATAAATGGGTTTTGGTTGGCTAGTGCTGATGGCAAAACTTCTCCCTTCTTTACGGTTTGGTGGTTTTATGTGGATTGAAAGGAGGTTTTATATCGTGGCTGCTACACTCACCATTATTCCTGGGAATTCTGTGGCAATACTACAGGACTTGACTACCTGAAACAAGTCTGTGATCGTATGACAGAGGAAAATGGGACTGGGCAATTCTGATCCCTCCACCAGTTTAGGTTACACCCTGAACCTTTCACTGTGTAAAATCCTCTGCTACTCTTTCAAATGTTTGTTGGTTTCTTTCCTTCACTCTTCCTTTCTCTTTTTGAAGTCTACTCTAAGAAACTTATTTCAGCTTCATCTATCTCTTGTAGCATTAATTTTGGGGTTTACTCATGATGTTGATTGTTTAATGTGCTGCAGTTTGCAAGTTTGACCCCCAACTCAGACTCCACAGTAGTAAGGATGCTAACTGTGTCAGTAAAGCAGCAACCTTAGTGGTACATACAGAGATTAATAACTAATTTGAAAGTCAAACAGAACCACACAATCATGATCTGGCAGAGCAAAGAAGCAAGTAGTTTAATTACACATTCCATGCTGTGGTAGCCCACACGTATTCATTCACATTGGTAAGTATTCCCTTCCTGTATTTGGCTATTTAACCACTGTACGATTTGCCTATTATTGTCCAGAGTGTTCTTTTTCTATAGTTCACCTAGAAAAACCAACTCCTAGAAATAACTATTATTTATAAATATTTTTGGACGTTAAAAAAACGGGATTATTTGATGACCTATTTTGTGACCCTTCTGTCATCTGTTACTCACTTGTGACAAACCACAGTATGTCAGCCTTTTAGGCCCACTGGTCCTCAGACCTGCTACTGGTCTGCTGCCTGCACTAAGTGAAAATTACATTTCTGTGGATGTCAATCCACTCAGATCTCCTTTTGCACAAGGAAGGCGCTCTATACGCGTTTGCAGAATGGCATCCTTACTCCCCTGTAAATCCTTCTTCTGTTATATCCAAGAAGTTTGGCAATTTTCGTCATTAATGCATTGCTGCTATGTGCTTTCTCATTTGTTTCTTTGTGGTATACGCAGCTGTTGCCTCTAACCTACTCTGGAAATTCTTCAGGATGGGGTGGGTTTGGTTTTGTTTGTAAAACACTGATGGCACTTTCTAATAAAAATACAAGATAGTAAGTAGTAACGGAAGCATCTCATGGGCGCTCTCTGGTTAGGGCTGTTTTCTCAAACGGCACATACATTCCACCTTTTCTTTAAAAGCAGACAGGCAGTAAGTATAAAATCTTATTCAGTTAATTACGTACTTTGAGGTTTTCCTGTAATTTTTGTTTTTCTTTTTTTTACATTAATAAATATTTGCATGTGAATAATGGGAGAAACTGTCTTAGACTTTCCATTGTTGAGCGCTATCTTAAAAATCAACAACAACAAAGTTTATCCAGACAGCAAATTCCTCAGGAGACTTAGCACAATGGATACCTAGTATTTTTTTCCTGAAATTTGCTTTACTGTGATTGTCTAAGCTGCACATACAAACTTGATAGCTGGTAATCTGAGAATGTTTGATGAATATTAAAAATTTGCTGAGGATTGCCCATAATGAGATCTGAATGCCTGCAGCTGCTTTACATGCCGCACCAGGTGAGCTGGTCAGTAGAGAATGTATATGGATGCGTGCAGGTAGCCTCACACTGGAGAATACATCAGTGAGCAAGGAACTACTGAAGAACAGCTCGGCAAGGTAGAAATAATGGAATGAATAATCCTCCAGAGACACTGCAGATGTGAGGGAGTATAGCTGCCTCGGCTGCAATTACAGACTAGACAGCTGTACTTTATAATGTTAGGATCGTAACACAGCACTGCATCCCGTATTGCTGCCTTGCACATTGGGCACAAGGTCTGTGGTTTAGTGTCTCCTGGAGTGAATGGCATATGGATGATTAGTGCTGCCTTCAGCTCCCTGTTTACTGAAACTGCATGTTCTCTGTTTACCTGTTTATTTTAAATGGGATCTGTGTTTCAGACCATTTTAGTGCAAACAAAAATCTAACAATAAGTAGACTGCCCAGAAGGCTGAGTGGAAGTGGGGTTATACAACACAGTTCCTATGCTGGGACTACTGCCACCTCCAGAAATTCCTCAGAGGGAAAACAGGGACTGTTCCGGTGAAGCACTTAGAAGGCAAAGCTTCTGAAACACTTTTTCAAGCAGCTTGGCTAGAAACGCTCTCTGCTGTAATGAGTTTCATGGAAAAGAGGTAACGGTGGGAAAATAGTGAATGTCCAAATATGGAACGAAGTGCAAAAATGTACAACCAGAGAAAGATACTGCCAGCTGCAAAACTGTAGCCTTCACAGCATAATGTTT
Source organism: Leptosomus discolor (assembly GCF_034619465.1). Taxonomy (NCBI): domain Eukaryota; kingdom Metazoa; phylum Chordata; class Aves; order Leptosomiformes; family Leptosomidae; genus Leptosomus; species Leptosomus discolor. Next base: position 16,498,226 of record NC_141395.1, on the reverse strand, counting down.
CTGAGTTTATCTCGCTGGCATATTAATAGAAGCAGATGCAGATGCTTTACACTATCTGAATGGTGTATGACCTTAATTTAAAAAATACCTACCATACTGATAGCTGTGAGCAGCAGGTTTTAGGAAGGGTGCATATATTCCCTCCATCAGTCTAGAAATTCCAATATGAATATATTTTTTAAAGCTGGAGAACTACGGCATATTTTTTTTTAAAAAATAGTTTTCAAATTATTAGTACTGAGATTAAGAATTTACTTTTTTAAATTCTGATATGACCTTTAATTTGTATAGCTAAGGGATTATATTTATGTTCATTACAAAGTGAATTCCTACTCTTTCCATTCTATTTGTCAACTTAGAATCTAGGGACACCTTGTTCAATACCTTTAAATTTTTCATAGAATAAAGCAAATGTAATTTAGATAGTGCAGATAATTTAGATAGTTTGGATTGTTCTTTGCATGTTCTAGGACTTGAGTCCATCTTTCCTGTAAATAAACAAATGTTCTGGTTTTAAATCCTCCTGCAGACATCTCATAGAGCATCTATTTGCTCTGGGAGATATTTCTTGTTGTCCTCATCCTCCACTGTCCCTAAGGGAGACAAGGAATTATCCTTTCCTTTACTAATGATGATAAACTTGTTCTGAATTTCACACTCACCACCTGGTTTTAATATTTTTTCCCATGAGTATTTATTTTATGAGTAACTGTGTCTCTCAAAGCATCTTTAGATAAATGTTAAAGAAATAATGTAGCTACAGCATGTAGAAATGTAGGAGGAAAAGGGAAACCAGAGGTAACCTAGACCATGATACCCAGATGTGCCTGACAGATGTTTCTCAAACCTGTTTTTATAAAGTTCTGTGACAGCAGTTACAAAACCTCCTGAGATACCTTGCCTACCTCAAATGAGATATCCCAAAAATACCCGAGAGAGCAAGGCTACCTGAAAATCTAACTAAGAAATCTGTAGCTGCAAACTAAGCCCATTATTTTGTCTCCTCTCTCTGACGCGCATCTTTTTTTAACAAAAGTTGTACGCATCTGTAGGCTGTTGTTGTGCTCCTGCTAGTCATCTTTCCCAGATGAAGTAACTCTCTCGACCTCCTTCCTACTCCATTTTAAAAAAACTTCTTTTTTCTGTTGCTATTCTCTGGACCCTTTCAAGTGTGATGAAACCATTTTAAAGACATCATTTTAGCTTAAACCAATATGTACTTTATAGATCTTAAGACTGTTTACCATCTGCCTTTTATTCCTGTAATATTTACAGCTGTACCTACAAAGACTGATGCATGTGTCTAATTCAGAGCTAATTTATTTCAGTGGAGTTATCAGCGGTAAAATTAAGCATGTGCACAAATCTTAATTGGATTGTGGCCTCAAAAATATAAATGTAGAAAAACAAACAGAAGGAAAACAAAGGCAAATTACTCTGAATCTCACCAGACTTATTTTCCAGCAGTTTACTCATAACGAAGTTCTGGAAATGTGGATCTTCCTTGAGACTTTCCTCTGTCCTTAAGTTTTACCTGAGCTGATAATTCAGTTTAAACCGAGGTGGTCTCTTCCATGTAATTTCTGAAACTAATCAGCATTTTACAGATTATCACTAACACCTTTGGAATTATACAGAAATGCGTATGAAGACAGCACAAACAGTTGAAACTGTGCAAAACAAACTGATGAACAGGTTGGAGCTCAAGTCCTCTGTGTGTGATTATAGATCTGTGCAGCTGAATTGAGGAAAAACTGTGGTGGAACACTATGCAGTTACAGGGCACTGGTTATTTTCTACAAAAGTTGACACAAGCTGCTTATGGAGTATATCCTGTCCAAAAGATAAATCATTCTGCAATACAAACATCCCTGGGTATTGTAATTTAGAGGAACTCTTTGTAAGGTTACCGTGTAAAACCACTGCTATTTGTATGTGGATGCAGAACTGTTTTCTATATACATTACAGGATAATGAATGGTACTAAGAGAACTTCTCACAGAAAATACAGTCTTTTCTAACATATGGGAATGAATTAATGCAACAGAAAAACAGCCTTAAACCCACCTTTTCAATGAAGGAGAAAGATGGAATAATCCTTCGGTGAGCTTTTTGCCAAGCCAATGGGGGAAAACAGGGGAAAAACTAAACTTTGGCTGCATGCTGAATGTGTAAATTTATCTGATTTGAATTATACAAAATAATAGGTTCGTTCTATTCAAGTCTCATCCCAGACCCACCCCCCTTTTCCAGCCCTAGGGGAGGGAGCGTTAAATAATGGTCTGTGTAAACTGATGCTCATGCAGTAAGAGTTTGGAGAAGTGCTGCTTGTACAAGTTAAAGCAGGCAGCGAAGAAAGAGCAACCAAATAAAAAGCAGCTGCAGGAGCAAAGTGGACCTTTCTGAAATTAAAAGACATGTCTTTCTTCACGAGAGCTTTGTCAATGAAATGCAAGCAGACGCTTGAATCTGAGAGAACTTACTTTTACCAAGCGATTTTTGTCGGCAGGTTTCACCAACTGCCCAAACTTTCCAGCAGCCAGTCTCTGGAGGTGCAGAATAACTCGCCAGCAGCGGCAGAGAACAAAGGCGAGGAGATGGTGGCAGAGCCGGGGCGCGCAGGGGAGCTGCTGCCGCCCGCCCCGCACCAGCTGGGCAGGGTGAAGAGCCTCCGCGAAATGCCCGGACCCAACACCCTGTACAACCTCTACGAGTTCTTCTGGAAGGACGGCTTCGGCCGCATTCATGAAATCCAGGTACGGCTTGCGCCAGGATCCCTGAGCCTTTCCTTCGCTACCCTCAGAGACCAGATCCCCGGAGCCTTTCCTTCCCTCCCCTCAGAGACCAGATCCCCGGAGCCTTTCCTTCCCTCCCCTCAGAGACCAGATCCCCGGAGCATTTCCTTCGCTCCCCTCAGACCAGATCCCTGGAGCCTTCCCTCCCTTCAGACCAGATCCCTGGAGCCTTTTCTTCCCTCCCCTCAGACTAGATCCCTGGAGCCTCTCCTTCCCTCCCCTCGCCAGTCGTTACCGCATCACCGAGTTACCGGTGACCAGCCGCTCTTAGGAGGAGAGTCGGGGCTCGGGGGATCCCCTCATCCCACCTCCCTCTCCCGCAGCACTTGGAGGTTTTTGCATTTTTGTTTCGGTGAGGAGCCTACGACGACGCGGCTGGCGAGCCGTGCCGGCACCCTGCTCCCAGGTCCCCCCTTTCCCCCGTATGCGGGTGACCGCCCCGCCGACACCCGCAGCCCTTGAGCTCCCCCGTTTTCATCGTTATGCGTATTTCGAACTTGTAGGTAGGTGCCTTGGACTTAAAAAAAAAAAATACCATCTTTTTGAACTGGGGTGGTTCACCAAGGGGACTTGATTTTGGCGGGCGGAGCTGGGAGATGCGGTTTCCTCGGCTCTCGGACCGCAGCACCCAACCCGAGGGAGAGGCCGTGCCGGCGCCGGGGGCTGTTTCCAGCCGGGGCCGCCTCAGGCGGGTGTGCGGGGAGGCTCCTGCAGCGATCGCTCTTTCAGCTCGGCCCAGCGCTCCTCTGCTGTGGCCAGAGACCATTTTGTCTCCCCAACCCTCGCTCCTGCCCTGGCCTCCCCTTACATAAATATACTTCGCATATATAGGTCCCCTGAGGGGGCGGTAGATGCGCTTGGCCCCGCTGCCGTCAGCGCTGGCCGGCCCACGGCTGCCGCCCCCCTCCCCTCAGCAGGAGGCGGGCGGTTTGAAACCTTCCCGGGGTGGAGGCGGGGAACGGATGGGGGGGAACGGCGGCGACTGGCGCTGCCCGCCCGGGGCTCTGCCGCCCCCTGCCCTGACGGCGCCATTAGCGCGCGAGGGGGAGGGGAGGCGGGTGGCGGGAAGCGGGGCCTGATGGCGGCGGGGTGAGGGGAGGGAGGGCGGAGAGCGGCCCCTGTCACCTGGCGTGTGGCAGCTCCGGAATACGCGGTGGGGTGGGAAGCGGTAAAACCACTCTGGACCCGGGCGGGGGTTGAGCTCTGTCCGCGGTGGGTTGGGCACCTCCGCTTCTGTGGTGGTCCGCGGGCCGCCTGTCCCCTTCCTCAGGCGCGGCCGGTGGAGGTGGGCGAAGCGCGGCTCTGCCTGCTTGGGGCGGCAGGGGTCGGGTGGAGTGTCCTTCCTCTGTGCTGCGTTTCTTGGATGATGGCGTGGGCAGCTGTCTTGCCGTAAGGCTGTCGCTATCCAAAGATAAACTCCTTTGGTTGCTTGGTCAAACACGTGGGTTTCATTCCTAAAAAGTCACAGTGCACCTCCTGGGGCCCTTGCCCCATGTAGTCCACGTGGTTCTAAAGGGAGCACTTGTGTTCGAGGGACTAAAGCAGTGGTTTTCACCCTTCTGCAGTTGTCGGTCCATAACGCTTTCTGCTGGCGGTACAGGTCTCTTTGGGAACGCCTCAAACACGGCATTTAATATTTTACTTTTCTTAGCGACCTTTCCCAGATAGCTAGGATGAGATTCACAGGCAACCCCAAGAGGTTCACTGCCTGAAAATCACCGAAATAAAATTAAAAAAAAAAAAAAAGGAAGTAAAAACAGAAAGGGGAAACCAAACACAACAGGACAGAACTTTAAATGGTTTGAGGATCAAAACTCGAAAGTTAGGATTTACAAAGGGCCTTAAACACCAGAAAGATGCAGGAAACAGGAAAAAAAAAATCACATAAGTTGCTTGGTTTTGTCTGGCTTTGTCATATTCACCATTTAAGTTTCTAAAAAGAAGTGTTAGGCTCCTCAGTGTATGCTGTGTTTGGCGGCAGCCAAACGAGATTACTTATGATGAATTGTTAAATTGCTTGCTAACCCAGAGACGTGTGGACAAAACTTCATGATAGCTAAAGCTTTTTGTTGCATTATATTTCTTTTTTTCTCTGCCTCTGTGGAGGTGTACAGAATTTGAGAGGCACTCACCATAGGCTAGCACTAAAAATGAATACTGCTGTTGAGCTCAACATCTTTCACTGTCGAAACAGTGAAAATTATTCAAAATACTAAAAGGAATATAAGACAACCTAAATAGTATATGCTTTTTACTACCACTAGCTGATGTGGGTATTTTCTTTAGTGAATGCTACTCATCGAAAGAAAAGCAGGAGGAAGGATAAGGAGGAGTTGTAATGTGATACTAGTTTTCTGTTTAGAGCCTCAAAAATCACTTTACAAGTCATGGATGCCCTGCTTGCATACATGCTGGATGCAAACAGGCATTAAGTGGATTAATAGCAGTCTGTTAAATTTAACAATACAGTGAACATCAGGAATGAATTAATGTGAAACCCTTTGGTAACCAGCGCAGCTACTTAAACGATGTCCTTCTGCGCACACAAATATTTATATGCTATATGCAGAAGGGGTGGGGAAGCCAAGCGCTTTTTCACAAAGGAGGTTCTGTTTTCAGTAACATGATTCCAGTTAGTCCTGGCCAAAACAGTAATGCCTACAGCAATTATAACAAAGGGAAAGTATTTTTAATTTGATGGGGTTAGATCTCTTTTGTCTCATCAGCGCTATGCAAGTATAAAGACAGGTGAGGGGTGAGTGTTTGGATGCTGGCAGTTTGAATTTATGATGTGTGAAAGAATGTCTGATGTGAGAGTGGTATGTGAGACGTTAATGTGTAATATTTTTAAGGTTTGAAACAAAGGAAAGAAAACCTATGTTGTGATAGAAAATATGGAAGAGAAATTCCGGGCATTTCTTTAAACATGAACATAACACTGTTGAAAGCCAGAGATGTCCAAATACCTGGTCCTTGTCTGTTTCTGTTTAAAACTAATATTTCATTTATTTGATTGGATGGCTTAACACTTGATTTACTTTCTGTTAAAGTTTATCCTCCCCTGTAAACCTCACCATCAGTGGAAAAAACAAGCTGCTCCATAAATAGCAATATTTGTTGAGCCTGTTTTTCTGTGCCTGGTGACCTGTATCCCCCTCACTCCACTGCCTTTTCCTTGCAGCATTTATCTATCTCCCAACTCGTTCTTTCCTTTAAAGACTTGGGCTCTCAATTCTCTACAAGTTCAGTTTCAATATCCCTAAAGCCTCTCCAAGGCGAGAGATACTTTGGGGTTTGGGAGTGTTTGTTCACACGTGGGTCTGCGTGTGGTGGTTAGTGAGCAGCAGACCAAGCAGAAATGGTAACAGTTCAGTTCCTACTGTAGCATTTCCCTTGTCAGGGTGACTAATCTGTGTGTGTCTCGTTTGAATCCAGATGCTGATTTTTGAAAGTGGTAAGGATATAGTTGTAGGAGACCTTTAACTCTCTGTTAAACTTGACTTAAATTTGCCATTGTGTTCCAAAAGTAGTTAAGAGGACACTGGCAGAGACCACAATTGCACAACTCTTGTTTTATTTGGAAACCAGGCAAAAAGAGTTACATTTTTTAATAAGCATTTGGTACCATATGCTGAAGAATGATTCATGTGTCTTAAACTTACTGTTGGCAATTAAACAATTCATCTCTGTAACCAAGACTGATTAAAAACAATATTTCTCATAAGTTAATCTTGGGTCAACACTAGACTTTCACTAATGTAGCTGTATCAAACGTCTCTGATTTATAATCAACGTAACTCTGCAAGCAGATGTCTTTGGATTAGATGCAGGTCATGTCTCAAAGTTAAACTTTGGTCAGTTTAAATTGTCTTGTCTTTAACCTGAAATAAAGGTTTTAAAATTTAAAGCTTTCTTAAATCTAAAGTCCTAATGATATCTCTTTAACAACTCCTTTGCTGGTTTTGGGTTGTTTTTTTTTTTTCCCTAAAATGATGATGCACCTCTACTCCAAGTGAATTTGTGGGAACTGGCTGTTTCATTTCATGACCACATCAGAATGAAATTTGTTTGAAATAATCAGTAAGATTTCATGGGACAGTGATAGCACAATATTCCTGGAAAACCTTTGGATTCTTTTTTATAAATAATTTTATGTTTTCCAATCCGCTTTCTTAATTGCCTGTTGCTCGCTTCCAGCTTGAATCATACAACTCGTAGATCAGCCACTAAATAAACCTCACTGCAGGAATAAAACCTCAACTTTTCCTCCCTTTTGCAGAATTACGTATATCTTTCTAAAGTTTACTGCTGATGAAGTTGTCCCAAAATGTGATTTTTCACTAGGCTGCTATGCTATCGTCGTCCTCTGTTAGGTGTGAGAAACTTATAAGTAATTTTTTGTTAGGAATAAAACAGTAGAGTAAGTCTTTATTTACAAAAGACATTAAAAGTTAATTATTATATCTTTGTATTATACTGTTAATTTCACCCTATTTACTTCCATGTTTTTAATTCTTTCAGGCATTCTTTCTAACCTGTTTGATCTGAAGTGATATGTTTTTAAGTGCCCCAGAGCCTTTCATCTTCTCAGTATTTTCTTTCACTCATGCTTTGTGCCTTAGAGCTTTGGGTCGTTTTAATCAGAGGCCCTGAACAGTGTGACCTCTCTGTTTTCCTTGTGAGTATTTCACAGTAATGTTTAGATGCTTTCTCCTGACATTTCAAACCACTCCTTGGTTGGAAGGCTGGGGATCAAGTTCTAGCTGTGATAGATTGATTCACTGTATGACAAATTGTCCGTTTCCTTTTGTGATATTTTTCCTTAGTAATACTTGACTTCTGTTTCTCTTTGTTGGTGATATTGTAGCAAAAACACACTCAGGAATATGGAAAGATCTTCAAGTCTCACTTTGGTCCCCAGTTTGTTGTATCCATTGCAGATCGAGATATGGTTGCTCAAGTCCTCCGAGCAGAAGGTAGAGCACCACAAAGAGCTAACATGGAGTCCTGGCAGGAATACAGAGACTTACGAGGGAGAGCCACAGGACTTATTTCTGCGTAAGTGTGGTTACTTCTTCATTTTCTTTGTTTTCTTGTAAAAGTTTACCTTTTTTTCTGAAGGACTGTAGAGGTCACCTGGGAATTCATCCTTTTCTGTGTGGGGAAATTTGTGTGTCTGTTTGGGGGAAGAGGGTAGGAATTTATGGTGAATTGTCTGTTCTACTGTAAATTTTCAAAGGGATGGTAATGGTGCATAGTTTGAATGTGGAGTAAACTACCTTGCATAAAAACATTCTTGAGGAATGTGTATCAACTAGAGTTGTCTGAGCTGACTCACTCACCTGGAAGCAGAAGGGCTTACTAACTTTGGCACAACACTGCGCAAATGTGGTTTTATTGCTTCAGATCTAGACCATTGCATCCACTCAACAGTGTGCTGTGTGGACTTGTTGGCTCAGGTTGGCTTTAGCTTTATTGTTCACCCAAGTGCCTTCTCAGTAGATTAATGCAGAGAGGTCACTGTGTGGTAAATTCGCACTGTAGCGCATCCCCATGCAGATATTTTTGTACGTGGCTGAATCTAGCAGAGGGATCTTTCTTTAAACTTGCATAAACAGGCAGTGTGTGTGGGTGTGGTTAATCGCCACTGGGAACTGCTCACAGTCGCCACTGACATAGTGTGTTTATTTAGAGGGAAATTAATTTCCTGAGTCATGGACAGTCTCTTTCTTTCACGGTGGCAAAAGGATTATGTATTGCACTTTAGACTCAAATCTTAAGCTGCAGGTCAGAGTCAAACTAACAATTCCTTGATATTTTGTGAAATGAGGTCTTAAATCAAGAGATAGTCAGAAAATGGCTGTTAAAGAGATTAAATTCTTTTGCTGGCCAATAAATTTTTGTACCTTGCGGCAGCATTGCTCCACGTGAAAGAATTTAATGGGAAATACATAGCAATTTAAAATAAATGCATAAAAGACAATTGCCTGTCTTCATAAGGAATTGAAAGACATCTCTGGAACCACTGTCCCCCAATGCTCTGCTCATATGAAGCATGCAGATGCTACAATTCAGATTTGTAGTCTTCAGCACAAAGATCTCAATATGTAGCTCAGCTAAAGGAGAATTTCACTGTAACTTGTTTCTCTATAGCTAGGTCTGCTATCCTGTTACTGTGTGGGTTTAGAATTAGGGTAACTGAAAGTGATGTATCAGTAATGGAATTTATGGTACTAGCTCAAATCGTTGATTTGTCAGATCTGAATGTGATACTTTCTTTGGTAATTAAGCCCCAATTCTAGGTAAAAGCAATTTTGCAGACTATCCACTCAAATATTTATTTAAAGTAATTTTAATAAGAAAATTCTGCTAATTTCTTGTGTTAGCTGCTACTAAAATACTAATATAGAGACCCTGGTCAAATTCACAGAATCACAGAATTCAGAATACCGAGTGGACAAGTTCTGTCACTCAAACCAGAGATTGACTTACACATGTGCATACATGTTGCAACACTGAAAACTGGTGAGGATGCGCAATAAATACAGAGTAAAAATGTAGGAGCATAATGCAAAATATAATTATCATCATTTTCATTTCGCCACTTGCTTTCATTTGACATGAAAAATCATAAACAGTTTCACTGTGGAGCTCTTACCCAGCTGATGATTGTTAAGGAAAATTATGTTTAGACATTATTAATAATTTCTTCTAGAGAGGGGGAACAATGGCTAAAAATGAGAAGCGTACTGAGGCAAAAAATTCTGAAACCCAAAGATGTGGCTGTTTACTCTGAAGGAGTCAATGAAGTTATCACAGACTTAATTAAAAGAATCCACACCCTCAGAAGTCAAGAGGACGATGGGGAAACAGTGACCAATGTTAACAACCTTTTCTTCAAGTATTCAATGGAAGGTAAGCCCGGGCTGTGTAACACCTGTAAAGAAAATGGATGTAAAGCAGCCTGCCTATGGTTACGCGTTTTTGTCAAATGACTAGTGCCCCATTGTGATTAATATGAAAAGGGAAGCTTGCTATTCTGCATCCAGGTGTCTTCCTATTTCGTGCAGTAGGTATCAGTAGAATTCCTCTGTAGAGTCCAAAGAGACACTGCCTTGTATTAAGGGTCAGTTCCTGTGGAAATGCTGGTATATAGGTAAAACAGACAATCAATGCCCTGAGCAGTTTCAGTGCCCCGTCTTTCTATATTCATTTATCAAGAATAAGGATGTTGACTTTCTCAGAGTGTGACTTCTAAGTCACATTAATTTAACAACATACTGGCCAAATTCCAGGTGGGGAGTCACTGTGATGTATCTAAATTCTGTTCATAGATTAAAGTGCGAAAAGGTACTGCTTTCCCCTGCCTACGCATGCCAAATGTGGGGTTGTTGTGCTTGCCTTAAGAATCATCTGCCACTGGCTACCATTAGAGAGGGAACCCTAGATGGAACTCCAGCCTGAGCTAGTACGGCATTTCAGTGTTCTTTCAGACATCTAATGGTGATTCATATTTCACACATTCCTTTGACGGACTGTGTACAACCTGAGCTTGTTATATGTAGTGCCTTTTAAAATCATTGGTACTCTTTGCTGACAGGCAGCTGAATAGTGTGGGATTTGCGAGAACTTCCAAGTTGCTCATCTATGAAGATGCTGTATCAAATTGCTGGCTGCCTGTTTGGTAAACTAACCCGAGTCTGTGCTACATTAATAGTGTCTAAAAACGGCATTAAACTAAGAGTTACCAATTTTATGGAATTTTAAACTCTGAGCTTACAGATTCACTTTAACTGATCGGTTAGTTTAAATTCTTCACATTCTTTTAACTTTTCATTTATAACTTGTGCCTGGTACATACTGATTTCCTATATGAATTGCAGTTTTAATTAACTTACACTGTCAACTATTCAGGGAACCAATGTGTAAGATTTTTTTGAAAGGACCACGTAAAGCGCAAAAGAATGTATAAGAACTAGCAGTTGCTGAAAGAGTTACAGGAGAAATAAAAGGCACAGAAAAATATCTTCCCAGGGAGGAAAATGAGGGAAGGAACAGTGAGTCGAAAATAGCCAGATTTTAAAATTCTTTTTCTCAATAAAGAAGAAATAAAAAGCAAAGAATGGGGAAAAATAAAAATTTCTTAAAATATCTATCTATCTGTAGATATATACTTGAGAATTTGTGGTGAGTTTGATGGGAAGAACAGAGAAAAAAGAGACTACAATGTTAATAGACCAGTTACTCTAATTATCTAATTAACAGTTATTCTAGTATTTCCTGGAAAGATCTGGACAAACTATTAACTAATTAATTCAAAAGCACAAAATTTATTTAAAAACATTTGATTTTATGCAAATGGCTTTGAGAAATTATCTAAATGCCTTTTTAAATTGCCTAATTGCCCCACTGGATTTTAGAAAAATCATTAAATAAGATTATTTTGATAACAGGAATGCTTTTTATACCATACCATGTGATATTTTCATAAATAAAATGGGTAATATGATCTGGATTTTGCAAGATGGGAGGAAAAATTGCTAGAAACCTGTGTTCAGGAAGTAATTAAAAAATGTTTTGCTCTCAAACTGAGAGAACATTTTGGCTAACTCCAGTAGGGCAGTTTCCGGCTGAGTTCTATCTAGTATTTAATGATTTGGTTATGTTTATAACAGCTGAGATGAGAGATCGCAGCGACACTAATGGACAGGTAAGAATTAACTTGATAAATGGAAGAAATTGTCCAGAGCTGAGAAGAGGAAAAACTTAACAAATATGTATAAAGTACTGTTCTTTGGGGCGGTGGGGAGTGGTATGGCTCGTGGGGATCACTGCAACACTGCAGAAAAACGTCTGAGGAAATTACAGCTAGTCGGAAACAAGAGATGAGCCAATATTGTCACTTGCAAGAGTGTCACACACTTGCTGTTTTTCAGGGCCACTTGGAGTTTATTGTGTGCAGTAAAACCACTGCCTAGAGTGCAAGCTCTTTATCCATTTATGCATGCTCACTATTCATTTACTACCAGCTGATGACGAAGAAAGGCCCAGCCACTGCTAGAAACTCCTGCATTATCATGAATTGTCAGAAATGTCTTTGGGTTTGCATGTCCCTGTGTGTGGCCAGCCAGCACGGCAGGCTCGGGATTTGTGGTGCAATGCAAAACACAGCAGACAGGCTGGAGGGCTGCTCCACTGCTGCTGCAATTCCTGGCTGTCTTCTCATGCTGAGCATTATTGACATTGTAACCACTGTCTCACTATGATGTTTAGTTGGGATTTTTTTTACTGTGTTTTAAAGTTCAATTTTATCTGATCCCAACTGCAGTAATGATAACTGAACATTTTCGGAAGGTAGTTCCATTATGTTAGTATTTTAATTCCTTAAATTATTAATATGTATATATGCATGTGTATAGCAAATTCTTTGATTTCGTATGTGCAGGTGTGGCAACTATTCTGTATGAATGCCGGTTGGGCTGCCTGGAAAACAACGTCCCACAGCAGACTGTTGAATATATTGAGGCTCTGGAGTTGATGTTTAGTATGTTTAAGACCACTATGTATGCAGGTGCTATTCCCAAATGGCTTCGTCCACTTATTCCAAAACCCTGGAGAGAGTTCTGCAGATCCTGGGATGGACTCTTCAAATTTAGTAAGATTTAGTAGTAGAAAAGTTCAGTTGTATTTCTGCAGGTTCTCTGTGTGTTTGAACAGGACTTGCTGCATTTCTCTTCTAAAATTATAAAAAGACACTGTGGCAGAACTAAGTTTCATATCAATCACAGACTGGCCAAGGGAACTGTTTTAAAAGATACTCTATTGAAAAAGAATTTTACAGTACACTGTAAAGATTCCTCTATTTTACACTGCTGTTTCTTTATTTGTCGTCTTCTGTGTCAGCACCCAATCCTCACTCCAGGTCCAAGTTCTTTGCCAAGTCATTATCTTAAGCCACTCAAATTTTAATGACAGTAGTGTTATTGACTTCAGCAAGTTTTCAGTCAGGCATTCTGACAAATAATCACCACTAAAACTGACTAGAAAGTTAAAAAAATTAGACTCTAGCAATTAATTAAACTCTTTGTGAAGTTTATATATACACATACAAGCATTTAAGTTGACATACAGGTACATTGCTGTACTACTACAATGTGGGTTTTTTTTGGTAAATAAAGCATTCCAGGCTACTTAGATGAAAGCTGATTCATAAAGTAAGAAGGAGTTGTCTTTGCAATATATATATATATTATATATATATATATATATTTTTAGTATTCTGAAGTGTTAAAAAGACCCGATCCCTCTTTCCCTCTCTAATGTTGGAAAGCTGCGTGCATTTTAAAATTTATTTTATTAGCACTATTTATCTAGGTAGGTCTGTGTACGTTTTCTTGAGGGTAGATTCTATAGTTTCTTAACTTTTAGTATGCCTTATATGATTAAGTTTTAGTATTTATTGATCTGTACCTATAGTGGGCATTAGGGAATCGATTTAACACTGATACAGGTGTGTTTTCTGTGAAACACATACTTTTTTACAGTGCCACTTTTAAATTATTTCCCTTGATAAAGTGCTCTTGTTCCCGTTTGTGGGTTAAAAACAACAGCAGACTTCAGCTTTATCCTAACAGCAGCTGAAAAACTTTTCTTGAGGAATTTGTTCCTCTGTTTGTTGTCATGCTGTTTCTTTGTTTAATCTCTTTGTAAAAAAAGGATTTAAATGGTGAAAATCACTGTATGTGATGTGTGTATTCATGTGGGTTTCATAAAGGAACATGTTGGTTCTAGGTCACTTTTTTGTAAGCTCATTCTGCGAGGCATTAAGTTTCTGAGGAGTTTTCCTCTTTTTAAAGCCCTTGTTTCACTGAAGATGCTGTTTGTAGTCACTAAAGTATACATGGGACTGTGGGTGAAATTGCTCAAAATGTCATTCACTGAAGTTTTTCAATTTTTATTATTACTTGATGCTCCTCATCTTTGTCTTCAGTGGTAATTCAGTTCTGTGGCTTCGACTTTCTGGTTGCTGCTAACATCTTGTAGCAGCCTCTGTGTGCTGAGTTGCAGCATGCTCTGCAGAGTTCACCGCTTCTTGCAGAGCCATCAGAAAACAAGCCAGGTGGGCGTAAAAACTTGACCTTGAGCTTCCTTTGCTCCCAGTCAGAAACTATAGTCTCTTGTGTCCTTTCTTCATGCCCAGCATTCTCATGCTGTGAGCTACCAAGGTTCCTGTCAGCTCAGTCTTTGCTCACCGTGACTACCCAAGGACCTCCACTACCACTCTGTTATCTTTTCCCTGAGAAAATAGATTCAATTTTTTTTTTTTTTGTCTGTGTAGTGGAGTATAAGGGAGAAAAGTCATTACTGAATTGAACCAGCAGAAAAATAAAAATGAAGGCTTAACAATTTTTTTGAATCCCAAAGGTCAAATCCATGTTGACAACAAATTGAAGGCTATTCAGTCACAGTTGAACCGAGGAGAAGAAGTGAATGGTGGGCTACTTACATACCTCCTAGTGAGTAAGGAACTTACTTTGGAAGAGATCTATGCCAATATGACTGAAATGCTTCTGGCAGGAGTGGACACAGTAAGCTTGTTACTGTTTTTCTTGTGCACAGTTGTTTTGCAAACCAGTACCATTCACAGCTATCTTCAGGGGGGTTATGTTGTTTATGAGGACATAATTTCTGATAGATTTAGCTCATGGAATCTTTAAAGCGATAGAAAATACTTGCAGCACTGTGTAATCTCTCTGCTGGAATGAAGTCAGTGTTCTATTCTAGACGTGGTTTGCAGGAACCCCTCGTTTGGGAGTTGGTTCCACAGTTTATGAAACAGATAAAATAGCAAATGTCTTTACATTTGGCTTGAATTTCATGCATTTTCATTTACTAGGTTGAATATCAGGTTGGTATTTGTGCTTCTTTAGGTAGACCGCAATAAAAAAGGCTGCTGAAAGTTAGTGTGAAAAAATTCATCAATAAACTCATACGTAGAATTTGGTAAAGGATTTTCATGTATGGCTAATTCAGTCAACTGGGACACACATTATGGATCAGATACCTGGTTTCTGCTGAGGTCCATTAGGAGGGGGTGTTAGGCCAGCACTGAGGGGGGGTAAGGCATAAGTTCACTCTACCCATGCTTGTGCTGGCCAGATACAGTCAGTCAGAGGCAAAGAGCTGTGGGAACGGGGCTCAGTATTAATGGGGCTGGTGTACACGATGTGTTAACACCTAGTGAAGCATTTTAAGTGGCCGTCCTTCCTTCTGATTTATCATCTGGAGTACCTGAAGAAACATTAAGGCCATGTATGTATCTCCCCCTCCTCTCGTTCCTGTCACGTGAAATCAGCGTAGCTTAGTATTGACTGCAGCATGGCAATCAGAAGAATGAGGAAAGATAGAAATGAATCCCTGTATTGTATATGCGATGTATACAGAGTTATTTAGAACATCAGTGAACACTATTATTGTAAATGATTGTAACTGAACATTTTTTTAAAAGAAATCTGTATGAATTTGATAAAGAGAGTGCTATGTAGGACTGTATTTAATAGTCTTACAGTGGAAAAGATTAAAATAAGTAAAAAAGTAAAGTGGCCTTAAAGTAAAAAAAAACCTCTCTGGATAATTGAATTCAGATTTTTTTGATTTAAGAAAGTTTGTAAGGTTTCTAAAGAAAACAAAAAAAACCCCAACAGTAATACTTTTGAATTCCAAAATAAGGAGCATATGTAAAGCTTATTTATGTGCTGAAGATTATTCCATTGGTTAAATATCCCAAGGGCTTATGAGTTTGGAGAGCTCTTTGATGTTTGGTTCTTAGGTAAAGCAGAGTTATTCATCCCATTCATTTTCTAATCTTTCAGACCATTAATTTTCCATTTTTAGTGTGTGACAAAGTTTTCATTAAACTAAAAGGACAGTGTTCATGCCAACAAGTTTCCCTTTCTGTTTGACTCAGCTTTCTCTGCTGGCAACAACCTTTTTGTGAGAGGATGGTACTTACGATTTCGTCATTTCCAAGTACAAGACAGAAATTGAGGGACTCTTTTTCTTTTTTTTTTTCTCCCCACTGCTATCACTTCAGAGCTCAAACTGAAAGAGGTTTAGAAGATTCTAAAAGCTTTCAAGAAAATTGTAAGGCACTTTTTGCCTACAAAGCGTTTTGGCTGTCCCTGGAACAGTGCTAATTTTTAAGAGGTTATGAAGGAGCTGGGAACCTGGGAAGAAACAGTGTTTATATCAGAGAAGTTCTGTTTACAGCTGGCACAATTGCCAGCTCCTCTGAGCTCTGAGAGGAATAGAACAGGGTTGCGTTTCAGCAAGGGACAACCACTCAATATTACAAGAAAAGAAAGGTTCTGAGAGTGATATTTCTAGCGTTATATCCCAATTTGAAGACAAGACATAAAAGGTGAATGTCATGATGAATTTGCATTCTAAATCGACCTTAAATGTAAGCCCAAACCCAAACATTTACAGAAGTTGGGTTTTTCACCCATACATACATACAACCCTAAGCTTTGTTGTACTAATGAGTGAGAAGCTGAAAATAAAACTGTCTTGCACAGAAAGTGAAACTGGTTTTCTGTCTTCATTATACAAGTTGAAAAAAAAAATTTAAAAATAATTCAAGAAAACTAGGGTAGAGGTTACAATTTTTCTCTCTTAAATGCTTTAAGATACTAAGAACAATACAGGTGAGGAACAGAATGATTGCATTGTCACTTTCTGTGCCTTTCTTACTCAGGAACACTGAGAGTACATTTTTCATGGTAAATATTCTGTTTTCAGTGATGATTGTGAGAGAAATGGGCTCAAGTAAGCCCTTTGTTTGACCTTAATGTCTTGAGTGCAGATGACAGTAGAAGTGAAATGTCCTAAGTCTGTCTAGTGTTTCAGTGGGATAGTCTCTGAAATCCAGATAGCTTAAACAGAGGGACTCATGGTTAAATGAATGGTAAATATTGGATCACAAAAACATAAAAAGTTGAAATACTCTACTTAGTTCCATGTTAGTATAGATGGAGCGAGTTTGTGCTCTCAGAGTATGTCTTAAACCACAAATGTGCATTGAAGTGCAATTTTTCCAGAAAGAGGGTTAGATGATGGGTTACTTTAAATCATTTCATGCTCAAAGTTGAACTGTCTCCTGCCTCATGTTCTGTTTCTTTATTTGTACAAAATATTTTAAAATTATTTTTCTCACAGTACCTCATTTTTTGAGCCTTGGTGATTATTAGAATAATTAATTATGGCAGGTGGGATTATTTTAACGTTTTGGGGCCACTTTACATACATAAGCTCCTCTTCGAGATTCCTTAAGAAAGCTTACAATAGGATGCTGGATTTCAGTCAAGTGGGAATTTTCAAGAGGTAGAAAATGCCAATTGTAGTGTAGCATTGCTTACCAAAGGATAATCTTAGCAGCGATAATATCAGTTCTGTGGTGTGGATGCTATGAGGAGACCATCATATGCTTAAAAGGGCTTGGTAATGCTCTGTGTAGTATTTTCTTATCTTTTTCCTGTGAAATGTTTTTGTTGGGAAGAAAGGTGAAACACATATTGAAAACTAACAGTTAACTTAATCCATTGCTGTTTGGAGTATTTATGCTTCAGTATTGTGTATGTAGTTCTGTTTGCGTTTGGGTTTTCTGTGGCTTTTTATATTTCACTGGGAAAATATCAGCATGGATTGTTTTGTTATGTGGGGGATTTTTAGATGGAAAAGGGATGAAGGAGCGGATGGTGAAGTCTGACAACATCCCATTGAGTCCAGATGTGAATCATTGCTAGTCTGTTTTATAACTTTAAACATATGAAACACATAGTTGAAAACTGGTTGTTTTTCTTGGCTTGAAATGATTTTTAATTGTGGTTTCTTCCTTAGACTTCTTTTACTTTGTCCTGGGCAACATACTTGTTGGCAAAGCACCCCGAGGTTCAACGACGTGTTTATGAGGAAATAGTCAATAAGCTGGAGAAAGACCAAGTTCCTGTTGCTCATGATGTCCCGAAATTGCCTTTGATTAGAGCTGTGCTGAAAGAAACCTTGAGGTAAGTAGCAGCTGTAATCATTAATTAAAAAATTTAATTCCGTGTAGTTGTAATGGATTTTGAGTCCATGCTGATGTTTGTATTTAGTTGTTGTTACTGCTGTTTGCTGCTTCTGCTTTTATTTATTGTAGCAGTATTGTGTCCAAGGATGCCTAAGCGATGACATATGATAGATTATATAATGTTTAATGTTTTTAAGTATGGCAGAAGTAGTATCACATATGTAGGACGTGTCTGCTAAGGTAGGTAACTGAAAGCTTTATTTTTGCCTTTAAGTATTAGTCTGTATGATAGACTGTAACAACCTTCTCCCCCACACTGGTGCTTTGCAGTGCCACTGCAGTCATTTTAAGCTTCTTGACTTAAATTGAAAACATGTGACATGCTTTTTTTATATGTTTACACCAAACGTTCATAGTGAGGTGAGGGGAGTAAGAAGATTTTAGAGAAGGCATCAAGAAGGCTTTTTCAGCTCCCAGTAGTGCTAAAACATCTTCAGCTTGACCAATTGATTGCATATTTGTACATGTGTAAAGCAAATAAATATATAGACCAAATAGCTCAGCCTCCAGTTACTAGTAAATAACTTTTCTCAGGTATTAATCATATTCTCAGAGATGATTCGTGGTCTTGGAATCTCTAAAGTGTTCTTTACTTTTGAAAAAACCTTTTTGCTGTGAAAGTATATTGCAGGCATATTGCATATTTGTGAATGCAAATTGGAATCTAAACTTTTAAAGTTGTATTAGTTATTACTGTTGAACAGCTTATAAATATTTGTCTCTAGGTTATATCCAGTGTTGCCTGGAAATGGAAGAGTGACCCAAAAAGACTTGATCGTTGGAGGATACTTGATACCTAAAGGGGTAGGTTCTGTTGCAGTCATCTGCAGAGAACACAGTTTAATTTTTGTGTATGAAATGAGATCTGTAACAACATACATACACTTAATTGATTTCAAAAGATTTCACCAAGGTAGAGCATTAAGAGGAAAGTATTTCATTAACACCCGTTTATATGACAAAAACAGATTTTATGATTAACTTGTTGCTGTTGGGTTTTTTAGATTTGTGTCCTCACCCGCTAATCAAATTTACCATCATAACTCATTATTAATATTTTTGAGGGTGGAATCTGTTAATAACAACTCTGTGCAATGTTACAATTTGATTAAAAAAGCATGAATTTCATTATTCTTGCAGGTTTCTAATTCTTTGCCTGTTAATTCCCTTTGTAGAAAGAGTTTAATTTCCTTTTTAAATCATTAATCTTTCCTTTGTACTATTCAGAGATTACACAGATCATGGTAGAACTATATGACTCTATTTTAAATGACAGCACTTCTGTGTTAGAGCAACATAGCTTTAAACCAGTGAGGCTTCTTAATGTACTTATTTAAATGTTATTCCCCCCACAATCAATCCAGCCCCCCTCCCCAGTTTATTTGGAAACATCATCACATCAATTATTGCTGGGTTTTTTCCTGAAGTGTTGTGGGGCTTTTTCCTTCCCATCCTCTATTTTTTCCTTTTCCATTGTCTTGTAACACTCTTCTCCCTTTCTCTCACACTATCTTTTTAAGACAATTCCCAATACTTGTGACTTTTGTTCCTATCTCCTTCCCCACTGAATCTTCTCTAATACATCCAGCAAGATTATTTCATTTGACCGGTTGAGAAAGGGATCTGATTTTCTAGGTATCCTTTTTTCTTCTAGAATTACTCAAAGATACTTAATTTTTATCACTTCATATTGCAGAAATTACCGTAATTACAAATGTTTTTTTATTTTGTTATGTGTATTTGAGTTAGCTAAATATAAATATAATTTCTGTCCTCAGACGCAGCTGGCACTCTGTCATTATACTACATCATACAGTGAAGAAAATTTTTCAATGGCAAATGAGTTCCGACCTGAGCGCTGGCTGAGGAAAGATAATTTGGACAGAGTGGACAATTTTGGTTCCATCCCCTTTGGTTATGGCATTCGAAGTTGTATAGGAAAAAGAATTGCAGAGCTGGAAATTCATCTTGCATTGATTCAGGTTAGAACTATGTGACAGCATTACAAGAAGAAAAATATCTTGGTATGATTCTTTTCTATGTATACCATTTCTGGATTTCTTACAGTGCTCAAAACCTTTGTTTTGGAGTGTTGTCTAGCATAGTCATCCTGCAAAGGCTTAAAAAATTGAAAATAATCATGCTTGAAATGTAGCATGCTAGTTAAACTACATTGCGGAAGTAAAAATCTTTATACCACAAATGAAGTAAAATTAAAGGTAAGATCATTAAGGAAACACATGGATTTAATACAGAAGGGTTTTGTAAGCAAATTGGAAGTCTTTCTTAATGCGTATTAGAATGGTTGCCTGCTCAGTTTTAGTACTTCAGTTACAAAGAATTCAGTACTTAGAGACATAAAATAGTTTTTATATCCTTGTACTGACCACAGTGTTATGACAAATGGGAGTTTCCTATGTTCTGTGGTTTTCTGTCCCTTCTTGTTCTTTCTTCTAACTTTATTATCGTTTTAAATATACATAATTTGTAGTTACATAAGTAGCTAGTACATATTGATATATATTGTTTTCCATTGCTTTGTATCATAAAGAAAGCTTTCCCAACAGCTGCCACACTTTTTGTCATTTACAAGACACCCTTTAACTCAAATACTGAGATCAGATTGTGCAATCAAAACTCAGAGATTTGGAAACTATTTATAGTTACTTAACTGTAAAAATATTTAGACCCGTTATAGGTATTCAAAGCAAAGCTTGATTGAATTTGCCTCAGAATTTCCTTAAGTAAACTCCTGGAGCAATCTCTGAAGAGTTAGCATCTGTCTTTCGGCACTCAGAGTGAGATAGCTCTCAGGAGGCTGGATAAAACAAACATACTTGCATCTTTTTGAAAAGGAGGATCAAGGAAGTAATAGAGAGCCTGCTTTTGTTTTCTGGAAAGAAACTAAAACAAAATAGCACAGAGCCTATTTACAAGCACTGAGATATTTAAGTGATTTAAAAATAGAAACACATGAAGCATGGAGCTGAGCAAAGAGAAATTGTTTGAGGGCAGTCTGATTTCTTTCTTGGACTTGATAACTTACCTGATGTGGTAGATATAAAATAAATCATGTATTCTGGGTTCAGGAAGTATTTTCACATGTTCTATACATTGTTCTCCCAATTAAATTAATAACATTTGTTCCAGCTGTAAGTACCTATAAAATGCATGCACAACTGGTTGGCAAAAAGGAATAGCTGGAGGCAGCAGCTGTCAAATATTTGCTGTTGAACTAGGAAAGCATTTAAATAAAATTCTATAAGAGTCTGTCCTGCATTTGATTTATGTTGGTATTTTGATTAACAGTGTAAATGGTGGATTAGAGAATACTTTTAGAGTTTACATAGGATACCAAGCTGACATGAATTCAGTTCAGATCAGAGGATGTGAATATAGAATTACGAAAAATGGAGAAATGTTCCAGAATCAACACAAAATTATTCACTAAGGACAGTTTCAAGTTACTGCTCTTGAGAAAATGTGTAAACACAAATTGCTGACCAACTGGCTGGGTAATTAGTACCGTAGAAACAGACGGGGGGGGGGGGGGGGTATAGTAAACAATTGCCAACAGTAACGATGGTGATTCTGACAAGGTTGTGTAATTCTTGAGTATGTTAACAATATTGACAAGCATGTATGTCAGAAAGAGCTAAATTACTGGCGAATCCTCAGCTAGCCAATGGTGTGCAACCAACCCTATGTACTGCGTTTTAAGGACAATATAGTCAAATTGGAGGAAATTTGGAAGACAGAATAACAAGAATGAGAAGTTAGAAAAAGAGAAGAACAAGATGAAAATTTGATCAAACATCTAACACTGAAAAGGTAGTTATGTCTAGGAAAATAATGCATTGTTCATCGTGCTTACCAGGAGAAGGATAAGAGAAGATTGCTCAGTTTATAGGAAAAAGTGTTTGAGATTTAATATTAGGAAAAGTTGAGGATGTTGCAGTATTTCCTTCTTGAAAGTTTAAAAATAGGCAGCTGAGGTATTATATGTTCAGCTTTAAAACAGGTGAGCTAAATCTCTTAAAGTTTGTTTTAGCCCATGATTTCTGTGATTTCTGTTTGCAACTGATTCTCTCAGTTTCATTAAGTGTATGGAAATAGAGGTTTAGTGTATAGAGAACCTGTGTGATTGAATTTGTAGTGATTCTGTTCAGGAGAAGCCCTAATATTTGACTCCTTGAACTATGGCTGTTTCACTTGGTGCATCTGACAGTCACTGTCTCATGTTTGTTCTGTTTCCTTCTGCCTAGGAAGAGAAATGCATGCAATGGGATTGGGGCCTTTTTATTGCTTTGTTTTATAATTGCACATATTAATTCATATTAAAGGAAGTGAAATAAAAAACACCAAGAGAGGAGGCTCATGAGGTTTGAAAGAGACCTTGGGTTTCTTTGATAGCTCAGCCTGTTTAATCTAGTTGTGTGGAGATTCTGCAGAAAGGACTAGCTCAATCCCTCAGAGGAGGAAGATTTTTAACTATAATCTTCACCTTGTAACAACTGCTTTTTCTCTCTGGTGTGGGAATCACAGCACTTAGACTCCACAGAATTGGCAACAGAAATTTTGTTTGTGTCAGTCTGTTATGTTCTCTTTTCCAAAGTCTACTCTTCATCTGTAATTTTGCAGCTTTTGTAATACTTGTCCTGTTTATCTTCACAGCTGCTTCAGAATTTTGAGATCAAAATTTCTCCCAAAACTGAACCAGTTCATGCCAAAACCCATGGACTTTTGACTCCTGGAAACTCCATCAATGTGAGATTTTCCGACAGAAAGTGACTCTCACAGGTTTTGGAAATACTTGTGTGATTTTCATGGGAACAGACTTGCATCTTATGGATGTTTAATCATGCTTGTTCTCTGGTTTGTAGGTATTTGGCAAAATGATCAAGTATTATGTTCTGCCTTAGTTCTAGCAGTACATAGCAGAAATTACCTCTTCTATGATAGATAATTACCCATATGAAAATATATACTGAAAAAATTCCTTCTTGCACTGGGAATCTCCTTCTACCTGGAAAGATTTCTAGTAATAACAATACATGCATTGAAAAATCCCGAAATTAGACATGTCGGTATCATTCAGTGGCTTTGTTACACTGCTTTGTCATAAAAGTCAGCTACTCAGTGAGTCTATTTGAGAGCAAGAGGATTACTATATAATATGTGAAAATTCGCGGCATTTATGAATTTATGTTTTCCTGTTTCTTCTCCTCCAGTGTCTTTTAAAAGTTCCCACATAACACTGAAATTATGAGATCACTTTTCTCATCTGTAAAATCATTTACTCTGTGTATTAAAAAATGAATACAGTAATAAGAAAAGATAGTAGTACAATTTATGTCACTTTGTTTAGACTCAAAATACAGAACAATTAAAAATTTATCCAAACGTAATCCCCATGAAACATTTCTATATAATTTTGAAAAAAATACAGATCTCAAAAATAAACATTTAAATGTCACATTGTAGAGTTATGAACCCAGGTGTCATCCTTATCACCAAAGCATAAGCTGCGTGGAATAGCACAAGCCACTTTCACTGTTCTAGCTAATATTATGCCAAAACCAAATGTAAATAATAAAAATGAAGTAGTTGTTACATTTTCATATCGTTTAATTAAAATACTACTATTAACTATCTTCACAGTTCTTCAACAGTAAGAACTGGAAGCTTCCCATTGTAACATGCTGAACTCATAGGCAGGTGCACAGTTGCTTTCTGCAGGATGGAAATGGGACTACTGAAGTATTTGGAGATTTTTTTACAATCTAGTGCCTAATACAAAGAGTGGACACCTGAAATGGTTTTTACCTCTTGCATGATACTTTAGAAAACTTTAGTGTCACTGCACTAACCTTACATTCTCATTTTTGAGAGAAACTTTACACCTTGGGTCCATGTTGTGCCTTGAACAACACTCAAACCTGCATACCCTAATATGAAATTAACTATGTATTTATGTATAGTTAACTGTTTACATGTCCAGCTCTGACTGTTGTTTGTGAGGTAGTTTAGTACTGATATCTGTAAACTTTTCAGCCATATGCAGAGTTAGAAAAAAGTTGTGCAACTCAGTTTTTAAAATTACAACATTTTTCTGTGTTCATCTAGCTGTAAGAAGTCAGAGAGGTACAAATGAAAAGACACACTGTAGTTTTAATGGTGTACATGAAATTCCATGTAGGTCACTACTACAGTCACATGTTGTAGTATTTTGGTTGCTTTTTGTAGTGCCTTTTCAAGGTCTTGACAAAAGAAAAACTAAAAAAAAATCTCCTTTGTATGGATCCCATATATGAAATAATAACACTAAATAAAATTGACCTGTGAGAAGATTAAATGCTTACATCATGACTTTAAAATGTTGATCCTGTATTGAGCATATATATGTACTATGAGAAAAGCAGGTAATCTGTGGAGGGTTTTTTACTTGAATGAGCTTGCCTTCTGATGCTGTTTTCCATGGCTTCACATTATTCCCTCTTTTTCTTTCCCGTTGTTATTTCAAATCGTCCCCACCTTAAATACAATGAAGAGAGTTGTATTTGCCAGAGCTAGCTGACATCCCAAAGGAGATGTTCTCTAACGGTCTGTTTAAAAGTCTGCGGACTGAGTATTACTCTTACCATAACTCTGCCTGGTTTTGTTGACTTGGGGACGAAAGAGCCCAAGCCTTGAGTCCAAATTTGGATTCTGTATGGTGCCCACCTTTTGCATTGTCATAGCATCAGTAGAAGCACCAGCCATTGCTATGTTGCAGTACGTTTGCTACTTGGTGTCAGTCCCTAAGTAATGCATCACTGTAGAAGAGGGGAAGAGGCATTTTAAAATGCTCTTTAAAGCATTTGAATCTTTTTATGAAAACAGAAAGCCTGTGATTTGTTTTAATAGAGCATCTATCCATGTAAGTTGTCTTTTATACATAATAAAATATTTATACAGAATTTACAAGTCCTGGTTCTTATTTTTATTGCTATTTATAATTGCATTTTTTCTTTAGCATCTTAGATGTTTTACCGTGTTAGATAGAAGATTTGCTGCTACATGGGAAGTTACTAGTTCAGCTAGAAAAGATGGGGATTCATACAAGAATTTAAGGTGTGTAATGACCTGGCTGTAGGAGAGATAATATTATATTAAGAGTATGGTCATTCTGCAGGAATGTTACTGGCAAAGTTACCCTAGGAGTGATTCTAATATTCTAATGTAATGGTTTGATTAATGACAATTGCTTACTACATGGAAGAGTATTAATAATATAAAGAGTGAAGGCACAAAGTGTACATATAAAAAAAAACCCCAAACAACAGAACTCAGAATGTAATAGAGCTGGGATAGAATTTAATAGCAAAAGACATGTATGTAGGGAGTAAAAAGAATTTGAGGAGCTCACCAGTTGGAAATTAAATGTGTAGAGGAAGACTTAGGTAATCACTGATGAGAAGAAATTGCAAATGTGTTGGAATAATGAAAAATACAGCCTAGAATGTATGAGATGAAGTATCTCTGATAGAGCTTGGGGAAGAATAGGTAAGAGTGCATCTGAAGTGCTATGTACAGCATGGTTATCTGTTCAAGAAAGGTGGTGTTTGATTTGAACAGGTAAGGCAACTGCTAAGATTACCAGGTTAATAAAATTTCTGTGAGTGGTGCTTTTTGCTCTTCCTCCCTGTGATTTAAGCAGATCACAAGCTTTGCAGATCAAGCCCTGGCACATCTGGAAGCTATGTAACCATGGACTTAGGAGAACTTGTTTCTTTGGACACAAAACTACGCTGACTTGATTATGCTCCTTCCAGTTGGATTAGATAGCAGGTAGTAGAAACATGGATATCTGCAAGATACTAAATGTATCCACAAAAATGTTCATGTAAATAGTCTGGAAAAGTGAATATTGAGAGAGGAGATAAATGTTCTTTTCAAATACCTTCAAGTTAAGGTGTTTACTCCTTAAAGGGCAATGCCTACCCAAACAAGTATCACCAGCTAGCCCTGAATAAGCTGGTGTAGAAAGTTTCAAGCCATCAGGAGAATGAGAATTTAGAATAAATTTACTGTGAGAAATGGTGAAGAAAAAAAAAAAACAAACCACCACCAAATGATGGAGCATGGTGAAAAGAATTCTGTAAAGCGATCGTTTAACTAGAATCACTGTATTCAGTTAGTCTGTTCTCTGTTTTTTCTTACTCTGTTGTAGGTACACAGGCGTGGAAGGAATACATGAGGTCAATGGTGAAGTAGTCACAACTCCATCAAAATTGTGTGCCACTGGTGAATGAAACTTATGAGGAACTTAAATACCCCGGCATTGATGATGGATGGAGAGTAGCATGCCTGGCAGCTGTGAACATGAGAGAAGTAGGCACTGGGTGTGTGTTTGGAGCTAGAAACAGAAGAGTTGTTCTGTCACGCACAGGACTGGGGAAGGGGAGTAGGAGAGCCACACAGAGTAGAGACTTGGGGCTATACCAAATAGATAATCTACGGAAGCATACATCAAGGTTAGGGAACTGGAGAGGTGAGCTGTGGACTCCATGTAGGATGGGGGAAGACTGGTTTTGATCATTGAGGTCTTTCCTTCTGAAGTTATGTTGTCACATAATGTTTATAACTTGAAAAAATGCTATCATATAATTACTAAATATTTACATCTTTGGTAATGCCAGACTTCCCCTGTGTGTGCCCAGGGAAAGACTGAAGGGATGTAACAGATCACTAATTCTTGATGTTCCAGAGCAATGTTAGTTTGCACTGGCAGGCTCCCGTGGAGGCAGAGGCATCGGAGTGTTTTTCACCTCCTGAAGTGTCAATAGAGGATTTACAAGGTCATGTGAAAAGCTGATGCCAAGATGATTTAAAATACTACCAAGTTATAGTCACAGTGCTGTACAGCTGCTTAGGACAGATGTAAATACATATGCCAATACAATCACTGTGGAAGACAAGTCCAACTGGTCTTACGCATTGGACCCTTCTGATTTTTGCAAGGTGATTGTCTCTGTCATGGACTGTATATATTGAAGCAAGATAAACTATGGTTCACTGGAATGTCTGTTGGAACATATTAGGTAAAAGGTCCAAAGTTGCTGGGTATTTCTTAGTCATATGTAGGTTTTCATGTAAATTTTACACCAGCAGCAGTAAAAAATAAAGTTAGATGGAAGAGTGTGAGTAGTAACTATTTTAATACCTCATCACTTCAAAAATACGTATTTGTATATATCTATGCACAAAAAAAAGGGAAATATTTTATCCTCTGTGATTATTAGTCACTTACTTTTTTCCCTTTCAAAGGGTATTGACACAGAAAATAAGTTAATGTATATCCAGATCTTGCAAATATTGTTTATTCATGTTCATGCTGAATTTAAAAAAAAAAAACCCATGCATATGTCACGTGAGTCTTTTAAAAATAATTTCATCTGAGAGTTTCCCCTGTGGTTTCCAAAGTAATTTTCTTCAAGAAACCCACTGAAAGTACTTCTCTGTGGTTTCGGTACCACTAGGTGGTGCTGCCTTAATAGTGTTCCTCAGTAAAAGTCCGTGATTATGTATCTATGAAAAAAAAATTATAGCTAAAAGCAATGTACTTACTGTAACTTCTTAAAGATAGAGGAGTTTTGTTATACGTGTTTTACAACGACTCTTAGCCCTCGTATGTGTAAATGTGCTCAACCTGTGTTCATCTTTTGCATTTACTTGCTTAAAACAGGAATTTGGATGTAACAAATAGTACAGTATGTCTGAAGTTTCATGGAGCCCTCGTTAGAGAAAATCCAGCCTTTGCAGTCCCATGTGCCTCATGCTGAGATTTATCTTTAACGGAGTTTGTTAATCATTGAGCTTTGCCACTACCTGCTATCATGCAAAATTCAAAATAAAGACAGTTCCTACTCTGAAGAGATTACAAATCTTGGTGAGAGAAGAGTAAGGACAGGAAATAACGGAGGGGGTATTTATTTCGTGTGTTTCAGGCCCTATTGTAAATTTCAGTCCTGCACTGCAGTAAACAGGGGATCTTCTGACACCATTTAAAGGGTAATGTACCAACCTTGGCAATGTTTGAAACATACTGTTTGCTGCCAAGTGTTTATCTAGTTGGGAAACAGTTAAATTGAAGTGTAAATTGAATTACAATACAATAGAAGCCCACTTTACTCAGACAACGAGAAGGCTGGAGTCAGGGATTTTGGAAGGAAGCATCTGAGGGATAAACAACTGCAAGAGTGTATTTGCTACAGTTGAGTTTCAGGCTAAGATCTGCTTTTACCATTATTGTTTCAAATCAGTCAAGTGTAGAATTGATGTCTAAACCAGAAGTTGAAAGGTGTGAGCAGATTGTTCAGATTGCATTGTTTCTGTATTTTTGAGAGAAAAAAATTGGAAGTACGAATGAAACATTTTTCTTAAAGGCAAAAAGTTGTGTGCTTTCCCCTGTGCAGGACATGAGCCATGGATTTGCCCAACTTTGCTGAAGTTAACCAGTATCTTTTCAGAAAGAAAGTTGCTCAGGCAAATTCGAGAAACCAGTAAGCAGTAGTAGCTCTTTGGGATACATTTAAAGTAGGTTAAATTTGTCTGCAAAACGCAGATAAGGATTTGCATTCAGGTTGCCACTTGTCACCTGAACTGCAGAAAGTTTGTGGGGGCTCTTAGCTTCTGACAAGTGCCAAATAATGCAAGAAACCTGCAATAAAGAATATTTAAGCAAAGTTGCATTGTCATGAGCCAGGAATATGCATGCAGGCAATTACCAAACTGACCTGATATGCATTATCTTAATAATTTGTCTGAATATTAGCATTTACAGGAGATTTGTACAGTTTAAAGTGCATGCTGGGACACAAACGGGAAAGGCAGAATAATATGAGATAAAGTGATGCCCATATGAAAGTATTTCACATAAGACATGCACACAAAAAAAACCTCCTCAACCATACAGAAGCAAGTAACTGTTACAAGTGGTCTGGAAAATAGCATCATGTGGTATCCTCCCCAACACCAAATGTTGACGTGATTAAAATTAGAAAGGATGCCAGCTTATGAAGGCCATTTTTTGGAAGTATTTGTGGGAAATGTCAAAGAACTGTAGACAGAACATGACTAACATGCTAAAGGAATCGTTGACAGAGAAATATGTGATACATCAATGTTGACACATCCACAATTACAGCCAAAAAAAAAAAAATCAGATTATTAGGATGCAAGAAATTGTAACATGGACAATCTAGGGTGTGCAATTAAGTGAAACCCCTATAATGTACATTAAAGATGCTAATTTGTGATAGAAGAGAAGTCTTTGACCTGGGTCTCAGGGAAGCTGATAAGAAGGGATGCTTAAGAATTTTTCTCAGATAAGTTCTTAGATAATATCAAGATTTCATCCATGTTAACTCTAGCAGCCAGGTTCCTTTTGGCAATTGGTTATCAGCTGTTTGTTTTTCTAACTGAATTAGTGCTTACCTTGGCTTACAACTGCAGGTGTAGACAAAGAGAAGGTTAAAAAAATGTTTAGACAAGTCTCCTTCAGTAGCTCAGCTTGTGAAGGTCTTTGTCTCCTTTATGCAGATAGGGGTAACCACTAGAATTTGCTTGAAGATTCCCAAATACTGCAGAGATAGTCTCATCCCAGATGGAAAAAGGAAGCATTAACTCTAAATGACTAAAGAATCAAAAAGGTATGTGGGAATTAGTTACATGTATCTGGAAGGGCTTGGTTAAAAATTGTCATCTAAGATACCACTGAAAAGGCAATCAATATTTCACTGTCACACATAGATGTTTAGATGCTTCTTTTATGTTATTGTGACAAATTCATAGATAACAAATGTGTAGTAATTATGATAACTATGAAACACCAGTTATTTTCAGATGAAGTTGTATGAAATAACATACAATTATTTTCACACAGAATTCATCCAAGACATAATAATTTACTAGATGCTAGTCAGTTTAGTTTTGCGATAAAATAGGTATCAGTGCCAGAAGTGCGGGCAGCCATTTATCTGGCTTCTATCCTGTGTTGTATTTTAATGGTGGTTACAAAAAATCCCAACTTTGCAGATTTCTGAGACATTAATCTCAGCTGGCGAAGCTTTCTAATTCATGTCTAATTCATGTCTAATTCATTTCTAATCATGCAGTTGATCCATCAGTCTTCTCACCAGCTAAGACTGCAGGGAATGGCTGCATTTACCCATTCATTGGCTATGTGAGATTAAGTCAACGCAGGAAAGATTCTAATTCAGCCATGCTACTCTACCAAAGCAAATGTCTCTAATGTTTATCTGTTTGCAAGACTGAAGGTTTTAGGCCGACAGTGAACAGTTTCAGTGTGTTGAATTCCACTTTCTACATCTTCTGATGTTGGGTCATCTTGATGGATAAGACATTATTGGTGAATGTATAGCAGGAGTTAATGTTTTAATCTGTCGTGACACTGGGCCACATTGGAATGCAAGAGTAGTAATTTTAAGTACTGCAATTATGTTGATGTATAGTTTGATATTATGTGCACTTATAAGTACTTTCTAATGTTGGCGTTTCACATCTAATACTATGGGAGAGGGAGAGTGCAAATAAAATTTATGTAACTATTTGGCTAGAAAAAAATTACAAATAGAACACTACCCTCATTCTATTGGCACAGAAAATAGCGGTCTATTAATGAGTCTCTGCCATGAGAAGTGATAAAATGTCAATTGTTCAATTCAAGTAGAATTAAAATTAATTAAACTACAGAAAAATATACAGTGGATGGGGAACAATCGTATGCTTCCCAGATGATGGGTTAGGTCAGGGTGCTGAGGCTTTTCCGCTGTATTGGCCACTTCTCAGTAGAGAAAATCTTTCCTAGGCCTTTGCTTCACTTTTATGACTAATATTTCAACCGCATAATGCAAGAAAAAAGTTAGGAGAAAAGAGTTCATACTTTTTAGATGTCTTTAAGATAATGCAACCAGTGGAAGCAGCCTCCAGTTCTTTATTGGTTATCAACATGTTCTTGGCATCTAAAATTTGGAAGTCTAATGCTGGACCGCTTGACTGGAAGAGTGATGTTTAGCCTCAGAAGCAGTGAACAGTGAGAATCCATTATTTATTTCTCAGGGATCTATAAAGAAGGACTAAAACAAGGAAGTGTGTTGTGTCATACTTTAGTGTTTTTATGGGACATTTTTTAAGAGGATGGCAAATCAAAAAAGGTAAGAACTGCTAGCTAGAAGATATTTTCCTTGGTTGGTTTCTGTGATTCTGATTTGGTTTTTTAGTGACTAGTGGTTTTGTAACCAAGGGGCCAAAAGAAACAGGTGTCAAAGACAGCATTGATGCAGTATGTTCTTTGTCATCAACTGGGCATTGCTATGGGATGGATAGGAACCTCTAACTGCAAGAGAATGGGGGACTAGTGCTTGTTGTGTCCAAAGAGCTGTCTCTACCCTTCCATATCAATGAGTAGGAGCCTGTAAACTATTTTTTTAAAAAAGAGCATAGCTGATCTGATTAGCTTTACCAAAACACGTCTAGGGCACAGTTCCATCCCATATGGTCTAAAGCCAAAAATTGTGTGTGTTTATATGTATCTTTTCTGATATTTATGTAAGATGATGAAGACTTGTTTGCTGTGAGTTTTGTGGATAGGATAATTAATGAAATATCTTCAGGATACATTTCATTAACGGCAAGGTCAAACCTTCTTGTTCTCCGCCCCTTAAAAAAAGTTTCCTATATAGAGTGGGAATATGTAATTTCAGTAGGAAAGAATTCTGTGATTCTGTGAATTGTGTGGTTTCTAGGATTATCACACCCCTATGAGGCTATGAGTAGAAGTAGTATTGGTAGGATTGGCAGCTGACTTGTACCTATTTGTTGCTCTGTTTAGGGAATGTAGGGTTGCTTGCCTTGCTGAATGTTTACCAAGTAAGTCTTGGTAAACCTGGAACATGTTGGCATGCTAGGAAGGGTTTGTTTTGTTTTGGTTTGGTTTGGTTTACATCTAGGATCTCAGAAGATCTGTCAGCATGCACACACCCAGAGGATAAGGCTGTGCAAGATTACTCTTATACAGGCCATTTGCTTTGTCTTGTGATGGAGCTCACTAGTGTTATATAAACTAAAAATACTGTTCTCTTGTAATAGTTGCCTTTTAGGTTTCTGTTTGCTACCAGTTTCTGGAAGATAAATGAGCAGCTGCAGTGTGCAGTGTACTTATTTTCTCATATCTGTTTGTGAGTATGAAGTCTTCTATTGCTCACAGTAGTGTGACAACAGTATTGGAGCTATAAGCAAGCTAATGACCCCAGTGAAGGAAGAGTAGATGATGAACAGTCTCTTCCCAATCCCCAAAGCTAGAATATAGAACAACTACATCCTTTGGATTTGAAAAGATCAGACCATAACTGAAATTTTAATTTTTTTTTCTTTTTGTAATAAGACATTCAAAATTTCTAAAATCACAACACTGGTCTAAATGGTATCTGGGGAAAAAATGTGTGAACAAAAAAGCCGTACGGACAGAGTAGGAGAAATTAGATTAGTTTATCATGATTTTGCACTTTTTTTTTTTAACAACAGACATATTCTGGATGTTTATTTGAAATAAAATATTTGCAATAAGCAGTTTCACTTTCATTCTTCTTTGCATATAAGATAGAATTACTGAGTGGAGAAACGGCCTTTTCAGAAAGGGGAGGAAAACGTTAGCAGTAGCTGTAAATTATAGCTTGTTTTCACAGTTTCAGGTTCCCATTTCAAGCAAGAATTTATCTGACACATTTTCATGCAGGTTCCTTTGTTTCCTCAAAGGTGTCAGATGGTGACAGGGAATGAAAATATTGAAGCCTTTCCTTCCTCGAATTTGGAGTTACTCTATTTGGGTATTTTTGGTTATTTTCAGTTTCTTGTTTAGATTGAAATGTGTACGTGAGCACTGCAACTCATGCAACTTTTTTCCTTTATAGGGACTGGTCTTTGGGAAACCTAGCAAACTTCCAACTAGTCAATCTTTCCCTTCAGCTAATATGGTAGAGGCTCAAGCTGGTAGCGTAGATGCAGCCAGGTTTAGTTCACACATTCAGCCCAGGTTTGTGCACGTAAGTTTGACCTGGTTTATCAGAATTAGCTGGTCAAATGAGGTTAGCCTGGCACCACGCTCCTGTTTTGGCCCAAGTAACTTCAGTTTTGTGAAACGTCTGCCTGAATGTGGAGATGTGAGACTACCTCGTCATTTTGCGTTGCTCTTTCTTGACTTTCTCATCACTGTACTCTTTCTTGTCAAGTTTTTGCCACATATCAAACCAGGTGATGCTGATTGTGACCACATTCCCCTGGCAGGAAAGAGATCCTCACTCCTCTTAAACTATCAGGGCTGTACCTGCAATAAATAGCTATAGGAAGTCTGCATGAGGGGATATAAATGGGGAAAGCAAAGCACTTAAGGATTTCACACAGTGAAGGGACCGGCGTCTCACATGTGCAAGGGAAGGGGCGTACTGCTCCTAGTCAACACATTAGGAGCAGTTGTGGGAAGAGTAGAAGGAGGTTCTCTGGTTGTTTTCCAAGCAACACATTTTTGCAATATAGAAACTAAATTTATCTTTACCTACATATCCAAGAGAGAAGTATCACATCTCATGTCTTCTCTTAGCTTATGACTCAATGTCACTATCATCAAAGTATGCAGGGAAAGAAATCACCACGAATGCCTTAAAATAAATGAAAATGTTGAAGCAATGGCTTAATTCTCCCTACCTTTCTGGTTTTGAGTTTTTGGGATTCAGATTTTGATATTTTCTTCTTGTCTAGAAACCTATTCATGTGATTCCAAAAGGTGGGCTTTTGAGAGAACATGCTGTATTCCTAGTAAAGACGTTGAGATGCTGCAACATTTCCAGACCTGTTCTTTGGCTTTCAGAGAAAAGTAATAGAAATAGCATATATTTCCATCACTTGTACAGTGACATGGTAAGAAAAAGTTTCACAATTTAAGATGTTTGGTTGGTTTATCTGATAGAGTTGCCTTGTTTCGAAATAGAGTTTGGAAACAAAACAGAAGTTTAGCTTGACATTTATGTTTATTCCTTCTAGTATGCTGATGACCCTGATACCTGTATACAGGAGGCTGTGACTCATTAAACTGTCGAGGATGCTTACTTCAAGACTCTGTAAATGTTTTCTGTTAAATTTGACAGGGACACTTCAAGATGTCAGGGCATTGAACGATACGTAAAAATGTCATATAATCTGTGAAGAGAAATGTATCAATTCTAACTAGGTGACCCTCAATTCTAAGGCTCTGTAATATTCCATAGTCAATCATGGATCACATATTTGTCTATGAATAAAAGAAAACTGGTAATTTACCAAAGCTGGAAACAGCAAAGTGTCTGCAGCTGTCAAGTACAGTATTTAGAATTTAGGTAAGATTCCACGTTGGAATAGCAAGAGCTGTTCACATTAAAACCCATTTTGATGGGATCACCTGCTCTTTTCTTTCAGAATGGCTTATGCTTCATTCCTGGTTTGCTAAGTTTTCTAAGTACTATCGCAATGCATGGACCCTCATTATTTTTACGGTGGACTATCTGAGTGATGCAGCTGGCATCTAGATAACTAAATGATTCCAGTGCATGAAGGCTTACATACAGTAAACATCCACTTTAATTCTCTCAAATCTGTTCTTTTCTTTCCACTAGAAATTAACCCTTTGGTGGGCACCAAATAATAGTATCAAGAATAAAGCACATGCATAGTTTGAAAAGTTCCTTAAAGTGTTTATAATATCCAGAAGCATTGTTTTCCTACATTGGATTTTTTGACTACGAATGCAAACATTTGTATTGATTTACCCTTAATAAAAACTAGTGATTCCGAGAGTGGTTTTTGCAAAGTTGTACAGTTAACTTTTAAATTACTTGCTGTGGATCTTTAATTCTTTTGAGGTCTTCACTGTTTTTCACTGAATCTTTATGAAAGTCTTTAGCAGACTTGATAAAGCGAGCTGGTGGAAATGGCTGAGTTGTTACAGGTAAGAATAATTTTTTTTTGCATTTGTCTGTGTTGTGTTTTCTGTGGCTCAGTCCTGGTTCAGGACTAGGAAAACACTATTATAAATGTCAGTAATTATTAATTAGAATAGATTGTATAGTAAAGGTGTATTGAATACGTGCAGAATTTGGCACTTGCCCAAACGATAAGGTTACAGTCCTCCTTTTCTGAAAAACCAAATCCCAAACACCAAAAGCAAAGAGATGGATAATTCTGAAAACTGCACAAATCTGAAGTGATAGTGAGCTTACAGTAAACGAAAGTGAGATAGCTCTTGTAAACAATTTGTACTGAATGAGTCACTCAATTTCGTTACCAAGGAAATAAAATGAGGCTAATGGTATTGGAAGCAAGGAGGAAGACACTGCAACTGGGGCAACTGTCACCATTACAGAAGTCTACTTGGCATGGTTATCACCAATGTGAAACCTTGTGGAGGTTTATTTTATAGAAAATATTTTCTGGGTTTGATGATGATTTGTGCTGATGATATGGTATCCTGGTGATATGATATCCTTTGTATGATTCCACTGAATGGGCCGTGTGTTCTACCATAGGTATAGGCAGGGATAGAGTGGCCCATCTTTTAAGGGTATACAATTAATTTCCATTTTAAAAATATTTTAATAAATAGTAGAAGTCTTCCAGAATTCTCAGAATAATTTCCAAAGCAAGCATGGGATTCATTTACCTGCTCCTTTGTGGATTGATGATAATGACAAAAAAAAATAGTTTCGTATGTGCCAAATCCCTTCTTTTCCTGCATGATGGGGCAGGAATTTTGGTAAGCTTCTTGAAGTGTATTTGTGCAAAGCTTACAGATCATTCCCATTCTTTACTAACTTTATTTATTAGTGAAGAGTAGTTAATCTGTTACAAATTCAGGGCCTAAGATGACTTCGTGGTACAGGCAGAAAACAGAAAATAGCTACATGCAGCTAAATCGAGCAACCAAAAATGCACATGGAAATGCAGTGAAAAATCTGCCTAAGTTTTGAGGTGCTGGTAAGATATCTCATGAACACCACATAATTCTCAAGAATTCAAGCAAGCTTGCAATCAAGGGACAGTCTTCAGAGGGATATGAGACAGTTTTAATGTAATTTTATTTCCTACCTCTCCCTCTTTCTGAGTGGGTAAGTCTTTCTGAACTGGACTGACAAAGCTCTCAGCTTTGGAGCCTTCTCTGTGCTACGGTATTAGGTAGTTTTTGGTGTTTAGGACACGAGAAGAGTCACTTAGGTATCATCTTCTGTTTCTCATAACAAGATAGTGAAGAGATTCAACAGAAGTTGTGTTTGAGAGATGTGGGCGAGAACACCTTCTGGACACTATTTTTAAATCCGAGTTGTTTCATCTTGTTTTAAGGGACAGAATACATAACTGGCAATGTTTTATCTATTATTTTTATGGCAGAAACTTCCTTATCTTTCCCAGCATCTTTCTGTGGGAGAACAAAAGGAGAGTTTGCATGAGAATATAGTTAGAAAGGAATGCTAAAGCAAACTAGATAAGGGTGAAATCAATGCCTGAATTACCCTTGATAATGTTATCAGGTTAAAAGGAAAGACAGAAGTCACCTTTCCTGGATGTTTTCCCAGAAGAATGCATGATCTGCAATGGAAAGAAAAAAGTGAGCAAGCTCTTTAAGGCAAGCGAGGTTGGAGTCAAAACTCGATTAGGTTTTGCTACATAATATATTTTGTGTAATTTGCTGTTTCCAATGTGTTGGATTTACTGTCTTTAATCCTTCAAGTGACATCGGCAAAGCAAGGGAGTGGTACTGGCAAT
The DNA here is from genome assembly GCF_034619465.1 of Leptosomus discolor. Classification (NCBI taxonomy): domain Eukaryota; kingdom Metazoa; phylum Chordata; class Aves; order Leptosomiformes; family Leptosomidae; genus Leptosomus; species Leptosomus discolor. The sequence continues at coordinate 16,461,455 of NC_141395.1, read as the reverse complement.
GAGTGAGACCAACTGACTTGTAGTGTTAGGCGTGGAGTTAGAGCCTGAACAAGACTATGGATCCAAACAACCAGAGGGTTTGGAGTTGTTTAAAATGTGAGCCTCAGCTTTGAATACAAACAAGAAATCATGACTGAAATAGACCCATCTTGTGTTATATTAATACTTAGGGAGAAGGGCTTTAGTGTTCTTGGAATAATTTATTGGAAATAATATTATTTAGTATGAATCTAAACATTTTAATAATCTATAATGATATATATATATTTGCCGTAAACATCTTTAATTAACTGAGCTCTCCTAAATATTTTATAAAAACAATAATTATAAAGTTTAAATCAGAACTCCTTGCTGAAAATAAACAAAAAATCAATTTTACTGCGTTTTAATCTTCTCTGTAACAGGAGCAGAGAATATATACTTCTAGTTTCATGAATGGTAGAGACTGCTACTATTGTAATTTTAAAATTATTTTATTTAAATGAATCTGATTATATACAAAAGATTTTGCTACCAGTAGCAGGGAAGCAGATACATTTTGGTTATCACGGCTTGCAGCTCTAAACACAAAAACTACAATTAAAAGGCTTAAGTCAAAAAAAAATAAAGGTATCTTAATGGACATTGCTGAAACCACTCTTTAAAAATTAAAATTTTATACCAGTTTAAATTAGGAATTGTGAAGAAAACATCCTGCTCCCAGATGAACAAACTTGGCAAAACAGGAATAATAATAATAATAATTAAAAAACATGTAACAACAATTTGTGCAATGAAGGGAATAAACTGTACCTAAACTACAAAATAATAGACTCCAACCCAGCAAGCACTTAAGCACATGCTTAATTGTAAACAGGTGAGCTGTTCATCGCTCTTTATTGAGACAACTGAGAAGTGAAATGGATTTATGGTCCTGAGACCTAACATGGGATTTATTGACTAGAGTATTAATCAATTAAGAAAGCAATAAAAAGGCCACGGTAGGGATGCACATGTTAAATATGTGTGTTTGTGCTATTGTGTTTGGCAGATTTGCTTCTTCCCTATGAACTGTGTAAACGAATCATACTGTCAGCAGGGAGGTGGACTACAGGTGGGTTTCACAACGGCTCTCTTTAGCTATTTAAGCTATTCATCTAAGCTCCCTCTGTAGCTAAGGGGAGAGACGTTTCTAGAAGCTGTTTTACCTTTCTGGTCCTTTGGAGGTACTGGTTTCTCTCTTTCAACTGTAAAAGGAGCCTAAGTGACTCAGCTTCAGTTAAACTACATATGTTTAGATGGGTACAGTTAGGTGAAATGAAGTGTCCTAGGGTCTAGTGTCAGAATAAACGAGACAACTATGCACATACTGAACTTAATGAATCTCAAGGGATGGGTATAAGCATCGAGTTCTGTTTCTTTTAACTCCAGTCATGCAGAGTCCATCACTAACGGCTTCTAAAAGGTTAGACAGCTCTGCCTCACAGTGACACGAAGCATAAATGAATATAAGTGTTAAGTTGCTAGCCTGTATGTTTACTACTTTGTGCAGTCCTACTGACAGACACAATCATTTACATTTGTAGGATTGTAAAAAACATAAGCTTGAGATCAAAACGGTGGTGGATGGACATGGGACTGAAACCTCTCCTGTCCACCAAGCAACAGCCTTCAGCACATATCACCTGGCTAAAATATGTTCAAATGCATAGCCACTCATAGTACGTGATGCTCACTGGGTCATGCAAGGGGAATACTTTTTGTGACACACCTGGAGCCCTGCAAATGCTTTGCAGCTTTGATGCTGATCCAATCAAGCACAGAAATAACTGGGACATGACTCATGCTGAGAGGTGGATGCTTGCTGTTAATCCCAGCTTTTAAAATGTACACAGTTTGTCATCGTTTTTCATTGTGGTGAATGTGTGTGTCTGGCCACTTTTGTTTCCCAATTGTCTGATGTTTGCCATGGACTCTCTTTTCAGCTCATGTGCTGCAGTTATTCGCTTTTCACTTGAAAGGACGTAATCAGACAAAAATCCCTTCAAAACCAGTTTCACTGAAGAAAAGACCAAAGCAGGAGAAGCAAATATATGAGGTAGGACAGAGAGGAATGTGTTCTGACCCTGAAACATCTGCTCTTTTAAACGTGATGTTACAAATGTTTAACCACATGTGCATCTTTCAGTCTTAAAAGCTCAGCTAAAGAGGAGATGGGGAGTAAGGGATAAAGAAAATGGGATATTAATTATGTTTCAAGGTGATACTGGACAGTGAAATGCTGCAAAATTAGTGGTGATACTGGACAAGAAAAGTAACATGAAAATACCTAGTAAGGCTTGAAATTATGGGCAAAATGAGATGCATTTGGGACAAATGCACAGTTGTTTATCTGTAGAAAAAACACAGAGATGTGAACACTAAGTGTAAAGGTAGAAAGGAATTGAACAAAATTGCAGTTTGCAATACAGTGTGGCATCACAGGTATGCACACGCTTCAGCCTGAATATGTCTTATGTCATTGTACTTCCCAAGTGCACATGCCCAAGTATTTTGTTAAATAGGAATAGTATGTCTGCTAACCTAAGTGAAGTACAGCATGGATTTAAACTGGTTTCTGAATGAGGCTTTTTGTCATTAAAAAAAAGCCATTGTCTTAACAGGCGAGAAATGCAGAGGCATTGTCTCATGAGGCCTCACAAAGAGCTGTTGACAGGTTCTCTGCCCACAGTTTCTGAAGGCTCTGGCAAGATAATTGTTTTCATTCCAAGTTCTGAATGAACAGAAATAGCACTGAAGCGAAAATGGGAAACAATAAATGAAATATAAGATTAAAAATCTGGCCTAGCTCTCTCAAGTAATCATCTTCAACATTGTTGCTTTAGATCGCAATAGTGAGTGCTACACTACTCCCTATGTGTGAATCTCTGTGGATAATGGTCTTCATCTGGCAACATGACTGTGAAATCATCTAGGAACACAGGTAGGTTTTGGTACTACCTTGCAATTAAAATAGGTGTAAGAAATGCAAGTCTCCATTTAAACAACGGCAAATGTAAGTTCTTTCAACATTTAAATTGTCTGCAGAGCATTGGTTTGATCGATGCTGTGCTGGGTGCACACAGAGCAGAGGTGAGCTCCCACAAAGCCGTAGTGAGATGAGCGTGCAGAAGCAGGCTGGGGAGGAAGCTTCCCCACTACCTGACCGAGCCCCAGTGTGTGGAACTGAGGGAAGCTTTGGAGCCGAGTATTAGGAGATGAATAACAGCACTGAAGTGGCTTCCTGTATTCCAGGAAGCAGAGCTTTGTCCTACCTTGTGAAGGAATAGAGTTTCACAGAAGGTATTTGCACAGTAAGTCTAGCAAAGCACGACCGACCTGTTGGGGTGAAAGCGATGACATTAGTGCAGCGTACGCAGTCAGGCAGTCCGGGCGCGCTGAAGGGGGACAAGAGCAGGCAAGGGGCAGGTTGTATACTTGGGCCAGGAACAACCACACTGAAAAGCAGTTGAGTCACAGCTGAACAATAATACCGTACAGACTAAGGCAGCAGGAATTTGGGGGAAGTTAGGTGTATAAAGCACTCTGTGCAGTCATGGTTGGTTTTCTTCCAGTAAATGCCCTGCGACTGCAATGACTTCTGTAGTGGAGACATGCAAAGCGCTCCACTGTCACCATTGCTCCCTAACTGGAACAGCCATGCTGAATCCAAATTCTTGTGCAAATCCAAAAACATATAAAAAGCTGCTGCCACAGCACATTCAAAGTTCTGTACAAACATTAAGTAATTAGCTGTCCTAATGTTCCTGTGAGACAAGTTGCTCGATTGATTATTCCAGTTTTCAAAGAGACAGGGCTGAGGTGAAGGCATTTAGCTGTGTCCCATAAAGATTGGTACATTAAAGGATGAAATATTTTGAAATTTCACCTTACTTTTTAAAATCAGGGTTTTGATTCACTTACAGATAACCCCCTCCCCAATAGAAATTTCTCACTTTCTAAAGATCCAGGAAAATAATTTGAAAAGTACGTTTGTTGCATAAATTTATGAGTATGGACAATCAGCGATAGCACTTAGTGGTACAAATCTCTTGAGTAAGAATGCTGTTTTGCTGCAGGATGAAAGGCAACGACAAACTCGTATCATCACCTAAGATTAACCAGTCTGTGACTACTAATGAAGACTAATAAGAGTCAGCATTTCCCCTTGCTCTTTTTTTTTTAGGTACTAGGGGCTCACCGCTCCGGTGCGGGAGACCCCTCAGCATCTCTCCCTCCATCCCACCTCCAGCTTCGCGATGCTTCCCAGCTTCTCCCCACCCTGCCTGCTTCCTCGGAAGCAGGCAGGGTGGGGAGAAGCTGGCAAACACCTTCCCCCAATTATTTTCCCCCTTCCCCAGCTAGCATCACCATCATCGCACCCCTCCCGGGGCGACGCGCGGCCCCTTTAAGGCGGCGCGGGGCGCACTGTCCCTTTAAAAGGCGGAGGGCGGGAGGCGGCGGCCGTGGTGGCGGCGGCGGCAGCGGCGGCCGGGGCCAGGGCCAGGGCCATCGCCAGCCCGCCGGGTTCTCTCCCCCCCCCCCCGCCCCCTTCCTGTCGTTCCGCAGCCACCCGTTAAAAAAAAAAAAATAAGGAGGCAAGATGGCCGAGCTGGGCAGCAAGGGGGTCACCGCCGGGAAGATCGCTAGTAACGTCCAGAAGAAGCTCACCCGGGCGCAGGAGAAGGTAAGGGAGATTTGGGGGGTGTAAGGGGGGGTGCGCTGCTGCTGTTGCACCGGGATGGTGGGGGGTGGTGGTGAGGGTAGCGGGGATGACACCCCCTCCCGAAAGCAGAGATGCGTCTCACTGTGGGTGCAGCGCCGTCCCTGACCCGTCCCTCCCCGGGGGGAGGGTGGCAGTTGCCTTCTCTGCCGCTGGCTTTAGGGCCCCTTTGCATCCCGAGAATGCAGAGTACCGCTGTGGTGAGCTGTGAGGGTTTACCGCCCGTCTGCAGGCTCAGGAGAGGCAGAAACATGGCATCGGATTCGGCTGGGAGAGGGGAGGGAGGAGAGAGCGCCGCACGGGTGTTTTAAATACGTGGATGCTTATTGTTTCAGCAGGAGGAGACCTTCTTGCATGGTGTTTAGGTTGTGCTTTATGCGGCAGTTTCAAGAGCAGTACTGTATTCTAAAGGAATACGTAACCTCAAAGACGGTGAGGAGAAGGACGCTTGCTTCCCTATCTTCTAACAGCATGGCGTGAGAGCCGCTACTTGTTTTGCTGACCTTGAGCTCCAGGTTTTGGAATGGCCGTAAAGCAAAAGCCACACGGTCTTTAAAGATTGTGCCTATGTCTGCTGAGGGAGGGGTGTTTTTTGAATCCCGGGAGCCCTTTCGCTGCTCTCCACCCACCTCTGTGCCAGCAAAAGGTGCCAGGAATATGCAATGGATACTTTTCACGTTCATCTCTCTGGCATGCTGCATCTGCTGCCAGATGCCTGCTCTGTGTAGGGATTATCAGACGTTTTACGCAGGGACATTGATCAGCTGCTTTTATCTCAGGCACAGTCATCTTAGTCTTCAGTGATTTGCTGTGAGATGACATTGACTGAATAAGGACTGGTGCATCTTCGAGGGAGGGAGGGTGAACAGATCTGCCCACTCCTGCTCTCGTTCCCTGGGAGTTATCTTTAGCAGCTAGATTTAATCTAGGAGGTTTGGGATTGGGTGCAGTGCTGGCCTGAGCCTTGTACCAACTCCGGCACTGTCACAAAATGCTGCTGGGTCAGAATGGCCGTTGGGCCTAATGTTGCACATGGTGCTTCACTAGTTTAAGCTCATTTGCTGAGACTAGGCGAGTGATCTGAACTTTCCTGGTTGCTTGGGAAAAAACCCCAAGTGAACAGCAGATCCAGTGTGGAACTGGTTGCAGCAACAAGGTCCTGGCTTTGCTCCATTCATGAGAGTGAGTGTGGCCACCTCTGTGGTTTTTCCCCTCACTGCAGTTCCAGGAGGGGACAGGGCAAGGGAATCTGTCTCCTGGTGTCTAGTCCACCCTGAACTCATTGTAGATGCTAAATTCATTCTGTGTTAGCCACCAGATGGCAACCATATTTTTAGTTAGTATGAAGGTAGGTGGTAGAGGCTGAGCTCCTTGGCCTGCTGATGAAGTTATTGTATGTATCAGTGCAGCTTGGAGCCAAGTGTGGCCTGCCAGGCCCTTCCCTGGCTTCTTAAATCTGAATGCAGACAGGTTCTCTTCCTAGGGAGAGTTTTCCACAAATTCCTCTCAACTGGAGATCCAGTTCACTTCCTTGCTTATTCCCTGGTGGTGATTTGGGATGTAGGAACGACAACAACAATAATAATCGAGAGTTTAGCTGTGTATTGCAGGTAATATAAACAATCTGGGACCAGTTGTTTGTCTTTTTACACAGAAAAAGCACAGCTCGTTTCCTTCTAAGGAGAAAAGGAAAATAAACTCAAAGCACTTGCTTAATAAGTTAACATGAATTCTAGGCCCTTCAGACATTGTTATCCTAATGCAAACAAAACAACTTTGCTCTCTGGGCTCTCAAAAAAGAAAAAAAAAAGGGCATTGCTTGCTTCATTGTCTGACTTGCCCCTTCACACTGCTTCAGCTTCATCTCTAACAATTCTCCTTTCGTGAGGTATTAGATATTTTACTCTTGTCTCTAAGGGACAGGCTTTCACTGAGGCAAACGTGAATGTTAGCTTTCAGTTGAGTGGAAAGATACAGCTGAATACGAAGGCACTGGTGGTTATGGCACTGTACTGGTGTTAGTCTTCTGGTATTTAGTTTTAACCTGTGATGCTGTATTTAGCAGGAAGGGTAAATCATGTGTCTGGAGATAAAGACTAGTTGTTTAAAAAAAAAAAAAAGGGTAATTTAAAAAAAGGTAAGCAGAAGTATGCAGAGGTAGATCTGGGTACACAACAGACCAAGCACTTAAAAATGTATTAGATTTTTGTGAAGGCATGCTGACTGACTGGGGTTGAACTTTCGTTTTTGAGTCTTAAAGAAGCTGACAGTGTGTTTTGTCTGTATCTTCTTTCGATTTGAATCTAGGGTAAAAATTCTTGCCCTCAGAGTGGTATCTCCCTCCCAACTTGAGCCCCGAGGCTTTGACTTCAGCAGTTTCCTTCGTGGTGAATTTAAGCCTTGTGTTAAGCGAAGAATGATGTCTTTTTGTTCAATGCAGAATTCACACTGAAACACTGTACACATCCTTTTTTCCCTTCTGAGATGGCTATTATGTAAAGTATGTAAGCTATTCCTTCAGAAGTACTGTTTGTTTTGAGCCTTTCAGCAAAACTACTGACTATTTTTGGAAGATGCTTTCTCAATTCCACAGGAAACATGGGGCAGAATGGTTGACTATGCTGTTTGCAAGTGGGCTGTGCACCCTTTTAACCTCTCTCTATTCGAAGGTAACCTCAAGTACAACACTTGGCAATAATTTGTCCATTGTCCAGTGAAATGTATCAAATAAGTTGATGCCTCTGTCCAGAGGAACCCACCTAGCAGAAAGGACCAGTGCAACTTTTGCTAACTCGTATGTCATCCTTTGCAACTAACAATTAGGAGATTTAGGCTGGAAGTTGCGCTTTGTTCATCGTGTAGTTAGCTGAAGAATTTTCAGTCCGAGAATTGAGCTCTGAACCTTTCATAATTTTAAACTTTTTAAAATGAAGTAAAACTGTAATACCTCCATTGAATGTCGTGGTGTCTTGGAGAGAGCCTAGTGTTTGCAAGCTCTTTTAAACTTTGCCAGTAAGGATTCAAAGTTTTTTAAAGTTTTTGTCTGTAATTCACCATCTTAAACCAGTTAATGTTTCTGCTATGTGATCAATTTTTATCTTACGCTTGAAATTCTTAAAAATCTCCCCAATTTCCACAGTTCTCATTTTTTGTCAGTGTCCCGTTTCTGGATGTGTCAGTCTGCACATGCACAAACATTTCTGCTTTGAACAAATTAAAACAGCATCTTGGTGACTTGATGCAAATTCGGTGTGAGGGCAACTCCTCTGCGAGGTTCCAGGAGGCGGTTGAGCTTGGGGAGCAAATGGATTGGCGTTTTGTTGCTTGGCTGGCTGTGAGGGTCCTCGTCACAGGATCAAGTGTTTTGCTTTCCTCCAGCAGGTTAGGCTGGAGTGGAAAGATGGTATTGACTGTGCAGGCACTGGCTGACGATTTAAATTGCATACAGATTAACGGGCATGTCTGAGGAGATGAATTGTAAAGCTGACATTGGAAAGACAGTTTTTCCTCGAGAGCTTTTTTGTGTGGAGAGGTGTAGAAAGGCATGAACTGATTTTTCCCTTTCTAGACTTAGACTGAGTGTGGGAAGTTCCTGTTCTGTCGGAGTGGTGGTCTCTTGCTCTCTTTTTGTTACAAAGCTGGGCAAAATGAGGAGTCTGTGTTCTGTGACATGAATAGGCTGTCATTTTTTCCTCATGTTTTTACTCTGATGTACCAACAAACCAAGACATCCCCTTTTCTACCTCTCAGTCCCTAACCAAAGGGGAAGGCTTTGCTCCAGGACCTGGCGAAGTTTAGTTTGGATATCCAAACTCCCTTGCGTTACGGGGTATCATTTAGGTTGTAGACTCTGCGACTGACTTGAGTGTTGCCATGAGATATCAATTCTGCTTTCTGTTCTTGGCTTACTTTGTTTATCCCACCGATATTTACCCACATCTATGTTTGCAAAGTTTTCCTGATTAAACCTTCTGTCAGAGCAAGGTTCTGCTCTCCTCTGGCTGCACAGTCTAAGGAGGCTGGGCTGTAGTCCTGGTCTTACAGGGCGAGTATGATCACAGCTGCTGGTAGCCAAGCTTGCTGATGCTTATTCCCTGCCCGCCACAGCACGAAAAATTATTTCTATGCCAGTAAACCAAAGGCTTCGCTAAGGAAATTTCAGCCCAGCAAGGAGAAATAACCAAGGACATTGGCCCTGAAAAGGAGGGTGGAGGACTGCTTTTGGCAGGCCACTGTGGCTGATGTCCCAATGCTTTTTCCAATTAATTTGTCTTGTGTAACAGTTGTAGTAGCACAGACTGTGTCCAGAAAGGATCTTTTCATTTCCCAGAACCTTAGGCTTTGTTTCTTTCCCCTTGTAATCCCTTGCTGGACATGAGGAGGTTGTGATTTGGGTGGAACAGGGTTTGCGGAAGGCATGGCTTGCATTTTGAGTTTGCCCTGATAAGACTTTTTTTTTTTTTTTTCCCCTCCTAGACATGCTCCAGTAGGTGGAGCATGGCAGGTGAGAACACCTAGAATGAAATCTCAGCCTTGTTGATGCAGGTGGGAGTCTATACCAATGAGCAGCACCTAAGAACCTTAAACCAAATTTACATAGAGCTGTCTTCAGGATTCAGCTATCAGAGGCTGCCTGATCTGTAGAACCTCTGCAGATGGGGAGCAAGGCTTTACATAAAAAATGGTAGATGCAGAAAGCTCTCTTACTGAGAAGTAAGTATCATATCTACATGCTTGGGAGGAGAGGAGTTCCTTATTGGTTCTCCTTTGGGATTCTTCTGTCTCTTCAAAGCTTCTGTGGTTTTTGCTTGGCTTTGCATGAGGCAGGATGGTTTGGTGGTAATCTGCCGTCTTGTGCCAGTGAAGTAGTGTGAAGACCTATAAGAGTTGTTCTCTTGCTGATCTGGCATGAACCTTTCTGTTGTGGGTTTTTTTTTTTTTTTTTTTTGTTTTTTTTTTGTTTCCTGGAGGACTCCTCAGATAACAAGGAAAGGGCCTTCTACTTTATATCTGTTAGCTTGCTTTCTACAGCATGCAGGTCTTAGGTGATGGGTAGAGTCTCAAAGGTACTTTGTGCTTAACGGTTGCTGGAAAACAGGCACTGGATAGAGGAGAGAGATCTGAATTAATGCCCCTAACGTGCAGATGGTTCCAGTGTGAGCTCAGACTGTATTATGGGGTATCAGATAATCTGTATGGGGCAGGGAGGAGGTGAAATAGGAAACCAGGCTCCACATGTTTCCTTGCCCATGGGATGGTTTGATTGGCAGGGTGCTTACAGCGCCCTGCTGAAGGTGCCCCTCTGGGTGTTGGCAGCAGTTTTCTTTAAAGAAGCAGAATCTCGGGGACAGGTGAATTTTCTGATTGGAAAAGGCCCAGCCCTATTCATGGTCATTTTTTCTTCTCTGTTAAGTTCTAGTCTTAGAGCCAGACCTCTTCCGTGCAGTTCTTGTGAGATCAGGTTCATAAAGTTGGAACTGGAAGATCTCTTTTCAGTGAAGAGTTTTGGTGAGGCTCTAGGCAGGATAGAGTTAGTGTTAAGAGAACTCATCTGTTGGGGGGGTGGGGTGGGGGGTGGGGGCTGTGTGTGTGCCATCAAACTTACCTGTGCTCTCCCTCCACTGTGCGTGCTGATTATTAAGCAAGGTTTTACGTTTCCAGGCACAAATGGTTTTTGCAACATCACGAATGCTTTTGGCATGTGACTAGCAAATGACATGGCTGGCCAAGCCGTTGAGGAAAGCTGTGTGCAGCCTGAGGTGTTCAGCATTTAGCTGGACTGGGGTCTTTGGGAGTAATGCAAGTTTTCCTTTGTTCCTGACTCTTTGGACAGAGAGACAAGACCTTGGGACCAAATGTGTCCTAAAGCTCTTGTTCTAGAAACTTTCTGGGTGTCAAGAGGGTAGCTTACGTTGACAGATATTAAGAGTGGCTGTTTTTTTTCCACTGCTGTGATGATGACCAGACACCTGAGCTGCCTGCTGTGCGAGTTCTGCAACTCTGCAAGGATTGTCTTACAGTCCTGGCTGTCTACCTGTACGTGCAGGGATCGGACTGTCTTCCCGGAAGTGCTGTACTGGCAACTTGACATTATCATGAAGATAGACTCAATTTGCCCAAGCAGAACAGACTTGTAGCCCTGTTGTCTTCAACTGGCCACAGCTCAGCTCCCTTAGTGGGCTGGCAAATTCAGGGTGTGCAGACCAGCTCCTTCTGTTTTGGGATAAGGCTGTATTAATGTTGACCAGCAGACTGTGCGTTCTCCACCCCACAGCAATGAAATGGGAACAAATATTAAAATATGAATAAAGCCTCCTCGGAGAGCTGCAGGCAAGCGGGATAGTGCATCAAGGACCATTTCGACATCAGCCTGTGTTTTAGCCTTCTCTTGAGGGACAGTATACTTGCTTTTTTCCCACAACTGTGATATTGAATGTGTGAGTGCCAGCAAACCTGTACTGTTCTGGCATTCACACTGCTGACCTAAAATCTCTCTCAGGAAGGGGTTGGAAGAGAGAAGTAAGTAATTTTCATTGTCTTGCTAGTTAAAATCAATTTTAAATACGGTATTAGTTTAATACTGTCAGAACAGGAGAGAGGAACCTCTGCAGATTCGCCTGAAGTGTTGGCGGTGGTGCAAGGGATGAATAAATCTTGGCAGGTGTTTTTTCAGCAGGTGCATGCCAGTGACTGATGGACCTCGGACAGTTCAGGTTCCCTTGGAACATCTCCTGGCTTTGCTAGCCTCTGAAGCTGCTTGATCTTCACAAAACTGGCAAGTACTGGAGGGTAGGTCCTGTCCCACGTTGCTGAAGAAAATTTGAAATATATTTATTAGCAGAAAATAGGATTAATAACTTTGTTGGTTTAGGTTACATCTTCATTATACCAATGTGCTTGCCTAGGTTTGTTTCTTAGCTGCTACTCAGAAAGTACCTCTCTTTAGATTTGTGGTTCTGTGGTCTGAAGGAACACCCCTGGTAAATGGGAATAGAAACTGTCCAACTTGAATAGGTTCTACAGTTGTTTAATTCTGCACACCCCCCACCCCCACCCTGCATTTTTTTCTAAGTTTCTCCTTGATTATGTTGGAAGCTTGCATTCAGGAAGGGTTTGGACACTAGTTAGTGTTTTGAGGAAGACTTGGAAGCCAGAGCTTGGGGCATTACACAGACCTAGACAGAGGGGTCTCAGAATCTCTATGAAGCAACTCTATGAAATGAGGAGTTGGTACTCTGTTTGCTCAGACCCCTGCAAGTACACATGTGTAACATAGATTTTTCTATTATTTAGGCTCTGCTGGAGTAAACTTTGCTTAGACCAGTGGCTGGTAGGTTAAAAGTTTTTGAAAGTCATCATTTCCAGAGTGGTGCAGTTAGTCATAAAATCCAGACAGTGTTGCCTTTCTTTCTGTCTCTTTCTTTAGAAGAAAGGAGAAGTCTGGGTGGCAGTCCTTAATATAGGCTGCAGACAGGATGGAGAGTGCAAACTTCACCAATAAGGAGGAAAGCAGTAGTTAACAACTAATCCCTCTTTGAAAACCATGGGACGCATTTAATCTCTTGATAATACACAGATATCAAAGTCTGAAGTACTGGCCTCTCTGCAAGGGTTTGACATGCAGATTCAGAAAGCTGGTAGCCTGTTCTGGAATTACTTTTTTTTTTTGGTAATTCTTCATTGATCATGATTGGTTTAAGTAGGCTTAGAACTTTTTGTTAAACTTGCTTTAAGAGCCATACAAGTTTCTCAGTTCTTTTCAAAGTTACATTTTCTGGAGGGAGATTAGATGTTGATATAGCTGAAGTACAAACATTTTTCACTGAGCAATTGCTAGTACTCTGCTTTGAAACTGTATTAGACAGAACTGCAGTGCTTGTTTGCCAGCAGGGACGGAAATGGAACTTCAGTGATACAGTAACTACAGTGTTTGAAAACACAGCTAAAAGTGTTTATGCTTTTTTTTTTTTTTTTTTTTCCCTTCATGCGACTTGGCTTGATTGTACATTTTTATCAGGCCAGAAACAATAATGCATCTTACCTTCAAACTCAGCTCTGAGTTGGTTATTTGCAGAGTGAATTGGCAATTCTATCCCATTGGATTTATTTGCAATGGTGCCAGCAACAGACGTGAACCTATACTGAAGAACGTATAAAGACTGACATTTGAAGAAACTGTAGATCTCTACGTCTTTTTTCCTTAATGGAAATGCTGGTTCTGTAGCTCTTTAGTACCTTTGTGAGTCATTTACCCATTTCTGTAAGTTAAAGTAAGTCTTTTGATCCTACTGGCTCCGTGAGTTTGAGTGTGGACAGACCAACCTCATTTCCATTACTACTTCCTCAGCCATTGTGAGGAAAAAAAGGGCAAAAACTTGAGGGGGTAAAAATAGTGTATTTAAAAAATTCGGGGAATTCCTTTCCCAGAATTTGAATGTTCAGCTCATTAACTTCGAATTTTCAGGCAGTCGAACGGCATCTTGGGGAGGTACTTCCTTCTCCCTCTGTCTGTGGGTGTGACATGAACCCTCTGGTCATACTGTTGATTCTGACACAAGTGACCAAAAAGGGGATTGAGGTATAGTGGCAGTGGACAGCATGTTTCAGATTGCTTTGGAAATATATTATGGAAAAATTCTGGTGAGAGGGATGAGAGGTTCTCTGAGAGAAACAGTGCTCAGAAAAAAATTGTGTTTTTTCAGATGGAGAAACGTACTTGGGTTCTGCATTGGAACACTCCTTAAGGTATAGGTTCCTCAGTGGAGGAGTGAAAAGACTAGTGTTCTGTGTATTGAACAGACTTCTACAGTAGGAGAATACTGGGGATTTTTCCTCTTTTTTTTTCTCTAGACTGAGCAGCCATTGTGAAAGGCCAAGCCTACCTTTGTGTTAATAAACTTGAGCCGTTGAAAGAATGTACCCACTTTGATGTTTCCCTCATCATGCGTACAGACAGTATGATTATTTGTTAGTATCTTCAGTGTGATTGTAGTATATATTACCAAAAAAGGCCATTGCCTATCCTGAAACAATTCCAATGTTAATATTGGACAGTCTCAGTTAATTAAGATACTTCTGGTTTGTTTCAGTGAAATTCTGTACTCCAGAAGACTTAAAAGGGTGTTCAGATATTTTTTTGCAGAGGTTTGGTAAGACTAGTTTTGTAGGCAAGAGTGCAGGACTATTTTTGGACAGCAAAATATTAATGCAAAGTATATAAGCTGAAGAAATTGGAAAAAGAGATTGGCTTTCTTTGAAGAGGAAGAGCAGCTGTATGTGCAGAGCTGGGAGGGGAGGATTTGGAGACTGACTGGTGGGGTCAGAGCAAGTCAGAGGGGTGATCAGTCAGTTGTAGAGCCCTGTAGTGGTACGCTACATCCGGTTGCTCATGGTCTGAGACTTGTCTGTGAATGGGTATCAGCAGCAGTTGCTAGACTAGAACTTTTTGCTAAGCTGGAGGCTTTTGCTGCCTTTGTTCCCTGATCCTTGGTGAACATAAATAATTCAGGGAGGAAGTGTGTGTTATCAGGACTGGATGCCCTTACAATGAGGCTGTGGGTATAGTAGGTGAAAAGAGCTGCCGTGCTGGGTGAAGGTGATTGACTTAAAGCTGGGGTGGTTTTAGCTGGAATGTCTTCTAAGCTGTCAGTCCCAAGTCTCCGGTTGAGGCCTTAATTTTTGAGAAAACTCTTTGGGGGGCACATTGTGGTGCTTTTCCTCTCTAAAGGCAACATGGCCCGGATTTCAGCGAGTGCTCTGGCAAAGAAGCCGGTGGACTTACACCCATTCACAGCGGGAGAACTTGGCCCATCAAGCCCCGTTCTCAAATTTGCTGTTACTCATCCTTCAGCTTTTCTGACGTAGAAGCAGTCCTCTCGGGTGGAAAGGAAGAAGAGCTGTTAAAAGCTGCTTGGAAAGAACTAACAAGAGATGATCATCTGTGTTTCTCTGTATGTTCCCAGTTCAATGGGACAAGCTACACCATAGCCCAACCTGGCTGTGGAGGGCACCATTCCTAAATCTTTTCCCTGGTGTCTGATCCCTTGCAGCTATTAACCTGTGGCTCAGGGAGTCCCAACAGCTGATCCAAATGTCCGTGTCTTCCCTTTGCCCCATCATGCATGCTACGTGTTCCAAATCTGTCCTGCATTTGAGAAACTCCCCTCCTTGTTCAGCAGGGTGGTTGTGAACCCATACAGGAACTTTCCTAGCCTCTTAAATGCTCTGCATCCAGCCTGTCCCTTTTGGATTCCCTGTCTCACATTGTTCTGCCTTATAAGAGCTCCTCTGCCTCTCTCCCTCCTAGCACACACCTGCTTCTTTATCTCTTTCTCCAGCTCAGGCATGGCCCCAAATGCCTTTTATGTTTTGTCCCGATTTGGTTGCTTCATTTTGCATTGGGGCCTGCATAAAAATAAAAATACTTCTTGCAAATGTGTCAGCATTTAAAATGAGTGTTGCAGAGGAGGAGGCAGAGGACTTGAGAAGGGGGATTTGTGCAAACAGCACTATTTATGCTATTTATTCCTCTTACTAGTGTTACTGTTGGCTATAGATAGGGTTTAATTAAGCTGTATTAAGTGCCTACCCAAGTAATAGACATTGATGTTGCTGAAGTCCTGTTGCCTGGAATGTCACATTGATGCCAGCTGAATTAAGTGATGCCGTTTGGCCTTATTAACTACAGAGCTATGATGTAGCTGCTATCTAGCTCTGCAGTTGTGTCCACTTTTTTTTGGTCTCTGATTTGGCATCAGCTTAAGGCTGGGGCAGACAGAATGTAGGGTGGACATTTCCTTGCTTTCTTGGAGACTGACATTTCCTGCTCCTTTATTTTCAGAGTATTGATAGATACATCTTATTCCCAGTCTCTGGTTTGCTGAAAAGCGGGAACTCTGGGTAATTTAATGTTTTTACTGACCTGCTTTGAAGAAGAGCAAACCAAGTGGAAAAAAAATTTCCCAGGAAGTTATGAATTAGGCGTGCAACCACATATGGCCAAGATGGCTTGGTTGCACAAGGACACTTAACAGCTGTGTGTCCAGTGGTCGTGTCTCTTGGGCAGTTATGTGGTAGAGTGGTAAACATGTGCAGCTTGTGCACCCCAGAGTCTGCAAACCAAATAGTCAAGATGACCCTAATAGAGCCTATGTGTCTTTTGGTGAAGCTGTGAGTTTTCAGTACCTCTGGTATCAGGCCACCTGTTTAAGGTGTCAAGGTTGAAGCATTCGAAGTCTGAAAACTCTGGCTTAAGCTCTTAAGATTCATAATCTCCCAACTTCTTGAGGTAGGTGTCTGCTTCTGGCTCTGGGTTTGTTCTGATGGAAGAAATCACCACTTCCGAGTACTTATCCTGCTGCCCTGTTTGCTGCTCTGCACACCTGCTGCTGGAGCACTTTGTGCAAGTCTCATTCCGCTCACCTGTAGATAAAATCTTGTCTTTGTCAGACCAATGGTTTGAACTGACCTATCTGCTACCACTGCGGCAGCAGTTTCACACCACCCTTAAACCACATCTGCCACTGAGATATGTCATCTCCAGCTGTTTTTTTTTCCTCCTCCTTTCTGCATGCTGCTGTCCTGTTACCATCCCTCTGGTTGTGCTACTTTACCTGTCTTTCTTTCAAGCCTCTCGTCACAAATAGGTGCGTTTGGTAGTAGGTTCTAGATGAGGGACTAGAGGGGCAGCAACAAGCACAGGGATGGGGAAAGACTAGCAATGCAGCCTGCTCAAGAGAGGCTCTGCCCCGAGGTAAGAGTAAAGTGGAAGTAAGCCCAAATTTGACTCGATGCAAGTATGGCTGAATTGGTGGATCAGCAGGACCACGGGGCAGTGGGGTGGTGCCTGAGCTGGGGCGTTGGCCTCTTTCCCAGCTCAGCTCCGCTACACCTATAGCTAGCACCTAACTTCTTGATTTTAGATTCTCTTTCCTTTATATTCTGACTCTTTGAAACCCCTCACTGAAGGATATAAAATAGATAGGAAAAACTTGAAAATGAAGTCTAAATGACATTTGCCAGAGTTTGTTTTTATTCTCAGAAGCTTGGGTGGTGAAAAAGCAGAATAAATATCCTGTGTTTTTAAATAGGGGGCTGAAGAGTAAAAGGAAGGAGAGAGAGATCTATGCTTTCTTTTTAACTGCTAAAATCTTTAAAGCAAAGAAAAAGATAAATAAGAACAAATATATTTTCCAAAGAAACTTTTAGAAAGCAAGGCAAGCTCATGCATTTATAGAAGAGGAAAAAGCAGTCCACTTAACATGCTGACTTAGACCTGAAGGGAAGGTGATGTATCAGCCAAGTATTTGGGGGTGTGTGAGGGGGCGGGAACATAGATATATCTAAGGAATTAAAAAAGCAAGAAATAATTATTTTTTCAATTTCTAGTACACTGTTGGTTATAGCTGAGAACCAACCCTTGAACTAGGGTACAAGCTTAGTGCATGGGTTGCACATATTGTGCAGGGCAGGTATAATGCAAAATTACCTAAAGAAATGAGAGAGAGAGATAGGAGTAATGTAACAAGACTAAATCAGTTAATGTAGCAGGAGACTTTAAAAGGAACTTGCTTTTGTTGGTGCTTCGATGGCTTGGGGTAGACAGACACTGGACTGCGTGCAAGTGTAGCACCATGTGGCTGCAGAGACCAAGCTATGATGTCGTGTCAGTGAGAAGAGAGATTGCCTTTCTGTACTGTCTGTCACAGCACCACTCCTGTTGTATTGTGACTTAATTTAGACTTGAATGATGCTAGAAGCTAAACTGCAAAAACTGTGGGTGGAAGAGGAGGGAGAAACAACGTAAAATGTTGAAAACAGTCAAGGGGCTAAAATTTTCATATAAAAAAAAATCCTGGAATGTCAGGATTTGGGTTAGTGCTATGTGCATGTGGGGGGCCTCAGCTGGTTCAGGCTCGGGGCTTGTCCCTCTTCTGAGTGGCCTCTGTGGGAAAGGAGATGGTTGATTTGAGCCCGTGGTTACGTATGTGAGAGCCTTTCTGCTTAACTCATTTGCCATGTGCAAAGATTGTGAGAGAGAATGCCTGCAAAACATCCGGAGAACTGAGGATTTATTTGTGTGTTTTTGTAAACACGCTGTAGAAGTGCCTTGAGGAAAATAGCTCTTCCATCCTGGAGATGTACTGTGTATTTTCCTAAACTGCCAGTATGGCTGTTTTCTTGTGGAAAGCAGTCCTTTTAAAGGCTGGTGTTGGAAATACATAAGGTGCATTAATTTTCCTTTGAAACAACAAATACAGATTTTTAAGCTAGATCTTTGCTTCTACTCTGATTTCAGTTTTAATCAAACTACTAATATTCATCTATTTCTACGGCCAGCTTTTTGTTGCTGTGGTGTTGGGCCAGTCTCCCGCTTGTACTAGCCTTTTTGTTGTTGCGAGAGCAGTTTCAAAGAGTTTCATGCTACATCTTGGTCACTTCTGAAAGTAATTTGAGGGTTTTTTATCTGTATTTAACCACATCCTTAATATTAGTGCCTTGTCTTAACAGGTAGGGCTCTTCCATCACCCCCATTTAACTTTGGGGTTTTTTTAATGTAAGTGGCAGCGAAAAACAGTTGTTACTTTCAAATGAAAAAACTTTGTCGTTACCCTTGATTGCCAGACTCCTGGCAGAATTCATGGTAAATCTCAGAGCTTGGGTTTACAGGCATGGGTGAAAAAATCTCCCCTGCTCCCAGCCCATTCATGCGCATGGTAAGCTGACTGTGACTTACTGCACGTAAAGTGGAATGAAGTGAGGCTACGGCTGCACAGATTAATGAAATCTAACTGCTTCTTTTTCTGGGACAAAAGAGGAAGCAAAATGATGCTGCAGTTCTCTGCCACCTTAATTTAATTTCATGGTACTTGATGGGTGCTAACAGCAGCTTTCCTTTTCTGCTGGTTCATGTTGCACCATTGTGGTTTCTTCTGCAATGGGTGCTAAAGCTGCTTTTTCAGTTCCTGCTCAAAGGTGAGTGCTAAGGGAAGTGGTTTATGTTCAGAAAAGCAGCCTGTTGTGATTGTGAAGACTCTGAGTGGCTTCTCCTTCCATATCCCAATGTGTAGACTTTGACAACTGCAGTGCAGTATGGATGCTGATGACCTGAATGACTTAACAGGGAAGGAAGGGAAAACAATGCTGCTAGCACTTCTTGAGATGATTTTCTTCCACACAGGGATAAATGATTCATCCAAAGTCATTCTTAAATTAGGTGACAAGATGCCCAGGGTGGCTGGGGGAGGGATCACTTCGATTCAGGACTGCAGTAAGTTGCTATCCAGCCAGGTATCCCTGGGTATGCCAGGAAACTCTTTCAACAAAAGTGCCCTTTCTGCAGTGCTCATGTCCTGTTCTGGGGAGCTGACTCCACAAATGGACTATTTGGAGGCTCCGGAGCATAATATTCCCAAGTACATTACCTGCAGGGTCACTGTGCCCTCTAACGCAGCTTGCAGCTGGAGAGTGGCTTTGCACTGTCATAGTTATATGCTTAAAGAGCATTACTCTGATTATCCAGGAGAGTGGATTAATGGGAGTTGATAGATAATTGAAGGAATGGAGAGGTACTCGGGAGGTGAATTTGAGTTGGCAGACTTGGAGGTACTCAGTAAAGTCTTCTGGAATAAAATGTAGAAAAAAATAAAATATCCTTCTGTCCCTCTAGATCTTGGCAGCTGTGTTGGGAATTGCTCTAAAACCTCTGTGTTTTCTAGCTGTAGCCCTCTCCCATGGTGTGCAGAGGAGCAGAGTCCTACCCAATGGGACACTGGGATCACAAATGGGAGGCAGTTAGACATTGCATAGCAACCTGATCTCTGTACCAGCCATGAGTGGGCAGGGTTTGTGAGGAGTTGCCCATCTCTGTGGTGGACAGAGGAGGCCATGTGGCAGAAAGGAATGAAGGAATGTCCTGGCCATCAGAAACCTTTTGATGTCGAGTGGCTGAGAACAGAAGTGTATTGGGAATTGTACAAGCTGTTTGATGAGGAAGGGAATGGAAATGTTCTCCTGGTCACAGGAGAAGATCTGATTGTGTAGAAGGAACAAACGTGTTTTCGGGAGCTGAACAGGATCCAACTGCACTAGGGGTAACAAAGAACAGAAGAAAGCGAGAGCTGGAGTGGGGCTTCCAGAGAAGGAAATGAGGTTTTCTGCAGGGGAAGTGACGCTAGTACCAGTTCCTACCTAAAAAAGTGCTACTTTAGGACGACTAGGAAAGAAAGGGATTGCCAAAGAGAGTGGTGGTCTGCCTTGTCTTTCTGGAGCATGTGCTTGTGGGACTAAGTCCTGCCCTTGAACAAGCTCTTAATGCTACTGGGAGCTGCATGTGCTAACCAAGTCTGTCCTCAAAGCCCTGGAGACACAGATACGCGCCCCCTGGTCCAGGGAAGTAATAGTAATGCGGGTTGGTTTCCTGGGTGAGTTAAAGTTTCACTGTCGTGAATGGGGTTGTGAATGAAAACCAGGATGGGACAGTGGAGTGGCAGGCCTTGGAAATAAAGCCCTTCCTGAGAGCCTGCAGTACCTGCCTGCCAGGCTCCCGTGATGGGCAGCAGGAGGCAAAGGGACAGCTGACGGCTCTGTTGAGGGAGGCACCCTGCAGCACATTCTTGAAGCCCGGGGATGGCATGGGTCCGAAGCCAGTCATGCTGTAGATGTGGAAGGGTATCAAAAGCATTGATGGATATTTTTAGCCAGATTGAGTAGGGGCAAGGGTTGAAGGGGCCAGAAAAAAATTAGCTATTCTTGCATTTTCAGTCTGCTGATGCTTTGGAACCAGGTATCTTCTTGAAGGGATGACTTGGAGGTACTCAGTAAAGTCTTCTGGAATAAAATGGGGGTGACTAATTCCTTGTTTCATGGAGTGGAGAACAGAAAGCAAAGCATTTTTTTTTTCCTCATCAGATGAAACAAGTACTTGGAATCTGCTGCCTTCAGAGCTTTCTTCTCTGTTACCCTTTAAGCTGTTAGTGGATCTGTGGCACTAAGACATATCTTTTTAATGTAAACCTCAGCTCCCTCGCACATTGTAAAATCGACTTGACTAATGACACTTTCTCTTAAAAAAAAAAAAAAAAAAAAGCTGCAGTGGGGGGAACTCTGTTCAGGCAGAGTGTATTGTTCAACTGCTCTGGTTTGTTATTGTGGGGTTACTTATCAGAGCGGCGCTGTGAATATTTATCTAAGCCTTTCCTGTTCCTTCCCTGCCCTGCCTGCCTTCAAGAGAAGACCTTTTCTGTGGTGAAGCAGCTGGGGAAGATACAGAAAGGGGAAACCTGGGGTCTGAAAGATGTGTAGACTTGTGCCATGCTTAAGTCTCTGGATGATGAAGATTAAAAATGGAAATGGTTGTGTGTGGCGAGAGAATAAATTCTTCCTTCGTTTCTTCCCCCTGCCGCCACCTTCCTTCATTTTCTGACTGTAGTAACCCTCTGACGATGTTTGTAATCATAGAATATTGTCCCCAGTGGTAATGGTAGCTTTACTAACCCCATGAGACTGTACCAACCTGGGTAGATATTTAATGTGTTATCCTGAAGCTGTGGCCAGGATAAGCAGGAATGTTAACAAGTGGCTGGAAACTCAAGGAAGATTTATGAAAACAGAATCTGCTTTCATGGCAACAGGCTGGGAGATGAAAATTCATATATAATGCTTTCTGCTGCCTTTGCTGTCTGGCTCTACTGCTTCCTTACTAAAATCCCTTGATCTGCTTTCTGTTTGTTGCTGTCATTCTCTCTAGTGTTTCTTCTAGCTGTCAGTCAGGGATGGCTTGGATTGATTTTTGCCATTTGCATAAATAAAAAAAAAAGGTGCAAGTCAGGACATCCTCTGCTGAAGTCAGCTGTGGCTGCTCTGGGAGAGTCTGGGGAGGGGGGGAGTAGAGGAGGAGGAGATGGTGTGAGGTCAGTCAGTTCCCCTGTCTTTGTGCTTTGTCCATGAGGCATGCTGGACTGATGCAACTCGTTTCTTTGGGCTTCAGAACTATTTCTAGCTAGAAACACATGGAGGGCAAAAAAAAAAATAAATGAGAGGCTTGGAGAAACTGTTGTGTATTCACCTGTGTTAGTGTATCTTGGGACTAATATCTATGCATCCTGTATGCTTCAGTCTTGTCTCTCTTGAGCAGTAAATTTCACTTTGTCTGGGAATTACTGTGTGGGAATGTTCTTTTGAACCCTTTAGTTCGGCTTTCTCTGCGCAGTTGGTGTCCTTGCTTTTCAGAAAGAAAAGACCTTGTGTGGCTGAGATTCAGCCTATGCAAAGCTTACTCAAGGTTGCAAAAGTAAACAGTTTTTCATCGTGCCTTCACCATCACCCAGTTCTTGAAACCTGGAAGGCTGAAAGAGAAACACACCAACATCTTTGTCTCCTCCAGCAATAGCTAGGCTTGCCTATGTATCAGAAATCTTACCTTGCAAGTGTGTACTGATGATGCAATGGTCTCAGCCATGGTAAGGAACAATGTTCAGGAGTTGTGAAACTGTGCTCTTCATTTTTGTCATGCCGCCTCAGGGGCTATGTAAGAATACTTGCCCCACTATCATAGAAAGGAAAGATAACGATATGCAAAGGCATCATGATTTGTAAAAAACCAAACAGACCATCGTGTGACAAAGGCAGTTTTTTAGTGCAGCTTTTCCTGGTTTTGAAGGGAACTGTGACAGTTTCTCCATTCCTTCTGTAA
Organism: Leptosomus discolor; assembly: GCF_034619465.1. NCBI lineage: Eukaryota > Metazoa > Chordata > Aves > Leptosomiformes > Leptosomidae > Leptosomus > Leptosomus discolor. The sequence continues at coordinate 16,439,022 of NC_141395.1, read as the reverse complement.
TAAAGGTTAATGTTTAGTATTGACCTACATGTAATTTAGGGTTGCTTTGTACCACTATTGCAGACTCCTGTGTAGCCACAGGCAGGTTACTTATTCTCTGGAAGTCTCGTTCTGACATCTGCAAATGATAAAGAGGAAGTGACTCTGTGTTGGGGTGAAAAAAATCTTTTGAATACATGCATATGTGCAACAACCCATTGCACATAGCCTGCTGTCCTCCTGACAGTGCTGTTACAGTGCGGGTAAGACTGCCCTGCTCTCTGTAGCACAAATTTATTAGGCTTGTGTTGTCTGTGGTGTGAAGATTGGCACAGACAGACTGCCTGCTTTCAGCAAGCATCTTTGGCTTATTTATGTCCCTGCTCTGGAGTCAGAGATGAGAAAGTGGTTTGTTTTGTGCTTGCAGCACTCTGGGGCAGTACCAGTGCTTTTATGTTACGAACTTGTTTCTTCTGATACAGAAGAAGTCTATGTTTCGGGGGAAGATGTCCTAGCATTTCACCCACACCAGGTGTGGGTGCATGTGGAAAAATAGCTGCAGCTGGGTATTTGTGCTTCACAAGATATTGGTGATCAGCTCTGATTCTGCATATATTTCTCTCCTTTGATCAGCTTAGCAAAGCACCTAACTTCTTAATAGCATCAGCTGCATGCCATTAAAGTTTTTCCTTCCAATCACATCTTCCTTCCAGTCCCACACAGTAATGTCCAGCCATCACTGTGCTTGGCAGGAAGCCATGTGCTTAACAGCCTGGGTGCCCTCAGCAGACGGCCACTGAGAAGGGCTTTCCCTGGTGAGATCCAGGGGAAGCCCTAGGAGCCTGGCCATGTCACTGTGCTCCCAGCTCCTTTTTGTTGTAGGAAAAAGTGCCCCTGCTTTGACTGTAGTTTCCGGCTCTTGGAAAAGCTTAAGCTGTCACGTCATACAACTTGCTCTTTGGATTTTCCATCCTCTAATTCTAGATCAGCCGAAACACAGGCAACCCATCCTCTTCTGAGCTCAGACTTCTTTCTCAGAATCCATGTTGTTCCACAGCAACACCTATTTAGTTGTTCTAGATCCTTTTTGCTGTAACTTTTCTTTCTCTTACCATTATCTTTAACCTTTGCCTGTGGCAGCTGTGCAATCAGACCAGAATCCAAATGAAGCTGCCTCTTTGATCCTAGTCTGCATTTAATAATAGGGCCGTGGTTGTTACTGAGGAAATAACATATCAAGGTGCGTTGGCCCTTCTCTCATCCAAAAGTTTAATTAGAGATTTGGGCAATATACAATAGTCTTTGTGCTCTGGAGTGGTTGTATGAAATTAGGGACCCTGGATACTCAGGAGTGCATTTCCTGCTCAGGAATGCCTGTTACTCTTGGTACTTACTTAAAAGGCACATGATAGGTGTGACACTGAGCTTGTAATACCTGTGAAACCTTTGGATTCTGAGTTTTGCCTTCCCGTAAGTTTTCCTGGGAGCATTTGATGTGTTCTAGTACACAATCCAACCAGTTTTGGCTGTGCCAGAGCTGGATGTCGCTTCTGTGGAGCGGCTAGATGGAAGCTGGGCACATGGAAGTGCTTTGGAGTTTTGCCATTACAGATTTATCTCTGTAATTTTGCGTCATACTGTATGTGGCTTGGAACAAGAGATTATTTTTGTTTTGTTTTTTAAAAAAAACAAAACAAACCCACTTGAATGTCAGTGAAACCTTGAAACATTATAGAAAGTGTGCAGAAACTGAAAAACTGAGGTTTGGAAATGACTCTTTGTGAGTGAAGCCAAAGTTTTCAGTAAATAAACTAGTTCCTAAAACACTGAATTTGAATGAGTTTGTCTGAAAATGTGGCTGAGTTATCTGCATCTCCCTTGTATAATTAAGAGTTTCAAAAAATTTGAAATGCCAAGACCAGCTTATCTTGAAATAGAAAAAGGTTTGGCTGTGATTCTCCCTCTTTAAAAATGGGAATGAATTTTTAGTTCTGTTGGACTCTAAGTTTGGCAAGTCTAAACCTTGGTGTTTTCCAGGGACTTCATGGATAGAAATGGGACATGTTCTGTTCAAGCTACCCAGCCTCTGAATCTAGTCCTTTAGCCAAAGATGCACCCTCACAGTTGGTGTGACTTAATGAAAACAATGGGCCAACACTTTTGTAAGAGGGCATAAGTAGGCACTGCTGCTGAGAAAGTCACTTCTACCCTTTGTGAGCTGGTCTGGGACATCAGAAACCATTGATTACTTTTAACCCAATCTCTGTTGCTATTTTTAATTGAGGTTTGTTTCTCAATCCTGTTCAGCATATGACCACTCAAATTCTTGGCTTGGCACCAGGGAAGACAGTGATGTAGAGGCAAGAAAGAGGGTGGGAAATGAGACTTTTTCGGTGGCTTTGTTGGGAAAGCTTTGCGTATTCATGAAATTGTGGCCTTTCCAAAGATTCCTTTGTGCTTTGGGGAATTCCCCAGTCCAAGGGAAATGTTCTTTTCATCCCCTGAGCCAGATAGCTCTGTTCTGGAAATGAGGGTGGAGGAGATGCTCTGTCCATCTGTGCTGGAGAATGTACTGCAAAGGAAGGTCCTATTATTTCTTGCAGGAGGTGGAAGTGATTAGGTGGCAGTACTTTTAAATGCTTTGTATACATAAACTGTCTACAGAAGATGGCTTCCACATCTCTTAGCCAGTGCCTGAAGGTTTTTAGGGTGGTACCCTTAAGAGCCCAGCTCCCTTCGACATGCAGCCCCCTCAGTGCAAGTCAGAGGTGCACAGAAGGTATGAGCAGCCCAGCCTATTCTTTCCTGCTCCATCCTGTTTCCTAGTGCTGCTGGAATCAATCCCTGTTGATTCTGGCACAGCCGTGCTGAAAGCCACTGGGGGACAAAGGCTCCTTTAGTTGGGAGCTGCAGCCAGGCTCATGGACGTGCTTCTCGGCACTTGCCGTTTCCTGGGGTATCACGCAGTGATTTTGCCTCCTCCTGGGTTGCATGTGTCTCAGCTTGGGGTGGCTGCACTGGCCAGGGAGTGTTTCCTGTTGTCGTATCCTGGGAGAGGGAGGAGAGAAGGTGTGAGTAAAGTGCCTGTTAAGGTTTGCACAAGAGGAAGCTAAATATTGGGTGAACATGACTCTTTATAGCCAGGTGCAGATAACAGTGAATCAATGGGGACAAACAGACTTTGTTCCCTGTTCTCTTCTGTCTTCAGTCTTAAAGGTACTTCATGCAGCTAAATCTCAGTTGGTGGTTGTTGATTTTGGGGGTGTGTTGGGGTTTTTTTCTGTCTTTGTTGAGGCAGTGTGAGCATTTAGTACTTTAAAAACTCCGCAGGCTGCCCATCACTAATACTGAAGTGCAGTGGTTACTGGGGAGGGGAGTTGGAGGAGCAGGTTGGTATCAGAGGCATCAGCGGGGGAACACCCACCTGGTACAAGAAGTTATCCTCCCTTCTCAGGTTTCTCTTCCCCTTAGTGGGAGCACTCCAGTTCCTGTCCTTGCTTGGCTATGGTCGTAGAGCTAAGGAGGAGGAAGCGAAACCTGTGGCAGGGCAGGATCCAGCAGGGAGGCTTTAGTCTGTGTCCGTGACTGGTGGCGAACAGGGACGGCAGAGCAAGCCTCTGTCCAATGAAATCTCAAATGCTTACGTTTAATCTTCAAAACAGTCTCCCATGCCCAGCAGGTGTCTGCAGCATCATCCAGTGAGGTGGGGAATCGGGCAGCTGCTGCAGCAACTGTTGAACACAGCCTCAATGCCTGCATCTCTTTCTCGCAGGTGATAGTAGAAATATTTAGGTGATGGCACTTGCCTCATGGGAATGAAGTCACAGAGCGGTGTGCACATGCCACATTTGCTTTTCTGAGCTATTAGTGTGGATAGCAGCAGCCATGGAACACTTGCTGGTTGCTGTCATGATTCATTTTTATTAAAATCATGCCAAGCCAAAATTAGTATGTAGGAGCTGCCCAGGAGGCTGATGTGACTGTACTGGAAGACATCTGTGTGGGTTAGCACGCGTCACGCTGACGCCCTCTGTACCAAGAAGGGAGGTGCATGTTCTCCTGCTTGCAGCAGTTCACTGCAGTCACAACACGTGTGTTGCTGAACATGAAGATTAGTGGCTGGGTTAGGAGCCTTGCTGGATGTATAACATGGGATGTGCCATGTTTGGACAGCTGTATTGGCAGACCTGGCATGGCTCTGTTTGGAGATCAGGAAGGGGATATTACTTAATTCCCCTGACTTCTGCCTGGGAATTACAGAAAACAGAAACCTTCTTAAGGTTTTTGGAAATAAAACTCCTCATCACTATGGTTCTTTTGTTTTTTACCCTACTTACTCCCAGTATTCCTAATTGGAATAGATTCTTTTGTTAGTCTAACAAGGTGCTTGTCCTTTTATCAGATGTACCAGGGTACTGGCTCCTATTGAAGAAATTAGACCTGACTGTGAGTTGTGTCTAACGTGAAGGGGTTTTTTTCCATCCTGTTAGCTGGATGGTCTGCAAATGTGTCAGTGGGATCGAAGGTGGCCCCTTAAAACTATGATGAGGAATACACCTCATGAAAAAAGTCTCATCCATGCTTTAGCTGAACTAGAGCAGGGCTTCAAACCTTTTCTTGAATCATAGGGCCTTCTCTGTAAATGACAAATACACAGCTTACTTTCCATGATTGTTCTTCGTGGGCCTTGAAGTCTGCAGACCACATGCTGAAAATCGTGCAACAGTCTCTTAAGGTTTATTACCAGATCTGTAATTTCAACCTGATATTCTTCTGTCTGTTTAACTCCCTGTGCTGTTTACACTTTTGAGATTCTAAGCAAACACTGATGGTAGGCAGACACCTATGGTCCTTCCACATGTGCTTGAGTTATCCTCAGCCTGCTTCTCTGAGCAGAGTTTTCAACTTCCCTCTTTTAAAAGGCAATTTAATTTAAAAGCTGAAGTCTGTGCATATGGCACTGATTCTGTGTGTCTCCACTTGAGCTGTCTTTCCCCCCTACTCTGAGCCTGGATCTTGAGATCAGCTCTTGGTGCGCAAAACTGTTCTTCCAGTTCTTGCAGGTTGGCTGGTAGATACAAGCTTTTCCTTCCCTTCACCCTGCTCCTCTCCCACCTCCCTTTGTTCCAGGTGGCCTGTCACCTTGTGATTACAACTCAGTGGAGGCAGTAGCTTACCTCCCTTTGATTAATGTTACATGTGGTTCTTTGAATGTTATCTCGCTGACAAGCAGCAGTACTTGATGGCTTCTGTAGCACGTATTGTGCAGGGGGATCTCAAGGGCAGGCAGTCTTTCTTTCCACTGCCAATTCTTTCCCCCCTCCACCCAAGATATTTCTCCCCTCCTTTCCTCTAAATTCTTCCTTTCTGGTTCAGCTAAAAAGGAAGGAGAGAGCAATGGAAGTGTCAGCATTGGTGTCCTCTCGTTGGCAGGATGTTTTGGGATACAGAGCTGAGCATGGCTTGAACTCTTGGCAGCAATAGCTCTGCAGAGTAGCCTGACCCCTGGACAAAGGTGTCTCAGAGGTGCTATCCTGGTGGAGCCATGGGCGGGTGCTGAGCTGGCCAGGGATCAGGGTGAAGGCAGGCATGGAGCAGGATGCGAAAGCAGCGTGTGTCAGTGCTAAGGATGATGCGTGGGGGAACAGCTCTGCTCTTGGCCTCTTTCTCAAACTCATGCCATTTGGTGTGGCCTCCTTGGTCCAGGCGTAAAGCTCACAATGCTGTCTGTCACTCAAGTGAACTTGCTTTTGTTTGCTTGACAAATTTCTATGTATAGAAAAATGCTGGAGGGTCTGTACCCTCATGGGAAAATGTTTTTAGGGGTTTGCAGCCCGAAAAAGTTGAACCACCATCCCAAAACCTAGCATGACTGTTGCAGAGTGAGCTTGGACCTTATTTGGTTCCTAACATGATCTCCTGCATCTGGAATCTTCTTGGCCCAGTCCTGCAGTGATCAGGACCTGATGTAGCAGACTTGTTTGTGGCAGTGGTCTAAAACCTCAGTGGGGTTTTCTCTCTGCTCTGAAGATGTTAGAGGAATGTTGGCAATGTGCCTTTCATGTGTCCTTTGTATTCTTGGAAGTACTTGCTTTACTAAAACCTGGTGACCCCCATCCAAGCTGTGTTGAACCACCAGAAGCACAGTATGTTGGTGAGAGCTTGTCACTGTGCCCGTCCAAACATGGGTGAAGCTAAATTGCCTGCTCAGATCTGGCTGCCAGAGTGGTGAGATGGCTTTGCACCAAATGCCTCTGTCATTGATCCCCTTGTCTTTGCTGAGAAGGATGCTTTTAGACAACCTGTGGAGGAGGTTGCTTGGCTGATGCCTATGTTTGCTTGGCTGTCTCAGTTCGTGTCACCGCCTGACTGATAATTGCTTTTGGGGGCGATCAGAGAAGCAGTAACTGACTTCTACAGCAACTCCCATGTGTCAACTGTGGCAACTCTCTGATGCTTCCTACAGTGCCAGATCATCTGGTGCTGTTTCTGCCTTATTTCATGTGTTCGACCACTGCCCTCCCTGTTCCACTTCAGTGTAGATCTGGACTCTGCTCTGTGGGGTTCATTCTCCAGGAATTTAGTTTTCTGAGTAGGTGAACAAAAATCTAGTCACTGAAATCTCAGTTCCCTTCTTTTGCTGGTTCTGCTTCTTCCCTGACTTCAATGGCAGCAAGAACAGGAGCGGAATGGGGTACCACCAGGATAAGGGGTAGTGTGTTGAAACAAAAGTCAATCTCAAGTTAACAGAGCAAATCCTCTGCAAGGAACTGGGTGATTGGAAAAGGCCCCTACTTAGTGTTTCATGTGTGTGACAAGGGAGGACAAAGTGACTTGCACATAATAATCTGGAATAAAAATGCTTAAAATGTTGACTTTATAGTAAAGCTTCAAACATGATATTCCCTGTTCCAGAACCAGAAGCTTTTCAAAAAGCTGTTTGGGAGACTTATTATTACCCAAAGTTGTACATGACTGTCTGGAGACAGTTAATGTTTAAATGAGGCACGTTTTAAAATAGGTAACTTGCCATGTTGTAACAGAACGTTTAGATGCATCCGGTCAGATAGAAGCACAAAAGCTTGTCGGCTCCTCTCTTGCTATTTGGGTTTCACGTTCGACTTCATGATGGTGATCGTTCAGCAGAGTGAGTTGAGTGGAGTGCTGGGATTTAAGTGCTCCACTGGTGAATCCAGCTCAAGGTCACAGCTTGGTGCTTTTGTTCCTGTGGTGGTGAACTGGCTTTTCTTTTGCAGTGTAGAAGATGAGCTGGTCTCAGAGCACAGCCTGACTGGATGCATTACAACCATGTCCACTAACAAATATGAGATAGAAAATATACTACACTAAGTTTGCTCTTGTTCCAATGCAGTCAGGCCTTTGTGTTTTCCCTTCAGTGCCATCATGTCTTGCGGCAGCACTGCACAGCCAGCACTGAACAGAAGAGGAGTCTGGCCACCTTCCTTTTAGGGCTGACTTGCTGCAAGGCTCCGTGGATGGCTGGGACATGGGTGTCCACATTGCTGCAGAGTGAGTCCGGGACTAGAGATGTATTAGCAGGTTCCTTGGTCTGACTTCTTATGTAGATTGCATACTTGAATCCTTCTTGGTCATGCAGTGTAGTGCAAGGTGTCTATTGCATGTCAATTTTAACATGTTGAATATGAAATGAAATGTAAGAGGCTGTGCATGTTCTTAAATATGGGGAGGGGCTTCTCTGGTTCAAGCACTGGTTCTGTGCTTGAGAGTTTTGGGTGATGTTTTATGGCTGGCAGTCCTGTGGTCTATGTCCTAGGCAGGAAGCATGTTCATACACTAGCTGTTAGGTAGTCTGACAAGTTGATTCATCTGCGGTGTGGCAGCTTTGTAGCAACCAGTGGGCCAGATGATGTACAGTGATCTGTTTGGCATGGTAAATCGTGAAGGTCTGTAGTCATGAAAACATCCTCCTCTCCTGTAATGCAGCATCAAGAAGGCTTACAGCCTGTATAACCTCTGATAGTTGGATAGAAGCACTCAGATCCAGCTTGGATCTCTTGATTTGCCCTAGTATACATACACCAAATTAAAACCTATGTGACTTAAGGTGGAATTTCCAGACACTGGCTCTTGGTACTGCAAAGGGAATCTAGAAGAAGTTTCTGAAATATTGAAATCTTGTCATCAAAGACAGATTTAATCGATGGAGATAAAGATACCCTTCTGGTGGTGCTCTCAGCCCATGTTGAGAAGCACAGGGGACTTCACACAGGTATGCAGACGGTGGTGATATAACTGAGGGTGGGCAACAGTGAGTGGGTGTGCCATCTACTAAACAGCACTGATGTGGTTAGAGTCTTGCTGTGATCCAGACACTGAGCTTGAGTTTTAATTGGACTTGCTCTTGGCTGCCTCCTGGTAACGCTTTGCAAACAAGCTCTTGGGCAAGAGGAGATAAAAGCAACTAGATGCAGTTCTGGCCTTCCTTTTCCCATGAGTGCTGCTAGCTATAGAAAGTGTGCTCTAACCACAGAAGGTCAGCAAGGCCTCTAGGCTCTGGACAGACATTTGATTTTATTGTTAGCCTGTATAACAAGATTAGCACCAAATGACTCACAGAACAAGTCAGGTGGTCTTTAATCTTCTGTAACTGGCTTGGTATGAAGGCATTTTCATTATCATGACAGAATGTGGCTGAAAACTTTGACAAAATCAGGTCTTAAGAGACAAGTGTTTTCTGTAGGAGCTCCCAACTTGAATCAAAACTAAACATTGAAAGGATTTTTTTTTTTTTTCAAACAAAAAGCTGAAAATTCCCACAGAGAACCCATGAAAAGGATTTTGTTGAAGTTTTTGGTGGGAGAGAAAGCAATGGTTTCTCCTTAGCTCTGTGGTGAATCCAGAGACGGTCTGAACCTCCAGACTGAGGAGTCAATGGACATCACAGCTGAAGCTACAAGTTATACCAGGTTTTCTTCTGGAGGGCAAGTTCCTTTCTGACTCTTGGACTCCTTTCTGACTCTTGGACTCCTTTCTGACTCTTGGACTCCTTTCTGACTCTTGGACTCCTTTCTGACTCTTGGACTCCTTTCTGACTCTTGGACTCCTTTCTGACTCTTGGACTCCTTTCTGACTCTTGGACTCCTTTCTGACTCTTGGACTCCTTTCTGACTCTTGGACTCCTTTCTGACTCTTGGACTCCTTTCTGACTCTTGGACTCCTTTCACTTGTGTACTTACAGGTTGCAAGCTGTTAATGATTGCTCCAGCATGAGGACTTAGTGTTTATAGTATTAATAGGTAGGTGAATTTCCATAATAGATGAAAACTATGCTGAATAAAGAGTGTGTGTTACAACACAGGCATTCCCCTTTCTCTTAACTGCATCTGTGATCATGGCTGGCCTTTATGCTGCAAGTACGGAGGGCACAGCAGAGTTTGCTCCTGTTGTAGGAGCGGGCTAGGATTCAGACTAAATACCTTTATTTTGTCTCTATTTCAAGCTTCCTGTAAACAACACAACTGGACAATCAAAGGAATAAAATCAGAGCCACCCTGCAAATATCGGTTTATATGCCATCTTGAAAATGTTCTGGAGTTTTCCTTACATTGAAGTAAACTATTTTATTTTTTTTTTTAATGAGAAACATTAACTTGTGTAAATAGCAGGTAGCTTGCTTTGGCTTATCAGGTAGTGTGATGGGATGGGAAAGGGAGTTGTATTTTAAAAGTGGAGATCCTGGCTTGTTAATGAAAATGTGATTGGAGTTAATAATTTCTGGCAAGGTAACTTATCTGCCGTGTAACTTTGCATCTCTCCCATCTTGTTTATTATCTGGCAGCAATAAGTTTATGATTCTGCATTGTAACAGCTCAAAAGGTTTAAAAAGGACTTTGACTTGCACAGCTTTTGTAGGAGGGAACAGAGAAGCCCAGACTCTGATCCCCGAATTTTCAAAAGGCCCCTTGAAGCACTTCTGTAAATGTGCTAAGGGTGAAGTCAGCCGTGCAGGAAGGGTGAGAACTGTGTTGTTGACTGTGTTTGTAGGAGCTGGGACCACTTTTAACTGTGGCACTACTTCTGTGTACTGGTTGTATAATAAAAGCATGTGAGGGTGGTGAACAGGAGACCAAAGAGCAAGAGGGAAGCCAGGAGAGAGTAGCTGGGTGGCATTACCTGAGTATATGGATGTCTTAGCAACCTTTATGATTCTAGCTGGTACTTTTATCAGTCTTAGGATGACAGAGAAGGATTGAAGGAATGCCTATGATGTCTGTAGACATGCAAGTGCTTTCTAGTGGATAATCTTCAGATATTGGATAAACAGAAAGATGATTAGTAATGTGATGGGCAAGGAGTGGTCAGGCACTGGTGGCTGTAGTTCCAGTGATACGCGTGCCTGGGGACCAGGGTGTGGGATATACCTCCCCTTCTTTAGGTACTGCCCAACTTTGCTCCATGCAGAAAGCCAAAAATCATGTCTTGCTTTTAATTTACTCTGCTTTTTCTCTAGGGACTATTTCTGCTCTGCCTTGAAAGGTCTATATTGGAAATTAAAAGTCCGTACTGTATAACAAGACCTCCCCTTCTCTCCACCCTTTCATGCCTGAAGTGCAAACAGAAGTCAGTGGGCTGGGTTTTGTGCATGAGCACTGCCACAAACCTGCAGTCATTCAGCCAAAAGCGGTGGGGTCTGCTGGCAGATCACTGAGAATCTGCCTGTTTCCCAAAGAATCTTATGTTCTCAGAGAGCCCTTTTGAGAGATGAAAGACTGCAGGTTCAAGGCTGCCTCCCTCTCACTCTGTAATAGAATGTGACTGGGGGGATGAGATGGTGAAAAGGAAATGCTGGTTTTGTGGCACACACCTGAGTGATGATGCAGGTGAACTGAGCACAGGCTCAGCTCAGTCTGCTTGTGTGTGCTGTTCTGCAGACCAGAGGCAGGCGCATTGATTCATTTATAAAACATCTTTGTTTTCCACAAGTAATGCAGGTCCACTTACAATTTCAAGCCTTTCTGAGTGAGGCTGTAACATCAAGTGGTGGTGTGTAGACTGGGGCCTTGGGAGAGGTTGCTGACAGTTCCCCTGGTTATTAATGGCCACAGCAAGGGCTCACAGGTTCTGAGAATAGACTCTGTGTTTGCTTTAGAGGAGACAGCTGACCATGGTGTTTGATACAGCAATATGTCTCTGCCTGGCTTTTGACTGACAGTAACACAAACTCGCTGTCTTCCCATCCATGGCTTAAACCTCATGACATTTACAGCAGAGCTAACTTCTCCAGTCTAAGTTTAGATGGTGATTTTTGTGTTTGTCTGCATGTGTGTGCTTAATAAGATAAAAAAGCAGGAGGGGGCTTCTGCAAATAAAAATGGAACAGGAATTTCAAATCATGGCTGAATGTAAGAGTGGAGGTATTAAACCTGCATGGATTTTCATGGACTGGTTGCTGTGGATCCTTGTTCAAGGTATCCAAGCATTAAAGGGTTATTACTTACTTTGACAGTTTTGGTTTGCTCTCACAAAGTATGTGGTAAATATTCATAACTATGGGACTGTCTGTTTGACAGGGTGTTTTGGGGTTTTTTTTGGGCAAGCTGTGCTTGGAATTGGCTGGTAGCCTTAGCCCCACCTGCGCACAGCTAATGACATGTATCGTGGGTGTATGTCCATAAGCCATCTGGAAATAGCATGTGATCTTAGCTGACTGCTGAGACTTCATTTCTTGCCATGCATCCATGTTACTCTTTCAAGAGCTTCTCCTGTTAATGAACCCCCTCACGAGAAATAGCCTCCTCCCTCCCATGGCAGACAAGCTCAGGAGAACAGAGCTGGCAATGTGCTTCTCAGCCCTGCCTTGAAGGATGAGCACTGTCAGGGAAGCCTGTCCCATTTGATCCTCAAGCAAGTAGTCCTGAAGCACAGTGTGAGAGACAGAACAGATCTTTGTCCAGTGATGGCTGCGCCAGAGCTGTCCTGAGCTTATGTATAACTTTATGCTGTTAAAGGGTAGATGAGTGGGAACAGCTTTTGGTTGCTATCACTTAGGAGCCTATTTCAGATGAATGATCTAAAGGGGAATGGTTTTATCTCTCATTACAGACCTTTGGTAAGGCTTCATTCTTTCAGGAACTCGACTTTTTTCTGATACTGTCTTCTCCAAGGCCTGGTCTGGCAGCAGGTCTTATAACCCAAGTAGAAGCAACAGACTAACTCTACTAACTCTGAGGGCTAAACGCTCTGTCCTCCACTACATGCGTGAAGGATTTGAACCTAAGTTCCCCTGGCATTACAGTGAAGAATGGACTATGAAAACTGGTGGAACTCAACCCTTCGTGAACATCATGAACAGTTTATTTGCCACATGTTTCTGGAGAGTTCACCTGTGACTTCAGACAGTGCTAACAGGGTTACTTAGGCAGAAAGGTCTGATGGCAAGTAGTGTCCAGAGAGGCTGTCTATGTAAACCAGACGAACCCATTTCAGAACAACACTAGCATTTAGGAGTGGTTTCAGCCGTCCATTATAAGGAAGAAGAGTTCCTGGGTTTTGCTCCTTTTTCATCTAAAATGACAGTGCAGATATACAGTCAGGGCAGGGACATGCTTGCATCAACCCCTTCAGAACTGCTGTGTCATGTCAGCATCCACATGTGTTTGCATCTACCTTACCTTGCTTCTCAGTTTCTTGTCAGAAACAATTGGCTACCCGTGATGGGTGGGAAAAGATTTGCTGGAGTTTTCTTTTGCTATTCCTTTTCCCTCTCTGTTTCCACTTCCCTTACTCCCTGCTCTTAAAGTTTGCAAAAATGCGCTTACGTAAGCAGCGTTTGCAGTTTTACACTGTCACTTGATATTTGTCGAGTTAACTGCATCTTTTGTCTGCAGGAGACTTGGGGATTTTCAGTCCCATGTGCTTTGCAACCCTTCTGCCCTTTGCTAAGCTGGACACGTGGTCGAAATTCATTCTTGTTAGTGTGATAATGCATTAGTACTGCAGCAGTTCTGAAGGGTAAAACCCCAGGGTTGGGATCCCACTCTAATCAAACAAATCTGGAACAAGAAAGGCCTCTTGCCTTGAGGTTGCACACAGTGAGTAATAGTGCAAAGCAGACCAAGCTTGCAGCTGCATTGCTGCTGTAATCAGTAATCCTGGTTGCCTGGATTTGGGATTTTCTGGGGCATGGTGTACAGGTGCAGATGAGAGGGAGGAGTCAGTCTGTCAGCACTCCTGTGAATGAAAGGTGTGGAGCTCTTCTGATCTGATGAATCTTATTTTAGTAGCTGCTTATGGGATAGTACCAAAATCCCTAGGTATTCCATGTGACATCTATAAAGATATGAGTAGTAGACTGGTACTGCCTTTCTTGCAGAAAGATGGAATGGGAAAATTTTTTCTCTTTCTTAAAGAAATGTTTTGACCTGTGTCACAGTAGCCTTATACCTCCCTAATGCTCTCCTTGAAATATTTTGCAGCAGTTTTAAATGATCACCCCTGTATTGTTTCATGGACCTATTTCTTTATGCTGATGGATGTATGGTGCACAGCAGGAGTAAAAGCAGTCTGAAGATATTTTAATAGACCCCTACCTCAAATTGATTTGTAGTGACAAAGTTTCCTCAGTGTGCCTTTTTCCGCCCCTTTGGGAGCGAAAGCTTATGTCCACTTGTCGGTAATATATTCAGCATCTGTCGACACCGTTCCAGCCTGGAGCCGGGCAGAGAGCCTTCTTGTCCAAGGCTGGTAACTGAGCTCTGAGGCTGCTGTCAAAAATAAAAGATGCTGAGCTTGAATCAGATCTGGTTATCTGAGAACTGGAAACTGCGTGAAGGACAGAAGCGACTGAGTTGATAATTAGGAGCACTTAATGCTTTGCTTTGGCAAAAGGAAGTTTGAGAGGAGAGGATGAGCATGAAAAACTATTTTCTTTGAATTGCTGTGTCCTGGACCCTGTTTAAGGATTTAGCAAACGATGCTGTTGCTTTAGCATATGAAGGAGCCTGCTCTCTTTGGCACCTCCTGCTTTTTTTTTTTTTTTTTTTTTAAAAAAAAAGGCACCCTGAGGTGCCTCTCCCACTGTGGTTTCATACGCCAGACTTAGATACAGATGCTCAGCAATCTCTGGTGGCTGGTGCAAGTGTGACAGAGCTTCAGCACAGTACCCTTCCTGCACTGTGGTAACATCAGCGGAGCTGGGCTCTCTCGACTGGCCTTTATACCTTCTGCCACATAAGAAAAAGACACGTGTGAGAAGTCTGCACAGCACTGTATAGAGGACATAGTTGTGATCAGCTGGGAAGAGGGGACAGCTGAACTCCTGATGTCATTGCCTGCTGTGGGAACACATACGTGACTGCTAACATGGGGATAGCATCTCCTTTCACACTGCCAGTAAATCTGTGCTTGATTTAGGCAGGACAGTGAAGCGTCCAAGGGCCCTGTTCTCCTTGACTGATGATATCAAGCAATGTGTCTGTTGTAGTGTACCTGATACAGGTATGTCAGGTGTCCTTGTGCCCTTCACCTTTGATTTGTGCTTTTGGGAGAAGAGAGTGAAGCATTCTGGATCTGACCTTTGGTGTGATGGCAGCATTTGCTGCCAGGTCAGCCAGGTGGTCCTTGCTTGGTCTTTCTGTGGTGTCTTCCCTCTAAAGGTCTCCAAGATCAGTAGCCTTGCTGGTAGCTAATAGAGCAAACCTACCTGATGTGGATGTGTTCACAGTAGTTGTTATTGGAAGGAGAGGGCTCGTGCTTGGCAACCTGTACTTAAACTCTGAACAAAGTCTGGGGACTGGTTGTATGATTTAAAAAAACCCTGCTGATTTGTTCAGAAATGTCTTTTCACTATTGACCACTGAGAGGGTGTTACTGTAGGATATCTCCTAACAGAAGGTTTCCACGTTGCCAGTTTTAACAGTCCTTGCAAGCATATTTTTGACTTCTGTAGGACAGCTAATAAATACTGGACGTACTACTATTAGGGGAGCAATTCTACTTATCTGTCTTTTTTTTTTTTTTTTAAAAAAAAATTACTTTGTGTAATGTTTTAGGTGGAACAATGTGCTTGTGGTATAGCTTTTAAATATATCCCAGGGATATTGGGAAGATCTGAGTTTAGGGTTTTGGGTTTATATTGTTTTTCCTCTCTATTTGATTTCATTTATTTATTTATTTAAAACTCAGATGGTTCTGTTAAAAAGTACTGTGAACAAGTTTTTTTCAGCTGAAGTGCTATCTGAAGTAGAAGCAAGGGACTGTATCTAAAGCTTGCCTGTTTCTTCAAAGATCTTGTTATTTATAGGTTTTTTGCCAAAGCTGGTGCCACAGTAATTTGACTGACCTCTGGGCTTTGTGTACACTTAAATGTCATCTTTATCTCTTCCCATAACAAGTCTGTACCAGGCTGTAATTAGCACAGATTAGCTGCACGGTATTTCCTGTGCCTTTTGGTTTCAGAACTCTGATTTGCAGAACAAGTCCCACTGCTGTTTTGTGGAAAGCCAAGAATCAACCCACCAAACTTGCTGAGATTTAGATATTGTAGCCCAGTTGCGTGGGAGGTAGTAGTGAGCCTTTGGAATAAGTAAAGGACTGCGAACGTTTTTTTAAAGCATCTCTGTACTGGCTGGGTATCTGTACTGTGTTCATTAAACTACCTGGTTGCCATTATGCTGTGATATCCTGTGTAAGAGGTGTGGAATAAACCATCTTGTTAGTTCAGGTTCCTGGTGATATACTGGAAACTTGCAGAAAGTACTGAAAAGAGGACTAGATCAGTAAATGACCTTCCTGCATCAAAGCAAAAAAATACCCCCAAAATACCAAACACTATGCTGCTCCTTTAACCCATATTTATAGACATAAAGGCAATTTTCATAAGTCTCTGTGCATTATGCGTGTGTTACAGATCAGATGCTTCTAACATATAATGCAAAACTGTTCATAAAGTAGCAGCAGGAAGCTGCAGGGATGTTGCAAGGAGCAATTGGCCACTGGAGGCAGGGTGTGTAGGTGATGGGTTTAACTTTGGTTTTCTGCCTACTTGTGTAATGCTTGACAAATAGCATTGGATCTGAGGTACTTGTATGGTCAAAGATGTGAGGATAAGAAGGACTGTCTTGTAGTAGCCTGAGAGATACTCCTGCTGTAAGTATGAAGTTTTTGGAGAAAGATGAGATAGAAGCTATTGGCTTGTTGCTCTGAGTGCTCCAGGCAGTGTGGTAGATTAAAGAAGCAAAGGAGTACTCAAGCCTTTGCCTAGGAGAGATGATTGTGGAAATGAATCAGCAGACAGCTATTTCAGAACTGCCTAATTCCTGACAAAAACCCAGTTTTCTGGTGGGTCCTAGCTGAAATGTGAGTTGCAGCTGTGTCTTGACTTTATTCTTAAATGCACAAACCTTGGACAGTTGACTCCCAGTACTCAGATCTGTAGGCCAGTGTGCTCCAAGGCTTCCCATAATGTCACAGGTTAAGGCTGGGCTGGCCACTAAAGGAACAACAGATGCTGTCTATTACCCTCTCCCTTCCCAGAAGGGGAAGAGAAAGAGAGTAAGGGAGAGACTTATGGCTTGGAGAAAATTAATCCAGCTTTAATGAAACAATAACAAGAAAATATAATATTAATAGGAAAATAGTGACATATATACAAAACCAATATTGACCTCTCCCAGTGATGATCATGTCACCACTAACACTGCAGGGCAGGCACTGGGAACGTCCCAGGCTGGACTCAGCGGCAGACTGGAACTGGATTCAGGAATGTACATATTGGGATCAAAGACCGAAGAACGGGCAGAGTCCACCTCAGATGCTGGCCATAGAAAAAGATAGTTTGACCCTTGTGATCCCTCTGCTTTATACTGAGTATGACTCTCTGCTTCTCCCTGCAGTTGTGACCATTTTTACTTACCACCATTTTACTTACAACACTCCAAGGTGGCACACAAGATTTAGCAGTGACCTCAGTTTCTACAGGAGCAAGTATAAGCAAGAGCCTTTCTGCATACTATTCCTTAGTAGTAACTATAAACATCAAGTGCTGTTACTTTAGAAGCGGACGCTGTCTGAAAAAAATGTACCATTAACTTTAGAAAGTGCAGACACATAGAAGAGACTTGGCTGAAAAGTAAAGTTATGAATGGAGAATTGGTTCTGTTCTAGCTCAAACCAGGAGATATAAGTAGTTCAGTTACATGCAAAGAGAGGGGAAAAAAAATGAAGATACTTGGAGACTGGAGATTTCAGGGTTTTTGACTTACTATTTTCAAGATATGACTACTTATTTCTAGATTGTGAGGATTTGCCTGGTTCTGCCTTCTTTCAGAGGATTTGTCTTTCTAAAATGTGGCTGGAGAAGTTCTGAGGACTGACTGGATAAAACAAATAGAAACACTTTGTATGTTGTTGACTTTATTCTGTATAACATGCTGGAATATTATGACTTTGCCTTCCATAACAGTTTGCATAACCTTTCATGGGTTCATCAATGTTAATAAATGCTAATAAGCCTTCAATGCAGCTGGTATAG
Source organism: Leptosomus discolor (assembly GCF_034619465.1). Lineage (NCBI taxonomy): Eukaryota > Metazoa > Chordata > Aves > Leptosomiformes > Leptosomidae > Leptosomus > Leptosomus discolor. The sequence continues at coordinate 16,421,531 of NC_141395.1, read as the reverse complement.
TCTGTGGACAGACTAAATTCATATGACAGTATGTGTGCGAGTGAGTTGCTACAGGTCTCTGGATTGTCTCTTCTCCAGCATCTTGTGTTAGTAGCCACCTACAGTGGATCAGATTGGTTAGGGTCCTAAAGACTGAGACTTGTGCAGAAATATACACGTGTGACTATACACATGTTCAGAAAAAAAACACTTGTGCAACATGGGCACCTGCGCAGTGATCGACTTGGAGCATACAGGATTTTGCCTTAAGAAAGGGGAGGAGAATGCCTACATACAGAACCTCAGCTCCTGTCTTTGATGTTTGAAGCAGTTACACTTTACTGTCTGGACAATGTAACTTGACCTTGCAAAAAAGGTGCTGCCTGTCCTGTACAGAAAATGTGGAAAGGCTACATAGGCAGAATGTCGTAAACTTTATTGGTGAAGGAGAAACCTCCAGCCTGGCTAAGTATCCAACAACAGGGTTTCTGGAATTAGTCCCCTGACTCGGGGAGCAGGAAACAGAACGAGACTGGCAAAATTATTCTCTCCTCTGAAGTCATCATTCTTGACTTCTGAATAAGGAAACTTCAGCTTTTGGAGGAAAGTGCTCTGCTCAGGAGGTGGTGGTCTGGTCCTCAACAGACTCCTTGCTCTAAGAGGGAGGGATTTGGCAAAGAAGTTTGCCAGCCGGGTATGGAGCTTTTAGCCTGTCCCATTGTGCTGCTCCTTTTCTTTCCTTCCTACTTTCTTCCTTTAGTTTACTTGTTGACAATGTACTATAGTTAGAGATGGTGTTAGCAGATCCTGGTAATGAAGGCTTCCCAGAGCAGTGGCATTAAGGCAGGGAAATGTCAAAGCCCAATTTAGAAAAGCAATTTGATCACAGAGTGGAACTTGAAAGCAAAGTACTTAGTACCTCCCTCAGAAAGAACTGTTAGTAGGGTGAGAATGAGCTGTGGGAGAACCTGCTGCAAGTGTTTACCTATGGTCTGAGGGCACCTGATAATGAACTACTATGTATAATGATGTACTGTTTGATAATCAGTTCTATGAGTGATAAGAATCCCTTGTTCAATAGTGTGTGACTTGAGAAAAGTGTCCTCAAAGGGAGCAAGCACAGGAGGAAGCATCTTAAGAGCAAAAGATTTCATAAGCCTGCTTATTAGTCTTCATAGTGAACGTCATGCAGTAATGCAAGTACCTTTACAGAATAGAGAATGCAAATATGGAAGTTATGTCCTCCCTGTAGTAGTATTGATTAACATGTTTCTACATGTTCTACATGTTTTTGGTTTTGAGATGTTACAGTGCAGCAGCTAGCTGAGTCTTTGCATCCATTTATGGTGGATACTAGCTGCCTCGCCCCATGGGGAGAAATTGGGCACAGTAACTTTTAATTTGCTCGAGGTCTTGGGTGAAGCACATGGTGCAGTTAGGTATACTTTGTCCCTGTAGGGCCATTGCTACAGGCTTGTACCCTGCAGTTGCTTCAAGGAAGGCCTCTGACTTTGGAATGAGGATGACAATTGCTATAGAAGAATCTGCTGCAGCGAAACAATCCTCTTTTTATGCTTCACAGATAAAGGGGAGTCTCAGCCACGAGTTGAAAGGAGAATGCTGAAATAAAGCAGGCATTCTTAATGAGCATGGTGCATCATGCAGCTTCAACAGTGGGACAGGTTCTTTGTGTACCCCCTTCTTAGGGCTATTACTCATGACATATGACTCAGCCTTAAGGATAAGCTGGCCATCATTTCAAGCCACCAGACTTGAAAAAAGTCTTGCACTTGCTGTGCTTATTTCTACATCTTGTCTTATACCTGGCATGATCAGAAACAGGGGTATATTCTTAAGATGCTGACTTCAGCCGGTTGAAACTTGTTGCCGTGAACTCTCTCTGAGCACATTATGGGGAACCTGGTTTCTCCAGGAAATAATTCAGAATGAGAAAGTGGAGCTTCTATTCCCACCCCCCACCCCCCCACCCCCCCATTGACTGCAGAGGGAGGGAGAAGGAGGAACCTTGTAAGGCAACCCAGTGTGACCACAGTGAGTCATGTTAAACTTGAGAGGAGTGTCCTGAAGGTGCAAGTCACTGTGAGGGTACTCTTTAGTAGCTGTCAGAGGCAGGCATTTGAGTTGAGCCTTCAAGGCAATGCAGTGTGACTCACTTCTACAGAAATTTTGCAATGTATTGCCATTTAGGGAAAGTGGCAGTGATATGTATTTCTTTGGCGATAGATAGGCTATACATGCCATTGTTAGCTAGTCACGCTTGGATGTATGTTACATTTCTGCCTGCAATATGCAGGAAGGAGTTAAGTCTTTTTGTAGAGGGTATTTGTTTGGAGGCGAACTGATTGACCTTCTGGTGCTGTCATCTTCAGGATTTGGAAAAACGAGCTTTGGAAGGGCCTTACAAGGTCTGTCCCTATGGAATGGGATCAGTCCAGTTTAAATCACACTCGAGATGCTTGTTTAGCTTTTTAAAAAGTCTTTCATTAGCAAAGGATCTCCATGCAGTCCATTCTAATGATTTAAATTCTTCACTGTTAGCATATTTTGGGGGGATGTTCTGAGATTTGAACACTGCAATGTGACCAGAAAATTATATTTTTAGTTGTTTGTTTTTGTGGTTTTTTTTGTTTTTTTTTTTTCTTCCTTAGGTTGGATTTTAGAATATAGTTACCCATGCAGTCTCTCACATACTTTAATTTGAGGGACACCTGTGAAAATCAAACTCAATGTGTCTGAGCTGAGCACTCAAAACTAGCCATCTCATCTCCATACCTCTCTTTCCTATTTGCCAGCTGGAGATGCCAGGGATAAATTTGGTGACTCTGTAACATGCTGAACAAACACTTGTCTTTACAGCTGGATGGATGTGACATTGGATGCGGCTTCTCAAGGTCATTCAGGAAGTCTCTAACAAAATGCCGTATTGAACCCTGATTTCCCAACTCTTAGCCCAGCGACAAGGGCAACATCCTGTCTTTGCAGGATCTATTGAACCTTATTAGCAAGTATGAAGCAAACAAGAACTGCTCTGTCTGTGCCAAGTGCAACATTGCCCTTTCCCATCTTCCAGTGATCCGAGGGTCTTGCTGATGGCTCAGCCACAGGAATAATTTTCTCAATTTAAAATGAAGCGTTAATATGTTAGGAGTTTCTTCCTCTCCACCCCCATCCTCCTTTGTCCAGTTGTTTCAAAGAAAGACTTCATTGTGCCAGGCTTGCATGAGGAAAGCCAGGCTGTCCCGCAAACCACCCTAGAGGCAGGCATGGAGGGCAGGAGGACGTGCCCTGCTCATGGAGCAGGTTGGAGGGGGAGCAGGACTCCTACTGCTGCTTTTGCTTTTCTCCCTGAGTCTTAGTGCAAAACCCAAATTATTCCATGAGCACAAATCTCTTTCATTGAGCAAGTCACATTTCATTTGGGCAGAGAAGAAACCAGGCTTAAAAAAGCTTATGAAACTTCCTTTGTACCTTATTCAGTTACGTGGCTTTGTGCTTTCTGTCTGACTTGGATACTATTTTCTTCTCTCCCTCTTCAGAGTATAATGTCTTCTATGGAAGAATAGGCAGTGGTCTGAGATCTGAGATTTATTTGTTCTGTTGCTAGCTGACCTATTGGCACATTGCCAATTTGTTGCAATTTGAAATTAGTCACAGTATTTACTGTCTCTGTGTCGAGTTGGTAGTTGGAGATTTACGCACTGGAGTTGGCAAATACAGCAAAAGTTGAGAGATGGAGAGGTCAGGAGATAGAGTGATTTTTAGGAGCATTGGCCCATATCAGTACAATGTGACTGCAGCCCCTTCTCTGATACAGTGGGGAGTAAGGTGTGGACCTGCAGGACTCAGATTCTCTGTCTGTGGGCTTGATGACTCCCCCTTCATCAGGGCTGGACCACCCTAAATTCAGATGTTTCAGATGCAGATTTAGCTCCATTTGGGATCCACAAGCTGCATTTTGTTTTTTTCCTTCCTACTCATTTCTTGCATCTCTAAACTGATCTTTGGCCCAGGTGACCTGTATGCCATGAAAAGTAGAGCTTTGTTAGGCTACTGGGTCACATAATGGGTCTATATGGGGTTTGCTGAGAATATTTGGGTTTTCAGGGCTTTTGTTGTGGCACTGATATTTCAGAAGATAAAAGGGGAAGGTGTTCAGTGAGAACTGTGAATGCATTAAGCAGCTGGCATGTATTTCTCTTAGAAGGCATAAATGCAAATCTGTTACAGTTGCTTTCTAGAGCAAAGCAGAACTGCATTTTAGTTGGTCTGATACTGCTTCTTGATGCTAGCTGCTGGTGTGCTGCCAGCAAGTGTTTGTCCTGAATGGTGATTGCTGTTCTACATCAGAGTTGGTGGCCACAGGGCTGATCATTTCCTTCATGCCCAGTGCTAAGCAGTGTGGGGGTTTGCCCTTCAGGAATGCTTCTTCCTGTACACCTGGAAAAAGGAGGGTAAACTGCAGCTGGATAAGATGCTTCCTTTTGAGTCCTACAAAGCTGTGCTATTTAGGTAATGCTAAGTCATCCTCTGAATCTTATAGTCTGGTCTTTGAGAACAACCCGCAGCTTGGATTCCCCTGAGCAGACTTGCTATTTTGCTGGGAAAAGATGCTATTTTTAAAGGCTATTTCATGCCTTTACTTCTCTGACCATTGCTAGCAGAATGCCAGATCGCTGGTACAGAGGATTTCCGAATTTCTCTTCCAGTTCTTCTGTGTTATCTCACTTCTTAAAGCTTACTGCAAATAGTTCTGCCTGCAGCAGCAGATTACAAATACATCCATGATATGAGAGGAATGTGGTCATTTACTTATTTGTTAATAGCATCTTGCCTCCTGGATCTTAAAGTGCTTTTAAAACTTCATTCAAACTCTGAATCAATGTATTTCTTGTTGGTTTTATTCAAATGCAGGGAAAACCGAGGCTCCGTGGGTGGAATTTGGCTCTGGAAGTGCTGCAGTAGTTGGTCAGGTGGCTTTGGTCCTAGTTTATGAAAAACACAGCGCACCTGCAGATCTAGCTCATTGTTGGAAGAGACCTGGTTTCTGAGCAACACTAGAAAGTGGTGTTTAAGTGTCTAAATATGGCCCGTGCCTGAGGCAAAAAATGCTGGCTGAGGTGACATCCCCATCCTGTCATAGTGGATCCTCTGTGGGTGAGCCAAGACTGGAACCCACAGCAATGCTGGAGCCCCCTGCTGAAATCCTTCCACAAAGTGTTTCATGGGATTCCTACGAAGTATTCCCTCCTTTACCCAGGCTTGTGCTGTCTTGAAATGGTCCCTACGCTTATGCAGGGCCAGAACTTCTCAGGTCAAGGGCAGACCAAGGAGCCTAGCCATGGTTGCTTCTTAGTCTTTTAAATGCCAGATCCGTGTCTGCTGCCTGGTGTGGTTTGCCTCCAGACAGCAGCTGACAGATCACACCATCTCTGATCCACCCTGAGATTTGGGAGCTGTGGTAGGGTCCTGACTCCTACCCTGGCAAATCTGCTCCATTAATAGCTATCAAAGAGCCTGAAGTTTCCGTCCGAACTTTATCTGGCTTTGCAGTGAGCTGGAGGATTAAAGACTGTTGCAGGGGAAGGGAGGGAGCAGCCGTGGCTCACCCGGAATAGCCTGACCTATGACGGCACCTACCAGCCTGGGGAGGGGAGCTGTCCCATGAGCTCGTGGGTTATCAGCAGTGAGCACACCCAGGGATATCTGCTCCATCCCTGGTCAGTTTAAGGGGTCCTGAGGAATCTGTTAGTACAGCTTGCCTGTACGGCTCTTTGTCTAGAGAGCAGGGAGCGGGCGTGAGGGCCAGCCTTGTGGAGCCATCATTTTATGCTGCTGAAATGACTTTAGGGTTTGACCTCTATGCTGTTTGTATGGGGCAGATCTGTTTTTGAGAGACAGGGATAAGAGAAGATAATCCCTGCCTTGCTGCAGCCCAGGGCTGTTGTCTCTCTGCTGTGTCACAGCAAGTAATAAAAGGTTCAGAGTGGGCTGTATGGCTGGGACTCTCCTATAGGGCCGGCAGGTGTGGGGCACAATCCTTTATCTACCAGATGAGGGAAGAGTGTAGGAAGCCAGACCAGGTTTTTTGTGTAGGCAGCGATTCACTTGTTAGAGCCTCTCCCTTGTGACTGGTTTTGTTTCCCTTGCCTTGTTCCTCGCTGGTGTCCCCAAGTCCTGTTTCACCTGCCCCATGTTACCACTGTGGAAAAATGGAGGGTTTCTTATTACTTCTGCTTGACTCGTTCAGAGCTGCTCCTCAGTTGAGCATAGCTGCTGCAACAGGAATTTTTTCCTTAGAGACAGGCTGTGAGTTAGAGCCCCTTTCCAGTGCCCAGTGTTTTGCAGGACTTGTGCAGAGCACTTCAGCACAGTGCAACAAGATCTTTGCAGCTGGCCAGATGACTCCAGACTCAGTCTGCATGTCCCCCAAGGAGCAATGGAACTGCAAATTAACTTCTCGGGCATGTGGGAAGCAGGCGTGTGGCCGCCACAATGGATAGTCTGTGGGTGCTGCTCAGTGTTTTACCCCAGGAAGCACTGAGGCTGTTCTAAACCTTTGACCCTGGCGACATACTCCGGATTCCTCCCAGTTAAACAGTGTCCTTCCCTGCCTTCCAGGCCTGAAAGCATCTCATCTCGTGACTAGCAAGATGGATGCATTGCCCCATAAAAAGCTCCTTTATATCCCAAATAATTCAATTGATCTTCATATTGGTAAGATCATTCTACTTTGGAATTTGCAGCTTGAATACTTTGTGATGTGTGCTACTGGCATGATGGCTCTTTGGACATCTAGGGAGTCATCCAGCAAGTGGGAAGTCTGTGCTCCGTAGATCTGGTAGCCTAGGGGAGTACAGCTGAACACAGGGCATTTGAGCAGCATTGTTTCTGGAAGAGGTTCACTGTACCCCTGATGAGAAAGATAAGGCCATACTGAATCCTTTTCTTCTGCTGGCACAGCAGAGGAATGTGTAGCCTCAGGAGCAGTGTTCCCGTGGCATGTGTTCCCCTTCTCTGGAGCAGGTGAGCAAAGGAGGCACTAGTGGCTAGTGTACAGGACTCTACCTGTCCAACCCCTGTTGCTGCTTCTGCTCTCCAACAAGCTCTTATGTGGCAAGGGTTCGTAAGGAAAAAGGGAATATTCGTGCAGTCTACGTCCTGCTGCATAGACGGGCTTACCAAGCACGTTAGGTGCTTGTAGCTGCAGTGGCTGTAGCTGTCCTTGAGCTGTAGAAAGTTGTGCTTCTGAATCTGGAGGGTTTTGGTTCAGCCCTTGGGCACAGAGAGGGCAGTTTTCATCTGTATGTGTACTTTCCCCTCCTTTGAATACCTCAGCGATTCCTGGAGGTGAATAGAGGCTGTTGAACAGAGGGAGAATGAAAAATAGTGATTGCCTCCTAGACATCCAATTCTAGCCTAAATAAGGAGACTTGAGCTGGGTGCTGAATGATCGTACTGATTTATCGTGTCTAGCGTTGGAGTCAGTTCTTGTGGTCAGGAGTGAGCTGGGAATATCTGTGCTTATATGGGGGAGAGGGGAACTGAGATTAGCCGAATAGACACAACACAAATGTCCTGCACCTCAGCAGCGTAAAATTGAGTGGGCCAGTAGGTGCAGTGGCAGTTGGAGTAGGTGATCGTTGTAGGTCCCTTCCAACTGAAAACATTCTATTCTACATCCTGTTGCAGGGACCTTCTCAATGCCAGACGTGAAAGTCTGATCCCTGCCCTGCAGGGGAAAAATCTTCTTTACATTCTCTGGGAAGATCCATGAGTAGCAAAGGGAGCTGGAGGAAGCTGGTTTGGGTGGCTGTCAAGGCTACCTGGCAGTCCCCCAGAGCAGCTGGTCTGGGGACGCTTATTAGTGGCCTTCCTGATGGCAGTACCATGCACCTGCTTTTCTATCTTGACCCTCCCCTCCCCAACAGGGGCTGACATAATGGGCGAGATCTGTGGCTGCAGGACTGCTGTGCTCAGGAGAGCAAGAGAGACTTCAGCTTTCCAGTGCTTTCTGCCTCTTCAGCAGTCATGCTCTTGCCAGCCAGGGCTCTCTTGCTTTTTGAGGTGTTCCCTCAGCACCCTTTCTAGCCCGCCTCTGGCTCCCCAGAACCTCCAGTAACTGAGGACTGGGCGGGCTTTGCTGGTTTTACTGGCCCTGTGAGACAAGGCACTTTTTTTTTTTTTTTTTTTTTTTTTTTTTTTGGCATGGTCAGGTTTTACTGTTTAGTTTAGTTTAGAAACATGCTGTAATCAAGCTTAATCAGCTATAGTTTACATCCCTGTCTCCCTGCTGCTGGAGTTGCTTGGGGCACAGCAAATAATTGTTACCCTCCTCCACAGCTGTAGTTTGCCCAGCCTTCTTGTGATGGACCTACCTTACTGCCCAGAAAATGAAATGCTTTGTTTAGAGCCTGGGAGCCATCCACTTAGCTTAGTGGAGAGATCATTAAGAGAGAAGATTGATAAGGGAAGTAGTCTGATAAGGATTTTTTTTATAGGCTGTGGGGAGGTGGTGAGAGGAACAGGACTGGCTGTTGACATGCTCAGACGTGGCACTTAGACTGAGTGTCACCTAGATTCATGGCATAAGGTCCCCTGTTGCTCTCAACAGCCAGCTTCTGCTAAGCATGTGAATAGTGAGAAAAGGTGGAAAGAGGGTGGGACTTTCAATGCTCCAGCCACCTTCTCTCTCTAAGGAGGTCTCCTCACGGCTTTCTGTGTTTGAGGACAGTCCAGCTGTTCTGGGAGCAAAAAGCCCCCACTCTGTCTGGACCAGAGACTAGTGTTAAATCAGGATAAGTGTAACCACACAACACAAGGCATATTAGGGATGTGGTTTGTTTCTTGCTGGTCCAGGAGATAAACTGGGTTGCCTTGTCTGCAAAAAGCATTAGACCAGTGAAGGACAAACCTCAGTCATGCTGTTTGGTACAGCAAAGTATGAGTTCATCCTGGTTTGTCTGTAAGTCCTTTTTCAAACTATGACTGTGTGGAAAAATATTCCAGGAATTCTGAGTGCAAGAATGAGGGAGACTTTTTAACTTTCCTTCTTTCAGCTTCATGAGGAAAAAACCTTGCAACTGTTTGTCTCAGCTTTGCTCTAGCTGTGTTTGAAGTCTCCTGTCTTTCTTCTCTCTTTCTGCAGGTCCTTCAGAAGCTTGGGAAAGCAGATGAAACAAAAGATGAGCAGTTCGAACAGTGTGTGCAGAACTTCAACAAACAGCTGGTAAGATAATTTGCGATATGTAATTACACCCTTACAGTATTAGCTTCCAGTCATCTGCTGCAATATGCAATTAAAGCCCGTTAAATTAAATGGTGGCATAAGCCTATTGAAATGACCCAGAACTTGTAGCTGTTCACTTACAGGGAAATTATGCTGTGTCTTCCAGTGTACCCATTGTGGAGTCAGTGAGAGGGTATGCTGAAAAATAATACTTGTTCTAGACCCAAGTTTAGGAAAAGAAATAGCTGAACAGGAACACTTCCTTCAGTTAGCAGCTGCTTTGTAATGTAATTTTTCATGCTGGGCTGGAAGCAGAGGTACAAGAGCAACGTTGTGTCTCTGAAAGATGGATAGGATGGGAAACAGATTAGAAATCAAAAATAAAATGGAACAAGGCAACGTCCATTTCCTCAGCGCAGCAGAGGGCAAAAGAGACAAAGAAAGCAAACAGTGAGAAGGGAGCATCCTTCCATAGCTGAAATCTAACTCTGTCTTCCTCCCTGTCCTTGCACAATCACTGTGTCAAGCCTGAGTCACTGTTCTTTCGCGGGTCTGTTTCGTCCCTGTATTTTAGCGGACAAAAATATTTTAACAGTGTAGCAATTTTTCCCCACCCTCCTACTTAAACAGCAGGAGGTTTATATATTGAACTGGGTGTGGATGTGTGTGTGTGCTCTGTGGTTCTCCCCCCCCCCCCCCCCCCTTAAATCTGGAGCTTTCAGCCACCCAGAGGAAGGGAAAACGTCAGTTGCCCTGGGGCATTTGCACCCTGGGAAGTGTTGCTTCTGTTTCGTGGCAGGAAACCTGTGCCACACCAAAGCTCAGGTGGTGCTGGAGAAATATTTTAGCCCCTTTGTGCCCTGACTATTTAGGACTTTTTTTCTAGAGCTGTTAGCAGCATCTGAATTATGTCTGTTAAGTTTCAGCAGATGTGGTTATATGTTGCAAAACCAGCTGAGAAGGGATTTACGACAGCTGAATATAATGAAAATCTTTCAGTCTGACTTTGACTTATGTCTAACTGGAGTTGACTGCAGATTCCTGGAGACTAGTGCTCATTCTCTTGGCAGTAATAGTAGTTGTTGCTCCAGAAGTTCATGCAACATTGCTATAGCATGTCCACCGGTGATACTTGCTTGTACACAGAGGAATATAGTTTGGCTGCTTTCTGACAATATGATGTTACCAGGTGTGACTTTTCCGTATCATTTTTAGGTATCAACAATCAGGAAATAACTCTTTTTAAAGGAGAAATACTGAAGAACTCAAATCCAAACTTCTTGATCTGGCTGTCTGGGATGGCTTTTTGATTTCCAAAGCCACAAGTTCCAGTGGTGCACTGAGAAGCCCGTTAAAGAAGCACTGCCTCTACGCCTTACAGCTGAATTTCTTTTCCTGTCTTGCAGGGGCAGGCCATGAACTAAATTCTCCAAATAATTTATCAAAAGAGCTGGAGGCAGCTCTGCATTTGCTCTGCATTTGCTGCTTGGTGTCTGTTGGTTTTGCTTTGGTCTTTCCCTGTTACTAAAATAAATGCAAACAATGCCTGTTTTAAAGGGCAAACCATAAATGTGAGTTAGCTGGGTTGTTAGGATATCCAGGGCTGAGGAGTTACAATGCCAAGCAGACTAGGGAAGAAACTTCAGCTATATGTGCATATATCCACACTTGTTTTTATTTTTGTGTGTAGTATAGCTATGTGTGAGATTTCTATAGCTTTTCCTTACAAAGTCTGCTCCAGTGAGAAATGTAAGTCTGGAGGAAGGCTGATCTTTTGCTGCAGGCTTGTGACAGAACAGCTCTCCTGTGGAACTGGCAGGGGTGTGACCAGGCAGTGGCCTTGGTTGCCACTTGATTAGAGGCTCCTCTGACTCTAATGAATGTGTTGGGCTACTTTGACACATGTTCACATGCATGGGCTGTTGATGACTGAAAAGCAGGTCAAAAAATAGCTTAGTCATTTTCAACAAAGGCATCTTGTGGTTCTCTGAAATGATGGTTGCGTGGACATTAGGGAAAGCATTGCACTTCCCAGCGCTCTGCCCATTCAGGTTTGTTGCATAAGGGCACCGCTCTGAGGTCTCTGAATGGCAGGAGCTTTTTCACTCATCCAGATGGATTTGTTGTGTGACAAATGAGCTGGACATAGCCATGCTTCTGCGGGGCTACAGGGCTCGCCTGTGTCTCTGGAAGGCTTGACAAGCAGCACAACTGGGTCCTATATTAGAGAATCATAGAATCATTAGGTTGGAATAGACCTCCGAGATCATCAAGTCCAACCGTTGACCTAATACCATCATGCCCACTAAACCATGTGCCGAAGTCCCACATCTACCTGTTTTTTGAACACCTCCAGGGATGGTGACTCCACCACTTGACAGTTTATCTTTGGCAATTAACATCCCAAAAAGTTCATTTGAAGGCTCCTCCCTCCTTCCCTTTCCCAGTGTCACTTGTGTTCAGGCATTGGCACAAGTATCTGCCCTGGAAATTGTCCTCGCAGATCTGGGAGCAAGAGGCCTGCTGCAAAGGTGCAACACAGCCCCTACCCGAGGCATGCTAGGCTTTGGCTTCTCTTCCCCTGCATTTGAAATACTCATTGGAGAAACAGAGAGTGGGCGGTTGGTGGCCCCTGGCACCGTTCTGTGTTTCTGCCTGGCAGAGCAACTGGGTTTTGTTACCCTTCATGAGCTGTCGCTCATGTGGAAGTTCTGGGTTGGTTTACAGTGTTTCACACCAAACACACGAGAGGCAAGCTGCTGCTGGCACGGGCTGCATTCCTCTCTGCCTGTACCCCATGGTGTCCAGCACAGCCTGAGCCTGCAGAGCAGGCAGCGTGGACTTAATCTTTGCTCTTGCAGCATAGGTCTGGCTGTGGACCGTTACAGTCAGTATCTCAGAGAGAGACTTTCTTTCCAGGCAAGAACCCTTTTTGGCCAGTAGTTTCTATTTCAGCCCTATGTAGCAAAACAAGTTGTAGTAGCTTGCCTGGTACCCTAGGATGGGAGCTTCTCACCAGTTGTTCATGCTTTGTTCTTAACAGCTCTGAAGTTTTGCGGAGTAGGGGCTTATATGGAGCTTTTGTTTCAGTGCTTCCCCCCTGCCATGCCTCCTTTATAATTCCATAGTCTGCTCTTCCAGCCCTGTATTGATCTGAAGCAGGACATTAGCTGCCCCTCTCTTCCAGATAATAAAAATCCTCCCCATTGTAACTGTAAAATCAGTGAGATTATGTAAAGAAGGGGTTGCAGTCTAATATTAGAATAAAAGAATTTATTTTGAAAATTGGGGAAGAAAGGGTTTCAGGAAACCTGTCTACTACCAAGAAACAGCTCTATAGAAAATTGCATATTTAGCTAGGACTCGGTGAAGGGTGTTGTAAGTGTCAACCCCCCAACAAAGCAACAAAGCACAAACAGATACCAAACCACTCTTGTGTTTTTCTTTCACAGACCTGTAAGTAATAGGTGGTTCATTAGGTCTTTGGAGAGAGAGCTCTACTAGCCTCCTGAGCATAGCACTTCTATTTTTAAATATGCATCTTCCTGTACATACTGTCCTTCATGTTATACCTGGTTGTGTTATAGGCTCACAGGGTTGAATTACACGATGACTGCAAGTATGGCAATATCGGCTCAAACAAGATGGCATTTGTGTGCTTGAGCAGAACAACTTACTATGATCGCTTCTATGTCAAGACACAGTGTCATTGTCCCTGTGTGAAGATTTAAGTCTATTTGTTAGTGCAGGGATGAGAAATGAATATGGGGTTCAGAATCTGCACTGATCTTCCGGTTTTGTCCTAGCTTTACTTTCTTTTTGTGGAGTTTTGTTACTCTAGTGCATATATATATACACACACACACACACTTACTTCTTCTTTCTTTACGTTCTTGCAATTTAAGTGTTACTGTGCTGTTAGATTTTTGAACATCTTTAGATTCAACCATACCTCTGTAACTTCCTTGTGCATACCCTTAAACTCTTCAATAACTGGAAAGGGGATTAATTTTCCAGCTTCTGGTTTAACTGTCTTTCCTACTTCTTTTACCTTTGAGTTTAGAAAGCATCTTTTAAATGTGCACTCGAGAGTGTTGAAACCTTCTGTTCTATACAGTATTTGACAGTATCTGACTGCATTGCAAGAGGTGTTTATGCAGGATCTGTACTTAACAGGTCACTATAGCCTGCTTGAAGAAAGCAGGTGCTGCATGCACAGAGAGAAAGCAGTGGCCAAAGTTTCTTGCAAAAGCATTAATGCTTAAAATAATAGAAAGAAACCCTTGTAGCAAGTGAACTGCTTTGCTGATGGACAAGAAATAAAGCACTGGAAATGCCAAAGAGGAGCTTTGATGGGAGACCCAGGTGCCCAGGGGAGCTGGGAAAATAGGATTCATGGCAAAATTCTGAACCTGGATCTCTGAAAACCCTTCTGCCTGCAGATCTTACAGGCTGTAAAGTCTATTCACTGTCCCTGGTAGTCCTCGTACTTTTAAGAGGCTTAGGTAACCCCATAGTCATAGAGATCAGCTGTAACTGTGGCTTTAAGCATCAGCAAGAGGTGACTGAGAAAGACTACTCCAGTTGCAGGATGCAGCACTGCTTATCGGCTAACTTGATGTTTAATTGTGATATTAGTGTACCTCTCAGAGGATACTTTTGTGCCCCTGACTTTGAGATTGGATATTGAGACTTGAAGGGTTCCTGAATTTGAGGTGTATCATGTGCTGCTGTGGCAGGACTCAGGCAAGTATAGGCACAATTTTAGAGGTGGCTTCTGATTTTTAGATGCTAGAATTTTGAGAGTTACAGTTCTAGACGCTGCACTGCGCCAGTGCAAGAGGGTCCTTCTGCAGAGGACCTTCTCTGCTGATTAGTTACTGATAACCTCAGAATTGTGTGTTCAGACTTAGTCATTCCAAAAAATGGTACAGCTGCAGGATGGTAATGTATCTGTTTGAGGGATTTTGCATGCTATTTTCTTCTGTGCCATTTTGTCTTGTGTTCTGACATTTCACCTTGCCAGTTCCAATTTGTGATTTCTAGCATGGACGAGTTCTAGGCAGACAGCACTGTGCCCACTGCATTGGGCACAAGCAAACACATATTACAGCTTGGTTGAACTGCTGCTTAGCTCAGCCTCCCTGATGGTCCTCTGAATGTGTGTTCTTTGATTACTCTGGCACCTCTTCCTTGATTGCACTGTTAGGAAAGTCTCATCTGCCCAGGTTTCTACATTCACCTTAAGCCAGCAAAAAGCTCTACATTTGTTTGCTCTGTGTTTTAAGAACTCCTAGGACTTTTGCAGCAGATGTGGTCATTATTCCTTTTCGCTTATACTCTCTTTGAGTCAGTTCCAAATGCTTCTCCAGACTAGGAGTCTGACTTTTATAAAAGCAGCCAGCTCTTTCTCATCCCTCGTTTCCTTTGTTGATGGCAGTAGGAGAAGAACAAATGTGAACTCGTCCAGAACTTTCGAGGCAAGGAAAACAAATTGGGCCATAGTATTGGAAGCAGATGGATTTCTCCACAAAGCTGTGCTAGCACTGCCACTTCAACAGCTGGGCAGATTTAGCCTCTGCTTAGAGAGCGCAGCTGCACTGGGAGCACAAAGGATCACAGCATGAGCTCAGTTGAGGCAAGAGGTGCCTGAGTGGTGGGGAGGGCTGATGGGAAACATCTGCTTTTGAAGCTAGTAGCTTTGATGCAGCTGTCAGAGATGTCCTGTGAGCTCCCCCTCTCTGGAGTTGTCTTCAGCTGTCAAAATTCATTATGCTGGGCTCCCCCCCCTCCCCCCCAATGGGACATAAACTGGGAAGGAAGAGGAGGAATGGCAGCAGGCTGTGAGGAAGGTGTGAGATGTAGTTATTGCTTTCCTGCATTCTTGTTTTTACAGCTAATTTGGGGGATAGTGAGGATCCAGTGAGATCCCACAGGATAAGAAAAAGCCGTTTTATGACAGAGATCTTTGTGTCTCAAACTTTTTTCTGTACTTCTTGCATACTCTAGAGGTTGCCTGCACAGGTGTCCTCAATGTTTGTGCCTTCCCTTGCTTTGACATGCTCTGTGGTGGTGTTGGTCAGCTTCTCAAGCCTTGCTTTTCTCTTCCTTTCATTTCTGTTTGTGTAACATCACTGTCTGGATTTGGGAGCATTTCACTGTCTGCTTTGTGCCACTGTCAATGACATATGGAAAGGTAAAGGGGAGATGGGCCTGAGTATGCTTATCCTAGTGCAGGAGAGCAGTCGTATGGGCAGTGCATGTGTGTGTGCGTGTCTGAGCCTACTTTGCTGTAAAAATCTCCACGACCCTTTCTAATCTGGGTTCTTGTACTTCACTCACCTGTGTCACCTGAAGGCTTAAACTGGCAAAACTCAGCCCAGCTTCTCATTTTAATCCTCTGTTTCCTAGTGAGTGAGATCTGCTGCTGTCAGGCCACCTCCACAGTGAAGCTAAAGAAAAGAATGATTAATTCTGTATTTGCAAGCCCTGCTGCACAGGACAATTTAGGCAGGGTGTTTAGACAAGTCAGAGGTCATTTGTACCCACTTTGCACTGGGGTTTTGGTTTGCAGTGTGGCAGGAAAAAGTGGTGAGCTAAACTGCTCCCAGACAAAATAAATCAATTGCATCTATCTTCTATATCCTACAGATTCCTTTCAGTTACATTTGTTGCATAGACCAGCTAGTGCTTGACTTGTAAGTGTTGCCCTTAGGACCCTCTCTAGTTGCTTGTATGAAATCAAAACACTAAAGCTCTCTCTGCTGGGAAGAGCAAATCACAGCTTTAACAACATCATGTTACTTCGTACCTTGGTGGTGGCATTGGCCAAACATGCTTGCAGGTCCCCATCTGTGGGCTTACCAAGTCAGAGGGCTGTGTGGTCTCCCTGTTAACATTTATGTTTTGTGTGGTCACAGGGCTGGCAAGTAGCTCATCTGCGAGACCACTTTTCGTTATTTAGAAATGCTTGACTCCTCCTTACGCGCGCTCTTCACGGGAGGATAACTGATGGTCGTCTTATGTTCACAGTCTGAAGGCACGAGGCTGCAGAAGGACCTCCGAACGTACTTGGCTTCCGTAAAAGGTAAGGTCTGCATAAGCAGAGAATCGCTTCCTCTCTAGTGCTTACCTACACAGTGAGGATTCTGCATCCATCCTCTTCCTGGTGTTTCCTCAGGCATGAGTTGTAGGAAAGGTCAGCCTTGTCTGGGTGGGGGATCTTTCAGAATCCTTCAGGACCAGCTAGGATGAAATGGGGTTGTGCTTTGATGCCAAATAGGCAGTGCTGTCTTAGCAGATAGACTCTCATATCTTCTGCTAGGGGAGGATGAACACAAAGAGTTTGATGGGACTGCATCATCTGTTCCTTTGTCCCTCCAATTACCTTCCATGTCTGTGTTATCAAGGGTCAGAGATTCTGTAAGGAAGAGCTTAGCAGTTGTTATAACCCATTCAACATCTCCTGTGTCCCTGTTCCTCATGATGAGGGTTAAACTGTAAGGAACATGCTATTTCCCTCTTTGTAAAGCAGTTTCTTCTTGCCTAGCCATGCACGAGGCCTCCAAGAAGCTGACAGAGTGTTTGCAGGAAGTTTATGAGCCGGATTGGCCTGGAAGAGATGACACAAATAAAATAGCCGAGGTAAGACTCTGTCCAGAATGTGGGGTCACCAGGCTTGGTCTGTTGTCAGAGCTGAGCTTTGTAAGCTGTGTCTGTGTGCCACATTTCTTCAGGCATATGGCTTTGCAGAGGAATTGGAGAGACAAACTCAGCATTGGGAAGAAGGGAAAGCTGAAGGAATGTGGCCTGTGTCTTTTGTCTGTATTGGGCACTGTCCCCAGATGCGTGAACGCTACATACAGCCATATGCTTATGCCCACAAGCAATTTTTTCTCCCAGCAGTAGCTAAGGAGGGACAGAAGATGCCAAAAGAGAGTCAGTAGACTCAACTGGATGTATTGTTTGTGCTCTGTGCAAGAGAAAGGGGAAGCTAAATCTATGGCCAAAGCGTGGTAAGGGCAGCCATTAGCTGCAACAACCTCCTACTCATGGCAGTACCACCAGCTGCCATACTTCAGTTGTCACCTTGTTTGGTTGAGCCATGTGTCATGCCAGCCTGCTGTTCTCGTCTCTTGGTGAGGTGATGCCTGTCCAACTTGACCAGATGTTTTCCTAGAGCTTAGGGCACAGTCTGCCATTTGACAGCTTTGATCCCCCTTGGCATATGTGTGTGGTGGCTCCAGCTGGAGGCAGGCATCCTCTGCTCTCTTGCTCAGCTGTTCTGCTGAGTAGCAGCTGTGGCAGTTCAGCTCTGTGGATCCATCTGCCACGAGGCAGCAGGACTGGGCTTATCTGCAGCTGTCTGTGGCATTGAGCAGTGGGGAAGGAATAGAGAGGCGAGTGGGAGAAGGATTTTTCCCTTCCCCTGCTTTCCGCTGCAGATAATCTCACCTGAAATAACATCTACATCTTGCCCAGGAAATACTGACTTCAAAGCAGATAAATCAAACAAAACCTGAACATTTCCAGGTTAGTTCTTGTATTAACATGGAAACTTTCCATTATGAAGTGCTGTTGCAGTAAATAATAGAGTTGTAGTTCAGCTAGTTTGGCTTCATGTTCTCTGTTGGCCTTTTTTCTGTTTCTGAACTACTGGGCTGCCTCCTGGGAGACTGTCCGTTCAGAGAATTTGAGACAGAGAAGTCAAAGAGACCATGAGTCCTGAGAACTAATTGTAGTTACTCTGTGGGTCTGCAGAAGTATTTCCAGCCTTCCACTTCCACCTTTAATATCTTTGTTTATGTTTCTGTCTTTTAGGAAGAAACAGGCAGGAGAAAAGTGCTATTCCTGCCCCCCAAAATAATAAATTCCCACATAAAGTAGGCATTTTTCCTGAATATTTTAGCCAAATCCATTCAGTTGGAAAAACAGGAGAGGGGGGCAATTTCCACCTAATCCAAAGTGTTGATGGGAAGTTCCTGAGCCGAAGAAAAGATCAGGGATAAAGTTTGCACAGGTTGGGGTGCAAGCCTTGGATGTGACGTCCATTGAGCTGTGGAGGTGGGTGGTGTGAGGGCTGGAGACTGCTAGAACAGCTTTCTGTTATTGTTCTTTATCCTCCAGAAAGCTATGTTGTAATGAAAAGCAGAAAATGGTGCCTAGTGGTGTCAGGTGCCCCATTTTTTGTGGCTGCTGGGAGAAGGAGATGAAGCTGGCCTAACTTTCATCTTTCCTTCTGTTCTATAGACTTGGGATAGCACTGCAGGGGAAAAGACAGTCCCTCAAAGGAAAGTTCACAAAGGGTGCTATGTCCTTGTAGAGGTCACCTGAATTAGCAGCATCAATCAAGCGTTTGTGTCTTTCTACGTTTCTGGCATGACCTCTGTTTTCAACTAAATTCTCTGCTGCTTAGTTTTTTCAAAGAAATGACTCTTTCTGAAGAGCTCTAAGGGACTGAAATTGTTGACTGTAGCACTCAGAGAAAAAGAGAAATGCAGATCTCTGTGTTCTTAATAGCTAGCTCATTACTTTTGTTTTTCAGAACAATGATCTCCTCTGGACGGATTTCCATCAGAAGCTGGTGGATCAGGCACTTCTGACCATGGATACGTACCTTGGCCAATTTCCAGATATTAAAGTAAGATTCTCTTTAAACCTTTTGATCTATGGTATCATGGCAGGTGAAACCTCATAAGAATCAATTTCTTGCATCCCCATCTTCTTTAGGGGGATGTGTGTGCTGTGCTGTGCTGCTGCAAGCTCTCCTTTTAGAGCAGCCGAGATCTTTGCAGCTCTGGGTCATGTGAAAATGTTACATTCTCCTTCTGGGCTTGAAATGAGAGTGAAGAATCCAGGGGAAAGATTCTGAAGAGAAAACATAAGTGCAAAACAGGAGGAACCATAAAATTGCCTATTGTATCGCAGTGCTGGAGGGCAGTGTCAGCAATAACTCACAAGCTCTGTCTCTGGTTTATGTAATTTTGATTTTTAACTTTCTTGTAAGTACAAAGCATTGAGGAAGCAGTTAGTGGCAAATGCGCTTTATAGATAGAGGCTGGTGTGGAAGGCAGATTTCTGTGTGTCCCTGAAGTTCTGCTGTGCATGTAACCAGCTTGATGTAGGAAAGAGGGAGTGCTGGATAGGCGTCTTAGGGGGAGATCATATCCAAAGACCTGGGTTTGAATGATGTCCTGCGAGCTCCCCTTCCCCCACAGTTATCTCCTCTCTGTTCATTTTGAGAAGGTTATGCAGGAAATGTCTTTGCCATATGGAAGCACTAGTAATGATATCGCCATATGGGAAGTATCAGCTTGGCTACTTACCAGTGAAAACAACCCTTTCCCCACCACATGTGTTGTCCCATCCCACTTGGTGGGACGAGGGGAGGGTGTTTTAAATTTCTGCGTGTCAATGAGGAGTAATGACAATTACTCAAAGGTTCAGAATTCCAATTAGCTGTACTTAGTAACTTTGTTTAACATTGGCAACAACTGATAATTGTAATGAGAATGATAACCGGATTGAGAGTTGGCAAAGGGAAGTACAATCCCAACACTTACTAAAGGCAAACCTGACTGCCACGCCCCTTAAAGCCAAACCCTACTGCAGCACTTGGCCCTGGTAATAGTTGAGAACGAGAGGAAGGAGGAAAGAGAAAGGACAGAGACAGAGTGTAAGATATCGCTGCTCTCTGATCCCCTGTCAGGTAGATCCTCAGGCGGTGGGCATGCATGGTTTCCTCTCCTTGTGGCCTTACTAAGTCTCTGTCCCCACCCCTTAGAGGCAGATTGACAGGTCACTGCAAGCATACTCACTCTGAGGCTGGAACCTTCTAGAAATGAGTTGGGGGGCTATCCTGGGGCATGCGCGCTTTGTGGCAAGAACCCTCTAGAAATGGGTCAGGGGACTGGTGGCATCGGGACATGCACACTCTGTGGCAAGGGTCCTCACCACAGTGACCGATGACTGACCTCGCCCCACACGCAGGTGCAGAAACAGAACCTTGCCAAAAGGGGAAACCCTACTCCACCTCTGCAGCACGTGGTCCTTTGCTCCCCTCCCCTTTGCCTTGTTCAGGCAAGGCAAGTGTTTAAGAAGTTTCACGCTGTCTCTGCGGTTGCATGCCATATGTGTCTTAAAAAGTTTGTCAATATTTGTTGTTTCAAGAGGATTGTGCTATCTCAAAGAGGGGCAGGTCACAGCCTTGTAAAATGAGCCCTGAACATCAAGTGTCCTTGCCTTCTGGGGCTCCTTGTTTTTGCTTCATTTTTCCAGCCACTTCTGTTCCTGGAAGTCTGAAGTGGGGAAGGGTGAAGAGGCTTGCTGTTCCTTTCCACCCGCTCAAGGCCATAGAGCTGATCGCTCCCTGTAGTGCGATGCTGTGTGCCTCAGCAGCGCAGAGACTCGTGCACTGCTTCCTAAGCCGAAGGTTTTGTTTCAGGTTTGCTGTATACTCGGGCTTCTGCACTGCTTCAGTCCTAATCACATTTTACCTTGTCGGCTGTGCATGGAGTGATCTCAGAGTGTCACTTTTTTCCATGCCGAGTATCTTAGGGATTTCTTAATTCTGCTGGGGTCCCACTGAAGTTTTACAATGGGATTTTAAAAGGAGTGCAAGACTAGGACGACCTGAATGCCACCAAAACTCAAGGTGTTAGGCACTGAGCTCCCATGGATGCTTTCTGACTTCCGAATGGGCCACTAAGGTGTTTCTTACTAACGTTCCTTTCTCAGTCTTCAGATGATGCTCTAGAAAATGGGAAGTTAAAGCAATTTTATGCACAATTTAAGTAATGCTTTAAAGAGAGCACTACTCACCTTTGCTTTCTTTATTAAAATGAGTGAGAATTTGGCTTTCTGTTGGTTCCTACAATAAGACAGAGATATATTTCACCAGAGCTGGCTATTTGTTTAAAATGGACTTTCAGTGATATGAATTTAAAAAAGTCAGTATGTTTTTATTGTAATTCAGCGGGATGATTGTCCTTATCCCAGAACAGTGAGAAGTGCTCAAATCAAGAAGTGGCTCAAATCAAGTATATCTTCAACTGATAGAAACTCTTATAAGTGCCGTTGTTGAAAGTTGCTACGGTTGTACAAAATTGCAGTTTGGCTTCACATAAGGAATTAGCGTTCTTAAGGTTGGCAGGCAAAAAAACCCCAAACCAGTCTTATGTAATTTACAGAATATTTGAGATGTTTTTTGTTGTTGTGGTAATAGCTTTCTGCATTTTGTTTTCCACAAAACCTGAGTTTTTCTGCTTTTCCTGAAATTCTGGCATTACTGTGATAATGAAAGATGATTTATGGAAAGAAGATGATTTTAATTTAGTTATGTGAAGGCCTGTTTTTTGGCCCAGTAATTCAAATGTATGATGAGTTAGATCATACATGCATTATTTTTTGTTAAATTCTAACATATTCTGAATCCTTCTTCACTTGAGGGGCTGGAAAAATTCCCTTGAATTTTTTGGACTTGCAGTGGGATCCACAGCAGGATTGTGAAAACATAGCATTCCTTTAGTAATGAATTTTTATAAGTTAAAGGAAATAATTTTTAAATCTTGCGTTGTAAGGGGTGAACAAAGCCTCTCTGTCTTCTCTAACTTGAAAAATAGGAATGTAAAAAGTACTTTATCCTTTCTTTGCAGGTCAGTATAACTTCTTGAGTAGGACTCTGCATAATCTATAATATTTCTGAGTGAGTTTTTGGTTGAGGTTGCAGAGCATGCAGTAAGAGTACAGATCTCTGCAGTGAGCCTAGAGAAGATAAACCATAACCTAAGTTCTGAATAGCTGTGGAATTGGTGATTTTCTGTCTTGCACTGAAACTGGTCCCCCGTTTCTACTAGGTTTAAACCGAAATATCAGTAAAGGGGAAAGAAAAAAAGTGTGTCATGGTAGTTTGGCTTGGGGTTTGGGGGATTTTTTTTTTTTTTTTTTTTTAAATGAGGCTCGAATTAAGATAGATTTGTTACAAAGCAGTGAACTGATTGAAAAGAGTTCAGCTTTTACCTTCAGATAGTGGTGGGTGGCTGCAGCTATCCTAGAGTCATACAAGGAAGTTACCCTGCGGCCTTCAGGGCTGGGCTAAGTCCCAGTACTGCTGTCACAGGCAATGATGTGATCAGTGGTCACTCCAGGAGGACTCTCAGGCAGTGTATCCATACCTTGCAGCATTTCCACATACTCTAGTAGAAATGTGAGGGTGACAGTTAGGTGCAGGCGTGACCGTGTTTGAGAGATGGGTGACATTGAATCAATCTCCCTGGTGGGGTGGCAGGGAAACCTGGAAGTGTCGGTTTGCCATGTCAGAGGTGGGCAAGACTCCAGCTATCTCTACCAGTCTGACCTGGGGGAAAAATCCTGTCTCTCTTAAATCCCAGACCCAGCCATGTGTTTCATCTGATGTGCGTGTAAGATGCATTAACTAGCATCTCAGAGACTGTCATGCTGCTGGAAGCCCCCTCCAACATCTCATCTCCATTCCAGGCTGGCCGTGTGGTGTCTAGGAAGTGTCTTCTAGTGACCTCCACTGCAGGGTGGCTCAGCTTCTTCCCGATTCCCCTCTTGGAGTGAGCTGAGTGCTTTGAAATCAGTTTGGGTGTGCGTGTGGCTGAGATCCTGCAGATCTGCTCTGACTCAACAGAGCTGCACCAGCGTTTGCTGAAAGTGCAGAGGAGCATGTGTAGGAGATGTGCGAACTGGCCCCAGCTGGTCTGGCAGAAAGATCAGCCCTGAGTGTGGTTTTGCAACTTATCTGCAGGAGCCTAGGGAGAGGAGACCGCATCTCCCTGCCAAGTGCAGTGGAGGGAGGGGGGGGCTTTGCTTTTGCAAGTTAATCCCAGTGCTGATTCTTCATCTTGCACTTTCAATTTCCCTGAGTGCTGTGGTTTATTAGAAACCTTCCTGGCTCCTTGCCATGCCTTTTCACTCCAGTTCTCCAGCTTGTTTCTAGACTGCTGATCACTGATGCTGCACCAGGCTTTCTGAGCTGGGGGGGTGCTAGGGTCAGGTTGGGAAGACCTGTGCTCTGACCCAGATAGTCTGGGGTGTTCGCAGAGAGTGTGGGAGGTGAGGGTCTAAGGGGGATGGATGGTTCTTGAAAAACAGGTAGCCCAGTGAGCTGAGCCTCACAGAGGTAAAACTGCTGGGGAAGAGACAGCCTGAGGCACCTCAGATAAAGAAGGGTAATGGAGGATCAGGCCACAGGCCTGACTGTCTATTCTGGATTCTCACCCATGGACTTGTCAGGACTCCATTCCTGAACATGAGCCTTGGCTCCCTCCTTGAGTTTGTTACAGCTTCAGCGTGTCTTGCCTATTAGTGACACGGTGCTTAGGTTTTCCCTCGCACTTCCTCTTGCTTAATTGCTAGTTACAATGGACCGCTGCCTGTAGGGACCTGTTGCAGGGTCCAGAATGTTGTCCTAGGCATATCCTGAGCATGTGGATGAAGGCTTTTGCTGTGCTGGCAACAGAAATGCCTTCTTTTGTTGAAGTTAATCTTGTGAGCTTCCACACGAACTAGGGCTGTGAGCTGGTTAGTTAAGAGTCTGGCTGCAACCTCAGGAGGCCCTGAAAATGATGAAGCAGGTGCCTGTAGGATGCAGGCACATGCGGAGGCTTAGGAAGCACCAGAGCTACAGTTCTGAAAACATTAATGTCATCCAGAGGTGGGGTCTGTTGTTGGTCAGATCCCTTTGCTTTCCCTGGCTGGGTCTGCTCTCCTCCTGAGGAGCTCCCTTGAGAATGGTGGTTGTCACAGGTGGCTCCCAGGGCTACCTCTCTGGGCAACCTATGTGGAGTATCCTGTGAGTGGCCTTGTGTGGGCAGAGCATGGGGTGCTCTGGAAGTTGGGTGAAGAGGAGGGGGTTTTCCTGAGATGCTTTGAGGTTTTGGCTGCTGGGGAAGATTGTCACAACTTTTTTTTCTCTCTTTTTTAGTCTCGCATAGCGAAGCGAGGAAGGAAGCTTGTGGATTACGACAGTGCCAGACACCACTTTGAAGCCCTGCAAACTGCAAAGAAGAAGGATGAAACCAAAATTGCAAAGGTAAAGCAAGCAGAAGGGTGTGCAACCATCCTTTCATTTTGAGAGGTCTGCAATTGCCTTACTGAGCAGGTCTTAAGTGCACTTGTACCTCTTCACTAGGTGTGTTTTCATAGAATCATTTAGGTTGCAAAGGACCTTTAAGATCATTGAGGTGTTGTGAACTGGTGTGGTTTTGCTAGGTATTTCCTTCTCATCTGTTTATTTCTCCTAGAAGGCAGGATGGTCTCTGTGTTGGTTCAGACCCCCCCATCATCAGTTTTCATCAGTGGTCAAGGCCTAGGCATGCATTTCCTCAGATACTGCAGGACCAGTAGCCTCTGTCAGAAAAAGCCCATGTGCCTCTGGGGGAAGCAGGACTTTGCAATGCCCTAGAAAAACGTTCCAGTTTGTCTGCCTTTTGGGGCTCTGTCTCCCTGTCTTAGAACAGTGTTGGGAGTGTTTGAGTGTTGCTTGAGGTTGGTTGTATTTGTGAAGTTCTCTGATATTCTAGGACAGAGACCCTTAGGAGTGTAAGTTAGAGGTGGAAATGCACCCTGTGCATACTTGATGACTGTATTCTATTGTCTATTGGTCACAATTACTGGGTGATAAATATGGCTGAAAGCAGAAAAACAAGAGTTTTCTTTTGTCGGGGTGTGGTTTTTCATGCCTGTGAACAGCTTGAATCCAGGGTTAACTGCAGGGCATGTCCAACATTCAAGTGAAAGATTTTATTTTTAATTAGAATAAATTTCATTAAAAATAAGACTTAGATTTAGATTTTCTCTTAAATGTAGCTGAAGAACAGTGATAGTGTTAACCTTGTTCTAGAGGCGGCACATAGTTCAAATACCTGCCCAGAAAATGAGCAGTGGATTACTCCTGTACCTTGAGGGGATCTGAACCCACATGCTCCACTCCACAGGACAAGTCTTGACACAACAGGGTATTCCAGGGCTGGGGAGATTTCTTTAATTCTCTTGAATGTGGGCTATGGCACATTGGGACTCTTCAGACTAGAAGTAGTGCAGGAAAGAGCGAGCCTGGATCCTGGATCTGTTTTGTTTTGTTGTTTTTTGGTTGTGTGTGGTTTTTTTGGTTGTTTGTGGTTTGGTTTTTTTTTTTTTTTACCATGCTGAGAAGAGCTGTCATCCTTTGCTTATAGTTATTGCTGGTAGGTGGAAATATGGGCTATGTGAGAGATGCTAGTGTTTCTCCTGCATGAAAGAAAGAAAGATGCATCTCTTCTCCCAAGCGAAAGATCTGCATTTAATGGCCACAGTACTTTCATTTTTAAGCTGCAAGTCATCAGTCACCTGCTCAACCAGTGTATGCACTGTGATTAACCTTGACAGACGAAGGAAAGAGAGACTGATGACTCGGGTATCATTGCATCATTTGCGTGGCAAAGCAAGGCCTGGTTCTGTATGCAAGGCATGAGGCTCAGCTGGTTGTGCCTTCTGTTCAAAGCAGTACTTCACTGTGTTTGGGGGTAAGAGCTGAATTTCCCTGGGGCATGGTATTATTATTGGTGTGTGTCTGTGGAATCTTTGCTGCAGTGGAAATGTTTTTTGTAGGAATTAATCTATTCAGAGTGGTACCTGATGATGTGCACCAAAGAGGCTGGTCGCCTTCATCATTGCTGCACTCGCTCATGTTGCCCCAGATGCTCACATAAAGATGTTACTAACAAGGAATTGTTTGTTGCTCTTTTGTTGAAGTATGAAGACAGTGCAGTTTGAACTGTTGAGTGTCTCTTTGTACTTGATTAGACTCTTCTCGTTAGCCAAAATGTGCGCTGAATCAGATCTTTCCACCCTCTGTGCTTTAGGCCATAAGCTCATGCATGGGATAATACATGACACATCTTACTGTCCTGATCCTGTAAAGATGGGAGCAGTGAGTCCCTGAGAGTTATGTACGTATGCTCTTCCCACATGGGCAGATTTCACAGCCCAGCTTGTGACCGCACACTTGCAGTCACACAGCTCTGCAGGGCTGTGGGTAGCAGCCAGGGCTCAGCGTGCGCGAGGCTGACATAGGAAGTTCACCTCTCTGTTCCTGTGACTGCGATTTTGCTCGTGTGAGCTTTGAAGTAGGGTTGTTCTGGTGTAAGGTACTTTGGAATATGATTATGGGCCCCTAGGAAAGAGAAATCATGGTTATGATGCAGCATACAAATGGGAACTGGCTTGATTGATGTTTCATGGTGTAGGAACAGAAACAGCAATGCAAATATTTTTTGGAGCTATATGGTCTCTTTTTTCCTTCTCTAATATATGGATGTTCTTTTCCCACCCAGGACTCCTGCCACTTATTGCTAAACTCACAACCTGCCATTAAAATAAAGCACTGTGGACTTCCAGCTGTTGCATGCAAATAATTATGATGGTTAATTAATCCTGACCTCTCTTTAAGGAGCTCCCACTTCACAGCCATGACTTGGAGTAGGGTTGTCTATGTGATAGGTCACTAACAACTGTATTTGTTGCTCTTTGCAGCTGCTTGGCTGGTGTGCAGTATCCCAGCCACACTGGAGTGTTAATTACTGCTAAACTTGGCATGCTTCAAAGGATTCATAACTGATCGGTCCAGCGATGTTTGTTTGTTTTTTCTCTCACCTTGGTGATACTAGTTTGGCCCAGCCTCTAAATACAGTCTCTGTTGTGATTCTAATTTTTTTATCCTAAAAGATATATGTTTGTGTCTCTCTTGTTCTGTTTATTTTTTTTTTCTCTTTTCACTCAAACATGCTCCCTCCCCCCAGCCTGTTTCGCTGCTTGAGAAAGCTGCGCCTCAGTGGTGTCAAGGGAAGCTACAAGCTCACCTCGTTGCGCAAACTAATCTGCTCCGAAATCAGGTGACTGCTGATCTACCTGGCTCTAACCCTGCATGCGCTATTTTGGGCTCTAGATTGTACCGTGCAACTAATCTCTAGGCAACGTTCACTCTAGTCCCCTCTGTTAAGTGTGTCCTTGACACGCCCGAGCCACAGTGGGCATGTGGAAGTTGCTGACCAGTGAATGAATCTATGCCTGCCCTATTGATTTCTAATCAGGTGTGTTAGTACTGGACTGTTGTTTTCTTCCCCTAAAACGAAATGAGGATGAAGAAGGGCTATGGAATAATGCCAAGGCAGAGGGTGATGTAGTGTAGTTCCTCCAGTTAGTGCTTTCTTTTTCTTCTAAGAGAAGCAGTCAATTTTTATTGTTGCTTTTTCCAAAAAAAAAAAAAAAAAAAAAAAAAAAAAAAAAAAAAAGGAGGAAACACTGAAAAATTGGCTTCTGCATTTGTGCTGTTGAGTAAAGCCAGAAAAAAACCCAAACCAAACATTGCTTTGAAAGCGATTTTTTTTATGTCTGCTAAGTTAGATTGCAACATTCTCCTGTGGGAAAATCCAAGTTTCCAAAATGGGCACTGTCCTGGCTGTTGTGGTTTAAAAGATCCATTTCCACATATACAGAGTTTCATTCTGCATAGGAGAAGAGGTGGGCCCAGACCAAGGAATTTGCACTCAGTGTAATGTATTTGAGCAGCTCCAGGTTGAGGTCATGGTTGTGTCATGTGGTGGAACTTGGCTGGACATTTAGCTTCTAGCGTCTTGAGGGATGTGAGAGCAGCTCAGAGATAGCAGGGACTAAGAATTTCAATCTTACTTGCACAAGAGAAGCTTGGCTTCCTGATGAAATCTGCCTTGGTATTTACCTTGGAGCCCCTTAAGAGATAAGGGGGAGCTGACAGAAAAAAGTCTGTGAGAAGAAAATGCTCTCAATGGGCAAGAAATAGTAAATCATTACTTAGACTGGGAGAGCGCCAGTTACCTGCTTACAAGTTCCTGGTGAGCTCATCTGTTCTCATTCAAATGCTCCTATGTTTTCACATTCCTTGTCAGTGAATGAATGGCAGTCTAGAAACTCCCACCTTATAAAACACCTGGGTTTTTCACAGTCGGTTTATGGCTGCAGATCAGGGAAAAGACGAGATTACCACATCAATAAAGCCCGGGGAAAGAACAGCTGTTAGCAGCCCTGCTTGAAATGCATAGCAAAGGGAGGAAATATGTATTCATTCTGGACTGAACAGAGAAGGACATTTGGCACCTGTGCGTGTGGGGTGGGCTTCTCCTGCACCTCCACCACCAAGCTGCCAACGATCTGTGTCGTTTCCGTTCTTGACTGGTCTGTTTGGCTGGTGGTATTTCTGGAGGACTAGAAAGCAGGTACGGGAAGTTTCTCAAGCCACAAATAAAAATCAGCTCTTGCGCAGTTTTCCTCTTCTCAGACCGGCTGAGGTGACCAGGAGTAATACCCAGTCCCCAGAGTGTCTGGAGAAACGGTGCCTACGGCCGCTCCTTCAGCCAGTGCGCTCGGTTTTAGGCTGCCGAGAGTTGATCGATGATTTCACTGCACTGAGTGACTTAGCCCTAAAGCCGGTGACAAGGGGTCATGTAGTCTTTCCACCCATTGTATTGTGGGAGTGCTAACCTCCTGCTAAGTGACATTAATACTTTCAGTCACCTCAGATATTTTCAAGTCAAGTCCTTCTTTAAGTTTTTCCTCTTTGATTCTTGAACTAAATAATACTAATGCCAACCTTAATTTTTTGTTTCTACTTGTTGGGAGTCTTTGATTTTGGGTTGGGTTTTTTTGTGAGTTTGGTTTTTTTTAATTTTTATTTTGGTTGTGGACTAACAAAAAAAAAATCTCGATAAAGAAAATCTTGATAAAGAAAATTAGTCTGTATCTGAACATGTAGGTTTTTCAGCTTTTTTTCATAAACACGAGCAGGCAGGAAAAAAAAAAGGCTTCAGTTTTTATATTTGCATGACTTTAAGACTGAAGGTGTTACTGACATCCCTAAATCTCGTTAAGCTCTTGATAAAAGTGGGAAGGCTGCTGACACTGCATTTATTGAAGAGGTTCAGAATGTTAACCTAAAAACAAAAAGTCCTTCCCCTGACTAGCAGCTGTGTTGCTGTCTCTTCTTGCCTCGTAATTTTACAATGTCCAAGCGAAAATGGGGTCAGCAAGACCTATTATTTCTGCTGTAAAACCAAGTCCCTCCCTCCAGTGTGCAAGTTGCTGGCTTTTTAGGCCTTTAGCAGATAGTAACAAAAACAATACAGTGGGGGTTTTCTGTAAAGTCTCCTGGGGGGTTTGCTGTTGCATGGTCTCAGTTACAAATTTTGGTGACTGTGCTTTTTGAAACAAAAGAGAAAATGGCTTAGAACAGCAAATTCTTGCCTTTTTGCTAAGCTCCCCTGAAATGCTGAGTACATACTAAAAAGCAGCATCCTTGGCACTGCAATTATTAGAGAACGATATCTCTGTCTGTAGGAGAAAGTCAGCAAGTTGAGTCCTGGGCTGTGCTGCCCTTCTGAGAGGCAGGTCTGGCTGAGACTGGTGGGGCTTGGGCCTAGGGCCTAGGGTTTGGCATCTAGCTCTTCTCCTTACCCCTGCCTCTTGGGTGTCTAAACTATTTACTGGGCAGTGCGCAATTACCGCCGTTCACAGCATAGTGTTCGAAGAGAAATGGTCACCAGATTGCCTGAAAGCACCAGGCTGGATTTTGCCAGACACTTACGAGTGCTGGGATGCATGATGGTAGGAAATGCAATGATGGGGAATAACTGCACCTCTGTTACAACTGAACTGTTTGTATTTGGCATTCTGAGTCTTGGCTAGGGAGAAGGTCAGGAAAGCATTTGTGTTGTCCAGCTCCTGCTCAAACCTTCCCCCTTTCAGGCAGGGATTGGAGAGGAAGAATTTTCTGACACCACATTTCATGGACCTGGGCATTATATCCTTTTGCCTCAGTTCTCCATCAGGTTGGCAAGCATGACAGCTGAAATAGAAAGCACATAGATATGGTAGCGATGGGCTCTGCCCCTGAAACTTATGTCTTTCCTCCTTTCCTCACTGTACTGCATGAGCTGGCTTTTCTTCTAGCAGGGTACAAGACCAAGCTGATGTCTGTGTTTGGCTCCAGCTGGAAGCAGTCAGGGCTGTCAGGTGTCAGGACCCCTGCTTCCAAGCAAAATAAATCCCACTGTTGAGAAGATCTTGGGCTGACAAAGGAATTAATTCAACGCTGTACCTGGGACTGAGAGTACTAGCTGAGCCACAGGCACTAGGTGGATCCCTGACTCCTACAGCTACTCTAGAGTGAACGTTGCCTGTTGCTGATTTTGCCTTTGCCTCAGGATGTCACAATATTCACACGTTGCTTTCTAGGTTCTTTGACCTTCTGAACAGGTAAACGAGAGAGGGAAAGACTGTTGTTAATGTTCACTGTATCTGAAAAACTAACAGCATTCAATGGTGCCTCATCTCCCAGCTATCCTGTCTCCTGGGTTGGTTCTGGTTCCATCTAGCTTGGAATTTAGAGTAAGATAAAGCCAAAGGATGGACTGGAGGTTTTTTCTCCCTTTACAATGATTACATTAGACACATTCATTTGTAGAGGGATTTTAAGGCAAAATGAGTCTTTGTGATGATCGTCTCTGATCCAGCATAAACTGTGTCTCTGCTTGAATGGGCTTTTTGTTTGTTTTGTGCAAACTGTTTCAAAATGTTGGGGTTTTCAGTGAGTGTAGCAGTGAAATACAGGGGTTTCTGGGTGCAAGCACCATGGCCCCTTCTCCTACCTGTTCCTCACAAGGTCTGCTTAACTTTTGAATACCTCCCAGTTGTGTCTTTTGTGGGGGAAGCTCTCTTCTGATCTTGAGTACAAAGTCTTAGCCTTGTCTTTTTGGCAGCAATGAGTGATCCTCTCAAAGGTGGAGCTAGCTGGAAAGTAGAGACTTTTGCAGCTTGCCCGTAAGTCATGAGAGAAATGGAGAGTGTAAAGATCCTACACAACAATGTGAGGAACAGCTCTCGGAACTGCATTTTTAAGTCCTTTCTCCCATCAATCCTATCTTTGTGTATACTTGTCACTAAGGAGCAGTAAGCTGGATTTCTTTAATTAAGCTGGCACAAAGAAGATAAAATATAATTTTGTAGAAGTGGTAGGAATCTTACTGCAGGCTTGTAGAGAGATCCAGTTCCCCAGTGGCTTGTGGGCTCTTTGCAGAGCCCTGTGACACTGTGACATTTGTGCTGTTGTCACGCATATAGGTAAGCACTCATGCTGACCTTCCTGTTAAGATATGTCGTCAAGTTGCTTATGCAGGGTTTTGCTATCCTGCATTCCACTGCACAGGGTTGTGGGAGAATGCTGTGCTGTTGCAAATTACAGAATAGAAACATTTCAATTAGCAAGCTTTGAGTTTTAAGTCTGGGCACTGAAAAAGAGGAAGAGGTCACTTAGGACAAATATGGGAAGGGGAATGTGCTTTTTGCTGGTGTCTGCTGTCAGCAGCAGAAACCAGTATCGTCCTTTTTGTCACTGAAACCCAACAGAATTCATGCATCAGTGTGGGGTCAGTGTCTAGGTCAAATGAACAGATCAAATTCAAACTCTCAGCTGGGAGAAGGAGGTCCTGTACGAGGCATGTTTCCTTTGGTGTCGGTGGCCAACAGCCAGCCAGGGGTTGCTCTTGTATTAGATCCTCACCAATGAGAGTATGCGAGACTGCTGAAACCAAGACCTGCTGCTCATGCACTCCAGCCTGGCCTCCTGCTGGCACAACTCATGCTTTGCATACCCTTCCTTGCTTCTCCAGTGGCTTTGCGAGAGGGCTGTATCAGCCAAGGATGCAGACCTCCTCCCTTCCTCAGAAGAGATGGGGCTTTGGCATGACCTTACGCAAGCAGAGAGAGTCACCACAAGGGGAGGGCTCTTCTTCAATGCCATTTGGGGTAGATTTCAGCTCTTTCAGAGACCTGGCAAGGGGCAGGGGCCGCTGTTGCCTTCATCTGTATCGAAGCTGGAGGCTGAACTGCCTGACCAGCTCCATTTGGTTTTTGAAGCCAGGGAAACTTACAGAACTTAAAACACATTAGTGGATGTTTGAATTACATTCTGACTATTCAAACAGGGAAATCCATTGAGCGAAAACCTAAGTAACACATGCAAGCTGAAGGGGCATCAGGTCACTCATGGTGCAACCCTGGTTCCTGGGAGACTCATTTGGGATGGGGATTTACCCCATGCCAGAATTTTGCCTGGTCTCCTAAGGAGGTCAAGAGTCACAGTTTTCCCAGCCCTGCAGGGTACTTGTCTGTGCTGGAGTTGACAATCTCCCTTCTCTGTTATTAAGGCTGAAGAAGAGTTAGTAAAAGCTCAGAAGGTGTTTGAAGAGATGAATGTTGATCTGCAGGAGGAGCTGCCTTCACTATGGAATAGGTGAGTGCTGGAAGTTTTCCCAAGGGCTGGTTGGAAGGAAGCGAAGACCTGAGCTCTTGTATCACTGTTCTCCTTAGTTTGGGCTGGGTGTCTGTGCTTGTTTTCTGGATCGTCATAGAGAGTCTGTCTTAGAATTCTCCCCAGCCAGGTTCACCCTGGGGCTTTCTGTGCTTTACTTCATGATCCTTATGAAAAACTCAATTTTAACTCAAAGAGAAACTGTTTCTATGCTTTATCTGATTAATCCCTTTGCCCTACTAACTCTGCCCAGCTTTCCTGGGCAGTGGCCCAGTATCTGCTGTGGACAGCAGACAGAGCAAGCTGGGTCACTAAGATTTTGGGTGTGGAGCCGGCTAGCTGGAAGGAACATCTGCAGCTGAGTGGGTATGTCAGCTGGCTGATTAAGAGAAGATGAGATATCAGAGAGGTTTGTATAGTCACTGGGGTTGGAGAGAGCCAAGAGGTCATGCCTTGGTCACCATCTTGCCATGCAAGCTTGTGAGCATCCAGTGAAGCAGCAGGTTTAATGCAAGACAGAGGATTGGAGGACAGGTTGCTGTGCTTTGGATGCGACTTTCAGGTTTGGGCAGTTGGGTGAACAAAGACAAGGGAAGGATTCTGGTTGGCTGCCTTCTTTTGCCTCTAAATGTGCTCCTGGCTATGTGACACAGGACCCAGTGAGAAACTAACTGGTTAGTGGTTGTAACTGTCCTGTTGTGCACTGTTTAACAAAATGTAGCCTGGGCAGAGGAAAATGGGCTGAGAGAGCAGGAAGACTTGAGAGACCATGGATTTGCCATACCAGTGATTATGGTGATGAAAAGGGAGGAGAAAGAAACAGACCGACATTTAGGTTGGAGGATGAACTAGAGGGCAGCAGAAGCTGGTGTATGGGGAAGGCACAGTGGAAAGCAGGCAATATCCTCCTAGGAGTGTCCCAGTTTCTTGTTTTAAATGCAGAGATCACATGTGATTCTGTGAATGTTGGTTGGGGGGGGTGGGGGGGTGAAGAAAGTGGGCAGCAGCAGGGTGGAAAAGCAAAGTGCTGATATCTGCCTTCCCTTTCCTCCCGGCCCGGGTCAGGACTCTCCGCTCAAAGCAGCGTGCAGGCCTGGCTGAGGAAGGAGCTGGGAGGGATACAGGCATCTGGGTGGTTTCATGTGTAGAACAGAGATGCTGCTGGCCTTAGAGCATCTCTCTCCTGCTGTTGCTCCTCTAGCTGGGAGCTGGTACAGCATTCTGTTGGCAGCTGGCAGGTTGGCTTAGAGGAAGGAGCGTGGCAGGCAGCTGCTGGGATTTTGAGGTGTCACACACAGGTTGTTCACGGGCTCCTGCTATTCACGTGATCCTTCCGCTTTCCTGTTGCTCTCTGTGCCTATCTTGTGCTCTCTTACTCCTCTGCACCTGAAGCAAGCAGTTTGTGCTTTCTTGTTTCCCCTGGTGCTGAGGGACTTCAGAGTGATATTAATACATCCTCCTGCTGCAGATTCCTCCAGGTCTCACTACACTCCATCTGTATCACAGCCTCTATCCTTTTCCTTTCCATCACCCTACCACTAGCTCTCCTTTTTTTTCTTTTTCTTTCTTTTTTTCCCCCCCTTTATTTCCCTCCTGCTCTGTGCCTCCCTCTCCCTTTAGCCATCATAAATTCAAATCCTATCCCACCTGGCCGCCTCCTCACCTTGGACATGTTTGCCCCATACTTGACCTTTGCTTCATCACCCCTTTGACACTTCTCTGCTGCCCTTCTCTTCTAGCATGTACCAGACCTGACGGAGTTGAGTTTGAATGGGAATGGTGGGTGGGAGGTAGCAGAAGGGGCAGAACTGAAAGTTTTTGGGAGAGCATTGTGTCCATTAAGTTCTTCTGTCTTATTTTTCATTTGGCAGTCGTGTTGGTTTCTATGTCAACACGTTCCAGAGTATAGCAGGCCTAGAAGAGAACTTCCATAAAGAAATGAGCAAGGTAAGGCAACTAAACCACTTATCCTACTAATACACCCTCTCCTCACTGTTATTGAAGAAAAAAAAAAAAAGGCTGGAGAAAAGTGTGTTTGCTCCATGTCAGAGGAAACTGTTAACACTTAGTTTTTTCTGAGCCACTTGGGAGAAAAGCTGCCTGAGATAGTAATGTAAATGGATGGAGCATGGGGAAGAGGCCACAGGACCACGCAGCAGAGGAGAGTTTGTGTCACTTGGCAGGGCTTATTTGCAGATCCACAGAGGGTAGGGAGGCCACTTTCAGGCCTATCTCTTGCTGCTTTTTTCAGTTTGTCTACATTGTGGATCTGTAATCTATAACCTGGGCACTCTCAGCCTGGTATCTATTTGCCGCCTCCTCTGCTGCCTGGAGGCAAGTTGCTGTGAACCCTCATCTATCTAGCTTCAGGGATGAAAACAGCAGGGAATCTGCCAATCTGCAAGTCGGCCGAAGACTGAGACCTGCCTCACTCCAGTCCCTCAAGAAGGCGGCACTTCCCAGCAGTACCTCTTTGCTTTGGCTTCTTTCTCTTGCCCTGTGACCCAAAAGGAGGCATTTGAGTGCTTAGCGTGGCCTTCAGTTGGCCACAAGGTGGGAATCACAGCAGCAAGCAGTGTTGTAATGTGGTGGCGGCAGGCTGGATCCTGGTGCTGTGTGCCAGTGCCCAGCAGAGACCTCAGGAGCAGTCTCTTAGAAAGACCCCCATTGCCACTTTCACTTACATGTGTTCTTATTCTTTCACTTAAATATGGAGAAGTCTTGAATTCCTTAGGTCTGTACGCTGCTGCTAAGAGTTGCACACCCTCTGTAAACGTTGCCCTAATCTTGATGAGCAACTTGAGAGCCCAGCTGGAAAACTTGTATTCCCTCCCCTCCCCAATGTCATCCTGACAACAAGGCAGCCGCTAAGCAACAAGCAACATTATAGTTCTTCAATTCCCATCAGTCAGGGGCCCTCTGCCTTGGTGTAATGCATCAATTTTGAGCCCTGCTGACGTTTCATGGGGACCTTTCCAATTAATAGCCTGCTTTTCTCCACTGAGGGATGAACTGCTTGTTAAGAATAGGGAGGATTGTTACAATTATCAGTTTGTTGCCATTAACTTACATTCAGCAAAACATGGGAAAGATGCTTATTAGACAGGAATTTTCTTCTTGTATCATGTCTTGGATTTTTCTTTCCTGAGGAGTTTTGTATGAGAGCAGGGCTTTTGCTTTGTTCCATAAGAACCATCTGTTTCTTATTACTGCTATAGTATCCAATTAACTGCTGGTGTTGCCGGCACAATGCTTCCAACGTTGAATGCATTGGATCCCTTCTCCTACCATGATAAATCTGGCATCTCATCTTGTTTGTGAAG
The DNA here is from genome assembly GCF_034619465.1 of Leptosomus discolor. Taxonomy (NCBI): domain Eukaryota; kingdom Metazoa; phylum Chordata; class Aves; order Leptosomiformes; family Leptosomidae; genus Leptosomus; species Leptosomus discolor. Next base: position 16,385,641 of record NC_141395.1, on the reverse strand, counting down.
TATCTGTTTCAAAATAGGAGTGTCTGGAGTGAATATTGCAGTCTTTGGTGCTGGGAGAGTTTAACCCATAATACTGCATTTCTGCAAAGATATCCAGGTCCTGCCCAAACCTAGATAGCCCAGGCAGCTTGTGAAGTCAAGGCTTGTTGTTGACTGGAAGTCCAGCTGCCTTTGGCTCCACAGTTGAAATGGGCATATCCAGAGCTTTATAGCAGGTCTGAGGAACAGCTTTGGCTACAAATTCAGGGTGAAGCTTCAGTTCTAGCACGCAGACCCTTAGGTAAACACTCTGCCTGCTTTTGCAGTGGTACCTGGCAGCACACTGTGGGGGCAGGCGATAGAGAAGCAAAAAGGATGATGTGTAAGGGAGACAGAGCATTCCAACGAGGTACCAGCAACTCTTCAACAGTTTGAGTGCTCTAGCATTTCATGCCCCATGGAGGAGTGGAAACAGATGTAGGGCTGTCCTCTTGGGATAGCTGAGTATGCGCACATGTCCAGGCACAATCCTGTGTTTGGTCAGCCTGTGCAGCACAGCCCAGACTCTCTTCTGGCACTTGGGCTTTTTTTCTCATTCTTTTTCTTTCTTTTGTTTTTGTATTTTGCAGTTGAACCAAAACCTCCATGATGTCCTTCTGGGTCTAGACAAGCAGTACTCGGGCAACGCCTTCCCCGTTAAAGCACAGCCCAGGTCAGTAACTGTGGGAGTGGTGTCTTTCCCTCAGCAGGGGGGGAGGGACAGAGGTGTCTCTACCAGGGGTATTGAAACCTCCATGTTGTCAGTTGGGGAGTGATTTGACTACCTGCATATATCCAGCAGTGCCCTCCTGAGACTCCCTAGAGCATGTCCAAGATTGCAGTTGGGGCTGGGTAACGCAGTACAATACCTCTTACCTTTCTAGTATAACATCTGGAGGCCTAAACTTTTACTAGGTGCTGATATGTAGGCAACTGACTCTCAGCTCAGCTTTTTTAAGGTTAAATTCCATGCACCAGCATGTAGTACTGAGCTGCCCTTCCTTCTGGGTCCAGTTGCCCAGCACCTGTCGTGTTCCTTCTCTCAAAAGCTTTCCCCCCATGTACCCGCAGCTTGTGAGCTTGAGCACCAAGAGGCCATTTGCTTCCCCAGCCTCCTGTTTGGCCCTCCAAACTGGAACCACCTGTTTGCCAAAGCCTTATGCCCCTCCTATGTACGCAGCTGAGATGCGTTTCCTCTGTGTGTGTTGTGGAAGTAGTTGCAGCCTCACTAATACGAGGCCCTCTGATCTCGGAGCACTTCCAGTCTGCACATATGCAAGGAGTAAATGTCCTCTAGGCCTTTAGTTTTCTTTCCTCAGCTGGGTCCAGTCCTGTGAGGTTAAGTGCAAGTCTGCACATTCTCCAGCACTGAGAGGAGAGGGAGAGGTAGGGCTCTGAATGAGGCTGCCTGGCTCCCATCCAAATGTGTGAGTGATGAAACAGTGTCGGGCTCTGGCTTCCAGCTGCTGCTAATCCCACATGCTGGGTGAGCAGGAGCACAGCCCAAGTCCTCAATTGGTGTATTGATGGAGGGAGGAGGTGAAGTCAGCGTGAAGTAAGGGCAAGCTGCAGTCTGAGTGCATTGATTTGGAAGGGCTGGATCAGCTGTTGAGGCCTCTGTGCTCCCTTGTCTCTCCTCCCAGTTTAACCTCCTATTGCAGTTGTGCAAAGATGACCTGCGTGTTTGTTCCAGCAATGTGTGTGGTGTTTGCCAGTTTTAAAGAAAGAGGATGTTTGATTTGAATTTGTCCCCTGAATTTTGGATTGCTACACCAAATTTCCAATATGCTAGTAGGAGTGCTTCTTGTGAAAATAATATCTTTGCACGTTAGCATGTGGTGTCTGTTGATCATCACAACCCAACAGGACTGAAGCCTTGTGAGGAAGCTGTAGTGCCCATCCTGTGGCTGCCATGTGCCATGCTGTCTCTGATAGTAGCATCCTCTAGAGTCCTTGGAAGAGGCTGAGGTAACAGGACAGATGAAGGGTGTAGCCGTTGCTTTGTCCAGCTACTTCCTCCTCCTTCCTTTCTTTCTCAAGGAAGTGATCATGGACTATAGCGATAGCCTGGCCCAGACATGTATGTTGTTGCTGTGGCATGAAGATTCTGGCCTGAAAGAGCTTCTAATGAATAAATTACCTGTCCACATGATTCCTGCCCCCACAGACTGCTAGCTTCATCTGGGGGTGTAATGGGTGTCTCCGCTGCAGTTCTGTGCTCTTTGGCTGTCTGTGAGACAACATGGCTCTAAAAACCGAAAATGAGAGTGCACACAGAGGTGCCTGTGTGGGTAGCAATCTGAGCGCTGCTGCTTCATCACTTACTCCCTGCATCTCAGCTGAGATGCCAGAGCTGCCCTAAGCGACACTCTTCCTCCTGAACACAGTGGAGCAGGGTGTTGTAGGAGGATGTAGCAAAGGTTTGCCAAGGTAGTAAATATGTTTTGCAGTGACCAGGAAATGCTGTGAGGCACTTCTGTTTCTCCTGCACATCTGGCCTCTCATTGTGGTGCAGGGCTGGAGCAAGAGTGCAGGAGGAAATAGCTTTCACTGTTCTGATTGCTTATTGTGGTCTGCAGTAGGAGCAGATGCTTCCCTAACCGTTCTCTACTGGGAAGGGGATTGGAGATGGATACAATGGCAGGAAATGAATGAGGAGGTGTGAGAAGGGAGGCAATTATCTGTGCACATCATTATGACATTCATGCGAGGCCCTACAGAAATACTAGCCTGGCTGATGAGTCTGATGCTGGCTGTGTAGTGCAGTAGCACAGAGCAGCTGATGTATTTCTGGGAACCTCAGACGTATGTTTGGGATTTGTTTCTGAAAAAGTTTAAACATTCAGGGCTCAGATGCTTGGAATACCTAGAAGATCTGTAGTGTTATCCTGGTATGATTGGAGAAACTGGAAGACAACATAGGAAAGCTGCTGATTAGCTTCCACGTATATACAACGGCACATAGATCGCATAAGAAAAGGAGAATGGGGAACTTGTTTCTTATGTACCAGTATTTACAGGGGAGAGTGAGGAGCTGTGATTACATTGAAAAAAGGACATTACAGTTCTCTGCTGGTCTATACAGTTTAGTTTTTCTTCTTCTCCATGTGGCCTCATATTCCAAAGAGCAGGGAAAACACTAATTTGCTCACATACATGTAGATCTTTGACAGGCCCAAAAAGCCCGCTTCTACCCTCTCCAAACCAGGCCTTCTAGGAACAAAGGGAAGTGTGTACGTGTTTCTCTGTGTGTGCGTGCGTGCGTGAGAGAGAGGAGATCTTGTCATCTTGATTACAGTGAATTTTGTGGCACCAAGTGAATGGGTGCTCAGAAGCTTAACCTTTCCTCCCTGGTTTGACTGTGCTATCCTGTAACGGAAATGATTTGCGTGCCATCCTCAACAGAAAGAAAACTAAACTGTTCGCCAGGCTGAGGAAAAAGATGAGCAGGTACCGGTACGGAGAGCAGCATTTCGATACATGTTTGGTTTGGTTCCTAAAGCTGGAGAGGCTGTTGCTGGACTCTAACAGCCTGGCACGTGTTAACCCTGTGATGGGAGAGGGGTCCTTTGCATGATAGATGTGTTCATGGCCTGCTGGGTCCTGCCGAGATCTCTCTGTGTCTGGATAATCCCATTAACTGCTTGTGTGCCTGGTTTGAATCCTTGCTTCTTTTCCTATCTAAGAAGGCAGTGTGAAAGCTCAGGCAATGTCTCTTCCGTTGTTTTTGTTTGACTAAAAATGCAGTGCTGGGTTTTCCATGGAAAATATGGATGATTTTGGTGATTAACAACTTCTAGTTTTACCTAGGGGCGCTTGCCCTTTTGAACGAGTCTGAAATGCTGCATTCACATTCCCTGCCTGGCCAGGGAGGACCCCAAGGCAGGTCTTTCACACTCAGAAGTCCTGTCCTGTCTGCCTCTTGCAGTTGGGATGATGATGAGGTGGGAGGAGGACATTTCCAGCTTTGTTCCTTACTTGCTCCATTCTTGAGGATCCTCACTATCTTGCTCCATCCATTTAAAGTTTTGTGCAGGGCTGAAAGAAAAACCAGTTGTCTTGTGTAAAGACTAATGTCAGCATCCTGCCTTTCGAGACAAGGGAAGGCATTGAATAATTGGATTGCTACAATGCCTAGAGTTACCATAGCCAAGGTCAAGGACTCCGACAAGAACATACTTTGGAGCAAAGTGGGAATTGCTCCATAATGGCATGGAAACTTCCTCTAATTCTTATTTTTCTTACTTTTTGAGTTGGGATCCTTATAGGAAGAAAAGAAAATAATTATAATTCTTAAGATGGTGTCCTGCCATCAATAATGGCCAGTGCTTGTGGATTGGGATCCTTGCTTTTCTGATCCTGGCTTCCCACTTACTAGAGCAAGTCACACAACTCTTCTCTTTGTCTCTGCTATGCATCCTTTGTAAAGTGGGAGGTTGGAATGCGGAGAATGGTAATTTCACAGGGGAGCTGATCGGCAAACCTTGATATTTTTAATTTTTTTTTTTTATTTTTTAATATCCTCAAATGAAAAGTAGTGAAGGAATGTCTTGCGTTGTTACTATTCTGAGGTTTTCTACTGTAGGAGAAGGAGGATTCACAAGAATACTTCTCTGGATGTCTGTCTCTGGCCCTTAGTTGGACCAGTGTTGTATCTGCACCAGGCAAGAGGTCTAGTATTTCCAGTCACTGAGAACGCACAGGTGCTGCAGCAGAGGGAGAGCTAGTAAATCTCATTTTGGTGAGCTCTAGCCACAACATCCTCATACTCTGCTCTGATGAAGTCTGACTGTCCCAGCAGTTAAGGTGCCTGACCTTGGGTGTGCTGGGGGTTTCTGCTGTCAGACCAGCTCCTGGGGTCACAGAGAAATGTGCAGGGAAGGAGGGTCTGGGACTCAGTCGCTCTTTGATTTGCAGCAAGAATGTATGCTTGTGCCACCATATGTTGGGGATGTAGGTGCTTTTTCCTTGTTTCTCCCACCCCTCTTTTATTTTAATTAAAAAAAAAAAAAAAAAATTCTCAGCCTGCTTTGGTGCTAAAAAAACAAAATACTTTTGGCTAAAAGGCCCTGTCTGAGCCTTAGCTGAGGTGACAACCTTTTTTTCTTTTGAACTTGAGAACTTGGCAGGAGGTGACTGGTCTGTTTTTACCATACTGGAAAGTAGGTTTCATCCTCTGACATAGGATTGTTACAAGAACACGGGAACCCCATCTGCAGATGTTTCTCTGCTCTTGCAGAACAGATGAGGCAGCCCCATGAGGGGTCTGGGAGCTCGGCAGCACTAAAAGAGGATGGAGGACTTTGGCTTTCCCTTCAGCTGCAGTAACTGCATTAGGTGCTGTTCCCAGCTCTCTATTTGCAGAAGAAAGTTGACACCCCCTTTCTTTCCCTGACTGATATTCCTGCATTTGGCATCACTTCCCAGTTGCTCATGGGAAAGAAAAAAAAAAAGAGAGCAATGACCTTTTTGTTTTGACTTGCTTTTCCTGTGGTAGTCACGTTTGGTCAATGGGGACAGTCCCCCCACTCTCGCTTTTCCCTGTGTTTCCTGGAGCAAGCAGTCGGTTTGGAAATGGGACTTTGCTCTGTGCGGGCAGCGTATGCTCCCCCAGGAGCCGTGAAGGAGACAGGATCCTGGTGACAGGCTCACTTGACACTGGTTGCACTGGCTAAATGCATGTAAAGCAGCAAGTGGAGGAATGAAGGTTCTGTTTGAGGGGCTGGAAAAGGCTCAGCCAAAATTAGCGCTGGCATTTTCCTAGGGGGATCAGCCAATGCATCAAACAAGCTGTAAATAGTAGTGACTTAATGAAGGCTTTAGTGTGGGGCCCTCTCAACCCTTGTAGGATGAGGGGAAGAAACTGGGCTGCCTCTCATATGAGGAGCCTTTTACCAATATATGTCCAAATTAAGTCACTGCCAGGCACCAGAAATAAGGTACTGAAAAGCTGTTTTATGGCCTTTAGAAAATAAGCCTGAACTCCTTTCTTACTGGGAGAAATAACCCCTTCAGGTCCCTAGAAGGAAAAGTCTACCTTTGTGTTGGTAGGTCAGCTGATAGCCGGTAGTTCCAATGTTCCCAGTGTAGTCTGGGCATTTCAGGAGTCCTGGCAGTCTAGCTGTAGATCAGTTCCCCCTCATCTTCTCCAAAATGCTTTCAGCTCCAGGGAAGGGAACATGTATTTTTTTTCCCCAACTCTACTATCAGAGGACACTTCCTGTCATTTCCTGCTATTCCCTGGTGACTCCCATTTAGAGCAAGACTTCCTTACCTTCACCCTCCAACCATTACTTCTTTTAATCTGTAGCACAACCCACTGTTTTGAAGTGATTTCTGGGCACCTCTGAGGAAGGACACTGTAGGCATATCCAGTCAAACTGAAGAGCTGCAGGGGTTGGTGTACATGTTCTTTAGTCTCTCCTCTTCCCTTTTTCCTCTTCCTTTCCCTCTTTTTTTCCTTGGTGTGTGTGCCCCGGTTGAGAGCTGCTGGCAGCGAATGTCATTGGGTTTGTTGCATCATGTTGGTGTGCTGCTGGCATCAGTATTGTCAGAAACATCCGACCTGCATGCGGATGTGAGAACAAGTGCTTTGTGGGGAAATGTGCGTGTGGGGTGTGGATATGGGGAGAAAGTGGGCGGAATGGGTGAGGGCAAAGTGAATGAACAGGGAATGTTGGGATGGGGAGCTTGAAAGCTGGAATGCTGAGCAGAGGGAGATGCTTGCTTTGAAGGGGAGGTTTGTTGAAAAGCCTTGCTGTCCTGTATTCCCTCTTGCTGTCCCCCTACTCGTGAGTGTTTAGGAATGAGGCCATCATGCATGTTAGCCAATGACCACCACACCTCAGGCATCCCAAGTTGAGAGTGGATGTACATGTCTGGAGCTCTGGTCTTTCTTTGGGCAGAGCAAGGAAATAATTGACTTGATGCCCTTCAGAATCAGGTCTGCACTGCTGTAGTCCTGGCTCGATGCCAGGATTTATTGTCTCAAGTTGTAGGAAAGGAGCTGTTCTTTCAGCCTTCTCCCAAGGTCTTTAACTTCTCAAGAACTGCAACTTTAGAAGAGCAGGCAAATATCACTCCCTGTAGATGAGGTTGCATAGCCCTTTTGCAATATTCTGTTTTCAGCTGTGTATAGTTTTGCCAGACACTAACTACTTCTGCTAAAATATCCCTACCAGTGTCTGTGCTTCTGCATGACTTGATTAGTTGCTTTTTGGGGAGCTGAATTTCAGTCAAGATGGTTACAGCTGTTCCTGAGAATTAGGCTGGCAAAATGGTTTTACTTTTATCCAAGTTGAAATTCTCTGATAACCAACTTTTTACTAAGTCTCTCATGACTCCATACTTTGAAGCGCAGACTTGATATTTGGCCAGGGCATGCCCTTAGGGAAAGGCACGTCTCTCTTGCCATTCGTTTGAAAAATCTATCCAAATTTGGCCAAGTTATGAACCAACAAGCATATGTTCCTTGCACCTTAATTCACTGAAGAATCCCTCTTGACAGTCCTGGAATAAGGACCAACTGGAAAGGCAAGGGCAGAAGAGGTTCATGATTGAAAACAAGGCTGGTGAGACTTTCCATGAAAGAGAAATCTTTATTAGTAGCCAGAATCTCACTGTTTCTTTGCTGCCTGGAATGATCTATGAAACCTCTGGCTACTTGGCCCCTTTTCCAGCTTAGCCAGTTTGTACCACATGAGGAATATGATATTCTATGATTACAGCCTTAGCTCAGGTGTTGTGCATCTATTAGTCATAACCCATGCAGGTGTCAGTACACCACCATGCAGAAAAATTCTTATCTGTAGAATTTAAAACTAAATGAGCTGCACAGAACTCCTTCTCCCATCTGCTTCCCCAGTATTAAGAGACTGTGAAATGTCAGACCACTTAGAATCTAGCAGAATTAAGGATGCATGATTAGTTTTTTGTTTTTGTTTTTCTGTGTCTGAGGCAAAGTATATCTGTGCACTAGGAATTTAGTGAGTAGCCTGCTGCACAGTAATGCTACTGCAGTGTGTTGGACTGCAAGTGACTCAGCAAAGATGTATCTCAGAAGCTTGTAGAGGCTTCAGATGTCTTCGTCGTGTGTCTGGGCAGCGAAGCGAAGAGATAATGGAGGCCACTGATCTGTACTGGTTAGCACAACTTCGCAGCCTGGCTCAGACTTCTCTCTCTCTCTTTCCCTCTCTCTCCCTTTCTCTCTCCACTCCTTCAGCGACAGCACCCCAGCGAAAGCAAATAAAAGCCCCTCGCCTCCACCAGATGGATCTCCCATCACCAGCCCTGAGACCAAGACTGTCAACCATGAGCTGGAACCGTCCACTTTGGAAGCACCTGGGGCAAGCATCCCAAAGTCACCTTCTCAGGTAGTGTCCCGATGGCAATGACTGTATCTCTACGGTACGACTGCTGATGGCAGAGGCTCCATGAGTCAAAGGCATCCATCAGTTGGTTTTTTTGGACCTCTTCCTGCTACCAGGCACAGAGAATGTGACATGGCAGTTGTTCTCCTTCACTGGTTCTTGAGAGGTTCCTGAGAATGCAAGTTGCTCATCAGTCTTCTCTGTATCATATAGGGAAGAACTAAGCTGTCTCTGAATGCCTCTACAGGGGGGGAAGGCCAGTAATACGTTTTCCTCTGTGATAGCATGGCCAGAAAGATCCATGGAGGATGGAGTTGTAGCTAGGTGATGAAGTTTATTCTTTACATTTGAATGAACCTGTGGACTTCAATGGTCCAATTTCTTCTCAAGAACTTCTGTAACTGAGGAGAGTTCAAAGAAAAAGTTTAATATTGGTAAGAATATGGAGAACATCTGTAGTTTGCATGATGTCTTTAATCCCAAGATAAAATACTAAGTTAAAAATAAAGGCATTTTATTCTAATGCTGTGAAGAACTTAGGTGGGTACCAAGAAGATGACTGTCCATTATATGGAGTCTGATACCTTCCATATGGCCTTTGTTAGTCCTTTCCTTACACAGGAGGTACCCAGTGGCACATGTAAAGTAGCAGTTGTAGCTCCCACTACTCAGCCTATCATATATGTTTTACTTCGGGATTTAAGGAAAATAAAACATTTACTTCCTCTTCCCATCCCTCTGTTGCTGAGTGGGGGAAAAGCTTAGCAGGGAAAAGTAGTAACTAGGCAAAATTTATGTCTAGTGCCAATCCTTGCATTTCAGTAAGTGGGACACCAGGGTGGAGTTTTCCAGGAAGAATTAAAGCTGAGAGGGGTTCTGGCCAAACTGGTAAGAGGACCTGTTGCTTCTGAGAAGAGACAGGTGCAACCCGTAACTTCCTTGCTATTGTCATATGTAGCGGTATGATTCCAAATCTAGGCCTGTGGTGTAGGCTGTCTCCCATTTCTGGATGGCCTCTCACAATATTTTTCTCCCCACTGCATTTATTTTCAGGATTATCTAGGGACAGAAAGGAGATGTTTCTACATTGACGAAAGGGTCTTTTCCAGCACTGTGAGATGTGTGGATGCCTGGCAGTACCTTTTCAGGACTTCTCTAGGGTCTCTGCACTGCTTAGCATTGCAAAGCCTAGGGTGGCTTCACCGCCACCCTAGCTAGGACCTTGGAGTAGAGTATGTGTATGGGCAAGAGAGGATAGTGCATCCAGAATTGCCTTCCTGTTTTTTTCAGAGGTTGCCGTAACTGAGATTTGGAACGAGAAATCGTACAGCTTTATTGAGCTGTTCACTGCAGACTTCACTCACCCTGCCTATGGACTTGTCTTGCTGAGTTTGGCTTCATCTCTTTCCTCTAAATAGCACATGAGCCTTGTTTTTGCCAGCCTGCAAGTGCTTTCTTGTTCACTTGCTGCCTTCCTGCCCACAGGAATGGGGCTGGAGGCACCACTTGTCAAGGAAGCACAATATTCCAGTGCAGCCCTGGCTGGGACCGCAAATGGGCCACAGGCAAGACTGAAATAGTATTTGCAGCTAATGCTGCCACCACCTGGCAGCGCTTTTCCAATCTATATTAAATGCCTTCTTGGCCTCACTGCAGTGAAGAACAAGAGCTCCACTCCATATTTGTACTAGGTGCTAAGAGACAGAGCTGGCTCCAGAGGGTGTGGAGACAAAGACAGGGGTTTCATACTCCTGGTGTGGATAAAGTCTAGAAACTAAGTGTGTCACCAGCTGGGTGACACCAGCCAGCTGGGAAACACAAGTGTCTACTCTCTCAACAGTGCTCGACTTTAATATTGAAATTGTCACAGGGGTCTTACTTTTGACCGATGGGTAAGTGATTTGTTCTAGGGTCCTCCTAGGGAGGCTAGGGCACTCATCCTCTGGGGGAGGATGGAGCACAAAGCAACAAGCAAGTACAATTCTCTGGCCTCTTCCTGTCTGAAATATTAATGTAAACCATAAGCAAAGGCTGTGGAGAGAAAGACAGCAAAACAGGAGAGACCAAATAAATGCTAATTAAATTTTGAACTGTTCCCTCTGCCAAAAAAAATAGCTCTTTTATTCTTAACTGTGCTTTAATTCTCAAAGCCAGCTTATTTCTGTCTTTTGGAAGAAGTGACTGCTATCAGCTCTCTGCACTGAGTAATTTGATGATGACACAGAGCTTTAGGGGACTGTGAAATTTCAAAGGTCAGACTTTTGCTCTCAGTTACACCACTGAAACACTGCAGTGACACTTTTGAAATGAGTGCAACTGTGTTGAATTTAGACAGGTAAAGCTCTGTGGGATCCAAGTCAGCAGAAAAATTTTAGAGGATTTGTTTTATTCTAGGCAGCAAAGTTGTTCGTACGTGATTTTCAGGTATAACCCAACATCAATATGCAATCCTGTTGTCTTTGAAATGCGGTTTTAGACTGCTGTTGGAGGTAGTTCTGGACACTGTGGAAGTGGTAGTCTTCAAGATGCTAATGCGCTGGAAGGAAGGAGACTGACTATTTTAGAGTAATAAATAGCAGAAAGGTTGGGATCTTTTTGACTTTAAAGTTTGTAATTGGACCCTCCCATTTCTGCAGGTGGTGGCTCTGTTCTGAGAATAGCTTTTCCCTGAAATTTGTGGTCCCTTCGTGAGACTGGCAAGCAGAGGATTTTCAGGAAGGGATTGTTCACAGGGAATATAGACACACCACCTTCTGCAAACAGTGAAGATTTGGAAGCGAACACACTACGTTCCTTATTTCCTCTAGACAGCTATTCAGTGGAAAATGTGTGTCTGCATGCTCACTCACACTCTCTAAAGTAGGTTAACCCAGTATAAAACTGGGCATATCCTTAGCAATCTGAGTAAATGCCTTGTAGATCTCAGTTATATGCCGAAGAGGAGGGTGAACACAGGACTAGGAGCTGGGGGTTGCTGTGTTTCAGATCTGGAGCTGACACTGATATACTGGATGCCCCTTGCCAGGCCTTGGGGTCCTAGGTATAATGAGAAGATCAAGTAACTGTAAAATGTCACTGTAGATGGAAAGCATTGTCATTGCTGAGCATTGCTGTCGTGCTGGGAACTTGTAGGGCGGCTTTGTTCCAACACAGCAGCAGCTCCTCAAAGTTTGATTTGATCTAGAAACAATCACTGAGCCTTGGGCACAGGAAAATGTGAAAAGGATGTGGATGCGTTGATCTAGGGATGATCTATCACAGCTTCCCACGGGGTTGTGGATGCGAGTCTTTAACATGATGGTGGATATCAGGATGGGTTAGAGTTAGAAGGCCAGACTTTGTTATGTGTTCTCTGGGATATCCCTTTGGGAAACACAACTTCGTTAATGTCAATGCTCATTGGTGAAACTGAGAGCAGAGCTGGGCCCACAGCAGTCATGGCTTCTCAGGAATCATTCCTGCCTGAAGCTGAGAAGTGTTAAGATGTCATCAAGAGCTCCTTCAGACCTGTGTTATGGTACACTGGTAACCAGTGCACCAGGGAACCAGTACTGGGCAGCTCAGAGTCTGTCCTTGTGATCACCTACCCATAATAGGGCAAATTGAGTCTGATCTCTCATTCCCTTAAGTGTGGTAAGTATGGCAAAGGGAGGCAGTGCTGGCCTGGTCTATTGAATTGTGTTCTCAGTAATTGATCTGCTCCCTTCCCAGTGGTTCTTTTGAAGGTTGCACATGCTTTAATTATGTATGCATGTCCTGTCAATGCATATTAATTGCGTTACGCTTCTCCTCTGCAGAGGGAAACTTGCCCACAGCTGAAGTGTAACTAATGATGCCAAACCTTCTCTGGAGGCGTGTGGTTGGTTTTTTTTTGTTTTTGTTTCAATTTGCCCTTCACCCTCCCTCCCTTTCTCTTCAGATGGAGTTGACTGGACCCTGCTCTGTGCCTGTGGTTGTGGTTTCCTCCACCTTCAATTTTTGTGGCTAACCTGGTTCCTGTCTCTGGTTTTTTTGGGTGTCGCCGTCTGTGCTGTGGCCGTGTGCTCACTTGCATGCAGTTGAGGAAAGGGCCTCCGGTGCCTCCACCACCAAAAGTCACCCCCTCCAAGGAGATCAAGCAGGAGAACATCATCAGTCTGTTTGATGACAATTTTGTCCCTGAGATAAGTGTGACAACCCCTTCGCAGGTTAGCTGCTATGCCCTGCCTTATATTTTTCTGCCTCTGAACTTTTCCTTTTGACTTTTCTTCTCTTTGGAGGTGTCAAGCCATGAAACCTGGTCAGGTGAAGGAGGAAGGCAAGCTCAGCATTGAACCTCAGAAGGCAAAGCGTTGGACAGGAGGCTAACTTAGACGGGAGGGTGGCTAGAAGGCAGCTTTGACTAGCACATTGCTCTTTGAGCGCTTTCATTCGTAGAAGAAACGGGCGAAATGTGATGCCAGAAAGTAATCACTGCATTTGTTCAGCAGCAATGCACATGGATTATGGCTCCCCTCATATCCCATGATGTGTTCTCTCAAGACCCACTGATCCTGGCTGTGGATTAAGCATGTGTTTTCTGCTCTTGCACATACCCAAGTGCTGACCCTGGCATCTGTGCCAGTTCTGGGAGAAGGCAGTTTTGTGCTCTCTGTGGCTTCACACATTTGCTTTGTGGTTTGAAGCCCACACCTGTACAGGAAAGGCCAACAGGAGTTTCATGAAGTTCTCTGCAGAGACCAGGTGCCTCCAGTTTAGATGGGCAGGACTGTCACTGCTGTCACTCTTCATCAGCCAGCGGTTCCCATCAGAATATTTCTTTCTTGTCACATGGCACCTTTTGAAGCCCTGAAAAAGAAAAAACATTTTCAAATTACATATTTTCCTCTCCACTTTCCTTTTAATGTAACTGCAAGAGAGGATGCCCAAGTAGGGAATTCTGTGTTGGATCTAGGAGAATGGCAATCCTTATGTATATAGGAGCCTGACCAGATTTCTGGCTGTATCATGGGATACCTGTATCCACTTTTTTATTATATATATACCTATATATATATTTTTTTTTTCCCCTAAATGCTTGTTAAAGCACAAGTAATGTCTCTATCGGTGCTCATCTGTGACTCATTCCTTAAATTTTCCTTGCATCATGCTGCTCCGTTGCCTCTGGTTTGCCACCTTCTGCTCAGCTGCTGAGGAGCAGAGGTGGAGTGGGGAGGGAAGGAAGTCTTGTCGGATTTTGCATTGCAATAGATGAAGCTTCTAGAGCAGAGGGATGATTTGACAACGGTGTTGGAAGGTGGGGCACCATAGGCAGCTGAGCAGCTCTCTACCATTTCCTGTTCTTCTTTTTCCTGTTTCATAATTGATAACTCTCTCTGGTTTATATCATGTATTTCCATGTGATTGCCAGCCCTTAGTCAGACACACTGTTCCGCATCTGATCAGTGCTCTGACCCAGGGTGAGATCTGCTGTGACTTTCAATCAGATGGGAGTTCTGAGGGAGGACTCTGGTTGCCAGAACAATCATCACTGAAGCACCCAACAGCCACTAGTGTTCAGTGTGTTACCCAGGGCCATTCCTGTCAGATGTCTTAGCTCCAATGAGCTCTCTTGTGGGAGATCTGGGTAAAGGCAAGGGGTGCTGGCCCTTGCATGTAAGTCTTGAATGGCAGGTAAGATTATTCCATGACTGGAGCCTTTGATGTCTCACTGACAAACAAAACTAAAGATTGGGGCTGGAGCCTCTCTGATGGACAGCCTTGACGTGCTGCAAGAGCGTACTAGAATGCCAGTTGGTTTTTGCATATTGCTCAGGGTTTATTGGTGTGGGATGGTAGAGTTTGGTTCCTTATCCTCATCCCTATGGATCTCAAAAAGAGATATTCATAAGGAAGAGAAAAATCTGTAAGAGAATCGGAGTAGGAGGAACCTAGAGGAGGTGAAAATGACGGTGGTGTAGGTTGTATTCAGCGTACTTTCTCTTAAATGGTGTCTCTTGCTACTTTGCAGGAGTTTTTCCACTGTGGGGCTATGATACAACTGTGGAGACCAACCTGCCACATTTTGTGTGTTGCTGGAAAGGTAGCTGAAGCAGTAGGCCCAGTGAGCTGGGAGGTCAGTGGAATAAGGGGCAGATCTTCCTGGACTTCCTGGAGAGAGCAGCTTCCTCTGAAGTAGAGTAGGAAGGAATGTCTTGTCGTTAGGTTAAATCTAAAACCAAAAGTGATAGTTCAGTTTTGAATACTGATGACTCATGTTCTTTGTAGTGATTGTTTTATTAATGGTAATCAGCAAATGTGCCATCATTATCTTTAGCCAGAACGATAATCCATCAAAAGGAGTTATTCTGCTGACTTTGAAGAGAGTAGCAAAGCTTCTCAAATTTTTGCTTTGTTAGAAGACTTGTGTGTGCACATTTCTGGGATGTCCAGAGATGAAAACTATCTGAAAACAGCGTTTTTGGGCTGGGGAGTGGGTGATTCAAATGCCTTAGCTAGGGTGAGCTGCCATGTTCTGTGTTTCTGTCTTAGAAGGCAGGAGGGAACTGGGAATACCTCAGAGGTCTCTCAGACTTGCCTTCCAGCAGTTTGAGTGTTTTTTCTGCCTGGATCCGTGTTCCTGAGGTAAGCTGTATGGATGGTACCTCTTCTGGACGTGGCTGAGGGAGTCTGTCTTGGGCCTTCACTACAAAGGCAGCTGGATGAGCTATGGTGAATAGATATAAATAGAAGCCCTTCTGAGCCACCAGTGGCACTGATTGTTTTGACCACAGCATGTCATGGGGTTACACTGTCAGCTCATTTGGCCAGCTGAGGAAGATAAGTAAGTCCTGTGGAACAAGCTCAGGTTTGGTTTACAGTGGCATCTGTGCAAACTACGCGTGATTATAAGCACCAAGCAGTCAGGAGTCACGTCAGGTGTTTGCGTTGGCACCATGTCCTCTGCGCTTGCAGCCTTAGCTCCTGAATATCACATACGCTCCCTCTATTGTGCGTGTGTGCGTGTCTAATGCTCCTACTGCTTTTCTTCCTCACTGCTGCCAAGTTTGATGCTCCTGGGCCCTTCCAGGAGGGAGCCAGCCTGTTGGATCTGGATTTTGATCCCATTAAGCCAGATGCCACTGTGGGGAAGACCCCCACACCTGCCTCCCAGGTTGGTTCATATCACCTTTCCTTTTCTGTTCGTAACATAACTTGCACCCACATGAATGATTATGTGGACCTGAGCTGTGGGTGGCTGGGCTGGGTGCCCAGACCTGTGCCTTGCAGATGGACACTTTGGTCTTGTCTGCAGGGTGTGTAAGTCCAGTGAGAATCAGGTGGCTATTAGCCTGCCACAGTCTGGCACTAGGTGTTTGTGGCATGTTTGTAATTTGCTCTGATCTGCTGATTGACAACTCATTCAACTTAATGTATGCCCCTCCCTAGATTAGCATCCTGTGTATGTTATATGGATTTAAACTGTTACTCTGTGGATGGGAATTCAGCCTCAGTTCTGTGCTCCTGCTATAAATTGCTCTCAAAGGGATTTTTAATAAACAGACACTCTGAGAATCTGCACTTATTTAAGGTGAATAAAGCTGTAGATGGATATTCAAGTGATGTGAAGCCCTTCTTATTCTGGGTATAACAGCCTCTGTTTATAGTTAAGAAGCAGCTTCCTCCCTGAACATAGTGCTGCACAGTGTGGTATCAAACAGGAAGATGCCTAATTCTGTTCTGGCCTGTACCTGGTCCTGTCTGCTGTCAGAGGCAGGTGGACTGTGCTTCATTTGATGTCAGTGGCTGGAAGCTTTGAAGTGCTTCCTGAATTTGGCTATTGTCCTCACCAAGACTTTCTATTTCATATGAAATGGTTATTTTTTGCATGTGGTTGCTATTAATATTTGTAATAAACATAATTGGGATGTTTATAGTATTTCTCCAGTATCATCATGTCAAGTAGGCCTGTATGACACAGATTTTTTTGTACCAATGAAACCTCTGTTATTAGAGAGCTCAAACATTAGGTGTTTGATTCTTCCAAGTTAAAATACTGTATGTGCAAGATACTAGTTATTATCATAGTTTGGTACCAATAGGGCAAGCAACTACTTTCTGAAACTTAAGGTGGGCAGATTGGCATTTTGTGTCTGCTTGCCTGACAGAACAAGCTGCATGACAGGATAAGCATTGGGGTTTTTTTTTAATTTATTTACTTTATTTTTTGCTGAATCACCAGTTCTAACTTGGATAAATGAGTATACTGGTCTAGGATGTGAGTACAAATTTGACTTAAAATGGAACTATTTTTTGTTACCCTTCCAGCAAGCAACAAATATTACACTGAGTTTTTCAAAACTACTCAGCAATAGCATATTTGGTGTTTTAATTTATTTGTTATTAGCTTCAGAAGTCATTAAAAGAAAGAGTCTAAAATCAATACTTTCTAATGGTTAACCACAATACAAAACTTAGTGAAAGCCACCGAGTTTTCAAAGCAGTCAAATTTATTTCCTATAGAGTTGGCACTATGGCAAAGGTATTAACATATTTCATTACTGATACAAAGACATCAGCTGAAGTTTTGTTCTGAAACCTATCTTACTCTGTTGGGTGTGGATATATGGGAGCATATTTAACACTGATGGCCACAAACTCATGAGGATTTTTTTCTGGCTATGTAGTCTGCCACTGATAACTGAATGTGGCTTTGCTGTCTCCCTTCGTATCAGAGGTAGAAAACCCCCTTACTCAAATGCCTTGGTACTTAAATTTGAATATGCAGTGGGGAGGGGTGTATAAATTGAGTACTAAAAAATATTTTTAAAACATGCAGAGATAAGTGCTGTTGAATGTATATGTCTGCTTCAGTTGTACCAGCATCTGTAATGTTTGTAGTCACTGAAATAATCACGTATAAACATGTTTTATTTTTGTTGCTCTTTGACATGCTTAGTCTTTACCTTGGGATTTATGGGAGGTAAGAACTTCATACTGCTTTCATCTCTCATCATGTGCTGTGCATGTGCAGGTGCCATCTCTGTGCATATACTTGTCTCCTTTCCCTTGCTGCTTTTCCTTTCTGCACACCCCAAACCAAAGTTGCTTCATGTGCTGCTGAACCCACTTTTGCACCTTCTGTGAAGCCCCAGGGACAGCCACATGTTTACAAGTTAGGTCTGGCACTCTGAAACTTATGTCTCCACCAGCTCCCAAACCCATTGCCTTTCCCTGCTAACGCACTGATCTTTCCTTTGGCATGATGCTGTGATGTTCTTCTCAAACTTAATCCCACTGTGGCATCATGCTCACCTTCTGCTCCCCAGTATTTCCTAAACTGTGTACATCTTGTTGGTCTTGTGTGCAGTACATAAATGTCTCAGCTGCCCCTCATCCTTACTGCCTCTACCATTGGGTATACATACACATTTGGAATTACCTGTGGTGTTCACTGTTCTTTGACCATCGTTGCCAGAAAGGCTGATGTGAAATAGTTCAGCCTGTGTCTACACTGCAAGTTAAATGCAGATCCAAGACTTACCTGGCATCTGCCTCAACCTCAGCTTTGGAGCTTGCTGACCAGAGAGATCCTACATGTGCTCTTCATCTGAACCAAAGCCAGACCCTCATTTATGCCCTCTAGATATATTTGGCCTGGGAAGGTCTCAGATTGCTTCAGATTAGCCCATTGGGAGATATTTCAAGCACAACTACTTTTGAGCCCCTCTGGACAAAGAGCCAGCAGTCTGGACAGAAAATGCTTGGTCTGGGTACTCAGGCCTGCTGCTTGAGCTGGCTGAGTCCCGTGGTGTAGATGTAAGCACACATCCTTGGCTTATGCTGGGGAATCAAGTCCTGTCAACCTTTCCGTTCTCAAGAGCCAGATCACAACCTAGAGTCAGTACTTGGGTGGACATGACTTAACCCTTGCTGAAAGCCTGGCCCAAGGACTCACTGTGGCCAGTGCTCTCCATCACATGAGCTTGGGTCACATCAAAAAAGATGTTTCCCTTGTGTGTTTTATCAGCCATCATATTTAACATCTGTCATTCCCCTGTACGTGCATTGTCAGTCTGTCTTAGTAAGAAAGAAAAGAAGTCTGTTTTTGCAAGGAGAGATCTCTTGCCTTTCAAGTGGATGGGCAGGGGTGAGGTATGACTGTATCTGATTGAGCTGTGCTTACAGTCTGGGGTATAAAAAGTGTTTTGGGCCATTTCTCCCATTCTGGAAACTGATTTTGCCCAAATGACAATTTAATCAACCAGGGAATGCTACTAGATAAGATGTTCTCACCTTGGCGTACCATACACAGTTAAAGAGCAGAGCTCCCTATAGCTGGGAAATTCTCTTCTTGCTCTTCAAGTCTTCTGAAGTGTTTTTGCTCTAATTTTGTTCTTAGCTGTTGATGAGAGGAGACTCTTTGCATGGTTACATAGTCCTATATGCTGTGAGGTTAACAATGGCGTAGAAACTTGGATGCAGGAGAACTTGCTTAGATCTGCAGACTAGGAAACTTGCATTTGGTGTGTATGAAGCTGCTGTCAGAATAAGCAAAGCTTTCAAATCTGGCAACAGCAGTGAGCAATTCTTCCTCTTCTCTCTATAGTATCTTTCCATGACTGTAAATGCTTTTATAGGTCTTGGGATGCCCACAGGTATGTAAAATAGAAAAATAAGTAGCTGACACGAAAACACCCTTTGCTGCCCTTTGTTGAAATCCAGGGGATTAATTTAGATTCAGTTTCTCTGGTTATTAAATACTGGTTTTGCAAATTAGCTGCTTTTAAAAAAAGGAGCTCACACTGAGCCCCTTTTCACTTGTCCACATAAAAACCATGCTTGGCTGGATGAAGTTGGGCTGGCATCTGTCCCAGTTCCAGTTTCACTGAATCCAAATAAAAAGCAACCTGGGAGTAAATCTAATTAAACAGGAAAAGCCTTTGTAGCATTTCAAATGCATATATTCACCTTAGCACTACCAAAGCTGCTGTGGGAATCCCCTGCAGGATGGGGACAGCTCTGCTGTTTATAATATCCTCTAGCAATATAGGCCTGTGGATGTGGTGAGGGGGAGACATGAGGCAGGATGGGATAGGAGAGGAAAGCATGTGTTAAATGGCACCATTGGAGCAGCTGAAGATAAAGTAATGGCTTTTTGTTAATTCAAGGATTTGTTTCTTTTTTACTAGAAAACTACTTGGAGCATTGTGCCGGTGCATGGCTAGTATCCAGATGAGTGTAGAGTTAAGGGTTGCCACGGTTGTTGCCTTACACTGGGCTTTTGTAGGTTTGGGACTATGAGAATTGCAACTTTAAGAAATCTGAACAATGCCTTGTTTTGAATGGGGTTGTATTCAGGGGTACATGTGTTTACGAAATGAATGAGGCGTGTAGACATGCTGAAGCTGGTTTATTTGCATGTGTTAAAAATGGGAAATCTGTATAGCAATCTGTATTGTACAAGTATAAAGTGGGTATCTGGTTAGATTCTACAAAGAGGTGTGTGTGCTATCTGGTATAGAGAACAAATGGATATAGACTGGCCATGAAGACACTCGGGCTGCAAATTAGACCCCTGAGATCTTTGTCAGAAGCCTTCCCAAATGCTGCCTGGCCAATCTCCCATGGGGCTGATCTGCAGCATTGATCCAACCAGATCCAATTTATTTCCTGTGTTGCTGCAGTTTTGGGGAGGGGCAAATGAATATCTTTAATTTTGTGTTAAAACAGAGTTAGCCTGACTTCAGGCAAGGGAGAATAAAAACTTGAACTGCTGGAAGTATATCAGAGGTCTTTCGTTGGTCTTTCATTGTGCACAGAAACCCCTGTACCCAGGCTTCCTAGAACAGTGTCTGCCAGGCAGTGATCTGTAGGTGATGCTGAGTGTTTCTCTCTGGTGGTGGCATCCTTTTGTGCATTAGAAACTCCCCACTCCACCAAAACAAATGTGTGCATGTGTGCACACACCATGCAGAATATCACAGCAAATTCTTACTAATAGAATATTCACAATAGAATCCAAATTCATGACTTTGGGCTTATCCAAAATCAAATCAGGTGAAAGTTAGCACAGTTTTCATTTCAGTTTGGTTCAGTGCTAATGTCATGTAGGTGCTGGGTCCAGACTAAGTTGCATATCTGGACACATTATTGCCATGCTCTTCTGTTTCTGGGAGTATGTAAAGGCTTAAATGTTTCTTGATTGTTGATCCTTAAAGTAGCCTATTGAGACATCCTTGTCCCTTGGCATGCAAGCAGACTTGCTATCACATATAAGTGGGCAGTCTAATAATAGATACTGTGCATGTGCAAAGTAGGTCTGCGATTTAGATCGTGAAAAGAAGAGAGGTGCACAGGATTTTTGGCGTTTCATTGATTTCCTCTGGAGTATTGCCTTCTGTGTGACTGGAGTGAGGGAATGCAGGCTTTACTGTGATTTCACTGGGTTGCAGATAAAGAGGGAGACAGAAACCTTTCAAGACCCTGAGGTTTCTCACACATTTGTCGGCAGATGGCAGCAGGTAACAGCACAGAGCACTTGGACAGACTGAGCTGCACTTTTCTGCACACACGTGTAGCTGTAAATGAGCATAACCCTCCACCCGGATGACTTTTGTATTGCAGCCTGCAGAAGCAGCCCATGCAGGAGCTGAAGCAGCTGGATCAGAAGCAGCAGCTGGAGCTGAAGCGTCTAAAACCGAAGCCGATTCAGGATCGGTAAGCACCTCGAGGGACAGCAGTCCCTTTTCTCCATCACATCCCTTTGTCATACAGCAGATGTGGGAGGCTGGGCTGGGAAAAGAGATGCATGGCTGCTTGGAAAAACACATCCCTGCCACCCCAGCAGTTACAATGCTGTTATTCAGAGGCCAGACTTAGCCATTGCATTTTATGTGTGTGATGCTTAGGGAGAAGCTCTGCTGGAAGATCCACAAAAAGAACTGTCCCTTCACCCATGTTGCAAAGCCAGCCAACAGCCCGTGCTCTGCTAAGCTTGTGTTGTCTGCTGGATTCCTCCTTTCTCACCATTTACTTTAGCTCCCCTGTCCTCTGGGCTCTGTCTGTGTCCCTTGAATATCCAGGGTTCCTCTTTTTTTTCCTGACACTGCCACCTTTTTAGAGGACTGGAATAGGTCCTGTCTCATGGCCGCTTGGTTCCTATAGGCTGTCACATTTGAGTTGTTTGTTCGATGGCTCTACAAGAACTGCATCATGACCACAGCAAATGGGAAATGATGGGCATTATGGTCCCAGAAAAACTCTAAATCCTCTCTACCCTTCTGCAGCCTTAAGCAAAGGAAGACAGCGGTCACCTCTTCTGCCTTCTCACTGCTGCCTCTGCTGTCCTTTGGGGTGTTTTTGTCACTGACTGGTGTGCTGGGAAAACCTGCTGAAGCTGTGGGTAGGGTTGGAATGTGGATCCTGCAGGGTGGACTTGGAGGTGCATTTTTGAATTCTTTTTTTCTCAATGGCTTTTTTCCTTCCCTGGCTGCTGCTGCCTGCCAGAGCTGTCTGCCTGCTGTTGTTGTGGAGACTTTCCCTGCTACTGTCAATGGCACTGTGGAAGGAGGCGCTTCATCTGAAAGAGCTGATATGCCCCCAGGATTTCTGTTCAAGGTGGGTGTGTGGTGGTGGGGTATAGAGTTCCTCATGATTTTTTTTTTTTTTTCCTGGAATGAATTAACTACTTTTGCTCAGCAGGGCTGTGGGCTATGCTGCACTGAAAGGAGAAAGGAAGTTGAAGGATGGATACACCTTCCTCTCCAGCAGCCCAGCTTCCTGCCATTCCAGATGCTTTGAAGGACTGTATAAGAGCATGGGTGTCTGAAGATCTGGCTGTGCTGTATAGCAAAACCCCTCCTTCTCTCTGCTGCAGTTATCTCTGATGGTGTGGTAGTAACAGTCACAGACTCTGGACAGTAGATAAGAAGTTGTGCTCCAGACTGTAAAGGTTAACCTTTGATGCAAGTGACAAATGAGAAAGAGTTGGAAACACCGGTAGGGACAGAGGGCTTCATTTCTGGGGAGACTAGAAAGCCAGGATGAACAGGGAAAAATTCAGGATTAGGGAGGGAAGTCTGGTGGGTATTCTGAATATGCCGAAGATCACTCACAGCTTGTTTCGAAGGTGTAGAGGAAGGAATGATTCTGGGTGAGGATAGGCCACAAATTTAATGTGGATAATGGAATGTGGTAGCAAGACAGCACAGATGTATCATGCTCTGAAAGTGAGAAATTACACTCTCCTGCTATAGGAATGCTTTTCTTCTGCTTTAGTCAAGTCCACACGTAATTTTTTTTTTTTTTTTCTGGGAGGTCTACCAGAAGCAGAAGAATGACAAATCCCTGAAGAACAGTAGGAGGCTTATCACATTTAAACTGGTTACAGGCAGCATTATAGTGCTCAAAGTGGAGAGCCGTGGTTTGAAGTAGGAAAGCTGTAACGCAGATGTTGATAGGAATTAGGCTGAATACCAAAGAGAAAACGTGGTGGGTACAATCACAAAGATCCGAACTGATACTCTTCCCTACATTTCCTCTCTCTGCTTGCTGTGATAGAGATGGGGAGGCTATAACCTCTAATACTCTTGCAGTCCAGCTGCAAAAAGAATACAGGGCACCATTCAAGTGAATACAGGTTTTCTACCCTGTGAGGTTTTTACACCCATAGTATGGGAATTCAGCCCTTCTGCGGAAGGATGGGGAAGTGCTGATGCAAAACAACTTGAATGAGACTCACCTGAATGCCCCTGTGGCAAAGGCAAGCTGCACGCCAGGCTATATGAAGAAGCGTCTAGCCGTTAGATTGATGGAAGTGATTATTCCTGTAGATGTGGTATTTGCTATCCAAGCTTGCCATGCCTTGAGCAGCAGGTTGGATCAGATGGGCCTCCAAAGGTGTCTTCCAACCTGAACCATTCAGTGAATGAATGAAGGGGAAAGCCTTGTCACTTGTTACAGAGCTGGGTGAGAGATGTCTGGCCTCACCCAAGCTCGCCTCTCCTCTCCCCGTAGGTCCAGGCCATGCATGATTACACGGCCACCGACAGCGACGAGCTACAGCTGAAGGCTGGGGACGTGGTGCTTGTGATTCCATTTGAGAACCCTGAGGAGCAGGTGAGTGGAGAAGACAGGGTGCAAGCCTGGGCCGGGAGGAGCCAAGGGGATTTCCAGAGCTGCTGCTTCCTCCACTAACAGTCGTCTGGCTGGATGCAGAATCATCAGTTTGTGGCTGGGAGCTGGTGGGAGAGCTGGTTGTCCTTGAGCTTGGGATCGGCTTCCTGCAACAGAGGGGAGGACTCTGCTTGTGACCGGAAAGTGGAGACATTATCAAGCATAAAGCATGTGAAATAGCTGTGGCTTCCTGTCCCTGTCCGGGCATTTGAGCCAATACAGTGGCTTGCTTGAATGGGAGCTCAACAGAGCCTATACTTTGCCTCCTCATTGCTCCTAAACTTGATGCACATTCCCTGTGACCACTGCAGTGCAGACTGTGGCATTGGCAGGAGTGACCCACAGCTTATGGTGATGTTTTCTTCCCTTTTGAGAAATGCTGGAGCTCTGAGAAAGCAGCTTGCCGTGGATGATGTCTTGCATTTCAGCATAAAAATGGCTATTTTCAAAAAGCAGTGTTTGGTCAGGAGGTGGCAGCAGAACCAAAGGCTGGAGTAGGTTGCTCCATCCCAGAGAACAGCCTCACTGTCCATGTCCAACCTGAATTTAATTGGCAGTGTTTTTCTTTAATCTGAGCTATTTCTAGAAGTCTTGAGTAAGTCCTCCTTACTTGCTGTCTTTGAGGGCTGCCAGCTGATAAAGTCTGCAGCAGTTTTACTACTTTGACTGAGGGAGGTGGTGATTTTACAAAATCCATGGTCACTTCTCCAGGTTTTTGTTTGGAAAAGAAAGGGAATTTTCCAAATTGAATCAATAGTCACCAGCTCTTTGGGTTTGGCCAAGCTGACAAGATCTGGATTCCACAAATGGTAAAGGGAAGGTGATGTAGTTCATTGGCCGCCGATGATGTGGATCCTCTTTGTGGCTCAGCTATTGGCTTTGTGGATTATAGAGGCAGATCTTGCTGCTGCTTGTGAAATGGGAGCTATGATGTGCTAGCAGTTCCCACAGAGCTAGGTGCTCTCCGGGGAAGGGTTGTATGGGGAAGAGGCAATGATTCCTTCTGGAGACAAGACTCTTTGCTGAGTGGGACTGCCCTGCACAAGCATTTGTGAGCATTTATTTCTCAGAAAAATTTCCGGATGGGAAATGAGTGGCAGCTCCCCTAGTTTCTGTGGTATGAGACGGCATTTGTGGAGCAGAGTTTTTCAATGCCCTATGTTTGCACTCTAGCTGGATGTGGGTGCAACAGCCATGAACTCGAGACTCTCCAGGCTCCAGAGGGTGAGCTCTGAGTGTTGCTAACGTGATGCTGTAGCTGCACTGAAGCCCTCTAACCCTCCCACAGTGTATCCTGTGCTACAGCTCATTTCCCTAACCTCGACCATACCCAGCCAGAAAATGTTGGCTGTTAACATGTGCATGAACTGTGCACGTGAGTGGAGGAGGCTTAGGATAATAGGCTGTGATCCATATCCCCATCTTGCAGCTTAGGTCTCAGTTTGTGGGTACATCAGCCAGGCCTGGATTCATCCCTCTTGATAGCAGAAAGGGTTGAGGGCAGCAACATTTCTAAGCTGGCACTTCAAGTGACGTGGTTCAAAATGGGCCAAGGTCAATCTGGGTTCTCCTGTCTGATTCCTATAGCTGAGGAGACCCTTTGTAGCAGCATGCAGTGGGAGTGATGCATGCTGTGTGGCGCAGACGCGATGGGCAAACAGACGAGCTTTTGTGCTTGCTGTGCTGTGAGCTGGAAGCTGCCTTCCAGACACTTGGGCCCGACGTCTTCTGCCTAGTCATTTGTCTTCCTGATTTATGGCATGTCTGTCCTTCCATAGCCCCTGCAGCCGACTGCTGCAGATGGGCTCTTGTCTCAAGCCGTTCCCATGATGGCCCCTGAATGCTCAAATCTAAGGCAGCAGCAAGGGCTAACTGAGCCTGCAGGCACCCAGTACAGTCTGCAAGGAGCAGGGAACTCTGGGAGCTCAGCTGGGCTGAGCTGCTGCCACGTGAAACGTGCAGAAAACAGGACAAGAGGGCAGAAGCTGCAAAATGGTAGCGGAAAGTGATATGTGTTCCGTGGATCACCCCTGGTGAGGGCTGCATCACTCCTGCGTCGTGCAGGTACATTTTTAAAGAACATGCTTCAAGGGAGGTGTTGCTTGGCTTTGGGTAAATGCTGAGGTAACTCCTGCCAGTTCCAGGAAAGCAGAAGTGTCAGAACAACTGTGTGAACCACATGCATGCATGCCCCATTTCTCCACAGCTTGGAGCATCTGATTGCCTGAGCATTTCTGCCCTGGTAAATTATGTAGTTGAATGTGATAATACATCTTTAAAGGACCCTGGTGCATGCCTTGCCCAGAGGACTGGATGCAGAGCAGATTGTTGAGTTTGGAGGCAGCGGTCACCCATGCAGCTCTCTTGCCTCATACTGCAGTCTTAACCTATAGGCTGCCCCACTGCAAATGCCTCACGTGAGTGGGTGTATTTTCATGCTGAAGGGGTGCTTCCATGGTGGCAGCTCTAAGGCATGCAGAGAATAGGGTGGTTGCACACCTGAGCTGCAAGCGATGCAGCCTTCCCACCTAGAATATCTCATTTCCCTCACGTGCTTTGGATGGAGCAGAAATCTCCATGCTAGACACCCTGGAGGCGGAGGGTGGGAAGTCTGGTTCTCCTCCTGAGCAGGCTCTACCAAGCAGGACTCCGTTTGCCTTAGTGAAAATTCATCCCTATTTGTAGATGTATAGGTTTGGTGGCTAGGGAGGACTCTTGTGAGAGACCTTGAGTTTTACATCATGTGTAGCACAAGTTTGGGAGGTTTGCCAGCCTCACCTTGTATCAAGCCCAACAGACTGCTGAGTTTTGGAAAGGCAGATTGAGCTCCTTAGGTCCCAGTTCTCATAGACCAGAATTTCAGCATAGCAACCAAGACTCATTTTGCCTCTACCACCTTTCTAAAGTGCTAATCATCCAGGTGCCCTGACAGGAGCAGGGGATGGGCACCTCCAGGGAATGATTCATCCTTTCCAAAGACCTGTGCCCAAGATGAATTGGCACTGTGGAGGTGCCATCCCTTTTATGACTATGGAGAATGCTAGACCCCTCATGTTTAGATTGTGAAAGCTGAGGTAGGTGATTCCCATCTTGTAGCTCCAGAGACTTTCTTTGGCAGAATTTCTCCTGCTTTAGTGCGTGTAAATGACGACAAGTTTCTATTACACTTGCTCATTGTTTACATTTTCACTGTCTGTGGACACCCTGGGTCAGATAGAAGTTTTGATACTGACTCTGGTGGGGTGTGGCCTTCTCCCTGTTTAAAAGGGAACGAAAGCATTTTTTCCTTCTCCCCATCCTCTTCCTGGATTGTCTTCAAGCCAAATACAAGCATGGCTTTGATAATGCCTTGACACCTCCTTGGCCTGCACTCTGTAAGAAAAATCCCTGCTCACATCTATCCCTCAGCATCTGATTTCTGTCTTCTCCTCCAGGATGAAGGATGGTTGATGGGCGTGAAGGAATCTGACTGGATCCAGCATAAGGAACTTGACCAATGCCGAGGGGTTTTCCCAGAGAATTTCACAGAGCGGGTGCAGTGAAAGCCCAAGCCCACCAGCTGCATTTCTGCTGGAAGAAAGAAAGTTTTCTGGTAGATAATTGAAAAAGAACAGCGAAATGAAAAGAAGAGAGAATTTTAAAGGAATGGAAGCCTGGGAAAAAGTCAACTGAAAGGGTGTGTTCTTCTCAAAGGGCAAGATTTCAGAAGTAAATTGAAATTCAAAGTGTTATAAAAATATATACATATTAATAATAATAAGGCAAGTCAAATACCCTCTTCCCCCTTTGGTTTTAACAGCATTGGATTCAGAGGACTGATGCAGAAGCAACTCAGTGTGGTTCTCTAAATACTGCATTGACTGAATTGGCGAGATGTCAGTCTGATCCCTGGAAAGGCAATATTTGTCTAATGGCTTGGAAGTAGAAGCTGCATTTGCTCCTGGGTGGGTTCATCTGTTTTGTCTTGAAGGTGGCTTGCATGGCAACTGTAAAAATTCAGCCTTCCCTACATGTTCAACCTACAGTAGGCCAAACTTTCTGTTATGCTATTGAAAAAAATATTTAGTGTATAGTGTTCACCAATACAATGTATGTGTGTGTGTGCGTGTATTTTATTTTTTTCCTTTAAAGCAATGTTACAAAAGCTGTGATTTTCTACATGTAAAGGTAGAAGAAACTATGTGGAAAGGGCATGGAGAAGATGAAATGTGTGAAGCTGTGGTCAGTCCAAAGTTCTTTCAAATGCAGATACCTAAATTCTCGGCAGTGGTATTGGCCTGTGAAATGCTAAGGGGAATGGACAAGTTCAAGAGGAGAAATGAGACAGAAGAAGTCGATGCCATTTGGATGGCTCTGAAATTTAGGAGAGGGAATCCTCTGCCCCCAAAACATTGTAAGCGGTTTTAGGAAAGCTTAGATTCATGTAGATGAAAGATAGCTCTAAAATCTGGCTCATTAGAAAACTTGCTTTTAGAGAAAGAGATAAGGGAAGAAAAATTTTTTTCTGAAAGAATGTCTAAACAAAACCAGTTTGCTTTCCGTGGTTTTAATTGGCATTGTTCTTTGTGGAATTGTATTTCTTATTTTCCTTTGAAGAGTTCTGTAAGTGAAATATTGTTAGATCAGCTTTCTCCAGTGCTGTGCTGGTGACCAAGTTAACCTCTACGAAAACTGGACTCTTGAAATACTCATTTAAAATGGCTGCATGACTTCACAATATTTTAATGCATTAGAAAGGAAGGCAAGAATATCAAAGTATCAGTGTCAAGAAGACACTCTGCAGTCTAACACTGATGCTGAGAGCTTTCCTATACCTTTCCTTTGCTCCTGTTTGGTTTTGAGTTTTGTTTTTTTAGTAGCAGATGACAAGGCTGTTTCAAAGTGCTTATTACACTCATTAAAATAAGCCCGTCTGACCCTCCAAGACTCTAAAGTCCCACAAAGGTACTTTAAACTTTACTTGAATACTGATGCAGCTGTCAAACGGGTCGGGCTGTTGTCATTTTCTATGGCTTCCCCCCATCCCCATGATCTTTTTACCTTGAAGGGATTTTTAACAGTGAGGTTACCTCCTGCTGTAAAGGGACAGGATCACTTCCTGAAATAATCTTCCTAACTGTTAGGAGCTGGCTTTTGTCAAAGATGCACGGAATGCTGCCACACACTACTGAAAACCCCACCTTTTCCAATCTGTTTTGATTATTTGTAGGACAACGGAAAAAAAAACATTGTAGGGCAAAAGTGGATATTTTTAAAAAAAGTTTTAGTTCAGAGGGACAGATCAGATTTTGATTAGAAAATATATTCTTATGAATGCAAGAATTGCTGCAGTTCCTCCTCCTTTCAGCTTGGGAGATGATCTGTGCTAGTTATTTACAGCAATGTAATAGGCATCAAAATCTGTCCTATATACCCAAATCCCTTATTTTTTTTTTTTTTTTTTAAAAAAAACCAACAAACATGCAGGGATTGGTAGTTTATGTCACTGTTACAAAACCAAATAGTATTTAGGAGTAACGGCTCACAAAACAGAAGGACTGGACTCCACAAGTTAAGAGTATGGTGAGCTGTTGCTTTAGAATACTGCCCTGTTTGAATTTTGTTTTTCTTTTTCACCAGGGTTGTCTTTAATATTACTCTGTTTTTTTCCCCAAATATCTATTTTTATGCATTTGTGACTCCCATTACTCTTTTAAAGAATATTCATAGAAAAAAATATACATTTAAATATACATAGAAATATATATATTAAAAAAGCAGTTTGATCCAATTAACATAATGCTGCCAGCTTAAAATGTTTATTTTTATGCAAAACCTGTGGATTTTTTTTTAATGACAAAATTCTAAGTACCAGAGCTGTGATTTTTGTCTTGCAAGTAATTGTTCTAGAGCATTTAGAAAGCTATGCTGATACCTAATTTATTGTGGGGTTTTTTTTGCTGTTGTTGTTGTTGTCTTCTGCTGTGTTTGAACCAGATGACTGTCCCAACAAAGATCCTTGTAAGGCCTTTGCATTTTATTGAGCTTGCAGAGCAACTATCCAGTACTGTATTGTCCCTGCAGAAGTGGTAACACTCTGCGAAAAAGGGATGTTGTTTTCAGGTCACGTGAGTGATGCTCAAATATTGCTAGTGGGGAGGATGCTGTGTGTCTCTCCATTTGCTTCTCCCCACCCCAAAAATCCCAACCCCCAAACCCGCTTGCTTAGAAACAGGTAGGGTGGGTTACCTGGATCTTGCATTGCTCACAAATAAGTGGTGTCAGCCCGTCTCAGTCAGATTCTGAAAATGCAGGATTGGACCCACAGTTTATAAACTGCCTTATATGAGAGTAGGATGGCATAGCAGGAATCTTGTGGATGGCAATGCTTTCTGGAGCCAGGAGACCTCTGATTTCCTGGGTCATGTTCAGCCCATTGTAAACAGCCACAGCTCCTCCCATTTACAGTATTTTTACATCCACTAAATACCTTGATTCTAGTTGGTATTATCTGGTGAAATGAACTTCCCATTTTCTTTGGCTTAGGACTTATTCAAATAGAAAGAGGGACAGTAAACTCCCAAGTAGGCTGTGCCCACAGTGGTTTTTCAGTTTGCAGGCTGAACTGAAAAATCTGGGGAAAAAAGTTGTAAGGGTGATCTAAACTTATAAGGGTGACTTGAGACTTTTTTTTTTTTTCATTTTCTCAGTGGAATGAAAAAGGGAAAAATCGAAACATAAAAAAGGAAATCCTTTCAAACAAATGAAGCATTCATTTGTAAGGTTGCTTTTTCACTTTTTTAAAAAACATTATGACTTGGGCTATAACAAGTTGCTTTGAAGCAAAAATGTGAAACCTTCTGTTTTGAAAATGCTGAAAGAAAATGTTTTAATGTTAGTAGTCTTTTTGCCTTTGCCTTTGTTTCTTAATCTGATGACTGTTTTCAGTTAACCCTAAACTGCATTTTTTGGTGAATACATTATCCACTGAAGAGAACCCAGAGAAGCCTATTGCCCAGTTCTGCTCCACTGACAGGTACACTGGACACATTTCAGGGATTATGTGATAATCGGGCCCAGCAAAGCTGCTGTTTCCCCACCTGATAATCTTCCACTTGATTGTTTTACTGGGTGAGCAATAAAAGCATCTCTCATCCCATGACTTTGATTGGTTTTGTAGCCTGGCTCAGGAAGGCATTCTTGCTCTATCGGTCTCCGTTTGGTCACAGATTTATGACTATAGATTTACGATGCTACTCCAGTTTAAGCCTAATCCCATCGTGCAGTAGCAATTCTCATTTGCCTAGCTGCTAAGAAAGAAATAAGGCATTGCTTTTTCTCCCTTTTTCTATCTTAGCAATGCCAGTAATATATCTTTATTAGGTAGAATTAGGGAAAGGTCCCAGGGTAAAGATGAATGTGTTGTTCCAGGCAAGACTCCTGCATATACCCTGTGCTACTTTCCATGGGCATTCCTCAACTGTCTGCCTTTACCACCTTTGTGTTTCTTGGCTGTGAAGGTGATGAAGTAAAAGGGTTTGTGCAGGCTTCATTCCAGCTGCTCAGAGCTAGTCCTGCTTTGTGATCTGTTTGCCACAGTCTTTGAAGCTTTGTTCACAGTTACAGAACCCTTTCCTGTCCCACTATACAAAGACCGTGGCTAAGGCAAACACCCCCACATGAAAGGGGTCTCTCTTTTATGACCTGGAACGGGTGTGAGGCTCCATATTCTGCCTGGAACTGGGATGTCAGCGCAGTTAAATTTTGCAACAGCCTGTTGAAGGGAAAAGGCCCAAGGCTAAGGAGATGCTGAGGAAGGATGGAGGGATCATACATTATGTCAAGAGGATGGGCCCAGGCTCCTTTCAGTGGTGCCCAGTGACAGGACAAGGGGCAATGGACACAAACTGGAGCACAGGAAGTTCTGCCTCAACATGAGGAAAGATCTTTTTGCTGTGAGGGTGACAGAGCACTGGAACAGGCTGCCCAGGGAGGTTGTGGAGTCTCCTTCTCTGCAGATACTCAAAACCCACCTGGACATGATCCTGTGTAACCTGCTGTAGGTGAACCTGCTTTAGCATCTGATTTCCAGAGGTGCCTTCCAACCCCTGCCATTTTGTGATTATCTTTTTCATTTTGGGCTGATGTGCTGACTGCCTTGCCTCTTGGTTCCAGGGAGGTCCAGAACCTCTTTATTTAGGGCTCAGAACAAAATGTGAGTGGTCAAGATACGCATGGTCAATACAATAACAGGTGTATCTCTCCAGCAAATGACACTGCGTTCAGTTTCCTCTTTCCTGCTCTGTGCCAGACAGATTGAATGCTCTCTGCCACTGTTGTAGAAGTTTTGGATGCTGTGCAGTCCATAGTCCAAAACAGTGAATGTCTGTTGCTGGAGGATGCAGAGCTGTGTCTGTGCCCTTTCTATGAAGAGCTACTGATCTTCCACAGACAAGGCCTGTGTGCTTCTAACACAGTAGCCTCTGATTTCAGTAGCCTCTATGTCTTTCAGCATCTGGCCCCACTCTCCAGTTGCTTCCCAGCCTCTCCCATGCTCTTTGAGGATGACAGGAGCATAGGGCACTTCCCACCAGCCTAAAAGTGCAAAGCTGGAGCATGTCCATCAGCAAATCCTACGCAGTGCAGCTTGATAATGCTGATATCAGGAAAACAAGCAACAGCTTTTATTCTCTGGACTGCCAAAGGGAAGCTATTTCTTGCCACACAGGTACCATCATGCCTGGCACTGGTGCAGACACCTCTCTGCTTGCATGGTCTGGTTTAGACATTTCTGAGTAGCAAACTCCTGACAGAGAGGGGTCCTGCATGGTGCCCAGAGCTGGATTGTGCCACCAGCCCTTATGAAGCTTGAGGTCTGTAGATGACACATGGGGGCTGAGAATTAGAAGACCATTTCAGAAGTCTTGTTTATGAAACTAAATGGGGAAGCTACAGCCATGAAGGCTGATCTGTATGAACATGTACTTTGATGTGATTTATGGCTATAATTCCTTCACCTGTTTTTATGACATAATCCTGTCCCTAGTCTGCATTTCATGTAGATGGCCCCTACTTGAAACTTGCCAGATGCAGTCCTGGGCTTATTGCTTCTCTCTACCTGAGTCAAGGAGCAACGACTTTGGCAATGTATTGGCAATCTCTTTTCTTCCTGTTAATTCATTCTCTGAGTTTAACCACAATGACCTGAGAAATGTTTGGATTTTGAGTGTTGGGGTTTTTTTTTTAATTAAGTTTTGTTTTGTTTAAACAAAGCTGAACAATTCCCATTGTATTCAGAGCTGTGACGCCCAGTTCCAGTGACAAGTACTAGATGGATTTGTCCCATTTTGTTTCTTGGCGATGTTCAGAAATATAATTTGTGTCATCCTAAGTCTCGTGTCAGTCTCTCTATCTCTGCCTTTGTATTAAAAAGCTGAAACAATTCAGGACTGCTTTCTCCTCAAAGAGGTGAGTAGCTTCAAAAGAGACTTGGTTTGTCCAGGTGTCATTAACACTGGGAGTTCTTACAAACACATGGGATGGAGAGGGCGATGCTGGTCCTTCCCTGAACAAGTTAAACAGCAGAATAACTCTTCTAGCAGCGCTCTCTGTTCTGGTCTGTGCTGAGGACCTGACACCAAACAAATGCAGTGTATGGAAGCATTGGAGACCTTAGCTTGTTAATAGCTGCTCACCCTAAGGTGATGTGATCTTCATCCTCTAAGGCAAGTTTGTTGATGGGACTGTGACACCGCATGGGCACCCTACCCCATCTGACCAAACATCTCCCAGCACTCTTTGGCCTGTTGGCACACTCGTGTGAGCTCTTAGTTTCCAGGCTGGGTTTGGGGTCTGGTTTTTAATGGGATGTTTTCTTCACCTGTAGAAAGAGGTTGTTTCTGCCCTTCAAGCAGATTAATTTGGGACCTGTAGGGGACAGGATTAGAGGGATTTGCAGTTCATAGCTGACTATTTTGGGGCCGCTCCTTCAATTGCCTCATTGCAGACAGGCTCGGCGCAGCTGCACACAGGACATGGTGTGTAAATAGCAAGCGCTGGACAATGGTTGGAATATAATCTGATGCAAATGGGTACCAATTAGCACTTTGACAAATGGACTGCCAGTCCTCCGCTTTAGCGTGTGGGTGTGCAAGTCTCGGAGCCAGCACGAGGAGCTGGCCGGGCTGTGCTTGCACAGTTCCTTCTTCATTTACAGATGGCCCGGAGCGTTTAGTGCCTTTTAGCCTCTCACCTCTGTGGCACTGGGATGGACCTGAATCAAATCTTGCTCTGCCTCGGCGTGGCATGATGGTTCCTGCCAGGCTGAGCTGGGCCAGCTCTGCTGGGGCTGGTAGCTTGGAGGGCAGAAGCAAAACCCTAAGACATGTGTTGGGCGGGGGTCTGTCCATGCCTTCTGTTTGCCCTTCCTCATGCAGTTTCATTCTCATCACCTAGAAATACAAAGAAAAGGGGAGTTGAGAAAGCAGCTGAGGGGGGGCGATGTGCATAATTTGTTGTCAGCTGCCCCTGCTCAGGTGCATAATTCATTCCCAGTGATGTCTTCTTGCTCCAGACAAGCAGCACTTGGGCTCGTAGGCCACGTGCAGGCTGTGGCTGTGTGAGCCCTGGCAGTGCATCTGGAGCAGGAACAGTCTCATGGGCCCCTGGGAGCCCTTGTCACGCTGCAGGGAGAGCTGGGCTTCACTCCGGGAACACGGCTGGAGAAGGAAGCCTCTACAGATGGAGGAGGCACACACAGCACCAGGTGGGGCTGGAGTGCCTGGGAGTGGGCAAGGTGGAAGCCAGGGCATTGTGTGCTACAGGGGACTGGCATTGACTGGTGTCAGTCACTCCACAGCATCCCTACATGAAGGGAGAAGTTGGTACCAGGCCTGTCCTTCAGTGGCAACCCATGCTGCCTGGGAAGACCCCGTGGCAGGGAGTTTGAGCCCTAGAGTGGAGCTGGGAGGCACTCTGCAACTCTGAGGAGGAAAAGATGGGAGTTTGGGGCTGCTCTCTGCAATTTCTCCAGTTCGCTGGCTGGGTGAAGCCAGTGCTTCTTGCAGAGCAGGATTGCTGCTTCAGCAGGTGGAGGAGCCTTTGCTGCCCGTCTGCTGCACAACCCAATCCACAGAGCCATTAATAACAGTGTGGGAACAGGAATTCAGCAAGTGCCCATGATTAATTAGCTCATCACAGGCAGTTAATGGCCAGCCTGCTCTCCTTGGCCCTGTGGTGCAGATAATGGAGTAGGCATCACTTCTGACTGGACAAGGCGCAGGCCTCTGCCAGGAACAGTGGGCAGAATTTGCAAGCCGTTTTGATGCACTGCTGATAGGTATTTGGTGAGATCGTTTTTTCAGACTCTGGGGAGACAGAGCTGTAAGGGGACTTGCTAGTTATCGAAGGCAGGTACCCAACTCTCTGGCAGGGGCCCAATCTAATACCAGCTTTGCTTTTCCTACCAGTGGCATTATGCCGTGTCTTGCCTGCGTTTGGGAGTGCTTCCTCTTACTGAGGCCAAGAAACTTCTTCACATGTACTCTGCTTGTTTCAGCATTTTCTCATGAATTAATACATAGACATTCAGGTACCACCTATGCTGCATCAGGCACAGGGAGGGTGACAGAGCCGTGCAGTAATGAGGACGTGCAAGCAAGGCAGTTTTTTGAAATCCAAGTGGAATGAAACGATCCGCTCCACAGGTGACTGTGCCAGGCAGGGGGCTGAGCTCCACTGAGTGCAGGTCATTGCCTCTGTCCCAGCTGCTTTGCAATAAGGTAGGAGAAAGAAGAGCTCTAGCAAGAGTGCAAATTATTGAAATTAAATTGCACATATTCATATTGTTTGGTCAGCATGACACAGCCCAAGGTGTGAAATGAATGTGATGGGACTGCGGCTGCTGCTGTGCCAGTAAGAGGAGCAGTGCAAGCCTGTTGTCCTGTGCCCTAAAGGGCATAATGTTCCCCTTTAGGGCACCTTCTGTGACTGCCACAATGTTGGCTATCATGACAGAAGTCAAGCGTGTTTGGAAACCCCAGTGCCACAGACCGTAATTTTGCCTATCTCCAATTCAGAGATCTGTGAGAGCCTCCTGGAGTGAATTACCCTCTCTAACGTCCGGGATTGCTGCTGTACGTCTCTCCAATAGAGGCTTCCAGGAGAGACCTGACTATTGCTTTTGCAGGAAGTGCTGTGTTTGCTGTCGCGGGCGATGCTGTGGTTAGGTGTGCAGCAATCCAGCCACACAGAGGCACTTGTGAAATCTGCGAGTGCCTTCCCTCAGTACAAAACTTCCCCAGTGTCGGATGAACACCTTCCATATGCCAGACTCTGGCCCCTCTAAGGAAATATGACGAAAGCTCATACTGAGACCATCTGTGCTGGGAGCAGGCAGGGTGTTTTAGTGGCTGGGCCATGGCTTTGCCCTTGCCGGTCACATGAAGGATCGTATTAGCCAGAGATGCTTTCAGCCCTCTAAGACCTTTCCCCGTAACCCACACCAGAGGCTGGCTTTGCTCCTCTGTGACAAGCAGCCACCTTCCTAAATCCTCAGCAAGTTATTCCTGGAACCGTCTTGTGAATTCTCGTGCTCATCTTCTGCCTCCCCAGCCCTCTTTTACATGGGGAAGGCTGTATGTCCTGCCCCACAGAGGCAGTGAAGTACTAGATTAGAAGGACAGATAATTTATTTTGCTTTTCTCTCCCCTATCTGGCAGCTCCCAGCATTGCTTACGCTGTCTTGGGCTTTCTGCTGTGTCTGCGAAGCATTGTTGCTCTTTCCCATATGATACAGATGTTTTTGCAGGACTGTAAATTACTCCCATCCAGTAACTCTATTATGAAACACTTTTCTTTCACACAGTGAAGAAAAATGCAACTGAAGTTGGTAATTAAATGTTTACTGTTAAGTACTTTATATACTATAGATCATTCCATCCATTAAACAAACTGTTTAACTCCCCTTAACAGCATTATTGTCTATTATTAGGTTAATCAGCATTCATATCCTGTAACTCTGCATTTCTATTTAATTAGCCTTTCTTTCTTTCTTCATATTTCTATTTAATTAAGCTCAGCATCAGAGCTGAATTCCCAGTGCTCAGCACTAGCAGAGGACTTGATCCTTTCAGTGCCCAGAGGGGCTGAGGGGCCTAAAATGTAAGCACTTTCCTTGGATATCTGCCAAGGTTTTCTTCCCTGAGTCAGTCCCTGATTAACTCTAGAGAAATTTGTGTCCATGTAAGAAGCTGTAGGTTTGACACCTTCCTGATTATTTCAGGTTATCAAAGAGTTCCCCTATACGTGGTGGGTGCAGCTGGGGTAAGCGTGCTGCAATGGTTGCGTGGAGCATCCAGCCACCGCTCCAGCAAGAGGACATGGGGCGTTCGCTGCTGTTGCCTTTGCCTCCAAGTCTTTCTGGCCCCGTGGATATTCTGCTGACAGGTCACTGGCAAATTTAGTGTGGTATCTCTGGGTAAAGGCACCGGGAGTTTGCAGTGCTGGGAGTCTGACAGATGCCTGTTGAAAGCTCTCCTGTCCCATCACTGAACCAACCTAACTTGCTGTTAGCGTACTATGTTAACCATTTCAGATTATCTTAAGGCTAACTTAACAGTTTACCACTGTTCCTTACTATTCACACTGGCATTTGGGTGAAACCTTTGCAAATCCATGGCAGTGCTGGTGATTGATCTGGTGTCTCCTCAGAAGACGCCACCCTGAACCAGTTTACGCTATTGCTTAGAGCACCAATGTGACAGAGGGTTTTGGCACTTCCCCCCTGCCCCCCAGTGAAGACAAGTTTGTTCACCAGAAAAGAAGAAATACTGAAACCACGTGAAAAGGAGGTTCATAGATTTTTAAATCTGGATCGTGCCATCTCACTGGGAGTTTCATTCAGGTATGTGTTGGGTAAGGAATTTCTTTTCTTCCTGGCCAGAAAGGCAGGCAGGTTGTGTTGTGAGGGGCTCACTTCACTCTGCATACCGGGGTAAGGATCAGCAGCTGGGAATAGCTTGTATCTTACCTGACCAGGGCAAAAAAGTGCGTGCTGGTGCTCTTCTGCTTGCTCCCAGACTCTGGCCATGGGTGAGAGCTGGGACTGGTGGGACAGGACATAAAACCTGCCTGCACATGGGGTTTTGTCAACGAACATCGGTTTTATATGTAACTCTACAGGCCCCATTTGACAGACCTTTGCGGACTTGCTCAGGCTTTGATCTCCGGAGGGCTGCACTTTTAACTGGTGTGCTAGTCAGCTGATGGCACTGACCCAAGGAGGTCATGCACCAAGCTGTATGAGGCTAGGCTGGATTTTGAGTGCTGTTGTGACACTGTAGCTCATACCGCGCTTGCTGATAACATACTCTTTTGGCATAAACATGTGCTCTGTTCTCTCAGTCCCCAAGCCCTGGGGTCTGCTACAGGAGGCTGTCAATTGTAATCTCTCCCCCCTCAGACATTTATGGGGATACCCAAGGCAC
Organism: Leptosomus discolor; assembly: GCF_034619465.1. Classification (NCBI taxonomy): domain Eukaryota; kingdom Metazoa; phylum Chordata; class Aves; order Leptosomiformes; family Leptosomidae; genus Leptosomus; species Leptosomus discolor. The sequence continues at coordinate 16,347,654 of NC_141395.1, read as the reverse complement.
CCAGCATGACAGCATCTCTGGAAAGCAGATTAAATAGCAGGCAGGGAACACCTTGCTTGTCACCACTTAGCATCCAAGCTGCAATGGCTTTGAGGAATTGTCTGAGCCCCTTCGGAGTCCCTGAGCAGCTCTTTTTGCTAGTACCAGTCCAGAACAATCAGCAAATTGAGTTCTTTTTATTAACTTTAAAAGAAGACATTAGCCTCAGCCAGGAGAATAAAACCAATTTATGAGGCAATTAGCTCTGCAAAAACATTTCAGTCTCCCCAGAGCAGCCATCTGAGGAGCATCTTATTCCAGCTGCACAGCTTCTTCCAGCCTTGGGTTTGCAGCGCACTCCATTTATCACAAATAATAATAATCTATAAACAAATGGTTTCCCAATGTGTGTGAGACAGCCAGGAAGGTCTTCTCTGCCTGAAACTAGATTGTTGTTGGCTTACTCCCTTCAGGTGCCATTTCTGTGGCCTGTTACTTGATTGTGATTCACTTTGATGCTCAAGCTCTTTATAAGCTGTATTATCTTGCTTGGGCTTTTCATGGGATCTGCAGCAGGGTTAGTTGCAATCCAAAGTACTTGATTCATGAAGAGGCCATAGCGGCAGACTTAGAGAGCTCTGTGTGTATTTTCCAAGTCCTTTGCAAGAGTTGCAGCTTTCTCAATCCGCAGGAATTGCCTGTTAATGCTGGAAGTTTGGGCAAAAGCCAAAAAATGAGGTATTCCTCTGTCATTAGTGTCCTGATCAAATAAATTCTGGATAGTGAATGTGGTGTAGGAATGGATGTAGATTGGAGCTGACACAAAATTTTGGTGTGATACTTGTGGGCTAGCCTGAGACTTCCAAATCTGCCTTAAAAGCAAATTGAGATGAAAAGTTAAAATTCACTTTCAGTGAGCTGATGCAAAATATCATTCTGCTAAACACAGAACTCTTATTTTGTGTATTTTCCTGTTTCAACTTTTCCATTTTACTATGAACATCTGTTTCCTGATTTTAATTACACGATACTATTGTGGAAGTGAAAACTGTACTGTCAAACCCAAACCACTAGACTACACCATTTTTAATACAAATATTCTCAGCAAAGTTAGTGAAGTTCCACAAAACTTTATGATTCTGTTAAATCAACATTTTTTGACATAAGGTGATGCAGCTGGAGGAGTGCTGACCAGCTTTGTTTGGCTTATAAAAGGAGTAATCCTCAGGAGAAGAGCCCCAGGCGTGCCCCATTTTCGCCTTCATCAGCAGGAGGGAATCCTGTAGGGCTTTGGCGTGTGTTAAGAAACCCAAGGGGCAAGAAAGTGCAATCGTCTGCTCAATTATATGTGATCATATTAAAGCAGCCAGAAAAAGAAAGGGCTAAACTCCAAGCTTTTCCGTATGAATCAGGATGCCCAAAAGTTTCCTATGGAGACTTTTCAGGTGTTAAAATTTGTGCTGTCTGTACTTCTGTTCCTCTCTGAGCCCAGTTTCTGAATCTCAAGAAGGAGGTACCCATCCCTGAAATGCAATAGTCCTTGTATTTATTAGGCTAAAGAGCATGAAACGGTAGGGGAAAATTGATGAAAGGTGATGTTCAGAGCCACAGCCAGCACCAGTCCTGTTGGTCGCTGTGACTCCTGGATACAGCCGTGGGTACAGCAGAGGAAGCACGAATCCCAGGCTGACCTTCCCAGCTTTGAATGTCTACTGCTGCCTTTGGTCATTGGATTAAAGACCTCATGGGACCACTACCTCAGGTGTGGTGGCTGCCAGCCCTCGAGAGGTGAGCTGCTTGGAAGGGGACTGTGTGAGTGATCCAGCACACTCAAGCCTTTTGCAGCAACTTCCTGTACATTTTCCAATTGTGCATTTTCCTCATACTCCACACTGCAGATTAAGTGTGGTTTTACAGCCACTCAGAAGTACTGCTATCAGTAGCTTGACCAGACCAACTCTATCAGTGGCTTTGAAGGGATTTTTTTCTTCTTTATTTTTTAAAATCCTCTCCTGCCCCACTTCTTCCACTATCATTGAGTTAAAGGTCTGGTTAACATCTCCTTTGGAATAATTCTGCCTTTAAATTTTGATGACTCAGTGAGTCCAGCCAAGGCTTTTTAAAAGCTTTTAATTCTAAGCTTTGGGGGTTTTACACAGCTGGTTAAATCTGTAATGACTTTTCTTCATTCCCACTTGAACTTTCTACTGTTCTGGTGCTCTTTAACTCCTGCAAGGCCTCATTTAGGTTCCATCAAAACACTGGCACAAGGAGAGAAATGGTCCTTCTAATACCCACTTTTTATTAATACATGGGTGTATAAATGATACTGCCACTGAAGGGATTGAGAGTAGCCTGAAGAAGACACAACCTCCTAAGGTATTAGCTATTATGGCTGCATCATTCTGTATGGAGCCTGTAGCAACTGAAATGTTTTCTCTGTGTGTGTGTAATCACAGAATGTTGGGGGTTGGAAGGGACCTCGAAAGATCATCTAGTCCAACCCCCCTGCCAGAGCAGGACCACCTAGAGTAGGTCACACAGGAGTGCCTCCAGGTGGATTTTGAATGTCTCCAGAGAAGGAGACTCCACAACCTCTCTGGGCAGCCTGTTCCAGTGCTCTGTCACCCTCACAGTGAAAATGTTTTTCCTTATGTTAATGTGGAACCTCCTATGCTCCAGCTTGCACCCATTGCCCCTTATCCTGTCATTGGACATCACCGAGAAGAGCCCGGCTCCATCCTCCTGACACTTGCCCTTCACCTATTTATAAACATTGATGAGGTCACCCCTCAGTCTCCTCCAAGCTAAAGAGACCCAGCTCCCTCAGCCTTTCATCATAAGGGAGATGCTTCACCCCCTTAATTATCTCTGTGGCTCTGTGCTGGACTCTTTCAAGCAGTTCCTTGTCCTTCTTGAACTGAGGGTCCCAGAACTGGACACAGTATTCCAGATGCGGTCTCAAGTAATACACCGTGCATATACAGCACTGAAGTCATTCCTGCCTCTGCCTCCCTAGACCCGTGTCTGGTAGTGTTTATTTGACATCCAAGCAGTTTTCATGCCTGTGTGTGACCAGGGACATGGATGCTTCAACAAGCTATTGCTGGCCGTAGAGGAAGGATGGACTCAGCCTAGTTTTTAAAACTGAGGGGTTGGTTTTATGGACAGGGCTGGTGCCAACCATCCCAGTTGCTGAGCAGAAAGATCTTGAGCTGCAGAAAATAAATTTATGCTTTCCATGGCTAAAAGTGAAGGGACACATTGGCACAACAGTAGCAAAGAGAGCAAAGTTTCAGCAGCACTTCTCTGCAGGGCAGATAACTGTCTAACACAGCACTGCTGCTGACAGCCATGGGGTGTCTCACAGCAATGGCAGTCCTAAAGCAAGCTTTGCCTGCTTTCAGGTGTGAAATAGTCACTATGCACTTGCTTGATTGGAAAAAAGTAAAAAATAGCAAAGGAAACGGGAAGGAAAAAAGGATGAATGAATACATTGTGTTGCGTTTGGAAACCGTCTTCTGTTGTCTGTGTTGTTACATGCATCAGCTTTGATAGGTTTCTTAGTCGTCTTCTGGCCAAATATTCCTGTGCTGATGTACAAAAGCTGTCCCACTTTGATACTCACTCATACAAATGTTAGTACTGCTGTAGTGGAAGCAGCTGTCAGCTGGATAATTGCACAGAGGCTGCTGGTTTTTTGTGCTGATTATGAAACGAGTCAGACATCCTACTGGGAGGTTACAGCGCAATATTTGGGCTGGATTTTCAAAGGTGTTTAGGTGCTGGAAAATTCAGATAAGTGCCTGTGGGGATTGGCACTGCCTGAGAAGCCTCTGTGCCTAAATCTTACTGAAATCGTTGGCATTTTGTTGTCAGAGCTGCCCAGGTGCTTCTGGAAAGTCCCATTTTTAAGAAGAAATGTTGGTAGCATACCTTGGGTCATGGAGAGCTGGCAGCTACAAAAATACCCAGTGCCAAGGCAGAATAAACAAGACAAATGTATAGTTTGATATCCTTGCCATTTGAAAGGGATTTGGATTAGATGCCTTTGAAATGTTAGAGATCATCAGAAAGGGTAGGTGGGTCAGGAAAGAAAGTTCATCTGGAACGGGCTTCAGGAGAGCTGTCTTTGGTCTTTGCCCTGCCTCAGACTTGCTGCATGATCGCAGGAGCTCATGGAGGCCCAGGCTTTTGAGAACACAGCAGTTGAGGCTGGTTTAGGTTCAAAACCCGCCCTCAAAGGAAATGTACCTGCACAATAGCCCTGTGCAGAGGTGGCTGCATGTGGCACCTCTCACTAGTGCATTCAGGGGTTTTGCATCAAAGGGGACGTGGTGTTCCCTATACTGGCACCTTCTGCTGTGGGTGCCTGTTGTGGGCTGAAGGTGATGGTTATTCTCTCTCTACTGGCTGGTGGTGGGCAGTAGCGAGGAGCTTCCTGTAGGATGAGATGGGCTTCTTCTCATCTCCAGAAGTAATACTGTTTGTGTTTTCTCAGCAGGAAACCTGTCACAAAAAGCCCAGTATCACGCTAGGCTGATGCATGCCTCTAGGGGTTCATCTTCCTTTTGGGACAGGATGGAAGAAACACATCTCTCTTGTAAATGCCATTGCAGAAGGGATAAAATGTCTTTTTCAGTGTTACCAGAGACAGCACTGCATGACTTTGCTTCTTCAGGTACAAGGTTACCGGGCAGCAGGCCACCTTCAGCTGTCAGACATGGAGAACAAGTGGTGCCCTCCTCTTCTGGTTTCTTTCAGACTTAATTCCTCCTTATGAGATTCAGATCTTGCTCTCTTGCTACAGGCAGGGTCATAGATGGCTTGGGAGCTGGGATTTGACAGAGGTGAGCCCTTGCTTCCGAACAGGTCCTTTACAGCTCTTGCAGGACTTGCCGTTATGGCATTCAGGGCTTTTGGTGTGACTCTGCTGCTGCCACCACGTTGCAGTTGCCTTCCTTCAGCAGAAACATCTCATGCAGATCTCAGCTCTGCAGTGTCTCAGCCCAACTCTGCTTTTTGGGGAAAAAATTGGAGCGGGAGATAGGCTGTGGAGCCCCAGCAAGAGGCATGCTCCCCACATCCAGCCTCATGCTGTGGCTGGAAATTATCTTGCAGGTGTCACTGGTCCGTGGGATGGGATGGAGGAAAGTTAACAGGCCTTATCTCAGCTGGGGAAAAGAGCTCTGTAATTAGGATAAAGCCCTACAGCTGCCAGCTTTGTAATTTCTTTTCTGCTTTCTTACTATGCGGAAGCAAGTTGTGTTGCCCGCTCCTCAGAGGATAAAATTTTTGTTGTCTGAAGCTGAATCGCACCCAGGAGCGTGGTCCGGCCATTGGATGGAAAAGGGCATAAAATAATGACAGCTGGTCAGGTTTTTCAGCAAAAAATAGAAGACGAGGTCACCTTTTCCAATGAAAAAGAGGAGCTGGGGAGTGAGTGTTACAGTCATTAGCACAGAGTTAAAGAGAACCGGCAGCGCGCTGCGTTTTCAAGTCCGGTTGGTAGAATTTAATAGTCCTGACTTCCCGCAGAACTCCCTCGCTCCTGGCAGCGAGACTGGTAGATTTATATGATTTACGGGGGTACAAAAGAGTTGCTTTGCAGCGTAGCACCATTTCCTCTTAATGGACTCTGTGACAAAACAGATTTTGGTGGTGTAGAAGTGCCCAGGCTGCTGGACCAAAGTAGACCATTTGCAACACCCCACGGTGAGTGAAAGCCACAGGACTGGTTATAGCTACACTGAAAGGAAGCAAAAGAGCTGATCACACCAGGCACTTATAAAAGGACAGATTTATATCACTGACCTGTGCATTATAAAGAATATAATTTTTCTTGCTCCTGAATTCAGTGTATCGTTGAGGAGCCAGCGTGCTGAGTGTTGCACAGGACATTGCAGATGGTATCTCCATGAACCATCCATCAGGGAACCTGTGTGTGTTACTGACATGCTTGTGCAAGTGCATATTTCTTCCTTTAAAATGGCTCAGCCCCTGTGAGGAAGCAAATAGTCCCCAGGAAGTGGCCAGGTCCTCTGGGAGCAGTGTGGCCTCTCAGCCATGGGAAGTTGCAGGAGGCAGGTTGTGAGCAGGGAAGGATGCATGAAGGGTGGCCCTGGCAGAAGAGGAATCGCGTGCTGTGGGGAAGGAGAGGAGGTCTTGGAGTCAAGGCTGAGACGCAGCCACAGCTTCTAGATAAATGTCCAGGTATGGGTAAGGACCTTTATGTCATAGTGTCAAGCAAAGTCTCTTTCCCTTAAGTACTTCATGTTGCATCTTTTTTTGGAACTGCAGAATTTCTTCCCTTGAAGAAGGTTTGGAGGTTCAGCAGTGGCTCTGTCAAATTTACTCTTCCCTTTCTGTCTATGCAGAATAACCAGAGAGTCTGGATTGATGGACTGATATTACAGCTGACACCTGACAGGTTTTTATCTAGACAGCACAGATAGGGTGCAATGTCTGGTTGACACATTACTTGGACTTTAGGAATGAGATACATCTATTCCACTTTGGTAACTTATTATAGAAGATGTCTACAGCTAAGCTAGCAGTCTAGTGACTAGGAGTGGAGAGGAAAAGCACCTATAGGTTACAATATATTTTATCTGGTGGTAGATGCCTAACGTAGACCAGACAAAGTTGTCCCTGTTGACTGAAGAGGAATTGAGCCAGCTAGCTCAAATACAGATAGCAAGGTGTGCTAGGTTAGGTGGGGGGAGCTGAATTGCATCATGTGTGGACAGAAACGGTTTGAGTTTTCCCAAGAGCCTAAAGGACGATTGAAATTTGCCCATGTTCAGATGATACCTCCACGCTCTCTTAAGTACATGCACTCACACGGAGCGGGAGAGCAGTCATACTACCTTTGCAGACGCATGACTGAAGCAGAAGTTAGGCATGTCAGGTCTATCCAGATCTAAACCAATTAAGACCTGTTCTCCCTTCAGCCTTGTGGCTATCAATGGAGAAAGGTGACTTCTAATACTCCAGTTTACACTCCAGTTCAGCCACCTGGTGTAAGACCAACACTTGATATTGAGCTGAAACCTCATGTAAATCCCCACACACGAGTGATCAGCCATACACAAGTACCCTTAGAGGGCAGAAGATCAACGACGTGGGTGCTGGATGTGTGATGTTGGGATGACTTTGAATAGAGGGGCATGATCCCTGCTCAGGTCTCCAAAATAGCCCAGTCCACAGATGCAGATGTTTTCAAACTGTGAGTAGCCAGGCTGGGAGCATTGAGTACACCCACGCTGCTGCAAGTACGTGGGAGCTGGAGTGTTGTTCCCAGGGTCCCATACCATCTCTGGCTTCTGGGTGTAACCCAAAGGTGATGCAGAGAGGAAAGGAACTTGTTGAAGCCACAAGTAGTTTGAGAGCTTTTCTCATGCCTGCAGGAACTTCTGCCTAAATCAGGCAACACAGAGTTCCTGTTGCCTTATGCAGCTAAACTTGCTGTGCCTTACTGGTCTGCATATCCGCAGGACCAGCTCAGGGTGGCAGTGCTGCCTTGCGGTTTGAACCATTCCCTGGGTTGATTTCTATTTCCTGCTGACACGCAGGGAGTTGTACCCCCAGAGTGAACATCAGTGGTTTCATACGAAAAAAACCACAGATGCAAACTGCAGAAATCCATGTCCCACCATGCTGGGTTTAATTAAGGGCATGCTGAAAAAGTCCCTTTTTGGTAACACCTCTCCGCAGTCACGCTGTGTTGGAATTCAAGTGGCTTTATGGCACGGCTGAGTTTGGGCTCACATCTGGCAATATGAAATCACTGCCCTGTAGGAAGAGCAGGTTATTTCTCTTTTCTGCATTTCGAGTGACTACATGCGCCGAACACACATTTCTGCTACAACTGGCAGAAAGAGAAAACATGTAACCTCCGTAGGAAGCATAGGCAAGGAGCAAGGTAAAGTGCCATGCCATTTGATCATTAGCGGTGCCTAGTCCCAAAAGAAAAGCCTTTGAAGGACAGCACTTCAGCTCGACATCATCTGGCTGGGAGGTAGCAGTGGCACGCGTACCTGGTACGGACACAGCCTGGTGGTGTGCTTCTTGCTATTTTGTTTGTGCTTTCAGCAGTGACCTGTCTCCTGGGGACAATTGACAGTGTTTCATGCGTTTGAGAAACAGCAAGCAGCTGATATATGGATGCAAAATCTACCTACTAAATAGGTTTCATTTATTTTTCTGTGCAATTTATTATCTGTGAAATCTATTTATCTAATACAATCTGCCTACCTGACTAATTAGATACAGTTGTATAAATAGTGATGAAGGCAATGGGTCATCAAATTTTTTCCTAGGCGTGACCACTTCATGCACCCAAAAATCATTATCAAGCTTGCTTTTAAGAGTTTCCCTTATTGTTCCTGGATTTCCAGTGCATTCTGACTTCAGGTACCTATGCTGTACAGTTACCCTACCCCTGAACAGCAGATCTGCTTTGTGGATCCTCTGTGCTTTTTATGTGGAACCTGTGGCCCATGTGCTTAAAAGCACATATATTTGTCTAGGGGCTCCCAGACTGAAATAAGACAGCCCTCAGGATGTATAAAGAGATATAGAAATGCATTTATGTATCTATATAGGAATCATAAATCCAAACACACCCCTCGCCCCCATTTAAAGTGGCTGGCTGTCAGTTTTGTGGTGGGGAATTTCAGGAGCCCTGGTAGGAATGTGTCCTGTCGCAGGCATCTTCTGCGTGGCGTATAAGCGAGTATGTATATACAGCCGTGTGCTTCCTCTCTGTAATGCATCACTCAGGATTATTCCAGCCTCAGAGGTAACATCCCATCCTGGCGCAGTGGCAGATTTAAGGCCTGAAGTATCCTTGAAGCTTTGTTGATTTGGGAGAAAAAGCGTCTCTGCTTGTTCTAGGCAGCACCGAGGCTTCCCCTGAGCTTTGCCAATGCCCAGGGCAGTTAGCTGGCTTTTGAATCATGACTTCTGCTCCTCATCCAGCCAGAGGCTTCTCTCGCCAGCTCTTTTCCGCTTGCCATGCATTGGATCTGCTCTTTGTGCAGTGAAGTAATAACACTGAGCCATAAGGGGGTTAATTATTGTCCTTATAAAGCAAAGTGTCAGCAGTGCTAAGGCAGAGCTGGTCATGGTGGTGGATGACCATCTCTACTTACTTCCAAATCTGTTTTCTACAACCCTATGGCTATATGGAGTCAAACTTGCTGTTGCCCAAGGGGAAATGGCTGCTTTAGAGAGAAGAGTCACTTTCTGTTCCTGCGCCCACTTTACCTAAGTGTAAAACAGCAGCGATATTTTGCCAAGGCTTTGGAGACTCTTTGACTTGAAATAAAAAAACCAGGCAAAGCAGAAACAATAAGGGGAAGTAGCAATGTGTAAAATGGACCCAAACACAGTTTTCTAGGATTTGCAAACCCCACAAAATCCAGGCAGGGCATTTTATCCCTCAGAGCAGGGACAGCAGTTGCTTTTTTGGAGGATAAGCAATTCTGTTGACTGTCTGCAGCACAAGTCTCTGCTGCTGCGCTGCTCCTGCTGCTGCTAGAAAGGGAGCACAAAGGCTCCTGTTTAGTAGACATGGCCAAGAATTTCTCCGAAGCATCAGATGTCAAATCAACATTTTCAATCTCTTCTCTCTGCCCGAGTTGCTTTTCCTTTATGTTTCTTTCACTCCTTTTCTCCTTCTAAATCCTCCCCCTCCTTCTCCCTGATCAAACAGTTTCTTTCATGGCAAATATCATTACTACAGCAGGCAAGATGAAATATGCCTCAGTCTACCTTAATCCCAGTGCAGACAGAAACCCAAGAGAGAAGGGCAAAGAATAGCAAATAAGGAGGTTTGCAGAATGCCAACACAGCAATGGCAGTGAGAAATACAAGACAGAGCTGTTAACCACACAAGGAAATAAATACTCCTGTGGGAAAAATCATACACTAATGCCTATTAGCTTAATAGCTCTGTGGTTTAGGCAGAGGGCTGAGAGACAGGGGGTCTGGGCTCTGTACGCTGCTGTGCCGCAGCCCGGCTGTCACTTGGGAGGCTGGATGCTTGCTCTGCCCTTGGTTGTCTTTGCTTTCAGCTTTGCCACTTTCCAATGTAAAACAGCAACCAGTTTATTCTGGGCCGTCAGGCATTGGCAGAGGCCAGCAACACCTGGAGGAGCCCATGCTGTTGGATGAAGGAGTTTGCCACATGTGTGCACACACTTGTGCAAGGGTCAGATCTCTCCCCATGTGTGGTTCCTCCTCTCCCATCTTGCTCTCTGTCTGGAGGTTGAAGCCGAGTGAAGGTCTCCAGCACTTCTCTTCAGAAAGAGGTTGCACACAGCGTGCCCAGTCCAAAACCAAAGCACTCTGCAGAAGTTTTGTTGGTTGTTCGGAATTTGGGGACTGAAGCTCAGAGCAAAAAGGCCACGGCAAAAAAAGGAATTAAATGGAAGGAAATGGCAAAGCCAGTCCAACAGAGAGCAGGAGATAATCAACAGTACCAGTTTACTAGGAAGGTTTATGAAGGAAGGAGAGCAAAGCTTCCCTTGGAGAAAAGATAAAGAGGCAGATTATGATATACTTTACTTCATAGTGCTTCCTGAAAAAGAGCCGAGGGCATTGTTTTCTGCTTTAATATTTCGTGTTGAACATTAAAAGGATGAAGGAAAGGAGCCTGAGTAGCTATGAGTTAATCTGAAAGGCAGAGATTTTTAGGCTGGGGAGTAGAGGGACTTTATTGGTTATTATTAAACTTTTCAGCTTGCAATGGACAAGTCAATATTTTTTTCTTTTGACTGCTGTTGTTTCCTCCTTTGATTGTTAAATCTCCTCTCTGCCTAGAAATGCCCTACTTTGAACAGTCTGCTCATACCTAGCAAATGGCCTAAGGACGCTGAACATTGAGTCACTGGGGCCACCGCAGATAAGTAACTCAGTCTGAGCACTGCAGAGGCTAGATTTGGGGAGGTACGGGGTTAGTACAAGATAAACACCCTCCTCTAGCCATAAACAGCAGGATTTGGGGCAAGAATGTATCAGCTCCCAGCATGCTTTTGCTGCGGGAAGGATGCGACCTTAGGGAGAAGAAATAAGAGGATGAAATTCTGTGTTATGGGTTATGAATGTTCTGGGCAAGAGTGCTTGAATGGAGGTCCTACTAGTAACCCAAGGTATGAGACCTTTCTCAGTTCAGATTTAACCTTCTAAGGCTACCAGGAGTTAACATAAAAGTAATTGTCAGGCAGTGAGTAGATGGTGATGTGATGAACAGGCTTAGAAGCCCTAGGGGAAAGAGGGGTCTCTAGGATGAGGGTGTTGACAAACACTGCTAAAGGCTTCATCGAGCGAAATATTGCAATCAGCTGTTGTTCACTACTGCTTCTTACATTGCTTAAAATGGAAGGGCAAGGTTCCCTACACCTGGAAACTTCTTCAAGCAGGGGGTGAATTTTGAATAGACATTAAAAAAAACCAGGGCGAAATTCAGTATTTTTCCTCTTATGACCATGTCACATCAGATTTACTGCCTTGTAGTGGCTGGCAAGAAACTTATTAGGAAATAATACTGCTACTTCAGAGCTGGGATATTAATTTTTAATCGATTACTTCTTTGTGACGATGATGGAAGCGGAATATCAAAGATGGGCAAATAGTGTAGCACATGCCCTTGCTGTTCTGGAAGCACACACTGAGCCTCAAGCTGTTCTCAAGGCTTTTCTTTCCCAGCTGCCTGAAATAAGCCTGTGCCAGCCTTCTCCTGCATCCTGCTAGTGTCTGAACAACTCCCGATCTAATGCATTCATTATCACTGTGCCACCTCAGGGTGACAGATGAGGAAGCAAAGGCAGGAGGGAGGCTTAAACCTGTTGGTTCCAGTGGGAACAAATCACCGAAAGATAGTTTTTGGGGTTGATGAATAGAAATCCCCTGGCAGAGGAAGGGAGCTGAATCTACATTACTCCATGATCTGAGAGTAACAACCAAAGTGTGCCACAGGACACCCAGGGTATATAGGGATATGCTGGGAGAGGACTGCGGTGTGCAACTACTCTCAGAGAGTCATGAACATGCATCCCTGTCTTCTGCAAATATCTTGCCATGGCTGCTGCACTGACAGCCCAATGCCGTTCACTTGTGTGTATCACCAAGATCCGGCTCTGCCATTTGAGTCTCTTCAGTCTTTCCCATAACGCGGGTACCCAAGGCTCCAGCCTGCCTCAAACACTCCCAGAGGGCTCTGGTTGGAAAAGGAGCTGCTCTTTCTCCCCAGGCTGCCCTCTCTACGTACCAAACATGTTCTTTGCCACAAAGTGAAGCATCTGTTGCCTACAAATGGTAAGACTGAAAAGCCAGCATCTGAGGATAAAATATGAACGGAAAAAAATTGCTTCAGTTGCAGCTGCTGGCGGGGAGCAGCATGTAATCAGGGAGGCTGAGAGCCAGTCAGAGGAATACCAGCCCTCAGGCCCTCACTGGGTAACGTGCCTGGCAATTTGGTCAAATACCTTGCTTTTTATATCCCACCTGAGGAAATGGCCCCTCTATGCCCCCACCCCCCCAAGCAGAAAAATTTTACTACTAATGTGAAGCATGAATGTCATTTTCCTTCAGCGAGCTGTGTTTCTCTTTAGAAACTTGCCCGGCAGTTGTAAAGCAACAAACTTTGGCTTTCAAAGAGCAGGTATGATCAGAGCTTCTGGTGGTGGGAGGATATTCATGTGCACAGATGTTACTTACAAACAAATTAGTGTTTGTTTTCAAAAGGACTTAATGCCTGATTTCAGTGTGTTTGGCTTTGTAAACTTAACAAATCTTTCTAATGCAACAAATTCTCAAAAAAGTTTTCAATCCCCTTTAGTTTGAGTATGTTGTCTCAGCTACACCACTGTTTACTTCAGTGTGGGTGGGAGAACACTGTCCCCAGCCTTCTCCAAAAAACAGAGGAGGCAAGAGCCTACTGCAGTTGACAGATGCAATGGATTGATGCTTTGTGTGTGTGTGTGCCTATGTGCACTTCATCCTCAGAAAATACAGATCTGCAGCTTACTTGATGAAAGAACTTCGAAGCTCAAATAGCAAAGCACCCAAGAAACAATGGGATGCATAAAACAATTTTTTTCCCTTTTTTCTCTTTTGGCCTTTCTGATTCATAAAGAAATTCTCCAGCCAATCTTAGTACATTTGTAGAAGCTTAGTTGGCAAGGAAATCACAAGTTAAAAGTAATGTAGTGAGGTGCTGTCTAAAGCTTGTTTCATTCATAATGATTATTTGCAATATACTGGGCTGTACGGATAGTGTGTTTTACATAGGCTTACACTGCAGTCTCTCTCCCTCGAAGGCAAGTCTTGGAGCTCATAGAAATAAAAAAGCAACTTTTCTCCCTTCTTGCAGATGTGCTTTAAGGGTCACAGGTGGAGGTGAAAGTTAGAGGTAAGTAAGTGTGCTTTCAGTCTCTCCTTCCATAGGGCTCATAGGATGTGGCTTCTTGCCTGTTACACAAAGCAAGTACTACTGCGTCTTAAAACAAATGATATGCAGTCACAGACTTCAGCTTTAAAAAGTTCCCAATGGGGCTTGTGACTTAGCACAGGCAAAAGGCCAGAGCTGGGGAATGCAGGTGGACAGTCCTCTGGGAAGGGGCCACCAGATTTGGTTCCACCTGAAATGGGACTCTCTGAGAAGAGGAGGCAATTCGTGGCTTTCTGTTTTCAAGAAATGGAGAGATGGAAAAGGCTTCCCAGGTCTCACCAGTCTTACCTCCTTGTCTGAATACTTGGTACTCGTTGAGGGACTGAAACCAGAATGTGGAGCATGCGACCCCAGCGGGAGCTGGGCTTGGCTGCTCTTATTTACTTGAGTTAGAATTTGACTCCTAGAAACTGGCATCATCCATTACTGTCACATTTGGGTTTGGGTGGATGAGCGTCGTGTCTGGCCACAGGGACAAAGCTGTCACTGGCCAGTCTGTCCTGGAAGAGAAGGAACAGGTCTTCTATGATTTCAGAGAAAGAAATGTCTACTGGTTGGACACTAAGTGTGGCTCTTCAAAAGTCGCCTCTTTTTACCAGTTCTTCTTTCTGTGAAGGATCAAAAGCAATTCAAGAACACAGAAAAAAGGGAAAATAGAACTGGGACTTATAAGCAAAAAGACTCTATTGTGTATCAGGTCTGAACCCATCCTGTGGTTTACATTTCACTGCTTATCTTGGGAGAAAATTCAGTCCTGAGGTTTGCCTTCTCCTCTGCACTGAACACGGTGATTATGTGCACCCTATTCAGATTCCAGACTCATTTTTTCTTCCTTTTTCTAAAGCCTGTGCTGTTATTTTCCATCCATCCACTCTTACAGTTAGAAAACGTATATTCAAGAGTCTGACTTGATTTGCTGTTTCCCTTGGGGAATAATAGATGTCATGTTTAGAAAAATGGAAAGAAAAAAACCCTTTCTGTGCACCAAAGGGTGTAGGGAGAAAACCATATAAAAAAATCTACATCCTAAATACTGTAATCTAGCGCTGACAAGGATGGTCACAGACTTATTTTCTTCTGGCTCAACCTTCCTTTAGCCAATACAAAAATTTCTTGTAACTTCTGTCTCTCCAGGAATTTTGACCAGCATTGTCTCAAGCTGTATGCTTTTCCCACTATTAATATGTACCATTTGTGGAAGTTTAGACTCTTTTTAAATATTCTAACAAAAAAGGTTTTCTAAACAATCACAACTTTATTGTCTCTTTCATTGCTGTCTGATACCTCCTTGTAGGTGTCTGTGAAAGGCAAATAGACATCTGTGAAGTCTAAACAGGAGCTCTGGCAATCTTACAAAGCTCTTCCCCCCACTCCCCGCCTGCCTCTATAAACTGACAATAAAATTGGATTTTTGGTATCTCTTTAACACTCCAAAAAGTAAAGCCTTTTCATAACATGTATCATTTTCCAAGGTAATTTGCAGAGAGTACCTTTCACTTTCAAATTGCCCTTTGGCAGATTTGAAACCGCTGTTGTTTTGTGAAAGCTCTTGGCATTTAAAACTGCTTTATAAGAAGGAGGAGGAATAAAAAAAAATATAAAGCTCCCAACCCTGGCTACTTCACGTTCCTTCTGATCTGTCCAGAGCTTTTCAAGTGAGTGGGAGCACGCCGATAAATGCATTCTGAAGAAAATCTCATTTCAACCCTAAATGGTGCTTCACAATTTCCAATTCACACTGTTGCCATTTTTACAGGAATTGATGGCTGCCATTGTTATCAAAGCTGACAGGCCTCTGGTAGGTTGCACAATCAGCTCAACCTGCTCGAGCCTTTCATTATTCCCAAGTGGCAGATTCTCATGATATCTCTCTTTCATACGCATTGCTCATTTTTATTTCGCATTTGACATGGCTCCTCCACTCACTCGCTGCTGGGATGCCGAGATAAAATGGCTCCTTTAAAGTTAAAGGAACAACAGCGCCGACTCACGCTGAAAGTGGTTGGCAGCTTCTGTCCTTCCAGTGTGTTTTGGATCAGACGCTGCTCTGTTTATCACAATTAGCAGTTGGGTAATTGCCCGACATGCTGGTCCATTCTTCTCAACCCTGGCATTCAGGCAGTGTTTGGCAGACATGCAAATGTCGTCCGAAAGCAAATCCAGATCACAGGTTTTGGGGGCTTTTGTGCTTAAAAAAATAGAAGGCAGTGTTTTCATTGAGCTGCTTTTATCTAAAAGTCTCTCTCTCTCTTATCTCAGCTGGAAGAACCTGGAAGGGTGCTGAAGAATCCCCCAAATGGTCATCAGGCTGAGAAACAGGATGACTGGAGGAAGGGTGACAAGCTCCCTGGGAACTGAATGGAAGCTAACACCAAGAGGTGTTTCCCTGCACTGAGTACAATTTAGGCAACCTGAAAGGATGATATCCTCCTCCCTTCCACATTTTCTCATTGGTAAGACTCCAGCTAGAGGTTCTGGTCAAGCCTGTATGGGGCCTATAAATGCCCAATGAGATCTTTGTATGACACAAACAGCACTAAAGGGTGAAAAAGGAGGAAGGCCTTTTGAATAAACCTTTGTAAACCTCATTTTTCAGGATTTTACTGTACAAGATAATGTCAAATGGGAGATTCCTGGTAGATCTAGGAAGAGATCTACCAGATCCTCCCATGTCATCCGAAAGGCTTTGTGTTTGTCCCCACTGGATTCCCATAGGTTTCTCATCTTGCCTTTGCCTTGAACCCCAGCTGTGCTTTCAGCTGATTTTTTCTATTATTTAGCCTGGAATTGCTTTGAAGTTGTTCTTTATGAAGATAACTTCTCTAGGAGGAAACCGCTGTGGTTGCCAGCTGTGTCTGTCCTGCTCACAAGGTGATGTGCAGTGGGTTTCTTCCAGCCACTGGACTTGGGGACAGCTTTCTGAAGGTGTTTAGACACCTGAAGGTATCAATTGGGATATGAGACCAGCTGTATAAATGAAGTTCTGTAGTTGTTACGTGCTTGTACTTACACAGTTCAGAGGGAATGTGAGGGAGGAGAGATCTGTGCTTCTGCACCAAACCTGGCTTCTCTAGACTTAGTTCAAGTTTAGCCGTCTGCTGCTAAGTGTTGTAAGTTGAAATCCCGAAGAAGTCCCTATGTGAGAGTGCCCAGTGAGAAGCGTGGGTGAGTGCAGCAGTCACTGAACACCACAGGCACGTGGATACAAGGGAGAACGGGGCACAAGCCCACAAAAATTGCTGTACTAGAACAGGCAGAAGAAACATTTCCCTCATCTTCTGGCCTTGCATTGTGAAGGCAGCCAAAACCAGGGGCTTTTATGGTATGAGCCTTCTTTCCTGTTTCTGTTGCTTGGGATCATTGTCATAAGGGAAGATCTATTGCTTAATAGAAATAAAGAAGGAGGAAAACCCAGCCTTGCAGGTAAATTAAGAAAGATATTATGAGCAAATAAATTAGTGAGCAGATATTGACAAAAAAGTAACTCTACAGGCCCTAGTAGCATAAGCACCATAAATACTCAAGACAAGATTGACAGACAGGGATAATATCTTTTATTATTAGATCAAGAGCCATACCTAGGGGAAAAAAAAAATCGAAGGAACTTGTGGGCATAACAGTGTTTCTTTTGGTCTGTAACAGAAGCAGCAAACTTCCAGGTAAATAAACATTAGGGACAATTGTCCTACTTTGATTTAATTACATGAATCAGTTAATTAGCGAGGAAAGGGTTGCTAAAATCTCAGAAGCAGGTGGGAACATTCAGCTTTGATTTCCCAAGACAAGCTTTCATGATGATACTGAGTCAGGTATTCAGTCCCTTCTTTCCCCTTGCTGTTTGTTCCTGGTCTTATCTTTGCTGTACAGCCAACCACTGCTTGTGCAAAGGTGCTATGAACAGGGTCAGGGAACTGAGTGAATTAAAAAATAATTAATTAAAACAATTACCTTTTAAGCTTTTTCCTTTAAGTCACAGGACAACTGTAGGGTAGGAGGAGAGTGCATTCACTGCTAAAAATATCAAGCCACAGCCCTACTGCTTCCAGAACTAATGCTATGAATAGCTGATGTTCATTTGGCTCAGCTGGACCTGGCGTCACCAGCAATTAGCAGAAAGTGGGAAAGGGCTGGCTGACCACTGTCATGCCATATAGAACAAGGAGTGTTGTATCAAGGGCATGCTGTCCAAAGATTTTTTTGTCATGTAAGCTGGAACCTAGGATGTGACATACAAAACACCTGAGGACAGGAGGACTTTTCATGGTGGATGATAGAGAAATAGATGTATTTGGTATCTATGGGTAGGGTTTAGGATGGACTGTTACTTTTTGCTTTGTTAGATTTAAAGAGTAATGGCCCTCCATGTAATTGTGAGAGAGTCGATTTATACAAATGGCTCTAACATCACTGGAGGCCAAATGCGCTATGAGGATAATGCGTTCTTACCACCATGGTGCCTTGCAGCAGCTTTGATAAACCAGATCTTGCTCTCCTGATAAAACTCAGAAGAAAACACATTCCTGACCAAGCAAGACATTGAACATGTTTCCTTCTTAAGCACAGATGAAAGACCCAGCGTGAGAGAGGTTCATACTATTTCTCACCTGACAGGAAGGCATGTAGGTACCAGCAACAAACACAGACTAAAAGCCTACAAACAAACAAGGTGAGCAGACAACCCTACACTTGTATCCCCTGCCTGTTTCTCGTATATGGAAATTCTTGCTTGTAAATCTCCAAAGAACATGCTGGAGTCTTAGAGCCTGACAGAAAAGTGGTAGAGGATGCTGGTTTGCAGACTCCTGCTACCCAGGCCAACCTGCTTACATCCATGTTCCCTACAGTTACTGCTGGGAGGTATCACGTGGCTCACCATCACAGAGCAAAGTGGCAGCTTCTTATTTGATGTATAAATTATCCTCTTTCATTATGTTGGATGCTTAAACACCCTATCTGAAGACACATTCTTCTTTGTAATAAGCTATAAGAGGTTTCACTATTTTTAATGTGACAGAAGAGCTTGTTTAGAGGATAAATCCCCTGCCGTGCACACTTGCCTGGAAACAAGACAAAAAATATTTTTTCATGTTAAGTTATCCAAAATCAAGCCCCCAAAAGCTATGGACCCACATCCAGCATGTGATTCCAGTCCATGCGTTGTGAGCAAAACACAGTGGTCAGAAATCTATTGCTTTCATGGACATCTCATAGCTGCAGCAGTCACACGGCTATTGTTTACTCTGTACGTTTTGGGGGAAGGACAAGATCTGTGTTTTTTGGTTTTGTCCTGCCCCAAAGTAAAGGCTTGACCCAAATTTTACCTTTAATTTGTTTTGTTGTGCTGCTGAGATGGATGAGAGCTTTAGTGTCAGAGCTTAGTTCTTCCTGCCTTGCTGAAGCCTTCTGCTTTACGGGAAGTATTCAGATGAGTGTTGTCCCCCTGAATCTGATTTTTTTCCAAAAAAACCTGGAACAGATTTAGATCATTTCCAGTGTGATTTGATGATGTCCCTTACAGCTCTCTGAGAATTTACTTTTGTCATCTCCTGCTGCTGATCGTAGCCACACAACAAATCCTGCCTGTCAAGTGCAGATCCGGAAGTAGCTCTTGCTGTGTTGACACCAAATGTCTGTGACATCTAAGAACAGAAGGTACTGATTTTCTTCTACAGTGTTTACTGTCATTAACAGTAAAAAAGTAAAAAGGAAAGTAAGACATCTGTCCATCCATCCATCCATCTACCCATTACCTCAGGACTCTTTAACATCTAGCTGATGCCTACCAGCCCATAAACCTCCCTAAGTTCGGAGAAGGTACACTTATGATATTTTAGCCTTGAAGCCATATCCCTTTGATCTTGAAGCCAGTCACTATGACAAAAGGCCTGTACTTCACTTTGTGTGAAATCCAAGATGGGGTGTGTTAACCCATGTGAGTTGGCTCCATACCCTGCCTGATTCAGAGGGAACACTGAATGGGAAGGGGTTTTTAAGCTTCCTTCAGATACTTTTAGACAAACCCAGGAGGTGCTTTTGGAAGATGTTAAATAACATACTTTAGCAGTATTACTGTGTCGGCAGATTACAAATATTAGGCCTTTGTAGTTACTGCCTTCAAAGTGACAGTAAAAGAGCCAGACTGGCGCATCTATAAGTCATTTGCATTTTGTGTTATTTTTGTACAATTACGTGTTTGAAGAGAGAATGCTTTTTTCTTCTTTTCTTCCCCCCCGCTTCCAAAGCTCCCTTAATTACTTTCAGTTCAGGTTGACTTACCATCTTATTCTAGGTAATGAAAGTCAGATGGGAAATAGTGAAACTTAGTCTAAAGTCAATCAGTCTGTTAAGCTGAATACAAAACGCACTTGTGGTTCTTTCATTCCTGGTAGCGAAACAGAGATGCAGATGATTCCCACTGAACACCCAGAGAAGAAATGAAAAAGATCATTAAATATCAACACTGCAGATAGGAGAGGGAATGAACACAATATGTGCTCTGTCTCTGAAGTGCTGCTGTTATAAAAGCACAGAAAATAGTTCACATTTCAGAAGTTTTTATCTTTACTTTTTTTTTTTTTTTCCTGCCTCTCTCCCCAAATGCTCCATCAGCCCAGATTATAAATGATGAAGTGACACAAAGCGATGGTACTTTTATTGCAGTTTGCATATTCATGTGGATGAGACTCAGGTGAAGTCCCCACCTTTCCAGCCCTGGGGAGCACCCTGGGAAGGGAAATGGTTGTGTAGAGGGGACTCAGCTCTGTCCCCTCTAGTTCAGAGGCTGGTACAGAGCTGGGAGGGGCTGCAATGTTGCGGGCTTTGCAAATAACCGGCGCATGCTCTCATGCTTTCAGGCTCTCTTCTCTAGCCAGAGGGCTGTACTTGATCGATAGAGGTCTTGAGCAGAGGTTGGTGGCTGCAGCTGGACCTCAGCAGCTTGTTGGGCTGTTCTTACCACCACCATGTGCCTCTTTGGCAGCCAGGCTTCTTGGTTATTTTGTTTCCCAGCTCCCTGATGAAGCAATGTGGGTTGATGGGACTGTAGACTCTGCCTGCTTGTCCAGCCCTGATCAGGTAAGCAACTGTGTGCGTGCCCTTCCTCAAGGTGGGACTCAGAAGAGACCACTTCTGGTGCCATTGTGCCTTTCCTTCTGTGCTTCACTTTCCCTGGCTGTAAAATGAGGGAAATGTTTCCAAACTCCCCCAGGCAGGTACTCGTGCAGTGTGCCACAATGAGGTTAACTGGGCACTGGCTTCTCTAATCTCCTTGACTCCTTAGCTGGGAAGGTCTGTCTGACCAGAGAAATCCTCATTTTCAGTTCACATCTTGCACATTAAAACTCCAGCAAAATTTCCAAGGTGGAGTGGCATATGTAAAGTATTGTAAATGCTGATTTCTTTCTGGCTTGCAGGTGTTAGGTTTGTTTTCAGCTCATTACCATTAATTGAAATGAATTTTAATGACTTCATGTGGCTTAGTTTGGAGGCAGTTATAATTAATTCCATGTGTACATGCCAGATATATGTGTATGATCTGTTGATAAAAGAGCTGTTTCCTTGCAGGAACAAAAGCTGACAGTACCAGCAGCTACCCAGCACCAGCCTGGACTATGCAGCCTGAATTACTCTCTGGCTTCAACACCAGCTCCAGTTATTCCTAATCCCTGAGACCACAGGCAAGGTCCTCACCATGATATGCCTCAGTTCCCCTTCTCTGCAAGGATGATAGTGCTAGGAGTTACCTCTCAAAAAGATTTTAAGATCACTTAACAAAGTATGCAATGTGACCAAAACCAGCCACGTAGGCAAAATAACTGGTAATCACTCCAGGAAAGGGATGGCCGCTTAGCATTAGTATAATTTGTTAGTAGCTGTGAGAGACAGAGCATGGGGAAAAATTGCTCATCTCAACATCTCTCACAAAAGGGGGGCTCCCTTTACAGTCCTGACAAGAGTATCCTTTCCTCTATATGGCAAGAAAGGGGTGGGAAGGTGTCCCTGTGTTAATTTTTCAGGCTTCGCCTGTCCTTTCTTAGTGTTTGATTTTTCCCTTTCAGATGCAGGGCTCTGTGCTAATGAAGATTAAAATGTCTGTCCGTCTTTCCTTGGAGCAGGCACAGAACAAGTCAGTCTGTGTCAATATGTCTCTGGCTTTCCTCAGCCCCTTGTGCAGGCAGTCCATGGTCTCACAGGGAAGAAGGTGGGTGGCTGGTGGAAATGACCCATTTGTCTCAGCAGGCAGAAGGTGTGTGAGAGGCTCCTGGACGGCTACAGCGCACATGTATTCTTTTAGGAGCTCAGAGTTTAAACGTCCCTTTTAATAAGGCTGAGACACTTAACATTTGCCTAAGTGTCAGCCTTAATGGGACTTTAAAATGGATAAAACAGCGTAAGGATCACTCCGGTACAAAAGGAGAGGCTGGCAAGATGGCCTGAGAGGAGCAGCATGTCTTTCTGGCATGGAGGGTAATGCCTGTGATCCTCCCCAGCACCTGCACAGGGTGCTGTCAGGAAAATTAATAAACTGTGCTCCATGAGACACCACAGAAGAGCCTGAAGCCACACAGCCTAACATCAGAAACAGCCTCCAGCATGCATATTAAAAGAGATACTATGAAATACAGGGCTCAGACAATTTTCCAAATTAAAGCAGCTCAGCGTGTTACTGGGAGGCTGTTGGGCACTGGTGACTGCCGCTCTGTTTACATGTTTTTACTCTGCAACTGGTGCAGCACGATATAATCTTTTTTTTTTCTTCTTTTTTTTTTTTTTTCCCTGGGTTTAAGCCATGCTGTATTACCTGGGATGTTACCACTGGCTAAGGAGGAGGACAGTTACTGTAGCCCAAGAACATACTGATCGGCAACTTGATGTTCTGCTCCAATCTGATTTTGAGCTTGAGCTTTGAGTGTGATTCAGTTTGAGTGTCCCTTGGGTGTGTTCACAGCTCACTGTATTTTAGTTAAGCTTGTGGAGGACTTTTCATGAAGTATCTTTTTTCTTGCTACCCTGACTCTGTGCTGTCCTTTTTCAGATTGGAGGATGTGAGAGCCTGCAGCAGGGCCAGGGTGACTTTGACATAATGAACAAAGACAGATCTCTGCAGGGACGCTGTAGCTGAACACAGTATCGGTCCTTTGGCAATCCAGTATAGGAGTTTCTCTGAGAAGATGAGAAAGCCAGTATCCACTGCTGGCCAAGAGGAAAGGATCTTAATTCAGCTTCAAAACTCTTCTTTCTAACTATTGCAAGTGACAGCATTCTTGGATGCTCAGTCAGCCTTAGAGGCATGACATCTTTACCTAGCTTATCTTAGGAAAAGGTTCCTACAGAGCCGCCATAATCCCTCTAACTGGACACTAACAGAAACCTGCCATTTTCTCCCCATGGCTACTGCTGCCCTGACCTACTCCAATACTTCCTTGGGGATCTCAGCAGAGCTTGGTAATTCTGGCACACCGCTGCGCTAAAGCAGATATGCAGTTGCTAAAAGGCGCTGATAAATCGGAGGGTGGCCAGGGGGACTGGATCCAATCCAGCTGTCAGTGTAGACACAGCAAATAATATATTGACCGAACTTGTCTATGTCCCCTTGCGTGGATCAGATCCTGCTTCCTGCTTCACAACAACTAAATCTGCTCTGACAGGAGTGACTGATGCCTTTAGATCCAAGAGTCACAGTTCAGCTCATGTGCATGACCCAGCCAATGGACTGTGACATGGTTTTTCAGAAAACAATTTCTTTGTAGTTTAGATTTGGTTTCAGGCTCTTACATGGGAATGCTAGTGCCTCAGAAAGGTTATTTCGTACTTGCGTTTATTTCTGTCAAAGCAGTTCTATTTTTTTTAATTGTAGCTGCTCTGTAACAGCTATGATTATAAATCGTTTTTGACATAACTTTCCAATGCCTTAGAATTCCACTCATCTGGACTTTAGTTTAGAAAGGGCTAATCCCACAACACCTCTTATCCCTTTTCTTGATGTCAGCAGCAGTCCCACTAGGCTTGGAGTCTGAAGGGTTAATTGACAAAACCATGATCAGTCAGAGTTTCATCTCCCTGGTGCAAGCTGGACATTTCATGTCAGCGACGAGAAGTGAATCCTCAAAAAAGAAAGCTGGATAGCAGCAAGGCAGACTGCTCATCAGCCTGGTAGCTCTGTGTAAGATGATAGATTCCTGGTTCTGTGTAGGTTTGTGGGTTCTGTGGCATGATCAAGTGCCACAGTCAAATCCAGTCCTGCCCAAGATCCAGTGGCCTGCACATGATTTGGTCTTGCAAACAACCTAATTTCTTATGCAAACCTGTAAGAAATGTGTTGATACCTAATGGATCCCTCAGGCAGGACCTGGTAGGACTGTCTATCCTAGGAGTGCAGATAGTCACTTCGCTCACTTAACCCTGAGTGTTCCTCTGGAGTATCTTTGCAAGAGCACGTGTAGTCGTGGTATGGATTAGGGTGTATGGATTAGGAGCCAAGCCACCACGCTTTTTCAGATAGGTTTCCAAAGAGCCAGCAGCAGCCAGTCCTGATGCCTGGTACACTTGACTTTTGACCTTGAAACGAAAGTGCCCTCAACCTCTGTTTCTTCAGTGACAAGGAGTAACATGGTCTGATGCTACTCCAGGATTTGCCCTCAGTTAGTCCAGAGAGAAACAAAGGAAATGCCTTAAGCTCTGCAGGCTTTCCCTGTGGAACAGTGAGGCTTGGAGTCTGCTGGCGGTGGGGGAGATGCTGCCTTTCTGCTGTGAAACTTTGGTCAGAAGTGGAAACACACGTGGCTTTTTAAAGAAGAGTCTGTAAGGTAGAAGAAAAGGAGCAGGACTCTCTTTCTCTTTTTTTTTTTTCCTTCCCTTTTTTTTTTTTTTTTTTTTTCCTAAGAAGGTAAAAACAGCTGTCACAGCCCAGTGGGGTATGTTTGAAATGCTTTTGAAAGGTCCTGTGAGGAGCTGGAGTTTTTCTTTTTAAACATTTTCTGCAGCTAAATAAGGAAAAGTAACAAAGCCTGAAACAATGGTGAGGAAGTCCAGAGACCTCTTACAAAGTTTGCTGCTAAAAGACAAGATTTCCCTGTGACTTTGAGGGTAGTTGCTGGCCAGGACAGCCTTTCAAGCATCTGAGCAAAGAGATAAGCATATATGTGTGTGTGTGTGTGTGTGTGAGTCCTTTGGACAGCTTTGAGGGAGGAAAAAAGCCTCACTGGGAGCAGGAGAAGGCAGTGTAGGATTTAGTCTTCAAATCCTCCCCCTACTTTCTTTGAAAACTAACACCAGCCTGCATATTTCCCTCACAGATTAGAATGAAAATGATGGTTTTCCTAACGAACTCCACATATGGTGAGAGAGGCATTTTCTACGCACATATGCATACCTTTATATATAGGTACACAGACACTCTACATGTATAAATCTAGTCATGTACACATACAGGTATGTATAGGAATTCTTAGACTTTTTTTAGCTGTTTCCCTTTGGTCGTATCTTTCCCTCTGCTTCTGTGTGCTCTTTGTTATACTTTTCTTGCCCAGTAACACATTTCCCATCTATTCCCCAAATCAGAACCTGTGTGGCCAGGCCCTGTTTTTTCTGCAACTGGCCTGCTCATAGCCAGGAGAAAAGAAATACAGGGCTTTGTGTGTGTGAAAGATTTTCTGTTTTCCCTGGGTAACTGGAAATAAATGGTGATTAGATTAAAACAAACAACCATATGCTCGTACACCCCACTACTGAGACTGGACCTGAGAAATGGAAGAGATTGCTGGTATGGGGCTGTAGTAATCATAGCTTGGCATGATGGAGCACCTTTCAGACAGAGGAAATAGACCCCCAGCTTGCTTTGTGTTTTATTGGTCTGATCTTGTGGAGCTGTGTTGATTTACCATAGCAGAAAAAACTGTGTTTGTAGACGTGTGTTAGTGAAATCAATTCACCCACTCCAGAGCGCAGGCTGATGGAGGCTGAGCACATCAGGGGCTCCATGCCCATGGCAGCAGCCGAGTGCTCAGGACAGCAAGAGAGGGATGGAGGAGGCAAACGACATGTGGGCGGTGATGCTCAGGGTGTAACCAGGCGAGTAGGAAACCTCTGCAGTGATTCGTGGTGATGGCCGTTCCCCTCGCCCCGTACCCACCAGCTCCATGCAGGCATTGTGGTGGGGCATTTCCAAGCCTGGATCGCTGCCATGCAGAGCAGCCATCGCTTGCTGTAATGCCGCTGGGGTCAGGGTGTGGCATGTGTGTATGCCTGTGTCTGCTTCGTCCTGACGTATGAAAGACTTGCATGGATTTATTTCCTCTGTGGTCTCATGCTGTGCTCTTTGGTTTCCACATGTCTCCTCCAGGCCGGGCTGCTGGTGCTGTGGGCTCCCTGCTGAAAGCAGGGTTTGAAGCCTGGTGAATTTTCACACTTGGTTTCCTCTCGGGCAATGTGATAGATTTATAATGGTCTACCCCACTAGCTCAGCTGTGGTCGAGGGGCACAGCTCAAGGCCATGGGCATACCTTTTGCTTAACCTTTCCAGCTTAGTAGCACTGGTGGTTCTTTGCCTTTGTCCACCCTCCTTGGTACCTGACAAAAATCAAGAGCTGCTTTCTATGTGGCCATTTCTGTCCTCTCAGTAGAGCCTGCCATGACAGACTTCTTGTGGGGAGCTCATTATGACCTTGTGGACATGACCTTGTGAGCCTCATGTAGTGAGGGTTCCTTGCTAATGAATGCATTCAGAGACATTCTATGTGAAGGGTCCCCAGCTCCTGTAATGAAAGAGTGGCAGGAAAGGCATCACCAGGGTGACTGGAGGAAGCTGGGAGTGGAAAATCTGAATAAATAAACAATTCTGTGAGCAATGGAGTGACTGAAATGTTCTCGATCATCTCCTTCCTCCTTACTTGTAACATCTGCAGCCTGGGCAGACTTTCAAATATCTCCTTCCACACAACAGTGCAATGGGGCAAGGAAAAATTCAGCATGTTACTGGAAGCATTAGCAAGTGTGGAGGGAAAGGTTTGCCGAGATGGGGCCAGTGGTGTTTGCGAGTTAGCTGAAAGCACAATGGAAATGCACCACTTAGTGAATGTATAAATAATTCCATACATTATTCTATAGCACAAAACACAGAGCCAGCCTTACACGCTTCGGCAATTTTTGCTTCTGAGTGTTTTAAATGAGCTTGAAACCCTCTCAGATGCTTTTCTTCATAGGTGAATGACTATCCAATGTACCAAAAGCAAAAATGTAATTAAACTTTCAACTCTTAAAATGCCAAGTACCGCTGGGATAACACATGGGTAAAACACAGTAATTGTTTATATTTACTCTATGTCTAGTTAGCATTTCTTTTCAGGTGCCTGCCAGAAATGCTAGCTCGGGAAAGGCAAAAACTGTAAGAATTAGTTTGTCTTTGTGAATTCAGAGCTTCAAAGTCTTAATTGACTTTCAATGTGGTGTGATCTCATTACCTGCATGCTGAGAATAGTGCTCTACTTGATGCTGATAATGAAGTGGGGCTTCTCTGCCGTATTTTTCAAAGCCCTCCCCACAAACATACAGTCTTCATCTAAAGCCCTGGTAGCACTACATCCCGTCTCAGAGGATCTGAGCATGCTGTGTGCAAGGCCTTGAGGCCGCATTTTTAAAATGGAAGAACGAGTCTCTGCTCTCTTTCCCCCTCAAGTCCTTTCCCCATCTTCCTTGGGCCATGGCCATTTCAGAGGCATTGGAAACCCCCTTGTCCTGGGCATCAGACTAACATCTGTGTGCTGCATTGTCTCCTTAGTAGGAAGTAAGGAATTAAGTCCCTGTAACAATAAGGACACAGGAAAGGGTGTCTAAATTGCCATACCAAGAAAGTTTTCTGCTGCCAGGTTGTATGGCAAATCATGTTAAACCTGTTATAGACAAGTGTGAGGCACTATATCTCAAGTGTCCTAAATAATAATAATAATAAATAATCCTACTAAAAGTTAAGGGATTTATTGAATGTTCGACAATGTTCTCAAATCTCTGATCTGGTTGAGAAGAAATGTTTTTTACATTTCCAATTCTGATTTTAGTGTGGTAACTGTGAAAAATGTGTGTGAGAGAAAAGTAAATATGAACTAAACTGCACCTTTCTTGAGCATTGCAGATGATTTCTAGGAGAAGGTATGAACCTGTTCTTTGATCTTTGAAGGGGTTCCCGTGTTTAACTGGCAGGAGCTGTGCAGGGACTCTGAGATTAGTAAACACTGCAGGGAATTTTTCTTTTTACAGTTCTTGCCTTTTGCAAAATGGGCTTTTCCACTACCAATAAACCATAGTTTCCAAGCAGAGGTGTTATGCACAAGATGCTTTTTTAACTTGGCCACAGCTTGTTTTTGAGCAGATGTGAGTGAGTCCAATTTTCATACTAATGGGTGTGTTAAGCTTATAAAATGTTCAAAAGAAAATTGTGATAAAACACCTTTGTAACATTCATGAATTTGTGTTTTGCCAGACTGTTCCAGTTTACTCATAGTTCATGTGGTTCCCCGAGTCCCCAAAAGAACCTGCACTTACAGAGCAACTTCTTCTGCTAGTGCTCAGATATTTTGCATTGACTACATTGCAGAATGTTATAGGGCTGTACCTTTGTTTTGGGGCACTGAAAAAGTTGTATACCAATCTACTCTAAAGATCAGACTTCCAATGTATTGCTGTAAACAAGATCTCTGGAGTGATCAAAAAATTGGAAAAAGCTTTTGTAAAGTTTCTGAACTTCTGTGGAGGTTTGATTAATTCTCAAGGCAGAAGGTTCTCTTTTGCATCTAGATGCTCCCTCCCTTTGACATTTGCTCTATTTCATCTTGAATAGCTGACCACCTGGGTAAGGCAATTAAAGCAAAAATAATCCTTTCATTCCAGCCCCCTCTTTTTAAAATGGCTTGTGATAAAGCCTTACAGTAAAGACCAGTGGAATTAGCACTATAATGATAACAAGAGATTAGTCCCAAACTGTTTTGTGTGTTTGGTTTTTTTTTTGGTTTATTTGTTCGGGTTTTTCGTTTCCTTCTGTTGCTGCTGTTTTGGTGTTTTGTTTTGTTGTGAGGTTGTTTTTTTTTTTCCTTTTTTTTTTTTTTTTTTTTCTTCCTTTCTTCATTTTGCAGTCTCTGGAGCTCATCTGGCCAATTTAGCCATCTGCAATGCAGACACCTACGTCAAACTGTTGGGATGCCCTTAGTGGTGAGGGGGCAGAGAGGTGCTTCCAAGGGGCTGTTCATGCTTCAGGGAGTGCTGCCTGCCGGGAGGGATTAAATCAGCCCTGTTCCCTCAGCAGCTTCTGTAGGAAATATGAATTATAAGATCACAAGCCCAGGGGTTCCCAGCTGTGTGGTCTGGGGACCTTAGTTTAAAATGCTGTTTGGTACAGTTTAGCTCTAAACTCAGTCTGCACCTACTGCAGAGCCTGGAGAATGTGAATCAGCAATCCTGTTGCTTGACCATAACAAACTTGTGGTAACTATTCTTTCCTGGTGTGATCTTAGACTATCCATGGGGAACAGGAAGCCAATTCCTTTAGAAGCTTTAGTTGAATGCTGTGGCTGAGCCTTTTATTTCCACGTTGCCTAGATAACAGATGAAGGGCTTGTGCAAGAACAGGCTTGTACATATCCTGAACACTGTCCTCCAAGGTAGTGAAATAGTCGATTGAAAACCAACCTGCAGAAAGGCAGTCAGACAAGCCAGAGAGAACTATCTTTCCTTTTAGCACCAGGGAGTCTGCAGGCTTCCCATCCAATGCCTTTTGTTGTTATCAGCTAAGCAACAAAGGCTTCTGCCCTCTCTCCACGCTGGGAGGTGTTAATGGACGGGTGTGAGAGGTTGCAGTCGGAGTGGAGGTGAAGGGCGAGCAATCTGAACACATCCATCAGGCTTGTTCCTGCCAGCTGCTCTAAGCCGAGTAAAGTGATATAATCATGGAGAAGGCAAACCAAGCAGATATAAGGAGTAATGGGTTTAGTAGCAGCTGCATGCATTCCCTAAAGTAGGGAGCTGCCAGGACAATGGAGTTTAGCCATTTTGGATGGGGAATGTACCTGTCCAAGTAGGAGGTCACAACAAGCTTCTTCCTGGGAACAATGTTCCTGCTGTTCTGTCCCAGAGAAAGTAAGTGTGGAAAATGAGTTGCATCTTAATGACTGTTTTGACATTTTCTGTAGGGTTGTGGATGAAGCAAAAGCAGAACCTCCTGTCAAAAGGCAGAACCAACAATGAACTAGGTTGTGAGTGCCTCAGTTGACATTCCCAAAGGATCACAACTCCTGGGTTTTAATGAATTTCTTTTTCTCTGCACCCATTTCTCTGTTTCTTTCAGCTCTTCTCTGCCTTTCCACTGGGATTTCCTTTCCTTGTCTCTTTTCAACTAAAATTTTGCAATCCTGCTTCTATCTCTTCCTTGCCCCATATTTGCTTTCTCAGGCCTCCTCCACTGAGACTCGTCATTGTAACCATTCTTGGCCCTGTCTTTGAGTACCTGCCTGCTTCTCCTCCCATCCCCGCATCTTCTCTTCTCTAGCTTATGTTCAGTCTGTTTGAAATCCTCCCACAGCTTCCCCATGTCCTGGTTGACCTCATGCCCTCCTATATGGCTTTCTTCACCTCTCAGATGGTGACTCCTCCTTATTCCTCTTTAATTTTAGGATTTCTCTCCTGTACTACTTTCTGATTTTGTCACACCCTGAGTTCATCTCTCCTATATTGCTTCCTTGCAGGGGGTGTTTTCAGACTCTGTATTGATCAGCTAAGTCTTATCTTCCTAACTTCTCTGTGACAGGGATTGAAGATATTAGAAGTGTAATGTGGGCTGGGCTTTCCCTTAATAGTGCTACTAAACTGTCAGAGGCTCCATAAAGGTATACACCATTATACTGTATTATGGCTCTACAACATAATCATGTTACCCAGCAGAAAGGCCGCAAAAATCTGAGATTACAATCCTTCCTACTAGGCGGTGAATTGTGATTAGAGAACCCAATGGAAAAATTGAGTTGCTTCATTTAGTTCTGCTCTCAATTCATCAGCCTGAGAGTTAATCTCTTGCCCGCAGCCGCGGCACGTTGAAATAGCACCATTTGTTCTAGCAAGTGGGCAGAGAGGACATGGCTAACCTGCTGAGCTTCTCCCTGCCAACTGGCCACTGTTTGGAGATGCAGGCTGAAGTGAAGATCTGCTTCTCTGTGGTTTGGATCTAATTATGTTTGTCGACCTTCTGACACTTTCTGTTGTGTATCAGATCTAAAATTGTAAGCAACGTGTTATTTTAGCCTTCAGGCAAAAAGGGCTGATTTTTGCCTTTGTGTGTCAGTGCCCACCTGTGCCTTTGTGTGTCAGTGATCAGTGTTTTCTTTTCTCAAGCTCACAGAATCAGCCCAGCAGCTCTGAGAACTTTTAAAAAGATGTCTTAAATTAGATAGCATGGTATTTGGCTCTTTAATTACTTTTTGTTGTGGTTTCTATAATGCCAGGCAGCACTGATGGATATTGGAGGATTGTTATCATTGTAATTTCTTTCCTGAGGTGAAAAGGAGAGTATCCCTCTTTCTCTATTTCTCCATCAACCTTAACTTTAATGAAAATTAGTTTGGCTTCATTCAGTGCTGTATAGTCTTTTATCGTAAAAGCTAGTAGGGTTACTTATCTGTCTTCTAAGAATCATCCTGGGTACATCAGCATCCTATCAAGAAACAAATGTTAAAAGATGGTATCTGGATACCCAACTTCTCAGTAGCTTTTGTGCTTTTTATCACACTCCAAAGGCTTTTAATCGTTACCTCATTAACTTAATGAGTGAGATTCTAATTCCTCGAGGACCTGGGTTGTGCCTCTCTATCTCTCTGGCTTGCTTACTATTAGGTTTGAGTGAAGTGACATTAGAATAGTGCTATGGCATTCTCTTAAACATTCAACATAATCTGTAATTTTTATTGGGGTAAACAGAAAAATGTTCAGACTCTTGATCTGCTCCGCATTTAGGTCTCTCTCTAGCCTGACTCTATTGTCTTAGTTCTGCTTTCCATCACAGATGAATGGGGACTGCCTCAAGCTGGCCGTGGTTCCATATTTTAAAACTAGCAAGAGACTATGTTATGATACATCCAGTTTCAGTGAACTACATTTGAAGGATGGATAAAGAACTCACAACTGCCAGTGGAAGAGATACTAATGTACAAATGTGAATACATACATGAATACATAAATGTAAGTACATATACAAAGGCACATATATACAAAATCGTAATTCCCACCTTCAGTTCCTAATGGACAGTGCTTCTGCCACATAGTTGAAAGCACAGTGGTTATTTCTGCAGTTTTCCCCTCTCTCCCTGTTTTTTTTTGTTGTTTCCTAATTGGTTTTCATAGTCCAAGTTTGTTTCTTGTTAACAGTCAGTTTCATTTTCTGTTAGCACAGCCCCTCTAATTTTTCCAATAGTGCAGCATGAGATAACAAAAGAATAGCTATTCTCACTTGGGATTTAATTTCTTGCAATGTTGTGGACAGAATGGTAATTAAACAACACTCACCGCTTCAGGAAACTGAGCACAAAGTACTGATATTTGCATAAACTGCTAGAAAACTGGTCCATGCAGCGTCTGAACGCTTCATAGCATTAAGGCATTTATCTTCAAGACAACTTCCTCCATGAGGTGAGAATATAATATCTGTTTTTGCTGATGATGAACTGATGCCCAGAACTATTAATTGACTTCCTGATGATGCATAAGGAAGACTCACAAGTGAAAACTCAGTCTCATGACCAAATTCCTGTCAATGACTCATGTACGGTATATTTGGATTTAATAGATCCTCTGTCTTTCTGTTTGTGTGTCCATTGGATACTGCTGGCTACAATTCTGGAGTAATATCTTTTTGTAACAGTAAGTAGGAGGAAACTCAACTTCTAGAGCTTGTGCCTGGTTAGGAACTTTAGTGTTTGGCATTACAGAAATAGGAATCAGCTACTTTTAGTCAATTACTTTTCCCAATAAATGCAAAAGATTTCTTCCATGTTCAACTGGAATGTGTTTAGAGGATGGTGAAGCTGCTTTCATATCAGGTGATGAGAACATCTTTGTAAGACGGTTGTAAGGCTAGGTGTTCAGACAGTCAAGGTTTTGATAAGATATGAATAGACCAAGTAGCCATAAAAGATTTGGGAAAACATTTTAAAAAGTATTGTGACCTTAATGGTACTAAAAAGTGCAGAAGTGCTGTTAATGTAGATTAATTTTTAATGACTGCATGAAGAACTTTCGCATATATGAATAATGAAGAAGTAGAGCCGTATGGAAACTAGTTAGTCTAAGTTCTAAAAAGGCATGTGTGAGTAGCAGTTCTTTGGGGTTTTCTTTAGTATGGAAGTTTTTAATAACAACTGGTAGCCTACGGAGTCTGTGAATATGAAAAGACTAACAAACTGCTTCCAAGTTTTTTACTTTATCAGATGATGATGATGATGATGATGATGATGAAAATGAAGACTGTTAAGATGGCTCTGATCAGTTTGTGGCTGTGACTTTCTTCAATGAGCTGGCAGAATCAAACTTAACCAAAGTAACAAATGTTAATTAAGAAGTTCTGCATAATGTCACATAATATGATTGTTACTACTCTGTTCTACTCTCTCCTCGTCCATCCACTCATCTAATCCTGGTCATAAAGCATATAGGACACTTCTTCCTCACAAGCCCCAGCTAAAGTCAGAAAATTTGATCATGTCTATTTTATGGAAGAAGTTTAGGCACAAAGAAATGAAATAGTTTGCCAGAGATCTAAAAAGCGAAGTGGAGAAGTGAACAGAGCTGCCTACAAATCTTAGTCCACACGCAGGATACAAAACATGGATATTTTGATATTGTTTCTTTACTGCTTTAAATTTTGAGCTATTCCATTCACTGACCACCAAATGGTTTCAGGGCTGCTGGTTTCAGGTCCCAAAGACCCCTTGCCCTTCATTAGTCTGAGCTGCAATTCATCACTGTCTTACCAGAAAACAAACAAACCCAAACCCTGTTGTGAACTGACAGTCCGGAGCACTTCCTTCCCTTTTTGCTTGATTTCTCTTTTGTATTGCAGACTACAAGCCTTCACAGCTGATGCTGAGCTTTCTGACACCAGTTTTCTGGAAGGACATGTCTACTTTCTTCCACTGACTTTTGTAAGAAAGTGGCAGTGCTTGAGCAAGGTGCGTTTGGTCTTGAGCCAAGAAGATTAGGCCCAGGTGATAGCAGTGCTAGACCTATCACAGCTCAAGAAGTTGTCACTGACCAGCTGATCTGCAATAAAGGACTGTGAGTCCCAAGCTCAGTACGATTGCAAGCCATCTCACTGGCTGGTTATTAACACATTTAGCTGTGTCAGTGCAAGAAGCTTACAAATGGGTCAGGGATGGTGATCTGGAGGTAGTAATGCATGGAGGGGTTGTGACACAATCTCAGGTAATCTGCTTATGAAGGAAGGCTCCCTCTGCAAAACTAGGTGTTCACTAGGTGGAGTATGTCTGCTTGCCACTGCTCTTGGAGAACAGCATGCTCACTTTGTGCGCTTTGTGCCTTATAGGAAAGGCTTAGAGGAGCTGTTTGGATCAGCCCTTATCAAAATCAGGGCTAAGTCCCAAGTTGCAGTTCATCTTGCCATGCTCCCAGGGACCAGTCATATCCTGAATAACAGAAAGGCTTAAGAAAGTTGATCAAGAAATGCTATGCAAGAGTCCTCAGAGCTTGAACAGTGGACTTTCTTTCCTATCCTCTGCCTAAGACCATCTCACAGTTCTGCCAATACACCTTGCTAATACAGCCACAAGAACTGAGCCTTATAATACTGCGTTGCAACCTTCCCCAGGAACTCACCGTATGTACTAGCTAGTTATGTAAAACTGGAATAAGGTTTCTTTAGCAATGGCATGTGATTTTGCTCATTGCAAAACCAAACAGGAGAAGGTGGTACCACCATACAGGTATAGTATTGCCCTACGATTCCTTCCTAAAATATTTACTATTGTGCATTCGCAGAGATTCCTACAAATGTCATAGGTGTGCAGAAATCTGCTGTCATGCTGCACTGAGACTTGTGTCTAAATAGACCTTAATTTCACACCAAAGGAGCGCTGTGACTCCACGCTGTTCTGTCCTGTTGTGCTGCTAGTAAGGACACTGTGACTTTTTGCAGGCTGTGGCCCAGGTGCACTCATTAGTTCAGCCAGCAGCTGCTGTGAGTGAAAGCTGGTGGACAGCAAAAGGATGCAGCTTCAGTGAAGAAGACATCAGGAAAACAACAGACGAATGAGCTGTGGTAGTGGTTGTGTGTGAAGCACTTTTGTATTCATGACAAGCCGCTCATTTGCAAAGAGCACAGAAAATCAATCAAAATCAAATGCAAACAAAGAAATGATAAATTAATCAATAAAGGCATGGGCTAATCAAATGGCACCCTCCTCAATTATTCTAATAGAAAAAGAACAATTGCTGGTTATGACTCCTGGTTTAGAATGGTAGGCTTTGCAATCAAGCACTGATTCAGATGTTAGTTGATTAAGTCAAGGGAGCTCTACGGAACAAGATTCCACTTTGTTTTTTTTTCATTTAAAGACATAAATGGGTTCAGTTCCCCAATTTCATACACCTTCCCCAAAGACTGTAAAAGAACAATGTACATGAGTTTATATTTGTGCGTAGCCTCACAGCTGTATTTTGTAAAGGCAGGACTACAGGTCATAGAAGAGCTCTGCTCCACTGCAGATGCTTGTGCATTTGACACTATGTAATCCCTGTGATATGACCAAGCTTCAGCTTCAAAACCTCTAATCTCTGCTTTTCTTATTCTAAAAATCCTCTCCTCCATCTACTAGAAATAATTTCCTACTTTCCAGATTAACTATGTCTAAACTACTTTGTATTTAGTTCTTTCAAAGGCTAAGTGTCTGTGGTTGGGCTGTCTTCCCTTACATCTGGCACTTACTTGAGGACGTAATGGTGGGCATTTGTATCACGGAGACAATCCACCTTGTCTGTCAAAGAGCAGGCTCTGGTCACTTTCTGATCTAAATCCTTCTGAATTTATGTGTGATAGAAAAAACACATCTGTTCATCTGCCATAGTATATTCCCTTGTTCATTGTTTGTCTTCTAGTACAAAAGCAAGGACAAAATTTCAACTGATTGGAGTTGGGAAGAAAGGGGTTGTAAAAGGAAACTATACAGATTCAGCCTTGGGACATTACAATAATTTAGGGAACAATGTTTGCTCTTAGATACCTGTGATCATACAATTGACTTTGGCCCTCAGCCTCTCTGAGGGGGTAAAGCAATGGATTTGTTTGCTCCAGACAAAGTCCCTGAGGTCTGTAGGACTGCCTGTCAGGCGTGTGCTTGAGTATTCCATGGCTATAGGTCACTGCAGAGATGCTGTCTGGGTACTGCAGCAACCTCTTTGTGGTTTGGTGTCCTTTGCACTCTGGGGATCCTTTCATCCAGGCAATGGGTACTTTTACAGAGGTAGTCACCACAATGAGTGCCAAACCAATGAAGGTTATAGCTTCTCCTGGATGCTATTAGCATGTCTCTGGTGCTGGAGTATAACAACAATCTGTGTGTTTAATGATGACTCTTTCCACCTTTCTGCTGTACAGACTAATTGAAAGTGTTTTCTATTATGTCCCCTTGTTCAGGAAGATTCTAAGACTGGGAAACCAGCAGCAACATTTGCACAGAAGACAGCTGCTTTCCATTTTGCCCAGAAACTTTGCTCCCACAAAGTTTTCCATGAGTGTTTTTTTTTTTTTTTTTTTTCTTTTCTGTGAGATTGAACCTTGTGTCAAGATAATGAGCTTCATGCATTCAAATCAGGGTTTGAGTGTTAATTAGGTCACTCTTACTGGAATGATTTATTGTCCTATATTCAGTATTAGCAGCTCTAAGTTTTCCTCCACAGAGAGTCAGTGAAAATCACCTTCATCAATTTTTGGGACTATGATAATCTTAATTTTTTTCTCTATTTTAGGTTTTCAGAGCAGATTAATAAATAATCTGCTTTGAGGATCTGACTCAGTATTTCTTCAAGATTCTGGGAAGCCTCAAAAGAAAAAAAAAATCTTGATTTTTAGATTTTCAAAGCAGATTAATAAAGATCAACTTTTGGAGACTGATTAACTATTTCAAGCTGAACTGGAGTGCTTTCATTGGTTCCAGTAGGCCCTGCATGATATTTAATGTATCATACATAGAGCAGATGGCCCAGCTATTTATGTAGGAAAAGAGCTTACAAAAGTCTCCAAAGCCAGAATTAAATACCTGTTGTTTCAAAATGTGATAGATAGCTTGTAGTTTTCAGACTGAGAACTTTTGTTCCCTTACTTTTCCTCTTCTGGGTCTCAGAATCTTTTTAGAGCTCTTGATGTGGGGTAAACCAATTGCTAGTAACCTTCGTTTGTGTGTATTTGAACATCTAACATGCCTAGTGAGGCTCTGATGTTGGTCTCCAGAGTATCCTGTTGGCCAGATACTTTCTTGTAGTGACTGGGATGATTTTTTGGGGTTTTGTTTTTATTTTTTTTAAAAAATCTAATGAAATACAGCCTCATGTGTTTTTCAGTATGGGGGGCATGAAACTGTCATGATGGAGTCTTAGAGTAAACAAAAAGAAGTAATCTTCACAAAACATACCCTTGCTGCAGATGCTGTAGATGCTGGAAGTTTACATGGAGGTAAAACATAAGTGGAAAAATTAATAGGAAAAAAAAAAAACCATTGATGGGTATCCCCTTTTGTTTGCGAAAACTTTTAGCAGTATTTCCTGGAGGCTCAAAAATACTTGGAGAAGCATCATTGAATGCTTGCCCTGTTCTAACATTTCCTAAAATAGCCGGCGTTGATCATCATTGGAGGAAGGATCCTGGATCAGCTAGTCCTCTATCCTGCGCTCCTTGTCTTGTGATCATGCTGCCTGTGTGTGCTTAGGCATGTGTGTCCACCTTCTGCCTGCATGAATTTCTTTTAGTGGGTTGAATTATGACCTAATTTGGCAGAGTGGTAGAAATCTCAAATATAGCCGGTTCCCACACATTTTGTAAAAAAAAGTGACCTGAAAGAGGTTAAGGAGAATTTGGCTGTACTGTCAGTGCATGATTACAGCTTTTGCTAGACAGGAGAGAGTCTATGTAAGAGTGTGCTGTTATTATGGTCCAAGCTTGGGAAAAAGCTTCAGAGCTCACACTCTATTAGACATCAGAAAATCCAGCCAAAGACACAGACAACCAAACAACTATTTCAATTACCTTTCATCTCAGTGTTTTCTTTGCAGAATCAAACCTGCAGAAATTTCCCTGAAAGAAAATTGCCATGTTTTTCTTTGGGCCTGATTCTACACAGTGAAAATGGACTCGGGGGGGGGGGGGGGGGATGGAAGCCAGGCCCTCTGTCCTCCTCATGATTTCAAGGATCATTAAATGTTCTTAGCAATGATCCAAGAGCCTCCATGCTACCATTTTTATATAGGTCAGTTCTTTGCTTAGGTCTATAGGAAAGGCTTGTACCTTCCTAACCAAGTCCTTGCATTAGAATTCCTGAGTCAATAGGAAAATAGAAAGGCTTGCTCCAGCCTCTAGGTAAGAATAACAAACACAGGCAAGGCCAGATTCTGCATCCTTTGCTTCTTCTCCATTAGCAGGTTGCTCTGACTAAAGTCCAGCTGAGTCCAATGAAATAAGCTGGTGCTTAGGAAGGAGAGGCAGATGCAGTCCTGTAATGAACTCTCTATAAGGAGGCAAACTGGCTGCAGCTCTGGGCCCCAAACAGGGGCTTGGTGGTGTTTCTGGTCCTTAACAAACCCATGCTGGGAGGATGTTCCTGTGCTAACAGCCCATCTTGGAACTGGTACTGCTGCATTCACACTGCACTCTACATTAGCTGGGCTTAAAGGCCACACAGGATTTCCCAGCTAGGAGAAAGAACTTGGCAATGTATATATATATATATTTCCTGGTTTAAAAAAAATAATCAAAGCAACCTGTGCCAGCCCTGCCTTATCTCCCTTCACTTTCTAGTCCCACAGTTTCCTTTCTAATAAGATCAAAAGGACACCTAAAAGTAATAACAAGATTTTTTTTCTCACCTAGTGAGCTTTCTTCTCCAGCATGTTGATGCTCCTGATAACAGATCATGCCTCCATACTCATTCATGAGAGTGATTCCGGCCTACAGATCCATACAGCTGATAGCAAGCAGATCACTCTGGAGACATGACTGGACAAGAACAACTAATTGGTACAGAAGGCTGGGAGCATTTGCAGTGAAAATTCTTAGGGGAGATTGGAAATGGTGAGAAATGTCTTCTGCTCAACATCTATGTACAGGTGCATGTGGATTGGCATTTAGACGAATGGGAAGAATGAATAGAGCACTTGGCTCTTTCAGCACCAGTATAGATTAGCACAAGCTAGTTATCATAAATTAACATTGAATTTGAGCCACATGAACTACATGTTATTAGTTATATGCTCAAGTGAGTGTTACTGAACACAAAGAAAATGCAATGACTGCATGGATGAAAGGCGTGCTTGGCAGGAAGTATTGTATGTGCTCACTTCACCTCCAATGGGCATCACTTACGTGCTGTGGAAGGATACTGGGCTAGACTCTTGTTTAAACCCAGACTTGACTGTTCTTAGGTTCTCATATAACACAATAGCTAATAACTTTGACTCTTCCTTTCATACATTTGTGTAGTAAAGAAGGGGGAGGATGAGATGGATTGGAAAATGCGCACAAAAAAATGGCTGAAGTGTGGAAGGGTTTTGGCTCTGTTCTTGAATTAAAGATGGACTTGCTTGGTTTTGTTGATGCAATTGTGGCTTTTTGGCCTTTAAAAAAGTTTCTAATAAAAATCAAATCCCCGAAAGAGAGTAGCAATTTCTCAGAGGTGGAAAATAACATCAAAGTAGAAATGATTTTTAGAGCTGGCATTTCTGGGATTTTTAATGATAAGTCAAACTTGCCAGAGCAGAGAAAGCTGAGCTAATGCACAATGATCAGAGATTTTTCCCTTCCCTTGACTACCACATCTAATACTATCAACAAGCCTGCATATTCCCAATGAAGAACAGATGGGAAAGCATCGGCCAATAACCGTATGTACAAGCTTGGGAATCTCTTCTTTGCAAAAAGGCAGATACTTCAGATAGAAGTTTTTATTCATATATATTTATGAGTAACTATTAAGAGAAGGTAAAATTCATTGGACAGAATCCTTGCAAAGCCTCTCCTATTTACTGCATAGGGTTAATTCACTGCTGTAGAAAGACATCTTCCCTCCTTCCCAATTTGGAACTACTCAAACATATGAGGCAAGACAGATGCAAAATCTGGTGGTGCAATGGGTCATCAGGAGAAAGAAATCTGAATCAGGAGAGATAGGATTATTTGGGAAGGGTCTGGCTTGCTGATGGACAACAGAGGAGGACTCACTGTGGGAGTCATGGTCCACATGGTAGTGCTCGTATTCTGTGGACCAACTGGGTGTCCCATTGAGCACTCAAGTTCGTTGCCAGACTGGAGAAAGATGGTTAAAATCCTGCTGATACCTTTATTGCTGCACTCAGCAGGAGTGAGCAGCCAGTAGAGTTTAGCCCCCTGAATGAGTTTAAATGAGGTGTAGAATGAGAAGAAGCACAGAAAGAGTACAGAAGGAATGCTCTGAACACATTATTTTAATGCAGGGCATGAGCTGGTCCTAATATGTGGGAGTGGTGTCTATGCAGGCTCAGAGTCATCCCTACCCAGGGAAAAGCCTTGTGTCTAGAGAAAACTGAGTATTGTGTACATCTCTGGTTTTAGCTGAAGGGCTAGCAGAGACCTACCTCCTGGATGCCTCTCAGGAAGCCTGTTCCCAGTCCTCACAACTACATTCTGCTTGCTAAGAACATAACATCTTTTAAAAGAGAAACCTATCCATTAAAATGAGCATATGGAAAGGCCAGTTATAAGTGTTAAATTTAAACAGAGTTTTGAGGGGGACAGCCATTATTTTTGGTCTTGCCATTAACAGTGGGTTTAAGATTCCCTGTTAGTATTGGATTATGGCATATATTAAATTAGCAAGTGCTTCTGGTTTGTGTGGAAGACATACTGCTGTGTTAAGAAGCTCATTAGAAATATTTGCTGAATTCATATTTATTCCCAGAATCAACACTGGTAATATACTAATTAAATCATCTGTTTAGGACAG
This sequence comes from Leptosomus discolor, assembly GCF_034619465.1. Lineage (NCBI taxonomy): Eukaryota > Metazoa > Chordata > Aves > Leptosomiformes > Leptosomidae > Leptosomus > Leptosomus discolor. The sequence goes on along the minus strand of NC_141395.1, from coordinate 16,306,989 downwards.
CCCCATGCTGTAGCAGAAGGAGTCTGTTCCCATTGTGACACATGCAATACAGTATTTAGCTCCCATTATTATTAATGAGCACTGCAGGCTTAATTCCTGATGTGAGTCTCTGAACAGGCATGCACAGACTCAGCTGTCTGCTTTTTCCAGCACTCAGGATGCGTTAACCCTTCCAGTGCCATTGGTTTGGGGTTGTGAATGGACTTCAGGAGCAGCTTCAAAACCCCCAAAGGGCTCTTCATTATCTTGGTGGACTTTGGAAGAGGTGTCAGGGGCCTTCACAAGGAAACCAAAGGCATAAGTTGGATATGATGGACCCGTAGAACTGCATAGAAGAGTGAGAGCATCCAGACTTGCCCATGTTTCTGGAGGGTGAGTCATTTCAAAAGGAAAATAGTGCTTCTGGCTATTAATTATCTTGCCTTTAAGTTAAAATAATAATGAGTTTAATGATTCCCTGTTCTCAGTACTCTTTGTTATATCATGAAACATTTTATGAGTTGAATTTCTTCAATTGTACTAGGGTACAATTTCCTGCCCTGGAATTTGGCTACTGACCTCAGTCTTTCCTCAAGGGACTCTCACTGTTGGAAAAAGACATGCTCTGGTGTCTGTAAATCCCAGCTTCCAGCTACAGCTTCCCCTCCAAGACATGGGTTTCTGTAGCTCTTCTGCCAAAACCTGACCAGCAGCCTTGAGGAACAGGTTCAACTTTTAGAGGTTATTAAGCTCCAATTGCCCCCTTGCTGAAATCCAGGAAATGGAGTCATGTCCTCTGCTGTAACTGGCAGAGGGGTTAGGTATGCATAGAACTAGCCGTTGATCTGATGCTTCCTTCTCCCATTGCAATTCCTTGCTCCCTTTTTGCCTTTGTCAAAGCAGTGAGGGGAGATTCTTTCCTCTACAGAGTTTTGCATTTCACAGCTGCAAATTATTGCAGCAGGGGTGAGTGGCGTTTTGCTCCAGGACATGTGGCAACTCCAGCTTTCACTCATTATAACAGCAGTATAAATTATTCTGCCATAACTAGTCTTTATTGTACACTGGGACATTTCTGTTATAAAAGAAAATGCATGTGGTTGGTATTTTGCTCATTAGTCCCACTTCTCCATCCCTCTTAGTTTCTCCCACAGGCTGACACAGCCTCTTTGGGGCTTTCCTCACTCTGTGACTTTCTGGAAATGGGTGCTCTTCTTGCTGAGGCTCTGTATGTCTGGTGGATGTGCTCCTTTGAGCTCAGGAGACACCATGTACTGGTGCAGATGCTTGGCCCAGGCAGCAAGCCTGAGCTGTGCAGATGTGCAAGTGGGTGCCCAGGCAGACAAGGGATGGCACTTCCATGGTCACAATAGGTCTGAGAAATACTGACTGTCTTCACTGAGCGTGTGGGACCTCAGTAGGACAGGGTGGTGGTGGTGCTGCATGAGTGGGAGAAGGGAACATGGTGGGACTGGCTGGAGGAGGAGATGTGTGGCTTGAAGGTCTGTAAAAAGGTGAGTTTCCACTCAGACTAAGCATGGCACAGGTGAGGTTTCTCCAGTGGTATCACAGACATGCAGTTTCTTTTCTCCGGCTGGCCCAATTTAAATCAGGAGTAACTTTAGAGGCCCTAGTATAGGCTGTCCTGATGTAACAGTTGCAAGATCTACAACTTTTCAATGACAAGCCAACAAGGAAAATTCAGTTAGGATTTTTCATCCTGTCTTTTTGCAGATTGCTAGAAAATCTGGAAAAACAGAAACTCAGCTGGAAGGGATACGAGTACTGGGGGTTTTGTTTGGTTTGGCTTATACAGTGCCTTTGTATGGGTGTGTTTGAGTGTATTTGCATGTGTGTGTGCGTGTACTGTGGTTGCTGTGCGTGCAATGCCAAACACAATCAGCCACAAAACCCTTTACATGTTAAACCCCAAATCTACTGTTCCCTGAGGAATTTGATCACTGCCTTTCATCAACCTTGCAACTGTCTCTCATGAGGGCAGCAAAGGAGCTGTGGGCACCTGGCCATATTCTCTTCTGGGAGTGCTGGGATTTCTATGAAGTTCATCTTGAAGAACCCATTTCGCTATGAGGAAGGCGTATGAGGCAATGACTGTATTTTAGGCATTTATTTGTCTTGTTTTCGCTGGTTGCTTTTTCTAATTCCATCCTAATCTCCCTCCCTCTCTCCTTTCAGGTAATTCTTAATATTAAAAAAACCCCCAACCAATCCTGCCTGATGCAATTTGAGGCAAGGCAGGCACATTTTATTAATGACTGCAAAACACTTAGCAGCATGAGGGTTTTCATGTGTAATCAGATGCAGCAATTGGCTTGATTGCAATTGCTTCTGGGTCTGTTGCGCACAAGCACCTGATTAGATTTTAGTGGCGCTGCCAATTCTGGAGGAGCTTTCAGCTTCGCGATGTGAACGCGCCTCGGGGAAATCATGTGCCTCGTCCTTAGTGCCACCACCTGGAGAAGGGAGAGATAGGATGGGCAAATGAGTTAGCAAGGACCTGCCCTCTAAAGAAACTGTTGTTGTGGGGAAAAATGGATGAATTTCCAGCACCTCTGCCTGCTCAGTTTTACACTGGGAAATGCTTTCTTATTCTTCTTTCAGTTTCCCAGTGGTATTGACAACTTTACGCCAGATGCCCCCTTTTCACTGCAGAGCTCTATAGACTGTTGTGTAGTGGCTCTGGTCTGCTGTCTCACCCATGTCTTGGGGAGGTGGATCAACATTGTCAGACAGTGAGGGACCCTTTTCCTGGCCTTCTCCATTCATGTGGATGGGTAACAGGCAGCAGTGCCCACCTGGATGGAAAAGCAGAGTAGGCAGTATGGTGCTATCAGACAGCAGTCAAGGCTGGTAATGCTGAGTCCTCAGTAACATCTCCTTATCATTCTAGGCTTTTGCATCACAGTACCACTCATCTATGTAGCCTCACTGAGAGGGCTGTGCTGTCTGTTCTGTCTGTTTACAGTCCTAAAATGCAGAGGATGTTGTACATCTCTTCCTCTGCCTGCTCAAAGTGAGCCTCTTGTTGATCTCAGCAGATTTGGAGCTCTTCAGCTCAGATGAGAGAGGTGAGCACTTGAGAGGGTGTTAATGTTTCCAGCTGTGGTGGAGCTGGATGCTACTGCAGCTACACTGTGCAAGTGCCCAGGAATGGGACTGTGGCTGGTTCCCCCTGATGCAGGCCATTCTGGGGACTCTTGAGACACATGGCTAGTGGTGGCTACAGTCTTTTCAAGTACGGATTGGGAGAGCTTTTTGAAAAGGTGTTTCTCGACTGTGAGGAAAATCAAGTTTTTGTTGAATGCTTTTACTCTGGAAAATCCCAGTTCTGAAATATCAGATTGATGAACAGTGACATCTTTGATCTAAACAAATACTGATGTTCTTGGCATTTTTGAAATGTCAGTGCAAAGCTAAAATCCTCTTATTTGACTCTTCACTAAAAAAAAAAAAAAGATCATCAGGTTGAAACAAAGTTTTCCTGTGAAAAATATCACCTGCAATTAAAAGAAAAAAAATCCAAACTCTTCTCTTTCATGAAGAAAGTATTTTAATATTCAAAAGAATTCAACCCACTGTAGGGTAATGTAAGTATTCTTCACATCAGCTGCCACCCCAGTTGGTGTTTGAGGAAGCACAATTTCAACATCAGACTTTTTGTTGCCCTGGTGGAGATACTTTAAGAAGACCACTTTTTTGCAGGTGAAATGCTCTGAAAATGACCCACCCTCTGGCTGTTTCAAATTTGAAGTTCAGAAATGCCCCGTGGCTCTGGAAACTCTTGATGATTTCCAGCCGCTCAGTCCCACTCTGGGAACTTGTACATACCCCTGCCAGTGAAACTGATGAGAATGTTGCCTGAAGACAGTTTGCAGAATTGAACTCTGCTCCGATTTGTTTTTCATCATGTATAACAAAGTGCTTATTTACTTTTTTTTTCACTTTGCCCAGCTTGGACAATTAAACCCCTGAGCCATTTTGCTTTTATTTCAAATCAGTTGCATTCCCTGGTTCCCTGACTTGCCCGGAGTTTTGTAATGCTCAGATACTAGAAAGGAAAAATGGTGTTAAAACCCCTGAAGATGTTAAAATTCATATGTTTGGATTTACAATGCTGCAGGGGCTATCCATTAATTTGAATAATTTTTTGATTTCTCCATATATATGTACGTGTGTGTTCTTATTAAGATTTTTAGCAGCAGCGAGATACGTTAATAGTTGTTCATCTCTTGAGAATAAAGCTGTTTAAGACAGCAGAGGGAGAAGGTGGTCTCAGGCCAGGGGATGTTTATGGAGACCATACAGCTGAGCAACAAGGACAGCCCTGAACCTGGGACAGCAGATGATCTCTACAGCAGCCCTGGATGAGACGTGTTGTCAGAACTGTTTGTGGGCAAATCGCTGCCCACATTTAGCACTGGAGGTCTGTCTCAAGCAGGTGATATATGTATCTCATTCACATTAACAGAAACAAGTGAGCAAAAATTAAAGCTTTTGTTGGCTGGGAGCACTTCTTGTGTTGGATTTAGCACCTGGTGACGAGACGCATGGCAAAGCTTCGTACTTTCCCCACTGACCTGGCTGCATCTGAGGAGGGCTTTAGCATTCAGGGAGGGCACATGGCCTCTTTCTTTCCATGGTTTGGAACACTTTCAGCACCATTTGGTTTTGTTACATTCAACCAGTAAGATTTGGGGGCTTTCAACCTGAGAAGAGTTTGCCAGAAGCATGCACATAGATGGATGACAAAATACAGGTGCTCACAGCTTCATAAATCAAAAGTATTTCCAAACAGTTGCAATTTGTTGACGCCTGAACATTTTCCATGGAGATGAAGAGACCATCTGAAATCCTGCATCTGTGGGTTACTGTACAGCACACATGACCTTAGTGTCCTTTCACAGGTGCTTAAGGAACAGATAACTGTGAAACTTAGGATGACTGTGAATAGCTTTCAGCTTTCATAGCTGGAGATAATATTTCTTACCAATAGGAAGCAAAAGGCAATAAAATATTCCCCAGTCTTTATATACATATATTTTAAATTCCCATATGTTTGTTGGTTTTGTTTACTCTGTTTGCAAGCCTGGATCTGTCAATCCTGTTTGAGATGTGGCCCTTTCAGCCCTTGCTACAGAAGCAGAGACAGCTGTGGTAGGAATGACAGCCAGCATTCCATGTCTGAAGAGATCAGATGCTCATATAAATATTGTCACATATTAATCTCCAGAACACCTCCTTCCTGGAGGATCAGTATTGGTTTTGTTTATTTTAGTTTCATTAGTGATGTATTTAAATAAATACTCTGATTGAGGGGATGCGGTGCCCTGGGCCCAAATGTACAAACTCTGAACTTGTGTAGAAGATGCAGGGGCAGACAGGCATGGATCAGCAGAGACAGGCAAGGACCCCGTGAGCTAGCACTGAGTGTGAAAATAGGCAGTTGTCATGGCATATCAGAGGTTTATTCATTCATAGGAATTATCCCTCCTCTTCTCCTCCTAGCTGACTTTCAGTGTGAACATAGGGTAGGTTAAAAGTCCATAGGCAATTCTGCTTTCTTGTGTTTAAAACTAATGCTGCTGTGAGACACCTCTGCATCCTCCATCAGCACTGGATTTTGAAGGCAAGTTATGAGCAATTTTTCCCCTTTACATGTTGAGGGCCACTTTTCTGGGGAATTTTAGAGAGGGCCCCAAGTCAGTTTGATTCAGGTAGCAATTTTAAGATTGTTAGTTCAGTACAATTTGTTTCTGGAAAGGATAGACTTCAAAACCAAACCAAACCCCTGCAGAAGAAAGAACTTTTGCAGCCCCAAAACAGAGGAAATTGAACGCTAGGGTGGCAAAGCGTAGCCACAGCTTTCATGCCATGCCAGGAAGCTCTCAGTTTGCTGGGTGGCACAAATGTAGTTTCTGTCAACAGCTTTCAGCAATGGAGCTGAAAGGCAGGTCCACTCATGCATCTACTCTCATGCCAAAGTGTTTTGTTCTTCCCCAGGAAGCACATTACTTCTGCCTTTCAAGAAAAAGTCACACTTTATCCACAGAGTGTTGTTGACCTTTTGAAAAATAGCAGAGAGACGGGTCTTGGATGATGGACTTGCTGTGCTACATCAGGGACAAAGCAAATAAACAGTCCCTGGCTTGGGGAAAACTCTACACATAGCATCCAAAGCCCGTGCAATACAGTCATCCCCAGTTACCTGGAGTCATTTGCAGCCCACTACCTGCCCAGGTTACAAAAAAGTGAATAGTTCTTCATTCCTTTGATTTTTAGAGAGCTTTGGCTCAAATTTCTTGCTGTGACCAAAGCATTGTAAGTATCCTCGTGAAAGCTGGGCTTAACAACTACTCCTTCCTCACTGTGAAACACTTCATTAACTGCAGGGGAAAGACAGGAATAGTAGAGTATAGATGAAGGGCAGGTCTGCATTTCAGTGATGGGATTGCAATTAGCAGCTTCAACTGTCTGTAACAAGAAAACTTGGCAAGTCAGGATATTTTCAGGTCTTGGTATTAAGAGGAAAAAAGAAAAAGAGAGGAAAAAAAAAAAAAAGGAAGAAAAGAGAGAAGTCCAGGTCACAAATCTAACAGAAAGGAACATGAAGTCAGCATTTTCTGTTTCATTGTTATACAAGTCTTTGCCGTGTCTGACAGATAGCTGCTCCACAGCAGAAGTGACCCATATTACTTCTTTACTGTTTAAACAAAGAAACTCACCAATTAAAATGTCTTGAGTTTATTTCAGCACTTTGTGTTCTGGGAGCCTCATTGATTGGAAGGGAAGGCACAGGGTTGTCTGCTCTGCTGTGAAGCAATACAGTCCTTTCAAGTACATCCTACTTGCCCAGCTTTTGTCAGAAAATGAATCAAACCACAGATATCAGACGTATAGCAGAGACTCAAGAGATCATCTAATCCATCCCTCCACCCCAGAGGCTGTTCCAGGGAGATGTTTTTCTATGTGGTTCGTAAAACCCTTCTGCAAGAGTCATCACACTTTCCTGAGCTACCTAGTTTGTAGTTATCTTAATATCTAATTTAAATCTCCTTTGTTGCAGTTTAAGAGTTTACATCTGCCATTTTTGCTCTGTCCCTAATGGACACAAGGAGATATCATAGCACAGAATTAGGCAGATGAGTGAACAGCCTCTTGTTCAAAGCAGGGCTAACTCCAAAGTCAAAGCAAGTGGCTTTCTCTCCCTCAGTGACAACAGTTAACGTACCTGAATACCATTATCAGATCTTCTCCCCTCTCCTCTAAGCAGTTTGGCATCAATTCTTTTATTATTTTGTCATAGATCACAGTTGCTAGACTGTGTTTATTAGTCATTGCTGTGTTATTAGTCATAGCTGTATATCTGATGGATGCTCTCATACATACATGCATGCACCCATACACAAACACATGCGTACACAGCTGATTTTGATGACTAGAGCAACAGGAGCAGAAGCCTTTCCTTGGCAAAACAATTCAATAAAGTGAACTTAATTCTGCATGCTGGGAGTAACAGACTGATCTGTGCAATGTGAAGTGCAATGAAACATTAAATGGCAATATGCTATCTGGCCACCAGAAGCATTTACATCTTGTAGTATGACGGATTTAAGATGGTTATTGATATGGCAACAGAGCATATGCTTGGCTTTAACTGTTTCAGCAGTCCCTGCCAAAGGTAAGGGTTTCTCAAGTCTTCTTTCAGAGTGTATTTACCTACTCCTCTGGCTGGTATTGCTGTGACTTCGACCATCAGCATTGTTTTAACCTGCTCTCTCAGCCAGCTCTTCAGCATCCCCATGCTCACTGATAATGTGATTTTGAAGAAATGGACTGTGATCAGGCGCTGGTGCTGGTTGCAGGATCACTGACAGGGTTGCACTTTGGAGCCTGGCCGTGAGCAACAGGGATCACTTCTATATGTTGACTAGCATGGCTGTGCAGATATCTTGATGAACAGGAGAATTGTTCCGTAGTAATCTGGCTGAACATAGCTCTGAGAACTCATAGAACAAAGAAGCAAGGAGGCCAAACTGCAGTGCTAGTTTATTTATCTGGGAGCCACCTTATCTGTAAGAGCTTCCTTGCCCTATCTTGGCCCAGAAGCCATGGTACAATGAAACTACTTGTAAGAGGTAATGTTATTTTAGTATTTGCATATTTGTACTGTGGAGGAAATCCAGATACAGACAGAACTCCATTATGTCAAGTGCTGGAGAAACACAGAGCAGGGAATTTAGTGATCACAAACTAAGCCTAAACAAAGTATAATAGAATGATACAGGGGGACTTAGTACAATGAGGATATAAATCTAGCAAAGCAATGAAAACTACTTAATGTTTGTATAGTTTTGGGGAGCTCCTATAGCACAGGAGTGTTGTAAGAAGGACTGAAGGAAGGAAGATCAGGTAGCTTTCATAAATTAAGCCTGTTCTGCTAGCTGCTTTGTAAGGAACATATTTGTCACTGTTAAAGCTTGGATTTTAAACAAGTTCAGACACAACTCATTGTACAGTTTCTATGCCAATAATATGTGTGTTGGTGGTGCTGTTAATGGGTAGGTATTTTTACTTCTATTTTACTTATTACATTGTTATTCAAAAGTGTTGATCGGGACAGTGATATTCTTACCTGTAGCTAGTCCTGGGTCTCTGGGTACTTCTAGGACGTCCCTGAAAAGGGAACTAAGAAAAGAAAGTTTAACACTGCAGGGGGTTTCACATGCTGCCACTGGAATACTCTTAGACCCCTGGAAACTGAAAGAGATTGAAAAATCACTAGGGTAGAATGAATAAGCAGGAAAGAGTTGAACTTCTTGTTTTCATTTTCCCCAGCAGATGTTCAGTTGTTGAGGCATCAGACCCACTGGATGCTGGAAGAAGTGTTTATGAATGACCTGCTATCCTGCCTCGTTGCCTCTGGGGGTGCCACCAAGCTGGGCTGGAGGTGGCAGCAGCTGGTATGTCTCAGTGGGGTACTTGGAGTAATGGCTGTCATTTGCTGGACGGGTGGAAGTCATGGTGGTCTTCTGCTCAGTCACCACCTGGTCCCTGTCACATGCCACAGAGATTGATATAAATCCAACCTTCTCTGCAGTGGGGGCCTTGAGAAAACAAATGGGTGTTTTAAAGCACAAGAAAGGAAGTGTCAGAGATGCAGCCTAACAGTCTGCCAGTGAGCTGGGGGGTTGTCACGCTGTTCTGGCTGAATGCTGAAGGAAGTCATCAACAAGTAGGAACTTCTCTGGGAGCATAACTGGAAGAGTAAAGTCCATATCAAAGGCCAGGGCAAGACAGAGGACACATCTTCCCTTATTGTATATGGCGAGCTCTGGGCTGAAATAACAGCTAGGGAAGGGATGGACTCTGCTTTTGAAGACATGCAGGCCAGATGTCACCTAAGAAAGCAGCTTGTAGGGAGCAACCATTTACAGGCTTCCAGGAGACAGGAGACCTTTGAGCTCAGAGACTCCTATCATGTGCCTCATTTTGAATTCGTAAACTTTGACAAGCAGGTGGATCAAGTGATAGCTTCACCGTATTTGTCAATGGCCTAGATTTGCTTATTTTCTTTTTTACTAAAACTAGCCTCAAATGTGTCTGCATTGTTAAGGTTAGTCTCTTGGAGCTGGTCTCAGCGGTGGGAGACCAGAGAACCAACAGAGTATTGGATTTTTACACCCCTTGGTGAAGTCAGGGCAGATATGGGTTCTTGTGCCCATTATTAAGAAGAACATCCAGAAGCTTTGTCTTCGAATTAAAAAAAAAAAAAAAAAAAAGATAAGGGAGCATACTCTATGGAGTACATTTTCCAGAACTCTCATTTTTCTGTGTGACAACTGCTACCTGAAAACAAAATGCAAAGACTGTCTCATCCCATTCCTGGTAGGAGATTAGCCAGAGTAGTCAGTGACTCTATTATGTATTTTTCTACAAATAGTAATGAAAGGGACAGGTACAGATGATTCAACGGCTACCAGATCTACCTTCATTTTTACTCCCTCTACAAAAAAAACAACAGAATAAAGTAGGAAAAATAAGTAATTTCTGTCTTGATCAATCTGGATTATTAAAGTTTCCCAGTGTAAATCACTTGTGGAGCATTAATTTTTATGCCAGTCAAGGAAAATTAAGTGGCCTAATGACATTACATGTTCACCATTACAGGAACAGCAGAGCTTTTCCTGTATTTGGTTGGAGGCTATTTCATTTGGCTGGACTCTTTTGATACTGCTTTGCCTGCGTGTGCAATTAAAAGACTTTTTTTTTTTTTTATTAACCAGTTTTTACATTACACTCAGTGGTCCCGTCACACAACTAAATGACCCGTTTAACAAGCATGATAAAATCCTCATTAGAGCCTATTATAGGATTTAGTGGAATCTTCCTGCTTCACTACAGCACAAGCCTAATCTAATTAACTCCACCACTTAATTCTCTCCCTCCCTCTTCTTGCTGTTTATTGGGCTTTTTGTGGAAAAGAGATCCAAAGAACACAATTAACGTAATTTATCCTGGAAAATCCCCAAACATTAGCAAGCTACAAATGTAATTGGAAAAGGCCTCACAGAGTTCAAGCATAGTAGGCAATTACTCCGAAACTACAGCTCTGCATATTATGGTGTAACTTCTTATTATACTTTCCCAAGATGAGCAAGGAGGTAATTCTAACCACGTGCGTTTGAAGCCATAATTAAGGGTCATCTTTGTGTTTGAACAGCTTTCATATTTATTCAAGGAAAAATGTGTGCCTTTAAGAATGAAGTGTTTTGCTAGGATGTGCAATATGGAAAGGAGCTGAATGTTGTGTTCTTGATCTCATTGGTATAAATGTAGAGCAACTCCCAGTTACAAAGTGTTGTGCAGTACTTCATAGCCAGATTTACCAGTCACCAGAAAACAGAGTTCAGCCACAAGATGCAGCTAGTCTTTGTGTTTTTTTTCATGGCAGCAAGGTGTAGACAGTTTATGAAACACACGATGTGCTACAATAAGGTCTGTTGGCCACTGAACATGGGAGGGACAATTGGGATGACATCAACAAGCTATCCTGCTCTTTTCACAAGTTGAAACCTTTAATTTGCAGTGCTTTTAGTCCTTTTCCTAAAGGTGGTGAAGTCCTACCAGATCCCAAGATATCCCAGCCTAGTTACACTACACCTGAGATGGCCAGCTGGTCCCAGAGGTGTCCCAAGGATTTAGGCGCTGACCTTGGTATTCAGAACTGAAGATCTAGCCAATTGTTGGGACTCTCAGTTAGATAGACATGAGGTGACGCTGCTGGCTGGATGAAAAACTTCTGATGCTTCTGTGTTACCATTACCTAGTAGTTAAGGTAGGTGTAGAAGGTAACTAAATTTCTGTAAGAAATGAGAGTAACCGCCACCCAGTATGGGAACACAGTGCAACATGTATGTGGGGGTGGTCAAGAGGTGGGGGGTGGTGCAGAGGGGTACAGGTCTTATCTATCTCTTCATTTTAGCAATGTATTTGTGTTTGTATGTATAAGAATGAGAAGAAGCCAAATTAACTCCTCAGAGTTGGGCAAAAGGAAGCAAAAGAAGATGAGATGCAGGTCCAGAATGCAACGAGAGGAAAGCAGAGGATAAGTGAATATTTTTGCTTCAAAAATATCCAACAGGAGCTTAGAGACAGGCACAAAGGTTTGCCCAAGTCATCCCTTACTCAGAGGAAGCTGATCTTATGTATATTTGCAAATAAACCATGTGTGGACCTTGACTTCCCCCTCCTGGAAGAAATTAGCCAAATGCCTTGGCTAAACTGGGCAGCAGCCAAGTGTGACAAGCAAATTACTGAAGCAGAGGATGAAGCAAAGTTCAGTCCACATCTCCCATCATTATCTGAACCGACAAAGGAGGATTTTTTAACCTTGTATGGATGTGGCATCTTTGAAGTTGTCAAATCAGGGCAAGCTGCCTTTTGGGCAATGTGTTTTCATGCCACACCAAGTGCAAGATGAAGTTACCTCATTTGCATTATGCAGGGAGTTGGACAAGATGACATGATGTTCCCTTGGGATCTCCAGTATTTGATGCTGCTAACCTTTCTTATTAACTTGGGCTTGGGTTTTTGGAAGCTTGACTCCCAGGGAAGTTCAAATCTGATTTCCTTGTGTGGCAAGCTTTTGAAAAAGTTGACATGGTCTGCTGCTGCTGTTCCTTCTGGAAACACCAGCTTTGGTTCATCTCCTCTAAGGGCAAGAAATCAGAAGGATGCAACCTGGAAACAATCAGACAGACACTGAAACGCTAGTGGAAAGAACCAGAATCCAAGGCTGAGCTATATGACAGCCTTCTTACCCAGGAGCAAGGAAGTTAATGTTTCTGAACCTAATTCTTCCGTGAGTCAATGCATTTGGAATAATAATAAGTATCCGTGTGGGGAAGGAAACCCTTAATTAGTTTGCAATGGTCTGAGAGGCATGGTGTGTCGACACACAGCTGCTCTGGCATGTGTGGTTGAGCTCAAAAAGAATGTCTCAGGCATTTCTTTGATTCCTCAGGTGACCTGGTGTCTAAAAAATGCAATTAGCAGCAGGAAAGATGCACTGCATATTGCCTGGCTTTGTGGAGTCTTTGCTGAGGTGGAAAAGTGTTACTCCTCAAAGTTCTCGCAAACCATCTCAGCATAGTGACCGAGGTTTGACAGTCCGGTAGAGGAGAGGTTGGTATACTGGGGGCATATCACAGGCACTTTGCACTGCCTGGAGTTAAGATCTGTCCTCTCCGCTGATCTTCCTCCTGAGCAAGGAGCACTGAGTTGGCCTTGTGTAGGCATGCACCAGAGTTAGAGCAGGCATTTTGGGACCAAAGAAAGACACAGCTTATGTGTTCTCGTGTTGGCAATAGCCTTGCTCCCAGCAGTAGCTAGGACTAGGTGACCTCCAGAGGTCCCATCCCACCAACATTTCCATGATCCTTTGTCTGTATTGTTTTGTTGGGTAGGCTCCATAGCAACAAAATTTATGTGTTAATTTATTGTCATTGGAATGGGTTTAAGTAAGTTGAAAGAAAAAATGCTTTGATATTTAAAACAGCCAATGCATTCCGTAAGAGCAGGGTTTTTTTGACTTCCAACTTTGTTTTGTTTTTCAGGTTAAGTAAAATAGTGGAATGATTTAATGTTACAGTGAGGTCAGTAGAAACACAGTTGTGGTAAGACAATAGAATATGATACCATTTTTTTTTTTTTGTGGGGTCATACTTGCCATATTTACCTAATTAATGATTATATAAATAAGACTCTTAAAAGATAAAAATAATAGTCACCTTGAGTGGTTTTCTAGGGTGACGTTGGAAGAGCTGCTGTTCATCTTATTTCCACTGTACTGGAGCTGTAACTGTGAGAAAGCTCACCTGTCATTAGTGCTAATGTTGATTTCAGCAATAAAAGGTGTTGGCTCATTCCCCCCCCCCCCAACACAGTTCCCTGCAATAATTTAGTGTGAGACTACTAAATAAACAGCTTAATACAGAAAAATAATTGGAAGCTTCCCTCAACAATGAAATAGATCTGCACTCAATCACCATGGGATGAGGCATCATGGAGGAAAAACACTCAAAAGATGTGTAAGAACGAAACTTATGGCAGCTTCATGCTTACAAAATGGTGCTGTTTGTTACCAGTAAGCAGGTGTGCTCACAATGTGACAATAGCCTGGCTCATGCCAGGCCAAAAATGTCCCAGTAATTCTTGCTGGAGTGTTATCTTTGGAGTGAGAATGGAGGATGTCCTGGTTTATTATGAGTACAACTGTAGAGGAAAGTCCCAAACAACACTATCTCCACAGCTGGGCTCAGCAGGAGTGGGCTTTGCTGTGCAGTTTGTTCTCTCTCTGAGGTGCATTGCCTGCTTGATAATTATAACTCGGGTTTCAAGTTGGAGGGGCATGTCTCCAAAGCAGTGTGATCTTAGTGCTTGGGCAGGGAAACTTTTTGGCAAGGAATGAAACTGCCACACCAAAACAGTAAGGAAAACATGGAAGCTATGAGTTAAACAGGCGTCTTATCCACCATTCACTGAGAAAAACTTTCTGGCCACCCCAAGCAAACTCCTAACTTGGAAGTATTGTGATAGGCACCAGGTATGTTATTAACATTAACTGCAACGGATAGATGATACTTCAGAAGAGTGTGGTATCCGGGCTTTCTGGGATTTCATCTGGAGTCAGCTTTAGACTGTCCCAGAGCAGCTGGTACAGGAAGCCTCTGAAACAACTACAAAAATGAACGAGGCAGCGAGCTCAGCTGTGATAATCTCTCTTCAGGTAAGCACAGCCACAAAGCTCTGGAGAGGTTTGACACTTGCCCCCTAGGCAGAATTTCATGCTTTACTCCAAACTTCCTTCTTTGCACTGGGAACATGGAGGCATTCGGGTTTCAAATATGAGTGGAGTGTGAGGAATTACTGCAAACCAGCTTGGCATTTGCTGGTAGATGCACCAGCACAATGCAATTGGCCTCTGCTGGGAGCACCGCATCAGACAGCTGTGCTGGAGTGAATGCTCTGGCTCCAGGCAGGGCTGGCCTGTGGTTTGCAGATCTAGATGAGTCAGCTTGGAGAGGTTTGCTGTTAACATGGGCACAGGGAAATGATGTCCACACAGTGAATAACATTGCCTTCAGCTTGGAAGACTGAACAGACGGAAACACTTGGAGCTAATGTTGTCAGAGCATGTGAGCTCTAAGGGAGTAATTTCCAGAATTTTTTTATGTGTTTTAGTCTTGTGGTCTGGCTGTTTCTTAATTCAGAAGGTCAAAAAATCCCCACTGTGACTGTCTGTTCTGATATTTTCTGTGGTGGACCAGACTGCTTCCCTGTATTGACTCTTGTTTCATCAACAGCTTGACTGGAAAAGCTGTCCAGTCTTGATTCCAGGTTTCCCAGTGATAGAAAATCATCACAAACACAGGCAGTCATCGCTCTTAATTACCAGAACTGTTGTGTGTTTCCTTCTTGTTATCTCACTGCAGTGACTATTTTTGGGATTGCTTTTGTACCAACCTACTGGTTTGAAGAGCGCGTCAGCCAAGTTTTTTTCCCCAGATAAGTACTGAAAGGCAGACAGCAGCTTCTGCCTCCACCATCTCAGCTCTGAAGACTGACAGCTTGTCTCTCAGGTGGGAAGTCTGAAGGTGGGCAATTTAGCTGCATGGATGAAGTTAAAGGAAGAGTGGGAAATAAATCTGTTGAGAGTCATGTCTGCCCTTAAAGGGCAGGAGCCGATGGTCAGGTCTTAATTTTTGCAAATGTGCTGACAGCCGTCTGATGAAAATGGCTTGTGATTTGTCATTGTAACTGGAGGCTAAATAAGCGTCCTTTTGTTCATACACACTAATTTCTGCCATGCCGACTCATCTTGGTCTGCAGTTTTCTGTGGGAGTACCTGGGGCTCGGCAGGCTTTGTGGACCACACTGTTTTGGAGGGCTCTGTGAGTATATATGAGGGGGCATCTGTCTGCAGAGGCACTTGAGGGAAACCATTTCTCTGTAAAGAAAAGGAGGACTGGTGTCCTCTGATCAAGTTTGCTAAAAGTGCAGTGCTGTGCAGACTCAGCGTGGCAAGAAATTCCTCCACCGTGGAATCTCTTTGTTCTTTTTCTATTTCATTTTATGAAAAGAAACCTGAAATAATAAGGAATCCTATTTTAACTCAACACTCCAACCTTGGGCTGACTAATATTGTTGATTTAAGCCTTGAGAGTGTTTCTGTTTTCATGATAGCTTTTTGGTTTGTTGTTTGCCAGCATTATACTGGGGAATGACTCATATTCTCAGCACTGTGAAGGATAGGAAGGAGGGAGTGCACAAGGTTTCACTCCCACTAGCAGACTGTGGAATGCGCAGTAATCTGAAGATCTGTCTCCCAGAGTAGGAGTGGGCTCAGGCACTAGAAAAAATGGCTTTTAAAAAGTAAATGTTTTTCTGGAGAAAAATAGTTGTTGATAAAAGTGTGAATATTTTGAAGACTGATTTATTTTTCTAAGTTAGCAACACCACTGTGGCACCTTCAGGCTGCTATACTTCATTCTTTGTCTTCTAGGAGAAGAGAGTTCAACTACATCTCCCATGATGCAAGCTGGTGGAACAGCAAGAGTTCTGGAAAACTTGGAAGGAAAGGCTCAACTTGCTTTTTGATGAGTTTAATCTATATCTCAGTTTCCTTGTGTACTAAAATAGGTGCAGCTGCTATGCCACTGGGGTGCTCCATAAGACATGGTTAGCAAAAGCTTGCACTCCATTTTGGAGCTAAAAAATGCTGTTTCTTTGTCAGCAGAAAGGACCATCTGTGAAGCGCTTCAGACTCCTCAGGTTCCAGTTCCTTTATCACAGCAATCAGTGCCTGATTTTATTTTAATTTCCACAGCTGCCTTTGTAATAGCCCAAATAACCGATTTGTTGGAAAGCGTGGCTAGCTCAAGGGGAGCCACCTCTAAAAGTTTTAAGCAAGCTGCTTTGAGTACCACTAATGCTGTGGCAGCAAAAACTTGCTCCAGCCATTTGCTGCTTCTCAGCATGAGGGTCAAGACCCACCGGCACCGGAAGGTTGCTCCTTGCATGGCCTATCCTTTGCTGGCTCCTTGCTGGCCTGGGGCAGGGCATGGGTGTGCTGAGGATGTGGCTGCCTGGTGGGGAGGATGGTCTTGATGGTTTTTGCTTGGCAGAATGTCACCTGAGAGACCTCCTCTTTGAGTCAGCCCAGAATTGTGGCTACTGCACCTCTTCCATACCTCAGGGTGTGATTTTCCTGCCTCTCAGTTTGCTGCCCTACCTGACAACTGCTTTACTTTGCCGGTCAGCCTTTCCTAGGGTTCAGCTTGTGCTGCAAAAAGCCAGCCAGATGACATGGACACTCAGACTGATCAGGAGAGTGCCACTCACCTCTCACTCTACAGCCCTGCAATATAGATGTATCCTTAGTGAGCTTGCAAATGAAACTGAATTTCTTTTTCTTGTTCAAGTAATAAGGAGATTCTGTTGTTAACTGGCAGGTGCCACTTTGAATTTCAGTAGTGAAGCTCAAATTGGTTTGTATGTAGGTCAAGCATGGATTACTCCACTTGCAAACATGATTTGGAAGAATCTATTCTCAGAAAGTTTTTCTTCATTTCTAGGTATATGTAGGCATTGCCAAGAGCTAAAAGGAACAGAAATGCTGTCAGAAGCAGTGCGAATGAGATCTCTAGTCCACATTTCATAACTGCAAACAGTTTTTAGATTAAAAAAGAAGGAAGAGGCTTAAATGTCTCCGTGCTGCTTGTATTCTTCCGCAATTGCTGTGAAACTTCTTCAGTACAGTGGACCTCTGTGAATTTTAACTCCCTCAGAAAGAAATGAGCAGCAGCTTTTTAATCTATCCATGCATAAGAGAAGCATATGGAAGACAGTGGCCATGTTATGTGGAGGAGTATCTTTTACTGAGTGCTGTTATGGAGACAGCTCCTGGAATGAGAAGATGATGGAAGAAGTGGAAATTGTAATTCTGCTTCACATAAAAGATGAATTTGTTTGCAAAAAAGAGAGTTTTCAGAATCACCCAAGAGATTTAGGAGTCTGAGTGTCCCTGATCTCTTGTTGGGCGCTGGAGTTGCACAGGCATTTTTGAAGGTCTGAGCAAGATGGTGAATAACAACATGAAAACATGTGAGGGGCTTTGTACGCATGGAAGCTTGTCTTTTTTTTTTTTTTTTTTTTAGCTTTATGAGTTAGTCTAGTAATCCATTACATTGCGTTGGTCTTCCTGAAAACTGTTCCTTGCTGAGGTACAGCATCATGTTACTAAAATGTGCAACTATTTCCAGTATACTCTATGCGCTAGTTTCTTGTCCTGGAGCATTGTACTGCTCTCTAACTGGAAGCACAGATGAGTATAGGGATGGGTAATGTCAGACAGTTTTATGTTCCTGGACCCAAAAATGTTTAAGGATGAATGATTCAAACTTCTCACAGGAGATGAACTACGTCTGTTCTGTCCACTTAGTTAAGGGTGTGGAGCAAATTCTACTGAGCTCCTTTCAGCCATTAATTTCAAGGATCCTACCTCAATGCCCTTCAGTTGTGTGTTAAGTCCTGTAACATCTGCCTTGTGAGGTTTGCTTTTTCCTTCTCCAGCTTGCTATGGGAAAGGGTAGTATGAGAAGAGGCATGCTTCTCACGAGTTTTCCTTGTTTTTATTGCTTCTATCACCCTGTGTCTCCTTTGGGGAAAGCAGGCTGCAAACACATACCCGGCACTCTCCAAAAAACTTTGAAATTGTTCTTAGTCTTGTGGTAGTCTGATCCAGCACAATTAATAGATAATTCTTGTTTGTAGCACAGAAGAGATTTACAGTAGAGACCCTACTGTGGCAGGGATGCCTGAGATCTCCCTTCCCAGCTGAGTGGCTGTTTTTTGAAGGGATACTGTTTAAGGGGTTTTGCACTTAATAACTTCAGGAGTGACTAAAAGAATGGCAATGAAACTCTGTGGGATGTGTGAAATGTGGCATATGTAAAGCTAAGTCTGTGGGGCAGAAAACCCACCTTAAAACAATAGGTTTGATTTTCTGTGTGCGCGAGGTATCAAGATCCCAGGCATCATCAAATATGTACACTTGGAGACACTGGGATCCAGCTGTCATTTCACTCTCATATTAGTACTAAGCAACTTTCCAATAAGCTGTTCTCTATCCAACTTGAAAGTACGGAAACAAAATTGAATGAGCAAACATTGGAAGAAAAAGATTAACTCTGTGCGTATGAAGTTTTCTACCCTTACTTATGTTTGTTTATTGCTCTTGGCAAAACTGCTTTTTAATTCTCAAATTTATAGCTAATAGTGTCAGAGATTTATTAGACTAGAGCGGATCACTGCTGTCATTCACTCAGACTTCCCATGCACCAGAAGCAAAGCATTGCAGCCAGTTTGCCTGTTTTGAATTCAGATGTGAAATGTGTTAAGAAACACAACCGATTTGAAAAGCTCTTCTGCCCATGGCAGAGTTGTAATTTCACTCCCAATTTATCAACTGACAATAAACAAAAATTCCTGTCTTCAATTTGAGGAACTCAGTTTCATATGAAATTAGTCAGAAGCTTTGGGTTTTACTTACTAAGGCAGTGAAGGGAAGCTAACCTCAGAGAAGCAGATGTGAACTTTTGCAAAACCAGACCATTGTGCAAATTACAAGAGGCCTCTGACAAAACTTCACTGAGTAAGAAAGGTTTATTTGTGTCTGTGAGTGGGGAAAGAAACTTGAAACTCAGGAGTTTTTGATTCAGGCAAAACACATTAGGCTGCAATCCAATGTCTTCCAGTATTTGATGGCATTGAGCAGCACAGAGGATGGGGTATAATTAAAAAGGATTCAGGATAATTAAAATGAAAGAAAAACTCCCTCTGTGTTCACAGAGGCAGTGGCAAAGCCAGGTGATTAGGTTCTTTTTGAGGGTGGTTTTGGATTGGCAAAGGGAGATTAGCTCTTGTGAAAGCCTTGCTCTGATTTCTAATTTTTAACTGGTTTTCTCATTTCTTCCAATCTTTCTTTGCTGTTGCTATGAAAAAGACTTTGATTAGAGGACAGAAAAAGAACTGGGAAAAGATAGAGAAGTCAGAATACCTTGTTTAAGTTTCCACTCTTACCTAAAAAGAAATAATAAAACCCCCACTACCTGTAATTAGGATAATTACCCACCCCTCCAGCTATGATGTAGATTTTCAAAGGAACAGTTTCTTCAGAGTTTGCAGGAGACTATCTGATGGAGAAAGGCCCAGATCCTATAATAAGAAACATTTGTTGAAACGTCTGTTATTCCACATTTACAAAAGAAATCACTTTCATTACTTCCACTTTGCAGATGGACAAAAGTGTGAAATGAATAGACAAGGGTCATTCCAGAAGACGCGAACCCAAATTTCGTGGGCCCTGTGAAAATACACAAACCATCAGAAAGTTCCACTGCATTTGGTAAGAGGCATTTAGTCTCACTGGATCCCAGTGTAGTGTTGGTTCAGTGAGTAAAGATGGGGGATCTTGCCCCTAAAAAAGGTCCTGCCTTGGCAGTCTGATGAGACAGATTGAAACAGAGTGGTAGCCCAGAACTGGATTGAAAGGATGTACTGGTTTCGGCTGGGACAGAGTAGTGGCTGGGACAGATTAGTAGCTGGTACAGTGCTGTGTTTAGTGTGAGAATAATGTTGATAACACACTGATGTGTTAGTTGTTGCTAAGTAGCCCTTATCCTAAATTAAGGATTTTTCAGTTTCCCATGCTCTGCCAATAAGCAGGTGTACAAGAAGCTGGGAGGGAGCAAGGCCAGGACAGCTGGCCCGAGCCAAGGGGATATTCCATACCATAGAATATCATGCTCAGCGTATAAACTGGGGGGAATTGGCTGGGGGAGGTGGATCTCTGCCTGGGCATTGGTCAGTGGTGAGCAATTGCATTGTGCATCACTTGTCTTTTCTTGGGTTTTCTTTCTCTTTCTTTCTGTCATATTCGTTTTAATGACTGCTACTACTATTATTAACAATAATTTTATGATTTTTGTTATTATTTTGTTTTATTTTAGTTATTAAACTTCTTATCTCAACCCACAAGTTTTACTTTTTTTTCAATTCTCTTCCTCATCCCACTGGGACAGGGGAGGAGTGAGCGAGCGGCTGCGTGGTGTTTAGTTGCTGGCTGAGGTTAAACCAAGGGGGCATCTGAGTTGCAATATGTCATGCCCAATCCCATTTTCATTTTACATACTATACATTGGTTGGGTTAATCTTATGAAGCTTAGAAACAGTCTTACAAGAAAGCTTAGGTATTGTGGTTTAACCCCAGCCAGCCACTAAGCATCACACAGCTGCTCACTCACCTCCCCGCCCCCCCGCAGTGGGATAGGGGAGAGAATTGGAAGAGTAAAAATGAGAAATCTTGTAGGCTGAGATACAGACAATTTAATAGGTCAAGCAAAAGCCACGCACACAAGCAAAGCAAGACAAGGGATTCATTCACCACTTCCCACTGGCAGGCAGGTGCTCAGCCATCTCCAGGAAAGCAGGGCTCTATCACACGTAACGTTTACTTGGGAAGACAAACGCCATCACTCCAAACATCCCCCACTTCTTTCTTCTTCCCCCAGCTTTATAGGCTGAACATGAGGTTGTATGATATGGGACATCACTGTGGTCAGTTGGGGTCAGCTGTCCCAGCTGTGTCCCCCTTCCAGCTTCTTGTGCACCCCCAGCCTACTCGCTGGTAGGGTGGGGTGAGGAGCAGAAAAGACCTTGACTGTGTGTAAGCACTGCTCAGCAATAACAAAAACATCCCTGTGTTATCAACACTGTTTTCAGCAGAAATCCAAAACACAGCCCCTACCAGCTACTGTGAAGAAAATGAACTCTATCCTAGCCAAAACATTAGGAAATTAGAGGGTTTTCCGTGGTCTAATTAATAGACAGGTGGATTTTTAAGATCATTAGACCACTTTTTCCAGCATCCTGTTCAACTCAGGCTGCAGAATTTTACCTGTTGTCTCCTCAAACATGTTGAAATGGATCAAAGCTCTTTGATTTCTCATCAGAAAACTACAACAAGCAAGAGAATTTCCCATTTAAATGTTATCTCAAATACAATGTTTTGCTGAGATATGTGGGAAACTGCTGAAGTGCTAGACAGGAAACAAGCTGACACCTTGGAGAATAAAAGCTTGTGAAGGAATCTTAAAACTGGGAAGGAAGAATTTCCCACCAACAAAAAGATGTGGAAATACACCCACACAGTTGTTTATTCACTTGAATAAAAAGGAAATTAGGTATCTGGAATAGGTTGTACATGACAATGTCCAGACATGCAGATGGAGTTATGTGGCAATCAAAGAAGGTATGAGGTTACCCAGAAGATACCTTGAGAAGAAGCAATAGCAGAGAGAACAGATGGACTAGACAGGAATAGCAGCAAATAAGTCACAGGAGTGGAGCTGCCTAGTTTCTGGCTGGACAATTGTATTTAGGAAAGAAGGAAATCCCATAAATCAAATGTCAGTTGTCTGGACTTGAGGACATGAAGAGATGGAGGAACAATGACTTCCTTTGATTTGTTAGTGCTTTAACAGCCATAAACATGGCTTAAAATGTTTACTTTGCATCCGTCTGGAATTTGACTGCTTTCAGGTTCCTGGCACTGGTCCAGTCATCTCTCTGTCTGATGTTACTGGTGTACAGTGCTCTAGACACTTCTCATACTTTGCATGATGGAGTGTCACTGTGCAGCGTTTCCAGTAGATACTCATGGATGATGGGCAGGCACACCTAAGTGTTTCTCAACTATGTAATAAAGTATTTGTAGAATGACTTCACTCCTGAATAGAGTCAATGGAATGGAATGACAACAGGAAGAGTCAAAGAGCAATGGCTACTGTCTGTCTACCCTTTGTTGTTCTGAGATAGTTACACCCTCTTTTTTTTTTTTTTTTTTTCCAAGAGGAGTCTTGGTTTTGACTTAACCAAATACAAGGTGATTTGAGCATTACAGTAATGGATAGATATGATTAGTTGTTTGGAGTGGGATGTGTATGAGAAGGAGAGTGACTAGGAACGTACCTTATGTTAAAGCTTGGGACGTAAATCACCTGGATGGAGCTGGCCTAGATGTAAGATCACACTGCCCTAAGTAGAGACTCCTTCATTTTGCATCAGAAGAAAATAGTGCTTGCGTGACACCATCTGTAAATCAATGCAGAGCTGGCTATGTAAGTATTACACAGATGTAACACTTACTAGCAGTAATTACTTACCTTTGTTGGTACAGTTATTTTAACTAATTTGCTAATTACCTGTGTCATGGTAATTAATTGCCCACTGAACTCCTGGAATATATATGGAGACACCTTATGCAAAACTCTGGCTGGCTGGGTATTTACTTTACTGTTATTCCATGAGCTGCTTTGAGCATTTACAACTTATCACCGGGTTATGTTTCTGATACTGTCATCACAGCTTGCTGGCTGCTTTTCACAAACTATCTAGCATTGCAGTGAGTCTCCAGTAAAGTACCTGAATTCATTAAGGTCTCCCCATTTAAAGCAGAAGAACTGTCCCTGAAGCTGCTCAGTAGTCACTGCAGAGAGAGTCTTTTGAGAATAATTTCCATGGTTTTTGCACTGCACAGCTCAAGAGGAGGAAAAATCCCAGTGTGGAAATAGAGAGGGTCTCTTAGGGTTTTGTCAATGGACTGCTTCAGTCTTTCTCTGCTGCATGAAGCAGCAGTTGAGTCCTATTTTGTGAGGTGAGTGGAGGGAATACATAGTGAAATAATCCAGGAGGTTTAAAGTATTTTGATTTTAGATATAAATTGGTCTCTATTACCAACTATTTTACACAAAGAAAATGTTTCACCAGATGGCCCAGAACTTGAAAGGATAATCTTGAGTTTTACTTTCTCAAGCTCATGTAAGAATCCCACTCATTCTGCTCCGTTCCAAGCTTGAGCTGACCAAACTGAGCTAAGTCAGTGGCAGACAATCCATGAACAAATGATTGCTCATGCATCTCCTGTCACAGCCTGTAAAAACTCAAGACCAAGAGAAAGAGAGGGACAGAAGTACACTGAAGGGAGAATTCACATCAGAGGCAACCAGTGACACTGAACCTTTATGTAACGCTGTGCCAGATTCAGAACAGTGGAAAGAAACCCGTGACTTACACAGGACTCACAAACACAACCTGGGGAGAAAAACACAGGAAGAATCACTGCCTTTCAGATATGGTAGGCTGTTTCAGGGGAGCAAAACTTCATAGGGTGCATCATAATCATTGGCTGATACGAGAAGGAGCACAGCAACCAATGCTGAGAGTAAAGTCAAACCAAGCCGTAAAAATTAAACTGGCAGGGGAAGTTGTGGAAGCCACAAAGAGGTGTCCAAGCCTGCAAGGCAGACCAGTGGGGTGGCAAAGCTTGTGGAGTGCTGGGGCCAGGGGCACGTTAAGACAGGTAAGATGAGCTGTAGGAAAGGGAAATAGAGGACAAACTTTCTGTACTGCTAAACGCAAGCAAGCAAAATTGTAGGATGTTTCACAGAGCATATACACAGATATAAGATGCACTTTTGGCTTGTGTACCAAAGAGGAAAGTGGAATGATTCACACAGTTGAGCAGAGTTACCTTCAGCTACCTTGACATGGAAAGTTTCAGGCATGGGGCTAAGAACTCAGGAAACTAATTAGAAAGTCTTGAAGTTTGAAGGTCTGAGATGATGCCAGTAATTCTGACCTTGCTTTCATCAAGCAGTCCCTGCTGAGCAAATTCTAGCCTGGATCTTCAACGTGCAACAGTCATATAATTCCTGCTGCTCCTGATGGAGATATTCCGTTGCCTATTCTGAAGGCAGCTCGCTATCTCTGTCCTGTGGTTTCCAGTGGCGTTTAGACAAGTTGTTTGGTACTGCTTTCTGCAACAGCCCACAAGTTAGAGGGAGCCTACGGCAATTGCTTGGGTACCTTCACTCATTAATCTGCGTACCTTCATTACATGCCCAAAGTTAGGTGAAACTGAGTCTAGGCCTTCATATACCACCTGGAGAACAATTATTCCTTCTTTGGAAAAAATTGTCCCTTTTAGGTATGTGTCTGTGCATTATCTCTTAACACTTCTGAAGTGTTTGCCAAGGAGTGGCTTGCCTTCAGACATTTTTATCTGCTTGTTTGTTCTTTCTGGACAGCTCCTACTAAATTAAGCCATATATTCATTCATACAGACAACATCCCACTAACCAGGTCAATACACACTAGTCATAAATTATTACAGAACAGGTCCAAATCCATCACTGAGGCATCCATTGATTATCCATACAGCTACTCTCTGTAAATGAACACTTTGTATGCAAGGTCACTGTAGAATTCAGCTATTTTTAAAAGGCTGTTAATAGCAACACGGAAGCAGGCTTTGATTGAACTGGAAGTGTAATTTTCAATTAAGAGCCTTCACTCAGTCTTCCTTCCATTAGGGTCTAATTAGATTTCAGGAAGACACGAAGTTTCAGAGGCTTGAGCCCTACAGCCTCTCCATTAGCTGACACCATATGCTTTGCGGTTTCCATTGTCAAGTCCCGATTAATTTGCTAACGTTAATTTTAACTCTAGCTGAGATGCTTCACCAGGGACCTGATTAATGGACTAGCTGTAACCAGCCCATCCCTGCTTCTTTTTGCCATCAGTTATACAGTAATGAGGTTAGTGAACATCAGACTGGTAAGTTTTTTTCTCTACTGCTCTGGGAAATGCATATGTTTCATTTGGACTATGTAAACAAAGGAATGGTCCCTCCAGTTTGTCACCTGGATTAGCTTGCTAGGTTACAGATGCTCTCTCCTGACCTGCTCCTTCCTGTATCACTTTGTCTCTCTGTGATACCTATGGTATACATACAAACCATGGATCTGTAAAGATCCCTTGGGCAGTCATTTTTTCATAAATTTTCCTTCCTCCTGTTCCACCCTTTTCCAAATGCTTTGTTAGGTGCAAAGAGTGAAGGCTTGGTAGAGCACATCTAGTATGAAGCAACTAACTTCACTCCATCTGTTCTCACATTCTTTCAACTGAAACAAAATCTGAGGCTGTGGCTGCTGATATAAACTGAACAAGTTCTTGTGAGTACTCCCAACAAATGCTGTTAATTTAGCTAAAGGTAGACTGTGGTAAGAAATGTACATCAGTGGTCCAAGAAGCATTATCTGGAGATCCGTTTCCTGTTGGTGATGAGAGATGCAACAGACTCGTGCTCATTGGAAGGGTTTTTGCAACACAGACAAAATATTGAAACAGTGGAAATCACTTTTAAGTGAGGGCCAGCTTTTGCTGGGTACATATCAGATATCACAAATTAGAGCTTTTGGTGGTGGCATTTTCATAGCTGTCAGACTGTAGGATTTACACCATGTTAAGCAACTCTATTCAATAGGCATTCAGATATGCTAAGGTATGGATAAAGGGGGTGACATAGGCAGACAGGTGATGGGATGCTCACCAAATAGTTAATAAGATCCTGGATGGGTTTTGTAGCCAAATCTCTTCTGTGCTTCAGCTGTAGAGCATGTGTAATACTTTTCTTGCAGCTCCGCTTGCTGTTTGGATTTCAGCCCGAAGTGTGCTAGCTCTTCAGCATAATTCTGAATGATTTGCAGTAAATAAAGAAACAAGTCAGCTCACTTCTGTCTTGGAAATAATAAAATCCACCACTGAAGTATAATCTAGTACAGTGATATTTCAGTCTGTGAGGATCTTGTATATGGCCCAAAGGGAGCTGCAGCTGCAGCAGGTCTCTAGCTGGGAGGGACTGTTGCACTTCCCTAGCTAGTGCGGCTGTGAAAGATCATAAGAACATCCAGGCTGTGCATCAAGTCCATCTTTATGACATTCAGATCCTGAACTGCTGCCTCAGACACACTGATTGGATAAACACAGACCTTCTGTATTTAGGGGATTCCTCCCAGTCCCCTTCTTATTTCTCTGTGTGGTTTTGGCTGCCAGGCTCTCCTTTAAAAGAAGCCACTGCAATAATATCTTATTGACTTGGTTTTATAGGAAAAGAAAGGGTTGTAATAACTTTTTATTGACATTGCTTTTCCAGAGAGACATAGATATAAATCACCAGCCTGCAAGAGTCAGAATGCTCTCTTTGTTTTCTGGGACCGCAGTCCCTGGGTTTCCCAGCAGGAGCTACCCAACATTTCTGGCTAAGTGCTGTCAAAAAACTCCTTCATCAAATGTAGTTGAAACAAGCCAAAAGGACAGAAAGTTGCTGGGGTTGTGACTGACAATGGGGGAGACCAATAGTGCTTGAGAGCTGAGGCTCTATTGCAACCAAGAAGCTAAGAAATGGCTAAGTCAGCACACTGCTGCAATGAGGTATCCCATACAGAAAACCTGAATGCAATGTAAAACTTCAGCAAAGATTTTTTGCAGTTGATCTTAGCTCTTTGCAGTGTGAATCCTGGAGGGAATACAGGAGTTGAGAGAGGGAAGAGCAGTTTATATCTTTTGAGTATAGACCAGATAAAGAGAATGATTAACAAGTGTAGGGTTTTGCTACAGTATTTTAAGAACGCTGTCAATATCCTTCCTCCCTCTTGCCTTCCCCAGCCTCGATGTAAAGGTCTAAAATTAGATAGCTGATTAAGGAGAGCTGCAGGGCGATCTAAATACATCAGTCTTGCTTGTAATGAGGAGCATGGTTACATTTCTGCAATGATGATGAACCTCGGGGCCAGGGGTGGCTGGATACTGAATGTTCTCTCTATTGAACTTCCCAAGCAGCCTTTACTTCTCAGCGTCTCTGAATCGTTGAATCTGATTACATGAGCTCTCTGAGAAAGGAAGGTGCTGGGGATTGATCTGGGCAATTTTTTTTTTCCCAGGGTGAGAGAGGCTGATCACCTTTCTAGACTCTTTAACTTGTTTGCCAGCAAAATGGGCTGCCTCATGCCCATTTCCCTTTTTACCTCCCAGCAAGAAATGTGTAGCAAAACCACACTGAAAGGTTTGCCTTGCCCTAACAGGCCTTTATTTACAGTCTTTTACACTTAAAGCTACATCTTACAGTTCTTTTTAAAGACTAATGGCCCATTTCATGTGCCAAATGAAGAGCTTTTTTTAGCCAAAGAGTAAAGATGTGTCCTGCACTGGAGAAGCAGAAATCCGTAAGAGGGAGAAAAAGCCCAAACCTCCCATAACAGCACGAGGAAATAAAATTCTCCTAAACAATTTGAGGGTTTTTTGGTGGATTTTTTAAATTATTATTATTATTATTTAAAATAAATAATATTATCGCATACCCCAAACAAACTAAACAACTTTTCTAGTCTCTAGGCCAGATCCAGAACTGCACTTTCTCTTGTAAGCAGAAACCTCTCCTGACCAAGGCTCTTTTTCTGCCTCCACCAGAGTTCAGTTACATGTAGCGAATCATTTTAGGAAAGGTCTAAGGACTCTCCTGGGATTTATGTCTGTAAAGGATGATTGAAAGGACAGGTAAGTGCCAAAACATGGAGTTGCAGTCCTTATAAGTATACACTTCAGCTGCTGCCTTAACATCACAGACTTTCTTTGCTTAGAGTTTAGAGAGGTTTCATGCCTCAAGCTGTCTTGGACTGAGCAACCCATTCTCACCTAAGCCAGAAAAGTAACCTTCATCTGCCCACATTCCTGGAGGTGGGGTGTCAGGAAGCTGTTCCAAAACATATAGTCCCATGATCACCCAAATAATGTTTAAAGAGGCAGCCGCAGGATTCTGCCACCCATGGGCTCAGCCCAGAGTTTCTCTGCTCCCAGAATCAGACCCAAAGTATTTACCTTGTCTACTAGAACTTCTGGTTTGTTGTTTGTGGGAAGGAGCAGTTCCAGCAGCCACAGCACAGAAAGGGCTAGAGAAGAAGCATTCCACAGCCTTTCCTGAGGGCTGAGGACCCTGTGAGACTGAAAAATCATCTAAAAAGAGTGAGATATGTCCACATAGGCTTGTTGCTGCTATTTGGTTGTTCAATTTTTCCACTGTACTTGTGACCTGCAGAGGGGGAAAGATGAGAAAGAGCTGCTTCTGGACTTGAGTCCTCTTGGAGGATACTTATGGTCACTTCAAATTCAAGGTTGAAAGCCATTTACATCTCTGCTTTCTCCTACAGAAAGGGCACTTACTTTCTGACAACCAGAACAGTTCTTTCAGACTCCAGGTGGCAGGAACACATTTCCCCTGTTTGCTTGTTTGCCATCACACCTGACTCTTCTGGCTTAATCAGTGTTTCAGGAAGGAAATGGAGAGAAGTTCTGTAAGCTTAAAGGGCTCTGTAAAGAGTAGTATGGGGGAAAAAATATACAAAAGAAATAGGGCCTCAGTTTAGTAGCTAGTGGGTTGTGTCCTTTCCACTTTTCTGTTACCAAAGGAAAGAGAAGAAAAGAAAAAAAAAAAAGAGGAAAAGAAAAGCCGGCAAAGAAGAAAGTGCAAAAGTCTGTCAGTTCAGGCTTAAAGCTTGAGGAAGGAATTTAGTATTCTGCACAACATCCTCCTTAATGCTTCTTCTTGCTGCTCTTGCTTCTGCACGTGCTAATTCATCTTAATTATAGAATATTTGGACAGCTCAGAGCAAAGTTCTTTGTTGACAGTGCTTGAACAAGAGAAGGTATTCAGGCTCATGAATAGGCGCTGTGCTGAGAAAGTCTAATTGGCTTGCTAGGACTGACAACGGATTACACAAGTGAGGCTAGTAGTGTGCCTGGATTTTGCACAGATTTTCTTGAGCTTTCTGTTCTCTTGCTGGCTCTGCTATCCTCCTAGCCTCTCTGCCTCCCTGCATCTTGCCTTTCCTACAGAGTGAACTAACAGACCGGGGCAAAAAGGAGCTTTAAGTACAGTGAGGGTTTCACCAGAATATTTAGAAACCAGTGTTTTAGAAGGTGTCTTATTTCTGAACAAACCCATATATGTAGCTCCGCCCAATCTCAGAAGCAGAGTATTAACAGTAATAGTAATAATATTAATATTAACAGTATCAGTGGCTTGATTGCTATGGAAATACGGTCTCAAGTAAGGTGAATTTAATGACTGGATAACTATCTGATTTTCAGCTTCGAGCCACAAAAAACACTGGAGGGCCAAACCAGGGGTCAGGCTCAGGTCACTGCTTCTCAGAACTGAGAAGCAGCACAAGCCAATGTCAAGGAATCGTGAGAACTTCTCTGTATCTCAGTGGATTTTGTCCTCCTTTGCCGGTGAAGATGCTCTTTGCAGAGTGCAAAGATGCCCTCTGCTCTGGGCTTGACCATTTCCTTGGAGTCACCCGGTTACCCTACAGAGGAGTGTGAAAGTCTCTATTTTAAGGAGGTTATTATCTCCCGGGACAACCAAAGTGAAATTGCCATTCTCCTTGGAAATAAGCAGTGGTGCTTGAATACCAGGCTATTCTAATGCATGTCTGTCCTGCTGGGAGTGACCTTCCAGAAACTTCTTTTCTCTGCAAGACATCTCACCCCCAAAGGCATCCCATTTTCTGCTGCCTATCTATGCAGACAAGGAAGGAGGTTTTATTTAGGTACCTCTCATTTGCACTTGAAGTCAATTACTTTTTCTGTATGGAGACCACAGGGTGGTCCATTTCAGCATAAGAGGATGTATTATCTGGACTGTTTTGAATGGTAGAGAACAAATGACACAGTTTACTAAAGAGGAGAAAATTTCAGGGATAAGTGATCTAAAACAGAGCCTGCTGCTTTATGGGGTAATGTGGAAAAGTTTGTGTCATAGTTTGTATACCACTCTCCACCTCTTCCCTAGGATGTCTTCTGCTTGTATAAGGTGAAAAAAGTTGCACGTTTTTTTGGTCATGACAAACCCCAGAGTCACTCTGCAGTGTCCAAGTCTGTTGCTTCCCATTTCTACAATGACTTATGCAGCTGGAAGCCAATTAATTTGGAAGATTGCAATGTGCAGTATATTGTGTTATTGTCATTATTTTGGTCACACCCAATTTAAAGCCTAAGTCTGTCAATTGTTGTAAACCCTTCCAGTTGGCTCTAGCTGTCTCTACTGGGGAGTGACTGAAGTCCATTCCTATTCCAGCCTACTTTTTACTGGCAAAAGTGCTAAATCATCCTCCAGAGCCTCCAGCAGCTTTCTGCAAGGTTAAACACAAAGGCCACAAAGGCCATGTCACAGCTGCTAGTGCAAAAATCACAATTTGGTACAGAACCAAGAATCAGGAATTACCTCCTCGGCATTCATAGCCATGCTCAGAGCAGGCAGAGTAAGACCTACTAACTCATGTGGGACTCATCAGGACTCGATTTTCCTACTGTTTGGACCCACATGACCATCTCCTCCTAGTCATCAGGACATGCCCTTGATAAAATGTGAACCATAACAGAGTAGCCTGCTTACTGCTCTGCTACTTAGATAAGATGCTAATATTAATGTCTGTGTCACTGCAGTTGCAGTTTTGTTTTAATAAACACAAAATCCATAGCAACCAAAGGCCCAAATCTCATAGAAAGTCTAAGGAATTTGTGCAACTTTAAGATCCCCTTGAAATCACAGCCTATGAAAGAGGGAAGTTCTGCAATTAATTTGGCCAGTCTCTTCTGGCACTACCAAAGACTAATGTTACTTCCAGTGGCTGGAAAAGTGTCTGGGAAAACATTTCTAGGACATAACTTCCTCCAAGGGGTACCACCTTCTGTGGTAAAAAATGCAGGAGGAAGGGACAAGTGACACATCACCTCACCCAGATCCATCCTCAGGTCAGAATCAGTTTTACCCGAACAATTCCTGGGACATGTTAATCTATTCAGGGCCTCGCCAGCTTTTTTGTGATGTCTCACTTAAATCCTCCTTGCTTGCTTTTAAGCCAATACTTTCTTCTATCCACAGTGGACATGTGTTTATTTATTTATGACTCACTTTACACTACTTTCAGTGCGTATGAAAATCTGCTATTCTAATTCCTCTATTTTTCAATCACTGGACTTAAACCAGTTAATTTCTTTCAGTCTTTCCAAGTTAAGTTGAACTTTCTAGATATCTGGTGATGCTTGTTCTTGTGCTGATAATTATTTTTAAGTTAGTTATGTTACGTCTTTCTCAAAGAACAGTTTCCAAACCTGGGTGCAGCGGTGCAGCAGGGCAGAGAAGACAATTTCACACATCTCTCCTACAGCAATCCTGTTAATGCACCATTTGGTGTTTGTGTTTTGTGTAACGACACAACAGGATCCTAGGGCTCCACAGAGCTCGCTCTTTAAAAATTTTGAGAATGAGGAATAGACACAAGATGCAGTATTTTCTTTATATGTAATTGTATAAGTAATTTTTCAGTGTCCTTTTTTTTTTAAATCCCGGAGTGAACAAAAGTGAGGCATACCATTTTAGCTCATAATGCTCATATTCCTATAGGAGTCTGTGAGAGAGATACAACTTTATGTCTGGTTCAAGACTACTCTTAACTTTAAACCCAGCAATATTCATACAGCAACCAGTGAGGTTTCCAAGACTAAGCATGTGTTTGAATGTTTTGCTAAACTATGAAGCTCATGCAAGGAAATACAAAGTGGTGTCTCTAATACCTTCTAGCTGGTGGCATTAGACTGTTAGATTAGATTATTTGAAAATATTATTATAAGTTTGAAATGGTCATTACATTGTAAAGGACTTTGAACTTTCTCTTATGTGCCCCTTTTCATACTCAGTCCAAGTTGCCACTTGCCTGTCTGCAAGCTTGAGGGCAGCCAGCAACATCCCCACCAAGGGCTACAGTTCAGGCATACAAATGCATGGCAACTCTGTAATAAGTTAGTAAAAGACATGCATATATATAAATATACATGAATATATATAGGTATATCAGATCTTGTTATATGTAGCAACAAGTTTCCATAGGTACTATTTTTTCCAGTAATGTTTAGATATGCTATAGAACAGCAACTGGGCTGACAATGGAAATGTGTGACTAGGATAGTTACAACATGCAAGGTAAGAGTTATTTTTTCTGTTTTCTATTTTATAATAACTAAATATTGTTGTCTTGCTAGTGTTATCTCAATGACAAGTACGAAATTCTGTTGCTTTGTACGCTACTTTTCTCATAAACCTTGGTTGCAGGATACCACAACTGCAGGTCGCTATCAGGACAGACCAGCAAAGAAAGATTTTGATGATGTTTATAAAGTTCTTGTGGGATTGGATTCAGCTGTTCCTGGGATAAGAGCTGACCTTGAATATTGCAACAGTTTTGCCCAACTTGAGATGAATGGAAGAATAGAGGTAAGGAAGAGAACAAGGAGAAGAAATGTCCGCAAAAGGAAAATATATATAATCAGGTTTTCCTGGGGCAGGCGGGGAGCCCAATAAACATGGTGTTATCCAAACCACAGATGGTCCATGAGAGAGTGCAGAAAGAGGGAGGATGAGTGACCTTTGGAAAACCCTAGTGAATGCAGCAGCTCAGTAGAAGCTCCCTGTCACCGGTTGCCTCAAGAACATTTTCCTACCTTGCCTTTTCTTTTCTTTGAAGTGAGGCACTGTCAGGACTGCTTGTACTTTTTGTTTTCAGCTGTCACCCAGTCCTGCTGCAGTCAGAGTTGAATTTATCAGCCCTGTCATGGAGGTGCAGCTACTGAAATAACTGCAAATAGGAAAGGCTTTGAGTGCTGCAGCAAACAGCTACTGGCTGGATGGGCTCTCCTGAGAAACAGCATTCAACCAGAAGGAATTAGGAAACTACTGAGTAAGACAGGCCAAACATCCCTTATCCCAGGAAAATGAATCTTCCTTGCTTGGCTTGGTTTGTGGCAGGTGGGGTGGATGGATTACCTATGTGGTGGTCAGAGGCATTGTTTGCCCACACTGTACATACCTTTCCTTGGTCCAGCCCCATGACACGGCTCCGCCAGCATTGTGTGGTGGTGGGGACTGCCTACTGCAACAGCTGCATCACCAGCATGCACCACTGGGTGGGTTACCCTGGGCTGTACCTCGAGGGAGTGCTACAGTCCCCTTTTAGGTCCCCTGGAACGTGCACTTCCAAGTCTGGGCTGTAAGACTGGAAGGAGAACTCAAGCGCTGTACCCTGCTCACTCCAACATCTCTCTGGGGAAACCACTACGAAAGGACCCTGCTTAGATTAAGATGCCATGAGTAATTTACTATGGAGATTTCTGCGTGCTAAAACCTCTTTGGCAGCAGACTTTGGACATGTTCTTACGCTGGGGAAATGTTTAAAAGCAGAAGTCAAATGTGCTGGCCAGGCTTTCAAGGGAGATAGCCTCAACAGCTGAAGAAGCTTCTCTACCTTGAACATCCCCACTAATTTATGATTGATTGATTTTTAAATTTTTTTTTTAGCTTTGGCATTTCTGGCGGCTGGAAGCTCAGCAGAAACCTCACGACTACCCTTTCTCTTTTGAAACTCCTACAGGGCCAAATAGCAGCCTTGACCATGCTCAGCAGGAGGATAAAGTACAGTGAGCAGGACATGTCTCCTGTCCTCCCTGTCAGTTTGAGCTTTTGTATCAATACTTTACAGTGCTACCACTTACTGGCAGCAAAACTCAGTGAAGTGTTTATAAAAGCTTTTTGTGAAGGAATGGCAAAGTTGTTTTGAATATCACTGCTGAAGGTGAGGAAAGGGAAATAGATAGTAAAACAACCCCCTCAATATATTTATGGCACGACTTGTATAAGAAGGATCATCCCCAACTTCATGGCTCTTGGAAGAGCAGCAGCAGCTGCAACTGACCTGCAGATGTTGGCCTCTCAGAGGGACCCACTGATCACCTGCTCCAATTTGCTTTTGCCAGGAGCTGGCTGAAAACAGAGGCACTGACGGCTCTGCTGGGATGGAGGCTTACTCCTGAAAGGAGAAAGACTTGGGGGGCTGGGTGCAAAGTGGCAACACTGACACCATTGCAACCAACAGGGGAATAAGCCAGAACAACCAGAGCAGCGATAAATGTTCCTTAGCTGCCTCCCAGGATGTGAACCAGAAGACCAACCGCCTCAAGTGTACGTATACCAATGCATACAGCCTGGGGAAAAAGAAGGAATTGGAGCTCCACACCCAGTCAGAAAGTTTTGATATTATAGGAATAACTGAAACATGGTGGGGCAACTCACATGACTGGAGGACAGTGATGGAAGTCTATAAGCTGTTTCATAAAGACAGGAAGGGAAGAAGAGGTGGAGGAGTCATGCTCTTTGTTAAGGAGCGCCTTGAATGTATATGTCAACTATGGCGATTTTGGAAGCCCCATTGCATGCCTCAGAGGGGTTGTCTCCAAGGGGGATCTTACAGTAGGCATCTGCTACTGACCTCCAAACCAAGATGAAAAGGCTAACTAAGCAATATTTGGATCACTTACGCAAGTTTCAGGTCAACAGAACTTGGTTCTTATGGGTGACTTCAACTACCCAGACATTTGTTGAAAGAAAAATACAGCAGCTCACATATCATCCATCAAGTTCCTGGAATGTGTAGAGGACTGCTTCCTCATACAAATGTTAGATGTGCCAATGAGGAATGAGGCACTGCTGGACTTGCTACTCACTAACCAAGAAAACTTGCTTTGTAGTATCTTGGTTAGTGATAGCCTTGGCTGCAGTGACCGCAATATTGTGAAAGCTGGGATCCTGCTGAGCATGCAGAAGGTTAGTACTAAGACAAAGGTTTAGATTTTAGATGAGCAAACTTCGGCTTGCTCAGAGCTCATTTGGGAGGGATTCCATGGGAAGCTTCCATGGAGGACAAAGGAGCTAGTGAATGCTGGGGACTTTTCAAGAACGCTCTGCTGGAAGCATAAAACCAGTTTTTACTTTAAAGCTAAGGGAAGTAGGTGGAGCAAGAGACACCCTTGGCTTAAATGCAAACTTCTGACTGCTCAAAACCAAAAGAGATGTGTACCAGAGATGAAAAAGTGGATAAATACCCATCAACAACTACAAGGGCATTGCCAGGGCGTGTAGTGATGCAGTTAGAAAAGTAAAAGCTCAGCTTGAATTGAAATTGGCCAGAGACGTCAAAAACTACAAGTAAAGGTTCTTGAGGTAGGTAAACAAGAAGCACAAACAGAAAGGAAATACTGGCCTGCTGTTAAATGGGAGAGATGAACTGGTCCCCAACAACACTGGGAAGACAGAGGTTCTCAAAAGTTTCTTCACCTCTGTGTTTACCAGCACTGTTGGGCCATAAGCTCAAATCCACATTGATGCAAACACAGACCCGCCCTCAGTGAAGGAAGAGATGGTATGTGAACTGTCACACGAGCTTGACCCCTACAAATTGATGGGCCCTGACAATATCCACCTGAGGGTGTTATGAGAGCTGGTGGATGTTGTTGCGAGGCCACTCTCCACAGTCTTTGAGAAGTCGTGGAGATTGGGGGATGTCCCAGAAGACTGGACTAAGGCTAGTGCCACCCCCATCTTCAAGAAGGGCTTAAAGGAAGACACAAGAAATTATAGGCCTATCAGTCTTACTTCAGTCCCTGGGAAAGTTATGGAATGAATCCTTCTGGCATCTATCACAAATCAAATGAAGCACATGATTGGGAAAAAACAGCACGGATTCACCAAGGGCAAATTATGCTTCACAAACCTGACTGCCTTCTACAACAGAGTAACCCACTTGGTTGATGTGGGGTGAGCAATGGTCATTACCTATCTGGATTTCTCCAAGGCTTTCGATACGGTTCCCCACAGACTCCTCCTAAAGAAACTGGTGCATTATGGTCTAGACAAGTGGTCTGTGCAGTGGGTGGGGAAATGTCTGACAGGCCACACCCAGAGGGTGGTAGTAAACAGCTCTTTTTCAAACTGGCAACATGTCACAAGTGGGGACCCACAGGGATTGATATTGGGCCCAACACAGTTTATTCTCTCCATAAGTGATCTGGATGATGGGATCAAGTGTACCCTGATGAATTTTGCTGATGACACCAAACCAAGTGGGAAAATGGACACTTCAGAAGGCAGTGCCACCCTGCAGGAAGACCTGGATAGGCTGGGCTAACAAGAACCTTATGAAGTTCAACAAGGACAAATGTGAGGGAAAACACCTGGGAAAACACAATCCAGGAGTGCAGCACAGGCCGGGATCTACTTTGCTGGAGAGCAGCTCTGTGGAAAGGGACCTGCAGTTCCTGGTGGACAACAAGCTCAATATGAGTGAACAGTGTGCTGCAGTGGCAAAGAAAGCCAACAGGATGCTGGGTTGCATCAACTCCTTCACCAGCAGAGACAAAGAAGTCATTATCCCCCTCTACTCAGCGCTTGTCAGGCCACACCTGGAATGCCGTGTTCAGTTTCGGTCCCCACCATACAAAAAAGATGTGAACAAACTGAGGAGGGTCCAGAGAAGGGTCATAAAGATGATCAAAGGACTGGGAAGCCTGCCATTTGAGGAAAGGCTGAGAGAACTGGGTTTGTTCAGCCTTGAGAAAAGAAGGATTAGGGGAGACCTTATCACCATGTTCGAGTATTTAAAGGGTGACTGCAGATACGATGGAGACTCCCTTTTTATGAGGAATCACATGGAAAAGGTGAGGGGTAATGGGTACAAGTTACTCCTGGGGAGATTCCAATTAGACACAAGAGGAGAATTTTTCACAATGAGAACAATAAGCCATTGGAATGATCTCCCCATGGAACTGGTGGATTCCCCAACATTGGACACTTTTAATATTCAGTTGGATAGAGTGCTGGGCCATCTTGTCTAGACCATGGTTTTCCCAAGAACAAGAAGGGTTGGGCCAGGTGATCCCTGAGGTCCCTTCCAACCTGGTATTCTGTTATTCTATGATTCCTGATGGACACCTGGTCAAATCCAGCTCAGCAGGGAGTGATCAGAAAGTATTCATTCCCCTCAGATGGGTGAAAAATTGGGAGAAACACTGCTGACGTCTATAGCTACCCAGAGGTAACTATGGAGCAGTGGAAGCAAGCAAGGTCTTGTCTGCCAGTCCTCTTTTTCCTCTGGAGCAGCAGTGCTCAGGCAGCTCTGTGGGAAGGAGCCTGCTCTACTCCTATCCCTTCACTGTCGCTCCTTTAGAGCTCTGCAGCTGAGGCTCAAAAAGTGCTTTACAATATCCAACTAAGTAGCTGTGAAGAGATGCAACAGCTAAGAGATTCCTTAAATGCTTTGCTGCAACAGCTTTTTATCCTTCAGATTTTTGGGCATGTAACTGTCCTTTGCTGGTGGATAGGCCAGGATACAGCACTGGTTAAATCTTCTGCAGGCAGAGGAATTGTTCTGGTTACCTTCCCTGAATGTAATTTCACAAAATGCAAAAAGATTTAATAAACCATACATGCATGAGTTTGTCTGAAACAGCAAAAAAATGAGTTTTCCAGGACCCGTTTTGTGAAAGCAGGGCACTTGAGCTGTAACTCACAGATTATAAACCTATTGTACATTTACTATTTTCACCCTGGAATGAGCCCATCTCTGTGAACCTCATGCTGTGCAGTGTCCCATTATGAACTGTGTGAAACCAGCACAGGGGTTTTTTTATACCTTTCTGAATCTTGTAAGCCATGAAATGCCTCACATTTGCTGCATACTGTGGCAATAAATACAAAATGAAGTGAAAGAGGATGCGGATTATTAAACTACACTCCTTAATAGATTTGATTGCATCTAATGTCTAAATCATGCGGCATTGCTGAGACATGAACAGCACTTCTAGATACAACACGGCCCTTTAAATTGAAGGCCTGATGAAGGAAAAATCCCTCTATGGGAATACACATTCAATGTATGATAGCATAATGCCCTATTATAATGGTAGGACACACATCTTCCTTCCCTCTATGGAACCATGATTACCATCCTGGACTGAACTGAAGTGGTCTTCATAATTTGGACATCACTTGCTCCTGCTGTGTTTTTCTGCTTTTAAATTGGAGGCATTTGTTGCAAATCTCTCCTATTCTTGCTGTCAGAATCCTCACATCAGAAGACTGGCTAATTGATAATAGAGCTGATCTAAAAAGCAAAAATAAAAATGGCCATTGAGGAAGCCAGCAAATGTTTACCTTTTTGGTTTAGATACAAAATTTTAGTAATATTAAAAAAAATAATGGTTGTGATTGCGAAATATTTTTCTGAAATAAATCTGCAAGGGCGAGGGTAATGAGATGAATAATTGTCTTTAGAAATAACACAGATAGTGTCTTAGCACTCTGTGGTAACACTCAGACAGTGAAGGACTGCCAGGGCTATGGGCTGCTTATATCTGAACTGTTAACTTCAGGGAGGGTTCATGTGACTCAGGGAGATTTTACACAAGGACAAAGACCTCATGGGACAGTCTGCTCTTCATAAATCCTGGAGATTTTCTCCTTGCCACTCCCACCCCATGGCAGAGAATGAGCTGCTCCAGACCTTGCTAGCTTAGTGCGAGGTGCAGCACCTTGTCTAGTGACTGTGCGCAGTGCCAACCCAGCCTTTTATCTAGTCCTGCTCACTTCCACCTTCCCTGAGCAAACAGCTGGTTGGCCTCTGACATGAGGCTGCTGCGGGTGCTCCTAAGCTCTTCCCTCACTACCTCCTTTCCTTTCTTCAAGGCATGCCCTTGCCTCCTTGCCGCATCTGTCTGGCCCTTCCTTCCCTCCTTTGCCGCACCTGCTGGTGCCGTGGGCATTTTTCCTTGGGGTGAGGATTTGCTGAGATGACTGTTATAACCAAACAGTCTAGCACAGCTTTGTGTTAGCATGGGGCTATGGACAGTGCGATAGGCCCGCCTCCTTGCTGCCACTAGCTCTGGGGTCTCTCTGGGTTGTACTCCATTTGTGGTGTAAACTGCCCTTCAAGATAGCAACAGAAAGTATTTGGGTTCCAGTTATAAACTTCTTGTGATCACCAGATGCTTCATTTTTATTCACTCACTTCCCTCTCTTCCACTGACATTTTTATGGCTACTTATGTACTTTCTGGAGCAAAAAAAAAAGGAAACTCAATAATATATTTTTCCTACATTTTTTTTATTAGGCCACGATTGAATTAAGATATATTTATTTTTATTAACAGTTATTTTTACTGTTCTTTTCCAGAACACAAGAGGCATCAGTAAGTAAGGCTGTACATCAGCCCATGACTGTATGCGCAAGTGTCACTACTGCATGGAGCTCCTTCTCTTGCTCTCCTCTTTGCTGTGTGTCACCTTCACACCACCACCACCAGCACTCAATCACTCCCTTTGATGGAGGTCAAAGAGTACTTGCAAAGTCTTAAGTCTTCCTGGTGACAGTCTGAGGGGCTGCTAGAGTGCTTGAGACAGACTTCCTTCTCCTTTCTCAGCCTTTACAATGAAAGCTTCTTTTTTCCTGACCTTGAGGCCCTTAATATTTCTTTAGTGCTTTGCTATGGTGTCAGCCGGCAAATTGTTGTGACTTGGTTAGCCTGAATTTGTCTGGGCTTATTTCTTCATAGACTATCATCATAGTAAAATCTAAATGTAATTTACTATGTTATTCTCTCACCTTTATCAAATCTTCAGTGGGGGTAAATTGGAATAGCTCCTAAATTCAGCACCCTCCCTGTTGCTAGGTTCTGGCTTACAGCAATGGAGTTCATGTTACTGTACTAGATTAACAGTTAAAATGCTTTGTGACATACTTATCAAAGACCGTGGGGAACTCATTTAGTCTTTCTTTGTTTCCACTTGCCATTCAAACTTTTATGATTGTTCTCTACACTGTTTACATGCTGTTCACTTTCTATATAATTTTCAGGGGTTTTTGGACTGGAAGTACCTGGAGTCTCTCATACAGTATCTTTGTGCAAATCAAATGGCAAACTGTCTCCCTTAATTTCTGTGCAGCATCCCATGATTTATCCTTCTGGTTAAGGAAAAAAGTAATATGAACATTTAAAGAAGAATATTTTCTAAAAATTGGAGTGTATTTGGCATCAAGACAATACCCCTCTGCAGCCATGAAGTCCCACCAGGAACGGAGAGTTTAGAGAGAACCGTGAGCCTGAGATGTTCCACCCCATCTCCATGTCAGGCAGGTACTGGTCCATTTGAGTAGCCTGCTTAGGCGGTGCAATCTAGTGGTTTTGTTTGTATTGCTCTGGAAAGGTGACCTCAGGCATTTTGAAAGACAGTGAGTATGATACATCCTTCCCAGCGTTAGGCAACACGGCTGTGTCACATATAGCCTGCTCCAGGCAGTGTACTCCAGCCACCTCTAAGACCTAGCTTGCCACTTACAGTCTATGTGGCAGCCCAATCTGACCATGAAGGTTGCCTCAGGGCTACCTTTAGCGTGCAAGGAAGATGACCCAATAGCCACACACCACCACAGGGCATCCTGAGCACACCTGCATGGCAGTTATCTGCAGCTAG
Source organism: Leptosomus discolor (assembly GCF_034619465.1). NCBI lineage: Eukaryota > Metazoa > Chordata > Aves > Leptosomiformes > Leptosomidae > Leptosomus > Leptosomus discolor. The sequence continues at coordinate 16,266,117 of NC_141395.1, read as the reverse complement.
CTCCATTTGTGTGAATCCTTTCCACAGCCCTTCTGAGAGGTGCACTGTCCCACCATCAAATGGTTATTTCTCTATAATTTGGGTGGTGCTTGCCTGGGCATGAAGAGAGACATTCACATTTCATCTGGGCAGGAAATCTATATTCTGTATTATTCTTGTGTTAATAATACAGAGGGCTAAATCAAAGGTGAATTGATTTCCTGAAGCTGAACAGACTTTTGGCGTTAGCACAGATACAGCCATAGTCAAAGAGCAGACCTTTCAATTTAGTTCTTCTGCTGTCGATGTAAATAAAATTGCTCGTGAAGCAAATTGCAGCCAGTTATTGTCTGCACCCAGAACCATTATGTTCTTTGGAAATGATCATTTATGTTAGACAGCGGATTATGTTTCTATGAAAGTGTGTAAGGCAAATGGAAAGCACAATTTACCTTGAAGGTCAGCTGAATATTACAATTGGCACTTATAGGTCATTACTATGCAGCTAAAATGATCCCAGGGAAAGGAGTGATATTTGTGAAACGATACAAACCCAGAGATTCTTGATTAGCTGATAGGAACCAAGAGAAAAAGCCACGTGGGCTGTTAATCCATATGACCATGGAGGGCTGGAGGTGCAGTTTCAGCATAATTATCTGGCTTGTGTGGGCAACACATGGGTGTGGGAAAACACCGCTGTAAGGACATGGCAAGGAGAGGGAGAGATCTTCCCTTTGGTGCCTCATGTCAAAAGAAGGACTTAACTCCAATTTACATACCATTAAAGGTGGTGATTTGGCAGACAGAGCAGGAAAGTAAACCTGGGCAGAGAGGTGGCCTTGCTGGTAGACCCATCTGAATGTTTCTGTGCATGTTTTTTTTGCGCAAAGTTACTGTTCCCTAAGGAAAATGATTAGCCACCTAACCTGAGGCATGGCCTGTTCTTCTGCCTCCTAGGGAGAAGAATGAGTTACAGCCAACTACAGCCAAAAGGCTGGTGGTTACACAGCTGTGAAATACTATCATCCTGCTCAGGTACAGTCTTTGTACTGGTACTTGTGGCTGCATAACAGTCCTGTCACCAAAGTGCTCTTTAGCTTTGAGTACACAAAGCAGCAAGAACCGGGTTACTGTGCCTCCAAATTTCTGTTGGAGGCAGCCTGAGCTCAGCTGGGGTTTGGACTGATAGCCCACCCTGTGTGTCCTTGCAGTGTGGGTATCCTTGCAGGAAAGGCCCTGAGCTGGACAGCCTGCACATCTCAATCACACAACATTGCTGCAGAGACAGAGGGAAGATTTGCGGGTTGCCAAGCAATTACCCTGCAGAGAGACAGACCCTATGCATGTGGCACTGCAGTTGTCCTTGGAGCACACCCTGAGGTGCTGGGTCACCCAAATTTAACCCTCACCATCCCTTTCACATGGCTGGCCAGCAAGGAAAATAGAGCAGAGCCTCACATGCCTGGAGTGAGTTCCCAGACAGCTGATGCTGGAACAAAGAAGGTCTCAAAAGAGAGGATGTCACTCTCGTCACGAGTGAACGATCATAGAGAAGCATGCACACAGTGGACTCTGCTGGGAGCTGCCTTTCGATGTGGGCACAGGGACCGATCTCCCTGCACAACTAGCTTGTGTAGCCGGCATTCGCTGGGTGTGCAGCAGGTTCCAGGATGATTTTCAGCATTTGTTGGAGATCACCAGTGGCATTCTCTTCAGCAAAAATGTCTCTTTTAAAAGTGCTTTGCTACTTTGGAGAGGAAGGAAAACAGTCGTGCCTCAATGGAGCATTGGCTCTATTGCAACTGTCTTATGCAACCATTTCAAAGTCCTATAGGCAGCTGCTTTGTGCCTTTACAGACAGCAAAAAGAGTCCTGAGGACTCTGAAATGGTGACTACTAATCCTCGTGTAGGCACCTCTAGAAAATGGGAAATGGTGGACCTGGCTGTCAGAAGGAATCATCTGGAAGACACATCCTAGTGCCTTTTCCAGACTAATTTGATGAGATACTGTAATCATTTCCAGCACAGGTCTGACGTTTGATGGAAATAGCATAGCCATGACCTGGCAATATTGGTGATCCCATGCTAATGGTTCATGGGAGAGAAAAGGGACTGTTAGTATTGCTTTGATGTATAAAACTGGCTGCTTCTACTTCCAAGCTTACAGCAGGAGGTAGGATGGGAATTACTTTAAAACACTGCTGGATACAGAAATAATAAAAAAGCCTGACTAGATTATAAGTGAATGTCCTTTTTAATGGTGCTGTCCCTAATGAAGTATAGCTCTCCCACCTCTGTCAAAAGTTTCCTTTTTCTGCCTGTTAACGTCAGACAATCAATCTCATCCCATCAGCTTCACCAGTGTGCAACTCTCTCAGCTCACTGGGGAAAGTCTTCTTTTTTTATTTCCTCTTTAATTAAGCTCTGCAGCATGCTGCTTTACTTGCAAGGCTCAAAGATGTATGGACATTGCTTCAAACAAACCACTGGAGAGAAAAGCATTAAAGACAGCCCTCTCTAACACTAAGTGGTCCAAAGCCACAGGTAAACTAATGCACAGGCAACAACATCAGCAACAAAAGAAGGCAATGATATGTAATTACCAGATTTGCGGATACTCTGCTGGGATTGGGCATCTAAACACACTATGTCAGACTGCCCATATGTACAAAACTTTTTTTTTTACGATCGCAAAGCAAGAGGGCACTTAGTAGCAGCGCACATGGTATGGCGTGTTCTTTATTAGTATGAATGGCTCCGTCAAGCTGGTAAGAGACAGGAACAGATAAATGCTTTCCATCCAGTTTTACTATTGTCTGCATCATTGTTCCTATAATGTAGTCAGAGGTGATTTTAAACAGTTGTTAACAGGTAGAGGTCAGACTGTTCAAGTACACACTCATCAGGCATCTGCCTGACGATAGCCCAGGTCTCTATAGCTGTGAGCTGGTCCCTGACCACTGCCTTCATTGCTCACCATCCATGCCCAGCCCATTAGCTTGCTCTTGTTCAAAGAAGTTTGTGTCCCATTACTGCCTGCTTATGCCTGTCTGTTCAATAAAGGTGGCTGGCTGCCCTCTGCCAAACAATTCAGGTTGTTATTGAAATGCTTCTACTTCCCATGCTCTTTTGTGCTGTCCAGGCACTGCCTGGGCATTCATCTGTTGACTACACAAGCCATGCATTTTTCCCCTGCATCTGGACCATCATTAGAAAAACTGGTAGACATAACTACCCACCAAGACCTCACAGCGTTATCTATATTTGGACTCTGAGACATTGCTGGTGGGGTAGGCAAGGCTATATAACTATGAATTGAAGCAGAGGTTAAATATGCAATGCAATGTTTTTGGCCTTCCTGATCCCATGCCCTGGGACATTTATTGTTTCTACCATGACATTGCTTAGAGACTCTCGTGACACATAAGATGCTGTAAATCAACACAGAAAGACAGACACCATTACAGAGAATTTGCCATGTAAATAGGCAAGCAAATAATCTTACAAGTGTCAGAGCTCAGGACCTGGGTCCCTCGCTGTTTCCCACTTGGGTTCTTCTCTATTCAGAATATATCTGAGCTGGAGACACTGTACTTTCTTCATAAGGACATGTAGAGTCTTCTACCTAACTGCCTATTTTCATTCCACTAGGAACTCAGTGTCTCTGAGACCTTTATCCTTCACCAAATTTGGTTGAAACTGGTAAAAAAAAAAAAAAAAAATCTTCTGTGGAAGGGCTGAGTCAGATGGAGTGGCTGCATTGATACTATTTCATTAGAAGACCAGGCTAAACAACATGGAAGAAATTGCTATTTTAATCCTTGCTTGTCTGGTGAGGAACGTAAGCAAAGAGCAGTAAAGTACTTTGAAAGGGTTTGAAATACAAAAAGCAGCTTGCTCTGTGAATTCTCACGTTAGTGGGCTGTTTATGAAAATCTTTTTACACAAGAAAGTACCTGGTGGCTTCAGATTAGATTATACATACCTGTTAGGAATAAAGCAGAAGGGGATTCTGATAAAAAGACCAAAGGCATAACCCATAAATCAAGAAGCGAAACAAAAATGGAACCTGCTGCTGATGGAATTTCCATTGATTTATTTGAACAGCCCCAGTATGAATAATAACTTAATCTGTCCCAAGACTCTCTCCCCACAGCACACTGATTTACAGCAGCCATCCATCTCGTTTCATAATTAGCAGGCTCTGACAGTATTTATTCTTCTCTGCCCACCTTCATTACCATTAAAATTTAGACTTCCTCCCTGCTCTGGAGCAGCCTGGTTTTCATGCTGCCTGGTGCACTGGGATTACTCAACAGCTTGATTTGTGGAGGTGTTTTCTTATATCCCACCTCCTTTGCACTGGCAGGTACAGTCTGCTGCTTGCAGGAGGAAACTTTTTTTAGGAATAAATCAACACAGTTTTGGTACTATGTAGCAAAAACAGAAATGGGGCTATAATGCTGAAAGTCAAGGTGTGGAGCAACCAAGTCTCATCTGCCCCCTCAAAAGCTCAACAGAAACAAAGGGAACCAAATGATCAGTTAACAGAGTAAGTAAGTCAGGCTCTGTCAGGGATAGCCTGACTGAGGAAGATGAAATTTGCCTCGACAGCGTCCCAGTATACCCATGAGAAGATGAAAGAAGCGGATGAAGAATGTTGTAAACAGGTTTGAGGAAGTGATAAGAGACTGAGCAAGGAGAGACTAAACAAGTGAATACCACAGAGCAGAAATTTGGCAAGAGAACAGTAGATGAAGTGGGAAGTACAGTAGGAGCTCCAGCCAATCAGTATGTGAATACAAGTGAATGGACAGAGCTGTTGAGCGAATCATTATAACAGCCTTAGTGCATGAACTGGTGAACAGATAAGAAAGGTAATAAAAAGGTATGCTTTTTCTGCTGCGCCATCTCGGCCATCTTGGCTTTTTGTAACTTAATAAAGTCTGCCTTCTTACATATATTTTTTTGTTGGTGTCGGTCCCTACTGCAACAAGGCTCCTTTGTTATAGGGGTTTTTCTTCAATCTTAGGTTCATTTGCAGTCTAAACTTTAGGGAACCAATGTTGTCTAATACACTACAGGAGTGGTTGACAAATTTATTTGAAGTGTAAAAAGCATAAATGAAAATGTGTCCTTTAAATTCAGAAATATTTCTTAAATAGCTGAATTTAAGATCAGAAGGTGATTTTCTGTGTCAGCAAAATTACGTTCATGACATGGCACTATATCACTGGATAATTTCATCCTAGAATAAAATTGGTAAAAAGAAAATAGCTGCTTCTTCTTGGACAGACTGCCTTTCCAGAATGCTAGATGGGCCTGAAGTTTCATAACCAACCTAATCATGCACTTATTTCTTATTAATATGGTAAATCAAGAGATGGTGTTAGGCATTTAATTGGCACATAATATTGATGTGAAATTAATTAAATAATCATTGGCAGATGAATTTATGTGACCATTTTTAGTTATTAACTGAAATTTCATTAAGCTGCTTATGGCAATATGTGAAATAATCTCTGAACAAGTTTATTGGAGATACAAATGGAACCTCATGTTTTAACCAGTTATTTTTGGGTTCAGAGCTACCTCTTTCTGTCTGTAGAGTGTCACTGGTTGAGCTGGTAGATGGACAAACCCAACTTTAGTTGCTCAGATCATTCTGGGTGAAAAATTTTGCTCGTTTTTCCCCCCCTTTGTAGGACCTGTTAGAAGTTGACAGGGTGACCAAAGGAGGTATCCCAGAGGATACACACTAAATCCATTCAAAAGTGCAAACTATGGTCTCCTCTTTTGTAAGTCAGAGGGACCAAAGTCAAATACATCATTTATTGCAAATTCTTCTTTCTGCTTGAATGACTGTGTCCATTTTCTGGATACGGAGGCAGAATAGAGAGGTGAAAATGAAGTACCTGTCTCGCACTGTGAGCACGAAGCTGACATGATGATGAAATTTCACTTTCTGTTCCCTGATTGTCCACCTTAATCACAGGCCCATACATTCTAGCTTCATTGAGAAGCTGATTGCTCATGAATGTCACCCAGCCCCTGAGTCTCCTACAGAGTTTCTCATCACATGTGCTTATTTAGATAAACAAATATTGCTGAGAGCAGCACAATGATTGAAAACTTGTTTGCACAGCTTTGTGACTTGTGACTGAGATTGCTGGTGTCTAGGAAAGGACATGCTCATCCTGCTGAGTTTTTGTCAGTGAGGATACCTGTAGGTTCTTCTCTTTTCATGGTGCAGATTTTCATAGAACTTGTAGGCAGGAATTTGAGAGGTCTGCTCCTCTGTCAAATTTAGCTGGAGTCAAATGATGCTTTTGGAATTTATTGTTGGGGGAGACCCAAAGTCTGGGCTTTCAGAGTGATAGTAGGAGTCCATAAACCCTGTTTTTCTAGACAAAATATGCTATAATGATCCCTTACAGGCAAACTGAAGAGTATCAAAACAGCAAGCCTCATTTTGTTCATCCTGGCTCAGGTCTTTTTGGTACCTTTATCACAAGAAACCCCATCATGCCCCTCAGCAGTTTCATAGTTACATCTAAGTGTGTCTGCTGGTTTGTCTAGTCCTTCAGCACAAGAACTATTTGCAGTGTCACTGCTCTTTATTTTTGTATCTGAGCTAGTTTAACACCACAGGTCCTATCTTAAACATCAGTTAGATCACTTATCTCATTATTCTACCATAGTTCTCTCTCTAGTTGTGTTTACCAGGAGAATTGAACTAGAAGATAAACCCCTTGCTGATTTTTGGTTGTAGTGCGAGACCTTTGCTATTTGGCACATAGTCCTGATAAGGGAATGCAGAGAAAGCTATTAAGGAGTAGTTTATATCAATGGTCAATGTCCTTTATAGTACCACCTCTGAAAAACCTATTCATTCAATTGCCCTGTCAGGCAGCAATAACTGCCTCTACTGATTTGTGGCAAAGCCAACAGAAAGAATAAGCACTTCCTCACCTTTGGTGTGCGTGAAGGGAATTTCTAAACGGCTGCAGGGAACACCTTTTCTTGAAGATGTGCTATTTCACCCAGCAGGAATGGCAGAAAAGATGCATGTGTAAAGAAAAACCCCTTCTTGAAGATCACAGTTTGCAAACATGATCCTTACAACAGCAGACAAAAAGAAAGAGGTCTGGTGTAGATAGACCTTTGCAGTGGCACACAGACTATCTGAAAGGACAAGTGATAAATGCAGGATGCAGAGAGACACAATGCAACAGCACACTGAAGTACCCACAGTCACCCACTGTTCAGAAAGTCTTGGCAACATCTGGGTCTAAATGAACAGAGCATTTGCTTTACCTTTGAATTCCCTGGCTTTTTTTTTTTTTGCAACTTCACTATTTCGTCAGTAATAAAGAAACAAGTTTAAGAGGGTTTTTTATACAACCCTTCAAAAAGTAAGCCAGAATCTGTGGAGGCAGACTGAAAGTGTGGTGCAGATTTCAAGGTGCAGAATAAGACCATACGCTCCTTTGGTAGACACGGAGAGGATGCTGCAGTCTGGTCTCTCGGGAAGATTTATTTTTGTGTTCCATTGTGTTAGGCACACCAGCAGAAGGAAGAAAAAGAAAAGGAGATTCAGATGCAGAGTTATGAATTCAGACATCATCTGAGTTGTGAGGGGACCATTAGATAATCCAGGTCTAGACCTTCATTTGTGTGAGTGCACGACCTTCACCAGTCACTTGTGCTGCAATGACAACATTTCTTGTTCAGGTTGGTCCTGAACACAACCAGACATGACTACAGCATTTTGTGTGTAGTTGTGTGCTTCCCAGGCAGGAATGGAAGACACTAAAGAGAGTTGCCTGATATAAAATCACTCCCAAAAAAGTCCCTGTCTGCACTCATACACCTATGAACACATGCACTGGTTTACAGCTGTCCTTTCAAAACTTTCCAGGGGAAAGGGTCAAATAGCCTTATTCTAGTGCTGTGCAGATTTCTGAACTGGTAGCCAGGCAGGAAGAAGCAACACTGTACTCCACCCCCAAAAACCATACAACATGAGACTTATTTCAATTCTAAAAGGATTAAAAAAAAAATCTGCCAGAAACAAACTTTTAATTAAAAAAAAGTTTATATAATTCTGAAAGATATTTCAGTGTTTGATCTTCTTTTCTTTAGACCTACTTTGAAGATTTTTATTAAGAGAAACTTGGAAAAGCCAGTTTGCTTTGAAGTGGAACATAGACACTTACCGTGCAAAAAAGCAACTGAAATGTTTTGGCTTCTTGTAAATTACAAACAATGATAAAACAAAAAAAATATAAACCTACAAATTCTTTCAGTCAACCCAATACGCATTTTCCCCATCAAAATCCTTGTTGTCCTGCAGTGAAGAAGCTGTATCACTAGCCTTTCCTGACCTCTCCATCAAAACTGCTCGATTAATGGCAAGTGAAGATGCATCAAAAACCTTCCCTACAGATAACAGTCTTCCTCTGACAGTGACAGCGTCCCTCCTTTTCTTCAGGCACAGAAACCTTTTATACTTTGGGGAAAAAGGAAACAGATTCATTTCAGACAACTGCATTCAGGCTCATTTAGAGTTTAACAGGCAGTGCTGTATTAATGGCCGTCATTTTCTTCTTGTGTTCATACCTGCTGACATGGGCTTACAGCATCCTCACGTTCGTCAAAGTTGTTCATCTACCCCAGTCTGCTCCAAAATACACCCCAGAGCCTAGAGTGAAACTAAGTGATTCTTTAACTGCTGCTTGTCCCTGTGCAGTCAGGGTTCTGTCATAAATGCAGTCTTATAAATCTGAAATTTAGAAAGCCATGTAGTAAAGCAGATTTTGCTAGAAACAGGCTTGCTTCTGGTTGAGAACAAGCTGATGGGAGCTTGAAGCAGACTGTGCATTTCAGAGTGTTGTCATTTCTTAATTATTTGAGAACCAAACTTTGTTGCTACATTGATGAGCAGAGTTTTCCTAAATTACCAGCACTATCCCTTGCTTAGCCATGTCTTGCCAGTGAGTAATTTCTTAAGCATTTTGAAATGAGAGGCTTAGAAAACTTTGAGTGAATCGGTAGAAATAATGACTATGAACAGTCAGGAGAACAGAGACAGTTCTTCAAAGTATCAACATCCAGGATAGCAGCTGCAAATTAGAAGCCAGTGAAGATCTTTCTAGCTTTCTTGCTCAGTTTGAATTACCAAGAGTACTGAAAGACATAGGAGCTTGTGCTGAGTAAGTGTATGACAGAGCCTCAAGTCTATGTATGAAGAAAATATTCATCAGATCTCTGAAATCTCTTTTGATAATTTCCAATTGCTTTGTTAACTCTGCCCAAAGTATTCTTTAGCCAAGCTTATTTTACTTTTCAAGTGAGGATTACAGCAAAGAATGAATGAAAAGAAATGTTTATATGAAAGACAGATAGAAAACATTTCCAGTGAGGAATATCAGAGGAAAATGCAGAAAATGACACCCTTCTCCACTGCAAATGATTCAATACAAAGCATCTGAAACTCTTCAGCTGCACATTGCTGGAGGATGGAAGAGTCCTTGGAGGAAGTATTATTACATATCCTCTTCCTTAGAGATCTGCTTTTGATCTGAGGGAAGGAGGCAGGATATACAGCTAGATAGACCTTTGGTTTATCATTGTGCACAGCAATTTTCTGTGTCAATTGCTTTTCACCAGGTAGAGTTATTTGGAAACACAGTGAGAATGAGAAAAAAACCATTTTAACACCACACAATAGCAGTATAGATATCCTGAGTCAAAAAAGAAAAAGGTAAAAAAAAGACTGAAAAGAAAAGCAATTTTATTTGTGTATTTACCCTTTAAAATAACAGGTTAGGGAACAGACTTGAAAGATACATACTAGTTTAAGGATAAAGTCAAGTCATTGATTTGACCCATTTAGTTACCAAAGCTAAATATCCATGTTCTACATTACACTGAAAAGAAATTTTGTAGTTGCACATAATTCACTCACTTCTAATCCTGATGCCCAACTACATAGTCCTGAAATTGGTCCACATACTTCTCCCTTTCTTGGTTCATCACAAGTTCGGATCCAGATGCTGGAAATATTTGAAAGGTGAGGCCGTCTCTTCTTGCTGCATCTGCATCGCATAAGGCTGCCTTCATGGAGAAAGCTGTCTCCTTTGGCTTACAGGTGTTGTGGATGGACATGTAACAGATTACTGCAGCATTATTACCATATTGCTTTTCAAGGCCATTGCAAGGGGTGCCAGGCAGAAATGAACCCACTAAGAAAGCCTGCATGATTTACTGATACAGCTACAGCACCTGAGAAGAGCAGAGCTGTTGCAGCATGCAGCTGAAAATTACAGTGCAATGGTCAAAATATTCAAGGAGGCAGAAAGGCTGTAGGGTAAGTTACAGGGCAGGCTGGGCTTTCTGCACTCTCCTTTAAGAGTTGACATATTCACACCATGGGGACAGCAGGTGACATATCACATGCTGGGAAGTGCAAATGGACAACAGCCTTGCACTGGCTCTAGCCATGACAGAAGAAGGGCTGGAGCATTGGGTGTCAGCTCAGACATGTGAAGTGCAGGGAGTGGCCATGGCTTGGACATCCATTTCTGAGGCCGTTATTAACAGCACACCCACCCCCTGCTACCTCATGACAGGTGGAAATTCAGGTGCTATGGCCTTTCTTCCAACTTTCTTCTTGTATTTCCTGCAGTGTAAAAGAAGCCAATTCATGGTGCCCAAATATTTCCTCAGTATGCCGTGAGCCCTCCACATGAAACATGAAAACTTGTTAAGATTTTTACCACCCAAATGTTTCCTCAATGTCTTTTTAGTTTTGATTTCAGACTTGGAAAGTTTTGGAAAACGCTGAGTTTCCATTAAATAGGAGAGCGGGTTGAGACAAGTGAAAACGATGAGAGAAGGAGGGGAAACCACCTATCGTGTAAAACCTATTCTGATATTTTACTCTGAGTTATTTTACTTGTTTTATCTCATGATGAGAATCGTAAAACTGTAAGACAGAAACCTGAAATCCCATTTGTCTCCCAAATAAATCCTGCTCTGCTACAGTGGTTTATCTAGCGGCTAATTAAGCGGTTATGATAGCCTTCCCAACTGCCTTTTTTTTTTTTTTTTTTTTGTACTGTGATCTCCAGCCCACAGTATCGCAAAGATTAGAGCTTTTCTGTCTTTAAATTGAAGCATAGAGACTGTATTTCTGATTGCAACATTAAATATACACAAGATCTAGATGCCGTTTCAGTTTCAGATACTACTTCAGACAATCTAGGCACTTTCCCTCTCAGTATTTCATGCCAGGGTTACTAAATAGTATCACAGAAACAGAGTTGCCAGAAGGTTTTATGCACCAATTGGACAGTGAAGAAACAGAGGAAAAATGAAGTCAGCTCTCTGCATAGACAGAGATGGGCATGTTGTTACTGTTGGATCCTGATGGAAGGGCCTTACATTCCGATATTTTTTGAGTTTTGTGCCTTGAGAAACGTTTGCTGTTTCTGCAAAAGGTGGAGTTTAAGCTCTCTCCTTTGCAGGGTCCAGCACAAGGCTTATTATTGCCCACAGGCAGCCTCTGAGGGGCTGCACGGCATTGAATTTCTGCCTCCATTTCAACCCTTGATTTCCTTTGGGGATGCGACTCCTAATTTCCATCCACATGAGATTGAAAGCACTCCCCAGAATGGGAGGCAGACATTCTTCAGCAAGCAGTGCTGTATTGATGTGCCAAAACTGGCCCCAGGAATCATGCACACCACAAGGCTCCTGGCAGTGAGAAGAAAATGAGACAAACGGTATGTTTTTGTTTTTAAAGCAAATACACTGCTGTCTCTGCTGAGAAGCTTAAGGAAGGTTTTTGCTTTTTTAATTATTTTTTTTTAAAAGCCATCAGCAACTGTTGTCTGTAACCATATGTTGAGCAGTCTCTGCACATTGAGTTTCTTCCACTCTCTGATGTTTCCCAGTCAGGCTGCCCGCCTGCCAAGCAGTCGTCACACTCCCCAGCCATCGCTGCTAGTCAGAAACTCATCATGTGCTTTTACAGCCTGTGAGAGCTTCACAGATCAGAAAAACCTGTGTTGATCCAGAGGTGTTGGGATGGATGTGAGGTTCAAATAATGTATTCCTTTTGCCTTTTCTCACTAACTTTTTGGCCTGAATTATGGGAAGGCACAGAAAAAAACATAGACCTATTAGAGCAGAAGCAATGCTAATAACTTGAGCTAAGGCCATTTAAGGTGGAGTTCTTCTCCTCCTTCTTCCACAAGCAGAGTGAATTTTCCATTTTTTTCCAGCTCAATGCAAATATTCTTTTAAAACTGTATTCAAATTATCTTGCTCCTCTTGTAGGCCGGAGAGCGGAGGAGTCAGAAAGGGAGTTAATATAAAAATTAAAGAAATGCTGGAATAGAAAAGTAAATTTTAGGGTGGGTTGTGCCTTGTTCATGCTTCTGCTCTCTGTAGCAGAACTATCCTTAACTGTCCTATCTGGTTCCCTTCCTCTCTATATTGATTTATTATCCTTTAACTGCAGCCATCCAAATAAGTAAGGAACACATTTGCGGTGTCTCCTTCATACCAGTTCACATGGCACTGTGCTGCCCCTCCTCACAGCCATGCTGAATCACACTAAATCAATACATCAGCTATGGGGGAAATTCCTGTACTGCAGAGCCACATCTGGCACTCTGCAGCCATGTCAATGCCTGGTGCTAAATAATAGCTATTAAAGGCATTTCATCCCTGTCAATCTACCTGCAACAGCAACAATATGGATGCTGGACATACTCCGAGGGTTCTGGAGTTCACCTTTTGTTGGCCATACCTGATGCTCCTCTAGCAGGCTTCATTGGCACAGGCTGTACAGGTTTCTCAGTAACTCTACTTACCTGTAGGTAAGAGAATGAGGATACCAACTGAATTACGGATGTTCACCCTGGCTGGCAGAGGCTTTGGGAGGACATCTAATTGGTACTGTGCTCAAAGGCTGCTCATCTTGCCAGCCCATCTCCAGCTACCTCTCCAGAAAGGCTATAGCAACTGTGTCATGTTTGTAGCCTTGTAGAAATGTATCACATACCCTGAAGCACCTGAAATGTCTTCAAACATCTATGTTTATATGACTGAATCGAGCCCAGAAATCACACTTGTCACAATTTAAGCCAATGATCTTTTGTTCTCTACATGACTTTTATTTATTTGAAGATTGTTGTGCCTCTCCTCACTCAACTGAGAAAACTCTTCTTTCAGATTTTCCTTACAGCTCATGTTTTTGAGTCCGCTGACTGTTGTGTTCTTATTTTCCCTTTCTTCACTCAGCTGACATTTTTTTCCTTTTAAATATGTTGTTTCAGACTGGACATGATGCACAACTCTTTGTTAGTTCACACCAGAAAGGAGGAATTACCCATTTTTTTTGTCTTTCTTGTGACCTTCCCCTTATAAATCTACCTCAGAATAAAGTTTCCTTTCCTGTATGACATTGCTGAATTTAGTTTTGTGATTCCTCCTAACCGGCTGATCCAGTTGTGACTGCTCCTACAGAACCCCAGATTTTTTCATTGCCTTTGAGTTATTTTTCTGCCTCTATTTCTCCACTCATTTCAAGATAATTTTGACAGTGATCCATTCCTCCAAAGTGCTGGCAGCCCCTTCCAGCCTGATATCACTCTGAAAATTCAATAAGTAGCACAACTACTCCTTCAGCCAGGTCATTAATGTAGAATTGAATGGGACTGGACCGATGTTTCACCCAAAGAGCTACTTTTCCAAAAAGTTTTGCACTTTTCAATAACTCTGCCTAGACCACACCTCAGTAGCTTGCTCATGAAGGTATTATAATTCACAATATTTATGGCAGCTAAGATGCATCTTAGCCTGTGTGCTAGAAATATCAGTGGGAGGCCCAGAAATTAATCACTTGTGTAGAAGGCCAGTCATATAATGAAAGCCTAGAAAGGCCAGGCCACCAAATGATGTGCAAGTGGTGCTGAGGGCTCAGGCACCTGGGGAGATAACAGGTCCTGGAGAGGACCATCTCCTTGGTCTGCTTCCTCTGGCTCTTAATTGGAGCAGGGGCTCTTGGGGCATCTCCTGTTTTTTTCTACTGCAGCAACTTTATTGGTGTCTGGAGGCAAATAAAGAAGCAGCAGCTCATTCTTATCATCAAAGCCTCTACTTGTGGGACTTTGGGTGCTTAGCAGGCCCGGTAAAATGTCAAATGAACCTCAGGTGCTGGGGTTCTCGAAATACTGGAAAGGTGCATTAGACAGACCTACCTGGAATTTCAGTACTTGGTTGCTCAATGCCCTAATGCACCAAGACATAATTTGGTGGTTCTATGTATCCTCACTACTCTACAGATAGCACAGAAGCCCTTCATAGTTTCCACACACAGTGTTCTAGTGCTATAGCCAACAAAGCGTATTTAAACAAACATTTTTTAGAGAGAAAGAGAAAGAAGGGAAGCAATCTGTCCAAAAAGCAAATTTTTCTGAGGCTGAATTCCAGAGAAACTCTCCCCAAATCTTGCACTCAGACAAAAAAATCCAAACAAACGCCCAAACCAAACCAAAACAAACACAAAACTCACCAGGAAGACAGAATAATCCTGCTAACTTACAAGACAGCCAGTAACATTTTGCATACGTTGGAGAGAATCCCACACCACTCTCCAAAGTTTACTCAGAGGAAAAGAAGTGGCTTTTGTCTTTACTACTTTTCCTAGTGGGAAGGAAGTTCCCAGAAGGAAGGAAGAAGGTGGGACTGGATCACAACACACTGGTCTCAACCCCTAATTAAAATGAGAAACTTGTGTGGTTTTTAGGGCACACTCACCTGCCTCAAAACTACACACTGTTCCTCAAATATTGAGGGATTTTTTGGTGCTTGAAAAGCTGTGTTTTTCAGAAAAGGCTCTAAGCCTGAGTACTAGATTTATTTTTTTTAATTTTTTTAATTTTTTTTTTCTTTTTGGTCACAGTATTTCATCCCAAAGTGATGTCTGGCTTTTCAAAGTAAACTTAACTGCATGTCTTCTGCTTATTTTTTCCCCTTCCTATCCAAACACTTCACAAGAGAAATCTCTTTGCGCACTCATACAAAATAGTAATCAGTAATAACAATGTTTTTAGCATCAGTTGATTGGCACTAATTTTGGAAAAAAAAATTCTATTTGTTTTGCCCCATGAATTGTTCAGAAACTGCACTCCAAGCTTAGCAAGGCTGTTTCTGCTGGCTGTTGCAGCAATCACACAAATTGAATTGAATCTGACCTTTGTTTACTTGCGTGGCAGGATCTCCTGCATCTCTGCTGTATTTCACACAGTGGGAGGTCAGCGTGGACTTCTGAAGGTCAATCTTGCTGCTGAAGACCAATGGCTCTCCTGCTGGGGAGGTGTCACAAGGCATCTAGTCAAGTTTGTAGCAATGCAAACTTGTCAACTGTTGAGGAGGCTTCGGCAGTTGAAGTGCATTAGACCAGTGAAGACCCGCACTGCCTCGAATTCATTTACTTCTCTGCAGGGGGTAACGAGGAGAAAGAGGCTGAAACAGATGGAAGTGAAAGAATCTGTGAAATTGCCAGTCCTCCTATCCAAAAGGCAACAGGACTATAAACTCTCTTAGTCTCCTGAAACTACATATCAGTGGGCTTAACCTGCAGTCTTGGATCTCAGCTCAACAGGCTGCTAGGAAAATTGGGATCTGTCCTGAATTAATCTCCAATGCAGAGGAAAAGGCTGTATGAGGCACCTGGGGCTTGTCTTTGCACCCTCTGGTATCTACTGCTAATTAATTTAATGGGAGGGGAAAAACAATTAAAGTTTATTACAGCTTGGTTTCAAAACAGATGCAAAAATATTGTCAATACTGATATATTGAGAAAAGGGTTTGAGGAGCGAGGGCCAGCGGAAATGGGCCACTGGGAAGGGCTGTCACTAGGGGACATGCATGAGTGTGGCTGCTATGGAGCTGTTTGAAAGCAGTAGAGCTGTGCAGGAGTGGCATTGTGCTGGAATCAGGAAGCCCTACCTTGTGACTTCTTGTTGGTAATTAACTTCACCCAATCAGGCTCATAATTAATGCAGCTATTCTGGTCATGGGATAAGTTTAGATGTCTCTGCGTTGACCTCCACTGCACAGCAGACAAATGGAGAGGAGATTAGCTGTTCTCATTATTGAATTTATACATATCAAACGAGATTTACAAAGGTGATTGGTACTTTACAGATGCACAAACCTACACAGAATGCAATAAGGAACTTACCCGTTTTCCAGTGGAGCAGCATTCAAGTCAAGGCTAGAATGGAGGTCCCTACATGCTGGCTCAACTTTGTAAGAATGACTCTGTTCTCCAAAATGAGAGTGCATGAGCACAACAGGTTCTTCCCAGATCACATTCTGGTGTAGGATGCCAGAGACTCCCCTGGGTTTTGTGTAAAGGCTATCACAGTATCTCTTAGTTCAGCATGGTAGTAACGAGTGGAATTTTTTGCTGTTATTGTTATTATTTGCTCCACTGCACTTACATTTTCTGCATGTGTTCGTTTTAGGTTGTTTTCTGGCTTTAGAAAAATATTTTATCACATATTTAATTTTAAGCATATGCTCAGGATGCCCAGCAACCTCAGAAGCATTTAAACTTCATGTTCAAAATTAAGCGGGTACTTAACTGAACCAAGATAGACTCACATGTGCACTAAATATTCTGTAAGTGTGTGACTGTTTTGCCAAAGTAAGATGTACTGAAATGAGGAATCTTTAGATACTGGTTCAATAAGCATGATTCCAATGACTGCAGAGGAATATACCAGGAGCTGGCTTTAATCTTAAGCATTCCTTAGACACGTGTAGTCTCAAGCACCAAGCAGGAGGTTGACCCTCTTGCTGCCTAGGTGTGGATCATCTGCATTGGTCCATGCAGCTCTGCATCAGCCCTTGGCTCTCCTGGGCTTGAGATTTGACACCCAATCCACTGAGTTTGGCTCATGTGGTCCTGAAGTGGGGAAGGTTCATGATGTTGCCCTGGTACTGATGGCACAGGAACTTCTTAATTTTTTAAACCTCTTAAACTTTTAAAGAAAGCTTGTTAGAAGGTGATCCCCATACACCCTAGGCTTACCACTCTCATGAGACATGATGCATCAAGGTTCACATTTTGGCAAAAGACCAAATCTGCCTCTGTGGGAAAGGGAAGAGCTGAATAACTCCAACCAGGCATAGCATCCTGAATTTCAAATTGAGAAGGGACTACTTAACCCCACTTGTTATGGCTTTGGCTTAGGTCCCTGTGACCAGTTGCAGCCTGGATGGGTGAAATCTTCTCACCAGCAGAGCACAGCTCTGGCTCTGGAGAAGCCTTTTTCTAAACTAAACGTCTCATTTTAGGCTGCATTCAATAAGTGGTTGAAATATGCGTCTATTTAATGATGGTGAAAATTGAAGGTGTCCAGTAAAGCAGTTGTAATTGTGTTTAGTGCTGAGAAAATGAACCTAGTTAAGATTCAATTTGCTCTTCCTCTTTGTTCCTCCCTTCCAGTAATAAATGGTTAATTACCAGTTTGAAAGACTCAGTGAATTTTGTCAGCTTGCAGAAATCGCAGTGATCACCATATTGCCAGAAAGAAGTGTGACCCCCTTGTTTTTCCAGATGAAAATACTTATTCTTTTACAGAAAATGCTAAGCAATCTCCTGGCTTGAACTATCAAACCACAGCCTTTCCCCTTCTCGATGGCAGGGATGGGAGCTGACAGGATTGTGCCCATCTGCTGAGTGCCATGAACGTGAGCTTCCCACAGTGCAGCCTCATCCTCTGTGTGGGTATCTGTGTGACCCCATCTCCTGCCACCAGGAGGTACCTGGCAGGGCAAAAGCTTGACACCAGACCTGTCCAATCAACGTGAGGGGGTAAGTCCCTCAGAAAGGTCCCACATTTGACCCCTCATTTGAGATGACTTGTAGCAGAATTTGCTCTCTAAATATTCCCCTCGCCAAAAGCCCCAAACCCTACAAACCCAAAGCCACTCAACCCCAGTCTGATCCATACTTACTTGTCTTAGAGGAAGGACCAACGGCCCCATGGGTGACTGGGCTGAGATGTTCTCTTTGCTCTGAGCGCTGTTCCTTGCATTACTGAATGGGGGTATTTTAGGAAGTCAGTGCAAAACCACCATTCATTTGTTATCACTGTTTTTAAAGTGTTCAGTGGATCATGAAAGAACCTCAGCCTTGAAGTTTTCACATCTTGGGCCAGAACCTGTCAAGCAAGCCAGCTGCATATATGGTTGTTGACTAGGGTATGTATCTCAGTTCCAATTAATGTGAACATCACAGTTAGGCTTTCTTTGTTTCTTTATTTATTAGGGATGTTGAAACAGACTGGGTTGGTACAACCAGGCACAGGATATCAGTGTTGTACTCTTGTTGCCACTATGTTATTCATTTCATCTATTCATCAAGATTTCCTGCAAACAGCAGTAACTGCTGATTCTCTGAGACAGAGAGAGACACTGTAAGCATAAAACTAACAGCGCCTTGCTATGCGAATGACGAGCACATTATTAATAGACAGTAATAGCCATCTATTCTGTTTTACTATATGACACTTGAAACTCCAGGTGCTTTAGAAATATGGATGAAAAGTATAATGATTTTCAAAAACATAGAAGTCTGAGGAGACAGCAGAGCATAGAAAAACCACAGCACAATTTCCATTTTGTAGGCTGCTCTTTTCAGGCTCCATGTTTCCCCAAGGAAGTAATCTGCTGACTGGTATTAGTTAGCTTCCTCAAATTTAACAGCCTTCTCAGTGCAGGTCAAAGAAAGGAAAGGATATGTCCCAGTAACTAGGAAATCTGCAGCAGGGCCAGAGTAGCTACTAATCTATTGAGCCTGGCACTTTAGTGCACAAAGACTATGTGTGCAGAAGGCATTTGCATCTTTTCTCTGTCCCTGCCAAGTCATGCTCATAAAACAATTAAAATTGCACCTTCTCCCTTGCAGCTGAAAAAGAAACAAACCCAGAGCAACTCCCTTCCCTTTACAAATATTCCCCCTACTTCCAGGAACGCTGACAAGCACCGTTCAGGACTAACAGCTTTGGGAAGATTCATAATTAGGACGCAGTGTCATTGAGCTACGTGCTCAGTGTTTAACAATACAGACCACAAATTAACGAGCATAGCTCTTGTGAGTTGCTTGTAACAGTGAACGCTAGGGTTGCTCGCTTTCTCTCAGTCTTTTTCTCATTCCCTTCATCCCTTGACCTGTCCTTCTACTCATTCCCTGAACAGCAGACTATTTGAAGTTGGCATAACAGAATTTCTGTAATTGGCCCATATATAGGAAGCAATGGACGTTTCTCTTAGGGAATAAATTCGATTTGTAATCCCTTTTCATAATCGAAACATCTTAAAGGGCCCCAAAGTGCACACCAATACATTTTCTCATAAACTTTTGGTGTCTCCTTGCACTAGAGTCTCCATTCCGGCTCATCACCTGTCTGTAAAGTAGAATGGTTCCACAAGCATTTATTCATTACCAAAATGATAGCTGAAAACCAAAACAAGACGTATCATTACAATCTTGATAGCAGAGTGCAGGAGCTGTCTGCAATCTAATGGCTCCTGCAATTACATCTTGATTGAACGCACTGATGAAGCTGCAGCCCCTTTCTTGAGTGCCATGTTGTGGGCACTTACTGATGACTACATTGGTACTCATCAACATGCCATGACCCAGACCTGACTGAGGATTATAGTTTGCACAGGTGAGAAAGGGAAAGCCTAAATGGGGAAGTGTTTGCTTAGATTTTGCTCATAGCCTTTTTCGAAAGTGTCTTGCATTGGACTTGTAGCCAACCAGTAGAGAGTGAGGAAAATTATCCAACATTTTTCCTTAACCAAATATTACTATGGTAAGTGCTTAGAAGTCTTTATCTAGACTAGGTCCCAAGTAAAAGTTTTTTCTGTATTCCAAAGCAAGAACCAGACTTGGTCCTAAAGAGCTACCAACATAAAGAGATCAGGCAGGGAAACATATGATGAAGGTCCTCTTCATCATGTAGGAAAACTGAGACTCAGGAGCCCAAATGTCACAGACAAGATGCTGGGGCAAAGCTGAGAGCAGAACCTATTTCTTCTGGTTTTAGATGAACTTCAAGTGGTGTGTGAATTCGACAGGGAGTCCTCACAGCCCCAAACAGGGTGAGCTGCTTACTGCTTTCTTGAGATACCATAGCAGGGTCCTGTTGGACACCATACAATGTAGTGTAAAAACAACTCATGGCTACCAGAACCCCTTTGTCTCTCAGGCCTGAGCCAGAGCATGTTGGAGACCATGGGCCATTTTCTATTAATTCTGATGCATTTTGGATTAGGCAGTAAACTGTTGCCATTTCTGCACTCCTTTCTCTGCTATCAGTGTTACTCTGTCAAACAGGTGGAAACATCATGTTTTTAAAATTCAATAGTTCTTACAAAAGGAAAGTAATGAATGAAACCTAAGTCATCATTTTGGAGAGATGGAGGAAGGATTTAAAGACCTGAAGACACAGACTAACAAATCAGTCCTTCCCTCTGGGTTGCTGTCACTGAAGTCCAGATGGTACCTGAGCATCTCAGATGCTGGAGCCAAAGACCCTCAGTTCAGCAGACAGTTCATCACAGTGCGGAGTGGCGACAGGCTGCACAGAGGAGGATGTCTATTACCCTGTTGCTGCAGCTGCTTCCTGATGAAGTCTGCCACATGCCCATTGCTTTGTTAAAGGTTATCTCATGTTGGGCAGTTTTAATTGTCTATTATCTACCCAGAAGGAACTAACTATCTTAAATAGATGAGGCAGAATCTTCTTTTTCTGGCTTTTCTTTGAGTATTTTTGAAATAAATTCGTACATTAGTCAAAAGTGTGAATGAACAAATGAACAAAAGAAACATAATGGCAGCGATATGTTCATTGGGGAAGGAGACCTTGGTTTACACAGATCCACCAACAACGAATCTAAATAAAATCAGGGAGAGTATCACTGGCTACTCCACTTCAATTATTATTGCAGTGATTGATAGTGTGGTTGCTCAGCTAACATGGCGATGTGCATGGTCTAAAGGTCAGCAGCACAGCTGGTGAGGTGGAAAACCATGCTGTTGTGATGGGATGGGCTGATGCCTCATGGTCTGATACACAGCTCTTGTAAATGAAGATTGATTTGGATTACAGTGCCCTGGTCCTGGGCTGTCCTGCATGTGGTAACTCTGCAGGATTGGTCTGCAGTTTGTCCAACTTCAGCCTTTTCAAGTTGGGTGGCTAACTTGTACTGACATGGACATTTCAGTTTGGTGGTGCAGCTAACCCCACTCATATCTGATCGCTTCCCTGAGTTTTAAATGGAATTTAGGTTTCAGAAGAGAAATGGAATGGATTTATCTGTCAGAAAAATATTAACGTAAGAAATCCTTTTGTAGGGATATGACTAGCTTTACTCACTTCTGAGAAATACAGTGTGATTTAAGAAGTGATTTGGAGAGAGGTGAGGTGTAGGGAGATTTCTGGTATTTCACTCCGTGAGGCATCATGGGTAGAACAGAAAGAGGTGAAAGACCTGAGGTGAATGCTAGATAACCTGGGACAATGAAGGAAACAGTATAGTATATTAAAACATAAATGTTGCTAAGATCACCTTTCAGTGCAGATTGATATGTTTTATTCCAGCAGTTCAAAACACTTGAGATTACAGATTTATTCAGTGACCAAGCATGGAGTATAGAGCATACAACATAATGGAAGAGCAGAAAACAGGTATACACTGATGAAAGAAAATAAAGGAAATGTATGCTCTTCCGTTCCCACAGCCATGGCTATCATATCCAAGTGTATTCCATTGCTTTAGTCCAAACTGAGAAGAGAAGCAGACACGACACATGTATTTTGTGAAACTGCTGAATGCAGGGCAGAGCAAGGCACTCAGAATGAATGAAGGGCTGGAAACTTTTGCCACAGTAACAACTGTAATTAGCACCTTTTTATTTAGCATACCATAATCAGTAACAGGGACACGAAATAAGATTTGTCCCTGACTTTTGACCTGTCTTGGTAAACTGTCTGGATGTGCCACGTGTAGTTACATTGCACAGATGAACATTTTCTTTCACTTAAATTTCCTCTCTGGATGTTTTGAGACCTCATATGTTTGGGGCAAGCTTCTTCTGACTAAATTATTCAGGCTGAAGTCAAATAAAAATAGAAGATTAGACAGTTTTAAAGGCAACTAGAAATCTGAATACCATCTTTATTTATTATCAAATAGGGAACAAATTTGAAGCTGTTTTACTGCATTGTTCTATAAATATTGAGTGTTGCTGTACAAGGAAGCATGTAAGTTATTACTCAGTCCTCTAAAGACAGAAAGGGAGACTCTTTCATTCATTTCATTGTATTGCCAGTATCTTAGAAGTCATTCATTGTAGGAAGAAGAGACATCTTACAGGTAATTTACCGTATTTGTGCCTTCTGTCCCATGGGCTATAATGCAAGACTAAGTGTCAGCTACTGCTTTCAGTCTTCATTTCTCTTAGATTACTTCAACCTCTTTCTCTGAGGTGCTCTTCAATGTAATCATTATACTGCAATTTGGCTCCCCGCAGAAAGCCTGAATGGTATCAATTGCAATAAGGGCTTTGGTTGGCTCCTTCACCTAAGGGTGTTTTCTGTTCCTGGAAGTAAATGGAGAAGCAAGAGAAGATTTACCTCTACAGTGGAGACACTGAGCTGAGACCTATTTGTACTCTCAGGCAGAAAAGAGGCACTGTGGTGAGGGTCTTTGTCAGCACAGGAAGTTGCTGGACATGGAGAAGGGCCAATGGAATAAAGACACAATTTCTGAATTTGAGTTAGAGATAAGCCTCTTTCTGTTAAAAAGTCAAGAAGTGTGTCTTCGTAGATGCTTCCATTTATGCGTAGGAGTCATCAATTGGGCAGCAACTTCCATTAAACTGGGCACAAAACCACATGCAATGTTGTGACAGTAAATCATCATGGACACCACTGTTTCTTATAAACCAAAGAAGAATATCTTGGTGGAAACACAAAGGTGGTGCCCAACGCCCTCTTAAGGCTCTACCACTTACAGTGCTCAAGTGCTGTAAATTGTACTGACATTCAGAATTTCACATATGGGAAATATAAAGCTCATGAAATGCCAGTCCTCCATAACCTGAAACACAGGTACCTTTGGGGAAAACCTAGTGTCTGTTTGAAACAATACAGGGGTACTGAATGAGAAGACAAGGATAAAAACCAGCTCTCCTTAATGAACATTACAGGGATGATTTTGGGTGGTTAGAAAATAGCAATGACTCTGGATGAAAAAGGTCAGGACATTAAAAAATGGCAACACAGGAAATGGAGGCCCAAGCCTTCCTGATGATTACAGACATGGGAGGTTCTCCGTGTTATCTTCAGTTAAAGCAGCGAATACCTCTGGCCCAAGAGAGAAGAATCCCCTTCATGGATAGCATTCACAAACGAGCGTGTGAAACCCAGCTGACAAACCATGGACGTCTCTCCTCAGTGAACCTGTCAGCAGGACAGATGGTGCAAGCTCCCTTTAGGTTAAAAAAATCATTAAATCAGCCCCCTCACACTCTTTTCATGGATGGATGTTATTTCATGACTGAGTGCTCAAAAATGCACTGGGTGTTGGCCTTAAAAAAAAGGCCTTTTCTTCCAAAGATGTTGATACAGAAACTTAAACGTGTGTAACATTTCTAGCGAGGTCTGCGGCAAAGTGGGGATAGGGCCAATGCTTTGCTTCTCAATAGTTAGAAACATGACTGAAAAAGTGCTGTTCAAGGGTGCTGTTTGGTCCTCACGGAACTACCTTTTTGGCAGTGCTGGCCACTGAGTGCCACAGGAAATGTCCTGCCCTTCACCCTTCTGCATTAGAGTCCTGGTGCCAAGAAAATAGCAAAAGTCTCCTCATGAAGTCTTGTCCCAGGGAGCCCTTCCCTTTTGGCAAAGCTGAAAAAAAGCATATGGTAGGAAGGGTATATAATGAAGGGATTTGGCCAGCTTGGAGGAAAGTCAGATCAAAGAGCACAGAGAATGATCCCTTTCAGTAAGCGAAGGCCCTGGAGTCACTGCTGGAGTGAGGATATCCTGGTCCCTGATGTGCAATTGACAGGTCTTTCCTCTCTTTCCTCTTATGTGAGGAACACAGAGAGCACAGGAGTGAAAAACGTTGTAGGTCCCATCTGACTGGAGGGGGAGATGGTGAGGTGCGTTAGGCTGAGAAGAACAGACATGGGGACTTAGGAAGCTGGTTTAGGAAGCAAAGGAGTTGTCCCATCACAGCTTCAAGCTGAAGTCTTGTGCTCTTTCTGCTGCCATGAAGACCAAAAAGGTTTGTCCCTGCTGACAAGGGAAAAGGCAAATGTTGACTTGACTAAGATGAGAAAAGGAGGAGAGCTTACATCTGTGCTTACACCTAACTTGGTTGTGAGATTCTGCCTCTTCCGCGTTTCTGCCTGTGCATCTCGGCAGACCTCTTAAATTGGAGTCTGCAGCATGGGGAGCAGTTTCCGGATATGTTCTCCCTTGCTCTGAGAGACCAGATCCATGGGACCACACAGGCAGATAGCTGGGACCAGCATGACAACTCCCTTAAAAGAGAAGTTCCCTGCAGAGCTGGGCATGACAGCAGGACCCCAAATTAGCCATGTCCTTGCTGGGTCTGTGCAAGGGATGATGATTTGGAGGGTAATGGAGATCACAAAGCTGTGGTGCTCTGTCTGAGGGGGTTCAGTGCCCCCATCTCTTACCTCCCTGGAGCCTGGACCTGGCAGATGCCCGTTTTCAATGCCAGTTTGCAGCATCATGTCCCTGCCCCAGACTGGGATTGCTCAGGCACATGTCACAGCACAGCCCCTACACCACACACTCCCCTCTGTTAAGCACAGCTGTTTTAGCATTGTCCTGTGCTCATTTCTAGGGTAGAGTTAAGGTTTCTGTGATGTCTTAAGAAGTAAGTTTATAATATGTCATATATATAAAATGTATGTATCAGTTGATAATATTTTTTTTCCTCTGGAAGATTTTTCCTCTGGAAGAAGGAAGATTTCAACATCCTTCTCCTGAAATAGTTGATTTGGAATTTATGGGATCCTATCTCTACCGTAGAAAAAAAAGTAATTTTTTTCTCTTCTTTCTGTGAATACGATGTTCTGTTCTGTTCTTTTCTGTTCTATTCTATTCTATTCTATTCTATTCTATTCTATTCTATTCTATTCTATTCTATTCTATTCTATTCCTTATGTCATAGTTACTGTGTACCACTGGTACCAACCAGCACTAAATATATTGCATGCCCTGACTAAGCTCAGAGGCTGAATTTAAAGTGAAATTAAAGAGGTATAGGACACATACCTGACTTTAGCTCAGGGTATTCTCAATCCCTCCCACTCAGCAGCTTCTCAGCCTGTCCTCTCCCCCACAGAAATGTGCAAGACCTCAATAAGTTTAACTGAACTCTGTGGGTGTGGAGCCCTGGAGACTGAATTCACAGTTAAAGCAGGTCTTTGTTCTCAAGAGCTGTCAGTGTGAGATCATGCCATGATAAAGCAAGAAGGTTCATGATGCCACCTTAACAGGAGAAAACAAGGTAGCCCTAAGCTGTGTTTCAGGGAATAAAAGGACTGAAACATCTAGGGGAAAATCCATAAAATAAGATGAAAAGAAAATACTCTGCTGAACATCACAAATAAAAAAAAAAAGAGAAAAAAAGAATGAAAAAACCCTGTGATGTACTAGGCTATGAAGCACAAAAGTAACAATGAAAGTAGTAACTTTAGGGAGCGCTATTCCTTGTTCAGGCCTGCCTTTGATCTTTCTTTTTGATTTCCACAAGGGCATCTTCACAGCCCTTGGATATGGAATTGCTGGTACTGAGTCTCCTGCCATGGGACGGCCAAACAGACCACCCTGCCCGTATGATCTACTTTTGCTATGGCATGTCTGTGTCATGCAGCCCCTGTAGTGCACGCAGAGTGCAGACACCAGCTGTGTTTCAGAAAGCTAGGGCTGCCCTTGTCCAGCCCCAGAGCAGAGGCAGTTTATGATTCCCCCTTCCTTTTCCAGCACTGCAGAGTGGTCTCCGTGTCTCTGCTCAGCACCGCCTGGGATTCTTTTCCTAGGGCAAGCTCATGTGCATCTTCACGTACCTCCCCAGTTCTCCCTGAAATGGGGCTTTGCTGGGAGCATCTGCATCTACTCAGTAGGCAGGCCCAGAGTTACCTTCTTTTGGAGAAACAGCCTTTGGGCTTGTTTCCCATACGGTTTCAGAAAGCAGCATAGGAGAGGTCAGAATAATCTTTAATACAGAAAACTTAGCATTGCTCTTGGCTACTACCGTCTCTTCCTTGCTTGCCGTTTGCTGATGAGAAGGACTCGGAGAGTTAGCCATACCAGGTTGTAAAATGAAGCCACCCTGGCTGTGTTAGGGAGGTGAGCACTTCTGTGTCATGACACCAGAGCATGGGGGACTCTGGTGATGAGCTGTGTTGAACACAGTGAGGCCTGGAAAGAAATGACAAGGATTTTTTTTAAGGCAGACTGAGGAATTTCAGCCTTAAGTGCCAGTAACAAAGCCAAACCTTTCCGTTTCTTTCCCTCTTCCCTGCATGACTCAATTATTGCATATTCCAGATTTGTTGTCTTTCATGTGATTTCCCTAGGATTTCAACGTTCCTGCCATTAGTTAACCTGGCACCTGCCCGTATCTCACACTTTGAAGTCCTCCTTTTCTGTGGTTGTGCAGTGCAGTTTTCAGACCCTGCCATTAACCACCCATGTTTGCTTGTGGTGTCTCTTCAGGTTGGTGTCATATCTCACAGACACTGCTGAAAGGGAGCCCTCAGCACAGTGACCAGTCTTTTGGCTAAAAGCCTAAACTCTGATCACTTTTTTGATGACGTTCTCTGAATCCAGCCCACCAGTTCTCTCAAACCTTATCACTTGCTGGAAGGAGGTTGTATTGAGGTGGGTGTCGGTCTCTTCTCCCAAGTATTAGCAATAGGACAAGAGGAAATGGCCTCAAGTTGCGCCAGGGGAGGTTTAGATTGGACATTAGGAGAAATTCCTTCACTGAAAAGGCTGCCAAGCATTGGAACAGGCTGCTCAGGGAAATGATGGAGTCACCATCCCTGGAGGTATTTAAGAGATGTGCAGATGTGGCAGTTAGGGATATGGTTTAGTGGTGGACTTGGCAGTGCTTGGTAAGATCATTTGGACTCAATGATCTTAAAGGTCTTATTTCTATGATTGTATGACTTTTATTTTCAATCAGTTCTGCTGAGGCATTTTGTCTGTCATTCATTTAACAACCTGCAAAGCTGAGCTTCACTCTGAGCAAGCAAGGAAGTTACAGCAGAACCAGAAGCACCCTGTAAAGCCAGTGTTTGATTAATTTCAGCCAGCTTTAATTAAGAAGTATTCCCTCCTTAGTTAATTATGTTTTATGGGAAGTGGATGTGGTTATCTGAAATCAAACAAGGGATGGTGTTTCTGTCATCTCGTCAATACAGGGTATATAATTTCTGGGAAGCAAGACAGCATTAATAAATAACCAGATACAGAAACATGCCCCCACCAGACACTAATGGGATCCATCTTTAAATTAATATATGAAATTACGGCAGTATACTGTGTATCATGATGTACCCTCTTCCATATTACATGTTATCTCCCTTCTGTTGATTGCATTCTAGTTTTATTGTAATGCTTTGTGTGGAAAAGAGGATTATTCTGAAATGAGGTATGGCTCATGCTTGAAATGTCTGAAACAGACATGCTTTTAGATGCATTATTTTCAAAGCATTAAAGCATTCAGCTGTGATCTCTAGAAGTCTCTTCTTTTCTTTCTTTTTTTTTTTTAACTCAAGTGCACAGTCTTCCCTTCCTTTAGTGATCAGGACCTTTTGAAATGGCTCATATTGGCACTCAGATACCAGGCACTCTAAATCTCTAAATCAACTGTAATTGCTGAAAATCTAGACCATGTTTAGGAAAGGATAATAATATATATACTTTTCATGTGGAGCAAATGTGCATGTACCAGCTGATGCTGTTAGTAACTTGATTATGAGACTGAATGATCAAACTAACATTTTTTGGCCCTGTAAGTTTTCAATTTGACTGACAAACAGGATGCAACAGGTGAATGACACAAATGATACAGGGCAGTATAGGAGGTCAACAGCAAGTAAAATGTGACCATCAGGAGAGCAGGAGTCACATGGACCATTGCCTGTTTTTTGTCCCTACACTCTCTAAATATGCCTTTCTGCAACACATGTGGAATGTAGAAAACTACAAATCTCTGCATTGTGGCTTTAGCCGTGAATTTAATAATTTACATTACTGAACAGTGAAATGGTGAAAAGTGGTTTGAACATGGAGGTAAATGCAAGCCTTTTATGGGAGAGACACTTTGCAAAGGAAGGGAAGTCAAGATGTGTAAGCGATACACAGAATAACCTCAATGGTGATGGGCTTAAACTTCACTGCATAAACAACAGAATTATTTGATATCCTTCCCGATAAGCTTTACAAATATTACTGCACTGTCTGAATGTATTTCATACTAGCAAGCTAACTGGGTGTCAGGAATGGCAGCATCCACACCAAGACTCCGCTCTGCCATGCTTCCCAGATAAGTGCAGGGACAGTAAATGTCACAGCATCTTTAATCGTTGTCTCAAGTGTAAATAACTTCTCATGGACTTTTAAAAAAATAATTAAATAAAGTCCTTGCCTTCCTTAGGCTTGCTCGGATTTCTTAGGCCCAGGCTGGAAAACCTTCCCCAGCAGAAATCTCTATGGGGTTTGACTCCACAGAAGGACCCCAGCACTAGGCAATGCATCTGTGTCCTGGGCAACACAACTATGATAGACATCAAGTAGCACTAGGGTCTGCTTCATAAGAAAGTGGGATAGTCTTTACCTCTCTCCCTTTCCTATACTGCTTTTGGTCTTTTCCTAAAAGCCTAGTCTGTCATGAGTCTGTCAATGAGCAGCATTATTTGCTTTTAAATGAAGATGGATTTTAACTTGCTGCTTCCAATTAGAAGAATAATAAACATTTTCCCTAATGATAACAATGAGCAATAGTGTTAAATTTGAAATGCAAAAGCTTTTTATGTTGGTACAGTATAAGTTACAGTATCATTAAATATATAATCAGCCATTTATTGCTTGTGTTATTTTTGAGGCACTTAAATGAAAAGTTGATTTGTCTCTTATTAGACCTCAGTAAATGTTCCTTTAATAGTCATAGAGTGTTTTAATGCTTTACAGAATCATCGTCATTAAATTGAATGCAAGACATTGGACTTAAATAAAAGAGAAATGGAAAAACTCAATAAATCATGATAATAAAAGCTTTTCTTTGTGCTGTTTGAATTGTGCTGAAATGGATCTGTCTCTTAAACTGCCTTACAAAGGCCAAAGTAGCTTAATTGCTTTAGGACTTGATTATGCCTGCATGAGTCAGCTATGAGACTGTGGCAGTAAAAAGACATATTTTTGCCAGAGAAACCTGAGGATGGATTTTGCTGCTGCGTTGGTATGCTTCCCACTGAAACAATAACCAGGTAAGAAAAACATGCTGTGATGACTTCTGCATTATGGGAACCTTCTATATCAGGGACAGGTGGAGAATGGAGAAGGCACAACACTTGGTCACAATTCCTTGCCCTTCTTTATTGATTTTTTCCAACTCCTGTGGTTTAGTCTAGCATCCGCTGCCAACACACACACCAAAAAGTGACACTCAAACACTTCATGAGATATCTCTTATGAGGTATATAAAGTATACATATGATACGAGGTATATCTTGAAATGTTAGAAACCATCATTTACAAGCAGGGACAGACAAACATCCAGAGAGGGTACAGCTTGGGGTTTTGTGTACTGCTAAAGCTGTTTGAGCAGGGAATAGTCCAAGAGTAGTGAGACAGTTTCTCCTCTGTAAGGATATTAGGAGAGGTATTGAAAGGAGGAAAAAAATATTGGACAGGACAGGTTTAAAAAAGCACAGAAAAAAATAATCTGCATCTGTAAATATGTGGTAGAACCTAAAGAAGTTTGATCTTCCTGGTCCATAGCACAAAGTAGCTTGCTTATCTTGGGCAGTGTAACTTTTAACATAAAAAGGCTGGATGTAAATTCAATATTATTTCTGTGAGCCAATAGAGAGAATGGCTATTGTTTTTAAAATATGGCTGCATGACAGAAGATATCTTCACACATCTACCCCTCCTTGGCCACAGAACATCTCCTAATGGCCCAAAACACCAGACAGCTTTGCAAGAGTCTCATTCAATCCCAAAACTAAGGTTCTGATCCCAAACCAAACTAACTGATAAAACTTTGCTCTGGAAGAACAGTTGAAAGGTTTTGGTTTTGTTCCAGAATGGAAAAGAAAGAAGTATCAACTTGTGCAATATCCCCCAAGGACCTTCACCAGTCTTCTAGCTCTGCCTGTGCACTTAAATCTAGTTTTAGATTGGCTGCCTTTACTTGGATGTCCCAGAGAAAGGTCACAGCTAGGCGTGAGTGTGAGAGTTGTGAATGTTGATTGTTGTGCACTGGGGACCCTCAGACTTCTGCTTTCAGGGTGTGTGGTGCTCAAGGATACCTGGCAAGGCCCTATCCCATCTGTCCCACTGTGCCTGCTCTTCTTAGGCAACCAGATGGAGGCCCTCACTGTGCACAAGGTCTGCACTGTCACCTCCTCTTGATCGGGGCTGCGTCTGCTCTGGCTGATGGCAACTTCAGGCTGGTGTGGCACCTGTTTGTCCACTTGGTCAACATTATTCTGAAAAACACATTGATACTAATAGGTGCATCTTAAACATCTCAGAAGTGTTCTCTTTGAAGGAACTCCTTCAGTGTAAATTTATTACTGGATTTGTCTATGTATTTAATAAAAAAAAAAAATAAGTTTTTTAAAATCATAGTTTTTTGGCCAGCTCAGTTACCCAGGTGAAAAGTAGAATTTTCTGACACAGACAGAAGCCATTAATGCTCAGTCTTGTCTGGATTTGACAGCTAGTGACTCAGATAAACAAGGATATAGAGGCCTGATCCATTCTGAAGGGAGCTTATTTACATAATGAGCTTGAGCCAGGGAGGTGAGGATAATGAGACAATCTGTGATTGTCTGAATGCAGGAGTTAAAACTTGATCGGAATTGCTGCACCACTCCAGGTACTTTGCTAACTGCCTGAGATGGTATCATGCATCAAAACCCCTGCACAGATCCTGCTGCTTTGAAATCTCTGTGTTTTCTTTTACTAGTTCAGTTAGAAACCCCTAAAGTTGGAAGTCTTCTTATTCCTCATAGCCACTGAGCATTCAGGTGAGCTGTAGATGAGGATACATGTGAAACCCTTGTCTTCCTACTTTTCCCTGTATTATTTGTTACTTAATTGGTTAGCAGGTATGGTTGCTTGCAGAGGCAAAAGAAGGGAGGAAAAGTATAAAAAGGGCCCAGTAACCATGGCAACAGAAAATAAATTTCATTTAGTTACAGAGTATGCATGTGGAGATGGGCAACAGGAGCCTCCCTAGAATGGCTGCCAAGTCACTTACTCTGTAAATAGGGAAATAAATACAGAGACATAAAAATCCCTGAGCAGTGACATGGCCCTTTGCTGGCTGGTTTAGATGCAGATCAAAACTGTCTATCATGTCTAGGGTTTGTTTACTTTCTTCTGACCTACTATGTAAATATTGCTCTTATAGGTGTGCTTCCCCCTATTTCATGATTGACCAAGCTTCCTAATATCGAAAGCTTCATCCCAAAGAAATAGGGCAGATTTGTATATTATTGCCAAATAAAGTAAAGTAAAATATTATAGGCAGGTAACTGCTGATGTCATGCTCTAGAGATTTTACAGGTCAAGACTGACATGGAGATTCATGATTGCTTGAAAAATTATCTCAGGTTCAAATAAACCCAGTGCATATTGGTCCACAAAGTGGTCCTTTGCCTGTGCAGAACAGACTGGTTTAATAAAGCCTGGTGGTGTTGCACATTTTGGAGCTCATGGCACTGTGGTGCACAGCTGTGAGTATATACACAGCCACATAGTTTGAAAACAAAGTATAAAAGTCTAAAAGCTGAAGACATTGGTGTCACGAATTTTGCAGAATCAAGAGAGTCAAAGAGACTATTGATGGTCACGCTATTAATCCTTCTGCTCCCTGTGCAGACACTTTCTGTTTAAAATTTATTCCCCACTCACTGTCTCACTTCATCTTAAAGAAGACTTCCAATGCTGCAAACCTCAGTCCCCAGGCAATCAAGATCAACGCTTCATTGTCCTTGTTGTTGGAATACTTCCTCTTATGCCTAGTGTGATCTAACTTGCTACAGTTAATCTGGTTACTTCTTGTCCTATTCTCAATGGCCATGGAGAGAATTATTTCTTTCTTTGGAGCTGCTTTTCCTGTGTGTAAACCCACCTTTTCTGCCTTCGATACTTTAGTCTGAGGAGCACCAGTTTATTTAGTCTGTCCCCATTAGTTATTGTACCCAGATAACTGACCATCATCATCACACTGTTGTGTGCTTTTCCACACTGGTCAACATCCTTTATGCAGTGCTCAAAAGTGGACACAATTCTCTAGTCAAGATCTTGTCAGTACTGAGCAGGGCTGATATAATTTGCCAAAGATGATCCTTTTTACATCCTTCTATGCTGTTTTCCTTTTTGATGACTCCTCAAAATTATTCATTATGGCATCAATTGTAGTCACCTGCTTTGTAGCAAGTTTGATTCATGAGGTCCTGTGAATTTATTCACCCTCTGTACTTCATAAACAGGCCCCTAATAACTGCAATGCAGAATGTCACTGGAGCAGAACCTCCATCTCTTGTTTGTACAAGTAGCCTGGATTTTTTTATTCTCTAATCCCCTATGAAATAGACTTCAAGGAAAGTTGAGGAGCAGGACTGGTATCAGATGATCATAGCTACAGGGAGACAAGTTTTGATCTCAGCTATGTAAGTGTACAACTAATTCATTTTTCTAGATTTATCATGGTGCAAGAACAAAATTAAATTAAGATAATTAAAATTAAAACAATCACATTGTGAACTAATATTTGTGAACCAAACTACCCTATCAGTTTCAGGGGGATTACAGAGTTGTCCTAGGAGACAGAATGCAACTATTTGTTCCGGGGATCAAAGCAATTTTTCCCCAGCCATCTGCACCCGATTATTTATTTGTATTACACTTATTTTTTTCCTTTCTATTTTATTGTATTTGAGTATACATATATATTTTAATTTGGGTAACAGCAATCAAACTCTTCTTAAAGTCAAAAGCAACAAAGACAAAACACAAAAGAGAAATGAAACAAAAGACATGATAGTTAACATTAAATTAAACCATAAACATGACAGACAATGGAAGATCCTTCTCATGTTGAATGCTGAAGACTCACCAACATTCAAAACTAAAAATTTGCAGAGTACCTTATAATCTCTACTTGTAAATGGTAAATGTAATATGCAAGTTAAAACAGAATTCTGTGCTTTATGAATTTTCAGTTTTAAGTACAGAAAAGACATGATAAAAGCTGTAATGAACTAAGGAAGAGCTGGAAGAATTTAGATTAAAAGATAAATAGCCCTTCTGACAAAAGGTCTGATTCCCAGGGAAGAAAAGTTTGTTGCATTGTAAATGTTGACACAGAACTGAATAAAACTTTTATGAAGGGATTTTACCTAAATAATTACATGTTATCAAATAGTGTGGGAGTTGGTTGATTGGAGGACTTAATGAGACATTTTTGTGTAACTCTTCTTAACTGTACGTGGCAGTCAGGTTGTACAAATCATTTCAGTAATGCACATTGTAGGCTAATAATAGGCACTGTTATTCCCAATTAAGGTCACAATTCCTGCTAAGTTGGCAGGTAATACCAGGACTGAAACTGAAGGCATAAAATTCTGGAGGACAATGCTCTTGTATGTGGATGTTGTGACACCGTGATAGATCATTGAGTCATGAAGGAAGATTTAGGGTACAAAAACTTATTAACTCAAAGTCCAATCTTGCCCCAGGACTAGATTAATTTACCATCCATTGTGAACCCTCACACTTGCATCCTGACATGAACACAAAGCCGATGAACAGCTTAGCATACTAGCCTGTCTATAGACTCAGGTATGTGGTAAAGGCAGATCAGGCATAGATAAAGTATACTTCACCCAACAAATACTTAGGTCCTGTCAATTCCAAAACACTGATGATGCTTGGGTTGGGATTGTTTCACCTAACTCTAGATGTCCCCATTTGAGCTATGCTTTTTATAGTCAACAGAGGGAAATAGAACTTTTGGGGGATTTTCTTTAAAACGACTATTTGAGGTTGATTTAAATAGCTTTTCCTGGGTGCTTAGTTCAGGTGAAGTCACTCACAATGTGGACATCTACATTTAATCATGTACTTTGAGCATGAGGTATATAAGCTGGCCACAGTCAGGAATGCAGGTGAAAAGCCTACGGGTCACAAAGTCTGTTGTGTTAAAGCCTTTCTCTTCCCATGCAAATGTTGTATTAATGGCTGGAAGCCTGAGGGCATGGCTGAAAACCCTACTGGGGAAAAGTGCAGACTTTGGAGTCTGTGGCTGTGGGAAATGAGCCTGTTTTTTCACCAGGATTGCTAAGAAAATGTTGTCACTTACTGTCTGAGACAACGGTTCCTCTCTCACACCTGGACTTGCTCTTACACAGCAAAATTTGAGTAACTGATAACTCAGTATAACTTTTCATTGCTGAGTGATGCAGCTACTCCCTAACAGTCCATGTTGTTTACCTGCTTGTTCACTTTACCAGACAGCCCAACAGAGAGTGTCTGCAACAAACCAGATGTATTTTAAAGATTAAAAATGAATACATGCCTGGACAGAATTGTTGCTTCTTCCACTGAGTGTTACACTTAAATCTCCTTAGAACTCCCTCTCTTTTGGGGTGTAGCACCTAGCATCCCTGAATACCAAACACATCTTGCTTGATCTGATGGTATTAACTAGTTATTACCACATTGGGTTTGCATGCTCAAACAAGAAATCTGCTGGGTTGGAAAATATTAATTTTGACATTTCTTTAAATCACAGTCTGATTTTTTATCTCCTTTTTGGGGTTCACCGATTGCATTTGCTGTCCCTTTAGGTGTTAAAAATAGAGCTTCACGTGAACTCTCTTCAAGCCTCTCTGTACTGATTGTTACACACTTGTGCACTCTACTTATGGTAAGTCAACTGGAGCTGAACTGAGCTATATCCCAGGCAGAAGTCATTCAGAGTTTTATTGGAATAAAAATTGAATAAGAAAAATGAAGAACCAGCCCCAGGTTAATAACAGCAGGACTAACTAGTCTTCAGTGGACTTGAATGTAAAGTTTTTCAGTGGAAACATTTCCAAAAGAACTACACTCAGTAGTCTTTAGTTATCTGAGAAGATTTTTTCCTTGAATTATTTTAACGTAAAATAAGAGTAATGTAAATCATTAAAGCAATGGGTATTTAGAATTTGCTAGTTTGTAAAGGAACTCTGCTATTCAGGTGAGTTTTACAGGTTTTCTCAATGGTCCACTTTTGTTGACTACAATGAGATTTCAGTGAAAAAAACATTCAGTAGAGACAAGAACTGAGTCTGTCAATGAAAGTCTGTTGGCTGACATATGTGGAGACCAACTACTTGGGAGAAAGGTTCAAGAAATCTTGTAAGACATGTCTATGCTGTTATTGTTCCCAAAGGAAATTTTAGGACTTACTAAACCCATCAACTTTAGAGGTAAATCAGAAAGGGATTACAGTAGTTAAAGCAGACAGAAGAGGCTGTCTTTGTTTTACCATAGTGCTGCAGCTCCTCAGTTTCGCTATATACTCTCCACACACTCAACTGTACCATCAGCTTCCATTAAAACATGGTACTGGCTTTAAACTCATTTGAAAAGCTGCCCACCAAAGAACATAGTGTCCATCTAGCCCAGTATCATCTCTCCAGTAGTGGCTGTAAGGGGATACTTAGAGGCGAGTAAGGACAAACATGTATGATGCATACATGGCATTCTATCATCCTTTTCAGAGCTTGGTATTGCCTGAGTTTCTTGTGGTTGGACTGTTCCATAACTCTCAATGGATATATCTCTTAAGTACACATCCAGTCTCTCCTTGAACTTCTATGAACTTGAGGCTTCATTATCCTTTGGAAAGGAGTTCTTCAGGTCAAGAATGCCCTGTGTGAAAAGCAGTTCTACTATACATTTTTGAGGTGTGGGGACCAAAACCACACACTATTCAAGGACTGGTTGAACCGTGAGCTTATAGAGTCAGAGTCATATTTTCTACTTCTTTTATTATTCTTGTCCTAACTGCCTAACATCTGATTTGCTTTTTTCAACAACTACCAAGCACTGAGCTGATGTTTTCATGGGACTATTTGTCATAACTTCAAGTTATTGCTCCTGAATGGTAACAGTCAGCTCAAGGTTTGTAATTTTTTATGTGGTGAGGATTGTTTTTCCCCACATGCACCATTTTATATTTTGTAAATATTTATTTACATTGACTTTCACCTATCATTTTGCTAATCAGTCACTTAATTTTCTAAAGTTCCTCTGTAACTTTTTGTAATCTCTTTTCTTCCCCATTACCTTAGATAACTCATGTAATCAGCAATTTTCATGCTTGTCTCATTTTCCACACAATTTATGGATATGTTTATCAGCATATCTCTTAGCACAGGTCTTTGTGGAAATCCACTGCTGATTTCCATCCCTTGTGAGAATTCCTCACTTACTACTACACTTTGTTTCTCTCCTTTTAAATATTTTTTTTTTCTCTCTTTTCCTCTTACATTTGTTAGGTTTTCTGAAAGTGTCCAATCTGATCACCGCTGTCTATGCTCTTTAACCTTTTCCAAAAATATTAACAGAGAGTAAGAAGCAACCTTATAGTGTGATTCCTCCTACCAGTGTGGTACCCCTGCATCAAAATAAAACTCATCTGGAAATATACTTTTGATTGTGGTAGGAGCCTTCATGGTCAACCAACGAGTGACACTGAATGTTCAGGGAACTGTGATGAACCTCAACCTAATCTTTAAAAGTCAATAGCTTCAGATGGTGGAAAATTCTAGAAAATGCCAAACCCTATCTCTTTCTGGATCTTGTTGAAAT
This sequence comes from Leptosomus discolor, assembly GCF_034619465.1. Taxonomy (NCBI): domain Eukaryota; kingdom Metazoa; phylum Chordata; class Aves; order Leptosomiformes; family Leptosomidae; genus Leptosomus; species Leptosomus discolor. Next base: position 16,228,893 of record NC_141395.1, on the reverse strand, counting down.
ATGCAAGAAAATTTGATTCTATGAAGTACTGAATAATGACAGAATATTTTCATCCTTTTGACAGGAAACATCTTTTTGAGACAGTGAAATCAAAATACTTGCTTTTAGAGAAAATTTAGATGTCTCTTGTAGGTTCATTCTTGTGCTTTTGACAATATTTGTTGACCTGGTTTGCTGCTGAATACATTTGGTGTTTTATCTTTTGACAAAAACTTTCATTTATCCATATAAATTATGACTGAAATAATTTCTAGGGGTGAAGATGGCAGAGAAGTTTCATATATATTTTTCTAGGGCAGAGAAAAATTAGAAGTGATTTTCTCAAACCTATAAACTAAGGGATTTAATCTCTATGTCAAAATTCTGTTTATTTAACACTGGTCTCATTCTAATTGCACTAGTCGTTATACTCAGTTTCTTGTCACTTTTTACAAGAATCAAGGATATGTGTTGGCTACTTGTGACATCAAAGAAAATACATTTCCAATTACAAAAATTATTTTGAAAGGAAAAATTGAAAATTCACTGAAGAAGGCATGGGTAGAAATTTTGTGTGGCATTTCAAAACCATTTTGTGGTGGAAAGACACATGTTCTGTGACTCAGCTCGCTTGAGATGGTAACTAATAGTCAGAGAAAGCAAAAAGCAGGGGATTCTTATAAGTCAACGGACTCCAGTGACTATTTGCAAAGCTCTATGGGGTATTGAGGCAATTGATTTCCATTAACAGTCATAGATACTGGTCATTCAGCTCCAAGAGACAGTTGGGGAAGTCTCAGCCCTGTTGTAAAGTGTGACATTGTAAATATTTGCCTGAATATACCAGTAGCTCTTTATATTCAGAGGATCTGGAGAAAGACCCTGAAGAGAGATTAAAAGGCTGGAGGATTTAAAGCCTCATAGCAACATCAAGGACTATCAAAGCATCTCTGAGCTGTCTGTGCAGGAGAGCAAAATTGTTGTGTCAGATGATCCCTGTCTTTGGGAGGGAGATTGGTCAAATATCTTTGTAGGGAAGGGGAGCACAGTCTCCATTTGGATTATACCCAGCAGGAGACAGTTTAGCTCCTTTCTAAAGAGGAGCTTTAAAAGATTTCATCTGAGAATCAGCTAGCTCAGAAAACATCATATTACAATTGAGAACAATTAACATCTAAGGAGGAGTGTGTGGAGTTCATGCTTAGTTTATGCTTCTCCATCTGGGGGGTCTCTTCTATACTTTTTCTGCCAGATCCCATTAGCTTGCACTACACTAAGCTTAAAGCATCCGTGCAAACAAAAGGTAATTACATGAAAAGCAGCAAATCCAAGGGAGACTCCCAAGGCTGCTCTCATACTTTATCTGTTGTCTACCAAATGTGTTGCCTGTGTCTTTTACAAAACACTGGAGTAACGGTCAAACCATGTTAAGAACTTTAAGTAAGTACAAAGATTTTTCAGATGAGATGAACAGTTTTACAAAGCACATGTAGGACACCAGCATGATTGCTGTAACAAAGCACCTTCAATACTGTGTGCAGTTTTGGGCTCTTCACTACAAGGACATTGAGTTGCTGGAGCTTGTCCAAAAAAGGGCAATGAAGCTGGTGAAAGGTCTGGAGAACAGGTCTTGTGAGGAGTGGCTGAGGGAACTGGGTTTGTTTAGTCTGGAGAAGAGGAGGCTGAAAAGAGGTTGTAGCAAGGCGGGTGTTGGTCTCTTCTCCCAAGTAACTAGTGACAGGATGAGAGGAAATAGCCTCAAGTTGTGCCAGGGGATGTTTAGATTGGATATTATGAAAAATTTCTTTACTGAAGGAGTGGTCTAGCATTGGAACAGGCTGCTCAGGGAGATGGTGGAGTCACCATCCCTGGAGGTGTTCAAAAACATATAGATGTGGCACTTCAGGACATGATTTAGTGGGCGTGGTGGTGGTGGGTTGACGGTTGGACTTGATGATCTCAGAGGTCTTTTCCAACCTTCATGATTCTATATGATTCTATAAAGCGGAATGCAAGGCTGAGACCATTGCAAGTTACTTCTGAGCTTTCAGGATGTCTGTACCTCCAGTGTAGATCCTCCTTCCATTCCCAAGACCTGCCTTCCTGGAAAACCCACTGAAGTGCAGTAAAAGGGGGTGAAAATGCCACGTATTTCTCTTCACACAATCTCTTTCCACTTCTCTACTCCTGGGAGAGGTATTTGGCCCTTCAGAGGATCCTATATAGATGTCCTCATGCTCTTGAAAAGTGGCAGATCTCTTGTCTTTGAGAAACACATCTAGATTGCGGTTTAGGATAAAGGTACAAGGCTGCTTAGTGGCTCCGTGGTCCTTGTTTTCTTTCTATTAAAATCATGCTATGCTGATTAGAGTGTCTGCATTCAAGTACAATGCCTTAACTCCAATGTCATGGTCTTGTAAGGGTTCATGAAAGAATGCTCTAAGTGAACTCACCCCAAATCTATTCACCTGAAGCCATGGCTGTTGTGGGCCTAGGGTTGCTGCTTCTCACCAACTGGGCTAGGTAATTAAGGGAACACTTTGCTCACTCAACCTTTGATTTGTAAGTGAGGTGTGCATGGCAACTTCTATAGTATGGCAAATACTTAATACAAATCACCACAGCAAAGCACAACTAGAGTCACACACGACATCAGCAGTCACCAAATGTGTGATTTCACTCTCAGTAACTACTAAAGATGTTTAATTAAGTCAACATCTGCTGCGAATATGCAAGCCACCGTTAAGTGAGATTTGATGAGTTTGAATGCATCTCTGTTGAAAAGTCTGGGTTATGGTGTTGTTTCTCATGTCCTGCTATTGCACTTTGATGTCATGCTGTTCGTTGATGTTGGCTCAGGATTCTCTTTCTTTTACTATTTCTCTGCCCCCCATAGTCACTCCTTATAGATTCCAGGTACTATGAGGAATGATTACTTCCATTCAGTCAAAAGCTTTCTTAAGTTTGTTTCCACCTACTTGCTGCAGTCTTCAAAACGCTTCAGCCTAGTTGAGTTTTCAGTTTACACAATATAAGCTAGGTTACATCCAAATAATGAAGTCTTTGGTTTAAGGTCAGCTTTTACTAATTTCCTTGCCTGACACATACTTGGCTGGTCTGTTTTGTGACCTGCAACATTGTCTGATACAATACATCCCACTGGTTAAGTAGAAGATGCCTTTGCTTTTGATGTGCTACTAAAGGCTTTAGTGATCTCTTTCTTACAGTCTCTCCTGAAAAGCTCTGTATGCATTGGACACCCCATCAGGATCCGGGGTTAGTTTGGAGCTAATGCTATTCCTTCCTCACAACTGAAGGGACAGGTCCTTTGCACTATCTCATATCCAGAGAGGGACAGATGTTGTCCACAGTACCAGTTCTCATTCTTTCTTGAGAAATCTGTACCACACTGCCGTTCTTTGCAGCCACCTCCCACCCTTCAGAACTGCAGGCCCTTCCTTGCCCTGCCCCTGGGATTTCTCCAAGGCCCAGTCACCCACTTCTTGATGGGCCAGAAATAGCTAATAAAAAGGATGCTATTGAGATTACTGGTGACTAAAAGGCATTAAATAAAACTGTGTGGAAATACGATATTTTAGTATGTAAAAGGGTGAATAAAAATTGGTTTAAAATATTCTTTTAAAGTTCTTAATTTTTCCCTACTGAAAACCTCAAAATTCTTCACTTTTGGCAGCCTAAAAACAATAAACAAAGTTTTGTAGCTTTTAATATGTGGAAAGCTCAAGATATTTTTAATGAAAAAGATTTCTAAAGGAAGCCAATATTTTTTGTAAAGGGCAAATATTTGATTCACTTTGTGAACACAAAATGTTGTTTGATTTCAGTTTTTCCGGTTTTATTCTGTACATAAGACTGATGACATTTTCCAATCTACTATAGACCCTGGCTGGAAAACTAAAACATATTTTGGAGAGAGTTTTGAAAATGATCATGTGCGTCTCTTGTGATGTGCTGTTCCATGTCAGTATAATAATTTATACAATATTCTATTATGTAAAGGGTTTAATGAAGCTACTCCTGGGAAAGCAAAAAATGCGTCTTATAAGGATTATCTGGAACTGTCTCTTCTCCTTACTCTGTCTGCTTCTCAGAAAATGAAGATGAAGAAGTAACAACAGAGAGAAGGAGGGGATCTGCAGCAGCTGTTAATGACTGGCGACTAATTATTACTTTTCGAAATGGCACAGAACAGATAAACTGAAATGTGTGTTCTCTTCTTACTTGTTTGCTTGACAGACTCTTTCTTCCTGAGATTCATGTTGTGCTTTTTTTTTCTTTTAATTGGAAGGTGCTAATTAGCATAAAAGTCTCTAACATTACTTGGTTGCTTCATTATTAGTCTTTGGATTAAGAACCATACCCTCTAGACCCTGGACAGTCATCTGGGATAGGGAGCTCTGTTGCTTAATCCCTTCTCCTCTGTAAACTTAAGTAACAGAATAGAATAAAACTTTTTTTTTTTTTTGAGCCAACACTTCTTTAAAAATTCATTAGGATATTTATTCATTACTCATAAATTCAAAGGTAGCTTTTGAATCAAAATTTATCCTTCTGAGTAAGCAGGAAGGGACAGAACAGTTAAGTGGTGGGAGTTCTGTTTCTCACTTGAAATCTAATCTGATGGGTAATTTCTGAACTTGAACTGATTCAAGACAGTGACAGAGAATTGCATTTTACTTCCCTCAAGGATGAAGGAGTGCAGCTGGGCTTGCTCATAAGAAGAGGAAATGGTAAAGTCACATGGGGAAGCCCTAGACACCTGGGTTTACAAATCATCTTGCCACTGGGAGGGCTCGGGATGGTACTTTGCTCATCCCAGACCTCCAGGAGGGACAGCAGTCCCTGCCTACTGCCTCCTTAGAGCTGTGGAACAGCCAAGCAAGTTATGGGGCTAGCACTGCTTTTGTTGTGGTGAACACTGTTTGCAGTGAGCTGTGTCAAGTACTGATCATATGATGTGTTGGTTTCATGAAATCATTGGTTGATCTGGGTCCAGTTCTCAGTGAAAGGGTCTTGACCTCACCACTGGTGTTCTTTTCATGTCTCTTTTGTCATTGCACTATCTTTGGAGCTCAGAGATGGGGAGGCAGGCATGAGGGAACTAGACCCCTGATTCTCACAGAAGAGAGCTATTCTCTGGTTGGGTTACAGCACTTCTGTTCCCAGACCCAGAACAGTTGGGGGAAATAAGTTTGAGAAACAGCGCAGCTGTTTCCATTAGCTCAAAAGAGCACTTGGTTTAGACCACTCTAGTCTAGTAAAATTCCTAAGAATATCCCCAAACAGGGATGAGGCACAAATCTATATTTCTTTGGAAAGATAATAAGATGTGCAAAGGAATTTTTTTTAGGAGTCCGTGCTTGGGATGGAAACTTTGAAAGATGCAAGGAAAGCAGGCTTTTTGCAAACTGACTTTTTTCCTTTCTACAGATTGTTCCCTGGTGCTAATTATGTTCGTAACAAGGAAAGTCACAGGCCAACTGAGTGTCCAGTCTATTAGGGTGTATATCAGAAAGGAAATAACATCACAGGGGAAACCTTTCAAGGGATGCACATGGAAAAAAGTCCAGAGTTGGAACAGGGCATTGAGGGAAAAGGGTTAGGAATGGTGCGAAAGGTAGCGCGTCAGTCAGCTAAACACAGCACGACATCTTAAGCAACCTATTGATCTCCTAGTCAGAATTCATGCAGGGCAACTCCTTGTCATAAAACATTCAGCAGCCAAAATCAATACGAGATGTGGAGCACTGACTCTTGCTGCTTCAAAGTCATACTTGAAAACAACAAAAAAATCACTGCTACTCAAATGTCACCAGGGCATCAGTTTGGTTCAAACCCAGATCAGCAATTTCAATAATAAAAGTTTACTTCCTGATTTTCTAAGAGGGAGTCCAGCAGGAAAGTGACAGGAACTGGATTCAGCTCTCTGACAGGGGATCTATATTCTGCCCCTCTCTGTTTACAAACGAGGTTTCAGGGAGAAAGATGAACCTAGATAACATGAAACAGTTGTTGAGGTAGAGCTTGTCTTGTGCTGTGAATTTGCCAACAATGAGCAGCTCCCTGGCTAAGATCACATCCTTCAGCTGCATGGCGAAATGCAAGAGGACTAAGAAACACATCACAAAAAGCTTAGATGATACTGTCTTCAGATATGATATATGCTAAATTGCTCTTCAGCTGTTCCTATTTCACCAATGTTCAAATGTAACATCTAACTTAGAAAAGTCTGGCACTAGGTTTCAAAATTAACCAAGGTCCAAGTCAGTGGATTTTGGCTGTGGATCCTGTTCTTAGAGACACATGTCCCATTCATTGAGAGGGAGGAATAACAAACAGGTGCATGTGCACAGCCTCAGCCTTCTCCATGGGAGCACCTGGAACAGAGGTTTCACATGGATATCACCACGTTAGAGATCTGCCACCCTTTCCTCCCCTCTTTTGCACCACGTCATCCTAGAAATCTAGAAGACACTATTGGAAAATCTTGCCCTTGGTCATTCAGTCCTGTCTGCTGCCCCTGAACAGAAGCGGCTTGACCTGAACCATTCTTGGGAAATTCTTGTCTGACAGGTAGGACAGGCAGCCTTATACAATTTTGTCCCATTTCCCAGTGCTTCCCTATCCTTAAATTGAGATAGATTTTCCTAATACACAGTCTAAATCTCCCACTGCCCTTGAAGCTCAATATTTCCTGTCATCTCTCAAGTGGCTCCTGGAGAACAGATTGCCCACTGAAGCTACCTTCTATGTATTTGAATGCTGTTGTCTTGTATCTCATTACTCTCTTCTAGACTAAACAAAGCTAATTCTTTCAATCTGTCCTCTGAGGTCATATTTCCCATATGTTTCTACTTCAATAAAGGTCACTGGCATCTGACAGTCCTATGGCACAAAAGATTAATTCTGCTCTTGCATGGCTCTGAGCCTAATGGTTACCATCACCTCATTCAGTGTGAAGGGGAGGATCGTTTTTAAAAGTCAACACAAAACCTGGGTATTTGTTCCATTTCTAATCATTTCCAGAGTAACTGATGTTGCTGTAGATGAATACCTCAGAAATGCACAAATTGGAGAGACAGACAAAGTGACAACCAGGGATGCAAGTGGGAATATGTGTCACTAAATGATGAGTTTGGAAAGCATCTGTTGTTACAACACCAAACCTCTGTGGCAGATAAAGCTTAGAAAAACCTGGAAGCAAAAGCAATAAACATAGGCATCAATGAAAATTTTGCATGTAACTTCAGTAGGACACTAATGGCTGTACTGTAGGAGATCTGTCTTGGGATGGTACCAGGAGGTAGCTTGTTCTATAGCTATGTCTACACTGCACAGTGCCTAAGATGGCTATAAACAAAGAGCACAAATTGAAAAACCATTGAGGAACAAAATTAACTTGCTTATGTAAAGCTCCATATGATTACAAACAGCCTGTTTCTGAAATCAAAACTAACCTGTTCAGAGCTCTGGTGGCTCATTTATTACTTACATGTTGATTTTAGTATCTGTGTTTATCAGGATAAAGTGTTAGTATTGTCTGGATAAGCAATGAACCAAACTTCTATAATGCTTTACTAGTTAGACTGGGAGCTTGGGTAAATATTTTGACAAACTATACTTTCATTAAATATTTATGCAATTCATTAAGCTGTTGATTCCCATTCCTATTCATAGGAAACACAGTTGAGGCTTGCATTCTGCATTCTTCTCTGCTTTTCTTTTCCAAGAATGCTGACTCTGTTTCTGACTGTTTCTGAAGGAAAGTTTCTGAAGGGTGTTCTTGTAGATGACATTCTAATTTATGCTTCTGAAGGAGGCAGGGGGGAATTAAGTGACATGATGGAAAGTTTGTTAAGTGTAATCAACAGCGAGGATAAATGCTGTTAGAGATTTCTGCATATTAATCTGGCTTTGCTTTGAGCTACTGCAGTACCTGTGACAAAACCAAAGCTTATGGATTTGAAATCATAAGCTTTGCCTCTTTGACTTAGCATGACATTATAGATCCTTAATCAATAAACTGATTGAGCTTAACTGGACTGATCTGGACACACAGTGGGTAGTGTGGGTATTTCAATTCCGCGCTGCATGGCACAGCGTAACGTTGTGTATAACCTGCCTGATTTACCACTGTGCTCTAGAATAGTATGAGTTTCCTGTAGGTGCTGGACCATCGCTGGCAGCCCTAGTGGATGTCACAAATGGGATTACAGACCTACGCCTGGATAACTGAAACTTGCCTCTGTGGGATTCAGGTCCTGGTTAAGACCTCTAGATATAAATATTCAATGGTAAGTTTTCGCAAGTGAAACACGGTCTGGGTTCAATTGCATAAGCCAGAAACCTAGAGCCATTTGGGACATAGTACCATGGCTGAGATTCTGTATGGAGTAGGCAGTGGTGGCACAAGAACTGTGGGAGACGTGCTTGCCTCAACACCGTGAAGTGTGGTTAGAAGGGAGTCACAACAATAATTAAACACAGGTGTGTTGGAAGTTTGGCAAGAGATGGTGCTGCTGTCTAGCAGAAAAAGGGTGGAAATGAGAACTTTTAAGCCCAGGACATCAATGTTTGATGCTGGTGACTGGAGACATCTTAATTTACAGGATCATAATTTTTTTAGTAATGACTTCTACATTTGTCCTGCATCTTTGCTCTCACATAAATAATTTATGTCTTTTTCCTTTTCCTAGATTTAGTTAGTCTGTTTCAGACTATTTATCTTGTCTACCAGTTCTTTAAACTATTCATTAAAATTCTACTTTATAAATCTTAAGTTATCAAGAATATGAAGAAAAAAATAATCATACCTTATGAAAAAAAATTCTGCAAATAATAAATTGTCATTACCTGAAAGTGTCCCTGATCATATATCAGGAGTCATGGTTCAACCTTAACATTCAGACAAGAAATAAATTGTTTTTCTAATTGTTAGGGTAAGTAGCCATAAAACTAAATTACCAAAGCTTACACTGGATTCTTCAGTGCTGGGCATTGTTTTATTAAGAAGGAATATATTTTTGAAAGAGATTTTCATCTTCATCATATATAAATGTATCTACAAAACTGTGAAGAGCTATATGTCTAGTTATAGATGAGTCAGATTCAGCTTGGAATGAACATGTAGAGAAGCCAGGTCTTTCATAGTGATGTGAAAGAGGCATGTAATCATCAAAGTGCGCTTATCTAAGGAAGATGCAGTTTTCTGCTGACTGACACTTTGGACTTTCCTCTATCCCCTGTTCCTCTTCGTGAGAATGTTTTCTGTGTTTACAACGCCATCTGCAAGCTCAGGCAAGGACAGAGTAATACTTTTTGCTGCTCACCAATCTGTTATTTTTTCCTGCCCCTAAAATTGTCATCTCTCTGCACTCCTGGTCATTTGGGTGCAAGCTGTTTCCGCTCTGAATGACCCACAGTTCTTCAGTAAGCACAGATGGATTCTGCCCCATGCCCTGGGCCCCGTCTGATGGGTCCTGATACACACATCCTTATTGTGGCCTGTCCCTCTTTGCAGGGATTTTTTGTTTTGGGCACCTGCATAAATGGAGAGACACCATTCAATCATGTTTAAGATGAAAACATTTTGTCATCATGTGAGAAATAATGTGAGTTCTTTTCAGATAAAAGGAGTTTTCAGAGTTTTCAAATAAAAGTTCCTGTTCTGTTACTACAGAAGTTATCACAGTCCTTTACTCCCTGCACTGTTTATCAGGCGACAAACAACATACGCCTTTTGTTCTTCCATCAGTTTACAAAGGATGAACAGTGACTGAGAAAAGACTCTGCTACTCTCACAAACTTTTCTGTTCCCTCTTATAGTCTTACAGGAAGCATTGATGTTATTTTTGGGAAGTATTGACTCTTTTACAGAGTAGAGGGCTCATTAAATCAAAATAACAGCAACATTTTCAGCTGCTTCATTGTTATCATTGCTATTGTTGCAAGTGGCTGCTGGAAGCTGGAAAAAAAAAGAAGGGAGAAATAAAGCCAATAAAGAATAGATACCCCAACATATCCTGAGCTGGAGATGAAGCGCAACACATCTCTTTTATGGCTTTTAAGTAGTTGCTAGTCTACCACTGAGTTCATAATCATCCCGAAGAGGCAACAGTGCCACTGAAAAGGACAGGGGAGCTAGGATTTATAGGGGGGATGATAAACTGGAAATGACAGTGACAAAAAAGGGAAATGCTGTATTGAGGTTGTATTAATAAAAGTATCATGTATTACCAGCAGAAAGGGAACTTATTCCACCGCCATTGCAAACTTACCTAGGGTCAGTTTGGGGGTAAAATATGCTGTTTGGTTTTTTTTTTTTTTTTAAACAGAGGTCAAATTGTAACAAGTGAGAAGGAAATCAAGCAAAACAGTAAAAGGGCTGGAAAATGAGTCATGTGGAAAGAAGAGTGGCTGGTGCCTGGAAGAAATGGAGCTGAAGGGTGACTAAATACAAAGCACAGCAGGGAGCTCTTCTTCTGTGTTTGCTGGGAACACTGCAAGAAATTGTGAAAGTGGGAGGATTTCTCAGTAGTATGGAAATTCTATCCTGGGAAAGAAGCAGCATGAGCAGGAAACTGGAGATTGTTAACTGTATATATTTATATTTTAGGACACGCAGCAGGGAGTGAATATAGTAACCCAGGAAATCTGTTTAGTTTTTTGATGTCCTTAAGTAGTAAAAATCTGTGTTTCTAACTATTATTTCTGGTATGTGGAATAGTAACAGCTGCTTCTTTACAGGTCAACTCAGAGCCTCAGAACAAATCAAATCACAAAGTAAACAAGGAAAAAAAACCCAGGAGTTTCAGAGAAGGATTGATTTTTGGGTCCCCACCTGCTTTATCTTAGAGAAGTTTCTCAGGCAGAGTCATGAAAACCTGCAAAAAATCTCAAGCTGGACACCTGAAGTTGTGTCAAGTGGCTTTTGAAATTCTTGGTCAAGGCAATCTGCTTCATAGAACAGTCCACAGATGTAATTTTTTCTTCCTGGACAGGGCCACAAATGGGTAAATAGGAGCCAGGGATAAAAAAAGGATATGTATAGCTGACAGAAGATAAAATGTTGCCTTCATTAGAAATACATTCACCTTTTCAAGAGAGTTCCACAAACCTAAGATCTCTGTAGATATAGATTATGGCATATAGACATACAGGGAATATGGTAGGTATGCAGCCTTCAGGTAGGTATGCAGCCTTCAGGAACAGTCAGGAGGGTAGCGGCCCATTTTCATAATCTCTTTCCAGAGCTTGTTCTTATACCTTGCTCTATCTCTTATTTTTTTTTCATTGTTCACTTTCTTCTGATTTTATACCTTGGCAGCTCAGTGGCAGTGGTTGACTGAAGGATGCGCTGGGGGAATAAAAGTTTCCAGAGGACATTCAGTGAACAAGGCAGCATAGAAAAGTTGATGTGAATATGACTGACAGTTATTATTTCCCAGGAACTTTCTTTGAAACTAAACACAAGTGTTACAGCTGGACCTGCATGAAATTTAAAATGCCCAGCCCATGAGAAAATTCTGGATTCTCTGCACTTTTACTGTTACCCAAAACTGGGAAAAAAAATTACTTGCATTTTTCTTATTTTTTCATTGACACTTCAGAAAAAGTCAGTAGATGGATGCCTTTAAACCAGCTCATGGAGAGAGAAGCCTGATATTAGAGAAACACTAGCTGTATTTTTCCAGGCTTGACCTACTCCCTCTTTAGTAGCTGTGCAATGGCCATCTGAGCTTTTCCATCTGCAGAGCTAAGTCAGGGACATTGCTACCTTCAGTTACCTTGCTTGCCCTCCACACTGGACCTTGAGCAACAACATTGGTGTGGAGTTTCCTTTTGGCTGGGACTGACACCTGCAGTAGCAAGGTGCCAAGTAAATGCATTGCCTGTGGTCCTTGGGGGTTAGCCAGCAGTCAGGATGTTGTGACACCTGTCAAATGGATTTTCACTTTCTAGATGACTAAAAAGCAAAACCTCTCATATCCATTTTCAGTTGTATTGGGGATTTCTCAGGTTTCAAGGTCATGAGAAGAGTGATGTTTATCCCCTCCAAGGTTTTAGGATAGTTTTGACTGCTTTTGCACTTTGCATGGATCTGATGCCCTCTCCTTCCTTACCTCTCAAGAGATTAATTGGGGTGGTTCACGCATCAGTGGCAGCCTGTTGGAAATGTCACAAACACCACATGCTGAAATGTAGGACTGGATAAGACCTCTTGGGTCATCAAGCCCAGCCTGGGTAATGGCTGCATCGTATTATTAGAAGTGGAGCATAGCAAAAAATATATTGTGGAAAGGCTGGTAGAAATGTAAGATTCCCAGATTTCCATTGGAGAATTTTTATAGGATATTGAGAAGCTCAAGTTAGTACATAGGTCCTAGTACATAGGTGCTAGTATAGAACCTCTACCCTGCCTTGCAAAAGACATTAAATGCCTGCTGACTGGGATTGGTTGCCTCAGAGAAGAACAAGGGGAACCTGCTCCTTTAGTTATGAGAGTAGAGAAGGTAGTTAAAAATGGTCCTCTTTGTAGCACTCACCAACAGTTTTCAAGGCTTCCTATTTTGTGAATACTACTGCATATTCTTCTGTGCCTCCAGTATTTTCTCCTGTCAGTGACTTAGGAACACAGCTTTATTGCTTATCTTGTAGTAAGGAGAATTGTTCTCCTAGCCTCTGTAAATACTAAGAACACAAAAGACAGTCCTTACCCCACAAACATCTCTGTTTTCTACTGTTCACAAAATACTGCTTTTTGAGCAAGTGAAATTATATATGGTTAATTAATAATGCAGTTTAGCAATTTCTAGGTGGCTTTCCTGCACATCCCACTTGCATGATTTTATCTTGACCTTAGGAATTTAATAACTATCAATAATAGCTCTGCAATACAAAGCCTTTTGTATCAGCTACTCTCAGCCAGCAGCCAGGCTACTAATGATGGTGCTTTAAAAGAGGATTCAAGCTTGTTCTTGCAATCAGTTCCTGTAGCTGCTCTGATTTAATGCCTTTGGAGTGGATGAAGAAGAGAGTCTTGTTGGCTGCATTCCACCAGCAATATGAAGTTCTTTGTCAAACAGTGATGATCCTTGAAGGATTTGGGAGGCACAAGCATGGAGCAGATTCTCATCAGCTGCAGTGTGCACTGCCATTTACAAGAAACAAGTTGTATTAGTGCATATGCAAAATTGTGTAGTGTAACTTCCAAAGATAATAGTGGAGTAAGATCTTTTGCTGTCATCCTAATTCAACGTTTAAGGCTGTAACAGAGCAGTTACCCTCAAATCTGAAGTTCTCAAGCAGTAAAGAGGCCGTGACTGTGAAACCTACTTGGCTCCCATGTCAGATAGTTGAGGTCTTCCTGTACTGTTCCTGTTCCCAATGTGTACCTCCCTCTGCTCCCATCCTACATTGCTACAGAGCACGTCTGCCAGACCCACCTCAGGCAGTGCAGGATTGACAGCCAAAGGAAGAGAGGTGGGGTAGGGCAGGAAACCTCCATCTCCCTTGGGCAGTGGTAGAGGCAGGTGGAGAATAGAGCTCTGTAAGACAGCATAACCTTCTATGACTGTATCACCTTCTACCATAGATAAGCTCTTGGTAGTCTAAAGACCCTGAGACCCTCAAGGAAAATAAAGCCTAGGGCATCCACCATTGCATTGTTGTTGTTGGGTGTCTCAGATGGTCTCCTTCCTTCATGCTTGCTAAAGGGTCTGGTCTTTTAGCCCTTAATAATACGCTGCTGTAGACAACTGCTTACTCTGCCTTTATGTAAAACAGGTCCTGGTGTACAAATTAGGTATAAATCAGCCATTCCAATCCAATGACTTGCTACCCTGGTAGGCACAAGTGGTGCCATGAGTTGTGAGAGCACAGAGGATCAAGATCCTAGTCTTAAGTGTAATGCCTGAAAAAAGAGCAATAAATACAGGAGGCAGAAACAGCATGACCAAAACTGGAGAAGTATAAATCACACTGTGGAATGAAGTGCAGTGATTCACCTGCTACGCCGGGTGCTGCTGCCCTGCAGACAATCTGACAGCACAGCAGAAAAGAAATGCAACACACCAGAAATAAATACTCACCCTCAACTGACACAATGCTATTCATTTTGGATTAATATATTTCTTCTTGAAATTCAGCAGAAACCCATGGCATACAAATCATCCCAGCATCAATACAAGGTAAATGTGTGTGATTAAGGAAGGAGAGAGGAACATCAGCACAGTTGCAACCCATAAAAGTTAACTATTATTGGGTTTCCTCTGCATGACCACACGGATCTTCTTTGACAGTCTGCATATGCTGGCTTGTCTTTCATTGACCCTTAGATATTCTCTCTACATTACTGGTCACTTCAAAAATTGCTGGTTCCATTTTACAATATTGTCATCAGCATGACCAGTAACAAGGTACATCAAAGACAAAGAAGCTATAAAAAGTGGCAAAGACAAACTTAGAAAGGGGTGTAAGTAATTTATAATAAGGTTGGGAGTAAAGAATCAAGATACCTTGGGAGACGGTATCTCCACCACTACAAGGTGGAGGTTCCCAGATCTGACTCAGGGTTGAAAACAAGCAAGGCAGAGTAGGCCAGGTGATATTTGGGAGCAATGTCTCCTGCGTTCTGTAGCAAGTACCATTGGGCGGGGGGAGTTCTCAGCATACCTCAGGAGCTGCTTGCCACTTCCCAGGATCAGGCTCTTAATTAGTAGAAATGAAGAAAAGCAGCATCGCAAATGCAATGGTGACCACCCGCTGCCAAACTGTTTCCTTTCTGAAAGGGACATCCACCATTTGCTATGAGTTTCCCTGAACTGTGGGCTGCTCAGAGAGACAGCTGCTGAAGAAGAAAGTCACAGCAAGAGTAGGAGCTTAGTCCACTGCTTAGAGTGAAGAAGTCAGGACCCTTGGACAGTACCCCTGGCTCTGGAAAGAAGTGTAGTCAGGACCAAGCAGCCTAGTGTTTATAGCCAAGTAGGAGGGATCTTAGGTTTTATTTGTATTCAGCAAAAATTAATGGAGGTATAAGTCCTTCCATTTCATAAAAAGGATGTGACGAGTGAAAGCTCAGAGCAAGAGGTGCTTTTTATAAACCTATTGCTAACTTGCTGAAAGAATCTGAGTTAATCTCTATGTCATCCGGTAACTCTGTATCCACATGATAAACATGGAAAGTGCTATTTACCCACCTGGAGGATTGTGAAGGCTGATTAATACCTTGTAAAAAAGCTACAAGATTATTTGGAGAAAGTAACAGTCACCTTTTCAGTCTGTAGCAGTGGACTTTGCTGCTGCTGGCTACAACAGGAAGAGATTTGTCTCCTTTCACCTCCCTGTTCCTCCTTCCTTGAACCTGGTCTCAGTAAATGTTTTCTTGCTTTTCATTTGCTCTGATGGAAAAGGGACTTGCCAGACCTGGAGGCCAACAAGCACTTATCTTCCATTTTCTGAATTACCCTCTAGTCACTGCCTCTCATAAGGGCGCATCAGCAGAAAAAACTAGTTCATTTGGTCTTCCAGGTCCTCATGACAGGATGCTACATTTAACTCATAATTTGCACAATGTTCTTTTGCACTCTTTATTCCTAGCAAGATTTATATCCTTCCTTTAATAACAAACACTATTTGTAAAAAGAATCTGTAAGAAAATTGTGATCCAGCAGCAGCATCAGCAAACTGTGATAATATCAAGGGATTTTTATCGCACAGCCTTCTCTTCTCCATCTGTTTCTTTGGTCCTTCAGATCTTCTGCAGTATTTCCAAAAAAGATCCTCTGTCCTTGTTTTTGTGTAGATTTCCTGAGATGTTGTTATCTAAAGATTTATTTTCAGGGAGAAATGCTCTTAGAAGGGTGCAGGTTGTTTAATGTGTAAATTCATGAATGCAAATAGGGTGCAGGTATCCTTGTAGAGCAATAGCATCTCTGGGTTTCAGTTAAGGACCAGTGCTGTGTTCATCCCAGAGCGGCAGAAGCACGCTGCTCACCTGCAATCCCTGCCCCAAGGATTTTACTGCCCTGGTAAACGAAACAGTAAAGGAAACACAACACAATACTGATGAAAAGCTGGGGTCCTAGCATATTGAGCACACAAGCAGTTTTGTCCAATATTTCATAAGCACCAAAGGTAAATTGAAAGGAGAGGCAGAAAGAGGCAGTCCAATAGTGCTATAGAGATTTATAGGTAATGTGTTGCCACAAGTGAGACCGTGAGAGAGCCAGAGAGAAAACTGCACAGATGGGTTGACCTTCTCTAGAGCATGCATTAACTGAAGCCTATTCAGTAAATAAAAACACACAAGAAGATGAAGCCATATTCAAAATCCCACTTGAGCACTATTTTTGCAACGGTAAGTCAAGTACCTCTGACTCAATAGAGCCTCGTTGCAGGGGAGAGCTTTGCTTTTGGGGTTTGGGACATTGTGGGCCTGGGTGTGTGAAGCTGGCTGTGCTGCGCCAGGGCCAGGGCAGGGAACAGACCTTGCTCTTCTATGTGTGACTTCATCTGGAGAGATGCCTCAGATGAAAAGATTTTGTGAGAGATCTCCTGAAGTTTAATCCAGGCAGATGTTTTCTGTGCAGCAGGAAGATCCCTGCAGTGCTTTGTCAGTGCTCAGCTAATGAGGGAGAGAGTGTGTTTTATCTTTGTTACCACGGAAAGTTAACCAGAATCCAACCCGTGATTTATAGATAATGAGTCCTGTCACACTTACAATTCATGCCTCACATGAAAGTCATCAGCATACCTACTGCTGATCAAAATCCAGGTATCTATCTCCATGTTTTATTCACAGTCTAATGATCTGCCAGGGCAAAGGCTAGATTTAAAGCTGATTGCTATCAACATTTACATCTGGGAATGCAACTGAATGCCAAGGAGAATTTGGGAAATCAGTTATCAGATGATTGTAGCAGAGGATACCTCCATAGGGTGAGGTGGGAAGGAACTTTGAGGGCTCAGAAGTCACCTGGAAAGAGTTAGAAGGGGAGCAGAAAATAAAAAGTATCTTTCATGGAAACTACAGCAGTGGGACTGGTGGCAAGCAACAAAGGTCTGCCATGGCTCCTACTTGCCCACAGCAAGATGGGGCAAGTATTGCCCACATGCAGTTGGCTTAGGGATCTTTTCTTCAAGAGATGGAATAAAATGTCCACAGCATCGCAAGAGTGCTTGCAGTTGTCTATGGATGGCCAGATGGACATCAGGGTTTGATTCTCACTCAAGGGGAGATATTCCCACACACTGGGCATACTGGCTCCAGCCTCTGGCATGGGCTTCCCTAGGCTTGGTCATGGCCATGGGTGTAGGGAAAGGGCAAAGAACCCCCTGCTGCCCTGCTTGGAGCAAACAAAGGGAAATGCACCCATGACAAGATGCTGTTGGCTCTGGTGGCAAGACAAGGCAGGAGGTGGCCATGTGAGGCTCATGTGAGCACATGTAATTAGTTCCTATTCTGCACTGCTCTGCAGTTACTCTGGAGGGCAACCATTCTTAGGAGGATGCACTCTGATAGCAAATCTGGTGTTTGAAGTCCCAAGAATTATCTCATATTTATTTATTTAGTGCCTTATCAGCATCTATCAAAACCACTGAGTGTTTTGTCATTTCAATAGAAGCAGAAACAAGTTTTGCTTTATTTTATTTTATTTTTTTACTCTGTGAGACAGAGGAGAGGTTATGAATTTATCAGCAGAGCTGTGCTAACAATTACTTTACTTTTGTACCTGGAGTAAAAAAGAAAAGGCAAAGCAGAGCAGGATGTGAGATGCATCGCTTTCCCTTACACTTTTGCTAGACATACATGGTGAATGGAATATATTTTTTGCACTTCACATGAAAAGTTGTCCCCCATAGTAAATTATTTTTCACCTTTATATTTAATAAAGGAAAACACATGGATATTTCCAAAATACAGTAAGCTTTACATAAAATAAAAAAGAAAAATACTGTCCTGCAACAAGAAAGTGCATCAAAAGAGAGTGGATTTTCCTTATTTTTCTGTTTCTGTGATTATTTAATTCTATGTTAATTTAATTTTATGCTTATTTTTAAAAGTCCTTTTAAATTTTTAAAGCAATATAATGTAATTATAAAAATCTTTTTCCTCACTTGTCTTCTATGATATGTGCTGTTTTCTCCACAAGTTATCTAAACCTACATGCAGTGTGCAGTGAAGAGACTAAAGTATTCTCCAAATGAGCTGTATAACTTGAAAGTCAAAAAGTCAAAATTTCTTCACTAGGATTTACTGAAAAATACCCTATCTAAACTATTTTTGACAGAAAATTGGATTGCAAACATTTTTCATGTTATGTACGCTAGGCTTCTGCACTAATCCGAAGATGTCATTGCAAAAAAAAAAAAAGAACCCAAATGTAAGCAAAACTCAGAAAATTTTTATTTTCACTTTTTTTTTTTAAATAAAACATTCAAATGTCTCAGAGAGAATGGCAATGATTCCTTTAATGACATTTTGTGTGGAAAAATCAAATCTCTCTCTGATTCATCATACTCACAAAGTTTCACACAGCATACAATTTCCCTAACAGAAAATACCATCTCTCCTTCAGCAAAGAAAATGCATTCACACAGAATCATATTCAATTAAAGGCCTGCAAGCTGTCTGATTTAAAACTGACGTAGCAACTGCATTCTAAAAAATTAAGGTTCTTTTTTTCAGGAGAAATACTGTTCTTTTATGTTACCCTCCAAAGTGCTTTAAAGCCTTCTTTAAATGCTACATGCCCAACCCTATTTTGTTTGAAGGTGACAAAAAGAATAACTCACTTAAAGAAATGGGGACTGACTCATTGTAGGGATAATTAACCATTTGCAGAGTGTGGGATTACAGCACTGTAGCTCCACTGAGACCTCAAGAATTTTTTTCCCTCTGTGTTTTATTGGTAAACATGTATGGTATTTTTAATAGATATTTTCCATGTGAACATGTAGACTTTACTTTTTTGAGGGGGAAGAAAGAAGTGTCAGAAAATCAGGATGAAGTGCTATTTCAGATTGCTTTGAGGTCAGTTTGTGCTTGCCTGAGCTGCCACAATGCCCAGTGTGGATTTTTTGTCAAGCACCTCAAGTTTCTGCTTCCTGCCACTGGAGGAGCGTGGCTGATGGCCGCTGGGGCATGGGCCATGCAGGCTGCAGTTCACTGGCGGCACAAACAGACAAAGTCAAGCTGAGACAAAATGTTGCAAATGACATTTCTTTCTGAGATGCTTGCTGCAGAAAAAATGTTACATTTCAACCTCACTTTAAGACTGAGAGCACTGATGGAGTTTGCACTTTTTCCTTCATCTTTCATGAGGCAAAGGAGGCGATGGAAAATAGAGGGTATAGCTAAGTTTGTGAGAAGTTAAGGTTTACAAAGTGTAATTGCCTAAACCGTAGTTTAGCTAATTGTATGGACAAGATCTCACTCTTGAAATATATTTTGAAGATGCCTAATTCTGATCGGCCCTTGATTTTATAAATATGACATTTGAAAGGTGATGAGGGGTATGAGGAAATTGTTTGGGTTCTTTGGGAATGAACAGTCCACACTGCCCTGAAGAAAGGCACAAATTATTTATCTAAGTGCTCACTACTTTGCAGTATCATCCACTCTAGAGGGTATTTCATTGCGCAGTATGTGATCATTTAAGCTTGCAAGTTGGAAGAAAATGTGTTTGAATTCAAAACACCAGGGGAAACCAGATGAGTCAGAAGTCTGCAATGTGAAATACTTTAGCCTAATTGACTGATGCTCACTTTTGGGCTGCTTTTGCTATTTCTTTGGTATTGTTACTTTTGTCTCTTTATTGAGGAAATCAGTTAAAAGAAATCAATCAGCATTTATTTTGTAGGCAGAGCAATATGTTTCCAAACAAACAGGAAAGATGCATTTTTGACTGAGCTTCCTGGAAAGTATTACCTGGTTTGCTCAAATGAAGAAAGGCAGAGGAATTTCTAAAACACTTTTAGCATTTTCTTAGCCTGCAAAAGGATAATTGTATAGAAACTGGTCTCTCTTTTCAGCCTCGTCTGTGATGCTTCTCCCTGGTGGGTGTACTGGGGATAGAACTGAGAGGGAAAGGACAGCTAGGCTGGGGCTGGATAACGGGATTAAGTTCTTTGAAGGTTCTTTTACCATCTATTTGGTTATCCTGGCTGAATGTGGGTCTGGAAGAGCACACAGATGACTTACCAGCCTCCCTGTCCTGTAGACTGTGCGGCATATTGAAACTCACCATGATGAAGAAGTATAGCTGGCAGTTCGATTTTGAGAAAGATTTAAGAACCACACATTAGATAAAGTTGAAAAAGCAAGACTATAAAACTATGATGCTTTTTTTTTGGTAGACGCTTGTCTTGTAATACATACTAGGAGACATGCTAGTGTATGGGAAAAAAAAGAGGAAGAATGTGGTGTAGTGAAATTCATCCTCACATTCAGTGATGAAATTTGATTGAAGAGCCAAAATGAGACTGACAAATGTGACAGGAGCTGCAGAAAATCTGGAGCACAAAATCATTTGCAGCACACTGCGATGCCAGGAGGGCAGAAGGCCAAAGGGAATATTAAAGCAGCATGATGTCAATTAGAAACTGGTTTTATTGTGGGATAAGCATCCTTCCAAAACCAGCATTAATGGGCACCTCTAAAATACTGAAGAGGGTGATAAAATTCAAATATGATGCTTTAGTTCCAGTTGGATCCTGGGCAGAGTGAAATAATAATAGAAATGATGATTGAAGTAATAACAGTAATAACAATAAATATGACCCTGTATCATTCTCACTATTTTTGTTTACACTTCTCAGAAAGTTCTGAGACTAAGCAAAAAAGGATGATTTTCAGGCTTTGATTAATAGGACTGTTATATCCCAGCAATTGTAGCAATCTGCTTCACAAATCTGAAGCCTTGAAAATAGCTTGAGTTTGCTGCAGAACACCCTTTACTTTAGGCCTCTGCTGCCCACTGCACTACAAATTCGCATTGTACTCAACAGACAAACACCATTATTAGTCTGAGCATTTATACAATGAGATGCAGTCAGTCTTGCTTCATGCTAAGTTTCAGTCGGCATCTCACGGTTTCAGTAAATAGCTTCTTAATGTGACGTTAAATCCTCTCTTTTCTGCAAATCTCCCCTCTCTGGAACATGGCTGTCTTGGCAGCCCTGAATGAACACACAAAAAATAACAGCGATTGAGAAACATGGGCAATTGCTGCACCACAGCTGAACCTTTTGCTAGTGGGCTGCATTAGCTTTGGATAAAAAGGCTTCTTCCAGCTCAGCAGCACTAGAAAGTTCAATGATGGGGCTAGCCCGTGCTGTGGGGTTTGTCCCTCAGACGCTGTCCAGCAGTTGAGGTCTGGGCTCTGCTCTCACATTCTCTCCCACTGTCATCCAAGGCAGGCTGGTTAAACTGTGTTCCCTCTCTTGCAATGCTGTCTCAGCTTCTTACTCCTGTAACCGTTCACATTGCCTCTGTGATAGCTCTTATATGGGCTCTGCTCCATGTTGTGCCCCCCCCCCCCAGCACAGGACCCAAGTGTGAACTAAGGCTGGGGTGACCTCCTGTCATGCCCCTTGCCTTCAATACAGGCAAAATCAGATTGCCCCAAAGAGCCCAGAGGATTCCCCAGAGTGGAGACAACCAAGAGATGCCCCTTGGTCTGGAAGGTGTGGTGTGCTCCCACCAAAGAAAATTGCAGGAGAGCCTGCATCTCTCTGTGACTCCCTCCTTCAGCATCAGGATGGAGATGAAGATTTCCCTTAACTGTCGTGTCAGACAAGAGCATGTTCTCTGGGGTCACATTACCACCAGATACACTTAATTAACATCAGCTTTACCTCCCACCTCTTCTCACTTAGAACCTGCCACTTGGGCCATGCAGCAAACAGACCTTTTGCTCTGCTATCACTCAAGCACTATATTCCCGTCAGAAAAAAAACACCTGATGCTGAACATCTTAGAAACTTTCAAGAAAATCCCTGCTGAATTTCACTCTCACTGAGGCTGTTTTGAACAAGTGGTGATCACTCATTACACTTTATTTCCTTGAAATGATTAGAGATGAAGCGCTAATGAAATACATTAGGAATCCAGAATGTGGGTGGACAACAATTTAATGTTAAAGAAAGCCATTAGAGACAGTGACCTAGTAATAGCCCCCATGGAAAGGCCTAAGTATGCATACCAAACATAGATCACGAGGTTAGTACATAACACTAAATAACATCATCTTTTTCAATCTTCACAAACATGGCTTGCAGATCTTTTGATAATTTATCATCCTTCTTGGTCTAATGTCATGCTTTGCCCCTGAATGCATTGTGGGATAAGACAAATTGCTTATTAATATACTTTCTTAGGAAGAAGATGAGAGCAAACCAGGCCTGAGATATCATTCTGTTCCGCTGGTTTTACGCTGCTGTGATTTCATTACACATTAAAGTTCAAAAATTGCAACGGTAGCAAACCAGGCCCTCCAGATGAGGAGGGTTAATTTGTTTATGAATCTATATTGATGGAACCCTGCCAGCAATGATCTGGCATAGATTTACACATTTACGTAACCTTATACATTGAGCAAAGTGTATCTCTGAATACCTTTGCACGATTCAGGCCATTTACTTGGGGTCAGTGATATGCCTGAACTCTGTCTTCACCTCAACAAAAACATGGTGAAAGTGCAGAGATATGTAGTCTTTTATGCCACGTTGCACAATTTCACGACTTGAAATTAACTGGGAAGGAGAGAGGAACTGGTTCAATCTTCATTTTATTGCCAAAATTCTTTTAGCAAAACCCAGACCTTCGAAGTTCCAAACTTCTTCAGCAGGGGGTAGGTTTTTTAAAGGGGGAAACAAAGGGACACCCTGCAAAAATGTTTACTAAAAATTAGTTTTCTGGCTATGCCAATCATGGCTGATCTAACTTTTCATCTCTGTGATCCCTGTGCTGGAAGCAGATACTGAGAATTGAGCAAGAACTTTCTCTAGCCTTCTTATTGTTAATACCTGCCAATTTAGGAATTTGTATCATGTATATGTTTCTCAGGAAACTAACCAGGATGCTTTAACACATATAATAGATAATGTATACATTGAGCATTGCAAGAGGTCTAAAGGAAATTATGTTTTTCATATTATTTATTCACGTTTTTCTGAAGTAAGCATCAGACTTCTGCCAAAAAATGTGAAGCATTCTGTCTTTACTTTGTGGGAAGGGATTGTAAATGTCCCTAGCAAATGAATTCACAGCCTTGCCTTTGGTTCCCAGTATGTACATAAAGAGAACTTACAATTCCATTAAATCTCATCAGAACTTTGCTGAAGGCTGAATTATGAGTTTCCTTATAGCGACTGTAAAGCAGAAAACTGAAGGGTTATTCTCTCATCTGCTTGGTAGAGATGGGTTGGGACGAAAACACCTTGCCACAAATACGTGAAAAATACCTGGGATGTTATAAGGAATCAGCTAGTGCTGAACAGAAGAAAAAAAATGAAATGAAAAAAATTTATATTTGTGCTTGTTCCTTGAATGGAAGATGTCTGTAGGAGTTTGCTTGCTGGCTTAGATTTCCCTGACACTTTCCATGACAACATATCATTCTCAGGTATGGCGGGTTTTTTTGGCCCAAAATTAGGAGTCCCCATTTTTTCCATACAAACTGCCTGCTTCAATGTGAATTTAGCTTGCAGTATTTCTACAGAAAGAGCCAAGCACTTTCTAAGAAAGCTGTTCTGGCTACAGAAGGCATCTGACACTGACAAACTCCTCTTGCAAGCATTACATGGGATAGTTGCTCCCAGCCATGCTGGCATGGGGCAGGAAGCCACAGGTGGACCAGCCATGCACCCCACCTAGTTTTGACATAGCCCATTGGGGTTGGGGCCGTAGCCCTGTGTTTAGTGCCTTGAGAAGGTGGGCATGGTGCCAGGTGGTCCCTTGGCAATGGCAGTTGTCAGTAGATTGTGAGGACTAGCAAAAGAGGTGTGGCCCTGCAGCTGGATTTGCTCATAGCTGGTAGCTATTCCTACTGTCAAAGGGGAGCCTGAGATACTTGGGACACTGCTGTTGGTGAGCAAGGCTTCCAAGAAGGGCATCTGTCCATGTCCTAACCCAGCCAGGGGGTCCCACTTTTCTGATGTATCCTCCCAGGCTACCGTGATCTTTTGTCTCTGAGGTTGAATTTTGTTCTTTCTTTGGAATAACCCTTCCTTCCCCATGGGTAAAATTCTCTACATATTTCCATTCTGGGGAAAGCCAAACCCATCCCAGGTGACTGGGGCTGAAAGAAAAGACCAAAATGTGGAACTGATGTCACAGAGTTGGACCTTTGACAGAGGCATCTCATCATGAGAAGCCTGAAGAAGGAGAACAGTGAATTTACCAAGACACAAGAGCATCCAGTGGAGCAGTCAAGCAACAGGGGTAAACCAAAGCTACAGTAAAGCATTGCGCAGCTGTGGAATGGTAATTGCATCCGCTACAAGTATTACCAATTAGTAATGGGTCAAAACCCCCAAACACATCCATCCATCCAAGGCTGTTAACACAGAGATAGGCACACAACCCATTTCTACTAAGCAGACTGCAAAACCTGGGGCTGTATTGCAGGGAAGGGTAGGTGTTTTCATACCATGCACCTGTAAGACAACTTCTCCCCAACAAGATGTGCATGTGGGATAAGCACCTCCTCTCTGCTCATGTGTACAGTTCACAGGGTCCCCAAGCACAGGTTAACAAGCATACACAGGAGATAACTTGCATTACTTCTTAATCTAGGGTTGTCCTCATATTACCTAGGACTTGGGCAATTTTCTTCTAAAATCAGTGGTACCTCATGCAGTGGAATGCTTAAGAAGAAAGAAAACAACAAAAAAATCTGAGATTAAAATCTTCTCTATTGGTGGTTTCCTTCTTTTATTCAGGATTGCAAAAGACACCAAGGGAATCAGACAGAATAACTACCCTGCACCCTTGGCAGGAGTCATGCAAAGACAAGCTGCACAATTTAACTCAAATCTGCCTTCCCACACCTGGCCTTACTTTCAGTTTTCTTGGAATGAGCAAGTACTAAATTTGACTGGCAAAGACAACTTTAAGTCAGATCCAGGAGCAAAAGATGTGGGCAGAAATCTGTCAGCTGGGAAAAAAAAAAACCAACACAACCAAACAAAAAAAGGGGCAAGAAGCTACCCTTTGTACTCAAGGTGCAATCATAAATTTGCAATAAAATGTCTTGGGCTAAATTCAGAAAAGTCAAAAGTTGTGGCCTGTGTGCTGAGTATTTATGCTTCCAGAAAGCATGAATCTTTTCTTCCTATAGAGCATACCCTTGCTGCAATTTTTCCCCATGTCCTGCAGAGTGCAGAGTGGTGTTTTGAAATCGAATATCTATTAGTCTGGAAAGAGGATAAAGTCTAAGCCTGCTTGAAATTCTCTTTGGTAACAGCAAGGAGGGCATGCTGCTCTGAGTTATGAAGGTGGCCTTTTAAAAATGGAAATAAACAGGCAGAGAGAGCAGATGACTTTAATGAAGAACTACCAGTGTCTTTTTTGGTCTCAGGTTCCATTAGCAAATGGAGACTGAAAAAATAGTGCAGTTCTGTCAGGAACAACTGGTCACCCCCCTCTGCACCTGAGCTTTCTTCAAACACATGTGCCTGTCACTGCAGAGAAAGCCGGAAATGTCAAGGGGCATCTGCTGTGCTCAGCCTAGCGACAGCCTCATTTAAGACCATGAAAACATTTGAGAGATCCAACCTGAGCTGAAGGGGGTTCTCTGGCCAATCAAGTCCCGATGCCTGACTGCACCCATCTTTGGTTTTGCTTTTGGCTGTGGGTTCCAGGGGTCTCCAGACATCCCAAAAGCCCCAGTTTGGAAGCATTGGATGTTTCATGTTATTATTGTTATCAAACACTGTCTGCTTTTCTGGTAACTTGAACAGCACCATTGCACTAGCCAGAGACACCTAACTCTCCTGATATGAACAGTAACAGTTTGAGGGACAGCTAAGACAAAGAAGGTGAGCAGCCCCTGGATGTGCAGTGGGGTAGTGGCAAAGACACCAACCATTGGGCTGTGCTGCTGTTCGTGATTTCTTGCATTGCAGTAATGGTCAAGGAGCCATGCAGAGCACAGATGTAATCACATGAGTCTGAAAACAAGAAGAATAGTGTAAAATCTGTGATTCCTAATATTAGGCTGTGCCAGGCTGCAACAATCTGGAGGCCTTTGTGTCTTTTCAGAACGAGCTGACTTATTCAGTACTGTCCTGCTCACAGAAAGTGCTGATCACAGTTCACCTGACCCTCACAATACCTTTTGCTGTTGTAAACAGATGAGAAAAGAAAAACCTGAAGGAGGGATCTGGGATATGGGTTTTTTTAAGCATCTGAGCAGTTCACAAGGTGTTGCACTGGAAGCAGAATGGTGCTGGATTGCAGTAGAATCCTGTATACCAGTGCTGACCCAGGCTGGCAGATCTCATGTTCCCCAACTACCACCTCCAAATACTGCAGCACAGAGTACTTAGGAAAATAAAGCCCATAAATAACCAAGGAGGATGGGGCAAAGGGCAGCCTGGATCCTACTGAGCAGAAATGCTTGGATCTGAAATGCCTGGCAATGGAGACAGAGTTAATTCACACTCATCTGCCAGCTGCAGCAGACTCGGGGACCTCTTGATTCCTCGTGGCCATGTGTGCAGAGCTGTACCTGTCACAGATACTGGATGAGACAGATCTTATATTATTATTATAGCTTTAGGGCAACTGGAGGGGGAAGGAGGGGAGAAAATCGAATCAAACAAAAACTTCCCAAATGTCTTCTACTTGATGGGGGACAACAGTGACATTGTTCTGGGAGCCACTGTCAATTATTTATGAACACCTTGAACACAGCAGAGTGGCTAAGCACATTGCAATTTGGGTTTTCTCCGTGTGTGTGTGACTGAAGTTTTTGCAAAGCAGGGCAGAGAGCAGAAGGGAGGCTCTTTGCTCTTGGAGTGAAGACACATGCCTTTGCAATTCTGTGCATGACACAGTAAAGGCAAATTCCTCTTCCTACCTCTCCCCATCCTGCAGTGACTGCCTCTGAAGTCCATACCAGATGTACCTTTTTGGCTGCTGTGAGAAAAGCTATCCACCATGACAGCAGTGTCCTCCACTTCCAGCAAGTCAGACCTCGTAGATGATGTCAAAAACTGAATCACGTGGTGAGCTGGGGCAAGGCAATGCCCGTGTCTTCCAGAAAGCCTCCTCTCAGCTGAGAGCTGGCAATACTTTGATCTTGGTGGGTGCAGACACTTCTCTTTCTCTCCTTGCTTTTTAGGTCCTTCAAGGACAGCTGCCTTTCTAATTTCTAGCCTGACAGCCCACCAGCAGTGGGAAATAGTAATCCTGAGCCCCATTGGTGGTAGTCTGGGCAGTCCTGTGGCTTAACAACCGGTGTAATCATCTACAGAGGTTAGAGTCACTGCTTCCCACTGCTTCCCACTAACTGGTTGTAAATGACTTACACTGGTAAGTCATTGTAAAAGACTGGTAAGCCATTAAATGACTTGCACTGTTAAGTCATTTACTTTGACTTTGTGTCCTTTTTAATCTCTTGAGCGTCTAACAATGATTGACATGCTTCTGTGTGGTCAATAAGCTCATGATAGCTTCAGTGTTGCTTTCCATCACAAATCTTTCAGCCTCCTCTTCTTTTGCCTTTAAAGGTTGCTGTTGCCTTTGTTATTAGTTGATGGCTGATGAACTCAGCAGTAGCAATGGAAGGTTGTTTGCAGATCTTGACCTCTCATTAAGACCTACTAGAGGAGTTGTGCCCCCAATCTTCCAAAAGTACCTTCCTCTGTCTATCCGCTCAATCTTCCACCCCCTTTCTTTTCTTTTTTTTACCAATGAGAGACAGAGAAGGATTTGGCTACACTGGTAGTCGTGAGACTATGAGCAGTGCGGTAAGCAATATGATTTCTTTTTGCATCATGAGACTGCATGTTAGGACAGTGACAAAAAAGCTAGATTTTGAGGACTACAGTTCAATGAGATGAAACATTTTCCCAGTGCCAAGGTCATTCTTGAAAATGGGACTTAGTTATTAATATTGCTTAGATCTTACAACACAAAGCAGAGCAACTAAGTGTACAAAGGGAGTCCTTGGAAGTCCCAGTACCATTGGAAGGCAATTGGTCTTCAGCTTCCAACTGCTGAAGTCACTTTAAAAATATTCTTTCATTTGTTTGAGGCAATCTTATCCTCTATTTAATGTAGTGTTCCTTGCTGCAAAGGTTACAGCATCAGCTTTGTAAACTATCTTTTGTATTTTTGCTGCTGGAGACTGCACATTGGACGGCTCTTCTCGTCAAAGTTCCTTGTCCATGTTCCCTTTGCTGCCAAAGGAGAGATGTGAGTTCCATTAGGAAGAAAATTTTACTCCCTCTGCCTTACAAACACCTTAAGATGGGTGGGGTGCCACTTCCTATTCACTGAACTCAGAGGCAGCCTAGGTAGTATGGTTAGACTTGATGCTGACTCTCTGACATATATTTAGTGAATCCTTGCATTCAGGCTGCTGAGGTCTTCAAAGCAGGTCTAGCGATTTCAGTGGGACAAAATGCATTGCAGAGCATGGGTCTCTGAAAATGGTGCTTAGGTTCTGTGTTCCTTTTATATATTTGAAAATACTGCTTAAAATGCACTTAAAAACAAAAGGCAGTGTCATACATTCCTAAAGAAAGGAGATTTTATATAAAGCTAACATAAAAAGGTGGAGTTACAAGTGCAGCAGTGTTAAATCACTGCTAGAATTAATAGTGGGTTTTTAATTTGAAGAGCTTCAACTTAGTGACATCCACATCACCACAAGAGGAAGTTGATACCATGTAGTGAGGTCAGAGAGTTCCATGTGAAAAAATGATTGAATAGTAATTTTGATTAATTCCTGCAAATCTATCACAGTTGAAATGAATTTGGAACCAAGGGACATCTTAATTGATGACTCCCTGAGATGTTGGGATGGGTGGTGAACACCTAGGTAGTTTTTAGAACCCATAAATTATCAAGACAGTGATATATCAGTGACTGAATGAATAATGTAGAGATCAACACGGCTTATTTAAATTTAGCTTAACCTTTTCTTCCATGGGAGAGCAAGAGAAGAATAATTGACTCAATTAAATTTTAATCTTGGAAATGTTGATCTGTAGCTGAGTTTGCCACAGACTAGGTTTCTCTTTCCCACATAGATGAGGCAAGGTATCTAAGCTTGACGTCTCCATACCAATATTGACTGTAATATGCCCAGAAATTATGCAAGGTAGACATTTATGTGTAGCAAGATTCCCAGCTAACCTCAGGAGATTAGTTTCGTGTTCCTATTTTCCCAAGCACTGTGTGCGTAAAATGGAGATTATTTATTTTTTCAAGACAGCACATCAACCTCCCCTCCCTGCCCCAATGACAAAAGGAGATATGGAAAGAAAGTCCCTCTAGCTGAAAAGCATTTTGGATCAGGTCTCTGCTGTACATGACAAAGGGATAATACATGACTTAACTTTAATTAAAACATAAATTAGTATAAATAATGTAAATGTTGCAATTGACTGGAATAAATGAGTGTTTCATGAAGTCACCTGAATTGTGAAGAAGCAGATTACCTTGTGGTCAGCAGAGCTGTCTGTGAGCATTATAATTCCTTGCTTGTTATTTTGTAAAAGTGAAAAAAAGTGCTCAGAGTTTGCTTTTTTTTTTTTTAATTTTTAAAGCTAAGTAGCACATGTTTGTTGAACAACTCAGAGACTACCTTAAACCAACAGAGCCAAATGGCCAAAGCTTTATGTGCTGTGACCGATGCTGCACACTCAATGTTGCCAGCAGTGAGGTCCCTGAACAAGAAATACCTTTTGGCTGAGAGCGGATCCAGTATTCCTGATCCTGTTCTACTGTCTTAACAGGGACAAAATGCAAGTCTTTTATTGAAGCTACAGAGGGGTAAAAGCTAGAAAAGATAGCTATGAAGTCCTTCCAAGAGTTTAGGACTCAAACTCTGGCTGAGCCAATGGAAAAGGCAAGAGGATTCCCTCAGTCACATAGGTTTGAAAAGAGCTGGGGGACAGCTATGAGTTCTCCAGAGTAGCAAAGGGACAGCTGAATGCAGCAGTGATTCAGAACGACCTAGGGGACCCTGTTCATGACCTTGTATTTCTGATGACTC
This sequence comes from Leptosomus discolor, assembly GCF_034619465.1. Taxonomy (NCBI): domain Eukaryota; kingdom Metazoa; phylum Chordata; class Aves; order Leptosomiformes; family Leptosomidae; genus Leptosomus; species Leptosomus discolor. The sequence continues at coordinate 16,198,660 of NC_141395.1, read as the reverse complement.
AGACTCCGAGGGACAGCTGAATTATTTTGCCCATCATTTTAGAAATAGGAGAAGGGAAGCATGGCTCGCCAAAGACTTCTGCATTTAAAACTGCTTGAGCAAGAAGTTTGCATATGCTTCTACTTAGGTGTCAGTCTATGTCTGCAAAATGCCTCTGGGTGCATGCTTGTTGCCTGGAGAAGGAGGTACATGGCAGCAAGCATTTTATGCAAAGATTTTGAAGCTGGGGTGCAAGGAACTCATGGTAGGCCCAAAAACACCAGCCAAAGTGGCATCTCAGTTATTCTGCACAGAACACAAAACCTTACTCAAATATGAATGGAAATAATAATGCGGTCTCAATAGAGACACTTGGGATGTGTATCTTCAGAAGCCTTTATCAAAATACAGTCCTAGCCTTCTAATAATTCTTCTAGCACAGAATAATAATTTGCTTTTCCTTTTGGGGATCTCATTGCATTAACCAGACTTTAAGAGATACATCCTCCCTTTGAGGAAGCCGTAGTTTATTAGCACGAAAAGCACAGGTGATGTAAATGATAGGACAGATCGGTAAAAGTATTTAGACTGGGGCAGAGATGAGCCTCTATGGTATTTCATCTCATTCATCTCTGATCTTAGCTGGGACTGCAAGGATGACCAGAAAGTTGCTTATAAAGCAGGGACCCTTGGCCGAAGACATAACTAGGAAGAAAACCTAAAGTGTCATTTTCCCTAGACCTCTGCCTTAATTACAGGGTCATCCTGCCGCCCTAAGAATATTCTATCACTTTTCAAAGGTGTCAATTCTGTTCAAAGGCAGATAAAGGAAAAATACTGTAGGGGAGAGAGGGAAGCATGAGAAGAAGGGAAGCAGACCTAAGTGGAAATTATAAATGAAGCATTATTATGTAAGGCCAATAACAGGTTTTCACTATAATTAAGATGGATTACTTTAATAATCCTTAAGGGCTTGATTCAGAACTGCATTACAAACCATTTATGTGGGGCTTCTGCACTCGCCGCCTCTGTGAGGAAGTCACAAGTGTTTAAATAAGAAAAGGGAAATTCAGAGTTTTTATATTTCTTCAAGCAGCCTCCTCAGGTTTGGAGAGATGCGTGGCTGCCTCAGATTTATGCGCTGAGGAGAGTGCCTGAGCCTTGATAGCACTCTTGGAAAGTAATTACCTTTTGCAGATTTTACACCTGAACATTTATACAGGGCATGGCAATTTGGCTAGGGGGGGAAAAAACCCACAAAACCTTTTGTGCACAGAAGAGCTGCTGTTTGGATTAATGAACTGCAGAACTAACTTTCTCCCCTCTACAGCTGTCAGATGTGCCTTAAAAATATACTCTCTTGCCTTGCAAACACACAAGTATTGGAAAGATACTGTCCTTTGTAAGTGAGTCCAGGACTATCTGGGAAACCAGAAGGCAATGTTTCCATTTTCACAAGAACATCTTAATGTGAGAATGAGAAAAATGCTTAAAAAATGATAAACCTTAGAAGGATTAAGATATTTCAGTGTAAGGTTATAATCTTCTGCACTTTTGTCTTAGTTGTGTCTGAGCACACAGGTATTAACAAAAATACGAATGGTTTGATTTTTGTGAGCAGGGGGTGGTGGGGCTATCACACCATCTGTAAGTTGGTGGGCTAACTCCTACCATTGTGATGTAGTTTAATTTCAAAATATTTGGAATCTGAATAATTTCTCATCTTAAGGGCAAAGACCGCCCTGGTAAATACATAGGCCTTATGAATGTAAAAGCTAACATCCACTTCCAAGCCAGGGCATGAATGCGTTCAGGTAATTCCCACAGAGAAGCTGGTATGGGGTTTGCTCTATAGGCCAAACACCTCCTGCAATATCCCCATGTGTGAAGAATCTGAGGAGAAAACACTGTTCTTGGAAAAGTTGTCCTGGTTTGGCTGGGATAGAATCACAGCCCAGCCATGATAAGCAGATCATTAGCAGTATTGAGACAGCCACGGCAGCTGACCTGAGTTAGCTAAAGGTGTAGCCTGTACCATAATGCCATGGTCATTATAAAGGGGAGAGGTTTGATGGGGAAGGGGAACACCTGTGGCTTTCCCCTGGCTGAAGAGTCCTAAGTTAATAATTTTGCTTCCTGAAGAAACTGCTCCAAATGTCTTAGTATCTGTGTATATTTGCTCTTCCTCTCTGTACCTTCTCTGTGGCCCTTCCAACAGGTGACTGAAATTGCATGTGACAGTCAAGATACAGCCAGAGAACCCATGTGTTCACATCATTCAGTTGCCATCTCTGAAGTCTCAGGGAACAAGACAAGTGTAAATGAGTTAGGGTCCAAGATTTGAAAGCACGGGAGATGTACTGATTTCGTAATGTCACTCAATTTCATATGTATGTATGTTGAACACATATACGTATGTTTTCCTTTCCTTTTTGCAAGCTATTTTCTTCTTCTCTTCTTATTTTTGAGATTAAAATATATATACTCTCCAGTTGCACTTTTCTGAACTATTGAAGTTTTTAACTTACGTTTCAATTTAATATGGCCACAGAAGTTCAAGAGAGTACAAGGGATTTAGATGCTCAGTTCAAAGGCATCTCAGTCTTTAGAAAAATCAGTTCTTGATCATTTGGTGAAATGGAAATGGGATTAGATGCATATCCCTACCATGATTCAGCTACGCACCAGTCTAGTAGTAAAGGAAAGTTACCACCTACTAGTTCCTCAGATGCCTCCATGGTTTTCAGTTTGTTTTCTACCAGATTAATATTCACATTACAAAATCAGAATAAATTCTTCATGAGAAGAGGAGTGTCTTCTCATTCTTATCTGGATTGTCTTTAAGGGAAGAAACTCCAGTGCATATTCCCTGCACCTTGGGGTGGCAGTTAAAACTTTAATACATATTGTGCAATGACCACAACCTGCTATTATTCTCCTCGAACTCCACAGACTATTCCCCAGTGAGAGCAGTCTGTGATTTACCTAATAAATTATCATGACAAATCCACAGCCTTATGAATAATACATAGAAAGGATGGGACAGGGATATCTGTTGCCATTTCCGTAGATGTTACTAATAACCCATAAAGTCACTCCTCTAGGGATGCTGTTTTAAAAAAGCACAATGCTAAGGTTGCAGAGCATCTTGCTTGGCATGTAGAATTGCTGTTTATAATGCAGGTTCAAATTGCCAGCACACACACGCACACAAAAAAAAAAAGGAAAGAAAAGAAAAGAAAAGGTGGGAAGAGGCAGCAGATCACTCATTGCTGAGAAGCAGAAACAGCCTTTGTGCTGGGACGTAGAAGGAAAAATGATGGTCCCATAATATGCTTCTTGGCAAATAATCATTTAGGAGACATTAGAGAAATAAGTATAGTATGAAATGGAAGTAGCATTTTTTTGCCCTAAAGGGAATGTCTCTTATTTGGCAATGCTGTTGAATAAAATATGAACAACACAGAGTTTTTATTTTGTACTTCTGTATTTTTATTCAAATGTTTGGTGTTTACAGCCTAATAAATTGCCAAAAGAAAAAAGATAATCTAGAGATGGTGTTATTTCCATTCAGTCTGTACTACAGCAACTATAATGCCAGGACTGCACAAATAAATTCATTTAAGCTCATATTACTATGACAGAGAGGTTCCACTCAAAATATCTGACTCCTCCCCCTCCAGAGACTATCAATTCTCCCAAATTTACTGCATGTTCTTGCTTCAGTATTGTCTGTATCTTCTTGCTCAGGATCTTTGTTTTATTCCAACTGGGCTGCCTGCTAAAATGAGTGTGATTATTGTAACTACAGGGAGCCTCTTCATTAAGGACTAACATACGAATTCCTTCTTGGAGTAGGCCAAAGTTGCCAATTTTAACTGTCTTTAATACACCAGTGTTAGGCAGAAGGGTAAGAGGGACGAATTTTGACTGTTCTGTAACCTCTGAAAAGCTGGAACCAGGCTGATGTAATATTTGGTTTATTCTTTTCTGGCTAGTATTTCCACAATGATCACTTCACGGCCTCAGATCTGAGCAAGTTTTCAGATGTCCAACTCATTTATTTAAGACACAGCATGCAAAGTCAGTTTTCAGAAAATGGGTTTTAATTTAAAAAGCCTTCCAGGCTGCCAGTTATTCTTTTCCCAGCAACCCACAGCTGATGTACTGCTCTCTGGTCAGTTCTCTTCCCTTTTCTGCTCTTTTTAGTTGAAAACTGGCTGGATTTTAAACACACATGGAGCTTGTGTGAGACAAAGAAGCAGGTATTAACATTTTGGGTTGGATCATTAAAACTTGGGTTGTCTTTGTGCACATTGAATACAAAATTGACAAAGGTGGGCACAACACAGCCTCCTGACCAGTAACCTGATCAAACTGGATGTGCATGAAGCCAATTCACAGACCACTGGAAAAATATGCCTAATGAAAAAAATGAAGATGGTTTTGCAGCTATTCTGCACTTAAAACCACTTTCTATTCCCTGTCATTTTAAACAAAGTTAAGGGAAGCAAAATGCTCACAAACCCCCTTAACATCTAAAGAAAAGTCCTTGGCAAGCCTGAGCATAGATCTCAAAGCCAGATAAGTAGAAATGAATTCTCAATAGGTAACGGCAAGATTTGCTTCATTTCCAAAGCTACAAATTCACAAATGCCTGTCCAGGACAGGCTTTTCTGTACCCAGAAAAGAGAAAGATCACCTATTTTGGGTAGATTCATTTGGTAGAAGAAAAGGTGTAATTATGCTTGAAAAAACCTCTGGAACGCTAATAAGCTTAAGCAGCCATATTAACACCTAGACATTTACATTACTCCAGAAGAGGTGAGCACAATATAAACTTTGATCTTTTTCTTTTGCAACCTCTTTCCTAATTTCTTCCAGCCTCCTTCCATGATCTTGCCCTCCTGTCACTTGCAAGGCTAGAATCCCAGTTGCTTTGCCACAATGTCCCTTTCACAACAGTTTCAATTTGTCTTCTTTTTCCCCCCTCATGTGCCATTATGCTTGAGCACTTGGCTAAGTTTTATTCTAGCTGTTTTCTGTGACAGCACTGATCAGCAGATGTCCTGCATATGTGTGTGTGTGTATGTATGAATATAGTATAAAAATACATACTTAAAAATTAAGAAAGGGTTCCAGAATTGTCAAAATATAAGTGCTCGAAAATCATTAGCTCATCATTTTCCTTTTCCACTCCAAATGTAAGGAGATTGGTTTAGTATTAAAGGATATTTCAAGTTGGAAAGGACCTCAGTAGGTCACATAGTCCAACCTCCTGCTCAAAGCAGGATCAGCTGCAATGTCATAAAACTTTCTCCTCATGTGGCAAATTTAATTGTGCTGGTTTCTGAGTCCACAGGATGAATTTAAGAAAAAGAAGAGCCTCGATGCCTTCTCTGGTATCCCATGACTGCCAGCCATACCCTACTCCAAAGCATTTCTGCAGACTCCTAGCCATCATAGGCTAGGCTGTACTGCAGAGCTCACAGATACTGTATATTAAGATTGAACATTTCAATGTCTCTTAAAGACATCACAAAAAGTAGTACTCACTCAGCCCTTCTGTGTTCAGAAAGATTTTATTTTGTGAGACTTGGAACTTCCTCTAAACATAGAACAGACATGAAGAAAAACCTTTGTACAGTTCCAGCATCTCTCCACTTTGTTTTGTAGAAGAGAGGCAAATTGCTGAACCTTTGACATCAAGTGGCCTGACAAAGCCTAAGAGCATAATTAGCCCAAGGAAAATCATGGGAGACAGACATTACTTCCTATTGTCTGGGGGCAAGTTCATGATCAGATTAAATCAAAATAGTAAGTGGACTCATCCAGATATCCACATCTCTCTGCCTTTTGCCCAACACCAGCTGCTGAGAACAACTTAATTCTATTTGCGGTCTAATCACCAGTATGTTTACTAAGGGAGGGGAGTATTTTTAAGTATCTAGAGAGTAAATTTATCAAAACCCACATAAGTCCAAAATCAGAATCTGCTCACACCCAGGTTGAACAGACAGGGTCAGGTGAATTAAATGTATTAGAAGGATTAAATGTGCTAGCAGACAGAGAGCCTAGTAGAGTTTTATTAAGATTGAGAGAGATGAATATTATTAAGCCTGGTGATCATACATGTCATTTTGGGAGAGCGAGTATTAGGAATGGAAGCAAACATCATTAACAGCAACTAGAAGAACAGTTTCATCTGCATTCATAAATATTTTAGCCCTCGCTCTTCCTGGGGGTAGGTCATTAAAGAAATGCTGGAGAAAAAAAAAATAACAAAAAAAAGAGGATGAAGCATTCACCCTGAAGGCATTCGACTGAAAAAAATGAGTACAAGGTCAAGGAATGTAGGAAAATAAGGATGAAGGGCTAGACTATGAGCGCTTTGAATGCAGAGTAACGTTTGTGATATTTGTTTTAACAAGACTAGAATCTGGCTCTGCCAAATAAATGCTAAAGTTTTAGAATAGCAACATGCAGATGAGTTTCGTTACTGCCTTGTGAAGCCGGCTGACTGGAAACATGCTTACAGTCATATCTGGGCCGCTGACTTTATTGGGTGACTGGAAGCAAGTCTCTGAGGATGTGATTTTCATATGTAATTGCCCAGAGACCTCCTCATCATGGCTTTTGCCTTTGAGAAGAATCAAGCAGCTGTTTAAAGTGAATGGAGATGCAATGTGGGAAGTTTGGGTTTGGTATCAAGGCATGAGAAAAAACACACTGCTGAGATTTGCATGGACTGTGACATGCCACAACATAGCATTGCTCATGCCCAAATCCACTCTGCCTCAAGGAACTGTCCTGTTGAAGCTCTTTCCAGAACTAGTAATGGAGATGTCTCTCATTAGTCTCCTTGATGTGTCAGCATAAAGTCATTGCTTTGTCACCATTCCAAACCTTGAAAAGGAGGGTCATCTTTGATGTAGTGAAACGCGAATCAGCTTTCCCAGGTTTATATCCACAGCAATGCTGCTTTTGGAAGTGGCAATAAATGGTTTCCTAAGAAGAACCACCTTCTCTCTTGCCTGTCATGAGTGAATAGCAGCTCAGAGTGATGCCGCTTTACCTGTAGAGTCAAAGCTGGCAGGTAATTCATCATCCTGCACCAAGTTGACTCATTAGAAACCCAGGAAACTAGATATTAACTAGCTCCTTTATGTGTTTCCTTTTATTCTCATTTCACAAATTTTCCTGTGTCTCTGTTTTGTCCTTTGTTGCTAAGTTGCAGTTATCATGGATCTTTGATCTCTTCACCTGTGTGGGGCCCACTCATCCATCACCATGGAGAATTTTTTTTAGACACTAAAAATCCAAGACATTCTGCAGATTTAAAAACATTTTAAAGCTAACACTTGCCTATAAAACAGTCATACAGACTGCATCAAATGGGGGAAAGGAGACAGGGTTTGCCAACTCAAAGCACTAAAAGACTATTAGTGATTTAAAAATCAGATTATATTTCAAGAAGAATTGTGTGTTTGTAGTGTTTTTTAAATTTTCTTTTACTTTTCAATGTTTTGTTAACTTTTTTTTTTTTTTCCTGATAAATGGCAGTGACTTGATGGTGAAAAATGAGGGCTCTACAGAAAATGCCAAAAATCACCAATAAACTCTATTATGGGTTGCTAGAATCTCTAATTCTAAATTAGAGATGCTACTGGACAATTTCCATTATTTTGTCCTGGTTATCTGGAGCATGTATAATCTATACAGAGCTTTCAGCTGGATTTACTGTGTGTGAACTAAATAGCTCGACAGCATGAATACAGTATGTCTGTTCAGCATTTCCCAACAGTGTGATACTTGTTACAGATCTGAGGTACAGCTGATTTGCAAAGATATTATGAGCCTGTCTAGATTTTTCTGAACGTGGATCATATCTGTTAAAACTATTGTGCTGGCTGGATATACAGAAATCCCAGGAAAAAAAAGTAGAAAATAGCCAAAATCTACTTGGGTTCATTTATACCTGGTAAAAATAGAACTTGCCTAGAATAATGGCTGTTTTTCCCACAATATCAGATTCAACACTTCTATTTTGAGACCACTTTCACTTTTCAGAACTCAGTTTTACCTGCAGTGAGTTATATGTGGATCTACATCTTATAAAAGATTCAGTCTTAAACAGAATAATAGCATAAAAATCAATGTTGAATTCTGCTCTCTTCCAAATACTAAAAGGAATGGAGGGCACATTTCTATCCTTATGAGAGATTTTTTTAATTTATTTTTTCCTTCATGTTTTCTACTTTTTAACTAAAACTTCATTTTTGCACCAGCAATACCCAATGGTATCTCTTTAAAATTTTAATCGAACATGAGAGTTGCTTTTCATTCACACTTTACCATCCCAAGGGGAAAAAGGGAGGCAGATCGGAAATTACCATATTTATGATACAGTGCTAATGAATGTGAAATGCCGTTCTCTGTCAATTGTCTCCAGCCCTATGCTCTGCCTTGGCCATTTCTAAGTTCTTCCATGGGATTAGTCCTGTGCTGCCACAGTGCCAGCACCAGCCAGATTCCTTCTGTGGGGTTCTCTGGGGTATCTTAGGCATTTGGAAACTCAGAATTTCCATTTGCAAATATTTTGTGCCTGGGTATGATATACGTAACATTCATATTTGGTGAGGAGAGAGGGGAAACGTTACAATGAGAGCATAAATTGTCTCATGCAATTGTATGTGAATCTGTACCCAAAGTTGTGCATTGGTTATTGCTGTGTGAAATCCAGCCCTGATGCTTTTATAAATGCCTGCTGGATCTAGTGGGGGATAATTTGACCCAAGTACATGCAAGTGGTTCTTATTATCAGGCAGAAGCAGTAGCACTGATATCTGTAGGAGTTTTCTACATCACCATTCTTGGGAGGGAGTACTTTTAAAGTAACACTCCACAAGTTTCTAGGCTTAATAATAAGGGCTCCAGTTAAGTTACAAGCTCCCTTTAAAGCCCCTAAAACTGAAGAGTTTATTGTATTTCTAGAAGCAAGTACCTTTGTGAAGCTTACAGTGCCATGGCTGCTGAACCCTGCCTACACCCAAGCTGTCACAGTGCTGCTCTCCTTCTCCTTGGATGCATGGTCCAGCCTCCACCTGCTTTAGCTATCATTGATACTCATGTGACTGAGCAGTTACCAACCAAAACCAGAACAGGGTTTGTTGGTTGTTTTTTTTTTTCCCTTAGTTTTCCATCAACTCCTTTAACCGTCCCATTGCACAGCCACGTACGTGAGTAGCAGTAGCAGCACAGGGGCTAGGGGCAGGACTGTGCAGCCAAGGATGGAGAACGAGACTTGTCCAAACTTGCTGGTCTTTTCCTTACACTGTTGAGTTTGGAGCCAGCCTACCCCTCCTGTCTTCACAACCCAGAGTGTTGACACAATTCGCAGGCCTGGAAAGACTTGTGGATGTAAAGGGGATCTGGAGAGGATTGGTTTGGGTCCACGAGTTGCCTGCAAACACTAATCAAGAAAGACAAAAACCTTTTGGGCTTCTGTGGTGATCATGTCTGATAGAAGCACCTACCACAGGGGACAATAAAAATTTCACACTTTGCTTGGAAATGCAGTTCACAACTATTAGCCTTTTGGAAATGTCAGCAGGTTTCATTTCATAAGAATGAGGCAGGTTGTTTTTTGTTTTTTTTTTTTTGTTCTAAGACAGGTATTGTAAGGCACCCACCATCAGCCCTAATATTTAGGCTATTTAGGCTAAGCTGCACTGTCTGTACAATAATACCACTTTGTGCTTGATGACTTCAGGCAGCCTCATGCAGTAAGGGCTGTAATAAGGTGTGAAATAAAGATTTAGTAGCACAGCATTGCAAATGCAGTCTGGCAAAAGAATTCATTACAGTTCCATTAAGATTGCACAGTTAACATTAAAAACAGCCAAGGAACATAAAAAAATTAAGGTATTAAGTTTCCTGCGGCAGCATTAAGTCAGTCACATTGTACAACCAATATGCACTGTTTCTTGCTCTGAGTGAGACTGTACAACTCTCACTGTTAGCACAATTGCCTGATTATAGTCATAGCATCTGAAGGTCTCAAAAACCATCAGCCCATAGGATTAGGAGCTCTGTCTAAGCGGAAGAGCCTTTCTTCACTTTGGTGAACACCATCCATCTTTCACAGTCCCCCAGCTCACAGTACAGCTGGGAGGTGCTGAGCAGAAGGAACTTAATTGGGTCAAACATTTCAATTTGTATCAGAAATTAATTTAAAAAGGAAAGAGCTGCTTTTTCATCTGAGGGCAGCATCTTTGCTCCCATCAGCACTGGCTGCCCTATTCATTTCTAAGTGTTTTCAGTCTTGGCCTCCAACAGAGTTGGAGAGGAACATTTTTCAGGGAGCCATAATTTTGTTTTCTGTACAAACATCTTGATTGGTCTGAAGCTGGTAGGGGTTTTTAATAATCATTCCCGCTTGAAACATTTTAGAGAAAATGTTTTGAAAAGGTGAAAATATTTCATTTGTGCATTTTCTGAGCTGAAAAACATTTTCAGAGCCAAAATACTGTAATCAGTTCAGTGTAGAGATATGAATCCATTCATCGATTTCTTCCCTGTATTTCCATACTTAGGTTTTTTGAAATGTCAAATTTTCATCCAAAACTGGATTGGGAAACATTTTCATTTGCAGCAGATTTCATAGGCTGTGAAAGCAGTTTGCAGACCATCGAGTTTTTCCTGTAAAAAAAAAAAAATCTGTGTGTCAAATTTCAAGAAACACCTGTGAATTTGGGTGTGATAAGCTATGTATCACTACTTTTCTGTTTCGTTCTTCAGTCTGTGTTTCTGTCTGTCTGTTCTTGCCATGCCATAAATCTGAGAGGAGGTCATTCAAAGGTTCAAACAAATGTCTAAATATAGGCATCAAATTTAAACAATTTTATTCACTTAGGTGGCAAACTTTTAAATATCAATCTGTCTTCCTAGTCCTTGTATAACCCTCTCACAGGAGTAATAAGAAAACTAATCCTGAAATACAAGAGACTAAAAGCATTTGCAGCAATGCTTCTCATGTGAGGAAAGCATGGGCATATTGCCCAGGAGAGTTTAGCTGATTTCTGGTTCTGCCAGAGATCCTTCTTTTGTCTTTGGGCAAGTTCTTTGACCCCTGCTCCCTGCTGTTTTAAGAAAGAGAGACACAGCTTTTGTGTTGGCTATTGAGGTTTTACATTTGTTACACAGAAACAGGGTAAATATTATGGCTTTAGTTTCTGATCTTAAAGGGCTAGGGGTGTCTCTAATACCCGTGTGGATACCAGCCACAATCATAAATATTGCCAGTTAAGAGAATTAGCAGGTAAACGTGCGCAATCTTCACTCTCTGACATGAAGGCTACCAAACTGAGGCTATAGAAATTTAATGTATTCAAACATTGCAGTGCTGTGTGTAAGATGATATGATTTAAGGTAATGCATTTTAACACAGCATTATACGCTTGCCAGAATGATTTTCCTTATAGTTATAGTCCTGGTTTTAAAAGACAGTACATCAAGACACATCTTGAATTAACTTGACCAAAAGCTTTCTGTGATAAATAGGTGGTGCAGTGGTGTAAGATACAACTGATCCAGGCTCTGCAAGGACAGCTTGCCTGCCTTGTATTTTGGGTCATTACTGTGGGGCTGGTAAAGATGATGGCTTAAGTCATGAATAATGTTCTGGGCTGGACATTGCTTCTCTGTGTGCAGGTGCACAAGAAGGGAGAAAGTATCCACCTTCCCAGCTCCACTGGTGGCATTTCAAGGTATGTTAGGGAATGAGGTGGTGACTTCCAACTCAGAGGCTCTGTAAGGGCAAGGGAAGGCAGATGCCCTTTGTGGTACCAGTTGCCCCAGTAATGCCATAAAAGGGGAATACAGGCCTCTGGGAAGCACACCTTCAATACACTGACAACCTCCTGACTTTCTGACTCACAGGGACAGAATTTGGGCAGGGAAGTAGTCAAGAGGCTGAGGAGTCTCTTGCCTGGCAGTGCTGGTTGCTCAGCTTGAGCTGCCCTAAAGGAGCTCTGTTTTAGTGGGAAACTTCCCCTGCAGCTGGGCTCATCCAGGGTGTTCCTTTTAGGGGTAGCATCAGGGCTGGGATGCTGGTGTCCAAGCACGACCATCTAAAGGCTAGAGAAGTCAGCATTCTGTGGAGAGCATGATAATCCTCAGCAAAACCACAGTCCTTTTCAAATCAACAGTCTCCACAGCTTGCATCCAAATCCAATGGAATATTAATTATGTCCAAAAGTACAAATGCAGCAAACAACTCTTTTGGAAAAAGTGGTTTATCTGTCTAAGCGGCATTATTAATTATCAGTTTATCAGTAGCTCGACATAAAATACATAATTGTATCAGTGAATCATTTAATAATTAGGGCACAAGTTAATTGCCATTATTCACCAGCTGAATAAAATCTCCATGAGGCAACCAATGGGACCTCAGTTGGGTAGAGGTAATTTTAACACACTCTTCAATTAATAAAGTCAAAACTATAAACCCAACATAATTACAGTGGTCGACAGGAGTGTGTGTGAGTGGGGGGGGGGGGAATAAAAGTTTTGACAAACTAATGTCTGTAAATTAGCAAAATTTAATGATTTCCCAAAATACTCGTGTTCCAAGGAAAACTATAGCCTGAAAACAGAAAAAGAGAGGACAGAATAAAAAATTGGAATGGAATAGAAATAACTGGATATCACTGAGTTATTCTAAGCAAATCTGTGGAGAAGTGAATGCCTGATATTTATGGGCTTTCCATAGGGACAAAAAGGAGGGGTGAAACAGCAAATGAAATATCTTTATACCTGCTTTTTAGAGGCTTTTTTTCCTGACTGCTGCTATTGCAACACGCTGTCTGGATGGGGAGTTTGGGCACTGAACCACTCCTCAAATTGATGGTATTGACAAGTATTCTGAAATCATGAATGAGCTGTTCCCTGCCACTCAGCACCATCTTCAGATATGAAGTTTTCTAAAAACTGCATACCTAGAAGATTCTTTTCCTTTTCCTTCCGAGTTTTGAATCTTGAAATTGCTTACATATCACGGTCGCCAGATTTTTTTTTAATTCATTCAGACTAGAACAGTGCTTTAAAAAACAACAGCAGAGATCCCAAATATTCACGGAACTCCAAGATCTGCGATTAAGGAAGCAAGAAGCACATGTTGCCAGGTTGGCAGTAGCTGCAGGGATTGCAACACAGGGCACACCAGGAAGCCATATTCCTCCAGATCAACTCTCTGTGTCACATCTCATTTCCTGTGTCCCTATTGCCTTTGGTTTTAACTGACATTAGGTAACGACACAGCCAGGTAATCTCATCTGAACAGGTTATTCAAACGAGATCATCGGAGCATTCAGTTTATTCAGTTTCTACTGGTTATACCCCCATACTAGATAGTCAGCAACAAAAGAAAATGACATAGATTTATTCGATTTATCTTTCAGTATTTAACATGAGAATGAAATCACCCCCCACTCCCATGTCTGAACTTAATGGGAGAAGCAGGCAACCACAGAGAGCCCGTGTGGGCTCATGGTAGTCCTATGGAGGAGTCTATCTTTTGTGCTGGTTGCAGAATACGGCTAGGCTGTTCATAATGCTCAGCCAAGTGTCAGGTTACATGAACTGAACCCAGGCAGAAGGATCTAAATCTAACGAAAAGGGCTGAGTTTCCCACCAGTACCAATTTGGAAAGGAAAGAGCTGTACGTCCACTAGTAACCTGGAGTTTTGTTGCACCGCCTCTACTAAATCACACGCAACTCTATTGTATCTCCTTCTCCTACTGTTTATCATTTGCATTCTTATCCTGAGCCAAACTGGGACTTATCTTGTAAAATGCTGTACAAACACAGGGTGAGAGATAACACAGAAAGACAAAGCAGATGAAAGGAGCACTTGCTTTTAAAATTACCTGCACTGTGTACTCTGTCATAGTTCTGGGATTAGTATACACCTCTGTCCTGTTCAAGGTGCATTCAGATACCTAAGCATACGGAAGACTTCTCATTATGAGTGGAGGTAGCAGAATCCATCACTATTAATTGGACTGTTCCTGGAAAATCTGCTAATTTTCCTCTGCCTTATGTAAAGAAATGGAGAAAGAAAGACAGAGGGAAAGAGACTACAGCAATAGAAGTTATAGAGGCTGGGTCCAATTAGACTATTTCATGATATTTTAGGTAGGAGAGATAAATGTGAAATGTAGACAGAATGTTAATACTCTAAAATTGGCCTTAACATTTAAATCAGAGTACTAAAAGCCAGGCTGGGTCAACCTGTTTCAGACAAGAACTTTCCTTATAAAAATCCTCAGCAGACCCTTTGCAGAGGTGATAGTGTATATCCAGCTGTGAGAACTTGATGAACCATAGGTGCTTGCTGGTTAGCAGCTGTTAAATCACCCATTCCTCACGTGGAACTTGTCTTCTTGGCATTACCTCTAGTAACAATGATATTAACACCAGTGACTAATTGACAGCCAGAGCATCTAAAAAGCTCATATTGGAAGACAGGTTTATTTTGTGACGGCACTGAAGATTTAAAGATCAGTTTGAGGGGGCTGGATTGCTCACTCTTAAATGAGATGGGTAAACAGTGATGATACTGCAACACACATGTGGAGCTGTGTGTTAGGTTCCCTTGGCTCGCTCTAAAAAAGCTTGAGCACAGCATGGGTAAACAAGCTAGGAAAGAGTGGTCTAGGTGAAAGTATTGTACTATTAATGAAAAAAAGACAGGAAAACCATACAGTGAGAATAGCTATCTGTAGTTAAACTGGAAAGGCCTATTAAGAGGGATCCCACAAACTGCTGTCCTGAAACTATTCAACATTCTTAACAGCTTGGGTGATGGGATAAAAATATGACTATTAATCTGTGGCTAATGTTGAATGAGGAGAGACCGCAAATATGCTGGAGAACCAAGACAGAGACATGATTTGGAAAAGAAAATAGCATAAAATTTAACAAGATAAGTGTAAGGTGCTCTGCCTGACAGGAATAATCTGCAGTGCAAACATAAAGGAGAAAGAAGTTATCCAGGCAGTATTTCTAGGGAGAAGAACGGTGGGAGTAGAGAGGATAACAAATAAAGCAGTTTCAGACCATGCCAATAATGCAGATCTCATTCTAGGATATAGACTATGGAGGTTTCTTGCGGGCTCTTTGAGAGAACCGTTCTTGGGACTTAGTAAAGCCTCACTAGGATGCCAGGATTTAAGTCTGGTTACTGTATTTCAGGTGGTGCATATGTTGAGAGCCTAGAAAGCCCTGAAAACTTGGAAGCTGCTGCCAGGAAAGTTGAAAGAAACTGAGTGTGATTAGCCTAGGGAAGAGATGGCCAGAGGCAGGCATGTATGTAACAGTCTGCTATGTGAAGAAGGGAGAAAATTGCTCTCCCCAGTCATTGTGAAAAGGACAAGAGGTAATGGGCTTAAATTGTAGCAAGAGGTATTTATGTTAGACACTAAGAAAAGCTTTCTAAAAGTGAGCTGGTTATGCACTGGAAACAATTGCATGGGGAGGATGATGACTTCTCATTGCTGAGGTCTTGGAGAACTGCGTAAGTACATGCAGATCTGATGGGCAGTAGGGAAATATTGGCAGAGCAGGGGGAGAATTTGAAGTGCTCTCAGGCTCCCTCCCTTCCTCTGTGATTCAGACATCCAGCACAAATGTCAATTCTGAAAATGTTGGAAGACACTTCTTCCTGCAGAGTTTGTGGTCCCTGTTTTGCATATCTAAAGGTTACACCTCAGCTCTTGGACGTTTATTCCAGAGCTGAACTCCTGAAGCTTTTTTAGCATGGCAAAGCTTTATCAAGTGCCCATGTGTGTAGGCAGGAAAATTAGCTAGCTAATTAACTGACAGTCACAAATGGGTTGAAGAGAGCATGTAACTCAGCCACCTTGGAAAAACAGAGATTCAGGCTTATACATTAACATTTACACTGGCACCATTTTGTCAGTGTTGGCACAGGGCAGACCGAGATAGTCGGAGGCATCCTGTGCAGAGCACTTGTATTTGCTTCTCCAAAGCACTAAATCCTGACAATTGTCCAAAGGAGCCATAGTTGTCTGTATCCAACACACAGAAGATTAAAATCTCCTTGTCTGAGAACCAAATACAGACACATTCATTCAGAGAAGAGCATCCACACTCTACCAAGCCTTCATTCAGCCATGTGTGATTTTTCCAGGAAGGGGAATGTGGGGAGGAGACAAAACTACATATCTGGGGGTTATTAGATCAACTCCTTATCTATCTGAAATATAATCAGTGTTATTCCTAAAGACTTGCTTATCTTTCACTCAGGTTTTGTGTTTAGAAAATAGTAATTAAGAGCTATTAATATGAAAAACTCATTGATCTGATCACTGCTTGTGCATGACTTTCACAGGCATTAGCCTAGTCTGGCTTGGTCCATGAGCATGATTCAGTTGTGCGTATAATAATAATGATGGTAACAACAGTAAAAATAATACAGTGAGCACTTATTTCTTGAGAATTATATAGATACATATTTATAAATCCATATTGCACTATGTTAGAAATCTTTGAGAAATTACTTTTTTTTTTCTTGTGGAATTCTGAATTATTTTTCATTTCACAGAGATATGCAAGTCACTTTTTTTTTTTCTGTTCTGCTTTCAATACTTCTCTCAGTTCTTCCCTATCCTTTTTCTACTTCTGCAGGCTTAAAAAAAATCTTTTCTCATTTATTTATGTTTTCCAAGGCTCTCTTTTCTTAGTTATTACTTAGGGGAAATGATCTTGAAAAAGATGATTAAAAGGAGGCAAAACAGTACAAAATTATGGGGAAAGAAAAAAATACAAACAATAGACACAAATTATTTTTCAAGGAAAGGTAAAACCTAGACAAGATAAGATAAAAGTCTTGTGTTAGAAGAGACAATTAAACAAAGAGAATTACCAGGAAATATATGACTAGTTCTATAATTTTTAGATGTGAGTTCTCCTTTATATACTTGGAGATTAGAAGACTGCCAAGCTGTTTCCTATGGCATTGGAAAGCAGATATTTCTGGAGTGTAACTTGGCAGTCTTCAACTGTTTGTTGCTCTGCCCTGATTTAAGATCAGAAGGTGATACCAAACCAACCTGAAACTGCAAGACTACATAGGAAGCAAAACGAAAATGTTATTTGGTGATAAAACAACACCTGATCTGCAAAAATACCAAAACAAAAGGCCACCCCACCCCAAATACTTTAATCACTGCTTAAGAAATTAAAGCCCACTTTCACCTTCTATCCCTCAAAACCTCTTGCTCCAAACCAATAACCCGCGATTTCTCCACAGGCTTAAAATTTTGCAGGTGTTTCTATGCTTTACTGAACTGAGGCCATAATGAACATTTGACATCTAGGACTATTTCTGCAGCTAATAACAATATGTGATATGCTATAAGAACATTCATATCCATCTTGCTTGGATAGAAGACAAAGCAAGCTCAGGGGAAAGAAATTTTAATGCAGTAATATCTTAGGTAGCGGCAGAGTAAAGCAGTGAAAAATACTGGCACATCTAATGCCTCTTTGTGCAATTATTCCCACTTTTATAAGTTTGCCCCAGTGTGAAAGTTTTCTCCTTTAAAATGGGCTGGCAAAGATAATCCATTAATTCAACAGCACTGGAAAGTTAACATTTTTTCCCTTCATTAGCAAGTTCAAAATTGCATTTTATTTCCATTTTGATGAGATTTTTATGAGTTAGAAGAGATGAAGTTGAACCCCAGGAGCTTAATGGACCCAGAAAGATCGCAGATACAGGATTGAATTCAATGAACCGTGAGGAGTTTAGTAAATTAATTAAATTTAAGAAAATAATGATTTTTTTTGTCTGCTGGATTAAAAATGCTAAAATGCAATGAAAAATTAATTTAATGCTAAAACTTTTTCCCCTAAATTTATTTTGCATTGATATTAAATAATTTCTGCAAAGCTTAAAAAGCAGAGAAAAGAGAGAAGACTTATAGAAAAATAATTATTAAACTATTTCTGATTCCCTACTATATCCTGAAATCATTTCAGTCTAAGGACTGTCATTCAGAGGTGTCAATAGCTTACTTTAGGGTGTCAGTAGGGTTTTCCAGACCTACATTTTCCCTGTAGCCCTTCTTTGATTGGTCTTGATGCAGGAACAGCTCATCTGTTGCGAAGCTATTGTTGATCTCCTGAAGTTCATAACCCAAAATGTTTTCATATGACTGTGATGCAAAGCCCTGAAGTAGCTCATAGAGGGCTCTGGTTTTCCTTTCTGAGTGAAAAGGCTGAAGGATATAAATTTGCTTATTAAGCTCTTTGTGTCCCACCAGTAGGCTAGTTTGTAACACCTGGTGTAAGTATCTTCTCTGCTTGTTTCCACCCAGAGTTAGCCCTTCGCAGCATTTCTTACACTGTATTGCAGACAAATGAGAAAATCCTATCTTTAGGACTGTCTCCAGGCACTTTTTGGAGATAAAAAGAAAGCAACTTCCTAAAATAAACATCAAACTACTGAATGAAGCTTACTTGCCACACACCAGATGTGTGAACCTGTCAGATTGGTGAACATGTTGGAACAAGAGCTGCTTTAATACTCAGTAGCTTTGTGCTTTTCTTTCTATTTTCTCTTTTCTCACACGACGTCAGACATTGCAGAGCCAGCTCTTCCCGTGTCAGATGCCTGAGCTGTAATAAAGCAAACAACACAGATAATTTCAGCAATTAGCGGGGGGGAATGTTATTGTCGCTGTGGAAACAGGCATAACAAAACCTGCCAGATAGAAAAATAAAAAAAAAAATTTTGAAAAAGCAGAATTAAATTAATTTCCGTTCCTGCTTTTCTTACTAAAGGGAATACCACTGCAAAGAATGACATTTCAGAAGCCTGTCATTATTGATGATAGGACAGATTCAGATGTGGTCATTGGAGGAATATGACTATTCTGCATCCAAAAACAATGCATGAATTTCCTTTAAAAGAGCAATTGGCTTTGTTCTGTGATTAATGACCTGCCACTCAACAGCAGCTAACCAATCTTCAAGGCATGGCATCCAACAGAAAATTAATCAGTGACAGAACTGGTGTGACCAGAACCAGAGAAGAAACCTCCTAAAGCCTATCATCAGCAGAGTTATGAGTTGAAATCAATCATATGGTATCTTCAACTCTTATTGACAGCCTCCACACAGACTTGCTCTTCAGTGGAGTTCGGGTAGACAGATGGTCTCCAAGGTCATTTGATGTTGCTGAAATACTACAGAAACCACCTAGGAATTACAGTGTTTGGCCATAAATACCAGGTACCACTGAACTCATATTGCTCAAGGGCTGTAAGTCCATATGGCATGAGCTGCTGCTGCTGACTGGATGTGTCTTTGCGCTTCTTGAGTAGATAAAATGATTGCTCAGTTTAAAATGAATGTGAGAGATGTGGTAGGAGATGACAGTGCATATAAAATAAACAATGCAAGGTGTAAGGGACTGACTGTTTGTGTAGGAAAAGTGGCATTATTAGGATTCATTGGATGTGGAATTCAGAATGTCTGAATCTCACGCATCGATGGTCATGGATGCACCATACCAAGCTTAGTTCCTGCCATTCTGCAGGTTCAGCACATGCAGATTTGAATACGTCTCTGTTTCAAAGCAACTGAGAGATTCAGGGGTTAATCTATGTATTTCTGTAGAAGTCCCAAGCAAGAAGATTCTTGCTAAGTCCCTCATGGAATAGTTGTAAATAAGTCAAAGTCATTGCACTTCTATCTATAACCAGTGAGAGGGGGAAAAATCATAAAGAAGAAGGTGCTGACAGTTTAGTTGTCCTTGGCATTAAAAAAAATCTTTTACTCAGTTGCCTCTTTTTTTAATTTCATCAGTACAAAGAACCCTTTGATAGCTGGCATTTTTCTCTCTAGAAGTCACTTGCACAGCATGGTCAAGGCATCTCTTGACCCTTTGGAGCAAAGACCTTTCTCTTGACCCTTGGGCCAAGGCAGGCTCAAGGACTGGATCTGTCCTGGAGAGCAATTTTACACCGTTTTTAAACAGCTGGCTGCTGTGTGGGCAGAGGCATATGTGTCTGTGATCTCTTAGTGCAGATTATGCAGGCACTGAGTCCCATCAGCCCTCCTCAGTAGACTGAGGAGGGAGAAGGAAGGACAAGACCCAGTTCGGAGGCTGTGTTGAAAGAATGAAAATGTCCCTCTTTCTAATTGCAGTCAGTGCACTGTCCTCTGCCAGATGCTGACTGGCTTACCTTAGATTGACTGTTGTGGACAGAGTGCATTAAGACTGTGTTTTCTCACTGACTCCTGCCATTAGGGATTTAAAGCTCATGCCCTCCCCAGCCAAAATCTTATTTCACATACGGCTGTTCTTTTGAGCAGAGAGGTGAGATGAAAAGTTACAGCTATTTAAGACTGTGTTTGGAAAAGACAATATTAGTTTTTGCTGGTTTTCATCTCAGTCTCTTGCACAGCACTGTATCAAGCTTGGTGATGTGGGTTGTCTCAGCTGCACTGTGTTGTGTTGCAGCAAAGCTTAGGTTGGAGCTGGGCATGTCTAAGCTTCTTGTAGTTTCCTCTAAGTGGAAGTTAATTGTTTGCAATTTGCTGTTCTTTACCTGATGTCTTTTGCAATAAAATGTATTGCAGTATAACATCCCAAAGGAGGCAGTTTCATTCCAGAGGCTGGGGTCTTACAGGCTGTATAACCTTGAGGAAGAAACAGGCTTCCTTCTCTGCTCTTCTTATTTCTCGTGAACATGTGACCTACCTCATGGCTTGTGACCTCCCATATGAGGAACGAACTGAAGAACTTAAGGAGACAGGTAAATTCTTAGTTCTTGTGGAAAGTATGAGATCACTGATGCAAAAAGCAAGACCCCCAAGAACAGCACCTTTTCAAGCCTTATCAAATAATAATAGTTCAGAAGTTCCTGTTTCCATGGTGGTATTGGGAATCATAGAACAATTTCCCAGACTGAGTACATTAAAACAAATTGTCTAATATCTCATATCAAATCAGTACTTTAATTGCTGCAAAGAGCTTTGAAGTATTGTGTGGCAATTTGGAGAATGTTTCTGGGCTCAGTTTCTGAATTCTCTTTGATAGTTGGAACTCACTATGTGGATTTCTCTTCTTTTAAAAACCTCTGCAAGGGAATGTGGAGCTTTTGCTTGTTTGGGGCTTTCATTTGCTCCCAGTTGAGTCAAAACTAGAGAGAAAGGAGATACTTTTATATTACTAGAGCAGGGCTAGTACAAGGCCAGAAATGAGGATGATAAACTTTGATAGACATCCATTAAAATGAAGCCTGCTTGACAACAAAATAGTTCAACTCAAGAGGAACCATTCTTTTAAGTCTAGACTCTTGGGGGAGGCAGAAGAAACTAAACAATTAATCAGATGCTGAGAGATTTTAGCAGCTTGCTAAGGCTTGTCAGGGAATACTGTGACTACAGAGATTGGAGGTTAAAAATGCTCTCTCACCAGCCATGCCTGAGAAGGTCTGAGCAGGGAAGTCAGTTGAAAGAACAGTCACACACTCCTATTCAGAATGGAGTGCATTCCTTGATCCCTTGTGGAAATCTAATCTAATATCCAGAAAATGCTCATGGCATACCTTGTGATGGCTAGGAAAGCGAGGAAGAAAAATGCATAGAGACACACATTATTCTGGCAAGAGCTCTGTTTTCTTGTACTAGCTAAAGCAAAGAGGTCTTGAGGGGTCCCTATGCTTGTATTAATGCATGTCATCCAAACAGGCCAACTCAGAATCAGTATGAACAGTGTCTGGAAAAGGATTGCCTTTCAGGTTTGGGGAGTTGACCTGAGGCAACTGGGCCATCAGGTCTCTTTTACACAAAGGAGTAACAAAGTCCAGAAAATGCAGCAAAGATGCCAAGGAAAGAGCCAGAATTACTTTCTGCTTAAAAGAGCCTGGGATCAGCTGAATGCCACAGACGTGAGTTCCTTGGCTGTGGAGCAGTATGGGGGCTATAACTGAGAATCTAAGCACAGTAAGTCCTGCTATTACATGCTCCTGCAAAGGTGGTCTGAAGTCATCTCACAAAATGAACAGGGGTGCTCCTTTTCTGTGATGCTGGCCTGGCTTCCTCAGTCTTTGCAGATTAAGCAGGTCTGTCTGCCTGGCATGGAAAGACTTCCAAAGGAGGGTCCCTCAGCTGCAATATTGCCACAAGACATTTTCTTCTTATCAGTGCAATAGCCACATGATAAATTGCATTCATCCCCATTCAGGTTAAACTGAAAAAGGAGCTGGGGTGTGGGTTTCACATAGTACTTTAATTTACCTTCCTCCTGCCTTCTCAAGATTTACTAGCAATTCTAATGTTCTGCAGTCATGGAGGTTGTGCTCTGTTTCTTGCTCTGCTTTTATTTTCTAGGTGAAGAATAGGAAAGCAGGTTTTTTTGAAGCCATTTATTTATTTTCAAATGCACCACTATCTTCCTGCAGAGTGAGAAGTAATGGATAGAAACTCCAATAGGCTATTATCAGACTGATGCTGAGAATAAAATGGGATGGATAAAGCTTTGATGGAGTCCTGAAAGCATCTGTAACTATTTGTAGCATAGAATTATACCTGCAGATTAGCCAGATCTCTCTGAATATGTTACAATATCTGCCATGACCCCTACCACTTACTGCACCAGGCTTCCTTACCAGTGAGCAATATTTTGCAGTGAAGAAACAAGCCTGTCTCTCATTGGAGTCACTAGGAGTTTGACTAGTCTATGGCCAGTGGGATTTGGTTTAAAGGCTCCAGGTACAGAAAGCAATGGACCTGGCATCCTCTTGTTGTGCTGGTGGCCCTTGGGATGAGGTAAAGAACACAAAGATCTCCGTTACACAACACAAGTCATCCAAGACATGAGCAGCAGGGACAAGCTATAACCAGAGCTTGAGAGTCTGCCCTCATTTTCTTCTTATGAATTTGCTTCTTACTGGGCTAATTGCTCACAAGCAGACAGCTAACATGCTCTGGGGTTAGGCCTTTCTGCCCTTGCTGGGAAGGCAAACCATCCACATCTTCGGCAAAGGAGAGGGACTCACAAGACAGATGCTCCATTTGTGTCAGTGGCTCCTGAGCCTGAGGTTTGTCCTGGGACAGAGCAGAGGGTGGTGGGTACAGAGAAATCCTTGTAATAGGGTCCCAGCTGTGGGTCAGAAGTGGTTTAATTGCCCATGCAAGGACAAAAGGGGACATCACATATTTGCAGAACATCCTCCCAGTCTCTCACATCCTACAGCAGTGGCACCGCTCTCAAGTCCCTTTGGTGCATGCAGTAGCCAGTGCTGGGGTAAAAGGACACTCTTTAGAGGCGAATTGGCAGGACAAGCCTGTCTCTCTCCCCATCCTCCCCATCTGCCTGCAGCCCTGTGGCTGTGCTAGGAAATAGTACAGCACTGTCCTGGGGCCTGAGGGACTCTGTCTGTCCTTGGGCAGTAAGGAACTAGGCCCCAAGGAAAGGGAAATGAGCTGTTAAGTTACATGCAGCACACTTGCCACTGCTCTT
This sequence comes from Leptosomus discolor, assembly GCF_034619465.1. Taxonomy (NCBI): domain Eukaryota; kingdom Metazoa; phylum Chordata; class Aves; order Leptosomiformes; family Leptosomidae; genus Leptosomus; species Leptosomus discolor. The sequence continues at coordinate 16,175,120 of NC_141395.1, read as the reverse complement.
TACATTCCATACCCCAGTGCTTTATCCAAAGTAATTTAAATGTCTCAAGGTCTGGTGCCCCTATCACTTTTCCTGGCACATTATTTTGCAGGCTAACTCATCTCATCATTTGCATTTTTCCACGTGAAATTCAGAGGCAATTTCCCCTCCCTTCCAATCCCTTAATTTCACTGCATACTTTGCTACATGCTGCCCTTTCCTTCTGATGTCTCCTGCCTGTCATCTCGGCTCCTCTCCTTCCCTTGTATCTCCTAAACAGGACGTGGCACCTAGAGTTCTCAAAATGCTTAAGCAAAGAGGGGCAGGTTTCTTAAAATTAGGTCTTGGTAATATATCCATGGCTAGGGCACTAATCCAGGTTAGGAAACCACAGAGTTCTCTGCTACTGGCTTCCTGCATCCCACTATTCGCTTCCCTGTTCCTTACCACCTTTATTATCCATCAAATATTTCAGATGGGAATTGAGAAGAAAATTCAGAAGGTGCTGAGGCCACGGCTGTGGGATCTATATAAGTATGAGGACCCCATTCACAGCACTCAGCACGTGGTTTAGGGCCAAGAACCTCTCTTCCCTTTTTGTCTAGAAAGATATCCTAGAGAACATCAATTTTGTGCACACAATGAATGCTTTTTGGATCTGATTCAATCACTAAAGAAGCTACTGTTTTCATGGGATTTGGATGAGTATTTTAAAACAAAAATCAACATAGGAAGCATGTCCATATAGTCTTGGCACGCAGATTTTTAAAAGACTAAAGGAAACAATCAAAGCGATTCCTAGAAATTATGGAAATGATGTTGGGCAACAGGGACTATCGATTTCAATACTGTTGTATGGAAATGAGAAAGGCCTATAGGCAACCTGCGACAACCAAACAGATTAGTGTTATTTACAAACTGTAATGGTATCCAAATGTTTGTTTGTTTTTTATTAGAATCCCTTGAAACAGAGATTGCAGTGGGCTTAGGACTATGAGCGTTTTAGGCAAGCTATAACCTATGGGTTTAATAACAGTAAGTTGTTTTCTCTGGCTGATTTAAAACCTACTTGTCCCATAAACGTATGGTGGATGGTTTTAATTAACACCTCAACAAAAGCAATTTTTCAGGTGGGGGGACTGAAGCGTGGGCTGCATTTAAAATTATATCTGGCAAAAGGAATTTTTTTTGTACTTGTTCTCTCGGAAAATAATTTGTCACCAGAACCCATTGACACTAGACATCATCCATGAGAAGAATTTGGTAGGAAGAACAGTAATATTTTGACAACTTATAAACCCTCCATTGCACATCTATAGGGTGGAAAAAGAAAGTATTAGGATATCAATCCTCATGCGTTAGGGCATAACACCTGTCATCAATGGCCAGAAGTTGTCCCTGTATTGTTTCAGTTTCAATTTATAGGGCTCAAAAAAGCTTCCTTTGAAGCTGACAGTGTTTCAGAGATAGAAACACAGGTGACAAGGAGCCCTTCTCTGAGCCACATGGAAACTTGTGTTTGGTGGAAACCCCATTTCCTTTGGGAAAAATATAAAGAAATTGGGGTTTTTGTGGTGCTCCATAAAATGCAGTCTATCTAACCTATGGCCAGTGCTGCAGCATCCATTGGATCTGCACATCCTCGAAGAGAGCACATGCTACTGAGAGACATAATCTTAGGGAACAAATATTTGAATAAAACTACTTGCTTCTGAAATGGCTCAACGAAAGCATGTCCCAGATGGAGGCCTGGAAAAAGCATGTCTTGAAATGAGTCTCTTGCTATGTTAAAGAACCAGCTGAAAGATTTCCTTTGATATATTTTCCTATCTCCCTCCACAATCTAGTTATAGACTTTTGTTTTGCTTTTCCTTGTGAAAAAGTGTTGCAGAAAATGGCCAATTTTTAGAACTTCCATCTATTTTATTGCTTTAGCTTTTTCTTGGTAGTTAGCAAGCTTTTTTTTTTTTTTTTTTGTCTATGACCAATGCTGTTCTGTATCACAAATAGCTCTTTACTTCAGAGTCTTCATCTCCTGGAAGAATCTGTAATGAGCAAGCATTTTTTTTCTTGGCCTTCACATTGCTTGGCCAAAAAAGTCAAATTTCACAAAAGATGTAGACTTCATAGTTCTTACTATCTCAGGAACTTGTGCTTTAGACATGTTTCTGACCCATTGATTTGAACACGCTCAGGGGACATAGTGATCCTTCTTTTTCAGTCATCTCCCTATTATCTTTGTCTATTAAAACCCAAACCAAACTCAATGATATTTGAGTCATAAGGGAAAGGGATCTAATCACTGCACAATGAGAAAACCCATGTTAAACACCTTGTTTTGGCCGTTAGGCCATCCTGGGGTGCTTAGTGAAACCATGTATGTCACACTGAAGAAAGAAGTGCAGCAAATGCAAGCCAGCTGTCCGGATAGTTTATAAATGGTTACTTGCTCTTGATAAATCAAACAAACAAAATCATCTTCTATATCATCATCTTAAAAAGAAAGAAAGAAAAGATAAGCAATTTTGCTCATAACGGTCTCTACAGTTAGAGATTTGAGTACCCTGGGGATACTCTAATGATACCCAGAAACAGGATAGACACAAATAGGATCACTTCGGGAAACAAGGGAAAGGAAATGGTGCTCTTATTTGCAGATATTCTCCTTCTTGGCAACTGTTTTATCTATTATCATGACTCAGACAACTACATCACCTGAGCAATGAAAGGCAATTTGGGTGAGTACAGCAAATGCTGAAGGCAAAGCAGGTGAAGAAACCTGCAGTCCTGAAAGTCCATTTGATATTTCTGGTAGTGCAGAACAGGATGTAGAGCAAAGGAGGACAGATGCATGGATTCATAGTCATGTTAACATTTTCAAGCTCAAAACAAACAGGAAATTCTAATTGCACTAAAAAACAACAAGAAGGGAGTAATTTCATGTGAAATCAGAATTTCTGTCTTTGTCTTTCATCTTATTGCCAGCTTCCCATCATGGAGCAGCTCAGTGTTACTCTGGCACTCAGGAGAGTTCTGTTCAGTTCACAGCTGACTCTCACTTCTATGGCTTGGTCAATTTACTTGTTCTTCTCTTGTTATGGAGATAATATCAGCACTTCCTCTGTCTTTCCCTTTTAGACGGCTGTTCTCTGGGTGCATTATATATCTTATTGTTTCTCTGCTTAGAGCTGGGCACAAGGGGAATATGACCTTCATTAGGACATACATTTTCTCCTTTATTGGTTTCTTACACAAGTACTCCTTTGGAACTTGCCCAAGATTTTTGCCATCTCTTTCTGCTAAAAACAGTGTTATCACATTGTGTTTATATTAATTTAATACAACTTAACATTTACTAGTGAAAACATAGCTTCCTTTGTGTATCTGTACCTCTCCATTTAAAATATGCTTCTTTTAAGTTACAGCTGGATCATGCCCCAAAAGTCAATGGACTTCATAGGGAGTAATCAGACCAATTTGTTTTATATAGTGTTTTACCCTTTTATAGGGACGATGGAGATGTAGCTGTGTCAAAATCAAAATGGGGCTATTGTTTCACAGCAGATCCAACGAGCAGGCAAAAGTGAAGGAAAACTCTTTATTCAGTGGAAACTGCTGAGAGAATTTATACAGGAGTGCACAGGATATACAAATCTAGACTTGCAAAAATAACTCTGCAGGAGATGTAATGACCACCAGCTATCAAGACCATGGGTTTATGAGCCATATCTCCATTTTATTCTAGCGTGAACAGCCATTCAACTTGTACCCGATTGCAAGTTGTTGTTTTCAGATATTGCCAACAGAGAACAATGTGGGTATATATTATATGTGCATGTCAATAAAACCTATTTAGAATATGGTTTCATTTCCTTACTGCCACCTACTAGGAAATAACAGACCAAGTATGAAGTTTAACAGCTGTCCCCATGATCAGAAAGTGATTTTCATAAGGTTTTGAAGAGACACCCAGAGAAAACATTGATTCATGTTCAGCCTTGTAGCAAGCATACAGGGAGCCTAGATTGATAAGGAGCTAAGACTGGTAAATCATAATGTAAATAAAAGCACTATTTTTCATGCAGCTTATTTACAATGGCTTTAGTATGCTACATTTCCAGGGAAATATATGTTCTTGTCAGGAAACTTCAGGGGAAGTAAATGAGTTTGAATCACATGAATAGGTTTAAATGCCATGCCTGAAATTTAGTAAACTATTTTGCACTATCTCTTCTTCTTCATTAAAAGTGGAACATTTTTCTCTGTCTCTTAACGTACTTAATAATAAAGCTGGATTACCCAGTGGGACACTGGGTAGGAGAAGCATCCCTTAGCTTTTCTGAAAAATCTCACACTTTAGCATTAATTCCTCATCATGAGTCAGAATCTGACTCCGAATCGATATGTAATGGAGTCTGGATCCATGAATATTCTTGCTAGTTTCTATTTATCTGTGTATCACATAGTTTGGGACCCAACCATCATTGCAGGATCTGAGCAATTTCCACAAAATTTTGAAAGCATGAATATATGTGGTGCTTATGAAGCTCCAACTTTCCCTTGGCTTGGCATCCAAATTTTGCTTTTAGGAAAGAAATATCAGCAAGAATTTGGGAATGGCAAGAGATGTTTGCTTTATGACCCAAAAAGATAACTGTTAGGGTTTCACAGGGATAGTGTGCTTATACATTTCTAATTTCCAGTGTCACACAGAAGTGACGGGATTATAGCGTAGTGTGGGAGACTATAACTGCACTTCTGGCTTTTCATGGTATTGTAGACATGTGCAACTGGATGTGGCCTGCAGAAGTCACCACATTCTTCTGGCTGCAAGGAAGCAGAATAAACTACACTTAGGTCATGCAACTTCTTAAACACCCTCCAAGAAAGGAATCTCACAACTTTCCTAAGGAAAAATGAACAGCTTCACTAATACCTACATCAGTCTTCCTCTTTTCTGCTTTTGGAAATGTTTCCTGCACTTTGATGTAACACAGTTCTCTCATTAGGCTTTGCATTTCAAACATGAGTTTTAGGAATTAGGATCTCATGAGCTACCAGACTCTGAGAACCACAGGACAGTGGTCAGCTCCAGAACCTGTAGTCCAACCTTTTTCTTCATTTTTTTTTTCCAGTTGTACTGTGCATTTATGCTTCAGGTTGTCAAAATCTACACTCAGCATTGGATTCCTGTTTTACAAGGTGATGAACAAATACAGCAAGCAAATGTCCATTGGGGAAACCTCTCAGTCTCAGAGATAAGAGAACAGATAGCAGCTGGGGACTGAGATAAAATGAACAAGGCAATACGTTGTGCAGTTTAGGCAATTTTGAACTTTATTCTTCTTTGGGTTCAATTTTTTTTTGGTGGAGGCCAAAACCTGACATGTCCTTAACAACTGTATGGATCAGCTGAATCTAATAAATTTGGAAATCTTCATTCTTTGATAAAAGCTTTCTCCCTGGACAGGGATGGCTCTCTTACTCCTTGCTACAAGATTATCTCAGATAAAGAGATCTGAAGCTAGTGATGACATAAAGAAACCAAACCACATGTGAAGCATTCTTAATTCATTGTGAAGACATATCGTACGTGTACCAGACAATTCATGATTACCAGTTATCTTTATGTGGAATACTAGGATTTATGAAGATCAATGACATGATAAAATTTATACTGTAACTTAGGATGGGTGGATGGTTTCTGAGTCTTTAATGGACATGAGTGTATCACTCATGAGTCTGACTAGCTGTACAATTATTCACCAAAAATTCTCAGTGAAGAATCATTGTGGACTCAGTGATATGAGAGTTCTCCTTTAATTGATAACACTTGCAAAGTCTGTTTCATTTTCCAGGCTGTTTTAGTTTCATAAAACTTGTGGGCTGCACAGACAGGCTTTGTTATCAGGCGTTCCTTGTCACTTACAGGAGATGGAAGAGGGACAGAGAGAGACAAGAAGAGAGTGTGTCAGGGAGAGCAAAGAAAAAGGTGCAAAGAAAAACAGAGATGCAATGATCTTCCTTTTGTATACTTCTGGAAATACTGAATACTTTAGTCAAATTGCATTTAAATTGGCCAAGGAGTGAAAAGTTCTTTGGAAAACAGGAAACTGATCAATAGAAATGCACACCCACCCACAGCCACACAATATAACCATGCAAGCCTTTTTCCCTAGGAGACTATCCTGATAAGAAAGAGGTTAAAGGGAAATAGGAAGAGAGAGACATTTCTGAATTAACACCATTCTCAGCAGTGAATAGCCTCACCATTCTTTGAAGCTGCAGCTATATTTGTTACATATTTAGTCTCTCCCAGATGAATCCTTCCCTGCAAGAGCCCACTTCCACCTGTGGATTAATAAGTACTTCACAGGAACCCAAGAAATGTGTATATATTCATTAGCCAGAGCTCAAAAAAGAGACAGTATTTTCAGATGAGTGACTGGAAGGACCAGGAGGTAATGGCTATCTGCAGTACTAGTCCCTCTCTGCCTTAGTTGAAAGTCATCATCCTCAGTTGTATATGATAAAAATTAATGACTTTTTCTATTGGCTCTAGGGTGAAGCAGACACTAGAGAGTTCAAATAATCTTTCACAGAGCAATCATTCAGCAGGAACAGGCAAAAATTAAGATATAAAATGCAGGTTAAAACTGGCCTTCCTTTAGATGATCAAAAGTGTAGACATGTAGGATGGGATGAGCCATGGCTCACCTAGCTTTGCTCTCATTTTAGTTGCTCCTTCACAAAGGACTGTGAAGTTCATGCTGAGGGTTCTGAACCCACCCCTTCCCCCAAATAAAACTCCTACATTGTAAGACCAGCTGAAAATGAGGGTCTCTGAGAACAAGGAAGTGGAGGGGCACAAAAGAGGAAGGTGATATAGAAAATTATCTTTGCCACAGAGTAAGGACTTTTTATTCTGATTTATATAGGCCTAGTTATAATAAGGTGTTTTGACTTATGCTTGGGATGCCTTGGTTATTCCAAAACAAACAAACAAACAAAATTAGTCATTTGAAGGAGAAGAAAAAATAATTACTATTTCCAATGCGCATAATAAAGCTGTGCAACTCATTGCTTCAAGATATACTAACATCTTAGCTTCCAGTACAAATGAAAAACATACAGGTTCTTTACATAGTGCATGAGAATGTTCAAAATTACATAAATCAATGTGTAAAAGTGAAGAATAAATAGAAAAGTTTATGAATCATGACGTAAGCCTGCATTTAATGGGTAGGAGTTAGACAAGGTAATGCATAATTGGCAACTGTGAATTCTCTTACACTTTCCTCCTGAGAATATCATACCAGACTTTGTGCCAGGGACAGGATACTGTACTAAATGGTCCATAATCTTCTCCAGCAAGATGATTTCTATGCTTCCAGTGATGTGGTCTGTCAATGAACAAAACGCATGTCTCTCTAAATCTTGCATGAAGTGGGAACCAGCTGCTTGCTGAAGTACAATGTAACTGCAGCACAAAATAGTACAGTTTCCAAAATGCATAATATTTAATAAGCAATGTGATGCAGAGTGCAATGACTATTAATAAAGCCACTTCACTGAACTGATTTTAGCACGATTAAACTTTTCTTTACCTTATTTCACAGTCCATTTAAAGTGTTCTATTTTTCCTTTAATGGCAAACGAAAATCTGAGCTTTAATAAAACACAGCAGCATAAATTCAAGGCAGCATATGGCACAGATGAACAGAAAGCATTATCAGGAAAAAGACAACAGCACCAAAATCAGAAATCCAGGCTGTGACACCATGTAACTGATTTAGGTAGAAGAGCATCTGTACGCAGTGAGCAATGAGACACAGTCACCAATGGGCCCAGTTACAGTTTTTCAAGGTCTTTGAGAATATGGTCATGCAAATAAATGCATGTTAGTGGAAAGAATTTAAAGATCTTTAAAGCAGCTGGAACAGTTGCTGGTATGTTCAGCTTCAGATCAGTTCAATATCATTCCTCCTCCACTCACCACCGAAAGCCCCTTGTTTCAGGAGTAACACTGCACTAAATGCAGGCCAAGTTTTACAGTGTTGCTCAGGGTGAGGTGTTGCCAATTTGCTGAAAACACCTTCAGAGCCAGGAATGCATAGCTGTATTTTTCAGGGCAGCAACACAGACCTTATTTCTCACAGAAAACCATACTGGCAGAATCATAGAATCATATAATCATAAAGGTTGGAAAAGACCTTTAAGATCACCAAGCCAAACCATAGACCTAGCACTGCCCAGTCCCCCACTAAACCATATCCCTAATCACCACATCTACACATCTTTTAAATACCTCCAGGGGTGGTGACTCGATCACTTCCCTGGGCAGCCTGTTCCAATGCTTGACAACCCTTTCAGCGAAGAAATTTTTCCTGATGTCCAAACTAAACCACCCCTGGCACAACTTGAGCCTGTTTCCTCTTGTCCTATTGCTTGTTACTTGGGAGAAGAGTCCAACACCCACCTCACTACAACCTCCTTTCAGGTAGTTGTAGAGAGTGATGAGGTCTCTGCTGAGCCTCCTTTTCTTCAGACTAAACAACCCCAGTTCCCTCAGCCACTCCTCATAGGACTTGTGCTCTAGACTCTTCACCAGCTTTGTTGCCCTTTGCTGGCCACACTCAGGCACCTCAATGTCCTAACTGCAGTGAGGGGCCCAAAACTTCACACAGTATTCGAGGTGTGGCCTCACCAGTGCTGAGTACAGGGGTGCGATCACTTCCCTACTCCTGCTGGCCACACTGTTTCTGATACAGGCCAGGATGCTGTTGGCCTTCTTGGCCACCTGGGCACACTGCTGGCTCATGTTCAGCCGACTGTCAACCAGCACCCCCAGGTCCTTTTCTGCCAGACAGCTCTCCAGCCACTCTTCCCCAAGCCTGTAGCGCTGCATGGGGTTGTTGTGACCCAAGTGCAGGACCCAGCACTTCACCTTGTTGATCCTCATACAATTGGCCTCAGCCCATCAATCCAGCTTGTCCCGATCCCTCTGTAATGCCTTCCTACCCTCAAGCAGCTCAACACCCACCTAACTTGGTGTTGTCTGCAAACTTACTGAGGGTGCACTCGATCCCCTCAGCCAGATCACTGATAAAGATATTAAACAAAACTGACTCCAATATTAAGCCCTGGGGAACATCGCTTGTGACTGGCTGCCAACTGGATTGAATTCCACTCACCACAACTCTTGGGGTCCGGCCATCCAGCCAATTTTTACACAGCACAGAGTATGCCTGTCCAAGCCACGAGCAGCCAGTTTCTCCAGGAGGATGGTGTGGGAAACTATGTCAAAGGCTTTACTAAAGTCTGGGTAGACAACATGCATAGCCTTTCCCTCATCCACTAAGCTGGTCACCCGGTCATAGAAGGAGATCAGGTTAGTCAAGCAGGACCTGCCTTTCATAAGAGAAAGGACAGTGAATAACAACTGTCTATGGGTGAAAAGCAGCTCCAGTTTTTCAGTCTAAGGTTCAGCTTAGAAGACCACCTTCCTCCATCCAGGAGCCTTCTTCCTTCCTCTTCTCTGAGCTGAAGAGTTACAGCACTTTCCAGGTAAGTGGGAGCTGTGGGCATGAATTTCCTCAGCATGAGCTAACCCTTGAGCTTTTGTATGAGAGAAGATCTTCTCTTTTAGAGTTTTGAAAAGGAATATAAACTGTCACAGCATGTTGTGCATCTGTGTGTGATGCAGTCAAAGCCCTCTGCCATTTGTACTCGTGATGATGCATGTGCAGTCATGTGTCAACTGCTGCAATATCTGTGGTGGAAGCTACATAGGCAGTGCTGTCTAAAAACTTATATATTAGTGAATTAATAGTCCTTAGACTGCAGTGCAAGGTGAAGGTGTATGATACACAGGCCTACTTCTGTCTCTGAAGAGGGGTGGTTTTGTAGGTATTGGATGTTACTTGTTTTGGAAAAGAAAATTGCCAAGTGTAGGGCACGATAGCTTTGATAAATGATAGATGGACTGAAACTGAGGACAGAAGCAGATGACAGAAAGCATTTACAGCACTGCAACATATCAAGTCCTTGCCCATCAGCTGAGCCAGCGTGACTGACTAAGCCCACATTCACGTTTGCTCCGGCTGTAATGTGAAATGTATTAACTTAAAGTGCCATGGTTTATGTTCCGTTTTTCTTTCTAATAGGGGTAGGTTAGGAGTGTTCGCAAGGTCATTCCTGGTGCCTTAACATCTCCACTGACAGATGGCAACTCGATGAGCTGTGGTAACGCCATCATTTCCACTCATGTGCCTGTATCCTGAGGAGTCCTGAGCATTTGCAGCTCAATAAAATCCAGGCACTTACTCTGCCTCAAGAGAAACAATTATAAAGGACACTGCTTCCCACCCCATGGGACCACAAGGAGCAAGCTATAGAAGTTGCCTGAGTTTTCCAGCACACCAGAAACCCTTTTGCAATTCATCGCCGCTGTTTTCAAACCTGTCTGTCTGACAGCTCCTGTTATAGCAGACTGTCTGAGAGATGACAGCTTGATCTGTATCTCTTTCACACCTCTTTAGGGATAATTTTTGATGTGAGGTAGGTTTTGATCAACTGCCTCCTCTCTTATATGCTCAGCTAAACAAGATATTTGATTTTTTTTTTATTGTGATGGGTAAATATGTCACTTACGTTGTTGAACATGCTGGCAACAGGAGATGTAAATATGTCATAGCTGATGGTTACAAGCCTCAGTGATCAGACTGGGCTTGAATTAAGGGTTATTTTTGTACTCCCTTTGCAGACACTAGCAGCAAGTTCTGCTGCCTTTGAAACCCAAGAGTAAACTTTGAAATGAGCCACTTTCCATAAATGTAAAATACACTGGTATATTTTGCATTTATGTGTATGTTTTGTTCATGGGAATAAATAGGGCCAAAGAGAGAATCAAATAAGAATAGCTCTTCTGTAGGATTCTTGAATTGGTCAAGAGAAAATGGGTTACAGTAACTTTCCTAGATGTTCTTGTAATAAGCCCTCCCCTGCTACCACTTGGGCACCCCAAGTTGCCCTGCAGGAGTCAACAACAGAACAGAGAATCATAGAACCATAGAATCACAGAACCATAGAATCACAGCACGGTTTGGGTTGGAAGGGACCTTAAAGATCACCAAGTTCCAACCCCCCTGCCACAGGCAGGGGCACCTTCCACTAGACCAGGTTGCTCAAAGCCCCGTTCAACCTGGCCTTGAACACTGCCAGGGAGGGGCAGCCACAGCTTCTCTGGGCAACTTCTGCCAGTCCCTCACCACCCTCACAGTGAAGAACTTCTTCCTGACATCTAATCTAAATCTTTCCTCTTTCAGTTTGAAACCATTACCCCTTGTCCTATCACTACACTCCCTGATAAAGAGTCCCTCCCTACCTTTCCTGTAGGCTTCCTTTAAGTACTGGAATGCTGCTAGAAGGTCTCCATGTTTTTCCCAAGACTGGTATTTAATGAATCAACACTTTTATGCTCTTGTCCTTTGTCCACAGGCGTGTGTGTGTAGACACGCATGCTCATGGACCTCACCCTTAACTGTCAGAGTGGCGAGGGAAAAGTAGGGCTGCTATGTTGCAAAACATCAGATTTTCTTCTAGGGAAGTGCCTTTCAGTGGCTTGCCCAGGAGTCTTTGGGTCGTTCTGCCTGTAAGTGCTACAAGTCAGAAATCCTCCTCTACCTCTGCATCACCATCCTACAACATGGCCACTCTACACCAAGTCCTTCATGGCCAGGCTTGTCCCTTGCTACATAGAACATAGTCCCAACTCATCTGCATGATTGTAAAACTACTGCTAACCAGTGTTTGTCTTTATCTGACTCCAGTGAACCTTTTATTTTATTTCAAGATCAAAACTAGGGAAGTTAGGCTGAATCTTTAGTCCTTCTTCCACTTAAGTGATTCTGAGAACTACTCCTACAAGTTTTTCTGCTTTGCTTTATTTTTTATATTTTTTTCCTTTTCCTCCTTTTCTTTTGATTTTTTTGAAGTGTTTTTGGTACTAAAACAATGGTTGAAAATCCACATGCAAGAGAATGTCAAGAATCAATATTTACAGACTGTTAATGTTCTTTCTAACTGTCTTCTGATGTGAGAAATGGAAGAACAACTCTATGTTTTCAAGCTGATCACCAGCCTTTGTTCCGGCCAGACAGTTTCCTTGCTGATAGGGTTATGTTTTGTGGCCATGTAAACTCCATACGCGTGTGTTTTTGACAAGCTGTCAGGACTAACCATCTGGAGTGATATCTTGGCATGTTTTTTTTCACACTTAAAACACCAACCAGAGACAAACAATTTCATGATCATCTTGTAAAGTGATGTTTTAGAATCATATCAGCAGGGAAATGAATGTGCTAAGAATGCTGTTAAGCATGTTTCCCAGGCAGTAGAATAATTGAAGGTGTTTACTGGGAATTTGTCATAAGAACATTAACTGCCTCAAAACAAAATTGCTCCGAGATAAAGAAAAGGTTTTGAACTTCATTGGGAGAGAATTTTTGGACCTGGCATAATGAGATTTTTTTTCCTAAAATTAAAAAAACAGGATGGCCTTTTCTGACCATGAAATATTCCTTAGAAAGCCAAATGTGTATTTCTTCTAAATGAGTACAAAAGCATCCGCTAATGGATTCTGCATTCAGGGAGATGCAAGTGAAGTTCTCAGAGAGAAGGGATTTCCTTCACACTCCTCTCTGTAAGAATGTAATATCCTTAGGGTTTTTTTTTTTTTTTTTTTCTCTTAAATACTGATTACCACCACCCTGGGGATGCTCTCCTCAGAATAAAACCATAGTCTTGGGTACCTTTGGGGACAGACTGTTACTAAGAAATGCTCAATAAACAATGGCAGCAAGGAATACCCATTTTTATCTGAGGCTGTCCAAGGATCCATGATTTGTCAATTAGTAAATTTTAATTAATGGGTGTTACTGCACTAATTAATTGGCCATTGAGCTATCAAGACCCGTGTTAGTGAATTCAAGTCTTCAGTGAAGAATACATTTTTTACAGCAGGGACTCATTGTTCTCACTTTGTCTTTGTACAGCATCTATCACAACAAAGTCTTGATTTCATGTTTTCGTCCATTACTATGGCATAAGTATTACAATAAAAATTAGGGCACTCTAATTATCCCCCACCAAAATTTTCCATGAATGTCTTAGTTACTTTTACCAAATAGACTTTACAGTATGTATCAAAAAAATAGGACAATCAACAATATTTTTCCACAGCTTTTTGAATTTGTTCCTTAAAATATGTCTGTTTAGCATCTGACAGGCTCTGCTTAGCTTGAGAAAGGCCATCAGGGAAGAAACAGCACCTGAGATATACCAAAACAAAGGCACTGTGGGATTGTTTTCCTCTGTGACTAACCCCCCTCCCAGATGCTGAATGAACAGATATCTGTTTAGCACAGGTCTACTAGGAGCTGGGGTTTTCAGTTCCTTGTAGGATTAATATAGAAATTCACAAAGCTGGGCTAAAAATAGGTCAAAAAGAGGAGTCCTGAGATCACACCAGAGCAAAAGTCTGCAGTCTTGGAGAAGATCTCCATCTGCATCCCTGAAAGGCAGAGGCTGGTGAAACCTGGGGACAGGGATGTGGGTTTGACTGGACACCCAAGTTCCTTCTTCTGCAAGTGTTAACTGAATGGAGACACTACAGTTCCTGCTGTGCTGATCCTGAGTGTGCATTTCCAGTAACATTGCAAGCCCTCAAGCCCTTCAATGGAACAGAATAAAGGACCGTGCAGCCCTTTAGGAGTTTAGGTTGCAAACCACAGAAGAAATTAATTGAATATATTTCAGACAAACATTTGTAGCAGAGATCTCTCCTCCTTAGTATCTATAGCGCTGTTGGCTATTTTGTTTATGCATTGTGCATCTTATTTAAAAAGCCTTCTTATTTTTATGGTGCATTCTTTTCATCCCCTGTACCCCTGTTTATTCCATATATTACAACCTTTTATGTTGTGTTTTACTAGTAGATCTGAACTTTGAAATTGTTTAAACTAAAGCCCTTTTGCCGTAGTTTATATTTCCAATTTCTTGTATTTGTTTTCATTAATCATGGCTTTCTTCACAGGTGGTTTCTTTTATTACCTTGTTATTGATGTGAGCAAAACACAATTTTTTTCCCTCTTGTACATTTACTTTTCCCCATTTGAGTTATGCCTGTTGCATTTATAAATGACCATGCCTGCAAGGCATTTGGGCACTTAGATGAGAAATGCTGATGCTGAAGTCAGAGCTTGGAGACACTCGTGTCCATTTGTGGTTAATTTAGGCAACCCCCACAGCTCATGGCTTTCTATCTATCTGTATCCAGATCTCTGGGTAGTTGCTTTCTGCTTCTTGCATTGCAAAGAGAAAAAAAAAAAAGAAAAGGAAAAAAAGAAGAGAGGAATATAAAAGAGTATAATAAGAAAACAAGTGAAGGGTCAAAATGGTCTTGATGTAGCGCTTTTTTCTCCATTTGTTGAAAGAAGAGTGTCTGTTCAACTTCCGGACAAAACTTAGTACAAACATTTGATAAATGGGCATAAAATAAGATATTGTATATAGAAGGCAAAAGTGGCATTAGTCTTTGTCTTTTCTACTGGTAGGAGCCACTCCAGAGCAAAGATTAGAGAAATATTTAAAAATACACTTTCTTTTTATGCCCCCCAAACAACATTCAACAGTGAAACTCATTGCCTTGTCTTCCAGATCTCAGGCGTACATAAGGCTTTGAAAAGCACCTATTTACTTATTGCACTAATGAGAATTATAATGTTAACAAATTATGTAAAAAAAAAACAACCCCCAAACCTCAGGATTCCACTGTGCAATGCTCTACTTTGTCCACTTGATGTTCAGCAAAAGGTCTAGAAAAATACCAGGGGATGGTGCTGTGTCTTACTGTACTTTGACAGAGCTCATCTAGAAAGACTTCTCATCAGCCTTGGTGATGGGGCAAAAAGGTGGCACACTGGATCACAAGAGAAAAGGAAAGGGCTGTGTTTGCAGCAGCAGAGGCAAAAGCCTGAACTCCAGCTCATGGGGGTGTTAGAAGTCGTTTCTGGAAACTGACCGAAGTCCTTCGACTAAGCTTGCTGGGAGCTGACAAGACAGGACTGAGCCACGCACTTTTTTCATTAATAATACTCTTGTACTGCCTTAAATATTTGAGTCAAAATGCAAATGAAACCAAGTCAAAGCTGAGATCCCCTATACTGCACTCCCCTTAGAGCCAGTGTGACAAGTTAGTGACCTACATGTCCTTTATCCTCCACTCCCAGATCACTGCTGTTTGTCTTGGTCATCTATGCAAGTTGTTCCTCCCCTCCTGTTACAATTGCTCCTGAATTCTGGGCTTGATCTGTCAAAAATGAAATAAATTCTCCTTTTTTCTTGAGTAGGATTGGATCAGGGTCTATGGGCTGAGAACAGCATTTTAATGGGAGTCTTTGGGTTGGGGAAGAGAGAGAAGAGAAAAACACAGCTGCCCATAAACCTGGACTTTCTCAACTGATGGCTATTGTGGGAGTGTATATAGGGCCCCTTGCTATCACAGACCACTTAAGACTTTTTCTCCTTCCTTTTTCCTCTTCAGTCTAATTTGAGAAAACCAGGTATTTTTCTCTCTTAATGCAGGAAGTGGCACATTTTTCATCTTGCAGTAGCATACAAACAAAAGGCATTAAAACAGTGAAAGACCATCAAAAGGCAGCATGGCAGAACCATAAAAATGAGTCCACCTCTGCCCCGGAAATGGCCCAATTTTATTTTCTACCTGCCATGTTGCCATAACAAATAGGAACACCTTTGATCATATCTGCAGACCTGTGGGAAGGGCATCCCTTATTTCTACACCCAGGTTCAGCCCAAAAATTGAGCTCAGCCTCTGTGCAGGCAAGCTCTTTTTCACCTTCAGCCTCTTTGTCCATTATTAATCAGGAGATTTACTATTGCTTGGGCTGGATTTTTATTGTGTTAGCTATTCAGGGTCAGATCTTGCTTGCCTGCAGAGTCTGTAGTAAAGTACCTAGGTAAAGTACCTGCCTTCTCTGCTAGAGTTAAAATCAGATTCTAAGTGAAAACCCAGACTAGACATATTTTCTCCTTTCTAATTCTTACTGTGTTCATCCCAAACAATATGATGAATGCTGGAGGATGTAAAGCTGGCTTAAGAGCAGTCAGAAACTGGCTTTTGATAGGTACAGATTCTAATTCCTAGCCTTATTTTATCCACACTTTTTCAGTCAAAGAAAAGCATAGGTGTTAAATTGCAATCCCACGTGCAAGGCATAGAGTAACACAATGTTTTGCTGAGGTGTATCACTTAGGAAATGTGTCTACAGGTACTGAAAGAAATGTATTCAATATGAATAATGCAAATACCATTTCAAAAGAACAGTTAAAAACTTTGCACGAGCATTTGGCTGACATCCTAGTCTGTATTGAAGTGAGCTGGGCTGTAACCTGCCATTGCTCCAGAGTGACCTTAAGCTACTCTGTGTCCTCTCCTCTCCTTTTCCTCTCCTAGTTTTTTGCTATCTCCATTTGTATGCATGCTGGGATGCGATGGGACTCTGATTAGGCTCTGGTGTAATAGAAACAGCAAGTAGCTTTAAAAAAAAAATTTTTTTTTGTTTTACTTCAGTAACCTTTTAACGCCCATGACTGTGGAGAAGAGTTTAAAAATCCTTGAGCCCAAAATCTAAAATCCAGAAGGAAATCAAGCAAACCTCTCATCTCTTCCCTTTTGAAGCCAGTCCTGTGGTACCGAGAGCGTTGATTCTCAATTTTACTGAAATTGCAGCCCAAGGAGTTGAAGTGAAAACCATTTTTGTCTAGCTTAAAGGAAGACTGGTCTATACATTGGAGACAAACACAGACATTTCTGTACTCTTCTGAAAAGCTTGGACAGCCAAGAGGGTGGCTTTGCACTGCCCTCTCTGTCTTGGAGAAAATTTCTGTCTACTGGGCAAGGCACTGAAAGCTCACTTGGGAGGGGTGTCTCTCCATCAGCTAACCACCAGACTGATATGGTCAGCCTTACCAGAACTGCCAATGTGCAGAAGTGGGTCTTTTGCAGCACCAGTTTCCCTGGTGGGGCTGCACCCATCTACATCGACTGAAGATCCAGCTTCCCAGTTCCCTTGGGTCCGTGCTGATTTATGTCAGCAGGATATCTGGGCCTTTTGTCAAGGGAAAACATCTTCAGGCTATCTCTAAGCATTTCGAAGATCACGGGTGTACACTGCAATTCTATAGTGTGTATAGTGTGCGTGAGGAATTCCAGCACGTATTTGAATCTCTGTTGCTGGCAGAGGCAAGCACTGGGTCTTGCACAGGCAATCCACATGAACCCTGCTGCAAACTGCTGCCTCTGCCCTGCCCTTCCCCTGGTCCAGCAAAGGCTGGCTGTACAGTAGAGAATGGATCCTGCTTTATTGTTCTCCACCCAGTGTGGGAAGACCTCGCACAACAGTTGTCAGCCAGATTGGCCCTGACAAGTATCATATGCTTTACTGCACCCGTTAACTGCCTGCTTTTCTAACCAGCCTTGCTGTCATTCATCCCAAAGAGCAGGTGCGTTAGCATCTTTGTATAACAGCCTAAAAGGCAATAAATAGTCAGATTTGCCAGGTATAACTGTTGTTCAGCAAAGCAAGGGATAGACAGCCTTTTCTTTACACAGCTGAAGATCAGCTCTGCCCCCTCTCTCTTTCTCACAGCCTGTCCTGAATGTGTCATACAATGGCTATTGTGCACTTCTTTTAAATAATTTCCCTGCGGCTGGAAGATGCCCCAGTGCTCAAATTACTCACACTTGTCAAAACCGAGCAAAGACAGCGAAAGATCCCTCTAGTGTCCTGACGCTTTGGGCTGGCTTTCCACATGCTGTACTTGGCTTAAAGTACCCTCTGACTCTGGGTTTCAGGGTGAAGAAGATGTTTGTGTGTGTGAGTGAGCACAACTGTTCAGACAGGACTCCTGAGCCCTATTCCTGATTCTCCAAGCTGCGAGGGACTTGCAGGAGGGACAAAATTAGCTTTTTGACTGCCACACAGTTTTGCACCGGTCAACACCAGCCTGTGATCCTCACTTCACATTAATGATCCAGTTGAGCCAGGGGGTCTAGGACAACTCTCCGCAGGCACAACCCTCTGCAGGGGCGATTCTCTGCAGGAACAACTATCCACGGGTCGGCAGATTCTGCCAATCCTCCCCACGGTGCAGTGCCGCACCAGTCTGCTCTCCCCTCTGCTCTCCCCTCTGCTTCCCCTCCACCTGCCCCACCCCTCACCTCCCTGCCTGCATGCCTCCTCCTCCTCCCCCTAACATAACACACACTGCAGGGATGGCAGGAACGAGCCCTCAGGTGATTCCCCCCTCTGCCTCCTGTGAGAGACCACTTGCTGCCAGGTGCTCGGGGCTGCCTGCGGCACTGCACAGATGTTCAAAGGCTTTGCGGAGGTTGCTGTGCAGTGGGGAGGACTGGCAGAATCTGCTGACCCACGTAGAGCTGTCCCCACACAGCGTTGGCCTGTCAGAGTTGTCCCATTCTGCCTAAATTGTATGTTTGTTCAGGTTAAAACATGTTCTTAACTGCATAGTTACACAGCATCTGGTCCAATGTAACCCTGACTACAAACAGTCTTGTGAGAGAAGGCATGGCTAACACCCCTGTTATTGTCTGCCAATCATACTACATAATTAATAAATACTTTTCCTCTCACAAGGCTATTAAGTAGCTGTTTCCTCTGGGTCTGATCCTGAGTCAGGACATGTAACTTAAGGGCAAAGTGCTATTATTGCTAAACATTAGTGTAGAGATTACCTTTCCAAAAAGTAATCTCACCTCTGCTCCGTGTAAGGAATCTCAGTAAAGTACTGCACATTGCTCATCAAGCCTGCCATCGAAACACTTCCAGCCAACCCCACAGGACGATGTTCTGTTTACCCTGATGCCCCTGCACCATTGCCGTTTTTATTTTGAAATAACTCCCATACAGCTCAAACTTATCTCAGGCAACATGCGAGTTTCATTTAATGCACTGCTGAAGCACAGGTTCAGTCTGACTTCTTCAGCTTGTCCTGCCACCTTTTTCAGAGTAACAGTGCCTCTTGTGAGAGTGCAAATCAGGTCCCCACAGCTACTGAGCAGGGACATGACAGCCTGGTTTGACAGTTTGGCACTGCTCTGCGGAGTCAAACACCCCATTTAGCTAGAGAGGCGGCTGTCACTCAAATGGAAAATGTCTCAGCATAGAACCAGTGATCTCTACTAAGAGGCCATTGTTTGAATTGTTGTGTGTATGTTGGTGTGAGAAATTAACACTTCACTACTACCTGTGTATAGCACAACGAGACATAAGCCACACGAGGCAAAGTCCACATGGGACTTTGCCACTTTGCCACACCGCCACACCAGGATGGTGATGTTTACAGCTCTGGCTATTTCAATGTTCAGTGCAAGGGGAGTGTTGCTTCTTCACTGTCTCGTAAAGTCAAACTCAGTCCTTTTGCTCTGCAGCCCTGCCACAGTGCCGAGAAAAAGACATGGACTTTTTTACTGGTACATGAGCTGGACTGATCTGCTGCTTTCATGGGGTTTACACATTTGTTAGTCCTTCTGTGATCCTGAGGAAAGCACTACTTAAATCCAAATTAATGCCATTAATCAGGGTAGAGTAGGAAGTTTCAGGGTAATTTTGTTCTATGTCATAGTAACTTTCCCTGAAATGTAAAAAATCAGTTTCACTAAATTAGATATTTGAGGTGGAAAAGCACAGTACTCCCAGCAATCAACAGCCAGTGAGATATCCCCGAGCAGGGCAGACATCCCAGGGCTGCCATCAGAGGATGCTATAACACATGCTGTAGGGAGCTTTGGCTTAGGTGATGGTATGGCATATACATCTCAGATATCCAGGTTAATATAGTGGTAGGCTGACACGTTGATAGTGTTGGGCTGAAACACCACCAGTGTCAGGTTCCCTTATGAAAGGTGAGACTGGCAGGGTGTCTGCAGACTGGGGTTGTGCTGGGCTGTGGGCAGCACCTCGGGTCACCGGCAGACTGCTCAGGCAGAAGAGTTCTTTAGGCGGGGCTGATGTGGGCTGTCTGTGGGCTCACTTGCTTCCCTTGCATTGCTCCAGTATGTGCACCATGACAGGTCCAAAGGCTGATGTTTCTGTTTTTCCCAGAGACTATTTGGTGTAGTTTGTTTCTCTACAGCCAGATGCTAATGTGTTGTTAGGTAAAGCAGGCAGGGCATGTTTTATTCCTGTTCATTTGTAGACACGTATATATACATCAACCAGCTCTTCACTGTACCAGTCCACAGCACTGAGTGACACTAAACAGAGAAAACTAAGCCCTAAGATTACCTTCAACACTAAGGATGGGAATGAGGAGAGAAAACTGCATTGGAAAAAATGAGGCTAGGATTTTCTTCTGAACACAGGTAGATGAATACCTATCAGCAAGGAAGAGAACATACGAGTGGGGTGTATCAGAGGTGGAGACAGAAATTCATCAGCATCTGCCCCTTTTTAGTGTGTGTGGAGCCTGTGGGAGGCTCAGGAAATTGTCCATCACTGAGACAGCATGGGGCTTTGTAGGTAGATCTCTGGAGTGATGCTCCTGCGAAATTCTCCGTTGATTTCAGCAGGGTGCAGGTGTTACTCTGTGGCATAAAATACCAGCTCCTTTCCTATTTTTCTGGTACTCATCTCTTCCCCTACACACTACAGCCAAATTTGCTGCTTCCTTGTGTGTTACCACAACCCTCTCTCTCTCCTACCCATGTATCTCTTGAAATGTCCTGCTTCTGAGGCAGTGAGGACAATGTGATTCAGACAGAAACAGAAGGAGGATAATGGGTGACTTGAACAAATATTCCCAGGAAGATTCCTAGGGATATCTGCATTCAGGTGCTTGGGTGCAGTAGGGCAAGGAGGCAAATGGGTGGAAGAAGACAAAGATCAAAGGCAAAGAGAGACCAGATCATGCTTGTTTGCCATTCCTAGTTTCTAGACTAGCTATGAGGAGGTGAGGCTGGCCTTTCATTATGCTCTTAGCCTTTTGTTACGCTCCTGCTGCCTGAAACAGTGTATTTCAGTAATCAACAGATGTGATTACTAGGCACTGCCACAGAAGGAATGGTGATAACAGATAGGGTGAGACTTCAGATCTGACGGGCTTAAAATTGCTAGCGCCGACCACTGAGTAAAAAAAACCCTATGATGCCAGGCAGGATTTGTTTGGGTGGGGAACCCACCTGTGGCACTCCACCGATGGCTGCCTTGTTCTGGCTGTGTACCTCCAGCTAAGAAGCTGTAAATTATTTACCAAGGCAGCAAATTAATGCCAAGCAGCACCAGTACCTTAGTGCTCAGTGAGTCATACATAAAACATGCGTCCTTCTGTGAGGGCATGGTGTGCTGGTGGAAAGCAGGTTGAGGGGGAAGGACTGTGGATGATGAGCAGTTTAGGGTGACAGGGGTAGGAATCTTCAAGAGAGATGAACAATGTGGGGAGCAATTCAAAGTCAAGCCTCCCAGGTGCCCTGTGAGTTAGTATGAGGGAAGGGAAAGAGAGAAAGTAAAAGAAAAAAAGCAGCATTGCTTTTAAGACTCGGCAACATGTACTGGAAGTGAGGCTGGAGAGAATGGTTTCTTTTATTGCTCCCTCCCAGATATGTTTTCTTGCATATGGAGTATGGTCATAAAAGTCTTTGACTTTCTGAAAAAAACAGCAGGAGCATTAAGTAGCCCTGGCCATCTGCCAGGGAGCGAAATGTGCCTTCAGCTCCACAGCCCCCTGCCACACATGCCTTTCCCTGAAGACTGATTTCAAGTGTGCTGAGCTCTAAAGCACCTTTGCTCTAAAGGCAGTCACCTTGCCAGCATGTGCCGTTGCCAGCTCTTGCATATCTCCTAATGAAATCCCCCTCAGGGCCAGTAACATGAAGATTTTAACCTTATTGTTCTGTTGAAGCCCTAAGGGGTTGCTGGGTTTTTACAATCCTATATCCTGGGAGAAGTCCCTGTATCTTTGGCTGACTTTGGAGATGGAACCAACTCATGAATTTATCTCTTGAAACAAGAAATGAAACACCCTTTCATCTGGACAAGGTTTCTCATGGTCATCAGTCTTTCCCAAAAAATATTTTAAAGAAAAGTCTTTCCAGACAAATCCGTCTTGGTGCCAGGCAAATTTTGGGGTAAACCATGCAAGACACTTTGAAAGACAGCAAAACATTTCTATCAGATATATAGCAGGCCTGTGGATCAGTGCAAAAGGTCTGATTTAATAGTGCAGGAAGGCAGCTGTTTATCTGTGCCATTAACGGACTGCCTTGCAGCTAGTGCAATGCCCTAGGGTTTCTCTTTCTTTCCCTTTGCTCAGGGAGGACTACCTATAGCAAGGAGCTGAAACTCCACAGCAGGGTGTGAGCGTTTAAGGGAATTTGCTCTGTGGTCCCCAAGTACAGGTCCCTTTCACCTCCACAATCCTCACTCAGAATAGTTCCTAAATTGTCCGCAAGACAGTAGCCGAGGAAGGCACGTCCCTGCAGTGCACGCACACTGTGTACGAGTGTGTGACAGTAATGTAAAGAGCTTTCTAAGTGTCTGGAGGTTTCCCACAGATGTTACAGGCTGGGAAAAGATTTCACAGAAAGAAAAGGAATAGAGAATCACCTCTAATTGCAAAAGGAGTAGAGAGAGGAGACTCTTGCCAAACTCCACATGACCAGAGCAGTTCAGAGGTAGATTTTCTGTAAGCCAATTCTGAAATACTACAGTCAGTGCAGATTAGTCAGATTTTGGGCCCCACTCCTCTTTGCCATCAAAACAAGCTCTTGCAGGAATACTTGAGTATTAAGCAGTTAATTAAATCTGATTCTATCCTTACAAATAACATTAGAAGGATAACACTCTTCAGAGTCTTAGTTTGCAGTTGAGGTTTGTGTGGGCAATTAATTCCTCTTGCCTTGCCCTTGCATGATTTTCAACAAGTTCCATCTGGGTTGTAATGAGGTTGATGATTGCTGGTGCCTGTGCCTATTTAATAAATTAATGGTAATAACAAATGTCTATGCATCCTTCATTAGGTGATATAGAAATGACTTAGCTCTGAAGCTGGGATTGCTAGAGCTTAGCAGCTTTGCTGGAGGGGTGGACATGGGGGTTAGTTACTTACTTTATTATGTGTGTAGCACAGAATTTCTCCTATCACCTCCTAGAGCTCTCAACCTTGTGAATAATCACTGTTAACTTTCCTCAGCAATAAAGCAGGAAGGGGGGGTGGGGGTGAAGAGGAAAAATTCCAGTGGAACAGAAGTAACTTTTGCATTGGAAGAGCTTGAAATAATATGTTCAATTTCACCCTCCCAGGATCAAAGGAAAGGCAGAAACCTGTTCACCGTCATTTATGTATCCTCGTTTTAGGAATGCAATTTGTTATCTCCAGTACAAGCATTTGGTGGGGTGATGTCTGGAGACCTCTTTCATCTAGCAACTGGCCAAGAAAATCTCAGAGGATCTGTAAGACCTTCATTATTCAAATACAGCAGGAAGGTACAGTCCTGACTTCTTCTGAAAGGCATCAGAGAAAAATAAGGGAAGAGTAAACTAATGATGATTTTTAATTCACTTCTGTTGATAATTTTGCACCAAGGTCCTTTGGGCAGTTCAGCACACTTGGTGCTCTCTGATTTAAGGCAGCAAACTTCAGCTAATTTTCCCCATAGTTTCAAGTATCCCAAATTTTTGCCCCTGAAGGTGCTGCACTCAGTTGAATACAGTGTTAAAGTGACCACCTGAGCAAAGCAGGCACTATGGTGATTTGTGATTGCTAGAAGTTTTCCTTCTTCCCTAGACCGCCTAGGTCAAAACTCACTGAAGAAAAAAAGAGTGAGAATTTAAACATTCCTGTATGCCCCTCTTCTGCTTCACTAACACCTTTTCCTTTGTATAATTGTATGCAGTGAACTCACCTATACTCAGTTAGAGTCCACTGCATCCTGTCTTCACACCTGAGTCCAAGCAAGATAACTAACACTTGCTCTGATACAGAGCTGTAAGTAGCATCCCAGTCTTCTCCACAAGTTTATTTCTTTTGTTCTTAAAGAAGAAATACTCCCCTAAAGTATTTGATGTCACTACATAGGATTGTTTCAGACTTAAACAGCTGGGACCATAAGCTGACACTGGCATTGGGTTATCTTCAAAATTGGTGCCTTTTGGCTGCAGAAATGGAAAGCTGGTAGAGTCCATAAAAGATCACTGACTGCAAAATACCTCGGTTTTCTCCATACTTGAGTTTCATCCCTTTCTGATGCTGTACTCAAGTTCTCTGTTCTGTAATAATACTTGGGTACTGGCTCACCTGACCGACATCATAACATCTGTAAATAGGTACTGTACTCAGGATGTATCAAGCAGGACAGATTTTTAAATCTATCATGACTATTGCATTATTCATCCTGCAGCTCACTAATTTCTATTTGGCAATAACTCATGACAGTCAATCCAATGTCATTGCACCTAGTACTGCTCTTTGCACTGTAGCAAAAGAATCTGAAACAAACGTGGTATCAAGGTTTAACCATTGTCATTAAAGTCACACTAGTCGTATTGCTGTGTTGCTTTTTGCTTACTTCAGTGACATGGGCACTGAGCCATCTTCTTTTCCGCTCTTCTTCACTTTGGAAACAAAGTGTACACAGGGAAGTTCGGAAATATTTTGAAGAGAGCAGGGAGGGGCTCCTGGAGCTGCATTGCTCTCTTTCTCCTGATATAAATGTACTCAGCCTCTTTGCCCTGTTGTAATCTTAATGGTTGTCCAGTCTAGGTCTTCTGTTGTACTTTTATGAGCCAGTAGAATTATAGCTTAGTTTATAGACCATTATTCCTTATGGCTCCTTCCATTTTCAAGGCAATATATATGCTCTGTAAATGCAGCTGTGACCAAATGGCCAGGTATAAAGCTATGAGCTGGTTCTTTGCTAATAGGAAACATTCTTTAGAAACTATGAAACCAACTTGATTGTTTCTTCTGCTTGTCCTTATCATAGGATATTAGTAATGAAATACAGAGAAATGATGGAAGGATAGGGGAAATGTTCTGCCTTAAAGAATGTCCTTACTTCTTAGTCTCCAGAAAGCCCGAGATCTAGCCACAAGGGTAACGTAAAAGCTGAATCTTCAATCTGCTCCTTTTATATTCTATTCTCACCAGCTGCTTTCAATCACACAAACCCTCAACAATGTCTTTTTTTTAAGACCTGGTTAGCAAACACATTGGAAGGAAGAGCTCGCCACAGCTGCAACATTGATGAGTTTCACATGGACAAATGTGTCCTTTCTCCTGCCTAGCTGAGAAATTAAAATGGTCTTTTCTCCCTGCTCTGAATTTTATGGTGTGTTGCTCCATCATAAAAAAAAAAAAAAAAAAATCAATTAAATCACAGCTGATAAAGGCTGGATCAGAGAGTTGCCTCTATTTGGCTCATCCCAGGCAGGTACTGGCAGCAGTGCCAAAATACAGGAGGTCCATGGAGCTCAGCCAACTCACAAATGGGATATTCTGCTACAGGAACCCAGCCTACCACATGGCAAAAGCTCTGCTTTCCTTGGGGACCTCTTACGGCTGTGGCTCTGCTCTATCCTAATTAGCCCAAAGGAGGGATTGCCTGGCTTTGTTATCTCCAAAAATGAGTGATCATAACCTTGTTGTGGCTGCTATTCTGCTCAGAGGACAGAAATAGTATCAGCATGGGCAGCTACAACTGAGAGAGCACCAAGTGCTCTGTGCATTTTAGCACTCATTTGCTCTCTAAGGCTGAGAAATCTAAGGCAGATAGGGGAGCGGCATTTCCCCTTGCTTTCTCATGATGTCAATGGCACGAATTAAATGCTTGTATTCTTTGATTTTCCTACTAGCTGCCTGATACCATGGTCTTCATTCTTACAGGTCTATATTATTGCTTAAAGAATAAGAAATAATAAAGACTTAAAGAGAAGTGGTGGTATAATTTGTTTTAAACAAACCACCCCAGAAGTAATTTCCTTCTATTAAATATGTTTTCAGAACTTCTGAAACAAAGTTTTTGTAGGGATACTTCATTGCCCCATTACATTTTTCTCCAGGGGCTACCACAACTCCTGGAAATCCTTTGAAATCTGGGCTGGGTTATTGCATGAATAACAGAGACATATTAGGGAGAACACAATGTATGAAACATACAACATCGTGAAACATAGCACACCCTTTCCAAAAGTCTTTCCTACTTTTACGTTAACATCCTCTAACTACCATGAGCTAGATGCATGTGCTGGTTTTGGTTGGATAGAGTTAATATTCTTCAAAGTAGCTGGTAGGGGGCTGTGTTTTGGATTTCTGCTGGAAAGAGTGTTGGTAACACAGGGATGTTTTTGTTATGGCTGAGCAGTGCTTACACACAGTCAAGACCTTTTCTGCTTCTCACCCCACCCCACCAGTGAGTAGGCTGGGGGTGCACAAGCAGTTGGGAGGCAACACAGCTGGGACAGCTGACCCCAACTGACCAAAGGGATATTCCATAGCGTATGACATCATGCTCAGAGTAAACAGCTGGGGGGAAAAGAAGGAAGTGGACAGATGCTTGGAGTTACGGCATTTGTCTTCCCAAGTAACCGTTATAGATGATGGAGCCCTGCTTTCCTGGAGATGTCTGAACACCTGCCTGCCGATGGGACATGGTAAATGAATCCCTTGTTTTTCTTTCCTCGTGTACACAGCTTTTGTTTTGCCTATTAAACTGTCTTTATATCAACCCACGAGTTTTCTCACTTTTACGCTTCTGATTCTCTCCCCCATCCCAACCAGGGGGAGAGAGTGAGTGGCTGTGTGGTGCTCAGCTGCCATCACAGTATAAGCCATGACAGAGCAGCATCGTACAGGAACAGGATCCAACTGAATACTTTACCCTCACGTGGCTGCTGTGAATTGGTCAACGTATTGTTGTGGGGGTTTCTTTTGCTGTCCAGCCTTCTCATTAGTTTGTGCCCCCAAAACACATTTAGTAGAGTACTTTGGTCAGCCAGGCCTCTTAAAACAGACAGATTCCATCTTTAGTCTGCAGAAGTGATTAATACTTTCTTTACTACAGCAACATTTGCTTGACATCAATCTTTTTGGGCTTTAGAAGCCATAGATTACCAAGGTATACATGTTTTCACATGAGCACTGGCTTTACAGACTAACATTAGAAGCCTAGCTTTTCAATCCTGGCATTTTCTGAACCTAACTCAGTGGAGATTATGGTTAATTCAAGTGTTAACCATTCTCTGAACCATTTGTCAAGTTGTATGCTGCTGTTACAGCCTCTTTCATCTTCACCAAGATTGCTGGTCAGCAAAGAAATCCATCCAGGCCTTATCTAAAGAAGTTTTAAATTTCACCCTTGACATGCATCTCTGACAACACTTCCATTGCAGCTTCATAATTCATTTGCCTCAGCAAACTTGAAGCTGAGTCTTCCAAAACTTTTACTTCCTTTTCGTTTGGGAATAGATGTGTAATCTGGTGAAGAAGACACTTAGCTGGCACAAAAATATAAGGAAAATCTGAGTCTTTAATTCCTTCTCTAATAGGTATTTTATTATTTAGACTAAATCTTACTCTTGTGGATCAGGCCTGTCTCTCTGAGAATTCAGGACTCTGTTTCTGAATTGCCATTCCTTTGATTTAAACAGTAGTTAAACACATCAAGAAAAAACTCTGTTGTTGATTTTTTTTTTCCCAGATTTGTTAATGTATGCTAATGAATGATCTTATATTGAGTGTCTGATCTCTCTGAGGTGAGGGTTTTGTTTCTTGCTACCTTCCATAATAAGGGCAAGAGTATTTAAACCAGTTTAAATAGCTAACGTGGAGAGGCAGATAAGAATTTGCCAAATAATAAGTACATCTTCCAGCAGACTGTCTTCACCTATTTCGAGTCATAGTTTTACAATGCCTGCAATTCAAAGGTAAAGCTGGCATAAGAATAAATAAAGGACTGCTTTTAAGCTTAATAATACAGTTTAGATTGTGGTCCCACAAATATCTAGGTCAGCAAACCGAGACAATGCTGTACTGGGGAAGTAGGAGCAGATACTAGGACAGAGGAATGGGGCAGCATAAGAATGCCCTGTACTCTTCTGCAAAGTTGGCATCTTGTGAAACTACAGCCTCGGAGAAACTGCGCAGGGTAAATCAGACTCACCACAGTCCCCAGGGTATATACACTGACCTGGCTGCTTTGATGCTTGTACTTTTGAGCTGATGCTTTTTCCTACCAGAAATTTGGCATATCTGAAGATGAAGGAAGGCGAAGAACTTGCAGATGACCCTGAACACAGACACAGAGATCTGAAAGGATGTTACAACAGCATTAGCTCTGCTCTGCTTCAGAGCTTGGTTTTTTTCCCCTCATTAGGAGCAAGAGTGGAGACAATGCACTTACAGTAAACAGAAATAAATCAGAAAGGGATGTTTTACATCACTTTTCAGCTATTTAAAAAAAATGCTCGTCATCCTGAATCGTGACATCAGCAGAAAAGCTGATATCACAATCTACCTTTACTCTTACTGATAATAATTGAATTGGTCCCCAGTAGTTTGACTTAACATTGATTTTAAATTACAAAAAAAACCCACCTGTTTTAAATATCAATCCTTCACCTTTCCCAGGTGGGAGGTAAAGAAACAATTTTCTGCAGAGCCTTAGAAACAGTCTTTGTGCTTTTCCTTCCAATGCAGGTAGTAACAAAATCCATATTTATGTACCAAGAAGGCAAAATTAAAAATAAGCCATGGAAAAAATGCTCTAGCCTCTGTTTCACGCTGACTGTAGTTATCCACTGCTTGCTGCTGCAGTCACTTTGAGATTTCCATTTTAAACCCCAGGCACAAAAGGAAGCTAGTGACACTATAGGTTGGAAAGTACACTGAAGATCAAGCTGCTGACAAGAGAAGTGACATTTTTACTGTTATTATTAGCAGTAGTATCAAAAGAATATGCCCAAAATCTGAGCTAACAAGGTTCCTCTGTGACAGCCACCAGATGCACACATGATGGGAGAAAATTCCTTTCCCAGTCTGCAAGTTTGCAATAAAAGTAGCCAAGACAAACAGAGTAGATTTTTTCAGTGTGATTTTTAGGCATGACAAACTAAGGCAGACAATGGCTGAGTTGGTGGAGACAGGGCTTTCCCGCTTCACAAGGAATCTACAGTTTTGGGTGCCTGTCATGCATCCTGCTCAGTTGTTTCACCCATAAGGGGTTCCCTCTCTCATCTGGAAGTGGCAGAGGTGGGTGTAATACTGCACAGTCCAGTGCCTGGCATCTCAGTTTAACAACCGCATAGCACTCCGATTGCAGCTTAACGAGAAAGGGCACATTTACCAGAAGGGAAAGAGTCCAAGATGTTATATGCTTCCTGACTAGAACTATTTTACAAGGTTACTCTTTTTTCCTTGTGCTAATTTTGTTTAAAAAGTCCACCAGCTAGTCCTGGGTCTCCAGTCATCAGACAACTCACCCAAAGAAGAAATTCAGAGCAGTCTATTTGTCACAAACAGGCCATTTTCTGCAGAGGAAGAAAAAAAAACTAGTGTCTTTTGGAAGTAATGAACTGACACTACCTGAGATCATTTTCATAGCAGTGATCTGCAAGCCTGCCACAACTAAACTGACCTGGGATGACTCAGGTATTTGTGATCATGTGAAAATGTCCTTAGGCACTGACACCTGTGACAGCACAGCTGTTCTCTAACCTTATCCCTTTCCATTTACAAAAGCAGGGAAGATTAGGCCCCCAGGAAAGATGATGTCTGGTAGCAGGCTACCACCATCAGAACAATTCATCCAGTCTGTGTGTCCTCATCTCTCTGTCCTAAAAAGTCTCCAGGAATGGGCTAAAACCTGGAGGAATAACCCTTGATTGTTGCATAAAGTTTGCAGTTTAGAGGATGAGTATCCGGCCTTTGCAGAATAGCCCTGAATTCTCTGGGGTTTTTTGCTCCATGTGCAGAATAACTTCCCAAATGATTTTGCATGAGATCTAAAACCACAAGCATCCTATCAGCTTTTTTTTTCTAATGCTGTAGTATTGTTCAAGAGAATGGATGGCATTTGCTTTAGAAGCAGTTTGGTACATAACACTTCAAAAGCCCCAGAACTGTGGAGAACAATTTACACTGCAGCATTTTTAATTGAGCTAACAGGCTACACCAGCAGAACTAATTAAGGGCGTTAATTTCCTATATTAGTGCTTGGCTTCTGTTGCTTCTCTTCACCTGTACTAACTGTCATTTGTGCAACTTCCTTTAGCTTTGCTTTAAAAGCTATTTAAACCCTGAGCATCTCAGGAACCTGCTGCAGAATATAGATATACTTTGTTGAATTGTTATCCTAGCTCCCAGTAAGAGAGCTTTGTGCTGTTAATTACAGCCTGAAGCCATTGAATGCTACTGCTGTGTTAAAGTAAGTGGAAGGAATGCTCCATGTCTCTGAACATAGGCCACTGAGCATGATGGGCTCTTTATAATCTTGGTAATTTTTTTTTTTTGGGTGATAATTTCACAATTCTTAAGAAACACTTTGTCGTATTAAACGATGTGGTTGAAAGTCCTGCTTAATTATTGATGCACTGAGAGCATCAGTATGGATCTAACCTACTATCAGATGGTGACTTTTCTCCTGCACAATGAAAGTTTAAGCTTCAGGAATGGTGCGTTGATGAATTGATGCAGGGTTCATTGCCAACACTCTCTTGCATATTTTATGAGGCAAGCAAATGATGAGAAAGAAGGTTGATTTTCCTCTGGAAATTGCACCTTTTAACAAAGAATGAGGCTAAAGGAAAGCTCTCTTATCCCCCAGAGAAAGTTTTCATGTAAAGATCAGCTATTTTACTCTACCCTCTGTGACCTTTAGCACTGAGAGAATGAATCTGTCCTTTTCAAAGAGTATGTCTGACTATTTTCCTAACTTTGTGAAAGGTGTGGTGACTGACAGCCTTGATCCATACTCTTCTGTGTTGGCATACAGGAAGAACTGCCAATATTTTTCCAGAGCCTTTCACAGCATACCTGCTTGCTGCACAAAGTCTTGCTAAAGATGATATGACATTGGTATAAGTGAGGCTTGAGAGATAAATGGATGGGTGTACAAAGTGATCAGCTGCCAATTCTGTGCACAGAAAGACAATTTCAGGGCTCTGGAAGACAGTCTTTCCATGGGCCAGTGGAGCTTTAAGACAGCGAAGAAAACTGGGAAAACTTTGAGTAGCTGAGGATCTCCTCACACAAGGTATGCTGTGTCTTGGTGCTTACGTTTCCATTTTCCAAGAGGGGGAAGAACTTAAAGCTCTAACAGTTAATTGGTAATAAATTACATTTTCCTGAAGTCGAGTCTGTTTTGCCCATGATGGTAAATGTTGAGTGATCTACCTGTCCTTATCTCAGCCCCACAAGTTGTTATATTTTTTTTGCTCTCCCCTGTCCAGTTGAGGAGGGGGAGTGATAGAGCGGCTTTGGTGGGCACCTGGCATCTGGTCAGGGTCAACCCACCACAAAAGCCAAAACTAAGAGTAATGGATTCTACAGCTGGGGACATCCCCTAAAAGTTGAGCATTAAAACATTCACTGTGTATCATTTCTTTCCATAGGGCAATTTAGAAATCATATTGCTCTGCAGGCTATAGTAAACAACACCATTTCCTTCAGAGGAGTCCCTCAGAGGTCAGAGGAAACATAGACTAGATGGTTCTCAGCAACCTCACCTAAGGCTGCCCTTAGCTTTACACTGCATCATGCAGCAATAGCAGCCCATGCCTTAAGTCTTGGCATGATGTCATATGATCTACATTTTGGATGGCATCATGAAGCCATATAGTTGACACTAGTATTATTTTTCTTTGCCTGACAGTCCTAACATTTTCACATTGATACTCGCTCCAACAAAAATGCACTGAAGATGAGGAGATTATTTATTCTCATGTACTACTCATCATGGCAGAAGAGCAGCACAAATCCTCTCTGTTATAATTTGCCTCTCTTGAACCTGGTCACAAAGCCAACAAACCTGGAACAGCTTCCAGCGAACCTTTAGGTTGGAAAAGACCTTTAAGATCATCAAGCCGTTAACCTAGCACTGTCCAGTCCCCCACTAAACCATGTCCCTAAGCACCACATCTACATGTCTTTTAAACACCTCCAAGGATGGTGACTCAATCACTTCCCTGGGCAGCCTGTTCCAATGCTTGACAACCCTTTCAGTGAAGAAATTTTTCCTGATGTCCAAACTAAACCACCCCTGGCACAACTTGAGCCTGTTACCTCTTGTCCTATTGCTTGTTACTCGGGAGAAGAGTCCAACACCCACCTCACTACAACCTCCTTTCAGGTAGTTGTCTCCTAAACAGGCCTAAGTCTGCCCTCAGGAAGTCCAAGGTGGCAGTTCTGCTAATTGCCCTTCTTCTCCAAGAATTCATTTCATGATGGCTATGCTCAAGATGGCCTCAAACCATCACATCACCCACAAGTCCTTCTCTGTTCACAAAGAACAGGTCCAGCGGGGTGCCCTCCCTAGCTGTCTCACTCACCCTCTGTGCCAGGAAGTTCTCTTCCACGCACTCCAGGAAATTTCTAGACTGTTTCCTCTCTGCTGTCTTGGATTCCCAGTAGACAACTAGTAAGTTTAAATTCCCCGTGAGAACAAGGGCTAATGACTGTGATACTTCTCCCAGCTGCTTATAGAAAATCTCATCCACCTCTTCAACCTGTTTGGGTAGTCTGTAACAGAATCCTACCATGATATCTGCCCTATTGGCCTTACCCCTGATTCTTACCCATAGACACTCAACCCTGTCATCACCATTGTTAAGCTCTAGACGATCAAAACACTCCCTAACATACAAGGCTACCCCACTGCCTCTCCTTCCTTGCCTATCCTTTCTGAAGAGTTTATAGCCATCCAATGCAGCACTCCAGTTGTGCAACTCATCCCACCATGTTTCCGTGATGGCAACTATGTCATAGTTTTCCTGCTGCACAATGGCTTCCAGCTTCTCCTGTTTATTGCCCATGATGCATGCATTGGCATAGAGGCACTTCAATTGGGCTGCTGAACCTGTCACCTTTTTGGGGGGAGAAGCCTTAATTCCTACCTGACCATTCTCAGGTGCTTCTGTGGTTTCTAACACATCAATAACCTTTGCACCTTTGCTGCCACATAGATCTCCATCTCTTGCCACCACAGAGAAGGCAGACCGAAGGACCTCGCTAATGCAATGTCCCTCAAACACTGGTGTGCCACCCCCAGGCTTAACACTAGCGAGCCATGTTTTATCCCTTTCCCCCTTCAAATCTGGTTTAAAGCTCTTTCAATGAGCCCTGCTAACTCCTGTGGAAAGATCCTTTTCCCTCTTTGTCACAGGCGTCACATAGAAATGTCCATCCTTTTGAATGATATCATCCTCCAATTCAGATCCAAGAAAATTTCACATTATCTATCCCCTCTTCTCAGTACTCACTGAAGAGATTAGCTGGGAATGTGAAAGAACAAAAAGGCTAAGAGATCCCAATAACCATAATGCTTGTTGTTTGTTGAGGCTGTTCACAGTCAAATTGGGTAATAAGCTTTGTATTACTTTTTAAAATCTTAACCTATTCCATGTATCAAATTTTATAATGGACCATTCAAGTCCAATTCACACTTGGAATGGCTACAGATTTTCATTTTGCTTTAAACTGTACTATGATTGTTATATATATACAATACCCTGCCTTATTTGATTTATAAATGTTGCTATAATTTTTAAATTCATAATCTAGCTTCAATCCCTCTGGCTGCTGTTCCTTTGCAGAGACAATATTGTGTCTCTTCATACTTACATTGTGCCAAACTTGATTTAGAAATCAAGAAAGGAAACACTTGCAGGATATTTATTCCACCACAGAGTAAAAACACAGGTCTGCTTCTGCAAGTCCACTTTAGTAGTTTCTTCCTACTGAGTGGGCCAAATCTGAGTTTGGACCAAACATTAAAATGACTTTGTGCACCTACACTTTAAACACTTGCAGTTAATAAGGGTAATTATTTAGAGACAAGTCTTTTTTCCCTTGAATATAGCTTCTGCAGTTCAGCTTGTCAACCTTAGTCCGGAAGCTGAGAACAGGATACAATGACCAGAAAAGTAGTTCAAAGCTTTTCTTTCGTCTAGTCATTGTACAATGGACCAGTTTTGAAATAAAAGCTTATAAACCTTAATAGGAAACATGCTTGAACTAAGCAGCTCACCTATCTTGCATTCAAAGCGCTCTGTGCTAATAAAGTTAGGTAATTTGGGGAGGGTGAAAAAAGTCAAGAAACTTAAGTCTGATTTCTATTTATGAGTTTTCCAGCTTGTGCAGCCCCAAATGAGCACGTGCAGGGCCAGAAAGCCCCATCATGATGTGTTTCCCATCACCCTCGTGCTCAGACCGAAATGTCATATCCTGAAGTTAGAACTGGAGGCTGTAACACAGTGATAGCTATAGTCGCTCAGCTGGAAGTAAAAAGAATGGTGGCTGGACTGGAACTCTTCCTTACCATCTGTGCAAGCCCTTGTGCCTGAGAAAAGGCATAGCTGCAGCTTTACTTTGAGAACACTGGGATCTGGATCGTAAAGGTAAATGCAGCTGAGGGGGTAGGGAAAGGAAAGGGAAATGCAGACAAATTTGGACTAGATGATCATTTTAGGTCCCTTCCAACTGAAAAATTCTACTCTATTCTATACCACAGATAACAAACAACAGATTCTGCATTCTACTTCTGGTTCTTCATGCCAACTCCTTTATAGCCAGGCAGTGTCACAACTGACCTACTTGGGACACCAACACTAAAAACTCTTACTTGAACGCTATTATATACAGATCTATAAAAATTTAAACAAGAAAAATGAATGCTTCAAAGCAACATGTTTGATTATATTTAAATTCAATCTCTGTCTGAAAGAGATTAATTTTAAGCCCGCCTTTTTGACAAGGAACAAACAAATATCCTTACAGAGTAACTGCAGGGATCTAGATGTCCGAGATTCACAACAGTTCAAATAATATTTTTATTTGATAGATCTGTTCTGGACTTGCCCCTTCTCAGGAGTTTGGCTTGACTTGAAGCAGGAATTTTCCAGTGCCCTCAACCTGAAAGCAATCTCAGGAACATCAGATACTTAGATGATGGACTTCAAATGGCTGGCTAAGACACAAACCATCAGTGTCTAAAATATCCTTAACCCACTCGCTGCACAAGTGGAGATTTTGCATGTATGGAGCAGGCAAGGGCATCATAGCCATCCTGAGACCGGGGGAAATCACTCTTGCTACACATACTTAGAGCCACCTCAGTTTCTGAAGGATGTTTCTTTTGGGCATCGGTAATTTAGGTGGTGAATTGGACTAGTTTTTCAAAGCAGCTAGACTATTGCTCTACTACAGTTTGGCACACCACATGGTGAGAGCTCCAAATGACAGCTTTCAGCTGGCAGTGGCCTCTCTCTCCCTGTCATTCATGCAACAGCAACAAGTGCATATTGACCTTTTGTTTACATTCAGCCCGTATCCAAGGCTGAACTATGACAGTGGCTCTATCACTCAATGACCCCTCACCAGCCAGGAAGGGGAATCAGGAAAAGGAGAGTAGACCCATGGGTTGAAGTGAAAACAGATTTAATGAAACAGCACTAATACCAACAAAGGTATACAAGTTATACTCAGCCAAATAAATATGCAGCCATCACAACCAACAGGAGAGTGGCCCGCAGGAGCCGGGAGAAGCCAGAGCCCCCAGCAAGAAATCCACAGGAGTTCCTTCCTCAGCAAACCTTCCCCCTTTATAATGACCATTACACTACGGTATGAGCTACCCCTGTAGCTCACTCAGGTCAGCTGCCCTGCCTAACTGGAAACTGCTAATGGCCTGCTCAGCATGGCTGGGCTGGGATTCTACCCCAGATAAACCAGGACATCTTTCTAGAATAAGCTTAGTGCTGGCACGCAAAACTCTTCAGCATATGTCACCAGCCACATTTGCCTTCACCTGTCTCCCCTAGCTGCTGTGTCATAGTTGAAATGAACAAAAAAACCAAAACCTCATACATATATATGTATAAAGTAGGTTGTGGTCCAGCATTCTGTGTTAGGACACCTTCACTTGGAAATTTGTTCTTCTGGTTGATTCCCAATAGTCTGAATACCATGGTCCTTAAAGCACTGTCTTAACCAGGTCACTTTAAAATCAGGAAGAAAAAAAAATGAAGAGAAGGTAGAATTAACTTTTACTGACTTGTTTTGACATTAGGAGCTATACTGACTTGTACTTCTACTGGTTAGTGCAGGTACTCATTTTTTTTACTATTAGTCAAGACATACTGAAGGTGTCTAAAATAGATAGACAGGTATTCCTTTCTTCCTGAGTATGTGTATTAATCTAAATAAATTATATACTTAAACTGTCAACAATATAAGTGCATATGAATCTGGATTGAAAGGTATCATGAATATATTTCAAAGAACGGAGTTGAAGTTGTTATTGGAATGTATATGGTGAAGTATCATATGTCAATATTGTCTGTAACAAAATGCCTGAAATATAGAGGCAATAGAATATTTATGTAAAGTGTTTAAACAGCTTATATCCATTCTTTTTCATGTTTAAGCTTTTCTAACTGCTGTGTCTTTGTCACTTTTTTTGTATAAGGATGACGTTACTTAGCTAACTGTAATTTCACAATGCTGTTTGTGTGAGAATTTAGCTAAGTTTTCCAAAGTCTGAAGGTTTAGCTGATCCTTTTTGGTTCAGAAATGGGCTGGGTATCTGCTGTGATTAGTTTTTTTTTAAGAAATGTCTGCACAGAAGGTATTCGGGAAAGAAAGATTAAATTGTTAGATGCAAAGATGGATGATTATTTCCTACTTTCTTGTGTTTCAAACACATAATAATGAAATATCTTGGCAGGGTAAAATAGTGAGTTTCATTCACAATTTACTATAAAAATTCATTGTGGTCAAGTCTCATTTTACCTAAAATTATTTACTAACCTAGATTTTATTTGCAGAAGTTACAGCGTTTCCTTTATGAAAAAAAAAAAATCTCCAAACCTTTGAAAGCTTTTAAAAGTCCGATTTTGCTTCTGTATGTGTTACAAATTGCATCACCTTTTCCAATTTTTAAAAACTATTATGATTAATTTTATTATTTCTGTATGTTTCCAGCCCATACCTGGCTGTGGGTGAAAACATACTCTGTCCAGGTGGTATGTGCAATATTAACACATTGCAACCGAAGTTGTATCGCTCCTTGTGTTTCCTCATTGATGGCTTTCCCCTAATTTTAAGGGAATATATAAAAAATTAATGTCAGAGTCAGAGCCTTAGTAGCTGAAAAACCATCAGATTTTTGCTGACATAGGAGAAGAATATCATCAGAGGGGCTCATTTCTTTCATCACTAGTTGGCAGCACTGATGTCTAATGACAACATAGGTCCAAACATTAGTTTGTAGAAAAGAAGGTTGGAAACCTCCTGTCAATAGCAATAACCATGTGAATTCTACTTTCAAGCAAATAATACTTTTAAAATGCAAATATTCTACTGAAAAATTAGAAACCAAAGCATGGTAACAATGGTTTAAACTAAACCAGTAAGTAAAAAGGTGATGGGGAACAATCACTTAATATGATCACTTTTATCACTATAGTGCCCAGTCTGCCTACTCAAAACCAGTGAAATCAAAGCTGCAGTCAAAATATGTAGTGAAGAAAAAAACTGGGGCTTGGATTGTGTTTGGCCCCTTCTTTGTTTAATAACAGTAACTCCTTCTCCTGGGCAGTGAAATGACCTATTGAGCTACCGTGCTTACATCCAGTTTGCTTGTTTGGAGTGACAGTTCTGAGCCCTGTGGGATGCAAGGACACAGGTGTCTGGTGCACAACATCCTCATCTCGCTGTTGGGAACGAGCACCCAAGGACCATGTTTACACCTCGTGGATCGAAACAGGGGAGTGAACTAACAGATATACAGCGGGAACGACAGAGAGACCAAGGCCCTGGAGAGAAGCACAGAGTCAACCAAATTGCTGGTATCAATGCTCCCTAAGAGCACAAGGGACCTCAAACAAATTACCACTGATTTTTGAAAAGGATCTTGTGAATTCCAGTGAGAAGGGCTGGCATCCCTTCATGTGTGTGCCTAGCTACAGTGTATGGAGATTCCTGAGTTCCGTTTATGGGTTTTGCAAATTCGTATGTTCTTAGATAAGGGGCTTCACCTCTGAGCCTTGGGCTGTCTGCTAAAGCACACTGTGGGACTAAAGCAGTAAATGTAATGCTGCAACCAAAATGGGCTTTGAAATCCACAGAGGATAACTGGGCTAGTAACACAAAGTGCTACAAGGTGTAGGAAACTCATCTCCTCTCTTTGTTTTTGCTTTCTGCAGGTGAGCTTGATCCTGGACTGGAGTGGTGGGTTTGAGATTCTGCTTTTTCCACCTCAGACCTAGAATTTGCTAGATTAGTCATCTGGTTTCACCTTCACTTTTCTGCATTCTACTAAGGAATCTGAGTGTCTTTGGGGCATTGTGACATGTTGAGTTAAAAATTACTGTAATTACTGTGATCCCTGTGGAATTTGAAGTGTGCACAGTTTATGCCTCAAGGGGCTTGAATCCTTGGAGAGCCTATTTTCTGGGACAGCAAGAGCTGTGAAATATACAACTCCTGATTTGCACGCAAGATCAGAGTCTGATTTGTATGGTTAAATAAAAAAATGCTGATTTATACAATTTGTTCCTGGGTCATAATTATGGTCTAGAATTAATTGAATAGCCTGGAGGTTTCACTACTGTACATGGTAATGATTACTAAAAATTGATTCCCTCCTATATTTCTTTATTAACTTATCTGAAAATGACATATCGTGAAGAACAGCTTTAAATATTGCTGTGCTGAGCAACTTTGTAAATTGCTAGTCAAGCTGTTTGTGTTGGGTTTTGTGGGTTTTTTTCCTTCCTTGACTTTTTTAAAGTGATTTATTATTTTATAAGTGCCTGAGCTATAAGTTTAACCATGAACACAATGTGTGTGTGTGTGTCTGTGTGTGTTTGTCTGTGTGTGTGTGTTCATGTTTCTGACTAAGGACATTGCTCTGTTAGCCTTCAGGATCAGATATACATGCCTTCCAGACAGACATGCTGGATTGCACCATCCAGATCCATGGGTTATTGTGCCACCAAACACGCCTGGGCTAGCTAAGCATGGACATATACACGAGTGCAGCTGAGATGCAACCCACTTTTGGCCACTTCAAAGCTGGATTTTTTAGGATATTCGGACTCTGGATGGAGTACCTTTGTTACTTTTTATTATTCATTGTTGTTACCTCAACGGGCTTCTCTGGCTAGGCTCCTAAATAATGGGCTCTATATTTGTCTGGTGCAATCACTCAACAGGCAGTTTTGCAAATGCTATCTCCTGTTTGCTCATCCAAGTGGTCCCACTGGGTAAATATGGGAGAGTTTGATGCCTGTTGATCAAATAGTGGGATGGCTTTGAAAGCCTCCAAAAGAGGTAGAATCACTCTGAGGTTGAGACAAGAAACAGATTAATTACAAGGAATTTCTCTGTGAGAAGAAAGAAATATCTGTGAAGGTAAGACCAGTTCCTCTGAAACTATAAGGCAAACTGTAAAGATGGAAGTAGTGTTACTACTACACTTCTGTTACTATTACCATATATGTTTACGTTTTGCTATTGACATAGATACTTTTTTCTCATGCTCTGAAAAGCACACTCTTAAAAGCTTTCACTTCAAGCTTGTCCAAATGCTTAATTTAGATAAAAGTCGACCATGGCAAAAAGATAGTACTATAGTATTATAACACTATCTTCAACAGTATTATTTCAAACATTACTATAACATAGAAAATCAAATGAGAAACTTTTAGATGGACAGAAAATGAGACATTTGACTTTACTTGGGCAAAAATTTTCCAGTGAAATTTCCCAATCAAGTTATTACTATGAAACTTTGCATTTCATCAGATCAGCACTTTCCAGCAGACTATGGTTTTACTTGGAATTTTTAATCTGGTTCTTTCATTTGCATTGAATATTCTGAGTCTAGTTCCTAAGAAAAAATGAAAGCATTTGAATTGCACATGTTCTAAACCCTAGAAAAGGACAAGAAATGAGGGAAATAGTCTGCGTTTTTTGATGCTCTGGAATAACAACTGTGATTCAGTGATTTAAGTGGATTTCAGCCAAGTTCTCTTGGTTTGCCAAGGGCAGAACACCCTGTTTGTGACCTCAATGGGGTTTGCTTTGGCTGCCCCTCAAAGGCAGTGAACCTTCTTCACCTCCAAAGCCATCTAAGAATTGGCACTTGCTGATGGCTCCCAGGAGCAGCACCCTTTCAGGTATGCCCATAATCTCCACAATACCTCACCATCTGATGGCACTACTGAGGATGGCCTTTTCATCCCTTTATACCCCTGTATTTTCACAAATTCCAGCTCCAGTCAGAGGGCCTAATTTTACTTAATGTCTTGATTGCAGTCTCACTGTCTGTGTGTTGCTCACTATATGGTGCTTGCAGACTGTTACTTCCTTAGCTCTGTGAGTTGGATCTGCTCATGAATTGTCTTCCTTTTTAGTGTAGTAGGTGGCTCTGAGAAGAAATGGGCTGGGACAAAGTTAAAGGTGTTGCCCAACCCTACCACAAGTGTTGACTTTCATCAAAGGAATTTGCAATCCGGTTGGAGAGAAAGGGCTGAACATGAAGTGTGGGAGGACATTTATGAAATAAGAGACATGTGAACAATCCAGCCTTTCCAGAGAATCCGAGCTTGGACGTACCGGAACTGCTGAAAGCATAAACAACTTCCGGTGCAGGGAGCATGAACATCTTACAGGTGCAGGAGAAGAGACAGCCGCCATTAATGACGCAGTTTTAATTTCTTGAAGAAGATGGGTGTGAACATTTGTGAACATGACTTGAACATGACTCGTAATGTGGCCAATCAGGTTGGACTGTGGGCTGTTATTTGCGATGAAGCCAATCAGTATTTACTGGGTGTGGTTGAGGGTTATAAATTGCACCGGAAACATGGGAATAAAGGTTCACTTGTTAGATCACATTGATCGTGTCAGTGTCCTCATGCAGCTCCCGCAATGAAGGGTTGTGGATGTAAAGAAAATATGGATGTCTTCACCAGCGGCTGCAGAGACCTGGCAACATTTTGCCCATTGCTTAGGACAGAGGCAGGGACAGAATGTGGTGCATATTGTTGTAAAGCCGAACCTTCCTCCTGCATTCTCAGCCTAGCAAAATGGCTCAATAAGGATGTGAGAAACTTTCCTTCCCTTTTACTCCAGAAAAGGAGGAACATGGCAGAATGCTCTGTTTTCATAGCTGAAATAAAATGAGACTTGATTCCTCTCTGGGATGTTCATAGAAAATTAGCCCAGTTTGTCTTTCTGACATGAAGTGAATCTTCATACCAATTATTTACGTTTTCCTCCATCAATGCCGCCTCTTCTCTTTCCTCTT
This sequence comes from Leptosomus discolor, assembly GCF_034619465.1. Classification (NCBI taxonomy): domain Eukaryota; kingdom Metazoa; phylum Chordata; class Aves; order Leptosomiformes; family Leptosomidae; genus Leptosomus; species Leptosomus discolor. The sequence continues at coordinate 16,133,515 of NC_141395.1, read as the reverse complement.
ACTAGACCCTCTTATCTCTGCTGCAGATTTCCTGGCTCTTGAGATACACAGGAGAAGCACAGCAATAACATTTTTTTTCCCCCCCCTCTGTTGTTGTTACCTCTGTTTTGTTGTATATAAATGTACAGGGATGTCTTTGACTGTTTATCAGTTTAACTGCTCTGGGCAATGTTAGCATTCAAGCTATCAAACTATTAAGGGTCTGATTCTGCAGAATGTCTTCTAAAAGATATTTCTGTGTTTCTTGATGGACTTGGATGGGTGTGGAGGACATTCATCCCTTCAGGCAGAGCTGAGGATCAGGCCCTAATTGGTGTTAAATTTAGGACAAACAGCCACCAGTGTTTAGCAAGGATATGTGTTCGCTGGAGAAGAAGGAGCCTCATGCTGTGTTGATTGATGCTGATTTCCATTCCATTATTTCAGGATGTGCACTACATGCTACCGAGAGGCCAATTATCAAAGGTTGTTTAAAAGACACATCTCTGAGTACTGGGATTCATCATTAATTCAGGGGGTTACGCTTCTGCCTTTCCTGAGTTTTCTATTCCACCCACAACAGAAGTGCTTGTTTCACATATATTTCCAAGTTTCCACCTCTGAATATGTGCTTGGCTTCCTGTGGAACTTGGTTCTGTGCTTTGTGAAGAACTATACTATGTTTGAGAGGGTTTTGTCCTATGCAACTAACGTCATTGGTCCCAGACTATCAGACCCGGCCAAAGAAGTAACAACAAAAAGACAGTAGTTTAAACAGTAGGTGATGCTCCTGGAGAAAATATAGGGAGTAAAACTTTTGGTTCAGTTTGAAAGGGGCTAATCACCACAGAACTGTAAATAATCCTTACTAGAACTGCCCCCCCCCCCCCCCAACAACAACAACAACAAGGGAGATGAAGGGGGAAAGCCAGTGCTCCCAAGAGAGGGAGAATAAGGTTGCAATGCAAAGATGCAAACCCTTGACACTATTCTACTCATGACATTCCACTAATTTCCTTTAGCTGGCATAGAAGAGATGCTGGCCATCTGATTTAATCATACACTTTCAAAATACTGGGTGGAACTGAATCCCCCTTTTAATCTCTGTGAACACTGGCAGCAAGAAATTTAGCAAGGTTGTGGGGGCAACAGGAATATTTGGTGAATGCTACTCTGAACTGTACTCTTCCTAGTGGAAGAAGCATGGACCAGCCCTTTGCCAGAGACAAGTCACATCAGCTAGGGAGGCCAGAGGGGCCGTGAATCAGCCAGCCAAACAACCAGGGTACTTCCACTGAGAGCTAGAGCTGCCACCTGGAGGGTCCGAGGAGGGAGATCGTGGCTTGGCAATGCCATTGGCATCATCCTGTGCCAGGCAGATGGGTTCAATACCACTCGCTCTTCCACCCTCTGCTCAGACCCTGCTGCATTCCCCAAGCTCATCAAGACCTGATTAAAACTTAGCATTTATCCAGGTTTCTGCACATACTAACTAATTAATAGCCACAACACCATGGTGAGGAAGATGAAAGCAGTATTATTATCCTAATTTTACACACGGGGGCATAGAAGCAGAGGGGAATTCTGAGCTAGTATTAAAAGTGTCAAGCTCCCACACTCAGAGTCTGCCCCAGCTGTATGCTTTAGCATGTGGTCTGGACATACATGTATAATGAGCTATCCACTGAGTTTTTGAGATGCTAACCTTGCTGTAAGTCTTGGTTGCAGTCCACAAATGTGGAAGTGTTCACCGAACCTGAGAATGACTCTGTTTTTCCAAATTTCAGCCTATGCCTAGTGCATCCTGTTTCATTTCATTCAGGTGACTTCATTATGCTTTAAAATGCAATCCTATTAATGTGTGGCCAAAACCCATTTGGATTCCATCTTGAATGTTCCTGGTTCTGATCTGAATCTGCAGGGAAAACTTTTGTGGTATGGAAGAGAAATTAAAACAGCCAAAGCAAATTCCCTCTAAAGGTACTTCCTATATGATTGAGAGGGATTTTTAAGCCTATTTAATAAAATATCATTAGACAGAAATCCATTCTGTTCTGTTCTGCAGGATTATCTAAAGTGAACTGTAAAAAATAGCACATTTTCTAATAACTCTTTGTATTAACGGAATTTGCTCTGTGTCAGTCTCTCTTTCCCATGGTCACTGTCTCTGAATGGAATTTGCACTATGCTTCTGTTATAGTCAGTAGACAGAAATAGACATTTTCAGAACAAAAATAATTTCATCCATATATAAGTCAGGTGAATTGCAATTAGAGAGTCCTATTTTCCTCTGGCAACAAAGGGACACTAGTTCAGCTAAAGCTGTCTACATTACAGATGTTGAAAATTAGATGAGATTAAACCTACCCTCTATTCTCATTTTCTCCCTTTACTAAACTGCGTTGATGATTTCCTGTGTAATGTCAGGGGTTGATCCAGTCAGTGTCAATCCTTCCACAGACTCTACATCAGGTCCTTTGGATCTCTCCCTGAAAACTCATCACACGCATTAGGTCTAGGCTTTCTCCTTCCTCTTTTAAAAGATCTGCTCCCTTGCAAGAATATTCCCAAGATCAGTTTTCTATTTCTAACTGTATTGCCAAGTGTCTTGGTTTGAAAGACAGGTGTCTGCGGAGGAAGGCAGGAGCCTCCCTTGAAATGGAAAATGCAACCCCCTTCCCTCCTAATTATTATAATTTTGAAATTAACGGGCCTTCAGGCAAAAATATGGGGAATAGCAATAACAGTTCTTTACTTATATATATATATCTATCTATATATATATATCACAAGGCAGGGAAAAAACCCACTGGTTTACACTGACAGAGTCAGAAATACAACGTGACACCCTGTTAGGGTGGCAGTAGCAGTCCGATAAGATGATGGCTGCAGTCCTGAAGCGATGGATGTAGTTCTGTTGAAGCAGCCATCTTGTAAAAGGGTCTGGTCTTCCTCCGAAGGTCCAGTGGTAGGTAGGTAGCTCTTGTCCTCTGGAACTCCAGTGGGGGGGAAAAAGCTCCTCTGGGAATCCAGTGGAAGAAGGCTGCTAGAGTGTTTGATATCTCAGTTTTTATTTAGCATGGACTGCTTGGCTCCTTCCCCCCGGGGGGAGCATCTCACAATGGGATGGGGAGTCGTGAGGCAGTTCCTTGATGGGCCATTAACAGGAGATAGTCCAGGAGCGAGTTATCTATGGGTCAGGCGATAAGGCATTGTTGTGCCCACTGATAGAAGATAGTCCAGAGGGGGGAGGCAGGGAGCACCGCCCCACCTGGTCTCAACAGCTCCTGAAGATGGTAATAGAATACTTTTTGTCCTTTTGGCACATTTTACACTGTAACCTAGGACACCAAGTTTATAAATTGCTGAGGTCTCCTCGGGGGTCACAGTTCCCACAGTGCAGGGACGTGATCCTTGTGATAGCAACACTGTGAAGTTTTAGGTAGCTACTGGTCACATCCCACAGACACCAAGAGATTGCATGCTCACCTTGACTTCCTGGTGGCACTTTATGAGTCTCTAGCAATCCTCTCATAGTCAAGTAAATAAGAATCCTCTAAGCACTGAAAGTGCAGAGGGCATTGCCATAATAGGTCTCCATGGCTTTACAATACAGGTTTATTTCTTTACTAAATATAGCTGCTTGCTTATTATTTGCCCAAGAGAACTAACATATTATTTAAGGGATATTTTATTTTTTGCTTTGTCAACAGACTGTATGTGTGTATGTGAGTGTATGTTTGTGTGTATACAGCATATTGAGCAATTTTGGTGGCTATTCGCTAAAGCAGATAATAACGTTGTAGCTTTAGTGTATGTTTATTTCTCCCCTCTCTTCTCCAACCTGTCTCTCGCCTCCCTATTGATTTAGTGCAACCAATGAAGTTTTACAGCCTGCATTTAAGGAGGCTGCTGTTTGAAATCCATGAGGGGCTGCTAATCAGAACTAACTGCAAGCATCAGGTGCAGTAGGCATCTCCGTCCTGGCCTATTGGCTTAAGAGAGCATGAAGGGCTAATTTCATGGCTGATAAAGCTTTCTGTCAAGGAGGCCTCCCAAACAAATGAACATTGACTTTTCTTTACAAGGGAAATAAAAATGGTCTTTTATCACAACTGTCTGCTTGTGCAAGATAAGAAGTCACAACCCTGTGGGACTATCGCTAGCCACCTGGGACTACTTGGGAGCTTGCTAAGCTGCCCACAGAAGACTTACAAACGGAGTTTGGAACCTAATTCCTCTTTAAGTGCTCACTTTCCCTTTGATTTCCTGGACTTTTTTTAGTTTTAGGTAAAGGTGATAAAAAACAGTGATAGAACTTCTGCAACACTTCCTTAGGCATTTCCTAGGAAATATGAACTAGGTGCCTAAATCCCTTTCAGAATCTGGATCTTTATTGCTTCTTTTTTGGTTTGCCAGTTTAATGCCTCCTACCTGTTTCATCTGACTGGTATCTTGATGTTGCCTACACTCTTAGGGCAATTCTTCTGTTTCCCTGCTCTGCCAGGAAGAGGGTTTTGACTTCTGCTTGAAGGGAGCACCCACCTTCCCGTTTTTCTGAAAAAACTGGTATTGATTATTTCAAAGCATATAGCTTGAGGGTCTTTCTATAAGAGTGAATTAGGCCAACCTGATATTATTCAGGTGTCCTTCTTTCATCCATTAAGAGTCTTCACCAAAGGAAGTGGGTGCTATTTCTTAGAAGTATCATGTAGCAAATAGTTAAGTGTGCGGTTAAAGACTGATGCTTTCAAGAAAATCATTTACTTGCATAAAATTAAGCAAGTTCTCACATACTTCAAGGAACATGGTCTATGAAGCTTTCAAAAATGGTATAATTTTTCTTTCATTCTTTCATGTTTCAATGAAATATGATTTCAGCCAGAAACACAGACATTTCAAGGACACAGTCCCTGCTTTTAATACTGAGATCACTGAGTTTCCCTCTAAATTCCTCAAAGAGAAAAAGTCCCCTCCAAATCTGATCCTGATCTTTGCTAATCTTAAATCCACCATTCTTTTATGAGTGTTTTTTTACGATCCTCTTAGGGCTGGCTTGCACTACAGAGATTACAGTGGGAGAGAGGTGTTGGCTAAGACTAAGTGGAGGTTTGATTTATTTTGGTAACAGGACTTTTGCATTTATAGATAAATTACCTGTTTGAAAGACAGACATTTTTCCATCCAAATGTTTATTCTGCCAGTGTAACTTCATTTACACAGAGGGCGGTTGCCAGAAGAATGATGTCTATACATGTTGCAATTTTCTCTTTCCTGCAATTCCTCAGCATACCTGAATGCTATAATACGGACTTGGTTTTCAAATCAGGCTGTTGAGCAGCACCATGAGTCAGTAGTAAAACAGTTTAAGTCTTTCACTACAAACCCACAGGGCTCAGTTTCGTTTTATAGTTGAGGCAGTCTCCCTGGTAGATCCCGCTGCACACCAGCTTGTTCAGGAACAGGAATCAAAGGCGCTGGATGTAATGCAGATGGGTGTGTATCACTGCTATTAGAAACTGGTGCGCTGTGCCTTCACCCTGCCAGCCTCTGAGTCACCTGGCTCCAGGTGAAGCTTGTACCTAATTGTCTATCAAGTTATTTTTCTCGCCATGCTTCTTGAATAGCAAGCTTAGATCAGGATTTTTTCCCCATCTCTGTCTGCATACTGGTGGTATTTTATGCATATGTGTTCCTCAACACAGACTGAGAAAAATTCATGTCACAGAGGCAGACAGTTCTCGCAGGACTAGACGCAGACTTTGCCAATACCTTTGGGATGCTGTGGAAGGACAGGCAGCAAAGCATTTAAAATAACACATATTTGGCAGGTTTTAAAATGTTACATATATTTATAAAAATGGTGCTGAAACAAGCTTGTCTTTCTACTGCATTACATGTTATTGTTGTTAATGAGGGATACAATCACAGGTAGTAATTATAGTTTGTGCTGTCAAACAGTATTTACTTTAGGCAGAATTTTGCTCTGGGGTTTGAACCATTTCCTATGGGCTGTCCAAAGATGCTGTTTGTTGGTTTCTTGCACTATAGCAGAACTTTTTTCTTTGTGGTACACGTTTGCTTTCCGGTTAAATTAACTCACTTTCCACTTAAAATGACACACCATTTTTAGGCAAAAGACATTCTTTTGTTGGTGAGCTGTTTACTGCCTCCCTTGCTTTATGCTGTCTGATAATTGAAGGCAGCCTTGCAGCTAGGCAGATCAACATAGCTCTGCTGAAATAAATAAGTCTTTGGAGGACAATCAGTGGTCATAATGTGCCTGGATAACTACAGAGACACCTCTAAAAATGTCAAATAGAGATACTGGTCCTTTGCAGACATGATCTGCCGAATGGACGAGTTTCATACAGGGATTCTGCATTTCCATTTTAATCGCTGGGTTCAAACATATTTTCAAGTTTCCCCTCTCACCACCTTTCTGACTTTTTTTTTCTTTAAACCTTTGCAAAATCACAAAACTTAAAATGCTTCATGGTGAGAAGACAGATATGATTACAAATGCGAACGCGCCATCCCCCAAGGAAGCCCCAGTTTCCCCTTTCATCACGATTAAAGAATGCTACATATGAGAATATTTACGGCAGCGTTTATGTCATTGTATATTGTTTATGATTATGTAGTATACACTTAGATTCTCTGGAGAAATACACAGTCTCCTTTTTGCTTCTTCACTTTCTCCTCTATTATGTTTCCTGTAATATGTTATTGCAAGATGACTCTTAATGCTTGCTTTGAAAAAAGAATACCTGGGAGGTAGGGCTAACCTATTGCTTTGGGAAAATAAACCTGCCTTTGACTTTTAAAAAGTTGATAAGTAAAGTAATAGGAAGATTAATTAGTTCTAATTGATAATTTTTATTTAAAGGGCATTCTTCAAAAATGTACTCTGTGAGGTTGGGGGCTGTACAATTTACATGGTGTAACTTTACAGGTTTTGTTTTTTCACTTGAATATCATTTTGTGAATGCTGCAATCATTCTTATTTCCAGTTATTTGTTCTGGAAGCAAAGCTGGAATCTGCAGAGACAATCCGTGACTTGCAGCACATTTCCTTCCTAGGCTAATGAATATGTGCTAGAGAGAGATGGAAAAGTGTGATAGTTCCTGTGGCACTCAGGCCATACACTTGCCTAGGATGGATACCAAACTCTAGTGTTTAAATTCAAGAGTCACAACTGATTTGGACCACCTGGGCTGCAGGACAGCCAGACACTGGCTCCCAGGGCAGTCAACAGAGAAAAGTTGGCATAACCGGTCAGGCACCAAAGAAGACGATCTGATACAGCACCAAGCGGGAGCTGTGATTTGGCAGCCTTAGCAAAGGGAAACCTGATTCATTCATCACTTCCTCTAATGCAAGCATCTGACTCTCTCTAAATTGCTGTAAAAGGTGTGATGTGGTGTGAATACAGTCCTTGATCCTGGCAGCTGGTGCTATCGTAACAGCACTGACTCTAAAAACCCCACTGACAAATGAGTGAGTTATTGCACCTACTCAGCATCCCATTTCAGCTGAGACTTCAGTCCAGCTTAAATACCCATGTGCTTAAGTACCTTGATAAACTGGAGTTTTAGGCAGTTATTTAAACTTGAGAGCAGGTTCACTGGTGTTTTCTGTGTGTGATGAAAGACAGACCTGAGCTTTATTGCCCAGGTGAACACAAAAATCAAATAAGTCCTTACTCTTCTCTGGACACTACACTAGCTGCATAAGAGGGTCTTATCAGGACGCGTCAAGGGAAGACTGCAATGCAAATGCAAATTCAAGAGTAGACTTCTCAGCTTTTCTCCCAGCTTTGGTCAAAACGGCAGCAAATGCTGTGTCCAGTCGTTCAGAAGGCAGATGAATCCACTTGATTTGTCAAACTTAAAAATACATTTTTGTGTGTTATATGCACTGCCTCCTCTTGGCAATCACGGCCATTTTTATGTTTTGAGATTTTCCCGTTTTCCACCTTGCTGATTAACCCCCTTTCCCAATGAAACTGTGTTTTAGCTGACTGCCAGCTTCTGCAATTTGCCTGTGCAGTCTGGAGGTCAGCAGGAGAGGAGTGATCCTCCACAACACCTGAAGGTCCTCTGTTTCCAAGTGGCAAATGCAAAGCAATCTAAGTCCAGCCCTTTCTCAGCAGAGTTTGTGAACTGCAAATATGCTCAGTCCAGTCTATTTCCAATTGCTTCTCTGAGAATTCCCAACTTTTACGTTGTTCATGTGTGAGTTAGACGCGATTGGATAAAAGGAAACAGATTGGCAATATCTACAGGTTTATATTGCAGCACACAACAGTGGCCAGCCAGGTGCACACTGAAAAGAATATTTTATTCTCTTTGTTCTGACTGGGACACAGTTGAACTGTTTAAATGCAAAAGCCTAAGTTTTGCTTTTAAAAAAAATTAGCAAAGCCTAGAATGAATTACTGGCCTATTTGTCATCCTGGCATGGAAAGCATTTTCCATCTCTCCTCCTGAAGCTGTTCCACTTAGTATAAATAATGAAATATTCAGTAAGCCACAGAAAAAGACCATCTTTGTAGCCTGGGGTGTTCCACTGAGTAGGAGACAGCCCAGGTGAGTAGCTTTATCATGGTTGCATTGGCTATTCTGGGTACGATCTAAGAAAATTGCCATGAAGCATTTTGGCTTTGATCTAGTCAGCATTTTGCACGGAAAAAAAGAAATACTGTGGAAAATTTTTCATCAGCTCTATTATAGGCATGCAGTACAAGTGACTGTTTGTAAGGAAATGAGAATTAGGAGAAACAGCCCTGTGATTGCTACCACCTTGTATAACATACCTCTCACTGAGCTGGGCATTTTTAGAGCAAAAAGAATTCAGAAATTTAGTCTGAACTGTAATAGACTCAAGGCTTTGTGAACTGGAAGTGGGTCCAGGACACTTTCAAGCCGGTGAGATATTTATGCCACAACAGTTTACACCACTAATGACCAGAAAGTGAAACTGCATATAAATGAAACTGAGGTGGACTAGTTTGATGCTAGTCTCCTGAACTTCAGGAAGTGCAAAAGGAAAACCCACACAGAGGATGAAAACTGTTTATTAAAAATATATGTTTTATATAAATACTATATAAGGATTACATTTATTATATTTTTACAGCGAATCAATTTTTTTTTGAAAGAAAAAAGTCTACAAAATAAAAATATTTTATAATATACCAGAATTATTCTGTTCCTAACTGTGTAAGTCACATAATCATCACAGCCTTCAGAGATATTCGGCAGACCAATATCTAGCCCTGAATCTTCAATGGTAGTAAATCTTAAATTAATGTGGGATCAGAGATTCTGGAATAAAAGAGAGGAAGCTGAAGAATTTTCTATTAGTCTGAGTTTAATGAGAGACACATTGTATCTCCCCAATTAAGGCATTTGTACTTTCTTTGCAACTATCATTGCAGTTAATTAACAGCAAATGCTCACATTCACCAGCTATACTTAAGAGGGGATGATACCAAGGAGGAGTGTGGAGGAAGAGAGATGTAAATTTTTAATACCTTATTTGCCTTAAGTCCGCATGGGAACCATGAATAATTGATGGTAATTGTGGTTAACCCTGAGCCCATCAAAAGGGATCTTTACATGTTATCCATTCCCTGAGCCTCCCCCATAGCAACTCTCCCTCACACAGAAGGTGGCTTTTTGAGGCACCAGGCTGTAATGAGATTTGTTACTACCAATTAAAGATGTTGATTGACAGCTGCTCTCTATACAGAGGCTTCTGGGAAATGCTGTGGCTCCCACCCTATCTCCAGCTGCTTGTCACAAGGGCTGGAGGTTGCTGTCCCCTCTGATTTGCCACCTGAGCTGCTCAAGGGAAGGCTGTAACTTGCTTCAGTTGCAATCAACCAGATTAGTTTAACAGATGTCGGTAGCAGGTCTTTGCTGTCTTTGGTCTCTGTAACCGAAGTAGGGTTGGGATTCATGGCATAGGCTACTCAGCTGTCTGGTCACCTTTTTCATGAGGGTGGCCACCAGGAGGCGGCTGGAGCCAGATATTTCTTCCAGTTGGACAAATACATGTGAATTAAAACATTGCCCAGAATCTAGTGAAGCCAGCTGGACTCACAGATTACATTTGTAAGAAAAATAAAATGAGAAAGGAGCTGTTCTCTTGCCCTAGGGGCAAAATGTCAAACCTTCTTCTCTTCCCCCTAAATTGGTCTTGTCCACAGCTCTTAACAGACATAGTTTCCGGTCCAGGCTATTTCGTGAGCTTCAGCAAAAGCTTGCTGGCACATGCAAAAACTGTGCTAGAGAACATAGTGGGGAAAAAAAACCCAAACCACCAGACTGGGCAATCATGAGTCTTGCTCAATCTGCTGATATTGGCACAGCCACTGTGGCACCTGGACGGGCTAATGCATAGCTGGTAGGAGTTTTCCTCTTTGTCTGTAGTCTCTACCAGACGCTACTTGACTAGGATAGACCACCAGACACGTAGTTTAACAACATTGTTTCATTTTTTCTGAACATCATGGGGTGTCCTGGAACTGTCAGGGAGCTCCTGGAGATTGATATCAGAGCTAGGACAGATTTGACTTTTTCACTGATGAGCTGTGGACCTGTTATAACCTTGTGGTCCAGGAAAGATGAAAGCTGGGACACTGCCTGTGTCAGACTGCTTTCTTAACTGAAAGAGAGGACAGTGTGCTATGGGGCTGAGGAATTCTGTATGGTTCAACTGGCTTAGAAAGGTGTCTGTTTCGCATGTCAGTTTAGTTTTGGAAGAAGTACTGAAGATATCTATTAAAAAGGCTCCATCTTGGTCCTGATACTTCATGAAGCTGTTTGACTATATCCTGTTCTTAGTACTCTTCTGTAACACAAGCAAGAGAACTGGAAAAATCCCTGTCTTCACCTCCGAAGCAATCCTTCTTTGAGGGGCTTGATACATTGGTTAGCCTCCCACACAAGACTGCAGAGATGGAAAATCCCACAGTCCATCTTCCCCGATTTGTCCAAGTTTGCAAAGCAGGATTTTAGTGCATTTCACAAAAAGCTTGCACACTGTCTAAACCCCACGCAGGCAAAGAGCAATTGTAGAGCTGTTGGATACACAATGAATTACCTGGATCTCTGCTGGAGGTCAGGAGGAAACAGATGTTTGACTCCATGTGGCCAGCAAGGTGCCTTAGCTCCTAGTCACTATGGCACAATGAAGGGAAGGCTCAGACAGCAGGTGTCCCTGTGGGCAGGTCGGCAGTAGGGGAATGTGCTGGCATTTTTCAGGCAGGTACTGCTGCTGCACCTTCTGCTTCCTCTCCTGCATGACCATCAAGTCATGCTTGTGTTGTGCACTGTATCCCAACAGTGTGAGATTTGGGGCTGATTAGAAGCCTCTGCTGAAATACTTTCCTCTGAAACATTTAGTGTAGTCTGGCTTTATAGAGCACTCCTGCTTGGCACTGCAGAGGAGTGGCAGGCCCATGCAGCGTCAATCAGCCAAATATGGTGCAGATGAAATGGAGAGGCAGGTTCACGCAGCAGGGCAGATGAGACATCTCCTGTCTTTACCAGCTACTGGGCGACAATGAGCATAGGAAAACGGTAGGTAAAACTCACTGCCAGTGTTTGCTGTTCTCTCTGGGGAGATGGGGAATAGAGATAAGATCTTCACTGCTGACATTTGTTCCCAGGAAATTTTAATGCACAGGTATCTCTTGGATCAGCTAACCCCACTCAATTTTAACCCTCTTCTGACCTTTGAAAGCTCCGAAGAGGAACGATTTATACCCCAGCTCTCTGTGCACCTTTTACTCTGGAAAACTGTCCGAGTCTGTGGTTGCTGACATGTATATTGACCTCAGTGGAAGCTGCAGTGCAGCACTCTGCAAAAGTTCAGTGCTCTGAAGTGAAGACATGAATGGAGAGGCCTGATTGAAGAAGCCAGTGGGATAAATCTCCCTCCTGCATCCCACAAACCAGATAAGCACCATCCTGTGAGATGGGCAGGGGAAGACAGAAAAAACGTGACAAACTGAATTAAATAACACAGTTGCTCTCTACTGCAACACTCAGCTGTCTTGTACAATAAGTTTTTTTTTTCTTTCTGCTGCCTGTTGTTGAGATGGTTTTTTTTCAGCAAGTTACTGAGATAGAGCACAACAATAATTTTCAGTTTTGTGTATGTTTTTTCCCCCTGCAGGGCTTTTTGCCAAGCTAGGAAGGGAGGAAACCCAATACACACACATAATATAGCCAGCCAGGAAAAAGGATGTAGATTCAAAAGTATTTGTTCAACCCAAAGTCTTGGATGCAGAAGTTCATGTTTCCATGGCTAATCAGGGAGAAACACCTTTCTCCTGTGTGGGAGACGCTGGTCTGGAAACTCTTGCTGGGATGGCTCTATTTCAGATCACTCCCTATGTGACAGTGCTGTTCACTGCTGCGACCTTCCTCCAGAGGATGGTGTGAGCATGGGCAGGCAGGAATGGGTGTAGGGCTTCTCTGGTGCCTCCAGGAAGCTGATTACTTCCTTTTCTGTTTCTGAAAAAATAACCCTGCTTGCCAGAAAAGCATCGAGGGGTTACAGGAAGGTCATCAGGGATGGGTGGATGGTGAAAAAACACCCCTGATATGCATACTGCCTGCTAGCATTCACAGAATCACAGAATGGCAGAGGTTGGAAAGGATCTCTGAAGATCATCCAGTCCAACCCCCCTGCTAAAGCAGGTTCACCTACAGCAAGTTGCACAGGATCGCGTTTAGGTGGGCTTTGAATATCTCCAGAGAAGGAGAATCCACAACCTCCCTTGGGCAGCCTGTTCCAGTTCTCTGCCACCCTCAGAGTAAAGAAGTTTTTCCTCATGTTCAGGTGGAACTTCCTGTGCTCCAGTTTGTGCCCGTTTCCCCTTGTCCTGTCACTGGGCACCACCAAGAAGAGTCTGGCTCCATCCTCTTGACACCCGCCCTTTAGATATTTGTAAGTGTTGACAAGGTCTCCTCTCAGTCTTCTCCAGGCTAAAGAGCCCCAGGTTTCTCAGCTTTTCCTCGTAGGAGAGATGCTCCAGTCCCCTCATCATCTTTGTAGCCCTCCGCTGGACTCTCTCCAGTAGCTCCCTGTCTTGCTTGAACTGGGGGGCCCAGAACTTCACACAGTACCCCAGATGTGGTCTCACCAGGGCAGAGCAGACGGGGAGGAGAACCTCCCTCGACCTGCTGGCCACACTCTTCTTAATGCACCCCAGGATACCATTGGCCTTCTTGGCCACAAGGGCACATTGCTGGCTTATGGTTAACTTGTTGTCCACTGGGACTCCCAGGTCCTTCTCTGCAGAGCTGCTCTCCAGTAGGCCGACCCCCAGCCTGTACTGGTGCATGGGGTTATTCCTCCCGAAGTGCAGGACCCTACACTTGCCCTTGTTGAACTTCATTAGGTTCCTCTCCACCCAGCTTTCTAGCCTGTCCAGATCTCGCTGAATGGGAGTACAGCCTTCTGGTGTATCAGCCACTCCTCCCAGTTTTGTACCATCAGCAAACTTGCTGAAAGTGCACTCTATCCCTTCATCCAGGTCGTTGATGAATATATTGAACAGCACTGGACTCCATACTGACCCCTGGGGAATACCACTTGTTACAAGCCTCCAACTAGACACTGTGGCAGTGACCACAACCCTCTGAACTCTATCTTTCAGCCAATTTCCAGTTCACCCCACTGTCCTTTCATCTAAGCCACCTTCCTAAGCTTACCTATAAGGATGCTGTGGGAGACAGTGTCAAAAGCCTTGCTGATGTTGAGGTAGACAACATCCACTGCTTTCCCCTCGTCCACCCAGCCAGTCATGCCATCATAGAAGGCTATCATGCCTTGGTGAATCCATGTTGACTACTCCTGATAACCTTCTTTTTATCCACATGCTTAGACATGACATCCAGAATGAGCTGCTTCATCACCTTTACAGGGATGGAGGTGAGGCTGACCGGCCTGTAGTTTCCTGGGTCCTCCTTCTTGCCCTTTTTGAAGATTGGAGTGACATTGGCTTTCCTCCAGTCCTCGGACACCACTCATATTCGCTGTGACTTTCCAAAGATGATGGAGAGTGGCTTAGCACTAACATCTGCCAGCTCCTTCAACACATGTGGGTGCATTCCATCGGGGCCCTTGGATTTGTGGGTGTTTAGTTTGCCTAGATGATCTCTAACCCAATCCTCCCTGACCAAGGGAATGTCTTCCTCTCTCCAGACTTCCTCTCTTACCTCCAGGGTCTGGGATTCCTGAGGACTGACCTTGGCAGTAAAGACTGAAGCAAAGAAGGCATTCAGTAACTCTGCCTTCTCTGTATCCTCTGTCACCAGGGTACCCTCCTCATTCAGCAGTGGGCCCACATTTCCCTAGTCTTCCTTTCGCTACTGACGAACTTTAAGAAACCCTTCTTGTTTATTGACATCCCTTGCCAGCTTTAATTCCAAGTGGGCCTTAACCTTCCTTGTTGCAACCCTGCATACTCTGACAGCGTTCCTACAATCCTCCCATGTGGCCACTCTGTTTTTGCTCACTCCGTAAACTACCTTCTTCCAGTTAAGCTTTTCCAGAAGCTCCTTGCTCATCCATGCAGGTCTCCTGCCTCCTTTGCTTGATTTCTTACTCATTCGTCTCATAATCAGTTTGGCTCTGCTTTCAACCAGTGGAGCTGCTGGGGAAGAAAGCAGTCATCAGTGAGCACAATTCCTGCTGTATGTGGGAAAAAATCATTTACTGGCTTGGGTGATAGGGGAGGACTCCACTGGGAACAAAGTCCCCCTCGCAGCCACCTCCCTGGCACACGGTCTGCAAAAAAGAGAGCTTTCCACCTGTTTTCTAGATTTGCCTTTCAGAGGCTCTATTGTGCTCTAGGCTGTACAAACTGGCAGGGAGACAAGCAGGGATTTACTGAAGGGAAGGAAAAGAGAAGGTTGTTCCTTCTCTCCCACATACCAGCATGGCTGTCGCAGCATCTACTCACCAGCACAGGCAAAAGGGAGGCTTTGACCTTGCAGTTGCACCAAAGTCACAGAGAAACCTCTGTGTCTGCAGAAGTTTACTTGTCAGTAGAAAAAACCAGCATGTAGGAGAGGAAAGAAAGGCTGAAGGAAACACTGTGACTAATCCAGCATCCTCTGCAGCTCAGTGATGATTAACCTTTCTTCTGCTCCATCTTAATATCACTGTAATTGGCAGTCGCTTTCTAGTGACTGGTTTTTTATTTCCCGTGTGTGCCAGGAGATACTCCCCCTCTTTCTTTGAGGACTGGGTTTCATCTCAGCTTTATTTGGTGTGAGGCAACTGATCTTTTGCACATACTGAATTACATAGCCTGCAGCGGTTTATGTTGTAGCGTAGGGGCTGCAGCGCTGTGCTGAGCTAAGCGCATGCTCTGGGGTTCAATGAAGACAGGCTGATAAGGCCCTGAGGGATCCATCTGCACAAGTGGGAGGGACGCAGGATACGGCTGGGCAGAGTAAAGGGAGCAATTGAAAGTGATGTGATATCCTCCCCACTGAGGTTAGGAAATGCAAGAGTTTTTCCTCTCTGGTGGTGTCAGGACAGGTACTAAACCAAAAGGTTGGACCAGCTGGAGAGAAGATTTGCTTTGGACTGATCTGCTAAGGAGGAGTTAAGAGGATGCTCCATCCTCGGAGGCATGGTCCAGGGAATTTGCAGAACTCATGGTAATTTCTGGCACTATGGAAAAAAAACTATGCAATGAATAAACTCAGGGGAAAAATAGTTACCAAGAAATGCCGAACGACACTCAAGGGCTGTCTTAGTTCAGTGGTCATGCCCATTAGAGTCAAGTATACACTTATTTCCAAGGACCCGCCAAAGGTTTTATTCAAGAACTCCAGCACACCCCTACCACTGCTCAGCCACCGTGGGTTTAAGTTGGATGTTTTCATCCTGCCACCTTTTTCTCTTTGGTGGATGTAGCTGGGAGATGTGGGGCTGACATTGCTCCCTTTGCAGAAAAATCCTGCTGGAATTTGTCTTGTTTAATGGAAAGGTAACTCTGTCTCCAGAGTGTCAGGAGCCGTGGGGAGAACAGGCTGCAGCTTATGGCGAGATGCCCGAGTTAACTTTAAACTAACTGGATTGGGGGCTGCAAAAATCTCATATAAATTACAAATTCTAGGTAAGGATTATGAGGCCTTTTTTCATTATCCTCTTTTAAGTGGATTAGACCATGCTGGTAGAAAGTGAACAGACATGGAATGAGACTTACACTCACACCAGATCTGAGTATGTTTGTCAAGTTATTACACACACAGCAATAAGAGGCAGCAGGATTCCAGTAATAGTCAACTTAATGTGTTGTTAGTTTCAAGCAATTGTACATTTTTTCTCTGCAGAAGAATTGTTTGCTACACAAGCACATTACATTTAGGAATAAATAAAAACATACTCTAAATCATAGCATTAGTGTGGCCTCATTTTCTGTCTCCTGGGACAATACAGTTCCAGTAAACTGATTCTGGATGAATTCTGCTTCACTGGGACACTGTATGCAGTCCATGAGCATCTGTAAACCTTTCATAATGCACTAAACATAGTTAACAAAGATGTATACCTACTGTACCACAGGTATATTTTCTCCAAAACCACAGTGGATTTCTTGCCAACTTTCCACTGCAGACTCCATTTTCTCTTTCCTGTTCTAGGAGGCACACTTAAAAAAATCACAGTGATCTCCTGTCTAAAAGAAAAGGCTCATGTTGAGCAGAGGATTGCTTGCCAAAACCTGAACAGTTTTGGGTCTGCTATTTTTGAATTGTGAATCCTAGGAATAAAATTAAGATGCAAGCTAAAAAGAAGAAGGGTACTGATGACTCTAAAAGTTTTGGTAACATCTATCCACACCTTCATGTCTGATCTCCAAAGCAACTTGCCCTAGAAACTCCATGTGAAGTTCATAATAAGGTGCACTATGTTCACAAGGAAGGGAATAAACTTTGCTAATCACTACAAAGAGTTTATTGTCCCAGTAGTGAAAGAAGCATTTGACAAGTTGTTCTCCAGTGATCTGGATCTGCTAAAGGACCCATCGTGGAGCAAGAGAAATGTTTAAACAACTCAAATAACAATTTAAAGCCTTCTTTTTATTAAAAAGAAAAAAAATTCTGGCCTTTTTCCTTTTGGAAATTGCCTTAAAAATATTAC
The DNA here is from genome assembly GCF_034619465.1 of Leptosomus discolor. Classification (NCBI taxonomy): domain Eukaryota; kingdom Metazoa; phylum Chordata; class Aves; order Leptosomiformes; family Leptosomidae; genus Leptosomus; species Leptosomus discolor. The sequence continues at coordinate 16,116,357 of NC_141395.1, read as the reverse complement.
CCTATTGCTGGGCCTGACAAGGCTGTGAGTTTTTAAAATAAATAGGTAAAATCACAGCTTGCCTGCAACCTTACCAGCTGTGCTGCTGCCTGATGCCTCCCCAGCTACCACACAACAACTCCTAAGTCAATTATGCTCCTGGCAGAGCTGTGTGTGCATTTGCTGGGAGCTGCCACATTTTGGGAAATTTGGGCTCTTTTTTTTACATATTAACCTTCAGTCTGAATTTCCTGTGGCTCTGATGGATGCTTGTAGAAATAACCATGCTCTCTTTAATGGTGTTATCTCTAAGGAGGGAAGCAAAAGCTCTGAAAAATAGAACAGCCTTCTCAACCTGAATTGAGCCCTGTACCAGTGTTTCTTTGTATTCCTGTGTGTTTTTCCTCTTTCCTCTCCTTAGACCCATAACCCGGAGCTGGCAGGTTCTTGAAGGTTTATAAAGCCACTTTTCCCCTATCAAAGTTTATTTGTAGCGAGAGACACAAGAAAAGGTATGGACACTAGTGAATGAATAGCAAGGAACTTTTAAAAACAGAATAAAATATAAATAAATCTGAAATAATACACCTTTGTACTTCTGGGGCTATTTAAAAAAGTCTGTAAAATTTTAACCCAGAATCTCATTGAATTGTTTTAAAGCCTAAGTTCTGTCATTGGTTTACCACTTGGATTAGAGCACATAGGTTTGACTATCCCATATAGTAGTAAGCTCTCAGTGTGTGTGTTAGGAAATACTTTTAACCTTGATTTCAGCCACGAAAATGTTTCAGCATACTAACAGTCTCACTGAAGTCAAGAGAATCAAGAACACAATTTAAGATAAAAAAACATGTAAGTAAACTGAGAAGCAGTATCCCTCAACAGGGAGATCTTCTTCTCTTTGGTAGACTACACTTCCACTTGCAAATGTCCCAGACCTCCCAGGAACTAAGCTGTCTTCATTTCCAATTTGTACCCTACTGAGAAAGATAATCCTCACTCTTAAAACTGTTGACATCTGCACTAAGTTTCTCAGCAAATATGTATTTACCATTAAAAATGAAAACATGACCCTCATCTTATTTTGTAAGCATGTTTCATGCTCTTTCTTTAATCATTTAGTTTCCCTGATTTAGACACTTTCCTTTGTTTTTCATAATTAGCCCTGCAGATTAAGAGCATGACAATTTGTGCAAAGGCTTATTAATTATTGGTAATAATTATCAGCAGCAGAACTGCAGACGCATTTAATCTAACTCTGTGGAGGAAGGGAGGAGGGAAGGATTGGCTGATATGAATGTACTGTTCCTTCATTTTTTCCCCTTTCTGGTGCATTTTCTGTTGCTCCTTGCTAGCTCACACTGAATCTCCTTCCCTCTCCTCAAGGCTGCTGGATGGCATTTCTGTACCTCTGTATCAAAATGCCTAGGACTGAAAAATGTTGCATCTACTGATGTTGTGGAAAATACCATCCCTTCCTCGGCACAGCCATTTTAGTGTAATTTCTAAAAGGAAATTCAGATTGGCTGCAAAATGATTGAAATGAGGCAGGCAATCTGTGAAACTCTTAATTTTCATAATTCTGCTTAGAACCCTGTAATAAAGAATTGTTTGGTGCCCTACTAGTTATGATAATTCAAATGAAATAAATTAAAATATTATTTTCAGTTCAACTGGAAACAAAACATCCTGGAAATTTTCAGAGGCAAAACAAACCTAAACTGCTCTAGTTCTGGGCTAAAAAGAATCGTTTGGGTTTTTTTGTCAAAATACTTTTTACTTTTCAGTTCATCACATGCCTTTAATGAAACCGCACATCAGTTTGAAGATGTAACACTCAACATCAGCTGCTGAAAAGGTTTAATTTAGAAAATATTGTGATTATTTTTCTCATTTCTTTTGTTAATCATAATTACTTTATGAGTATTTTTAAGCTCTTAACTTAAACAATTAAAAATGTATTCTTCAAGCACTTCCATCATCTGAGATCTCCTTCTCCTTGGGAAAAACAAAACAAAACACAATAAAAACACACAAAAAATGACTAGAACATCTAGTCCATCTTCTCCTCCTGTAACTTATTTAATTTCTCTTATGATTCTCCTGGTTATCTTTATTAGCTACAAATCCAGGCACTGACCTTTCTCTTGGCTTAGGCTTGGAAATGTAATTTTCCACTGTACTTAAAAATCTTGTTCTTCTGACCATACTTTTCATCATACCACATGGTCCTTGGCAACCACAGAGTCCACATTTCTTCCTAACCAGGCCCAGTCTGACCACTCAACATAGGCACACATCCATGCCCAAATAATTTTACATTATCTCCCTTGTATCTGGAAATGTTATTGGTGCCAAATGACAAATGATATCAGCTTATGCTTTTATCATAGTAACTTCATTATCTTTTTTTTTTACACTTTGTTCTTGCCCACAATTTTTCCATATTAATATTAAGCATAATTCAATATGTTAATTTCTAGCTTGCACTACTGTTCTTCCCTGGATTTTTCATTTTGATCCTCCTTCACTTTTAGGTTTTTAGCTTCCACTTGTTGGTTTGATTTTTTTTCACTACTTCTCTATATTCGTTTGATTTGGCAGCCTTTCTGATGACCTGGGCAGTTCTAGTTCCTCAGAGATGGAAAGGCAGCTGGGAGGTGAAGCAGCTAATGGGAATCAGATCATTTTCCCTCTTTAGTCATTAAAAAAAGTTGTTCAGCCCATTACAATAACCTGCTATATCTCAAGATCTCAAAGCCACTGCTGACCCTTTGACCAGCACCGTGGGTAATGAGCACTGAGCTGAGCCACCTTTCTTGTCCTTCCTTTGCTGCATGCCTGAGACTTGCAGTCCAAATATCCTATGAAATGAGAACAGCGGCATATTCTGTGCTGGGTACATTGAGCCCAGATCTGTGCAAGTGGGGAAGCAAACCAGCCCAAGGGCTCACATCGCTGACTTGCATCCCCCCTCGCTTTGGTGCTCTGGGCTATGTGGGACATGCCTTGCTGCCCTCAGCCATTTGATGGTTAGATGTAGACAGTTTGGAGTAAGGTAGGGGCTGCCTTGAAGGAATTTGTTCCCAGGTGGGATTTCTCTGGGCCTCCAGGGGAAAATTTAACCCTTTTATTTCCGCAGGAGGAGGCAACACCTTAAATTGCTTCCACAGCCATTGCCCTCATGCTGGTGAAGTCTGCTGCTGTAGTCTTTGCTACCTCCCTTGCCCTAGAAAACATCCCTTTTCCTAATTGACTTGGAGTGCACAGTGCTGCTACAAAGCTAACAAACCTTTATCTGTGCCGAGAGCAGCGCAGGAAGGTGCCAGCAGGGCAGACAGCTCTCTCAACTACAAACTGCCACATCTCCCAGTAGTGAAGCAATCTGCTGCCTTGCTCCAGAAACGCTGCTATTTTCTCTTTCTTCCTCTCACAATCTGATATACCCTGTAATCTGAAACATTTATCGACAACTTAAGTTTTCACTGGAACCCTTAGTGTGTTCTCCTTTACTTTAACATCCTTCTAATTTCTAGCCAGCTGCAAGCAGATACCTCCTCCTGGCAACCTTGTGCTTTGCTTCCTTTCCCAGATTTTCATTTTCTGGTGGCAATTTGGCCCCTCCACAAACCTTACTATTCTCTTGAACTCCTTTTTTACTGCTCCCTTTCTGTCATTTAAAGGAATAAAATCCTATCATTGCCTTCTCTGAGAGCCAAAACTCCAGCAAGGGACCTGTATTTTGATGGCACATCAAACAGTATCACTGATGGACCTCTCAAGCAAGAGAGTCAGAGGAGCCTGTACTGTCCATAATGGGATAGCTTTTGGGAAGGGCTTCAGTCGCTTCTTCACCTGCATTAGGTCCTCTATGGGGCTGCTGTGTGTAGATACATTGTTTTATAAAAACAATGCAAGGAGGGCAGGGAGGAGCTTTACAGCACATGACTTTCTGGGAGATGTAGCATGAAGTCCTCAGAAATAAAGTGAAGACTTATTTTACATGAAACAAAAAAAGCTACGCTTGCAGAAAAAAACCTACTTCAGACTCCCCTTGAGATAAATGCAGTTAGAGGTAAAGAACAGCCAGAGGAAGCCATTTGTCACGCAGAACAATGATGCCTTACTTTAATTGGTCTCACAAATCTAGTAACTAGGCCACGTATTTTTGATATCCATCTACTGACACCTTTTCTTAATCAGTCAGCTATTTGAATATGTGCAGATGTTGCTCTCAGACAATGGGAACTCCACAGCATTTTTACAAGGTGTACCAGAAGGTGTTGTTTAAGATGGAAATCCACTTTCGCTTGGTGTAAAGGCTGTGGGAATAGGGTTGCTGAAGAGATGCCAGCTCTGTAACACAGGCTGAGTGTACCAAGGACAGCGGTAGTGAAAGCAGGGACCTTGTTCAGTGTGAGGACAGGAGTGCAAGGAGGGGAAAGGAAAATAATTCATATTTGCCAAAGCCCTCCATTCCCAGCCCCTTGTAAACATGCACACATTTTCTCTTGAAAAGTGATGCTCAGCCATTGCACAAGTGAATTCTTGGTGGTGATGTGGTTCATGAGATGAGGTGACACGCATGGGTTGGAGGCTGTTGGAGCACTTGGTATCAGCCATGTTTACAGAGTTTTTTGGTGTCATTCCCACGCTGATTGATGAGAAGAAAGAAGATTGGTTGATGTTTTTGTTTTTGTTTTTTCCCTCAAAGGGCTGCTACTATTTGGATTCTTAAAAAATCTCACATTTCATTACATATAGTCTCTTAAGGACAAAATGTATCCTTTGGCTGTTATATCTCAGTCAAAGTGCTTTCTCTGTATTACTTTCTTCCTTACAAGCCTTGCTGGGAAAGTGAAGTACATGAAATAGGAACAGACATTTGACATCCCTTTGGAGATTCATCCAGAAATAAGTGTTAGTACTTTTATATCTGATGATCACTAAAATCTACAGCCATGTCGGTGCCTCAGTGCCTGCTGGCAAGAGATAGGAGATCCCAAGGTTGGAGCAAACGGGGAAACTGAGGAACAGCAGCAATGGGAATGAAGCATTTGGAAAATGCTTCAGAAGCTCCTCTGTGAGCATACGGTGAGAAAGCTCTCCTGACTCACAGTACCTACCTGCAGTACTTGGAATAAGAGTAGGTAATGTGAATACAATGTTGACTAAGCTCCTTTTTAAAAGTAGACTTGCATTATGTGCCTCACTTTAAGTAAATAAACACATCCAACAGAGATTTAACACTGAGATGTCTGAAGAACATCCAAGGATATCGGTTGTCAAGATTAAAGAGTCCCACTTTATCATTTAACAAGTAGATTTTGAAAATCTGCTTTTTAGCTTCAGTAGTTAAAGCCCTAATCTGACAGTAATATATATGCTTAATTACCTTCAAGAATCAAGACATCAGAAAAAAATATGGTGATAGCAACAGAAGGGACCACTGGTGTTAACTGTGTCCAGCTTCCCAGTACTGCAGGCAACTGTTCCACATAATTTCTTTCATACACTGAATCATATTTGCTCTTAACTCCAGTTAGAAAGTTAGCCTTCCCTATGGCTGGCTGTTCTTTCTAGCTTCACTGCTTTCTTGGACAGGGAAGATTTTTATTTTTTTTTTTATTCTTTAGTCTAAGTATCTTCCTGGAGAGGCCACAACTCTTACATGTTACTAAGGTCAGATTCAGAACCCTGAAATTGCCAAGCTCCTTTTTGCTTCTCCTCTTAACCCTGTTTCCTCAATACAGGTGGGACATTTGTTACTGTCCAAGCATATCCCATTCATGAAAACTTGACAGATTTATTAAAGATCCTTGTACCTTAAATTTCCAAATGGTGGGGTGAAGACAGTCTGACTTCTTCAGCTTTATCTCACTCACTTCCAAATTTTCCTTCTGTCTCAGATATGGTCATGCTTTCTCTGCTCTCTTGACCCCACCCTGCCTTTGTCCCCATGGCTGACACCACTGCTGATACTGAAAATTGAGACAAAGTATGCAGGACCACGCCGAGATTGTGTTTCATCTCTGCTCTATCCTCACTGCTTAGTGGCCCAATATGTTGCCTGTCACCTGAAGCAGTATCTGAGCCTTAGGATTATTGGTCGCATTTATTTTTCACATATGCCTGGAAGCCAGTCTACCTTAATGACACAATTCTCACTAGTCTCTCTCTTCCTCTAATAACATTACAGAAATTGCTATTCATATCCAATGCTGAACCTGGAGGGTGGAGCATCTATAACAAACTTCCAGCACTACTCAATAGAATCTCTTATTACTCTTCCCGTAAGCAATTTTACACAAATGTAGTCTATTATTTTGTCCATCCTATCCCTTTTTGTTCATTCTGTTGCATCAAGCAAGGCCACTCAACCACCTTTGCCTTTCTTTCTGTTTCCATAACCATTATAACTATTGTCATTTTTTGCTATGTTTATGTTAATCTATTAATGTCTGATTTCACATTGAGCATCAGTTGTTCTAGGCCCTCTGTTTTATTGTATGTGTACCTTGGATTAACACACCAAGTTTCACTGGTAATCCTCAATGTCTTGACCAGGCCAGACAAGGTCATTTTAACAATTGTACTGCCATCCTGACAACTGGGAAGTCCCACTGTATGTTTGTCTAGTAACACACCTCTGTTAGTATGCACTAATGGAGCCAGTGGAGACCATTGGGCAGTGAGGACCTTTGTTTTGGTCCAGTATGATCATTATAATATGCCAGTCTCAGCAGTACTAGGCTTCCTTTCTCTTCGCTGTTCAAAGTTTTGTTTCGGTCCAGTAAGATCATTATAATACGCCAGTCTCAGCAGTACTAGGCTTCCTTTCTCTTTGCTGTTTATTTCCCTGTTCACTTCTATTCTCTTCATTTCTGCTTTCTTGTATAGTTGATTTTCTTTCACTCTGCAGCAAATGCAGGGGTGGACTCTACACACATAACTCTCTTCCCATTATTTAGCTTGAAGTTCATCTACTTGGTCTCATCTGCCTTGACCCCATGATGCCTTGGCAGAGGTCAGTAACATCTGACATGCACTGAGAATATGAATCAAGTAATATTACAGACAGTTTTGCACAATACAGGAAATGAGGAGGCAGCCCATGTAATTGTGAGGCAGTGGTCAGAAAGCAAATGAAAAGATATAGTTAATTCCCCACACTGTGCACTACTAAACTGTTGAACTCATGATGTATTCAAACAGAGGAATTCAAGAAGAGATTTAACAAATTCTAGGAAGAAAAATCTACAAACACTTTTATGCACAAAGAAACAACCTGAGGCTCAGGACGATTCTTTGAGCCTTTGATTTGCAAGGAGCACCAGCCCAGTGTTGCTCTGTCCTTTCAAACCATCTTTAAGCTTCAAATCATGGTCACTAGAGGGACAGGACCCTGAACTAGGCAGCATTCATGTAATTCAGATAACCTTGTATTACTTAGGGAGAGTCTACCCTTCTATGCATCCCCAGTTTGTGGACATTTTTCTGATTACACTGCTTTAATTCAAGGCAAACGGAGAGGATTTGGAAGCTTCCAGGTGGTCTTACTGGTTAATCTCAAAACCTCTCAGCAGTACTTCTTCCCAATATGTTGGGTCAGTCTTGTGGCCAGTCTTGGCTCTCGGTGTTGGGAAGCAGAGCTGCACTTCTAGCTGTATCCCAGGTTGCCTCCAGAGTGCTTCTGCACGGCTCAGCTCCCTGTGTGCAGAAAGGAAAGTTCTTTATCTCCTGAAAGGGACTGTGAGAATAAACAAGCAAATTTCTGAAAAGTACCTTGGAACTGCTGTCTCAGTGACTGGTGAGAGAACAGGGCATCCAGTAATGGTGATTTGAGTTTTGATGATTGTTTTGACTGTCTTGATTACCAGACTTTTTTTTGTGGGTTTTTGTTTGGGTTTTTTTTGTTTGGTTGGTTTTTTGGTGGTTTTTTTTTTTTTTTAATGGGATGAATGGAAATGAAAAACTCCCATCTTGCTCTTGCCGTATATGTTGACTAGCAGCCAAATCTGTAGTGCTGGCATTACACAACAGTATAAAGTAATAATTGAGACAGAGAGAGGTTGCATTTCCCATCTGGCCAGGTCCATTTGTTCGGCTAGTCTAATGCATTCTGCAAAGAGGAGAGAGAGAGAGACTGCTTCTGCCCTCTGAAAAGCAGAAAGCATTATGAAAAATAATGAAATACAGTAGATCCCTGATTATCCAGATGCCACATGGAAAGCTGAATAAGCCTGCGTAACAGAGGTTTCAGAAATTCAAGGGACTTGTCAGCATAATTAATAGATATTGGGGAACATGCCTGTGTTTTGAATAATAGAAAGTTTTGGACGACTGAGGGGCAGATGACCCAAGGTTATATTGTAATACCGAAGCTACATTTTAGCTTCCATAGCTCTCATCCTAAAAGTCTTTCCTAATGTCTGATTACCATCAGAAAATGTACTCTGTTAAAAAGAGAGAGAAAGAGACAGTAATTGTCATGGGTACTGCTTACAGAAAAATGAGACCAAGAATCCTGAGGTTACTGAGGAAGGGAACAATAGCTAACAATGTTGGTTTTTTTCCTCCAGAAGTGATTAATTTAACCAAAGTGAAACTACACAACAGCCTACAGAAGGGATAAGCTCCCGCTTGTTTTAATTCCCTAGGACTGTCCCTTTTTCACAGCATCCATTCATGCAGCACACATTTGTCCACTCACAAAAGCTGCCCTCACACATGTCCTTTTAGGTACCATTCATGAAACATTGCAGGGTAACAGCTGGCAGAAGCTGATATTTAAATGGAACACTTTAATGGCAATTAGAATAATTTATTCCCATTCCATTTGTAAAGCTAAGCTCCATTCTGCTCTAAACATAAGGCATATGAATAGATAAATGGATAGCCATGCCCGTATCACACTGTCAAAACTAACACTGGTTGACCACAGGGCAAGACTACATTTGGCTTCTCACTCTGCAAATGTTGCTTTTCCAGAGATATCTGAAATGTTTTTCTACATCCTCAATGGATTTTTGATCACCATCTTGTGAGAAAATCCTCATGAGGAGAAAAAAATCTATTTTCTATACTTGGGATCTGAAAATAAACCTTAGCTGATTTTAAGCTTTGAGACACTGAGAACTGATAAAGGTTTGGTCAATTTGCTCATCCATGAAGCTGTTCAGAGACCACCTCTTTCTGACAGGGCCAGCAGTGAGTTTGCAAATCAACATCATAATGTCATTTTGAAAATGTTTTTACCAATTATTGTATTTGAAAATATATGCATATATGTAAAAGTTCCATTTTTTTTACAAAAATCCCAAATTAGAGGATTTTTTTCCCCTCAAAATGCATACACTCAAAGTGCTATTACTGACAGAAAACTTTTGATCATATCTGTTTCATTCTTATACTTCATAGCTGAATATTTAATCCACTGACAAGCAATGCAATGTTTTAACTTAATGGCTTCAAAATTGCACTGAAGAAGATAATAAACCCCTTGTTTTGACCTGGATGTTATAGCTGTACATCAGATGCAGCTTTGTCTCCTTTCCTGTGGCACAGCTCCTTGCGCAAGGTGACCACAGAACATTGGCCCTCTCTGGTTAAATCAGCTTTGCTATTCTCACTTGATGGCAAGACAAGGACTACTCTCCGCTTTCTCCTCTCCTAATGCTACCATTGTTTAGCTTTTGTGTGGCTATTCCTGAACTTCATGGGTAAACAAATCTAGGCTAAAATTCACTTTTGTTTGTTTGGGGATTTTTTTGTTGTTTTCCTGGGAGTGGGTGGGACACAGTAGCAGGGACATTTCTTTCTGGAGGTAAGATTCAGCTTCTGCTGACATAAAGTGCATGTTGAACCATGGCATCCAGTAATGTACTCGGTTTGGTGTTCTGGCTCATGAGCTCCTGAAGCCATATCACATTATACGTGTCAGCCCTTAGGTTTCGCAGTTCTTGTGCAACATTTCATTGCCATCTCCTGATTCATATGATAGAAATTATAAGACGGTGTATAATGAGGGTATTAATGCTTACCTTACTCCATGGCATGCTCAGGAGACAATTGGTATATGCAATATTCTTTGAAAAGTCAAAATTCTGTGGAATTACTAAGTATTTTTTTATGCCTATCATTATATGTTTCATCAACAGTTACTCATTTTCTCTATTAGCAACAAATTTAGGACAGAAGCGTGGAAAACACAGGGATGACTGCACAAACACAAGACTGAGCATGCTTTGCTGTCTGTGAGAAAGGTGCAGAAGGGATCAATTATTAGAACTACACACATCCGTGCTTGAAATTAAAATATGAATAAAGTTCAAGGACGTATAATGCAGAGCTCATTTTTGAACATCCAGGCTTCACAAGGCAGTCGGTTCAGGACCTAGGGCATTTTATTTGGTATATTCATTTTTCAAGGGATCCATGGTGAATTCAAATGGTGAGAACTCATACATCTCTGTTTTAATTTACTGCAGCAAAGCAACTAGATACTTCTTACAGCAAATCAGCTCAGACGATGAACATGCATAACGTGTTTTTTGTTTTTCTATCAGCACTATTTTGCTTGCATCAACAAGTTTATGACGTATGAGCCCATAATACTATTTCCTGGACTGTACACAGTGAAAATGAATGAGGTAAAAGCCCCGCAGCAACACCCCATTGCCTAAAACAGTTAGACCAGCCTGAATGAGGAAGGCCAGAAGAAGTCTCGCTTTAATTCTAGGGTTTTACCAGAGCAAGATCTATTCAGAAACGGTGAAGTTTGCATTGTGAGGTCTGGCCGCCACGTAGTCTAACGCCGGCAGATGGCTCTGTGTGATACCTGGAGTTAGGGCCAGCTCTGGGCTCCAGTAACAAAACAGAGCAAAGCCTGGAGCTGACACTACATAGTGGAAACTATGTTTTATGCCAGCGCTTTCTTAAGGGTAACAAATAGATGACTTTAGGAAAAAAAGGAAAAAAAGAACAAATGCATCCCAGGAAAATCGTTTATTGCATTACGGAACATAAAGACTATCTGGGTTGCCAGCCAAGGAACAGTCATGATTCATTTGGGTCTGACAAGAAAAAAATCCAACCAGCTAACTGACAGACAAAAAAATTACCTCAAGTGTGAAAGGAACACTTAATTTTTATAAATATATAGGAAATTCAAAATGGGTGAAGTTAAAAATATCCTTTTTTGCAACCAATCACTCAAAATTTATGAGATTGACAGTTTTTACGCAAGTATTTTAACCATTAACTGATATGAAAGCCTGACATAATAACGTAAGTCCTTATATGCCTGTATGCTGTGATCCTCTCCTCCTTCCAGCATCCCTGTCACTAACATCACAGACACACACAAATCTCAGTACTTGATAGATACATGTGAGTAGTCAGTCGTGCATTTGTTTTGAAAGTCGTGTTATACATATTGATACATATGCTATTAGTATATAATTCAGAGATTCACAACCAGGAAAGAGGTTGATTGCCTTCTATTCTTATTTTCAAGATAACCAAATCTTACACATCAGGATAAAACATATTTTGCAGGTCTTGACCAACCTCTCCAATCTTGCAACATTTTTTTTTGCAGTGAAAATTTCAGAGTTTGACCTGATATTTTTGTTATTATATCTGTCCTCTTGCTTACATATAAAATCACCTTCATCATTCTTACATCAAGTATTCAGTTGACATCGTGGTCCTAAGACGGTACCAGAGAACAAAGGATCTGAGAGAGAGGATAGATGCACAGCAGCCTGCTAAGCAGCACAGGAATCACCGGAGCAGTGGGGGCCGGTGCTGGTGCAGGTAGACAGGTCAGGTGAAGGCTGAAATGGGAGAATGGATGGATGTGGGAGGATGTGACCAAGAGATCAGCAAGGAGACTGAGAGGGCAGGATGAGAGAGCCAAGGAAGAAGAGATAATGAGATTACAGGATCTGAGAGTTCAGTTGAAAACTAGCTTGGCAGGTAGGTGTGAGGGAAAGTTCAAGGAGGTCAATGTACTCTTGTTGGAGAAAGTGGCGATGCACCGCAGGGGAGGGGTAGTCCAGGACTGCAGCAGCCAGGGAGGCCACTGTGAGGTGGCTTCAGAAACAGATATTAAGCTGGTGAACTTAATTGCTGAACTATTTGAGCAAATTAATTACGTAAATGTTGCATGTTCCTCATTTAACAAATGGAAAATTAAAGAGGCTTAAATTGCAAAGCAAACAGCAATTAAACGTGCAGCATCTGCACACGTGTGTATGCACCTGGATACCAAATAGCTGTTATCAGGGCCAGGACAGTTTGCTTCAGTGGTAGCAGCTGAGGGGTAAAAAAAGAGTGATGATCTGACACACTGGTGAAAAAGCCAGTAGGTGCTGCAACACTTTTAGGGGACACACTTCCAACTAAATCATAAATATTTTAATTATCTTCCATAAATCTTTCTAATGTATTTGCATGCAACGGAATACTAGAACTCAAAAGTTAAATCTGTGGTACATATGCATGCATGCATATTGTTTTTGGAAACAAGTCTGACGTAGAAGTGACTCATTAAGCCTTTGTAGTTTTTAATCAAAACAAAAAGAAGTCTGGATGCAATACACAATACAGAAGTGAACAGAAAAGTGTCAGGCAGGGTGTCAGCCTTGAAATTCAGATTAAGGCAATTACTCAAACAAAAGGCACAAACAAGAAAGCCAGATGTAGTAAGCACTCAAACAAACACCCTCTTCAGAGGAAAGCAAGCAGAGTGAAGAGCTGCCATTCAACCCGAATGTGATGCCCTAAGGCTGAAATATAGCAGCTGGGGAACGACTGCAGAATTTCGACTGAAGTGCAGATCAGCTTGATGTTGTTCTGTGCGTGGCATGTGGAAATGGGTTCAGCGCTACCCGAGAGAGTGGGGCCAAGGCAGGTTCTAGGCTTGGCGGAGGCTTTGTCCACGCCAGGGTGTTGCTTAGGCAGGGTCAAAGGGCACTGATACCCGGCTGCAGAAACGCAACGGAAACTCAAAAAATATGTTGATCTTATGTCTTGTGACAAACTGCTGCTCACCTTGCCATCTGATAACTTCTTTCTATTTCACAGACGCTAACTGCTCGCCTCTCTTTCTCAGCTCCTGTAATCTTTTTCCCGTAATCTTTCTCTAAGAGCATTTCTACTCCTCTTGGGTGCCAACCTCCCTTTCCCTTCACGTACCTAATTGATTAACATATTTAGGCTAACCTGAGGGCATTATTTCTAACCAGTGGTCACAGCTTGACTCTGCATCTTTGCTGGGACTGATGAAGGAAATGCATATCTGATAACTTGCATGCTTTTCTACCCCTAAAGGGTGTCAGCTCCAGGCTATGACTCTTAAATGCAACGGCTGCATTTTTGCCTCATTAAAGTAAATTTCCTGGGAAAACTAACTAAGATTTTAACCTGAACCCAGAAGAGGAAAAAATAAAGATGAATGTGTCAAAGGCATAGACTTTCCAGCCCGCACTGAATGCCCTATGTGGCAATTCTCTTTTGACCACAGGAATTACTAAAGCCCACAAAAATATCTGCTCCAGTCCAGAAATGAGTGTGACCCTGGAAGCGTGGGCAGTTCCCTGGGTAGGAATGACAAAGCTTCACTGGTATTCTTCCTGTCAGCTTCCAGGCATGGGCACAACTGCCTGTAACTCGCAGTGCTGAGCAGCGCCAATCCAGACTTGAAGGGAACCACACCGATACCCATGAATTAGTCACTGCCCTGTTCATCCTTCCAGGGCAGCCTGACCCATCTGACTTTCTCTCTCATATTGCTCAAAACGAGAACTGTCTCTGCAGCTGATCAGTGACTGAAGTACTTAATGCAGGCAAACGTTTTGGTTTTACTTCTCATATAGCACGTGAACCCACAGATTTATATGCATGCAATGTACAGTTTTGAAGATACATCCAGTGCTCTGTCTAGCCACAAAAGGCCTCATTACCCTTGTAAAGCAGACAGTTTACACCTTGTGAGAGGCCACAGGCTGAGGCTGGGGCCCTGGAGTAAGCTCCCAGCCAGAGTGGCGTGGGAGGAACCAGCCCCTGAGCATCCCCACAGAAACGGGTCTGAGCCTGAACCCTGAGGATGGAGTTCCCAGGGCACTGGGGGGAAATTTCTCAAAAATGTTTCTTAATTTGATTTCTGATTCAGATTAGGACTTTGCTGATCTACGAATAAATAGTTTAACGGATATTGAGAATCCTTCTTGGCCCTCCTATTGATATGTTTTCAGACCCTGGGTGCAGCACTCCTTGTCTGTGTGAGAGTTTCATTCCAGGTCTGTTGTGCTCCTCCACACAGCATTTATCTGAAAATGGAGCTGGACATCTCAGAAAACTGTACAGACTCTGCTGTTGTCCAATTGAGGTTTACATGAATCTATGCCAGCATTGTGAGGTACTGAACCTTCTCACCAGGACACTATAAGCCTGGACTCCCAAAAGGTCCAGGATCAGTCCCTACAGCGTGCTCAGAAAATGACTTTCAGTCAAAACATTAGCAGTCACAGGTTATCTGCAATTCTCTTAAATATAAGCACTTTTAATATGTCCTCTTCCTTTTGTTCTCTCTGAGCCTCAGGACTTTTTAGTGATATAGTTGTTGTTTTTGTTTACTCAACTGTGTAATACCCGCAGAGTTTCCTTCTCAAAACCACACCTAGAAACAGTCCTAGTGCGACTGCTGGAGTGAGCAGCACTCTTGTTCTGCACTAAATCAAGGGAAAGTCAAACACTTTTTTGTAACCTGAATTTGAGCTTACACGGGGTTTGTAAAGACAGAAATATTCCCACCACTAACAAAACCTCAAAGTGCTGAATCGATGATAGCATTCATCACAAGGTGTCCCATGAATATGCATGCCTGTTTTCTTCCAGAAGGCTGTAATATGTGAACTACACAGGGAGAGAAGGAGATGGATAGAGAGGGCACACTAACCCAGTTAATGGGTAGCAATCTGATAAAATAAATGCTAAGGTCAGTCTTCCACAATTCCTGCTTTTCCCAGCGTGGCTATCTGTCTGCGTGAGAGCTGAAAAGCTGCGAGGGACAGAAGTGACCTGCTGCCTGCCGTCATTTTACAAAAAGAGTGAAAAATAAGTGTGTTCCTCCTCATACCACCTTCTGGGGAAGGCAGTCCCAGAACACCAAGTTGCAGCAGTCCCTGAGGCAAAAGTTTGAGCTAGGTTTTGCCTGCTGCTTTTGCTCTTTCATTGTCTGATGAAGTCGTATGGCGTTCAAGGTTGGGAATTGGGAAAACTGGATTCCTCTCTGATGGGGTCATCAGGCCTCCTTCCCCTTTTATCTTACTAAGTAAAAAATATTTGAGTTAGCTAAAGCAACACCCCTTCTCTCTGCCTCTTCAGGACCCAGCACATGGCTGCTTCTCTCACTGGTGATGCCTGGGGGTGCTGCTATAACATATATAGAGCCCACAGCTGAAGTCTGCTTTCTCTAAATCATGTGGTAAACACCAAATTTTTTGCAGACTGCCTTAACCTTTTGCTCCACATCTAAACTGACAGCAATCTTGCTAGATCAGAGACAGCACTGCCATTTTAAGCCCCACTTTCTAGGAAAGTTTTAGCAAATTCAGAAACAGACTCACTCAGTGTTTCATTTATTTAGGAGGAGTTGTAATTCACCCTACGGCTTTTGAAAGCAAGTCCAGGGAGTTCAAGCTGTGATACGTGTACTCTAAATAGGAAGGAAACCAAACCTGATAAGCAGATAGAGGTGAGCCTGAATCAAAAACTCCAGATCAAAATGCTTTTGGGTAAGTTCAAAAGGCTGTTATGGGGATATAGATCTAAATCTTGCAGGTGGCTTTTCTTTTTCTGATAAGCTGAACCAAATTCCTACATCTAAAGGTCTCACATCTTTCGAATGCTCTAAGCCTGGTGCAGATCTGAATTCCATGGTGGGAGCTGGGCTCCATCCAAAGTTACATGAATATGCTGCTCATCTACAAAGACCACATTTGTCTGTGCTGCCTCAACTTGGAGCTGTGTCCAGCATAAACCACAGGGCATGCTTATATGAAAAGGTGAAGATCATTGCCCTGAGCTCAAATAGTGAACCATGAGCTTTAAGACTGATTCCCTGTTAAAACTTTTGAACAAGCTAGGACTTAGATCACTGGCTTGAGGGTGGTGGGGAGAGAAGCTGTGAAAAATGTGTTGTTCCGGCTACAGAATACCCAAGCTCAGATCCAAACATATATTTCTGACAGTCCATCAAACACAGAGCAAAGGACTGATCCACAACCCAGAGAAGTTTTACAAGCACCGGCGGCTTTAAATCCGGACTTAGCAGCAGACAGTAACAGTCTTCACGGATTTGGAAGCAAGAATGGAAGTTTCAGGAAGGAAGAATTAAAATGAGCTGCCAAGAAGCCAATTACCACACACATGGTTTGAAAAACAGATGTTGAAGCATCTCAATCAACTTTTTCCTTGACACAGACAAGGCGTCCTCATATTACCACCCAGCAAAGAATATTCGAAAAACCTTTCTTTGAAACATTCAGTTTTGTTAAAGGAAGGGGTTCCAGTGGAAACTGCTGTTCTTTTTGTTCTTTTCTTCTTAATTTTCTCAGAAAAGGGCATTTTTTTCACCACAAAAAGTATCAGAAAAATCTTTTATATTTCCAATCTTCTGGCAAAAAAAAAATTCTAGATATTTTTGAGAGAAGCTGGCACTTTTACTGTTATCTCAACCTCTTTTTAAGTTTTGAAGAAAAATTGTGCCTTGACTGGTGATTTCTAGCTTAAGACCCCATCAAGCACAAGAGCAGCAAAAAATTTACCAGTCTCAAGTGCAGAAAGAAAAAGAAATTAAATGGCAGCAGTATGTCCAGCAATTACCTGCAATCACTTTTCTCTGCGTCTCTCTGTCTTTCTTTCTAGTAGCCAGGCCATGCTTTATTAATTTAATTACAGCTCTCTAACCTCCTCAGGTGGCTGCCATGTCTGAGAGTGGTGAAAGGAGCAGTGTGGCAGTGAGATTCCTCCAGCCCTTCATTTTAGTAATTCAAAGCATGGCATCTTATTAAATAACATCTTAATTGCCAGCGGCTCCAGTGCTTTTGTAGATCAGAGGTTAATTTTTATTTTCTCTCCCTTGCAGCAGAACAGTGGTTCTTCAGCAGAGCGTGTCTCCCTTCAGTCACCATGCGGTGGTGAACCTGGCTGGAGGGAAATGGTGTCTCAGAGGTTTGGGGAATGTCTCCTCTATTTTTAATTTCAGTGGCCTGGTAATTATATCTACTTCCAACCACGTTGTTAATTTTCATTAAAAACAGACAAGGGTAATCAATCCTCAAGCTTGTGTTTGGGGACCTTTTATGAACTGCCCAAACCAAACATCCCCAAAACGCCGCAGCTTTTATTAACACTGGAGAAGCCAAGAGTCCAACGAGAAAGGTACTGAGCCATCCCGAGTCCTCGGCACTGTACAGGAATCGGCCTTTTAATAAGAACAGTAAAAGGCACCCTTTTCACTCTGTCTTCCTGTGGCGGTTTGGTGTCCGGCGGGGTTTTGGTAGCAGGGAGGGGGCTACAGAGGTGGCTCCCGTAAGAGGCTCCGAGAGCCCCCCCCGGCTCAATTTCGGACCCGCCTCTGGCCAAGGCCAGACCGACGGCGCCTCTGCGAATAACCCTATTTAAGAGTGAAAGAACCTGTAGAGTAAGTTCTTTGTTCGCGCTTCTTTGCTGGTGAGAGGAGGGGGATGTGAGAGAACCAGCCCTGCGGACACCCCGGTCCGTGAGGAAGGAGAGGGGCAGCTGGGCCGGGGCAGAGACGCCCCCGCGGCCCGTGGTAAGATGGCGGCTGAGCCCCCGCAGCCCACGGAGCTCCGCGGTGACCCGGCTGTTCGCCCGCAGCCCGCGGAGGAGCAGGGACCGGGCCCGGGGCAGCCGTGGCTCCGCCCGCGCTGGAGCCGCCCGTGGGTGGGAGGGCGGCAGCCCCGGGAGGGACCCGCGCTGGGGGGTTCTGGGGAGCTGCGGCCCCGCGGGAAGGACTCGCATTGGGGCAGCGGGAGGAGGAATGTCTGCCGTGAGAGGGACCCCGCGGTGGGGCAGGGGAGGGCTGCGAGGGCCCCTCTCCCTGAGGGGGAAGGAGCGGCCAAGACCCCTTGTGCCGGACAGACTGTGACCCCCATTCCCTGCCCCCTGCGCTGCTGGGGGGGAAGGGGTGGCAGAGCTGAGCCCGGGAAGACCGGAGGGGTGGGGGGAGGATGTGCTGTTTTTAAGACCTGGTTGTACCTGTCATTATCCTTGATGGTGCTGGTTGTTCATTAAATTGCTGTTGTTGTCCCCAAATTGAGTCTGTCTTTTGCCCGTGACCATAACTGGTGAGTGAGCCCTCCCTGTCCTTCGTCTCCATCCTCCAGCCTTCTGGTTCTATTTTCTCCTCCCCATCCCTCAGGGGAGGGGGTAGGGGTGAGCAAGTGGCTGCGGGGGGTGCTTTGTTGCCGGCTGGGTGGGCTCAAACCACGGCACTTCCTCAACCTCTGATGTCGTATCATCCATCAGGATGCTGGAAATTACGTAAGCCCATCATTTACCATCAGCAAAAACTGATTGAGGCTGGCTATGCAGCCTGAATTTGGTCCAATATTTAATGACTCATAAGTTGCATTTTATTTTATCTGCAGTAGTTTTCTTCTTCCTTATTTATTACAATCAACTTCATTCCCAGTGGTAGCACCTTGCAGTCAGACTGTATTCCCAGCTGCTTTGAGGGGTTAAAGAAGCCAGCTACAGAGCTATGAAGAAGTGAACAGAGAAAATGAGAGGGTGAAGGAAAGACAAGATGGATGGAGAGTCAAGGAATAGCAGAAGTTGTATTTACCTGTCCCTTTTGGATAACGGAGCAGAGGATTTTTCAAGGTCCTTTTCGATCCTATTTGCAATGGTTCTACTTTCCATACTAAACTAGTGTGTGAAGGTTATTTTACCTTACTTCGCCTCTGTGAGGTGAAGCAGGCCTATTAATCCCTGTTGTATGATGGGGCCCTGTGTACCACTCCCCATCTATCTGAGGTACCTCAGCTGGCAATTAGGCTTTTTTAGTGCTAGCAGAGGAAATTAGATGCTTCCAGGGAGTAAGTCAGAGCTATGGAGAGAGGTCTGAGGTCTGTTAACACTTTAGACACCTAACTCCAAAGGGCAGTTCCTCCAAATCTGATGTGTGGCCCCTGAGCTTGGAGTACATTTGCTGGGGAAGCTTGTTCAAGCATAAACCCCTGCCAGGTGATACACAAGCACACTGCTTGCACAACTAGGCTAGCCAGCTACTTCTGATGGATAAGGTCATATACCTGGTGTGCAGAGCAGAAGGCATAAACAAGGCAATCCAAAGTCAGAAAACTGAAAGAGCTGGGGAATGCATTGGTCAGAAATCAAAGAGAGAATCACCAGTATTGGGGCTGAGATGAGAGAAACAGGAAAATGAGACACAAACATAGCTGATATTAGTATCAGGGACAAGACCAGGCCAGGGAGACTGAGGAAAACAAATGATTTAGGACATGAATGTGATGATATAAAATTCCCTTATTTGCTGTGGTTCCAGTGAAATAGGTGCTTGTTCCCACTCATTGAAAATGGTTGATTGTCTTGGCTTCTTCAATTACAGCCTAATTACTTTCCCTTTTTATTAAGGAACAACTTTCAAAGTAGGTTAAAAATATGTGCTTGTTAGCTAAATGATTATAGCCAAATATTTTTGACCTGGGAGTAGGATTCAGTTTTTAAAAAAAAACAGCTGAAATGGAACTTTTTCCCATTTAGGCTTTTCTGTCATTCTTGGAAAACTTCTACATCCTGAGTGTCAAATGTATCCTGATATTTTGATAGCATTTTCGTGCTTTTTTCCCATCTCTTCTCAAACTCTTTATTTAAGAGGAGCCAGATGAGGTTACTGGCAAGCATGACAAAGTTATAAAGGTATCTGTATTCATGTGCGTGCACATGTTTGTGAAGGGAGGCAGGAGGTAAAGCTGAAGCTAAGTATCTTGCAACATAATTCTTTAATAAATACTGTATTTCTTTAGGAAAGGGAGTCAGAGGGTCTGTTCATAACATGTGCTGCCAAGGTTAGTGAGCAGAGGAGCTGTTTCAATCCTTATGGTAGGCAGGACCAGGATCAGGCTGAGATGACAGTGCAAAAGGTACTTGAGGAAGGACTTAGGAGCCATGCTAGAAGGGAAAAGGGTGACAGGTGAGCAGGTTGCAGCTGTGAAAGTGCCTTGAAGTGACAGGTTTAGTGGTAGTGAGGGTGACAGGGTCACATGCAGGGGGAGCTGCTCCCAACACTCAGAAACCGCGGGTCTCCTGCACTGGCATGTTGCTAATTATGCAATGCAGTTGTTCACTGGAACGTGGGGTGGGTGCCCAAACCTGAGCTAGCAGGAGCAGTGCTGCCTTGCTGGCTTCAGCAGAATCACCCTGGCCTTTGTCAGTGGAAAATTCTTCCCTGGATCCCTTCTGTGGAAACCCAAGCTGTAATTTGGAGCCTGACCTGTCATACGCTGTTTTATTGTAACATTAAGTAGCCTACTAAAAGAGCATAATCAGTGGTAATTACTGAATTGCTTTGCACACTCTGGCATTGGGATACATTGCTGATCCAACATTATGTGCCCAGGTAATGCCAAAGGGTTAGCACATTAACTTCTGTTACTGCATTTTGTCAAGGTGGTGGTGGTGGTTTTTTCTACCTGTAATATGGCTTCACTCATTAGGGTAGAGCAGCATAGTCAGACACATGAAATAGACCTTCTAAAGAAAAAGCCTGCTGTGTTATTCAGGACCAAATTAAGACCAAGGTACAGTATAAAAAACAGCGTAGGAGAAGAGCCATAATTACAATACAATGGGATGCAGAAGCTAGTATTGAGGGGAAAAGAGAGGGTGACAGATTCAGGGTATTATTGGCCTCAGATTGCAAGGAGGTTTCAAGAAAGTGTTTAAATCTTCCACATCCTCATAATACTAATTTTAATCCCATTTTAGTCATTAGTCTATGTTGCACCCATCTTGGAGATGTTCAGAGCGGGTGAGAGGAGGCAGGGAGAGCCAGCAGCAGCTGGAGATGCCATGTTCTGACTGTCTCAAACTGTTGCTGCAGTTCCTGATGCCTCCCGTGCAACGGAAGAGATTGAAATATTTTGTGTAGTTACTAAGGCAACATGCTAGTCCAATTTAGTTAATGTCCAGGTCTTGCTGTTAAGACATTAAATCATTTAGCGACTTGAAAAATGAAGAAACCCAAAATTTCTGTTATCTTCCCATCTTTCAAACTGCTCCTCTGTTCATGTCCACACGTGGAAAATGGTATTATTTGCATGATATGGAGTGAGAATCCAGGCTGAATGTGATCATTGTCTTGTTTAGGAATTACAACTAATGCTTGTCCTTGACTGTGTAGGGAGCAAAGGTGAACCAGCCTTGAGTAGGATTGTTGATCTCTTGAACTAAAAATAATTGTGGTCATCGCATGATCTGAAGCACCATGCAACCTCCTTTGACCAGTTGCTTCCACTGAGCAGTTCTTGGAAAACAGTCACGTCCAGTTTCAGACTGCCAACTATTTGAGGGGCAAGAGTTAACTCCTACAGATACTGAGAATTGATATGGAATTTAGGAATGGTGTTCCTATAAGTTGGGGGAGAAGAACACTAAGGAGAGCCTCCTGGTAAAGCAATTTCTGGAACAGATGGCAAATGTAGGGAAGTTGTCAGGGTCACTGAAACAAATAGCAGCCATGGGCTATGAACCTTCTTCTGTACAATAGTTTCAATCCAGACAATTAATATGGAGATGAAATCAAAGGGCTCCCTTTACTTCTGAATGGGAAACGGATTGGTGTCAGGGTCTGCTAGAGAGACTTCTGATGAAAGAGGCTCACAACAGTAATAAATCCTGTGCAAGGTTATTTAGCATCCAGAGCCTAAGTCTGTCCCATCCAGCTCAGATTTCACTGTGGTTGCTGCCCCTCCTCAAAGGAAGAAGGACTGTCACACTAGCCTGCCATGTAAATATACATAGTGCCTTGGTGAAAGGGGCAGAATATAGCGAGCCAAGCAAATTGTTCCCTGTGAGGACAGCCATGGATTCTGGACCCTGTCCTTGAGAGCATGTGGAAAGTTGGTTTGCTGTTGGTACAATTTTAGGGGAAGGGGCTGGAAATTAGTCAGAACTTGTTGTGACATTGATACACTTATCTGTGTCACCAGGGGTCCTGGTGTGGGAACTGCTTAGACAAACAGGACTACAGAACAGGTTTTGCTGAATTTGAAAGCACTGTTTTCATTCCAGTTTTTTTAATCTCTGTGTGCTACTTGTAGTTCACCACTGTCATAAGTTTAGTCAAGGCAAGAGGACAATGCTAGGTAATTTGGGTGATCTGTTTGAAAACCTAGTGCATCAACGTAGGAGGACCATGGTCTGACAGATTCCTACACATCAGCCAGGTGTGATCAACATTCAAAGGCAGAAGGAGGCTCACATCTTAGAAAATAACATATGTCTTCTGTTAAGAGTACTGTTACATGGTACCCTTCGTCCATCCATCCACTGATTGCCATGTCCTTACCCCCATTCCAGGCTCACATTCCTCCCCCTGCTAATCCCAGCTCTCCTGTGGAATTTTGTTGGGCCAGTTCAGCACACTAAGCCAGATGAAAACAATTAACTGTTTTCATCATTTTTTGCTATTGCGAGGTAAGCCAGCTTTCTGCTAGTTAGCTAGTTAAATTGCAGTAGGCTGCCATGGCAATGCTGTTTGAGGCTGTGGCTCCATGGCTATTTCTTTTGGCAGCTGAGCTAGCTGGGGTCCCTCTGCTCGAGCTCACCAGGCAGCCGGTGCGCTGCTGTCCTCTGATGAAGTGAAATGGATTGGGAGGAAGTCACATTTTCCCACACACATTGTACAGCAGATATTAACACTTATACAGTCATTTGGTGTAGTTTAGATGATGTGCAGTAACTTGTTACCTGCAAAATCACCATTTTTTTTTCCTAGACCTCTCAATGAAAAGGGCCAAATAAATTGTGGTGGAAAATTAAATAAAGGCTTCCTGTGATTTGGCTAAATCATCAGTCCTGGGTGTATAGTTAGGCACCAAAAAAAAAAAAGTACTCCATATTTGAATAGCAATTGCTTTTCAAAAGTCTATGATCATACAGAAAAGTCGAGCCCAAGTAAATCATAGAATCTTTTCAAATAGATCACATATCATAAAGAATTTGACTGCTTCAACTGATAAGTGGGAGTAGCTATAAGCTGTTGATTTTATCTGTGCTCCCAACTAGAGTGATCTTAACTTCAGTGTTACACATTGCAGTCAGGATTGCAGAATCCTCAATGGGTAACAGGCAGTCTGATTTGGAGAGGAAATGGGGCAAATGTCCTGTGTCCATATGCTCCTGGTCCTCCTAGAGACTCGTGGGGCTGCCCCTGTATGTGTATGTGCATACTCACGCACATTTGTGTGAGGGATATGATTTTTCTTTTTTTTTTTTTTTTTGGTTGACTGCATTGCCAGAGGGAGGGAGAAATACTCTGTGGGAAAATGTGTTTCTGTAATGGAGGATTAATTAATGTTAGCAAGAAGGTTATATTACTTAGATCAAGACAATTTGTGTTGTCTTAAGGGAATTGAAAAGAAATACGCATATTTAAAAACAAAACCAAACCAAAACAAAAACAAACAAAAAAACCCACCAGAAAAATCCACCCCTAAATCCTAATCATCCTCCAACAGAAGATGGAATATTTTGCTTTATCACTTATAAAAGATCCTATTGAGTTTCAAAATCTAGTGTTTGGGAAATTCAGCCTTTGGAAGATGAGATTGGAAAACTGTTGACAGTGGCTTGTGTATACAGGTTTACTTCAGAAGATGAACTAATGACTTGAATCCTAGAGACACAGATGATAATCTGGTATAAATGGGGCCCCCTTTATAACCATCGTTAATTAGAATATGACATTGCAGGAGCTATGTCAGTTTGTCCTAGATGGATTTAGGAACTGTACTGTGCTCCCACTGAGAAGGAGTATGATTCCTGCAGAAAAAGAGGAGAAAAAAGAAAAAAAAGAGCCATATGTTGGTGCCTGCTGTATTTTACCCTCATGCCACTGGAAGCTGTCTGGGAAGGTTGTCCCAGCTCAGAAGGGAGGGTCACAGAAGAGATCTGCATCACCAATGGTTCTGTGCTATGGAGGGAGCAGTGTGGCCACAGATGCAGGGTAGTCCTTCAAAGTCTTCATCACACCTTTCACCAATATAATTGCAACTAGTAGTGGCTGCTGACCTGAGTAAATCAAAGCAGCATTTGGGGTCCTCAGACTCTGAGATCAGTCATGGCAGCATCGTGGCACAGAGCTATGTGTCGCCAATGGGCAGTTGCTCTTTGTGGTGCCTGCATAAGCTGCACCTTTGTATTTCACAATGCTCTCATGAAACAAGAAAAAAACCCCAAACACCAAAAACACCCATCAAAGCAAATGTAGGGTGAAAATCAGAACCTAATAAATTGGTTAAGTGGTGCTATGTGGCACAAGTTAAGCTTTCTGAATTTTTCTGAAAGAACAGGTCTTTTAACATGAAGTCTAGAACATAGAAGAGGGGGAAGGGTGAAACAAACCCAAAACATTTATATAATGTAGAAACTAATAGACTCATGTGAGCACTCAGTCACCAGGACTTCAAGGTCAAGAACATTTTATGGATCTGAATTTTTGTCTTGAGTGAAGAGTTGGCCCTGTTAAGTTATAAATATTCAGATAGACTGTCTGGGTTACTCCCTCTGGAAGCAGTAAGAGGTGGATATAGTTCTCAGTTTTACTCATTTGTGGAGTTACTGTTGACCTCTAAACTGTTGAATGTTTCTAAGCACTCAGTGAAGACAGTAAACAGAAAATTTAAATAAACTGTTTGTCCTGGTATTTTCTCTGGGAGAAATTAGGAGATTCCCATACAAGGAATGAATCTGGGAAAAGAAGGTCTAAAATGGAAGTGTCAGTGGAAGAGAAAGTTGTATATACCATAGCTCACTGAAGAAGTCAAGGCACATGTCGAAAAGGATGCCTTAGGCTGATAAAACATGCTTGGATTTTCAGGATGTTCTGGGAAGGTAAATCAAAGGGTAAAAGGGGTAAAAAAAAAAAAAATGGTGCAAATATTCATGTTTGGGTAAAGCATAAAGTCATTGTGAGATAGAATCATAGAATGGTTTGGGTTGGAAGTGACCTCAAAGATCTCCTAGTTCCAGTCCCCCTGCCACGGGCAGGGATACCTCCCCCTAGACCAGGTTGCTCAAGGCTCCATCCAGCCTGGCCTTGAACACTGGCAGGGATGGAGCATCCACGACATCCTTAGGCAATCTGTTCCAGTGTCTCACCACCCTCAGGGTGAAGAACTTATATCTAGTCTAAACCTGCCCTCTCCCAGCTTCTAACCATTGCCCCTCATCCTATCACTACATGCCCTTGTAAAAAGTCCCTCCCCAGACTTCCTGTAGGCCCCCTTCAGGTACTGGAAGGCTGCTATAAGGTATTCCCGGAGCCTTCTGTTTTCCAGGCTGAACAAGCCCCACTCTCTTAGCCTGTCCCAGTAGGAAAGGTGTTCCAACCCTCTGACCATCTTGGTAGCCCTCATCTGGACTCACTCCAACACAGCTCCATGTCTTTCTTGTGTTCGGGGCTCTAGAGCTGGATGCAGTATTCCAGGTGGGGCAGAGGGGCAGAATCACCTCCCTCGACCTGCTGGCCACACTTCTCTTGATGCAGCCCAGGATACGGTTGGCTTTCTGGGCTGCAGGCACACACTGTTGGCTCATGTTTATCCTATCATCCACCAGCACCCCCAAGTCCTTCTCCCCAGGACTGCTCTCAATCTACTCATTGCCAATCCTGTATCTGTGCTTGGGATTGCCTCGACCCAGCTGCAGGACCTTGCACTTGGCCTTGTTAAACTTCGTGAGGTTGGCCTGGGCCCACCTCTCCAGCCTGTCAGGGTCCCTCTGGATGGCCTCCCTTCCCTCCAGCGTGTTGACATCACCACACAGCTTGGTGTTATCGGCAAACTTGCTGGGGGTGCACTCAATACCACTGTCCATGTCGCCAACAAAAATGTTAATAGCACCGGTCCCAATACCGATACCTGAGGAACGCCGTTTGTCACTGATCTCCACTCAGTTGCAAAAGTGGTCACAACACTGCAGAAGAGTGAAAGATACCATGGAACTGGAGCTGACCAAGATATTTATGAATGATCTGGGTAGTGAAGTGACCAAGTTTGCATTAACACGAGCTTATTTAGATTTGACAATCCTGAAGTTGATGGTATAGTTGCAGGTGGATGAAATGGAGAGGCTGAGTAATAAAATGGTAAATAAAATTCAATGTTGCTAGGTGCAAAGTAATGCTCAACAGGAAAAATAACTCCAGCTGTCTATACAGTATAGTCTCTAAATTAGTCATTGCAGATTGCCCTGAAAACACTACCCCTGTGCTTGGCAGGGGTCAAAAATAGCAGTCAAATAAAAGTACAGAAATGTCAGTCACAGAATCACAGAATGGCAGGGGTTGGAAGGGACCTCTCGAGATCATCTGGTCTAATCCCCCTGCTAAAGCAGGTTCACCTACAGCAGGTTACACAGGATTGCATCCAGGCAGGTTTTGAGTATCTCCAAGGAAGGAGACTTCACAACCTCCCTGGGCAGCCCATTCCAGTGCTCTGTCACCCTTAACGTAAAGAAGTTTTTCCTCATGTTGAGGTGGAACTTCCTGTGCTCTACTTTGTGCCTGTTGCCCCTTGTCCTGTCACTGTCAAATCAGAGAAACAAAAATGTCTGTCAGAAATAATGAGGAAGGTAATAAGGGCAGAAAACACTATTAATGCCATTCCGAGATCTGGGCTGTGCTCATGTCTCCAGTGCAATATGGGGATGTCAGTTTGGATATGTGAACAGAAACAGGATCAGTGTGTTCAAGTGTTGTGCTGGAACTATGGTCTCCTGTGGGACATGGCTGAAATATGACCTCAGGAGGGACAGGAATGAGGGATCAGCAAGAGCTGTCCTCTCCCAGGACCTGTTTGAGATAGTAGAGGATTGTGAATGCCATGAGATGCTGCTGGCCCTCACCACTTGCTGCCAACTCCTAACAGAGGCAGAAGGCTGGGGCACAGTCAGTCACCTCTGGTCCAATACGGTGGGAAGGTTTGTTTCTTTCTGTATTTCTAGCTGCTTTACTTGCATAGCAGATTTCTGTTACTTAGCTGTGGTAAATCCTTGACTTTGTAATATTCAGATTATCCAGCCAGCTGCATTATAGACTATTAGGCCAAAGCTACTTCTCACTTGCTGCAGTTCTGCTATAATAAATATTCATAGCTTCATTACAGGCTATGGTTTCCCGACCTATGTACTAAGGGATTATTTGGGGGTTTTGCTTTAATGATGCACAAAAACTGTAATAGTCCTTTCAGAGCCTTATGCAACAATATGTTTTGCTTCTTCTAAAAGCTAAATAACTCTTGTTTTGAATGATTTAGAAGCAAACTCACTTAGTTGCTGTGCTGTGGTTCAATGGTCTGCAAAATTTTCTTTTTAGAAATACAAACCCATTATGCAAATACTAAAAAGCATCTTCAGGAAAACGAACTTCAATTTGGTTTTGTCCCTTTTTTTTTTGTTTGTTTCAAACTTTGTAAGCTTAAGATCACTCACATGACCTTTTTTTCTTCAAAGTATGCAAAATAAAATTGCTTTGTGACTAAAAGCATCAATACAAGTTTTAGCCCAGAAGCAATGTTCTCACTGAGTTTTATGCCGCCTGAAAATTGAGGATAGATGAAGAGCGATTTGCAGAGCAACTCTGTGAGAAAGGATGTTTATTTGCTTAGGAATGCTCGTTTCAAAACCTGGTCAGCCTCTGTTATTTGGTCCCTCCATCTTCTTGCTCCCATTTCTGAACGTCTCCTTTGCAGAGTAGACTGGTAGAACTGCCCTGAAATGTTACCATCTGCAGAAGATAGGAGTATAAATTTAGTATTTGTTCAAAGCTCTAGGAATGGATTTTTCTATATGTCCAGCGTCTTCCACACTGGGATCCTGATTCTCTCTAGGGTCTTTATCTACTTGTGGAATACAGTTCTTGGTACACAATTTTTAATGTCAGAAAAAAATTACTTCATCAAGGATTCTCACAGTTTAAAGGTTATAAAAGCTTACATTGAATGAATTCTGAGACTTAACAATTCCAACACTAGGAGGGCTCTGCTTAGAGGAAGGTTTTGACCTTACAGACATGAACAGGGTAGGTATCTTCTAGCATGTACTAAGTACGGGACTCGTATTTCCGGAAAACAGAGCCCTAAATGGCAACAAAACTTTTTGTGAACAGTTGGAGTGAGATTGAAAAACTAACTGAATCTATTTGTCACACAGTGGTGTTTATTGAGCCATTAAGTCTTATGTTATGAAAAGGCAGGTCATTAGCAGAGTGGGTGCCATGCTGATAAAAAGATAATGTGTGAGAGGTGGCAGTGGCTGGGGAGGAAAGTCACATTTTGGGTTATTTTTCCTGTTCTGAACAGTGCAAAAATAAAGTGTTTAATTAATTGTTTGCTCTGCGTTTAACAACTTTCCATTAGTTCATTTGCTTAAGTGCAGCAGCAATCAAGAACACATTAGCTAATGTCACAGCTCAGCAAGGGAGGAGGCTAGAGGCAGGTGCTGGGGTCAGTGTGTGCAGAATCAAGGGACCATCATTCTCCTCCGGCTTTAATTTGTCTGCAGAAGCTTTCCAGAGTCACAGTGGCACAGTTGGAGTCACCAGCCATTTCCAGCTGGAGCTTTGAGGGTTTTTATGAGTAGGTCCAGCTGGAAAAGGTCTGTAGTCAAAGAAGTGGATACTGATGACTGACACATTGCGCTGCCCTTCTGCAAGTGTCCATTAATTCTGCTGTGTGCTTCATCTCCTGCCAAGAGGTTGGTAAAGAAATGATGGCACTGAGCGGGAGCCACGGAGACTTAAATTCATTTACTTCTCCTCCCCAAACTCCCTTGAACAAATCATTCATGGCAAGATTTGAAAAGGAACATGAAAGCATCATTTCAAATTTTCAAAAGAAGGCTTAAAAGAAGCCATTGTATTATTCTAGTTTGGCTTCAGTTGGACCAAGTTTCCCAGTCTCACACAGTTTTCAGATTAATAATGTGAGACATCAAAACCCAACTCAGGTCTGCCAGATGCATCGCAGACTTAAGTTTGCAAGAACTTAATGGCAAGGAACCTTTAATAGGGGACCGGGAAGCCTTATTTGTCAAGGGATTTTTCTCAGAGATTTTCTTTTGATTTATTTTGCTTTCATCAAAATAATGATTATTTTGGATTGCTTGGACAACACCTATTCTGGATACATTTAACCTAGAGAGGCCAGCTGGGGAGAAGCTGACGCATGCCCAAGGCTTTACTCCAAATCATGAACTATGGTGAAAATTTAAGCTCCTGTTTAAGAGCAATGAGATATGACTGAGTAATGAGGAATTAACATGTTACTACCCATCATCTGAACAGCAGTAACCAGCCACATACATACTTCTAGTTCATTATGAATATGAGGTAAAGTGCCTTGGCTTGAACCACCTCAATAGGGCTGCATATCACAATTGCTGTGTACTGGAAGAAGGCAACTAGTCAGTGTAGTAACACTAGGATGAAGTTAGCAATCTATTTTCATCCAGCTGTGTCTATCATGGAACTTTGTGCCAAATACCAATTCATTCTGACATTTTATAGCTTTCCATTTAGTGACTAATTTGTCCTCGGTTTGGGTTAAAGTAACCCAAAGTGATATCCCAAGTCTGTGACTGGGAACCCTTGGGAAGAGACCCAGGAAAAAGGTCCTGGATTAAACTGTTGAGACACAGGAGCTGAATGATATGGCTTACTGCATTTCAATACATAAGACAGACAGACCTCATAGCACACCCCCCCCCCCCCCCCCCCCCCGCCCCCAGGTAGCTTCATCCTCAGGTAAATTGTGTGAGTTGAGCTCTCGTTTATCCTTTCACGTGTGAGTTGCTGGCATACAGTGGGTAAATAGCCATAGAGGAGATATGTCTCTGAAAGGACCCTACAGCCCCATTCCTGATTCAGTCTAGTGTTTAAATCCCAGCTCAGGCATCCTGCTGCTGTCTGGGAGTAACCAGGGGTTCATCAGATGATCAAAAATTACCTTACTTGTCTCCTGGCTGGCAAGAATCTGTGTTTATGGCAACACTCGGGATAGCAAGCTAACAATAAGGACAGCATTTTTACAGTGAAGTTTAGAGCCTCAGTCAAAAATAATGGACCATAATCTGCCAAACTGCCCATTGGTTCAAACAGAGTGTTGGCAGTAAAAATGCTTTCCAGTGTCCTGTGTACATCAGACCTATACACTAATAACCCTGTAAAAAAGAAACATTTAATACTGAACATTCATAAAGTAACTGAATAAAGGCCTTATCCAGCACCCATGGAAGTCAATGGAAAAACTTCTTTTGATATCAACAAGCTCTGAATCTTTGGCTGTGTCCCATGATACCACAAGGACAGCACACAGTGCTTGATGCCAGAGACAGATAGGGTTTTCAGTAAGGGTAACAGTCATTCCTCTGTTGCCTCAAAGGTGCTAGGCCATAAAAATAAACAACTTGCACCAAAGCTGTAAGACAGTTTAAAGTGAAAGGATTTCTGTTTCAATTATGGTACGAGTGGGTTATGTACAGCTAGAAGAGGAGGGTGTGAAAAAGGAGTACTCGCAGCTTCCTTCCATAACTGTGCCTCAGTATCTTTTCACAGCTCAGAGAACATCCATTGTTTTTGTTTTTGTTTTTTTTTCTCCAGGTCACACAAGTTTTAACGTTATGAGGCAGGCCTGGGACAGATGAAGTCAACAAATACACTGTTTTAATGTTGTCTCTCAGGGATTCCTTCTGAGAAATCCTGCATCTGTCTGCTCCCTATGGGCAATTCCTTACCTAGATTTTATTCTGCCAAAGCCTATGATGAAGAGCTAACTCTTCCTCTTTGTGTTACAAACTAAATAATGATGGCATGTCTTCCAAAGCTGGAGCATTTGTTCTCATTTTGCAGGGAACTCGGATAACTCTGAGTAACTGCTATGTCATGACAACAGCAGCTGTATTCTTAATTAACAAATAAGTGTCAGAGGCTTTGACCAAGCACACACACAGCATAATGCCTGAGATCTGTAGGTTTGATACAGCATAGTGAATGAGCTGCTTGATGTGGCACTTTACAGCAGGTCCCAAGAAGTGCATCAGAAAATCTTTCCAGTGTAGCTGCTGAAGATAGCATTGTGCACCTACAATCTTTCTTGAGCTAGAGCTGAACCTTTCATTTCATCCATCAGCAGAAGAGAGGAGCAAGTCGTTTCATAGCACTGCAGCTTACTGCTCTCTGATATAAACCTTTGGAAGTTCCTGTGACAGAGATTGCCTTTAGTGCATGTGACCAGAGTTAGCCTTAACTATCCAGACTTTCCTGTTGAGAGGGGCAAAGAAATCCACAGTGGAGCCCAATTCTTTTCATAATGGAATTTAAAGAAGATGGCAGCCAGTCCAGCCCATAATGAGGGGTTATTGTAATAACATCAGTATGGCAGCTGGCTCCTGAATGAGTTTCTGAGCATTATTATAATGTAAATTGCTCATGGAAAGAAGAGTAATCCCACATGGGAGTGTCCCAGGCTGTGGATCAAAGCAGAGGGCTGAATCAGCATAAATGGCCTTTGCCTGCATTGCTCATGTGACACTGACTACCCAGGTTAAGATAAAGTCCTGCTGGCAGTTTGACATGGTCATCTGCTAGCTATAGCTCTAAGTGACCTGCTAAGGACACTGGAAAAGTCAGGATGTCCCATACTCCATTGGGCAGCTGCTGACCCTACCAGAGTTTCTGATCAAAAGTTTTGCCACCCAAACTGGTGATGAGGCTTATCTTTTAAGATGATCCTAATGTGCCCTTAGTGGACAGGCTACATAAGTGATAGTAAAGCAATGGCACTGGTCCCCCATGCAGCATCAGGGTTAGTGCTGGTCCAGTGACAATGAAAGGACAGTAATTACAGCCAGCAAAAATGTTCTTCATTACTCAATGAATGGTGCCCATGAGCTTTATTCAGTGTTTGCTGCCATTTTGTTGTACAAGGCAAATCCTCCTCTACACGTTTCTGGTCTAGAGGGTGTAAACCTCCTATGTAGCACAAGCTTCCTAATATTTGTGGTGTAATGTGAGGATGAATTGTACAGGCTAACTGCAACAACATTTTTATTGTTGTAGTGAGAACATTGCTTGGATGACATAATGCTGGTAAAGGTGGTTAAATCTGACTCCCTCAACACTGCAAAACCTATTTTTTTTTTTTTTTATTTTTTATTATTTGGCTTTGAAACACCCGTATGAATTTTATTCAGTGTTTCATAGAGAACAGGAGTTCTCTAGGGAGGAAAACCCTAGCATGCCTGGTGTATATTTCAGGCACAGATGGCAGCTTTATAGCAGAGACTTTGTGTGTAAAAATATTGAAGAGACAATCAAAACATCCCATGAACTCAAACACACTTAAACCAAAACAGATGAAAATCAAAGCAACAATTTCTTGGGAACGTGCAGGATACTAATGAATATTATAGATCAAAAAGCTAAGGGTATAGTCTCTCTGTGTTTGACAGAGTTTGCCTGCCAGACTTAGAGGCCCTATTCATGGCAGCTGAGGGAGTACTCCAAAGAAATAATAGCACAATTTTCAGAGTTCCCAATACTGGCTTGTACCCATACATTGTAGTTATTGGGGGCCAAATTACTAAACTTTTCTGTTTCAGCCAGATTTATTCAATTCTAATGCAGAGCAAATGGTAAAGGCTAAAAATAGCCTGGAAAATTCAATAGCAGCAACTCCTGTGCCTACAGAGATGTGTATCATGGGGGGGGAGTGACATGGGGTGCTACCATAGTGCAGTGTTGGAGATGAAATTATGCTATGACACTCTGCATTAGATGAGAAGATGGGGCATGACACACAAGAATTATTATCCTCCACAAGCACCACAATTGTTATGGAAACCGTTTTTTATGGAAAAGGACAGTATTGGTGTTTGGGATATTTAGTTTTGTTTAAGTCAAAAAGTCAATGTTATGTTTAAGCAAAACCATTATTTTACTTCTGAAAGATTTTTGAATTTATATTTTCCTTGTATTAGTTATGAATCATCCCAGATGAAAGAATCAAAATTAGTCTCCCCTTTCCTAAGCCCACACTGCTTTAACTCTTAAAAAAGCTCGAAGTCTGAAAGTCAGAGAGTAACGACCAGCTCAGTGCATGCTCATTCTGGGCTCACCTACAAACAGCTTAGAGAGCTGCTTACTTAGAGAACACCAAGAGTTAGGAAACAGTAATTCACATGATAAGGTAGGGTAAGAGATGATAGTGGCATCTCTCTTCTCTGATGGAACAGGAGTGTCTCTTCAGATTTGTGGGTTTGGACAGGATGGGGAGAGGCCTTATCATATGCCTCTGCTAGGTTTCACTTTGTTAGAACTTCACCCTCTCCCAACATCTCTGGTTTTGTCTGTTTTTCTGGGAAGGTTAATTAGCCTTCAAACAATAACAACCCCATTAGAGAAACAGCAAGCATTCTTAGGGTAGGCAAGAACAACTCAAATCCTGTCAGGCAGGGAAAGGCAAATCTCAAGGTTTCTTTCCAGTTTTATCTCCTCTGCCTTTCCCTCAAGAGGTTCAATTTCTTTCATCTTTGCATTTATGGATCTTGCAATGACCTGTCAGAACATGAGCTCCCAGCAGCAATGGGAAAGATGCTGATTTAGGCTGGGGGCGGCTGAAAGCTCACTTCTTTTATTCTTCTTTCCAAATCCCATTGAAATGAAGGAATAAGTTTTCAGGGAGAGAGGTAAGACCTTCTGGGCCTTCCCAAAATCCAGCTGTTTGTAGGTGCCTACTGCAGAACAGTTCATGTGTATTTTACTAAGCATCCCAGTACTTTATGCATAATAAATGGACACAATGCTTCTGTCCTTGACCAAACCTCATGATCAGGTATCAGAGAATTGTGTTTATTTTCCTTGCAATTATGTATGACTTCAAATGCAGCTGTCTCTGAGGTCTGCAATTTTAAAATGTGATTGTGTTGCTGTACATGGCCTAGTCTTTTCCTATGACCCTTTGGTCATTCAGACTCTTAATAGTCCAATATTCACAAAGCCACACTGAGATAAATAGAAACTTATTTATGTTATGGGGAAGGATGGCTGCAAAAATCACCCCAGAGTCTGTGTCCTTCTGTCTGTGCTCACACTGAACAAAAGTCCCTGCACAGGTACCCAGAGGATGTATAGAAATCTCTTCTTCACTTACCTATACTGTAGTGTTACCTTGCAAAGGAAACATGCCTGAGCTTTTGGCATGTGCTGCCCATCAGACTGAGTTCATAGCCCAGCAAATGCTAAATTTAGGGTGCAAAATGCTTAGAGTGCTTTGTGTCCAAGGCACAGTGCATATTTAGAGCAGAGTTACTGGTGCTGCAGTGAGCGCTTCATTCAAGAAAAGGGCAGGGATCGATTGTAATATTGCTCTAAGCAACATTGATCTAGTATGTATAAGAAAGCTGCTTGGCTAAAGGATTTAAAAGTGCAGTGGCCTGCATGGACACAAACCAAATAAGGTGTTGGTGATGAGCTGCTACACAAAGGGTAAAATCCCAGTTCTCCTAGCCCCAGGAAGCTGGGCAGGAAGTGGGGAGGAGGGCACAAGTTTGTCGTATTTTCAGTAGACAAATCAGGTGAGAGGCGCGAAGTCTGGAAATGCGTTAATAGAAACAATTATGATAATGAGTTGGTGCAAGAAAAAAAGTCACTATGATATTTTCAAAGCATTAATAGTGAGCTCAGTGTTATTTATTTTGCTAAAAACCAATCTGCAAATAGAACTTCGATGGAATGGAAGATACAACTTTTTGTCAGGCACATCAAAAAAGGTAATTTCAACATTTTTTCTCTTTTTTTTACCTGAAAATTATTTTCATATAGAAGATTCATCAGATGGACTCATTCCTGCTAAAAGTATTTTTTCCAAAGAAAGCAGCATTTATTTTGAAAGGGAAAAATGTTTGGTTAATAGAATTTCCAGCCGTCTTTAATAAAAACACCAGGAAGCTTAAGGAGGTGAGCATCACAGCAGTGTTGCTAGAGGTGAAATGCAAGAGTGGAGGTAATGTGCATAAAAGTGTTGTCCTGTCTGGTCTGTCGCAACTACTTATGCTGAGTCCCCTGAGAAGTGCCATGAATTAATCTTTGGAAAAATGTTGAAATGTCAGTAAAACCACACAGTACATGCTATGTTCTGAGTTCCTGGGCTTCAGCTCCAGCTCTCTAGACTTTGTGAGACACATGTTCATTTCCATCAAACCACTTCACAACTGTACCTTGAGTAATTTGGCATGAAGAAAAGCCTCTAAAGAACAGTGCATGCAATACACCTGTTTGCTTCCTGCCTACTCCAAAGACTGCTGAAACTAATGAGAGGTTTTCTGTTGACTTCAGTGGGCTCTGGAGCTGGCCTCTAGAGGGGTGGCATACTTGCGAAAAGTGGTGTTAAAAAGATGGGCAGAAGAAAAACGAATTTGCTAGAGGTATACAAGATGGGAGGTAATTTCATTGGGCAACTGAGTTATGAGGCAGCAGCAGAGAGCTGCTGATTATAAATTGTAAATCTGTGTACTTTGCTGTGGGGACTCAGTCTTCTGCCTATTAATTTACATTGTTCGATTTGCAAATAGGCAGACACACATGTAAGTTATTTTGGGCATGCTGCTATCCAATTTGCATAGCAAATAGACTCTGAGATGTGCATGAAAAATTCCCTGGACAACTGATGCAAGTTTTTTAAAACTTTGGTTCTGCCTTGAGACATGCAGGTGGCTAAGTGTCATCTGAAGGAATGGATGAGATTTACAACATTCATTTTAGAGGTGTTTGCTCAGAAAATAATATCCTCAGGTTGTTTTGGAGCTTGCAAATCACTTCCTCACCTTAAAGGATTTATGACATAAAATGTGTGTGAGTTCAGTGCAAATTTGGGGAAAAACTTCATGTCCAATGCTGTAGAAGTTTTATTCCTCTTTCCACTGAGGCTGCACAGCCCTCTGCTTGCAAAGAATAATTTCCTTAGTGTCCCAGACCATATTCTTCTGGCTTTACAGTTGTTAGATGACCGTGCTATGTGAATAAATGAAATCTGGAGGGATGGACATATTTCTATGGAGATGCTGTCCTTTCCATGAAGACATTTGAAGAGGTGTTCATCCAGATTCCCCTTAATTAACTTAATTAGGGACTCCCCACTTCCTTATCAAGACCCCCTTATTACATTCTGTCTGTCTAATTCCTTTCCCATGGTTGTAGTTGGAGAGAAGGTCTTAGATTTCCGGAGTATGGACCACATCCTGAAGGAAGGGAACCACCCTTTGATGCACTCTGAGCTGGACTGTCTTCTCTCCTGCTGTCAATCAACTACTGTCCCTGTGGCAACCTATATGACTACTCAACTGGAAAAGAAACACTGGGAAAACATTTATTCTTTACATGTCTTAAAGCTTAAAGAATAAAATGTCTTAAAGCTTAAAGAATAATAGTGTCTTCAGCTGCCTGAAAACAAGAAGAACAAGCCAGTCTCTCAGAATGAAGTATCCTTGGAAGATCTTAGACCTCATTTTACTAACTTGTGCTACCTATGCTGATGTATGACAACCTGTTGCTGGAAGAATTTCCAGCCTTCAGCCACAGGGAAGCCAAATGCTGTTCTGGAGCCAGGCTGGCTATGGTAATAATCTGTGTGCTTCCCAGTAAATGGATCTTACTTGCATATCAGAGAGACAGCACAAGCAAGATGTACTGCAGATGAAAGGACCATGGTGCCAACAATGATTGTAGAACTTGGAAAAAGATGAAACAAATTTCAGACCCCTGTGTCACCTACTTTTCCAAATATCTTACTGGGATTATTCTCTTCATTCTTCAGCTGTGAAATGGGGCCCATACTGCCTCCTTTCAGTGATTCTACCATGTAGCACAATATCTCGCTGTCAGCAAATTTGCATTAAGACTGGCTAAATTTTCCTTTCTTCAGCTTTCATCTTCCTTGTCAATTCCCTCTCCAATAGTTAGATCTACTCTTCCCAATTTTTCTAATCTTTTCTTACAGATGCTTAGAAGAATAATAATACTGCTTTAAACATTTTTTCTCATTTAGATCTATTTACTGCCTGGAAATCTTATCTAGGCAGAGTTTGAGGATGTAGGACATTTTTTTCAGAATTTCTGGCTGTTCCAGACATATGCATGTGCACAAATGGTCCAAACCAGCTTGTGTTTCACAGTTCCTTCCTGGTTTTATCTATTTATAGCTTGGAAATCTCAGTTCGAAATTTGGGAGTCCCATTCATCAGGCATAATCTCCCATATATAGTCTGCCGTTGCGTTGAACCTCTTACCTGAGTAAGCAGTCTGGCTCAGATACAATAGAATTTCTCAGCTGTGGAGTGAACCCCAAGGGAAAGTGTAAGAGATCCTTAAGGCAGGGCTCTAGAAGAAGCCCTTCCGTTGGCAACAAGGAGACATTACCATTAGCAGGGAGGAAAAAGGGATGCAAATTATGGAGCTAATTTGGAGAGGAGAACTGTGAAGTGTAGTATTGAGGAGAGGTTGAGGCAAATATTATTCACATCAGCCTCTACATCTTTGCTTTTGGTGAATTCTCAGCAACAGGACTATTTACTAATTCATCTCTTTCATCACCCTATTCATCATTCTCATTTTCCTTCTCTACTGACTTGATTCAAGCAAACAGCAGCATCTGAAGCGTGTGGGGAGAAATTACAGCATCTGTCTTTAAAGTGACCTGCTTTTCTTTTTAAGCAACTTCTATGCCCTACCCAGGCTTTGGAGGTTCTCTGCTGAATAATGTAAAATGACACTAACTAGGCTATTTATATCTCTGCGAAGTGACTACATGATGGGATAATTAGCAGAGCAATATCTGCTGGAGTGAGCAATACCACTGTAACACATTTTTGTGTTAAGCAACACAAACAACAATGCCTGCAGGTTAAACAGTACCTGAGCAGCTGATAGGCCTCCTGCACTGTTATTTCCTGGAGGCAGTATCTACTGGCTTCATTCATGCGTGAGGCACAGTTGTAATGCTGGT
Organism: Leptosomus discolor; assembly: GCF_034619465.1. Taxonomy (NCBI): domain Eukaryota; kingdom Metazoa; phylum Chordata; class Aves; order Leptosomiformes; family Leptosomidae; genus Leptosomus; species Leptosomus discolor. Next base: position 16,078,042 of record NC_141395.1, on the reverse strand, counting down.
GTTATTACCTCTTGCAGTACTTGCCCTCTATGCAGGTAAATGATTTTTGCAAGCAAGCTTGCTTTGGGCAAGTATGGATATTCAAGACATTTTGCGAACGAGTAAGGCTGTGTAGATTTGTAGATCTGCTAACTGAAATGTGACCCTTGGATGAAACAGTCCAAGTGCTTGGCCAGTTGGTCTCACATTGTTACTCCTGGATGGAGTCCAATAGCTTGTGCTGTCCTTTGGCTAACATACTATATCAGAAAACACAGCTAGTCTTGACCTGAAACCATAGAAGTGTGAGTGTGATCCGTTTAGCCCAAGTTTAGGTAGAAAGATTCTAGCTTTGTTCATGAGATCTTTGGCTTCTTTTAAGTATTAGCACAGACACAGCTGCAGAGAACAAGAACCTGTTATGCTCTGATTCAGTGTATTTCAATGGTTAATCACACTCATTAAAAAATGTTTAATATGAATTTGTTCAATTTCAATTTCCATAAGTTGTCTGTTATGCTTTCTCTGCAAGATTAAAGGACCATTTTGTATATGCTGTTTTCTCCCCAGGAAGGTTACTAATGCACTAATCATGGCTGTCTCAAGCCCTCTTTGAGATAAGATCAAATTAGCTCCCCATAAATATTTTTCTCCATCTCTTGAGCTATGTTTGTGTCTCCTCCCTACACACCCTGTAGTTTTTCAACATCCTCTTTAAAATGTCAACACCAGAACTGGACATGCCACTCTATTATGCAGGAAATGTGCCAGCATCAAGTGAGCTGTGCCAGATGGGGAGCAAAAATTATTGCAGTACTTGCCTACCAGTGCATCCAAGGAATGAGTTTGTGCACCCATTATATCACTCTTGCAAAGTATGTTGAGTTGTTTCTTCGTTATGAACTATAAATATGATTCACTGGTTACTAGGGTTTGGTTCCTCACTTCTTATCTTTAGATCAATAATGTTGCATTTCACCTAGGTAAAATGCACTTTGTTTGGATAGACTGAACTTTCAAAGCAAAATCTGTAACTACCCTTACAGACCTTTATTCATCATGTCACCCTCTCTGATGAGGAGCAATTCTATATTTACCTCTCTCTCAAGAATGGGATACCCTATAGGAAGATGGACTAGGAACTTTACTGCTCAGGCTTGTATTTGTTGTATTTCCATTGTTCTAATGCAGAGTTGTTTCATGAAAGACACGAGAAGTCCTATTTAACCTTGGTAAAGCATAGCATTATGATTGTGAAAAGTAACTGGAGGGTGACGTGTAGGTGAAACATTCTGGTAATGTTCCTATGCTATCAGCTAGTGTGAAATATGCCACCTCCATGAGTAGACCTCGTCCTGTCTGCAGGCTGCAGCTGCTTTGTGTTAGCAGAGATTTCTACCACCAATTTATGTGGATTCTATAAGCAAGTCCACCCTAAATAAGACGAAACTTGGGCTCAAGTCTGTTAGGTACCCATCAGGACTTTGCCTTGCAAATTATCTTAGTTCAGTCCAATGAGTTCTGACACAACAATTCATTATCTGGGGAAGAGAACAGCTTTTCACAAAATGGAAGCCAAATATCTATTTTCTTAATATCAAAGCTACACTTGAAAACAGTCCTGAAAACCCTCTAGTGCTCTATAATAATATGAAGATTAAAATGCTCTCTGTTGCGTGGAAGCCATGGATTGCCGAGTGTTATCTTCTGGAATAAAGCTGCTGCCACAAAGGTAGTCTCTTGCTGACTGTATTATGCAGAGAATAGGTATCAAGCTTTAAAAGTGTCATTTAACAGAAGTTGAGAACAATAAGAAAAACATCTAAAGAATGTAACTTTCTAGCTAATTTACTCTCACATTTTTTGAAAGTGCTGCTCTAGTTTCCCTCATACAGGATAGGTCATGTTACTGTAGCTGTTTTAAATAGCCACTCAGAAAGTGGACAGGGCTTCCAGGTTACATGAGGACCACTGAGGAAGTAAATGGAAATAATTGTTGGTCATCTCTTCTGATGCAAGGACTATTAGGACTCTGCTGAGAAACCATCAGGGGCAGATTCAGAACAAAAAAAAGAAAGTACTGCTTTATTAAATGTGCTTTTGAGCTGCATAGTTTCTTACTTCAGCATGTCTGAGATACAAAAAGAATGTGATTTCAAAACATTACACTGTAAGTTAATGGAAGAAAAAGCTTTACAATCTGAGAACACAACCACCTTCCTCTGATACAGGAAATCTCTAAATCATAGATGTTCGGAGTATATTTTAGAGAAATTGCACCATAAGCTTCCTTTGTTCTTGTATTCTTCCCTTATGTATCTGCAATTGGTAAAGATTTGGAGATGAGGTACTAGGTTATGTGGACCTTTTTTCTGTCCCAGTAAAGCTCTTTTATGTTATGCTTACCTTTTTACAGAGCTACACACATTCCCTATGATAGCAGAGTCAGCCTCTAACTGCTGCAGTTTATTGGGATATGAGTACGAGGAAAGTGAGAGCAATTTTTTGGCCTGAATCAGTTAGAGACAAAGTAAGCTGAAAGGAAAGCTCACTACACAGGGAACCAGACTTAGTATTCATTGGTGAAAAGCAACTGCTCTGGTAGCAAAGAAATAAGGGCTAGATGCAGTCAAAAGCTTGATAGCAGAGTAACAACAGGAGAGCAGGGTAGAGAGGTGTTGCTCAGCAGTGTACTTGCCCCTACAACAGACCAGATTGTGTGACTAGTTGTAGCTCATGTCACAGTTGGAATGGTGCAATGCCCACACCACACTGGCTGAAGTGTGCAGAGAGAGAGAAGGAGCATGGAAGAAATTGCACCTCATCTAAGTATTCTGCTCTGCCAGAATATCAGCCTTACATGGAATAGGCATATAGAATTCTACAGAAATATGGACCTGCTCTTCTAATTCAGAGTATCCTGTTCTCCAAGAAGAGCTATTTTTAGGTGCTGTTCACTAAACATCACTGTATTTTCACACTGCAGTTTTTCCTCCTTCAAACTTTTCTCTGTGTTTCATCTTTGGCTACAAATGCATTCTGAAACCCCAATGAAAAACGCTCTGTTTTGCACCCTTCTAGCCAAATCAGAGGATTGACTGAAAAGCTTCCTTATAAAAACTTCTCCCCAGCTGTGGATATTTGCTAAATAAGAGAGAATTATATTCTCAGTGAAAGCTGACACAGAAAGTTAATTACACCTAGTTGCTGTGTTAGATTGCAAACCCTAGGTGACTGGCAGGATTCATGATTCTTGGATAATAGCAGTATTTTGGAGCATGAAATCCAGATGTGCAGAGATTGAGTCAGTGTCAAGAAGCAAGGTATGCTAGGAGTTCTGAATCATTGATAAAAAGCTTCTGGTCATTGAAGCCTAAAATAACTTTGGTACAATATGAGTTTAGGCTGAAATGAGTTTGAGGCACTTAATAGTGAAGTGCTATTGTCAGTCTTGGTAGCAATGCATAACTAAAGTCTTTATTATTGACCTTACTAGGGAGTAAATATAGGCTTTCTGAGATACCTCAAATGCATAGGTCTACCTCTCAAAGGCATCTCTGCTCAATTTTCTGCTAGGTCTAAAGGATCAGACTTTGTATCTCTATTTCTTACTATGAAGCTCTTACTGATAGGAAGGCTGCTTCTGAAGATAGGGTTCAACTCTGTCTTAAAAACTCTAATCAAGCCAGGGGTCTTCAGGCAGATCCTGTTCTCAGTTATCTCTGTGGAAATTGAGTAGCTTTATCAAAACCAGCGGATAATATAAGAGCAGAGCAGTGGGCATCTTATGCTCTGTGTAACTTCGTCTTCTAAATAACCTTCCTTGTGGTGCTACTAAATCACAATATTCCTTTTCAAAGAGTATCTGAAATCACTTCCCTGCAGAACCAAAGGAGCAGAAGTATTTAGAGTATTCTTCTGTTTTCTATTTTACTCAGTTCTACACAATTAAAAAAATAGGAAAAATAGCCTAAATATTCAAAAGTAAATGAAACTAATTTAGTGAATCTTGAACTTTCACTTGCAGTTCACAGACTGAAGGGGTGGGAGAAGAAAGTTGTTCTTCCTCTTATTTTATGCTTTAGGTTTAAGGGTGATGTCTTTATTTTGCAAAGTGCTGGGGTTATGGATGATAGTAGAACAAATTCTATTTTTCTATTCCTAATCTTCTTGTCTGTGACTAACTCCAAATTTTACCCTCCTTACCTGCCTGTGATAATTTCTGGCTGCCATATGAACAGGATTACTCATTCTAAGCATTATAGATCCAGAAGTCAATGTCCAGATCTCTGGGAATTCTGAATCAGTGAACTAAATTGTATGCGTTTTTTTAACATTAAGAGGCAACTTAAATTTTGTTGGTTTTTTTAATATATGTTTTTAAAAAATCAATGACTTTCCAGGAATTTTGATCAAAAGTGATTACGCTTATCAAATCCATATTTTGTCCTCATCTGTTTCAATTTCTTGCCGTTATCTTAAGTTGTTGCTGTCTGCAGAAAATGTGAGCAGAGCTCTGTGCCTTCTTAAGAAACTCTCCATCTTACACCCAATGCAAGATCTTGTGCAAGAGGTGAAAATAAATTAAAATTTATTTTTTTTAGTCCTCTAAGACATTATATGCTGGCAATGTAGAACTTCCGAAGTTTCTCCTTGATCTGAGTATTCCTGTGAGGTAACAAACTTTGGACAGGCCCATAATAGTAAAACATTGTCAGTAATTGTTCCTTTTCAAATGAGCAGAAAAACTTGTTTAAAGCACCTTCCATCTTTGAAAGCATTTTCCCCTTCATAAACCTTGAAGTGCTACAGCAAAGCTGGAGCTGTCTGCATACAGAAGCCTGCCTGTCACTTATGGAAAACTCAAATTTCATATATCAAGGGCTTGTGTGAAAATTGCTTTGAGTGTTAATTGCCCAAATGATTCAGCTTTATAAGAGCCTCTCTTGTGCACTGAAGTATGTCTCATAGCATGCTGAGTGCCAAGCTCCAATAGAGAGCCAGCTGTGCTCTGCTCCCAGATGTTTGAAGAAGATAATTCTTGGCCATCATTTCAGTCCCCCTCCCAAAATCCTGAAAAATTTGTTTAATGAAGTCATTATTGCACAATAGTGTATTTCTTCTTTTTTTTTTCCGTTAAAAAAATACTCTCCCTAGAATTTATGCAAGTTTGTCTTGGCTTATAATTACAGTAGCACATTGTCAGATTAGCTGTGCTGAGGAGATAAAACAAAAGCCATCAGTTCTGCAAAATTAAGACTCTGCTAATATAATTCAGAAAGGATCAGATCCCTCTGCTTTCAAAGATACTGTTTGTTTGCTGTGTTTGTGGTCATTTTAATTCTCCAATTTACCTATTACAACATGAATTGCTGTTGGAAACCTAAAAAAAAAAAATATACTCTGTCTTAAGTCTGGCATTCAAACATTTTCATAACTATTCTTCATCCAGATCTCAATTTTCAACATGTTCATGTATCAGATCCTTGACCAATTTACATTGCTTAGGGTTTTTTAATGTCAAAGTAGCTACAGTGAAGTCAAGGAATATATGTTAATTTATACCAGCTGCCTGTGGACTGAGCTGAAACCCTGAATCTGAACAACAAGAAAACAGCCTTTTACTGGGGGATCCTGCCTGGACTTTGCCTATCAGTGTGCAGCTGCAGAGCATTTCAAGGAGAGGTTTTCTGTTCTATATGGTGATAAAATATTTGTGAGATCCACAGATTGATCTTCATAGCGAGTGACTAACATCAATTCCTACTCCTATCTGACTCAGCTGTCAGAAGAGATTTCTCTCAGACTATGTTGTAACTGAGTTTGAACAACCATGGACAGGTGCTGGGTTAATTCAGCCTGTCTTTGTGACCAGGCTGCTCTTGAATCACAAGTATATAGCTCTATTTACACAGTGCAGGTGCTAGGCAATATGAGTTCACTTTCCACGGTTCCCAAGGTACCATGGTAGAGCTCATCTGCCTTCCCAGGTCCATGTGTTTGTGTGTTCACTCACCAACACAGCATTTTGAGCCCACTGGTTGCTCTGGTTTTACAGCATCTGATCCAGCTGCTGTTGCAAGTTATGGACTCTGTCCAGCATCTGTATCCTCTTTCAGCCATTGTTAAAGTTATTGCAAAGTCCATTTTTGCTAGTTCAGTCAGAGGTGATAAGACCCCCTGGAAAGCATTTCGTCTGTAGCTGACGGCCCTCACAAGCTGGCAGCAGATGTTGATGTGGGGTTTATTGAGGTTGCACGCAGATCTGAGAGACATGAGACAGCAGAACTCCTTGGGGTAATGGTGGGATGAAGCAGCTGCTCTGAAACAGCCACAGCCACAAGAATCTGCACAAGTCTGGGGTGGCTGGAGTGACTCTAGGTGCTTCTCCTCTTTATGAAGCTAAGTGAGGCATTTCCTTGTATCTCTATCAAATGATCCATCCAAAATTAGGACATACACACCTGGGAATACAAGTAGTTCCTTGATCTTGTTCCCACTGGTGTTAATGGCTACAGTGGTGCAAAGCTTAATGTTCTTTTTACAGGCTTAGCAAAAGAAGTTAAGAAATATGATTTGTATTGCTCTTCTGTCCTGTTGCTGGAATATGAAATTCTGTGGTTTGCAAAGTTGTTTCAGTGAGGTGCTGTGTAGCCAGGGTATGTCGTTCAGGGTAAATACATCATTTGAGATGTATTGCTGTTTCACTCACCATTAACAAGAACCTAGAAGACACAGGCAGAAATACAGGCATAGACTGGCTTTTTCCCAAGGTATGGAGATCTTTTTATTTGCACTTTTTTACATTCAGATATTGCCTGTAGGTAGACTAGTTTAGCAGCCACAGCAGCCACTGACATGACAACAGAATGGTCATGTAAATGTTTTGCATCCCAGAAGCTGTGTGTACACTTCTGGAGCAGAAGGCTATGTATCTTTGGAGGGACTATTTTATTTTACTCCTGTCAGGAATTTCACCAGCTAAGCCATACTGCTGTTTAAAAAAACCATGTAAACCCCACTGTATTAAAGTCCCAGGGTAAATCAAGGCACAGTCGGAGGCCTTGCTTGTAGGATTAACGGAGTCCCTCATTCCTGCTTTCCCAGTTCTTTGTAGACTCAGCCTTTTTGGCTGGGAATGCCAACTCAGCCAGGTCACTGGATAACTCACCTCAGACTTCTTGGTCTGGCTACTTGCTTTTGTCCTTGATTTCTTTACAGACTTCCCCCATTCCAGTGTCCTTAACTGGAAGGACATGGGAAATCACAACAATCCCAATTTGCTTGAAAGTCAGTCTTCTGAGCTCTGCAGTACTGACAATACATGTCAACTGCTTTTAACTAATAGGGGATTTTTTCATATAGGAAATATTTTTAATAGGAGTACTGGCTCCTTACTGCTCCAGAAACCACTAGAAAAATAAGCCAACACTTAAACTATTTCATTGTTAATTTGCTGCAAATGGATGTTTCAAATACTCATTCTTTTCTTTATAATTTTCAAGAAATGCATCATTTTCATTCTGATAGGCTTTGTTAAGCAAATAAACTGTAACAGGTAAATGTAACTGCTTTTCTGGGGAAGTTGTTTTTCTGCTCCTTAACTGATGGAAGTCTTGTGGTGCCCCTGTATTGTCTATAAGATATTGTACAGCTGAAGAGAGCCTCATAAAAAGTTGTTTTCTAGCTGCAGTGGGACAAACAATTCATGCCAATTTGTTGTTGGGGCAGAGAGAACTAAAATTTGTGTTTTATTGAAAATGGATACTTGCTGAATATATATCATGATCTACTGGACAGAGATGTGCAGGAAGTCACTTGTATTTCTTATATAGTATCTCACTTCATGCTTATTCCAATATACCTCTTGTGTATTAGATGTTCCTGACCAGCTAAGGAAGTGAGAGAGGCATCAGTCTCAGCTGGAAGCTTTTAGTTGCTTAGCTAAATCTGGAGAAGCTTCTGCTTTTATCTGTAACAGTCACAGTTTAAGTTCTCTTTATGACCAATGCCTTTTAAGGTACCAGCATGTACGACCGCAGAAGATGTCTTCACCTTTGTGGAAGACAACAGAGCACCAAACTTGTTATTGTTAGGAATCATTATGCTTTACCTGAAATATGGGAGATTGTTGGTTTACTTGCAGAATCCAAAGGGTTTTCTGGTTTACTTCAGAACCAACTTTAGTTAGGAAAGCCAAAGTCAACTTTGATGATGCCAACTAAAACAAAATTAACATCCCACAAACTGACTACTAGCAACAGAATGTATTGTGACCCAACTAAATCCTTATGCAGCCTTGCACTGATAGATGATGCTGTAATTTTCTCAGGCTTTCTGGAAGAATATTGGCTGAAAGTTTAGAGAATATTGGCTCAGAGTTAGGACTGAAGAAATACAGTCTTAAACTTGCACTCACAGCAACAGGGTGGAGAAGACAATGTTGGAAAACGGTGGAAGATTGTTACCAAGAAAAAACCACAAAGATATGTTCTTGCAGGTAGTCTGGATAGTGACTACAGAGATACATGTTAAATATACACTTTTAGGAAACTGTATAGCATTTTCTCAGTGGTTTAATTTTCCATAATAATACCAATAAAACAAAACAGAGCCCTTGGAAGGTGTGGACTCCTGCCTGAACTCAGAGTTAGGCAATGAATGATTATATGTATTTTCCCAGCCCCGCCTTAACCCAACGCATGTAGAGAAAGAGGGCAAGACCTGGGAAGAGACTACACAAGAAAAATGATTATTAGCTAAAATGAGAGAAACACATCCCATGAAAGTTACTGCAGAGGGAAGATGAAACAAAAATATTACCTTGCCTTTTTGCAACATTAGAAAACTCTACTATACAGAGTGGAACTGCTGGAAAATAAATAGCTTTGTGAATAATGACCTCTTATTCATCAGTGCGATTAAAAATGCTTTTTCCTCAGACTAATTATTTATTCGCTCTTTATTGCAGAGAGGAGAAAATTACGAGGAGTTGAGGTGAATTTTTTTCAAAACCAATTCAACTTTGGGCAGAAATTGATTTATAGGAAAGGTATTGTTTCATTCATGTCAGAACAATATTCTGGTAATGTTTTCTTTTTAATCTTCAATGTCCCCTTTCTTTGGGTAGTGATGCTGACCTTTGGGAACATGACCTTCGCTCACAACTATGCTATTACATTCCTGTTCTGATTTGACTGGGACAGAATCATAGCCCAGCCATGCTAGGTGGGCTCTTAGAAGTTTTGAGTCAGCCAGGGCAGCTGACCTGAGTGAGCTACAGGGGTAGCCCATACCATAATGTCATGGTCATTATAAAGGGGGAAGGTTTGCTGAGGAAGGGAGCTTCTCTGGGGCTCCTGCTGGGGCTTTGTCTGGGCTCCTGCTGAGGTTTCTCATCTTCCTGTTCCTCATCTGGCTCCTCCCTAGTCCTGATGGCTGCTCTCCTGTTGATTGTGATGGCTGTATATTCATTTGGCTGAGTGTAACTTGTACATGTTTGTTGGTGTTAGTGCTGTTTCATTAAATCGATTTTCACTTCAGCCTGTGGGTCTGCTCTCGTTTTCCTGATTCCCTTTCCTGACTAGTGAGAGTGATAGAGCAACTGTTATAGTTTAGCCCTGGATATGAGCTGAATGTAGCCACTTCCTTACTGAATGGAGTTTGACAAAACTTTTTGTCAAGTTGCAAGTTTTGGATGGGGAGGAAAAAAACCCAACCACAACCAGACCACCAACAATCCCCTCCCTCCCCTGAACACTGGATTTATGCAAAGGTCAGACAGAACCTAATAAGAAACTTCCTGATCCTCCAGCGGAGAGGTCAAAAACTGGACTGGAGGGCTGGGGCAAAATGAAGAAAATTGGCACAGGCTTTTAAAGTTCATGTTACTTACGCCTCCGAGTGGGGCAGCAACTAAGCTGATTTGGTAGACCAGATGAGGCTTGAGGTAATCTAATCCTGAACTATTTGCTCTTCTCCTTGGGTCTGTAATTCATTTTCATTGCAGTCACTGTAGCTGCAAAGATGAGATCTGTTTAAACTTTAACACAGCTGCCAGATGTGTTTTGGGGTTAAGAAGGGGAGAGAGGTATTGAATGCGAAGATTAAGAAAAATAATTCTTTGGGGGCTGGGCACAGGTCTCTGAGTAATTCTTGTGGCTTAATTTTTGGCAAGTGTTCAGCACCTTGCTGTTCAGGGGAATCAGCTTGTTCCTGATTCTGCTCCGTGTCTTTCATTTTTCATTCTGCTCTCTTATGTCCTGATGTCAGAAGCATCTCTCATGTCATACTATAAGAAAGACTGAGAGAGTCCTGAGATCTCTTCATGGAACAACAGTCTTTATCCCTTTACCAGAAAACTGAGAGATGTAATAATCTTTCTGATTCTTCAACTTCTGTTCTGTTCTGTTAAGTTGTGCTGCTGCTGAACAGAAGGGAATAGAGATATTTCAACTCTACAGAATTTCTGAGCACAAGGCTGTATTTATGCATAACATTACAGGAATATTAGGAAAGGTATGGAGAGCCCTGAGGGTCACACATGCATTTGTGAAACAAAAATTTATGAATGGAGAAGAAAGCAGAAATTGACAGTAAAGAATGGCAGAAAGTGTAATTTCATTGAAATACAATATAAAATCTTATTTGAGTTAAATATGACTTACAGCAGTCTTTATTAAAATACTATTGATCACTTCATTAGGTGTTAGAATGAATAAAGATGATTGTTCCCAGTTACCAAGAATGTGGTGTTGAGTTGCATTTTATCAGCATATCCATATGTCACACTGGGAAAGGCTTTCAAGTGAATTTGCTAGCAATCCCTCAGGGAGATGATTAAATGCTTTCTTTCCAAGATACTGGAAACTGAATGACCACTCAGGTCTTCCTAGTTATTAAGCAAATATCAGAAATTAGGAAATTTTGCTATGTGTAGTCCTAGCAAAAGGCTTAGGTGTCACACTCTTTTTTTTTTTTTTTTTTTTCTTTAAGCTGAAATAGAAATGTTACTCAAAACCTTTGCTGGGAAGCAGGTTTATTATGGCAAGGTCTGGACCTGTTTCTCAGTGTAGTCAAAATATCCTGTACTGGGGCTTTAGGTTTGGCACTGATGATAGAGGAGGTGTGAAGCAAATCATCTGTATGTGTAAGATGTTGCTATGTGATGGCACATATTGCTGAAAGCTCTTGTTTTCATGTACTTCCCTTTCATTTTTCTTTTTTTTTTCACTTTAACTCAGCTCTTTCTGCTGTAAGCTTGTCAACTACTGGTCATCTGTAAAGGATGAATTTAGTCCTGACACACGCTTGTTTCTTGGCCAGCAGCATATGGCCAATCTCCATGGAATTACATGCCATGCAGTGCCACTGGTAACAGTAGAAGCCATCAGAGATTTGGACTGCTGAAGTACCTCCAATAACACTGAATCCCATTGTCAGATGTGGTATGAAGTCAAGGTCAAATTTCCATAATGTGCTGGCTAATAATGGAGGATCCAGTGCATAGTCTTACCTCTCTGTTTGTCATCCCAGCGAGAACATTGCTAATGAACTATTTGGCTATTGCTGGCCTTCACACAGTCCTATGCATCAAAGTCCTATGGCATATGAAAGGCCCATTGAAAGAGCAGTTTTTACCACAACTTCTCCACTTAAGGATATTAAAACTTAGATGATCCACTGTCCTTCTGCAACCCTCTTGAGTTTTCACCATGTGACTTGATACCATATCACTTAAAGACCTACTGTTTTTTTTTTTTCCACTGACAGCAATGATCTTTGAAAAAAGAGGTGTCAGTGGCAAGATTACAATACATACTATACTAGGCATAGCCTCTGAATAATCTTTAAGTAGGGATATATTAAGAGAAAAGAGAAGTTGTGGGGAAAGCATGAAGAACAAAGCAGAATTATTCATATTTGGTAGCTGTTGGGTGTAAGGTAGGCCATCCATCAGTAAATACCCGTTAGATGTTTATAAGCCTGCCTAGATTTTTTACGAAAACTGTGCCTTACATAATAGACCAGTGTACAGGTCCACACCAGCATCTGCAGGGTAATGTTCCTTCAGAGAGAATTATTGCTTGATTTCTTATTTGAAGTTTGACTGCTCCTTAGATCTATGAAAAGCTTCTCTTGCTTTTTTAATGCAAACACCAACAGTATATCTTTTAGGGTTTGCATGCTCTATTAAGAAAAATTCTAGCCTACTCTTCCTTTTTGATCTACGTTCTTATGAAAACAACATAATTGGCAATTCTAAAAGTTCATGGTATTTTAAAAGAACAAAAATATGAGACCAGTATCTTAAATGCTGAAAATGACAACTTTAATTATAAAGTTATTTGTTTTTTCATGTTTTAGCTTTTTTTTTTTTCCCAATTCAAAATATAATAGATTTACACCGGCAGTGTATTAATAGCTTTGGTAAATACAAACATTATAGTCAGCTTTAACATACAATCAGCAGTAAGCTTTGAATGCTCTGTGTTCTCTGTTCTTGTCGTAGCAATGCTGCAATTTAAATAGACTTTAATACAACATATCAGATAGTTTCCATCATACATACAGTTTGAAACAACAGGAGAAGCAGTGTGAAGACAAGAGGTTGTGCTGAAAGATCAGCACTTGTAGAGATTTCTACCTTAATTTAGTGTGTTTCCTTCTGACATGGGTTGGAATAATTTTTTTTGCAGGAAGGATAAATATAGTCAGTGAAATTCTTGTCACAATGAATTCAGTCAGATTTTATCCCAACCACACAGGGAACAGTTGTGTAGAATAAGGTTTCCTTGTTTCCGGTCACTGACAATATTACCATCTTGAACTAGAGAAGGAACTCTACTACTACAGATATTTAATTTCTTTGTAATATGTTTGGAATTTGTACTCAACATGTATTTTTGTTTGATATAGTTAACTTTGTTTATTAACTACCTGAATTTCCAGACATCAGATGTGTGTTCACTGCTTGTTCAGGGGTTCTTTAGTTTTACATCTTATATGAAATGCTGCTGTGAAGCTTCTGCATTTTCTAAACATACAAAGCTTTGTTATGTGAAGAACTGAGAAATGTTAGAAAATGCAATAAACAGCTCTTAATACATTTAATATGTTCTTTTGGTGTGTATTTACCAGCATTTTTTGGTTGGACTTGTGCATGCAAGGAATTCAAACACCTTATATAATTCAAAGAAATTTGTTGTCAGCAGTTACCTTCAGCAAATACACTTTGATTTCTCCAAACAGCAATATCCATTTTGTTTGATGAAAAGCTGCTCTCCGTCTCTATTGGCATCTAATTACCTTCTCCTACTCTGTATCTTTTTGCTGATTTACATCTTGTCTCAGGGCTTCCTATATTCTATGAGGAGTCCTTGCAGGCTGTAACTAGTGGTGCTATTGTACTTATCCTGCAGCTATAAATGTTTCAGCACCTTGCATTTCTTGCTGAAAGGGAACCGTCCTTTTTATTTTCCTGTCCTGGTGTTCCCCCAATGCTCCCTAGATTTGATTTAAGAAAAAAATCAATGTCAATGTTCTGAGGGACCCTATGGTACTATTTTTAATAGTCCCCCGAAGTGATTTGGTCCTGTTCTATAAAGAAAAATACATATATATAGTTACCTTGACTAGTGGCTGATTAAATCCTCCTCAGAACTGCATTAATGTGCAATGACACACCGGACCTCAGGAAAACCTGGAATGACAGAATCCAAGCCCCAGAAAAAAAAATGTGTACCAGGTCCAGTAATGGGTGGCCAAATGCACAGTTGGGACTGACTGCTTTTGGACAGAATTACTCTGCTGAGCTATAATGCTGCTACAGGGGATGACACTGGCAAGCAGTCATTTTTGTTCAGAGGGGGACTGTACAATATTAGAAGAAATTGAGTTCCAAATGTTAAGGCAGAATGGTAGAATATTGAATCTGTGAAGACTGTTTTCAAAGCTTGATGAGAAGAGGTGGTTTAAAAGGAGATTCATTTCCTGTTGCAAACAATGATTTTTTTCAGTGACGGTATCTGAAAGCTCTGTGGACCCACTCTTAAAGCTCACCAATGTCATCAGAAATACTATGTTTAACTATTGCAATTTCCATATATCTTTAAAAATGTCTTGTGTTCCTACAAGATCATATTTATCTTCTCTCTTCCAACTCCAGCAAATACTGGTCATTTTGATGCATAGCTTTCCTGTATATCATTGAAAAATGACTTATATCTCTAAATGTGGACCTATGGCTTTCTATACAAAGTGGGATTCAACAAGCTTTCACAGGGCATTAAGGCACAAGGACAAAACCAAGTTGCTTGAGAGATCATACTGCTCACTTGTTTGGTGGAACACTGGAGATTTATAGCACCAAGTTTAACTAACTACAGAGCTTACTGTGCTATTTTTAGCCCTGTTGTCTGTGAAAATGTAGCATATGTTATCACTTTGTAAATCAGTCTCAGGTCAGGTTTGATCAAATTTGACACAGGACTTGCAATCTGAAGCTAAAACTTTTTTGAAAATTGGTTCTTGGCTGGCAGAGAAAGATCTTATCTTCATTGGTAAAAATAAATAAATAAATACATAAGTAAATGGCCAATCCTTTGCTATAGGGAAGGCAGTAGAGATCCAGATGGGAGCCTGGGGGTCTGCAAGCAAGAATAGCAGTCATGGTTAGGGAAGTGTGGCACCAGAGAGCCGCAGGACAACAGGACACAGCAGTGGAGGGACCTGGGATAAAAGTACATGGGGGGAAAAAACCCTGTTTCCTTAATTCTCCTTTTCAGAAAGCAAGTTGTAAAAATCATTTAATCATCAGTGATGAAAAGCTATGGCTGCCAGCTGAGATGTCTTGGTGTTGTACATAATGTTTGTTTTAGCACAGCATGTGGCTTGCAGAAGGATGTTTTGCTAATTAGTCCTGAAAGTTATAGGAAGTTTGTAATGCACTCTTTTTACAACTGAATTGAATGACTCAAGACAGCAGAGTTACTGTATGAGTAAAAAAAAATAGTAGGATGAGGCTGTTAGAGTCTGCCACTTGTCAGATGTCATGAGCTTTCTTCTTTACAAAGCAAAATTTGTCCTGAAAAATCCAAATAAACAGAAAATATCCACAAACAATCTCTTCTCTTTGTTCGGTGTGCTTGAGTCATTTCTATACGCAAAGCCCTGGAACCCAGAAGGACACTGTAAAAAAAAAAAACCTAACCGAAACCATTACTCTTGCCAGAGTCGCTGCTCTGCAAATATTCAAAGTGGCTCATTACGAATAGGGAAGCTGTTGCTGTGTGCTTGGACTGTTTGTCAGCCTAGATGAATAGGGAAAATGGGATAAAGAGATTTAATTAAGCTACTAAGAAGGGATAAAGTCAAAGACCAGTAGTTGCATTCAGTTCAGATTTAGGGGAAGCAATGACACAAAGTCTGGTGTTGACTGATCTGGTAAGAATTGGCTGAGCTCCACTGAACTCTTGTTGTATCACCAGAAAATCTGGCCTCTGTAGTTCCAGTGTGGACAATTAGTCTGTCTCAGTCCACCTCATAATTAAGAAAACTCACACACACCCCAAAAGAGACATTAATTCAGGTCTTCTGTGTATCAGGTATGACACAGTTGTCTAATTATAATTGGCAGGCTCAAGTTGCAAAAAAAAGAATTTCATGACTGGGGAGGGAGGTGTGTCCCTCTCACCTTCCTCTAAAGTAAATTTTCTTTAACAGCCAAACTAACAGTACATGGTTGTGAGTATATGAAAGGAGACGAAAGGCTGGTAGTCCTTTATAGGTCCTGCTGGCACTGGAAGAAAGTTTGTTGGTGTTCCCATGCTTTGTGCGGGAGGTGCAGCAGAGCTGAAGGCACCCCATTTACCCTCTCCACAGAGGAAATATTCACATTTTTATTGAAGTGGAGGTCAGTGGTCTTCAGTTTTACAAACTCGATCTTACAACTGAGATTAGTGAATTTCTCCAACACTTGTCCTAGAAAAATAAAACCAGATTCCTTTTTCAAAAGTAGTAGAAACCTTAAAATTGTAATGTATCTTAGAAGGAAACAGTCAGGTGCATAATATCAAAATATTTGAGCTCTGCTGGTGCTGGGTTTTGTGCATTTTATACTGCACTAGCCACAGAATACAATGTGGTTGTGCAATGGTAAGTTACAAAAAATACCTTAAGCATTTAGTAAATTTGACATGATTTTGATATTCTTTGGTTAAAATGCAAACATAGGGATTTAAGATTAAAAATCAGAGGTATCAGGATTCCAAGAATAATTCGGTGTCCGTCTTCTTTAGATACTGAGAAAAGATAGAGACTGTGATTGAAAGATAAAAATATCCCATTTCTTCACTGGGGTGATCAGAGTCAAGCCTTGTTCAGATCTGTCTTCTCTTACTGCATTTGTGTGGCCCATGTTGATAATAGATGCTGGATTCCAGGAGCTTTCCAAGCTTTGGTGCCAAGAAGTGAGCACAAGTGATCAGCAACAATATCTTGAAAGCACAGTTGTAGATGACTTATAGATACATGAGCACATCTATAGATCAAAACACAGGAAAAAACATTGAGTTGAGCAGAGCTCATCTGTGTCTTATTTGTTATCACGTATTTCTCCCCCTCTATTTTCAGTAGTCCAGGACACCATCGCAGCTGGGGATGAGCAGAAAACAATTATCCTATTTCCGGAGCTAATTGTGGGCTTCAATTAGGAAGCCAACTTATTGGGGTAAAGAAACTCATCACTGTTGATTCGTAGGCGAGGAATAAGATTTTTTCATCTGACCCACCATGACTAATCTATTTATTTATTTATAATAAAGCATCGGTGGTCAGTGTAATTCTCTTATGTAGCACAACGCAGAGGATATACAGAGGCCATACAGAGGGGAGACATCAGTACAAGCCTGTGGGATGCAGATGAAAAAGCTTCTTTACAGTGGCAGTCCTATGATTGCATTTGTAAAAGATGTATCAGTATCTGCACCAGAACCGAATTCCTCTCCCTGCAAAAGTGCTAAATCCTGCTGATGGGTGTTCAAGAGATTTTTCCTATGCAAAATAAATAAATAAATACTCAGACAAAAATATTTTACATGAAAAAATCTAGCTGAGCTTCATTGTTTCAAAAGGCTTGCTCAAACCAAGATGCTTTACCTTTTAATATCTGTCTATTTGTGTATGCATGCAGGGAAACTACCAACTAATCGGAATCATGTTTGTAAGTCTACTGACTATTATGTACTACATTGTAAATTCCAACGTTTTGCAGTTCTCAAGCTGCCATGCAGAGCAAGTTAGAAATAAATCCTTCATTCTTACATTTTCCATGTTTTCCAACAGTTTTATTTCTTTGAAGTGTCTTTGATTTTTATACATATAAAATTCAATTTTTTTAAAAAAAAATCTCAACAATCTAAATCCCCAACAAACAAAACAAACTCCTCTGTGCCAATAAAATTGCATGTTTACAGGGAGGGGGGGAGATATCTGGGCTACAAAACTATGTTTGTTCCTGCTACATCAGCTTTATCTAGTTTAATGTTTGTTCTGTGACCATTTGAAATTCTGTTTCAGGTAGTTCTGGATCATATCAGCATAAGATGCATCATTAACTCTAAGAGGATGTTTTCCATTGACATCTGCTATTTTCACCAAATGTCAAGGCTTGACATTTGCTATCTTTATCTGGTTTTGGTGTATCACTCAGTGAGATTTTGTTTCTTCTTATCTGATATTGTTTTCAACTGTGACCAGCTGTGTTGCTAATAAAATCAACAGGCAAGTATCTGGCATTTAGTTCTTCACCAGTAGCAGAAAAGAAACAACTCAGTGACAAAAAAGTGAAGAAATACTTTTCAGTTAGGATGCTTGCCTGTATCCTCATATTATCCATCTCTTAGCACTTCTGTTGATGTAGCATTTCTGATTGATTCCCTTGGGGAAGTCTCCATGGAAATCCTTGCTTCTCAGATGAAATATTCCTTTTTGCTCTCATCCACTGCTTCCTGCAGAGCGGGGTCATTTTTCAAAGCTGCATCTGCGCTTTCAGCAAACTCAGTTCCTTTTGCCTCATTGGTGTGGTAGGTGCCCTTATGCCTGTACAGGTACCGGACCATCACGACCAGCAGGCAAATGAGGACAAATACAACTGCAGCAATCACACCTAGAGGAAAGAGTTAAATGTATTGCGAGTGATAAAATACAAGCAGTATCTGACAGCCAGACATCACAACTTGAGTTACTTGATAGGGAAAAGCCCATGTTTAGTAAGACGTTTGCATGTTGCAGGGGCCAGAGTCAGAACAGAGTCTGACACTGCAAAAGACAAGATGGGATAGAAATAGTGCAGGAATGCAGGTCAAGTTCTCACTAGCTTTCTTTCAAATCAACGGCTTGATTTGGTTGGATTCATTGGAGCTAAAAGTTCATTACAAAATGAGGAGAAGTAAGAGAACATAAAGGAAAGGAAAACCAATAGGTTTATTTCATTCTTCTGGTAAGATATACCCAGGGGAGTTTGCAGGCAACCTGATCCTACCTCCGCAAGTATACTGAATTTCAGGAGAGGTACGAGGTACTGAGTATTTCTTAGGAGACATTCAACAAATAGCAGGAGCCGTGCGACTGCAGTACTGCTCTGTATTTGCAAGCTGCCATTTCGTGCTGTGCTCTAATTAAGAAAGTCTGATTGTAATGAATGTGGAAGTGACACCTGGGAAGAGGAAGGTTTTCTAGGTAGATCATTCCTGTCTCCTGGACTAAGGCTAATTACTCGTAATGTGTTGACTGGACAAAAATTTCCATAGGTAACCCGAATGTATGTAGGACTAAATGGTAAATGGAAAAACTCGTAGTGAAGGAAAGTAAATTCAAGTTCCAGGAGTGGTTGTGCAGAGAACACTGTGTGTCCTTGCTTCCCGGAGCCCTTAGCCCTTAGCCCTTTTTTTTTTTTTTTTTTTTTCATTTACTAATGTGAAATTTAGAAGTCCATGAAAGAGAGGCACTCCTGACAAGTCCATTGTTAAAAAATTACAAGCTGTATCCCCTTCCTCCCCAATCAAATTGTTCACTTAAGAATCCTGAAAATGAATGAAGTATTTTGATGTTTATTCAACTGGTGTGATTTTTATTTTTTTTAACACTTTTTCCGTACAACTGGGAAGTGCTTAGAAACACTTTAGCTGTGGTTTGGTACAAGTACATGATACTGTGCTGATTCTATAGTCACATGACTCCAGGAGTAAACCAAACATTAAAGAAATACACAATAAAAAGCACCAGAACATGATATTCCTAGGAAAATCCATATGTGGAGTGTGAAGCTGCTGTGTGAAGAATGCAATAGGTAGGAACTCATCTGACTTATTGGAGGTATCTACAGTTCAGGAGGCTCTGTCTGAGTTACTGCCCTTGGACTTCCTCTGCTGTCAGTGGACAGTGTGTGTGTGTGGGGTGATTCCTCTTCTGGAAGGAATTTGGTCAGATAAATTGCTCCCTGGAAATGCCTACTATTCTGCAGAAACAGAGGGATATGTAGATGGTATCTCTTCTGTCCCCTGTGTTTGAGATATGTGACAGGTGTGGGTTTCTCCAAAGCTTTAAATTTATCAGAATCAGAAAACTGAGTAGGGATACCCTGTTGGCATGAAAACAGCAGAATGGGCAGAATATTATGAGGGTAAATAAAAATGGTAACTCCATCTTAAAAAATATGCCTGCAATGTTATCCCACAGATTATAAAGTGCCTGATTCTGGAAAGTGAAGTTACTGCTAGCAGAAATGACATTGCTTATACAAGGAACTTTAGGTTTACAGTAATATCATAGTTGCAGTGGGGACCTCATCAATTTTTAGGACCTCACTGATATCCCTCGACACAAGAGGCTTTAATAGGCTTTGGATGTAGCACAATATTAATAAGCCTAAGGGAGTAAGTACAAATCAATTTACCTGCTAGTTGTTCATAGAAAGCTGAAATTAAAGTTACAAGAGATGGGACCTGAGGGAAATATAGCAGAACCTCACCAATTTGCACTAATGATTGGTATACCCCCTTGTGAATGACTGAAATTAGCGCGTTAGCATGGAAATGAACAAACACAAAATAAAAAGACAGGTACTTTCCGTGAACATAGCTTTGCTCATTTATTCTGACAATTGTATTTAGTTTAAATGCATGAGAGAGCTTTAATGCAACACCAGGAAATGCACTGTGGTATTTTCTGTAAAAATAAAGGGTCAGCTGGTATAAGCTAGCGTGGCTCAAATCAAAGGTGCTACAACAGTTCTGTACTAAATGACAATCTTGGCCCTGTGAATAATGAAGAATATCAGAGATTGACTTTGCTGCTGGACTGTTAGGTACTTTGTCCTAAAATGAGGAATGGATGGGGATGGTACTGCTCCCTATATGGTTTATGCTCATTATCTCATCTCGTTATCTTGCCAATAGCCCCTCTGGGAGCAGATTTCCCACTGGCCTAATTAACTCTAATTGTGTTGCTCCTGTTGTCTTGTCAGCAAAGTAGGGGTTTTGCAAAATGCAAGAAATCAACCGACCTGCTGTTTTAATTCTAATGGTGCTGCTTAGTACAGTTTGCTATTTACCTCCAATAACAGCCACATCTGCTCCAGCTGTGGGGCCCTCGATGTCTCCATCTATAAATAGATTAGAACATACAAAAGTTAATTAAAGAAAAAGGAATTGGATCATATGTAACAGCAGTGACTGTACTGGTGGTGCCATATTATTTTAACCTCTGAAACTCAGAATTTAAACAAGATCTCTCATTAGCAAAAGACATTTCTGAAACTTCTCATTAGAGTTAGCTGTACTGTAACAGTTTTCTGTCACCATAACACTGGAAAATAAATAGCTAGCACATTATGCAAACGATCATGGCCCTCAGGGAAACACCTACTGTTTATTATGAGCACTTACCTGTAACATCCTCCAGTGAATGATTAAATTAAGAGCATTTAGGTACCTTGATTACTCTCAGAAAGGTAGTTTTGGGGAAAAAATGTTGATGCCTATTTATTTTCCCAATTATGGCTCTTCAGGGTATGGTCTGGATCTTGATTTGATGCAAATTAATCTGCCTGTATTGATTTCAATTAGTATTTATTTATCTGCAATATCCTGTTTTTAATCTTAGCATTTGTTTTCTTTTAAAACTACATTTGGAATCAAGGCAAGCCTGTTATATGTGTGGTATAAAAAACACAGTCCCCACTTAGAGTAAGTCTGAATTCAGTGCTGATAAATCAAATTACGTTTTTTACTGGATTACAATTTATATAAAAAAGATAACTTTGCAATTTAAATGCAAAAGAGAAGTACCTGACCATGTCTTTTTAAGAAGTACGAAATCGGTCTGAAAAGTTGTAAGCTGCTGAAAGAGCAGTCAGAATTTGAATTACATTTTTATCTTAATTATAGCACTTACTAAGAATATCCAAAACAACTAATGAATAGCCAAAGTGTTTTAAAGTGGAAAGGAAAAAATATCCTAAAAAACGGTGAGGATTTTTCTCTCATTATTATTTCATATAGACCTTAAATGAAAATAAATGCACATAGACAAGCATTTCTTCACCGGCTTCCCCTTAGTTGATCAGGGTACAGTTCTGATCTTGTTTTCTGCTCCTTATTTCATGCCATTGGCATCAGCCCACTTAGTCCTGAATCATGTGGATGTCTGAGAAGGTGATGATCTCCTGGCGTTTTTTCGTGCTACGTTTATGACAGGACACTCCTTTATTTATTATTGTACTATTTATACAATTCTAAATGGTACTGGTTTCTGAATGAGACAAATAGCTTTATGTGAGGTCTTTTTTTATTTCCCTTTGGTAAAATCTGTGGCTAGAAAAGTTCTCTGGAAAAGGTAAAAATGCTAATTCCAGATCCTTCCATAAATTCAACAGTGGCACTGTGGCTGATATCTGGCTCTCCTTTTGCTAAATCTGTGCTATATGATGCAAGGATAAGACTATTAGCATCTTTCTCCTTACTCACATCCAGTCTCTTATATCAAATTGCAATATGATCCCCCTCTCCCCAAACATGGGACATGATTTTTCTTGAAGTAGGAGTACTTTGCTCTACCCCAGAGATCCTTCCCACATTTTCTTCCAGCTATACACTGATGGAGAGATTGAGCATGCCTTGTGTAATTTAAAAACTCTAATTATGTCTACGTCCATTCAAAACCTGTGTGTCTCAGAAGAGATTAATTGCTTCAAGGACAAACTGTTCTGTATTTCTTTATACAGCAAATATATGCTGCATGCCAAAAAAGGAGGCTCCTTTACAGCAATCAAATACTTGAAGGTGTGAATTCTGTGCTTCCCTAGCCACACAGCTTGCTTCCAAACATTAATTCCAGATCAAATCATTATCCCTTTAATTATAAAAAAGTATGCGAGTAACTCTCTGCTCTTTCTTGTCATTCCCAGGTGACTCTCAGATTCTGATAACAAGCAGGTGCCTTATCTGTAGTACTTGCCATCACAGTGCTTTTTGATAATGGATTACAGTACCACCACTTTGCAGAAAAGTTTTCATTTCCATACTGTACTTTCTAAGTTTTCAGAAGAATGCTGGACCCATCTTGAGCTATGGTGTAGTCAGCACTGATCTGTTAAGCTGATGATGCTGTGCTGTTCAGCAACCAGCTAACACCATGATGTGGCTTCACTCACCACGGTTCCGTTTTACTGCAAGAATGAACAGCTGACTTCTCCTTTGTGTGTTAACTTTTGAATATGGAACGGGCTTGCTGTCCTCCCAGACGGCCTTTTGCTGCATTCCGGGGTGCCAGGACATTGCAGCTACCACCACTGACAAGAATTTTCCAGGGTCTGCTCCCTGGATCAGTTTGGAGCAATGTTTATGACGGGGAGAGAGAGACCCTCAACGCCTGTCTCGCTGTCTCTGAAATGTCACTTTGTCCAAAACGAGCTATGTGATTCATGGCAATATCACAATATTGCTGGGCAGATGGGGAAGGTATCAATGTCATTCAAGAATCAAGCAGTATCTCCCTTCATGAAACATGACCGAAGAAAACGCAAGGTGTGTGCTCGTGAAATGAGGCCGTCTTCCCAGAGCAGGGGTGAGATAACAGCCACTATCCAGATGGGAATCCTTGCTTGGCCAGGAACCCTTGCATGGTCTCTATAAACATAAACTCAAGTCTATATGAGAAATACACTGCATTACTGTAGGACTGAATCTTCACTTTCTGAGGCAGAAAAGATATCCAACTTCCTGGAGGAATTTTTAGCTGAGGAATGGCTGTAGGCTTTGGCCTTGTATCTTCTTTGTTCTGCTTTTCTTCGCATGCAGAGCATTCAGAGTTCTGTGTTTCAATAACTACTGTTGCACCTGTTTTGGTTATTTTCCTTTGTTTCAAGGGTGTCTTTGTTCAATCTGCTCCTAAATTGTCCTTGCAAAACTTCCTCTCACTGTGATATCGGCCTTTGTCCGTAGCTACTATCTGGTTCCGAAAATGTTTAGACACTGTTGTTATTTAGTGCCACTGGTTACCATGACATGCAGAAATCAAAAGATTGTGGGAAAGCTTGTTTTTCATAAAATCTCTGGCCATCAGAATGAGTTGGCTAAATCAAGAATAGAACATACAAATCAAACTGCCTGTTGTTGGAAGGTGTGTTTCTAAAAGCCAGAATGAAGGGAAAGAAATGCTTTTGTGCCATGACCTGAAATTCATCAAATTCTGATTCTGCCCATAAATGTACAGTTAAGGAATTTTGCAATAGAACGACAACTGCTACCTGTGTCATTCTCATCAATCAAATCATGCTGAGAAGGCAGCAGCCTCTGAAAGCCTCAGGAATATTCCTGACTGAAATACTACAAGCAGATCTTTGGCTATGTGCTTCAAAGGTGAAAATCCAATACAATTAGCTTTTATATTAATGTAGCCAGTGATGAGTTTTTCCTGCTAAATTTGGCAGTAAATTTGTTAAACCATCTCCTCCAGGTGTGATTTTCCAGTAAAACTTGACTTTTATTGATTTTGATATTTTTTTCTAGTTTAAACTGATCCCATTCCATTTTGACTGAGGAGCACTTATTTAAAGGAGGCAACCCCAGCAGTGAAAATGTTTGTTTGAGGTTCAACACTCTCCATGTTTTGCTGTGCACCTCTCCTGGCAGTTGTAATGCTTTCTTTTGTTCCTTAAATTACAAATCTGAGCTACTAAAAGCCATAAGTCACTTCCTGCTCAAAAATTATGACACTGCCTTTAAAATAATTTAAAACTTCTTTTATTTGCCCTTTCTTTTATACATGAGCTTCGTTCAAGTCTTACTTGCCAGCTTTTCTCTACCACACCAAAGATAAAATGCACTTTGTAGATGAATGCTGAGGTTTTGGCATGATTTTGTGACACCAGGAAACAGGAAAACACAAAGTATTATGAGAATCCTGATAAAGATGCAAGATATCAGTGAGCTACTTTAGAAACACAACCATGTTAAGATGTCCAAACTGTCAAGCCATTCAACTTACACCATGATGGAAAGGGGCATACTCATTCCCAAAATACTTACTCCCATCCAGCATAGAAAGCACCATTTTTAGATCCTGCTACTTGCAGAAAACAATACTTTAATCTGCTTCTGTGGCTACTGTCAGTGACGCATGGCATAAATTTGCAGAGAGGTCCAAGCTTTCTGATTTTTCAGGCACTGTTTTGATCTGCTAAAGGAGTTTCCATAAAAAATTCGGTACTTGCACCCTTAGTGGTTTCGCAGTCAGCACTGTAGTTAGCAATTTAGGTACCTACATGTTTACTTGTTATGGAGTTACACATGGAAAAGGCATGAAAGGAAAACTGTACCTGCAAGGGGATCCCCATTTGGCATATTTGATATGAATGCATGAGAATTATCCAACAGGATAGATCTCATCTACTGGTGTGATCTACCAAATTCTACTGTGTAGTCCACAAGGGAAATTTGATGGGATAACATAGAGCTTACTCCAAACTTCTCAGTGTCTCTCTCATTTCCTAAGATAAAGATCCAAACTAAAGGTTGACAAGGGCTTACTGCTAAGTAGTGTTGAATATAGAAGGAAAGGCCCAAGATTACAGCTCATGTTGTTACTATTTCCTTTCAGCTGTGGGTGATACTGCTATTTTGGAGTAATGAGTCAAGCTGAGTATACAGATATCTATGTGATAAGCAGCTTTTGCAACACAATTTTCAAAGCTACTCAACACCAGTCAGACAGCACTGCTCCTGCTCCTGCCTTTCAGGATTTTCCTGCCCACAAGCTTGTGCTTTTGATTCTCAGCAACTTAAGCCATCTCGTATCATGATGCTCCATCGCTGCCTGTTTGTGGTTACAATCTCAGATGAAGCCTTGGCTTGCTAACTTACGCTCAAGTGGATCTCTAAGTGCTTTCTTGGGCAACCCATTTTCTCTCTTGATGTGCCTGTTCATTGCATAAGAGCTGCTTCAAAGTCAGTCAATCCCTGTGAATGATGAGCTGAGCTCCTTAGGGCAGACATTTCCTTCTTAGGGCTTTCCTAGGTGTACAGACTAGGAAATGCACTGTAAGATTTCATCTTTAATCAGCTCACCTAATCACCGTATGAAAAACACTGCCGCTAGTGCGACTTTTCCAGGTGAGGAACAACTCAATCTTATCTTGGTACATCCATGAACGTGATTTGCAAAATATTGACCATTTTGTTGCAGGAAGTGGTGTGTAAGCAGTCTGTAGGCTGAAATATGTCTTTAGAATTCAATTACTAAATATTTAATGGTTTTGTCTTAAATATTAGTACTATCTATCTGTGCACTTCCAGTAAACAAGGGAGATGTGCAAACCAAATAACATCCGGTTCATGATTCCGGCCAGATATAAATGGAATTCAGAGCAGGATTTTGCCTCTGTATTAATTGTTCTTTCATATATTCATACATTTGAAAGAGAGCTTTAAGTATAACTGGAGACTAATAAAATACGGTTTACTCAGTAATACTCAGTCTAGTAAATTACTGTCTATTTTTGGGTTGGTATTAAGGTATTTTATTGGGCTCAGTAAAACATTATAAACTTCTGAAAGTATTAAGGAATATACAGAGTCTACCAGGAAGCTTTTGCATTTGTTTAAAACCCTTACTAAATTTTTTATTTTTTTAATATTATGTATATAAAAATATATTTATTATAGTTACTTTCCCAGGGGCTGTTTTTGTCCTTTGTATGCACTTCTACAGTTATCATTTCTCTTGACTGTAAAAGCAGGTCTTAATGTGTCCCTATTGTCATCACTGATGCAAGATGTTTCTTACCACACATTTAGTATGGAAGAACTAATGAAGTCTTAACATCTCCATTGTTTATGCAACTGTGGTGTGTCCTCCTTGCCCTTTGGTTTATGTTTGTGCCTTGCCAACACATTACATTCATGAGAAAATCATTAATCTATTAACCTTAGCACACCGATTTAATTTACAAGCTATAGTTAGAACTGGTTCACTGCAGCTGCTCGTGTGAAAACGAGTTGAACCAACTTCTGCAAACTTCATGTTAAAAATATGTTAATTGCTCAAGCTGCTCTCTGGCCTGTGTTACAATATCAGATGCATTGCACACTGAGGCCTTTCCGGATTACAAAAAAAATGTCATTACCTATTTTAATATTTGCCAGTAAGTGTGTAATGCCCTGCCAGAGTTGGCATCTCTTATCCCGAAGGGTCATCAGTCTGAGCCCATCAGTTTGACACTCTGCTGAAAAAGCCATCACCGTCTCCCATTAGATAATGAAACACATCAAGGCTGTTCTTTCAAAATTAAAGAATAGTTTCTCATCTGTCAATCTGGAAAAGAGACAGAATAATTTGGCTTCCATTTATATACTAAATTATTATAAGGACAATAATGTGACATACAAAACCAACAACCACATGATCTTTTGGATAGGTAAATGGACTGGGCTCCAAATGTAAGGTAAACCATGCAATTAAAAATATCTACAAAATTAAAATGCACTGGACCCAATCCTCTTGCTATGCTAGCTAGCAAGTACTTTGTCATTAATTCTGAGAAGACAAAATCCAGTCTCATTCAATTAAAATAAATGTCTGTTCAAGACTTTTCACACTTTGTAATATAGTAAGGTTAAAAAGGCATTATCAAATTAGTTTAATTAGATTAGGATTGCCACATAATTTTAGCAGTTCTCATTTGATTCTGTATACAGTGTCAGCAAAATATTTTTGTACTATCCTAGAATGTTTTAAAGCAAGTAAGAGAAAATATGTTTTTCAATGTTTGAGGAAGTAATGGCTTCAGTTGCACAGTTTCTCCTTGTTTTGTGAAGCTGAATTGCACTGGGGTCTTGGGGAAAATCAGAGATGGAGAGATACACTAAAAAGCACTTGTCAAAAGATAATCATAATTATCCCTTAATGATAAGAAAGACAAGGAGAAAATGTTCATGAAATTTGGGAAATTATTTTAGGTGAAAAATAGTAAGGATCTTTTAAAACTGAACAGATATTCTATATTTTTGAATAAAAAGATTTAAATAAAATTGAAAAAGAGAAGGAAATTGTGTTTTAAAGGGTTACATAATCTAAAAAAAATGCAGAGTTTTTTAGTTAAATAATATTTTTTTGTTTATCCCCCAAAAGAACTGACACCCCCCACCCTTCCCCTTTCAGTTCGAACCACATACTCTTTTATTTATTTATTTATTTATTTATTTTATTTGCACTTACTAGAGACACACATTAAAATACTTTAGTTCCTTAGCTCAGGGTGGCTGAATACCAACCACTGATTCTGATGGCAATTAAGTGAATTGCATCCAGTAAGAGCATTAAAATGGCAATCCCTCCTTAGAAGTACTATAAATGTTTCATCCTTAAAGCTCCCATACAGCACGGTACTTGAGAGAGAGCTGTCCCCTCTGGTAACAGTTATTTAATGTATCCCATGTATTGCGACGTATATATACAGTAGAAAATCGACAGAGAAATTCAGGTGGATCTGTCTTCCTATAGCATCAGGAAGGATGAGAAAGTTTCAGGGTCAGCAGAAGAAACCCAGAGCAGAGGAGAAGTTAAAAAAAGGAACTGTCTCCTTGGCACTGGATCTCTTTAGCAAGCAGACAATGAAGCTCACAAAAGGATGCAGCAGAAATCTTGTCTTTAGAGATGTGATGCGGCAAGCCACCAAGGTCCGCTCAGTGGTAGTCTTGCTGCTCATGTATAGTGGCTGGTCTTTGCTGTGCTCCTACGGGAAAGCTGCTTGATGTCTGAAGGGCGAACACTGCCTTCTTATCATACAAAGGGTGCATGAAGTGAGTGGACCTGGAAGAAGGTCTCATGTTCTTCAAAAAATGCTACATGTGGCAAGTTGCAAGTTGTGCCCTGTTTTGTCTGCCTCGTGTTTATAGTCATATCACTGCAAAAAATTCCTTACTTTTCCATGGAAGTATGTTAATGTAAGCAGGCCATCATTTATGTTTTTCCTCCACAACCATCAAAGCCGGCACATGCTCCAAGTCTACAACATCTTGCTGAGGAAGATAAATTGACCTGGTATTGCTTCATTAAAGGAGGAGTGACAAATGGAGTATGAATCAATCCATGTTTTTCTGCATGTATCCCTCCTCCTCCTACCTCCCCCCTCTTCATTAGAACTCGGTTCTCCTTTTGAGGGCTTTTTAATCGGGAAGGCTTTGAAACAAACACTAAATATCCAGTGAATCTGCCAAATAATTTCTGCCTGACTTTCTTCCAAATTCAACATTTTCAAGCTCTAGTCATTTTTTGCTGAATCAAAATGGGAACAAAACAGCTGTTTGTTTATTCACTGAGATCAAAGCTGAATGAAAAGGAGTTGCTGGCTTCATTGATTAACCATTGCAAATATTGCAAATGGTCATAGGTAATAAAAAGAGCTGACTATGGACATGGCTGGCAACCTCTAACAGATACTAAACTTGTAATTCTTGAGAAAATAGTGCATGAAAGAGGCACACCTCACTGACTTAAACTTTGCATGTTAGAAACATAAGCATAAAAATTTGAGCCAGAACCTTTCAGTGCAAAGTCAGAGGCCAAGAAGTCTTGGACGACATGATAATTCCTTCCTAACCCCTTGTGTAAATGGTTATATGATGCAGTAAGACAATTTAACTGCTAAACTGCTTGTAATTATTTACCAAGATGTGCTTTTAATTTGTACCTAACAGGTCTACCAGCCTCAGTCCTTACACTCAGGCCTTTTGACCATGTCATCAGAGGATAAGGTGATCTTGGTGTTTCTTAATGTTGCCGTGCTTGATTTTATGTCTTTAATAACTTCTTAAGATTAAGTTTTAGTTTATATTTGAAACATATCCTTCTTATGGATGTGGCACTATTCAAGTCAAACATTAGTTAAAATTAGTCCCCCTAATTAAGACAGACTGAACTGTTTGTCAGTATTTGAAATATTTCCATCGAATACATTTGGCAACATTTTTGCACTGATTTTCTCTGTTCCTGCTGTGTGCCTGACTGTCCTTGTAACATTTACAAGTTTTGACTCCATTATTCAACTCCAACTGGTTCTTTTTGAAGGAAGAGCAGGCAAAGATAAGCACTTCGCCTCAGTTTTCATGAAAACTGTAGGCTGGAGAGAAAAGGGAGACTAGAGAAATCCAGCAGTGAAGGAAAGGCAGTGAGGACTCAGCAATTTTAAGCTCTGTTCATCAGCAGCCAGTTCTGCAGTCACCACGTGCTTTCTAGTCGTTATGCACATAGGTCCAGAGGAGCTGCAGCAAGGTGCTTCACCTTGCCATGGGGAGCTGCTGTGGAAGGGAGCCAGTATATGCTGAGGGAGGGATATAGGGGCAGAGGCATACATCCAAAAGCAGGAGCATTTCACTGGTTCTGTTGCTGGCAGAAAACTTTTAATGTTTTAATGACATTCAAGGAAAGAAACATGGCCATTATTCTATTAAGGCTCACAAATGTCTGTTTCTCATTTTGAGATGAAAAAGCTTGACCTTGTGCTTAAATTACAGGTGATGTCATCTAGAAAGCGCCTGCAACCTGGTAAAAGCCTGCAATTATGCACAAAGATATTCTGACAATTCAAAGAACGTAGTGCCAGGCTACTATCCTTAGAAAAGTGTACACATTTTCCCAACTTGGGCAGGTTTCTTCCTTTATGTCTCATTCCCACCACCAATGTTTTGGAGCAAAGCAGTCCGACAGGTGACAATTCTTGGAAACTGGAGCGCTCTGTGCTCCGTCCCCTAGCTTATTTGATATGAATTGTATTCAGCTACATGCAACTCATACACCAGTGCTTGCCTAAGGCACTGTCTACTAAGCATTGCAAGTGGAAATGTCAGGATGTTTAGCATATGCTCTTCAGGGACACAGAGATCTTTCCTGGAGCGCTGACGAGGTTAATATTATTAATGGAGATATCTGTAGTGGAAACAATCTTCCAAATGCTTTAAATATTGAGCATATTAAACAAAGAAAATAAAACATATTGAAGCACCTTAGAAACTTGCAAGGCAAATAGTAGCTTGGGGCAACAACATTTCTCATTTTCCAAGGATTCTGCAATGAATATGCAGATTTCTTTTGCTCCATTTAAAAAGACAAAGCCCATTTTATTATCTGAAAACCATTTACATATCAGTCCAAGCTGTCTGAATTGAGTTGAGCAATTTTAGCAAAACTTCTTTACCGTCTATCATTAATCTGAGCAATTCTAGACAGATTGTGCAATAATTGTTAAAAAGGAGGGGGGGGGGGAGAAAAAAGTCTTGCTTGTCTATTATTTTTGGACAGTTGTCTGGCATTGTTTGACAAATAGCATATTGAACTCATTAACAGAGCTGAGCATGAAAAAAACCTTCATTGAAGCCATATACAGAATGTTTTTCAGCGTGGGACTTATATTGTGTGAGTGAATGTGAGATTCATTAAAAACTCATTACCAGTGTTCTTCTCTCCTAATGAAACATGAACGGCAAGTACCATGTAGGTGGAGAGCTAATAACCAGCCTGGCAAGATTTTTGACTACTGGAAAGGAGTCTATGTGCTCTAAACTGTGTCCACAGGTGCTGCAGAGAGGACAAAACTTGGAGCAACCTGATGTAGTGGAAGGTGTCCCTGCCCATGGGAGTGGGGTTGGAACTAGATGATCTTTAAGGTCCCTTCCAACCAAAACTATTCTATGTTACTAGTTGGCAGTTGGCCTAGATAATTGTTGTAGGTCCCTTCCAACTGGAACTGTTCTGTTTCTATTCTATTCTATTCTATTCTATTCTATTCTATTCTATTCTATTCTATTCTATTCTATTCTATTCTATTCTATTCTATTCTGACATGCCTTCTTGCAAGGAGATCCATTCAGCTCCAACAGAGCTGTGGTGAATCCTAGGGGATGGGAATTTCTCTTCCCATCAACCAAGCAGCAAACCTAGAAGACTAGCTTGGATTAGAAGACTAGCTTTCTGGAGTCTATAATCAGGGAAAATAAATCCCAACCATTACTGTTAGCATTGCTTAAGTATCCCTTTCCAAAGCCTGTGCTGAGGGCTTAGCCTTTCTAGAAGGTAGTGAGAGCCTTTTTTTCAGATCTTCCAACATGCACTGGTCAGAAGGGCTAGATCTCTCCTTCAGGTGCTTAAATAGTGTCTTACACTCTGCTTTTGCCTGTTAAGTTGCAGTCATGTTTATGGAAGCAATCTTATTGTGCCAAAATTTGATGCTACTACATTCCTACATAGAAAAGAAGTCAATTTACTTTAGTCTCCTAATAAGAGTCCTTTTTGGGTTACTGTTCACTTGAATGGCTCTCTGTAGACAAACGTTGACTTTTACACAACTTGGAGAATGATAATTTCTGAGGCTTCTGCTTCTCTTTCAAATCTGTTTGAAACTGGTCAGTGGATCTAAAAGTTCTTGATGGGAAGTCACAGATGGATGAACAGATGAATAAACAGACAGATAGACAGCAGGAACACATAAGACCCATTTCATTAGGAAACTGGAATGAAAACAGAAGTAGCAGTGGGTACTTGGATAATAATCGTATTTTGGTCACTAATTTAAAAAATGCCATGTTTTTGTGATCATTTCAAAGCTTGTAGATGATGTCCTTAGTGGTTTAAACAGCAAAGGAAAAACCAACAGGATATTGCTGAATTTTTTCAGCTCCTTTTTTGGTCAGTATGCTAGATTTTTATAGTTTGGACTATATTTTAAACCTTTAAGGCCAGATTCAGCTTGGAGAGTCCTGGCAATTTCTATGCAGGATTAATGTGTGTCATTAAGGAGAGAAATATGGTCTAGTACTTTTCAATAGCAGCAAATGCTGCTATGGCACTCCTCTGATCAACATATTTTTTACTTACTGTAAAGCCTTTGGGCTGCTCCTTTCTTAAATGTATGAAATATACATGCAGGAAAGCTGAGAGTGAATTGTTGTGATTTGAGCTGGCTGCTACATTCTTGCAAAAAAGGGCATTCTTGTTCCTAACTCTTTTCCTTTCATGCTGATCAAGCAGAAAACCAACCCACCAAAAGGAAAGAGGCGGGATATTTACTGACAAACTGATCCAAGCTGCCATGTGGTCTGACTGTCCACCGATCTATTAACATGGAGGGGTTTCCTAGGTGCAGGCAGAGAGGGCGAAAAGCAGGAATGCTCTTTTGGGCAGGTGAAATACATTATAAATCTGCACTGAGAAAAAACAAGTGCCCCAAAAGAGAACCATAAGGAGAAAACCAGCTGGATAAAGCTGGAGATTTTCTTGCTAGGTTGCTCTGAACAGAACAGAAAAATCCAGTTTTCATAGCCAAGCAACTTCTTTGAAATACAGTAGCTCTAGAAGGCCGTGGAAAAAGTTGGCCTCGGTATTCCATCTGTAAGAATATATTGGAATGTGCTAAGAAGTAAGGGCCCTCTCTCAGCTGTCAAAATAGGGACCCTGGGGCAGAGCTGTTACTCTGTACATCCCACATTGCCTGGAGGGATGCGGCTCTTCCACAGCTGAGTCAGCAGCAATAAGGATCTGCAGCCAGGCAGCAGCAGTCACTGCTGTCCCATTTACACTTGTATGAAAGCAGGGCACCATTCCAACACACCAAGTGCAATACCAAGTGGTATACATACAAGGTGGGATTTGCAAAAGCTCTCTCTGTTAAACCGCTTCTGTTCCCTTTGAAGTTGGTAACACATTCCAATTGCTCAGTTGGGCCAATAGTGAAAGCTTTTAAAAACTCTATTTTACAAATATTAGAAACATGATAGAACCAAGGATTCATTGTCAAGGTCATCATAAATAGCCTCTGTCAATCCTCTCTGTTTTCCAGCTTCCCCGTTTAATCCACCAATTGATGCTGCCTAACAGGCTGCAAAAATCTGCTTTCTCAAGCAGTTATGAGACGGCCTGTAAATTTATCAAAGTCCTTTCATAACATACCCAAACTATTTACCATTGCCTCCAGAGAAGTCTGCTTTGGAACAGTATCGTAAGATCAATTTATCCCACTGAAACATCTATTAGCAGAAAGAGAATTAAAAAAAAAAAAAAAAAAAAAAAAAAAGAAAAAGAAAAAGAAAAATGAATAAACCAACAGCAATAGCACAGCTCTGGAAAATATGAAGTCATAAGTAGAGTTCAGCCAGAGCAGTCTCCCATTAAACTTTGTTTAAGAGCCAAGTTCCACCCTTAGATATGTGTGAGCTGCAATTTATTTCAGGGGGAGCTCTGCTGTACTTTATGTAAGGGCAAGGCTTAGACACAAGTATGTATCTGTTATGAGTCTGAGAGGAGTAAAGCCCATTTCCCTTTAGCATTTTTTGGTGCCATTGGCACAGATGGGATAGAAAACTGAAAGAAGTGGACAAAACAGCCTATAGTTTTACAGGACCTGTCTGTCAAATTTAATTCCTTCTTACACAAGAGCTGAATGCCTGTGTTTCTAAATCTATTAAGCTACTTTTATGAGATGTGGTAGTCTTTCCCCATGCCCCTACTACCCCCATGAGACTTAAACACACAAGCAGAAGCTCTAAGGCTTGTCTTTCTAGCTTCTTTACTCTTGGCAATCCCTTTGGGAGACAGTCAACAGGAAGTGTTCCCTAGGAAATGCACATGCTTTATGAAGAAGGGACATACACAGCAGTCTGGCTTTACTTCCTTAAAGCCTTCCACTTGTCTGACAAGTAGAGCTCTGCTGAATGAGGAGGGAAGAAGGACTGGCAGAGACTTTTCCTAACCTAACTTGCACTCCCAGACAGGGGCTGGGCATGTCGGCAGCTTGCGCTGTGCTGGGTTGCATGGATAGCTTCAGGCAACAGCCTTTATCGTCGCTGGGACTGGCTCCTGCTGCACAGCTGGCTGTTAGAGGGGACAAAAGGGTAAGGTCATGGCCACATGCATTTCTGCCTGGCTTCTGGAGGCACTCTGATTACCCGGGGGGAAAAGACAGAGGAGGGCCTTGCTCCCTGACATGAGCTGTGCCTTCAGTAACGCTGAGCTCCCAAGGTTGAGTTCCTTCAACTACAAGTTAAAAGAGCTCATTGAAGGAGAGGGAAGAGGGGGAGGTAAGACTCAGCCCTGCCAAGCGCTGAGCCTGGATGTGAGCAGAAGATTAAAGCATTTCATATGAAAAACTCTGGTAAATGCAAAAGCTTTTATACCCCAAGGCAACTCTTTAAATACTGAAATACTAACTCTAGCTCAAGAATTTCCTGTGCCTCAGATCCCTAGATGGTTGCCCTGTACTTTAACTCTCCATTAAGCATCTGCTACTGGCTCTAACGGGGAAGATGGACCATCAGCTCCGTGCTCACTATAGCATTTTCATGGGCAGAGCTGAAAACCCATTTAAGTCCTGGTTAGGAAAGAGCACCCAGCACCATCAGGATCAAACCTACGTTGGCAATCACTTGTCATGGATACTGTAGCAGAGGTGCCAGTGTCCCTGGGAAAGAATGTCACTTTTTCTTAATACTGGTATAACTTAACAGCCAGCTGGTGAGGACCAAGGGGAACACACAGACAGCTCTGGTGATGCCACAACATCACTTTGTTGTGCAATGGCAGTGAAACAAAGGGTGGGACAAATCAGTACCAAATCCCATTAGCTAGAAGATGGATTGGAAATATCCCAGCAAGGATGGGGAATGGGAAAGACAAATCTCTGCCCTGGGAGTCTGGCCCTCAGCCACAGCTGGCATGCTATGGCTTTGTGCCTGTCAAGGGACTGATTTTGCATTCCTTTCTACAGGATTAGCAATGAGGATCCCTCTCCAAGGATTATGTTCACTGTGGGGAGAATTATCCTCTTAGGGACATGGATGTTCATGCCCATAGACAGTAAGCTATTACCTTAATGTGCCATACAGTGGCAAATAAAATCGGTTGCAAAGCTGGACACCCACATTTATCAGTATCTCCCTGGCAGACCTCCTTCAACCACCCACAAGTCCTGTACCTTGCTGTGTGCAAGGGTTGACCCCTTAGGGTTTGAGAGCCTTTTCTCAGGTGTGAGCTGTGAAGGAAATAATTTAGGTAGAAAATGGCATGTGCCAGATGTTCCAATTTCCAAGCTTATTTTCCTCATTCAATGAGGAATATAACCCTGTCCTCTGCAATGAATCACAGACACAATCTTTAATTACAGGACATGTGCTCCCCTCCTCCCAATGACTGCTGCAGTTTCATATCTGACAAAAATAGGCATCCAGACCTCCGAAGGGAGTAGCTTGTATTTCCCCCTCTGGCCGCCTCCGGCAGCTGACAGGCACTGCAATGTCCTAGGGCTAGGCTGCACTGCGTTTGAAAGGGAGGGAGATTTACCCAGTGATTTGGTACTCAGGTCACTTAAAAACAGCACAGTGGAAGCAGCAACATGGAAGTCATGCTCCCATCTGCTCCACTCCTGGCCTCTGGAGAAAACAGGACACAGGATACGCTTCCTGCCTGGGGAAGGCTTGTAGCAGCCCAGGAGAGAAGGCATGACCTTTTCCTTAAAGGAAATGCAAGTCATGGAGAGGAGTAGGAGGAAAAAGTCCAGGCTGCATTTTATCTTAAAAACAGTGTCATGCAGTTGTACCTCCCCTTGCTTTCTCCCCCTGTGTTTAAAGCTGATCCTTACTTATTTAACAATGACACATTTTTAACAGTTTCCTCTGTCTCTTCTACCCCATTGTTACTCCACTCAGTGATGAACCTTCTGACACAAGTCAGATGCTGTTGAAATGAAAGGTTTCATTCATTGCAAGCAAAGGAAATCAGAGGAGGTACCCCAAGAGGAGAAGGGCTTGGCTCATGTTCTGTTTCCAGCTCATAAATGCTTATGTCCCCAGGATGCAGAGATTAAGCATCTCACACAGAATGTGGGAGGAGGAAGAAGAGTCTTTGTCCGAAATTCACAGATTTTAATGGATTCCAGAAGGAGAAATCTTTTACAGAGGAGTAGCAGCAAAGTTCAGAGAAATGCAAAAGCATTTATCTCGCCAGTCGCATTCCTGCCTGCCAAAAGTGGGAGGGGTGATTTACTCCTTGGAACAAGGGCTCCCTTATGGACCATTAATCCACAGGGAGAATGAGCTCAGGAGCCATAGACATCTTTTCTTAATGTGCAAGAACCTTGAATCAGCAGGAAGTATTCTTCTTTGGGAGAATACAGGATTGGTTTGTCTTTATTTGCTGCCCACTACCCCCTGCCTTCAATAGCAGTTCCTACAATAACACTAGTTACCACTGATAAATCACTTTGCTTTCATTAAAATCTGTGGTGATAGTAGCTGAGGCTGCCGTGAGCTAAATCAAGGAATTTGAAGCAGAGTAATATTAAAAACTGAAGATCTAAAGTCAGCAAATTCTGATCTAATTCCAATGAAATCAGTATAAACAATCTCAAGTTCCAAGGTACAAGTATCTCAACACCACTGACTCTGGCAACGCAATGATAACTTGCAGTGAGTAAGGCATTTCCTGAGAAGCTCTGCAGAAATGTGAAGGAGACAGAAATGGTCAACTATTTGTCTACATGCCAGGACCTCAGGTGATGAAGCTTTCTGTTTGCAGCTAGAGCTGATCAGAAAACATGCACCAAAAGTTATGGTAGGAAAGGGGTTAGATCTGGTGGACAATTCTTGTTTCTGTGTTCTCGTTTCTTTAGCAGTAATAAAAAGAAAAATAGTCTAATTTTGTCTCACTTCAACTCTCTGAAACCACCTGAAAATATTTCAGTTGCTAAGTGAGGAACATTAAAGACTGGTTGTATCTGTTCACAGTACACAGACATTTACAAAATGCCACTAGTCTGTAGTGGATGGCATTTTATACTCTTTATCTTGGTGAAAAAATGTGCACAAAGAACTCCATTTCTGTATTCAAATCTCCCAAGAAGCACTCACTCTATGCTCAAATTTGCCAGGTTCCACATAAATCTGGTAAATCCACATTCTTATTGCTATAAATGACTTACAAGATCAGGAATGTAGCTGAAAGAGAAAACCTAAAGCTGGCTGGTGTCCTTGGGTTTTGTGCTCTCCTGTGGGTCTGTGTGTGCACACAGCATACTTTATTTTTGCTCTTTGTCAAACGTGTCACAGTTAGGCTTTGACAAGTTGAAAAGTATGAAGATTAAACAATCATGTTTACATGTATTACCACCCGCTACTTCATTTCTTCTATGGTGCTTAAATGTTCAAGCATGTGGCTTTGAAACACGCTACCTTTAATGCACATAAAAACTCTGCTGGATTTCCAGCTTGCTTTGATCTCCGCAGTATAGAGACTATCTCAGAGAATACAAATAAATATGTTTAGGGGGAAAATATTTTCAAGGAGAAAAACCTAAAGTCCTTCCAACTTGGTATGCTTTGCCAGTTGATGTCATACCTAAGGTTGTTTTTTGCATTTTATCTTTATACTTCAGGAGGCCTAAATCTCTGCCCAGAACGAGCAACTTGATGAGGTAACTTGGGAAGGCGAATGTGGTCAGTGCCCCTAATCATGAGCACTGAAGTTGCAAATAATTGTTTCGTGATTTTTGTTTAGAAAGGAAATGGAAAGAGAGATGATTTCTCTCCAGAGGAATTTACAGACCAAGTAAAGCAAAAACGATACATGTATTAAGAAAGAATGGGAAGGATGTGAGAGGAAAGATGGTAACAGCTTGTTATTAATCATGAATAGGAAAGTGACATTGACTAGAGAGATGGAAACAGAGGAAGAACTTGGCTAACCCAGGCTGTGAGCAAACCAGATTCTTTCTGGGGCTGTACAACACCATCTTCTCCATCTCTTGCCACACAAAGTCACCATGCATCATTGCCTTTGTGGTAACAGCTTGGACTTAAAGTAATTTCAAGTTGTTCCCTGTACGGCAAGCAAGTAGAAATGAGACCTGTGTTCTTAGGTCAAGGTGTGGGATTATTGACTTGAGAAGAAGGAAGCATAAACTAGGGAGATATGGTGAGGTGGGTGGGCAAGTAAGCAGCATAGGAGAGGTGTTTGGAGGGACCAGATCCATCCAGCTCTGCAAAAGGTGAGATAGAAGGTGATTTTTCGTTTTTTAAAGAATAATCAAGGGTCCTAACACTTATCATTGATGAGCTCTAGGTATGCAGGAGAAGACATCTCGCAGTGGGAGATGGGAAAGTGCCAAAGGCAATCAACAAGATTTCAAAAGGATTGTTCCCTTTCCATTAGACAGACACAGCCTGAACAAGAAGGACCTACAAAACACCTCTCTCCTCCCTGACCTGGTGCTGTTCTTGCCCATGTTGATGTTAGCAGAAGCCATTCATTCCACTCTTCTTCATGGCTGGAGCAGGGATGGGATGAGTAATAGGAGCAGCAACAGAGTGTGCAGAGCACACTGAGTGTGTTTTGAAAAAGAGTGAGAAAACCATGACTTCCCTTTTTTCCAAAGCTAAGGGGAAGTTGGAATGGAATCATGGCTCTCAATGGCAGTTTTGTTTTCTGGTCTGCTCTGCTCAACACCTTATGCAGGGTTTTCTGCAGAGCTGCAGCCTAATCCTATGTACATCCCCCTATTTCCACCAAGGGCTTAATAGCCATTAGTAACTGGTAGTGTATGCTTCTTTAAACTAAAAAAATCCCAATGACTTCAGTGAGGGGAAAACTGGATTTCTATGCAACAGAGTCCAAAAATCAAAGTCCACTGATGTAATTATGGAAATTCAAGAGACCCACACAGTAATAAACTCTCCTAATTGTGTGATTCAGGATGTAAAAAGCATGTCCCAGGTTGTAAATAAAAATTCTTATGTGATGAAAGGAAAGATCTGGAGGGGGGAGGTGTTGTTTCGTAGCAAGTTATGAAGATAAGAGAGCAAAGAGAAACCAATGGAGAGGAGATGAGGAAGGGAGATGGAAGAAGGGGTGACTCCCAAAGGAAAGAAGGCCTCAGCCCAGAGGATGACAGGGCAAGATTTATGTCTTCCTTGCCTGTACTTTTCTTCCTTCCCACTGCCAGGACTGTGGAAGGTCCTTGAAAGAAGGGAGGAAATGACATTTAACAATGGGGACCTGTGTGTCTCACCTATGTTGAGATATGAACACTTACCTGTGGGCTGAGAAAAGGACACACAGGAAGTATTAGGAGGTGCAGAGGATATCTGAACTAGGCAGCTTGAGAGGCAAGGTATGAGAAAAAGGTAATGATAGAGACTGGTCCGCTCTCTGAGAGCATCCTTGCATCACAGGTACATCAAGAATTTAATTTTCTGCTCTCTGTATTGGATAGGACAGGGACTGTGCTCATGACACTTGAATGAACCATCAATAGTTAGAAGAACAACCTCTGCTGGCTTATAAGTGCTGGTTATTAAAGCCACAAGAAATTACAGACTCTACTGAAAATGTAATTTCATAATAAATTGGTCAATTTCTAGCCCTAACACTTGCTAAGAAAACCTTTAAAGCAGAATTCAACAATATACCCATATAGATCCCAGAAGATAGGAATAAAACATAGAAATCCAGATTGCCATTTTAAACATACTTCAGAATTTTTGAAAACATGCACAAGTTTCTTGAATTATTGGATGACTACATTTTTATGGCAACTCTTCACAATCCACTGGAAATATTTTTTCCCTATCCTTGTTCATACACGTAACTCATTAATCACCTGTGTTTAAGTGATTTGTGAGCTATTTGTTTAACTAAGGATTATTTGATTTAGATAAAGTTGGTCATCAAGAGCTGCTTTTTCACCCCTTGTTAAATGATTGAAATTTTTGAAACATCCAATTAGCACATGAGAAGCATCTTGCTTTTGTCTTAGTAAGAATGCTTTTTCAAAGAAACAATCTTATTTTTCTTGTGTGCATAGAACAAATTTGCCTACACAAAAGGATCAAGTTAACCTGGAGTAACAATTCTGTGAAAGCTACTCCAGTATAAATTAATTTTCTCATAAGTGTTTGAGGCGTACACAGAATTACATAATATGATCAAATTGATTCTTGAGTAAGTTTTCTGCTTCCAAAGGAGGATAGTTGTGCTTTAAAGAATAACTTTTATTTCAGCATGAATATGCTAAAATGATCCGTTTTTCTAGAAAACAGTCCTGAAGATGCAACTACCAAATTCTTCCAGCACAGATGAGCTACTAGAGGAACACAAACCTGACCAAGTCTCCTGCCTGCTTGATGTTTAAACTTGCAGCCTGAAGAATAGCGCAGACTTGGCCTCTCCTAATCTGGTTCTCCCCTTTTAAATAGCTTGATCCATATGGAACATTTACTTCCCCCTTGTTTCTTAAGTCATTATCATTGCTTGTCTCTGGATATTTGCTTATGTGGACATGGGTCCTGTAATAGTTTCCAAGATGGATTCAGGCAAATACTGTAGATGTTTAAATTCAAAAGATGGAGTCATTCAGTGTCTATACCTTCGTGAGCTGCTAGGCTTGGACTGTATATACAGTCAGCAGAGAGACACCTGAATCTGGCATCTGCAAAGGATAGTTTGCATAAGGCCATTTCACTGTATTGTATAAAATGAATATGTTGTCATGTTTTCCACCTTCTTATAGATAGCCCAGATCATCTTCTTGCTTTCTTTGTTGTTCCTGAATTCATGCTTCTGCTAAGCCTTCAAAAATATAGTAATTTTTTCTGGAACTTTTGAAGGTATCTATTATGTAAAAAGGGAAGCATGAGCTTGTGGGTATTGGTCTGTGAATAGAGATGTGGTCAGGGAAATAAAACTCTCCATACCCAGAAGCCTGGCTAGTGAACAGCCATATAAGTAGTGAAAAAGGTGGTGTACATATATATGTATGTCTTTGTATATGTATACACACAGATATACAGTATATTATATATACATACACTTTGTGTGTGTATACATGTATGTATATAAAGAGTTCAAATCCATTTTCTAGGTTTGTTGTTACTAAAATAGTCTCTGCAAATCTAAACACCTACACAAATGTAAAAACTTGATGTCTGATTCTACATTCCTGTGACCTTGTCACACATGTGCTTTATAATGTGAACCGCCTCATAAAACTAGACATTTTAAACATGCAGTCCCCAGTAAAATAGGCATTTATCACTCATGATAACATGGAGCTGTCTCAGGGTGTGTTCAAAAGCCCCCCTGCAACTTACTGATAAAGAGCTTAACTCCATTTCAGGGCTTATCTGAAGAAGAAAGAGGTAGACTCTTGTGAAATAACTGAATTTATTTTTTTTCTAAGATGAAAAAGAGAGGGAGAGGGAAGGAAAAAAAAAACCCACTTTAAAACTTCAATGCAGTAGAACAAGTTTAACCCGTTGAGATTTTAAGTGAAGTTTTCTGCATCATCAGGAAGAACCCTGTGGTGAAACATATGTCAGAAGAGAAGAAGATATGAGAAACTGGCCTCCTTTGCAGATGAGAAGATTAATTAAGAGGAAAATCACTTAGCCAGATGTCTCATTGGTGAAACTACACGTGCAAGGTAGATCTGCAATAAGTGAGCAGCATACCACAGAGTGCATTTGATTTCCATGCTAACATTGAACAGATAGGAATCTGGTGTGAATCACATCATGCTGACTCCTGGAGAAATGGAGGAGTACAGATTTTATTTCAGCTGCAAATTATGAGCTGC
This sequence comes from Leptosomus discolor, assembly GCF_034619465.1. Taxonomy (NCBI): domain Eukaryota; kingdom Metazoa; phylum Chordata; class Aves; order Leptosomiformes; family Leptosomidae; genus Leptosomus; species Leptosomus discolor. The sequence continues at coordinate 16,035,894 of NC_141395.1, read as the reverse complement.
ATGTCTTGTTGTTACAACATTGCAGTATCGTTACTTGGTGCCATTGAGTTATGGGTTACAAATAAATTATCCAGAGAAGACAGTCCTTTTCTCCATTTGTGTTCATAAATTGTTAGTGAACCAAACCTGATTTCTCCAAGTGCCAGATTTATTCATTCGCCAAGTAGTTTTTCAGAATGCTTAGCAGCTGGTGAATTTTTCATCAGCTCATTACTGGGGTAATACTGTCAAATTCATTTGACTTAGAAACTTAAGTCTTTCAGGAATAAGTAAAACACAGTCTGTCTGCTGTCCAAGTACTTGCCCAACTAAGGTGTTCAGGTATTCTTGCCACTGTGGCATCTGGATGTCCCCCAGTTTTTCATGTGTTTCCTATCACGACTTGGATGTGAAGCAAAAAATACGTAAACAAAGATCCTACTAGTGCCAAATGTCATGTTTAAAAGTTTTCTGATCTTTCTGTTGGAAACAAATAGGCCAGTTGCCAAAATACTTCTGAGCTACGCTTTTTCCTAAGCATGAATTACAAAATTAGAGAGTGGGAAGCAAAGAGCTGTTGCCCCAGTGGATCTGCTGCAATCAATACTAACTCCTACATCCTGGCTGCTATAAATGCCTTCCCATAGCCAACAGCTGCCTCTCCAGCACTGCCCCTGGAAAGCAGTAATTTCTCTCCTACCTGTAATCTGTCCTCTCTCTGTTGTCTACTGATGTTTTGAAGAAGGGGTGCCTGTACAGCACTTAGCACAATCAGATCCCTCTGTTGGCTTGAATTTCTCTATGCTATAGGAATACTAATCCCTCCCCAACAATAGAGACAGGCACTCCACAGAGCAGACACACAAACAGACTTTCATTAGAGAATGCAGTCCCTAAAGCCTGTTTTACAAAAGGCTTTGCTGATTGGACTCAGTCATTTGAACAGTGATGGGTACAGGGTATATTCCACAAGAGTCTAGAAAGGAAGGTGCAGCAGTAACAACAATGAGATGCAGACACTGCACGATTCTGTAATACTGATAGGCTTAAGTATATAATTAGCCATAACCTGAATCTTTAACATCTACTGTGTAAATCATTGGCTTTTTTTTCCCCTTTTTATTCCCCACCTGTGTGTGTGTGTGTGTGTGTGTGTGAAAAGCAGTGCCCAGAAATGCTGAGAACTGTGTATTTTAAAAAAAGCAAACTCTTGTTTGGGTGGACATCCCCCCTATTCCCTCCAGCTTAGCAGTTTGCCAACATTTCTGCTGTTAATTACTGAAATTTCAGGTGCATTCTGAGCCTTTCAATTTGCAGACTTCCACATCAACATGTCAGGCAATGAGGGTGTCAAATAGAGCCCTGGGGTATAAAGCCAAATTTTCCAATTCATATACACAGTAGTAGGAGACAAATATACAAGCAGAGGCATTCAATTTACATAAATGCTTGTGGGATACGTTTTGACAGTTCTGTGCTAAAAATGAGAGGTTATTATAATCTGTATGTTTCCTTGCTTATAAATGCTCACAAGTTTACTAGTGAAGACCAAAATTTTCATAATCAATAGCCTCCATTTTGGTTTATTAGTTACTGTCACCGACAAGTGCTTCTGTTGATTAAGGGCAATGAAATCAAATCTATTGCCAAGGCAGTTGAATAACATGATTAAAAGTCTATGGGGATAATTTTCAGCTTTTCATAGGCCCTGTGGAAAGGGTAAGTGGTATTGCTCCAGGAACATTTAAAGAACCAGTTTGCATCCCCAAAATATATCTCATAATTAGTTAACGATAGGACAAGACTGTTCTCAGAATGAGACTCACCATTCATAGCTGTCACTTTGCCTTTATGGGGGGCCACCTTTGCCAAGCTCTCAGCCTCTCTGGAGGGGACAGCCCACTGTTTTTGCCAGAAGCCCTAGATGTCATTGTGGCAGGTGGAGAAGCTGGGCATGATGGAGCCGAGTCCTTCTGCTTGCAGGACAGAGGCAGCAGCAGGGTCTGCTCCCCCTATTCAGGGCAGGGCTTGCACCTGGGCTACTGCTGAACTACAGCTGGCAATGCAGATGGAACGCATACAGCTCACAAGGCTTGCTTTGCTTCACTGCCTTCCTGACCCTCTTCCTCTCTCTGCAGCTGAGGTATGACCTGAGGTCCAGGCTTACCTCCCAGTTTCCTTTTGAACCTATATAGCACAGACCTCACTGCTTCCCTACCCACCCAGAAAGAAGACCTTTTCTGCTGGTAGGTGATGAGGAAGAGAAGCCTCCACAAACTGCTCTCCTTAACCACTCATTCCTTTGAAAGCTGGCATTTGGAGTATAAGAGGCCCCAAATAAAACATTCCCAGCATGCTGAGTACAGATTAAATCATGTAAGGTGCAGAGCCCTTCTCCAAGGGGATGAACACCCTTGACCCTCAAAGATGGCTTTGCATAGATCACTGCCTCCCCAGACTGAACCTTTGACCTGGTGACGTTTATTTACGTGGGTCCTTCACCTCGTTTCAGCTGTCCAATTGCCTCAGAACTGGGTCACTGCAGTCTAAAAGGAAGAGGTCAATAGCTGCAGTCTGAACAGAGGTTGCCGAACCTGTGGAATTCCTCAGATTTTGTAATAAGTCAGGCAGCTACGGCCTGTACATCTGAGCAGAGGTGGGAGGAAACAAATGCAGCAGAGGTGGGAGGAAGCAAATGCATCACCAGAAGGCGATGCATTTGAAAATTATGCATTTAAGAATCAGAATGTTCACATTCCTAGCAGTCAAGCTAGGACCCTTTTATATCAGAAGAAGAAGAAAATAAACTGGAGATATGTTCAGAGGACAGCCAATGAAATTCAAGCCCAACTCCGTTTTTTGGCTTTGGTAGCAGACTTCTTTACTTAGGTTTTCCATTTTATTCCAGCCACACACAAATGTCCATTAACAATTAATGATGGAGTAAACATACACACACTGCCTAACATCAGCGGGCTGACTCCCTTGCCTCTCTGTTGAGTGTATACAGAGCCCACTCAGAGCGATGGGATATCTGAGCTGGGCATGGGAAGTGCCCAAGGTTAGATGATGTGGCATGCCCATATAGAGGCAGAATACATTTGCAGAGTTCACAGAGGTGAATATTTTAAATCTGAAACAGTAGTCTGCTCCCACCTGGATTACCAGGATAATACTGCATTTATAAAATGAATAAAAATTCCTTATCAGCCACGAGCGAATACAAGGAGATAAGCAAAGAACATGAGCAATTAGGTAACTTAACACTGTTCAGTTTACATCAGTAGGCAGCTGCTCTGTGGTCTCACCTGCAGGTACTCAGTGAAGAATTATTATGTTTTTTATAGTAAAAGGTTTTTGCTGATTCTTCATGCATTTCCACACCCATTTCAAAGATTTTCGCTGTGGTTATGAAGCAAATTTGTTTTCCCAATTATTCTGCCTCTCTGGCAAACATCTGCTGTCCATGCTGTGCAGTGCCTGTCAATACACTGATCTTTCAATTTCTTGTTTCTTGCAAAAATTGCTGGAATTTTACTAGGAAATAAGAACGTTTTCCCCAAGAGCAACCCCCAAAACCTCAACCATTATATAAACAATGCACAAAACTTGCATTACACAGGAATATAGTACTATCAGACTTACCTTTAATTTAATTTTTTTCTTAATCTGTAAATTTGATCAATGTAATTGAAAAAAAAAAACAAACCAAAACCAAATACAGACTGAAGAAAAATATAGGAACATCCTGTCTGCATCAGTGAGGGAAATTATAAGGGCAGGTAAAGAATAGATAGTCAGATTAAAGAATCGACAGTTAGATAGTCACTATTTTTTAGTCATAATACTTCTTCTGGCTAGATTGCAAGCCGTTTATTTTCACTGGCAATCATATGATCTTAAAATGATTCAAGCTGAGAATTCCTGCCTAGGTTTTGGAAAAAAATGGGAGAACTTGATGCATCAGCTTTTTCTCACTATGAATAGACAAAAGGCCCCATGGGGTACTAACTCCTCATCCAGACCCACCCTAGGGCTTTCTGTGGGGTCCTTGACAATGTGAGTCTCTCTGAGAAGTGATTTGTAATATATTCAGGACTGTAGAGCTGGTCCTGGACTTGTCACATGGCCAAGTCTGTCACTAAAGATACAAGACTGGGTCTGAACCATTGTTGGTTTTGTGCAATGAGCAAAATGCACCTCAATGAGTCACGACCACCCTCCTGCACATGCTTGGAGAGCACCAATGGCAGTAATTTACTCAAGCTTTTCCAAACACAAAGTCTCAGAATCCTGAATTAGTCTGCATGTTTGTTTCCTATCAATAACAGAAAGCAAGCTGTAATAGAAACAGTAGAAAACAAGACATAATATTCTAAACTGCTGAATAAAATAAAATATAATATAAAGCTAGGATCTGATCTTTCTTGTTGGTTAGAACTTGCAAAAAGGACTAAAGGGTAAATAGAAAATGCTAGTCGGGATTCCAGAGATGCTGCTCACTGTGTCATTTCTGCTGGATCAGCCTGCCTCATTCAGAGCTTGGGAAATATTGTCAGTGTCAACAACCATACAGAACAAATATTCAACCATATAGAAGAAATAATCTTACAGCAACCTCTGGATCAAATCCTGAATCTCAGGCAGTTCTCAGCAGTGCCGTCTGTACTTTCTGCCTTTGTTACTGATACCACAGTATGATAAACAATTCTGCTATTGGCAGTTCTTTTATTAAAAATAATACAAAACTACTGTCTTGAATTAAAACAGGAAAGATTATACTAAAGCCATAAAAGAGATATGGAGCTATTGCAACACCAAAACCTCAGTTTCCCTATTGACTTTTCTTAGCTTATCAAGTTAGAATCCACCCCCTTCCACTCTGCTTTCTTTTTAATACTATCCCAAAATGAACACTACCATGCTGCAGCTGAGCCTCTGTGCTCACTTGACTGTTTGGGCCGAATTCTGTCTGTTCAAATTTACTGAAATATGCCAAGTTACGCCAGCAGAGAACTTGCCCTCCTGTACCCTCTCTTGCTGAGAAACTAATTTGCTTGTCCTTAAGACCATGTTTCTAAATTTTCAAGAGCAGAAACGCATTGTGGCTTTAAATATAGAATGTCAGTTTGTGGCTTGCGTCTCATATTACACACAGACAGCTTGAGCTCTAAACACAAGTCGGGCAGCACCATTAATATCTTAGAAAAGAGTCAGTACACTTTCGAAATGCTCTATATTTTCATTCCTGCAGGCGGGGGGAGGGAAAAACATTCGACTGAAACTTTTTCTAAGCCACGGTTTAGGCGGAAGCGTTACTAACTTTGCTTCGTCCTATTCAGGAGCCAGTTTGCAGAGCCCGTTTCAATTCTTCACACACACACGCGTGCACAAGCAGAAAGAATAAAAAAAGGAAACCAGTTTCATCACAACTTTTTTTTCTCCAGGATTAGTCTCAGGCTTTTTTTTTTTTTTTTTTTTTTTTGCATATGAAGCGCATTAAACAACCTTTTCCTTAAGCGGCAGACTGATAAATCCACCCTTACTGTAAAGAGGGGGAGGATAATGGTACTCACGTGGTTGAGATGTCGCATTGTTTTGGTAACTCATAATTTACGCCTTTGAAAAGTGCCTTATTTGTGTTGACAGTCTCTCTTCCCTGCTCAGAACCGACGGCAGGATTGAACAGAACAGCTGGAAGAGCCCAGGAAAATGCTGCTCTTGTTCGGGCTCTCCTTGCCTGGCTCCTGACCCCTTTAGAACTGGAAAAGGAAACAGCACATGTGTCATTCTCTTTTGCCTGTGTAGCTCACATGAGCGGGGAGGGGCACCCATTTGCAGATAGCAGTAACTGTATTCAAGTTTTGCAAGTTGGATGTATTCCACCCCTTTGCTTTTACTAGCTAGCAACCAGTGGAAAGAAAACGCTCTTTTTTGTCCTTAGCCAAATCTAGACACACCTATTAGATTCGCCTCCCAAACCCCTACCCGCCACTGTTGATATTATTTCTTTTAAGTGCAAAACTTGCTGCTGACTCCCTTCCCAAAAGTAGAACTTTCAGTGTTTATTGCCCAGCAGTATCCTGAACGCTCACAGTCTAACTGATTCTGTCCTTTTAACGGGTGAAAATTCAGAATGACATTTACTGGGTCAGAGTAGTTATGTTAGCACGTAGCATGAATCTACACTGCTCAGGGCAAGGAGAAACCTATAACTGTGGCACAGGCTGAGGGACAGGTAACTCCAGTCCTGGCTCTGACAAAGGCTTCTTGTGGCACCTTGGGCAAAGCATTTAATCTCTGCCTCAGTTTGTCATCTGTAGAATAAAGATGATACAACTGATTCCCTTCCAGTCTTGGTATTTTTATTTTAATCTACAGGCAGGCGTTTTTTATAAATAGGATATATTTATTGGTCTGCATTGGTTAATTTACTCATACTCTGCAGCAAGTTTTTCAGCTTGGTCTAGACTACCAGTTCCCTCATTTATATTGCTACTATTTAAAGCTATCTGTTTGGCTGTCTGCACCCTGTACTGCAATCAGCGGTATGTAGTTGTTGTAAGTGTGCATACACAGTCTGCGGCTGACATGGGCTAGGACTTCTAGGTCATACCAAAATACAAGTAATTTATAACCCATAGGTCTTAGACACTAAGAAGAGTGGACAAAGTTTCCATTTTCCTGGTCTCTGTGGGTCAGGATAAATTAAGCGCTTGCCTGTGACAGCAAAAACACAGTAACCATTGGAATGGAAGTGGAAAAAAACACAGTCACGAAGTTCAGGCTGAGACTCATCCTGTTTTGCAAAACTGTTGCAGGATATTTCTGTGAAATCATCTGAGTGACCTCCTACAAGAAGTCAATGATGCGAAGTTTGTTCACAGTATTTATTTAGCAGCTATAGGATGGAAAGAACAGTGACTTATTTACATGCCAACGACAAATAACGGCTTGTTTGTGAGCGTGGATACAGTAAATGACTTTGGTCAGCATTTTCCACACTCTGGGCTTGTGGTAGAGAGCTCTGGAACATTTAGTGATGGACAGAGCAAAGCAAAGCACAAAACAAAGAGGAAAAAATAATAGCAAAATCTCCTGATGTTGCTCCTCTGGCTTCAACTCTATAGTGTAACATTGATTTACACCGGCTAGCTTATTTATGAAAATACTGATGGGCATGTTATCTATTACTACTTCTATATTTGAAGCACAATGTACACAGTAAAATTGTGGCTTTCTGTCCTGGGGCACGAGAATTGTTGTCATGCAAAGTTACTGCATTTAAAGCTTTCATCATCCTGATCCCTGAGAAATTTCAGAACTACTGTCGAGAAAAGACTTCTCAGCCGCTGCAGCTGAGCTGAAGGATGGAAGGTATTGATGCCTTCATTATGTTAGTGCCGGTGGTCTAGATCCTTCCCAGGAGCTTTGTGGCAGACTACTCAAAATGGGTGCATGAAAGTGGGCTGCCCTAAACTGAGCCTGGTTAGCTCTTAGCGTGTACCCCTTTGCATCTGTGCAACACTTCATGCATCTGTCTTCTTCGTTAAGGCTACTCTTCTACCACCAAAATCACTGGGAGAGTTATACCCAAGTTTACATAAGAGGATTCTGGCAGATCCAAGCCCACACGGGAAAGTCCTCTCCAACACCTTGATATCTTCACTTTTCTTAGGACTTCTTTCTTTGCTTATTGAATAGACTGGGATTCCCAGGAAGTCAGAGAGCCATTTCCCAAGGCAGTTGCTTGCCCTCAAGCAGGCCATTAAAGAGACCCTCCCTGACCTTTCCCACTCGTCATTAATGGGAAATATGTGAGGTTGAAAAGGGAAGCAAGCACTACAGCTCTATGCAGCCCAGCATGCTTCCGGAGGAGCCTGAGACTGGGGCACAAAACAAAGAGCAACCCAGTGCTGTCTGGTTGCCCCGACCCTCAGCTGACTGCCCCTGGGGCACAGGAGGCACCAAAAGAACCCAGAGCAAAAGATGGGAGTGGAGTGGTGGTGGGGAAAATATGTGATTAATTGTTAATTTCCAGCTTGCTGAGCTCTCGCCTACACTTTAAATACAGTGATTGCTTCTGGCATCAAAGCACCCCAAAAAGGTGAAAGGAAGATAACAGAAGGGTAGCTGAAACCAATTTGTATCTAAGGGCTGTGTCATTCATACAGGAACCACCGAATCTGTGGGATAATGCAGGTATGCTGGCAAATGTGTGTGTCAGCCGTGTGGCTTTCATCAGCCAAATACTTGATCTTCTGGGGCTACCGTGTTGCCATTAATCTACAGAAGTATCATTTTCCTGCCCTCGTGAATACTTTTGTAACTCCAACCTTTGAACACTCAGAGTGTTTTTCTGAGCAAGGAAACCAAAATTCCCTGTTTGTCTCAGTAGTGCTTTCAGATGTGACAGTTCTTTCAGGTCCAAGAGTGTTAGCTCAGAAGTGGGACCTCTTTTGCCTCTGCTACTGCAACTTATCCTACTCCTCCTAAGCACAGCTATGTAATGAATTCATAGTCAGGCCCACGTGGTTGTTCTCTTTGATATTATCTTGCTTCAAGATAAATGATATTTCACAGTCATTCAGGCTTGGCAAGTTGATGCCGCGTGCTGCAGCTGTTGTTCCCAACAGGAAGGGAGAGTTTAGGCTGCACTTGAAGGAAAATAAAGAAATAAATAAGCCAAAGGAAAAAGTCTCTCTTCAGGAAGTTACGCCTGACAACAACAGGACATCAAACTAGAAATTCATGTCTTCACTGGATATTCATGACAAAATATAATGCAAAATCCATAATCTCAGCCTGTAGAAACTGTGGCAAGGTTGAAAGAGGCTAAGTGGAAAACTCTTAGTAGTATCCTTCATTGCCCACTCTGCTCAGCTTCCTAGCCTCAGAAAGAGTATTTGAATTCACCACCTGGACCACTGAGGAGAGGATATAGCAGCGGCTGAAATGGATCATTTGCATGAACCAGTGGTGTGTTCCACCAGGACGCATTCTGTGGTCACCTAGCCAGCTGGCATGAGATATGGTGTTGGCTTTCTCCTTTCCTCTGCTGGCTACACACTTCAGGCTGTCTTAAACATGTAAGGCTGGTGAGCTATGTGGGGTTGGGATGGATCTCAAATTTTGAAGTCTTTTTGCAGGTCAGGGAGAGATGCAGCTATGGTGCAGCAGAAGCTAGGCTGAATCCCGAAGGATTGTATGAAGGCTACTTCAGGAAAGCATTTGGCTCTGGACACCCTGTGAAATATCATTTTCTACTGATTACCTTCCTCTCCATCTCTGGAAGGAATATAGTCTATTTGTCACCTTGTGCAGCAGTGTCTCCCCCTGACTTCAGTCCTCATGTTTCCTTCCTGTACCCATTTATTTTTGTGCTAAGAGGGTGGGCATTACTGGCCATAGACTACCCATCCCCTGTGTGGGCCAACTCAGGTCTGGTGTAATGTCATGGAGAATGAAACCTTTGTGACCGTGCGAAAGGGATCAAAGCAGAGTTATTACCTGCGATGGACTATGATGCTAGTACAACTCCTGTTTTATGTGGTGCCTATGTGGCCAGTGACTGTAAGTGCAACTAGCTTGTGAAATCCTTGGGGCAGAGAGCAGGAATTTTCTGTCTGCAGTCATAACAGTAATTGTTACAGATTGACCCTTACATAACGCCAAAAGAGAAGAATTTAATCTGGAAATAAGAGATTAACTCTCCTTCTACTTTGTGTCTCAGATATACATCTCTATTTTTACCACCCCTTTGACTTCTACTTGAACCTTTGGGATATATTCATGTCCCTGGAACACAGCGTACCCCTTGCTTTGCATTATCTCACAACTATTTGCAGTTAAAGGATGCAGTGTGCTTGTTTGTGTTAAAGGCATTCCTACTTAGGCTGTTAGTTTATTTGGGGCAAGTTCTTTTTGATTTGTGTCTGTAAAGTATCTGTGTTCTCAGGGGAACCTCCAGTGTGACTACAATGCAAATCTTTCTTGAAACATGCCATTACTCTGTGAAATGGAAATATAAGGAGACTCTACATCTCTATAGCCCTGTGCTTGGCTTTCCATGAACTGTAGTTCATTTAATGACACCATGGAGGAAAAATGGGTAAGGTCAAGAGCTCAGTGGACAGTGTTGCAGATTCTCTGTGACTATCTATAATGTCATGTCCAAAGATCTGACAGAATGCCTTGGAGCCACTGATTCCTGCCTCCTCTTCAATCTAATATGCAACACCACTGAAAAACACATCATCTGCTCATATTCTAGAATAGCCAACGGGATGTTGTCATGCTGTTTGATAGCGCATGTTTGGGACAGTGGTAACAAGCTGAGTAGACTTGGAGGGGGTGAATTGTACTATCCAGTCTTGCTGAGTTCAAGAAATCTGAGAGTAGGCTTTAGTACATGCAATAACGCCACTCTATTTAAATTTATCTAAACTAAAAACAGGTGTATTGGGTTTGTGTGTCAAGGTTTTGGTAGTGGGTGGATTTCTCATAACAAAAGAACTAAAAGATAAAGTTAATCATGCTGAACTTTAAACCAGAATTAAATACGGAAAGTCATCATTCCTAGGGGGTCTGGTGTAGTTAGACCTTCATTTTGATTGAAAACTGTCATTCTTGTTTACATAGTTAGAACCCTATTATCTGCAGCATAATTTCAGTAAGTTGGCTTTTTCTAGGTCACTGCATAACCCCAAAATGTCTGGAAAATTGAAAATCAAGAGTCCTGGTGCCTGTGGAGCCTGATGTGTTTTGTTACACACGTGTTAAATCATGCTTTCACTGCTAGTTAAGTGCAGGTCAAAATCCTCTAAAAGGTAGCTTGCCCATCACCCGGACTGTCCTTGTGTAACATGAACAATAGGCTTGTCTCAGCCTGAGCAATCTGGGAGGTTGGATCCTAAGCTCACTTATACTTTAGCAAGGGCTTCAGCCTCTTTTTTACCCTTTCTAGTCTGGATGGATCAGGTATGTATGGGACACATCCAAAGTTGAGATCTTTCTAATCATAGTATGAATACTTTGACCGAAGCAGTAGCTGGGGTATGTCCAACAAAGGTGCTGGGTAAGTGTGTGTGCTTTAAATCCATTCCTGAGTCTGCTTCCTATGTTGCAGCAACACGGAGCCAAGCAGACACAGTTAGATTGGCAGATGATATTTCCCAAAATATAATAACACTGAGGTATTTGCTTTCATTTTTGGCTGCACGTACTATCCTCTCTGGAGAAAAAGGCATCAGATTAAGATTACTTTCTTTGATAAGTGCAAAAGTAAAAACTCTTGCTCTCTTCCTCCCCTCTCCTCTCCTCTCCTCTCCTCTCCTCTCCTCTCCTCTCCTCTCCTCTCCTCTCCTCTCCTCTCCTCTCCTCTCCTCTCCTCTCCTCTCCTCTCCTCTCCTCTCCTCTCCTCTCCTCTCCTCTCCTCTCCCCTCCCCTCCCTCTGGTCAGTCCACAACTGGCAGTCTCAATGCAGGATTGTGGGCTAAATCTTCTCAAAGGTACTTATCCTACCAAATTAATACTGTCCTGGTAATTTTTACAAGCACAGTTTATAATAACTGTGCAAGATATCTTCCTCATTGTATTGATGTTCTAACAGCCTTCACTTTAGTTATCAGACTGCCTTCCATAGCCTTGGATCAATTATAAAATCAGAGATACTTCAGTGCAGAGTTTAGTGTTTTAACCCTCTATCTGAGCACAAGCCTGGCGTGTGATAAAGGCATAGTTACACTGAATGAAACTACAACACCATGAGGACATGCATGATGACCTTGAGACCCTGTTGCTTAGCACCGCACCTATCACTGCTTTAAAAATAACTCCACAGAATTCCTAGCCCAAGGGAGACTTGAATTTCATTTTTCTTGTGAGTCATGTGATCATAGATGTTTTTTATTTTAAAACAACCTTAAACTCGCATAGCTTTTTCTTTCATTCAGCAACTTGTCTGAGCAATCGGAAGATATTTGTGTTTACTGACTCAGTCAAGTAGCTTCCTTTGTTAAGTGATTAGTTAAATAACTAGAAGATGCAGTCAGCAATCCTAATGGAGTTCATTAGAATCGCACCAATAATTGCACTGCAGCGGGAATAAAGGGCTTACAAGCAGTTAACACAGATCTGGGTCCTCTCATGCTCCCTCAGGGTGTGTTCTCCTCTGATTCCTGGCTGTGGTGTTTGCAAATCCTTAGGCTCTTGGAGACCATTCCCGAAGGGTCAAGTGGTTACCATGTCCTGCAGGCAGGGCATCCCTTAAGACCACAAAGTTGGAAGTTTGGGAGCTCCCAAAGCAATGAATACTTTTATGCTGGTAGTGCTGGTTTTGGGGTTTTTTTGGTTGGTAATTTGTTGGGTTTTTTTCTTTTTGTTTGTTTGTTTCGTTTTGTTCTGTTTTAAATCTTATTCTAAACATTTTCTAAATCAATAGGCATAGGATCCAGTGAGCCCTGGCTAAAATCCTGGTGTAAACTTACAGCTACAGTTGAAACAATTTTTCCTTATCTGTTCAGTGTTGTACTTTAAGGAAAAAAACATGTTTTTTGGTCCCTGCCATATGAACACATGTCTTCCCAGTGCCATCATGTGACTGCATTTACTAATATCCTGCAGACAGTTCCTCCTATCGCTTTCAAAAGACTATTCACAGGAATTAAGCAGATGAGAAAGTGACTGTAAAACCAGAGCTCCAGGGAGGATTCTCAAAGCCAAAACCAAGCATTAGCATCTCTCTTTAGTGAGATGTGGGTGCCTTTTTTTCCTTTTAAATTTAAAGGAAATTCACCCACCTCTGCTTAATGGGTAGTTTGTAGTTCTCTCAAATAGTAAAATATTCATCTCACTGAAGTGAGGTTCCTAAGCCACTGATAATATTTTTTTTTACAAGATTTATACAGGGAGTGGGAGAGGAAGAATTCCCCAAGTGTGACTAAATGCACTGGATGTGGCTATCCTTGAGGTCCACTCCCTAGTGAGTCCGGCTAAAATAGGATATGGTCTTAAAACCAGCCAATCTTCTGTTCCTTTTATTTGTGCTAAGTAAGATTTTATACAAAAATGGATATAGCTGTCTGCTGTGATGGGAATAAAAATTTAGAATGGTCTATTCTAATAATAAATTGCACGCTGATCATATTTTTACTGCAGCAAAGGCAATTCAGCTGTATCTGATTGGCACTACTTCAAAATTTTTGATGTTCAGCAGGAGAAGAATATACAGCTGCAAAAACCAAAACAAAGCAAAAAACTCTCAAACTGCACATGCTGGAATGGCAACAAGCCCAACTGCAACAGCTTACCAGACCCACTCACAACTAATCAGGCACTCGGACACACAATGAATGCATTTGCTGACTAAATTATACAATGACTTTTGTTTTGTTTTAATTCAGAGTCCAAATGGTTCACTCTGGATACAACGTCACAGACTTCCTTGGAGCTTATTTAAATGACATGTATGAATGTGGTTGAAAATTTCAGCTGTCGATTCTGCAACACTCCCACAGATCTACTTTTTATTGTCCCTGTGTTCCTGTTGGACATGCTGAAAGAGAGTATGTAGAGTTTACTCCTTCCTAGTAGTAAGCTGCAAGCAAACTCTACTGATGTATATGTATTTCACCACAAAATCTGCAATGTTTTATTTGGAAATAGTTTTCTTCCTCATTACATAGAAGAGCTGCCTGTGAAGTTATAAGTCAGGACAATAAAGATAACTACGGGACAGATACCTGAATAATCTAAACGTATCTTTTCTCTACCAGGTAGATTAATATGAATTTTGGCTTGTGAAGTCAGGTCGAAAGAATGTGACAGGTAGAGTTCAGAAATGAAATTGATTTCAATCAGAAAGTTGTGGGAAAGATCTTAGTTAAAAAATTTCTGACAAAAAATTGTGAGGTTTTTTCAAACACTGAAATAAGAGCTGGAGCAATTCTGAATAGCACTGGTAGCTACACTGCTGATTTGTGGGAGCTCAAACCCGTATTAGGAAAGCACTGAAGAATGCCCTTTTGGCTACCTTGATTTAAGAAATCACAAAGCATGCTCTTATCTTTAAGCACATGCTTAGGTTTCTTTCCAAGCTGAAAGCATGCTTAAAGATTTTCCTGATTACTGAAGGCTTCCTATAAATATTCATATATGGACACTTCCACTACCACATCACTCAAATTAAATTTCCTAATTATACTCATACTCTACAGTGAGGCAGTCTATTGAAGAAACTTTTTAAAGATAAGGGTTTAGTGTTGTTTTATGCAACTTCAATGACTGAGATATTAGTCACATAATCTATTCTAGCCTTTTACATTCCCTCCAGAGTCAGAGGAGGAGAGAGAGGTTTCTAGAAGGTGATTCATTCTGTGGCTAAAATTAGGCGTGATGAACTACATCACGTCCAATAATTTTTGTCTCCCTCTTAAGAAAAAAACCCAACACTCTTCTTTGCTGAGATCCAGACATGAAAGATGTTGCAGCATTTCTAGGAATATTTAAATTCACTACTTCTATTCTGATGCCATTTCATGCTTCTCACAGAGGCCATCCCTCCTGTGCTTAGCAAATACAAATGAACAGAATCCCTGCCTTTACCATGTAAAAGTGCTGGTATGCTTTGGAATAGTGGGCAATCAAATCCTCATTTAGTAGGTGTAGCTGATTATATGCACCATGTAGCATGAATAAACACTCTGTTAATTAACACTCTGTGTCAATATTCCATAATTTGAAATTTCACCTATCATCATCTTCTGTTGTTTTCTTTCTTTTTTTAACTTCAAAAAATAATTGTCAGCTATCTTCTGAAATGTCCTGCTGTGGTGGGTTGATCCTGGCTGGATGTCAGGTGCCCACCAAAGCTGCTCTATCACTCCCCTCCTCAGCTGCACAGGAGAGAGAAAATATAACAAAAGGCTTATGGGTTGAGATAAGGACAAGGAGAGATCACTCACTGTAGGCTAATGAGAAAATAAAACCGAATCTTAAAACTCCTTCTCCCCACCCCTCCCTTCCTCCAGGGCTTAACTTTGCTCCTGAGTTCTCTACATCCTTCCTCTCAGCAGTACAGGGGGATGGGGAATGGGGGTTGCAGTCAGTTCACCACATGTTTTTTCTGCTGCTCCTTCCTCCTCAGGGGGAGGACTCATCACACTCTTCTCCTGCTCCAGTGTGGTGTCCCTCCCATGGGAGACAGTTCTCCACAAATTTTTCCAACAGGAATCCTTCCCATTGTCTAGAGTTCTTCATGAACTGCTCCAGTGTGGTTCCTTTCCATGGGGTGCAGTCCTTCAGGAACAGACTGCTTCAGCATGGGTCCCCCATGGGTTCACAAGTCCTGCCAGCAAACCTGCTCCAGTGTGGGTTTCCTATGGGGTCACAGCCTCCTTCAGGCATCCACCTGCTCCAGAGTGTGGTCCTCCACAGGCTGCAGGTGGATAGCTACTCCACCGTGGACCTCCATGGGCTGTGAAGGGACAGCCTGTCTCACCACGGTCTTCACCACGGGCTGCAGGGGAATCTCTGTTCTGGTGCCTGGAGCACCTCCTCCCCCTCCTTCTTCACTGACCTTGATACCTGCAGAGTTGTTTCTCTCACATATTCTCACTCCCCTCTCTGGCTGCAATTGATCTCGTGCAGTATCTTTTTCCCCTTTCTTAAATATGTTATCCCAGAGGCGCTACCACCATTGATGATGGGCTCAGCTTTGGCCAGCAGTGGATCCATCTTGGCTGGCATTGACTCCACCAGACATAGGGGAAGCTTCTAGCAGGTTCTCACAGAAGCCACCCCTGTAGACCCACCCACTAACAAAACCTTGCCACACAAACCCAATACACCTGCTTTTAGTTTAAATAAATTTAAATAAAGTGGCATTGTTGCATATTATACATGATGCCATAAAAGCTTTGATTGCTTGACAAGTGCTTTAATTGCTTGACAAATACATTAATTACAGCCAAATAAACTTTAACTTATTTTATTTCTTTTACTGTTGGTTAATTTTTTGAACTTTAATTCAAATCCTGATATTTCTTTGAAAACATCTACTGGTTTATAGCCACTGTAGTCCTTGTTAATATCGGCGTCACTGAGAATGGTTGCTCTCATCTTTAACGCATTCAGAAATTTACTCAGCAACATTGTATTAGTACTGTGTTAGCAAATATTTAGATATGGTTTTTGATAATGAGATGAATATATACAAGTTCTGATAAAAAAGTGATTTTTTTTTTCAAATGAAGTAGTTAACTTCTGTTAAAGAGAAGTAATTGCAAATAATTAATAAGTTATCCCTCTCTTTATTATATAATTGCTTTAAGACCATCTTCTTTCAAGTTTAGAACTGGGAATAACCTCTAAAAAACTGAATTTCACGAGCTACCATTAAACAATACTTTTTTTTCTGTAGTACCTTCAAAGTTTTGGTATTTTGATGTATGTAATATCCTAAAATAATTAATCTGTGGGCTGAAAGATCACACATTTGATATCTGTACAAATATTCCTGTGTACTTTTTGCAGGTGGAGAAACTAAGGAGAGAAAGGGACCTTAATATATCTAGAGGATTTGGACCCAATTCCCATGCAAATTATCTAGCTTAGAGTATCTCAGATAAAATATAAAATGAAAAATAAAATAATAGTGTGTTGCTGGTGTCTGATCTCACTGAATAGAGTATCCAGATATCACCTATGTATAAAGTCATTGTGGTTCACAGTGGTTATGATGGTATTTTGTCCTCCTAAGGTATTAAAAATGTGTAATTCACACGAAAAAATCAGGAACATGTCTACCAAATAAAGTTGTTTTTCTCTTGTGTTACCATATACTTCCTTTGCTGCCCTTACCTGTTAATCTAACTATCTAACTTCTCCTAAATCACTGGTGATCCAGCGCAACTGCCTTGCTGTCTGTCCAGCCCAGACAGAGAATATGTTAACAGCTGCATCCAGTTAGCTCATAACAAATTAGCTGTGCATGTATATGAGCAACCTGAATCTGTTGTTATCATATCAGTTAGCATTTTTGTATTGTCCACTAAAGTCAACATTGATTAGTAGTCAATGCAATGGCAAATTGAATGGCTATAAGCAATACCTAGACATTAATTCCACAGACACACCCAAAAAATGCTTATAGTCAGCTTTTTAACAGTGTCAGGTCAGTGTCTTTCAAGTTTTGGAAGGTGTTTGGGGACATTTAATAGTTCTATTTATGGATTTATCCTAATAGCAGAAGGAAGACTGAATCTTTCTAGCAATTCTCCACACTCTGTAATGAGCTGATACTGCAAAATTACAGTTTGCTGGCAAAGAGCTAAAAATATTGGGAATCCTTAGAGGAACAGAAGATCACCTACAATGTACTGACAGAAAAGTTCAGAAATGTTGAGGTTCTTGATCATTGGGAAAAAAGTGATTTAAAACATCCTGCACTGCAAATATTATCTAGAAAGAGAAATATGCCTATTATATTGAGATATGAAGGGCTTGTATCTATTTAGAAGTCACATTAATTTAACATAAATCAGGTATAGATCTATGTCTTTTACATTCTGAAAGTAAAAGTGCAGACAAATCTGTCAGACTACAAATTATACCAACATAGTCTATCCTTGTAAAATATACACAAGCACAATAAGAATTCACTGCGTGTCCACTTTACTCTTAACTAATGTCTTTGACGCAGATAAACATTGATAACTCCTGATGGTTTTCTACCTCTTGGCTCTGCCAAGTTCTCTTCCTTTGGGCTCATGGCGTAACGCTGTGGTTAGAGCTCATTGTGGAGAAGTGAGATCACTAATTTTATGCTCTCAGAGTGAAAAGCCCCTAGGAGCACTCCGGGTTTCTGAATAGACATCCTAGCCACTAAATAATTGAGGTTCTTCCTGCTTTTTCACTATCAGGTGTCTGGTTTGAATAGTGCGTTTGTCATTGTGAATGCAGAATATTTGCTATACAGGGTTATTTGGGTTCACATTTGCACTTCCCCTGTGCCCCACTGTTTATATGTAGGAACCCACTCAGTGTGAGAGGGTCTGACCACCCCATGATGAAACAGAGGTTACCTATTGAAGCAGAGAAGGAGGAGTACCTCTCTTAGGCATGCTAACTTGCCTTTTGGTGTCATTTAGTTTTCCTCCGTTGACTATAGAGGGACTTTTGCCCCCTTACATAGACTGAATTCCCTGGGAAGGCTATTTAACTGCTTGAAACTAAATGTGTCCTTTCACTTCTAAAGTAATCTCATCAGCTGCAGATCTTTGTAAAAAGTCTGAGATGAACAACCAACGACTGACATCACCTCTTCTGGAAGCTGTGGTGGCTTGAGCTAATTTCTGTGATCTTGTCAACATTTTGGAAAACAAGAGGCATCATCATGGAGGAGCTTTTTCTTTTCCATTTTGAAAGCATGGAAGACAGATATCTTTAAGTATATTTGGTTTATGATTCATACAAGGTCAAGGCCTTCTTGCAGAAATACATCTGTTTAGCTTATCAGAAAGATCAAGAGGTAATATGATTGTTGCTCACAAGTATCTCCATGGGAAGGAAAAATCAGGTACTAAAAGGGTTTTGAATCTAGTAAAGTTTAATGAGAGTTAGCAATCGTGCATTTACTCTGTAACAATGCAAATGGGAAAAAAAACCCACATTTTTTTAACAATCAAGATTTGAAACAAAGTACTGAGAAAAAGTATGAATTTTTCTATTTCTTGAAATCTTACAGACACCTTGCTGGAAGATTTATGAGTCAAACAGAAGTTATTAGTTCAATATCACTCTGTGGCCTGAGAGGCCTTGAAGATATTAATCTGTGAATCAGCCAATGAAAATCTATGGCCTGTAAAGAATAGAGTATCCAATGACATGATCGTGATGTCTCTTCTGTCCTTACAGGCCACAAGCCAATAAAACCTCTATATTATCTCACTCCAGCATTCACTGTTGTAGGACTGCTCAAGAAATTCACTGTAAACCACCTCCTTGGTTCTGCCTTTAAGCGTATATAAGTAGACTTGAAACCTACGAATTAAGTCATGAGCACAGAGGGTAGGGAGTGTCATCAAGCGAGCTATCAGTGTGACATTTTTAAGCTGCTGGCTGACTGCAGAGTGATATGCAAACATATACATGAAACATATGGGGAGGCAGGAGACATATATCAGAGATAGCAGCTGACATATCAGGTCCAGGACAACGTCTACCAGGAGAAGAAAATAGATTGTAATTCCAGGCAGAGTGTCTTAACTCCTCTCTCCTTGCCTATGGAGATTTTTATTTCTTGCATTTGTACAATCCTAATAATTTATTTCCAAGATTAATCCTTTTACTGTATGTTACTTCTGGTCTTAATGTCCAGAAGCACAGCTTATTTTCTGTTATCTTAGTGCAAAACTGGGATAAAACTATTGGATTTGCGCTCGGTAATTTGAGCTCAAAAGAGTAGAGTAACTTCAGATTTATTACTGTGTAACTGAGAGTGATATTAGGTGTTAAATTTAATATAAACCTTCCCTGTGCAAAAGAGAAAGGTCCAAATTATCCACTGATCTAACACAATAGAGCTCAGTTGGAAATAAGAGATTCTGACCTGGGGTTCAGAATACTTAAAAACTACCCAGACAGAACAATTGAGTAGGAGGATGTATTGTTTTGTACTTTATTCCATGACTTCAGCACAACTACTTTTCTCGGCGCAAGCCTAAGTCGTCAAAGTTTCTCACTGTATAATCATTCACTACAGGCACTCTGCTATCCTGCTGTGGACATTAGTGTGATGCCATGAGCTCTCTCGCACCTGCAGTTACAGCTTCTAAACAGAGTGGCATCCCCTGGAAATCATGAAGCATTTGTCCTTGTGATGTAACCTGTTCTTCCTTGGCATGACAAAATGTGCTTTACCAAAAATAACCTGCTGCTTGTTACTTTCCTAAAATGCTCTCAAAGGATGTGGTGTTACCAACAAACATTATATGCTGACAAAACAAATGGCAAACAAGGGAGTCAAGGATGGTTTAGTGCATGAAAGTGAGAAGTAGGAGGTAATAGTATGATTTAGTAAAATATAATAAGATAAAAAGTAATATTAGTGGAAGTATTGTAGTAAACAATAGGAAATTAGGTAATATTTCGGAGCAAAGGTGAAGTGGGGTAGAAAAAGGAATGGGAAATAAGTTCTCTTTTCTTTTAAAAACAGGCAAAGGAGGTGTGCCAATACTGTGTGGAGCTCTTCTAGAAAGGAAAGCAGCCCTGGCAAAGTTCTGTACTTCTACAGCTGCGTTGCTTCTGCACATAACACTACTAAATAAACTAGCTTTTCATGGCACACCCTCCTTGCACAAAGTAGGCATTTTCTACATCTTCTGTAAAAGGTCACTCATGAGATTCAAATTGGTCATCCTCCTGAGCACAAAGGGAGCCATCCTCTTGTTTAATATAATCAGAAAACCAGTTTTGTCTTGGAGCCAAACTTTATGGATAGTCATGTGCTGAGCCAGCTCCCTACTATCTCAAATACCTCTCAGCGGTAAGAGTTGGGGTCCTTCTTCTCTGGTTTGACTCCAAGGAATGCAAAATATACTCCCCCCCCCTCGTTTTTCTTTGTAGCTTGTGCAGTTCATACTCTGTGTCTAGTCTGTCTTGCAAATTATTGTCACCTTAAGTTTCAACACTGTCAGAAATGTTTGTCTCATTAGAAGGGCTGGAAAAGCAGTGCAATAAAATGAAATTAAATTACTACAGTAGCTTGGGTATTAGTGACAATGTAGGAAAATGATAGCAACAAGAATGGCTGAGGAAGTTTTACAGCTCCCCAATGCCTAACACTGTAGCAACTATTCAAAACAACTGTTATTTCTTTTTGATGCTTGCTTTTAATATCTGCCTTTTTTTTTTTTTTTTTTTTTTTTTTTGGCACTAGACTCCTCCAAACCATGTATTAATGTTGCTTCATTTTATTCTTCATAAAATCCTCAGGAGTCCTCGGGTTTCTAACGTCTGGATGCTATTTATGAGGCACCTGTTTTCAAAGCTGAGGGCACCTGTTACTAAATTCACTCCATTTGAATTACATGATTGCAGGAGCAGGCTTGTAACTCCCTGAAACAAAAGTGGCCTGAGGGAAGAAGATAAGGGAAAGGGAGGGGCAAAGACCTTCCCCTTAAAATGTCTCAAATACTTGCAAAGTACCCAGAAAACAAAAACTGTATCACGGGGTGGAAGTTGTGGAGTCTGGATAATGTAGGCCTTATGCTCAATGAACTGGTAAGGCTGACATTTGCTTATCTCTTGTGGGAAGGGCGGGGCTGGAGGAGGAAGCCCTGTGGAGATGGGTCGGTTCTGCCAACTTGTTTTGTTCTCAGGACCATTGTACCTGATGAATGGCCCCTGCACATGTTAACGAAGATTAGCACTTCTCCCTCCACCCACATCGTGCTACACATCACCTGGGAAAGGGGGAAACATGAAACTAAGTAGTGAGGTGGGTCACACTGGTACAGTGAATGTAAAAGGGGGAGAGAAGTGATACGGAATAGATGAAGAAACACATGAACAACAACAACAACAAAATACACAGAACAGCGGTTTTAGGAACCAGGGACACACACTCCTTCCCCCTGTTGGCTGGACCAATGCTGGAACCTGGACTGGTGATCAATTGATCTCTCTCTCTCCTTTTACTTTCAGGCACTGTACGTATATATATAGGAATTATTTTGAGCAAACACCAAAGTTGTTTTTGTTTTGTTCGGGAGAACTATTTTGCCGAGTTGTTTTGTTTCTTACAATTATGCCTCATTGCAAGTAAAGTTGCAATTTAAACGAGCCTCTGGAATAACTGTTGTTATTCTGGATTACTGCACAGAGAATTTAAGAAGATCACCTTCCTCTAGCCCCCTGAGTGGGACAGGACAATGATATGCAGTTCTACTGATGTTTCTGGAAGGAGCTTTTATTGAAGGGGAGTCATACCCCAGGACAGAAGTGCAGGCCCTGGAACCAAATGCCACCTTTTTAGAATTCTGTAGAATAGTGTAGGTGATGATTTGCCTGTAGGCAGTGTTGTACATAGGCATTTCACCAGAAGGCGATTATATCCTTGGGAGAATGAAGAAAAAGATGGAGACCAATGCAGATGCACTGTCACTGAGAGAGTAGAGAAAGGAGGCTTCCAAACTGGCAATATCAGTGATGAATTTTGATATAACTTCTCCAGACTGCTGCTAGTAGATGCCTTTACTAGAAAAAGGTTGCTTTGTTGAAGTCAGGCTAGATATTTTATTATTCCTTTATGTAAAGGAACGTGTTACATTTTCATATATAGTTATGCCATTGCTTATCTAAGTGTACCAATAAAAACTGTCTTGGCAAAAAACTTTAATTCAAAATTTGCCTTTTGAAACGTCTTTGATTCCTCCTTTTCCTATGATAAATATTTTTCATGTTTTTAAAACTCTGGGGTTTTGATAAATCTGTACCAAACAGTTAGAAATTCCTGTAATTCCTGTCTGTGCAGAAATATCTGAAGACAAAAGAAATAAATAGCAAGACCCCAAAACACTGAAAACTTTCTGGGTCATGTATCTGTAAATATGGCAAAAATTCATCATCTTATCTGTAAGGTTTGCTGATACAATAGTCAATTAGGATATGATGTGCAAATGAATTGAACGTAAATACACACTTCATGTGTGCAAAAGGGTAGTTGCACGTGCACATCAGTCACCCAATTATTTCTCCTAGTTTTCTGCGTATATGTGTCCAATACATCACATTCACAGTGGGACCAGGTTCCAGTTCTGGGAGACTTGTTCTTTCTTATGGTATCATAATCTAGAGGCCAGAAAAGCAGCCAGCATCTGTTGGCATGTATTACACAGTTCAACCCCTCTAAGTGCTGAAGACTGACAGGTAATCCGCCCACATGTATCTCAGCTGACTGACTGCAAATCAGTCACGTCCATAGTCATATGTTTGCACTATGGTAGCTTAGCACATTAATAGTAGCCATTAAAATTTACAAAAGTGAAGGCTCTTCTTAGTACCCTTTAATACAGTAGAATATGCAGCCACTTGATATGGAACAACGTTAAATATCCGGTCAGAAAGATACACAAAGGAAATGTCCCAAAACAGAAGGAGTTCTGAAGGGGTTTCTTTTTTTGTTCTGGATTCTCTAATGTGTTGTCCATTTGGTGAAGGAAGGCAAGTGCTTGCTGCCTGCTTTCAGGATGTCCTTGGAAGTGAGAGACAATCTCATTGTTTTTTCCTGTTGAAGTAGACAAACTTTAAAAACAGCACGTCTTTGCTTCCCATGCTTTTTTTTTTTTGGAGATGATCCATGAAAGGAAGAACCAATATTTAGATGGATTCCCAGAAACAAACCAGCTCTGTCACTCTAAAGAGCTGCACTTTCCATTAAGGTATCTGAAATGGTAGTGAAATCACCTGGTAGTTTCCTTCCTAAATTCAACATGTTTATTTTCCTGAGCTTTTTGGAGCCTTTCCCCAATTTGGACCATAAGCCTGTTCTTCCTTTATCCATTCATCTATCTTTGATTGTTAGCTATTGAGGCCTGGCTCTGTGTTAGGATGCTGTTAATGGTTCTGTATATATGTAACACATAAATATTGAGAAGAATGTAGTTATTGTATTGATTGTTCAGAGTCTCACCAGTTCCTTTAAAAGAAACTGAAGGTTTTGCTTAACAGAGGGCTTTTTTGTCTCTGTTCTTCTGATGTATTGCCATATGCTTTCTGAAACCTTGGAAATCTGTCTCTTCATCAGCTTGTTGTTCCCCAGCTAGTGAGTACCATTTGCAATTGTCTGATATTATAATTGTTTCAAGTAGTACACTTAAGGTTTGGCTTCTTCAAACTGAGCATCTGATCCTGCATATCCTGACCAAATCTCATTCTTTCCAAAGAGCTGCCATTAATTATACTGATCCCAAATCAAGCTGAAGAAAAGCACGGATAAATAATGACAGGCCCCTCACTTTTTCTAGATCCTTATGCTGTGTTTACCAGCAATGATTTCTGTGTACTAGCAATGCTTAAGTGTTATATCTTTGAAATTCTGCATGCTAAGCCCCTGGTCCTTTTCCCTGCCTTCACTGATCTCATTTGCCACCTGCCTATGCATAGTGATGTAGTAAAGATCCTGCTGATGCCTGTGTAAGTCGCATCCACTCACCTGCACTTTCAAGGATGCTGTATTATGCATTCAAAGCCATGCATTGTTATTTTCAAGTGATGTACTCTTACAGATCCTTGCCTGATAAGTGCCTTCACTTTCCTGGTAACACATCACTTCAACTTAAGTTAGCAACTCAGTTGGTTGCCTCTTAGAGAAAAGTTAGTCATGTTAATTTATAACTAATATTTTGTCCTCTGTGATCCAGTTTTGAAAGTTGGAATAGTTGCGTTATCCAGCTGGATCTCACCTCTTTGCTGACATTTAAAGCAAAGGGAAGGGACTTCAGCCCTTAATACAGCCTCCAGGTCCGAGAGAATGGTGGCACTTCCAGGGGCTGTGTTTATTCCCATCAGGTCAGCAAAGAAAAGTAGGACAGGACATGGCAATAACCTGCACACATCTTTTGTTTCTGTCTGTGGATGGCCTGGGATATGTCAGCTCCAAGCTTTCTGCTGAGATTCTTTTTTTTTCGAAGTTTGAATGTGTAATATTGACCGATATACTGATCATGTTGATTCCTTTTATGGCTATGGAAAAGCAATAGATGTTTCCAAGCCATGATTCATCTAATCCTTATTAAACATGTGATTTAGGCTGTGACAAATTGCAACTGAGAATTTCCTATTTATGCCCACTCTCCATAAAGGGTGTCTAGGCTGCCTACCTTAGATATGGATGCTAACTCTGAAGACTTTACAAGTTAGGTGACGTGCATCTCATCTCTGACATGATTCTCACCACCAATGTTTATATTGCTCATTGTTTTTTGGCAATAGGTATAATAATATGGAATGAATATACATGAGATGCCACAGTAGGTGGTCTGAACGTGGTCTGGAAATGTTAGCTAGGATTTGCAAGTATATATACACAAATGTATTGGTCACAATAAAACCACAGCGAATGGCACATTACAATAAAAAAAAAAGGATTTTACTGGATTAGGTGTCTTTGAACAGTGTAGACTTGGGTTCTTTATTCTACTCAGTTTTATTAATATATCTGGACTAGATTTTTGTTTTGATTTGTTTCCCCCCAAGTAGCATGTCCCCATAGCCCATGAATAACAAGACAGGGGGAATCTGACATGGCTGGATAAATATTTTTGTACATCCAGGAAGAAGGAAATGACTGGGTTCATCATTGGTGGGACAATACTAGGAAGCTATTTATGTTCTTTAATAGGAAGATGTGTTTTCCCAGGCCCCAGGAAAAATGAGGTGATGCTTTGTTCACTTTGTAGCAGCATAGCAGCAAAGTGAAGAAGCAGGAGAAATTTGGTCCATCAGACTTGCAGGCAAGCATTGAGGAAAGTGGAACAGTCAAACCTCACAGGACATTTTCCTGTTCCTGTCTTTTGTCCTCAGTTGTGGAAAAAAACCTGTGATGGTGGGGAAGGGATATACAGGGACGCTGTGTGGCAGAAAAAGAAAATGGAGGTAGAGGGGCTGATATGATGAAACTGATATCCAGTGGGTATCAATTGAAAGGAAAAAATAGTGATTCAGTGATTCCATCTTCAAAGAGAATAATATTTTGCATGTAATTCTGCAGACCTATAGCCCAAATCTTTCAACTTTTTCATTAATAATCTACCTGACACAATAGAAATAATGCTTATTAAAAATGTAGAGTGTAACCTGGGAGGGACTTGCAAAGACACTAGAGAAGAAGATAAGAATTCAAACCAATTCTGGTATGTTGGCAACATGGTTGGGAAAAATCTGGGATGACATAATATAAAAATAGGAAGTATGAGACCTCAGAGTGAGAAAGGAAAAATCAAGTACAACCAGAAGATGGGGAATAGGTAGCAATGCTTCAGACAGTTGGAGAGTTATAATAGTTGAACAAGTCATGTCATGTTCATGATGTCGTGGGAAAAGCAAGAACATAAGCAGCAGTATCATCTGTAAAATATAGAGTTCACTGAGCATTGACAAGGCTTTGGATGGACTACCATGTATAGTTTTCTACATTACACTGCAGAAAAGATATGAAGCCATTGAAGAAGGTTCAGGGGAGACCAAGACAATGATCATTGCTCTGGTAAACATGTCCTGTGATAAACCA
Organism: Leptosomus discolor; assembly: GCF_034619465.1. NCBI lineage: Eukaryota > Metazoa > Chordata > Aves > Leptosomiformes > Leptosomidae > Leptosomus > Leptosomus discolor. The sequence continues at coordinate 16,009,625 of NC_141395.1, read as the reverse complement.
TCTCTTTTTTTTTTTTTTTTTTTCTCTCAACAGTTTAGGCCTTTGGCCTAAGGAAGAGATGCCCAATTGGAGAAATGATCACAAGCTGTCAAGAGGATGAGGCCAGGCTCTCTTCAGTGGTGACAAGGCAAGACAAATGTACAAATACATGTAAAGCTGCTGTTTTCCGTGGTCACAAGGTATAACAAAAGAAGTAACAGGACCAAAATGCAGTGCCGGTCTAAAGAGCTATGTAGTCACTGGGCTATGATGATACTATGTGATGCAAGATCCCATATTACACCAGCCAGTGTTAATGGAGAAGAAAAGGGCTCCTTAATCCGCTACTAATTCCATACCTAAGCTCTGTTCTAAATATTTTATTGCCTTGGCTTAATTTGGGCCTGAAATAATGTTTATATTCTACCACAACATCTAGAATGGTAGAGGGAGAAAAAGATGATAATAATTGGAAAAATTATAATATGAAGAGGAAGACTAAATAATCTTCGATCAAGACAGAAAAATTACTCTTTTCAGCATGAACATTTTTTCATTTGCATATTTGTTTAAAAGAAATAATTTCTCCCAGCTGCCAGTTTGAAGGTTTAAAAAAACCCAAACACTCAGTTCTCAAACTGGGTAGTATCAAAGGAATTAATTAATTCCACTTGGTTAATTAATTTAGTTTGATGGACTTCAACATTGCAAGGCAGGGTGGCATAATAAATTAGAGTCCCCAGATATGCATTAAGTAATAATAATGACAATAACACAAATCTTATGTTTCTTTTTAAGTACTTGTAGAGAGTATTTTAAAGCCTTAATTTAGAATTGGGCATTTCTCTTTCCAGGCTGTAGCTTGCATTAGTTTGTTCTGGGGTTTGAAGGGTGAAACTGGGAACTGTTGTAAACTGTTCAAAATGAGAGCCTGTCTCTGGGAGGTGAGGTAGATCATGTTAGCATTTATTTTGAAGAATTTCTCCATGTCAGCAGGAGCTCTGGGGTTTATATTTGCATTGAGAAGAAAACAATGTAATCAAAGCAGTAAGACAGCAAATATCACTGGGAAAAATCCTGATTATTTTAGGCCTTGGTATTTAAAAGCACATCAGAATATTTTCCTGCCCTTTTTTCATCTCCTGCTCTCTTATCTCTGACTCGTTCTGTGCATAGATAATCTTTTGACGCATTATTATTGCTATTACTATTTGCCTCTTCTTTTTGTACTTGAACTGAAAGCCCTAACATTTATTGAGGTGAGGCCCAAATACAAGGAGTCTGAAGCTAAAACAGAATAAGAACAGCAGCTGGAATCATCTCTGCGAGAAAGGAAAGGAAGGGGTCAGGATGCTGTCCTGGGATCCCTAACAGTTACACTGGCTTCTTTCTCTCCTCTTATACACTACTGAGAGGAGCTTTGCAATCACCCAGGCAGGAAGGGGGGTTTGGCAACCACTGCTTGGCTCCTGGTTTCCAGGAAGAGCAAGAGGAAGGAGAAGAGCAGTGCCTGGATAAACAGCCAGACAGACAGTCAAAAGTGTCCTTACCCTCATGACATCCCAATTTCTTCCCTGTGCAGCTCTGGGACCCCAGCCAATATCAGGGCCAAAACACCAGAGCGAGCAGATGGGCAGTCATCCCATTGTCCCAGGGATGCGCTGGGCTTCCTGCACAACCAGATACCTGTCTGCACAGGACAGCAGCCGTTACCTATGCGGCCCCATACAGCCTTCCACTGGAAAACATCCTGGGCAGGATATCAGTGTCTTTGTTAATTTTGTTTGCTATTTAGCAATTTACCTTCATAAAGAGAGAATGCCTTGCAGAATTTAGACCTGTGCTTTCTCTCTAGAAAACTATCTCCTCTTATTTCTCTCCATTCCTAGATCTGGCCTTGTTTCATAACCTCTCCATTGCCCGTTGTCTTGGTTTGAAAGACAGGTGTCTGCAGAGGAAGGCAGGAGCCTCCCTTGAAATGGAAAGTGCAACCCCCTTCCTTCCAAATTTATAATAATTTTGAAATTAACGGGCCTTCAGGCAAAGATATGGGGAATAGGAATAACAGTTCTTTACTAACACACACACACACATATATATATATAACACAAGGCAGGGAAAAAACCAAACAACCCACTGGTTTACACTGACAGAGTCAGAAATAGAACGTGACACCCTGTTAGGGTGGCAGTAGCAGTCTGTAAGATGATGGCTGCAGTCCTCCTGAAGCGATGGATGTAGTTCTGTTGAAGCAGTGATCAGGTAAAAGGGTCTGGTCTTCCTCCGAAGGTCCAGTGGTAGGTAGGTAGCTCTTGTCCTCTGGAACTCCAGTGGGGGGAAAAGCTCCTCTGGGAATCCAGTGGAAGAAGGCTGCTAGAGTGTTTGAGATCTCCGTTTTTATTTAGCATGGACTGCTTGGCTCCTTCCCCCCCCTCCCCGGGCGGAGCATCTCACAATGGGATGGGGAGTCGTGAGGCAGTTCCTTGATGGGCCTTTAACAGGAGATAGTCCAGAGGGGGGGAGGCAGGGAGCACCGCCCCACCTGGTCTCAACAGCTCCTGAAGATGGTAATAGAATACTTTTTTTTTTTTTCCTTTTGGCACATTTTACACTGTAACCTAGGACACCCGTCATACCTGTTTACTCTTTCCTTTTTGCCTGATTCCATTTCTTTCTGTTCCTGTGTTCTTATTCTCAAGAAAAAAGTGAGAACTCAAGTCTACTTATTTCTTGTTTAAAATCTCTCAGCCCCTGCCAGAGCTTGGATTTTTCTTCACAGGAGAAAACAAAAGGTCTAGTCCTTCCCCAATCTCTGAGCTATGGCATCCTGAAAGAGGCAGGCTCAGATAAACATGTATTCATCTCCAGCACTCCCAGATGCATCTCAGTCTCCTTTATGGGAGCAAGATAAGACAATTTTGTGCTAGAGATGAATATCCATAAGCAGCATTAAGAACAAGAGGTCTGGTTACCAGTGGGGGAAAAGGGATTGCTTAAGCCCTCAGATTCTGTTGTGAAGACTCCTCTCATGAATTAGAAGTGCTCTGGGAGAAGTATGTCCCTCTGATATCCTTCAATAGCCAAAAAGCCAGAAACAGAAAGATAAACTCACCTCTGTATTACGTGGGAGACTTTCAGGTAGCCTGTGATGCACATCTAAGTACCAGGTAGGTGAGTCACTCACTACAAAGGCTTATGAGGGAAGATTTTAGTTTTGATGTCCATGAGGCTGAGTGAACCCTGCATAAACACAGTAGAGGAAGAGGATGCCACACATCGCACTCCCACAAGCCCTGGTGTCAAGAAACTGTGTTGTAAGCAGGAAAATACATTTTGCAAGGCCTGATTCTGGCATCCTCTCTTTCACTCTTTCCAGCGTTTTCTGTCACGACTAATCAAGGCTGCAGCTCTCTGCTCTTACTAACCCTGCCTGGGAAGAAGGGATATCCCTAGTCCCAGTGACTGACGCTAACGCTGCTTCAGCAAAAGAGCTGAAAATCCATACTTTGTGATAGAAAGTGGTGGTTGTAGATAAAATAAGCCTGCAGAGGTGTAAGAAAAGGAAGTCCAGGGAGGAATGTGAGCATAAATATCCCAGTGGGGGACTAAAGAAGAGGTCCTGGAGTGAAAATGCCATTTACTTGTTTTGTGTTGTCTTTCTTCTCAGGGAAAAAAGAAGGAAAAACAAAAAAAGAAAAAAAAAATTTTTTTTTTTTAAAAAAAAAAAAAAAGAAGAGAGACCTGTGTGGAAGAATCCCTACAAAATCACCATGGTGCATGGGAAGGATGAAGAGAATGTTCTCCTGAGAGTAGAGGGAGATACATAAACTGGATTTTGTGGTATGAACTTAGATGTGAAATTTCAACACTGAATTCCCTTTTCAGAAGGTTCAGGCTGTTTACTTTCATGTAAGGCTGCCTCTCTTCTCATGTTATCGCTGTCAGAGGTCAAATCCTGAGCAGTTAAAAAAAAAATGATTTGTATTTCTAGGCAGGATTGTAAGGCAGGACTGGCTAGCCCACAGAAGAGTCAGTGGAGTGCAAACTCTTTCATATCTAGGAAATGAGTCGGGTCAGGTAGAAATCAAGCATTGTTAGTGCCTGGCAGCTGATGGCTGGTCTCTGTGCAATGACTTCTTTGGTCTGACTGCTCTCTGGTGTGAATTAATGTTGGCAGTTTCAACCAGCAGAGCGAATGAATAGATAAATTCGGCTAAGTTGTGTTGTCTGTGACTCTGGATCTCTGACACATACCTGAGGGACTGGCCCCAGTAGGCTTGTGCTGCTGTTCCCTGGGTTCAAAAAAGATGGCACAGGTAACATAAGAGCAGAGAGCAGCCACTGCGAGCTAACATCTTGGCCTCCTCTTTGCTAGACTAAACAAGCACAGGCCCTTTAACCTCTCTTTGTATGTTGTGTGCTGTAGGTCACTGTGTTGGTAGCCATCAGTGGCTTGGTTTTAGCTACCACTTCATAAAATATAAGAATCACTTTTAATAGGGGATTGATGGCAAAATGCTTATATTTTGAAAGTAAACCTCAGCCATGGAGGGCATTGTAGAAAGTTATCACATATTTTCACCCCCTGGGCTCAGCTGGAGTATTAGCTAAGGGTGGATTGACATTTTACTGAATCAATCTGCAAATTCTCTAAGCAAACAAAGATGTTGCAGCATTTATATTGTATGTGTGTTGTTCTAAAAGATATTCAGGGCTTTCAGGTACAAGGAGGAAAGAACTGAACTTAACATTTCTCCTTTAAACTGCAAAGGTTCTGTTGTTCGCAATTAATTTTTTATGTCATTTAAAGACAATTTACTTCAACTCACTTCTGAAACCATTCATTTGGAACAAAACCATAATACAAGCACTGAGGACAAGGCAACTGAAATGATCCTCCCACTCTCTTCCCTATTAGCACGGATATTGGCTTCTGATCCACGTTATAAGCTTGGATACCTTGCAGATGGCATTAGCATTCTCGCTTTTGTGGAGCAGAATTGCTTTTTTAAAAAGGCTTTTATTACATTTGTTTGAATTTTTCTATTTTAAAAGCATGATGAATCAGACTATTCCACAATGTTGTTTTGCTTGTGTTTTTTTAAATCAAGGTTGAATCTTAGATTCCTGTCTGAGTGCACGAGTCATGATTTGTTTGACTTTTTAAATAAATATACTCCTTTCTTCATTATTTTCCTCTTTTCCAAAATAACTGCCAGGTCGTCCTATGAACTCATTACTTGACCATGTGCTTGTTCATTTAGAGATGAGGGAAGTGGGAGAAGGGAAAATAATCTTCCCTGCTAACATCCAGTCTCAAATATTTATTTTTCAATAAAGTAAATCAAGCATGAAAAGAACAAATTGTATAAAAGTAATACCAGAAAAGTCAAAAGTCTTTTAAAACTTACTTTTAAAACAGTTACTTTCCATTAGAAACTACAAAACCAGAAAAGTGTCCCACGATCTAGAGTAGTGGTTGCATCCATGAAACAAAACCAAAGCAAACCCTTCATCAACAGCAAACCAGACTGCAGAAAATTTCCTCTCCACAGAGTTATGTTAGTCTTTCTTTTGGCACTGTGAATACCCTGAGAGAAATTATTCAATGAATTAATATTTGAGGAAGCAAGGAAAAAGGCAAGAGAGAGTAAAACAAGCAAATAACCTGCATGAGCAAACAAAAAAAGTACCCTGATGGGAAAACAAATATTATTCGGCTGACCAAATTTGGCTTATATGTGAGGTGGCAGCTTTAGGCTCCTGCTGACTTCACAGCTCAAATGTCACCTTGTGTCGTGGGAAGGAACAGCTCTGCCTCTGGTGATGCTTTGGACCTGTCCAGGATCTTGTGACTCTCCCAGAGGCACACATGCAGCCAACTTACAGTGCAGGATTTTGACTCTTCACAGAAGTGCTGCCATCAGGCAATGTCAAGCAAAAAAAAAAACAACTCCAAACCTCCAATTTTGACAGATATTAGTCCTTTCAAGATGTTACATCACCTTCTACCTTCTCATTTTGAGCATTCTTTTAATGAAGACCTGATTCACTTTCATGTTAGTGCTGCTTCTGATCAGAGCCCTTGTTACACCGGGGAAAGCTGGCCGACGTGAAATAGTTGATGGGGGTGGAGGGGGGTTCAGGAAATAAGAGGAGGGATTTGAATCCTGCTGTCAGGAATAGCCTGCACTTCCAGCTAAGGCACATATGCTTCTTCCTGATAGCACTTTTCCACACAGTTCTTCCTTGTGCTTGTAGAGGATGGGAAAAACAAACGCATAGGGCATCACCACCTCTTTAAAAAATAATCACTTAAAGGTTAATTAGGCTCACAAATCAAGGAGAGATGTTCAGTCAGGGGCCTGTTCAGACCGTGTGCTCCAATGCCTTGTCAAGATTCCAAGAACAGGATTTTTATGAGCTAGAAGAAGGGGTAAAAAATAATAATCACCAAAAATACCCAACACCAAGACCCATTTTCGCAGACTCCCAGTGGAAATATTCTAATAGATTTTGATGGAACTGGTTTGTTAATATTTATGAAGCCAGGCAAGACCTCCAGATGTAAGCTGCTCTATAAGTGCAAAGCTTTGCCATTAATATTTATTAATCTGAAAGTGCTTACTTAGTTTTTAGGCAATTTTTGCTCCATCCTTTTTCCAAGCAAACTAACATTAAATCTGTGGGATCTGTGAACTCTCAGCTTCCCACTGCTGCCTATGATGTAAATTGTGCTTCAAAGAAAAATGAAAGGAAATACAGAAGAAAGTTCAGAAAGTCACAATGTGAAGGCTCGAGAGCTGTTTGCAGAGAGCATTCCTGGCAAGTGCTGAACGTTTGGACTCCACGTTGAGCAACATGAATAAAGTTTTCAGACCTGATCCTGTGACCTTGATGAACTATGAAGTCACAGAGAGAAGACTGTGCTCACAGGAGCTTCCTCCCAAGGTTGTGGATTGGTTGGTCGTGTTTGTACTGATGGGTGTTACTAGATGGTGTTTCGCGACAGCATGGATGCGTGGCACCTCCTTGCCCAGAGCCATATGGCAATGTTTCACTGTTGCTAGGACTCAGATAATGTAAGCAAGAGGGCAGTTAATGTGAGCACCACGGCTATGTCTACACTGCAGCTTGGGTAGTCCTGGTCAACAGATCATCCAGACTAGCCCACCCGGGTTCCCTCTGTGCCCATGTTGGGATGTCCTCCCAGAGGAATCCAGGAAATGAAACACATCGGATTTTGTCATCGTGAGCAGCTAGGAGATGGCCAAGCTGTGCATCCAGCAGCCAGGACTGCACAAATGTCACAGCAGGGTACAGTGTGACTCAGTTGGCCTTACTCAGGGACCTAAATTGTACTGAGTTAAAAAACTGATAAAAGCCTTTCTGTCTTCAGAAAAAGGCATGAACAGAACCAAAAGTTCCTGCAAATCCTATATCATCAAGTGAAAGTTTCCTCTGTGCTCATCAGGCCCAAACCTAATGACTAAGAGGAATCAATGAAATTTGCTGCCCGTAATCCTGCTAATTTGAAAGAAATCACCCTGAAGTAAGACTTAGAAAAGGCTCGGGTTTTTAATCAAGCTGAACAAAAGGAAACAGAAACTCTACTCTTGTTAAAAATTGTTCTATAAATGTCCAACCTCATTTTAACCAATGGGTTCACATCAATTTTTTATTCCTTTTGGAGAAAAAGAAACACAGAACATTGTTAATTCTTTTTTCATTTGTCAGTCATATATCTTTTAGTAAAATGTTGTGTCTGGAAAAAAATAATTACATGATTATAGTGAAAAGTAAGCTGATGGCTTATTTCCCCCTTGACATGAATATGCTTCTTATTATATGCAAATATTTTGAATAATTGTCCTTGCTTATTCAAGAAGCAGGGTTCAGGCTTTTTGCTAATACAATTAAAATGCTATTCTCCCAACAAAAAAAAAGCAAATCATTTTTTTTCCTCACTAATGAAACACAAACATTGAAATAAATAGTTTTCAAAGCAAAACAAACCAAGGGAAACTCTTCCCCAACTATGCTAAGTCACCATAGTAGTGTTAGCATAGTATCATTAGAGACATGAAAAAGCCACTAGCAATTTACATCTCCTAATATAGTTTGCCTTTTGTCTAAACAATCTAATATGGGGTGAAGTGAACTCACTTTTCTCAGACGCTTGGTGGAACATGAGATGGCTCAAATTCCCTGCCATATTTTGACAGCACAAGACTGAAGTTTGTACACAAAACCAGACAGCAAAGAGAGCTCCTTGGGCTTGGCAGTGCAGTAGTAGAGCTAGAGTCTGTTGGTTGACTTAAAAAGGCGTGTGCGAGATTTCTAGTCCAGTCAGATCAGAGCTTCAGCCTATGACTCATCCTTCCATTCTTTACAAGTTTTCCTACGATTTGGAAAAAAATGAAAGAAGAAAAGCAAAATAGAGTTTTCTTGTTTCAGCAAACGCTGTCACTGCTTCTGTCTCCTAAGATCAGACTTCCACAAGTTTTATATAATTTCAGATTCAGCACTGGCCTGACCTCTTGCATGGCAGGAATGAGCAGAGCTGTGGGTGCTGCAACACCAACAGTCCTCCAACAAGTACCCTGTACTCAGCTCACCGCAGGGCAGCAGAAAGGCTGTGACCCTGTGCTGTGCAGATGTTTGCATGGTAAGTGCTTGAGTCATAGGACTTGCTGTGCCTGTGTTTGAGCCTGTGCTGCTTCTTGCAGAACAGATGGTCCTTCAGGTGGCCATGTTGTGCTCCGGTCTAAATGGTGCTTAAGCACAGAGCTGCCAAGTGCTCTCTTTTTCCCTACTGCACAACGACATTTTCTTCTAAACAGGTCATCCTGGGTATATCTTGACTCCTCTGGGAGCAGTGGTACCATCCTTCCCTTCCCAGTCTATTCTGATTTTACTCTTCATCTTAAAGATATCTGTATGAGTAAACCTCAAAGCTTTCTTCATTTTGCAACTATGCATCTGCTGTTGGTAGCAGCAGTGCACCTGCAAATGTAATCCCCTGCTCCCTACTCTTATCAGAAAAGTAGAAATGAGTGGAACTTGACAATGTATTGTTATTTGTCCCCTTTGTATTATGCCAGGTTGTTACTGTTGTTTTCCTCTCACCTTCTCATTCTTTCCTTGTACTTTTATAAATGAGGTTTCTCAGATGTGCATCTTTATATATATCTAAAATAACAAGAATATATAAAAGCACAGGAGGAAGAAAATCTCTCTCTGCTGAAGATGTTGCAGTCCTTGGAGCTCCTCAGTGATCTTTGCTCCCTCAAGGTGAAACTGTTCTCAGTGTAAGCTTTGCCAAACTTACAAAGAGGTAGCCTGAGTACAACACAGTTCGGCTTTTGAAATCTTTCCTGTTCCTTCCTTCATGTTAGACACTGTGCTTCACTGTTCCTTGTGAGCTAAGGACAAATACCCTCACACACACACACACAACAACACAGTTCACTTACCATAGCGATGTCTCTCTGTGTTACAACATGCTGCTTAAAAGGAAAATTAGGTTCTCCCCACGCTACATCCAAGGTTTAACTTCAGGGGAACTATCAACTTTTCCCATCTACCAACTACTTTCCCAGCTTCAAGTATCCAGGGAGCTAGAGGAATAACAACTCTTACCTGCTACTTTGTTGTTTACCTCTCATTCTTAAATCTTTCTGTTCTTATTAGCTGCTTTGTCCCCTTCTCCAAGTGTCTCTCTCCATGGGTGTGTGTTCTTTCAGGAGAAAACAAAATTGATATTGTTTTGAGTCCTTAAAATGACTCCTCTGTTAAGTGCAGATAAATTCTAGTTCAAGATGAAAAGGCATCTCTCATGTTTACATTAGGATAGTCTATATCCCCTATAGCAAAGATCCCTACACTTCAGCCCCTGCCTACCTCTTTAATCTCCACTTGTGTCTTCCCCAGACATGTTTCTTCTAGCCATGATTTTCTCCTGAGCCAGTTGCATTCTTCACACTAAATTTTTTATGAGGCATCTCCCAATGTACACAATACTTTTCCAGAGAATCTGTGCCTAAGGCTTCTCTGTCCTCCGTGAATGCGCCTTGGTTCTTGTTATCTGAGCTTTTCAAGGTGAGAACTGGTAATTCTGATTTCCTGGAAATGCAGTTCATTGTCCTGATAATACTATTTGGGGAAGAATATTAAATTGATTCAGTGACGATGACACATTTATTCCATCATACTCTTTAGATGTTGGGAATGAGACATTGAGATCACCAAAAGCAGATCTTCCATCTCTAATACAATTATGGTTAAGGCTTTAGCTTGTTCTGAAATAGTTTGGTTTTTTAACTTGTTCAAAGAAATTCAATAGCAAAGGCACCCAAGAAAGCAAAGGTAGCCCCCAACTGCATTCAGCTTATAATCAACTGGTGGAGTCCACTTGGTAGCATAAAATATTTGTATTCATTGAAGTCAGAAAATTAATCTTCTTCATTATTCTTCACACACACGAACGCATACATAACCACTCACTGCAACAAGCCTTTGCACCATGCTTGGATGTTTGGTGTACCATACACGTTGGTAGGAAGCAAATTTCAGCTCATGCTGCTTCTGCAGAGTGGTCTCTCTCCTTTTATAATAATGGGAAAACAGCTTGCCACTGAGGCTCTGGCACTGAGAGAAGTGGGCAGCTCAAGTAGACAGGTAACATTACATATAGGGTGTTGCATTTTTAAATACTTTAATTTTCTTTAAGATGAGTGCTCTTCTGTTCCCCCTCCATGTGCACACACATACACATACACACACTTTCCTTCCTTGCTTCTGCACCTGATTTTAGGGTCCCACAATTTAGACATGTTCTTCTTGTGCTGTTCTAATGATTTTGGAAGGTACTGGCTCAATTAAACAAAACTACAAGACAGCAGAGGGATTAAAGGACCTGAGCAGTTACTGGTGTGGAACATGGAGTGCTTCAGCAGACCAGTTCCCATGGATAATGAAGGGGTAGCTGTGTGAGCTTCTGGAGCAAGATACCTGTGTCTCGCAGAGAAAATGTTTCAGGTGCTGGACGTAAGGGTTTGTTTTTTTTTTTCCCCTAAGACAGTGCAAAAAGGAGATGTCAAACTTCCTGTCTGAAGTGTGTGTAAGAAGTGCTGTTACACAGGTCACATGGCTTTACTTGTGAATCCTTAGTTATGTTTTTTCCTACTCCATTTATTGTGCAGTGTGATAGACACCGGTTGACTGCTTCCAGCCTCCTCAAACTTATCTCACACTTACACTGTGTAGGTGCAAATCTCTGTTCAGACACAGGCTTAGGGCAAGCGAGCACCGACCTAAGAGTGTAAACAAAAAACTAAAATCTCTCTGTTTTCTTTTTGCTATATGCCTACCACCATGTAGTTCATTTGCTTTTGCAATGTGAGAACATTGATAATATCAAGTGGTCCAGTCAGTGCTGGGGTACTTTCCAGACAGAACTTCATAAAACATGCTGTAAGAGCGAATAGTGGAGTATAGAGCACCTGGAGTTTAAATTGCTTTGCATACAGATGGGATGCGCTGCCTTGTATTTCATATGCAGAGCTGGATCAAGGATTACATAAGATTGGCTTTTTGGCCTGTCACCCAAAGCATGATGTGTGCTTGGGCACTGATTTTTCTGGATGGCAGTGATAAATCAGTTTGCAAAATGTGAATTCTCTTTCCAGTACAGGTTTCCCTCTCCCATGTGCTCAGGAGTTAGGGTTCAGGTCTTTCTCTCATTTAACTGAAGTATCCTGGAAGCTCCTTCTGCATCTGAAGGGAAGTGAGGACTGTTGTCATGACTGCCCAAACACTCAGTCCTGACGTGGTCCTTTGCCCTGCCTTGATGAAGAAAGGACACCCTCTGCCATGCATGCTACGTGAATCTCTTTGCCAAGTTCTTGAATGTTTCATGACCTTATACATGTGCTACACAATATTGCAGGCAAGCTTGTTGCCAGCTTTTACTGAAGTTATAAAAGTGAATACAAATCTACTCATTCCAGGAAACAAATGTTGATATCTTTACCATTCTGAAAAGAAACTCTTAGGCATAGACCTATACCCAGGAGGAGAGATGCTCTTTCCTCTTCCCTTACACTCGTTTATTTTTTCCAGAGAAACATTTGGCTGAAAAGAAACTGGTTTCAATTATTGCTTCTTTTGTAACAATGAACCTTTAACATCTGCTAAGCCAGGTCAGTCCCACTGAACAACACCCTGTTCTGTTTTAAAAAAGAAGAGTCCCTGTGTTCTCAATAAATATGCAACGGCTGCATCTGAAAAAGTCACAGGCCTGTAGAAAGGACCATTGTGTAGTGTGACCTCTGATATAACATAGATCATTGAAATGCCTGGAATTAAGTCCTATTTAGATGAACAACATCCCTTGATTTTAGAAAGACAAGTTACTGCAAACCCGCCTCAGTCATTGATGGGGTGTTGCAAGGGTCAGTTACTCTCGGGAAGACCTCCACTTTACCAAATAAAGCACATTGTATTTCTCTGAACCTATTCCCTTTACTGTAACCAAAATACATTATCACAGTGTCATGGACTGGTATCAGTGTCTATGTGACTGTAATTTTTAATGTGATCATTAGACTGGTTGGCTTCTGAAGGGCTGGAGCATTATTGCAACACAAGAGATGTCTCTGATGGAATAGTTCTGGAAATGGTCATATTTTGAGACAGTTCTTCAAAGTCTTCAACAGATATCATAGTTGATGCCATTTTGATATTTTTTACCCTTGTTTCTAATCGTGTGCTTAGCGGTTATCCATTTCCTCCAATACTCTTGCTAAGGAGTTCTGCAGATGCAAAAAGTTTGTGTGAGTTCAAGACTGAGTAAGAATTTGGAACAGACAACTTTTGGGGAAGTAGGCATACAGCATAGACTCAGAAAATTTCCTGAGCTAAAATAATTGGAGATTGAGGCGAGTATTAGGGAGCAAGTACCATATATCCATGCCTTGTTCTTATTCTGTCCTAGGAGTTCACTCAAGTTCAGTTCTGGATTCTGGCTAGAGACACCCTGGTGCTGAATCAGTAAGACTTTTCTTGTGCCTTTTCTTATGGCGAGTGTTCATCCTAGGGATGAAGAATCTCTTGACATGTTGTTGGTTTTTGTTTTTTTCTTTTCTGTAGGACATGCTGTCTTGATTCATTAGGGTGCCCATTTTCTTCTGGTCTCTGTTGCTCTATCCAATACTAGAAGAAATATACAAAGGTCTTTGCATCATCACACATTGTTATTAGTTAGATTTGTGCTCCTTTCACTACTCAGATCTTTAGGTACATGTTTTTGGCTGCACTTCTTCCAATAAGGAAGGTGATGCCTCGATCTTTCCCTTTACTAACAGTGAATGAGTGTTGGTAAGTTATGTTAGGGTCTAGACTGTTGGATCTAACATGTTAAACCTTCTGCATTCATCTGTGGTTTCAGCAACTGCTGAATGCAAACTTGTGTGAAAACAGTCAAGCAAATGGAACTGGAAAGACAGTGATACATTTACTGAATAACCTGGGCTGAAATCACTTGCCAAAAGACATACCGCAATTAGAACAGAATTCAGAATTTTACCTAATTTTAGTCCAATGGCTCTGTCCCAAGACAGTTCTAGTTCCTTGTATGATGACTTCAGTAGAAGTCGCTTGACAGTTGAATGTTTTTACTTCACCAGAATCGTGTCTCCCTCTGACAAAGGTTTCACTTAGTGTGATTGTTGTACTAAACAGCTATTAAAATGTCATGCATACAAATTATTTCATTTTCATTTCCAACAAGACTGTAGCACAGGCTGTCTGTTCAGCTTGCACTCTTGTATGATTTGTTACCATTACTTTCAATGCTGACTTGGCAGACAAAGTTGTTAGAAAGATGGTGCAACGAGAGATGAGTAGTTAAATGATACACAGATGCAAGAGCCGATAGAAAAACGTTGCCTGGCTAGTTGGGTAGCTAGTGCACAAATAAAAGTGCATAAGATTATGTGCAGAGTGTAGGTAGGCCACATATGTTTATCAGTATATGGTAAAGGTGACTACCATGAACAAAAATGCTCGTGTCTCTGGTAGGAAAACGTTGGATCTGAGTTGAGAAAACAATGAGCACTGCCAGTCCTATCACTTTGGAGACATAGCCAAGTACAAATACTGAGCACTGGGAGGATTACAGACTTGATTAGAAGCTTGACTTTATGCAATTTTTTGCTTTTTAATAAACACATGAAATGCAAGCAAATACAGAAGTATTTGAATGTAGTGTATTACAAATATATTTCATGGAATCATCAGATCAAAAGAAAAAACCACACAAGTAATTATTTCTTTGCACTCCTATTCTAAAGAAGAGTAGACTGGCAGTGACAGCTCTTTAGAATCCATTTGCTGTGGTAAATGACTAAAAATATTTTAAAGCACTTTTTCCAAAACAGTTTTTTTGTTTTTTTTTTTTTTTTTTTTTTTAACAAAGCACCTGTTTCAGAGTCAAATGAAGAAATGGAACCCCAGAGCATTGACAAACATATAATCTGTATCATTCCAGTGCTGAGAAGCACCAGACCCACAGCAACCTTTTTGTACTGTGTGCCTTATCAAAAAGATGGTGAAAGATAGCCCTAGGCTCAAGATATTTATGCCCTAGATTGCTACAGAGATGGAAAATATGAGTTGCTGTTATCCTGTTTTTGCAGAGGTAGGAGCAGTAGCACAAAGCAACCATGTAATTTGCTGGGTGACAGAAGGCAACTGTGGCAGAGTCAGGAAAGAAATCCCAGTTGTTAAGATCTTCTCACCTTGCCATCCCTCCGCTTCATGAAGATCTTGAACATGCAAACAAGGTCATGATTGAATTGATCATTTTCAGAGTGTGGCATGGGACTAGCCCTGGGTTACCTCAATTGAAAATATCTTCTAGCAACAGCTCTCCTATGCCACTCTGTGTCTGAGATACGCTTTTTCTGTATTTTCTATGAAACCCATTTTTCCCCGCAGTTGTAAGGGCTAGTTAATGACTCCTTTGTTGGAAAAATGGGCTGATGGCTCAAGCTTTGGCACAAAAAATTGCCAAGACAATGAGCCAAAAAGTTTTAATCAACAGATTTGCCTGTAGAAACATGTCTGCTTCCAGGCTAATCAACTTGCAGTAATGATTGAACCTGCTGGTTACGTACAGAAGTAGTTAGACTAGAAATTTTGGCCAAGACTAAACTTTTAACTGTTCAATACCAGTATTTATTACACATCACAGCTCTTCAAGCTAGGCTTCTTACTCAGAATACTGTTTGCCAAAGACCAGTAGTCATGAAGAAATGTTTGCATGATCTTTAATAGTGTGGTTTGTCTGAGAAAATAGAATAAACTTACGAAAATTGTGGCTTCATAACACTGACCTGTGCTTGTTATTTTCAAGAATGGGCAGAGGGTTCCTTTGTCAGCTCTAACAGCTAAGAAAAACTTTGCCCAGTATTTCACACGTTCTGTCCACATTGTGTGTTCCTGACTTCCTCCTTCACATCCTCTCAGAACTTTGGTCTGCAAAATCCAGTCACCAAATATTAGCTGTATTCCATCAGCTATGATGGAAAGCAACCTTTGTGAGGGACCAAAAGTAAAGTGATCACTTATTCATCTGTCATGTGTAACTCTTGATGAGAAAAAACATTTTTTCTGAATAGGAATGGGAAAGCCAGGACTGCATGTCTCTGTAGCAGATCAGGAATTTTCCATGAAGATCTGAATTTCGTGTACACTCTGTTTTATGTTTTAATTGATGCTATGATGAATTGGAATTTCACTGTGGAAGTAAATTACGTGATTTAGAAATTAAATTTTACTCCAAATAAGATTCAGATATTCAATTTTCTCAGGAATGGAAGTATTAGTTCAGGGTCAACTAAATTTTTGCAAATCCATTTTTAGCATGATACAACAAATGATTTAAGTATGTCAGGTTTTGGGAGGGGTTCACTTGTTTTTAACTTGATTTATTTCGTTTGGTGGTTGGTTTTTTTTTAAGAAATTCCTATCAACATGGATACATCCCCACCTAATGTTTCTGTCTATCTGGATGAATTAACATTTCTGAAGGAAAACACTTTATGCAAGTTTTATTTCTCAACTATTTCTGGATTTGAAGCTTGTTTTGTTTCTTCCTTCATCTGTAAAAGATGAGGTAATGTAGCCTGAGAATGTGCTCTGAATAAAGGGCAGCAAATAGCTACCGTATCTCAGAGGAAGAAATGAGAAAGAATTAATCTCAGCAAGTCCCTGTCGCTCTCCTGGTTGTGACTGACACCATTTGCTGAAGTTATTTCCAGACACACAGTCCACAGTGTCATGGGATAAGTCAGTCATTCAAATGATCTCCCAAGGCAAGTCACATTAATAATCCCACCCTTTAGAAAAGTGGTCACAATGGTTTTCTTTACCACTGGTACAAAAATATCTAACATATAAAGCTTTATATTATCAAAAAGTGCCATGTAGTTTTCAACAGATGTTTGCCAAATACCCACATTGAATTGCTCAATCGACCTCTGTAGTGTCAATAACCAGGCCATGGTTGGTAGTAATAGTGCTGTAGTGATTGAGTAGTAGTGCAATTGCCTTTGTTATCTCTTTCGCTGGAACACAAGACATGTGGCTGGCAAAGACATCTTCTGCTGCTGAACCCAGCTTATGTTATTATAGACAGCAGTTCATATAATTCCCTTAAGAAATTTATTAGCATCTATCTTAAAACTGTTTACCCACTCATACTCTTGGAAGACAGTTCTACAATATTCCTAACCTAGTGGGTGGGAAATGTCTGCTAATTTACAATTTTAATTTATTCAAGGCAAGCTTATGTCAATGTATTAATGGTCCCAAATTATCACTTAATTTAAATAGCTCCTTTAGCTCTTCTTTCTCTTTGGAGATTTATTTCTCCCCATGATGTATTTATAGGGATCAGTTCTATAATCTCCCAGATTGTCTTGTGTTAGAGCAAAAAAGACAAACTCTTCTATCCATGTGTCATAAGATAAGCTCTCAATGTCTCCAGTCAGCCTATCAGTGTTCTCTGTAACTGCTTATGTTTGACCTTATGTTCCTTGAATGCAGGTGGCCAGAACAGTACACAATCTTCAGAAAAACTCCCTATATCATGCTGTTAATATTTCTCTGTCCATAATAGGAAAGGTTTGTCTGATTACCAGCTAGGATTGTGTCTGAAGTTTTGATGTAGTTCAGAGTGTTGTCCACTCCACCCAATGTCTCTTTCGTTTTCTGTCATTTTCTGTTTCTGAGCTCATGGCCTATAGCCTGTTAGTAGCCTCCAACAGTGTGACCTTGTGGTTTACACAACCAAGTTTCATCCCATTTCTGCTAGCACTTTTCAAGGTTGTCCAGCTCTTCCTGTCTGGTGTTCTGATCATCCTCTATTAATGTTGATTTCAACTTTATTAGAGCACTCCCACTTTTGTGTCATGATCTTAATGAAAATAAGTAACCCTGGAGGAATTCCACCACTAGTGTCTCTAGAACAATAGTTCTCATTTTAAGACAATCTGTTGTTGTATAGCCTTTGGTGAACTACTTGTTCACATCAATTAGCTGAAAAATGTCCAATTTTTCCTGCACAAGGAATGCTTCCTAACAGGACCGTCTTCTAGCTCATGACAATAGATTATGAGGGCAAGTAATAGAGGGATTTCTTCTTTCAACATTTAATGCTAAGTTTGAAAAACGTGACCCACTATCAAAGTACAACACAGAGGAATCTTGCAATGCTAGCAGGCTGGACTGAATAGTCAAGCAAATAAAATTTTCATGGCTGCCTAAAGAAAATAAAATGAATTTGTGGTTGGAACCAAGAGGTCTGCAGCCTCTGCAATGCAAATCATCAGTCAAAATCAATATAACTATCAGACAAAATAATGTTCTACTGTGTCTTGTTAGCTTGTCAAGCTAATCCATGCAAATAGTCTTTATGCATAACTGTCTTATTCAGATACTTGGATGTAATCCATCAAACACTTCTCATCCATTAAATATAATTATATTCTTTGTTGGAATAACCAGATGTTTAGTGCTAAGCTGAGCAGATGTCTGTGCTTCATACCGGAAGGTTATAAACCTATTTACACCAGCAATAAACTACAAGTATTAAAATAATGGAGGAAGTGAGTAGTTATCACTTCATTTTGGCAAATTGCCAGCAATTCTTCCTCTTTGAATCAGCTTAAAAAGGATATTAAGTTTTCTACAGGGTAAATTTGGCATAAGAGTTTGTAAAACTTGGCTGACCTTTTGTAATGAGTGTAATGATGACCACTTTGGGTGCCTTAAATAGACTTAACTAATCTTGCAGTGAGCTTGTTTTCAAAGATTTTGGTCCAGGTTTTGTATAGGGATAAATAAAAGGCACATTGTTAGAGTAGTTCCCTTTTACTCCAAGAATGTCTTTGGGGTGGGGAATGAAGCCTGTATTCTCAGAACAGTCTTTTGGAGTGTAGGCCTAGGTTTATGCAAACCTTTCCTTTTGTTCAATGCATCTCCCTCTCCCCTTCCCGGAAATCTGAGATCCAGATTCAAAGCTCTCAAATAATAGTCCTCTGAAATGTCTGAAACTTTATTCTGAGACAAAAATAAGTGATAGCCTAGAATTTGTTCTCTTTCACCCAAATATATATATATCTCTATGTTACCCTACTTGCCTGAACTATAAGTGATTTTCACTGGTTTATCTGCAAGGAGAACTCTGCTGAAAACAAATTTCCAGGTAGAATTCTGCTGGAAACATGGATATGGGTACTTTTTAAGGTGGTAACTAGATCTGCAGGACTAATTTCCACAAGAGTGCATCTGCTATGTAATGTCTGCAGTTCAGAAAGCCGCTTAAACACTTGTGCACATTCTTTTACAGAATCTACTTTATAGAAATTTCTCAGACACATATAAAACCATTTTTAATTTTTTTACAATTATTTAATACTTAAAAAAATTTTGATGATCTAGAGAATTATCTTCCTTTTATGTTTGTGGATTTCCTTTAATTTCTAAGCATTTCAGCAGATTCAAGTAATCCCAAAATATATATATTTCTTCAACTGAAAAAGTTAATTGGGACAAGTAAGTAATTAGTACATCTGGTTTCTTGAGCTGAAGCAATTCAGGATAAATGGTGGCAGGAAGAGTGACTCATACATGAAGGATCTTAGAGCAGGAAGAAAGTCTAGAAACCCAAAGAGGAAGAGGGCTGGCCTGGGCATCTTTGTGGAAAAGCAAGAAGAGATCTTCAAGAGATGCCAGCACATTGGGGAGACAGGAGGGAGCCAATAGCTTTGCTGGCTTCTAGAAGAATATTCTGAGGGAGGTAAACTGTGCTAGTGTTTTGAACAAGGAACAGATAATGTGAGGCAGAAAGGGAAGTAATCCAATGTAAGGAGTCATGCATAGCACTGGAGGGAACAAGTGCTCATTGAGAAGACATCTGTCTGCCTGTTGGGGTTTATCCATTTTTCAAAGTAGGATTCCTCTGGGGTTAGTAAAGAACAGAAAGAAACTACGAGACAGAATTACTCAGAGCAGAGAAAGAGGGTAATATGACATTGGTCAAAACATATTTATGCCCAAAGAATTAGACAGGCATCTGAAGGACAAGACCATAGTGGCTTGTGAAAAACTCTTAGCAGGGACTCAGAGCCAGGGAAGATTTAGTTTCCTGCAGTGCATCAATAATGTGGTTCAGGCCTTGGTTCAAGAAGAAAGAAATATTTAAAACAGTAGAAAAAGCCTCAGTTTCCTTTATTGACTATGGAGAATTGCTCTGAAAAGTCACATGACTTTATTTCTGTTTCCTCATCTGATGAGCTTTGCAAGATTTCTGGTATCAATTTTTTTCTAATATTCATCCCTGCACCTTTGAAGAAAAAATTCATTTTTTCATACTCATAAACTATGATCAATTGGTTATGCGCCCTGAAACTGTGGTTAAAATTGCACTGGGCAACTAAGCTAAAATTGGGATGCAGGCCCTTTATATCCGTTTCTTCTCCATAGAACACATCCCATACTCCCACAGAGCCTGAAGAATAAATAGATCCTTTTTAAACATTATCAAGGAGACAGCTTGTCATTGCATGTTAGCTGACTCATTAAGATTTCTGTTTCAATGATCATCTAGGCTGATGGAGGGCCATTGAGCTGTTAAGATAATCTTGCTCTAATGTCTGCAAATACAAGTTCTGTTTTAAAAGTTTTCATGCGGTTTGCAGTTATTGAGTCATATTTTTTCTTTTTCTGAATGCAATCATGGAATGTTATTTCAGTAATGGCAAAACAGTTTGAGATTAAATTATTGAACAGCAACTATTACCTCTCTGTATCTGTCTTCAGCTATTGGCAATAGTGTTTGAGCAGATCTGGTCTGAACCTTTCTTTGGGTGCTGAATTCCTAACCTCTTTGACAAACTCTGTTAGTTTGCATTACTCAGCACTGGGTAATACTGATCTGAAAAGGAGGGCAGTCTTCTGACAAAGAAGTTTGGTTTATTTCTGGTATGTGACACAGACCATCTGTGAGGTATTAGATAAATCACATCAGTTTGTTGAGTCTTGATTTATTAGAAGGAATAAAGAGACATTACTACTCTATTTCCATTATGATTTTCGTTTTTGTTTACAGCATCAAGACAGAGGAAAGTTAAAGCACGTTGACATAAGTGTTCAGCAATCAGGACTTGCCTTCACCATTCTCAAATTCTAAAGCTTCATTTCCCATTTTTCTTTGCTACTGAATGTTTCAGATTGACGTTTTGCAGGTAGCCAAGGTTATGAGGAGTAGAATGCATTTTCACTTTTTAATAAAAGTTGGGGTTGTCTGATATCAATATGATTCCTGCAAATGAGCTCTAAAAAAATTGTTTCAGATTTCAAACCCCATGATAAAAATCAGGACAGATGACACCTGTAGGTGCATCTTTTGTTGTGTTTTGGTACTGTCTAGGACAAAGTGAACATTTTACTATGGAAAAAATAAATATAATATTCAAATCTCAATATCCTATTTTATTAATCAGGACTAAAAACTATTCCTGACTTAAATTCATTGACATAGGAGATGAAGCGTGTGAAATATTTCTGAGGTTTATTTCTGCATTTTTAATCATACAAGGCAATCAATTAACAATCATGCTTCCCAGGGATACTCTGCCAGAGGAATGGTATTAACTAAGGGGTTCAATTATCACTTCTGTTCAGTTTGGATTCATATGGCACCATGATAAATGGCTCCTACTGCTTGTAATAACAATACTTTGCACACATTTATTTTCTCTTGTTTACTTAATAATTAATATGCCACCCACAGTGACAACATGTGGGCTTGCTTACAAAACCTTCAGTAATAAATAATTGTTGCCCATGTGACACCAACAAAAAACAACCCTGAACATTGCCATGACAATTCTTTTATAATACTTTCACAGTAAAGCCCTGCCTGGCTTTTGGCACTGATCTGCCAAAAGCCATGGAATACGAAGGTTGAGTAGTTGTGACAGTTTCTACACTATATTTAGGAAAGTTGTTTCAAGATAGCCAAGCTGGCTTGCTCAGGGCAATTTAGTAGTGGTAACACAGAGTACCATTGAGCAAATAATCTGGGAAACAGGTTTTCAGAAGCAGTTTGGATATCTCAGCACTATTTTGTACTGTGCAAGACAGAAACACCCAAGTCAGTTCCTTAAGAGGGGCACCAAAATTGTAAGAGGGGCACCAAAATTGTTGCTCACTTTTACCAAAATAAATATACTGTCCTCTGTGAAATACAGAAAAGGATGAGCAGGAATAATAGTGAAAGTGTTTTCTACACACTGCTTATAACCTAGACTGCTCCTGTAATCAAATAGTTAATTCTGTCTTCAGTGGCTTATTTAATCTTCCTGTTGTTTTTTTCCAAAGTCTCAAAAGACCATAGAACAAAATACTAATTTACTGAAATACTTAAATATTAATATAATCAGTCCAATCAGTCATTGGAAATACTAGGCTGCCAGTTATTAAATGAAAAAGAAAAACCTCTTCAGTCCCAAATTTCTGTACTTTCCCATACAGTAAAGAAAGAAGAATCTCCATTTTGCTAATGCATCATACATATGTAGAAATTAATAATATAAAGAGGAAGAGCGATCTACACAGTGTCCTTTCTAAGTGCCCATCATATCCTGCTCTGTTGGGCATCTGACAGGCATTTGCACCAGAGATGGTATCGGGTTCCTGTAATGAGGCTGGCTGAGAGGTTAAAGATTTTCAATTGATTTTCAATACATCTGTTAAGAATTATTCACTTCAAGTAGTCCTGTACGTATGGTAAACTAGTCTGCGTCTTGCTGACTTTTGGTTTAGGACACATTTTTTTTAAGAAAACTGGTAACTGGCAGGTGTTAACTGGCAGTTAACTGCAGAGAGGCAAGTCTAACTTGTTAAAGAGCAGTGCAACTTCTAATGAGGCTGACTCCTACCTACCACACCATCACTAAACAGAAATCCTCAATGCTCTCCAGACTGGGAAAGTCTGGACTGCCCAGTTAGGTGCATGCTTAGCTGGATGGTGTGCATCAGCAACAAACTCATGACTTGAGTTTGTTTGAGTTTTCATCTTGAATGAAATAAAAGTTTCATTCAAGACCTTTGTGCATTTCTAGGAAACACAGGCTCTTATCTTGCTGTTTCTCTGAGACCTGTGACAATCCAGACGCCACTGCTCTGGACTTTCAGCGGATTTCAGGTAGAAGAAGGGAAAGCAGGAGGATGTATGGCTGTGAATAAGTAAATGAACAGAATTTCACATATTTAGACAGGTCACGTATAAATCTCTGGGGTGCCTGACTGCAATACTCGCTGTCATCTCCAGGTTTAGTTAGGATGGGAATAGAGAGTGGGGGAGGCTTTGCTTTCCTAGGCTCTGCATTGCTTAACCCAGCCTTGGCCTTTTACAGTACACTTCAGCATTATTTATTTGCTCAACACTCTGCATTGCCACTCTAGACCAGGAGGTAACTCTGAAGAAGGAGAAGTGTTGGGTTCTGCTTTACTACACTATAAGTATAACAGACAGATGTAAAAGTTCTGATCTCCAAGCTTCAAAGTTTGTGTGCCTTTGAATCTAGTTTTCAGCTATGCATGTTTCTTCTAAATCCTGCACATATATTAATTGAAAATGCTGTCAAATACAGCAAGGTTAAGTCTTTGGGACTTCCTCAATTCTTAAGCAAATCCATGCTCTGCTAGAACTGGGAAAAAAAAAAAGTAAGATGATAGCATCCTCCTAAACACCTGTATAGCTGGGACATAAACTCAGTTTTATTAGAGGTCACTTTTGTAACAGAGGTAGCCAGAGTAAATTGCTTCATAAAAATCCAGACCTTTTTGGCTGCATTTCAAGAAGAATCTTGTTTCACAGCCTCTATTTGTGAAATGGTATTTGCTATTAGAACTCCACCAAACTGGCACTGATCAGTCTGTTCAGACAGAAAAGATTAAAGGCCAGCCAATATTTTAGCTGTAGAACAGGTTATTTCATTCATAGAGTTTGCGTGCCAAAAATACTGCTCTAACATGGATTAATTTCTTTTTTCTCTCTCTCTTTCTCACTTTCCCAAGCCTGGAGTGATCTTCTTATTGAGACCTGAAGGCAGATGTTATTTCAAATTTGTTATGCTTCATTCTTTTAATGTTTCTTTTTTTTCTTCCCCCCTCCTTGAACCAAGAAGTTTAGTAAATACACTAAGATCTATCTAATATTTCAGCTAAATTTAGAGAAAGCTCACCATGCTGTAGAAAATGCTGTGAGTAGCTGGCAGCTTGGTTGTCTGCATTGGTTCTGCTCATTGTTGCTGGGCGGTGTTCAGAGCTGCCATACTATCAGCTCCCTCCCTTTCCAGGAAACATGAAACCAGCTGGGGGCCCTGAAATCTAAAACTAGGTTATCCCCCCTGCCTTCTGCCTTTAGGCATACTAGCTTGTAGTAGTGAATACCCTGCAGATAACCCTCACAGTTACAGTGGTACCAACCATGCGTTAAGTCACTGTTGAGTGTAAGCAAAAACCACACACTGATTCAGTGGATAGATTCTATAGAAACTGTGAACGGCTGCACAAGTAATTCTAGAGATGTCAATAGGGTATGACCTGAAAGTAGCTGTTTATTGATGACCTTATGAATTTCTTTGTCTAGTTGTTGACTTCCAGAATAGAAATCAGAACTGAAATTGTCCCTCTCCAGATGTGGTGAGGGCTGCTTTTGTGGCGCTTCTGGCTGAACTTGAGACATGGAATAACTGAAGCTTTACCACCATCAAAGGAAGGGACCCTCTCTGTGACTGGGACTGTCTGCACAGTTTGATATGGAGGACAGATGTGGAGAGCTTCCAGTCTAAACTGAGAATTGACATTTCTGCAGTTCAAACAATGATATTGATTTGCAATAGATATGCTGGTTGTAAAGGTGGTGAGGAGGGAACTGTTTTTCATTAACTTAAAAATATTTTTAGAGGGCGATTTTTGGCAAAAAAAAAAAAAGAAAAAAAAAGAAAAAAAAAGAAGAAAAAAAAAAAAGGTGGTATTTCATTGTGGGTCTACCAGAAACATTTAATTTGAATTGAGATAAAGTTCTGTTTAATTTTTTTAGCTTATTTCTAACCTTGTCCTCTAGTTTGTTTCCTTGTCTGGTTTTGTAACTTAAAATCTTAGTTTTGGAAATGTTGAAACACTTTGAACCTCTCTGCTTTCCCTTTTTAATATGCAACGTGAGACCAAATCTTTAAATATTTTCTCCAAAACTTTATTTTCTTTCAGCAAATGTTGCTCTTTATCTTAAAAAACAATAAAATAGTTGCGGGAGAGACAGGAAGTTTGCTCTAGTTTGATAGAATGAAATTAAATAAAATGAGTGCCATCTACTGGTTGTGAGTTCTAACCTGTAGCTTCCTTAACCTCCTTTGCACTTCGGCGTTGCAGTGCTTGCCTTATATTAGAACTCATCTTTATTCAAGAAAGATAATAAAATACTTAATCTCTCCACTGTCTCATGCTTCTGGATGAGGAAAAGACGTTCTGTCGTGGTCTTAAATTATGAGTAAAGACACTTTATAATTAAGAAGGTGCCATTAATCAAATCAACCAGCGGTAGCTCAGTATTTTAATTATACACAAATATTGTATTTAGTCTCTTCCTTTTGGTTATTCATCACCTCCATCCACTAGACTGCTGTCTGTTTATTATTTATTAAATCCTACTGAAGACTTGCTGTATTTTTTATGAGCATAAGAAAGGTGCTTCAGAATTGATACCAACATTGCTTTTTTAACCATAAAGCAGAAAGTCATATTTATATTTATAACTGGATTATGTGTACTGTGCTTTTAGCTGTATACGCATTTGCCTGTAGCAATATTTTCCATTTATTATATATAGTGACTTTTGATAATTCTACTTTTTCTTCCACACTTAGAGTGCACCCACACTAAATGGGCTTTCTAATGGATTATTCACCTTTCTCTTAGGTAACAAAGTTAACTTTCAAGAATAAGTGAACTGACAATAAAAGACTTCAAAATTATCAAATAAATGAGATGCATCTTTGATCTTATAAACCTGGATTCCTGAATCACATAAGGTTGTGAAATCAGTTCAAAATTAGCATGAATCAAGAAATCAATACTGGTTTAAAACAACTGATAATCTTGTTTTTCTTGCTAAGAAAGCAGAATAGAGATCAAGAATTTCTGGTTTCCAAAAGTTGTCAGGGTTTCAAAGTTATCTTTGATTTTAACTACCATAAACCTTTGCCAAACCTTTCCAAACATGTAGCTGGAGGAATAAAATCCCAAACTTCAAAATATATGATTCCTAGAATCTCAGAAGTACAGGATTTTGTTCTCAATAAGAGGACTGAGATTTCAAAATGGATATGCTCAGATGGTAGCTCTATCATGCTGTTGAACACACTGAGGTTGGTCATGCAGGCTGTGCTTTGAATTGGAATTTGCATTCTGTGAAACCAGTGAAGTCCATGTTAAAACATCTAAATTGCACCTCAATTCCTATTTCTAACATTTCTCTCCCGTAGGATGGTTTAAACTCTTCAGATGTGCCCAGTAATTAAAAAATAATAATCATTGGGATATTCAGTTCAAATCTGTAGCTAGGTCTCACCACTGTGTGAAAATGGAGATGTTGGTGTTATGTTTTATTTCCAATGTCAAAAGACATGAGCTGTTCAGGATGCTCATCGTGATGCTGGACACCTCAGTGAAAGCTCAGTGTATGTCTTGATGGAGAAACAATTTGACAAACATCTATAAGCATGAAAAAAGGGAGGGCAGTTTAGTCAAAATGCAAGAGGTTGGAGACACATGCTAGGAAAGAATGAAGCAATTACCTCTTTTTCCCCACAGTGAACCAGTGTATACCTTCTTCATCTTCGTTGATTGCATGTTTCTCATATTCTCCAATTCCAGCTTCCCTTATTCATTCATTCTCGTTGTGATGAGCCCTAAAATAATATCACAATAGAAATGTAAACAGAATTACAATAGCTGGTTGTAGGTAGAGAAAAAAAAAAAAAAAGAAAAAAGATATTGGCATTTATTCTCACAGATTATTTGGAGGACAAGGAACAATTAAGGCTTTCTTGTTTATAGGTGTTTAAATATCCAGCTTTCATTCTGGACTCAATCCCTCTGCCTCCATATTTAGTAAAGAGGAAGAGAAAAGAGAAAGAGAGGAAACTTTGGGAAAATCTGTTATCCCTGAAGGTACTTCTCTTTGAGAAGACTTCTCTTCTCAACAGCTGGGTCACAGATACAGATGGTGTCCAGCAGCACTTTCCATATCCAGAAGGGATGCTGGTCTGGGGACTGTGTTTGGATTTGTGAAAGGAAAAATGGCAGAGTGGGAAGGACAAAATTGGGTTCTTTGGGTTCATGGGTGGCATGTGTCCCTGGCCTGAGTCCTTGGTGTCCTTTAAGATAACAACTGCTGCCACAACTGAACAGAAAGAGAACAATTTGTTTGCAGCAATTCTATTCTGACCCCATGGACTGATTGACAGCTTTATTTACAAATTGTGCCATTTGGCCTTGGCCTTTTGACAACTCCTTTCACAAAGGGTAGCTCATGCCTGAAGGAAAGTCATTGAAATACTTCTTTTGATGGCAAGATAATGATTCAATCATTTTTTGTGTGTGCTTGAAGGGTACTGTTGGGCAGATCAATGCAAGTGGAGAGTTTAAATGCCATGGACATTGTGGGGAGTCACAACAGCACTATCATAAAGCTCAAGTTTTTCATAGTTGTAGTGAACTGGACTTCTGTAAAATGAAATCTATCATGGAGACATTTTTTTAATGAAGTACCAAGCCCTTTTCCTCCTCATTTGATCTCATCATTATCAACAGTAACCTACACTGTCTTAAGGATAGTTGCATAGACACATTGATTTAATTTTGGCTACTTTTAGCTTTCCTAAAATCAGGCATTTAATTTAAGCGAGTCAACTCCTGTAGTCAGTGGGGGTGCATATCCCCCCTCTAAAAGTTCCCTCCCAGCTACCTTTGGGCAGGATAAATGATTGTTTCTGTCCATCTCATTCAGGAGTTAGTGCTCCCTGCCCTATTTCTGACCCATCAAGAGCACTTAAGAGTCACAATCTCCACAATGAACTATCTCCTATTTGTCCTGCCAATGGCAGACTGGACCTGCCCTGGTCTATGCAGCCTTTTTTATCTCTTTGCTCTCTTTCTGGATGGTAGTACAAAGACAAAACATGGACTAGTTTGCACAGCTGTTGTTGAGACCTCAGATTCTAATGACTGACTTCTGTCTCCAGAGTCTGTCAGTCTCCTACCTTTTGCAAGATTTATCTTCAGTGGATAAAACAAAGTTCCATGGAAGGCTCAGTTTTACGAAGTTTTTGTTTTGTTTTGTTTTTTGTTGTTTGTTTGTTGTTTTTTTTAATTTAAAAACTACTTTTATAGTTTACATAGTAGTAATAACCATTATTTACAATCCTCTCACTCTCTAGGTCTTTTCTTAGCTCATTATTTATACTGATAGCTACTAGTGATAGAAGAAAGGAAATACATATGAAAACCAACATGAATCCCTTCACTTAGAATGTACTTGATCTGAGTTTACCGGAAAAATGTAGACAGTGCCTCTAGTATAAGT
Organism: Leptosomus discolor; assembly: GCF_034619465.1. Taxonomy (NCBI): domain Eukaryota; kingdom Metazoa; phylum Chordata; class Aves; order Leptosomiformes; family Leptosomidae; genus Leptosomus; species Leptosomus discolor. The sequence goes on along the minus strand of NC_141395.1, from coordinate 15,981,424 downwards.
GAAGTGCCTCATGTACACTGTGGCAAATAAATCTTTAAAAATGTGTAGCCACAACTGTTCCAAAATCCTCATCTTCAATTCAAGATGAGTTGGTGAGATTTAGAGTGATTGACCTGGACTGTCTATAGTGTTATCTTTGGACAAAAAAACTGTGCACTTTAACATAGATCCAGAGGTCCTACCTTCAAAGGCTACCACTCACTAGGAGTGTAGGACTTGGAAATCTGTGTGGAGTAGTTGGCATTATACAGTGGAGTTTGATGAAGTGTCACCTAAGGTAGCAGACACCTAGCTGGCTCAAGAACCACAGAAAGAATAACTCAAGAACATAGTACGTGAAACAGCCACACTGCTGTTGGGACTGGGTTCACAGTTTTCTTCACTTATATACCATGGCTTCTGGTCACATCAGTTTGGTTAAGCAGGAGTTTGAAAGTGTTTGTGCTATACTTATTTGCCATCTGTCTACTAAAGAGAACAGAACTTGCCGTGTACTTTCTTAGGGCTGGTCACACATGCACACAGGCCAGGGCAGTCAGTTCTGAAGCTCGCTTCAACTCCCCAGATAAAAATAACAAATACGAAACTTCCTGAAATCTCTGTAGCAACATGCACCATAATGCATAAGAGCTTGCAGTAGACAGTAACTTGATCAAATTTCTTTAGGATCCTAGAAATCTTAACTCATTAATTTATTTAAAGAATTTCGTTCCCCTTTTCTGTCTGTTAATCATCCAAAGAGAAATTTAGACTTTCTCAGTGTTGTACATCTAACAGTTTCTGTAAACGATTTCCAACTTTTGATTATATGGGAGACACAGTCTTTGTGCATTTCCAACACACAATTAAAGCCAGTTTTGAATTTGAGAAAGTTTTGTGTCTGCTGCTCGTGGGGGAGGGAGGGGCAAGCCGTCTCTTCTAGGTGTCTATGTGAATACCAAATAGGAAATTTGTCTGCTGTGAGTGCTCAGAAGCATGTATATATAGTTTATCAGTTTCATGAATGGCTTTTCACCAACTTCTGTAAATTGATTTATAATGATGACTCTTATTAAATACTAGCTTCATATTCAAGGACAATTCTTCTTCCAAAGTAGGATGTAATATGACTGCTCTCTATAAGAGAATCACACTTGATATATGAAAGCTATATTTAACAGTGACACTAATCCAAATCTGGGAAGGTTAGCACTCCTGATTTTTAGACTTTTCACCTGAGGGATAGATTATGTCTTCTATATTGAGAAGAAGAGAGTGTTCATGAATAACTATTGTGAGTAGGATACATCTCATGTAACTTTAACCCTGTAAAAATGAGACATCCGGTTTAAAGGTTCTCTGTTTTGTCAAAGAATAAAGAGAGGTAAATCTAAAGGGTGATCCAATCCATTTCTGTGGTATCCCATGTCTCAGGCTAGGATGGCCTAAAGACACCACTGTTGTGGTTTAAACTATACAGAGCCTAGATGATCAGCTGAGACAAGGCACCTGGCTTTTCAGCAACAGAAAATGGAAGGTGAATGAAGCTACAATTGTGACTTTGGGATGGATAAAATAGTAGAACAAATAAGTGGAAGAAATAAAATTAAACCATTCAGATACATTACCTGTCATTTTAAGATCTCTATTTAGTGATATCCTCAGACTGTTTTCTTCTTTCTATTCTATACTTTTTGTTGAGTCAAAATCTATTATCCTGCCGTGCAACACCTCTCATTCCCAATCAGCAACTGCCAAATAAAAGCTATCCTTACTTTCATGCCTTTAATTTTCATGTGTGAATATTCCTGAATGCACTGTGGAATTTGTTAAAGCTAGAACTGAGTTTTGGCTGCCACCCTTATATCATTCAATTATCCCCTTCTCTTACAAGTGTTTATGAAATATTCCCTGGTCAGAAACCTGACTTCTTTACCAGATCACAGTCACTGACAGAAAACAGCTGTCAGTGTTATGATTTAAGGATTTAACTCTGAAGTATGAAATTGTCTGCTGGGGGAAGAGTAGAGCACTGAATAGTATTAAATTAATAGGGAAGGCAAAACATCAAAACTCCCAGTAAATCTAGATTAAGGTGGGTTGTTTTTGCTTCAGCTGCCATTTCAAAATTCAGCCCTTTTGACTCAATACTTGTTAACTTAAGGTAAGCTTTGACTATTTGGTGCTAGCTGCACGTGTCTCCTTGTATGACTATGCTGTTTTAATAGGTCTCCAGCATGAAGAATAATGACCCAAAGAATAAACCCCCAAAAAAACAGGATTGAGTGTAAAATGTGTCAAACCTGTATCTGGAGAGAAACATTGCTTTCTTGATGAAGGGCAAAGATGCGGAGGAGAGGGTCACATTTTGTTGGTAGCAAAGTCATCTTGGCTTAGCTTGAGCACATGGTCAATGAATTCTCTTAGAGCTTTATTTATTCCTTTATTTATTTTTATTGAAAGTGACTTTTTTTTTAGCATTTTATGCTGTATGTTTCTGTACATTTTGGGGAGTGGTAGGATGTTTATCCTGTTGATGAATACAGAAAATTGATGTTCCCTCAAGATCTGGTCATCTACATTTAGATTTTCTTGGAATGATTATTTGGACACAGGTATTTCCTGGTAAATGGAAAAAGTTGATGTGCTAAACGATATCCTGGTAGTGACAGGCCATGATGCCCAATAAGAACCCCAGTGAATGCAGAAATGTGACCTCTTCAGAAACTGTGGCTTTAAGTTGAAATGCTCTGTGTAAACTATCTCTTTTGCTGTGCTCTTGACTTTCAAACAATTTTCTTAACAAAAAAAAAAAAAAAAAAAAAAAAAAAGAACCAGTTAAAACTTACCATTACTTACAGCCCTTCTTATTGCAGGCTCATCAGTATAGCCCACCCCCCTTTTCCAAAACACCACACTTAATTGTCCTTATGGAGTTAAATCAAGCAGTGTCCATACCTTCACTGTGAATAGAAAGAGGTAACTACCAAGCAAGTCAGACCAGTGTTCTGTGGTGAGCTGAGCTTATGCTAAATATAATTTCTGCAGGGATTTGATTTCATTTCCAGGGATCTTACTGACAGAAATGTATCAGCACCACAGTTCCAGACACAAGGCAATTGATGATAAAGAAAAGAATTATTACTGGTCATGAAGTACTTTATGCTAGCAGTTTGTTCTTCTGAAGAATAGTACAATGTCAATTAAGGAAAATTCTGAATAAAAGTGCATTTATTTTAAACATATACCTATATAATTATAGGTATCTACATGAGTATACACCTGTAGAGACTTCTTTTTTCCTTGGGAGCACGTCTACCTCAGTGGAGCTTTGTCTGAGCTCAATGAACTTATTCAAGGACTGGAAGAAGTACAGCTGAATCAGTGCAGTGCTATGCTTGTCCTAATTGTACCTGCTGAGAAGAATTACCCCCAGTGTAAGTGAATTAGTTCTATAATAAGTTATTATCCCTGTATGTTGTAGCACTATGGTGTGTGGCCATGCCAAGGTCACCCAGGCCTAGGCCATATTCTTTCATGAATTGCAGTGAGCCATGGAGATACATCTCAGGTAATTAGTGACTGTGAAATCATGCCTCCTCAGTGGATATCAGGGTGAATGGTACCCTGAACTGTCCTGCCACTGTGTTCACGCCTAAGAAAGTCCATGCTTTATCATATAATGTCACTTCCAGTAAAAGTGATGCCACTTGTGGATTTTATTTCATGCTTATCTATTAAAAACTGGTGAGGCTGGTATAAAAAGTATGGAGTACCTCACTAGCATTTTTCTATTAAAATTGTTAGGTTTTGAGGCATTTCCCCCCCAAAAATTGCTGCACATGATGGACATTTTTTGAAGAAACATAGCATAGCACTCTTCTGAGATTTCTAATAATAATGAGTTTTGTGGAAACTAAGAATCATAGAACCACTTATTAAGGAAGAGACTGCTGGAGGCAGTCTGACAAAATCTCAAACACCTCCTGCTCAATATGGACCGTTATATGCTACTTAAGGACTATGAAAGTGATAACTCAGTCAAAGAATCTATCTATTTAAAACAGTTTTCAAAGCAAGTAAGCAGTTTGCTTTTAGATCTGTAACTAACGAAGGTCAAGGGAGATTTTTTTCTGCAAAAAAAGGGCTTAATATCTTAAAACTTTCATATCTTAATCTTGCATCCATACTTCTTCATTCATATTTGTTTCTACCAACATTTTGAGCCACATTTCTAAAAAAGGTAACTAAGGAGGGAATTGTTATTTATAGAAGTGCAGTAAGGTAGAGCCAGGTCTACAAGGTATCATTTATCTCAATTCTGTGAGTTAGATTATTGACGTTCTTCCTCACCAATTCCAATAGCATTGATAGAAATCAATCAATCCATCAGAGACTATAACCTGAGTAACATATCTTATACTTGTTTTTTTCAGCAGCAAACTGGAGTAGCATTGGTGAAGTCAATGGGACAGCATCAGTTTGCATTATCAGAGTATCTGCCATATCAGTTTCGGGATGCTTTGCAACTTTTCACACTCATGATATTCCCTTTGAACTCAAAGAGGATTTCAGCTTCATAGGGATACCAGTCAGACCTTCCATTTCAGATTTGTATAACTTGAAAGAAGTTGAAACTTTTGAAGAACGAGGATTAAAAGTTTGGGGAGTTTGCTAATGAGGTACATTCTCCTTATCCTCTGAGTTGGCAGGTGTTGATGGATCGCCACGTATCTTCTACTTTTTGGTATCTTTTCTTACTAGCGAGATGGGTAGCGAGCTCCAGAAAGGACAGGAAGAAAGAGGTGATTCCTCATTAGGTCTGAACATTAAAATTTTCTGCTAAAGGTGCTTTCAAAAGTGTTCTGACACTACAAGACCACAACAAGCTCCCAGGTACTCAATGAGATTCATATCAAAAGTAAAGCTCCCAGAAACAAAAGTGGGAATACTGTTGTTGCAAAAAGAAAATAATTTATACAAAACAGAGAAAGAAAAGATTAAATAAAGGGAAAAGGAGAAGCAAAGAAGAAGGAAAGTTTAGCGATGTTGAGAATTAGACAGCAATCTTAATTACTTCTCTGAAATGGTTCCTGTGCTGGACTCATGGGAGTCCACATAGCACATATTTGTTTATATCCCAGAACATTGCATGCAATTACGTGCAACAAAATGATCTGGTAATCTTAGGGGGATAGAGCTAGCTAATCCTCAAAGTGCTTTAAAATATCTCCAACATTATATGAGGCAAAAGGTACTGGCAGCTAGGGAACATTTTTTGAGAAGTTGAGTGTCTTGACCAAGGTGAGAGTTTGAACTAGTAGCTATAGTCTCCTATATTGCAGTCTCCAGCCCAGTGATCATTCTTGGAGAAAAAAACTGAAACCAACCCGACCCAAACCATAGTATGTTTTGGTTCTCCAGTGATGATGATATTAAAACATCTTAGTGATGCAGAGAATGAAAGACTAGTGAGAAAGAAACACATCAGATCATATAGACATGGCCTACTCCTAAACATGACTTGCACAGCTGAAGTACTGGTTACCTGAAGCAGGCACTGGGATGAGGCATACTATTTTATGTCAATGTCTGTTTGGCTGACATCTGGCTACCCTAGCACATCAGGCAAAATGATCTATGACTAAAATGCAGTCTGCTCTGATTACCTGGCATACTGCTGCTGTGACCACAATATATTGTCAGAGGCTTTCTTCTCCCTTCACTTTGAAGTCGAACAACCCAACTTCATCTTAAGAACAGTACCATGCAGTAACTTCCAGTCCCATTTTCATTGACTTTGATATTTGACTCAGTTTTCCATTTTTAACACATTTCATAAACATAGCTTGAAACTATCAGAACTGTTCATTAAAAACAGCATGAAAGTTTTCACCTACTCAGCACATTCTCAGAACACATTTTTCTTCTGTTTTTACTTTGGTAAGCACAGTGATCTCATCCAGCTTCAGTGTATTCTGAGGTTTCTGGACTCTGCTCTTGTTTCAGAAATGTAGCATATCATGGAATGCTTGCTCTGTTATTACCTATCCATTTTCAGCAGCAGAATACCGAAACTTGACAAGTTCAAGCTTGTTTGGGACCACCAAAAAAAACAACAAACAAAAATGTTCGACTTGGAAGTGTAAATATCCTAAGCTAATATGTGTGATGTGGAATTGTACAGTTCACTGATGTTTTTGCAATGATCTGAAGTTTTTGGAGTTGCAAGGGTATTAACGCTTACCTCCTGATCAGTCTTCATTACACATATGCTACCTTCTGCCATAGAGGAAAATAATATCGATGATTATGATTATTTTCCATTGTGATGTCATCCTAGTCTGAATGGAAATAAGATATACAAGATTTATAACATTATCTAAGTTAGTCGGTTATTTAAATGTCAAAGTCCATGAAGTTTCCATGATCATAAATTTGTATATGTCCTTTTTTTGTTTCTTTACTTTTCTTCTCTTTGATTCAACTTCTCAGTGCTGTAAGAAACTTAGGGAATTCATCTTTATTAATATATGAGGCTGTGAGAACAATATTTATTGTCTCTCATTTCAAAGTCCTTTTTAGTCATAAGAGTATAAAGGAAGCTTGACAAGCAATTTGCTGTGTGGTAGATGATATTCATGACCTGCCACAATCGTACCTCCTTTTGTGATCTGTGGTTATTATTTTTTTAAGTGACAGATTGCAACAGAGAATGTTTCCTGTTGGTTGTGTCCTGTTCTCTGCTCCCTGTTAATCAGGAAAATAGTTTTATTTGGTGTCAAAGCCAGGCACCACCAGCACTACCAGTGTTCCTCTCTCAGGGCCAGTAGTGAATGCTTAGGGAAGGAACATAAGAAACTGGGAAACCACAGTGTCCTCCCATTAAGCTGCAGGTTCCCTGTTTGCTGATAGTAGTAGATGTTCAATCTGTTGATTACAAACATTCTATGAATCACATTTAACTCTGTCATCACTCTGTGAGTTCCCTCTGAAACATGCACGACAGTCTTCTGTAATCATTCAAGAGTCGTAACATATGAAGGCCTTCAAACCCTTGTCAAGATTGATCCATGACTAGCAAAGTTGATGGAAACACTTTAACACCAAGTGTGTCTGCCAGCATAACAATTAGTCCTGAGAGGCCTGAAGACATTGGAGGCCAGGCTGAAAGGCTGAGTGACAGTGGCTGGAGCTACTGCAACAGTGCCCAAGGCCGCAGCTTGGTGTTTGGGCTCTCATGCCAAGCTCGTGAGAGCTAGGTACCTTGGGAGAGCAGGCCATACAGCCAAAGCATAGGCCAGTGGTATTTGCTGGGCTCACGGTGAGTATCTGGACTGCATCCTTCTGCCCACTTTGGAGAGCATCTGGGCTTATCCCACTCCACTGCAAGATGGAGAAACACCAAATTTATCCATCAAGGCTATTGTGATGTTGCATATGTAGGGCTTGGATTCTACTTCCACTTGGGCATAGTTATTTTTCACATTTCCCATAATGGCCTTCGAGCACTGGGTACCCATACAACAACCAGGGAATTTCAGACCTTGAAATGGAAAAAAAATATTACCAGAGCCTTAGGCATTCCCAGTGATTTCTTATTTTCCTGGATTAATTTTTTTGACCAAGTTTACTTTGTGAAAACAAAGCTACCTGCCACCATGCAAAAAAAAAAAAAAAATTTGAAATCCTATGAATTTCAGACTCGTTCCTTCAAATACCTCCCCCTGATAGACTCTTTTGTGTCTTGAACTGTCTGTTGCTTGATAGCTTTAACAAGAGCTTTTAAACTGGTAATGGATAAATAAAAATGCAATGTAGTGTAGGATGTCATGAGATCTGAAACTCTCGATATTGGCAGTAATAGGAAGAGCTTGCTTAGGAAAGTCTCCGTTTGCAGCTCACCTGTGCTGCACACAGGAGTAATAAAGGGATGGTTGTCAAGCTCTATAGCTGTTTTTGGACAGTTGTGGTTTGTTTTTTTTTTTTCTTTTTTTTTGTCCCACAACTTAATCATTCTAATTAGCTCCATTGAGCTCCATTGAGATGTTCGATGTGATATGTTTAACATTGTGAGTGTGGTGGGGCTGTTAATGAAAGCAGCAGAGACAATCTGAGATTTTATCAGAGTGTATGTGATTCCACTACAGTCAATACAGTAACTACCCAGCTATTTTTTCCATAACTGCTTAAATCTCTTGCAGTATTCCACTTCTAAACCTCATAATACCAAAAAGCCTCAAATCAAGGTACTGTTAGGCAAAATCAATTTATACATAAAATAGAAATTATTGTATTTTTTACATGTGTTAGAACAAAACAAAAAACAGTAGGGATTTTGGTACAATGTGAATCTGGGTTTTGCATTGTTATGTACATTGCTGATAATAAGTGTTATATATGTTACTGTTTTGTATATGTCAAAATCACTTGGTGATTTCTTTTTCGACATCCTCCAGCATTGAATTGCATTTCCATCAGTGAATGTGAATGCACTTTATATGCTGCAATGCATTGAAACAATCAGAAAATTCAAAGGTGTATATCCGTCACTGTTTTCACCATTCTTGATCCACTCTTATTTCTGCTATATATGGACGGAGAGCTAATTTTAAGTGGGCTAATTGGGCTTTTTTGAAAACAAAGTGGATGTACACTTAGAGTCTCAGCAGTCTGTGTTTGTTTCATTTTTCTAAGTGAATGGGGCTCCTGCTCCCTCTTGATGTGTGTTGTTAAAACCAACCAACAGGAAAAAATAACTGGTACCATCATTTAATAGAGACGTCATGATTATGGTAATTCCTGATCTAAATTCAGAATAAGCAATTCAGTTAGCAGGCCAATACCAGTAATCAATAAATTTGTAATGCATCAGCAATAAACCACAAAACTGTCAAGTGATCAGGCTAATAGAATTTGATAAACCCTTGCAAAACATGGAAAAAGGCAATCTGCAGAAGGGGCAGTCCATTTGGTTGTGAAGTGCTAACTGAAAAGCTCCAGTGCTCACATCTTGCAGGCTGTCACCTTACACTGCTACCTCACCACCCTGTCACACCATCCACTGCAGAAATGACCTGCTGTGACATGATGTCATTATGGTCACACTCAGCTGTGCTGATCGCACATTCACCTCCCAGCTGTGTCAAGATTTGACATTACTCTTTACAGTGGCAGGACCCTGAGCTCTCTGGAGTGGTAAGTTAGAGTTGAAAGAATACAGTCCCATACCACAGGAATAAGAAGGTATTAAACTGGTGAAAAATAGAACAATGCAGCCAAGGTATTGCTTCATTTTACATCAGAATTCATCCTGTATATTTTTAATTGATACCACACTAAGTGATTAACTAAACGTTGATAATTGAGACAGCTACCACAAAAAAAGGTACATAAATGAGGCTAGGAGCTGAAGAAGGGCTGTATCCATATGGAGACTGTAACACGAAAAGTTTTGAGCTCTGCTATGAGATGTTGGATATTTTAATTTTAAGATACATTCACTAAAATATTATTTCTTCTCTTTGGAGAGCAGGATTATGAAAAAAAGCCTATGTATTATACAGATATACAGCAAATAAAAGTCATCCTTAATCATTATGAATGCACCTAAAGGGCTCAGCCCAAGATGCATCTGCATAAAATCTCCAGATTCTTTCAGCTGAATGATAGGCACAAAGCAGGAGATACATCTATGAAGTATATTAAGCGAGACTGTTATATATGAAAGGGCCTTACAGTTCAGCTAATGTTACACTTGAGGATATTCTGCAAAATATGCCAGCACAATTAATGTCAACACCAGATAACCAGTCACTGTAAATACCCTTGGAGGGATTTCTTACATCTTTTAGTGGAAATCCCATCTAAGAAGTAAAGTTTCCAAATGTATCCCTGAAAATCAGAGGTCAATTTAATAACCTACAAACCAGCAGGTAAATTCTGTCTCCTGATAAAGGCAAGTGTTATCTCATTTGACAAGAGCAGGCTAGTGGGAAATGAATAAATGGATGTCTTTTTTTTCCTAGAACAGACTCTGTATTAAGCACTCAGTCCATCCTTTATGCTTCTGTTGTGGCCATTGCAGGCTGGACCATACTATAACCAGCAAGGCAAGTTGATTTTACACCACAGAATTTCATCTGTCCCCTCCACGCTTCATGCCATCCTTGTAAACCTACTGACTCCATTGCCTTGCTCATACTTCTGCCTGTGCAAGACTGCATCTATGCTGCTTTACATAGATTTATTCTCATTATTAGTGAATTAAATGTTGTACAGTAGTATTTAGAGGATTGGGTGAAGACAGAGACTTATATAACGTGTGTTATGGTAGAAAAGCATGTTTACTGTTTTAAAATGTGATTGATAAGGAGAGCCACAGAAATGGAGACTTAGATAGCAAGTGAAAGGCAGAACCAAGGATGGGGTTGAGCTTGTTGAAGCTCTCTTTGTTGGGCACTGCTGTCCTGCATAAAACTGAATAGCATGACTTGCTGTAGATACAGCACTATTCTCTCCTTTTATGGATCACATTGTGAAAATCTCATTTTCTGAAGAGATGTGTATGGGAGGCCTATTGGAGGCTTCTCAGCCTTTTATAAATGCTATTACATCTAAATAATTGGTCAATCATAGCCAGATTTGAGTCTATGTTCTTTTTCTTCTAGATACTGATGCCACAAGGCTTCTTCTGTCTCCATAGTATCCCTTCCAACCAGGTTAAAGCAGAGCAGAAAAGTAATTTCTTTTCAGCTTATCAGGTTGCATTGAATTTTTCAGCAGACTGATTCCCTGCATGCCCCAAAGTGCACTGCATTTCTCAGAAGCTGCAGCTCTGTTAAAAAGCTGATTGTCCTCAAGCTGGTGTGCTACTACCAGAACTTGCTGTTGATGTTGTTTTTATTATGACAAAATTTACATTTTCATTTACTTTACAGTCCCACCTAAATAAGTTAATAAGAGCTATACTAGAATCTCACGCTTACCCCAGCCCCACACTAGCTGCTCAAGAAAGATTATCTGCTGTGGGAAGGCAAACAAAGGAACCTGATCTAGACCCATTAAAGTTCTCAAAAAATCTTGTTTTCCCTGTCTGTTTCTTTTCAGTATCTAAGACCCTGTTTCAAGTAGCCATGGTCTAACCAACTTTCGCTTACCATGTAATAACTGCAAGATGATGGCGATCACAACCCTCCTCCCAAAACAATGAAGTGTCTAGAAACAGAGAGTAACTCTGCACTTTCTTTCTTCTGTTTGCTTCTTTAAGCCCTGTTTCAGTGCAAGATAGAGGCAATTCCATTTTTCAACATCTGCAACATGACTGAATTCTAAAAAAGAGATGTAAGATGATGGTAAAAATTATTTTTGTTCTTGGTTCATGAAAAAGGCAGTTGAGAATTCACCAAATTTTGGGTTACAATTAATTGCTAAAATATAGCAGGAAAATGATTTTTATTTTCCCAAATAGAACAGCCCTTTAATAAAAAAAAAAATCACAGTTCAGATAAAGTGAAGTCTTCTTTAGAGCTTTCCTTCCATAATACAAGTCTATATTAGAAACTTAGACAATGGCCTAGATGGGACTAAGAGGTAAAATGTCTAAGCCATGCAGTAAGCTATGCTGAAGGTGTGCATCTTTTGATTTTCTTATGAAGCATTTTAATTTTTCATGGTTTTAAACATCATTTAGGAACTGCCTTTGTGTATAATTGATAATTAAGTCATTCTTTAATGCTTAAGTCTCTAAAGCAATGTGTCTCTTGACCTCTAGCAGCCACTCACAAGATTTAATCTCTGAAAGAATATCTTAATAAGTGCTACCTACTTTACAAGAGTCAGCTTGAACAGTAATTTTCTAGACAATAACTTTTATTTTACAGCAATGGTGAGAGATTAGGAAAATATTTGCTGTAATAAAAAAAAAAGAAATGCAGAAAACTGCAAGTGGCTCTTTTTGAAACTCTTTCCTTTGAGATTGTGTGGATTTAATCTAAATTAGCTTTGACAGAATCAGCAACATCCCACTTTTCACTGGGGAATCACTTCAGCTCCCATATAGCAGGAGGTTGTGAGAAGCAAAGCTGACAAGGACTTGCCAGGTCCACTTTGTGGCAAACTTTCAAATTTGTTCTTATTCTGCTGTGGAACAGAAGCAAACTTTGTTTTGTTGTTTTATGAAATTGTATCGAAAGATCCAAGCCTGAATCAAATAGATACTTCAGCCTGCATCTCCCTCCCACTCACCTGAAGTATGTATTGCGCTCACCTACAATATAATGCCCTCCTGTGCAAAGCTGCCATCAGTGGATGTAGCCCAGAAGAAGTCAATACTGCAGAGAGGTGCAGGGGTTCCTGGGATCAACTTTAAGATCAATGCTCTTAAAATCTTCTACCTGTGCATAGTATAATATAGTGCTATTGTACAGAAAAATTAATCAACTGAAGAACTTATTAAAGCCAGTTAATTAAAGCAGAAGACTCTCTTGGATATTAAAGAAGTAGATGATCAGAGACAGTGGTACCACCACAGTAAGTCACATTGGACTGGAAACATGATTTTCAGTTTATCATTTCTTTAGCCAGCTTCACAACCTTCAGAAACTAAGAGAAAACAAGTTTAAGAAAATACCCAAATTCCACCCCCGCCCCCAACTCAGTAATAACAGTGACAAGCAATGTATTATCCTGTTCCCGGGATTTTGTGCTCTTTTACTCCTCATGTTTCTTCTACACCCATTTTTATAATTTACATAGAATTTGATTAAATATAATCTACAAAGTGCCATTGAACTGTAAGTCACAGCATCACAGAATGACAGACTGGCAGGGGTTGGAAGGGACCTCTGCAGATCATCTAGTCCAAACCCCCTGCTAAAGTAGGTTTACCTACAGCAGGTTGCACAGGATCGCATCCAGGCAGGTTTTGAATATCTCCAGAGAAGGAATTCAGTCAATGTTTTATTACTCAATGGAAAACCTGCTGAAAAGAAATGAAAATGTGGGAAATAAAAGATCTCTCTTTATGCCACTGTAGTGAGTATTAAGGCTAAACACCTGTTTATCAGTTGATTCCACAGTGTTGTTATCTTGGCACTAGATTAAGTATGTGAAATAACATTTGTTTATTTGAGGTTTATGCAGAAGATATTTTACCTTATTATTTTTTTGCCTTATGAGCCACATCATATTTATCCTCATAACTGAGTGTGTATTCTAAGTAGTGTCTTTACAGCCCATGCACTACTCATGATCGTTGAATGATGGAGTGTTTTATCCAGCCCTTCATGAGGTAATGATAAGGGTAATTGGCACTCCAGACTTCTAAGCAGTTAAGAAGCAAGAAGGTGATGGAAAATAGCTATTTGCTGAATCATAGCTTGCCATCCAACTCCCAAAAGGACTTCTGTAAATTTTAACTGGCAAACTTAAATATTTCCAATTAACGTATTTTTGTCTTTAAAAACAAATTATCTTCTTTTCTTTGATTTTCTTTTTGCTTATTCTGCCATACATATAATTTGTTGGTACAGTCCTCCCAGCTGTATATTAAAACAGCCTACTCCAGTAGGGCTCTACTGATTTATATTCAGAGTGGACCTGCTACAAGATCTCTGTTTTTCATTTACCTTTGTCATTTCTAAAATTCAAAAAACATACTCAAGGAGTGTAGCTGAGACTCCAGTCCATTCTATCACAGACACTGGGCCATGTAGGACTAATGCCATGGAAGAAAACTGCCTGTCACATTTTCCATAACGTCTCTGATGGAATTGTTCACATTCAGTTCGTCAAGACAAATACCACTGCTTGTCAATATAGTCAGTATTACAACTTTGATATTTCTGTGACTCTTATATTGACTCTAATTCCAAATATATGCTTCTTCAGGATTAGGCCATAGTAGGATGGAGGTAGATTTTCTAATGACTACATTAGAGACAATCTTAAATCTCGTGTTTGAATCATGTTTCCTGATCAAATCTAATTCTTTTTTTTTTTTTTTTTACACAGTTACACCCCCAGAGAAAAAAAAATAAAACTGATATGAATAAGGTGTAATTTATTAATATAAACCCCTCAACATCAGTGTGAAGCACTATTGAGAATGGCAAGAACTGAAGGAAAATAGTTCAGAGTTTTTGTGATTTTTTTCTGAGCCTTTATACTAAAGGATTGACATCAGATGTAGAACAAGACTGAGGTGAAAGAAGGAAAAAACATGTTTTTTAAGCTGTTGTATGGACGCCGCCTTCTTGTTCCTTTCGTCCCTGAAACAGATGGGGAAGAGTAAAGAATAAAGCTGTTCTGAAGGAGTATATGAATCAGTTAGAAATGCATGCATATTTATTTTAAGCATACGGATACTTTCATAGTGCTCAGCCAAGAGTGCACATAATTAGAGTTGGTATGAAAGGAGGTTAACCCCTTAAACATAATTTTGAATTTTAAAATAATTTTCTTTTTGGTATTGCAAGGCTTATTTTGCTTCATATATTAAACAGAAATCATTATCTTTTGTTTTCAAAGCAGATATATCTATTTACGATTGGTTCAAATGCTGTTTCTGAAATAGAACAATATTTCAGTAAAACTGAAATTTACCATACAAATGCATTTATTGATAGAATATTGTGAGAATTAATGGGAAAAGAGAAATGCAAAATTGATATAAAATTGTGAGGATTAATGGGAAAAGAGAAATACAATATGAACAATTTTAGTAAGTTCCCTATGTTCTCCTTCTGATGATTTCCTATGTAGTGTTTAAATTCAATATTCTGAAATGACTTTACATTTTAAAAAGACTTTTCTTTCCTTTTTCTTTTTTTTTTTTTTTTTTTGTGTGTGTACATCACGTATTTGGTGCTAGAAAGGTGCTTTAATTATTCCCCTGGAACTTGGGGAATAACTTTCCAGCTATTTATATTTTAGAGGGAGGCAGGAAAATTTCTGTGTTACCTAGTTGATAGCAATTGATTATGAAGCCAATTATCGTTTTAGGATTATGGTAACACCTATAGTTATGGTTATCTGTGGACTATTTGCTTCAGTTCATTTGTGTTTTTCTCACTGTGATTTGCTCAAGATCAAATTCCTTCACTGAAAAAAAATGCACCAGACATTTTTTAGCATCTGGTTGGCTAGTAAAAACTCCTGAGATTGTCCAGTTCTACACAAATCCCCATATTCCTCCTTGGCTTCTGAAAACTGTATTCAGCTTTGATTAAAGCAAACCCTGCTTTCATTGACTGTATTGCTATGCCCCAGTGAACATTTTTAGTGACCAGGAGACTTGAGTGTAGTGAGGACCAACCTGCTGGAATGAGTGCCTCCACCAGGAATGAACATTATTGACATCTAGCTCAGTGATTTTTCCAGTCATCAGCTTGTCTTTCGTATAATCACCAGTTAATGCCTGTCACAACACACTTCACAGGCAATTGATGAGGATTGAGGTTCTGATAGGTTGGTGATTGGACTTGGGCTCTACCGCTAATAACTGTGATATTCGGAGCAAAACTGATGTCTCATGTTTGGAGCAGGCCCTTTGCCCCATGTAACCTCAACACCCCAGAACCTTGGGATGAGATTTCTCTCAGTGCAAATACTCAAATAAGCCAGAAAACCTTTAGAAAGTCTCCTGTACACAGAATGATGCCATTCATCACAGAACACGTTAACTGACTTATTTCAATTTTTGTAGTATTCCCAAAACAACAATTTGGCGGGTTGTTTTTTTTTTCTCTACAGATGATTCTCCCAGTATGGTCTCAAACTCAGTATAAACTCTGCTTTTTATAAATTGGAGTTTCTAGGTTTTTATTCATGAGTTTGAATTTAAGTACATGAGAAACTTTACTGAAGTTTACAGAATGGCATTAACCATATGTTTCATTAGATTATTGAATCATGGCTCTCACATCACTGCCACTGAAGAAAATAGTATCTACACAGAGTAATGACTGACCAGATCCATTTGGTAAGAGTTCTCCTTCAAGGCAGAGGTTAGACCAGAGGTGCTACCAAGGCTGTGTGGCACAATGAAATTATGTTAGTAAGGCTTACATTATCTCTCATGTCTGGAGCCTCAATAACTGACTCAGGCACATGACCAGCAATTTGCAACAAAAATGTCCTTGCTTAAGCTAGTAGAGCCAGTAAGTGGATGAACATCTGGTGAACATCTGGATGGCCTGAATGAGGCTGGTAAATGAGATCCTGCGTTGACATAAACCAGGGCTGAGAAGTTTCCCAGTTTTCTGCAGCTTCAAAACACTGGCACAGTGTGAATCTGCTATAAAGACAGATACACTATAAATGGAGAAAGAAAGATACAACTCAGAATATTTATTCTTATAGCTGCCCGAATACTGTCAGTGTTATTTATGTGATACGAAGAATGTTAAGACACCAGATGTAACATTGTGCCCAATTTTAAGCACAGCACTTTGGCAAAGTTACGGACCTTTTGAAGAATATCCAGAGTTCAACAGCAATGATGCAAGACCTTAGAAGCATGACCTGTAAGAAAGGTCTGAGAACATAGCTCATAAATACATTATGAAGTTATGGGGATTGCTTGATTTAAAAAAGAAAGAAAGAAGAAGATGGATAAGGAACATGATAGTGATCTTCAAACATATAAAAAGTTGTTGCAAAAAAAGAAGTGAGAGTAATCTTTCCTTCATGTCCACTGTGGATAGTACAAAAAGTAATGGCCTTTTTAATAGTGGCAAGGGAAATTTAACTTAGACATTAAAAAAACCCACTTTCTAACAGTAAGGATAATTAGGTGCTGGAATAGATTGCCTGGGGAGGCTGCAGAAACTCTCTCATCATTAAAGCCTTTAAAGAGCAAGCTGGACAAATACTCCTTTGGAATAACAAAGTTATCCAACATAGTTGATCTATGGAGGGCAAAAGGTGAACAATATGATTGACTGAAGGCCTTTATAGATCTGTTTTCTATTGTTCAGTGATAATTGCTTAACAGTGTAGAGGATAATATATACTTATCAAACACAAATCAGATAGACCTGACAGAAGGAGAAAATATCACATGTAATTTTTGGATAAAAAAATAAGAAAATAAATCACATAGCATGGAAGACCAGTCACATTTGAATAACAAATTATCCAAATTTAAAGTTAGAAGTTCTTACACTGTGATGACAGGTGCATCAGATTATATTTTAAAAATAAATGGACAATTGCAAAGTTAGGAAAAAGCGTGGCAATCGTTTTGGCAATTTTAAGCATAACTTTATTTCGCAACAATAAGAGGAATTGAGGAGATTAGAGGATCTGTTTATGTTCAGGATTGTAGAGGCAGAAAATGAGAGTATGTTCCTTCCTACAATACTTCATTTGCATTATTCCAGATTTCCAGAGCTATAATTGAGATCAGACTTAATTTCCTGATCCTTTATCCACACCATATCCAAGTTCAATTAAATCTTTTTCATGAGGTTCCTGAGTACATCAACCCAAGGGCAGGAAAGAGCCTTCTAAGTCAGTGACTTACATGAAAGGGGAGATAGATAAAGACGTACAATTATTTCTTTGGTCTCGCCTGGGTAACTATCTCACGACTCTTGAAGTACAAGCCTGCTGTAATCATTAGGGCATGGTTAATGAAAACAGCTCATTATTGTCTTGGAGACACTGTCCTCTAACGATGCCCTTTGGATTGAAATGTATGCAAATGAAGATTATTTAATTTAGAACTTTTACTACATGGACCTTGTAAATAATGAAAATTTAATTACTAAGTGCGATATTTATTATAAGGAACTCTAGCTCTCCTCTTTACCCTACCAAGCAAATAAGAAAATATTCTTTTTGAAGTAGATGCTTATTTAACAGATGCTTCTGTCCGGTGTTTTCACAAACATGTACAGATATGCACCAGACCAAATATGCACAGGTTTATCCCCTTGACCTGGAAAGCATTATATTAATGTCCTTCACAGTTTGATAAGGGTCCAACATTTCTTGGCTTCTATAAGAAAATTTGCACATCAATCCAGAAGAAACTAAATAGCTGGGAGAAATGTATGGTGTAACAAAACTGCTGTCTGACAGCATGAGAACAATGAAGTGCTTTCATAAGTAAATGGTGCATGTCTCATGATATGTTCTCGGGAGGGGATCATCTGAGGCAGGCCCATACATAGAACAAATGTTTCAGAAAGGAATATTATCCTGCCCATATGGAGGAGAATTTGAGCTGTTGGAATAATTGATCGTTTATTGCTTCTGCAGTTCTGATAAATAAATGCAGAAATCCAGAAACTGATTTGAGTGGATCAAACTTTTTTGTGTGTAGGAGAATCTTGGATGAAGAGAAAAGTTGAAAAAACCCAAATAATAAATTATGTTTTTATTTTTAGACACATAGGTTTGTAAAATAGAAAGGTCTCTTGACATATGAAGCCACTTTAATACTGAAAAATTTCCAAGTTTGATTCCTAGAATAATCAAATCTGGAATTTTTTGACATTTCAGAACAACTTCTACTTTTGTTTTTACATTGAGATATATATATAATATAAATTAATAAGAAATCTTAGTGTCACCAATTTTTCTGCTGCCTCATCAGCATGGTCTCCTCTTTTTCTCCTGATCCTGATCATAGAATAGAAATAGATAGGAAAAGACAGGAAACATTTATATTATCACAGCAAGATTTGTTGGCAAATTTAATAAGTTTTATTAGATCAGTTGATGTAATTGGGGAAAAAACCAAAGAAATAAGATTTCAAACATATAAGCCTTTCTTCAGATCTGAAATAGAATTGGTCAATATAAAAATAAAGTACTATTACTGAGATATTCCACACACTACTATGTGCTAGGAATATATGTTCCTCTTCCTTCAAAATTTCCACTCCTTGTATCCTTGGATTATCGCAACTACAATGTGACTGCTACTACAGACGTATTTTCAACTGGAAAACACAGGAGTCCTTGGGATCCTCTGATTCAGAAGGATCCTGAAATTCCTGGGAAGACTCATGCTGACTTTAATGCCGTTTGAATTGGACTACTATTAAAAATCAACCTCCTATACCCGATCTCTAGCCAGAAAAGAGACAAATGGCCAATACCTCTTCCACCTTGAGACACTTTCCCAAGGCATTGCCAATGGGCACACTTCACCACTGCTAAGGTGGGCTGTCCTTCGAGAAGCAGCTAAGTGTGCAAAATCCTGTTTGCAGCGGGAGCAGTACCCAAGATGAGTGCTGTGTCTGTATGAAGCACATCCTCTGCCAGTGTTGTTCTCCTCAGGGGTGTGTATTCTTCTATGGCCTTTTTTGAGATATAGGAGGAACCTGTCCATAGAAATCTGTGCCTGCTCTTCACCCTAAGCCTGCTAACAGGACTGCTTCCTCAGTGGAGTGAGTTCATATCATGGCTTTGTCAAGCAAATGGAAACAATAAATGTGGCCTTTGTTAACAATGCAGACGTCTATGGGGTCAAAGCCTCTCTTGATGAGCATTTTGGCTGGATGCTGTCTGGGAAGGAGATATCTTTCAGTGTTTTTTCTGGGCTTGGACAGAAGCTAGCACAACCCTCTGCATGACTGAGCTTCTAGGAACTGTGAAATGGGACAAAGATTGTAACATCCCCTCCATCCCTCCCTTAGTCACTTTTGTACGGAGGCCTTTCCCATGAACAAGGAGTACCTGCAGTCAGGATGTTATTGAGTTTAAGAATATAACTGATTATTTGCTAGTGCTCACAGGAGGTGGGTAAGACTCATGTGCTATGAGTCTAAGTTTTAATAAATTCATCACCCCTTTTAAGCCACCTGGGCTGTCTTTTCTAATCAGGCAATCATGAGAATGATGAGGAAAGGCAGATATCCATCACTTCTAGCTGTGGGCTGTTTGTCAATCAAATAGCATCTTCTGACTCTTACCTACCTCCCTTTTCTTTTCCTTTAGGAGGTCAGCTTTTCTTGTCAGTATTTTTCCTCTTCAGTCCTCGAGCTCCTAATTGTCACCATCTCAACCATTACAATTTTGTCTGTGTTTTTGCTTTTCTTATCATATGTGACTTAGCTCATGGACTTTCTCACACCTTAGCAACAGTTTTCTCAGTGAAACTTAGACAAGGTCACACAGCTGTGCTGAACCAAACTAGGCCTTGGGTTACAGACAGCTGGTCCCCAGGGCTGAATGTTGCAAGATGACAGTGTGTCTAGCTCGCACACAAGCAGAGAAATATATTCCGTGGTTGTGTGCATTGCTCTGAACTCAAAAGACACGAATGTTTTTGTTTGTCTCTTCAGATGCTCTTTGCTTAGATGTTGAAGCAGCCAGAAAAAAAAAGGACTTTTCATAAAAGCTTCCAAACATCATCTATTCCCCTCATTTTTCAAGTCACTGTAAAAAGAATCTTAAAAGGGGAAAACACAAAGATAACTGTGTAATGACTCACATTTATCTAGTGATTTTAATCTCTAAATGCACTTTAAGAAATGTCATAACCACACACATCCATGTTGTGGGTTGTCCTTCAGTTTGTATTACAAATGTCAGACATGATCCTGGTATTAACCAACATTACTACAGCATTTAATTATTCTTCCATACTCAGCCTCACCATTCGTTTAAATGTGGAAAATAATAGCAAAGCATGTACCAATGTTGGGGTTTTTGTTTGTCTGTTTTGTTTTTGGTTTTGTGGGGATTTTTTTTCTGCTAACAGAGGTTCACTTTTGCTAAGAGAGGAGAAATCCCATTGTAATAGCTGAGTTATATAAGAGGTCAGACAGTCGTTTCCCTGCAATTTTTGCGCTTTATTACCATCAGTAGAAGGGGGATAACCCTTGCACAGACTGTTTTAGGATCATATACTACTGTTTATTCTGCTTAAATCAGCCAATCAACATTCTGCCATTTGAGATGAACAGAGACATCTGGAGCAATCCTATTCCTTTATCACCCGTGGAGTGCTGTCTTCAGGAGCAAACATTAGTGTGGACTCAGGGTTATGAACAGGTGTCTCCATGAGCAATTCACAGCCTGCTAAAGATAATGCTGTCCTGACTTTCCATAGCTGGATCCTTCAGGATCTACCTTCAGCTTTCTACAGCTTCTCTTAGCATCTTGCCATCATGGCTCCCTCCTTGAGATTTGGCACGAGAGGGTGTATCTTATCTCCACGCAGTGCCCCCTAAAGACGGTAAATGATAACAATGCTAAACTGTTTTGTAGTGAAAGCATTTATACAGTCCAGTTGCCACTTCAGCCCTATAACAGACCTTTACACACAATCATCATTCTTCTCAAGTCCCTTTGTGTCATTCATATCCCACAAGCAAATCTCTTTCAGGAGTTCGCTGTTGTTATCTGTGGGTCTGTGTGGATGCACCATAATCTGCTGCTATGAAACCTCCAAATTTCAGATGCATGTGGATTGAAGGCTTCCTTTCTCTGATTCTTGCTCATCATTGAGATCCAGGATGCTTCATAAGGCCATTTTCACTACTCTGTCGGACAGTAATAGGAAATTGAGTCACTAAGCTTATTTGTACCCATGCTGATCCCAGCAGCTCTGATTGCACTGCTGTTCACCATGATAGATCTCACAAGCTCAGTACATAAGGATGACTTTTCTTAGACCTCTGCTGAACAATCATCCACATTTATGGATAAATATTATTGTAAAACACAGCTCACACATAAGAAATTTGTTGCTACATGAATAAGTAGACTGTGAAATATCGTGAAAGATGTACCTCACTTTGAACAAGTAAATTATTTCTTTGTTGGCCTTTTAGATCTGCTGGGGTTTTAAAGTTTTATTTCTTTGTTATAATTATTGCCTTTACATTTTAAAGATGTAGGCTGGTATACATGTATGACTGATGA
Source organism: Leptosomus discolor (assembly GCF_034619465.1). Lineage (NCBI taxonomy): Eukaryota > Metazoa > Chordata > Aves > Leptosomiformes > Leptosomidae > Leptosomus > Leptosomus discolor. The sequence goes on along the minus strand of NC_141395.1, from coordinate 15,959,560 downwards.
ACAAGAATCCTAATACAATAATGGTTCGCAAAACAGCAGATATGAGAATATGTTTGACAAAGACCAAGCCATCTCCCAGATGTGAATGTCATTAAAATGAAACTTTACATAAGAATGAATGAAAACATTCAATTAAAATTGACAGTGAAATTAGGAGAACTGCATAAAGATTCTTGCTCAGGAAACAATCAAGAAATAAAATAATTCAGCTCCCAGGAATGTTCTGAGGAAACCAGTGACAACCGATAAAAGACCAAATACTTGAATATCAGCTTGCCTGCTTTCCTTTGAAGAAGTGCTGCTTTTTGTGATCCATTCATTTCACAGAATGGTACTTGGTAATTTGTTCAGAGACCATTTTTGAAGGAGTATATCCAACATTTCCAATTACATCTTGAAGGCTTGGCACAAAGAGAGAAGAGATGAGAAAGATCTTAAAAATGGGGAAATGAATAAATACTTCAGGCTGCCTTTTTTTTTTTTCCCTCTCATTTGACTTCTGAATAATCTGACCTCCTGGATGTATTAAGAGACCTTATTTAGTAGCTATGATCATCAGATAACAGGTTCTGAAAAAAAAACCCAGGAATGAGAATCCAGTGTTCAGAACCTGGTATCTAAATGAGCTCTCAGATGCATGTATATCTCAGCTGAACAGAATAGTTTTAAGCAAGTGATAAGAGTGGGCAGGAAAGACATTCACTATTATCACAATTGAGCGCTTCATAAAGTAATTAATTAGATAAAGTCATAATGCACCATAGGCAAATACTGATGTTGAGTAACTATTCACGTGCTCTTCATTCAGACACAATGTTGGGCATTGTTTCCTGTTATGTCATTCAAGTCCCTTGTAATCTATGTAATTGATTCCTGGATTTCACTAGCCAATGCAATATACTATGAAAGGGTAAATGTAGTTGTGGGTTGTCTAATGCAGAAGAGAAGAAGAGGGAAGACATGAGAGAAGTCTTCAAATATGTAAGAAACAGCTGCCAGAGAGGAAGAAATAATTTGTTCTTTACAGCCTCTGTAGAAAAAGAGATACAGTGTTTAAATTGCAGCAAGGGAAATTCAGTTTAGATATCTGGGAAACAACTTTGTAAGAGAAAGGAGACTGACTTATGGGAGTAATTTAGTCTATGATATTCTGGAGTCTCCATCTGTGTAACCAGTCCTTGCCAGGAATGGTTTAAGATTAGCCCATCCTGCCATGGGACAAGAGGAAGGACTAGACAACTCCCAAAGGATTCTGCCAATGTAATTTTCTCCTCTAAATTTTCTCTGGTGCCACATTTTACACTTCCTCTGTAGTCTCTGTCTCCTCATTCCAGCAGGATATTACTGAAATGATAGAAAATGTGCAATGAATGCAGAAGACTGTGTCTTCTCCCCTCAGCTCACCTCTGGGTGAATCATAGAATGGTTTAGGTTAGAAGGAACGTTAAAGATCATGTAGTTCCAACCCCCTGCTATGTCAGGGACACCTCCCACTAGACCAGGTTGCTCAAGGTTCCTTCCAACCTGGTCTTGAACACTTCCAGGGATGGAGCATCCACAACTTCTTTAGGCAAACTCTTCCAGTGTCTCACCACTCTCAGGGTAAAGAACTTCTTCCTTGTATCTAGTCTAAACTTGTCCTCTCCCAGCTTCCAACCATTACCCCTTGTCCTATCACTGCAGGCCCTTGTAAAAAGTCCCTCCCCAGCCTTTTTGTAGGCCCCATTCTAGCACTGCGTGTATGAATTTGAGGTGCGCCTCAGTCCCCATGTGTGTTAAGCAGTTATATTGAACACATGGGGACCGCGGTGGAGCATGAGTCTCTCAGTCTTAGCTATCCATGAGGACTGAATCTTACACTTACCTTTCAGCTACATGTTGCTCAAATGATAAGCTTTATGAAGTTCTAAAGGAATCTTATTTTTAAGAAGTGCACTAAAAGCTCATTTTTGAAGCACGCATTAAACAAAGCTCTCAGCAAGAAGGTGTATCTGAATGGGTACTGTGAAACCTGCAATCTGAAGAAGCCTCAATAGCAAATCAAATAGTTCCTGGCATGGTTTTGTGCACTGGCATGTGTTTATTCTCTCTGGGAGGTCTTCTTTTCAGCACTCTGCATCTGGAATGTACAAGTGGAAAGAATTTTCTTTTCTGAAGTCAAGGAAGTTTTGCTGGAAAGTTTTCTCTGGAATATTTTTTTAAAAGTCTCTAAAGACTTTTTTTTTCCTCCTTCCCTCCTTGGAAACCTCTGTTCTCTTGAAAGCCTCAGTCTTAAGTAATTGTGACTGTACTTTGCGGAAGTTTGAGTATCCTGCATTTTCATCGCTGTTGCCAGGGCTTCCCACCTGCATCATTTCTTCTGTCTTGTTTATTATGCCGGGATTCTCATAGTATATACGGTAAGCGAGCAACAGGGAAGATGGTGGTGAATTGCAGGAAATACAAACCCACAGAGAAGACTGGGAGGATGAGAGCCCAAAGCAACAAAACATTGCTGCACATTGAATGCTATAGTGTGAAGGCGATGTCACAGGGGCTGTGTATCTGGAAGTGTTGGATCTCTATCACTGTGACACTCTGCCTGAACAATATTAGACCTGGCTAATACATTTTTCTTGTGCATGAAGACCAAGTTCCTCAAGGTCATGGCAGATAATGGACAAACCGCTCAAGTTTTGAAATAGCATTTTGGGAATGAAACTTTAGGAGCTAAGTATGTATATGCATGTTTATTTGCTTAGTGGAGAATGTTGACAAAAATTACTCCCAAAATGTTTTCTCTTGAGGACAGGCACAGTTTTGCCAAACTCTCTTATTGACTGTCATCAAATTCTGACAAGAGTTACAAAGAAGCCATTGCTGTAATACCATGTCAGCATTGGCTGTGCTGGGAGGTATTTGATACAGGTCTCACAGACAGCATAATAATTTTGTAATATGAAAACATTTGTGCTTGGATGTGTATTTCCTGCAGGCAGCTCCTTGGTCCCTGATAATTGAGTCAGCTGTGCAGATTCCAGGCAACTCTAAGAAAGTCACTAGTTATGCAGAGCTATTTCCAAAAATAACAGTAATGAACACATGTACAATAGTCCTCACCAGGGACTCTCTGTCAATTTGAGTTTTGCATGCTCCTGAAACGTGAATATTAAATAGCAATAAACATGCCCCTGTCGAGAACTTGTGCCTTCTATATAAATACTGGTGTATAAACATCAGGTCAACAATTTCCTTTATTTTTCCTTTTTTAATCTTTGATTAAAAGTGCTGTAAAATCACCAGGCTGGATAGTCTCCTGTGCAAAAACTATACTGGTTACTGACTTTGCGGAACAGTGTGGTTTTTCAGGGGCTAATAAGGCTGAACCTCCCTGTGTAGTGGTTACATACATCTACACTCTTGGCAACAGTCTTTTGTTCTGCCACATTTCATTTACTCCAGTGTTGGTCCAGATGACACTAATGATGTTGAAAGTCAGGAGGATGCTGTTAATAAATGTGGTCCAGAGGCCTGGTATGTATGTGACCTTTATCTTTCAAATGACCTGTGTTAATTCAGTCCAGTCGATACACCTAGATAGACTGCTGTGTTTCTAGGGCTATGAAATTAGGTTAGAAAATTTCAGGACAAGAGGAATTGATGGGATTGCCTGTCTGAAACTGGCCATTGCTACAATTTTTCTGTAGGGACTCACTGATGTGAAAGCTGGATCCATCACATCTAAACATGAATGGATGAGGATGTAGCCGTCTGCTGAAGGTTATTAAAAATCTTAGGCGTGTATCATTCCCTGGGTGTCACGAGCTCTATCTTACTGTGGGTACCCTGAGTTTCATTAAAACAGAATTTAGAGAGATATAAACCTGGGAAGAGCTCTGTCCTATTAGAATTGCAGATGGATGCCATGCATGATGTCTGAAGGCATCTAAAACCATACTATAAGATTAAGTGAGTTTCAGCTGAATCCCATTTGAAACAGCTCTGACCCCTTGGTCTTCAAAGAGCTTGGAAAAGAGCATACATGCTGAAACATGCTAAAGAGAAAATGATAAAACCCATCCACTTTGTTCTCATACTTGCCTGAAAGACATTGGTGCATTTCATAGCTGTTGTTCAATACAGTTCTCTGAAGATAACTTCTCTTTTCCTAAAGTTTGATCTGGACTATAGCAAACACAGATATAGGTGATTTTGTTAAAAAATATGTGTCTTTTCAGTGGTTTCATTTCAGAAGCAATATTGATTAGACTCCTTGAATAACTATAAGAAAATGAAAACAGAAGAATGACTCTTCCAAGAACAATGGTAGTGCTAGCCTAACACATTGACCCCCAAATGGTCAATTTTGGGTGCTTAGGAAAAGAACAGTACAGGCTGGGCAGTGTAGTATGATTCTTTCCCTGGTTATGTAGCCTCTGTTTCACCCTGCTCCCCATCTTCTGGTGAACAGTGGTTTTCTGTGATAATAGTTGCATTCAAAGCTTGATAGCTCCTCACAGGCCTGACTTTATGGTTGATAACTTGTTTAGGATAATAACTAAATAACAAGAAAAGTTAAATCCATGAATATATATTTGAATTTGGAATATGATCAGGTATTCTGATAATGGAAACACTTGGACAGCAGAGCAAGGCTGGAGAAAAATACTCATGAACAGCAAGTATTAAGCTCAAATGCTTGAATATTCTATTCCATTTTGAATATTGTCTATTACATTTTGTCATTTGCAGTTTCTCTATCTGTACACTGTACACAATCAGCCAAAAAGGGAAGCACTCAGCAGTGAGAAAATTGAAGTAGGCCTATATCAAAATTCTCACTGCAGCATATAATTCACTAAATGATCAAAATCCAAGAATAGTGTCTGGGGTGAAAATACCCAGAAAACAAGATACTTGTTTATAAATACGGTTTGTAAACAAAAAAACAGAGTTATTTTTACTTGGATCATCATTTGGCTGTGATCAAAATGTTAGCTTCCATTCTAATATTTTCTTGGAAAAAGGACAAAATGAAATATTACTACTAATTGAACTGTAAGAGTTAATGTGTCAAAATCACCCTGACTAGTGTCAAACCTCCACATCCTTTCCAAAGGGCATTTAACTCTGACCAGTTCAGCAGGTACATTCTTACCTGAGCAGTGAGTCTGAACATGCTAAGTAGAATGTTCAGATTTGTGTGTACACACCATGACTGTATTTTCACAAATACGTCTTTTGCATACTGCTTTGCAAAGGTGTTCTTTAGGTTTCCTGAGACAGAAGACTGGTACAAATGATAACTCTATCACTGACCACAAAACAGGTCACACAATTGGATGAATGTAATTCAGTAAGGATCTTACAGCTAGGAAATTGATGGAAATGATTGATCCATAGACAGAGATCAATGCAAAGACACTTAAGAGGCCTGATTCAACTTTTCAAGCTTCAGTCTCATCCTAAAGCTGAGATCTGCACTCTCAAGACAGCCTCTGAAAAGCCTCACATGTGACATTAGTCTCATGAGATTTTGTTATCCTTTGCATGCTAGTAAATACTCTAGTTGTCAAAAATATGTAATATAAATATAAAATATTATATAAATTTTTCAAATAACCTTTGCCTACTTAGCTACCAGGATGGCAAAAATTATTGAAAAATTGCCTGTCTACCCCATCTCTTTTTATAATGTTGCATTTTTACATTTTAATATTACACTCTCATTGCAGAAAATATACGTTTGTTTAGAGGATAAGTCCACTCCTTCCCATCTGAACATCCTTTGATTCACACAAGCACTCAGTTGTCAGTTATGCTATTGTCTTTCTTCAGATGCAGATTAATAGGTGAAAAGCAAAATCAGGGACCTGCAATAATTGGTATTTTCTCATCCCTCCTCTAGTAATAAGATGATCCTGTCAGAGAATATCAGCTAGAGGGAAATAAACAGAAAAGCAATGAATGAGATTCCACTGCATTGGGTTAAACAAAACAAGTTCTAAAGTGCAACTGATGCCAGGGACATGTTAAATACAGTGTTTTCCCCATGACTTTAAACAGTAAAGTGTGTTTTCCTTTGGTAAGATAACAGGAAATTGTAAATTAACAGCATTGATCATTTAAAATATGGCTCAGGATATAAAGATACAACAAAATGTTTTAAAGAACAAATGATAATGATGCCAAATTATTAAGGCCATGCCAGTAAAAATAATTAAAGGCAGTTACAGAGAAAAATCATTTAATGGCATCAGGAGAAACATTGTTTTATTTATTTAAACAAATTGAACTATATAAGAAAACAGTTTTTCAATTCCAGAAATGTTATAAATTTTATCATCTTAAATTCATCCAAGCTACTGCATTCTGCCAGTGGAATGAAATATTAACAATAGAATCGACATTCTAGTTAGTCTCCATTCAACCCCAAACTTTAATAGAAATAACCTGTCGGATTTGACTGAGTGTGATATCACTAGAGAAGCCTTGAATTTAAACTGTCTGGATAAGGAAAATTGCATGGTTTGTGAAGGCAGTTTTGAATAAAATGGAAATTTTGCTTCTATCCCATTTAGCTGTCAAAAGGCCACTTCTAATACTTTCATAAAGCTATTTGCCTACAGTGCAAAGATAAAGACTTGGAAAAAAAATAACAACATAATCCCAAAGCAAACAAGCACAAGATAAAAAACAACAAGAAAAATTATCCTGATTTTCTAATTTCCTTTGTTTTGACTTTAATTTGTGTGTGTGTGTTATTTCTTGATGGAGCTTCAAAATGTTAAAAAAAATCTGATGAAGAATTATTCCAATTGATTATTAGATTGCAGCAAGGTTATTAAACACATTCATTTTAGTTGAGATTTTAAACTGGAGAACAGCAGAGAAACATAAAAGCCAGAGTGACATGTAAATTAATAAGATAAGCAAATTAAAAAGTTTTTATTTTGAAGTTGCAGGGAAACTTACATCAAAATAGATACAAAAATTATAATCAGAAGCTCTAGGCAAAGCAGAAACAGGGTTTGGAATTTTTACAACATGAGGGAAAAATTGATGTCTCCTTCCTAGCAAAAATGCTGCTCCTTGCATTGATGCTTGCAGAACAAGATGATCATATATACTGCCCTGCTCTACTACACCTGATCACTCACAATCAATTTATTGATCTTGAAAATAAAATTACATGTTTGTGAATGGTTATGAAAGTGTGATCAGTAGTTACATCATTAGAGAATAATTTCACATTAAACATGTAGGTAATATTAGCTTAGTGACTGGAACAACTGTGGAAACCTTTTTTTTTTCTTCCTGCAATCCTACACAGGATGCAATCCATTATCTGTCTGCACTTTGTCTGATTGAACTATGGAAAGTATGAGCATTCGATAGATGCTTCTGAAGAATTTAAGCCCAGAGTACACTATACTCCTCATCTGACCTCATATGTCATACAAGACGGTGTGTTGACACTGAGGGTTTTGAATGAGAAGAAGCTATTTTTCCCTGTTATAATACCGCCCTTTTGCCCATCATGATCTTATACTATGCACTACAGAGACTGTAACACACAGACATACAGATATAGAAATATCTGAAAAGGATGTCAGTAGTCTTGCTAGAATTGAAAATGTTTCTCATTCAAAATACAAAGAATTTCTGAATGTTAGATATTCACTTAGCTCATTGCCCCATTAAACACGGTCCCTGAAAAGGTTTTTTGTTTCTTACATCTTGCTGGAGAATGGACATTGGAGGAGGTGGCAGTGCCATCGTCTTTCTGCCCCTACTGTGTTAGCTCAGGAATATAGAATGCTTGGCTAAGAATGTTCAGTACACTCACACAAATCATTGTTTAGAACTTGGCTTGTGTCCCTTTTCCAAGGACTTGCTTTACCACATGGCTGAGCAACGATCAAGAATGGCAGGTACACTAGTCTGCTACAGGCTTCCCAATGGAACACAATATATGCATTTTTTCAGCCTTTTGGAATATTCCTGTTGTGCGCTGGGTTCAGGAGAGATGTTTAGGATAGGAAAGAAAAAGAGAGAAGCACAGTGAAGGAAAATAAAGGGTTTCCTTACACAAGGGAAGTGTCCTGTCTTTGCAAGAGCACAGATAGAAATCTGCCTTCTGGAAGGGAGAATTTTTATTATCCAGGAGCAGGGGGTCAGTGTTTGAGGTGGGAGGAAAACAAATACTTTTCACTGTTCCAGGCCTGCCTGTACATCAGAGATATCCTAGTTCCCGATTCGCTACACTGCATGACAGTATCTTCAGAAAGATGGGAGCCACAAGACGTGTAATAGACTGGGGTAGTAACAGTTCACAAGGGAAGCCCCCTGCTGCTGTTGTGGGGGAAGTGCTGGGGTGGATGGGTGAGGAAGTGGAACAAAGGACCCCTCAGTGCCTTTGGACTCAGTGTCTGATATCTACCTTCATGTAGCAAAGAGGGATTTTGATTATTCAGCCACTGCTGGTGATGAAACAAGGCATCAGACCTGTGTTTGGACTGTATGGGAGCTATAAGCAAGGGGGTGGCTACCCAATGGCCATGCATGCTGTATGGCATCGGCTTTAAGGAGGAAGCCTCGTGTGTTGGAGGCATCACTTCTGATTAATGCCTTCCCTTTGTAGGCAGCTACATACAGTCAGAGCTGTTATGGTATGTGTGTGCTGCCTGGTCCAAATTCTTACAGGGGAGTCTCAAGATGTGGGTTCACCCTTGGAGCCAGTTCCTGATCTATCCTTTGCCAGGGACATATTTCATCTTCCCTTTCTTGCAGTTCTGGGAGAAGGTACCTACTGAAGGAATTGCCTCTTAGTCTGTCCTGGGTACACTGTTTACAGGTTCTTGGAAATGGCAGGTTTACAATAGATTTACTATTGTTATGGAATGGCAGCATCTCCTTTTCTGTGGTGAATACGACATCTCATAGTAACAAGAGAAGAAGTGGATGTGATGGGATTTCACCCGCCAGCAATGTATGGATATGGCTTGTGTAGAAATTGTGTAAAAAATACACTAATCTGAAGCAGAGTATTTCACTTAGAGAGGGAGCCTGATTTACTTGCATGGATTATTGCCTCTTTCATCAGCTAGACACAAGAATGTCCAAGTGAATTAATTCATTATTTGTTTCACTACAATGGGCACACTAGCAACTCGGAGATGAAGAACTGTTATCATCAGAAAATAGAGAATAAACAGCAGAAAATAGTAGGACATATTATTATAAGCAACATTAAAGAATAAGAAAAAGTAGTTTAACTCTTTTTCAGCTAAAATTCTTAATCGTGTGCACCACTGTCAGTGTGTGAATAGTCCTGCTGACACCAGTGAAGTCAGTCCTACTCTCTGTTTCACTGTTTTGGTGAATGGGATCCCCAAAAGATAGCATGCAACAAAGCATGGGTCATGATATTTTGGAGGGAAGATAAGAGTGCCTCTAAACCTTACAATAATTAGCATTAACAATAGATTTCTCTTTCCATAGGAAAGTTTGTTCCTAATCCATCAAGCGATTAAAAACATCATTATTTTGCTGTCACCTTTCTACTAGGTCTTTTTCCTTCTGGTTGACAACTGAGATAACAGACAAGGAGACTATCCACCTGATATACAGTTTTCCTTTCCTTTAGAATGATCTGTGACAACTTCCATTCGTGACAGGCAGGTTGGGTTAAAGCAGCCTTTGCTTCTCAAATTCAGCTACAGAATAGGCATGCTTCTATTTCCTTGACCTGCATTATTTTAGACAACACTTGTGAGACTTAGGAGAAAACAAAAACTCAGCTCACCTCCCAGACTATAAAGGACACACAAGCAGAATTCACACAGGAGAGAAACTGCTGAGAAGCAGCAGGCTGAGAAGAAAACAAACAAACAAAAACTTTAAGTCAAAGAAGTGGCAGCCTCAGCAGGGCACTGAGTGGGGAGGTTTTGCTTGCTTGCTTGAAGTAGTCAAGTCTTAGAGCAGTTCTCACTGTCCCAATTAAATTGCAGACAGTTGGTTACTTTGCTGAGAAGAGAGAGGAGGCAGTTGCTGTGAAAGAAGGAGAGAAGTAGAATTTGAAGCACAATAGTGGCAATGTGCTTGCTCAGGTGTCGCCTGCGTGGTGGGCAGCAGAAAACTTCCACAGGGGATTTATGTTTTTTTGACAAGGGCAATGCAACACTGGTGCTTCTGAAAATTTAATAGATGTGAGAGAAAATATTGTTGGAAGGGGTTGTTAAAAAGGTTGCAATCTTAAGGAGGTCCTAATTACACTTGGTCAAAATCTACACTTTGCTAGAGCTGGTGGAGGTCAGCACATTTCTCCTCTGTGTTGGGAAGGACTACTAGGACTTCAGAATATAGAATAACGTTTGCTAGAGCCAAGGGACCACAGGCATAACTAAAGCTATCCTTTTGCTTCAGTGTGTACTGTGCTAGGCCCTAGCCCCTGCTGTTTTGAGTCCTAGGATGAGTTTATTTCCTGTGGGGAGCTGCTAACAAAAGTATAGTCTAGTATAAATTGACCCACAGTTTCACAATGTTCCTTACATTTTAATCTGTCTCAGATTTAACAGCCAAGGCGGAGGCTTGATGTTATTCTTCTGCATGGGGTTTTGATTAAAGGCTCAAATTAATTCTGACTAGGTGTCTCTCTAGTGGAAGACTAGAGCTCCTAACATCTGTAGAGTCAGTGAGAAGAAACCAAAGGACATTTTTCCATCTAAAATCTGTATTTCTTTCTAGAGAGTACTGTCTTTTCATAATACATTATAGACCTAGACAGATATTGTTTTCATTCAATACCTGCACTCCTTTCATTTACTGACAGAGCAGATGACAGAAGTTTTTGTGCTAGTGACTGTATACCAGGTATGCTATGAAAAAGATTCTCACAGCAGAAGATTTATGAATTTTCACAGAGGCCTAAAGAAGGCAATCATCTAGCTCTAAAAGTTCATTTGTAGAGCTTGGAGTTAAATATAGTGGATGACTACCTAAAGGGCTGCATGGGTACATCTCAGATGTGGAAGGTGATGGTGAAAATTATTAGCCTGGAGTCTTAGGTGAGTTTCAAAAGCACAAACTAACTAGACTGTACCTCTTAATTAGCCACAGACCACTTTTGAGAATGGGTTCCTAATTTTTGTGAAGTTTGAGTTCAGAAGATTTGAGTAGATGTTTAAACCTATCTTGCCCACTTGCTCATCAGACTGCCTGAATAACTAGGCTATCATGCATGCTGTGGGTAAGCTCTCCTTATCTCTTCTCTTGCATATGTTTCACTTTACCTCAGTAATTAAACATTCATTGGACAAGAAAGAGGTTAGGGAAGTCAAGCATGAGAGAGGAAAGCCACGTTACTGCTCCAGTGGTTATTTAATTAGTTAAACAAAGTTGGACAGTTTCAGAGGACACAGCTGAGGAGATCTAATAAGCTTGTTGACTCAGGTACTCTGCTGGAGAGACAGAAAACTTGTGCTGGAGTCTCTTGTCCATATTAAGCAGCCTGAGGACAGCGAGTGGGTCCTTTGCAAATGAATATCCTAACCACTGTTGTTTATGGAGACATAACTTGTGAGAAAAGGATTTCACTGGATTTGTGAAATCAAATCTAATTGGAGAGTTGGTTGGGAAGTGAAAGATATGTCAAATGCAGTTGCCAATATCTACATTCTGCATTCTCTTGGTTGGCTAAGATGAGATCCCCATGTCAATGAAAATGGAGCCTATCAGCAGCATTTCACTTCAAATGGTAATTTATAAACCATATTGAAATTCAACACAGGTGTTTGGCATGTGTTGATAAAATGCCTTGGGAAGACTGTATAGGAGTACTCTGATGAGGATTGTATTAGAAAAGGAAGAAAAGGACATCCTGTTGCTCTTTATAGCACATAATACTGTTTTTTTATGGATTTAAAACCTCCTAATGGCTTTTTCCTCTAAGGGATTCATCACCTGTTCAATCATTTACACTCTGGTTAACAGTGCTGCAGTATCATCTAAATGCTATAAAATTTGCTCTAGTTTAGTAAAGCCTCTCACACTTTGATTTATCCTTGCAAGTTTTTTTCTCATAGATATTTTTCCAGCCTACCAGGAAGGTGTGCAGAGAGGTTTCCAGAGTTGTTTCCAAGCACTGAATCACCGGCACTGGTTATTCTGAGGGAATGGGCAAAAGTTCTGTCACATTTAGACTGTAGGATCTGTGTGTTCATGAAAGTGAATGACATACAGAAGTGAGAAATGAGATTTTTCTGCTGATGCAAAGATGAGGCATGGGACCATAAGAGGAAATAGGATTCGTTACTGTGGGGGTAGTAACCTCATGAAAGCTTAGTCATATTTTACTTGCTGCAAGAGACAAAGTAGTTTAAAGTAGGAGGTGACCCAGTGCTCAGAAATGTCTTAGACCCCATCAGCCAGAACATTGTACTTCTTTAGCGATCAGCAGTTTTATTATGAGAATTTTTCTGATTTCTCTGCTCTTAAATATCTACCAGACTCAGGCTGCTGGAAAGTGAATGACCAAAGTGATAAGAGAATAAAGCAGCGAAGGAGGGCTTAACAATAATAACAGTTTTGTAAGCTTTCCCCTTCTAGATTGTTGATTCTGTTGTAATTTGGAAGAGACAAAAAATTGTTACTGAACATTTAGTTCCTTTGGAGAGATGTCTCAAGCATTTTCAATCTATTTCCTATCTATTAGAACAGAAATGCCCCTTTGTCAAAAACAGAATTGGACCTTGCACCATCTGCAGAAATCTGTGCATCGGAACTGGATTCCCAGCCTTGGAGATGAAGCTTTTAGGAGACCGGGAAAGCAGCATTCAAAAAGCCTTGAGACGTCTTTTCTGTTAAAATGGGCAATGTAATCCTGTGCTTTATCTAGGAACTGCTGTAAGAAAGCTAAAAATTAGATGCATCTTTCAAAAGTGGTGTAAACCAAATCATGGTTACATGCATTAAAATGATCATGAAGACCTGAGGAGTGGTTTGAATTATTCGGCTGTTTTCTTCACATATTTTAGTTTCTTAATGTGCTTGCTTAAGAATAATATTTCTTTTTTCTTTTTTTTTTTTTTTTTCCCAATGAGGCCCCTGGGAGTGAAAGGTGATTGGCACAGGGGAGTACATTCTGTGACAGAGTAAATTCCTCATATATAATGCAAAGGCAGAGTCCTTGAGCTAAGGACCCAACTGTGTAGTGTTGAATATGAACACTTACACTGTATGGCTGAAATGGGATAATTTCAGTGATAATTCTGCCAAACATCTCAGAACATTAGGCAAGCAGACAAGCACTTTCTGACTGAAGTGACTCTGGACAAGGAGTTTTCATTCCAGGAGGTTTGCATCTCCACTTCTACCACCATGCATTAATGCATAAGTATGTATAGCCTGTGAGATCGGTGTTGAATATGTCTGATCCCACTGCATCCTGCTGTTTGACAGCACAAACCTGTGCCCTCTGCCCTCAGCTGCATCCAGCCACTGTGAGCTGCTGACAGCTCTTCGGTTGCTGCATGGGCTCTGTGGGGTATCTGGGGAGACAGCTGAGACAGTGAGAGCCCGAGAGAATCACTGGAATGAAGCAACGGCCAGGATTTGAAAAGACAGTGTCACAATTCGCTGATCTTTTCACATTTCCAGAAAGGCTGCTAAAGACTTTAATGGTCATCTCCCTGCTACCGTTGCTTCCGTCTGCTGATTCATTCAGGCCTTTCTACCCTTGACTTGGAAATCTGTCTGCTTTTTAAATTAATTTTTTTTCCTACTTCAGTGGTCACCCAAATGACTTATCTCCTATGTTTGTTGTTCTTTGTGAATGCCCATTTGTTTCCTTTTTCCCCATATTTCATATTTTTCAGGTTCAGGTGCATGTTTTGTTCTCAGTCTTTCCTAAAATAATGCATATCCCTATTGATTCATCATCATCATCAAGATCATTATTATTGCCATTATTATGGTTGTGGGTCAGTTAATTTTGTCCAATTTTGATAGAAGATAAGAACAAGACTTATGCTTTTTCAGTTCCCTTTGTTTCGTTTGAAAGAAAAATCTATATCTGGTATTTATTATTTCTCTGTGTAGCAGATGCAACTGTTAGGTATTATATTTTTTTTCTCTCTTTTTTCTGCCAGATGAAAACTTAGCAAAGTCAGCATCTGTGAACAGTATTTCAGTCTTTGAAGGGCCTTCATGACCAGGCACTCTAAAGAAAAAGAAGAAATTCTGCAGTTTAGGCCTATTATAAAATTCCTTCATCTCCATGCCATGCTCCCTTCCTGACTCCAGAGAAAGGGAACTGTTTATTATTGCTTCTGGCTGAAAGGACTTCAAGGCCCACATTTATCCTTCATAATTTCAGGAAACTGACTGTGACAACTGTGTCAGAGGTGAAGCCAAACTGAACTCCTTTTGCAGTCATCATGAGGAGAAGCGTCAGCTGGGGGAGTCCTGGCTGGCATTAGGCTGAGCATCTTGTCAACATGCAGCCCTCCCCAGACCCAGCCACACAATTAGTTTGAGATGGTGTTTTTAAGAGAAACCATGGTATGTTGCAGAGTTAAGAAGATCTGCTGTGCTGTGGAGGAGTCATCTTTAAGTATGGTCTTAATTTGGTTTTAAGATGACTCTAGGGATAATTTCTGTATCCCAGCAAGAGTCCTAATTACAGATTTTACAGTCCCTCTCTTGTCAAGCCTGTGCCACCACTTACAAAAAGCGACCAAATTTTTAATTGGATGCTCAACAGAGCCTTTCTTCAGACCTGGCCAAAGGTCTTCCTCTGAACCCCAAGTCTAGGACCCCATCCTCCTGAAATACTCCGGGGCGTTAGTCATCTGGAAGCCCTGCAGGTGGAGGAAAGACAGAATTTTTGCCAGTGCAAAGCGCAAAAAGCCCCCAAAAATTCTTTTTCCAAACATTAGCTAAATTTTGATCTTACTTTTGTTTTTGGATTGTTAAACAAAGAAAGGGCATTTTCCACCCAGCCCCCTCTTTACTTTGTGAAGTTTCTCTCCTAATGCTTTTTGTTTAGACACTCAGTCTTCAGCTTTATTATGAAAACTCAGTTTCATAAGGAAAACCAGGAAAGGACAAATCTGCTACTGAGAAGACAGGAGGACCCCAACGATTTATCTTCAGGCACAATGAGAAATAGGTACTGGGAAAGTTGTGAAATGCATCTACTTAACTAGTCTGTAAGAAATCCTGTTCTCTTGCCTTTTAAAGGAGAAACACTTGCATCTGCGGCAAGAGATTATTTCCTCTTAATGCATGTGTGGCTTTTAAATTCCCCTCCCATGATTCATATCCCTTCACCTAGGCTTCTGGATAACATTATTGCAGAAGAATTTGTGTATCTTGTGAGTTTAAAAGAACCAAAAATCTTCATTCTTCTAGATGCCATTTACAGAAAGGATAAATAGATTGTTATCCCACCTGTTTTAACGTTATGCTTGCCTAGCTGTCTAAGGAGGAAATAAAGAGTATTAGAGTGAAATAACAATAGGAAGGAGTTTATTCCATGCAAGGTAATGGTATAGAGATTTGGAAAAGTTGGGACTGAAGTATGGGATAGGAAAGTAAAGAAGCTCAATAGTGAGGGAGAAAGTTGTAAACAGACATTTGGAGGTGGTAGTTGGTGTAAAAGTGACTCGTTACATGGCAAAACTTTATACTTTCAAAAATCTTTAAATCCTTCTGTGAAATATAAGGAATTCTTGAAGCTTAAGGGAAAGGAGAAGGAATAGATCCTAGAAGCACTAAAAATATTTTTTTAGGAACGATAACATTATAAAATAATTTGTATCTTTTCAAAGAGAATGATTCTGGAACATCATCATGAGAGCAAAGAGATTTTAAAATGAAATCTACTTTCATAGACTTCTAGCTATTATCCTGCAAATGTAACGTTGAGTCTCAACCCAGCTCCTATTGCATCTTTAACTCCCTGAAGCTTTTGTGCCTTGTTAATTACCTTGGCATCTTTGTATGCATTTGGAACACAGCACTTAATGAGCAGATCATATGAGCAGCTGCCTTTTATTTAAGGCATGTTGTCGCAGATCAGATCTTAATTATGTTCCTGTATGAAAGAACAAACTACAAACAAGGTTATACATAACTAGCTTCTATGGGGGAAGAAAAAAAGGGGGGGGGGGGAGGGGGAGGAATTCTGCAATTTTTTAGTGGAATTTCAGGTGATGCTGATAATTTCTTTATTACTGTTTTCAGAATATGTATGTTTTCCTAAGGCCCAAGCTCCTGGAGTCAGGTGAGAATATACACTTTTTCATTTCTAAGTATAGAATGCAGATCTTGCTAGGCTTGACTTGGCAGCTGCAGTTCCTGTTTGCTATGAAAGATCCTGGTCTTTTTTTTTGTTACATTTCCTAAGTGAAAGTTCAATCTTAATTGGTTTATAGGAGTTTGATAAAATATATAGGAGTGCTTTGAATATAAGTAGCACATGTTGGACAGTTATAATCAGGCTGTTTATCAGCAATAGTTTAGACTATACTAGTACTGAATTACATACCAGTTGTTCAACACACATGCTAATCAATGACTTAATAAAAAGTGTGATTGTTCTAATGGTTACTTGTTTTTTTATAAATGAAGATGTGTGTTTTTTCCATAACTTTTTTAAGTTGACATTTAGAAATAAAAACTGTCAGAGGATTGAATAGACAAAGGAGAGAAAAATGAATGAGTGAAAATCAGTTGGCAAATGATTATTCCCCACCCCCAGGGGATCTGTGATCAACGTGAAAGTCTTTGACTCTCAAATACAGAATAACAATTAAATTTAACTAAATAAAACCAAACTAACTCAAAATGATTGAAATACTTTCACTCACAAACCCTGATGTTCCTCAAGCATTTTTTAGTTGTCATTCAAGTTGAGTGACAGACAATGTGGCTTTAACAGAGGACATAGCTCTCAGTGCTGTATTACTGCAGATAGACTTTTTTCAACTCTCTTATTTTAGTTTTGTGCTGTCTGTTGAGATGTTATGTTTTTAAGACAAACGTTCCCTATATTAGCTATGGGAACTCACATGCAGGGAATATACTGAGGCTGGAACGTAAAGGTGCAGTAGGTCCAGTGGCAACTTCTCCTGCTAGTTTAGAAAGATATTTCCTCTTCCCACTTAAAAATGCACCTTTCCTTATTCTCTGTATTTCTGGGAGGCAGATCACAGCTGTTCTCTTTAAACTAGGAGACCTTTGCCAATTTTCATCAGCTGAGGATCTGGCTGCTTTTCTATCAGTGTCTTTGTCCAGAGAAGACACCTTTATCCTCTCTCTGTGAGGTGAGAGGTAGTACTGGAACCAGCTCTCAGGGGTGCAATGTCAAATTCTCAAAATGTCAGATTTATTTGTGCATGTGATGGTGTAATTTGGCTTCCTGCTGTGCAAATGAGGGGATTAATTTCCATAATATAGAAATTAACAATGCAGTTGATATTTCTCCGTCTCTCAGCACAAATTAGCAGCTGTGGGTGACAGCAGCCAGTTTAGCCTCCTTTTTATCTTCCCTCCAAATATCCATTGATGAAGACACTTGCCCAGCTAAATTATACTGCATGCCAAATTGGTGTTATCTCCTCCTGCTCCATTTACCTCCTTGTTTGGCATTGAGGCTTCAAGTGTTTCCTACAAGTCATGGCTCTAACTGCCCTTCTCTGAGCAAAAGGGAGGGAGGGGATAGGGTTTCTCCACTGGAGGTGTTGAATCCTGTATGTGGTACACACCCAGGACGGTGAACCCGGAAAGCTGAAGCACAGGTGCACAGTCCCCTCTGCAAACTCTGCTGTGAGATGATAGTTCCTTTCTGAGAAACAAGGCAAACAATTGGGGTCAGCCAATTCTTAAGCCGCCTGGGAAAAGTATTGCAAGCCTGTCCTTTAGAGCCCTTGTAATTTGTGTAGTGGATTTATTGGTGATTGAGCAACATGATGGACTTAGCTGAAGACATAACAAACATATCAAGTCCCTAAAGGCTGTGAGGTAAAATCATCTTATCATGCATCAGGTCCTAGAATCACAGCTGGAAACTCTTGAACCAGTCCACGGATGGGTCTTTTAGAAAAGCTTGAAATCTTGGCTGAAACTGTTAGATGTGGAGAGCTTTGTACCTAGGGTTGGGCAAAGAATATACAGGTCAGTTGGGAACTTCAAACACAGTAGGAGGGCTGCGGAAAGAAGGGAGACTTGCTTTCTCTCATTTTTGTTCCTTCAGCCAGGTCCACTATGGAATTTCACTCAGCTGAGAAACTCTGAAGGTTTCTGCTGAAGTTAATGCTAGTGACTGGCACATGTGCTTTAGTCACCTAAAGCAAACTACAGGATCAAGGCCATGCTTTTTAAACTGGCAAAGGTATAGAAATGGGTCACAGAAGCTTATACGTGACAATGGTTCTTCAATGGTATGGATAATCAATAATATGTTTTTAATACATAAGGGTATGTTTAGTCATTAATCTCAACACACTGCAATGAATTTGGGTTTTTTCACTGCACTAGAGAGATTTTTTCCCAGAAGTAGCATGAAGTGCAAGAAACATCTGAATTTGGCTTTTTATCTCTTAATTGTTCTATAAAGCATTGTAGGCTCTGCATATTATATCTGTCTATAAATAATCAAACCCAAAAGAGATGTGAGAATTAAAATGCTAATAAAAGTTAGTGTCACCAATATTGATAGTGAAGCCACCTAGGCTTCAATCCTATTTGATGAAATAATAGCTGAAGGCACCAGATTAAAGAAAATGCCCTTGTGATTCTGTTTTCCTCCTTGGCTAAGCATATCTGTTATAATGTATAAATAAAAGTGTAATTTCAAGCTCAAATATGCTATAGAATAACATAGTTACGGGCAAGCTCTTATGTTGATCTGTCAGACAGTTTTCTGTTTTCCAAGTAAGAGTTAAACAAGGTGTTATACACTTGGCAGGAGAAGGAAGACATTGGCTCTTAGGGAGGGCAAAGGTCCCAGCGCCTTCTGACTTCATAACTCAGTGGAGGCAGGAACATGAGCCTCCATGCTTTTGCAGATGCTCTCTTATCCCAGATTGTGACTCCTAGTTTCCATCTGTCCCCTGCAATGTTAAGAATCTGCACAAGAGCAGCTGTATGTAGTTGTCCCATAAGCTTCTCTCTCAGTAATAATAATAATAAAATTGTTTTTTTTTTTTTTTTTCCAAAATATGAGAGAAACGTGTTCTTACAGTATTAGTAGTTCACTAGTAGAACTCGGTGCTTCAGTGACACTACTTAATGCCAAGTAAGTAAATCTACAGGCAGTTGCTTTTTTAAATAGGATTGAAAAATCTATATAGCGTAATAACTACCCCATAGTGGATTATATGTTTCCAGACTTTCTATACATTTGTGAGTAGAAGGATATTTACCAGTAGGAGTTGAGATATTAAGCTATCTTTTAACAGTATTTTCAAAGGCTTCTTGCAACTTACTGTAGAGCCTTCAGTGCTGGTCACTGTAAAAAGCTACAAGACTTTGTTGACTACGGGTCAGACTCAGATGGGAGATGGCAGTTCCTCTGAAATCACAGCCATTTGCAGAGCTATTAGAGGCAAATTGATAACAATATCAGGTTTGATACAGTTTCTAGTGCTGATGAGTGACACTGCCCACTTGGGACTGGGACTTCCCTGTTTCTTCTTGCTGGGCTCACTGAAGTGTGGGAGCAAAGAAGGGCAGGACAAGGATAAGTATAAAAGCAATGATACGATGTGCTCCGTGTGTGTAGGTTTTTCTGACTCTAACGATACAACATGTCGCTATCCCCACCCTGGAGCAGCAAGTTCTTCAGTACACATACTTTGCCACTGAATGCTGTGGCTGTTATGTGGCTGATATGCGTGAAGGACATCGTGAGTTTGGTTCTTCTAGCTGATTTTTAAAAATAAGAAAATATTTGAAATAATTTGTTAACAAACAACTTGCTAACTACAGAAAATGTCAAATGTTCATGCTTGATATAGTGACATTGCATGCAATTTCCATCTTTTTATGAACTCATTCTGGACTTGTTACAAGGAATAAAAACAAATGTGCTTGCATCTGCCTTAATAGATGTCTATGATATTTCTACAGTAATGTTTCCAGGAGCTACAGCCTTGAAAAGTGTCACTATGCTCAGGACTGCTATAACTGAATTCTTTACCATATGGTGTTTCTAGGTGGATAGAACTTGTGGAATGATTCAGAAATACTTTTGTGAATGAAAGGGACACATTTACTGTTATCGAATGGGGTCATATTATTCATTGGACAGTATCTGAGCAACTGCCAGCTTCTTGGTGAAAATATTTTCACTTTGAGAAGTGCTCCAACCAGTCATGCTGATATCTGTTAGTAACGTTGCGGGGTTTTTTAAATCCATTTGTTTTAAATGCATGGATCGTCTGCAGAAGAACTATCTTAAACCAACAGAGAGCTGTGTAGTCTAAACTGTCAGATCAGTCTTCATGTGCCATTTGTGGGGAGAAAGAAGCAGAGTCAGTCCATCCTAGGATACATCTCTGACATGAATCGGTCTCTAGAGGCTTGTATCTCTTTTCATTGATTGTGAACCATTAAACTGCTATACTTTCTCTAGACAGCTAAACTTAACTGAGACAAATCCACCAGTGAAGGAGCAGGAGTACTAACAAGTGGCTTTAATAGTGGAAAAAAATAAGCATTGCTATTCACAAGTAAAGTGAATTTGTTACAAAGAACTCATGACAGGAAAATAGTGCGTCAGACTAAGGTAGGCAGCACCCTAGTGAATGAGGAGTTACTGAACCCAGAATGCCCTGTACCCCAAAGTCAGTTCATAAACAATTTACTGAGCAACTATAGGTGTGTATACCTATGGCTGTGCCCATTCAGAGTCCTGCAGAGTGATTACTGTGTGCATTGTCACTCTGTGTTAGTGTCTGATCATGACTTTGTGCAGTAACAGGGAAATGCTGCATGTAGCTTGGAAACAGCATAACCACATTAGTGAATGAGCCAGGGCAGTGCTGCCATATAAATATTGATGATTCAGTGTCTCTGCACAGCTCTGTATTGCAAAGCACTCTTCTGTCTGCTTCTCTGACTTCTGGGTGATCTGGGATGAAGCATGCTCAGCCTTTTCCTTTCTGATCCAAGTATGTTATTAAGGAAAAGAAATAATTTTCTGAAAGAACTGTTTCAGCTATCTTTATTTTCCTTTGGCTTCTTCACAGCAGTGTTTAGACATGGTTCTAACGTGCATACATCTGCTGCACTTCCCTCTGCTTCAGAGACAGTAGCGACTTGTGGCACCACTAATGACTCTGGAAGAAAAAACAGGGGGCTCATCCACTCCAGACATTTGTGCTTTGCATCTCCTATAGATTTTTTTTTTTTTTTTAAAAAAAAGGAGGGAAAAAAAAAAAGCACTTTAGCTACTTGGTTTAAGCTATCTCTTCAGTCTTGCAACTAGATTTTGCTCATGTTCTAAATTTTGATGTGGACACAATACAAGATGGACGTCTCTTCTACATCTATCTGTGTTGATATGCCCAGACGGTCCTTGCCGTAAAAAATATACAGTTTAGGTAAATACAGAAATGACTTTACCGTCTAAGGAACAGGACTGACATCTATAAGATGAGAAGATTACATGGACTTACTGAGTTCTTCAATAAGAAACTTAACCAGCCCTTGCCCAACACCTCCACCTTCCCCAACAAATACATTGTATTAGAAATATTTCTGGGGATCCTACAGCAAGCCAGATGAATTTGTGTTTGGTGACTATTTTTTTTGTTTTTGTTCTTGGTTTGTTGTTTTTTTTTAAAGAGGGGTTTTCTGCAGAACTTCATCAGCTTGTGATTCAGTTCAACTACTTGTACAGATACAGTCAGCTACTCTGTGTGACAAAGAGAACAGAAATCTGAATTTGCTGAAATAGGACATCTCTTCCTCCTCCTTGTGTATATTTGTTTCCTCCTCTCCATCTAGCCAGCTTTACACTTACCTGGGCAGTTAATGTTCAAGCTCCCCATATTTATGCTAAGCTCCTGCTTGTGCCAGAGTAACATTCAGATACCTCAGAGTACCCCTCTGCTACTCTGTCATGATTAAGCACTGACCTGGCACAGCTCTTGTTTTTGCAAAGTGGTGCTCTGTTTTCCTAGTGGGTGGACTTTCAAACTGACTGTTACATGACTTGTCCCTGTACTTGACATAATATGAAAAAGCAGCCCTCTGAAGCAGTAGACCTTATTCCAGGGTGAGGTCTTTTACTTCATGAAGGTAAATCTAGAGCAACACAACTGGACTTTTTCCCCTCACATGGCCGTGGAGTTGAGCAGAACCTTCTTCTATAACTTTATCAATTCAGTGGCAAACACATTCGTCAGAAGTCCTGCCCCTTTCTTTCCCAATGCACAATTCTGTAATGTTTGTACTAAATTAAATTTTCTTTAGCAGTTAGCAGGAATAGATATCTTCCTTTTAAAAGGGGCAGCCCTGATAGCTATGCTGACCTTACACTGCACAAAGCCAGCATAGAAAATGTGAGTGAGACTCAGTTTTGGCGGTTAGCAGGCAAAACGAGGTGTTGTTTAGCTCACATCTCAGTAGGGATAGAGTATCTATCCAGTGATCTTTTACTGTAATTATTTACATTTTCAGTTCTATGACAGTGCTTTCTGAAGTATGATCTAACTAGTAAAAGATGTCTGAGATTCCTTTTTCCAATGTCAGATGAGTTTCCTACTCAAAAAAGCCTTCTACTGATGTTTACTGCAAATCAGTAAAAGTTTTGTAACATTTTAAGATTCTGTTTTTCTTCCCCATAAAAATCTGTCTGAACCGAAGGAGATACTTTGAATACCTTGTTTTAATTCAAGGGTGTTTTACCTTTATTGTATTTATTTTATGACATGCTCATCGTTGAGTTTTTTCATATGTTATATCAAGGCTTGACATAATTGCTGGTAAGAACATGACAGTATCATTCACCAATAGGCTGAGAAATCTCGCTAGCAGAACCTGTAGGAAATGAAGGCTCAAAACCAGGTTTTTCAATGTGCACACACTAAAAATTTTTGGCATGTTCTGATTAAAGCTAAAAACTTTGACAATGTACTGTAGAGAATTACATGTATCTCTTTCAAATTTTCTGCCTTGAGAGGATCTGTGCAGGTTTTGGAAAACTTTTACTTTAAGGATATGGTATTGAAGGCAAGAAAACCTAGACCAGTACCTCTCATTTTAGTATGAAAGGCATGAGAAATGTTATTGTTATAGCAAAAGGATAACAATACACTCCCTTTTAATACGCAATAGTCTGTGGTTTTAGTATCAAAAGTCAATTTCTTCTGGAGGACTAGCTTGGACAGTCCTTGGAATTGATGCTTTAAAGGTGGGGAATTTTGGTCTATCTGCTTCTCAGCTTTCCATTTTGAATGTCAGCTGTACTGTTATTCTCCATTTCTGGAAAATGAAGAATGAGTTATGAAGGAGGTGATGAGGCTTTTTATATTCTGCCTATGAATATGATAATTTAAATTTAGAAGTTATTTTAATAAGTGTTCAACAATCTCTTGTGGGATGTACATAGTACCTACTATCCTACCAAATCCTTGATATATATTCTGAGGGCAGGATGGGTACTACTTTCAAAATTAATATATGTTTTAAGTCTGAAATGTGGTCTACAGGTCAAACCAAAGAAAGGTTAACAACAAAGTGTAGGGCTTGCTTATTATATACAGAACTATGTTGCTTATGTTACAAATTAGGTCTTTACTTGTAGAACATCTATACTCCTCTGTTTCTGATAAGAGACAGCTTTAAGCTTGATGATATCATGTTGAGAATCACCAGGTGGAGTTATTGCACACATTTTAGAGATTATTTTTTCTGACTACATAAGCACTTTTAAAGACGTCGTTACATTAGTTTTCATTTTGTGAAATAATTTCTGACTGTAGGGTGTACCATAAGTCCTGAGGGGTGCTATTTTCCATTCTTAAACTCCCCACCTAGAATCTTTTCTGCTAGCCCCTGGGAAGTAAGCAGTTATATCTAGTCCTAGTATTTTAAGACAGCTGTTTGCATATTGTTTGCAATTGTCTCTGTTTTACTCTGTATAAACTCTGACTGTGTATACAGTGTAAGTAAACATATTGCACAATATATAAACCTGAATTGCACAACAGAAAAGTTTGTAAAGGTGAGGAAATATGCAGCTACTGATGGGTAAGTATAGGTCGTTGCTGTTAACTGTGGAAAATGAGTCAAAATCAACAGAGATCATGGAAAGAGGGAAGCTGCCTGGTTGAAAGATGCTGCAGGAGGAGAGATGAGGAGTATCACACAGGGTCCTTGAAGACACAGGAGAATAAGGGTAGATGGAAGTGAGAGATGAAGACAAATCCTGTAGGGAATATTTGGAGAAGAGTCTAGAAGAGGATAAGGAAATGGAAGAAAAGGCATGGGAAGGATGGATGATGTAACGCTGATTGAGAAACACACTGTGGCCCTTGGGGTATAGGGCAGACAGGCAGGTATAAAATAAATTTGGAAAACACTGCAGGAGAGTTTTAACCTGGCTCAGGCTCACGCTGAATGTGAGCAGCAGCAGCGCAGGATGGGTGAGATTATGACAGGTGTCTGTCACCATCAGGCTTCCTGCTGAGGGGACAGAGGAGCTGTATCTATCCCAATCTAACGAAGGCATATTGATTAATTAGGCATCTGCATGCACAGTTATAGCTCTTCTGTCTGAATGTCAGTAAGATGACGTGAATGCCTACTTTAAATGTCAAAATATTCTTTAGCTTGTAATCATATGTGTTTCTTTTGCTCTTTGGAGTCAATCCACTGAGATCTCTGATTCAGAGAGTGATCTTTCAAAGTCAAGTTGGTATTTGAACAGCACTTAATATCTGCCCCAAAAAATCTAGACTAAATGAAGCCACTCTACATTGCACTCTAAACTGGGGGAACATCTACAAATACTTAAATAGTAATTTAAGAATTAAGGAATAATTACTAGGGATTAACTGGTTGCTTACCATGGTTTTGTGGGGGAATTATGGTGTCTGTCCACCTTGCAAACAAAAGAGTAACAAATTAACAAAGAAGTCAAATCAAGGAAAAGCTCAAACAGTAAGTAACTTTCACTGAAGAGCTTAGCACTGGATATGCTTTCTCAGTCACTTTAAATCACTATGGAGGATAGAGTGCTTAGGGATTAGTATAGATTTGCTGAGAGAACCTGTCCTATATGCTACACAAGAGGTCAGTCCTGAGGATCATGTTGATCTTCTCTTTCAGTTATAAACCCATTAAGTGCCCTATAGGACAAACAAAGTGTCCATTTCTAGAAAAGAAAACCTCTCTGGAAAGGGTGGTTCAAGCACATGTCCTATCCTGTATGAAGATACTGAACTCTACCTCTATAGCAAACTGAATCAAAGCCCTGCATACAGACTTCTCAGAGATACATGAAAGTTCATATCCTGTGTAATGTGCAATTGTTTTGTCCACAGAAAGTTGACATGGTGAGCAGCAGGAACAGAAACCAAACAGTGGGTCAGCCATCCCAGATATTTACACTGTCACTTGATAATAGGCAGGCAATTTGGGAAATGCTGCTTCTAATGTTCATATGTGCTTTGCTCTACACCAGACCAAATGCCCCATATCTCACTAAAATAAAATAAGAAATGCTGATTTTTTTCCCTATGATGCATTGAGTTAGAGACATCCTGGATGTTCCAGTTTTCAAAACACAAGCTCATTATTGAACTTTAAGCAGCAGGACCTAAAAGGGAAGTAATTCCACATGGCACTCTTATACTACTGGGTTGATGGATACAGAGAAGAGGAGAAAGTGCCCTAACAAACACTTGAGGACCTGATTCCCACCTCCACTTTTTAGCTTGGAGGCAGAATAAATTCTGTTTGTGCATCTTTCTCTTCTTCTCTCTGTCCTTTTGTCAGATGACATTTTATTGTCCCCCTGTTACTAAACTGATATTGCAAGAGATTACCTATTGTGAAGCTGGAGAACGAAATATTGCCACTGGCTTCTGTGCCTTACATTTCTACGAGTTAAGGTTACCAAAATTAAGATCAAGGGCAGGGGAAGAAGGGGGGGACAGGACGCAGGAAGTGGCTAAATGGACAAAATGACAACTTTCTATTTATGAGGATTCTCTGTGAATCAAAGGAAGGTACTAATCAAATAAATGCTTATCGTCCCTTTTGCAACATGAGTATCTGTACATAATTAGGTGTACAAGCTGACAAATCTCTTCTAAGATGACGTGCTGTGGGGTCTGAATCATCACTAATGTTCTTTCACATTTTTGATATGAATGCAAGGAATGTTAATATCCCTGCCTACTTACCTTCCAATAGATGTAAATTTTGTAGCAGCAACTTGTCATAGAAGGAAGTGGAAAAGAGAAGAAATATCTGTTAATTTCACTGAATGCTACACTGTGCTGATATAATTACACTAGGAAATTCTTTGATTCTTCACTGGGATGTAGAAGTGCAATAGAATGTCCTTGATTTCTCTGCATTTTTTGAGAGGATTTTGTTATAATTGTTTTTCACTTCTAAGGGAGAAATTCCCAGTTTCAGAAAGTCCCTGGATGTGAGAAGTGCTTTGCTAAACAGTAAAGAGGGACATGTGGCACATTCACATTTCTTGAGCACTCTTCATACAAGTTCTTTCCAAAGATCTCCTATTTTAAAATTTGTCTTTATTGACACTAGTGATTTGTATTGTATCAAATGAGTCATATATTTGTCCATTGGTGTTGCCATTGTTTGCTAGTTATTATGTGCCCATTCCTTGCAGTGTCCGTAGGGGTAGATGTAGTTGGGTACTGCCAGACTGGATCAGACCCAAGGCCTCTAGCAGCTGTATTCTGGATCCAACAGTGATAGGCATAATAATTTTTAGAAGGTATTAGAAATACTATCATGAATATTTCTCGTATATGCCTATTAAAAATCCCACTCAGTCCGCAGGTAAATAGAGACTGGCTTTAGCCTAGGTGTTCCAGATTTTCTCTCTCTCCTAAGATGTTATTTTTTGCACCATTAGTAATTTGAAAATTTTATGTTTTGGAATGTGCAGTTGCTCTAGGAATCAATCTGCCCAGCCTCTTTTGCCCACTGAGACCCCTTGGCAGTGAAGTTTACAGTCTTCTGGAAATTTTTAACTGCATCTCAAGCACAACTATGGTATCTACCTTCATATTATGGGAAAAGGAGAATAGAATTCCAAATCTAAGTTTGAGATGACTGATTATTCTTTCCTGTTTTTTGATTACACATTTTATCTGTCACATTATCTGTCTTTTTCTAGAATAAAATTACCCAACACTAGAAATGTCTGTTCATGTAAGGGTGCTTCCCAAGCTGCTGTTTTCTTTCCTTTTCAAATTGTTTCTAATGCT
Organism: Leptosomus discolor; assembly: GCF_034619465.1. NCBI lineage: Eukaryota > Metazoa > Chordata > Aves > Leptosomiformes > Leptosomidae > Leptosomus > Leptosomus discolor. The sequence continues at coordinate 15,932,096 of NC_141395.1, read as the reverse complement.
GCAGTGTCACTTGGGAATGAAGTGAATAGAACAGTGCAGATGTAACAGATGAGGCAAAACAATTTATTTATTCAATCATTCCTTATTTTTCACCACATCCAACATACCAGCTAATATTGTACTTTACTCACTTTGTGTTAACTCCAGAGCTTCCTGCCTAGAAGACAAGGTCAAAGTGATGAAATACCATAAAAGAAACACCATCCACAGGATTTCAGTTTGTAAAAGGATCACGTGAGGGGATTATCTTCAGTAAGAAAAATTAGAGTAAGATGACATAAGCAACTCCTCCGGGCTGTGTATTCCTAGGAGGTACGTGAAATATCATCATCAGGTCTGTTCTCATGGGCTTTTCTAGTTTTGAAGGATGGCAAATTAGGCAGATTTGGATACCTGATCTGGGATTACGATTTCATCTGATACAGGGCATGCCTAACAATTGCCTCTAACTTTAATCTCTGAATAGTTTTGGGCTCTGCAGTTGCTTTCAAAGCTTGAAGGGTTCTGTTCACATGCGATACCAGTTCATGTGTACCATGTATGAATGAGTAATTGTGGCAGATTTGGTACAAGTACAACCAATGATTTGTGAGATCACAATGATCTCAGAAAATTGTCATCACTTTACATAAACCTCACTATAAATCACACTGCCATACCTGACCTGTTTCACCTGAACTTGAACATCAAACCTTAGAGTCATAGAATCATAAGAATCATTAGTTTCGAACAGACCCTTGAGATCATCAAGTCCAACCGTTGACCTAATATCACCATGCCCACTAAACTATGTCCCAAAGTGCCACATCTGTATTTTTTTTGAACACCTCCAACTGAATTAGGCCAAATGAATGTTGCTATATTGTTTCACTGGGGGTAAGATGAGGTAACCTGCTTCCCTCCACAACCCTGTGTTTTCGGTTAAGCTCAGATTTTATATTTGGTATTATGAGAAACACAGTGTTGCTGTGAGGCACTGCTTTCTACCTGGGACCCAATGGCTAGTTCCATGGGTCTGTGAATGGTAACAAACCAAGGTAAGCCTGTTGCCAGTAAGGTTAAATTAACAATGTCATAGCCTGCACAAATGTTGTAAATTAAAAACTGCTGAAAACCACTTCAGTCTAGCCAACAACTACTGGCAAAGTCCTCACCTGGCTTTTGTGATGCTAAACTAATTGTCTGTGAAAGAAGAAAATGTGAAAGAAACTAACTCTAGTTTCCCTGAATGGTTTGAAGAGGTTTTCTTTCACTGTCTTGTTATAATTGTAGAGTGTAACAACCTTGGGGAACTGTAGGGGGAATATTAAAATATAATGAAATGCCTTTATTTCTTTGCTGTGCTCGCATGTCTTAAATAGATGGGTAGTCTCTGCTGGAAGAAAGGAAAAAAAAAATATCCGTAGGTTATTATACTCAAGGCCAAAAATGAGTAATCAGTGAATTTAGACTGCCATTTCATGTCTATTAACATGTTTACAGGGAGTAGGGAATTTCAGCCTGGAATCTTGAATTGTGTGGAGGGGAGTCTGCCCGCTTTTCAGAGGGTGAGGGGGCTAGCACAAAAGGCAATAACTGTGGAAGCTTTCTCTTCTGAGGAGAAAATATTCATACCTTAACAAAATGGTAATGACTCCAAATTGCCATAATCATAGAGTAAAATTACATAAGGAAACTGAGCAGTTTGTGACATGCAGAAGCAGGTGTATTGACAATGTTTAAAAGTAATAAGATAGTTTTTGGAATCAGAATACAGTAAGATGAGATAGATTCTTCTGTTAAGAAGGAAAAACATGCATCTAGTTGCTGTAAGTCCAGATATGAGGAAGCATTGACATTCCCTTTTTACAGGGGAGTGAGAGGCACCGTAGAGTTCAGATCTCCACTACAGATCTTTCTGTAAGGTATGTCTTCTCATCTCCACTTGTCCTGCAAAAATACAGAAGCCTGACTCTTACAATGCAAGCTGAATCATCTTGGACCAGCAAATGGAAACCAGCAGCTAAGAAACAGTAGGGCTTAGTGTGGGAAACATGTTGTGATCTTGAAAATCTCTTTGAAAAGGAATTGCAGCTCAGAGAGTAAGCCATGCCTTTATAGTGGTAGGATTATATTGCCTAGAATGACGGTGACATTCAGTGGCTTCTGCCACAGCCTACACTATGTATGTGGCACTTGTCAATATAAGCTGTGTTGAAAAGCACTTGTCTCATCTCACGCAAATAACAACGTAGTTTTTCATGCTTGTGTTGTCCATTAGTTCAATGGATCCTAATTTTACCTAAGAATCTGGCAGAGTCTGGCCTATGAACTGTGAATTCTGATTTAGAATGTCTTGTGGATCACCTTATCTAACCTGATAGACCCTAGCCTAGTGAGCTAGCTTCCCCTCTGGACAGAGAAAATGATACATCATTCCTTTGAGCTCAGTTCTTAAAACATGGATGCATCTGATTCAGGTCCCTTGGCTCCATAAACTCAGTCCTGAATGACTGAAATTGATGACAGCTGGGGGGGAAAATACACTAACAAAAACAATAATGGCAATGAAAATGTGCTCAAGAGAAAGCTTAAATGGCCTTCTTCTAAATTAATGTTTTGTTACTAAATAAACAACAAATGCTAAACCAGCTGGACCCATTTAACAACAACACCCCACCCCCCAGATAGAATCACTAAGGCGTGTGGTTGAGAGACAGCCAAGATAATTGCCTCTGGTTCTGTTCATATTCAGATTCTGCAACTCCCATTCATGTACTGTTTGCCTCAAGCTATTCAGCCCTGGGCCAAACTGCCCTAGACCTATCTGATCAATCTGCAAATCTCTGGACTTTGTAGCAGGCTCAAGGTTTATGGGGTTGGGGGATGTCTCTGTGACACTCCATTGCACAATGTAAATGGATATCTGCACTGTGGCCCAGCGCTTTTCCCCTCTGTTACCTGGCCTCTGTATTGAGCACAGACAACCTCACTGATGAAGCCAATGGGACTCTGGGGACAGTTGTTCGCAGTTGCAGTGGCGGTGGCCTCGGCATGCAAACTATACTGCATATACATTAGAAAGCGTGTGGTCTCCAAAAGCCGATGTCCAAAACCTTGATGCAGAGTGAGTAAATGCTCCCTGCTGATTTATTCCATTATTTACTAGGTGAAGACAAAGCTGTCAACAATGATATCTCCTTCCCAATTAAGCTCACTATTACAGTCCATAAATCACAGCATGCCTTCCCTGTGGGGAAAGAAACCTGTACAGTTTCTGAAGATTCTTGTAAACACAGTGTGTAGAAAATATCTATGTTTTTTTAACCAAGTGCATTCCATCATATTGCCTTAATATCAAATCATGACTAAGGCTATTAAAGAGACCAGGCAATTGTGTTATTCTTTAATGCCAGGTGGAGGTCTGCTAAAGTGTTTTTTCTCTCACGGGAGACTGCTAATCATTTTGATTGCTATTGTCTTCTAGCCCTTTCCCACCAAATCATAGAAAATAGGATTACAGAGATTTGTATTCCCTTGTCCTAATGCAGGATCAACTCTACCTATGCCTGTCTTCATAAAAACACCCAGTGACAAAGCTGCCAACACCTTTCCCAGGGAACTGATTCCAGTACTTTGCTACTTTAATTCAGGAAGTTTCTATTTCTGAACAGTTTGTTTCCTTCATGCTACAGTAGAAGCCTATTGCTTCTTATCTTGGACTCTTTCACTTGTACTTAGATTTCAAATTCATCATAGGAGATTGAGGTGATTTTTCTTTTGTTTTGATTTGGATTTAGGTTTTGTTTTGTTTTGGTTTGTTTTTTTCCCCCAGAAAATCCTGTAAGAATATTACATGAGTATTGTGGGACTGCTAGTCCTTTACATATTGGTGCAAACCAGGATGGGACTATAGAGGCTGCTCGTAAGATGACAGGCTAGATACCCTATAAGAAAAAAGTCCTAAATTCTTTAAGAAGGTTTCCCTACTCTTAAAATGTCAATGAAAGTCACAATGAAATGTGAGAAACTGCTGTGGCAAAGCCCATTAATATGCTGGCTGCAGAGAGTGATATGGCTCCACCTGTGCTTTAAGTGACTGTATGAAATACCCCAGTCTTTGGTTAAGGAGGCTAATAACCCTAGGAAATGTGCAGCATGAAGTTTCATAAACTCCTACCTCTAAGGAATTTTGTTAATAAATCTATCATTTTAAAGATGGAGAAAACCCAAGCCTAAGTAAGAGCTAGTACAGAGAACTCACATTTAGCAAGGGTACAAGTTAGTTGCAGCTCTCTATAAGTCTTTCCCATCCAGACTGTACATATCTGGAGGTGAATGTGCTAAGTGCGACAAAGTGCACACCTCTCTCCTGTCAAGGAACATGAGCCACTACCTTGAGTTAGTGAGGGTTTCCTATAGCTGTGATGGTCAAGTATATAGTATTAACTTTGCCTAGTCCCCTGATTTCATTGGCTTGACCTGTCCTATTTTTGCAAACTAAGTATTTGGGGTTTTGTAGGGTTTTTGTTTGTTTGTTTTGCGCCTTTTTTTTTTTTTCTTTACGGCTTGGAAGGCTGAAAAGTTGCTAATCAATAAGCAGTTCAGCATAATTATCTCTTTATTCATGGTGTGCCTACGTGGCTGCCCAGAGAGAACCGTAGTTGCTGTGAACAATAAGAACGAGTATATCATGTCATTATAAGAGTAGTTTCCAAGAGACTGAAACATGTCTGTACATAGTGTTGTGGTTTAGCTGTTATACATATTCTGTGACCCTACAGAAAAAAATTGTAATAATTAATCCAAATAGCTGATGATGTACTGTGCATAAACAGAATTTGTGTATATCTGATTGACACAGTACCGAAAATGTCTGTGCGCATTTTGTGGCTAAAACCTGGTTTATTTGTGCTAGTGGCTACACACACACGCATGTGCACACACACCTCACTTTGTGTACCACTTGCTTAGAAGTGAGATAGGTGGAGTAGATGGATGTAATGATCAAGAAAAATATTAGAAGGATTTGGAGAAAAAGGATAAAGCACTTGGTTTGCCAGATGGAGCAATCATGCTGGGTCCATACTGCTTGCTGCTGAAGGATATCCAATGGGACCTAGCTGCTATAGGGATGGAAAAGTGCAAACCGTGTTGGACAAGCATCTGCCTCCCTGCTCTCTGACCAGGTCCAGTGTAGGTACCCCTTTCAAGCAGAGGGTTTTCTTTGGGATGCTCCTGTCATCTTCCCCTCTGCTGCCTTTTTCACTCTTAGAGGGGTTAAAGGTTCTCCCATACCCTGAATCCTTCTGTGGGTGGTGTAAAACAGAGTTTAGGAAACCTAATAGCAGAAATGGAAAGTCTGCACTGCTTAGTGTGACAATATCAACCTCCTCATACACCCAGATACAGGTAACTGAACGAGCACTGGTCAAATCAAGTCTTCAAGTTTGATCCCTAACCATGGAATATAAAAATAAAATAACTATGATGACATTTGAGCTTTTTAGGAGACCAAATAGATAGTTTCTGTGCCTTTGCTTTAAAGGGAAGCATGAAAGTTTGTTCAGATAGAGGAAAAAAGGAAGGACTTAAAATTCTTGCTCCAGCTAGAATAAAAGTGCTGAAGGAATTGGAAATGACTAGGAAGTAAACTAGAAACATGAGATTTTTGAAACCATGTGAGAGATTACACATTCCATTTAAACTAACAAAACAGGCATCCTTAGTCTCAGAGGAACATACGACTAGAAAATATTTCGTAGGTAATCAAGTCCAATCTCTTCTTATTATATACAGTGCTGCTCATAAACTGATCAAACTCAGTTTTAAAAATAAAAGGATGGTGAGGAATGCCTTTCCTTCACTACTGGGAGGCTTTTCCAGAATTTCAGTACTGAGGGTTGTAAATTTTTTTGCTTTCCAGTATGGATGTATTTATGGCCAGTTTGCTGCAGCGTAGGAGGTTTTACTTGTATTGTCTTTACACGCTTATTGTTCCTGATTACAGGTTGTCCTTGCTCAGGTAAATGGGCGCTTTGGATACTTGGCATGAGAAGTGTAGTGCTTGTGCAAAAGAAAGCAGCACTTGAGATAAGGGTGACTGCAGCCACTAGAGAGAGGAAAGATTACACTTACTAGGCCTAAGAACTGCAATACATATAAATAAATCCTTTAAATTTGTTCCACTGGGCATTTTTTAAACAAGTCTTTTGTCCCTGCAGTTCTGAAACACCTAAATTGCTTACACAGGATGTGGTGCTACCAGATGTAACAGGGGAGGTGTCACCAAGCGAGATGGAGTGCTGTAGCCTCAGCAATTGCTGAAGCATTTCCATCCAGAATATAATGACTGGGTTGAGAGCCTGAGATACCACTGGTGTTTATGTCTTGGTCAACAAGTAATGCATATTTCATTATTTATACCGCAGGTCCACTCTGAGCTTTCAAACCTAAACTGGAAGCAATATTTACCAAAAAAAAAACCCAAAAACAAACAAAAAAAAAAGGAGCCTTTTCTGAAAGAGAAGCTGCTGTCCTTAGGCCTCTTCTGAAGGAAAAGTACATAAAATAGCCATTATGGAGCTGGACACATAATAGTAGCAACAGAAAGAGGATATTAATAAAGCAAAACCAGTGACAAGACTGCTTGAGGTGAGCGATTATCCTGCATCGTAGACACATACTGTTGTTATTTCTAAACTGGAAGATGAAGAGGCCCTGGAAAAACTCAGAGAGATCATGCTGTGCAAGGTGCTGTATGGTCATTTGTTTTATTTTACCCCCTACCTTGTGTCCACTAGTGCTCCCAAAACTGTAATTCCAAATGACATTGAACTTCTTTCCTTGCATGAAAACCTATGTTACTAGATTTCATTTTAAATGATGTATTTAGCACGCTACAGAAAAATGCTAGAAACCTTCAAAGGAATCTGATCTAGTGGAGGGTGAACTGAAACCCGTGGGCTGTCCCACAGTGTGAGAGAGATTTAAAGTGATAAATAGCAGTACTTATATTTTCTGTACATGTATGTGTTTTTGCACACAAATTACAGTAGCAAGCTTACCCTATGTGGTCTAAAGTAGGCTCCCTTCCCCATGAAAGGTTGGACCAGATGATCTTCTGAGCTCCCTTCCAACCTGGGCTATTCTATGAGGACGAATTGTTAATTGTTCAATGTCTTTGATGCAGTTTCAAGGTAAGTGCAAGCATCCCTTGACTAGGTGGGGGATGGATGGAATCCAGATTTGCTTTGCTGTGGCCCTAGGAAGGGAAAAGTAATCTCTTGTTTATTAACAGCTGACCTAATAGAAGAAAATAAGCAACATATTGTCTCTAGGAGTGATCTGCTTATGAGGTTCCATTCCCTTTCATGCTGCTCAAGCAGAAAGGAAAGAACAGAACCTGGCCTGTAGAGAGCACCGGAAATCCTCTCTGGGCCCCAGAAGGGTAGAGCATGTTGGCATTACTGACAGTGACTTGATGTATTGAGTCAATGGAGAATAAAGACATTCTTCTTTGTAACACAAGCCTGTCTACAAATGAGCTCCCAATACTCTTTAAAAGAAAGAATCCTTTATGAACCAGTCATCCTTCAGCAAATCAATGCTCAACTATCAGAGGCTCCAGCCTCTAGAAATACCCTCTGAAGAATTAAATTACAGACTGTGAGGGTAGGATTTTATCTTCTGATCTATGTGTGTGGTACATAGTTTTGCTTAGATACACAGGCTTTCAATATTTAATTAGATGCTGTAGTCATCAAAGACTTTGGACAGGGATGGTTTTTGTCCCTTCTTTAAAAGAGATGCTAAGACAGTGATTGTTGTTCACTAGTGGGGAGCAAAGTTCTAAGGAAAATAGATCAACGTCTTACTGTTAACCTCATGCTGTGGCACTTTTCGTGGAAGCAGGTCTGAAATGTGGTGTAACAACTGAGACTGCTTTCAAGAAAGTTTTTACACCTTCTCTATATAAATACTAGCTTTCTGACCTATTCTATTGTTCTTTTTTAGTATTTTACCCTTTTGAAAACTGATTTTGATCACTGGCTCCACCTAACACAATTGAAAGGGCTGTGAGAAACAAGCAAATTGTGTTGAAGGCAAGAATGATAAGCTCAATCTGTTGCAATGAAGAATTACACTCTGATTAACAAATGCATGTCTGCTCAGAGGGAGTACTGGGAATCATCCATACTTCAGTTCGAATGTGTTCAACCCATGTTGTTGCTGGACCTGTATCAGACATTGCTTGGTTTGAGCACTTTTTCCTACTCCTCTCTCTTGTTTCTTCTCTGTCTTCCTTTCAATAATAGACGGACTCATCTATTGTTCCTTTGCTAGACCAAAAACATACTGTTTGGAATATGACTCCCACTGTTCCAGTGTGGTGGTATGGTGCTTTCCAGCTGGGGCCTGCCTGCTAGCTCCAGGCTTTTCTCCAGGCTGTTCCTGTTACTGCTTGTCTTCAAGTATTGTGGCAGCATTCACATATCCCAAACTGTTGGGACACTACTGTTCTGGTGCTATACATGCAAGCAGAGAAGGGAGGAGAGGAATCCTGGCATGGTTAGTTCAAATAAAATACTGAATGAAAGTGTGGCAGGGAATATATTGACAAAGATTTCAAATGTGCTCAGACAGCATTGTGAAGAACAACATGAGCGATGGTTACTGAAAGTCTAAATAGAGCCAGAGCTATCCTAACTGATCATAATTTTGTTCTGGTTGCCTAATAAAAATTGTGAAGTTTCATGGTTCACTGCATATTTGCTAGCAACCCTAGCTCAGTTATGTATCCATCCCAGTTGCTTCATGGGGAACATGGCTGAGAGCTGCTAATTTCTGCAGCTGTCTTGGATCACTTGAGGATCTTAAGGGAGTTGTGCACTCCTGGAGATGATTTAAAACCAACAAAGACAAGACGGTTAACCAAATCAAGCACAACAAAGAAAAAACAATTAAAATGGTGTAGATAGAAGCTCTTCAGTAGGGCATCTTGATTTGTGTGTGTGTTACTATTTAGTGCCTTAATTACTTATGTCCTTGAGAAAATTTCAATAGTTACTAGAATATTTCTAGCACCGAAGAAAGTCCACATTTCAGCTTGAGTTCCTGCAAAACGTTACATTTAAAAGGGCAGGAGAGAGGGATATTCTAGGCAAAAAGGATAAAACGAGAACAGTCTCTTCCTCCAGCTGGAAAAGAGAATATATGTGGACAGCCATAATTTACAGCTCCTAACTAGACAGTTCTGAGAAGAACAAGACATTTTAGCAGAAAGCTAAGGATTTTGCTGTGGCCTATACAACAAATTCATGACTGTGGCGTTGCACAGAGGATACTGACACAGGTTCACATGTGTGAATTTTTTTTTTTTTTTTTTTTTTTAGCGGGGTCTGTAACATGTTGACTTAAGGGCAAAAATAACTTTTTGGGAAAAATGCAAGACAAAATGGGACAGAGGGTGAAGAAGAAGAGTGGGAACTCTATAACCCTTCCAGTAAGGGATCATTTAGTAATCTCCAACCATGTGGCTTTACTATAAGCAGTCAAAGGGTCAATCCTTTTCAACTTTTAATGAAACAAACCTGGTTTGATGCTTTTCCTTTCCTCATTCTGAAACTGCAGCTGAATGTGACTGTTCTTAGTGAAAACACTTTGAAGTGTTGAAAAGAGTTCTATCAAGCATTGTTTTTCACCTAGTAATATTTACCAGAAATGGATCTCGATTTAAATGGATTTTCAGAGGATCAATTTGCTTTAACACTGCCTCCAGAACTTGATAGATCAGTAGAAATATGGATTGGAGGATGCTATGGCAGATGGAAGGAGAGATGTTCAGATCTGCAATTCTGAGCCTGCTTTTTAGACAGCGGCATTCATAAGCCAAAATCTAAGCTTCTGAAAAGCTATTTGGGATGATTTTAAGCAACTTCTGTGGCCATGAGAAAGTTATTGGGGGGAATTTGTTTGACGTTTTTAACATTGAGTGGAATGTTAAACTGAATAGATTTAATATGTGTTCTTTGTGGAATGAAGTTTCAGTGTTATGAAGGATAGGAAAAATTGGTTGCTTTTGTTTGTTTGTTGTTTTTTTTGTTTGTCTGGTTTCCATTACTGAAAGCTAATTCAGTTGTGGGGTTCTGATCTCCCAAGAAGCAAAAAAGAGCCTTAAGAACAAACAGAGCACTGTGGGTGAAGCCTTAAAAACAACATTTGAAACAAAGAATGACAGTATTTGCACACCTGCATCTGCACTGAAGAAAGGTAATAATCTGTAAATGCACTGAGGACTCCTGTGTTTCTATAACAATAATTCTTTGTAGTGTAAAATGAAGTTTCTCTTGAAGTATTTTATAACTAAAAGAGAGTGAAACATGGGTGTCTTTCCAAAGAAGAATGGTAGCTAACCAAAAAAATTTGTTTTCATCAGCAAAATGGAGAGGCATGGTGGCCAGAAAGATGAAGTTCAGGCCAGTTTCTCAGAGCATGTTACATGTAACCTTGTCAAGCCTAGGAGCATCATTTATGCATGCTATGTAAACTCCCAGGGTATACGAAGGGAATACAAAGGACATGCATCACATTTCTAGAACAAATCTTGGGGCTGAATAAGCAGAGAAGTCAACCAGGGTCCCGGTTGAATGGGGAGAACCTCACAGAAATCAATTTCAGTTTGGGGCCTCTGCGGGCCTCAGAGGAGGAGGAACGATCCTGAACCTGCAATGTGTTCATAAAAGCTGTCTAGAAAAAAAGGTCGTTAAAGTAACAAATTAATTCCTAGCTATCAGGATCATATTGGAAAGTGGGACATAATTTCCGTAAGTATTACAGACTACAAATATTCTGATCAGCTCTCTTAATAGCTAAGAAAATAAGATCCCATTAAATCTCTTTATTAGACACTGAAGATGATGCCATATGTTAGCATCTATGCAATTTCCCCAAGATTTGCAATGCAGGCGTTTGATCAGTGTTTTGGAGATGGACTCTCTTTGTATATGTCTTCCTCAATTACCCAAAGCAGTATATAACTCTTGATGCAGTACACGCCTGCTTAATGACTAGTCACACTGTTAATTGCTATTACTTATTACCAAAGGCTGATAGCTCTGTGCTATGTTAAGAAGATTATAAATACATGGAACCTGTCTATTGCCTCATTCTTCTTTCATCATCCCAAGGTAACCATAAAATGCAATCTTTCTAAGGTGAAACTGTTTTCTACCATGAAGGGACAGAGGATTCAAAATAAGGCAGAATAGAAAAAGATGCTAAGAGAAAGCACAGGGCCCAGTTCAGCAATGAAAAGGGTGACAGGAGAATCAATGCTGACTAGAGAATCAAACACTAGAAGGAAGGAAGAGGGGTTTTCTCTGTTCCTGGACTCTGGAAGGCTGTGTTCTGATCTGGTATCTATGCTTGAACAAAGATGTAGAAATACAATATACTGTATAAACACATCCATCTATGTGAATTTTGAATGCACCAAATCCCAAGGTTTTCATACTTCATCAATATACTTTCCCAACCTTTTTGCTGCAGGAATCAGCGCTCTCTGCAAAAGTGTTATAACATACTGCTGTTTGGCAACAGAAAGAAAAGTCTCAGATGGGATCAATTTTGCAAATGACTGACTTCTAAAAAAATACTACAGAGCGTAGTTCACAGAAACAAAACAAGAGTGAAAAGTTAAACCCAAGAACAGAGTCCTGGAGGCTCTGGTGTGTCATCGATGCAAATGACTAGAAGATCCAAGGCTTAAGGAAATTAAAATGTCATGCTTCAGTTCAGTTATAGTGCTTAAAGTTATGTTTATTTCCCACTATTTATACATGCAATCTTTAATGTGCTCGCAAATGTCAAGGTAAGTGCTATTGTTCATTAAAACATTTTGTGGATCAACGCTTTCATGATACTCAAGGAGGAAACAATCTTCTCCATTATTTTCTGTTTTGACTGACAAATTAACTAGCCTACATCTCCAAAGAGGTCTGGTGATAACAGAAACATATCTTTTTTACCATACACTATAAATATTCATTAGAAGGCCTGAGAACCCAGTGGTTGTTCACGAGGCAAACTCTTACTAGAGCAATACTTGCAGTGAGAAATACCACTTACCCAATTACTTCATGTCTTTTCAACCTGTTACACTTAGACCTTGATAGGTCTTGGCAGACCCTTTTCATTATTTTCCCTTCTTTTACTAGCTGAAGGTCCTTCCCGGGATAAATCGTTGTTTTGGTGTCTTCCTTCCAAGTTACAAAGTCTACATGAAAGTCACTTCTTTCCGTTAAGTGTCAGTTTGGCAAGAAAAACCTGTATTTTGGCAAAAACAAACAAACCATCCCAAGCCCCCCAAGAAAATAATTTCTTTTTTGGCTTGCATGACATTTTTGGTATCAATTGCAGTACATCAAGTTTTGGTACGCTTAGCAGTCCCGATTAATTATGCTGTTATCAAGTTTTGAACACTTCTGCAAAAAGCTTTATTGAAGTAAACTATTTGTATGCAATTAATTGAGATTTTTGCATCATTCTCCTAGTTATGGAATACATACTATATCTCACTATATATCACCATTACCAGAAGAATTATCACAACTGTTCTGACAAAGCTTTTTGCTTATATAATAACCTACCAATCAACATTAATGAATGACTCTTCACAATACCCTTGAGGTGGAGGCTTTATAATGCAGTCAGGGAAGTTGAGGTACAGAGCTATGGTTTTGCCTGTAATTGTTGCATGCTGGAATCAGAATTCTTCTCTATAGTGCTTCCAGCAGCTGATTTAACCATAAGAGGATCCTTCCTTTCATGCATCTCCAAAAGTGCAATCAAAACACCGTGATGGTCTGATCAGCCGCTTCTGTGATGCACAGATGTGGTGTTCAAGGGGCAGGAGCAAAGCCAGGCAGATGCTAATCCTGAAAGAGATGTCTCTTCAGATGCAATATCCTCTTAGAACAGTTATAATTTGCCAAAGTCAAAGCAGTTACTCTGGTAAAAAGTGAGTGAAGGAATGAAGTCTCTGACTCATTGTATCATTATTGGCTTGTTTCTGGGGAAAAAAAAAATAAAGTTAAAAGCCTGTGATTGACAAATCTAAGTTAGACAGGTGTACACTTCCTAAACGCTGAACTAGTCCCATTTTTTTTTCTAAAGAGCATGCCAGAAAATGAGATGAGAGAAAAAATAAATAAGCAAAAGGAGCTACTTTTAATTAAATTATAGTTAATATTTGAGGTCTTATCCAAAGGCTTCTAAATTCCACAAAATCTATTGGTTTATCTGGACTTTAGCTCAGGTTTTTATTGTGGTTAGAAGTAAAATTTTCATGAAAACTCTCAGATAAGTTCTTCTTTAAATGCTCATTGACTGATACTCTCTTCATCTGTCAAAGGCTTGATCTGAACGCAGTATTTCTCAGTTAAGACAAAAGAGCTTAATTAGTCTCACAGTTTGTTGTTTCATGTTGGGAAAATACATGATAAACTGGTAAAACAAAAGCAGCCCGAAGGAAACTTCCAACACAAGCTAATGCATTGACTTAGACAGGGACCAGAGCACACAAGGTCAATATTATGACTATCGTACAATGCTGAAAGGTTTTTACTATGCAAAACAGTACCTTTTTTGTCTATACATTTAATCCATTGTTATACCTGACACCACTGCAATTTCTTTAACGATCTAATGCCAAAAGCGTGCATGAATGTTTATGAAAGGGTATGATAGCAACATCTGTTTTTAAACCACCTGGCAAGAGATATTTGGAGGAAAAGAAGACTAAGGACAGTGATTTGAGTTCAGCCATGATGTGTATCAATGACATCTATACTTTGGAAACTAGAGATTTCTTTAAATAAATCACAAAGGTTTCAAGTGGCCAGGTATCATGACCATCTCAAACTACCCCTTATTTCTATAAGTCAGACTCATCTTCTGCATTTTAGTTAACTGTTTACCCTAACACCTCTTATGTCCCACTTTCTTTACTAACTCAGCTCTTTTCCCCTCTAATTTGCTGCTGACTTGGTGTGTAGTACTATAATTTTCCCTTCTTGCCAGTTCTCTAGTTCACCCCTCTCTTCTCTGGATCCACTGAGATAACTTATTCTTTCCCTTATTTCAGTGCTGGAGTTTTGAAAATTATTGTGTGGATATGGATATTGAACTCCATTGAGATGAATTAGCATTTCTGAGTAGGTGGTTGTGAAATTTTAGCTCTAATTTACATTAATCTGAGTACTATTTTCTTATAATATGGACAAAGCTTTTTTTAGATATAGTGGATCTGTTGTGCATAATTCACTGGAAACCTCAGCTCAGATCTCAAAAGCTAATTAATAGTCAAATTAAATATTGCAAGTTATTAGCAAAGGATTAGATAACAAAACAGAACATCATTGTGCCATTGTCTAAGCGTACCACATGTCTTGAATACTGAACACGTTTCTGGCCATTTCATCTTGAAGGATTTAACAGCATGGGAAAAAGTACAAAGAAGGGCAAAAAGGCAGATCAAAAAGATGGAATGACTTATATATGTAGAGAGAGCAAACAAACATTGAGTAGAATAAGTAGAAAAGAATTACAGAGGATATGGTAGACATTAATGAAATATAATGGGACAGATGTACACAGGATAAGTATTCACTTTCTTACCACACAATAACTAGGAACCAATGCAATCACAAGGAAAGCAGGCTAAGCAAACAAAGATTACCTTTCTACCAAAGAGACTAATTCAATTCTGGAACTCATTGGCATAACATGTTTGGAGGACAAAGGTAAAAATGGATTTGAAAGGAGACAGAAGTAGCTCATGGAACAAAACTCTTCAGAATGTATTTTCACTTAAATGTTGTGACACAGGATAAGGGTGACTCCCAAAAGGTGCTCTGCGTCCAGTAGGGAAATACTTCCTGCAGTGTTTTGAATTTTTATTCCTGGTTCTCACTGTTGGGACAAATCAGAGGCAAATGTGGAACTCAGTTAAGGTCAATGGAAAGGTTAATGAGACTGCAGTGATAACAGGGAACTAAAGTAGAAATGGCTTTTCCAAGGTATTTTTATTAATTTTTTAAATGCAGACCAATATTTAAAAAAAAACCCAAACCAACAAAAATAAGTTTCTAGAGCATGAGCTCACCTAATCTTCAAAATCAAACCTGACACTGACTTTTTTAATGTGACTTTTGCTACTTTCTCGGTTCATCAAGCTCTTCAGCATTTTTCAGTACTTGATCCATATTGATTTATCTCAGTTTTTAATAAGGTCACTAAAAGTGAATATCACAACATCATAGCCTCCATGCATAATTCAGCATTTGTTGACACTGAAGGAAGCTAAATAAAGAAAATTTGATTGCTTTTAAAGGAAATTCCCAGATATTTTATTTATAGAGTTAGTGGGTAAAATTCTCCTTCTTTTTGCCTTAGATTTTTTTTTCTAAAAAAAAGGAAGATTCTTTTAAGCCAGTTTATCTCCTTGAACTACTACTTGAATCTACTTGCACCATAGTTTTGTCTTTTCTGTCTTTTCCCGAAGTCTTGCTTGAAGACAGACACAAATTCGTTGAAGTATTTATTTGCCAAAGGAAAAGATCCTTCATGTTCATCAATCTAATACAAAAAAAGAACAATATGACCCGCACTTTTTAATTTTTTTCTTGCTAAAGATACAGTTCTTGTCTGTCTAGTAGCTATTGTGAACAGAAAATTCCTGGGGCGGGGCGGGGAGGGGGAGGAAATTCTCTTTCAAAACAGAGCAAGAAATATCCTGAGAATCTGCTTGTCATCTAGAGCAATTCCTCTATGGTGTAAATCAAATCATGAAACAGTTCTACCCTACAGTCTTGAGTAATTTGGTCCTCTGTCAGCTTCATCTCAATGGCTAAATAAACTGTTTCGTTTGGGCACTGAAGGCCTCTAGTTGCAGAGCATATTGGTCTCCAAAACTGGGTTCTTCATACAAACTGCCTGTTAAGCATCCCAAAAAAACTGAGCTCCTGACTGTGCTAAGGAGCTGTTTGCAGCATGTGTTGGTTACACCCATCCAAACACACAGGCATATTCTCACCCTCTAGTAGCATAGGCAGCTGTGTTCCAGCAGCAAAGAGCTTTCCAGATGATGCCTGTATTTACTATTCATTAGAGAGACACCTTATGCTTTGACAGTGGAAGGTATGGTAATGGAAGCGTGCTACAGTTAACAATGTTTCATTAGAGACTCATTAAGCTTTCTGAAGTAACACCATAAATAGTTCTAAAACTGCTACAATTTGGATGACAATCACCTTTGGGCTGGAGACCTTAACCATAACCTGTGGCCCGGTCCTGTTGTGGTACTGGAAAGAATCCATGTAAAAGGGCCGTAAGATTGCAAGATATGAAGATATGCTGGGGAAACAGTAATTTCCCATGCACCCTCCCACAGAAATCTTCAGAGTCTTGTTTTACTTTGTGATACTAAGCCTTTAGTAGAGTAGCATGATTTTGTTTTCCTTTAAACCTGTATTTTCAGCTCTTATATTGAACTGTGGCTAAAAGAAATTTGAAGAATTCACAGTATCCTGCAGTATAGATGCAAGGAAACAGGTGCTTTTATTTTCCTGAAACCTGTGAAATAAGACAACAATTTTTTGTGCGCTTAGAAGGGAAGCTGAGAACTTTGCTCCTGAATATTTATTTTTTTTTTTCATACTTCTTTCTAACTAATATTATTAATTAGCTATTGCATGGGCCACTTGGGAATTCCGATTAAGCCAACCACTTATGCAAAAATCAATCTTTCAATGGCAGGCTTTGTTAATCTTCCAAATCCAATTTCCATTTCTCACATTCCAGGTTTATTGATTATACTTCAAAATTCTCAGATCGTCTGTCAGGCTTATTGAATTAATCTGTATCTAATAACTTAATTGTCTTGAAAAACAGATGTGCTACTTTCACTGACTGCTAAAATTTGGTTACAGACATCTAAGGAAATGACAGCATACACGCACATAGTTATTTAAAAGCATTTAATTACGTAAACTTTCACACTGAACTGCAGTCAGATTATGACTGTGAAGGGATGAAGGCGTAAACAGACTTCACTGTGTAAAAGAGCAAAGTAAGGTCCTGAAGGTTGTTTACTCTTAGAAGTCCTTAAGAATTGTGTAGAGAAACCTGGCAGAGAGGACTTGGGTAAGGATAATCTCATGGTGGTTTGCCAGGTGGGACAGAATGAACACTTGAAATACTTTCCAAGC
The DNA here is from genome assembly GCF_034619465.1 of Leptosomus discolor. NCBI lineage: Eukaryota > Metazoa > Chordata > Aves > Leptosomiformes > Leptosomidae > Leptosomus > Leptosomus discolor. The sequence goes on along the minus strand of NC_141395.1, from coordinate 15,914,847 downwards.
CTACAGTTTTATGATCCACTGATTTTTCAGGGGCATACTATAGTCTGTTACTAGGTGCTTTTCCGATGGTTCCCACCATAAAATAAGTTTTGCATTTGAGAACGTTTTCACATATTCACATTTCTCACAAATTGATCTAAATGGTAATGTTACATTCCTGTTTCTAGGTATCTTGAATTGTGTGCAAACAAGAGCATGAGACCGAAAACAGGAAAATACTAAATAGTAAACAGAGTATGTAATCGATTCTTCCAGTCAGAAAAGGGTCAGTATTTGTAGCGTTGTTCAATAATTCACAAATCAATTAAAATAACATTATTATTCTCTCTTTCCACTTAGCAGTAACAATATGTAAAGGTCACTTGCCATCTAGTTAGGGAAAAGGCGGCAATTAACACCGGAGTAAAAATGGAATATTCATTTTCTGTTACACAATGTAAACGTGACATGATTTCCTACTAAGATGAGTCTTCAGTAATAACAGGATTGCGTTTTCACCTCATAGAGAAATTAAGGAAGAATTTCTAAATGCTGCACTGACCCTAGAAATCTTGTAATTTCATGTATAAATAGTGGGAGCTGAAGATGTCAAAGGTGATTGGAAGCCTGGTTTCTGTTGTGTTAAATGTCAGCCAAAATAGTTCTAGGAATAGTTCTGAAACATGAAAGAAGGTATTTTTTCTACTCTGTTTACTTCAGCATCTGTGAGTGAGCATTCATGTCAGTACTTTGATAGGATTTTCAGGTGTGACTAACGCTTTGCTTTTGAAATGTCTCCTAGTCTTTCTTTGTCTCTTTCTTTTTCCCCGATAAGCCTCTATTAGTGAAACTTCTCTTTTTTTTTTGCTGACCTCACAACCGGAAGGCAGTGAGGAAGGAGAAAGCTGAACGCACTGAGAACAAGCCATCTCTTGCTGTGGAGCATTGAGCTGCCTTTAAATTAATAAATCCTAGCAGCAGACTTGAGACAGCCTTGGGCTAGCATGACTGCACTGCATTCAGATGCAAGCCAGTAAGTCAGGATATTGTTGAGCTGCACCTTTTGTGCTTGCTGGCTTGGATTCTTGACACCTCTATATTATGCTGCCTCTAACTCTGTTACTGTGCTCTGTTTCCCAGTGTTCATTTTGAGTTTTTCAGCAGTTTCTGACAAGTTTATGACAAACATTCAATGGCTTTCTGTGGCTCCAGATAAATCTCAAAAAAATAATGTAGAATAGCTATTTTGTTTTTTCTTAGTTATAGAAGTTCTTTTCCACAAACTGTAATATTAATGTTTATGCTTTGAAATATGAAGTTATTAATGCTGCATCAGAAGCAAGGGATAAATTCGATCTTTTTTTCCCTCTAAAAATACGGCATGTAGGTAGTTGTTTCAGTCTTCCATCTTTCCCAGTTTACATTTACTGCCACAAAATGCTTTGAAAGATGTTAACCAATTTGTATTGATACATTTGGCCTCAAAGATACTAAGTTGCTTCTTATTTTAAGGAAATAAGGGAGGGGAAATAAAGGATAATATTTATTAGTGCTGCTACCATGGAAAACGCTGGGGCATGACCTCAGCTTTATTAACTGGTGCCAAGGAATCCACATGGTTAAATCCATATAAAAGGCCACCAAAAACTTGGCTTCGAGTTCTACTAGAAAGTCTTTAGATTCCAGTCCCTCTGGAACTGCCAAATGTTGGGGTGTTTTTCAATCTTTGTTGATTATGTCCTGGCATTTAGACTTTTTTTTTTTTTTTTTCCCTCACTGTGAGAAAGCAGACAGTGCAAAGAATAAGATGTCAGACAAGAGTCCCTGAATCTTTTACAAGATTTCTTTCAAAAGCAAACCAGCAAGTGCTTTCTATATGAATTACATCATTTTCCAAATACTGTAGGATACTGAGCATCTTTGTCAAGTTACCATTTCACTGAAAACAGAGCTTTGAGACACTAAACTCTTCAGAAAATCTAGTGCCACATTTTTCTTTTTCTTTTCCATTGACAGATTTAAAAAATGTTAAGCATTTCTGTCATTCTCATGTTAGCATATGAAGTGTGAAAATTAATTTTTCTTGCTGATTGGAAGATAATTGCTTTGGAGGTAGGAATTGTCATGCCATCAGGGAGGAAAAAAAAAAGAAGAAAAGTCTAGGTCTACTGAAAGCCTGCAGGAAGAGCTAGTATAGACCTTCTTTGGAAAAATCCAGCTGTAAATCAGCGAAAAGGAGGTGTAAGGTGAATCAACCAACCACTTAAGTCAATGAAGGAAAGCAACATGTACTTTCTTCTAAAAAATATTCCTCTTCTAGAAAGAGATTAATGACTCTATTAATGTACCTTTTTATAGCAGAAAATAACCTTAACAGTTAACTAGTACCCACAGTGAAAAGGACATTCACAGAGTAGGAACAGTGTTGCTAAACCAAGATCTGTCCTTCTCTTACCTACCACTGACAGAAATGTGTAGATAAAGTGCAAGGAAGAATGTGAGGTATCAAGAATATTATAAAGCTTTTCTACAATCTATCCCTAATATATACTTTGCTCATTATGAGATGTCAGTTCATTCTTTTGATTACCTCATCAAATTGATCTCAGCTGTGGACTTCTAACTTCCTGGAACACAAAAATAACAGACTCTTAAGCTTTTTGCCACTCTGCTTCACACACTGAGATAGGGAGAGCTATCTTGCTGTTCTTCTCCAGGTGCATCTTCACAGCCCTCCTCTGCTGCCGTGTTTGCAAAAACATAATCATCAGGGTCGTAGGCAGGCTAAAACTATTTTCTACTACAACGCCTTATATTCTTTTACTATTTACTTGCTGCTTCTTCATTTCTATCTTTCTTATATTTACACTATAAATATGTGGGGTAAAGATCATCTTTCTAATCTGCATTTTCATATCACCTAGTACAGCAGCAGCCTGGACTAAAAGTAGGAACAATACAAAATGTAACAAGTCATTTGATATGTGCAGTGTTCTAAGTTGTTGGAAGGTCCATCTCTTAGTAGATTGTATGGAAGAAAACATACACAGCAACAGAGATGAGTGAGGCAAAGAGGAGACACTAGGAAATGAATGTAACAGCTTTTTAGATAATCTCTGAGCTTTAAAGAGAGTCTAAAATGTTAAAACGCACAGGACAAATATAACCAACTCTTTTAAAGTGATTAATATATGGTGATGATGGGCTCAGACCAACTTTCATTAAAGGTACAAAGGCATCTTCCTGTTACCTTTGTTTGAGTTTAGGTTTAATTTTACATAGCTCCAACAAAGAGCAGCTAAATATGCTTCATCATATATATCCCAGGTAAAATGAATGTCTGTGACTAAAGGTTGTATTATTTTCCTGAATCAAAATCCTGAGGAGGAGGAATCCTGTCCTCACTGTAATCCATGGTGGTTTTGTAATTTAGTTCAGTTGAGCCCATATTTCACCCCTAATATCTCTATAACTTGCTGAATTTTGTTTTTGTTGTCTTTCAGGGTCACAATCACAGGATGACCCAACAACCCTATATAAGGAAGGCTCCTCTCCTGATTTTTTTTTTTTTAACAGCTTGTTTATTTCACAATGTCTGCAGCTCTGACTGGTTTCAGTGACAATCCTAGCCACTCAGCGGTTCTGAAAATCAACCCAGTAGCTTTTATCCGCTTTTTATAGCTATACAAATAAAAGTTGAGTATTTTGCTATGACTAACAACATGGTAGTAAGAATAAAAGCTTTACTGATAATTGTAAGAGCATTAAAAAGGCTTTGCAGAGTCACTAAGTTCAGTTATAATGTCCAAAGCTAAATAACAATGATCTTTGAACCTAATGTTAAGAGCATTACTGAAATACAGAACTATTTGGTTAGTTAGCTGCAACTCATCAGGAAAAACAGAGGACAACAGTAAGCAGGGGTATTAAAGTGGTCAGAATGGAAATGCATATAAATACATATTCACATATATAAAAATATATTTAATATTACATAAAAACTACTAGACCTAGCCATAATAGTGCTGAAAATCAATTTGTTTAGAAAAGAACATAGTGGGCTGATTATGCATCCCTTGATACTATTAGCAATGTTTTAGATGAAATACTGGTTCATTCGCTTATAGACTATGGTTTAAGGGGAAAATTTTCTGTTGGAAAAATAAATATGCAAAAGTACATTGCCTAGTAGGCAGTAATCAGCACAATAAATTCTCCATTTCTAACTTTCCTCTTCGTGTGTAAATCCATGTTGTTTCCATGATATTTACTACAAAATGTATGAAAAGAATAGTTAAGTCATTCCTATTAATGCAATTAAAACACAACATTACTTATAGAATAAAAATCACAGTATATATTCATCAGGTTTAAAAACTTATAGGCAGACTAATAATTTATTACTAATCAGCTTGTTTTTTTACACAACTGATTAGAAGACTTAATCAGGGATTGACCAGGTGAAATATCCTTTGAACATGTTACAAACCCAAAGACTTTGCCAGTAGAAACTACAGCTGAAATAGACACAGAAGATGAAAGGTGAGAGGAAATTCAGAGATACAGTGACATAAATGACTTCATGAGACAAGAATAGAATCCAAAATTCCTGACTGCTCCCTCCAAAATGCTGTCCATTAAATTGCATTAGGATAATTGGGCAAGAGCCAGGTCTCAAACTTTCTGTTATTTCAGTTCTGTGTCCAATATAACAGATACAGCCTTTTTCAAAGTACATGAAGTCAAAATGCAATTTGTTTGGACTTTATATAGAATAAGAGGCAAATTTTTAAAGGAAAAAAAAAGAAAAAGAAAAAAAATTAGTGCAGTTCAGTAGGTAAGAGGAGACATTAGACCCAGTTCAGTTGGTAACAGGAGACACCACCAAAAGGACATTTTTGACAATTTGATAGAATACACTCACCTTATGCAACCAGGAGAGTTTTCCCACTGATAATGAAGATATGAACTTGAGTCTAAGTATCTTTTCTGAGATATATTCAAGGTGCGATACAGTTGTCATGTAGCAAGCCTCTAACGCATTTGGTAATTTCAATATGCAGAGGTTTATTTGAGGACATTGGGAATAATCTAATGTACTATTTCAAATTTAATTTAGTTTTAGAGAAGGGTGTTTTTTACACTTATGTTTTGTCCCTGCCACAGTTGCATGCTTAAAGTATTGCACATCACATTAGATTAAGGTCAATTAGCAGTGTTATAAGGGCATTTTTCCTTCCTCTGTCTCTTACTCTCTTTTTTTTTTTTTTTTTTTTAAATGAGGCAGTACTGAAATTTTGTGGTTAAAACCCTGTGTCTTGAAGCATATCAGAGACCTTGGCTGGCCTCCAGCTGTGATTAAGTCTATGATTTTTGGCCTAAAGGGTCATGAGGAATCAGAAATTCACTGACCCTTTAATCAGAAGTGATTAAGAAGTGGTGGCTTGCTCTCTGTTTGGTGCTCCATTACCTACCACGTGGATCTTCTAATAAGATATATTGCTCTGTCAGCAGCCCTAGGAAAATTCAACTTTTGAAAGGCTTTGTGGACAGGATTCTTTGAGATGACAAGAGAATTGGAGTATTTTATCTTTCAGTTAGACAGTTGTAGAAAAGGCTGAGTTTTAGAAAGTCCTTAGAATCTTATTGATGGAAAGCTGAATGTTTCCAAAACATCTCTAAGACTTAAGGCCCTGCGATGCTGTAAAATTCTTGAGATGATTGATGTGGCTCGCACAACTCTCTCCAAAGTGCTGCACAGGCAGAAAATGAGATAGAGGAGAAATGGCAACAGGTTAGAATTCACCATTCTACAAGTAGTTTTAAGAGGCAATGCAAAGAATGGAAAAAAACGGACAAACAAAAGATAACAAAGAAGTACACAACTCATCGGTTGCACATACCTTCATATGTCTGCTGCATCTTGGATGAAAGGCTACTGAAATCTCATCTGGAGAGCCCCCTTGTTCAGTTGGAGAGCAGATTTATGGAGATGCTTGGCAGTTCAGCCAAGAAGTCAGTTAACACAGACCATAGAGCTCACAGGAAGAGTTTCAAATTATATGGAGTGGTAATGATTCCACTCAAACAGGAAAATCACTCCCCATCTTTTTTCAGCTTCACAGCAGAAGCTATATCTTCCAGCTATTGAAAACTTCTGAGGGTCTTAGCCTGGTTCCTAACTAGAACAGGAACATCAAAGTTGGAACATCTCTTCCTCTGAAAACCATTTTGCTTACTTTTCTGTAACTGGTCTGGGCACTGGGAGAGCACAGATTACGAGCAAGGAACACATTTGTCCATGTTAGTGTGTAAGTGCTTATATGCATGTGTATGTGTATATATATATATATATCTCAGTAATTTAGGTCTGGCCCTGCTCAGTGAAATATTACAGCCCAGAGTACCAGATGTAAAAGTGCTGGGGTTTTGTCTGTTCCCGTGGTCAAATCAATGACTATTGTTAGCCAAATGAACTGAGTAGAAAGGTTCCCATCAGCTTTATTTGGGGTGGGCCAATGGTAATCTGATGGTGTGTCAAAAGAAGCAAAGAAGTATGTGGTTTTAATGGATTTTATAATCTTCTCTTGGACAGTCATTAGAGGATAATTTTCATAATATACGTACTCCAGGGCTATCTCATCTTGCTTTAAATGTCATACAGACTTGGGTATGTGTTATTATGCTTAATAATGAATATTATAGCCAGTGATGTTAATAGCCTTAATGTACTGGACAATATTACTACAGATTAGTGAGTCTATGACTTAAGAGCTTACAGTTTATATAGAACAGATGATGAACCAGAAATAAGTAAATATACTATGAAAACATTAGGACTAATAAGACCACCAAGGAATGACTTGGTTGGCTATTCTCATAACCGTGTATTGTCAATCCCAGGAAGTCCTGGAAAATAGGAAATCTAATTCTGGTAGCCATGCAGCTGGAATAATGCAAAGCTGTTGACTGTGCCCAAAATGTGACAAGATAGTAAATTAACAAGTGGGACGTCTGTAGACAATTAAGGGACTAATGACAGTCTATGCAAGGGGTGAACATACAGAGGTGGAAATGACAACATTTGAAAAATTACCAGAGGACCTGAATACCTAATGCAGATAATGGTTGGGACTTGCGTGCACGGTCAGTGTACAGATAATGTCATTTAGAAGCGCACAATAAGAGTTGGGGTAGAAGATGATAACCAACTACGGATTGCATATTGCATAAGGAAGTTATTCTAGAAATAGAAAGAAAAGCTCAGCTTGTTTTTATACTGATGGACAGCTATGACCTTTGGCACCCCGGTGTGATTGCCTCCTTGTAATGTTGGGTTTGTCGTGTACTGTGCAGTCCTGAACAGAGAAACAGTGATGGCAAATCCAGCAATGCAGAGAGCTGTGTGTCAGGGCGAGGCTGAGTCTGTCACACTATTAAAGGATTCAAAAAGAAGGATTCAAAATAAGTTCTGGAAAATCAACAATGGCCAGCAGGTGGGCAATCCCTTGTATTTCCAGTGGTGAGGTGAATCACTGAAGATTCTAGGGAATCAGTGGTCTTCAGAGAGTTGAGAACAGTTAGTATGGTAGTGTGGTAGACAGACAGACCCTGGAAAGAGTAAACGATACGCAAACTTTTGGCAAGCTAAGCCAAGAAAGCAAATATACTAATGCCTTTCTTGTTTTTCTGAAAATGTTGGCTATGACCTGAAAGCTAGTGAAGGTAACACCAGTGACAAACTCTACAGATAATGTTACTCAGAGAACGTTACAGACAAATCACATAGGTTGGATGTTCTCGAGCTTTAATACAGACTAGTTCAGGAGAAATACACAATTCAAATATTCAGAGAGCTCAGGGAAGACAGGTGAGCAATAGTAGATTAGAATGAGTTGTACTCCTCTTTAAAAGCAAGGATAAAAAAATGGAGACAGAATTTTATAGGCCTCCTGTTTAAACTCAGTACTCATGAAGAAAAAAAATTAAAACCACCACCACCACAACAACAACATCCTCCAAACTGAAACATATATTCAAACCATTTTTAACCATATAAAACTTGACAAGCGGATGAGTAGCAGTCAGCATGGATGTTAAAAATAATTGTATTCTATGACAGGCCTTGTGGATAGAGGAAAGTGCTAAAGTCACTTAAAGTTTTGACTGCAGTAAGACTTCTAAGTGTCTTATGTGATATTTTAATATCCAAACCAGAGAAACATAGACTAAGTAAAAGTACTCTTAGATGGGTGAATGTTACACAGTTGGAATACCACATGCAAAGATTAGGTATCTATAGTTAACTCTCAATGGCTATATGGGATCAGCAGGGGTGAGCCCTGGATACAAGATTGTTCAGTATTACATTTTCAGATGAAGTCTAACCGAAAGAACACTCAAATATGTTGGGGCAAAAAACATTCAGAACGTTCAAATGTTTTTTGAAGTTTTTAAATTCATCAAGTAAATTAAGTTAGATGACCAAATGGACCATATGATTTCCAGAGGGTGTGTTTCCTATTAGTTCCTCAAAAAGAAGGAATATTATGGCTCTTTCATATATACACAGCTAATTGGGCTTGCACTACTGAAATTAGCGGGAGCCTTATTACTTTATGTTAAGCCCACAGGGATCTCACATGGGCTATCTATGAAGACAGGGTCAAAGCTAAAAGTTAAGCCAACTGCTTTTGAATTCAGATTCCATATCTTAGAAGTCCATGTACCTTTTCTCATATTCAGCATAATTTTTATTCCTTGGACCGCTTTCCATAGCTTGATAACTCTCTTATCAAGAGATTCTTATCAAGAAATTTCTCCTTAGAGAAATTAGTTTAATTTCTCTGATAAGAACATCATTATTATTATTATTATTATTATTATTATTATTATTATTATTATTATTATTGTTTATTAATTTTTTGCTCATTCTTCCTCCTTATTGGGGCTAACTGAGCAAAAAGACTGATTTCCCATAAAGGTGCATGAAGGTCATGGGGTGTTTCCAGGACAATATGGGACAGTAGGAAGGTAAGAGAGTTTCTATGCTGCTTTTAAATTTCCTTCTCTGGGTAGTGCCAGGAGGAATATTTATAGGGCTTAGTGCTGACATCAGGATGTTTCCAACAGATTCAGCTTTTCTCTAGCATTACTTTTGCTATAATATGTGATAAAGTTATGCTGAAGGGGACTTAACCAGCAAATCTACTTATGACAGAAGTAAAGCTTAACCAATAAAAAAGCAAATAACAGAAATGTCTTTGTGTTTAAAAGCTGGAAATTAACTCAGTGAATAATTCCAATCTCATGCAGAACACAGACCAGCTGTAATGGTATACTTCTTTTTTTCTTAAATATTATTTGGAATAAAGGCAAGTATGACAGTGTCTTTTAGTTCTCCAAAATAATTTCCAGATAACAGTGTTGATTCTTTCTTTCTTTATTCACAGCTGGTTTTACCCCAGTGTAATTCCATTGACTTTGTATGAATAAATGCTGATGGGGGACAGTGTATTTTTCACCTCTGTTGGGGTGGATTCTTTCACAGATACTCTCTTCCTTCTGCATGCAGAAGACCAATGGGATTAATCCTATTTTGGTGCTGAATGAGGGTATTTTAATTGCAAAGAAATATTACTTGAGCTTACTGTTCTGAAGATTAACTTTAATGAATGGATGCCATAAATTCTAGAGACTGGATGAAATACTTTCTGATACGTCTTCATCAAAAAGAACATGTTCATTGGAAGAACGGTGGTCTTAATGTATGCCACAGTATGCTGTCAGTGTTCTGAGATCATTTGCAGTGTCCCAGGTGTTGCTGCCTTGTTATGGCTTCAATACATTTGAATGGAAGTTGCAAATTATTCATATGGGAGAGTGTAAGAGGAGCAGTAGCATAAAGCTCACTAAAATTGAGCTAGCTAGTCATCTCAGATTTTGTGTGTGTGTTTTTTAGTCTCTCATCCCATTATATTTTTTTACACAAGCAAGCATCAAGGAGTCATGGATCCAACATTACCTTTTTTATATTTATGTACAGTTTTATGGTTATTTTGTTTAATAACAGATTCACAGTGTAAAGGTTTGTCTCTATTTCAAACAGAACAATTTTCTGGTTTTTATTGTATTATCTCTACAACATTTTCAGGCACATTTCAGTTTGACAAGATTCAACTGACCGTCAGGTATTTAGCTTCAGTTGTAGGTGCAGAGCTTTCTGACTCTTAAACACATACAGGTAATTATTCTATGCTATGACAGGAAGTGTACTCTAAGATATTTTGAATAGATTTTCATAGATTTATAAATTACCTTTAGTAACATTAGAGTAGAGGATGCTGTGTAAGTGTGACTCAATTGCTTTCTAAGTGGTAAACGTTAATTTTGGTTCCAAAAATTGACCAGAGAGTGTTCATTTATTTCTTGTTGCAGAAATTTGGCCTGAAAAGAACATCAGCTCTATTGAGTTAAAGACAAAACTAATAAAAGATTGACAGAAAAAGTTTAAGAACTTCAAGAACTCTGTAATTCTAAAATCATAGAAATGATGTAGAAACCTTCCCAAACACATGAGGAGTAGAAGTATTTACTGCAGCCCAGGGAAATCCAGTAAATTTTCAAAGGTTAAATGAAATATCAAAATGTATGAGGCTACAGCTGAATAGCTGAATGAATTTGTTGCATTGCTGTTTGCAATGCAAAATAGTTGGTAAAAAGAGTCATTTAAAGAAAAAAGAGATTGAGGACTTTTTTACAAACTGATTTGTCATCTGAAGAGGTCTTGCAGTAGTTGAACACTAACAATTGCAAAGATAAAGTTCTTTTCATTTGTGAGATTTCTGAACTTAACTATGGTTTGTAAGCTCTCACTAAAATGGCCTCATAGTAAGGGAAAACAGAAAGTGGTGTCTAAATTTTAAAAATGGCTCCAGGAAATTTCTAGCCAATAAATGTGACTCTTATTCTGTGTTAAGTGGTAGAAATTATAGCAAATAATACAATTATTAGAAATGTGCATTAACGTGATATGCTGGGAGTCAGCAATTTTTGTGGAGGAAGCTTCTTCCTCAAAAAGTTCAAAACTTACTGAAGTTTTTCAGAGAAAGCAAATGAGTGAGTAGCATACGTAAGGAGTGTAAAGGATTTTAATTAAAGTAATCTGCTGTGAAATAAAAAGAATTAATAAGAAATAAAAAGAGATAAAGTATTTTGTCGTACCCCAATAATTGATTAAAATATAAGTAAAGATGAGGGTTATGAAAAAGTAAGTTTTCACATTGAATAGGTGGTCTCATGGGTTGCCACAATGATCCATACCAACACCTGACTTTGTTGTTTTCTTAGTTTATATAGTAAAGAGATTAATAATGGTAGAGCAAAAATAGCACGAATTTATTAATTACAATCCATTTTAATGAAGAGGTGACAAGGAAGATTGCAGATATATCTTAGTGACAAGGCAACAAAAAGTACTGGTGGAATTTAGTGCAGATAAATGCAAAAGTCTATACCCACAAAGTGAATTACTCTAGCTACACATACATTAATAGGCTATAAATGTCCTTTTGCAATTCAGAAAGGAGGTTCTGAAATTGTTATGATTATTTTCCTGAAAACATCAGCTTGTTAAATTGGAAACTGAAAGCAGAAAATACAGTTACAATATTGTATAATTCCACTTTGTGACCCTTAGTTGAAATTTGAGGCTGTATCTACACAAGCATTTTAGTTCCTATCAGCAGTGCACTTCTGATCCTCCTGATCATCCCCACTTACTGTACTTTGATTTGTCCTGCGGGGCAGTCTCAGAGCACAGAAAATTACTTCCTATTGAATGAAACTAATCCACTGTCTGCGTTTAGCCTGCACCCACGGCTAAATTACAACAGTTGCCCTATCGCCCAACAACCCCTCACCAGCCAGGAAGGGGAATCTGGAAAACCAAGCAGACCCGTGGTTTGAAGTGGAAACAGATTTAATGAAATAGCATTAATATCGACAAAGGTATACAAAGTTATACTTGGCCAAACGAATATGCAGCAGTCACAATAGGAGAGCAGTCCTCAGGAACAGGGAAAAGCCAGAGGAGAAGCAGGAATCACCCCAGCAGGAAGCCCACAGGAGCTCTCCTTCCCCATGACATTATGGTACAGGCTAGCCCTGTAGCTCACTCAGGTCAGTTGCCCTGGCTGTCTTGAAACTGCTAATGGCCTGCCCAGCATGGTTGGGCTGGGATTCTGTCCCAGACAAACCAGGACAGCCATTTAGCATCCTAATGGGTGTTAGGCTACAGTACAAGAACAGACCTAGTCTGCAGTAACTCCCACCTCTTCCCACATATGTATAATATGCATTCTGGTTCCTCAATTGCTCTTGATTTCCGATACTATAGGACTGCACCATTGGCAAGTGTAGATATAATAATTGTCACCCCATCTCTGAGAGGATATCACAAACCCAGTCATTGTATAAAGAAAGATTATGCAGAGGAGCAAGTGGTAGCAGGTTTTGTATGAAGGTAGGCAAGGACTCCTACATGGTAGAGAGGAATGTGAAAGACATGAAGAAAGAGTACTCATTAGACCTGGAGAGCTGGAAGACACTCAAAAGTCAGCCAGTCAGACATCTAGAGAAGTTTAGTTAAAACCAGGGACTAATATGGGTAATATTCAGAGAAACCTCTCACTCTTTGAGAACATAATGGTGAGTAGTTTTCAAATCACTCTGGGAAGCAGGGTCCTGTCATCATCTCTATTTTCAGCAACGAAAATTGAAACATGAAAATGGAAAGGTGCTTGTTCAAGGTCATGCAGGAGGAAAATGGCTACAACAAGAAACCTGTGTCTCCTGAACTCCACCTCTGTGCTTGACCTGACACTAATGGGAGTCAAAGCTTTGCCTGGAAATAGTGGTGGGTGAATCAGGCTCTCCATTCCTTTCCAGTAAAGCTGTCTGAGATATGTGTGACTGAGGGCCTAGTAATTGCATGGTTAATACTGAGAGATTTTAGACAAAGTAGAAGACAGGAAAAAGCCTTCATTATTTCAATTAGAAAAGTAGGCCATGTATAATGAATTCAGGCAGGAAAACTGTTCCAGTCAGAGTCAGTTTGGGTTCAGAGGAGGGTGAATTGGTACGCTTTCTGAGGGCTGCTCCTGAGAAGAGATGAAATAACACAGCGTAAGTAAAAGAACTGTGCAGATGGTGAAGAACTGTTATTTATTGGATACTTAAATTGTCTTAGCTTCTTACTGGTCTCCTATTAGGAAGGGGAAGGTAGAGTTTTTTAATGAGGTAAGTAATGGTTTAACAATTATCCTGAGAAAATCAAAATATGAGGCAGTAGAACTGACAGGTGCTGAGGAGTATGATAGGTGTCCATCTTTTGCCGAGGGGATTGATGCAGGGACTCCAGTCTGATGGATCAAAGACCCTTTATTGTCAGAAAGCTGCGTTTTTATACTGTCCCCGCAATCTTCCATGAGCTTTATTGCTGACTGAGGGAAATCTGTTCTGACACTAGAGGGTCCTTTGATCTAGCAGATAATGGTGAAGTAACTGAAAGCTGGAGATTTAAAAAAAAAAATAAAATCAAATAAGAGCAAATAAAATGGACCACTTCTTTTTTTTTCCTTATGGCAGCCCAAGTAAGGTACCAATAGAGCAGAGTTAAGTCTCAGGGGAGTATCAAAGGATGCAAGTTATCACAAGCCTTTCTAAAAACTGTGGCTCAATTTGGTTGCAAATTGGTGGGCTATATATAGGGTTTCTGAGCAAACAGGATAAGTTCTTACTGTGACTTGTGCTTATTTTACTGGAGTCATGCATGAGTTCATGAATTTTCTTGTGTATACGTCCATGAAGCAAATGCATTTTTCAGAGATGGTAATAGATTTCGAAGGCAGCATTGATGAAAACAAGCATACTGAAGCCCTATTTTCTGTGTGATCTTTCCCACACAACATTTGTGTAAATCTAGACACTTCTCTGTGCAACATTTTTCTTCTCACATCTTTTTCTTGGTTACTGCTCTGTTTGGATTACAAGCAGCTCAGATGTCTTGTCTGAGCATGCTCTTACTCACAGATACTGAATAACTTGAGCTCTTTAACTTTTCTTTAGTTAAAACTTCTAGCTATTCTTTAACACCGTAACGCCTAGACTCTCACAAAGACATTTGGAGCTGACAAGACTACATGCATTAAAAGTATTTACACTATATTAAAATATGAAAGCACCAGAGGTTTCCAAGCATCCATTTATACTCCTCCATGAGTGAATCATGCAAATGAAAGATCAGAAGTTTATAGACTTGTCACAGGATTCCAGGAGGTGAAGTTTCAAGGAAAGTGAATTTTTTAGAGTCATACTGAAAAACCATCATTTGGTAATGCTGGCTGATTAAACAGCGTTTAAAGTTAAAAAGTTAAGCAGAGCATAATTTGTTATTTTCGGACTAGCTAAAGAGTAGGTTTCCAGACTGTCTTCGGGGGATTTTTGTAAGTCTTGTCTTCTCTCATGTGCTCTTTCCTTCTGAGGGAGACATCTATTTAAATCTATGTTTAACAAGTAGATATTTTGTTCCCCTTCTAGGCACCCTGTAATTTTGCCGTTAATAGAATAAACAATGTGTAAAGTATTGCCTTGTCTACCCACTCTATTGTTACTCCTGCTGTCCCTGTTTTGGTTGTGGGTCCTACTGGAAAAGTATTTATTCCTCAGCCTCTTGCACTCTCCTCAGTCCTGGAGCTGAGGTTTGGATGCCCCTTGCTAACCCAGTCTGGGAACTATCTACTTTTCCTGACTCTGTCAGGCAGCCAGGAGAAGAGTTTGACATGCTCCATCCCTCATTAGTAAACAGCTATTTTACTGCCTCAAGTCTTCACACTAATCACTGTGCTTGTCCTTTAAAGCTTCCTATAATGTTGTTTCAGTTTGTCAGCTTTCAGCTGGTCACGCATTAAGGACAGCTGGCTGGCAATCTATCACGTTGCTTTACACATCGCAACACATTTTGACTGACATGAGCTGACATGATCCCACACTTGCTAGCACAACACGACAGGTTAAATTACGGGAGTGTCTCATACCAGCCCTCTTAACACTCCTTACTCATTTCAGACCCAAATTCACCTCTTTCCTCTATAAAATAAAAACAAGTCCTGCTTCAAAAAAGAAAAAGAAAAAAAAAAAAAAGAAACCCTTGATGCATTAGAGCAATTTCTTTACTTCAGCAATGGAGAATTCTGAATTTGGCTATTTTACATGAAAATTTGGTATTACTAATCATTTTTTTAAAAAAACAAGATTCTTCTAGACTTTGTTCGATATTGGAGTTCTGGGAGGCTGAAAGCTTACAGGGATAAAGAGGGTGGGAAATGCTCTGAAGACGAAACAGATGACTGAATCCTGCCTTATGTTTCTGTCCTGCCACAGTCTCTGTATGACCAAAGGCTAGTCACTTTAGGCTAGATTTTTAAAGGCACTTGGATGTGAAGCTGTCATTTGAATAAATAAATGCTTAATCTTTGATGTATTTAAATAATTTTAGCCTCTAAGTTTAGTTTCTCTTTATCTGAATATTCTTTTTGGGAAATTGACTATCTTCTTCCCACTGTGTGGAAAAAAGTAAGAGGTTTGGAAGTATTACAGTCACAACTGAGCAAAATGGATCAAAAGTATCACTTTTATTTTTCCCTATTCCAGTGAAGACTCCAGACTTATAGTATACTGGGAACATTCTGGTAAAAAGCCTTCAAAGCTCAAACATTTTTTGAGTGTATCATTTTGGCATTCTGATACTATTGTTTTGGCATCTGGCATTTAGTCTGCTGGTGGAGATGCCTTTGCTCACAGTGTATCATGTAGCTACAAATCATCCGTGTTTTAACTTTGTTTCAATGTCTGTTCTTTGAAACTTGAATTGTATGGCAGTCCTGCAGTGCAGAGGAAGTGACTTTTTTTTTTTTTCTTTCCTTATTTTTTTAAAAAGTCTGCCAATGTTATATATAAATAGAAAAATCTCATTCTGTTACAATCTTTCTAGTCCTCTTCTTCAGTTTTAGCCATCATAAACTTCAGTTTCTTAAGTACCATCATCTCTTTCAAAGCTAATAAAGGTTATTCAATCCTTCCTATCTCTAATCCCCCACTCACTCAGTTCTCCCTCATTTTTGCAAACTCCCATATGCATAATCATGGATATTGTGAAAAAAAAAATCCCTGTTGACAGTTGTTGCAAATGTTCATCCATTGCTTTCATACATAATTAAATTATTTTCTTAATTGTGTCTAATTAATTTTTAAATTCTTTAAGTTCAAATTAAGACACATGACTTGCAACAATAGAAATTTCTCAGAGTTATGAAGGAATGAAACAACATTTCTTGTGGTTCAGATTGAAACTAAAGGGGAAAGTTCAGAAGGGTGTATCTGAAACAAAACAAAGGTGAAGCCATAAGCCTGTCGTGTTCAATGACCATTTACAGCCTAAGTCCTACCACTTTTAAAATTTATACATAAATAGGTATCTCGATGGAGCTACTGATTAGAGGAGTATAAATCATACTTAATAATGGAATGCAGCTTTCATGCATCTAAAATTTGGGGTCGCATCTGCCTGCCTTGATACATCTGGCAGAGTGTAATAATTAGGTTCTCTCATAAAAATGAGATTTACAAAAAAATATCTTTGCAGAGATGATTATCCCTTCAAGAAATTTCAGATCCATTTTTAATTGATATAAATAAAAACAGCTCTGCTGAAGCCAGTTGAAACCTGCTGATGCATGCCTGCAGGGAATCTGTCCTTCTACTCCTGGGTCAGGTTTTTCAAGAGTTGTGTGGCCCACTGCTTTTTCTTGCTTTGACAATCTCCAAAACATTGTTATAATTTTGTCTTAATGGGAAGGTTTCTTCAGCCTATTTTGATTTCAAATGTTTTAAAATAAAAAAATAGTTGAAGCAGAAAGAAAATTTAAATGACATTTGTTTACATAGATAATGAAATGTTTTACTAAAAACAACAGAATGATTTAGTTTTGGTCTAAAACATTTCCCTACAATTAGCACTGCCTAATTCTGTTCAAAGGCACAAGACTTCTGTCTACATATGATATATTTATACAGCGGAGAGTGTATGCTTTCAACTCATAGAGAGGAAGACGAATTTCTTACTCTGGGTAAGTCAAATATTAAAAGAAGAAGCAATTAATATACTTTATTATGGCCTTTTTCACATAGTTGCATTTCATCTTGAAAATAAAGTTAAATGCAGTATAGCTGCTGTTTTTCCCTTACCTTTCTGCACTCTGTGGGACTTTGTCAGATGACTTGATGTTCTGTGCAGAAAGCAGCTACAGTAGATTGAATAAGGGAAGGATTTTGCCCTCATTCATCTGGTTTTTTACGAATGGTGTCTAGGATGGAGGATGAGTGTATTCTAATGTAGGGAAGGAGGTCAGGAAAAGGTTTCTGTTTGCTTTAGTTGAATCGAGCCCAGAAATACTTTTGTACAAATCTGTTGTGCCAAATCCAGCAAATAATGCTAGGATTGATTAGGGAAAAGAAAAAATCCTGATGGGAAGTGAATTTGCAATGTTATCATAAGGGAAGAAATGCCTTCTTGACCCCAAGCTTATGTCCTGAAGAATAAAACCTGCTAGAAGCTGTCAGTTTTATCTTAAGCTGCAGAGCTATAAGGATTATTTCAGCTGAGGATCTTAATATTGGTCTATGCCTTTGCACAAGAAATGACACTTATGTAAGGAGACAGCGAGAGCTTTAAGAATTAAAATGAACTTAAACTGCAGACTCTGTAGGGTATGGATGCACTTTCTGTCTGGATTCACACAGAATTTTCCATTGCTTCCTTAACTTTTGCCAAAAAATAAGCAAAAGGTCAAGGGACTGATTTGAATGCAGCGGTTAGGTTGTCTGCTGCAGTCACTGGTGAGAAGAGGGTAGCGGGGAGGGGACAATTGTGGCTTCTAAGTAAAATTCCCTATTCCCATTAGGAGAGTTTGTTGCTCTGTACCCCCAATGCCTCTTCTACCCCTGAGGTGTCTGTGCTTTTCCAAGGCTCTAGAGCAGATAAAGGAAGCAGCAGTGCTGTGGCAATTTCTGTCTCGGCGGTCTTCGTCTTTTGCACAGCCATAGGCTGATCTCCAGGGATCCATAGGAGATCCATGTCCTCTCTCATTCAGAGGAAAGGGACCAAGGGACAGACTCGGGTGGGTGTGAGCGGAGCTGTAATTAGGGTCAGTTTTCCTCCCTCTGCCAAACTGGAACTAACTGGTGGCTTTGTGACTTATTGATGAGATAGGTGGATGGGCAAGATCAGGTATGCAGCGTTTTTTTCTGGGGGGATAAAACAAAACTCAAAACCAATGAAGACAGAAGCCTATGAGCTTCCTGTTCCTCTTAGTGCAGTAAAATGTTTTTGTGCCTTTATATGTAAACAGTATATGGATATGAATGGATATATATGACAAAACTTAGGTGATGGAAGCTCCGTCTGCCGCTCATGTCAGAGTACAGCAAATGTCAGCCACAGACTTTCTCCTCGCAGTGAATGAGAAAGGTGAGGATGGGAGAAGCAGGGGTGTAGTTTGCCTGAGAACTATGCTGCTAGGTATTCCACTGTGGTTGTTCAAATCACCTGGGAGCAATTCCTCCACTTTCTTCCTGTGATGATCATCCAGGGAGAGAGCACCATTGCTTGCCAGGTGCTTGTGGGACTGAGGGTATCTTGTTTGTGAGGAAATGTTCTGCTATCCTTGGTGCAAAATGATTCAGATGGCAGAATGGAGAGAGAAGGAAGTTGGGGCTTTTGAGCCTGAAAAAGACATGAGGAGTAGGAGGTGACCATGTGGTCCCAAACAGTTAGGGGAATTGTTTTGTCCAGAATGATCACAGCAGAGTCCTTTTTCTTAGTTGAAACTTGGATGTTAAATCAGGAGATGTGCATAACATGCAGCTAGAGATGTTGGAAAGCATCCAAAAAAGTGGGTGGCGAAGTGGGGCACAGGAGCAATGTTGGGTGAGGAGATTAGTCCTTCAAACTAGTTGTATGGTCAGGATATGAGCTGACCAGGACAT
Organism: Leptosomus discolor; assembly: GCF_034619465.1. Classification (NCBI taxonomy): domain Eukaryota; kingdom Metazoa; phylum Chordata; class Aves; order Leptosomiformes; family Leptosomidae; genus Leptosomus; species Leptosomus discolor. The sequence continues at coordinate 15,895,764 of NC_141395.1, read as the reverse complement.
TTTGTCTTTGACTGATTCCTGAAAGGGCCTTTGTGGAAGAGTACTGAAGAGACATCTCTTGGAAGAGAGAAACACACGTTATGTTTCCTCTGCTTCAAAAACAAGGAAAGTGATGGGCTGCCTTTCACAGGAAAAGCTGCACAGCAAAAACCACTTGCTATTTTTGAAAAACCACTTGCTATTTGCCTGTTTTCAGCAAGGTCTCTGGGAAAGGAAGGCCACATGCTACCTTGTTGGGAAAGACTAAATCTAGAAGACCACAAAAAGAGAAGACAACCAAAGTCAAGTTGACTGTGTGGCAACAATAAACCAATGTATTGCCCTTTCAGATAAAATAAAACCAATGTAGTGCCCTCCACAACTTGCCATGTGTGAAAAATAGGGCTGCAACTATTGGCAGCACAGTGTAGATCAGATTTATTGATCCATAAGGTTGTTACCTTGGGAAATAGGGGTCAGAGCCCAATGACTGTCACTACGCTTCTGTCTCAGCATGGCTCAGGAAGGACCAGCCAGGGGAGAGAAAATTGCAACAAACTGCAGCTGGAGACTGATGGGGCAAAGCAAACTCGGGAGGACATTTCCATGTAGCTTTCTGCTGGAGACCTAGGCAGTGGCTCTTAGTTACAGAGAAGATTTTGGGGGAGGCTGAAAATTGTCCTGGATAGGAGATAAATAAAGAACATTGTGGACTGATTAAAGAGCTCTCAGTCTTTCACATGTTCTTGAATATTTTCTGCTGAAAACTAGGAAATGGGAGAGATTTTGGGGGCAAAATGGCTGAAAGTTCTAAGAAAAGAAAAAAAAAAAAAAAGGAAAGAAAAAGAAAAAAAGTGTTGGCAATTGTAGATCTCTCTAGGCAATTCTAGGAACCTGCAATAAAATACTTTCCTAATCACAGTCACACCTGCTTGCTTGACTATATGGAACTTTTTTATCAACCCAAAACACCAGCTTTTACAACTTTTTCAGTTTGCTATGACTGTGAAAGTTCTTTCTGATATATTTTTAGCAGCCTTAGAGATTCCTGTTTTTCCAAAACCAGGCTTTTCAAATGAAATGAATGATTTTTATTAATTTTTAAGGAATCATCCATAACATATCCAGCATAAGATATCCTACGGTAGTCTGTCATTCACTAATACTATCCTCATTTAAAACTTCTTAATGAAGTATCTCAGCAGGTCCTAGAAATTCTCAGTGGTTAGCCTGTGATCTCCTAATGTTAGCATAGAGTACACGTGCAGGTCAAACTGCAGTGCTCACAGTTCCTTATTTCTGCTATCAAGATTTTTAAACCCCAGTCCAAGAGCCTCTAGGCAGCTAAGAACATTGCTTTTGCAACTCGTACATGCTCAGCATTAAATATTGGCCTAAATGGCTTAACCTTTGCTTTAATTACATATTAGTGGTATTCATCCTCACAGTGTCAACTACAATTATTTGAATTGTATCTATGGAGAAATGTATTTTATGATAATAAAATATCAGCTAAACAATAGAATTACATTTTGGGAGTTTTATGATAATGCAGGAATCATTTAATAGTAGTTGTGGTGTAATTAGTTTAAAATTATGTAAGCAGTTCATAAATTTCTTTTAAATGGATTAATTTTATATGGAATATTAAAGCACTGAGCTGTCACACACTAAGAAAATAACATGTCTAAACACACAATGAAGCACAGGTCTTAGTAAACATTCATTAGAATATTTTAAAATGATAGAAAATTTAAAAAGATTAGTTACAGGAATATTCAGAAGTCATGGATTTTAAACAAAGATATTTATTAAGCTGTTGACACATTAGATACAAAAATTGCTGTTGATCACACTTCCCATAATAGCAGCAGAATTTTGGTCATGCCATAGAATCTTAGAAAGTTAGAAAGATTATAGAAACACTCCAGTGTAATAATAAGAAAATTCAACAGAGAAATAAATATTATAGATAAAAAAAATCATCCTGTTTGTACATTTTAAGCAAGCATGTCAATATGTCATTTATATATCACAGATAAACCTTAAAAATAGCTTTCATCTTTAAATACTCTTCTTCCTGTCAAAAAACACTTCAGAGCAAACTGCAAAAAAAAGAGACTCCAGTAGAAAGAAAGAGAGAGAATTATGTATATGAGGGTTTTTTGGGGTTTTTGTTTATTTGTTTGTGGTTTTTTTGGTGTTTTGTTTTTTTTTTTTTCCCCAGGCTAAACTTTGCTCATAGAACCAAGTTAAAATAATAAACTCTTGGAAATGGCAAATAAATGAAGAAGCATTTTGAAATATGTCTTATCTCTAATTAATCATGTAATACTCAGAACAAAGACCAAATTTCTTCAAAGCTCCCAGCTTCCCTTTCATACAAAACAAAATGTTTTCTGAGTTCACTGGTTCAAATACCATTCAATTTATAATTGGATTTTTCTCCTCCCATCTCCCCATGACAAATTATGTCAGCAGCTTTAGCCTATGTGGAAGTTTCTTGAGTGAATTTGTTCCTTTTTTTTTTTTTTAACAATTGTATAGTAGAATTGTTGCACTAATCAGGGTTTTATATTTTGGGCTCCTAGTCACCCAAACTCTGCCCTATATTATTTAAAGGAACCCTTGAACTGCTAAGGGACAGCTATATGAAAGCATTTTTGATTTCCACGTGTCAAAGTAGACACATAGTCAATAAGAGTCCTCCCTGCGGCTGGACTTGCAGCTGTTAAAAGGAGACTATGGGAGTTGACAGAAACTGTCCTGTTGTCAGAGCTGAAGGACTGGTGCTCTGCCTTACTCCTCTGCTGCCATCTGTCTGGTCATGGCATTGTTTTTCCCTCTGCCTTAATTAACATAGTATGCAGTCCGTTTTTTTCCAAAAAGTGTGGAAGATTTTCAGAGTCTGGATGGTAGCTGAGGAGCTCCATCAGATGTTGTGGAGAGCCAGCCCAGCAACTGAGCTGCAGTATCCATTCTTGGAAGTGTTGTTACGTGTGGCAAATAAAATTTAAGAAATCTTCTTTCAGATTTTAATGAGAGTAAATTAAGGTGAATGAAATTATTTCTAAACTAAGCATATATACGCACATGGTAGCTACCACAGCTTAGTTCATCCTGGGTTATCAAATCATTGTGTAACTTCACTACAATTCCAGCATTGCAGACCTTTGTTAAAAGACAACAGTCTTTTCATCTTTTGCAATGTGAAATTATATTTATCAAATACTTTGTGATCATTCAGGCATATGAATGAAAGACTGCAAAAGGAACAGGGTATGTTTTATTAGCAGAACCACATGTACAGAAATAATTTCTTAAGAATGTTCCAATGCTGTAGAAGAGAGCTAGAAATTGAGACCTGGTTAACCGTCTTAGCTGAACAGGATATGTCTTATATTTTGTATTATGTCAACTTATTTTTTCGACATGTAATGTACTGGCTGGCCTATCACATCAGAGAGCTTCCTCAGCTGCTGCAGAAGGCTACTATGAGCTTTTTTTAATGCAAATCTCTCCTCCAGTGTCCCCTCTGCTGTAAAATTGGGAAACAAATGAGAGCTTGATGAATAGCAGATTAAGTTCATTGGCAGTTACATTTATTTTTCTATCACTTATATAAATCATGAAGTAAAAATATATCAACCTTTATGTATGTGACTGTAACGATATTTTCCCAGCCTGTGCACTGCTTGTATTCTAGGCTATAAGCTGTGTGGGAAAAGGCCCTCTGAGTGTTTGAATAACTCTTAGTACAATAGACCCTAAAGGATGATTTGTGCCTTTGGGCACTAAAGTCGTGTAAGTATGGAACATCTGAAATATGTTCTGGAATAAGAAATTGAAAATTAGATGGGAAATGCTTGTTATGTTGCATATGTTATGATCAGCCTAATTTGTAAGTACTAAAGTGGTTTGTGTTCAGACTGACATTAGGAAATTTCTGGCCAAACTTGCACTAGCTTTTGCTCAGATTTACAATGTTATTCAGACACTTCACTCACATTGATTTCTGAAGGCAATGGAGACCAACTAACAAGATTGTAGTGGCCGCCAGCACTTACTCTTTTTATCAAGGGGCTGCTTTGAAGCAAATAGGTGGCACAGTCTCTGCCTGCTCAAATGGTGATCAGTCCTAGACATGTGATCCGCACCACAATGTTGAGCCTAGGGAAACACAGATAATTCTTAATGTAAACACATAGCAAACTGACAGAGTTTTGGCCAATTGAAATCTGTACCTGGACACTGGTTGCAGGCTTGAGGGTTGAGAAAATGTTGACACCCTTCCCGACTCAAATCTTCAGATTTATGTCTTAATAGAAGAGATATTGTTCTTGAGTGGATGGAACAGGGCATGGAGGGTAAGCATAGGGTGGTAATGGTGAGTCTGAACCTAGAAGCTAGCTGGATTAGGTGCAACTGCCCTGAGTACAGGCAGATCCAGAAAGCAGGCAGCAGCAGTACTTTGTGGAGCCTGTTGGAGACATTTCCAATAGCCTAGTTTAAAAATGGAACTGAACTGCCTGTATATACCTAAGTACATAGTTTATTATGTGTATCTCCTGCATAACTTTTGAACACTGAAGACGTCTTTGCACGTTATAAATAATTACTGATATTTCACATAAGACACATTAAACATACTCCAGGACCAAGGTGTTATTGATTTAGCCATTACTTTTCACATTTCTTCTTTACCATTAGAAGATTTGCTGCTCACTGCATTTTATAATTATTGCACTCTTGAATTTTAAATACTCCCAGAATCATCCCTGCATTTCAGCTAATAAAACAAGAAAGTCTAGTGTATTAGGCAGGTTCTTCGGGTTTGTTTTTTAATCTCAGGTTTATGCTTTACATTATCATATATGGATAGATAACAAAGTGAATCATAATATATAAATACAATCTCACTGGCCATATGTCTATATGGAGGAAACCCTAGCTTGATCAGTGCTTTGTGCTAGGTTATATTTTACAATACTGACCTGAGAAGTTGTATAGAAATAGGATACATCAGCTGTGATAAATGAAATCACCAGCTTTCTCCTGACATACTCCCATACACTTTGAATTTCAGTATTGTCTCTTTACTTTACCAGTGTACACATCTTGTCTGCAGTTGCATGCACCACAGCAAGTGTCCAAGAAAGTGTAACTGCAAGCACTTAATATAAACAGCACCTTCAATCATTGAAAAATAATAAACCTTAAGTAGGTTTTCTGATGAATATGAAGTGGTTCTTTGCTTCTTTAGGAAATAAGTATATATATGTATTTTCACATGTGCAAATGTAACTATATATAGATTTCTCTGTATACATACATTATAGATGTGCTTACTGTGAAGACAGAGAAAGAGTGAACATTAGATTGATAATTTTTCATTCTGTTCTCTGTTCAGATTCACTCTATTTTCCTACCTAAACAATTTATCTTTACTCTGAACCCATATTTATACCTATAAATTTGGAATACTAATATGTACCAGTGTATAGTGTTTATTTGGAGGTGCATGTAGTCACTAGAAAATCACCTGGAAACAACATAACTAGGGTGGTATATGGGGCAAGTGGATGTTGACTTGTGGACCTTGATTGTGCATGGCTAGGAGCAGTGGTCAGTGTTTTGAATGATAGTCTGTGCTCCTGCACAAGCGTATAGAGTGAAAAAACGAATGATGGAGTTGGAGTGCTGTGTGACCTTGATCTTTTCTTCTCTGTGCTTCAATTTCTCTGCCTTTCAAAAAGAAGTACTGGCATTTTCCCCAAATTCTAAGTGAATTTTGAGATACTAGAAGAAAGATTCTCACAAAAAAATCCTTTTAAAAAGAAAACCTTGGAGCTAATTTTGAGGACATTTGAAGTCAGATTCCTTTGTGTTCTTTTAATGAATGAGAACGCTGGTATAGTTTTGGAGCCAATTGTCATAAACCTCATGGTGTTTTAACAGTCCGTATTTGCGACTTGATAAAATACTGCATCTAAGAGCAGCACAGAACAACAATGAATCTGTATGGGCTAGAAAGGAATATGTCCGCCATGTGTAACAAGGAATAGTTGATAGACAGACAATAGAATTGCTCCTATGTTTTATTTTCTCCCAGTTTGCTCTTTTATTCTTTGCTTTTGTGTTCAATTTTGAGCAGTTTTTTGGAGCTCTGATTTGACTCAGGCAGAAAAAAAAATGGAGTGTTTTTCCCACTAGTCACCAAGATAGGGGTCCAGGTGCTGCAAAGAAACATAAAAATATCCATCTCATTTAACAGCAAGCATTGTTCTCCCCTTTGCCCTACCTGTATGGTGGTACTCCAGAGGAAGTCAGCTTCTGAAAAGTGCTCAGTGCTGGTTTAACTGGGTCACAATATGACCTGTACTGCACAAATGTTAGCTGCTAAAGGCTTGCACAGTTCCAGGCATTAACTACCATAGCTGGCTGGGAGGAGGAGGGTAAGAAATGTATATTCAGTAATTATCCAGCTTATTTGCATGGATAGTGTTTTTATAAATAAAAAGAAAATTTGGCGCCTTTTTCTTTAACTAAATATTAACAAAGTACTTGCAAGACAAAAAATCAAGTTTCTTTCAGTTCCCATACTAGAAGGCTGAACTTTTTTTCCTGTGTTTCTGGCAGAAACATTACAAATTCCTGGAAAAATATGACTAGTAATAGTTTTTTAACATTAATATGAAATTCATTTATCAAGCAGATCTAATTATTATTCACAAACAGGGTGAGTTGTCATGTCAACACTGAAATCAGGGGAACTGTGGCAGCTGTCAGCAGCTGAAAACTTACTTTGGAAAGCACAGGCATGAGATATTTAAGGAAGTTAATTGTTTGCCTTATTTTTTCCCTTTACTGATATAGTGTCTTCTCTGAGTCCATTTATTCAAGCTGGGATCAGCAGATAATTCCTCCTGAGCAGCTAAAGATAGCTTTTCCTGTTATACAGCTCAGGTTAGTGGTATTATTTTGATAACCTAATGATTAATTCATTCGAGTTCTTAATCTGTTCCATATGCAACAGGTTAGTCTACTTCGGCTTTAAGCAACATAATTTAAATTCCAGTCTCCAAATTTTGGTTTCAGTTATCTCTAATCAATATCAGTTTTAATCTTGCCGTTTTCTAAAGAATATCACAGTCATGTTTTCTATCCAGATTTGATGTGCATGACTAAGAGGTACATTTTCTATGTTTGTAAGTACATAAACAAGTACACTTAGATTTTGTACACAATGGAGTATAGTAAACCTCAAAATCATACGCCTGCCCATTTAATTTGATAATTATCTACATTTCCAAAACTGAGCCATTTGGTTGCTCCTTTATTTGTAACATGGGCAGTCTGTGGAAAAGCTGAGACACGAACCCATGTTTTTCAGTTAGATTGTTAACTATGAAAGCACCTTTTTCAAAGGGTATTATAAGAAATATACCCTAAATACATCTACATGAAACTAGAGAAAGAATACTTTTCACCTTCCAGGAAAAAGAGGTCATAAGAGCTTTCTCAGTGTCCCCTAACCATCACAAATGTATTTTGCTGTTTTGAGAGCAAGAAGCATGAGATAAGACAAATGTGTAATTACTTCTTGACCCACTCTTCTGGGTTATACATTTTCATGAGGTGCCATGATTCATTATTTGCATTGATATGTACAGAAGGATGGGGCTGCTTAGTTGATATTCATTTATTCAACAGTCTGTAATCTATATTTAATGGACTACCAGACTGTGGCATAATAAACCGTTTAAAAAGATAGCTGCTGCTTACACAGGGGTTATTGCTTGCATAACCTGTACTTATTTTTCATTACAAAACTAAAAGAGCAAAACATAATTCACACAAGAAAATGAAGTTAACATTTAATGGCTTGAAAAATGATAGTGTACCATAATGCTGTGCAGTACTCTGAACACTTATAAAACAAAACAAGGGAGCAAAAAATAAATACAAATAAAAAGGCATTAACAGTGCACTGTGAAGTATGGGCACCAAAGCAAAACAATGCATTCCAGTTTGTCACCTGCTTAGCAGGACCACTCAAAGATTGCTAATTAGTCTGAAACAAGCAGATTTGTGAGCTACTGAGCACACACAGACACCTACGCTTAACAGTGTCACAAATGCTGAAACCTCCTTTGTTGCTTTTTACTTACTTAAGTTTTCCTCCATAGAAATAGAACTTTTCACATCATGCGTAGAAGTGCTGTGTGGACATCTCTGCATATAACTGTGGAAGCTATTGACAAAAATAATGATTGCCTCTACAAAAACATCGCACTGTAGATCAGATATCATCTAGACTTTAACTGAATAGTTTTATTAAGCTGCAAAGTCTCGTTCCCAAGCTGATTGCAGAATAAGAGAAGTCTGCCCTGATAATCAGTATCAGTGAGGAAACCTCCAAGGGAGGTGTTGGGGTAATGGTGGGAAGCCCTAAATTTTGGGGTGTTTACGAGTCTGACGCTTTGGACTATGTCTATAATAACAGGGTTTTCTCATAGAAACATGGGACTTCCTCAGAGCAGTTTAGTTTCTAAAAGCAAGTGTTGTTTTAGTCAACGTCTGTTAACACTGCAGAACTTTAAAGTGCCTCAAATTGGGAAATACAAAATTTGTTCCTGGTGGAAGCTTGACAAGGACATGTCCTTACGTGTGCTGGAGGTTATCAAGTGACAGCAGCAGCACAGTGTGGATGCAAGGTGTTCAGCTATTCCTCCTTTGGGGAGATATGGAGTCTCCAGCCCCTACTCCACTGGAGGGACCTAAAAACCAAACCACCAGATCAAAATGTCAGTTGAGAACCAGATCTGTGGCCATATTTCCTGCTGGCATAAATAGGTGAGTTCACCTATAGTGATATAAAAGGAAACTTTCCCATTCCAGGCAACAAATTTTTTCCTGCAAAACATGGTGGCCTCTGTTTTAGACAAAAAAACCCGCATAGGTTTCTTAGATGAATGTCGAGAGAGAAAAGAAAAGCAAAACCACAAAACCCTCTCAAGGGCTTTAAAAATATAATTTAATTGGTGGCTAAAGGATTTCAAGTGCCAATTAGGGGTCACGGTGGGGCTGAAGAAATTGGAGGAGGTATTTTTAATCCTTATATCTAGGAAGCTTTTTCTGCTTGTAATACTATCACATTGTATAATTCAGTGAGTAAATGTGATATACATAGAAAATTAATGATCATCATGGCTGGTTGGCTTTTTAAGCTTCCATTTTATGTGTATGTCTGCTGAAGAACTTTTCTATTTTAGTGGTTTTGCTTGCTTTCTTCTGGGAGTTGAATAAACACCACAGAAAGCTGACACCTGGGAATCCTTGCAGTTGCCTTAAGGGCAATTACCTATAAAAGACAGGGCTAAAAGCTAATTGCTCTGATTTATTCTTCAAAGTGCAGGTGAAGCTTGCTGAGAAATGAAAGTCAGGCAGGAGAAAGGTCAGTTAAAAATTTCTCTTGAGTTTAACCAGAGCTTTTTAGGACTGAAAACTCCTGCCAGTTTGACATTAAATCTCATGTTCTGGTGTCTGCTGGGATGAGGTCCTGAATTTTTACTTTGTGGTTGAAATGTTTGGGATATTTTGTGCCTTTCCTTGTTGGGCGGTAGGGGGGGAATCAACGTGAAAAACGTGATGGGACTAGGAAGAAGAAAAGATCTGGATGGTCAGTGATATAATGCTTCTAGAGTCTGTGTGGCTACAAAATGCACTGTGATGGAAAGCTGGGTATGGGATGGCAACCAGAGGACCTCATCAAAAGGCATTTCTGATGTTCATTTGGCTTGATAAGTAAAGTCAATGCACTGTCTTCACAGATACTTTTTGCATTAGATATGTAGTAAAAAATGGGTGTTTAGAAAAGATTTGAAACTCATCCTATTTATTTGATTTTGGGTGTGGGAGGAGTGCAATGGAAAAGCATAAAATAGCTGCTGAATTTCTGAACAGTTGACTCACTGGAACTAGGAGAGGAAATTGCTTTCTCTTTCTCTCAAAATCTTTGAGTCCTCAAATAATTTTCCTGTCATGACTTAAGATTTTTAAAATGTTCAATTTGAAACAAACACATAAAATGCCTGTTCCAATATCTCTAAACCATACTGTTTCAACCCTTTTATGTTTGTCTTTTGGCTCTACTATTTGAAAATGAAGTTGAGACAAAAAGTTTTCACCTCTTCATTTTGAAATGTCAAGAAATGTTGTGTGAACAATGAGTGGGGGAAGGAAATTGCAAATTTTGGATTCAGAAATCTGCCTGAATGAGGCATTTCCACAAATAGCAGTGAAAATGCAACATGTCTTCAAAAAAGCTTCCAGCTGGCTCTATTTCTATGAAGCATTTTAGACTTAGATTTACTGACAATGTTGAACAAACTGTAGTTTGCTCCTTCATACTTCAAAAATATGTCTTGGTGTAGCATATATATCCCAGAAATGGCAAGGTGCCTATGTTTGCCATCTTCCTCCCCATCCACAGAATAGTTGTATTTTATTCTCTGGTATTTATCCAGCTGCAGAAGGCTGGCCAAAAAGAGTCCATTCCTTGTACCTTTTTGTGCCGCTTGGTTTCTTACTTTCTAGCTGAGAGAAGTTATTGGACTTCTCTTGCTATTGTGTCGTTTGAGGGCGATGTGAAGTTGTGTTTAGCAGTTTAGAGGGGAGTGGAAAATTAGGAAGGGAAGTGGCCAGGCATGCTCTCATGACCTAACCAGATCTCCTATATTTCCTTTGCTAACACTGAGGCAATCTATATGTCAGAGACCCTATAACTTTTACATTTGCTAAATTTCTATCCTTGCTGTAATAGAATATAAGATAGAGTTTAGTGGTAAGGTTGCTTAAGAATAATGGTTAATTATTTTGGGGGTATGAACCCTGGCACAGCAAATTGGCTTGATGAGTGCCTGCCAACCACCCCTTACTGAAAAAGGGAGAGAGGTCAGATCTTGATATGCTTTAGAGAAGGATGCTCTTAAACAGGTATATATATGAGTTGGTAGAAAAAGATGAAACTTTGTGGATTTGTTATATGTGGTGCGGAAGGATTTAGAATATATTTTGTATGTTCATGTGCAAATGTGCATGAGTATAATTGAGGGAAGGTTGTCACCCAGCATGAATGGGAATCCAGAAATAGTTTGCCCAGATTTCAGAACTTGCTGTTGAGACTGGTAAATTGCTGGTGCCAACATTTCCAAAACAGTTAAGTGGAATTCAGTGCAGAGATATTATTTTAGCTTCAGCTTAATGAAAAAAAAAACCTCTTCTTTCTACTAATTAATATCTCCACTGTTCCAAGCAAATCAACATTACTTTGATAAGCATGGGCAAGAAAACTCTCAACTGAAATACATGTTTTAGGCTAGTAGTTAGACCATGCATGCAGGGAGTGTGAGTTCAAACTCGCACGGGTGAAGGATGAGTTAGAGTTTGGAGCTCCCCTGCTCTGCGCAGCAGCCCTAGCCACCAAACTAATGGCTGGAGAGGCATGGTGACTATCTCCTCTCCCTTCCACGCTAGACCAGAGTAGCTAATTGTAAGCTGAGAATTGAGACCACGATGGTTCCCAAAGACCAGTTAACTAAGTGAGAAGCAAAGATGGCAGCTAGTGTTTTAGATATAGGGTTAACTTTGTGGCTCCTCGTGTTAAATACTGGGGCAAGTCGTGGCAATGTTACAAATGGGCACAAAAAGCATCAGAGGCATTTTACATGTATGAAGATAAGTGCCTCAAGGGTCAGAAGTGGCAGAGGTTTGATAGATCTCTCTTTCAGATTGCGTTGCTTTGATGGTATTTCATATATCTGAGTCTATTTTCTTGGCAAGTGCCCTTTTCTAAGGTGAAGCTGAATAAGGCTGGCAAAATCTACTCCTTGTGTTCAGCACTGCAGAAGACCAATTGCCTGCAGAGGCAGAATGCTGCAGTAGGAATAGGACCCATGTTTCTTGGTTTGCCAGGTTGATCCTGAAACCTTTATTGACTAGGTCTATCTGCTGCTCCAGTGGCAGATGGGGGCTAAAAATTAACCAAAGAAACAAGTAACAGGGAAAAAAAAAATCAGGGCATGAAAAGGAAACGCTTGCTATTTTGAAAATGCCATTTCGCTAAATAATTGAGATCCCCCTCCACATGCACGCTCATTCCATATGCTTGAAGTTTAAGCTAAGTGTTTCCTTCTTTTTATTACTTCTCTGTTATCAGTACAAACATGTAATCTTGGGCTTACTGCTAAGTGTGTATCTGTCTTCAGGTTTAATGCTCTGTAATTCCCAAGGAAATCAGTGCCAGATATCTTGCTTTGAAAAACTATGCTCACTCAGCAGGCTAGAGGAGTTTTAAAACTGTAGGCAGTGATGGTAATCCTTTGCTTAGTTACACTGGTGTAAAGCCTGAGTAATTTTATTTTAGGAAGGAAAAGAATCAGGGCTACTATTCTCAGGAGGGTGTTCACTAAATATTTCCAGATAAGGTGGTGGGAGTAATTAGTGCTAGATATTGGAATCAGTACTCAATGTAATTTCTGTCCACGTAACAATATCAACTTCTACCTCTGTTCAACTTCTACTATAACTTTTATAACTTTTTCATTTGAGAATGGGAAACAACTCTACTAAAAATACCTGAAGTGAGCTGTACTTTTTTTTTTTTGGACACTGCAGATATGTATCAGCCAATGACTTTTGTAATATGAATGGATTTTTGTGGCAGACAGCACTGGTAATTAGATCACTGTGTAGTTAATGCGGCAGAGTGGATGTGTGCTGTGTTTGAACTGGAATCAGCAGTGGCACTCAGCTGCTCAGGTAGAGACTGTGCAGGACAGACTAACTCGCTGCTCTTCAAGGGAAACAGGCGAAGAGACACAATCTGGGCTCATGGAGAGGTGTGGTGTTTGCTGTGTCAGTCTGAAGGTGTATTTTAGTTCTGATGAGGTAAGAATTATTCCTAGAACTGTTTAAAAGTCTAACTTCTTCTCCAAATGAAACAGCTGTGTTTTCCAGGCTGGTTTGCTTCACACAGGGAGCACAGTGGAGCCCAGGGTATTTCACCCTTTCTTGGAGCAAAGCATTGTGAGATAATTAGGGCCTGTAGGTCTCAGAAATGTTTCCCATAACATCCACAGAAGGATATGTAGGTTAATGTTGCCCTAAGTATAAATATTTTATTCTGAGTATTCCAAAATTATTAGGACATTTTAAAATTTTTATTTGCTTTGAGGAAATTCTTCAAAACCTGTTCTCTTTTCCCAGAAACCTCTTATTTACAACAGCACCTTTCACACTGACACTTCTTTATTTTTTTGAAAATTATTTTGCCTAACCAGTTGTATGCTGTAGAAACTCATGCTGGCAGGGTGCCTGTATTGTGTTTTTTCCTCTGTAAGCCAGGTTTTCAGTACGGATTTGGGCTTTGTCAACCCAACACACTGATATACTGTTTCAGCTGGCGTTAGGATACATTTTTGAGATAGCTGGGTGCCGATATTAAGGAACACTCTGATATTGCAGCATTTTAGCATTCAGTTTTGTTGTTATACTAGTAGTGACTTCATGGTATTTCACCTGTAATTTCTTTTACTGAATCCCTGATACCTTCAAGTGTAAGCAATGTGTAATTTTATGAGGCCTTCATGTGATACTCCTCCCACTCAACCATCAGGAATATGTTGGATTTGTGTTTGGTGGGATTTTGGTAGCAGGGGAGGGGCTACAGAAGTGACACCTGAAAGCTCCAAGTCAAACTCATCTCTGGCCAAGGCGAGGCAAATCAGTGCCTCTGCAATAACATATTTAAGAGGGGAAAAACCTGTTGGGTGGGACTTTGGAAGCAGAGGAGAGGAGTGAGACATGAAAGAAACAACCATGCAGACACTCAGGTCAGTGAGGAAGGAGAGGGGGAGGTGTGCAGGAGCAGGTATTCCTCTGAGGCCCATGGTGAGATGGCGGGCTGATCCCCTGCAGACCATGGAGATCAGTGGTGGAGCAGATGCCCACCTGCATTCTGTGGGGGACCTCATGCTGGAGCATGTGTCTGTGCCCAAAGAAGGCTGTGAGTCTGAGGGAAGCCTGTGCTAGAGCAGTCTGTCATTGGAAGGACTGCACCCTGTGGAAGGGACACACGCTGGAGCAGTTTGTGAAGAGCTGCAGCCCCATGGGAAGGACTTGCGTTGAGGTCTGTCTCCTGTGGGAAGGACACCGTGCTGGAGCAGGGGAAGACTGTAAGGATTCCTCTCCCCGAGGAGGAAGGAGCGGCAGAGACAACTCCTGACAAGCTGACTGCAACCCCCGTTCTCTGTCCCCCTGTGCTGTGGTAGGGGGAGAAGGTAGAGAAATCAGGTGTGAAGTTGTGCCAGGGAAGATGGGAGGGTGTTTTTAAGATGTGGTTGTTTTTCTCATTACCCTACTCTGATTTGATTGGTAAACTGCTGGTGGTGTTTAAACTAAATTGGTGTTCCTTCCCCAAGACAAGTCTATTTTTTGCTGTAACCATATCTGGTGAGTGAGTTGTGAGTGAGCCCTCCCTGTCCTTTGTCTCGACCCTCCAGCTTTTTGTTTTATTTTCTCCTCCCCATCCCACTGGGGGGGTGGGGAGTGTGGGAGCAGGGTGGGGTAGGATTGAGAGAGTGGCTGCATGGTGTTTGGTTGCTGGGTGGGTGGGCTTGATCCACTGGAGACCTTCTTTTTCATTTCCTGCAATCACCATGAGATGGCAGTTGTCAACTGCTGGACTTGCTTCACCCCATTTGAACCAAAACGACTCAAAGCTTATTGATCCTTGGAGACACCGAGATTTCCAGCTTCACTGTTCACAGCATGCAAGTGTGAAACTTACAAGTGACTTTTAAAGGCAGTCAAGGAATGTGTGAGACAGATTGTTAGGAAAAAAAAACCCCAACAACCCAACATTATTTAATTTGATGGTGCAGAGTTTTATGCCAAAATAAGGCATGTGTTTGCTGTTAGCAATCAAAGTGGCTTAGCGAATGAAAAGTGACATTTTGTTTATGGGATTTTACAAGCAGGGGATCCCTAGGGAAATTAATTTGGCCCTCTGGAATGCTGCCCTCCTCCATGTCACTTCCCCTGCAGCCCCAGCATTTTTTTAGCACAAAGCTCTATATTAGTTTTTGGGTAGATGGAATCCAGAGGGAGGGATGTGGGTGCAGCAGGTAGCTCCACATGATATTGCAAACCCATGTCAGGTCTCCAGCATTTTCATAGCGCTCTGTAATAAATCATCAGGTCACAGGTAATGGCGCAGATCCTGGACTGCAGCTAATGAGCTACCAGCCAGAGAACTGGGTTTATTTTGTCCTTTCAATAAAATCCCAGAGCACAAACCCAAGATTTTAAAATAGTGCTCCCCATAAATAGCCAGGAGGCAGTCTAAATAATTTAAATTCTTCTTCATCTCTGTTATTCTGTGGAGAAAAAAAAAAAGAAGCCTGAAAATTTTCAATTTATTTCTTAACAGATTGCTCCAATTTGTGTCTCCATTCTCTCTAGCTATGTTCCCACTCCATTTTCAGCTGGAAATACTATTCTTATATTTCATGAACTGAGTATTTTATAATTTTTTTCAATGTTTGTTGTTAAACAGTTGCTCCCTTCCACCATGTAGGTGGCCAAATGATAGTTATTCAGATGTAGTGCATCACTTCTCACTGATTTTTTTTTTTTTTTTGATGATGGAAATCAGTAGTGTCTTATATTTATAGTTTGCAATTTTTACCATCTAATTTTCAATGTAGTTTTAGGTCTAAAAACATGAGAGGGTACTCTAGTTATATTGCATTATCACCATGAATAGTTTAAAAAGATCAATAAACGTCATCGTGGTTGATTATATCCTGGGGATTCAAGAAATGGAAAGTGATATACACTTGTAAAATTGCTGTTTTCAGCCATGTTCTTGCAATGCCAAGGCCTTGAGCAATGGAACTGATCTTCACAATGTCAGATATCCCAATCTACAGGATTGATAATGCAGGATGAAATTGTATTTTCCAATGCTTAGTTTAGTCCTCTTTGAAATGAGTCACAGATTTGTCTATGCTAGAAGGGACTGAGATGTATATGTCTGGGCTCTTAATCACAGGACATTAAATTCTACTCAGTTCTTGTAAGAGACAATTTCAGAGCATAAAGTAAGTTTTGGATAAGGAAAGACAATCAAATCATGGCTTTGAAGAGGTGATGAAGGCTCTACACTTCTCCTCAAGAGTTTATTAGTCAATATCTTTGTCAAGCATGTATGTAGCAAATTTCTCACTATACTTATCTGATTTCAGTTTCCAGGCTCTGGTCGAGCCTTTATAAAGTGTCCTTTATACACCATACTTCCTCTCTGTGAAGATATTTACATACTGCAACCAAGTCACCTCTTGCTCCTCTTTAATGATGAGTCAAGCAGATTGAGCTCTCTGAATCCCACAATCACACCTTTTTTTCCCAGCCTTAGAAGAAATTTCTGTGTGTCATTTCCTACACTTCTAGTATTGTGTTACGCTTCTTAATTTGATTTTTCCTCGCTTCTCAGCATCCCTCTCAAAAAAAAAAAAAAAAAGTACAGTCATTGTGCCAGTGTCTGGTATCTAGAAATCTAAAAAGCCATAAAAGGTTAGAGCTTAATATAAATGTGAAAGGTCCTTCAGTGACCAAACTTTTCCAACCACAGCCAGTTAGGAGTGAAATTTAATCTCATTCTCCCCTGGAGTTCATGAAGGCACATGATGGTAAATGAACTTCTTAAAGCAACAAAATTGTCCATCTTGGAAGGGGAAGACTCATTTTTTTCCCCATTACAATTAAAATGGTGGCATGTGCTTATATAAAGGAGAATAATTTTAATAGGAAAAGAGAAGCCCATTCCAGAATAGTCTATAACCTGCTGTTTCTCAGCAGCCTTGTGTTTATGTCTGCCTGTCTCTAGTGAGTGCCCTAGTCTCAAGGGCACTGGGTGAAATATATTTTTTTAATGTCTGTTAACAACTGCTCATGACTGTGATGCTACTGTCCCATTAATGTTATCACCTGTCTGTTCCTCTCTTTCTGGGGGAGTATCTGCCCTTCTCAAGGTTATAACCCTCCATGAGCTCTCCTGGTACCCAGTCTGCTGGTGTTTCCATCCCTCCTCTTCTTTGAGCTGGGAAGGAAAGAACAGTACAGAGGAGGACAAGACTGCTAGATCGACAGCTCTAGTGCAGCATGGAATGATTGCCAAAACACATCTTAGGGGAAGCACTGCGTACACCTTCAAGAGTTTAAGTCTGTTATGTTTGCATGAAAACATATTAAAGGACAGAAAGAAATGAGAACAAAATATAAAAGTAAGCTGGGAAGGACAGTATTCTGTCTCTCATGAACATTTCCTTCACTTGAGCCTGTGCCCTGATTGGGAATTGGAATCCTGGGAGGAAAGGAAAGGTGAATAAAGCAGTATGAAAGAAAAGAAAGAGTTCAATAAATTAAAAAGGTCTTCAAACACTCTGGCAAATTTCCTGGAAGATGTCTGTGACATCCTGGTGAAATAACAGCAGCATAGAGTGGAAACCAGAATTCAGTTTCTGTTAAGAGGAGAAGGTGGATTTTTTACTGAAAAGTTTATTTTTCTAAATCTGCATTTAGAAACAGAACACTTTGGTACCGCTAAGAGCGTTACATATTTTTATGTATATATATGCACGGACTTTCGATATAGCTTTGACAATGTTTGAAGTCACTTTAGTCTTTTTCTCCCTCTCTTCTCTCTTTCCAGCTCTTTCCCACCTGTTTAGCTTAGCAGTTCTGTTTCACTTCCAGCAACCATATATTATGCATTCATACTTCAGTAAAGCTAACAAGAGTTCTGCAACACACTAGCTTTGTACATAAGTACTGCTCTTGAAAGCATAAAATCAAATTGCAATTGTTTAATAACAACTGCTTTTGTCATAACAAAAGAAATTAGACTCTCTGAAACGTATTTTTTATGGGGACGTAAACCCCATAGACACTCTGCTCGGTTTTTATTAATCAGATGATTCCTTACGTATACAGAAAAAAATATTTAAAGAAAATATTTGTTTTGCCTGGAAATTATCCTTTCTTGTGTGTTCAGTGAAATATTGCTGAGTATAGGTTCACAGTTTGTTACACTTACTTGATTTATACTACTGGGGCTGCTTATGTATGTAGGCATATTTCTTAACAACATATAAACCAAAATCTTAAAATACTAGAGCTTTGCTAACATTTTTAATGCAATGAAAATGTCTTGGGTTTAGATAGGATATTTTTCAGAACCTACAGCGAGAATTAGACTGTTTGGATTTTGTTTCTAAGTTCTGAATCTCTAATTTTAGTATTGTAATTGCACTGGAAATGCAATTGTTCCCTTAAATTAAGAATTTCTGCAGATGTGTGATTGCTAAATGTGAAATAGGTTTGATATGAAAATAATAAAATCTCAGTTATGATGAACATTTATGCATCAATAAAGTATTTACAGGAAAGTGCCAGTTTTAGTGGCTATTAGCTCAGAATTTCATTGATGGATGGAAAAGAGAATGCACATTCTGTCTGTCTCCAAGATATGTGAAGTTACAACTGCCTTCTATGAGGCATTTCTGACTTACAAGACAATACCTGTTATTTGGGAGAAAACAAAATAAACCAACAAACTCCAAAAAACCCAAAAACCCCCACTCCAACTATCTCTCCCACTTCCTGCTGGGATGACTGTTTGAGCTTTAAAGCTCTCCTTTTGGAAGGAGAAAGGAGCACACCTGGACAGGCAATAACAATATGTCAGAAAACTCTGACCACATCCCTGCATGAAATAGAAGCCAGCCAGTGAGATATGAGAAAACAGCTTAGAGTGCAAATGTAATTCTGTACCTGTTAGCAGCCACTTAGTCTAGTAATACAGACAAGTCATAAAGATGTTTACAAAACCTTATAGTGTAATTTTTCACCTCTACAGATTTTTTTTTGCCTTTTAAAACCTGAGTAACTTAGTAAAATAAAAGAATTCTCTTAATATCTTCAAGTTGCAGAATCTGCACTTTAAGTTGGTTTTTTTCTTCATTTTCTTAACTAAAAATATTTTTCATCTGGAAATGTTTGCCCAGTTCTTACAGCATCAGCAAAGCAAGGGGAAAAGCCCAGAATACTGCTTTGACAGTGTGTCTGTTTCTTCATACTTGCATTTGAAACAGCTCTGATCTATGAATAGGCTTTGGCTTTCTGAGGAAGGAAGATGGGACCTGGGGTAACACAGGCTCTATTTCTGTGCTGGCTAATGACAGGATAGCTTGGTAAATGACAGAACTGGAGCTAGGAGGGTATCAAACACACGGCAGCAGCTGTCACAGGCTCCTTGCTGTGAGTGCATGCAAGGGACTTCAAAAGCTGGAGTTCTCCAGGGATTCCTTGAACTCATCTTTGTTTTTCTTGTTGTTTTTGCTTTTTCCCCAATTATGGTTTTATGCCTGGCTCTTCTGTATTGCTGCATCTTCTTGTTCCTTCTGTGTCAAAACATAAAGCTGTGAATATCTCCTGATCTCATGTCTAGAGGGGATATGAATTTTTAATTATTACTATCATCCATTATCATCATTATTTTATTGTATTTATGTAGTGCTGCTGGCCTAGCTGATGTTTTTTATGAAGCAATGGAAAGGAAGGTCCCAACCTAAACGATTTTGCAGTCTATTTGTGAGATGAGGAACATCGCAGCAACAGCATGTTCTGGGAGCTGACGGGGAACAAACACTAGGATAATGCAGCCAGAGGAAAAGGAAGTGTCATTTAGGGCATATTTTCCTCTTAACTTGTTGTCTGCTTATTGACTTGCTTTATCTTGCAATGAAAATGTCTGTTCGTTTGTCTGGTCAGATGTGAAATTGGCAGGAGAAATGTAGAAAGACAAACATAAAGGCCAAACAAACCTCCAGATAGTCTTGGTGCACTTAAATTCAACTCAGGCTGACACAGTCAGGCCCACCAGCATTTTGTTGGAGATATTCTCATCTGGATTTGCAAACTTAAGAAAGCAGAAATTAACAGCCAGGTTTAGACATGAGTCCATCTCAGCCAGTATCATATCTGAGACCACTTGGTTTAGAGTGAGAATATCTCCACTTGACCGATTTTGCGGTTGCCTGTTCCAAGAACGTGCTTTGTCTCTAACAGTTTCAGACACACAAGTCACTGCAAACTTCTAAGTTGCATCACAGGTATTTTTCCATAGTAACCATCCATACCTTCCCTCTTGTGACACAAGTGGATGTAGTTGGCTTAGGTCTGTAGAAAAGGGTATTAAACCAGCTAGAAAGGCTACCCTTTGCCTCAGCTGACAGCCTGAAGCTAGTGTTGGCAGACATATGCTGCTGACACACATAGGCCAGTTAAAATAGGGTAACAAAATTTGCATGGCAAAATGAAGGAGTCATTGGAATAAATGCAGGCATCTAGGGATTGCTGTAAAATAGCTGGAATGGAGACAACCAATATATTTGCATAGCACCTTACATGGGGAACTCCTGGTTTGACAAAGGGACAACCTGATCAAGACTGAGACTAGTGCTGCTATAATATACATAACAGCAGAAACATAACGCAAGCTCAGAGCAAGATAGAGTGTCTCCTTTCCTAATTTGTTGGCCAGCAAATTGAAGAGAGGTGATTTTTTGGATCCCGTCTGAAGATGACTTGCAAATTTCAGCTGAGGAATAAGACGATGGCTTTGACTGATTAATGGAGCTGGGTGCAATGAACAGATTAAATACACTTCCATCTGCTTCTGGGTGCGATTCAGCATAATTTGGGGCTTAGTTTATCTTGATGATACATGAAAACACTTCTCTCCTGTTGACTTGTTTCAACACTTGCTGCTGCTGTTGGACCTGAATTTGGGAGACCAGAGATGAAGAGTCAGAATTGTCTTCTGGAGCGGACAGACAGAATTCCACTGGAGCACAGGGTGCAGCACTTGTTCCTTGGCCTCCTGTGATGAGGTTACAGTTAGTGAATAAGGGAAGAGCAACCAATACTATCTTGGACTTCTGCAAAGCATTTGACACTGTCCCGCATGACACCCTTGTCTCTAAATTGAGAGATATGGATTTGATGAATGGACCACTTGGATCAGGAATTGGCTAAACAGTCTCACTCAAACAGTCACAGTCAGCAGCTCAATGTCTGAGTGGAGACCAATGATGATGGCATTCCTCAACAGCAGATATTGGGACTGGTGCTATTTAACATCTTTGTCAGTGATATAGACAGTAGGATTGAATGCACCTTCAGCAAGTTTGCTGATGACACCAGGCTGTATGGTGTGGTCAACACGCTGGAGGAAAGGAAGATCAGTCAGAGGCATCTTGACAGGTGGGCCCATGCAAACCCAATGAAATTCAACAAGGTCAAATGCAAGGTCCTGTACCTGGGTTGGGGCAATGCAAAGCACAGATACAGGCTGGGAAATGAATGGTTCAGGAGCAGCTCTGTAGAAAAGGACTTGGCCATGCTGGTGGATGAAAAACTGAAGATGAGCCAGCAATGTGCACTCGCAGTCCAGAAAGCCAATCGCATCCTGGGCTGCATCAAGAGAAGAGTGGCCAGCAGGTTGAGGGAGGTGATTCTGCCCCTCTACTCTGCTCCAGTGAGACTTCACCTGGAGTCCTGTGTTTAGCACTGGGGCCCCCAGTGTAAGAAAGACATGGGCCTGCTCCAGCAGGTCCAGAGGAGGGCCACGAAGATGATCAGGGGGCTGGAGCACCTCCCCCATGAGGACAAGTTAAGACGGTTGGCGTTGTTCAGCCTGAAGGAGAGAAGGCTCTGGGGAGACCTTATTGCAGCCTTTCAGTGCTTAAACGGGGCCTACAGGAAAGACGGGCAGGGACTCCTTATCAGGAAGGGTAGTGCTAGGACGAGGTAACAGTTTCAACCTGAAAGGGGGGAGATTTAGATTAGATATTAGGAGGAAATTCTTCACTGTGAGGGTGGTAAGACACTGGAAGATGTTGCCCAGAGAAGTTGTGGATACCCCCTCCCTGGCAGTGTTCAAGGCCAGGTTGGATGGGGCTTTCAGCAACCTGGTCTGGTGGAAGGTGTCCCTGCCCATGGTGGGGTGGTTCACACTACGTGATCTTCAAGGTCCTGTCCAACCCAAATCATTCTATGATTCTATGTCCTGGGGAAACTAACTTGATCAAAGCTACTGGATTTCAGCTGAGGAGATGTCTTTCACTGCTTCATATAAAACTTCTATCATAAAATGATGGCACTTCTCCCCCTGCTCATGGGAGCAGCTCATTACATTGATAGCTGCTTGCATCCATTTTAATGCATAATCACTTTCTTAAAGGGAGGGCCAGGACTGCAAGTGGCTGGTGAGACCCACTGCCAGCTCTCTGTGGGCCTGTTTGGTAGAGCCATTTTGTTATGGGAAGAGGATAAACTATATCACAAAATGGTAAAAACTCTTACTTTGGGCAGCAAAATTTGTTCAGAGCGTGATCTGCTGTCTCATTCCCCCTTCCCCACCACACACATGCACACTAAGATCAATGGAGATTTGCAAAGGTTTTGATTTGTTAGTATTCGTGATGAGACTTAGACGTTCTTCCAAATAATAAATTATTTGACCCACGCTTCAGGGTTGGAACAGGTTGAAATTATAAAATACTGAGCTTCTTCAGAAGTGATTATTCTGACAATCCTTTTTTCTTTATGCAGAAGGTAAAACCCATGTATGGAAAGGCAAAACATCCTCCAGAGCATCCATGCAAAAATTATTCTGATTTTTTCCACAAAAGCTTTGAAAAATATTCTGTTTTAAAAGAATGCTAGGAGAAAAATGTTTATCTCTGAATTTAAAAAAAAAAAAAGTTTGTGAATTTGCTGAGTTATCAAGAAGCCCTCTATGTTTGTGTTCTCATTCTTTAAATTATATTTTTTCCTGACAAACTCATTTTCAGTCACAGTAATGAGCAGATAAACAAGGGGTAGCAGTGGATAGCTGCAGAGTGAATAGAATAATTCAGAGGGGGGACATTTTTTCCCTGAAGAGCATGTCAGCTCTTAAAAATTTATGCATCTAGCCTTGAGATATGCAAGCCATATGCATAAATAAATAAGCCTTTGAATGCACGCCATAGGCTTTGGCAGTGCTGGGGATATGGGGTGGGGAGGGGGACACGACGACAGGACACACAGGAAAAAACCTCAATTGTTCCTGACTATTGAAGATGTACAATTATTTGGTGTAGTAATTAGATAACGAAGCTATCCCTAATAATTCTATCTTATGGCTTTTGGAACTTTTTGTAGGCATGAGCATGAGGTTTTTATTGAATGCAAATCTGGGTACCACAATCTTCCGCTAAGCGTATTATCAGCTCATCAAATTTTGAAGTTTTGAGGGAGGAACATGTCCATCCCATAATTTCACCATCAGAGGCACAAGAGATATGAGCTAATGATAATACATTTTATAGATACATTGCCTTTCCTACAAACCAGGTTAAAAACCCTGCAAATCTTTATGTCCAGTTCTGGGTCTTCCAGTTCAAGAGGGACAGGGAACTACTGGAGAGAGTCCAGCGGAGGGCTACGAAGATGATGAGGGGACTGGAGCAACTCTCTTATGAGGAAAGGCTGAGATAACTGGGGCTCTTTAGCCGGGAGAAGAGAAGACTGAGAGGGGATCTTATCAATGCTTATAAATGTCTAAAGAGTGGGTGTCAAGAGGATGGGGCCAGGACCTTCTCAGTGGTGCCCAGCGACAGGACAAGGGGTAACGGGCACAAATTGGAACACAGGAAGTTCCTCCTGAACGTGAGGAAAAAGTCTTTCCTTTGAGGGTGGCAGAGCACTGGAACAGGCTGCCCAGGGAGGTTGTTAAGAGTTTCTCTGGAGATATTCAAAGCCTACCTGGACGTGATCTTGTGTGACCTGCTCTGAGTGAACCTGCTTTAGCAGGCAGGTTGGACTAGATGATCCCCAGAGGTCCCTTCCAACCCCTGCCATTCCGTGATTCTGTGATTTGTCCATTGGTGCTCATCCATCCACCTGCCTCATGCCTTGACTGGAAAAGCTCAGAAGTCTCTTAGTCACTTCACTCACTGTAAGAAACTATCTTGGTGCTTTGATTTAGAGGTGTGTTTATATGTTTTGTTGAACAGTAATCTTAAAGTTTTCTGCCATAGTTCTGGGACAAGACAGGAAGAATGTCTTTGTGAGCTTTTGTATGGGGAAATCCTAGTATGCTTTCCAAAGTCAGTGTCGCTTTTGTCCTGCAGGTGAGTGCGTTTGTAGCTGAGCTGGTGTGGTGCTGGTGGGCTTCATGTAATTATGTAAGACTCTACCCTGCTTTTGGTACTATTAGTAGGTTTTTGCATGGTGACAAGTCCTGTAGGATTTACCGGCTGCCTGTCAACTGAGACACTGACTGAGGAGAGCAGTGACCTCTCCAGCTCTGTTTCCCCTCCTTGGTGCCCAAACCTTGTGGAATAATGCTCTTAGGGCTACTTTTAGTTTATAACTACAGGATGTTGTGGGTTGGCAGGCAGCTCTACTGCACCCAGAGAATACATGTTAATGGCAGTGATCCTCAGGGTCTCTTGAGGGTGTGTTTTTGAGAAATACATGCAAGGATGTATCTAGCTTTCTGAAATACTACTTTATTAACTGGAATACAACATTTTCTACTAAAAATAGAAAGAACAGAAGGGAACCTGACAGAAAAAAATCACCCAGCTCTTCAGAGCTGGCCTAATCCTTTTCCGGGTACTACTAGTCCAGTCACATCCTTAAAAATGGTTCATGGTAACACTAGAAATAAGTTTTGTAATGGCTTTTTTGCCTTGAAAGTGCAATCTGTAGGAACAAGGTCTTTTACTGAATTTTTCAGTCGTTGATGTGACATGTAACAGTATGTTAATTTCATAGTTCCTTTAATATTGGCATGCTTTCACAAGTCGAATGAAAAATGCTTCTTTTCCTGGGAGAATCATGTACTTTTTGATTTTGTATTCCATTTTTTGAGTTTTCCCTCCAATCTTTGTAAAATGAAAGTGCTTTTCTTCTTAGTAATGAAGCAGACAAGCTTTTTCATTTAGGGTACTGTCATCAGTGGCAAGGTTTTTTTGAGGTGAAATGATTTTTTTAGCTTGGAATTCCATTTAGTGAAAAAAAATTAACTTCTAAACCCATAATTTCTAATCACAATCTCCTACAAAATATTTCATTCACGATTTACAGAATGTATAGCCAGGAAGTTAAATGTCAGAACTTTTAAAACCTGGAAGTTACTTACACCTTGACGGTATACAATTTCATCACTGTCAACAACTCAAGCCTTGCTAGTCTATGTCTAGGTTTGAATGTATCCTTTCCTTCTCTACCTCTGTAATACATGAAAACCACCATTTGTTTTATATTAGATTGCCCAGTAGACTGTTTGAGTTCAGTGCTTGTACATAGGCCTGAATATAGACATCAGGTAGTCCTCTGTCATGGGCAAAATTTGTGGGTCTAATATTCCATTTTCCAAAATTTTCTCTTTAATGTATATATTAGAACAATAACTAATTAATTTATGCCATTTTTGGCAAAAATATTTTGATCTGAAAAACAAACCTGATATTTAGCAGTTGAAAAGTTTCATTTGAACTTTTTCCAAATGCAACATTCTATTCTGCTTTGCTTTGAAATGCTGAAATTAATTTGAATACTGTTTTTTTTTTTTTTTTAATGAAGGCAATTATTGCTTTTTGGTTTGTGGGTTTGGTGGGTTTTTTTTGATTATTTTAAAGATCTAGAAAAAAAATTGGGCTTTTCATTTTTTTTATTAGACTAAAATTCTGATCCCTTCTCTTATTCCCCTCTTGTCCCTTCCTCTTTTTTTTTTTTTTTTTAATTTTTTTTAGCAAGAGGAAACACTCTTTTTTAGTCACCCAGCTGTGGTAGGTTAAGTGATGGTATGTGACGGCTGTTTGATAATGGGTTATTCACATATGTTTTGTGCCAAAACAGCCAATTCTCTCTGGTAGTCTGAATTCTATCACCTGTTATGTTTTACCTTTTGACATGTATCTCTTCAGAATCGTGTGCTTACATGTTTGATGTCGCGATATACCCCTGAGCTGATTAAGGCTCCCAAGCCATGACTCTAACAGAGGCCTTAAACTGGCTTAATAACTTCCTGATCTATTATGAGATTCTTCATCTCTCCTCATGGCAACAGTACTGTTTTATGTGATAAATTTACCCCTGGAAAAATAACATCTCTTTGGTCTCTTCTTTCCATGGCTCTATTAATTTGATAGGTTTTGAAGTTTTGAGTCTCACTGAAATCTGTTCTGTTTTGGACCTGAGAATTTATAGAATTACTCCCTCACACTTTCATTCCTCTTCTCCCTTTTCCACACACATGCTTTATACACTTCAGAATAAGCTTTTTCACACATTATTCGTGATCTTTCCATGCTTTGCCTCCCATCTGTGTGCATTTGATATCAATTTTAAGCAAACGTGCGTAGTCTTTATTTGTAAGATGGAAGCTCTTTTTGTAATTTTTTCTTTATCCTGTTATTACTTTCATACTCTGATTCCTAATACAACTGGTCTTTTCTAACCGTTTCTGCTTAATTGTGATACATTTAGGATATTTTTTCTGTATGACGAATTGTTCTCTTGATATTAATTTCTAATTTGTACATAGTCCCTTGTTTATCTTGAAATCTGGAAATTAATTTTACTTCTTACATCACACCAAAAACTTCAGTGTGACACTGGTCATTTGCAGTAGCAAGGAACAGAAAAATAATCATGCATTCTCCTAATCACTCTCCTGTTTTTACTCTTCTTTGGACTCACCACAAATGCAGTTTTATCCCTGAAGACCTGGGGCAGTATCCCAGCAAACAGAGAGTACATGCTGAATGCACTCAGAATCAAGACTAAATTTCTTCTCTACCAACCTGTGGAACCCCATGCATTTGCACTCAGGTAGTGAGAGGGGAAAAGAAATGGGAAATTGGCAGGTCGTGTAAAGTGCAGAAAGCCAAACACCGCCATTTAAAGCTTGACTGAGGAGTGTGCTGCCTTGAAGAGCAGGGGCTCTTGGAGCCAATACTGGCACCTCACCTGTCTGATGCCTGAGACATCGTGCAGAGGGACTGGGTGTGTTGTGGAACACAAAGCATATGATGTTTCATGAAGTTTGCTGCTTTTTAGAAATGGTGCAAAAGAATCTGGCTGCCAATTTGAATGTAATAAACATAGTGATTTATAGCTATTGAGATCTGGTTCTGTAGCACTAAGGTTTCCACTTTGAACATCTATTTTGGCAAAGAACTCAACCACCTCCATTGATTTTTTTTTTTAATTTTTTTTTTTTTTCTGGGACAGCTTCCACTGCTACAAGCTTGGTGTATGAGAATATTTATTTGAAAAAAAAAACAAACCTGATTTCACCCTTAACCTGGACTCAAATTCCTGAGCAGCTTTTGAGGATGGTTTCTGAAGGTTAGGTATAAAAATCTAAGGGAATTAGTCTTGACAGTAAGAGACTGGATTGAAATGAAGACAAGGAAAAATAAAAAAAGCTAAATTCTTGATCTTATAATTCTGCCAAATTCCAGCAAGCAAGAGCACATAAACTTTTAAACGCCAAAGCAAGGATTTTAAAATCAATGGAGTGTTTAATAGAGTTCTGTACAATGCATGCAAATTGAGGGAAATGTGGCAACAGACAAATTTTGAATGAGTGAAAGCTTGAGTGTGTCTTGGTTACATAATTAAAACTAGACAAAAAAAGGAAAATGTCAATAATCCAGCCAAGAAGTCACACAAATATAGATTGGTGTCTCACTATCAAGGAAAAAAAATAATTAACGAAACAAAAAACCCCATAGCTTGGAAGGCAGATGGTATTCTGGAAACCAGTAAGAAAATGGATTTTAATATAAGGGTAACATATGAGTTGCTCAAATTATGCATTGAACTCCTTAGTGTATCATTCAGTTAAGGTGGAGCCTTGGATGACTACTGCTGATACATGTGTTGTATGTCTACACTCAGGGGTGTCCAATACTAAACATAAGGTTATCCCTCCTAAAACACCTGGAGCAGGGGACAAAAAAAAAAAAACAAAAACCAAACGCAGAGGTGTTCTCTAAGCAGGCAGTTATGGCAGAGGAATTATTTTTTGGATGACCTTGTCTGTGACAAGGTCTGGAGGTCTGAGGCTGAGAGGTTGGCAAAGATGTCTTAATGCAAGACATTTATATTTAAGTAAACAGATACAAATCTCGGCAATAGACATGCTGGTAACAGACAAATCCTTCTTATCATGAAACTTGTCTTCCATACAGTAAGAAACATTCTTGAACCTTTTCCTGTAGCTGATGCTCTGATGTGCCTTCCTATATGTGCATATAGGAAAAACAGACTGTTTTTTCCTCTGTGCTCTGCCTGGCTGCTTCAACATCAGCAACCATGAAACTGGAATTTATCACGGGCCTTAAGGTCCATCGGAGGGACCGTCTTGTCATGCAGATACTGACTCTGTTCCTGATTCAGCTACTTTCGTTATGGGATCATGGCTGATGATCCCAATTTTCTCCACCTGCCTCTTGTCTGTGGTATGAGAGTGATTCAGCAGCACCCTTATCCAGGCTGGGGCATCTCAGCACATTAGCAGTTATGTTGCCAGCCTGCTCTACAGTTACGGAGAAAGAAATGTGGATAATCTTAAGAGTTTTAGGAATTAAAATGTACTCTGCAAATAAGAGGTTTGAAGAATAGTTATTTTCCCAGATAATGGGGTACTTAAAAAAGAAGTACTTGGATTAAAGGAGTCTTAGTTTTATTTTAGAAGTCAATGATGTGTCATACCTTTTTAACAAAATGTGATTAATTCAAAATCTTACAGTCACTTCCTAATATTAATATGAAAAAAAAACAACAGGCAGAAGTGGATAAAAATCCAGCCAGCTGTTCACTTCATCACCCGTTAATCCCTCTCTGAATGATCAATTGCATCAGATGCAATTTTGAGGTGACATCACATGAGCTAGTGCTTACCGGTCCATTTCTCTAACTAAATGACAGTAGATCTGCTAAAATTTAGTCCAATTAATTTATTTCATCAGAAGAGTCCTGGCTCTAGCAACTGGCACCAGGAATAGGATCATCCAAAGGAGGCTGATTTTGTCTGAATTCGGATCTCAAAATTTGGCTTGAGTGTGAATTCTTTGATGCCTGATGAAGGCTGAACTTGCACGGTAGCATTCCTCTCTCTGCCATCAAGGGCATCTGTGTGGCCCTAGCCGTTTTCACAGCCTTTTCAGAAAGGTGTTACTGTGCGATTTTTAACTTCTGCAATGTTTGTGGAAAACTGTCCAACAGATTCTGAAGAAGAGATGGGGAAGGGCTGGTACCCCATCCTTGCCCCCAGCCCACCGCCAAACACATGCAATTACATGCACACTGCTTCCTTAAACCAGGCTAAAAGCTCTGTATGCTGTAGATACTCCTAAATTCATTTCATAAAAGCAGTTTAAACTCCTAAAACAAACCAATTTTCTGTCCTTTCTAAAAATAACATTATTATATGTCATGGCCAGCACTTCTTTTTCCCTCAAACTGAAAAATAATTAAAAGCTTCATCTTTTTCCCTTCCTCTCCCTGCCCAGCTCTACAGTATCTCCATCCATTTTTACATTGCTATTACCTATTTTAATCCATCGATATTAATCCTGTGGTGACCTTCAGTAATTTCAGTGCAGTGAGTCCATGAGATGAGTCTGTAAGTCTAGGATGATTTGTAGGATTGTCTTTTTTTTTTTCATTGCTGATGTTCTTAAAGAAAAATAATATTTTGCTCAAAGAAAGATGAAAATACATTTTCCTGGCAGGCAGAAAGGGAACAGTTTTGTCATGATTGAAAAAAATCTCAAGAGTTACGAGGATAAAAAATAGTGAAATTGGGATGCAAAAATATTGAAAAGAGCCTAGGCCTACTCTTTGCACAAATGAAAGTACATATACTCTGTGCCTGTTCCTGCCAGCATGGATATTTAACAGGAATTTTGCATGGTCCATGTTTCTGAACTCACTCGCATACATATTGTAGCATTAACACATCAAAGCTTATCCTTTAAGGCCCACGAATCACCCTGGCATGATTACACTGCACCTAAGAACAGAGATGAATGATGATATGGCGGACTTTATACCTTAGGATATACAAAGCTGTGGGTAAGCTGGCAACTGTGGGTAAGGCTCCAAGAGCGGGAATTTACAGTGAAAAGGGGGCAAAGACACAGGGTAGTTGCTGAGGGATAAAAAAAAGCATGTGGTTTTAGTTCCTGTAGAACAGGCGTTTAGTATGACACTACAAACGTGTTTCTCTAGCTCTAAATTAAAAAATGTTTTCCCTATGTACGTGCACACACAAAATTACACCTTAATTTGGTTTATCTCCTAATCTAGGAACGAACCACGAACCTCCAAAGATTAAGTAAACAGCTATATATAATTTGACTTGGAAAAACATCCCTTGCACCCTGTTTTCCCTGGGTGAAGAGCAAGGACCCTGCAGAGTACCCAGAGAACATTGTCAGTGATGCAGTGCTTGCAGTTGTCTAAGGCCGGTTCCAGTTGACCAACAGACCTGTGCTCTCTTTTCAGAGACAGAAGAGGCAGAACTGTGAAAACAGAACTGGGGAGAAGAGGTCTTAATTCTCTTTGCATTGCCCTGTTGTAGCTGCTGTGCCAGGATGCTCCAGTGAAGGAATTGTGGCTGCACACAGGGTCAGACTGTCCTTAAGGACAAAGTCCCTTAACATTGGTCACACACATGTGTATATATATATATGTGTGTGTGTGTGTGTGTAGCAGCACTGGCTGCAGTGAGTTACTCTCACATCTGAGTACTATTTAACCAGCAGGGATGCCAAAATCTTTCTCTTTATTGCTGACTTTCAATTCATGTTTGATCAAAGCCCTGCTGATACATCTATCAAACTTGCTGCTAACTTAATCCCTACTGCTCTCATTTTAAGTGACTGATTCGTTCCCTCCTGTTATGTTCAGCCTGTTGTAAACACCAGCACTTTCTGTAAGTCTCTTTTTTCACCCTTCTGTTTAATAATCTCCCCAGCCTTTTTCCATGACAAATGTGTTCATATTTCTGGAAAGCTTCATGCTTATTGCTTTTGTCATTTAAGCCCTCCTAGCACTGTTGCCCTCTGTTATCGTGTCTGTTGCGTAGTTGTACCACAATGATGCGAACAAATGCTCATCTCTCTAGATTTTCGTGCTTCCTTCTCACATGTGTTTCTAGTTATATCTCACAATTTACAAATTGGCATTATTAGCAGATTATTTGATATAATGACTATCCATGATGAATTTGCCATTTCTCAGGTTAAAGAACAATTTCTTCATTGCATGACAATTTCTTCTCAATTTATTAAATAATCTGGCTGCATGATGGTTTACTGTATGGTTTTGGTGAAGCTGTTATGTCTGTAGGCCAATTTTGAGGTAAAACTTGACAAACCCTTTCCAGAGCTGTGTGATAGATCATCAGGCAAGAAGGCTGCTCGAATCTTTTCAAACTCTTGAGTTCCTGTGAAGTATGAGCATAGTCTCTTAATCCTCCCCATTTTAGATCTAATTTATTGTTGTGCAATAGCTGTTATGTCATAGTACTGACTAGAACTAGGCAAAAGTATTTTGGAGAATAGCTAAATTCTAAAATCGTTCTAAAGTCAACAAAATATCCATAAATCAGGGATTCAGATGTGGAGAAGCTTTTTTGGTGTGTGTGTGTGTATATATATATATATATTAAAATATATTTATATAAATTGTCTTTAATTATTTTATACTATATTGTAATAATATTATATTTTTATTATTATTTTAGGGAAGCGAGTAATCAACCTACATATATTGTACGGAGAATATTTATAAACCCTCTATAAATAATTGTTAGGATTAAAAACAACTTAAAAAGCCAGGAAATTGGATTTTGAGATAAATCATGTGGTTGCATTTTTTTCTTCTGTATTTTCAATGGCCAGAATGAAAGCCCTCATGATTGATTCTAGCTTTCAATTCTATGACTTGTTCCAGTTTGTGTCACAATATTTGACTGATGTAAAAGTGTATTGTTTTTTGTTTGGATTTTTTTTATTCAGTGATGTGTGACAGCATCACTTTGAAAACGGTATGGAAGCAAGACAACGTGTCGTCTTGATTTATTTAGTTGTTTTACTGTTAACACTTATCATGTTGGTAGAATGATCAGGTAGCTGGCACTGATATCATTATGCAAGGGGCATTTTAATAATTCAAGGCATCTATATAATTTTGCAAATAAAAATGGTTTCTCCGTATTTGGGAAAGTATGTTTGCAGGAAGTTATCCAAGGCATGTCATGAATCAGCAAGAGAATTTATAGGCTTCTGGCTTAACCTTTTCTCTTTCCTTTATAGACCGTATAGGATGAGCTAGCCTGTCTGGTTTGATATTAACCACACGTTTTGCAAACTGCTGAGTCACAAGAAAATGCTGATTTCATTAACAGCCTTTTGCAAGAAGTGAGTCTTCACTGGTCTTCTGACGTAGACAGACCCCCAGTACATGTAGACTAGTAATTTGTACTTACATTTCTGGCAGTTGTATTTCCCTGGACATCATGATATCTAGATTAGAAATATTGTTATTACTCGATAATTGTGCAAATAAAGCAGCACTTACAGCTTTTGTTCCTGGTTTGAGTCTTTGTTATCAAATGTTGTTGTACCTGGGTCTGGTTTATATTGATAGTTTAGATTGCCACTGGTAGGCTTCTCCTTGAGTCTTCTGCACCAGAAATCATAATAATCATTCTGATGGTTTTCAAGACCATTTGATAGCTCACTTTTTTTTTAATCCATGAAAGTAAAATGCTTCCAGTCTTATGAAAGAGTCCATCAACCTTGCTGTAACCAAACCACTGTAGATAAAATGATGTGTAAGTTTAGGTTGAAAGAAGGGACAACTTCCCTGCTTGCATTGGGAATACCTCACAAGTGTCAAGTGAACCTTCACTGAGTGTAAATTAAACATCGGTCTTTGTGATTAATTTACGTAGGTGTCTTCATCTTGTTCAGGTTTGATTTCAATTAATTCCTCGCCACGACCACCATCCCCCAATTCTAATTCGCTAGAATTATCAAGCAGACTTTCATTCTGAGCTGCAAGTACACAGCTCATTGCTTGCAATGCCAGAGAGGTTGGGTAAAGGTGTCCATTGTAAAGTATGCATGTAAGCAGCTTGATCTTCTGACAAAAGTGATCCAGAGCCCTGAGACCGAGGTTAGATTACTTTTGTAATTTTATTCCCTAAACTCTTAAAAAGCACAGCAGAAATTGGATGGAGATTTCTCTTCCCTGTGTCATTTTCTCTTCTACTTGTGTTTCTTTGATGCCTCTAAGTGTTTATTAATGTCATACTGGGTAACTTGAAGGAAAAATATTTTTCTATATTTATGTAGAGACATCATTCTCTAGTAGAGCACATCACCATCATTGTGTTGGTCAAGAATGAGGAAAAAAAAAAAAATCTTTAAACTTTCTACTTCTTCCAGTGGTGCAATGTTTTGTCTTTTTTTTTTTTTTTTTTTTTTTAAAATGCTTGAGGGTGAAGGGTCTTTCCTGTGTGATATGAGAATAACTTTGAGAAAAACATGAGAAGGATCTGAGTTCACCTGTTTATTTTGATCATTGCAGCAATCCCATAATGCCCTTGAGTAAACATTTTCTTTAAAGTGTTTCATTGCTACTATTCTTCATGTTCTCTGCAATATGAAAGTTTTTCAGCTATGTCATGTAACCTCTATATATATTCATCTGAAAGAAGCCCATACTGCACCACTGATCCTTGCTTTGCTCTTACCTATAATTCTTTCACGCTTAATAGATTTCATCCATGGACAAGTATTGTTTTAGGCTTTTTGCCAATGTTTAGTCCTATGAGCCAATTTTCTACACAAGGCAGTTACAGCAGCTCTCTGTGAGGAATGCTCTGGCCTTCACTTATATCAAGAGACCTGAACTAGTGAACCTGCATTGATTAATATGTAGTGTTAAGAAGACACAAATCATCCTTGGCCTTAAACCATAACTGAAATGTTTTAACTTTCGCAAAATAACTTCCAAAGCTAGAAACTGCTGAGTTTTTACTTCGCTTTAGTTTATCACTTTGGGAATGAAAGAAGGAGTCAATGTTTCTCAGAATACTTAATCTCTCTGGTTGGTGTGGCATGAACCTGGGCATCTCTGTGCCATATCTCCCTCTTAGTTCCTCATTATAAGAACAAGAGAGACACCTGAGTCTTATCTACAGTTTAGTTAACTATATTTGGTTTGTTTGTTGTTGTTGTGGGTTTTGGTGGGGTTGTTTTGGTGGTTTGTTGTTGTTTTTTCCTTAGGCTTTTTTTGGTCACTTTTAAAATTGTAGCCAAAAATGTAGAAACTGACATTTGTGTTAGCTTCAGTTCCTGGCCATTAGTAAATACTCAAAGGAACCAAATTTTTCTGATACTAAGGTCCAACGACATGCTCAATTCAAGAGATTTATCTGCACCTAAGAGATGATATGTAACTACAATACCCTAGGACAGAGATTCCCGATGATTTTGGAGACGTGTTACTGATAGCATCTTGTTTTTCACTTGGAAGTCCCTCCCAAGTCAATGATGTGCACTTGGTGAGTGGGAATTCATTGTTCTGAATATGCAACCATTTGGCAAGTCTGATTCTTTTTTTCTAAGGGCATAAAGCTTTTCTGGAGTGAGCTGTGGACCCTGTTGTGCCTTAGTCTTCAAAGGTATGGTATTATGTATCAACTGTCATCAATTTTCTTAAACAAGGTAGGGAAATATAAGGACAGGATGTCAGAAACATATTTAAAGAAAGAAAATTAGTCTCTGAGTTTCTATAAGGTTAGATGCAAGTTTCTCCAGGATTAAAGACACCTTTCTATTGACTCTGATAGATGTTGGATGAAGCCCAAAGTATAAATGCTCTATCCATTTATGTTTTCTTCTACCTTTTTATTTTTTTCTGTAGGAATCTCCTCTCTTTCATACCCAAAGTTAGCATCCTGAAAAATAGGAACATGTTATTCTGGAGTGTTCATCACCTCCCATGTCAGTTTAACAGATCCTGCAAAAATACTTTGTATAGCAGGAAAAAATAAAATCTAATTCCTAGGATAACCTTAGCAACATTTTAACAGACAACATAATTAACAAAGTTTTTGATAGATTTGTAAGAACAAAGTTGCAAGACAAAAGGGCATTCATTTCAGAAACAGAGGTGATCAGAGAACAATGTATGTCTTTAGGTGGAGGAGAGGGTCATCAAATCAAGCCTTGTTGTTGTTACTTCAGTTCTGGTTATCACCTTGTGCCAAGGCAAGTAAGTATGGCAGGACAGTGGGGAAAAGAGGGGACTTCTTACTTAAGCAATGATCAGAATGCAAAGGATCTGAGATTTATGGAGAGAGTTTTCTCTGTGGCCTGCTAAAAGAAAGCAGAGATGTCTACAAAACCTCTAGACTCTAAATTACTTCAAGAAATAATGGTCAAAGTTTTTTGGATTTCTAAAAAATTTTTAGCAATTCTTTTTTACATTAAGTACTTAGCCAAATTCTGTGCAAATGATTCACCAGGGAGATTTATCACTGTCAGGCAACTAGTTTGATTTGAATAGCTTAAAACCCCCAGAAAAGTCTGAGAAGCCAAAATGGTGAGGCCATATCCAACCCTGATCTAAGCAGAAGAGCTCTGCACTGCTCACAGTCTCTGTGCTGCTTTATGGAGCGAGATGACACTGGGCAGTGCTGATGTCACCTTTTTCCTCTTCTTCACACTGAAAAATATTTGTTTGAATTATACCATGCTCGCTGTTTCCAGTCCTCCAGTCTGTAGAGATATTAGACAAAAGTCCACGGAGGCTTCTTCAACTCCTTGTAAAGCTTCTTCCAATAGACCACTTTTACTTTTGTTCTTTGAACACAGACTGAGTGCTAGTCTAGCTTAAAACAACAACAAAAAGAAAGTATTATAAAGAGCTTACTAATATTTCCATGAGTACACTGACACTTCCAAAAAAGACCTCAAAAAGGGAGTGCTTCCTCCTGGCAAAAGAAGAGAAGAGGAACAAAAAGCCTAAATTGCATATGCTCTTTACTCATTAAGTTCTTTTATGAGTTGCTACATCTCTGAATCTGTTT
Source organism: Leptosomus discolor (assembly GCF_034619465.1). Taxonomy (NCBI): domain Eukaryota; kingdom Metazoa; phylum Chordata; class Aves; order Leptosomiformes; family Leptosomidae; genus Leptosomus; species Leptosomus discolor. Next base: position 15,859,481 of record NC_141395.1, on the reverse strand, counting down.
CCCCAACTATAAAATGTCACAGATGTCCTCTGTTTATAAAATACTTTGGGAGGAAATGCATCACAAATGCAAGCTATTAAAACTTTTATTTTTTTTGTTGAGCTTTACAAATGTTACATGGTAGTTGTTTCATCTGTTTTCAGGCTGGATATATGGAGTCTTGGTAACTGGAAAGGGAATGTTATAAACATGTGGTGTTTGAATGGCAGATGTCAAAAGAACCAGGAGCTGTTTCTCTGAATTTTTACTCTTTCCCCTTTTTGAGACAGACAGTAGTACTATATTTGTTTATGTTTGTGCATAAGAATACTTTGAATTGCATCAGTTACCAGGAATACATTAAATGTATTGGTGCCAAATTGATTTATGGCAAGTATTATTGATTTTGGTGAAGTTTCAACTCAGGATATTTGTGTGGTTTGTTTGTTCATTCTTTTTAGTTGTGGCATTTCTAAAACCTCATAAAAAAAGGATTAGTCTTAATGTTGAATGAAATATTTTTATTTTAAATATTTTTAACTAAAAAATACAAGTGGATGACAGTAATTGTAGACTAAAATGTTCAAAATATTTTTTCAGGATGTTTCATTTCAACAAAATGAACATATTTCAATTGTACAGAGATTACTTTTTGGATATAAAAAAGTGTTGCAAAATGTCATTGTATTTTCTGTTTTCATTGAAAAGGAGGCAAAAATGAAAAATGGGTGGAAAATGTTGTTTCCTACTACCTTTCAAGCAACATTATTTTCTAGTGTAGTCATGCTGTTTGGATTCTGAGAATCATGATGAATAGTGGTGAACTTTCGCTCTAGATACAATAGGATGTTCACTCCATACAAGCCTTTATAATATAAGAAACTGCATTAAAGCCCTGACCAAAGTCACAATACAGCTGGTAAGTGGTTTTCCCTCTTTTTGACTGGACGTGCTAATTGATAACTAAAGGGGGAAGATTGGCTGTTATTCATAAACAAGAATCAGCAGGAAGTTAAGGAAGTCAGTAATTGCCCTTTTTTCAAAGAGAAAGTGCCTCCACCTGGTGTAGGTATTTACAAAGCACAGCAAGCATTTTGGAAGATAAGTAGCAGAGTGAAAAGCCTTTGTGCTTTTAGGACTCTGTTTTTGCTACAATAGTAGGATGGTTTTGGATCCTGAACGTTGCTTGTTGAGGAATTCTTGGGATGATAAGGTGACCATTCCGAATCACTCAGGGATGTCAGTGTATCAGGAAAAATGCATAGGGTGGATGCTAGGGGGCTGACCAGCAGCTTTGGTGGTCAAACTAGAAGTGACAGGCTGTGACTGTGGTTGTGAAGTTAGGAAGACTGGTAATAGAGTTGGGAGCCAGACTGAAGTATGTTATGCATGAGGGGTGGAAGAGTTTTAAAATCTCAGTCTAGTTTATTTTTAACATTCTCTGTCCTGTACTCCCACCCTGTTGACAAAGATTATCTTCGCTTCAGTTTACAGGCCAAAATGAACTGTTGTAGCTTGAGTAGGATAGTAGGGTTTGAGTAAAGCTCTCCAGAACTAGAGGTGCTTTACTTTTCTTTGTTGCTTTTCTCTTTTTCCTTTCCTTTCCTCCCCAGCCCTCCACCCCTCCACTATTATTATGTAGCAGGTAGCGAAAGAAATGGGATGAACATTTTTGTTGCTTGATTCTAACCAGCTGGATTATTTCTAGTTGGCTGATCATGTCTCCTACACCTAGTGATATAAATGATGGGCTTAGTTAAACTGGCATGTGCTTTTTAATTTATTTTCCTTTTTTATTAAGTCAATCCAACAGATTGCTTTATTTTTCTGAACTGCAACAAAAAGAGAATGAGTGAACATTCCTGGTCTCTGGAGAGTGATCATGCACTTACGCAGACATGCTCCTTAGCCCCTCCTGCCCTTCTCTTTCAAAGCAATGTTTACCAGAAGGTACATTGCCAGCTGTGGTTGCTGTACAAGTGATGTTAATGTTGTGAGATCATGAGATATACAGGATGAGCAGCACCGTTGCTATGCCAGAAATAGTGGCATTGTAAAGGAAAAATATCCAGTATCCTTGCTAAGTGCTGTGTGGGGATCTGGCTTGATTGAAGGTGTATTTGTGTATATGCTAAAAGACTAATCCTAGAAAAACAGGACAACGAGGTCTTTCATTTGCCTGTGTATTGCTTGTGTTTTCTATAGTGTGACATTTTCCTTTAGCAGACTTAGTGTTGTATTGCTGAGTGCTTTTCTGTACAGTCGTGCTGCTTCCTTGTGAATCTAAATTCTTTATATAAAAAAATATATTGGCTCCATCACTATGCATGTATTTTATACAAGCATTTGAGATTAATAGCTCCCTACAGCCTTTCAGCAAGCTCTTTGCTAAGCTGAAGCAGGATAAGGACCTTTCTTTTTCTGAAACAAATCCTTTTGCAGAGGAGTTGCGTTTCCATCGTGCTTGGTATTGGCCAGGCTCTCCACAGTCTAGGTTTTGGAACCTATGATCCAGTTGAAATTTATCCTATATTTAACATTTCCAATGGAATTTTTTTAATAAAAGATTTTTTTTTTGTCCTCCCCTTCTAGTTACTTCAATCTTTTCCTTCCTACTTGGCACTATCTCCCAAAAATTGTGTAAAACCAGAAACAAAAATAACACTACCAAAGCAGAGGGAGATACAATAGGACAAAGTCATCAAGGTGTAGAAAAATTGCTACGATGTAGTCTAGCGATAAGGATTTTTTGGCTGGCAGTGGGAAAGCTAAATTCTAGTGCCTGCTATTCAGGGTGGTTTTTTTCTTCATTGTTATTATTGTTAGCCAGTACAATTAAGAAAATGAAGTTTAAGTTCATGTGTGTGTGCATGCATGCCTGTCAGTTCTGCCTAACTTGTGAACTTGTTGCCCAATCTCAACTGAATTTGCCAGGGGTAAAAATATCAGGGCTAGTGTGGTCTGACCATTTGGTGGTGTATGTGTGTTTGCCTGGGTTTTTTTTTGTTTGTTTGTGTTTTACGTGATTTTTGTTTAGTTTTGGGTGTGTGTTTGTCTGTTTTTTCTGGAACCAGTCAGTGAATAAAGCTGTGGAGGAGATGAGTGAATGCTCCCTGGAGAGAAAAGCTGGGGCGTGACCTCAACTCTGAGATTACACACCAGAGAATCCACATTCCTCAAATTCAGATTCTTCTGCCTCCCAGGACAGCTTCTGTGGAAGTGAGAGGTGGGTTAAAGTAAGGATTTGAGCTAGAGAACCTATTAAAATAATTTAAGGTTTAAAGATTATGCTTTGTAGTCACACATTGATACATTCTTTTAATTGAAGTTCTTGGAGTCTTTGCATGTTCCATCTCCTCATGTTGTACTTTTCCATCTGGTGTCTGTTGCAGCTGCACCACGTGCTTTAGGTTTCTTTACTCTTTCTGTAACTTCTTTGTTGAGAACTATCTGATTTGCCTGTTTGCTGTTATTGTGAAAATCCACTCTTATTTTAACTACTCTTCATTTGGGCAGGGCTCTTCACAGTCCTTGAGACTGCAGAGGTGTAAACCTTTTTTTTTTTTTTTTCTGGTGGGAGGGAGTACTATAATACTCTCTTTGTTGTAGTTCATAAAACACCTTCTGAAATTCATTTCAAGGTATTTGAATAAGGTGCAATAACACTTTTCTCCATTTTGTCCTAGAGCCAGTAATCAGGGGCACTTGTGATGACTCCTGTGTAAGACAGAAAGTGCTCAGTCAGGGGAACCTGACTTTGTTGATTATAGCACTAATAGAGTCAAATTATTTCAATGACAAAAGAGAAGGGAGGCAGAAGAGGACTTTATAACAGAGTAGCTCATGAATTTAGAAAATTTTTTTGTTCTGTTTGGTGAATGTAGTCTTGGCTTAGGGACTGGGACTGAAATGTCCAGAGCTGGACATTTGAGTTGGTAAGAGTTTGCGCAGGGCTGTAACTCTTCAACTCTGCAGAGAAGGGCTTCTACAGATTCCTTCCAGTGGTCTGCACTGGCCTTCTGCTTTTCTATCCTGCACCTTGGGATGTGGGACTTGAGTGAAACCAGGTACTAGGACTGTTCAAATGCTCAGAAGTAATTTACCTTCAGCTGAGCTGCCTTGCCACCCTCTTGGGTTGCTGTGGAACACAACTGTGCAAATGGCTGATTTCTCAGTTTAACTGGCAAGTTAAGAACAAAACATCAGAACTCTGCAGTTTTCAGTAAAATAAAATATATTTATATAAAAAATAGCCCTTAAAATGTCTCCTAATAATTAATGAATCATAAACTTTCAAACCCAAAGACATATTAAAGCACAGTTTTCTGAGATAATTCCAAAAGAAGCATCAAAACAATTAATGTCTTCAGATAAATATGATGCAATATGAAACGAATGAGTTGCTTCTTCCTGATGGGCATAGTGATGACAGTCTTTGAAATCAGTTTAAAAGAACTACTGATTCTGTTTTCTCATTATTAGTTTGGTTTGTTTTGTTTTTTTGGAAGACAGTAAAGAAAATTTTAGTTTTGTCCCTTACCAGATGTCTAGGCATGCCTCTGGGATGGATTCAATTTCTTAGTTAAAATTGCTTCACCACTCATGGATTGCCCTAAAAGAGCTGAAGGTTACTTGAAACACTGGAAGAAAGATCAGTAAGCAGTGAGGTTTGGGAGTTAGGAGTGTTTGTGACACCAGACTTTGTGTAGTGAATTTACAAGGCTGATCTCTGTGGAAGGAAAGCGGTAGGTGACCTGTCTCCATTGACTCCAGACTATATCTAGAGAGATGAAGAGGTTAACCTGCCTGGCCAGTCTAATTGCTTGTAGTTGAAATGTGTGAACGCTGATTTGTGATGCAAGTGCTTTTTTCCTGTGGTTTTACACACTGTACTCTTTAGAGAGAAGGCTCTGAAAAGGCCCTTAACAGGACTTGCTTTACTGACTTACACCACCCTGCTTAGCTCTACTCTTGGGTACGTTGAGATATCCCTGCTGGCATGGCTCACTGAGGGTGCAGCAAGCTCTGGTGCTGGAAATGAAAGGGCTTTTGTGTGTGCTCGCACTCCTGCTGGCCTGCTGCCTGTTTTTGACAGCAAGCAAAGCAGGGACACCCTCCCCAGCACCTCAGAACTAAATCCCAGATATGGACATTGATTTCCAGCTCAGCCTGTGCTGTGTATAAATCCTGGATCAAACAGCCTAATCACTGCTAATCAGCATGATGGGGCCTGTAGCCTTTTGCAGCCCTGCTTACTAGCTAGGGGGGACAAACTGCCAGTAGGTGCTAAATCATTAACAGTTGCTGTTGAATTTAAGTAGCCGGTGATGCTGAATTTAAGTGACTCAGTGCTGCAGTCATACACTGCTAAGGAATGAAATTTTCCAGAACTGTGGTAATACTGTGCATTTTTCCCAGCATGGCTATGATTCAGGCTGAAGAAACATTAATCTGCCTTAGTACATGAGGAAACTTAGTTGAAGAATGCTTTCTGAAGAACCTGCTGAGTGCTGTACTGATGACTTTTTTCAATTATTATTTATTATTTTTTCATAACTCCATCATAGGTTATGCTACTGCACTCTGCTACTTAGAATCTAACATTTATACTCAGGTCTTTGAGTAAGAGGAAAGCTAAAGCTGGGTCTCAAACCTCATTATCCATCCTTGCTGTTTACTGTACAGCAGGCTTTCTGGTAGGCTACTGTGATTTCCATGCTCTTATTCACAATACATAGATTTGATTGTCTTTCCTTCCCCCCCCCCCCCCCCCCCCCCCCTTTCTTTCTTTTTAGTTTATAAATAGCATTTCAAAATAGCAAGAAAATGTGGCAGGTTGCACAGTTGAAGAGAATTATGGCCCCTTTCTGGTAGTTAATGTACCCTGAGTTTTTGGCTTTGGTGCCTCATAATGCCACATGAGGCATGCAGTAACTGCCCAGAAACACATTTGTTAGCTGTCATGTCACTGCTTAATTATATCTTACTTCTGTTTCAGTGCATCATGCATAAGTCTGCTAAATATTCTATGTAAATCCGAACCTGATTTATTGTCTCAAAAGTACCTTAGAGAATACCAGTGGAATAAAAGAGCTCCCTTTAATGTACTTTCCTATCTGTAGAGCACCAATTTAGTGTAACTTTGTTAATCTTTGAATCAGTAAACAATATTGTATGCAGTGTGTAGCTTTAATTTAAGCAGATTGCTTACTTATGTGCTTGTTCTCAGGTGTGCTGCGAAAATGAAGTTTTCTTTCTTTGGTGGATCATACCAGGAGTTGTAAATACAGTGTGTGAGTTGCCAGATCCTCCACCACTGTAATTCAGGACAGTTTCAAAGCTATGACAGTACTGCTGATTTATATCGGCTAGTGTTCAGATTTTGATGCTGTTGGTGTTGGGAAGCTATTTAAATTAAAAAAACCAAACAAATAAGCACACTTTGCAGCTGCAGCTTTCTCCCTGTAAGTCCCTGTACTAAGGAAATAGGGAGGCCAGGAGGGAGGAGATGCTGCTTAAATAAGAAAGTGAGATCTTGCTGGTGTGTGCTGGGGGTGTTGCTTTTTGCATTCTTCTCAATAAATTATTTTACTTTTCTCAACTGGTGGCAGCAGCTTCAAGACACCACAAGTGTTCTTGCTGTGAAGTGAGATTTAGTGAGTGTGTATGAGGCTGGAGTATGTGAGCATTTGGCAACTGTTGAACTGTTGCTCTCTGCATGAATGGACTACGGGCAAAGTAGTATCGGAACATTTGGGGTGTGACTTTTTCCTTTGTCCTCTGATGCAAAAAAAAAAAAAAAAAAAAAAAAAAGAAAAACGTTTGCCTGCTGTTTGCCATTGAAGATCGTGCAATTTCCCAATGCCTATCCAAGTACTTGCAGGGCCACTGGATGAAGGCATCAGCCTTTTTCTGTGTGAAGGCTGTTTTAAGCCTCATGAAGGGATTTGGAGTGAGTCCATTGTAGAACTTGTTAATATAGAGGGTTTTCTTGTAATGTTGCTATCTGAAGCCTGTCTCTTCTTACCTTCCTTCTTGTCTTATCTGACACATGAAAAATGGGTGTTAGGCCTGAAACTTCTCAAAGACCTGAGAGCCCTGAAAAAAAAACTTCTCAAGGGAAAAAAAAAAACCACCCACAAACCACCTCATAAATTCCTGGATAAAAGAAGATTATACTTAATAATCTGGGGACCAGCAAAATTGTGGAAGTGGACTAGTGATTTTGGTGGAAATTATGATATATGAGGTTCCTGGTTAGTGTTCTGATAAGAAAATATTTAAGAACTATTTGGGGCGGGGGGGGGGGGGGGTTGGGGCAGGGGAGAAACAGCAGAAGTGAGAATTTCTTGAATTTGTTGCAGCATAAACAAATGTCAGTAAAGTTGTGGAGGTTGCGTCCCATTCTGATGGGGATGTGCTCTTTAATATCTTCATCAATGACATAGTAGGGTCAAGTGCACCCTCAGTGAGTTTGCAGACAACACTGGTCTGAGTGGTGATGTTGATACTCCTGAGGGATGGGAAGCCATCCAGAGGGACCTGGATAAGCTTGAGAAGTGGGCCTGTGTGAACCTCATGAGATGCAAAAAGATCAAGTGCGAGGCTCTGCACCTGGGTTGGGGCAATCTCTGATACCAATACAGGCTGAAACTGGTTAGCCATGAGAACTTTCTGCGGTTAGTGTGGAACAAATCAGGAGTCAGTAGTTCCTCTTGAGGTGGCATTGATGAGTGAGGAAATGAGTCTAGGTTCAGTCTGGAAGCTGGCTGTACAAATGCACACTGTTAAAGAAGAGAACATGAACACTTTCACAGCATGAAACAGAAGTTAGCAGTGAGGTTTACTGATGGTAGGGGTACAGGACCCCACCAAGAAGTTAATTGCTTTGACCATGAGTGAAACCTTTCTTTGTTGAAATCCACAGACTTTTACAATAGCTCAGCTGAGCCAGAATTTTATCCTACATATCTTATGGCTATCAACAGGCCTAATGGGAGCTAGTGGTAACAACAAAGGTCAGAAATGAGCTTTTAAAAATCTGCTTTGAGTGGGAGAAAACCATGGAGAAGCCAGATATTGCAGTTGCTTACAACTAAGTTTGAGGACTTATGATTACAATTGCACAGGCTCTTAGAGACATCAAATGTCTTTAAAATGGTTTTATGCAAATAACATGTAAAGTTATAAAGGTCCTTTTTCTATTTTTCTCCTTTCATCATGGTTGCTGACTACAGGCATTTCCACTTTTGTGCTTCATAGCATAAACTTGGCGCAGCTGCATTGTTGTTAACATTAGGAAAAGATAAACCAGGGAAGGTATTCATAACTACAGTTTACCTTTTTGCAATCTTCCCACCACCCCCAGAGCAATGGTTGGAATTCATCCTTTCCAGTGATTATATATAACCCATGAAATCCAGAAATTTCGCTAGGGGAGGAAGTGGCTGAAGTCAGTTATTCTGTGCTGTCGGCACCTGAGTTTTTCAAAGGTGATACTTGCAAGACCATTTAATGAAGATGCCCAGGTTTGTTTTTATAAATACACATATATAAAAAATATCCAGATGATGCCCTTTATCTTGTTAGGTTGTTGTATTCAATTTCAGTCTTTGCAGTGAGAAGTGAAAGATCATTTATTACTGAAGGATAGACTGTCTCTCTAAATTTAGTTCCTTTAAAATTTAGGACAGTTGAGGGCTTATACAGGTGTTCTGGTGTCATCATCTTCAGGAGTTTAAAATTTGTTACAAGTAAACACAAGTAATCAGGAAGAGAGAATCCAAAACAATTGCTACAGTATGTCAGCTACTGAGGACAGCTGTGTCTGAGATACACCTTTGCTACTGAATGCTGTGTGTCTGAATTCTGCATAGGCACCCAGAGGTTCCAGTTGTTTCAGTGGATCTTCAGTTTAGAGAGAAAAGACTTTTTACTATAGGCTCATCTTCACAAAATTCTTGTTCTGTGTCCTCTATAGCACAGTTTTGATGACATACCATGAACATATAGAACAGTGTAAATAAATTAAGGTTGCAAAGTTTTTGGTACTCTATATCCCAGTTTGAGCATCTTAAAATGAAGATCCTTGATTCATATGTCTGAGTTCTACTAAATGGTTCGCACAATGCTGCCTAGGTACCTTAACTCCTCTTAAGGCAATAGAGTCATTTTTGTGGCAAACCAAAGTTTACTGGATGCAAAAAGGCTGCTGCTGGTAATAAATTATTGCCCATTTAATTAGGGAATTCCAGAACTCCATTTCATTATTAAAATAAATCACAGCTTAAAAATATTTTTCTGAGATCAACATTGAGAATGAAGATTAAATTAGTCTTTAAGCTCACATTCTTTGTGGTTTGAGGTAGCTGAATATCTAGAGCTAAGGTAAAATTGAATCTGACCTTACCAAAAAAGATAGTCCACCACTCTGTTTTTTACTTGTCTTTAACACAAACTATGTTTTTGTATGAAGCCAAAGTTGGGAAGACGACACTAGATGATTTTATTAACTGGTAATATATCCTGGGCCGTTAAATGTAACTGGCCAGGCCTCTGAACAACAGATTTTTCTAGTGCAGGTCCTAAATTTAGATTTCAGTGTCTGTATAAAAGAGGAGTTTCAGTTTTGCTGCAGAGAAGATACTTCAGTGAAGGGAGGAATATGGTAAGAGTTATAGATTTCCATAGGACAAGGATGTCTCTCATCCTAAAATCTACACCCCCTGTCAGCCTTGCTGGTCTGTTTAGAGACAGTCAATTTAGACCTTTTCTGTCAGTAAAGAAAAATGGGAGCTGTATATATCTAATTCACTTATGCTTTTGGGTATTTAAGAAGGGCAAAGAGTATCTTTCATTGGCTGTAGTTTTCCACTTCTTGGAAGGATTCTGCTGGGAGAGCTTTTCTGGATGATTTGGACATGGCCTGTTGGAGCATTCACCGTTAGCTATATAAATCTGAAGTTGAAGCTCACATGAGGAAACACGCAGTGAATTCAGCTGTCTAATGAAGGGGGAAAAGATACCCTCCTGATGGGGTACTCTAATGTCCGATTTCTCACTTGGAAGAAAGATAAATTGACCTTTAGTGTATGGTCAGCCTTTGACTGCTGAAAGAAGAGAATTAAAGCTATACCACACAAATACGTTCTGTTCGTTGCTGCTTGGAGATGATACTATTTAGTGACTGTCTCTTTAGGGGTATGTTGGATTTTTCTTTTTAATTGGGAATAGTGTTTGATTGAGATATTTTTAGATTTAAGAAGTTTTCTAATCCCTTATCTTCTCAGCGTGAGAACAGAGCCAAAACTGCAACAGCTCAGCATTGTCTCTGAGTTTTGATGGGGTGCTTTGCAACGTTAGAGCATAATAAAGTTTGCCAGGGAAGGGCTGGGTTAATCCTGTACTATGAGAGACCTTTGCAAAAATAAATCTAGCCATGTGAGCAAATTTTAAATAAATGGGTACATTTGCCAGTCTCTGAATGCAGGATTAATTTTTATGCCTGCTTGATTCATGTGGGATCTAAAAAAACCATGAGCTTGAAGTGTAGAAAATGTATGGGAAAATTGTCATTGGATCATAACTCACCTTGACATAAGTGGTGGGGAATTCATATGGATAAGTGAAGCCTTTGAGGGCATGGGCCATAGTGATTAAATCAAGCTTTTCTTTGAATACAAGATTTCAGGAGTTTGTGCTTGCAACACACAACCTTCATATTCAGGAATTCTGTGGGGAAGGAGTTGATAACATTTTTGTGAAAATTCATTTGAGTCTGATGTGGCTTGTCAGTTTATCCGGATTCATTTATGACTTCTCACTTGCCCTGTACAGAGTACACTTTTTTTTGCTAGTATTCAGGCAGGGTTTTCTCTCATTGCTTTCCAGAATGTTCCCTAAACATACGTGTACAGGTGTGCTAATATCAGAACAGAGACTTTGTCACTGGTGTTTTCCTTTCTTGGCTGTTAAGTTGCTGTTCCCGTGCAGTAATAAAAGAATCTAAGCAGAAACTGTTACCTCCTGCATTTTTGATAGACAGCAAATCTTTGGAATGAACCTGCCTACAAAAACAGAATGATTATTATTCACGTAGAGAAAAGTTCTGGATAAAGGAGATGTTTACAGAGATCAGAATGAGTTTACAAAAGATTGCATGGGAGACTTGCTCCCTTACCGGGTGCAGAACCTTGGTTGTGTAAGAACTTACTCTGTGACCTAGTTGTCTATTAAATTGTATCTTGGATAAATTTGTTTTTACAGTCTCAGCCCCAAAATATTTAACTGCCTTAAGTGGTAGAAAAGGAATCAGTTAGCTGCAGCTCAGGTTTCTGGGTGTTAGCATTTCTGCCATGTCATTTGTTAATATAGGAAGGTTGTTCTATCTATGCTGCATACTTCTACAGATGATTTAAATGCTTGCTTTCTTTTTGAAGTTTTCATGTTACATTGGAATGTACAAAGTTTCTTCTTGTTTCCAATTCCAAATTGTATACTAGGAATGATGCTTTCTCAAATTTCTGTCTGTAAACCAAACTTCTCAATGTACAATAAATTATTAATCCTGCATTAAGCATGTATTTATTTTTTTTTTTTTGCAGTTGTTTGTAATGGATAATATGGAAGGGGTAGTGAAATGTGATCAAGTCCATTACTCGCAAAAAATCAGTCAAAGCTTAGGCTGTTGAAAGGTAAGCATCTGACCTAAATAAGTGCATAATATTGCCTATAGTCTTCGGACAGCAATTGGTCCAGACAGAAGATAATTTGTTAATCTGATGCTAGTCTCTGACAGTAAAGGATATCCGGATCCTTAGTTTAGGTAGATGCCTGAATTTTAGACCGTTAAAGTGAAATAAGTTTGAAGAAGCATATTTCCTAATTTGACTTTGGTCACAGAATGGTTTGTGTTAGAAGGGACATTTAAAGATCATCTAGTCCAAAGCCCCTGGTCAATGGTTTTTTTATAGTTTGTGCTTAATTGACTTTTCCTATACTCTATTACACCTGATTCCTTTGCCTTTGGGATGAAAATTCGGTGAAAAGCAGGAGCATTACTGGAGACTTATCTTAATTCACTACAACTGATGCAGTCGTCTGATGTAGTTTGGAGCTCCTCTGCCTATGTTGATTTATACCAGCTGCAAATCTGGCCTGCTGGCTGTGACCCAGCTATTGATAAAATCTAGACGCTCAACTAATACAAAGGAATGGATTTTTTTAATATACATTGCTATTTGAAGGGTGGTCTGTAGAGTCGTTCTTTGATTCTGAACTGTAATCATATTTGTGTTTTTCAGATGATATACTATGTCTGGGGTTGCAATGAATCATGAACACCACATTGTGTTGGATACAAGTACAATCTGAAGTTGAATATGAGTTTTTCATCATTGCCTATCAAAATTTCTAATACTGGCTCAGTCATTTATTAGCAAAAGTACAAAGCACGTGTTCAGAGTTCTGAATAGAACAACTTATTGTATCAGTTTTGTGAAGAAGTACTGTCATTGATTTTTAACTGCACAGTAGATTTATTATTATTATTTTATTTTCCAAAGGCTTTCTTTATTCTTTTTAAAGCAGAAGCAAGTGTCTTGGCTCATCTTGCAGTGGTATGTCCGTGACACAGGGCATGGAATAACTCATTTATGAAGGAGAAAAGCTGTACTTGAATCCAGCATTTGCAAACTTTCTTTCTTAAGCTCTGCTCCTGAATAACATCTCGAGAGAAATGGTAAGACTTTTGTACTACCTACAAACAGCAGAGAAATCTGGATAGGAGAGTTCCTCAGTATCTCAGAGAAATGCAACTCCAGTTTTCTTGGGTAAAACGTCCCTTCCTATCTGTGGTTATTTTTGACAGACGGGGATGCTTTCATATATTCTAGGAAAACATGGGATTTTGGTATGGTTGGAACATATTTCTAAAAAAATCTATTGCTATTGCAAATTACTATTAACATTGTAGTAGATTGTCTGAATCGTCATCGTTTGGGGGGAAACTTAATCAAGACTGGTTAGCACCTAAATTCCTAAATATGTGGAAACATTTTTCCTTGAGCATGAAAAGAGAATAAAACATCCAGCCATAGTGAAGACAGATGGAAAAGAAAGCATGTTACACTGCTTAATTTTCTTCTGTCTTGTGTATTTACAAAGTTTTTGACAGGCATACATCTGTACCAGGTTCCTGCAGAAGTATCGCAGTTAGAGATTCAGCATGACCATGCTGATACTCAAAATATTAACAGCCTCTTTAGTTCAAAGTTAGGTGTGGGACTGACTAGAAAAGATCCACTTTTTTGAAGGTAAAAATCCTCAGAATGTTAGAAACACACGTGGATGATGGATCGAAAACAAATTTGTCCAGTATCTTTCTTCATCAAAGCCTTGGAAGGTATTCTTTCTCCAGTTTGCAAAACTCTGCATTTTAGAAAAAGCCACTCTTCAGAGTGTTTGTGGGAGATCTAGATTTAGATCTGGAAGCTGAAATTAGGTCTCTTCCATAATTAGCATTATGAGTTTGACACAGATATGTCCCTGTCTCTGAAACAAAAATTGGAAGTTTGGGAATCTGGGAGGGAAGGAATTTTTGCCTATTTAAGCATTAGGAATATAAATTAATATCGAAAGAACTGTACTGCAGGTTTCATTTTTGTTCAAGCAATATTTTTTGATGTAAATTAGAGCTTTAGCAAAGTCGGCATGGGGGGAGGGGAAGGTAGACGTTTCCTTTTTGATGAAATTTACAGGTTTCAATCCAAAATCATAACCTTAATGAAGTAACATATTTTGATGGATGAAATTTGTTTGGTTTTGTTTCTTTGTTGGTTTTTTTTTTTTAAAAAACATTCTGACCAGCTATTTGAAAAACTAGTGAGAATGGGACAGGAATAGTCCAGACACAGAAAACCAATCATAGATAGGTAGACTGAAATGGGGGGGGGGGAAACAAAAACAAAAACACATAAAAAAACCCCAACAAAACCCCCCAAACTTAATATGAAAATAAGTTTCCTAGGGTTTAGTCCTGTCCCTATTAAAAATGGCAATGCATCGTTATGAATAGAATGGCTTAGCACATTAATATTGTATTTCAGACTCCACTAGAAGCCTTTTAATGCTGCATTAAAAGGAATGTGTGGAGATTCTAAATGAGCTATACAATTCTTTTTCACGTTTGACCTTAATGTCGCACAACACAATAGGAGCACCAAATCTATATGCTTAGTTGCTGTTAGCTTTGTTACCATTGCTTGTATTTGTGTCTGTATATAACTTGGTGAGTCTTACTGTTTGTTTATGATCGCTGCTCTGCATTGCTGTCACATAATTCTTCCCATCAATACTAATCACAAATATGTTTACTTAGAAGAAATACGGGGAATAAATATGCTTTACTCCAACCTAAGGGAACCCTCATAAATAAGCACCTGTGAGGGAAATAACAAACCTGCTGATAACAATATACATATTTTGCTAACTGCTATTTAAGCATTTAATGGTGTTTTTCTGAAACAGAGTGAGGAAACAAAAGTTCATGGTAATTCTTATTTGACAGTGACTAAGATAGCACATACCCTGCACTCCACTGTTTTTTTTTTCTAAATAACTGCCTGTAAATGAACCAAAACTGAATTTAGTACAGTAAGCATAGAGTATTTTGTTTATTGTGTAGCATAACTTAGACAGGATTTGTGGTCAGCCAAGCACCTTACTCTCCTGTTTTCTTGCTCTTACAATGCAGCTGGGAAGAGACAATCTATTACACTTCATTAATCCTTTTAATACCTGTTGTCTGCATTATTTGCTCTTTATTTTGTGGTTACAACTAATATTTAACTTCCATTATGCAAAGTCCACTTATCTATACTAAATTCTGTTTGCTAGACTTCAGTGTCACAGTGCTGCTAGGACAGCATTTGGAACCCAATATCTCTTCTTATGCTAATTTTTAGGCAAACTTGAGAATTGCAGTTTCTTATTTCTTCATCTACGTAATTGATAGGGATGGAGAACAAGAAGCATCACTTCTACCCTCTTTGCCTCCTTCATAAACCATTGCCTGTTACAACTTGATTTCCAATTTCTAACCAATTTTCCACTCAGCTTGCTATTTTTCTTTGCTCCTAAATTCTATTGGTACAATTGAGAACAGTTTTTTTTTTTTTTCTTCTCATATATGCTTGATTGTAACTATTTGAAGCATAGTGGTTGTAAACCTTAATGCAGTTTCAAAGACTTGTATTGGCAAACTATTTGCCTTCTGTCTTAATATGTATTTATTAAGCACGGTACTGAAAATGGGGTTCTTAATTTTGACTTTAAGCATAGTGGGGAGGTGTCTTGCCATGATGTGAACTATTCATTTCCATGTTGAGTACCAGACTCAATAAGGACAATACTGCTTAGTCAGGGATCTCACCCTGGGTACCAGGAACTCCACCTGGTACTGATATTCAAACACTGTTTCCTCTGTTGGATGTGCACAACTGAAACAGCCCAGCAGTCATTAAGAGTCTTCCTATTCACTTTGGTGAGAACAATAGATCAATGGTGGTTTCAGCTCCAAGAATTTATATTCAACTCTCTTACTCAGCCTCTCATGGACTAGTTGTCTACAAAGTTTATGGATGGAACTAATATAGCTGAGCAATGACTTTTAAAATTTATTTTCACTCTTTTCCATGGAAATAAAACACAGATTCTATATGAACAAAGAAAAATCTCTTTTAAACTACCTGAGCTTTGTCAAAGTGCTTCAATTTAAGTTTGATGTTTTCCAAATTAATTACTTGACCTTCTCATAAGTGTCTCATAGTTCAACTCTGATCCTGTTCTAGTTTTGAAACCAAGGAATAAGGGTGCTGAGAAGTTTGAACAGGACATACCTATGTTGGTTTGCATGAAATGCAACCTTAGGGTGGAAACAATACTTTCAACTTTGCAGAAGTGCTAGGGAAGTAAGGAAGGGGAGGGGGGGAAATACTCTGTATTCTCTTCACTTTTTGTTACTTGGATCATGCTGTTCTCCTAGAAGTGTATGATTTTTAAGAAAGACTGGATATTTTTGAGTTTTTTTCTGTGCCAGGAAAAACAGGGATCTGAATGGATTTGAAAATCACTAGATGGGATGGTAATATTAGTTTTACCTCAGCATGGGAAAATATGGGACAGAAGTAGAGAAGTCCTTGTTGCACAGAATAGACAAGGAATAAAATTCCTTTTAGGTGTCCGCAATGCTATTGTCAAAGATAGTGATCAATGAATAGTGGAGAAAAAAAACACAGCAGTGAGCAAAACAGAGTCGCTGTTTGCAGGCAGGAGCTGAATCCTGAGGCTGTCCAGAGTTCTGAGACTGTCCAAAAATGGTTACTTCCAGAGGAAGCTCAAGTTCATCTTTCAAATTAAAAAGAAGAGGAAACAGTTATTAAAAAAGTCAGGTTTTGTGACGTCAGCTCCAGCATGCTGTCTTCTGTTTCCCTTTTGTCAGCAGAAGGTGTTGAGAGGTACCTTGGCAGCACACCTGTGTTTTTTCTTCACATTATTAATTATCAACCCTGAGCCAAACAGAGAAGAAGTTAGAAAATATGTTAGAAATGATAAAAGACATCTTAAAGGATCTATTTCTACAAGGGTCACAACATGTGTATTGGGAACAGGGTCAGTTAAACAGCCCTGTAGGATATTGTCATTCCTCCTGTGGCTGGTCAGGGTGTGGTTATGCTTCGGGTTTTAAGGTAATATTGTCTTGACAGTGCTTTAGTCAGAATGGAATGCTTTTACACTAGTAGAAAGTCACTTTTACAAGAATCTTGTTTTTTCTTGAAATACAAGAGAATAAGCTAAGATGGAATCCTCTTCCTCCAGAATTATGTAAAAACATCTTCATTTGTGTGTTATTGTTTCTTGCCCAAATTATCAGTCTTTTGTTCGTGTGAATAAATCTTCAGCTGGTGTAAATTAGGAATTACACTATTCTCACCAACCAATTGTTTCTGGACAATGTGTCTCTGTTCTGAACTTAGTCTGTATTGAATGCTCCCTGGCTTGAGAGCACTAGATTTGAGAAAGTACCAGCTCCTCATTAGGTTCTCCAATGTGAAGTTTTGAGCTTTACTTCTATCTATCAGAATTTGCTGCTTATGTGGTACTTGTATTGATACCATATGATAAACAAAGACTTAAAAATCAAGACATGTAATTAAAAGGAATATGAACTGTCCTACATTAAATACGACATGCAGAGGAAGGAAGGCATGGGATCTATGGAAGAGACTCTTCATTGGCGGCAATGAACCAAGGTTGATGTACAAACCTTGTGGTTTGGCTCAATGGATCTTTTTAGCAGGGGCTGTTTCTGTCCCTTCTTTCAGTGTCTGGCATAGACTATTGTTAAGGGTGGGAACTGAAATAACTGTAGAAACACTGTGTAAAAGCACAACAAAACTCCAGCATCTAAAACTGAACCTGTCTGCTTTCTAATTTTGCCAGCTGCAGTCTCATGAACTGAATTCTTTAGGTAAAGGTGTCTATAAATCATGCAACTTGCTGTCCTTCCTGAGCTTTCGATGACAAAGTTTGAGATTCATGTGATCAACCTGAGATTTTAAACTCCTTAAGCACTTTGTTTAATCAGTGGAAACAAAGCCAATATGAGAATGAGAATTGGAAAATACCTAAGTTCTGAGTTTACCTGAGGAAATTAATCTCTCTCTTCACTGACTCTATAGCAGTGGAGAAATTGGTTTTGGTTTTCTCTTGTTTGTTTGGGTTTTGGAGGGTAGGTTTTGTTAGTGGGTTTTTTTCAGTGTAGGATCCCTAAATATTTTTAATTAGTGGCACAGACCACACTTTGTGAATATCCTTTCTATGGAAAGTATCTTTGTTATTCTTTTGATTTTTCAAGTGTATTGCAAGCATCTGTCTTGCCTTGTAAAAGCACAGGCTGAAATCCACCACTACAAAGGAAAGGTAGGGATAAGCTAAGTGAAGTCAGGTGGGACTTGAGCTGTTTATTTCTCAGCAGTAAAAGCTGCCTTTCTTAGTGAAGTGTCAGATAATACAGATTTCACAGTATGTTCTTCTGTGTTTCAGAAACTGATATTTTAATCAGAGCTATAGAATTTCTTGGGAATGTTTTGCTGTGCCTAGGAGAAAAAAAGGTGGCCACCCTCTGCTCCTCCACCTCCTTTGTATAATGTATCATTAGTGTAAATTGTTACCTTGGAACAAGAGAATAGTTTGACTTTTACAGCTTGAAGAATTTCTCCACATCTCTGTTCAAGCTGACAAACAAGGTGACCAGGCTGAGTAGGCTTTTCTTAATGATTTGCACAATGGATTTTTTGAGCCTTGGCACACTGGCTTGCAAACTACGGGCTCCTTCTTTGCTTCCCTGACATGGAAATGTAACCTGAACTCTTGTCTCTGTGCATTTGGGACACAGACTCATACTTGTGATTGAAGCTAATCAAGATGCAAATTGGGTCCTATGTCCCAGTGATACCTCAGCCCACCTCTACATGAACAATGATTCTGTCAGAAATAATGATCTTAAACCAAAGTCCTGCTCTCATGTGGTCATGTGAAAGTCCAGGAGGCAATGGATTTATTCTGGCTCCCTGAGAGTAGAGTTTGTCTTGGTCTCATTACTGTATTTCTCTTTTTAATTAGTGTTTTAGGCAGTGCTGTAGAAATGTGCTCTTGCACTCAAAATAAAAACTGATTCAGAATTTGTCACATTTTCTGATATATTGGCATTTCTAGTGGGTATCTTTAATAAGAAGCTGTAAGCAATCCCAGCATGTGAGGATTCCTCTTGCATAGGTAGTCCATGGTACATGTACAAAGACAGCACAGTCAAATGAATAAAGTCTATTGGGGAGAAATTAGGTCACCTTACAGTTTTTGACTTCCCCAATGCTGAAAACTTCTCACCAGGCCAGGGCTCTGAATATTACAACTCAGGAAAGGAAAGAAATCAGCTGAAGAATATTTCAACTGTTACCGTTTCCTACCAGTCATGCTTCTGCTCCTCTTGCTCCCGCGGACTTGTATTTGCCAGTGCCTCAGCATTGTGCCAGCGCTATGAGCGAAGACATTGAACACAGCAGCCAGCCAAAGTGTATTGCTGCACACCCTGTGCTATTCATATTCATCTTACAGACTGCAAACAGTAGAATTGTGTCTGGCACCTTAGTCGCAGTCAGACATCTTTGTCCAAGGAGCACTCTTCTTCACTCTTAACCTGTTCCTGCTTACCGCTCCCCAGGAGAGCGTCAATGGTAGGCAGAAAGCACAGCTGTATACATCTTATTCCTATGATGCCTTTAGTCATTGAAAAGTCAGAGAGGTAACTCTGCAGAAAACACTCAAAAATCATCCTGAGGGACTTCTTGCAACACTACCTTAATTGCCTCCTTGAGCTCAAAGTGTCTTTACCTTTTTTACCTGGCTGAATAGGAGAATCTCCATCTACGCTGCATTATTTAATATCTCAGTAGTGGGCACTGTGACCTCAAATGCTCTGAAGCCTCCAAGACAACTTCTCCTCGGTTTATTTAAAGGAAATGGGGATTTCTCTGTGATTCTGGACAACCAAGCTATAGGAAAAGGACAGTTTTTTGTGCCAATTTAAGGGTTTGTTGTGGTTTTGTATGTGGTTTTTGTTTTTTTGTTTTTGTTTTTTTTAAAAGTACTGTAATCAGAGATACCAAACTTTCTGGATGAATAAAAGGGAGATGTTTAGCTTAATGACCAACAAAAGCAAATTCTCTTCCTCTGAACATGACTTGTTCCTCCACCCTATCCTAGGTAGTTCCTGTAGGCCCATGTAAGCAACTACTCTTTGGTCATTCAGTTCTTAGTTTAATCTGTGAGAATTACCACTTAATGTATTAATCAGTGCCAGTGTTGTGTTACACTGAGGTGGGAAACCATGCAAGTCATTTGTGCATACACTAACAGCATGTTAGAGCAGAGTTTTATCTGATTAAACCTTAAGCCCTGCAATACACACCTACAAAATCCTCTTCCCTATGGAGGAGCTGCCTACCGATTGAGTATCAGATTCTTCTTGGGGTGGATTTCAGTTCAGATGTCAAGAGATTTGTCCAGATCTCTTTCCTGGAAAGACTTTGCTGGAAATGTATCTCTTCTTGCTAGCTTTCATCAGTTTCTAATTTCCAGATGAGCTAGCAATCCATTAGAACAACCTTTGGTGTGATATCTGTATATAACATCAAATATGAAGATGGGAATAGTGTTGAGAGGGAAGTTTAAGTTAACTCAGTTTAACTTCAACACAAAATCTTCCCTTCTGTTTTCGAAGTGCAGGCGCTTCTGATGGTCTGTATCTGTTTTGATACCAAGTCAGAAAGTATGCATTTCTATTATTTTTCTTTGGGTGTAATTGGAGGAGACAGTGTTCAACTAGGTGTCGTGAGCTTAATGGCTATGAATGTTTTTCTTAGGGTGCAAGCGGCTTGTCCCTGGCTTTTGGTATGAAGAGATGTTAATTTACACTGGGAGCTCTCAGAAACTTCGAAGTGCAGTGGAATATAAATACTGATAGTCTCCATAGTACCAAAGATTAATGATAGTTAGTTTTAATTTGTTCTGCAGATAGGAAAATCTTATTTAAATTTAACCAGGTGAAAGAATCTTTTTGACACTTGATGCATACATCCTGTACATGCCACTGAAAAAATGAAGTCTTGTAGTTTATTGATTGACTTGTGAATGTTTTTTACTGTACTTTAAGGAATTTTTGTGGTGATATACCTTCCGACGAACTTCTAATTCAAAGGATATGAAATTGAAAACTTGGAGTTCAAGATGAGTTCAGGATGATATGGTTAGCAAAGAATCTTTAGATAAACTCATTATTTAGGAACCATTTTATCTCTAGAATGTAAAATAGTTTACAAAACCAGTAACTCTTGGTGGGTCAGAAACTTCCCAAACCTCTCAGTTTATGACTTCTTTTTTTGAAAGAAAATCAGTGGTTTGACCTTTTCTTTTGTCTTAAATAAATCTGATTTCCACAGTGGGGGGGGGGAAATCTTTTTATTAGCCATCGTGCGAAAGACCCATACTAACATTTTCCCTGTCGTCATATATCATGTGTCTAGGCAGCTCTAACAACCACATACAAATGAAGGATGATTTGCCCAGGGTAACTATGCAGGTAATTCTTTTATACCTGGTGCATTCTTATGTTTCTTCTTAGACAAAGGAGATAACTGTGTCAGTTTTGAGCTGTCATCAAGCTATCTTGCTTGGATACAGCAGTAGGCTTTGCTGTTGGGAATTGTATTCAAGATGTCACAACACCCTGTGACCTTGGATGGTGAGGGTTTGAGTGCTACCTCTGGGTAACGTACAAGAACTGTAAGGATGTTAGAGCAAGCCCATGGTCTTCCAGGTGCTGTGGTTAAGGTGTGCTCTGTCATTGCTGTGTCAGCAAGGATTGTTATGTTGGAAGGAGAACTATAGGTGGGATACCCAATTTGTCTTTGTTTTGGTTTTTGGGGTTTTTTTTTGTTTGTTTGTTTGTTTTCTTTTGGAAAGGGGAATTATGCATCTCAAAGCCAGAATTCTGTGTTTACCGGTCATAGCCTGCAGCCTGTTTTTTTAAGGGCCAAAATTGAAACTACTTGAAACACTGACTAAAATAAACAAAGAAACAAAAGCCCCAAACATTCCCATCAAGTTTCTGTTTTGCTTGGCTGTTCATTGGTGTAAAAGCTAACTGTTAGAGGCATGATTCTGGGGCTATTTCTGGGGTGTCTTGCTAACATATCTGCAGCTCTTGATGAAAAAGCGTTGCTTTTTGCTTGATGGGTTTCAAAGGCTTGCTGCTTTGAAGTTAGTGGCATTGCACTTTTCCCTCTACCAGTTTTCAGGCTCAAAAATGTTTTCACAATGCATATAGATGGTTTCATGCAGCCTGACTTCTGCAATGGTGAAAAAAAGTCACAAGGAAAATTTGAGAAGTGACTAGTTTTTTAGTTTCACTGTGAATCGATTGGTAGTCTTTGAAAGAGTTGAAATATCAGTGAATTGCTACATTTTATAAATTAACAAAAAAAAAAAAAGGAAAAAACCTTATAATTTTTAACTCTGTGCACGTTATCTTGGCAAAGACAGACCTGCACTGTGAGCTGGTTAGGCCAAACAGCTGAGAAAGTCCTCTTAAATGGAAACACAGCTTACAACTTTTCTCTGTCTGCAGACTGAGAAGTACCAAAGACATGAAGAAGTTCCTCTGTTTAGAAACTCACGATAGCAATGCCAAGATACAATGTATTTGAGAAAGTTTACAGTTATGTTAAATGAAATAGTATTTTATTCTTGTAGTCTGTGAGCGGTTATGTGAATGTTCCTGAAGTCCACTGGAGTGCAGAGTGTAGCTTCTACATCACTAGAGGTGATTGTAATTGTAATTAAAGATGTATTACTGAGCTTAAATACAGAGCTATTGTGGCACTGGTGAGATGGCTGATCTGCTCTTAGAGGCCATTACCCAAACTTATCTATGAGCTGAATTTTATCCTTTGGCATGCTTTGGGTATGGCTTTTTCACTGCTAAGGAGCTATAAAAAGCAATATTGCCCTAAGAGATGTTCCTGAAACCATTCAGAGGATCTCAAACCTGTCAGGATTGGATTTTTCAGCAATCTAAAAAATTTATCATTCACATCAGTCTGCTTGACCAAATGAAGTCTGTAAATTGGGTGCTGGATATAAATTACCTGAGATCTAAGGATTAAAAAACTTCCTGAAAAACTGAAATGAGGGGAAAAATATTGAGCCATGTTACCCCAGCTCAATGGATTTTTATAAGTAAACCTATTTCTAGGCAATTGATTTTACATTATTCATTATTTGTTTGAGATTTGAATGGCAGCTAGAATATTATAAAAATAATGAAACTCTCCAAAGGTAGTAAAAGTACAAATTCAAGTACAGTTACAAGTATATGGCTCAAAGAATGCTCTTATCCTTGAAAATAAACTCCATTCATTTTCAATACAGTGAAGAAAAACAACTGCATTTGAAAACTTAATGTTTTGTTTATTAACACTTTGTCTTACTTGTCTTGTTTTAAGGAAGGTAGAGCTCCCAAATTTTCCCATAGTTCTGATTATTTCCCTGATAAGGTGCAATTTCAGCTGAGATTTAGGAGGGTCAGGAATAACCAGCCTGGTAATTTACTCCTGAATAGAACAGGGATCCCAAGTTTGCATGCAGCTCTGGCTCACATCCTTGCTGCTCATCACTTGTAAATCTTCATGTTCAGAAGCAATGTTTCTTTCCATTGCAAAATAGGGATTCCTGGGTATGAATGAACTGTAAGAGAAGTTTTCTGTGTATGATTCTGGTACACTAAGGAAAGGATTTCTACGCCTATTTTAGCTAATGTTTGAAACCCATCATGATCTGTTTCTGCTATGCAGCACAGTCTTCCTTGAGACAAGACTGTAACTTTGTTCCCAGACATGAGTAAGAGACAGAGCACAGAAATACCAGCCTAGGACTTCCTTGGGAACAAGCTTGTAATTCAAGTTGAGACTGTGCCCTGGCTTTCCATACTTCAGGGTGAAAAATAGCCCAGGTTTTTTCTGATATTTGTTTCTTTCTTCCTCAGCTTAGCTGTTATGGCTAATACCATCATAAAAGGGAGTCTGAGTTAAACCAGTGCTTTGGCCACCCTACTTCTCATTCATTTCTTACAGTGACTTTACAGTACTGTGTGTCTTTGTACTATAACCAATTCATAGCTGCATGTGTCTCTTAACGGTCAAGTTCCAAATAAGCCCATATATACACCAGGAAGATCCTAAGCGCTGAAGTTTTAAGAAAAATAATTCCATCTGCATTCTACCAGGCAGAGCATGAACAGGATAACAGAATCTCATCCTAGAAACAGTTATTTTTTTTTTCTTAATATTGAGGATGTCTTGATTGAAAGACACATTTGCAGAAACAATATAAAAGTAAACAACTAAAGTTATAGAAAAGCAGTGAAGGGACAAGGCCATTCAACACATTAGATGTTGAAATTAGATTATTCAGCTAGAAGATTCATTATAGGACTCAGAATCTGCTAGACATCACTCAAACTCATAGCAGCAAATTTGTTTTTCTAGCTAAGACTTGTCTCAGAAAACCAAGCTTTCATGTCACAACCTATTTTAGAGACATCCCACATGTTTAGTTGGGTGAAAGATGGGGAAAATAGAAGATATACTGGTTGGGAGAAAGGGCAGAGACAACTTGCAAGGTTAGGCTTTTTTTATTCAGGTTGGTTTTATAAATGGTACAAATGGAAATGCAATAGTGAGGGTCTTATATTAATAATTCTTCAGATTCTTTTGCAGGTTTGATTTTAGTTGTAGTGGATTTTTAGTTTCATGACTGAGGGAGAAAGAAGGCAGGAGAGAAAATGCATGAAATAGTGTTGAGGGATGACATCCCTCATTTTTTTATTCTCCTGTGAAGTGGAGCAGGGGGAAGGAACTCTATTAAATCACATCTGAGCAGAGAGTCTTCCCAAGCTGGTATAAGGGGAGTTTGGACAATGCTGAAATTACCTATTTTGCCTTACTGATAGGGAAAGGCACATCACCTCCCAAACTTCTGATACTCAACTCAGGCTACAGTCTCTGTGAATAGTACTCTGAACAGCTATTGTCAGAGTATTTCTGCAAAAATAACTATGATGGTTTAAGGCTTTATTCCTTCCTCCCTGTTCTCCCATCAGTACGTTAGCACTGTTCTGCTGTCAGCTACTGCCCACATAGCAAAGCTGAGGAAAGACACTATGGGGAGGGCTCCTTGTGCTCCTCTGTACAAGGCCAGAAAACTTGCCTCAACCTGATGCAGCAATCTATGCTGAATGATCTCTGTTACTGCTTGAGGACTGGCTTTTTTCCTGAAGCAATGGCTTGGTTTTCCATGAGATCATGTGCAGGTGGGGAAATGTCATGCAAAAGGGTGACTGCTTGCAACCTAGAAGCTGTGCCTGAGCAACTGCTGGTGCACTTAGTACTGGGTTTTAATTTCTCCACACACACACCCCCACCCTAAATACACACTGACCTTTAGGGAAGGTGGTGGAAGAACACTCAGACACCCCATTACAGTGAACAAATGGCTCTGGCTCATCCCTCCTAGTGTCTACAAGTTCTGCATACATGCACTCACCCAAGTCCACAGGCCACTGTGTTACACAGCTTGTTGGCTTCATGAGTGGCCTTGATTTCATGACTTAATGAAAAATTTGCTGGAATACATGAATACATTTCCCTGAACTTCTTTGAATTTGGACCACAAGATAGGAGCTGGAAATGATGACACAGATTTCTCTTGAACCCAACAAAGTAGAGCTGCTTGATCTTTGGTACCATTGTCAAAGGAAAATAATTACCAAAAATGCCCCCTGTCTGTAGTAGAAATAGTGGCTCTTAAGGTGTTGTGAAGTCATGATATAGTCCTGGTGTAAATGGCTGGGTAGAATAAGGACTTGCTATTAGTCATTTATGAGGTCATGGCAACTGTAAGCAGGGCATGAGACAGTGCCCGAACCATGCGATGCTGTTCAAGAACAAACTAGAGAAGGGTGACAACAGCTGTCTCTGGGGCTGTGACAGCTTGTCTGAGCCATTGAGGCCGTGACTTCTACACCATCAACCCTTTTCATCCCTTGACTGGTGCATCACTGACTCCCACTGCACTTTACCAGCAGCTATGCGGCTTCACTGCGGAGCTAGAGATATGCCAAAGTATGGTACAGAGCAGGCAAGTTCTGGCACTGTGTTGGGGAATAGGAATGGCAGATCTCTGCTTCACATCTGCAGCAAGTCCATGTCTGCTTAATTCCCGTATCTTCTTAACCCCGCTATTTCTGAGGTGCCTTTTAGGGCTTCCAAGTGCCTGAGCTCTCTTTGTATTAAAGCTGTGGACAGCTGAAGCAGACTCAATGTAGTTGTCAGGTATCAAGTCCCCTCCCCAAAGCACGGAGACAATAAATTTCTTGAAAGATCAAAGCCAGGTAGTTTTGTATCACTTTAATAAACGTTATCTCTTTTTATATTGTATGTTTGTTTTTGGAAATTACAGAAATGTCTTCACTGAAGCTTTCTCAATATGTTTGCCTGAGGTAGAAAGAAAGGTTGGGAAATTGCAGCCTAAGAGTTTAAGTTTGGCAAAGTTAGAAACAATCAAAGCTTGCTGTGATGCATCAGGCAAAGCCTGGTATTAGGCATGGTGTCACTTCTAACAGGTAAACTCTTAAGAAAAAAAAAAATCAGAAATCTTAAAATTACATGGGGCTTGCTCGTGTTGCCATTAAAGGCAAAAGCAGAAGTTTTCGCACTGTACCTCTTTGGCTGTTGCATTTAACGCACATTTTTTGCATTGTACCTTGGATAATCACTTAGTGGAAGCTTTTAAACGTTTTTAACATTAACATATAGTGACTTTTAAAGGTTTTTCTGAAGTCTTGTGGAGCTGAACATGAGAATGTCTCTTGAGGAACAGCACATACATCAGGTTGCAAATGTCTGAGGCTGGAACTCCTTTTGAAACTTCATTGAAACCTATTACTTCTGAAGAATTTTGACCACGTTTAAATAAGGTCTTTTAAAAACTCATCATGTGTTGGTGCTCCTCCTTTGGGCAGAGCTCCCTCTATGGCAATGCAGACCTTGAGTAGCTGAAACTGCCAACCCATAACAGGCAAAGTGTCATCAAAAGATGCCCTGGTCACTTGTTCCATTCACACTCCCTCTGCTAAGTCTAATTTTGTTATGGTTATCTAGTAAGCTAGATCAGAGGACTGATTTAGCTGAAAAACTAACAAACAAAGTTTAAAAATTTCTTCTTATCTATCTGAACAACTTCAGTTGGAAGAATGCATTGGTTGCCTCCTGATTTTAAAAAAAAAAAAAAAAAGCTGTGGTGATGAATCACTTTTCCTTTCTGCAGGTTTCTCTCTTGGGCTCTCACAACATTAAAACATTAACTTTCATAGGCAGGAATATTGCATTAAGACTTAAACTTTCTCAGACTGAAAGGCTTTTTTTTTTTTTTTTCCTCTTCAAAGACATTACTTGTAACTTTGTTCATGACAAATCCATGGAAACTCAGTCTAGATTTGTTTGTTACCCAGAGGTATAGCTTGACCCTGCAATGAATACTAGATGATATAAATGCTGTTTGTATGATTCCAAATGAAGAAGGAACTGATGTCAAGTCTTTGGGACAAATTTTTTCATATAACTGGGGACAGGGAACTACAATAACCAATGCATACAGGAATACTATGGGAATGAGAGGTTCTTGCCAGGCTCGAACACTATTCATCCTCATATCCAAAGCTTATGAGACATTGTGTTCACACCACACTAGATTTGTGCCTCTTCGGTCTAGTTCACCCTGATGTAACTCTGGGAACTTCATCAAAGGTGGATGAGGGAGCTGTCTGTGTCATTCACAGTAGCACAAACAAGTGGTATTTTGAAAGGGCATTTAAAAAACCTGAAAATCTGTGGTGAGGAAATAAACAAATCTAGAGGAAATAAACTTTGACTGGATTTCTGAAAAGTATTGGCCAGTTACTGCATTTAGACTTGTGTTAGTGATTGCTATGGGTAAGATTTCAATAAAGACAGGGATTTGTTACAACTTTGTATTTGTCTTGACCAGTGAACTAAAGTGGTTTAGTCTCTTCAGCAGATCCCAGAACTATCAGATGGGTTGATAATTACGTAGAATGTTTTTTGATTCGATTCAAAGGGGCCATTCATTCCTGTAGTTTATTATTCAGGTCAGCTCTCAAATGTACTCTTGAAAAAGGCATTACTCGTGTATATCATGTATTCTTTACACCTTAACAGAGATGTTCATCTCCCAGGGGTGTTTCTCTGGCGGGGTTTCCCAACAGAATAGCACTGCTCCTGCACCTCCTTGTAATCCTTAGATGGCCCATTGAAGAGAGTGACTGTAGGGATCTGAAAGAGTAAGTGGAAGCAGAGGCAGAAGCATGACACAAATAACCCTTTTCCAGTGAGATTCAGAGAACTCCCAACAGTCAGTTCAGTTCTCAGAGTGTAAGACTGAGTATGAGTAAAAATATCCACTGGATAATAACCTTTCAGTCACAGAGAGTCATCCTAGGCAAATTTTAGTCAAACACTGGCTAAACTCATCTGGCTTAATACCAATAATAAATTGTGCAAATTCCTGCGACCTTCATCATTCTTATTTTGTATTAAATGTCATCTTGCTAGATGATGCATGAATGAATGGTACAACATGATAGATAGCATGAATTATTGTCCATTAATAGATTCTGTTAAAACATGTCTCCTTTCTGGGTTGGTCCTTGAGAAATGTGCCCAAAAATATTTCTTAGCAGGTCTTAAAAATCAAAGGAATGTAGGACCTTCATAGGAGTTGAGAAAACTGTTTCTGTGTTTTCCTCAGGGTAAGACATTGGTGTTTTTCCTTGCTTTCAGTACTCCATTGTGTGGACACTTGGAGTGACGGACACAAATACGCAAGCTTGGCTTCGACATGACTCTATAGGTCATAATCATAAGAAAACTTTGAGAAAGGAAGGCAGGGTGTTTTATGGGATCACTGAATCACAGAATGTTAGGCATTGGAAGGGACCTCAAAAGATCATCTAGTCCAACGCCCTGGAATCCTCCCAATTAAGCAGGCTGGTGTTTAAACTGAGAGGAGGTGAAAACAGGATTTCTGCCTACAACCTCTTAAGACCACCACTTCCCACACAGGGTGTTTCTGTACTCCCTGTAAAGCCCTGCCCCGCTGAACACTGTAGGCCATGGCAATAGAGGAAGTTCAGCAGGCTGTTTGCTTTCCCATGGTGAGCCAAGCAGTTCACGAGCAATCCTTAATCCTGCATTAAAATGAATGCACCAGAAATGTGTTTGCCTCTGAAATGATAGATTTGATGTTATTGAATGATAAAGATATTTGTGTAATAACTTATAATAATTGGGGTGATACCTAAGCTGACCTGATAATTTTGTCTATGAAATGTTGTCCTGAAACTCCTCTATCTTCCAGATATTTGATTGCATGTAACCAAGATTTTAAGTTTACTCTTCACTGGGTACTATTGATAAGTATTTTTAATAAGTTTCCAGAGACTGTCAAATAGTAAAGATTTTAATTGTCAGCAGCTTTCTTTAAAAAAAAAGAACTAAAGAAACAAAAAAAGCCAAACAAAAAAAAACCCACCCAAACAATTGGGGGGATTTTGTTGTTTGGGGTTGTTTTTTGCTTGTTTGTTTTTTTCAAGTCCAAATTCTTTCAATGGACTTGAACACTTTTAGTCTTGTGTAAACTGCAGATTTTTTTTCTAACAATATTTCTGTAAAAACCTTTTGATCTGTCATTTTGCACAGGAACTGCTCATTCTCTTGCATTATGGAATTGTCTTAGGCTCTTTCCACCCAACTGCACTTCAGTTGATTGTCACAGAAGTTATGTGGAAGGCATGAGCACGTTCCATCTGAGAAATGTTCAGAAAATTTGGCTAAGGGCTGAAAACAGTGAAGGGAATAAAGTGGTAGGTTCCACAGTGACTCAAGCTTGTCTGGTATAACAATACAAAATCAGGTAAATATTGGTATGTATGTGTTACCACCCTGGGGAAATGACCACTTAATTTGATATAGTGTTTTCCCTACCTCGGTGTTGTTGTTTATCTTCATTTTTTTCCCAACTCATTCTATTTTAAAATACTGAAAATTATTATTTGAGGCACTTCAAGAAACTATCAGGGAGATGTTATTTCTGAACTGTATTTCTTCAGTCATGCGCCTCTTGTCTGATCTGAAACTACAGTGCTGCACCTGGAATATAATCATAAGGACAGGTAACTAGAACAGAACAGGTAATTATAATACAACAATTGGAAGGGATGGATTGTTATGCTGGTACTGTTAGCGTTAAATTTTACTTATCAGACTCTACAATGAGCACCTTTTCTGTTTGTTTTTATAGGTATATATGAGAGCTGTTTGTAAGGGTTTGTTCAGTGTTTTTTCCTCTCTGGAAACCTTTTTGTGTGTTGACTTTGATATGCTGCCAATTCAATTTAGATACGTCTAATACTGGAATGAAATCTTGACTAGTAAAAGCTACTAGTCAAATTCTTGCAGTACATGAGACTGTCAACCCTAAATAAGGTCCAAAATCTCCTTTGCCTTGAAGATGGTATTTATTTTTTTTTTCCTGTGCAGGACGTGAACCTTAGAGTAAAAAAGGAGGGTTTCAATTTTGACTGGTTTTGGCATGGCTAAGATTTATCAGCAACATACCAGGTGTTTCCTAAGGGTGGCATACCTGGGATTGGGTGCTACAGAGCCAGCAAGAACCTGCAGTGGATTTGTTTCCTAAAGAGTTCAATAAATCCGAGCCAGACACATTCAAGCTCAGGGTATCCTGTAGCCCATCTTGTACAGCAGTGCATGACTTTCCTTGGACACCATGCCTCTGGGACTGGGGTGCTCTCCAGTTTTTTACTTTCTGATGTCTCACTCAGTAAGTGCTTCTTCCAAAAGGAGATTTTTGTAGACACTTACTTCATTGCATTGTATAAAGTAAGACCAAACTCTTGTTGAAATCTGTAGGAGTCTTGTTCAAACAATGCTTTTAAAGATGAAGAACATATTAAAATAAAAATTGTTGACATGGTATTGAGGTCTAGAGATAATTCTCATAATGTAAACAAGCAAGATTTTAGAAAATGTGTCATGTTGATGTATGGCAAATAAATTACATCCTGACATTTTGCAAAATTTATAATTTCCTAACGTTAGAAACAGTCTAGCATAGCTTTAATTGAAACACTGGAGATATAAAGGGTATATTAAAAAAACCCCAACCAGTCCCAGACTTTTTACACTCTCTCATAATTAAAGGACGTGAGGTCACATGAAGCTAATCATGGGTAAGTTTCAAGCAGATGAAATGAAATATTTCTTCACAAAGCACTTGGATTATGCTGGAGGTCAGAATCAAGCAGTGTAGCTGCACTTAAAAAAGTACCAGCTAACTTTATGATCATCCATAAAATTTTTAGCTTTACCTACTAGATTGGGTTAGTCTGTGTTCATGCCTCAGGGCATTAGCTGATCACCAAATGACCAAAAAGAATTTTTCTTTTCTCCATGAAAAGCACGGTACAATTACTCAAATATTATTTTTTTTTTCCCTTTGCTGTCTTCTATATAACAGATATAAGCAGGTGCTAGAAACAGCATATTGCTGTTATGGATAATTGATAAAAATCTGATAAAGCAACTTTTCAGGTTTGGGTTTTTTTTTTTTTTTTTTGACTGTGTCAGAAATTTATTTGTAGCAATCATTTGTGGTAGCAATACAGACAGAAAAACTTATGTCTTGTAATAAGATAGAATGATGCATGTAACTCAGTGCAATTTGACTGTGTTATACTTCAAACTATTTTCAGAGGGTTTTTTTTTAAGTTGGTATTAGATATATACTTGTGAATATTTTATTTTAAGTCAACAATTATGGCTATTGAAGTAACATGGTGTTTTGCATTTGAACAATGTCACATATATCTGTGTCATGATAAAATGATATCAAAGTGTGTGTTGCTGTAGCTTAGCATACAATTTTAAGCTAATATTTGTGGGTTTTTTCCCAGGCTTTTCATCCTCTTACTCTAGGCTTTATTAAGGTAAACTTCTGATTTAATAGAATATGACCACAATACTCTTTGGTCACATCAAAAAAGAATGCTTAAAGGTCTTTCCCATTTTAAGAAACACTGAAACCTTTAATTCTTCTAAAACTGCTGTCCCTTTGAAAACCGGCTTTAAGTCATCTTGTTTCCTCACAATGCATCTTATTATTATAGTAATTGTATATAGTATACTATTATACTACTTACCCCACACAGATCGTACTATATGTGTAGGGCTATGGTATACTGTCATCAAAGATGCTGTGTCATTAAAGCAATTCCATAATGATGTTGAAATTCAGAAATTGTAAATTAAATAAATCTGGTTTGGAAATACATGAAACTTAAAGAACAGGAACTAGCCAGTTTCATCTGGAACACATCATCCTCCAATATCTTTACAGGTTCACTGAAATTCAAATGTTTTCATGGTGTGCATATCTGCTAGGGTAAGGTCAAAGAAGATCCCAAGAGCCGAAATGCAGTGGTGAAACTGGATGATCTGCAAGCCTGTGAAACAGGAGGCAGGTGCCCAAGTCTTGTACTCAGTGTTTGGTCAATGATGGTGAAGAAGAATTATCATGATCAATTTGCAGAAATATTTTTAGCCATACAATTTTTTGTGCAAAGAACCCACAACACAACCAATCAAGCAAAACCAAACCTCTGAAGTCACATAGAAATACTATGGATCACTGTCAACTGGTAGTAGCTGTCAGTGGTGAAAGGAGTGGCAACTATTAGTGAAACTGCAGTTACCTTGATGGAAAGGGTGTAGCAGTACCTGAGACACCTTCACTGTTGTATGGCTGTAACCAGGACAAGAAGAATTGTTTTCAGTGTTAAGACATTTAAACCCAAATTAACCAAATTTTGCTCAGTTCTGTCAATGCCCGGTGTTCAACAGCAATCTGTAACAATTCTGTGGCTAATTCCACCAGAGTCCTTCCAGTAAGCTTAACATTGGGCTCTTACTTGCTGTCTGTATCCTAATGTCCATCTGTGAAATACATACACTACCTCCTGACTGTAAGGCATTCAGCTGCCTGCTTTGAGAATGCTGACATTTCCCATTGCAGTGGGGGCTTGGGTTTGTTCCTGTGGTGCAAGCAATAATGGATGTTGGAAAGAAGTGAAAGGAAAGCAGTGAGGAAGGGGGAGACCTTTAGATGCAAAACCAAAGCAATATGTTGTGAAGGGTGGGGAGAGCTGGTTTGCTTCATAGCTTTAAATCTCAGTCTGCAGGAGTGCTGGGTAAGCATGAGAAATGTGGCCCCTGAATTTGAGACGTAGTGGCAGCCTGTTTTGGGGCTGCCATTTAAATACTTGCAGGAAAATATAATATTGTGAGTTCCTCATATCTAATTCTGCAGTGAGGTGGGGAACCAGGAAAGGAGGATCAGAACAGCATGAAAAGATCCTGATCTTTTTTTCTTCTGTAGGCATATTTGTTTGATCGTGCCAGAGCTTTGAGACCAAATAGCTTGCAAATAGCTTTTCCATTTCAGATGTTTCCACTGCTGCAAAACAAATAGCTTTATTTTACAGCTTTTAAATGATCCTCCCAAGCATTTCTCCTTCTTATCCTGTTTCCTGCTCCAGCATTTTCACTGCCGCTGCTATTCATCTGCATTTTTTTCGTCTTTGATATTTATGAACTCATCTTCAGCAGCAGAGTTCACCGAAAACATCCCCTCCTTCTCTGTGCAAGACAAGTCATGGAAAAAGTGGTTTACTCAAAGGGAAGGAAGGACATAAAAAGTAAAATCTCCTTTGTAAATCAGGGCCTCAGGCCAAATTCAACTGTAATTTGGGGAGCTGTTACCTAGTCATCTCCCAGAAGGATTTGTGTGTCTGGAATTGACCTACCTTCCTTTTGAGATGTAAAAAGATGTATAAACGTATTTTAAACTCTTCCCAGGAGGAGCAGAGTCCCGTGAGAATCTCGTGGATGAGGAAGAACATGACAGACTATGGCAGAGTGAGGGTTTCTAATGGTTGAAGGGTTTCCACACTTGGGCTGGGTACCCAGTTCCTCCCTGGTCTCACATGTTCTTGTAAGCAAATTCTTCAATCTGTGTGCCCCTGTGTTTCTGCTCACACTCCTATTTCAAAAATGTATTATGATAAACACTTGGAAAAAGGTTTGAGTGTGAGTGATGCTGTCTTATGTCTGTCTTGAATATAGCCTTTAGTTCTGTTGTAAACGCCATTATTTTCATTATCAATGTGCTTGAAAGACATAGTGTCCATGTTTGATGTATATTTAGAGAAGCACTTCAATTTTTTTCTGGTATTAATATTTTTTTGACCACTGGATATTTTTCCAGTCCCTAATGAGAACAAGAAATAAATATCCTGGATTTACATGGGCAGGTATCCATGTAGGAGCTGGAATTATGAAAAGAAAAAGAAAGAAGGAAGTGTCAGAAATAAGAGTAGGGCAACCTTTTCTAGTTTTGTCATCGTCTGGTAATATTGTTGTTTAAATTAACATTCACAGTGAACAGGCAGAGCTCCTTGAAGACAGGAGTGTGAAATATTCATTTCTGTAGGCAATAAGGTCATTTTCAGTGAAACATCCTTCCCCTAGTTCTGGACTGAAGGCATCCAAGGCATGAAAGGACACTGGCAGCATTTTTGGCAATTCTTCACTGACTTTGATTCTTTTTCTGCTTTCTGGATGGTTGAATTATTTTAAATAGTTGGGGTAACTAATTGTGTATCTTTGTGTGTGTGTGTGTGTGAGACTAAGAAATCTCAGAACACTTTATTTATGCGTAAGATTTTTTCTTTTTCCTCCACTGGTGGAATTACTGCATGAAATCCAGACGAGTGATTCTGTTGTAAAAGACATCAAAATAAATAGTGTGAACAGTCTTTTCCAGCTTTAAACATCTATGAATCAAAGTCTATTTTCTCTCTCCATTGTTACGTTCCTACATCTCAGTTAATGAGATCTCTGAACAACAGCCTGGGAGTAAGAGATTTTAATATAGCAGATAAACTGAAAAGTTGAAAGAAAAAAAAAAAACAGAGAGGGAGAAAAAAGACTCTGTCTCCATCTCCTACGTTGTTAATGCCTTTTCTCTTTAACTTCTTTAAACATTCTTGTTGAGATCAGTTATGT
Organism: Leptosomus discolor; assembly: GCF_034619465.1. Classification (NCBI taxonomy): domain Eukaryota; kingdom Metazoa; phylum Chordata; class Aves; order Leptosomiformes; family Leptosomidae; genus Leptosomus; species Leptosomus discolor. Next base: position 15,824,610 of record NC_141395.1, on the reverse strand, counting down.
TTCATTTTGAAGCACGTTTCCTCACATTTTACTTTTCTTTCTGGTTAACGCTTCACTTTCTCATGACTTACTAACTGTATCCTGACTGTCCTCCTCTTGTTTAATCATACTGTCATGAAAAGAATGGAGGGTACTGTTTGTCCGTAAGATATCAACTCTAGAAATTAACTTGAGAATCTATCTGAGTATGTACCGCAAGACTAAAACCAATGCAGAAATCAACCTGGGCTCCTTCCCCAGCTGCACAGGAGTAAACTAGTAGGAAGGACATCGCCATCAACTAGCAATAGGCTGGAACTGAGGATTGTAGGTGATGTTGGGAACAACAGACAAATGTGCAAGTTGGTAATACATAGGATGGGCCATCCATGATGACTGTGTTTGGTGGTAGACATGGTTTCTATTCTTTCTAGTTTAACTATGTTTTCCATGTGCAAACATCCTGTAGAAACTCTTCTTCCTCCATCTCCATAATGTTGGCAGGAAAATCTCCAACTGCCTGAGTGCTGTATCATTCTGTTACCCCTCTGTGTAGAGGAAGGTCTCTCCCTGTTCAAAAAGACCAACATGACTATTACTGAGCTAGAGCTTACTGATTCGAGCTGAGAGAGAGTTAGGACTTAATTCTGTTAATGTAACATCTTTCCTTTCACTTCAGAAAATCCACAAGATGAAGTAATTTTATATATTTCAGAGTGTGATGAGAATAGGGAAGTTTGTTGTCTTAGGGAAATAAGCCTTTTATGACCAAATCAGAGGGCTGACAGTTCCTCAGCCCCTTTAATAATTTTTAAATTTATTAGCCAATTTCAATAAAATACAGCAGAGGTCTAAAAGACAGTAACTTCCTAAAAGATTCATGAAAATCAGGTGGTAGGAAGACCTTATTGATTCTTGCTTAGTTTGCTCAGTGGGAATGACCAATGCACCAGTCAAAATGCAAAATCTCAAGACAAGCCACAGCAGCTAAGGATGTGGGGGACAGCTGCAGATACTCAGGGGGTGGGATTCAGAGACGTTACTGGGGTGTGTTCAGGGGTTGTTTAGTGACAGAGGTGTGAAGAGGAGATTGCAGTGTGCAGAAGAACTTGAGGATAACAGGTGAGTTGATGTTACACAAAAGTTTAGGAAAAGACAGCTTCCCTGTGACTAATGTTATGAGTTATATTTCTGGTTTGTCTTTGTTTCTTGTTTATCGTTTTCACTTCAAGCCATGAGTTTTAGCTCTTACGGGTCAATGTGAATCACACTGCTTTTATTTCCAGATTGTTTTTCAGTAAACAATTATAGGCAGTATGAGAAAAGAGTAATAACAAAATAAAGAAAACTGCAGGCACAGAAAAATTTGGGAAATTGGGTATATAATTCATGTAGAAGTGTTTTTTATGACAATTGTTCACATTTTAAAATGTTTTCTGATGTTTGGTGGCTTATGATGGGGCAAGTTTTTAATTAAGATTTCTATCTATAATATTTCTATTGTGAACTCCCTTAGTCTGCAGCTTCTGTGCCTAGTGTTATTAAATTTCAGAAGCAATATTGTAAGTTGATGTGACCACCATTTCTAGGACTGAAATAATGAGGCTGTTTATGAAATGCGATGATGTTTTTCAAATCTGCTAGAGATATGCTGAAAATGAAAACAATAGATGCCAAGGCTTTTATTTTCTAATGCATTTTAAAGACCTATAATTTCAGATTGTTACTGTATGTCTGGAAGAAAGGAGAAATGTGGCTTTAGATTTCAGCACCACCCAAAACAAGGACAGGGTAATTGTTTCTGTAGCTTAGCCAATGTTCAATCCATTGAAAAATGTCATGATGATCAAATGTATCTTGTCCGCGTTTTTCAACTGCTTCTTTTAGCACCCATTTGTTTTATTTGCTTCTCCCAATGGTCTGTGCTGTTTCTTTATCTGGTTCATATCTTCTTTAGGTTTCATCTCATCTCACCTCACCTCTGACCATCTTTCCTTTTTTTTTTTTTTTTGCTGTTCCCATCTGATAAAAAATATATTTGGCTGAAGCTTTGGTGCAACAAATCAAATTTAAAAAAATACTGAAAGCTCACCCATGAAAAGCAAAGAAACAGGCTGTAAACTGTTGTTTTGTTGGCTTTTATATGTTTTGTTATGGCATGCTGAATTCAATGAAATTTTTGTTAAGATTTCTGAAACACGGCATGGAACTCATAAAAAAAATAAGAATGAGGGTATACGTTGTGGGAATTGTTTGTCCACTCACCTACTTTGGACAGGGATGTGATTCTGTATATACTTGCAAGTAAGCACACAGCTGAGCTCTTGACATTTGTGGAGGTTTCTTTTCGTATATTTGTTCTGGGTGGCTTTTTTCTTGTTGTCTTTTTGTTTGTGTTGGGTTTTTTTAAAAATATTTTCAGCTTGCTCAAAGTCTGAAAATAAGTGTCAAAAAATTAAAGCTTCCTCATGAGATGAAACTGATTTCCAAGTACACCTCTCTGGAAGCAGGTACTGCCTTAGCTCAAAAGGAAAATCACTTTTTACCCACTCACTGGTATCTTGCTATCAGCACATAATACTGGTAGCAATGATCACAGATTTATACCCAAGAAATCAATAAAAAGCTTTTAATCAGCTATTGTGTACTAACAAATAGATAGCCTCAGCAACCTGTTACCACCCACTGGCATCTATCCTTAAGAGGAATACACACTTTCTGAATATTTCCCTGGGAATAGCTATGTCTAGATTCTTCCTGAAAGGCATGCAATAAATCCTTCTAATTGGCAGTCTGCAAGCATTTGATTTCTGCATACTCAGCCCAACCCTGCTTACGAAAGGTGAATGCATAACTATGTGCTAATGAATCAAACACTCATTCAGCTCTTGTAGAAATTTGCATAGTAGTAATGTTGGAATAAGTGATAAATTCCAAATGAGATTCAATGAGACTGAATCAGCCTTTCTGAGACTTATTTATCTACCTTTTTCTCCTTGGAATGTATCCTGGAGCAAACTGTTTATTCTTTTTTTCATTACATTTGTTTGGATTTAATGCAGGAATCAGCAGGTTGGATCAGACCCAAATTCTACACTGGCCAACATCTTGTCTTCAGCAGTGACCAGATATATGCTTCACCTTATTCAGGTGAGAGAGGTCTGTAGGAGGCAATCATAGGTGTCTTTCTCCCCATTTCATGATAGGCATTAGCTCAAGCTACAGATCACTGAAACTACCAGTTACCCCTAATTACACATTCTGTGGTATTCTTCACTTAAAAGTGTTCTCCACAAGCATAGGAGTTATGGAAATTCTTCCATAAATGTAGACATGTAAGTATTTGCTTTGAAGCTTGTGTACGCTCTCTTTCCGGTTGATGGAGGAAGATGGGTGCTTGTAGGATGCAATTTATCTTGCTTTAAGGCAGACAACCCAAAGATCTGTCTGGTGTCTAGAAGAGACATTCATTGAATTGTATGTTAGATATGTCCTCTTCTTTCTAGAAATTGCAAAATGAACCTGGAAAACTAGCTTGGAGGCATGCAACTGCCGTTATGAGATTAGTCTCGCTCATGTTGTCTTGTCGGCTTGAAACACGTAGGCAGCAAATATCAGACGTGAGGCATGGTGTGATTTCTTTCAATTCAAAAACATACTTTGTCTTCTCCAGGTCTTATAAAATGCTGTTGGGTCAAGAGTTTGTCATTAGAAGCAACATGGGAAGAACATGGGAGACATCCAGTGTTCAGGGCAATGGCGTGATTGCAACGAATATTGATGTGTGGAAAAAGGCCCAGCTATTGATAAACACAGAAGTGCAGCTGTTCTCCTGTTAGTTGTTTCAGTACCTGCTGTGTGTGACATGCCAAACTAAAATAAAAGCAAAAGAGATATGAGAGGCAGAACACAAACAATGAAAGATCCTGAGAGTGTGCTGAGGAAAATTTACACCTAGGTATCAGGGAGGAGGAGGGATACTTGAAGACAATTGAAAAAGCAACTGCTGAATAGCACCTGGAGAGGAACACCAAGGAACAAAGCTCAGACATAGCAAATACACAGGTTTGTGGGGAAAGACAAGCCTGGTTTCTGATGAGAAGAGAGATGCCTGTCTCTTTAAGCCAATATATACCTCTTAGCTTTTTATCAAAGCCTTTCATCCCCTTCTTTGGAGGGGAAATCTTCCATGGCGAGTTACCAGACTGCAGCTGGCTTCTAGGACAGGAAGAGTCACACTTCCACTTGCCCAGAATAAGAGAGAAGGCTATTCCCCCCTTTTCCCTTATTTCTTCAGTCTCAAAGCTTGAATGTGTCTCTAAAGAACGTATTTATGTGGTTGTTTCCATGTTTTGTGTGTTTTTTGTTTTGTGGTGGTTCTTTGTTCTTTTTTTTTTGTTTTACTTATTAGCTTTATTTACATCCATGTTCTGGAAACTTGGAAAGAGAATGTACTCAGTCCAGAGTGATACCTAAACATTCAAAATACTCTTAAGTATTTTTTCTTTTTTTTTTTTTTTTTTCTTTCTTGCATTGGACAATGCTGTTAACGTGCAGTTATTGCAAGACAAAAAGATGCTTCAGGCTTTATATAGAGAGAGACTTGCTGGATACTTTATGTAGTGCTTCATCTCTGAGTGTCATACATAGAATTCAACTAAGTTTAGGAAGGAGCATTTTGGTATCATTTTTTAACAGGAGATGTCCAAATAAGAAAATCATTTATGTTTTCAATCCCCCTCTCTCTCTCTTTCATGTGTTTTCCATTTTGGTTTAGTTTTCAATTCATCATGTGGCACTGATGCATATTGTATTAGGGTATTAGATCAAACTGTCAAAAAGCTGACAGTTTTTTTTTTTCCCTAAGCATATGCATTTTTGGAATAGTAATTAATTCAACCAACTGGAAGTAAGTAATTAGTGTTTTTTTTTTCTTGTGCTTGGTGTAGGTTTTTATACAAAGTATTTTTAGAAGATTGCAGCTTTAACATCTAAAAAGCTCTTATTTTTGGATGCCTTGGTTACACAAGAAGAATGCGTGATCTTAGGAAATATATTAACACACGTGATGCTGAACATGATTTTGGAGTGGGAAATGCTTAAGTGCCTAATGATCTTAGGGAAGAACCTCTTGGCGTACTGTGGTTGTCTGCATAGCTGTTTTGACTTCATGTTTCATAATTACAGCCAACTACTATGACTACGTGTAGGACTAAGATGTTCTATTCCTTAAGTTCTATGTGCTTTAAGTAATACAATTATTACTTTAGATAAGCTACATGAAAAGAGCAGCTGGTATGATTTTATATCCACAGCAGAAGCTTGCTTAATACTTCTAGCTATTCCAGTAGGAGAGGTGAAAGTTATAACTATCTGTGGAGTTTGTCTTGTTTAGATCCTTTGTTTATTCGAATAACACAACATGACAAATGCTGTAAAAATGTTTTCTGAAGTGATACACCTTGTTCATTGAGTCGGTGTTTTTTTTAGAAACTTCTATCACATGGAGGGGAACTCTGTTTCTAGCACTCCAGTGAACGTGGTGCTGCAAGTCTCTTCCTGCACAGATGAGGGTGATCTTACTATGAGATGTATTTGCAGAAAGGAGGCCTTACTTCTCTTCCATGTCCTTTCTGCAGGTATTCATACAAGGTATCAAGGAGTCTTTCTGGAACAATTTTTTGCAGGGAGCGAATGTCTGCTTATTATTAGCAGTTGCCACTTACAGCTTTGGTTGTTTAAAAAAACGGCTTTGGAAAACTTTGTAGACTTCAGTTTTTCCCTTATCAATGTTTTCAGCAGACTCTGATTATGGGTTGATAATGTAGGAAGTATCACCTACTTATCAAATAGGATATTCCTCCAAAACATACTCTTCTTTTACCTGACCAATAACAGAGTCTTCAGTCTGTGGGATGGAATATAAGGTAACTGTCAGTAAATGTTAAAAACCGATGATGTTAAATCTATCAGTCAATTTTAGATACAGAATTAACGATAGGAAAACAGAAGTGTTTGGGAAAGGGAAAAAAAAAAGGCAACATCAATCAGGAAAAGGTATTTGTTCAGGCTTAGATGCAGTATTTGCTCCTCGTAATTGTGTTGTCTTTCAACATTAAAATCTAAGATTATTTCAAGTTGAAGTGTGCACCCACTAAGAAAAAAAATAAATCTTTGTTCATTTGCGTTGACTTAACATTAGGTCTTTTTTACTGCATATGCAGCCTAAGCTGACCCTTAAAAAGCTGCAGAGAAAACAGCAGCTCAGTGAAACATTCAGACTGAACGTTAGTATTTTGGGGGAAAGAGCAAATATTTTTTGTGATGTTGCTGTACTTCTATTGTGATGAGCAAGAATGCTTTGGCTGATGTTTTCAAAACAACAGCAATAGAGGAAAAAGTGGAAAACGTAAATCGTCTTTAGACTATGATAGAAAACAATGGTCCAGATTTTCACTGTGAGGATGAGGCATGGCTAGGTAGGTGAAGTTTAACAAATCAGTGATCATGAAGATGGGAAAATTGCTCTCTATTTCATGTCTGAACTTTGCAAATATATTGTGGTCTCTTACAGATCCAACTGAAGAACCTGGAAGGCAACGGAACAACCTGTGTCCTAGATCTACAGTGAGGACAGCCCAAGTTATGATTCCAGACCACGAGGAAACCAGGTAAGCACAATGGAAAAAATCACTGGACTCTCTTCTAATATTTTTTTTAAACAAACAGAGATTAATGTAAAGCTAAGATGGCCCACAAAACATGAGCAGCTGTTTATCAACTCACGACTGTTGTGCAATTGAATCAAAGGGGAGAGTTGGATTGTGACTGATAAGCAGTGAGATAATAGAATCAAAAGCAGAATGTTTGTACTCTGAAAGGGCTGGAAATCTGCGCACAGGCAGGTGGTGCTGACAGGGTTATGCACACATACAGCAAATACAGGTACATGGCACGAACTAAACACGCAGTGTTTTTAAAGATGGACTTGAAAGTGTGAGCGGTCATGTACAAAGCCATTGGCCTATTTGAAATGAGGGCTAGTGGAATGACAGAGGATGATGGCTGGCAGGAGAATGACTAACGCTGCAGAAGAGCCTGATTAAATGTCTTTAGGAAAGGAGATGCAACTGCAGATTCAGGCTGCTGGACCATTGAATGCACACTGTAGGCTGTTTGGCCATACCTGTGCAATGTTAAGATTCCTATCTGCTGACCTGGACAGAGAAAGCTGTGCATAAATCCAGTATCCCATACTGTTGAGTGAATGTTGTTTCTGGGAGGGAAGTACAACGGAAATTTTAGAAACAGCTTCTAGAAGCAGCAGGTGACCTCCCAGCCTAGAGCACTGAGACTCAGTCAAGTTATTGGGAATGCCTGGAGGACCAGGAGTCCTGGGACCAAATGGAGAGCAGGACAGACAATACAGAGTATTGTTAAATTGTTCAAGTAATACAATAAATAAACAGAGGGTACAGATACTCCTGTCTCCCCTGAAATCTTTCAGATCTTCCATTCTGATCTATAACTTTATTAAAATCTACAACTTTATTAAAGAGCCTTTATCTTACCACAATCTGGGCTGAGATCTGCTCCTTTTATATGCTGGGTACAAGAAGGTGATACAGCAACCAAATACTTGTATTACTTCTGCTCACCAGCCACTTAAACGACACGTTCTTACCAGGAAGGGAAACGAAAAGGGCTTGAATTTTCTTGGCAGCCTTGGTTAATGCAGTTGCATCAGAAGATAATGCTGTGCAGTTCCCTGTGGTCATATAAATGATGTGTCTAACCCTGTTTTACAACTTGACTGCAGTATGACTTTGGTTTGGCTTCAGTGCATCTGGTAGCAATGAAAAATAGGTCTTGAATTCTCTGCTTTGCCATCTTATACTCTTGCCATTCAGTGTGAATGAGGTGATTTCACCTAACTTTTATGCGGTCTGTTTCCACCTGTGGCTTCGCTGCATTTATATTGTAAAGTGGAGAAATTAATTTGAGGATGGTGAAGACAAGTCATTTTCTATTACTGGGATGGGGAACTTGTGAACCAGATAACCTGTGAATTCATTTCACATGATCTGAGGTTGCTTAAATTTGTTTAGTGCAGCCAAGGTGACAAGGAAAAGCAAGGGTCTAATGTTAAGGGTTGGGTTTTTTAGTTTTTTAATTTTTTTTTAGTTCTTTCATTATTCCTAGCCATGTGATACATGTTTCCACATCACATGATGTGGTCCCCAAATGCATGGCTTTTTGTTCCCTTCACAATATTTATTGAAAGAAGGGAAAATTGTTTTTTGGTGTAATCTATAACCTGCTGGAATGTTTTAAAATACAGTTTACCCTCTGTAAATGCTGAATAAAATCCCCACTCTGTTCTCCCAGTCTGAACATGGGATGGAAGCTACTTTAAAAAGGCTTTCATTAATCTGATTTTTCCCTGGCCACAGACCATTAGACATGCATGCTCACAGTGAAGAACTAGACTGTTCTTTAATGTCACAATCTAAAGACAATTTAGCTTTTTTTCCTGCTTTTTCTCTGATCTGAGATAAACCGTTAAAAGAAAAGGTTTAAAATGTTTTGTTTCTTTTTACAAGGAGGTAAACTAAAGAAAGCAATATACTAGGGCATCAAAGGGATAGATCTTCTAGATGTCTAGCTGGCAGGAAGTGAATAAATTGTAGTCATTTATGTAAAACAAAGAGTTTACCTAAGGCTTTGTCCAGCACTATATTCCTCCTCTTTTACATCGGTATGAATTGTTTCATATCAGTTGGGAATGAGATACTGGACTGTCCATGTTTTTGTAAGTCAATGGGTTATTGACCTCTTTTCCCCAATATATAAGGAGACATGTTATAGACAAGAATAAAGCATTCATGCATGCATATATATGTGTGTCTGTATATATGTACAACATACAGTGTGATAATACATATGTAGGGTTATACTTCCCATATTCCTTGTTTGATCATGTCTTGAAGGCTACAAATATAACATTAACCTTGCTGCTTCTGTGATTTTTATGAACCTTCTCTAGCTGTTCTAATTCTCCCATTGTTAATACTTCCTGTTATTCGGGCATGGTACTGAACAATTGCATGGTAATTTGGAATGGGGAGAAGTCAGGCTCTTTAGTGACCTTTTCACTAGAAATTTCTCATGAAAGCAACTGTTAGCAAGTTTGGATGTGTCTTTTCATAACCTTTACAATTCAGTGTGTGGCCTTCTAACAAGCTCTTCAATAACTCAGCTCTGCCAAAGCTAGTTATACTTAACGTGGTTGTGTGGCCCTGACATTCATTAAGTCTTTTTCAAAGAAGTAAGGAAAACCATGAGCCTGCTGAATGGTTTGTACTAAGAATTTTGTACCTTGTCACACCTAAGGTGCCTCTAATTAAAGTTCTTCATGAACAGCCAGTAGAAGATGCTCAACATCATCTTGGTGTATCAATAAGGCAAGCACGTAATAGTTCTTTTCTAATACACTTACATTCTCTCCCAGCTGGTCTTTGAGACTTTTTTTGTGAGCAATATCTGGTAGAACTTGATTTATTTTTTTTTTTCCCTCCCATGAATTTATCAAATTAGTTTTGAGACCATGTGAATTTTAAGCATTCCCAGAATTATTCTCCTAAATGCATGTCACCCTAATTAATTTCTTGGTTTTGTATTAATTTTTTTTAGCATTTTTTTTTTTTTTTTTACCCTGTAGGTCACCTTTTTCCAGCCTTTGTAACACCTGCTTACAAAGCCGTATTTTTTTTTCCAAATATCTCTGGCTGGTTCTGTCCAAGCATACCTACTGAACAAAATACCCAAAGTCTTACCCTGATCATCTCAGAAATATTAGTGTGGCAAATGTGTTTTTTAGTATTTTTTTAAACTTAAAAAAAATTGCAACATTTGGTCTTTTGTTTCTTTTTTTTTCTTGCCCCCTTGCTTGTTACCATTTTCTTTCTAAATGCAAGAATTTTCAGTGTATTCCAAAATAGTCCATCTCTGGTAGCTGTGAAATGCCCAGCAGCCGTTTTGGTGTGAGATCTCTGATAAAGACAAGAAAATGCTTTTGAATTTGCCAGCTAGTCAGGGGTTAAGATGCTGGGCTTTGGCTAGGGAAATTTAGGTTTCATTCCTGACTTCAACAGTCTCCCTATTTGATGTTGAACTAGCTGTTTTTACATCTACTTTCTTTGTATCAAGAGGGCTAATAACACCTCATTAACCTGCATGGCTATTACAAGGATAAATTTGCTAAAGCATCAAAAGAGCTTCGATAGCAGATTACTGAGACTTGTTAAGTAGCTAAGAAGAGTGATAGATGTCAGCTACTTGCAGGTTTTTCTCAGCATTGTATAAAAATTAAAAAATAAAAATAAAGAGTTTCTTTCACAAGCAGTCTCAGTGAGCTGATGTTGTTCTGTGTCCATCTCTGCATATCTTCTTGCCTGTAACAATAACTTCAAACAGGAAAAGACACAGAAAAGTGCTACTTTTAAGGAATTTAGTTTCCAGTCTCATTAGTTTAGTGGTTTGTAGGTCTTTCTTTTGGGGTGTTTCTGTTCTGCATTTCTGACAGGGTGTCAGATTCCCTACATGCTTGTTTGGACCTGCTGCAGTCTTTAACACATCCTCTGGTCTTAGAGGAAGAATTTCAAGGTCCTCTCTTTTCCCTCCTCCTTTTCTTTATTCTTTTTTAAAATTTTGTCATTGTTTTTCTAAGTGTAGAGACTGCATTAATCATCTGACACTGCACTCTTTGGGCGTTACTCAATGCGTGAAGGTGTTATTTTGATGACAAAGCTGTAACAGTTTGAAGTAATATGTATCCATGGGTCCCTTACCAGCAATACCAGCCAATGACTGGGACTGAAGCAACAGTCCAGCTGTTGAACTAAAGTTGTTCCTCTCATTTATTCCATTCAAGAGACGGTGTAGATTTCTTCCACCATTATCTCCTGCTGACCAGAGCTCTCACCTGTGACTCTGGATGAATGATGTGGTGAAAGGATGGCCTGGAAGTTTTATTCCTGGGTAGTTAGGTGACTTCTTTGGAGAAACAGGGGGAATTATGTTTTGTGGGGTGGCGAAACTTCAGGGTACTCAGACAATTGAAAATGTATAAGACCCATCACTCCCTGATGCTGAGTGTCTACCTCTGTAACTGGAGAACATCCTAAACTGAAATGCAAAAAAAACCCCTAAAGACGGGATTCCCCACCCCCCATGAAAAACTGATCTCAGAGTCACTTCCTTGATGTAAAACTTTGCTATTCTGAGCCCATTTTATCGATAAAACTTTTCTCTTGCATTGTGTAGAGGGGGGCTTTGTTGCAGATCTAGGCTGGGGATGTTCATGAGCCTGGAAAACAGAATGTAATTTCTCAATTCTTTGCTGTCCCCCACTTCTATGGAAATAAAATGTCTCTCAATTACTTTCCATTAAAGGAAAGCACAGATGATAACACTGAAATAGCTAAATGTTTTTTCCCTCATGGTCTTCAAGACATCTTTCAAGTTCAAGTGGTTTGGATAGTTCACGCAAATTTGGGATTATCATTCAGTCTGAGTGGAATAGTCATCAGGTTTAAGCCAAATATTTTGAGTAGATCATGCAAAATAAACAGATCTATCATCTTCTCCCCCTTTGCCTGGACTCTAGCCAGACTTCCTGCAGTGTTGTCAAATAATATCTATTCTTTCAATTAACATTAGATACAGTGCTTAGGCAAACTAGACCTAAATCGTAAGTCACCCAGTCTCTTTTTTCTAGAAACAAGACTGCAACTTAACAACTCTTTTCAGGCAGAAATGATTTGTATCTGTAAAAGTATACCCGTGCTTTACAGATGAGCTGCAAAGATAAACACACATGCTTTTCTTTATTCTGTCTCTGGGTTTCTCAGGATGTTACACAAGCTGAAAACTAGGTATGGGTCCTGGTAAATAAAGACGACGCAGCTGGAACACAAGCTGTCTGGAATGCTATTTATTGTAGTACTCTTTCTTTTCTTTAGTAGACATGGTATTTGAAGACTAGCTGTAATTCCAGATATACTGAAGCTTGAGTAACTTTTGGTTGCACCTGTTACTGATAAAGCAAATCTATTTTATTTATGTGTGCTCAGACTACATGTTAATCATAAAAGAAATCTACTGTGCATCTGAATTTGCAGGTGCAAAATTTGCTTAATGTGAAACAAAGTGGAGTCCTGTTGTGTAAAATAAAATGGGTCTCACTGCCCTCACAAAGAAAAGAAAATGCTAAGGTAACATGAATTTGTTGTTGACTTCTTAGCCAAAAGCAGCAAGGAAATCTGTAGCGATAAGCATATTCACCTAGAAGCTCTGCATGTAAAGGGCAAAGTTGCAGAGATGACAGGCTAGAAGTTTTGAGATGAGTTTTGTTGCTGGAAAGCACAAAGAGTGTTAGGACTTGGTATGCTTTTTCTAAAAACCAACTGGTGACACACTCTAAGGTCAACATGTAATATCTTTTCAATGTTCTTCTAAAAAGTCAGATTAGTCCTTTCAGCAGTAACCTTTCTCACATTGAACATGTTTGCTTTTCTGTCTTTAAAATTCATCTTCTCTATTTGTGATTCTGACAGCTTGTAGGATTGCATTTTCCACATATCAGTTTGGATGTGCTCACTTTGTCATGTTTTGATTAGAAGAAGTATAGTTTTACTTGTGCTAAGATAATATACAGTGTAGAGTAAACATATAACCTTTTACCAAAGTCGACTTGTATTGTGTGTTTTTTTTAAGAACCTTTGGACACCAGTTTTCTGTTCAAGCTCAATGTAGTAATAAAGAAGCAGTTGTCTTTAAGGAAAGGGTGGGAGTTTAGTGGGCTGAAGAAAAGATTATTGTTTCCTCATTTTTAGGTAAGATGAGGTCCTCCATCCACCGAGAGCACCAGGGAAATGTCCCTAAAATGGCAAATAGTAAAGTCCTTGGAAAAACTTAAGTAAACCTCTATCACTTATATCCCATATGCATTTTAGAAACAATTCAATAAAAATGTGCTCATTGCACTATTGTAGTTTACTTTACAGTGGATAGAACTTTTCATTTTGAGGGTTTTCGAATCACAGTACAAAATACATGTCAGCACACACACACACACACACACATCTTGGAATCTGAAAGTGACCTCCTGGGTCATTAAGTCGAGTACGTTTACTATTTTGGGCAACTGTACCATTTATACCATTTACATAATCTGTTTAGTTTTTAAGTGATTATCAAAAAGATAAAAGAATAAACCCCCATTTACTCTCCTAGTACCATACATTTTAAAAACATATATTCTATTATGTATTTAAAAATAGAATTACCAACGTGAAGTATGGTTTAATTATCATGACTCTGAAGATATTAATTTATCTGATTTTGAACACTTAATATTCTCTTTTTTAACTTTCCCAGAAGAAGGAAAAAAGTGTAAGTGCATGGTGGGAATGACAAGAAACTATTCTGCGTTCTAAGATAATTTAGAAAATAGGTCCTAGTTCCAATAGATCACTGTTATCACTTTTACTAGGACTGAATTATATTATCCAATGTTGTTATTTTACAAAAAAATATTAAATACATAAAAGAAAAGTAATTTCTCTAATTGTATCTAACAAGGTGATAAGATATGTAATAGGAATCAGCTAATCTGGTTACCAGTTGTGATCTCTGCCCTTTGGGCAAGCTGCTTTCTTTCCATCAGCTTCTTCACTGTCTTTTGTGTGTAAAGATTTTCAGTCACATGAATATTTACTATGGTGATATAAACAAACAAGGCTTCCTGTCAGTCTGCCCATGCTCCAAGTATTTTTGAAGCTATTAGACAACTATCACGAGATTTTTTTGCTATGTGGAAGTCAGAAGTCTGTAAAGCTTTGCGGTGATGTAGGATTGGTCAGCTCCTACATTGTCATGATTTCAGAGATTCATGGGATTCCTCTCACTACGTGACTGTTTTCCACCTTGAAATATGTGAGTTTTTCCCTTGATGCTTTTTCAAGCAGACTGTTGCAGAACATTTTGTGCTTTACAGGCTTTCTCCTAATTTTCTCTCCACTTTTCATTAGAGCCAGGCTGTGCTGCTTTATTCCCCTGCCAGCTGCGACCTTCAGCTTTCAAAATTCTTTTACCTGTCAGTGCTTTGGTATATCTGAAGCTCTACTGCTTCTGCTTTCCTGGCTAATCAAGGTGAGATCTTTTAGTCTCTATGATGGTTTCTAAGTTTCCTTGGGTATTCTACTAGTCAGCCTCTTCATCTGTTACCATTTGAACAAATTTCTTTTGAATATGAGTCGTCAGAATTATGTGCAATATTCTAGATGAAGCCTTGTACAAGGTCATTAGTAATCCTGTATCACTACTGGAAGAACCTCATCTTTTAGATCCTAGGAGTGCATTTGCCTTTTCATGATCACGCCAAAGTAATTGCTCTTCATCATTTGATTGACAATACACATAGGGTCTTTCCCCTCTATTTTTTCCAACTGGTGAGACAGTCTTGTATGTCCTTCATGAAAGCACAGTCTAAGCAGAGCTCTGTTTCAGATCATAAAAATATTTAATTAGCATATGCAGGCCTGCGTTTGTTGGGGATGAGGGAGACAATGTGTCTACAGCCCACATCTCCAGAAGTACCGTCTGAAGCTAGATGTGCTTTCACATCATGTGTTGTGGATTGGCCATGTGGCTGCGCTATCCTCCCACACAGACTGAGGCTGTATTAGCCCTTGCATTCCTACTTGCTATGAAGACCTATAGCTCTTCTATTTATGACATGACAAGTATTTTTCTTTAACCAACTCCTTTCCCGTGTTGCAATTCTTCCTCCTCTTTACCTATCTAGATACATATTTTATTGTATCAGATAAAACAGCTCATCAGAATCTAGGCAGAAAAGAAGAATTAGGGGATTTAGTGTAGAAGAAAGAATAGATTTATTCTCTCCAGAAAAATCAAGGACTTCTATCAGAAGTGTAGGTTATTTTGATGTAATCTACCTGAAAGTCCACTGTGCTTTTTATCATGTCTTCTCTTTCTCTCTGTTAAGGTATTCTTTCCTTCAATGTCTGTGCTAAAGATGTGTGCCACTAAGACCAGTCTGATGAGCCAATAATTCCTTTACGTTACTACAGTTAATGTTCTTTAGTTACTGTATTGTCACCAACACAACTGACTCCAGAAAAAGCATGCTGTGTTTGCAATGTGAAACACTAGTTCCTTCAGAGTACTTGATTGGGGATTCTGGCCCTTTCAATCCAAATATACATGTCAGGATTCAGCCTTTTATCTAGGGAGTATAAGCAAAGAGCTGAATCACCTGTGGCTTCATAGGTGGCTACTAATAGAGGACAGCCAACTGCAGTATAGCTGCTTAGGTCTGAAAGCACCGAATCTCTCTCTGGAGGTGCTTATCGCTTCTATAGAGAGAGAAGGAAAACTACACTGCTGACTAAATAGGGTGCAACCAATCTAGGTCATGGACCTTGGAGAAAGATTGTTCCCTTGGAGCCTCTTCAGATATGAGACACCCTCCAAGGCATGATGATTTTGTCATTACATGAAGTATAGGAAAGGGGTGTGGGAAGACTGCTGTAAATTAGACCAGCGCGCGTGCTCTCCTATGGCTACCAATGAAACTGTCACTATTTCCTGACAAAATGTAGGCTGCTAATAGACGAAGTGTTTTCAATTGCACTGGATTCTAGCATTTGTTGAGTATTCACTGAGTGTTCATTAATCTAATTGTGAGGCAAACTTCACACTAAAGGTGACCTAAATGTCACACCATACTGTAAGCATTAAAATAAAGAGTGCTCAGGAATTAATGAGCACAGTGTCCACATTTCTTGTGCATAGTAACTGGTAGATCTCACCTCACGCCTCTTCAGGACAAAATCATCCTCAGTCAGCTATGTATTGCCTAGGCAAGTCTGTTTTCTTGCAATTGTCAGATAGCTGCTTTTTATCAGTTTGTAACAAACCACAGAAGCTATGGAACACATGAGTTACGGCTTTTGATTAGGTCTATACAACATGGGAAGATTCCTTTTCTTCAACAAAACCTGTTCAGTTTCCCTTACAGAGTTTTCTCCAAAATCACACAGTAGACTTGACTTTCCCCTGAGATACTTGAGAATAGCGAGCTGACTCCTGTTACTTCTCTTTTCAAGTATAGTATTTCTATTTTCTTTCCTCTTTCATCTTGCTTTTTATCCTTTATGAAATGACAAAGGACAGTACTGTGACTGACAGGGTAACAAGAAAAGAGGAGGAAAGATCATTTTGAAGGGTAATCTGAATTATCCAATTAACAGGTCAGAGATTTAGCAAGGTTTATCTTGAAATAATAAGTAGTCTTAACCGTTTTTTAACATGTCCACAATATATCTGAAAACAAGGAATTTGGACTATACCTGCAGTTACGGGAGACAGACTTTAGACACAGTAAATCACTGGTGGACATGTTTATCTTAGATTCTGCTAGGACAACAAAAAGCTAATGCAGCCCTTTTACTGTAAAAAGATAATGTTCTATAGAAAAAGGGAATTCATCTCATCTCTGAGGACAGACCTGTGAAGCTACATCCAGATTGCCATTTCCAGTTCTAGTCTGTATACTATGTGAAGCCCAACAGAAAAAGGGGCTGACAGGGATTTCAGCAGTTAAACTGTGCCATTTGCAGACAAAGCCAGGCTTCTGGCTAGAAAGGACAGGGACCTTTTCACTTTCACTGAGCAGCCGGCTGCTACTCAGCTGGTGCTGGGGAGCATGTATAGTAGTGCTAGGTGGGAGTAGAGCTGACAGGCAGTAGTTAACAGGGACTTCAGTGGTTAACACAAAGATCTCACTCCTTAATGGCAATGGTAGTCTCAGAGCCTGCTGTTTTATTGGTGAAGCTGACTTTATGGTGCAATCATAAGACCCTTCAGCATTTCCACACAATGCGCCCTCTTCTTTGTCATGTTGAGTAATTTCTTTATTAGTTAAAAACTTTGGCATATCTCTCTAACTCCATGCCACTATGGTGCACTTGGGCATAAGTGTAACTTTTAGGTGGTTCTGTGAAATACAGGAATGGAGTCCTTAGTGGACAGCAATGCTTTAGTAATATTTAAGTTATTGGATTCATCACTAAGTGCTTGGACAACACATAATGCCCACTAACAATCCAGAATATGTGCTTCTAACATTAAACTTTGTGAAGCTCTAAAATACTGAGACCCCAAATCACAATAGTGGGCATGTGAACCCTTGTTTCCTAGGTATTTATTTCATATGTTCTCTCTCTCTGCAGCAGAATCATTCCAGCTTCCCACATATTCTGTAATCCCCATCATTAAAATATGTTTTATATTCTCCCATGTCCCTTACATATATGGGTTAAACCAGGATATATTGTGGTTGGTTAAGAACAACATATGTACAGATTTGCAAGCCACCATACATCCTAGGTGGACCAGTTAGGTCATGGTTTTTAAATATGTAAGGAATGAGTTTGGTCTGTCTCTTCCTCAGCTAGAAGAATGAGTTAGAATAGTTATCTTGTTCAACCATCTAACCATTTGACAGAAGTGTAGAAAAACATCTTGGGTATTTCTGCTTCTGTGTGAAGTTGGGTGAAATTTGCCATAAGGATGAAAAATTATTAAAGCCACATAAATGGACAGCAAGCACAGCAGCATAAACTGTGCTGGCTTAGGGGACAAGGTTTGTGCAAGTAAGGGGCATCCTGCTTGCCATCTCTGCCCCCAGGACCTGTTAAATTATGAATTGTATGGAGAATATCTAGAAGATACCACATGGTGAATGTTTGAGGTCTTGGGTGTGACAGCGAAGACCAAAGGGAGCGATCATTCCCACTCTGAGTGTATGAGTAAGGGCACAACTACTCACTGTAGAGAGGAGAATGTGATCAGGAAAGAATTATTTGGTCCAGAATCCCAATGCTTTTAAGCTTAAAGACATCAGCAGGCATTGAAATTCTCTTGCTATATCTCATAGTTATAGTGTCTCCATGGCATTTATACTCTCTCTTCTCTTGGACCTCATGCTGCATTCATGTCAGCAATTAAACAATAAATATTGCTGATTACTAAAACTCTCACTCTTCTGCCATTCAAACATGCCGCCTTTGCCTTTTGGCAGTCTGTGCCTATAGTTTCAGTAATTCTGCAAAACTCCTTTCACATCCTCAGAGAGAGTACAGTTGAACTCTTGGGGCTTAAGGGCATTTTCCCATTGAAATTCTGTATGCAGTGTAGCTGGTTGTCCCTGCTTCAGAAGAAACTTTGACAGGCAGCCATATTTGACAGCTGTATGGCTCAACGTGAATAAGTCTCTTAATAACTGACTTATGCCTTGAACTTTTAAGACTGCCAAGTGGAGTCAAATAAGAAAACAATTTTTGGCTTGTCATGCTGAATAATTGTTGACATTGTACAACCATTTTCTTCCACCTTCAGCCTGCCAGGAAAGAACTGTAGGGAATTTTAGCCATCCCATTTTAACTATACTATTAATATGATCTATCTATTTTATTTTATCAACTGCATTTCATAGCATTTTGCAGTTGCTAAGGCAGTTATATCATCATAATACTTTAAGACTGCAACTAAATTTTTTTGTTTGTTTGATATTTCTTGAGGGAGAAGGTTGATGATGAATGTTCTGGTAGAAGGTTGGTGAATTGCAATGATTCAGTGAAGAGTTAATCAAAGAAAACCATTTTTTTTTTCTCTGTCTACTAGCAATTTTCTCCAAATCTGTGAGATTTCTTTGATAACCTATGTGATCACATAAAAGCAACATTAAAAAACGTTACAGAGATTTAAGAGAATATGGGTTTTGTGCTATGGAGAGATAATAAAAAGTGAGAAATTTTAATAAATATGTGTATATATACACATACCAAGAAATACAGCCTTGTTAGTCTACAGTCATTTTAAGAAGCATGCTCCGACTTTGAAATTTAGGGGAATATGACAACTTCTCATGCTTTCATGAAATTTGGATACTACTTATACTACTTCCTTCCTGTAAGTGCTTAGCTTAATTACTGTATCATTGCTGAAATGGGTGTCCTTTCGCGGTCTTTTCTTTGGTTGTTTTTTTCATTAACCTGCTTTTCTAGTAGCTGGCCTTCTAAATTTGGCCAGGATGAGCTGTCATGCAGTGTGGTGAGTGGTTATTGCAGTTTTCTCCCTCCCATATATGTCATACTTTCTAGCTAAAGTGCACATGAGATAGAAAGGGATTCCTCAGCAATGACAAATGAAATAATGGTGACAGAAGGATTTTCAAGTTATCAGAAAAAGGCATAATGAAATTCAATAGCTGGAAGAGAAGGCAGAGACAGTCTTATTAGAAATAGGGTGTGCAGTTTTCACAATGAGGGATATCTGTCTACTGGAAAAGCATATCTAAAAATGCAATGAGATCTATGTTTTCTGGAATTTTTATATATAAAAATGGATGGCTTTCTAAAACATATGTTCTAACTTCAGGGGAAAATATGATCTGCCTGTAGATTTTTTTTTTTTTTTTTTTTTTTTCCCAGTGACATTCTCTGGTCTGTTCTGTTCAGTAGATCAGAAAAGAAGTAATCATAGTCATTTTCTCATTTTGAAGCTGATGAATATATTTTCTACTGGTCCTCAAAAGTTTTGACTTTTGAACAAAATGAAGAGGGAGAGGGGGAACCTATAGTTGCAATGTGACACACCTTGATTTTTTTCTCTTTTTTTTTTTTATCCTATCTCTCTCTGACCCCTTTGACTCCTACAAATATCTTGCATCCAGAAGAAAAATTTCTTATTTTGAAAAAAAAAAAATAATATGCAAAAGTATGTGCTGAGTCTAAAATAAACTTCCATTTAGAGACAGGCAAGAAAAACAACTAAAACCCAGTCTGTAATTGCTTGAATTATTATTTTTATGATATTCTTTTAATGATGAACCAGCACAAAATAGTCTTTATGTGCGGTGGGTGGCTGCCCGACCTCTTGAGAATCTAGTCTAGCAACTTCAAAGAGAAGTGATAAATGTTCAATTACATCTACAGCAGGTCAAAAGAAAGGTGATCAGTAAATATGCAAGCACCTTTTGACAAGGCATGGATATAGTCTTTCCTATCACCGGTTCAAAATTTTTGTTGCAACAGTATTTTAGGAAAGAAGGGGTAATAAGGAGACAGGATTAGTTTTACGGGTGGCATTTTGCTGACTTTTTTTTCGTCACCTCACATAACATTGTTCCAGTTGAGTGTGGCTTTTTGAAGAATTGCTTTCCATGTACAAAATGAGTAAACTGAGTTTGTGTCTCCTCCTTTTGTGTCTAGAGATCTAGTCTTGCCTTTCACATTTATAGTGGTTTCCCATTGTTTCTGATCCACAGCCGCTGATGGGAGGGAGGGTCATGGCTCCAGTGAAGACTTTTCAGGGCACTAGTCTTCATGATAAATTTGGAGATTGCTTCCTATAAGAGGTATGTCCACATGTGAATGACCCCATGACCTTAACTCCAGAATTTCTGATAGACAAACTCATCCATCAGAAGGATCAGAGAGACTAGCACTGCAGACATACATCTTCTACATATGCTTTACTACTTAATGGGTTCGTATCCTGGGCAGACAAGGATTTTTTTATTTTCTTTTTAATTTCTCTTTGTCCCAGGTATGCATAGTATTGCCATTAATATGTATAAGCACTTCTATAAAAGGACATTCTTATGTGCAAATTACACATTTATTGATATAAATACAAAGGGCTGATACAGGGTATTTTTTCCCTCATTGAAGTGTTAATGCAAAAATTACAAAATGTTTCTGTAAAAAGTGTTTTGGAATTTGGAGTGGTGCTTTGTGCCCTTCTCTTCCCTGAAAGAACTGTAGTTAAAGGACATCTCTTTAATTGTGGTTTGAGATAACACTCTCCAAGTGCTGGGTACAGGGCAGCCAGACAAACACAGAGCTATTAGCAGGTGGCTGGACCAGCTGGAGTAGAATTGCCACCTGCTACAACATTCACCATTAATTAACTAACTCATCATTAATTGCATGGCCTTCTAACCAAGATCATGTGCAATATCTGCATACTATCTAACAAAATCTTTGCCTCAGAATGATAAATCTGTACTCTCAGGAAGACTGGTTGTGGCCTAATGCTGCAGATGTCAGACGCATGTTCAGAAAGAAGCAAAAGTCCTAGAAATGCTGAGTTCATAGGTTCAGATCTCAAGCTGTTTTGTTTGGGCTCAGCACCAAGTCAACTGCCCTTTGGAGTCGATGGGGCAACATCAGTTTTTGCTTGCTGAGAATTCCGGTTTGGAGAGCTTCGTTGAATGCATCTTCATCATGCCATGGATGATATACTTCTCTTGAGAGAGAAGGTGATTATCAACATGAGAAGGACCTCCATGCTCTGTACCTCTCTACTGTAAATACTAATTAAAAGCAGCTTTGTTGTTAGCAACCCAGGAGCTCCTGCTCTTTTGGTTTCTGTTGGATAGTCAGGTTTTTACATTTGTTTTTTTCTCCTGTGACCCATAGGCCAGATACTTAGAGCTCTCCTCCTTTTGTAAAAAGCGTCAATCATTTTGCAGAGCCACACAACTCGAAGAAGCAGGGGTTGAATATGAACTGCAGGCTTGGCTTTGAGCCTGCAAAATGACTTTTTAAAGTTGGTTTGGGAGATCTTACTGATTTCTAATACAGCTCCTTTAATTCTACCTAAAAAACAGTCTGAGTACTTCTTAAACATTTGATGGTGGAAGGACAAGGGAGATCTTCAGAAATCCAGCTGCTGAAGCAACACCAGTAGTGTTTGAAGATAGAATGTGTAATGCTTTTTTGTTGCCAAAAAGGAACATTTTTTGCAATTTAACTTTGATGAGAAAGTCCGGTGAGTACTCAGCTACCATGGGTGGCTGAGGCTGCTTCCGTGCAATGCTCTGAGAGAGAAAACCAGGGGAAGGGAATTTTATCCTTTGTGCCTATTTACGTATTCAGATTTTTGCTCCAGATGCTGTTAAAGGTGGGAATCTCTGCTAAAGTAAACCATCAGTGTAGCCCAGTGTGTTAAGATGTTTTAAGACCATATTTCTTTTACATTGGGTCTGTGTGATGTAAATTCAGCATTTTCAGGTCCAATTCTACTGCCTATGTAAATCAAGTTCAACTGCAAGTGGGAAGTTATTGGTAGGGTCACTTTATGAATGTTTTCTGTTTGGCACTCTCTATGACCTTGTTTGGCTCGCTATCAGAAGAAGACATTGCTGTTTCACTAGAATAATATAACAAGCCTGACAAGCTCTGAGAAATGGCAGATTTTTGCACCTCAGATTAATCTAAGGCCAGTACTCTATTCGGATTCTTAACTGCTGCTCTTGCTGTGATGCCAAATATCAGTTCTTTAGTTGATATACTCAAACTTCTAATTTTCCAGTAGAATCATAGAACAGTTTCAGTTGAAAGAGACCTTCAAGATCATTGAGTCCAAACTTTGTCCTAGCTCTATCAACTCCACTAAACCATGTACCTAATTACAACTACCCGTCTCTTAAACATCACCAGGGATGGTGACTCCACCATCTCCCAGTAATTAATGTCCTCCTGAAAATGGTTCTTTTTTATTTATTTTCAACCACAATATTAAATTAAAATTCAGAAGACAAACATTACATCTTGCTTATCAATTGAAGACTGTTATAGCTAATTATTATGAATTAAAAATACTTCTTACTTTGAAATAAAAAAGTTACAGATGCTCTGAGTTTGATTCATTTTTTGCTTTTGAAAGCTATTATAAATGTGCAAACAATTTGACAATTCAATGAAGCTATTTTTCAATTTTTTTTTATCATAAAAAACAGGTAAAAAAAGAAAGACAGATATTAAATAAAATGTTTTTTTAAAAAAGTACCAAACAAGTATAAAAAGCACAGGTTGAGTAGAAAAGCCTCACAAATCTAGGACAGAGACCTAGATCTGAAAAAAAAATAAAACGAAAAAAAATATCTATTTTTATTTACTTAAATGACCTCTAAATGTACAGAGTAAAGGACAGCATTGTTCACTGCAGGACTAGTTTAAAAGGAACAGGAAAACAATTGTTTTGACTAGCAGCATTTTAATGTACATTTCTACACCTTTTGGTTCAGATCTCAGTTATGTTGACAAGCTTTGTCTTGCAAGCTACTAAGGTGGGTCAAAGTCTCTGAAAGGGACAAGATAATTATTCTGATTTGGAAAGGGAATAGTTGTTTAGGCAAAAAGTGGTGTTTCATAAAACATTGGCCCTTTTATTTTTCACTGAAAATGAGGGGGGGGGGGGTTGACTCAGGAATGTGCAGCTTTCTTTGGAACAGCAGTAGTAGCAATACAGATAAAGTGTTTAACTGACAAGAAAGCCTAATGGCTGATGTATGTGTGGGAGTTTGCAGTGTTTTATGTTGTTGTTGTTTTAAAATCAGTGTACTCTCCATGAAACAAAAAAAAACAAAAAAAAAAAAGAAAAAAAGGAAAAAAAGGGTAGTGTTGAATGGCATTAGGTTGTTTTCTCTGGTCAGGTTTGAATGGCACGACTTGATCATAAATAGGAAGGTAGTGGAGATACTTTCCAGAGAAAAGATTTTTATTCTTGCGTACAATGCGCTGGTGTTACCAGAGTGAAATCACAGCAGCTTTGTATCATTTCAAAAATTGATGGAAAAAAATAATTTTAATCCCAATTTGGAATTTTTTTCTGAATGACAGAATAAGTGCAGAACAGACAATGCCTTTTGCTAACCAACTCTTACAAGTCTGATCTCACCAAGAAACATGTTAATATCGCAGGAAAAAAAAAAAAAAAAGGTGCTTGATTTTTTTCACTTTGTGATCTTTGGCTTTGCATGGACTCTGGTTAGGTCTAAGTGTGGACTCTGGTTTGGTCCAGGATTGCTTTGCTTTCACACAATGGCTGAATTTTGCTATTTTGCTACAAGGTTTCCACATGTTATGCCTTTTTCCATAGCTGTAATTCATGATCTAGCCATGGATCCATGTCATGTTATGGCATCTTGCACCTTCAGGGAAAGGATTTATTTTACTGAAAATTAAGTATTTTCATTTTTCCTGGTGATGCAGCCTTCAGTTTGATACTTTTTTAAAATTGAGGAGTAAATATTCTGGGACTTGATTTGAAGATGTTTATGGTTGAGGTTTCCCTCATTTAAAAGAAACATCCCTCTTCTTTTCCCCAGGATCCACATAGCACCTGGGAGGTAGTACTTTTAGAGCGCATTGTGTTTTGTTGTAAAGATATAGCACTGCACTGCACCGCATTGCATCTATGCAAAGGGCTTCCTTGTATCATCATTCAGACTTGACAATTCCTCCTCTTCTTTAATGCTTTCAGCTTTCTGCTTCTCAGCAATATGATTAAGCATATAAAATTATAGGACAAAATGTTAATAGAAAAATAAAGGTTGTATAGACAACATAGGACTAATTTATTCCATTAATTAGAGTGATATTTTCTGCAGTTATTCAGAATAACTAGCCATGCAAGTTATTCTATCAACTAATAAATTACCATAATGTCTACTCTAAATCTAGTATCTTTCAGTTCCTCTAAGATGATGAATACTCTGATATCAATGACTTAATCCTCTGATAAGTTTCATACAGCAAACTTCACTTTGGTGTAAACACAAACTGTAATAGAGTTAATAGGAAGTCTTTTTCTATACCAATTAAATTTGACCTTGAGGACCAGACAGTCAACTGATACGAGGTGGCGTATACTCTTTTAGGATATTGTATAAGATTAAGCCCTATGATGATGTAAACGGAATCCAAGGAGAAATAATACTTTTATCTTTATAAAGGCAGGCCGATATATGATTACTTCCACGAACACTTCCTAAAATTAGTTTAAGAATTTTTATTCAGGACCTTTGTTTTGTCAGAAAAGGACATTGCAAGGTACCTTGGTTAGGTACTCTTTCTCAAATTATTTTCCATTAAAAATGAAATTTTCATCACAAGTCTTTTCAAAAGATCTCTATTATAATGATATTTTTCAGAAAAAGAAATAGTTTATTTCATTTCCATGGAAATTACTTATTTTGATCCATAAATTAGAAAAAGATTTTTCATTCTGTTCCATTCAGCATCTTCCTTTAATAGTTTTATATAGAATAATAGAGGGCTTCAACTATTGTATTCTTTAAACATCTACTGCTTATCATGTCTTGAAATTATATGTCATTAATATAAGTTATGAAAAAAAGGGAAAAATAATTCTACATAGCAGGTATTTTTAAATTAATCCATTTTTGAAATATCATATTTTAGCAGACAGGTTTTTATCACATCACATTTTCCCCAGATTCCTGAAATGTTATTTACCTACTTGCCCATTTTGCATGAAAATAAAACTTTGAAACATTGAGATTTTTCAGGAGAAGGCAGGGTTTTTTTTTACTGTTGTTGTTTTGGTTTTTTATGTCATCTGATCTTCCTGCAAAACTATACAATCTCACAACTCAGTTTGGTGCTCAGTCTGAAAAAAGCACGTAAAGGTCAAACACAGTGTTTTATGCTGTTTCAATCTTGCATGTAGGTAGCAGGATGGCTGCTGTTTCTTATGAGAATGCTCTCTATTAATTTTATGCCCAAGGAGCAAGTCTTGGTTAGTACAGACGTTGGCCTTATCCAACCTACAGAGGCAATGAATATGCAGGTCTTTTCAGGTGCTCATGAGTTCAGGTTTTCTCAGCAGCCTCCCTCTCCTGGATGGCCACATGCTGACTGCGTCTGCGATTTGAGCATCTCGCTCAGAAGGAAATGAAAACAGCCTTTAATATTTTACTGAAACATAAATGAGCACGGGTCTCAACAACACTGGTGTTAAATGTTTTCCCAGCTATTTAGTAATTCAAAGTACTTTAACCCTTGTCATTTTATTAGCATCAGCTGATTGCTTTCTTGATTCAAACCTCATAACCATTCAATCAGGCAAGCTAGGACTGCAGCAGTGACTGGATTTAAACCCAGATACTACATACCAGACATTATTTTTATGCTGCATGCCTTTGTAGCAGTATGAAGATAGTCAGCAATAGCGGTTGTTAATATACCTGCTTCTCCAAGTCCTGAAATACATTTTAATAATCAATAGGATCTCAATATTCTCACACAATATTTTTCGTGATAACATCATCTTTTTTCCTCAGTTGTCAAACTGAGTTGTCTTTATGTGATTTATGATTGTGATATCATATTTAAGATGTGTAAGTATTTAGAAAGACTTTTACATAGTACGTTCTCTTGCGCTAGCTTAATCAGGAAAATTCATTCTGACTAAATCCAAGCTCTTCAGAGAAAATAACATTTCTTGAAAAAATTAGGTTCAGCAACTGATATCACTAGTATTATTATTAATGTTTCACTGGACTAATATTACCTGTAAAATACAGTAGGACTTGTCTGTGAAGAAATACTGAGAACAGGTCTTTGAAATCAAGTAAACCTGTTAACTTTAAACTGGATTACTAACCTGAGTTAAGACTAATACTATCAAAGAGGTTTAAAACCATTTTAAGTTGGTTTAACATAACTCACTTCGGAAGTCAATGGAATTATATATAGTTGAAATTGGATTCTGTTAATTTTTTTTTTGACCTGTATAGACCAGATCTCCAGTGACTATGCCTGATTAGATGTCCTATAATTATAATGGGCAAAGCAAATAGAAAGCAAAATGCAGAGATGGGACAACCTGTCCTGCCAGTGCTAGAACTCAGGGTCCTCTTGTGTCCTCCATGTCCACTGTTCCCAGGATGGAGCTATCTGTCCGCATTGGTGTGGTATTAACCTTCCACTGTGGTACCAGTTACGGAAAACATATGGAGGGAGGTGGCCCTCCTGGCAAGAGTGTAAACCTTTCCCTTTGCTGTGTGCTTGGATGACAACTGTATACCTAACTCTTCCCATGAATTGTAGGAGTGGTAGATGTAGGTACTCCCTCTAATTCACTTAATAAATCAACAAAACAATCTTTCTGAGACATGAGCTTCCTGTTCTAAAAAGAAGTTGAATGCTGGCAGAGTATCTAAGTGAAGATGCTCCATATGAGAGGGGAGATGGGAACAATATATATCTGATGGGGGAAGATGGCAAGTGGGGTCTAAGTCTGCTATAAGGGTGATGGATAAGGGACAGAGACAGATAAGAAGCAGCAGAGCTGTGAATGTTCTTGCTGGCCAGGATAAGTAGCTGGGGAGTTGTGTATCGAGGGCGTCAGAGGAGATTCAGTGATAGGAGTACTGAGTGATATACAGCTGCACCACCAGCACCACTGAAATGGTAGTAGAAGTATCACGGGATTTCAGAGCTAGAGTCAAAAGACTTTTGAACTTTTATTTTCTTCCTGTAGGAAAAAGAATTTTTCAAATCTCTCTTTCTCTGTGTACGTATATATACATATAAAAGCCCATATTTTTTCTTCGGGAAATTCAAAGTTGATCTCAAACAGGAATATCATAGTTTAAGTTTTCTTTTTTCCTTTTCTTGTATTTCCCCTCATCTTTCTTTCCTCATTTTTTTTTCCTCAGGAAAAATAAGGAAGGAGGAAGATACTGAGACTGAGAGGGGTGAAAGGAGTCTTTCTTCTTTCTGCAACACAACTATTAAAAGCTAAAAAAATGCTAATAGTGTTGGAGTTTGATATTTATTCTAGGAGAGAAAAGCTTACAAACTAATAGGAACAGCAGGGAATTAATTCCAGTGCAATTCAAATAAAAATGGAGAAAGAAATAAGTCACAATGACAGGGATTTAGCTATTAGAAGGAACTACCAGAGGAAATCATGGATTTTGCAGATTTGGAGTCTGCAGACAAGGTTTGTTAACCGGGGTTTTGATTGTTTGTTCTGCAAACCTTTATTGTTTTAAAGTAATTGAATGTCTCATTGTTCTGAAAGTAGAAAGTTTTGAAAGGGAACCTGTTAGGTGCAATCAAAACCACCCTGGCAGCAGGAGACAAGTGGTCAGACAGCAACGAGGAATATCGTTGTTCTTGCAGTCCCTCCATTACCAGCCTAGGTACTGTCATACCCCAGCCTCTGCCCATAAATTTCTTGGACAGAAAAATAAATGGGTGGAGGAGGACAAGGATAGATGCAGAATAGGGATAGAGGGGTTGGGGAGAGGAGTGACAGGCTGGACTGTCTGTAGGGCAGGAGTGGTTCAGGGGGAAAAGTCGGTGTATGCATACCTATAGAAACTGAGCAGGGAAGCTGAGCCTGGTAATAATACGGGGGACTTGGAGTATTGTGTGGCCTGTGCTGAAATTTAATTTTATTTGTCTTGGGTTTTGGTTTTTCTTCGCGTCTAGCAACCATCCTTCAAGTAAAACCTGCATCTTGGTAAAAAATTAGTTTTAGTTAAATATCAGGGTCCTTTTATTCCTTTTAAGCTCAGTGTAGCAGTAAAAGGTAACATTCTCTGGCATGTTAGATGGGAAGGAAAACTTGATGAACTAATGATCCCTCCTAGCCTCAAATCTATGAATCTATTACTGGCTTGACTTATCAAGATTAAGTGTTTTTTGGTCTTCCTCTTCTCTTGCACAGCAAGAATAGCAGGGGGAATATTCATTGTGTTCAGGCTGCTGAGGAAAAGAACTGAAGTCTTAATTATCTTAATTTCCTTTATCCTAACTTTTCTGGAGCAGTGTCTTACTATTATTACAATTAATACTGTTCCGTGTAAAAGATGCATAGCCGCAATGAGAATTCAGGAAGCTGTAACAGCAAAAGCTTATCAAGTGATTAATGCATATGTGGCATTTAGGCTGGCACATTTTTATAACCTCTCTAAGTGGCACTGACACTGGTGGATAGCAAGCTCTCAAAGAGTCATAGAAGATGATTATAGATAGAGTTGCCATTGGTTACAATGATGGAAGTAACTGATTAATGACTTGCAACAGTAGAGAAAGACCAGAGATTAAATTTGGCAAGGCACTCAGCCTGTGCTGATGGAAGACAGATGGTTTCAGAAAAGGAGATGATTTTCGTAACCTGAAGAAATACATGAGTGAATATGTGCAACAGCAAAATCAGATAGAATTAGGTTTTTAGTGTTATTGAATGGTCTGTATCACCACTATGGATCTAATGAAAGATCAATGAAGATAATACAAACAAATGTTTTTTATTCAAGAAATTGCACTTTCTGAAAGTTCAGGTGGTACTCTGTATGAATCAAATGCTCACTTGGTGGAAATGGGAATAGTTCAGTGGGATAATGTTAGCTCACAGCATTGCAGAAACTGTGTCTGACACTCAGGACTTCTTTTGCATTGACTTCCTGTTTTGTGACCCTCCAGCTGAAATCTGCGTCTACACAATAACACGAGCTGCTCTCTGAGGGAACTATAAAGCACGGATAACATAATAGCACAGCATCAGTTACCTAGTTTGTGATTTTATCATTAAAGACTGCATTATTCACCATATTTACTTAGCACCTACTGTAAGCAAGCAAACTTCCCTCTGCTTGTTGCTCATTCAAGAAGTTTCAAGTTTTGTCTTTATGTCAGTCAGTGTTCATGTGCTTCCCTAGCTAAGACCAAAAAGAAAGTTTCGAGAACTTCCCTGCCCTGAGGGGTTTCTGTTCTACTGTGAATGACAACTTTCTTAAACTAATTATGTTTATTATTTCCACTATATCTAGCTGGAAATACATGCCTATAGAAAGAAAATGTACCAAATCTGCTCTGCTTTAAGGTTGCTTATGGTTTTCTTTGTTATTGCTACAAATTTAGGGGAGGTGATCATTAAGCTGCATTCATCTTTGACAGGGTAGCTTCTGTGCATTTCAGTGGAAGTGCTACAATGATTGCTTTGTTAGGAAAGTAATGTGTGAGGGCCCATCTTGTCAATTATCATACAGTCTTTAGTCTCTCGATGTCAAAAGAAATTGCTGAGAAAATGATGAAACTCGGGCACCCCAGGAGTCCTTTGGCTTCCCTAGATCCAATTTTAGCCAAGGTAAATTACTGGCCATGTGCTAGACTTGCTTTCTGGTAACTGCAGAAGATGAAGGTCAAGACTGTGATTATCCCTTGTGACTTCAACCCTTTGCAGTGGTACCAAAGCACTCTATATGGTTGGGAGATGTAAACAAGTCCATTTTGTCTATGAATCTTGAAATCTCTAGAAGCCCATTCAGTTAGGAAACGAAGATCAGCATGATTAAAAAGTGTTCTGGAATTCAAAATCAGCATGACACTTGATACAAGTTTTTTCTTTCTCTTTTCTAAAATATTACAGCTTTCTCTGTGGGATAATTATTACTTTGCTGTACCTAAGGAGTTTGATATATCAGACCATAATATTAACTCTGCTCATCTGCTGATGAATGCATACATGCTTAATATCTGTTTGTAACCTCTGGTATTTGAATAATGGTTATTTGTTTTTCTGTATGACCTAAGCATTTATTGCTTTTCCAAATGCCTTCCACTCATATAGACAGAAATAGTTAACTAATAAAACTTATGTTGGCATTTTGATAACGGTGATCTTTAAAGGAGGGAAAAATCAAACTTAGGCCTAATTGTAAAAGCAGTGACAGCTCTAAATCCAGGAGTTTATACCAGAAGCATGGTATCAAACCACCTTCTTGTGTATGCTCCAGGGACTGGATTGCACACCAGTACAGGAATTTTTTCCATTTTCCAAAGCCCGTGTACCATCTTGACAGCAAAACTGTGGCCAAGTGGTTTAAATGATGGGAGAATAGCTACAAGTATGAAGATCCAACTCTTCAAGTTATAGACCCAAAATTACATTAAGTACATGCCTATGGCTGATTTCTTTTGAGGATCAAGAAAATGTGGCATTGCAGGAGACAATGGTAAAAGCAGTATAATTTTTCAGTGTTAAATTGTGTGGATTCAATTGATTCGGAGAAGAACTTGAAGAAATCTATTGACCCATGTTAAAAGAAGCAGTTGCATTCTGTTGCTGAAAATGCACTGATATACCTGTGCTTTGGAGCAAATCCAGGTATGTGCTTTTAGCACTCTTTGTGAAATTGCTTCACATATGCCTCAAACTTCCCTAGGTTTTTAGCAAATAAATCCCACAAAGACACCATGTTCCAGTCCAAGCAGTGCAAAGGCTGCAGTCCTCAGGGATGCTGCAGACTGTGGAGGTCATGGACTTGGGCACACTGAATGAAGTGCACATTCTCTCCAGTACTCTGTGGTGTATATTTCAGTGGGTGAGGAAACAGGCAAGGAGGATTTTGGTGCAGAGGAAGAAAGTGGTGAGATGAGGATTTGGGGTGTACAGCATGGGTTTGAAGAAGGGATGTCTGAGATTCGTTATCATCATTCTCTGTGTTCTACCTTGGACCTTCATCTAAGGTTTAGATTTCCATTTGCCCGAAGTGCCTGGGTACCTAGCAACGCATCATTTGCCCCCAGTACTTCTGTTGTACATTGACACTTCTCCAAGCACATGCAAATTAGTTGTGTGTAAGCCTGAGAATTCATGAAAATGTGGGAGATTGCCTTCATGTGAACTCTTCTGTTGGTTTACATCAGTATAATCAATCTGATATTTCCCAAAGGCACTGATATTATTTTGCTTGTGTATATGCGTAGAAAGTATTTCTGTCCAGGACATTCAGAGAAGGCACTACTTCTGAAGAAGAGAACATTCCACAGTTCATCTGGTCCTAACCTTTGTAAGAGTGTTCAGGCTCTAAAAACACTTTGCTCAAAAAAAACCCCAAAAACAAT
This sequence comes from Leptosomus discolor, assembly GCF_034619465.1. Taxonomy (NCBI): domain Eukaryota; kingdom Metazoa; phylum Chordata; class Aves; order Leptosomiformes; family Leptosomidae; genus Leptosomus; species Leptosomus discolor. The sequence continues at coordinate 15,792,805 of NC_141395.1, read as the reverse complement.
CCATGCCAAAAAAAAAACCCAACACCAAAAAAACCCAAAAAACAATCCATAGATTATGGTTCTAGCATGCCATAAATCACAAAAAAAATGCCACTAGTTTCTGATGGAAAGCGTCTTACACAATTTGCAGGCAGAAAGGATTTTCTGTGGGTACCTACATGGAATTATACTTCAGTCAGGAATGACTTCTTTGGTCGAATTCTGAACTCCTTCTAGTGGGTGATTTTACAAGGCCTCGTCCAACCTAAATATGAAGTAAATGTTTAAATGAGACATGAAAGGAGGTGATTTCATAAAAAAAAGTCTGAAGACACCGGTTGCTTGAAGTACAGATTATAACATATATCAGAACCTTCAGATTTTTACTTTTAGAGGTTCTTTGCTTGCCCTGATGTCTGGGGTGGGCTGTATGTACTACCTCAGTTCAAACCATTTCGTGGTAGTAGCTACTTCATCAACAGGTTTTGTGATAAAACTTTTGGAAATTTTTCATACTTATTCAGACTCCTTTGTTTCTTGTCTCTCAGACTAGGGAATGATACATAGTTTTGTTTGAGGCTTTTTTTGCGGTTTTTTTTTGTTTGTGTGGTTTTTTTTGGTTTTGTTTTTTTTTCTGTAAAACAGCCATGTCACACATCTAGCAGTTACTTTTTGTCTAAACAGGAATAATACCAAAAAATTAGTGCATAAAACTAGGTCCAGAACACTTACAGAGAAATCCTTTGAAATCTGTCTGTGTATCTGTCTCCTTTTTATTCTTCTTTCTTATTTGAAAGATTTACAAGTTAGTACTGTATGATATACAACAAAGAAAACAGTTTTATTCCAAGTCGAATAGTGGGCAGAGGTGAAAGGCAGTATCTGTCCTAACAAGTTACCAAACTGCAATAATGTGGCCAGACTAACCTGTCTTTTTTTCTTTTCTAATTATGTCAGTTGATGTCTGTAAGATCATCGTACTCATTGATGTTAGTGCCTACCTCTGAAAATTTCAACAAGCAGAATTTACAATCATGCAGACAGAGGTAAGATCAGGCATCACTGCAATCTTTAGATGTATGGTTATACCTGTTACAGACGCAAGGTTGTTGGTCCTCTGCCAGCCAACATATTAGCACCAACTTTATGCATTAGGTGTTGGTAGCAAAACAGTTTAAACTTGAAATGTATAGGTCTTCCAAGAGGAAGTTTGTTTGTTATTTATGTGACTAACCATTACAATTTTGCTTTGTTGTTTGAGAGAGTGTAGTCTCCATAAATAACAGAGGTAAAGTTCTAGACTTGTAATCAGTCAGCTGTTATTCAAAGGAATTGAAATTGCCTGTTTCAAATTCAGATCCAAAATAAGTATCAGTATCTGACAAAAAATTCAAGATTTCCTTCAAAGCATGATTTATTGTCTTAAATAAAGAGAGTTTAGTTCTGGAAAACTCTAGACGCAACAGAACTTAAAAGACCACAATGAATTTGTAATGAGTCCCAATATTCTCAAGGATCTGTTTCTCTTCTCTACAGCATGAGTGTATTGGGGCGTACCTACAGCAACTTTAAAATAACAGCATTGACACGGATTAAGTGCTAATCTGACCTTTTATATTTATTAAGAAGTATTTCTGACATATGAGGGAAAATTGAATAAGTTTGAGTCAGACTCATACAGCTGGGATGCTAGCTGAGGACAGTGCAAAGCAATTGTGGACAGGTTATCACAGAAGACCCTAACATTAGTATCGCTTCTGATGATTAAATCAGACTCGATCAACTTAACTTTTTCTTCTTTTTTTTTTTTTTTTTTCATGAATGAAACAAAAGAAACTGTAAATAGAGTTTCTACAGAGGTTTTTTTTTTCCTTCTTCCTAAACTAGATGCTTAAATATGGCCTTGGAAGAGGATTTTCTACAGCAGCTGCTGCATCATTCTCGTTAGTGGTACTTTTTTCAATCAAAAGAAACTTATTTTTTAAAGGAGACAGGAACAGTCATAATCAGATAATCAGACACTCTCTACTTTCCTTTCTCTGGGCCCTTTCCAGCTACTCTCCCTGCCTCTGGCTCATGCTGCTCTGCCAGAGCTTCATTTAATGTTCCCGAGAGCTAGCTGCAGTGATAACTGCCCCAAAGCTCTCTGGGTTTGAGTGTATTTATCATGCGCCTGTTTGACACTCAACAGAATGACTTGAGTAACCTCTACTTTTGCCACAACTTTGCCATGGCTCTGGTCAGAAATGCTTTGTCACTAACTGTTGCTTTTCATCTTGGGCAAACCTAGGAAACATGTTTTTGTGGGGAGATGGAGACATGTGGTATGCATCTGATGGAAGGAGAAAAAAAAAAAAAAAAGACTCTTCTATTTTATCCATGATGTTCCCGATATAACTTTTTTTAAAAAGCAGATTGCTGGAAATTCAGACTTTTTGTCTTCACATTAATAATATTCAGGACAAAATGCAGATGCTTAATTAATTACCATGGAATAATTTAGGTAGGGGAGTACTGATGGAGGTTGTTTGCTTCAGCTCAAAGCAGGTCTAACTAGGTCAGGCTGCTCAGGGCTTTGTTCATTTAAGTTTTGAATATCTTAAAGAGTAGGGAGTCTTCAAACTGTGTTTAACAACAGGCATTGGTTTTGATTCTCCCCAGCCTTTTGCCTCTTGTAATTCTTATTGCCTGTGCAAAAATGGCTATGAAATGCGTAATGGCTGAAAGACATTTTGTACATGTGTTTTGCAGAGGCATAAGAAAATGCACTTAATGAAATCCTCGAGTGTTCCCTCAGCCTTACAGTTTAGACACATCTACAGCTTTTGATCACTGTAAGCTCTTCAAGGGAAACATGGACTGAGGAGTTCCTGTATTCATCTTGAAAAATTCCTCTTCTCTTTTTTTTTCTGAAATTCTTCTTTGAGGAGCTGGTGGTGGCCTCTTGACCTGAAAATATCTTCTACTTCCATTTTAAGACCCATAATCTTTCTTCTAAGAAGCCCAGCTGTAAGGCATCTGCTTTCTCTGATAAAGGATCTGCCATTTATTTCATTACCCTGCTTCTCTGTCATGAATGTTTCTAATCATCCCGGTGATGTCAATGTAAATTCCCTCTGAAAGGCTCAAATTTAGAGATTTGTGGTAAGCATAGACAAGATGAAATAGAGATCACACTAAAACATGGTATATTGTGCCACAGTTCAGGCTTATCAGAAAGCATTTTTGCAATTTTTAGAGCAATACTGTAAGACAGTTAATCCCTTGGGAAGATGTTAGTTTTCTCTTTGATACTAGTAAGAATAACGGGTGCTAAGCACCTTCCAGGAGGAAGTCTTTACAAAATTATCTCTCAGTTTGCTCTTACAATGAGTCACTCTTTTTCACTTTAAATGAAAGCTCTTGGTTTTTTTAATTTATGCATATAAAGAGTCATGATTTCAGGGATGTCTGTATGATACAATAATATTTCCACTTAGATTTAAATTAAGATATATAAAAACAAAGTTCATCATCTACAAAAACACATTGAGAAAATCTAGTCTCACCTTTCGAATGACAGATACTTTGCTCACGTTTCCTTTTTTGAACTAAACATTTCTCATGTTATATCTGAAGATATGATTCAGCAGCTGCACGGTTTCTCTTCTGTCAGGTATTGCATGAATCTTTCCTTTGGCTCTTGCTGCTGGTCCTCATCTAGTGTGCGGTCTAAAGCAGTGGATTGTGAGGGACAGTGACCCTACCACCTGCTTCCTGCAGAGCCACTTCACTCCTGCTGTTTCTGTCTGCTTCTCCATGCCCCTTCCCAAAACTGGTTTGTTTATGTTTAGGGATGGAGTAGGTTCTTGTAGCTTTGCTGTAAATAAATATTCCACAGTTTTACCTACAATACTGATCCTCAAACAAATGTCAGGGGGATGGAATGTGCATTTTGGAGCAATTGCAGCTGGAGGAGGAATCCAAGCTTTCAGAGGAAGAAGGGGACAACTTTTACTGGGTAGCTTTCATTTGTTTCGGTCAATTACATGCATCCAGGCAAGAGGGAAAGTTGGCCACAGTATGACTATGTCCTGCTGAGAACCCTGGAGGTTTTAAGATCCAGATTTCCTCTTTTATCTGCAACTACAAGTCCACCCACTTCAACAGCACCACTACTGTAACAGATTGGCTCAGTTTAGCCCTGGAGGGCAGACTGCTCTAGACTGCTCCCACTGTCAACACAACCTTATGTTCCCAGGTTGTCTCTCCTTCATGTACTCAGACATACTTGACCTTACTTAGTAAACATAATATGGCAAAAGTCATGAGGATAATATTGCAGGCTGAAAAATAAACATGTGCAGTATTTCATGCTGTCATTTTTTATTTTTTTTTTATTATCTCAAATGTCAGGTCAGTCTTCATTAGATATAAGACTTAATGCACCCTTTCTTCCCTCCTTTAGTGGTAATTACTCCTACTCCCTCTTTGTTCTATGTTTCTCTCTCTTTCTTCATCTCTTGGTTCTCAGCAGCTTTCAGCCCAGTTAGTGCAGGGATATCACCCCTTTTTATGTAGTTTAGCAGGGCAAATGCATGATCCACAACTCCCAGCTTTATTGTGCTTAAACATGTGCCTGTATTGCAGCAAAGAATCTAGAAGTTCTGTGATATTTTTTCTAGTAAGATGAATCAAACCCAAATTTTCTTTGTGGTGTTTCCAATTTGACCCCCTCTCTGATGACTCATCCTGAAAAGGTACTAGGCATGTATTTTCCACTTTAACAGTTCCTCTACATTGGTTTTTTCCAAGTTACTGGATCCTATATTTCAGTAATTATTTCTTCTGGTTTATTCTCTTATAATTTATTGGTATCTCCAGCCTTCTAAGCATTTTGGGATGTATAAAGCAATTTACAAGTGCAATTAGATAGAGATAAAATATGCATAATGAAATAAGGACATCATAAAAAAACTTAAAGAAGATCTTAGTTGTCTAGTGACTGTGGGCATGGGACAACAGTAGGAGCTTGTTTCTTCTTCAAAAACTAGCCTGGTTAGATTGCTACAAAACTATTTCATTGAAGATGAATGCTGAACTGAAGCTCAGGATAGCAGCATTAACCTTCTAGCTTTATCAAGAATTAGGGATATGACATTGCACAAATCCATTGATTTTATGTCTTCCTTAGGCTCCCACCTGAACAATGGGAAGAACACTTTTTTTTTTTTCCTGGAAATCCTCTGTATTTAGACCAATATTTACTTGGCATAGGGTTCTTTTCTTAATCACCGACAGAAAGGGGAAGATGTGATAGCTGGGGTCACCAAGTGAAGTTCTATATATGGTGGACTATGGACAGCTGAGGAAACCAACTCAGGAGATATTCTATTTTGGTAAGGTCTCCTGCAAGGCCCTGGGATGATGACAATGACCTCTCCTGTAACCTCCTTGGTTACGTCATAGATTTTGTGGCTTGAAGCTATGACATTTTGTAATAAGTTGGGGAGTGAAATGTGTTTCTATTGGCTACATTTACGTAAGGGTGTCTTATTTTGCCAGTTCATCGTGAGGGATTTCTGTTTCTGGTGCATATGCAGAAAACCCCTAGGCTGAAAGGACAATTTATCCAGCTGTCCTTCCTGGCCTTTCGCAAGCCTCTGCATCCTTTGTCTGCCACTTAACTTGAAGCTGTCCAATTTAAACACAGGAGATGACTATATTCTTGTCACATGCTGATTAAACGTCAGTTTCCAAAATAAAGGAGTACTGTTCTCCCAGGCCCCAGTGTAAAAGAATCTTGCCCTAATAAATGGATTTAGTAAAATTCCTTGCCTGAACAGTATGACCAGTCTAATAAAAAAATTTAATTCACTTTAATTAGTTGTTGTTTCATATTTATCCTGAATGGCTTCTGAATAAAAAGCAATCATTCTCAGTAACACAGCGTATTGCCAGTTACTGTTTGGGTAGAGGAAATTCTTATGGTTTCCTAGTGGGTAACATGGATTTGGTTCCTTTAATAGAGCTGAATGTTTAGAATCATGCCCTTGAGTTAATGTGCACAATTCATGTTTCTGGTGCTACTATATGCAGGAAAGCAGAGCAGCAGAGGAAGAAAGAAATAGCCTGATCAATAAAAGATCTTTCTTCATGCTTAAACCTTTTTGAGGAGCAGGGAGACTAGTTATTTTCTTATCCCTGCTCATTCTTTCTGTAGTCCAGTCCAACAGATATCGTCTTAAAATGGATTACATCCACAATGATAAATGCAGGAGTTTGTATTGATTTATTGAAATCACACTATAATGACATAATTAGTACTCTTATAAATTGTCTCTACTTTGAAGTTAAAAATCCCCAAAAGTAGTAGAAAAAAAATTCCTGCTTACTGAATACTTAAGGAAAAAACAAAACCTAGGAGACACTTCCAGGTAACACTATGACAGAGGTTTTAAAAATGTTTACTTCCACATTCTCCATGGTTTCCATTGTGCATCCTCATTCCACATGTAAAGTTCTTTGGCCCTCATCTAAGAAAGCACTGAAATATTTACCGAACATTTGTGGTTGTTGCTTTTTTTGACACAGTTCTCACATTCTGTTCTGGTTATTAGACCACCTCCTTATCACAGCGTGGTGCTCATGCATCTATTGGCATGTTCTGTTTTGCTGGGACAAAACATTCATCTGGTTTACAGTAAGATTTAGCAATTGCTACGGGGTCTAGCATCCCAAAGAACTGAAAACCATTCACAGACATTGACACTGAAATTCTGGAAGCAGTTCAACTGCTCGCTTTCTTCTCTTATTTTACACCAACTTTAGTTCATTTGCAAGCTGCATGATAGTAATGTTAATCCTGACTCATGAGCTAATAATAGGTGACAGGAAAGAGAAGAGGAATGCTTAAAAAATTAGTGAGAGAGAGAAGGGTACAAAAGACTGTTTGATCAATTGGGGAAAGGCAGCAAATTGGAATAATAAGGCAAGCTTTTACTTTAAAGTCTTGAAAATGAGTCGTCAGAGTATCCCTTTTACCTTTTTAATTTACTAAAACAATGCTTACCTGGGAGGTGGTAAAGACAACCCTGAAGTTTTGGGAATGAAAAACTGAAGTTTACGCAAGCTCTTAGGATATGCCTTATTAAAATGTATTCTTGAACTTCACGTTCTTATTCTGACCAAAGGGTGGTGATATTTTAACCCTTGTCATCATAACCTTAACATACAATTTTCTAGCTAAAAAAACCTCAGTGGAAAGCATAGAAGAAAGATGCAATCAATCTCCATATGTAAATTCTGTCAATTTTTTATTTTAACTAATAAACATGTTTAGCAGGTCTGAGAATCTCTCTTCTGTTTACGGCACTGACTGTCATTAACTCATTTAGGTGATTAATCTGACCTCTAAAACCATACAAGAAAATTTGCCTAGTGCAGAATTCAGGTATGCTGAGAAATTAAAATACTTAGTGATCAGTAGCTGGAATTAAGACACTGGTGTCTACCAATCACCCAATTACATCTAACTGTGCCACAAAATACAATCTCACTGTACTCCTGAATTAGAGTTTGAAATCCTGCCTCCTTCACAGGTCTGAGTTAAGGAGGAGAAATTGTATCAAGTACAGAAAGGTAAAAGCAATCTACGTATAGATAGGCATATGAGGAAAAGCATGTTTCAGAGATGATAACCTCTGGAGAAATAATTCATTTGCGTGAAAAGACTTTAGACTTGCATGCTTTTTCTGATATACATGGTATTGCCTGCTGTTTCATAAAGATAATGAATGTTGCATGCTGCATACCCCAAGACATCCTTATGGTGTGGTTTTCAGCACTATTAAACAGCTGGAGCCTGTACTTAGTGTTTGTAAATCATGGGTCTTTTTACCTAAGGATGCCAGTAATTAGTTGCTGCTCCCTAAAGGACAGTATCAAAAGGTCAGCATTTTTCAGGTGGAATAAAACTGAAGTGAAGATGCTGGGAAATGCCAAGGGAAGACTCTGGTCAGCCTGCCTCGAGAGTGTTTTGGAGGTGCCACCCAATTAAACCGATCATTGTAACCTAGGCCAGGAAGGAACTCTCTCTTTTTTTCACCCCTTGTTGTATTCTGTCTTTGCACTTTAATATTGTAAAACGAAAAGACAACTCTGAGCTTTGACTCTCTTCCCAGAGCACATTATGCATTGTGATTAAATTCCCCGTTCCAGTGTGACAGTAGTCTTCATGAGGGTGAACAATTTGGCCCATTGTCACCCCATTTCAGAGGTATCTGACCTCCCCAGTCCCTGGCCTGCCTCTGGGCAAGATGATACACCCAGTGTGAGGTGTATCTGGGGATATGTTCAGAGTGAAGACTCTAGGAGCTTTTACAGTGTGCAATATAGTTTTTCTTAGAAACATTATCACAAGTATAATGATTTGGAAGGGGAAATTGTTTGGGTGGTTTTGGATTGTCATTGAACTGTGTAAAAAGGTTACCATCTGCCACTAGTGTAAAAGAGCTGAGGACATCAAGATGACTCCTGTTCCTCTGCTCTTTATCTGCATAAAGAAATAAGGCTGGCCTTAAAAAAACCCCTGTCACTTCCCTGAGTTTCAGAAACAAACCTATGTATTTAAAGCAAATGATTACCACCCTGTGGTTCAGGGTTGTGGAGATTTATATTAGGTTTTCATGACAAGGTTTTGGTAGCAGTGGGGCTACAGGGGTGGCTTCTGTGGGAACCTGCTAGAAGCTTCCCCTATGTCTGATACAGCCAATGCCAGCTTGCTCCAAGATGGACCCACTACTGGCCAAAGATGAGCCCATCAGCAATGGTGGTAGCACCTCTGGGATAATGTATTTAGGAAAGGGGGAAAGTTGCTGTGCTACAGCAATTGCAGCTGGAGAAAGCAGTGAGAATATGCGAGTGAAACAACTCTGCAGGTACCAAGGTCAGTGAAGAAGGAGGGGGAGGAGGTGCTCCAGGTGCTGGAGCAGAGATTCCCCTACAGCCCGTGGTGAGGTTGGCTGTGACCCTGCAGCCCATGGAAGTTAATGGTGGAGCAGATATCCACCTGGATCCCATGGAGGACCCCATGCCAGAGCAGTGTATGCCCCAAGGAAGCTGTGACCCCATGGGAAGCCCACACTGGAGCAGGCTCCTGGCAGGACCTGTGTACTGATGGAGAGAGGAGCCCATGCTGGAGCAGGTTTGCTGTCAGGACTTGGGACCCTATGGCAGACCCACACTAGAGCAAGTAGTATTTTTTATCCCCCGTCCAGCTGATGAAAGGGAGTGATAGAGTAACTTTGATGGGCACCTGGTATCCAGCTAGGGTCAACCCACCAGAAGACTGGAGGCCAAAGAAAGAGATGGAAGTTGAGGGTGGTGACTCAGCATGGTCAGGGAGTGGTGAGGAGAGGGAGCTGCAGGGTGTGCTTGGGGTGAAAGGGACACATGGAGAGGAGTATCGAGGATCAGGGGAAAGTAATGTGCTGCAAAGAAGTGTAATAGGAGAGAAAGAAGACAAAAAAACAGTGAGTAGTACATGTCACTAGAGATTTAAGGTTGGATTTTGTTCTTTTACAAGGGTGAGGAGACACGGGACAGATTTTAGGTAGTTGAGTTCTAAAGCTTCAGGTACCAAACAGTAAATACAACTCCCTTTTTGCCTCTGCTTAGAGGTGTAAGGCTTAAGGTACCACTAAATTTGGAAGCAAGAAGCTCTGAAGAAAATTATAGGCACATGGTTGGCAACAAAGTGTTTCCAAAGACCTCCCAGGGAGGTGATGTTCCTGAGACACCATTCAGCCCAGTTGGTGGCTTCTGGAATTTTGTACTGGTTCCACAAAGTTTCTTAGCTGTTGATGTCTCTCTGCTATGAACCTTGAAACCTTCTGAGATTTGCCCATAATGAGAGTAATTTCTTTGCTGTTGTGCACGATTGTTAGGCAGCGTACTGAGGAGTGTTTTAATAAAGACATCACTTTAAAGTAAGCTACTACCATCTGTTCTGCCCTCTAATTACAAATAGGGAAAAAAGGGAGAGATAATAATTTGCAATTGCATCATACACAGCAAGGATAAAGAGGAGACATAAAGTCTCCAAGTATGGCCTGTATCATTTATGTTGCTATCATGATTCATATACAAATGGAAGATGAAACTGTTCCCTTGTGAGAGGAAAAGTTCCCTATGATAGTAATTTGTTTTCAGGATATCAGAAACTTAATCTGAAATGGCATGTCTGTAACAATAGCTACCAGTGCCTTCTCTTCTGGTGTCAGTTACTTAGTCCTGGAGAAAGCTATAGAAGCAAGTTCTGCGTGTTTGAGATAAAATAGAAGATATGTTAAAAAAGATGATCTGGTAAGCAGTGGATTGAGACTCAGAAGAATTGGGTTCAATTCCAGTTTCCATTCATTTCAACCAAAATAACTGACAATTGGGTGTCTAATTTCAGCGTAACTCTGGATGTGATGGTCTGTGAGGCTTACATAGTACTTGCTTGTACTCATAAAACAGGAATAACAGCCCCATATTGCATAGGAGTGTTGCCAGGATTCAGTCAATTTAGTGTTTGTGAGACATAAAGGCTCTTGCCTGACAGGAAACATATATGATACACTGAAATATGAGGGCTTTGATTTATTCCCTGCAACTTTTTCTGCCACGTTTAATGCACCAGTATACACTACCTTCTCTGTAGTACTTACACCTTTGCAACAAGTATGGAGTAGGCTGACACTGAAAGGTGCTCTGCAATCCCTCTGCGGCAGTGAAACCACATATCCTTGTTCCCAAAGGTGCTGCCTAGTGTGGTTCACGTTGCTGCAGTGGAAACTGCAAAATCTCCTGTGGTTGTAATGTTAATCATAATTCTCAGCCATGGGAGGATTGGCCAAGCAAGGAAACAACAGCTGCTTGAAGACACTGTCTTCACCCTGATTATCTTGGAGGCATGCAGGTTCTGAGCCTCTCTCTCTCAAGGCAGCTATGTTGCTGCTTCTAGTTGGTAATTATGCACTGCTTTAAGCTGGGGTAATGCTGACCTCCTGAAGCAAATTCCTGCAGGTCCTGCAATATGTTTATGCATTTACTTAATCAAATTACTAGAGGATTTAACTGAAAGAATCTGAGCACACTGCACAAACTGAGCAAGAATAAAAAAAATAAATCCATTTGATACAGGAAAACAAACTCGAAAGCGTGTGGGAAAAAGGAAACTTGGATGATAGTTAATGAATCCTTCCAGTCAGGGAGGATCAGCTAGTATCTGATCAGCATGGACAGTCAAATCATTGTATTTGTAGGGACCTTATCTTTAATATTTGTCAGTGATTAAGTGGTATGACACAGGCTGTTCAAACGGAGAAGAAGTGGGCATATAGCTCTTCCTTTTTTTCCCATTTCTCCAGTTTGAGCCTGAAGATCTAGGAATGTACATCTTGTTTCCTAGCTGTGAATGGGTCCACTACATCCTTTTCTTTACAAAAATATTGACAATGCAAAAATGGAGAAGAATTCTCTCTCTTTCCCTCTTTCATTCCCCTCAAATAGTAAAAGTGAACAAGACAAGTTTTTCCCAAACAGTGGCATTCACCAGTGTGCAATTGTAATCAAGGTATTTGCCACACTGAGGACTCCACCAAAATCACTAAAATGTTTTTGAATAAAGGAAGGAATAAAACCCAGACCTACTCTAATAGACAATAGTTTTCTGCAATCATATGGTGCAAGGGGATTTTAGCCATGGTGAATGCTCTCACATGCTTCTTTCAGTTAATGTCTCAGGCTCAGAAGGGATTGCAAGCCTGGATTTAATCATGTCTCTAAAACTAGTTGAATCCTTAGGCACTACAGGAATGCAAATTACTATTAAGTTTGAATCCCAGACATAAAGCTCAGAGGGCTATATCCTCTTTCAATGCATTCTTCTATACGTAACTGTTGCAGGTAAAAGATGGTCCACAAAATCTTCTCATCCAACACAGTATGTGTGGGTGTGTTCAGTATTGGTTTTGCATATATTTGCATATATTTTATTATTTTTCTTTAAAGCTGTTTCAGTTTTCATTTCCAACCCATAAGATTTTCTCCCTTGGTTTCTCTTCCTTTGCCTTCTGGGAGGGGAGAGGAGTTAATAGAGAGCATCTGTCATTCGTTAGTGGCCAGCCCAGTCTCAACCCGTGACGTAGAAGATGAAACTAGTATTGAAAATAAATGGAAATTATAAATGATCTTTCTATTTCTGTGTTGTTCTATTTTTCTTCACTTAGCAAATTATAGTGAAGAAATCACCTTGGATTTAGTTTCTGGTTCTCTGCAAATACAGAAATCAGTGAGACAAACACTTCCAGGACTCTCTATTGTACAGATGTATGTAATCTAAAATATTTTCCTATACCCACAGCTCTCTGATAAAAAAGGGAGAGACTTTTTATATCTTTTGGTGTAACAAAATACTTTGATGGTCAATAATGGCACTAATACTATAAAACTACTTCAACACTTCAGGTAGTAGCGTTGGCAGCTTTGTTAGTTCTAAGTGGCACATCAAACAGTATGGAAAAACACTTCTGAAAATGGTCAAGAATCGCGCTTTTTGGACGAATTGTTTGGATCTATAATTTACATAAAATAATTTACATTCCACAGCTGACAGGATAGCATTATTATTATTATTGCTACTCTTTGTCAATATACTTGCAGAATCATAAAAATTATTTCCAATAAATTATTTCAAGATTGTTTTGTGTATTCCTGAGTTTGCTCAGCAAACACCTGGAATTTTGAGTTGGCCTGTGGCAATAAAAATATTTCTATTCCTTTATTAAGGAATGAAACTCCTGGGTTTTTTTTTTATTATTTTGATGTGTATTGGTTGCTGAACGTATCTTGGCATTGGATAAAAATTATTTCAAGGACAAAACTAAATAATCTTTATTTTTGTTGAATAAGCATAAATGTTAATATAATCAACATGTTTGCTTGTGGTTTGGGTATTCAAACTGAGATTACTAGCTTGAAAATTATTGCAGGAAAGAATGGCACCTTATTACTTAACAGAGCAGATCCATATGTGTATTCAGTCATGATATATTTTCACTAGGGAGAAAGAACATTTCATTTATTATTTATTTTTCTATTAGCTCTGCATACTAGCTCATTTTGTATAAACTAAGTTGTCTTCTAGTTCTCTGCACAACAGCAAAATAATCCCTCAAATATCATCTACATTATGTCTTTGTTTTCCATGCTGCTTTAAGACTTGAGGAAGCCACACAGATAGACTCCATACACAGACAGTTTATATGAAACATTTTTGTAAATATAAATCTCCCTGCCTTATGCAGTCACTTTTAATTCTTATGTATGAGGGTCTGAATCATTCGCTGTCATGAATTTGTTCTTGCTTTCCTTGTTATACAGCAGTCATAAATGTAAAAAGAAGGTAGAATATGGAGAGAACAAAAAAATGGACAAGGGACGAGAGGAAAACTTTAGACATATGAAAGAGTGTACTCTAGAGATGGGCATATTTGTAAGAATAGCAGATTGAGTTTCTCCTCAAATACATCTGCAAATACTTAATGGAAAGTAGTAGCCATTGAAAGAATATCATTACAATGAAAATAAAGTAAAATTGGAAGCATTTTGAGGAAAAAATCCTGACTTTTTGTAAAGATAAACCTTTTTCCTTCCCAACTCTACAGCTGCTTGGCAAATAGAAGGTTGTTAATATTTGTGTTTCAGCTTTTCTTAGTATTTTTCTAATCCTCAGAATTTGACACAAATAATTGCTTTCTAAATGTAGAAAAAGCTAATGGGTTTAGTTCAGGTACTTCACCTGTAACAAGAAAAAATTAGACTTTTGAAGCAAGGAAAGAACAATAACAGATGGATATTGCCCAGTCTGACCAGCTGCATAGTACAGCCTCAACATTTCATCAAGGTCCGGGAAGAAATGAAATGTGGCGATCCTGCTCTCAGGTGCTCTGACACTTGAATTATTATCTTTAAAAGTTGTGGTCCCAATATTTTTCCATCTCTTCCTCTGCTTGTTCAGTTTAGGAAGAAAGGAATAATTTTGTTCTCAGATCCTGTTTCCTTTTTAATTAAGAGATCTGCAGTCTCAAGAAAGATCTGTGATTATTAATCACAGATGGAAGGAGGCATGCAGGCTTTGAACAGTGGGTGAAGCTCAATATTTAGAGAACTTGCTCTGGGGAAAATCATCCAGGTCCCTTTCACAGATTCTTAATTCCTCCTATGCATCTGTGAGCATCACTGCAAATCAGGCCCTGGGGAACTTTCATGGGCCAATCCCTCTGTTTAGACACTTAGCATTCTTTCATAAAGCTCGAGAGCCATTTACTCAGAGCTGACATCTCAACATGATAATGAGGACCTCTTCTATTTCATCTGAGAAAGTGCAACAAGGAACTGAGACATCAAACAAACAGGAGAAGCTTTCATGCTTGGAAACTTGGCCGTTCTTCTAACATGCATCTTCACCATTTTTTTTTCCCCTAGGAAAAAAAAAAAGCATTTGTTTTTATAAGAGGGTTAATTATATAAATGAAACCCTTTCCGTTCTAAGATATAGGATTAATAAAATGAAATCTTGGGACCTCTTAAAGTCTGATCCGAAGGGAAATAAAACCAAACACAACATAGGCCAACTGGCTACATGTGTTAAGTAAAGCAGGAAAGGAGAGAGAAAATTCAACCATGCACAGAAGTTTGAACAGAGAGTTAAAGAAAAAAGGAAAAAAAGAAGTTGATGATAACTGAACATTCATATTGCCAGGGTGCTCCCAAAGCAGACGCAGTTATTATTTGGCATGGAAACAGTTTGTGAAGAGTTGACAGGCTGAATTGATTTAAGGGTCTCAGAATGAAACAATAATTTAGCAAAAGAAAAGTATAATGATGGGTACAGGTTTTCTTAAGTCTTGAACAAAGAACAACACAATTTCTTTCCTGAGGTGCGGTAAACAATTTTTCTCAAAGTAATATTCAGTGTTGCAGGGAAGAGGGATACAGTGTTCAGTATCAGGCATCCTGTGTACAAACACTTCCAGTACGTCCTTTGTTCCCATTTGAAGTCTGCATAGTGGCAATCGTCCTGAACCAGTGCTTATCTGGATTTTTCCTCCTAGGTGAGGAAGGGATGAACAGGGAAGAGTGATTTTTCTATTAGAGAAAACTATGGCCATAGCAAAGTCATTCTGAGGAAAAAAAAAAAACCCTACACATGTAGATTCATCCTGGGTCCTATTGGATCTGCCTTAAAAAACGATAAAGAAATCCTCATTCAAATTCATGACTGCTTTACATAGCTTCAGTTGTGAAATTATACGTGTACCCTGAACCTCCTGTGTCATTTAAAAAAAGATAGCTTGTGAGTATTGCGCTTGTAAAGATGTGCTAGAAAACATGAATCCTAAAGGTGCATAAACCAGGCAGGGTATATAAAAAGAATGTTAAATATATTTCATGACTTTCAAGGTCTAACCGATGCTTTTCAAGTCCTCATGTTATACCTCATGAGGGCCTGATCCTGTTGGTATGTATTAAACTTGCTGTGATGGGATCAAAGCAGAGCATGACTTCACTTACATGACTGAAATCCAGGGGGATATACGATAAGAAATTTCTGGACCCCTGTGGTGGTTTGGGACTACTCTGCCACAGTTTGTAAAAGCTGCTGGTGTCTGTGGCTGTGCTGAGGGAGAAAATTTACCCAAGGGGGTAACTCTCGTGACCAAGGGAGGTCACAAACTGCAGCCACAAGAGGATTAAATTCCTCTGGGATCAGGAGTGTTCCGGGTTTAAACTTTCAATTAGAGGACTTTGTGTACAGATTACTCCTCTTTTGGACCCAAAGATCTCCAGTACAAAATTAAGTACAATTTCCGTTTTGGGAAACTTTGGATGCTGACTCCTGCCATTTTTGAGTTCCCATTTTTCGTTCTCTCAATTTTAGGAGTGGCCTAAGTAAATTGAGTGTTTCTTCCACTTTCTCTCTCTCTTTTTATTTTTTTTTTTTTTAAGGAGTAAGGATAAGAAGGATGAAAACAGGTAAGCTGTTTAGTGTGCTTAATTGCATAATTGACATAGTGACTAAGTGGAGAACACTTTTCAATGTGATTTTTATTTGGCTATATTGTTTTGGCTGAGTTTGGCTGGTGACACTACATTTACCAATTCTTTACCTAAAAAAACCCTTTTTTACATTTGGAAGCCTATCTTTAAGCCTCTTGAAAACACTGGAACTAAGCCAGGAGTCAACATCCTCTCCCTTGCTACAGGAACAGATCCAGTGCCTCCATGTCCTTTGAGAGCAGGTCAGGATAAGTATCTCCAGCTGGCTTAATGCTGCAGAGGATTTTTCACCCTCTGTTATGATTGGCAGTGCATTTCAGCCTGGTTTATGCGAACAAAGCCAGTAAGCAAGAAGCAATAGGGCACGGATTCTCTGAGGCTTCAAAGCCAAGCTTTTCCCACTTAAATGTCAGTCGACTACTGTTTGTCAGCAGCATGGAAAGCCCTGACAGAAGGAAATTGAGTCTTTTCTGTTTGTTTAATACCCGTGTGGCAGTGGGCTGTGCGCAGTGTCACACTGGGAAATGAAGCGCGCCCAGGAAAAGCAAGACAAGATGAGGCTGCTGCCTTGTGAGCATCACACACACGGACACTGCAGCGGCCTCAGGGTGCCCCAACCTCCCTCTTTTAAAGATACACCTCAGGGGCAGGAGGAGTTTCCCAATCTGCTCACTTTTTGCCTGGAAAAGGGTATCCCAAGCTGCCTTACCATAACTTAGCAACCAGTTCTGGCTGTTTTGATGATTTCCGCAGTGTGTACAAATCCAGGGGCCCATGGGGTCTCCTAGGGCAGCTTCTGGCCTTGTTTATGAGTTTGTCCTCTGGCCCAGCGCTGAGTTTGATGATGCAGGAAACATTGGCAAGGCTCTGAGCTCTGGGGGTTGAGGCATAGGGTGTTCTCATATGTGAGGGCAGTAGGGTTAGGGTTTTAAGAACAGGAGTCTGCAGTCCTTGCTTGTGTCACTGACTGTTGAGGGAATTCTTTGGAAATCAAGGATGCCATTTCTGTAAGGTGTTTGGGAGGAAAAGGACACTGACTCTGCCTATAGTTATGCTGAAATCAGGAATAACGTTTCTGTTGTAAAAATATAGATTATAGTCAAAAAGGTTACTCTGATGAAAATTAGTATTTTACCTAGTTGTTCATAAGCCAAATGCTGCAGATGACTCACTATTGGGTGAAGTTCATACTGCAGGTATCACTGCCTGAGTAAATAATGCCAATTAATTGTTTGCATTTAGTTCTGTTTGTTAATCTATCTTGGACATGTTATTTGCAGTTGCCATCAAGATAAATTTGCACCCTGCCAAACTGCAAACAAGGGCTGCCATTCCCACCAGTTTATTCATGCCAGTAGTTTCAATTAGCTGAACTCTGAAATACATCTGTCTTAGGAAGAGAAGTACCATACCTAACAAGTCATTTTTTTCTGTGTCAAAATGGCAATATCACAATGAATATCTGATTTCAATGACTGGAATAGAACTATGAATAATAGTATCTAATCAAGATATTAATTAAGACTTGTAATATCATCTTAATGGGAACATGTTGCAAAGTTAAATTAGATTTTTTTCTCCTTTTAAATTAGCACAGTTGATTAACAGGTGTTCTCCATATGTAATTATTTTCAGTGGAATGAAAAGCTGAGTTAAATATTACATCTGTATAAGGATAGAATACGGTCAGGCACTTTGAGAGGATGAAGGCAGAGAGGAGTGAAAATGTGGACCAGGATTCTCTGGCTAAGTTCCAGTTTGCTAATCACCTCCTACTTAGTCAAAGCTGCCTGGTAGTATTAATTAGTTGCTATGTTCTCCTCATATTTCTTTGGAGGGCTAGGTGCTTTGCAATATAAAATTGAAAAACTGCTTCCCCCCATGTATGCCTGCCTTTAGCTCTCAGGTGACACAAACTTCAAATAACAGATCTATTTCAACTT
Organism: Leptosomus discolor; assembly: GCF_034619465.1. Lineage (NCBI taxonomy): Eukaryota > Metazoa > Chordata > Aves > Leptosomiformes > Leptosomidae > Leptosomus > Leptosomus discolor. Next base: position 15,774,797 of record NC_141395.1, on the reverse strand, counting down.
CCTTTTTGTGTTCACAAAAGGCTTTTTACATTATCTATCTCTCTATATAGGTATATATGTATGAACATACATATGTATGTTTTTCTTTAAAGGCTGCCTACAAACTGAGTTTTTCTGTAGGTAAAATAGTGCTTTTACTTTTCTCATGGAACATCCCTGGATGAAAATTTATCACGTTGTTTTTGCTCAAAAATCTGGTTATACATTTTCTAGCTTTCTGCCGACCTCATAGGCTAATTCAGCTCATCACCCAGACTGTTTTGACAATGATGGTCTAGTATTGAGCTTCCACAGCAAGAAGACTTTAGAATCGCTCTTTTTTGATGGGCTGGTGATGACAGGTGTTGAAACAGGAATGAAGGCATGGGACAAAGGACAAAGCTGTGTTTGTCTAGACAAAACCAGATTTTTTGTTGTTTTGGTATTTGTCAAGTAGACTGTTGAGAATCTGTGGTTATCCACAGGTAGAGGTCATCAGTGTGACTTGATCACGGTATTTATGTCCCATACTGCTGAAGGGATGGATCTACTCTTCAAGTAAGACTGAAGGGGCATTTCAGAATTAACTTTCTTTATGCTCTTGTAAAATGAATATTTAACATTTAAGTGAACAAAATGTGTCATTCAAAATCCAAACCCTGCCAAAATCAATGGAAGACTTTCCACGAACTTCAGTGAGCTTTGATTATAAGTGAAAAGAATTAATTTTTCAAGAATAAGAACGTATGAGCAGCCTTTACAAGTGAACAGGAAATCATAGAAACAGTTTGCATTTGCACATAACTCTTCCTCTAAGGATTTAATTCTACTTTGAAAATGGACTTCTTGAACAAGCTTTAATTCCATTTAAATATGCATACATACAGAAAGAATTTGTTTTATTTAGGCAGGTTTTTCTTTTCCTCCATCACGTTTAACTTCTTAATCATGCATTTTTTCCCTCTTTCTGGTTTCTTGGTATTTTTCACCACCTCTAGCCAGAGGTTAGATTTCCTAAGACAGCTAGATCCCTGTCTTAACAGGTTATTAATTATCACAACTGAAGGTGGGATGTTGTGGCTGTTCCTTGCTGTTTGTCATTTGACAGTAAAACTGGATGAAAACTAAGGCTTTGGAAGGAAATAAGAATAACTCCCAACATCTATGTACAGTGCACATTGGCTGAATAGCTGCTGGGTTGTTTTCTAGACCATCTCCAATGTCTCATCATTCTTTCTTGAACTTCTCTTTTCTAAACTCAGAGATCTTAAAACAGAGAATAGTGTGATAGCAGACCAGCAAATTGTTGCTGAAACTATCTTGCCTTACTTAAAGATATTTCCCAGAAATCTGCAGAGTGAGGTCAAAGTAGGGTGATGATGACAGGATACATTCCAAACAAAGAGAAGACCCTTCCAACAACAAGGCCATTTACCAGGAGTCACTGGGGGATCCTAAATTCCCTACATCTAGCTGTTGTCTGAAATCACTCATTTGGGGGGTGATTCACTTGGTTTGGGGTGGTGACTTCACTGATTTTGTGAATGGTTGCAGAGGCAAGTATGACTGGCTGGGTAAGGTGGGTCTTTGCAGAAGGGTGCTGTTTGGGTTGACAGGAAGCTTTCCATGAGCGTTCCACTTGCACAGTAAGGTGAAGCGAGACTTTCCCAGGGGCATACGTGGGCCACGAGGAAATTCAGCCCAGGGAAGAAGAGTTCTGGCATCAGGGTCAGGAGGAGAAAAAGCAGCCAAGGGGCACTGCTAGAAGCACAGAGCCTACCCAAATTGCCCTTTCCTTAGCTTCTGAGGCACCTCTGGGACTGATGTTGAGCAGAGGCATAGAGAAAGAATTGGAGGAGTTTGTGCAGCCCACATCAGGACAAAACATCTCCTGAGAAAGATTAATTCATATTTGTGTAAAGCTTATCTTTTTTTTTTCCCCTGATATTCCTCAGGTTTAGCTGTTTTGTAAGGGTCTGAAGAGCAGACGACATCCAGGAGAGGGCAGTGCTGTACTCACACATCAGCTCTATCAGGTTCAAAAGCCAGGACCGTTATGGAAATACTGTGAGTGATGAGACTTTGTTCTTTCCATGTAATGAGTTCACTTAATTAGTGACAGATTCTTCTGCCACATTTGCATTCATTTCATTTTTGTATCTGGTCAGTCTCTATCATGGAAGTCACTAGATGTCGTCAAGGTAGACTGTGACAGCAACACTGTCTTGCAGTTTCATCTTTCATCCTAATTAGAATGAGTCTGGGAGTAAGAAAAGTGGGGATGGTCATCTTAAACTGGAATTTAACAATAATGCTAAAAAGGAAAGACTTTGTCACCCGAGGAACACATTGCAATATTTTCTGAAGTTGAACAAGCTCTGTCTCCTTCCCCCTTTCTCCAGAAGTTTTGCTGTGCCCAGATCCCTCAGCCTGGATATTCATCACCTGTAACTGACTCGCACACTGTGCCAGGCTTCCTCATTCATTTCATCCCAAAGGGCCCCAGAAGCCTTGGCTACACTCAAATGTAGCTAAATCTGTTGAGATAGACCCTCTCATTGCTTTGCAGCATGATACCAAAGCCTTAAATCATGGAAGGAGGGAGAGAGCGACATAATAACAAGGCTCCTAAAAAATGGAAAAGGCGGACCATGCGTTTGAACTAACTGGAGCCGGACAGTGAACTGCAGTGATCCACACTGGACATGACAAATGTATAACTCATGCTGGCTTCCATCTGGGAAGAAAGGGAGAATGACAGGCTCACTTTGCCTCCCAGGGAAAGACATATGAGGATCTGTGAACTGAAGAGTCCCTGGGGCCACAAGAAGTGTCTGACACTCCATGCTGGCAAAGAGGGTGTTTTACGCCCAGCAAGTTTAAAGACTGGGACATCATCCTGTGTCCGTATAAAGGCTTCTGGCTGTACCTGCCATCTCTCTCTTCTGTACTTGTTTTCAGAAACAGCTACTTATTTCCTGTCTGAGTTTCTCTTGCCAACTGTGCAGTCCTACTATTGCTCTTCTGCTGAAATGCAGCCCTGTATGTTTGGCTCCTGCCTTCCCCCTCACTGCAGCCCAGTTCACATCTCAGAGGTGCCCACAACAAAACAGCGTCTCTCCTGCTCCCAAACCAGTCACAGCTGTGAGCATCACCACCATTGCTCTGGGTATGCGCGTCTGCTGCATGACTGTCACTCACCCTGCTCCATGAAGCTTAAATTTCAGGGTTCAAGTAACTTGAAAATGCTGGAGAAGGCAGATTTCCCATGTGCAGCATTTTAATGGCTCTCCTTGTGTTTACCAATCCCCAAATTCATCCTTGTCTTGCATAGATGTGTTTCACATGAGAGACAGATTTCCTTGAGGAATAAAAGCAGGGAAGAAAAGGAGCAATGAGTGACAAACAAAAAAAGTGAAGGCTAAGTTGAAAGAACAGAGTGTGATTCTTCACACAAGGTGTAGTTAATTTGTGAAAATGCTTGGCGAAGGATATTGTGGAAATTGTTCATTCATCTGTTTTTTGGGGAAAACTGACCAAATTCTTGAAAAGGATCCCTATCTCTTTCATCTCTGCAAATACTAGATTTTAGAAACAAAACACAGCTTGGAAGGTGATGCTCTGAGCAGTCTCCATTTACTAGCCTTTGAAAGCCTATAATTATATGGGCAAAAAAGAATGAAAAAGTTGCCAACTAGATGAATTTTTATCTTTATGTCACCCAAACCTCTTAGTGCTAGACAGCCATGTTGCATATTAACATCAACATTCAAAGAAAACTTGTTTGCAAATTTGTCTTGAGGACAATCTAGAGAAGGTGTTCAGTGAATGACCTTTTTTCAATTCATCTCCTCCCTGCAGACATTATAAAGTTGTAACAAGCCTAAAGCCATGCTACTTGAATAATGAACTCAGATTTTACAAACCGAGCAGGGTAAGGGCTGGGACATATTTGACTGGAGAAACCTCCAAGACAAATCCAGCAACCCTAAGGAGGTGACATGAGGATTTCAGGACTGAACTAATGTCGCTAGATGGTGGGTGTCACTGATCTGCTGCTTTTTTTACAGAACTTCTTCCTTAGGTAATGCACTTCCCTGCATATGAGGGTATTCAATGATATATTTGTAATTGTGACTTGCTCGGCCTAATGGGAAAGCTTTCAGACTTCTCTTTGGTTATTAGTCAGAAAGATTCCATCAAACCCAGTGAGGGGGTCAGATTATTTAAATGTTAATGTGGGGAGAGGTGTATATAAAGAAACTATTCACAGCCAATATATTCTATTTGCTTGACATCTGCTGCAGGGTCTGAAGTGAAATTATGCCCAAACATCTAGAGTGCAAATAGCTGGGATAGAAATGGCAAAGTATTTCTTATGCCAGTGACAGATCCTTCCAAAGGAAAGGACTTACTGGAGGCCTTGTCATCATTCTGGTTCGCGCTTTCTGAGAGAGACAGTCATTTGGGGATTGCTGAATTGTTGCTATTTTGAAAAATTCAGGAGAGGGAAAGCTGAAATCTGAGTAGTCATCATATGATTACACCAGTTCCTCCTGAAACGCTGAGTGTATATAATAATGCCTTTCCTTATGGAGCCTAAACTGAGAATAGTCTTGCTGTTAAAATGCCATATTTTGCAAGTAAAGAAGCAGATGCTTTCTGCTGTGTAGTGTGCTTTTTGTCAGTGAAAATTCCATAAAGGTGATGGTCTCTTTAATATGTTATATCCTGGAGGCTCTGTCCTTAGTTTGAATATTTACCCTTGGAATCCAAGTACAGACAGGTATTTCTGCAGTGGGGAATAAAAATTCCTCCCCCCACATTACTGCCTTATTGAACTGGTTATCTCAGAGGGAAACACATCGCTGCCAGCCTCATATTCACCATGAGCGAAGGTCAGTCAGTACCCCACCAGTTTCCATTCTCCCTCTATAATTGCTTCTCACATTGAAAGAAACATTTTTTATTACTCTTTGCCAGTGTGTGTGTTCACCACACAGCTCATGTCGTGGATTTATTTTCTCTTCTAGCCTGCTGGCATGTCCACTTCTTAGTTCATCATCTGTTTCTTTCTACAAGGAAAGTTTTCCTAAATGCATGTGTCTGTGTATAGAAGGGATGCAGACCTCAGGTTGACAGTCATTTCTTCCCGTTAACCCCACAAGTTCAGCTGCTTACATCTCAAAAGTTACCCCAAAATAAATAAAGAAAATTAAAGCCATTTGTATTGCAAGTTTTGGAGATAGTTTATTGAGCGGCAACATATTTTAGACGCGTGCATTTACTACTTCATACCGTCTTGTATGAATAAAACATGCTTGTGAAAATTCCCTCAGAAAGGAATAATCTGGGAAAAGAGACAGAAATTTTGTTACTCTGTTCATTTTGCAAAGTTGAAAAGCTACCTTCAGCCAGAAATCAACACTTTGTCATAAAAACTAAATTTTCTCTAAGAAAATAGAAAGATTTTCTGGGACAATACTAAAGAAAATATTGCTTGTGTGTAAGCGGAAAATCCAGTGGTGTATTATATGAGAAATAATGTGTGTTCACCTGATTAAAACCTGGGGACAGTATTCTCAGTGAACATTGCACAATTAATGACCTAATACACAGCAAATTTTCATGCTATCCCAGTGTACTTGAGAACCACGTCAAGGTAGCTACATATGCTGTCAGAATAAGAGCAGAGTCAGATTAGACTTCAAAATATATGTACAATTTTGCATAAAGCTGCACCATCTTGCTCATCAGAAAACGTGGCTCTTGCATCTCTGGTTCCTGTGCACTGAAGCAAACCGGTAAGCACCAGCCTTCCTGTGTTCAGTGCCCACCCTGCCTCTCCATCTCCATTGTTGGAGAAGGCAAGAACGAACATGTGCCCAACACATTTTGAAAGCTTTATTTTGGCATGCTAGTTTAAGTCCAGCTTCAAGGGTGGCTTAAGCTAATATGCTGTTTTCTGAATTTGGTGTCCAATGTGTAAGCACACATTTCTTTACAGTGTCCAGGGTGATAACCAGTCACAAAAAGCAGAGGGGAACGACAGCATACACTCCCGAGTTACATTTCAAAAGCCTTTAGTCTCTCTGAGCCTATCTTCCACCCGTAAAAGGAGTTAGGAAGATAAATGTCTAAAGGCTTCCACAGTGTACCAAGGATCACAAATGTAACAAAACTAGTTTGAATACCTGAAATGGAAATCCAAGCCATCCTGGTTCTTGGCATTGAAAACCAGTAGAATAATCTGGGTCTGTTATATTTTTCCTGATTGTCCTTCTACAGCTAGTGTACCAGATATACGAGTTAGTTAAAGCATCAGTAATTTATTCTAGCTGTCCCAGTGTTGAAATCCCTTGCTGATATGTTGATGAAATTCTACTCAGTTGGAGAGTCAAATTAAGTGCACAACAGTGTATAAAGCTGGCTAAATTCAGACACAATCTACAGTGAAGCACAGAAACCTGACTGATATAAAAAGCTAGGCTTTCTGTAAGACATTAAAAAAATGAAAAAAAAAAGATTAGGAAAAAAGGGTAAAAAGGGACCAGTTAAATATATATTATGTGTATACGTGTGTGTAGGTATATATATATACACACACACATATATGTATGTGTGTGTATATATAACAGTAACAAAACTCGAGTGGTGTGATTGTCAAATTGAGTGATAACAAATCCCTTGGCTTTTGCTTAAATAATAAAGATTAAACAGCACAGTCGTTTTCCAGAAAGTCCTCTCTTGTTTGGCAAACTTCTAAACCACAAAATAATAGTTTTGAGCCTTAGCCAAATCCTTTCTCTACTGAGTTCACTAAGAATCCTTTTTCTGAATCAGCAATAACATTGTCATGTATGTTTATGGTAACAGTTCCACACCCCCTTCTGGCTGAAAAATGAGCGAAACTGCCCCTGTTTTTGATTAATTAATGAGTAATCAAATATCATTTAATACCCACTTGCTTCAGACAGACTGCTTGTTAGGACTGAATTATAGAGATGAGAGATACCATTTTCTTTCCTTAGCTATCACTGAGCTGATATTTTACAGTTGGCCATTTTTGTTTTCCTGCTGCCTTTGCCTTTATTGTTTCTTTTGTTTGTTTTGGTTTTTTTGATGGGCAGTTACAATAGCCACAGTTTTGCACTGGATTTAACACAGTTGAAATCCAGGCTATTCTTGAAAAAGGTGCTGCTGCTTCTCCTTTCATCGCAGACTATGCATTCCCTCATCCTCTTTTTGCCACATCTAAAGCTGGTGTAGGCCTCTGATGAGCCAGACCAAGGAGCTGCTCTGGCTGAAAACCAACTTAAAATAAAGTCTTGCACTCTCTGGGGTGCTCTGGTCCCTCTCATGGCATAGCAACAGCTGGACCAAGGAAAGGGCAGGAATTCACAACCAGGTGCAGTGAAATGATCTTCTTCAGCAGCTCTGCTGATTTAGATTAGGCTTCATAGTGATTTTAAGCCATCGTACTGCTTACTGGAAAAACATGCTGTGCACAGCACAGGTTTATGCCAGTCTTGAACACACTGTCATAACATAAACAGGAAAGATGAAGTATTCTCTGCTGCACAGAGCATAGTTTTGAAGAGTCCTTCAGTATCCAAAACTCATGTTGATACAGAAATGACTCACTTTGTTAGTGTCTATATAAAGATACTCAGTGTTAGATGTAGCTTTAATGGGAACCAGTGCTCAGAAGTACTTTATGAACAGAATAAGTTCTCCAAGCTGGAGATGGCTCCAGTCCTTCCCTGAAAATCTTTCTTCTGTATAATTAAATCTCACCTGTTAGTTTTGCAAATCCTCCAGAGATGAGTAAAATTATTTGCTATTAAATCTTACTAAATTAATTAGGTTATTTTGATGGACTAAATTTGGTTCATTTCAAAGGCAGCACTCCAGTTTCTGTCAAGTCACATCATCATTCTGAGGGCATAATATCTTTGATAACATATGTTCCTTTCATGCAGATTTTTCTAGTCTAAATCCAGAGCTATGAGAAAAGTAGTTTTTTGTTCAGAAGTGAAGTTTTTCATTTTTCTTTAGCATAAACCATTTCTAATTCTTGTATTACGCTTTGTGTAAGCAAGCTGGAATGAATGATTGACAACATAATCATTTGGTCATAGTTATTATAGAACAATAAAGATTTTACCTTCTTTCTAGTTTTCTATCTGCAAAGTGGGGATACAGTTTCTGTCTCAGAGGAGACTTATGAAGATTTGTTCGTTAATTCTTGGACTGTATTTTGTCTGTGCTAAGTACCATATAATTATTTAAATGTCCCAGTTACAGATGGTTGACACTGTGTCACATCCTTGGAGTATTGCTCACTTATTATATTTTTTAAGACTCTGAAAATCTGAATGATAGACTTGTTCTGAGTGTAATGCATCAAATACCAAAGCACTAATGTGGGTTTTTTTATAATACTAATACTCCAATGCATGCAATTTTTTATTTGTTTGCTCCTAATACACAACATGTTTCTATAATTTTATACAAAACTGACAAATACAAAAAAGTCTTGCTATACGTCTTTGTAATCTCAGAAAGACTCTTGGATGTTTTCTTCTTCCTATGGCCAGGAGTGTGGCATCATCTTATTGCAAAATTCACCTTCAGAGGACAGAGCTATTTATAAGACTGAATTTCAGGTGTGCTCTAAAACACTGTTGCAGCGTTGAGGAGTCTAATAAAACCTCATCACTTATTAATTGGAAACTAGTTTTAGTATGTGCACCTGAGCACAAAAAATAGCAAAATCGAGTCATTGAATGTTCCTATAGAAGCAAGTCTGTCTGCTTTTTATAATGATTTGATGGCTTCAGGCCTCAACACTCCACACACTCTGGTTGTGGCAACCACTTTTAATGTTTGTCATTTTTGAGTGTGTTACATTTATTTGACTTCACTCCCTGGGGTCTCTAAGAAGAACAGGCACCAACCCAACACCAAACAGCCCAGTCACCAGTGGATGGAGAGCAAAGTGAGCAAGAGCATGACTCAGTGGTCTAGAAATTGTGAATACACGTCACATTGAGTTTTGTTGGATTTTTAAAGAGACATAAATAAACAGAAACAATTCAAAAAATGCCTGTGTGATGCAGGTGCCTTCAATATCCCCTCCTACATGCTGCACTCTGACTGTTGCACTACAGGGTCATGTTCTTCCCTCAGTACACTGTTGATTTGATCTGCTGTTGAATTTGTCCCTTGGCATTAGGTGTCTCTCTCTCTTTCCCTCAGAGCATAGTGATGCGACACCCTGCAAGTGAAGGGACCTGACTTCTTGCTGTGGCGGATGGTTTTGTGCTAAAGTTGATGCTTACCTTGTACTTCAGGAGTACCCCGGTCTCTGACTCTGCAAGGTTTTAAAGGTCACTCTGTGAAGCAGGGTCTGATGGGGTTCACTTTTAGACGACCCCTGAAGGGTGGCCTTGCACACGTTCACTTTGCTTTCCTTACACACATAGTGGACAGCATGCAACAGCCTCTGTGGTCATGGCTTGTTAAAAACCTGTCCTGGGAATTTTTAGACCAAAAATACAAATGCCTAATGAGATGAGATACTGCTAAACTAGATTGTTAACTAGTGTTATATTATAGCATAAAACTTAGATATGAAGAAATCTTTGATGCCCAAGGTTTTTCATTAGACCTGGTCTATGTGCTTTGAAGACATCTGCCTCCTTCAACAGTTCAGTTCTGGTTGTGTCTGTGTTATCATGGCTTTCTGTAGTCAGTCCTTGGACTCCCTATCTCTAAAGCTAAATCACAGGTGACTATCAGAAATACAGCCTGCACACATTGTTATAATAGGTCACTAAAAGACATGCTTAAAACATGAGTCTTAAGATGTGAGACATATTTATCATGTATTTACCTAGATGCTTTGGAATAAAGAGTCTCAGTTTCATAGTGGGCCAAACTTCACAACCTGCCACTTGGGGAAATCTCCGCTTGGCCCACACTTCACTTTCACATCCTACATCCCCAAAACCCAACACCCCAAACTTTTAACTCCCCCACTATCCCACTATATACCCACAGCTTTCCAAATCAGAACTGTCACTGCATTTTTCCTTCTCACTTTGTCACTCTTCTGTGATACACCTTCACCTCTTCAAAACATATCCCTACCCACCTTTGCCTCTATATTTTTTAACCCTATTGGAAGAAACGATTGCTTCTGGATGTATTCAGTCTTATGTCTGTGATCTCTCTCAAGTTCCCAGTTCTCTGCTGCCCACCTCGTAGGGCTGCCCAGCTTTCTAGTCTGTTGCTCACTGGCTCAACATAGTTCCTTTGCAAGATGCTGCACATCACGCAGTAGGAAAGCTGTAAGAGACTGAAGCTTTTGCCTCCCGTGGGAACAAGTAACCAGAGGTCGGCTGCCACGCAGTGTTTTGTTCCTCCTTGAGGCAGCAACTTCCAGCTCCTGAACTTCTCACTTCATTTCCATACATATTTCTGTTTAAAATTAATGCCTTTCACATTTCAGCATGCTAAAATATGCAGTCAGAAAATCAGCATATTTGATAAACAAGCAGATCACAAACTGCTCATGAGCCACTTCTTGGCCATGGCTATTACAGTCAAGAAAGAGAAGCAACAGAAAAATTGCCTATAGTATCTACATATGAAAGCTCTGAGAAAGGTATTAATGTTTTCTTTATCTTTTGAAGACACAAAGGGATGTCTTTGTGTCTCCTGAAATTCTACCAGAGGTACATCAGGGACGAATCTGCTCCATAAAAACAAAATTACACAAAAGAAAATTAAACTAATAAAAAGAGAGAAAAAGAGATTACAATAACAATAAAAAACAACAGGCAAAAGAGAAAACAACTCCCCCTTCTTATTGTTATGCATCCGGAATCTGTGTCTTACTCATTTGTTAAACTTTTATGGCACTGGGAGTCTCAAATACTAATTTTCTTCAGTGTGAAAGTGCCCTTTTTAATGGGATGAATATGATGCTCCCAGTGCAGGCTGGAGCATGTTAATGCCATATTCTATTCTGCTGGAGGTTTGTGGCCAAGACACCTTTGCCTTAGTGTTTCTCCTACCCTTTTTCTGCCCTAACCTGCTGGTGCTGCAAGAATATCTGTTCAAAAAACATCTGTTAAAAAGAGCTGTAACAGAATTTTGGTGTTACTGTGCTACGATTGTCATTAGCAGCGAAGCTAAAAAATCGCTTTCCCAGAAAGTAAAATCTTTTGCCTCAAAAATGAAATGGTGTCCATGTGGAAATGAAGCATTCATATCTCATGAGAATGGCAGTCAGGTGGTGTCCTGTCATGGCTGTTCATGAGCCACCAGACTTCACTTCTGAGGGCACATTGCGGTCAGGACGTCCCTTGCATACTGCTAAGGGAGGGTCTGATGAATCATAGGAGGTGTTATCCTAGGGACAAGGAGAGAGAGAGGCAGTGCAGCAACATTAATTTGCAATAATGAGAATTCTTATTGGAAAAAGAATGTCCTTCATCTTTCTGTGAAAAATAGAGAATTAAAGTTTTACAAGTGACAAACTGAAAAACCTGTGTACAGTGATGAAAGGTTTTGCTTCAAGGTCTTCATATGGGTAAGCATACAGCTGAGCCAAATATGACTAGAATTTCAGCACCCATAATAGAAATAATTACCTATACTGGTTTCTTTGCAGAGGTTTTCATTACTTGCTGTGCTTTATTTAGTGCCACTGTGTGTATACTAACAACACACACAGCTCTCCAGGAGTTTTGAAAAAGTAGGCCATTTAAACAAATGAACATCACAGGGTAACCTTAACTATTGGTAAGAAGATGGACCAGAAATTATGTTCATGGTCATACTTGCAAGACTCTGATGATGATAATAATAATAATAATAAAAGAAGATATCATGCCATTGACAAATAGAAACAATTTTATATCTAATAGGATTTAAGTAATAAAGGCTGAAGGGCTGCAACAGCTGCAAAGAGATTAGATATGTTATGTTTTCTCAGTGTAATAAAACTTGTCAAATAAAGCTGAATAAAATCTTCTTATCTGTGTCTCTGAATTATTTTTCCTGCAGCCTCTTTCCTTTCAGCTGATTGTGGGAATCACCATTTCTCTAGAATTGTTACACACACGACAGTTCAATTAGAGTCAAGTTAGTGAAAGTTATTGCTGGATTTGCTTTTGGTTGCACCTTTTTTTTTTTTAAAGCAAAGGACATCTGTAGCATTTGAAAAGCGTGAAGCAGACCAAAAAACCCACTCCACCAGTCTGTTACCGATCTCTGCTGATATTTGCTGGATGACTGGGCTGCACTGTGTATATCACTGTAGCGCCATTAAATTTAGCACTGGTTTACAGCAGATCTGGATTTGATTTAAAAGTAAAACATGTCAAAATAACAAGACAGCCTTCCCCAATCACACTTGATGCTGCCTTGGCTACTTTAACCTGTTCTTTTGTAAGGTCTCTCTTTTCTCACCTGTTGCTCCCACCTCTGGGCACTGTATGGAGTCCTTCTCCATTCTTTCTGCTCCTCCTGCCTTGGTTTCTCCCTGTCTTTAAAGGAAAGCATTGTCTTTCTAGAGCTGGTGTGCTGATGTTTGCTGAGAGCTTTAGGATACAAAGATACTATTTGTGTTCAAATGTGTGAGTTGTTATTATTACTATTAATAAGATGTGACAGGCTGACATTTTGCTGACCTTTCCATGAAATACAAGGCCAAACATTTGTCTGGGTAACAAACGTGTTTGGATTTGCCATGTGGCCCATCCTTCTATCCAGGCCACTTTTCTGAACTCATGTGTGTATCCGATTTAAATTACACAAGACTCTAAAACAGAGGTATTGTTTTAAATACTGAGTGGGAAGAGCGAATGACTATGCGTGTTTGAGCAGCACTGCTGCTGCCTTCAACACATATTTGAACAAAGTGCATTACAAGACAAACCAATGAACCTAGTAAGAAAAGCCAAGGTATCCATCCAAGCTGATGTAATACGTAAAGACACAAACATCATCTATAAATCAATAGGCATCGATTTAGGTAAATGAGAGCTTTGCCCTTAGGTAAGAAAATTTTTACTTATTTATATGTATGTATTTAAAATGTTTCCTGCAAGATTTCTTGGGACACATATCCAATATTAATTACAGTTTAAGTGTGTTGTGTCAGTGCCCACAAACCCGTTATTTAAGATTTTTTTTTCAAATTAAAGCTTTTCTCCTACATTTTTTTCTCCTCCAGATAGAAATCTCAGGAAACCAATGCATGATGGCAACATGATAACCAATTAGCAAAAAAAAGCTGAAACCAGTTGATAGTGTTGAAACTACTGTTAAAATCTACAGTGTATCTCAAACAATTTCTGGCCAGTTTTAAACACATCTGTTCCTTGGGGTAGAGGGGGAAAAGAAATTTCTATATAAATTTAATCTAATAATTTAATTTAGGCTCAGTTCTAATTATGTGGAACTGTGAATATACTGGGAAAATAAGGATGTGTAAACCCTACATCACCCTGCTGAGAAGTGCTGCACTCAGCTCTGACTGAGCCATCGTGAGTCCTCAAGGAGGTAACTGCATTAACCAGAGTGTTCCCAGCCTCTAAGCTGGCAACACAGAGGCTGTATGAGTAGGTTTATCGGAAGGATGGGGTGGGATTGAGATGCTTCTCTTCTTTTAATAGCACTGGAAATCTGATGACTGGAAGGATGCATTGCTCTGGATTTGGAGACTCTAAAGTAACGAGGCCAACCCAGCTGTCAGCAAGTGGTATAAACACATCACGCTCGACATCTTGCTTGTCTGATCAAAACTGCAGCCCTGGTCTCCAGCATGGCCAGACTTTCTAGGGAGCAGGCTGAAGTGTGAGTGTGCACCGTCTCAGCTCAGTGGTCAGCATCATTGGGGGTCTTGGACTCTCTTCCCCATCTCCCAAATTCTCCACCTGTGTGTTTCCATTGTTACTACTACTGTAACATTGTTCTTCCTTCCTCACAAAATCAGGGAAGAATTGTATTGGGAAACACTCTTCACAGGTTTAAATCAAGAATGATTTTACTGATTTTAATGAAGTTTGCTCAGTTTGCTTCCAGCTGAAGTTGTCATCCATTTCTTGAGATGGTCAGGTATAGCTGCTGATAAAAGATGTTATGTTAGTAGTTGAAAGGGTAAAATAACATTTTAGAACATACACCACTTTTCCACTTGTCTCCCTCTCTTGTGAAGTCAAGTCGTTCTCAATGGTTCAGGCATAAATAAACATAGAGAAGAGCCTACGTAAAGTTATTTCTTTCCATGGCTTGGCCAAAGGGTTTTTCTTAAAATCCCTTCCCACTGAGTTGCAGCTTTCCCAGTGTGACAGGAGATTTAAAAAGGCACCTGCATGGCTCAACCCTCTGGATGCAAAACTCCTCGTGTTGGTATAGGGCCAGCTTGTTTTTCTAGGAACACAAAGAGGAGTCAAGAGAGCATAGAAAATGGAGAATTATACCCTCTACTTATATTTGTCCACCTTCCTCTCTCCCTGCAAGATTATGAAAATGACTTGTGTGCAAGTAGAGACTTGCTTCAGCTCTTGTCAGAAGTTTGCATTTTAATATTAGTTTCTTTCTCTTTTGTTTGGGTTCTTTCCTTTTCTTTAGCTGGTTAAGACTTAATGAAAGTTAGCCTGACAGGAAATGCTGGGATCCAAACTGTGGATGGTTTGCTGCCACCAAAGTCCTTAAAGTTCATCCTTATCACTGCTATTGAATCTAAGATTATTGTCAGATTACTTTCCAGCATCGGTTTTCACACATGATTGACAGATGTAACAAGCAGGTAGGCAAGAAATTTAACTTGTTGCAGGACAATGGATGTGCACATTAGAGCTTTCTGAAATGCAGAATATTACTAAAGGCCATAACCTGATATCAGTGGTGGAGATGGCTGCAAACCACTCAGTGCACTTCAGTACTTATTTTTCTGTTTTGTTTTGTTTTGTTACTTAGCTCTTCTAAAGATCAGTACTCATCTCCTCAAGGTGTTTCTTGCATACCAGGAGCCCCCAGAACATCAGAAGCAATCAAAGACATTGATACTCTTGCTTCCACATTAAGCCAGGGAAAGAATTGAGAAGAATTTCAAGTTCACTGTGTATGCAGAAGGTGGTTACCATTTCCATATGGCTTTCAGACTGTCTTCACTCCTAGTGAAAACCCACGCCTGAGGAAGACCCAGCAGGGTCTGAGTCATGATTCCCTCTAACCAGCTTTTTATTCCCACTAGCATAATTTATTGGAAACATTCTGCTTTTGTTGGAAACATTCACAGCCAGTCTAGGAGCTACTGAAATATGTCCCTAAGAAGTAGAACACATTTTGAATGACAAAGCTCAAAGTAGCTGAGGCCAGAGGTTGGACAAAGTGCCTCGTGACCTTCCAGCAGGTCCTAGATCATATATACACTCATGCTTTCAGTCACTTGTTGTTGTTTTCATATTGGGCATTTAGAAGTCCCACTGCCAGGCCAAGCTGGAGTCCCGATATCCCAGCCTTGCACAAGCAGCATTGTCCTTTTGGATTTCACCAAACCGAACAGTGGCTGCTCATGTTCCCCAGCTGGTACTGTGAGAAATGTTGTGTGACAGTGGATGGGGCGAAGAAGGGTAAAGGAGATCCTTAAGGTCTAAAGAGGTGATGGTCCATGGGATCTGCTCTTAGGTCGTGCTCAATATGCTTTGCAGCCTTGCCATATTCTTAGGCTCTGCTCAAGCATGACACCAGCTCCAGCATGGTGTTGTGAACAGCTGTTTCCTGCCTTAAAGAGGAAAGAGACATTGTGCTGTAGACCTGAGGGTTTTCTGGAGCTTAGCTTGGCATTTCTAATTTTGGCCTGCCTCTTTTGTTTTCACCAGCAGCTTGTCAGTTCTTAAGCACACAAAACACACATAAATATAAGCACTGTAGTCCTCAGGAGTAGCTCCATGAATTAATGGAACAAAAATGATTTATAAACATCTCAACTTTCACTTGCTTTGTGTGGAAGGTCCAATAACTGTTTTATATATTACAACCCTGTGTAATTACCTGCTTTCATCCTAGTGACAAAACTCGTTCCTAACCAGTTTTGACTAAACAAAGGTGGTTCCTCAGATAATTTTCAAGGTGAGTTTTTAGTTTGAACCACTCTCTTATTCCTGCATTGTTTCACTCTCCATCTCTTTCCATTTCAGCCTTAGGCAAGTGAAGACTTCTGACTTGCTACTGTTTCACCAGCAGTTCCCATGTACGGTTAAATGGCTGCAGCATTTCTCTGCAAAAGTCATTGTGTTTCAGAGAGAGGTGAAATCGTGCTGGTTACACTGCAGTTTGTATTTTGCTGTTACCCAGATACATGTCTGAGATAAGGGACTAGGGAAATTTCTGATTAATAACACTGATGTCTGCTGTCTGTGCAGCAGTAGAGACAGACCTCCACTACTCTAAGTGCAATGGGTGCATCTAATGAGAGTCCACGTCTACAAAGAGTAAGTAGGCGCACATTCATCTCTCTGACCTTGGCTACCTACAAGATACATGTCTAATCTGACTCCTTTGTCCAAGCTGCCTCCAGCTTGATAAATCCCTCCAGTTTCAGACACCTGTCAGGCTGAGATTAATCATCTCAGGAGATAATCTTTCTCTGTTGGCTCAAGCGGAAGCTGATGTGACTGCCATGGATTGGATATCTACATTTTAGATTACTCGTTTTCTTATTCTATTATATATTATTATACATTGGTAGACTGAAGCCTTCTCTTCTGTACAGGTGGAAAAGAAATGGACAAAGCCATCATTTCATGATGCATGATGCCAGGTAGTGTGACTGTCAAATACCCACACTTATCTTCATTTCTTGTACACCTAGCTTGGGAGCAGGAATAAGAAATTGGATTATGATTCTTGCTCTCCTATCAGTTCTTCAAGTAGCAGATTGATAAGTAAGCACAAAACAGATAGCCACCCATAATAAATATGTAATAAATCTTTTATGTAATACACTATAACGAATGGATTCTTTTGACTGGGGTTTTCTTTTGCTTACATAGCAAATAAATATATTATGTCTGCTTGTAATCGTCAAGGCTAAAGAAATACATAGCTGCTGATTTGCCTTTTAATTGAACTGAAAATATTCTATTAGCACTGTGATATTACCACTTCCTTCTGACACTGTGGAAGAATAATCAGGAAAGTAACAATCCTCAGAAGCTCAAGGTGAGATTATCTGCCTTTCTCCTCAGCAGCAGGAGCTGCTCAGAATGTTAATCAATTCTGTTTCCAAGCTCAAAGCCATCTACTTCCAACAGTAAACATTTAAACTATTCAGTTTTTAATGAAGTTGTCCCAATGGCACATCTTTCCTTCACACTCCACTTGTACCCCTCCACTACCCAGATGTAACTGTTAAGGGCTTTTATAGCCCCTCTTCATTCTTACCCTTTCATGAGCAGTTATCCTGCTCAAAAGCAACAAGCGTCATTGCTCTGTTCTGGCTGGGAGGATGCTATTGTGTGTAGATACTGGGTTGGATGCCTCCACGCTGCAAAGTTTAGGTACTTGGTGTTAAAAATTCTGCCATATTATAGATGATGTTGGTCCATATTCCCTGTAAATAACCAGTAGAAACATTAGACTGAGATCTGCAGTCAGAAAACAGGTTGTGCTGGTTTTGGCTGGGATAGAGTTAATTTTCTTCGCAGTAGCTGGTATGGGGCTGTGTTTTGGATTTGTGCTGAAACCAGTGTTGACAACCCACCAATGGTTTAGTTAGTGCTGAGCCGTACTTACACACAGTCAAGGCCTTTTCTGCTCCTCACCCCACCGCACCAGCGAGTAGGCTGGGAGTGTGTAAGAAGCTGAGAGGGGACACAGCTGGGACAGCTGACCCCAACTGACCACAGCGATGTCCCATATACAACTTCATGCTCAGCATATAAAACTCGGGGAAGAAGAAGGAAGTGGGGGGATATTCAGAGTGATGGTGTTTGTCTTCCCAAGTAACTGTTACACACGATGGAGCCCTGCTTTCCTGGAGATGGCTGAACACCCACCTACCCATGGGAAGTGGTGAATGAATTCCCTGTTTTTCTTTGCTTGTGTGCGTGGCTTTTGCTTTACCTATTAAACTGTCTTTATATCAGCCCACAAGTTTTCTCGCTTTTAGTCTTCCGATTCTCTCCCCCATCCCACTCAGGGGGCAGTGAGTGAGCGGCTGTGTGGGGCTTAGTTGCCAGCTGGGGTTAAACCATGACAGTCGTTTTTGGTGTCCAACACGGGGCTTGAAGGGTCCAGATTTGACTGGAATGTGCTAGATTGAATTTATAGCTGTTATTGCTGTTTAGCTGTTAATCCACAGGCTTCTGCACTTGCCATGGGACTGGCCTCACTGTACGTTAGAGCCTAGTGCTCATTAGTGGCTGCTTTTTGCAGCCACTGCTGGCTGTACTGCTTATCATCTCACTGCTGTGCCTGGGAACATTTTGCTAACAGCAGCGGCTATGTGCCGGGGCTGGCAGATGGCCAGCGTACCGCTGCTGTTTCTGTGCTGCTGTACTGGACAGGCTGGAGCTCAAAGGAGCAGTGACCTGCGGATGAGTACATACGGGAGCAGAACACCCCAAAGCATCTGCGGCCGTGGACAAGCCCATGCCAGAGCACGGTACATCTCGAAGCATCTGTGGCCGTGATTATGTCTGTGCCACAACAGGTATGCCTCTGAAGGAATTATGACCCAAGGATAAGTCCACACCAGAGAAGGTACACCTCAAAGCATCTGTGGTTGTGGATAAGTCCACGCTGCAATAGGTGCACCTTCAAGCATCAGTGGCTTTGTATGAGGTCATGCTGGAGCAACTCAAAATGTGTGGCCATGGATAAGCCCATGACACAGGAAAAGCTTGTCAAATTTGGCATCATCCTGTGGATTTGCTTTTGGCCAGTGTCTGAGTTGGTCTTTTCTGGCATGATGTGTTCAGAGACACCAGCAGCTATAAAGCTTTCCATACTTCTGTTGGCAGATTTTATCATTCCTGTCACAGGGTCTGCTGCGCTACGGCACAGGGTGGCTCCCCCTTCCCAAAATCTCCCACTGAATGGGGAAGAGCATGGCAGCAGACCAGGAGCTCTCCGTCTGCTCTGTGCAAGGAGCAAAGGTTTGAAACCAGGAGCTGCCATTTGCTGTCAGACTGATTTTTGTAGCACAGCATTTAAAGGAGGGATTTGACTATGAAGCACTTCACTCACAGGAAAGGACAAATAAATAATTTTTTCCTAGCTTTTAGATTTAAGGCCTGGTTTAAGGAACTTTAAGGAGGATCAAATTAGAAGCACTTCTCTGGTGCAGCTTCTCAGTGACTGATGGAAACAAATCTGTTTCCATTACCTATGAGTGAAGTCAAGCAGCATGAGAACAATCTCAAATAGAGCATTTTCCAATTTAAGTATGTATTTTATGAAAAGATAAATGCTTATTTTTTTGGAACTGCAACAAGCATTTGCATATTCTGCTTGTAAATAACCCTCTGGGCATTTTATCTGTGTTTACTAATGATAGTTTCCTTCTAAGTATTTGTTGTGTTTGTTGAACACATGATAAACACAGGATAGAAGGCATCAAGACTCTGTTATTGCATCTGTTTTTTACCTTTTTTTTTTCCCCGTCCCCCTTGTTTTCTTTGGTTTGTGTTCTTTGACCTCCTAATGCCTTTGCTCCCTGACCTGGAACATCAGGAAACAAATCAAATCTCCACCAGGGAAAAGTGTTTCTTAAAACTTGTGTTGGTTTTCAATGCAGCAGCAGCATGAAGTCAGAGCATTTTTGACATAAATAACCTCAGTCTTTAACCTGCAGCATTGCTTTACGTAACATTCAGTAGTCTTGTCAACACATCAGGGGAAAAAAATATATTCCTATTTTTTTCTTCTTTGGGGCAAATAAGAAAGTACTTGTCAAGGAAAAGTATTTTAATGTCAGAGTTATGGGTTTTCTTTTTCTTTTTCTTCTCTCCTAGGTCAGTAACTTCAGGAAAATGCTTGATTCTAAGTGTTGGAGTTTGAAAACAGAGTGGTTTTAATTTTTTTTTTTTTTTTTTTTTTAATTGGATATCAATAGCTAGAAAAGAGTTCCTGGGGGACATTTGCAATGTGTATGAGTCTTATTGATCCCCCCTATTGAAGATGCATTCATGAACACTATCTTTTGGCATCTGCCGTAATAACTCTTTCCATCAAGACAGACAGAAGCTGCTCTTGGAGCAACCTGGAATCAGGACACCATCAGCACTGTGCTGAGTCTGGGGGATGTTGCCTGCCTGTCATGCATACCCTTGTCTTGGGCAAGTTATTTGAGAATGGTCCAAAGCTGGGGAATTTCACAGGTTTGTAAATCTGCAGAGAGACTGTGCTGATCAGTTGGTGTTTCCTGCTCCTGTAGGATTTCGCTGATTGAATTTCTGTTTAAGCTTAGCTATGTCTTTAAGTAAAAATCATGTAAAGCTGTCTTAACATTAACATGCCCAGTAACACTATAGCTCTTGGTAATCATTCCCCTGGTTAATTACTATTCATATCAAAGAAACTACGGTGATCTTGATGAAGCACAAAGCCTGGAGTTTACTTATTTGTTTTCCCTCTATAGTACCATTATATAAAGAATACAACAAGGAAATGGGATTTAATTTCTGATGCACAATTACATCTACCTCAGCACTACAGAAGTACCTGAACTAGTTGGATGTGAAAGAGCCCAGATCCCAATGCAGTTTAATTGGATATGCTGATTATTAACTCAGGCAAAGATTTGGGTTGAGGCAGTTTAGTTTTGTGCAGCCTAAGTAATAAGTCAGAGCAGAGCTGTGTTGAGCCGGTGGCACTGACCAACTTGCAGCTTCTCCATCACAGAAGCCAAGGCATCACTTCACAACTCCCATTCTTGCCATACTACAAGGCAGGACTCTTTGGGCAAGGCAAAGTTTCAGGTAGGGCTCAAGGTTTGCTTACAGAGGTCTGGAAGCCTCGTGGATTAATAACGTTGTACTGACTCTCAAACCAGGCTTCTAGTGTCTCACCAGGTCCAGCCTATGACTAGCTTTTAGGTGCTGAGCTCTCATTTAACCTGTAACAGAAAGACTCTTGCAAAGGCACACACACACCAGAGATCCTGCAAGAAGATCAGATAAACAGTATTGTGACAGACTGATTCTCCACACAGTTTGAGCAGGTTTAAGGCTCCTAAACATAAGCATCCACCATGCTTCAACCGCTGTCTTAAAAGAGTGTTTCTGTTTGTGCAGCACAGTAGGCTGTGCTGTTTGGAAGTGTGTCCTGGTTTGTCTGGGACAGAATCACAGCCCAGCCATGCTGGGCAGGCCGTTAATAGTTTCAGGTCAGCCTGGGCAGCTGACCTGAGTTAACTATAGGTGTAGCCCATACCATGAGGTCATGCTTATTGAAAAGGAGGAAGGTTTACTGAAGAGAGAGAGCTCCTGTAGGATTCCTGCTGACGTTTCTCCTGCTCCTTCTCGAATTCCTTCTGTAGTCAGTAAAAAGAGAGGTATATCTAAGAGTTTATGTAAAATCTAACAGATTCTACATGGGATTATTCCAGGGTTTGGCAGCTATCTAATTGTTGGTCAGGGACTTTCTTCCTACACATTTATTTTAATCCACATGTGATGTATTTTTGGCAGCAATTTCCTGAAAATAGAAGGTCTGGATGAGTCCAAGCTTGTGGATGAGTCCACGCTTGTGAGTAACTCCCCTGCAGCCTGCGGAGCTATGTCTGCTTTGAAAATGTGTGAGAGCAGAAGCAGGTTCCCCCATTGTGTTCAGAGAAACAATCTGGGTATCGGATAGCATCCAGCATTTGTCTACCTGAAAGTCCCTGCTGCGGCTGATGAAATGTACACTTTAGTTAAGTATTGTTACCCTTTTGTCATGTAGATCAGAATTATCTAGATTCAAGACAGCTCTGTTAGTGAAAGGGAGAGGGTGGGGGAGAAGAGGAAACTTAGCAGTGCGTGAAATGACATTTCAATGAGAAGTTTGCCATTCAGCTGACAGCTGAAGTCTAGATTTCAAGAAGATGAGGAGCATGGAGTCACGTGGGCAGACCTTACATACTGCAAGGGCTTGAATTTTTGAGGGATGAACTGATGTGGATATTTGAAAATGACAGCTTATAGGGCATTGGACCCAACTGGTGAGAGGAATGGCCCAGCTAGGGGAATATCCGTGGGTTGTTGCCGTGCTTTGTTTTATGATTTGAAGGCTTTTGAATGCATGCATGTAATAAATAAATAAATAAATGAAGTGCATCACTGTCACCAAGGGCCTTTTCTGATATTTATCAGAAAGACATGCTGTATTTTCCTTTTGAATAGCAATGCTTTTCACTGCTGACAGATTCATGTAGGAGAATTAAAACTTAAAGGAGAATTGAATAGGGTTTTCAGCAGAATTAAAACACAGTGAATGAAATATTACAATGATTTTGCTGACTTAGCAGTTTCATTAAACTGAGAAAGTTGGATATAGAAAGATCCAATGGGTGCCTGAAAGTCTTGGAGCAAGTCTCATTTTCATGACATAAGGACCAAGATGCGTTACATTGACACCTCTCTATCAATTAGAAAGGTGTCTTTTATGCCATTGAAGAACTACTGAAATCGGTCTGATATTTACAGCACTTTTTGTACCATTCTATTGGGGCTTACTGCTGATCACTCTAAATTGCAGAGAATGGTCATAGGTCATCATTTTTTTTCATTTGGAGCATGGTCTGATTACTAGTTTCAGATGATATTATTTTAAAATCCAGATAATGAACGATTGAAAATTTCCTCTGACATGTTACGCTGAACTGACAATACCCTGTTCTGCCTGTAGGTATGTAAATAGAGAGGCAGTGAAAGGGTGCTCAGTTCTGTGTAGCATTGTTTAAGAACTTGGTAGGCACAGTAAGTTAGTTCCTGTCAGTTATTTCGTGTAGCTTTTCAGCACATCTCTACATCAACTTTCCACTAGCAATCAGTCTGTATTCCTCAGCTTTGTCTGTAGACTTTCCTGCCCCTTGTTAATGCCAAAAAATTTTTGGTTTTGTTCTACATGGTTGTGCTTTCTGCCATACAATAACACTTCCATCTCAAAGAAACATTTCTCAGCCATTCAAGTGGTCTAGGGTTTGTGAGTTTGGTTTTTTTTTTCTTTTTTTCTCCATTATTTCCATTCTTCACTTTCCAGTGTGGGATTGAGTTGTGAAAAGATATTTGAACAGGAAAATCATGCTGAGGATTTCATAACGGAAACTGAAGTGTAACATAGGGAAAAGAAAAAGAAGAAGAGGTGAGAGTTGAGCTATTCAAGCATGAGTGAAAGGATAGAAGTTCAAAGATGGGATTTGTATTGAGCATTTTCAGGTCAGCCAGAAATTTTTCCTTAAAGGAGATGGAATGAAAACTGATGGGAATATTCAACATTAAAGAATTTGGAGAATTGATCCTTAACCTGCTTCATCACTGCTGTGGAAACTGGTGTTGTACAACTCTGGGCTAATTGCTCCTTCCTTCCTTTGTCTCTTTCTTTAGTCTGGTTTGCCCTGTTTTGTCTCTGTTTTACACGCTCTTACAACAAATTTTAAAAATCAGAGCTTTCCATAACGTGGTGATAACAACTGTTATTTTTTCTCAACTGAAACAAGCCAAGGATCTATGACACGAAAGTCTCAGAGACTCAGATCTAGCCTCATGGATCTGAGAGCCCATCATTCGAAGGTGGTAGAATGAGGTGTAAAGCTCCATCAGCTGCTTCCAGCGTACATATAGGATAGGAGATGAAGTTAAGTACGTGTTTCTGAATTAAATTTCAGGAGACAGGGCTTCAATTCCCAAGCACTGGAACAGGCTGCCAAGCAAAGTAGTTGAGTCAGCATTCCTGGGAGTATTTAAAAGACATGTAGATGTGGCATTTAGGGACATGGTTTAGTGGTGAACTGAGCAGTGTAGGTTTATGGTTGGACTCTATGATCTCAAGGGTCTTTTCCAAGCTAAATCATTTTATGATTCTGTGATTAATCATGGACTTTTTGCAGGACTGAGAAAGCAACGTAACGTAATGAAGCCTCAGTTGACAAACATCAGTCTAAGCAAAGATGCTGTCCTGTGTTCTAGGAAAGTTACTGTGGCCGGAATGTATCACTGTTTATAGGTAGTTTAAGTAATAAGGTTTATATTCATCCTGTAGACCTGAAGCTAGTATGGGTTAAACCCTGAGCCTGGTAAGACTCTCTTCAGAGAACAATTTACTGGTTATAGCAAGAAATGAAAACCTGAACCATTGTTTTGAATTGAAATCCAAATAATTTTGAAAAATAAAAAAATGTTTAATCTGCTTTTTTCTTATTCATGTTTTCCATACAAAAACTACTTTTTAAAGAAAAAAAAAATTCAAAAGATAATATATATTAGCTAAAATCATTGCTCATCATTAAGTAAACTTCTCATTTCTTTACGGTTGCTGAGCTCTTGGCTTCCCTCTTCCTTCTCAGTTCCATATGTGTAGTCATTTGCATTGAGTGTGTGTGATGCAGAGAGCTCATGTCATCATAGCATCTGTTTTGGGGCTTCACTTAGGCCATTCTCTTCCTTGCCAACATTATTATTTTTTATCAAAATTAACAGCATTAACACAAAGTGTTTAGTTTTTTTTCCCACCCCTCTTTCAGGTAAACAAAGGAGAACTTGAACCTGCTGCTTGTTCCTGCTTCCCACAGCTAAACCTACGTTCAAGCAGGTGGTATTTTTTACATTTGGAGATGCTCAACCTCTGTAAGCAATTGTTCCAGACAGACTGGGAGGGGGTAAGGGCAGAAAACAGGACTGTGTTGGGAGAGCTGATTTCCATCTTTGGCTGGAATGGTACCAGCCTGTCATTTATCCTTGCTGGGTCGCAGTTTTCAGAACTATAAAATTCAGTAAGAATCTGTGATCAGCTCTTCTTTACTTCCTTCAGTCAAAACCTCTTTCCTCCTCACTCTTTCTTTTAAATGATCTGGGTTAAAAGAGGTCAGGCAGAACTTTTCTGCTTTGCACTGCCTTAGGACAGGAGAAGACTTCAAGTAGTGTCCCTGGGACCCATTTGTGGTGGGTTGGTGTGCTCAAATCCACCAGTCTCCTGCTGTGATAAGCACACTGGTCATTTACATGCAAGCTCCAGTCTGGTTCTCATTTAGAATCCTTTGAAGATGTTTCTAAGCTTCATTTGCCGTGAACCAGAAACTCACTTCTCTCACTGCCCCTTCTGCCTCTAGCTGGCTGGTAGACTACTGATTACTTGTCTTTAACCATGACGTGAACTATGCCAGCAAGAATATAAATACATATTACTTCAATCCCTTTTGCATTAAGCTAACAGCAAAGTGATGACAACATTAAGGAGGGAGAGAAACAGAGAGGGAGAACTTGAAAAATAAAATCTCCCACCAGAATGCAATTAACCTGCTGCTCACCTTCTGCTTTATGGACTGTCAGAAGGAAATTTTTGTGTATTCATGTCACAACAACATAACTCTTTTTTTCCTTCTTCCTTGTCATAAATCAAGATCCAAACAGATTCCTGGTGATACTGAGCTGTTGAGTTCACTCTTGTTTTAAAAAAACACCTGGCCTGCAGATCACTGGAATTTAGGAGAGTATTCCAAGGAAAATTCACAATAGGTTTGTGCTAATTCTATATTTGTCCTGTGACGTTTGCTGTTGGGGGAGGATACTGTGGTAGGTACACTGATAGATGACATTGTCCAGCTGCTGCTATGTTCCTGTGGATTAGGGGAGCTTCCATTGGAAGGACAGTTTTTTGTAAAGCACACGTGAAAAAAAATGTAAAGCACAATTTTGCTTTACATGAGTGTCTACATGTCCTCGTAGTGGCTGGCTGCAGGACTGGGCCCATTATGAGTTTTGATTTCTAATAAAGGTGACACATTATGATTAGCTGCCAAGTAAATGGTTCTGCAGGATCCAGATCCCATCTTTCCTACCCAGTGGTGTGGAAGGACTTCCAAATATGGACAAATGTTCTGTTTATAGTTCAAATGTTGAGACTGCAGGTACGTAGCTGAAGAGAGCAAAGCAGATCAAGTCTTTATACTGAGGTATTATTTGTATGTATGAATCAATTTTTCTTATTCATCTGCTTCTGATCCCTTCTGAGTTTTTAGAAGTATAAGGAGTCAAAACATTTAAAAAAGGAAATACATCAAAATAAACTAGTTTCCTTGGATTTTGTACGACATCATTTCTTGGGTCCAGGTGAAGTCAAACACAACAGAAATGGTACCTCTTTTCTTGAGAGCCTCCATTGTAAATACAAGAGGAGACTTTATAAACAAATGCGATAATAGGAAAACACAGAGGAAAAGCCTAACAGAATTGAGAGTGGGTTCAGGAACTCAGCATTGCAACATCTTCACATCCTCATATATTCTATTTATTTATTATTTTGCAAAGCAATTTTCTCTAAAAATGTGCACACACAGAGGAAAAGTAATTTTCTAGATTTTTTTTTTTTTTTTTTAATAGTAAAGCTGCCACGTATCAGCTCAAAAAACCTCAGAGAGCTCAGCTCGCTCCACTATTGATGAGTCTATCCTCCATTTCAGCTTGCACCAGTGGTCTGTTCCAGATAATTCTAGTATTTGCCTCTTGGTCAAAGTGTATCTCATCTATCTCCTGCTATGCTACATGTCTGTGCAGCACTTAGGATGACTGTGTCCCAGTCCTTTACTGTCATTGTGATGTTAATAATAAAAATAATAAATCATATTGAGAACAACTGCTAGCAAAAGTAATATGGAATTTTTGTAAACTACAGTACCGTTTTCTAGGCTACTGATACTAAACTGGATTTTGACAGACAGAAATCAAAATAATGCTATCGGTTCCAACAAAGCTGCACCAGTTTACATTACATAATATGTAAGCTTGCTCACTTAAAAAATCGTGAGCATGCAACTTCTACAACTATGAATTTTTTTCTCATTTTCCCCCCAAAGAACTGGAAGAAAACTTACTGTCTACCAAGAGGAGATCTAACATATTAAATTAGATCATGGACCAAATATATTAAATCAACATCTGTGCTCCCAGAAGAGGCTTGCTTGCTGGCAATAATACAACCTGACAGCTTCAGGATCAATCATCTTATTAAAACTTTTGTCTCTCTCTCTATTTCTCTCATTCCTTGAAGGAGCTTGGCAAAGTTTGTTTGTTTGTTTGGTTTTTATACTTCAGAATTTCTCTGACTAATAACTCCATAAGAAATAGATTTGCCTCAAGTAGCTTACATTAATCTGGCACACAATAATGAATAAATATTTGAAATAAATAATGCATAATGTCTAAGTCTGATAATTATACTAATGATGACTGACATCCTCCTAGCACCTTTCAACCCCAAATCCCAAGGCACTTAATCGAATGACTACAGATTTGGGGGCTGGGGGAGGAGATGGGGAAAGATCCTGAGCCGCAGTAAGCAGTGAAAGCTTCTCTGATGTTGCTTGGACATCTTTAGCAAGCATGAAGTCTGCTTTTGTTTACAGGATCCTCACTGTATCTATAAAATAAGATGATTTTTTAAATAAAAATAGCTCCCTAAAATTTTTTTTTTATATGAGTGGCTTACTGGGCAAAGAGGTGTAAAAGGCCCATACTTGGCAGAACTAGCAGGGCAGTAGGTGGGTGCAGCACCTTTTGGAGCAGTCTATGCCGTGGTGATCCCTGTTTACTACAAGGATAGAAGCAGGTAGGGGTCTAACACAGAGCAGCCCAGGGAAGGCAGAAGCTATTGCCGAGGCATGGGATAGTGCCCCATTGCATCCGTATCACTTCTGCGCTGAAGAAGAGAGGGTGGCAAACAAAAAGCTGACGTCTTGGATAAGGACCAGCAAATGAGACTTACAGGATGCTGCTGAGCTCTCAGCGTTGCTTGGAAAGGACAACACTCTCCTGGAAAGCCCGCCAGCTCTAGCATGTTAATGAAGAGGTGTTGCACCATTCAACTTCTTGCTCCTTTGCAATCAGGTAGCAGTTCTTGCCATTGGTGTCAATGGTTATTGGAGGCAGGATTCAAACCTGGGTCTTTTGTAATCAGCTTTCCCCTCGACTTGATGTTTTCCAAATCCAAAGTAAAGGTGAGGGATAAAGGGATGAAGATGTGGCAAACTGAGGCATGACCCAGAGGATGCAATTTCTTAAAAGCCAGAATTGGAAAGAAAGTGATGACTTTTGGTCAGTATGCCTAGGGTGATTTGGAGGACGTTTCCAAAAGTCTATCTTTCTGCCAGAGCATCACTTTGAGCTCTGGCAGAGAAGGAAAAGCTGCTTCGTTTTTCCCTTTGAGGAATGAATGCCTCCAGGCCTCTTTGCTCCAAAATTTGCCAGGGTACCAGAACTTCTGGGCTCCACTGTTTGATGTAAAGCTCATGCACTGTGGGCTGTTTGGTTTTGGTCTGTTTTTATTTTTCTTTCTGCTGGCAGCCATCATGAATAAACACTGTATAAAGCTGTCAGTTGTTGTAGTAGCTAGTGGACACAGTAACATCTGACACTGGACTTCCCTTTCACAGTGGCCTTTTCAGTGCTGTAAAGTTTGTGGACCTTTTACAAGTACCATGGAAAGGATTGTGCCTTAAGTCAGGAATATGACAACCATTTTAAAAGCCTGCTTTGTCCCTGATTGAATTCTAATGGAAGTAGAAAAGCTCCCAAATACTATAGGGCTGACTCTGAACCCACATGTTCTGGAGGAGATCAATACAAGAGGAACACAGCAGGGACTTCTTCAGGGAGGTATACAAATTTATCCACGAGGTCATAGCCTTTGACGAGCCATATACATCCTCCATTTCATAAATGCTTCAGTGGGACTATTCACAAGAGGAAAGATAATACAATGATTTGCCTATATAAGCGTGGCAGACAGAAACACAATGTGCAGCTGGAGAGCAATAAGGGAAATAGATTTCTTTTTCCTATTCCTTTTCACTTTATTTCTCCTGCATGGCAGCAGCAGTTCTGTTCATCAATACATTGCCTCCTTCTCCTATATGGGGGCAAATTTTCCAACAGGCTTGAGCCTGCTGCAGGTAGATATATCGAATAATCTGCCTCTTTAAAAGAGAACTGACTTTTCATGAAAATCTGCTCTATGTTGGTCAAGTTATTGGAATATTTTCTATTTTTCTTTATACTCTTCAGCAAGCTATAGGACTAAGAACATTGTTCTGACTGTCATGCAACTGTCATTGCTCTGACTGTCCTGATCAGCCGGTGATTTGGAGAGATGTGTGTCACCTAAACCACATTTTTTTCACTGACTCTTATTACTGTGCTGGATATGATATTAAACCACCACCCATAAGATTTCTGTGCAGTCTCTGCTTGTGTTTAGGCTGCAGAGGAAGCAATGTCAACACAAGAGTGATAAATTGGAGGTTTCTTCTGCCGAGCACTTGCGCACACACAAACATTTCATTAACAAGACAATAAAGAAAACAAAACCCACAGCAGTCCCCATGAACATGTCAGTAAATTGCTTCAGGGTGAGCAAACACCCTCTGCATCAACTTCAGGATATCAGGGAGACTGGGGAGTTGCTGCATGTTGCTGGAAGCCTCTCCTGGGCTGCACGTTGCCTTGGCGAAAGGAGGCTTCAGAGTGGAAATCCTCCCCTTGCCCAAAGGGCAGGTCCTGCCGGCCCCTGTCTGGCTTCTGCTGGACTCCTGCAGCTCTCCAGGATTTGGTGCTTTGCCTGAAAACTGAGCCTATGAAGTTACTCAAGACCAAGTAGTTGGAGTGAACGCATTCTGCCACATGTGGTCTCACTTTGAGGACTGCCGGTGTCCCTCTCCAATTTAACTGCAAGTTTTGAAATTTTGCTACAGGGACCGATGCCCCTTAGGGAGAAGGAAAACATTTGAGTTCTCTTGGGTGTAACAAACAGTAGCAAATAATAGTTTCAATGCTGTTTATCTTTCTGCAATCAATTTGGAGAAGGGCTTAGGAAATACGCACAAACAAGTTCCATTAGGAAGTATGGTTTTTCCCTTATAAATTTTTTACTATAATTGAAAATATTAACTTATTTTGTATATTGCATTCCTCCCACAGTTTTTGCTATTGAGTACAACAGAAAGAGTGATAGCTTGGGATTCAGCTGTTTTCTTTTTGTTTCCTCTACTTATGTTTTCATTCAGCTGCCTTAACTTTGTAAGAGGCAAGGCAAAGTAATTTTCTCTTTGTTGCCAAGGTGGACTAAGATGCACCTTGATTTTTTTGAATATGCATTTTTACATTAGCTTTGTCTGAGAGTGTAACTCTATTGGCTTCAAAGGTTGTGAATCTAAAGAAAACAAAATACAAGAAAAGAGAGGAAAAAACCAGCTATGAGGCTCGTTCATAAAGCAGAATTTAGAAGGTGAAAGGAAGGAAAAGTGTTGAGGAGTACATATTTAAAACAGTAAAGAAGAGGAAAAGCGAATGATATATTAAACGTCATGAGATAAAAATAACACGGTATTAGTAGGTTGTAAGTATATTTCTTTTAGAGGGATTTTGGAAGGACTGAGGCTGGACTGTTTGATGAATAATTTTCTCTGTGACTTACTAGATAACAATTTCATATGCTAACTTTAGACAGTGTTGACATTCATATCCTCTAGTATCAAGGAGGTCTAGGCTGTCTTCACTCATCCTTATCACTTGCTGATTCAAATTATTTTATTAGGAGAATTCAGTGAAACTAAAAAAAGGTACACTTCTTTCCAAAGAAAATTTTTCTTCGTGAGTACTTGAATAAATTTGCCACCACTAACAAGTTTAAATGTTTTATGTTACACATTATTTCTGGACCAATATAGCAAGGTAATAACACTACCCTTTCTGGAAAAATCATCCACATACACCTGTCTTCCTACAGAAACTTTTTCTCTCCACCCTCCTGCATGCTGGGTGAAGCTGGCTCTTTAAATTGGCCAAGACCTACAGGTATGCTTTTTTTCTTTTTTTGGTAGTAGCTGTATCACAGTGACCCATTGCTGCCTGCTTACTTCTACTTAGTAAGTATTTTGTTTTATTTTATGTTTGGGTTTTCTTCTTTGTAGTGCTTAGGTGGTTTTTAGCATATTGGCTAAGAATATACTCATATCTGACTGAGTGCGTTGTGGGATGAAATAAGTAACTCTTTGAAGTATGCTAGTTTACATAAGCCTAAATCTTTCATCAAGAGGGAGAAAACTGTTTTTTTTTTTTTTAAATTAAGGGCAGGTGTAGTACCTTGTGTAGTATAGTTTCTTTAAACAAGGCACTGAAATAAAAGGCATGGATTCAGGAAAATGTATGTTTGCCTTGTAAAAAAATACTGAAAAAATGCAGTTGAGTTGTTTGTCTTGGTAGGTACGTTTCAGGCATACCTGTACTTCTTATGTAGGTTTTCTATATGGGTGTATATAGTTTCAAAGACTTCCTCTGTATTTTTAAGCTTTGGATGCTTTGGAGCTGTTTTTTATATTATGCAATCCTACATTCACGGTACTGCCTCTCCAGTCTTTCCTCAACCATAGCTTTTTCCCTCTTTTTCCACTTCTTTTTGCTGCTTTCTTTAATTCAGATTCACAAAAGTCCATGCTGCTTATTGCTCAAGTCTTTTTTTTGTTCTTTGTGGGTTTTTTGAAGTTTATATATGTATAATCCTGTGTCATGGGTGGGACTCAACTAATGAGCAGCTTGAAAATCTGAGTTCTTAGTCATAAATTTTCTTCATTTTTAGGTAGTTTTTCTTTCTTTTGTTCTTCTTTTCTAAATAGGATCAAGTATGGCTAGGAACTGATCTCACTTTTCTTTCCTATAGAAAGAGTTGGGAGGGTCACTGGAGCTCTTAGGTGTTCATAAATTACATAACTGGAATCTATTGCAAAAAAACAAAGGAGTGGTCACATCAAAAACATCTACAGTTGTAACCCCGTACTGGAGATATTCAGTACTTTGTACCACTGAGCTTCTTGTTTACTGTGTCGCTTATAGTAAATCTAACTATTTTCAGGCATATAATTAGTCTCTGCATGTGAGAAAATAACTGTTTCTTCAATTCAGTATCCTTCAATATAGCATAAACACCACCAAGACTCACTGTTGTCTCAGAACTAACTCTGTTCATGGAATTTTGATGCATTCTGACTCTTATTGCTGTTAGTGTCTTTACATCACAAATAAAGAATTATAAAATGAGGCTTTAGACCGAGCTATCTGTGCCAGATGAATCAATTCCACAACTTTTATGTTCCCTGTGTGGGTAATATTTCAGTGTCATTCTTTTTCATTTTTTCTCAAGCATTACGTTTTGTGTTTGTGTTTGATACGATGTCGGATGTTTGCACCATTGCACTCTTCTTCCCACTTACCTCCCAAAAAATACAGCAGGATTTTTACAGTGATTTATCTAGCAGTTCACTTGGAATCTGACTCTTCAGTTTTATCACTTGCTTTTTTTTCAGTTTTGGAAAATTAGTATTGTCTGAATACAGAGAAGGTTTTTGGCATTTAACATACAGAAAACTGTGCTTAAAATACCGTTGTTGTTGTAATAAACCAATAAAACCTGAAGAATTTGTTTGAAAGGCTGAAATTATATCCTTAATTTACACGCTTTCCTTCTCCATGTTAAGAACACTGGCGATGAAGTGTCATTCTTAACTTTGAATTGCCCAGCATCTGTTGGTTTGTGGCACAGCTCAACTCTAACATTATTTAAATGTATTTTTGTGCATCTGAATATTAAATGGTGCCCTGAGGATTCAATCCAGCAGCCAGGACTATGGTAGCGCCAAGGTTATAATTTGTCTTGTGCTCATTTTGTGTTCTAACATCTAACCAGTTCAATTAAAAAAAAAAAAAAAAAAAAAAAAAAAAAAGAGGGGGGAAGGAATCCAGATTATATTTGTGGAAATATTACAGAGGTAGGGTTACCAATCTGTTTCTTCTCTTTAAACTCTCAAGTTAATTCCCCAGAACAAGGATCCCTCAAATTTCTCACAGCACTTCATGTCAGGTTTGCAAATTGCAAGGGGAGTTCATCTGTTCTTGGTTTTCCTTACAAAATGAACAGCAAAAACACATGCATATGTAATATATACATAACATGTCAGCTGAGGAACACTGAAAGCTGAAATCGGTTTCTATCAGAAGAAAAAGGTGGAATTAATTTGAGAAGAAACCCAGTACAAATCATCTAAGCCTGCAAATGGTGGCAGATTGCCTCTGTGTTAAGATTCTCTGTTCTTAAGTGCTGCCATGACTTTGTATGGTGTTTACACAGGTTTAAATGGTAATAAATTCAGTACCTCTGTTTAAATGAACAGATTGGATTGCTATAATTTGGATTAAAAGTAGTATTAAAAAATAGGGTTCTTAAGAATGTGGGGTTTTGTTCATTTTTTAGGAGTCACAGATGTGTTTTTTCAAAAGAACCCAGACAGTTTATTTAGGTGCCTGGGGTTTTTTTGGGGTTTTTTTTTGTGGTGGTGTTTTTTTTCCCCCCCAGAAAAACTCTTCTATTTTCTTTTCAGCTATATGAGCCACTTTAATAGTGAGTAAACTCTGTATAAAACCTGTATTTTGTCTTAGCCTTAGATTTCACATCTGTGACACTATGTAAGGTTTTTTTTAATTTTATTTTAAAAAGATGTTTAGAATCACAGATGCTTTGAAAATATCATTTAGTTTTTTCACTCTTGGGATTTTATTTTTTTTTTTTAAGACAAATAAACTTCTTACAACACTTCAGGCATTCCAGTTTAGGAAAAAATGAATGCCAATACAATGTTGAAAGCAGTAAAATAATTGGAGTTTTTCACTGCATGTATTGCTTCTTTTGAATCCTTTTTCCCTCTTGCTCGCCAGATAACGTCAGCTGGTTTCTTCTCAGGGCGACATCTAGTTTTGTCAAGGGGAAGAATATGCCTTGCTGAGGCAAAGAAATAAGAGTAATCACATTCTTTCTTCACATTCTCTGTGCTCATTCATGTCTCTTCCTCCTAATTTTTCATCTTTCATATATGGCCTGGAGCAGAATCTCATCTATTTACAATAATGGGAAAAATATTGAAAAACAGTAGATCCTTTCCAAGCTCCATTAGCTAAGCAATATGATGCATGTTGACGGAAGGTGCTGACAGACTCTTGTAACTGAGGTCTGGAGAACGGTTCCATAATCAGTGTCAGCTCCATTGCTTAAAGATCACCTGTAATGCTATCACTTAAGAAGGGCACATGAGGGACACCATTGTTTGACTGGGCTAACATTGGCATGACACCTGCAAGGAACTTGATTCCGCACCCCTCTCTCTTGTGCTGATTTCTTGAGTGATGTCAGTGTCTTTGCAGAGTGTGCCTCAGGACCTCCAAGTACCATATTAACTTTAGGTTTCTTTGATGCTTCTAAGCAGCAAGGACATATGAGCAAATCATGGTAAATGCTGGAACTGCTTCAGAATGACCCCTGCAATCTCTTGAGTCATCACTGGTGTACTCTTCTTTACAGATTCTGTTGGCTCAACCCACGCTGCCTTGTTTCTTTACAATTAGTGTTTTGGCTGATCTTGAGGAACCTCTTTGTGAGACCCATCTGAGGCCTGTTGATTGCTGGTGGTGTCCAAGGCTGTATCACTGCATGTAAACATGTGCTTGGCTGTAAAATGTAAATCAACTTTGGGATGAAGTAGAAGAGCTGCAAACAGAACATATTTGCCTAGAACTATATAAGGGCAAATTAGTGAGGGCCAGTACAATGCACAAGTACCTACACAAAACCAAATGCAAAATAAGCTCTGGTTTGTGACATATCTTCATCCAGAAGAAATAGAGAAACAGACTTGAACAAGAGTGTTTTCTGTCCTACCTATGTTGTTGTTTTCCAAGGTGTTACTCTATTATGTAAGAATGATGTGCATAGCATAGCTGTCAAAATATCAAGAAAACACATCCAGGCATTTGCTGAATACCTGCAAATCCCACTGAAGTTAGTGGAAGACGCAGCTGCCAAGATGTAGCTCAGCTCGTTGAAGGGACTGACTACAGTGAGTAATAACAAAAGCAATAACAAAAGCAATTAAAAATCTTAACTACCTTGCAATGTCTATTTTAGGTTATGTGTCGTAAAAAATCAAACTCCATTTCTTTACTGGAAGTAAAATGAGACTAACTGTTGCACACCAGTGACTCTTCTGATTGATATCCAAAGCCTGTGTAAGTTTTCTGTCTTTTTTTTGGATTCATGGGACTTCTGGTGTTGTTGCCTCAGTAGCAGTTATCCTGGATTTTAAGAGCCTGACAGAAACAAAGCCATTTTTTTTTTAAAAGGGTTTAAAAGGATCATGCACAACTGTTAAATAAAAGGCAGGATCACTGAAAGAAATTAAGTTGCCATACCTGATGTTAACAGAGGACTGTAGTCAATGCTGATTCTGAAAACCTGACTCCTAAATTTAAACCACTGTGTCTGCAGGAGATTGGCAAGTAGGGACCAAATTGAGATAATGAGTTTATGATTAAAAAAAAATAAAAATTGCTTTCCTTCAAGAAGAAGTTGCATAAGGGCCTTGATGAACCCAATGAAAGGCAAGCTGTGTGAAGCCTCATAAGGTCTCACTAATGATCTCTACCTCTATTTGCCTCAGTGTATTACACACAGGTATGTATTTGCAATATTTTGCAATCTGTCCGCAGTAAGCTGCTCTTTCTCCAAGACCAGGTAAAGAAAATGATTCTGCAAGCTTCCAATTCTTGCTCATTAAAATATCTTAGAAAGGAAGAGGCTGCTTGATTCTTCCATAACTGCTTTATGTATAGATATGTTGACCAGTTGATAGATTATGTTGACTTCAGATCCCATTCATTTGCACTTTAAGTAAACCCCATGTTGTTTTAGCCATTTTTGCCTTTTGGAAAGATGTGAGTGGTGATTTTGAAGAAAACATAGGTGTTTGTGCCTCTGGTCACTTTGCTTCTCTTTCACATGGAAGGTCTTGGTTGTGAAATAACTCTATGGGATGACCTTTTGGACTTCTACTGTGGGGCAAACCAGGACTGCATGAGTCATCTTCTAGTTTCATTCATGAAATTCTCCAAAGAATTTCAATTTTACAATGGCTCTGCATGACTCTTCGTGTGATTTCTTATAATACTTTGTTCTACTAGTTTTAAGACCACAGTACATAAAACGAAAAATACTGCATTGGTTATTTTATTGATGGATGCTTGAACCTGCTGGGAACTTGGGCAATAGAATTGATCTTTTGACTAACTTTCGCTTTGTATCTCTCTTTAGGTGTGACCTCATAAAGTAGGCAACTTCCATACCAGTGCAGAATCATCTTTGTGTTACATTTTCTTTGAACTGTCATGATGTCCTTGTGTCCTTTGTGTGTTTTTTTGTTGTTGTTGTTGCTGGGTTTTGTTATCTTTTTTCCTTCTCCTTGATTCTCTTTTCTATCTCGGGCCTTTCATGTTCTTCGACTTTGAGTTAAAATGACTTGCATGTAGTCTGAAATATGAACACAGAATTTCATTTATACTTGGCACTTAATCAATGGAGAGCAAAGCTCAATGTTAAATTAACACTACATTGTTTTAGAAGAGCACAGGGAAAGATAAAGTGTATTTTCTTTAAGTTTTTGTGTGGATCTTCTGCCCAGATATGCCTGAAACAGTATGTGTATATGTGTTTGGAGGGCCGGTTGCTTTTATTTTGTTACAATTATGCCTCTTTCTTTTTTTTTATTTATCTTTTTTTTTTTTTTTTTTTTTAAGTAACATTAAGGCCTAGGAACATGACCCTCAGAACAAATGAAACGGTCAGTGTTCGGTGATTGGTTTAACATCCTCTTTCCATTATGGCCTGAGTCTATCCTACACAAGATACGTGGTCTGGGTGTTGCCTTGTATGGAGGCTAGACATGACACTAGTAGAGCTGCTGCTGCTCTTGGACTGCAGTCTAGCTGCTTTCTCTTGTCTTTAACTGGCTTTGAACACTAGACTAAAGGTTGGAAGCACACGCCACATCCTTGTGTTCAAAATACAGCACATGTGCACACACACAAACACAGCGTGAGTTTGTGTGACAATTATGCTGTTTTGATTGTTATCATGGGAATACAACAGTTTCCCACAGCTTCTCTATATGGAGCGTTTGGATGCAACAGTCTGGCAGCTCAGTATCTTGGTAAAAGTAGAGGTTTTTGCCACGTCAGGTATTTTGTCACATTTGTTTGAAGGAGGGCTTTGATTTTGGGCTTATAAAATAGATGGAAGTCAGCATCATCTCTGTAGTTATCTATACCTATTTGTTGACTCCCCTGGGGCAATCAGGCCCATGAGTAAGGTTTGTGTGCAAGAAAACACTTTATGGCAAACTTGTGTGCTCGCCATAGATGAAGGCTGAGGGAAGCTTGCTTTATATCCTAGAAACTTACACGGTAAGAAGGTAAGGAACAGACAAAGGGCAGTAGGAGACAACAGAGTGCCTTCTGTTATTAAAAACCTATGGGCATCGTGGGTG
Source organism: Leptosomus discolor (assembly GCF_034619465.1). Lineage (NCBI taxonomy): Eukaryota > Metazoa > Chordata > Aves > Leptosomiformes > Leptosomidae > Leptosomus > Leptosomus discolor. Next base: position 15,737,182 of record NC_141395.1, on the reverse strand, counting down.
ATGATTTTGCCTTTTAAAACTAAGTGGAGTTACACAACTAAATTTCATGTATGCTTTGGGAAAATATGAATGTTGATATTCATAAGAGTTTGTTTATTTGGTGAGACAGATCTTGCTGTTCTTTTCTGTTCCTTTCCTAGAGCTCTTGTGTATCACAAAGTTGAAGCATTGATTAAAGAAGATATTAACCATTTAAAGGCTAAAAAGTGTTCTTTTCCTAAAGACAAACTGTTCAGAGCTAGTAAGACACTTATAAGGACTTGTCTAGAATTAGTAAGGTCAAGAAAATAAAATTGTTTTCAATTGCATTCAAGGTTGGAAGAGAAGCTTTATTATTGACTAATTTGTTCTCTGGTTTAATTAATTCTGCGTATTTTTGCCCTATAACTTCAATTTGAGTTATGCTGTATATTTTAGAGAGCTTTTAGCCTTGATTCAGCAGTCACAGATAATGAAGATTTTACCACTGTTATTTGTAGTTTCTCCCAGTGGCTAATCACTTTTCTGTTAACAATGTGTTTTGTAACGTTACTGTGATGATTTTTTTTTTTTTTGGTCTGCTTTAAGTTTCCAGAGACTGGCTTTCTTTATCTTAAAAACTTGACCTGTCAGTTGTGGGCAAGTTGCTTTGCAACACTATATTGGTTAAATGATGTTGAGAGGCTTTCTTTGTTTCTGCTGCTTTACACAAGTGTTGGTTTGTCCTCTAATAGCTCTTACAGCTCTTCTGTGATTCCGTTCCAGCCTTGAGACTCAGCATGCTTCCACAACAGCCCTAGGCAGGACAACAGGCCCTTCTTCTCCCCAGTGTACTTGTCACGATATCATGCCAACACATTTATCCATAATATCATGCTGTGAGGTTGTTTTGGTGTTTTTTTCTTTTCACCAAACCTTACTCTGATAACTAGTTGCCTCTGGGATTCTGAAAAAAGTGTGGTGCTATCTTGGGGTTCACCCAGATGCTTTAACAGGTCATATGAAAATATGTGTTTGAAGAAGCAAAAAATATTATGAGTCCCCACCTCCCTAAATGTAAAATGAGGATTAGTGGAAACACTCAGATTTCTGCTTAAGTACTATGTTATCACAAGGTTCTGTAATTTTCTTCCTCTCTTTTGAGCCTTCCACCACAAGTAACTTTTTTCAGATATGATCCTTTAAAAATATAATTATCCAAACACTCACCTTATATTAAGCCGACCCAGTGGTTCTGTGCATTTAAAACTCTTAAATCTCTGCTACATATCCATTAGAAACAAATGAAATAATGATGTGGATGAAGCTAAACCAAAGCACACAATTAATTAGATTTCATTTTCTATTGTGATAGATTCCTGGAGCTCTGTGGGCACTGACCAAAGATACATTTACTTTTCTCATGTAGGGTAATTGGATTACTAGGTAGTATGAGTCTTTAATCTTTGCTGATAGAGTGAGATAAATGTCTGCTAAATACACTAAGCAAACAAGAGTAGCTTAAGAAAAGAAGTGACAAAAAAGGTGTCGTGAATAAAGAAGCTTAAGCAATATTTCTTCTGGTGATGGAGAGGGAAAAGCTGTTCTGTTGTCACCTGGCTGGTTAAACATACTGTGACAACAGGGGTAGCTGCTTCTCTGCACACTTTAATGATATCTCCCTGTATGCGCTGAATTTTGAAATGGGTGTTTCCTTCGAGTGTCTGCATTAAGTGTCTTTGCTTTCCAGTGAATGGGCGTCTGAAAATGCTTAAAAATTTTTTCTCTGTGAGGAACTCTGAAATATAGATTGGAAAAATTGACATGTCAGTATTAATTTCTTGGGTTGAAAATGGACATCAGTTTTTCATCCTGTGATCAGGAGTGAAAATGCAGTGTGTGCTTTGTATTTTGGGGTTGGGGTGCGGGTATGTGTTTGTTTCATTTTTTAAGATATTGGAACATAAAAAGAAATATAAAATGACTTTACAATTCTGGTAATTCATCTTACCAATCACCACCCTAAAAAACCAACGCCACTCATCTGTGACAAGTCATAGACCTGCGTTCAAGCAAAAACAGAGCACAAAAACAGAGAAAAGATTGTGGTCTGCTCTGTTTGGTGGGTGAAAATAAATAAATTGAGGTTGTGCTGGTTTGAGATTGGAAGCAATTTCCCATGGAAGACCTTTCCTCTCAACCTGTAATTTATGCCTTGCTTGAATACTGAGACAGAACCTGATTTCTTTTGAATACCTGAGAAGCACAGGAGGAAGCACAGATGTAATTCCCAACTGTGGGAAATAGATACTGAGATCTGAGTAACTCTGCAGAGCTCCAGGGCTGTCCCTATGTAGCCAGAGACTTTCAAAGAGACAGCATGTGGCCGCCTTCTGTCCACCTTCCTGTAAAAGCCATCTGAGCTGAGTGTTTAACTCATCCGCAGTGCTCGGAAAACCTGGCCCTTCAAAGAGCAGGTCTGGAGGACTAAACAATCAGTATAAACTCCAGTAAGTAGGCAGACCACCTCCAGAAGTATTGATATCCTGATGTTCTGTTTTGAAGGCAGTTCTGGGCTGTGAATGAGCCCAAGGAGTGGCTCACATTCTGGGGCATCAGATCACTTCAAATTATAAATTCAACAGGGATTACCAAATCCACTTGTTTAAGGTTGTTTGAATAGACATCCTCAATTTGCCCCATTTTAGGAAAGCCAGCAATAAAGAGATGACACCCAGACCAGACTCTAGAGACCAACTCTCCCTCTTTCTGGGTCTTTTTGTGTCTGTAGGGTTCTGGGAAACGCGCAAATATATCATGAACTCTTTCATAAATGCCAGAGAGGTCAATCTTCTTTCCTTGCTATTTCATGAGGAAGTGATTGATGCTTGCCACTTCTGTATAATAATAAAACATTTGCAAAGTTTATGGTCAATAAATTTGTGTAATAAAAAATGCATCCCAATGCTATTATAGTCCATACTTCCACTTCAATAACTTCACAGGCTAAGATAATGTATCTTTTAGTCATGCTTTTTTCTTTTTCAAAGAACAAAGACTTGAAATTTCTTTTAAGTTAGTGCATGTTAAGGTTAGTGTCTCCTTCAACTAGTGATTTGTGCTGGAGTCAAAACTGTGATTTTAATTTGAATTTTCTATGAATCTTTGCGAAAAAGCATGGTCTGGGACTTTAAATGGGTAGTAAATATTTTCGTGGTTTTTTTTTTTTTTTTCTTCTGGACACTTCTAAATACACCTATATTGTTTTGTGAAGTATGCCACAAAACTGGCTTTCTGATAGATATCTTTTAATTAAGTATTTTAACATCTGTAATCTAACCCAAAGCACAGTGGTATCACTGGATAAATCTTTGGTGTCTCTGCCAATGTTTGAATAAAAGCTTCAGGTAGGGCTGTTATAAAAGCACTCATCTTTAGTCAAGGCATAGATTTTATAAGGTCTTTGTTTTTCTTTGTTGTTTTGCTGGGTTGTTTTTGTTTTGTTTTGTTTTTTGCTGGCAGTCTTTCTTTTTTTTTCGTGACTTTGGATTCAGACAGAAACAACAAATGCGGCTGATAGAGGAGAGGACTCCAGTCCTTTTTCCACTGACCTGAATTTGTGTTAAGAACTGTGCAGGTTCCTAACTGTTTGTGTGAGGAAAGTAGAGGTTGGAGACCAGATTGATGTGACTTTCAGTCACAGAAATCCCTAACAGTTCCAGAACCACATTTCCACTAGCTTTAAAAATTAGTTTTAAAAATTTTAAAGGGCCTTTGTTTTCCTTATAAAACCTCCTATATGTTTGTTTGTTTGGTTGGTTTTTTGAGACTTTTGGATATGTTAGGCAACGTTTAGTCTTTGCTGTTTTCCTTACAATCATGATAGTTGGCATTTATTCAGTTGCCAGAACATAAATACAGTGATAGTGGCATAACCAGGCTCCAGCCAACACTGCAGAACAGGGATAGTTATTTTGCAGGTCCTGTGCCACATCTGCTAGCCTCGCCTGAGGCACCTTGAGATGTCTGCAATAGCATTATATCTGCCTGTGTGTAGACAACTGAATTGATATGTTAATGTTTGCTTTTGTTTCCTTTTGAAAATGTGAGGAGGGAAATAAAAATAGTCTGTATTGAAAAAGCCCTGAATTTCCCTTCATTATTCATTAAAAAATGAACAAGTGGGTGTTTTTCTTGATTTTTACCCCTCTTTTTTTCCTGAAACTAAAAATTTTGGTTAAGCAAACGTTTGGAAGATGAACTTGTGGAGAGCAGAAGCTACTCACTTCTTTTCAAGTCCATCTTGTAAGAAACTGTTCTCTAAAAACTCATTCTGAAAGGCAGTTGCAAGGAATTTTTTCCCCGTAGCATGTATCAGGGATATACATACTATTCTGGGATATTTGCCTGTTTGGGAATGCCTGTTCCCTGTTAGGTTTTGCAGGGTTGGTAGAATGATGGTGGGGAGACACAGGAAAAAACAGAAAAAAGAACTGAGACAGGAGGAAGGTGTCGGTAGTCAGGATCTCAGACTTTGACAAGGGATTTATCTTGCCAGGCTGAGTTTAACCAAATTATCCAGGATTCTCCCGAGAAAGATCTCCAGAAAACAAGTTCTCCGATCGTCCTAAGAAAGGTGTTGGCAAAACTGGAGGCCATATGGAACTGATCCTAATCTATCTCTTTGCCTTCCTCTGAAGCTGATTTTGTGAGATTAAAATTATGATTTAACACCTTTGATTTATGTTTTTGATAAAATTTTAAACACTTTTCTTCAAACAGACTTGTCAGATGACATGTGCCCTCTGCTTTGTCCTCATATGTTCTGCTTCATTTCCGCTGTCCTTGTGCATGCAGATGGCATTTGATGTAGCTTCCACTCCAAAAATGTAGAATTGCATTTCTAGACTGGTCCAGTCCCACACAAGAACTCATATCTTTGACTTCTGGCTTTTTCTTCTCACTCTGTAAAGGCCAGGGCAATATTTTGTGCATTTAGGCAGTCCTTCAGTCTTACTGCAGCTCTGGCACCCCAATTTATAATCTGTTATCAGCTGTTGTCCCCATTCTGAACTGCCCACAACAGCTGCCTACAGGGAAAACAGATGCCTCCAAGTTCTTCTGCGAATGCCAGCAGTTAATTTAGGCACAGAAAGATAGTTCATAAGGAGTCTTCCACGACTATGTGTAAAGTACTCGAGTAGATTTGCAGCTTTTGAGGATGGTGTTTAAAAGAAGAAAACACAGCAATTGATGGCCAAAAGGAGACTGTATGGGGGAGAAAATACACGGTCACTTCTAAGCTGCAATCTGCTGAAACCCAGAGGGTTCTTTTAAGTTTGTCTTTTCTCTGATATGTGTTTGTTTATTCCAGCAGAACATGTTTTTGTCCAGAAGATATTTTGTGCCTTGAATAAAACATACAGCTTTGCACAAAGGGTTTTCTCTATTTTAAATTGGTATTAACCATTTATGAATTTCATTGTGGAAACTGCACAAATAGAAATATGAAGCCTCCAGATCTTAAAGGACTGGGGAGGTCATAGTATCTATTTCTTTTCCTTGTAAATCTCGCATAGTGCAATTAAAAGAATTTGGGGCCTATTTCTAGCAGATAACAAAGAGGGGACAATTTTTACATCCCTGGACTTAAAGCTACTCATGACCTTGTTCCGTGAACTGTTACTTTTAGGTAAGGAACTTGAGCTTAAATTAGAATTCTTTTTCTTTGTATAGGTCCTCTTTTTGCTTCATTTATTCTATGATAGTCAAATTGAATATCACTACAGAAGCAGAATCACACTGTGTGACACTATAAACACACAATAAGCTACACTTTCTGTGCTGAAGAAGCAAGTAGGCCAAACAGATGACAGGACAAAGAGGAGGAGTAAAGAAAAATCAGCCCCATTGTAAGTGCTGGGAACCTGAAGCTCGGAGCCTATTCAAGGTCATTCAGGAGCTGTGCACCAGAGATGAGATTTAACCAGGCTTTCTGAATCTGAGGCCAGCATTGCAATCACTAGCATATCTCTTCAACCAGAAGCTTGCAGTCACATGACATTTGTGTTAATGCCTGACACTTGACTTCAGTGTTTCATCTTTGATAAGTCCACACTGGCCTCACTTAAGATGAAAAGATTTTTAAAAAAAGAAAACAAAACCAAACAACCGAAAAAACAAGGGACTGTTTATTGTGAAGGCCCCTCCATGGTATGTGAAAAGAGCTCTGTCAACTCACTTTCACTGAACTTGTGCCAGAAATTATCTGAGAAAAACCTTACTGTAAGGTTAAAGCCTCAACAGATTAATATGATCAGTGATTGCCTGCACTGCTAGTCGAGACAAGTGAGGTATCTTGCCTTTTCAGCATGAATAGGTTTGGTAAATGTTTCTATACTTTTTCCAGATTTATTTCTTTATGGTAAAAATCAACTGGCCTTATGCCAATACTTGGCTTTGTGACAATTCTCAGGAATCAGTCTGGAGAGCATGGGACTTCGCAGATGTTAAGAGAAAACAAAAGATCAAGGTAGGCTCATCTAACCTGAAGGTCTGGGCTATTATTATAATTATTATTACTATTATTATCAGCAGTAAGGTCTGAGCATTTTCAGATAATTCAGAAGGATTGCCTTCTACGGGTTTGATCTGTGGGATATGCCATCACATTGGGGGGGGGGGGGGGCACTTTTCACGATCTTAGTGTCTTTCTCATGTGCTGCCCAGTCTTTTAGGGGAGGGAAAGGGGGGGGGGGGCAGGGTGGGGAAGCAGAAATAAGGCTGTGCCTGCAAGACATACAGCTTGTGCAGATGTATCACTGCTGGGTAAAGTTACTGGAAGAGGCCACCTTGTGGAAGCCAATAACACAACTGCACATTTCTGCAAACCACTGTCTCATGAGGAGATGGAATTTTTAGTTTTGTGACTGATATTAGTTATTTACTGACTAGGCAGGGAAAAAAGCCCGTTTTTTGAGACTTCTGTCAGTGCAGCTTCGTGGGCTGACATAGAGAGTGCTTAAATTTTAACGTTTAACCTAATGGAGGCAAACAGCTTTAAGATTTCAATATTTTCAAGAATATCTCCTTCCCTCTCTTTCTCTCCCTTCTGTTTTCTCGTACCCAACTGCCAGTTCCCCAACAACTACTGGGAATCTGTTTATTTGTAATGCGTTTTAGAGAAGCAGCTTGTCATAACATCAGTGATGACTCTCCAGGTTTATAATATGTTACTTGTTTTTCTAGTAGTGCTTACCTCTGCTTCTACCCTTTCAAATGCTCTCATTGATGATAATTTTCTGTTTGGATTACATTCAGAAAACTATTATTATTATTTTTAACTATGTATTCAAAGTCAGTTCCATGTATTTATAGGAGGAAGGAAAAATAATAGCTGCTATATACCAAAATAACAGGTTCTGTGAACAGACAGCTCCTGCCAAGGTGCATAGGCACCCAGCTTAGGGGCCAAGCCACAACATAGAGGCAGGATATAGGGTACACTGACGATCTGGGATGTAATTTGCTCCTGTGTGTTTCAGAGGTGGGCGTGTTTCATGTATATCTTGTTTTCCCGTGGAATTTTCCTAGTGTAATCACTTTGACACATCATGTGTGTGAGTGGGACTGGTGGTCAGGGTTTGGATTGAATAGGCCAGAATCAGATAAGGCTAACAGTTCATAGGACAACATTTTAACAGGTGAGTTAAAGAACTAATTACAATATTTGTGTTTGTTTTCTTTGTTAAAGTAGAAACATAAATCCCGCATACCCCTACAATGGGATTAGTGCCAGACTCTTTTCAGAACCTAAAAAAGTAAACCTGTGGCACATAACATATTAGTAATATTTGTGTATGTTTTTCTACCTGAAAGGAAAGATTAAAAAGAGAAGTCTCATTAAAAACATATAATTCTATGTAAAACAGTTAAAATATTTTTTTAAATGTTTAAAGTCATCAAATAAAATAGAAGAGAGGAACCCGTTTTTCACTTGAGAGGAAACATGTCAAATGAACTGCAGATAAGCTTGGTGATTTTTCCATTTGGGGAGGAAGAAACAAGTTGGTTTTAAAGTAGCTAAATGAGGGTTGACTGGTTATGTGACATCTAATAAATTAAAGGAGTGACAGCCTGACTCCTGAGTGATTCTTTGCAGTCACTCCTGTTGGGATTCTATGGGGAAAAAAAATGTCATTGAGTCTTTCTCCTGCCTGGCATAGAAGCAAAGCAATACAGCAGAACCCAGAAAAGCAGACCAGTAATGTGGTAAAGCCTCCAAAAAAGAGATATCAACAAAAGATGTGCTCAGTCAAGGAATCTGACGGGTAATGGCAAATGATGCCTCATCACTCTGTAGAAAGAACCAAGAGTTGTTAGTCTGAAAACATCCTGTGTTAACACAGCTTGTAAATGAGTATGCTCTCAATGAATGGAGTTGCGGGTAAGCTAGTGTTAATGTCAGATTTATGTTAACATGCACTGAGGAAATCAATACAAGGTAACACTGTTTGCATAGGGTAAGCAGACTTCTGGCATGCTTGCTGATTTTGATTATCCAAAATTGTGTACACAGAGATGTGAGTTTGCACTGCATTGTACAAACCAGAGGGTAGTTCTCCTGTGCAGAGAAAGCAACACATTTCAATAAAGCATCATAAAAAGCTTAGAGCAAATTTTCTCTGTTGCTTGGCATAAGGATAGGGGCTGCCCTTTACAACAGCTTGTTTCTTTTGGTCTGAATCTTATTTGCTTACCCGTCAACTTGTTCCTGGGTGAGTCTCTTTAATCCTGCCAGGAAAGTGTAAACTGAATTCTTTGTGTGGAGGAGGGAGTGTGTGGGAAATCTTAGACGAAACTGAAAGGACTTACAAGAACCTGTTCTTAAGGAAAAAGTGCATGTAAGGATGCCTAAAATGTTCCTGCTTTTGCTGTGCAGTTAGATTTGAAAGGCTGTATGCAAATCTAGTCAGAAATAATGTTTGATCCTAACTGGACTGATTTTAAATGCTTTTTGAAATCCTAATCTCTTCTTCCATCAGTGGCTGAAATTTTCATCAGCTGCAAGATACAACATATTTAATAAAAAGATAGGAGAATTTGCATCTCTGAAGCTCTGATTTTTCACTCCCATACTGTGGTACTACCTGTTTTATACCTTTAATATCCACTTGTTAGTTTAGTGTAACTTTTTCCTAGGAGAGCTGTTAGTGCGTTTAGTCTCTCACCCCTTAATGAAACATGGATTGTTTACAGCTAATGAAGCTCACAGTAGCCCATTTTAATTTGAGGCTAATTTTCCTGGGCCCAACCAATACCTATAAACCATAAAGAGCATAAGTAGGGTCTGACTGAAGGCCTGAGGTTGTTCAGTCCTCAATTCCCTCTCCTGGCCTCATGCTGCTAGAAATCATTTCTTTTCATAATGAACTGAGTATGCGATGTTCCCAGCAGGACGGAGCTGTGGGGAAGCAGAGAGGTTTTGCCAGCCTTTGGCTGCTGTTGCTGCACCAGGTGTGATGGACCGGGGCTTCGGACTCTGGGAAAAGTCTTTGTACCCCAGAGGCAGGGCACACCAAGCTTTATATACCAGTTATGATTTTCTGAGACTGCAAGCTTATTTTTTCACATCCCCATGTGTGGAGATGTCTCCAGTTCGGGAAGTGCTATGTTGCAGCAAAACCCGTTGACCTGTTTGGGACCAGTTTCATCAAAGCAAAAACTTTCTTGGTGAGAAAGATTTGGAACCACTTCATTGAAGAGCATACTTCTTTCCATCCCTCTCCCACCCTGAAAGAGCAGGTTACTTTTGTACAGTGAACTGTTAGGATGTATTTCCCCTTAGAAGGGTTCATCAACCAGATCCCAAAGGTGCACAATGTCTTTTTTTGTGGTGGTAAAGTTCTACACAGATTCCTCTGAGGTAAGAAAAGTAAGGGGGAAAAAAAAAATGTTACTCTTTGCTACAGCTTCACTCCAGACACAACAGCATCTGTAACATTTAGTTCTAGACCATGTGATATTTGGTTTCTGCACTGCAGGATGAAAGACTGGTTTTCTCACTGTTTCTCCCAAACCCATCAGTATTAATAATCCAAATAATAAATCTAAAAAGGACTCCTCAACTCCCTGCATTACAAGAATAGCCTGTGTGTGTTATGTTTTTGTTGATATAATATTTCTGCTTTGTTTTATTCAGAAGCATTTATTTTTCCTTCCATCATTCATTTCACTCCATTAAGTTAGTGGTTCTGTGGGGATTCAGTTGATTAATGACTAATTTCCATCCTATGCATGCTCAAGAGAAACTTGCTCTCACAGTACTTCCCTCCAAAATAATATAATCTTAAAAGAGGCAGGAGTTTAGGGGAGCAAAACTTTAATGTGAAAACAAAACCCTGGTAGAACTGCAGTGGAAAAATGGGATATGTTGAAAATATTTCCATTTCGGTAGTTTCCTGGGTGTGAGAGCACTTATGCTGAGCTGGATGCCTGTATTCGTGCACTCCCTTTTGAGTGCCCTAGCAGCTGAAGATGTTACTGTTACCAACTGGTTGGTGTCATGACCCACTTGGAGGTTAAACCTTTACTGGCTTAACTGGCTGTCTGAATTCCTGCCAGCTTATTTCAGTTTTCTTAGAGAGCTAGAAAAGGATGGGTAAACACAGAATCATGATCTTTACTCCCCTGAGAGGGAACAGAAGCTAGGACGGCAAATGCATTGCTCTAGGTCACGCAACAGATTGGTGGCAGAGTCAAGAATCAGTCCCAAATCCAATTGTTTGCTTAGATCTTCATATTCACACTTGTGCTACGTGCATCCTACTCCTGGTATGACATTCTCCAAAATAGCCCATAAATACTCCCTGAACTGGTAAATGTATCCTCTGGGACATCAAAAACCAAGAAATGAGCAATCAGCTCTCAGCAATGACTGAAGAACATCAAAACCTTCCTGAAGATTGGAAGCATGCAACACTTCTGAGTGCCTCTGTCTTTGCAGGGAGGAAGATGTGGTCTTTGTAAATTAAGTGTATCTGAAAGTTTCTAGTAAAATTCAGGCAGGTCCTATTCAGACTGGTAATGGCTGATCTGTGAGGGAAAGTCCGGCCTTCCTCTATAGAATCACACATTTCTTTAACTTACACTATTTTAAGTATTTGTATGATGTTAATATATCCTTAATGATAACACAGAATTCAATTAAATACTACAGACATTTTTGTAAGTGTCCTTTCTCAAGAAATTAACTATTTAAATTAGTATGTAAGAAAGTGTATTCAAATTCAGGCATATATTGCAGACACCAGATCTGAATTTGCTTCTCACATCACAACAGCTATAGACATCTGACAAAGGACATTGACAAACCACCCTTCTCCAGTTACTTCCGTAATCTTCTTCTGAGGATGCCACAACCTTTTAATAGGTATTTCAATGCAATCAAACCTTCTTCTTTTTTTTTTTTTTTTTTTTTTCTCATCTGAGATGAACCAGAGGCAGGGTTCCATTGCTAAATCAATTAAAAATAAAACTACAGGTGCTCTTGTAATGCTGCTTGCAGGAAGACAGATTTCCTGATAAATCAGTTCCTCTGACACACTGTTAATGAGAGATTAAGAACCACATTGTACTCTGTGCCTGGGCCTGATTTTCCTCTTTGAGTGTAAAATATATTGGGGAAAACGAAAAGGTATAGTAATTCCTAGCGCAAAGTATAATGTTTTTTCTAGCATGTACATTTACCTATCAGTCTAGACCCAGATAGATTGTTAATATGTTGACAGGACCTTGCTTTGCCAACTTGAAGGATGCACAAAAAAATGATCTCTGATTACTAGCAGCTAAAGCATCTTGTCAAAATATTCTGAAGTAAACTCGTGAAGTAAGATGTCAAAAACGAGTATGCAGCATCTTAGCAGCAAATCAGAAGACAGAAGAGCTGCAACATGAGGTCAGTCCCCAAATATAGCATACCTATTTTGGACTGTCATCTTCTCCTGTATTAGACTTTGACCATGTGTCTATGAGTTGCTTTGTGAATGAAGTTCTAGTCAACTCTGTTGGATGGACTGATGTATGAGCATGTAGATTCTGCCTGCAAAGTATGAAATGCCTTGTAAGAGCTGTGGTGTGTCCAGTGTTGGCCGTGATGGGAAGTGAAAATGTTCAAATGTTGTATCTCTCTGCTTATGAATGTAAGATACACGTTTCAGCATCAAATTTTTCTGCTGTGGTGTTATTGGACTATATCAAATAGAAAATAATCTCAGCCTCCAAAGCAGTATGTCGTGCACTTGCCTTGCCTGTTTTACTGGGAAGTTATTATCCGTACTACGACTGGAAAAGGAGAAGCAGGATCCCTCAGCTGTCAAAGTTCAAAGTCACAGTGCAAACCTGACTTCCTCAGTCCTTAAACACAAAATGCTAGTCTGACGTGTAACAGCACACATTCCCTTTTGTTGTGCCTGGTCCACAGAGAGTAACCTCCAGGCTCAAGGTGAATTTGCAGCTGGAGCTGATAAGGTATTAAATGGCAGCAGCAAAAATTTCTAGACTCTTTTCTCTATCAGTGTCTCATGAATTTTTGCTATGATTTCGTTTCTGAGTATTGTTTGTTTGCATTTTAGGTTTTTGGTTTGGTTTTGTTTGGTTGGTTTTGGGGGTTTTTCTTGTTTGTGTGTGTTGGGTTTTTTTCCTACTGCTGAAGGCAGTGAGGCAGTGAGCAGGTTATGCTGTGTCTAGTTAGCTAGAATATCTTTCAGTAGAATATGGCCTCCACACTGGGCTAACTCATGATACTTATGTCATAATTCTGTGACAGCAGCTGAAATTTGTTAACAGTTCATAGGCAGACTGGTCTCACAAGATCATTTTTCTTCTATAGATAATTATTTTTCCCCATGAGATTTCACAAAGGCAGTGCATATGCAAACACACACAAGCATATATATTATATTTTTTTAAAATCCTCTATTTTTTGTTTCATTGGGATGTAGGTAGATATTCTGCATGTCTCTAGTCATACAGTCTGGCTTTGTTTTCAAAGTTTGTTGATCTCATGTTTTACTAGATCAGTTGCTTCCTGTTAATCCTTCATTTTTTTTTGGTACATCTCTTTGAAAAGGTATTTTTTATGTTTGACACAAATTGCAACTGGAATCTTTTTCGACGCAGTAGGTATCATGGCATGGTCCCTAACACAGCAGGGTAGGTCAGTAGTTAAAGAGCTTCATGTTTTGCTAACGTAGATTAGAAGAGCTCTACTGAAGCCAGCAGAACTGAATCAGTTTGTATTAGATGGGGGTTTGGTCAATATATTTAACGATGGAGTGAATGCTTTTAAAAAGTAAGTTAGTTGGATTTTTTTTTTTTTCTGGTGACTTGTTCAGTTGGCCACACCTCATATTGTATTCATGTTGAACTCTGTTACCACTCAGATGTACATGGACTTGCCTTCATGGGAATGCTGAGCTTATGAATATTAAGCACTCTTCTGTTTCTGTTTGAGGTAAAAGTTAGGAGCTCAATTGCTAGATGAATAGGCTAATCTTTAAACAAATGGCTAAACATGGCCTGCCAATGCAAAGTAATTGACCAGTTAACACAAGCTGGACCCCTCTAGAAATTGTGTTCCTTGCTTCATGATTAATTTATATAAATTCAAGATAATCTGCCTGACCTTTACTAATTAGTTACGAGGCAAAATCACAGATAAGTGCAACTCTACGTCCACATCGATTGCTTTAAGCCGCTTTTACTCATCTGTGAAAAATGGTTTGTGCAGTGCTAAGGAAGTTCTTATTGTGTCCTTGGTGGCTTGAGAGACGGTGCAAAGTCTTCTGTCCATAAAAAGTGCTATAGAAAATGGAGAAAAAAAAAAGAAAAGAAAAGAAAAAAAATCATTCCGGGATGATATTTTCGTCTGAGTGGATGTATTATCGAAAGTGCTGTGAACAAATGACTAGATCAACCCTTTTTACCACTGGAGATTGAATTGCTAAGTAAGATCAGCCTTTTTTGCTCAGACACCTGAGGTTGTATCATACCATTCCTGTCTAGTTGATAATGCCTATTTTATCTTCTACCTTTCTCCCCATACCCCTAAATATGTATAATTTGCAATATTTAAAGTCCTGGCTATCACTTCACTGAGCTCTACAGTGAAATCTCCACTGCTGTCAAAGGTACCAGGTAAAACCCCAAATAATTCTATGTTTCGCAATAAACCACCAAAGGCCTGTTCTCAAGGGCTGCTTGAAGAAGGCATTCCCTAGCACCAGAACAGCAAGGTCGTACCAGTCCTCACATCCCCAGCCAAAAGCCCTTTGGCCCTTGATTCTTACAAAGTGGCTGCTCACTACATTCATGTGCACCCAGTGATGGTGAACATTTTGTTTTCTGCGGGAAAATCTGCTTCCTTTTCCACAATGGGGCAGGTTAGCTTGTATCTCTTGTGTCTTCTTATTTTTATCAGCTGGCATACATCCTTCTCCATCAATGAACAACTCTATAATAGCAAGGCACTGCTTACAATGAAGTATTTCACTTGCAAGCCATCAGAAATGGTGTATGGTCACCAAAAGGACAATTTTATACAAAGCAGAACAGTAGAAGAAAAAAAAGTCTTATCAAAGATAAAGAAAACCAAATCAGAATGTGTGTTAAAGATAAATCTTATGTCGTGACCTTAAAAAACTCCAGCTGGGATTCTGCTATTCAGAATAGCCCTTGGAAATAATTTTCAAAGGTTAGCTGCATGTGAAAAAGGAACAAAATAAAGTTTGATCACCCAGGGATTTGCAAATATGTTTTTGGGAGCCACCAGAAGGCCCTGTACAGATGACCTGAACAGAGGAAGAAATAGTTCAGCTTTCCAAGGAAGCAAACTGGAGTGAGTGTTCTGTAAACATTTGAATATCAAAGGAGGCCTTTTAAAACCCAAGCCTTACTTCACAGGAAGCAAATTTAATGAACATACACCAGAAAAAAAAAAACGAATTGCAGGCCTGGAATACATTACTTCGTGAGATCATGCCACTTTGAGGCCTGTCACTTTCCAAAGACATTTCTGTGCAGGTTAAAGAGCAAGCTCTGATCTGAACCTCATAGTATGATTAGTAGGGCAAGAGAAAGAAGCTTAGGTTCAGAAAGGACCTGGATTAATGTGTAACATTTGAGAATGCACCTGGAGCCAGCTGCTACTAGAAAAACAGTAGACACTTGGCATGCAGTAATCCTTTCAGCAGGTTTAATGAACCTTTGTCTCACAGACAGTCCCTTCTGGCTTATAATTTCTTATTACTCTATATCCTTGCAGAATCATTTATTGCTGTTGTATCACAATACGTAAAAGCTGCATTGAAGCCTGGGCTTGGTTTTTGATGCATCTTTTCAGGTGGACAAAGATACACAGAAGCCTTAAAAAGCTGTCTTATGGATAGGTATCTTGAGTGCAACAGTTCCAGTTTGGTGAAGGTGAAATTACATTCCTACCAGTTCAGTACCACATAGCCCTGTGCAGCAACAACTTCTATTTACCTCTAATAAATTAAAAATAAAAGCATGAGAAAAAAACAGACCTTATTAATTTAATCTTTTTTCTTTTCTCTGTTCTGGAACTTGTACTAAAGTAGTAGAACTATTTTCAATCTCTTGGAGCTTCACTTTTTAAAAACAAACTTCAGATACATACATTTTTGAGCAAGCAGTGAAACACTGGTGCTCATTCCTACCCTGTGCAAGGTTTCTGCACATCTTACTGGCAGACACAAGCAAAATTTTTGTTTTAACATTAAAAGTACAAATGGGTTCACCAAAGGCTTAGACAAATTTTTTTGTCTTAATAGTAGCCTGTTTGTTACTTCCAACTCCAGATGTGTCTGTACCGCTAATTACAATAAATCAGGAAAATGTACTGAGGAAAAAAATTGCTCCCAATATGTCTTTGTTATTATATTCCTCAATTAGTTCTAGACCCCTGCTGGAGCTGGGAGGCTGAACTTGGTGTGCTCAGCTTCGCCCCAGTTCCATGCTCATGTCCACCTTACGTGTAAAACCTTTACAAAAAATAATCTGGTTTTGATATAGAGAGCCTGACATGGGAAGGAATAATATAGCTAAGCAGGAAATATAGAAGCAGGATCACAAGTATGATGGGAGATAAAGATGAAAAATAATTATGTCAGTATAGATCCACTGATGGCAATGAAATTGTGCTGATTTACACCAGCTGTAGTCTTTACTAAGGTAACAGTATAAAGGTATCAATGGGAGTATAGCAAATGTTTCTTTCTAGGCACAGTGGATTACAGCCAGCCATGACTGTGAGTTGCATATGCTTACACCAGGGTTTAGGTTGGCACAATAGCTATAAGCATGATGTGGCTTAGCAAATGATTTATGTTGGCTTTGTAGGCAGCTGACAGCAAAGATCTCCCAACAAAACTGTATCAGTGAGGTACAGGAAGAGAAGTGAGTGGCATCTCGGGTGGCACGGCCATCCAAATCTGTACAATGATATTTGTATTGTCTCAGTCCATCTGTGTGAGCAAAGAAAACAAGAAATGCAGGACTGGAGCTGTAAAAATCCTCAGATCAGGGGTGGGCAGGTTATTTCGTCTGGTGATGATCCATTCACCTGTGGAGGGTGTTGGAAGGGATGATTCTCCAGGGGTCATCAGGTAGGGATGCTGTCCCTGCATAGGCCACTGGATTTGGCAGAAAGGTCAGTGAGTTTGCAGCCTGGCTTCTCTTTTCCTGCAACTATAGAGGGAATGGTTTTGTCTATAGGTTAGCATCTTGAGAAGAGAAGATGGGGAAAATCCATTCCACCAAGAAAAACTGGTACAAGCTATCGTTGCTATTGTTTCCCCTGGGGTGCTTGGAAATGAACAAGTGGAGCTGAGATATTTAGTCATACGGTCTAATTTGACATCATATAAGGGTGTGACAACTTGGGCAAATCTAGAGAAGCAGCTCTGGCCCAGCAGAAAGTAATGAAAATGGAGTATGCCAGAGATATTGTGAAGGGGTGAGCTAACTGTACATCCCTGAAAAATAGTGAGTATGCACAAAATAACAGTAGTTCATATTTATCACTTATCTGAAAAAGCATGTAGTAAAGATGATCTGGGTGGCTGTTGTATGTCTTGTGACCTGACTTTTCTACTCAGAATTGGCTGTTTGCACTTGGAAAACAGGATGCTTTTCGTATTTTAAATTAACCACTTTTCAAGAGAATTATTCAGAAAGAATCGTGTTCCAAAGGTGTTGACTCTTTGAAATAATACTTTAAAAATAAAAAAGTCTGGCATGTGGCCATGGACAGAGACAGGACTACAGTTTAGATGAACTGTGTGTTCCTGGGCAAAGTAACTCTCACTGTGTTGCTTTGGCTCTGAGTGTAGCAACCAGGGCAAGACTGATGACTGAACTGGCCCTCAGAAGCACAGACAAGTCATAAATGTGATCTGGAGAACCAAAGCTGGAGTATGTGCTCATATGAGCTAGGCATATAGGGAGTTTAAGACAGTTTCCTTTATGGACAAAGCAGATATATAATGGTAGATATGTAAATATAATTATTATTAATACAAGAAAGTAGAGGAGAACGTATGTTGAGAATATTTCCAGTCACTAAAGCATGCACGGGAATAGATAGTAGTGCTGTGGTTAGCACACTATAAACTTCCTGTGTTTTATCTCTGAAACATTTAAGATCACCCATCTGCTTCTATTCTGCAAGCTGGCTCCTTCTTGTGAAAGAAATTGCTCTCTATACCTCATCGGGACATAATCTGAAATATTAGCTTGCATTGTTGCCTTTCTTTCTAGCATAGACCATATAAATAGACACCACCAAAGGATTCATGCATGGTCTGATGTGCTCTGGCACAGGAATATGCCCAGAACAAGCTTCCATGCTGTGAACTTAAAGAAACATATTCAACAGCAGGAGCAAGGGTGAGATGATTTTTTTCCCCTTTTTTTTTTTTCTCTTTTACCTTGTTAGTTGAGAGAACAAAGGAGTTAGGAGGGAAAACGTATGGGAGGAGACAATGTTTAGTATAAACTCCTTAATTTTGACAAGTGCTTGTCTCATTTCTCTCTCTCTTCTATGTGTGGAGTTTGTCTAAATGTCTCAACAGTGATGTTTGATAAAGACTTGCTCATAGATGATTCTGTACTCCCCAGCTGCTCTATAGAACATGACCTTTTTCATGCCAAATGATGTCTGCCTTAGGCTGAATTGTTGAAGCATTTTGGGAGGACAAAGAGGGGGAAGTATAACTGTTATACATAAAAAGGAAAATGGAGGGGTTTTTTGGTTTTGTTTTTGTTCTTGTTTTTGTTTTTTTCCTAGCACTGACAAACCCTAAGTCTCCTCACTACATTGAGAAAGGTAGCAAGAGCAGTATCTTTTGGATAAATTCATCCTCTTGTAATTCTACAGGATGACAGCACTGTCATTCCAGTCTCTCTGGTTTTAGAGAGAAAAATTCTAAAACCTAGGCCAAGTTAGAATGCTTTTAAAAGAACTGTTTGTACATCATTGTTGGCTGCAAATTCTCAGAAGATTGCATGTGCAAGGTTCAGTGCTGATTAGGTCTGCAGGTGTTGAGCAGGACTTTTGTTATGCTGTGAACCTGGAGAGCTTGGCCCTTCTGGGTGTTTAAGAGGATGTCGACTGCTACTGAAGCAACGTGCCAAAAAGTACAGAAGAAATTCATAGGGTAAATCAAAGGTATTAGGTCCTCAGAACAAACTTGTATCACATGACAGGGCTACATACACACCTGCTAAAGAAAGTAGCTGAAAGCAACGAGCCCAGGGGCTGTTTTTCCTGAGATTTCTTCCAGTTCTGGTTACACAGAGGTAGGTCAAAACCAAAATGCAAACAGGAAGTCACAAAATCAAGGAAAGGTAGAAAGCATCTGAGGAATTAGCAGGATAAACATCTTCTGGTGGATGCAGTTTTTAATCAGTTTTCTCATGTGAAGGATTATTTTGTCATTGTGGGTGTGAGACAAATTGTGTGAAGATGGCGGGGGAGAGGATCGGAGGGGGGAGAATCATACAATAAAAGCAACCACTCCCTGAAAAGAAGCTTCCAAATATCTCTTTAATCTTAGCCTCTCCCCTGCATCCCCTGCTACTGTAATACCTCCCATCTTCTCCCTCCTTTCTCTTCTCACTGATCTCCTGTGCTGAGAAGATGAACAAATTCAGAAGAAAGTCCAGGACTCTGCAGACCCAGCCGAACACTTTGATGGTACTGATGTTATTACCCTTAATGTTCCTAGTATCACTACAGCAGAGATGTTCCTGTAATGTTTATTGAGGAAGCCTATAGTCGAGGGGGAAAAAAGATCATTCTTCCATGTTTCTGATTAAAAATGGGAACTGAAGCAAGGACTCTCCCATCCGTGCAGTTGTTCTCGGCTTGGGTGACTGAGGGTTTGTGGTTTCAAATAGCGATGTCAGTGTGTTTTTAAGGTTCTGTGCAAATGTTACTATGTGGGTGGGCATCTGTCAACAGTCTGTGTGATGTGAGTCAAAAGTAGAGAACGTCATAGAGTTCGAGACTGAAGGTGTGGGCATTTTACTGTGGGTGTCTGCTAAGGGTGTGGGAAGAGGGTATATTCGTCTGTATGAAGTTTCAGGTTTGTGTGGCTGGACTGCAACCAGTATCTAAATAATTTCACTGAACCCGAGACCAATGGCCTTGCCATAGGACCAGCCCTCCCAGGTCCCTTTGGATCCTAGTATGGGGTTCCCTCTGTGCTGCTGCAGCGTAGGTGATGAAGCAAATTTGAAGTTAAACAAAATTAGCAAGTCTGTCTAAAATGCAGGTGATTAGGAGCCAGCAAAAGGCTTGGAAAACATACATAATCCTGAGTCCTTGTTTTCTTCTTTTAAAGAAGAATAATCACACACACAGACTTTTTTTGTACATGACAAAAGAAACTGCCTAAGGCTGATTTCTATGTTTGCATTTGCTCATTCTAATTCTACTCTGTTTGCTTCAGCAACTTTAATTTCATTTTAATTTTATCTGATTTTCAAGTCAATATTCTATTGAAATCAGTGATATTTGGAAATCTGAATTATCTTTAAAGATCTGAGCCAAATTATTTTTTTTCAGAGCGACAGGAGGGCTTTGGATTAAACCAGTGAATTGAACACAGGTCTTCCCAGTCTTAAAGATACCCTAACTTCCCTATCCCACAAAAAAACTATTATAGCAACCAGGCTGGACAGAGATACTCTCTTCGTGATGCTTGGTCCAGCTTTTCAGCTTTTCTTCTTTCTTCTCTTACCTTATCTTCTAGCACCAGCAAAGACTAGATTTTTTCACTTCAGCAGTGTCCTACAAGTATCTTCCTATCTAAGGCCACCACTAGTCTTATTAGAACAGAGGTTTTAGTTTCTGTTTTCTACTAGGGATAGGCATTGTGTAATGCTTGTTTTTCTGCTGTATTTTTCATCTTATCAATCTTATTTATATTCGTTCTCTTTCCCACTTAATCAAACTTCTGTACTACTCTGCTAGTGGGGTGTTCATTAGTTGTAAAGACTTTAAAAATAAATTAAACAACAACAACAACAAAAAACACTTTAAAAAAACAGGGTGAGAAAGAGGAACAGGATTGATAATATTCCTCAATTATCTCAAACTTAATTTCACCACCAAATGTAATGCAGAGTGCAAATACCCTTCACTTTGATTTGTGATATAGCAGCTCTTGAAAGTGCTTGGTGGGAGAGGTGCTACACATACGTTTAATTAAGGCCCTAAATTGCAAACACTCTCATCAAACAAGACAGACTCAGGAGGCAAATGGGGGTCTAAAGATGTGAATAAAACTGGATAGTACCATGGACTAGGTCAGTAGTCAGGAAAGACGACAACGAAGCCTGCCAATTATGAAACCAGCTAACTGGCAGTTGATGTTCGGCCCTGTCTTGCCCAAGCCGCAAGGCGGTGGCAATCCTTGGCCTCATTTGAAAAAACCATCATAGAACAAGCTGGAATTAAATAATGAACAATTACCATAACTCTTGTTCCCCTATCTCCTGCACTAGAATAGAAAAGTATGTTTATACAAGAGCAGTTTTTACTGTTCTTAGACTTTCCCACTCTCAGCTAAAGATATTAATGTTATTCTTACAGTATTTATTTATAAAGAAAATTTATTCCATTTGGAGGGTGACATTTATGCTGATTTTACCACAGCCTTTTCACTGCCTGTGTCTTTTATTATAGCTGTATTTCTTTCATTGCCTGATGTTCATCCCCACTTAGAAGTAAAATATTTTACCAAGCTGACCATCTGATGAAACATTTTTTCTGCTAAGTTCAGAATATATTTACGAAGCAACATTGGAGGAGTGAAGGCATATAACATTTTCAGACAGTGTGCCACAGTATAAGGGTGACAGAAGTTTATGGGAGATATAAGAGAAAGGAGGGAATCACTTCCTCAGGATGATTAAGCAGATTTTTACAGCACAAACTGGACACATGAAAACTGTGTATCCATTAAACACAACACTTCTTTAGATCTCCAGGCGGCTGGAGATGAATGTTTTAGTATTAATTTTCACCTAGCATATAAATGTTAGATCAAGCTAAGGTTTAGGATATATCAAGTATTCTTAAAGTTTTTTTTGTTTTTTTTTTTAAAAAGGCCTGAAAAGCAGGGGTGTTGGAATTAACCTTAGAGAAACCCTTGCAACTACAATAAAGTGAAAATGCAAAGTGAAATCTGCAAGACAAGTAAACGAGAAGGTAACGCAAAGCTGAACATACAGGCTATTTAGTCTCTGCCATCTAGTTTTGCTTCATAGTTCTTTTACACCATTACAGGAACTGGTGAGAACTGGGAGAAGTTTCATTCTTTACCTGCGTCTTGCCTCTCCCTTCATCCTCAATCTTGCTTCCCACAGCAAAGTAGTCCGTGCTTCCCCTTCTCCTGCTCTATTCAGGAGAAGGGGAACAATTGGGCTTCACCTTCCCCATGGGGGATGTGTGCAATGCAGCCTAGGAAGGAGGCATGCATCTTAAAGGCTCTGACAGATGTCCCAGGAGATTCAGAGAGACTGAGATTACTCGTGGGTCTGGCACAGAAACTGCTAATTAAGGTGAGAGAAATGAATAAAAGCCAGCCTGGACGAGACTCAGTGATCAGTGAACAGTCATGGTGCCGGTTGTTCTCCCAGGCATATTGTGAAGCTGCTTTTTGCCCACTTCAAACTAAATACAACAAATCCAGTACGTGATTGTGACTTTAGAGTGAATTTCCTTGTGTGATGGTAGAACCAGGACTAACAAAACCTGTTCTCTGGGGTCTCAAAGCTGCCCCCAACTCACATCATTTCCTATGCAACATCCCGTTGTCATCACCCTGAGCTGCTTCTCTCCATTAAGTTCAGATCCTGTGTGTGACGCCAATTGGATCCTGACCTTTCTTGTGCATACATGAATCAGGTGCATTTCTTGGGAGCTAGACCCATACTTCTGAAAGCAACTAGGTAAGCATGAAGCAGGTTGGCTTTTATATTTTCTACTCAATACCATGTGCTTTGCACGTATTCCCCCTCATCCTCTTCCCAATCTTTTTCACAGGAACAAAAAAAATGCTAAAGTGTAGGAGATAAAAATCTCAGCAGCTTTACAGGTTTCAATTAAACACATCTATTGATGTTATCCTCATGTGCTTATTTATAAATACAATTTATTCTCTTCTGTAAATCATTCATGCAGCTGCTGCTGCTGCTATGAAAGTGCTTTCCTTGACGACATATTTTATTATCAGCATATTTCTTTAGCTACTTTCCATTCGTCCTACCTTAGAAATAAAATATTTCATTGAAATGTCCATCTGATAAAATATTCCCCTTTAGACATATATTTACTCAAAGAGCATTTGAAAAGTAAATTTGTATAATATTTAAGGCAGAAAGTGGTGCCGGCAGCAATAAATTAGTGGTAGGCTAACCTGCAGGTTTGTAGGCATTCTCTTCCTGCAATAATATACAGTGTGTCATTGTTACTAGCGATATACATACTCCTATAGATCCGAATTCAAGAAAGACTTATGCGCATGATTTGAAGTCAAGTGCTCCAGTTACCCAAACTGGAAGGGGCATTAAGTATATTTTGAGCTGCAGAGTGAAGCTTCGCTGGGAAGTTTGGGGCTCATAAACCCATGTCCTTTATAAGTTCCCAAACTGAAAGAGCAGAAGAGCTTCAGTTAAACACAGAAGGGAGTATTTATTACATGTAAGAATGTTGTTCATTGCAAATTTAAGCATGGCTTTTAATTTAGGACAGACTGCATTTTGCATTCAGGGTTCAAGCATATCCTAAAGGCCTCAGCAGAATTTCCCATCAACCTGTGGGGTTTTCACCAGGGGCTGAACACGGTTAGCTGCCAGTGCCTGCGTTTCAGTTAACAGTGCTGCTGGCGAGTTATCCTTCCCTTTGGCTGCATTAGAAATCTTGAAACCTGGTTTGTTCCCCACTCACTGCTCAAGTATGAAAGAGCCACACACACCCATAGCTGAGGCCAGAGGAGTTGCTAGCAGTTCACTTTACGCAGCTCTGCAGTGCAGATTCCTGCTTTAATTCATCCATCCACTCTCAAACCTTTTTCTGTAGCCTCAGCTACGTGTTCACCTGGTACAAACTGCTGCAGCTGCTTGGCTTATGTGGTGAAAGTTCTGCTCCCTGAAATGCTATAATAAGACTTCAGTGTGAGTGAACTCAAAATTTGTGAACACTCAAGTGTCCTGAATATGATATACATCGTGAATTCTGCAGGCCAGAAAACAATGCAAGGATTTACCTCACTATACATGAGCCCATTTCCACAATCTCCTGCTTAATGCGTTACAGTTGCTGACCAAGGAAGCCTGAAAACACAAGGGGATTGAGTGCAGAGAAGAGTCCCTGCACTCAGGGTTGCTGTTGTGGGTATTTTGGCAACTGGGGACTATATGTGTATTACAACAGACAAGGGACTATTCTGTGTCTGACTAGTGTTTGTAAAAAGCCTTGCAAAAAGTAAGCTGTGTGTATTATTTTAGCCCTTTAGTTGACTCGTTACACAGTAAATAAAAGCTCTGTAAGCTGGGGGTGGAAAATACAGATGGATGTGAACGTAAATAACTCATATGCACTGCTCTTTTCTAAAATCCTTGTTATACCGGTAGAACATGGAAGGAAGCTTTTCTCTTTATACAGAAATCCTTTTTCTACAGTGAATTTTATTATTTTTTTCTCTCTAATGTGATCTGAGTTAGGCTTTCCTAGAGTGTGCTAAGAAGGAACAGAGAAGTTTTGCCTCTCAAAGAAGCCAGGCGCCACCTGCTATCTCTCTAAGGCTCTGTTATTCTCACCAGAGGCAGCAGCTGCCAGTCCCTTTACATTTGGGAACTGCTGCCTTTCATGGGTATTTCACTTGGGGTCCCATGGATCCCATCTCCTTTGCTCCTTGCTGTGCCTGACTAGTGGAATTTCTTTCTCTCCATACAATTAAAGAATGGTGTGTTATCACTCCTTAGCAAGATTTAACGGGGCTGAGGTACAGGGAACTTAAATATCAGATTTGTGTTGTACTGCTCAGCGTGGACATGGTAGCTTTCATCTGCGTTATCTCAGAGATCCTGCTTTCCAGGGTCCAGATATCCCAAAGATCCCTGCTTTTCTCCCTAGTAACCTCAATGTATGCTTTTAAAGTTAAATGATACTGGAATGCTTAACTTAAACAGAAATAGTTTATTTTCTTTACAATGATTATCCCAACACTTCTTTCATATAATCTCAGCGAACGAGGAGCTGGTGGGTTAGATCTGCATGTCAGCAGAGCTCCCTTCCCAGGGGTGTGCCCTATTCACCATTTCGTGCCCCTGTTAAATGTGTAATCCTCTGTTTCTGACAAATTAATCTTTTTCATGAGAAAGCGTTAACTGTGACATTATAAGCAGAGGATTATGCTTGCATGCAGTGAAGAGGTAACAGGGGAACATGCACTTTAAATGCTCCTTGAAGTTCCTGTTTCTTGTGTATCTTAGCAATAAAGATCTATGGAAGGGTGAAAAATGAGAATTTCTAAGATTAATATAAGTTAGCACTTACAAGGTATTTTTTGAAGACACAGTAAAGTCTCGTTGCCCTGAGAAGCCATCAAGTAAATGAATATCGCTTCTTTGAAACTCTGGTTAGGAATGTCTCATTGAAGCAGATTTTGAACTTCAAATTAAGTTTTAGATAAAAACCACAGGTTTGAGACTAGAATGAGAAAGTGGATGTAAAATTTATTGGGTTTTTTCAGTGCCTGTTTTCCAGCGGTAAGCCAGACTGACATGGACACCCTGTCTGCTGGGGGGTAACTGCTTCACTGTCACTGGGCTCAGGTGGCATATGACCCGGTGCGGATGAGGACACTGGCCAGATTCAGAGAGCTTCCTCACATTTTCAGCCCTTTTTATCACTTTGCCTCCTAATTTTGTCTGTCAACATGAATCTTGCATTGAACTCGGCTCATGTGTGGCTCCCTGCAGGGTTAAGGCCGTGATTTGTGACACAGGTGCAGGTGAGAAGCCTCAGATGTAAACTTAGTTTGCTCTGTTGAAGGGAGCTAAAACATGTCTCCAGCCAGGCTTTCTTCTCCTACTCCTTTCCCCTGGGCTTTTTGAACACAAGATGATTAGCAGAATTCACTGCAAGATGCTTGCTGCTCCTATTACCATTTCTGTAGTTCTCATTAATTTCACAAAAGCTTTGTTTTGTCTTGCAGCCACTGGCAGCAGTTCATGGAGGGTGGAAGCAGGAGTCCCCTGAAGTGAAACTTACTGTCTTAGAAGTTTTACAGTTGTGGAGTGTTCAAGACACAAATATCTTTAGCTATTTCATTTATGTATATTGATGCACTACCTGTGCACTTGATACTGTGATATCAGAGCTCAGACTGTAATGTGAAGCAGCATGGTGCAGATATTACTAATTTTTCACCTTTGCCTTTTTCTTTCTAGCTTTCTTCTTAAATCTCAACTGAATTATCCCAGACTGAAAAAGTCATTGATATAGTACCTCTCCAATCATTTATACTGAAAAAAAAAAAAGGGGGGATCTTACTCCGTTTTGTTATAAAACACTAGTATCCTACTTCTACCCTATTACCATGCCAATCAGCATTTGTCTTTTCTGTGATAGGATGGAAGAAAGACTAAATGTTGAATAGACATAGGCAGCATCTAATTGCTAAAAATATTTGTCCTTGGATGTAGCTGGACACACTAGAGAGTAAGGCTGGGATACTTAAACTGAGGGAGAGCATTCCTGCCTGTGATCCTAATGATGCAGAACACAGTGCAGTGTCTATAATGACTGATACAGGCAGTGAGTATAGTAGAAAACCATTTCCAGTTCAACTGTCTTTTTGCAATCCTTTCTAAAATTTTCTAAAACATCCACTTCTTGGGATGGTATATTTCTACAAAACTTTGGAAAAAATCCTGTACTATGTTTTAAAGATGCATTTTAATTAGTATGTGCTTTTGAAATGAAACCCTTGGTCTTCAAGCAGTGAAAGAGAGAAAAAAGAACAACCACAGACTGTAAATATTTTTATAACATTACAGTGCCTTAATATATTTAGTGTTTTTTTTTTTCTAGCAGAGATTTTGAGTATTAAAAATACCAATTGTCTGATTAATTATAAATTATGATTTGATTTATAAGATGATGTTACATATTAAATAATGCCAGATGGTGCCATGAGGGCATTAGCTGCCCGTAATAGCTTCTGGATGACAAGGGAATTAAAAGGGGACAGAGTCCGGGAACCAAATTAAATAAGCAGTGAAAACTCTGCTAGAATAAAAATAGGTCCCAAAGCATCCCTCTCCCTCTCCCTCTCCCTCCCCCTCCCCCTCCCCCTCTCCCTCCCCCTCCCCCTCCCCCTCCCCCTCCCCCTCCCCCTCCCCCTCCCCCTCCCCCTCCCCCTCCCCCTCCCCCTCCCCCTCCCCCTCCTTTTTAAAAAAACACTCCAGAACCTACTTTTTTTTTTTTTTTTGTTATGCTTTCAGCACATACGATTACAGCCGTACTCCAAAGGCAATACAGCATGGTTCAAATTTTCAATATCTTCATGTGCCCTATAAGCTTCCTTCAGTATGTTTGCATTAGTTAGTAAAAAATCTATTGTTACATACCACCATTTGAAAAGTGTTTTGGGATTTAGAGCAGCCAGGTTTGTTTCTTGTGCTACTCCTGGGTAAGACAGATCTCTTTCCCACATTAGCACTAGTGGCTGAGGTGCATGATTGCCCTAAAGTACAGTTTCTTTTCCTATGCAGAATTAAATGAAGTGCTACGTTGACTTTACTTATGAATCTGAGTTACAAGGACAAAAACATGCTTATACACAGAATGCTCCAAGTACTAGCAAAGTGAATGAAAAAACTTCCTCTCCCAAGGGTGTGAGGGGCAAAAAGAATAGAGCATGTAAATACACAGATAAAGATTTCTTACATAGATATTATTAAGGCAAAATTATAGTGGGGTTTAAAATAATTTTCAATGTTGATTTTTGAGTGGAAGTTGCCTGCGTTAAACTCGTGGGGAAGGGGATTCAACTTCAGCACTGAGCTGAGTATATTTCTTTTCCTGGCCCTTAGGTCTGACTTAATGTCAGTTCAGTGTGTTTAAACACCTACCACTGCCTGTGTTTTCCTTTTCCATGGTTATTTCCACTATATCTTGCGTCTCACAGTGATATTCTGGAGTCACTTAAAATACGCATCTTACAATTACAAGCTTTATTTGGAGTGGAATTAATTAGGAAGTAGTTCTTTGTCCAGTGATTTGTTACTGTTGTGTGAGAAATGTGTGCTGATGTAGTAATATCTCCAGAGTACCCTATTCGCAGCTGCCCCACCAAGTATATTCTCACACGCTTCTAATTTTAAGTTTGGTGTCCTTATTTGATATCATTTGTTGAACATCTGCAGAGACTTTCCTTTTCCATCTTGCTATACATGGATTCTAAAGTACCAGGAACATAGGGAGGGTGTGTAAGAGAGCGAAAGGTTTGTAAAAATAATCCTTGTCATGATCTGCAACAAGCATCGAGGAGCCTGAGAAGGTGTTTAGGTTTAGCAAGTGTATCTCCTCTGGGAGCTGTGCTTCCTTTTATTTGCAACTTTTTTTTTTTTTTTTTTTGTGAAGAGAACAGTGAGGTAGCAAGACTATCTTTTGAATTCAACCTCATGTATCTTATTTTGAAGTGTCTGATTCAAGAGCGCCAATTTTTTTTGTTGTACTCTTGATGTTCTTGTTTTGATATATCATCTTTCTGTTGAACAATGACTGATGACTTCAGGCTCTGCCTAATATGCAATGTTTGTAAATGAATCAGAAAAGCAATGTTGCACGTATTTGCATGAGAAGATAATGTAATGAAGTTGAACAAATTTTATCTCTGAAATTCTCTATTTAAAGTACATTGGTCTTTAATGTAAGATGATGTAAAAAGTGCTGGGCCTGGACTATTTGTCTTAAACTTGGAATTTTCAATGTAGGTGATTCCAGTATTTCCAAGTTTCGTTTAGTACTGAATAAAACAAAATTATACAATTTATGAAAGAAGGGAGGAAATTTTATATTATTTTATTTTATATTTTATTTTAATTTGAAACTTCCTTAGTAAGCTGTCTGTTCCTGATAAGGTTAAAACACTTGATTTCAATGTTTCATTTTAACTTCTATATTATAATAGATTTTTAATGTAATAAACAGTCCATTTAAAGAGGAAATGATGAATTTCAATCACTAAGAAAATTCCAGTAATTCTGGTACACATATAGAAAAAACTGATCCGCATTTCAGTTGCAATATTATAATATTTCAGAAGTATTTACTGATGAAAATAACATCATTATTATTATTATTATTTATTTCTAAGAATCATGTGTTTGCAAGTTCTTAAGCCACGGTTTTCAATTAGTATCCAAAATTCATAGAACTTGTGTATTTCTACTCAGGCTCTGTGTACCAAAGACAGTAAGAAGAACTGTCTGAATCTCTTGAAGTTCACACAATCAGTTTTTAGCAGCTTTTTTAAAAAAATTATTATATTTTACAAATTACTCCTGATACTGCTAAGCTTCAAATAAAGACAATTAATCTGAACTTCACCATAGTTAGAAGGTGTTTCCTGGAACTGCACAACCTCAAATTGTGATCTTGTCACATCTGATAAGAATCTTATAAGATTTTACTTGATCTAGTGTGGAGATACAAGTTTCTCTCAGGAGACCTTAGAAGCATGCGTGTATGTACTTGTATATATATTTTAATACATATTATTCAAGTAATCAGTACTTTAAAACAATCCTCTTACCGAAAAAAAACCCTGCTGTGTTTCAACAGCAAAGAATGATGGCATCTATCGTGCAACAGGAATTTTAACGCAGTTTGCCTTCCCTCTCAGAGCTTCATTTCTGCAGTTTCTTCATGAACTACTCATTCCTTCTGCAAATTTCTGCCTCTGATTTCACGAGGTGTAGGATCTCTGTGACTTATTATCAAATATCTACATATATAAAGGACTCTGAGTCAGTTGAAAAAAAGAAAAAAAAAAAAAGGATGTAAGCAGGAAAATAAAACAATGTTGGTGACCCATCATTTGATATTCTGACCCTGACCTATATTACCGAGCAAATGCTCCTGCCCACTTGAAGGTGGACTGCTTGAGACACAGTAGGAAATAGGTTGACATCTGCAGTGCAGTTCAAAGGAACTTGGGTCTTTGATTTGTCTCCTCCTGGGTGCACGGCTATATCTCTGGAGAAGTGGCAGCCCATAGCATAGGCCGACACAGGTCAGTGAGATAAAATGGACTGGAAAAGAGTTCTGCCTGGTGTATTGCCTGTGCATTTCCAGTTGCTCTTCTAAGGTTGTTGCAGAGGTAGGGGGTAAGAATGGGGAAATAAAAAGGATAGAAAGTGTGAGAAGGATTCGATGTAAAAGGAGACTGAAAGCATTGGAGAAGTGAAGACAAAAACTGAGAGTCAATGACAGATTTCTGAAGGAAGGTTTCCCAGTTGCTAGTGTTTCCATTTTCTTGTATTACCTAATCAAGGAACAGTTAAGCTCTCCAGAACCATATTAAAACGGACTAAAGGAAATGTGTGTCTTCTGTTTTGTTTCATTGTATTAAGCACTGTATAAGAAACTTATGGAAAGCTATCCTGGAGGGAGGGAGGGAGAGAGGGAAGGAAGGAAGCTTTTATCTGAATCATTTGAACCAGTTTCATTGTACAAAAATCTCTCTTAAAATGATCAAGTTTTCAGGACTAATCTTTTGGTCAATTCAGGTTAGGAAGATTGTTTTTTTTACTCCATAGAGGTACTTTTTACAGAAGTGTCTATGGAGTAGTCGAGTCTGGCTACCAGATGAGGAAGACTACTGATCCCATCTCCAGCTGCTGTTTGTATATCACAAGTAATAATGTCCACAAGGATTTTTCCACAACCTCCAATTAGTTTAAAGACCTCTTCCTGAAAGTGTTCTTTAGGAAAGGACAATTTAAAAGAATTTCCTCTACAAAAAACAAAATAAAAAAAGGGAAAAACTGTTGAAATTAATTTTTCTCATATTTATCATAAATTAACTGTAATTTAGAATATTAAACAATTACACTGAAAACAGACCAGCATTGTTATTCTTACTCTGGTCTTTTTTGTTCATTAATATTTTTGACACTGTCAGTCATCTATATATGAAATCAGGAGCATGTTTCATGTTGCCAGTTATTTAAGCAAGAAAATCTATTGGTGTCTGCTTCCAAAGGCATGCATTTGAGAGGCCGGTCACCTGCAAGCTAGTAAGAAGTTGGAAGAACAGAGAATTTACTCTGATGTAAAGTTTAGTTGCCTGTTTCTTCCCTACATGAATATCAGCCGTAGAGTCGAAGCACCTCTGAATAGGTCTGCTCAGGTACGTAACTCTATTAAGAGCATTGTTCTTACAGAAAGATTGATCTAGACTGGGGTTTTAAAGGCAGAAATTTGACAAAACATGAAAGATTGTTGAAATAAATGTGCAATCAATTTAACTTGTGTTTCCAACACACACAATACCAAGTATAATTTTTTAACCTCCCCTGCTTTCCCTCTCTATTCATTGCACATTTAAATTCATTATGGGGAAAAAAAAATAGGAAAAAAATTCCTGATAGTTATTTTTATGATCAAATACCTTTTCCAATTAGTCTTGGCACTTCACTATAATCACGATGAATGTTATTAATTCAGCAGTCTGCATCCTATTAAGGGTTTCATCATAGCAGTGTGTTGAGGAACTTAATGGCTTTTGCATATTAATGCTGAAGCCTGTGGTCTTGTGTCCGCTAGTACCGCATAATATCATGGGTTTGCGCTCATACATGTATATACAAACATATAAACATATGTTTACATAGAAATCTCAATCAGGTGAATGCAAGGCTATGAAATATTATTTTGAATTTACTTAAGCAATTGTTTTAAGTAAGATTATTGTGCATTGAAAATGTTGTCCACATAACAAAAAATGTAATGCCACTATAAATTGGTGAGATACCAGTACAACAACATAAAAGAGAAGACAACAGCAGTGGCGGTTGCTAGGAATAGTGCATAGGCATTGGTGATCTTTGAGGTCATGGTGAAACTACACCTTACATATAGAATATTACTGTGAGGGTATTTTGAATAAAAGAGTGATTTAAAAACATGGACAAGGTGCTTTCTGAGAAATTTTGAAGGTCAAAAATTTTGGTAACTACTAATACTGATTTTGGTAACCAGTCTGATAGTTCTTTCTTTCTGTTGATAGCAAAATCATTAAGAAACTGTTTCAGCTATCCAGCCTTCAGAGAAGTTATAATTTTGGCATAAACTACATTTTTTTTTTCCTTTTTATTATAGAAGACTTAATCTGAGATTAGTTTCTGTGCTCTGAATTTCTAAGGGTGCAAGGGTAAGGGAGGATCTCTTTTATTACTTAGTCTCACCCCCACCTCCGTATAATACCGATGGTAGTCCTTATTTCACTTTCTTCCAGTAAACCTATAGCTTCTCTGCAACCTTTCTGGAAGACAATCCAAACATTTTTTTTTTTTTAAATTTAAATGATGGTCAGTCAATAAATCATTATTTAAATTGTCCCAATAATAACCCCCCGTATTTAAATTTCTGTATCTTAGAATTATCTCAATTTTTTTCCTCCCTACCAGCCTACATTTTTTTTAGATTTACTCAAATTTTCTTCTGCCTTCAGATTTTAAATATCTGGAATCTCCAGCGAACTGCTGATCCGCCAAAGCTCTTGAATGTTCCTGGCACATTGGCATTCTTCAAGAACACTCCTTTTTGCACATCTTGCTAAGAATCCAGTAGCACATACCAAAACCTTGACCGGGACTTAACATTTCTTCTAAATTTTCAGGGTGTCCAGCTTGTGTGACCCTGAAGCCTTCACAGAGGCAGATCCAGCCATATTACTCTGTCCTAGGTTACAGTGTAAAATGTGCCAAAAGGAAAAAAAAAAAATAATTCTATTACCATCTTCAGGAGCTGTTGAGACCAGGTGGGGCGGTGCTCCCTGCCTCCCGCCTCTGGACTATCTCCTGTCAATGGGCACAACAATGCCTTATCGCCTGACCCATCGATAACTCCCTCCTGGGCTATCTCCTGTTAATGGCCCATCAAGGAACTGCCTCACGACTCCCCATCCCATTGTGAGATGCTCCGCCCGGGGAGGGGGGGGGAAGAAGCCAAGCAGTCCATGCCAAATAAAAACGGAGATCTCAAACACTCTAGCAGCCTTTCTTCCACTGGATTCCCAGAGGAGCTTTTCCCCCCACTGGAGTTCCAGAGGACAAGAGCTACCTACCTACCACTGGACCTTCGGAGGAAGACCAGACTCTTTTTCCCTGATAGCTACTTCAACAGAACTACATCCATCGCTTCAGGAGGACTGCAGCCAGCATCTTATCGGACTGCTACTGCCACCCTAACAAGGTGTCAGGTTGTATTTTCTGACTCTGTCAGTGTAAACCAGTGGGTTGTTTGTTTTTCCCTGCCTTGTGTTATATATATATATATTAGTAAAGAACTGTTATTCCTATTCCTCATATCTTTGCCTGAAGGCCTGTTAATTTCAAAATTATAATAATTTGGAGGGAAGGGGGTTGCACTTTCCATTTCAAGGGAGGCTCCTGCCTTCCTCCACAGACACCTGTCTTTCAAACCAAGACACACTCCCTTGTGCACTTTTTCTTAAAAAAAAAAAAAAAAAAAAAAAAAAAAAGCAGCGCTGGGTGCCCTGATGATGTCACTGCTCTAAGTCACGTAGTCTTGGGCAGACATTTGACTTGGATGGGATAGTCCTCTTGCTTCAAACCTGAGCTCTTCCCCTGTCCTCCAAAAGGAAAATTACATAAGATCTATTTACATATTATGCCTTCATCAGGAAGCACATTTAGAGCTGAGCAGTGAAATAGTCCTTGTATCACTAATTAAAATTCAGTGGTGAGGTTGTTTAATTACTCCCTCCACTGAAAATTTTTACTTTATTTTTTACATTTATTCTGGTAATAATGTGTTGAAGAGCTCATCAGCCTCTGAAGGAAGGCAACAATTTTTCTCGTGTACATAATCATTAAACTGACAAATAGGCTCAGCACTACACAGTTATCAATATTAGCACTGCAGCCCCATCACTATTAAAACCCTTTGCAGCAGGGGATGAAAGTGCATAAAGGAGGGGAAAAAATGGTGGGAAACAGCTAAGTTTGAGATCCTTCCTTTTTGCTCTCCTAGCAGCCACCTCAAATCAATTCATCCTGAAATTTGTCCTTCCTGTACAAAAGCAAGATAATTATCTGCATTTGATTCTGTAAAAAATTAATGGCCTTATTTGCTTTTTTTGTGGGGTAGGTTAAAATGCTTTCCTTCCTTTTTCTTTCTTTTTTTTTTTTTTTTTTTTTTTTTTCATTCATGATTGTAAGATCTGAAAGGTGATGGATAAGTAAATCCAGTCACCAGCACTGCCGGTAAAATAAATGGGCTGGAGATGGGTGTTCCCAAATTACCTTGCCGACTCTTGGCTTGGGTGAAATAACTGGTTTGCAGCTTCTCAGCCATCTTCTCTGACTTCAGAGAATCGGAGTGCACAGGAGAGACCACCCAATTTCACAAGGATAAGCTTATCAGCCATACACTGCCTCTGTGAGCTGTAGAAATAGGCACATATAATCAGGTGAAGTTTTCAGGAGTATCAAGCCTTACTGTATTGGGGAAGAGCAGAACTGCAGCAGCTGGAAATAAAAAATACCTGCAGCTGTGTTGGTTATTGGTGAATGCCATGTCTCATGGCAGGTCTAGTGAGCAGGAGTAGGATAAAGTCTGGTTTGGTAGTTTTGAAGCAAACAAGTGGAAGGCAGTAATAATGTAAAAATTACTTTTCAAAGCAAGATTATAACATGAAATAAAAGGAGAAAATACTCTCTTTCTTCACTAACTGTGTTGGGGATCTGAAAGTCTTGCTAAATTGCCATTACAAAAACTAATGTGTCTTGGGGTTGAAGATCAATTATAGTGACTAACACTGAGGGAAACTTAGGTTCTGTTTCTCATTTTGGTCATGGCAAGTTTAGCTCCAGCTTTCAGTTCTCATTCTGAAAAGCATGAATTAACACCAATGGGGTTTTTTGGTGCTCTCTGTAAACACCCTTTCAGATCTGCTTCCCCAAAACACAGTCAGAGTTTTAGTTCTGACTTTGTAAGGCCAGGGTAACAACAGCACAAAACATGACCGCAGTTCAGAAGAAAAATTTCTTCCATTACTAACCAAGCACCTTCACTATATTCTTGACTGTAGTCATCAGCCCGTACTTATGTGCCTCAAAATGAGGAGAGGGCAGTCCCCAGCATGGCTGTTTTACACTAGTGTATTCAGTTTTGCATATGGGGTTGCAGTCTGGGATGATGTTTGAAGTGCAATCTGCTACAGGCAGATATATCCTATCCCATTATCTGGCAGATAAGAGCAGTATGGCTGGGTGCTCTCTTGGGAGAGATTGTGTCCCTGATGGATAGTGCACCATTATTGTCATCTTGCCTAAAAAAGAAAACATGTCAGAAGATCTCATTGCTGCTGCAGTGGCCTGCAAAAGGACTGAAAAGAAAACATGTGTCAAAATTTACTGTCACCAGGATAATTTGCTAGGAAACAGAAGACCCAAAACATCCCCTGGGTTGTCATGTCCGTTCCCCCAGGACACCAAGCAAAAATGCACCCTGTGTGGGACTGGAGAAACGTGTGGTGTGATGGTGCCTCCAGCTCTTCCTCGCATCTTCTGATGTGGCGCTCTGGGTCCAGAGCTAGGCACTACAAATAGGCATGGCAGCACTGCTAAGCTGGGTGGTTTACTAGCACTAAAAATCACTTTGAATAAAGAAGGAAACAACAGCATATTTAGCCGCTCAAGAAAATAGCAACGTGATAAATAATGTATGGATATTAGATGCTTCTTTAAAATATGAAGGAAGGAATGCTAAAGCTTTTATTGAGCAGTTAATGCCCTCTCTGCTTATTAACTTTGGAGTTTCTAAACCTTTCGACAGTCAGACATGTTCAAAAGGAAGAATTTAATCTCTTCGACCCTAAATGAAAGGGACCAGAAATTTGTTTCGACCTGAAGTTGCAGGATGTTAGTTTCATTCTGCAGAGTTTGATGTTTTCTGTTACTTTGTTTTCTTTATATCACAAACACTGAGGTGAAATTCAAGACATTTACCTGGATATGCACACCTTCCACAGACATCTTTGCCTTGGAAAGGCAAGTATTTCCTATGGCATAAAAATGATTCCTTTTCCAAGTTTGCTCATGATAAGGCAGGTGAAGCAAAATTCATCACTTCTAGGAATCACATCTGGGCTTGTATTTCGAACTTGAGACATTTGTTTACTGTGATGAACCTGGGCTGTTATTCACTCAACTTTATTTTCCAGTCTTTTGAGGCATGTAAAAGAATGATTACAAGGTAGAAAACCCACATAACTTGTATTTTTTGGGCAACATTGCTGAATCTTTTGATGCAGTCTTACAGATGAATATGCAGTTTTGTCCAGAATCTGTTCTGTATCCAAATTTCCCTACTGCACCATGAAATTTGGAGGCAAACTGTTCAAAGACTGTTCTAAACCTGTTGATTTGGATCAAACCTCTGAAAAGCTTAGAGCAAATGATATGGTCTTTATTTTGTATACATAACTAGAAAAAAACACTTGAAATGGATTGTGAGAGGATTAGATTTCAGGTAATGGAAGATATGCTTTGTTTTGGTACCTCCAATTACTCCTCATTACATTGAAGTCTGTCAGATTCACTATTGGATGAACCTTCTGAGAGGGGGTGGTGGTAGCTTCACCACTTTTAATTATTTCAAAAAATCTAATTCTTCAAGCAAAAGTTATTTGGCCTGGTGAGGTAATAAAGCAACAGATAATGGGTGCAGAAGACCAGACTTAACTGATCTCTGTCATCTCTGTCTTTTATTCTGAGTTACAGAGGTAACAATAAATGGAGTTGAGGAAAGCAGCATACTTGAAGGCATGATTCAGATGATTGTTTGGATAACTCGTGCCCTGTAGAACACAAAATTCAGATTTATGTTTTCATCTAGAGAGATGATTTTATGCAAAAATCAATATTGTACTGGATATGTCATGTAGCAATTATACAGTGCTTTATTTTCTAAATCAAGAGAAGACTGCTGTTCATAACCTTTGTGTAACTTTTTGGGGGTAAATCAAGTGAAAGCTATTTTCCCCGAATTATACCCTAGCACAGCAAGCTAAACAAGTTTAGGAATCATTCAATGAATGTCACAGTGTAGTTGGCTATGTCTGAAATGCTTCTATTCAAAAATTATATAGCAGCTCCTCTCCCCATACCTGACTGGAGTTAGAGCTTTCAGAAGTTCCATACTCTAATTTGTTGTCCTGGGTAACCGATCTCGAGAATGATTATACTCCATGGGTGTATTCTTCTTGCTAAAAGATGTTTTCTCTTTTTACATCTCTCACTAAGTACTACTTAGAATGCAATAAGATTCTGTATTTTCTTGTTCATTATTGTAAAGGAAAGAAGCACACACCCTGCACACCCCCTCCCCCCCCAAAAAAAAAGCCAAAAGAACCATGTACTGAAAGCTAGTCTGACAAACTACAGCTGATTTTTAAGGATGTGTTTATCTTTCATATTTTCCACTTACAGGTGTCAATGACTGCATGCAAAGCTTCTTCCCAGAAAGAGCCCAGCCTCTGAAAGTATATTGAGATATTTAATTTGGAAGGATGGTGCTGTAATCATTTACCTCTCAAAATGAGCTAAAGTAAAGTGACATAGTACCTGCACTCTGATATCTGTCTAATGACAAAAGTATTTATGGCTGTATTTCCAGAATGACACCATTCATAAAAGCCTCATTTGGGAAACCATTTGTTGAAAGGATACTGAAAATTCAAGGTGTAAAGAGACAAGAAAATCACAGCTCATATGTGAATAATAACGTAGCTCGTTGTGGTTTTTTTTGGTTTTTTTTTTTTTTGGTAACTGTGCAATATCGTTACCTTTTCTGTGTCATTTTTGGGCCAAGAAGTATGTCAGTACAAAATATTTAGCTATTGAGTTAGCTCTGAGAAAAACCCTGTGATTGAAGAGGGAGGAGGAATTATCAGCTCAGCTGCTGAAATCGTAAGTGTCCTGATCAGCAGTCCCCGAAGCTGCAGATGTGATGTATCCTCTCCCATGTCAACTTCTTTCCTTCAGTATAGGACATATCATCAGCACTCATAAAGAGCAGACAGCAGAAATTTCCCCAGTAGAGTATAGCTTGCATTACAAGTCCAAGAAAGAAAGGTATAGCTCAGAGAAGTCCACATGCTGATTAGGAAAATATTCTGCTTGATCAGTAAGGGGTTACTAAAAAATTAATGCCTACAGAAGATCTGAGGGTTTCAGTGTAATAAACGGCTGTAGCAGTAATATGTAAAGACCTCTTCTAAGTTAGTTAAGTGCTAAACCTCCTACGGTTGCAAACAAAATCTGTAGGACCTGAGCTGTATACTTGTCCACATACTAGCAGAAATATTCTTAAAAACAATTGCTTGAGGTCTTTGTTTTTTTCCTGAGAACATGTGAGACAAAACGCTGTGTAACTATTTTTAATGGGAACTAATGAGCTTTTCAACTGATGAAACTTGAACACTGACTTTTGTGCTTCTCCATGAAGCTGATGACCACAAACAAGCTCCATCTGAATGCAAACCTCAAAACGGCAAATTATGCCAAGCAAGGGGCAGCACTAACAAAGGCAGATTTCCATGGGTTTGATTATGTTGTCCAACTTTTCCAGTCCTTAATAAGCCTTGAGATCTAACTAAATATTTTTTAGCACATAGACTATTTACTACATCCCTTTTCATCTCTCCCGTGGATTTGCTGCTATTTAATAACATTTGAATTCACAGTGCAGTTTTCTGGGTTTTGGGGTTGGGGTTTTTTGTGTGTGTTTTTGTCATTTTCTTTTTTTTTTTTTCCCTTGTCAGATAATTACAGAATTCTTTTTGATCTAGCTGGTTACTATTTATTTTCATGTGAGAACTTAATATCATTTAGCCTAATCTCCTGCTGTCAGATCTGATTGGTAGTTGCCAAAGAGCTAGAAAAAAATGTTAGAGAAGCGCAATCGCATGAACAGATAGTATTGGTAATGTCTCTGGAAGAAACAGGTTAAATAATTGGTTCTGGTTCCTGGATCCCTTGACACCAGGTGCCTGAGAGTGGTTTAGCTGTTAGAGCAACATGTCAGAACAGAGGCTGAGGGATGGGGTTGGGGTCAGCTCACCAGCCTGTGAAATTAATTTTCTCCTTTTATTTCCTTTCAAAAAAAGTAAATAGTGAGGTTAGAATGGGGGTGTTCAAATCTGTTCACAATAGTAGCTTTGGAGTTCAAAATGGGGAAAATACGACGAATAAAATTACTGAAAATGTTCCTATTTCTTCTCCTAATACTTCCATATCACACTCCTTTGCTGTAAAAAGAAAAAAAAAATAATTATACAGTATTTTTTTTGTGTGTGTGTTTTTTAAACCTGCTTTCTCTTGTGATTGTAGTTTATTGACTTAAAGTTTATACAGATTCCCAGGTACCAAATCTTTTACTGGGTCACCAGCTGGGTCTGCATTTTTATAAGCTGTCTTGTTGCCCAGCTGTTCTCAGTAGATATAACACTGTCAGGTGTGAGGTTCTAAGGATGAAATAGAGAAAAGAAATAAATAGCAGAGATGTAAAGAAAGGGAGAAGGCAGAGGGGAATGGGGCAGGTAGTTAAGTGGAAGAGGATGCTGGTCTTCCTGGTGGGCATTTGTACAACGTCCTGCACAGTGAGATTTCCCTGAACCCCGACAAGGTACCAGTATAGGGCTATGAGTTCAGCTGGACAGCACTGCTCATGAAATCAATTAGGTTTCTATCCTTTGCTTCTGTGCCAAAGGTACAACTGACATTTCTTTTGTCACTCTCTTGTAACGTTGAAAACTTTGTTGTGGTTCCTTCCTTCTGTTTACCTGTCGG
The DNA here is from genome assembly GCF_034619465.1 of Leptosomus discolor. Classification (NCBI taxonomy): domain Eukaryota; kingdom Metazoa; phylum Chordata; class Aves; order Leptosomiformes; family Leptosomidae; genus Leptosomus; species Leptosomus discolor. Next base: position 15,697,522 of record NC_141395.1, on the reverse strand, counting down.
ATAGCTTGCCTCTGTCTATTATTGGCCTGTGACGTTATTTCTTGAGCTGTATCTCTTTGTATTTTCTTTTACTCTTCTTCACAATCTTTTGAGAGTCCTTTGTTATTTCTGTCTTGAGTGGTGTTTGCGGCATCTCCTAAATTTAAATCATCTGTGAATTTAAATAACATGAAGTTTGTTCCTTCTTCTGAAATGTTAATTATTGAATTAAACAATCCAGAGAGACCGTTTCCATTTTCTATATTACATTATATCAAAACACGGTGGTAATTTTTTTCATTCTTAGACCAGATCTGAAAATTAACATCAGTACAGAGCACTACACGTTAGCTTCGCTCAGCCTCTGTTTAGTTAGAGAGGGCAAAATGCAAGCATTGAATCCCTGGAGGCTGCTGAATCTATGTGAAGGGATTACTTACAGAAAACAACCTGCCTGATACAGTCAGAAACTGCACTCTATCTCACTACAGATAAAAGCAGGTATCACTTTGTGTTTTCTTTAGTGGGGATTTTATCAGGTTTAGTCACAAATTAGACTCCTACAAAGCAAGGAGGATGATTGGCAAGACTTTATTCTACTTGTTTTCTCGTTTTTCCTTTAAAACACCTTTTGATTTCACCAACATATAGAACAGGCAGCCACATCAAATTAAAGGTTTGGAATGGGAGGATCAAACAAATCTTATTAGGCTGCAGGACAGAAGAGAAATTATTTGAAGAGTCAAGAGGTTCATGTCATCTTCTCTCCTGTTCTTCCCCAAAACAATAGTAAGGGGTTTGCAAAAGGCACTGGAAGAATATGGAGGTCTGCTCTAGCAAATAAGTAGGAGTTCAGGGTTTTAAGAACTTTAGCCTCAGAGCAGTCTTGTGCCACTGAGAAACTGAGGCACAAAGAGATGATTTGGCTGTAATTAAGACAGGCAGAAGAGTCCTCGCCACTTGTTTTCTGCATCCCCTTTATTAGTGAACTAATGTGGTACAAGGTTGTGGAGGTCAAATGTATCCTTTTTTTTTTTTTTTAACAAATGGAAATACACAGAGCTTTTTCTGAATCGGGTGCCTTTGTTTGTAGGTGTGTGACAAGTTTGTTTCTCCTAGCTTGAGCTGAGAAGTGTCTTCCAAGATTTTATACTTCTTGACAAAAGACTAGGGTCTACACTGCTGATCTCTTTAGAAGCATCTGGTATTACCCATTTTTAAAGAAAAAGCAGGTTGCCTATTCGCTTCCATCTACAAAGAGAATACATTTGCGCTTGGACAGTCTTTTCTGTTTGTATTTTAAAGTAAACATTACAAGAATGTAATGTGCAGACTGACAAACACTATAGTTTTTCTGTGATGTATTTTGATGTTCTATCTACAACTTCAAAGCATTCACTCGTCGAATCATTTGTGAAAAAAGAAATGTATGGTAACAGCCCGTAATCTGCATAACTCTCTCATGGTCTGTTGTAGTGCTGTGCAGGATGTGTTGTGTATGAAATATTGCTTTGTCACACTGGAAAGGAGATCTGAAATGGGCTGGATCTGTCTGAGAAGGGCATTTCATTCTGTGGCCTGTGCAAGAACACTCTCTTTAGCTTTGTCCAAAATTATTTTTAAAAATCCTGGGAGAACGTTGACAATGACTTTTAAAAATGATGCTATCTATGAAGCTTGGCTTTCTAGCTGCATTTTATAAAATAAAAGAGACAATTTGGGAAAATTACCCAGACATTTTGCTGCCTCTTTCCAGATGAAATGTGGATGGTTTTGTTTTTATTGAAAATCCCATAAGCTCTTGTCAAATTTCTCTTTCAAAATCAACAAGAGACAACAAATGACATTACTGGTCATGGAGAATGACACTGGAATGACGCAGTTCTCTCAGTGTTTAAGTCCCAGGCACATCTTGTCTCTGCTTTCTAGCTTGGTGTTTTCTCCAATGGCTTCTGGTGAGCACCCAGTTGATTGCACATCGAGTCTCATGGCAATAAGCAACAAACTGGAAGTGTTTTCCCTTTGGTGTCATACATACTCCTTTTCCTCTGTTTTATTCTTTTTCTTCCTTTTTTTTTTTTTCTTTTTTAATTTTTTCTCCTTTATTTCTTTTTTTTGTTTTCTTACAACAGCTGAGAGAAATTCAACCATCCAAAGCTGAATCTATTTATTGCCAAAAGATACCCAAGTAGAATACTTTACCTGAAATAAGATCAATTATGTGAAAAAGTCTATTGCTCCTGGGAGATCTCAGAGTCCCAAGGTACAATGAAATTTGTTGACTGAACTTCAGAAATGGTTCCCCTCAATGTACCTTTTTTTTTTCTTTTCTTTTTCTTTTACTTGCTTAATTGCTTCCTGTGTATTTCTGCTCTGTGGGAGAGTTAGAGAGCGATTCTGAAACAAGAGGATGTCATATTTATTCTGTAGGTATTAAGAGTCCTAATTACTCCCTGACGATTCTCGTTCACAAAGCACTTTATTTATGATGCTTTTTCTTAAATGATTAAACATTTATTGGTTAAATGTTTGCTAAATGTAAGGGCATCACATCCTTGATGCTGGTTCCCAGTAGGAAAATAAGCATAAGAAAATAGTAGGTAACTATTACAGGAAAGTCTTTCCCAATAGGCAGTAGCTATTTATCAGAAAAATATGGGCTGCCCTGTTTTGTTTTGGGTTTTTTGTTGTTGTTGTTTGTTGTTGTTTTTTAAATAGATATACAACTATACCACATATTTTTTTAACATGTGGTTCCATCTAAATGGTTTTCATTTTGTTGTTATTTATCATTTTTCCTGTTTCACAGCTGTTCCGTCTGCTCTTCATCACATAAATAAAACCTTTCGAGGTTTGACTTTGTAAAAATGTATCTCAGGTAGCTCATTAGAGTCCCTGCTTTGTTTCCAAATTGGCGACAGCATTTTTTTTTTTTTTAAACCTCTCACCTTCAGCCTGATGGAGATCAAATGAAGTGTGTGCAAAGAAAACCAAAACAAAGGACACAGAGTGGATGCTAACCAGGTTAAAACACTGAATGGCTGCCTTGGAGCTGTGGGTTTTATAAATGTCACCTCTGCATTTTCAATTTGTTTTGGGGCCCTTCCTCACCTGCTGCTTTTTCTCCCTTTTTCACTCATTTTGTATTGACTCTTGGGACTCCCTTCTTCCAATTTGTTCTTCTCTTAATTGACACTATTTCCCTTATCTCATCCCTTAACAGCTCTGCTTTCTCACCAGCTCCCCCTTCTTTTCACACACAGGCTGCATGTTGAGATTACCAGTCTTGTCCTGTTTCACAGCATTTTCAGCTAATTATTTCCTATTTGCAAACCACCATCAGTTGGAGGGCTGACACTGGCATCTGATGCGAAGTTTGTGAAAGATGGTGGCACCTGCACAACAGCTCCTATCTTCCGTTCAAAGCGTGGTTGCCATGCTTTGAATGTCATTCTGTATGTGTATGTGTGCCTGCACAAGAAATGCACTGGGAAGTGCTGGTGGAAAAGCATGGTAGAGTTGTCATTGTTAGGGGGAAAGCCCTTATTCCAGCTCTCAAGTTGTAGGCTGAATCTCTCCCTCCACCCTTGGAAGTTTTCTGTCATATTCTGAATTTTTGGTAACTTGTTCTGTGCTCTCAATGTGAAACACATGCACATCCTAAAATGATGTTGCTTTAATCTTGACTGAAATGAGGAAGAAATGATGGATCCTGCTGTCATCATTATATTGTCTTTCATGAAACCAGTAGCTTTTAAGCAAAAAAAAAAGAATACAGAGGCAGCAAGGTAAATTACTCTTGGTAGTGCATAAACTACGTGAGCTAAAATAACCATCATCATAATGGATATTTTATTGTTCTGATAAAACATGTCAAAATAAGCAGGACAAAACACTTAAGGTGTATCTATGTAATGAGGATGGAGTGAAGCATTGAGCCTCACATGGACTTGGGACTTCAGGTCAGGTAGGTGCTGTATTGAGGCCAAGTAAAATATCCTTTGAAAAGTGCTATCCTTCCTGACGTAGTGTAGACAGGCACTCAGAAGAGCTCCAGCGACAATGAGGTATGTCAGTGGAGGAATAAAAAGAAGTACTGTGAGAAGGCAGTACAGTTTCACTATGGCATTGAATGCTGAAGGGCTAACTACCATCCTAGGGAGACCAGGTAGGCTCAGAGAGCCATGGCTGGCTGGGGAAATAGTTTTACTCCTTGCAGCAGCAACTGGGTAAACCCCAGTATTCTGAGATGTCTCAGTCCTCCAGTCATTGACCAGTTCTTGAGAGGCGGACATCAACAAGAAATTAATTTTCAGTGCTGAATGATCGGTAATTTTGGAAAGCCTTAAATGTGCAACTCTTCGTACGTCAGGAGCAGGCTGTGTGTGGGGCTGCAGATAAAAAGACATGATGGAATGGATTTCTTCAAAGCATTTTTATTTTCTGGGCCTACTGTACTGCATACCACTTAAATTCAGAACCGCTCCACCAAATCCAGAGATGGATAGCATTTACTCTAGTGCGAGCGAGATCCAAGTGAGGCTGGAAGATGTATGCATTTTAGTGCCTGTAAAATTATGCATTATGCACACAACCTGACAATTCCTGAACTTAGTTCATGCTGTTAAGCGCCTTCCTCACAACCTGCAAAGACAGATTCTTTAATTAACCTTTAAATGATAATTATTTCACTGGCAGTGCACCAAGCCAGAATCAAAGTAACTCAGTTCATACTGTATCAGACTCGTCTCCTGAAGATATGTTAGATTACCTGGAGTAACTTAGTGAAGCTGAAGGTTGCTTCACTGACTTGTTTGTGCTTTATTCTAGCAGATCTGTGGGCAGACAGGATAGGGATGGGGGAATATATGGGGCAGGGCAGCTGATTTTCTTTCCTGAGAATCTTGCTGAGTGGAAAAGGCAGACAATGCAGTCAGGAGTCATTGGGGAAGCAATGTAAAATTGTAGTGGGAAGTGCAAAGGAAAACTGGCCAGCTGCTGTGACTTTGGAAATGACATAAATGGACCTTACTGTGACAAGCATTGCTGCACACATACGGAAAGACTTGCTATGATACTTGAGAGAGAAGACACACATCCAGATAGTATAAAATGACTGATGTCACTTGCTGTCACTGAGCTGAGCATGGAGTATTTGGTTGTATAGGTGACTAGTTGACAGGCTTAGCCTCTTGGAGCTGCAGAGAGGAACAGGGTAAGTCCTCTTAAAACAAGGGAGGTAAACTGATTTTCCAGCCTTTTAACATGTTTAATTTCTAGACCATTCCTTCAGTCCTCACTAAATTTTATGCAGTGAGTCCATGTCATATCCTGAAAGTTCAGTACCATCACCTGAACCAAAGACATGAGGAAGTGCGAAGTAAGCAAGAATATAGAGGCAGATTTTTGCCTCCTTCAGGCCTCTCATAGTGTTGTGTCTGTAGAAGCTATGGTAGAATTTACTCCCCCAGTCTGGGATAGAGATGCCAGTGAGGTGAAAGTTTGTGTCTGAATGTGCTGATTATTCACTGAAGGTCCATCATTTTAGGGAAGACAATGATGTCAGGGGGAGCAGCTTCCCTTTTCCCCACGTACTTGCTTGTTTCTTCCCAGTCTACAGAAAGCAACTAGCATGGGATAAAGGAAGGAAAATGGTGGATAAACCACCTTCTGTTTTCAGGACATTTCCCAGGTCTGATTAGAAATATCCTTGAGAGTGATGGTACTGCCTTTTGTTATTTAGGTCCAAACTGTCCCAAGAAGATGGATGCTGCCACCTTCCCCACTCTTTCGATTCTCTCAGCAGCACATCTCTGTGGAGGTATGCTTTACCCTCTGCTATAGCCACATTGTGGTTTTGCACACAATTCACCGGTTCCCATTTATTCCCACATGCTCATCAGCAAGTCTCCCATCCGAATGACTGGAATATATTGCTGTCTCCAGGCTAGTAAAGTAAGAATAAATGGATGTGACCACATTCCTTATCTCCAGACTGCAGAAACTTTTGTCAATCCATGAGACAGAGTAGGCAGAAGCTGAATGCATAACAAGATCATTTGGGGTCATGGTACAATGATTAGATTCCTACAGCTTGTGTTACTGTAGATTAGTACTCTGGCTCCCTGGAGGAAAAACAAATTTGAAATTCTATGCTACAACTAGATGCCAGGCAGGCCATCATAAACAGTGTGTGAACCTGAGAAAAACATGTGTCCTTTTAAGGCACTAAGGTCTTTTCCCAGCAAACCCTAATCTCAATCCTAAAGGGAAAGCTCAGTTCAGCTTGCAATGGTGTACTGTAAATGGGACATCTCTGGCTACTGGCAGGGATGGCAGCTGCTCTTTGGTAAGCTTTGGGAAGTGGTGATTCTTCTTGAAAGAGGAAGAGGTCAGAAATACGCAAAAGCTCTAACTCAGTGATGGAAAGTTTTTGAAAGCTTTGTGTTAAGGCCCAGACAAGACTGGCAGGGGATTGCCTTTGTGGCAAGGAATCAGTTCTCTTATCCCCTGAATACATGTGTCAGGGACCATGATGTACTACCTAGAAATAAATGATCTCAGGACATGAGATAGTCCAGGGAGATCATTATTCAGCACTGTTAAAGGGAATTTTTTACAGGTTTTGGATGTCTGGCTGAAGTTTCATAGCTTTCTGATTACACAGTAAAATGCATTCTGCAGGTCAAAGCTAATGTTCATTTCTAGTCCGTATATTTGCTCCTGGGACAGGGGTTTATCAGTGTTCTTCTAGCACATAGCTTTTGCAGCATGGTAGCTACTTTGGATATGGTTTGGCTTAGAGAGAAAACAGGCTTAATCCTCATTTTCAGGCAGCCCCTCAGAGTGCTTGAAAGCAAGTGGTTTTGTCCGAAGTCTTGGCATCATGTAACAAGAGAAGTTCAGATTTCTCTAGACACACTGCATGACTTCCATAGAGAAATACAGTTGTGGGAAGCTGAATTTCTAATACAAGCATCAAGCAGGGAAGTGTAATTAAGCCCCATATCATAAGAAGAACAAACTCATTCTCCTAACAGGGCACAAACCCAAACAACTCCCTGTTCCTTCCTTTTTATGTGGCAAAAGAAAGAGAAACATTTCATCCTGCCAAAAAAACAAAAACAAGAACAAAAAAGGTGTTAGCAAATGGGATCTTATTCCAGCAATGCCCAACCTAAGAGAACAATTTGTGCTTCTGCCAGCAGATACTGCAATTGGATACTATTTTGTAGCAGCAGAATTGTTGTAACTGCTGTGGAAGCACAGCATGCTGCTAAAAACCTGGCAACTTTTATGAAAGCCATTTATATTACTGTAGGCTTTCTATAAACAGTGGCAATAAAAAGCTAAACTGTTCTAGGAATAAGATGCAGATATTAGAGATCAGTTTTTCTGCTGTAGTAATGCCTTTTGGCAAGTGTGCTGGCATTTAAAGAAAAAATAAAAATAAAAAAAATAAGTATCTCTTAGGCATAGAGGCAATCTCACTGCAGCCTCGAGACTGAGCAGAACCCCTTCCCCAAAACAGAGCAGCAGCTGCAGAAATTACACAGAATTGGTTTTCTTACTAATCTTGCATGAGAATGGGGGCAGAGCACTCCTCCTAGGTAGTGAAGACATGTTTTTAATGGATGAATATTCAGAGGGGAAGAAGCAGGTTTCTCAGCTGCCCTCTGATGCATGGCTCCACTAGGTAGAGCACAGCTTTCCAGAGGTTTATGTTGACCCATTTGAACTCATATATCAGGAGTTTAAGACTGGTTTGTTCTTTCAATTTTTGTTCTTCTTGGAGCTGTCGCATGCTAAGGTTTTCTTTTTCTTTTTCTGGTTCCAGTAGATTTTCCAGTGGAGACCTTGGAAAACAGACCGTTCATTTATAGGCCTCACTGTAACAGGCCACATCTGATGTTAAGGATAATGTAGCTTTGAACTACATTAGTTTTGTTAGTTTTCGTTCTAGGCATAATTGCTATTGGTTTCTAGAGATAGAGAGGTTTTCTTTCAGAGTCAGGTTCAAAACAAAGTGTCTCCAGAAAATCCCTGAGGTTAAAATGGCTGGAGGCTAAGAAATGTGCTTGGTCTAATTTTATGTTCTTCACTAGGCATCTCATTTTGGTCACCACCAGAGACCGGTTACTAGGCTTTTGAACTATTGAAGCTGTTCCCTTATTCTTGTTTTCTTGTGTACTGTTGATGCTTTCCAGCCGAACACTGCTGGGCAAAAAGAAGGGGAACATAATGGAAACTATCTTGCTATTTTTTTGTACTCCAAAATCCTTTCATACAAGAACAGCTGCATACTGGAAAATCAGTCATGTAGACACTGCTATACCTGGCAAGAACAATCCCTCTGTCCCAGAAGTCCTCCATTTTAAAAGAGGTATGCACAAGTCTGCTTTGTGCTTTCCTGTGTGATTTAAAATGTTAATGCAATCCCACACATGCCAAACAGCAGAAAAATTGAGACACTGTAAATTTATGGGAGATTTATAATCATTTACAGTTAATCATGGGCTAATGGAGAAGTGTGGGAACTGCGTGTGAAGTGTACGGACATTTTCCCTACAGAAAGCTGTTGCAATCCCCAGCACAGCAGTACAGCCAGGGTTTGCAGAAGTGTGCCTAAGATTGGTTTGGAGTTCATTCTCCGCAGCACTAAAATTATGCCTACCTAAGCTGTGTTCAGTGCCTACTATTTATCCTACCTGGAGCAAGATAACAAGAGGCTATGATATCTGTGCCTACTCTCTTGATTTTAAGGGATTATTTCTCCCACTTTGTAGGAGACTGTGAATATAAATATGGTTAAATATAGTTTCCCCTTTATTTCCTTATTGTTCCACCCAAGCTTGAATTCTATCTGCCTCATTTAGTATTAGCTATCTTGCAGAGCTGGATACAATGTATAATATTTTTTTTTTCTTTCTGAAAATGAGACTCTTTTTTTCCCTTCTATTTGTGGACTGCTGGTGAAGAGATCACCATTTTCTCAAAGTTATTCAGTATGAGAATAATTAGGGACGTTGAAGCATGAAGTTTGAGGGGAAAATGGAAAAGGAAGGATGATTCGCTGGCTGTATATAGCTTGTTTAGGGATTATGTTTACTGAGGACTGAGACGCAACATTCAAGCTGTTTGCATTGGATTCTCTGACTTCAAGGCTTTGTTTCTCCTGTTTGAATGGTAAGCAATCAGGAATCAGCATAGTAGAGCTTTTTTCAATAAAATTGGTCTCTACATTAAGTCTGAAATACTCACAGTTGAATTTTTGAGTAAAAGTTTGAGCCCATACGTGAATTTGTGAGAATTTGGTGATGTGAATTCTAGAGGTTTATGAATATATCTTAAGGAACTTATTTAAATGTTTGCTGACAAATGTACAGAACATTTGTTCCAGGCTAATCCCAAATTTATTCATTAAATAAATGTTTCTGCAATTTTCAGTTGCTGAGGAAACAAATCCAAAAATTAATCAGGAGTCAATCTGCTATTAGTAGTGTCAGTAATTAGATTTGCCAAATCTATTTGTGAAGAGGTATGGAACTGAGAGAGCCAGTATGTGCTGCCTCCATAAGTCTCACCTCCTTTCCCAAGTGAGGACTTAAATTCACAGCTCCAGCATATGCCCACAGGCTTCTTCTGAAAACTGCTTTCAAAACTAATGGGGACAGGCTGGGGTAGAGTGTGAGACTGAGCCTTCAGCACATAGGGCTCTGTTGCCATTTGGACTGCCTTAAGATACCTGAACGCTTGTGTGCAGTGAGTCAAGGGGAAACAGGACCTGCAGGGCACCAGAACCTCTCTAAAGGAGCAGCTGGATGTTGCTCAGCATATCCTACATTTCTGGAATGACATTTCACATATTTTTTTTAGAATCATATCACTACTGAGATTGGAAGGCACCTCTGGAGATTGTCTAGTCCAAATGCCCTGCTCAAAGTAGGGACAGCTAGGGCAGGTTGTCTGCAGCTGTGTGTTTTTAGTCATCTCCAGGGATGGAGACTCCACAACCTCTTGTTGCAGACTGTTCCAGTCCTTGGTCACCCTCTCAGTAAATAAAAAGAGGTTTTCTCTTGTATTTTGAGGTATTTGGATGCCAGGGCAGCCTGGAATATAACTCCTGTTAAATCTAGCTTGAGTACCATAGTCACCGGCCGTGGTTCACCGATACATCCAGGTCATTCTTTGCATGTGAACGGTCATAAGAGTGGGAAGTGCAGGCAGATCTGTGCAGTGCTGGGATCAACAAGCCAATTACGAGAGGTTCCAAATCAGTGTCCCTGTAGTTGCCAAAATTGGAACATATTACATTAAATTCCTGGTGGTCAGATTCATGTGATGGATAAGATGATGTGACTTTAATTTATCTGATGGTCAGATTTCCTTGTGTCCCACAGAACATGTTATGGTTCCCAATATATGCTGCCATGTTTAGAAATAGATCCCACCTGTCCCATGGGGCAGACACTTTCGGGGGTCAGGGAATTGTACCTGTTGCTTCCCTGGTTCCACTAGGAGGGCAGGAACTGGGAAATCTCATCCAACCTCTATTCAAAGGAAAGAATATCAGCATCTCATACATCATTTCTAAATTATGCTAGTGGCATAAACGTGCATGAGCAATTCACAAGGCAGGTAGGAACCAGTTATGCTATAGGTAGACACCCTAGGCAAGAACATGTTGATGGGGCCTTTTGCAAGCAAACAGAATAAGGCAAATAGCTTTCATATTCAGTGCAGCAGCCCTGATGCAGCTGCATGAACTGGTTAATCGGAGGTAAACAGGGATGTGAATGTAGAGCAAGTAATCCTGTGGTCACTGCCTGAGTGCTTGCTGCTCCCAGCAGTAAATGCAAAGCAGCTCATTCTGTTTCTCACTGAGTGCAGAGCAGGCTCACAGCCATACTTCCTCACCCAGGCTTGCCTCTGGTACTCACAGCTTGCATGATACATAAATAAATCAGTATGTCCATCTGACAAGCTTGTTCCAGGCTAGGAAACTTCTCAATAGAAGATTCATATTTTGCCAAGGAAGTGGGAAAGGTCCTAGGCTTTTTAATAGCATCAGAAGAGACATGCTGAGTTGGACTAAAGGTCTGTCCTGCCTGGAACTGTCACCAAAAGGGTCAGGGAGACTGTGTGAGCCTGAGTGCTGTCTGCAGGCAGTTCTCCTCATGCTTCCCCTGCATCTGCATTCACTGGATTAGCAATGTGAGAAGGCACGTTCTTGCCAGTTCCCTTTGGTATCTGTTGAGGTTTGTTTTATCTGTTTTGAAGCTGCTGTGGCTTTCTGCCTCCAGTCTCCCTGGGAGCAAATTTTGTGGAGTTTTTTTCTTTATACATAACAGTGTAGTTTTGGCCTCCCCTGAAGATCAACGTTCTAGCCAATAGTCACCTGGTATAATAGCCATTTGTACCTTTTCCAGTGAAGGAAGCCGGTTACCAGCTCCCTTACAATCATTCTCTGGCTTTCTTTTTTCTTTCATCTGTCCACTACAAAAGCAGAAACAAAACCACAGTTCGTCTAATGGCAGGTTAAGAAGGGTTGCAGCATTTCCTTCTGCTCCAAGATGGAGCTGCATGCCTGCTTAAGGAAAGCGATTAAAAGCAGCGCTGATGCTGTGCTCAAGAGTTGTCATCTTTTATCTTATAACCACTGGACACTCAGGAACTTACTGATTGTCACAAGTACAGCAAAGCTATAAGAATTAAAAAAAAATATCTATACACATTAATTATTTGAGTCAAAATCTTACCATCTCTGTATTAATTGTTACATAGTTGTATATTCCTAGGATATGACTCTACGTGATATAAACTCAGCATAGGACAAATTCTGATTCCATGATTCTAAACCCTTCAGGAAAAGGGCCGTGTATCTTTCTCTTTCTCTTATGGACAAAATATGCCTTAAGTACTTAAGGACTTAAATGATGCAGCAGCCTGCTACAATCAACAGGAACTTCACCTTCTATTAACATCACACCAATTGAGTTTCATTACCATGAACAATCACAGAAAGAGAATTTCAAAGCCGTACATGTAGTGGTGGAAACAGGATTTTAAGCTAGCACCCCACCAAAGAGACTGTGGAAACAGTGCCATGTGATTGTTCAAAAGGTCAGAGGAAAATGATAGCTCAGATAGCTCGTAATAATCCATAGGCTTAATATTTGAAGCAAAGAAATCAATGTGGAATTCTGAATAACAAATATGTTTGAGGAACTGTACCATCCCTAGAGATAAGCAAAAATGAAAGGTAAAATTTATCAAACACAGTATTGGGAATTCCCTGAATTCTGTTCTGTGGGAAGTAATGTGGGCAGATATCTTCCCACTGTAGATCCACATAGCAACTTTCATAGAAATAATTTAAACCTGCCAATTCCATTGCTATCATAAGAACTTTGCCGTTCCATACCAGCTGGAGTTGGTGAAATTTTGCTGCTTCCTAGTGCGAGTACTTGATCAGTCCTTTGATTGTAATTTTTATTGCAGCCACAAGCATCTTGGGTTCTTCAGAACAGAAATAGAAGGATTCTGACTTGCAGTTGAAACTAGAGGATTATTTTTTTCTTCCCTTGAAAGGAGCAGAGGAAAATGAGAATTTGTTTTTTGTTGACATTTCTCTGTTTTTTTTCTATCATTCTTATTTACAGAAAGATTAGGAAACAAAAAGGGCTCAGTGGTTCTCTATCAAAAAAAAGTTTTATAGAAGCAAAAAGATTCAGAAGACTATTTGTCCTCAAAGAACACGATTCTCAGATGTAGTCCATCCACCTGAGAAAATTTCATTTTGATTTATTTGTCTGCGAGTGAAAGCAGGCTCTGGAACTCCTTTGTTGTCTCTTTCCACTTGGGATGTCACTAATGTGGTTCCCGTGATATTTGCTGGCCAGTTCTGCAGCTATCTGCAGTGTAGATTTGTTCTAAAAAAAGCAGATCTAGAGAATAAATTATACTGTTCTGCTGTACCTCTTACTGTTTCTTTGCTCGGAGAAACCTCCCTTTGAAAAGGCTGAAAAACAGCGGGTGTTTTGTGTTGGCTGGCACCAACCATAGTGTGATTTGTGACTTGAGGTTGTTAGGATGCTTCTCAGCAATCTCATGGCCTGGGAGCCAGCTTGGAAACAGGGTTGGCAATCACAGAATATCTCTGTCCCATTTTTGCTCTTCACATGGCTGATACACTTTCTTTCTGCCCTAGAGAAATATCACTGCCCATGTATAAAACACGTAATTATTTCTTTGACTTCATTTTTTTACGTTCTGACAAATCTAATCAGGCTATTTACTAAATTTGTTTTTTTTCCAGAAGTAGCATGGCATTAACTTGTGACAAATGACATTTCATCTTGTGAAATCTCTCACTCAAATTAGTTTCAAGTGATTCTGAGACAATTTGTGATTACATTAAGCATGGGTTTTAAAAGAATATTTTGCCATTCAGTATTTCACACAGTAATGAGCTTGAATTCTTTCCCATCTTACCTGTCTTTGGCAGTGTGCAATAAGCTCTGTGACTTCAAGGGCTAAAATTTAAGGTTTTGTAAAGAAGAGTTAGAAGAGTTGAATCTCAGAGCATTAAGAGGAAAAGATGATAGAAGCATGTCACAATAAATCCAGGTTCTTAAGGACCTGTTAAGGGAGTGGGTGGGAAGATCCTTAGTAATCTTTATATATCTGACAGGTATCAGAGAGTGGAGTGTATCCATGTATCACTGAAGTGCACTCTAATCCTACTTTGAAGTCTTAATAATCTGTAGGGTTTTATGCATTAATGCGTTTCATCTGTATGCTAGTAAATAATGTTTAAAAGCATAAAATTTCAGCAGTTCAAGAAGTAAACATTAAAAAAGAGAAAACAATTGATTAAGTAGGGGGTTTCCAAATGAAAATACTCGCTTTCAAAAGACAGAAGAGAGTAAGACATCAACATGTTTCCATTTCTCGCCAGGCAGGCAGAAAGACAGACCCAAGAGAATGGCATCACCTCTGGTTAGGTGTTGCTTATGACCCTCATGTGGCCTCAGCCTGAGCCAGGACTACTCCTTACCCTGAGGACCAGAGAGGAGATTTTTTTTGTCCTGCTCTTGGCAGTGGACATTGGTCTCTTCCCACCATGCGCAGAAACCCTGGTAGAGGGCCAGCCCCTGCGGCTTCTTTCCTTGAACGCTGTGGACAAGATCCTTGCAAAAAAACTTGCTACAAAAAGTTGAGGCTGACGCTTCACTTACAGTTTTTGCTGGGTGCCTCCCAGGTAGAAAGACTGCCTGAGTGTGTCGTGACGGCAATGGGTTGGCACCTTCCCCTGGCACTCCCGGATGGGCTTAGTGGGCAATTTGAATGTGTTATTTTATATGGGCAACTTGCATACCCTCCTGCCACTGGCAGAAAGCTCTCAAACTGCCCACTATGTGAACAGGGAGCTTTATTTAGTGTAGTCACATGAAGATGACATGTCTTCCCGTTCCCCTGGTACTGCAGCTATTCTACTGACTAAAAATACAGCTAAGCTAAATATTATTATTCAAGATACTGATATTCTATTATACTAGATCTCAGCTGTGTGCTACTATATATGTTGAGGTTTCTTTAAAAAAAAATTGTGTTAAGGAGCAGCTGTAACGTGTATCCCAAAATGTTGTAAAAGTTCTCAGATCCCAAGAGATTATGCGAAATCAGAGAAATGTGAGGTTCCTTTAATAGCAATAAAAGCCTAGTTTGATTTTTATGGATTTTTTTTTATCATTTCAAAGTATTCAATTTGCACTTAAGTCAGATTTTCTGTCTTTTCTCCAAAATCACAAGGAATAAAATATACTTTAAAATAGTAAAAAAGCAAGAAAAGGAAAATAAACGCAGAAATTTCAACTGTTTCAATGTCATTGGGCTTAAAGCATCAAATATTTTGAAGTATGCGTTATGAAAGCCAGAAATGTTATGCTGGTCCCTTGGAAAAAAAAGAAATCCCATTGAATGACAGATGTCTCTCGTTTAATTTTAACAAAAAATAGCAATCATTCAAGAAATAAATAAAGAATATCAATCAACCATTATTATTCCAGTTTCATGTGATTATTACTTTGTTTTGTTGGAGAATTTTTTTTTTTTCATATATACTAGTTTTATTAAATGATTGTGTTTAACCTGAAAGAACCTCAAAAACTAGTCAGTTTCTCAAATAACCACATATAAATAATAGGGAAAAAATTAGTCTGTGGCAAAAAAATACATGCTTCTGTTGTACTATGACTTCTAATTTCACTTACTAGAAACCCCTGTTTCAGCCTTCATCTTTTGTTCTGGTGAACCCATCTCTATCTTTCTTTTAATGATATAACAAAAAGGCACATAATTTTAGACTTCAAAACTCTTTCTAGACATTTCATTTCGGTTTGATTTGCTTCTGTCTTTGTTTCTAAGTCACTGCCCTTGACAAGCAGTCAATCTTCAATACAAGCTTTATGATTTATAGCTCATACAACTGGATCAAAAATGCTTGTGAGGTTCAGGTTGTTATATCTGTCTTCGCCAGGACTACAGGATATAAATAAACATAGAAAATTTAGACTGAATATGGTAATAAAAAGTCACATATCTTGACTTCTGTATTTAGCTACTAAAAGGTGGGAAAGAACATTTAATATGTATGGAAATTTCAACTCTAAACTGGAAACTTTATTTATTGATTCCCTGATAGGCTTCTTAAGACTATTACAAGTGTGAACAAACAGAAATAATACTAAACTCAGCTGCTATTCTGAAACTCATTTCAGAGGTGACACATCACTGACAAAAATAAGAATACTCTGGGTAGAAGGAGGACTTTACATGCTGGAAGAATCCATAACCTCTATTAGCTTTAAGGCTTGATCCACTCTCCTCTCTGTTTTCCACATAAAACAATTTTACATGAAACGTTGGTTCTGCTGCTTTCTTGGGATTCATTTGTTACATAAAGTCTGGATTCTTCCCTATTCCCCATGCTGGGTAGCTGTGTAACTGCTAGGATGGTAGTGGTGGGTGGCAAGGGATAATTTTATGACTGGAACGGTGTATGTCTGCATGCATTTGTTTCAAGCAAAATATATAAACTTATAAGAAAAAGACAATATAAAAGGATAATGTCTGAGACACATCTACTGTTATTTCTTTGGGAAATATGTTCTATGGCCATAAGTACCATATTTCTGACACATCTTCCAAATACAGTCAGACCAAAGAGTGACAACTATACAGCTGTTCTTCTTATATAGGCAAAGTTCAAATTAATTTCCATAGAGAGCGCTCTAGAAGAGCCAAGATATAAAATATTAGAACACCAAAAATATTAGAACTTTTTGGCAGTGAGATCAGAGAAAAAAATCTGAAATTTTAGTAACATTTTTAAAATACCTATTTTTCATAGAGGTTTGTTGGTTGGATGCTGCTTTCTTCAAGGTGTCCAAATTGTCAATGAGGAAAGTTGTTTCAATTAGAAGTTTTTTATTCATATGAGAGTAAAAAAAATTTAGAAATAACAGATAAAGAAACAAAGGAGTCTGAGTGAAATACTAAAGACTAAAAATACTGATAGAAAAGCTATTATTTAACATTTTTCTGACAAAATGTCTCTATGGACAGAGTAGCTTTTTTACAGAACATGTTTGTCCAACGTGTTTAATTTCAGTGTTTTCATATATTTTTATTTTTAATTAAAATTATTTTTAAGAACTGACAGAAGTAGTTAATAATATTTTTACCTGGAAGAGTGAAAGTTAATCCCCAGTCAAGCAATATCATACAGGTCTGTGAGTACAGAGAAAATTTCAGTCTTTTTTAAAGTGTGGCAAAAAAAAAAAATCATCATATTTATATCAATTCAGGATTTTAAAACAAACTATTTTTTCCCATTAGTAAAAATGCTTTCAACTTTGTGACTTTTTAAACTGAAGAGCTGTCAAGAATACCATTAACTATTCTGTTCCATTTATATCTCTGAAAGAGGTTGAATTCAGATTATTGATTTACTTAAAAAAAAAAAAAGCCCTTACAATCTCTCTAAATCTTTTACTTTTAACACTTTCTAACTACAAGGCTTTACTGTATAGCAGACTTAAATCTGACATTTAGAGTACATTTCAAGAGAGCTCAGAAGAACCTGACTTCTGCAAGCCTGTGGTACCCTTTAGAGCCTAATAGCTGAGTCACTCTAAGATCTGCATTAAAGAATGCAGACCTTGGTAATTTGATGTTATTGGACTTCAGATTTGTGGGCTGTTATAGCTGATCAGTATAATCGTTACAGTGATACGCATGAAAAAATGCTATTGCTTATTCTACACCACCATCTCTGCCACGCTAACATAATAACAAATGTGGGGCTCCAATGATGTGGTGCAATTTGAATTACTTAGTATTATATGAATATACATAAACAAATATACTAAACTTTTTCCTACTTGAAAGAGATTACATTAAAATAGCAGCATACCAACTTGTACAAACTGTAAACCCACTAAACAAGCCATCAGCATGTTTTTCATTCCTGCTTCTTCCCATGGTCCATGCAATATTTTGTGCCCCTTCCAAAATCCTCTACAGCCTTCATCGATTTACCCAGTGAGATGCCTGTGAATGACCACATGCCTTCTTATACAGTCTGCTCTCACATTTGACTGCCATCAGCATTTAACACAGGAACCAGAGACACCTCCATAGCAACAAATCTATCCCATTATTTTTTTTTGTTTAAAGCGCTCTCTTATCCATTCCCGTCTCTCATGCACTTAATGTTGGACTTATCCCAGTGCATCTGATGCTTTTTCTTTCGTATGGCAATAGTCTCATAGTTTTCCATAGTTTCAAGCCAGTACATTTGGGACTGCAGGTATACGTGCTCCTAGGTATGCAGCTGTTTTTTAATTATTTTTCGTTCAGCTGATTTGTGACTCTGCAAAATGAAAAGAATGATGTTTTGTTTGTCAACTTGTTTGTGCTTTAGAGAGGAAAAATGCTATAAGAGAGCTAGATTGGTTTGTGACTATTATCCTGACCTCTCTCCCATTATTTTGACTGCATCATGTTTTGGAGAAATCGTTTCTGTATATCTGGGTAACTATCCATCCATCTGCAAAACTAGCATTCAGGCAGAGGAAATACTGAACAAAAAGATGTTTGTTTTTTTCTATTTTGATTTTTGGTTTAGATTTTTTTTTTTATTCAACACCTCACTAGCTTTCCAGCAAAAGAATTATAGATTTCTGAGTTTGCTTGTTTGTGAACAAAGGTGATCATTTTTTCCACACTGCCATAATTCAGCTGAAAAGAATGTTCCTGTATAGTAAAGACAACAATGTGTGTGCAGTTTAGGGAGCAACAGGATAAGCACGGTTTACAAAAGCATGAAAAATTTTTAAAGATGACCAAAATCAATTATTCCTTTTACAAACTGTGTCATGGGAGTGACTAACAGTGATTTAAGGGAAAGGAAAACAAACAA
The DNA here is from genome assembly GCF_034619465.1 of Leptosomus discolor. NCBI lineage: Eukaryota > Metazoa > Chordata > Aves > Leptosomiformes > Leptosomidae > Leptosomus > Leptosomus discolor. Next base: position 15,679,056 of record NC_141395.1, on the reverse strand, counting down.
ACAAAAAGATGCTTCAGGTGATATGAGATTTGTTTTTAGCCTGTCGTGATCATCTGTGGCTGGAAGCCTGTGTGTCTAATGGCAGAATATAGGAACAACAGTATGGTCATTCCAGCTGCTATTTGAGGTTACTTTTTTTTTTTCATCAAGACAAGTCAAACACAGATTACCAGCTGTCTGACATTCCCTTCACAAACAAATAACTGGATCTCCCAGTAATTACGTTTACCGTGACTTCTATGAGCCCCTTGTCAGGCCCAAAATTTGGATTAGTCGCATTTATAAGAGCTAAAGGGCTTACCTGACATGTAGGACTTATGCTACATGCATTTACGGCGATTAACAGTGAAATGAAAATCCAGGTCCCACAGAAGCAAGTAGAAAAACCACCACTAATGTCTTTAGAAGCTGGATTGGACTGTTAAAAATGTTCCTAAGTAAATATGAACAGGACATTTCTACTCATGCCTACAAGGAAAAATGCCTCTGAAAATTTTCCACCTGAAAAATGGTGAAGGAAAATCTGGAGCTTTTGTTTTTCTTCTTTCCACACCTTTTATCTGACCTGTATTTATTATGCACAGCCAGATATGGACCGGATTTGGATATGTGAGCTCCATATGACCATGTTATTTAGAAAGATACATTACTTTGTATTTATATTTAGGTCAAAGATTTTTCTTACAGTTTTGAAGTTAATGTAATACAGAAAAGGATAATGTAGATGTGATAAATAGTGCAGTTTGAGGTGATTACAATGGGAAGAGGGGTTTGTATAAATGGCCAATATATTTCAAAAATCTTCATGTTTTGAAAGCGCAAGGATGACTAATGTCTTCACTGAGAATGAAAGGACTCTAGAAATAGAAAAATTTCATTAGTACTTCTTCCTTAATCATTCACAACAACCATCAGCTGCCTACTGGGTGAGTAGGTGGAGGAAGTATTCTGAAAGCTGTTCAAAATCAATTAAAAGATTTTAATAAATTCAGTGGATGTTGAATCATCTGGAGTGAGCACTGAAGGGGGAATGGCAAATTCTCTGCAGAACTTAAACTTGCTTAGGAAAGCCCTAAGACAGACATTACTCTCCAAAAGTGTTCATATATCTTTCGCATTCAAATTTGCCTTGTTCTCACCTTGAAACTCTGGAAGGAATGCATTTAATATCTCAATACAACAGTAATAGGGATAATATTTTTTTTCCTTATCCAAGCTCTCCAAGTATAACTAGAAGTGCAGTGAGGAGAGTCCAAGAGAATGTCCAAAGCTATAAAATGAGGAAAGATGAAAGAAATTTGAGATTTTTTCCGTTCAGAGAAAGAAAATGTATAGGAACTTGCTGTGGTGTTCATCAAATATGGCATGGGTCACTAAAAAGACCAAAAGAATAATTTGGGAAGCCACGGGCTTGTAGTGAATCAAGGTACATGCAGGTTAGACACCCAGAAAAGCTTTCTAGTAGTGGGAATCATGAAGCAGTAAGGGATCGCCAAGGGACACACAGGATCCAAAAAAAGTTAGACAAACATCTGTCAGGGGAGACCTGGGTAGAGACAATCCTTCTCCTATGTTACTTCTCTTATCCTCAAAATGAATCTAGTTATACCTGTCGACTTGTAACCTAATGTTCTTTTGAGCGTTAACTACCTACCACCTACCACAACCCCTTTTTAAACATCTTTCGTTTACTATCCCCATGTTCATCTCCTGTACTTAGTTCCATGATTGCTTGTGTATTGTAGGTGATCTGAATCCTCATTAACTCAAACTAATTTTTACTGTTTTCCTTTTTTTTTTTTTTAATCCATTCACAAATCCCACATCTCCTATTTTATTGAGTATTCACTCTGCAAATTTGGAAAAGTAGTAATTTTGTAAAGCAGTTTTGTGATCCTGTCTTGCTGAGCTTACTAGCTTGTCAGTTCTGGATTTGGTTGTATTGCTGTTCAGTTCAGGCAGTTGACCTTATTTTTATAACTTCATTCCCCAAACAATTTTTCTTTGAAAATTCTAATGTAATTCCCGTTTAATTTCATATACATTATTGTCTTTGACTGCTAAGCACCAGACAAACTAAAATTAATCCTCTTTAAAGAGAAAAAAAAAAAAAAAAAAAGTGCTCTTGAAGTTATTATCAGCTAACAGGCATATTTTCCTCAAAATCTTGCGTTATGGAAGCTCAAAAAAAATAGTATGGTATCTAATTTTCCTAACAAGAATGGGCTGTGTTTAATGCCTTAAATTATCACAGTAACAAGATAGCAGTATTTTACATATTGCTATATGTTTTAAATCTATCACATGTATGATCTATTCTGAATTCATGTTTTCAATGCTTCGTGCAGACAATAGTTGTCTCAGATCCTCCAAAGCACAAATTCAAAACCAATGGTAAGTCAGGCAAAGTTAGAATCTTTATTGACCTGAAATTATACCTTAATTGACAAGTCAGTTAAGCATGTGTCTAATCCCATCCTTGTTCAGCAGATCATTTCATCTCAACTTTTGGCAAAAATTCAAAGTTAAGCATAAACATATGTAATAAGTATTCAAGCGTATTATTTAGTGCTTCTCTAAGAAGGTTAATTAAGCCCTGGTAAATGAACAAGGCCATCCTGATAGGAAATACTGAATTTTAAACCAAGCATTCCAATGGTTTTCATACCTTTTTTTTTTTTTCTTCCCCTTTTTGTTGTTTCTTTTTGTGTGTGTACATTCGATGAAACAATTAAGACCAAGGGATGAAGAAAAATTCATGTCTTACACTTTTGGTTGTGATTTCCTCCCCCCCCCAGAAGGTAATTCCCAGAGGAGTCACACAATCTCAGCTGAGATCCCTGTGTGATGTCATTTTGAAAATAAGAGTTCTGGTCTCAAATAGGGTTCCCAGCACTGGCTAATTTCTGAGTGAAGTCTGAGAAAGTGTGACTGAAAATAGGATTATATTTACAGATCTGCTGCTAGGTCTTAATTCAGTACAGGGGTCAAAGAACTTAGTAAACATAACATGAATCAAACTAAGTATTTGCCATTAAAAAAATGGAAAAGGAATACCAAAGGTACACAGATGAAGAAGCAGACATATTTCCATTTCAATTTATTAACATTACAACTCGTAAAAGGGCAGTGTACATATCACCAAACACTGATTCAGAAATGTAGTACCAACTGCTAGAAAACAAACTCTCCATATGGGTGTGATCTGATATGTAACCAACATGTTTGTGGTTTTAAATTTGACAGGCTTTAGCTGACTAAAAAGGTTTTGGTGCATGCTTCATTTTCGTTGATGAGGCATGGGACTTTGGTTGGGGAGGGAGTTCCACTAATACTGGAAAGGTTAAAAAATTACCTACAAAAACATTTCTATGTACAGCAGACCTGATATGAGCAGGAGAATCATGACAGTGTAGCTCGTTTGGGGTTTTAGAAATGAAAGGGATTAGGATATGGTTTGGATGAGGTCAACAAGCACTGACAAAGCAAAAAGATTTCTGAAGGTAGATCGCTGATTTGTATCAGAAAACACTACCTGATGGAAGGAAGTTAAAGACTATTTTATACCAAGGAGAGAATGCCCATTTCAGACACAGGGTAGTTTAATTGTTGGAATAATTAATCTAGAGATATGTTGAGTTTTCCATCCCTGGAAATCAAAGCCAGGAAACCTTTTGAAAACTAGGTCAAATCAGAATCATAGCCTTGACACAGAAATGCAGACAATAGACACAGATCCTCCAAAGCATAAATTAAAAACTAATTGTGATTCTGTGATTTAGCTTGTGCTATGGAGCTTGCTGGAGGAAATCATCAACTGACACCTCAGATTAATGATTTTTAAACACTGAGTTGTTACTTTACGTCATGGTTTGGCTTTATTAACATATAAACTATCAGACTATGATCTAGAATTCTTTTATGTTAGCCTTTATTTATGGTACAGCTTCTCTCTTCTCCTGCTCCCCACAACATTATGTTCTGTTCCTGTTAATTTTTTGCTTTATAATCATAAATAAATAAGGAATGTATTTTTAATTAATTTGTTTTAAGTAAAAGCACTTGTTCACAGTTTATGGGAGTTAGGTCCCTAAAAAAGAGTGTTCTGATTCCTGATATAACATTTCAGAGGCCAAAATCTGTTTTACACCTACTAGGAACCCGGCCCAGTAGTGTATAATCGTATTGGATTTCCTAAACCTGGCAACTCAACAGCTAAGAATCACTATAGACAAATGAGCCAAAATATGGTCAAGCAGATCATTTCCCTTGAGAAGCAGTGCGCTGAAACTTCATACTTCCTTCACTCTACGTATTTTTCATAATAAGATATCACTTGTACTCTTTTGACAGATACTGCCAAAATTGCTGTTTGTGCTAAGTACAATAAATTCTATTCAACTCATAGTGCTCTGGGACCTGTCACTAAGTCACCAAAAAAATCCTTAGGAGAGTATTTTGTACGTGAGAGAAGACCAAACACAGACCAAGCAATGAAATGAAAATAAAATGTGAGACTTAAGAAAAGTAATAACACAAGGATTTCAGAATACCATGGTTACTGCCTTTATTGACTCCAGGCATGGGAAACAGAAATACTGACCTTTCAGGATGAGCCTTTCAACTCTACTAGAGCCAGACTCCAGTGTTAAATATATCCTAATTTTAGAAGTGAAATTTTAAATCTATTTTCTTAGGGACAACACTGCTATGACTGACCTTGAAATATTTGTGTCTTTGTAAACTTATTCTGGGACATCCTGCCACTTCTTTTCTTTTTCTAGTTCCTGGAGCTGAGAGGTATCATTATTAGTTTTCAGCATTATTATTTGCTGTGTAGAGTGAAATTATTGTGCAATTATATCTACCAGTACCAGTAACTACCACCACCTACAACCCAAACAAGACTTCTGTGTAAGATAGCCCTCTGCAGAAGCGTCCTTCAATTATTCTTGTGTTAAATCACACTGCGTCCCACACTAATTGCATGCTGCATCCTAAGGGATAGGGAATTCAAAATCACAATGGTTTCTAGATAAAACAGAAATGATGGCACTATCATCTTTCCTTCAGACTCTTTCCAGGCTCCTGTGATGCTTGTAAAGATGTGATACGTTGGTATGGTCTCTAGAAAGTGCTGATAACACCTTGCTTACAGTATAAAGATGCCACTGGGAAATCTCAAAGATAAGCAGCAGTTAAACTCAGGCTGCTTATTTAAGGGTCACATGTGTTAGGTGTATATCCACTGATATTTGGGCATAAGCCTTGCCTATGATTACTGCAGTAGTACATAAAAGGTAGCATTCCCAGGTTTGTCTATATTACTAACCAGTGCAGTGTAAAAAAAAAAAAAAAAAAAGAAAAAAAAAAAGAAAGATTCAGGGTTTGATTTGATGCAATGCAATCCGTTCCAACTCTTGAATCTCACATCTGCATTGTGTGTGTGCCAGCAAAGAGGTTCACGAAGGTTGCTGATCCCAGCTGCATGCCCTCTGTCTCTGTCCAGCAGGTGATGGTGCACCCACCTCACAGGTGGGGCTCTCTCAATGGCAACCAGGTACATGGCTTGGGCCAACACAAAACTGCTTGAGCACATGTGGTGCCCTTGAGCCAGTACCCTGTGCCTTCTGGTATAAATGTGAAACAAATTTACACCTGGAAAGGACCACTTGAGCACATCAAAATGTTAATGCAGATGTGCCAGCATACTCAAGCTACTAGCTGTACTCATTCTCTATCTCATTCCAGCACTGGATTTTGGTAACATAAAGCATTTAAGAAGTAAAATGCTAATGTGAGAAGAGGAGTCCTCTATGAACTTTTGCAGAGCTTCCTGAGCACTGGTGACACTGGAGGGTTCAGTACATTCAGTATCTGAGTGCCTTATACAGCATTAAAGAGAGAATGAGCAAAACAAAAGAATAACCTACAGTGCAAAACAATTACTGTCCCCAGTCACACAGCAGCACATGTACTGACAGCATACATTCCCTGTGGCAAGGACCTTGTGTACCTTTAAGTTTTCTACCACACCAGATGCACACATGGTTTTTGATAATATTTAAATAACAACACAAGCAGTAGTTCTGCTTTGATTTTATATAAGGCACGCTTGTTCCACCAGATATTTTCAGGGATGAGAAACTTATAAGAATGCTTGCTGTTCTGCGTGATAGCAGCGGGGTTTTGTTTGGTTATGTGTACATGAATAGCCTGAGGAGTTCACAAATGTGTTTGATTTGCATTGAGTGAAGAACCTTAGAAACTGCTGTGACGAGCAATGAGGAGAAACACAAGTTTATACAGGAAGCAATCAGTTGGTGTGTAGCTGTCTTTCATTAATAGAAAGATATTTTGTCTTTAAAAACTAGATGGTTTTATTTAGTTCTTACATGATGGCAAATCCATGAGCTTTGGTCAGAGACAGGCTGGAGATCAGAACCCTTTGTTGATTGCAACAAGAACTGCCAGGTCCACAGAATCCATCACTCATTACAGGAAGGATTTTAACCATGTTTTTTTTACAGCCAGGCCCACCTCCTGGTGCTCTGAAGACATCTTCTGCATACAGTCTGCATTGTTGATTTATATACAAACATCTGGAGAGCCTACACGCTTCATTCTGTCATTCCAGGACAAGGCATGGACAATCAGTTCTCCCAGTGGGAAATTAAAGATAAATCGGCCCAGCCTCCAAAATATTTTTTGACAAGTATTTATTGACTGTCCTCTTTGGCCTGAGTCTGAGGAATGATTAAATAGGGATCTCTATCACACCCTTTGAAATGCTGATTGAAAATGGTGGATCAGCGATTATAATGAAGATGAATAAAAAGTAGTCATATATCACTGGGGTTTAATCTCTTGCAGAAAGGAGAACATATTGATCAGAATCAGAATGGTTAAAGTTAGGTACACCTCAAATGACAGTATTGGCACCTAGACATGCATCAATAAGGTTATTTTAATGTATCTTATATTATTCTGTCTGAATTATTTCATTGTCTCTTCTATCATCTTGCTAAAAACCTATCGATCTCTTATTTTCAGTTATTGTTGTTTTATGCCAGGATGTTCTTTGTTGCATTTGCAATAATGTTGCAGTTTTATGATGCTGTTGGAAACTGACTGAGATTGTTACTTGTTAAGTTACAATCCTTGGGTGTAAATGTGTAGTGAATCTAATGGATGTCTTGCTTTCAGTGTCAGTGTCTGTAGGTCTCCGGTGTAGTTGTCGTAGTCTTAATTGGAAGTTACAGAATTACACTTAAGTTGCAAAAAAATTCTAAAGTATAGTCAAGAACACTTCTTTCTAGTTTTAAACCAATGAGAGAGAGGAAAAAAAGTAATTTCATACTATTTTCCACATCCTTTTTTCTTTTCTTTTTTTTTTTTTTTTGATAATTAACTTGGTTTCAAACATGGAGTCTTCACATTTTCTTTCCTATCAGGTTTTGCTTTGGTTAACATCAATAAAATGGTGAGAAAAGATTGTTATGCATAAGTTTCAAACAGACATGAATGTTAACTAAGTGTAAATGCAGAGACGCTATTTCTGTAGATCACCACCTGCAACAGAAGACAAAGCAACTATAAACTATTGAAAATTTTGTACTGTGCACGTTCCCTTTCTTCAGAGTAAAAGGGCATACAAACATTATCAAAATTTCAGTCTCTGAAACATGTCTCCAAGGCTTTACACAGGAGCTGGAAAAGCGCTGAAACTTTCTGCTCTTACTGTATTAGCAATATCTTTCTGCCACCAAATGTCATCCATAGTAGAAACAGGGGCTGACTGAATAGACAATTTATCTATTTATGGGCATATTTATAGACTTGACATATTTAATAGATCCAGCTGGCATGGAATAGAGTATTCATTTTGTAACAAAAGCTAGCCCATTTGTTTTTGTTCATGTTGATTGGATGAAGAAGAGCAGAACGATTTTCTCAATTGGTTTGTTTCCTTTGAAAGTCCTTTTGTAGGTCGGTCTTCAAAGTAATCATGTCCAGATCATTAAATGTACCCTTCAAATACCATTGTTAATACAGTAGCCTGCTGGATTCCACAAAAAAAAAAATCTTTTGCAAATAGGCTACACTCCTCATTTTGTATACAAATATGTGAAGGGACTACACATTACCGACATTACAGAAAAAGCTCAAAGAATGACTGGTCTGGATCTGAAGAAGGAAAAAACCGCAGGGTTTTTAGGTCACTAGATTTTTAGGGGAAAAGGGTGAGAAGGGTGGTTCACAGTTCACCATTTAGTACTCAAAGACTGAGATCTTGTGGATATTCTTTTTGCCACTGGGAAATTTGCAGCTAGTTGTAGCTATAAACTGCTCTTTATTAGGCTGACAGCACAATGGGCTTCTAATTAGGCATCAGTTCAGACAGTAACCTGCACCGTGGCAGAATGGCAAGGAACTGATATGACATGTATGATGTTATATCTTACAGAAAACTAGAACTCGTTGAATGTGAATTAAGTTCCAGTGTCACTTACAATCTGTTCCAGATCTGCTTTCTTTGAGAAAAAAAAAAAAAAAAAAAGAGTATTCATCCTTCCACTGCCTGTGCCATGTAGCTGAACTCATATAGAATACTTCAGGTCATTTAAAACAAGCATCTTGGCAATCAGGAACATATACTTCTTAAACAGTCCATCAAAGTCAGAATGCTAATATGACTTGCTGTTTGCTGCTGCTGCTGTTTTTCCTGAAAATCACCCTTTCATGCAGACATTGACAATTCTGATGAAATCAGAAGAAAGAACAGATTCTGTATCAAGTTCCATTTTAAGTTATGTTTCTTTAATCTGTAAAACAAGTCATAACATACTCTGAAGTACTGTCTTTTAAATTAAACATTTGCCTAGATGCTATACTAAGATACTCCTTGATGGTAAATGGATGAAATTAAATTCTCTGGGATTGCCTTTGTTATAGGATAAGTGGACTTACATGTCATCGCAAAGACCTTAATTTATTACAGTTTGTATTGGATTCAGTCATGAACCATCAATTATTTGCACTGTAGGTTATTTTTCTTTTGTTCTTTGTTGTTATCAGTGCCTCAACTCATTGACTATTTGTTGAATACAATTTATGACACTGTTGCAAATTTCTGGCCTTTTGCAAAAATCTGCATTGAATCAGCAGTTTCTGCTATGTGCTTTCAGGCTAGATCCTTCTCAGCACAGAAGTGGTGTGGTGGTATTTTGTTTCATCTGTCGTACATCCTAAAGACTTCTTCCAATACAGGTGCACCCATTCCTCTAATTCAGCTATGCTTTCAGGTATTGTTATCTTTTCTTTTTCGATTTCTTTTATAAAAGAAATTTTCTGTGGTCACTAGTGACTGCAAAGGGTCTGACATGGAGAAATTTCTATCGTCTCATTGCTTGTCTCCTAGTAGTTCTCCTAGTAGTTTTTACGGCAAGTTGTGCTTTGCCATTTATAATATCTAGAAAGCAGCTACCTTTTCCTTGCTACTGCCATTATGATCTGTTTTCTACTAACTATAATGTCTTACCTCTTGTAAAGGTTTGCAAGCAAACAAGGCCATAAGCTAGTAAGGGGCAGTCATTTTGCACACTCTTTATTATTTGCCTACACAGATTGCACAGGCTATATGGTAGGACCTGCCTCCACAGCCAGATCTGGTCTCAGTCCATCCTCACTGTGTGCTTGCTCTGGATGTGTCAGCAGTGGTGTGCTTGAACTATAGGGCTTCAACCTTCGCTTGTTAGTGCATCTCCATGCTGACATAGCCCTATGGCTGCCAGTCTGATGGCAAAATGCCTGGGAAAGCAAACAAAGAAGGACCATTATATTTAGCACTTTGGTCTCCTCTGACCAGCCTTGTGTGGTGAATGCTCTGTACTCCTCAGCTGTGGTCTGACTTGTGTCACCAGCTGTCCTCTCCTTAAAATATTGTTATCAGTGTGGGAATACTACACAAATGTAGCTATCATTGCTCCATACCACTACAACAGAGTTTGCAACCTAGATATGCTCCTGCTTAGGGAGGTTTTGAAACCTTCAGAAAAGCCTTACCAGAAGGTGTGACACACGGACACTAAACTTTTTGCTGTAGACCCCAGCCACGGACTTGGCAAAGAAATCAAGAGCAATTCAGGATAATTCCTGTGATCTGGACACAACTGAACTGGAGGGAAAGAATCCTGTTGGCATTAATCTTTAGATCAGATCTCTGCCGAAGCCCAGTTGAAGAAATAATCACCTTTTTCTGTTGGCAAAATGTATTGAGCATCACTTGTTATGTTGCTATCCTCTGTAGATTTTGTTCTATAGGAACAAAATGCAGGCTGTTGAACTTGCCTTAGGAGAGAAGTATGTGGATAGACTACAGCCATTTAGTCAGGAAGTGGATGGAAGGATGTATTATCTGGCTAGTGTGTGATAGTTTCTGTCACATTAAGATGTAGAATAAGATTTTAAGGCCCAAAGAAGTTATTTTGATCCCACTATCTAGCCCTTCTTATAATGCAGGTGATACAGTCGTCCATGAGTTTATCATGGCAACTATTTCTTAAGTTGCACAGATACGGATTTGGGATAAGAAGAGTGTAACTCATTCTCACCTCCATAACTGTATTATCAAAACATCAGATGTAGGTATCTTCTTCTGTCACATAAGGACTTCACATACTAATGAAGGTTTTCACTGCCTGTGGCTAGCCAGTCCTTTATGTTCTTGTATATCTTTTCAATTTCTACAAATGGAGAGAAATCAAAATGCAGAGTGATTGTATAAAATTTGCATACTATACATACTGTAATTTCTCCAAAGGTGACATATTGTCAGCATGTGTAAGCTATTTATTTGCAAAAGGTGTGAGATGAGTTCTACAGGAGTCTACATTGCTAGGAAATAAGTCCCTTTTCAAACACACACCAGCTGCTTCCCTTTTTCACCAGGGTGTTTGCAGCATGTCACCACCTGACTTCATTTGCCCTGAAGGCTCCAGGAAGGAATAGAAAGGTTGCTGTGTTAATTAGAGGAGAGCGATAAAACCTGATGTTTTATTTATTTTCTTGAAAAGGGATTTGTGTGTCTTATCCTATTTTATGGTAATATTTTTACGATGAAATTTTTGAAGTTTAGTTCAGAATCAGTTCCCCTGAGGAAAAGTGCTACGGCAAATTACAGAGGCCTCCACTGCTCGAGATTTCTCATTAAAATTAACCCACCTCTGACTGCAGTTAACAGTCATCGCATCCTCGAGGACCGTAACAATTATGATGATGACATTGGTAGAATTAGACATATACGCTGTTTAAGCATTTACCTTTAATGACTGAGATGGAGTCCATATTGTGATTAAAACTAGTTTAGAAACACTGCAAATACCTGGAGGTTGCAGCAAGTTATGCCAAGAAGGGAAAAGAGTTATCTAGGTCCACCTCACAGAGGTTCAAGATCTGAATTCCTTCATGGATCTTGGCCCATGGTGGTCCTTTTGCCTGGCAAGCACCAACATTTGTGCAAAATGGACTTTGGAGTAATTGGTTGTTGGCAGATCTTATAGAGTATGTTGTTCCATTGCTATAACTACAAGGACTCATCGCACTCCAGTGTGGTCAGGATAAGTCTGGGTGTAAGAGTGCCCCATGGCAATTAAACACAGCTCTTCTCTTTGAACAGAGCTGGACTTGGACCCATGGGCCTAGAAAGCCAAGGAGTAAGGCAGAGTAGAATAGTTTTCTTTGGTTTCACTACCATGGACTTCCAGAGGGCAGGCTTTGGCCTGTTGAGGACACTGGTCAAGAGAGTCCCTTGGGAGACAGTCCTGAAGGGCAAAGGAGTCCAGGAAGGCTGAACTTTCTTCAAGAAGTAAGTCTTAAAGGCACAGGAGCAGGCTGTTCCCATGTGCCATAAAAAGAACCAGTGGGGAAGACGACTGGCCTGGCTGAACATGGAACTCAGGAAAAAAAGGAGTTTACCACTTTCAGAAGAAGGGACAGGCAACTCAAGAAGAGTACAGGGATCTTGTTAGGTCATGCAGAGATAAAATTAGAAAGGTAAACGCCCAGCTAGAACTCAACCTGGCCACTATGATAAGAGATAACAAAAAATGTTTTTACAGATACATTAACAACAAAAAGCCAAGGATGAGGAAAAGGGTGAGGTACTTAATGCCTTTTTTGCCTCAGTCTTTAATAGTCAGATCAGTTATCCTCAAGGTAAATCAGCCTGCTGAGATGGAAGACAGGGATGGAGAGCACAATAAACCCCCCATAATCCAGAAGGAATCAGTTAATGATCTGCTTTGCCACCTGGACAGTCACAAGTCTATGGGGCTGGGTGGGATCTACCCAGAGTACTGTGGGAGCTAGTGGAGGAGCTGGCCAAACCACTCTCCATCATTTATTGGAAGTCCTGGTCAACAGGTGTGGTCCCAGGCAACTGGAGGCTTGCCAATGTGATGCCCATCTACAAGAAGGGCCAGAAGGAGGATCCAGGGAACTACAGGCCTGTCAGCCTGAGCCTGGTGCCGGGGAAGGTTACGGAGCAGTTCATCTTGAGGGTGCTCACATGGCATGTGCAGGACAACCAGGGGGTCAGGCCCAGCCAGCATGGGTTCATGAAGGGCAGGTCCTGCTTAACCAACCTGATCTCCTTCTATGACCAGGTGACCCGCCTAGTCGATGAGGGAAAAGCTGTGGATGTTGTCTACCTGGACTTTAGTAAAGCCTTTGACACCCTCTCCCACAGCATTCTCCTGGAGAAACTGGCTTAGACAGGTGTACCCTTCATTGGGTAAAAAACTGGCTAGACGGCTGAGCACAGAAAGTTGTGGTGAAAGGAGTCAAATACAGTTGGTGGCTGGTCACAAGCAGTGCTCCCCAGGGCTCAGTTTTGGGGCCAGTCTTGTTTAACATCTTTATTGATGATCTGGATGAGGGGATCGAGTGCTCCCTCAGTAAGTTTGCAGATGACAATAAAATGGGTGGGAGTGTTGATCTGCTCAAGGGTAGGAAGGCTCTGCAGAACGACCTGGACGGGTCCTGCACTTCAGTCACAACAACCCCACACAGCACTACAGGCTTGAGAGTGGCTGGAAAGCTGCCCAGCAGAAAAGGACCTGGGGGTGCTGGTTGACAGCTGGCTGAACATGAGCCAGCAGTGTGCCCAGGTGGCCAAGAAGGCCAACAGCATCCTGGCCTGTATCAGAAATAGTGTGGCCAGCAGGAGTAGGGAAGTGACTGTGCCCATGTACTTGGCACTGGTGAGGCCGCACCTCAAATACTATGTGCAGTTTTGGGCCCCTCACTACAAGAAGGACATTGAGGTGCTGGAGCGTGTCCAGAGAAGAGCAGCAAAGCTGTTGAAGGGTCTGGAGAACAGGTCTTATGAGGAGCATCTGAGGGAACTGGAGTGGTTTAGTCTGGAGAAGAGGAGGCTGAGGGGAGACCTTATCACTCTCTACAACTACCTGGAAGGAGGTTGTAGTGAGTTGGGTGTTGGTCTCTTCTCCCAAGTAATTACAATAGGATGAGAGGAAATGATCTCAAGTTGTGCCAGGGGAGGTTTAGATTGGACATTAGGGAAAATTTCTTCACTGAAAGAGTGGTCAAACATCGGAACAGGCTGACCAGGGAAGTGGTGGAGTCACCATCCCTGGAGGAGTTTAAAAAACATACAGATGTGGCGCTTCAGGACATGGTTTAGTAGGCATGGTGGTGTTGGGTTGATGATTGGACTTGATGATCTTAGAGATCTTTTGCAAACTTAATGTTTCTATGAGATTTGTTGTAGTTCAAATTTAGGCTTCAGAGGGACAGACTAAGCTGTCACACACAACCTAACTTTTGTTGAAAATCAAAGTTTTCATTCCTTTCCTGTGATCCAGAAGAATGAAGTGGTTAAAGACCAAAAAGCAAAGACCTGACTTCTATAGACATTTTGGTTTCAAGATCCATTTTGTGTAACAACTGAACCAATCCACATTGCAGCCGTGGTATTTATATTATAATAGTCCCTAAAAACTCCAGCCGTGCATGGGGTGTCATTTTTCTAGATACTGTGTATAATTCAATAAGAAGAGATAATTTCCATAAGCATTTATAACTCAAAAGAAAGCCTAAGTGGGGGAAAAAAAAACCAAACAAACTATCAGAGAAAGATCATTTACTACATACTACCTTTAAGGATAGATTAAAATCAATCGCCATTCAGCAAACTACTTAAGCATTTGTCCCACTGAATTTAGCTCATCATCTATTTGGGACAAACACAGTGTTTTACACTTATGTAAACAGTTTACCTCAGCAGGATTCTGGATCTTGATTGTGGCTACTTCAAGCAATTGCAATATGAATGACAACAATAATACTAATGAGTCTCATTAATTAGGATCAGAGACTGCCAAAAATACCTCTGAAAAACACCTTCCCTATTCTAGATTTTGTACAATTTATTGTGGTTTCTACTGACAAACTTCTGGATTTGTCTTTGAGTTCTTTGCCCTGGCTGTGATTTTAATAAGAGGCTGTTTTTATGCAAATAGCATATTATTCACAATTTTTCAATGTTTGTCTTATGCTGATTACATTAGCAGCTTGCCTTCTGTACTTGCAGTCTTGCTGCTAATAATGCTACAGATCATATAATGAAGTTAATAATGAAAGCAACTGTGTCACTTTCATTGTCTGTACCACCGGTGTACACAGATGGATAGAGGCTGCTGTGATAATTTTGGAAGGACTCAACAACCCACCATGTGTGGGAGTCTTAACCCATCACTGTGGGAGATTTTTGCAATGGTCTAGCACTCTTCTCCAAGACCATAGTTCGCTAAGAAAAAAAGAAGCATTTTCATACTGTTTCCTAAGGGTCCATCTTTAGATTCTATTTAACCTGTTATTTGGATAGAAGAAAACTTGTCAGTCCAAAGAAAATGTTACAAAACCACAGTTTTTGCTCCGATCGTCACAGATTTGGACAAGGTGTTCTTGCCAAAAATTTAGATGCATCACTTCAGAAAGCTGTTTATGCAGCCTGTGAATTATTTGGGATAAGTTTCATTATGGTGATTAATATGCAAGACACTGCATCACAATATGAAAACTATCAAGCCTGGCTTGTTTATTTTATTGTTGTTGTTGTTGTTCTTTTGATGGTATGCAATTTAAGAGCAAAACCACCCCCTCTCAATAAGATCTCAGTGTCTTTTCATAGGCTCAATCTCAGTTCATATTTCCAAGATCTGATCATGTTTTTGAAATGTTAATTTATATGCATAATACCTTTATTACATACACTTCATAAAGAGCAGTCGGGTTTATAATATACATGGAAACTAATTTTCTTGTAGTTGGGATTTTGAGCTTTGTACAAGATAGACATGATAGAGTTTCCTTGAAAGACCTTCAATTAACACTGGCTCAGGATACGCACCCAAAGAGCTGTGACTTGGGTTTGCATCTGAACAGCGCTTACTCCAAAGACAGGCAAGTTGAATCAGAACTGCCTGGATTTGCTTCTTTTTTTCTCAAAGCCTTGTACTGCTGTGAATTTTGCCAAAACCTTGGCCCAAATGCATCTTTGCACCTGTTTGAGAAACTAAGAGGAATCCAGAGCATGGTATAAAGCGTAAAAGCTAGAGAGTTTCTGATTGGTTTAAATCTCATTTTAAATGTTCCTATAACTTTTGATGAAAAGCATCTCAATAGCTTTACACCATGAAAAACTCTCTATCAGTCTAACTTCCATAGGCCTAACCTACTTAGACATCTGTGAAGCTTGTCATATTTTATTATAAGAGAAATGACTAATTAAGATGAAAAGGAACAGAATTAGTTAAAGGCCTGTAAGTTTCCTGAAATACAACAAAGGAAAATATCAGTCTGAAAGGAGTTTTATAGCTGAGATTCTCAAATCTCCATCTTGTTTAATACTGTCTATCGCGCTAGTCATTATGACCAGTATGACAAAAAATCCTTTTGAAATGTGCTAGTATTTCAAAAGTAGAAAGGATACCAATAAAGAAGAAGGATCCAGGTATTATACAGAATTTACTGAGTGACCTTGGGGTCCTGGAGTAATGGAAACAGAAGGTCATGCACGCCAGAACTATTACAAAATACTGAGTATTGTCAATATTTAGCACTAGGAGGGAAGGAAAACAGCCTGGGTGTTTTGGAGGAAAGCAAATATTGCTCTACGGTGTCTAGGCAAAGTATTTGCAACAGAAATAGCAAACTATTAACAACCCTATGTAAAGACTGTATAGATCTTATTTTTGTTCCCTATATGTTTTCCTGCTAACCTATGTTAAAGAATAAATTCAAAGTGAAACAGGTGCAGAGAACAATCAAGGAACTGGAAACATCATGTAGGAGAATGAAAGATTGTTTGCTTTTTTAACCTGATAAACTCAAGACTATGACTGCTCTCTCCAAATTCCTCAGGAGAGAGAATCTGTGGCATAGGTGTAAGATAAAGGGCAAGGTGGACAAAGAATAAAGTATGTATAAATGAATTTGAGTTGGAAATCAGAAAAAACCCACCTCATTTTCAGACTATGATTGGGTATTCTATACTGAATGATGAGGAACCTGCCTAGGTAAGCACAAATAATCACACAGTTCCATTAATGTAAGGAGCTGTATGAGGTGGCAACTGTTGACAGGACTTTGATAGCATTTGATGGACTTAATGACTCAGCTGAATCCTGTCTAGCCTTACACATGCCTTTCTCCTTAGCTGAGTGTCATGCTCTGAATACGACCTGCTTTTGCAAACTTTCGTATTAGCAATCTGTCCTACAATCAAAATGAAATGTGAAGAGGGATATTTCAACCACAGGCAGACGCCTTGCAAAATTTTGTGCTTCAGAAGTAAACAGAAGAGATTGCTCTTAATAGAGAAAACTATAAGTTCCAGAGAAATCATAAGCATGTTTTTATTTCTTTTGGGTTTGATTTTTTCTTAGAAAAAACAGTCAAGTGAGTAGAGTTTCCCTAAGAAAGGAAAAACACCTAATTCTGATTTAGGTCAAAAGAAATTGAGGTTATTCGATTCAATACATACATAGAAATGAAACAGCTGACATTGCCCCATCTATAAGTGATGCCGCAGGTTTCAGGACTGCACCTGAAGTTCCCAGGTGTCCAAATGGGGAAGATCACACTGCACAGCAGCAGGTATAAGAAGAAGTGATGCTTTGTATTTCTTTTCCTCAATAGCACAGTTAAACTTTGGCACACATCCACCAATGTACAGGAAAGGTGAACTGTCAGGGTGTTGTGACTCAGTAGAAATATCTAGTGTCAAATCTTGTAAGACTAAATAACAGAGAATGTATTAGTGGCTAATAAACAGCCATTAACCACGCAGCATTCAGATTTACCAATTACCACACTGTTCTAGGCTACGGACCTGCTTGCTGTGGCTGACAACATCGCATTAATGAATCTCAACTCTCAACCTCCTTGAATTCATGAATAACAATTTGACTCTATGTAACTTGATTACTATGAAATGGAAACTTTAGTTGAGTCTAAACATTGGTTATGGTGTTGAGATGAGAGAAAGACAACCCTACTCCATCACTGGTAATTTAAACTCATATAAAACCAAGCACCTGTCACAGTGATAAATGGATTTTCTTGTTATCTCACTGTCGGTATCGTTTCCTAGTCAGATTCCTATCAAACACCCAGACAACACTGTGAAAACGAAGATACAATTGTCTTCATTTTATTTCTCTTCCAGAGAAATGGGTAAAGGTCACAAGATGCTTATAAATGTGATTGATTTCATTTTCTTTGAGTCATTCCAAGAACACAGTTTAATTTACTTGTATATGCAAGCATAAGGTTTTTATAGACATCACAGAAGAGAGAGCTGCTTATTGTTTACTGACTCCAAGCTTAAGCCACAACGACCTCGAATCAGGAGATGTCCCAATGCGTTACATCTTTCAAGGTCTATTTCATTGTGTATGGTTAAGAGAAATCAAATTTTTAACCTGTTTTATTTTAAATCATGCCTCAAAATTTTGAAAGTGGCCTCAGTCTGAGGAATGACACTGAAAGGATACTGTGAACAAGCTCCTTTCTTACAAATCCAGTATGTCTTGCTTGCAGTTGTGTCGTATTTTTTTCTAGACATGAATATTTTTTTAGTTCTTTTTTAGCGTAAATCTTTCGGTTTCAGGCCCTGCTGTGTATCAGAAGCAGAAAAGATGTAGGGAGATTGAGAAAGGAGGAAAGGAGAAAACCTAAATATTTAAAAACATTAAGACTGAAGAATTGTCTGTCCTGTGTTAAACTAAATGTCTGAATAGACAATCACTGTGGTAATTTCTCAATGTTGAAGCTGTGCACAAGCTGTTACTCGGTATCAGTATGAATGAAGAGGACTGTCTCATCCTGACCTATCTGATAGGTTTAGGATTAGCTCTATAATACTGCAAAATAATTTTATTTCTTTACAACTTCAGTGCCATACATCCAACTGATCATAGTGAACTTTCATTCTGTCTTGCTGAACTGTGGTCTTAAAATATACATTTATATGTTCATGGATTTTATTAGCAGTCACACAGAACAGCTTGTGCAAATGATGTGAACACTCCAGAGATTAGAATAATACTGCTGCTTTCTTTTAAGGTGTAGCTGAAGAAGATGGTGTTAATGATGATTTTCTCTTTTTTTTTTTTTTTTTGAAAACTTAAAATAAGAGCAGACTTAGATTCTTTCAGTCTCTACCTGTTGCTTTTCCATATTTCTTCTCTCCTTAAAGTGATACTAGTAGCAGACTATAAGTTGGTCTTTCCCTTTTGAAGCTGTCTCTGTGTAGAGGAAAATATTTTTATTACTTGATCATGAAAAAGGAGGTGAGAAAGAATGTCTGCTTTTGGAAGATGTTTTAACAATTCGTTCTGTATTTTAGCTGGTGGTAAAAAAAGAAATAACAATCCTGGAGAAGTGAATAGAAGGGCTCTTTTTAAAAGGGGCAACAGGGTTGTTTGTACATTGTCAATAAATTAATGCAATAATGTGATCCTCAGTATAGTCTGCTACGGAGGGGCACAGCCCATGGCTGGTGAAGTGCAGCAAAGCCTCATTGCTCTCTGCCATTGTCTTCCAGCAACAGATACAGCAATTTTGCTGTAGTCTGTCTAAGTAGGAGGCAAATGCAGCACTGAAACTCAGAAGTGGAGATGCGGAAATGATGAGATAACAACACAATAATTGCAAAATGTTTCACTGTAGAATTTCTCTGAGACATGAAATTGAGTCATGTCAGACATAGCAGAGAACTGAAGTCACTTCTTGAGTGAACCCTCATCTGCTGTGTACCCAGGGTGGGTACGTGATACTTCCTCCTCCAGTTAAGTTTGGAAAGAAAGGAATCAGGCATGGTGAGCTCTTTGAAAAAAAAGATCCTGTAAAGCAATACTTCAGGAGTATGTTTCAGGCTCGAGTCTGACAGGAAAAGGGGATGAAAGATGGCTTTTTCTTCCCTCATATTACCTGCTGATTAAGTCTAAGATTTTCCTCCTCAACATGCTCTCTGCTTGGGATCCCACCTAAGCATCTGAAATTTTGTTCAATTCTGTGCAAGGGTTCGGATCCACATTCCTACTAGTTAGTTATTATAGCACTTCTCATTAGGTCATTAATGAAATCCTTTACTTGATTGAGACCTGTGCGATTTATGGTGTTGCATAAGTCAACACAAAGAACAAAATCCTTATGCTTCTTACCTGTTTCCTCAGGTTACTCTTTCTCTTGTATCAATGGCCAGCCAAGACTGTCCATTACAACCATGACTCTTTGGGATGTAAAAATGGAATTTAGTTGGAAATGTGTGAAGTTTTGCTTTTATTTAAGTTGAATGTCATCCTTTCTTTGAAGAAGACAAAGAAGACAAGGAAGGAAAGTACAATTTATCCACTGTATTGACATTTGGGTTTCGAAAGTACAAAAATACGTGAGCTGCACATACTATTAATATTAATAATGTTAAAAAAATCCTCTCACAAGGGCTTTGTGTTAATCTTACATGATTCAGCTTCTGGCAGCATAATGAAGATCTTACATATTTAATAAGCAAATTGAAGTAGGCCCAAATGAGTGAACAACATAGCACTGCAAAAAGAAACAGGGAGCAGGGAATTCTTGTCAGATGAAGTGGCTGAAAAAACCTGATCTACTGACATTTTTATGTCTCCTATCAAATGTCATTGTGAATTGAAAATGGAATGTCTGAAAAAAGAAGCAGCAAGTTTCTATATAACCTGATGAATGTAACTCCATTGTTTCCATGAAATCACATTAAAAAGGTCATCGCTCTACGTATGAAAATACCATGGCAGTTGTTCTATTGCTCTTTCAATTTGAAATAAGCACTTGAATGTCATCAAAGAGAAATAGCTGATATTCTATAATTAAAAGTAGATTTTGATTTACAATGGGGAAGATTATAAGCATGGATCCTTACATACCGCTGATGTAGACATGCATCTTACTCGGGAATAAAAGAAACTCTCTGAAAGATTAAGGGAAAATATGATTAAATTAAAATGTCTGGGGTATGAAAATGTGTATGTGAAAGGAACTGAAAAATTCCTCCTTGTTCTGATGTTCTACAAGTAACTCCTTTGGGTAAAGACTTTGCCATAGCAACAGATAAAACCTTTATGAGGTGCAAAGTTTTGCTAAGAAAATGAAGGTTTTCTATTCCAGTTCAGTTGGTGTCTTGAAACGAAATTAAGTCTGGCATAAGTATTTTGTGAATTATCACCATTTTAAGGATGCATTCTTTAAGACTATTACAACAAAAAGTCTGGGGTGCTTTTAGGGAATAAGATATATATATGAATTCTATATCTTCCTGCTGGAGATGAAAAGCAGAAATCAGAACCCACATGAACAGTGACTTCCTTTGCCATTTACTCTGGCCACTGTCCTGTCACCTGTTCTTTCTCTTCCATGTCTCGTCATTTTTGATATCTGCATTGCTATCTTCCCTTTTAACCTCTCCATGATGTCTTGTATGTTCTATATTTTTCACATTTTTTACTAATAGTTAGATGGAAGCATCGGGATAGGTCTGGGCCTTAGGGTGTAACTTTTCTTCCTACTTCTGCTGGCTCAGTTCTTTTGCTTTGCATTACATCCCTTCCTACCTCTCACTACATTCTTTGTTTCTTCTATGGAAAATCAGCCTTTCCTGATCCCTTGTCCTTGATTTGATTTTTAAGTTATCAAAAGCTCTCTGTGTTATCTGCTCCTTCAATAGGCTTGCTTCCACTTATGTTGAGGCTCTTAATGACTTTTCCTGGAGTCTTTCAGCTCTTGCATATTCTCAACAGTGCCTCTGTGGATAGATTGAATTTTTTTCATTCTGTGCATTCTTATGAAGGCTCCTCAAAGCAGAGCTACAAAGGTCTTCGTTATGTCATCATCCTCTTCACTGAAGGGCCTTGGCTCTTCACAAGATACAGGCAACTATTTCAGAGGATAAGGGTGAGTCATAAGAGGATCCTCTGATTGTCTGACAGTCCTGTGAGTTTCTTGGCATTTGTAGTCTTGGAATTTAAACTGTGTCAGTTATACCTGCAAATGGAACTTTACCTCAAACTAGCCAAAAACAACTTTGTGTTTCATCTCGCCTTTTTGCCTTTACCGTCAGGAACATCATTTTGTGAACGGAATCCTCTGTGCTGCAAATTGCTGAACACTTAAATAAATGACCCCTCCCCTTTCTGTGTTTTGTACCCTGGGCTGTGTAGTCATTTCTCCTCTTTTGATCCTTTTTTATTGCTCCTTGTATGAGGGATCTGTCCTGACATTGTGGAACTGGGACTGCAAGATTAGAATGACAGTAGGTGAGATGGAAACCTCTGTCTATTACTTTGCAATCAGCACTCTGCAATGCTCTCTCATGGCTGCTATCAAATCTGAGTTACAATTTTACCAGCTGGTTTGTTTTTATTTTTATTTTTTTTATCAACTCAGTCCTCAAGTGCTTTTTGAAAGCCAGCAGGTCAGCTGGCCTGCCTCTTCCTCCTCTCTCTTGAACACAAATGCTCAAGATATCAGAAGCGTGGAACTAAAAAAGGCATTGAAATGGGGCTTAGAACTCGGGTCATACTTTTTTGCGCTATGTTGGCAGCATCCTGTACTGAGGAGCCTTCCCATTCACTGTCTGTGGGACAAATGAACTCTGAGGAGAGCAGGGCAAAATGTGGCACCACTTAGGGATCATCTCAACACCCTGCTCCTCAGCATCACCTCGTGACTGAGGCCAAAACCGTAGAGCTACCTTGTCCTTAAACTAGTTTGTGGGATGTTTAGACTGACGTGCAAACACAGTCATAACACAGGAATGAAAGCCCACCTAAAAAGTGAAATAAAATTACAAAAATTAAAAAGGAAGTTCTCAAAAAAGCTTTTCAGCCATTCCAACTCAAGACATTTCTTCCTTGCAAGTGTCAAAATATTCTTTACTTTACACTCTCTTTTCTGAAAACCTTGAGGTGTGTGATTAAACTTACTTTTCAGTGTGATTTTGGTATTAAAGTACCTATTCTACTGCCTCTGGCACTTCATTCAAGGAGAGGAAGTAGAAAAGAAAGTGAAAGCAAAATCAATTAAATGGAGAAAAATCAGTCTTTTGTTTAGAAAGCCAATTCTTTTATTAGTCATTGCATGAATTATTTTCCTCTAGCTGGCATGTAACAGCGGGGAAGGTAAGGATGTTGATTCCTGGCTCTTTTATCCTTCCAGTTCGGTGCAGACATATGCAGTTAGTTACTTACCCTGTTTACACGCACACGGCCACCTTCCGCTTTTGGAAGTGCACATTTCTTTTATCTGGTGTGTTTGACTGCATTTGAATTTGTATTGTTATATGTATTAATAATTGGCCTTTGAATTAATAATTCATTCTCCCTCCAAGCAATTACTGTGGTTCCCAAGCACCCTGTATGTATTACAACATCCCTGAACTATGAAGGCTATGAAACTGCCTTTTGCATTCAGTGCAGATTTGAATGAACTGAATTTCACTCATGTCCCAGTGCAGGAAATTCTAGATTTCAGTCTTCTTCCACAATGTCCAACATACCATTTTTTGGTATGAGCAGTCTAATTTACCCTTTGGAGCAATCAGTGGAGTGACTACTGTTAACTAGACAGGCAACTGCGGCCAGCAGCTGTCTGAGAATGAAGCAAAAGGATGCTGCACCCGCTGCTGTGCCGAGTACAACACTAGATAAGATAAAAAGCCAGGTGGCTAAGTCTCCATTGCACACCTGTCTCTTCAGTCTTCTTAGGAAACCACTCCTGGGTCAGGACTATATTTAAAAAACTATTGATTTTCTCATGGCTTAAACTAGAAACTGAATGTTTAGTTCAGTAGTGACTTGCACTTTACAAAACCAGTCATAAGTTTCATCCTTGTTGCAGGTGAATAAACACCCAGGTCCTTTTCCTTGCCTTTCCATTCAGAAATGACTGTAGGAGGGAGGAAAAAAAGTTAACTGTAGATAAAATCACAGGCACTTTAGATTTCCTGAATATGTAATTTATTAGGCTGCCTGATAAAAAGTATGTGCACCGTAGTGATTTTCTCTCAACCTCTCCTTCCTGGTGTATGGAGGACAACCTATATATGTTCCTTCTGCAGCAGCAGATCGATTTATTGCCTTTATGCAAGCACATGGGGACCCAACTTCCCTCTTTCCATTTCTCTCCGAAGGTCAGAGCTCTGAAAATGGGCCTTGTCTTCCCCCTTCCTGTAGGCAATTCCTGGAAATGGAGTGAGGTAAGCAAAATACAGCATCTGCAGGTGTGCATTCTGTGAAAATGTCAAGGCTATTCAAAAGCTTGTTCTCTATAGTAATTAAGGGCCCTGCATGTCAAACAAAGACTCCACTACTTAATCTTCAGCCTTTCTTAGCATCACACCGTATGCTCAGTCCTTGATGGCTTAGGAAGCAAGGCTCCCATCACAAAAACTTGGGCCAAAATGTATTCATCAAGTGAGGCATCTCACAAAATCCAAGGCCTGCTAGGAAAACCAGCTCACTGGTAAACAACAAGTATGATGAACTGTGACTGTTCAGGCTTCAAACTGTTGCAGCTGCTATTTTCAAAGTCCTCAAGGTGATTTACAAGGCACTTAGGCAAGTGGAAACAAGTCTCAGTCCTTTTCGAAGATGGTAAACTGAGTCATGGAGAGGTGAAGTGAGCATATGCTACTGCGAAGTGGGCATGTGTGGGCTTCCAAAAGCTGACCTGGGTCTCCCCTGGGCTTGGACACTCCAATCATAAGGAAAGCCAAATGACGACAAGGCCTCTTGTCCACTCTCAGGCAAAAGTCCTGTGGAAGCACCAGGTTCTAAACCAGGTCTCTTCAATCTCAGGTCACTACTCTTATTTTTATTTCTCCTTCTACATACATCCTCCAAGGCTTTATTAAGCGTGCTGCTCGTTATCTATTATAGACTACTGTTGTAACTAATAGCTGAGGCACTCTCATTAGTTTGTCTTTAACCATGCCACTCAGGCAGTGTTTATCTAGTGGTCTTTATAGCAGCATATAGTGCTTAGAAAGCTCTGAGCAGAGCTCAGCCCTGTCTGCGATGTTCAGAAACATTCAGCAAAAGGCAGGGTTTCCCATGGCACTTGCCCTCCTGTACAGCATGTCTGACATCTCTTATGAAATATCTTCAGTTTACCCAGTTAACCAAAGGTACAATATATCTCTTTGAGTAATGCCTGTGAGTTCATCACTTTTTTTAAGCTACTGAAGTATGGCTGACTATAAGGCTCTGAATTTTGGCATTTGTGTCTCAGCAGGAGCAGAACTCTGAGTTCCTGGGTTTATGCATTTAATTTTCTCTAAGCAATGTTTTATTATGAGTGATGATTTAATACTTTCTGTTCCAGCTGAATTCTTTGTGAGCATTAGGTAATGAAGTGTTCAGCAAAAAAACAACCCAGGGTGTCTCACCTTTGTTGCAGGTATCTCAGTTTGCGTCTCACCCTAAGGATTGCTAATCCCAGTAGTCAGGCTAAAGTGGAAATCTAATTGCTCATCTGCGTGGTTAGACCTTTGGGTCTTTTGGTTTTGTTTTTGTTTGCTTTTGCCCCACATTTTCAATATTGTTCAGGGAAATGCAGAAGAAAAGACAGTGTTAATTTGGTCTCTCAGATGAAAAATCCCTCAGCACTGACAAAACCTGCTATGCTTGTGCCAGGTCTCTTAACAGCTTGAAAATCAAATTAGGCACAGAATTATTACAGACACTGTATCCTGTCAACAACCTGGAAAAAAAAAACAAACCAAAACAAACCAAAACAAAACACCAATCAACCAAAAACAACCCAAAAAAAACCAAGCAAAAAAAAAAAACCCAAACAAGAAAAAACCTTCTCCAGAAATCTCAGTAAAAGCTGTGCTACCCAATCCTTTGCAGCTTCTACCTCCTGGTCGGGTGTTCCCTTTTGCCAAGTGATTGAGTCTGAAACAAGGGCTGAGAAACAATGTTTTAAAAAGTGATTTGAAAGGGAGCAGGGAGATTACACGCCAACTTGAAAGCATGACAGCAAGAAATATCTGAACTTGCTTTGCCGGTGATGAGGAAACCT
Source organism: Leptosomus discolor (assembly GCF_034619465.1). Classification (NCBI taxonomy): domain Eukaryota; kingdom Metazoa; phylum Chordata; class Aves; order Leptosomiformes; family Leptosomidae; genus Leptosomus; species Leptosomus discolor. Next base: position 15,653,409 of record NC_141395.1, on the reverse strand, counting down.
CACCAGATTCACTCTAGGCTGAGCTCACTGGGGTGGAGGAAGGATATTCAAGCTCAGTATTTGTCAGACTTTCCTAGTGCAGTGGCTTGTGCGGGTCAGTACAGTCCTGCTGGCATGTTCTCACAGGGAAGTTGAATGCCAGTGCATTGAAGCTACCTTGGTTATGGCCACCCTCCTTGAATGTAAGGCAAGACACAGTGGATCAGATTAAAAAAAAGAAAAGTATTATTCCTTCTAGCCTGGTCCCTAGCTGTGATCACGAGCAAATGTCTAGAGCAGATTAAGAACAGCACAAGTGTATCTGACATTTCCTCCAGTGCACTCCAAAATCCCATGTCAATAACAATCGCTAATGGATTCTCTGTTATGAACTTAATCACTCTACTATTGAATGCATATAAACTGTTAACATCTACAATATTCTTTAGTTACATGCTCTACATGTCTTCTACAGCCTGTGGGGAAAACAACCCCTTTTTTTCCTCTTCATTTTGAACTTGGCACCAACTATCTTCACATGGCATACCCTAATCCTTGTATTTGTGAAGACTGAACAATCTGTTCCCATCCATACTCTCCAGGGTCCTCCTGTTTCTAAGGTCTTTCCTCAACTGCAGGATTTTCTATACATTTGCAAAGCATTGCTGCTATTCTCTGAAACCGTCCCAGTTACAATATGTTCTTGAAAATACACAGCAGGAAGAGATATCTTGCTGCATGTCCCATGTTCCTAGGTCAGCAGCATCATCTATTTTCTGAGGGCCAACTGAGCTTAGCTGTCTTCCCTCTTCCAGAGCCCACTGTCTACAGCAGTGTAGCAGCTCACAGCATATGTGCCTCAGAGCTTGTCCTGCCCTTCTTGGGAGACGAAGTGGGCTAAGAACTCTTAGCTGGCCTGGTATTTTTTGCTTGGTGTCCCCTGATCTGTTTTGGAGGTAAATTCATTTGTTGCTGTCAATGAAGGGATGTTTGGCTAGAAAACTGAGCCAACCTGACACCTCCTATATGTGTGGTTTGATGTACTAGTTTTGCTGGTCTATCCATATCCAGTCTTGTCTTGAAGAAGCAGCACCACAAATGGAAACTACCTATAGGGAAAAAGCCTCACATGCATTACAGTTTGCACAAGCTTTATCATTTCAGTTATGCTTGAGCCGTGAGCAGAGGCTTTTTGCTCCATGTTACTGCTGCTGCAGTTGTGTAGTTGTCACCATTAAATCTTGAGGCTAGTAGGCAGCAGCAGGTGAGCTTGAAATTTTTATGGTAAAGATTTTTTATTTTTCCCCCCATCCCAATATGCCTAAGCGGACTTGTCACATTGAGCTGGATTTTTTTCACTTCCAAGTTGTAAATGTAATCTTGCCAGTGTATGTTTACTGCTCCCCAGCAGGCATGTAAAGCAGACATTGCAAATCAACTCGATCTTGGATTTTTGTCTTGTTTTGGGAGAAAGGGAATGAGACAACACCAAAAAAGAATGAATGTAGGAACAATCAGTCAAGCAAGAACATAGGAGAAATATTTTTAAAACCTCACTTTGCCTTCTTAAGTTACTGGGCAACATTTCTATGAGCTACTTCTAACTAATCAGAGAGGATGTAAAGAAATGGAACTTCCAAGTATGGATAAATTTTATAAAATTATCTTGTCACTCCCTCTCTACATTTTGCCTCTTTTCATTGTGTCATGTTGAAAGGAAAGTGTTTGTTTTGATCTCTGCTTTTTTCAGCACAGTGGGCAGCTTGTTTTTGCAATAGTACTTAATGCCTTGCAGGAAATCCTGTTAAATGTTTTTAAATGTCTCTTGTTCATGGGCACCAAAAAATAGTTAGAAGTGGGGGGAGAATAATTAGAAATTGGTTGAAGATGAAGAAAATGTTTCTAAGGAGAAAGTTGATAAAACTGTAGAGGAATAGTGAATTTTATGCTGTGGGTCATTTAAAATTGGACAGTACTATATATCCATCGGAATGTGAACATGTATTGGACTTGAGGGGTAGATTAAATAGTCCGGTTGGCTTTGGGGATGAGATTTTCAAAAGCAGTCAATCTGCTCTTTCTATTTAAGTGGTGATAGTGTTCAGTCAGCATTCAGCATATTTTCAATATCCCAGGATTTGTTTCTGGTTTTATAAGCTGAATCTTTGGTTCTTTATTAAAAGAAAATACCCTGCAACTCAAAGACAATTTTTTTCTGAAATTAGATGTGTTTGCAAGCCCCAGGCTGCAAATATGCAGTTTTATTTTGTAGTGTTTGAAAACCTATCACGGAATCCCATGTTTTTGCAGCATCTTGGATCACTGCTGAACCTCTTTCAGGGTCAGCTGTCTCATTCCCTCAAGGGTCCTCCTGTGTGATTGACTTTAGGGATAAGATTATCCTAATAAATCCATCAGTGCCACAGTTGTGGATCCTTGCCTCTGTTATGCCTAGCTCTGTCTGACAGTGGAAAGATAGAAAAGAGCCTACATTCAAAACACTCTAATTTGACCAGCCTTGGCAAGAGGAAACAAAACCTTACAAGCCTCACCTGAATTTCTTTGAAGAACAGATGGGAACTGTCAGTATGTGCCGTATCCAGGCATCATCATGTGCAATGCACGTCTGAAGTCAAACACACATCACAGTGTTCCCTAACTCTAGCAAGCTCTGCAGCGTGCAATTGTTCTGCTTGAGCTAAACATGCAGCCTGAGCCAGCTGTAGCAGCCATAATTTTGAAGACAACTTTGCTGGGGTAGGAGGCTGGTGTAGAGACCTCCAGAAGTCCCTTCCAGCCCAAGTTTCCCAATGATTCTGAGTAAGGTTCTTGAAGTAAGGGTCCCTTCAACCATGTTCTCAGTTCCTGTAAGGATTCGCTGGAATTATTGTAGATCTGTAGTTTAAACACCACCTAAGGATTGCTCTGAGTACTGACTTCCAAAACTGCTAAGGATAGTGTACTGTCAAGACATTTTAATGTCTGAGACACAGCTTTTCTTTCCTGGCATGTCTTCCAGGCTCCTTCCAGTCCTGAAAGGCTTTACATCCCCACAGGTGGATCCCAGTATTTCCATGTTTCTGCATGCTTTTCTCTTGAATGGAAGCACAGAAAGTTGTCTTGCACATTTTCCCCTCAGGTGCACTCCTTCTTGTCACAGCTCTGCCTAAAAAAAAAAGCATGAGAGTACAGTTTGATGGAGCCGAAATAAGATATATATGATTCCTTAGATAGTTGGCAGGTCACTGAGAAATAGCAAAAAACAATAATCAACTGAGAACAGCTGAAGCACATAACTTATCTGCAGCCCCATAGATAACACCTTTCACCTTTTAAACTATGTATTAACAAGGGTTGAATGAAAACCATAAACATTCATCCCTGTGCAGCATTATTTTCTTTACCATTCTACAACAATCCCTAAACTGATTATTTGTTTCTTTCTAGGTTGCCTCTGGAGAGGGAAGAAGTCTGAAGACTTAAAAGACTAGTGAGATAGTAATCATTGGTTCACACTGTTTCCCTTCCAGCAACTTGCTGTAAGCAAGAACAACAGAAAAAAATAAATATACAAGACAGAGAAAGAAACAGAGCCTGAGGAGAGAACATTCATATTGTCATTTAGATGAACTATGCAGCTATCTCTCTTGACACACCTATTCCACAAACATGTTTCTTCTCAACCTGGTATTCACTTTCTGTCCTTCTTCATTACATTAGTGATTCTTTTTTCCTCTCCTACTCTGCCTAGTCTGAACCACCGGCTTATTTTTTGGCTATATTAGCCAGGTTGTTTGTATTGCTGTCCTGTGGGTGACCTAGCAGCTCAAACTAATAACACATATTTCTTTGCCAACATGTTACTCTCCAAGCTTGTTGAAGACATTTCATATGTCCAAATTGCAGTGATATATTTTAGGGATAATAACACAGAAGTGGAATTAATGCCTTTTGGACCATTCCTTTCTTGCAAGATTGGACTGGCCTAGATAAATGGTTTTCTCACTTAGTTGTTTCGTTTTTCTTTTGTTTCAAAACCGCTGAATTGAATAATGTTGGGGATTTTTTTCCATGCCTCTTCATAGAATTTTTATGTTTGTTTCACTTGGTTTGTTCTTATAAAGCAGGATCTTCAAGTTCTGGTTCTAAATAAAAGTAGAATTAATTGAGACATGCCAATGTCATGAAGGTGTGATTGGTTTCATTTACATTGCAAAGTGCCTGAGGCTGAGACTTATGTATTTATAGAGAATCTGGGGTAATGAGGCTTCTTGACTAGGATGAGGAATCTGGTCTGTGTTTGAGATTCCTGACACATGACTGAGGGCAATGTTCATGGTAAAGATAAACTAGTTTCAGAAGGAGGGTAGAATTATTTTTTGATCTCACTCATTTACCTTATCATTAAACTTGTAGGAACATTGTACCTTCAAGTCTGTGACAAATTTGGTTGAAAATGACCAGTAAAGTCAAGGCAGATGGACATACAAATGTCAGATGATCACAGGAACTTTCTGCGCATTATGAAACCAGGCTAGAGAAGAACTGGTGAAGAATGATTATTTCTTAACTATTCATTAGTGTAGAGAAAGATGTGCTGTCAGAGTCCATTGCAGATAAGGCATAGCAATCCAGTTCCACATTCCTCAGTAAAACGTTAGTGATAATGACTTTTTTCAAGCAATATCCACAGGCCTTAGGAAACAGAGATCGTTTGTCCCTCGTGTGAGACTCCATCCACATACAGGAGCAGAAAGTCCTTGTCCTACAGATGTTAGGATATGAGAAGATAAGAAAGCAATGGAAAACAGTAGAAGAAAATCAGTTTACCTTATTCTTAACACATGAAAGATTTAGACACATTTTAATTTAGTCCCAGATCCTCACAGAGAGTTAGGTGGCCAAGGCCCATTGGCTCACTTGAGAATTAGGTACATAAATCCTTGTGAAGATTTGTGTGTGGGTGACTTACCCAAGGTCATGCACATACTGTCTACAGAGTTGAGGTCTGAAAGGGACCGTACTAAATTTCACTCCACTGCCTTACAAAGAACAGCTTCATCTGGGTACATGACAAGTAGGGACTTTTTGACTGTTATTGTAATGGGTTTGCGTGGCAAGGTTTTGGTAGCAGGGGGGCTACAGGGGTGGCTTCTGTGAGAACCTGCTAGAAGTTCCCATATGTCTGATACAGCTAATGCCAGCTTGCTCCAACACAGACCCACGGCTGACCAAGGACAAGCCCATCAGAGGCAGTAGTAGTGCCTCTGTGATAAAATATTTAAGAAAGGGAAATAAGTTACTGTGCAACAGCAATTACATCTGGAGAAAGCGGTAAGAATATGTGAGTGAAACAACTCTGCAAACACGAAGGTCAGTGAAGAAGGAGGAGGAGGAGGAGCTCCAGGTGCTGGAGCAGAGATTCCCCTACAGCCCATGGTGAAGACTATGCTGAGGCAGGCTTTTCCCCTGCAGCCCATGGAGGTCCACAGTAGAGTAGATGTCTGTCAGCACCCCATGGAGGACCCCGCACCAGAGCAGGTAGATGCCCAAAGGAGGCTGTGACCCTATGGGAAGCCCACGCTGGAGCAGGCTCCTGGCAGGACCTGTGGCCCCCTGGAGAGAGGAGCCCATGCTGGAGCAGGTTTGCTGGTACGACTTGTGACCCTGTGGGGGACCTACGCTGGAGCAGCCTGTTCCTGAGGGACTGCACCCTGCTGGAGCCGTTCAGAAGCTGAAGCATCCAGTTAGGGTCAACCCACCACAGTTATATCTCACCTCATTTTGATTTCTTTGTTTTTGTAATGCTACTGCTGAACACAACTAGAGGTTTTATTTGGTTTTATCATACAGGGACAACTTCTCATCACACCTGCAAGTAAAAAAAAAAAAAAAAAGAAAATATGAAGTTCAGTTTTAAACCGTTAACAAATCTAGCTCAATTTGTGGGCTACAAAACAGAAATTAACCTGTGTAGTTAGGGCCTAGTGTTGTAGAAAGGATGTTGGTTTTTTTTTTCCACACGTTTCCACCAATAGCTCAGTTTCTCTCTCAGATATACAAGGTCTGTATGAACACATTAGCTCAGATGCTGTGCCTCACACTTAATCCTGTTAGCCACACTGCACAAACTGGTTCCAGTCTAGAGCATCCCAACAGTGAGAAGACCAATCTGCTTGCTGGCTCCATCCCAACCAGCAGCGTGGGTACAGCTGGCTCCATGCATTGGCTCTGCAAACCCAAATATATCTACCAAAGGCAGTATAGATAAAAGCATTCAGATCCATGACACTAGGGACATAAGGAAGAGGAAATTGCTATTTCCTCACAGAAACCTGTCATGCTTAATTTATTTAGCTTGACAAACAGTAAGGGTGAAGACCCAGAAGGCACAAAGGCAGTGGAAAACCCAGCATGTTAATATTATTAAAAATGGGCATAAACTAGTTATGGATACGTTTATAATAGAAATTGGATGATGGTTTCTGACCTTGAGAGAGACAAAGGTCTAGAACTTCCTTCAAATAGCTGGACAGCTTTTAAAAGACCTGACATATTTCAAGAGAATATGGATCCCTTTTCAAAAGTACTGTCTGAATAGCTTAGTAATTTCCTTTTTTAACTGAGTAACACAACTTACCTTACAGGGAACATTGTGAGGAAAAATGAATGAATGGCTGTGGGATGCTAAAAGAGATGCTAAATACTAGCTAGCTGGAGGGGTTTGGCAATGAACACTGCCAATTGCTCAATGTGTAGGATGTAGGATATCTGGTCTCCAGGCCATTCTGGAGTTTATCCTACTGTATCCTTCCAAATTAGCTAGATTCCAGCAATATGTTATATAATGTATGTGAGCCAGGGCATAATGGAGACAAGAAATATTATTTTTCACACTCAAATAGTGGATTCATGTACATAAAATGAGCCACAATATTTGAAATGTCAAAATCGTTAATATAGTTTTGCATGCTTTTGGGTGCTAATTTGTATTTATAATTGAAGCAAAAAAGTGTTGCAAGGAACAGGTGACAGGCTTTCACCAAAGCGTCTACTACGATCATTTCTTAATGATAAAAGCATTTAGAACATGTCTAAGAAATGAAAGAGATTTTCTGATCAACTGAATCAAGTGTAAGCATTAACCATCTCCCCATGTTCATCGATACAGATACATGAAGCCCCAGAGCAGAGAGCTTTGAAATACTCTGAATATTTTCAGGAGGCAGATTTTAACTGTGGGTATTCTGTAAGTCAAAACTGTTTTGAAATGTATAAGGCTAATACGTTCCTAATAAACACAAAGTGCTAGTACTTAGTTTCAGGGTTCTCTGCTGGAAGCTGAAAATCTTCCTTTCTCAGCGAGTAAAGCTGTGTCTTCAGGTGTATATCAAACAGCCAAAGGTGTGGGGAAAAAAAAAGAAAGGAAGCGGTTTCTACAGCAAGAAAACAGATATTCTTAAAGGGTTTGAAGTCATGTAATTCCAACATGCACTGCAATTACAACCCAACCTGCTCATCACCTCCACAGTGGTTACCATTGCAACTGTTCCTGCAGGATTTCCTATTCTAATCTGAGGAAATAGCTCAAATGCCAGGGTAAATTTTCCTAATATGCTGATTTTTGGGGCATATTTCACTGGGGACAACAGCCATCTCTCACTGTACGCTCTAGAAAGTAGAAAGAAAACCAAGTTGTCTCACTTGAGCACTTACCCAACATGAAATTTTCATCTCATCAGGCACAGTGTTGGTGCTGTGAATTCTAAGCATTTGGCTTTCTGCTGCTGTAAACTGCTATGTGAGCTCTAAAGCAAAACAATGCACATTTTTCTCGTGTCTATGTTTCTCTTTATTCCCATACCAAGATAATTCTTGGCGAGGTCACACAATAGGCTCTTTTGCCTGCGAGCAACGGTTTCAGAGCTGACTGCAGAGAGCTCCAAAATCTGAACTGTGGCGCTGGCTCTTGTTTATCTCAACAGTAAGAAAGGGGGAGTGAACACCCATTGGCTTGTGACTCATAAATTAGGCACATAGTTATCATCCTTTTCATAAGACTGTTTTTGCAAGAGTAAATTGCTCTTTACTGCCTAAATCCTCTGGCCTCAAGAGAGAGAAACAGAATCTTTTTTGTTTCTGTATTGTTACTGTTGTTGTAGTTGTAGATTTGCTCATCTCTGAGGTATTGGGAGTACATTGTGGAGATCATCAAATTTATTGCTTTTGTGTTTAGGGAAAAGAAAGAAGTGGCCAGGCTACTTACGTCCTTGTATCAACACCTGAGCATGTCAAAGATTAAAAGATAAACTTAAGACATTTTTACAGTTCTCTTCTAAGTAAATGTCATAGTTCAGAGTTTTGTCTCACGCTGAAATATTTCCTACCAGTGACATTTGATGTTTGTCTCAGTTACTCCTCAGTTATCAAACTTTAGGTATTTTGCCAGTGATAAAATCAGGGCGTTAGTGTGGATCGACTGATCTGAGTTTAGATAAATTGCATCTACCATTCTCCCTGGTTTGTACTTTTGAAAAGAGTTTATAAGTGTGAGGCACCCAGTTGAAATTAATGAGATTTGAGATTGTGTGTCTCTGAATAAGTACTCAGAAACTATGACAGTAACCTAAAAAGAGTAACATGAAAGAGTCCCTGTAGTCTTAAAATTAGCTTTCATATTCTCCTACAAAGATTCCAACAGTGTAATTGTAAATTATATTAAATAATATTATATTAGTCTCTTATTCAGAAAGCACATCAAAGTATCTTAGTTTTACTCTATGTTTATGGAATGGTGACTACATTGCCACTAGGTCACTCCATGCCCTGATATTAGGAATATATTAAGGAAGCCAAAGAAACACATATTTATTTTCTCTCTGTAGAGGTGTTTGCCAACAGCCTGAGTTGCATGGCTTTCCTTACAGCTGAGGCTAGTTATGCAGCAAGCATGAAGTTCATTCACATCTGTAAATTTCATTTGTCTTGCTCTTCTGAGGCAAAAGAAGGGCAGGTTTGCCACCTTTGCTTCCTGCACACAGACTGAGGTCGGTGGAAAAGCCTGGCAAAGCTTTTGTTGCATTCAGTGGCAAAAGGAGACTTTACCAATAGATGTGAGGACTGTGACTCTAGAATGACTTTAGGCATAAAGGTGTCCTGTCCTCATTAAGTCTGCACCTAACAGCTTGCTTTGGTCAACGAGGGACTCACTGGAACCAAGTGTTGTGACCTTCCTTGCAAACATGCTCAGAAGCAGTATTGAGGGGCCAACAGTTGAACTATACCTATTTTTTCGATCTTTCTTCAGAGCTCAGCTGTTCCTCTATGTTGTCAGGCTCTCCAAAGCAAATTTTCGAACTGATGCTTTTGTAAATGTCTATGTGCTGGTGAAGACTCTGTAAAAACAGGCCTTGTGCTCCCTTATTCGGGGCTGCCAGGAATTCCTTTACATTGGATTAGCAACTAGAATATTGAGTGTGGGTTTTGTTGTTTTGTGGATGTTTTGTGCAATGTAGATGCAGTGGCATTTCACACACCCAGCAATTCTGCAGTCCTTCAAAGTTTACTGTGCCTGGAGGAATGGCTAAATGATGACCCAGACTCCCTGTTGTCAAACCACAGCACAGACTTCCAAAGTGAGCCTGGTGCTGCTTTCTTTCCTGCCTTCATTGATTCATGAATCCATACTCATCAGAAAGTGTGATTTTGTTCTTGTTTCTCACACTTCCCCCAAGCTAACTGTGACTATTATTGTGTTTTGGATTTGGTTTCAGGTTCCAGCTGAGACTTAATACCTTTGCTATAGGGTGTGAATTAAAAAAACAAAACAAAACAAAACAAAACAAACAAAAAAAACACAAAAGGAAAAGAAAATGAGGAGGAGGAAAAAGCTGGGTTACAATGTCCATGGGCCTTTTGATGGTTTGAGGTGGTTTTCCGGACTGGTTTACAGGACATGACTTTTCTTCTTAAATTATGTCTTTTAATCCCACAGTAACCATTGCAGCTGTGCACTTCATTTCGCAAGTACGGATTGAAGGGTGAATGTACAGGATAGTTCATCTGCTCTGTAACAAAGCCCATGGAACAGCTCTTCTCTCACTGAGCTGCATACGGCATGTGCCCTTCATTCACTGTAAGGGCAATATCTGGTTTTACTTAAGAGAAAATAAAGAGGAAGCAGACAGAGGTGGATGAAACCTGGAAGTCGGGAACAGGAATTTTGGGATTAATTCCAACAGGCTTCCTCTGCTTGATGAAGTTAAGCTAGGTAAGTGCTGGGCTTAAATCTCCCTCGGATATGGAACTGAAGGAAGTCTCTGCATTTGGGGTGGTGAGCTGTTATGGCGGAAACTAAGGGTTATACAGAATGGTGAATGATCAGACATGGAACTTTAGGAAGACTTTAAAGTTTATCTTCATTATTCATTAACAAATTATGTTTATACACTGTATTCTACATGGAACTTCTAGGATCAATTCAGATTTCTAAGTATGGTTGTGGGATACATAAAAATACAGAAATTCTAGACTGGTTTCTTGAACTGACATAATATCCTCACTATTCCAGGTCTAAAATTGAAATAATCTGTCTTCTAAGAGACAGCATGCTGATGATTTGTTTCATATCTCACTCTAAAAATGACATATTATTATGAATCCATCCCTTCTTGCAGCAAGTGTGTGATGATAAGGAATCACTGTACCTTTAAAGCAAAGGCAAAACACGAAACAACAGTTGCTCCTTTGGCATTGATGAGTTAACCTGGATTTTTTTGTATCCCAGGCTATTCAGATTGAGGAACTCATAATAAATTGCTCACGTTTCTCTGAGGCTTCTTGTTACAGAGCTCCTTTGAAAGGTTAATTGTCAAACTTCAGTTTGAGACTATATAACATACTTCACAACTCTATAACTTGACTTAATATTGGCACGAATGTGGTAGGTGATAAAAAAAGTTGGTTTTCATATTATTTTGAAAGGTGGAGCTCATATCATTATTAATGATTGAGTAAATAGGTTTTTATTCCACAGTACTAACAGCACTATAAATACTCACTTTAAAGCTGCTGGATCTCATCTGACCCCCATTAAAGTTGATGGAAAGGTGTATCTTGATACCCATGATCTTTGGCTCAGATTCTTTACCTAGGGTGACTGTAATTTACCTTTCCTTGGTCATTTGGGGTAGTATTTTCAAAACTGCCTCAAAAGAATGAAGTATAAAACCAGATGGTGTTTAGTCAAATGTTTGTGTCCCCTCTTCTCTCCTCTCCAGCGAAGTGATGGAGGAATTGTGTTAATTACTCTGATTGTTGCCCCATTTGCCACATTTATTAAAAAAAGACTTATAGGACAGATTTTTTATGAAGTCATTGGAAATCAATCGAGGGAAAAGTGCTAAGAAAGAGTCAGGTAAAAGATGTATTGCAGAAGTTCCTGTTTGTTTTCATTTTTCTCTGATATTGTGTATATACTTCTGTCTTCTGAGTCCAAGAACTCAGCTGGATAAAGCTGCCTTCTGGTTTGCACCTTGTATTGACTGCAACACACATGTTTTTACAGTAAGGACAGTAAGATAAGGAGCACTGACCCTGACTATGATCTGGAACAAATTGTTTAGAAAGGTTGTGAATTTTCCATCATTGGGCATTTTGAAAAAGAGGTCAGAGAAACATCCATCAGGAAGGAAATTGCTTTTATTGGGAACAGTCAGCGGAGCAGAGAGCAAGCTGAGGTCCCTCCTAAAGGGGGGTCATTTTTTGAATTGATTCCAGAAGTAGCTTGAGGCAAAATAACAGTAGTTCTATAACCAGAACGATTCTGATGCTCAAATTGTTGTTATTCTCACTGGTATCATTTCCAAAATTTGGGAAATATTTGATATTCCTCTAGCATAATATAGTATTGCAAGGGGTAAGTCCACAGTCTATACCTAATGGCACTGAACAGTATCATTAGTCACTATACAAGGAGTCTGCTCTACTGCCACTCACCAGGTACAAGGCAATTACAGAGAAGAACCTATGAGGGAAATTCCTTTTCTCAATTGCCGAGTTCTTTTATTAGACCTTGCACAAGACTAGTTGTACATCTCTGAATGTACAGTGATGTACAGGACGGAATGTACAGTAAGCAGGAATATGTGGGAACCTACAGATATGCCAGTTCCTCAAGCCACGCAATTAAGTCTGGATGGAACCTCAGTTCTTCCTTTTCCTCATGTTGTGTCCAGCACAGCTGAGTCATCACTGACACAAGACTTAGCTATGGCAGGGAAAGATCAGGTGCGAAAGACCAGCTGCAAAACACCTGTTCCCTGAAGAGGGAATATATCTCTCTCTCTATATATATGTATATATATCTCTCTATATATAGAAATACGGATGTGTATTTGTGTGTGTGTGTGTGTATCTATGTACACGCTACAGGTAGCTAGTGAAGCCACAGTAAAGAGATGTCTAAGCCAAGCAAATAGTAAATGAAGATGACGTTAGCTTTGGACAGTGCTTTCCTGGCAGGAAAAGTCCTATATATCATGCTGTCACTGGACTGTGGTCTGGAGTTGGCAGCATCTCTGAACAAGTCCATTGCAGAACATTGCCTCCTGCAGATAAAAGTTAATTGGCTATTTCTGTAAAGGAATTTTGTCTCTCTGAACACAGGTTCAGGACACAGCTGCATTTAAGTGAACCTTGTGATAGTATTTCTTAGATCATACCAGAGAGACTTATGACCTTCATAAAGCCAAGAAGGACAAACATTGCTGTTCTAAAAGCTTTTAGGAACTGATCATTTTTCATGCCCACTTGTCTGTAGCAGTTAAAGTAAATTTGCTGTTCTCTCTGTGGCTCCAAGATACACTTTCCCTTATTACAGAACCACAACAAAAAATACTGTACTAATATATGATTCTGGCTTCAAATGCGGCTGTACTATTTTGGTTCATTTCCATTTAACTTAGTAGTATTGACTGCACACAGGCGGTTCTTCTCCCTTTAAAAGATGACATCTAGAAGTCCATAGAAAGAGGTTTGGTTTTAATTTACTGTTTTCTGAAATCCAGAGGTCCCTAAAAGTACTATTTTTGCTATAGTAGTAAGTGCTCTTACCGTAATCTAGAATCCGTTTTGCTGTGCCGCATGTATCTACTAAGGAACAGGTCCTTGCCCAAAGGCCTTTCAATCTCAAACAGTGTATGATTTCTACTGTTTTCATAATTATTATTATTAATGTACTAAGTAGAACAGTACTTTGCAACCTTAGGATTTATTAGGCCAGAAGTGAATTAACAAACAAAAAACTTCACTGCCACAGAAACAGGAATCCAGAGGATTTATCTAGACCCTGCATGTTATGCAAACAGAAACAGTGGTCTTCTGACAACAAATACCTTATTACTTAAATGTAAGAAATTATAAAATAGGTGCAGACTCCATGGAAACTAAGGTAGACTTATGGTAAACTCTCCTGAAAGTCCAACCCTCAAGGATAACAGAATTTGGCTTGTTCTTTCTTAACAGTGCTGTGATATAAATAATTAACACTTTGCTAGAAGTGCTCTTCAGGTAGAAATACACAGTCAATTAAGCTGTCCTTAGCTTTACTGTTCTCTTCCTTTCTAACAGTTTCCAAAAACAGTATTTATGTTCCCTTTTTATGAATGGCTAAGGAGAATTTGCTGGGCAAGAAAGCATAAGCTTAACCATGCAATACTTCAGGATGTTTGTTTGAGATGATTTGACATGTTTCAGTTTGTTTGTGTAGCAGTGGATTATGCTTTTTTTTCCCAGGTGGCATTTGCAAGGAGTTCTGGCATCACGTCTGCAAGGCATTGTGTGCCCAGGTTTCCAAAAATGGCTTGATTTCTTAATAGAGCTTAATAGCTCAAATTGGAGATTGAAAACAGACAGAATATCCTCTTGTGGGAGTTTTCACAGGTCCTGGTCAAAAGCAGTGATATTTGTTTTTATTCCTGTTAACCAATAACACAAATGAAAAATATTCTCCCTCTGGACTAGGATTATGTAGAACACTTAAAAACCCTCCAAATTAAGAAAGGAACAGAGATACAGAAAGCAGATAATGTTCTATTAATTTTGATATCGACATTAGGAGACAGTACAGTATGTTAAAAGAGAGAGTGAACAGGAGAATAATGAAAGGGTTTATTTTTTCTAAAATGGTTCCGACTCACAGGAGAAACAGAAAAAAACCCACAAATCACTTAAGAGATCTGATTTAGTATAACAAGAGGGGCTGAGATGCAGCTGAGTCACGTAAGAACATAGTTTCTGTGTCTGTAGTGCTGTATGTGCCCCTGAGTCATGTTTGCCAGTGAGGTGAGTGGGTCACAGCCTTTTGAAGTAAAGTTGGGGATGTGGGCAATGAGGGAGCTGCCCACAGTGATGGAGCCACCAGTTCGGCTGATCAAAGCACGAAAAATCAGGTGCACCCACTGTAGAGGTATAACCAAGGATTCTTGGCAGCCAAACATGTAGAAGAGCTGACTCAGGCAGCGGATCTCAAGGTCTAGGGAATCTGTGAGACTTAAAAAAAAAAAAAAAAGAAGAAGAAAAAGGTGATGTGTCTTTTTTTTTTTCCTCTGGTTGTCTATGTTTGGAATACTAATGTTAAACAAAACAAACACCCTCAATGTGCAGGGATTTATTTTCTTTAAGAAGCAAAACTGAGCATTTCTGTGAACTGAGATACTACAAATACTGCAAGAATCACAATAAATTATTGAGAGCTGGTAAAAGTGCAAGTTTTCGGAGTTAAAGAAGGTGAGACCTATGCCATGTGAGTCCTTCCCGCAAGCTCAGTGTCACTGACAGTCTATACATACTTCACTTCACCAGGGAGGAGAAAATATCTTTATTTTTACAAACTGTGGATGAGACACATGTTCTGTAGTTTAGTAATGATGATTCACAATGTCGTATCAAATATTAATGTTCTTTAGGACATCTGGAAAATACTGACTGGAAAATTAAGTTGAAATTAATGTTCCTTCTGATGTTTTTATCCTCTTCATGCCTCATCATCATGTCCACTGTACCATGAGATCAACAAGATTAGCTATCTTTGAAACCGGCTCACCAGCAGAATGTGATATTCAGACCAAGGTAAGAAGCTAAGAACAACTGACCTGCAAGATGAAGGTGACAAATTAGACACCCAACAGCACATCTTTGTCCTAAATAAGTGCGGTAGAATCCATGATGCACAGATGTGTTGACTTCTCCTCAGCTGAACTGTAATTCATAAAAGATACTAGTATAACATTTTGTTGCTGATTGTTCATGGTTCAAGTGACAAAGAACAACATTGGTCAACACAAAAGTTTGGAGGAAAGAAAGAACTTTGAGTAAATAAAATTAATATAAATAATATATCTGTAAATTGTATAATATTAAATATTTTATATGTAAATAATATAGGTATTGTATGTATATGTAATGTAATAATATGTAATATACATTATGTGCAGATATGCATATGCAATATGTGTATATATACAAAATACATGGATACAATATGTATGCAAAATACAATATTTGCAGAATGCACATATATCTATTATATGTGTGAAAACCAAATAACCCATTGTCCATGTATCTAGAGAAGCAGCTCTAGAAGTAATAGACTCAAAATGCAGCTCAATAGGTTAAACATTAGGAAAAATAACTACACTTGTGGATCATACGGAATAGACTAGTTTATATAACCAAAAATGAGTATGAACAGGCTGGATGAACATCTGCTAGTCATGATATACCTATATTTTATCCTTAAGACAAGATTACTTTCAGCATTTTGCCAGACCTATTATTCTATGTCCTTTTAGACTTTTAAACTCTAAACATCAGTAATAGAACCAAACTGGTGCAGAATTGAAAGGACAAGATTCTTCTTTGGATACATGTGTTATTAAAAAAAAAAAAAAAAAAAAAAAAAATGAGGGCTATCTAATGAAGAACATGATCATAAGTTATTGCAGGCTGTATCCAGATGACGTAAGAGAACACAGAAGCTGAAGAGTGAAAGTGTCTCACCACTTCTGAGACAGGAGGCGGAGGGAAAGAAACGTCAAAGAACCAGGTGCGTTTGTGCTAGTAATTAAATGTTTCACAGAATGTAATTTTTAGTACAATAATCCAAAACAACTAAGAACTGTTCCTCTTTCTGACGATTACTGGTTGTTTGTTACTCAGAATTTTTGAGTTACACAAGCACCTAAAAAGATATCTAATGCATCTTCTTTATACCAGTCTCCAACCTCCATGCAAGAATATTGCAGGGCTTTCAGGATCAGATAAAAAGGAAGCTGTTTGAAAAGGGCACCACTAAATAAATGCATTCTAAAATAATTGTTGAGTAATTCAATCATCAGAATGTATGAACAGAGCGAGCTCTGAAGTGAAACACAGTGACCAAAGAAATTAGTGGAGCCAAGTTGCTAAGTAGAGATAAATAGGGGTCTAATTGGTTTTATACATCTCAATTGAGGTACTTATTCATGCGCAAAAAACTCACAACATTAAAAATAATTTGATTTAGAAATTGTTTTATGGAAAGTGTTTGGTATGAAGTTCCTCTATCAATGTAATATAGTGACAGCAGAAGAGAAGATATTTCCAATTAAACACTTGAAAGCTTCATATCCATAAATTAGTTGGTAGGCAATAGAGTTCATATGAACTGTGACTCTGAATGGGAAAACATGTTCTCTTCAGAAAAATCAGGCAATTGAGTGATATAAACATAATCTACAAATTCTGATAGGTCAGTAGTTATCTTTGTAGTTAAATGGAAATTATGCTTTTTAATATGTTTAGCTGCTGTCTTCTACTGGTGGATATCAAAGTATCTTCAAACATTTCAGTGCCCATGTGACTAAGGGAAGTAATAGAAGTATGTACATCCCTTGTTAACTGCCTCTTTAGTATTATTTTATATCAGTCAGAATTAGATTGGGAAGCCATTACCCAGAACTTTCCAACCTCATGTAGACAAAATAAATTAGCTAGTAGCTAGATTATCCAGTATCATGCACCAGGTTTTTTCCTCCTGTTTCCTTCTTACTCCATTCTTCCTGCTCACTCAGTGAGATAAGAGTGGTGAGAACAATCTATTTAATAGCTGACATATTCCAGCTGGTGAAAGATGGGAGTTTCAAAATGGTTTACTCAAGATGGAATTAAACCTGGATGTCTTACTGGATGGGGTCTTCAGTTGCTAGCTTGCTACTCTGTTATGTGAGGAGTCTTAGCTGATCAGTGTGTGGTAGCTGTACTCTGACTCAACCTGCCCCTTCAAAAAATTTGCAAGGACCTAGAACACTGGTTCCCAACTATTTTGGCCCCATCCCCCTCTTCTTTCCTTTGTATTAGATGACACGCTGTTGCACTGCTGTCACCCTACCTGCTGGGACTTCATTGTGTCAGTGCCTTGGCTGCTGTCACTTTCTCTTCAATACCTACTGGTTTTGGCATCACCAACATGAAAGTCAGCATATCCTGTCCAAGAATGCTTCGCAGCTGAGGCGGTACTTTCACAGGAGTGAAAAACACAGGGTTTTACCTCATAAGGGGAACGTGAGATCCTGACTGCAACTTCTGCCTGGATCCATGTGGGCCACATTTATGATGGAGGGATGTGCCCAGAAGAACTTTAGACACTTAAGAGTTCACTGCAGGTTTCCCAGCGAGTTCAGACTCCAGCTTGGGTCTATACACTTCCAACCTGGCTGCTTTTATCTCACATAAAGAACCCTGTGGGCACAAAAGCCCTGTATTTGTTGTGGCTTTGAGAACAAAGGCACTTAACAAATAAGTAAAAGATTAGCCCGAATGCTAAGAAAACAGCAATGATTAAAGCGATAGTTCAGTAATGCATTTGCTGAACCAGTCTAAAATTAAGTCAAATGCTGACCTTCTAGGTTATTTCTTAGAAGGAAGCAAGGAACAGATGGGCGATATTCCTTGCTGGAACTTAATGAAACATGCATAATTCAATGAAAAGAAAACAGTCTTCTGGTTGAAAAGCATGATTTCAAGACAGAGATATGTCATAAATACTGATGTAATTAAACGACTTTTGAGTTTTGAAATACCAAGCTTTAATTAAAAGTGTATTTCAGTAAATGGAAGGTTGCAATCATTCAGATAAAAAAATAATATAGAGATTTTTTCTAAATGGAATATAAGCCTGTTTCATAGCCTTCCAACAAAGTTTTGAAATATGTAATTTTGTTCCTCAAAACAGTTTTGTGCTTTAACCAACATAATGTTCTTTGAGTGTTCTGAACATGCATGTAACAATTTTTATCTTCTACATAATTTTCATCAACCTTAATGGCTTAAAGTCCACTTAGCAAGGAAAAAGATGTGGAGAAATGTATCTCTGGCAGATCTACGTAATGGATGCTGAATGACAACTACTCTGGAAAACAAGAGATTTCTTGTTTTTTAATGAAAGTCAAGATCACCAAATTGGTAGCTTTCCTGAAGAGGGTTGTCATTTAGTACTCAGCCCAGGCAGAAAAGATGTCACTGTGAAAGTCTTGTGGGTGAGGTGAAGACATGTACTTATTCATCACATCTCACTTCAGAGTTTTGGATTGTGAGCAGCAGAGATTTTTTTCCCCAAATGAAGATGATGGGGACTTTTATTAACTGAAAGGCTCCTTACTCATCTTTTCCCCCTACTAGTAAGTATCTTCAAAGAAGGGGCTAGACAACTGGAGGTAGAATTTAGGAACAAGTTCTTTCTGCATGCAGTGGCATGGCTTGTTATTTGGTGAGTTGCAGACTGACTGTATGATACTGTGGCTCTGTAATCTGCTGTCGGACTGAACCCAAATTTGCTGAACTGGAGAGCACCATGGGGTGTGCATGGACACAGAATCAGAGAATCATAGAATCATTTAGGTTGGAAAATACCTTAAAAATCATTGAGTCAAACTGTAAACCAAACACTGCCAATTCCACCACTAAACTGTGTCCACTATGTTTCCACATCTTTTAAATACCTCTAGGGATGGTGGCTCAGCCACTTCTCTGGACAGCCTGTTCCAGCGATTCACAACCCTTCCAGTGAAGAAGTTTTTCCTAATATCCAATTTAAAGGTCCCCTGGCGCAACTTGAGGCCATTTCCTCTTGTCCTATCACTTGTTACTTGGGAAAACAGATCTTTACCTACCTTACTGTAGCCTCCTTTCAGGTAGTTGTAAAGAGCAATAAGGTGCCCCCTCAGCCTCCCAGCCATCTTTTCTCCAGGCTACACAACCCCAGTTCCCTCAGCCGCTCCTCACAGGACTTGTTCTCCAGACCCTTCACCAGCTTCGTTGCTCATCTTTGGATATCTCCAGGAATGGAGAGGATGAAGGGCAGAGCAAACCAACTTCTTTGCTGAAAGCATTGCAAATTTGTCCTCAGGAAACCTACGGGAGGGAATGTGAGTTAACTGGGAAAGACAGCAGGGAACAAAAATACTTGGAAAAATTTCTCAGCCCCCATAGCACAACTGGTGACTGTGCTGCTTTCCATCAGGTGGCTGTTTCAGGAAGGTTTAGAGGCCTGGTTGCAGTCTGTTTTCAAAGATCATAAGGAGTGATTTTATTTTTTTTTAATTGTTTTTATTACGTGTTCCCTACCAGAGGCAGCAAAGGGCAGAGACTGTCACAAAGCCTGGAAGTCAATACATGAACATCAACTTTCTATGGGTTACCTTTCACACTTCTATTGTTTCTGGGCTTCCTAGCAGAGAAGCAAACAGCAGAAAACCTGCTAATCTGACCACAGAAAGAAGTAACTCAATAGCCCAAATTTTTCTAGTTAGTCCACCTTTAAATTCCAGCAACAAGGGGCTGTGACTCCCCTTTTGGGAGTCTATTCCCTTTGCTTGAATTAACACAGTACAGGCAATTTTTCCACTCACGGTTCACACAGGTTTATTTCCTAGCAGTTAGTAGTAGATACTCAGTTATTTTTAAAACTTGAGGAGCTCTGTAATTGAAACACGAAGTTACTCTGCGCACAAAAAGACATCAGTCTGTTGCTGCTTACTCACAACATATGCCAGACTCTGGCAGTTATGTTATTTTATTCCTTTTTCTATCAAAAATGTACAAAACATCCACTTCACATAAAATTGAAATATTCTGAACAAAAGTCAAGAAGAAAACCCCCTTTGCCTTATTATTTTTCAGCCTAATTTGGTGGTTCTAGAGGATATATTTTTTTGTGTGGTCATGTTGAACTGACTTGTTTGGTCTCCTGCTTAAAATCAACAGGTTTGATGTTGAATGTGTTCAACATGATCAGAGTTACTCTGACCTGCAAGAATGTTGTATAGGAGCTGGAGTTAATACTAAACATAATGTTTACCAGAGTATCCTGGTTTGGGCTAAATCAGAACTAATTCTGTTTTAGTGCTTTTAACTTTTCAGTTAAGTCTCCTCTAACTAACAGCATTTTCTGAAACAGCAGCCTGTTTTTCCAGACAGTGACTGCTCCTAGCAGTGATAAGGCCTGGCGTTTATAGTTCATACCAAGGAATGATATGCAGAGAGGCCCTTGCTTATACTTGTTCTTATGGCGACCAAGGTCACTGCTAAATCTTGGACTCCATGTTGGGGTACTAGGACTGAAAAGGGTCACACCTACAGGGAGGAGCGAACTGGACAGGTGACCCAAACCTGACCAACAGAGTGTTCCATCCCATATACGTCATATTCAGTATAAAGCTGAGAGATCACGAGGGTCTCGCTTCTCTTCGTCTCTTCCTCTCTTCTTCAATGGCCGACATCTGAGGAGGACTGATCCGTGCATCCCTGAATCCAGTGCCTGAGTCCAGCTCCTGTATCCCATCCCTGTCTGCTGCCGAGTCCAGCCTGGGACTGCCCCAGTGCCAGCCCTGCGGTGTGGTGGTGACGTATTGTCATCAGGGTGGGGGGAGCTGGGTTCGGTATTGGTTTTGTATATATTTGTACATATTGTATATATTTCATTTTTTTCCTTATTCTTATTATTTATCTTTTCTTTTATTGTTATTTTTCCATTAAAGCTGTTTTAGTTTTCTTTTCCAAACCGTTAAGTCTCTCTCCCTTGTTCTCTCTCCTTTTCCCTTTTGGGAGGGGAGAGGGGTCAGTAGAGAGCGTCTGTCATTCGTTAGTGGCTGGCCCAGCCTCAAACCGTGACACAGAGTTAATGTTAAACAAAATGTTACAGCTAGAGAAGTATACAGCTGAGTGTTATAGACCTGGTCTATTGAACTGGATACAAGCTTTTATAAAATTCTCTGAAAATACAAAATAGTGTTAAAAGCTTGTTTATATATACATGTATCTTTGGATATGTGGATATACATATAAATATCTCTGTGTGTGTGCCTGTGTGTGTATATGCACACAACCTTCTCTGAAACGAGCTAAGAAATAATTATATAACATTTTCAGAAAATGTGTCTTGCTTTAAAAGTTTTCAAGACATTGAAACTAATCAGCCACTTACAAACAATCCGTTCTAAAGCCACTGACTTTGGAATATCTCATACCAAATAATTTATAATCTTTCTTGAGGGTATATGTTAATTTT
This sequence comes from Leptosomus discolor, assembly GCF_034619465.1. NCBI lineage: Eukaryota > Metazoa > Chordata > Aves > Leptosomiformes > Leptosomidae > Leptosomus > Leptosomus discolor. The sequence continues at coordinate 15,631,826 of NC_141395.1, read as the reverse complement.
CTTACAAGAACTAGAGCCCAGATTCTTAAAGGTATTTTACTTTCTAATTCCCAGTGAAATCAGTGTGGATTAGGGACTTAAACTGGCATTAGACTTTTAAATAATTTTGAGAATCTGGATATAGCTTCTTAACCACAATGGCATTTATAGCAATTAAGAAAAATAATACTCAAATTTTGAGTATAAAGTAGTTTTCATTATTAACTGAAACTTATCTGCCAAGACAGCTAAAGCAGCCTCCCAAATCTGGAAGAATTCAGCTGTAGATTGAAATTGTTGCGAATGAGAGGCAATGGGACTGAGCCACAGTCAACACCCTGATAAAGATTAGCTGTCAAAAATAAAGAAATCTTTCAGTAGCAGTTTACTGGATCCTGGGGGACCCAGTGAATGTCATCAAATGCTGCCTAGCTGCAGACTTGAGCACCGTGTCTTGCCCATGAAGACAACTAGATTAGGTCACTTGTCCTGATCCCATTATAAGGCACCTGCTTGTCCCGTATCTTCACTTAGACGCTACATTCTGTTCTTTTTTGGTTGTTGCCTTCTTGCCCCTTCAAATATTTACTATGCGCTACTGAGTGATTGTTTTCTTCTGCCCTAGAAGTTGCTGCATTCATCTCTGTGGTAGCTGAAATAAGTCCTGGGCAACACTTGTGTTCATAAAATGCTTGTGGGCACCTGGGATGAAGGTGATGGATATGTCATACAGGGAAGATAGTATTCTCCTCCTGCCCAGCTGACGCAGGTGGCTGAATTATGTTAGCCAGTGTAAGTATACATATATACACACAGGTATATTTATACAGCTTGTAAAAGTGCTGCTTTCTTACCAGGCCGTTGTAAGTTTTTCCATTTTTGACTGACTTGGTATGGTACAGCAGTCCCATGCATTTACTTCCACAATTGCTTTCCTTTTTTATCCAGCAACTGTCCTTTTAATCATCCACTGTTAATTAAAAAAAAACCTGACAAATATCCAGACTGTTGTGAAAACTGCTGATAGTCTATGGATTAAATTAATAAGGACAAACAGAAGTTAAGCTCATTAAGGCTTACAGGGGTTAACGAGCAGGAACATTAGTAGAACATGGCTGAGAATTGTAAAGGGGGACTTCATTGGCATGTGATCTAACATAGAGGATGGATCTGACAAGGTGTATGGGGACATGAACAAAATATCACAAGTGAGGGCAAGCATTTACAGTCATCAGCGACTCCACAGTTGCTTTTATGGAATGGCCAACATGTTGAGAAAACATACGGTAGAATTTCCTGTGATAAAAGATGGGTGAATGACATTAACTGTGTGGTGCAATGGCTGAGAGCTGTGAAACCTGTTGGAGAAAAAGCCTTTGCACAGAGGCCAAGCACACCCCAGCCAGTAGTGTAGCTAATCATAACCATTTGAGCCTGTTGGAAAAGTCGTGGGATTGATGCCAAGCAGCCCAGTAAGCCAAGGCTTTTGGGAGAGCTCACTGCTGTATGCAGCTAGGAATTGCTGCAATACTCTGAATCTGTTGTTGCTTTAATGATGCATCATACATATATGAGACACGGCCAGACGGGCCATCTTTGCACATGCAGTATATATATATATACACGTATATATATATATATATATATATATATATATATATATATATATATATATATACAAGTAGTAATCATGCAGTGCATTAGCTAGCTGCTGAGCTTGTGCTCCACACCATACTGTGGTACAATACAGCTTATCCAAAAAGCTCTCCAAATGTCCAAAATGTCAACTGCAATAATCTCCAGTTAAGGTTATTTAAAATAAACAAACAAAACCCCTAAAAACGTAAACCAAACCAAAGTAAACAAAAGCAAACTGCTTTCCTTATTGTTTCAAACAAACCAAACTAGGTCTAACTGCCCGTAAGTTAATAATTGTTTCATAAATTGGGTTCAGCCACACAGATGTTGTGACTGAAGTATCGAAGAGAATTTATATTCCACGGTGAAGTGGCCACTATTTTTGTAAGGCAGCAGAAGATGCTTGCATTGGCTGGAGGCAGGCTATAAATGTCATTCCAATTCTCCCAAATTTGGATGATAAGGGTTAATATAATGGTGGCTGGGGACAGGACAAACAAATCTAGGTAGAAGTATAGCTGAAAATGGCAACTAGAAAATAAAACCAAACAAGGCCTAACAAAGGCAAAGATAAAAATATATTAAATAGAGAACATAATCAGAAATTACTTCAGTTCTCATGTATGTACAGAGTGTTCAATGTTGAATTAGGCCTTTGCAAAAGGTTTTTGACATTGGCATCCTCTCTGAGGTTTTAAGAACCTCTGTGAGAAGGAACTTGGCTGGTTTTAGACAAATGGGTGGGCTTACTGTGCATAAAAGTACTAAATGATCTGTATTAAAGACTCGACGTCTCAGAGCTCAGAGGAACCAGGAGATGTTTGCCTCAAGTGTTTACCATTCTTTAAGCATATTTGACCACTTCCTGGTACAAATTCTGCTAGGAATAGAATGCATTGATTATTCTAGAGGAAGCTTGCTCTAGTAATCAGTTCAGAAAGAAAACAAATCCCTGGTGACTTCCAAAGGTCCTGGCTTATCCCTGGTATTTTCAGGTAAACTGAAGTATGAGGTCTCTGAGACTCAACAGTTTCATTCTGGCTTCCCTAGAACCCAGAATCAGGTATTAACAAGTTAACACCCAATAGGACTAGCTTTTTTAAACTTAGTTGACCTTTGGTGCACAGGTGCGCTGTTGCCATTCTACATCAGTGATAATAACTTCTCTGCGCTACTTTTCCATCGGGTGAAAGCATTGATAATAATTAAAAAAAAAAAAAAAAGTATCCACTGAGTTCTCAGCAAAATGATTGCATTTGAATTTGTTCTTTCCTTCTTCTAATGTTCCGGATTTTGGGATTAGCCAGTAAACAGGAGAAGCAAATTAACCTTCATCCAGCTCTTTTATGTCCATCCCACTAACCTCTGATATGAAGGGAAATGCAGCTGAACAAAGGTTCAGATTATCAATATTAAAAGGTCATGTTCATTATAATTAATGTGTGGGGATATAGCTGGGGTACCGAAGGATGCTGTGGCAATTAGTTTTGTTTGGGGTCTAGGGAACAGAGAGCAGCCAGTTTGAGTAGCTCAACAATATTACAGGAGTTCCTTTGAAATAGTGATTTATTATATTGAATTGCAATGTAAGATTAGAACTTCTGCAAGTGGCACCATCTCTGCACAACGTAAAACAAATCTTCCGCCCTAAAAAGCTGTATCAAGAGAGAACAGCCAGCAAATGCTTTACAAACAAAAGCCCAAAAGCCAGAAAGTCTACTTTGTCTGCAGAAAGATGCCACACCTCTGATAATCTTGGGCCATGACCCATCATATCTTGTATCCTAAACTGGAAAGTTTGCTAGCCACAGGCCAACCCTCCTCTGCCTACAGGGCTCATGATAAAAGGGAGGGTTAGCATTGATTTCAAGGGGCAAGAGCTAAAGGGTCACATCCCTAGATTATCTTTTTTTTTCTTACTAATAGCTTGAATTTCTCACAAGCAACAAAGCACATGGGACCTTTGCTTTGGGCAGGATACTGTAGAGGTCTGCTGTTGAACCTTTGGCAGTGACACTTGCGCTGAGGTCTGTCTCCTCCATGGGGAGATTGGTTCCTGAGTCTGTTATTTGGGACACTTTTTCCCACTTTGTTATTTATATTTTTCCTTCACAGGAACCGACATCAATTTGTTACAGATCAGGACCATTACTGGTACAAAAATAATCTTTTGAGATCTGCACAGACTGATTTGTAGATATTTGCCTGCTTGGGTAGGGAAATGTTTCTGCATAGAAAGCTCACTAGATTTTGGGAGTTTGTAACAAAGAATCTAGTGACACTGACTACCAAGGTTTATTTCAAGTCCTAATTTCTTTAACATGGTTAAACCATCCTGTCCTTTTGATAAGGATCTGGCTTGCTGTGTGAGAATATACAAAGGAATGCTTCAAACCACATTTTGCAGACAGTGCCTGCAGATATTTTGACTACTGGGCAGGCGGTTATGCTTTTCTATTTTAAACTACTTTGAAATCGATTATTACCGAGGAGAGATTAAAGTGTGTAATATTTCTGGCCCTCTGAAGAAACCAGTCTTCTGATCAATGTGTGGGAGCTGTGGGTGTATGAAACATATCGAATGTTGCCCACCTACTAAGGGCCGTTATGAATTTGTAATAGTAGTCAACACACTACCATGTTCTGTATGGGTCAGTAATATCATGTAAGATGATCTCTGCCAGGAAGCAGTTAGGAAATTTGGAAATTAGGGATGTATTATCATAAAGACTTCTGAGACACCTGCCAATGAGGCTGTGAACACTTCAGTAGATGCTCTGAGCTACTTCAGGGTATGAAAATCTCTAGGTGAGAGAGCTGGGGTGATATCTTCAAAGAACTTTTTCAGAACTGAGAATCTCCGAAGGTACCTTGAAGATATTAAGTCTGTGCTTTTCCTAGTTAGAAGTTATCTTTTGCTTAGATATAATAAATTTTAGCAAATGTGCTTGAAATTCAACAGTTTTGGCAGAAAAGAAAAAAGGTTCTTTTCTCAAACCAAATAACTTAAAAAAGGGAGGAAGGATAATTAGAAAAGAAAAAAAGGCAAAAGAAAAAGTTTTGAGTAAAACTGAATAATACATATTCCTTTAATTAGTTTTGCTAATGAAAATGACAGAGAATAACTGCCAACCAACAAAGGTGTTCAGAGAAATACAACATTTAGAAAGCTGTTGCAGAAAACAGTCTTACCAGCTCTGGGGATTTAGTTATATGATCTAGGAGGTCTTGGTTTATTGAACATGCTTGTAGTGTTTCAAGATTTTGCCTTACATGGGTAAAGAAATCAAAGCAAAGAGTTCCACAAACAGAAGAATGAATGAAGCCCAGTTTTGTGTGGCTTTGGGTGTTCTAATTGAATTCTGTGTTCTCATCTAATGAAAACCTGTCTGAAGCATTTCCTGGAGATGGTTCTAGCAGCTGCCTTTCACTAGGCAGCAGAGAAGGATCTCCTTTTTCCTGCCTCATACATGGCTGTGTGTTTTCTTGAAAGTCACAGGAACACAAAATTGTTAAGAATGCACTCTGCCAAATGCCAAAATAAAAGATGTTTGTAGATGTATAAGTAGTTCCTAGGTAAAATACCAGTAGATGGCACTTGAGAATATGCCGTGCTATTCCTGGGTTCTCCACTGTAATAAATCCTCTTCTTCTTGGGCACCATGGTGGTATTTTGTCAGTAGATCTTTACAACACTCCCAACATGAGCCCCCTCATGGGAATCTCCTGGCTGCTGAAGGCAGCTGCACTTGCCAGTTTGGAGTCGCCTGCAGCTGGGGTGGGTGAAAACACGGTGGTCTTATCAGGGGACATTGCTTTTGCTTACAGATACTGTGTTTTCTTCTGAATACTAAAAAGTAAGCTGCTCAGAATGAAGGAGCACAGCTGTGCTTTGCAAAATGGGCAGGCACACACCTGGCAAGTGAAAAGAAAATGAAGTTTTATGGCCCTCAAATGACACACAACGGGCAGCCTGGTCCAGCTGCATACCAAGCTGTGGAGCCACTGCAGCACCATGGGCCCTGACTCCTCTGTGTTGAGCCTTACTGTGCCACACCAAGCAGAAGAACACCACTATTCACTTGAAGGAAAGATGATTTATTTCTATAACCAGTCAGTCAAGGTTAACAGTTGGGACATGACTATCTTAAAGTAACACCACAGTAATGTAGTAATCTGTAATTTCTTACAGCAGTGAGAAAGACACAAATCTTTTTTCAATACACCTTGGAAGATTTGACGCTTCATATTTCCCTTCCAATACAGAGATCCTCCTATAATTCTTGAAAGACTGGCAATGTTTTTCTTTGGGGCTCAGAAACCTTAGGTGAAAATGCACCTAAATCATTATCAGGACCTGCCCTGAAGCTCCCCTTCCTTGCAGCGTTGTTTCCTTCCCTTCTGCTCGAGTCATCCTCAGCAGCTCCTGCAGAAAAATGCTGCACAGGAAAGGCAACGTAAGCAGAAGATTGTCTTTTAAGAGTGGTGACAGCAAAAAAGCATTAAATTAGGACTATTGATGGTGGTGGGAATCAGTGCTGAAGCAGCTGTACCTCCTCCGTGTGCTTCATGCTGCCATTTGAAGAGATCACAGATATCCTGTAGCAAAACACATTGGGTGAGGCTTTGGTGGCTGCTGGGGCAGTACCTGCTACAGGGAGAGGTGATGCTCTATTTTACTGCTCTGAGTCGCTTGTTTTAAGAGATGGGTAGAAAAAAGTCTTCTGGCCTTGTTGACCCAGTCCCCACACTTTCTTCAAAGCTCTGCCACCAGTGCTGTAATTCTTTTAAGTTAGCTTACTTTTAGATTATTTTTTTTCCCCCATGCTATTTCTGCACTTACAGAAGTCTAGTAAGTTAAATGTCACATAGCCAGTTATTCCTTTATATGAAAAAGTCTAGGCAGGAGATTGTGACTGAAAAAAAAAAACCCCAAACCCAAAAGAGAAAAATATCGGGGGGGGGGGGGGGGGGGGGGGAGTGGTGTATGGAATTTATGTAATTTTTCATAGATACAACTTACCGTTTTCCTAGCAACTCTACCACAAGGGACTCAGTGCTGTAGATGGAGGCAAACAGCATGCCTTAATGTGTGAGGGAAATTCTGCTAGCACTTTGTCAGAGTAATGGACAAAATTACACCTTTGTGTCCCCTGGAAAGACTAGCATTGCAAAGGGCCTTTTCATCCCAAACAAGCACCTGAATAATATTTTAAACAGCTTATCATGACGAAATGCACAGTGTTTTTGAGAAGTAGTTTGTTTTTCTTTCACATAGTTGGAAACAATTTCACATTTACTCCATTGCCACATAATATAATACACCTAAGCACCCCTTTCTAGCATTATTAATAATATGGCATATTTCATATTGTGTAGAAGATTTTGAATAACTTAGAAAAATGTTGACAAAAATCTTCACATTTCTGCAAATTGTTTATATGCAAATAAATCACTGCTTTTCCATTAAAACTGCCTCCAGAATTATTATTATTATTACCCAGATTTACATTTGTTTTCTAGAAACCTTTTCCTGTAAGGTGCCTTCAGAAACACTAATTCATGAAACCTTCATGAAACCTTGGCAGCCAATCTTAGTGACCCAAATCTGAATTTCCATTTTATAATACCTTAGAGCATGGGTCCAAACACAATTACATCAGTGAGAATCTTTCCATGACTCAAGGTCACACAGAGACCCTTATGGGTGGAGGAGCTGGTCTTCTACTCCTTGAAAGTGGGGCAATATCTCTACTGGCTTCAGCTTATGTTGGAGTAAGTACTAAACACTTTGCACAAGTAGCTCAGTGGGTCAGTTCCAGTGGAACAGATTTCAACGGTTATGCTACGCTATCACCTCTTCCTGCATTCATATAATTTAAATCCTGAAGAGAGATCAAATCATCCATTAACCTCCCACAATAAGCCCTAAAATATTTTATAAGATTTAAAGCCTTCTCCTTGCAGAGAGGTGAAAAGGTAGATGGAGAGAGGGGTGAGGGAGAGAAAGGGAGTGAGCTGCTATTTAGGTCTAATTGACCCTTAAGCACAGATTGAATACATGAAGAAGTGAATAACTGCAGAAGTGAGCAAACAAAGAGAATTGGACATCTCCCTCTGAAGGATGAGCGTGAGAATACACGTGTGTACAACGCAAGGCAGTTCTCAGCATTCAGAGGACACCTGCCTACCATTCAGCAGAACCAGAAGACTATACAAAGCTGAAAAAGTGATAATCGTTCAAAAAACAAATATGTGGGTAAGCCAAGAAGTTGTCTGGGGAAATTCCTGCTGAGAAATTGTGGTAATGGTTTAGAAGGTAATATAGTAACTATAATCCTACAGAAGCTGTGTATTAATAACAAGGGACGCTAGTTCTGGGATAAATGTCCTAGTTGGGTTAATAAACTGCGTCACTATTTATTATTTGGTGAAGAAAAATATAAGCAGTTAATTAATGCTTTGGGGGCTTAGGGAGAAGAAGAAAACAACAAAAAAACCTCCAAACCAGATTATTCCCAAGTCCCCAGGGATAAGGAAATGCAGGGGGTAGAAAATCATTTATTATTTTATGTTATTTCATTTCAGGCAGTCTGTCAGAGGGCTACAAAGCGCAACTCAGCTTTAATCAGAGAAAATTTTGAGTTTGATTCATTTCTGAGTAGCATTAAATTTCATTTGGTTTATAATGATATAAATGTAGAGCTCTCAAGGTGATCTAGTCCTTAATAGTTACTAGTGAACTTGGCCCACACATTGCATTAGTTAACTGTACTATAAAGATGTTAATGAGGTGAAGGGTAAGTAGGTAATTCTTTGCTAGCATAATTCCAATGAACTATGAAGGAATTTATTATGGTGTAATTTGTTTGTTCTGAATAGCTTAGTCTGTAGTGCAAACTATCGGAAAGACCTTTTGGTTGGGTGGAGAAAGTTAAGAGACCTATTCAGCAGTAGAGATTATTTGTATATAAAAATTTAAAAATAACACCAAACCATAAATATATGTAAGTAATAAAAAAAATAAAAATTCAAACACAGTGTCTCCAGAGAAGCAGTTTGCAAGTACTATGAATGGAGGTAAGCTCTAAAAACGTGAAGGTACCAAAAGAGAGGTGATGGACTATTTGATAATTCTGTCAAAAGATAGGAAAGCCGCTAGAACAATAGAAATGGGAAAACAGAGCTCCCCCCTGACTCACTCAGAAGATAGCTTTGACCTGATGATGTCATCAGAAAAATTCCTGCTGATTTTCAAGGGACTTTGACTCATGTACAGATGAACTGCTTAAAGGCTCCTGAAGCACATGAGTAGTGATGGGATTGAGTGGGAAGGAAAGCAGAGGACAGTTTTGAGCTGAAATGTCAGTGTGTCCTGACAGCCCAGATGCAACTCTTGAAAAGCAGTCAGCTTCACTGTTTCACCTGAATGTCAATAGCTCCAGCCTGTATATGGTGAACATTAGCTGTGAAAAACAGCTGTTCAATATTTTTCTAACTGTGCTGATTATTTTTAGTTCAATGCCTCTTTAAACCTGCACTGCTCCCTTATCACCATACCTCTGAGAAATCTTCCTTCTGGCAGTTCCCCTTTGAAATTTGTTTTTTGTCCATAAGGTGCAGATGCTTAGCAGCAAGCCTGATTTCCTCCCTTCTCAGCCTTTTCCACTGAGAATACAAAAGGAAACTTCATCCAGATTTCATGCTGTTCAAGAAGTCAGAGGGTTATCTGACAGATTCGTGACTTCACTGGATTTTGTGCCTGTGTCTGAAAATGTACAGGTTTGATTAAAATGGGCGTTTGCACTGCAAAGCTTTGCACACTGCAAGAGGTCATATTTTGAAAGTGTGCAAAGGCGTGTTGTATTTGTTTGTAATGTGCATGCTCTGTCCGTGTGTGTGTGTGTGTGTGTGCGCGTGCATGCATACACATGCATGCACACATGGATGCAGTTTTGCAGCTTGACATTGTGTTGGGGGGGGGATGCAGCTTGCAAAGTAGGACACCTACATTCATGTATTGACAAGCGAGATAAGGTGAAATCTGGTGGACTAAATACTGGCATCTGGTGCCATTGTAGGCATTTTTGGATACCCTACTTCTTTATCTACTGTTCTGGTCTCTCATAAGAAGTCCTCTACCACGCCTGCCAACAATATGTGAGTGTTGGGTATTGCAAATAGCACTAGAACTGTATTTTAAGAAAGTTAATTGAACCCCTAAATTAGGTGCCTCAACCTGAAGCTGAATCCCATACTTGTCAAATGGTCAGGATAGATTTCAACCTCCCATTCAAATCTTTAGCTTGCCAAGTAGAGAAGGACAGCATCTAACCTTAGAAAGCCATCAATTTATATTTAATCATTAGAAAGACTCGGTATTGCCGGTCTTTTCATCTATGCTTGATAAGCATCGGTACTCTGTCTGTTACCTTTTCAACAGACACAAGTCCTTTCTAGTCCTGGCCATATTGCCCACCCTTATGAGCCTACACATGCTGTTAAGTTTGTGTTTGGACTGGAAGCGAATTATATGTTTGTGTGGTTCCAGTCCACCAGCCATGCCCAAAAGGATTAAGTTAGTGCGATAATGGAACTTTAAATTTAAACTCTTCTGAGCATTGCTGGAATTGCTCTGATCTACATCCTTGAGGCTGAACATTTGTTTTTAGCCCTGGTTCTGGATCTCTTTCCACAGCATGTGTGACATATTTTATGTTTGGAGGCAAAAGTAACTTTGTCATATCTTTGTACTCTGGCAGCCCACTAGTTAACTCTTCATAGTATTTCTAGAGACATTTTCTTGTACTAGACTCTAAGAAAGGACCAAGCAGACATTCAATAACAGAAGCTCTAGTCTGAGACAAGCATGCATTGACAGGTTTTTGGTACAAGATGGCAAATGTCAATATATGATGGAGATCATCATGGAGATTTGGGCCCCAAATGCATAAAGCCTCAAAAATATTCAGTCAATCACTAGTCTTTTAACAAAATGTTAGCATTTTATGAGAGCTCTGTCAAATCTAATGCAAATTTAAATCTAATTAATTCCCTACCAGGGTAGCAAATCCCTTTGTTATTTAGTTGACATGAATCCATTGATATACTGGGTCTGAAACATACACAGAAAATCCACTTTTAATATGGCTCCAGATCCAGAAACCACTTTCTTGGTACATATACGTAGTGCTGCTGTGAATGCTTCCCATTTTCCATCCTGGGAAACAGTTTCTGTAGACACTCCCCCAAATCCAAGCCTTCCATTACTGGGGTGGAACAACAGTGCCCATGGAGCTGGGGACATTGCCCCTCAACAGGAGAGCCCAGCTCTCCTCTGGTTAGGCTCCCTTTCAAACACAGTTCCCTTATCTACAAAGGGCTGGCTTGCTGCTGGATCCACCAGCCCCAATGGCAGCAGGAACCTGTTTTGCAGCTCTTACTCAATATGTTTGAGAGAGCTACTGCTGCTCTTCTTTGAAGACCATTTCCATGGTCTTTCTCATGGAGCTTCCTACTTAATGAAAAATCTTTGCAAAGCACATTAAAAAAAAAAAAAAAAAAAAAAAAAAAAAAGATTTGTAGAGTTTTGTAATGAAGTTGTGATTTGATTATTCTTTTCCTTCTGCTGTTCGAGCTTTTCCTTAAAGATGGTCAGTCAGTTTGGTTTGGTTTTTTTTTAAAGTAATCTCTCATAATGGAAAGAAATATTGTTATTAGTTATCATATTTTAGTATTTGTCTTGATTGTATCAACATGCAACATCACCAGTGGGAGGCAGCCATGCTAGGGCCATGACAGGCACAGGAAAGAGAGCAACTGGAGCAAATATAAAGAAGCCTTTTTTAAAAACACCATGATATTTATTTATGGGCCAATTCATGGCTTTTTTTTCTCCTGTCTATTTTAGTGGATCATAATACATTCACTAGTTGTCTTCGTTATTGCCATCTTAAGAACAGTTTTCAATTTCTTTAGGTACCCACTATACTAGTCCCAGGTATCAATTAGATTTCAAAGCAACGTCCAAAGTCAGTCTTTCCCTTTACCTCTTTTTGTACTTGGAGTCAGCAGCTCAGCACGTGAGCTGGGGTCCCCAGTGCATGAGCCTTGTGGGTATTTAGTGTCAGTTGTCAAGCAGGATACACCAGAGTACGTCAGAGGAAGGCTTATACATACAAATATATATGTTTATACATCTCCATCTCCAGCAGTTGTCACATCAGGGTGACTATGACATTTTAGGCATCAGCTGCTAGGACCACCGCCTAGCACTGATGCCCATATGGAATTTGTCCATTGTATGTTTCACTTCTTTTGTTATTGCTTATATTCCTGCCCCAAGGCCAATACTCTGCTCAAGTGCACAATCCTTCATTCAGGAAAAAATGCTTCATTTTAACCATATAAACTTGCTAGCAGACTGCTAGCTTAGGTTATTGAAGCTGAACTATTTCATGCTGAATCCCTCATTTGTTATGTGGCAGCTTGTTGCCTTTCATACATTCATCATCCACATGTTCTCTCCATCAGATCTTGTTCATTTCCTGCTCTGTCCTGTTTATTAAACATTATTTTACAGTGAAGCTTCTAACACAAAAATATCCGCTTCCCTGCCACATTAAAGATTTTTTTCTCTGTAGCTTAGCAATGGCAGAGACCCAGCAGCCACCTTGTACTTAGAAGTGGCCTCCTTATGAAGTGAAGGATAAAGCAAAGATCTTCTGCCACACCTGTCAGTTCCTAATTTCCAACTGCCCAACACCTTGCAAAGTGAGAATGAACTAAGGACTGGTCTTTTGGACAACTGGCCACTCTGTTGTACCTATTAATGAAGCAGAAGCACTGTAATCTGTCACACAGTGGATTTCTTGCCACAGTAGTACTTGCTGCGTGTGAGCCGCTTGTAGTAGACTCTAAAACCTACTATCGGTGCCCCATCAGTGTTTTGGCTTTGCAGCATGGCTTGGCCCCCTCACTGCAGAGGTCCGATGACATTTTGTTAGAGAATTTGTGCAGGAAATAAGGCTGAGAAAAATAATTTCGGGTGAGGGAAACAAAAAGTCTTCTGTAGATTAGTTACGCTACAGAGAATTCTGACACCCCAACTGGTAAAATTAAGCATTAACTTTTATCAGCTTTCTTTTTTAATTGTATATTGTTAAAAAAAAAAAGGCAAGAAAAGATGTAAGGGAGGCGGAGTTGGTTTGTCTGAAAATAAGGAAGGCTGAAGAGTGTGGGCAGCTGGAGGGACAAGATAGCTGTTAAACAGAGAAAAAGGACTGCTGTGTGACAGGAAGGGATCCAGTTGGGGTTTTTTCATTCCCTTGGGAACAGGACAAGCTGTAACGGGCTTAAATTGAGGCAAAGGCTATTTAGCTCAGGCTTTGAGAAAGAAAGAGCAATGGTCTCAAGCTAAGAAGAGTTAAATACAGACATTACTGGGATGGGATGCTGGAAGAACAATATGACCTTGTATGGCTGCTTTTTATGATTTCTTGCTAGGCTATCAGGTATAGAAAAATAAGCACTGACTGCAGCAGTCTAGTACTCATGTTGTACGGAAAAAGCAAAACAATACCACAGCTAACTATAGCAGGGTTCTCCTGCATTTCTTTCACAGCAGTGCTCACTTAATGGTATTTACCTATATACATTTGCCAATGGACCTTTGTTGAAGGAATAAAGCTTTAACATACAATACTTGCTACTCATGTAGGTGCTGCAAAAAAGGTGGTTTTATTTATTTATTTATTTGTTCTGCCTGATAGAAAAGTCTGGCAGATGCTGAGGAAGAAGAAGGTTTGATGACAACCCACCATGATATCTTGTCCCCTCTTCCAGACGTTGCTAACTAGCCATTAATGATGCTTTGCTAGGCCACCAAATAGACACATGCATTTTTCATTACACTAGTACAATTATTTAACATAAACCTCTGAATAATGTCTTTAACTCATCACATAAGAGTTCAGGAAGAAAGAAGTATAATGAATTTAAAAAAAATAAAAGCATGAGGGAGGCTAAAGCAGCCACCTAACGTGTTGAAGAAGAAGAAAAAAATAATATCTTTCTCCACTCAGAAAAACAGATAACAAGTCACAGTGACATTTCCAGACTATAAGCTGTACAAACTTAATTTCCAAGGGTTGGATTAAAAATAAAATTGTAGGAGGCAGTGCTGTCCTTACAAGCCTTTGTAAGGTTACTGTTCCCACTGTATTAGCTACAAAGAAGGATGGCTGGAAGATTTATACAGATGTCACTCTTCCTTGTTCATATTTTTCTGAGAAAAGTAAGTTGATGTGGGATTCATTGTAACTTGAAGTTTCTGCTAAGTCAAGTGATGTCTAACCCCCGCCTCCTGCACCCACCAGGAAAAAGGGGACACCAGGAGGGTGCTGTTGGGTAGGATGCCTTTTGTGTCTGCATGTTGCATGGCTGGTTGTGGACTGGGACATTTGTGGTAGGCTGGATCAGGCCCGTAAGATGGGCACATGTGCACCGCTGCCTGCAGAACCCCAAGGTGGGTACTGCAAAGCTGTCCTGCCAGATAGCACGCCTCCATGCAGGACTACAAACACTTGTTAACCCTGGATGTCCATCCAGAAATGAAGGGGGGAAAAAAAACCCTATTTATAGAGAAGTTCCTAACATAATGAGACCCACAGCTTCTCTGCTAATAGAAGTCTTTGGTTGATTGAAACACAGAATGTGTAAGCACTGAATATTTAGGATGGGGATTGCACCAAATCCAAGCATGTGAAACTCTTGAAAAAGAGTTCTCCTCTTTGTACTTACTAGGATTCTAAATCAGTGTTTACTGGTTCTTGGTTGATAAAACCAAAACCTGTGATTTTCAAAGGAGACTTAAGAGATTTATGCTCTCAGTTTCCATGAAGGGGAAAAAAAAATAACCAGTGAGACTGAAAGCATAAAGCCAAGGCAGAATCACTGAGACCGAGCCAGGTCCAGTTTATCATGCTAGGAATGTGTGTGAAGGTGACAGTGTGTGAGCGTGATCCCTGTGACAGCCAGAAGTGCAGTTGTCACGTGAGGGGACTTGTGGATGAAGCAGGACACATATCGTGGTTACATACAGCAGGCTGGAGAGAGAGGATATCGGTGTGTGTGCACACATATGCGTGCATGGGTACTGGAAAGCTGTAGAGCTATGACTAGGCATGTTTTCTAACCAGAACTAAAGCACATCTCCAGACAAGACTTTTAACCCCTTAGGCATCTGTGCCCTTATGCACCCCAGGGTAGGTGCTGCAAACCAGCATTAATCAGTTATGTCAGGGATGTGTGTGATGACCAGATATCCTCTGACAACTTTTAGCCATAGCTGAAATCAGTCAATCCAGGTTGTGGGCACTTCTATTTGTATCAATATCCAGTGAGATCTGTTGGCTTAGAGTTAACGTGTAGACACCTGAAAATCAGTTTTCTCATAATCTGCACTTTTTAATGTCCATTCAGCTAGAAAATAAAATAAAAACACAGGAGGAGGCATTTGTCTTCCACACAAAATCATACAAAAAGTCTCTTTTTATTAAATATACATTATTTACAGTTTAAGTCTTTCTTCTGTACAACAGTAACCATAGAAAACAAAAGAAGCTAAGGCTAAATTTTTTCAATCCCCGAACAGTGTATTAAGACATGTTACTTTGTCTACAAAACTGACTTGGACTGAGGCAACGTCCTGTGGAATTCTCTTTAGAAAACCAGATAGTGAAAGGGGAATAATCTAATCTCCATTTTGCTTTCTACTGTAACTGAGAGACTTTTGCACTATCCTTGGACAGACCATTAAAAGAAAAAAAATAGTCTTTTTTTTCTTTTTTTTTTTTTTTTTTTTTGCTTTGCTACAGAAATGGGCAGTGCTCTGAAAGATTTACTTAATATAATTTGAGTAGAACAAAGTAAAATGAATGATGAAGGGCTCATCTGCAGAAAGAGCCAATTTTTATTATTATGAGTATTTAATCTCAGCTAGCTTTCACAGCCCGTGAAGCTGCTCTTTTTGCTTTTTTCTTTTTTTTGTTTTTTAGGGTGCCTTTTTCAAGTAGGATACAGTTCACTACAGTCCACCCAGGGGTGGACTCCATTAAAACCCCATAAAATCCTTCCAAAGTCAGTGGGTGGCCTCCCAAGTTTGTTAGCAACATACCACCCACAGACCACCCTTCCCCCCCCCCACATTTCCAGAAACTCCTGAAGGTGACTTAAGTCATGTCATGGGCTTAAGTGAAGCTGAAATTCATTCCCTTGTCCTGAGTTCTATCCACAGGTCTGCTAGAAGACACACACAATTGCTGTGAATGCAACTCTTGTTGACAGCAGTAGGGGATGACGAATATAAGGTCCTGACTTGAATTCATATATGTCAGCCCCAGTTTGCAGAAGATCATCACTGCCCTTGCCTAGGGCAATCCGAGGCTAAATTCATCTGTGATGTATCTACATTGACCTCAACAGGATTACAACCAGGTCTGAAGCTGGCTCTGTTTCTTTCACAAAGTGGGTTTCAAAGCAGGTCAGGTACTACAATGTTCAGCATCTATCATCTAGATATAATGGTCTATGTTAAATATTTCATTTGCAAAACTCACAGAGTAGAGATTTTCATGGCTGGATGCCTGAGAATACATGTACCTGCTTGCTCTCCCAACCTCTATCTGAAATTTCATCGAGTGGGCTTGGGTGTCTGAGTACTCCTCTGTGTTGTGAATGGGATGTAAGGCTGCGACTGGCTGTATCCAAACTTTAGCTCAGAAGCAATCAGTTCTCTTTCCTAACGATACGTGTGCTCAGCATTGGCAGCAATGACAAAACATGTCAGAAAATGGTTTTCCTAAATGATGCAAGAAGGAACTGTAAAAGGCATGCAAAAGTGAGTAAATAATTTCCCATGCAGAAATCGTATCAGATGGACCCTCTTTAGGTTTCTGGGATTGAAATACATGAAGAGACTAATGATCAGTATATCAAGAAGTAAATGGTGTTACAATGAGAACAGCAGTCAGTAGTTTAGAAAAAAAGCCGCCACAAGCATTCTAAGTGAGGGAGGGATGGGGAGAGGAGAGTCTCTAAGCAAGCACCATTCTTTGGACCACCTGTTGTACCCAACATTTCATTATATGTTATGATTGTTTGAGAGAAACCATCTCCAATTCTTCTTTGAGGTATCAGGGAGAGCCCCAGTGATCTAACTAGAGAGATTCAGATTAGTATCTGCCAGAGGTTTGAAATTCCCTCCTATGTTTGAAGCACATCTCTGATACTCTACAGATCACCAGGACAATTAAGGTTATGTTTTGGCAGGCTAACTACTAATTAACTCCATGGCAAAAATGAATCGTGGAAAAACACCCGAAACCCTCACATCCACCTGATGGTTACCATGCCTGGTTTCCAACAGCATAACCTGAGAGCTTTTGCCTCCTGCACTGCCTCATCGCAACTGTAATTTGGAGTTAATGTCCCCATTCCCCCTTACAGGTCACCACCTCTAGGTGACTAAATCTCAATGGTGGAGCGCAGTCTTCCTTTTGGCTGAAAACCCAGCTGACATTTTGAGAATCATGCAATTTCTTTTAATTTCTGGTTTCTGTGACTGCCAGGAGAAAAATCATAACCTTAGTTAAAATAGTAACACAAGTTCCTCTGCCTCCTATCACCAATTTGATAGCCCCACATGTTAAAGAAAAAAAGGAGCAAAACAGAAAATAGAGGTGAACTAGATATGGAGTGATACTGTCAACACAAACTGTTGCCTTAATCCTTCCTTAGCTCGGCTTGTAGACTGAGTACATTACAAACAACAAACGACGAGCTTACAAATTACAATAGTTCACCAGAAAGTGTGCTTTTTTTTTTTCCAGTTTTTGTTTTTGTCAGAGTAACTTAGTGCAAAAGATCACAAAAATAAGTACCAATACATAGAAATACCCAAACTCCTATATGCATGACTCAGAATAAACAACCAAAGAAAAAAGCTACTTCAGACCCAAAAGAAGAGAGCATTTTGAAGTTTCATGTACAAAAGGAGCACAGAGGAGGGGGCCATCCACATCGAAAGGGGATGTGAAGAACTTTTCATTGGAAAAGGAAGTGCAGCAAAGTGCAGAACCAAAGGGAACAAGTAATGTTTTGAAGCTGTGATAGCAACTTGTGAAGAAAACGCCCAAAATCCCCAACGGCATGGTGTAACTCTAACTGTAGTCAACCAAGAGGCCTCCCACCAGCCCCAAAAGACTCTGGATAAGGCCCTTGGTTCAGCAGGAATGTAACTGTATCACTTGGCTTTTTTGATAAGTAGGCATTACAAAACTGCATGAAAGCTTTGAAATAGCACTTGTCTTAGAGAGCCTCACAAAGTCTCAGCTCTTGCTCAAGTTTTTTACAAAGTGTTGCTTTCTGAAAAATTAAAAATAAAAATAAAAACCAAAACCCCTTTGTGTCTGAAAAGCTGGCAGTGCAGAACAATACCTGAAACTGGTCGTCTTCAGTGTGAGCTTCATGTAGGTGACAGCAAACAAACAACAATGGCATGAGGTGGTGGAGCACAAAGGGGTCAAATTCTGCCTCCTGTTATACTCTTGCTAAGCCGAAGCGAAGGACACATTTCAACTTACTGGCTTACACTGATGGAAAGGAAGGTTATTTTGTTCTGAAGATGGGATTTTTTTCAGGGATTAATCTCTGAGAATTTAGGGGTTCTGGATGGGCACTTACCATAATTTGAAAAGCCAACAGGTATCAGACAGATCTGCTTGAGGCTGGCAGATACAAGATATGACAGACAGGAAAACTGCATCCCTACTGGAGCTATTGAGATACTCTAATTCATCAAATAGCACAAGATACGCAGGGCTAGAAAGGCACCTTAGGGGTCTGAGTTAGCTTTACATTACAAAATCTATGTAGACCTGCCTACATGCATTCTACCTGCGAAAGCTGCCACACGAGGCAGTGAATGGATCTTGGATCTTGTATCTAGAATAGATTGGAAGGAGATCTATCCTCTCCCAAGCCCCACAGATTACCGATCAGATGGCCACCAACTCAAATGGGTGCTTTGACATCTGGTTTTCATGTATTTGGCTATAAGTAGACATATGCATTTCCTAAGCAGAGTTGTCTAGTATAATTTTAGATGTAAGGAGGTTCCTTGTTCCCAGCTGGCATCTCAATAAAAACAAGTCTCTTTTAAGACCTATGCAGATGTGTCTATTGGAGCTGCAAGACTAGTGCAAAATTCCCATTCTGCTAGAAGTAGCTAACTTATTGCCAAGAGCCCACCCACTCTCTATGATCAATAGAGAGAAAGATGTACCTCTAGAGAGTGATTAATTTAATCTGAAAGGATGGCTGAGACATTTGGCCTGTCGTCACTGACCACAGGACAGGGCTGGATGACAAGTGTAAAACAGGTAGCCTGTAAAAACAAATGCAAAATGAAACAAAACCAAAAGACTCAGATAAAAACAATCTTCAAGAGCTTCCATAGATCTAGGACTCAATCTTATTCTCAGCAAAATCAATAGCTGACTTCATTAGGAGAAGATTCATATCCTCTCACCATACTGAAACGATATGATGTATTGACTGCTCCTCACCCAGTACGCGAAATATGTGATCAGCCAAATGTTAATATAGACAAACATCTCATTAAAATAAGGGTTTGGCTTACACTGTAAAAATTGAGCAATTGGCTATCAGTTTTAACTTAAATGTCACAGGAATCTCATGACTGAACACAACCTGATAACAGTACAGGCCTAAATGGCTTGTTTTCACAGGTACATTTACCCAGATGAGAATCCTAGTTTAGCCAATGTGAGTTAAAAGCCTGTCTTTTGTTTGGCTTTGTTTTCACTGCAGACATACCCTAAGTGCTGTGCCATGGCAAGAACAACAAAAAGAAAAAAAACCAACTGTATGCTCACACTAAGTGAATAAGGACAGATGAAACAGTTACTGCAAATTACATAGGTGACTTAATTAGAACCAACATTTTATTTCCAAAAGAGAAATGAGACTCAACTTTCAAAAGTATTTAAATGTCTTGTAGTATTTTAAAACATTTCACAGCAAGGCAGAAGCAGAAATCCAACTGAAATTAATTTGAGTCAAGCGCTCATCTTGATCACTTAAGCATTGATCCACATCCTCGGGAGACTAAAGTCCTTTGAAAGCCCACTCTTCACAATGTCTCACTGAAAGTTAGTGGGATTTAGCTTTCTGACAGACAGCCTTCATTTGTTTTCTATAGCCAGACACCAGGCTTCTGCAACAGGCCTTCTAGACATCCAACTCGGACTTCACATGACTAAATATATAAGCATGGCTGTTATTGGCCATGTCATTTCCAGAAAACAGGCATTTGCAGCGCTTAAATCCATATCTAAGTGACTTAAGAAAATTCATAGCCTAAAAATCCCTGCCTAGCAATAATAATTTTCAGAGGTTACATAGCATATCACCAGGAGAAAAAAAGAGACTTGGTATCCTTCCACCAGCCCCTTACTTCCGTTATGAAGCTTGTCTTCAGAAAAGGAAGAAAACCCAACCATCCAAACAACACCTCCAAACAACTCTTTGATATTCTCGTTTTCCATTAAAATAAATCCTGACATTTTATATATAAAAAGTATTATCACCCACGCTTAAATAGCAGAAATGTTTTGTAATAGATGGTAAAAAAAGATCTAATCTAAAGTGTGGAAAATTAAAGTAATTTTAATGCTGGTAGTTTAAAAAAATATTTTTAATTGCCTTTAACTTGTACTGAAGTAAATTAGATTATGCCTTCACTAAAGAAAGCTTTATAACAAAAAAAAAAAAAAAAAAAAGAACATAAAAGGAGTTAGTATTAGTGTACCTCACACCTTTTAATAAGAAAATTAACATCCTGGTTTAGAAGACAGGATTTTCAATGGCAAGTCCATACAAATGTGTTAATTTGTCCAGCTATGTAGCACATAAATACTCATGTCTCATTACATCCATGGGTATAGATGCACGTGTTTCTGTATAGTCATGCATGCATTTATGTATGTGCAGCTCTCTCTTTTTACCAATGAACTTTGATGTAGCTAAATTTTCAAGGAGTTTTACCAGCCTGGGCTATATGAAATGAGGATAAGGAAAAATGGACAAACAAAACACTTACACTGTGTTGCCAGGACTGGGCTTGCACACAGCATGCCAGCACACCTGCTTTCTGGCCCAGGACTGAGCCACTGAGCTATATCTGAACTGTTTGCAGCAACACTAATATCTGCATTTGGTGATGGGAACCTGATCCTCCTTGAGAAAGTTCAGCATCTTGCAGAATCAGGCCCTAAGATGTCTGAAAGTAATTTAGTCGCTTGAGAAATGAGAGGACTGCTTCTTTGCTCAGTCTCCCTTTTCCAGCTACTCCACTGCTGGAGCTGCTTTGCATTTTATTGTTGCACTTTGTAGTAATTTAATTCCTGGAAATGAACATGTAGGTAAGTAGAAAGATGATTTGTATCTGTTAAGTTTGCCTAGAGAAAAATACACACCTTTGGGCTTTCCCCTCCTTCCTATTCCATTCTTCATAAAGCCAATTAAGTACATTAGGACTTCAGAGGTGTCTCATATAGATGCCATTTCAGATAAATGACTCAAACATAGGCAGAGAAGCCCATACACTTGCTTATTCCTCCCTTCCCACCATGCCAAACAAAGCAGCTTTATCTGGGACAAGTAAGAAAAGAAGGAATAAAGGGAATTGCTTTGCCAGGATTTCACTGCAAAAGATAAAGCAATGTAAAGGGAACACAGCTAATGAGTCCATCATTACACATCTCATCATGCAGAAAGACTCTCAAGTAATCATATATCATGCAAACAGCCAGAATGAGGCAAAAGGGCTGTTGTCGACCACGGTTGAGGAAGAATGACACCAATACTAATTTCAATATAAATGGCTTTATAAAATTGCTCAGTTAGAGTTCTGGTTACGGGGCTGGCCTCACATATTCCTCTTCACATGAGAGTGATAACATTCCAAGATTGCTTTCTCTTCACCAGACACTACTTCTCATAAAGTCTTCCAAAAGAAGTGGTGAAGAATCACCACATCCAAACTGTCATTTATTTATTCTTCCTTGCCTGTGCCCTCCTCCCACCAAAAAAACAGCTATATACATTTGCGATGCCTGGAAAAATAGCACCTGTTGCATGTGTAACCTCATCTCCAGTTTGATGTTGGTTACAACCTCATACTGTGATTCTTTGATTTTAATCTATGTAAAAAGGATCACCATGCGGAAATCCCAGGATGACTGCAGAGGGGTGTAGAGGGCAAAGAAAGAGATCCAGCTGCACAATTAATTGTCTTTAATACTTATCAAGAGTACTACAATAAATAAGATTTTCTTTTTCTTAGCTGCTGGAATGATTCAACTCCTGTCAGAAACCTTCAAGTCTGACAGAAAATTGCATTTCTTCAGAAGCCCTGCAAAGGTTGTATGTCACACAGACACAAGCTGGGTGTGAAAAAACTCCCTTGGTGGGACTTCTCCATTTCTTACCCTTAATATGTCTGTGACTGAGAAGAAGTTTTTTTCAGCCTCGCACTGAAACCATGCAGCACGAGTAAAATGGTCAGGATTTCGGTATTGCTCCCAATCAGGAAAGGACAGAAGACTAGAAAAACAGAAGAGAAGATTAATTTGAAGTAGAGTATTTGGGATCTTTTTTAACTTGGTTTGCTAATGTTAATCTTCTAAACAAGGTTGATTAAATATTAAGATTTTTAGACATGTGTCCTGGTTTTGGCTGGAATAAAGTTAATTTTCTTCCTAGTAGCTAGTACAGTGTTGTGTTTTGGACTTAGTGTGAGAATAATGTTAATAACACACTGATGTTCTAGCTGTTGCTGAGCAATGTGTATATTAAGTCAAGGATTTTTCAGCTTCTCACACTGCCCTGCCAGAAGGAGTGCACAAGCAGCTGGGAGGGGACACAGCAAGGACAGGTGACCCAAACGAGCCAAAGGGGTAATTCATAACATATAATGACATGCCCAGTATATAAACTGGGGGGAGTTGGCTGGAGGACACCATGGCTCAGGGATTGACTGGGCATTGGTCAGTAGGTGGTAAGCAATTGTATTATATATCACTTGGTTTGTATATTCTGTTATTATTACTTTCCCTTCCTTTTCTGTCTTATTAAACTATCTTTAACTCAACCTACAAGTTGTTGGGTTTTTTTGCTTCAAGTTCTCTCCCTCATCCCACTGTGGGGGAGGAGCAAGAAGCTGTGTGGTGCTTAATGGCTGGCTGGGGTTAAATCATGACAACATGACATCAGACCTCTCTCTCTTTAGCTCTCTTAGAAGATATTCCAATTTCTACAAACAGGAAATAAAATCTCAGTCTTTCATGCAGTTTTGGGGGGCTTTTTTTTAGCAGTTGGATTTTTTTCTTTTTCAGAAGAACTGGCAGATGTGACTTACATTTAAGATTAAACTACTTTTGTTTTTTCTTGTCTATGTACTTTTTCTTTGCCACAGTGGCAACCGTGTTTAACCTCAGCGTGTGATAATCCTTCATATGGCATGAACAGGTATGTGCTGCATTTCTAACATTTTAGACAAATATAGAGAACCTAAGTCCTAGCAGCTTCCTAAAACCCTTGAAGACTCAAGCTACTACTTTCCATGCTTCAGCTAGAGTTATGCTAGAGTATGTTTGGTCTATATAGCCAGCCTTATGAGATGGAGGTGGAAGAAGTGCACAGGAATGACATTTATTGTTGATACATATATTGTTGGAAAAGTACTGATAAGCCTAAAAGTTACAGTAAAAGGACAGGAGGTTGGGGGAAGGAGCTTAATGAGGACAGTTTTATTTTTCCTTACCTCATACTAGCTTCTCAAGTGGTATAAACTAACGTAACACCATTGAAATCAGTAGATATATATATGTATATATCATATAATTTGAGAATTTGGCCAGTTCTTTATGATTGTTGTAAATGAGCCTGTAAAATAAATCAGGTGTTTTGTCTCATTCTTTCCCTCTATCCTGTCCCAGTATCTATAGAGCTATGTGTTCAGCTACTTTACCTCTACTTTACACAGTCCAGCTCTAGTGTAAAAGCGATGAATTAAATGGCTCCAGAGAAAAACACAAATAACCGTAGGGACTTTGAAATATCCAGGAACCCACAGCAGAAATCAGGTGTGCATGTGGATCTTATTTTGTGTAGGGTGGGGCAACAGGTCTCTTGAGCTGCAGAAGTAATCTGTGACTGTCGGGTTCTTGTGCAGAGAATGAGGCACTGTGATCGTTGTCAGTGTTTCCTGTGCAGGGTGGTCTTTTCCAAATGAAAAAGAAGTTAGCAAAAAATGAATGTTGAAAAGAAAATTACAAAAACAAAAAAGGAAGGAAGAAAGGAAGGAAGGTTAGAGGAGTAAGAGTAAGAAGAAATTGCATTGTCCATCAGATGAAATATTCCCGTTTGCACTCGCTCACTGTGTTCTGCAAGTCAATCTCAGCTTTAAAGGAGCTCTCTAGGTTTTCCGGGTATTCCTTCTCCTTTGTTTGGCTACTTCGATGTGCTTGTTTGTGCTGATAGAGGAATCTGCTCATGATGGCAATGATGCAAAAGATGATGAATATCACAACTGCTATTACACCTGAAAAGGGGTAAAAAAGGAAAGATAGAAAGTGTAAAAACCAAAACAAAACCCCAAATTACCTCAAAAATACATTACCAATGTACAACAGCTAGTGGATATGATAGATCAGTTCATCTCAGTGTGTACACAATCGTCTGCCTCTATCACATGCTCCCTGGCAAATTTTATTTCTATTTTGTCACCTTAAGTAATACTTAAAGCAGCAAGCATTGATGTCATTGACTTTAAAATTTCAGTCAAATTCTGCTTTCACTGGAAGGAAAGTTGGGTCAGTGTGTTTTTAAAAAACTAGATCTGTATGCTCATTCAAATTCCTGCTCTGTTGTATTTTCTTTTGTGTTATCTCTGGAAACCTTGCATAAGCCTTTTGTACACTTTGGTTTATAGCTTCTAGATATTATCAAAGGCAGTTCCCTACAGGGCATCCTATCAAATAAACACAGATAAATTTCCTTCCAGGTTGTTAAAGGAAAATGAAAACCATACATGAAGCTATGAGGACAACCTTCCCTAGTTTATAAATGCTTCCATATGACCCAGTGAGTTCCACTACATCACCAGCTTGGCAAAGAGAAAGCTCAAGAAATACAGGATACGTGAATACTTTGTTGAGGCTATCATCAGAGTGGTGTGTAAAACAGTTACTAGTTAGTCAGGTCTTAGATCACAGCATCACATGGAATCAGAGAACGGTTGAGGTTGGAAGGGACCTCTGGAGGTGATCTTGTCAAATCCCTTGCTCAAGCAGGCAAATAAACAGATTCTGGTTTTACTTTAGAATCAAGTTCTTGATGATCCATTATGCCTTTTTTTTTGGGTGATAGCTAACATCACATGCCACCACTATCGGCTTCATCCATAATGCAGGTGCCTATCTAGGTAATTTGATACAGATAGGTGCTAAAAAATACAGCAAATACTAGACCTGCATTAGATTACCAAAAACTTGAATGGGATTTTATGGACCCAGATTTAAAGTACCCTAGATATTTGCCTTGATAGAATTGTTTTTCAATTGTAATCTTTAAAAATGAAGTTACCTCCAATCACAGCTGAATCACTTCTGACTGCATTGGTGAGAGGCTCTCTTTCATCTGTCTTCCCAAAAGGATCTGCAGTTGGTTAAACAAAACAGGACTTATTTTCTGTATCAAATATATTCATTTTCTCTGTGCCTTAGAAAGAAGCGTTCTCCTACCCTCATGAATTCTAATCTGTTTTCAAAAGATGTGATTTGGGGCATTGGAGAATCACACCAGAAGGCTCTCTGAAAAATAAAGTAAGCTTGCAGGACAGTTTTCTTCTACATCTTCTGGAGAAAAGTCTGTTAAGGGTATACTTAAAAGGAAACAGAAAGGCTCACACTAACATCTGAAAGTGTTGTCTCAGTTTAGCAGTAGAAGAATCAGAGAGACATTTGAACTAAATAGCCCATTGGGAAATTTTCTCAGTCAGAGCTTTTTTTTTCTTTTTTGTTATTTTTTTTTTTAGATATGTAAGAAACAATATCGGAGAGAAGTAAAAGGAAAGGAAGGCTAGACGGATTTAGACCTGACCTACATTTGTAGATACAGATATACAAGCTGAATTCAGCTGCATGAAGAGAAGCAGTCTTTGCTTGGGGCAGCTTCTTGGAAGGGAAGTTTTTGTCTCCATTACAGAAATGCAGTAGTCAAATTGGATTAAAAACAGAGAGGGGTCAGAAACAAATTCCTATATTAAAGGCTTCTCTATATTGGAGCTCTATGATACCCTGTCTATAAATGACTACTGTCAAAACACTGGGACAAACAGTTTACATGCTGTCAGTTTCAAATTCAGACCCAAACCTGAGAGATCAAACTCTCCCTGAAGTAAGTGGGGTTACAGCAGTGTCCTGCATGTCTCAGAAAATGCTGCGTTTTCTGACGCTAGCTGAATCCACCTCTTCTGTACCTTCACATTCTTTTTCCTTTCAGCTTATCCTCTCCTTTGACGAGATTCCTATTTGTGTTTCTCTCCTTTACAAGCCTCCAGGCTATCATACAGCAGATGTCTGTAGGAGTTAGGGATGACTGTCTCTGCTATATAGTATACTGGTTTGCCAAACTGCTCTTTCTGATGCAAGAGGTGGAAGCCTAACTGAGAAATTTGGTGTTGCAAGGTTTACTGTTATTGAACACCCTTGCCTTAGTAGCTGACTCAGCCACATTTTGGTATCTCATTGCTGAAGAAGATGTTTTTAATTGAAACAAGCAAGAATTTAATATTTTTTTATCAGGAGGTTTTGAGTTTGTAATGATGGTGGCTTTGGGCTATTTAGGTTCTTAACGGGGGCACTTCTTTCTTATTCTCTACATCACTAATATCAGCCTCAAAGACGTGTAGAAGGCATCAGCCTCAAAGAGGCTTTCATGCTTTAAAAGATGCAACTGTACTGCTAGATTTAGGGGTGGAAGGATTTCTCATCAGGGTACCCAATATCTGCAGTTCACTGACTAAGCTACAGGCACAAAAGGGACTTCTGGAGCCAGCTGAACATCTCCAGTACACCCATTATCAATGTGAATGGTAGGTGCCAATGATAGATTTGGACACTCAGGTTGAGACCTATTTAGAAGAGGCCCCTTGCTTGGGTATTGGGTGCCTGTAGTGATGTTGCCAAGAAACAAATAGCCATGGTAATGCTTCATTTCATTTGCTACATTTGTGGGACTGGAATGGGGATAAAATTTGTTGTTTTACACATAAATATAGATAGCATCATAGAAAAGGTTAGGTTGGAAGGGAAATCTGGAGGTTATTTAGCCTGATCTCAAACATTTCAGCCTAAACTCAAATTCAAAGTTAGATCAGTTACTCATAATTTTGTACATCATGGGTAGATTCATCTCCTTTATTTTTCAGTATCTCGAAGTTAGTTATATAAATCAAAACTAGTAATTTATGTTCTTTTTATTTAGTCAAATAGGGGAAAAGTACCTACAGATACTTTGAACCCTAAGATGGCTATCAAAGATAGACAGTGTGATTCGCCTGTTCCTTTCCACAAACTAGAAGAGGGGAGTAATCATTATTATAGACTCAAGACTATTTAACATTCAGATACATTATTTAACTTTCAGATATTTTCTACCCCAGCCCTCAGATGGAAGACATCATTCTTGTCTGAAAGATTATGTAAGATCTGACACCAAATGCTATTAAAGCTCCACTAATTTTTGGCAACTGTTACCAGAATTTAAGCACTGAGAGGAAACCATAACAAGTGTTGGAGATCAGTTTCAGAATGGAGATCAACAGACATAGGCCTTAAGAATTGTTTTGCCTGGGAAATAAAATTAGGATACAAGGAGAGGAGGGTTTGTTACAGCAGAGCAAATGGCATGTGACAGCAGAACCATCTCCAGTGGAAATACAATAGTCTGTAGCCAAGGAAAAGCAATACTGTGTCTTATATGAGACCTTAATGGGACATCGTTCACCTTTTAGATAAAACTGATGACATTACAGTGTGAATCATAGAGGCTGGAAGCATTACTGAGGTCAGAAGATCAGAAGACCCCTCTGGAAATCACCTAGTCCAAACCCCTATTCAAATCAGGGTCTATTACAGCAAGTTTCTCAGGGCTGTATTCCTTTGGGTTTTGAATATATTCAAGAACAGAGACTTCACAACCTCTCTGGGCATCCTGCCACCTTTGCTAGATTTCCTGCTCGTTGGGATGGACCATTCTTGATCTTGGAGGAGGTGAAACTTGAACCAGCAATCCTGGACCCCTCACCAGGGCTGTATCCCATTGGATTCTTCCAAGTAAGTCCATGACCAGGTCAAAGGTTGTTCTCCTGAAGTCTGGGGTTGCAGTCATGCTTTCTGCTTTTTTTTCCTTCCTCTTGTCCATCTCATAGTTGCTATAGCCAAGGCTGTTCCAGCACATCCCTGGTCAGCTCCTCCTTGTTTGGAAATATCAGGTCCAGCACAACAAGCACAGTGAGACAGGGACTCATACTATTTAAGCTGCCTTTCAGAACCAGAATTTTTCTGTGTAGTTTTGCATTTAGGAAAGTCTGGCATTTTTTACTTTCAATCATGAAGACCTGCTTTTCAGCTGGAGTAGATGGACAGCTCAAGACTCCATGATTCACACAGCTGAATCTGCTCTGGCATTTACAGTATTTTAATATAAAAAAGAAATAGCATATTAAAAGTCCATTATCTCTATGCCATCACTGTAGAGTTCAGAATACCAAAACCTCTACATGTGCCTCAGCAAGTAAAAAGGTTATTTGCAGATCTTTGTTAAATATCAAAACCATAGTAAGTCACCTTTCATTTTGTGTTCCCTAATCAGAAAGAGTGTATACGGATAACTGAGCTGTGAGTGAATGGATTTTATTCCACAGCTGTCTGCTAGGAAACTTCCTTGAAGACAAGTATTCCTCTCTGAAGGAAAGAGCTTCAATTGTTTTCAAGTTATAAATATAGAAAGCTTTTTTTCAAACATTTAAAGAGAGATTTCCTAGAGGGCTTTTTTGTTGTTTCTGTACATTAGAAAATCGACAGACATGTACCGTCAACTTTGAAGTTCTATTTTTCTTCTCAGACACTCAGTAATGAGAAATTTGGAACTGATGAATATAAGCAGTAAATTTGAAAGTTAATCCTTAACTCTGTCTTCTTTTTATTTCTTAAAATGTGTCCTTTCCATGTATAAATGTAATTCTCAAGTACATCTATACAAAGTATAATTTGCTATAAATCGGAATTTTTTTTTTAAACAAGAATCTACCGCCCATTGCTCTTACTACAGCATATAAAGACATGAGGTCTTCAGAACTAACTTGTTCTAAAGATCTTATTCAGGCTTTAATCAAATCCAGTGTGAATAGTGAGTCAGTAGTGTCAGTTAATTCATCATATTGAGAGAAAATCATATTTTAAAGCACAGAGTGGCAAAGACAGGAATGAGCTTTTATAATAATTCTGCATTTCTGATTTAACAGCGCTTAACCTTGACAAAAGAGTGCAACTGATTGTAAGCTTTAAATATTTAAGTCCAAAGATCCTACACTCTGCTCTGTTTTCTGTCCTGCAGTTCTGAGCCTCAGGTTTTACTGCTTTCTAAACTCTCTAGAAAAATTAGATCATCGAGGTGACAGATCTCAGGGCAAGAAGTTCCTATTTTCAGTATCATTGTGCATTCGGTATTTAGAAGACATTTCTGTGGGTCAGAGCAGATACCTTAGACAACTCTGGGTGGTGAGAAGAAAGTTGGGGGGTGGGGAGAAGCAGACACACACAGGCAGATACTCTCCACAGAGTAATCAACAGCCTTTTTCCCTATGCAGAATGCTAATAGCATCATTTGTTTTCTGCTGAATATCTTAGGCAGAAGCTGCAGGAAATGGGGATTTGATGCAAGTACAAATGTCAAAGGAATCATATTATGATCTAAACCAGAGTTTTATTACTTATCAGAAAAGAGGAAGTGGCTTCATAGGTCAAGGGACAAAAAATAGCCCTTCATTTGTACCCCTTTCTGGTCATTAAGAATTCTGCCACATCCATTGGTGACTAAAGCAGCAACTTGATTGCCCCTGTTCCTGGTGACAACACTTCCAGCTGCTCTGAGTTTCCTTCTCTGCATACAAATTCACATATGCAAAATACTTAAGATTCCCAGAGGACACTTTCAGGATTGCAAAAGATAAACGAACTATTGGGATCATCTTACTGCTACTGCTTAAGTAGTGCTCCTTCTCTTTAGTCTGAGAGGATAAAGTACGAGCATTCAATGGAAATCACGCACATGTATCAAGGGGTTTGTACAAGGAGTTTTTGTGTGTTTCTGCTAGGGTGGGAACAAATTCGACTTGTTTGCTGTATGACTCCTACTGCTTCATCACCACTGGGATACGGAATCTGTATAACACTTATGTTCTCCTTTGAGATCTGCAGCACTGGAGCTATCTAGAATGGACAGGAATGGCAAATGAGGTGCACGTAACCACACTTCCGATGCTGTTTCCACTAAAGCTTTGGGATTTTTTTGTTCGTCCTAGGCATGTTTTAGGCAATCCAGGATCTTAGTTTGAAACCTTTGGTTTAGTACAATGACTTTCAAAGGGGCCTTGGCTAATCCTAATGCCGATCCTCAACACTCCTAATTCTGAGAGAAAAAAACAACTTCCCGGTTCCAATATTTATACTATCACAATTGCATTACAGCAAAAAGAAGGGAAACCTCACTCTACCTTATCCTTTAAATTCCGCATCCCCCTCTTGGCAGGACATACCTGATGAGGAATATATTGTGGTCACTGTGTTCACATCTGCTTCCATTATGGATGCACAGCTGGATTCAGTCAAGGAGCCTTTGACAGTCACAGGAGCAACGCTGGGATGACGTAAGGCAGCTTTCAGGGGAGCAATGTGGTTGTACTGAACAGAGGAGAGGCAGCCAGTGAAACCATAGGCATTTGCCTTTGAAACTTCAGGGTCCAGTGACAAACTATCTGCAGTACAATAGAAAAACACTCTGGGAGTTATCTATTGTAGGAAGACATTAAAAAACCTAATCCTTCTTTGTCTTTTACTTGTCTTTATCCAATCTCAATTGCTCAGGTTCTCTTTTAGCAGCCTACAAGTTCTCCCTGGCCTGACCCATGAGGTTCCTATCCCCAATCCTTCCTCTACGATGCTACTTACATTGAAAAAAGTTGGCTTGGACATAAAAGCTTGCATTGTGCCTCTTTCCTCATCCATTTTTTCTACTGTCTGGACAATATCTAACACATAAGTGCTAACCATGGCAATAAAAATAGTAATAATACACAGTAAAAATTGCAACACTGAATATTGCAGGATCTTTGGGAAGATGCTCTTTAACTTTTTCTGCATCTGCTAACAACATCAGTTTCATAGATGTGGACCATATCTTCAAGGCATTCTACCTCTCCACTCTTTTAATCAAGGAGCCTGCTCTCTGCTGTCTATTATACAATGCTTCATGTGGCCTAATATCGAATTACTTGCTAACACAGCCTTCCAGCCTCCTTCAAGCATTTATTTTTCAGCTTACTTTTCTTTTGTAATCTAATCATGTTACTACATTTTTATAATAAGAGTTCCTAGGAATCCCCCAAGTTATGAGCCAGGGTCTCAATCTGCTAGCCCCATTCCACTAAGAAAATAAAAAGCAAAACTCTACTTTTCTTTTAAAAAATCTAAATCAAAACCAGTATCTCCATGCTATTTTCCAGCCTGAAGATGAGATAGCACAATTAATTTATCTGTTGGTCTGTGTTCATTTAAATTTCACAAAGAGAAAGCCAATTAAAAGGTAAGTGGGTTTTGTTTAGTTCCAAAAGTTTTAATCTCAAAGATTGTTTGGGAAAGTCAGTGAAGGACGGTGAATCCACATTCTCTTCCCTCCAAGCTCTCATTCCTTTACTTTCCAGAAAATGAAATTCATACTGCTTAGAGATCTATAACATGATTCACCTTACATCTACGTCAATCAAACAAGAAAAAAACCCCACAAATGCACACATATTTAGTATCAAAGCTTATTCAAAGTCTTAAAAATTACCTGTCAATGAAAAAAAAACTTCGGGCATTGAAAGTTTTGGATATAATTCCAATGACATTGGAAAATAAGGATTACCAGCTTCTCAAGTTTATTTCCAAAGTTTGAAAGAGTAAAATGCTAAACTTTAAATTAACATCCAATTTTCCCACTATCATTCAAATATAACGATTTCACAAGCTCTCCGCCAAAAAGAATTAGGAAAAAAGTAGACCTGTTATAACTGACATTGCTACCTGAATTACATAAACTTCTTTTATGTATAAGAAAATACAGAGAAATCTCAAAACTAGCCCAAATCACACATCATTTTGGTGCTCAAGATCTGTGACAGTTATATCACTCAGAGCGAAGTAGCTGAGAAAGATTTCTGATGATGTTTGAATGTCTTCATGGAAGTGTAGTGTGGGAGAGTCTGGCTGCCCCTCAGCAAAGCAAGGCATGGTGTGAACTTGCTCTCCAAGGGGTCTTTGTTGAAGACTGAAGTAATCTTAACCTTGACTGTTCGAACCACGCCCTTTGGTTAGCATTAGTAGCTAACTCTTAGTGGCCGAACTCTTTCTTTTTCCAAGAAGAATGGCCAGGAGTTTTGCATGATTGATACACTATAACTTAACTAACATAATGAAATTGCATACCTAATATTAATAAAGATATTCAGTTAGCAATCTGAATTAGAGTGATGGTTATGATCAAAGGGAAAGGAACTATAATTCTTGGAAATGAAGAAAGAGACCATTCTAAGTGAAGTTAGCAGAAGACAGATGAGATCCAGGTGCAGATGGAACAAAAGATTATGAAACTGTGTAAGACGGTAAAAGCACGTGCACCAAAACTCCAGTTGTCAAAGAGGACAAATAACTGTTAAACAATTTGATTGGACAAAAGACATGTGTGTCATGTGAACAGGAGCATGAACAGCTCATGTAATAGATTGCGAGGCTTTAAAAAGCACAGGAAAATAACCGAGGAGTCCCTCTCTGGTGGCACCCATCTTGAGCTGACCCTGTTGCTGCACCATTCTATTAAATTATTTATTTTTATGAGATTCAATGCCTGAGACTGTTTTGGGAAACCTAGGGTTTGGACTGCACTTCTTTAACAGTCTTACAGGAGAGATGCTCAGTCTGCAGAGCTGTCATGAGGATTGCCTCTAGGCTGCGAGTAACTGCAAGAAAGAGAGATGGGAAGGGAAAAAGTGAGGCTTTGTCACTAGAAAAAATGTAGCCTTACAGATGTTCACTCTTCAGATTTGCTGTTCTCAAAGTGTGTAGGAATTGGCTGCATTCAGGTTTTTAATGAGATTTTGGCAGGGGTGTTATAAAACAGACAAAGAATAGTTTCAAAGTTTCTGCAAGAAGGCTTATGTAAAACTAAAAGTCTGATTTACAGTATTTGCCATCTTTGTTGAATTTATAAAACCCTTTGTAAACATGCCTACTCTCAGCCTTTCCTGTTTTCTTAGCTCTGACAAAAAAGGTGGATTTGTTGGTATCTTTTAGACATCAGGCAACTTAAATTGCTCTGTTCTGTCCCAATGTGCAAAAGGTAAAGCCTTACAAATAATGAATTCCTTTTTCATGGTACAGTAGTTTGAAAAGTCCAAGATACAGTACTTTTGAAGGCTTTTTAAAAAAAGTTGAATTAAGGGCCAGTACTAGGAGTCAAAGTAAGCTCTACATGAATGAGAACTAGGAGATTTGTTGTTGAAAGGCTTTGAAATTTGGAAAAAAAAAAGAAAAAAAAAAAAAAGGAAAACAAAGAAGAAACAAAAAACAACCCAAGAGTCCTCTGGCAAAAAGTCCCACATGCATAGATACAGTTTGCTTTATTATACGGCTTTAGGTGCATGCCTTACATCTTTCAGAAAGTGAGGCTTGCACTGTTCTTAACAAGAGACCTGCAGAACTTGGATATGAAAGACTTGTGCTGCCCCCTGAATTCCTGAGTGGATAATGTAAATCTGTGATTATGACATGGTTACCTCTCTGAAAGTCTTCTTAAAGGCCACTCTGTCACCTGAAGTCTTTAAATCAAGATAAAATGTTTTTCCAAAAGATATTTTCACTACATGACATAGTCCTCAGTAAGAGAAGCAACTCTGAATTTCCAAGGTCTGTGTTGAAGCAAAATCATGTGAAACGTAGCGGCCTTCCTCTGGCCTGGTTACCCTTTAAATCTTTCCATGCATTTCCTGGCCTTGAAAATCACGCTAAATTGCTGCTGATGGCTTGGTTTGATCTTCTGACATTTTAGTATTGCATTTCTGTTCTTAGTACTGGAGACCAAGCTACTTTGGATGATTTCTACTTGGTGGGTAAGAAGGCAAACTTTTTTTACTTTTCAGTAATTTACCTGTTCATTCCCACAACTGAAGTTTATCCATATTTTTTAGGAAGTAATTTTTAAGATTTGTCTGTCGAGTTGTGCTTAACTTGGTGTGCTTCATGCTGGGTCTTCTAGCTGCTCCCTGGAAGCTGTCTGCAGTGTCATGGCTCAGTAAGTTTTGTGTCTGTTTTTCTGTCCTGTTTTCCATGTATTTGCAATGACTTTCTGTGATAATGAGGATTAAGTCTAACATGTAGTTGTATTTTTTCAACTTTATTGATTGTATCAACGCAATTTATATGCTTATTTATTCCTATTTACCAAAACAGACACCCTATTCCACTGCTGTTTCATTGTGCACTTGTTTTAAGATCTTAAATCTCAGTAATAAGGAATTAATTTTCATCATGGAATTCTGCTGGAATTCTCTAGGACCAAGCATTAAGCTGCTCAGCAATGTATCAGCAAATTGACATAGTAAACAATAACTAATATGACAGGTAACTGGAATCAAAGAGAAATCAAAAGTGTTATTTGCATGCAAGGAGAGGGGTTCAAAAGACCTTCTTTCTAAAGATATCATTGCAGAAAATAGGACCATAAATATCACCCAGTATCTTTTTGTTCTTTCTTTATAAACATCAATTTCATGCCACTCAGAAACTTAAATCTCAGCCTAAAGCCTACATGTGTGCTCACTTACATCCAGGAAGGCCCATCATGGATTTCCTGAGTTGAAATTGATTTTCAATGTCAGTGAGAGCAGACATAGCCTGTTTTAAATGTCTATGCCCTAATTAATTAAAGTGAATCTCTGGTAGAAGTGCAAAGGGTAATCTACTCTTTATGCTGAAGCACTGGTTGTCCTTTTTTTTTGAGTCTGAGAAATAGAAAGATGATTTTTGTGGGAGTTGAAGTGTATCCACCACCTCATTTTGCCAAGGTGCTGAACAGCACTGGTAAGATTACTTCTTGAACATTGTCACTACACTTGAGCCGATGACCTTGACATAAAAGACTTCTGTAGTCTACACACTGCACCTGTCTCAGAAGAGTTGACTAGCAGGTACTGTGTAGTTACCACAAAAAATATGCTCCTATGTCCTTCAATAACCTCAGTAAACATTGCTGATACTAATAATTAATTTAGAAAGGGCAGAAAGCATGTCTTTATTATATAGACTGGAACCCACAAAAAAAATATCTTTGGAATATTCTCATTTCCTGGTGGGAGCGTGCCACAAAGGCAGCAGAGTGAACAACACAGATTTTTCCTGGTTAGAACCGTTGAGCTTAACCAGTTTGGTTCCTGCTTAAGAAAAGGATGAACCTGAACAGAAGACAGGCTCCAGGCATTCAATGCACCTCCAAGACACTTCTGAAAAAACAAGGAACAGCAAGAGAAAAGTAAAGATACTTTTTCTCACAGGCTTTCCCACAAATGAGCAGAACGCGCCAGGATTTGCTTGATGGCAATTGAACATTTCGTGCCAAGGGGAACATTTGAGAATTTTTGTTTCATTAGGCTTAGTGGAGATAATTTCAAACATGCATTTTGAATGTTTCCTTAAAGACAGCACATCATTAAAAATGAAGCACTGCTTGGAGTTGCAATGCTAAATTTGTTACGTCACAGTTTTTGACACTTGAATTCTAATCTGTCACAACACACCCAGCCCTACATGATTTTGCATGGGCTTAAAATATAATCTATAAGAAGAAGAAAATACGCAAGAGGAAGGAGAGACGATGTGCAAAAGAATACGTGCTTTGCTCAGAAGCAGACAGCTAAAATCAACTCCAGTAGCAAGAATGCAGTCTAAAAATAAAATTTCTGGATAGAAGTAGATAACCTTGGACACTTATTTAGGCAGTATTATCGTCAAGAAAATGGGGATTTAAGCATGGTGTTATGATCATATGGTAAAGGATATTGCTGGGAAAAAGTCTGAATAAATTTGGTCTATTTTTGATAGAGACGTGATGGCATTATCGGCTTAGACCTTGGATTTCTTGAAGTGCCTGTAGTAGCCAAACTTCACTTATTTTAACTGCTGCTGTCTTGGTGCCAAGTGCCTCTCCTCTTTTATCCTAAGTAGTCATTTCCATTTTCCTTAATGCTTTACTAGGCCACATGAAGGAAAAACATTGACTTTTAAAGATGCCCTATAATGGACCCAAGAGATCTTTTTCCAGGGTATGGTCCTTCTAAGAAATAGGCGTTTAGGGCAAGAAAAGTCTGCAGTACGGAGAAGAGCTTTGCAGTGACCAGGTTGGATGGAGCTTTGAGCAACTTGGTCTAGTGGGAGGTGTCCTGCCATGGCAGGGGTGTTGGAACTATATGATCTTTGAGGTCCCTTCCAACTCAAACCATTCTGTGATTCCATGATACCATGAAATGTATCTCTGAGATCAGAGAATTACAGAATAATTTAAGTTGAAAGACACCTCTGAAGGTCATGCAGTTCAATCCCTTGTTCAAAGCAGAGACATCTTCACAGTTAGGTCAGATTTCCTACAGAGCTTATGTGGTTAAACACAGCAAAATGATCTCTGCAAGGAGTACTTAAAGTAAATGAACTGGGACTCTGGTTAAGATTTCACTGAGGCTTTGCCATAAACTGTATGACCCACTTGGCGCCTGAATCCAGTTCTCACTAAAGTCCATGGAAAAACTCCCATTGATACTGATGAGCTTTGGATACGTCCTTTTGTGTCTTGTCTCTGTATTTGCAAAGTAAAAATGACAACAAGCTACAGGATAATAATGTTTTTCTATTGCCGTTAGATACTGCAAGGATGAATGCAACAAATGTCTGTTGGCTACTTGAATGCTGCTTCTTTTTACTCCTTTGTCTTCAAAGCCACACTTATATTTAGATTGATCTTCTATGGCAGTTATATGGCTCCATTACTGTGGATCTGAACAGCTCACAGGCTTTAATGCTTTTATCATCCTAGCACCCCTCTGATAGAGGGATGTTCTATTATCCATGTTTTCCTGTATGAATAAAATGCCCGCTTACCTTTATATTTGCACATAAATGGCTTGCCCAAGGTCATTCAACCAGTCTGTGGCAGAGGGAGTGTCCCTATGTTTTGAATTTCAGGCGAGCCTCCTCTGCCTTAAATGGAGGGTTTTTTTTTCCTGGAATTCAGAGCTGGGTATAGGGCAGCCATTGGAAAGCTCAGGAGATTTGACAAGCAGAAAAAAAATCTCCAGTTTAAGTAGCATTTGGCTAAAGGATGTGTAATGGGGCTGGAGAGTGGGTAGGAGTGGGGGAAGCACTATTTTTTAAAAACTGGTCATTGTATAAAAGTGCACTTTTCAAAAGTTCCAGCTGTGCTGAAATGGTTATCATAAGAAAATCTGGTGAGGAAGAGGTTTCAAGCTCTTATGATGTCCTTCTGGAAGCTCTCTTTGAGATTGCTCAGCCAGTGGGAAATGAATGGTGGAGTTGAGAAAGAAGGCGGTATAATCATGTGGTTAAGCAGCCAGCATCAGACTGTTAAAGCAGGCAAATGAGCAGCAGTGTGACAGGAAAGAAGAAGAGAGACAAATTTTCAGAAAAGTAAAGCACAGTTATGTAGGACACATAGAACAGAGATTTTTTTACATGGTTCTATTTCAGTGGACACTTAAATGTTCCTAATGAATGCCTTTAGGTACCTAAATCCCAGCAGCATCCAAAACAAACACTACAGGAAGTCTAGGTCTTTTTCAAAGCATCACATGCCTCTGGAAGTTTATGCTTTGCTAAGGGGATGAACAATTACAAAGAAGAACTTGGAGGATTATTGGTTTAGGTCACCTGTATTCACCTTCTGGTGAGCCATTATTAAAAGAAGTTACAGTCGACATTTTACCCATATAATAGTATAACAGATGAATGGACATATTTATGTAAGTTCTACATTCCTAAAATGACAAGGTCCAGCTCTTGATACAACAAGGCAATACTCTTGACTTTGTAGTGGTAGGGATTTTTGTTGTGTTTTGTTTGTTTGTTTTTTCCCTGGCATCATACAGTGTGCAACCTGAGTAAGTTTGCAAAATTGGGAAAAGCAGTTGTCCCACCATTCAGAGGGACATTGGCAAGCTGGAGAAATGGGAAAACAGGAACCTCATGTAGTTCAGCAAAGGAAATGCAAAGATCTGCATTTGGGTTAGGAATAACCCTATCCACCAACGCTGGATGGTTGGGGCTGACCAGCTGGAAAGCAGATTTGCAGAGAAAGACATCGGGGTCCTGGTGGACAACAAGCTGACCATGAGCCAGAAATGTGCCCTTGCAGTAAAGGCAGTCAAGTGATGTCCTGGCACCCAAAGTTGCCTTGGGAAAAACTTTGCCAGCAGACAGAAGGTGATCCTTCCCCCATACTCTGCATGACTGTAACACTACTGGAGTGCTGGGTCCAGTTCTGGGCTCCCCAGAGGAAGAAAGACATGGAATTACTGGAGTGAGTCCAGTGAAGGGCTGCAAAGATGATTAAGGGACTGGAGCGTCTCTCATATGAGAAGAGGCTTGATAAAGCTGGGACTGCTCATCCCAAAGAGGAGAAGACTCAGGGGGATTTGTGATTCTCTGAGAGCTACTCGGCACAGCTACAACTGTGGGATAAAACCTGGAAAATAAAATGCTGACATAGAAGAAAAAATTTGCGGAAATTCACTTATCATATGAAGAAGAAACCAGAATTAGGATTAAGCTGGAACTAAAGTGACTTGCTGGGATGCATTGTGTGATTCCTGGTACAGCAGTAAGATCTCTCACTATCTGGATGGCCAAGTTTATGGCTATAGTGTCATTACAGAATATGAACTATTGCTATTTTCATTACCATTACTAAAACAAAATCCCGATAAAGCTTGGAGGAGGAGAGAAATAACAGAAGGATATATCCATTAAAAGCTGTCTGGAGACAAGTATGTGATGTTCAGTGGAACTGATTGCCAGACCTCTGGAGGCACATCTGGGCTTTTTGGCTTTGCAACAACCTTGCACTTGTAAAGTTAATCATATTTTTGTGGCTAACTCTAGTTCCTCTCCATGATGCTGAGCTGCACCGTGTTGGCTTGCTGGCTACATGTTTGAAAGTCTTTGTGCTATGTTCCATCTTGCTGGTTAGAAAAGCCTTGGTTTATTGATTTGGTATCTATAGCTGGAGCTTTAGGTAGAGGTCACGATGAGCAATGTTCTTTTAGATTTTCAGCACTACAGCTGACTGTTGACAAAATTAGATTTTTATCTTAGCTCTGACTTGGGCTTAAAAGTGTCAGATCCCCAAACCTGTCCACAAAGGCTTGCAATATTGCTGCATTCTGAACAAACATTACATATAATTAAGGGGAAAATAATTTTCTGCCCTTAATCTACTTAGTAAAACGTGATGCAGAATGCACTAATGTCATATACAATTATATTGCACAAGTAGACACTAGAGGATGTCTATAGTTTCTGTCTTGCTACCAGACCCACAGGTCTTAGGTGCTATTAATAAAACATATGAAATTGTAATAGTGAAACAAATGTCAGGCTTGATATGGAGGTCCGATTCTAACAAAGGAATAAAATATCTATAACCAAGGAAGCATTTAGAATCTTTCTGGGAATTAATTAGACTCTTATATAAAGTAATACAACATACTTGACAACAAAATAGAAGAGTTTCACTTTCCAAATTTCAGGCAGATTTTTCCTGGTCTTGTAGTGGCTTTGTAGGGTGGAGGGGTAAAGATCAAGAAGGTCCATGCAGAAAGCATGCAGAATTGTGGCCTCAGTGCTATACATAATATAAATATCCCTTGCAGAATTCAAATGGAAAAAGACTGGGAGTGAAAAAAGGTTGAAGGCTCACAGTCCTGTTCTTCTTATTGTTAGGAAACATAGATGGCTTGAGAGCAGCAAGCTGTAGTCAGCAAAATGATATCATTAGGCTAAGATGCCACCCTGTGCAGCAACACAGGCAGTATGAATCACTTCCCTGGAGGGAGCAGTGGGAGAAGTCAATATTGCTATCAGTGCAAACAAGTAAGGCTGCCGAATTTTTTCGTTGATGCGATATACAAAAGGAGTACTGGAATGCTCAAGCCACCTCTTACAGCTAAACCAGCCAAACAACCCACCAATCCTATTACAAACCCAACACACAGCACAGGCTAGCTCCAGCACTGTAACAACTGATGAATCAGGAATACTTTTAGTAGAACCTACCTGTGACCTTGCCCAAGGTGAGTGATTTGATGGCCTTAAAATCAATCTCAGAAAAGTTGTGTTTGAGTTTGAGAACTTGATCAACCTGGAAGGGGTCAATAAAATCAGTTCATTACAACAGCATGTAGACACCCCTAGATCTCTCTGTACTGCAAACTTCTGGGAACGCTCTCAGCTGCAAATCAGTTAATTCTGCCCCCAAGCGTGATTCAGTTTCTAAAGATAGCAGAGTGAATGTGCTTTGATTTTAGCATGAGAAGCTGAAAGGCACACCAGAATAGTCATATAAAGGACTTTGAAGAAACTTCCCCTGCAGAAAAGCTTAAAATGTTTGACACTAAAATCCCCCTGCTTCCCAAACATGTCTAGTCACTTCAGAATACACTCAAAGGAAGCCTCTCTAGAAATGTATTGTGAAGAATTAGTTCTGCATAGAAGAAAACCACAGTGCAGCAGACAATAGAAGACTGGTACTCGAGGAAAACCCTGACTTTTAGCATAAGCCTCCTTCCTAGATAATCAGGCCCACCCACCCTACTGGTGTGCTAACTGTGTTATCATTTTACCACCCAGACATGGAAACTGTAGAGGAAAGAAAAACTGTGGCGCTCCCTGTGTTTCTGCCTCCTTCTTATTCTGTTCCTTAACACATGGCTTCTCTGTAGACTCTGCCACCCTTCCCTGTTAAATGACTGCTGCCCAGATCTAGCCAATTTGTTTTGTAATATGAACTGCTATAATTAGCCTCAGAAGGAAAGCAGAAGGAGCAGTAAGATGGTCCTCTTCTCCCTGCCTTGGAAAAACAGGCAATGCAGGGAAACAAGGCAGAGGAGGGTTCTCGTCTCTCATGAGGTTGTCACATTCATCATGGCTTGCTTCTAGCAAAGGGACAGGGCGTCATGTGTTCCCTCAGCTTTTCCTTTTCTGTGAGAGGATAAGGTAGCTGGGGTCACATCCTCCTCTGGGGCACATACCCTAAATGAAATTACATTCCCAAGTGCTCATTCCTCACCTCCTTTGGCGACTTTTTAATAATCCATACTGTGTGCTTCCTCTGGTACTACAGGTCACACAGACATTCCTAAACCCCAGAACGATTCCAATTGTTCAGATTAACTTCTGGCCAAAGGTGTTTCCTAGTTCACAGATTGTCAGAGGCAAGGGAAGGACCACTCAGTGGAAAACACCATGGTTGGGCACTCTGAAGCAGAATCTGCATGGAGCTTTGGTCTAACCTACAGGGCTGTTCTGCTGCTGGACCAGCTTTGGTTCCACCAGATTAATGTGAAACCTCTGCCTCCTGCTGGTGATCAGGCATTGAAACCAGTAGGTCTGTTTGTGGTATGAAGTATTATTTAACACTCAATGTAAGTGATGGCATACCTGAATGACGAGCTCTCTGCCTTCTCTGTTAATCTTCACATGGTGCAGCTCTCGGTTGGCAAAATTTCCAGAGTCAATAGTGAAAATGAGAAGCCCATCCTTACTCAGCTTGTATCGGACCTGTAAACTTCCTTAAAAGCAGAGCAAAATTCTATGTATAAAACCTGTGTCAATAATGAGGTCCTGCTCAATACATTTGCACAACACATAAGTCATTTTCTTTCTATTACAGTGGAGTAACAAGGTTAAAAAGTCAAGAAAGAGGTTGAAGAGAAATGAGAGTTCAAACTGTAATGAAAAGTGTGAAAAAAATAATACACTGGAAGAGTTTTTCTTCTTCCTAGGCTAACAAACTCTGCTGTGGAGAAACAACTTAAATGAGTAACTAAGTCTATCAAAGGAGAGTGTGTCTGTCTGCAGGTCAGACATTTAGCACTGCCACAAAAGCTGATCTACATTAGTCTGTTAAGGATCACTTCCACCAGAGGGCATGCAGGTCTTGCACTGTTCTATTAAACTAATATTGGTGGATTTTACTATCCCTTTTCATCAAGATGGAACAGACAATGCAGAAGACAGTGACAACTGTGAGAATTATAACTTAATTTCAAACATTTAAAGGCCCAGACTCATTGTAATTTACATGAAATACAAGAAAAGATATACTGTAAATGATTATACGGAAAGAATATTTTTACTTTGGTGCTCTAATGTATTTTAAGAAATAAATATAATTCATATAAAAATTAATATCAAACATTTCTTTCAGTCTTTGTAACAAAAAACAGCATTGTGACTTCTGAAAATAACAGTTCCATGACAAATCAAAATGTATAATAAAACAAAGAATCCGATATGAATTTTAATCCTTCCACAAATTACTAAAGGGAAAAAACCTATATACACACACATATATATAATTTAAAAGGAAAATAACCTATTCTGATAAAATCCTTTCAAGCTTACTTTTCTAGGAATTAAGTCGCAGGGAGAAAAAAAAATATCTGAACTTTTAGAGCTCTTTTTATGCATCAGCAACCAAAATACATGGAATAACAATAGGTACCATAGTGTTAAAAAGCTTTTCTGGGGCCACTTGCGGTCTTCAAGGAGAAAATGAACACTGACAGCACCACAACTCTGAGCAAAGGGTCTTTCATTTATTTCCTGTTCTGAAAATCATCATAAAAAACCTCCCATATCCTTCCATTTCAGGGCCTCTGTTAGCACAAGTTCAAACTATTCCAAGTATCACTAGATTCTGCAGAAGGCTACAGGCAAACATCACCTATGCTGAATGACAAGGACTGACTGACAGTCACTGAAGGATGTGTTCACACTGTTTTAGCTCCAGGACCAGTTTCGGTGTTTGCAGAGGCAACGCTTGCATGCACATCGAGATGCAGCGCCATGTCAGAGAAGCCCAGGGTACACCTGCGTGAGCTGCTACGTATGCGTGGTGTACTGCAGTGTTATTCAGAGGCACCTCTGACCCCAGAAGTAATCTGGCTGTTTAATGAGGTGAAGGAACAGCCCTGCTTGGCTCCTATAGTCAGACCTATTAATGCTGCAAGACTGCTTGCAGGTCTAGAGTTAGTGAGAGAGGACATGGAGCAGTTCTCCTTCACTACATAGTGTGGATGTACCTGCTCCCTTCAGCCTCCTAAGTCTTCCCTCAATAAGGTCAGCTCTGTTTTCGAACAAGCTACAGTAAAACCACTTTATTAAGAGCTTAAAGCAATGTATACATTTCCTGCAGAGGGGGAATTTTGCCACCTCTATACACAACTCAGTGAAATTAGTAGTCCTTCAGATTGGACCCAGAGTCCAGTTAAGTTCATCCCTCCTCCTTTTCCCTCACCAGGATGTTTGTCTGCTTAGGCCCCTAAGAGCTGCACTTTTTGTAACATTCAGTATATCCCAGATGAGCACTGCTGCTCTCTGAGCTTTGGAGGGTAGAAACAAAGCCTCCAAAGGGAGGGAAAGTGAGAATGAACTACTAGGACGAAGGCTTTTTAGCTGATTGAGAGGGCTGCTGGATCAGGTGAGCTTTTAAACTGAAAATAAAAAAAAGAAGATAAAAGGCATTTACTTTCTCACACACAGGCATGGATGTTAGAAGGGAACTTGTGAAGAGATCAAGGTCAGTAACAACTGCTAAATTATTCAGTGTGATATTATAGGTCCTGATTCAGCTGCC
Organism: Leptosomus discolor; assembly: GCF_034619465.1. Taxonomy (NCBI): domain Eukaryota; kingdom Metazoa; phylum Chordata; class Aves; order Leptosomiformes; family Leptosomidae; genus Leptosomus; species Leptosomus discolor. Next base: position 15,587,825 of record NC_141395.1, on the reverse strand, counting down.
TCAAATCATACTGCAAAGTTTCCATCCCCTCATTGCATAGCCAGGACAAGGAGCTACTGTCTATCACCATTAATGTCACACTTAAAGGTCCAAACTTAAATCACAATCCCATCTGCTAGTACTGAATGAAAGACACATCAACAGGGAATAAGAGTGTAAACATCTTACAATCATTTTACTCTAGAAAGACACGAGAAAAGAAACCCAAGTGCAAGGAAGTTAAAGGACCTTCTTCAGACTTGCTCATTATGGCAGTGAGAGTGTCAATAAAAAAAAAGGAAAGGTTGCCTGATCCTGCACACCACAGCTGAGATGACAACACAGAATAAGCTGAAAATAACATATGATAGTATAACAGATTGGTCCAAACTAAAACTCATATCCCCACAGAAGTACTTCACAGGCTGCCTCTTACCTGAAGCCTTTGAAAGGGGTGTAATGCAAAAAATGGAGCAGGGCCTAGATTTGGTTTGTGAGCTTGTCCTAGTTGCTTTAGTTCATAAACATGAAAAAACTTCTCTGCTCTTTTTGAATGCTGTGAACACACCAGTCTATAACATAAATTGTACTACTATATCCAGGTGATCAACATAGCAACAAACACATTTGTGCTCAAAGAGAGCCAGAAAGATATGCAATCTATCTAGTCTCTCAGCTGCTGCAAACAGGGATTTACTCGTTGACTTCATCAGAGAAGCACTGATTTTAAACCAGAAAACATTTGTTGGGAGACAATGGAGAAGGTTCTTGACAGCCATTAAGAACAGATCTCCATTTCTATAGTGGTATAATTTCACCTTAAATTGTTTAAAAAGATCAGCAAATAGCATCTTATTTTATCAAATTGCTTTGAATACCAATAGCAACTTTTTTGAATGGCCGCTCTTCAAAACTGTTAAATTCAAGTTGGTATTTTGCCAGGGGTCAAATTTGTATTAAGATAAACCAGAAGCACACGGGCTCATCTCTCCAGAGGAGTTTTGGAATTTACACCAGTGTAGCTGAGAGCTGAGTTTGCCTTGCATTCAGTACCAAAACTTCTGTTTTGAGAGTACAGAACAACTTGCCTGGCAGATTACATTGCCATTTTGCTACTTGACAGGCAAAATAAATGGATTATTAATTAAGATTATTATTAAGAAATTTTTTTGTTCTCTGAATTTGATTATCTGGTCCACTGACTTTCTCCATCACATCAGCCCAGTGTCACTGACTGCAAATAAAAATATGTGCATAAACTAGCTCTATTCTCCATTCTATCTCTATTTTGCATCATTTTTGCCTCACAATAGGGATTCACACTAATCATGAGCAGTATAATTTCTGGCAGTCTTGTTGCAGTCATGCCTGTCTTCCTCTTTTCAGATCCCCATGTCTGAGCATGCACACCTGGAGTGCCATAATGCTCAAGCAATGCACTGCCTGTTGTGTCTTCTTCCTTCTCTAATGTATGTAGAATTTCTGGAGGCAAAGCCTCTTAAGTCCATAAAAGAAGGAGAAGGTAAGGAAAGAGAGGTATCATGTTTTTGGCCTTGGGCTGGAAAAATTTTACTGGGCATATTAACCCAGCAGTTTTAGGCAAGAGCAGACTCACACCTGATTATTATAGCCATCTCTTTTAGCTTCAAATTCTGCAGACTGCAGATCAGCATGGAGATACGCGGAGCTAGCTCCAGAACAGCCCAAGAGGGGAGGAGGCATAGTTTAGCCACAGTGCTATAGAGCGCAGCATGGCCTCTTTTCATCACTTCCGGAGGAAATGAGTCCACATGAGCTGCCATGCTACTGTGATGAGACCACTACCAGTATCAAAGCTGGCTTGCTACACATCACTGTGGTCTTCAGTCTGTAATCTGCACTAGTATAATCCATGTTTGTAGGGCTGAATGACATGTCTCTGCTGATATCAAACAGCTACAGAGCCATTTTAACAGGATTCCTGGGGGTCCCCTTGTGCAGAAGGAAGTTCTGGGAAATAGAAACCAAAGGGCAGTATTTATGCTATCCCATGCTGGTGAATAGGTTGGGGATGACTGTTCTGAAACAAAAAATTCCCAAGACACTCTTTCAGTGGTGATGGAGGCCAGGGTTAGTACTTGCTCACAGTACACTAATGATCAGTGTCAGCGCAACCAACCTCCAGGCAGCTACAAGAATAGCATGGTGCCTTCAAACTACTTCTATCTTTTTGCTGAGGACAAGAAAGACGTAGTAGCAGCTCTTAAGTCTAGTGGTAATAAAGACATGAAACTGGTTAGAGATTTCAAAGCGTTCAGCCTGAAGAAGAAAGAAATATTCCCAAACTGCACAGTCTGAAGAAATATCTTGTCCATGATGTTATATATTCTATGCCCAAAACTTTTTCTGATTGAACATGTGAACAGGAGAGTTGTCCTTCTTTTGCCTGTGTCTACAGCAGTGCCTGAGTGGAATGTCAGAAACATTCAATGTCTTCGTGGGCTATGCCCACTAACTTTACATTCATTCTGGGCTGTCAAAGCCTTTGTGGAAAATCAAATAGTAATTTTTAAATCATCAGCTGGAAAAGAGAGCATAAGAAAATGTTACAGAGAGCGTTCTAGTGCAGGAAAAGACTTCCTGGCTTGAAATATCTCACTGAATGCTAGATATTGGCAAAAAAGGCTAAAGCAGCTCTGCAGAAATCAAAAAAAAAATTGATACCAGGAATTTGGTCTATAAATCCCTTATTCATAAGCAAGGTTCTTGTCACACATGTCACCAGGACCACAGGTCTTGTGTCATTTAGTCTTGAAGAACCAAACAGGAAGGAAGGGAACAACATGCCGTTGCAGTCTGAAACATCTCTGCAGGACCTCCATTTACAGAAACTGGTTTTAAATGAGCCTAGATTGAATCAAACATCTCTGCCGTCTTCAACAGCATTTTTTAATGACTTAAACTAGCTGGAGCAGCTGGCAAGACATCTTGCATTGCTTGGAGAAGCTGAGGTTTGTTCAGGGAGCACATGTGGGTTGCACATGTAAAACATACAACTTTATCACCATCACATAACGCCAGGAAAAATCATTTAAATCAAGGCAGCTGACAACTCTGATTTGGGAGAAAAGTGTATGTCTAAAATAATGAAACACTGTGCTAGGACAAAGGCCTTGGACTAACAGAACTTGTTATAGCTGTTTCAAACTGGCAGTCACCCTTGTCAGACTGTAAGATGTTAACTACACCACTGCATCCACCCTCAGCACTCAACCTCAGCACTCGTCTGAGCTATAGCTAAAAGAGAAAATAATCAGGGAAGGCATCAATTAAACAAAAGGTGGAATATATTAGTGGGGCAATTGATGTTGCTGATAAAAAAAATATTAAAGTATTTAGCCCAGAAAGCCATTTGTAGCTTGTGAAGTGGAATGTTTGTTCATTCCTGATAGCAGAGCAGCGCTTGAAATTTTTCAGTCATCTTTACTGCAAAATATCTCTCTGGCAACTTGAACAGCTTCAGCATGACAGTATCCTCCTTCATAGCCTAGAAATTTAAAAATTAACACAATTTTCTTAGTTAGGAGCAGCTGGCTAAGAAACCCGCTCCTTAATTAGCAGCTTCTCCCCAGGGATATTTACTCAGTAAATTTACTCTTCATCAAAAGGGCCCATCTCTTCAGCGTCCAGTGGTGTTTAACTAAGAAAGCACTTGCACATTTTTAGGAGGTTACTCTTGCTATTTGTTTAGCATGGAGAAAACAAAGAGGTGAAATTGTTGAACATGTTTGCTGATATGATTACTCAGCTATTGCATTTGCTTAGATGACACTATTTCAAAGAGTTTAAAAAAAATTTCCCCCTCCTATGTTTTGTAATCTCTCACGGTAGTGAAAAAAGTAGGTGCTTATTTGAATGCCTCCCAGTCAACGCTTGAGACATTCTGGACTTAGGGATCATATTCAGGCTATCTTATATTAAAAAAACAACATACACCCATGTCGCATTTCTTCATCTTATAAAAAAAACATATCCCCAAGGGCCCCTAAAGAAGCCTACCTGGAACCTATGTTCACTTTGCGGTCCTGCTAGGCAACCGGAGCCAGACTGAGAATGTCACTTAAACATCCACAAACATAGCGAGTTCCCTTACGTGACTGACAAATGTGTTTAACCTTTGTAGACATCTCATTCCCACCAGCTGCCAGTTGGCTGAACACAGGCTGACTAGTAATTAAAAAGGAACCTGCAGACGCTTCTTGCTCCAAAGCTAGAAAATACAGCAAGTCTAAAAGATGACCCAGAGGACCACAGTCATAGAGCTCATGATGCACATATGGTGTGCCTTAAACACAGAGCTTATTCCAGTGATTTTAAGGGGAACACTTGTCTAAACAAAATAGCACATGTCCACACTGACATGGCTGGGCCTAAAATGGCCACAGAGCTAACCCATGGATGTGGGAGAATGCTAAACACTTCTCTCCAGTTAAACTTATGGGTAAGTGTACACAGTGGTGTATTTATGTACCCTGGAGGTGATGGACAGAGCACTGCCATAATTTAGGATCTACCAGCTTGATGACTGCTGACAAACTGTCCTCCTTCTTTGTGTTTATCAGTTGGTAAAATAGATGAATGTTAACATCCTTTGGAAAAATGACATGAAACCTCTGGGTGAGCAGCAATTTAAAAAAAATAGTCTTAGCCATTAACATTATCTCTTCATTCCCAGATACTTCTTTTTGGTGAAGGAATTGGTTGCTGTTTCGTTTACAAAGTGATGCTACATTAATTATCTTTTTTTCCTGAAGGTAAGTGAACGTAAAGATGAAGGAAAGATCTGAAGGTATCAGATGCAGTTAAATCTCCTTGAAACTACCTGCTTTCTGATGATGAGATTTATTCTGGTAAATTTTAACCTATACCTTTTCTACACATTCTTTGGAATTTTAAAAGTCAGTTTAAAACGTTTCATTAACAAAAGCTATCTGTATGATACTATTGGATCTGATGCTTAGATCTCTCCTCCTGTCTTTAAACACACACTGGATGCCATCAGTCTTCTCATGGTCAGACATTCAGTAGGCCCTATGATTTACTCACCTTTGTATGTAGAACAATCTTGACAGGCTTTCATCTCACACTGTACTTTTCATTTAAGACTCGTGTAGCAGCCAGGACGGCAGGAAGAGCTTTTATTCTTTACCCAGTGAATGAAATAAAAAGTATCATCCTATGAATTTTATTCCAAAAGTTCAACATAGCTTTGCAAATTATGCATCATCACTAACTCTGTGCGAACTGCTCTCAGGCAAAAAAGAATGAGGTCCTCTGTTGTGATACCCTGAGGAATTCATACCAATCTGCCCTCAGCAAGATCCTGGCTCACAGTTTCCATTCTTTTCCTAACATCTTTCAACCATTCCTATTTCAGTTTCAGTAGTACAGACAGCTGTTCAAGCAAAGACTTGTTTCACGCTGACCTAACAAATAACCATAATGTTCAGCAATGAGAACATGGAAAAAGATGGTCTGAACAGAAAAAAAGAATCAATCAATTTGAGCACTACACGATGTCTGTGGAGAAGGAGAGCAAGCAATAATATTTTAAATAAAACTAGAGGAAAATAATCATATGCCTCTTCGCAAACCTCCTTTTCATTCTTAACTCATAATAAAGACAGCACAGAACTTTGTGGATTAATGGCTTTCTGAGGTTAATGATCCTTGTTTGTGTTGAGCTCTACAGACACTGCCTGGCTGGTCACAAATCTCTGGGAAATGTTCTGCTCCTCTGACCAGTAAGTCCATCTAAGCATTGCCTATTTCATAGGTTAAGCCTCTGTATACTGGAGAAGTTGGATCCTTTAATCAGTGACCTTCTCCTCATCATAGCAAACTCTCAAGGGAAATATTTGAGTTTCATAACAAGCCACAACCACTGGCATACAAAGACCTGACTCATGTTCTTAAGTCATCTAATGTGGAAAATTAGAGGAAGGATGAAACATCTATTTAGTAACAATCCTAGTACAAGAACCATATAATGGTAGCATTGTGATGACTCTTCTGCAGCAAAATACATGCTTATACACATGCACTTTCACTATTTTACCTTCAAATGCCTTCTCCTGCAATCTTTCACAAAATTATAGAACAGTTGAGGTTAGAAGGGATCTTCGGAGGTCACGTTGTCCAACACCTCCCCCGCTCAAGCAGGGAAACTTAGAGCCAGTTGCCCAGGGCCATGTCGAGATGTCTTTTGAATATCTCCAAGGATAGGGACTCCACAAATCTCTGGGCAAGATGTGTCAGTGCTCAGTCACTCTCCCAGTAAAAATGTTTCCTGATGTTCAGATGAAACTTCATGTGTTTCAGTTTGCACCCATCACCCCTTGAGTAGCCTTGCAATGACATCTGCCAGCTCTCTCAGCATTCATGGGTGCATCCTACCAGGGCCCATTGATCTATGTATGCCCAGTTTGCTCAAGTGTTCCCTGATCTGATCCTCTTCCACCAAGCATACACCTTCCTTGCTCCAGACTTTTCCCCTGGTCTCCACCTGGGATTCCTGATGGCCAGTCTCACTCATAAAGACTAAGGCATGAACACCCATCAAGTAAGAAGGATGAAGTCACCTTTTAGTTATGCAGATGGCATAACTGATATGTTATGGGAAAAATTAACATGCTAATAAGGATACTACAAGCAAGACAGAGAAGATTTGCTTGTGACCTCTCTGTCCTTCCTCCCCTCCCATTTCAGGACATCTCCACAGAAATCTAACAATAAAAATTACTTTTCAACTGCAAAATACAAGGTAGGAACTTAAGTCTTCTAGGAGATAAGCACCTCCTCCAAGCAAATGGGAATATATGTTTTCTTTCTAGCTGGTTATCTGCAGCCAGTGGTCTGAGATTTTATGCCAGATACCAGTAAATTCAAAGTCAGTCTGTATATATTCAGAGCACAGATCAATTATTAACTGCATGCTCAGCCTTTCCTGCTCAATATAATCCAATTACAATTCCTTTGTTTTTCCCTTGTGAGTCTCCATAACATGTCTTGACCCTTCAGTATGGCAAAATTATCTTCATGAGCACAAACATGTCCATGAGTTCAGCAAATGAGACAGATCTTTCAGTTCTCTCCTCTTGGAAAGCAGATAAAGAAATCCGTCAGAGTTCTTGGCTGAATGTTGCGGCTGCTACTCCTTTTAAGCTAGTTTTGCACATTTAGAGTGCCCTATGCTAAAACAAACAAAATGGTTTTGGGCACCAAGTCCACCTCTTCCCTAAAACACTTTTTAGAGCTGGATTTGAACCGAAAACTCAACTCAGCATTCATCTTTTCTGTGAAGCATGCTTACATCAGGGAATCATCCAAGGATCTAGAGTTGCTTCTAACCACAGGAGTTTCTCTATTTACATAAAGAAACTATTTGAGAGATCTCCTGCCACCTCTACCCTTTCTACTCATGGTGCCACAGCCAGCCTTCCATTTACAGGCAATTGGGAAAAATTTCTTTTACATTCACTGGTCAAACTCTCACTGGCCCCTCACTCAGTAGGTAACATAAGATTTCAGGGCCAACTACAACTACTTGAAATTATATTTAGAAGATATATAGTCCTATCTGCTATATGAAATAATTTAATGGCTGTGAACCAGAGCTAGACTGTGAACAATTCTCAGTCACTCAAAGACAGTTGCTTGAAAACTAGTCTCCTCAAAAAAGCTGTCTCCCACACTTACCAACATGACTCACATTCCTGCTCCTGAACTGTTAAAAATAACTATACCTGAACCTTGGCACCATTTTCCACTTCAGTCACATAAATTGTGCAGGTTGTTCAATGGGTGTTGAAAGTCTGTAAGCCAGAAGGTGTTCTCAAAGGAAAGATAAGACAATTGCACTAGCATAGCCTAGAGGGTCTTTCTGCAGCAGTTAGCTATGTCCTGTGGTACCCACATTCCAAAACCAAAACTTGCAAGGTGGTAAAGCAAAAGAATCAGCAAAATCACCCCCAAAACCCACCACAGTGTTTCAGTAAGTCCTATTTTCCCTAATTATTTTATCTTTGCCCCACTGAACTCCAGAGTGTACAGCATGAACAGAATCAAAAGATTCTTTGCCTAAAAAACTGAACTAGATTTTTTGCCTTTCTTTACCACTGAAGCACAAAAGCTTTGGTTTTGCTTGAAAAAAGTTGTTGGAGATGCAGCTCAACAGACTTGCAAGGCAAAAACAATAAGGAGAATTTACACGCCTTCAACAGGAAGGCTGCTTCTGACTTAGAGACAGGAGGAGATTACAGCAGATTTCTAGCTTGTTAAAAAGAAAAAAATCAGTAGCTTCTCACTGATGACACTTGCTTTTTTTTTGCAGTGTTAATTCAGCTTCACCTTTATTACGTGTTTTGGTTTCTTTTCCTATTTACTTCAAATATTAGCTGATTTCAGGACCTTATAGGACAGGGCAGTGGAGTCGATCTAGGTCCTGTTACTACATTCTGAGTATCAGAGACCTAATAGAAGAATTACTCCAGCTGTTTTCATTTTACTTTTGTTCTTAACTGTGTGATTTTCCTTGTCTTTAATCTTTCCTATGCAATTTCAGAGTCTCACTTTCCAAAAGAAATTGAGAACAGAGCTTACTGCAATGGCAATAGGTACTGGATAGAAACCAAAAAAAAAAAAAAAAAAAAAAAGACTCAAATTGTTTAGTTTCTTATGAGATAAGATAATAAATACAGATAAATTTTCAATCACTCTAGGATAGTTAGAGATTCTATCTCTTTTCTTTGACGCTGGCTATCTGCTGTTTTTCTAGATTAGGAATCATATTGTTTCCACGGAGAAAGCCAACAACACTGAGAATCGAAGACTTGGGAAAACATTTTCTAGACAATATACTTCATCATATTCATAGCGTATTTGATTACTTGCAGCGGGAGAAGGAAGAATGGAGAAAGGAGAAGCACTGAACAGTTTCTTTCTTACCATTTTTCTCCCCCATCAATTACTGTCTTTAGGGATCAAGGGAAAGATAATAACACTAAGATTCTGGTAACTTGGTGAAATTATGTAAATGAAAAGATGTATAGTGAAAATTTAGCCTGGGAAAGAAAAAACCTATTTTTTTTCTTGGCAGTATCTTCCCATGATGTAAATAACTTTTGTGGACTGGCACACTGAAAAGTCTAATTAGAGACGTTTACCCATTCTCTGTAGCTTAGTAATGGGCACTATAATTTGAAATTTCTACAGCACTGGTATTAAAAATGCACTGCTAATTATTACATGCTAATCTTTTGGATGTGAGATCAATAGGTCTATGTGAGTTTTACATACATACCCATATACATACACCCATCTATATACATGCATACATACCCATCTATATACAATACATGCACATCTATATAGATGTGTAATCTAAAAGTCCATGGGTACAGTATGTGAGATTGGGGAGGAGAGGACAATGCTATGTTATTGCATACAATTTTCAAAGGCGCACATATGATTTAGAAGCGTAAGTACTAGCTAATGTCTGAAAGAATCCTAAGTCATCTTTAAAAACATCAGCTTTTGAAAACTTACCCATAAGCTGCCAGGACTTAAGCCAATTGATCAGAGGTAAGAACAACCTTGTAATACAGGTAAGTTCTTTGGGCGGGAACTGTTTCTAGAAATATTATCTGCTAGGCACTACTGAGCATCTCCTTTTACAGGAGGAGATCGTCTGTATAGGTCTAAAATTGTGGACATTGACACATGGTGGTACCCAACACCTGTCATACCTCCTTCACTTCCCCTCTCTAATGCTCCAAGCACTGGAAGGGCTTTCTGTGTGGGCAGCAATGATCTGGGTGGGTGAAGCCATGAGGAGATTTTATTTCCTTTCCCAGATCTGACACTGGCCTGTTGGGTAATTCTAAATTAATCATTTTACTACCACAATCCTAGTGTCTCAATCAATATGTACTGTAGCTTGTAATGATATGACCTTCTTTACAGACTGACAGTGCAAAGTGTGTTGGGGTTAAATGTGATTATTTATTAATTTTACTGAAACCAACTGATTTTACAGGAAATGTTTCACACCTGATTGGATTAGACCATAGCTGCCTATACAAGTTCACTTTCATATAAGCCCTTTTTAACACAGTCTAACTCTAAATAAGCTTTGCAGACACCTTCACTTATTTTATGGTAAATATTTAACATGGGAAGTCAGAATTACCAGAAACATTCTTCTCATTGTCACTTTTATTAACTAGTAATTTGCGTAGTTATTTTGTGGATAATAGAAGAGTATCAGGATACATGAGTAGTAGCTTTAAAAACACTTACAGAACATAAAGTATTAATGCATACATAGACTGTTCCAATATAGTTTCTTAACAAGTGGAAAGGGTCTTAGGACTATGGCAAAAAATATTACTGCTCACCTCTTAGTGAGAATGACCATTCCCATTTCACTGAAGCCTAACCTTTATTTAACCAATCAGTTATCCAGCAGGGACCTGCTTAGGTTCTACTATACATTCTCAGACTCAGAAAGGTTCCTTGAAAAAAAGCCAATAAGAGAAAAGGAATCGTGCTCACTTTTAATGCTACAAAGTACATTGTTATTCATAGTCTGGTAACTTTATGGCAAGCATAAACTTGTGGGAAGAAGGAGTAACATATCTGAACATTATTTTCATTGGAATAATTTCAATTCCAACAAGACTAAAAAAACAAGAGGATATGAGATTTTTAAAAATTATTACATTTGGGACAAAAGGCAGAGAATATACATGTCTGAAATGTCTTCAAAGAATGACACAGAAGCATGCACAGAGTAACCCTGAAAGAGACTTTCAGGAGTTAACCAAGGTCAGCTAGTCATCTTAATAATTCTTTACATATAGTGCTACATTTTATAGTCCAGAGTTTTGGAGCCTGACATCTCACCAACCCTCTAAACTACTATTATCTTCATTTTACAAGTGAGTAAATAGAGGCACAGATCTGAGAAAAGCACTGTTGTTTAAATTGCCTGAGTGTGCTGAGAGCGGCTCCACCTAATTTCCAGAAGTACTGAGAGACCCTGTCTCCATCCAAACCAAAGCAGCGATCTGCGGAAGGTGCAGCTGCCAAAATGCAAGGCTTGTCTCTGCTCCCGCTGAGCTGCTACAAGAGATCCTGGTGCCCTGACCCCAAACCCTTCCCCAACCACCATTAGAGTTCCCCTTCCAGAATGTCACAATTATAAATCGCTTATGGTTGTATTTCATCAATAAAAGTCAGTTGATTCACGTTTCTAAGTTCATTTTACACTACTCTGGCCGCAGGAAAAGTGGTTTAAATGGATATTACATGTTCATTCAGTTTAGGGCTATTTTCAATTGCCTGAGTGGCACCAAGAGACCCAAGTGTAACTGAGAAGTAGATTCCAAGGCTTCACCTCAGCAGGGGCTAATATCTGTCACCCTGGAGCTATGCACTGGAATATTCATACATCTGAAAATCACAAACACTTGCCTCTGAGAGCAAATCAGAGATGGAAAACTGGGCCTGGATGGGAGAGGAGAGAAGAGGGTTTCCTCTAGTCCCACGGCTTTGCTGTGACTTCGCTTAGGGAAGATGGGACCAGGCTGATAGTGTCCCAGCTGCCCCTCCCAGGCACTTAGATACTCATCCCATGCCAGCCCAAATGCTAGCCACATGACATAACCAGGAGATAAAGTACTGCAAAGCCCATACAGAGAACAAAACCTCTTTTTTTTTTTTTTTTTTTTTTTTTTTCTCCTTCTTCTAGTTTCATTTAACTGGTACTTGAAAGCTTAGCTATGTCGGAATTTGTAAGGCTTCAGAGTGGTCTGGGTCATGCAGTCAAATGTACATATTCAACCACATAGCATTAACTTTCTATCGTTCTGCCACAGGCTAGTGACTCACCAATACGCTTACTCGTCACTTTCAGTGCTCCAGTGCCTGATAACTCTTGAATAATTCAAACATCCCCATTTGTCTAGGATGATGTTTGTCTGGAGTGAGTTTTCTGAAAGACTGCAAGAACTCAGGAGCCAGAGTCTTTCTGAGAAGACATAGGGCCTACGCCCCTAAAATCTTTACATGTTTTGAAATAATTTTTTAGAAAAATGGATTTACACCTCGTGTGAGGTTAGTGAACCTAGAAAACTTTGACATTTTCTGGCTTTAATATTCAGACTTGCTGGCCATATTCCGTTGAAACAACCCAGAGAAGAACAATGATGTGCCAAGACAGAATGCAAAAGATAAAATGATAATATATTCTGCACCAAGTGTTCTTGTATGTTCATGATATTTCTCATTCCCTTATCTTGGAGGCCTAATGGATCTCAGTGTGGAATAAATATCAAAGAATTCCTATTGTATAGTCTTGTCAAATGAAAGTCAAAGCACATTTTAAGCCCAAACAACATGATTATTCAAAGACTGAATAGACAAGTGTAGCACTGAATGCTAAATAAAGGGACATAAACAAGAGTGATGGCCATTTGCATGAACTGAATACCACGAAGTTGATAAAGTTGCAGACAGAGAAATGAATTTAAATCAGTGCAGTATTCTATACTATTCTCACAAAAAACTTAACACAGTTACACTGTCTCCCTTTGGTAGCAAATCAAGAGTACTTACCATTCTTGGAGAGAATCACAGCCAAATATTCATGAAAGTAAGTGTTGATGTACAGCAGAAGGCTTGGAGTATGTGCCGTGAGAAAGCTAAATGCAATATTTTCCTTGGACATGACAGCATCCGCATAAATGGCAGAGCTTGAGGTGCTTGCATTTTTTGTGACAGGATAAGGTTCTTGGAAAACATAGGTAACGGAAGTGCCAGCTTCAAATAATGCAGAAACCTCTGAAAGCATATATAAACCAAGGGAATAATTTCAGGTGCTGCATTTTCAGATTGCCCAGACAGACATGGACATGAGCTGACTGCCTCTGAAGCAGAACACTGCAAAATGCTCCTGACTCAGCTGACATCACCATTCCTTAATTTGGACCAGCAGTGTGTCTTTCCTTATAGTCTGTTTGTCTAGCACAGAGAAGGACAGTGTACGGAAACAGGCCTCTCAAATCAATTATTTTAGTGCTGGAATCAGAGCTTCACAAGATGGAACAGGTCAAAATGTCTGTCGGCCATCAGCTTGGTTGACCATCCTCTGACATGTAAGGCAATATTATCTGTCTTCCCCTCACAGTAAAGACAATATATTTGTCCTTTCCAGTTCCCATTTTAAACAAAGTCATTAATAAAGCAACACATTGACCCAAACACAGCCAGTGAGGGAAGCTGTCTTTGGTACCTCCAAAAGAAGAGAAGCATCTACCTGCACATGCTCAGATTCCAAGAACTCATGCTTATGTTCTCAATAAACAAAACATTGTACGGCCATGAAACGCAGCAGTTTTTTCTAATGTGAGGCACAGTGAAGTCAGGATGGTGATAACTTCAGCTACAGACTGAGTGCAAGTACTCTCTCCAATAAAGCAGCTCCACCTCTAGAGCAGCATCTCCTAACAGGAAACCATGTGGTTATTTGATACGCCCCTCGCGGCATCGGTGCCAACTCCTCAGCTCTTGTAAGTGAGCATAGGTCTGTGGACTGCAGTACAACTAACCCAATTTACACCAGCAGATGATGTGGCCCATTTAGTAAATCTGCCACATTTGTGAGGTGAGGGGCAGCTGTGGAAATTAAAACACTCACATTGCACCTTGCTGCTATTGAGCAAGAGTTTTGTCAGTTCCTTCCTCTCCCAAAGAGCATTCTGTCTAAATGGGATGTTCTTTATCTGCCATGCTCCTTTTTCTGGTGTTGGCAATATCTCCTACGAGCCACCAGAAAGGTTCAGCGAGGACATATTCTCCGAAGACCAAACCATGCAAATCAGTTTTCCCCTGAATGCTTCATGCTTATTTTTAAAATCTTTTAACATTTGGATGGGTTGTCATAAGAATGGAAAAAAAACATAAAAAGACCACCTCTTTGTGTCACACCATTGCTGCAAAACTCTGTAAAGAAAAGCTCTCAAGATTTTGTAAGGTTGACAAAGGTGAATGAGGTTAAAAAACAAGTACACTAAACATTCAGACACAGGCAGACAAATGTTATGAACAATTTCAGCCCTATTTGTTAATGTCTGGGCCAAGTTATACGCAACTGAATATAGGAATCATAGTGGGACATAGTTGGTAATGTTAAAAGTACAATTAACACCATTTTAACTTCCGAGGCCATCATTGAAGTCAACAAAGGACGTGTTATAGCCTGCTTAAGATAAACACTTAGTAATGCTGAAGGGACAGCTGATAGTAGAACATCTTATAACATGAGGGACACAAGCTGACATGGGTGAAACAGTGTTGTAATTCAGAGACCACTAAGGACTTAGGATCAAAGCCTGCTGCCTACCTTTCTTGCAGAAAGGGCCTTCATAGGCTGAGTTGGTACAATCACAGAAGTAACCACTATATTTCTCCACACACTTTCCTCCATTATGACACAGGTTACCGTAACTGCTGCAATGTCCTGGACATCCAGGTTTAACACCAGGTGTCATTTTAGCTCTCTCTTCAAGGTCAAGCTTCTGTCCATTTAAATGCAGAGATCGAATGCATCCCAAAAAGCCCTTTTGTCTGGAAGCTGTTCCCCCTGAAAAAAATAGAGAAAAAAGGACATGCATTCACTGGTGAGCCTGCACAGTAATCAAAGCCCTGAAGTCCAATTCAGAGGTACAAATACGAATCCATGAATTTTAAAAAAAATTATCTACCATACAGCAATGCATACAGAAGCAAAAGATGACAGATGGACAGCCCCGGAAAATAAAGGTCTCTATTTATCTTTATGAAAGGACTAAAAAGCTGTATGTGACACTTTCTTGTTGCCATTCTTCTCTTTCCTGCCTTATCTACTGCCCTGTCTGGCATTTAAACTGCAAATTCATTTGGGAAAAAGATTAGCTTCTTTATCGTATGTCTGCATATCACCTAATACACGAGAAACCCAAGCCTAAAACGTTTTTTTTTTCTATTTGTTTCCATAGTACAGAGTATAAATAACACCCTAATCCCAACAGCAGGGGTGAGTTACACATGCTGATGAGTCCAGATAGCAAGGATGAATCATGTTCAGCACCAGGCCTGCTGGCTGAAGGAAAATGACTTGAGTCAGAATTTATGCATGACTGCCCAACCTGATGTTGCATGTGAATGGCTGTTGTAGGCGAGAAACACGAGTTCAGGTCACAGTAGTGTTATTTATTACAATTGTTAAACATAATTGCATTTCTTCCTGAAGACCAGAGCTGTATGGACCTATGCAAGAGAGCAGTTCAGTCTCTACTAGTTTCTTTTCTGCCCAATGAAAACGCTAGCAGTGTTACAATGAAGACACTTCTTCTGTAAGAGGTAGTCTTTGAGAATGATAATAATGATAATCGTAAGACTACTTTGTGAAAATATCACCATTTTTCTTATTATAGGCTTTGTGTGGCAGTTGCCAATGTTTTGCTTTTGAAGATACTGCAATTTTGATTGCTGCTAGGAAATCTAATTCTGGTTCAGGAGTTATCAGCATTTGACTATGAAATGCTAGCTTTATTGGTGATTCTCCTGCAAAAGCAGTGTGAAAGAAGTTATCTTTCCAAATTATTCTTCTGTAGAAGTTGGTTCTATATCAAACTGCATGAGATAAGAGATTACATCTTTTGATAAGTCCTTGCAGAAGAGCATCTGCTTTTCATAAATTGTTTAATTAAAGCAAGACTTCTGCAAAATAAGAGAATGAAGCAATGGTCTGAAAAGCAATCTCACCAAAACCCTATTGTTCTGCTAAACCATTCTAGCATATTTTTCTTTCTGGTACATCAATAGCAGAAATGCTGGATTTAAATTAGAATAATTGAACTACAGATAGTATGTTGGAGACACGGAGGAGCTGGCTCCTCTTTAGCCAGCTCTTCTTTTCATGTAAGCAAATGTTAGCTCACTTATTTTAAAGGCCCTCTGAGCACAAGAATTGGGCCTTCTGCATTTGCTGCACTGTGCACACAGGATCCTTTTCTTTGGAGATTTTGCTCCAAAACCAAACGCACCATACAGAATTTTCAGCCATGTCCAAGTAAGTAGATATGTGATTTCTCCCTTTAGGGTTACTGGTTACTTTATTTCTTTTGCATAGGAGGTAACCATATATATTACAAGGATAAATGACAAACTATTGCTACCTTTTCCGCAGATGTCATGTATATTGTACTACCCATATTCTTACTGCTTTTTAAAGAACTTTGGAAAGCCATGTAAAGTAAATTTCTCACTTCTTCTCTTTTAATGTCTGAAGGGTATTCAGCTTGACCATCTATATGATCCTAGATCCACACAGAATTGATTAAGCAAATCTGTTTATTATTTTGTCAGTTTTCTTCAATTAGCTAGACCTAATCTTCAAATACATTCCTGTGAAGCAGAGAAAAACTGAAAATAAATAAACAAAACCCTTCCCCAAATTAGGCTTTGCAGATTCTTCCTATTCTAGTAGGACTGTTGGACTGGACAATTTCATGGATGCGATCTAAATGTTTTGTTCAGTAAAACAGATTTTAGGATAAGCCTCAGGACCATAAACATCAAGATTAAGTAAGGGTGCTCTTTGCTGAGTGGAGGTGACAGTCAAAAGAACTATGCTGTTTTCAGCAAGGTATTTATGCAGCTGAATTTTCCTGAGAAGCCTTGGGGCAAGGAAGAGACAGTCTGAGATGAGGGGGCAAGAAGCTCACATCTGAGCACCCAGTGTAGCTTGATGACACAACTGGCTAAATAATTAACATTCTATCAATGAATTGAGGATTTGCTTTAAAAAGCAAAGGACTTTTTGTTGTTAAGAACTGGATTAGGGAGGCTGAAGCAGCGTGAATAAGTATTAGGAACATTCTTGCTTTATGTAACTGATACAAAGAAAAGTAAAGGGCATGGGTGCATAAGAATCATTATTATTATTACTCAGGAGTGGGAGAACTTGCTGTGATGTTCCTCAGAACACACCCAAGTCACACTTGTTAGTCTCAAACTGAAAGTTGTACAAAGCAGTCAGGGTACAGAAGGAGTTAAGCATTAATTCCTCCTCCTGGCCTCCAAGATATCCTAAAGTGTCTACAGATTCCTTTAAAAGCAACAGTAAACAAAGTATGCTCCTTATTTTTCTCACCTTCCTTTTCTGTGTCTCCCAAGAAAGGTTCTCAGATGTTGACCCTCTCTGGGGTATGTTGCATTTGGACTGTCTACAACAGACAGAGGAGATTCACCCAAGGATTCCTCACTCCCTTGCTCCCAAGACAAAACCAGAAACCCAAGCACTTAACTTTGCTATTCTCCTTAACATACCAAATTAATAGCACAAAAAACTTCTAATCAAGGCTTTACACATCAAATTAACTTCTTAGAATTTGTATTTTGCGTCTCTGATGTTACCAATCTGAGTGCAAATTCTGTTCTCAAAGAGGTCTGCGAGGACTGTCTTTCCCCTCCCCTCCCTATACTGGACTGTTACGGTCATGCCTTCTCCACTAGATAAGCCAGAGTTTCATCTCAGACTATACCATGAGAGGAGATGATGATACACCTCCTCCAGGACCACAAGGATATATCAGGAGACAGCTCCACCGTCCAAAAGGATGTCGCTCATTTTGAATGCTGAAAGCAACTGACCATTGAAAGGTCAGTTTTTGCCTGTCTCTTCGGAGCAAGTAATGTGCCAAACTGGCCTGTTGCTGGGCAGTTTGGTGCAGTTGATATTATCTAGCCTATACATTTGTTTGGGGTTTGCTCCTTCTACTGTAATTTTTTTAAATTAACAGAAGAAACATAGCCAGGTGAATGGATATCCATGCTATCACCGAGGATTACAAAGCAGCCTAAAGCAGTTAGATAGCCAATACCCACTAAAAGAAAGTGAGAAATTGTTTTCTACCTCCTTTAGGCTGCTCTAAAATCCAAGCTTGTTTGATCTTGCATGTACTGGCAATGAAAAGTCATTTCTCCTTTCCACTTTGCACACACAGAAAAGTATCGCAGAAGCCTGACACATACTCCATGTGTGCCAATGTTGGCCTTAAGCAGACTTTCTGTCTTTATTCTAAGTTATTTCAATAAGTGTAGCTGTAGAAAAACTCTTTCTGGTACTACATAGATAAATACACGTGCCCTGTGAGTCAATTACACATTTAACTGCTAATCATATACACATTACTTAATCTACACTTCTGTCTCTTATTGACTATGCAAAACTGTTTCTCCACAACAGAGAGAAACAATAATTGGATACAGTCAGATATTTATAGAAAGTGAAGGAATAAAACAAGAACTGCAAATTCAAATCGTGTCACATTGTGTTGCTATGGATGAAGAGATAAAAGGAGAAGGATTAGATTTGAAAACTCCATTTTGACTCCCCTCATTTTGATTTTATCTTCAGGCAGATCCAGTAAGAAGGTATCCATTTTCTATGGTTTATTTTGAAAAGCACGTGTAAGAAATCATTACTGCAGTGGAATCCTCGAAACATCAGGCAATGACAATTTCTTACACATACTATGTGGTATGCTGGTCAGAGCAAATGCTTAGGCTCTGCTCCCCCAAAGGGAACATACCCCAAAGACAGACCTGCAGGGCAGACATCATGTCAGTACATGCAAGAACAGCCAAGACCACTGAATCAAACACAAAACAGAGCAATGAATGGTGGCAGGGCAGAACTGAATGGAGAACAGGTGGTATGGAAAGAAATGACACATAAGTTCCAGCATTTCTGTGAATACGATAAATACTATGAGCATATGGGAAGAAGGATCTGATTCTCAGCTCTATCAATTCCTTTTATAAAATATCAATGTATAAAAGAGACTTTGGGTAAACAGAAATCACTACATCAGTGCATCTTTCCAGGATATGTAAAACTTGCGTGAACTTCTCTATCTGTGATGTTGTACAAGCTCCAAAATGGAAGTATTTTGGGGTGCATTAGCATACAGATAATGAATTATGGCTACTTTATGCTTATCAAAACCAGAAGTGAGTGAAGAAGCTTTCTCGCAGATAGTATTATTAATCCAAGTAATGTAATGTGCCCAGTAAGACAAGCCTAACATTCAGAGATACTCCATAGAAACGTAGTTTAAGAACATCAAACACACACATGGTTACACCTAAGTACACACATCAAGTTGAAAATTGATTTTTACCCTAGCAATGACCCAGACAAGCTTAAGTTCAAGAACATGCACAACTCAAAATTAGCATAGGGACAACGTAAGTCATGGTGACGCTCCCAGACTCTGCTATAGTCTCTGAACATTTCTCTGATGGAATAAGCAACCATCCAAACACTGAACTCGCTGTCATTATATATCAGTATCCCTCTGAGACAACTCAAGTTCACATTTTTCACAGTCTTCAGGATAGAGCTTTGTATTTGTTCATAACCAGTGTTTTCTCCGTCTAAAAGGACTAGACAGTTGTTGTGATTTGTGGTTTTTTTGGTTTGGTTTCTTATGTAAGAGAATATTTGCTCACACATGGTATATTTTAATCTCTGAATCCAGTCTTATTTAATTCCTTGCCCAAATTTAAGAGAGATAATATCTTCTCCCATAACTCAAAAAAACTGGTATCGAGGAAAATAAAAGAAACAGCATCAAGGTCTCCACTTAGGAAGACGGAAGTGTCAATTCATCCCTTAGTGGACATAAAAGAAACTACACACATAAAAGAGAAATCCTTCTCTGTGCTTAGTCATTGGAAAATCTTCAGTAAAACCTAAATCTCCTAAAATACCTAAGTCAGTCAATCTGAAGATAAACTTCCAAGGAAAGTCAGGCCTTCTTAACTCCCATCCTTACAAAGTATTTAAAGGCTGATTAACTTCCTCACCATGTGTCAGTATTGCTGGATCAGAAGTAAATGAAGCACAGCTCCACGACTGCCTACAACTGACTGTTTTGTTAACATTGTTGGACAAGGCTTCTCTTCAACTCTCTTTACTATACGTCATAGAAAATAAAAAGTCTGTTTGACAGGCCAACTTTTAAACAAACCCAACAAACTAACATAAAAAACCAAGAGCTATATTCTTCTATTACATACAGTCGCAAATGTATCTGTTTTTTGTGTTAAGAAGGAAAAAACTGGCCAAAACAAAAGTAAATAACTCATTCATAATCAGTCAGAAACAGCTGACAAGCAGTTAATTGGTCCAAATTAGCAGAACTCTCTTAAAATTATGTTATATGCCATCTGCCCCTGTAGTCAAATGTTACAAATGTCCAAATTTATTTTATATGTGTGATATATGTATATAACTCCCTAAAACAACCTCGCATCTACTACATATAGGCTGACGTCTCTGAAGCAACAGGAAAATAATCATAGTTTGAAAGCTGCAGTGGATCTCCGTTCGATCATCATCATAATGCTACATGATACCAATATAGTTCTTTCATCCCAAAGGATCAATAAATCCTTCCAGAAGATAAATAAACTAAATTAAATTTTGACATTGAGCCCTATTTATGAGATTTACAAAATATTTGAATTGATTCTGGAGAGGAATCAAGGAAAAAAAAAGGTTTTATCCTAATGACTAGCTACCTCCAGTGTCGAAACAAAGTTCCATGTTTAAATGGAATAAAACAGGGACATCCAATCAAAAAATATTTGGAACATTTTAAAAATAGCAAATCATGACAGTTATATAGATTATTAATTAAGAATGTGCATAGTAACTGTAGAAACCCCTTAATCACTGTCAGTATGCAGAATGCTGCAGAAACAAATATATTGTGGATTACAGGAAGAGTAGGGAGTAATATTACGTGCTGCTGCTGCTTTCCTTTATACAATGTTGTTTATGCATTTATTTTTCAGATGGGATAAAATTCACTCTGCATGGTTGAGATATTAAATCAGTTGCTTCCTATTAGAGACTGGAATGAGACCTTCAGTAGAGAGAAATTATGCCACATCTGTGTATTGTTGGATTTCTGCCACTTTTCCCTCAAGCACACAGAGACAAACAGCGTCAGAATCAGGAGGCTGCCCAGGTTTCCATCTCTTCTGACTGCTCTTGGGAAAACTCATGAAGTCACAGACAGTTGTGGTCTTCAATACAGTAGAACTAAGGGCTGAAAAAGTAATACTAAAAACATTAAGTTTTCTTTCCCTTTTGTTCAGGGCTCAGTAGAAGTGTGGATGGACAAGCGAATGCAACCTATTTACTGTACAGTGAGAATTTTTCACCTCTTGGCTGAAACAAATAACTGTTCTGGAGTTTGCTGTAAATATTAAGTACAATCAGAGAAAAATTTAGGTTGGAAGTCACTGCTGGAGACCAGCTGGTCCGACCTGTTCCTCAAAGCAGGGCTACATTCAGACGAGCACAGATTTACTCCACCAAAACCAATGGGACCTTTTGTGCACAGCTGCTACTCATCCACTCAATCCCCAGATGCATGATGCTATCTGTCCTAGGCACAGGGCTTTGCATTTGTCTTTGCTCACAACGGTTCCTGTTGGCACATTTCTCTGCTAAGGTCCTTAACTGCCGCGGATTTCCATGACGCAATTCATTGACTATGTCAATTTAAAACCACCGTGAAGTTAATTCAGGTAACCTGTTCATTTTGCTGAGGCAGAGAAGCAAGCTTATAGGCAGACACTGCTTTTCAGATGTGATATGGTAAGCAGATGATATATATGACATATCTGAAAGATAACATGAGAAATCCTTCATTTTTACTCCTTTAAAAAGACACAACCAAAAATTTGCAAAAGTCTATCCAGTCACTAAATTATTTAAGTTTTCTAACTGGAAACAGTACCTTGGCTAGATTTCTTTGATGTTTCTAAGGTGTCTAGCAGCCCAACCCTACTGCCCTCAGGCCTGGCCTCCTGCAGAACATGTTGTTAGGATCATCTTAGCATCTGAGAAAGAAGTGATTAGCAGCATGCTTCATACAAGAAAACAGAAACCTTGCACTGTGAAACTCTTAAGCCTCCTTTTTGTGAGTTCTTCAGTGAATGTTCCTCCGGCTGAGTGTATCAGAGATCATTTTAGGTACAAATCAACAGCTATGTGGGAAGGACTCCTGGCCATTGAGGCAGCTGTATCTATTTATTAACAGATTCATTCTTCATGTTCAGAGTCCAGTAATTACCACACACTTACAACTATAAAAACTCAAATAAATATCCCAAAATCTTCTTTAAAAAGGGTGTGGATACATGGGTAAACTTTATTAAAATGATCTGACAGACTGAGGTTTGCTATAGAATTTCAGCTAAGTAAGAGAACCCATTTTAAGGAAAGAATCAGTAGTTACCTGAGTGGCCTTGAATAAGAAGCAGGTTACAACGCATTCCATCACTGAGTGAATTACTCAGAAAGATGGTGTTTGAATACAGAAAAAGGAGAAGTCCCTTAGTAATCCCTAATTATATTGTCAAATACAAGCTGGTCCCAATCTAGGTTTCATTTGCAAGGGAGATAGGGAAATAAAACTACATGCAAACAGAGATCTTTGGGTTTTGTTGGGGTTTTTTTCTGTTGTTTTTTTTCTTCCTTTGAAAGAGTCTTCAGTTAAAATAACTGTATTTGCTTTGACCGTGTTCATAATTCTCTCACACATGCACTCTATGGTTAACTAAGGGGTTGGGAGGCATGCTTGAAGGAATAGACTTTAAGACCATACTGTCATCAGGCTTTGCCCCAGCAAATTAAATGACGAATTTGTACCTTTTACATTACACCTAAAAAGAGAGATCACATTTGCTACAGCAAATTACACAGCCAGTGCTGCACAAAAAGACATACTATGAATTCTTTGGCAATAAATATGTTTCAAGCAACCATAGACCCTAAAAATACCATCTAGTATAGTATGGTTAAACCATGGTTAGCGCTTTGAGTGTAAAGGCGGTAGTTTGGGTTTACTTTATGTTGCCTATGCAGAAGTGAAGAAGATAAAGCAGAATTATGTCACCACATGCAAGCTCAGTGGTGAAACAATAGCATTACCAAGGTACGGCCAGAGAAATATTGCACATATCTACAGAAACCCTTAAACAGTCCCTACCTACAAATAACTGGCTGTTGAGCTGCAAGCGGAAGTGGCCCTCAGTAGGTGCCTCCAGGACCTTCTTGGGGAGGGTGTCCACCTGGAGAGATGTTTGCTTGAGGTTCCTCTCTGCTCGGACATAGTGCCACTGATTGTCATTCAGGGGTGTGGGAGACTGCACGGTGGCTTCTGTGGGGCCATTCCCAACATCTATGGAGAAGGTGATCTCTTTGGGGGCTGGAATAGACAAACAGATGTGAAAAGGAAGCAAAGGTCTGAATTAAATTGTGGTTTGGACATCAAGAAATCTTACATAAATATAGGGTCCATTAACTTTTACGTCAGCAAATAATACAGCATCATTTACCTCCCATCCCCTACACAGCAGCTTATACATAAATCTAAGCCTACAGCTGCACTGTTTGATCTCTGCTGTGATTATGCTTGGCTGTGGGTACCCATCTTTTTTTTTGCTATAACAATTACAGTGCACTAGAAATAGTAGTTCTCTTTTTGAAGTAACAGTGCCAAGTGTTGTACAAAGTCACACAATGGTAGCAAAAGATTTTGGACAAATAACGCTAAGATGGGAGAAAAGATGAAGGAGCTCTTTCTGACTAAGTCTTTCAAAATGCATGTACTTAACAATTACGGAACTTGGCTGCACATGGTAGGAGAGAATCCTACAAGCATTTGTTTGCCTGAATAAGGCTGACCCAAGAAGTAAGGAAAAACAGATGAGCAAAACTAGTTCGTTGGTGATCCTAAACTAGAGGCATATATATGTGACACACGCCCAGAGATAATAAGGCTCCTAGAAACAGGATGATAATTGAAAAACAACAGCCATATAAAGGAGTCTGTCTATCTCTGAAAGGGGCCAGAACTTTTTAACATTCTTGCTACTAATTATTTTTACTCTTCCTAAAATGCTAAATACACCAGAAAGACCGAGAACGAGGTCCACAGACCACCCAAACAGAAGGCTGTGGATTGAAAATTCATAAAAACCTGTTATTTCAAGCCCTACAGATTGGATAGGTTTGGTTTTGGAAGCTGTTTCTTAGACAGTTAAGATAGGAAACACTCCATAGGGATAGAGAAAGATCTATTCTGAGCTCCTGCATCTGCTAAAAGGCCATTTCCCTTCAAAGCAGCTGGTCTGTAGAGCTTCCTTGATACAAGGCCTTTAGGCTGCAAATTCCATCTGGCAGCAAGAAACATGACATCAAGCTACTAATGAGAAGCCTAAGTTTAAAAGACAAGGCTTTCCCCAAACTTTTAAATAACTAATTTCTCTAGGACTATGGATTTAACACACATACAAAAGCTTTCACTAAACAATCTTCTTAGTAGTTTACAGTATTTGTTACATTTTATATCAAAATGCAATTTTTACTTCTATATCCCTGAGAATGAAATGCATTACACTGAAGTACAACCAAATTGGACTTTGATGTGCAATTAACAGTAAATCACACCTCATTACCTTGTGATAATGCACCATGACATTTACCATTGGTTTAATGAATCAAAGGGCCTTAGGGCCCTATTTTATTAAATTTTATGTTGAGGTTATTATAAGCATATTATAAAATGCATAGCACCCAGTTTGTTTTTCCTAAGCTTGACAGAATTTGGCATACAGAAGTCATCTTTCATGTCAAAGCTACAGTACTCTTTTGTCACTAATAAATATTTGAAGTCATCTGAGGCAAAACCTCACTAATTAAGTTCCCTGCTTTATATACTGAGTAGCAGTTATACTGTAGTCACTTAACTAGGTTTTGAAGTATTCAAGGCCCATTACAACTTTGACTGACTTATCTTGCATTAGCATCCTGTCTTTCATAGACTCTCACCTCACAGCTGTACCATACGCACTGAGTTCCTCTGAAAAACTAGGGCTGCATCAGACCAGGTATGTTGCTGATACAGAAATAAAAGTAACCATCAGAGCAGTTGTATTAAATTTTTCATTTTTCAACTAAAATTACAGTCTACAGGTACATCTAACCAGTAGCTTTATCTCTAAAGAGAAAAAAAAAATTAATATCAGTGTTGAAAAAGTAAATTCAGTCACCTGTTTGTTTAAGAAAGATAAACCTAGCCGTAACAAGATTAAGTGTAATGACCAAGGCTATACAGGGAAACTCTGACAAGAGAGGTAGATAAATCTAGATTAATGAGTCTTTATGGTTCCATCTTATCCTCTTTAGGCACCTTCAGCCATCTCAAGACAAGAAAATACGTCCTTCCCACTTCCCTGCATCTGTCAAATTGTGCAAATACACCAAGATTTCTCGGCAGTGAAACTTACAGCTTATCTCAATTCGTATGAAGTCTTTAATCCCAAGGTTTTCCAAGAATACCCCAGAGACGGCAGTAGTTTTGAAGAAGAAGGAGATGTCTGCGCTGACCTCGGCGTGGAAGGTGGGGAAGTGCAGGTAGGAGGCCCCTGTGCTGAAGGACGCGGCGTTCCAGAACTGCCCTGCAAGCACAACCCCCTTCTCTATAGTTAATTGGCACAGGAGAGCAGCTGCGAGCTGCACGTGGAAAGCCACCTTTCATCAGATAAATACCTTTTAAAAAAACCCAACAAGGCAAAACAAAAAGAAAGAGGGAGCATTCTGTACCTATGGAAATTGAGAAGAGCTAGTACTCACTGTCTCCATAGCAACGCAAAGGGCCGATTTTCCAAGCAGCCTCAGAATTTGATCTGTTTGTGTCAGTGATCACTATCTGAGTTACAGGCAAATGGTCTTTGAAAGCAAGGAGGCCGGTATCATTTGTCCTGGATTATAACAAACAAAAAGAGACACCAATTAACCACAGACAAAATCCCCAACATCCCTTATGCAAGGCAACGTTTGAAAGATGCTTACTTAAAGATGAATTACCTAGAAGAATTGTGACCGGTACACACTGATTAAGGTACCTATGTGTGCACATGTATGCTCTATGCTCATACACAATACTGACCACCAAAGACACTGTATTTGGATACCTGATACTGTCTGGTATGGACTGTTACTCTGTGCAGCGTGACTGTGAAGCCGAGGCAGAGTGCTGCTATTCTGCCTGATGGGCACTAATGCAAACTAGGTTCTACTGGATTTCCTCATCAGGATGAATTTGATGTGGATCAGGTATAAGTCCAAGTTTGCTTTTCTGTTAAGTAAGCTGGAGGCAGGTAACAGTATTTATGCTGGCATTATGCTTTATCTGAGCAGGAAGAAGACATGAGATACCTGATCCAGCACGCTGTTAGCATGGGGCAGACAGACGATACCTGATCCAGCTTCAAGATGGCTGGTACACAACTGACTTACACAACTGACTCAGCATACTGCAAAGACAGTAGAATTGGTAGGGTGAGTTTGGACTAAATCAGCCCTTCGCATTATGCGCCTCTGGAAATTTTGGTTCAGCAATTGAAGGCTGATTTACTGCATTGCAAAACTACAGTCTCTTGTTTGTATCAGCAGGGCTTATTCTTCAGCTGTGACTAACTTACACATAGCTTCCAGAAAGGAAGAGAAAAGAAAGAAAGATTCCTTGAGGATCATTTATTTGTTTTTTATTCTAAGTGCACTGGGCAAATTGTCCCCAAAATGCAGCACAGTGTTTCATGGCAGCCTCTGGACCCTAAGCCAATTCACTGGCTTTGACTCTGGCAAGGTATACAGATGTTCACTCATCCCACTGTACTTCATGAACTGAACTGAGCCCCTCAGGCTTCCAACCCTGACCTTACCAGAGCCTAACTGCCCTCTCAACGTATTTCTCTATCAATTGGTTATAAAGGAGTGAGTGCTACCATATCTTATCTCCACAGAGATGAGCTTTTTCTTCTCTTAGCTCTTTTTTTCAGGGTTGAGGTCTGCTGTACATCTGGGCACATAAGCCTGGCAGAGCATCCTTCACAGAGCCAAATCTCGGTAGTTTTGGAGAAAAGGATCCCTACTTCAGCATGGCCCAGCAATCTGCATGCAGGGTCTGGACTTGACTCACCTGTCTGCTCAGAGGTGAAAGACTACATGCTGCACATAGGGATGGCAACAATGACCAGATCCAAAATGCCAATAATCCCAAATTTACAACCACTGCTCTCTCAGGCAGGTATGACACAAAGCCTCAGGAAACAGCTATCACTTTTTGAGTGATACCACTGCCAAAGAATCTGACATCTCAGACAGGATCCCAGCTACCTATATGCTGCTCGTAATGCCACCTTCCACAAACATTATCTCTCATTATAGTTTTTGTGTCCCTTCCCACAGGACTTCAGCAAAGAAATAATAATCAGGATGAACACTGCAGCTGTGCTCTGACACACAACCTCGGATGTTTGCTTGGCTAAGTGCTCTACTCCGATTAATGTTAGAAAAAATAGAAGGGGTATTTTGACCTTTTTGATAAAGGCTGCATACATTTAATTTATTTTTCATTGTTTCTAATTGCATGCAGCACAGTTAATTGTCTCATAATTCCAAGGGGAAAAGGAGAGGTACCCTCTCTGACCCTAACATTTTTTTCTTGCTTCAGTGGGTGTCTGACATGTAGATAATTACAGACAAAGTGCAGCAAGATGAAATTCCCAGGCATGAGGCAGAGTGATGCCTTCAATACAGACTCAGAAGGAAAAATACCATGTATGAATCAAAACTACACAGTCTCCAAGTCTCTTCACAGAGGTCTCTCAGCAGCAAACTCATATAGCTTACTGCATCAATCTTTGAAAGTTAGTGTAAATGCTCTCATCAGATTATGAAACAGTTGTAACAAAAGCTGAACTATTTGAGGATTTCTTAGGAAGATAATTAAATAAGGTGTTTCAGTGGGTGGGACAAAGAAGAGTAGGCAGAATGAATGAGAGAAAGGCAGAAAGACCCACAGAAAGAGGACATAAAATATGCAATATACACATAAATAACTAAGTTGGCATTTACTTTTTAAAAAAATAAAATAAATTTTAAAATTACAAAATATTTAGGGAGGTTTCCTGCAATTTATTTTCATTCAAAAGATAGTGCAGTCTTTTGACTAGCTATGATCAGCATTAAAATAAAAACCAGTATCTTCCTACAGCTACCACTGAAATGGTGACATTTTAAAGATATCTATTCCACATCTTTGAAAACTGCATTGCTTATTAGATATTCTATTATATTGCATGAAGTTCTTTTATATTGAATTTTATGACTCTGAGTTTTTACTAGTTATACGCCAGTGTCACAGAGAACTTTAGTAGCATAGCTCAACTGTGAGAAAGAAAAATATTCTAGAACTAATAAAAATCTTCACTTTTATGTTAAAGCCTTGAAAACTCAATCAAGTTTCTCTTGAAGCTCAAACAGCACATTTTATGTGTTTTATTCTCTCACACATGGAAAAAAAAGACTTGTGTAAGGATATGTATTCTCATACAAGCAGACACCGAAATAAAACCTATCAGAAAAACATTCTGCCCTTTAGAGAATGTGTAAATGACAGGAAGAACATAGCTATTGTTGCAGTTTATTACTATTATTTCATGGTGGGATATCAAGTTTTTGGTGAAAAGTAAACATCTGAGATGTTTCAAGTAAGAAAAGCAGAAAAAAAGTTTTGAAGACACTATGCAGGACCTCAAGGGAGCTAAAGTTCGAGCGTCTGAAATTCCTAGCATTTTTTAAGGTGAACCTATTTCAGACTCTATTTCTTACAGAGCACCATGATTCCTCTTTTCTTTACGTAATACACCATGGCAGTCCCTCAAATATAGTGTAGTATGCCTCAGAACGGAGAAAGAGAGCTTCATGTACCTGTACAATAATTTCCTGGAGGCACTGCTGTGGCACTACAAAATACAAGTACTCCAGGGTTTGGACAAAACATTTGGAATTTTGCCTGAAGGGGGCTTGGGGAACCACTTTTAATATACGACAGTTTTCAAATAAAAAGTGTTATTTTCTGATAGAAGCAGCTGCACTATGATGTGAACATACATGATTTTGTCTTTTAAACAAAAATAAAACCTTGTTAGATTATTTTTGTATGTGTTCCCAGAGCTATTTTTTACTTATAGTATTTTAATTTAGCAGTTCACATACACTTAAAACCAGATTATATTTGGTTTTCTATGGCTGCTTCTCAGGTTAGCTAAAACCACTACTATGTTTCTCTTAGTGGGCTTCACATGCACTCTGTGACCACTTCCACCAGCCATGCCTTTTGTATCATGCTATGCCCCACATCTCAGTATTGAGAACTACATGTGGGTCCTGCCTGTAGGAGAGTCCTGGGTGGTGATGCTTCTTGGCCAGGAATGACTCAATTTCACAAAAAAAGATTTTATCCCTTTCCTGAAAGGTGTACACACCGAAAATGGTAGAAATAAAAAAAACTTGGGAAGCAGACATTCTGCTTACCTGACTTGGCACTCAATTTGGCACAAATTCAGATGAAATCCTGAATGTTTTTCAGACGGTGGAAAGCACCCTCAATTACCAGATGTTTCTCTGAGCTCTTTGCATAAAGGATAGTATCAATTTGTACTTCCCACAAGCAAAGCCAAAACAAAACAAATCCAATAATGCCCTTTAAAATAAATCACTAAAATATTTTTAGTTATGGGTATTAAATACAGTTGGATGTCATCTATTTATCCATGTCTGAAGATTAATGTCTGTATCTACCCAAAGGACTTCCTCAATGAGCTACGGGCGTGTTACACATCAAACAAATGTATGGGGGGAAGGGGGAAAATGAAAAAAAGAAGAAAAAATGTCGCTGCAAGTGTAGCAATGCTAAAGGTGATAGTGCAGCAACAGCATACTTTAAGATGTAGCACAGGTAGTCTTACCTGTAAATGACAAATAACTATTTTGATGGCAACATTATGAAACTATTTTTCTTCTTCCTGGCTACTAATAAAGCATGATCAAAAAAATCTCACTCTATGGCATCCTAACAGTGTAAACCATCATAAACTGGTAATCTCTAGGTAGCTATTCCCATATTCCTTCTAACAGATGGTAGAGCAGTAGTGCCATTAAATATAATTTCTTCTCATATGATCCCCTATTGGTATGTTTTCTTCTTGTACATTAATGAAAACTCTGGTGGGGTCTGAGCCTCAATAGCTCAGATATTCAGTACAGGTTTTCACGTATGCAGTACATTTGGAGAAAAGAATACTATCACCAGCAGATGTCAATGAAGTGCATAAGGAATGGGCCAGTGAAAGAGGCTTCTATGAGAAAAGTTTTGAGCCCTGTGCAGGACATATCATTAAGAATCCAAACGAATACATGTTAAATGCTATCTTACCCACCAGCTGCATCCAAAAATGCTTTACTGGGTACAATAATGTAGAGTCATGATAAATTAAAAAACAACAGCAGAAGGGAACACACCTAATAGTTGAAGGCAAGATGTAGTAGATACATTTTGCTGAATTAGAGAAGAGGTACAGAGAGAGAGTTTGGTAATGATAGTAATGAACTGATTCCTGATACCTCAGGGGTCTGCTACAGTCAGCTCTCTGCAGGCAACTTTTCTAGTTTGTTGACAAATGCAGTCATGAAGGCAGATATCCAAGACAGCTCTGTACAGGCCAGGTCACCTCCGGCAGGGTTTATTTATGAGCTCACAGGCTCTTCAGAGTTGCCTGCACTGCTTCTGGGGGAACGGATTCAGTGCAGGATAGTGGCTGAGCAAACAAAAACTGTCAAATCTGGGCTCAGCAGCAGCTAGGTTTCTCTGCCCTGCTCTCCTCAGCCCTTCCATTTTTAGCACCCTGGCTCTGGCACAGCTATGCACAAATATAGCTTGTCCAAAGAGGACTTCATTTGTTTCCACGTGGCTTTGCTTCTCCGTGAACAAAGCTGGATGTACTCAATGTATCTCTGGGAGCCAAAGTGGGTCTGACAATAGTAATATCCCCCATCCCTTTCCCATGCACCCTGCCCCTTCTGTTCATGTCCTGTGGTTTCCTTGGAGTACCCCCAAGGCATGGCAAAGAGGTGAATGTATGTTACTTTGGAAATGGGAAGACTCCAAGGCTTAGGTCCCCAGTGAAGAAGGCTGGGGTTAATAAAAGGATACTCCTACAATTTGAATAGTAAGAGTGGAGAACAGAAACAAAAGATGGCCGATGAGCTACTGCTTAGTATCAACACTGTCCATCACACTCTGCTACGATGCCTGAGCTTCCTGTACAAAATGATTTCCAGAGATGCCGCTCCCTCTGTACGAAATAAAAAACTGTAAAGTTCTCCAAATTCACAAGGTTTTCAGGTGAATGCAGTCAGTAAGAAATAGGTTTGGTTTGATGATGAGCTTCAATCCAGCATTTGCATTTGAAGTGAAAAATGGATTCCAGACAGAGAAACCAAAGTAGCAAATGGACTTCAGGACAGTCATGCACTACCATGGCATGAAAGAGGTTCCTCCCATTTAAATGAAAGTTTTGGTGAGCAGCAAGAATTTCATTGCCAAGGCAAGAGAATTTTGCTTGAGATGAAAGACAACCTGCTAGAGGTATTTAAGGATCCAAAGGATCTCTAGAATGGATTCAAGATAATACACCCCTGTCTGCATTTCAGGCATGCATTATTCCTTAGATCAGTTTAACATCTTTCCCCCAATAATGCCTGCATCAATAATACATCTTCTGTTTGAAACAGGGCATATCTTTTGAGAGATAATCACAAATCCATCTCATCTATACATAACTTGTCCCAATGGTTAACTATTCTCAGCATTGAGGAAGGGGAAGAGAGAGAAGGAAAACATTTTCTGAACTAAATTTAGCTTCAGCTTGCAGCCACTAGCTTTCTATGAACGTCCCCGTCCACTAGCAAGAGCTTTCAACAGTCAGGGATTTCTCTTTTTTGGAGGCACGCATAAACTACAGTCAAGTCACATTTAACACCTTTCCAGATCCCTTGCTTGGGTCAGGGTGAACACTTACGTCTCTGCTCCCTTAACAGAGGTCTTGTCCCATTCTCTAGCAAATACCATGAAGAAGCTCCACTATTCTGCAGTGACAGAATTAGCTGTCATCATACTGCAGAGTTTGGAAGTATGGAGAGGAGCTGGATGGGAAAAGATACTTTTCACTAGAATGCTGTAACAAAAAGAAAGGTGAAAAATATAAAAGCCTTCCCCATACAGCATGTAACCAATTATATTCCTCTTCATCTGGCCACCATAACTCCAGGGGGACTAACCTGGTAACAAGTAAGAGCCCAGAGGTAGTAGCTGGCTCAGGTGTCTGCTTAGATCTTATTTGAAAGTCAGCATGCCTAGAAGTGCATATTGTGTGCTGTCAAACACCTGGCTCAGGACTTTTCTCAGGTCTGCTTTGTTTTCCATTTCTTTTGCTGCTCTGAGAAATTAGTATCTTCTTCTGCACCCAAGACTTAGTCTAGGGAAACCAAATCAAAGCAAAATCCTAAGCCCGTCTCCTGTTAAGACGGATGCTCCAGCTATTCTGGGGAGTTCCTACCCCAGAGCTGCAGTGAGCAGCCTGATTTATCTAAAAGGAGCGAAAATGATTTTCTGGTTTTCCACTCTGCAGCACCCATTTTATTTCATGCTAAGGCAAATAAATGCATCTACTGCTGTCTTGCTTCTTCCACTATAATGTATAGCAGGTTAAAGTCACAGTTCAGATCTCAGCAGGTTTCAGATTCAAATGCTCATTATATATCAGGGGGTCAGTGTTCTAGCAGAGAAATACAAAAGCAGTTTTCAAGAGGCATGAAATTTCTTATGTTTAGAAACACTTTGTAAAGGTCAGGATTTTTTTAGCTTATAAAAAGACAACTTGCAATTTAGAATACTACCAAAGTCCAAATTTCAAATGGATTAAAAATCAAAACAAAACACCTGAACCTCCAAAACAACAAACAGTAGGCAGTTTAGCTGAGGAAACTTCTGTGCATATCCTGTTATTATAATGAAATTAGGAGAAACAAGTCGTTCTGTGAGCTGCCAAGCTAATGAAGCATGATTTCCAACATCTCTCTCCCACGAGGGTTTTCCAAAAATCTAATAAAAGTGTACGCTTCCTTAACTTCCTTCTTGTGGGTTTTAATTGGCTTTTTCCCCTCAGCCTGGCATAAATTTTCATAGAATGTGTAATTTCTAATACTTTTGAGATTTCTCCTTCTCTATTAAAGAAGTTTGAAATGTGTCTGCCTGTTCAAAATCATTGGGTGCGGGGGAAAATGGAGACAAACACCCACAGCATAACTCGCTTAGGTCTCATTTCCTTAGGAGACTCGGCTGAAATATTATAACTGCATTTAGGTTTCACCTTGCATTGTTTTGTACAATCTAGTGGTGCACTGTCCTGCAAACTCAGACTACAACCCCAATGGTCTGCCAGCGTAATGCAGCCTGCTCAGCTTGAATAGCACCTCACCAAAAAGTGAAATCTGGATTATGAAAAGAGTCAAGCACCAATAAAAACAGATGCCTTTGTTGCTCACGTGCAAACCTCACCTAAGTGCATCTGATCACCAAACATCAAGGAAAAGACAGATTAACATGCACAGCCAGGCCCTTCTATACTAATCAAATTCATAAACCAACATTTACATAAAGATCTTCCCAAAGAAATCCCCTTACAGCTATGATTTTTGAAAGTGAATAGTGACCCCAGAGATACGAGGGGTCCAAGCAAATAATCACACTGTCTAGAAATCAAGCAACCAAAAAAGCCCAACTCTTTCAGTGACAAGTCATTTCCGAATTACTTTTTTTTCTTTAAAGACCCCTTACCTTTCCTTTCATCTCATACTCTTTTAAGTGAAGGTTTCACAGGGATAATTCAGACACTATTTCAAACATAGTAGCCTATTACAGCAAGACATTTCTTGACACTTCCATTATTTGTCATTTCTGAACTACCTGAGGTTAAAATATCTTTTTTAGAGAAAGGGCAGCAGCTCCTATCAGTGAGTGGTCCAGAAGGGAGAGAGGGTTAAGCAAGGTTTTCACATGTATTTTCACAGTGTTTCAGATTGTACTTTCAACACACTCGTCTGGCATTTCTGTCACCTCCAACACAAGTATGGAATTAATTGGAAAATTCACCAATTAGCTCTCAGCTGCTGTAGAGTCTCTGAAGGTGCAGAGAATGGGAGAAGGCTGTGAGGTGGCCTTCGCAAATTCATGCGGTGTCAGGGCACAACAAAGGTCCAAACCCAAGGAAGGCTTTGAATGCTCATGCTGTAAATCTAAAACTTGCAATGAAGACTGAACCAAAACCTATACAAGCTAAAGGAAGTCTTTCCATTGACTTTAAAAAGCTCAGGACCCAATGTAAAAGAAAGTTAAGGCACACATAGATATACTGTTTCATAAGGGAAAGACAAGTCTTTTTGATAGTACAGATTTCTTGTTCTTTAGCTGTCCGTGCCTGAATTTTGCTGTCTATGCCTGAATTTTCTACTCTGATGTATATCCATGCTCCAATCTCCTATAGCCTTTATTCATGCAATGCTTCAAATAAATCAATGGAAATTTTTAAACAAATAAAATAATTGTATTTGGCATTCAACAACAAAGATTTTTTGAAGACAACCCATCCCAGCAACCTGCTTCAGACAGATACCTTCTCTTTGTTCAAATACGACATTTAAGATGAAATCAGAAGTTCAAATTCTAGTTTGACTTTCATTTATATTTGATCACACTCAAGCCATTCAAGCTTCCTGAGCTGTGAATCAGGAAAAGATTTAAGCCTTCTTGCCCTACTTCCTATTCCCAGCTCTCACACAGACACTACTATACACATGTTAAAATTATTACCATTCTTCTCTATCTGCATCACAGTTGCAAAAATATCTCATATCCAGACAACTTTCTTCCAGTCCACATGCACACTGTTGAATGCCCGGAAGAGATCCTCCCCAGTAAAGATGCTTTTCACTGGCACGGCCAACCCACCAAGCAAATGGCATTCCATCTGGATGAAAGGGAAAAAGGGGGGGGGGAAGAGAAAAGAGAAAAAGAGAAAGCGAACTTGATAAGCAAATTGGATTCTCTGGAGAATGAAAACAAGAATGGAGGCGGACACATCAAATAGTACTGAAAGAAAAGATGCAAACTACAGATGAAGGAACAAACCATAAACTTTGCCCAAATTCCATTTTATGGAATACATGTTGAGAAAACAACAGCTCTATGGTAATTCTGTTTGGTTTGAGGAGCAGATGTTTTCCCCAAATGGCTCATGTGCCAATCACCCTTGAAAACCTCGGTGCATTTCACCTGCAAAGACTTTTGACATGTGAACCCAACACCACTGTCTGCTCCAGCTGTGTCCAGCATTTTTGTGTGATGCTAGAGGGAAGATCTGCTCACTGAAGGAGTCTGAAAACAATTCTCCTGTTGCAACTCACGCTGCACAGCTGTCTTGAACCACACTGTATTGGCCAAGGACCTCTTGCAGAGTCTACCAGTTATGAAGGAGTCTCTAGTTCTTGGATCAGGATTTTTACTTTAAGACACATATAAAGAGCAAAAATCTTCAGAAATAGCTTATGAACTGACCTATTACTATGGGCTTAATATGGTTTCTCTCAAAACTGAAATCAAAATTTGTATTGGTTTCTAAGGCAGCAGGACTAGGGATTTTAATGTGCTCTCCAAGGGTCGAATCTGCAAATGGAAAGGTCCACAAGATATTAAAACATCCTAGATTAAGGATTCAGTTAGGACATAAGTGGGGAAAAAGACTGGGAATTAATTTGTCTCTGTGACATTATTTTCTATCTACAGGAGCTCTAAGATTTATTTATATAAATCAAGATAGTTTTTGTTTAAATTTCATAATCCGTTATACATCAAGCATTAAATATTAATAGTCAGATACAGTAAGCGGATTCAGATATAATGAAATTCATGGATTAACATTTTGCTAAGATTGACTTTGTCTTCTAGCTCAGATAACTTTTTCATTGACTTCTTAATCCTTAAATCAAGAAATCTAATCAGTTACACATACAGGTAGATGGCAAAATTTAGCAAAATTGACATATCAAGACTTTTTGATCAAAGGAGCTTGGAAAAATAAACTACATCGCTAACGCAGAAAAATGTATCAATTTATTCTGCTTTACTAACATTATTAGTAGACAGTATTCCTCATTATACAAAGCAAGAAAGTCTAAAATATGAAATGCAATCAAGGTTAACTGTAGAATGTAAGGGACTAATTAAAATGAGTTTTAGAATCACTTGGCAAAATTAATTCATATTTGTTTTCCTTCTAAGCTTAGACTGCTGAACTGTAAATTCATGAAAAAAGGAAAATAAAAATAGGAAGAGTAACTCCATTCTCATGATACCAACAATTAAGACATGATGAGTTTGACCAATACCCAGTGGCACTCATTAGAAAAAACACAATTCAGGAACATCTAAGGATTCTTCTTACAAAAATGTGCACACTCATTTTAGGTCTCATTATTGTCAGCACATTTATGTTTTCTTTCTTTTCTTTTCAGATTTTTTTTTTGCAGAAGTTGATTTCTGTGATCAGTGAAACAGGTCTATACTGTATTATTGGGAAATTACTTGGTAAAGCATAGAATAGTAATGTTAATTGAATAAAAGGGTGATTCATCTAGGGGTTGAAATAGTATTATGCAGAAGTGCTTAATCTAATTTTAAAAGTGCCCATCCTGAAAAAAATATTTAAATAAAGATAAATCCTTCAGGCTATCAGCAAATAATGGTATTCATTAATCAAATTCAGCCTGTGTTGGATTCTTTTGGCAGAAATCATTATATACCTAAGCACAACAGTGAAATAAGCAATCATTCACAGGAATTAAGAATGAGTAGTTTTCTGATGTCTTTTTCAGATCTATTGTTATTTGTTTTATTGAGCAATACCAAGCAAACACATACACATTCAGATTTATGATATAGACTGGGGAAGTGGTAGAAGCACCACAGTTTAAGTCATTTACAACTAAATTAAATACAGTGCTAAAAAATGGAGCATTCAACGTTATAAGGAACAATCTTAGACCGTCAAGGGAACAGACTATAAAAAAAACAGAGCCTTTTCAAACTTTCTATTTATTAGGCAGTGTTCTGCCACCCTTCACTCAAGATGAGTAAATTTTTATCCCTAACTATCCCTTAGAAATCAATTGTAAGTATTAAGGAAAATTACGCCCTGATTCTTCAAAACTCTTTCTCCACGTGCTTTATTTTTAATACATGAGAAATCACAGAGCTATTCAGCAAAGCTCTTAAATCTAAGCAATTCAGCAATATCCAAAGTGTTTAGGAATTACTGAAACATATATTGTATTTCATACACCTGTAATGCTGAAGTAATGCAATATTTCACTAGCAATGCAAACAATCTATCCCTGAGTTATTTCCAGAAAGTTTACACCCTTATAACTTGGTAGAGCTGGAGGGTGCCTTGCACTGAGGTTGACTTTGGCCATCAGGTATTCATTAAGATTCTTTCTTCTAAGTCTGTAGATTTGTTGCACTATCTTCACTTTCGTAATCACGGTATGATAATTTTTTTTCAAAGTATTATCAATTCTCCACCACCACAAAATGAATTATTTTCCTTTCTGTGGTGAAGCCACAGAGTAAGTCAATGATATTAATGAAGAAGTGAACATGGCCCCATAAACTGATACATAGGTCAGTGGATTTCCACTTTAAAATTTCTAAGCTAACAAATCCATTTAATAAGAACTGCTGCAAATCCTTCATTCTGTGCTTACATTGTACCTAGTAACACATTATTTAGTCAAAAAAGGTAGTCAAAAGCCTACTGCACAAAAGTATTATCTTCCATGCATTTTTGTCTATTTAGAACTGAAAAAAAAAATCTGCTATAATATATTTATTAA
Source organism: Leptosomus discolor (assembly GCF_034619465.1). Classification (NCBI taxonomy): domain Eukaryota; kingdom Metazoa; phylum Chordata; class Aves; order Leptosomiformes; family Leptosomidae; genus Leptosomus; species Leptosomus discolor. Next base: position 15,549,820 of record NC_141395.1, on the reverse strand, counting down.
GGTTGTCTTTGAACACCATATGATAGCTGTGAAGGAGAATATGTGTGAAAAAAATCGCAAACCGAGCAAAGCAAACGATCCCCAAGTGACTGAATTCATCAGTAAAAGAACAGAGACCAACCAGTTTCTTTCAAGTGATTTCTTCCTGTACTGCTCAAGTTGCCTTTGGAAGGTTTTAATTTTGATAACAAAATCCTCAAAAAAAGGCAAAATTTTCTTATTTCCTGCAGAGGACAGTAACTCTTTCTGTGATTGTGCTGTCTGGAAGCCTCTACAAACAGCTGTGATGTTTACATCACTGTTTTAACCAGAATTTAATATGGTATTGAATAAAATAACTGAGCAGGCAGACAGTATTTTGTATCAAACCAAGTACTGTGACTTGTACACACTGCCAGGCACAGGCTGCAGAAAGTAAGGTTGGCACAGGCCTTCTGAACACAAAGAATAAGGGGTCTCATCTTCAGTCGATCATCTTGTTGTTTCCCTCTACCTGTCTCCACAGGCTGGGTCCTTTGTGGTCTATTGGTCTATTCAACATCTACTGCACGTACGTGTCTGAATAGCCAAGTAAGACTTTGGAAACCTTGGTGTATACAACACTGAAACACATAGCCAAGAACTTATTTCTTCTCCATCCAGTAAGGCACAGAGAGTAAGCTCCTTTCAGATGTCAGTTCTTCAGCGTAGCTCCAGCACCTGCTCTACCAATGAGCTTAGCTAAACTGTTCATTGTTAGTTCTCTGTATGAAATCTGTTTCAGCAGAAGCAAGGCTGGCACAGACTGTACAGTTCACAAGCACAGAGGCTGAGGACTATGAAGAGAACAGACACACAGAGGTTCTTCCAATGATCCTTAGAAGAAGATGCAGATTGAGATCAAATTCACCTGCAATGCGTATCTGACTCTTCTAGTGACAAGAATGGCTGAACATATATTCAGTGACCCTCTACCAGCTTATAAGAAAATGTCTGTCAACTTAAATCTCCCTTATACTTACAGTTCTCTCATTTTCTGTATTAGAAGGTATTGACATTACTAGCAATACAAGTTGTTTTTAAAGGTTTTAGGCTTGCTCATGTTTTAAATGTCAGAGAATTTTTTTAAAAAATATTTGTATAGGCACTCAGAAGCTGGAGAAGGGGGAGAAGGAGCATATTCCAACAGCATTTAGGACTAAATTACTGTCTATATAAATCCCAAGCAACTTCGTGGACTGTTTGCCTTTCTATAGGCAGAAAGCCTTAGCATTGGCTTTTATGTTTATACAGCATGAGTTAAAACAAAGCCATGCATTTTTAACAGTATTATATTTAAAATATTTGTCAAGATTTGTCTTCATCATTTGCCAGGTAGTTCTCATTATATCGCAACAAACAAAAATCTAATGATGGAAATATAACAGGATAAACTGGATCTCTTGTTAAACTCCTGTGCTGTATAAACTTAAAGTCTCACACAGTAATTACATACCTGTAACACAGGTAAGGCTTTTGGATTACCTAAGGGATTTACTCTAGGTGGTCCTGCTCTGACAGGGGGGTTGGACTAGATGAGCTTTCGAGGTCCCTTCCAACCTCTAACATTCTCTGTGTGTGTGTGCGAAACAGGTCAGTTAAAGGTCTTTTCCACCACCACAGCAAGTCAATTTATTTGCATCCATCTGTTGAAATACTGAAAACATATTGCATTGAAACAACATTCGCTTGGCAGTCTTCACGTTCATTTTTTTCTCCAAAATCAAACTGATTTAACAAATACAGTTCTGCTTAACTCTTACATCTATACATCTTACTGATGAAAATGTAGATTAATTTACATCTACGCTGTTTTCTCTTAAAAGGAAAGATTCATGTATCAAGAGATAGTTAAAAATAGGAAAATATTGATTGTAGAATTGCACAAAGCAATCAAAGCCAATTCTCTGCTACTGCACTCAAAAATGTAAAATATGTGTTTGCACTAACCTCTTCAGTGATATCAAAACCTGCAAATGGCTCACCTTATGCGAAAGAAGCAGTTAACAGATTTTTTTATACATACATCTGTATACGTACACTCACACACACATATGAGGCAATTTCAACCTGAATAACTGAATCCAGAGGCCAATCCAGAGTAGAAATTATGATCTCAGCTAAGTCATTTTTAAAAGGCTCTTGAAAAAACGAAGAAAGGTATAAGAGAGTGAGAACAAGGCGAAACTGTTACTCAATATTTTTTATAAGAGTTTACCCAGGTCTTGTTGTTGCATGCTTGATTTTTTTCCATCACAACATTTGTCTAGCTTTTTTATCAGAATTTTAAACATCAAATTGAAGTAAAACCAAATTCTTCCCTTCAGCCTTTTCAATGGGAAAAAAAATGCACTTCTGATAAATCAAAGAAAAAGTGTTTATAATAATCCTGGACAAAATTATGGACAAATTAGAGAAATATTCCATACTTAGTGGACAATACAAATTTAATATATTCTTAGTGGCTGTTTGTTCAGTGAAGACGCTGTGGTGATAATGACTCAGAATCTGTATTGGTTTAAATGACAGCTCACATCGGTGGGAGAATACACTAGTAACACAAAGCAGGGTGAACTCAGGCTGTTCTGCATTAACCAGTATGAGCTACCCATTCTTTGAAGTAGATGCTGAGTTTTAACAATTAAAATGACAAAACAGAGAAAATATCAGCTTTGAACACACAGGAGTTTTGCTGAAGATGGACTGGATATCCTACCCCGCTGAAACAAAAAAAAATTATCCTATTTCCTTTATCTCCTGCGTTCCACCTCAGCTTCACTTCAAACCTGTCCCTTTTGCTTTCAGCTCCTTTTCTCCTTCCTCATTCCCCTCTTCCTTTCTCATTTTCTCCTTTCAGCCTAATTTCTCCAAGTAAATTCAGATAAAGAAGCCCTGCATTGCCTTCCTAGATAGGCCTATGACATTGGTGCATGTCCTGCCACATCCTTACTCTGGAAGACCATCAGTGGCTTGGATTCAATTGGAAGTGAACAATGACCACAGTGGGCTCCAGCATGACCCTGCCTGGGTCAGAGGAGCAGGTCCTGCTCAGCAACTGTCTGAACTTTTCTTCCTGTGTGACAGGTATTATAGCCGGCAAGTATAATGGCAATAAGATGATACCATCATTTTTTGCCTTCACACTGCTTATTCAGCTCCTACATGTTCATTCTCATCCTCTTTCACCAGTACCATCTCACCCGTTTCCACTGGGTCCACCACACCCATGTCCTGTGATGCCTCAATACAGTGCCCAGGACAATGGTTATTTGTTCTTAATCAGTTCTTCTGCATAAGTGTAAAACTAGTTAGTGAGAGTAAATAGTAGCAAATGCTGAATTAATGGACTAATAAACAGAAGATAAACAAGATCATGTCATTCCAGTTCTTGTGAAAATGCCACAGGGTACTGAAGGATCATGTGTGATTAAGACTTGGGGCTCTCTGCAGCAGACTAATGCTCCTCAGTGGCTCTCTAGGGCCTGAGGAAGACAACAGGAGTGACATCCACAGCCACTCTGTATGCAGCTGGTAACAGCCCAGTCTCAACATTCTGTGGAAGTCTTACCCACATTATCTTATAAGCTCATCGGCTGAGGTGGCCTGGTTTTAGATCACCATATACCACACAGACTGGAGGAAAGCATGGAAGAGATGAGTGAATTTGTAAGTCCAGATAGATCATATGCTGTTCTTCAGAACCTTCTTTTTAAAGTGGTTTATGATCGATGTGAAAGAGCTACACGGTAAGGAAAGACTACTGAGCAAATGCACCTTATAACTACTGTAAGGTGAGAGTAGTTTATCACAGCAGGTTTTGTTCTTAAATGCTATTTAAGTTTTCATAGAGGAAAGAAATTCCAGAGCCTAGAAATAACATCGCAGAGGACAGAGGGGAATAGTTGAAGCATCAAATATTATGAGTAGTGCATCAAACCATAAACCAATCATTTCACCGCAAGAAAAATTAGCATTCAACTATTATTCATGGAAACGTTGATGTGAGACAACAACTTTTACAGCACTGTAAAAACTACGTTATGAGCAACCGTCCCAGGAATGACTGCCAGGAAGGAATACTTTGCAGCTCATTCATTCTCTATTATTCTCTAGGGATAAAATATACAAAATCCAGCAACCGGTATAAATGCATCTGATCCCAGTGAAATCAGGGTAGTCATGCTGATTTGCACTCACTGAGCATCAGCCTATTGACAGGAGGACAGAACGGTTGAGGGGACCTCTGGAGACCATCTAGTCCAGTCCCCCACTTCAAGCTGTTCTGGAACAGTCATGAGAACTCCTTAGGCAAACTCTGTGGCTGTCACTAGGACAGGTAAAAGTACTATTTGCAGGTAGGCAGTGACTGAAATAAAGACCCAAAGGATCTATTTTTAAAGGGGACAAAAAAAGGAAGATTAATTATACATTCGATCCATTTCCTCTTGAAAGATCCATTGCAACAGCTCAAGCTCTTCGGATAGGGCATGGATGAAGAGCAACAGAGGGACCCTACCTGCAGCACCTTTGCACCTTGTGCACTCAACGTGGTGCAATGGTGGAGCTGTACAGCAAAGCCCCCAGACTCATGTACTCACACTTGCCTACCAGCTTAAGCCCTTCATCAAGAAAGACCACAGAAAAACAGGCGTACAGCCCCGCCTAATGGTAGTCTGGAAGCCAGGGCACAACTCAGAGCAGATTGCTCAAGTTTATGGACACAAGTCGACTGGAGCAAAGTCGAGCGGAATTAATGCAAGGTTTAATCCAATTCTTGCAGGAACCCATGGAAAGTTTGCTGGATCATGTCCACAGTAAAATGCAATTTGACGGACTAGAAAAAGAAAACAGATAAAAATGAGGACATTTGAGACATTTAATAGGAGACTGGATAAGTTACAGAAAAGCATGCTGTGGAAAGCAATATTTGCTTAGTCCTCTGGAAGAAACTACATACACTAATAACAGTTCTCCACCCCCCGCCACCAGCCCCCTTTATTTTGAAAAGTGTCTGAGTAAAAATGGAATTACCTTACTTAACAGAACTGTTTCCTGTATATGCAGTTTTAACTACCAGCATTAATAATGAGAAAAGTATGCTTATTATTACTTTCTTCCCTCCTGCTCTTGCACCAATACAGTCAGTCGTGACTGAAATGTACTATCTTCGGATTTGACAATCCTCCACAAAAAACAGATTGATTTTGTTCCCATTGTATTTGCTATGGTAGCCTGCAGGAATAATAAAAACTAGATTTGAGTATAGAGAATCTTTATTAGCAGTATTGATTCATGAAGCAATGAGAACACACCTTGTCTTTCAGCTCCCAGGTTAATACAGCATGGCTGACAGTTAGAAAATAACATCCATTTACACAGAGTGAATCTGATCAGAAAGTCATTGGGACAGTGTCATTTCCATCGAGTGCCTTTTTGAAGTGTAACCACTAACTGGTTTCTCTAAGTGTGTGATAATAAGTACTGAATTTCAAGGCATAGATTGATCTTAAAGAAATCAGAAAATATCATCAGTAAATATGCTGAATTTCTGAATTGGAATAGAAAAACAATCTTAATAGAACATAAATTAGAAGAGGTAATAACATACTGTTAATCACTTTGAAGCTGCAATCCTTAATTAAATAAATGAGGTGATTTTCCTAAAACTGATAACACTCACAGATATTATGGAATGGTACTTCTGTTTTGGAAAGAATCTTTTGGAAAATGAGATATGACTATCTCAAGTTCCCTGTAAAATTAACTGGGCAAATGAGCATCTTCAGTAAGAGGGAAATCCAATATCATTCCCCATGCAGCTTTATATAAAAAGCCAGAGGTTTGTGAGGATTTTTTGTTTTGTTTAGGTTCGGTTTTTAAAGGCAAAAAAGCAGTATATTTAAATTTATGCTGAACAGTTGAAAGAGTCCCTGTGCAGACCACGCAATACATTTACTGTACTCTAAAAGATAAGCATTGTAAACAACCAAAAATTGAAACCAACACTCAGAAAAGTTTAAAGAATAATCCAGGCACATTTCTGAGTCTTATACTAATTATAAGCAAGCAAGGCAGCTTGGATAAGCAGAGTAAAACCCATGCTCTTAGCCTCTCCTCCTACTCTTCTGTCACATCTCTACTGAACTGAAATCTCACAGGGCCAGTTGAACTGGATTGTTTTATTTTTTGCTCCAACACGTGTTAGTTGGCAAAAGACAACACTCAGTTGTACTTACTATGACCATAACAGCACCCATCTGGACATCCAGTGCAGCAGTGGAGAAAATCTAGTTTTAAGCACTCTATTAAAAAAAAAACAAAAAACCAAAAAAAAACCCACAAAAAACCCCCACCAAAACGAACTCATCAAACTGCATCCCAGTATCTCCAAGAGGCTACAAGCATTACTGCAACTCATTAAACTTCTTTATGGTCCGATGTGTTACAACACATTACAGAGCAATGGTAAATAAATAACTGCTGATTTGACACTGCTTTCAACTGCTGAGCAATTCTGCTTTCCTCAATATTAGAATTAACGTCAGCAGTTAATGCCTTAAGTGGTGGAATTAGAAACTCGACTACAATAAACAAATGCAGTCAAGTTTCAACTTAAGGATATACCCAAACTGCAGTACGGCACTGGTTCAGCTGTCCCCGTCTCAGGCTGCAATTACAGTTCTGTTGGTCAGAGCAGCAGGGGCATCATTTGTCATCCTAAGGAAGGCTGGAGTGCTGTGAAATTGGGCACTTTGGAAAAATGCAGCTGTAGCAGAACATATGTATAGGCAAGACCATGAAATGAACTGGCTCCAAGCCAGCATGTAAGGAGAAAAACGAGAATATAAATGAAAAAATTCATAGAATACTGTACTCAGAAGATGCTCCTATTGATATATCCTGACCAGCTTTAAAGGTCAGGATGACAACAATCTGTCTTCTCTGTGGAACACCATAATCAATTTACAGCTCTTTTTTCTTCACCCCGTTAGAAATGAGTTTACATCTTTCAAATAGATCCTATTTAGTTTTTGCTGTTTAATTGGTCTCAGGCTCCTGTATATCCCTCTGTACAACTGCAGCAAACAGAAGGATATATGCATGGCTGTGTACATGCACTCATGCACAGACCATAGTGGATAGAATATGAACTGTTCAGCTATGCCCTGTAGCTCTACTGTCACTAACAGAGATTATTATTCAGCTCAAGACACAGTTTTCTGCTCCTGGAACAGAAGGAAGAAGTCAGTTGTAGCTTTACCACTACAGTGAATGGGCAGAGGCTGCAGAAGAACAACCATGCAACCACGAGAAGCCACCAGTCCTTCCTTTTTCCACACACTAAACAGAACCGTGTGGATTCACAGACTCCTTCCCCCACCACGCGTGCAGACACACACACACTGCAGAGTGGGGCTGGGCACTTCAGCGGCTCTATGAAAGGTATTGGCATACACCCAGCACCAAAGGGTCAGCCACAAAGCTTGACAGTTTTCAGAGAGAGCACCTCCTGCCCTCTGGCAAGATCAGGGCATTTTATCCCAATCCAGCAGAAGATGACCTGGCCTCATTCACTGATAAGAAATCAGCAGTACTGGAGCACAGCTCTTGACTTTTGAGAGGACTCCAGCCACAACATCATTTGTGAGGATCGCATAGGTTGCAATAAGCATATCAAATACCTTTTTTTTCATTTTCTTTCTTCTAATGGACTATACAGTCAACAAAGTTACAGTCCTTATTTTCAGAGTAATTATGTGCTCATAATCTTGTGTTCATTTCATGTAATTTTCCGCACTTAACTGAGATGGCCTCATCTATGTGCCTTCTGTATTTAATGGCAAGAGAAAGAACCACCACCGGTGCCATCCAGTCAACCTACAAGCTTCATGAAGTAAGAATCAAGATCTTCATGCACAATGTAACTTTCTACCATAGGACTTTCATCACTGTTGATGCAAGTCAAACCTTTCTTGCGGGCTGCATCAAGGCTGTGAATCAAAATCCCATAAGATCATCAAATACATCACCATCTTTCCTTCCAACAGTAAGGCTCCTTACCTGGATGTACCATTCTCAAGACAAGTATAACCTACTACAAATGCTGTCTATTACTGGTTTGGAGAGATGTAGGCATCTCCCTCATGTAGTGATGCTTGGGTGGAAACAATACAACTGAGGCAGCTAGGTCTCTCTCTGACTGGTGTAGGGTTTTGGCATTAATATAAGTTGTTAGAGTTCTCCAACACCTATGCAAAAACTAACTGGGCTCAATCACTTCCATTAACTGTCCACATCATTTGCCTACTTTCTTTTCAAGCCCCACGGGGCCAGGGATCAGAGGAAATGAAGTCACGGGCAAGATCAGACCCAAGACTCGTAATTCAGAGCCAGTCCCAGGTCGGATAAAATGGAAATCCATGAGGGGCAAACTACTTTTAAAAATTTGAGAGCCCCTCCCTCCAGGTTCTTCTCTTTACACATTAGCCTGCATGAATATGTGCACCTCCATAATGGAAGCTTTTCCACTCAGATTTACCTGAAGGAATTAATAATGTAAGTTACACATTTATGGCTGTAACACACTCCTAAGGATTATGCTTTTTTTCACATATGAAGAGCAGAACAAATGCAAAGGCAAACATTACCCTGATGTATGCTTCATTATAGAACAGACTGAAGAAACAATCAGCAATATGCAACCTCTTGTAAAGTGACAACTTTCCCCCCTCCCCTCATCTCAGTATTGCTTTTTTTCTCCCCTCACCCTCAGACAAATGGCATTAGGCAGTGTCGACGCTGTGCTGTATATTTTCTTCCACTCACATGCAACTGGTCAAGATATGGTGCAGATGCCCAGAGATTCAGGTAAGATGCAGCTGTATTATGCTGTAAAAAACCTGATGTGCATAAAAGAAGCAACCCCCAAATACAGAAAGAAACGTATTGGTCTGAATTTGGCTTTCTTTTCTCTTCCACATTGTGAGTAAAGGTTTTAACTGTACAGCTTTACTTTTAAATAAAATACATAAATGACTTCCAAACAGCTGGCCTACTTAACACTACTATGTAAACATCTGTTCACATTCATGCATGCAAATAAGTACATCAGCTAGCAAGTCTCTTAGGCTCAGATTAGTCTTTATCAAGTCCTCCCAGAAACCACTGGGGTGGAGGCCAATGACTGTGTGAAGGGAGAGGAAAGGGAATTATAAAGCTTATTTTGGAGAATTGATCCTTGGAGAAAAGATGGATGGTGGAGAATACCAAAAAATTCAACTCCCATGCTTTCTATTTTTCAGTATGTTTACTTTAATGAAAGTTTTCTTTCCTGTCTCTTTGTGGTGGTTTCCTACTTCATCACATAGTTTAGCAGCCCATTATATAAATGGACACTCTGTCAAATTTTTGTTCCCCTTTATTCAAACCAACTTTTGAAGGTACGAGGGATCCAAAGCCTGCTCCTGCTGAACTAAATGGGATTCTTGACATTGACGTGAATGGAAACAGGACTAGGCCAGCTATACGCCTCATTAGATACACGATTCTATAGCACCCTCGAAAATTCTGCTGAATGCTCCCTTTCAAGCAAATAAAGCAGGTAAACTCAAAGGCCATGAAATGTCACTATTACATTTCAATACTTAAACTGAGGTACCTGATAAATTAGCCATCTTCTTGCCAGGCATCTTAGAAAACTGCAGCCCCGGAGGGATTTCCCCTGGCCATTACCACTTATTGCAAAGTCAAAGAGAGAAAGTTAAGGTTATTGTTTTGCCTGTGGAATCAAAATATGCTGAGAGAGCATGTTATTCCCCAGACTTACAGGTTTATTGTATTTCTAATTCACACCTAAGGTCACCATATGTCAAGTGAGTATGCTTTCTGCTACCATGGCTACCGTCATAATTTTAACTCTAATGTTAAATAGTCCTAGACTGGAACAATACTGTCTTAGCAACAGTGTAATCTAGTGTTTACAGCCGAAGACCGGTCTTCTGATTAAAGACGGAAAATTAAACGTTCTGGTTCCACCTTTGGGTTTGTCAAACTCTCCAATTAGTCAATCACTCTGGACCTTCACTTTCACACCAGAAAAACAAAGAACGAAAAGCCCTGAATAAACAAAATAAACAAAGCTAGTACAGCAACAACTGTGTCTTCTCTATTAGTTAATAAATTAATCAATCTTTGATCAAATTTCATTCAGCATTTAAAACTACAGGATTAGGTTTGAAATCAGTTTCTTGTGGCCTGATACGATTATGCCATGATGACGATGATTCCCTCTGCCTAGTGCGTTCATGTGAGTTTGACCACACCATTGTCATTTCTTGTCATTTAAATAGTCTTATAGTTAAGCAGCCATAATTGTCCTTTGGGTGTTATCTTAAATACATTAAAAAAGAAATTGAATGCTTTCATCACGTTATAGCTGGGACACTTTTTCAAAGCTAATTTCTATGTCTGTGAATTATTCATAATACACTTCAAACAGGCTCTTCTGGATAAGGTAATTGACCTTGTCTGCGTGAAGCACCTACTACCTTGCCTTGGGATAATTAAATCTACGATGTGGTCCATTATTTAAAGATAATGTCTTTTCATTAGGTTAGGCAATATATTATCACTCAACTAGTCATCTAATTCTGCATTTAGTGCATGCAAGTTTTCTCTATTTTGTCATGGGTTACACTCATCATAGCAATATCTCACATTAAGTAGTATGGTATAACAGTAAGACAGCATTCTCTTGATAAAAGGAAGCAGGACTTTGAGGACTAACATTTCAAGATTTACCTCTGTATTTGCAATGTCAGTTGGTTGTGCCTGTTTTTTCTGTGGGTGAAAGCAATAAAGTGTGTCTATTCATTAAAAACTAGTGTCAGGTCGAAACTCAGGTACAACTAATGTACCAGGTGGCAGTAGCTGTACAGATTCACACACTGTTCAGTGGAAACATTTATGTGTTGTTGAAAGGTATGATAAAACACATGTATTGAATTCCATGATCTAAACTAGCTCAGGTATTTCCACAGAGTTTTATTTTGCTGTGTAGAGAAACCTGTGGTTGGCTTGCCATCCAAGGATGCAATTTGCAATGCTGGCTGTTGCCCAGACTAGCTCTGAACCATTTCAGCCTTCCCTATAACAGATTACTAAGACTGAATTCCCCACTACATATTCCCTCAAAAGAAGTTGCTCAGTGAAGACCAAAGTAACTGATTTTTTTTTTTTTTTGCATATGCATGGGGTGAAAACGTCTGAGGGAGAAAGCTAAACAGTTGAGCACCCAACTCTCTCCTGTGCTCCAACTACTTTGCACCACTTTAGCAGAATAAAGCAGCTCTTATTCTATTTTAGGCAGTCATCACTGACAAAGTCCTCCTGCATGGGTAAACTCTTGAGTGGCACAGTGATCTGAAGGAGCTCCTGCATCAACTCCTTTCCTGGCTCTGAAAAATGGCCAGAGAAAGTATTCTAATTTATATTGCACCACTCCAGTAACCAGGCTTAAAGATGCTTCTCAACCCCCCTCTACTTCAGCTGTGCAGGGTATACCTGTCTATTCTATGATAGGAACATAGTATTGGTTTTTCAATCTATCGGTGCTGAAGTGTTCAGACTCTGATTGCAAATACTGCATTAACAAGCTACGGATGAACTTGTTGGCTTCTCTACACATCTCATTTTTTACAATGTTTCTATGTTTCATAGTTTGTTTTACACTAAAGTGGAATTTAATAAGAGATGCAATAACTAAGGAGTTAATCCACCATCTTACTTGCCTAAATCAGTATAAATATACTGAATCCAATGGAACTGTTCCTGCATATCTTTGAGCTTTGTATTTTTTTGGTTGAATCATTTGATATTGTAGCTTCTCTCAAGCTGTCCCTTAATAGAATGATATGATTATGTTAGTTATGCAAAGCTTTTTAATCATGTTAAACAAACACAGTTCAGCCTATGAATTGTTTATCTTGATTAGATATTGTTTGAGTGTTCACTTAAAATTATGAAGGATCATTTTAGAGCAGAAATAAAGACAAGGGCATCAAAAAGACTTCAAGGTGTTAGAGTGAACATTTACTCCAAAGACTTTTGGCTGAATTCCTACTTGCATGAATATTCAGGAACAATCTGTTCATGCCTCAGGAACATTTCTGCAACTCAAAAATCTCAGTATTGTGGTCCAGAATAATATAAAAAAAGGTTTATGAAAATTATTAAAGCAAAATTGAAACGAAATTCCAGTAGGATAGGAAAGAAATAGCTGCCATTTATCATTTTCCATCAGCTAAAACAAACTAGCCAAGGAAATCATTGTTCTAAGCAAGATTACCTGCAACTGTCCTATCTGCTAAATCATATTTCACAACGGTTGACTGCCTTCCATTGTGTAACCACAGTTGTGTACTATACATTGATAGCTCCTGTCACTATAATACGATTATGTTTACCCATTAGTTTCTGCTTTTGTGCCACAACCCAGCAACTACAATATTACAATGGTTCTAACGGTCTGTTTCACTTTGCTCATTTACCTATTAATTCTGGCAATGGCATATTTCATGGAACATAAATTTCATCCTCTGAAAACATGACAACCTGTAGTACAATATGGTCAGACAGATTCTGGAGCTTTGTACACAAGTAAAATGAATTGTCCAGGGTGGCATTTTGGAAAGAACATTCCTCCCTCCGGAGGCATCGGTTGTATCTAAGGTGATTACTTCAGCAGTAATAGGATGTAATTATTCACTCAATAAAATTCTGCCTTTATTAAGTAGGTACTTCTAATGTTCTGCAGATTGACTGGTGGCCCTAGCATGTCTCAGAGAGGCAGTAAACAAAATGCAACACAATCTCTTTGTCTGAATCCAGAACACAAGTGGGCACTGGGAAAGAAGTGACCTAGAAAGCTGACACTGCTTTGAATGTGGAGACTTTGGGAAACAGGACCCCAAAACAGAATCTGAAAAATGCTCATTGCCAGGAGGACCTTCCCCAGTTCAGTGACAGATATTAAAATGGCAAAACAAATGGACCAAACGGACTTTCATAACCAGAGAAAAAGCCAAAAGGAGCTGAAACAGAACTTACTTCAGGACAAAACAACTCCTCCTAGAATCCTATCCTCTGTTGCTATGTTAGCTTTCAGTCACGAAGATCTCTCTCCGATGAACAGCCCCTAAACATCTACCACAAACCAGAACGGTTTCATCTGGGTAAAATCAGAGAGCTTGAAATCACAGTGACAATGGGAGGTAAACAAATACTAATGTACAGCAAGCCTTTAGCTCAATGGGGAAAAGAGTAACCAACACTAACTTGTCTTGCACTAGGCCTGACAGTGATCCATCTATCCTGAGTTGATAATCACAGTCAACGTTCACTACTCTCTTCCTCCTAACCTCTCTGCACATATCTACATTACTATGCAAACACATACCTTCCCAAAAGGAAAGCACTCTATCTGTATCAATAGATAATTTTATGGACTGTACTGACCATTTGAACCAGCAGCTAAAAGAAAAGTTAGCATTTTAAAAAAAAACATATCATGCAATTGACATTACTTTTTCTTCAGAGCCACTTCAGATGTCTGTTCATTTCTCAAAACAACCCATCATAGGCTTGGACTCCTCAGTAAAACAAACCTGTCAGACCTGAGTTAGGTTCAGTAATAGAAAATTCAGAAAAAGAACAGCCAAGAATCATTACCATCTTTTCTTTCCTACCAACAAGTGCTGCTACAAATGTTTTGATCGCATTGAATTAGAAAATCTGAACAAAAAGAAGAACAGAAAATGGCTACTGATTGTAGAGTAAGCTTCTGGGAGCACTTTTCATGCACTATTAATGTTGATATATTTGAATCACTAAATGTTGTAAATTAGACATGTCATTTTAAGCTTTTTTGGAAAACCAAAGATATAGGGAAAGAGGGACATGGAACTAAGCGTCCTGGATAAAGAAACAGGCATCACATGAAGCAGACAGCCACTGAATCTAGCACAGCAGCATGTGTCCAAAGATCTAGGAAAGACTAATGAATACTGATGAAGTTCAGTTGAGTTAAGGATGCACATTCGGTTTACGTTTTTGTTCCTATGTTGAGGAGGAGACAGACATTTGTGTATCTGGCATGGCGAGAAAAAACGTGCATCTGCATCTCATTTTAGCCCAAATTAAGACTTCCTTCCAGCACTAGGACACTTGGAGTCAGCAGAAACTATATAGTACTCTCTAAACCCTATTGAGTCTAGTGGGCTTTAGACAGTAATCTCAACCTGATGTTCTAGAAAAATGAGACATATTGGAACACGCTACGTGAATGTTTATGCACACGTGTTGGTTGTTCAAGTAACTTATGAACCCACTGGCCAACTTCAAGCACATGTGACAGAAACATGTTCCTACAGGTTTCAGGTACTGCCTAAGCAGAAAACAGAGAGATCCTCCTCATACCCAGCCTAAGAAAAGATTGCATTTTTGATCCCCAGTAGATATCAGACAATCCATACAGAAGCTCAACACTAAAGCACAAAACCGTAGGGGAAAAAAGCATCATTTATTACTCCACCATCAATTGAAGTATTGTTTTAGCAAAAGAAAAAAAAACAAAGAAACAATGTGCTAAACTGCAAAAAATCAGCAGCACAGATAAAATAACCAAAACTGTATAGTTGGGAGAGATGCTATTCACTAGGCAGAAACACGAGAACATACAAAGTTTAATCTGCTTGATCAGTTCCTGTTTGGAAAGCAAGTTGAAAGTATCACCTTCGATTGTGTATCTCTCTGCCTGGAAGAACCTGGGCATCTACCTTGGGCTGAACACATAACCTTAAGACAGATACAGTAAGACTATATAGATCCCATCCTAGAAATGCAGGCCCACTTCCAACAGCTTTAACGGGGGTCATTTCCAAAAACAAGGGCACTGTTTTTTAAGTACACAGAATCCCTTCTAGCCCTTTACAAAGGAATACAACATCCTTATTGTATGGTTACACCAGATACTAGAGTAACACGTTACTAGTAACTATTACTAGAGTAACAAGTATGACCAGGCAACAGATAGAATAGTTGTAATGGTCTCTGTGGGTAAGAACAGCTATCTATCACCAGTGGGATGAATTCTAGCATTGAGTCGGCAGTACTGGACACAGACTCTGAAGACCAGATTATGAATCCCTGCATGCTGCATCTGTCTGTGTTGAGACCCATACCTAGATTCAAGCCACCATGGCTAAGCTAACACTTTCTCAATGCATTGCACTCATTGTCAGGTGATGTTATTTTTCCTCAAAACATCTATGAGCAAGACAGACAGGGCTGTCCACATGGCATTCGAGTGTCTAATAAAGAAAGCAGTCTTGGGATTCTCTAGAAAAAACAAATGTACCTCTAATGGATGACAAGTTCATTCTTTGACTAGCAGCACAAAGGAAAGGCACAAGAGGTACCTATATAAATCTCAGACTTGGAGTGCAAGACTTCAGAGGTGTTCACCTGTGAAGAAACACTCTTCTTATGGTTCTTTTTTGTGTCTGCACAAACTTGGCCATTGGTTTTAGGGTGGTACTTTCAAATAGATCTAATGGTCCATACCCGTTTCAGGTGAAATTGTCATCAGTAGCACTCTGATGCCTCAATTTTCTTCTCTGCTAAACAAGCCTAGAAAACTACCTTTAGAGGAGGACTGCATAGTTTAATTAGTTAACCTTTCTAAATACTAATGTTAAAAAAAAAAAAAAAAAAAAAAAAAAAAAGAAGAATGTTTTCTTATGGGACTTTTGAATTCTGCTCTGGAGAGCAAAGGAAGAAGGCTCTTGTTTTGAGTCCTGAACAGCTCAGGCAAGGAACACACCCCTTGGCTAAACACAATCCCCATTAAATGTCTGAGCCTTCATCTGACCAAAGGGGCTTGAAATAAATTCAGGCTCAGAAACTTTTTAATTTTTGTTCTCAATCTTTCTGGCCCAGCAGATATGAAAAAAGCTTCTGTAAAGAAAGTTTTAAACGGGTTGTTTTCTCTTAGGTCACCACATCCTTCTAGCTACTTGTCAAGTCTCAGTCAGATCTGATCCTCCCCAAATCAATCTGGTTTGGGGGGAGGTAAATAATTCTCAATTGCTTTTAGATGCTTCTTGGGAGGGGAAGCAGTACACAACTTTTTTTCCCCAGAGAATTGGAGACATTTTCTCCAAGCACGATTGCTTACCCTCTGTATTTTGGTGATTTGTTGTTTTGTTTTGTTTTGGTTTGTTTGTTTTTTACAAAAGAGAGTAACAGGCACTTAGAAGAGATACTTTTATGCTCCCCTCAACATCAGATGGTTCACATCAGCAAAACATTGAACTAAATACTCTTTAGGGAAGGCTCTTGTTCTGTTGCTGTTTGAACACCAAGCACAAAGTAATCTGAAAATACAGCCTTCAGCTGATCATCATTGTTTCTCTTCCCCTGTCTCTGACTTCACACTTCTAAAAATAGAAAATACATTTCCCATAAGCCATGTTCACACTGTAAAGGGGTTAAAATTCTGGACTTAAAATTTACAAGCAATGAATCTGAGTCTAACCCAATCTGTACAGAGTAAAAACTTGACCCATTTTTCCATAAGCTTACATTTTCTTTCCTCCTAATTACACTATGTAATTAAATTATGTCATTGTTCATTTTGTGTATAGCCTCCTAACACCTCTGTCTTTCTGGATAGGTTAGACCAATTAAAGCGAAATCAAAGCATATGGGCTCTGTCCCATTCACTTGATCCATCCCACCTGATTTTCAGCAAATGCCTTGTTTGCACAAACTTTTTTCCCCAGATCTAAAACAGGAGTCAAATGAACCCAAAATACACATAAAATTGAGAGATTACAGCCTCAAATATTTTGCTATCCTCAAAGATAGCGTGAATAGAAATGTAAATTACTATTGCTTCACTCATATGGCATCTTGGTAGAAGAGGTCAGCTGAGAACTCTTCCACCACTATGATTTACATCTTCTATTCTCCAGAATCAGAATACATCACTCTCTGCACTGGATCAAATTTGATAGAGAAATTAGTTTAATGTCAATAAGACAGTTTGAGTCTAATGGAGCCCAAGATTCTCAAAGTAGGACAGCCAAATGAAGCAGACAAATGGAAGTGTGATGAGAACACACTCCCTGCTGTGGCTTTAATGAGGGTGAAGGCACACTTTTCTGCTCAGGCAGCAGTACTGCTTCCTTTCCTGAATGGTGGACAGGTTGCTGTCATAGATAATGACCCATTAATATAACAAGCTATGGATTAGCTGTTTGCTTCTAATTGCCATTATTTATTTATTGTTAACAATACGCTGAGTCCTGCAAATGAAAAAAGGCTATCGCTGCTCGTGATTAAGGGAATGCTGGCTGGGACAGCCTGAAAAAATTGCATAATTATTTCCTTCATCAAATTGTGTGTATGAATAGCTTACATGATTGGGTCTCTCAAGTCCGAGGTATCATTAGGACAAGTTTGGTTCTGGCACACTCGTGTGTCTCCTAAAACTATCTATTTCCAAACTCTTACTTGGACTTCAGAGTTCCCTGAACTCAAGGTTTCTTCATTACTGAGCTGTAAGCACAAACCAGAGGTTCTTTTGGAACAAAAGTCCCAACTTAATGGATTACAGAGGTTAAGCAAACATCTTGAAGCATCAGTTCATAGCACTGACTGCCTTACAGCATCACCAATAACAGTTCACACAATGACTTCCAGATTCCAGGCTCAAAATCTATTGTCTAGGATTACATTTCATTTACCTGTCCTATGTGTCTTCATTAATACCTCAGTACAAGCTTCCTGTATATTGGAAGAGGTACTTTCCACGTCAGTAAAACACAGTAGATCTATTCAGTTTGGACTGACAAATTTGTTTTCCAGGTAAACTGCAAAATGTCTCTTAAAAAAAAAAAATAATAGAAGTGTAATTCCAGAATTGCTCCTTAGACTTAAAAACTACAAACAAACAACATTAAAGGGAGGAAAAATAAAACCCACAACAAAAAAACAACAGAAGTATCCAGTGACTGCAGAAGTATAAAGGACATATTCCACAGAAGCAAACAGGAGTTACCTATACAAGCTCTTTCCTCACTACTCTACCAAGTCCCCACTTCAGGAAATGTTTTTAAATTCACTTGACATATTGTGTCCAAAAAAACCCATAGATAATGGTGCTCCAGTGTTCACTGGAGTAGTCCCAGGAGACTCATGCCCTTTTGGTGTCACTGCAGAAGTATGCCACGTAGCATTAAGCCTATCCTCTCCTGCAGCAGGGTTCAAGGAGTGAGCATGCTTTCCTCCCACTGGGTTAGAAGCCACCCAGTGCATGACTGAGCAAGGAATTCTTCCCATGTCTTTCCCATTGCTTGGCCTCTTGGCTGCACTGCAATTTCAGAGAAACACAATGGGACTACAGGAGAAGTAATGAAAGCACCTGCCATTCCTCCCTTGGCAGCTACAGCACACTTTGCCTCACGACCAGTCAGGAGGGATCATACATGGCGAGGGAAGTAAAGGGTCAGAAATTAGGATAACGACATTTCCACACTCACAGATACATGCATGCTAGATGCCAAGTTACATCCCACACACAGCAGTTTTTTTTTTTCCATTTAGACCATCTGCATTTTAATCAGCTGCATACTACTAAGAATATACCATCTTTAAAAACAGTCTCTAAATCTCTCCCTACAAATAAGAGGGCATGTTGCATTACTACGTCGAACTCTTTCAAAAGTCTCTAAATATAGCACAACTTATCTAAAATTGTGCTTGTGAGAAGCTGTCAGCACTGCCACTTTGGAGGGGAGAGACAAGGTACGGTGGTGGAAACACATACGACAGGTCAATCATTCTTAAGAAAGGGATCCTAATTACCCAAGAATAATTACAACATACAATTTATATGTACCACCTATCCACCACTCCCTTTCATATGAACCACTTTTTGAGGGCAGTCTGCCCTGTTCTATGTTATTTTGTGCAATGACGAATAGTCTCCTGGTAATGCAATAACAATTTAAAGTTATTTTGTGCAACGACAAATAGTCTCCTGGTAATGTAATAACAATTTAAAGTACCTGGAATGATAAAATGGAAATTATATTTGAAAGGCATGAAATAATAGCAAAACCCCACTGGTAAATGACTGCTTGTTATGGGTCATTTTATATCACCTCATGGTACATCTACGCAAAAAACTTCATCAGAACCCAGGTTTTACGCACCTTGCTCCAAAAAGATTTGTACTGCTCTAAAAAGTGGTGTCTTCATTATAAGAAACCTTGGTGCAAACCACGCCTTAAACACTGTGGGTCACTTCTATTGAAAAAAATACTAAAGCTAGGGAAGGTCCAAGAAGGATAGCTAAAAGGACTAAAAGCTAAAAGCACTGGATGAGTGCAGAACTGTGATTCACCGCATTCTGCAATACCAGAACTCAGTGCACTGAGTAAAACCTTAGTTTAAAAAACATTAAAAAACCAGTTCTGTGCACAGCGAGTAAGGAATTCCTGGAACTTGCTTTCCTAGGAGGCTGCAGAGGCAGACAATATAACAAAGTTCAAAAAGTGATTAGATGAACACCAGATGCATAGTGGATACTAAAGGGGACCATCAATGGCATAAACTCTAATGCACTGTAGGTGATGAGAACCTATTGAGGGATCTGCTGAAGATATCCAGACTTGTGTACTCACCCTAAGCTGCATCCCTCCAGCAGTCACTATTGAGGCAGGACCCTGCAGTACATTTCTTAGCTCTGACATCACTGGAGGTCTCATCTGGAACTAGAGGGACCCTGCACAGACAAAGAGCTCTAGCAACGTACAGGGCATAGATAAAACACCACTGAACTGTCTCCGCAGCAGAACTGAGTCTAAACTCAGAAACTAGGACATGATCCCTGCTGTGAGGTAGCACTACATCTTTCTCTCCAATAACAGACCTACAGAATGCAAATGCAGTGGTTCACAGGTGAGGGCAAACAGCTGTCTGCCATAAGGGGTCACAGACCTGGAGATGGCACGTGGTGCAGCTTGGCACCAAGATACAGGTCTAGCTGGGAGGCAGAAGGAAGAAGAGGAGTGGAAATTTGGGTCATATAATACTGTGATATAATACTGGGACTTGCAAATCTTAAGAGGGACAGGCAGAAAGTTCAAGGAAGAGGTGTGTAGTTTACAATGAATGTTTGAAATCAAAACTTGAGGTGACATAGTGTGGGAATTCTACTGGAACAAGAAAAATAAGGAAGAAGGCAGGAAAAAAACACCACCTAAAGACATTCCAATTTCTTTGATTTTGCTCTAGGACTGATCTTTTCTCAGTCTCTGCCTACGCAAATGTGCTATGAACCTGACAAACTGTCAGCCAAAGTATTGTAAAGCAACCTATCCTGCTACCGATACAGTCATCACTGTGTTAAGTCCTTTATATGGTGGATGTGAGGCAGTTTCCCAAGTGTAAAGCCTTTGAGTACACCCACTGCTTCTAGAAAACTGAGCAAATTCAGTCAGAGCTGAGGGTTTATACAGGTAATAAGTGTTTTGATACTTTCAAATATCTTTTATGTTAACAGAATAATTAAACGTTCATGTGCACACATGCACCTATCCTTGTACACATAACCTTTTCCTAGGTATTACCTGAGATGCTCCACAAAGAAAGGAAATCAGAGCCTCAGGGGCCTAAATTTCTTTTCAGATTCCAAGAATACAGACAGCATATTTAGATATAGCCCAAGCCCCTCCTTTCCTGATAGCTTGTCTTGGTCTGTGCTTCTAAGGATGAGGTGACGGTGAAGTCTGCAACCTTTTGCAAAGAGTGTGGATGACTTTCCTAATTAATGCCAACTGTCAGATTTGCTCCAGTTATGTGAGTATTTCTCCAACAACACGGAGAATTCACAAGAGACTTGAAATTACTGGTCATAAATTATAAGTTTCATTTGCCAGCATCATGAGAAAGCCAGCTATTCCTTTGATAAACAAACATCTATTCTGATGTTCACAAACCTCCTGAAAATCCATCTAATGGCAGATATGTACAAAAATGCAGTTCAGGGCAATTTAATTCCAGTTTTCAAAGACACGCTTGCAGCTAAGACATAGTATGACAGTGAGAACTGATAAGGCTGTTCCAGACAGCAGGAGGTGGAGATGAGTAAACTCCTTTGCCAACTGCCAGATTGCATGTCTGACACATTGCAGATGTAAATCCAAGTAACTCAATGGGGAGATTACGCTGAATCACACCCACTGGGGATGTGCCTATGTCTTCAGGGCAAGAGGTAGTAGGAAGAGAGGAAAGACAAAGTCTTTGGTATAAACTTGAACAATTTTATGCAAGCCAGAAGCCTCCCTTGATTTCTCTCTGAGGCAGCCCAGAGTGCCATACTTGTCCCTTTGCGCAGGCACATGATTTTTTCTTTTTTTTTTTTCCCCATGTCAAAGCTGTGAGAGCCAAAATTGCTATGTAACAATATGCATATTTGCTGGAGAGTAAAGTTATGAATGCAAAAGGAAAGAAAAATCGTTTTATTGCTTCTCTCTGAAGCATGATGGTGTTTAGATCCTGAAGACAAGGATTTAGGCTACCAGCTGAGATACCCTAATCATGCATACCATCTCCTCGGAAAAAAAGAACAAAGTCCAAAACAAGAGGAAGCTCAGAAATGGATTAGATTCCTTGCAGGAAGGGGAACTTTCATAGCTCTGTCAAGATCAGATATACCTCTGGGAGATGCCCTTCTATCAAGCATTCACTGCCGGGATCAGTCCAGAGATATTAATTAGTGGTGATATTCAGCAGGCTGGATTAGAACATGTAATATTTTCCGCTGGCCTACAAATGCAGCATTGTCATTGATACATGTGCATTGTGTACCGACATCTGAAGTGTGGTTCGTTAACTGTAATTACACATTATGATACCCTGGCAACACAGAGACAACATAGTGCTTCAGGCATCCAAAAGTCTAGGCTGAATCAAGAAACAAAACCCAGGAGTTTTGATCTTTGTTCTGTTGCCCTAGCCCCAAATCAAACTCCCTCCAGTCACTTCTTGGCATAAATAACACAGGTGGGAACCTTCTGCACTGAGTCCAGCAAAACACCCCAGTTATTCGCACTTGCAGCTCGCCTTCAAGTTTAGGAATGGAAACTCTTTAAATCTTAGAACTCTTTGAGATACTGCCAATTTACACAAGACTGTCACTACTTTTTTTTTTTTTCTTTTAAAAACGAGAAATTAGTTTGGATCCTTAAGAAGTGTCTCTAGCTTTATAGAGGGATCACATAGAAGAGGTACCTCAAAATGCACTGACAGAGTACCTTTCTGCATACACATGACCAAGTACCTCACAGAAATGTGTAAAAGTAAACACATGTAGACCTGCTCTAAAACTGTGGCCTTCCTCCTTAAAAAAATATTTTCGAAATAATCACCGTGTGAATATATCTTTTTAATATGTCAAGCGTGATGTGGGATACAGAAGCCACTGAAAGTATTTGTTCCCCCTCTTCATGAGCAGTTATGGCTGCACCTTGTTTTCCCTTTGTGTTCTACCCTGAATGTTGATATTAACATTCCATTCTTTAAAAAATGATTAGCAATACAAGCAGTTCTTGGCTGGTAAATTCTGATGATAACAAAAGATATTCATAGGTTTAAAAGTAAACTGTAAGGTATCTCATTACTGGATCCACAAACATTCAGTGTTACAGTAACTTTGCTGGAACCAGGCAGGTTTTTGATACATCTCATTAGGCAATATAATTTTAACAGCATAGGAACCCCCATTGCTTCTAACCTACTAACAAAATTAAGAGTTGCTAATAATCAAAGAGTCACCAGAACCATACAGACAAGTAGCCAGATGAGACTTTGAAGACATTCAGCAGCCTGCCCTTAATGTGATTCATTCATCTCTCGATAAGCAAATGTAAAATCCTGAGTCCAAGAGAGAGTTGAGTGGAAGGCAGCCATCTCGAGTAGCCACTGGAAATTTGGTACCACAGACACACACAGTCTGATCAGACCCTCTGCTTTCTTGTTGCTGCTACATTAAGTCAGGGCAAAATACTTATTCCTTCCATTACGAAGGGAAAATTAGTTTTGCCCCAGAAACTGTACGGCCAAGCACCTTAAACAACATATTCAGGGCTGTGGGACTCAAAAGTGGGTACATCCCTCCTCAGCAGAAATACCATAAAAGTCTGGAGAAATCTGGATGCTTTCTATAGTTAATATACAGCTAAAAATTGTAAATGAATAAACACATCCATTTGCCATAAGCTAAATACAGCTTTTGTGGTTTCTAAGTAGTACTTTCCATTGTAGAAGCTTTCAGAGCCTTTGTAGGCATGAACTTAGAGTGGAAACTCCCCCGCAGATCTCTGATCCTCTTGCATCAAAGAACAGGCACTGCACAGTGGTATTAAAGAAGGTTGTGGTGGGATGTCAGGTGCCCACCAAAGCCGCTCTATCACTCCCCATTCGCAACTGGATGGTGGAGAGTGTATGTAATGAAAGGCTTGTGGGTCAAGATAGGGACAGGCAGATCAATCACCAGCTACTGTCATGGGCAAAACAGGCTCGATTTGGGGAAAATTAATTTAATTTATTACCAGAGTAGGGTAATGAGAAAATAAAAACTAAATCTTAAATCACCTTCTACCCACCTGTCCCTTCTTCCTGGGCTTAACTTTACACCCGAGTTCTCTACATCCTTCCTCCCAGTGGTACACGGGGATGGTGAATGGGGGTTGTGGTCAATTCATCACACGTTGTTTCTGCCGCTCCTTCCTCCTCAAGGGGAGGACTCCTAATGCTCTTCCCCTGCTCCAGCATGGGTTCCCACCGCTGGGGTGGTTGGGGCGTGGAACGGACTGGTCCAGCATTAACCTCCATGGGCTGCAAGGGGACAGCCTGCCTCGCCATTGTGTTCATGACAGGCTGCAAGGGAATCTCTGCTTCAGCACCTGGAGCACCTCCTCCCCCTGCTTCTTCACTGACCTTGGTGTCCGCAGATTTGTTTCACTCACGTATTCTCACTCCTCTCTTTGGCTGTAATTGCCAGGGTTCCCCCCACCCCTTCTTAAATATGTTACCACAGAGGCGCTACCACCATTGCTGATGGGCTCAGCCTTGGCCCGCAGTGGGTCCATCTTGGAGCCACCTGGCATTGGCTCTATTGGACACAGGGAAAGCTTCTAGAAGCTTCTCACAGAAGCCAGCCTTGTAGCCCCCCTGTTACCAAAACCTTCCCACGCAAACCCAATACAAAAGTAAAAGGCTTTTGCTCTACTCTGTATTGCTACTATTCATTTTGCTTTCTTCTTCTCCTCAGTCGCAGTGCAGCCTGTATCTGCTGTATAAATCAATAAAAGTAAACAAGAAAAGATTTGGGAACGTGGCACTTACTCGGGGTATTCAGAAGACGTGACTTTTTGCAGTGGTAGGCTGCCTCCTGTTCGCAGTACTCTGCACTGTTTATCATGGCTTCAAGCTGCTCTGCACTGCTATTGTAGTTAAAGGACATGGTGTACGGCTTCTCCGGATCAGCTCCTTGGACTCTGGTTAGCCCTGTGTTGTTGTGCTGCACTGCGGTCCAGATCTTATCTTCTGTTAAATGAGAGAGGATTGAATGGGAAGTTAACAGCAAAAAACTTGCAACAAGCAGGGAACAAAAAACCAATTGAAATGTAATGCTTTACTGCATTGGAGAGAGCATCAGCATGACCCTGGGCTCCGAACGGTCACTCTATGATGAAGACCTATTACAGGTCAGTGTAGCCCACAGAAGTGTTTCTCCCTGAACCAGCTTAAGCAAACACTACAGAGCATGCTGAGCAAGAGAGAAACTGCAAGGTTCCCAGGAACCACAGGAGATCTTCAGCATCTTCTGTTGCCAGGTATCTGAAGAATATTAGATACCTTTCAGCTGTCTTTGGCCCCGAGAGACAAGACATAATAATATGGCTCATAGGGCTAACACTTATCTTTTACAAACATAGCTGTACCTGAGAGCACAGCCCATGCCGTTATAGCAACAAATGGTAGCAGAGAACTCTGGCTGATGAGCTTGCACAAACTCACTACAAACTCTTGCCAAAAAGCTAAAAGCTAAATCTTACTGCCCAGTTGGATATCAGATCACTCATTTTAATCAGTTCTCAGATTTTTCTACATAGAAGTTGAATGATGCCCTGCTTGGACGGTGGTACAGAACAACATATGACTTGGCATCTGCACTTAACTGTAAATGTTGATGCTTTACCATGCTGGGGAGCCCATTCCCATCTTCTTCATTGCATTTACTGTCAAAGCAAGGGATTTTGTAGGTGACAGAAAGCAGAAACTAGGCTTAAGCACAACCTGCACCATAACAACCCAACTGGGCTTGGCATGATAAGGAGAACACCGTAATTAGAAGCAATTAGCTTAGCAGGGAGGATGCTTCCTGGCTGGTTCTGGTGAGATAGCAACGGGCAAAATAACATGGACAGCCTGAATGGCCAATCTGCCGAGCTGACCCAGAGTAAAAGGCAAACTCTTTAATGAGGATTCACAAGTCTGAGCCCTGCACATGTGCCATGACGTTATTAAGAGTCACATTCAGTAAATTCCCTCTTTATCAAAGATCCTGCTTGCCTAGGGAGCATACAAGATACTTACAGGGCAAAAACTTAAGGAAATAAATTTTAATTGTTTGATGAGAGGAATATTTCAATCTCACTTGCAGAAACCTTCGGACAATTACAGAGGAAGAGGCAAGATCTAGACAAGAGATTTATATTTTGTTATTCATGCTTCAACAGTGAAACCCTGGATAACACTGAATGGGAGCTTTTCTAAACTGATTTTAAAAACTGGGCATGTAAGTATTCAGATGGTTTTACCAGATTACCTGGCCTGAGTTCTTGCAGAGAATGAGCTTTCCAGTTAATCCCCAATACACTGGCATGATGAGCCCAGTAGCTTTGTGGTCACTGCTTTGCATTGCAGTGGATGTATTTTTCATTGAGCTACAAATATCCCACACATTACTTCAACAGAACACTAATAGGTGTATAAAAATCCTAAATGGACTATCTGTGCAAAGACACTCAGATGATTTAATAGATTGTCATTATGGAGGCATTCAGATGACAGGCAAGTAACAACAACCATCTGGAGACTATTTAAAGAGGTCTGTTCCAAGACCTAGCTGCAAGTTACGGAGAAATTACTCTCCCAGTAATGTATAGCATTAAGTGTAAGGACAGTTCACACTCAGCAAACCATACATTCACTCACAAAACTCTCATCATTTCTGTGATGTTTGGCAGAAAGAGTTTGCTCATAGATCTGCAATTCTGTGGTTCTTAGTGAGTTCAGGATGCTGCTTGTGGATCCTTTGAATTGGAGTTCAAAGAAACACTGCTGCAATGTGCGATAAACAAAAGTTAGATTAAAATCACAAGAAATATTACAAATGTATTGCTTGTATAACTTGTCCCAGTGGTCGTAATCATAGTCAACACTGTAGCACAATATGCTGCACAGTCCTGCACATATACTGCTTCCAACACAATGTAATTCAATGACTTCATAACACACATCTTGTACATCTGAAAGTAGTGATTCTTATCAGCCAGAGTCTCTCTGTTTTTTCTTTTGTTCTCTCAAGGATTGACATGAACAGAGAGGATTCTTTAGAAGCAGTTGAGGGTGAGCTAACTTTCCTCTCACTGAAGCTAGTAGAAGTTTAACCCCTACCTTCATCGAAAAATCTACTAAAAAGACAAACATCAAGTTGCTGATACTGTGAGATGTAAAAACAAGATAAGATGGAATGAACTGGCTGCTGAAATTCCAGATGGGCAGTCATAAGCTTCTCCCCACTGATAGTTATTAATAAAATTTTGAGAAATTGAAATAAAAATCAATGCTTACAATAATGGCTACAGTGCTGCTCAGGCAGTACAACAGCCTAACACTAGAGTTTCAGAGTGGTTAACACTATTGTGCTTTCCAGGCTGTGTACTTCTACACCAGGAAAGGTGCTGTGTGGGTACCTGAAAACCCAAAAGTATCAAGATCTAGTAATTTTAAAGCAACAAAGGATTACTAGGAAAAACTTATTAAAAGTAGCATAGCATAAAACAGCCTTCCCAAGCAGTGTTGGAAATGTAATGAACTGACATGTTTGAAATGAGGTTGGACAAGACATCAGCAAACATATCATTAGCGACAAGCACTCATTAACAAGTGTGTTGGACACACAACATGACAGGTCTTTCTCTTATTTTCCCCTGTGATCATTCATTAACATTCAACGGTCTTGTTATCATTACAGCTGCACTCAGTTGCCCCTCTGAGATCTGAACTTTGACATTCAAAACTGCTTTTCTCCACAGGATCTTTTAGAAATAAGAAGCTAACTGCAGATTTTCCTCCTCTAGTTTGTGAAGGGAAAGGAAAAACAAATCAAGGTTCTTTTTGTACTCAAAGTAATCATGATTTAGCAACTCCATCAGAACAGAGAGTTAAAAAGAGTAATAGTGGAAGAGAAGAATTCTGGAGTTACATTTCAGATATTTCCTTATCTACACATACCTGATCTGTTATGCTTATTACTTTTACAGCTTCTCAATAAATATACATTTGGTTCACTGATCTAGTGAAAGGAAAGTCACAGCCACCAACAAGTATACCTCTGGGATGGCAAAAGCTATCACCATTCAAAAGTTTGTTTCTTTTCCCTATGCACAGTTAGTGTAGAAAGAGCACAGAGAAACATGTCCTCTGCTACCTTTTTTAACGAAACAAAAAAAAAGCAATGAAAGAGGCTTAAAAAACATAAAAGTCTGAAAGGAAATCTTCAGATTAGAGGGGCATCACAACACACCACAGATGCAAGACAAATGAGCTGGTGACAACAACATTAGAGGAAAAGGAAGAGAGATGTATTCAACCATCCCAGCCAGACTTCTTCCCTCTTCCCAGGGAAAGAATAAGTACTTCTATTTTAGAAAGAGGGATGTGAGGCATAGAGGGGCTAGGTAACATGCGTAAAGTCACACACAACCTGCTAGGAGAAGAAGGGATTACATTCACATCACAGTAAAAAGAACAGAGAAAGTTCCTTCTTTCAAAAGGACAGCCCTTGGTGTCCTTTTTACATACATCAAATACGCCTAAAAGCAATTTAAACTTTAGTTTGCTTTGGACAGAGTGGGCAAGCTGACACTGCTCCCTCCTGTATTTCTCCCTCCACACTCTCTCCCCAGCTGACTGAGGGAGAAATAAATAAGAGCTGGAGGGCAGTAAATTATTGAACCGTTCTTAAACAATAGCCAGATCATATGCATCTGCTTCTGTAGATCACAAAACCAAACAAAAATAATCCCAGCCATTCTTCTGAAGACCCTCACTATTCAGGCCAACTCTCGGGCTTTATTCAAGCACCATTTTCTCCACCTCAAACCCATCAGCATTTAGAAAAAGATCATACTGTTTTCTCAATTCACAGACAAAAGTTTCGCTACCACTACTCCCAGAATACAGCTGCCTGCCTTAGAATGAGGTCAAGGAATTATACCCTTATAGCTCAATCAGCATGTACTCTGAAGCCTACTAATAACAATCTGTGAGCTTGCATTTCAGGCATGCTTCAGGACCTATGCAAGAAACACAGCTGCAATCTGGACATGCACACAGATCACTACAGCTAGAAAGTGGTGCAACAGCTGTCTGCAACTTAGCTCCATGACTTGCATATGCCTTTTCAGAGCCATGACTCTGTATTGATTATGCCTATGGCTTTTGAAAATGGGACGTTCAAATAGTGTTCCTATTTCACAATACCAGGATTGGTTGTTTTTTTGGGGAGGGTTTTTGGTTGATTTTTTTTTTTTTAAAACTTTATTCTTTTTTGTTTTGTTTTCATGATACTTTTAGGCAGTGACACTGTAATTGTAGATGCAAACAAAGTTCAGTGCCACTAGCTCCTTCCAGTCATCTCCATATCTGGAAACTGTTAAACTAGGCAGACACGGCGCTCTCTTCCTTTATTTCAACAAATAAGTTATCATTATCTTTTTGCATCTACCTGTACTACATGTATTTTTCCTGTTAATTTAATGAGCTTTCCCTGCACTTGTGAATTTGCAATGGGAACGAAAAAGCTGTTCTCCATGCAAAGGTCACTGTTTATTTTTACCTTCTATTATTCTACTTTACTATATTACTACTTTCTTAGCTTGGTAAAATTTCAAACCACATACAAGCTGAAAATAATTCAAAACCCAGCAGGAGAGTGCAGCCACATCTTCCACTGTATAACCTGGAATAGTTAAATGCAGCCTTGAAAAGCAGGTTTCCTAAATGCTTGTTAAATTGTTCCATAATTCAAAGGTGACAATGCTTTAATTTCAGGATAATGCTACAGCTTTATGACTTTGCAGTTTTATTTAATGGTCCAATTTACTAGGATATTATGCTGCCTGTATTTGGTCCTAGGAGATGTTTTTATAGCATGGGACTGAAATGCATTCAGAACATTTTAGACCCTCTGTTTAGCCTCACCCATAGTTCTATCATCTTGCTGGAAGCCTCCAAGTTGCTTTTGACGGCACACAAATTAAATTGTGGGAAATTAGAGCAGCTGGAAAACTGGCTTTCAATGAGTTCTGTATTGTCTAATTCTCATTTTTATTCTTCAACTTGAAATATCTCTGTGGAGAACATTTCACCCATACAAACTGCATCACTCCTTTGTGATTTAGGAGGTTTGTCACAAAACAAGATTATTCAGACTGATTAAATTGCCAACAAGCCAAACATACGGTAAATGCTACATGAAAGAGAGAAAAATTGCTCTGAGAGCTCATATGATGCATTTGTTTCATGGTGCTCTACATTGAATGCCAAATACTGTCCTGAAAGCTGTACCTACAACTACAGGAGTAACCATGCAAAAGACAGACTCTCCTCCTTGAACACCGAGCTGTTTTAAGCTGCAGTGGCAGTTTAACCCAGCTGCTCTAACATACACACCTGAAAGAATATGAAGAGACAATTTTTTATTGCAGAACAGCTTTGATTCACTGACTCTAAGGTGGTGTTTTCTGATTCTTCTATGAAACCTACATGTTGGGGTTTTTTTCCTATCTACCATTTTTTTCTGGCTGACCCAGCAATATGTGCTTTTGTAGCTTGTTTTGTGCTCTTCAGCCTCCTCCTTGTTTCCGATTCAGCCACTTCCAGCCAGTGCAGAAGCACCAAATGCATTTCCATGGAAACAATTCGGGGGCGGGGGGGGGGGGGGGGGTGGGGTGGGGTGGTGTGTTGGTGCCCCCAGTCTTGCATGCAGCCCACTCTCTGACAGTACCGGCAGACTGCACCTACTGGTGTGCATTCCTCAGGGATGCCCACACCTGGAACCGTTCCCAGCCTGTAAATCCTTCCTGGCAGTCAGTAGCTGGCACCAGGGAGGCACCACACCTCTGGGTCCACAGACAAACTGCCCCAAACCTGGAAGAGATGGAAGAGATGGGTTCCCAACTCTCTTATACACCAGGCATGAAGTTTGCTCACTCTGAGCCCACCATTCAAGGCGTCTTTGTCAGCAGAATGCTCACACCAGGCGACTCTGATGGTTGAGAAAAAGACGCCTCTCCTGCAACACCCCCATGTTGTGCTGAAGCCCAGAGACAGCAAACTGTTATCCTGCCCACCTACTTCTTGATGATCCTCCATTTTCATATTTCCTCTAACACAGAGCATCTACAACAAGCAGTGAGAAATATTCCTTTCCAAAAATTGAAGAAGCAGTTGCTGAACTGCTTCCTAGTGCAAAATGGACACTTCTCCGCTGTGCTCACACTCGCTGCACTTGTGAGTCCTCTCTCAGTCTCCTTCATCTAAGGTGAGTTTTGAGACACTCATTCACTTTTCTGTTGTTTCACATGCCTTGTGGTGGCTGACATGCGCATGAGCCTGGAAGACAAGAAGTGGAGCCCACAGAAGACCTGCCGTTCTTCTGATGCCGCACCACGATGCTGGGCAGGACATCTGCGGGTTTCCAACATGGCCCTAGACACCGTCTGGGGCAAATGGATCCAGCCCTTGTACGTGAGACAGCTGGAGTGACTTTTGGAGAGCCACAGCTTACCTCTAACTTTTGAGCACTGCAAATGTGGCAGAAGAGTGATTAAGTTGCAGTAACTTTTGGTTAAAAGGTGAAGGCTAGAGGAAAATATCTACTTTTATGTTCCTCTGTACTAAAACTTCCTTAGGAGCCTCTTGCAAGTGTGACAGTGAAGAAAGCCTGCAGGACTTCTGCTGTGATGATCATCAGAAACACAGCAATTTCGCTGAAAACAGAAAGGCAGCTGTTGACAGCACAATGCCTTTGACATAAGCACCAAAGGTTTTTCATTTTATAAAGTTCCAAAATACTTAATGAAAATTCAAAAAAAAAAAAAAAGTAAAAATTGTCAGAACTATAGCACGCCAGAAGACCTGTAGTGTTTGAGGGCATAAACTGCAAAACTTCAAAGGCTGTCTTTAATTTAAACAATAGCAAAAATTTGTAAAGGATTCTCATTCATTGTTTTAAGTCAAACACAATTACAAACAGTGAGCTGCAAGGTACATGCAAAGGAAAAAAAAAAGAAAAAGACAAACAAAGCGCTCCAAAAACTTCCTTAAGAAGTTCAAAGCTGTAAAATCTTACCTAGCTCATTCTGAGAATCTCAGGGACTTACACCATTTAAGTTCTTGTCCCATATTATATGGTTGCAGGTAATGAAAACAGAATGAAGGGCATGACCTCCTCCTCTCTGTTACTGCCTCAGCCTAACCGGAGGCAGTCCTCCTTTCCACGTGAGAGTCTGCCAAGTCCGCAGGAAATGTAACAAAAGTTGAATCACATGGTGACTTCTGTATCAGTGCAATTGCTATACAAAGTAAAAAAAGATGATTTCTTATGGAAAACAGATTAATAAACTAGCAGATGAACTGAGATTCTTGTATGGAAACAAAGGGAAGGTGGGAGCCATGGACAGTAATACCACCAGCTCCATGATTATTTTGGGAAGATCAATGGAGATCCCTACTGCAAGGACTGAGGTCCAAACAGCTCTGCTTTGTAGCACTCCATCTCTTTGTTACTCCAGTCTTCTCCTCATTCACAGCAAAGTGACTAAAATTGAACTGCCACAGTATTTTCCTCAAATAGCTGATTGAATATCATACTGTAAGTGGGACTATTTAGACACTTCAACTACAAACACAATTTGTATCCGCCTGAATTCAATCCTCTTTACATGCCGTGGAATATGTACTATATGCAAGTATAAAATATTGATTATTGTTAGCTGAATGGAAAAAAAAATACTAGAGGCAATTTATAAAAAAATTGCAACTATAACTTTGGCAATCTCCTTCACATCATCTTAGAATCCCTTACTTTGAGATTTAAATACAGTTTCTATACAGTTTGCTGAGATAGAAAAAATAAAGATTTACATTTCTTGCATTGAAAAATAGGCAATATTTGCATTTTGTAAGGAGACTGCAAAACAGAGATGATCCCAACAAGGAGAGATATATTTTTGTTCATTAATTATTTTTTTTCATCATGGCAGTTTCAAAAACAGATCTTGGACTAGCAAAACCTGGGATAAGGACCCATCTTTCCCTAGTCTGCACCCCTGGAGGAAAAAAAAAAAAAAGGAGGAAAAAAAAAAAGGCAAACTATTTGAGAACTGGACAAGTATCTGGCTAAGATAAAATTAACCATTGACCTAGTCATGGCAATTTCTAAACATTATTGATTTGATGGCCCAGGGTTTGCCTACAGTAAAACAGCGTCAGTAAAGAAAGGTGACAGAATGACTCAGAGTATTGTAAGCTAATCTTGCAGATATCAAGGGCAAAATTTACTCTGGAAAAGATGAGAAAAGGTTGTTACAAACATTTCCTGTACAGGGCAGCAAAACAAGTACATGGATGTAGATTTCATGTCTACAGACTTTGCACTGGAGAATATGTTTATTAGCATTTAAGTTGTAGTCCAGACAGATCAACAGATTTCTGAGCAACAAGGGAAAACCAGTAAGTCTCACAGTGATAGAAAGACTGCCAGACCAGAGGTTAAGAGGGTCCATTAGCCATTTTCTGTACTGATTGTTATCAGTCACTTCAGTGAGAAGTGAAGATTAATTCAACTGGGTTAATTATCAAAAAATCAGTCTGCAGAGAAAATTTCTTTCCCAGCGCTGGTGGTTGTTCAGTATCCCAAAGCATGACAGGATACATTCTCTCTGTATTTTATGCAAAACAATGTGGGCATAGAGCACCATGGATGATGGGAGAACCCAGGTAAAGCCAGCAGAACTAGTTCACATTCCCTTGCAGATTCCCCTGGAAACACTCTAGCTATGTTCCCACGGTGCTGAACGCAATCGTCCCAAATTAATAATCCCTGCATGGACCCACACAAATCCTCATGGTCTCTCTCATCGCATCCAGCTACGTACAATCATGGTTTGGGCACATACACCTGGTTCACTTCCCTCACGCACACATATTTTGTTTCTTAAACTTAAATTTCCCTGTGAAAGTGACTTTGCTTTGTGTATAATGGGTATATAAGGTGAAGAAAACATTATGTTAATAAGATGCTGTCTTTTTTTTTTTTTAATCTAGTTTTGAGTTTGTTGTCTTTCAGTGTCATTGAACTGTCTCTTTATTCCTATTTTAAGAAAATGCATACGAACATGCTTCTGTCAATGAGGCCCATTCACTTTGGGTATTCCCAATCGAAATAGCCCTGGCTTATTTACTTTTAACCTCTCTTTGTACAGATACCTTTCTATGCCTTTAATTAAGTACGTTCCTGTGCCTGACAACCTCCTATTTCAACAACATATTCTACTTTTAGTAGAAATAAACAGCCTTCAAGATAAGATCCTTCTAAAGTGCTTCACACACTCTTCCTTCTTCTTGACCAACTTAAATAATAGCATGTCATCTACAATTTTTGTCACCTTGATTTTTCATCTACTTCTCCAGACAATGAATAAGTACATTTACCCACTCTGGTATCAGCAGATATCCTATGACACTCTACTGTTAAATTTCTTGCCATGTTGAAAATTTGCTTTATATTTTTAAATACTGTCTTCCTCTTTTCTCCCTGCAAAATTTCCCTTCCCTTATTTCCCTCTCCCTCTTTGTATGATTGTCTAATGCCCTCTCAACACACACAATCACGATTTTCTCATTTCTTCATAATTTTTCTTCCAGAAGTGGGGTGTTAAAAAGTTGGCAGGTGGCAGAGAAATCACTGGGACCACAGACACAATATGTTAAATTGTAATGTTGATACTTCCCATATCCACATCACATATTGGATGCCTATGACAAGATGACAATATGTAAGAAAGCTGATGCTAATCTGTCCTGGTTATTAACTAGCTACAAACAAGATCCCTATCTGTTCAATTAAACAGGTAAAAATTAGAAAGAATTCTAAACAAATTTAAGTGAACATTAAGGAACAACACTGTTTTCTAAATGCAATGATGCTGCTCATTTCTGATGATCTGGTTCCTTCTTTGAATTCATCCTTCACAGATTCAAGGCACTGTAATTCCCAGAAGTCATTAGCTCAGTGCAACGCTACTTTTAAAAGCACTAAATGAGTCATTTCCCCAGATTTTCCTTTCCACTTCCAAATTCTTCAGCCTGAACACGTTTTGGGCATAAAGAGGTTACTGCTTCTTGAACTGTATACAAAAAGAACTGCTAGCCTGAGTAAAAGTAAAGCTTCATTTAGCCCAAGAGACCACCTTTGCCTTCAAGGGCGAACAGATACCCAGGGAAGCGAGGGAAGGCAAAAGGTTTTCCTGAAGCTCATTCCCATTTCCCAATGATCTTTGACTAACATCTGCCTAAGCTGGGAGGTGCAACTAGACCTCCACATCTAATTTCACCTTCTGAATCTATCAGACAAGACCAGGGTTTTTTCCAGCCTGTTTTTCTCCCCTCTGTTGATACATTGGCCTCCTTGATGTCCTGTGGTAGTAAGTTTCAAGTTGAATTATTCATCGCATCAGGAAAAAGAAAAAAAAAAGAAAAAAACCCCAAAATTCTGCTATCTTATAATTTAACTGTCCTTTAGCTCCTATACGATGAAAAAAGACTCAGTCTCTATTTGCTTTCTCTATGCCACGTATGAACTCCATGCTTTTCTGTGATAGTTCCCTCCACCATCTTTTAAATTTGTGTAGTCTCCCCATATGTGGAAGCCATCCATGCTTCTGACCATCCACGTTTTTCCATTCACAGGAGGTGTGGTATGGATTTATGTCACTGAACAATAATGTTGACTTTTTTATCTCTCTTCCTTGTACGTTCCTAATATAACAACATAGAATTTAATTTACTTTCCCTGAATATTGATAATTTCAGAAAACTATGCAGAATAATAAATTAAGAATCCATCCCTGTGTACATAAAGTTAGGTTATTTTTTCCATACTTCATGCTTAACCTATTACTGAAAACAGTTTTTATCAGCATAACAATGAGGTATGTTCCCAGAGACAACAGAAGCTCTTGTGATTAAGGCACCCAAACCATATTTAGATAATACGGAAACATAACCCAATTGTACCTCAAAATCTCTGGACAACTGTAAAATAGTAATTTTCCTCTCTCAGTCCTCTTTTACATAATAGGAATAACAGAGACGCCTGCAACAAACGACCTTCCCCTGCCTCAAATAAGACATCTAGGGAAAAAGAAGAAAAATTAAAACCAGAAGTTTTCCAGGCTACAAGGTTCTGTGAGTTTTCCTCACTTCCACTTTTCTCATAACCAAACTAAAATAAGAATGTCAGCAAGTTCTTTACAGATAGAGAGAAAATCAGGTATATGCCTTCTGGATTTTTGCCAGTTAAAATTTATTTGAGAAAAGCAGGTACTTTCTACAAGGTGTTTGTAAAAAATCCTACTTCTTCAGCAGAGATAAAAAGCACTGACAGTGTTTTGATCACACATATTTTATGATAAATAATAAAAATGAGCATATTTCCCATACTGGAGATCAAGGAAGGATAGTCAGAGAGAAAGGTGAAACTCTGTTTCAATTCTTACGAGATTCAACAACACTGAAGGAGACACATCTTATTAAATATTTGTTACACTTGAATAAAAAACATACTTAATAATTAACTGGTGTGCATTTAATTAACATAATGATTGCCCAATTAAATCAAAATGAAAATTTAATTTGAGACACTTTAAGTACAAGGAGATTAAGGATAAAATATGAATATCCTGAGTCCTTAGTTTTTAGGACTGAGCGTGGAGGTGATATGTGGCAAAGTAGCTCAACCAGAATTAGCAATTTAGAATGGGTAATAAAATATTCTTTCATCTGCACCTGGCCACAGGAAGCAAAAAATGCTAAACAGGAGACAGTCTAGGAAATTTCCTCTCCATTTCAAAAGTAAAAAGCAGAAAGGACACTCTACAATCTATCCCAATCCATAATACAGGCTATGTAATCTTTTCTCACACCCTTGCATGACAGTCCTACATACAAAATAGGACCCACTTAAAGGGAGAATTTGCCAGACAAGTATATTCATTTGAAACACTTTCTATTTTAAAACTACAGAACTGTAAGGTTGAAAAGTCTCGACCAACAGGTCATCTTGCCAGGCTTTTACCTGTCTCTTTGGTGTTCCTCCTCCTAAGAGCATCAATGCCTTTTCCTCCATACAGATACCCCAGGACAATCAAGGTTTCTATTCTCTGGGACTTCAAAGGCAGCACGCTTGTATAAGGGGAGGTATTCCTACTTAAGTCAGACTGGAAGAGTTTACAGCTAGCTCAGTGCAAGGAGTTTAACAATCATTCCCAGATTTAGTGTTCTAGTAAAGCAGAGAAATCACTCTGTTACAAAAAATGGTTCAAATTCTAAGTTTCTACACCTATAGAAAAAAGCTATCTTTTCAGAATCAGAAGTTCTGATATCCTTTTCATCTAATCAGAAGTTATGATATTAAAAAAAAATACAGTAGCAGTGCCCTTTATAAGGTGCAAATACCGTTGTAAATACCACTTAACAACAGTACAAGATAAGTCCTTCAAACTTGGTTTAAAAATCACTTTTACATGGATCCTATTTAAGGAAACTTCAGAGACGAACCTCAGTTACCACTAGTTTTCTGCTTTTTCCCTACTAATGAGAGAACTATGACTGTAAGGTCTTCTTAGTAGTACAATGATAGACACGTCAATAATATTATAACCAACATAAAGCACTGCAGACAGGGTTAGGTCATTACCTGTTATATTGCAAAAAACACGAAGTGGTCCAAGAGGTCCACTTCCATCAGAATCGATGTAGAAGAAACCTGATGTCCTCCCTTGGTGTCGGTAAGCCTCACAAGATTGTTCATAGATAGCTTTAAAAGAGAGAGAGTGGTTGTATCACAAACAAGGAGAAAAGAGACATATATACGGTTTATACATGAGTACTGCTTTAATCATTGTCATAACATAAACTGTCGGTTCACCGCTGATTAGCATGTGAAAGAGTTTACTGCATTTGGATCTGAGTCCATGCTCAAAATTAGGCACGTATTTAACTACTGCCTTGTACTTAATATATGAGCAGTTAAGAGGTATCAGAAAGTCACACGTATGATCCTGGATCTTGAAAACCAGTAATCTTAAATCTCACTGCAGAAGGATTGATTTTTTTTCCACCTGCTTAAGCATGTACCTGATCATACTGACAAGGTTATTCTCCATAACAGCTTATGATTGCTCAACTAATTGTCAGCAAATACAATAAAAGAACACAGACTGACTTAGCAGATAGATTAAGACTTCCTTTTTTCTTCTTTTAAGACGGAGTTATTTGCCAGAAATAGTAATGGAAATACAAGCAAACAGAATTACCCCTAATCTTTAAGTAAGTCTTTCAGTGCTACCAGTAGCAGAAACATGTTCGGACATCATCTTTGGCTGCTGCAAGGTCAAATCTATCTTTTTCTCCCCCTTAATTTTAAGAGCATGTTCAGCTACTATTTGCACATTTGTACATGATTATACAGCTGTCCTGGTTTGGGCTAAACCAGAACTAATTCTGTTTTAGTGCTTTTACTTTTCAGTTAAATCTCTTTTAAGTAACGGCACTTTCTGAAACAGCAGCATGTTTTTCCAGACAGTGACTGCTTCTAGCAGTGATAAGACCTGATGTTTACAATCGGTACCAAGGAATGGGATCCAGAGAGGCCCTTGCTTATACTTGTTCTTAGAGCAATCAAGGTCACTGCTAAATCTTGGACTCCGTGTTGAGGTGCCGGGAGTGAAAAGGGTCACAAGCACGTAAAAGGTCCCACCTGCAGGGAGGAGCGAACCGGACAGGTGACCCAAACCTGACCAACAGAGTGTTCCATCCCATATACATCATATTCAGTATAAAGCTGAGAGATCATGGGGGTCACTCTCTCTCTTTTTCGATGGCCGACATCTGAGGAGGACTCTGTCTGTTCTTCCATGGTCAATCCCGATCCGTGCATCCCTGAATCCAGTGCCTGAGTCCAGCTCCTGCATCCCGTCCCTGTCTGCTGCTGAGTCCAGCCTGGGACTGCCCCACTGCCAGCCCTGCAGCGTGGTGGTGATGTATCGTCATCAGGGTGGGGGGGAGTTGGGTTCAATATTGGTTTTGTATCTATTTGTATATATTTGTACATATTGTGTATATTTCATTGTTTCCTTATTATTATCTTTTCTTTTATTGTTATTGTTTCATTAAAGCTGGTTTAGTTTTATTTTCCAAACAAAGTCTCTCTCCCTTGTTCTCTCCCCCTTTCCCTTTTGGGAGGGGAGAGGTGTTAACAGAGAGCGTCTGTCATTCGTTAGTGGCCAGCCCAGCCTCAACCCATGACAACAGCAAACACAGGACTTGCACAGATTGGGAGATGCTCAGTAGAACTTCTGAATAACCTATTTGTTAGCCACTGTAAATCTTTTTTTCAGGTCCCCTCAACACTTCAGGCAGCAGAGCAGTACAGTTAAACTTGATACGGCATAATATCTGCTGTGTCAAGATTGTAAATACAACTGCAAAGTTCCCAGTGCTTTTCATCTGGAATGAGATGAGATTTGCAGGAGATTTGCTGACCGAGTGCAGGGAGAGCACTTCCTCGCCAATCCCGAAATGCAGTCCCAGTCTCTCCTGCAGAAGGCAGCAATTGCTCTGCAGCAGCAGGGATGGTTCCTCATTCCCACTCCTGTGCATGCATGGACTCACATCCCTCCTTTCCTCTCATTCCTTAGAAGTAGTTTCTCTAACAACACAAACTTGAGAAAGGCTTAAATGGCCAGCCTGAAGTAGCCTTGTCTGACTGTTGTTCTGAAGAATGATATAAGATAGTTCATCACGCAGATTTTAGTGAAATATGGACATTTCTTCACTTCTGCCAACAAAACAGATTCACAGTTCTAGGGGCCCCAATGCGAAGCTGGCTATGAATTAAGAGTCTCACCAATCAATCACTTGTACCACTCACCAAAATACACTTTTCCCTTTTATATTTCTCTCATGACCAGGTAACTTTAGCAGGCAGAACATCGCTAAGTGCTAAATATGCAGAGCATTACCCTTCTCAGAGTTAAGAAGCTGCTAAAGGTACTCAGCACCTGCTGAAAGAGTGCTTTGATTAGTATCCCTCCTATAATAAATAGAATCAAGAAAGCTTCTTCCTGACAGTCATTAGCCTAATGTAGAAAGCACTGTAAGAGTCCAGAAGATCTCTAAATTCCCCCTCTGATAGCTGGCCAAGAGTACATATTAAATGCAAATAAAATAAAATTCCCAAACCAGAACCTATTCTTCCACCATTCAGAACCTGAGGGGCTAACAGAGAGTCCCTCAGTCGCCAAAGTGCTGACAAAAGCAAGTGGGATATGGAGGGTCAAGAGAGAGACTGTAACAGGCAATTAAGTAAGCAATCAAGGAATCACAGTTTGATCAATTTGCAAAGTTCTCAAACTGCAGTTCACTTAGTGAATTTGCTGTCATCATCATTACAGGACACTTTATCTTGTCTCATTAGGGAACATGCCAATTCCTTTCCCTGAATTGTTTGCTGAGTATTTTTGAAGACAAAGGATGGTGCAAGGGGTACAGACATAAAACTAATACGTTGTCAGTGAACTCGCACAGCTAGAAACTCATTCTTCATCACACACTTTTTCTTACTAAGTGTTTTGCTGCTTCTTGACTGTCATTTTGGCTGGAGCCCAGATATACTTTTTTCAAATTAATAAGGAAAGATGTGAAGATTCAGCCATTAATAATATGGGCAGATGCAAACAGAGATGATCTACTCACCTTTAAACGGCTCCTTTGTCACTGCAACTTTGGCAAAAAAAAGTCTGTAGAGAGCTAGAAACCAGGCTAGGGGTGCTCAACTGGTATAAATTTGAAAGGACGCACAAGCTTCAGTGAAACTACAGTTAGTCTGCCAGAAGAAAATCCATTCTGGTATGTTTTCCTTTTGGCTATATGAGAATTCCATCAGTAAATACTAGGGAGTAGCAGAAGAAGCAGGAAAAAGCTATAAACCTCAAGCTCTAGCACATAAAACACATTCTAACTATCATGACTTAGAGAAAAGCTATTTTGGTGCAGTTTATTTTGTAGCTGCATGCTGAAAGTTTCACATGTCTGTATCTCAGGCATTTGCTAGTACAGACTTCTAGACTGGATGGGCAATTGCTTTTAGTTCTCTTTTTTTTGCTATTTTACGCTGTATAAATACATCAAGGAGAAAATTATATTTGTTTTCCAGTCACAGACAGATGCCCCCACAGACATTTCAAGTGCACCCTACATTCCAAGCTCTGCTCAACGTCTTTGCAGACTGAGCTGATCACGTGTTTCAGAATAAAGTTATGCAACTCCATTTGCTGAAAAGGGCCCTATTACTCCAATGACAACAACTTGAAGCTGTCTTTGTGGTTCAACGAAAGACAAGATCTCTTTGAAGTTATTCTTCTCTTTATGCAATCAGAAATATCATACAAAAGTAAAAACCAGATGAACAGTCAGTTGTGACTGTTAAGACCCCAGAGCCTTAACTTCAAAAACTGCCTTCATATTTATGTTCCATTTTGTGCCAGACTTCTCTGATGTAGATGTAGTCATTTTGGGAACAGTAGGAAAACATTATTGTAGTTGTCATTAAAGAGTCCACCAATGGTTTATATACGTAATAGGGCCTCACCTTTTCAAAAAACAAGCACCAACTGTAATGGTGGAACTGTTGACGAATGAATACATTTGCAGCAATTACACTTTCTTAAGAAAGGAGAGGTGTTCATCAGTTTATTCAGAGTAGAACCCATGAACAATATTCAAGCATTATTTTTAAATAAAAAAAAACAAACCACAAACAAAAAAAAGTGACTTTATTCCTCTCTGTGATGCATTTTAGTAGTCTTTATACTTTCACTCCTTCAAGTTTGCTTTCAGATTTTAAAATGTTCACCAAAATGGGACCAAACCAAAACCAATGGTCTTTATAGGCTGCTCATGCAAAGCTTGTTTTCTCATTAAAATGCTTATTCAAGAATAAAACATAATTTCAAAAACAAAACCTCTAAGTTATCTTTTGTCTCAAAGAAGCAAGATCAGTTTTCCTTCTCTAACCCTCCCACACTTTTTTTGGACTAATTTTGACTTACACCAGCCATTGAAGATAAAACGATAGTTTCCAGCTACATTTGTTTCACTGAGCCAGAACTACTGAAAATCACAGTTTATGACTTCCAGCCCCTGCTGTGTCTCCTCAGGCCTTTTTGGGAACGAGCTGCGCTGCCACACAACAGCACTGCTGTTCCTGCTACCGCGCTCCCGCAGGCGGTCAGGATGAAGCTGCTTGCTTCATGGAGTTGCATTACGCTAGTGCTCGATGGAAAGAGATGCCAGCAGCACACATGAACCCATGCTACCCCCCTTCAAGCGTGGCTTGGACCAGTCAGGTATGGCAGGTAAAACAGGTACGGCATTAGGGTAAACCACAACACAAGGCAAAAAACAAAGTATAAAAGGTGTCACAGGGGCAGAGTTTGGCTGATGGGCTATTGCTGATTACAGTTGCTACTCCAGGAAGACAAAAAAATAGAAACAGCTTGACTCCAAGCTCCCAGATTTACTAAAGGAAATTGGACAACAGCAATATCTGTTTTACTCGGTCACAAAGAGACTGGATGTCTTTTACTGCCTCCCCCCCGCCCCGAATCACTCATAAGCTATAACATTGGACTTCATGCCGACATTTTTGCAGTGCTCTTTAAGGATTTTTTTTAAAGGCTACTACTTTGTTTAACAAAGAAATTTAAAATCCTTCCAGAGCTAGCTACTGAAACTGATGCAGCCTGAGAGTCCCATTCTTCATACCAAGAGCTGCTTCCCTAAGTACGATATGTGCTCTTGCCTACCGGTTAGCATGAGACGTGCCGATGGTGTTCAGGCATGCACAACACTGACAGAGCTCAAGATATCTATCTCCCAACTCCTTCTAATCCTCTGTGAAACACATACACCCAATTTCTCCCTGAGGTATCTCTTCTAGCCTTAAGTATCTCAAATTAAACTAGCTTTTCAGCTCAACAACTCATCCCATCAGAGCATTCATTTCAAACACTGCTTTAGTCACTGATCATAACGGCCATATTTTATTTCGGTTCTCATTTCTCATCTTTTCAGGTGCTTAAAAATGGTTTGTCAAACTTTGATCAGCATTTATAAAATAAACACTTTATCGCCTATCAGATCAACATCATCCAGTTCTACAGGTTCTCTTATGTCTCCTGGGATATAAAGATTCATAAACTCA
Source organism: Leptosomus discolor (assembly GCF_034619465.1). Lineage (NCBI taxonomy): Eukaryota > Metazoa > Chordata > Aves > Leptosomiformes > Leptosomidae > Leptosomus > Leptosomus discolor. Next base: position 15,506,832 of record NC_141395.1, on the reverse strand, counting down.
AAAATCAAAACTATGGATCTGAAACATACACATCACATATATTTTCAAGCCACACACACTACATCCCTACAGAAGCATCCTAGCAGAACTATAAATATGCACTTTGATTTTTCAAGGTTCAAGCTACAAATCCATGATTCAGACTTCAATGCCAGAAAGGCATTAAGACATTTTAATGTAATTACAACAACCTATTTTGACCTTTTGTGTAAAATCAACAACAGCATTTCATTTCCTAATTCTTGCATCAAGACACTTATGGATGGTCAATGAGAGCATACGCAGTAGCTCTCTGCACCCTGCAGTCAGGTCTGACAGGGCTTGGGTCGCTCTTAGCTTGGCTCTGCAATTGAAGCTTTAGCCTTGAGTCAATACACTGCGAGAGCCTGACAAGTTTTAAACACGAGCAATTTCATCACTGTTCAGCTCTCTGAAGTATCTTGAGCCTGTGCATCCAACTGTTTTAATTACAGTCCTTAAACCAGAAGGGATTGTTTCACTGCCATAGTTGAAATCTTTAACAGCACATGGCTAAGCACAAATGTTTGCAAGGTCAAACTTCCATCGTCTCCAATAAAACATGTCTTATATTCAGTTTTTCACTGACTACATGTTACTATATTGACATTTGGCTTCCAGTTTTACTTTTGTCCTAACCAGTTCACCTGCAGTCTCCATGACAGCCTTCACTAAGCACACACTTACTGTTTCATTGTGGAGCTCCCTGGCAGATAAGCTTTTAGCTTGCCTCAGTTTTCCTGAGTACTTAACAACTGTTTCCTTTGCCCCCATGTTCCTAACTTATAAAACCTCTCCTCTCTCTCCGACCCCTTTGATTTTGTTTTTAACACCCAGTTCTACTTCAGCGAAAAAAAAAAAAAGAAAAAAGTTCTTTACGAAAAGGCTTGAACTTCTGCAAATAATCCCCATGGAGCAATATAGTTAAAGCCCTCTCTCTTCAATGGATGAATGAACTTGTTATTCACTCAGTAAGATGCACTTCTTACCCGTATTTAAAATAGTGCTGGCTGTTGGACTTAGTGCAAAGGTTACAGTGACACCCAGACTTCAGTTTTACTACTGGGAGACCAGGCAAGGTAAACCTCTCTCCCCTCCACCCAGCAATGTGTTACTGGCATAGATACAACCAAAAGTGTCAACTCCAAATCAAAACCAATTTGGTTAGTTGGGTGTTATCAGAGGACTCTGTCTTTTTCAAATTTAATGGACACCAAGATAACTTGTCTTAAAAAATAAAATTAATTAAAAGTAAACCTTAAAATTCCTAGTATTTCTTTCCTACTGTATTTCAAATTACTTTGGAAATTGATCACGCACATTTCATTGCAAATACTCTGAGCTACAGAGTCAGAATTTGAGCTGTACTCGTTATGATTATCAAAACGAATCCTGTAGTATTGCTGTTTCTAGATTGGCTTCTCATAATCTCAAAGTAGCTGATAATTTTCAATTTCTCAGAGGGAGATAACATTTTGTGGTGATATAATAAATAAGATACATTAAAGAGACCTAATTCTTGATTTCTTTAGGAGGTGCTGACACTGTCCACTCCCCAGCAAAAACACAGCAGCGAGATGCATGTTGCTTTTACAACTTCTAACAACTGCACAGTCACAACAAATTGTAGGCAGAATACTTACTGCCAGATCATTTGGGACTCATTTCATTGCTTTGTAATTCTTTGCACCTTAGATTCGGAGAGTAATAATAACCCCTGATAAGAATTATTATTATTGTATTCTGAGGTGAAAACTTATGTACTGGTTAGACTGGAAAGACCAGTATGAGCTGGGGACTGTTTGGATCTGCAACCAGTCCTGGACTGACCTTGGACAAATTGATACACACAAATGCCAACATAGACTGAATGAAGCATTCTCACCAAAACGCTCAAGAGCTCCTGGAGGCAGATTGGAGATGAATGTTCCACCCTCTGCTTGTACACTTCAGGCCTGTCTGTAAGATTTCTTCTTACAGACGCGGAGTAATGAGTGTTCAATCAAGGATTTTTCTAAATAAATCAAGCAATGTGCAATGGGAGGTTTCTTCTTCTCATTCTGATTGCAGAGGGACTAGTACAGGCAACGAATTTTGGGAACAATCATCGTTCTCACCCTTAAAACACAATTGTCTTGTTAAATGTCAGAAAATGAAATCTCTACTCTTGAAAACTGGATTTTGACAGCTATGCTGTTGACAGACTAGAACAGTCTCTACAGTGATGTGCCTGGGTGACAGATGGCTTATTTTTCCTTTTTAAAATATGTATTTACTCATCTGATAAAGAATGTGTTACTTCCATAGATAGCTTTAAAATTACTTTTACGACAATGTCACCCAACTGGATGTTCAGCAGGGAACCTTCCATTACACTTGGGGATAAGACAATTTCCTACAATTCAAGCTAAGGCTCCCTCTGGCCTGTGTATGAAAGGTCACATCAGCCCGTCCTCCCCTGTCACTTCCCTGCTGAGGACTGAAGGCGGCTATGTCAGTCACATACCCCAGCGGCCCCTGCCCGGTGCTGGTGCAGGTGACCTGCTGCTGCAAGAAAGCAGTCAGGGAGACCTACACCATTTTAAGAGCAGTGTTGGAGGGAAAGGAGAAATCAAAGATTTGAAGGGCACTGCACAAAGCATGGTAGTTCAGCCTTGCTCTTGAAATTATTGGCATCCCTGTGGTGATGGTCACACCTGACACAGGCAGGCTTCAAAAGGGATTGAGCTAGTCCCCCACATACTGTGTTCTGCTGTAAAGTCCCGAAGTGGAATATTCTCTGTGTTATTTATAAGGAAGTGTCAGGCAAAGAGAAAACCTTTTTTTAAATTAACACCACTGAGAAATGCAGATATACAATTTTCAGATACACAAACTGAAGGGAAAGCATTAATAAGACAGTAACCTCTTACAAAATAAACAATGAAAATTCATATGCCAGAAGCATGGTGTGAACAAAAATATGCAGGAACACCGAGTACAGTACTGAAAGCTTAATATGAATATTAAATGTGTTTTGTTTAGTCAAAGAACACCAACGAGTTTAAATACACATGGAAAAAACCTATTCCAAGAATCTCAGACCAGAAAGTTGGCTACTTAGGAAATCCAAATTAAATGACCAGACTCACTGTTAGACAGCTGACAGACTGAAACTCTCTGAACCTCATTTGTCCACCCAGCAAACTGTGTACGCATCTCCCTACCTTGGAACGTACCACTCCCATGGCTGGCACTTTAGAATGCAGCTCCAGTACTGCTAATGCTCTGGCTAAAACTACATTAAGATTTTCAGATAAAAAATGATATATGCAGTAAGCATATTAATATTAAAAATAGATTTTCAAAGCCTGAAGTTATGTTAAGTTTATGTCATATCAATGACTATATGACATTTCCATTATTGGATGGATTTTTCCTCCAGCGATTACCTAGGCCAACAAGACACATGCCTGTATGTGCAAGATAGATCACACATTAAAGCAAATACCCAGAATTAAATTACATTCTGTTAATTATCACCTTGCAAAGCTTGGGACATGTTGACATCACCAGAACAAGAAGAATAAACCCATTATTTTATATTCCTCATCATCTTTTATATCAATGTTCAGCACTCTTCAGAATAAAAAAATGCACACAAGACTAAAGGCCATCTGAAAACAATCATATACAGAAATAAGGGAAATACAGAAGGGGAAGATGAGGCTTTCTAAGGGACTAACATAACTCATAGAAAGGGGAGATTACTAATCATTACCTTGCAATAAAGTCATAACATTCTGTATCTCAGGGCCATTTTACACTGGTCTACTGCTTTCACCATCACATGGTAATTACAAGGAGAATTAATAGTATAAGAGAGATGACTATGCAGGTTTTAAACTATGACCTTTGAATTGAAAGTATTTTGTATATCTATACACCTGTAATTCCTCTCCGTTTCTCTCTCTCTCTCTCAACCTGTAATTTTGATCTAGCTTCAGTTGCCTACTGGATGTCTAAGCTAAGACAGCCTCCCTCTACACACGACAGATGCTGGCATGTTTCAAAGGTGGTCCATGAACTTACCATGGACACTGTCTCACAGTGAGATTGGTCAAGTTCAGAAAATAGCTCACGCTGATATAGATAGATAGATAGAGAGAGAGAGCTAAATATAAAGAGAGTAGACCACTATCTTCGATTAGATGTCACAGTACCAGACAAGAAAAAACAGATGAGCTGAATCCCACCCATACCTGTTTCCCAAGCTATGTAGTAACATCAGTATTTCTATCTAAAAGAGGCAAACATTACATTAATACCTATTTTGCTATGGTTCACACATGTGATTACATAAAGGATCCTCTCCTATCTATCTGGATTATATCAGACTACTTCAATATCTGATGGATCAGCAGGCTACTCACCACACTGCAGAAATGGGGAAAGTATCTATCATTAAAAAGGCTTCAGCTGAGCTAATTTTCCAACCTATTTAAATACAAGCTGTGTGGAGCACACTTAAAAGACAAATGAAAAAGCAAAACCATGCAACTTACAAACTCAAAATAAGATTGCATCCTCAAAGTGCTGTCCTAGCTACACATCAGCTCAAGCAGCAGCGAACAGTTCTTTCAAAAGAAAGAATCCGCACCATTTCAGTAGATGATAGATCACACACTTTCTAAAATATGTGCAAATTGGATCTTATTCCCAACAGAGGAGAAGAAACTAAGGCACAACAAAATTCATACACTAGCAAATGTAACTCACCCACTGTTGGCTTAATTTCCTATAGGGTTATTCCATGACTCCCAGTTTCCCCAAACTGCAGGCAGCGAACAGTCTGCACAAGTTCTACATTTCCCATCAAACTGCATGTCCACATGCATTTGTGACAGCTAGGCACTAGCACGTGTTTTGGAGTTTCACAGCTACAGATAGTACAGAGATGAAAACATAATTGCTAATCAGTGCTGTGACTAGCCAGCAAGAAGATGTGAATTGAACTGGAAAGTGGAATGATTAGGTAAATCTAAATCTTCTTTCCCTATTGGAAGGAAACCAAACCAAACCAAAACAAAAACACCCCCAACAAGGCTTGGAAGGTATTAATAATATTCCACATGTGGCAGCTTGTGAAGGATTAACCATTACTAAACAGAGAAATGGACTTATGCATCAGAAAATAAGGTTTGCAAGAAACAAACTACCTGTTTAGAAAACATTCAGACTCTGTCCATATGTTACTGAAACCCAGAAAACACCAAGGGGTTTTAGCACTATTTTAAATACATTTACAGCTAAGTTGAGAGAAGAGGAGGAGAACAGAAGCAGGACCAGACAAGACTTCAGGGTGAAAACTGTCTGCCAGAGAACAGCTATTTAACAGGACATCACCCCACACCATTCAGTGGTGGAACCTCAACTGGATCAGGTAGATTGCCATACCTCCTGTGACAGTTTCAGAGCTTTCAGCATCAGAAGGGATTTTGCGTGAGCAGAGGAACCTCAGGTTTGCAGAAAATTGACTAGATCTCAGAAGATTGTATTAAGGACATGTCTAGCCTCAGCTAGTTCTTTATATGTATCTTGAGATGTGCACTTTTACGGCATCCACATGTTTTGAATTTCAACTATACCAAATTTTCAGTCATGACAGACACAATCTTCTCCCACATATCTGATGTGGTCATGCAGACATTGTTCCAGCTGTGTCTTCTGTCAACTTACTGTTTTGCCTTGCCACTGTCTATTTCCCCTCTGTTGCATGTTGCATCAAACGCAAACTATTTATCTTTGCTCTTCATGACATATTTACAACTTAGCTACCTGTCACGACTCTAGCATTTGCCCTGTCGAAAATGTCTAACTCTCTGGCCATAGCCTTATATTTTTCAAACAACCACATTATTGCTTTCTCCCATGTCACTCCTTCATGCCTGCGAGCATTCAACTTCTTCATCTTTTTAATCTCTACCTTATGACTTTTTGCCTACAACAAAGCCTAGCAATAATTATGTACCTGGTAAGCAGAAACTGCCACCTATGATGCTGATGAAGACACTCTGGCACTCCATCACCTGTGCCCCTGTGTTTTTCCCCTTAAGAAACTTAACTGCAAACTCTTCAGAGCAGGGATAGTCTGTATCGTTAGCTGTTCCTCACAGTGGGATCCAGTGTGGTCCATGAATATTTGGAAGAAACCACTAAGATTGCTTAGGTATCAACCACAAAATGTATTTCAACATTTTACAGATGATGACAGTAAGGTAAGGGACAATGTATCTTCAGATCTCAGTTCTTAAAATGGTAAGATCTCCCACTCTGAGCTGGTAAAACATAAATCAATTAATTCTGGTTAGCAGATGCACGTCATGCAGTTCTTCCTGAAAGCACGGCAAGGAATGGGTCTTTTTATGTTGTTCAACCAGTGGCACCCACCTCTTACAAACACAAAAAGAAGCAAAACCCACACTGATGCAACTCAGACAGAAAAGAAATCCAGCTGACAGTGAAACTCTTCACACTATGTTTGAGTTGCAGCGCGTTGCCAGTTAAATCTTTCTACTGTTGCTGCACGGACTTGGGTCTGAAGGGCAGTTTAATAAAAGAAATAGCCTCTCCAAAGTGGTACAAGTTCAATTTCAGGCCTGTTAGCCTCAGTGTTCTAGTAAAAATCAAAATCTGTGGAGATAATGTTTCAAACTTTAAGAAATTATATGTTTTACTTGATAGAACTACACTGAATTACATGATTGGAAGAGCTGCCTGTACACTGAGGATATTCTGGAGTTACGCTGTGATCAGATCTGCAGCTTTCATTCACCTGCTGCAAGGTACTCCTGCACGTCAACCACTATCAGCTGAAAATGATAACATCTCTTGTTCTGCAGGTTTCTTATCAACAGTCTGCATTTGCCCACCAGCTTTGAAATGGTTTCATTGCACGTTTCAAGCACATGAATGCATTTCTCCAGATTAATGTTGCTGTTTATCAGCATTGCTTGGCTTACAGGGCAGCTGGCTCTACAATCTAGGTGGAATCCAATTAGCTGTTGATAATATGGTTGTAAATAAGCTGAGAAGCTGAATAGCTGTGCATCACGTGTGCGGAGCTTGGTCTGCTGGAAAGTCTTAACACAAGATCTTCCTGAGAAACTTTTCAGAGTATTTTTTACATCAGTGAACCTTAAATACCTGCAGCTATATATGTGCCTTTGAAAGCGCAGACATGAGTTCACAGAAGCGGGAGGCTTCACTAACTCCATGCAAATGTCTGTGGGGAAAACTAGTCATGAACCAGTTCTCTGCAGTAATGAGATGGTCTCCTTTGGACACAAGCCACACTGAGCTGGCACAGACATAGTGAGCCTCAGGCCCTGAGCCAATATGACAGTGCCAATGTAGCCCAGAGATTAGTGTCCCTAGTCAGTTGGATGGTCAACAGCAACAGGCCTCTTCGTTCCCCAGGGAGCCTCTCCCTTCTCACCAACTGATTTGGCCATCTAGTTTTGTATCAGCCATCAACTGGTATACATACTCTCCTGTGGCCTCAGTTGCTGCAGGTACTCTGGGTTGAGTTTCGAGGTTTTGAAGAGGGATGATGCCTTTTGGAATGACAAAGTCATTGGAGAAAAAGTAAACGGTCTTTTCAAAACTGTCAACTCAGCATTTTTCTTCCCATCCCTCATCTGGTTTGGCATGACTTCTGCACCAAGCCTTTAGCTTCCTTTGTGGTTACAAAGTAGAGCTCAGGTGATGAATCTATAAATAGACCACTCAACAGCCTCTCCCATCAGCTGCAGACCCCACACCACAAATGATTTCACTGTTAATTAGCAAACCATTAAAGCCTCCAGAATTACAGTACGGTTGCCAATATTCTCAGCTTCAAACCACTAAGTACCTTTTCTTCTCTTCTGCTTTTTAGCTCAACATGGAAAAAAATGCATCTCTCGCCAATTTCATCCTATCTGCGGTCCGAGTGCTGAAACACCTGGAGTGGTTATAATTGTATTCCTGGAATTGTTATTCTTACTTTTTTTTTTCCTCTTTATTTCCAGTGATAGATCAGGAAGTTTACCTTCATTTTCTAACTGTTTTCCCTTTTAGTCAGCTGTATGAACAGGCTTTATTTTGGCTTCCCCTTTCTCTATTTTTTTTTTAATTAGAATTGCCAGCATTCTGTGCCTCTACTGTTTGATACTTTTTTAAAAACATTTAAAACAACATTCCTTTCACTGTGGATTTCAGTAGCTGAATGCTTCATGTACTGCCACTATTTCAGATATCGTATCCTTGTTAATAGCAGCTGTTCAAATAATAGTTCAGCAAAACTCCAAAATTATAAACTGTTGAAGATGAGGTTCTTGCAACATGAACTTTCAGATAATCTAAAACCAAAGAAGCCTATGGTGCCAAAACTGGTGCACAGCCCCCAACACAGATTAAAATCACCCAGCTCAGCCCAGCTAAATTGAACTAAATGTCTAATGACCAATGTGTCTATCGTGTATGTAACGTAAAACAATTTAAGATTCTCCAAATCAAAGTATAATGTGAGAAAAAAAAATTGGAAAATTAGTAAAATTAATCTGGTTCTGTTTTCTCCAAAATATCTGTCAAGAAACATGCATATTTGCAAGTAGATTCCTGTGCATTCCCAACCCAGTTCTTGACCTGTTCAGGTCATGTCAGAACACGCTACATCCTACAATACGATGTGATCTCTCACAAAGCTCCTCTCTAGTTTCTGTGCACCTTGACATACCAGCTGTAGTAGAAAACACTATACATGTGGATTTACTTACAGTTATGACACGTAGCTCCCATGTAGCCTGTATCATTACAATTGCAGTAAAAGGTGGTCCAGGACTGAGAGCATTTTCCTCCATGTTCACAGTAGTTGGGTAAACATCTAATTGGAAACAGTTTTAAAAAAATGCAATTAATTATAAACATTTCTGTAAAAATAACGTGCTGGAAAAAAATAATTGTAAAACTGTCTCAACTCCTCATGCAGGCAAGAGTTTCCTAGGGTTGAATCATTGTATAGTACCTGAAATAATTACTTATTCCTCTGATCTGTGATTCACTTCAAACACAAGCACTCAAGACAACAACATTTAATGTATCGAGCAAGTAGGTAAAGGTAACCCTCAATAAAAACATACCACTTGTCCTCCACTTGTTAGCAATTAAAGCATCACAAAGTTTCCAAGCACAGAGAAGGACAAGTAACAGGTGAAAATGCTACTGAAATCTTGTTTCAAAGGAGAATCCCCTGTTCTCTGATTTAAACAGGTATCATTGCTATCAAAATTGGGCTGAGTTACATTTGTGGTAACATAAACAGCATGAAAAGCTCAGAAGTGAAAAGAACAATATGCTTCAATTATGAGTTCTATACTCTCTCTTCTTTCCCTCATTTTAGATTTTAGTTGGTATGCCTCTAAAGTATTATTAGTGAAGCAAATTATTAAAAGAAGAAAGAGGCACAACAGCATGCAGCTTGGGAAGTGAACAGAAACAAAAGCTGCGGGAGATAAATTCAGTCTTCGGGACAAGAAGTGAATGCTGATCTGAACTACACTGGTGTAAGCACAGGCAGCGTAACAGTGTTACACCAGCCTAAATGGAAACCGAGACTGTTCTATTGTTTGCCTTTTCTTTCTTTCTTTCTTCCCTCCCCCCCCCCCCCCCTTACTGAGTAGTATCTTAGATAATCTCTTTTACCCTGTACGTTTGACTTTTGAAAAATGAGTAGCTTGTTTATACCACTGATTCAACCGTGATGGGCAGGCAGATAGAAAACAAGCAATCAATAGATCACATACACACCAGCACTCCATTAAGGTTTGCTTTGCTTAAACTGAGCTTCAAAACCCTTTTTATGGCCTGGATTTTTCAGTGGTGTTAGTGGTGAAGTCCTTGATGCTATCTAGGTTTATACTAGCTGAATACATGATTTTATTGTAGTTCATTTCATCCTTAGTAAATGTTTTTGTATTTAAGTGTGCATATTGCCTTTAACTGTGGCTTTCAGTCTATTTCTTCTAGAATCCTTACAATTGAAACACATCTCATGCGCAAGCAGAAAACCTGCATCAATAATGTCCACTGTCTTCACCAGCCTCCCAAGCCCCACCAGCCAAGCATTCAACCTACTTGAGTCCAAGGCTGTTTAGAGCTGCAAAATATTGACAACCCAAAAAGACCTGTTTATGCACATAGAGGCCTATCAGACTAACCTCTTGTCTTCAATATGCTGTACACAAGAATGTGCATATACTCGTCTGTATAAGTGTGAGCCTAAGATTTGTTCTAGAACTCAGGTTTACTTGATTGCTGTTTATACCACCGTACATTAAACTATAAAGATCATATAAAATATTAATATGAAAGCTTAATTAATTTTTATTAATGCTTACTCAATTATTACAGTAATTATTTATTATTCAAATATGAGAGACATAAGGAATTAAAGAAGAAAGTATGTTATTTAAAAGTATCTAACATCTTTTAAAATAATTATAAGATGTATTGGTCTTATAAAAATCATTGTTATGGCTTCTATTAATCATTGTGCTCAAATACAAAATGAGGAAAGAGAATGGGAAACACATGCCTGGTTTTCCAGCTTTTTTCAGGGCTGCGGAGAACACCTTGTTTCTAAAACAAGAAAGAAACAAAGGGGACAGACAAAACTTTTGAGTTTGCCCCATCTTTACAAGGCAGGAAGTCTGAGAAAGGATGAGATTTTGGCTTTTAATGGTATGTTGGGAAATCATCTAACAGATCCTTACACCCTGCTGTTACAGTGACAGCCCAGCCAGTCCCTCTGCCGTTACATCTGCTCTTGGCAGTGGTGAAAAGAGATTTAGAGGCTTTGGGGCGATACTGAAGAAAGCAAGAGAAGCCTAAAGGATGGCACAAACAGGACTGGCTGGTGCGTGATCTGCAGGACTGTGTCTGCTCTCTAGAACCAGCAGCTCCCCAACAGCTTCATTCCAGAGGCTGCAGGAGAAGCACAGTTATTCAACAGCTCTATGGTGATATATATGGATATTGCCTGTAAGAGCAGATCTGCTCATATTTTGCTTTGGTTTTGCCTGCCCTTGGCCTCAGCGTAATGCCTTTACTTCTACCTGCTATTTGGTAGCATAAACATTCATTTATGTCACTTGTACAACAGCAGTAGTTATATATACATCACAGGGGTGCTGCCACAAGAAACATCTGATTTTAATAAAGCTCTTTGGAGAGGTAAAAAGAATAGTACTGTGTTATTATCACAATTTACCTCATCAGTGTAACGGACAAATATGCTTTCGGCCTATTTTAAGCTACCTTTTATTAATTAAACCAATGCAGCAGAGCTAATTACTAGTCATTTGTGGTTTGCCAAAGGCCTGCATCAGAGGCTTAGCCACATTTATTCCCTTAAAACAGTTTCCTTTTAAAAGCTTTACAAAGTTGAAGGTCACTTCTCATTTTCTACTTGTCTTACAAATGCAGACACTTTTTCTTCCCCCAACAATGCACAAAATGCAAGTCGAACTAGACATGTAAATTTTTAATTATATTCATAAATTCAGAATTAAGCCCTTTTTATTCCTTAGTCTATTTGCTTTAATTAGCACCAACTGCATTGATCTTGTTTTGGTCAGATAACTAACCCTTCTAAGAGCTTACGAAACAAATTTCTTTGCAACTCTAATAATTACCATAATCCCATTCTAGCTGAGCAGTTGTGTCTTCATTAGAAGAAAAATTCATCCTAATTGTCAGAGAACTCAAAATTAAGAAATAGCTATGATTAAAATTAATCAAGGCATGGATATATCACAGATTGTTCCATTTGCTAACTGTCCTGGATCCTCATGTTGAAGGATTTAAATACATATGATTTAAATACATATAATTTAAAATATAAATTAATATTTGCATTCTAGTAGAATCAAGCAATTTTAGCAACACATGCAGTGGTACCACAGAAGGTTTCATAGACAAAAATTTGCACCAGGCAGCCCCCGACCTATGTGCAATTGAAATGAACAAACATATGAACTCAATTTTTGCGAGTATCATAAATGGGACATTTTGAAATTTAATGATTTGCCTAAGACAGTTTGTGACAGACCAGGGACTCTGATCCTCCAGATTTCAAAGTAATTCATAGAACATATGGTGAATGAATCTTATAAAAAATAAATGAAGCAAATAAAATTTTCCCTCCTTCGGCCAAGCTGGGAAACACACACCTTAGCCATCTAAGTGAGCAATATGCAGAGCCTGCACAAAAGCATTCACTGTCCTTAGATGAAACATTGACCTCCAAAACTGTATGTGAGCTTCCTTTGAATTCAAAGGACAAGCTACATAGACATTAGAGGGCAAAATTTAGCCCTTTGATAGAAATGATGAAGAAATAACAATGACAAAATTATTTGAGTGGGAAGGCTGAAGGAGTTCTACACATTTGATGTTACACTTGACTGGAAATAAACCCAGTACTTTCAATAAGCACTTCTCAGATTTTGTTATAGTCAGCACAACACATCCTGCCTGCACCGTGCTCTATTCTTCCCAAATAAAGAGGAAAAAAGGGAACTATCAGAGAGAGAAAGAAAAAAGGAGCACAGCCCTCAATATTAAGATTGTCAATACACGTTGTCTTGTGACAACCACTAAATCCCTAAAACTCAATAATGCTGTAACAAGAAAACACATGAAATTTAGAAGTTTTTCTATCAAGAAAGCATTTGTCTAAATATTATCTCAAACTCATTTTATTTCAGCATGTTTTCCTATTTATGGGCTGCAGCTATTTCATGTATAATTAACAAAATATAACATTAACTGATGCGTTCCTGTGTGATCTACTCTAGGTGGTCCTGCTCTGGCAGGGGTGTTGGACTAGGTGATCTTTCGAGGTCCCTTCCAATCCCTAACATTCTGTGACTCTGTGTGGTAGGCATGCATGTATGTTGAAACTCACAGTGTTACTGTAACAGACTATAATTTGCTTCAGTAAAACAGTGTCTTTCCACTAAACTCAATAGATTGAGGACAATCTGCAACTGCAACAATTTTAGCCCTGCGCTGCTGAGCCATAAACCTGTGAAATTCCCTGCCAAATGTTGTTTTGGATACAAGAAATGGGTTAAAGGGGAGACTAGATAAGTGTTTCAAAGATAAATCCACCAATGTTGCTACATAGACAAGGTGTTACAACTTCAGGATTTACCAAGGGGAAAACAAACTAAGATCAGAGAGCCTTAGAAAACAAAGTACCACAGGAGCCCGTCCCACTCTTATTTTCCCCTGGATGTCTGTTTGTAGCAAAATAGTGGGCTAAGTATCCTCAAGTAAAGGGAGAAAGGAGAACTACTAAAGCCAGAGGGAAGAAGGGGGAAAAAGTGAAAAGAATATTAAGACAGTCTGCAAAAGAGTTAACACTCTCCAGATCTTTGGTTTTGTCAGCACACATTCCCTCCTCATCACCAGACCTCCCAACACCTCACTTCTCTTGCAAATTCAGAAAATCGAACAACAACTTTTAAAAAAGTGTTGTGGCATACTTAATTTTTTTCTTTTTTAAGCCATTTACATTTTCTTCCCTAAATTTATTATGTTATGAGAATTCATGGAGTACAAACAGAACAAGAGTAATGTGAACAAAGACAATTTTTCTTTTCCATGCTGGAAATCATTGACTGAATAGATGTTAAAAAAAAAAAAAAAAAAAAATCTAAAGAAAAAAAAAAAAAAAGGGCATTTTTGTCATTGTAATAATTTGCCACAAAAGTAGGTTTTTCTTCTGAGATTTGCAAAACCTGATGACTGAACTTTTAATAATTATTTCCATTGCTCACCACCTTAGTTCTCAGACTTTGCACTTGCATGCCACTGTGAGACCAACATTTAGAAGATCTGAACATTGATGCCTACTGCTCTCAGGCATATGGCTAGGACAGAAATGTGGGAAGAGGTTTTTCTGGGATTGGCACAAGTGAGGGGAAAAGAGCCTGTTATCTATGCCTTAGAGAAAAGGCATTTTTTAAGATTTGATTGCTTTGTTGTTAGAACACCTACATTTTTAAGAGAGGTAAATGTGCTGACAGTTTGGCTTGGCATCAGCAGAAAGGATTTTATATAAATAAATTTGAAAATGAAAAAAGGGAAACAAATAAACCATCCTGTACAGACAGCTGTTCCATTTAGAATTCATCATTTTACAAAGCAAAAGCAGAAAAGCCATCTGCAAAAATCAAACAAACAAACAAGGACAGGATATTATATCTGACATGCATCCCCACAGTTGGCCTTTAATTTACCAGGGGGTTGCACATCCCATGTATTTTGACTCTAAAGGAATAGCAATGGAGGTGAACTCTATTCAGGTCCCCCCAGAAACTCAACCCAAGTTGGATTCCAAAAGGCACTTAAGTAGCCCCCCATCAACATTCAAACTGCCTTCTTTCTCCACAGGGGTCTCATTCAAGGCAAATCCCCTCTCTAGCACTAGTCTGAAGTCCCTCCACTCTGTGTCAAAGACGAAAGCTAAATACTTCCAACTCCAGCGTCTTTCCACATGTATAAGTTATTGCAGTTATAAGGAGGAGTTCACCCTGCTCAAACCAGTTCTGTAGTTACCCCTTACACCATTTACTAAACACATTTTAAAGGACCAGGTCAGCACTGCTCTTAGTTACTCTGCAGTGTCATCAGGTAAATTAGGTTTGAATTCAGCACCATTTTCTTGCTTCATGTGAAAATAAATGAACAAACTTATCTGGAAAAGAACAAGACTACATTAAAATATGATCTGTCTCCAATTCAGATGTGGTGATGTGAGTGTGGAGATGAATCTGAAAAATCTGCCTTTATTTCGCTTTGAAACACAGTATTTCTACAGACCGGTGCACCCTTCATGGACCTGAATCATTGCTTTCTCCAGCTGGTCTTACATGTATGAAACAAAGTCAGTGGAAACAAAGCCTTAAAATTGCAGGGCAGGCAAAACCAACTCATGGCATTGTCCAGATAATCTGAGCATTCCTATTTGCTCACATTAAAGAAACACAAAGGACAGTAAACTTCCCCCCCGCCCCTTCAGAGGTAGCATATTCCACTATGACTGTCTATTCCTATAGAGACTTTGCTTTCTACAAACCTGTTCTTGTTTTATAACTACTGCAGACAGCACTCATCTGAAAGTGCAAAGCTCATATACCTAGTCCAAGAGGAGGGAATTCTTCTACATGGTTTTATGACACTTCATTGTCGGTCAGCCTGTAAGCTACCAGAGAGAGAAGCTCTGTCACTACCTGCATTATCCAGCTAAGTTTAAACATTAGAATTAGGTACGAGAAGACGGGAGGATGGTCTTCAGAACTGCAGGGATTTTAATTCCAACACCCAGGTTTTGGGTGTTTGTGGGTTCGGATTTTTAAAATCTTGCTGAGTTTTTCTGCATCCTGCCCTTCTAACCTAAAACTTGCATGGTATTGAGGGGGTTTTCAAGATTCACACTCCAAAATAAGCTACCTGCAATGGTTTAATCACATTAGTTAGTATGTCTAATTTGTGATGTAGGTGCATACTTTTGGGAAGGACCCAAGGGTTTCTTCAACTCTCACAGAATCTCATGTATTCCTCTATTTCTAATACTATTTTTTTCACTGTATATTGATGTTTACAAGGGATCAAGTCATTAAGATACATTTTTCACCTTCTCCTTCCCCACCATGTAGCATAGTTTTGATTTAAGATATATTCCTCCTTCCATTTCCACATGATTATTTTCAATGTTTTGCTTTGGTTTTAGTATAGAGAAAGAGGAAAAAGATAAATTCTGTACAGATAATTTGATGAAAAATAAAGAGGTATTTCAAACAACATAGTAATTTTTGCTGTACAAATGCAAAGCAAATTATCAGTGTTTTACAAAGTACCAACACAAGCATGAGAAAGGGCAACTTTTTGAAAACCTGTCCTCATGTTCTTAATTAAAATAGAAACTGAGAAGCTTCAGCATGCCCTGTGATATTTGTAAACATGTCCACTGGAGTCTACATTTGAAACAGGCAAGAAACAAAAGATGAGAGGGAAAATACTCACTCACAGGACTGAAGTGATCTTTTTAAGATGACACAAAAGATCAGAAGACCTATAACCTGGCCCAACAGATGCTCATAACTAGGCAGGACAGCCTGCTCTGTATGTAGTATTTAATAGAACAATTATAGAAAAAGATCCAGGTATTTCAGCGTCTGAGGGTTTGCAGTCTAAATGCTTTGTTTTGTCTGATAATGGAGATACAGGTGGTCAATATTCAAATCTACTTTGGGATTTACCCAAAATCAGAAAAGTTTTTAAAAAGGACAGAAGACATTCTCTCTTATGTCTTCAACTCGTCCCAGCTTTGATAATCACCCAAATTCAAGGAGGTGATCTAAAACCACCTGACTTGTTACTATAAAAGAAGAAGGGAAAAAGTAAGGGGATTTCCTGCAAAAAGAAAACAATCTGGACTATAAAATAATTGTCATTTTTGCAGGGAAGGCGCTAAATACTAAAAATAGGAATACTAGAAAGAATGAAAAGAATGGATGCCAAATTGTGGATTATTTTTCTTCTTTTTTTTTTTTTTTTCTTCTTTCTGCAGTTCCCCGCAGGTATTTATGTGGGGCTGAATGCAATATTAAGTGTTTGCTTTTCCAATGCCAGCCTGGGACCCTAATAAATAAAATTAAAACTCACTGGGCATAATTAGCCAGGATATTTTCTCATTTGCATGGCCAACTTCGGGGGGGGTGGTGGTGTATGTGTAGAAATCACATAAAGTTTAGCTTCTGCTGCAGGGCATACATTAAATCTTAGAGGAGATTTGGGAAATGCAAAAAGAGGCTGTGCTTTCATCGGATTTATCCTAACACCCTTCACCTGCAATAGTAATTAATTTCCCAAAGGCCCATTTTGACAGTACAACACATGAAGCAATGTTAAGTTCAGTACTAAAAGAAAAGGAGGAAAAAGTAAAAAATTATTTTTATTTCTTACAAGTAAAAATTGATAGTAAAATCTAATGGAATCTACAAAGGAAATAGGCATAAAGCAGGATTTAAAAGGTCAGCTCTATTTAGAAGAAAAAAGAACACTTTAAGCTAATTTACTTAGAAAACGTTATGGAGAATTTTCATAGATAAAACATGGGTAGGGATGAAAGGATATGGACTAAGGATGCTATTTGTGCTCCATAACTCGAGTAGTACAGGGAAGCAAACTCAGGAATGAACTCAGTATGCTTCTCCCTAATGACGTAAGCTGTTAACGCCAATCCCATCGCAGCGATTATTATGTATACCGCATGCTGCTCTCTCCATTTGTATTTGCTAGGAGAACTGGAATATGCATATGAATCTTGGTTTAATATGAACAGAAATATCAGTGTGTACTTGTGTCTACCCACTGATGCTATAGAGATGAAACACTGCCAGGATTGATAAGAAAGTATCTGATGTCAGGTTTGTGTTCCTCACTGCAGATCTCCGGAATTCCCAGGATGTCCTGCAAGATGTGCCATCCATCCATCTGCCAAGGTGGATTCAACGTGAATCTTTTTTTTTCCTTCCTCCTTCCCCCAGGTCACTTAAGGGAACTGAAGTTCCCAGTGTTGCCCTTGACAAGTACTGTCAGCATTTGCTATAGTGAGGGCAGGGTGCCAGCCAAGTAAAAATAGGACAACCCAGAGCTTCATCAGCGCAAAATCAACACGAACTGCAGCAATCAGATTAAAGTACCCTAGCAGCTGTAGACAGGGAGAGAAATGCATGCATTTATCTATGCATTCATGTGAATCTGAGCCTAAAGGAAAGCAGGCTCCAACTACCCTTATAGTTCATTTATGAATAATGACAGGTTCAACAAATAAATGACCTTCTTAATCCCAAGACTACTGAGCCTCATATACTCAAGCACAAATAGTGTATACAATTTATGACAATATAACAATGGGTGTACAACACTGTACTTCTGCATCTGCCTTAGCCCTACCTCTGTCCAGGTAAACTTTGCTACCAAAAAAAGTCAACAGTTTCAAGCTATATTCAGCCCTGACAGGAATAGCAGAATCATATGAAATTTCAGGCTCCTTAACAGAGTTTTCTGTTAACTTGAATACCACATCCTTTGTGATGGGGGTTGAGGAGTTCAAAAGCATTAATGTAACCGTCAACACTAAGGATGTGCCTCAAGAGGGTATGGCACATCTAAGGATGTGCCTCAAAAGCCTGGTGGAAGCAACCATTTGTCTAGCACCATCTTGAGGAGCAAAGGAGAGGTGTCAGGTCAAAGGAAAATGAGGGCAGTTTTTACTTTATGAGAGCTGTTTGGCACAAGCAGTGCCAAATGCCTCCTAAGCACTTCCCTTTTACAGAGTTTGGAGGAGCTGGCAGAGGAAACCACACCAGATCTTACCTTTTTGTGCACACATGGAGTGCAAGAAACCCTGGAAATGGAATTTCCTTCTCTGTGACTAACTCTGCAAAGTAGTTTGTCTCACTGCATGCAAGAAGTGGATGAGATTAATCAACTCATGCCTACAGGCTGCAGGCAACACTGCAACCCTTGCTGCCACATTCCAAGGGGTCCATCTGCTGTAAGAGCAGACAGTCTTGCTCAGCCCAAAGGGAGCATCTGTGCTGTATGACGAAGGGCTGGAAATCCACAGTGTTTCTGGACTGAGGTTTAATGATTTTCTGGCACATTTTCCTAATATCCATGGCAACTCTTGAGCTTCAATATCTCTTGAGCCCACATTCCTGCATCTATTTTCTGAACAGGATGCCAATAACAGCAAACAACCAACTCAGCTTCAGGACTGAAACTAGTATTTCTAGTCCCAAAATCTGGCATTCCAGCCAATTGATGAATGGGAAATCCCAGAGCTTCTCAACACTGCAGCCAAATTCGCAGCGTCTGCATATTTGTTTTCCTACCCATTTCATTTACTTTTAAATGAGAGGTTGCCTGAATTCCCCCCAGGCTATGTCTTCCATTGTTTGCCCTCACACAGACAGACCCACACCCCCACTATTCCACTGCCATGTAGGAAGACAAAATACAGTGCAGAAAGTATTAGTACTTAACAAAATTCACAGTCAGATTCCAATATATTTTGAGATTAGCACAGCTGTGACAAAATATGCTTTGGTTTTAAACAACAGAGGTACAAAGAGCTGCCCACATTGAAAAGGATGTTTTTAAAACAGTGAGGAACTTGCACTTCCTAGTCACAAGATTATCACCTCCCTCCAGACTTTGCTTCAGATCAACAGTGCCTCTTGTTCAATTTCCTTACTCTGACAGCGCCACAGCAAAGATGCTGATGAAGTAAGTTTACAAGTATGTCACTGAACACTTTGCCAGCTTCCAGCAATCTGTGGCTTATGGAATTCATGCACATCTTACTGCCTTTTTCCTTTATATTTGACCTCTACAGCATCTAACAACATCCAATTTGATGCCATGCAAGACTTGAATTTGTGAGAAACGGCAAATTC
The DNA here is from genome assembly GCF_034619465.1 of Leptosomus discolor. Lineage (NCBI taxonomy): Eukaryota > Metazoa > Chordata > Aves > Leptosomiformes > Leptosomidae > Leptosomus > Leptosomus discolor. The sequence continues at coordinate 15,487,258 of NC_141395.1, read as the reverse complement.
TTTTTATTATTCACCTCCTTCGTGCTGCTTCTCATCGCACAACCCTGCCTAGTGCTCTCTTCTCCAGGCTGAAGAGTCCTAGCCTATTTAATCTCTCCTTGCAGAGAACAGTTTGTGGCATACAAAAGAACAGTGTGTCAGTTTTAGAAACAGCCGTGAGGCCTGAATGACAGACTCTTGTAGTCAGAGCTGCACACAGCACCATCTCTGAGTGGCCCAGAGAGGACATACTTCTTGGAAAGGGCTGGTCAGGCCAAGGTTGAGGTCAGTGAATATATCCAACTGGATCTGCGTTACATCTTTTAGCAACTGAAGTGGAGGTTGTGAAGAGATCGACACACACAGTTAGCTTGATTTACTAAGGGGAAGATATTCCCATAGTTATCCAGTGCCTCAGTCCCCGCCTCCTCCTAACAGTTTACAAACTTCTCATCCTCATTTTGACCACATCTGAAAGAGGGACAGACACGTCAAATCCAAGTCACAGGATCTCGTGAAAACAGAGAGCCAAGTAGAAGGGAATCAAGTTACTCTTCATCAAAGAAAAATACACAGCCTGAGCTGAACCATCACTCTAGGCATCATGGAATCTGCAAAGAAAAAATCTCAAGAAAAAACAAGGCAATAAATTCTGCAATCACAGAGCTTCATCCTGCAGTTGTAAAACTGAGTCATGCATTTTTAGAAGCAAAAAGCAAATCAGGGAAGTGACAAATGAGCAGAAAGTGTTGCTCCTCCTCCCCCATCCCCTTACACTCGAAACTTAACATATACATCTCAGGTTAAAAAAAAAAAAAGGCACGAAACCGTATCTATGGTTGCTACTCTCTGCCACAGCACTGCCTTAGAGTGTCTGAGAGACACTTCTACCAAGTGAGCTTTCTCACAGGTGTGAGAATTCCTAAGTTGAATTACTGAAAAATACTTCCCACATAATTTTGGTTTTGTTTTGTTTTTCTTAAGCAGTGTTACTGTTGATGACATTTCAGAATCCCTAAAGCAAGAACAAGACACAGTTGTTCCAGCTGGAGGAGATGCCTGAGCAAATGCAACAGAATTGCACAGAGCTGGAGGGAACTCAGAAGATCACTTAGACCATGCTCACAGCCCGAGGCAGGATCACCCGTACCCCTGTTTGTTATTTCTCACAGACTCATCTAACCTACTCATAAAGCCTTCCAGTGACAGAGACTTGACAGTCTCCTCAGGCAGTCTATGCCATGGCCTCTCTGCTATACATCCTGGTCAGAAAAGAGGATTATTCCCTTCTGCACTGCAGCAGCCTTTTAGCACCTAAAGACCATTATGCTGCCTCCCTTCAGCAATCTCTCCTGGTCAAAGAACCAGAACTTGATCTTTCCTTGCAGGGGATGTTTTCTAGATCTATTTTGTGTCTTTTCATATAGACACAGACATTTAAGAAACAGTTTGGGCTCTGAATATGTTTATAGAGAATAGAAATTTTGAAGCATGACTGCTATTGAACCTAGGACAGCTAAACACCAAGCGGCAACCTTGGCTAGCGTTTACTTCACAGTTTGCACATCCCCCTGCAGCTCCTCACTCGGACACATTCACCACCTGTTTTGCTCACTAGCTCTGTTTCGTATTTCAAGATTTGTAGAGTTGCCAGTTACTCCAAATTTCAAAACGAAGGCTGTAGATGCTAAGAGCTTGGTATTTTGGTATCAGTGCTATGGCTCAGGGGTCCTGCTTAGATCAGGGGAATGGCAGCAAGCATGTTTTCCTTCTAAGCCAACAAGAGAACACATTGCATGAAGAATGTTTAACTGATCTGAGTTTATGACCCATCACAGCATGGAATAAACCTCGGGTTAGAGAATCACTATTAGCACTAGAGAAACCAATACTTTTGTTACTGCTCTCCTAAAGAAACAGGTTAGGGTTTGTCAGCTTGAGAAGGCGCAAGAAGACTCAACCCTCTGTTCTGCCACATGCACATGCTAACCAGGGAAAGGAAGCACTAGCATCCCTGGGGACAGCAGCTCCATGCTTTGCATCAGTGGTAAAGAGACTGAAAGATGAGCTCTGCACCAGCCACACTGCCTAGATGCATCTGTGATTTCTTACCCTAAGTGAGAAGTTTCTGTAACCACATCCCCAACCTCTTTCCAGGAGGCTGTTTAACAGACTCAAGGAGTCTTTGCAAATACTGTAAAATACTGAGGAGGAAAATGCATAAGTGAAGACACCGTTAGGAAAGAGGCATCCTTTTGTGTTGCTGTTTTGCCTTTTTTTTTTTCTCTAAACCAGAAGTACTTTGGAAAGTCATTCCAGCTTGTATCTGTAAAGCCCCTAACACGCTACTTGCAGGTGAAGGATGAGGAGCCTGGCCATACACTTAAAGCTAGACATTTAGTGAAGCTCAAGAAAAGGGAACGAATCCCTTCTGACTTTCAGCATCTATGAGAAGCAAATGAAATTTTTATGCAGCTTGCCACCTTTTCTTCCCTTAACACTGACATCCTCCCTACAGACTAAGGGCCAAAGACAGGAAGCATTACTCTGTTCTCATTAGACTTTCTTACTGCTAAGGTTTTCCCCTGGAAGCTTTTAGGTTTAATTTCTCACCTCCAGAAGATGCCTCCCTTCCAAAAAAAAAAAACACTTACAGTGCAAAACACCAAAAGTGAGGGCCGTACGGTCCCTGTAGCCATGAACTTAATCTATATCACTCTGAACTGAAAATAAATTCAGAGTCTGCATTTATTTTTTTGGGCCTATGCCAGATGGATTTTGGTCAGGGATGATCAATGTAGTACATGTACTGCTGCAAAAGACTGCATAGATGTTCAAAGATATCTCTTCCCTCTCCAACAAAAAGTCTCTGAATTCAAGGACTTCATGGCACTTTCACTTCCAGACATCTCTGCCTTGTTACTTTCTGCTCTGTACCATGCCATAGAGCAGAAATGCCAGCATGCTGTAAGAAACTGTATTTTCTGACTTATTAAATCAGCTTAAAGAAAACAACCCCTGATGCGTACATGCGCTCCTAAACAAGCAGAAATCCTGAAAAGGCAACAACAAAGAGGGATAAAATTAAATCCACTTCCTTTTAAATATGGAGCAAACCTCTACAGCTTAGCAGGATATTGTCTCATTTTTTCTTTACCTCTCACTGGAGTGGGGACAAACGCATTGCAGGCAGTTATGACCTCTAACACTTCATAACAGGAGCAGTGTAAGCACCATACTTTGCAACATCCTCAGAAAAGACCGAGCAAGCTGTGTATTTGGACGACTACAACAAATATGCATACTATGAGCAAAAGAAAAAAAATCGTTAGCTAGATTAGCAGGAGGCAGGCAGCAAGGATAACGCCAAGAGTCCTACAAACACATTGCTACAGGAAAAATTGCTTCCTCCTACAGATTCTACTTGCCTGTTCCACAAAGCATTGGGAACATTTTTTCCTTGAAGGAGGTGAAGCAGGGAATGCAGCACTACTTTGCAGGGCCTGTGGAGCAGACACAGCTCTGATATTAATAGATTGGGGATGCCTCTCCTTGCACAGGATGTGTCACACCTAAGGACAATATGTAGGTACATCCCCAAACAAGGGGATGGCAAATCAGAGACAATTTGATACGCAGCAGTGGGAACACCAGTTGTGCTGGCACTGCAGCTGAGGGCTAGAAACAAGCAGTCTTTTAACAGGAGATGGTGCTAACTAGCCTTCCTCCATCATCGGGACAGTCCATATTGCTGTGTTCAGCTGCAGACTGTACAGCTTCTTAATGTCCTACTGAAAACACAGAAGACATGAGTTTTCTGTGTGTTACCTGCTAAACCCAGCTCTTGCCAATACATCCTGAACTGCCCACTCAGCCAGGGCCACAGCAGCTACTGGTGGCCTTGTTCACAGGATCGCTAGGGCTGTAAGGAGCCTCTGGAGGTCTCCAGCAAAAGCCCCCTGCTCAAAGCAGGGTCAGCAACAGGATCAAGTCCACTTATGTCTCCAAAAGTGTCTTCACTTGGCACTGTCTCCCCAGCCACCAAATGGAAAGGTGGCAAAACTCCTGTGTATTTCTACGGACATCCCCACTTTTTATGTGTGCACTCTGATAGCTCAGCTAGTGACATGGCACTTATTTCCTGAGAAATAGTTACCAAAGGATGGAAATAACAAATACAGGGAGATGGAAAGCATTCATGCCAAGTTCACTTGAGCACACATATAGTTCAAATACAGAGATAAGAGACGATGAGATATTAAGGCTTAATCCCTCTGATGATTCCATTTAAATTAATGGAGGCTCATCACTTTATACAGGGAATCCCGGGGGGTGTGTGTGTGTGTATAATATGCTTACACAACTAGCTTCTCTCTCAAAAACATTGTGCCGACACCAGTAGTGGTCCCAGCTTATTATCTTTCAAAACAAAGACATTAATTCTCTTTTTAAAAGCAGGCACAAGTTGCAGTGAGCTGCCTAACCACTGCTTTCAGAGCCCTAGTCTGAATGAGCTTGGCCTGCAATCCTGTAACAAATAAACTGCTTCCTAAATAAAGGCATATTCCTGAAAAAAGATTTTTGCTTAGATAACTAAGACAAATGTCCCATTTACACGTTAATTAAGCTACACAATTCCCACATGCGTAAAAATTACAAAAACACGTGCTTTACGATGCACACAGCAATAAATCTCATAATTAAGAAAGGGGAGATCAAATTTCTTGGAGAATATGCTTTTACAGAGTTTTAACACACCTTATATGGAGAGAATGAGCAGCTGGATATTGCATGCCTGGAGCCAGACCCCAACTTTCCTGTACTCTAGAGCTGCTGCGATACAGAGCACTAGTTGAACTACGGTGACTAGTTGAATTACAGTGACTGGAAGTGTCAGACATTTTGTGCAATGAACCAATTTGAACAAGAATTGAAAACATACTCGAGGGTACACCATGCAGACTAGACAGCAATACAGTCTTTAGATTTGAATTCAAATCTCCTGTTCTCCCAAAGCTTTCCATCTATAGTTTGTTGTAACCAATTATGCCATATAATAGGGTTGCAGAACATAAAATTTTCAAAAATAGTTAGGAGGGACACACTCCACAAATACTTTCTTGTTCAGTCTTTCACCTGCTCATCCACTGGCTTCGGATCAATTGTGTTGGCAAAATAACACAAAGGATTTGCCTCTTGTCTATATTTTTCCTTATTTATTTTCTTTTAATTTCATCCCTCTTTCCAGCTGTCCCTTGCTGCTATGATCACTCTTGAGTTCAGTACTGAACCAGCAGTACTTTGCCCTGTGAATCTTTACACAGCTTTTGTAACTTCCTGAAATCAATTCTGTAAATTTAACCTCTCTCAAGATTGTGTCCCAGATGCATAAAATGTGCGATATGATTTGGACCAAAAAAAAAAAAAAAAAATCCTTCATTCTTCCCTGCAAAACAGCTTCAGCACAGTTATTGGAGTTGCCAGACAGGGAGAGAGCACTGGATGTTTCACTGAATGAGAAAGCTGCAATCTTGACATGGTGCCAGTGAGGCTAACCACCCTTCCATGACAAGGAGAATTTCTGACCTTGAGCCCAACACTTTCCCACACGGCAGGCTTTTCTCTTCCCCTTCAGGGCACATCTACTGATAATACCAAATTCAGCCATAAGAGAATCACTTCTCCTAATTGTAAATCAAATCCTTTTTTTTTTTTACCTTTTTTTAATCTACCTTGGTTTTGTGATCATATCTACTATATAATCTAGGTAGATCATAACTACTATATGGTCATAACTACTATAGATCTTACCTACTACAGATCTATCTAGATATATAGCACAGAGACATAAGTTTAATGCTGTCCAGAGAACTGCATTGGAAGACGGTGCTTTGATCTTCACTAGATCACGTATAACTTTTGTTTATGTGTGTGATATGTTCAAGGCAATGATTATGTAAAGCAACAGCATTCTTATTATGTTTAGATCCTTGCCCTAAATAATTATATCATATGATCACAGACTGATGCTTGTTATCCTTAGGATACTGAAGATACTTGCAGCAATACCACAGATTTGCATTGTAGCCTGGACTTGGTGACAACGAAGGCACTGGAGACGTCTCACAGCACCTCTGCATCATAACAGAAGAGTCCACTTCTGTTTCAATACACAAATATACAAATTACCTTTGAATGGTCCACTCGATCTTAAAGAAATTGTTTCTCCAAGAAAACACCAAAATTCTTTCTCTTAGTTCTCAGGACGTTTACATTTTACTTTCTTTTGTTAAATCAGATGCATCTTATCAATTCTGTCTACCATTTCAGGCACACCAAACGTGGAAGTCATATGCTCCTGAATTCAGTCAACATTAAACATGGAAACAGGTTTGATCAGCAGGGTCAGTATTTTCTCCATACAAGTTAACAAACATGAACATACAAAGATGAGCACAAAGGTCTCGCATAACAGAAGTTTTGCCCACTTTTGAAAAGATTGCAGCTCCAGCAGGCTGATCCCTCCTACAGTAAGCAATAATTAAGATCATCCTTCAGCTCCACCTTTCCAAGTAACATGTCTGAAAAATTACGTTAAATGCTTAAGGTCCTACCTCAATTCCAAAATATCCTTACTATTCTCTTAACTACCTGAAGCACATGAAATTTCCAGCAGTTCCATTTCCATTTTCCAGAATTTAGCTAGATTTAAAAACAAAAAACCAAAATCAAAGCCTGTTATTCCATGTATTGACTTCACAGTACCCATTTTCAGAAATAATCCAGAAATACTGAGACAATAAAAATCCATAGAAAGCAAAGCAGAAATTATGAAATACTTCCAAAAAAATTGGTTGCTCGTTTCCTCTCTATTCTTTATGAGAAAATCTGGGTTTCCTGTCAGGTTTCAGCTTAGGAGAGATTCATATCAGTATTTAAACGGAAATGTGTCTCTGCTAGATACAGACATTTCATCATTATATTGTCCTACTGAATGGGCAGTATGTAGCATGAGGTGTACCGTACCTTTATGATAAACGTGCTGTGCTGTAATGGCTAACAAGAAAAATTGTAAATGATCTACTTAAGCAAAAACAGCTAATATATTAAGGGGATGACATGTTCTGATGAATCAAATAATTTTTCCTTCTCTTTCATTTCCCTCAAACTTCAAAGCAATCAAATGTTGTTTATGCATAAAATTTAATCCTTTCACCAATCTGTAGTTTGATTGAATTTGCATACTCTATTTCCTACAAGCCAGTGTGAAGGGAGCCTCATGTAATTGAAACCATTCCCCCTCTAGTCCTGCTATCTTTGCTGTAATATTTTCTATTAGCAGCTCTATTATGCTTAATATCCATAATGTTGGCAGATTAGAATTTTCACCCAATGCAACCTGTACATATAAACCACTAGGATGAAAAAAAGAACAAATACAAGAAAGAGGACACAATAATTACCTGTCTTTGATGCCACACAGATCAATGTGTAAATCACTAAAATTCCCCAGGGAGCCTTGCTGAACTAAAATGAGGTCCTTGGGCTGGTTATCAATAAAGATGAGCCTCATACAGCCTTGAAAAGCAGTAATGGGATTTAAACATTGGGAATCGGTGAAATTGTCAGGGCACCCTGTGGGAAAAAGAGAAGAGGCAGAGAAGAATATTGGAATGTTCATCTGTTTCTGCTGGGATTTCCTGATGCAAGAACTCGGAGGCTCATTATTCCAAGTGTTTTCATTCCTTGTACTATGCAGCCTTCTGTGTTATAAATCCTTAAGCAAAGAGGGGAAAAAAACCCCAAAACCTACAAAAACAGAAAAAAGAGAGAACAGCCCCTGGAAACATCAGAGTATGAGGTTATCACATGTGCTAAGCAAAATCAAATTTTTTTTTCCTATCTTCTTTAAACTCCAGAGTTGATAGCAACCGACTCCCATAAAAATGCTGTATAAACTCTAAAACCACTATGGGTTAACTTCTACTTCTGAGGTAATGCACAGAGTAAAAGGATGAAATCCTGTGGAGAGCAAGCAAGAAAACCTTTTGTATCTGAGCTTTCTCAGTATCTGGCCACCTCTGAGATCCAAAGCCTCCTGCACATCCTCACTTAATGCTGTGTCCAGAGGGTTCATTGAGATCAGAGCCTCACTACGGTAAGCACTACACAGAAATATATTAGATAAAAAAGACAGTCGATGACACTCCCCTTATCCAAATTTATGCTTGCAGTCCAAAAAGCAGAAGGTAGTATTTTTCAAGACTGTTCTTTCCATTTTCAAAATTGAGCTAAACCTACATTCATTTCCATGAAAGCACAGTACCTAAATACCTTTGTAGATCTGAGCCATATGTCAATTAAACTCTGAAGTCTAAAGTCACTGAGCCTGATCAGGACAGTGATGATATCTACAGGACTATTAATAATACCAACAGTCCTCAGGCCTTTTAACTAGAAAAAACACTTGTGGCTAATACAGCTGTGTAGTTTTTACATGTTTTGCCAGCTAGATGTAGCTACCCATCCACTACCACTACCAGTAGTCCACTTTTACAGCTGTGTTAGCAGTTCTGCTTTTTTTCTCTCTGTCAGGGTAGATCAAGACCATTCTATCTGTATGCACTGCAGGTCAGTAGGGTGTCTAAAATCAATTATTGCAACATTTGGCGTTAGTTGTAAAGGGAGTGCATCTGAGGAGACATAAATGGTGACCATCTGAGGATCTGCATCATGAAAACCTGTCCTGCATCTGTCTGAAAACCCACCTCCAAAATAGTAGCTGTTCCCAGAGTAGATCCTTGATACAGTAGTCGCATGGCCAGCAGTGGCAGCATTGTTATCCAATGTCAGGGTAATGCGATGTCTTCTGGCATTGATATTAACAGAATGCCAAAGCCCATCATGGAGATAGGTGCCTGGCAAAAAACAAGTACAAAGAGTGAAAAAAAGAGGTGCAGGAGACAATCATGCCCTTCAAACCTCCTTTTGCTTCCAATTTGTGATCACAACTGTACAGCTGACCCCAAAAAAGGGAGAACTCGCAGCTAAAAACAACTCAATACCTCTGGAAACAAACTGGCACAGAAGAAAAGGCCCAAGAAAGGGAAAGCTTTTGAGAGTATTAAAGTAGGTCATCTCACATTTTAATCTAATCTACTTCTAGTACTGCAGGAACTCATCAAGCTAGCCAGGCCCTTCACCTTTCTTGTAGCACTTTATTACCATCTTGTGGGTGTTCTTGTCTATCTTCGGTCTGTTGGGAAATGCTTATAGCTCACAGGGGCATGCAGAGAAGATCTCTGTTGAACTTCTGGTACTAAACACATGCCTGAGATTGCAGAGGATTAGATTCAGTCAGATGGTCATACGCTGTCTCAGTGTCCAACATGAAACCTGACAAACTCCAGTAGGTACCAGTAGAATTTGTGTTTCTTAAAATCCTTCAGCACTAAGTTAGTTGCATAGTCTTATTGATGGATGTACAAAGCTTCTCTTTATTGGATTTCAACATGGGTCTTGTGCAAGCTAGGATTGTTGCTCTGACCAGGAACCTATGAAGGTACATGAGATGTTATGGTACTAGGTAGCCCCTTTCTCCTCTAGACAGTTGTGCAAAGCAGGAAAGAACCTCTCTGATTTCTTATTCCGAAAACCAGCAAAGCATCTTGTGGCTCTTGAAGTAGCACCACACAGTTACAAAGGAACTCCACATCCTCTATTCTGACAGCTGTGAAAATCAGTGGGCAAGCTTCTGAGCTCACACACAGTGGTGCAGATCAAAAGTAACCTAATTAAGGTTCAAAATACACTACCATCAGGCTGGAGTCACTGAAATCAGGCACCGACAACTAGTATTTACTCCCCTCCCTAAAGAAATATTTTTTGGCAATGTAGCTTTCAGAAGAAACAAACGAGCACTTAGTGACACAAAGAGGTGTGAGAACAGTTCAAAACAAAATAAAAAAATTGTGGGTGTTATGTGTATGAAAAGTCATTTCATTATGAATTTGAAAATGAGACCATTTCCACAGTAATGGCTGTTAACACAGGCACAATTTCCATAGAATAAGAGGCTGGTTTCCCAGAAGAAATGAATGATTTTTCAACTAGAACAAGTCCATTTTGAAGTGAAATACGTTGTTGAAGTTTGAAAAGATGTCAAAACAAAACAGGTCCCATTTGGGGCAAAAATAGGTCCATTCTTGAGCAAGCATGAGTTTATTGTGAGTACCTGGCATCTGCAGAACATGGCACTTGCAATTTCTGCATATTTTCCATGTGTAAGTAGGCAGTTTAGCAATGTTTTGGATAGCAAAGGCTGGGCTCAGGTTCATGATTTCAGAACTACATAAAAACAAATACACCAAACCAAATATTGACATTGTCTCAGCTTTGTCAGCAATTTAATTAGGACTGCAATAAAAGCTGGAAACTCAGTTTTCAGTGTTCAATTGCAGAACGCTGAGACTGTAGCAATCTACATGAACAAGGATAGATGCAGGGCTGCCTCATTTTCCATCATAAAGGGGTACGAAACATGCATACAGAACAACTCTGCTTTGACCATTCTGTCAGATTTTATCTCTGCTTTTAATAGATACATCTGCCCTCTTTTAGTCTGTACTGGGTAAATTTTAATGTTACATATTTTTAAACACCTGTTATTTTAGAAAATACTATTATTATTATTATTTAGCTCCATCTGAGTTCCATCAGTCTCTTGCTCATCCACCTTTGGAAACTAGGTATTCAACCCATGCAGAAAATGAATTTCCCAATCTCCTACCCAACACGGCTTCATAACAGCAAAGGATGTGCAGAGGTCCTGGGCAAAGAACATTTCTGCTTGGGATCCAGCATGGCTTATATAGGTCACACTGGGATGGCAGCTGGGCCACGCTGGTCCTGTCTGTTGTACAGTCTGAAATTGTTTCCCTTTTGTCTCTGGAAGCCAAGGCATAGCTGTTCCGGTAAGTGCTTACAAGAAACTTCCCCTGCATTTTACGTGTGAGAGGCAACCCCATTTCACCCTGTTGCATCCCACCAGCTGCACTGCACCAAGCAACTTGCAAACTGACTAAGGAAGCCAATGAGGGAGTGTGAGGAGAGGTCTGTCTCTCTTCTGAGTGTAGCACAAAAGGAGAGCGCAAAGCTACAGTCAGAGGAAGAAAATCAGGTCTCAGACTCCTTTAACTTCTGCTGGGGAACAGTGGCTGAGCTGGCTCCCAGCTGGCTTCAGCACAATCTGAGGATGGGAAACGGGAAGGTCTTCACGTGACCTGACAGAAGAAAATTTAGCTTGACTGTTTAAGAACACAGAGGCTGAGCTAATTGTCAGGTAGATTGAGTCTGGAGATCTCAGGATGCCAACTTTCCATGCTTAGATATACCGCAAACTGCACAGAGTAGTTCTACCACTGAAAAGTAAGAGAAAACTTGAAAAGAGAAAGGAAGACTAGATGTTTCCTTATTGCACCACCCTTTCATCCTGTGGGGCTGGACCTTTGTATTTTAAAAGGAGACAGGTGAGACTTAATTAACAAAAATTAAGTACCTTCACTGATTTCCACTGGGTTCTCTGTCTTTTTCTGAATAAGTAATGTCAATCTCCCACCATGGAGGTAAACCAAGAGAGATCCTGAATTTTCAGACAATTCGGTGAACAGAAGTAAGCCATCTTTATTCCATGTCCGAAACTGGAAGCTGACTGATAAACCATCGATTTGAGGAGTGCCAGGTAGCAGCAAGTAGCTTCGACTGGTGCTGACAAAGGTGATAGGAACAATTTGTGGTTCTGAGCAAGAAAATGTCACGTTCCCCTGCAAATAATAAAAATTAAACTTAATCAACTTGACAATTTTTTGTTCATCCCAAAACATCCGCAGTTGAATAAGCTCATGGGATTTCTAAGGGCTCTCAAGGCTGAAATAGGCATTGTTATTCAGACACAAATCTTTGGAACTCATTAGGAAATGTGTCTGTCCATTCTGGGAAAATACATCTGACTTCAAAATTTAACTTTCACCCCAAATGGAGGGGATCAGAAATCAAAACCTCAGTTCCTAGAAGGATGTAAATGTACCCAAATGCCCCATATCAAGACCATGCCTGGGTGCAGAAGGGCTTATTTGCTAGCCCAGACAGACCATCCCACATGGCCACATCTGCTTTGTGTTTCCCAGCACCTCCTGTTTCAAGCTCAAGTTTAGCTTTATGTCAAGACAATCAAACTCATGTGGATCTATGCTGACTTCAGGAGCTAACACCGAAGGAACAGCAAGTCTGTCCGCTTGCTCTTTCATGTGCTGCATGATGTGACACAAACATGCTGCATTGGCCCTGCACTGATGGGACCACTGGGATGTGAACGAGGCAAACTGCAACTGAAAAAACAAAGCAAACTCCAGTGCACAGGAATTCTACAAAACAGATTAGATTTATTCTAAATATAAGCCAAACTGCAGTCACTAATGACAGTACTTTTGCCCATTTACATCAAAGTTACATAGCCTTAAAAGTAAAAACTTCCTCATCTGCTTGAATTTACTATATGGGGCAAAACATGGGGCAAATTTCCTGGGTTTATTTCAAATATTCAATATATAACTTGCAGCAGCAGTACTGGTTATGTATTCTTTAACCCAGAGTGACATAGCCGTGTGCTACTCCAAATAATAAAAGTCCATTCAATAATAATACCACAAATAATTAAAAATAATTATTCTGAAATTATTTCAAAATTCGTGAGGAAACTCAAAAAAAAATGTCACTTGAATACAACAGTACTTATAGTGGTATGAAACAATAGTCAGGTTTCCTGACCAGTGCTAGAAGGTCCCACAGTTTTCATGGGGCATTTTGAGGAATAATTAAAATATTACATACACAGCAAGTGTGGTGAAATCCAACACCATTTCAATGCCAAACTTAGTTGATTACCTTAGTCATCCAGCCCCAAAATCAATGGTGCTATTTGCCCAGAAGAGCAGCATATTTACTCAAAGCAGTCATCAGAATCTGTCCCAGCATGTATCACTGTAGTTTGTAGAAGAAATGACTCCACCATTTTGTTCAACCATCATAGATTACCCATCCAGGTCACTCAAGCCATGTAATTAAGATCTCAACAATATATAAAGCTGGGATGCATTTAAGGAACAATGTCTTTCAAAGCCACTCCAGGAGATTGTTGCAGCCACATTGCTTTGAACTAGGTTGCTTTGTAAAGTAACAACTGGAATCTGATAAAACATCGGAGTAAAAGGCTTCCTCCATGGTACTGCTTCTCACCAGAGCTGGTACCTCGCTCTAACAGGATAATTATAAAGAACAGTACTTGATGGATGTGTAGGAAGTTGCACAGTGCTTAGGGAATTCCTCTCTAAAACCTCAGACAGCTGATGGTGTTCCCTATCACTTTCAAATGTCTTTCTAGTCTTTATTTTAAAATGGAAAATAAATAAAGTGCCAGAAAGAGACTGAGTTATTACTGGACGAAACAACTCTTGACAGATATGTATCTATATTAAGCTGTTTATGTATTCCCTGCCCTGTTAGATGCAGAATGCTACAATCCAGATTTTAGCAATGGCAAAAGGTATCCATGGGTATATCATGTTAGAATGAGTTTTGAGATATAATCCAAAGCTTACCCAAACTCACCCGAACATTAGTCAGGTGGGAAGCAGGATGGAAATTTGCTCTCAACCTCTAAAAAGTTTCTACTGCCTGCTGGGTTTTGGCAGCATAAGAGATGTCACAGGCTCTTTTTTTTTTTTTTTTATTGTTATATTTCCACCTCCATTTTCAATTCATGACAAATTACAGGAAACGCAGACAGTCAACTGCAGTGATATAAACAAATATGGTTAACTTTCTATAGAGATTTTTAAAGGTTTAGACATTTAAAATGCCAATGACATTTTCTTTGGAATTTTAGACATTTACAATGATTCAAGTCACTCCACACAAAGTAGTAAGAAATTTACAGATCTTATACATACGTAACACTGGAGCTTGGAGGAAATTTCAAACATTATCTGAGCCTGCACTCAAGTATCTAATTTGCCTCACTGGCAGCAGTGAAGGCTGTAACAAAGAGCAAGATTGCAGAGGGGAAGCTTTGCAACATTTGGATAGGATTTTTGTATCAAAGTTTTTTGCAGATTTTACGTATCAGCAGAACAAGCTATGCCTAGACTGACTTAATGGTGCTGGAGAAGGTGAATGCTAAGATGAAAAAACATCTTTGTAGTGCACAACAATCTTTCAGACAATCTTAAAACAAGCCAGTAAAGACCTTGTGTAGTCAATATGCTTTCAGATGTTTGCAGCAGCACCATAGCGAAGTATCCCTGATGCATATGCATGAGTCCAAATAGAAGGTCAAATTTCTGTCTACTTTTGATACAAGGTTCTCAGCATGTGCACCTAGTCCTAAACTCATGGATTGCTGTGACCCCCTGAAAAACTCAGTGATACTCTAGTCATTCACACTAGCTAGTAATGCATGCCATCTGGGATCCACACAGAAGTCTTCTACTGGAACAGGAGCAGCAAAGCGTGCTGACTGAACCCGTGGCCAATGCTGGGACAGGACCCATGCATCTACTCGCATGCTTAACCTGTTGAGACTTCAAGCTCTTCAAACCTCTCCATCCACTATACCGAAGCAAAGCAGGTGTGATCCCACCCACCACAAGAAGCAGCAGGTGGGAACACAAAGGCAGTGCTGCAATATTCTGTGTACATCGGATTAAAGGGACATTTTGGGGACAGAACAGAGATGGATTTGCCTTTTGGGAGAGGGGGTGTCTTTACAAGGCAATTTTGTTGCTCTTATTCAAGAATTGAGACCTCCATGATGTAAGGGCCATAACTAATTTTAGTCAGAGCTAAAAACTATCCAGGACATTTTGGGAAAAAAGTTAAATAAACTAATTGATGCTGCGGTAACTTAAATTAGTTTAACTGACTCATTTGGGAGGGAAACATCTTCTTAAAACAGCATTCTAGAGCAAAACAAGATGATGTAGTTAATACATGCCAACAAAAGCTGCTGATACCCTAACACTGACCAACGCTGTCTACCTTCCTAGAGACAACATAAAAATTTGAAAAAGAAAAAAAAACCAGTTACTTTGAAAAACATTTATCCACAGAAGTGGGATAGGTTCCCACTAAAAAAACTGTTAAATTTGCCCTGAATGTTATTCTCAAATTATTCCAATAGGGCTAAGTCAGAAAAGTAAACAGCTCCCCCTAAACCTGCATCTGATCAGGAGCATTTTGCTTTAATTGGCAGCAGTTCTGGAACTCTCCAGGGTATATGCAAGACTTCTGGCAGACACTTGATTTTATAACTGAACCCAGTTTAACTGAAAAATAAAAGCTCATTGGCTAGGAAATGGGATAATAAGAGTCTAATCCCTAGAGAAAATAAAGGAGACGCTCAGCTCTACCAAGCTGCTGGAAACTCCAGCTATCACGTGGCACTTGAAAATTCCACTGAGTCCATCATCTCCAGACTGATTAATGACTCCTTTAATAAGCAGTGAAATCTTGCCAAAAGAGTTGTTAATGTTCTTACAAAAGAAATCTTCTGAACCTAGAAATGCAATGGCAATATTTGCAATTTGTTCGCTGGCTGCCATGACATTTGTTTCAAGACAAGAGTGCAAGCACCCCAGACTTCTGCAGGCAGGGTGTGGTTGCAGACGTGATTCTTGTTCGAGTAATACATTGAATGAGCAGCCGACAGCATGTTACAGTATTTTAAGGAAGAATCAGAGACTTTCCTATTAAAAAGAGAATGGAATAACACAGTTGCTAAGTGATGAGGATAAAAATGGATTACATAGAAGATCCTCCGAGCCATAAGCCTCATCCAAAACTGACTGGAGTCTTTCCAGTGACTTCTGCAGGACTTCAGTAAAACCTGTATAACTTTAATGAACCACTTCAGTCTTTTCTGCCCTTTCATCATGTAGCATTATGTACTGTTGAATGAAGAGGGGAGACTGATACACCACCACAGTCAGGGCAATTGGGGACGAGTTTCTTATACATCTTCCTCGCTGTCACAGAATACTAATTAAAAGTAATATGTACTTGGGAAATTATGCAAATTGACAGCTGAACTGAACTCCTCAACATTTAGCCAACCAAAGAATACAGGCCAAGATCACAGCTTGAACAGGAAGAACAATAAATGAGTATTTCTGAGAGCACTCTACCTGCAGGTTAGAGCATGAAATGGGCACTTACCTTTCTCATTAATAACTCCATGGATACTATCCAATAAAAAGAATATCATGTTTTCTACAGAGGATTAGAAAGGAAGATTTCATATGACAGGTAAGGGGACTAAATCCCAGGCCTGGCTGAGATACAAATGTCGGTAAACTGGCAAGAATATCTGCAGCTTGGAAATTGAAGGACTCTTTCTAGCTGTGAAGAGACTGAGGTTGCAGATTAATTTGCAAAGAGAGTAACAGAGGAAAAAGGTGACCTCTGATGGAGTTTTAAAAGGATAAGATGAAAGGTTGCCATTCAATTCTGAGCAACTGGATTTTAAGAATGGGGGAAGTCCTTTTGAATCCTGTTTTTAAATTAACTATCTCAAGCAGAACAGATGTCAGGAGAACCACATAGATTTCGAGTACTCCTCAAATCAAACATTGCTAAGCACTGAATGAAAGGCAAATCAAAGTGAGATACCAGTTCCAGTCTTCTGAAATACTGGTGCAAACTGTCTTCAAACACGATGTGGGAGCACCAAGACGCATGGTGTTACTTAAGTTAGGACTAGTCCACTGAGTGAGCAACTAGTCCATCCCAAGAGCAGGGTGCACACTTTAATAGAAGTTCCTATACTGAGGTGGGTTTCTCCTTCTCTGAGCAAAATTTCATCATGGAAATCTGAATGCTTTCCTGATACAGGTTTAATTGAAATTGAAATATCCTTGTGATAATCAACCCTGTGAGAGAGAACTGCCATGTCTTCATGCACTCTAGGTATCAGGTACATCAACAAAATGTACATGTAGCAGTTGCTCTGGAAGACAAACGTCGCAGTAATGAATGCCCCCACCTCCTCCTCCTTTCTCTGAGCTTTTATTGCTGAGTAGATGTCATATGGTATGGAATATTCCTTTGGTCAGTTTGGGTCAGCTCTCCTGGCTATGTCCCCTCCCAAGAACTTGTCCACCTCCAGCCCACTGGTGAGGGGGGGAATGTTGGAGAGACAGTCTTGATGCAGTGTGAGCCCTGCTCTGCAGCAGCCAAAACACTGGTGTGTTATCAACACCTTTCTAGCTACCAATACAAAGCACAGCACTATGAGGGCTGCTATGGGAAAAATGACTCCATCTCCGTCAGACCAAATAGACCCTCCTTTGAGCAACAAGAAGGAATGAAGCCAGCCTTTCAAATTCACCTTGCCAGAAGTAAGACAGATGTCTTAGATCAAACTGGCAAATTAGCACAATCCAAGCCCAATTTTTGTTCCAGTTCAAGGTAAACTGATCTACAGTTTATTAGGTTTTATTACCTGGAACAAAACACAGCAGCAAGGAGATTTTGTTATTATCATTATTATGAAAACAGAGCCACATCTACCTTAAAATAGAAAAGTGCATAGAAAGCAATTCTTATCAGCTTTTTTATATATATATTAGTTTTCTTTATTAGGTTTTCCTCTTTTAAATTCCAGTCCTCTGTGTATGATAGCACAGCACCAGCTTAAATGGTTGGTCGGAACAGCACACACTCCAGGCTCTTGCCTGTGAGTGTCAGCTTTCCCCTTTGTGTTATGCCAAGCATTCAAGTACCAAGCAGTTCCCAAGGCCTTAGCAATTGGAATAAGACCTCAAAAAAAGACATTTAAGCCTTGACATTACAGCAAATTACATTCTCCCCCATTTTCTTTATCCCCTGCTAACTCCTATGACAACAATTAACCATTTCTCTTGCTCTTCTACAGGGACTAACAGCCTTATCACCTCCCCACTTGAAATATCCTCCTCTGCTCAGCAGGTACTAACTGCCCTATTCACTCAATTTGACTACTCAGATAATGTAATAAATTAAACTCTGAACAATTGTTTCTAACCTGTAATTTGTTGAAGGCTGATGACTCTCAAAAAGACCTTGTTGCTCCAAACCTATCATATTTCTGCATGTGTGTCAACTAGTCTTACAAAAAAATATGGTCTCTCTCCCTGAAAAACTTGCTTCACTTGTGGTCATCACAACTATCAAAATCCTAACACAAAGAAACATTTATATCAAGAAAAGGAGAGTCTATTATTGCAGCTACATTCTGGATTAAATATTTGCAGACTGAAAGTCTTTAGAATTGTAGACAAAGCCAACTAAAATCAATTGGGAAACTACCATTTAAACAGACTTTACTTCAAGACCTTGATTGAGGTGACATACTTAATTTCCTTCAAAACAATCCTGTTACACCATTCAGCAACAATAAAATGGCACTTTAAAATGAACGCTATTTTTATAGACTTTCTTACTATTCCACACTGCAGGTAGGATGTGAAGGAGACTCATCTGAAGACCCAGAGAGTAGACAGGAAGACAGAAGCAGCCATAAAAAGCTATTTTTACAGGAACCAATATTTCTGGAACCCGAGTTCACCTGCCTTATCTTGTAGAACAGCAAATTCAGTTCTCTTTTTAATGTGCATGTGTCACTCATGCTTTCATTAAATAACTGCATAAAACATTTTTTTTTTATAATAACTTCAACTTAGTCCTAAAGGAAGTTGTGAAAAACGTCACTAAATAGCTCTGATATTTTTTATTTATGATTCCTATAGTCTGATTGTGGTGCAAAGACTAATGAAAAATAAAAAAAATAATAAAAGATATACCTAACTCCTGGTTCTCCAAATCCTAGTAGGGGTCCTCACAAATCATAGAATGGTTTGGGTTGGAAGGGACCTTAAAGATCTTCTAGTTCAACCCTCCTGCCATGGGGAGGAACACCTTCCACCAGACCAGGTGTCTCAAAGCCCCATCCAACACCTCCAGGGAGAGGCATCCACAACTTCTCTGGGCAACCTGTTCCACTGTCTCACCACCCTCACAGTAAAGAATTTCTTCTTCACATCTAATCTACATCTCCCCTCTTTCACGTTGAAACCGTTACCCCTCATCCTATCACTACCCTCCCTGATCAAGAGTCCCTTCCCACCTTTCCTGTAGGCCCCCTTTAAGTACTGGAAGGCTGCTAAAAGGTCTCCCCAGAGCCTTCTCTTCTCCCGGCTGAACAACCCCAACTCTCTCAGCCTGGCCTCACAGGGAACATGCTCCAGACCCCTCATCATCTTCATGGCCTCCTCTGGACCTGCTCGAGCAGGTCCATATCTTTCTTACCCTGGAGGCCCCAGAGCTGGACACAGCACTCCAGGTGGGGTCTCACGGGAGTGGAGCAGAGGGCAAGAATGACCTCCCTTGACCTGCTGGCCACTCTTCTCTTCATGCAGCCCAGTACGTGACTGGCCTTCTGGGCTACGAGCGCCACCAACACCCCCAAGTCCTTCTCCACAGGGCTGTTCTCAATCCACTTGTCACCCACCCTGTATTTGTGCTTGGGATTGCCCCAACTCAGGTGCAAGACCTTGCACTTGGCCTTGTTGAACTTTATGGTCCCACTCCTCAAGCCTGTCAAGGTCCCTCTGGATGCCACCCCTTCCCTCCAGCGTGTCGACTGCACCACACAGCTTGGTGTCATCAGCAAACCTGCTGAAGGTGCAGTTAGTATCACCAGCCTGATATTCACAGATACATCAACACTTGCAATAGCGCTTTGGTAGAACAAGACATGTGTAGACAAGTAAATTCTTCTCAAGATGAAGGTATCTCAAATCAGCTTAATAAAATAGTATGTTTGGATTTTCTATAAAGGGAATGAGTTATTAGTTTACATTCTCCTGTCACTAGGTGTCTTTCCTTGCTCTTTGATGCTGGCAATTGGTTATTTCCCTGAGGCACTACACTGACGCATTTACATGTCACCACATCCCTTGCTGTGCTGAATTGTCACTCCCAGATCCAACATGGCAGGCCGACATAGAAATTCAAACATATCTGAGCGCTGTCAACTACTGCCCTACAAATATCCTGCACTCCTTTCAAGTCAGTGCAGGTTTTGCTGTGCTAAATAAAAATACAACTTCAGTTCCTATTCACCAAAGGTATCGGAAGGGAAAAGTGGATAGGGTTTTCCTCAATTTCAGTGAGCCCATAGGGTGGAGCATTGAGAAAATCAAACACAGCATCTTTTCATGACCTCTCCATTTCTTTTTTTCAGCTAGACAGCTGCTTATTTTGGCATCACAAATCAGTGACACACAAAAAGACTTAAGACCCTTGCCACAGATCACATTAGAGTAGTTTCCAAAGGTGTAATCTGAATCTAGCAGTAGGTAACCACTGGTGGCCAGGATACTATAGCTATTTTTAGGATGCTATAGCTATTTTTCTCTTAACTACTCCCTCAGACAGATGTATTTAGTGATTCTCCATGGATTTCTTTTCCTAGAACTTGTCTTATCTCTTCCTGCACCTACATACAATCCTAAGCAGCACAAAATCCTTCAACAGACTTCATCATCCCACATATCAATAGGTCTAATATCCTAATGTAATATCCTCCTGCTTCTTGTAAATGTGGCTTCTACTAGCATATTTTCCTGCCCCTAATTGCTTGCCCAAGAAGTGCAAGTAACTGCTGTACAATTTCTCAAAATGGGCAGTCTGCACTTCTTTTGTGCTGAGAAGACAGCTAGTAAATAGGACAGATCTTTAGGTTATTATTTTAAGGCATTTTCTAAGGTTTTCCAAGGGTCCAGCCCTATGACCATGACAGTAATAATTACAGAAATTTGACTTATCATAACCTCTTGCAATTAAACCAGTATCACTTCTTTGGAGAGCAAATAAAGATCCCCTATAATTTCTCCACATTCAGCCACCTATGGGAAGGAAAAAACCAAACAACCCAACACAAAAACCACATAACAAAAAAACCCCACAACATGCCATCAGGAACAGAACAAACCCCAGAGAGAAGATAGACAGCCTGTCCAAATAGATAGGGCTACCACATACAGAGGTTAAATATCAGGCAATATAAAAATGCAATACTGAAGGCAAGTTCCAGTTCAAAAAGACAGGCTGCCTTGTTATCTTGAGATGTCTTCTCAAGGGGATTTATTGCAAGACTGACAACTGCAAATGAGTTACAGAAAAGAAGAGGCAGAATGATAATCACAGCCAGGAGTATGATACATAGCACACCACTCTGTTATTGACAACCTGTAGTTTCTTCTCTGACTTCAAATGCAGCTGATTTGGGACTGTTATTTACATGGATGAGGAACTACTTCATAAGAGGAAATCTGCACCTCCAAAGCTGATGTATCATTCTTCTGCCTGTGTGAAAGATGTCAACAGTAAAAAAAGAAAGTTGATGGGTATGAAAACCCACAAGTTTGGCTCACTGACTTTGTCAACATTCACAAGGGCGCAGAGACTGAGCATTGAAGTCTGCCTCCCTTTTGGAGGCAAAAACTAATGTCTCTGAGCATTAATGGCTTTCTAATCCCAAACCAATCAGTTTGTCCTCAAATATCTTCTGTCAGGAGACAAAAGTATTTTGGGGATTAACAACACAGAACCATCTCTGGTGACCTCCAGCTTGTGGGAAGGGAACGCTTATACACAAGACATTGTTGGAAAAAGTGATTCCAAGTTCCTGCTATATTTAATTATCCTTCTGGGCTGTTCCTTTCATCGCATTTCCACTCCAGACAACCTTAGCAACTACAAAGACGTGAAGCAGAGAAGCTTGCAGCTCCCTGGGGATATGGACTGTTGCTTGAAAACCTCAATGAACTTTGAGTGAAAGCATTTAGCACAGAGGAAGTCTGGCAGGCAAAAGACTACATTTAGCAAGAACAAGTTACTTTAATTTGAGTAAGTCAATTGCTAACAAGTGGTGAAGAGCAGGAAGACAGAAGAGGAAGATCAGGCTCTGAAAGCTGGAAGTACCTGATAGTTGCTGGAGGAGATAAATACCTGTGATGGAAAGGATGTTGGAAAACAACAGATTTACAGGGGCTCTTTCCTGTAGAAGGATGTTAATCTAAGATTATGAGGTGCTGTGAGTGTGGCAACCTTTCCACACACTTTGCATACACAAGTGTCACAGCACACAGCAGCTCATAAAGCTTGCAAAATACAGTACAGCAGCTAGCTTTTGAAAACTATTGCATTAAAATAATGACTTCTGTGAGGAAGACTGAAAGATGGGGGCACAACCCCGCTACTTTAAATTGATGAAAGGAACAGGATTCCCAGGCCTTTGATCTAGCATTGGCTGAATAAAGTATTGTGATAACAGAGTTTCATTGCTTGGGGTCATGTAATATCCAAACAACACTTTTCCCCTTTAGGAAGGCCTTCCCACTACCCAGCTGGCAAAATAACCAGCTGTTTAATGACCTAAGAAGCAGACCAGGGCTCTTTGCTCCCCTTAGAAAGTAAGCTGAGGGGAAGAGCAATTTAACACAGTTCATAAGATTTGTGCCTTAGAGTCCTGAGTCAGAGCAATCAAACTGGAGGTTATCAAAGCCAAGTCTCTCAGTCCCAGGCTAGGGGAGCATCCTGGAGGCAGTCTTGACTGCCAGCAAAACAACACAGGACTTCTCACCCATCGCCTTTACATTTTCCATTTCCCTGTGTATTCAGCCTCAGCCTAGGCAAGGAAAGTGAGGGAAGGAAGAATTGTTGTAGTCTTCTGGCTTGCTTTGTTATAGACTCAGTTTGTTTATATACATTACTACAAACTAGAAGATGCTGTGAGAGCCAGAAGCAGATTCACTTTCTCCAAAGACACAGTATTAGCCAAAAGGCTTATATCAAAGGACGGTGCAGGAGTGAGACACAAGATAAACAAAGAGCTGAACCATTTACAATTTGTCAAGGCTGCATGGGAGTGTACTGTTTCCTCTTCTTATGAAATAAAATGTTCTTTATTTTGCTCATGATATATTTAACTATATCTTTGGACATTATTAGGTGTGAAGTTGTATTTATGTTTTATGTTGGCAGGCTGGATAAGTGTAGTTCCTTTTGCTTCACCTCTTCTGTCCCACCTTTAAAGACACTAGTATCAGGTCAACATTTCTCAGAACTGACAATACATTGAATATAAGGGGCAGCAAAAAGGAAAATATTTCCAATATTAAAAGAGACATTCTTCTCTATAATACCAACTTAAATAGCAGAATAAAATTTTGCTACTACTGTACTCCACAACACCAATGGAGAATGGTTCAGAAAATAAGATTTTATTTGAATTAACCAGGAAAAAAAATAACCAGGAAAAAAAAAAGTCTCTATGACTTCTATCACACCATTAAAAAGACCCATTCTAATCTTGGAAAAGGAATTTAAAAGTTTCTCCAAACAAATTCTAATGCACCTGGAAAATCAGAGAAATGTATAAATTTTCACATATGTCTATCAGTAACTATCACCACAGCAGTCAGCATTGGCTGGTGTTAGCCTCAGCTGGTGTTAGCCTCAGCAACATCATTTTGACAAGCTAATTATGCCCACAGATACTTAAATCTGAAGTCTACTTATTTAGTGCAGGTGGCAGCACCAACAGTACGTAAGCGAAGATGGAAAGCATACATTGTTGTCTCTTACCACAGTATAGATCTGAGGTTTGCGCCTTTTTGCCAGGTCAATTATATTGACTCCGTTGTAATAAAGGTTCTCAATGCACCCGTGGAAATTTTTCCTCTGAAAGGTTCCTGGTTTCCCCGGGACAGGAATCCCTCCGAAACTGAGCTTTTGGAAAGAATAAGACCAGTATTTAGTTATCACCCCAAAAGCAAGAGGGCAGAACCCTGCTCCCTGCAGCCAGACGGAATATTATCTAAGAATCAAGTCACATTAACAGCATGATCTTGGAGCACGAAGCAGGGCCCAGCTGCCCAACAGAGGAATTACAGGCCCCATAGCATTACAGCTGCTGGAGAGACCCTGCTGCCACATACAGCTCACTAATTTGGAAGCAGCTTTTAAGTGCCTTGACACGCCACTTCACCAAACTAGTACCCCCAGGCCCCCACCCAGCAACACCCAACGCACAAGGTAATGTTCAAAATGGTCTCCAGCCACGGCCCCCACTGGCCTGGAGGCTGCCACCCAGCAGCAGACCACAGCAACCAGGAACCACTGAGCAAAGGGGAAATAAACTCTTCCTGCCCACAGAGTACTGGCTTTGCCTGCGAGCTGGAGTCACCCCTTTTCACCCAGCATGTATCTGAACAGTTTTGGTTCCAGCCAGTGGAGAGTAGTATCATGTACATAAACCACCCCATTCGCACATTGTGATCGTTTTCCCTAAATTTCACAATGTGCTTTGGTCTTTACAATACTCGCATGTGGTATTTGGGACCGAGCAGTGTAATGGAGAAGTTGCAGGTTACACATTTAACCAAAACTTCTGCTGTGCTGTTGTCTAAGTGCTGGAAGATGTTAGTATTGTGCATATTACAACCCATGGAGCTGGAGTCACTTAAATGGAGGGCTGAAAGCCCTGGGAAGACAAAGAGCCTAAGACAATAAAGCTTCCAAAATCCTTGGAGCATAATCACTTTAGATTCCGAAAAGAGAGAAAGAGCGAAAGAGCGAACAAAAAAAAAAAACAACCAAAAAACTCTCAATAATCCTATTTTCATTTTCCAGATGACACAGCTCATTTCTAATTAGCTCCACTGGCATTTTTGGCAAAGTCTTACTGCCGGTACCACTGGGTTTTCATTCACTTTTCCCATTGCAGCCAGTAGTATCATGAGTGATATAACACAGGTGGGGATCCCACAGTCATGACACTTCACAGTGGTTCCAACACATCAGAAGCTATGCTTCTGCAGCAATCATGCTGCATCCGCTGCAGCAAGGGTGTGCACTGCTGTGCAGCACTGCTGACACACTGATGGCTGCTGGAACCTGGTGAGGCTTGTTCCTCTGTCAAAATTCCTAACGGCTCCCCTCAGCTCATCATGACAAAAGTAAAGGGAAATTTGGGGGTATTTTTCCTCCCACTCCACCTAAAAAGCTGGGATACATAAACAAATGAAACCTCCCTGGATAACCTTGAAAGCACTTCTTTGAAAACAAGTCCTTAATGAACTTGTGCCTCAGTTGTATTAAACGATCACTTCAGAGAAATAAAGAGTGAACAGACTGCTACCTTACATCACTTGCAGGTTTGTTATTGGCATGAGGGCTTATGTGGTAGTAACTTTATTTTCCAGCAAGAACCATTAGTTCTTCCTTAAAACACCAGACTTTCCTTCTTTCATATTCTATTCTTTAAGTCTCCTGCTTAGGGACTCTGTACTGTGTTTCAAAACCAGAAGAAAAATCAATATCAATTATACCACTGCATTATTAAGAAAAGTTTCCTTTGTGATTGGTAATAATTTTAATTACCAAACTAATGGTTTTATTACCCTCAGTAAGGCTTTAATCCCTGAAGTGCACTGAGATAAACTTTCAGTAGACTATTGCTGTAAGGTTCTACTGAAAGATTGTCTCAGTGCAATTGGAAAGAAAACACATTGTGTGAAAAACTAAGCACCAGGAGCCAGGACTGAGTGCCACAGAGGTCAGTGGTGAACCCGATTTACACCAGCTGAAGATCTTCTCTACCATGCTCCTGCTTTAGAACATCTGGAAAAATGTTCTGCAAATTACATTGGAGGCTGAGTTTTCCCTAATTGCCATCGACCTTGTAGCAGGAAGCAAGGAATTTCATTAGGAAAGCCGATGATTCAATTGTTTGGCTTTTCTCAGCTCCAGTTTAAAAGTAGTTACAGCTTTGGCCCTTGCTAGTTCAGTCTGAAGCTGTTCCAGAATCTCACTGCTCAAATGTGCTGTCCCTACTAAACATGCTCGTGATTTGAAACAGCAATGTCAGGGGACAGGTACTGCTCTCTCTACCCTGCTTTGCGAAATGCAAAGGAAGGAATTTCAGCTGGAAGATGAGAGAAACAAAGAGCAGGCACCTGCCATTGCCGAGCTGTCTGCTTTTGTCCCTTAGGTGCACTGGGAATTGATCCATTCCAGAGAAATTAATCCAAAGTGCAGAGAGGAAACTCGTGGTCTCTTAAGCGACGAGCCATGCCAGCTCAACACATCCAGACAGGGCGATGGCTCTGACTGTGCAAGCTTGACCATGTGTCTTGTGGGCTAGCAAGACTTGGTAGACAAGCATGTGGGAATAAAAATGAACACGGGTAATTTGCACACAGGTGTGCATTGGTGGGGGAACAGATGAGGAACTGCCTTGCATGTAGATATGATGATATAAAAGGCTTTTATGGTATTTTTTTACTGACTATCAGCCATAAGCTCTGAACTGCTGGAGTGATGCAGACTTCACTCTGCCTCACCTTGGCCTCATCGCAGAGGAGCTCACCAGCCTAGGGTTTTATGGGCAGGCAGGATGTTTGCTCTGCTCAGTTCTTCCTTGGCTGAGCTGCTCTGGCTTTCTAGACCAGGATGCTCTGCATCACAACCCCAGATGTGAAGGTACCTGGGTCAGAGCTAGTTGTGTCGACAGTTGGGCTCAGGGTCTTCCATTCCTAGTGGGAAGACAATGGTCTTTACCTGCTCATCTCCATATGGAGAGCTGTAACCTGAGCAAGCGGTGGCTGGATAGAGCGCTACTCAGAGCTGGTATCCCCATGGTCATGTCAACCAGATGCAGGGTTGATGCACAATGATCCCATTAAAATCATATTGGAGATGATGACTCAGCACCTCTCCATACAGATAAGTGTGGTTGCTACCTAAAGGTTTGACTAGAACCCAGGCTATATCTTTTAGTTTAGCTCAAAGTCTGCTCTATTTTGAAGTTTAAGCATAATCCAATGCATATTTACCCAGAGACTGGCCACTTTCTGATACTGTCGTATACAGAGTTGCATAGAGTCTCTCTGGGAAGGAAATATTAAACGAAGAAAAGATTTTTGCTGGAAAGAAACAGCTTATAGAGTGGTTGTTTTCCATCACATTCATTTTATACCATTTCAGCCTCATCTCCCAGGTTACCACAGAATCTGAAGGGCTTCACACACCTCATAATCAATATCCAAGTGATCTGAATCTCCCTTCGTTCGGAAATGCTGGGTGTGCTTGTCCACCGTGAAGTTCACTTGCTTGTTGAAGCGCTCTATGAGAACTGAGTGCCAGTGCTGGTCATCCAGGAGGCTGCCCAGGGTGACAGACGTGTGGCTGTTACTGAAGTGCAGGTTGGAGTCCCCTGGAGGGGCAGAGACAGGCAGAAAACACCAGAGTTACTCCCAGGCCCTTAACAGAAGCATAGGGACTCAAGCACAGAGCAGTGCTTCTAGATGCAAACTGGAGCTCTGCCCATCAGAAACAGACCCTTGTCAAAGCTTGCCTTAGATTCTTTGGGCCTCTTGTTCATATATGTGTGTATACACACATGCACATATACACACTTTTTTTTTCCCAAAAAAAATCCTTGCGGGAGGTTTTCCCGATGCAGCACCCACACATTGGAGCACACAAGGGATCATCACTGCCTGTGCCCTCGATTCTGCCAGGTGTTTGAGGCCCTGGTGTTTTAAGAGACCCTTTCGGGTTGCACCAAAATCTCATGCCTATTCACATTAACAGACCATTCCTGACATTTCAGTTTCAACTACGGGCTTTTTAGGTTTTAACAAGAAAATCACACCTGTCTATTTTCAGAGAAAAAAAAGCCACAAGTCAGTGAAGCAACATGAACGCAAGTGTTTTGTTCAGCTAAAAAAGATTCTTAAACCTGGCCTAGATCTTGAGTCATAAAAATAGTTAGGCCCTAACTCTGGTGATTTCAAGCACTCTTCTATTTTTCAGCTGGCTGCATGTCTGAACAGTTCATAGTCTCTCATTTAAAGGCAGTGTGTCCTTTTCTAATATTCCAGCAGAATGGAGACAACATGTGCTCCAAAATTGTCAGGCAAGATGCAAACAGATTCAAGAGCAGACATCAAAACCCTTGCTCATGACACATGAACGTATGTGGAGGAATTGAAATGGCTAAAATCCATACATTTTGGGCTACTGCTGAAAGAAAAGAATCTTATCTCAGACTATGTATTCACAACAGCATTTCCTCTGGAACAGGAAACCTAAAATTTAACTATACTATTTTCTTATACTAGTATGAAACATTTGTAAGAGAAGGATAAGTCAATGGAGTTAAAGAACCCAACATTCAGCAGAGCCTCAGAATGTAGCTACTTGGTCCAAGTAACATCCTAATAGCAATTCAGAAAAACGCTGCATTATCATTTCTACCCTTTGATGAACTAAATAAATAAAGAAAAAAAATACTAGTTGGAGACTAAACAATTAATGAGCTTACATAAAACTCAAATCCAAGAGCTGTGGAAAATTGTTACTGACATTTAAAACAAACACAAGTAACATGAGAGGAGAAATGCAGAAAGAATTATCTACGAATTCTGTTTTAGTACCTCCAGTTTCTTCCCACTAGTTTATGATTTCTTTTAATTCCCTAAGTCATAAACAGGGAATTGAGATACTGCACCATTGCCTGCTTTATCTGCTCTAGACAAACTTCTTAAAGTGTCCTGGAATTGGTAGTCTGAGATATGCCCCTGCTAATACTATACATTACTAGATGCTACATGTTCCATTTTTATTAAATCCAGCCTTGGCAGTCTAAGCACTATGTACATGAACTGCAAATGGCTCGGATTACTTTATTCAAAGTTATCAAGAGGCAGTGAAAAAAAAATTGAGCTTAATTCCCTCCCCTCCTTGCCCATACCCTCCCTCATGGTTAACAGAAGGAGGGATTTGTTTCAGCTTTCCATCTGAATGGGCCACTGAGGCTTTCAGGCCAAGTTCAGTACCCAAACAGAGTAAGCGCAGCTCCTGTGCTAACCAAAGCACAGCACTGCAGGCATGGAAACTTCCTCCCAACTCAAACCCCTCAGTATGAAAAGCATGAATCCGCAGGGATTGCTGAGGCCAGCACTATGGGTGACCCACAGATGAATCTAATGAAGATTTTGCAATAAGTTGGGGATAGAGGGTATGATACTCCTACTACAGTAGCTCCTGCCATTCTGACCAGAATGTTTTCATCATTTAAATTCTGTATTCTCAGCTCAGTTCTGATCACAGAATGGTAAAAAGATTGACACAAACGAAAAAAACCCCAAACCTTTTGCACTCTGAACCAATCTTCCTGGGAATGTTACTTTTTAAAATAACAACAATAAAAATTAAAAAGGAGGAAGGGGAAGAAACATGACTTTTTTTTTTTTTTTTCTTAAATCACTGCTTGAAAGAATCGTCAAGCAAAGGTCAAAACGTCAAAAGTAGTTAGAAGAGCCAGGGTCTCTTCTTGGCTGAGTCGCATCCTGCTTGACATCAATCAAGTCTATTCTCTTTTGCTTCCCCCTCTCACCTTCTCTGACAAGTATTTAAGCTGTGAGCTGTCTGAGGCATACAGCATGTTTTGTTGATCTCAGCTGGAGTTTTTAGATACTGCCTAATACAAACAATAGATTTATAAAAGCAAACCAAGACAATCCTTGTTACGGTAATATGTGAACCAATAATCCTAATTACCCTTACCCAGGCTGATGTGCAAGGAGAGCTTCCCTTTCTGCAGTTCCAAGGTAATGTAGTCTCCACGCTGTCCTTCTCCATGGAATAAGACTCCATCCCCCTGCATGCTCTTGAACTTCAAGGAAACCACATCTTTGAATGTGCTCATAAGCTTCTGATTGAACCTGTAGAGGAGCGAACTTCTGCCATCGAAGTCTGCAATATCTGACTCTGGGAGAAAAAAGATGGCAAAATGAAAAGAAGGGCCAGCATCAGGAGAGGAAACATATTTTTTCAGCATCTTTTCACTTGGAGCCAGGTGTTCTCAGAAGCATACATCCACAGGATGTATGTGGCATCTGTGCAACCACATTGCACCCACTTCCAATCCTCTCCCTCTGTCTGGGGAAAGGGAACATGAGGATAAAACCAGAAATCCTCTGCACTTGTCCTGCTCTCTCTCATGCAAGACTGCTTTCTCACTCAACTTTTTAGAACAGAACAGGTGCCTTCCATCATATTCAGATCTCCAGAGCATCCTTCACCACATTTGCTGTTTGTCTCAAATACAGCACAGGCTGTTATTCATTACTCTGAACACTTCAGTTCTCATTCCACTTATTCTAGCTTCATAAGTGGCTGTTGAGCTGCTTCTGTGTGTCGGCCATGCCTGCATACACCTTTGCATTCAAATAAGCATCATCTTAGCCTCTGAGCGTTGGCTGCTTGTTTGTGATGGGCATTTATCAACCATGTTTCTGCATGCAAATTGACTACGCTGGCAGGAGTAGCAAACATCAATTCAAAAAGCTTTTGAAGGGATTTCATGGGAACCTGGCATCTAAACTGATTATGTACCTTTGAAAATCCTATTAGAAACATATTTTCCCCTTCAGCCAGCCTCTAAAACCCAATCACTGTGATGGGAAACACGCTTTCAATTCTTCAATTGCAATTAATATTTCCTTTGGCAGCAGCAGCCTGCAGTACTCTCTTTGTTTTATAAAGTGGTATTTAAGCAAAATGTATATTAATAAACTTTTTTTTAAGAGATTATATATATAACCAGAACATTTCAGATAGTTTTAAATACTTTTAACTAATACATTGTATTCAAACATATGTAAATTCAATTCCAGTTTCTATCCAAATGCAATTTTGCACAAATTATGGATAAAATATCTACTCATAAATAATAAATCTGTCAATTGGTATTTCCTGTTGTTAAGAAAAATATTAAAAATTAAGAACACCAGACAATGAAGAATCTGAACACGAGTTTACTAAGCTACCTACCTATTGGAATACAAGCATAAAGACAAAGAATACCTTCATAGTAACCAAGAAAGAGCATAGACTACCTTTGTTTGCAAACCAAATGTTTTAATGATAATCCAAAGCTATCAGTTTTTCATTTTCTTTTGAAAATTAACTGAAAGATCCATATACAAAACAATCAAGACTTCCAGGTCAGCAACTGCATTGTGATTAAAGTTGGTGATTTAAGTCATCTAAGCTCTCTTGAGAGTCCTTCTATCCTTTTGAGCATTAATGGTAGTTTCATTCGCTCTTCTTTAAAAACAGAAATAATAGGCGTCAGGTTTTGTTTTTTTTTTTTCCCTTTTTTTTTCTTTTTTTAAACTGGACTAAGATTTAAAGAGGTTTGCAATTAAAAACTATTATGAGCTCAGAAAATAAAAGACCCGTTAATGATTTGTTACCATGAAAACTACCATCCATAACTTCTGCATGTCAGTGTGACGGTTTGTACAGAAGTTTGATGGCACACTTACAAAGTTGCAGGGAGCTTAGAATTTAAATTTGATATAAAATTCTGGCACTACAAAACTGTTTTCATTCCAAATCATAAGACAACTGATTATTTCTTATGAAAATAAAACTACAAAGAAATTCAACCCTGGGAAAAATTCACTCCAGACCAACTTCTTATCTGTGATATCAGAATTATAACATGCTGTTTAACATCATATGTGAAAAAGTTGCTAGTGTAAGAAGTATCACGAATACAACAGTATTCACACCATCTGCTTTCACTATTTTTTACTTCTGAATTAGGTGTTCAGAAACAGCTCCTCAGAACTGCTGATTTCTCTCTTGACACCTTGACTGCCAGTTTCTATAAAGGGAATTAAATTCATAGTTTAGTTCTTATGAATTTCCCCTAGCTACATTAAATACTTCTATTTGTTTAAAGTAAATTGCAAGTGTATCATAAAAACGGTTTCATTTTAACACAGGCAGGAATTAGGAAATAGCTTGTAAAGAAGTTAGTCTTTGATTTCCAGTGCATTTTGCAGTTGAAGTTGATTTTCCTCCTAGCTCTCAGAAACAAAGGTACTGTAAGAGAGCACTGATTCATTCTTGCCATAAGAGCAGCCCTTTTTTCTTCTTCTTCTTAAGACCCAAGCCTTCAGCCAGTCTGAATTCACAATTGAGTCCTTGTTCTTAACTCTCCACTAAGGCACAGCACAACACACAATTTCTTGAAGAGCTCTACCACTGACATTTACAGAGTACAACACAAAGGAAAACCTGTTTCTGAAAAGTTCTGCTTCACTAATTATCGGTTGTGAGTACACTGGCCAATAAACAACCCTGAATGAAATGGGAATATGTCAAATAAATGCTAACACTGGCAGCCAAAAGTCATCACTGGCAGTTTGCATGACAACAAATCGTTGACTTCCTGTTAAAAATTGAATGATACAGCACAATTCTAATACAGTCACTCCAGAAAACCTGCTTGTTTACTTAGTGTTTATTTAGTCCCTGTATGTCCATAATCCACTTGCAGCAAGACAGCAAGGATCAGAAATGTTCTATGTCTCAGAAAACCTGTAGGAATAACAATCTAAAACACAACACGTGCTTTCATTCTGCACTGCCTACTGGTTTACTTATGCTCCCTGAAGCCAGACTTTACTCAGTCCGGGTACTTTTCTACACTGTCCTCATCAACAAAGCTACCAAACTCATCAAAAGTGAGATCAGGCAAAAGACTCTCCTTTCATGTTATTCTCCTCTGACCAACAATTCAAACAGATGCCTCTGCTGTAAACACATACATCCTTCTGCTCACAGGTGAAGAAGTCCCCATAAAATAGAAATCATCCATCATGTTTTTCTGATATTCAGTAGAATTTCTGGCCCCAGGGTTCCTGGTTACATTATTCCATTTGAATTTCCTTTCCCAACACAGATCCAAACATTAAAGTCACTTGGGAATGGGTGGAAACACAGGCAGTTGAAGCTAGACTACCAAGTTAATTCAGCATTTTAAAAAAAAAAAGGGAATGTGACCAATGTGACCACAGGGCTCAAGACCCAACTTGTGGGACCAGCTACGCTGAGAGGAGCCAGGCTGAGAGCAATGTGAGAGCACAGTTTACTTGTGCAGCAGTCTTCTCTGTGCAGCACAGAGGATACACAATCATTCTGACAAAGATGGTTCTCCCAGTGATTTTTGAAAAAGTAAACACCTACTTGGCAAAGTTATTCCAAAATACAAAAATGTCCTCTAGGAACAGTAGCAATTTTAGTCAGGAACTTTTGGTCTTGCACTTGCATCAATGAGCAGAAGCTTTAACTCCTGGCAGGAGGGAGGAATGCTCCTAGTCTGAACAGATGTCTCTCCTGGCCAGTCATACCTTACTGGTTTGAGTGAGTCTGAAGCAATCTGACTTCCCTCCCCATGTCCCTCTCAGACATGCAATCCAAGAGATGAATGTGGACAAGTACCTCAGAGTTCTCTGTTCTGCTATGCAGCTTTATCCCTACCACAAATCTACGGCTGCCTCTTGGTAAGCACTCATTTGGGTACTTATCTTACACAGTTGGTTACAAACACTACTGGTCAATGGCCAACAGACACTAAGTGGCTCTCTGCAATACGTTCTTTTCTATCTCACAGGAAGACAAAGGAGAAAATGGAGGAACGTGGGGGAAAAAAGAGAAAAAAGATCCAGTAAAAATATCTTTTAATCAAAGCACAATATCAGATCATATTCCCTGAAGCAATGAGAGCAAAAGATGAGAAATCAGAGTCCTGAACTGCAAATGAAGAAGTCGTCTCTCAAAAGCAGAAGATATCCTGTCTCACAACCTATCACTGTTTCTCCTGTGGTTTCCCAGCTTGTTAACTGCACATACACCTGATACTGCTGATGTATTTTGGGCTGTTAACCAGTTATAGAATATGATCAGCATCTTCAATGCAGCTATAAATCTTATCCTAGAAAAGCAATTGTGTCAGCAGATTTTTTTCCTACACTAAGCTAACAAGACTTTTCTCAAGTATAAAGATATACCCATCTCACCACCCCCAGCATCAAAAGCAATTGGTTTGCCATTTGTCTGAACACGTCCTCTGTTGCAGCTCTGGTTATCTGTTACAATCACACTGCTTCTGGAGCCACAGCTGCAAAGGGACAGTGAGAGCTTACACATACCTCTGCATGGAAATTTCCATTTAACTCCTAAATCCTTCTCTGAACAAGAAACATCAACATATATTTTCAGATCAAGATCTTCTCCTTCCTATTTCAGTACCTATTTTGAGGATATCAGACAGAATCTTTACAGGAATTTCAAATAAATGTAATTAATTTTCATTTAAATACATACTTTCTGTATAAGAAAGTAAACAACAATCAGCATGTGTCATCTGTGAATTCCAGCTGATTTGATGGCCTTGGAGTGTTTTGTTGCACAGGAACTTAGATCTTAATGGGGTAGGGTCAAGCACACTCACGTGTCTGAAACAGCTTTGCTGTTACAAGTGTGTTTTTACGTTCCAGAGAAACAATGTCAACTGGAGGCCAATTAGAGGGTGAAAAGAAAAAGCAGAAAAAAGGGAGGAAAAAAAAAAAAGAAAAAAGAAAGAAGAAAGCTCTCTTGTTTGACAGAGAAGGTTTTGGGATAAATTCATAGTAGTAAATTACTTCTAGCAGGAGCAATAAACAACAGTGAGTGCCATGCAGCAGCACAGTGCAATCGCACGTTAAGTTAGCCACTTTGGCATCCACTGCACATAGCAGTTAATCTCTAATATGATTCTTCTGCATTTTTTGTTATTCTGTCCCAGTGCAGTGTTAGGTGACCTATAAGACCTGATGCCTTTCACATGACCCTACTAAACAGTCGTCATTGAAAGATGCATTTGCCAAAAGTTAGCACAAGGTTGTGTTCCTGGGACCTCTTCAGGAGAGCATGCTGCACAGGACGGTCATACTACAAAAATGAGAGATCAGAGCCTTGCACTGGCACAAGAGTGTCACATTCACCTAACTTTGTCATCACAAAAATGCTTAAGCAGCAGCAAAGCCACAAACCTCTCCTACAGCTGTCATCTTCTGCTCAAATATGTAAGGTTAGAAAGGAGCTGATGTGAGCAGAGACCATCCAAGGAACCGCAGGCTATTTTGCACACCCTGGTGTATCACAGCGAGGTCCTCAGCTGCATGTTTGGCAGTAGTCCCAGGGTGCAGCAGCACGTGAAATTCAGATGGCTTAAGCTGTCAGTACCCCCAGACTTTTGTTTCAGCCAACCAATGAATGAAGTCATTCACACAAAAAGGATCTCCAGCTTGCCTGTAAACGAAAACTTTACTTCTGCAGTTTTCTGCCACGGATATCAATATAAAGCAACTTTGTTTTCAGATCAGGTGATGCGCTCTGGGGCAACATTTGCCTGAAAGGTGGAATGGACAGCCAGCAGTCCAGCATCATCTGAATTTCAACCTGTTTTTACAAGTAGCCTAAGAGGTAGAAATGACCCCACAGTCACATGTGTACATTTGTCCAGGATTTGGTTCATATGTGTCCCACATGCACGTGTTCTCTATTTTCTGCTTCAGGACTAAAGCCAAAATGCTGGTGGAAATGAACTTTCTTCAACCTCAGTGTACTTAAGATCAAATAGTCTGGGTTTGTTTACCTATAGAAGCCTTTAAAGTACTCCAACAGCTTAAAGAGGATTGCACATAACTGGGAATTAGGCTCTTACAGATGAATTTATACCAGCTGAAGCCTTTGGTACAGGTAGGTGACTATAATGCTGTTCCTACTTCCAGCCTCACATCCGTTCTTGCATATACAGGCAGACACTTGCATGAAGGGTCATCTCTTAGAGAAGGTGCACATTTGGGACATTTGTTGTTCTTCTAGCTCAATTTCCTTCTGGGCTTGTCCAACAGCCTGTCTCTACTGATTTTTTTAAACTCTTTTCAAATTATTAATATATTTCATATGCCAAAATTGAACAAGGTGGATGAGTCTGTATGCTGTCAAACATTACAAAATGCAGTTATGTAGCTGTACACCAGCAGGATCTGCTGCAGATATTCTGTCAGTATAACAGTAAAGATGACATTTTATAAATGATCAAACATCTTTTGTACAGTGCTGGATTGCCTGGGTTAGGAGTAGCCAAGACTGTGAAACTATATAAGCAAAACTTGTAGACAGGTATTGCTTGGCATATGCAATTTGCCAGAGAGAAATTTGAATGGCACATTTATATAAACGGAATGAATATTTCAATGCTCTGTAAAACTTTTATGAATCCCTTTATTTCTTTTCTGGCTTGCTTCAAGCTCATACCTTAATTCTGCACAACCATTTTTATTTCCTGTAACTGCAGGGTACAGGACAAAGATGAAGACTTAGATGATAGCAGCACAAGGAAACAGTCTGCTCTGAAGTCTTCTTCATATCACAGAAGGTACAACCACAATTTGACGTGAAAGTAGCGCCCATATATTATTTCACATGGAATAGCACCAAAACACATTTCACTACAAACGTTTCAACCTTCAGTTTGAGTTCTGTTTATTACATGTCTGTTTGGACTATAGTTTTCACGGCAGAGGTTGGGTCATTGTTAACAGAAGAAAGCTCTTTGAAAACAGATGAGATAGCTGCTTTGGAATGATGTCATCAAGGGCAGTTAGTTTTGATTTATGCGTTTCAGTTTCCATGTTCACTGGCAGGGCTGGAAAAGTGACTATCCATCCAGCCCAGGCTATTGTAGTCTGTACTTAAATAAATGATAGTTCACAGTGCCTGGGCATCAAAGTAGGTGGCAGAAGCAGCATTTCAAAAAAGCTCATTGGATCTTTTAGATCTACACAGACCATAACAAGGATCTTCCTGTGAAATCAGGTGAATCAGTCCTAAGACCTGAATGTAGTGATGAGGCCACTAAGAGTCCTGGAGCTGGGTCTCTGTTCAATGGGATTGTGTAAATCAAAAAGTTTAAGACACTTTGCTGTTTGATTCTGCCCAGATCAATTTAAGAAGCCTCCCAAATAGAAATTTTTGCACTCATTATCTTACAACCCTGTTTCTGCACCCAGCAGGAGCAGATGAGAACCTAAGCTAAATGGGGAGATGTACAAGTACAGTAGTGTCACATGATGGTGATTTGTGCCACATCATGTTGAATTTACTGGTAAAATGCTGTTAATCCCTTGAATTCTCCACAGAAAAATCTCACCTGTCTCCAGCAGTGTCTCAAGTCACATTTGACCATTTCAGAAATAAACCCCCAGCTACCTGAGAAACAAATACCAGACTTGTGTTTCCTCATTTGTGGACTTGTTTTTGTTTTGTGTGAGGGAGCAACATTGGTCCCTTTTCTTTATGTTCGCGCTCTTCTGTGGTGATCGGTCATATATCTAGGGCAGTACATTGGGACAACTATGTGGCTGAAATGCCCCAAGGCAACAATGTTTATAGGCTGCTCCAAAGGCCATCTGACAAAGCGCTGCAGACCATGTCTTAGAGGATCATCACCACGCATTACGAGGAAGAGTTCCAAAGAAAACATTCATGCAAAAGCAGTTAAAGCGGTAGATGAGTTCTCCAGTTCTCCGCTCTCTGGAGCTATAAAGTCATCAGCCTCAAATAGAAGTATTAGCTACAAGAAGTAGCAAATTGCTCTGTGGTAGGCTCAGATCTTAGAAAGCTTCACCAGCTGAGCTAGATGGGCCAGCATATCCCTCAGTAGAACGACAAGAACAACTACTAAAAAAAATAAATGGTGGCTATGTATCACATTACATTTTAACTTGTAAAACTTGCGCTGGTCCCCTCCCACAGCACCGAGAGCATCAACAAAAAGCTCTTTGAGAAAATGGGGGTTAAGACGTAGCCACTTACTATAGGAGCAGCCGAAGACCTCAACTCTCAGTCCTATCCGCCCACCGACATTCCACTTCAGAGGGACGAAGCGCAAGAAGCGGGCTTTCACGGAGTGCAGAAATTTGTGGTGAATCACACTGTCAGCGTTGCTGTTCCCTGTGAAAACCTGGAAGCACAGAGAGCCTTGGTGAGACATTTAGCACCAAGAGGTGAAGGCAGCACTCTGAATTAAGGCTGTGAACTGCCACCACTCTTCCCAATTCTCAGTCTCATAAATCACTCAAAATTATTTAAATTGATTGCCAAGTTTTCCTGTAAGTGCTGCCTCTCTTATGGAGAGAAAGGAGTGAGACAGCAGTGCACAGAACACCTCAGTGAAGTAGGGGGAAGTATACAGGGAGTTACAAAAGCAGGTTGTAGATGGGGATGTTACAGAAGATGCTGCGTAATTTCTCCAAAGCCAGGATATTCCTGTGCAACACAATACTCCATTGGTCCCTAACATACCCACAGTCCCTTCAGTGCAGTGAAGGATGGGGCCCAGTTTAGCCTTTGGTGCATTCAGGGTAGCAGAAAAAGATAGTCACGATGCACTGAGTTGGCCAGAGCCTGGGAAGATGAACAGGAAAGTGTACAACTACATATGCCACAGAAAACTCAAGCAAGACATAGGAAGAGATGAAAGCCTGAGTCAGTACACAAGAGAGTCAGCATTTTGATTGTGTTTGCACCCAAGAGAGTTAAAGCATGCAAACAATAATAATTTAACTTTTTTTCTTACCTATTTGATTAATTGCCTGCAACTGCAAGACAAAATTAATGGCCCTACTCAGAATTATCACTTAACAAGAGGAAATTCTCTCATGGATAAAGAATGACTGCAAGATTTCAAAGGTGAACCTTAAGACAAGTATCCAAGTTCTGATCCTGCCTGAAGCTTTTACAATTCATCTTTACACCCTTACTCTGTAATACAGGGCTATAAAAATCATAGACTTCCTGCAATCTTCAGAACATTTGAGCAACTCAGCTAGGATTTAAATTTGAAGCTAACAGTTTTGTAAAACATGAAAACCAAAGACAAAACTGACCAAAAAAAAAATCTCACAGGAAGGTCATACTTGTAAAACAGGTCTTTCATTTTATAAGTACAAATTTGCATCACAAGTTGTACTAGTTTTAAATGCTTCTCTACTTCAAATGCTGGCACCATTCACCTATGCAATGCAAATGCAGGCATAAATTGGAATAACTCCAGTAAAGTAGACCTACAATTCATTCCTAATAGCCAAAGGATGAGTTAGATTGGAGGTTTTATCTCCGCTCTAAAAAAAAAAAAGGACTAATTAGCAGCTGTTTAAATTTTTAGTTAAATGCAAGCATTCTAACTTTTCCCCAAATGTGTTAAAAATGGTGTAAAAGTTCAAATTCAGTTTGTTGTTGTTTTACTAAACCCAGCATGCTATTGTTTTGTTAGAACTATATTCAGTAAAAAATATCCGTGAACATTTCTAAGGCATAGTACTTTGAATACCATGTTTATTTCATTTCACCTTAAAAACACTAATCTGGGAAAATTCTCTTATATGCAATAAGCCTTATTTTCCACCCAGTCATGAATGCAAAAGACAGCATATATCTCAGTTCCTAAAACACGCTTTGCAAGTGCATTTCATTGCTGGTATTGCTTGCCTCTGAAGATGAACAATTTTCTGAAGCAAACTCTCACAACTCCAGTTACCTCAGTGAAGAACCACCCTTCAAAATACGTGATCTGTAAAATTACTTTTATTAGGAGCTTATCAGGCTGGAAAGGGTATATAATTCAGCTACCCCAACTGTACCTAACGCTTTGCTTATCCTGTATCTCTTCTTCGGAACTTTTTATGCACAGGATCTTGTTTTCTACAAGTATTATGTGATGGTTAACTAACCTCTCACAAATTCAGCTATATTATATAATTAAAATTTTTTGGATGGGGATTCTCATTGGTCTTAATTCAAAGTTAACCACGTACAGCAGTTCAGCAGCCTTGCCCATCAGGTATGTTTTGAGGAGTGCCACAAGCAGCACTTCAAGATGTCCTGGGCATACTGCTTTCCAGATAGGAGCCAAATTCAAATTCCAGCAGAGAGCATTTCAGAGTCTTTTTCACTATATTTCAAGTGAAAAATCTTGTTCCCAGTAATGAAACTGTCAGCAGAGAGTAACTCTCACAGTCAGAGCTGTGGCAGCGCTCACGTTTTTATTAAGACACTTGTGGATATATAAGATTGAGAAAGGTGAGTGTCATTTTCTGTTTGTTTGCTTAGAAAGCTCATCCTCTTAGAATCCTGTGATTATGTAAAAATCTCACCTTTCATAGGATAAAAAAGAAAGAAGGAAGAAAGAAAGAATAAAAAGAACAGAGGGGGAGCAAAGTGTTTCCAGTACTCCCAGTTGTGTAGAAAAGTTTAAAATGCAGTAACTGGAACACAAGCAAAAGGTGTCAATTAAAAGAAAGAGTACACCTTAATACAGCAATACTGAGAAGCAAGGGTCTGTGTTGTTTTTTTCTCAGAATCCTCTCATACACAAGGCTGTCAATACTGCACGTTGCATCACAGGCCCACAAGGTAATAATTTCTTGGTTTATATGAAAGAGAAAATGTTCTAGGAGAAAGCCCACATTGAAAAGCACAGCACCTCTAGGAATACCTCCTTGCAATTACAAGGTAATGGGAACTAGGTGATTTGTGAATACAACTGTGTACCAAACAGCCCCCGGGTTCCTGCCTGGAATGCAGGTAGGAAGGCAGCACAGGCCAGCACAGAGCGGCATGCTGAGATCAGTGGGCCCTCGTGGCCACTGGAAAACTGCAGAGGCAGTTCCCAACTACCTGTAACTGTTGGTAAGGTCAGTCTTGACACCTCTTTTGCAGGGCAAACCTGTAGAGACATTTTTTGCAAAGCTTGTGCAAACCACACACCCAAGAACAACGCACGGGAAGGTCACCGCTGTTCTCACGCACAGAGGCAGCCCTCTGCCTCCAGGGAGATGGTGTCTACAGCACACTTCAGGGACTGCCTGTGCAGTCAAAGGAGCTTTGTGGTTTTGCCAAGCAAAACAGAGAGCGCTGTACCCCACTGCCCACCCACAGGTGTCTTTGCTAGATACTTTCCTTCACAATGCCTCAAGGAAGAGCCAGAATTACCCACATCCAGCCTCCAAATCAGTTGACTCAAACCTGATTCGCAACTATGTAACAACGTCCTTCCACATTGAAATAGACATGTTAGTAAAAATAAACCCTTCAAAAATCCAATACATCCCTTACAGAAGTGTTTATCAAGCTTCTCTAATAACCAAAGAGCCAACAAAACTTTTGAGGGAAAAAAAATCCACAGGCAATGCTGTACCCATCGATCTGTGCCTACGAGATGGTTTTGCATGCAGCTGGCACATCACTGCTTGCTGCTAACTGTGGGGCGTCACTGTGTATGCCTTTAGGATTGCTTTGATTTTCACTTCCAACTCCCACTGCTATACAGATCACCTTCTGATGTTTTATGGACCACCTGTGGGCTGTAGACCATTGATTAAACAACACCAATTGCCACAGATGGTCACTTGAAAACTTACATCCACAGCTAATACAGAAATAATCCATCCATTAAAGAAGATGAAACAAGCATGCAGTACCAGATTTCATAGCCCTGGAGGTTCAAATATTGATTAACAGTAAACTTATTGGTGAGAATGTCAGAAATACTTCCTCTTGAGAAACAACCTCTATTACAACTTGTTGATAGGGATTAATTCACAGGAACAAAACGACAGACTAGTGAAGAAAAAAAAGCACCCACATGCCATTTCTTATGCAACACAGTTGCTCTGGGAGGGAGAAACCACTGAAACCTGTGGTTTCTTACAAGCCCTGTAAAAACAACAGACCAATGATTTACCTGGGAAATTCTGCTTCTGGCATTCCAAGGGTCTTATAAATCAAAAAGCTCCATTAGCACCAAATATTGCCACCAGCTTCTTGAAGGCTAAAGCTTTTCTCTAGCGCTAGCGGCTGTAAGGTTAACAGCTTGCCACGGGCAGGGCTGCCTCTTGGACCAAGCTCATTTCACGATGCCTGGCTGCATGGTGCCCCGCTGTGACACAGACCACGGCACCACAGTAATATTTTATGAGGCTTTTTTTATGAGCCAGCAAAGGCAGGCCCCACTGGCACAAAGAGGTGAGATAACAACAGCTGCCATGGTTCGGAGCACAGTCTGACCAGCCCGGTACTGCCTGTTCGGCAGCGGCTGTTGGCATGTAGGGAAGAGTAAGAATGAAACAAGCATATACAACGCTTTTCCCAATGCTCAGCCCACCTGGTTCATGGGTTATACTGAAGTGGAAAAAAATAACAGTTCCAGGTTAGATGAAAAAGAAAACTTTCAAAAGAA
Source organism: Leptosomus discolor (assembly GCF_034619465.1). Taxonomy (NCBI): domain Eukaryota; kingdom Metazoa; phylum Chordata; class Aves; order Leptosomiformes; family Leptosomidae; genus Leptosomus; species Leptosomus discolor. The sequence goes on along the minus strand of NC_141395.1, from coordinate 15,444,972 downwards.
GTTTAAACCACAAAACTACCATCATTACCTGAAATTTGGATGTACGACTCCCTCAGGAAAAACAACGATTCAAATGAATGGGCTCTTTATACAACTCCTTCAGTCAGAGGGATCCCAAAAGCTGTTTGAGGGCAGTTCAGAAAAATGTCACGCAACTGTGGTGAGATATGACAGTTGTTTAATAACCCTGCAGACACACATTTGTTTCTATACCTTGTGTTAATTCAGATCTGTGCCAGATCACACCAGCGAGATCTGATGGCTAAACTTTAGATCGCCATTTGGCCAGACTCTGTCTAAAGGTGGACTGGTCTCCACCTTTACACAGACAAGAGGAAATTGGGTGCAAGAAAAGTGTCTGCTCATGAAAGCCTAATCAATTCAAAAGATAGCATCAGATATGGACTTTATCTCAGTGTCCCCTGCACACACACTCTGCACAGCAAATGGCAACTTATTTATAGAGCTGCAGAAGGTGGTTCCCATAATGACTCTGCTGAACATATTTTGCTCTCCCACTTTGTTAGGCAGGTAATGGCATGGGTTCAAAATGAGTATGCAAGCAGCAACATAGGCACAATCAGCCCAAAACAGCAAGCAGGCAAGACCTGAGGTTAACTACCTTCTAAGGGAGATATTTTAAGACATATTGAATACTCTCATTTCTGCCAAAGTCACTCTGATGAACTGAGTTGAGGGAAAAAAAAATAAATAAAAAATCAGATTATGAATGTGCAGAGGGCATATAACACAGATGTAAGCAATTTACAACATTTCAACTTTCACTGAAAGAAATACAAGCACAGAAAAGAGCACTCCACCTTCAAATCTCACCCATGACATCGCAGTATGCTGCCTCCAGTACATAAAGAAATAAGGACAGGACCGCACTTAATTCAAGCTATCCCACAGCTTAGTGAAGGAACCAAAGTGAGATAAAAAGCAGCTAAGCCTGTCATCAATCCCAAAACTGCAATACTTAGAGTAAAACAATGTCATTCTCCCTTTTAAACTTCCTTACTAGGAGGAGAAAGATCAGGAGCTAGGAGTTAGCACTGTGATACAGAACGTGCTTCCTGCTGTATGCCTCACAAGATCTCCTCAAATATCTGAGTGTACTTCAAAGAAAACATCAGTGTACTTTAAAGAAAACATGAATTTCCAACTAAGAAACATCACAAAAATCTGAATCAGGAAGGAGGAAGTATTGCCTAGCTTCCCACATTTTCTAAGTTGAAATAAACTCTGACTCAAGGATAGCTTCTATCTTCTTCAGAGGCAATAGAATTTTAGTTCTGCTTGAATTTGCATTACCTGGGATGTAACTTGGTGGGACTATTGAGTGTGGGTATTAAATCCAGGTTAAAATAAGCCAGTGACTGAAATCAAGTCACAGTATGGGTCCTTCGTCCCTGCTTATACGTGCGGCAAGAGACTGAACGCTACCATGACAAGGACACAATACAGCCACAAAAGCACCATATGGAAACCCAGCAGCCTCTGATTTTAATGGGATGCTACAGGGTTTTTTCACATAATTATACTGCATCAGTGCCTTCTAGCAACACCTTAGGCCTAGTCAAGTTTGCAGTGACTTTTGATAACAATGAAAATTTGAAAATCCATTTAGTTTCTGCTGCAAAATGAAAGCAACTGTCAGTTCAGGCAATTCTAGAAACTCCTCCCTTCACCTCAGTCCAGCTCTAAAACTTAGAGAGATTATCCAGAGATGTAATAAAACAAACAAGCAAAACCAAAAACAAAAACCCACAAAAACAAAACACACACAAAAAAAACCCAAACAAAAAACCCAAACAAATAAACCCCAACAAACTTCAAAGTCTAAATGTTCTTTTTACTTTTCACCTTTCCTACATACTGTTCATGGCAACAGTGAAAAACGTTGCTTTGCTTATGTAATGGAAAAAGACCTGCCCAACATACCAAGCCACAACTGTTAATATCTTGTCATGAAGAAACACAGTGAAATGGCTTTGTGGTCATCTCAATCACCTCGTGTCCAGACTGGGAGCTGCTAAAAGCTAAAAGCTCCACCTCATTTAGAGGGTGTGTTAAAAGCAGCTCTCCAGTCCAGGGTTTCAAGGCAGTACCTGACCCCTGGGAGTTGCCTTTTTTCAGCATGTGGTCTTAAAAATCCTTTTGCTATTACAGAGTGTCAGACCATGGTGAGAAGGAAAGGATGACAAGGAGAATTGCTTGGCTCCTTAAAGAGCTGCAGTTCAGATCTTTGTTTTCAGCTACCATGCAGCCACATTTGGCACATGGAAAGCAAACCTATGCATTGTGTTTTCTCACTTCTCTTTCTCAAGAGGAAATTTAAATCTTCTTTCAACCAGTCTCTAAAAATGAACTACATTTTAACCTCGAGTATAAGAAACTTGCCTGCTTTGGAGGGTCAATGGGAGCCTTTTCCACTGATTTAAGCAGGTCAGTTTGAGCCCAAGAGGAAACAGCTGCCAGCTTGGTCCAGGGACCGGAGGGTGGGATGTGTCCTCTTAGCATATCATTCACCTCCAAGCATCTCCTCCTACTTCACATCTGTCTTTTGTGTTAACACACCATGGCCTTCACAACAAAAGGTAACCAGTCATTTCTGGTTAACCACCTCCTGAGCAGAGTTGCCGGTTTCCAGGCTCATGTATTCTCTTTCAGGTTGAACACTATGACTCTAGCTAGGCCTATCATTCCTTCAGAAAGAGAAGCCTCCATTCTGCTTACATTTCTTTTCTTCTTTCCTAACAGCAGCTCCATTTTCCTCTTTGAAACATCCATACTTGACAAGAACCTCAAAAGCAATATCCCTGGCCAAGTATCAAAGCTGCTATTAAGGAGGAGAAGGCGGTGGGGGGGGGGGGGGGGTGGAGTGTGGAATGCAAGAGGCAGCTGTCAAAATTATCCTCCCATAACATTATCTGAGAAAGTGGCAGCTCCCCTTCCCATTCCTCCACCTGTAATGGAAGGGAAAAAAAAAAAAAAAGTTGGTCTACAAAGAGGCAGTTTGATTTCCCTCTACAGTAAGAATTAAAATAAATGGCTGCAGCATGGCTTATCAAGTAGGGGTCCTACTGGGAAATATGCATTACATTTGTTACTTACTGAGGGGCTGACTGCTGTGCTTCAGCAATGCAACCTCTGCCTGTCTCCTAAGCATTAGTTAGTCGCCTCTGAGCTACTGGCAGTTTCTGTACACAGCAGAGTAGTCCAGGGGAGAGACGACGCAATAATGTGGCAGGGTCCATACTACTTCATCACTTCCTTGAATAATCTGCTCAAGTGAAAAGGTTATTTGCCTCTAATCTACCCCATTACACTGAATGCATGCTCTTCTCTCCGGTTAGTTACTTTCCAAATACTGTTAACAACATCATTAGCCTCAGATGCATGACTGCCAACATAAACGACATTTATATTAAAGATGTTGTTTATTATCCTTCTGCTAACAGTTAGCAGAACTATTCACAGATTTTCCAATAAGAAACATAATTCTTACACTATCAAAATATCTTGCAAGAGAAAATGGTTTGATTTTTTAAAAAAATTAAGACAATCTATGTAATATTTTGTTTTAAACAGGTCTGTATCAATTCAGAAAACATTAGTTTAACAGTGACATTAAATACATAGAGCTTCTTGGGTCCCTTCAGGACAATGAAATCTTCTGTTTAGACTAAGGAAAATGAAACAAAATATTGCAGAACTTTTGAATTCTTTGTGCCTTTTTTTTTTTTTATTTTGTGCTGTTCCGTTTTACTAAAAAATTCTAATTTCTTTTCTTGCTTTGCTCAGCACCACCTCTCAAAATGCTGTCTTTCTATAGTGGAATGGACAGTTTGATCTTCAAACAGTTTACATTAGTGTCAATCTGTTTCCAGAGTCTGCCAGACTGTACCTTGGCAAATTCTGAGGTATTGTATCCACCAGAGACCATTCCCAATAGGCAGCTTGGGTACAGTGATCTCTTTTGAAGGAAAGAGAAATTACCAAACAGATAATACATGAGCTATGTCACTTGACCTCAGGACTAGAAAATGGTCCCTGCCATCTTCTGTTTACTCATATAGATGTAGCCGAAGTGTCTGATCCAACCTGTAGTTGTGCAGGCTGCCCTTCTTCCCAGTAATGGACCAAGTGCAATTTCCTTACCCTACTGAGACACTCTTTGCAGATGTATGTAACGTTGCATCTCACATAATTGCATTTCAGTAATGGAGGACTGATCCCCATCTTCAGTTTTTAGAAGCAGTTCTGTCTTTGGAGCACCTGGAGGAGAAGCTGTTATCTCTGTTGTTATCATCACTGCTACATAAATTAATAATAGAAGCAAGAAGCAGCAAAATTAAACCTGTAAATTACAAGTCTAAGCTAAGAGTCAGCAGCTAATTCCTGTTTCTGCTCAGCCTCCTGCACTTTTATCTTAAAGGCAATCCTATGTATAGATAATATTTTAAGCTGTATCACAGCAAGGATAAATATTTCCCCAGTACCTTGACTAGATTAACCTTAGCCAACAGACTGAAACTGCTCTTTCCACTGCCAACACTAATCATAGATTTCAGCTGTTCTTCCACATAAATCACATGGAGACCTTCATGCTTTACATTAAATTAGTGGGATTAACAATGCACTGAATGTATTTGTGTTTGACAAAGTTGGGGAACTCTGGGAACCTTCCCTGTGTTTAGCTTCATCAAAGTGCGTTTAAATAGCTAGTGCTGTGCACTTGGTATCTCTCCGGTTATAATTTGCCAGTCAGATCCAGCAAGATGACACCAGAGAGGTGTTAGTTACTCCATGCAACAGCGACCTCGGATGAATATTATGCTTCATTATCTTACATTATTTCCCCGTTATGAAGTTTGATGGCATTTTCATTTGGATCAGTAAAGTAATATCCTGTGGAAGATGATAAATAGGTAGGCTTGATTTTCTTCACCGTTTATAATGCACTGAAATGCACATGCATACACACATATATTTTGTTATACATTGTCTTCTGCACCGTACTTCTATGTCCTCTGCACTCACAAGAATGGATGTGGCAACGCAGACAGAGCTCCCACAAAAACATGCAGCCGTCCAGGTCTCAGGCTGCAGAGCATGCCAGAACCTGTCACTGGTGACGGGTGGAAGTAGTGAGAACAGCTGTGTGCGATCGGCTCAGCCTGGTGGCAGAGCTATGAGAGGAAGTAGAAAGGTTAAGGAGCATCAGGGAGTCTGGGAAAGAGATAGACTAGTGAAACCATGCTCTGCCCTCCCTGAGACAGAAATAGCCATTGGGAAAAAAAAAAAAACAAACAACCCCAAGATCAAGGGGATACTGTATCCTCCCCCCATGAGGATGGAAGCAGTAACTTAAAGGAAAGGAGTGAATGGAGGCAAGTCCCTGCTCAGGGAGGCAGGTGAACCCCCTCTTTGCCCACCCTGCCTTCCCAGGTGCCTCTGTACAACAGATAAAATGTTTTAGATGTGGAAGGTCAGTCAATGGATGATGTGGATGATGGTCCATCTACACCAGAGTTGATGCCAAGGTCAGAAAGGCCTACCCCCCGTATCATGATCACCTCCATGAGAAGAAAAGACAGGTTAGAGTTGTAGGCAACTTCCTTCTGAGAGGAATAGAGGGTCCAATATGCCAGACAGACCCTCCTCTTAGGGAAGTCTGCTGCCTTCCTGAGGCCTGGGATAAGGACATGACTAGGAAACTTGCTAGCCTGGTACAGTCCTTGGACAATTAGCCATTACTGTGCTTCCATGTGGACAATTAAAAGAGACTTCAGGGCCTTGGGTCAGTTGGTAAGGGAATCTGGAGCATTGGTTATTTTTTCTTCTCTCCTTCCAGTTGCAGGCAGCAACACTGGAAGAAACAGACAGGCGCAGTCTATAAATACATGGCTCTGCAGCTGGTGTCACTACCACAATTTTGGGGTTTTCAATAATGGGATGGCTGGTGTCAGATGGGATTAATCTTTCTCAAAGGGGGGTAGAGGGTCAACAGCTCAATGTCCAGATGGAGACCAGTGATAAGTGGTGTCACTCAGGGGTCCGTACTGGGACCAGTGTTGTTTTAATATCTTCATCAATAACAAAGACAGCAGGATCAAGTGCACCCTTAGCAAGTTTGCAGATGATACCAAGCTCAGTGGTGTGGCTGACATGCCTGAGGGACAGGATGCCATCCGGAAGAAACTGGACAAGCTCAAGAAATGGGCCCATGTGAACGTCATGATGGTCAACAAGGCGAAGTGCAAGGTCCTGCACCTGGGCTGGGGCAAGCCCCAGAATCAGTACAGGCTGTGGGCTGAAGGGATTGAGAGCAGCCCTGCAAAGAAGGACTTGGGAGCGTGGGTGGGTGAAAAACTGGACCTGAGCCAGCAATGCGCACTCACAGCCCAGAAAGCAAATCATATCCTGGGCTGCATGAAAAGAAGCGTGGCCGGTCGAGGGAGGTGACTCTGACTCTTCTAGTCTGCACTGGTGAGACCCCACCTGCAGTACTGCATTCAACTCTGGAGCTCTCAGCACAGGAAAGTCACGGACTTGTTGGAGTGGGTCCAGATGAGGGCCACAGAAATTAACAGAGGGATGGAACAGTTCTCCTATAAAGAAAGGCTGAGAGTTGGGGTTATTCAGCTGGATAAGAGAAGGCTCTGAGAAGACCTTATTGCAGCCTTTCAGTACTTAAAGAGGGCCTGTAAGAAAGATGGGGGCAATCTTTTTAGCAGGGCCTGTTGCAATAGGACAAGAGGTAATTGTTTTAAACTACAGGATGGTAGATTCAGACTAGATATAAGGAAGAAATTTTTTACAATTAGGGTAACGAAACACTGGAACGGGTTGCCCAGAGAGGTGGTAGAAGCCCCATTCCTGGAAACATTCAAGGTCAGTTTCGACAGTGCTCTGTTCAACTTGATCTAGCTGAAGATGTCTCTGCTCACTGCAGGGGGGGGTGGACTAGATGACCTTTAAAGGTGCCTTCCAACCCAAACTACTCTATGATTCTGTATTTCTTTTTCCTCCTTTGAATAGGAGAAAATTCACATCCTAGACAAGATTACAACGGTTAACATTGCAAAAGGGCACTGTAGACTGATCACACTATGCTGTTTACCTTGCTCAAAATCTTATCTCAGGAATGCCATCACCATGAAGTACAGAAATATCACGTTACAAGTAATACTAACAATAGTGATTCTAAGGTTTGTTACTCTCTGCTTACAAAAACAGCATGTAATTGCAAATTAGAAAAAACACATCTTTTTGCCCATGTATTTCTCTAGACTTTTTCAACCATGCCTTGTTAAACTGCAAATTCTACTGTGTCAATACACCATGAGTTACACCTTGTAGTGGTATAAATCATTACTGCACCCTTCAGAGCAGTGAAACCATGCTTGTGTACATTGGCCATAATCTTGGCCTAGTGAGTTACACAGGCTTCTCTCTTACCACGGCAGGGTTAAATCTAACGACATAGCTTCCTCCTACAAAACTATTACTGTAACATTTGCAGCATCCTACATTTGAATCTTGTCATTCCACTTTCACATTGGGGTCTGTCATTAAACCACATTAAATTAATCTCTAGGACACTAAAGCAACTTAAAGAAACCACTTCTCTTCCTCCTGAAATAGAGTAAGATGAGCTTCTGCAACATCTCTGTGGGCATATGTGTAACATCTTCCAAATGCATGTCTGCCCATTAAGTTTCTACCACACATTTTATTATGTCAACCCCACCAAAAAATCCTCAGCAGTAGGGTCTAAAGATGATGATATTCTCTAAATTACAGCATGAAAAAAAGTAACTTTCTGTTAATGATCCAAGGAGGAGGTGGCCTGGAATTCTGACTCTGAAGTGTAAATTTTGCTTGCATACACAAAAGGCCTGTAACACAAAAGGATGTTATGGTAGGACATTAAATGAAGTCATGATACATGCGGCAGGTCCAAGATTACAGTAGGCCATAAATAAAAAGTGCTCCCTAACTTTTATTTTGGAAATGGAAAAAGAACAGGAACTGCTCAGTGAGTTGGAAATTTCAGGACATGTAAAAAACGTATTTAAAAATGAGCATGATCAGTGTTTTCTGAACATGAGGGAAGGGACATGGAAGTATTTTCTTGCAACAAGAGGAGTTTCTATGCAACAGAGGTTTCTGTAAATACGTACATTGGGTTGCATTATTCTGGACAGATCCCAGGAACTTGGATAAGAGCCGCATTCTTGTCCTTTCCCCAAGGAGGACCGTTTTAGAGAAGCTATGCCATCGCATCCTCTAACAAGATTATGCAATCACCAGGTTTTAAGCAGTTGTAATGGATCGCAAATAGGAAGGCAAACAAAGATTGCTAGCTGTCATCCTCTGCTGCATGCCTCCAGAAAGGAACAATAAAGAATGAGGTGTGGAAATATTCCTGAGACTTGCCCTCCATGGCACTAGGTCCGGAAGCCTCACACACCATTTTAGGGATATAAGGATATTAAGAAAATTAGTTTATTTCTGCATGGACCTGCAGCCCAAGATTTACCTTAATGGATACTTTCAAAGAAATCAAATCAGAGTTATGGCTTAAGTGAAGGGAAAAGGTTTAAGTGAAGGGGAAAGTAGAATTATATTTTAAAATGCCATGTCAATAATTTCAGTATAACAACTTTTAATACTAATTGGATTGTTTGCTTTCCCAGAGCATTCTTTTACACACTTCTTGTAAGCTGCCCTTTCTCCTTTCAATTCCATACAGTTTTTCCCTAAATCATAGTCAGGCAAACACTGAAAAACTAGAAACCTTAGGACTCTTTCCAATGGTACCAATATTTTGCATTTAAATATGGGGGGGGAAGACACAATAATAATAATTTAAAAAACCTCAAACAATAGCTGCTTAACAAGCCCTTCTCTTGAGGTGTGAAATCTAGCACACAGCGCTCTCGTTCTTTTTTTATCTCCTGATTGTAGGTGAAAGAAAGGACCCAGGAGTTGGATTCATGAAAGAGCTTGCCTTTAGAACAAGAAATAGAAACACCTAACATTTTTTGGAAATACTAAAATGAAGACATTGCGTTTAAGGTTTTTTTTTTCTCCTGAAAGACATACAAGTAGTTACACCTTGAAAAGTAACAAAAGAGGGAAGAAAGAAATGAATGTTTTAGACAATGCATCTCACAAAGAGGAAAATTAACCTATTACAGGATTTCCTTTCAAAACTTTTGCATACTGCAAGGACTGCATAATAAGCTGCACTGGGATATATGTTCACTGCTCAGTCTTCAGCAAAGATGAACTCACTTTCTGCAAACAGAAGAGGAATGTGAAAATATACAAATTTACCTTCTAATAAGGAAGGACACTGATATGTCCTCAACTGCATCTGCATCAATACTATAGTCTCACACACATTTGAATTCCTCAGGCTTCTGCAGTATAGCGTTAATGAACACCTGAACCGGTACCCATGCTGACAAAACACAGCATTAAGACAACAGTTATTTAAAACACCACTAAATCAACACATTATGACTAAAAGAACATGCAGTGATTTTGAAGGCTCCCAGATCTTTTATTATACATCATCCTTGGAGAGGCTCAGCTTAGCATTCTGAGAGAGTCCAATTTTCCTCTGTCAGTGTTCACATGAGTCATTACGGAATGAACAGAGAATTTCTTATCCTTGATTACAGCACAGGACAGAAATGGACAAAATGCACACTTTTTAACTAGTAAAGCATGGACTCAGGAAGTCAAGTCCCATTTAAACAAAGCATATCAATACAGTTCCCTAGGGTTACAGCAAATGCACCCATGCTAATTCTGGAAGTCTAACTAAACTGCATGTCAATACAGTTCTCTAGGGTTATGTCAAATGTACACGCGCTAATTCTGGAAGTCTAACTAACTGGGGTAAAAGCCTTGTTCATTTGAAAATACATCCTAGCAGACATATGAGGAGGTTAGTGGAAAGCAGACGCTTGGAGGAGTCCGGATATTTGCAGGGTACAAATGACATAAGGATGGAGGGGGAAGCACTGGTAAAAGAAAGGTTAGAACCCAATAGGGACAATGAGTTACTATTGATCATCCTAGCATTTATATGGAACAAACTTCTACGTTAGAGTGTCAGATGTCGGTTATCAAGAACATGACCAGGTGATGTTACCATCCACATAACAGTAGGTAAGGCAGTAAAAAAGATTCACAAGTAGAGAAAACATCTTTTAAAAAAATAGAGAGGGAATCTATCATAGTGATTTAAACTGCAAATTTTAGAAAACAGAAATGCACAATTCCTGGAGTTGGTAAGCAAGGTACCTAACACGCAGACACAATGCTTGCTTTAGACTTAAGCAGCACTCAGGACGAAAACACTGCTATTGAGGAGCTGCTCTGCAACACTGGCCACATGGCATTGAAATTCAGCATACCCAAGTGCAGAGCTATATACACAAAAAAAGAGAAAAAATATTCCTTCAAAGTAGAATTTAATTTCAAAAAGAGGAAATACATAAAAATTAGGACTTGTTAGATAGAAGTTAGAAGTAACAAAAGAATAAAATATTTTAAGCACCATAAAAGCATTTTGAAGTCATCATATTAGAGATTCAAAATAAATATACACCACTTCTTCTGAAAACAAATTTCCTTAAAAGAAATACAAAGTCTGGCAAAATCAGAGACTAAAAGAAGATATTTTAAGTAGGAAGTCCTCATTCTAAAGAAGGAGGCATAATTAAATGATGGAAATGGAAAAAAAAAAAAAAAAAAAAAAAAGCCTGAGAAAAAGTCTGCCAAGACAGGCTTGAAGAAGACAAGGCCATAGCTGAGATGTTAAATGAATTCCTTGCATCAGAGCAGAGTAGAATGCAGCTTACAGCAAATCCAACTCTAAGCTCTTTCTTTTGGGGGAAGGGGTGAGAAAAAGCATTTTAAATTGAAGTACTGAATTAACATATAAAATGAACAGAAGCAATCTACTAAGCTCTGTTAATATTCTTCCACAAGGAAATTCAATATAAAATTGCTTCGCTCTTAGCTGCGGTGTCTATCCTATCAAGGAAATTGATTTCATTACGAGAGAAACAGAAGGTGGCAAATGCAACACCACTTTTTTAAAGCGCTTTAAGACAGGCCTGGGTACCCACATACAAAAAAATCCATACATCAGTAGAAATTATTTTAAAAATCAAAATAAGCAAAAAGGCAGCTCATTATATAATGACTAAAACATGTCTTGTTTTTTTTCAGAGAGAAGACAAACTTTATAAATTTTTTAGAAGTCTTCAGTTTATGTATGGATAATGATGGTGTAATTGATACCATGTGCTTGCACTTTCATCATGTTTTTGTTGAAAAACACTAAAAGACAAAAAGCAACAAACCAAGCCAATATGTGACAGAAGGGAATGTGCCTTTACGGGTTAGTAATTTATTAGCAAATAGGAAAGAAAGGTTGGAAAGAAAATTATCAGTGGACACTAGGAGAAATCTAGTCTGATCTATGCTATTTCTTGACTTCGTAAATGCCATATCGAAGAAAACATGGACTACAGAGAACTGACACAACTTTATAACAACACGAAATTTGGTGGCTCGTAAAAATAAAGACTGACTGTGCAAAGCTGCACAAGAATTTCATAATACCAAATGATCAGGCAGTAAAATTGAAAATGAATAGCATCAGCAAATGTAAAATACCACAGCACACAGACAAAATCATCCTCACCACACACACCCCTCTGAAATAGGTTGTAAATCCACTACCATCAATCAGGAATCTTGAAGGCTTGTAAACTGTTGGATGCAAACATCAGTTCTGGACTCAAACATGGCCAAAACCCCAAAGAGCTTATTAGGAATTACTAGAAAAAGTAGAGAACAAGACAACCAGAAAGCAAAAAAACCCTCTACTCCTTTTCCCCCAGAGAAAAAGATCAAGAAAATTTCTTATTTGGAGCTGGTGACATTTCATAAGAAATTGTGCATTACAAAAAAATAATTATTTCCAGACTATTTATTCATTGGCTTATTTTCCAACAACTATACTGAACAGAAGAAATCTGAAAAAGAATGAAAAATTAATTTGATTTCAAAGCTTCTATTTGAAAAATGTCACCAAAAATGTTCCTTTCCCTTGAGCAAAAAAAAAAAAAATAATATGGTACTGACATAGGTCGTTTTTCAAAAGGAGAATTTCTCCATAAATTGACTAGTCAGAACCTGGGATCATAACTGCAAAGTTATTTGGAAATAACATACAGACTTTGTACCACAAGCACACTAGTTTCCTTCCATTCCTTTGTAGATGACCAACCTCACAAAACATACCAGGCTTATGAAGCATCAGTAGCTACATCCACACTACCAAATAAAACAGCTTAGTTTAATGACATCCTAATTTCTCTGAATAGATTCATCACTTTAAATGGACATTTCTGCCTCAAATTCATCCAGAATTAAATAACCAACCAGGAAAATATTACTGGAATAATTTTTCATGGTTCTTACAAAGAAATCTTGTGTTTTCACTAGTTCTAAAGGTTTTAGGATGCTCCCACAAGGAGCAGTACATGGCAGACAGAAGACCAATCATCTCTCCGTCTTGGCTTCCCAGGTAGGAGCCCGTGGGCTGCTGCTGCCGACAGGTATGGGGACAGGTGGGGTCTGGGGCACCCTCTGTAGAACCGAGACACAGCTCAGTTGTTACAATCGCAGCTTCACATCAACCCGGACCCCGTGCAGACCAGGTGCGTCCCCACAACCTGAGCTCACAGTCCACATACAGAATCCACTCAGTCCCCAGAGGAAGCAGCTGGCAGTGGAGGCTCCTCAACCCCTGGGGTACCGCAGGCCTCCTTCTAGGGCACCGCTGCTCAAGCCCCCCATCTCCCGCGGAACCTGCTGCTGCACGCTTTTATCGGCAGCACACCACGTGCTCTTATGCCACGTCAGCCAACCTGATGGGCCTGGGTGCCCAGGACCCATTTAAAGCAGAAGCAGGTACGTGATCAACCCACCCCCAGCCAATGGCTGCCTGCCTTAGGATGCACCGGGGGCGAGGAGTAGGGGGTACCACTCACAGCACCCTATATATTGCCCAGTCTACAAATGGATAAGAGTTGTTTGTCTGTGCTTGCCCTTGACTAGATTGGTGTTACAAAAGCAGCCCCTTTCTTTAATACATCTATGTCATTGTTCCGCCATGGCTTAGACAGGGCAAAACAAGCTCAGCTGCATCCCAGCAAGGACGGTCGCTTATTAATCTCCCCCTCTGTCTCCAAGCCAAAGGGCTTTATCACATCCACTGGAATGTACCACGCTCAGCAGCTCTTGGGGATTTGCTGTTCAATGCTGACTTTCTCCAAGGTTCACAGCCCAATGGTATTTCCAGTTCCAAATTCAAACAGATGGAGAGGGGCACAATGTGGAATACCCCGGCCTCCAGGCCTGACAGCTACTGGCCTTCCCTTACCCTGTGGAGAGCAGCTGGCAGAAATCAGGAGAGCCAGTGAGAGCTACCATTATATACTAAAGAAAAACAGAACTGAACATTTTAAGCAGATGAACTCTTCTTTCCTTTTTTTGTACCATAAAGGTACACAGAAAAAATATAGTTTATTTCTAAGGTCACCCTCGGCATTAGTTTTCACCACAGCTGGGCAAAGTATGCGCTTCCTTACCATAACCACCAGAGGCACAATCAGATCACACTGAATAAAAACTTCTTCAAGCATCTTCAGATGTTGCACATGGCAAGTTCCAAGCCTGGTGCTTAGGACAACGCATGAGCTCACACATGCCCCAGTCGAGACAAAGTAAATGAGAACACAGAGCCAGGGAGACCTACCCGTGAGTTTTGCTGTATCAAAAATAAAATTAAATTGAGCTGGAAAGACTGAGTCGCATTGACTATCAAATGTTACAGACACCTTTGGTTGTTGGAGACTAACCTGATCCATGCCCTAGAGATCCCACTTATTATGTGGGATATGTATTATATATGTATATAAATATGTATTAACTTCTCTTGTATGAGTTCTGTGAGCTTTGTTAAACCATTCCTCTCCCAAACTACCATAAAAATGAAGAGATTTCTAGTCTCCTAGACAAACAGAAAAACTGTAAGTTTTGCCAGCTGAGTTGCAGGTCTCTAACGGAAAGACAGTATCACCTGTTAGCTTTGATTTAGCACTCCATTTTGTGATTTGTTACAAACCTCTAATCTCAAATCAAAGATCCACAAGGAACTTTGCAAACCATCCAAATTTACCACTCCTACAATCTACAATTCTAAAGTAGATTGTAGGGGGTATAAGCAATAAATCCTATTAACTATCTTCAATCAATTAAAACAGATTTCTGTTATTTCAAGCAGGGACATTTGGGGATTTTTTTATGTATTTTTTTTTCAAACTCAGAAGCAAAATGTTTTAGTCATGTGAAATACCCTAAAAAACTCAATCTTCTATTGGACAAACCTTGTATTTTTAAATGCAAAAATAAAATTTATGCCCATATAATCCAAAGGGATCGAGAGGTGAAAGTGTCAAATAAAAAAGGTAAGGCAATAAGAATGCTTAAAACCAGGACTTAAGTCTTTTAATTCATATAATTCCATATGTCTTCCTAGGGTTTTTTTTTAATGGCATTATCTTCATTTCCACAACTTTGACTAAGGCACACATTCATCCATCACTTGTGTAAGCAAAGAGTTCTCCAAGTTGGCCCGAGAAACTGGAAGGGGCCATAGCATGACCTAGTGTTTACTTGTTAAATTGATGCTATATTGGTTTTCAAATAGCCACTTGGACTCCTGCAAAAGGCTAACTGCAATGTAAACAAACCCAGATGGCATTGTTTTGACATACATAAACTCTTGATTCTTCCTTCAGAGTGATGTGAGAAGTCTCTAGCTTTCCACTATTCAATTAAATAAAAACAGTCTATTTTTAATACTCAGGCAGATGCATGCACCGCTCTCACCAGGGAGATGTCCAGGGCATTTTAAACTCCCTCTAAAGATCTAGAAATACTAAAGTTTAGGATATTTCAAACAACTGGCATGATTCTCTAGGACAGAATACTATGGAAGAGAAGGCTTCAGAATAAAAGGATATGCACTAAAAAAGCCTGCTTTCTTACCATCACTGATTCCTCAAAGTGAGATAGACTGCTCCTGCTCTCGAGCAAGAGATCACTAACCACTCTTAACAGCCTATTGCAGCGCTGGCAGTACCCACCTCTTTCTCCCGCCTGAGCCCAACGAGTTGAGACTGCTTTGAACCACCTCATCCTTTCACCACTATTTCTTTTTTCCTTCTCTGATGATTTTACAAGGCGTTTAATGAAACCTACAGATACATGAATCAGGAAAGTAAAACAACTTTCAAATAATTCCTGCAGAGATTTCTCTGCCCTAGCAATGTCATCTTAGTAAAATCCCTATTTGACACTGAAATGTGCTTGAATGTTTGCACCTCTCATTCACATGAGTGACTCTTGGGACTTCACACTACCAAAACCACTGCTCTGCTTCTTAGGGCATCCCATGTCTCCTTGGTACAACGATCTGACATTTTCAGTCCTCAAATTCCAGGCTGTTTGGGGCAGACTCCCACCCAGGAACATGGCCTGTAGCAGTATGTGTAAATATAAACATCTTTGCATCCCCTTTCTGGGAGCTTACATAAGCCCTAGTGTTGAAGGGCCCATAACAATTAGGATAACTGATGTTACACCCTACTGCTCCTTCCTTCTAATCTGGCAGAAAAATCATGCGGTCCCAGAAGCAGTTAATAATACAATACTACAAAGTGATTTGTGTCTGTAATAATATATTCCCTCTATACATCATAGGAAGAATGTGGTTAATTGAATTACATAAACAGGAATGTTTTTATATTTATTTGATTTTTTTAGCCTTTCAAGTTTTTTCTGTGTTTGCTTGTGCTTGTTAATTTTAAATATTGGATGAAGGCAACAAATTAAACAAGAAAAAAATGAAATAAGGAAACATCGATGTTGGAAAAAGCATACCAAGTTTCTAGCTATTCAACCGTTTATACCAGATACTGTGACAGCACACTAAGTATTTCACTAGAATACAGAAACCCCAAACCAGAAGTCAGATTGCATTCTGCCAGGAAATTCAAAAGGCGATCCTTCCACACTAACAAGACAAGAGCTTGACTGCAAACAATTCTCTTTGTTATAATGGGTCACTGAACCACAGAGAAACTTGCCCAAGTTGAGGACAGGAGCCTGTAGCAGGATGCAAAAGTCAACACTTTTTCCTCAAATCACAACCTCTTAATTTAAATAAAAAAATAAATAAAAAATCAAAACCAGAGCATATTTTTAAACATCTCCTTGAGAAGAACAAAATTCAAAACTAAACATTTTGGAAGCTGAGAAAGTCTAGATAATAACTCTGATCAGATTCCTCACCTCCAAAAGCAGGAAGGATTGGGCAGCGGAGTAAGGACCTGCAGTTTGCCTCAAATCCCAACCCCAGTGAAATCTAACAGACACCATCTCTTTATGCCAGGATGCCAGTGGGGATGCCAGTAAATTTTAATTCACCTAGAATCTGAACACAGGATTACAGCAAGAGGAAAGTTTAGGGAAAAAAGTTATTTGTCTCCACTACAGGAGTCCTGTATTTATGATTTACACTTGCCTACCTCTTAGCACAGCAGCAGCAGCAATTGCTTCTAGAACAACAGCACACAATCTATTTCTGCTGAAGGTACTGATGAGGGTACTTGCAAATAATCGTAGTTTTGCAGCTCCACTGCAGCCAGAAGGTCAATACTGAAATACATCTTAAGATATGTTCTCTGTCTCTATGTAGCAGTACCTACGCACAGTCTCACCAGCACCTTGGGATTTGAAGTACCTCAACATCATGAATTGAAATTTATATTCTTTGATTTTAAGAAGAAACTATATCTTGCATGAACCTTAATACAAAGCCTCAGTCAGTGGCCATCACAACTACTTCCAGCCAAAAATATCACAGTGACAATCTTTTGTTTCTTAAATGTGCTACTGTCAGGAACTGCCCCACTATGAACTGAACTCATCAGAACATAATTAATGTCAACTTGGAACTATGAGCTTATTGTCCTCTTTAGGCTATTGTAACTACCTATTAATTCCTTTCTATGCTTTGCTGTGTTGCCTAGATATGCAAGGAGAATAGAAGTCTCTTATCTATTTCAAGAGCTCCTAGAGGGACAACCATGTCTTGTATGACAAATCGCACTGTATTCTCCTCAACAGGAATGACAATGTAATATTGTAAAGGATCTGCAGCTTGCACCTATCTCAGTCTCATAAATAACCTTCCGAATGCTTGCTTGGAGGGATAGGGATCTAACAGGGCCTGAAACACAGCCCAGACTAAACAAATCAAGGTGCTGGTACTGATCCTCAAAAGAAGAGTACAAGGAAGTTCCAAAAGCTTCAGCTTTTTTTTTTTTTTTTTTTTTTGGGGGGGGGAGGGTGTGTCTGTGGCATGTAGTTGGCATCAAAGCTCCAAAAGTCGTACCTGTGAGAAACATATCTAACCCCATATTGAGGAGTAAAAGTTTGCCCTACTGACTATCTGTGATGTTATTTTAGGTTACCGAAAATTCTGCCCATCGGACTGTATACTGGTGTCTGACTACCGTTATCAAATGCTGGAAGTATGAAAGCCATTTCATAGGTGCTTGCAACAACCACTGGCAAGGCTGTTTATGCATCCACTATACCATTGACTTGTCTCAATCATGCTGACTCAACGTTCTCCACCAGCCCCTCTTGAAGACTCTGCTGGTCCTTGGCCTTCAGCCTGTTCACTGCAGGAGGCTATTGCCACCAACTTGGATTTGCAAGGCAAGACGGGATGAGAAGGATCAAGGGACTTCAGTCAGCAACAGCAGTGGCTAAAACACTGCTATCAATGCATGAAGCTGGCTCACATCTCAAGGTTTATGCTGCTCTGGACAGCAACACTCACAGAGCCATGCTACTACTGCTGAATACGTATATAATGTCACCTTCTGGAAATGTGATTAAAGAATACCATTAAAATTATTCTCAGCAATACATTGTTTCATCACTGAAATTCTGCTCTTTTCACTGGGCCATATTTTAATTCACACTTGAAGTTTGGTTTGGCACTGCCACAAACAGAAGACCCTGCATGGTGTAATCATGATTCTCGATGGGGTGTGTGTGCGGGGCAGGGGGTGGAAAATGAAAAATGGTTTCACTCACACCTAAACTCTCATGCCTTCCACTTCATGATTCAGAACTGTATTTCTCCAGTTACAATCATTAAGTTTTGGGTGGATATAGTTGTTAAAGTAATATGCAATTTAAGAAATGATACTGTAGCAAAGTATCTTCCTATTAAAACAAACAATTCGCACTGAAGACAATAAAGATGCTCCTGGAGTCTGTTTTTAGAGAAGTAACAATACTGCTGAAATTGGCTTTAGTGCTGAATAGGTGTATTAAAATGCACTCAGGTAGGCAGAGGAGATGGACAGCAAACATTCAAAAAAGTAGGACAGCTTAAACTCCATAACGCACAAAAAGGCAGACAGATAGTATCAGTTTTCCCACAATTGCTTTATCCTCCATTGTCCCTTGAAATAGTGTACAAGAAAATGCATCTAATTTATTGCAGTAATACGACACTTTACACTGAACAGCAACTAAAGTAGAAAGATTCTCTCAAGCTACAACCTGGCACCGAAATTTCCAAGACAGCAGTGTGCTCATCTCACCTATCCCACAAACTTCCTGCTTGTCACCCTGGTAGCTACATTTTTAAATCCTGAGCCTCAATTTCTTGTGTTTCAGTGCTCAGTGTATCTTAAAGTAACTCTGTCTTGTCCTTAATGACTTGCTAAGTCTGCATAATGCTCAGCAACGAATACAGAAACATGAATTAGATTTAATATTATTACAGATAGTCAGAAAATCCTATTTCCTCTCACAAGTGATCTCCACTAACAGCCCAGCCTGAGCTGTACAAGTCCTGAGGTACCCACAGAAATTATATCCCTTATATGCCATTGAACTACTTCTCATTCTGACACTATGATCGCTCAACTCCAGCTCATCTTGGGTCGCACAGGAAGAGGGCTAATTCAGCATTGCTATGTAGCAACCTTCCAAATGAATGCCTCAAAGTGATACGTTTGGCTATTGCATCTCTAGCCAAGTCCAAGCCATCGTGATCCCACTGAAGAGAGGAACAGAGGACATGAACCTCCAGCATTCACTGAATTGAAGAGATTTGGCTGCGCATTGTGTTACTCCTATGAAATAGCACTGTGTTTTCTCTTTTTTTTTTCCTAAAAGTAATAGATATAAAAAAAAAATAATCCATGTTTTCTACTGACACTAAAAAAGGGCATTTTAAAAGAGATTCTATATATGATTGACTTTGGCATTTGCCAGTTAAGATGCAATATACAACCAGACTGAAATATTTCAGAACTAACCATTACAGGTATTTAGCAGGTTAAATGCTAGGAGGAAAGTTCCCCAGTCTGTAGTTTAACATATCCGGACAGCTCACAGTCTCTCTGGTGACATCTGAAGTGCACTTACCAAGCTCCTTGGTCCACGTGGATACCATGGCCTCGTCTCCAAATGCTATACTGACTGCTTACCCATCTTTCCCCTGCTTCTGCATCCCACTTTCCATGATAAAGCAACTTAACTGCATAAACCATAAGAAATTTCTAGCATGCTCCAGATCCAAGTCCCTGGATTGAACCACACAGCATACCAGGACCCAAAGAGCCACATATTATTTATTTGCCACTTAATCCAGGCAGTCTCTGGGGTCCTGGCTCTACATCTGTAAAACAGGGGTAATATTACCTTGTCAGTCTTTTTCACCTACTTACAACTTCTCTTAAGCAGAACTCATCTCGACTGAGAGATGGTTACGGTGCATGGCAGCTCACAGCTCTATCCTAGCTGAGAACTGATTATATATTTCCGTAAAAATGTTATAAAGTCATAGTAATATAAAAACATTATACTTCTCTTTCTTGTTAGAAGATCATTATCCACAGTCCACCAAGCAATAACCGCTAATTGTAGGTGTCAAGAAACTTGAGATCACTGAAAAGTGCTAAAAACTGAAGAAATATTCCATAATTAAATGCACAAATTGTTTCCAAGGCATACAGAAACTGTAATAGCTAAACAATGGAGTAAATAATGGATAAAGGACTTGTGAGGATACCAAGCTTTAAGAACATAAACAGATTATAAAAGGAAATTAATGGACTGAACAGAATTTGATATCCTACCTAGAAGAAATTAATAAAGAAAAATCTCTACTTTTAGAACATGCTTGGATGTTGCATAATCTTTTTATGGAGGATATTTTAGGGGAAGTCTCTCACCTATAAATGAAGTGAATCAGCATTGATGATCCCATGATGCTGCAGCAATGCTACGTTATTTCCTGTCACGTGAAGTGTTATAAGAATTAAACAAACGGGCTCAGACTCCAGCATAACACCTAAAAGGTACAGAGTATTTACTTATTTTAAAAGAGCGACTTCAACTATTTTTTGGTAGGGGTAAATAAAATAAATATGCTGCGCCCAAATGACATATGCTTGTTTAAACCCAGAGTAGCTTTTATTTTTTTGCAAGATAATTCTACTGTTTACCTGGCTGGAAGTTGAAATTACTGACACAAGTTAGAGTGCCACATTTCAGTGGATTTAAGTGTAATCCAGAGACTGTTATTACTCTTCCCTGTAGCTGCTCTGTGTGCTTTTGATTGAAGGCAGAATTGCTAGCAATTAGCATGCTAAATTCTCCATCACAGACTAATCCTTTCCTTCCCCAACAGACAGAATTTACTTCTGTAAGGAGGCATCCTAGGGAGGATAAGTGAGAGCACCTCTGAGGATTACATTCCCCTTTGGATCTGTTCTCCTACACCTTGCCCACAGATAAAGTGCAGATTATTCAAATGGTTTATCCAATCCAAAAGATTGCAGAGTTCATAGAACTCACCAGAAGAAGCAACGTCATTTTATTGTGGCCGTTCTCATTTCAAAATTATCATCTTGTTTCTGCTGTCTTTCTGAAAAGCCCGATCCAGTTTTTCAGGACCTTTTCCCAATGGTCAGACAAGGGAAAACAAGGTACTCCTGCTTGTTGCAGACATTTAAAAGCAGCAGATATGGGTCCCTCACCCTAGTTTTGAGCCATGCAAGACTCAATGACACTACACAATAGCGCTTGTTTATGCCACCTAATTTTTTTTTTTTTTTTTTAAAAAAAAGCATGGACAGAGATCTACATGCTTGCACACCAACACATGCACACCCATCCATCCACCATCCTTTGTCAAAAATATTAAGGCTGCCAAGAAGGTATCTAAAAAACCTAGGGAATGTTGGCATTCAGTGCCACAGATGCTACTGTGGACTTGTCTCTATTACATGGTCATTTATTATTTCTGCAGGACCCTGGTTTCAGTCAGCAGTGGAAAAAGTTCCTAGAAAGCTCTACTGATAGATGAGGTTCCTCAGTGCCGTGGTTTGAGCCCACCCAGCCGGCAACAAAACACCCTGCAGCTCCTCGATCACCCCTACCCCCTCCCCTGAGGGACGGGGAGGAGAAAATAGAACCAGAAGGCTGGAGGATGGAGACGAAGGACAGGGAGGGCTCACTCACCAGTTATGGTCATGGGCAAAAGACAGACTCAATTTGGGGAAAACAACAGCAATTTAATGAACAACCAGCACCATCAAGGATAATGACAGGTACAACCGGGTCTTAAAAACAGCACATCCTCCCCCCACCCCTCCGGTCTTCCCGGGCTCAGCTCTGCCACCCCTTCCCCCCCAGCAGCGCAGGGGGCAGGGAATGGGGGTCACAGTCCGTCCGGCACAAGGTGTCTCCGCTGCTCCTTCCCCCTCAGGGAGAGGGGCCCTCGCAGCCCTCCCCTGCCCCACCGCGGGGTCCCTCTCACGGCAGACATTCCTCCTCCCGCTGCCCCAATGCGAGTCCTTCCCGCGGGGCCGCAGCTCCCCAGAACCCCCCAGCGCGGGTCCCTCCCGGGGCTGCCGCCCTCCCACCCACGGGCGGAGCCACGGCTGCCCCGGGCCCGGTCCCTGCTCCTCCGCGGGCTGCGGGCGAACAGCCGGGTCACCGCGGAGCTCCGTGGGCTGCGGGGGCTCAGCCGCCATCTTACCACGGGCCGCGGGGGCGTCTCTGCCCCGGCCCAGCTGCCCCTCTCCTTCCTCACGGACCGGGGTGTCCGCAGGGCTGTGTCTCTTCCATTCCCCTTCGCTCACCAACACGGACAGACAAAAGAAAGATACAGCGATCAACCGCTTTTTTCACTCTTCAATAGGGTTATTCGCAGAGGTGCCTTGGCCAGAGGCGGGTCCGAAATTGGAGCCGGGGGAGCTTCTCGAACCCTCTTACAGGAGCCACCTCTGCAGCCCCTTCTCCGCTACCAAAACCCCGCCAGGCACCAACCCAACACACTCAGTAAAGCAGGTGTTGCCTCTAACACCTTCATCCGTGCAGAATTTGGGGGTCAGCAGTAAATGAGCAAGAGGAAGCCAAAAAAAAAGTAAGTTTCATTCATAAGGCCTGGGAGAATACCCTTCCATCCCTCCTGCACCTAAAAGACAGAAGGAACTTCCAATTATGGGATACCAGTTTTACGGAGACAAACTATAGGTAGAAGATAGTGACGAATTTTATTCTAAAATATTATTTACATTTAATTAAAAAATGCTGATTCATGGGAAGAGTTCCTACAGTCTACTATGAGAGCAAGTCAAAATAATTGACATTTTAGGGCTTTCAACCACAATTTGGGAATTTTAGGCACAAATCCTTATTGATGCTTATTCATACCTGGAATGTGGGCATTTAAATGGAAATGGAAGGACCATCTGGAACCCTGTTTTGAATTGTGCCTTAAGGGATCACTTAATTTAGTGCTGGTGCCTCCAGCTCCTTGCTTTAAACACTAATCCTGTTATTAAGAGATTCATCTGGAAGTGAGAGACACTGGCTTAGTGTTCTCAATGACAGGTCAATTCTCCTGCCTCTCAGGAAACTTCTCATACTACTTTGCCATAAATTACTTGGGTGATGTCACCTTGTGGAAAGAGTACAGGAAAACAATGCAAATGAAAATGCCAAAAAGTAGGAGCAACCATGGCTCTCATCATCAGCAAAAGGTTCACACCCCAACTGCCAGGAGTATGCTTGTACACCACCCAGTAACTTTTAGATGCAGAACAAGTATCCAGTCCTGGGAACAGAGGCGGTACATTTATTTTGATAGCTACCTCTCACTATTGCCAGGGTTGGTCTTTCTGATTCACAGCAACAATTTTAAGTGCAGATCTCTACCACCTCAAAGATAGCGGTTTAGTGCCTTAATGACATGGCTAGGGAGGCAACATCTCTCTCTAGCACAAGGCATGTTCTTGCTCTCACTTTTTTTTTTTTTTTCCCTTTAAACAGGTCAAAGTCTTGTTTTCAGTCTATGCTAGGTGGGGGGAAATAAAAGTCTATTTAATATATTGTGACCTGATTTGCTTCATCAGGTAGTATATGCAACTGAAGTAAACTGAATTTTCTTCAAATGCATATAAACTGCTGAAAGAGTTTTATTTGCCTTAAACTAAGCTTTCAAATTAATGTATGCTTTTTCTTTGTGACACACTTCATTGTCTGAAAAATCATAACAACCCATCATCCCTTTTGGATGGTGTGAAAATAAGCAAATATTTGTGAAATAAATTTTCTTCTGAAGTGTACTTCAGAGTTTCCCATCAAGAAATAAATAATTATGTGTTTGGAGCTAGGTTGGAAGAGTATACAGTGAATAAAATGTAAAGCTGCATATTGAGAAGAAAAAGTATTGAATAGTTGCTCATTAATTAAAGACTATCCGGTTTCTATTCTGAAAGGAGTGGAGGATGCTGTGCAAAAAATAGTTTGTGATCAGGTAATTAAATCCCTTCCTACTGCAAACACATTAGGGGGTCTAATTAAGTTTGCAATGACATTTTCTATCCTTCAGGTTTCTAACTTCACAGCTTAATAATGTTCTTTTAACATTTCTTCTTCATTTGTAACAGCTCTCTACAATGCCCCAACGAAACATTTATACATTAAGATGTTTTATATAAATGCATCTGCTTTTGATCTTTTTTAAAAGAATTTCTCAGTCTCTATATCACAGACAAAATGAAATATGTAGCACTTTATTGCCTACCAGGAAATTCAATACTTGATTTTTTTCCCCAGACACTTTGGGCCCTTAGAAAATGCTGTGGGATCTCCACATTCAGCTTCACTCAAGCTTTCAAGTTAACACCTAAAGAGCTCTCAGTTACACAAGAAACAAAGTTGACTACATCTGTACCACAGATCTACAGATAGGTGGGATTACCATAGAAAACAGCCATTTCCCGGACTTTTATAAAGCTCACTCTTCTCTACAGAGCACTCTAGTTTTCCTATGAGCCTGGGCAAGCCGGGTAAGAACAGGAAAATCCTCAACCCCACTTTGCTTCTTTCCTCCCTCTTTATAGAACCAGAGAGTTTAAAGTGAAGAGCATAAATTTAAATGTAAAGTGTGCAAATGTGGGAATGCTCTAGCATGTGAAACGCTCCTGCCCCAGCTCTGCCTCTTTATCCTAATAGTGAAGTTTTTCTTACAGAGACTTGAAAAGCATTCAGCCATACCCAGTTATACCCTAAGAAACATGAGAATACAGACCTCAGCACAGAGGTATCGCTTAGCCTTGTGCTGACGAACACTATCGTTCACTACCATACTTAAAATCTTCCCTCTTTCCATGACCTCTGCTTTCCTCCATACACTCTGACAGGGAACAAGTACAAGCAGACAGTGAGCCAGGACACCCTGCCTTTTCCTCTGCTGCATTCAGAGGTGCTGAGGATGCCCAGGGCCAAACTGCCCAGCTGCGCACTCAATACTACTGGAAAAATACAGCATATTATAACTAAAATCCACACCTCTTCTCCATAACCTCCATCCCTCCCTTAGGATTAACAGAACCAACTGCCACAGCATAAAGTACAGGTTACGTATACTATAAAGAAGGCAATGCTTATAAATTACCTTTTCTCTGCAGTGGACAGTTTAAGCCACCACATCTTATCACCAAGATTTTTCTCCATCTAATTCTATTTGCTGTTCCTCAGTGAATATCAACAATAACTCATTTAGTTTTAATGACATTAAAAGTAGAGCCTGTCCTTGAGATAGCATCTAATTTTTCTTTATGAAAGCCAACATAAATTCTATCTATGAGGTCTCTGACAGCCTGGTAATAGAGGTGTTGTTAAAGTGAGCTAAAAATACAAACCAAGAAAAAAAAAAAGTATCTTTCAGAGGAATCATTAGAGAAATTGATGAGGTCTGTTTGCTTTCCTTGCAATCTCTGAGGACACATTATGTATATAAAGCATGGAGTTAACACCAAGTCTGTCACACAAAGATACTAGTTGAACAGATCTTGACCTTTCCTTCCATCTCTGTAATAAAAATAAAGGTTATTACAGGAGTTCTGCAAGAGCCCCTTATAGTTATATCACACTTCATATGAGAGTTAGTAAACCTGTAACTATTTTTACCCCTCTAGGCATCCCCAGTGCGGGGAAGGGGTGGGGGTGGGGAATTAAAAATCTGTCCCTAAACTCCTAGACCAAAATGTGTATAATTAAAGGAACCAGACTAATGTTGCCGAGGCAACTAGTTCTGCTATTTCCTAACCTTCTGCGTGACTTTGTAGCCTTGCTATTTATATTTGTACATAGTTGTGTATCTGAACATAATTATTAATAGACTTTGAGTCTGTGATATGCACAGCTGAGTGTTCCCTACTGTGATGAGTGAATTTATCTCTCACTAATAACAAAATTAACAGTACAATCCAGACTCTATGTATAGTTCAGAATAGAAATAATAGTGAAATCTATAGGGAGCTTTTCACGTGTGTAATACAGGATGAGGCACTCTGTTTCACTGATCTAATAATATCAAACTACTTTCACACTTGCAGGTTTTCTTACTGGGATTTGAGACCACTCTGGAAGATGGTGGAGAATGGGGTGAAGGAACAGAACTGCCATGATAAACTGAGCTATGGAGAACAGAAGCTGAAAACAGGGAAAGGCCCATCATAATCCAACTGCAGAACTTCTTAATGCAGGGTGGTGCTAACGCCAGAGATTTGCCCACTGTCATTTCAATAGGGGAAATACCAGTCTACACTTTCTCCGAAGAAGATGCCCTAGTCCTAAAAAAGGACATACCTCAGGTTGATTAAATACGAACATAAATTTCCATCCATATGTCAAGGAATCCAAACTTCTAAATGCTTCATAAGGAAAAAAATTCTGCTGAGTGGAGAGTTTTGTGGGAGAGAGAAAACACCAAAGTTGCATGTTTCTTAGGAGTAGCTACCAGAAGAGAAAGTATAAGAGATGCACACCCAGGCTGTGCTTAGGCAGGCCACCTGATGTAATACTTTGTTTCTTGTGATACTACTAACACACCGATTTTGCTCAGCACTTACGTGTTTGGATTACACATGTGTCACAGGAGTACAAGATTACCATTACAGTTTGTCTTGTGTAGCTATAACTTAGGGTCACAACAGGAAGAAAACTCAGCATTCATGGGACAATTTTCTTGCATCTTCTTGTTCTGTCACCTCTAACTACTCTCCTCAGAGAAAAAATTACATTTGTGGAATATTTTAATATATTTTATCAAGAACATTAACTGCATTATTATTTTTACTATCTGTAGGAGAAAACAAATCATCCCATTTATATAAAATGCTGATGAGTCACAGTTCACCATCATAAATGTTATGCATGACTTTATAATTTGCCACACACACATCAGCCCTCAATAAGGAAAGGGCATTTTTGAAGTTACCAGTCACATCTGCTGATAGACTCTTTTTACAGAAATCCCTACTGGAATCTGAAAATGCAAACACAGATGCTCTGTCTGAGCTGCGGAACAAATAAGCCTCACAGGCAGCCCCAGTGTCCCGGCCCACTGATTGTTCCCACTGGGGAGACTTTTTGTAAGTTACTGTGTGCTGCTGCAGACCAATGCACCCAGATTTCCAGTGGCAATAAGCACTCCAGGAAAGATGGTGAGGAGGAGGATGACATGGCTCAATCTGATATTTGGGCTAGACAAAGTCAGGGTGCCTGGGTAGATGTGCTTTACAGTTTCTCCAAAGTGCTGCACTTGGGGTAGCTGGAGAACCTTGGGAAACTCTTGCTTCATGTCCCTCTCAAAAGAAGAATCAAATCATAAAGGTCTTTCATCATAAAGGTCTTTCATCATAAAGGTCTAATCTATTTTTAAGAACATTGATGTGAGCTCCCCTTCGCTTCCTGAACAAAAAGCCAAGAGAAAACAGAATTAAGCTTTGTGCATACATCCAGCTAAACTGTGATTAGACATGGAGTGGTACCTTAGAAGTAAAACGTGTCATTAAGAAACATTGACTTGTGTGGTATTTGACTTCAGCTTTCTGTAAGACTTCAGGAAAGTTTTTTTCTGTTTGTGCCCCAGTTTCTCCAAGCTTGATTCTTGTCTATCCATTACTGGGTAGCAACAGTAACAAAGTACTGAGCTTTACAGTAACAACTCTTACATAGCTGTTTAAAACAAAAGTATGTGTTACTGCAAACAATTGCTCATAGTGTAGATGGAAAGCCAGCGTGCGTGGAAACAGAACACGATACTTACGGAAAACATAACGGTACACTGTAAAAAATGAAAATAAAGTGCCTATCAAAGATAGACTACTTAATTATCTCAAATAAAGATGCGCTGCCCCACCAAGTTATCATTGCAAAATGTGACTTTTATGAACGTAAGCCAGCGAAAGTGGATAGAAAAGACCTTAGAAAGAAATTTCTAATGGTCGGCGAAAGAAGAGTTCTGCCAAGAGCCAGTAATTTTCTCTGAGTCTGCAAGCACTAGCATTTTAATAGCCCAGATGAGTAGTAACCTTTGGTAGGCTTGGGGAGGTGGGGTGGAATTAACATTAACTCCTTTCTGAAGGGATT
Organism: Leptosomus discolor; assembly: GCF_034619465.1. Taxonomy (NCBI): domain Eukaryota; kingdom Metazoa; phylum Chordata; class Aves; order Leptosomiformes; family Leptosomidae; genus Leptosomus; species Leptosomus discolor. The sequence continues at coordinate 15,416,820 of NC_141395.1, read as the reverse complement.
TGTTGACCCTCTGTTTTGGCATTGGTACTAGAAGGTCAGATCCAGCCCTGAATTCCAAGCATCATTACATGTTTCTTAATGCTTCCAGGCCAGTCAGATCATGAAAACTTAACAAAAACATTACAGCTACTGTGCATGTTACTTCTGAGCGTATCTGATAGCCTCAGGAAGAGGAAACATCCCTCTCAGACACCTGGCAAGAATGCATTCTAAATCAAGCCCTACACAAATCTGGGATAAAATTCGAGCAAACTTTGTGAAGTCATGCTGCAGTAATGACTTACACAGAAGAATATTAATTTGAAAGTTGGTGATTAGCCAGCGGTGATGCAGGAAAATTGAAGGTCACAATTTTGCCCAGAAAGAAAAAAAAAAAATATTAAAAATAATTTAAAAGCCTCTCCCTCTTTAGGGAACTCCAAGACATGTCAAAATTTAAACAAAAAATACAAAGATAAGAAGAGACAGAGAGGTTCTTATAGTACTGATAAAGCTTGCCATATTATATGAGTAATAAGGAATTATTTGGAATTCTGGATTCATAATTTGTTAATAGCACTGCAGGGCTACATGTTGAAAATTGATTATAAGGCATATTCATCAATATAGTAATGGATTTAAGAGGCAGCACATAACTTCAGATCCTCCCAGTTAGGTAGCCCTAACATTTAGCCAGCTTAATAACCGTTTTTCTTCTCCCTTTAATTTTAAACCAAAAATAGTAAAAAGGAGAAAAAACAACCTCATCTGCAATGTTTGCAGCCCATACTCATAAACCTTACTAAACAACCATTTTATCTATTTTTAAAAAATTAAATAAAACTTTTCTCTCTGATCAAAAGATGAACTAGAGCAAAACTTAATATCAGTAGACAAGAGACATTTAAACATCCATGCACACAATAACATCCTTTGGGGCCCTGTATTCTCATCAGCCAACACTGCATTGTCCAGAGTACAACTTCCTCCTTCCTCCAGGCCCTACCTATTTGGCCAGGACCTTCCTAAAGGAAATTCAAGGTACGTCTCAGTCCTGTACAAACATTTTTGGTGATAAGAGCAGCTTTAAAATCGAACAACATTGGTGCTAGTTCATAATAGTGATAAAGTCAACAGGGGTCAGAACTGACACTGGAGCAACCAAACCCCAAGCTATTACCAAAGCTGGAAGAAAGCAAATTCAGACTAAACTATGGCATATTAGCGCATGAATAGCATTTTTCTGTATGTATTTCCAAAGAATTCTCTAAAGGTTTGCTCACTGTGTAGCAGGTCCATAAGAGCCTCAAACGTTATTAGAAAACTGCAGCGCACAAGGACTAATGAACCCTGGAAACGACCTTTGGGATCACCGAATGAATCCCAAGGACCAGTATAACAGACACAAATAAAAGTTCTACTCACAGCTTTCTTTTTGAGAGCAGTAGTGGATCAGATTTTTCAGTTGTATCCTAAAGTCAAAGGAAAATGAAAAAAAAACCTCCTCTCTAGATACATGACTATGTCCTCTAGCAAAATTAAAATACAGTGACTTTCAGAGAACTAAGCTTGATGAAATTGAAATGTTGGGGGTTTTTTTGTTATTTTGTTTTGTTTGGTTGGCTTTTTTCTCCCATGGTTTTTATTCCCGAAAACTTGGGTTCGTGCTGCTTCTTACAGGACTGTAACCAAAGTACTCCCTTTGCTACTTATCAGTGTAAGTAGCAAAGAGTATTTTTTTTTTTGTCTGCATTACATTAATGTTTAGTAGCTAACTAGCAACAAAACTTGTGCTATAAAAGTTAATGAAAACACTACAACAAATAGTATGTATGGAAATTACATCCGCACAACTTTGCAAGAAAGACTAAATAACAGAAGCAGCAAAGCTACACTGAAAGGCGTTTAAAAAAAAAAAAAAAAAAAGAAAGGTGAAAGAAAGAGGAAGGGGTTCTACAGAGGGAGCTCTGCCAAACAGTCTCTCTCTATAAGCAGGGAAGATGACTCATTGCTCTAAATAAACACTGAAATGTACTGATCTCTATGTGAAGCAAACACCTTCATTGGCTTAACATCCACTGTGTCCCCCGCTTGCACCTATTTTAACACTTGCAATTTTTCTAGCTTTTATTTTCATATATAGTTTAATTTTTTACTGAATGAGCAGCCCCAGGAGTATGGTGCCTTGCCTCACAATATTCTGCTCATCTCTCAAAAAAAAAATCAATATATTAGAAACACAGTTTTAACAGATTTGTTGTCTTCCTCTTCCACCAGCTACCTCACCTATATATGCGTGTTGAGATCTTATACTAGCTCCGTGTCACTGACCATCTGACACAGAGACCCAAGAAATCAGTGTCTGCAGCAGATTTTTAAAGAAAAGGTCATGTGTACAACACTGAATTAGCCCCAAAATGATTAAGCAGCCTTTGCTCCTCTCCTGCTCCTGAATGTCAGCCCTGCTGATTAGTACACTCAAGAAACTAAGCTCCCACCTCTAACACACCCTTTTCTACCTTTTCCTGGGAAGTGCAAGGGAATGAGTAGTCACATGAGTGGCAGCTCATATTTGAGACAAAAAACAAACAAGCAAAAGAAATGTTTTTATTCCCTTATACGTACTTTTAAAATGCTCTGATCTACCACCCACAAAGGAAGGAGGTGTGTCTGGAGCCCAGCAGCAGCAAAGGCCAAATGACAGTTCAGGATGGTCTGAGTGCAAAAGCAACTTGTATAAAGTAACTCTGAATTTTACAGTGATCTCTGGAAACCAAGACACTGAAGGACACAGCTGCAGCTCCCACAGTGAGGAGACTGACAGAGGAAACCATTTATGCCGCTTAGTAAAACGTAGATGCATTTGCTCAGACAACAAGTGACTGAGTGGGTTTAACAAGCAGGATAATAGCTCAGGATGTCTTTTTGATCTGAATACATAATTAAAGGGGATCAAGAAAAGGCTCAGGTTTAGAAGTGGCCTTGAATATCTGCAGCCTAATTAAGATTGATTTTGCCAATCACTGCTCAGAATATGAGTCTTCCCTTTGCATTTGGTTTCCAGTAAAACATGTCAGCTGCCTAGACATTAGCATAGCTTCTACAGGCACTACCCCCATAGAAAAGATAGTGGGTTCAAACCTGGCCAATGATTGTTATATACAAATCCTATGGGTTGCTATCTTTTAGCTTTAGATTACTCATGACAAGTGCAATCAATAAGGCTTGTTAGCCTGAGGCTCAGAAGGGTTGTAGCTATTTTTTTCATCTTAGCCTGTATGCATAATATGACAGGGTGGTGAGGAGGTACAGATGAAGCAGTTTGTTATTTATGACAATATCAGTCAATGCACTCTATTACTAAATAAATTAAGTAGCACTGCAGTAACTGGCTTTTCTGCTGCAACTTTGGTTTTTAAAAATTGCACAGAAGAGTGATATTGATCTGCCTAACTCTACTACCATTTTATTACAATTCTTTCGCAATGGAACAGAGTCCCTTCTAGCACTGCCCCAAAATTTATGTAACCATAAAACTAGATTCATCTAAAGACTCACAAAAGGACTTGGGCAGATTTAAGCCGTTGAAGTTCAATACTGTGATTCTAAACCTCTCAGCAAGCATCTGGTAGACCCAGGAGATTCCTAAACAATTTGGCCATCTGACATGAAGCTTCCCTAATTTCCTACAGCTCTGTTTCTCTGGATGCCCAGACCTGCAAGTGTATGCAGTCAGATATTTTGCTGCTGCCTTACATTGGACCTACTGAAGGTGGACCTACTAAACACTCAGTGTTCTCCAGTGCTAGCAGTGCCCTTGATGTCATTACAATTGGAAGTGACCAGAAGAAAAGAACGTGACATAACAAGAAATAGGTACCTTGGGAATGATACACCAGTGCTCATTTGGAAGTGATGGACCAGGCTTCAGTTCTGCATCTCATTGAAGAAAGCCTCACTATGGAGCCACTACTAAAAGAGCCATTTCATTCCAGCTCACCTGGCCAGAAGATCAGAAAACAACATGGAACCTGACTGCAGCTGTAGGCCAAAGCCACTCACCTTACCACAGAAGAACCTCGGGAGATTAAGTATTTGGTGTTGGTCAGGTATGCTTTCATCCCTGGAAGAGGTCCAAGGCATCCCAAGACCTAGAGGAATGATCCAAGGTAGCGGGATGTATATGGCTGTATAGAGGTGGAAGATCTGTGTGATGTGAGCGATAAGAAAGCTGGGATTTCAGCCTTTAGCCAGCTATAAAGAATGTGGGAAAACTTCAGCCTATTTCCCAAACCTGAATTACAGTGAACTCATTTATATAGCAGGTGTAATCAAGCCAGGAAGGTGGTGATTAACATATGGTAAAGAATGTCTAATCAGGGGATTTAAGACCAATTGATAAAAGACAGGCCACAGCTCACTATCTAGGGCTGCTAGATACCTAGGACTGACTGCACTGCTACTTTACCTGTGGTGGTGTGTTTTGTTTGTCACTGTGCCTGCTGCTGCCCAGACAAAGAAACCCTCTGAGACCATTTGATGCTGCATTAAGTTTTGTGCCTGAATGCATAAGAGTCCCTAGAAGGCAGCAAGAGGGTTCTAGTTACTTTGTAATGTTACAGAAAACAGCAGCAAAATCTATCTACAACCTAATGTGCAATTGTGTGGTAATATCCAAGAACTTGGCTATATACCTGGAGACACACCCGTTAGCATGCCTCTTTCTTTTCCTGGCTTAAAGCCAATGGTGGTTTCAGTTCTGGTAGGGTAGAGGGGTTGGGACAAAATACTTTCTGACAGCTGCAAAGCTATCAAAAACACAGTCTAGGATAAAATAGCTTCATAAGTAACAAGGGCTTTGGAGGCCATGAAATCAGCAAGAGTTTTCCTTGAATGACAATTTTGTGTCAGGGACCACTATGGAAAAGCTTTAGTAGGCAGAGAATCAAACATGAAACCTGGAGCCTCCAAATCTGACCACTGAACATCCAGCATTTATGCCAATAAAATGCAGAAAAGGGGTGCTCTGAAGTATGAATACATTTATTTTTAGATACCCACCAAAAGAATCTCCAAAGAGGAATGTAGGTGTCTTCTGTGCAAGGGTTTTGTTGTTGTTACTTTTTTTAAACCTGGAAGAATAAACAACTATTGCAACTGATAAGGATACTGTTAGTGTAGAACCAACTTTGATTCGGTGTATGCAACTAGAGGAAATTTGCTTCCTTCCACTTCCCTTTTACAACCAACTGTATGAAATAAGAGCCTGGACTAAGTCCAAGGGACTAAACCAATTATGATAAATAGCTAAATTTGTGAATATGTAGAATCAACTGATCATCGCATAATTACTTATACTCCTGAGGCTATGGTAAAAATGTGGCAGTAGAATCGTTGTTATTTTCATCACAGTAATTATAAATCATCATCGTTGCATTCTTGCAGATATGGCTGGATGAATGCCACCTGAAACTCTGCCTTCCCTCTGTGTCTCAGATTTGCTTCTTGACTGTCTTATGAATTTAAATTATTTTTACACACACACACTCACAACTGCTCTGCATGTTTGCCAGTAATTCTTCAAACCTGCCTTAAATATCTGTGCATCTTTAATTTCACAAGATTATTCCTTGCAGATCACCATTTCTGTTAACCTTTATAATGATGTATGCGTTACCACATGCACACATTTCTCATGCTGAAATAGTGCACACATTTTACAAGGCTATAACCAAATAATGTCCATGGATTATAAACATAGGTACCATTATAAGCCTTCAAATACTAAGGCTAAGCACTAAAAGCTGACCTCCAGCTTAGCAGAGGGAAAAGAAGAAACAAAGTCAGGTGAAGGGTAGTGAGAAGTCAAGGCCTTATTTCATAGCAATGTGCCACTGCAGCTTGTTTTTTTAAAAAAAAAAAAAAAAAAAAAATCAAACTGCAAATATTCATTTTCTTCTAATAACTCTGGACAGCCGCAAAGTGTAGGCAAGAAGAAAGCCCCTCAAGATGAACAAATAGATAGAGAAACAGGGGGGGGGGGGGGGGGGGGGGGGGGGCAGAAGGAAGGAAAACAAACTTCACAGCAAATGAGAAAACTCAGTAACCAACTTTCAAGTTCAGCAAGTATATAATTGTATAGCCCCTATTCTACAATATGTTATATTCAGTACCTAATTACAGGTGTGGGATGAAATTCTGGCACCACTGGAAATGTTATTACAAAGTTATTTGGAATCAACATTTCAGATTTCCTCATTTCTAAATTGTTACGCTTCATGGCTCATTCTGCAAATGTAAATGCATGAATTAAGCGCCTATATGTTTGCCAGATCCCAGGCTAAATTCCTCATTCAGATGAGTAGTTACTTGTACCTGAATAACCTCATAGATTTTAGAAAGATTGTTCAAAGTTAGTTGCTACTTGCATTAAGTGGAGGTAACAAAAAATCGTCCCACTAAAAAGGAAATGCTGAGAACTTCTAATACCTCAATAAATGTTTTTAGATCCTTTCTTTAGATCCTTTTCCACTTGATAATTTCCAGAGAAATTAAACATCCCTCTGAACTCTGTAGGAAAGTAAAGGCTATCTGTTTTATCTTTGCTACCCTCTTCATTATAATATATACTCAAGTTGGAGAAGCAACCAGAACAAAAGCAGTTGAATGTCTAATGTGTCTAATGTGTCCCCGTCTAATGGAACAGATGAGTTAAGGGGAAAAGTAAAATGAGAAAATGAAAAAAAAAAAGGGGGGGGGGGGGGGGGGGGGAGATGAGACAACAGCATGAAGGGAGAAGTTGTGAAGATGCTTTTTTCATTCCTGCAGTACACAAAATCCCCTCCTCCTACGAGGAAATTCAGCAGCACACCCAGAAGCTGCTAGACGTGACCTCCACAGACATCAGATTTCAAAGAATCAGTTTCTCAAAGCGTGACTATCCTTTCTTTGTGCATATTTTTATGAGTCCTACAAGTTCTGCAGATAGCAGGTTGGGAGAGCATATCTGAATGCTTTCTCCTTAGTATAGGACCTAATCTTGAGATTTACTGCCAACAAGTTGACACCTGTAAACGTGTCAGTCATGAACTACGTGACTGCTATACAAATCACAACTACTTGAAATTTTCAAAATCATTCTATAGGGATAGCTTGTGCTTTGGCTGACTGAACTTTGTTACGGCTTGTTGGGTGTAATTTGTTAACACAATGTGCTCTCTACAGAAGTCAGCTGCACACTTCAGCTGTTTGCGCTGACGTAAGGACTAAGAAACTTGGGAAAGTGGCTAACTCTGATTAGACATTACAAAACTGTTCTCAACACCAAAAATAAGAGTTTTGATTTTCCTTCCAGGGAAAACAAAAACAAGAGAGGGCTACATATATCAGTGCACTAGCTCCAAATCCTCCTCAGCATAAATCGATTATGGTTTTGTTTGTGTAACAAGAAACAAGCTGAAATTAGAAAGTTTAAAGAGACTGGAGAGTTCTTATAAAGGACCACATATTGGATGCACATAAAAGCCTGAATATATGCATCTGGGACACAAATTAAAAGCCAGGAAAACTACCTGCTGTAAAGACATGCAATGAACACTGACAGATGCTTGAACAATGATTCCATTGTAAAACAACTTAGAAGCCATGAGGTGGATTTTTTTCCTAAATTTCTAAATAGAGTTTTTTTCAGAGACTGCTTTATGGGGAAAATACTGAACTGTTCCCTTTATCTTCGAGAGAAAATCGTTTCCCTGAAGCACCAGCTGAGGCGAGAAGACAATATCTGAAAGATACCCTTCAAAGAGAATGAATCTTCGTATTTGCTCTCATGACAAAATTCTACCTGGGTTTATTTACCAAATAATAGACCACAGAAGGCCTTTCAGGAGACTTTTCAATATTTTTTTTCTTTCCTTCTCCTATTTAATTTTTTAACTGAAGTCCAAATGAGAAAGCACTAAGAAACATCTGCTGAGCATATGCAACTTGCAAGTGTGAACGGAAAGATTTTGTTCGCCAGGCACACATATATTATAACTGGCATACAAATGCTCTCAGTCTGAAGGAGAGCTGAGTAACTGTGGACCAGCTCTGTAGTGCAGCATGAGCATCTGTGCCCAGAGACTACCAGGAAAACAGAGGTTTGGGTCTGACACAGAGGATGTAGGACACACTTTAGATATTTAGGAAGTCTCCCAATGACAACGAAGTCTAAAATATACTTAAAAAACCTGGATCCAGAACTCAGACTGCAGTTTTCTTACGATAATACTATAAAACTCCTGCCTCTCAATCTTAAGAATCTGAATTCTCCCCCAACAGCACCCAAAGAAAAGACTTGAAAGCATCAGCCAAAAATCAGCTATCATCCCAGTGTCAAAAGGACCTGCAGCTCTTTGGTTTGTGGGGACTTAAGAAAATTATATAGAATTGCTAGGCATTTCCAGAACTGCTTCAGTCTTCAAAACAGTTCCCAAGTGGAATGTGTAAAGTTCTTTTGGATCAGCTTTATTAAATTAACTGGCACAAGTTTGGATGCTTTTTTGACTTTCCACACAGACACCCTCCTGAGGCAACCATGACATGTATTTCAAACTGATAGGTCTAATTTCCAAATGGAAGCTATTGTAGATGAAATCATTAACTTTGAGAGCTGATCCTAAACATTAAATACTCAAAGGCAGTCAGTCTTTCCATATAAATCCTCCAAAGTCTACCAAACCTCATCGGAGGAAAGGAAGAATCTTCCCCAGAGAAGATTTGTCCATTCTTATCACTGATGTAGGAGTCTCCATATTTAAAATAAAAATAAGCAACTCACATTAAATGTTCTCCTAGTACAACAGCTTGACTAGTTTTTATCTGAGCCGAATCTCATCTCTCCTCCAAGCTGTAAAGGTATATATATGGAATCTTTTATCACATTTCCAGGACTGCGTTTCTAGCCCCAGCTCATGAAAACTTATACCCTGAAGGATGAAAGTTCTTCAAGTAATACTATTTCAGGATTTACTCTCTGTCTTGGTTTGTTCACACTTTATTTTGTTTGATTAGTAACTCCACAAACATAAGGTGAATTCTGCAGAAGAGGTGTATGCAGGTCCTCAAAACTGTCAGACTTTTTAGTAAGTTTCACAGTTAAGTTAAATTTCAAAGGAACATGGACAGGCTTATTTATTATGCAGATAACAATTTTTGTTCTTACTTTTTTGGTATCTCAAGGGATCTTCTAAGGATTTCTATCCTTCCCCATTCCCTTGAGAAACAGCTTTGAGAATCAGAAGTACAATTGGTATAATGACCTTCAATATTAATGATTATATAAGTGTTTTTAAAATTCTCATGCACTAAAACTTGGAAGATGCTGAAAGAACATAAAATAGGCACCACACATTTGGAAAGACAATGTATTAAAAGATGTCCTCCATACTAAGATTTATAATTGTATTAATTTTTTAAAATATCAGTAATCTCACTAACTATTATTTCTTTTTTAATTAGGCAACATATGTAATAAAATATATTAAATATTTGTATTTTGTCTATACTAGGCATTAGAGAAACACTATTTCTAGACATCATACTCCAGTATAGGCATTGGCAGTTAAAAAATAAAATCTGACAAAACTTCCTTCTTAATGAGGATGAAAACAAATAATTTTAAAGTTGTTTCCACAAGGTAAAAAAGGCCATCTTCTTTTTAGTCTCTGAAAAATAAATCCATATTATGCTGAAATTACTGGGGAGGTTGGGAGGGAGGGAAGTCTAAAAAGAGCATATTTCCAATACTGTAAAGATGATGTTGCCACAGAATTCCTAAGTTAGCACAAAGGCAAGGAAATATCACTTATCAGACAATTCTAATTGGGTGGCTGTTTGTATTTTTTTTTTTTTTTTTTTAAATATGTAACAAGGTTACGTCAGTTAAGTAGAAACATCAGGTTCTACTTCATACATCAGTCAAGTAGAAAAAGTGAAAAACTAATTGGTCCCTGTGTTCATCCAAGGAAGAATTCTGGGGTGGACTTTAGTATATTAACCCAAAGTGGGATAAAATCTGCTAACCAAGGACACAAGAAGAGAATGAGCAGAAATAATAGATCCTTGGTTTCTGCTGATGCTTACTGAAGAGGTAATGAAAAAGGTCTTTATTTCCATCTCAGGTATTGAAGCTCTGGTCATTAACTACAGCCTTCTACCTGTCTGCCTGCCTGTCTCCTCCTCAGTCTCCTCATCTCCATTTCAGGTATGATGGTAATTCTCTCCTTTCTCCTCTTCTCCTTCCAAGGTGTCCCTAGCAGGCAGCAGTGGAGAGAGAAGATTGTACAGAAGATCTGGGATGTAGGAATAAGAAATCGAGGAACATTTCACAGACTTCCTGTACTAAACGATTACAGAAAAGGTACATTTTAGGCAACTTGCAAAGGAATAAGGCTGGGAGGTCAGTGACAATGGTACAGACTGTAAATAACCACATTTCTTTCAGTTTCCTGGGTCAGGGTGAACTGCTGCCAAATACCAAGCATGGAGAATTACTGAAGATATTACTGATGGATATCATGTTAATATCAGCATTAAATTCTCTAGACTCCACCTTGATATCACTTTACAGTTAACCAACTATAAGAGCACATTGTAAGGTCACAGACTTCATACAAAATTCAGTTAGCTTAAGGCTAACTCAAATATCTCAACACTAAAGGGTAATTTGCAATCTAAGTATATCCGTTTTATTCAGGCATAAATCCATACGGAGTGCACTTAACAAAAACAGATATACTGACACTTTGAATTATCCTCCCAACGGGAGGACTGCCCTGGCGGTATCAAGACAGACAGATTTCCTGAGAACATGCTCAAGAGGCCAGGTTTGCAGCCATCTCAGTATGCTAAACCAGAATTAGAAGCAAATTAGTAACATCCAAATGGCATCTCAGAATCAGGCAGTCTTAAATCAGAACAGTTCTAAATACAATAAATGGGTAATGGTTGCTTCTTCAAAACCTGTAATAACATAGCTCTTAGAGGAAAAGTGACAAAAACCTCTCAAAAGCCTTGCCTCCCTACAGAAGACTGAATTGGTTCCTTCATTCGTACTTGAAAGTAGCAATTGTCTTTTTTTCCTCCTTTGCTTCTTAGAGCAAAGGTGATGGAAAAGAAAATAATCCATAGATACTTACTGTTTAAACACCTCTTTGCCTGGGAATAATTACTGTGCAGAGAGGTGATTAAATATATCTGAACACTAGTACAGCAGGAAGACAAGCAGAATAACAAGACAAGCAGAAACTCATTCTCTAATCCAAGCAAACAATCCAGGAATTGGCATTGCTACAGGTAGAATTTTTCTCTGGCCTTGCTTGGAGGGCGTTAGGACTAGGAACTAAAAGATGCTTTAGAATAAATTAGCACAACTATAAATCTGACAAGAAGATTAATACTCTAACTATGTTCACGATAATTAACTCACCAAAACAGTTCCACAATCATTATCCAGCTAGGGTGTAAGTGGGAAAGTTTACAGCACTCCTGTAGATTTATAAGCCAATTAAGAGTGACCCTCCTCTAGATTTCATTAGAAAAGCCTTTGGTTCAGCAAAAGCTCACACATGCAAGTAAGAATCTTCCTGAGGGAAAAGGATGAGAAGGATCTTTATCACCTCTAAACACTTTTTCTGCTCCCCTGAGAATTACTTATTCCTAATGCATCTTCAGCCTTCTGTCAGCTCTGCAGCCCTCGCACATCACCCTCGCACCCACGAGAAGCAGGACTGACACTGTGGCACTTCTCTGTGGGGGAAGCTCTGCTCTGTACCTTGCATGATCCCGGTGTCACGGTCCAGCAGCAGAGGTGCACTCCCTTTCTTGTGATCCAGCTTTGGGGCCAAGGCTCACAGTTCCCCTTCCACCCAAAGCTACTTTCTCTCTTCCGTGTGCAGTTGACAGCAGATGTGTAAGAAGCTTCACCAACGGAGCTAACTCCAAATTTCTGCTTAATATGTGCAAATATGTGCATGTGTTTGCAGAGAGTAAGAAGTACCTCCTTGCTATCTGTGCCATTTTTCCCCTTCATTGTCTTCACAGATTCATTGTTCTACTATAAAAGCTTTCTCTGCCACTGCCAGGGCAGTATCACTTTATCTCCAGTTCCACAACTTCTCCTTCTCCTTTCAAAACTTTGTCTAAAGAACATCTCTTTTCTTCTTTTGTTGCATACATCTATGCCTGCTCCATCTCCTTTCATTTATGTCTTCCTGCATAATTGCGTTTTTCAGCTTTGTAAAGCATTTTTCAATAGATAGCATAAAAATGTCTATCTAAAATTAAATGGCATTGTATCACAGCCCACACTTTTGTCCCAGTAATATACACAATTTGGACTGACTCAAGCTGTGGTGCGTATGCAGGTAAAGTAAATTCTGAATTATTCAACACTTAAAAACACTGAAAAATCATTTACTTGTTACAAGCAAAAAGATTTATTTTTTATGTTTCCCAATCAATAGCTAGTGTGTCCACACACAGCTGATTTATCCATATTGAAAATATAATTATAAGTCTAGTTTGCTCTGAACCACAGAGTCCTTTTGTAACAAGATTATTTAAATACAAATGGGGTTGGAAAATTGGTTTTAAATGGCTAATCTGTCTTGTCTTCAATTCCAGCTGCAGAATTTACTAACATCATAAACAGGCTGAGTGAGAATGTAAGAGGTTTTCTGATTCTCCTCGCGATCTGTCTGTGCAGCGCTTGTTAATGGTGAAGTTGATGGGAGCTGTATGCATGCCGTGAGAGGAGGATAATAAGCCTTGTAATCTCTATAAAGAGAAAGGGATTTTTACTAGTGATATGTCATATATACTGGTGTGCAAGCGTCTGTTTTATCCGCAGCCCAATAAAGAATTTATGTGCCCAGGTCTCAGATGCACTGAAGGACACATATGCCATATGGGTGGACAAAACCTATACCCAGATGGCTGGAAACAACTCCTCGGGAGCACCACTTGCAATATGAGCATCAGACATTTGTGAAGGCACGATTAGGAGAAGTTTCATCCCGGCAGATTTACTTACGGGTTATAAAAGGAGCTACTGCCTTCCTGCTGTCTCCACCAAATGTGGCTGATGGCCCATGACATGCAGCGGGGAATGGCTATGCCAGCACGTCCTCTTCCAAGAGAGCACTACAGTACAGCCAGCTGGGAATACAACGTAACTTTGTCTCTAGGTCATGCAGATGAGCTGGGAGAAATTGAAGCTCAAATCTAGCTTGGGTTGAGTAATGATTAAGGATTTCTGCCAGTTTTAGTTTAACAGACTTAGTGGAGAAAAAGTTTCAAGACTCTGTTTTCCTTTGCTAATTCAAACAAATTAAAACAAAGTGAAACCTCAAATTTCTACTTGAAATCAAATGCTTGCCTTGAAAACCAGGTACTTCTTACAGCCTTTGTTTCAGCAATTTGCTATATCATTATTCTGTCAAATGATTCTCCACATAGTTATATTGCCATCAGAAAACAAACTCACCAGACTATCTAGGTCCCTTATACTGATAATCTCCCCTTTCAACAGCTGCAAATGAATGATAAGTTGTCAATAATGAACAATTGGTGTGAGACATTCAGTAATAGCCGTATAGGAAAGCACAAACTTCCAGCTAGTTTTACTAAAGAAATTTTAAAGCTAGTTTTACTTAAAGAAGCTGTATCAGCAAATCTGACAGGTCCAGTGCATATCAATATTTTATATAAATGCAGCAGATGTCATCTAATGAACTCCAGGCAATAACGATTTAGATTTCACAGCCCCATCTGAGCTATGACTCAGTGTTGACCACCTCTTAAGTTAGGAACAGCACAGCTTTCTGAAAAAAAGAGCAATAAAGTAGGCAAACTTCTAGCCCTTTTAGCTATACACAAGAATTGAAGACGGACATCTTTAAAAGCTCAAAGTCCTGAGGGACACAGAGAATACTAAAATCCTGTCCTAAGGACAGAGGAAAAAAAGCTTCAAAGTTAAAGCATGTGAGGCAGTGTTGGGGGGTGGGGGTGTGTTTCCCTCCCAACTATCTGAGATTTCTAAAGTGGCACATTTTCCACAATAACCTAGATTTTTAACCCCTTCACTCCCTCTGGATGAGAAGTCACTGGCAACTTGGCACCTTGCTCGGACGTAGGAGACTTTTACCTTGAATCCTGCTGTGACAGACCACCCTGCCCATCCCAAAAAAAGAATGGGATACAGATTCCTAAGGTTGGAACTACTGATCTTGTGACAGGTTGGTACAGGGTGCACTGTCACAGGTTGCGACAGTGGAGGCTACCCTGGGGTGCTGCTTTCGTATCCCTGTGAAATGGTCCACTTCACTGCCTTCCCTTAAGTCAAGGGCGATGGTTCCTTCCTAAAGGTGTGCTATGCAGAACTTCCCTTACAGCTATTCAAAAGCCAGATGTTTAGGAGAAGCACCATGTTGTGCTTGTCCTCATTTTATCCAAGGGTTTGACTTTTACAGAAAAACCTTCAACATACAGCTGGACAGCACACTTCTATTTTTCTTCTTCGAAAAAAGCCTAAGGAAAGGACTACTGCCAATAAAACAGAAACACTGCAAAATTTGAAATTATAATTCTATACATGCTTCTGAAAGCCTCTTTGGCTTTCCTCTTTGTGCCCTGAATGGCTCTAAAGATGTAATTTAATTCAGTGAAACAAATCCAAAAGTGCCAGGAAAAAAGAATCAACTTTCTTTTTAGGTAGATTAAAAATTGTACAGAAGGAATTCTTGATCTTCATTAATTCTATGGGCAGGCATACAAGCTCCTAGGCGTTAATGAGACTTGCCAGTTTAGGTGGACTGTAGAGTCTAACAAAACATCAAATGAGCCCACTTTGGATTTTCATTATCAGATACTTCCAACAGCAAAGTTCGGTGATGCATTCTAACAAACCCTTCAAGCCCTCTGCCTGGGGATGTGGAGCAAATCATTCTTCTGGACTGGAATTATGTTACTAGCTGGTATAGTCAGTGTCACTTGTAGAAACTAATGTGAGGGGAAAAAAAATCCAAACCCTTCCCCAGTGTTACCTTTTCCACATAAATTCTACTTCATTTTCTCAATTATATACAAAACTATCTTCTGTAGCCTATGGTGGTTACCATTAGAAAAGCATACAAAAATTACCCCTCCAGAAAGCAAGCTTCAAGATCTACTGAAGCTTTAGAACTTGTGTCAGGGTCTGCTCTGAATCAACTTCATGCCTGATCACTTAGTAAAACAAGACAGTTCAGGGTTCAAAAATCCTAATTCACTGTTAAATCCATGTTAGGCTGCTTCTTATTCTTGTGCACAATACTAGGTGCAATATCAGAAATTCACAAGATTGTATCCTTAAGGCATGAAGATTTGCTGTGGTAAATTCTACATGGTGCCTTTCCAAGTTTCCCTTTAGGCAGAAAAATCTAAAGAAGAAAATAAAAGGTCGAGGGTTTCCAAAAAAGGAAAGGACTGAAAAGTTAGACATGTAATAAAAAATAATTTGTCTTAATATAAAATTTTAACAAGGCACATAATATTTTCAGGGAAGGAAGCACTTAATGACACCAAGTCTGTAAAAACATCTCAGTCCTGGATTTCTGAATCCCAAGGGTGGATGTTGAGAGCCAGATTAAATGATTGCTATATTCAGTCCAGAATGAAATTCCACTGTTTTTAAACATTAAAAAAAAAAGTATCTGGAGCAAAGACAGTCTAATATAACTTTATAAGTGACAAGTGAAGCAGAGCCACACTTGACAACTTTATGACCATCTTTGGGCCAAAGTTGTCTTTCTAAAGGAAGAAGGATTTAATTGGCTTTCCCTAAATCAAACCACCATAAACCACAGACAGTGACAACAAAATGGATTTTAAAACCACATAAGTTAACCTCCCTGTACGTGCGTGCATGCCCACTGCCTACAACATGCTCAGGACAAAATTAAGTAGCCCTTCTCCCCTCTTCCTGCTGCACCACAACTCTCCTCATTCACAGTCATTATGTTCTGGAAGCAAAATCTGCTTTTGCGACACAGCCTTTAATCAAAGTGTTAACCAAAGAAAAATCTAAGGCAAAACCAGAAGTCTACTTGGTCACCCTTAAAATGTTCCCTTTTATTTCCATGAAGAATAAGCTTCATTTACGACCACATACAGTCATATTACCAGGACTATTGATCCTCAGAACTACAACACATAGGCACAGAGAGGATGCTACCATTTGTTAACAATTCACATTTTCCATACGAAAGGAAGACTTTTAAACTTCTCCATCCACACCTGAGGTGGCACTGCTACCCCATGCAGTCCTACTGACAGCACCTGGCATGGCTACACATTGAACTTGTGACACAGCAAGCGTCAAGTCTGCATTAAAATTTTAGGAAAAGCCTTGAGCACTTTTAGTATATCTGTTAAATCACCCCACAATTCATGCTGCAGCTCCAGCCCTCTCTAGCCGAGGAGCAATTTACCACCCACCTCCCCCAGCATGAGCGCTATTGTTCTGGCCAGCGAGCGTGCACAAGACAGAGTTAATTTCCATATTTCCTGGGGAAAGTATGTAGGTGATTAGCCTCATTTACCCCGGTGTGCCTGAATCAGAGCCAACCAGGCACATAAGCATGCAGGTCATTTTGAGTGCTCTGAGCATCCTCGTAGTTTGAAAAACAACGTAGTCCTGAGGGCTTAAACTTGTATTACACAGACAGTCTGTGACATAACCCATTTAGATCAAAACACCCTGCAGAGTCACTCGGGTCTGCTCTCTCACCACTGCCGCACTCCTCTGATCTGAAACTGAAGCCGTTTCTCCACATGTCAAAATGAGCCCAAACCAGTAAGATCTGGGACCAAAGGCATCCGCAATTCAGACCTACCCAGATGGTGTCGTCTTGTCTGTACTGTTTCCAGTTGCGGCCAGTGTCGCTAAACATCAGCGTATAGCTGGTTACCCAGTCTGAGCTCCCATACCTGCCCTGGGTAGCGACTGCGACAATCTCCACTCTGTCTCCCAGATCAACCTGGAGCCACTGTTGCTCGTTTGAGTCCAGCGGGGACCAGCCACCAGCTCCTGAAAGAGATGGGATAAAGATAATTGAGATGACAATGACAGCACAAGAAACTATACTTAAGAACCATGTTGTTATTTCATGTCATTATAAAGGAGTCTACTTCCTGAACATACAGCTGTTTGTTCATATTTTTGTGTTAAGATACATGTTACATGAGGTGTACTTCCTTAAGGTTTTCTTAATGAGCCTGAAGTTCATCAGGAATTTTGAATTTCTGAGAAATTTTAATGAAATTTATTCTTTATGAGCAGGGCAAACGTCAGGTTGGCACATCCTCAGCCACAAAAAAAAAGTCGTATCTGTCCACTCTTCACATGGTTGTGCAAATCTGGGAACGCTGATTTCTAACTTCTAATTTACTTTGACATTTTCTTTTTTGATATGTTTTGAAAGACATGCAAAAATATAAATCATCTTGATTTGAGATCTATTAAGTATTTGAAAGAACAGTTTAATGACAGGTTGTAAATACACTTCAGATTATATGTTGTAAAGCCAGATACCATTTGATTGAACAACTAAAGGGACTGCCTTCACACTGGAAAGTAGCCTCTTCCTTGCACAGGATGCCTGTTAAGGTAACATGTATTTTATCTTAAAAGAACAAACAAGATGTTCATGAGGACAAACACGAGTTGCAAATTATCTACTTCCATGATCCTCTTCTCCATTTAGGAACAGAGACTTCAAAAGTCATGATCACATGGAAGCTGACAGCTCCTAACTCACGTTTGTCCTTTAGGTGTAAAGATATGTATTATGCCTTAAATTCTTTTAGAGGCTAAACAGGCCCATGGTAATGCAAAGCAAATGAAACATGGAACTGTAACTACTGCTTGTATTTCACCACTTCACTCACTACAATAAACACAAGCTTATAGTTAAAAGGCAAATCCTTCGAGACTGGAATATATTGTTTTCTGTTCTCTTGCTTTCTTTTACACCTTAAATTATAGGCTATGTTTATTTTCTTTTAACTTGTTTCTATGTGCACGCATTTATTCTCCATATAAACTCAGCATTCACTTCAGCCTTACAAATAAGCGAAAAATGCAACTATGAAGAACACAGAAGCCATTAACAAAGTATCCGAAGCAGCAAATTTTCAGGCTGTCACTGCTTCTGTGACCCATCATCTTGTTTGTTTTGCCAGTATTAGCGAAGTTTACAAAAGCACTGCTGTGCAATTACCATGAACACACTCACATTAGGAAGGAAAGGGGAAATACAGAGTTGAAAGTAAAGCATTAACAATTTCTCATGTAAACTACAAGAATGATTCCAAATATGTGTTTCCAAACAAAAAGCATTACTATACTTTGGTCATGAATTGCTGGATTTACCTTAATATTTTAATCTTATTAACTGATCTGTCTCAAAGCTGCTCCATGACAAGATCATTGAAGCGAGCTAAGTTGAAAGATCAATAAATGTGATTTATATAAAAAAACTCAATTTCAGTAACTTTACCCTTTAAAAAATTTCTTGATTTTCCTGGGCTGCATTGTATTTTCCAACTCACAACTGAAATTCCTTTGTCTAAGAAAAGGTGTTAGAATTTTCATTATTTGCAGTTCAATAAGATAGTATTTAGTCCTAATTCCTGAAACAAAAATGTGTTTATTCTGTAGCTAGGATTGAGTATCGTCCCTGCTCCCCTGCATACTGCTTGCTAGTGCCATGCTTTATTTTACCTTTTTCAATCACAATAGAAGTCTTCATCATCATCGTGATTATTTTACCTGCCTTAAATGGAATACTCCCCACTATGAGCATGCCATGAAAGACCTAATGAGAATATCAGGAACTTCATCACTCAATTCTTCTCTGACTACTTCACAGCTCTCTTTTAACTCCACATCTGAATATAGGTTATCTAAGGCTAGAGTATCTCATGTTGAAAATCCTAACAACGTTTCTTCCCCCCTGCCCTTTTTAAAATTTAAATGCCATATAAAGAATATTTCTATCTGGCTTCTAAGATACAAACTGTATAACTGTCTTCAAAGACAACAAGCTGCATATTTCTCCTACATGGAATTGTGCCTAATGTACACAGGAGCCAAACGAAAACTTCCTTTGGATTGTAATATCTAATATCTGAAATAGACTCTGAACATGATAGTTGCTGTTTTGTTTACAGTTTTATTCCAGGAACTGGCAGGACATAGAAAATCAGTTCAGAAATTCTACTGGGTCTGTGGCACAAAGTTGTTCCCTTCAACACTCTGAAGAGCTTATTTTAGAGGTTTTCAGTAAACATTAAAAGAAAGGTGGGCATTTTCATCTTTATTGTCTTTCTAAAACATAAACAGCAACAACTACATGCAAAAAAATAGTTTATAACAAGTAATTTGTTTGACAAGTTCCCCATATAAAAAAAAAAAAGAATAAAGAAAAAAATCTTTGCTTTCTCTGTGCTAGTTTATAGACAAGAACTTAAGCCAAGCTTATTACCACAGGTACTTTCCAGTAGTTTATTAAACATTGTAACTAGCTTCTACTCTATGTAGTTTATTCTCTCTCCCTTCTGCTGCTGGACGTGGCAGAAAGGTGATAAGATTTCTGCAAAAGTATTTGGCTTTACTATACACTGCTATTTTCCAATTTGAGCACAGCACAACAGGCTTATGTTTAAGTCAAACAAATGACACATGCTGAATGGAAATTTGGGAAATCTGCGGTGAGCTTGAGCTCTCAAATCACAGATTACATGGAGTCTCTGAACTCCGTATAGAATCATAGAATGGTTTGGACTGGAAGGGAACTTGAAGACCATCTTGTTCCAACCCCCTGCCGCTGGCAGGGACACCTCCCACCAGACCAGGTTGCTCAAAGCCCCATCCAGCCTGGCCTTGAACGCTGCCAGGGAGGGGCAGCCACAGCTTCTCTGGGCAACCTGCTCCAGTGTCTCATCACACTCACAGGGAAGAATTTCTTCCTAATATTTAATCTAAATATACTCACTTTCAGTTTGCAACCATTACCCCTCATCCTATCACTACCCTCCCTGATCAAGAGTCCCTCCCCACCTTTCCTGTAGGTCCCCTTTAAGTACTGGAAGGCCTCTAGAAGGTCTCACCAAAGCTTTCTCTTTTCCAGGCTGAACAACCCCAACTCTCAGCCTGGCCTCACAGGGGAGGTGCTCCAGCCCCCTCATCATCTTCGTGGCCCTCCTCTGGACTCCCTCAAGCAGGTCTATGTCTTTCTTGTGCTAGGGGCCCCAGAGCCGGATGCAGCACTGCAGGTGGGGTCTCACCAGAGCAGAGTAGAGGGGGAGAATCACCTCCCTCGACCTGCTGGCCATGCTGCTTTTGATGCAGCCCAGGATGTGATTTGCTTTCTGGGCTGTGGGCACACACTGCTGGCTCATATAATTTTTTCATCTACCAACATCCTCAAGTTCTTTCCTGCAGGGCTGCTCTTGATCCACTCATTGCCCAGCCTGTACTTGTGCTTGGGATTGGCTTGACCCAGGTGCAGGACCTTGCACTTGGCCTTGTCAAACTTCATGAGGTTTGCATGGGCCCACCTCTCCAGTCTGTCAGGGTCCCTCGGATGGCCTCCCCCCCAACATGTCAACCGCATCACACAACTTGGTGTCATCAGCAAACTTTCTGAGTGTGCACTCAATCTCACTGTCCATGTCACCAAAGATGTTAAACAGCACTGGTCCCAATACTGACCCTTGAAGAACACCACTGATCACTAGTCTCCACTCTCTCTTCACATGAGCACATTAGTCTGTTGGGAATGTCACTCTCTAGATGTAAGCACCACATGACACAGCAGTGACACCTGCTCATAGCATCACCTCTCCAGAAGAAAGTCTTGCAAGATGTTACCAGTTACAGACAATGTCTTTACAGAACAGCAGCTGCTCATACACCTTTTCCCACAGGGAAAAAAATCCACTGTATTTCCCTCTCCCAAACCTTCCACCACTACTATTTCCACAACGGAGAGTAATTCTACTGACTTGTAAGCATGGCAGTTCAAATTCCTGCAACAGCAAAGCTTCGTTGGCCATGTGACTGAGGGCAGAACTAAAGATATTCCCATTGGGTCCCTCTCACTTCTGGTAGTAAAGCAAACATGTAACTTCTGCTTACTTTTGTGGGTATCACAAATCCCAACCAAATACTAGTATGAGTGCCAAAAATCAATAAATGTTCTTTTTCATTGGAATAATCTCCTAAGGGAAGTGGTGGATTCCCCTACATTGGACAGTTTTAAGACTCAGCTTGGCAGAATGCTGGGCCATATCATTTAAACTATATTTTGACCTTGAAAGGTTGGACTAGATGGTCCTTGAGGTCCCTTCCAATCTAGTATTCTATGATTTTTCCTCTATATTCACTCTGTTATACAAAGCAGGTGGCACAAGGGATACTGTCATCTTTTTCAGGTAGAATCTGTGTCTGTACGTTTCTTTTATGCACATCATTCCTTATAGTGTGTCAACACCCCACCCCATACTTTTTTTTAGTAATTAGCAAAAAAAACACATCCGAAGTATTGCAACCCTTTCACAGCCATTTGCTCCTCAACCCATCAGTGACTCACCCTGGGAAACATTTGTCAGGGCAGGTCCAAGACAAGAGACAATAACATAGGATGTGAAGGCTCCAATAGACAACAACAAGGGCTACTGAAGACACAATATTTACAGGACATCAATTCCTTTGAACAGTACAAGCATAACTCTGACACTGTTTTCCTGCAGTTGGGCACAAGGAAATTGAAGAGGACCATACACCTTTTATTAATAGTGTGGCATAAAGATAAAAAACCAGAGTGGCTCTGATTACACCCACCAGATCTGTACACTTGTTTTCAGGTAGTCTGGAGAGTACCAATGTATGAAGATGCCACATTACCTCTTTCACAAGAAAACAAGACAGAGGATGCTCAATTATGTCACCACCTTTAGCATTTTACAACATCATGTCTGAGGGGCACATAACTTCCCCATTCTGACTGCCACATTCCCACTGGCATTGATAGGATTCTGCCCATTGCACTACACCACTGTTCTTCACCATTCACACACTTCACATTTTCTGTGATCGTTTCAAGGGAGAGGTTCAACATGGTACGGAGAAAATGCCCTAGTGGAGAAGCAGTACCACAGGAATCCATTACATCGCTCATATTCTCCATGGCAATAAATCATAATGCTAGAAGTGTGACGAGAATAAAGTCCACATGGTTTCTCAGCTGGAGACCCATATGACTCCAAAAAATATCAAATACTTTTTTTCATTTTCAGACTATTTGTACATTTTGCGGTAATTGTTCAGAAAACTGCATTTAAGCCCAGTGTTATGCAGTCAGCGCTCCTTGATGTTCCACAGGGCTGCTCAGGATGTCCATACTTATTTGTAGTTTATTCATACAAAGCAAAGGGAATGCTTGTTTCCACCCTACAGTGCCTTACAAACAGCTCCACTGGCTTTATATTGTGCTACAAACTCTTGGACTTCCTGCTGCAACTAAGTGCTTCCCTGCTGCAGAATTTTACTTTAATACCCAGATCAAACATTTCTTGGCCACAAAAAAAAAATCCTTTTGACATTATATATGTTTTATATTCCCATACATAATTGCCTATACTGACTACTCAGGCTGAGAGCTAACAGAGAACTGAAAAAAGCTTAGTTGGTATAGTCATATTACAGCAATTTTCTTATTCTTTTTCATTATTTATTTACTGTAAACAGAAAAGCTGATTAATCCCTCTTATGTGTAAGTAATATATTTCATACCTCAGAATCTTATTTATCAGAATTATACTAACTGCTTTACTATTACCGGTACAAATTTATCAGCATTTTAATTGAGCATTTTCAGCAGTTCACACAAGCTTTACCAATGGGTGTTTTTTGTGGGTTTGTATTTTTTTAAATGGAACACTTCACTGCTGCAGGCCTTTTTTAAACAAAAGCCTTTTAGTTATCATTTATCTATTACTTAATCAAATTGATGAATTAGAACTTTCTATTGAGGTAGGTCAGCACTATATTTTATAAATTCATCTTTACCTGTTGCATTCATATTAACAAATATATTTATCTGGCTTCTACCTGGAGGCACTGTTACTTGCAGCACTGTCCTATCAATTACGAACAAAGCTAAGCAAACTCATCAAAACACTCCAACATCATTAGAAAGCCATGGCACAGTCCTTGTTAGCGAATATTATTTCTTGTGGAGATACCTACTGTTTGCATTCAAGTGCCAGCCAAAGAAAGTTCCTTCAGCTGCTGTCTACCACTGCTTACTCCTCCAACCCAACTTGAAGTACTCATATGAATTCTGCTGGCACTAGATCTTCACATTTCTACAAAAGTCTGTGCAACAGAAGAATTAAGCAAGGTAGAATTTACGTTCTAGGTCCCTGTGTTAGGCTTAGCTCATCAATTATCACGTAAGCCTTTAAAACATGAAATAAAAGTTGCTGAAACAACTAAGCCCTTCCTTGCTTAGGGCTCAGTTTCAATACTCTGTATTCCTGTTCCCATGATTTGTGCCAAAGGACAGCGTGGACCTTACTAATGTGATCCTGTATTTCTAAAAACAACTGGAATACCTTACCCCCCACTACATGGAATACTACTCTAGCACAGCTAAGACCTATTTAATTTTCTGCCCTTAAATTACAATCATTGTCAATTTAGATATTAATATCACTGTAAAATACAGTACAGCCAGAGCTTGACCTGCAATAATACTGACTTTGAAACTCTTCCTCTTTTCTGCAGATAAAATTAGTCATTAGAGCCATTTGCAAAATCATGTAAGCCTGTCTCTTCACTGTCCCAGCTAGCAGTTGAAGATAAAGTCAGGGCAAACTCCAATATCATGCTCAATGCCTACAACTTTCTTTTTATTGAGCAACTACCATATGACCTTTTACTTGCTGAGGAACTCTAGTTCAGGTGTTTAAATATTATATAGTAACTCCCATCTAACACTTCTCTAATGACCTATCAACTCCTTATCATTAACGCCAAGCTAAGACAGAGCCCTTTACTATCTTTCTGTAGGGTTATCAAAAGGTGTTTGATTAAAACAGACATTTCAGAGACTAAGTAGGAAAATTATAATTTATTTTAAATTAAAATCTCTTTTCTAATAGTATACATTCTCGTGTTTCTCATAATGAAAATCATATGTAATGTGATAATACAGATAATTCCTCTTTAGAGTCTCTAACTTGGGAATAAGATCAGAGCCAGCAACCCAAACTTGCAACACCATGTCAAATGATACCCTAGGTACTTCCAACTTCTCTTTTCTGGTACCAGATTTGATCCTAATAGTTGCACCTTGTGTGTGAAATCATTATTTGGGCCTCAAACATTCCTCCTTGCAAATGTCTGCAAAGTTTTTTCATTTATTTTTCACTATTTCTGCAGAGTTGTGTAATGATTGAATTCCACTGGAATTTTAATCTTTAGTTGCTACTAGCTTTAACAAACACCTAACATTTTAGAACAGGGCCTCAAGCTTAACGACCTTCAAGCTGTAAAGGTCATGGGAACTCTTGAAAAGAAAAAGACTATCTGAACTTCCTTCAGGATGTTTCTACAAGAGAAGTGGAGAGCTTCAAATTTAACAGAAATTGTTCCTAAATAGAGCTCCCACAGAAGCATAAATTAACAGCTGTATTCTACTTAGCTCTGAACACAGTGCATACAAACAGCATAAAAGTTATTCTTTGTAAATGTGATTAAAAAGAATAGTTTAGACATTTCATACTGCAACCTTACCATCTCGCCCGTTGAGCTTTGCAAAGCTGGGACTGTGAGTACTGAAGAGCTCAGAGGAACTGGTAAGGGCTGTTGAAGGTAAGGGAGATACCAAGGCATCGTCACAATTATCTAAAAAAAAAAACAAGAAACAAAACAGAGGTCATCACATTAGCCACAAATATGCCAACTTGTGCTGTCTCAAGGTGGTGTTTGTTTCTACTTAGTAGACAGAGACTGGAGAAAGAGCACACTTGTGCTTGCATTTATGTGCGAGACTGAAATTTACCCTCCAGAATGAGGTGGGATGGCAACTGGATGGGAGCTCTTGTTAAGACATCGAATACTTGAAAAACTAGAAAACATTTCCCTTTCAGTGAATGAAATTTAATGATCTCCTCTCTAGTTAGAGAGTAATGACTCTTGTTGCAAAAGCCACTGGAAGAATGTAGTAATGCCCTGTAGACTTTAGAGAACACTCCAAGTGTTGTGTTCAGTAAAGTCGCTCCACAGAGCAGATGCGTAATGTAGGACTTTTAACTTCTTACTTCTGTGTGGAAATGACACACAGGGATCTGCCACCTGGCCTTTTGCAACATGTAAAAGCACGTCACATGCCTCACAAGAGTCCTGTACTGCACCGTGATTACAAAACCTGAACACTTCCTTCATTTCTTCCCCAAGCTTGCGCACATATACATGGTCAAACTAGTTTTATTTGCTTAAACAAGTAGTCTGCTATGTCTGTCTTACTTTCACATCCTCATCTGAGGACAGATGGGCTAGGCTAACACTCAAATTTCATTTTTGAGCACATAATGTTTGAATAAGGATGGAATTGGGTAAAGTAATTTTGTTCATTACAATGCTGTCACATACAGCATCCAACCTGTCAAGGCCAGGCTAGATGGGACTTTGAGCAACCTGGTCTAGTGGAAGATGTCCCTGCCCGTGGCAGGGGGGCTTGAACTAGGTGATCTTTGAAGTCCCTTCCAACCCTAATCATGCTGTGATTCCATGATACACACTCAAGAACATAGTGCAGGGTTTTAGTAGAGGATAATAATAATGAAAAAACAGTCCCTCTCATTTTTAGTTGAATCTCCCATGGAGCAAACATGGATCTAATTACTGGAAAAGTCCTGCAGATTAGCAGGATCTTAGGCAGCACAGTGTTCTCGCAGTCACAGAGTAAATACATAATTGGCAAGGATGGGGGCGGGGAAGAATAATGCATTAATGATATTTCAGGGCTACAAAAGACAAGGAATAAAAGCCAAAATCACTTTATAGTTATGACAACAAATATAAACTTTTCCAAATCTGGGTGATACCTTCCCCATAATGAGGCAGATTACATTTTATCTCTTTCTACAATGGCTCTCTAGAACAGCCCAGATACTTTTCGAATTAAAATCCAATTCTATAAGAAAAATCAGTGTAATCAATATAATTCATAGTAGTGCATTGACTGATGGACCTCAACAAGCAAACTTAAATACAAAATCCTTTCCCTCTCCTCGGTTACCATCAGCAAAAAGGCCTAACAAGACCTGCAAGCTAGACAAATTAAGAATAAGTATTCCACTGGTGTTTTGACCATGAGGATAATTAGCCAACAAAACAAGTTACCAAGGTCCTGACCAGATTCTCTATCGCTTACAGACTTTGAGTCTCAAAAAGAGCTTCTGCCTGCAATGCAGAAAGGTCTGTGCAGTGCCATGCCCCCTGCTACAGCATGAGGTGAGGCCATGATGGTTCTGTCTGGACTTAAAAAAAAGAAATCTGTAAATCAAAATGAGGCTCTTACTTCACTGTCACTTTTGACCTAAACAGTGATTTAAACAAAGATCTCAAATGGTAAGTACATTGGGGCATCAAACTCACCTAAACTTCTGCATTCTATAAAACCCAGAGGAGAGGTTGGGAACTTCTCAAAAGGAGGTTCAAGGTCTTAGCAGTAGACCTACATGACTATTCAGCATCACTCAAAACCTGAAGTTGGAAATAACTGAATGCAAAGATTTCAATTTAAATAGTGTCTAGTCTGCTGGCTCTCTTCAGTTCCCTGCAGTTGCTCCTGGACCACTAGAGAACTCAACACATCAGCCTGTGATCCACAAGTCGTCTGTGACAAGAGCCTGGTGACAATCTCTGGGTTCTCACTGTTCCCCGATGGTATGATTGGATACCTACAAGACACCAAGTGTCTCAGCACAGCAGCAAGCATAAACCATTTCAGAGAAATGCATTTAAGATTTTCCACAGGATCTCTGGAGGCTCCAGCCTGGGAAGTGACAATCAGCTCTTTTAACTACCAGGTGCTTTGTTTACATTTCCAGATGCTTTGTTTACATTTCCACATCCTTTGCTTCTGTCCACAGACACACTCACCTGGACCCCTGCTGCTACAGCATTACATTGTTTTCACAACAAATTCTGGGATCTTTATTTGGTTTTCCTCTACAAAAATACCCAAAAACAAACAAAAACACTACTGCCAGGAATCCTTCCTTGAATTCATATCTAACTATAAAAACATATAACTATAAGGCTTCAGGATTTAGGACAGCAGTAACAATTTAAAGATAGTTCTGAGAACACCAGGACCAATGCAGTCCAACTTCCAATATATGGGAGAGTAAATATTAATTGACTTTAGGGCACAAGCAGAAACTTCTTCCAAGTGAAGTCGATTTTTGAAAGAATATTTTGACAACATGCAAGGTCACTCTTCTTCCCTTCCCTCAGTCAAAACTAACCTTGCAACATTAGAAGTTTGTCTACATTTAGCCTGTACTGGGGGCTAGACTATAATGGTCGCTCTATCACCCAACAACTCCTCACCCACCAGGGAGGAGAATCAGGAAAAAGGAGCGCAGACCCATGGGCGTAAGTGAAACAGATTTCAATGAGATAACACCAATACCAACAGAGATATACAGAGTTATACTCAGCCAAATGAATATCCAGTCCTCAGGAACAGGGAGAAGCCAGAGGCAGAGTAGGAGGAACTCCAGCAGGAACCCCACAGGAGCCCCGACTCCTCAGTAAACCTCCTCCTTTACAATGACCATGACATTATGGTGTGAGCTACACATGTAGCTAACCCAGGTCAGCTGCCCTGACTGACTTGAGCCTGCCTGGCCTGGCTGGCCTATGATTCTATCCCAGCCAAACCAGGACAAGGTTGCACCTGCCTGGCAGCTTTACATGTACAGACCTACAATGCAGGGCATGGCACAGCTTTTGCATATCAAATGAAAATTCAAAGCACAGTAAAGTTCTTGGGATACATCAGTCGACTTGTATACGCACAACAATCCAGATCATATGCAGAATAGCTCTGATGCATCCCTTTCCAGAGTCACTATACATATGAACTGTACAGATTGCAGATGATATCTCTGTAAAACTTAGCTGAAACAGGCCACAGGGTTCAAAAAGGTAGGATGTGCACATACAGTGAGCATCATCCCATAGGCCCTGCTTCCATGAGAAGGCAGAATTGAAAAAAAAAAACAAACCACACAATACACACACCTCAAGACTGCAAAACTCTCTCAGAAAGGATATAATGATATTTCGTGTTGTGATGGGTACAGACAAGAAAGAGATGAAACATTTTGTGCTTATGCAAGGTCAGAGAAGACCCATGGCAAAACCAAAACCAATGTTTCCTGATTCCCACCATATAATCCCAGCACGCACATTTCAAAATATTTCATCAACTTCGCTTCTTTAAGTCAACTGTATTGTATGTCTGTTTTAACAAAGAAAAATGCTACATGACAGAATCATTTAAAACATCTGGACCCTCACAAAGAAAAGCATTTACTAGCCAGTTTTCTCCTTTATTTCCTTGCCAATCAGATAATTAGCAAAAAAAAAAGTGTGTCTGATTGTACATATAAGCCATCTTCTTCAAACAAATCACATAATACTGACATTGACTTGTGTTTGAGAAACGGATGCTGGCCTTGACTATACTGACTTCCGAGAAACGGGCGATTATGGATAGCATTTACAGTGTCATGAGTGTTGTTAGAACTGTCATCAGTGATCTTTCTTCTGAAACGAAGAAAAATATTTACCCATATGAACCTGATTTTTTCCGATTTTTATTCATTGTTATTTTTTAGAAAATAATGATAAATTAACAAAAAACTAATGAGAAACTCACCAATCGATTATGAAGTTGGTTTTGATTCCTTTCTTGTAGCTTTAATTGCCCTCCAAGTAAAAACAATGAAATCTTCTTCCCCCTGTCCCCATGTACTTTAATTTTGTCCAAAACCATTTCTTTTAAAACACAAGCATAAATGTTATCAGTTTAAACGTATCCAAGTGAGATTTAGACACTAAAACTCTTGGGCTCCTTTGAAACATGCCAGATAATGCCAACTTTAGCTAATAGTCCATAAAATAGTGAACTTGAGAGAAGGCCTTTTGCCTAAATATCTGATTAAGCTCTATATTTTTGTGAAGGTCTTGAACATCTATGACAAGTATGAAAAAAAGAAATTACAAAAATGTATCCAAGTCCTAGAGAGACAAGATTTCAAATGCTTCTGAAACACAGCTAACATATTACCAAAATTGAGTTCGCATAGGAACCAGAGATTCATCCCAACTTTACTACTTCTAGTACACGTTTTACATCGCTGTTGGTAGGCATGGCATCATCCAGTTTATAACTTTCTTCAAGCTTCAGATAACATTCAGCAGCAGCAATCGATATATCTTTAGAAGATTTCTGATTAGCGGACACTGAAGATATTTAGAAAGCCATAAACCCTAGAAACCTGTCATGATCACACTAATGTTTCTTTCATCCTGTCCTTTGAAGGGGATCAGTCGCGGGAACGTGGGCAGGGTCATTACCAGCCATGACTTAGATGTGCTAACAAACCTGTCCTACTGCTATTTTACTTGTCCACTTGAAGAGTCAGTGGGACAAAACACATTGATTTCCACTTGTGAAGGCCATCCAGAAAGGTCACTAACATTTCCTTAATGAAAACTTTGATGAAGAGGGCACGATCAGCAATAGATCACCATTCCCTAGGCTCTGTAGATTTCACATACATCAGATTTGAACTGCTTTTAGTAGCACTGTACCCTCACAGAGACAGATGTGCAGGAAATCTTTGATTGTGAAGCTCATGTTACTGCTACTTGGTAGTATATTGTTAGTCAACATCTCTTATCTGTATGATAAGGAGTACCATACTTACGCAATGATCTCATATCACTGTAAATGGAAAGTATTTGAAAAGCCACAGTAAGACTGTGGTCTATGCTGCAGCTATTCTATTAGCATCCGTAAGCATCATGAAATAGTCATAAATAGTGCAAGACAGCAGTACCCAGAGTATGAACTAGTATCACTCAACAATGCAACCGAAGGAAGGGGAGGGAACAGGACCCAGCATGCAAACTATTAAGAGCAAAAAATTGCCTCCTCTCTGCAAAATACACAAATTGGAGAAGATGAAAAAGAAAATTATAACCCAGAATCCAGTGTGGGTAGTTCTCACAATGGAGTCCAAAAGGCAAATCAGAAGAGGATAAGTGACATGCCTCCTGCATCATCCCATGGCAATAAAAGGCTTTTTAAAGGAAAATAACTGCCTTCTGTAGGTCCTGTTCTTCAAGTGCTTAGAGCACAGCCCATCAGCAAAGAGCTCCTGGGTTAGACCTCACTCACATGTCTCTGCTGAACCAGATACAAGTCGTGCAATGAGGGCAGGAGTGCTTGTGACCAGCTGGGCAAAGCCCTGCCTGAACCAGAATGTCTGAGCTTCAGAGGTAGTTTAACAAGGGCATCATGGAATCACACGCACCTTTTGTCCACAGCTTGCTGTTTCAATGTAGATATATCTTTTATAGTACACACGAAGGAGACTACATGGTAAAGCAGAGGCCTTGTACCTTCCTCTTGGACACCTTGCTTGGAACTCAAAAGGTGTTTTATTTAAGTAGGACTTTCATTGCCAAGATATAATTTTATTCATTATTAAAATACCAGCAGAGTTACAGATGGTGCTGAAGTTAAATTGTGTGCATCATTTTGATTGCAATTGTAAATTGTCTCCGTACTGGGATTTGAAGTTGGAAAGATTCACTGGTATTTATAGGCTAGATAAAATTCCTCTTAGCATTACCCACTTAATGGCGTACTTTGTTTTAAAGATGTAAACCATGCATTTTGTACCATGCCTATAACAGTGCTCAGGAGTGACAACTGATGCCTTCCCCTTCATCTGTTTTTCTCCTACCTTCTGTAGCTGCAGTTCTCCTTTGTAAAGACAAGAAATAAATATTGGACTTACTGTGGAAATTAACCTTCCACCTTTACGGTCCAATGAGGTGTATATGTATGGGAGAAGGAGGAGCTTCTGTGAGAGGAAAAAATACACAAAAGACACAGGAAATGCAGTAACACAGAGTATGGCTACAGATTCAGAAGATATTGAGAGATTATTTCCATATCAAGAGTCCCTTCAGAAAGCATCTCACAGTAACTACCACATGCTACCAGGTTCTACTACCATGAATATCTTAGTAAGTGATTCTTGGAAAGATGAAGAGAAAAAAAGGAACAATTTTTCTGCAAAGAGAAATTCCTTCTTTTTTCCTTTTTTTTTCTCCTAGAGATGGCTACACTCACATGCACAGCTGTGAACACCATCTGTTAGCTGAAAGGCATGGCAGATTTTTCAAGATATAAGACACTACAGAATGTACTTAACAGCACAACAATGTTTCTTTTTCTTTCCTTGCTATACTGCAAGTAAACATCAATAGTTAAGCTAATCATGAACTCTTCCTAAACAACTGTAAGTTACATATGTTCTTTCATATGCCTGTAAACCTTGACATAAAAGTATTAATCAGTCCATTTATAGAGCATCCTTTTATGATACAGTCTGCATATGTAATCTTGTCTCACAAAAAGTGATCAAGTCTGATTTTGAGTAATGCAAGGGGCTCTCAAAAAACTCTGATTAGAACAGATAGTGGTTCTTACTTTTTCACTGAAACAAGAGTGTCTGCCATGTAACTCCTACTCAGAATAATGAAGTAGGAGTCAAATTTGAGGCACAGAGCAATCATGTGAGACAGGCTTACGAAGCCAAAATGTGAATTTCAAATCAAATAACCATCAATGCAGCTCCAGTAAACTAACATACACAAGTAATACTCGTTTCAAGAGGGTGGAAGAACATCATATAAAGTCAACTACCAACTAAAATTAGTTAAAGAAAAAGGTCTTTTGTTTAAGGAACAAATGTGCTCAGATTCTGGCTCTGTCATAGTCCATGTCATTTAGGTAAGTCATAATGTCTGCATCTACAAAACAAAGGTACCTGTCACTATCTTACACTATACACTTTTTGTTAGATCACAGACTTTTTTTTTTTTAAGGACAGGAATGAGCTGTTGCCAATGAACAGGCAATCCGTCACAGAAATCCACTGAATACGAGGAAAGTCTGAGACTTCAACAATTATTGAAATCATTATTATTTCTATATGGAAAAGAAAAGAAGACCACATCAAAAGCATGTCATGACTCAGGCTGTCAACATTTATATTCCAATGACCAAACCTGCAAAAGCATATCATTGTCTAAAGCTGTGATTTACTCTCAGCAGGTGTAACAGCAGTTGTCAGGGGTTCTTACTACTTTCTACTCAGAATATAATGCTTCTTGTGCCTCTTTGCCTTCTCCTTCCACATTTGTGAGATCCTGCTAATTTAAGAAGGCTCTGATCTTTGGCCTGAGATCAGAAAGCTGCAAAGTTGACGCAGTGGATGGAATGGGTTTTATATCTGAAGTTTGCCCTTTAGACATGTAACACACCTTAGTGAACAGACAGTATAAATCGCTGCAATCCGTGTCAGGGCAATATATCCAGAGATTGCCTTTCTGTACACGAACACACAGGCAAGTGATTTTGTCAGCACAGGGCAGTTTTTGTGCTACGTTATGAAAAATACAATCCAAGAACACAGAGGCCCTTCACTATGGCCACAGAGCATCACAAGCATTCTTTTCATCTTGGCCTACATAAGACTTGTTGCTTGTGCATTTAATACAAAATAGTTGATATATTCCAAAGACCAAGCCTGTCTTTTAAATTTTCAGAAGTTTTAGCAGCACTCACAAAAAACAAACTTTGATGTCCTTCAAAAGCATCAGACTTTGCTACAAGCATGGCCTGTTCACCAGAGATCATCACTGATAGGAGTTCAGAACTCCATCAATTAAACCATGGATTCCAGAAAACAGAACAGCATTTTCCTTAAAATATCATAAAACATACAATTAAAACAACACTGAATTTGCAGGAAAAAAAATGTTCTTGTATCTGCACCCATCAGTAAGGTTGCCAGGCTCATTATTAGAGGAAAATCACAAGAATGATCAGATGCAGCTGGACTGAGTTCAGTACAGGCATTCACCAACATAAAATTAGAATGCAGAGGGCGTAAGGTAGATTTTCTGCTGATGTTACTCAGTGTTAAGATTGTTCAGGAATTCATCAATGAAGCAGTTTCTTCAAGTTTTCTAAATACAGTTTTTTAAATGAGAATGTAAATACCTGTTTCAGTAAGAATAAGGTTTATTGAAAAAAAAACACATAAAAAAAAATCCCAACCAAAACAGGAGAGAAATAAACAAAAGCTTTCTGCACAACAGCAGCAGCAAATAGGTTACCATGCTGACTGGAACATGAAAACCAATCTGGGAAACACAAATGCTTTATTTGCAGGGGTGGGAGGAGTTGACCATCCCAGGTAACTAACACTGTTGCGGACAAAGAAATCCATTTTCTAGTCTAATTTGGAAATAGAATAGGTTCAGCAATCTAAGTAGAGCCATGCCACCTTCTACCGCCTGATATTCAGCCCAATGAGACAGAAATATAGTCCTATTTCTCCAAACTGGATGAGAATCTTATACCTATAGACATCTGTGCTATTCCCCACACCTTGAGCGACCTCAAATTCAGCATGCTTGCAGCAGCACTGATGCAACCTTCAGTGGAGCATCTCAACACCAACTGCTTATCAGTACACCTGTGACTGCAGACACAAGCTTAGACCCTTAAGTGAGGACTCCTATTACCTTGCTCTGCCTTTGTGGAGGTTCACAGTGTTCATAGGGGCACCTTAGAGAACAAAACACAAATCCACTTCCTGTGGTGGGTTTCCTTTCGAGGATTCACACTTGACCACGATTATCATGAGTTCAGGGATGAATGTAAAAAGGGAAGTCAAGGGAGAATTAGCCCTTTGTAAGTTCTTGTCTCTTCTTGCTTCTCCAGCACAGCACTATGGTTCACCTCCTCTCAGTTTCTTCACAGTGCTACAGTTTCCCCCCACCTTGGAGCAAGACCCATGAGTATCTATCTGCATCAGTGTGATGACCCATTCCCATTCTCTCTCTTTTAACCCAGCCACCCTTCATAAGGGCAATGAAGTTGGGCAACCTCCATCACGTGGGAAACTCGATCAGGCCTCAGCTTTCTCATTCTCAAAGAAGATTTTTCTGCCCTGGTTTTCCTACAGACCTCTATGGAGTAGAGGTCTTTTACACAGGCAGTCAATGCAAAGACTTAACAATGCCGTATCTTTGTCTGGTAAGGTTATTTTGTGCACATCTAAATTTACCATTGCTATCTCTAAGCAAACAGGAGAAGAAGCTAGAAAGGTGTGGAATACTGATGAATTTCACAGGCATACCCAGGTAATAATGCACTGCAATTTAAAAGCCATCAATAACCAAGAGGTTGTCCCTTGAATTTTCAAATCAATCATGGTAAAGTGAATTCAATTTTTATTTTTCCTTTGAATCTTTGGTAAACTCATGAATAAAACTGATTAAAGCAAAAAAATACACAACATGAGGTTCACTAAATATTTTCTGTTTGGAAGAGAACTTCAAATTGTGTAACATGCAGGATGGCATAATGAAAAGCAATTATAACTGAGAATTTCATTGCATCCCATAAGGCTGAGAGAATGTTCAATTTGCAGGCTGTGAGCAAGGATTAACAGAGATGAAGGTAGTAGTAAGTGCCCACGTACCATTGCATTTAAATGTAATGTCATTTCAAGGGATGATAAGTAATCGTTTCATGTTTCAGTAACCTCCAACAAAAACGTCCTATTTAGCCCCAAAACAACAATTTTAAAGACTCTTCTATGCAAGTTAATGGTTTAGATAAGGGACTGGATTGAAAAAAGTTAAAAATTCCCATCCTTAAGCAAGGTGAATGCAGCTCTGATGTAAGTTTAAAGAGGAAAATTTTCTGCCAGGCATTTCTTAGGGCAGCGTGTTCTCTCTTCATCACAGTGGCATTTGTAGTGCCACAGGAGAAAAGAAACCTATAGATCTCTCAGATCGAACATGTTGTCAAATAAGAGAGTTTATACACAAATTTTGATTTTTCTCTCTTAACCATGATTATTTTGGGAATCAGTATTGAGATCCTTGTGCTATAGTCTTTCCTATGATCTTATGCTACATTACGCTTCAATCCCATGCTCTGAACAAGATCCAAGGCACTGGATAATAGTGGTCCTCAGCCTTCACATGACTACAGTTCTGGCTTATGACTTTAGACTCACTTCAGCATCTCTGTCATTGAATTTTCCCGTAAGTGGAAGGTATTTCCTGACCCTCTGAGAAACCTTCACCACCCACTGACATTACGCAAGTATACTAGAAGATTTGGAAGCCTCATGCCTGGAGAATTCAAGGTCAGGCTTGATGGGGCTTTGAGCAACCTGACCTGGTTAGAGATGTCCCTGCTTATTCTAGGGGGCTTGGACTAGATGACCTTCAGAGGTCCCTTCCAACCAATACATTCTATGATTCTATGTTAGCAAACATGAGGACAGAGGACTCACCAGCAAGCAGTCAGAAGACTGGGTCACACCATGAGGGTGACAGCAGCAGCATCCTTCCCAGTGGTGACCTATCCATCACCCTCAAATACAATCCTAGAGCTGTTAGGAAAGATGAGCTTGTGGCCTGGATTCTGAACTGATAAAGATATTTTTGATTACCAATTCAGTCACAGACCCATTCAGGATTTGAGCCTTGCTGAGCTCAGCTTTTCAAATGCATTATTTCCTGCCCTCATTGGTCAGGACAGCAACAGTTTGAGGAAAAGATGTTTCTCACTCTTGTAGAAAGCAAGGGTGGGAGCTGGGCAGCTGCTTCAGGGTACAGAGGACAAGTTGAGGCCTGTGGATGAAAATACAGAATTTCTCTAGGACTCCCATGGACTACCAAAACCTGAACTTTTACTGCGTGTAGAAACGGTGTACACAGAATACAGGACTAGAGCGCAGGGTAGAATACTCTCATAACCTATGCAAGAACAAGTATATTATACAAGTATAATAGAAAAAGAAAGGGAAAGGACATAATCAGAACACAGCAGGGCTATTCACACAAGGGTTTTGCAAAACGTGTTCTGTGACAAGCTCACAAACAATAACAGAATTAACTGGTAAAAAACAGCAAGGATTGCAGAGCAGCATTTCTTGAACATGGCAGTAAATAAAACCAGGCAGTCTTCATTTTAAAAAACACAGTGAAAATTCATGCAACTAGAAAAAACAGAAAGGGGAAATGTAACAATATGGCAATTTTAAAGTATTGATTAATGTACCAGTTTAAAAGCCAGATCTCTAGCAGTCAGCTACCTTTTATTTTGTCTAAAGAGGACGTTTTTCACCCAACAAGGAAAAAGGTTCACCACTTATCAGTAGCCCTCCTTGTGATGAGCTTTACATATGGGAAATGAAAAAGTCCTGATTAAAAAAAACCAAAAAAAACAAAAAAACAAACAACAACAACAAAAAACTCCAATCAAAATTATGTTCCACTGCCCCCTGCCAAGAACAGCATACAAAACAGAGCTATCTTTGCAAAGTTACTGTAAGGAGCTTTTGTAGATAAAACTGTCAGAAAAGGAACAATTGGAGTAATAATTTGATAACTTTATTTTCAGATATGACAAACAGACAATTCCCCCAGGCTCCCTAATTGCTTGTCACTTTGTTTAGACAGATCCTACTCCTTCAATACCGAATGACTAGCTCAAATGCTTTCACATGTAATTATGGCTTAATCCAGACATGCTTCCTTAAAAACAAAGCAGCTGTATATGTTAGGGTAATATCTTTTAAACACGGAGGAAAGCTCAGCTGTGTTTTTTCTCACTCTCTTTAAACCAAATTCAAATACTGCTTAGATTTCTGCTGGTTCACATCCCATTTTAATACACAAACTCCCACAAGTTTTATCTCTTCCACAAAGCAATTAATAAAGAATGGCTCAAGCCATTAAAGGTTTGCTTTATGCCCCTCTAAATCCCTTGAGATAAATAGGAATTGATGTTTATTTTGAGCTTTTTGAAAGCTGAATCATTTCTGCAAAGTCCTGCAGCCCTGAAACTAAAATCTAATTACCTGCAAGTGTTTGCAGATAGAAGTATACATTCAAACTCGCTCCCCTGTGTGGCAA
The DNA here is from genome assembly GCF_034619465.1 of Leptosomus discolor. Taxonomy (NCBI): domain Eukaryota; kingdom Metazoa; phylum Chordata; class Aves; order Leptosomiformes; family Leptosomidae; genus Leptosomus; species Leptosomus discolor. The sequence goes on along the minus strand of NC_141395.1, from coordinate 15,379,424 downwards.
GCTTTTTAAACATCAAAAGTTACCTCTAGCCTTGAGGCTGCTTGTTTGAAAATGCACGTTAACATTTAATGGTGTCAAAAACCAAAGCTCTGCACATTGCTTTGAAAACATACCCCTCAATGATGGAAGTAGCTTTCCTCACCACTAGCAATAATCAAAGGGACCGGGAATATATCTTCAGAAGATCCATGGCCAAGGCCTCCATCCCAAGGAACGCAAAGCCCAGTTGTCTCACAAGCACTTATTTGCAGCATTCTAACTCAGTACATCAGCCCAATGAAAAGGCATGAGAGATCTGTTCCCTTCAATTTTGCCCTGGAGGAGTCAACAACCAGCTCTTAATCCTTTTCTTGGATTAAGAATCACTCATGAAACTCAGAATCAAAGAATGGTTGAGGTAGGAAGGGATCTCCAGAGGTCATCTTGGCCACTCCCCGCTGCTCAGGCAGGTTCCCCCATGGCAGATTTGCCCAGGACCATGTCCAGACTCATGGTGGTAAGGCTGCCTAACGCTTAGGGGCAGATAAGCAAGGTCCACTTTGTAGGTTCATTAAATCTATTCTATCTTACAACAGAACATGGCATTCAGGAATAAAGAAGCTCTTTCAGTGTCCCAATGAGTTGTAGCCTGGAGAAACTCTATGAAAAATTCACCTTCTGTGTCCTACTAAGCTGAATGGAAGTGGGAGAGCTTCGGACAAATTCATTTGCCATGACAGAAATGTTTTTTAGTATAATTATACCTTAAAATTTTGGTTTATAAGACAAAGCAGAGCATTAGATTAAAGGGATGATGATATGGAATTTGTCACCTGTCTTTCAGGAACGGTTAAGGAGGGAAGAAAAATTTTTTTCTCTTCATCTGTATTCTTCCTATTTGTTTTCCCAATTTCTTGAAAAAAAAAAAATCAGTTCCAAATCAGCACAATATACAATTGTTTATATTTAGGTGTTTATTCGGGTAGGTTTGTTCATCAGAGATACATCTAAAATATGGAAAGATTCAGGAAAATGCCTGAATAATGGTGGGGGGAGGTGGGGGGAGAGGGGGACGACATGAACACCACCACCACCACCACAGACAGTAATGATATGACAGATTTCATTTGGTTTTTAACCTCAGGGACTCAAAATAGAAAAAAAAAAAAAAAAAAGAAACAAAACATGTCAAAGTTAATTTTAAAGGCATAATTCTCTGTTACACACATTTTGAACTGCATGAATCCGGTGTTACCCAAAAGATGTAGAGTTTGGACCACATATTATTAGAGACCATACAAAATATCACACTGCCTTTTGCTACTTTTCAAGTTGCTCCTTTCAGCTAGATTGCTAATAAAAAAAATAATGAGGGAAAGTGGTCAAGCCCCTCCCAGCAAACCCATGAAGCTCCAGAATTATCTGAGCAGACCCGGTCACACACTCATCCCTAGAAGGTTAAGTGGATTTTGATGAAGCCATCAGCTTCAGCCACAAAGAGGTTGAGCCAATGCCAAATGAGGTCAAAGGGATTTTTCTTCCCCTCTATTAGCTTCAGCGGGCTCTGAATAAAACCCAGTGGGCTCAAGTATGCCTACTAATTGTAAAGAGAATTAGAATACCAGTAAATCATTCCAACTGTGGACACCTGAAACCAAAATGACAAAGGGAAATTACACCATCCCTTGCATACCACTGTGTGAACCACTGAATTCATGCCAAAACCACGATAATGTTGTCCCAACACTTAGGAATGCCACCTCAGGCAACGTGAACCAGCACCTACTGTTCCAAATTAATTCCTGTCCCCTTGAATTCCAGAGCAATAATTCTTCATAAATCCAAATTATTTTTTATGTATTCACATCAACACCCTAAATAGCCTCTCTCACTCTCAGAGGCAATCTACTTTTCACAAAAAAGATTGCTAAAGTTCACATCTATTGGTATAAAGCAGAGACTGGTTCAAAAGCCATGACACTATACCTTTTATGAATAAAAAGTATCAAGTGAGAAAGGTTTATAGAGCCATATATACTCTTATTTTTTAAGGAAAGCTAGGCCAGTCTGTCACAGCACAGTGACAGACAAGCTGTTGCCATATGGAATTTCACACTAAACCATTCTTTAAATGTTGGTCTCCAAGATGATGATGATATTTATCAGTTATTTAGTTATTTAACTGGAGGATGCCCATAGCATTTTGTCATTGCTCTGGCTAATGTTTAAATATGATCAGAGTCACATTATTTCATTTTTATCTCTTGCCTGCACAAGTGTTTTCAGAACAAGTCCACGTCCCTGTGACATTCACAGATACTCTCTGCAGACAGTTGTCCTAGCAGGACTATGCGCAGTAATATCTGTAGGCAGCACATATGAAATCATGCCAAGCCTGGTTAAATGAACTGAAGCAAATCCAAGCTTGTTTGTTATTCAAGTAACATACAGCAGTCCTAACTGAAGTAGGGACCATGCAGGGTAGGAAATGCATACAGCAAGAGACCACTTTGTAATGGTGCTTTATAGAACATAAAGAATGCCTTCCCTTTCTTTGGCAGGGCATGTTACTTTATCTTCACTTTGGAACCATGGAAATGAGACAGGAGACAAGGTCACACAGAAATCCTTTGGGATACATGGGAACTGAACTGCTCTCCAGAGCTCACTCAACACTGAGGAGCTCTGCTCCCATTACTCCTTTTTCTTGTTCTCATAAAACCACAAGAACAAGTCCTTTGAAACTTAACAGGTGCATGAAAAGTGCTAGAATTGGGTCTGTGAAGAGTACGGGGAAACTAAAGGAGAAAATTAAGAATACAAGCATTAAGAGAGTTGAATAGGACAAATACAATAAGAGGAAGAAAGCCAGAACAGTTATTACCTTCCACTTTTAAAAGAGCTCAGATCTGTTAGAGTATTTGAATGAAGCAAAATGGAGTGCTATGAGGACAGTAGAGTAGAAGCTAATTTAGGTACATGTCTGGAGCTTAGGTTGATTAGGTCATTCATAGCCTGAAGCTTTCTGGCCGTAACAAAGCCTATTCCAAACCATCCCTGCTGTGTCTCACTTCTGTTTATTTGACTAGTTCTGTTCAAGGTCCAGATTTGGCAGAGCCTCTGTTCCCCCCAATGTGCATTTCATTTCCAACCATCTGCTGAAGACTCGGAGCCTCCTCTCTGAAATTTGAAAGATTTAATAACAATTAGCTTGAAAATACCCTTTAATTTTATTAACAGATTGTAGAATCAAGGAATTCACAGAAAAAAAAAAAAAAAAAATAGCACTGCCTTTCCCCATCACTAGACCTGCCTACCAAGCAGTACGTTCACATATGGGTAGCTGCAAAGCACTCTGAATTCAAAGCTACGCCAGTAATCCTGTGAGAATAATCACAATACCCAACTCGTGCTATCATATAGCTTTACCGACTTGAATAAGACCTTGTGGAGATGCACTAAGCCACATGCAAGTCATTCAACAGAATCCTGCTATTTGGTGTAAAGTCCCCTCCCACTGGCCCAATCTGCCAGCTCCCTGGCCCCTCCACGAATATCAAATTCAACAAATATTAGAGGAAATCATGTTCTCATGTAGCTGGTCTGAGAAGTTCAAGTTGAATAAGACTTGATCTGGAAAGTTTCATCGCTACACAATAGACAGGACAACTTCCATACTTTGAAATTTTACTTTTTAAAACAAAAACAAAAACAAAAACAAAAACAAACAACAAAGACACTCATTAGGTTTCCTTATTTCAAGATACCCTTAAGTTCACGACATTTCCATATGAATCAAAGGCACTTTGCTTTCATTTCTTGGAAACTGCTCTTTTTTTCTTTTTTAATACACATTGTCACTGCACAGACTCTCTCTCAACTTCATAGTAATTCACGTCCCTGGCAACATTTAGAAACTTGACTCATACTTTTAATGTAGTAAAACAAAGCAGACATGTAATTATGCCCTGAAAATAAAATCTTTTGTAAGCTTCAACATCATCTCAGACATGAATTGGATTAGTTCCACCTGTCAAAACTACAGGTGGTCAGGTACATCTCAAGAATGTTTATCTACCTCAGAGTTCATGTCCAACAAGTTATATTTCTTCCAAAGGAGAAACTAACTCTTTTGGTACATTTCGAAGCCAAGATATTTTATTTTTCCAATTGGAAGAGGCATCAGGTCCTTCCCTCTGCAAGCTCATACCCAACTCTACCTTAAGGCCCCAACAGAGAGGTACAGCTCCAGCCTATGGCCAGATTTATGTATGACAGATTCCACTATGTACTCCACATGCCCAAGCCACTGATTCTGCACAGGATCATCCAGACCAGTGCAACCCAAGTCTGCTCTCAAAAATAGTTTCTCCATGGAAATCATACAGACCAAGGACTCCCGAGCTAGAACTGGAGGAGAGGCAGCACTTCAGAAAACTTGGTGTACCAAAACAATCTAGAGTACTTGGGGAGGCCGGTTTACTTTGCAGCCCTCTGAATTATGTCATCTGGAAACTTATTTTCAATGGGCCAAGGACAGACGTCAAAAGGTGGGTTACCTCTGTTCAAACAAGGTATCTTTTTCAGAAACAAGGCACAAAGTCTTGCACACACTCCCACTTCCCACAAGAAAGCATTTGTGCAGTATCTCTTAGCTGAAGTACAACTTTATTATTTTTGGAAGTGTAGAAGAGGGAGAAGGTTGGATTTTGGAGCTACTGGAAAAATAATAGCTAATAAGCCGAGCAACTGCAGCGTGAAAATATGACAGGTGCAAAATTAGCTTCTGTATTTCCACACCAACCAGAGTGTGCTTACTCATTCACAATTAAGCTTTTCACACCTTACATAGTCCAAACGGACTTCTGGCAACATTTACTATCATAACAGTTCTCTTAATAGCAGAGACCTCAGTAAGGAAAAGTGCCTTTTGATCAGACAAATACGGTCTAGGTCTCCGAGTCCTGCTTTCATATTTTATATTTTTTAACCACTAGTAAACAGTTTTTGTTTTAACTAAATAGCACGCCATAGCTCAATACATAAAAATATAGGTAATTTGACCAAGTCGAAAAGTTTTATAATTTTAGAACTGTTTTTATATTGAAAAATAGTTCATTTACAATCTTGCAAATCAGTCATTCTTTCCCAATACATTCCATATTTTTTTGTATTACAAACTCAGTAACTTTTAGTTTAGAAAACTCAAATATTGTTACACCTTCCTATCAACTTGGCATGTGAAATAAGTTGTACTTATCTCTCTATAATTCAACAGACTGAGTATTAAGAAAACTCCATTCAACAACTAAGATGGAAAAGTACTGCACAAAACTAGAAGCATCCAACACTTGTTCTAACATACTTCAATATACCTATCTGTATTCCCCTCCCGGGGGAAGAGACCTGAATATGTCTGTGTTTAAACCCCATCGATACTCTAGAAGGAATTTCCACTTGAGGAACACATTTTAAACAAATACTTCCACAGAAAAATGTTTTCTTAATTTCTCATTTTAACAACTTACACTGGAAACCTGAATTATTCTTACACAGCTCAGTAAATGGACCTGCCATTTACATGTTTGATGGAAGTAAAGGTTACATTTCCCATTTAGTCACCTGACTCGAACAAACTATGGACTGGAACCCATTTTAAGATCAGACCTGGAACAACTAAGGCACTCCACAACACCATGTTTGATTTTTAAGCATGACATGTTTTTCTTTTTGTGAAACTTACCAAGCAGTATTATTTGTATTGTTCTTACAAGTACTCCAGGACTGGGCCATATTTAACTCTTACTAATTTCTTACTACTTCTTCTCTCTTATACTTGAAGCTGCTTGTTTCTGTTCTTAATAGCTGTTAAATTTATAGTGAACAGCCTCCATCCCCTCTTTGCATTAAAAGACAGTGCCCACCAACAACTGGGACCCAAAGACCATTTCTATCGCATTGCCCTGAAGCGCTTCATGGCCCAGTCACACTTCAGCATGCTCTCTGGTGAGAGATGACAGCCTGCAGAGCAGGTCCTACCTGAGCACTCCTTCCTCCCTTCTTTCCAAAGCATCTGGGAACAGCTGGCTCCACAGCAAGAGCTTCTCAGACAAGCCAAAGCCTCCTCAGGCCTGAAGAAAGCCTGCCACAACTGCTGCTGGCTCCCTTTTGGAAAGCAGCAGTGGAAGCATCTTGCATGGTGCTGTACAGCAAGGCACCTTAGCTGCTCACCTTTGCTGCCACTGGGAATCAGCTAGCAGTGATGCAGAGGTCCATGACATAACCACTTTTGGGACCTCCAGACAAGCCTCTACAGTGCAGTGATAATCTCCAAGACAGCACTGAGACCTCTCCCTCTGTGATAACATGCTCCATGCCTGTGCTCATTTGCTGTTTTACTCCTTGGGTTTTGCTAAACTTGCTAGAAAATGGACCATAACATAACATCCCAAGTAAGTTTGGTTTTAGGCTACTCCATCATGATTTTATCAACATGCAAAGGAAGGGAATCGCAGGTCTCTGATTTGCTGAACTAGATGCACCAAGTGCTATCACTAACTCTCCACCAAGGGATTTGACTGCAGGCTTCATTTCATTACCAATTCAAAAGACACAAATATAAATCCCAGAGGATTCATTTATACTTGGGATTAGTCGCAGCAGGCTATTAGTTGTGGGTGGTATGGAAAGAAACTCCTAGCAACGTATCTCACACTGTCTCACTCCATTTCTAGATCTGTACATTTCTGAGGTTTGAAGGGACTGTTAACATCACTCTGTTTAACCTCCAGCACAACTTGGGCTCTACAACTCTGCACAGCCATTCTTATACCAAACACAGTAGAGCGTTCTCAAAGTGCTGGAAAACTTACTTGAGGTTTGTCATTTTTGGGGCGTTGTTGAGGTGGGTTTTTTGGGGTTTTTTTGGGGGGTGGGGGTGTGGGGGTGTGATTTTTTTTTAAATAAGTATAGGTGCTTTAACAAAGAGAAGAGCCAATTACAAAAAAAGATATAAGAAAGAACTTACAGTATTTTTTTCAAATTCATGAGGAACTTTGTTGTTGTATGTGCAATCTCGTGCTTCCTTCCTCCACTGTGAATTGCTGTAATCCAACCATTTTCATCTCTGAACATTTGCAGGGTCAGCACTGACTATATCCATCTTCTCAAAGGCAATTCTGAAAATACTCCTTCCTGCACTTTTCTTGCATAAGAATCCTAACAAAGGTGTTATTTAAAGATCCCTCCAAACTGCTGGATGACATTGCCATGTAAATGAGCAAAAGTAAAGCTGCGATAAGATTATAAAGAAAAAAAAACAAACCCCAACACAGGCTTCTGTGTATGATTCAGCACTTTACAGTTTCCATGGGAAAAGCAAATGCACATCCCTATGAATCTCATTACACCTCTTTGATACAATCCGTATTGGTCAAGATCTCCAAACACTGACACTCCTATGCCGCATTGCAGGCTCTAGAATACTGCTGACAAACAACTACAAAAAGGGCACATGAAGAAATTTATTAAGTAAAATGTTTTTAATATTAAGCTGGTATTACTTTTGGTTGCTATTTTAGGGAGGCAAAAAACCAAAACCAAACAAAAAAAACTTGGTGCTGATGCCACACAAACTGAAATCATCACTAAGCCACATCAGTTCTCCCCTACCAAAACCGGTAAGGTTTTCTCCTGAATATCATGCAATTCTGGAAGAAGGAGGTCTGGAACCAAGTGTGGAGAGTGATGCTATCTGCCAGCACCAATAGAAGGCAAGTAGAGAGGAAAACAGAATGAAAGACGGGCTGCAACTGAAGGTTGGTTTTTTTGTTTGGGATTTTTCTTTTTTTTTAAAGATTAATGACCTCTGACTTGAGTCCTACCTGTGGAGGTCTGAGACTCTCTACTTTGCAATATACTAGGGTAGTACTTTTTCAGAGTATTGTCACATTATTAACCCATAGAGCATTGGTTCCCTCCAAGTCTCACAGAGGAGAGAACAAGCAACAAAACCATTATTTACATAGCAAAACAGCTGTCTACAAAGCAACCTACTTCCTTCAAAAATACTTCCATGGGACATACAACAGATCAGAAACTGCAGATGTGGAGCCCAGCGAGGAAGGAAGGTAAGCAATGGTCTGTCAGCACTCCATGCATAAGACTGCAATATGCATAATTTTATGACCAACAGAACAGTCAGATAACTGCATTAGAAGTGCAACAACATCTACATTATTTTCCTACTTCCAAAAAAATGGAGAAAAAAAGGAAAAGGTCAACAACTGTCACTTTAAAAAAAGAAAAAACATTCTCTCCCAGTGTGAAGTGCACAAATTATCTGCCTTCTTGAGTATTATTTTTTTCCTCCAACTCCTCACCTTAGTTTGTTATTAAGAATATGACTGAGAAAGGAAATTAAGAAAACAAATTAGGAAATGACTAAAACCTGACTCCTTCAAGACCTAAAGATTTTAAGCAACCAAAAAGAAAAAAAAATACACCAAGAGAAACAAGAAAGAAACTCCAATTTTAGAATATTTCAAACAACTGAAAAGTCTGTTTTGCCCTTTGATTCAGTGCCATCAAGTTGCAAACACCTATTCGACTAACAAAATCAGAAACTACAGACATGACCAACAGATACTCTAGGTCATTAATCTTTCCTATTTCTTTCTTCTTGACTATTTCAAATAGAGCTGCGATGCTTATTCACACTGAAATAGCAAGATGTACGAGAAGGCAGCAAATTTTAATTTGAGTACCTTTCACAGAGAACTCAAATTACTTTAAAAAAAAAGACAAAAATGCACAGCCCAGGAACTAATTATTAATTAGAAACATCCTCCACTTTATATTTTCCAAAATGCAAGTCTTCATCATAACGTTTTCTTTCCATGTATCTAACTTCTGGATTTCTGAACTCATAAATGCAACCATCCACTTTCTCTTAGCACAAAATCGATCATCCATCACTCGCAGCAAATTGCACATAGCCCCAAGTGTTGTGCAAGCCCTGTAAAACTGCCTGTAGAAGCCACACAAGTTTCTACCTACGATTTCAAACGAAAACAGTTTAAAGAGGTTTTACAACGTCACGGCACCTATTTCCTCCACCACCTTCCCCCACCAAGAATCCTCCTGTTATTCTTAATTGCTCTACTATTTCAGATATTGGGTCTTAAAGACAAGTACCACACAGGGACTTAAACAAGAAATATTGCAAAAATTGCTGCTGGAGAAAACAAATGAACAAAAACCAATGCAGTGGTCAAGATCCTGTGCAGGGTAAATTAAGATAGACTGTAGGAGTCCTAGAAGACTGTTGCCTGTACAACTACAGTCACAATTCCATATGTTACTGTACCACCAGCAATAAACTCTTAAGGGCAATTTTATAGCAATGTCTTCCCTGTCAGTCAGTGTTTAACACAGCTTAGCACAGGGAAGAAAGTAACTGGTGTCGCTTTATCAGTTTGTATTTTAATGATGCACATTGAATTTAAGGATTTTTATGCTACCAATAGAAAGGTATAGCACTCCAAATAGAATTTTGAGAAGTGATAACTTACTGCATGCTCAGCCCAAGTGTGTATGGGTTCTTTTTATTTGGTTGGGTTTCTTCTAAGTTTTGAGATATTAATAAGCATTCTGGGTGCTTGTTATTTCCAAAAGCTATTCTGTAGTAGGAGATTACCTATATTTAACTTAACCATAGGGTACATCTGTGCCAAGTGTTCTACTCAACCACCATACAGCTTTGTAACTGAAATATTATCTAGAAGTTGGTGTGAATGAAGTATGAATGGAAATGTGTGTGAAGCACCAGAAAGCAGCACAAAGGGAAAGAGAAAAATACTTCATTGATAATGAAGGACCCCATTCCCAGGACACTGATTGTAGCAGGAACGCAGATGAACGTATTGCTTATGGCACAACCACAAAGTCTGCACTCTGAGACCACAGCATGATGGCTTGTCAGCAGAAGACCCTGTACCCTCCAAGCAGGAGGATGGCAAAAAGGTTATAGCATATAATGTACTCCCATCCTTTTCTTGTTAAACAAAAGGAGGCCAGACCTCCTTCATATTCAAAATGAGGGGAAAAAACCAGACAATAGGCAGCAAATCCTGATGAAGATTTATGGAAGCTGTAGTCGGCAAGTTCCTGAGGCAAAGTACCACCCTCCAAGAGCTTATGACTCCTAAAGACCATAAAGAACCTCTCCAGAAACTATCAAGTCACCACTAGCAAGGGGTATCTCTCAGACATGAGTTGTCATCTGCAGTTTTCTCTGCAGCCAGTCCACTTGAATGTGCTCATCTTTGTGCTTGCAAGTACATAGATGTGAAAGAATTAAATCTATGAGCGCATGAGCATGAACACTCAAAACCAACTTACTTAAACATTTTGTAAGTAAATATCACCTTCCCCTTTCATAAGAGCTTGCTTTGATTTTTATTACACTACCTTACCTACATGTTTTGAGCTGAAAAAGATCTATTGGAAATCCTCTAAGTGCTAGGGAGAACAATTAGCTCTCAGGGGAAGAGGTAGGAGAGTCTCAATGTCCTGTATCTTCCTGGAGCACAGGCATACGGTTAGCCCATACATTAAAAACAGATACCAGTTGAGTGAAGAAGAATTTTTTCCCATGCAGAAATCAGTCCTGTTCCTAAAATAAGCCTCCACTGAAGGCAAATAAGACACATTTTCACGTGCTTTGTGGTAGTGTCAAAACCAGACATCCCTAATTGCTGCTTCGTTGTGATTATCAATTCATGCAAAGATGATGCACAGTACACAGTAAGACACAGCACAGCCCTGCCTACAGAGAGCACATTGTACTTACAGTATGATGGGAAATATTGGTAATAATTGTGGAGGAGATGTCAGGCCCAGTTTTATTGATATTTGCATTTGGGTAGGCCCAGGGAAGGCAATGCCTCAGTGAATGTGAACAAAATGCAGATTGTTCCTGTTCATCCCCAAAGTCTTTCAAGCAATGCTAGAAATAGAAACTATATAGCTGATACTATTAGGAAACCGTGAAGGTGTTGAAGTCCCAATGAATACAGCTCTTGAAAGAAAAATACACCTCTCTCTCCCACCATCCACGCTTCTTTCAGTTCCTTGAGGCTGAGCAAGCATGTCTTGGTGAAGGATGCGATTCACGTGCAAAGACAAGGTCACGAGACAAAAGCTTTAAGGAAAATCTACACATCAGTAACTGGCATGTGCAAACATATTTGGTTACCAAGCAGAATGTGTCTTGTTATCTTTAGTCTTACTATTGAGCTTACCATGACTAGGGGGCTCTGACTAAAAGCTTTACTGGTTATAATCAGATTCCGATATCCTGGGGTGCCCTTCTGACTTGCTTTTATAAGAGATGGTTCAAAAAGTAGGCATTTGCCCTTCATTGCCCTACAACTAAGCCTATCAAAATCAACATCTTTAGTAAGTTTGCTTTCATTAGAAGGTCATCTTATTGCCTTGGGGATATTTAATTTTAAGCTGAAATCTGACGGAAATAATTCCAGTCGAGCCCAAAATGTGAGAGGGTGAGGGAGGAGGAAAAACACCCTCGTAAGAACATATGACACAATGTTTTTCTTTAGCTTTGCCACTTCCTTCCATTACTATATCTACCCACTTTCAGAAATAGAGATGTTTTAAAGGGCAGCTACCCTGGTTAACATATTTCTGAAAGTCTTTAATCTTCAGATCACGTGACTGGGTGAAAACCTCAGCAGAGGCAGCACTTTTACTGTGGTCATGCACTGAAGAGACTATGTTTATGTCAGAAAATACTTCTATCGGGCTGTGCACGATGTCATTTTTTTGGACTATTTGTCCTTTCAGTAAAGAGTAAGAGCTATTGGTCCATATATATCTCTGAGATGAACTCCAGCATGGCTTTTGTTTGTGAACTGCTTTAATTTATTCAGGTATTTCTAAGTAGGACAATAGAAAACCCAATTTCCTCACTGAAAGCAACTTATTCACCATGAAGTAATAGAGATAACCCTTCATCTTTATCAAATTCACCTGCATACCTTAGCAATCATCTTTTCATAATGAAGATTGCCTTTGCTGATTTACCTCTGCCCACCAGATATTACCTATACCTATAAAAAAAAGAAATTGTCTCTTGGTAGTACTGAAAGTTGTCATGCGTGCAGGAAATTATGTCTTCTCTGTAACTCCAGCTAGCTTAAAATGTACTTGCCTCCATATATATTTCTGCTAAAAAGCAACAGGGATCTCAATTTTAAAGCTTGTTTTAGCTCAAGACAAAACTGAACAAAGAGTTAAGAAGAAGAAAAAAAAAAGAAAAAAGAATGAATCAACACAGCAGTTGATTTAGATTTACACACTGGGGTAGTTACCTTATTTCATATCTTTTAAAGAGAGTTTCATTGCACAAAACAAAAACCCTCTTAGGTCCGAGCTGGAATTAAATGTACTTAATCACTGTCAACACAGCAGTGAATATTTCCATAGTGAACACTGAGTGGCGAAGTGGAGCTTCACAGAGATAATGATAGCAATCAAAGCACACATGGACTACAAGCAGTGAGCTATTTCACTGGAGAGATATTTCAAGCGATTCATTGCTATAGCAAAGTAAGTAAATTCAGGAACATATTTAGAGCTATTTAAAGGTGCTATAATCAACAGCTAGTGCATTTTTTTAAATAAACAAAAGGTCACGAAGTCCAAGAAGTGCCAGAATGAATGATGTTTGTGAAGTAAGTGAATGGACTCTCTTGAATCTGAAGTCTTTCAGGACACAGCCCTAGGATCATGGGCTACAGTGCAGCTCCTAGGTCACTCGGTGCACAAGACAAAAATCCAAGCCAGTGTAATAAAGTCTGTAAGGTGAATGATATAAAAGGTCATGATCCTCAGGAGTTTTTCTACAGAACCACTCCTCTCTGCTCGTGTTGGAAAATATATAGTGGGTGGAAAACAGAAAAGAAAGGCAGTTTCAACCTTGCCCAGGTATTCCTACATGGAAGGGTTAAAGCTTACACAAACTTGCTCCCTGTCTGCAGAGTGGCTTAGGACCAAGCTGAGCAAGCACAGGCTTTTAAGAGGGCTGATCTTTGTGTATCTGCTGGTCAGCAAGGAGTTTCCCCAATTTCAAGCATGTAAAGACAGTTTCTGCTCTCACCCCCCCACACTCCGCTGACCAGCCTCCAATGCTGTCGTGAGTTCAATGACCAAACCTGAAGTAACATCATACTGTATTAACTTTTGCTTGCCAGTATCAGTGCTAGTTACAGGGAGATCCAGGCTTCAAGGGCTCAGTCCTGAAAACACTTTCAGTGTGTTCACCACCCTGGAGATCTTCTCATCCAGCTGTTGGGCAAAGTAACCACAGAGCTGGTTTAATTAACTACTTAGCAACTTCCCAGGGTGAAGCTGTGATACAGAACAGTGTCAGCTCTGATTTATCCCTGTTTTCAGTCTCCTGTGTATAAGGCATTAAGTTATAAATTGGTTTAAAGGCATAGATGGGATAAGAGAAAGAATAAGCATATTCTTAATTACTGTTATCGATTGCTTTAGTTCTAAAGACAGCTTTGGATACAAGAAATTTATATTTTTTTTATATGACCTTCCTTTCCAGCTTAACTGCTGCAAAAAACCTTTTCATCAAAACAGCTCAAAGCATGTGTTCTCTAAAAATCACAGTAGGAAGAACAACAAAAAAAGATTGCATATTCATTTCTCTACCAAGATCTACCTGACCTGGATGAAGCTCCCAAAATGAATATTCTATAATATGCATGTCTGCAGGGAGGAAAGATAAGCATAGTCAGTCTGAGGTAAACTACCAGCTGCTGAGACCTAAAAATCAAATTTTTCAAAGATACAGTAGAGTTCTGTTAATTCTTCAAAAGCCATGAAGGTTTTAGGAGGATTTTAGTGAAAGGAAATTAGAGCACTCTTGCCTTCAGACAAGTTAGGACAGAAAATCTTCTCCTCCACTTAGTTGGTCTTAGAATATCAGATTCAAAATGGTATGTTAACTTCCATTGTCACTTATTCCCAAGGTCTGCAGAAAGTGGTGTTTCAAAACACTCTAACATTTAAGGAAGTATTATAAGCACAAGCACACCTGAAAGTCAACTGATTTTTTAGTTTCATATTAGTAAAATTCTGTGCTAACTTTACAAGCCTGATACTGATTTAAAGCAATCTTTTAAATGAAGACTAATAAATATGTATGGCATTCATCATCAGAAACATGGTTGCACTTTCTTCTAGATTGAAATTCACCTCTGCAGTGAGGAATATGACTTGAGGCTTTTAATTTCTTCTGTTAAACAATAACTTATGCATAAGTAAACAAATTAGACGTCTGCAGTTTCTGGTCTCAGCTCACGCTATGAGAGGAAGACATTCTGTCATGCTATTGTACAAGAATTGTATTGTATCGTATTTCCAGTTTCAACTAGGGCCTCAATTCATCCAAGCTGAATGAAGCTAGAAATGCGCAAGAGTATGAAGTATATAGTTATTTCTTCTGAATATGTCTTTAACTCATTTTAAATAGTGATGCTGTTGTTCCCTCTAACAGTGTGGATCACATACAAAGTATCAATATATTTCCACATCTCCATCAAAGACAAGGTGCATTGCTGGGAACTCAGCTTGATGTATTTCTATCCTCATGCTAATTACTTCAGGCAAAAGACGAACATGACATATTTAGGAAGGCTTTATTTTTATTTAATGATCAGCAAGCAAACAAGGACAAATCCTGAACTACAAACAAGATAGTAGATGACGCTGCAAACATGTCATTTAATTCAGCACAACACTTCAAGTCAGCAATACCAAAGTTACCAAATTTTTTCTTCTTCGTATCTAATTCTCTTCAGGTATAATACTAGTAAATGGAAGATCACTTTTCTACATTTCTAGAGCTGTCTGGAAGTTTTCTGTCATCATTTCCTTCTTATCAAAACCAGTTTCTACAGAATCTTAGTCTTCTATGGAGTATATTTTCTCTGATTGAAAACCAAAGTGAAATCTGACTGTATCATTTAAACTCACCCAATTCTTTTGTCCACATTTTCTCATTCAGTAGACTAAATTCAGAACTTATAGAACCAAACTGGCCTTTACTTTCTCCCAGTTTGCACTTAGCTATTTCAGTATAAATTTAATAAGTAAGAACTAAAGGACGTGACCTCTACTTTGCAATTATAGAGTTTGAGATTCTATCAAGAGCCCTTTTCTTTCTAGATGAGCTTGTTAATTTTTCCCCATAAATACACTTCTTAAAGAGAGCAGAAGTACCTGGTCAGGGTCTTCAGCTGGCGTTTTTCAAAATTGCCCCTGGGCTTTTGTGTAACTGAGCACGAGTATGCCCTTCTATATCGAGATGGTGACATTGTCCGTTAGAGCGTTATGGCCCCATGAGAGTTATAGATTATCCTAAAGAACATAAAATTCTCAATACAATTGAAGCAGAAAACATTCAGGGAAATAATTAGGTCTGCCTTGGTCAAGGAAGTGCCCAGTCGTGAAAAAGAGAGAAGACACAAAGGTAACTGAGTTTTCTTTAACCTACAATAGCCAACGCCAAGCAAATATGAAGGATTTGACCCCACCTCAAATAGTTCTCGTTTATAAATTCTTTATATAGGCATAGCTGCACAAAGTATATGGGCGTAGATAGCTATGCTTTTTCTTGTATTTATCACCTAATGCTACTTGTTACACAAGAGATTTATGAATACAACTTCAATTCACTTACAGTATTGAACACCTATCTCACAGGTCTGTAATTTGAATGCTAGCAGGACTGCCTACTTATCTGCAGCAAGAATATATACTTACAAGCAGCTACCGTTCACTTGCATTTCAACCATAATGCAAGCCCACACACACTTTGTTCCAGTCTCTGTAACTAGAATTAAATTCAGCTTTTATTATGCTATTCTGTAGAACAAAGGCATTTCCATAACAGCAGAAAAAAACAAAAGCACCTGAACCCATAAGCATGTACCTGCATTCTATTTTATGCAGTTATTGTTCACGTATAACACACCAATGTACAAATTCCATAGACAATTCACATATGGGGTTTTGTGGCAGGTTCGCATTGAAATGCACAACAGCACCAGGCTGAGGATGAACGCTGAAAACAGCAGCAAGACCAGAACTGAACCTGCCTCATGTTTTACATCAGCAACATTTGATGACAGCAGCACTGAGGAAAATTGCTCTTAATCAAATCCCAGGTGATCGTCAGGAGGGGAGATGACAACAACTGTGTTATCAAACCACTTCCTCAGCAAAAAGAAACCCAAGGTTCCTCTAAGATAATAATATGACCCACTAAATTTAAATTTCTAGAGCTATGGTAAATGTAAAGCTGGTAGAAGGAGAGAGATTGGCTGCAGTGAAAATTAATTTCCCCGTATACTTAGAGAAGGACATGAAAGTACTCAGAGCAGACTAATTTCCCCCTCACAGAGCTTGTCCTGCTGACGTTATTACCACTTTCACCCAGACATTCAGCCTCAAAGCTGAAAGACTCTGAATAAGGTGGCAAAGGTGTGAAAAAGAATAAAAGACTTAGCTAATCCACAACTACTAAAAAGAAACAAACAAAAAAGCCACACAAGCCTTGTCCCTATGAAATTTCACCTTAACTTCTTATAGACTGAAACAAAACGCTAAGTTGTCCTACAGGCATAATCTTATTTCTAACTAAAATATATGCAAGTGTTACAGTGCACTGCATTATTAAATGTAACTCAGTAATACAATTTGCCTTAATGAGAGCTGTACAATAACCACAATGAAATATCACATATAAGGTGTTAATGAGGATTATGGCATGTTAATTTTAAACTGAACAATAAGGCATGTAATGTAATACATGCCTTGTGTACAGTTCAACAGCTGCTAACATGTTGGACTGGTTCATACTCATGCCTGACATACATAAATAATTAACCGATTACAGAGCTGCTCGGTACACCTGTTTATGGTGTCAACTAGTTTCCTGAACACTGAAATGAAGTCATGAGGGCTCCATCCAACTCTCGATCTTTTGTGCTTCTACAATGCGGACAACGTTTACAATCCTAGTGTTCTTCCCTCTATCTTTTTTAACTTAGAATAATTGAATCATTAGGTTGGAAAAGACCTCTAAGATCATCAAGTCCAACCATCAACCCAACACCACCATGCCCACTAAACCATGTCCTGAAGTGCTACATCAACACATTTTTGAACACCTCCAGAGATGGTGACTCCACCACTTCCCTGGGCAGCCTGTTCCAATGCTTGACCACTCTTACACTAAAGAATTTTTTCCTAATGTCCAATCTAAACCTCCCCTGACGCAACTTCAGGCCATTTCCTCTCATCCTATCACCTCTTACTTGGGAGAAGAGACCAACCCCCACCTCACCACAACCTCCTTTCAGGTAGTTGTAGAGAGCCATAAGGTCTCCCCTCAGCCTCTTCTTCCCCAGACTAAACCACCCCAGTTCCCTCAGCCGCTCCTCACAAGACCTGTTCTCCAGACCCTTCACCAGCTTCGTTGCCCGTCTCTGGACACGCTCCAGCACCTCAATGTCCTTCTTGTAGTGAGGGGCCCAAAACTGCACACAGCACTTGAGGTGCGGCCTCACCAGTGCTGAGTACAGGGGCACAATCACATCACTTCCCCACTCCTGCTGGCCACGCTATTTCTGATACAGGCCACGATGCTGTTGGCCTTCTTGGCCACCTGGGCACACTGCTGGCTCATGTTCAGCCAGCTGTCGACCAGCACCCCCAGGTCCTTTTCTGCCAGAGAGCTCTCCAGCCACTCATCCCCAAGCCTGCAGCACTGCATGGGGTTGTTGTAACTCAAGCTCAGGACCCAGCACTTGGCCTTATTAAACCTCATACAGTTGGCCTCAGCACATCAATCCAGCCTGTCCAGATCCCTCTGCAGAGCCTTCCTACCCTTCAGTACATCAACACTCCCACCCCATTTAGTATCATCTGCAAACTTACTGAGGGAGCACTCAATCCCCTCATCCAGATCATTGATAAAGATATTAAACAAGACTGACCCAAATACTGAGCCCTGTGGAACACCTCTTGTGACCGGAACTTGGGAGCACATAAATCAACCACACAATATGGATTATATTGAATGGTCCTCATGAAAAGCTTCAGCTATTTCTAAATAAAAGTTTACTTTTCATCCCACATCTAAAGTTCCAGGAAAGCTGTTATTCTTCCACACTACTGTGCAAGTCTAAAACCAGTTCCTCACAGTCATTTAATAGGAGACGGTTCAAAATTATAAAGGCCAGCCATCATTTCACATGCTCCAGGTTAGTTTAGTTCCCACTACTATCATCCCCCAGCAAACAGTTCCTGCAAAATACAGGGCTCTACATTTTAAAGTCTAAGCATGAAACACAATGAAATGCTTCTCTTAAGGGAACGGTTGTTGAAGGCTGAACATGGTATCACTGAACAGACCAAGCTGGCACAATCAATTCAGTGATTTCTGTAGATTAGGGGACTTCAAAATACTAAAAAACAAGACAAGCTCTCCTGAGGTACAGGCCAAAGCTGCCATGCTCTCCAGAAAAACCTGGGTGCTGGAGATGCATATAAAGTAGGAACTGTATTCAAAAACATCTTTTGGCTTCAACAAAAAAGCCCCAAAAAACAAACCTTGCCAAGAGCTCCCAGAAAAGCCATGCAGAACACAGTCCTTCTCTCACAGCAGGGTCACACCAAATTGGCTTCAGCTAGAACTAAACCTTGCTCTGCAAGGCCCTGGCCATTGTGAAAAGACAAACAGGGTTGCAGACCTTGACAGTGTGGATGCTTCCCCTTTTCCGTAACACATACGTTCAAGCTTGAACCTGGTGCCCCCTTCAGCAAGACCCTTACTTGAAAATGGCATTTAACAAGACATATTTTATTTAAAAAAAAAACCAAAGTTGCACACCCCTCATTGGCATTTAGAAGTAAATTAAGGTCTGTTTCATCACAGGAAGTGTAAGCAGCTGAGTTGTCAAAATTCTTCCCTCCCCTCTGCATTTTCAGATAATTACATGACAAGCAGCAGGCTAATGTAAAACAAAACCTCTTTTCATGCTAGGAGCTTATTCTAGTAGGGCTTATGACATATCCTGTTTCATCTGAAAAAAAAATAATCAAAAAAGCCCAACAAAAATACCGTTAAGGACAAAAAAAAAGCCTACACCCACAAATACATAGGAGGAATGACTGATATTTCCCTCACGGCTTAACTATCAGATGAAATACGGAAATTTTAAGGGTTTTTTTAAAGAAAATATTAAAAGATTTTTTTTTAAAATTAGGTATTTTTTACACAGATAAATGCTTCCTTATATCCTTTTAATTCTAGAGCTCTAATCTGTCTAAAACTAAAAGTAATAAGAGGAAAAAAAAATTCCTTACAGTCCAACATAGGTGGAATTCAAGAGAGGTTTTTCAATGGTTCTACCCTTCCCTCCCCAGGAATATAGAGCTTTCCAAGGTATCCACAGATACGCCACCCAAACCCAGTAGGCTCGTTATGATTTTTCCCCATGCCAGTCTAAAGGTTTCTCTTTGGAAAGGAAATCTGAAACTGTAGGGAACTTTTCTTCAGCTTAAAGTTTCAGGCAAAGAAACTTGAATTTGCAAGAGAGGGAATTTAAAATGAGAAATTTATTTACATGAGGATTTTGAAAAAGCCATAATGAGGCTGGTGAAAAAAATTCCATTGTGTTTCAGAGACTTGATTTTGTTGTATTGCTTTTTGGTGGATTTTATGAGAAATCCTTTACTGATAGCTTCCATATCTAAGCAGCTGCTTCCAAACTGTTACCAGTAAAACATATGCTACCTACTCTCCTTCTTTCAGCCCCCTCCTCAAAATTTCTTCCCTTCTCTGTAATTCTAAGCAGTCACAAATTAACATGGGACATGCAACTTCTTACCTTTTTTTCACCCCACACTGCAGGCTGAAAACAATGATCCAGACTGAATACAGGTTTCTACAGGGAACTGCAATGGAGATAGAAAGCCACCAGCCTACCAACCTCAGAACCACAAAGCTGCTGAGCTACTAGCCTCAACCCAGCTAGGCAACCTCCCACTAAAAACTCCTAATAACTCTCCAAATGCATCTCGGTTGTGGACAGTGGACATGGTACAAGATGTCTTTCTTCCATTCATGCAGTCCTACTTCCACTCAAGGTTCTTTCTGGTGTTCAGAGACATCAGGAGAGTTATCCTTGAGTTGACTCATCCCATAGACCCTGCTCAGCTTCCCCAGACACACTGTATTGCACTCAAACACAACTCTGAATGAACCTAATGGCTGTTTTGAATGACTTAGGATTAAATGAACAGGCGATAATGTAGTTAAACATGCGAGGAATGAACAATGCAGAATGTGGGTGCCTATAGCTGTCAGGAATAAAAAAGGGAGGCTACATGAATGTTTATTCTTTGCATCAGCAGCTGGTTACTATAGAAGGGAAAAGCTAAGCTCCTTGGAAACATGCTTGACTTCTTGTGCAAATATTGAGTAACTGTATTACAGAAGCGCCACCACTACTGATACAGTCACTGTAAGAACAGGAGTGTTCAACATAGCAGATTTTCTACTGCATAATTCAGAGAGCATGCGTTTTCTGTTAAAAATATATGAACAGAAAATAGGATTCAAAGGAACCAGTCCTTGTGGTTTCCCCTCAAACACATTTTTCACCCTCAATACTTGCATGCACTGAACTCCACCACAAGTAACTGGCAACACTAATAATCTAAGTTTTCCTTCACCACTTGACTTCCAGCTTCTGGAGCACCTGAACCTCCTTTGACAAGGACAGGGCAATAAGGAGCAAGTAAAACAGGAACCATCTTAGCTTTATCCTTCCAGCCCTAAAGCTCCAGACTGACTGAACATCATATCCTCTCTACAACCACCCAGCCTTTGGGAAAGAAACTGCAAAGAGACATCATCCAGGACTGGAAATTAGAGAACAAACAGGCAGCTCCCTAATAAAATGCTGGTTTTAAGAGAAGCTTAGTTCCAGTTGGAGGACATGCACAACAATATAGACTTAACCACAAACAGAATATGGGAATCTTTTAAGTTTGGCAGAAGTTGTTTTCTCAATGATGCTATATGACCAAGAAAGAAGTGTTTTCCAAAAGGTTTAATTTCATTCTGTAAGATATGCAACGCACTCGTGTAACACGGGCAGAAGTAGTTATTGACATATTAGGAAATCAAACCTTTCCCCCGACTGACAATTCCCTAATAATTATTATGTAGTTCATTTATAAAAATAAACAGAAAAAGAAACCTCTCCTTTCTCTAGATTTTGGGGAAAAAAAAAAAAAAAAACACACCAAAAAAATCCCCACACAAACCAAAAAAAAACCCAAACTATAACCCAAAACCTTGAGTCTTAACTGTTGAGACTGCCACCAATTTGACCAAAAATTCAAACTGGTTTAAAAAACACTTTAAATGAGAAGTTTAACACACACTCAATAAGATTAACACTTGTAACAGATTCTGAGACAGCCCAGACACACAAAAAAGGAGTGATTTCTCCTCCATAGTTGAGGGAGATAGCAGCTATTTTTTAAGTATATTAAAATTTTGCATTTGCTCTTGAGGCATTGTCCTGCTAAAAAGACAACAGCATAATACAAAGGTACAGCGATAACATAACCATGCTTCATCAAGGAAGAGAAGCATCGCAGAAGTGAACCATGTTCAAATGCTTTGGAATAAAGACCCAGTAAGTATAATTTAAGGAACATAAAAATCTATTGAGAGTCAGCTACTATGATTTAAAATGCCTAAAAATTAACAACAATAAAATTCACTTAATATTTTTTGCCAAGTCCTGTGTTGCATCCTCATTAATTCCAGAGTATCTTACACTACAATATCAAGACACTAACTACAACAGTTTAGAATTAGAGAGTATTGTGCTTTGAGTGATTTCACAAATGATTTTCCTCTTTGCATCTCCTTTCATTTTGGAAGTTGATAATTCTGCATCAGTGAGATGGGTTTTGATCCCATCTTACTCTTTTCTCAGACAAAGAAGCGCCTGATTATATTCTCCATAGATCTTTTGATGATCAACCTTAAGCTTTCTTGGAATAGGATATCATCAGTAAGTCAAATCTTCTCCCATCAACAGGCTTTGAGATTGAAGGAAATTAAATATATCAAACACCAATAGGATCTACTCAACAATTCACTGTGCTAAGGACCTGGCTTGCTGTAATAACCCAATCTGGAAGTAATAAATGCAAGTTATACTGCAACCAGATCCAAAGGGAAAAAAAAAGCACACATTCTCCACTGTAGCACAAAGAGGGTGCTGCATCACATGCCATGTGTCTTACTTTGGAAGATTAGCTGGTGATTTTCTTGACCCATGTAGCCTCAAAGAATCTGGGTGAAGAAACAGACTTTTTGACTAGAACAAGCACTCTGCTTTATCAGGGACAACAGATAAACACAATAACCAGTGGTGTCTCTCAACAAGTAAGCATTAAAAGGGCTGCAAATTGCTTAAAGAGAAAGGTTCAAGAACCAATAAATACTTAAGCAAGCAGTTATGTTGGACACAGGAAGCACCAGACATTTCTCTCCCTCTCAAAATATTTCTTGCTATTTCCCTGCCCACCTGCCACAGAGGAATAAAATTAGTTCTTTAAACTTCCCTACTAAAGGTGGAAGCTCTTGTCCTGACTTTATTGTCTGGATTCCTTTCATCCACTGCTTTAAACCATGTTCAATGCCATCACATACAACTTTCCATCAATTAGCTTGCCTGCATGCTTTGGGACCGAATTGCAGCTGCAAGAGTCAAAGACATGCATAAACCACTACGAGATCTGATGATAGTGCACCCATGACCCAGGCATAGATCTATATTACTGGAAGCTCTCCACATACCTCCTCCTCCAAACAGCATACATGGTCCTTCAGAAACATCTCACCTTGGGGCATCAATTAAAAAAACCTAAGCAATGAGCAACCCTATTAAAGCTAAAGGAGTTACAGCTAGCACAAGAATGATTTAGGCAAAAAAATAAAGGAAGGGAAAGATTATTAGGTTACCTAATTAAACAGCTTTAGAAGACAAGGAGGTATTTTCCTACATTTCCACCACAACATGACTATCTTCAACTGGCAAATTAGCTAGCAAGGACCGTTCTAACAAGCACTCAGTTTTGGCTCCAAGTCCAGAAACAAGTACACAAATCAGTCATTACCCTGACTTCGTAGAAGAAAACTAACCTAATTACACTCCAACATTTCAGTTGAAAGAATAAGAGGAAAAAGAAAAAAGAAAAAACAAGCACCCAAACAACTTTATTTCACGGACATCACTTTTTTTTTCATTGTTCAATGAGTTTCTACTGCAAACAAATAAATACAGATACTCCTTCCTCCAAACTAGTCATTTATCTTTTAATCTTTGTGACTTCCTTGTCCTAATAAATACTGCAAAAATTGTGTGCTACTTCTCTCTCTACTGATGCAGCTCACTTATTGCCTTACTTTTATTACAGCTGAGTCTTCCATAATTCACTTCATTTCCACTCCCACTTCCTTTTGCTAATAATAGACATAATTTCTCCTTTTTCTTGGGGCAGCAAACAGAATATCTTCTTAGTTTGCCTCATTATTTTTGACACCCGTCTTATTCACTGGCATAAACTCTGCAAGTCCCATGTTCCTGCTGTTTTTCTTTATGGCACCATACATTTGAAGCCTCTTTGGGCTATGGTACTTGCACTGCAATCTCTGAAAAATTCATTAAAAAAAAAAAAGAAGAGAAATTAGACACATGGGCAAAGAAATACCTGCTGTTTGTCCAACTCGTTGCAAACGTTCAAAAAGCCCCTGGCCCTCAAGAAATTATGGAAGACAGCTTGAACAATACGAATATTAAAAATGTATTTTATTATTTAAACATTTCATGAGAGCAACACAGAATCTCTGCAGCAGACAAAATTGAGGTACAGTCAAAATGCCAAGTGGATAGTATCAAAAATAAATAGGATTTTCCTGTATTTAGTACAATATAAGTTTACAAACCCTGCAGCACAAAGAGGGCAATTGCCTCATGTTAACCTTAAGTGCAGGGTTCTGGAACAAAGCTTTGGTCACAGCTTGTGGACTCCCTGCTTCGTAACCATCACAAATTCACAGGCACCATTCAGTTCAAACCCAGACATCAGCTAGTAATTTTGCATTATTCTACAAAATACACAAATGCCTCCTCCCCACCTCAAAATCCTCAGCTAAGCATTGGCATGTGTTCCCTTGAGTGACTATGTTACTAGTGCAGCAGCTCTGGAGGAAAGGCAGGGAGTTTGGTTTGCTTTGGAGATTTTTTGAGTGTTTTTTGTTGGGGTATTTTTTTGGCTTTTTTTGTTTGTTTCTGGGTTTGGGGTTTTTTTTGGAAGTAAGAGACAAGAAGGAAAAACGGAGGGCAGGACAGACCCAGGTGAGTATCTAGCCTCCTTGATTCCCCCTGAGTTTCATTTTCACACAAACTCCAACTGACAATTTATGATTAAAGAATATCATTAAAAGGAAAAAAGGAAAGACAAGTGACCAAGCAGCCTGGCCTGTATCAGAAGCGGTGTGGCCAGCTGGAGTAGAGAGGTGATTGTGCCCCTGTACTCGGCACTGGTGAGACCACACCTCAAATACTGTGTGCAGTTTTGGGCCCCTCACTGCAATAAGGACATTGAAGTTCTGGAGCATGTCCAGAGAAGGGCAACAAAGCTGGTGTAGGGTCTTAGAGCACTTATGAGGAACAACTGAGGGAACTGGGGTTGTTTAGTCTGGAGAAAAGGAAGCTGAGGGGAGACCTTATTGCCCTCTAACTACATGAGAGTAGGTTGTAGTGAGGTGGGTGTTGGACAAAGATAATCAGGGGGCTGGGGCACGTCCCCTACAAAAACAGGCTGAGAGAGAGTTGGAGTTGTTCAGCTTGGAGAAGTGAAGGCTCTGGGAAGACCTTCTAGCAGCCTTACAGTACTTAAAGGGGGCCTCAAGGACTCTTGATCAGGGAGTGTAGTGATAGGATGAGGGGTCATGGTTTCAAACTAAGAGAGGGTAGATTTAGATTAGATATTAGGAAGAAATTCTTCTCTGTGAGGCTGGTGAGACACTGGCACAACTTGCCCAGAGAAGTCATGGCTGCCCCCTCCCTGGCAGTGTTCAAGGCCAGGTTGGATGGAGCTTTGAGCAACTTGGTCTGGTGGAAGGTGTCCCTGCCCATGGCACGGGGGTGGAACTAGATGATCTTTAAGATCCCTTCCAACTCAAACCATTCCTTATGATTCTGTGATCATCTTTTAGTTAGTGGACAAAGCTACAGCACCAGGACAGATTCATTTGTGTCTTCAAACATGTGTGTTACTGAGGTTGTGCCTTACTTCTTGAGAGCTGATACCGTGGCACTCTTCTCAAAATCCTACCGCTTTTATTTAGAACAGCAAGGGAGAAAGTAGGCAAAGATGATTCGCTCATGCTTTGACTTACATTTACAATGAAAAATGAGCAAACGCAGAACACTAACACATTTTGGTTGTCTCAGCTGCTCCTATACTGCTCCCTACACACTGTATTCAGGCTCCCACCTACAGCCTGCAGAGCACATTTTGGTCAGTCACCATAGCGACTTTAGCCCTGCTTTGTCTTCCCACACCTAAGAGGAACTGTCTGTTAGCAGGCCTCTTCACAGATTCAGCTCAGTCTCATACCTTTTCTATTGTTTAATAAGGGCCACAGTTTCCAAATTACTTAATTTCAACTATACTTTCCCTGACACCCCATAGAAGTATCAGCTTTCCTTTCATTCTTCTGAAAAAGGCTTTTAAAAACTATAGAGTTCTTTTGACCTTTTATTCTTTTGCAAATTAAGGCTGGTAACCTTTTTGAGGCTGAAGACAAGAACATGGAAGTTAACAGCTTTCCCCATTGCTTTCTGAGCACCAGAATGTCTTTATCTCTAGCTATTATATGCCTATCTTGATTGGTTTTCACAGAGATCCCATTAAAAGTTACAGGACTAAGCATTCATGCAGGATGTGCTTAATAAGATACCCATAGTTAGATGAGCTTTATTTCCCTGCAAGATCACTTTCAGACCCACACTGTTACTGTATGTTATTATTCAGAGACCAACACTTCGCAGCAGCTGCACAAACTCCACACACTAAACATACCTCCACGTTCAAGTCAGATTTAAGCATTTCAAAGCTAATTTTCTAGGAACATCAGAGACTTTGACTAAATAACCAGCTATTGAAGGACACCCCAAACACCACCCCACAACAGTTTTGACCGAAATATCTGTGATTTGTGTCATCTTAGAGTTATGAGACTTCAGGTCTACATCATTCCAGGATAATAGAGCATTGGGAAGATGCCACAGGGTATCACAGAACTCCACTAAAAGACATGAAACACTTCCCAGCCAGCGGCTGCTGTCAACTGAGGGTTTTTACATCTGAAAATGACAATCTTTCCCACCAGATAGCCTCACTCGGAAGGAAAGAAGCACAACACTCACCTGGCCCAGGTTCAAGCCTCCTCCTGAAACTCTACATTGGCAGATTATTCCACTTTCTCACTGGTTTCTCAGTCTATGCCTCACTGCTGCACCTCTACAGCTTACTCTCCAAGGCTGCTCTTTCCAAAACTCCCCCTGAAACCTATCTCATCCCCAGCAGGTGAAACCCCTTTGCACGCCTGGGTCTCTGCTGTCCATGCCCAAGAGTAAATGGCCACCTGGTCACAGTTAAACAGGGGTAACTGGGTCACTCTTGTAATCCTATTATGGGCCAGGCCACAAAGGCCGAGAGCATTTCCGTTGTTCTAAAGCAAATTTTCTAAGTTTTGCCCTAGTGTTTCGCAAGCACTTCCACTTCTCTGTTCCTTCAAAAAAAACTGCTACAGGCTTTAAGCATGCTTTGGGAAACAAATAATTTGACTCCATTCCAATTTATTGTTCAGTGGTACTTGGCTGCATTTTCTCATGCAAAGTTTTACCTAGCCTTCAAGTTGTGAGGCAAACATTACGTTACAAAGTACACCACTATCACAGGAATGGGTGGAATGGAAATATAGACTCTTGGTCACACACTGGGGAGTCCTTGAAAGTTGGACACCTGAGGACTTGGATGAAGCAGGGGCAGGACTGTGAAGATTGAGCAATAACAGTATTAAGAAGGGTCATTTCTCTTACGTCCCAGATGATTCCAGCACACATTATCTGAAAATAAACTCCTGTGCTTTGCACTGCAATGCAGCACTAGAGAGCAGCAGTCTGTACCTTCTTTGCAATGTCCTATGTGCAAGCCAACATCTCAACAGCAAACTTAAACCTTGAACATAAAATACCAAAAACCTCAAGAAGCTACTGTGCCACAGGAAGAGAACATAGAAATCTGGGTCATACAATAACATGAAACCTTCCAGGTGAACATTTCTGCTTGGTCTCTGTGTCTCTGCATACTCAGTGAGATTTTACAACAGTTGTCTTGCCTTCATTTTTCCCCCTTCAGCCATAATACATTCTACTAGACTTTCCTGCTTTCTGCATTACCACTTACAAGATTTGAGAAAGGACATTTACCCCTGGATTCAATCCAAAACCATACTTAAGCATACTTGAAACATGAAGGACACAAATGGTCCAATTGTAGTGAGGGAAATAGAGCATACATCTAGTTTTTCAGAATGCCAGCTGTCCAGCAAAGTTCTGTCTTTTACTTTTCTTATGAAATTTTAAAGCAAAATGAAAACTTCATTCCCTCTTGAAATTATAAGATTTTGTTATTCCATTATTCCAAATAAATATGACACAAGAAGATCAAGATTTTTGACAGAATAGGAAATACCAAACTTTGAGAAATGCAGAAATGCTGGCTTATTTTCTCTTCAAGACCAAACTATGCCACTTTGAGTCCTTGTGAGATTCTTTCCTTGTCCCTGTTCAGAGTTCATCTTTCATGATGCTCTGTAGTGGGATCAGAAAGGAGGGAGACAGTAGTACATCATGAGGGACATAACTGAGCTAGAAACCTTGGCCCAGGTAAAAGAATAAGCACACTAAGAACCTCAACAATTCAATTTTGTGATGCACCAAAGCATGTCCTATCTGAGTATTCAACAGATGTAAAGCATTTTGAACAAACTGCTTCACTGTGTTCCTGCAGAAAGAAAATTATAAAGATGAGCTTCTGGAAAACTGCTTTCCATTGAAGAAAATGCTCAGACAAGGATATTTTAGTCTGAAAATATTTTGAATGTGCAGAATATAAAAGCCAGCACAAAATATAAAAGAGTACATTCAGTCAATCTTAAAACATTGAGAATGAGGTAAAAAAAAAAAATAAATCCACTTAAAAGAATCACAAAGGATGAGATGGTAAATGATAGTGTCAACAGGCTACAGCAAGTATAACCTGAATACATTTATTTTCAGTACATTTGGATGTTCTCAGCTTGCTTTATGTATGTACTATAAGATTTTTTCCCCAGGTTATTTTTACCTAATTTATATAGAAATTATGGTAATTAACCCGATGTACTTGTACATGCTCATATATGTACTTCTTAGTTTGCTTGGCTCCCAAATACTACATCTGATATTTATGAGATAACCAGCATGGAGGCAAAGGGAAAAGACATTTGCAGCTTCAGATGGCCAAACTCATAATTTTTCAGACGGAAAATTTCCAACTGTAATTATTTGGTCCAGGTCTTATTTTGTGGGTTCTTGTCCCACCTGTTTTCTAAGGCACTAAATACTTGCTTTCTTCCCTACAACTAAGAGCTGGTTGAGCAGACTGGTGTTGACTGGAGATATGTGGAATAATTTAATTAGAACTTCATTCTTCTTTCATTTGCACTTATTCCTGATAAAGCTCAGGATTTTCCTTTCTTTCCATCACTTTCCTTGCCTTCCTTTCCTAATATAAGCAACCATGTAGACTGAGGTTTGCATGTGAATTAAGTCATCCTCAATTAGCAGATGCTTCTGTAGAAATATATTGCTCAGATGTGCTTTGTTAGCTTAAGCTACTGATTCTTGTAGTTCCATAGCCTGTTCTAACTATCTGATCTGAATAATGCCCCTGAAACATACATATTAATATACATGGTGTAAGAATTTTTCACACTCCTGCAGTGATCCATTTTGGCTGTGAAACATGGTATTTGATTGTTTATAGAGCAAAATTATCATATTCCAAACACGTTTGTTTCTTCAGCTCCACTGAACTCAGAGCACGACTAGCTACATATTTCACTGTAAGAATATGTTGTTTTGTTCCTGGTGACACTGATAGATGCTTTCGTGATATGTTAGAAAGTGTACCTAATCATCTACAGATAACAGAAATTATCATACGGCCTTTAACTCTTGTAAAATACTTTTTTGATAGCACAGGAAATGTCCCTGGTCATTTCTCCCTCACTATGTAATTTTGAATTATTCCAGATCTGTTTCCTTTCCTCTGTAATTATTACAGTGTCTCAAACTGATTTTACATATGATAGCTATGTAGGTCAAAGATAGCTCTACTCAGATTTTTCCGTAAGTCCTAACAGCTACAAAGTTGTGTCTACTTTCTGATGATCAGCCTCTTTTGGAAGCTCTATCTTTGATCTGACATAATATTCTACAAACTCATATTTAATAAGAGGATAAGTAGAATATAAACATCACTGAAATTTATAAACGACCACATCTTTTTGGATCTTAACTGACAAGTCTGATTGCAATTGCAATGAAACTTTTACACTCGCTTCAGTAATCACTGTAAAGAGACATAACACAGTGTAAGGAAGAAAGATCAGTTCTTTTTTTTTTTTTTAAAAAAGTTAGTTACTTCACTCCAAAAGATAATTTTTCTTAATGCATAGAGGGTCTTTTCCATCAAAGACACATTAGAAACACATACATGCTGGATTAATTCTTAGTTGTGATACCCACTAAGAGAAAAATAACTAACTTTGGAGAAAAAAGTGAATACCCTATTGACACACTGCAAGAGCACAGCTGAAAGCACAAATGTGGCTCTGCTGGATCACCTGTGGTTCTGTATTTCTAATAAATCATGATAGTTGGAACTTCAAAAGGGAATTCCTGTGGTTAGAAGCCACGAAGTTCACTAGTAGTTATGCAGTGGCAAAACTTCTATAAGAAGATGTGGCAATTTCAGATGGTTGTGCTTGGTTCAGAAACTACACCTTCTTCTTGATTTTTGTCACTATTTCTTACTGATAAGGCTCAGGTGACTGTTTCACACTAATAATTTTCATAGTGTGTACAGTCATTTGACTCTGTGCAATTATTTTCCTGGTGTATATTTTGTACTTTTCCTCCCTCCGATGTTTTAAAGAAGGGACAATATTTTTTAATAACTCCCTAAACTTCAAAACTTTCTAGTTTTTCAAGTGAGCTCTACATATTACTAATTACGCTGATTTTAGTAATAAAACTGAATTACAACATGTATTTTCATTTGATTGCTAGTCCTTATCTATATAGAGACTCTTCCCTGCTAAAAGTGCAATGGAAATTGAAGCTAAGAAATACACTGGGTTTTTTCCAAGACAGCAGGAAATATATATACAACAACTTGACAGGCAGTAATTGCTCTAAAGAAACATGAAAATAAGAGTCAGTTGAAATGAGTGGTATTTACATGGACAAGATGTTTATTTTTACATTGAATTATTTGCCATATGCAGTTATCTGAAATGGATCCAATTTAAATTCCCTGAATAAAGTCAGCCCACACATAACATACTGTTCAAGATCATGGTGGATTTTCCACTGAAAAAAACCATGAATATAGCAATACCATCTTAATTACGTTGCTGTAGGACATGAAAATATCAAAAGGATAAATTTAATCCTTACCATGCAGCTTGAATAACTGTATTCAGGAAAGAGGAAATGAGATTATGGAAGAAAGGAAACTCCCACACTAGAGGCACTTGTTGCCAGTCCTTTGTCTATCACAAAGTTACACATACAATTGCCTGAAATGCGCATGACCCAAAAAAACCCCTGAAATGATGCCTAGGATCTATTAATTATAAGATTCCAGTATAGGAGGAAACACAGGTCAAAACTGAGAATGACTCTGAAATAGAATCGCCCCTGGATTGCTAAAGCCATCACTGTCTCTGGACATCCCAACAGCACAGCCTCTCTCATGATCTGAACCAGCCCTAAAACTAGGCAGCAGGAAGCAGGAGGTTTGGGGTCTTAAACATCTAATAGATAATTATCTAAGTGAAGGGGAGATATGCATTTCTCAATATACTTCCTCCCATTTTCTGACTGGTTTATTTCCTTATCGATAGTATCGGCAGGATCAACTCATTGCCTTTTGCTATATTTAAGTCAGAAAATTATGTGAGCAGCTAAGAAAATAAAAAGGGAAGAAAGGTAGCAGAAAGCAAATAGTTCTGTGCTCTGTTGAAGTGGGTTTGTGGTTCCACATCTACAGATGAAATCCAAAAGCAAATACAGAAGCACTAGAATGCACTTGTCTATTTACAGTTAGAGCAGTAGGAGAGAAAGGATTTGGGACATCTTGCATGGGTGTTCTTCAATGAAGAATTCGTTGTCAATTCCAGATATACCTGTAGCTGCTTCAGACACCTACTCCATAACACCAAAATGACTGAAGAGTAGTAATTACAGATATAAGAGACCTGAATAACAGAGAAGAGATGTTTGGCATTGCTTGATCTCTCTCCTTGCCTCTGATGGTACTACAAAAGCAAACCCCATGAGATCGTCAGTAGCAAATGGTAAGACCCCTCAAAGGCCCTCCAATACCAGTCATACATAACCAATCTAAGGAGGGACTTCTCTAGAGGCTAGTAGAATAGATCTTATCCCACTGTTGTGTGAGCACATAGTTAATTTACTGTGTATTTACACAGTGGTTTTCTCAATCAAATTGCTATATATGCAGTCTATTCTGAAAGCCACTTAGAAGTATAATGGTGTAAGGAGTGGCTACCTTTTACCATCTTCACACTGAATGTCTCATTTGTAAAATTTATGAACTAAACTTAGTAAACATCATCACAACTTTCCAACTAAGTGAGTTTGCTCTGAACCTAAAAATGGACATAACCAGAGCAGAAGTTAATCTCTATATCTTACCAAAACTCACCTCTACTAAACTGTTATGAGTGTCTTAAAAATATACCATCTGTTCTTCCTAGGAACAGTAACTTGCATTAATACAGTTCAACCAAACAAGCTCCTACTGAAGCAAATGGGGGAGATGGTGTCACTACAAACCTAGGAAGAGAAATTAAAACAGATGCTCAGTGCATTGCTACTTTTCACACTTAAGACTGAGTGTTGGAACAACAGTATCTGTTAATAAGTTTGTTAATTACAGGTGATGTGAAGTTTTTAAGAACTCATTAGAAAAGAATTACACTTATCACCCAACAGTTTGAAGGTGCAGGTATCTCAAAAATAAGATGAAGTCAAACATTCACCAAATCAGGGACATATTTATTGCTTGGCTACAGCAAAACCCATATAAAGGACCTACCTATTGGATGGAAATTCCTTGTGCAGGGGTACCAGAGCTGTGCTTCAGAGCAGGTCCCTAGGATAATCTGAGGATACTCATTACTTCTCAGAGATAAACAATCCTATGACATTGGCGAGTGACTGTAATTATGGTCATTTTTTTCTTGTATATGATCTTCGGGTATTTTTAATGCATATGACTAGGAGACAATCATTCATATATCAAAGACCTCTAATAGTTTAATTGAAAAAAACAACCAAACAAAACAAGTTCTTACTGGGCTCGTTTCTTACTCTGTAGACAAATAACCTCTTCTAAGCCTCATTGGCTGAAGATGTCATTTGTTCCCACAGCCTGTCACCACTTGTCATCTGGATGTTAACTCTCCCATACTGGGCAAAAAGGATCTTGCACCTCCCCTGTTGTCTGCTCCAGACCAAGTCTGGTCCTGCTCCAAGAAGCTCAGTGAGCCTGGAAGTGTTGTCCCAAGTGTGGTAAAAGAAGAGCTCTCACAATTCCCTCAGGCAGCACAACTGTGAGAAAGGCAGTGTCCAGCACAGAGGCTCATAAAAAAAAGGTGTTGATGTGTCGAGCTGGCACAGCTGTTTACCTTATGATCGTCTGTTCATTGCATTAGATTTTAATGATGAACTGAAAAAACTGATAGGAGGTTATGTGTGAGTAATAACTGAGATTCTGTCCCTGGCTCTGCCCCTTCTTTTTCACAAGGGTCAAGGCAATTCATCCGTTTCCTCCTGTATAAAAATGGTATTAACAACATTTATTAATTTACCTTAGAGTTACGGAAATGATTAGTTAATATCTGTGCGGTAATGTGAATATGTCAAATGGGCAATAAAGACTAAGTATGCTTCCCACCTCCATCAAGACGCAGCTCACACCCACCTGTAATGTATGAAATATGTACTTAACATTTTAAAGCTTCCTTCATAAATCACTCCCATTTGTCCAGAAGAGCCCAGGTGGATTCTTGAGAAGCCCTTACTGGCAGACGTACAAAGCCCACGAATACAAGCACTGAAGCAAAACTTGATATATTAAAGCAGGAATTTTAGTTTTTCATTAAATTTGCTGCTGTCATAATACAGTTTGAGAGAAAGGAAGGAAATAACCTATCGTTTTTTTGGGCTATAACCACAAACTTCATCATACCGAAGATAGATTTTTCCCCTCCTGTATGCCTCATTATTTCACTTGGGAAGGTTTGGGTTTTTTCCACACACACTAAAAGAGTGGGAAATTCAACTCAAATTCTGTACTGTGTAAAATATTGGTGAACTCGCCTAAAGTCAACCTGTGTTTATGTGCTATCATTATAAGATTTATTTTATGGCTTATCTGCTAACAAATAAATAAAATGCAGTAGCCTTCAACCTAATGGAAGCTTTATATATGTTGTTCCAAAACTACTTTTGCATTAACGAAACCATTATTACTAGCCACAGCTTAGGTGCAGTTAATGTAAATGCCACGAAAATTCTACTCATTTTTTCCACAACTTAATTAGGATGGTGAGAGTTTTAATAGCTCTGCACCTCTTTCCCCTAAATGAAGAAAATCTCATTGTCCTTGTAATTCCTACTTTCATTACAACAGAATCATGAGAGATGGATTAGGTCCCTAATGAGAATTCGAACGAACAGCCCCATGAACTTGCTGAGCCATTGTAGTGAGAAATGTACATTAGTTCAGCTCTGGCCTTTACAAATTAGCAAAAATTCAACATGAAAATTTTTCCCCTTCATTTTCCCATTATGTTTTGAAATTCAGGATGTTGACAAGGTGGGAGAAAACAATCCCAAGAGAAACTGTTCTTTTTTTCCTTCGTGTTTTAAGACTACTGGATAAAAGATTTTAAATCTCATTAAGATAAAACTGTGCATTGTCTTCTTGCCATTGCATTTTATTTATTCTCAAAGCTAAGTTTCCTCATATAGCCGCAAAAGCAAAGGCTAAGAGCAGGGCTAGAAACACGCTGGGTTTTATATCAGTGAGAACTTTTACCCGTGTTAGTAGTTCACATTGGGGCAGAATCTTTTATTTGCATTGAAAATCTGCAGAATTTTGAGAGGTTTCATGTCTGTCTAACTACAATGCAACAGGGGACATCAAGTGTAGAATGAAGAAATTCTGCTTTCTTGACCTTAAAAGCAAGCCACTGGAAAGATCAGCCATTGAAGTGACCTTGAAGTAAGAGTTTGTCTTCCAATGTGACCTGCGAAATCTTTACAACGCAGCGTTTTCCCCCCCAATACACTTAGTTGGGTGAATTTCACTGTATCACAGTATATTCAATGCCTCTATCTCATACCTAAAACCCAAACTCCGGCCTAAGACTTCTTTTAAATTCCAATATTGCTTCGACTTTTCTCTAACACTGAGGAAAACTACATACAGTACCTCTGACTACACCTGCTCATATTATTATGAATACTCACATTGTATTGTTTACATTCATAGTAAAGGAGATGTGTGAACAAAAAATAGCTATGAACAGAGGTAAAGACAAGGGAAAAGTATCTGAAAATAAAAGCCAGCATATATTCTGACAGGAGAAACCCCTTTGTACTTCTCTGACCATTCCTCGGAGTAGTATTTTATGCCCCCATTAGTGGCAAAGCTGCTTAAAAGACAGTTTTTATCTTGAAATAATTTTGGCAGCTAGAAAGAACAAGCTTCACCTTGGCAGAGAAGACAAGCTGACAAGGGTTTCCCTAGGGCACAACTGATGCTGATTTTCATGATGCACAAACTTTTCCACAAGGAAATTACCAGGGAGCAGTGTGACAGCTGCCAGCTGGGCCAGACCCCTGTGCCCCAGGCCCTTCATCTACAGACCAGGGCAGGGCTCACCTTCAGAAGTTCAATCACAACTGCTGAAAAGATGTAGCAGCAGCATGAAACACACAGGAATTCCAAGGAGGATTATGACAAACATGTTGGCCCACAAGGCTTTTAAATCCACACACAGTCAAAGCCTTCGCACACAGCCTTGTTAAAGCTACTCAACAGGATCCCACCATGGCAAGACCAGAGGCGGACCTCGCAGTGTGCCTGCCTCTTCTCCCTGAAGTACCTCCACAATAATCCTAAATGGGCTTCCAACCTAAAAAACTTTTGGTTTGCAGGTGAATTGGTTTGCAGGTGAATTGGAAGAAAGAACTTTTTAAAGTAAAGAAAACTTAGAGATACTGGCTAACAAGTCTCCCCATGTTTCCAGTGTCCTAAATGGACAGGTTATTTCCTTAGGCCTGTTGTCAGTCCAGCGCATAACTAAAACTTTAGCAACCTCTGTGTTACAAATACTTTTTCACTGTCTTCTCTAGGTCCCTCAAAAAAGGCAGTATTCCCATCAGGGCATGGCTGTGTGTCTGATAACTGCTCTTCTAGTGGCCTGTGATATTTGCAGGTACATGATTGTGCTTCCCCAGCAGGTTCTCCACCTGCTTGTCCCTCCCCTTTGCTCCAGTCAGCTCAGCTATGCTGCAGTGAAGAGCCATCCCCTCTCTTTCCTCCTCCAAAGTGCAGAGTCAGGATAACAAGTAGCCTTCAATACTGCTGTCAAGTCACACTTAACACACCATGAGAAAATCATCCATATTGCTCCTTCAAGATGTAGACGTTCATTGTTTTTAGGCAACACGGTAGCATTTGAAAAAGTCCTAGCAATGAACATGATTTCAAGTGGCCTTGAAAATGAAAGATGAAGTTGCACAATAGCTGGCAGCTGTTTCAAAATTATTTCCAAGCAGCAAGCCTGTATCAGGAGAACCAGGTTTTAATGAGCGAAAAATAATTTTCTATTGGGGAAAGGTTTCAGAAACGTAATTAACATACTATCCATTTACCCTGATAAAGGCTTCCCAAATAGTAAGATACAACCTGTCAAGACAACCTCATGTTTCCCTGAGCTTGAGATTGTGTCCTACTGTGGACTTATTGGCATGAGTGAGAGAAAGGTCACAAAAACGATCAGAGGCCTGGAGCACCTCTCCTATGAAGGCAGGCTGGGGTTGTTCAGCCTGGAAAAAGAGAAGGCTCCAGGGGGACCTTACAGCAGCCCTCTAGTACCTAAAGGGGGTCTACAAGAAAGTCAGAGAGGGACTTTTTACAAGAGCATGTAATGGTAGGACAAGAGTAGTGGATTTAAACTGGAAGAGGCTAGATTTAGATTGGATATTAGGAAGAAACTCTTCACTGTGAGGGTGGCAAGACACTGGCACAGGTTGCCCAGAGAAGCTGTGGATATCCCCTCCCTGGAAGTGTTCAAGGCCAGGTTGGAGCAACCTAGTCTAGTGGAAGGTGTCCCTGCACATGGCAGGCAGATTGGAACTAGATGATCTTTAAGGTCCCTTCCAACCCAAACCATTCTGTGATTTTATGTAGAATTTAATGTCTAAAGAAGGTGCTTTATTGGGCTTTCTCAATAGGAGATTGGTGTCCTGTTGCCCCCTGAAAAGGAGACAGTGTATTTTAGAACAATGGCACTTACTCTTTATCAGGGGATGAAGAGTAGTACGAGGGGGGAAAACACTGTGCTGAAGGCAGGCAGTATTTACAAAGCACTTCACATCTCAATAAAATGAAAGGTTTTATCTCACATACATTGTAATCAAGGAACTTTGCAGGAACTTTGCCTTTAATTTAAAAATAGTTACAATAATTAAAAGTAAGAAAAGCTGCACTCATATGATCTCAGCCATCTAAGAAGGTTCCTTAAACAAGGCATCTAAGTTTTGGTAACTAGATAAATGCCAGTTCTCAACCACATTTCTTCAGTATTATAACTTGTCAGAGTGAATACTGCTAGCCAGTCATCCAATAACACAGACACAAAGACAAGGTCTTTTCTTGAAGACCCTCTACAAACAAAGCAGAAAAGGAAGCAATTCATATTCTTCACATCTACTGGGGCATTGATTCTAAAATTCAGACCCAAATATTTGTTTTCATAATAGCATGTATTTGTGTATGCACACAGAGAGCACCACGAGGCTGCTCTGTTCCTATGTGCAGAAACATGAGGTTCAGTCCCCTCGAGAGAAGGGCAAGGCAGGACAGGGCACCTGACAGCAGCCACACCAGACTGCTAGACCCCTTCTCAGTATACCTGCTGCTCCCTGTATGGCAAACAAGTGCCAAATAACTCAACATGGAAGAAGGAAAAAACAAACGCCAAATCCCTTCCAAGTCTCCCTTCCATGAAAATACTCATGGACAGGCCCCATCCCTCTTCTCCGTAAAAGCAAAGACAACAGAAATCATACAGGAATCTCAGCTCCAGTCACTACTGAATGTTTTGACTGGGATACTTAAGGATGTAAAGTGAAACTGATTTGCAGTATTTCTAATGCATAACAGTTTAATTAGTAATATCATCTCTCTGGGCAAGCTTTTATCAATCGCATTTCAATTAAATCAGTTTATAGCTGTCTAAATATGGGTGCTTCATGAGTTCATGTATTAGTCATGAATGAAGTGTACATTTGTATGGGGGGAAGAAACATCACTAGGGAATACTAGACTATGCTAGAAGGCTGGATCAGTACTTGATATGTATTCAGAGGCGTAGTTGTAAAGGCTGCTCCTTTTTCTGCATTTATTTTTCCTCATGCGTGATAACTTGCAATTTAGGACAAGATTTTTCTCACTGGCTGCTCACATACTGATTTTGAATCTGGAAAGGGCTAGACCTCTCTTGTTTCATATAGTTCATTGCCAGCAATTTTCTCGTGTATATATATTCTGAAATGCATGGAAGCTGAGAAAAATCCAGTGTGCCTTTCTGTATCCACATAGTCTCCACAGTGCTGACAACAGTAAAACCAAATAGTTTCCTTTGGCAGCAAACCTAAACAGATATAACCTGGAAGATATCCAGGAAAGTGATATTAGTAGCACCGAAGTACAGCTCTGATAGAATCTTTCTTCTGATCCTAGAAATGCTTTTGAA
Organism: Leptosomus discolor; assembly: GCF_034619465.1. Taxonomy (NCBI): domain Eukaryota; kingdom Metazoa; phylum Chordata; class Aves; order Leptosomiformes; family Leptosomidae; genus Leptosomus; species Leptosomus discolor. Next base: position 15,340,831 of record NC_141395.1, on the reverse strand, counting down.
CCTGCTGTTCATTGCGTTTCTCATCCACTCTGCCAACATGGGAGCAATTAAAAAAAAAAATTCTACTTTTTTTTGTCAAAGGCAAGTGCGTTCCTTCTAGGTATCAAGGTAAATTAAAATCTGCTTTCTAAATCTTCTGTCTGGGTTTAGGGTTGGTTTGAGGTTTTTTTGAAAGTGAAAGTTATATGAAAGAGAGTTGAATACACAGAAAAAATACCTGCAGCCTAAAGGAAAAAATAATTCCCTCCACCTGAAATACTGCTAAGTGGTATTCATGGCCAGCTCCTGGAAGCAGCGGCCTGTGGACCAATGTGGTCCCCTAGTCCAGTCACACAGTTCACTGTAATAGTGTTTGCCTTCATATTATTACCAGTGAATGCTAACATGTGTCTTAATGTGCTGCCCTGAGAAAGGTGTTTGAGAAACCAGAAAGGAACAGGTTTCTTGTCACCCCAGAAGGCACGTAACACAGAACTCAATACACAACTAAAGCCAGACAGTGTCAGAAATGATCTTTCCTTCCATCAAAAATATGAATCAGTCAAATGTCTACATGGGTACAAATATAATGGAGAAGCATCATGTGAAAAGTCTTGCAATGTTTTGGATGCAATATTGAACATACATAAAACACAAGTGCAAGGTAAAAAAAAAAATACTTTTTGCAGCCATATAAGAGAATTTCTGCTGAAGGTACCTTGGACACCTGTGCTAGCCTCATAATTTGAAGCTTTCCTTTGGCACTCTTCCAACCCTGCTGCACATCATACTGCAATGCCTTCTGTAGTCAATGTGCACTGCTTCTAAATACATTTCCTAAAACTGCTCTTATTTTAGTTCTGTTTGTTCTAAGGGACCTTTGTGAGTCACAGGGAAGATTTAACCAAACTCCTAAAGGATAATGTCATCTTTAGATCATGCTCATTATAATTCATAAGTACTTCTCCACTTGACAGCTCTTTGGATGCAGTTTCAATCTTATGCTACTTTTTTTCTTGAGAGCCCTTTTCAATTTTCCACATTGCTAATAGAGCCTGAGGCGAAGCTAAAAATCATTTGGGCTTCTTGAAAGGATCAATAATTTTTGTGTGCCATGCATTTTAGAATACACAGCATCACTGACACAAACGCTGTCCCTGCACTCATAAATATAACACAAATAATGTCACAAGTTTCCACACAACATTTAAAAAAAATATTCAATAACTATCTGCAATCCCATGTGCAGACAGCAGTGTTAAGTATAACAGAGAAAAAAAAAAGGCTTAAAATAAAGTCACTGGAATATTGATTGAATAAATTCTTCACTAAACACTGTCATTTTCTGTGTCCTGGCTCACATGAGCGACTAGGTAGAGCTAAAAGGTCTAACGGTCTCACTACTTTTAGTTTTATACCACCTCAAAAGCTGATAGAAAAAAGTTCATTTAGCTTTCCCTGTCACCCATCCAAGCAGTCAAGGATATCTGATTGAGTGCTTAGACATGCTGTACTCAAACAGTTAGCTCAATAAATTATTCATTCAGCACCATGCAGAGCAAATTATATTTTAGGTGGACAGCATTTTTGCTCGCAGTTCATTCACTTACAAGACAAGCAAGAGACTGCAGTGAAAGAAAGGGAAGGAAAGAATCACTAATACAGAGCTGTGTTTTTCTCAATTTAAAGCTTCTAAAGAAATTGCTTACAGAGCATGCTGGGGCTGGCAAACTGAGTGCTACTCTGCTTATGTCTGTTTAACCCTTGCCAAGAGCATGTTACTTCACTTAAGATACGTTGAAGCCTCTAATAGACTGAATGGAGATGCACATGTTTCTCAGAGAAAGGGAGTGTTGAAGTAGCATTAATCAGACAATATAGCAAATGCAGTTTTACAAAAAGAATTCTCTTCTAGAGACCTATCACAGGAATGGAGTATAATGAAGAAGAGAAACATAGCAAAGAGATTCTTATGTTGCCTTTTTTCTTCCAACTATGTTCCATTCTTTGCTTCTGCCCTCCCTACTAGCATTTCCAATATAATTTAGACTGCCTCATCAACTTGCAGTGCCTATTATTTCCAACCTTCATTTTTCTTCTCCACTGCTGTATTCTTGAGATTGAATAGGAAACTGAGAATCAGCACACTCAGTACAATTCTGTAAGCAGCTCCTCCGTGCAGGCACCAGCAAATAAATGGATGTCAAGTGTTGATGTGTTAGTGTTTTGCCTCTGCCGAGTTGATCTTGCCTATACAGCGCTCAGCAGAGCAGAGCGCATTTGGTTGTATTTGCATGTCTGACTTTTAGCACAATTAAAAATACTTTAACTGCAAATGCTTCACTGAAGAAAGCTGTAATGAAAGTATCTAAAACTCATCAAAAGCCTTTCACAGAAATATTAATTTTGACCAAATACTGTTTAGAAAGTTCCTAAGGAAATAAACTCAGATTTGAACCCCAAATAATTTTTAAAGCTCTCTGCTACATCTAAGCACAAATTGAAATATCACAATATCCCACTGATTCAAAAGCTTCCTTCTTCCCCATGTGGAGATAAAGGAAAAGAAAGGAGGAAATAGGAAATGGGGAGAGAACTGTAACCTGTATTCAGAGAACAAAGTATCATAGGGCCATTTGGATGAGGCTGAACCAGATGCATGAATTAAGCCATCTCAGTGTGAGTATCTGCCCAAAACACATTTTTGTTCCTTGTCACCAGGTGGGGAAGCTCATTACCTTTTTCTCCCAGATTTTCTAGCCTGCTGTACAACCAGTGAGAGACCAATCCCTGCCCTGTTGGATGTTTTCTGCATGCTAGAAGGGACAGCTGTGCTTCAGCTTTTGGATCCAGAAGCATTCCATAGAATCATAAGTTTGGAAAAGACCTCTAAGATCATCAAGTCCAACCATCAACCCAACACCACCATGCCCACTAAACCATGTCCTGAAGTGCTACATCAACACATTTTTGAACACCTCCAGAGATGGTGACTCCACCACTTCCCTGGGCAGCCTGTTCCAATGCTTGACCACTCTTACACTAAAGAATTTTTTCCTAATGTCCAATCTAAACCTCCCCTGGCGCAACTTCAGGCCATTTCCTCTCATCCTATCACCACTTACTTGGGAGAAGAGACCAACACTCACCTCACTACAACCTCCTTTCAGGTAGCTGTAAGAGAGCAATGAAGTATCCCCCTCAGCCTCTTCTTCCCCAGGCTAAACCACCCCAGATCCCTCAGCCGCTCCTCACAAGACCTGTTCTCCAGACCCTTCACCAACTTCATTGCCCATCTCTGGAAACGCTCCAGCACCTCAATGTGCTTATTGCAGTGAGGGGCTCAAAACCACACACGATATTCGAGGTGCGGCCTCACCAGTGCCAAGTACATGGGCACAATCACCTCCCTACTCCTGCTGGCCACGCTATTTCTGATACAGGCCAGGATGCTGTTGGCCTTCTTGGCCACCTAGGCACACTGCTAGCTCATGTTCAGCCGGCTGTCGACCAGCACTCCCAGGTCCTCTTCTGCCCAGCAGCTCTCCAGCCACTCATCCCCAAGCCTGCAGCACTGCATGGGGTTGTTGTGACTCAAGCACAGGACCCAGCACTTGGCCTTATTAAGCCTCATACAATTGACCTCAGCCCATCAATCCAGCCTGTCCAGATCCCTCTGCAAAGCCTTCCTACCCTCGAGCAGATCAACACTCCCACCCAATTCAGTGTCATCTGCGATGAGGGCTGCATGCCTCTGTTTCAGTGCCAGGAAGAGACTAAGAGGCTCTGAGTAGCAGAAATGGAAGCTCCCCAGTGGGAGAGTGCTAGGCATCAAAGAGAGGAAACATGCAGGTACTGCCCACCCTGCTTAGTTGGAAAAGGGCATAACTGGAGTTATACCTAAATCAGCCTGGGAGCAAGGGTAGAAGGACTGAGAAGTGACCCACTCTCTCCCACACCAAATAATGCACATAGGTGGTACCAACTGGAGGGTTATGAGCTACCTTGAGACCCAATTAGCCCACAATTAGTGATGATTCTACTCCCCTTCCCAAGGAAGTGTTATAACTCTTCAATAATATGACTGACAACTCCCTTTCACTCTACTGATTTAGGTAAAATTTGCAAGGCAAAGTATGAGATTAACCTATGCCTTACACTTGAGTAACTTTTCCAGTCTGTGAGGAAATTGTCTCAGTTCATCACTGCAAAAGTCCAAATAAACACATCTTCTATCCTGTAGCTTGCTTTCCTCTGGCTGCATATTCCATTTGCACAAGCTGTTCCTTTGCAGCAAACCTAAATTGTTGCTCCAAAGTTTTAGGAGATATGCCTTTAATAACTCCCACATTTATTCCTCACTTACTGTGCTGCAACATTTTCATCAGATCAGCTTTCTTTCATCATTGTTTCTGAGCTCATTATTCAACATTTAGCTGAACTGAACTGCATTTACAATTCATTAGGTACTTCTGAGCCAGGGGTGATCATATGATCCAATACTTCTTGGATTTCATTGTAGCTTGTTATGTGCTGTTCTCCCATGGTTTAGTGGTATGTTTAAATTTGGCTTTGAATACCATCATTGGGAGCAATTTGTATGAATAGTACAAATTGCAAGACATGAACGATAATGTAAAGCAGCAATAGGAATCTCCACAGCATCACCTGATCAAGCCAGCATGCTAAAATGATGCTGACAAATCTCCAGTCACTTTGGTGATACAAGTCTGAACCCACTATCTGATAAATGGTTTGAGCCCACTGCTGTTAACAGGCTAAATGGCAGAGACTTCTAGCATGATGATATGTATTATGGAATCATTAAAATAAATGTTAAAGAAGAGAGAAGGAAAAAAACTTGCCTCATTTCCCCAAGTTTTTGAATAGTACATTTCCATTTCAATTCAAATTTTCATTTGTTAAAAAAATGGAAACAGGTTTTAAAGTGAAAAAAATGAACAAATCTTTCCTTCCCGCTTCTCCATTTCTCCCCCTCCAAATGGAGAGACTCATTGTCTTTTTAAACCACTACAGCTCTGAGAAAATTATAAAGATAAGAAATGAAAAAGGAAAGGGAGGGAAAGCAAGAAAATAAAGGGGGTAGAAGCAGCAGCTTAACTGCTTGGCTCTCTGAACTAATAAAACTAAACGAGATTCCTCCTTTTTATTAAGAAATTAAACTCACTTCTCAGTAACAAAACTTTTCATTTGAACTATCAAACCTTTGCATACAAAAATACTTTGAGGCATGCTTAGTCTATTTCTCCAGTGGGATTCTTGTGTACAGCAGAAGTAATTATTCCTCTGCAGCTTTTTCTCTGCATGCATTCCCCCTCTCAGTGGCTTTTGGAGTCCATGCCCTTATGAAAGGGTAAAAGGGGGTTTAAAACTGCCTCCTCCTCTTTCATATCTGCAATTACCTCTGAGATAGTTCTCAGCAAGAAGTCACACAAATCCACATTTTGTTTTCAAACAAACAACATTTAACATCCACATGTAAATTTCCTCCATCTCCTCAGCTTTCTACTTGGATAAATATTGCTCAGAGACCCATCGTGCTGCAGGTATCTTCAGCTCCAGTCGTGGACTCTGAAACCAGGACCCATCTCTAGAGTAACATCTCCCAGACCTACAGCTCCACATACTTTATAATAACATTAATCAAGTATCTCACAGAGGCTGAAAGATGGAGGTTGAGTTTCATATTGAAACTAGAAGTTAAATGGTATATGAGGAAAAAACATTTCAGGTTTCATACTGATTTCTTCCTATAATTTGTATGGCAAGCAGTTGAGCTGCTCTGCAATACCCGTTTGGTCAGCTGACTTAGATAAAAAGTTCTAGAAGTCCTGCCACCATGTTGTTTTCTCCTTTCCAGAAATGGAAAAAAAAAAAAAAAGAAGCCACCACTGACCAAATACCACACTTCTGTGTCATCCCTGGCATGGTCAGTCTGCCAAGATACACTCTATGGGACTATGGGACTAGAGAGGAGAAGAGGCAAGGTCATATTAGAAATGCTACAAAAAGCCACATCTGAAAGAACACCCTGTAATAGAAAAGATTTACACCACTAACTTCAGATACCAATTAAGAATATTTCACAGCTCATCTTGTACCAGTATTTTTCTTGATGACACATATGCACACAAAACACTAGAGAAGACATTACAATCAAAATCACGCAAGTGGATTTGTCTTATTGGCAGATCAGATTCTTGTGCGGCTCCCTGAAGAGAATGCAAGGTAATGAGATTCAGGATGAAGAATAAGATACTGTATACACCCAGAAAAGCAAGCATGAGACACCTGAGGGTAGTTGTGGATCTTTTCACTTAAGCCCTGTGTTTGCCAACAAGAATGAGCAAAGTAAGCCATGGGATATTTTACAACCTATACGTGTGGATATAGCACACAGAAGGGCTCTGGCATAGTGCCTCCAAAGTGCTGGTTCAGGGCTCTTGCTTGTCCTTTGACATACAGTGCGTCAATGTGTATTGTAGGTACGTGTGTATGCTCATGAATATTGATGTGAATCTACTTGGTTCATATTGTTTTTTCATTATTCTGCTGTAGTAACCACTTTCCCATCAAGCAGGAGGAAAATCATGTAGATTTTAGAACATGCTTGTTCAAACATTTGTATCTGTTAATTTTCCTTAATAGTTAACCTTAATTGTATTCTAGGCAATTGCGTATTTGTAACCATGTTTTATTATCAGAAATCTGATGTGATACAATACGCTAAATATTTTATCTTACAACAATTTCTCCTTTAAAAAACCCAAGAACTTAGCATATTTTACAAGCAGCTAGTTACATCCAAGGAGAACCAAAAAACATGTCCTCCTATCTTGTAAAAATTTTAATCTCGAATGCTTTTGTCATTCCATTCTCCTCCCACTCCACTCTAAAACAGAACATAAATTGAAATAATAAAAACAGTTTGCAAAATAAGACAGGTTTTGATTCAGATCATTGGAAGATAAAAGGAACAATAAAAATACTAATTCAATAAACTGAGTGCCTTTAATGTTATGTCAAAGCATCCTTTGACAAGTCTTCTGTGGTTTGACTAAGTCAGCATTTTTGAGGGGGGGAATGCAGTTAAAGGACTACGAAAACACTCTCCCTACTTCTAAAAAGGTATGCACAAAGATCCAGCAGAATCTGGGGCATAGTGCAAGTTGGTAATTTGTTCAAGCCCACACAAGAAAAAAACCTCTCTTTTCTTCTTAATGATGTCATCATCCAGCTAGCCTACTAGCTACAGTAGTTTAAAATCTTTATTTCCGCATAAGACATCCATACAGTTTTCACATGGAGGATAAGTCTGTAGACAGCATCTTTATGCCTTAGATTTAACTGCAAAATTATTTTAAAACATTCTGATCCCATGAACTCAAAATTTAGTATCTGATTATTATTTTTTTCAGATGAGATGCTAAATGCAACAAGCCCCACAGAAAGGTTCAGGGTCTGCTTTATAAAGAGGCAGTAGAAGAGATGTAAAGAAACCCTCCAGTCTTCAGAGAAGCACATTATATTCTACTAGCTCTGTAGAGGTTTTTAATACTTTCTTGAGCATGAACACCTGAAAACGACCACATAATCCATATGTATAAAATTATATTTGTATATAAACATACACATACATAAAGCATAGATAATTATCTGTGTATGTTTATATACGTATACACACTCACACCTGTGTGCAAATATAAAAGCATTCAAAGGAAATGGGAATTAACTTTGAATACCAGGTTCTAGATTTTGGACCTCATGGCTTGGAAGAAAGGACTTTCCAGAGCCAAATAAGCAATAGATACAGAAAAGTGGCTCAATTAAAGCAGATAAAGGAGGCTGTCTCTTTGAGCTGCTCATTCAGCCTGAACATGAGTGCCTACATTTAGCCTGTACCCAGGACTAAACTGTAACAGTCACTCTGTCACCCAACAACCCCTCACCAGCCAGGGAGGGGAATCAGGAAAAAGGAGAGCAGACCTGTGGGTGGAAGTAAAACGGATTTAATGAAACACCACCAATACCCACGGAGACATACAGAGTTATACTCAGCCAAATGAATATCCAGTCCTCAGGAGCAGAGAGAAGTCAGAGGAGGGGGAGTAGAAAGAACTTCAGCAGAAACCCCCATAGAACTCTCTCAGCAAACCTTCTCCCTTTACAATGACCATGACATTATGGTATGAGCTACACCTGCAACTAACTCAGGTCAGCTGCCCTGGCTGACTTGAGCCTGCCTGGCATGGCTGGCCTATGATTCTATCCCAGCCAAACAAGGACAATAAGTAAATCTGATCTGCAGTTTCATATAAAAGTATGTATTTTCCTTCTTCTAAAAGGGGCTGTGTCCCTTTGCTTGGAAGGTGATTTTCCTGAAATCAGGAGTGTTACAAGTGTTTTTTATCATTATTATAACAAAAAACCCTTGGAGTTTCCCTTCTCTTTATGCTTTTTGCAGACTTTCACTAAACAAACAATCCATCTTATCAACCACCTCTGACAGAAGAGGCAGGATTGTATCTATCAGCATGACATGGAGTGGCTGAACACTGTATTTAATCTTGAGGAAGAAGTAACAAGGGTTGCACATAGCTGGGCTGCAGAAAGCCAGGGGAGTCTGTGATGGTAAGCCTGAAGGACACAGAGGAGAGTGATACAGCACTTAAAAGTGGTGAGAATCAGAGAGGTCCTGGGAGGAAAAGCAGCTCACTGTTTGGTTTCTTCCACTTTGAGACACAGATTAGTCATTCAATCAGAGGGCTGTACAGACTAAGTAGAGTAAAAGAGGAAAAGAAAAAAAATATAAAAATGTCAGTACTTGTAGTGTGACTGAAGACAAGTTGAAAGCTAGTGAGAGAACCAACTAAATGCCAGAGACAGAAACCAGAGCCCATGGCCTGGTTACATTCCTTCTGAATGTAATCTTTCTTCTTGTCAGAAACAGCAGCAAGTGCTTGAGCAGAGGGCTCAGAAGGTGTAAGGGTAACTAATGACGCCCACTTCCAGGCAACTTCTCTGGTGTTCTTAAAATGGGACATAATCAGTACAAAGAGTCTACCACTCACACTACAGGAAAATGTCTATGTATGAATTGTGTCGTGAAATAGGGAGAGTTTAATCATAGCAGATTCCTTTAGCTCATCACAGTGTCTTTTTCTTGGTATGGCAGAGCATCAGGGGCTCACTAGCCGTCATTAAATGAGAAGTGATAGCAAGTCACAAATTAGAGAAATTCTTGGAAAGGACTGCATTCAAGATACAAATTCCTAATGACTTATCTTCAAAAAAAAATTATAAATGTCTGATTAAACAGAATATTGAAGCTATTCAATCTTAGAAAATTATTCCCTCCCCAAAAGGAGTATAACGAAGGCAATAATAAGATATAAAAATGGAAATGAATTGATTTCATCAGGGAACTGTTTGATTCCTCCGCCTCATTTTTTGTTTATTTTAGTAATTGTAAAGAAATGGGATTCTACAAATGCAACAACATCTAAAATATTATCCTGGTCTGCACAAAGGCCTGAAGGTATGCACACATACATGTCAGTAGAAAGATCTGGACATATCTATTCAAAATCATCTCAGTTTCAAGTGTTGCATTTACAATAGGAAATTGTGAACTGAATAGTCACCAGCATTCAGGAGAAGCATATTTTGAGTATTTGATGTCTCATTGTCAGGGCTGAGAGTTCTTTATTTGATTTCAGGGTGGAGGAACTAACATTTAGATGACTGGGAAAAAAAAAAAAAAAAAAGTTAAATTCCCTTAAAAGAAGGGGAAGAGGGAGAATTTCTTTTCATCAGCTCTACATATTTTTCAATATTAAAAGTCTATTAGGAGGTATAAATACTTTTCTTCCAGTTGAACCATTCTGGCTTCTGATACTGTTTGCCGGAACGTTTGACTTCAGTGAGCATACAGAGTACTCACTTCAGTTTACCGTTGCTTAAGTGCGCCATCACTTTTCTATACAATATACTGAGAATTAAATCCGCTGGACTCAACTGAAACATGTTTATACTGTAAAACCTCACCTCAATAGCACTAATGAGATTTTGGAGCCATTTGTTTTTCAAAACACAAAGGCAGGCTTTTAAATGTTACATAAACAGAGCATCAGGCACAGAAACATAATGTGACCTGAAAAATAAAAATAATTTCCCCAAAGATTCTTAGAAACAGCACTAGAAGTGCTTTCTCACTTGTTGCTTCATCAAAACTGACCAACAACCTTAGAAAACTATTCAGCCATTTCTAGAAGACAGCCATCTGAGACAAAGCTGTTACTGACCTGTAAAATACCAGTGCTCTTCTGTATTCAGAAAGCTCTTTTCTACTACCTTACTTATTTGACAGACACTTGATTCTACCAGCATTTCAATATTTAAGGGACACAGCTTTTAATCTAGCTGAAATGATACCACAACATCTAAGTAGCTTGATGTTGCAGCCTGCCAGATCTCAGGTCTTTAACAAGTTGGTGTGGTTGAAATTGTTCTACCCAGGAAACAGAAATAAAGGACAAAGGGAAGAGCAGCCATTGCTGACTGTTGCTATCAGGAGGGGGAAGACTGAAACCAGTAGTGCAGATGCGAAGGTCCAAACTCATGAAGGAACAGTCCTGTTTCTTTCCTGTTTGCACTGCAACCTGTTCCATTAGCAGCCACCAATTTTCCAAGGCTCTGGCAGAGATAAAATAGACATGACCTATTATTCTGAATTCCCCTTAAATCTCTTTTGAATTAAACCTTCCCCCCCTGCCCCCTCAGGGAAGCTTAATCAAAAAAAACAACTCATCAAACTAATGACTTAACATAGGCAGATTCACTCTAAGCCTTGTTCATTTGTATAGCTGACTTTTTCACTTTGTTTTCATCTTCTTGGTCACTCCAGAGAATGAAGTGAAGCTATGTGTTATGTGCTGCTTATTCCTAATACTTACACTAAGTATGAGAATAAGATTTATTTGCTAGTACATGTAAGAATACTACAGGAAGCAGTTCTTAATCACTCTGACAAAGCTATCATGGAGAGAGATAATCATAGGGTTGTGTTTGACTTTAAACATGCTAGTACTAGCCTCAGACTTTCTCTTTGGTACTCTGCTTCGTACAAGAATAGCCTCAATAAGTAAATGGACTTACTGATTAAGGTAGTGCTTTGGAGTACCATAAATGACTGCCACCTTCTTTCATATATTTCTGCTTAAAAATTACAGACATGGGAAGGAGGAAGGTTCTTCCATCACTATTATTTCCTAGTTGAAGAACATCTACAGATATACATAGACTGAGGAGGGCTACCAAGATGGTCAGAGGGTTGGAACACCTTTCCTACTAGGACAAGCTGAAAGAGTTGAGTTTGTTCAGCCTGGAAGAGAGAAGACCTTATAGCGGCCTTCCAGTACTTGAACGGGGCCTACAAGAAGGCTGGAGAGGGACTTTTTACAAGTGCCTGCAGTGACAGGATGAGGGGTAATGGTTGGAAGCTGGGAGAGGGAAGGTTTAGACTAGATTTAAGGAAGAAGTTCTTCACCCTGAGGGTAGTGAGACACTGGAACAGGTTTCCCAGAGAAGCTGTGGATGCTTCATCCCTGGCAGTGTTCAAGGCCAGGCTGGATGGAGCCTTGACCAGCCTGCTCTAGTGGGAGGTGTCCCTGCCCATAGCAGGGGAATTGAAACTAGATGATCTTTGAGGTCCATTCCAACCCAAACCATTCTATGATTCTATTCTATGATATATAAGTACTAAACTTTACTACCTTCAGTATCAGCTTAGTGAGTTTCCTATTTCTCACTTAAGGACTATTCCTAAAAACTTTGCATTCCTTGAGGGTCAAAGGATTGGTTTACCAGTCCCAGACTAGAACAGTCTGGTTGTTCTCATCAAACTAGCTATTTCCTCAAAGACACCAAAGACTGCCACCAGTCAGTGACGCACTTATAAATGTGCTGAAGAACCAGAAGATGCATTTGCACTTGTACATAGTCTTCAGAGCAGAGATTTTGCTGTTATCATCACTGGCATGAACAGATCCTCCCACTAGGATGAAGACCTTGTGCTTCACACTTACTAACACAGAAAACCCATTTGTAAACTGAAGGAGTCTAAATCAATTACCCTTCTCTGTGCATCTCATGGAAGAGAAGAACATGCATTTCCAGCTGTGAACTGTTTTTCTCCCTGCCTGAACACAGAATTCAGTGCCTGTCTTGGAATTTACAAAGCTTAGCTTGAACATGACTTTATAGATTTGCCCTAAATTTCCTCTAAGCTAAGATTATAGTTTCCCTTAATGTAAGAAATAAAAGGGAATAACCCTTCTCCTGTGCAGTTCTTTTGGCTATCTCAAGGCAGTACTTTACAGTCATATTTAACTGGTTATTATTCTTTAATTTAACATGAATGCACCATTTCCATCACACGATTTTAGTTTAGCACCAGTACAGACAGCTCTTGTAGGGAGATGCAAGTTAGCTCTGCTCACATGCCATATAGAAATGACTGGAAAGGCACAGTGCTTTAAAAAAAAAAAAACTTTTGCTTTCCTGGCTCACAGCCAACCACCCCATAGCTCACATTGATGACCGCAAAATTGTAGATTTACACAAAGATCGTAAAAGTTGCTGCAGGTAGTAGACCCCTATGGAAGTCACCAGGAAGACCCAGCACAATCACAATGGGTTAGAGACTCCATTATTCATTGATGCAGTCAGAACTTTTAAAAGAAGTGTGCTAACAGCATTGTTGTTTATATTAAGTTACTGCGCAGCATAAGGGCCTCTTTCTCTAACCCCTGTTGTTAGATGTAAGTCTGTATACACTAGAAGAGATGAACATTTAGCCCTAATGAGATAAACCAAATAAACTCAAGCTCAAAGCAATTAAACATATCACCTAATGATGCCCATGAAAACTTTCAAAAAGTCAAGCATCAAACCCAGGCCTTTCAAATTTTAAGATGGTGCCTCTCCCCTGACACCCACACTTTCATCCTAACACTTCAGGGTTTTATGTTAATTTTCATATGCTACATTTTTCAGTGCAGCATAAAAACAGATAATTGCACTTGTAATCGTGGTGTTCCCTTGTAAAGTCTGTCAGGTGTTAGAATACTGACCCCAGCGCCTGTGCTAATTAGATGAAGTTGCAATAAAACAGGCACTATAAATCAGATGCTACTAAGGTTGGGGGCGGGGGAGGTTGGAGAGGGTAGGAGGAAAATCTGTTCTGTTATAGCTCTGACTCACTGTCTGCTTGTAATCAGAGAAAGGCTGTCAAATCAGGACTTCCTTATTTAATTCACACAAGTCATTGATGTCCAGACCCAATGACAGAATTGGTGGGGTTTGGATCAAGCCTGTCAGAGCAAGTGAAATAACATGTATTTGCTATGAAATGGGATGAGTCATGGCGGTTGATACCGCCTTCCATAAGCTAAAGTGGAAAATGACTTATGATTTAGTGAGAAGACCTTTTTTCTATCTATTCTGCTGAGGTCTCAAGAAAATAGGCCACTTCTTTTATATTGGTTGACTTTCTGTCACGATCTAAGAAGAGTGAGGAACATGGTAGTTAGATTTCAGAAAGGGGAGGTAAAGCAACTGAGGGCAAGGTTGCACTGCTATCCCTCACCTATCTTACTTTTGCTAGATTTATTTGTTTCCAAAACTACCAGATTTGCCACTACTCAATTTTCACTATCCTTAAGTGCTGAATTAAAGACTTTAGTCACAGGTGTTGTTCATCTGAATATAGCCTTTACTTTGTCTATTATGATAACAAGACTTACAACCACTATGATTCTACAAGATATTATAGTTAGGACAAAGATTATAATCATGCTGCTATCACAAGAATATAATGGTGGCCTAATGACAACCACTACAACACCTCTTACTATTGACTACAAAATTAAAGCATACAATTAAGTGTATGGTCAAGCGTCCTTGGCCAGGAAGGATCCACTGTGCCAGCAATGCCCTTCACCAGCCCCCAGCCAGGGTACAGCCTTATAAAGACAGTGTTACCTAGGCACAGCTAATCAGTGAATTCAAAATCAACATCCTGTTCTGGTTGCTCTGTCACAGCCTGCACCCCGACAGTCCTATGACAATCTGTGTGCAGATCAGCTAATGGTAACCCCGTCATATGGGGTTCAGACACACCACCTTGCCCAAAGCCAACCACAGCTCCTGAGCAAAAGTGCAGATGAAAAGCACATCTCCGTTGCTTGTCTGAAAAACAGTTTGGATTTTTGCAAACACTCACTGATGAATGTGGGTGTGTAAAGGGGTTCGTAATCCAAACTCATAATGATGCAGTAGATAGACTACCGCAACTCATGCACACCCCCTCTGAGGGAGGCCGCAGGGAACATCACCAGCTACCAGATGTAGATTTCAAAAAGAGACGGGTTTATAATTTTTTACAGAGACTGTTTGTTTGGACTATCAGCTTTTCAGATCATTTAAAACATTTTCTGTAATGCTTGTAAAAAATTATCACAATGTAATCCTATGTGTTATAGTGGCTAGTATTCACCTCATCTCAATAGAAGGACCCAGGAAACAGAACAACTGTTGGTAAAAGATTAAAAGAGAGCAAAAGGTGTGCAACTTTAACTTAGTATATTGTCAATAAGTTGGAGACAAAGTTGCCATAGAGTATGACAAAAGAACAGGCCAATGCACTCGCATATGATGTACTCAAAAGGAACAGCAACCGTCAGAAAAATAAATAGTTCTTCGTACTGACAGGTACAAACACATCTTGTATTGCATAAATTGCCAGACAAGTTTTAAGGAAAATAAACTTCACAGGAGAACAATAACAAGGATTTACACACTGGATGAACTGACTTCTGAGGAAAAGATGATCTGAAATTCAAGTACAAGTCATTCCCTTCATTTTCAGGAAGTTTAGACCAGGTCCTAGATGAACTGAGTCTGTACAAGAATTTGGTGAATAACTGCCCAAGAATAATGAGAATTAATATTACATATAAGATGAGCTCTGCACTTAAGAAGCAGAGCTGGGAAAAGGGAATTTGATAATCTATAAATATTTGAATGCTGCAAGCTACAACTGATGGAAATTCATCAAATTTTCATTTTCTTTTACAAATAAACAGTCTCTGTGAAAAATGCCGTAGCTGTTTAATCTTGCTAGGGGTTGCTGAAGGAGGTTCTTCCTCTAAAATTAAAATGCAAACTATTTTGATACAAATCTAAAAAATGGTAGAACAATACAAACTAACCCCTCAGAATTTTGGGGGACAGGTAGGCAGAAATCCCACAGCACTGTTCTCTTTGTAAGGTTTCTCTTCTACCTTCTCTCTGCTATTCTGTTTAGTGTCCACGTAAGCAGTTGCACCAAGGTTAGGGCAGCCTATGGGCAAAGTGCCCACCAGAATCCAATACTTCCAAGTTCATATTCTATTTTTGCAGAGACTTCATAGGCAGCTTTGGACAAAACACTTCAGCTCCCCTGAAGCACCAGTCTCTGTAGAGGCATCGAAGTTCCCCCTCCTGCTGACATGACTGTCCAGGAGCAGATGGACAGATGCCCACCGAGTATCTGAGTACGCAGCATCTTGCACAGTCCAGAGCGTGTGCTCTGGCTAGTAGAGGTTCACTGTGGGCATCTTCACAGACATGTAGAGACCACGGGAAGACCATGAACCCTTACAGCTACTATAAAGCCACCATCATTAGTCATAGAGGTAGTTTCCCAAGGAGTGTTTAGAACAGCAGGTGCACTACAAGTGCTCCCAAGGCCAGCTTTAGAGGACCATATCCTGTGAACAGAAGCTCCCTCTCCATTTTGCTTGTTATTTCTGTTGGGTTTAGCTAACCCTTTGCACTGTGGAGAATGTGTGCTCCTCAGCTCATTATCCTGTGGGGCAGGCATTTCTCATAATCTATTAAATATTTAGACCTTCATATAGCAAGTAATGCTGCTAACTTGTTTGACTTAAATTACACCCCACTGTCAAATCAAATTAGCAAAGATTTGGGTAAATCTACCTTTTAAAACAAAAGCTGATTTTCTCCATGTTCAGCCATTTGTGGGATTAACTTTTTTAATGGGTTCTTATGTGCACAGTGTTTTTGTTTTCATGGATACTAGAAGAGGATGAATTATTCATCAGGGGAAAAAAAAATCTACTACATGCATTTTCATAGCATATTTAGTCCCTTTTGTCCTATTCATAAATCAATCCTGATTACTACAAATGAATACGTTACTACTAATGGTTCACTGATGACTCACTTGGACCATTAATTCAGACCTCCTCACTGAGTGCATTAGGAAGCTGCCACTAGTACTGGGAAATTGGGAGAAGATGCTTTGTGACCTCTCCTCTTCGCCTGCAAAGAACGGACTCCATCTCCTGCTCCTTTCCTTATGTCTAATTTTATAGACACACTAGATATTCTTCAATAAAAAAAAATGCCATTTCCCTTCCTGCTCCAGTGATAAATTTGCATTGAAGGAAGGAAGAAAGTGGCCTTATTAATGCTCAGTAGGTTGTTTTGATGACCTAGAAGGAGGACAGAGAGCAATGGCTCATAGTATCTACATCAGAAGTGGCGGCAATTTAGGCCCAAACATATAGAGACTTCACTGAACTAATACGAGAATGAGTACAGCTGTGTCACTGGTGACATAGATCACAAGGCATTTGTCTCTGTTCTTGGACTGCTGACGAGCTGTCATCAGTGAAGAACCATTGTCATCGAGGAACAATGCCTCACCATTTAGGGCAGAAGTAAATGGGACTTGCCAGTTCTTATGCAGGCAGCACAGCATTTATCAACTCCTTATTGCCCAGCTGGGAATGAGGAGAGGATTCTACCCATTTGAAAATTATTATTATTATTTACTACTGTATTGGCAACACAGCGCACTGAATAGTTTTAGAAGAAAAATTTATGCTCCAGAATTCCTAAGGGCCAACACTCAATCCTTCTCAATACACACAATAAAACAGAGAATGAAAAAGCATTTATTTCCTTTCCAGTCCAATTGCTACTGTGCCACAATGGTTAGTATTGAGTACCATTCTGTTTCATGCGTTGGAGTTCTATGCTAAACTCTAATTACCGATGTCAAAAGGGAAGTGTTCCCCAGAATGGTACAACTGCTGCGGTTGTTGCCACCTATCTTTTGAGTATTTCTGGATATAAGGCTGAGAAGAGTGCATTGTGTCCCACTGCAACTCTAAGCTCTTTTATCCCGTAAAAGATCACACAGATCCCAGGCAATTAACAGTTTGGAAAAGAGTACATTAACATCAGCCACTAAAAACCTTTTATAGTCTAGAATGGCATTGAATGAGCAATTAAAAGTTAGCTTTTCCTTGTTGTTGCTCTTGGGAATCAGTGATGCTTATTAAGAATATCCCTTAACCTCATATTTGGAGTTATGTTGTCCAGCATGGGAACAGTCTTGGCATGTTATAAGCTAATCGCTGGCGTCTGATGTTGACTATGACAGGAGGGAGTCACTGCTCTGTGACTCCCTCCTGACACAGTCCAGTGCCTACATCCAACTCATCAGTAAGCCAGACTCTGTGGTCAGGAATCTGGACTTTCCTGGCCCACTACAAGAACACCAACACAATCCTGGAGCTGAAACAACCTCCAGATCTTGAATCACAGTGATGTTGATGAATGTTACTTTAAATTTAGTTACTTAAGTAATCACCGTTCACAAAAAAACAGAAATCATTGAGCTGCTGTTATCCAAAACCTGTTTCAATTAGGCTCAAACTGAGGGAAAAATCTACTAGTTCACTTAAAAACCCATTTGCACCCTAGTTCACTAGAAACTTCCATCCACAACACACCACCACACAGGGGTCTGATTCCAAGCCTGACTCCTCTCTCTGATTTGGCATGTGCACAGGATGAGGACAAAAGTTACACTGATATTCTGCCACTGATACAGAAGGAGACTAAGGGACTAGTGCCACTTTTGCCACGTGAATCATTCCTTAACACTTCTTTCTAACGCTAAAGCCTTCTCAACTAGGAAACAGTCTCCAAATACATATACAGCGTCTAAAAAAGGAGTAGAACAAGCACCTCTTCCAAAATTATTTCCACAGACAACTTCTGCCATGGGAGAAAGAAACCTTTTTGTCACAGCTGTCCATGAACTCATCACATCCTGTTGCACTGTCTGTAGCACACTTCTGGTATTTGGAGTTAGTCAATGCATGTGCAGGTTGAGACCTCTGGGGCTGCACTAGAGGCTGAGAGTTTGAACACTGATAAGGTCTTCATTATGGTAGAGAAACACTGGATAAAATAACAGCTACCATTACCTGGAAAAGCACTTTGTCTCTCTGAGCTCTGTATCTTATTTTCAGTTAAAGTACTACAATTGCACATTCAAAAAATCAGCTCTGCAGGTTTTTAATTAACAAGTTACAAAATACAATAATAGTTGAACCAACCAGTACTCTAATACAATAATAGTATTGTAAATAGGTAGGTTCATACAGACTTTCACTGCTTTATTCAGAACCTATGTTCATAATCTCCGAGAGCAAACTTCTGTAGGAAATGCACCAAGTTATCTGAGTTCCAGCATATGTTTGTAAGAATGTAGAGAAAGAGCTAGTGTCATGCAGAGGCAAAACACAGCCAGAAAAATGGAGGTTCCTCTCCTGGAATACAGATCAGGCAAGATCTTTCATGACATTTACAAATGGCTTCACGCTCTCTCTTTTACTGTTACTTTCCTTTATTTTTGAAGCAAATACCAGCTAAAATCTGAAATATTTTCAGTGTATCTATTTAGAAGGGCAGTTAGATCACCATGCTATGAACTACCATTATTTTTTTAACTGCTTAACAGAACAGATAATTAAAAATAAATAAATCAATGTTTTGGCACCTCTTTTTTCCCTCTAGATTCTATATTGCATTGTTTTCATCATTTAAAACATCATCAGTTGCACTGATCCAGTGAACAGATGGCATTATCAGCCCACAAGAATCTGCATAGGGCAATTGGAAAACTCAGAGACAAGATTAACACAAGGAAATTAATTATGAATTATATCAGTCCAGCACTGTGTACAAAAAAATTCTTATTTTCCTCTGACTCTACAGAGACATGCTAATAGGTCTACTGATGCTTCCTGCAAGTGACGCAGTCAAAGCCTCCAAGAATTGCCTGTAATTTTAAACCTTTATTACATCAGGATTATGCTATTCCTCTCTCCTCTTTCTTGGTTTGAGTTGAGCGAGTTTAGTTAAGAATGAAAAAAAACAAAATTCCATGTCTCTTAAACACACTTTACTGACAGCAGAAAGAAAATGTTCATGCAGATCTACCAATTCTTTCGTCTTTCGCACCCTTCCTGTCTGCGTAGACCCAGAAGACAGCTGCCCAGCGAGAACCACATCCTACAGACATCACACAAATGTGGCCCTTTTACCAGTAAGACAGCAGCAGCCTGAAAACGTGAATGCTACAGAACCGGAACATCTTTCCCCAATTCTGGGGTTGGAAAAACCCAGCAGAGTCATTTATTTTTTAAAAAAAGCACAGTGGGTTACCTGGTGCCCTGTACAGACAGCCCACTTGCCTGAACACTTGGTAGGACTCCAGAGGCTGGGAGGCTAAGGGAAAGCAGATGCATACAGAGAGCCTCTGTCATGTGTGATGCTGGCAGATACACCTGCAGTTCTGTGTTTCTCCCATTCTCATCTCTTTCCGAGCAGCGGGCGGGGGGGGTGAGACAGTAACTCAAGTTTGCCAAGCGAGCTGAAACCTGTCACATCTACAGAAAATGCATTTTGGGGTCTAAAAATAAATAAATGCCATCCCACACTCCCACTGCCTTCGGATTCTTATTCATATTAGTGTTCAGCTAGCTGAACTCCCCTTGCTTCAAATAGCAGCAGAGAAAGGGGAGAGATGGCAAGAGGAAATGGGGAGTAATCCACGGATTTAGAAACGATGACATACAGCAGGGCAAATATGAAAATGATCTAACAGCAGAGCATGAGATGTGATCCCACCATATGGGATCAACTCAACTGACCCCAAAGGACTTCTTTTAGATACTTAAATGTACTATCAATGCGAGAATCTATCTCCAGGCTTGCTTATGATACACTGCCTCAGTTTCCCATTGCTAAAACAATGATTACAGTGATTAAAAAACATTCACCAGTCCTACACTCGCTGGGGTGCTGGCAGAAGCCCCTACACGCCATGTGCTGGGAGAGCTTCACAAGTGTGTTGTTCTACCCAGAATCACCATATTTTCCACTTGAAGTCTATACTTGTACAACTGAACCACACACATCTGAAAACAATTTGTTCTTGCTGTTAATTTATATGAAAAATCCTGCTGCATTTGCGTGATATTAAGAGGAAAAAAAAAAAGAAAAAAGATGTCCAAGCAGACAATGTATTTGATATTGAGATGATAAAAACCCTGGATAGATTCCTGTGGGCTGGCGATGCCATCTGCCTAGGGGATGCAGAATCCAAAGACCACTGTAGTCCGTGGAAAGACCATCTTTAAGACTGGTTCAAAGCCAAGGAGTTGAGTCAAACCGATTGAAAGCTAGATAATGGTAGACATGCAAGAGAGGCACTGATCGGCAGTGGGTCATTCACAGCCTTTCTCACAGGAAATCTCATTATTCTGGTGCTTGGCTGCTGGCTGGTTTTAAACCACGACAGTACCATTTCTTCATTGTTGCCTCTGAAGGCAAGAAAGAGCTAACATTTATATGTTTTTTCTCTCTGTATGGAACTAAAAGGAAGAAAGTATGTCTGAATACTAGTCTCTTGTAAATAACATTTAAGTACTGAAGCCAGAGGAAAAGCCAGGGATGTATGTCTGAGCCCATTTACTCAGCCTGCAGGCAAATGAGCTGCAAACTGCGATCAGATGATCAACATTCTACCTATTTCAGCAGATCTCTTCAAAACTTAGCATTTCTGACCACACGGATAGAAAGGTCACTGTTTAAGAGACCTCCTGCCTTTACCACTCTTGACCTGACAGGTCTCGTTCATGCTGTTACAAGTCCCAAATACAAGTACTGATCTCGATGGCCTCAAGTATCCAGAGTCAAATATTCTCCTGTAAGTTTTCACTTACACTTGTCTGACTCCTGTATAGTTACTGTCAATTTAGATCACTGCAAAGGAAGACTAAAATCACAGTGAACACTTTTGTTGCTTAAAAAAAGTCTCCTTGTTCAAGAAAACATGTTTTCTTCAAATTTTTTTCTATTTCAAAACAAACAGAAATACAGACACACACTACCTACTTTTTAACTGAATAGAGTTATTAAGGACAGTGTCCTATAAGGCCACATTGACATTTACTGCAGAGTAGTGGATCGTACATTGACATATTTCAATAGGAAGTTCAATAGATCTGATTCTACCACGCATTGAATTTCTACAGCTTCAACTGACAGTTATGACCAGGTTTAAGCGAAAGGCTTGAAATTTTCGTGATCAGGTAGCAAGTGCTAGTGAACTGGGATAAATAATGCTAGTGGTTCTGTGGGAGGAAGGGGAGTCCGTGTTCAGGAACAGAAATATGTAATCATTTCTGAGAATAACTCTTGCAACAGGAGTTAGAAGCTGCCACTTCTCCAGGAGGTGTTTTAATCTGCTACATCTTTCTGGCCATGTAAGAAAGATCCAAATAAAGGGGAGGGGGCCAGAATATGTAAAATAACAATGTAAAAAAGCAAATAGGAAAAATAAGACACACAACATCGAAGCAGGTAAAGGATCACTAACCAGGAATGCTCCTGCGATTCTTTTCTGCAGCTGCAGACTAGCCCTGAACTGCTACATCAAAGTGGTTGGGGAAAACATAAGCTCATTTCTCTTTTCATATTTTCACTATTTCCCCCTCCCTCCAACTTTAAAAAGGAAAAAAGAAAAGGAGAAAAAACCCTGCACTTCACAATTGGAAATCTAGATTTACCCAAGCTACTAATGGTTCCAGATCACAGAATATGCTGCTAAAGGGCAACTAATTTGTCATATAGTGGGGCAGGCTTTGTGTCTCCTTTGCATCACCTGATAAATGTAGAACTTTCAGTTCCCCCAGACACATACGCAACACATTTCCAATGTTATGTACACGGCTATTTATTAATTTTCTAGTAACTATTATCCTGGGGAGAAATCCTATTGCCATTCTATTTACCTAATGTAATAAATTATTGCAAAAAGCAAAA
The DNA here is from genome assembly GCF_034619465.1 of Leptosomus discolor. Lineage (NCBI taxonomy): Eukaryota > Metazoa > Chordata > Aves > Leptosomiformes > Leptosomidae > Leptosomus > Leptosomus discolor. The sequence goes on along the minus strand of NC_141395.1, from coordinate 15,318,577 downwards.
TGGGAGGAATTTCTTATGTTTTATTAGTATTTGGTAATTTTCATCTTTCCATTGATGTCTACTGACCCCTAGCCTGTAGCTGTGTTTCAAAGCAGTTTCTTTAGCAATTCTTTGTTTAATTAAAAACTATTACCAAAGAGGAACCTGGAATCAAATATCTCAGTGGTGGGGAAGATTTTGACTTACTCAGGACTTTTACTTCACAGAAACTAAATTGGGAGAGGAGAAACATTTTTAAGAGTTTCTTAATTTAGAGGCAAGGAAAAAAAACCCAAATTAGATCAATGCCATGTCAAATACTAGGAAGAAGACTAAACAAGTTTCATTCTTCCTCCCGGAAGCATACTCCTTTTCCCATGTAAATAGTGTCTCCAGTTCTGTTCTTGTTGCAAAACCTGTCAGAAACAAGCCTGTTGAAGCCATGGTAAATATACCAGTATAGGCATCTGAACACTATTCCTTTGGCCAAACTGTTCACATTGAGGAAGGCAGAGAAGCAATGCTTTTCCATCTGCACTTTGGCTTTTGAATAGACGAACCTCAGCTCCTGACAGTGGCCTGCCCTGAAGCTTCCCATTTGTGGAATCTGGTAACTTCTTTTGGAAAGTTTACTGGGTACCTGGGAGCTCAGTAATCCTTAAAAGCAATGGCATTTTTATGTAGCTGTTTAAATATACTTCAGGATACTACTTATAGGCACATAACATTCAATATTTTTGCCCATATATAAGCTTTCTTAGCCCAAAACTAAGGAAGGGCGCACAGCTTCCCTGAGCTGCAACATGCAGAGATGATTTATTTAAGAAGGTGATGAATTTTCATACTGGAAGCAATTATCGAGGTCCGTCCGCACACACAGATATCTTCACATGCGAATCTAACAAGGTTTCTAGGGAATTTGTAGCTATTACAGATTCACAGGCTCCTTCACTCAGCTCCTGGGAAAGCACTTACAGCTGATTCCATGCTAATTCATTGCTCAATGAATAAGTAAAATCTGTACAGTATAATAAAACCATTGATCATTATGCTTTAAAAAGATTGACTCCTAAATATTTAGGAAGCAGCGTGTATTCAGTGGAAATGTTTATTGGCACTGGGAAATTAAACTGTCACCCGTGAAATAGTAAAACTCATTAATGCAGAGTTTCTTTTTAAGTGTTAGGAATTAACTTTATGAGTGCATCAGTAATGGCAAGCCTCAGCCTTAAATCGCCTGCCGTTTAGTATTCGTGAACGTTATTAAAACATATTAACCGTAATTTAATTGACTGGAAATTAAAAAAAGGAGGAAAAAGAAAAAGGAGGGCAGGAAAAAGAAAAGAGCTGCCCGCCTTCAGCCCGGTCTCTCGCTCAAAGCCGCGGGGAGCGGACAGCGGGGGGCGGCGCTGGAGCGCCCCGCAGCCCCGGGCCCGCACCGCACCGCGCCGCGCCGCGCCGCGCCGGCCGCCCCGCGCCGCCGGCGGGACAACAGCGCCCTCTAGCGCCCGCACCGCCCGGCGGGGCCCCCGCCCGCCCGGCTCCGCCCGATGGGCCGCGTCCGGGGGGGGGGCGCCGGCGGGGGAGGCAGCGCAGCGCGGGGCCCCGCTCCCAGCGGCCCTGGCCGCCCCCTCACCGCCCCGCCCGGCGCTTTCCCGGGGTGGGGAGCGGGTCACGGAGCATCTCCTCCTCTGGGCTCCGGGGCCCGCCAGCGCCGAAGGTCCCCGGCCGCACCGCGCTCGCCGAAGCGCCCGTAGAGCCGCCGCCGGCGCCCGCCCGCCGCGGCACCGCAAAGCCCAGCGGCGAGGGAGGCTCCTGCCTGCGGAGACGGACCCCGCCGGCACCGCCCGCAGGGCCAGCGGCAATACGTGGGAAACTTGGGATCTCCCGAGGAAGCGGGACCGACCAGCCATTTCCCACCCGGGATGCTGCGGGAGGAGCGGGGGCGGCGAGCGCTCCCCGGCACCCAGCCGCGCCCGTGGGAACCGACGGCACCCGCCGGGCCCGGGGACGATGCCCGGTGCCACCAGCGCTGCTCTGCCAGGCTGGAGCGAGGCTGCGCCCGCAAAATCCCGGCACCCCCTGGCTCATGCGGGAAGGACCGAGCCCGGCCAGCCCGGCCGGCAGAGGCGCACGGCCCCGGCCCGCCCGGCGGCCCGCAGCTGGGGCAGGGCCAGCAGCAGCGACACTGGCCGCGAAAAACATGCGGGCAGCGGCAGGGCAGAAAACCGTGCGGGAAAACCAGCGAGCGGCTCGCCGCAGGCTCCGGCGGCTCCCGTTCACTTCCACGTCCACCCCGGCAGGACGGCGGCGAGGCATCCCCCCTCCGGCCGCAACTTTGCCTTTCTAAGCTCCATTAGCAAACCAGAGCGGGGCTAACTTTCTTAGAGGTCACGTTGCAATAACCCCCTTTTTCAGGGAGTTTTTTCTCACCTTTTCCCCAACCCACCCACCCCACCCCTAGGCAACTCCTTGCTCTCCCGCTACTCACAATTCGTTGCAGTTAATCCCAGGTGCCAAAAACTGAAGAGCAGCAGAGCGAAGCCCCCGAGGGCTCGGGAATCCATGTTCAGCCCCGGAGGGGGAAGCCAGCCGCCCGCCTGTCTCCCCCGGTCCCGGTCTGCGAGCACCTCTCAGCCTCGGTGCGCTCCCTCTTCCTCCGCTCATTTACTCCATCGAGCATCCAGGCGCTCCGGGTGAAGGGGGAGCCGGAGCTGGGGTCGGCCGAGGGACCCTCCTCCGCGGCCCTTGGAGGAGCCGCTCCGAGCGCCGGCGGCAGCGCCCGAGCCGAGCCCGCTGCCCCGGCGGCTGCCGCGGAAATTCACCTTGCGAGCCGCGGCTGGGAAGCGGCAGCCGGGCGCTGGGCACCTCCTTATAGGCGAGAGCCGCGCTGCACTCCACCTCCTCCCAGCCCCCTGGAAGTCACTCCTCCTCGCCTTCCAGGGAGGATCCTTATTGAAATCTTCACGCGTTGTTGATAAGCATCAGAGTCACGGAGTAAACCAGATGCCTGGAGAAAAGAAAAGAAAAAAAATCTTCTTTTTTCTTTTCTTTCTTTTTTTCTTTTTCCTTTCCCCCTGCTTTGGCTACCGCTGTTGCTGGAACATTTTTAAGCGTCTCCAGCTCACTTGTTTGTTTGCTTATAAATACATATATTACATACACATACATAAAATATACATGTATATCCCGGCATGTACAGCCCGACGAACCCCAGCCCCGCTCCCGGGGCTCAGCCTCACTCCCAAGGAACGGGGATGGAGCCTCGGACGGGGCTGATGCTTGATCCACTCTCCGTCGCGGCTCGTCCAGAGCCTCCCTGCCCAGCCCTCCTGGACGGCGAGCAGAGGTGGCCCCGGGGGTCCCAGCAGAGCCGCGGGGAGCTCTCGTTGCACACACACACACACACACACACACCCCGAAGAGGAAGGCGGCCCCCGGGGCTGCGAACCGGACCGGACCCGCACCCAAGGGCTGCAACCCCCTCCTGGCTGGCGAGGGTGACGCTTGACAAAACCGGGTTTCATGACTGATCGACTGATTACCCGACTGCTCAGCAGCTGAACGGGCCGGGATTACCTCCCAGAAGGGGGGTACGGGAAAGCAGAGTTTTGCAAGCACCCTGCCTTCCCCTCGCCGTCTGGGCGCAGGCAGCGGGAGCAGCTCTGAGCTGGCACCCTGCGCCGTGCCCAGCCGCCTCCCTGCGCGCCGGCACACACGGGAGGCAAACGTCCTTTCAGGAGCTCCAGCTTAATCACGGCTGAGATCTAACCTTGCTGCTTTGCTGCGGCGTCACCCCACATCAATAGAGTGCTGCATCAAAGTCAGGTCAAAATTGCATTAGCGATTCCGCTGTAATCTGCAAGGAGAGTGTGTTTGGACCGTTAAAGTCTTTGTCGGGGGAAAGTTGCTGGTCCTCGGCCGTAATCCCTCGCAATGGTGAGGAATAATCAGAAGAAATAGACTGTTCACCGAAGCCATCCCGATTTGCCAATGGAAAGCCGAGGTTTAAATTGCTGTCATGCTGTATTGTAAGCCTGATGTTAAAAAGTAAGGAGAGTGGAGGAAAGACATCATGCTTAGCTATTAGGTACAATATCAAAGAGAGGTGTCAGGGGGGACATCTTAGCTTTAAAGGAGCAGTCAGCTTGGAAAGCAAAAGTCCACGTTTAAAAAATGACCTAATTATTTCACCTTCTGTTGTTACAAGTGACACAAGTGACACAAGGTTAAACAGGAAGGATAGCTGCCTAGCACTGAGGCTTTCAATCAGAGTCAATAAAGGATTTAGTCAGACAAAACCAAGACTTAGGAGGAACTTAAAAGCCTAACGAGCTCTCCAAGTCTTTCATTTTGGGCTTTAAATACATCTGCACACACCTTGGTTTCATCTTTGCTCATGCAAAGACCTGACTCAGTTGCTCTGTGCTTCAATTACTTCTGAGCCCGGTAAGATTTCAGAAACTAATGATGGGAGTCAGTCCAAGGCTAACGCATCTACATGAGGTGTCTGCTTTCCCTTCCAAAGGCCCTAACGGAAGTGTTTGACTGATCATCCAGGAGACCTTTGTGTAAGGGCATAGCCACCATCTTCTCTGAGCAGGTCCATTTTTGAAGGTGGTGAGCTGTGCTCATTTCCCTCACTGCATGGGAGGAGAGAGAGGGTCTCACCGTATGTTTTTTCTGATGCTGGTCAGAAACATCTCCTCCATATAGATCATATACAAGACTCTGGCCCAGAAACTAAGAACCGTATTGCTTTGCTGTATTAGGCCAGAAGGCTGGAGTATTGAGAAAATTATGTTATTAAATTGGCTTTTTCAGGTGAGTAATCAAGCTTTAGAAGTGCTAGCAGTGCTTCCAGAGCTACCACTTGAGTAAAGCTGAGCAGCAGAATATATCAGAAAGCTTAAAGCCAGAGTGGATTTGCTCTGGAGACACACAAGCCTTTGACACACTCACAACTTTGCAACTACATGTTCTGAAATTAGCAGAGGAATTCAGAAGGAGGAGATTAAATATGTTTTGTTTTGGTTTTTTTTTCCCCCCAAGCTTTCCTTTTAAAACATATTTACAATTAAATGGACTGTGTTTCAAATATTTTCAGTGTCTCTCTAAACTATCTGGCACAATGGTACATTTTTTAACTGACTCACTGAACTAATTAGTGGCTTGTTTATAGGAAAGCAGATGTGTAAATGAGCTATACAGACTAATTAAAAGCTATCAGTAAATATGAGCACAATCCTGCAATGCATCCCAGTGGTCACCAATACAGATCCGGCTGCAGGATCTGGACCCTGGTTACACCACTGCTTTTCAAATCACACTTGTAAGACACACCTCTTCCATAAACTCCTTTGTGTCACAAATGTCAGGCAGGTGCCTTAAGACTTATGAATGTTTGGGTGCAGGAGTACTACAACTGAGAAGTTATGACCAGAGTGGAGGGCTATGCAGCTGTTTGTTGCAGGAAATTTTGTAAATTATGTCATGTTTAAGGGCTTTTTGCCAGAAAGATTTTTATTAGAGTAAATTTATTAATCACTATTAAAGTTGTTCAAACAAAGTGTGGCTTTTCCTCAGCCACAGATCTGGGTACCTTGGGTTTCAAGAAAAATCTGTTGTTGATTTAGTTTTAGTGTATCTGGACTTTACTCCAAATGACTGTGATGGTTGCCACTGAAGGCATTGCAAGCCTCCGCAATGAGTGAAGGCATTTAGCGATTACTCCTTTCTAACTCAGTGCTATCTCCTTTCAAACTCTCCACTTCACTTGGGCACATGTTTTCTCCTCCTCAATGAAAACAAAGCTGACCTTAGCAGTGAAGACCCTGAGATATTTCCTTTCAATTCCTGCCTCTTCTTTGACACATTTCATTCACAGCCTTTTGCCAGTCACTTGATGTTCACCCCCTGTTTGTTAAATACAGGGAACACACATTTCCTCACTTCGTACAGATGGCAGGAGAAATAAATAGCCTCATGCCTGGCACATGTTCAGAGTCTGCAGTGATGGTGATCATATGAGAACCTTTATAATTCCAGCGGCAACGTAGACCATGATTAGGTCATCTGCGACTGTATAGAAAAGGCTGCATTAGTTCTGGGTGAGAAAGCCTACCATGGACATGCAGTTCTCCTCCCCGATGGCAGCTGAGTGCCCATATTAATGCTGCTCAGGACACAAGCAGTAGATGACCTGGGAGAGGAAGGCAAGCAGCATTAGACCAGTAGCTGTTCCTTTCACTGTCTTACTGGCTTTACAGTGCAAGGAACAAATTGCTGAAATTCAGCATTGAAGTTTTCAGGCCCAGTGTCCTACCCAAGTTTCTTCTACCAATCTGGAGCTTTGTTGTTTGAGCAGAAGGAACCATTTGTGGGAATTAGATGAGAGAATATGAATAGGAAAGCAACAGAAGGACATGAACACATAAAGAAGAGCAGGAAAAGCTGGCTGCCACCAGGGAAATAAGTGTATGCATTTTTGAAGGAGAAAGTTTTTTTTATTTAAATGTTTATCTGAGGAGGTAAGTTTATCTGTGATCAGATAAACTTGTTTTCTTTCCTAGAGTCAGTAAACAGCATTATTACTGTGATAACCCCTGTTGAATTTGCCACTAGAAGCAGTAACACTTCAGCTCATGAATACAATCAATCCAGCTGTTTGGGTAATTGCAGCTGGAAGCTTTATGTCTGATGCCAACCATATAGCATTCAGGGAAGGAGAATAGCAATATGTATATGAATTTTGAAGAGCACATACTACCACAAACTTTGTTGTATGTGGCTTTTGGATCACATGTTGCTGTTTCCTGTTGGTAACTAGGAATTCATCTGAAGAATATCATGTTTCTCATCAAAAAACCTAAAGGTCATGTGAAAAAAAAAAACTAAAGGTATTATTTTATTCTTTTTTTCCCTTAGATTTCTCCCCTATAAAAAGAAAGGACTTATTCATTAAAGAGAATATGTGGGGAGCTTTCATAAAACACATCGACCCCAACCAGGTGAGTGCAACAGCAGGCTGCTCATTATCCTTGGATAGTTCCACAGCATACATAAGTCCGGAGGATAAGAAAATTTAATGATCTGCTGGGATAATCTGATGGCCAGTAGCATTTTTGAGATGCATGCTGAGATTAGGGTAAAAGAAATCAGATGTCAAGCTGTGCAGTGATTATTGGAAGACAAAGAACTAAAATCACCTCTTCCTCCCCCTCGCCTTTCCCTACATTATTTTACCACTGTCTGCTGGTATTATGGCTTTCATTACATTATCTTGTCTGTCTATGAAGACGCTGTTGCAGAGGCTCACAAAATTAACTTAGGAAGGTTGTAAGTTCAAAAAAAATTTATTCTAATCAAAAATCATTTAGTAATCCAACAACATTAGTAAACTACAGGTTCCAGATGCTAATCAAAAATCATTTAGTACTCCAACAACATTAGTAAACCACAGGTTCCAGATACAAAGCAGAATTAAGAACTACACAGATGACTTAAGCTTAAATTCTATAAAGGAACTAACCCAAAACACATTTCACTTACCAATCTGGGTGAGGGCTCTCAGCCTCAAGGAGGCACCTTAGGCGGTGTCCTGACTGCAGACCCGCTGCTCCGAGGACGACCAGCTCAATTCGTCTTCTGGCAGGACCCCATTTATACACTAGTGGAATCCAATCTGTGGTCAAAAATATAGTTATATTGGTCTTCATTCGCTGAGGATCTTAGCTTTTGACCCAGACGTGGGTCTAACAATAGTCAGTTGTGTAACCCTGGTGTGACCAAAATCAGCACACGTTGTGTTTAACCGACTTAACAGGTGTTCGCCAGAACAAGCAGAGTTAGCTGATGTTTTTACATTTTCACCAGTTAGCAAATCTTGTGGCTAGGTGGTCTTTCTTCATCAAGGATTTTGACCTCGACAGTCTTTCTTCATCAGGGTGGATGCAACTGCTACAGACCCTTGAGCCAATCACGGTCAGATACAGCTACTGGACTTAAAAGATCAACAACCTGGCTAAATAATAGTACTATGGCTACAATAATTGTAGCTATGGCTACAAATTACCTAGGGACTTCAATAGGCCTTACATGTCACACACTCCTCCGTAGTGTAATTCCAGTGACACTGTATGGTGCAGTTCAGGACAGAGTCACAGAGGTCACAGAGGACACTTTCATGGTCTGCTCTCTGTGCTGGTTCCAACACAGTGGTCAGGTCTAGCTGGGCCAGCCACAGTTATCCCTGAGTGATACTGTATTTTTACTAAAACGCAGTGTCATCCTGGTGCATTTATTGTCCCAGAACCAGCTGACCGCCAGTGTCCAATGCAAGGATGGACTCCATGAGGTGTTGGCACAAATGCAAAACCCATTCCTGTGATCTGATCAACCACAATCAATCCTGAAGAGAGAATCCACACACAAACTAAATAATGCAGTTTTTTTCCCTTGTTTTGAAGCCACACAAATTAGACTGAAGAAACCCCTATAAGGTCCCTGGACAGTTAGGTGTCACAGGATGGATGTAATCCTTGGAGAACAGCTGGCTAACTAATGGGAACATACTGTAATAAGAACTATGAGTCCCAGCTGAGGTCAAAGCCCAGAGCCTGCCCTACAGTACTTAGAAACTTCAAGGCAAACAAACTAGAGGAAAAAAAAAAAAAAAGACAGAACATGGGGAGGCATTTCAGGAAAAAATCTCTATTCGATAGACATTCCGGTTCAGACCACAAAGTCAGAAGGGAGACAATGTTATCTGTATGAATGCCTATTTCCACACATAAAGAAAGCAGCTTTATTTGTCATTCGTTAGTGGGTATCAAGTCTCCATTTTGCAGAGATTCTGTCATTCAGTCATGGAATTATAATATCTGCCATGTCACTGCTGTGAGTAATGACATATAATGAATAGACATTGGGATAGATTTTCAGAAGCAATTAGTGATTTTTCATGAACAACCAAGGTAACCCTTAAGGGGCAATTTTTCGGAATGATTTGGGCCTTTACCTGCTGAATATCATTGCTATGATCTGTCTGTCCAAACAGGCCAGTTAAAAGGAAAGGCATCCAATATCATTAGTCTCTATTGAACACCTGCACCTCAGTGTACCACCAATCTCATGCTCGAGGAGAGAAACAATCACCTGGGCCTCTATACATAATGAACAACTTTGAATGTCTCCATCATTTTGCAGAGAAAGTTTTCAAGGAGTGAAAAAGAGAGCTAATTTCATCAAATAAATAATTTGTGGCAAATGGTTCATCCAGTGCTAGCACTCAGAAAATTATTATTAGCAACAGCTGGGCTGAGTATGACAACCTACATTCAGGCATTCTTTTTACTTTTCTGCCTGTCCTTCACTAATGTCTGTTATGGATAGAGGTCAGAGAAGAGTGAAAAGAGGAAAGTTGTGTGGAAACTAATGCAATCATTAGGTCATTTTTAACCTTGCTGCAATTAGCATACAGAAGGAGCCAACTGAGAATAATGGAAGGCGCGACTGTAATTTAGACTCCCCTGAAAAAGTGGAAGAAATTAATATACCTTCTTTCAGAAGCTATCAGGATGTCTAGGTTTAATCCTGCAGGAATGGGTGGCTCCTGAACACTCCTATGTTGCCACTTCTCAACATAGGCACAGGAGATGATAAAGGTTGGACTAGATGATCCTTAAGGTCCCTTCCAACCTGGTATTCTATGATTCTACGAGATTCTGAGTTGTGGGCTCACGTTTTTACAAAAGCCTGCCTTTCTGAGGCTAATGCTGACACTGAAGGACATGGAACAGAAAATGGGATTAATAGAGGTTCTTTAATCACAGTATCACTGAGCTGCTTCTGGACAAAGTCCTTGCTGAGGGCTGGGCTGGAAGTTAGCCTGGACTAAACTGAAAATCCCCATATATATGCTATGTTGTATACATAGATATATATACATGTATATATACACACATATATATGTGCAGGCAGATATACACACACAGAAATACGTGTAAAACAGGAAATCAAACAAGGTAAACTCACTCCTCGCTAGGGGATCCATTTATTTCATACTTACTGACTAAAAATGTTTATTTCCTCTAGGAAGTAAATGCATTTGCATCAGAATGAAACAATTCCATGTAGACCTACCACTGTCTTTTCAAAGCAAAGTGATTTTAACTCCGTGAGGGACAGCTGATTATACCATAATGTGTAGGCCTGACTCAGACACACTCATCTTACTTATGACTTGAGCCAGCTTGAGGTATAGGAAGCCTCTGCTTTCTGCCAGTCTGGATTGCAGATTACACTGGAGTTAATGAATCCCTCCTACTCAGTAAAGATCTGCTGACAACATGAGAATATTAACATAATGTAGCTATGCAGAGGGGTGGATATTCAGGGGTTCTTTTGCAATCAATGTATTTTGCATAAGTTAAAAAAAAAAATTATTAGTAGTTTTGAGCAACCACTATCAAAACTAAACCAAAATAAAAAAATCCTACTTGATGCACTTTTTTTTCCTGATTCTCAGGGGCTGTTTTTCGCTTGTTCTAAGGATAATTATCTGTACTTGGATGATGCGAATTCCCAGGTAAGGAAAAAAATCAAACTCATCGTTGAGAGTTTTTATGCCCAGGATTTAAACTAGAACAAACAAGTCCCTCCAGGTTCCCATCAACGGGGGAAAATCCCAGTCAGTCAAACTTTCTGTTCACTTCTTAGATGCGTGTTGGATTGGTTGAGCTTCAGGCAGAAAATGTGAAACAGTACCACAGAGATTTCACTGAGCTCACATGAAGGGAGGCCTTCTTGGTTGTGTGCAGGGCTGAAGACTGAGGGGTGAAGTGCAACGAACCATGCCCTGGAGCTCACCAAGACCCCAAACTTCAGCCTGTCATCCACACAGTATGAACATGAGGTGAGTTTAAGCTTGAGACTGGATTCAGGCTCACTTTCAAAGGTTGCAGAGATACATCTAAGCTCAAAAGACAGGATTAAGCCACAGATAAAAGAGTGTGGCAGAGCCAGGAGGTTAGCCCAAGTTGTCTTTGCTTTCTTAATTGGAATCTATGTCCTCTATTATCTCTCTTTCAGTTTGCAAATCAATTTCATAAATGTAACAACTCAAGGGGATGATAGTCCTCTGGGACAAGAGCATATGACTCAAATCTTATCCAAATAGGCAGCAAAGTATGGCATAAACAAGTTACTTGACTTTGCTTCTTCATCTTAGGGGTTAAGATGCTCTTTGCAGGCAGGTCCAGGCAGCAGAGAATCTCAGCAGTGACAGGAAGGCCACAGGCACTCAGATGTGCCCCATAGAAACCTTTAGCATTGTCTAATATGAAGAAGCGAATGTGGAAATTAGCAGTATGTATTGACACGTACCCTCTACATGTGTTAGTACCACTTATGTCATTGCATTTATTATAAGCAACTCAATTCCCACAGTGCAATTATAACAGACGGATAAACAAGATGCAATATACTGTTCACTTTATGACAATGATCACAGAATTCCAGCTTCACTGCTTTTAACTGTTTGCATGAAACACTGATTAATAAAGTTTTGAAAGGCTGTCAGACAAGGATATATGAATATGTAAGCGATACAAGTGAAATTATTCCCCAGTATAAATATTCCTAACATTGCAAAACTGTAGTGAAGCTGTATCAGGGATGAACATGATCTATCCTGTCCATCGGGTTCTCCTTGACAAAGGCTGAGCTGTGGCTACAACCAGCTATAATCATTACCCTCTACTTTCCTTCTTTTTGTATCTACTTTTGTGTCCATTTAGACCATAAGCCTTTGAGAAACAGCCACCACCTTCTCCATCTATATGTTTATGTGCTGTAGTCCTGATCCCACTATGAAGGTTACAGATACTTCCACAGTATTACCATAAGTCAGCCATTACAGAGACAATTATAGAAGTCTGCAAGCGCATCAGTGTGTAAAAGTCACAATAAGAAAAGGAAGTAAGAGTCACAAAGAGCTTAGGAGGACGGACCGTTAATTCCTTTGTTACAAAAACCCATTACTAGGCTGCATTCAGTGGATTAACGTTACTGATACATCCATTTCATTAAGTGGATACAGTTGTCTACTGACACATATTCACTTGAGATTATTGCATCATTGAGGTGTCTCACAAAAACTGATACCAATTGACATCACTAATTTTAGCAAAACCACAACCTAGCGGTTTCAGCTTTGAAGATTTTGAATTTTTCTAAATTGAAGAATGGACCATTTAACAATCATTTTGGTACTGATTTAGAAAATATGTTTCTTAAGAATTAAATTATTGTCAGCGTCAGTAGAAAAAGGGGTGCTTAACAAAAGATCAGATACCTGGCTATACCCAGGTGGCTCCCTTCTCTTTTCTATCACCTCAGCAGTGATTGAAATGAAAGGTCAAGATGAAATCTCTGACGTTGTGCTTGTTAAGTGATACTGCCATGGCTCTAGGTTATGCCTCTGGTACCTAAGATTTCCAGAGAAGCTCATCTCTGAGAATTATTCAATTCCCAAACCAGCTGAATATACCATATTGCCCTTGGGAACTGCTATTTTGAAAACTACTTTTTAAACTTTCTGGGTTAGAACATCCCCCAGTGGAACTCTGCGTATCTCCACCTAATTTTAATGCTGACTTACATCAGCTGGATGTCATATGGTGCTAAAATAAAATGTAGAAGCCAAATTCTAAAGGTTTTATATCATTTGAAGGTACCTGGAGAAATCAGGAGTGTTTAGCTCTGGGGATCTTGTGTCAGCTCATCTCACACTGATACAAAAGAAGATAACATCAAATGAAGAGGACATAGAGCAAATGGATTTTTTAAATTCTGTGCTAATCTTCACAGTTGTTTTTCCTTTTTCTTTTTTTTTTTTTTCTTTCATAAACTCTTCTTAAAGTGTAGATGATAGCTATTTACTGGGAATAATCCTGTTAGGAGGATAGTGCTGTATACACACCTCTCTCTATATATCTCATTCTATAGAGACACCAGTATTAGAAATAAAAAAGTCCTATTTTACTTAGAGATCTCACCTTTTTTATACTCCATAATCTGTACCTGTAATGTCAATTCATAAAGCATAAACCATAAAGCAGAGGTGAGAAAGACACTTAAAAAAGAAAAGTTTTGTCTTTTTGATATCAAGAGACTTAGGGTGAGAGGGCATCACGCAAAGTCCTCAGTAAGTATTGAACAAGGAATCCCCTGCATGTCAGAGGGGTCTGAAAGAGCCTGAACTAAACCCCACTGAAGACATTAAAAAATCATTGCTTTGCTTTCAATGGCTTTTGTTGATGGTTTGTTTAGTGAGCTTCTTTCTCCCCTAAGTATGGAGCCCAATTTTCTCACAGCAGTAAGATGGGCAACAAACATCCCCCAGTTCCAGAATACTCTGAATGTGGGTACATTCTGGCCACAAGCTCTTTACTCTCTGACTTTTTGTCAGCTGAATGACTCAATTATATGCTTCCTTTCTCTATTAAATACTTTTCTGAAGATAAACAGTTACTTTAATGGAACAGGAGATTGCATAATCATTGTGAAGTCCTTGAGCTTTCTGCTGGCTGCGGATTTCTCTGTTCAAGTCCAGATGAGCTATACAATGCAAAAATATATCGGGTAAGTTTTTCATTGACATTACTAGGAAGGTGTAATGACTGTCGGTCTGATGTCAGCAGGAGGTGCTGTCAAGAAGGGGAAGGGAAAAAAAGCCTCAAAACCCCCTGCAGACATTCAAGAAGAAATCTTGTACTGTTGAGTAATTACAATTCTCAAAGAAAAAAATAGACTTGGATAAACCTGGAGGCACCTTTATGTTTTTCCTTTTGAAACCTTCCATCTCCCTGACATGACGCTTTGCTATTCTGTCGTTTCTGTCACCATGACATGCTGGGCTAGTTCTTTTTTCAGGGGGGAGGGAGTATTTTTAGTTCTTAGAGACCCCACTGTGCAAATACTTAAAATAAACAAAGTCTTTGTTGAGATTTTTTAAAAGTCTTTTAATCAGCAAAGAGATACATTCTTTGTCTGTGGGAAGAGAAGCTGCAATTACTAGGAGAATTTAATTTCAAATGGCACGTACCTTCTTTGTGTGGGTGTTGAGGTAGGCCGGCATCTCTGTGGTAGGTTACAGTCATGTTTATTATATACTTTGAATGTTACTTTGCTGATGTCAGTATGGTGCTTTTTTCCGAGGTGCACAGGAAGCCCGGAGCAGTAAAGAGCCTCCCTTCCATGCCATTTTCCCACTTGTAAAGAAGTCACAACTGAGATATTAATTGTGAAGGTATGCAGTCACAGAAATTGCATCCTGGGGAGGTGTTGTGTCTTGCTGCAAGTCATTGCTTTCTCTTTGTCCAGACAGAAAATGTCTGAACTTCTCTCTTGTGTTACACCATTTCTTCCCATTCTTTCCTGCATGAATCCTTTTCATCACTTTCTTTCTCATTCACTTTCTTCTCACCACTCTATCAACACTCTTTTTTTCTTCTAAAGTGGTTCACGGACAAGTCAAGTCATGTGCCATCAAATTACGGCCTTCCTCACAATCTCTTTGGCTTACATGTGGTTCCTAAAATCATCAATTATGTGGGTTTTGTTTTGGTTTTGGTTTTGTTCTTTTTCTGGTTGAAACTGATGTTCCCTTTAACTGTTTCTTTCTTACCTGAAAGTCTATTTTACTTTCGGCATTGTTTCTGTCTCTGCTTTCTGACTCTTCCATTAGTGCTCCTCCAGGCTTAGAGAGCACCAGTGAGAGCTCTGCTGTCTTTAGTTTTCCTCCCTGTCCTCCAGTTTGTGAGAAACACTTCTATCCCACTATGGGTAATTTTCCTACTCACTCTTTTTCATTGCTTTACATGTTGTTTTGTTATTACTATCTTTACAAACCTATCTTCACCTGTCACTGTCTGCCCTTGATTTAAAAAATGGAGGGCAGGCTATGTATCTTGCTGCATGGAGGAAATATTGCTGATAGAAAGCTGCAGGGCTAAAGCCAATGGCTAAAAATGCTCAAACTTTTCTGTGCAAGATTTCCTTGCAACCTCGTCCGCTTGATCTATGGCTGTTTTATGACAGTGAAGCAACCACAGATTAGATTCATCTGGCCTAGTGCTTTCATATTTCATCTGTATATATGTTGAAAAGTATTTGCTATTTGCTGTGTGTATTTGCTATTGCTCTTTTGTACTTGATGAAGTGTTTTTTCCGTCTCTTTGGGTGGGACTCAGCTGCCTAGGTATAGGCATATAGTGTTATTTTAAACATTGTAGGGTTTCCTGTTTGGCCAGTTATTACCTCTCCAGAAGGGTACAAGGCTTGCACAGGTTGTGTGCTCCACGCAGATGTCTCGTACTGCTGCGGTATGTATTACCCTGGTACATGTACCCTACTGCATCTGTGTATTAAATGGCTGTGACCAAACAACACACAGCATCTCTCTTCTTATCGTGCCATCTTAAGCTTCCTCTGGCAGCTTTTCAGGCAGTCATAAGAGTCACACTTGTGCAGAAACCAAATGGAGGAACAAATGCTAGCAAATGAGAAACAAACCCATACTACAGAGCAATACTTTCCTAATGCAAATACCAATGAGTGAATACGTAAAGTCATGCATAATAATAACAGAGAAAAATAGAAAAAAGTAAAATAGAAATAAGCCAGAATAAACCAGTAAGAGTAGCCTTATCAGAAAGCCCTGTTAAATTCAACCATCATAGAGGTCGGAGTGGACTGTCACATCCTCCTCTATGACTTTTGTTAGCTTAACGCTCACCTTGAGAAACACCTGCTCACCACTGTGGATCTTCTGTATAATCTGCTACTGGAATCCCCCTTTTTTTTTCCTTCCCTTTTATCTTAAACGATTTTCATGAATCAGGTTGTAGTCTGTTTTACAGTAACGTCTCTGTACTCATTAACTTGACAGTGGCATACGTTTGTTTATTACTACAGGGGCAAAAGGATTTCTGCAGTGCCTCTTTCAAATATCTGAGACCCATTGTAATTCCACTGAATTAAGCTGATTAATAAGAGAACCTCACCCATATTTCTGTCTCACAAAAAAAAAGATATTTCTGCTGGATAAATTAGAATGTGAAATATACTTCCTTCTCCTGTAATATATTTTCCTCTTCCTTTAGGGACTTCATATTGCACATACAAAAGACAAGACAGAATTTTCCACATACTATTTCTTAAAAACAAGCCACCAACAAAATTCTCCGTAATTACAGAGAGTCTCAAAATGTTAGAGGTAATATTGAAATGTTGACAGGCATCGAACTTCTTCTGGGGAGGAATGAGCAATTTAGTTAGGAATAGCTAATAATATATTTCCACTGGTAAGTAACAGCTCTCCATTCAGGATAAAAATGATTATTTTAATAAGGCTTGAAATTGCAGGCATGATATGTGCTGTAATAGTATGTAGGATGAACCAGTAATGCAAAACCAAAAACACTAAATGGAGCTTGAGCAGGGATCCTCTGAGGGATTATTAAAGATTGTAACAATAGTCTGTTAGCCATTGAAATTAGATTTATATGACTTTGCATAAAACCATTATTTGCAATGTGGGAAAAAAAAAAAACAAAAAAAAAACCAAAAACCCTCACCCAAAAGCCTTTTTTCGCTCGTCTTTTTCTGTCTTTTGTAAATATTTTGCTTTTTAATATTTTAAATGCCTTTTCTCACTTTATTGTTTTTTGCCATTTTCAAGGATGATACACAACTTAATTCTACTACTGTTTAAAGACTGCAGGCTATATCTCAGGGTATTATGTCAATATTGGAGGAAAAGTCTAGCTTTTTCAGGGTGCAAGATGGGGTTGCTGTTGATGTCCTTGCTATATTTTATCAGCAACAATAAGTTAGAGAGTAACCAGTCCTGGAAGAGGCTCATGGTCTGCTATAAAGCAGTTCTGCTAGCAGCCCACGGCCCTCCTGGCAGCCAGCTATGTTACTTAGGGCATATCAACCTCTTCGCTTTCAGTCTCTGATTGTCTCCTCACCCCTCTTTTCTTTGTAAGCTAAAAGCTCTTTTGGGAGAAGCTGACAAAATCTACTACACAAGGCTGTGCTTGGCACAACAGGACACGGATCTTGGCTGGAGCTTTTTGGCAATGCAGTGATACAGATACTACACTGATAATAAAGGTTTCACACAGAAAGATCAATAGGTACAAGACATTAGTTCTTTAAAGCCTTCTCTCTTTTATTATTAGTAGGGAACAATTCATATACAATCCATCACCCTCACAAGAGTTTTGTGAGAATTAATTATACGCTGCTTGCACAGTGCTTTGAAGATCCAAAGGCAGATCCCCGGCTGTGTTAGAGCTCAGCTAGCACAAGGCAACCTAACACAACCAAAGCAAAAAATCATCTACAGGATTTCTTGGCTAGTGGAAAGCCGCTGTAGAGGTTATTTCACCACCTCTCCTAGCCTGGCTGTTAGGGTGAGAAGTCTCCTGCCTCTCTCTAGACTCCCCATGCCTCAGGGATGGACTTGAGATAAGCTCTTTGCAGAGAGGAGCCTGAGGATAGTCAGTGCCTCTGAAAGCTCTCCTTCATGTCATCTGGATAGAGCAGGGCATTACAGCAAATCACAAAACTCAGTCCAGCAGCATATGCCCAGCTCTGCATTAGCACAGTGCATAAAGCAGTGCACTTTACAGCAGGGCTGCAACTGTCGGTGTGCACTGAAGATACAGAATCCCAGAGCCAAACAGGTCTTGAGCTTTCCTCACTCTTTCAGTATAGACATAACTTTAGTGGCCCAAAAGCTAGTGTAGACTTCAGGGCAACCGAGTCTATGCTGTCACCCCTCCTCCCCCACCTTATTTTCTTTTTCATCATTTTTGACACAAGATCTAACTAATGAGTTTCAGACTCCATGTCCTGGGTATATATAAACTATATTTCATTCCCAGAAATTAATTCTAGGTTCAGCATGCATCCATGAGTTACATCTATGCCATTTGAAATTGATGGGCCTGGGACGGAGTTCAGTTAGGATGGAGAAGGCTAGAGGGAAGGAGTTAGCATTTTACGTACCACATCTCATCCTGCTCAAGCCTTTTGTATATGGAGCTTTAATTATTTCAAATCTCTGTCTCCATGTCATGCTGCTGTTTGTCACACTGTTGAAAATAATTGTGAATGAAAATGAAAATAAATACATAAAGCCAAGTCTGACCAAAAGAATAGATGTTTAATGAGGAAGAAGATATCCTTTTTTAATAATGTGTTCTTATGAACGAAAAAAGACAAGGAAACCTTGCTTTTACTTTTTTGAAACACAACAGAACTAAACAACTCATTCACTTCTGTCCATTTAAGCTTTTGAACGTGTCTAGATTGACATCTTTCAAGACCTGCACAGAGCCATAAAGCAAGGCCAACTCATGCCTTCCTGAGAGCTCTTGTTTTTAAACTGTAAACCAAAATAATTTCTACTTTAGAATAAGCCACTGGAACAACCTACATAGAGAACTGTACTTGGGGTCTTGTGAATGTATTTGGTGCCTTTCTAACCGAAGGTGTTCGATGCCACCAGAAGTTATTAGTTTGGCGTAAGAGTCACTTCATGAAAATCTATGGCTTGTAGTATGCAAAGGGTCTTAGAAGATTATATTTTCTGGCTTGCATGTATATATCCATTAATTTCTCTACAGTAAATCACAGCTCAGCAGCAGAATTCACCTATTTGTGGGGCAGAGCTGGAAACAGAGATCCTAATGTCTTTTGCTCCTCTGAAAGCCTGTGCTGTTATTTTGGTGGAGTGGGCAACGGAAGAACCAGTTCATTCACCATCAAATGTTGGGATTCAGTACAGAAAAGTGATGGCAGTCAGGGTAGGAAGCTGTGGTATTTTTTCCAGAAGCAGAAAAGATACTAGGAGAACAGGAGTGGAAACCAAGCCTTCAAAACAACATGTGTGAGTGCTTTTGATGCTCTGATTTTGACCAAGCATAAGGAAGTGAAGAGCTGCTTCACAAGCACTTGTCCTCCATTGACTTCCACTAAGAACCACCATTCTTGCTAGCCTGAATAATAGCTCTGTGTTTGTTCTTGTGTGCAGGCTTTCTCCTCAGGGAGGATGGCAAGAGCTGATGCAGCCCTGCTTGCACCAGGTCTTGCCTAGACTCTCTCCTTTCTTCAGAGCACCCTCCTGTTTCCTCCTGTTTAAAACCTAAACACTCCTAGAGAAGCTGCTTCTTCCCAGAAAGTTAAGAGGCTTTATTCTCACAGAAATCCTTCATAAAATACTACCAAAAAAAAAAAAAAAAAAAAGCAAGCAAACAAACAAAACACTTCTACGAGTAATTGTACAGAAGGCATGAGTACAAAAGAGCAGGAGAGCAAGGCAAGACACCAGCCCACCTTTACTGTGAACACAGAGTTGTCCTGGGGTTGCTAAATAGGCTTTAATGTTAGGTCTACTTCTTCTGCAGTCAGGATTTAAAACAGTCTATGCTGTTCTAGATTTCTGTTTAAACGGCACATAGGAGTTGTTCTAAAAAAGAATCAAACCAGAATGTTCCTCCTGCAGAAAATACCACGATTTTTTATTGCTTTCCATTTGCAAGAAAAAGGAAAATTAAAAATGTCTTTTTATATATCAATGCACAGAAACTGGAAAGTTTTTAATTGATGATGTTAATATGGACTCTTTTGAGGATGTTTTCACACAGAAAAGTTAGCTGTTTCAAAACAACTTTCTTTCCCTTGAACTGATTTTATGAAATTTTAGAATGCTCTTTTCAAGTGAGTGTGAAGGAAGCACCACAGCATTTTTTGATAGGAAAGGCTCTGACAAGTCAATAAAAGCCTATTAAGATCTACTGCAGATACTGAAGAGGTAGTGTGAGTGCAGCGAGTATCTGGAAAAGAGGATGGCACACACTAATCCTGTTGAGACTTATGGGTCCTATGATGCTTTTCTCCAAGGGAGGAGTCAGCAGCAGGGGAAAACCCAAAGGTTAGAGCAGCACACTGTAGCTTCTGCACTTAACTCCTGGCAGGCATGATTTTCAAAAAAACCGAGCACTTCTCATGCCGCTTCCAGTCGATATAACTGCAGATATTCAGCAACTGGAGAAATTGCTCTGTCTTGTTCAGGGCCAGTCTTAACATTTTTCTCATTAGAAGTTTAACCATTTGTACAGCAGAACTAATGATTACTTGCCTGCTGCACAGAGACAGGTAGTAGATGGGAGATGCAAATAATTTTGAAGGATTTTGTGCTCCTTTGCTGAAAGTTATTCTAGGAGTGTGAATATACTGTTACTGTTCTACTACCATTTTTAAATAGATTTTTCAGATATCATCTTAAATAGATGGAAATACTAGTTTAAAAGTCAGGAGACTAGTTTCATACTACAAAGCCAGTGGAAAAAGAAGTTATCTTCTCCTTTTTATGCTGATTATTTGAGTTTTAGTTGCATTTTGTGTTCATAGCTATTGTAAAAACAAAATGTAAATTGCACAATTAAACATTTGGAACAGTCTCCTTTATCAGTGCATAATTCACAGTGTGTCAGGGACATCTAATAACGTTGTATTACAGATCACTTATCAGATAGTAGTTAACTGCTATTATCTTCTTTTCATCCTCCATAATTTGATGTGAAGAGTTTCTGATATGTGCAAGGCAGTAATAATCTTCCTATATTGTTATGCAGACCTTCTTCTCTCATTTTTAGGACTCATCTCCAGTTCCTGTTCTTGTTTGGTTTGTGTTATCACCTACAGGAGGCACTAGATAGATTACACTACTTCTCCATGCTTGCTCTTACCTTATACCCTTCCCATTGGTCACTGCTGTAGACACCAGATTGGGCCAGACTGACTTTGTTCTGGTTTGTTGGGGCTGCTATCATGT
The DNA here is from genome assembly GCF_034619465.1 of Leptosomus discolor. Taxonomy (NCBI): domain Eukaryota; kingdom Metazoa; phylum Chordata; class Aves; order Leptosomiformes; family Leptosomidae; genus Leptosomus; species Leptosomus discolor. The sequence goes on along the minus strand of NC_141395.1, from coordinate 15,297,687 downwards.
TTGCAATTGCTGCTGGTGATCTGGTGGATCTCTAATGCAGATGCAGATTTACCCAGGTTGGCTCAGAGCACTAAAGCTCCTGCATTAGCACTGCCTGCAGTGGACACTGTAGTTGTTTTTGACACTCCTACTGTCCTATTCTTCAGGCAGCTGCCTGTGTCTGTCTTTAGCGCCTGTTGCTAACTAATGCTACACAGATGTGGGCAGGCACCAGTTTTGAGGATTCATTTCCCACTCCCCTTCTACTCCCCTTTCACTCACAACAATCACAGCCTTTTGACTTGTCAAATGCTGGCACCACTGCTGCAGCCCTCTGGGACTCCCGCCAGCCCACAGGGGTAGGAGTGCTGGGGAATGGTAAGAGCATCCACTTCACCCTTGAGACCAGGCAGCCTGAACATATGGACTCCACCATGAGCAGCTTCTGCTTCTCTGCCCTCCCCAGCAACCTCCATGGAGCAGTCAGCTCCCAGATTTGCTTGGAGAAGCTGCCTGCAGACAACATTCAGCCACATGCGGGGAAGTGAGGTGGGAAGAGGCAGGAGCCACAGGCTCCTTGGTCATCGTCCAGTCTCCAGTTGGATTTCCGCCTTCTGGCAGCATTCTTCATAAGAATTCAGGTAATCAGACAGATAGTTCTGGTCAGGAAACCCAGACTGTGAGCTCCTTCTCACTGTTAGGAAAGAAGTTTTGTGTCTGCGCAGCATCTGGTAGCAGTCAATGCAGGAAGCTTTCAGCAAGTCGTTCGAGGTCTTGAGAATTATAGTGCAAACTCCTTATTTCTTATCGTTCCCTACCAGTTCTGATTTTTAAGCACTCTGGTTCTCTGGTCATCAGTATCAGGCTTCTCAGTACATTATAGTGCATATTGTGTCAGTTATGTTTGAATATGCACCTGTTGGTTAAAGACACCTTTAATTTTTCCAGGCTTGCTTTACCTAGGAACTTAATTTTTAGTCAAAGCTGACTAAGCAGTGATTTTATAACACTTTCTCACCAATTGACCTGAAGTTGGAATGCTTAATGCATCATTAGTACTCCTCACTACAGTAGACCTATGTTACAGTATTAATATTCCCAACTAAAAATACCCATGACTCGTGGGTTAGCTGTTGCCTCTCTCCCTGTGAAATATTAATGAAAAATCCTTGAGAATATTTTGGGATCATTCATAACAAAATAACAGAATGTCTTGTAGTGCATATCTTTTTTTTTTTTTTTTTTTTTTTTTCCGTCCAGATACTAATTCAGCACTCGGCTCAAGTCACTATAAAGTCCATGAACGCACTTCCTAATAAAAAGCGAAGTTTCCCTGCAGGAGCAGTGAGCTGTCAGCTATCTTTCTGCCTCCCTTTATTTATTTTTCTGCCTTTCCCTTTTGCTAGCTCTTGTCAAATTTCTCTGGAACATTTTTTGTCTCTCTGCTATTCTGCAAGAGCAGAAGAAAAGAAAATGGGGGGGGGGGGGAAGCTAGGGGCTTTAAAGTTCGAAAAATAAACACAGTTTGGGAACTATAGAAGCAGCTGTTAGATGCACAGGCCATAATTTACTAGAATACACATGGCTGTAGTCAGCAAAATTAGTGTTTTCTTGGGTTTGCATTTCAGGCAACTCACCACTTTTGAAACTAGCATGTAACAAAGACATCAAGGAAGGCAAAGGAAAAGGAGTTTTTGTGTGATTTTCATTCTAGCACACTTATTCTCTTATAAATTCCCCTTCTGAAAAAATGTGTAATTCCTCTCATTTTATGATCAGCATCATCATTCTGTGAATATCAGCAGTCAGTCTAGTTACCAACAGCACAGCCTCATGGAAGCTTGAGTTCAGGATAAGGAATGACTGTGGATATGGAAGGTTTACGAATTAGGTGAAAAACTACAGTCGCTTGGCTTGACTACATTTCATTACCCTTCCAGCAATGTGTCTACCTAACATCAAAGGATCTTAGTGAGGAAAACCTCACTTGCAGGGTCCCACTCCAAGGACTGTCTGCTCCTCTGCTTATTACTGGGGAAGAAGAATCACATTTCAAATGCTTGGAAATTCAGAGGTAAATGAGCTGATTCCTTCAGCTCAATTCAAATCCACCAGCTAACAAAAAAAAATATACCTTGGGGGTTTCTTAACCTGTCGCTTCATCAAAGCGCACCCAAAAGTGATTCTGCACTCCTCCATTCCCCCAGAGCATCCTTTGTGTCCTGGAACTGCCGCTCCTTTTGAGGGTATCTGCGAATCCCAAAAACTGTCACCAGGGTAGGATAATTAGACCTGTAAAATCACAGCTCAGCTGGGATATTGTAAAGCTGAAATGCCAATGATGTGTTAGTACTCACACGGCTAGTGCAAAGCATGCACAACTGAACGTGGTCATGTTTGTTTATAGATCTGGAGCAGAAGGGATAAGTGGAGGGAATGAAAGATGTTCATGATAGAACAGAAACTGCTAATAAGTTCAGTTCAAAAAAAAAAATCTATCTTAAAAGAGTTTTTGACCAGGAATGGATATTTGATATGTTTCTGCTAATGAAAATCCTAATTCTTTAGAGGGTCCAAAGACTTAGCATAAGTCCCATGAGACACGGATGGGTTCAGATGATCTGGTTTAAGTCTCCGCTCCACCACAAATTCTTATTTAATCTTGGCAAAACTCTGAGGATAAAATTAAGGCGCTTAATTAAAGCCTGAAGGAACTTAGGTTTCCTAATTACTGCAATACTTTTGGAAATGTTTACTCTTTGACCTCCTCTATTTTCAAACCATGCTTCAACGTTCTTCCTGATAATGTTGCAAGCACAAAGACATTAAAAACTGTCATGCTTACAAGCGAGAAGGCAAATAGCTGTAGTATCACAGTAGTAAGAGGCAAAAAAAAAAACCCAAATAAAACAACCCACAACTATTTTATGGTTGCTACTGTGTTCCTAAACAAAATGAGTCACAATAAGAGGCTATGAAATATGTGGCCCTCAAACAACTGTCAGTACTGCAAATACTGCCTTTCTTCTTGCTTTCACCTTAAAAACCATTGTACTAAGTGAAAATTAACCCAGTTTGCCCTTCAAGCCACTATTCATTATGAGACTACCTATCAGTACCATACTACTGCAGCAATGTTTGATCAGATAGATATTCCATCAACACAACTGAGCCAAGATAATAAAAACCGTGGGAAGAAACAACAACTAAAGATAAATTTTCTGATTAAATATTAATGTAGAAATTATTATTTATGTTTCCTGGCTTTCCTACATTTAGTACTTGTTAGCAGTGTCCCTCACTCATGAAACATTAATGCTCTATTTTTATAGCTCACTTCTGTTCTTAATCTGAGTTATTTTATGAAATTACTCCTTTTTATGGTGCTGAGGATTCAGATTCTTTCTTCCTATTGAACTACACCATTATTGTCACCCCAAGTGTAGCGATTTTTTTAAATATTATTTTTAGAAGGAAGGAGATTCTTTGTTACCCTCTACAGATTAGCCTTTGTGAGAGATTTGATTCTTACCATGTTCACAGGCTGTAGAACATCCTCTGGATACATTGCTTTAGGTGCTATGCCCGTCAGAGAGATAAATCCTGTAAGCCTTGAAATATGTAAAGTACTGAATGAATGCAGTCGCAAATGTGGGTGATATCAGCTACACGATATCATAAACACCATGAACTTCAGGACAGTCACAGCCAGGCAGACTGTTGTCCATTTAGCTCAGCAGCCACTGTCCAAGCAGGGCTAGCAACAGATCCTTGAGAAAGAATGTAACAAAGGACAAAGGGTACATTCAAGAAAAAATAATGTTTTCTCATTATATCTTCCCAGATTTCACCTAATCTGCAATTTATAAACTTTCTGAGTCAGAGGTAATGTCTTGGTGTTTGACAGCCTTTGTGTAGTTTTTTATTCATGTTTGTCAAAATCAGTCTGTGGGACACTCAGCCTCCTGCAGCATGAGTTATGCAAACACATCCTGCAAAATGCCACGTGCTCTTCTTTGTTTGGAATGCACCACTTCAACACTTAACTGGATTCCTCCAAGTTTTGTGTTTTGAAAAGCAGTGATCATTCCCCACTGACCTTCCCTGACCTACTTGTGATCTTGCATCCAGTGCCTCTTTTTGAGGCTTGAGTCCTAGTCATTTTTGTCACTCCTCAAAAGTAAACCATTCCCTATGTTTGACCACCTTTAGAGCACTTTGGGCATTTCAAATTTTCCTGGAAAAAGAGAAAAGCAGCAGAGCAGGGACTACTGGCTATGATTTTTGCATGTTTCTCTTCCTTTTCTCTATCAGTTCTGTTAATACTCCTCGACATAAATGTCTATGGGGAACTTTCACTTTAAGATAACTTTTGACTAACTAATCATCAGTAAAGGAATTTGGATTTCTAAAGTCTTGAAAAACTTCTATGATCTCCCTTAAGTTTCATCTCGCTTATGTGCAGGAAAAATGCAGCAGTCCAGAGCAGATCTCGTCCTGGTGCAAGCCTAATGGCTCCCACAGCTGGTGTATATTGATGTAGCTCTATTGATTTAAAGAGTGCTACACTGATTTATATCAGGCAAGGATCTGTGCCTCTATGTCCCAGCAGAACCCAGTGATAAACTTTGTTTTAAAACAAGTTAGAGGGAGTAATTCAGTTGAACCACATCCTTGTGCCAGGTACATACTCCTAACGAGAAATTTTTAAATGTTACTGGTCTTAGAAAGGCAGCATCTGTGAAAAGAGCAGCATACCTCTGTTGTGGCCACAAGATGGCCATATTTCTGAATACAGTTTGTCGGGAGTGTTACAGCACAGGAAGTGCATTTATTCCTTTCAGATGGAAAAGGCAGCCACCGGCGACACTGGCATTGCGCTTATGGCACTTGCTGTGTCTTAGCCTGTCCAATACCACTGAATACAAAAACCTGCAGGAATCGGCAGACGCTGACATGCTTTAATAGAGGAAAGCAGCCTGGAGGTTGCAAGAAGTCTGTGGATATGATTCCTGATACTTCACAGATGACAGACCAGTCTCAATTTGGCTGTGCCAGATTATTCGTTGGTCTAAAGATACTCACCATCAAATCTCTTGTCTGTCAGGCATAGCAAAACTGTCCCATATAATTTGTGGCACCAACAATAGGATGCTGGAGGAACACACATGGTATGTCCCTGGCTGTCAAAAAGGATGGAGTCAAGACATAACTCGTATGTAGTTTGGTCTCGAATTTGAAAGCATGATGTGGCCAAGAAAATGCTGATCTGCCCCAGGTTATTAGATTGGTAAATCAATCAACCAATGTGGCAAGCTGCTGATTGGGAAATCAGAGTGAGTCCTGACGGACAAAGCAGAGCTTTCTGGTGTGTACCACATAGCTAAGGTTCATCATCACAGTGGAAGAATGCCAATAACTCTTTAGCCTTTGGGGATTTTTTTAGTAAAATCATTCCTCCATTTTATAATTAGAAACTGCAAATCACTCACTAATCTCTCAGTGATTAATGTCTGAAGTTTTTCTTTATTTAATATATTTTATCAATTTACATTTTACTAAGAACTTTCAAAATTTATGTATCTGTTTATTTATTTATGTGCCTACTGACTCACGCAACAGAGGAATAGAGGCAGGAACAAGAATTGGGAAATTTAAGAGGTCAAAAGAGTCCCAAAAAGCTGTCTTTGTCAGCTCCTGCACCCATCCTTCAGCTAAACAGAACATCACTGTCTCTGTGTTCACCTGCAGGGAACTGAGGCATATGGGTAAAATGGGCCTGATGCAGCTCACGGTGGATTCATCTACAGAAATCCCACAGTAGGAATAAGATCAGGATGGAACAAGCAAGATCAGGGTTACAGTAACAGCCTCTGTTCACAGGAGAAATTGGATGATGAACTTTTGACTCCTAGTCTAATTCCTCAGCTGTGTGCTGCCTTAAAAACTTCTTTTTGACCCCAGTTTGAGTATATTCTTAGCCACATGATAACTTCAGGAATGTGACTCAACGGGGCCACTTATAAGCTTATATTTATGCATGTTCTCAGGTATTCTGCCAAAACTCCATTCACTCTTTGAATAGGCCTTTCAAGATGTCTTTTTCTTTATTTCCCAAAATATATTGAAAAGATATAAATAAATAAAACAGGAATTCAAACAACAGAAGCTGATGTTAATTTGCTAAGCAGCTTCCTAGTTCATTACTGTTCTTTAGTAATTATGACAGAGATCAAGAAATCAAGAAAATATGTTGTCTTCATTGCTCGTGCCAGTCTCAGTAAGATCATACAGTCTGCTTTTGGAGAGGTTCTTTGATATAAATGGTTTTATTGATTGGAAAACAGTGATCCCAAATTACATGTGAGACTTACAGTGATCCCAGACAAGCACTGAACAAGAAATCACGTAGCAAGAACAAGCTTCTGGGCTGCTACAAAGCTTCATCTTCAGCAGTCCCTGTCCAGCAGTCTAACTGGCATCCTTTTCACAGTGCTGTACTGTGTAATAAAGGCCCGAGACCAGGAAAATCCCCATTTCTTATGCTTTAGGAAAATCTTCAATTGTATCAAGCAGTTCTGCAAATAAAATGTTTGCAGGAAGTAATTTTTGCATGTTAGCAGGCTGGGATTTTAACAGTATGGAGATTCCTTGTTTAACTGTAGATAATTGGAGCACACTTTAAAATGCACATACATAAAATACATTCTAGTATTTTAAGAGAAGTAACACAGCAAATATTAAGGTTGCAAACACTTATTGTTTTCTCTCTGACATTTAGAATTAGGAAGGAAGAAAGCAATTGGCAAATGTGAGTTTGAATTAAATCAAGAGACCAGCGAATATTTTAGCATTGTCTGCCAGAAATGTCCAGCTATCACCAAAAAACTACTGGAACATCAGATACAAGCAGTATGTGAAACACATGCACTGTTCTGATATCCCCATGGCAAGATCCCAGATGCATGGAGAATAAATGGTATGGAGTATTTCATGCACTCCTGATCATTATGTAGTATTATCACAGTCTTCATAAATTTTAGACTCGAGGCAGGACTTTGTGAACACAATATAAAAATATGGAACCAAAAGAAGGCACTCATCCAATTCCATGAAACATTAAAGAGAAAGAGAAAACAGGTGAAAGACAAAACAATCCAACAGAATATTTGACAGTAGGGTAAGTTATGGTCTGACAGTTTACCTGTCATCAATATTTTTTGTGGGTATCTGAAAAACATTTTAACGGAGGAACTAACAGAGGACAATGAAGTAGCTTTGTGGGTTCCTTGGGAAACTTCTCCCAGACAGCAGGACAGAATGGCAGGAAAACTATTTAGTGCTTGCTTGAAAATTTAACAAGTAAAATGGGGACCAGGACAGAGTGGGAGCAATGAGTTGGCCTCTCCTCAGTTGGTAAGAGACACGATATGAGGGGCAGATTGGGAAGGACTTTACAAGAGGGGCAAATTAAATCACACTTAAAAGTTTGAACTAAACTATGGAAACTGTTAATATGGAAATGACTGCAATCCTGAATCCTCTTCACTGAAAGAAGACACTGATCAGCACAGCAGTTAAATAGATGCTCATTCTGCAAATTACTGTTAAATGTTTCTTGCTGTCCCTTTGCTAGACACTAAGGTTGCATGACCTCTCCTTAATCTGTTTCAAACAGACTCATTAAATCATTAAGGAAAGTGGATTGAGTTTACCCCACTCATTTCATCTGAAGCGGATTAGGGAATGCTAATCCGTTCCCTACAGATTTTGGGTTACTAAGCCTTCCAACATCACTATAAAATCTAGAAGATCATGTTTATTTATGACCACATTAAAATAAAAGAAAGTTTGGGCCTGACATATCCTTTGATCAAACAAGTGATTTAGGGTTTTACCCAGCCCTATAGCTTGTGACATGTTTTACAACAGGATGTGTTAATGCACTGGAGTACCTGGCATAGCCTGAACGGCACGTGCTCCATACAGAAAGGTTTCTAATGGTCCCTGGGGCCTTCATCCCTTTCCATAATGAGGGAGAAGACCACACATGAGGACAGAAAGCTCAACCCTGACTACTTGGACTGCAGATCCTGGGAGTCCTTCTACCAATGCTGGGAGCAATGTGGGCAGCAAGTCCTGCAACAGGCAGAATTTCACTAAGCATTGAGCAAACTCCTTAGGCCAGAACAGTTTTACAGTTCCCCCCACTCAGAGGTGCTGTTTCAGGCTCTCACTAGCTTCTGCAAAGACATCAGACATGTTTTCAAGCTTCTCCTTAAGAATCTCCATCATTACAATTACATTCGGAAACATGTTAATACAGGCAAGCAAAGAACTCTCTTAGAATCATAGAATGGTTTGACTTGGAATGGATCTTTAAAGGTCATCTAGTCCAACCCCCAACCCTCTTCCCACTCAACAAAGCAAAGCAAAACAACCAACAATCTGCAGCAACTTTCCCCTCCCCAAACAATTTCAGCATGTCAGTAAACAGCATCTCCTAATGCTCACATGTGTCTTGGGACAAACTAAAGTTCACCCTTCAAGCCTGTGGCCCATTCTTTGCTAGCTTCAGAAACTTGAAAATGAAGCTGTGTTCCCAAGCTGAGGTAACTGAGAACTCTGCACCACTCTGCTGCTCAAGAGAAAAAAAGGCCATGAGAAGGACGTGTCCTCTGGGGCTGGGCAGAGCGCAGCTGGGAGGATGAAGGGGGAATGAAGAATGGCCTTCGATGCCCATCAACAGTCAGCTGTGAGCTCTGGCATCTAGAAACATTCTATGTTTCTACGAAAAGCTAAGCTTGGGCTGTCTTTGAATCATTCCAGGATTCAAACCTCTCGGAGGTTTCAGCGGGTTGAAAGAGCCTACCCCTCAAAGCTGCAACAGTGAGACTGGAATAGAGCTGAGCTGAGGCAGAGTGGAAAGCTAAGGAGAGGTCACCTCTGGCTGCCCCTCCTGCTAGTCCTGTCCTTGTGCCTTACAGACATCACCCTCTATCTTAAGAGCGTTTGTTTGTTGGGGTTTCTTTCCCCCCATTGTGGGCAGAGAAAGAGTTGCCTATATTTTCTGGCATTGTCACACAGTGGTTGTGTGCTTGTGCCAACGAGGGTGACGACCCCTTCTGCAACTGGGTTACAGCATATGTGCATAAGGGAAGAGCAACTGATGTCATCTACCTGGACTTGTGCAAAGCATTCAACACTGTTCTGCACAACATCCTTGTCGCTAAACTGCAGACATGGATTTGATGGAAGGACCGCTCGGTGGACAAGGAATTGGCTATGTGGTCGCACTCAAAAAGTCATGGTCAACAGCTCGGTGTCAGAGTGGAAACCTGTGACGAGTGGTGTTCCTCAAGGGTCAGTATTGGGACTGGTGCTGTTCAATATCTTTGTCAGCAACATGGACAGTGGCATCAAGTGCACCCTCAGCAAGTCTGCCAATGACACCAAGCTGTGTGGTGAGGTCGACACGCTGGAGAGAAGAAGGGAGGCTATCCAGAGGGACCTCGACAGGCTGGAGAGGTGGGCCCATGCAAACCTCATGAAGTTCAACTAGGCCAAGTGCAAGCCCTGCACCTGGGTCGAGGCAATCCCAAGCACAGATACAGGCTGGGTGACAAGTGGATTGAGAGCAGTCCCGAGGAGAAGGACTTGGAGGTATGGGTGGATGAAAATCTGAATACGAGCCAGCAGTGTGCACTCACAGCCCAGAAAGCCAATCACATCCTGGGCTACATCAAGAGGTGTGGCCAGCAGGTCGACAGAGGTGATTGTCCCTCTCTGCTCTCTCCCATGAGCCCCCACCCGCAGTGCTGCATCCATCTCTGGGGCCCCCAGCGTAAGAAAGACATGGACCTGCTCCAGCAGGTCCAGAGGAGGCCACAAAGATGATCATGGGGCTGAAGCACCTCCTCTGTGAGGCCAGGCTGAGATAGTTGGGGTTGTTCAGCCTGGAGAAGAGAAGGTTCTGGTGAGACCTTAGAGTGGCCTTCCAGTGCTTAAAGGGGGCCTACAGGGAAGGTGAGGAGGGACTCTTGATCAGGGAATGTAATGACAGGATGAGGGGTAATGGTTTCAAACTGAAAGAGGGGAGATGTAGATTAGATGTTAGGAAGAAGTTCTTTACTATGAGGGTGGTGAGGCACCGGAACAGGTTGCCCAGAGAAGCTGTGGCTGCCCCCTCCCTGGCAGTGTTCAAGGCCAGGCTGGATGGGGCTTTGAGCAACCTGGTCTAGTGGAAGGTGTCCCTGCCCATGGCAGGAGGGTTGGAACTAGATGATCGTTAAGGGCCCCTCCAACCCAAACCATGCTGTGATTCTATGACCTGGACGTGTCTTGGCTGGTTTGGGTCCACCACATATTGAGCTTTACTTCTGTTTCCATTGCAGAGAACAAGAGAAAATTCCATGTACAATTTTGCACATTATCTAAGAAGTTTCATTTGGTAATTTGTAAAAAAAAATCTTTGTACGAAAAATCCCTGAATTCGGCTGTAATATGGTTGGTATTGTCAGACCCACATTTAATCTCACAGGTGCCACGCTGTTTAAGAGCATGTGATGCAGAAACAAAATTAGTAAATGACTTGTTGAGTTTCATAGAGAAACTCAAGGATCATCCTTCACAGAGGTCAGATAATCTACTTAGGGGAGAAAGATCATTAGATAACCATCTCCCTCTTTAAAATGAGCACCTGATTATTCAAGTTGGGTTTGAATTGTCTCCTTTGTACAAGTGAGGTGTTATTTTAAGATTTGTTTTAGAGATTGTACTCTGCATTTAAAATCTCCTTTGTGTGTAATCTTCTGCTATCTCCTTTGTTCTTGTCAAACAGATGAAGGAAGGAACTCCTGCCAGCTTTTTTGTTTCTCATTTGGCATATTGCTATAAATTGTACACACAGACCTTCCTAAAAGCTTTTATTCACCATCTTTTATTAAGAATCTTTGTGCAAGTGCATGTGTCTGTACTTATAATCATCTATATTTACATAAAATGGAAGAGGCCAGTACCCAGAATAAAAACAAAAAAGAATGTAAACCTTAGCAGTCTGAGAATTCAGCTCTGAAGTTGTTAGTCTGATTAAAGAATTTGGATTAATTCATGAGAGGTTTCATCTTTGAAACTTCCTGGCTATATGCATTTGCCCATACAAGTCCAGCAAATCAGTTAATAAACCAGAATTCTCCAACAATCTTTCCACTTTTTCACATAGTTTTTCAAACTGTCTGATATATTGAGATGTTCTGCATTAGAATGGAATGCTGTTCTTTATAACTATTATGATGAGCACTTTTATATATGTGTAGTGCACTTCAGAAATACAAGGTAGCACTATCTAAGTGCAATGTATTTGTTCAGTGCTGTAAATATTCATGGTGCTTCTTATGTCAACAGAAAATAACAAATTATATTGTGCTCTTGGTTACGGTGATACTGATCTTTGATTATTCCACTGACTATATAGTGGTGCTCTAGACTTTAATAAGTGTAACTAATACAGGTATACGGCTATGTAAGAAAAGATGGAAAGAAAAAAATAAAAAGCATTGAAGTACAAGGCTTTTCAGGCTCTGTATTCGTTCTGCTCTGAGATCTGACCTAGAGTTAGATGACAGGCATTTTGTAGTTAGACTTGAAACTGAAGCTTGATGTGTCTGCCTTGGGAGAAACTGCAGGCATGTAGAAAACCTTTGTGGATGTTGCTAGTAATTTCTAAGTACCTGGCGAAAGCTGTTAAAAAGTAATTGCTGTTTGCTAATCTGAGCTCTAAACTTTCAGATAATTACTGTGCTAATGGATACTGACCAAATTAAAACGGTTAATGTCAATATGACAAAAGATGGAAGAGGAGAAAGGAGGGAAATGAGCAAACTTTCGTCCAAGCTCTCCAGACAGTCCAAACTTATGTTAGTTAAGGGATATGTTGTCTTTGTCATTTGCATAGCTGCAGTGAGCACACTATTGGTTTTTTTCAGTACCCATTGCATTTAATCTGCAACTCTGTAGAGACTTCATATTTCAGGTACTGGAGCAGTCATATGGTGTGTTAGGAATGGCAGATGAATAATGGTAACTCTGAGTCTCAGTCCAAATGTATAGAGCTGGAAAGCAAAGGTTTGCAGTAAAAGCACTCTGTAATAACTGTGACTTAGAGGTTTTGAAATCACATAGCCTGACTATGGCTTTAACAGTAAATGGTGCAGATCTCAAGCTTGCCCTTGATACCTGGGGGTTTAGGTAGAAGCTGGAAGAGCTGAGTCTGGGCACATTGACACATCTATTCTGAGGCATCTTTGCAGCAGGGTAACATGAAGTTACCTCTTCTTGCTCTCTTTTTCTTTGGAGAACAATTTAAAAAATGAGATTAACAAAGAAAAATATTGTATATTTTTGTTCCTTTTTCATTTTGAACACTGAGATGATACCCCACCTATATCTTCAAGAAAATCACTGAATGACATTTCAGTGCCTAGTTCTTAGATAGACATCTTATCCTTCACCAACATAGATTATTGGTGCTGGCTCTCACTTCTTTGTTATCAAAACTTGTAAAACATTGTAGTTTCTTGATTTTGAAAAAAAATAAAAGCTGAAACTTTAAGAAATAGTCTACAAATCATGAGATTTGTAATAACCTTGTAAATGAGCAACACCATCAAGTTCTAATGTAAATTGATGTTACCTGTGCAATCAGTTCACATTAAATTGTGTTCTCATTCCTTCATAGGCTGATTTTTTTTTTCTTTAAAATGTAGAGGTTTGGCTTTTTTCTTCTGTAAAATAGGATTGGTATACTGAAAAGGCAGACCAAGGTCAGAAATTTCACAGGTGTTTTACAAGTAGTTTATGGACTAATCCAAAATCAAAGGTAACACTTCAGCTGCCTGTAGCTGTTTATACGCTGACCTGCTACAATAAAGGCAAAGTCACAGATCTCTCTGCTGAGTACAGCTTATGAAGGAATCTAAGGCTACATACCTATCTCAGACACCTGTTGCTTTCATCTTCAGATCTTACCTTAAATATTAACAATACCATGTTCCAGTTCCTTCAAATCAGATCTTAAGAAGAGGCACATGAATTATGGATTTCCTTCTCAAAGTCTTTTTCTTCTTCAATTGCTTTAATGGTCACGAGACACTGGACTGATCAGTTTTCAGAGCGGTGTCCTGTATTTGTTAGGAAGACACATAAAGGCTTCTGTGCTTTGTCACTGCCTGCTGCCTCTCAACTGGTGAAGCACCATCAGGATGCAAATTCATGCGCTGGTCTATGTGTCCTCTTCGGCGTCTTGACCAATGGGGCACCTATGCATGCTGAACTGGATGGTGGTTTCAACGATACAGATCCAGAGATCTCAGCCTTTCCAACTCCTTACGTCACCATTTCTTAAAACACAGTCAGAGGCTTAGAAAAATCAAAGATGGGTCTGGTCGATGGGACCAGTCCCCCAAGTATTTGACTGCACCTCTTTGGGAAATTAATGATCCCAAGGACAATAAATTGCAGTTTAATTTCACTTTGGTTTAGGCAATTTGAGCGGCCTAAGGGTAATATTGTCTGGTCATAGTTAGAGTCCAGCATGGGGCGGGTAAGCAGAACTGCCAGGGCCAGAGGCGCTAGTAATAAATAAAGGCAGATCCCCCGCATTCAGTGGCTGTTCTGCTCACCACCGTATTTCTCCTCCTTCATGGCGTTATGTTTATAACGGCTAATTCTGTAAGCAGCATTTTTATCTCGCCCTCAGTATCTTGTGGCAGTGAGCCCCAGAGCGTGCTCTGTGAAGCAGTAATTCATCCTCTGCGTTTTACATCTGGACAGAATAATTTCTTTGTTCTGGGAGAGTAAATAAGAATGTCAGATTTACCTTCCTCAGGTCATGTCTCTCTATATTGTGATTTTTCTAACTCTGCTCTTCTCTAAACTAAACGATATTAAGCTATTTCAGTTTCTTCTATCATTATCCATAATGGACTTTCAGAGCTGAGAGAGGTGAGAATAAATATGAGAAGAGATCATTGTTTTTTCATAGAAAGCTGATCACATAACTTTTGTTTTACACAGCTCTCAACTGTTTACTTATTTACTGATTTAGCAGAGGAGTAGGAGCAGATAGTGCTGACTGAGACAGCTACAGTGAGAGGGCAGCATAGCTAAATGAGTTTGCAGAGGAGATTGGAAAGGAAGAAGTGAAATCACTGAGCAAACAGCCCACTGAAGACTGCAGAGCCTGATTAGCATGGGGAAAAAAGCACCACAAAGGTAAAGGAAGGGTATAATGGGCTGAACTCATCCACCTATAGGTGGTAGCACTAGCTGAAACGTTTACTTGACATATTGCTGGAGAATGTTTTGCTTCTTGTGTTCCAAAGGTAAAAGGAAAATAAAGACCATGTCAAAAACATATATCAAATCATATTAATTATTAATATTAAAAATACTTATTTTTTTCCATTGGAATACATGTATTATTTCACTGAAAAAGTTACTTTGTCCACTGAAAATGAAAACACAAAAATTATTTAAAATAATTCTGAATCAATTATACCATATGTTTTTAATAGCTGAAAAAATCAGTTAAAATAGTGAAGACGCAAATTGTCAGACATGAATATCAGGCACAAAGAGGCGCAGAAAGAACTGAAACCTAAACATGCAGATTCCCTATGTTTTCCTCTAATGACATCACTTTCTTTTTTATTAAATCTGTTAGGGGGTTGTGGGGTTTTTTTTTCAGTCTGGATTATTTATTTTCAAAGTCTAGCATGAAGAGCGCTGGGGAATTCTGGAGTTCCCTGTGCTTTGGTAAACTGTGTATTTTATAATCACTAGAGAAGAAGCTGATGTTCTTAATATCAGCTTCATAATCTCTATATTACAGTATTTCTGCATCAAAGCTGTCAGGACAATTTCCTCATAGGACTTGCTGCAGCAACTCCATAACAAATATGACCGTAGAAAATATCCTACATAGTTCTTTGTTTTAATGAACTAGTTTAAACGGAAGAGCTTTGGGAACTGGCTGACAATTTTGCTGAGCATGAACAAAGCAGATGAAGACTCAGTTTCTGCTCCTTTATGCCGAACTGTGTTGGTTAAACGGAATTGAAAACTGAAGCAAAAGGCAAAAAGCACTTGCCAGCTCCCCACCAGCCAGCAGAACAAGAAACATTTTGTCTGGTCATATCACAGCAGCAGTAAATGATTTTGGGTTTCGAGCTTAACAAAGTTAATAAGGATTCAGAAGAAGATGAAACCACAATGAGACTCCTACCTTACTTTGAAGTCACAGTTTTTGAGGGCTTTTTAGTATCACTAGTGCAACTCTACTGGAAGAACTGTGCACAAAGGGCTGCTTCTTACTGCCATTTAATCTGTATCCTACTAAAATCAAGGGAACATTCAGACATTACCTGTCTATTTTCAATTTTTACATCTGTTACTTGATCATAAGAAACTGAGCTGGAAGTAACACACACCAAGGCAGCGTCAGTCACACTGGAAGTAAAATGGAGATAATTTCATGGATTCGAAGGATGATTTGAAAATCTGGGAGGCAACTTCTCTCAAAAATCAGACCTTTTTGTCTAGGCTTAAATGAGTATTTTAGGAGAAACTGCAGCATCGTCTGAGGCAGACTATGACACAGAATTTCTGTACCCTCTACCTTGTTCTCTCATTCCTCTGCTATACACACTCAGTGACTTTATCTGTTTGTGTTTTCTTCTCCTGCCAGCTATCTGTGCAGCTAAATTCTTTAAGGGATTTATTTGCAGAGTGTTGAGCACACCGAGCCTGACTGCAGTAACTGTTGCTGCTGTATTATTTGTTAACAACAGTGCTCACAAAGATGCAGTGATGTTTTGTGATGCAATTGTCTCATGACCCTTGGGAAAAAAAGTTAACAAAAATGTTTTCAAGTGTCCCCTTCTTCCCCACTATAATGCCAGGAAAAACTGGAGCACAAACTGGATACATTGCCATGAACTAAAAATTTAAATACATAGGACAGAGTTTTGGGTATTCTTTCTCTAGAAAACATGTCAGATTATTTCCCTAAATGTAAGAGTGGAGCAATCCCACTTAAAATGTCACAGCTACTCTAGGTTTGCATCTGTATGGACAGTGTAGTCCCCCATTCAGATAAGCCAAGATGAGTAGTAAAACCCTGAAATATAAAAAGATAACAAGGAGGAGCTAAAGAAACTTTCAGTTCAAGCTCTGCATAACATCACTGACATATGTCTGTTTCCATGGAGCCTATCTTAACACTTTGAAGAGCTGAAAACGCAGTGGATACCACAAGTTTCCGTCTCTCTACCTGTAACGGGTCTGCGTGGCAAGGTTTTGGTAGCGGGGGGGTTACAGGGGTGGCTTCTGTACGAAGCTGCTAGAAGTTTCCCCTAGGTCAGATATAGCCAATGCCAGCCGGCTTTAAGACGGACCCACCACTGGCCAAGGCCGAGCAAATCGCCTCTGTGATAACGTATTTAAGAGAGTGAAAAAGTTGTTGCGCAGCAGTAATTGCAGCGAGTGAGAGGAGTGAGAATATGTGAGAGAAACATCCTGCAGACACCAAGGTCAGTGAAGAAGGAGGGGGAGGAGATGCTCCAGGCGCTCGAGCAGCGATTCCCCTGCGGCCTGTGGTGAAGACCATGGTGAGGCAGGCTGTCCCCCTGCAGCCCATGGGCGGTGGAGCAGATGACTGCCTACACCCCGTGGAGGGCCCCCACACTGGAGTAGGTGGATGCCTGAAGGAAGCTGTGACCCCGTGGGAAGCCTGCACCGGAGCAGGCTCCTGGCAGGACCTGTGGCCTGTGGAGAGAGAGAAGCCCACGCTGGAGCAGGTTTGCTGCCAGAGACCCTGTGAGGGGGGCTCACACTGGAGCAGTCAGTTCCTGAAGGACTGCACACCATGGAGGAGACCCACGCTGGAGCAGTTCATGAAGAACTGAACCCATGGGAAGACTCACACTGGAGAAGTCACGGAGGACTTTCTCCCGTGAGGGGGACCCCACATTGGAGCAGGGGAAACGTGTGAGGAGTCCTCCCCCTGAGGAGGAAGGAGCGGCAGGAACAAGAGAGTGATGAACTGACCTCAACCCCCATTCCCTGTTTTCCCCCCTGTGCCGCTGGCGGGGAGGAGGGAGGAAAATCGGGATTGAAGTTAAGCCCGGGAAAGCAGGGAGGGGTGGGGGGAAGGTGTTTTAAGATTTGGTTTTATTTCTCATTACTCCTCTCTGAGTTAATTGGCAATAAATTACATTTTTCCTTTAATGGAGTCTGTTTTGCCCGTGACGGTAAATGCTGAGTGATCTCCCTGTCCTTATCTCAACCCCACAAGCCTGTTGTTATTTTTTTTTTTTTTTTCCCTCTCCTCTCTCCTGTCCAGTTAAGGAGAGGGAGTGATAGAGCGGCTTTGGTGGGCACCTGGCATTTTGGCCAGGGTCAACCCACCACAATACCCATCCCAATCAAAATGATGTCTTATGTATAGGAATAAAGCAAAAAACTGTGTCAATATCAGATGATAGGACTGCATCCAGCATATTCTGAACTCACTCTGGCAGCCAGCTTTCTGCAATCTATATGCCCTGATCTGGAATTATTCACTCTCACTTCAGAGTTTCTCAGGTGGTGAACACACAAACTACCAGCAGCCCCATCAAAGCACCTTTGTGCTCTGAAGACAGAGAGGATCAATTGATCCTGCTTCCAAAAAATCTCTGCTGAAGCCATTGCTTAATTAAAGGCAGAAGAGCCTCTGAAAGAAGCTGCCATATAGCAGATCAGATCACGTGTGGTACACCTGCATGATGATATGCTAAGGACTAGCCTGGATATCAATGATTTTCTTGTGCTCATCTTGCTGTTTTGGGTCAAAGCCTAAATTAAAAACAGAGATTAGACAGACACATGCAGACTGAACTCATGAGCTGTTATTAAACACAGCGGCCCGAGTACAACCTGTTCCTAAGATGTCTTTGAAGCGTTGCTTGGTAAAGGCTGGAAGGATAGAGGCAAAGGAAGAGTAACTTCAGATCTTCTGTTTTACTTTTTGTCAAGTATTCACACTTGGAGACAGAACCAGGATACTGAGCTACCACACTACTTAGCTTAACCCTTTGTACAACAGGCCATTTGTATGTATCAAGTTATTTCTTCCATTTATGTAAGCCAGAAAAATCTCTTTGAAGGTGATTGTCCCGAATAACCTTGCACTTTAGGTTTGAAATTGAGTTGCCTCAGCATGAAACTTGTGTAAAAGAAGGCATGGTTAATTCCACTGAGCTAAGACAGTGTGGGGAGGACAAATCTCCACGGACTCAGAAGCTCTTTCTGAATAAACTTTCACATATCCATTAGTTTCAGTGGACATATGTGGACTAGGTCTTGGAACCTACTACTTCTGCATAATCTGGGAAAATACATTACATGGAAAGGGCTCATTATTTCTGCAAGCAAGCAGAGAGAAAAGCACCAACCAAACATTGTGTGTCTGTTCTTAAGCAAACAGAAAAGGTCTGCGGTATTTTCCTCTTCACATACCTAGGGAAATTCTGCAGCAGCTTAATCTGTTTGTTTAGGGACTCACGGGAGAGGTCATGAATCCATGCAGAACTCTACTGCAGATAATAATGTTAATAACTTTCTCAAGAGCAGACAGGCTCTTGAGACAAGGAAGAACATGGTAATGAACTGACAAAAGATCTGGTGGTAGATTCACACTGCACCACAGTTTTATTAACATTTTGCTAACAGAGCATTTAATGATGGAGGGGAATGCCCAGATCTTTGGATCTGGTCAAGTTCTGATTCCATTGCCTTCTCCTCAGGCTGCTGTTCCGGCTTTGTCACCACAGTAGATCAATGTTGTCCATCAGCGGAAGGGTGGCAAGCAGGTAATTTTTCACTCGTGTCTTCTGTCGGGGAATATGACCAGGGATGTTTTTACATAAGGACAACAGGATGCACTGTCTATTTAAAAAGGAACAATTAAAGGAGTCTGAGGCAAGGAGAAAAGTAGAGCTGAAGTCCTGTTGGTAACTCCGGGTGCTGCTGAGCCCAGAACATGACTTTGAGCAAGTACCCAAAAAGTTCAAGAACATTTATTCCACGACTTTTGGGTTCTCATTCTAGTTAGCATGTGAGACCCCGATGAGCTTTTCTGTGTTCCCACATATTCTGTGAGCAAGACTGTCCTCCAGATATTTGCTCTGCTCCCAGTAGATATCACTTAAAGAAATCCTCCCTTCCAGAGCAGTGAATGACTGGTTTTCCTGGCTAGGCACACTCTTAGAGGAAATATAATGAAGTTTGCTGATTTGGAGCATTAGCTAGATCCTCCTGGAATAGCCCCTCCACACTGACAATGTTGTAAACACACTGCCAGACTCTTGCGCGATCTCTCACCCCAGTTACAGGCTTCTGAAAATCTCATGGCTAGCCATTCAGTCTGTGTGACAGGGATCATTTTACCACAGAAAAACTTAATATCCCAAGAGCTGTGTTCATCTTACGTGATATTTGCCATCTAAACCAGAGGTGTCCAGGCCAATCTAGCTTTCTAGTCTTCCCCCTACATCCAATGGAGAGAAGGAGGGGCAATTCGGAAGGTTTTGCTGTACCTACTTTTTAATTAGCATATGCACCAGTGTCTGGATAGGACCAACCGCTCCCTGAGTGATAAACCTGTGCTCTTCATTGGCTACAGGGGGAGCTGCGACAAGATGCTGAGGCATTGCAGGGCTGAGGTTAGCATACATCTCCTATCCCTCTGAAGGTCTGTCAGGAACAGGAACACAGCCAGCTCCTCTGCCCTGTTTCTTTGTTCACTCTTCCCTTTTTTCTTCAGGAATACGAAAGACTAATTACATGGATCAAAATTCAAAGTGCTTGTTACAACATTTAGATTTTGAATGGGATGTAACAAGGTTTCCTTCCTCCAAGACAATAATAAAACATGAAGATATTACATGAGGACAATCTCAGAGTCTGACCTGTGCAATCTAAGATTCATTCTTCCTGTGAATACAGGCAGACTTGCCTGCTGTCTTCACCACAATAACAATATTTTGATTTATTCTGCTAGGCTTTTCCACAATTGCATAGAAGAATAAAACACTTTCCTAGAGCTGTAGCAACAAACTGCTCAACTATTTCTCCCCTGTTCTTTAAAAGGTATCAGACAGCTTAGTGTTGCAGCTGTTTCCAAAGCTCATTGATTCAAAGGCAGGTTCACAGCTTCAACAGACAGAACTGATGTACTGTGGCAGAAGCCCATGTATGTCAGGAATTAGGGAATGTAGGAGGGGACAGAGGTGCTTCAGCTGGTCTTTGGTATAAAAGAAATCTGATTTACTGCAATGAGCTTTGGCCAGGCTCTTAGTTTATCTACTTTTCTACCGCCCATTCACCACAGAACATCATTACTTAATGGGGCTCAATATTGCCCTAATTGAACTTAGAGAATAATAGATATTGGAAAATTAACGGTGAGGAGGACTGAAGGGATGTTAAGGCCTATACTATCAATGAATCACTGGATTTTTGCCCGCTGCCAGCAGAATGGACAAAACATCGACAGAGTTGTTCGTAGAAGTCGACGATGATAATCAAGGGATATTTTAGGACTTCCTCCAGTTTAAACGATGCTCTGGAACCCTGGAAGCAATGTAAAAGTTCCTCTCTTCCTGCTGGTCAAACTTTCAGTTAAAAAATTTCCATTTAAATCTGAACAAAGCTATTTTCTTTTCATCTCAGAAGTGAATGATATCAAATCCATTGACATTCTTTCTTTTATTTTAATAAAAGTATTGTCTGTTTGTTTTCCCTCCTCAGATCCTCAAATTCTGTTGGGAAGCATCCAGATTTTGGTAAGATTTTGTGCACAGGTTTTGGTGAAGGAAAAGAAAGTCAACAAAAAGGCATTTTTACAGGTGGGGAAAATACAATTTTGTTATGGTTGTAAACACTCCATAAGCCATAAGAAGCAGCTTTTGAGTGAAAATAATTTTCCAATTAGAATAATACTAACAAAATGCTACAATTCATTCTTTCATTCTTTTTTTCTTTTCTTTTAAGGTTATTATAGGACTCCCTGAAAGGAATAATGCAGTCTTTCATAATGATCAAATCCCATCTCGAATTGTATCAGTCCTTGCTGGCTGGATTATACTGAATTTGGCAATTTTACTTTGATGTAACACCGTATGATGTGTGACTTGCTATTCAATATGGTTGTTAGAAGGACTTATCTGCAAAGCAACGGCTTCCTATCGTATCTGTAGCACAAGAAGGCATTTTTTTAAACTTTCTGTTTTCAAAGGAGACCTATTCTTGTTTTCTTCATTTCAAAAGGCAATGCAAGGTTTTCTGAGTGTATGTAAAACTCTCCTGGCACCTAATGTATGCATAAAAGACCAGCTTCAATTTAGCTGGTTGCATCTCTCATTTCAAGCTACTGCAGACTATTAACTCCAAAGTAAAGCTTTCTTATAGAAAGCTAGTGACCTTGCTTTCTCTCCCAGCAGTCTAACCATAATTTATTTAGTAGTTGGTGTTACATGGTACTTTGATCTTGTAGGAAACAACATTGTTACTGGATACAGTTTCAACTGGCCTTTATATGGCCCAGAAAATGCTGCATCAAATACAGATGTTTGAACACAGAACCTGACTTTTCAAACTACTGTTTTCATGCTAAACCCATTACTGCTCCGAATCTGACTGGATACCAAGTCACCCATTCAGTGCACATCAGCTTCATGTGGAAACCAGCTGCAATTGCAGGGATAGCAAAGCAACTGTAAAAGCTTATTCAACAAAATTCTGCCCTTGACTTTGGCTCAGCACAGGTCAGTTTGTCTCCTTTGTAGTTTGGCCAGGGACAAGGACAGTGAGCAGTGCTCCTTCCAAGGACAGGTTATACTAGCCTTGCCAAACTGCTGTGCTGATCTCCTTTCCATCTGCTACATGGAGAACTAGCTAAGGCATTTCTATGCCGTGCTTCTTTGTCTCAGCCACCCTTATGTTCAAGAGGTGTTTCTCTTGAGCAAGAGAAAAATATTTTTCACATACTGCTGTTTTACACATACTCCAGGACACATTTGGGTGGAGAAACTCCCACTCCCATTGTACAGCATCAGATGAGCAATCCCCACCACACCAGGCAAGGGGTGAGTAACAGGTTTTGGCTTCCCAGCATAAGGACCACAACCTATTTGAATGGATAAACTGAGTCTCTGAAATGAATGTTTAGAAACTTAAAAAATCAGTTTTAAGAAGCTGGGGTACTTGTTCATGTGTCACCGTGTATTTTGGCCAAAAACATTCTTAGCAAGAAGAAAGGCAGTGCTGAGGAGAAGTAATTTTCCCTCTGTGAGTGGCAGCATTATTAATCTGTGTGATTAATTCTGTGACTATTAAAAAAACTGCAAGGCACTCCCATTTAGCTAATATCACCAAGAAATACACATCTGTCACTCAAAATGCTGTGTACTCAGCAATGTTGTTCTTACGATATTAAATATTTACTATTTATTATGATTGTTACTTTTGCTATTTATTGGCTTGCAGCAGCCAAAAACATGCCAGGCAGCCTGGGGAGGAACTGGAAAAACATTTCAAACCAGGCTGCCTGAAAGTGAGGCACTTAAATACAACAGTAGATATTTTGGCCTTGATTCACAGAAGTCCTTTTCAACACAGTCCGAATCCTACAGGGTGGGTGTTAAGCTCACACTGCAGTTATTTGCTGGGGAGGGAAAGAATTGAGTTTTTGCGAGATGCTGGAAGCACTCTCCTGCTTTTTGCTGAACAATGGCCTTTCCCTTAGGTAGCACTGAAAATGGGAGCAAGATTTGATGGAGATTTACAGATTGTTCTTCTATGGTGACCTTTCCAGCAGATGGATATTGTGTTTACACATATTTACTTCTATTCTCAGCCTGAGTAGTTAGAAATGCCTGTGTGTTCGGTTGGTGTCCGGCGGGGTTTTGGTAGCAGGGAGGGGGCTACAGAGGTGGCTCCCGTAAGAGGCTCCGAGAGGCCCCCCCCGGCTCAATTTCGGACCCGCCTCTGGCCAAGGCCAGACCGACGGCGCCTCTAAGAAGAACCCTATTTAAGAGTGAAAGAACCTGTAGAGTGAGTTCTTTGTTAGCGCTTCTTTGCTGGTGAGCGGAGGAGAGGAGGGGGATGTGAGAGAACCAGCCCTGCGGACACGCCGGTCCGTGAGGAAGGAGAGGGGCAGCTGGGCCGGGGCAGAGACGCCCCCGCGGCCCGTGGTAAGATGGCGGCTGAGCCCCCGCAGCCCACGGAGCTCCGCGGTGACCCGGCTGTTCGCCCGCAGCCCGCGGAGGAGCAGGGACCGGGCCCGGGGCAGCCGTGGCTCCGCCCGCGCTGGAGCCGCCCGTGGGTGGGAGGGCGGCAGCCCCGGGAGGGACCCGCGCTGGGGGGTTCTGGGGAGCTGCGGCCCCGCGGGAAGGACTCGCGTTGGGGCAGCGGGAGGAGGAATGTCTGCCGTGAGAGGGACCCCGCGGTGGGGCAGGGGAGGGCTGCGAGGGCCCCTCTCCCTGAGGGGGAAGGAGCGGCCGAGACCCCTTGTGCCGGACGGACTGTGACCCCCATTCCCTGCCCCCTGCGCTGCTGGGGGGGAAGGGGTGGCAGAGCTGAGCCCGGGAAGAAGGGTTCTTGGCGATGGTGGTTGTTTAAATTAAATTGATGTTGTTATCCCCAAGTTGAGTCTGTCTTTTGCCCGTGACCGTAACTGGTGAGTGAGCCCTCCCAGTCCTTCGTCCCGACCCTTGGGCCTTTTGGTGTTATTTTCTCCTCCCCATCCCACTGAGGAGGAGGTGGGGGTGAGCGAGTGGCTGCGTGGGCTTGAACCATGACAGCCTGGTACTTTCTCTTCTGAGCAGCACCAGTACTCTGCAATCCATTCACAGAAGACCCCACCAATCCATTAATGCATTTTTAAGACTTCACAGTGCTTATATCTCTTTGGACCTATGATTCTGATAGTTCAAATTTAGTGGATAAGAAGGAAGCAGCAATCCAATTTATCATAACAGTAACTTAGAAGAATGCCTCTGATGTAACACATTAATTTCTGTCCAAAATACATGCATTGATTTTGAGGTAGCTTTTGTGAAACTGCTATTAAATTGTGGATCAGTACAACTGTAGCAAATATTGCTTCTCACCATGCCATCATCTTCCTTTTCTTGCGATTCCTAAGTTGCAGAATGAAGCTATGATAATAATGGCAGTGATGTTCAGTTTCCATGCCTCAAAGAACATCTGAGTTTTGACAGGAGGGATGTTTCCCTCCTCTGAACTGGATGATCTTCAAGGTCTCTTCCAACTCAAACCATTCTATGATTCCCTTAATGACGTAAAATTGTTTAGTTTTTCAGGTTCTTTGCCTTGCCTGTAACTTCTTACTCAGGTGGCATTAGGTATAGATTTTAGAGAAACAAAACAGACTAGATAGACCTAAATGAACATTCATTCAAGTACTTAATGTAAGTAAAGAATCTGCAAACTGTTAATGAAGTTGGGAAAGAAATTTCAAGTGCAGGAAAAACACATCTTCTGTGTATTGTATTCTGTTGTTTTCTGCCTGGTGTGACTTTATTTTTCTGTTGTGTTTGTATTGCATGTTTTTTATACCTTGTAAAATGAAGTCAAATTGTCTTCTTAAAGCATTTCATTCTCAGATTTTGATAAATGACTATATTTCCATAGACTTCACTGGATTGCTTTTAATTGAGACTATTTGTTATGAGATGGTATCAGAGCTCAAGACCAATGGCTGGGTTTTCTCCCCACAGTGTTGCTCCCAACAAGCAATCAGATAGGAGACTCTTCAGAAACACAGAGCCTTTTTTAACTAACAGTATAGCTCACTAGTAAATACAGAAGGTTATAACATCTTAAAATAATTTATGAAACTGTCAGGTCTGAAGAAGAAGAATAGACTTCTCTTGGGAAGCAGTTTCAGCAGGAACTTCAAAACTTGTGTGTTTGATAAATAGCATCACAACTAACAATGGTCAAAGTGCAAGGATCAAGGGAACTTTAAATTAGGAATTTAGACTCTCAGGTCCACATAAAACTAGTGTGGAAGAAGATGCTATGACCAAGAAAAAGACGAACATTTAATGTGTCAATGAAATCAACAAGAGAAACATATCTACTGATCTTTTGGGATAGGAGTTTTGACCTGTCTGTATACTAGGATGTCATTGATAAAAAGTGAGAATTTTTATCCTAAAAGAATAATATTTTCCACCCACCTGAAATTTTTGAGAATCTTAAACATTTTTCTATCATATTCAGGCCCAGCAGTCAACATGTCAAAAAAAGAGTGAAACAATCATCATTATATCTGAGAAAAATGAAATATTACTGTTATTTGATTTTGCAATGCTTATAATTTTTGTCTTTCTGAGCTGCATTTTAGCTGATATTTTAAAACAATAAGTTGCTTAATCTGGAAATGGTGTCAGAATGAAGTGCTTTAGTATGATAATATTGATTTTTTTTTTTCTTTTAAAGCAAACTGCACCAAGAGGTCCACTGAAGCAGAAACTCGTGGAAAGTACTGTGTCCTACTAACTGGCATTTCCCAATGAAAAACTTTATTGGAAGATTCCTAGAAAGTTCTGTTCCTTTGTTGTAGGCTGTGGCTTTTGGAATAAATGCGTTATTGAGGACCAGGAGTCACTTGCCTTAAGAGAATGGTCCACTTTTACCCATAGGTTATCTAAGGATGGATGGATAGATGTGCTTTAAAATTAGTTCCTGATAATACCAAGGTACATAAACTGTTAAGTTTTGTTAAAGCTCCCTTCAGCTCTTGTGGACCAGCAGCCTCTCAGCTACCTGAATTTAGAGGACATCTGCATTCTGCTACTGTTATCTTGGTTCCTTTGCTAGGACCATATGCTTTGACAGAGATAAGAAAGAGAGGATTTGCTGTTTGTGAATACTCATTATAACTGTAATGAATGAGATAACACTGATTAACAAAGAAATTAGGAGTTCTGTCTTTGGAGAACAAGGTACCCCACTCCATCAATTCATTTAAGTACTCAGTATTAAACAGGTGAGTTGTTCTACTGATCCAAATTTCTTACAGTTTAAACACCTGTTTTAGTGTTTTATTAATACATAGACCTTGCAATGATTCCATTTTTCATCAAAAACTTCTGTTAAAAATAAAGTTAATAAGAAACGGGAAAAATACATTTTGGCAGATTGAACACAATCTCTGTATTTGTGCATTACCTTCTTTTTCAACGTAATGCTGTCCTTTGAAATATTTTTTAGAGTGTGTTTAGAGCAAACTTCCTAATTTCCCACGGAAATTATTGTTTGAGTCATGGTACTGATTTCAGGATATTTCTAGTAAGGAATCATGGTCTTTTCACAGAAAAGAAGGAATACAGACCCAGCATCTCTGAGCTACATTTACCTGGGTGTCAGAGAAAATAGTAGCAGTATCTTTCATGTCTAAAGAGGTTTCAGGCCTCATGAACATTTCAGGGAGGAGCCCAAACCTGGGCCTCAACAATAGCTTCATACTGGAATGGCCTAAATATCACACAAAACTATGAAGTATAAAATTTTACTCCAAAAAAATGCCACTTCCCTGCTAATCCAAAGCTTTGCAATTCAACTAGTCCCCTGTGTAAACACCCAGCAAATCACACAAACATACTGCCCTCCCTATACCTGTGCCTCTCACTTCTTTTCTGTAGTGAGTCCTGCGGAGGTGGAAATAGTTGTCTTGCACCTGATTTGCGTAATAACCAGCCTCATCAGGACTGCTGAACTGATTGAAACGCAAAAACCGTGGAATTTGTCTTTCAGCCTCGCTCTTGAAAATGGGCCCAGCGACGCATCTGTCTGCCTGTCTCCTGGTATTTGTACGAAACTGATCACAGAGAACGGGTTTCCCAGACGTGCAAAGGCAGATTACAGCGATGGGAAGTCTGGGTGTTGAGAAGGGAGACCACAGAGTGGGAATAACAGCAGTCCTTAGGAGAGAGGTTGCTTAATATGCCCTGCAAGGGTGTTCCTTACTTGCAACAAATATGTTGCTCATGACCTGACTTTTCAAAGTAATTTCTTTAATCATCACAACTTCTAAGGTGGGGGGGAACAAAAAAGACAAAACCAAGACATCTCTTTAGAAATTAATTTAACCAAGAAAAGCTTTCCAGAGGGGCTGGGGCAACCACTTGTCCCGCTTGGGGTGCTTTTTTCATTAAGCTGTTACCTTCCCAGTGTCTCTCGAGCTGTCTTGCTCTCTCAACAGTTGAAAACCATCACGCAGGTGTACAACACGTGCCGAGTCGCACGCTGTCGCACGTATACAGAGCAGCCCTGCAATGCTCAAAAGGCAGGCTGGCCTCTCTGCTGGGGCTGCCTGCCAATGATGGCAGCATGGATCTTACTTCTACCCCAAATTGTATTCTCTTTAAGTTCCTTTCTCATACTGGCAGTTTTAGAAGTTAACTGCACTGGGTGAGCTGTGATCCAAAATGCGATGTCAGGCAGCTGTTCCACCGGCACTACAGGAGCAACCTGATTTTAATACACGTTGTGTGCTCCCACTGGGATCCAGGCAGGCTTCAGCTGAGAGTTGCATTCAGGAGTTTTGCTGATGTGATCCTCTGCCACCCAGATAATCATCTCTTAAAACCACTCAGGCAGGCAGGCAGGCATCTTTGTCAAACGAGTGCATTTCATGATCGTAAAGTGCCATCTTCAGAATACTTCCAGACCCCACACCGCGATTGCAGGCTGCCTGCCTTTCCCCGCCCCCCACCCCCCCACCCCCCCCCATTTAATTAAGAAGCCCTCTTGTGTTCATGCTGGGACTGTTGCACACTTTGAACCTTGACTTTTCCAGATACATTTCTCTTCTTTAAAGCATTATTGCTCCTACACAATCTGCAGAGACTGTTGCATTTCAAACGGATCTTTAATGCATTCATTTGTACATAACTTTGCCCCAGAAAAGCTCACAACAGGAATACCAAGCTGCTGTCAGCTTGGTGTACACACAAGTATCAGACTTTGACTCCGGGTAAGTAGCCATCACCTTCGGAAAGATTCAACAAAGAGATGGATAAAAAGAGAAAATTTTCAGCATATGTATTGTACCCACTTCCCATCTGCGATGTTAACTGTAGGTCGATCAGGCCAGGTATGGGGGAGGCTGTGGCACATTGCCCTTAGTGCTGTAATGCTTCTGCAATATTGTAGTCGTTGTACCAGGGTTGAGGATGAGACACACACAATGAGATGGAAGAGGAGAAATAGAGACAATCTCAACTGCAAGTTCAGCCCTATGAGACTTTTCTCCCACTTCCTTCTCCCTCCCATTGCAGGAAGGTCATCCCACCTTCTCTTTTGGAGTGGTTAAATTCACCTCTACTGATAAGAAGACTGAGTGCCTGGAAGATTTGAATCCAAAGACAGTCAAAGTCAATCTCAAATAATCTTAATGTAAATTTTCTACTCTTGTGGTAAGATTACCTCATTATTCAGGGATTTCAAGACATGTCTGCAGGTCTTTCAAACTGGAATAGGTTGACTTGTCCCAGGCTAGCCTATTCAGCTACCCATGGCCTTCGAAATCAAGACTATGAATCACATTTTTTTAATAAAGATATGAATGTACATATTTGTGGTCAGATTTTGTCACATTAGGCATTTTTTTTTCATTTTGTTATTCTCCAGCACTTGAATATGTAACAGGAGATGATTTATATTTTTTTTTTTTTTTTTTTTTCTCCTGATGCCATTTAATAGAGGGCTAAATCTGAGCTAAAAAGAAGGGGGTGGGGTGTGGTGTTTTTTTTTTTTTTTAAAAAAAAAAAAAAGAGTCAAATATCATTTTGTAGTTGCTGCTACAAAACAAGATGCAACCTTAATAATTTATTCTGCTTTTGAGAAAAGAAGGGATTAGTGTGGGGTATCCTGAACTTAAAAATTACTATTGTTCAAAAAGAATAATAATAATGGAAAAAAGATTAAGCAACCATAACCGCGCTAGAATTGCTAATGTGAATGAGGCTGTAGACTGAGAAATTGACCCTCTTAGAACAGCTGTATCTTTCTGTGAATGATGGGACACCGCTACAAGTTAACTTCTATCTACAGCCTGTGATGCTTCATACTAGCTAGAGAAATGATGTGCTGTGATGTGGACCTTGCCGCATACATAATCTAGAGTGTGAAATGAACAGTGCTCTTGTAAGTAGCTGAAATGTCGCTGACGAACAGTAGTCCCAATGAAATAATTTTGAAATCCCAGGACTCTGAATCTGTGCTTTCATTTGTTGTAGGAAATCAGAGAAGAAGCCCCACTGCCACATTCAGCCTATCACCCTTTCATGGCAGTATGCTTTCCAAGATGTATCTTCTGCTTTGCTTTGACTTTTAATAATAGAATAATCATTGTTCCCAGATTTTCTCTAGGAAGCCTGAGTTGCTGGGAAATCAGGGAAATCGGTATGATGCCTGCCTCCAGGAAGCTTTTTTTATAATCCCAGGCCCAGTCTGCTAGAGTCAAGGCCTGTAATTGCGGCACAGAAACACACACACGAGGAAATGACATTTCTGTAGAAATGCCGTAAGGCACAGTCCTTGCTTGCTTTGGACAAGCCTGCAGAGCAGGAGCGAGGAAACACTTGCTTTTCGATCTGTTATGCAAGGGCATTCAGTGAAGTATTCCCTGGTGGCAGGGTGACGACTTGGGATGTGGAAGATTCAGGTTCAGCTCCCTGGTTCATTGCAAAGGCAGCAGAAAGGAATAATACGTGCCCACATTTCATCTGCTCTAGTTCGCACCCGCGTACGAGCACAAAGGCACCTTCCTTGCTTAGCCCAGCAGACAAAAGCGGTTAGTTTTAACACGGATCAGTTACCACACCATTGCTTATCGCCTGGCTTGCAAAGTTAGGTGCCCCTTCAGAGGCTTGTGAGTGTCATGACCTAAACTGAAAAGCAAAGGATGAGCAAAATATATTCCCACTGAGCTTGCTTAGATGGTGATGTCTGCATTATTAAGCACTGAATAAGTCTCTTCACTCTTTGATTTCTTACTATATCTTCAGACCTGTCTGTAAAGCACCGAACACAATTTTAACACTAGATAAAGCATGGGAAAGAATGATAGTTTCTGATCGTTTACACTACATGATTTTTTTTTCCTAGCCTTCCCTTTCTGACAGCTCTCCATAGATTGCAGCCATGGGCTTGCATGCTGTTTTCAAATTTATGTACTTTTGACTGCAGTTTAGCTGTCTCCCACACAGCTAAACAATTATTCAAATATTGGTTCTTTGATGTTAATACCCACCTTTTATTGCTTCATCAATACTAAGCACAGGGTGAAATAGAGCCAGCTGCAACTTTTTGAGGCTTAGAGATCATGGTCAGGAAGATGACAGAACCAAATTGACCTTGTCTATCCTTTATGGGGTTTGTGCTATTCCTCACATCAGTGACATTTTTTTGGCCACAAAAGTGAAATACTAAATTCACTACATGCACCTAAGGAGAGATGCTGCAAGTCCTCCTGATGACTAAACATCAAGTGTCCTCAAAAGACCTACAACACAGTGAAATTACATGTGCAGATTTTCTATTTTGTGAAAAAAAAAAAAAAAAAAAAAAAAGCCTTTCCAGCAACACTTTCAGTTTCATTTTCTCTTTAGCAGATTTACTCTCTTGTTTATATATCAGATTTTGCAATATTTTTGGCCAGATTCTCAGCTGGGAAATTTTCAGCTCCAAGTAAATGAGATGTTGAAATGATACAAGAAAACCAATTTGGTCCAGTGTCAGTAACTATGCACGTGTTTCCTTATCTGGAGATTTAGTTGTCATCTTTTGAAAACAAACAAACTGAAGAATAACTTCATTCCTTTAGGACTATCTGTCTTGGAGGCTCACACAATCAAATTAGACAGATGTTAAATTTAACGAGATTGTTGTTTTATGAAAATGGTTTAGAACTCTGACAACATTAGCAAAGCACAAGTTCAGGATGTAAGAGGGGTTAATTACTACACAGGAAATTTTGGGATCCCTTAACGTTCAGAATAATGACTCACAATGCACAATCACTCACCTAGAAGATGAGGGCTCTCAACCTCCTCAGGAGGTGTCCCAACCTAAGCGGAGATCCCCAGCTGCAGACCCGCTGCTTTGAGGAGGACCAGCTCGAGTCTGCCCTCTGGCAGGACCCCATTTGTACCCAAGTCGACTCTGATCTGTGGTCATGTATGGTCAAATTAGTCCTCGCTATCTGAGGGCAAAACGTCCTTGTTCTTTGGCCCTAGTGTGGCCATTACGTGACCCCACCATGCAGGTGGGGCGACCCCCAAATTGCTGCTTCTAGGTTTTTTTATTTTCCACATCTGAGAAGTTTCGACCTCTATCAGGGCGAGTGTACCTGCCGCACTGTCTGGGGTTGTAGGTAACTAAAACCTGTTTGTATGCCTATGTTCTCTGTGCTGCTTAAATGTGGTGTTAATTAATGAGAGCATAAGAGATCATCATTACATGGTAATGCATGAAGCCAAAGATCAAGTACAGCAAAATCCTCTGGTATAAATCATGGCCTAAGCTGTTTTAAATGAGTACAGTTACCTGGCAGCTCTTGGGGTACAGCTGTGTAAGATCAGCTGAGAACCCAGAAACAGGAGGCCTAAGAATTGTGAATAAAAGAGTTTGCAAATTTGCCTAGGTCAAGCACTGCTCATTTGTCATCCTGTTACTGCAAAACCGTTTACATAGAATAGTTGGGGAAATTGTCAGAACAGGCCTAGACTTTCCCCTCAGAAAAGGTGGCAAAATCATAGGATTGTTTAGGTTGGAAATGACCTCTTGAAATCCTTAGGTTTGACTGTCTTTGCTGGTTAGACAGGGAGTAGTCACACTCCCACTGTATTTAATAAAGACTGTCACTCAAATGAGAGAACGTGGTACAGAAAGCATAAAACAAGCAGGGTAGCGTAGATGAGAAAACACTGATAACTAATTATGATTCCTGGTAAATGTTTTCTGTTGAAAATTTTTGGTGGATAATGTGTTTTGATTAAAACCAATATTTTTGCAGCTAGTGTTTGCTTTCTGCATTTCTTGGCTTTTTTAAGAGAGCCAACCACTCTGAAAGGCTTTCTTTTTACTCTGAGGAATTATATTTGTAAAACAAATATATAATTAAAATGTGATAAAACATATACATACATGTTATATATATATTATATATTTATATATATAAAATAGACAATAATTTCCAAATAACTCTATAATTAAGGATTGACCTAGACCTAGTCACAATTTTCTTCACACAGATTCCTGTTGCTCATGTGTCCCAAATACAGTCATGTCCTGGAAATACAGAAGTCCTCAGTCAACATGAGTTTCAGCAAAATGCCAGGGTGCATTTAACCCAGCAGCATGACAGCTCTCCCTTTTTTGGGGCACTGTGTCAGCAGCATGGCTTCCCACAGCGAGGACACATGGCAAGGGCAAAGGCAGCCACCTGTGCATGCGTCCCAATCACTTAGCAATATTGCTAAATATGAGAAAACAAGAACTCTTGAAAATAACAATTTATAATGCTATTATAGCTTAGGGAAGCCTGAAGAAGATTAAATGGTCTTTCCCACACGATACAGAGACAGCCAGTTCAAAGATACTGTTAAAGGCAGACATGAATGCCGTGCCCCCATCCTTATCTGTAAAGGGATTCCTCTCAACAGGTTTTGATGAGCAAAAAAGGAGTGGTTTATTTTCCAGAACTTCCTCTCAGCCATTTCTCAATAATGTGAGACGTTTCAGTGGCCTGTCTCCTCATGAGTGACTACAGACACGAACATAACACAGAGCTGTCTCAGCTGGCCATATTTCCTACCCACATGCAGTATCTGTCTGCCTTGAAGGACAGCACTGCAGCAAGAGACAGGAGCACTCACTACATGGTTAGGGAAGCAACAGCTGAACCATGGAGAATTAGTTTCAAGGTAGAAACTTAGCCACATAATCATCTGTCTTTTTACAATGTTTACAATGCCAGGGGTTTGTTGATTTGTTCCTGTGCTCATTTCTGTGATACTAAATTTGATTAGAATGAACCTTCCCTCTGGGTGCATCAGCAAACCATAAAGTAGAGACACACTGAAGCCTATTATAAAGTCAAAATCTATAAATAAATTTAGAGTTACACAAAACAATGCTAGGCATACTGAGCATTTTATTATTCAATATGTCTTTTTGCTAGTGGCATACCTATTTAATTCTGAGAGATCTGTGTTTTACTAAGCCCAGCAAGCATTTAATAACTAGCACTTTACAGCAACTTTTGTATAAACAAATATTCAAAGGTGCTTTTCAAAGATCCTAGCTCTTTTCTTCAGCAAACAAATGGGAATGTAAAGCTCTTTGGAAGTTTATGGACATTTTCTAGCTCATGAGCAAAAAAGAAACTTGGATCGAAACAGCTCAAACTGAAACCTATGACTACTTCTGGTGGAGCAGAATGTTTTTATACAGACAGATCTATAAACTTGCATGCAGTTTTGATACCTAAATGAGATGTTTGTGTTTCCCACCTGAACAACAGAGCTTTCAGTTTACTAAAACTATGGGTTTTCTCTGTTTCTTGTACAAATTAGCTCAATCATAATCAGAACCTTAATTTGGGTGCCTAACACTGGAGGATGTGAATATCATACACAGCTGAATTGGTCTAACATGGCATGTGGTTCCCAGGATTCTCAAAATTAGCATCATTCAGACCTTGGCATGCAACCTTTGTGTGAAGAGAAGCTGTCCACTGAGACCTGTTCTCTAGCTAAATCCACAGATTTGAAGGAACACCTGTCTGTGTTTCAAACCCACAGCTAGCTGAATGCTGGCAATTTAAATTCTCAACATTTCCCCAATTTAAACAATATTTTCTTGAGTCACAGCAAAACCAAACTACCATCATGAAGTGCATCCATTTATACTCTCTGCATATTCAAAGTTAAATAACCAATACTGGTAGGGGTCCAATGTAATAGAAGACTTCCTCTATCACCATAATTTTTGAGCTACTCTACAAAATTGAAAGGAAGACACTTTATGTAATCAAAGATGTTAAAATCAGTTGCAGAAATAAAAAAAGGCATCAAAGGTTTAATGTCAAAGACCATTATTTTCACAATTGAGCATCCTTAGTTAGGGCCTGCTTTTCAGCTGGACTAACCACAAACAAGTCATCCTGAAACAATAGGGTGGGATAAATGCTCAGTACTTTTGAGCATCTTGGCATTTTCTTTAGATCAGATACAGCATCCCAAGGGAAGCAACTAGTAAGTTCTCTCCTCATTGCTGTTATGGGGCTGACGCTGCCATTTGACTGGAGATCGCCAGGAATCAAATGTAATTGTCTATGTGTCTTTGAAACATAACCGAGTTGAGCAGGAAATCTCTGCCCATCTTGTGGATGGATGACCCAGGTCCCAGTAATGCCACGAGAAAAGGAGAGTCCTGTCT
Source organism: Leptosomus discolor (assembly GCF_034619465.1). Lineage (NCBI taxonomy): Eukaryota > Metazoa > Chordata > Aves > Leptosomiformes > Leptosomidae > Leptosomus > Leptosomus discolor. Next base: position 15,263,130 of record NC_141395.1, on the reverse strand, counting down.
CTAGCTGTAGGAAGCCCAAGGACTGGTGTCAGGCTGTGTCAGCTGAAGTTCTGTCCTGTGGATTTCCCCCTACATTTTTATATGTGCTAAGCAGGGGCAGAAATTACCTCGGTCCTTACTCTAGAATTTCTTCTGAAGTCAGACAAGAATTCATGCACATCAATTTGGTAGGAATTTTTTTGAACATTGCAGTTATGATTAACAGAAGCAGTGATTGCCTGTATGTTAACATACTAATTTCAGAGTCCTAGTAAATGCCAGGGGAAAATCAAGTAGAAGTCTCTGTTAGGTTTGAAGTAACATGAGCAAATGGTTTTCCAGGTAGAAGAGCATCTGAATGATGCTCGTCTTAATAGTATTCCCGGTTGACACTGTCTTGAGCTCAGTAAGTTTCACTTTGTGAGCACTTTCAGACCGAAATGGCTGAGCCCTAAAGCTAAATATATAGTTGATCCATGCTAAGCACAAGACTTGCTAAGCACTAGTCTTGCGATTCTTAATTAACTCATTTTGATAATACAGAACAAGTAGCGTTATCAGCAAACCATCAGCCTCCAGAGAGAGTTGTAAATGCCACTGCTCTCCATATTCAACGCTTACTACATTAAAATGTATTTAAAATTCAAACAATATATATTATTTTTATAATTAAATTGATTGTATTTTATTTCTCTTTATACTTATTAAAACCATCTCTTATCTCATTTTGTTGTATCCTTTACAAAATTTCCAACTCCTAAATAAATTACCGCAGCTGTGTTTGCTCCTTACACTTCTTAATAGAGATCAACACAACTCTCTCTTCTCAGAATGCTATACTGTATTTTACATGGATATGGTGCATTCATTGTGTTTACCCTTCTGTATTTAGTGATGCATACTAATCTTTAGATCAAACACACCAAGCCAAATGCCATTAACATATATTCTGGACTCCAGTTCCATTCCAAAGACCTCAGATACCCTATGGTTTTGAAAGCGTCAGTCCAGAGGTTAAACATGGTCTGCTGCATGAAGAGTGGAAGAGGATATTAAAACAAACACAGCTGCAACTTGATATCTTCTTTTGTCCCGAACTGTTGTAAATTAAAATCCTTTGTGAAAGAAGACAGAAAGAAAAGAGAATTTCTTTATAGCAAAGATACAATCCATAAAATAAGATAATATCTACCATCCATTGTAATTTTCTGCAACTCCTTGGTTTTCTGGCACCCCAAAAGTCAAAACTGCAGCAGCTTTGGTTGCTGCAGTAATTTATCCTGATTTGCCAAGCTGCAGTTTTCATTGTCATTGCCATAATTGTGTCTGGATTTGTTGAATGAAATTAAAAAGTCTCAAGAGACAATTAGATTGCATCAGAGATGTAAGTTGGTAGACTGGAGTTAAGTATTCTGCTTCAGTAAGGGTCATTTCGGTTTTATGTGTTTAAGAATATCTACAGGCTAGTTTTAAAGCACAAACTAGATAGAAGTAGCTATGGTCCTTGCTCCCTACCTAAGTAATCTGAAAAGACTTTTCCAATCTACAGAAAGCACTGCTGAATGAGGAGTCTCTCCTTTCCCTGAGAAAACAGCAAAATCTGAATGGACTGTTTCCAGTCTGAGAGTGTCTTTGTGGTAATACTTGAAATCAAACGTACTTGGCTGTGCTTGTGCCAGGGTTGAAGTTGCCTCGGAAGTTTTTTTTTCCCCCTGAGCCTTGTGATCATTAGATTGAATTAACAAAAGGAACTGCCCAGCTGTGCTGACAAGGAAGGATAGCTACAAGTTCATAAGAGAAAGAAAAAGAAACTCATCCTAAGAGGACTGACTACCTCCTTGCCACTGAATAAATTTTGCGTTACAGTGGGATTAGCATTGAGGAAAGTTTGTACTTTACTTTGAATATTTGTTTTTGCTATAATTTTTTTTTTAAAAAATATAGGAAGAAACTCAGCAATTGCGTCAATTTTGTCATCATCAATGAGACAAAGTTCTAGCCACGTGAAGAGGTTGAGCAGCTTATGCAGCCTGTCCTCTCTTCAAAGTGATGTGCTACTGGTGATTGACATTCATGTTTATTTAAAGACATCTGAATTCTGTTTTCTATTCCTCAGGCATCAGTGAATTAGTAAATTTGCTCTGTTGCAAATCAAGAGCAAAAAGCCTCGTACATGTTGTGCCTGAAGGCAGCAAACTTGATGAGCAAAGAGTACGACGAGTTTGTTTAACACTAAGGCTATCTAGTGATTCTCCACCTTGGTCAAGAGTTCTAGATGGCTTGTTTTCTGCCACAAGAGTTATGAAGGACTGGAGCCTCTCCTAACATCTGACAGGCTCCCTTGCAAAGGATCACATGGGTCAATTATTACCAGAGAGAGGAAATGGTCTCCAGCCTGTTCGCAATCCCAGTGAGCATTACCTGTGTTGCTGCATCGTTAGGCTCTCTTTCTCCATCATCTAATGATTCGGCAGTCAGTAGTGACAACATGTTCTCTCAGCATCCAGTGGGAATCTTGCCATGGACTTGCAATGAAGCCAAGATTTTAAATGAAGTTGTCAGATGGTGAGGAAAGGAAGTATCGCTTTGGGTCCCTGTGAAAATGAGGCAGAGCAAATGTGATCCTGCCTCACGCTGTAACCCTGATATGGCCCTACATGACATGAAGTGGCTTCAGAGATGCTCATGTACATGTGGGAGAACTTTTGGGGGTCATGGTAAGGAACTGTTTTGTCTGAAGACCAGGTTGTAAGCACTCAGAGGCTGAGTGTACAGGAGGGCATGGCAGTAAGTGAGAACATTTTGAGGCAGGGGCCTCTCAGGCATTGACCTAACTCCCTCCCCTGTCCAGACACAGGATAATGTGACTTACACAGACCCTCAGGACTATCTGAGCTGTACGCAAGGGCTCTCCCACCCAGAGAGCCTGGGCTACCCCCCAGCCTTCCCTCTCCTTACTCTACCTGCTCTGCACCTCTACAGGTGCTATGCAAAGTTATACACCAAACCAGCAAACGATCTGTATATACCTGACGGCCTGTGTGGTTGACACGTTTGCTGTCACATACTCAGTGACGTAGAGTGATGGGTCTCAGATGGTGCAGAAGGTCACTGGTATCTGAGTGTCTATGCTGTTTTTCTTGAAGTAGCCAAAATTCATCCTATTACAGTATTTACTTGATCAGAACACAGTGTTCTTTGGCTTATTTAAATGTAAATGACATGATATTTTTATCTCTAGACTTCTGCATTCTTTACCTAGATTTCCTTTTTGGGGGTTAGGTTTTGGTGGTTTCTTTTTTTTTGGTTGTTCTGTTTTGTTTTTTTTTACTTTTGACTGATGTCTGGTACATTTGATAGTTTGATTTGATTTAATTTCTAATAGAAGTGTGGCTGATAATCTAATGCTTGACAAATAACTTCAAATTGTTATGTATTATTAAAAAAATAAGGATTTAAAGGAGTACCAACATGAAATACTAATATCAAGAGAAAAATATTCCTGTTTCGTGCCTTTGAAGAAACAGGCCTTGTCATCTCAGTATCCATTTTATCATTCTTACACATTTTTACTTTGTTCATCTCATTTTATTATTTTTTAAGCGTGTAAAAAATGAGGCCTAAAGGAAGTGCATAGTGTCCTATTAAGTCAAATCTTTATATCACATTCTACAGATTAGGTTTTGTCTTGGAAAAAAAAACATTTAATGAGTTTTTGTGTAATGTTAGATATTATTCATGCAGGTACAATAGGAGAAATGGTTTCTTACATAGCTTATAAGGAAAGAAGTTCACTTGTAGGCATGCAATTTCTGAGGAAAACACATTTATTATTCACTTAGTGGAAACCTGAAGGAAAATAGAAAGGAAAAAAAAAGCTAGACTAGAGCTTTTGGGAAATGCTGCTCTCATCCTCTTCTCAGAGGAAATTTAAATTAAATTAGAACTAGCATATTTTCATACAGCATTTATGAGCATGCTGATGTTGGGGAAAAATGATGATCTGTTTTGAGTAATTATCAAAAACCACTTTAATTTTTACAACTATTCACAAAATTCAAGGCACCCACACTCAAAAGTACCTCTGGGTAACAACCCGCCTCCTGCCCCCAGATGACTCCCCACCATTTATCTGCATGTTACTGCTTACTGTGTCAACTAAACACTTTGGTTGGACCATGTTAATCTTTGACCAGATCAGCTTCTGGAAAATGCTCCAGTGTTAACGCAAGCAGGAAGGGCAGAAAATAGCAGCTCAGGTTTAAATTGACTAAGTTGGTCCCTTCCCTAGAGCAAAGTGGTAAAGTCTGGTGAGCTGGCCACATGCCTCGTGGGGGCTAGAGGAGGTGGGCAGCCCCTGGAAGCAGGGAAGTACAGTCCACTATTAGTGTGAAGACAGGGAAGAAGAGCAGACCGGCACAGTGTAATGGAAGAGCCAAAAATGAAAAAATTATAGCAATTTGCAGACTGTAGTGTGTGATGTTTTCCATTTTGGAGAAGAGAATTAAAATATCAAAGGACTGAGAAATACTGAAATTGAGGCCCTACCCAAACAGTGACCACAACTGGTGGAAGTATGCCCTGATTGCTGCAAGCCTTGGTTCCATTATGGAGCCTTAGATTCCATTACAGAATATAAATTTCTTTGTTCTCAATAATCTTTTATTCTTTTTTCCTAAGCTTTAAATCGTACGCCTGAGCTAGTTGGAAGTTTTTCCCACCTTGGTATCTCAGTCTTCCAAGAGTTACACCACTTTAAAGAGGCCAATGGGCCCTCACTTTCACAGAAGTATTGAAAAGAAGAAGAATCCCATGCAGCAACTGGAAAAGGGAAAGACATATGCACCATTGCATTGCACTTCTTTCATTACTTCATTTTATATAAAGATATACAAACAAGTTCTTAATAACTACGTTTCCCCAATCACAATACATGAAGTTAGCTCATTTCTCAAGAAAAGGAAATCATGAAGTTTCTATGGAAACTTCATAATGAATAGCTCACAGTGTTAAGCCTTTTTCATTTACAGATTTTTCCATGGAACTACAGGCTCTTTTACAACAAATGCAAGCCTACTGGCCACAGCTGGCCTTTCCTAGCTACAGACCACTTGGAAATATGACATAGACAAAGCACTAACCCACTTCCCTCGTGTCCTCGTGTTCCAACTTTTTTAAGCTTTAGTTCAGTTAACGGCTTAGGTCCCACTGAAAAAAATATGCTATATCCCATTAAACAAACATACTCAATTACTTTAGTTTTAAATATAACCCCTTATGTTAAATGTCAGCACGTACTGATATCTGGTTATGAATTAGGGCCTCAGCTATTAAACCCCTTAAGGCATAACTGCTGTATTTGTACAACTTTCATACCACAGTCTGCTGACACAACAGAGAAAAGAACAAAAATGGTATTGGACATCCCTAACTTTTCCATTTATAACTGGAATATACTTGGATGCACGAACATCTCAAATTTCTGCTTCAATAAATTAAGGAGAGAATATTTATACCAAACATCACTGGAAAATTAATTACCTTTAGAGGTCCAATTAAGGTCTAAATTATTCGTGCTTGTCTGTGATATCAATGATCTTCATTTAGGTAGTAAATTTAATTTGTAATATTTAAAACCATTGTGCCAGCATTTTTTTAAATGAGATGGCTAAATGCAGAAAAAAATTACAGATGCCCTGAAAAATGTGCTCATTTATAAAACTGAGCTCATTAACCTTGATTAGATCCATTACTTACATGGTACGTCCATTGTCTCATACTGAGTTCTTACAAGATTTGTGAGAAAGATGAGCAGATGAGTATGCAGGAGAGAACTTATGAATAGCTCCTGTGAGGAAGATGACACTCTGTGAGTCTAAACCACATTGGACCCCAAGGACCTCCCACTTACAGAGGACCATCCTCATCAGAAACATTGGTGGGAATGCTCTTTTATTAGCCCCTTATTCCAGGACTACTAATTTCTACTTTCAGAAACATGGACATAACTGCATAAATGTTTTATTTATTTTTATTCTTTTTCTCATGAAGCACCTGATGATAGACATAGGAGAATTCAATCTAATTTTGCAGGATTTAGTGGAAAGTTTTACGTTTCTTTGTTTTTCCCTGCATCCAATTAAAGAGTAGATGATAAGACGCTGAATAATTGAGGAAGAGAGAAGCATTATGATGAAAAAGTGTTGGGCAATTCCGACAGCAGAGTACAGAAAATAGCAGATTTTTCTGTTCTTAAATTCTTACCATGGCGCTTTGAGTAAGGACTACAGTTTCTGTCTAAGAAAATAAACTAAAAGTGTTTCAAATCCTTTGACTGAAATTCTAGAAGATGGCCTATAATACAAATGTGAAGATATTTATTCAAGAGATCCCCATTTTATAGCCGTATCACTTCCACAGTGAGCTGAACATGATTTCTTTTTACCTTAGTAGTTGCTTTTATATACAGATTTCAATTATTTTTAACTTTAATGATTCATTACCATAATGGGAGAGCATTTAATCAGAAGAATGTTCTCCAAGTCAAATGCAGATTGCAAACCCACACTCTCCAAAACTGGAGGGTTTTCAAGGACCTCACATTCTGTCAGGCTCACCCACTTAGTTTAATCATGCAAGTAACTAATGGGGTTAGTATAAGAGGAAAATTCAGGCTGAGTATCCAGAAGGGAAAAACAATAATCTGGACAGTGGAGATGCACTGAGCCATGAAATTAGCCTCCCTGAGGGATGTGGAAGAAAAAAGAAAATTCTAAAGTACCAGAAAGTTGCTGTGAGGCAGGGAGCTAGATAAAGGGATCTGAGATCTCAGGCAGGCACCCTCTGCCTGACTCCTGGGGTGATTTAACAGGTTATTGAGCTTGCTCTCCTGCCAGATAGGATCACCTCCAGAACAGAATCAGAAGGCAAATGGAAAGTTTATCAACTTCAGTACCCAGCCTCACTTCCTAGATTGAACTGCTGATAAAGTGGGGTTAAGCTCGTGGGTCAGGCTGTCAGTCAGTGAATGTGACGTGCGCACTCCTTCTGGATTATGTCAAGCCTTCTACATAGTGTGGGGGAGGAGACACGGGGCAAGCTTAGGAAAAAATAACATTTTAAACCTCCCTGGAAAGATTTGTCAGAGGACACCTGTCAGAGCTCTGACAATTTTTGGGTTTTTTCTTCCATTTTTAACTCCCACAATAGCTTAAAACTACAAAAAGAATAGTGAGGAAAAAAATAGGCTGAGACACACGTCTCCAGAGATAGAGAAATAAAAATAGATTTAAAGCCAGGGTAAATAAAATTGTTAAAGGCAAATTCACACAAATTATGTTCCACCCACTTCTGTGTTGGTCCCCCATATTTAAAGACTTTCCTCCATCCCAAGTGCTCTGGTGATGGCTAGAACAACTATTCTTGGCTCTATTTCCTTCCTTCACACACTTTATTGGGTAAGAAAAGCTGCCAAAAAGTGGGAGTTTTATGAAAGCAATCATAAAAATGTTATGGGTAATGCTAAACAAACTATGTGTTACTCTACAAAAATGGCCCTTTCTTTGGGTAAAAAAACAACAGCTGCCTGAGAGAGATCAGGTTACCTCTCTCAAAGCAATGATAAACCTGCTATCGAGGGCTACAGCTGGCAACTGTGGAGGCTGAGGAAGTCAATATTATTGAAGTTGCTTTCCTGACAGTCATTTCTGAAAAGCTAATAGTGATTTGATATCTTGATGTCTCAATCTGCAACATGCGTTTCCACACATAAATGAAGTCCAGTGTCCTACCATGGGATTCAGGAGTCCTCAGTTCATTGCTTGTTCTTGTCCCGTAGCTGCTGGGACCTGTACTAAGATATTTTCCTCTTGGTCTATCAAGTTTATTACTGCTTTACTAAGCTGGAACTACCCCTACTGTCTCCTCTGTATACTGTCTGTCATGATGAGACCAATTAATCAGGACCACTACACAATTACTATAAATGATGCTGTTAACAATATTTGGGCTGTTGGGCATTATGTTTTTTTTTCCCCCTGGTTTTGGTTGCTTTTTTTTTTAATTGTTGTTGTTTTGTTTAGTGTATGTTGTTCAGGTATATTGCGAGCAGTTTATAAAGCTATGGAAAGTAGTTCAATAAAGTCCAGCTCTGACAGTCAGCATAAGCCCTTCCTATATCCAGCCTACCATTCTTCTAAACCATAACTATGATCCTACTATGGACAATTCTGGTGTATTATTCCTCTGAACACAATGGAATTTTAGAAATTGAAGCGAGGCTTTTATAGTATTTAAAGTACTCGGGTGCACAACCTTAAAAGCTTCCATTTAGCCGGCACCAAGATTTGGAGGTGAAGTATTTTGGTTGCCTCAAGTTCTGTTTCTCCATATGCTCAGCTAAAAAATGCTTCTGGTCTGACTCACACAAGGAGTATCTAGTTCCTCAGCCCTTTGTAGTCCACACATTAGGCATTTCTCCAAGTATCACATAGAGACACCCCAGTCAGCAAATGTTGTTGGGGCACATCTGCCACACAGCAGTACACACAATATGCACCCATCTAAAGTACTCTTCAGTTACATCATGCAGCTGAAAACGCGGGGAACTGGATTTAACTCTTCTTTTTGAGATGCAAATCCACTCCTCTTGAGAGTGCAATAGCTGCTAATCAACTAGGTAATGTGGGTTGGCATTTTCAATTTCTCCTATAAAAACCTATTCCACATTGCATAAAAGACTGGAGGGAGTGGAAGAGAGCGCAGCAGAGCCTGACTCCATGTTCTCGTGATAGGCACTCACCTGGAAACAGAGTAATGTGGGTCTCTGTCTTCTCTAAAGGTACTGTTTATGCATTTCATTCCATGACTATTTAATGCAAAAGATATAAAATTAGGAGTCCATGAAGCGCTAATTAAATTATAACCATTGTTCACTGACTTTCCTCCTCTGAGAGTAGAACATTTTGCACTGGAATATGAATGACAAGTGCTGCTTCCCTACCCTCTCTGTTTCCTGTGCTTCCAGTTTCACTAGATCACAAGGTCTTTTGCCTACACTTAGACCTTCAGAATCCTTCAGTGGTAGTTTGTTTCAGGTTACCCTGTAAAAGCCAAGTGTGGAGAGCAAATAATGCAATAGTGTGGCAGATAAATAAGGGGAGTTTCCAAGGGCAATGCTTCTGGAAAGTGACTTTTTAGAAGCACCATAAAAAATTCACAGTTCATCTTGGCAAATTTAGTATCTACCTGTGAAGCTATTACACTGAAACAAAGAACATCTCTGTGGCATTCCTTCCCTTCAAGGCAATCCCTGCCATTGTTGCAAATTCTAAATGACTGGAATGATATACATTCAAAAATTCTGAAAAGCATAATTCACCATGAAATTTCAGAGCAAATTTATGCTTTATTGGCATGATGTAAAGTGCAGAAATACACATCATAGTCAGGATAAACAAACAGCTCAATTTTCCAAGCCTGTTCGCCTTGCACTTATGCAACCACATCTATTCAGTGTAATAGTGTGTCCTTTTCTGGTAATTCTTTCTGGCCTCTTACAAGAATGAAGAGAATTTTATTATCTTTTCTCACTAGTTTGTGTTCCTTCATCATTAAGAGGGGGTTTGGACTGTTACTCTCATGAAATTCCTATTTTAAGACACAGACTAAGACTTTAAGCCACTGAGTGACTGTTGAGAGCGAGTTATACTTCTGCCCTAGAAAAGTTACCTTTGTAGATGAAGGTGTTGGTGCAAGGGCTAGGTAAGGGACATGAATCCTTTAGTTTGCAAATATGAATATGATTTTGCTTTTACTGGTATAATCAGAACTTTAGCTTTTGCTGTCCGTACAAAGAGTGGAAGAAACAGTAAATGAATTAATTTATTTGAAGTGGAGGAGCAAGGAAAAGTCACGAATTGTGGTACTTGCTTATAACATTCAAAAAGCCTCTATTTTATGGAATCACTCCTGTGGTGATTTTTTTTTGTTTGTTTTCTAACTAGTCAGCATAAAGGAGAGGATGCCGTAGGTTCTATCTGTATTTTAACTCTGGAAAAGTTATTTTGAAATGTTCCTTTTTCTTATGTTATAGGGAAGAGATATTTAAATTTTATTATTGCCTGCTTAATTTCTGTTATTTGTTCTAATATGCTAGTAATTCAACAGGAGCCTATTTTGTGATGTTAAACTTGTTGTGGAAAAGGAAGACCTCAGTCGCATGAAAAATTTGTGTGGTGAGAAGAAAACTTTTGGCAACTGGAGGGAAAAGTCCTTTCATCCTTTCCTTACTTGACATACTGCAGTGCTTGAGCCCCAGTCTTAATCAAGAAGGAAAACCTCTCTTGTCTTCATAAAAACATTGCTATTTATTTTTTACTGCAAAGATTCATTTTTCACCCTTTTTTTGTGGATAACATAATTAGAAACACATGTAAGTTCAGTAATAATTTGCACACACTGGAAGAGCAGTTATATTAATCAGTGAGCAGTTAGTTACCGGTAGGTGTTTGGCTGCACTCGTTATTATGTGCAATGCAAAGAATCTGCAGTACCTTATATCGGTACAGACAAGATATATTGCTATTGTTTCTTTCATGGACTGACTAAACTTTACCAAACTTGTGAAGCCATCTGGATAAGCAGCTAATTCTTTAACATCAATGACAGACAGAGGAAGAGAAAGTTAGGATAGAAAAATAGCTTTAAATTAGCAAGCATGTGAGGTATACAAAGGAACACTGAGGCAGACATCATCTGAACAACACTTTGCTGAAGACAACTGATCTACACTGATTTTGTCAGCTACAGGGTTGTGCTGCTTGACCCTAATGCAAACATACCAAATTTTTCAAATGTTTCAAGACCCAATTTACTATTTTAAAGTACTACATTTCTTCAAAATAAGAGCTGGAACAAGACATTAAAGTTTTCTTGCAATAAGATATAAAACTCAGGTCTGCAAGTCCATTTTTTCTAACCACGTAAATTGAGCTTATGGTGCGAAGATCAGAGAGAAGCTTGTATAGACATATTAGTCTTGGACAAACTGGACTTAAAAATAGAAGCAATAAATACAGTCCATAGAGACCAGCATTGTCTAGAAGCCTACATATTTACCCAGGATCCTGGTTTCTTTTTACAGCCCAGGCTGAATGCCACACTCTTTCAGCTATACTATTATTAATATTGTGCTAACGTGGAAAACTAATCTCAAATACAACTCAAGAAGCAGTCCTACATTCCTCAGAGCAACATTAGTGAGCAGGGATTTGTGATAGTTTTCTTTTCAGAAGAAGTTCTGAAATCTGATTAATACAGCCAGCCAGCCAGTTCTTCCTCCCACATACACATTTTGGGTAGACTGAAGTGTTTTGCTTGATCTGAAGCAAAACTTTACTATTCTGAACATCCATTTATTTAAAAACTGCAGTTGCAGGAATTTCTAAATATGATGTCATTTCAGAGAAACAAAACCATTTGACTTGGAAAACATTACACAAATCTGAAAGAAAAATACAAAGTTTTAAAAATTATAAAGAGAAACATTTGTCCTTTTCCAACTTTTTCAGGTTTGGTGGTGGTGGTTTTTTTTGTTTGTTTGTTTGTTTTTATGGGCAGAAATAAGTTAGCCCAATGCCTCAAGGTTATCAACATTTACATTCAGGAATTCACACATATAACTCTTAATGACAAAGGACTGTAGCTGAAACTTGTCTCTATTAAGAGGAATTTGAAACACTAAAAACTATATCCACTAAATAATTCTGATTAATATTTTAGGTATACTAAAGAGACTGTGAACCTGTTACTCATTTAAACTGAGCAGGATGAACCCCTCTAGCCAGCTCTGCCAGTGAAATCGGAAGTTAGAAGCCTAAATTCCTTTGAGGGTCCTGGGCAAAGTTTCCTAATGTTGGAGAAAATCAAATTCAGTTTCTTAAAATGTCATGATTTTAATAATTCAATAAATGTCATAATTTATTTTTTGTGGGGCATAACAAAAACTAAGAAAGAGATATACTGCTCTTCTAGGACTGTTTCATACAATAATGAGTAAAAGAACTCAGACTGACACTACTCTAACCCATATATCATAAATTCCCAAACAGGAATAAAAAAATTACCCCGAAAGCCTAAAAAATACATCATACACAAACAAAGCCATAATATTGCTAGCAACATGAGACAAGAGGTGCATATAAAGATTTCCTACAGTGAGACCGAAATGATCTGTTAAATATTTTACTCTAATGTCTTTTTTAACATTTCTTTTTTCAGGGCAGAATTTGTTGCATTTTAAGAGAGCCTTCAAACAACAGCAACTGTGCTTATTTTCTTTGTTCAGTCTTGGCTCTGTTAAAAGGAAATCTACTTCCCACTTTCCCCACTATTAATTTCTCAACAAATACAAACAAACTTTCAATACTTTTATGATGTATGGTTTACTTGTAGAATTAGTCAAACTTTCTGGGTGGGAATGGGAGTATTAATGAATGGCTGTTCCTGCAGACAGTCATAATTTGGAACAAATGCATTATTTTGTTACTGAATAATTAAGGAAATGGCTCATAATGCAGCACATATATTTCTGTAGGTGTATGGGTGTCTGTGTTTGTGTAAGCATATAAAACTTGTGGTATTAGAAGCTAATAACTGATAATAGAACCAAACTCTAATCCAGACAGCAAGGTTCTATCTACCTCATTACCCTGCATTTTGACTTTGAAATGCTATTCTCCACTTGCTGTCCATATATGATCATGTAATGTGGATACGTTCTTTTAAGTGGGTGGTATTTCAGTTGAAGTTTAAAGGTCATGGATATTTATTTCCCAAAACTAGTGTAGATAATCAAGGAGTAAAACCTTTACTATCTTTCCACCATCACTCACGAGACTGGTGTGATTTAACTCTCTGAGGTCTGCAAACACTTTTCCGTTTCTTAGGAAAATTTTCCATTCAGTTCAGTGGAGGTGAGGAAGTTTTAAGGTAAAAGTCTTGTTTGACTGTTGAAAAGAAAGTCTGCAAATGGAGAAAATGCTAGTGTAGCCATTAAAAAACGCCGCAATACAGTGTGTGCTAAGAAAGACCACATAAGCACTTTCTAGAATACTCAGCTGTGGGTCCTAACATCAGAGATTCACTGCAGTCATTTTGTGGACAAAGTTGCAAGAACAAATCTTAAGACAATTCAGGGCTCTAACACCCTTGTGTCTTTCACCTCCCCACTTTTTCCATTGTGTTGGAATCAGACGCTTCAGGTGAGATCTCAGCTGAGAATATCATCAAGAGAGACATTCCCAGATTTGATTAACCTGTGGTCCAAATAGGATAATTACAGAAGGAGTTGGGTCACTTGTCTCAGCCTATATAGCAAATCAGAGTAAAAGCTGGAAATAAAAGTCCATTTAAGTCCAAACCAGTTTATCTTGATAACGATTGGACAGTGCAGCTTCCCACATGACCTTTTTGACAGAAATGCAAGAGAGGAAACTATGGCACTCAGTCTTCAAGCTGATACTATGCCAGAGAGTTTAGTATTTATTCAACGTGTTTCTTCTTCTGTTGCCTCTTCTGCTCGTTACTTGTCACAGAAACCAAGGCATATGGCCATATGTGTGCCTTTTGAGAGAATTCCTTCAGATGACACCAGCTGCACATTAAGACAAAAGCCAACAGCTTGTGGAAATAACTTGCACCACTGTGTTGCTTGCAGTGATGAGCAAAGACCCTTGATCCCAAATGTACCTGAGCACTGGACTCAGGTGATGCCAGCTCTGAGGATACTGACCATAAGTAATGAGGCTGAGGACAGTTTGTAATTCTACTTATCAAGTTTGCATTGATCAGAAGGTAAAGGTGTCGAGCTCCTACCTTTACTTACAGTGGTGTTTAAGGAATAATCCCTGAGCTAACTATACTGATGTTTCTCAACTGCTGAATCAGAAAAGATGATCAGAGTCATAAGGCTTTGGAAATATTGTGAATCTATGACAGGAAGAACATCTCATTCACGATGTATTCATATCCTTCATGGCCAAGTGCTCTCTGTAACCTCTCCTAAATAGAGTTAGCATTGTTACCAGGGACACTTTCTATTCCCCCCTTAATAAGAAATAAGTAAATCTGGAAACAAGTAGAAACAGAACTACATGATGCTGTTTTCCCTTGTTCTTTCTGTTGTGTTTTTTTTTTAAAAATTCACTGCCAGAATTTCTATACGAAACATGAAATACTTTTCCTTCCCCCTTTTCCCATGAAATATAAACAAATACTAGTTAAAAAGGGGAAGTATGTTAACTCAGTCTCAGTAGTTTAGTGAAAGAAAAATCTCTTACCCATGTTGAGCAGCACTTCTAAAATCTCCATATGTAACAGGTTAGAAGACCAAAGACCAAAGCAAGAGGAAAGAATCCTGAGGTTGCAGATTCTTCTTCTGTGATGGCAAAAGCCAGGCTAGCCAGTCAAAAAATCATGTTTGCTACATAAAAACAACTTATTCCGTTATAATGAAGAAGAGGAAACAACCATAGGAACAAACAACAACAAAATCAATAAACATGCAAATTCCTAACTCTGCCTTCAAAATATATTCAATTGTAAAACTTGTTTATCCTTCAGACCAGCTGAAGAAAGAGGAGAAAGAAAGAAAAAAAAAAAAGTGTAATCTCTAGCTTTAAGAAATTGCTTATGGAAAAAGCTTAAGCTGATGAGACTATTGAGTGAACAAGATTATTTCATAATACAATTTGTGCCTGTTTGGTAATGACACTAAAGATGTAGAATAAAAACCAAAACCAATCATTCAGCAATTCAAGGAAAGTCAGGGCTTATTTATTTATCTTTTTAATGCTTTTTTGCTGGTGCCAGGCTTTATCTAGAAAATAGGAGGATTGAATGAAGCTGGACAGTGCAGTTTTAGTCTAAGAAACACTTACCACTTAACATCCTCTTCCAGTAGGTGCTCAATTTTTATTGAAGTTTGGAGGAAAAAGTTAGAAAATGAGCTGAATCATGGTGGGAGAGTCTTTTCATTGATGGTAGACAGTTTAAGATGTGACAGTTCATTTTCTGTAATGCTCCTCTCTTTCCACTGGCTGGACATCTTTCAGGTAGACAAGATGAATCCTCCCACTCTTTGGCTCAGGCTGGATGTGATTCATCATGTCCAGCTGTAGCCAGACCTCACTTTGCCTTTACTTGTGCCTACTAAGGCTTGCACTGGCTAGGGAGAGCTTTCTGGGAGAAGATGAAGCCCAGATGAAAAGAGCTGAGGGAAGGAGAAGTACAGGTTTTATCACATTGCAATGGCTTGGTGTTCATGCACTGGCTGTGTAAGTGGAAGCTTCCTTGTGCTACTTTCATCCCTCCTAGCCTTCAGTGGCTTCACGGTGATTTTCAGAAGGGAAATTCATACCCTCTTGGACTTGGTCAATGGCTCCAAAGATTGATGCAGAAGAGCAGTTGCTGTTGCTACAGTCTCAAGGAAGCCTGAGGAGCATGGCTATATGGTACTTTATAAGTCTCACGCTGGGGTGGAATCACAAAACTTATCTAGACTTTCTTGTGTCTAGTAGCAGGTGACTTCTGGGCAAAACAAGATGATGCTGGAGGTGAATAAAATAACATACTGGTTATCACTAGAGGCACTCAAGTGATGCCACTTAGAATCCTAAGCAAGAAAAACTGCAGCTAAGAAAAGTTGTGAGACCAATCCTTAATTATAAGCACCGATACATATAATATGGGGGCAGATGACTTCTGATCTTTTCTGGGTATTTCCTGAGGCCAGCATTCCAAATTAAACTGTTTGCACTCCACAAAATGTGTAGAGCTGAATTATTTGAAAGGATAGGTAGAGTGACTCGCTACTTCAATATTTTATAATAGCTTTTCTATTAAAAGATAAGTAGAGAGCTCTGTGAGAAAGAATACAAAAGTAGAAATCATGCAGTCCTGGTTTTTAGACCTCAGTCTTCCATTGACTTTGTTTTTTCTTTGGTTTTGAGCAAATGACTTCAATTGCATCTCTTAGTATCCCTAATAATAAACACTAGAACTCACAAAAATAAGTGTTTCCTTACTTTCTTTGTTTCAGTTACTGACTGTACAGTGCATTGAACTTAAAATGTTAACTATTATCTTGTCATAAATACCAGGTCTTAACATTGATTCACTGAAATGGTTACTTTACAGCTGTTATAAAAGTTAGTTTTATTAGCTGACCTTATCTCTCTGCTTTTTGCTTTTGTGTATTCTCTTTTCAGCACCTTAGGTTCATTCTGTTACATTTAAATTACTTCATTTCTGTGTCTGAAAGCAGTTATTCAAAAGGTAGATTATCTTTGAGTTTACTGAATAAATATACTTAATATATTGCTGACAAGGCTTGACTCTTATATTATGTTTTTTAAGTTTTACATCTTACTGCAGAATCATAGTCCTTGCAACAATCCAACAAATACAGGTTTCTGGGTTTGTTTTGCCAGGTAATGTACTTTAAAAGGGACTTACACTTAAATCTGCTATTCAGACTATGAGCAGCTTAATGGATTGTTGACAGAGAATGTAGATAGAGCTCAAGCAGGATGTGATAATACCAGGTGTTTTCTCACTTTTATAAAGTTTACATAACTTTTATTTCCATTTCATTCCTGGCTGTCACTTAGCACAGTGCAGCAAAAATGACCTTCATAGTAAAGACTAGAATTAGCAGAGGAAAAAAAGAGAAAGAAATTGTAGAATCAGAACACACATCAGAGATAACAGTACACTTCTTGTGGCCAAAGGAGGTTAGATGTCTGTGATCAACTGCAATATGAAGGATGTTCAGAGGATGGCTTATACTCCTTTCAGTCGCCAGGCCTGCAAAGAGGCTTTTTCATGTCTATAGTTAAGAGTCAACATTGATTTAATAACTGAAGTTATTAAGTTTGAAGTTTACCTTATGAAATTTCAGAAGATGCTCTTTACAGAGGGAACAATTGTGTGTCTGGGCTAGATAGGGGCACTTACAGAGGGGCAGACTAGTTTCTTGTAAGTCTGCCAGGGTTATCTTCTCACTTTCTGTTTTTTCCTCTTAGGTTTTGTGTCACTATAACTTCGGTAGATCACTTCTGAGAAAAATGTCTAAGTTAGCAGAGTCATCATTAATTAGGAAAGGTTTATTTTGTGGATACCTCTACATATTGCATGCTGCCACCTTCCAACACATTTGGTTCTTGTTCCCCTCCAAAGAGCCCCTGTAAAGATATGGTGGCTGAAAAGCAAAGCTATCCATCCGCTCCTAGATTCATGCATACTCCCCTCTCAGATGATGACCAAGGAAAAGGCCTGCAAATTACCTGAAGAAACTCCACACAGTAACATTCTTTTTCTCTGAATAACATAGGAATACAGATAATCTGCCTGTCCACCTTCCTATGACATTTGCTCTCAGCAATGATTTTTAAACTTTGTGGTCATTTCTCCATGCATTTTCCAAGTTTGTTCATACTGTATCATAATTACCTGAAATTGCCACAAGAGACACTCTAATACCACTAGAAAAATTATCATCTTACCCAGCGAGAGAAAAGTGGAGTACTGCAGCAGTAGTACAGAAACAGTTTTTCTTTCCTTTCTTATTTGATTTTGGGTAAAGATGGGGGAGCATTTTTAGGAACTGATTATTGACAGGCTTTAAAGTCAGGTGAATGTGTATATTTTTTTTATATATATGTGTTTAGTAGCCATTTTGTTTCTTTACCTCAGGTAACAAACACCTGAGCAGATAACTTGTACTCATTTATTGCATTTTCTGTTTCTTTGGAAAGCCAAACTAACAGCTTACTGCCTGTGCAATCAAACCAATGCCTGTTAAAAAGGGAACTGCGCTATTTCTACACTAACTCTGGCGTGCAACAAAATGCATCCAATCCCACAAAGAATCAAAGACATTTTTGTCAAAATATTTACCGTGACACAAGGAATTAATATAATAACAGAATTTACCAGTCACAGAAAACTGCAAACCCATAGCTGGATTAAGAGATGGAAGTTGGCTAGTTACTAAGAATTAAGTCCTAGTTCTTCTTGCTTTATCTTTTTTTCAAGTGTATTTGGATCCCAGAAAGTGGGTTCTACCAAAAACTTAGTCAAGAAGACACCACAAGAGGCAGGTTTGCATTCATCCCCATTGGAGAAAGGCCTTATTTATCTATCAGTTATGAAAATGGACAAAAATCCAGAGTCTTTATACTAAAATTAGTCTGCTGTATCCAAAGTTGTCTTGAAATGACATCCAGGCCCAAACTCACACCTGCTCACAGCCCTGAGCAGAGTCCCTAAATTCATAATAACTTAGGGTCACTTTGGTGAATGGGGGTCCTCTAGTGACAGCAAATCAATACAAGGCACAGTACTGGCTGCACTGTACAGCTTGTGTTTAGGACTCCTCATTAGCATGGTCGTTCTGATTTCTGGGTTGGTCTGTTGGGTTCAGTCGCACCTGGTATGGTGTCAACCATTTTAACACTAGCTGGTGCTGAGAGGATGTTGAGAACTCAAGCCCACACATGTGTTTAGAAGTATCTTTGCAGTCACAGACTGTCCTGTGTAGACATCAAGTTTTTTCTATTATCACTTTCCTCACTAAGGTTCAACTAAAGCCAACTTCTATTAATAGCCGTGTGAGCAAGCAGCACTATCTAGATATATCACTGGTAAATATGGGTGAAGATTTCACACAGTGAGGAGGTAAATTACAGGCAGCTATTTTGTTTTTTTAAATCCTGCTAGGAGATCTGTGAGAGATTACATTTTCATTCTTGGATCTTTAAGTTATTGCAAAGAGTCCTGAGAAAAGAGTGGAAAGAGGCATCTATAAATCACCTGGTTTTAGGACAGAGTCCTTGCAGCCTGGAAGCAAGATGAAGACAAGGAAAGAAGGAATTCCAGCCTTGTGGATGATTTGGAACACAGATCAACTTGCTGACTTCATGTCAGCAGAAAACGATGCAAGAGAAATTACAAATCTCTTCTTTGTTGGTAAATTCCTCATTTATTATCACTGACTTAGCTACTGGGAATGTCTGACTGGGAAAGCACTTCAGTGATGATTACTTGTATCTATCTATATATATAGATACAGAAAGGTACCATTCCTCTGCCCCATAGAGATGTTCTGAAGCAATCTGTAGTGAAAGATAATGTTCCCAGAATTTCCAGCTAATATTTATCCTCACTTCTACACATAAAATGGAGTTAGATAATTCAGATGTAAATGATATTATTCAAACATAGGTGGAATACAATGAAAGTCATGAAATCTCATACTTTGGAGATTTCAGATATGTAACCTGTGTTTTCAGGAAACAACTGTCTTCCTAATGTAAAATCAGACAAAGTGCTTATAACTATATTTTCCTGGATTTCTTGATATGTTAACAAGTGCTGCCAAGTTTCCTTTTATTTGCCTTCATCCGGGTGCAAGAATCTCAGAGGCCTCAGGGAGCAGATGTGGTATTTGCAATTTTGTTCTGAACAATCTGGCTGTTTTGAAAATATTCACAGGAAAACAGCAGCCACAACACCAGATGTGAATGTAGCAAAGCAGCATCTTGTGTTTACATTTTAATTTCTCCAGATAGGAAGGCTAGAGTGCTTATGCACTGGGAACACATAATACAGGCTGCATGCTCTAATAATCTATTACATTTATATGATGCCATTCACCTCGCAGTGCTCTGCAAGCCTTCTGTGTAGAGGACCCACCCACTCCAAAACTATGTCCCCCACAGGTCTGAGATACAGCAGCTGTATATTAATTCTAAGTAGCAATAACCTTAGTGTGGGAGTAAAGGGTAAATGAGATCTGCATCTAACAGCAGTTGCTGAGAGGGCTTTAAGTTGGCAGGTCTCTAGGTGCTTGTGTGTGTGTGTGTGCATGTGTGTGATTTTTACAGCTTTTGCACATCTGCGAGACTTGCTGACTTTATGGTGCTGCTGCAAACACCTTTAAATAATCAGGTCCCAGAAATCTAAATTCGAGGCACACAGAGTGGAAATCCCAGCTCATCTTCTGCTGTGGAAGTGGTATTTTTCTGTTCTGTATGTTTGAGGGAGCCAAGTAATACCAAAGCAAGAAACAAACCCATCTGGCATAGTGGCAGCCCATTTAACTCACTGCAGGCAGTAGCCAGGTAAAGGATCTGACTCTGAAATTCATGCCAGGTTTGAAGTGTGGCAGAAATGCTGCTCTCTGTGATAGAAG
Source organism: Leptosomus discolor (assembly GCF_034619465.1). NCBI lineage: Eukaryota > Metazoa > Chordata > Aves > Leptosomiformes > Leptosomidae > Leptosomus > Leptosomus discolor. The sequence goes on along the minus strand of NC_141395.1, from coordinate 15,242,897 downwards.
GAAGGGATGACATTGCACAGAGCTCAGATCTCTGTGTTTCCTAACAGTGGTTTCGGGATAGTGCTTAGTGTCTTCACACAAATCTAAGAAGTAAACCCAGAAAATTCAAGTTGCTGTTAATGGGATGTGGTGAAGGCAGAAGTATGTGGTAATGGACAAAGGAGCCAGGAAACAAGACTATATGCCCTGCCAGGGGGTCTCAGCAAGTCTCAAAGTTTGTCCTTTTATGTTTGTGCAGTTAGATGGGAGAGGATTCAGCTTTGGGGACTTACAATCAGCATGTGGCTAGCGAAGCCGACGACAGCACAGTCAAAGATACAGAAGAGCTATTTATTCCTAAAAACTTCTGGTAGCTATAATAGAGACCTGGCCATGACAGCTGCTGCTCTGAAACCCAAATGTACCACCAGGCTGGGAGACGAGTGCAGCCCTCAGCAGAGGAAAGACCTGTGGGAAAGAATAGAGATGTAACTGCAAAGGCAGTATCCCTACTAAGCCAACCTCAAAAATGCTGAGCAGGCCACCAGAGTCCTCGTGTCATCCCACTCTGCTCTACCTCAGTCTTGAGACCAAATTTTTCCCTTTTACTGAAGACCTCTAATGACAAGGAGGAGTAAATTGAAAACCCTTCCTCCTGATTAAATCAATGAATTCTCGCTGTGGCTGTTAGAATAAATGTTCAAGGAGTCATAGAGCACTACGTCATTGAAAATAGGCCAAGTTTACATGGAATTGATTTGAGCCTGGTATTTTATGACTCCCATGTGAACTTGATGTGCCCAAATTGGCTCTCTCTTAGGACACTTTATCAGGGAGTTATATCTTTTGTCTAATTAACGGGACTCAGCACTAAAAGACATGACTGTATAGAGGATTTAATGTGCAGGCTGCAGTGGCAAAGGAACACTTTACAATGTACTGCTCCTCGGGTGAGAGGCAGTGCTAGTTTTAAGAAAACCTCTCAGGGAAAAAAAAAGAAAAAAAAAGACGCTACCCTGTTTTTCCCGATATCATATCTATGTTTGGAAACTTCCTCCCTAAATCTTTAATGAAGGCAGAATGGGGTTTGAAAAACAGCTGGAGGACATTGATCTACACATTCCAATTTGTTTATGTATAAAACATGCATAAAGGATTAAACGCTGCTTAACAGTTTGTCTGCTTTCAGCTGCTTTCATGCCTCTGCTTTGCTATAGCACCAATCCATGTCAGAAGATACCCTGGGGGGCTTTTAAATAATAAATAGGTTCCTTTGGAGGATGTCTTTTTTTTTTTTTTTTTTTAATCTAATATTAATTGGCACACAAAATGGTAATTATACCTACTCCAGAAATACGCTGTGCCACTCATTCTTCCCTGGCCGATGGCATTTGCCCTGCCTCATGGTAGCTGTAGGAGCATGGGAAACCAGAACTTAGACTGGAGAGTGACATCAGACTAAATTAAGTGCTCATGCATTTATGTATCAGCATAAAGTGATGCAAATGCATTTATAAAGTATGAATGATTTATCAGGAGTCGTTTTGATGCCTTTCTGTTGCATATGGCTAATACGGTGAACAAGTCAGTTCATTGATTCCAGTTCAGGATCCTAGTTTGTCTGTCATTATGAAGGGGCTGTTTCAAAAGCCTGAATTTTAAGTACTTTTTCTTTTTTTTTTTTTTTTTTTTTTTTTTAGCCTGCAGTTTGGTTCACCTCTATCAGTCTGAATGATTTGTTAAGCAAGAAATACGACTGGCTCGGCTTACAAGCTAAATGCTGAAAATGGTCTCTCCAAAATAATACATTGCGTTTCCTGCTCATCTAATCCTATTTTACACAGAGGCACACAAAATATATTGGAAAGGCTGGTAATTTTAAAAGATAGGCAGCTGTCCAGCCTACAGGAGGTCACAAGCACCAGCTGTGTAGAAAGAACCAAATAAGTCACCTGTCACTCAGCTCAGCAGTGGCAAAATTCTAATTCATGATGGCCTAAAATCCAAAACTTCAGCTTTTCTGCAGATGTGCCACTGATAACTGACAGCTCTGTAGCATAGCATGGAGATAAGTTTGTAGATAAAATCAAAACATTTCTATCAGAGATGTGAGCTTCAGTCTTGTGTTGGGTATGCAAGATTTCTTATCTCCCAATGATGTATCTGTCTCCAGCATTCTTGGTTCGTAAAGAGAGCTATGCCAAGTTTCACAGTTGCAGCCTGTAACAGAAAAGTACCATATGGTCACATTCTTTATTCTTATCCCAACTGTCATCATGACTCCAGGGTCTTTTAGGATCCAGTATCAGGCAGTAAGATCAGCGGAGTTAAAACTGAGCACTCTAATATCTCTAATGGGGTATGTCCTGGAAACACAGGTAGTCCAGGCTCTTATCATAATGATCCATCATTACTCTCACCGGCACACTCCTAGAGAAATTTCCAAGGAATCAAGAGCATAAAGAGTTAAAAATCCATTCATTTAGCGTTCTGCATTACCTTTCAATTGAGGACAGACAAATGCTCTTTTAGTTTATATTGCTGCTAGAAAAAGTTACAGAATACTTCAGGAGAAAGAAACCAGGTCTGGGAGATATTCCCTGAGGTATATATGTAAGAGTGGAATACCAGTGAAAACCTTGGACTGCAAGAAAGATTTGCTAATGAAATCCCCAGAAAATCCCAGCATAGGCCAGACTTCGCTTAACTCAAGACTAAACTAACTCAACTGATCAGATGTGCTGTCAAGCATTCAAGTTACCCACACGATGGAAACAAATGTTTACCACTTGCAGCTTACAGTACAGATCTTGCCTCTTCAAACCTTTTTCATATTTCCAGTTTAATGTTCTTCCTGGGCAGTTTAAGCCGTAATTGTCTTTGTTTTCATTAATTAGCGGAAGAAATGCACATACATCCTGTCAAATTCTGTGACCAAAAAGTAGATTTAAGGGACATAAGAAGAAAAAGGAAATCTAAAACTCCAAAGGGACAATAATATTAGGTCATTCACTGGGTAAAGATAAATTGGTGTATTGACTTCACTAGAATTACAGGGGCTTACGCAAGAAAGATGGTTCAATCCATGAATCTTTTAAAAGCCATATTGGGCCTTTCTCCTCCGTCTACCAAATGCCACCTAACAAACTAGGCAGAGAGAAGTGAAGTTATGTATTCAATGTCAACAGAAAGTTTGTAGGGGAACTTGAAGCTCAGGTCTTCCCACGCCCACAGTCCGTCACCCAGTTACATAAAGGCATCGCCTATCCAGAACATTGCTCACAGTATTATGTCTGGGTGAGAAGAGCGGCTCAGTATTTAGGTTTTCATTTTCTACAAAATGATTAATTGAAAATATGTGCTAGTTCCTTTGTCATGGAAAAGAGATGACAGGTATCATTGCTTTCTTGTTTATATGTTGAGATAATAGCTGCCTTAATCTCAGTCAAGATGCATTCATAACTAAGCTACAAAGAGATATTTTGGTGACAAGGGTGCATGCTTCCTCACCCTTCCAACCCTCTATATGCAACTCTTTCAAGATACAAGCTCCATGGCCATCTCTGCCTGAGGGTTTTTCAACCCTGTAGTCTTCTAGCTTCCATCCATGCACATTTCTTACATCTCATCTGCATAGTGTCTGAAGTCAGTGCTGTTGCACAAAACCTAATATCGTTATGCCTTGACTCCAGCCCACAGTACTCCGTGGCACAGTTCCGATAGGCCTTTTGTTGTACCTGCCAAGCGTCAGCAGGTGGTTAGGTCACCTAGGCATATATGTATAGGAATCTGAATCCATCCTATGAAAAAAATTCTTAAAGGAACTTAGGATCATTTCATCAATATTATCTTTTGAGGAATATCAGGTGCTTACACAAAAATCATTGCAAATCTTGCTCTGAGGTCTGTCCCAGCCCAGGTTTTCTACTCTGGTAGGCTTTGGATCTTGTCCTAGGTTCATTTGAAAAAGAAAACAAAATCATTATCTTCTTTTTTCTTCTTTTCAGTGTACTAAATATAGATGTATAAACAAAATCCTCAGCTAGATAAAGATAGCAGCACACAGATGGCATAAAAAACAAAGCATTTAGCAAGTTCTGAGACAGGCTGTACCCATATATACTTCGTATTACAGCTTGTTGCCAGCTAATATATTTCCACAACAGTTAAAATCTCACTCAACCTTGTAAACTGTCTCACTTTATCAGTGAATAAATATTACAAATAGGTCTCCGTGACTCTTCTATGAAATATGAGGGGTTTTGGTCCTAAAATATTTACATTTTATTTTGTGAGTTCCTGCTTTCAAAACACTTTGCTGGATGCCTTCTCTTTCTGACGCATGTGTTCATCCAGTATGCACACTTGTTAGACCCAGGAATGTGGGGACTAAGGCTGCTGAGATAGCAGATGTTTTTCAGTCTGACTCTCTTCTGCCATACAAATATTGTTATCCAGAGTACATTTGGGATTAGATGAGGGAGACAGCATTTCTTCTAGGCTTTCCAGAACTGCTGAGCTGAATTCTCGTATTCAACAACAAAACTAGCTATGCTTTTCTTTGTGCAAGACAGAGAAAAATGGTGTTCAGAGAAAGGTCTAGTTCTCTAAGTCTGTATTAAAAAAAAAAAGAAAAAACACTTGATTTTTTAATGCCATTTTTAAAATTAAAAATCATATTCACATTGTGAATGTTTAATATTTTAACTTTCCAGACTTTAATTAATGGAAGTTAAAAGCAGAACCCTCAAGATCTTTATAATGAAAAATAAATCTTGCTATTTCCTTCTTATTCTCTTCCCAGCCCATTCTCTACAGTAAATTGGGAAACATTTCAGCAAAAGAGGAAGGGAAAAAAAAACAGGAAAGGGGTGAGGAGAAGTAGAAGCCAAAAAAGGGAAAAATTGGAAAACTGGAAATACTCTGTATTTGATATACAAAAATATTAACATTTCTTTTTAAAAAGTTACAGAAAAAACTGAGAACATATGAAACATCCATACTTTTTTAAATATGTCTTTTTTTCCTCAGAAAGCTCCAGGAGCTTAGAAAATCTGGTAGGATGCCATTATTTAAAAAATGTAAATGGGATTACTTGCATAATTACAGGTCTGTCAGGTTCACATTGATCCTGGGCAAAGTACTAGAACAGCAGTACAAGACTCAATAAAGAATTAACAAAAGTTGAAATAATTAATGCCAATGAACAGTTTTATGAAAAATAGATGTGATACCATTCTATGATATTATGAATTCCATTAATAAATGTAGCAGATTTGGGTAAGGCATTTCACTTGGTACTATGCAACCACCTAGTTCAGAACAATGTACAAACAACACAGTATGTGTTCAGTGGATATACAATGTGCTAATTTATATTTCTGAATGATTGTAAGCATTCATCATTAAACAGTGTAAAATAACTTAACAAAAGAGTGGGAACACTGGGTCAGTCCAGCAGCCGTATAGACCAGCATCTTCTTCCCAACAGTGGTCAGGAGCAAACAGCCCAGCTCCTTCTGGGCCTGCATGACTCTGCAGGACTCATTTTTGGATCAGTACTAATGACATTTTTTAAACAGTGACTTGTGAGAAAACATCGATCTATCACTGACACAGTGCAGATAGTGCAAAGATTGAGGGACTGGTAAATTATTCAGTGGACACAATTTTAATACATGAAGTGTAGAAAAGGAGTACAACAAATTCTGTGTTTGAGTATGGCCAGATCTGAAATCACATATCTAGGAACAAAGGTGTTCCTGTGCATAGGATTGCAAGCTTTGTCTCAGAAAAATTGGTTCTGGGACAGGCTTTGGATTTTCGGTGGCAATGAAATGAACATGAGGTATCAATAAAATGCCATGGCCAAAAGGTATACCAAGACCTGAAACTAAAGACAAACTGTGAGTTGAGGAGGAGTAGGATACCCACACTATGCAGTAACTGGAATCCTCTGACAAATTTGGAGTTGAAATTCAAGGAAGATATTGAAAAACTGAAGAATGAGTTCACTGGAAGATGAGTCTTACAGTGAAAGATGCGAAAAACTCAGTAGTATATTTAAGAGCAGATTGAGGGGATTTGTAATGGATTCACCACCACTGGTAATTCTAAAGTCCAGAGTGGATTTTTTTTTCACCTGAAAGTCATATTCTCCTACAGATAGGAGTTAAATCTGGATGCCTCATCAATGCTAAGGCAAGATAAACTTAGTATGTCAATGAGTATGTTTTATGAAGTGGATATGGGCATTTAGAAACCAAGTCTACACTTTTTAAATTCTGTTACATTTCTTCACTCTGTTCTAAGAATTACCTGATACCCTGCAGCAAAAGGGAAAGGATTGAAAAAGAAAAGTGATGGAGGTGATGTTGTAAGATGGGAAGTGGGCCAGAAGGGAAGGGAAAGGGAAGAAACCCTAAATCTTACCTAAACTGGAAATTGTACATTTTTTTTTTTTTTTTTTTTACACTTACATAGTAAAAGCCATTTACCTTCACTCCCTTCTTACACAGACCTAACATTCCCAAACATGCATTTACTACCTTCTTCAGGACCTAAGTACTCCTCATTAATCTCTAGCTTTTTGAAGGTTATCACTTTATCTTTTTCTTGCTTATCTTCATTCTGGAACTCTGTTATAATGACCACATTGGCATGCCATGAATCACGCAGGCAGACCACAAATCAGTGTAACTGGTACACTTAGTTATGGTGGATGTTACAGAGAATAGAGCTAGTGAAAATCCATGAACAGTTTCCAAAAAGTGGGTGGGGAGAAGAGAGACAGAGTCATTATTTTCCTTTTAGACCCCCTTTTCCCAGTATGGGAAACTGCAGTAGTAACCTTGTCTCAGGCTTGAGATTAAACTACAGTCCTTTAGTGCATTGCCTAGGGATGGCTTTTGATGCAAAATAGTTAATAATAATAATAATATTAATAAATTTTTGGATGGGACTGATTCCAGATGAGATAGGAGAATTCAAGTCCCAAATCAAAAATGTCCTTGAAGTGCCTTTGGAAAGCATTGGTGCTACGCAGATAATTTAAGTTACAAAAGCATTTCAGGATAGATTACTACTTGATGAGAGATGAACTCAAACAACTGCTTAACATTAAGATCAGAATTTGTCCCTCCAGTGAAATGGTTCTGAATGGCCTCAGAGAAGTTGATAATATAATCCTCCAGCATAAGACCATGCTTTATTACTTTGCTGAGTGAGTTGATGACAGTACTAGTGGAACAGAAGTATGGTTTTCAAAAGGAAAGCTGAGTTGATAAAATAGGTAAATTATTTTCCATCTTGTTCTCTCACCTGCTGGAACAGTGGGAGAATTTTTGAGCCAAAATTGTTATAATCTTAAGTTTTACTTGTAAAAACTGAATTTTAAATATTTTTTTCTTGGGTGGTGAAAAGAAATCCCTCTGTGCACTCAGAAACCCAGCTGAACTTTTCCAAGAACCAGTCAAACACTTATTACATTCCTCAAGTCTCCTTTAAAATAATTGATTAGACAATAAACATAAAAAGTACATTAATTATAATGTGAGAAAAATTTTACCTCAACCTCCAACTTGACACATTTTTCTTTCACAAAAGCTGCTAAATTGCTATGAAACAATTTGATACTGCTTGTAATAAATTTCTAAACCTAAGCTGTGTAGATATAAAATGACAAATTTAACTGCATTTATATTAAAGCAATTTTCTGCCCATCAGAGAGATGAGAAAATTAATATGTAAACCATTAACTTATAGTCAGAAACATTGTGCGTTGCAACTGAAATAAGGATTTTTTGGATGTTATCACTTACATTTTATTGCCTTCTCAAAAGGAAAATGCTTACCAAAAATTACAATCACTGCATTTAAAGAAGGCTCATTAGAAGAATATGTACTTTGAGGGAAATAATCCATCAGTTATGGGGCAGTCATGTTTACAAACCCTTAATCTTTTTTTTTTTATTTGTTTCAATAGCCTCCAAGCAGCTCAGTGTGTTTCCAGTGCAGCAGTCAGCAAACACTGGTACACAATGTAGTGTTAAGACTCTGTTGTGACCCTTGCTATTGACCAAAATAAAGCTGACCTGGAGAAATTAAACATATTCTTTAGAAGCCTGATGTGCCCATCTTTCCTCGTAAAAAGCAGGATTGTTCCTTCTCTGTGCCAACCCTCCCCCAGCTTTCATAACTTCTCCATGCCATGGCATTCTCGTTGGCCTTAGCTTTCTCTTGGGTCTCATGGATGCAGCACCACCGTCCTTAGGAGCTTGACATGACTCCTAATGAATCAGAAGCTCCTTCCCCTGAGCACCCACTAGCCTAGCTTAGGTCCCAGGCCTGCAACTGTAGGTCACTATGGGTTTCTCACCCGTAAGGAAAGATCCAGCCTTTCCTGGCCTTGCTCAATCACACCTGCACTCCTTCCAGTTTTCGTTGCCACTTCAGCATGGTGGTGAAGAAGAAGGCACCCATCTGAGAGGTAGGCAGGGACCAATTTTAAACTGGTCCCATGTGTATTAAAGCTGCCCCTAGGTCTACTGTAACTTAATCTACTCGGAAGTCTAGAGACAGAATGATGTCCCTGAACTCTGATTATCTTCTCTGTGAAGATAACTTCTCATCCTCATGTCCTCTCACCCTGCTGCCCGCTTTGTCAGTGGTGACTCATTTCTCTCCTGTGTGGAAAATCCATCTCGCCCTGCTCAACTGCTGTCTTATCTGTCCAAACCAGAAAGGAAAATATTTTTTTAATATCTTTGGGATCACAGTCACTGCTCTGCAACAAAGTATGCTTGCAGCTAGTCAGCATTAATCTGCCTTCATTGCCAAGTGTCTTCCCTTCTCCACCTCTGCTTTGTTTATTCCAGATACTACTCGCTGTCTTTTAAACACAAACCCTTTAAGATTGAAGCAGTCTACAGAATAGATGGCATCCTACAATACCAAGGGACAGTATGTCACTGAATAACTTCAAGGGTACAAGGACAAGTTGATATCTTTCCTTTTCACCTCCCCCCAGGAGGATGTTGCTTCTTTGCGAAGAAGGTTATTTTCCCTCAATTAGAGCACTCAGATGTTCTACACAGCAGGTGAATCACAGAATCATAGAATGATTTGGGTTGGAAGGGACCTTTAAAGATCAGCTAGTCCAACCCCTCATCAATGGACAGGGACATCTTTCACTAGATCAGGTTGCTCAAAGCCCCATCCAACCTGGCTTTGAACAATTCCAATGATGGAGCATCCACAACTTCTCTGGGCAACCTATTCCAGTGTCTCACCACCCTCATCATGAAAAATGTCTTCCTTATGTCCAATCTTAATCTATCTTTCGGTTTAAAAGCTTTTCCCCCTGTCCTGTCACTGTAGACCCTGGTACAAAGTCTTTCTCTGTCTTTCTTATAAGCCCGCTTTGTATGTTGAAAGGCTGCAACAAGGTTTCCAAGGAGTAGGAGGGTCCTCACGGCCAATCTTTCTGCAACGAATTGCCACAGAGAATAGACAGCAAGAAGATAGAACCTTCTCCTCACATCCCTATGGTTGAGATTTGAGATCAGTCTGTACAGGGCAGCTTTTTTACATGAAACAAGACTTGAAAAAGGTGGATAGGTGGAAATCTAGACACTGGCATGGAATAACTTGCTTTTAAGTAATTTCTTGCCTTGCATCTGGGTATTTTTGCCTTTCTTGCAATAATACATAACTTCTATGTCAGTCTGGGAAATCAGACTAAGGAATCTGTAAAGTAAGGAAAAGTTGTATACTATTCCTTAGTTTGGTACCATTTACATAGTGCTTTCTTAGCTAGCAAAATATGCAAAATATACTACTTATTTTAGCAAAAATCTTTAGTTCTAAAACACAGCCATAGGCTAAGTCTCTCCTTCTTACTGTTTGCAGCCTGATTAATGAACTCCAGGTTTTCCATTTTCAGATTATAAAGCCACTGCAGCATCCAAGTATGTGCATTCTTTATTGAAGCATTTAATGGAAAAAAAGCATCAAGATATATTTGGATCTGTCACAAAGGCCACTTTGACCCACTCACTTTCTCACGAAAATACCCCTTGGCACAAAGGTAAATTAACAAGCAGAGAAATACTTGTGGGAAATGTTTCTTACACCGATCGGTTGGGGCATTGATCTACCTTGGGGTGAGGGGAATGGGAATTCCAGCAGGATTAAGTGAAGTTGTTTTTTTTTTTTTCTCCTGGAAAGACTGGGCAGAATAAGATGAATAGAGAAGGAATTATAAATGTGTATTGTCCTGTTCCTCAAGATTTTGAAATACTGCAGCTGTGTCCAAATCTAAGTTCTCTTCTGTTGTAATACACGGACGCTGAAAAATACAAACCGGAAAGGTCTTTATTTTTTTTATGGTGCTTGAGGGTACATAGACTTGGACTAGCCCTCAGAAAGATGAAATCTAGGATTCACATGTTTTTCCTGTCCTTGGGACATTTTCTTGGATCCATTGTTTGCAGGTACACAACATTACCCATGTCTTTTATGTTCTCTTGAGTCTATTTCAACATGTGTAAAGTAAAATCAATGGGCTTTTCTCTTATTTCACTGCTGTCACTGCACCTGATCTGAGTAAAGGGTTGTATTCTCATTGATGAAACTGAATACACAATCACAGAAGTGCGAAATGAGAAAACACTATCTGAAGCGATTTCATATCAGTCAAATGATATTGCTTGAGTCGGATTACAACCTGCTGATCTGATGACCCTGGCTCTCTTCCCTCAATTGCCAACATCAGCCATCCTGGAAGGTGTTTCTCTGACTTTCCCATCAGATTCCACTGTTAACACTGCACTTCTCAGCAAGTTTTTGGCAATTTCTGTATTTTTTTTTAGTTCAATGTTGTTTTCAACAGAAAAAAAATCACATCATTTGTTGCAAATGCATTAACCAAAATCTTATATCACAAATTACTTCAGTTCTTCATAGCGAAGGCCTGTATTGTGTTCCAAACATGTTCTATCAATGCTGGGGCCCTGTCCACAAATGCACAAATATCCTTTTTTATCTGCTGGGGAGTCAACTCCTAGAACCACTGCTGTCACAGCCTTATCAATGTTACCTCAATATAAAACTTCATAGTATTGACAAAGTGAGAAATTACAGTAGCTGGTGGAATAAATCCTTACTGCAGGGTAAACACAAAAAAGCCCCCCTAATATAATCTTTTCTTACACCAGCTGGATGTGGGATGCCTGAATGGGAGAGAGAAGAAAAGATCAGTCCCTTAGCAGACCCCTGTCAATAGCATGTCCATTACTCCCTACAAACTTAATCAGATCCCGTGGCAATACTTTACCTACCTGCAAACATGATCCCTACAAGAGGCTATTCAGTGTGTGTGGTAGCTGCAAACTATCCCACTATTTCCACTGAATTGCAGAACTGCAAAGCAGAGCAGAGGAGCTTGACGCAGGAGATAGATGAATTATACGAATATGATTTCTCCCCCCTACAAAGGAAGGGAGTGAATTCAGCTGCAATATGCAGCATCAGGATATTTATTGCTTGCAGGTGTTCATGAAAATATATGAGAATCCCATGAGGTTCACAGATTTTCGAAGGAATTATTGTGCACCTGGAAATTTGTCCTGCAAAGTGTGGTATTTGTTTCCTGTTGTTATTTGCTGTCCGTTCTTTTCTAGTCACCATGCATTATTCATGGTTGTACTTGTAGGAGAGCCAAATTCTACAGATACTCTTCATCAACAAGAGGGAACAATTCAGATAGAAAATCCTCCTTGGGAAAGGATGACTTGTTTGTTTAAGAGATCCAGTACAGAATGAATTTACCTTCTTGAGTTTTTCTTTTAAAGCTAAATTTCTGTAACCTGTGTCCAGAAAAAAAAAAAAAAAAAAAAAAGGAAAACAAAGCCAGTAGCTTTAATATCTTTGCCATGTGGAACATAAAGCTGCCTTTGTACTAAGTCTGTTGTGCTAAGCCAACCCTTTTATAAAGTCTTCAGGAAGCTGTGTACAATTCCTTTTCCATGGAAGTTTCTGAGAAAAATGCAGACTCTTTTATGCAGAGTGCATGCTTCCCTCGTTTTGCTGAGGAAGTAGAAACAGGGGAAAAAGCCCAGGTGAGCCCTTCCTAACACATCAAGGATTCAGACAATTCACAAACACCACGCAGGCCAGTTCTGTTAGCATAGCACACTGTGGGGTAGGTCACGAGGCTTATTATAAGACAAAAATGCCAAAAGCTATGGTAAAAAATGTGGCAGAACGTACCGACGATCCCCCTGACGTGACTTTTAGTCAGATGAAAGGATTCACAACAAATCCTCAGGAGTGCGCAAGAGGTGCAACTGTTAGTGTAGTCAGAGGGATGCCTATCGCATGCCTGCACTTTGGCTGAGGGATAAACATATTATTGGGACAATTAATTTGGTGTGCATAACTCCCTTCAGCCTTTAAGAAACGAGGTGATGACACTCCTGTAGTTTCTTGCCAGCCAGAATGGAAGCAACTTTGCAAATATTCAAAAATCACAAATCCTTTCCTAAAAGCAGGACAAATGAAAAATGTATCTGCAAATAGGAGGAAAACAAAATCAGATACTATCCTATACATTGCTGAGCTGGTTGGCATCATCATAATACTGAGACTGACACGGTTTCTGTCAAGTGGCATTTTCAGAGAAAAAATATTAAACATCAAAATATTAATAAAATAATTCAGGTACTGAAATGTCAGCTTTTGAAATGTAATCAAAAATTGAAAATTTTGTGTGAAATATGTGCATTTTCTTAGTGTTTCTGTAAAATGTGTTGCTGCTCTCTTCAACCATATCTAATAGTTCATTGTTGTATTGGGTTTTCATGGCAAAGTTTTGGTAGAAGGGGAGCTACAGGGGTGGCTTCTGTGAGAACCTGCTAGAAGTTCCCCCTATGTCTGATACAGCCCATGCCAGTCAACTCCAAGATGGACCTGCCACTGGCCAAAGACAAGCCCATCAGCGATGGTGGTAGCACCTCTGGGTAGCGCCTCTGGGATACAGCAATTGCAGCTGGAGAGAGCAGTGAGAGTATGTGAGTGAAACAACTCTGCAGACACCAAGGTCAGTGAAGAAGGAGGGGGAGGAGGTCCTCCAGGTGCTGGAGCAGAGATTCCTCTGCAACCTGTGATGAAGACTATGGTGAGGCAGGTGTCCCACTGCAGCCCATGGAGGTCCACGGCGGAGCAGCTATCTATCTGCAGCCCATGGAGGACCCCGCACCAGAGCAGGTGGATGCACTCAAAGGAGTCTGTGACCCTGTGGGAAGCCCATGTTGGAGCAGGCTACTGGCAGGACCTGTGGCCCCCTGGAGAGAGGAGCCCACGCTGGAGCAGGTTTGTGACCCTGGGGGACACCCACGCTGGAGCAGCCTGTTCCTGAAGGACTGCACCCCATGGAAGGGACCACACTGGAGCAGTTCATGAAGAACTGTAGCCCATGGGAATGACCCACATTGGAAAAGCTCATGGAAGACTGTCTCCCGTGGGAGGGACCCCACGCTGAAGGCTGAAGCAGGAGAAGAGTGTGAGGAGTCGTCGCCCTGAGGAAGAAGGAGTGGCAGAGACAATGTGTGACGAACTGACTGCAACCCCCCATTTGCCATCCTCCTGGACCACTGGTGGGGAGGAGGTAGAGAAAATTGGGAGCGAAGTGTGCCTGGGAATAAGGGGGGGGGGGGGGGGGGGGGGGGGGAAGGTGCTCTAATGTTTGGTTTTATTTTCTCATTACACTATTCTGATTTGATTGGTAATAAATTAAACTAATTTCCCCAAGTCAAGTCTGTTTTGCCCATGACGGTAATTGGTGAGTGATCTCCCTTCCTTATCTCAACCCACAAGCCTTTCATTATATTTTCTCTCCCCTGCCCGGCTGGGGAGGGCAGTGATAGGGCGGCTCTGGTCGGCACCTGGCATCCAGCCAGGGTCAACCCACCACAAATGTTAATAAATCAGTCAACTGTCTAGAGTCATGGCTAAAATTGGACTATATGGAAAATTCTGTACTTTTAACAAAACATTTCTTTTTAGCATAATAGTAAAATGATTATAATTACAAAATAGAGCTCTTTCACCTTCTTACAGCACAAGAGGAACAAGACAGCTTGACATAATGGAGGCAAATTATTAATGAAGCAATATAAAGAACTTTTTGCATGCTGGCCTGTCCCAGCGAACAGCAGGGAGTCAAACACAAAACCAAGCAGTATTGCATCAGAGGAGCCAAAGTCCTCTGTTTAGCTTCTGTGTTTTCATTCAGTTTTATACACCATAACATTTTCTTTGAAATGCTATGTTGTTGACTGTTCAGGCTTGATCTGAATAAATCTCAGTTCCATAAAGGAGATGGTCAGAAACCCTGTCAACTTGTCTACAACAATTCTGCATGACTCAGCCTGCCCTTCTATTTCCCTTCCCATCGTTTTCACCACAGGTGTAAAACGTCCTTCTGTTTCCGAGGGGCTGAGTCTGCAGTAGTCTCACCCATCTTGTCCTGGATTAGGGGGAACATTTGCATTCACTGGAATTCAACTCCCATTTTCACACACCAGTTTCTCAACTCCTATCTCTTCTCCAGTTTCATAACTCATGAGAAAAATAATTGCTCCATGACATTTCTGTCACTAGCACAGCAAAATGGGTTGGATGTCTGTTCACAATTTGTTTTTCAGCCTGTTTGGGAGGGAAAGTTAAGACTGCCCCTCTCTGAGAACACGTGGCAAAGTGACAGCTTTGAATTTAAATGCTTTACACTTCTAGCAGCAGTGCCTTAGCAGTTCTCAGAAAGTAATTCTCTAGTGGTCATTTCTTTTTAAGTTAGAAATCATCCTTTAATACCAGCCCCTAAATTTTCCTCTTGGAATTCCTGCTCCCTGCTAAATGACCATCAGGCACTATTAAAAATCTCTACTTCTCTCTGCTGTTATTCTTACGATTTGGACAGGGTGATAACAGCCTCTCTAGATAGCTTTGCTCTCCTGTCTGGAAAAACAAGTCCAGGCCTCCATACTCTGAAACAAATAATGTTTGGACCAAGGCAGCCTTGAAACACACTAGAGGAATTAGATTAATTAGGAAATCAACAGCCTTTGAAAGCATGCAGAAACCATTACCTCCACCCCCATCCCAAGACAAAACCCACAATACACCTAGAAGCTTTGCTGCATTTGAATGTATATTTATTAGTCGCAATAGAGTATTGCCTTAGCATGCAAATTGAAATTAGGACTGTACTGTGGTAGATGTAAATATATAGGCAACAGAAACAGATTGTGCTGAAGATTTTCTAATTTAAATAGACAAGACAAAAGGTGAAAAATAAACCAGAACTCAGAAGCACAGAGACTCTTTTAGAACACAGGTTAGGAACAGGGCGAGAAACAGTGTCAGACATTTTGGCTCCCAGTTCAGTTATTCTGCTGAACTCTTCTTTCTCTTTAAACTTTTAGACAGAAAATAATGATGATGATGATGATGATAGTTTTCTTACTCATTGGGGAAAAAAAACCCACAACCCCCCATAATATTTCGTTCCATTTGCTTACATGACTGGCCTGATATTTGCATAGCTGAAAACCTCTGCCTAATAAACAGTTTATTTCACATGTCTAACTAAGAATTATTTTGTGATAAAATTGTCTGAACTTCCTCATCATTAACTTCTTTAAATTATACTGTCTGAAGATGTTTATGGATTAGCTAAGTAATCTACTGTGGAGCACAAACTGCAAACCAAAGTGAAATTGAGTTCCCAACTGACTGAGAGGTAATTAATGATTTAACTGCACAACTGTTAGCAGATCTATAATGCAACTTAAAAGCTAATTGAGAACTGTACAGCCAAAGGAAAGAGGAAAGCATAGAGCAGCCACAATATTCCTTTGAGTAGCATTTGGTCAGCCTGCTGTCAGAGAAAGTGGAAAAATAGCTATCCCTACCTCATATAAAAATAAAGACACTATACAAAAATATGTGCTAGCTTTGGGGAATTGACATTTTATGATCACCTCATTAAGAGGGCAAGTTTCTAGCAGAGCACTGAATTCCACAACTTCCCCTTCTCCCTGGCTGATAGCATTAATGTTCCATTTCTCTCTTCTCTCATAATGCATCAAAACCCACTCCAGCAAACCAGCTACCCAGAAGGGCCAGGAAATGCTTTCCACTGCCATTTTATAGCCCGGTTACCTTAATTAGTCCCAGCTGACTGAGGAAGCCCAGAAACAAGGCAATAGATTGTGTTGTGCTTTTACCTGGAGGAACTTTTCCAGATTCGTGGCAGCTGCTACAGAATCTTTAAGGATCAACAGCTTTTTTGCCACCTTGGGTCTGAGCAAGTGTTAATCTAATACCTGTGAGTATTTAGCATCCTACCACAGCCAAGGAAGTGAATAATGATCTAAGCTGTACAAGGATTTGCTCCACCCCAGCAATGTGCAATCTGGAAGGAAGGCCATGGATTAGATTTACCAGAGAAAGTGCATGCCTAAATCTCGCTGTCATAGCCCTCAAACCCCATAACATACATAGCATCCACAGATCCCAATTTTTTAGAGTAATAATTGTTAGTAAAGGTGCCAAGGCTAAACTGTGTAAAACTTGACAGCACCAAAGTCCTATATATTTTTCAGTGTGAGGCACTTCTCTCAGCAGCGAGTCAGGCTAGCACACATCTTCCACACCTATTTAGTAGTTTGGACAGCATTACACAAGGTATTTCAGAAGGACATGTCAATGTTCCCTTTTGTCATGGAGTTATGTAGTTGAAGGGTCACCCAGAGGTGATAGAGACCTGCGGTAACTCCAGTTATCTCTCTCAAAGGACATGAACTGCATCATCAGCTACTGCTAAGGCAGCTGCCATAACCTTTACCTCACAATTTGTTGTAAGAGTTAATCTGTGAAAGGGAGAATACATATGAACTAACATTTCCTCCAGTAGAAAAAGGATTTCAGCTTGAGTCAATACACTCTGGCTAGGTGTACTACTCAGCCTTCCAGTGTCAATCATTGCAGCTCTATCTAGCCATATTTTATAAGCCAGAGTAGTTGCAAGTGTGTCAGCACAAGAAATGGACCACAGATCTGGTTCCTTTTTGAATGTTTTTGTCTCCCCACAGGTCAGAATAAGGCATATGAGAGTCATGTCTGAGGACATTCCCTCCTCAGCATCTCCCCTTGGCTGCTTTTGGTGCCTCCCCGCTCCCTGTGGTGGCACTGACAGAAATGTCCCTTAGCAGAGACTGCTCCCACAGATTTAGAAGTAAGATTGATTAGGGCTCTGGGTTCTATTAGGCAACGAAGCCTCTAAGGGTGTGGCCCCTCAGGAATTCTGGACTTACCTGTGTTGGTTTTTTTACTCTTAACAGTAAGTTGTTCTCTTTACTGTAGACTTAGCTTGGCTTTATTATAAACTCCTATGAAAGCATTACATGTGTCAACAGAGGGACAGGAGCAACAGACAGGTAAGATCCGAGACCAGCTCTTCAGTAAAGATCCTGCTACCAATTCATTAGTGTGAAATACAAGAGAGACCATCATGTCTTTTATGTATGACAAATATGTAGCTTTCCTCAAATCTCTCTTAAGTAAAATTCTTGGCTTAAGTTCTTCCAAATGAAAGCCCAGTAGAATGGAATGAGTGTGAAAGAGATTAGATTCTATAGGGATTTACTAGTCTTCTATAACCACAAGGTCAGTGAGAAATGGAACTCACTCTGCACCTTAGGTATTTGTACCACCCCTTAATCTCCTTTAACGTCCCCCAACATCCTTTAAATATTTCACTAAACAAATGGCAGGGGTTCTGTATCTGATGTGATCTGCATTTGATCCTAGATCATACCCATTCAAGAGCTGTCTGTATATAGTTATGCACAGTGTCCAGTATGTACTTGCTTACTGGCTTCTTCCTATTGAAATGGGTAAGGGATTAAACTGGCTTTCTGCAGTTAGAAGCAGTATTTAAATATTTGTCCTCTAGCCAGGTGACAACTTATGTGAAGTTGTAGGAGAGAGAACTGCCCACCTGACATGTTTGGTTGAAATTCATCAATAAGTTCAAAAGGTATTGGGGGTAATGATCCATTTAAAAAAAAAAAAAACAACCAGCAACAAAACCATATGAATAGAGGCCACAGCCTTTGAATACCTAAGCTAGAACACTGACTGAAACCCATGCTGGATTGAAATCGTGGCCTTGTTGAAGTCAAAGGTGACTATATTTCAGTCCTGACAGTGTTTCACCTTACATGTTCTACCAGCCAACCTATGGAATTGTATATCAAAAAGACAGCTGTTTGTTTTGGTAATAAAATAAAAAGAAGATACTAGTAAATCCATCAGTGTTCTTCCCTTCCCTGATGAATATATTCTCCACGGTCCCTGCCTCTGAAAGGTTAGCTGTCTCCTAAAGGCAGGAACAATGAAATCACAGCATTCAACATCCTGCCTTTCTGTTTCACCTCAAACTGTTTTATTTAGAGGAAAAGGATCCTACATTTCCTAAAATCAGCACTTAGTTGTGTACTTGAGCCCCACAGTTATAAGGTAACCACAACAGGTCTTTGATTAGATTCAAGCACTGTCTTTTTTTTTATATGTTAGTACATTGCCTAACATAATGAAGCCAAAGGCTTTCCATATTCTAAAGCTGTGCATAAATAAAGAAAAAAAGAATATTAGTAAAACGTCCCATGCAGAACAAATTGAAGAATCAGAACAACAGTGGTTTTCTTTTTTCCTTTTTTCAATCCATTTTTCAAGCCAGAATTCCGTAGTTGAACAGAATGCAGAGAGAGCCTGTGAACTGACAGATTGGCTAAAGGTACAGGTTGTTAATCCTCTAGAAATGGCTTGTTAAATACCTCCCTTCAGATGAAAAGAGAGAGAGAATAAGAAAGCAACTCCTATGCTTACGTTTGTGTTAATTTATTGTTAATTGTCATCTTGCAATACAAGTAATGCTTTCTACCCAGGACATTTGCAGGAGATAAAAAAGGCTCTTCACCTCCCCCTGGTCCCTTATGATCTATGTCCTGAACAGAGCTGCTGAAATGTAACTGGTTTTTATATAAATCAGTTTTAATTTTAATGCAGCTTATTCAAAGCTTAGAAAAGCTATTGCTGCTGCACAGGTGGAAGGAGAGCTCAGGAAGACACAATCTAGTCAGAAATATTACCTTTTGTACTTTCCCTGTTGGCAGGGATTTGATTTTTAGATAAAAGAAGAAATCTGGCTTGCTGTGTTTATAGCAAGGCCACTGAAGAGGAGAAATGGCAGATCCCTGTCAAGAGAATAAGAAATAGTTTCATCATCTGCAGACTTCTGAGTACCTCTAAACAGTAGAGGTGAGGGTTTACAGTAGCAATATACTATCAAGGCATGTTATAGGTATCTTAGAGCCATTAGCACATATAGATGAATGTAACAGTACCTGTAGAAAATACCAGAGGTGCTGATATAGGATAATAGTTATAAGAAAGCTACTGATGTGTCAGACTGTTCATTAATGTGTACTAAAATGTCTGTTCTGAATTTAAGATTTCACTAAGTACTTACAACCTTCTCCTTAATGTGAAGTATGGAGTGATGGTATGCATAAATGGCATCTGTACAGAGACTATGTATAATCAACAGAATTGAGATGATGCACAGTGAGTTAGGACGTCAATGTATGAGATACTCAACCTTATTGGATATCTTACACATACTTTAAATCACAGTTCAGCAACTGAAATCATCTTCCACATCCTGAAAAGTCCTGGCTCTTATTTATGATCTTCCACGTACACAAATATCAACACAGTGTTGTAGTTACTCTAGGAAAGCTGTGAGCAGCACTTGGTCATGCTGGGTCAGAGAATGTTATTAAATTATCAGAAGCAAAACACTGGCAAAAGAAAATCAACTTTCTCATGTGCTGCTAATGCTTCAGCATAGAGGAAGACCAGTTAAAGTGTCCATTTCAATTAAATCAGATATGTACATAACTACTTTGCTAAAGCGGAATAAATACAGGCATGCGCCTTGGCACTTTGCTGAAACCAGGCCTAATATAGCATTTCTCCTTTTAAGCAGGCATTGGGAACAATATGTTCTTATGATATTAATATAACCCATCTGCCAGTTGCATAAAGGCTGGCAAATTACCTCATCGTTTTTCTTCCTACGTTACAAGAAAAAAAAGTGAAAAAGAAACCCACCCCCAGTATTACTGGGATGCTGCAAAGCTGTGGAGGAAAAAACTTGATGGTTTCAAAGCAACCCTTGCCATGCTGAGAACAGACCTGCACTTTTAATTAAATGTACAAATAATCCTACGTGTCAAAAAGTCAAGAGAAACAAATCTGTGCAGGTATCAATGGTGACAGCCACAACCATACTCTTGCTGTGCTTGGCTGTACTTTTGGAAACTAGAGCAGAGATTCCTCTTGGCCCTGGCAGTGACCTGCAGTTTACATTGTCCAGGGAGTGAGGTATTCCCACAACTGCGATAGCCACAGCAAATCATACCTTCTTCCTAGGCAGATTTTTCTAGATCCCAGGATGAAGGCTACTCAGCCCTCCATAAGGGCACTATTGATAGAGCTGTGATGATAAATAGGGATAGGTAAAAAGCAAGATCTATTTTTGTAATCCGGGGACTAAAAGTGTAAGCAGAGTCCATTCAAACCCACGTGCTGAACAACTATATCACTCAGGGCTAATCAGGCCAGGTGCAGCAGTGCACTACTATGCTGGGTTTAGATTCAAACAGGTAATTTCACATGAGCTGACCTAGATGCTCTGCTACGATCAGTCTCTCTAAATCGTGCTCCACTTTGACTTTGGTCAAGAAAGACATTTTTTTTCCTTTTGATGTCAGGTTTTCTTGGGGAGAACAATCCTATTTATCTTCTCCATTGCTGTGCCCCAGGGACAGAGAATGACTCTGGTGCACTTACAGTTGTAAACAAATCTGAAATGGTACCCAAATTTTATTCTGCTTCAACAGACACACAATGGCTGAAGCAATGTTTTGAAACTTGATTCTCCAAAACTGAGTGAAGCTAGCAAGGAAAGGACTGTTTCATATTATTCCCCACATGGACTTACATATTATAATGCCATTGATCTAAATAATCTTGGAAAAGCAATGTTGAAATATAAGAGAAAATAGAATTTTAATTATATGCATATATTCCATTTATGAAGAAGATTTTACTTAAGAACATTAGCTGGTATCAAACCTAAACTCATCAGTTTTAAAGCTGAAAAGAAATCATAAATGATAATCTTGACTGACCTAATGCAGGGCAAGCCAAAGGCCCTTACACATTTGCAACTAGATCCATAGTTTTTTGCTGAGCTTGATGTTAAGAAAATATATTCAAATAAGATACCTAGTCCTGATGAAAAGATACACAAATAAATATCTTCCAAATGCCATACTGGGTCATTCCAATGCTTAATTTTCTTGACATAAAAAAAAGAATGACTTAAAATGATTAATTTCAGTAGAGCTATAACAAATAATACTAGCTGTGCTTTTGGCTCATGACTCAGGTTTGCTTTGTATTTGATGCGACTAGTTCTGTTTATTTCTACCAGTTTCATCATTGATTTCATTACAAGGGCACAAATCCAGTGCAACAATTATAGAGACGGGAACCTCAATGTAGAAGACTACTTAGAAAAACAGATAATAAACTTCTTTCATAAGACTTACACAAACCTGCAATAAAACAAGCAGTAACAATGTTTATGGATATTTTTATTAGTTCTTGTTTTATTTTCTTCCAGGAATTGTTTTAAATTTGAATCACAATCATTCATACCATGGCTCAAAGAGGAACGATATCATGTTGACTGAGAACTGGCTAAAGGGTCATAAACAGGAGGTAAGAATAAATAATCATGCATTAAGATGAGATGCTGTATTCAGCAGGAAGAAAGAGACTGGTGTTAGGCCTGCTTTTACTTAACAGCATTATTAATGGTCTTGAAGAAGAAACAAACAGGACATTAATTAAAGTCTGTGGATCCAACTGAATTGAGATGTTTTGCAAACACCACTAAGAAAGGGAAAATTATACAAAGGGAAAGAAACAAGTTAGAAAAATGAGCATGGATCACCATAGGCTTCACCTGACCAAATGCAGGTAATGAGATGAGGGAAAGCAAATTTATACATACATATTCAGTGGATGGAAATTCACAGAAAGAAAATATCAACATACATATGATAGATAAAGTGAAATAGAAACAAAAATATATTGCAACAGGACAATAAGAAATAAATCAACAAGACAATCTGAAAAAGGATGTGGCAGTAAGGCCCCGACTCAGGAAAACATCCAGTCTTAGACACAGCTATCAGCAAAGGGAAAAATTCTGGCTTGGATCCACAGTTGTTTGGTTTGTATGACCAAGGGGTTCTCATGACAGACCACAGTAACACCTAAGACTGACTCTGGAGTAAGACTACTTTCAGATACTAGAGATATATTGAGTAAACAACTAGAAGGGTATTTGTGTGAGAATACAAAATAAGTCCCTAGCTGTCGTTTTTAAAAAAGGTTAAATCATAGAACTGTCAGTGCTTATTTTTAATCTCACATCAGTGTGCAACAAGTACAGCACATTCCTTTAGATAATGTATCATCTTGATTGGCTTATCATTACGACTAATACTTCCTCCTTGTATCTGATAGACATATAGCCTCCATGCCAATCACACAGAAACTAGACTAATTCTTCACCTCTTACCACAAAGAGGAAATACCTGCAAACCATGGGAAGGTTTAGAAACAAAAATTCCAGGATCTTGCGACAATTAAAAGAAGTTAATGACAAAGTGCAGAAGACATTAGAGCCCCAAAGCAAGTAGGTAACCATTGTAATTTCGATATTGCTAGTGAGTCCCTCTGAGGTTTTAACCCTTACTGAACAAGTGACTCACCTTAGAGATTCAGCTCAGAGCTATGGCTCCATGAGGTTAGGCATTAAATATTCAAGTAAGAACGAATGTTTGCATATGAGCAAAATCTGTGGAACACTGTGGAACACTGAAAGGCAGTTTTAAATTAACCCTTTAACTGATCTACCACTAAACCCAAACTAGGCCTTTTCTGTAGGCCTGCACTCCCTTTTCCATGTTCACTGCAGGCTCAACTTCTTTCTCGAGGATAGATAGGCTGATGTAAATATTCATAGGTCCATTTCTATTTCTTTAAGTTATGCCATTTTACACCAAGTGAAAAAGTTTGTGGACAGTGGGACAAAGCTGGTCTATGGCATGCTCTACCGTCTCTGTCACGTTGATCAGCAATGTGACACGTGCATACAAACCACATAATAGGGACACAGATGCTCGATCCTTCACTGTCAAAACAGCATGAATGAACTTGAATAAGCTGCCGATGTGTTGTACACCTACAGCTGAATTAGTGACCAGAACCTGCATTTTTGTGCACCTTCAGTAAGTCAGAATATATCTGTGAGGTTCAAGAGTAATTAATGGTTGGTTACTTGGCACTAATGAAAACCAGACCACATGCTAGTTTATAAAGTTGAAATTACATTCACTGTGGTGTCTAGGTAATCCACATAAAAGTTAGAAATGGAATTAGTGGATTCAGAATCAGAAAAGGAGCATTTAAGGTGAGTAACGAGAAAAGTCATAGGTGGCAGATCCATTAGATTGGAGAGCAGTCTCTGTTCAGCAGGGAGTGGAAGGAACCTTCATCACATGGATCATTTAAAATTACTCCTAAAAAAATGAAGAATATGTAGTTGGAGACATGGTAGTGCAACAAATGATCTAACTGGTTTCTTTGTTCTATAGTTTTTAGGATTGACTTATCTCTCTAGATGTTAGTTTCTGATTTTTAAAATTCTGTCAGGTGGGTACATTTGTTACTCGCTATACAACACTAAATCAATACATACAGAAGGCAAGAAAAAAGGAAGAGTGAGAATTGCTTAAAAAAGTTAAAAGCACTGAATAAAAACTGAAGGATTTTCTTTTCTACCATTACATGTGAACACCTTTACTTTCATAAATCACAATTGGGAACAAGTTTAACAGCAAAAACCTATAGTGACTGACCATAAATATGGTGGTAAAAGTAACACATGAATATACAGAAAGTAAATGTGTATTAGATACCTCTGTTTAGCAGCTAGTAACTCTGAGTAACATGAAAATCATCATGGCAGATTGTATCGCATTCTTTCTACACCCTCCTGATGCAAATCTGGGATAACTCCATGCAATTCACTGCAAAACCTCTGTATTTAGTGTAGTACAAGTGTTGAATTTGTAAATCTCTGCTGTGAATGGCTGGTTTTCCAGTTTCTCAGCTGAGCACAGAAAAAACCCTGTATTCACTTAAATGCAACTCATGATAGATTTACAGCTAGAGGAAATGAGAATTAGCTTTGAGAGTAATGCGAAACAGAAAAAAAAATCGGAAGGTAAACTTAAAACAAGATTACAGCCTTGTTGTGTTTTACCCTCCTTGCCAGGAAACAATGACTTGCCTGAGATCTTGTGATTGATAAAGTGTTCTTGTGTTGGCTTGATGCTTCTGCCCTGAGAAAAAAGGACAATTAATATAACTCTAGTACTGGATGCAAAAGAAAGGATGTCACTGGTAGCATTTTGCATGGAAAGTGATGCACTTAGAGGTATAAATCCTACCTTTACATATAAAAAGATGTCTCTGAGCTGACCATTACTACTCAGAATTAAGATCTTGGTGCTGGAGTTGATGATGAAAACATCACCTCGATGCCCAGCAGTGTTCAAAAAGCAAATATCAGCAAAAGAATAAAGAACAGAACACAGTATCATGATGACATTTTAAAAATCTCAATTACAACAGGAAGGTTTGGTCTGCTGTCTCTGAAAGAATATAGCAGCACTATGAAGACATCGAAAGATGATGCAAGAACGGTCAAAACTGTGTAACAGCCACCAAATAAGGAACAGCTACATCCACTTGTCAGCCTAGGAAAGAGCTATTAAGGAGAGAAGTGATAGATACAAAATTGCAACAGAAGAGGGCAAATAGAAATACATTTTCATTGTTTCTGCCAGTAAAGAACTAAAGGTTGTCAAACAAAGGCGGGGTACTGTGTTCAAAACAAACAAACAAAACCCAGATTGTTCTTTATTCAATGCATAGATAAGCTGTGATCCTCCTTATACAGAATATTTTGGATGCTAAACATTTTTTACAGGAGTTTAAGAAGTGATTGAACACATGGATCTGAAGTCTGTTTGGGGCTATCAAACACAGCTAAGCTGAACATTCTTGGGGAGCAGGAAAATATTCTGAGAAATTTTTGCTCTGGTATTTTATGTCTTCATGGGTTTCATTTTCACCAGTCACAGATGGATCTTTTATTTGAGCAAATTCTTCTGTTCTTATGTTCTAAGGTCATATAAAATTGGTTTTACCCATAAAGGAAAGCTGAATGATGGAAATTACTGGCTTTTTTCTGGTGTTGTGGCATGTGGTAATTTTATTTCTTTAATGTGTGACAGAGCGTTCCATATCACTGACCAGCAAAGCATTTAGGCACACACTAATTTAAGCCACAGGAACAGGATCTTCTGAGTTTTAATGCAGAAAAATATGGATGTAAAAGACACTACTTACAGATGAAAATTTTGGACAAGAATGCTTGAAGAACGTATTTTTGTAGGAGGGTTCAACTACAGCTCCCAGAAAAAAAAGGGAATTGAGGATGGCATGGGTTCTTTTTCTTATGTGAAGGCAACTAAAACTTGTAAGCACTTGATCAATCCCCCTCCCCATAAGATATTAGAAAGCACCTTCATTATATTTAACAGCCACAGGATCAGACAGATTTGGCCAACACATTTGTTGATGACTTTTTCTCTAAATAATACCATGTTATAGGTCTCCCAGGAGCTCAAGTAGTTCGCTGGGCTATTATGGTAGAAGCAAGTCAATTTCTTTTGTGGGTTGACCCTATGCAAGAGGTCAGATCACCTTGTTAGACTCAATATTAACCACTTCCCTGAGACAGGGGATCAGATTCTCGTTTAAAATATTGCTAGCTGGAAGAGGCTCTCCACATAAGTTCAAGTGGGCTGAAGCTCAAATCTCTAGGTGTGTAGCAAGATACCTTAATCATTCTGTTACCAACTTTTTGTCTGCCTGGGGCTTTAGAAGAAAAGAATAAATATACCATTTTAAGGAGATCATAAAATGCACCAAGGTGTGTAGCTGCTACAAGATAATTACATACTCTAGGGGTATAATGAGGGCCACGTACCTTGAAGAGATAAGAAATGTGGGTACTTCAGCTGAGTACATTCCCTGGAGTACATAATTCTATGCTGAATATCGTATAATGGACTCTTAAGTGGACAAAAACAGAAAGGCTAAGTGGTTCTGAGCTAAGTATTGTCCCATCATCACACAGATTGGGCTCTTAATTAGTCAGTTAAATTACTTTCCCTCTTCTTTTCATTGGCTTCTGTTAGATGTTGTTTCATCTGCAAGCACAATTTTCATTTTGCTAAGGTTGATCATAACAACAGAAGACTACAAGAACTCACAGTAGTCTAATGTAACCTCCTAATTACCTGAGAACATTAACAAAAGGAATAAAATGTTACTTTGTATCAACAGCACTAAAGTCATAAAAGCAACATCCCACCAAAAAAAAAAAAAAAAAAAAAAGAGACTGCCAAGATGAAATAGACATTATCTGTAACGTCAGAGTCGTGTATCCATGGTAATGGAACAAAAATATTTATAGTGATCTCAAATATCAGATACCATAATTATTCTGCCCAGCTGGGGCACCCCATTTGACAGTTCTTTTAATCTTCTTCATGAGTCTAGAAATTCTACAGTCAAATTCAGATGTAGATTCACATGTGCCAGTACAATACAGAATATGGCACCAATAGTCTTACACCAGCAGAAACCAGAAGTAAAACAGAGTACCGCTCCTATTACTGCTCCTGCCACCAACTGTCTCCTATCATCCATTCCCTTGTTCTGTAAAGGCCTTTGTAAAAGGCCTATGAGATCTTCATAGTAGTCTGGGGATTAAGATAGTAAATTTGCTTGGTTTATTCATCCCTTCAAGCACTCTGGCATCTAGGTTTTTAGTCTCATATTGTTTCTACAGTCTGATTAACTTTGACCAAATATGTGATAAAAAGAATCCTATTGATGGGAGTAAATGCTTTTTATTCTACATTTTGCTAACACAAATATATGCACAACCCAAATTTACCATGTTTACATCAGATTCCAAGATGCAGAGCAATGTATTATACAAATTACGTTTGCAAAACTCATCCTAAATACTGTTACAAATACTACTAATATTTATGATGGCGTAAATGACATGTTCAGGTTAAAACTCAAAACTTCGCAATATCAGATCTTGCATAAAAACAGATGCTTTCTGCTCCTGAGAGTTAACAATATATAAATAAGAGAGATCTTGGAGCCTTTGGTGGGACCTGTCTCACCTGATTTCACATTCCTTCTTGAGCTTAACACTACTTGGTGTGCTCAGCAATGGATTCAACACATCAACACATAGCTGTTTTTGGAATGTATGTTTGATTTGTGCCTCTCTGTTGGCTGATTGAAGAAGGATCCTAGACAACAAGTTCAAACTAAATGTCTAGCTGTTATGTAACCAGAAGTTAGTGACTTATCTTGTGATCAAATCCATATGTTTTGAGAAACACCGTCGGCTCCTTGGGCCTTTCCAACCGTTATGCTTCAATGAAAAGGCTCAACTGTGCAACTGCATGGATTGTCACATACTTCAAGACCAAAATGAGCTCACAGTGCCAGCGTGCACTCCAAACTGAATGGACAGAGAAAGCAATATTCCCAAATTTTACTAGGTTGAAACTTTTTTTTATATAAGTATACACAAATCACCACATTTTTTCACAGGACTCCTGGAACAGTCTTCTAAGCTTAGTCATGTTAATTACATGACTTGAGATGGATGAAGAGCTTAAATGTAATGACATAAAGAAACCCTTTTTCTTTGTTCAAAGATGTAAAAAGATTTGCTTTTGTGTATTTGTAGCTAATTCTATATTTATTTCTGTATCACATTACATGTAAGATGCACTTTATCAGGAGGGAAAATAAGGCCCCTTGATATCTGGACATGATTTCCTATCAGTCTGGAGAAACAGAGGATAATATTTGATGTGTTTCATTGCCCAGGGGGGAAATATTAATTTGACTCATAAGGAAGTAATAATACATGCTATACATTTTTAATGCATAATCGGCACATTTGGACATACGAAATGGTGAAATCATGATCCTGTTTCCTACTGGAACTATCTGTTAAGGAGCACATCTGCACCTGCAGACCCAAAAGGGTTTCCTTAGATCTCAAATTTTAATTTTGTCTCTCTTTTCCAGGAATTCTCTCCAGCTCACTGAGTCATCAATAAATATTCTTGAAGTATACAGATCTGAAGCGTTCAGGGAACACTCAAAAGCTTGGCTTGGCTCTCTTTTCATCTCTACTGCTTCTCTTCCTAAAAAGGGAGGATTTTTTCCATTCTCGACAGAATAAATTTATAAATAGAAGTGGATAACATTGTTTTATTAAATAGGTGTAGAAAAATCCCTTATACCCATACAATTATTTTCCTTTTCTCAGAAGAAAAGTTCCATACAACTCTCCCAACACAGGAATAGATGTTGAGGTAGCTCCAATGAAATTGTTCTGATACCTGCCAGGAAAGCGGCCTCCAAACAATTTCTGATTGGTGTTAAGAACACAAATCCTGTGTTTCAGGAAAAAAATAATGCATTTCAATCCAGGATGATTAAAAAATGAGAGATTTCCTATCTAGTGGCTGAATAAACATGACATATTTATACAGTAGTAAATTTAATTGTTTCTCTCTCTTTCCTCCTGATCCAAGGAAGTAGAAATCATAATATCTCATAATATGATTAATATTGTTCTTACTGTTCTAATCACAGAAGGCTCATCTACTACAATATTGCATTTGTGTCTACAGATAATTGCCTTCCTTCAGAGAGTGGTCTGAATAATAAGCTGGAGTAATTAAAATAAACTGGCATAATTTCAGAGTGTATTGCTACTGTACAAAAGTAACCAGCAGGCACATTTTGGGGAAGCAAACTTCAGTATGACTTATTCACTCACAGATGGCAAAAGCATTTTATGGCATCATAGTTTAATTCCTGGCAGTTGAGAATTCTGCAAAAATTTGCCTGGTTATGTATAGTTTGAAGAATGCGAATGAGGAATGTGTGTGGTTGAGTATATGGCTGCACAGATGCATGCAGAAAGTTCTCTCCACTCCCATGCAGAATCAGCTGCACATTAATCTGTCAAACATCTGTGCAGGCATGTGAAAGGCATCTTTTTCTTTAGCTAACATGCCCATGCTGTCAGCCAGGATTACAACTTCATGCAGAACTAACACAGATCCATGATTCCTCAACCAGTTTTGGCATAAATTCAGCATAAATGATAGGTTTTAGGCTTATGCTTTCTCATACTCAAGAGAATTACAGGTGAAATTCTTTCTATTTAATTTTAGCCTTCTAAAACAAGCATCGAGTTACCCAGGCTCTCTGTGACCCATGGAGTATACAAAGAGCATGAAGCAAGCCTAACCTAAAATGTTGCATCAGATAGATGGATGAGTCATCTTCAAAAGATGATAATATCTTCCCATTGTCTATGGGAAAGAACCTAAAGAAATAGCATAAGCCTGGACTTCAGATTTTTACAGTTAATGTTAAGAAAAGCAAGTTTCTGCATCCAGTCACAATACCCAAGGTACATTTTTCTTTACACCTTCCAGTCAGCATCCTGCCTCTTTATTCACTCATTCCCATTGATGCTGGGCATCCTTTGTGGAAAGGCTGTACTCTGAACCAGATGCTAACTTGAGGTCCACAAAGCTCTTTCAATGTAAGGTATTTTCCCTTTTCTCTATAAAATTTTGTTATTTCCTGCATCTGCTCCGGTTTTGTAACAGCCTACTAAAAATATGACCAGAAGTAGACAGTTTTAATTTATCAGTCTTTTGGTATGATATATAAACCTAAAAATCACCTACTTATAACCACTGCTTCCCAGTTTATGAATCCAAAGATCATATTGTACTTTTATTTTTGGCTCAGCGTCATGTCAGAAACGGAAGGAGCGCTTCTTGCTTACAGATTCTTTTCTAGGTATCTTTCCACACACTTGTCCTAGGTTACAGTGTAAAATGTGCCAAAAAAAAAAAAAAAAAAAAAAGTATTCTGTTACCATCTTCAGGAGCTGTTGAGACCAGGTGGGGCGGTGCTCCCTGCCTCCCCCCTCTGGACTATCTCCTGTCAATGGGCACAACAATGCCTTATCGCCTGACCCATCGATAACTCCCTCCTGGACTATCTCCTGTTAATGGCCCATCAAGGAACTGCCTCACGACTCCCCATCCCATTGTGAGATGCTCCGCCCGGGGGGAAGGAGCCAAGCAGTCCATGCTAAATAAAAACTGAGATATCAAACACCCTAGCAGCCTTCTTCCACTGGATTCCCAGAGGAGATTTTTTCCCCCCACTGGAGTTCCAGAGGACAAGAGCTACCTACCTACCACTGGACCTTCGGAGGAAGACCAGACTCTTTTACCTGATCGCTGCTTCAACAGAACTACATCCATATCACTTCAGGAGGACTGCAGCCAGCATCTTATCGGACTGCTACTGCCACCCTAACAGGGTGTCAGGTTGTATTTCTGACTCTGTCAGTGTAAACCAGTGGGTTGGTTTTTTTTTTCCCTGCCTTGTGTTATATATATATATATTAGTAAAGAACTGTTATTCCTGTTCCCCATATCTTTGCCTGAAGGCCCGTTAATTTCAAAATTATAATAATTTGGAGGGAAGGGGGTTGCATTTTCCATTTCAAGGGAGGCTTCTGCCTTCCTCTGCAGACACCTGTCTTTCAAACCAAGACAACACTCTACAGAATGGCTTCCAGTTATGACACTCTGAATTTGTGTTTATTAAAATATGTTTTGTCTACTCCATCTTTGCCATCACTTGTAATTCTACCACCCTTCATCTCCAGTCCCAGCAGTAATATTACACACAACTTACTGACTACACAAAGTTACTGAATAACATCAGGCCTACCGCTACTTCCAGCAGTGAGACAATTCAATCAGCCAATTCTTAATCAGTTCAACAGATGCCCTTTTAACATTATATAGTGCTTTTTTTTTTTTTTTAGGATATTTTGCAGTACTTAATCAAATCTCTCAGAAAACTTTAAAAGTAGTTAATCTTTTCTATTACACCTCAAACTTCTAAAGTCATCAGAGAAAAGAAATTATTTGAGAAGATTTATTTTCTATAAAATAACTTTGGTATTGATTACATTCCTAGGCCTTAATTGTTTTTTAATTGAATACTGTATCAGTTTTCCATTATTTTACGTAGGATTGCTGGTAGACTAACAGTCCACAGCTACTCACATCAGTTACATTCCCTTCCAGGCTTTTGGTTTTTCTCCAAGGATCAAAGTTAATGGCTAGCCGAAGATTTTCTCAACAAAACCTCCTTGGATTCCTGAGTGAATTCATCTGAGCTTACTCTTTTAAAATACATTTTCCGTGTAGAGAAAGTTTGTTTTATTTTAGTTCTTAATTACTAGGGGACTGGTAGTTGTTTTATTATTTTTCACCAGCTAAAAGTACATCCTCCTTCTTCTGAGATACTGAACACAAACATTTATTGAACACTTTTCCTTTTAGTGTATTAATAACTACTTTATTAGCTGCAGGTGTAATATATTTCCCCAATATGCTAAAAAAATATTCTCTTTGTGAATCTAGTTTGACCAGCACAAAACTATTTCCCTGGTTCTTTATCTTCCTTTATTGATGCCTTTAATTGCTCTGCCAGCTCAAGTGGATCATTTTCTCTTCCTTATCCTCTCTGGGCCAAATTAAAGGCTTCTGTTACATAGTTAGCCGAGGTTCCTTTCTGAGGTTATCTGCCACTGAAAAACCCTCATTGTTCATCTTTCAAATATTAGATTTGGCATACAAAGTTCACATGAAGTTAAAAGTATCTCCCAGATAATATTTCCATTTAAAATTATCACATTTTTACAGTATTTACAGGAGGAAAATCAGCCATGATCCTAACAGGCAGTGAAGGGGGCATTAGAGCCATGTGGATGCTGCTGTAGGCCTCAGTACAAAGAGCAACAGACACCAGTTGGAACTGATAAGGACAGCAAATGGGCAAACTCCCTTAGCTTTGCCAGCTCCTTACTAAAAAAATATGCCTGATTTGACGCAGGATGAAAACCTGAACACAGTAACTAAATTCAGTGGATGGTTTTTTAATTAATATTGGGGGTTCCTCCTGACTATTACATATCTTGTCAAATCTCTATGTCATATTCCCTCGCATTTTGTTGTTATATTTCCAGGCTGTAAACCCCACAGACGGTCTGTAAATTTACATGAGTTTCTTGCTCAAATGTTTTTTCTCATCTTTCTGTCTTCTGTTGTATCACATTGGGCAAGACCTGTACCTTATAATTCCAAGAAAACTTCGGTTGTCTGCAGAAGTCAAACTATTTGTTGCTTTAGTTGTTTTTGCCAGCTAGTTTTGAACAGTTTCTGTGTATAATCCCACAAATCTCTGTGTAATTTAAAAGGGTTTATTTCTCTTTGCCTGGAATGGACATTGCTTTAATCTCTTCTTATTGACTACATATATTCTTCTCATTTGTTTTGAGATGCATCCAAAAAAGCTTTCACATGATCTTTTAATTCCTTTTAGTAGTGGTCTCTAACTTGGCATTCATAGATGACAAATTGCCAGTGAGCAGTCTTTGCTATTGCTCACTCATAAGAATTTCAAAACCTACAACTGAAGCCAACAGCAAGAGCACAATCCATACTGTCACTCTACATGACTTGTGCAGCATTGTTGAACGTTGGGATCACTCTTACAGAAAGCTCCCAAATACTCTTTTGATTAGTGATGACCAATTCTACTTTCTGCCAGCTACTTAATCTGTATTATTCATCTTTTTGTGATTTTCCCTGGGAATTTTGTCTTCAGCCATAACAGATACAGAAGGTTTTGATTTTTGCATAGCTCACAAAGTATGTTGTTTTCATTGCATTTTAAGATAATGTATTCTGATCTATTTGCTCTCTGATGTTGGAATCCTAATCTGTTTACTTAAATCTAGAACAAACCATGATTGCAGGTTGTGAATTACCATTTATGTGTTGTGGACATCTGTAAAATGCTCATGATGATTCAAATTTGCCTGAATCCGTATGCAGACAAAAATGAAAACAACCCAAGGAGTAACAGTATATTGTGAGGTCACATCAAGTCCTTTTGGTAAAAGATGTTTATGCTACAATACACGGATACTCTCAAAAGAGAAAGACAAAACAAACCTGTTTCTTTCTAACCTTTATGTTAAGTACAGGTGCAATAAATTATTTTGTGAGCTTAGCTAACTCTGTGCCTTCAGGTAGCAAACTTGAAAGGAAAAGAAAAGTGACAGAAACATTAGATGTTCCTAAAATAAATTGCATCTTTGGAAAATCTAAATGACTAAACTGCTCATTGTTATTGTAAATGATCCGACATGCCTTTTCTGTTTCACAATTGACTGTGTCCACTAAAGTCAGTCTTTGTTTAAATCTGGGGGCACTAAGAAGCACAGAATTATTTGATAAATATTAATGCTTATTGCATCTGCTAATGAATTAGAAAGAAAGGGAAAGATTGAGCCTTCATTTTGTTCCTCCAACTTTGCAATGCAGTTGAATTATGTAAGCGGTAGTGTAACACACAATTAATCTCAACAAAGCAAGCCAAAAAGGAAAGCACTCAGTTTCTGAGGGTTTTGTTTTCTTACTATAATTATTATTTAACTTACTTTTTAATAAAGATAAAGAAATTTGAAAATTTTTCAGGAAGCAGGTATATATGTACTGCAAGATCTGCAGCTGCTCAGTGATCCTGTTCTTTTCAGAATCAGTCCATCGGTTTGTAGTTCTGGTTTGACCCAGGTTTCCAGGGCTTCTGAAATCCTGACTTCACATGCAAGAGCCCAGAGGCCTATGTCTGTCTGCTTGCTCCAAGATGCACTGCACTCTTAGGTTTCAAGCAGGTCTGCAGAAAACCTGCCTCATGTTTGGCAAGACACCTGAAAGGCAAAGATGACTCAACAAATTCTCACTTTTTACTTTTGATAGAAAACATCTCATTAACTGCTCTGGTGAGTGATATTAGTAACTTGCATTTAAGCTTCAATTTAGATTCACCTCAGTCTGACGGAAAAAATACTTAATTTAAAAATACAGTTGCTGATAAATGTATATGTAATGTACAAAACACGCAGATGAGAATTACTCAAAAATAGCATGAATTTCTGTGGGAAATGTCAGCAGGAACAATTTTTTAAACCACTTTTTAATCTTTCTGCAGAAGTTTTCCAGTTTCTGCACACCCACACAAAATAAGCAACTAAAAAAATATAAAATGTATGTATAGATAATTCATTGAATTAAATCAGGAAATACAAAGTTTTCTATGGAGAATTAACTATATAAAAATGCATTTTTTAATTTAAAAAACTATGTTCAGTCCAGAACTCCTACTAGCTCTAACTCTTCATTATCTTTTTACTTTTGAAATTATTACCCACTATGGGATAGGTTCTTAGCAGTGTCAAATTCAGAGAAAAGAAAGATGCCTGCGAGTCACTTCTCCATGCCCATGATCTGGTCTTTAGAAAGTGAAATGTTGCCAGCATTTGTGGTAGAGGTTCTCAGAGGAACCACTTGGTTGTAAAGGGGACCAGCTGAATTACAGTGTGCAGACTGCACTTCATTTTCAGCAATGAGGAAAATGAAGCCCCAGTGCAGGTACAGTAACTCTGGCTTCTTCCTTCATTACCATTTTTGAAACAGCTTTAAATACTGATGAGTGATTGGGCAGGACTACAGCAGCACTTCTCCCACTTTGGCTCACAAATCCACGCATCCTTGTGTTGCCAAGAGATCTATCACTGCAGTGAGTCTCTCAGGACAGCAACAAGCAAAACTAAACTAACTCATGGACTTCCCTCTGGAAGTCAGGTCTTCTGACACAAGCTGGTCAAGGTAGCAAAGAACTCCGTATTTCAGACATTGCCAGCTCTGCAGCTTTCACTGTGGCATTTGAAAGTTTCATGTGTACTTTTAGGTCTAACTGGAGCAAGGGTAGTATTCAAGTTTAGATCATCGTCTAGCGGACCTGCCAGTCTCCCCTTCTGGCTCCAGAGCACATAAATACGACCAAAGCTCAGTGGTGATGTATTAAATGCTTCCTTCCTGACAGATGAGCACAGGACTTGGAACAAGGTGGCCTAAGATCAGAGGCTTGAAGGTTAACTTGTGGATGTGAATCCAGTCTTGAAAGTAAGTCTATGTCCAGGCTTACACACCGTGAAAGGCAGAGTCAGCGGTAGAGTCCCAGAGGTGGTCTGCACCTCAACACAGCCAGCTGCAAAGAACCAGGTGTGATCTAAATGGGGCAGAGTGGGAAAATCCTGGCGTGTTTCAACACTCTGTCTCAGAATTACTGTGAGAGAACAACAGAAAATGGAAACTGTTTATACATGGTCCCTTGCTCAGGGCTGCGCCTGGAGTTGCAATCTAGCTCTTAGAGCAGCAGCTACAAAATGTAGTGATGACTCCTGCCAGGATAATTACATAGCTCCAGTGTCACATCTTTCAACCAGCAAAGTAA
The DNA here is from genome assembly GCF_034619465.1 of Leptosomus discolor. Classification (NCBI taxonomy): domain Eukaryota; kingdom Metazoa; phylum Chordata; class Aves; order Leptosomiformes; family Leptosomidae; genus Leptosomus; species Leptosomus discolor. The sequence goes on along the minus strand of NC_141395.1, from coordinate 15,207,062 downwards.
TACAGAGGAACTGAGAACCTGAATGAGCAATATCATGTCATCGCTTCTTTAGGAAGGGCGGGGGCTGGGGGGGCGGCACGGGGAATGAGGGGGAGATTGTATTTCAGACATACGGTCTGTGCACAAAGGCTACCAGGTCCTGCAGGGAATCTTAAAAACAATTTTCTTCTGTCTGAAAAGCTCAGGGGTCTGGTTAGACCTCAATGACATTTTCATTTTCCTGGTGGGAAAATAAAATGTCCCCAGCAGCGTAAACGCACACTCTTAATAAGTAACAGGCTTTTTAAAGCACAATGTTATATGATGACATTTTATGCAGAGATCTAACTCATAAACTCAGAGAGCAAAAAAGGATAAAGAAAATGACAAGCTAGATACAGCACACATGAATATATGGCGGCAGTAAAAATCACAAAGGATGGATTGGCCCCTTACACACAAGGGTAAACATGGAAAAACTCTGTTGCAACCAATAGGGGTATGCCAGTTTAGTGCTGGTGGGAAATGAGATCTGAATCAAGCCTCAATAGCTCGAAACTTACTTGCCCGTAAACACTATCATTTAATACAAAAGCAAAGAAATATCAATGTATGAACAGCTGTAAACATATGTTATTTGGCTGCTATGATCAATGCAGTCATTAGAACTTAAGCAGTTCTTGCTCTCAATGTAAAATCATTTCTCCTTTCTATGTATCTATCAGCTGGAGATCTAAAAGAGAGATGGGTGAAGGCAGGTGGCAAGCATTCAAAAAAATCTAAAGGAAAAGTCCGTGTAAATATTTTAAACAAGAAAGCACTAGATTGCAATCCTCAGCTTAGCTCTATTTCTCTTCAGGCTAATGCAGCTATGTGTTATACTCCAAATCAGTATGAGTGTCTGTAATGAAGACCTTAGTTGTGTAGTGAATAAGCACATTTATGTATCATTCCCTTGTACTGCTTTGAATTGCAAGATTCTAGATCAATTTGGGGACTGGTTGTTTTCATATAGCTAAAACCCTAATACATATATAGACATGTGTGTGTTTATGTGTATAATAGGTATCACACACACACGTACATTTTGGACAAAATATACCTCTAAGTAAACTCATTTGACTTTTAATCTAACAGTGGAGGTCATCTCAACACACTCCACCCTGCTTAAAGCAGGGCTAGCTTCGCAGCTACCTACGTAAATTATTTAGTGGATCCATCATCTATCTCTATATAAATATATATTTTCATATATGTATATTTGTACGCATGTAATACAAATACTATGCACTGCCTTTAAAGGACAGGTCTGGCCTGGACCTTGGAAATGAAGCACTGAAACAGGAAAATGCATATAACAGGTCTCTGGAAATACTCTGGAGGAAGAACCACATGTCAGCACAGCAATAATGGGACACTGCTTCTATTCCCTGGTGAAAAGGAGAAGGAAACTGTTCTATTGCAATATCCCAATATCTCTTCCTTGATGTTTTCACAATTACAACTAAACACATAACTTGGAGAAAATGCTGATTATTCTTAAACAACAGGCCAAATCCAGAAATTAGTTCATAAGCTTAGAATACTAGAAACAGAAGGCAAAGCAAGACCTCAATTGAAAAGTTTCTTTTGCACCAGAATACCTTCTCTGATCCACAGCTCCTCACCTTGTTCAAGTTATTCAAATAGGAGTAGCAGAACGGATCACACAACATTTCTGTGTTGGTGAGCATTATGTTTAAATAAACAATATCCATTTAGCTCTCACTGAGAAGTAACTAGCATTTTTAAAGGCACCAACAGCCCTCACCTTCTGAAATTAACCCTGGAAGCAGTACACTCAGATCTGAAGCTTTGATATTGAAGCAAAATAAAAGTTTGAATTTCCAGTATTCATTCCCACAGTGCCCATATCCTGTGAGCTGGGTAGACACACTCTATCTCCTAACATAGTGTAAATCAGATCACGTTAAGTTTCTTTACCTATTAAGTAACTTAGTCCAGGTTTGTACTCTCTGTTGAAAATTAGCATTTGATTTGATTCCATTTTAGTTTCATGTAGTAACAAAAAATAACTACGTCTTTGAATCTTTTGCTGAATCCCAGCTTCAACTGCTGTTGCAATAACGCGTTTGCTTGCAGCCTACCACGCAGTTACTGGATATGTACTAGCAAAACAGGAAATCCAAAACCTGTTACAGTCTTTAATAAAAGAGGCACAAAGCTGGAGCTTGAGCTGTGTGGAAGTTCAAGCGTTTTGCTATACACTTTCCAAGGATTTATTCTCATTGCATTTCCCCCCTTCTTTGCATTTTTAATGACACCTTTTTAAGGGCATCTATAGAGGGCTGTATTTTAGCATTTCACACCCATCCTGTCCTGCCTCCTCTCCAACTTTACGCACATTTATTCTCATCCCTGCAGCACCCATTCTTTATGCTGTTATACTCTTATTATAAAGGTGTTTTTGGAGGCTGGCAGAGAAGCAATGTAAGAGACTTATCTGTGTTAAAAGTACTCTTCCCACTTTTTTTTTTTTTTAAGGCTTAATTTTATCTTGGGTCAATTCCATGACTCACTTCTCTGCCTGGTCCCATACAAAGTTGCTGTGGCACAGCTAAAGAGGAGGTGTGGGAACAGGAGCACAGGGTAGCTGAGGACAGAAACTACTGCTGCTAGCACTACTTTCCAGGGTCATGTCCATAAACCCATTCCTGGGAGACAGCCCCTTCTGTTCCCTGTTTCTGAAGGTTGGTTCTGATCCAGAACTGAATGATTAGACTTGTAGGCTTGTAACTGACTGAGATGAGAGGTTCAAGGTCAGGCCCAAATCTGACTTGTTAAGTTTATGACACATCAGGAACTGAGGATGTGAATGTGGTTGCAACAGAAGTAAATCAACTGACTGTGGTAGAGAGAACCCACTCATCATCCATGGAAGGCAGGTGATCCACAGAGCAGGCAGAGCAGGAATGCTTACCCTGAAGGATTTATGGTGCCTGCTAGACTTTGGCTTGGAGAGGGTAGAACTAGCTCAGGTATCAGAGAAAGGTTTTTTGTACCATTATTTGTTCTTGTCACCCAAGGACATCAAGGGAAAGATTGGCAGACAATCAGGACAGGTTTTTGACAGGCAAAAAGACAAATGATGGTTGGAGAGGCCTGATATGGATATTCTTTGCAATAAACTTAAAATAAACCAAAAAAGAAGGATATTCTAGATAAAATCAGACATCATAGAATGGCCACACATTCTCACTGTATACATGCATCAACTTTTGATTTGCTTCACATATAATTAACAAACATTTTAAATACTGTGTAGCTTTTTTAGAAAGGTAAAATGAAAGATGTTCCCAATTTCCTTATTAAGCCACTGCAAATTCCACTGCACTAAATGATAATGCATGCAGTGTTTACAGCACCAGGAGGCTCAAAGTGCATGCACAGAGAGAGGTGGGAAAATATACAGAGTGTTTTGCAAAATGACTCATAAATAAATGATTCCGATTGAATCGTTGTGACTTGAATGTTTAATCCTTCAATCTATTTTCATTTTGGAAAAATTCTTGAGCAAGCCGTGGGTGAAAATATCAGGGTTTGAGTCTAGGGATGCTAGGATTTTCTCGCCTCACTCAGGCTGTTAAAAAGGTAATTATTTGTTGCAGGTTTGGCTGGATTCATTGCATATATCTGTTCAGAATTGTCTTTTACAGCTACAGGAGTCATACATTTCTTATGCTGGTGTGACAGTGGTGCAAATGCAATGGTTGTAAAGGAGTGATTTCTAGGCTGTGCCACTGTAAGACCTCACTTCATCTCAGAGCTTGCTCAATAATTCTTCAAGCTTTTTGCAATTATTTTCTACAAAAAAAGGGGACACACCACAGAACTGCAACATAACAATCAAACCTTTTTTATTTATATCAATTCATCATAAGCATGCCTTTCTTTTTTCTACTGATGTCACTGGTGCAATTGTGTGTGGTGAACATACACTCCTTCGGTGGCCTGTAAGTTAGACATGTAAGGTAGTGAAGCTATCGCATTTAGTTTCAATGTTGGATTAGGTATATAAACCAAATGGCCAGGTTTATAGCCCTACTTAAACTTCATCTACACATGGCCTGGCATGCAGAGGTTTGGCTGACCCATGTAGAAGATAAAACACCAATAAGCAGTATGCACACGTATGTTTTCATGCACGTTATCTACAAAGAGAGGATAACAGGAATCTTTGTTTGCAGCAGACTAAACAAATTCATCTAACAGTAATTCCAAACTTTTACAACATATTCTATTTCTAAATTGCAGGCAAAATGTTATACTTGGCCCTACAGCCCTCATCCCACTGGACTTCAGTTAGAAGAACCATTACATTACTCAGCTGAAAAAGCTTCAGAATAAAGTCCTTATCTGGTAGCACTTCCTCTGTCGAGAACCTCCTTACCCAGTAAACAGGTTATGGGAAAAATGACTTCTCAGTTCTACACATTTGTCTTCTATTCATTCTCTTTCTAAAATAGTGGTGATTTCACCTGACACCAGCATGTGCTGCTTAGGAGAACTGCATTCTCTCCTGCCGCACGACTTCAGAGTCCTTAAATAACACAGAACAAATAGCGATCTTTGCTATGAACCACAGACAAGAGTCCTGGGAATACACCACAAGGTGGACATATTAAAGCATTTGTACGGTTTATAAATCCAGTATTAGGTGGAGAGGGAAATTAAGAAGTACAAACAAAGGAGAAAGGATATTTTTAAAATGGGATTTGAAAAATATTGAGATTAAATAAAGTGGAGAAATGCTGCTTGAAGTACCACATTTTGTTTAATCTACTGAACATGTTCTACTTCTGGAGCTGCTGTGAAAATGTATACACATGGATGCTCACACACACACACACTTAAGTGTGTGTGCACAAATGCACAACAGTACGTACAAACACTTCACACATATAAATGCATGTGCACATGGAAAGTGAAAGCAAACTGAAACCCCATCATCAAGCCATAAAATGTCAGAGATATTACATAAAATTAATGGTCTATGTTCTGTAGCCCTTGCCCTGCAAAAGGAGTTTTAACTAAATAAGAATATCATGGTTTCATGCTGACTGCATAATACTGATACTTGAAAAGTAATTTGAAAATCTTGATAGAAGGGCATAGGGAAGGTCAGAGTGTCTTTTGAAAGTGCTTCTGTTACATTTATGGATAGGAAAACCAGAATACCTCAAAATCTTCAGCATGTTCATCTTCTCAATATCTGCTGACCAAAAGGGGTGCAGGTTCACCACATTCAAATAAAAGCTGTAGCAGAGGCCACAGATGGGTCTAAATTATTGATTAACTGAGTCAAGTTTCAGGTCATCTACAAGTTACCAAAACCTGTAAGCAGTATCTCCTAATCAAGTCAAATCAGCTGAGCTGATGGGGATGGAGTTTGCTTTCCCACCACACTCCTTCATTTTTCAAACTTAATGGTTCAAACTTTCAAGCGAAGGAATTCTGCCTGCAGCACTTTTGGGTGAACAATCCCATAACACCTTTCTGACTTCCAGTCCTCCTCCTCTAGTTGTCCCAAAGCACAGACATCCCCAGAAGGACAAATACAACTGCAAATAAGTTCCTAGAAAGACTTTCCATTTTACACATTCCAACAGAGCCTGGATACATCCTAATGTGCTTAAAAGAGAAACTGAAGATGGGCAGCCTTGGCAGGGACTGATTAATATGATGGCACAGTGAAAGTAAAGCAGAAATAAGCACTGCTGCTTGATTAATTTTTTATTGTGGCCCAGTTGGCTGAAAGCAGTGCACCACTTCTAGCTATTCCAGATGCTGTATACTATCTTTGTAACCGAGGACAGTGAAGGCACACAATATTCCACCCAGATATCTATTTTGGCCTGAGTAGCCTAAAGCCAGATTATCTTTCTATGCTTCTTATTTATATTTCATATTGAGCAGATACTCCTCGCCCCCCATCCCCATATGACTCCACTTTCTCACTGCCAGCACAAACAGAACAAGCAAGAAAAGAAAAGTTTCATTATGACACTAACTCACAACTGGATGTACTGATTCCTGGGACTCTGGTGGCAATTGGTGCTGCCTCTTCATCAGGGCATCTTGCAGTGTTACTGTCTAGCCTAATAAGAGGATCATATTAAAAAGTAATTGTTTTAGTGAGCTAGGTAAAACACAGCAATCATTTTTACCATATAGCTGTTTGGTGCTCCACAAAATCTGGCTGTAAAAACCTACACTGCTTAGATAACTGGCTATCAGTTTTGACCTTCAGAGGTGAGGTTATAGAAAACTGTATAAATATTAAAATTAGAGGTGAGGCTGAACTGCAAAGTTCATACTCAGATCTCATATCAAACTTGCCCAACACTTCAGTGCATTGGGAATGACTGATTTGGTTTGGGACCATCTCTAATTAAAAAAATATATGTATCTAATAATCTCACATCATTCCCACTGCTATTTTTGCTATGTACCTTGCCCTAGGTCTCTCTCACTTATTTCAAAAGCCTGAGTCATACATTTGGGCTTTGGAGAATTGAGAATTACAGTACGGGTAACTCTAGATCATAATGAATATATAGTATTCTTAGGAGAGTCCATGCACAAGCAAAGAGTGAGAGAGAGGGAAAATACAGCTGCAGTGAGAATCTACAGAAAAGCTGGCAGACAAAAAATACAACTAAAATGAGCAACTCTCTCTGTAGCTAGAAGGCAGAAAAAATGCAACCAAGATGTGCTCGTGGATAAACAGTGGAATGAAAAACAATAAGCTGGAAAGGGGCGTCAAAGAAACACGAATGAGGTGACTAATTTAGTCAAGAAGACAGGAGAGGGTATTACCTATTGCTACCCATGTGAATTTGCTGTGGGCCCACCATTTTGGATCCATGTGCTTCTGCCCACCCTTTGAATCAAGAACTACCTCCCTCACACAGGCCTGCGGTAGAGCTCCGACATCTCATGGGCCTGCAATGTTATGATAACACTGGATAAAACAAAAAAAAATAATATTCTGGCGTGTATAACGTGCGTCCAGAGTTATGATCCAAAGTGATAGCACAAAGTAACACCATTTTAGTCAGTGGAAGGACAGTTAGGGAGCTAAACCACCACATAATGTAAAACCCCATGAGCATGAAATCAATTGAATTCATTAGAAGCATAGCGTCCCACCAGTCTTTGCTGATGATAAATTATCTTCTGCCTGTCAATAGCCAGAGAGCAAGCTGGGTAACAGAATCCACGGCAGAGTAATTTTTCTTATCACCTGACAGTTCATCTAGATTTGAGGAAACAATTCCAATAATGTGTGGAGCTTCACAAACATATTGAAAGCTTCAGTTAAGAGTCTCAGCTTTAGCCATCACAGCTAATTCTTTTCTTTTCTACCCTACAGCCAACAGTTACATTTTTATCACATGAGACAAAATATCAAAATCAGTTTAGTCTAAAATGATAAGATTAGCAGTTCGAATTACCACAAGCCAGACCCTTCCCTGATCAAAAAACTCCATTTATTTAACAGACCAGATTTACACCATGTCAGGATTTCCCTGGAAATTATTTTTATGTTACCTGAAAAGCTGAAGATATCACAAAAAACATTCTCAATAAGGATGTTTTGGTGTCTTCAGGAAAAGGCAATTTGTGTTTGAGGAGAGTGAATTGGTCAGAAAATTGATCTATTTTTCCTACAATGTTGAGATTATTTTTTCATGTCTCCCGTAGCACACTGATTTTGTTGTATAAACTGTCCCAAAAGGATTTCAGTTTTCTAATGGAAAACAAAAACTTCCTAAATGAAGTATGTGCACTCTAGAAACACATCATCATTTTTTTAAAAATCGCTTCCCCTTAGAAAATTGATAAGAATAGACAAGAAATTTTCATACCAATCCTACTACTATGTAAAGTGAGACAGTAGTTGGTAGGCAGCTTCTTGGAGTTTTTTCTATACACAGTGCAGCATGTAAATGATCAAAAAGAATTGTAAGAGGAAGGCAATTCATGATTAGCTTACTGTAACACAAATTGATGATAGATGAAAGGAGGACAATATATGTTATAAGTATTAGGGGCCATAAAACCAGTAAAAAATAATAATAAATTAAGACACTGATTTTCAGCAGAGATAATTTGTGTAGACATGCAAGAAGTGTTCACTGATATCAATGGAATGAGGCAACAGAGGTAAAGGACACAGAGGAGAAACGGAAAGTGTTCCTAGGTAAATTAATGTATACCCAAGGGGCTGTGAGCTACCTAGCAATAAATATGTTTGGGGGGAAAGAAGCAAATGGATGACCTATGTAGCAAAATGTAGAGTAATCAAATGTAAAGAAGAGGCACATTCAAGGAGTAAAATAATAGATCCAGAGGAAGGAGAAGATCATTATAAACGTTCAGGACTTCCACTCAGATTGTTAAAAGATGGTGGGAACACGCTGACTGTTACATATGCATAGTCAGGTAGGAAAGGGAAAACAGGGAAGAGGAGGAAGAGAAAAGCATTGATCTGAGTCAGAAGAATGGTGTCAAGTGATTGAAATATGCCCAGTGTTTTCTGGACATCTTATTATTGCTGCAGTATTTTGCTTTTTAATGCTGTTGATGGTGTAAACCCCAGAATTCAATCCCTACTGAAACTGATCTTTCTTAGAACAGATTTAAAAAGTGGTAAACTGTTATTTTGTCCTGTAAAGTACTGAAGACCCTCAAGAACACATCACAGACATAGATGTGCTGTTAGCAACAATTCAAACAGGAGGATGCTTCTAACACATCCCCTTTCTGCTCTCCCATTCCTGCACAGTTTCAGCAATGGCTGTGAGGCAATGGTGCAAGGGAAATCAATGGGAAAAGTCATTTTCAGTGAGGTCAGGGGTTGTAAACATCAACAGTTAATATTTTCCAGTCATGCCAGAATATGTGAAGGTTTTTGCACTAAAACCTTAGTGATGCTTCTGCATAGAAAACCTCTGCCATACCAAATGTATGGGCAGTGGGAGCCATGTAGCTCTCATGCGAGGACTGGAGTCTTAGCTTAGTTTGGTGGTACCTTAGAGAGATATATTTGCTCTGTCTATCAGCAAGCTACCTGAGCTTGCAGGTTCAGAAGCCGAGCAGAAACTGTTCTGAAAATGGTGCCCAGCAACAGGACAAGGGGCATCGGGCACAAACTGGAGCACAGGAAGTTCTGCCTAAACATGACGAAAAACTTCTTTACTCTGAGGGTGACAGAGCACTGAAACAGGCTGCCCAGGGATGTTGTGGAGTCTTCTTTTCTGGAGACATTCAAAACCCACCTGGACATGATCCTGTGCAAACCTGCTTTAGCAGGGGGCTTGGACTAGATGATCTCCAGAGGTCCCTTCCAGCCCCTGCCATTCTATGATATGTCTGAAACAGTTACACAAAACGTCTGTGGTAGAAGAGCAGATGTTCTGCTTCTCTGCATCTTGTAAGACACAAGTAAAACAAGATGCTTACACAGATTTTGGGTCAACCTCTCCCCAGTACGAAGCAAACATCCCAGAGCGTTTTAAGGCAGCGCATAACTGCTTTCTTATGCACAACTCTCCTGCCTTGACTTCACCTATTTGGTGAGACTTTTCTTTTTCTCTCATCTGCTTACTTTCATTGTTCTTGGTCACTCAGTGCTATGGAGGAGATAGCTACCTGCTCCACAGATTGTGCCCTCAAAACCAGCTTTTTAATCTCACTTTCAGATCTCCCATCTCATCTTTTCCTCAGTGGTATCTGAAACCACTTCTCTCTCTGACTGGATCCCAGGCTGTTCATCCATCTGTGTTTATTTCATTCTTTTAAAAGTTGCAGACTCTTTAGTGATGATTTTTAGAAGTTGTTTGCAGGTTCACAGACTTTCCTCCTGCCTCGTATTTAAATGTTTTGGATTCCCTCCCAAGGGGAATTCGACTGCATTGTTTATTTGTTTATTTCCTCATTTATCTTTTAGGAAAACAATAAATAGATTTGGCTGTTAGGGATAGAATAATCCCTTGATTTATGACCTGGATTAAAGGATATCTTGTAAGCAATATGTATTGCATAGAGTCAGAAGGGAAAAAAAAAAAAGGAGAGTGAATACTTGCAAATATACATTAACAATGCTTTTCAAAGCCAGTTCTAAATATTCTGATTTTTACAGGCTCCGATGTGCAACACCTTGAGGAATGGATTGAAGAGGGTATTCAAATGAGGGGAAGAAATTAGATCCAACTGTCACTTTGGTAATAATTTTCAATCTTCATTAGGAAACAAAAGGAAACTAAACTAAAAAAAGCATAAGGTCAAAAATCTCCTAAGTGTCAAGTGAGGGTAACCACAATCCAGGTTAGTTTGCAGATAGACTGATACCATACCTTGGAGGGAAAAAAATTCCCATTCAGTTAAATGGAGGATTCCAGAAATCAGTGATAATATCTACTAATCCTTCCTTCATGAAAGCAGGGATGGAAGGAGAGATTGCAGCACATCATTTAAATCATCTTCCTGTGTTTCTCAAAGTTGAGAGTAAGAAGATGCAAAATACAACATGTTAGAGTAGAAGTTTAAAGCAGGATGTGAAAGCTCATAAGAAACCACACCACAGTTAAATGAAAACAAGTTAGGTTTCGTACTCATAAGCAGGATATTTAATTTCCATAGTGTTGTGCATCCAGCTTCTGTGCCACACAAAAGAGCATCTAGTCATAGCTTTTTGCCCTACTGCAGAAGGACTTGCTATGTAGCTCTCATCATGCCATAAACTCTCTCTATGGAAAATTAGTTTTGCCCTTTTGCCCCCTCTGTTGATGCTAAGGAGTATAATGCTTACATGATTTATTTCATGTTTTTGGAGGAATTTAATGTTTTTTAAAGAGATCCCTAGAACTTCATAATTGTATGAAGCAATCAATCACTCATTCTTTGCAAGCTCTGGGTAGGCTTCGGGGAAAAAAAAAGAAAATAAAAGACAAAATCAAAGTCCAGTGATTCAATGGCTGGAAAAAATATTGATCAGTTAGGTCATTCTCTAAGCTCATTTCGTTCTCTGTGTGAAAGAAAACAGCAGTCTTCTAGGAATAAAAGATACTCTAAAGGCAGCATCTTAATGCATTTCCACAAAGGGCATGCTTTAAATCCCCAAGGAGCACTTCATTTTTTAAGCCATCATTTTAATGCAACTTTTGCATGAGCACATAATTATTGCTTTATATACTGCAGTACCAGCTAGAAACATGAAACCAGGTTCAGCTGGGCTAGGTGCTCTGCTGACATTAAGCCACAGCCTGGCTTCACACTGAGGGGCTGTCAGTCTAAATAGGCAAAACAAGAGGACGTGTTTGGAAAGGCATTTCACAGACATGGAGCAGGCCCACTGACAGGCTGAATGATCTGCCCAGGGTAACACTGGGAACTTGATTCCAGATGAGAATACAATACAGATTTACCAAGCCAGTGACTAGTACAGAAAACATCCTTCCTTTCTGTTGCAGTTATGCTCACATTTCCAGTAACATCTCAAAAAATGCAGAGTTTTAGTGGCAGACACTTCCGTTTCTTATGATTCGATAGCAAGTTAGAATTATAAATTCTGGCTTATAAAAGTCCCATCTCTCCTATGTTTCTCAAAAAAACCCAGAGAGATCTTCAATCCAAGTGTGATGTGTCATTTTGTCAGATGGTGTCACTTGGCACTCTGGAGCAGGCAGAGACTGCGTGACTCAGCACTGAAGCACAGAAGAGCACCTGGCAGTGCATGAAAAGAGGGAGGAATCTGGAGAGAGGGAGACACTTCATTTTAAAAGGACCTTAATATAAGCTTTTGCCTCTGGAAGAACATATCACAAAAGCCATCTGACTCCCTACATCCCCACAAAAGCACCCTTTGCACAGCTGGAGTGCTAATTAAAGTAGTGCTTTCAGGTCCTCACACACACATGTGTTGTGGCTCTGCCCCAGGAATGAGACATAATCAAGAGCTAACTAGTGCTTCTGAAATGTTACAGTCTAAATTAACAAGGCTGAGCCATGAAGCATAAGCAAGAAGAGTCAGGAATTAGCTTTTGGGTCATGCAGCTGCTTTCAGAGGAAAGGTCTCCTGGCCTTCAGGAAAATCCTGACCTGCTTGATCATTTTGGCCTGGGAATGTGAAGGGAGAAATGTGACAGTGAGATCTCTCTATTTCCAGTGGTGCCTCACATAGTTTTTAGTGGCACCATGGTATAATATAAGTGCTGAACTGGAACACAAGCTTTAGTGTGCACCCTTTTAAAGTGGAAAGACAGGAAGCAACATTTATTAATAATGTGTGGGATGACACCCTTCCTGACAGTAATGGGCTCTCAGCTCTTCCTGTTAAAAGCAGAGCAGTGTCCGAAATAAGCTTCAAAGCACCAAGTTCAGGGAAGGATATCCACTTCACAGAAGAGGAGAAGAAACAGAACAAATGTGAGATTCCCCTTCTCTCTCAAGCTCTTCTCTTGCTGGTGCTCCCTGCAGCCATTAGTAGGGACAGGAACTCTAAACCAATCTCTCTTTCACATTCTTCTTAGGCAAGATCACTGCTCCTTGCTTCACTTTGAGAAACTATCTTTTAAAATCACAGCTAGAGAGAAAAGTCATGATGTGATCTGTCCACCATAGTAAGCCATTCAGGAAGAAATTGCAGCTTTTGAACCACTGGTTACATATTCTGATTCCTTGTGACTGGGTCAAAAGACTATGAGCCAATACATTTTGCACGGGTTTCTTGGCTATTCAGTCCATACACAACCCCCTAAATCTCTAGTTCTTATTGAAGTGGAGGAACGCTATCACTCATAGGCTCTGCCATGGAGAGAGAAAAGAAAAGTAGGTGTCTACCTACGCTGCAGTTCAGCATTGCAATTACAGGAGACATAAGTTTCCATCACTTAGTTTGTAGCGGTAGCTATGACAATACAGCAGCACAGGCTGTGGTGTGGTAGCAAGCCATGAAAGTACCCAGAATCCCAGTGCTGACTTTCAGACTCTGTGCAGTTCTTTCACTGTTGTTGCTACCTGCACTTGCTAAATTAGATCTAAAGCAAATATAACTACATGAGCTGCAAACGTACCTTGGGAATGTGGAACGAGCATACCCTCAGGCAGGGGAATGTTGGGAATGAGAACAACCTTTGGTAGCAATGTTCGTTTCTAAAAATAAATGCATCACAGCTGACAATAAGCATTTTTGCGAAGTATTGCTTTCAGATCCTAGATTGGAACAGCTGGATGCTCACTCTTTTCACTTGTAGAGACACTCCTTGGATTTCCAGAAACATCTAACCCAAAACTCATCAGCTACTGGAAAATCGACTGTTAAAGTTTTTAATGTTTCGAAGAAATGTTTGCAAATTCATTCATTTCAAAAGAATTTCATCTCTCTAAACAGATAGGTGAACTTTATTCTGAATGCTTTTGTGAACCTCTACGCAGATTAAACCTGTGAAATTTTGCAAATCTGGCAGTTCTTTACTTGCTTGTTTCCTTCTGAGGTTTTCAGTGTTTGCTGGTTTTTTTGGTTGTGTTTTTTTGTTGTTGTTGTTTTTTGGTTTTTTTTTTTTTTTTTTACTGAAGCACTTGGAAGTATAGAGAAAGAGGAAAAATATCAGAAGATTTTCAGCCATGGATAATAATGCATTTCAGTCCCGAGGTGAAAATTTAGGTCAATTCTAATTTCAGCTGAACCAGTTCATCCACCTCTATCAGCAACCCAGGTCAGGATAAGCTGCAATAGCCAGTATACATAGGGAAGGGAAATGACTGTTGTTACAAATAAGGATTGTACCATAGAAGCCATGGATTTATAGCTAAGAGAGTGGCAGTGTTTCTCTGTATATGTGCTTGCACAGTTCCACTTTTGATTGGTAAGAGAATTACAACTATAGTCCTGCCTTGCTTGGTGCTGGATTCTGTGTTTCTTACTATTTCTTCAGCTTTGCTTGCACTCACAGACCACATTTCAGATTGCAGTGATGATCAGCAATATCCACTTACATGAGAGAAAGTGCTGCAGACAAACCCAAAATCTGTTACAAAGAAAAGTATAATTCTTGTTACTACTGCGTATTGGTTTATCTCCTTCAGTTCCTTTATCTTTTTATGACGGTGAGAAAAAGAATGTTTAAAAAGTTGAAGACGAGCAAAAAAAAAAAAAAGTAGAAAATATAAAAATCAAATCTCAATTTCTGTGCTTAGATATAAACATAACCAAAGGCACATATATATTTCTTAAATATGCAAATATCCTTGGCATGCCTACATACAGTATTTTGGTGATACTATCTTTACACATTCAGAAATAGAAGGAAATTAATTTTTGTGGCTAGTTTTTTTAATCCGTGGTGTTAACTAAGATACCTTACTCACCTTTTTCTACAATCTTTTGTTTCTTTGTTCTCGCGTCAAATACACACATAGAAATAGTAAGCTAAGATTTTCAACACTGGTCTCAGAGCAAAGCCCCAGTACAGGTAATGCACTAAGCCCTTGTTTCTGTGTAGAGGCTGACACTGGGGCAAGCTGTGCAGGCTGAACAATCACTTCCAAAGTCAAAGTCATCCTTCTACTCCTAAAATGGCTGATCTAGTAGGGTAGGAAGGATTTAATTGACAGTCTGGGGGAAGCATGCCCTCTGTTGTGAAACAGGCTTTAATTTGCAAGGCTGATACCTAAGAGTTTGTGTAAACAATCTTCTATAATTTAAAATCCTCATTTTTGTACAGTGATGAAAATGTGATAATCTGTGATAGCCCTTCATGCTAGCACTTTGACAGACATCAGACACATGTTCTCGTACATGTGTAACGTCTACAGAACAAAAAGGTTTCAACCTGGAATGCTGCAGTTTGATATCAAGCAGTGTGCATGTATATACATGTATAATTAGCCTTGTTTGTTATTGTTCTTATTAAGGGGTAACTTTTCTTTGAGCAAAACAAACTAAGACTCAACATTCTTGCACTAAATTGTACTATTGCTTTCCAATCCAAGAGGTTTTCCTTGGAATATTTGTCCCTCTCAAACAAAATTTTCTTTGATTTTAAGAAAGCAGATTATGCCACATGTGACTTCACTGTAAATGAGTGAGAAGAATCTGGTCCTTGATTTGTTCAAGTGTGGCTGCAGGTAGGATGCTACACTACTTCGGATGAGTGGTGTAGACAGAAAAACAATTTTCACATTGTGTATGATCCATGCGAGTGCTGGAAGAGCACTCTCAGCCCATTTGCTGTAGAATAGGACAGGCAGTGTCTGGATCTGCGACTCCAGCCTTTACTGTGGCTACCACTTCTACTGCATGGTCATATCAGAAGGATTTCCACAATCCTTAAAAAAACATGTGCAAGCCACTGATTTCCCCTAAGCTCCCAGCAGTTACTGCAGTCTCCATGTTCTTCATAAGAAAGCACAGTTCTTGCAACAAAACCACTTTTCTTAGAGGTCTAGTGTGCTCTTCAACTCTCAGCAAATCAATGTCAGGGAAATAATACAGGAAATTTATTTTTTATACTTTGATTATTCATGTTTTCTGTAGGATCAGAATGATAAAGCAAGACAATGCACATTTATTCTGGTAATGCTCTCTTGATGGGTGTCCAAATATTTGTAAAGCATCTGAATTTTCTTAGACAGAGGTCCCTGACAAAACCTACTTCCATGAGTCAGACTAAAGCTGTGATTATGTCTGATGTCACTTTTTTATTTTTTTGAATGACTGCTTTGAATCTGAGTCACTGAGAAGTACTGCACAACTATTAGCTATGTCCATCAAAAATGGTATGTCTACTACTCTTATGCCACCTTGGTTCTCCAGTCAGAGCTGAATGTTCAAATGGTGCAATGGGTGAAACTTATCCATTGAGTCCATTCCCACTTTATACACATATTTTCTCTGAAATAAAAACATCTGGAAAATCATACGTTGTTACTTTGTGGTGTTTTCTTTACATTGTCACAATGCAGGTTAATACCTTGCTTCAGGGACAGGAAATTGCAATAACATATGCCATCACACGTTTCTAGCATCAAATAAATTGGCATCCCATTATA
This sequence comes from Leptosomus discolor, assembly GCF_034619465.1. Lineage (NCBI taxonomy): Eukaryota > Metazoa > Chordata > Aves > Leptosomiformes > Leptosomidae > Leptosomus > Leptosomus discolor. Next base: position 15,190,967 of record NC_141395.1, on the reverse strand, counting down.
TTAATGTAAAACATGTACGTATCACTCATAGGTACACACATATAGGGCTCACTTATGATACTAAGCTTTTGTTGTTCATTTGTTTCAAACTACCAATTTTTAAGCATAGTATTTTTCTTCTGCAACTTAAAAGAAATCCCAGGCTAATGCAGTAGTGAAGGTTGAGGCATGGAAGTACAGATTGAAATCCCAATAAAAACAGTAAGAATTTTTTTATTGCCATTCATGGGCTTTGGATCAGCTACAATTTGGATTTCACAGGATGTTCTTTTGTTCAGAAACATTCTAGTGTAATCCACAGCTGAAGGCAAAAGTGTCCATTATGAACCAATGTAAAGTCACCAAATTGATTTCCTGCTGTATTTTTAATGACATCTTTGGCAATTGCAGCCAGTAGCCTGAGCCATAGGGGCTGTTGGTGTGCTAGGTATTAAGCAGAACCATGGAAACTGCATATGCTAAAATACTCAGGCTCCAAATAAACAAGGCAGACAAAGCCAGGAAGCTTAAGAAGTATCTTCTGCGTTCTCTAACCTCAGGCAACTAATACATAATAGTGATTCAATGATTTCAGACCTTGAAAATACTGTGAAAGTGGATCCTTAACTTCTATTAATGCCTTAATACTCTTTCAAAGTTTTACCTTAGCAGGTTTGTATAAATTCACACCAGAATTAGCTCCAGAGAAGAGCTGCAAACAGAGACCTAGAGATAATATGCTCAATAGTTTCAAATACCCATACTGGCCCACTGGTAAAACAAAATACAAGTGTTGTCTCTCAGAACACAGCCAACAAATTAATTCAGGAAAGGTGCCATTATTTTAGAAACTGTGTATGTGAGGTCTTTCAGACTTGTACCTAACACTAGCACAGACACCTGTATAACTTCCTCCTCTCATAATTAAAACTTGAAAGACTTCTGTTTAAAACAATTTTTAAGAGATCATTATTGACTTAATAATGTTGTCTATTTACACATGTTTTTTTAAACATTGCATTGCATTTAAGATTTAAAAACAGTTTTAGAGTGCATCACACAAATAGACATATATCTTTACCTCTACCTTGAAATAACAGGCCATTTTGTTTTAGTGTAAAGCACCATGAGAGTGCTAGAATACAGTATGAATAAAATTGCTATTTGCATTGCTTTGGCTACCATGATAATTTCTTTTAGCAAGTTTTCCGGTGAGATATTGATTAGATTTATCCCTGCTAGGTCAGTAAAATGAAAGACAGTGATATGTAGCCACTACAAAGAAGGATTTCACAACCAAACCGTGAATTGCTTCCTGGTAGAGTTCTGCCTTCAACAGCTCTGTTTCTATCATGGTGACTGACTCAACAGTCCATATTCCCTTTAGGAAAAGGGATGGTGTGCCATTACTATGACTGATGAAATGTAGTGATCAAAGAAGTTACCTGGAAAAACGCAGGAATTTTTTAGATCACTATTTTCTTCTCAAAAGGAAAAACTCAACAACAGATATATATACACACACAAATATGTGTATGTTAACTGAAAATCTGAGACTAAAATGGAACCCTTCAAATGAGGTTTTGAAATGTTAAACACAGTTATTTCAAAATCAAAAATTTGTTCTTTATTTCAGCATTTGTGAAGAAATATTACCATAACAATTGCTGATATTTAAACCATTCTCATCCCAGTTTGGTAAGAAAACATATGTCAAAATATCAACATTTCCCATGGGATAGAGATTTTGAACAGCTCTAATCAGTGTTATTTTCAGTAGTTTTTGCTCTGATGTTTGTATCCATCTTAAAACAACTGCTATTGGTTTTCTGTCATTCAATAAAAAAACCCCATGGAATCAGGAGATAAGGTAGGGACCTCATGGGTTAATCCAATCTGTTCTCCTCAGTATCACGTAAACCTGATATATGTGTTTTGTTATCAAAAATTACTCTTTGCAACAATATACATTTTCCCAGACTGGGAAGAGTCATGGTGTATCATCCTAAATTTAAGCTTGCTCTCATCATCAAGGAAGGATTCACCTCACCAGAACTGTTGTTACCTGAAAGTTAAGCACCTAGTCCAAACTAATCAGCCATTCTCTGTCAATAATCACAGCAGAGAAAGAGTTGTCTGTCTTCTCTCAGTATCAATAAGCACTGACAGAGAACGGTTTAACCACTGCAGAACATACAGAAGGACTCACCTTCCCAAAGCAACTTCACTCCTCTGATTATCACAGGTGCCTACATTTAGCCTGTACCCAGGGCTGAACTGTAACAGTCACTCTGTCACCCAACAACCCCTCACCAGCCAGGGAGGGAAATTGGGGAAAAAGGAGAGAAGACCTGTGGGTGGAAGTAAAACAGATTAATGAAACACCACCAGCACCAACAGAGATATATGAGTTATACTCAGCCAAGTGAACATCCAATCCTCATAATCAACCAGAGAGCAGACCTCAGGAAAACCCAGAGGAGGAACAGAAGGAACCCCAACAGGAACCCTACAGAAGCTCTTTCTCTTCAGCAAACCTTCCCCCTTTATAATGACCATGCCATGATGGTGTGGGCTGCCCCTGTAGCTCACTCAGGTCAGCTGCCCTGGCTGCCTCAAACTGCTAACGGCCTGCCTGGCATGGCTGGGCTGGGATTGTGTCCCAGCTAAACCAGGACAAGGGGAAAAGTAGATGAGATTAGGTGCTCATCTTGAGATTAATTCTCACTTAGGTCTTCACCTAGAAGACATGCTTATTTTATGTACTAAAGAATGATGTGACTTTTACTGTGGGGTTCAGTATTAGCATCTTTTACCTTTCTGTGTCTCCTTTCAGCTGAGAACATCTTAGTGCTTCATAACTCCTAACTGGGAGTAAGAGATGACTTTTTTTATAGTTGGTCAGACCAAATATTAAATAGAAATGTCATCACAAAATTTAACATTCAGCCCTTTGCTACTGATGATATCAGAGTACAGGACAATTAAGGGAGAAGGAGACAGTGGATTTAAAATACCATACATCACCTTTTGCATAAGAAGATATTAGTAAGATGTCCATCCACAAGCAAGTCCCCTCAAATAATAGAATTAATTCTTTGAAAGAGAATGTTCATGAAAGCTGAATGGCAACAAGTGAGCAGGATCAGTCAATGTTAAGCAGTGAAGCAATTTCAAATTCTCATTCAACTGAAGAATGACATAGGATGTGAAAGGGAGAAGTAAGCCTGAATCCATAAAAGAAAGTTAGATCGATTCTTTGTGAACATCAACATGAAGTGAACTGACAACTCATTCTGCTTTTAAACATTCTTTTCTCTACCATCCTGAGTTATAGAGGAAAAGATCTATTGCAATGTTGCAAACTACAGCAGCTTTGTACCCTTTGGCTTGTCCAATGTTAAACATATAAGTAGCTCCAGTGAGATCAAACAACCTTTACAAATCAGGACTTTAGGACACGTATTGTTTAGCGTACTACAGCAGAATCTGGACTGCAGGAAAACCATGTATTAATCAACTTTTTTTTTCAGATGAGGTAGAAGAAAGAAAGGAAAAAAAAAGTGAAGATATTCCAGAGCATTGAACTATATGAGTGGATAGTTTAGTGAAATTCCATGTTGATGGACCCGCATAAGAAGGATTAATCCTTGTCTGCTACGCAAATTCTAAATTCAAGATACACTAGCTACAACATATGAGAATGCATGAAGAATAGAGAACTATCATTTGATAAAAAAAGTGGTGCAGACTGACCTCTGAATCTGGGAATCAGCTCAGTCGCTGTACGTCACAAATAAAATATGAATGTCTAGGTACTAGCAGTGAAGGTTCCTAGATGTTTGATTTTTATCAGAGGAAAGATGGACTCCTGGAAACCTAAAGATAAGAGGAAAAGACAGAACAGACATCTATATACTAATAGGTGGTATGCCTAGTTTTCACTGAGCTGGCTTTTTTATTTCTTTCTTTTTAGTAACATAAGCATGAGTGGAAAACCAGTAAATATGAGAAATTGCATATTTTAAAACTGTTAAAATTGGGTTAATCTTCCATGCTAAAATTAATCTTCCGTGCTAAAATTAATCTTCATGCATTTCTGCAATATGAAAACTTCTGTATACATGAGTTTTTCAAGATTCAGGCAACATTTGGTCATTTATTTGGTCAACGAAACAGCAACACTTAGAGATGCTGATACAGAAACAAAGATCCATGCTTCATAGCCGAAGTAAATCACTAAGCCTGAAAAGAAAAAAAAAAAAAAAGAATGATCTTTTAAAACTGTTTCTAGATGCTTAGATTCCTAAATATGTTACACATGTACCACCCTATAATGTATGAATAAGTGGTGGATGTATAGGTTTATACATCCTACACAACCTATACATCTAGGTTTACTCTCTGTTGTTCTCTCTCTTGGCCTGAAAGTTAAAAGAAAGCATTTTAGAGGAACTCTAGTTAAGAGCACACTCCTTTGATGAATTTCGCTCAAGTGCTGTCGATGGAAAGACTTGCACTTTGTTCTTTGTGGGAAGTCAAGATGCTTTTTGTTTGTTTGTATCTTTTTTAAACCACCAAATTTAATTGTTTGCTTCCCTGGCTGTAATGAAATAAGAAGATAATGAGTTTTTCATTGTTCACTAATTGTATAGTAAAGATGAGACACAGTCAGCCAACTGTAAATTGCTGCTTTACTGTAATGTTTAGATTATTTCAGTGCAAATAGTCACAAATACATCTGTTCCTGCATAAAGTAAAATGTCTGTGTTATGAAAACAAGCTGATGTAGAGAGCAATAAAAAAATAACTATGATGACTTCTGTTGATTAGGATTTGGTGCATTATTTGAGTTGCTTTTGACATCTCCGAAACACGTTTGCATGTTTCAGCACCATAAAGACAGGCAGTATTTCAGCAGCTTTTCTTGCTCTATAGTACTCAGAATTGCAAACCTGAAACTGATACTCACAGATAACATAAATCCTAAGATATAAGTAACTTTGCAATGCAAAATGACAAAACCTGTTAAGGCTCAACAGGCACCATCTTTCCTTATCTTGGTTGTTACTAAAAATAAAAGTTCTCAAGGTGAGTTAAGCACCAAAGTTATGTTAACATTGAATTTCCTGGCATGTGTTTATTCTCAATTTTTTTCTGTCTGTTTTGGGAAAGGCTAGATTTAACATTCTAATCTGATCCAGAGTTCCCTGAAGGATTCAGATAGAAATTTTAACCCTATTGAGTTTAATGGAAGCTTTAGTATTGTTATAAAAGTGACTAGGATTTCCTGGTAAAACTTTCAATCAGATCATCCATAATGTATAAGTTTCAATTCGGAGGAAGAAAATGACTGTTTAATCAGCAAGCTCATTCCTCTGTGGAACAGAGAGGTGTCAGTAGACAATGTTTCATAATGGACTTGATCCAAAATTCACAGAAGAAAAAAACGACTCATGTAAGAAAAACCAAGTCTCTTGTAGATTTTTGTTGGCTTTGACAATATTCAGTATGACCACTGTTCAGCATTACACTTCTGCTTCCTAACAGCTCAGCTCCCTTTAATAAAATACAAAACCTACTTTATTCTACAAAGAAAAATATTTAGTAGTTATTTATTGATCACACGATATTGTAGCGTGATTTCATAGTAGTAAAAAAAAGGTATCTAATTTTAATTATGATCTTTTCAAGCGTTATTTGCTCTGTCCAGCTTTTCCATTGGGAACTAATAAAAAGCACTGAATTTGAAAATAATAAATTCTGCAAATATTGTACCATGGGAAGGTGTTAGTCTTGGCTCCAGAGGGGCATACATCTATATACACCAGTTGCATTTGTCCTGCCATTAACCATTCTCCAACACAGCACAGCATGCTGGTGCCACAGCCTGGCGGCTGGCAGGGCTGGAAGCAGCACTGACACCCAGCTGCCTAACGCATGAGAGAAGCCTTTCCCCACGCCCTCTGCCTTCATCTGTGAGCTTGCGTCTGCTCCCAGCTCATCTGAGACCAGCAGAATGATTACTGGGCAATGTTTTGTGGGGATCGTTGGTTAAAAAAGCATATTTATAAAACAAATTGGTTTAGGGAAACTGGTAGTAGATTTCACTCAAGTTAGGCTGTGAACATTTTGGCTTAACTGATTTTTAAAATTACTGTTACTTAAGTACATTTTGAGCTCTGGCTATCTAAACTTACACATACCATCTTTTTTTTTTTTTTTATGGGTCACACCACTTACACAAAACCGGGTGATTTGGCAATGCCTTGCATGCCCTTGATTATTTATTTTCTGAGCCCTTCTATCTTTTTTCTATTTTATTAAGGAAAAAAATGAAAGCATCAATAGTTCACAGTTTGGAAACACTGTGTGATAAGCCCATGCTGGCAGAACCATTTTTATATTTACTATTATTTTATTCTTTTACATATCCATATACATCTTATCTATAAATGTATTTATATTTATAGGCCATATTTGTAGTCACTGGCATCTAGTGCATTGCTCTAGGTCTGACTTACAAGGAAGGCTAACTAGTTGACTGAGAATTAGAAATCTACCTAAAAAGCAGGTGCTTAAATATTTTTAAGAATCAGAGCAAACTAGGGAGCCAGGCGATCACTGCTTTATTTATTACTAGCCCCAACAGCAAAGAAGGTCTTGGGGCCATCTCTGAATGTGTTGTTGGGAAAATTGATACTACTTTTCCCAGGATTTATTAGTTTATCAAGGCCTTTCCTTTGAGTCCTTTTGACTAATGAACATTCAGCTTATAGCAATAATTTTTGGCTTAAGTCCACAGTTACAGCACTTCTCCTCAGAGCACTGAAGAAGCAAAGTTTCTCCATGAGAAGCACCTCCAGCAGAAGAGATCCTGGGTTCAGAACCAAACACCCCTGTTCTGGCAGAGGCTGCTGCTGCCTGTGACTGAAGAAAAAATGAGCAAAATATTGAACTCGTGCTCATCATCACATCCTTGAAGCAGGCAGAGAAAGAAATTAATAAGCTTAACACCATGAAGAAGAAAAACAAACATAAAGTCTCAAAAGGAAAGGAAATCACTTTAAATCCAAATCCACATACATCTAAACTCTTTTTCTTCTGCTTGTGGTGGGGGCCTGAGAGGAAGAACACACACACATCCATGTTTCTCCCTAAATGAAATCTTCGCAAAGACCACATCAAATAATCCAGGAATCTCCAGGAGATAGAATATATGTTACAGAGGGTAAAGATCAAGCAGCTTTGAGAAGGAGACTATTCAGAATTAAACTGCGTAACCGTTTTAGGTCCTTCCTCATCATTAGTGGCTTTAATAACTGTGGTGCCTATGCGTCGTACTTCTAAATGTGTGTGCATTTGGTACTTGCAGTGGCCATGCCAGATGCTCATAGTAAAACAGATCAACTTGTTTTTCCCACTAATTTTCATCTAGCTTACGTGCCTTTCTCGCGAATATTCTGCAGTGACTAGAACCAGTATTTTCTGAATTATCGCTACAGGGAACCTATAGCACAACCAGTGAGCTCAACTCTTCCAATGACTTTGTCACTTGTCTACTTGAAAAATGTAATGAGAGGAGTACTAGGATAAACATATATCTGTGTAGGTGGGTATTACTATTTGCTTAGTGGTGAATAGTCTATTTGAGTTTATGCTCAGCACTTATACCAGGCAAACACTGTTAGTCATGATAGTGTTTGCTGTCTGGCTCAGAGAGGAAACCCACCAAGGCAAATCCTTGATATAATTGGCAAAATTCAGCCGTCTTCAGCCTTATGCTGAAATGGGATTTTTGCCATTGATTTTTGCCACAGAAAGGACCGCTCCACTACCAAGACTTAGTTGCCTCTAGAGGATCTGGTTGTGTTTGCTGTAAGTCTGAGTCTTTTCTGTCTCATTGTGGCTGGGCTGTTTCCAGCTCTGCAGAGAGGCTAGTTTTAAGGCTCACCAAAGGAGCACCACAACAGCCCTACTAGTGGAGGCTGCTGGAGGCATGTTTTGAGCTCTGTGTCTCTTATTAATAGACCACAAGCCCTACCCAACTACTGCTAGCGAAGATCTCAGCAAAATGCCAGGCCACTTCCTATTATTGCTTTTTGCTTTATGTCCCACATCCTGAGTTAAATTTCACTTAGACTAATTAATTCTTGAAGGTGATTTCTTTGTAAGATAACAAAAGAAAGTAAATATTAAACAAAACAGAAAAAATGTAATTAAATTTCTTCACATAGGGTAGAAGAAAAAATGTAATTCTCTTTGAAAAAAACATATAATGTGGGGTTTTTTCTAACCCTTTTCCTTCCCTCTAGGTGCTTTATTTATTGTGTATTTCAGCAGCTAGTATCGGGTGATGAGTCTATCAAATGATAATGTAACTGCTGACTTCATTTATTAAACTTCACAAGGGCCGGGCATGAAGTGTAAATAGAAAAATCACTATCTCTGGATACCAACAATGATAATTGCAGCTACAGTTACTGTGAAGGCAGTGGAGTGCTTTGCAGAGTAAATGAGAGGCAGGTTTTTCTTCAGTAGATAAACATCCTGTTATAGTTCTGAGCGAGTGGAGAGATAACACAAACAACACAACTGTTTAGCAAATGCATTGCTTATCATTTGTCTAGTTCAAGGGAAAAGGTAGGAATTATAAAGTCAAGTAAAAATATAGGAAGGAATATTGAACCCTGATCAAGAGACAGATATATGGCCTGACTTATCTCCAGGTCAACACTATCACGAGACTGAATTTTCAAATTACATCTCTGCATTATTCAAATAATAACTACGTGTTTCTAGCACAGCATTCCCCTTCTGCCTCCCCAGGGGTATCTTCAGTGTGTTCCCATGGATATCTTCCAGCAGTTTTGACTCTCATATATCACTCTGCTTTGAAGGGCTAAGCTCAGTGCGGCACAATATTTAGCAGTGTGTCAGCGGGGAATGAAAGAGGCAAGATGGACAATTCAATACAAAGAAAGCAGCTTTGGGCACAAGCTGTAGAGGTCTCATTTTCATGCACAAAGACAAGGCTCAGGTGTAAGCTTTGAGGGATTTATTATGAAAACACAGAATGACTAAAACTGCAAAACTTGGGGCATTGCCAAAGCAGTAGAAAGGAAGTTGCACCCCCCTGTTTACAGACACTCATTCCTGGGTGTTTCTTTCATTCAGTGGGAGTGAGCAGTTCTACCATTATGCCACGAGTTGGGAAGTCAGGAGGCAGTGGCTCAGTTCATCAGTCCTCTCAAAGCCAATGCTAGGGACAGATAAGCAAAACAGCCAGTGATGGGGTCTCCAGACCTTTCTCAGCATCTCCTCTCTTGCTTTTGCAGGAGAGATAAAGCAGGTAGTGAGTTCTACTAACAGTAGAGCGAGTGTCAGAGAGGGCAGGGTTCAAAGGCTGGCTATGCTCTCTCTCTGCAGCCTCAAAGGTTAAGAAGAAAGTTTAATTCTCTCTCCAACATCAATGATAAGCTTGGAAGCAGTCTTCATTTTGCCACAGTCCTTTTGACTAACATCAGCTGAATCAGATTATTCATCTGTGCCTCAATTTCTGAAGCAACAAAATGGCAACAGTACTATCTCCCCATTGCATATCTCAAATAGAAAGCATTTTAGTAGCACAAAGATGCTGTTTTGTTATTATGCACCTTATGGTAGGAAGAAAGGCTGGAAAAGTTATTATTTCTGGATATATATGAAGGCAGAAATTATCATTATTTTTTTCCCAGAAGTGAAAAAACAAGAGCAGATTTCAGGGCAGGCGGTCAAGAATCAGATGCCATTGACAAATTAATAAATCCTCAAATAATAGCAAGAGTAACTTCTCAAGTGAACTCAGACTGAAGTTTTTTTGGTAGTGGGTCAAGCTAACATATGGTCGGCTTAGACACTGAGATGATAGACAGAATCTGAACAGAAGCAATCAAAACAAAATCTGTTAAGGAACAGACAGCAAGAATATGATCAGTGGAGGCAGGAAAATTAGAGTGACAGCTGAGAAGCAGATAAACGATAAATAAGTGATTTGGCTTTTTTTTGCAACAGGAGTTCAAGAAATTGCCCTCCCCCCCCCCGCCATTATATTATTTCACAAACTTTGGATACCTGAATGAGTTGATAATAGGAAAGTCATTTAAAACAAACTACCCTGATTCCATAGGCAGTGTAACACAAAACATCACTGATCCTGTTTCCAAAAACTATATACTTTTGTAGTTGCCTGAACTTAAACTCTCATTCGCATCAATATAAAGTAGATCTAGCTATATTTCTATCCACATTTTTGCCAGAGTTTCTGCGATGTTAGACATAGCTGAACACATGGAGGAACTGAAAGACCCAGAAATATCACCAACAGGCAACTGCAGCAGGAGGGTTTCAGACTTGGCTTTCTTGGTTCGCAAATTTCTCCTGAAACACCCTTTGTGAGAAGGTCAGGCAAGATATCTGCAGCCACACAGGTGTTACCCTTCACCTCCTGCCCCCCTGCTGCTCTCCATTGCCACCTCTCAAACCAAAACACACCATGCAGAGCTGAAATAGCAGAACAGATCTTATGGTCACTTTTTGTCTGCTTCAGTACAAACTCAGCCAGCTTAGTTCAAACACCCTTTTGAAGTAAATCATCTGCCCAAGTCCATTATCTAGATCTGGCAGTATTCAACACACGTAGCAAAACATGGGTAAAAGTCCGATGGAATCAATGGAAAACCCTCTTCTTATGTCACTGGAATTAAAACACGTAGCAAACACAAAAACTGAAAAACCTGCTGTTGCCATGGGTAAATTACAACTAATGCATAGTTTTACTTCAAGCTCCTTTTGAATTCTTGAATTCTTATCTAGAACAGTCAGTGTGTGGAAGAAGATTTAGTTGAAGAACCACATTTAAAGTCTCAGTTTTGAGATATCTGTGGTTGCACAGGTGGATATATATATGTATTTGTCATGATGCTGTGAACTCAAACAATTTCAACAGAGTTCCTATCAATTAGCCAAAGCAGCTATAAAATCTCTTCATCCCATTTTGCTTTCCACCTTCTAATTCATAAGAGAGTGATAAACTCTTGAGTTATTTTGCTAACTCTACTGTAACAACTCCACAGTTGCCATCTACAACATATTTTTATTATTTTTAATTACAGAATAGCAGAGTTTCTATAAGCTCAAGTGCATGATTTCAGATAATAAAAAATAAAAAATAAAAAAGTTAGTCTTTGCTCATTAAACTCTAAGCAGTTGCATATTCATGTCTTACAGGAATGGTAATTTTCTTCACAGACAAATATTTATTTATAATTATATATTATATGTAAAAATTATAATTTACATCCTAGTGCCTATCGACAAAGCCCAAAACAGATTGGCAATGTGAGAAAGTCAGAGGAGATTTAGGTGCTATGTAAGTGAATATACATATTCCAGAGAGGAAACTAAAACCTGACCATGTCCAGGGGAGGTGAAAACTCAATGTTCAGGAAAAGGAGCTGCACCAAGACTATGACTTTACAGACGACACTTCAGCACTGCTGGTTTCCTGACTGGCAGTAGGTAAGAAGAGGCCAGCCCTGGGTCCTGGCTCTTAAATGAGAAAAGTATGTTTTGTGCTTGGTGTGGTGAGACAGAACTAGAACCAAATCCCACTCCCTGCAGTGAACATCCACCTCCTTTGGCTCAGTAAGACTCGATCTCCTTCTTTGCACAGTGTCACAGTCTGAACATGAGGGACAGAAAATGCATCTCATTTAGACTGGATTGTACTCAGGTGTTTAGGGTCCTCCCTGTGGATGCAGTTTTTGAAAGGAAGAGTTTGGCCATGCAAGTCCAGGGATGTCTTTTGAGCCTTACATTCCCACCTGATTTAGGTGCCTAATTCCCACAAAGGAAACAGGATTTAGGACTCTCCATCCTTTCCAGCATTTGTTCGGCTAGTAGAGGTTACTTCCCGTCATGCTGTGGCCGGACCATGACACGATCCCCACCTCTCCCACCAGGACAGAGTTTCCACCTCATTCACCAGCAGCAGGGGAGTCACAGCTGGGTTCCTGCAGATCTGGAAACACTGGAAATGGAAGTGCCAACAACGGGCAGAGTAACAGGGAAACCCCTTGGTGATCAGAACACTCTATTGGTAAAAAGGAATATTGCTTCTCTTTTCTTACAGGGATGTATTCATTTGTTATGACTAAGTGCTCAAGTTAACTAGACCAGTGATAGTTATTTAAAAATTAGTACAAAAAATAGCCCAATACACAATGGGAAGGAGGTGCAGCTAATGAGGGTTTTCTTCCTTGGTGAACAAACTTTTTTGCCGGATAAAGTCTTATTAAAGATTAAATTAATAAAACCTTTCTCTGTTTTTTATTCCGCAGGCAATTCCAAGTTGCATATTTGCATTTCAACTTTATTTCTGTTTGTGATTTTCTACACTTTTATGGATAAGGAGTTGTATACCAGAATGAGAATGCTGGACTATTGTTCCAGGCACAAAACATCAGGATGTATAGATTTACATTTCCTGAAGAACATACTATGTAGTGGCAAAAATATAATAGAGAAAATATAATACATGTGAAAGACGATAGTACGAAATGCACAGAATTTTTAAGCCCTCTGAAGCACCAATAGAAAAGATTTTCTGCCTAGAGATATAGAAAACAATTTGTAAAATAGTAGAACAATGGGATGTGCTTAAGTCTGTATTGAATCATCTTCAAGTGTCATCAAATGGATAAAAAAAATCCATAAAATCCAGGCAGATTGCACGAGTTAACTATGTGCAGATTATGATTTGCACTGGAAAGAGGATTATCCCTGCATGGCTATTGTGGATGCTACAATCAAGGCAGGAGGTGCTTTTCAAACAGCTGAAATGAAAACAGCTTGGACTGGACAGACTGGTTCATGTAAGGTAGAGGTGAAATTAGAAAAAAGCTGATCTGTAAGATGGAAACTCTAAGGTCTATGAAATAGTGTTTTTCAGACTGATGACTCTAATGTTATGTTTTCAGTGTGTTACATTATAATATGATCCACAATCCAGTAGATTCATTCCTTCTGTGGAACTACAAGGTTGGGAGACATTTCTGTTTTGAAACTTGAAGCACACACCTCACATATGTCACTGATAAGTTTCAAGAGCTTTACTGAATCAAAGCCTTTCCTAGTAAAACACATAGTTTGTGATAAACACTTAAAGCAGAATGAAAAGGTTACCATTCCTCAGCTGAGCTGCAATAAGCGTGCATCTATAGGTGAGTTAACTGTCTGCTACAATATAAATAGCTTAACTGAAACTTTCTGTTGTTTACTTTTTCTTATATCTGTCCTGGTTTGGCTGGGATAGAATCCAAGCCCAGCCATGCTAGGCAGGCCATTAGCAGTTTTGAGTCAGCCAGGGCAGCTGACCTGAGTGAGCTACAGGGGTAGCTCATACCAAAATGTCATGGTCATTATAAAGGAGGAAGGTTTGCTGAGGAGATGGAGCTCCTGAGGGCTGCTTTCCTGTTGATTGTGACTGCTGCATGTTCATTTGGCTGAATATAACTTTGTATACTTTTGTTGGTATTAGTGCTGTTTCATTAAATCTGTTTTCACTTCAACACACCCATCTCTTCTTTTCCCAGTTCCCGTTCCTGGCTGGTGAGGGGTCATTGGGTGATAGGGCAACTGTTAGAGTTTAGCCCTGGATATGGGCTAAATGTAGACAATATCACTTCAATTAGATCATTTACAGCTATTAAAATATACATTTAGTCTTGCCTCTGAGTTGACAACAGAAACCCCACATTTGCTTGACTTCCCTAGAGTTACAGTAAGTACCAGAAGTCTCAATTCCAGTGATGGAGACACAGATACAAGATTTGTATTAGTTCTCAGAGCACAGTGGTTAAAAAGTCCATTTCTTTCAGTGGCTGCCTTCTTGGGACTCAAGCTGTCTTTCTGCAGAAGTGAGACACTATACAATTCAATTTTTGCCATTTGAGAACTGCAAAGTACTAGTAAATATTTTACTATCCATTTTATGATTTTTTTGTAAATGAAGTGCATAAAGGAGCTAAAGAGATTATAGCATTTTCTGTATTTCTATTCCTTCTTTACGACCCCCCAAACATTAGGTGAAAATCTGTAAGTTTATCCATAATGTGCAATGATACAGCACATAGATTCTAATAGATGGTATTACAGTGCATAGATCTCCCAAAGCAGAGGCTGATGAAAATGGATTTCACTGCATGTGGAGTTGAAAATGTACTTGTCAGCTAAGCATTTCAACAACATTAAACTCATAATAAAAAACAAATAGTCATTATTATTCTTGGTGTAGTTCCATGTGATCGCTAAGGTATCTGGCTGCCACTTGGATAGAAATGGCATATTTTAAAATGACAATTTGTCCAGACCACAGATCGCGTAGGAAGAACTGCAGCGCTACTCTACTGACAATTAACTTCCACCCTGTGTTCATTAACATGAGCACTTGATAGAGGAGTTTTTAAAACCATTAATAAATGTCCATTCAGTGTTGAGTGTATATAAAAAGATACTTCATGGAATTATTTTTTAACTTCTTTTTTATTTATCACTTCTTGTATCTCTTTGCCCTCCCTAATTAGTTAGTCAATACCTGTGGTGTTGAATTGTTTTTGCCAGAGAAAGCAATCAATGATATGACTAGAATGTTACTTGATCTGATCTTGCTTGCTTGGATTGAGATTTCAGGTTGGCTAAGCCACTCTCTAGAGGTAAGGTGGCTGCTATTTTCAGTTCACTCTAGAGACAGCCACATGCAAATTCAATGATGAAACATGGTGAAGGATTTTTTCAAATAACTTGAGCAGCAGTAAGGATATCATAGCTAAGAAGTGACCACAGAGAATCTTTCTGAGCTATTTTATATTAAAGAAGGAATTTTCAGCAGAATTCAACTATAAAACATGCACCACAGAAAAAGCAAGAAAGCAAAATACTTGCCTTGCAGATAAACATACAATATATTCATAAGCAGTCTTAGCTCTTGAGTTGGAATTAGGGAAGCATGATTAGGCCACCATCAGATGACCTGGACACCACAGTTCTTCAGAACATCCTAGGATTGTAAGACATTGAGCTAATGAAATTTCAGATTGTTGGTGGGTTTAAGGAAATAATAGGGAAATTGTTTCTTAGAAACCAAGACACGAGACTGCCTGGACTAAATTTCAGTTTGCCATTTCATTAAGGCTGAGTTTGGGGTGAGCATGCTGGCTATATCAATCAGATACTGGTAGTTCTCTAACAACTTCTTATAGATCTGCCTTCAGGCTTGGAGAACCAAGACAGATGGCAAAAATGTAGCAAGGAAAAAAAGTCATAGCAGCTCAAGTAACTGCATTGTTCCTCTCCTCTCTCCAAAGCCCTTGCAAGACTTAAGGGCCCACCAGCAAAGCCCAAGCATCCCAGAGCAGGCTTCGGAGTGCACCTAATCGATAACAAAAGTATATATTGTGTCTCATCTTTCTCTAAGTTCCTCTGCCCTGGACTGAGAGAATTGCAGTGGTAAACCTACAGTGGCTGGTACAGACACATAGGATCCTACAACCATAGGATAGGATCATGGGATGATCATGTGGGATGAAAGAGACAGCAGAAGGTCTCTAGTACAACCTCCTGCTCATAGCAGGATCAGCTGTGAGATCAGAGCAGGTTGCTCAAGGCTTTTATTGAGCTGGTTACAACTACCTTGATTACACCTGCGGCAGCGACTGCAGCTGTGCAGGGAGACACTGAGTTTGCTCTTCAGTGATTTGCTCTCAGCCAGGGCAAGAGATAAGGAAGACTGGGAATTCTTACAGAATCTCAGGTAAGCTGTGAGATGAAAAGCAGTTTTTTGATTCACATTAGGCATTAACAGGACCAAATTACAGGCAGCTGTCTGTCTGCAACATAAAGTTAAGACTCCTCCTAAAGCACTAAAGTCCAGCTGTGTCTGGACTCTGACTATGCAAAAATGACTGAGAGTTCAGAAAAAAATATTTTGGCAAGGCCTGAAATGTAAGGGTGTAGGTGGATGGCAAATCTGGTGTTAGCAGTAGGACGGGATGCATGTTTAAATAACAGTATATGTTATGCTAGTGGATACTTTTTACCCAAGGAAGTATGTCTGCAATGCAAACACAAATGCAGAGCCTCTGAAAAAAAGAAAGATAACAAAAGAAGAGGAGATCCCTTGACAGCAGAAAAGGAAAGAGAAATACAGTCTTTAGATTGAGAGATGTAAATGGGGTGTTTTGAAGTAAGCAGGAGCAAGTTACCCCAGTGAAAGACAAAGTTGATAGGTAAGAATCTGTTACACATAGCTTGCAAACATAGGCCCGTGATTTATTAGAAAGGCTCAATTTATTGCTGTAAGCCTTGAGCACAATAGCTTTCAAAGTTTTCAGTTTCATTCAGTAGATGTTGCTTATTTTTCTCTGGCCACATCTGTGACCCTGATCCACGGCTCAGTGCCTGAAATGGAAGCAGCATTAGAAAAAATACTCAGCACTATAAAATCAGAGAGAGGTGGTAAGAGTTTTTGTATCCACGAAGCAGATATGATGAGTACTTTTGAATAAGCTACCCTGCTGGTGTGATTGTATTGATTGGGAAAAGACCGATAATCATGCACTGATTTGACTTTTAATCAGATATGGTCCTGAATTGTCTAAGCAGAAAATCTAGCAGATAAATTTATTAAACTGTATAAATTTATGCACTGAAGGAAGTTGTAGCTAGCATTTTTACCTTTCCTGTTTCAAATTCTTTTGCAGTGTGACAGCTCTTGTGGTGTTCCTTCCTAGAGGTGGCTGCATTTCAGGAGTGAGACACCGTTTATGTGATCAATTGATCTTGCCTGCGTAGTGTGATACAAATGCATCAGGCTTTATTGATATCTTTATTTATTCTTGCATTATGTAGTATAGTAGCAGCAGCAATGTTTATCGTATTCTTCACACACATGGTAGTGCCCAGAGCACCCAGGATTTATCCAGTATAAGAACACGTTAAAACTTCCAGAAGTACAAACTGGTGAATAACAACCACGAGAACCTGTTCTAAACCACTTGTGCTTTTGCACAGGACCATCAAAATAATTAATTTTATATGCTCTTGTCAGTGGTTTCCATCTCCTCATCTCAAGAGGCATCATTTTGGGATTTGATTCTCTTTTCCAGCATGACCCACTGAACATCTCAAAATAGTTACAAGAGCTCCAGTAAGCAGAGATATGAGTGCTAAACATGACAGTGCCCCTGTCAGATCATCTTGCAAGTTTGCTGGTCAGACAAGATGTAACAGGCAGCTGTTGCTTTGACCTCCATCAGCGGCTCAGAGAAAGAACAACCCAGGATTTTTTCCAGAGTAAGCCTCTAAACCTAAAGAACTATATACTCAGTTTCAAGCATAGCATCTGAAGATACCTGTGTTTAAAGTATATCCACCCCCTCAGAGGCTTAAAAAGCTCTCATTCCTTCCAACATTTCCAACTTGTTACTGTTAAACAGAGACCAAAACAGTACTTTGATTTTGGAATTATTTGTTCAGATTCATGAAAGACATTTATCAAAGGTATAATGATTTGCTCATTTTCTCTGTGAGGTCCCCAAAGCAAAGTCATGCCTGTGAAGCAGAGTTAGATCTATTAAAAGCACTGAAGAATACAAGTATATCCCATACTTATCCTTCATATGGAGAAGAACCATGTTTAAAAGAGTTGCAGAGGCTGGATTTGTAACAAAATGTGTCAGGGCTGGATGGATGTATAGTAGATACTGTGGGCATAATCTTGCATACAGAAGACTGCAGTAAAGAAGTGACAGTTGCTTTGGCAGACTCCATGGTCACAGCAAACTATAAAGCAAGACAGGAATATCTGCTCTGCTCCAAGGTGCTTCTTGTCAACAAGCCTCATGTGATATCTACCAGGGTAAATTTAGATTTTCTTTGTATTAATCTGTTGAAATAAAACTGATATATCAAAAAGTGCAAAACAAACCTCTCTTTTGCTGTCCAAAGAATGAGATATGCAACAGGAACATGGCATGGCTGATACCTACATGAAAACAGAAGATTACTTGCCAAACAGAGTCACAGACATATATTTTAGTCCTCTGTTTAAGCTGGCTAGGCTTACTGCTTGATTAAAAGAATCCTTTTTCAAAGTGTAAAGCTGTATGGCAGCGCTCATAACAAATACAGTTTTTATATGTCAACAGAATAACAACAGGGGGTTTTCTAGCATTTAAATAATTTTGATGATTTCACCAGAAGCATTTTTCCCCTAATTCTCTAGTAAACAGTACTGTGCCTTAACTTCACATGCTTGAAAAGCCTTTTGCTGGTGTTAGTACTAGACCTCTTCCTCGCAAGCCTCATCATCTGTTTCCCACTCTCTGTCCTTCACTATTTCAAGATGCTCTTTCCTACTCTTCCTTCCTTGATACAGCCTGTTTTCTCCCAGTAATTACAGGGGACTGCTGTAGAAAGAAGTTGGCTAGACTGCCAGTCTTTGCTTCATTGACTGGCTGTCTCATCAAGGAGCTATTTACACGCTCTCTCTGCTGTCATATTACCTGTGTTTTTTTGAAAGAAGCAGAATCTCAAAGAAGTGCCTCAACCTATATGGCAGAAAAGTGCAGTCCAAAACCCCACCCAGTCAATCTAAGCATTATACACAGAAATTTCCTGCTTTCCTAAAACTTATCCCAGTACTTAACTCTTTTTTTCTAGCACTCCTGGAGCCAAGCTGATGCATTGCAGATGCCTCAATTCTCTGCATCCTGACACACAGATGTAAAAAATAGCCAGGGCACAGATCTAGGCATGGACTTCTGAGCTTGAGTTCTTTAGATGAAGGTCAGGCACTGCAGTTTCATTTTTCACAGGCAATCAAGATGCATTTCCATCCCAGCTGAATGGAATGCATGCTCTGCAACAGTAACACAGGTTGATTTATTTTAAAAAGCTGGACAGTCTCAAACTCTGTGTATAAATTATTTTTTTTTTCCTGCTTTTAGCCTGCAAGAGAGATGTGCCAGCAAGGATGATGATGTGGTTACTCTCTTTCCACCACTATGCTGTGGTGAGACTCTGCCAGCCAAAGAGCAGTTTCTGGGCCATCAGCATAGCCATCAACTCCATGGCAATCCAGCTCTATTCACTTTGCTCACAAACTGCAGTATCACCCGTGAGAGTTATTTGGGACATATTCACTTTTACCATAAGACTCAACATAGCAATAAAAAATGTGAAATTTGTTTTGTTGATATTTTTTTCTTCTTGGTTTTCTGCAATTGAAAACCACAACATTCTCCAGTCTGTTCCGTACTCAGTATTGTAAAAGTGTATGAAGCAGCCACAGCAACAGTCATTTGCAATGAAAATAGCTGCTAATGAAACTGTTGCTTGCCTCCTTCCCTGTCGCAGCTTGCTTGGGAGACAGGGCTGGTCCCCTTTCCTTCTGCTTTTTAGTCCAGCACTCACTGACAGGCCTCTTCAATTTCAAGGAATGTGATGAGACAGCCAGCCTCAATTTTCCTTTTTCCTTTTGGTCCAGCTGTAGCCTTCTTCCTAGAAGTCCTATGGATAACTTCCATTCCTCTGGAAGCAGCAAAAATCTATAACCCAGAGAGTCTGAACTCTTCTCCCCCACAGCCAAGTGGAAGCTTTTATCCCTGATCCATCAGCCCATTCAGGTGTTGTGGATATGTAGCAGAAAGCTAGGATACTCCTTAATTTCTTCTTCCTTCATGCGATTTGAGAGGCTACCTTGTCACAGTTTGAAAAATCTTTGCATGAGGTAAAAGAAACAAGCTGCCCTTGATGCCGTCTTTACTGTTGGTTAGTCTGTTTTCTCCATGATAGACTCATCTCAGGATTGTGTTGATTTGGAAATGAAAGCAGTAATATTGTAAATCAATATGACTCGAAGCCACACAATTAAAAGGTTTGACGTTGTGTTTAAAGCCTATGCTTAATACTTATTTCTTTAGTGACTGTACATGTCTTTTAAGCCAAAAGCAGATCTCACAACAGTTTGGGAAGTGTGTCTAGCCAAAAATGGTATAAAAGATTAAGATGCAGAAAAGCTACATATACTTCAGACATAAAAGTTAAGGAATAAAAGACCTTGTAGATGTTGCTGAATAAAATTGAATGAGATTGAACAGGCAGCAAACCAGTTTGATTTATGTTTTGCATCATGGAAAATATGAAAATGTTTAAACTTTGTGCAGTTGCACAAAGTACCCACATACATTATTCTGAAAGACACCTTTGCTGAACAGCCAGCTGGACACTTCCGTGGCTCACTGAATTTCGTAATTCACACTGTAGCCATGAAAGAAAAGGGATACCTGTTAGGAACACAATACATTTGCCAGCTTCCCCCTGTGAAATGACATAGCACCTGGGAAACACCAAGTGCTGGTGAGAAGCCCTTTACATGGCATTCTCAAAAGTGACATGACTGACTCTGCAGCCATAACAGCAGAGGTAGACAGAGCAGTTTCCAACTAGTCATGTTTCACATCAGCAGAAGTACTTTGAAGAAAATAGCACTTTTGTTTATCAAAAAAAAACCCCAAACCAAACCCAAAAAACCAGCTGGAGAGACCCAGAATGTTCTGGCAGTGACCAAAGAAGGACACATACCCTTGTGGCTGAGGCGACAGTCTCAGCAATGATGACCTTTTCCTTCAGACTGAATTAGAGAGAAAGTGGTGTTTTGAATCATTTGAGCTAGGATTTAATTTTTGTTCTCCCGGAACCACACATTCAGTATCACAGTCTCTCTCAAGCATCAATTCTTCCTCAAGTTAAAAATTCAGGTTTTAATCTGAGAAAAAGCAGACATTTGGAAACAATTCCAGATTTTTTTTTTTCATTTGCTTTGAGCTGTCAAATGAATTTTGAAGCTGCAAATGTTGCACGGAATGATCAGCATCCAGCATTCCATTAATAGCTCTAGTGATGCAAAGTGCAGCCTAAGCAATACTAATGTCAATAGCTGGCCAACTTTGTAAATCCTCAGTAGCTGCCTAATGGGGAACAATACAATTGACTGGATTTTAAAAAAATTAACTCCCCACATATTTATTCGTAGCCCCACTTGGGTTATGCCATCCCAGCCTACTGCATTATCTCTCTATGTTGTACCTTTCAAAAAAGTTGTCAAATTCTAGGTTTTTGTCCCTCTTTGGGGAGATACAGTTGTGTATTGCACATTTATAGGGTTCCAAACATGTGATCTGTCCGTGGCAGATGTTCAAAAGAGTGAACAAAGCACATGTTCTGAGAATCACACTAGCAATGTGGGAGGCAGGCAGCTGCAAAATAAAGATCCGAATGGTATCTACTTTGCATTTTCTACAGCTCAGCACCAGCTTTAGGCTCATTAAATTACAGATCCTTTCAAACATAGCCTCTACCAAAGAAGGAGCCATGTCAGACCATGATAACAAAAAGTCAGATTAAGGTTACTGCCTTTAACACTACCAATCACATTACCTGTTCCAGACATTTTGGCTTAAATATCTGCTCTGAATATGAATATCTTTTCAAACTGCCTGAGAGGATGTGGGAAAACCTTGCGGTTTGTTTACAAGCTAACTTTGCTGACCCACTAACATTAAGTTTCAATTCAGGAAACCCTTTTGCTTTTTCATGCTTCAAAAATACATATTACTGGGCCTGGCATGACTGTCCACATTCCTTCGAAGAATTTCCCCCCAGAAGGTTCCTGTATTCTCTGACCTGTAGCATTAAGTAGTACTTTTGCAAATATATTATAAATAATTATCTTGGATGTTGCTGTGTGTCGTGGTATAACCACAGCCGGCAACTAAGCACCACTCAGTCGCTCACTCACTCACTCCTCCCCCCTCCCAGTGGGACGGGGAGGAGAATCGATAAAATTCATGGGTTGAGATATGAACAGTTTAATAATTGAAATAAAATATTACAATAATAATAAATTCTAATTATAATATCAAAAAGGAATACAACAAAGAGAGAGAAATAAAGCCCAAGAAAAGACAAGCAATACACAATGCTCACCACCCGCTGACCGATGCCCAGGCAGAGACCCACCTCCCCCAGCCAACTCCCTCCAGTTTATACTGAGCATGACGTTCTATGGTATGGAATATCCCCTTGGCTCGGGCCAGCTGTCCTGGCCATGCTCCCTCCCAGTTTCTTGTACACCTGCTCACTGGCAGAGCATGGGAAACTGAAAAATCCTTAATTTAGGATAAGGGCTACTTAGCAACAACTAACACATCAGTGTGTTATCAACTTTACTCTCACACCAAATCCGAAACACAGCACTGTACCAACTACTAGGAAGAAAATTAACTCTGTCCTAGCTGAAACCAGGACACTGTGTTAGAAGACAAATACACTAATACCACAGAAGGTTTTTTTGAGATAAGCTTTCCTTTTCTCTTCCATGCCTGCCACTTCCACTCCAGAAGCAAAATGCAGTTGAAGCACAAAACTATCAAATTAAGAGTTGAAAAACTGAAGTTGGTTTAGATGTTTTAAACTCTTTCATATATGAAAATATATATTTGTACTTTGTACTATATATACCCGTGTCTCCATTTGTACTACATGGAGAAGAAGAGAAAAACTCCAGTCAGGAAATAATTTATGAACATTTTAGAGGAATAAACATCAGTTTTGTGTTTGTGTTTTGGTGTCTTTTTTTAATTTATTTTTAAATTTTTTTTTAACTAACTGACATTTGTCTTATGGCCCTTCAGAATTAAGCATATCACCTGTCTGGGCAACAGCAGAAAAACCCAGGGAACATGTTTTTCTGATTTTGGAAGTTAAATTTCAGTTTTATTTTTCCTGCAGCATCAATATATTTAACTGATGTCTAAAATATGTTCTAGTTCCTCTAATGAAAGTTTCTTTCGTGTTGCAAGTCTATGGATTAGGACACGTTTCTCAACAGCTGTTTCACAGCTGATGTGTTTGATTACAAAAAGGGATCTAGGACCAGCCAGTAGGTCTGGTGTTAGTGGGTACAGAATAGGTTCTTTTTTCCAGCATTCAGGGGAGACCTGCTGTCATCTACTGCCATCTCTCAGATGCCACCGCAATACACAGAGTTGCTGACAACTGCTTAATTCAAGCCAGTGTTCAAATTGCTCCAGTTCATCCTGGAGACGGAACAGCCTAAGGAGCCCTGTGTTTGCCCCTTGTGGCCAGCACTCAGGAGCTGAGTAGCACTGTGACTGACATGCATAGCTATGGGAAAACGTTCATCTTTATCACACATTTTTAGGTATGTGCCATAAAATTTTCATGCACAAGCCTGAAAAACACATTCAACATCACTCTAAATTTCCAGAAATAATTACTATTTGCATCATTTGAAACGTAGCAAGATTCCCCAAAGCTCAAAGCCGTCACTCTTCTACAAAGCAGAACTTTGGCTAAACATTTTTCTTAGCCAGCATTGGACTAATTTTTTCCACTGGAAGGTGAAAAATATGAGTCTAGGCCCTCCTCCCAGAAGCATTATAGAAAAGAGAAATCTGTCATTCAGTAAGAAAATTAGCAAAACCAGAACAAAACTTCTTTTTTTGCTTCCCTTTTAAATACAGTGAGTATTTACCAGTTGTGTTATGCATAGCACTGATCAGCCAGCAGTACGAAGGTAAATGCTTCAGTATTCTAACAAAACTACTTCTAAAGGATACAGGGAAGGGGCACTAACAAGGCAGATGCCAACAAAAGAAACATAAGCAGCTTTTTTTAGCTATTTAAACTGTAGCATCACTATTGTCAGACCTAAAATAGGATTTTAGGGGAGTGTGAAAAAGTTTTATTTCTTGAGTCATAATCAGCTGAGCGTAAGGGGTTTCATTATGCCTTCTCTGAGAGGCACAAGGGAACCATTTAAAGGCATGGTGTTTCCTTGCCTACAGTAATCTACATTACATCCTTTTGTTTCAAGGCCATGGCCTACAGCAGGGTAGAACAATGACAGGATAAGCCACTGCTTACATCCTGACAGACATTCTTCCACATTATTTAGGAGGAGGATTCACAAAGATCATTGTCTGACCAGGGATGAGATCACCCAGAGCAAGAAATTTACACCCAAGCCTTTTGAAGTCTGGGAAGGAGTCATACTCTAGGGATGAGTATATATAAAGGGTGTTTCATAGAAGGCACCAATGCACAGTCACTGGAGAAGGGCAGGAGTTAGCTCTCATGTTTGGCTGTCAGGATACTTACTGTCTTTACTTGCTCCAGTTCTCTATCCTACTAGCTAAATTCAAGTTCAAATTATTAAAAATAAATAGGGTTTATGAGTGTGCATCCAGAGCACTCTCCTTGCAGCTGGAAAAGGAATCTGGCCATTGGCATAATTAGTCATTGGAAAAAGTAGGCTTTTTAATATCTGACAATTTGACTGGCCCTTCACCTCCATGGCTTTTGTCTGCTGCAGTTCCACAATCCCTGATCCACCTACTGGTTGGTTCTTGCCTTTCAGCTCTGGTTCTTCCTTTCAAGCTGTCCCTATGTTCTGGTTCTGCCTTTAAAGCTGTCCCTATGTTCTTGTTCCCATAGGTCATACAATGTTGTTCATGAGCCCTATCCTTACACCCTTAAAGCGTGATCTTGCTTAAAAAAGGAAATAGCTTTTTGTGGGAGAGAAGAAGGTGCAAAAAACTTAAAAGTGGCAAAGCCCATGAGAAAAAGTTTCAAACCATCCATATTCCCTCAGCTGGAGGAGATTACGTATGCAAACAACATATTCATATAGAACAGTAGTATTTATAAATATGAAGCATTATTTTGGTAATTATAACTCAGCCTTCAATAATTTCTAATGTGTAGATCTCTGCAGTATGAGATGCCCTGTAAACAGAAAGATATGTTGTAACTCAGGGAAAAAAACCCTTCTCCTCTCTCAGGTAAGCTGTTTTCTTTACAAGCTCCAAACCTGACAGCTGGCTCTCACGAGAGCCATGCTCTCAGTGGGGTTTATGCTGTTTAAAACTGGCAAATGGCCCTGTAAATGGGTGCTGTGCTTTAGCAGGCTTACACTCTCAAATAATTCTGGCTATGGCAATATCAGAGAAATAATTCCGCCATGAAGGGACTCAAGGTTTTGTAGTTGGGTACAGCCTGTCTTGGATGCTGATATAATCCAAGTATGTCCTCTATATGAGGTTAGTACATTTTGCTGGCATTGCTGTAGCTACACTAATGAGACACTAGCAGAGAATTCCCATGTGTCAGGGTAATTTGCAGCTGGATCTCTCATAAAAGGACCATTATATGCTGTAAGGCAGATGTGTGCCAAGACAAGGCAGATTGGGGAATCCTGCAGCAAAAATGAGCTCTTGGAGATTAGCCAGTGTGTAGGGAAATATCTACTGAAGTGTTCTCTGAAAGCCTAGGGGATGAGGGTGAATGTTTACATGGGACTTGTTTCAGTGAGGCTGAAAAAATTCCACAGACTGGATGAAATCCCCTCTTCCTGCCCATTGCCGATGATATGGCTGTTTAAATGCAGTAGATGTGAGGGGTGGAAAACCGTGAACAGACCTGAAGTAAAACAGGAGTGACAGGAACTAAACCAAAATAACCTAATTTTCTTGGGCATGAGATGAGAGGCTCTAAAGGCAAGTTAGTCTGGAAAACTTAATATTTTTAGAATCACTCAACAGAGCAGACGTAAATTAACATTTACTAAAAAAAAAAATTCTCTCAGCAAAACAAAAATGTCACTTTTAAGTGGCCACTTTCAAAAGCATTATTTAGACCTCCAGTTTCTAACCTTCCCCTCCCCCAAGAGTCTTACATGTTAAAAAACACAGTTCTGGTTCAGTAATGGATTCCTATCCAGCATACATTACTGCAATTCATCTAGTAGTACTGTCTCAAATAGATTAATTGGAGAAAACTAGCTAGAGGTACATAGGTCATCAAAACTGATGACACTCCCTTTAGATCAACAGTTGGAATAATCCTTCTTCCAGCCATGGGGTTACTCACATCAGTAAAATACCTCTTGTAGTAAAGTGGTTGTACAAGCTGATTCTCTAGCCAGTTACTCTAAGGTAATGTAATTTAACCAAGCAGAAAAAGGTGAAAGTCTACCTGCAGCACTGGAAACTGAGTTTAATCATTTTGAAATTATTCTGTTTGAATGAATCTGAACTCTCACCAAGGAGGGAAGGGGAAGAATAAATTGGTCAATAGATTGAGTTACAAGGAGTATCTCTGAGTCTGCGAGCTGGCAGAAGCTTCTATATGCTTTTAAAATGTTCATGCCAGTCACTCATGAAACAATCAAAAGCAAAATCAGAAATGAAAATTACTTTGCACTTCGTTACCTGAGCTAACATGTTGACAACTTTTGGTAAAAGCGAGACTTTGTTAAAGAAAGGCTGAAAAAATGAGAAGCATTTTATGAATTTTTCAAAGTTCTAACATTTTGTGCTGTAAGAGACAAGTAAGATGAGAATGTTTACTCAATTCCTTCAAATGTATTGACTTTTTATGATTGCTTCAAGTAGACTGCAGATTCCACTTCCCTAGATGGACACCAATTTATTGTTGATATTAACCAGGAAGTATATTGGATGTATTTAAGGAATATGATGCTGATTTGACTGATCTTTTCTTTCTCTAAATGGCAGGTGCTGGGCCACAATATGAACAAGAATATATTTTTTTACTATTATAAAATCCTTAAATTTTTGAGGTATATTCTACATAGAAAGAATCTATGTATGTATCTGTTACCATAATCGTTGTATTTACTGTGTAAAACAACAACTTTCCTGCAACTTTAAATAAGCAAAGTAAGATCGTGGCCATGTTGCACTAAAAATTGCACAATCAGCTCCCAGTTTTCCATATCATGTCCTCTCCAAAGGATAGCTTTGTTTAGAAATATTTGATTGTCAAATATTTTAATCATTATTTACTTGCTGTTGTTTCCATATGCAAGTACTATTAAAGCAAGACCTATTGTTTATTGAGTTGCCCCTAAATCTGCAAGTGCACTTCTTCCTTTCTCATACACAGGTGTCAAGCCAAGCATTCTTTCATAGCTATAACAGTTTCAACTTTAATGACCTTTTCATAATTAAACAGAACAGGAACATTCACGTCTTTTTATGAAAAGATCAAAATTCTTTTGCAGCTTTTTTTTTTTTTTTTCCTCAGAGGAAGCTGATTTTCTGGAAGGAGAAATCTCTTCCTATGGCCTTTGGATTGATAAATGTGGAATTGTTTTCTTTGTTTGGTAAAGGGTATATATCCCATGGAACTGTCAGAACACCATGGCTATTTTAAAGACTAGAAATTATAGCATGCCTGATCCTGACTGTCTGAGACCGTACATTATCTGCAGCCTAAAAGCTCTCTCGTCTCAGAAAAGGACAGCTAACAACTTAGTTTTAGTCTACATAAGACATCAACAATACAGCTGATTCCTTCCTGCAAAGTGTTTTGTTACCAACTTTTTCATTGATTTTAAAAAAATTCAAGAAGTTATCATTAACTCAAGATCTCTAATCTTTGCCAGAAATTGCATGTGATTTTTAATTAACCAGCTCTCTGAGACGGACCTTAAACTGTGCACTAAAACTCCATGAAAGGAAATTTGTCACTCATCAAGGATTAGTCTTCCCTCAAGACATACGAAGAGGGAACAGGGGCAATTAGGGAATGAGAATTACTGTGTTGCTTACCAAACAGCATTATTCTGGGGATTCTTGAATTGGACACCAGGGAGCAGCTAAACTTTACATGCTCTTCCGGACCTCAAGAGAGCCTGTTAAAATTTCACTGTAGTTCAAAAATGGCCAAGAGGGGAAAAAATAAACTTGAGCTGCATGGAACGGAAACCCTAGTGACTTTTAGTGGTTGTTTAATGATAAACTTGAACTTGGTAATATTATCAAGGTTTTTTTTTTTTAAATAATATAACCTCTGTGATCATTACAGGACACACTTAATGTTATATTACTCATACCAAATGGAAATCTGAAGTTGCATAAAGCCCATTATGCTTCATGTCAGGTGTTACTCAATTGTCAGTTTGATTCATGAGACCCTGCAATATAGAAATCTCACACGACAAAACGATCACAGGGCTCAGCCTAGTATACCTTTGAGAAGATACTCTCCTTTTCCGAAGCAGGGTCCATGAGGAAGACCTGACTGACAAGGTGAATCCAGAGCTGTCTGCCAAGCTGTGAAGACTTGTACTGACATATTTCTTCTTTTCAACTTAAAGCAACATTTAAAATACAAAGATCCCATAATGACACTGTCAAACCCAATGCATGTACAACATCTAAACCTAAGGAGACTGTAATTCAGCAATGCCCAGGGAACACAATAAGTAAGGAATCTGAATGAACTTCAAGTTGATATGTATTGGGGTATCACTGACAGACATGTTAATTTATCACTCAGTTAGGACTCATTCATCCTCATGTAATTAGCACTCTGTTTGTAAGGTCTTATTATGCACCAAAGGCCTCTGATAACAGTCAAATTGAATATTCCCAGCAAGTTTGGCAGCTTATAGGAAAATCACTCTACTGAAACCAGTACTAATGCACTTAAATGATTTGAGAAGGTATGGATACCTCCCAAGTGATATTGCTTTGATAAATTTTCACAGTAAAAGGCCAATGGCTGGATCTGTGAATGTACTTCAGCACATTGGAACAGATGCTTCCACCTCCAGAATCACAGCCCTCGATCCCTGATTTCAGCTACCACTTCTCCCTGCAATCACCTATGGACTACAGAGGTCAATTTTAGATCTCTTGGGCATTTAGACTTCTACTGCTGAGCTTGAGCAGGACTGTCTTCATCCTAACAGAGTTATGAACTAGATGTCCAGATCTCCTCAGGAACATTAAACACATGGTTCCCCTGCCAAAAGCTGTCCATCTGGTAAATACACCCAAATATATGTTGAGCTCTGTACAAAACTTTGCCAGATAAGCTGGCATCGGTACCTTCCCCATTTCATTGTCTTCTCCTAAATTCATCCACTATTCAGAATAAGAACTGTAAGAAAGAAGAGCAAGATCTATTGAATTCCTCCCCTAAGAAGGATTCAAATTCACATGTATTCCCTGCCAGAAGAGCAAGCTAATTGCCAAGCAACAGGCAATGTTGGAGCATGATGGTGACATTTCTCTGGCAAGAAAGGCCTCATAGAAGCCAGAATTATTCAGACATTAATAAACCAGAGGTTTGTGGCGTCAAATATGTTTCAGAGAGATGCAGTGCACAGCTCTCAAATGCTGGGAAATCTACATTCTAATCTCTGCTAGTGTTTAGTAACAAACAGTAACCAGCTAAGATTTATTTTCTTTCCCTCTACTGCAGACTGAAGCTTCTATATTACACCAAGAAAACATGCACACAAAGTCCAAGGTCAAATGAGAAGTTTATAGGTCAGGAGTTGCAGTAGTGTGTGACATCAAAAGCATTTCAAGTAACCCTATTTCTTCTCCAGATTGTTTGAAAATGTTTCTCTTCACTACTCTCCTTACTTACCTACATTAACAACACAGTGCCCTCTGTGTAACTCCCCCTCCCGAGAGAGGCAAAGTTGTATCATGTTTTTCATCCCTCATTACTATCTGTTCTCATTACCTCCATCTTTATTGGACAGATTACTTTCAAAACATAAACATCAAGAAGCTGATTATCTCAATTTGGAAGCAGAGAAAGCTGGGGTCACAGCAGACCTGACTATAGCAGAATGGTTTCATCTTCCTCATTCTCTACCATGTGCACCCATATACAAAATTGGAGAAGCCCTGAAGAAAGCACCAGGATGTAAGAAGCAATAGCAGTAGGCAGTGCTAAACTTCAAAGGGAGCTCATACACCCATTCAGAAAACTGCAGCTTATTTCAGACAAGTGGAGAAACTGAGACACAAGTCAACCAAGTGGCCATCCCAGAAAAGAAATCGAATAGCTGAGAAAAGATCCAAGACAATTTGCTTGGTGTCATAAACTTCCACTTCACTCCTGAGACCACCCTTTCTTTCTCCAAAGCAATATGAATTTGATTAACTGATCATCAGCTTGAACTACCTCTACAGTTCCATGAATCTGAGTCCATTCAAACTTTAAAGAGCAATAAGAACATCATACAAGTACATCATCTCCACTTTAATCATGACACAGGGAGAGCCAGGAAGTGCTTCTCTCCCTGGTATTTAATTGATGCGTAGAATTCAAGTCTTTTTGATAGAATAGTGCCAAATTATTTTTGGCTCATCAAGTTTCATACCTTTTGGCTGGATAACTGCCTTGACAACTGACCTTCTGTCTGTTCTCCAGTTTAAAGACTGATCTTATCTTATGTCTCCATGAAGCAGATGGAGATGGAAAAAACCCTTTTTTCAAAAGGTAAAGATGGTAAAAAAAAAAAAAGAATTTGGGAAGTACAGGAAGATAAATTCGTTTGTGCGGCATCTCGTTTCACTACTAACAATTATTATTATTACTACTACTATTATTATTTTATTGTTACTGCAAGTCCCCTATACTGCTCAGGCTGCCTGGAAAGCGTTTACTCTCTGACACTTCCTCAAAGGCATCTACGACAAGGAGTCTAACACAGCACAAACCAGCTAGGTTCTGCAAGGCCATTTCCGGGTGGAGAATGATTTTTAACTAATGCTGTGTACTGGAAAACACACACACACAGATCCAGCCTATACATGCCACCTGTGCAATATGTCTCAAAACAGAAATCTAGCACCTAGAGGGCAGGCTAACACTCTGGCAAAATGACGTCTCACACAAAGTGCAACTTCAGATGTGCAAGTTCTTGCAGGGATATCGTGTGTCCAGCACTTTGCAGACACACCCAGTCACTCTTTATTACTTAAGGTCTCATTTGCACATAAACTACCTGAAGGAGTAAATGAACATACCTGGAAGGCACAGGGCAGCATGTTAAGTGCACACACTTTTCTCTCAGTTACTTTAGCTGCTCGAGTCCAGCATTAAGCAGAAAGGTCTCAGCTGTATACTGTACCGTTCTTCATCTGAATGTGTAGAAGCACTTCACCTTCACCAGTCACAACATTCCTACATGACTTTCATGCATATTCAAGTTTATATTTATCTCTCGATTTTTGGAAGAAGGAATTACTTGAAAAATACCCACAGTTTGAATTTTGGGTTAATTTCCTGGGCAAACCTGCCATGGGATTTTCAGTGCTTGTTGCACAGACTTGCATAAATGGCACAAGGAAAATGAAGGATTTATCTGAGCACCAGCTGCTGCTTCCCTTCGCTGCTTCTCTCCTTGTTCTCACACAGAATCCCACTGGGGTCAAATTAGATGAGGGCTAGATGAGCAGATAATCTTAGGTTTAGCAGATTCACCTAAGATTTAGGAAACCTGTATTTTTAATCCAATATGTGTTATTAGTTGCAACTTGATCTATCACTCATTTCAGTTTCTCTATTTATCCTCTGCTTGTCTCATTTGATGAGTTTTTGCTGTTCAGTTTGCCTGTGGTAGTGTCACAACAGACAGCCCAGTCCTGTTCCCTCATCAAAGGTCTGCTTGTGCTGCTGTGACCTTATTTATTTTACACTCAGTCATTTGTGCACAGTATTCCTTCTCTGTAAGGCTGAGAGAACTCACCTGTCCTGTACTGGGAATGCTAGAGAGGGCTTTGAGGGAGAAGCAACCACACTGTGACAAACCTGCCTCCATCCTTACTGCAGAGTTACATAGCTAACGTTCAGTTTGCTGCAGTCATCCATAGATGACTCAAAGCTAAGGCAGGATTAGTAAACAGAGCTGCACTTCCCAACTAGCAATCTGAGGATTTTGTAGGCTTTTGTAGAAATGACCTCGCGGTGACTTTTGAGGAATAATATATTATAAAAACACTATGAGAAAAATAATTATATAGGCTTGATTGTAGTGGAAGAAACTCCTCTGTATCGTATCGTAACTTCCCAGGCCTCCTTTGTTTCATTCATTTTCCTCAGAATTAAATGATACTCATTTAAAATTACTAGGTTCATGAAGCATAATGTAAAATTAAGGGGTATGTCAACCTAAAATACACAGTTCTCCATCAGAGCAATTAATTGGTGAAATTAGTCATTGTTTCATAAACTCAAAGCAAGTAAAATATATGTTTTCAATTGACAAAAATGTCACCAATATCCTTTAATTATTTTTCCAACTAAGTCATTAGTATTTTCTTTACTCTTATAAAGAAAGGCTTTTCACAGTATAGTATTAGCTTGCAGATATCACCACCTCTGCTTCCCAGGTTGACTCCTTCCCTTTTTGTGCTGAACAAATAGCACTAAAATGCAGCAATTAAGAATAAAGGCCACCCTCAGGCTGTACATGAGTGGCTCCAGATTTACCACAGCATGAATAAAAGCAGGATTGGGCCTATCTTTCTAACCAGGTTCCCATTATTTCCTTTTCTTATTTTGCCTGTGATTATTGTAGGGCCATGTCATGGGCTGGGGTTGGGCTGATCACTAACAAATGCTGGACATTCTCTGTTAACACCTCTCCCCTCCCAGCAGAGGAAGGGAGAGAGAATAAGGGGAGAGGATTATGGGTTGGAAAAGAAAACTAAACCAGCTTTAATGAAACAATAACAATAAAAGATGATAATAATAATAAAAAATAATAAAATATATATAAATTTATACAAAACTAATACTGAACCCAACCCCCCTGATGACCACTACTGATGCTGCAGGGCAGGCACTGGGGAAGTCCCAGGCTGTACTTGGCAGCAGACATGAACTCAGGAGCTGGATATAGGAACACACAGATCAGGATCACAGACAGAAGAACAGATAGAGTCCTCATATGTTGGCCATCGAAGAAGAGGATCAAACCCTTGTCATCCCTCAGTTTTATACTGAATATGATGTATCTGGGATGGAATACTTAGTTGATCAGGTTTAGGTCACCTGTCCAGTTCACTCCTCCATGCAGGTGTGACCCTTTCACATACTTGCAATGCTTTCAGTTACAGCTCTTCAACATAGGGTGCAAGATTTAGCAGTATTGGTTGCCATAGGAGCAAGTATTAGCAAGAGCCTTTCTGCATAACATTTCATGGAATTAAGTATAGACATCAAGCACTGTCACTGCTAGAAGCAGACACTCTGGAAAAACATGCTGTTGATTTCAGAAAGTGCAGTTACTTAGAAGAGACTTAACTGAAAAGTAAAATCACTAAATAGAATTAATTCTGGTTTAGCTCAAACCAGGACAGGCCATAATGAACCCAATCCATGCTTTTCAAGTCAAAGGTAAGAAGGAATTATTATTTTATATTTTCTTGATATTTCTTCAAGATTTAGGATTGTTTCAGTAGTTCATTAGTTGCTGACTGCTCCAGATATACATGATTTGAAAAAACGTGCTTTAAAGAGAACGCTCTGCCACTGAAAACATCCAGGGGCTGAGAACATGCTTTGATTTAATGCCCACAAATTATCACTCTGAAGTCAGTTACCACTGAGCACAGGTCATGTGCATTCAAGAAGCTGTAACTCATTTGTTGTGCTACTTGTGATCTCGTAATATTGACTGACTGAGAAAGAGCTTTTTGACCCTTCTACAGCCATTGTTAATGAAAATGAGATTTGACCCTGTGAAATTGGAGCTTCAGCTTGTGCTTTCAAAATTAAAACATCTGTATTTAATCCTACTGCCAAAAATCCAGCCAGAGATATGGTTACAAGCTGTAGCCCACAGAGGAATTGCACCTCACAAGAAAGACATGGTCAGAAACTTTCAAACAATGCAAATTTTCATTTAAAAACTACTTTAAGCCTGAAATAATTCACCTGAAACAGCTATGGTATTACAAAATTCTAGAGCAGTGTCTAAGACAGCCTTGCTGGCATCTGTAGGAAGTGAGGCTAGTGGCACAACAACTATCCATGCTGTTTTACAAAGCAGAGATACCTTTTAAAAGTACCCGCTGCTGGGCACTGCAAAATCTGTGCATCAGTCCTCCATGGCTGCCTGCGGAGACCTTATCTTTGTGCCAGGGTCTGTCAGTAGCTGCAAGTGCCATGAACGCTCCTCCAGACTGACCCACTTCGCCAGAATCTAGAGAGGACAGAAAGAGGAAATGGCTTCCATCAAACTTGGGAGAAAATTAACAATTCAACTTAGTAATCTTTCAGTTAGCTCATTTAACCGGGGAACTGCAACAGCCTAAAGATATCTGCACGGATGCCACACTGGAGTAGTAGCTCATCACCAAGTCACAGCATGACCACATACATGTTCAACCGCCCGAGTCCTTGCAGACATGCCTCTAGGAGCTCAAACCTCACTGAGAATCAGTATGTTTCAGGAGTCTGAGGTATTTTGTTCCCTATAAGCCATACTCTTTTTCGGTCTTACTATGAATTGCTTTAAATGAATACACATCAGCTAAGGGAATTCCATTCCTAGACTGCTTGAAGGGTCAGGACTCTTACTTCAAAATTAATTAGTTAACATTAATTACTCAACAACAGTTATAAAACATTTAAAAGGAAAAGAAATATTCGAAAAACCATTAGTAAATACATTCCTCAGGAAATTATTTAATTAGTGTTTAATTACTATAAAATAAATTTATTAGCGACTAAGTGTTAATTATGTAAAGCACCATTTTTAAACTGCTGGTGTTATTCATAATTTAAATAACTACTTTTATCTATGTGTTTATTTTCCAATGTTAAGTGTGTCATCTCTCCTTAAGGGTAGAACACAGAAATGCTTTATACACAGGACTGATTGCTGTTCTTGCTTGACCTCAGCTGCAAGCCTGGCATCTTAGGTACCAAGACATGATTCTTAGACCTTTGAAGTTAAAAAGCAGCTCTCTTATACGCTACCAGAAAGTAGTTTCTGTCATCTATGCAAACTCCTTGATTGAAGAAACAGGTACTGATTAGCCAAGATATTCTGCATATTCAATAGCTGCTTCAACGAGTTGCATCAAAGATCAGATTTGAATCCAGGTCTCTTGTCACTGGTTTCTGACCACTTCAGAACTGGGATGACTTCACCAATAGCACCAGGAATCCTTTGTTCCCTATAAAACCAGCCCCTGGCCACGATAACACTCCTTTGACAGAGTGTTACAGTGAATAATAAAATATAGGACTATTTCTGTGAGAAGTTTGGAGAGGGAGAAGGTGATTCCTATTTTATTTTGGTATGTTTGCACTTCGTGAGGTGTACTGGTGATTCATGCAACACCATTTGTGTTCTGCTTAGGAACAGAAAACTATTAATTTCCCCCAAGTTTTTATATTGGACAAATTATATGGACGAATTGCAAAATAGTTGTGTTTAGTGCCAGATTATCCAAACCATTGGGAATAACAGTGGAATACAGTGGTCTTTGAGGAATGAATATAACTCCTTAGTTTTCCAAAGGTAATCTGGTGTCACCTTAGGTCTCATTCCAGTCTTCCATCTGTTTAAAGGTGTTATAGAGCAGCCTGACTCCTACTAGGTTTAATTACATTTCTTGTCTCACAGATATCTAGTTATGATCTTTTCCAGAATTCATTGCAATTTCAAGATGAAGCAGGAGAGAAAAAAGCCAGTATTTGCTCATGACCCAGATTGCTCAGTATAAAAAAAAAAAAAGTTTTCCTGCTGTTTTTTAATTGGAACCATCTGTTACTCCATTTCTTTTCTGTGAAGAACAAAATATTTAAACTCTGGTCTAGGTGTCATCTGTACGTAGCATGAAAAGTTAGTGCTTAAGTTTTGGGTTCAAAGGTGTTAGGAGACATTGCAGCTGATATACTAGGTATTGGAATTGTTATTAGAGACAAGGAAAATCCTACAAAAACCTTGTTAAAATTCTAGAATAAAATTTGTCTTTTTTTTTCTTTCCTAATATCCTTTGCTGAAAATATTTGTGTGGTTTTGATTTCTTTTTTCATCCCTCCTCTAGTCAGGCAAAACTCCCTTTCTTTTGGTGTTTGGAAACATTCCAGCTAATTTTTTTTTTTAATATTTCTAAGGATTGAGAGTCTACAGCTTCTCTGGGCATCCTGATGCAGGGCTGAGCCACTGTCATCGTGATGTTCTTCCCCTCATATCCAACCAGAATTTGCCTTGCTGCACCTCATGTCCAGCTCCTCTCAAATCCTCGTAATTTGAGAATAGTCTGAGTTAACTTCCTAATGGGTGGTTATAGAGAAGATGAGGACAGAAGATACTCTGCTTAGCCTTCTCCTCTCCGGACCGAACAAACACCTCTCCTAGCACATCCAGGCCCTCAACCATCTTGGTGATCCTCCTCTGAAGTTCTTCGAGTTAGTCAACACCTTTTCTATACTGGGAAGACCCAAACTGGACATAGCACTCCAGATGTGGTCTCTCAAGCACTAAATAGAAGGAATCAATCCTTCCCTCCACCTGCTGGCTGAGCTCTTGCTAACACAACTCAATGCCCAGCTAAATTTTCATAGCCAAAAGTAAAATGTGGCATAATCCCACTAAAAATAGATAAGAAAATTACCTAGGATCAGAGATTGAAAATATCACATTAACATATTGACTGTATATGAAATCGGAGCACAAAGAGGTCTAAAACAAGAGAAAATATTTTATATAATGTATTCATTTTCAGATCAGAAAATATCAGTGCAAGTAAATTCCACCCAGAGTGCAAAGATGTAATCATCTGTGGTAGTTTACAGCTAGTATCTCATTGCTATTTCTGAAATAATGTTATTGTTCATTTCCTTTTTTCATCTCTCTTTCCCCCAGAGATGATCATCCATTAACACTGGGGCCACTGAAGAGGAATGGGGGGAGCGATCATCCTGTAGATCAAATGAATGAAATTATTAATAAGGAAAAAATGGTTCCTGCATTCATCGAGAAACATCTAAAAAATAACTTCAAGGTTAATTTTGCTTGTATTGGAGAATCATATTGCTACAGATTTGCTAGTAGATGATATTTATGATCACCTAGCATTTCTTATCTTAATATCTTTTCCTTTCTGGTCTCATCAGCAGGGTATTACTGAATTAAAAAAATATATACACTGTATATATGAAATTACCATGCAAGTATATTCTGTTTCAAAAGCCCTTTACAGAAACTTCTACTCTAGGTCAGCACAGAGGCAGACAAGGTATGTTTCCTGGGGTCTTTTATCACAATAAATCTATAAAGTGTTTCATCTGTAAAAAAAAAAAAAAAAAAAAAATAAAAAAAAATAAAAAAAATGCACTACATTGATTTTGCTTCCTAAGTATTCTGTCAAACTTCATATTTTGGGGTATAGCAAATGTGAAGTATTTTAAAATATTAACTTTCCTGCAGCCAGCCAAGGCATGCTCTGAAGTAAGACAGTGTTCATACTGACATATCACTGACAGCAGACAGCTGTTGGGATTTTTTTGCCAAAAAATGTTTGATGTCTTTATAATGATACCTGTTTTTTCCACTGACAATGACAATAAAAGTCAGTTACAGTATTTCTTCTTCTTTGCTGTCTCTCTTTGAAATGCTGAGTAGAACAAATATTTCTTTGTCAGAAGGCAGAATCACTGAAAATAGTAAGGCAGAAGAAGACACAAAAATGGAATATTCATAAGGTGTTTGCATTTAACGTGATGTAAATTCCTCCTAGTATTACTGCTTTTAAATACCAAAGTATTTTGGATCAGCCTGTCATTCATTTCCTAATTCCACATTAAAATAATTACATGGATTATATAGTAATGTTCAGTCCTTTTTTTTTTTTCCCCTGAATGGAACATACAATTTCCATCTTATCCCCCCCCTTTTTAGAAAGTTCAGTACAGAACTTTAGTATACGTAGCCTAATGAAAATCTCCTGTGAATACTCCGTTCAGGCAGAATCAGCTTCATCTACCTTTAAACACTGAAGTGAGGCAACTAAGTGTGAAACAGATGCCTGAAATAAGCTGTACAGTCGATGATGAGAGGTGGGTACTCCTAGATTGATTCAACTCATTTAAAATACCACCTTATTTAAAATATCACGTTATTTAAAATATGTGTCTAAAGTCAGATGAATCTGAATCAAAAAGCTCTGTTATATAAGAAAGATCAGGAAAGGATTCAGTGTTAGAAGCAAAAGGGGACAATTGTTGACCATGCTGCCTACCTTACAGCACTGGCAAAATCTCAGGATAAAATATTCCTGCTGACTGTCTCCCATAGCGGGCTCAGATTTAGTTTTAGATTAACATTTTTTCATTAATGTGGCTGAAAACTTTTGCTCACCCCTAATAGATAGCACAGGGTGTTGGTGAAATAATTTTAGAACTCTGTAGACAGAAATGCATTAGTAGCAGCACCAAAAAATATTACAGCAAAACAACGAGATGTACTCCAGTCTTGGAGTTTCCAAACACAGATTTATAGTTTCATCTATGGTCTAACTTCGTTCTGAACACCAGTTATATTATAGCTGCAGACCAGCTCTGGGAAAACAGAAATATCATATTTGGAAAAACCATAGCACAGGGAGATTAAGGTCAAGGCCTTCAAAATAGGTAATTTTGGTCCCTTGTTTCTAGATTCAGTTTATTGGATTTAGCTTCCACAACGGAGGCACCTCAAAAATTTAGAATCTTAAAAATGTGTCCTAAGTGGCTTTCCATGGTGATATAGGAAATCTCCAATAACCCCTAACATGGAACCCAAGTCTCCTTACTGCTTACCCACCAAGTAACAGTAAAAACACTACAAAAAGTAGAGTGACCGACACTGCTGTATTTACATATTTAGCTCAAAATAGCTATTGGTATTGTCTATTTGGAAGGCTATTTCTGAAGAGCTCCTAAAACATTTTGGCTTTTAAGCAGTCGTACCTTTCCTTTACTCACCTGTCAATGGGCAATTGTCTACTAACGGTATCATATTCTCAATTTGTTAAGATCAGCTGCACCACATGCTCCTCTCCCATCTACTCAGCCTTTGAGGGCCACCCTGGCATTTGATTTGGTGTTAAGGGTGTGATCTGTGTTAAGGCTTGTTGATAACTTTACCCAGACATCCAAATCAGAGTCACAAAGACCTAGCATAACAGTCCTGCATTATTTCCATGACTCTGTCTGTTGATCAGCAACAAAGTGAGTCGAAAGGGAAATACTGACTTAAAAGCTAGTAACTGGAACGAGTTAATTTTGTTTTCATTTCCCCTTACTTTGTAATAATTTGTAGTGTACAAGTAGGTTATGTGCTTTGTCTTTTCATTTCCCTGGAAGCTACTCTCAGGAAAAAAACACATCGGAAGACAGACTCTGTGCTCAGCCACACCATTAAGATCTATATCCCAAGACCACTGTGCATTTTCCTTGATGTGAGACTGAAGACAAAAGCATCATCTCAGAACAAACATCTACTTTTTTCTGCTGGGGCCCACAGAAATCCCACTTCCTCTAGTTCTCCAGACACTGCTCCTGAAGCCCTGTGGAGCTTCTGGGCCAGTTCTGTGGCAGTTGTTAACAACAAAAGCAAGAACAACTTGTCAAGAAGGACTTCCTTGATTCCTTGGGGCTTTTAGATGGGAGAGGAATGGGGAAAAAGGGAAATAAGCTCTTACAACTCCCCTAGCAAGACTGAGAATGACATTTTAAAGTGTTTAGGTACCTAGAAATGGACACGAGCACCTAGTGGGACTCTCATAAACAGTCATGGACCATGATCCCTGTAAAATCAACTAGGCAATTGGGGAAAAAAAAAAAAAAAGTCCTTTCAGGGACCTATTGAACCTATGAGACACCTAAATGACTAGGAATTTGGCCTATATGTATCATACCTTTAGTGGGATAAACTGCCTTTAGCTACACTGCTGGTAATCTGTGGTCACTCTGCTGTGGTCACATGCAATGATGGCTTTTCTGAAAGGAAATCTTTTCCCTACAGATAGTGCCATCAAAACCTGGCTGAAGGCATCAGTGTGTATTTCAGTTCTGCTCTCCTTTTGATTAGCTTGGATTTGTGTGATCAGGAGATAGTAT
This sequence comes from Leptosomus discolor, assembly GCF_034619465.1. Taxonomy (NCBI): domain Eukaryota; kingdom Metazoa; phylum Chordata; class Aves; order Leptosomiformes; family Leptosomidae; genus Leptosomus; species Leptosomus discolor. The sequence continues at coordinate 15,150,911 of NC_141395.1, read as the reverse complement.
TTAAACTGGAGGGTCTGTTTCATCAACGTAGGGAAAAGAAGGAAGCACCATGGCCAAGTCCTTTAAAGTCTCATTGCCTCAGAGCATGATTTATTATTTGAAATGGAGAGACATGAATAACAAAATAAAACTTCACTGACAAACTGCTGGCTGCAATTCCCAGAAACACATCTTCCCCCTGGATCCCCCCTTTTTCTTTTCACTTTATAACTCCCAAGACACAAGATATGAAGAAACTCTTTAAATCTTTCGTGGTACTTTACTCAGGATATGCCTATACTGCAGTCTGCAGTGTTGTGTGAATACACTTGAGGTTGCTTTATATGAGCTAGGTTAGATCCTGAGACTCAGTCGCCTTGCAGTAGCACAATGCTCAGTATGTGCAAATTCCCGCTGCTTCTTGAGGTTACAGAGGGATTTATGCTAAGTAACCAAACACAGACACCCTCCTCTGGTGGGGGAATGACAAGGGGGAAGAGAAATGGTGCATTTCATCCACATTGTTAAAAAAAAATTACAAGGGGGGCCAGCCATAGACATTTTTTGAAAAGAACATGTTTCCGTCAGAAAATGATGATTAGACCTACACCACAAGAGTCCTTAGGAAAGCAATGAATTGACTGGCATTTTCAATGACAGCTAAGAAAGCCTAACAAGTAAAGGTTTTGTTTATTCTATATCATGTCTACTGTTCTTCTGTTTTGTATTTCTGTTTGAATAAATTGAATCAGTGCTTACAAAACAATTGCTTCTTAAACTGCATTGCTTTGTTTTTAAAGAACTACTTCACAGGAAATTTAGAGCCCTTCTAGTTACAGTGCAAGCAGGGATCTGCGCAATGTACCGCAGGGGGACTGAATGCTGCTCTTCGTCTTTTTCTTCAGTCTCACCTTAGATACCAGCTTGATTATTCCACTTGTGCTCTCCTTTACAGAATTTGACCCACAGACACTTAAATGAAAATTTACTGCAGCTATACAGCTCTGGTTTACTAGCACTGTAACTGAGTAGTATCTCAGTAGAAGCTGCCATAGCCCTGATACTTCCCAGTAGGAGCTTCATTTGGATATTATACAGCAGGATGGAGGTTTGGATGGATGCTTGAATGTACGCTAAAGCCTTCTAAATTAAACAATGAAAAAATAAAATAAAATTAATATCCAACCTCAGCTTTTCCACTTCCATAGCTATTCAAAGGCAAGATACCTTCTTTTTAACCCAATACACGTTGCTCTGTCAGACTACCAGCTTTTTAAAATATAAAGAAGTACTTGAAATACTTTAGGGGTCATTTTCACTTCTCTGCATTACAATATGACAATGACAATACATCTCAGATCACACTGTCAGCTCTCTGTTAAAATAGCCTTTCCTTGTATATGATGAAACTTTTCCTTCATGTAGCCATATGATTATTGATATGAATGACTTTTCCATTGCAAACCTTAGCTGGTGTCAAGAATTTATAAACACAGAACAGTGACGGAGCCCCTGCCTCAGCTCATTTGGTAAGAACTGAATTTTCACTGATATGAAGAGATGCAACTCACCACAAAAATTAATGAGATACTGCTCCCAGGGTCGCTTCTAAGTGCCACAATGCTATTTTGATTAGTACTGAAACTTGTGACCTCATTGTGGGCACAATCCATAGTCATTATACAAGAGACTATGTTCTCCAAGATAAAGGACACAATCTTGACACAATCAACACTGTCCCATATGCAACTTCATTCCCACATACTCATGAGATGAATCACATAAGAATTCTTACTGGGGAAATTATTAGACTTCTGCTTTGCAAGACTAGAGGTATCAGGACCTCTTCAGGTACTACAACTGCAAACTGCTAATGCTTTTCTGACAGAAGGAAAGACAATGATAAAAACAGGAATATGAGCACAAATGTGGCTGAGTGGCTTTACTCCATCTGATAATATTTTTTTGTAAAGCAGAAAAGGACAGAATCATGAATACTGCCATAATGAAGGCATCTAGAAATAGGAAAGGGAATTAAAGACATTTGCAGCTGAGATTGGCAAAGCCAGGAACACCTGTGTTTCATTTATCCATTTGTTTAATACTGTATGGTCATTATTTTAGTTGACCCAAAGAGGACTAGGCTACTTGTTAGCTACATCACATTACATTCTTTGCTAACAATAATCTGGATATCCCCAAAGTCCAAAGAGATACATGGGACTGATATGCTGTTAAAAGGTCAATACTTGCCTCTGGAATCTGAAAGTAAAAAGTCCTATAGATATTCAGAATACATACAATATCCCATCAAGGACATTAACTGTTCGACTTTTTAAAGATACAGAAAACTTCGGCTGTCAGACATTTCTATCATAAGGAAAAGTGAGTCAACAAATACATATAGACAGACCTGCAGTACTGAATTTTATTACTATAACTGGTCTCTAATACACTGTAAAAATAAAACGAGAAATAAACACACAGAGCAGACTGAAATTTTACAGTTCTTTCTACATATGCATAGAAAAACATTGCAGTAAAAAATCAAAGTTAAAGGCAGTTTCAGGATCTGTGCTGGTTCCAGAGTCCCCAAGCCAATTTTTGAGAAGCACATATTTTCTATTATATACATTTTTTCCCTCCTCTATGACTACCTGAGATACCCACACTAACAACAGGATGTTGTCTGGCTAATTATACAAAGGGATGTGGAAAACTGAATGAACACAAGGTCAAATGGAAAAAGGAAACGTACTGCAAAAGTACAAAGGAACTATGTTTTTCTCTAGTATTACTTATACACTTAATTGATAAAACTTGAAGTGGAAAGATGGTCCCATGTTTCAAATGATGGGCATGGATTCTGACAACTAAACTCAGTTCTCTTGACCTCCTGTTTAATCTGAAGTTAATTCGCTTTATTTATCTGAACATTATGGATATTGTTCCCTTCCTTTCTGGTTCATCTACTTAAACTTTAAACTCTTCAAGGCAGAGAATCTTCTCACATTATATATATGTCCAGCAGCTGACACAGAGATGTCCCTAGCTGCTGATCTATAAATGTAATGTTATCCCCATTCTTTCCTTTATTTCCTCCAGCTGAAATCACAGAAGCTTGGCTAGCTCACCTTTTCCAGCCTACTGACTTGTGCCTGAGGAGTGAATCCTCCCTTACCAAACTGAAGCAATTGAAGAGAGCCCCATTCCCTTTACATGTGTGTTCCCAAGGTTAACCCTCACCATTGACAACACAGATGCTCAGATTCATTGAACAGGGCTAGAAGGGACCTACGGAAATCATCTGGTCCACCTCCCCTGCTCAAAGCAGGACCAAGTTCAAAGCCAGATCAAGCTGCTCTGGGTTTCATCCAGTCAGCTTCTGAATTCCCCCATGGAATCCATAATCAATTTTTATGCACTGAATATTTTTTTTTTTTTTTTTTTGGTGGTGATGGCCATTTTGGGGTTTTTTTAGTGTTTTGGTTTCTTCTTCCCTTTGTGGAAGACATTCTTAAATCTTAGCCTTCAGACTGGTTTGGCTTTTAACCAAATTTTCTGAGGTGATTTTAATGCTGACTAAAAGCTGACTGTAAGTTGACACAGTCAACTGTATTTTTCTCTCTCTCGGTATTTTTTCATTTTGTTGTGTAAAGTTAATGAAAATTTCATATAAGAAACTGTTTCCACATGCAGAAAGAGTGACCTCAAGTTTCATCCTTATATTCTTAGCCTTGTTTCTAATTTTTCATGCTTTTTAAATTAATCATGTTAATTTGTAAAAAGTCAATTGATATAAAGGTAATGGGGTTTTGAGAAAGCTGTTAACAGTAATTTCCTTAATTAACAAATCATGTATAAAATCATGCTCGCTATAAACACTGCTGTGGAGCAAATGCAGTCTATTAAAATTCATAGGAAGGCATCATGTTCTGCTCTGTCAAAAATGTTTAACTGCTGATGAGCAGGTTTTGAATCCTGAAAGCTGGTAAAATGCATCGTCCCCTCTTGTATACCCATTAAACTCTTCCAGACTGTGGGCTACTTGGGTCCTAACCTGTCAACTGCTCTGATATGCACTGGAGTCCTATATAGCTAAAGGGGATGTGTCATATCACATAATGTACTTAACAGGATACCATTTGGAAGTTAGTGGCGAGTGTCCTGCTTGTGGGAGGGGGCTAGAAACTCTTAGGAATGGTGATAAAATCAAGCAGCAGGATGTTATTAGGATATGTTGAATTGGAAGACAGGGCAGAATAGAAAAGTACAGCACACCATGACCAGCTCCTCCAGTTTCAGAGGAAATAGAGTATCTTTAAATCATTACAGGAGATGTAAAATAGATGTTTTATTGTAGCAAACCATCTGTGCATTGATGAACCAGTTTATGAAATACACCAGTTTCAAGTTGTCTTATTAGGGCCCTTCTCACTCTGCTAGGTAAGCATGACAGATCTGCCTTTGAGCCACTGTTACCAGCCAGGGCAAGAGCTGGTCAGAAGCCAGGGACACATTAGAGATCTTTCCATTCACCAGGCTGGATCTACTTCCTTTGGAGTGATACAGCTTTAATGAAAAGAACAAACCTGCTCTGATTTACTCCATGAAAGAAATTACTTTTTCTTTCTGCTTCCTTTTGCATTTGATTTAGTGCAACAGTTTGCTGTTGCCTTTTATGGTGATCACTAGCTTGCAATGACCACTACAGTAGCTGACAGGTTTCAGATCTTGCTTTGCCAAATTCAGATCCAGACTTGAGGTATCAGAGACTTCATTATTCAGTTATGACCAAAGGCAACAGACAGGATCACCTTTCACAGTGATATGAGAACTATGATGTAGAGATGAATTAAATCAGATTTTCTGGTGGATAATTTGTAACAAAGGCAAAGGCCAGGAAAATTGTGTATTGATGCAAAATTAGGCAGTTCCCACAAATATAGTTCCTGACTAACCATATAAGATGTCTGCAAATATACAATAAATTATTTATATGGTCATGACAGCCGTGATGGTAAACATAAAAATTAACTTTTTCACTTAAAAAAATAATTCAGTCTCAAATCTCTCAGGATTGTTGTCTCAACATAACAAGCACTCGAGAGCAACATCATTTAATCTGTTTGCACTTAGTTTCCACCAGGCTATGGTTCCTAATCATCTATATCACCTGCAGAAGCCACTTTCAGTAGTTGGCACTATTTGGCAAAAAAACCCAAACAAAACAAAACAAAAATTCCCCTGGTCCACAAGCAAGGTGTGCAAACTGCTCTATATTACATGAACTTGCTTGTTCATGCCAACAGCTGCGTCCATTTTTCTGTTCATTTACAATCACCACACAGAGCAGGGAATCATGGGGAGAGCTGTTTCCACGTCAGCTTTGAGAAACAAAAACTTTTCTAACACTAACTGGACATCATTTATTATAATCTATATAGCATGCATTCAAGGTCATGGGCATGTTCCAGCAAAAGTTTGGTGATGGCCATCCATATCACCAGCTTGGACACTCCTGAATGTTGTTACTGCTTCTGAAACTTTAGATCTACCGTGGACTAAGGATGTTTAAAGAGAATCCTGACTTCACTTGAGATGAGTGTGACAGAGACTGCCCTTTTCTCAATTTGAAGTCTTTCTACATATGCAGTACCAGTCACTGTTAGCCTGTTTTCTGTGTCAGTCCCTCTGGTACAGCATACTTAAAGCCAAGAGAGGATGAAGGCAAGGTTCTTGAAATCTGGGACACTTGCCTAGAAAAGCCATGGATGCAACTGAGCCAAAGTCATAATGTTGGACGAAGATTCACTACACATCTGGTTTCTGCCTGCCAGCCATCTGTTAAGTGGATTGGGTGTTGGCTGGAAAACCCCAGTTATCAAGAGAAAAACAAAGAGCTGTGAATTGGGAAAAGACAAGTGAGAAGTGAAAAGGCAATAAAAAAAGTAAAAAGGTGAATAATGGGAAGGTTATGAAGAGCATACTGACATTTTACCAGACCTTTTGTAGTCAACTCTTATTCTTAAAAAGCCAATTGGGTGCAAAATTCTCCTCTCAGGGAACAAGCAGCCTTGAAAAAAAAATTAAAAACATGGGAGGTGCTGCTCAGAGACACAGTAGTGACTATATAATACAATATGACCGGAAACATTTGACAATACGAATTATCCCTTGAGACATTATGTATATTGTGTATAGCATTACTTTACAAAAGTTTTACAAGACAAAATCTAGTCCAAGGTAAAAAAAATATGGATGTGTATGTGTGTCTATATATGTATAAATATATATCACTCTGCAGTTTCACTGAATCTGTATTGAGCTGCACAAGCCAAGGAGATGGTTGCTTAAGATGAAAGGGATATAAATTATAGCCATATTCCAAAGAAAAATGAATATCAATATACAGCTTCCACGCAATACTAGTATCATTGATTTTTGACAATAGTCTGCATATGAATAAGCTATAGTTAATACTATAGGAAGTTATAACACTCCCTCGTGTAAGTACTGCTTATTTGTTACCACGCTCTGCTACTGAGTGAACGGCATCTTCGGTTGCTGGCTGCCATGAAACTCAATCATAGTGCTCTATGTGCCATGTCGCAGTAATTGTTTGGCAAATGACTGCAGCGTGTGTGTGTGTGTGAAAGCAATACAAGTCTGCCTAAAATTCAAATAAAATGCTCAAGAAATCCTGTGACTCTTCATTATTCAGTGAATGCTACTCAGAGAATCTAAGGCCAGAAGAAACCACTGTGGTCATCTAAGCTGATTTCCCTGAAAACCCAGTCACAATACTAACCCAAATTAATTATTACTTGAATTAAATTCTGCCATGAAAACTAAGATATCTGATCTTGCTTCTTAGGAATTGCTTCTGATGAAGATCAGCCATTATCCCCATATTAATCACTTTCATTATTTAAAAAGAAGACTCTTCTTAATTTAATTTTTTTTTAACTTTAACTTTGTGTCAATAGATCTTGTATTTATGACAGATGGAAAATGTCATTAATATATATACATATATGCATGCATTTACGCTCATGTACACACAGATATGTTTGGTAGCTCCTAATAATAATCCATATCCTCCTTAGCTGCTTTTTATACATCAAAGTCTCTCACTATTTCTTAAATGTTAATTAAACAGGAAATACTGTTAGTCTGTTTCCACTGTTGATGAATGATGGCAAATTTATCTTTAACAATTATATAACAAAAAAGAAAAATAATTCATAATTTGACTAAAACAATTCAGATTTACTTTAGATTACTCATTTACAGCAGTAAGTTGCATAATACTGCGGTTTACTTTGGTTTTATTGGAATCAGTGTCGTATCTTCTATAGTTTGAGTTACATTCTGCACAAAACAGTCTATGTCAACACTTTGATAACAGTCTATGGGATTAAGAACAAATATATAGCAAGAGTTCACACATTCTTTTGAGATATTTTATCAATTTTTCTTTCAGTGTGCTAATCCCAGTATAACTTAAACTTGAAGTGGTATCAAGCTATCAGGAAAATGTAAGTGCCTCTATTTAATTTGTTAGTAACACTCAGACATTGATCTTGTGTCCCTTTCTGAGTGAGTATGCTCAGTCATGTCAGGGTGAGGTGTGTGAAAGATTTTTCAAAGAACAGCTTAGGTGATACACAAAATACACGGCTCTGAGGCTAGAATGGCCAAAAGACAGTGAATTACTTTCATTTTCCTGACTCATTTATGCCCTGGAGTAAAAATATTAACGTATATGAAGAGCTCATCTTTTTAAACATACACTAGGTGTTTGATTTTTTAAAAATTTCTGCTTGAGATCCTTCATTATTTTAGACCATATCATTTTTGACTTTGCCCCAAAGACTTTTAACCATTTCAGGAATGTAAGGATGGACCAGACTGTGACAGTCATACTTTAATCTCACTTTTTGTCCTACAAAACAAAGAAGTCATCTCTGCCAAACCATTCCCTGTTTGGTTGTTGTTGTTGTTGTGTTTTTTCTTTTCTTTTTTTTTTTAATTTTGTCTTCCAACCTAGGAAGCTCTGCTGCCTTTTTACTGGAGGCTTAGGCTCCACCAGTGCCTTGACTACTCACTCATTCTCCACTCTCCTGAGCATGCAGGGTGCAGCGGTCAACCTGCAGCTGCTCACCTGTTTCCCTATTACTCAGCCTTGGTATACCAGGCACATAGGCAAACAGCAAAATTATAACATGGTCCTCATTTGCTCAGGGTCTGTATCTCTGTTATACAAACCTCACGCCCCTAGTAAGCTTTCACATATATTCTCCGTGGATCTTTCATTAAGGCATATTTAGTGCTTGATTAATTTGTTAACAGGACAGAGTTATCTTATGACTCCATATTAATGTGCCCTAAGTAGGCTAAACATTAATAAACTTGAATGTGACAGTAAAACTTTAAGAGGCACAGTACCAGCTGAATTCCCCCTCCTTCAGATCAGATGTTGCATAATGACTAAACATTACTCGGCTATTTTATGTAAATGAAGGAGATGGGAAGTTAAACCTTAAGCAATTTAATATTTTCTTGATTGTATTTAATTTAGGATTAACTAACGCTGATTAAACAAGACCTTACAAGTACATCAACAGCCTACAATTAACATGCTGTCGGTAAACACTTGGAATCAGAACTTTTTGTCTCTCGCACCACAAGAAACATGTATTTCTTATACTTCTGCCTGCAATATCTAGTAGTTTAAATCATGAATTCTAGTGGATTATAAGTACTTCTGATGTGTCCTCAGGTATGTATTGTGAATAATAAAAAAGGTTCTAGTTCTAAAAAAATTTTAAAGTGTAGATATTTGATAGATTACACTACAGAGTCCTCAATAAATCACACCACCAAGTAGAACCGTGGAGAAGGCAGAGGTGGTTCACAACTAGTTTTCCAGCAGCAGCTTCAGAATGAAGGGCCAAAATGTGGAAATCAAAAGAGAAAAAGAAAAGGTGGTCTCACAAGGAGCATGCAGACTGTCTTTGTACTGTTTACAGAAAAACCTGCCTCACTTTTCTTGGAGAATTGCAAGGGATAAGGTTACGGGAATGGTCATTCAGGGCTACTGGAGCAGGGCTCTTCAATCTCCTTGCCAGCAAAAAATCAAAGCCCATTCCCAAACAAGGCTGCACCCAGGTGGATGCTGCTGCACTGGTGCCAGTGCACCCTAGTGCTCTTCTAACAGCAGCTGCCACCAATGATACTTTGTGTCCCAACGTGTTTCACATCCAGCATTCCGGTTGTCCTCCTTGAGTGTTGCAGGTCTGCTCACACATCCTTTCCCACTGTCTTTCTGCCAGTTGAACAAATTACTGACCCCACCTCCCTCCAGCTACGCAGCACAGCTTTTTGCTCTCCTTACCTCTGCCTGCTGAACCATTCACATGAATTCTCCTAATTTGTCTCAGGCAAAAATAACTGAGGTTAGCAAGGACCTGCTGCTTAAAGTGCTGTGGAAAATTTAGACCATTTTTACTTAAATGGGTGAAGAAGCAATTCTTACAAGCAACTGAGCTTGCCAGTCACTGAAGACCTCTAGCTTGGGTAGAAGTTTCAAGTAAGTTGCATTGACACCTAATGAAAACGCCCTAGCGCACTTCCCAGCTGCAATAAAAATGGGTATAAAGCAAGGCACCATAAGCTTCAGCAGGGGAGCCAAAAGCAACAAGTCCTGACAATATATCGATTTTCGTTTTTAAGGACCTGACCCCTTTCCTCAGAAGCGCTCTGCTTTGCTAAGGACAGTATGAATTACCAGGAATGACAACACGTTTCCCCTAGTCAGTCTCCTGTTCTCTGAAAAACTAGGTTTATATCCAGAAGCACTCAAATAATGAGCACAGTTAGGGGTGGAATAAAGACCCAAATCATGAATTTTGATTTCACTTATGAGCGTCCTTTCTATCCCTCTTGGTACTCGGCAATTGTTAAATGACATCCTCATTTCTTACTTATAAGTCACGTTTTTCTGAAGTTAAAATGATGCTGACATGGACCAGTCTGTGAAAGATTGACTATAAATCAGAATCACAAAGATCTTTCAGTAAAACTGAGATAGGTTCATCTGATATCTCCTTTGGGATTAGAGCTAGTAATATTACCCCTATATTTGTTTCAGATAGGAATTTGTAATTGCTTTTGGTCTTGACTTTACTTCTTAGATTTCTTTTTAATTTTAAGTAGAAAAAATATCAATTGATAAATAATTTTCAAGGAAAAATCCCCAGTGTTCTGAAAATATAACTTAGAATTTTACTTAAGGGTGATTTTTTGGTTTTCTAATAACTACGTTTAGGAGAAAGACAGACTTCTCTGGGTTTAAATAAAACATAATTTATTTTCTTTTTACCAGAATGAAATCTCTTTTCCTTCTTTCTGGTTTTCTTTTTTTTTTTTTTTTTCTTTTTTTCCCCCAGTGTTCCCTAAGGGAGTTGATCCCTAAGGATGGCATTGTAGACAGGTGAATGTTAAATAAGGGCTGCATTGCAGTGTATGTAGTTGCTTGGAAGCATTCAGTCTCAACTTTAAAGTTATTTTAACAGGTTTTTTGCCTTTCATTCGTTTTGAATCTACAGCCTGTAACTATATAAACCATCACATCAATTGCATAAAGTTATGTAGTGGAAAGACCTAAAATGAGTTCCACTGAAAATTTTAAAAACTCTTATTGCCTCTGCATACACTACTTAGCCTTGAGGAAAAAAAAAAAAAAAAAAAAAAAATCTATCAATATAAAAGTACCATGAAAGACACAAAGCATTTCTTCTTTCTTTGGCTTGAAACAGTGAGTTTCCAGACCCAATTCTTACTGCTTTTCCAATATGATCAATCTGGAGTAACTTCATTTGAAATATTGGGATTACTCTTATGTAAAACCTGAGTCTGTGAAAGAGGAATCACAGTTCCTAACATCTTACTATAGAGTGAATTTTAAACATGAATCTATTGGGTAAAACAGTGACAGGTGTTTATATTTTTTGTTTTAGTATTCCATATGGCAAAATAAATAAATCAAAAGCTTGCATAGTTTCTACTTTAGATGAAATATTATCTTCAGCCCTTAAAAGAAGGGCTTTTCAGTACTTTGGTGTAAATCTGGAGTACAGTAAATAACAACATTGAAATCATTTTGTCATGAAATCAATAGAATCAGTCAGGACTAACATTTGTTTAACTGGGCTCACTCTCTGGTCTAGCCGTCTGTCTCTATACACAGAGCAGCTCGAACACCAAGGCATTAGCACAGCATTACAACCAGTCGGACTCCCAAAGTTGCCTCATTAAAGAACGTGAACTCTATTGTAAGATTTAAAAGATTATGTTTTCCAGTTGCCATGCCTTAGTCTACGGAAGTATATTAATTATATCACTCATGGAAGTGAAATTGGTTAATTGACAGTAATTGTATTCTCCCTGTTCTACAAACTTGTATGCCAACATCTCCCAGGAACACTAGCTGTAGGGAAATTTGCAAAAGGTGCATAATCCGTCTTCAGGTCTTTCTACAGACTTTAAGCAGTCCCCACTGTTTGGGGAGAGACTGATATTTTAGTACAATTCTCCTCTCAGCTCAACTGCTTAACACTACTACTATTCCATCAAATTAATGGCATTAATTAACACTTGAACCATTATGGTATGAGTAAGGAAAAGATGAGACCTGATATGCTTTGGAAGCAGAGCATCCTGTGTTTTATTGACTCAACCCAAATTCCACAGATATCCAATAAAAAGTCCAAAGGTAGCAGGGAGATCTTGGTAACTCTGTGGAAAGCTTATATTAATTTATCAGCTCTTTGCTTAGATTTGTATTCTCAGGACTTCCCTTGATACTCATTGAGTCTTTCCAAAACCAAGTAGACATAAAAGATACAGTAAACAAAGCTTTGCAGTCAACCAATTGAATAGATATGATATTGGACAGCACAGTTTAGATGGCAATAGTCAAGGCTACAATGGGAAAACAGTATTTTTACTGATACAGTTTGATTCTGTCACAGGGAATAGTTTTCTATCATTGGCACAAAATAGTTTATGGTATGGCTGCAGCTGGACAATTTGCCCTTCTGGTCCAAAGCTATTTCTCCACCCTGAAGTGTTGAGCTGGTTTTGGCTGGGATAGAGTTAATTTTCTTCACAGTAGCTGGTAGGGGCTGTGTTTTGGATTTGTGCTGGAAACAGTGTTGATAACACAGGGATGCTCTAGCTGTTGCTGAGCAGTGCTTACACACAGTCAAGGCTTTTTCTGCTCCTCACCCCACCCCACCAGCGAGTAGGCTGGGAATGCACAAGAAGCTGGGAGGGGACACAGCTAGGACAGCTGACCCCAACTGACCACAGTGGTGTGCCAGACCGTACAACCTCGTGCTCAGCCTATAAAGCTGGGGGCAGAAGAAGGAAGGGGGGACATTTGGAGTGATGGTGTTTGTCTTCCCAAGTAACCGTTACGCGCGATGGAGCCCTGCTTTCCTGGAGATGGCTGAGCACCTGCCTGCCAATGGGAAGTGGTGAATGAATCCCTTGTTTTGCTTTGCTTGCGTGCATGGCTTTTGCTTGACCTATTAAATTGTCTGTATCTCAACCCATGAGTTTTCTCAGTTTTACTCTTCTGATTCTCTCCTCCATTCTGCTCAGAGGCCGTGAGTGAGCAGCTGTGTGAGGCTTAGTTGCTGGCTGGGGTTAAACCATGACAAGTGTCTTTAGAGCTGGCATCTTATATAAATAGTACTCAGCACAGAGGAAGTTAACAGACAAGCCTTTGGTTACTGTAAAGCTTTTTTCATAAGTAATACTCTAATGTTATCAAAAATAATAAAAAGAATGTCTTCAAATTATATTATCCATACCGTTTTACAGCCCTTCAGAATAACAAAGTTTTCCCAAGCATAGTCTGTCTACAGAATGAATCTTCTTGTGTCTCCTTATATTAGATGTTCACCATTATAATACCTAGGGCTTGTCTGACTTCCCTAGGTCTTTCCCAGCATGTTTTCTTGGCCAAGTATCTTTGCCACTTGCCTTTTCTTGGGTATGGATCATCAAAATCAGAGGCAAGTGAGGAGGTCTTCAGACTTCCCAGTGCATTAAAGATAGTCCTTCATAAAGTTCCACAATGGGGAATCAGATGGAGAGAAGGGAGGAAAAGTCCATGAAGTATTATGCGTTCACAGTTTGCTGTCTCAAGGATGCATGACACTTGAAGATTTTGTTAAGAGCTTCAGAAAACATTGTCTCTAGACTTTAACCAGTAAGAAAAATAACCATCTTGGAAAGAATAAATTGAAAATATCCCCAATTCTCCTAAGGATTCTTTCGTATTCCAGATGAAAATTTTCAGGAGCTTCATGTCCTTTTCCACATCTTCTTCACAGCATACAGACAAGTTAGACTCTTAACATCTAATCTCAGTCTAAAAACAACCAAAAAAACAACCAAACCAAAAAAAAAAAAAAAAAAAGAGGGGAAAAAAAATAAAAGGAGAATCTGCCTCCTGACGTTGGCAACCAACTGATCTTTACTCAATGGTGTGGCATCTAAATGGATGATAAACAGATTTTAACAATTGTCTGTGGTCAGCCTCATGCCAGATACAAAACTGCCTGGTGCCAGTGCCTATGTGCTGTGCCTCACAACAGACAGCAGAGCAGCTAAGTGAGCTCTGCTTTCACAATGGAGTTTGGCAGTCTGTCAGGTGTAGAGTCTCCAGTAGTTCCAGGAATTTGTAAGCTGCACATTGTCAGCATCCCCCCATCATCACAGGCCTACACCAAACTGAGTTTATTGCTTTCCTTGGTCTAAGATACATTCACAGAAGATTTGGACACCCAACATAGCTATTTCAGAATTTAGTTTTCATGAAAAAAGAATAGATTTTTTTCCCAAAAACAACCAAGTTAGTCATTAAAAGCAGTAATGAATATTTAATTCCTGAATTTCCTCTCTGAATACATTATAAGAAGACAGAGAATAGTTCTTGCTGAAATCTTAAGAATAAACAGCTTACAAACCCCATACATAGTCCCAGCATTAATCTTTTCTTTTTTGGTGTTTTCTTTTTCTGGTTCTTCACTGAATTTATCTTTTTCCCTTGGGACATACAAGATGGTAAGAATGCCTGTGCAATATGGCAGATCAAAGAAACCTGTATGTGATGCTTTTTATGTCCTTATATGAAATGTGTGTAGTGTGAAACAAATAGTAAATTTAGCCTAGATCCAGCATATTTCAAATTAGAGCAATCTTTTCTCTGTTCTCTTCCTTCCCGAAATGACAGTTTGGCACTGAAGGCTCTGGGAGTTTTACCCTTTCTTTTCCACATTTATGCAGGGTGAAAACATGTTACTACCTGCACACTGATAAATAAGACTGATTTTCAGCCTGGTTTGAAAGCAGTATATTATGGCAGGTATTGTATTTTCCAGTTAGCAAAGACTGAGAATGACTTTGAAAGGTTAAGTTACTAGATATAACTCTTGCAATTGTGGAACCTATGCAACAGATTCACAAGTATCCAAAATGATTCATGGAAACAGGGAACAAGAAGGGGAAAATCTGACTTTGAAAGCGAAGACAGATTTGAATATAGAAAACACACAAAAAGAGATCTAAAGCATTTTTCCACTCTAACAGAGCATGGCACATTACAAAGCTGAAGTTGAGGCTCTGACTCAGAACTTTGCAGTATATCTAATTTAATAACATCTCAGACAGCTTGTGTTGTGATATTAAAAGGGCTTCACTGAGAATACATAGATCAGTGCTTCCCCACCACCCCCCAGCGTGGGACCCTGATGAATTTATTTCCTAGTAATTTCAAGAGGTTACCAACAATCCAAGTATACAAACCATGATTGTGTTGTGAAGAGGCCTGCAAGAAAGCTTTTACAAATTCTGTGATCCAGGACAAGAATCTATGGGGTGTTCAATCAAATGCTGCTCAAGAGACTACAAACTACTGATATGAACATTTTGACCTTCTGCCACAATTCTTCAACAGTTTCACCTACCCATGTACTACCCTGCACAGAGGGGGAGAAGACAGCAGCAGTGGTACAGGGGAGGAAATTACTCAAAGTGTGAAACCTTCCAAGCAGTGAAAATAGGTTTTCCGTCGAAGCCAAAGGAATGTCACAAATAAACTTTGCAGAGCATTGCGGGTCAGGGAGGAAATGGGCATCAAACTCCAGCAAACTGAAGCAAGTGTAAAAAGAGTAAACAAGATACATATTCTCCTTTCTTACGTCATCCTTCACAAGCATTCAGGCTTATGCAGCTGTCCCCCTGTGTTAAACAGCTTGCTCTGTAGAAGATCACGTTCTCTTTTGAGGTCTTTTGCAGTGCCTCAGCCTCCTATGGTGAAGTATCTCCCAATACATCTATCTTGTTGCACGGTGTCTTGAAGATCCTATTGAACTGCCTACATTTCTTTTCACAGTAACCTCTACAGACAAGGAACTGTCCCTCTACAGATCTCTGAGCCCTTTAATAGATTATGAGTAAGCCTATTCCATGTATGGTGTTGCCCTTTTTTAATAAAAGTATTTGTTGCTTTGTAGTGTCTGTATAGTGTTGTCCATATTTTAGTAAAAGTATTCTTTCTTTGTAGTGTTCCAGTACAGTCCCAAGTGTTGTAAAATATATTAAAAAAATTCCAGATATAAAGCAACTGGACCCCTATGGAACATTTTTGACTGCCTTTGGTCAAAACAGCTCATCTCCGCCCCCTCTTAAACAAAACACACATAAAAGCTAAACAGACAACCAAGCTACCAGCAAGCAAACCCCCCGAAAATTGTCCATGTCATTTTCCCCCTGTAGGATTACTCTTTATGCCTCTCATGGAAAATGAAATCTTAAAGAGAACATGAAGTGCTGAAAGGAACCCCACATCTAGGGAATTGGAAGCTACACATTTAAATGGATCGCCAGAGATTTTAAGAACAGTTTATAAAACAAAAGAACCATTTTCACATAGTAAGTAAAGTAAAAGCAGCCCACACCCAGTTTCTGCTGCCAAGAGTAAAAGGCCACAGGAGGTTGTTTCTGAGGTGTTATTTATATTGGATTTTAAAATGGTCTGAGGGGACAGAGGGTTAAGCTATCAATTATGTAATTGTAAACGAAGAACCTTTGGGAAGAGAAGCAGAAAATTGTACACTTAGAGAACAAGCAAGACATTTAGGAGAGGTTCAAGGTTAACTCCTTTCGTCCGCTTCTCTGAATTCTGTTAGAGCTCACATCACGGTACAAAGCCCAGGGAAAAATTCTGGAGCAATAGGAAAGCAATTCCTAAAACTGTGATTTGCTCAGCACCTCAAGGGATGCAGCAGGAGCTGTACAGGAGAAAGGAAAGGACGAATACAGTCCCTAGCCTTCTGAGATCACATTGTAGCCATTGCAATTCAAATGCCACACACTTTCTGTAAGGCTATTTTGTAAGGCATCCTGTTAATGTTCTTCTGGCTTACTGAAAGCACTGCTGGATATGTCAAAAAAGTGCACAGCTGACATCGAAATGGGAAATCTGATAAGAAGTGAAACCAGAAAGTGGTCTATGAGTGTGTCTGTGCAAACGTGATAGAAAGAAAGAGAGATGGTAAATGCCCTTCTTAACTCACATTGTAAAGCAGAAATACCCAGTTGTCTTTCTCAAAAGCTGAGACAAATCCACATGAAAAACTTTTTCTTGGATTAATCTTGTGGCTGCTGAAAATAGTTTTTCTCGATACACAGGCGGGAAGCAGTGAGATGGATTGTAAACCTTTCTCCTTCTTCTCCCCTATTTTTTTTTTTTTTTAACAGCCACCCTAAAACCTAACATCCACCTTTTTGCCCCGAAACCCCATTTATTGGCCTGAGCACCTCAATCATTTCTGTCAGGTGTTTGAATCCTGCTTCTGCACTTGTGTAGCAGCACTCCAGTTCAGCCAGGGCTCTGCACCTGGTTGCTGGGGTAGCAGGCAGCTGGCTGAGGGGGGAAGCTGTCCCATCTCCTTCCTTCCTCAATCCGAGATGCAGGGAAAGAGCAGGATCCTACTCTGGCATTTCCAGCAGGGATGTCTGAGATCTTATCAAAGTAGCTTTACCACTCACTGCAGCTCAAAGCTCAGGAAAATTCCCCACAGGCATTGTATCAGACACTCCACAGAGAGAATAAATTGCAAGAACACTCTGGAGATTTGGGAAGGTGTCTCCATTTCCTGCAGGACAACAGGCTCCCCAGTCAGGGCAGAGAAGGCATGGGGCTCTGATATACGCAGAAAAAGGAGAAGGGGGGGACATATTCCCCCTGACTACCTCTTTTTGGGCTGGCAAGTTCAGATGCTAGAAGGTAGCAAGGATGATAGTCCAGGGTTCAGACAAGAAGTTCATTTCCTGAACAAGGTGATCCAAGATGCACGTGTTGGATGCATCCTCTGTCATTTGGAAGATGTTTTCATTGTGTGTGTTTGTTTTTAAACTACAGCACAAGAGGGGTACAGATCATGGAAAGGATGTGCTTGTCCTGCTGTATGTTCTGTAAACTGGTTAATATTCTTCTGGCTTATATTTATGAAAGTACCGGGCCTGACACACACACAAAAAGAAAATGAACACTTCAAGAAAAACTCAGGGGGAATTAAAGAGCACAAGATCAAAAAAAATAGACATTTTCCCCTCCAGTTGATTGATTTTCTTTTTTCCCTGTTGAAGAATATGTGGAGTAGACAAGACACACATTTTATAATTGAAATCAAAGGTCTAGAATTTCAAGCCACATTGCCTGACCCAGAACTCAGTAAAGTCAATGGCAGTCTTCCCATTCACTCCAGTGGGCTTTGAATGAAATCCATACAGTTGAAAGTGACGACTTGCACTTTCAGATGCAGTCAATGCATGTGGGTTTTAAATGTATTACTATTATTTTCTTGCTATGTCTCTTTGAAATGCTGTTTTATTCACCATGATATTGTGTAATAAGTCGATATATCAGTAGTAAGAGCATGGCTCTCCATTCTAGGACTCAAACTACTATGTTTCCCCTATAAGCAATTCTTAGGAAATCAACTAACATAATTAATCAAAAATTAATGCTGCCTTTCTTTATTTTTCATCATTCTATAATGATATTTGTTTTTTTGAAATGTATGTTTCACTGAATGTTTAATAATACTTAATTCCAATGGTATCATTGTAATTTAATGATGACCATTGCATAAGGTATTCTAAGTAGAAACACCCTCCAATATATTCAGTATCCCAATCCTCTGATAATTTAGACCAGAACATGCCATTGCAGACTAATTAGTTTTCCCTCCCATAGGGATGATGCATTTCTCAAATGTTGGCAAAAGACAGAGTGTGGATGCATCAAAGTATTTGCCCAGTCCCAGGAGCATTAGGAAGCACTCCTGGGTGCTGTAGCTTAGACAAAGCCATAATATTTCTTTGGATCAAAGCCTGTGGTGCTACAGACTATAAAAAACCCACACAACATGAGCTTTTTCCTATGCCAAAGGGCTTACAATCTAAGTAAAAGAGACCAAAACAGACATATACAACTAGTCTCAAGAGCACTGGCCAGAAAGCAGCAGATAAGCAGCCAAACTACTGTGGCCCTGTCATAAAAGAGAGTTTTAAGCAGAGATTTGAAGGTAGATAATGTAGCAATACAGTGGGAGTCTTCCTGCCCTGTGTGTCCATCTTGCCACTTTGAGAAATGTCCATAGTGCTTACCAGAAAGGACAACAATGGTTAATGCTAAAATGTAGTCTCCTTTTCCCACATAAAAACACTTAAAATTTGTAATAATTCAGCAAGTTTTTGCACCTCATAATGACTGCTAATTCATTAAGAGAGAAGATTAACAATTATTAATTGCAAGGAGTACTAATTAATTAAAGCTAGTACAAAGAATGCCTTTGTCTGAATGAATGGCATCAGTGAAATGCCAAGTATTCTGTCACTGTCATCCAGGCCTGAATTGGTGACTTCTTCCTCATAAAAATGGCAGAGCTGCCGTGTGCTCTAGCTATCTAGAATAGAATGGCTGCACAAGTGTACCCTTAATCCTCCATGGAAAGCGCATAACACCAGGGCATTGCCAGGTAGAGCAGGTGAGCTGGCTAAAATTAAATGCAAACTATAATAACTGTTGTCAACTAGGAAGTCAGTAACAGAATTAGCAGAACCTGGATTTGTTCCATTTGCCATTGAAGTCTCTTCAATCAAATGAGCAGAAATTTCAAAACCTCAGACTTAGAACTGATTAAAAAGATGATTGAGCTTGTTTTTTTTTAATGAGAAACAAACTCTTGGCTAAAAACATGATACTGTAAAAACAGTGCCTCACAGTTGTGGTTATAGAAGTGACTATCTCTTGATCCTGTCTGCAAGAAAAGTTTCCTCATTACACATGTTCAAAACACACCCAGGAGTTGTATGCTTTTTCACAGGTGGTGATGAGAACACTCAGCTTCAATGGGGAATAACTGCATGTAAATCATTGTTCTGAATTGCACAGAACAGGGATTTCAGTCTAATGTCCTCTAGATTGCAATGAGTCCTCTGTCCAGCTTGTGGCATCTTTCCATAGATGTCTCAAAAGAAAAATTGTATTTAATCATGCAATTACAGGTGAAAGTTTATGCAGTGCTCAGCTTAGTGTGAACACATTGCAATGTCCCGCTACCTCAGTGCACCACTGAATGCAAGTCAGATTGTAGGATGCAAAACTATGGCAACTTTAGGATCATCTTTCAAGGCACCAATGGAATTATTTTTCCTGCAGTGTAGCTGGTACATATCACGGGTGCTCCTGTCTGGGTTGTTAGTTGGGTTTTGGTTTTTGTTTTTGGTTTGGTTTTGCTTTTTTTTGATGTAATTACTAAATGTAAATTGGAATGGAATGTTGACAGATCAGGAATCATTTACTTAACTCTAACTCTTTATTTTATCAAAATCTCCTCTTTAAGCTATTATCATTGGGATTAATCAAGCTAGTGTAGGGATGATCAGAGTAACAAATCCGCCTTGCATAAGTATTTTAATTTCTGGTTTAGTTTCTATAGAAAGATTTGAAAAAAAGAGATAAATCAACAATTGTTCTCAGATTAAAAGCCCTCTTCCCCTCCTGCTTTACAAAGCAGTCTTTTATAAAGAACAACAAATATTACATGTAAGGAATCAACTCAGGTGCCAAAGACTGAAATCTTGTGACGACAAAATCCAAATGAAAATAACTGCTACTTCCTGTAAAGGGGCACAAATACAACTAGCAATGTAACCCTTTGTAATACCTCCTCTTCTCCCTCTTACGAAATTAAGATAGAAAAGGTAAGACTAACAAAAGAGGTATCTTCAGCATAGGGATGACTTATGGATCAGGACTTGTAAATTCACACTGCTATTTATATTGTTCATCTTCTTCATCCTACAAGTAGGAAATAATAATAATTTTGCTTATGTGGCAAGAGGATTTAACTGCCACCAGAAATATGATATGCACTTACACCAGTCATGAATCTGTCACGCAAACTCGTCCTGTTCAGCTGAACGTGTGCACTGAACGTTGAAATCTACCTACCTAGTGGTGTTTGAAGAAGCATCAGTACTTCATAGCTTGGCAGTTTTCAATCTTTTCATGGGTTTCATGAACCTGGATGTACTCCAGGAAACACTGACCTGCTTTGAGTCATAATTTTTGGCTCAGAAAGACAGTAGATAGCACACACATCCCTATGAAAACACTGTGCAGGCTGCCCTTAAAAAATCTGAAAGGAGTTCAATTGCTTACAATGCCTTGTTTAAGATGTAGCACAAAATATAGGAAAAGCATATTCCCCCTTCTTGGGGGAAAGATGGCAACGCAATGAAGAATGTGACACTTTACAATGAGTTTTCAAAGATTTTAACAAAATTTTGCCCATCACCAGAGAAAACAAAAAGCCCAAATAATCTAATGACCCAAATGAAACTATATATTTTTAATTTCCCTATGGAATACCTATTCCATAGGTGGAATAGGTGATGGGCTTTTGTTTGTTGTTTTTTTTTTTTTTCCCTAGAATTTCAAACACAATAAGATTTTTTTTGAGAGAGAGAAGCTTGGAAATTGAACAGTAAACTCAATCAGATAATGTAATATAGAGAAATGACGCATGACTGGATAAATGAAATAAAACCAACAAGCTAATTGGAAAGAAAATCTGAAATGTTTCTTTCCCCAAAGAAGCAAAAGAAGCAGCACAGACATACCTGTGAAAACACAAGGCAGGAGGACGGGTGGAATTACAAAATTGCCAGTCAGAGCTGTGGTATTTACTTCCATGGAAGCTAAAGGTGCTCTATATTGCATTAAAAATAAACCCTAATAAATAAGTTAAGAACAAACATTGCACCAACAATGTTAAGATATGAAAACATATACTGACTCTGATCTCACTAAGAAACCTGTCTAGCTAGTAACGTCTGGTCTTGTTTTTGTACCTGCTGTCACCCAGATTAAGTTTCTCTTAAAACTTGGTGCTTGTTTTGCACTTGCAGTCATCCAATTGCACTACGTGTGTGTGGGATATTCAAACTCCGCCAGGATTTTGCTCTTGTTCACAAGCCAGTTTTTCAGGTTATTTTTGGAGAAATAGATAAACCAAGACTTAGATCAAGCTCCTGCCTAAGATATTGCAGTAATATTTTAACTAGCCGTGTGCAAATAAGTTCTGATTCTTACAGTGCAATTGCCTGAGTAGGTCCATGGGAACAAATAATTACGACTAAGACGCTTTAAAATACAATCAATAAAAAAGATCATGACCGGTCTACTTCTAATTAAATTAATGGCTGGGTGAGAAATATCAAGGCCAGATGCTAAAACTTACTTTCAATAATTTGAAGTGCCCGAACTATCATGTCATTGTATTTCTGTGCACCTTCTAATAATAAACTATCACAGGATATTGATTAAGAACTTGATCCTAAAATATGCTTATCCATGCCTCCTTAGAGTCTATATAGAGCTCCTTCCTTAATATCATCCACAGAACAAGAAGTGTTGTATAAAGCAGTAATATAGGTTGCTTTTTACCCAAGGCATGGAAATTCTTATTTCTGCACATTTGACCGAAATGTACTGCAAAGCAAATTTTGTTTAAGGTCACCAGTTATGCAGCTTACACAGCGGTCATGAGAAAGAGTTCAGGTAAACATTTTACTTATACTTTAAAATAGCCATTTTCTGTATTACTGATTTTATACAAGCATTTCTTTCTTTTCCTATTTTGTTTTTAAGAGCACCTATTCTCATCAGCTTGCATCACTCCCCTAAATGGAAATATTTTCACCCACAAGTGAAGAACAGGGGATAAATTACTCTCTTTGAGTGCTGAGTGAAGTTATCATAGAATCATAGAATCATTAAGATTGGAAAAGACCTCCAAGATCATCAAGTCCAACTGTCAACCCAACACCACCATGCCCACTAAACCATGTCCTGAAGTGCCACATCAACACGTCTTTTGAACATCTCCAGGGATGGTGACTCCACCACTCCCCTGGGCAGCCTGTTCCAATGCTTGACCACTCTTTCAGTGAAGAAATTTTTCCTAATGTTCGATCTAAACCTCCTCTGGCACAACTTGAGGTCATTCCCTCTCATCCTACCACTAGTTACTTGGGAGAAGAGACCTACCTCACTACAGGCTCCTTTCAGGTAGTTGTAGAGAGCGAAGAGGTCTCCCTTCAGCCTCCTCTTCTCCAGACTGAACCACCCCAGTTCCCTCAGCCACTCCTCATAAGACCTATTCTCCAGGCCCTTCACCAGCTTCATTGCCCTTCTCTGGTAATCTTGACAGTATCAGAGTTCTTTGGAGTTTGCAGAGGGAAAAAAACCAAACACATTCGTTTTCAGAGAAGACACTGGTGCATAAATAATAATGGCTGGCACTTGATACAGTGCAGGCCATTTCTACAGGACATGAAGCAACTTGAATTCTGAAAAAACAGTTACCAATATAAGCAACACACGGTAATTTCCTGTGTATGATCTAGGACTCAAAGAGAAATTTTGTTTTTCCTAAGCATCTCTGGCTTTCTGAGGTAAATTCATTGTTTTACATACTTTATTTGTTTTATTTGTTTATTTGCCTAGATGTTTTTTACTAAGGAAGCTCAGTGATGTAGATGTTTACAGGAGATGTTTGTGGAGGACTGCAAATCAGAATGAATAAAAACTACCTGCAACTTCAAACAAACGTGCAGGTGTTGTGTTTTCCAGCATACTCTAGGTCACAACACAGGTGATGAAACTTCTTCATGAAAAATTATGTCAAGAGGAGAGTATTACAGCCCAGCTGGAAGGCATAAATGCCCCCACGATCTATGAGAAAGGAATCAAGTTACCAGTTTGGAAGAGGACAAACAGGCAGCGTGGCCTTATTTTGAATATTTGCACAAGCTAAATAAGAATGGTTAAGAAAATTCTGTTTGTTCCATGCTTTCCCTAATACCTGAGTGAGCATTTTTCCCAGGAAAAAAATATTTTGGGAGAATTATTTATTCCCCGAGGATCAGGAAATCAACAGAACATTACCATTTGAGTCATAGATCACACAGCTGGGCACACCAGGTCCCGTGGTACTTTAGCCAAATGAAAGACTCGCAGGGGAACTTGAGACAAGAAAGAAGAAAGCCTTTAGGAAAGCATGTGTGAGTGATGTAGATCTACCAGTCCCATAGACTAGAGCAGCACAGTATGGTGAGAATATTATTATCAGTATGAAATGAAGCAAACCATTTTGACATTTCCAAACTCCACTTTTTCATATAACTTTTTATCCCTATGAAAAATTTTGCTATTTCTTTTTTTTTTTTTTCCTGACTCAGGACCAAGTGTCAAAATATCAATCTCTTGTGAGACAGAAATTCCATTTTATATTAGCTTTCATATCAAGAGTGACATCTCATTTTCTCATTTGAAGCATCTCTATTTTTACCTTCTCCTATTCAGCCTCTGAAGAAAAATAATGTATGTTAGAACACAGAATCATGTGGCGGTTGCTGCTTCTATTTTATATTCTCGGTTCACGTGTACTGGTTCAGATTTAAGAGGTTCGGTCTGTTTCTTCCCATAAATTCTGCTTCAGCTGGCTATATTAGAAGGCACAAGTTATCCAGTCTGCTGCTAGGAAGGCTCACTACTGGGTACAGAGGCTGATAATTTTTGCCCTGTAAAGGCCACTCTTGGGTGTATTCCACCAGGAAAATGTAGTGAAGAACAGCACACAGATCTCAAAATGTTTAAATATCACTGAGAATCTAACAAAGGACTTTAAGCTGTGTGCTCTGGTGCCTCTCAGAGTACATATTTGGATAAGTTTACATCCTACTGGAACTTGCTGGAGGCATGTTTTAATTTTAACTGTACTATTTTGTACTACCAGTTACACTGAGCTGGGGAGCAAACTGCTTCAGTGCAAAAGGAAGATCCACTCCCATTTCAAATTCATATATTTCAAAAATAAAACTTCCCAGCTGTAGAACAAACAGGAATGGCAAAAAGTGTAAATTGTAAACTACTCTTCCCAATTTAAAAAATAAAAAAGAAGAAAGGATCACTTGGCCATGTAGAAAAATGTCCATAGATCACTATATTTTCCATTTTGGGAGCATCCAGAGAACCTAAATCAGGCAAAGCCAGATTACCTTGTCTACAGGGTAAAGAGTTTTCCTCTTTCTAGAGTGACAATATTCTAAACACAGTAAAGTGTGAAGGGGAAACAGAGGTATAGAGAGAAGTCCTTTGCTTATGATCTCTCAACAGATTTGTGGCCAAGCTGAACCTGATAAGTCTCATTTTAATGGCCTATACGGGGACCTTCCAACTCTTTGATGCAAATTGTTATTAAAGGAGAAGTGTGACTTGTTAAAGCATTGTAAGAAAAGACTTCAGAAGTTCCTGTGGTTCTTGGAAGAGGGAAAGAACAACAGCTGTGAATAAAAACTAGATTTTTTGACCAGCAGAAAGAAACTTGCCTTCATATGGATTTATGCCATCAGTTTGAACAATGTGCACTCTCAGATGTCTAATAAGCAATGAGCTCATACTACAGCCTCTCTCTCATGGGAGGAAATTAAATGGGTCTCTTGTTTTTACCTGCCTTTCTATTTTCACACTGTAGAAAATAATTTCCTTGAGACCTCTGTCCTCCTGTCAAAAATGTGGTTGAAATTGCCCAGTCAGCTCAACATTACGGTGGGAGCGGGAAAAAATCAGACATTTAAGCAGTCATACGCATGCATATAGCATGATCAAAGAAGCTATATTTCCTTAGGAAAACAGGCTAAAAATAAATGTAACACTACTTTTCTGACAGCCATTTGGAGCTTTGGCAGGACGAATTGTTTTATTCAATAGCATTTCATACAGAAAAATATAAGCTACAATGTTGCCTCCTATACTCCAGGAGGAAAATTAATTTGGCCTCTAGGGCTCCTTGCTATTAATCTCCATCAAGTACCCATGCCAACACCCTCCCAGAGGCCATGATCCCACAGAAGCACTTATGCCCATGAGCAGCCCTATAGATTTGAACTGTCACAGACTTAAAGTTTAGCATTCCTGAGAGATTGCTGTCATGGTAAGTTCAATCTTTAAGAAAATATTGAGAAGGTAGGTCTAGGCAATATGCATCACTGAGATAATTGTAATGAAATCCCCCCAACCTGGTCATTCTACTCTGAGGCAATTTTGCACCAGAGGTAAAAGTATTTGGGTCAGTAAAGTTAGGTTAGGATGGATTTACCCCATGTCTGTACCTACAAAATATCTGAATAGCGCACTTGGCAAAGCACTTGCCAAGCTAAGATGGGAAATCAAAGCTGAATGACTGAGAATTGAGTTCAGCTCTGAGGCCCCAAGTAATGCCACAGATACAATAAAGAAGCAGAAGACATATATAATGAGTTTCTGCTGTACTAGCTAAGGACTGTCAATCAGGTGGGTGGGCTTTTTCCCAAGTTAATTGCACTTCAGAGTTGATCTAAAATCCATAGATTTATAAAGAAAAAGCTTTGGTGGGATTATTTTCAGAGTGATCAAGGTCTTCTAAAAGCCTAAGTCAAGTATGACACAAGAAAAAATGTTATAAGCTGGCTGTTGCAATTATAAATCATGCAAATCAGGTATTTTTGATCTCCTAATTCCTACAATATTAAGCAATAATTTAGCTGTGTGGCTATTTAATTGTGTAGTTTTTGCAAGAATTTCAGCTCTTTTCACAGAACATGTAACTAGATGAGTAATCTCAAACTTTTGCTGGCCAATGAAAGAGTATTGAAGAAAAAGCAATGCAGAGAATATTGTACTTTGCTTACTTACCCTGCCAACTTGGAGTATAGTGGTGCAGCTGTGGATGTACATGTCAGAGGTCTCTAAGACAAAAAGTTCCCAGGGAGTGACAGAATAGAAGCCTTTCAAGTCATATTTCAAGGTCATGAGGAAGGGTGGATAAGTCTCTTCCTTTTACCGCTTCTCAAGTGCCTATATGTGCCACCAAAGAGGTTCTTTTTAGCTTTGCTTTCATCAATCAGCAGCAATGCCTTCTCTGTAACAGATCCTCAAAGAGTTTGGAAATATAATAACAGCACTCATTTATTGATTGCTTTGATCAGATACTAGGCAGGAGGGAAGAAAATCTCAACATATACATCAATAAACAACCTGGAGCCTCTAAAGTCATACTGAGAGAGCTTGAGAACTAACAATGAGACTGAGATGCTCAAAAAAGAAAACCCCTGACAGCAAATCAATACAAAGCCTTGTGGTAAAGATGCTGAAGTAAGAAGAGGAGTGTTGTGTCGCTGTGAAAGGAACTCTGTGGCCTGCATTAAAGTGCTGAGACAACTAATACGGGTTCCTTCAGGTGCAGGGAGTCAGTGAGACCGTCTCCCTCTCTCCAAATGACTATAGAGGACGCTTGATGTGACAAGGCCTCAGACAAAGGTCAGGTTAGACAGGCTGAATCAAGGCACTGATTTTGCTGTATACTTCTGACATCAGGAAGGTTTAGTGGCCTCTTTCTTTCTCTGGAGATGAGTGGCTTGTGCTTTATACAGGTGCTAATGGTATCTGAATGCAGTGGGTTTGGATAAGCTCTATAGGGCTATGAGCTATTTATGATGAAGTTGTTCCTGGAGTGCTTATACTATAGATACTCTGGGGAGTCATCCAGAAAAACAAATGGGAAGGGAAAAAAATGGCAGAAGCTATGCAGCCCTTTATTGAAGATTATTAAGAGAAAATGACAGGAAAAGACTTTCAACTGAGATGAAAGTAGTGCTTGTTGGAAGAAACTGAAAAAAGTCCCGCTACCTCAATAGTATTATTTGAAAGAGACAGGTTGTGACCCAGTCAGAGGGTCTGAAAATTATAGTATCTGTTACGGTATATTCTGTATATAGCAAGCCGTAAGGTAGAGCTGCCTATAGACTTTTAATCTTTTAAATCCCATTGATGTGTTTTTCAAAAGCTTTGTTTATTCTGCAAAAGTAAACACACAAGATGTTTTTAGAAGGCTAGTCATTCCCTTGATACAACCAATTCTAAATTCTCAAAGGGAGAGCTGTTAAGTATGCAGATACACTTAAGTGATACTCAGCCCCAAAATACAGGAAAGGTACAAGGCCTAATACCAAAGACAGTGAGCTCAGGGATTTGAAATAGTCATGAAATGAAGTGGAGCTTCAGTAAGTCCTGGAATGATAACACTGCAACAAGTTTTTTGAGTATGCTCCACAGGAATATTTAATCTTCACATTCAGACTTCAAAGAAACTCTAATCTTAGGTCTTTGATGGGATTTGGGAGCCAAACTCACCGATGTGAGACCATGGGTATACAAACACTGCCGGAGTAGAAGCATGATCATGAAATATGCACATTTGTTACCCTCTGGTTATTGTCTGTGTGTTCACTTTGTCTCTGTTAGTTTTGGATGTTTTATCCTTCAGCAGAAGACATGTAAACTCTCTGTCACTTGCTAGATGGGTGCAGGCTCACATGGAATAGTGAATAGAACAGCTATTGTGACCACTTGTCCATTTTGCTAAAGCAGGATAGGAAGCAAACAAGTAGTATGTGAATACTAGAATCACCAAAGATTGATTTGGACTAGAATTTGTGTCTTGTTGACTATCTTTGGCACAAAAAGCTCTATCAGTACGGCAGGACTGGCTTGCTTTGCAGAGCATCCTGCAGTCCTGGTCTCTTGCAATCTTGGTCTCCCACCGGCATGTCCTGACCTTTTCCAAAGCTGTGTCGAGATGGGTTACACACAGCTGTCCACCTCTGGAAGGAAGCTCTTGAGCTCTGCAGAATATCCCCCAATTTAAACAAGTGCCAGACAGACAACAATGCTCACAAGTGGTCCACCTTCCCACAGGGGACTCAGCTTTCAGAAGGTCCAGGCTCCAACCAAAGTTTTTCTGTGGCTCAGGCACAACAATCAACATTGCATGCGAATGCCCTAGCATCTAAAACAACTTGAGATCACAGTGCAGTTTCCCGCTTACGCAGGATACAAATAGGCACTCTCTTTTCCATCCAGATGATTAAATAGACAGCGAAAGTGTGAGCTTCATTTCCCTAGGAAACAAGACTAAGAAGAGCCTCCTGTGAACTGTTGAAGATCAAAAGTGCCAAGTTTTACCAGTTCCTGTTGCTAATGAGGAAAACATTCATTACAAGTGTTTTCAAGAGTAACAGTATGTTTGCTCCCACAAATGGGTATCACTGACAAGCACTGTTTGTAGATATTTGGTAAATGCTTAAAACTCTATTTTTAATGCCACAATAAAACCAATGCAGCAGGTGATGAGTCAGCAGGGCTATGATGCTTTTTTGCTAATTACGTGCTAAGGTTTATGAAACTAATAACTGTTTTTAATAATAGGAGGGGAGAAAGCTAGCATTTAGAGAATGCATTAAAATTTGCACAGGTAATTGGATTGTATGGAAATTCAAGATAAGAAGAACTTATTTAAAAAGAAGTTTTGAAACAAATGACCCAGGTTGTTTTTTAATCCTTTCACATCACCTTGAAAAAATAATTTACATCTCAGTGTAATCAGTACTTAGTCATAACTGGGTGTTACAACTACTAGATGAGAAGTGCTAGGCAGAGGACTGCTATATAAATGAAGAAAAGGGGATTAAAGGTTCCAGTGTTCACCTATTAAAGTTACACTCATAAATGTCCAGACCATTGTGAGAGGCAAAAAACCTACTCCTAAACCAGGCAGTCACAATTTCTTATTTCCTTTGCCTCTCCTCCTATCTTTCCCCGCTGTCCTGGCTAGTTTCTTTTGGACCATCCTCAGCAAAGCAAATTAGCTTTGTTCTTGGCAAGGTCAGGTCTACATTCCCCTAGTCTCACCCAGCTTCACAGTTGATACCATCTGTCTTCTAACTCCTAATAAATCTTCTGCGTTAGCTAGCAAACACTCCAGCATTTCTGTGCTGTGTTTTCAACACTCAAGTTCCAATGTGGAAAGGTCTTTCTCTTAGTCTTTATGTGTCACACGTACGTCATCATACAATACACTTTTCAGATTTGTATTTGAAATGTTTCTGAGAGGAACAGAGCGGATATTGAGCCTGTTTAGGTGTGAGTCTTGATGATTAGAGAGTGCTCAGGATACAAGAGGAGACATACACATGCTGTAGGAAAAGGGAAAGTCTATTAATTCTTGTTCTGGCTTCAGTACTTGTAACCAGAGATCAGAGATCCACTGTGCTTATGCATCCATACCCTGGCACCTGTTATTCTGAGCTCAGTAACTCACAAAAAATGAACAAAGATAAGTGAAAGGAATTACTACCCCCAATCAGAACCAAGATGGAGAGTGCAAGTGACATGCTCAGGGTCCCATAAGCTGTCCCAAAACAAAGTGAAACCAGACCCTTAGAATTCCTGCCAAGGAGTTTTTGCTCTCCTTGACAAGGTGCAAACCTTCTTCAACCAGTGTAATTCCTGTATCACATATCACAAGGAAACAGATTTTTACTGTGAGGGTGACTGAGCACTGGCACATCTTTCCCAGAGAGGTTGTGGAATCTCCATCCTCAGCGATATTAAGAAAATGTCCATGGTCCTGGGCAACCAGCTCTAGATAACCCAGCAGCACGGGAGTTGGACACAATGACCTAGAGAGGACCCTTCCCACCTCAACCACTCCATGATTTTGTAACCTACACCTTTCCAGAACCCCAGTAAAATCAGTGACTGCTTTTCCCAGATTTGAAAACTGCACTGCCTTCCTGTCTACCTCTATTGGGAAAGTCTGTTGCTAAAAGGGACCCCAGGCCTGAGGTTACACAGTATTCACTCTTCTGACCAATTTCACCGTGCCTTTTACAGGACGTAGCTGGAGAAATGCGATTATTACTGTGTTTTTATTTTATTTTTTTTGTTTTCCCAGAGACAACTGCTTTTCTCCAATAGGATAAAAATAGCCTTCCACAATTGTTCTGTCCCTTTAGACTTTGTGAATAATTGAAGAATGCTTTCCTGGTAGTTAGTAATGAACGAGGCTTACTCTGAACCTTTCTCCATTATCCAGTGCCAGCACTTTCCTCCATTGCTGAGGTTGCAAGAGAAAGCAAGGGGTGACAGGTGCTTGTATATCTCTTCATGAACAAATGAAGGAAATTCTGCTGCCATCTGGCTGGGAGTAAATATGCAGTAACTCCACTGGATAACTGAGAAGGCTTTGGACTTACTCAAGAATAACTGAAAGCAAAATGTTCAATTACATTTTTCATCTGGTATGTTCAAAAGAACATGTGACTAATGAGAATGACATGTCTATAAATGTATGACAAAGTATCAACCCATATGGCTTGCTTTTTTTACCAGCTTTTCCCTCCTACTCTCTCAATTATTCACCTATGGGTACCAAACTCAAGGCTGTTATCCTGCTATTATATTTTGGTTCTTCTCTACCCATGTTAACCAAACTTCATTGAGTTTTGTCTCTGCTAAATAGATATTCCTATTCGTATAGAATAGCTCCCTATGGCAACCACTGGCAGCTTAGGCTCCCAGCCTACTGAAGGAGGGATCTGTGCAAAGCTCTGCCTCCATTCCCAGCATGGTTTGGCTTCCCTTCTCTTTTATGGCAAACATCTACCTGGTTACAGACCCAGATCAGGGTCTCCTGCCTCTACATTCCATCATAAGATTGAGCCCCTAATTTAATTTTTGCCAGAGATAGACTTGAACTACCCCACTGTATGGAAGTCAGAAAAGATGTGCACATTCAACTGCTTTAATTTTCTTCTAATTTCTTTCGTGGCTGTAATGGCATTTGTATAATAAGCTCAATCTTAAAAGGGAAGACATTCCTCCTAGCATCTGGGGGAAAAAAGGGGACAGGAATATTTTTGTTTAGTTAGGCCTTGAGTTTGTTTCCTTTTTCTTCTTGCAGCTTTTGTTCTTGCAAGTCAGGAAGAGCAGGGGAGCTTTTTGAAAGTGTAGGAACAAAAGTAATACATTCAAAATTCAAGCCCCAGGAGTGATGAAGGCTATTTAAGTTTAATTTATCTATGGACTTCTGGCAGATTTTGTTGTTAAGAAAAAGCAAAGGAAGTCCTGCAGCTTATTTTTCTTCTCAGAAGAGAAAATTAAAGGATCCTAGGTATGGTACTGAGAAATTAGAATGAAGCATTGCCTCATCTTATGTTACTAGAGCTCTATGGATTCCAGAAATCCTAGAAGGAGTGAGGTTTTATGTAACCTGGATGGAAAGCTCAGACACAGAAAAAATAAGCTACTTGAAGCCCCATGCTGAGAGTTGGCACTGAATTGAACTGAGCCTGTAATACTCTGTTTAAGGGTGAGGGAAGAAGGTACAGAGTAAGGCATCCCTTGTTTTGTTGCAGACCTTAACCTGCTGTCTCTAGGAAGCTGAATGTTGAAAGGAATTGCTGTGCTTGTGCATACTCTAAGATTGCAAAAGAAGAGCCATTAAAACTTGCCTTAATTTAAAAAAAAAAAAAAAAAGACTGCTGAGGAAAAATCATAGCCCATAATTATGAGACTGTTCCTTCATTTCTCTCTTAATTTTAAATTTGCTCTGAAATCAAACTCCCTTTGCCTCTAATGCACAACACTAAACTGACAATACTATTATTCCCTTTATTTTTCACCTCTGCTTATAATTTTAAAATTCTCATGTTAATACCTAAACAAGTGCAATAAAAGCAAATTAATAGAAGATTAACTCATGTTTCAGAACGAAAAAGTAATGACTTTGTTTAAAGTGCCTCGTAGTAAGCTCTGTATGAGATATTGAAATCTGAATTACCTGACCTTTTAAAGAGGTTCATTGATTACAAACCATTGCAGTTGGCAGTGTTTCTTGAATGATCCCTGCCATTCAGTGCTGAGGTGTCCTGGAGAGGAAAGAGCAAGTGATAGCAGGAGGAAAGGGACCATACTCTTTGAAAGGCAATGAGGAAGGAGTAAAGGATCTTTAGGCCTGAAGCAGTCAACTACTAAGAAATGTTTGAGGTTTTCAGCAGGTTCTCTCTCCTTAAGACTCCTTAGGACTTCATGGACCAGACTGGTGCCACTCCTGAACCTCAGAGCTCACTTCCTCCTGACAGACTAACTTTCCCAGTAAACGACTTTTATTCACTTCCTACCTGTGCTAATCTTACTATGGCTTCCAAATGTGCATTGTCTAGCAATTTAGGGGGTTTTCTTTATCTTTTCTGTTTGTTTTGTTTTGTTTTTTGAATAGTCTGACCCACAGACCTTTCCAGCTAAAGAGACTCCTTGGGTCCCTGGAGCAGATGTGTTAATACAT
The DNA here is from genome assembly GCF_034619465.1 of Leptosomus discolor. Lineage (NCBI taxonomy): Eukaryota > Metazoa > Chordata > Aves > Leptosomiformes > Leptosomidae > Leptosomus > Leptosomus discolor. Next base: position 15,118,053 of record NC_141395.1, on the reverse strand, counting down.
GTGAGTAACCCTAAGAATCTCATTAAATCTAGCACCAAATAATAATTTACTATTCCCAGTATTCTCCTGTGAGTGCTCATGTGCTGAGACATAACCGTTTCTTGCTTTAGATTCTGTTAAAGTTGAAGGTACTAGTTAAAGCCTGTAAAAGCTGTGCAACTTGTTTATTAAAATGCTGGCAGCACTTAACAGGGTAAAGAGGTGAACTAGTGCTGACCAAATAGAATTCAGCTCTTTGCCTAGGAGTAACCCTCCCATAATGCGCAAGAATTCCAACTGTGCAGGCATTCAGTAATGAAGCTACTTGTTACCACACAATAGGGTCAGTTAACACTTCATTAGCTGGATACAGCTATTCCTGTATTGCTAACTACACAGCAGTTGACTAAACAAAGGCAGGACGCAAAGCAGAATCACAAAAGACTCTGTGGTCATTGCATCAAACAAGGCTGTACAGATCTGTGGGAGCAGTACCTATGAAAAAGCACTCATACTACATGAAGCGAGTTTGGGTGCATGGTGAACAAGGAAGACTGATCTCTTCCATACAGAAAGTGTAACAGAAACAGAGACAAACCAAACATTAAAGGAGAATGAGATGAAAAGAACAATTAAGAAGCCCCAGTCGATGCTGGTATGGTGGCATCATATTTTTACATGGGGCTTATACCATCAGAAACAAAAGGAAAGAAAGACTGTTTTTCAAATTCTCAATAGACTGGAACAGTGTTGCAGCAAGATAGGGAGGCTCTTCTATAAAGATACGCCATCAATTTGATTTTCAGTTTCTGTTTCAAAAAACTAAACAGCAGGCAAAGGGCAAATGTCAGAAAATGACTGGAGAGGGAAAAACTCAAGTGAAGAGAAAACACACCTGGCACTTTCTGCAACCCCTTATTTAGACTGCTTGAGTCTCAGTAGTTAGGGGTTTTTTTCCTTTATTTTAGAAGTTGGAGCTGCATCTTGCCCATCCCCTCTTCCAGCTTAGTTTGACATCTTGGAAAAAACTCTTGTCTCCCTATCAACTGTATACCAAAGAGTGGTATGTTGTGCACTACCGTGCCTCCTAATAATATTGCAAATATTTTTGAAGCATTTTTTTATCTCTTGATCATCACTACAAGGGAAAAATATAATAGAGACACTTAAGCATGTGTTAAATTCTGGCAGATATTATTAAGGAACATGATATAGTTTTCCTGGTTCTAATGCTTTGTGTGAAAATTCTGCTTGCTGAGTTAAGCTGCATTATATTAATTCCTAGTTACATGTTATATTGTTCCAATACTGCAAACATTTCTTCATGGCTTTAAACTGTAATCAAGTAGATTTCAGTGGATATGGCAAAAGTTAGGCATGGAGACAGTTGTTGTCACTACTGAAATGTATTTCTCATTCCTACAGGGTGCTGTGTGAAGGAAAACCTTCTGAACTTGTTTGATTAGGAGCTAATTTAGGAGTACAATAGTAAAAGAGGGGTGTGAGGGTGAAAAATCAATTTTTGGAAAGGGACTTTTTTTTGAGACTTGGTTTCATTTATAGCTTGACAGTCTTGCAGAAAAGCTGATCCCCAGTCAGTTCTAGTTTCCATTTAGCCATACAATGAAAGGACTTGTATAAAACAAAGCAAAAAACAAAACCAAGCCTTTTTTTTGTTTGGTGGGTGTGTTGGGGCTTTTTTTGAGGAGGAGAAAGGTAAAAATATACAGCTTGATAACAAAAGTTTATAGGCTACTTTATGAAATGAAAAATTATTTCAAACCTTGGGAAACGTAAGCTAGGCTGAAACCTACAATAAAATGCAGAGAACATTTTCCATCTTGATTTGCCAAATTTTAGCTAGTTTTAATAGCAGTTATTCTTGCTTTTGTAGAGATTAGGCATCATATCTTGGTGGTCATGGTGGCTGAAGGGGAAAAAAAACCCCAAAACCAGGGAAAATTACTGCCTGTTTTAGAAGGGTTTTACCTGCTTACTCTATCACCCTATTGACCACACAGAGGTTTGGAAACATTTATGAGTAAAATCGTCTTCTACTATATCACATATATATAATCACGGATTTTATCCTGCCACTGCAGAAGTCAATGAAAAAACCTCATTTTGACTTTAATTAGAGAATAAATCTCTCTCTTCAGACACAGCAGGTGTGTTAATACATGTGAGTAACCCTAAGAATCTCATTAAATCTAGCACCAAAAATGACTGGACTCCAGCTATCATACTCATCTAACAAATGGGGCAAGGAAAGCTACTCTCATGCTATCTCTTTATAGGACAGGATTGTAAAAGGAGATGACAAATATTATTTACTTGACAGTCACTCCAGCACGAATTTAAATATTCTGCAGAGCTTAATATATAAGTGTGTGTATATGCACTGTTATATAGTATTGATTATAAAAAAGGGTAATACCATAATAAACTGTAAGGAAGCTTTGCAGTACTTATTTTGGTAAGATATTCATAATCCCGTATACAAAGGAAAAACTGCTCAGTGAAGTGTAATGCTGTGCTCCTCAGATAATATTCCATAGGTTTGGCTGAGTCATACATTACACTGCGGGGGGGGTGGCGGGGGGGGGGGTGGCTACACCCATCAAAATGAGAAATGGAGTGTGGTCAGCAGACATTTTCTGAAACAAGCAATTATATAGAACAACTATTTGCCAGGCTGCTTGTAATCATGACTAGTAATCATTAATTATTTTCTTTTAATATATTTATTGCTACCTGAAAATCATACTATGCATTCTAATAACAGTAACAATAATATCTAGCAATATGTATTAGCTGGTACTGAAAGATTCTTTGTTTTCAGAAAGACATATTATTACCCTGTGCTGGAAAAAACAGCTGTGACATGCCACCACCTTATCAGCTTTCAGAACTTCAGTGATGGAAATGAGCATTTATAACCAAGAGTGGCTGCATAATGAATGTCTCATGAAGTCTTTCTAGATATATATTAAAGCTGAAATATTCAAAATGAAATTAAATTATAGAAGTCTTGACCTGAGGGTCAGGTTAAAAACGAATAACAGGGAGATATGTGAAAAAAGAATCATTCAGACTTGAAAAAAACAATCCTAAATATTTTTCTGGTTTGATCTAGCCTGCCATAGTATTGCTACTTCCTCAACACCGAGGACCACAAGCTATTTTAAGGAGCCACTAACATTAATTTCACTTGACAAATGTAAATTTTTAAGCGAAATGTGTTGAAATGCATCAGGAAAAACAAGATTATGGAAAATACCCTCTGTAACAACCTTGGGGTTAAACATTACTTACCTGGAGAAGACATACAGCTCCTTATCAACTAGACAGCATTGCACTAGATGTCAGCATGGTCATCTTTGTAACATTATATCATCATATATTATGACTGTCTTAACTTAGTGTCAGAAAGGTCCTTTAAAAGGGGAAAAAAGAAAGGTTCCTGTCTTATGCTCTTTATTTTTATAGAGGACAATTCATGGTAATGAGGTTCTTCATGGTTTGGATATTAAGAGAGGCTCTGTATTCCACCTGCCACAGGACAATGAGAAAGGATAGTGGGAATCCGTACTGCTTTTACTGAAGCCTTCACTCCCAGTAGACATGGTTGTGAATGGATACCAGATTAATTAGACTTGAAAAATAAAGGCATCTCTCTTGGACACTGCTGGCGATAGGAACCGTCTTATGTAAGGGCAAAAGGTTTAAACTTGGCCTTTTTATTGAGGCCACTGTTCCCACTGAAATCCATTCTCTTGATGTTAATGTGATACAAGTAAGTGACTCCCTTATGCCAATGACTACTCATCTGGTAGGCTGTACAACATTTGGCTCTATGCCACAAGATTGATTGCTTTTCTGAATGTTGGAGTGCCTCAAAATTAAAGTTGAGTTACACTATTAATTGATTCAGGATGGCTTTTTTGGAGTAATTATGTTCAAGAAGGGTCTGTCAATATAATTTGCCTTCAGTTGTCACTGCACCATCAAATATAATGGGGTTGGGTGCCCACAGGATAGTAACTTGCATGACTACAGCTGTATTTGCCAAAAATAATCTACATATAAATAATCTACATATAGAAGAAAAACAGAGACTTGCAGAGGGTGTTACAATAAATGTAGCTTGGCTGTTTATTTGGAAGCTCTGTAATGTTCATTTATGTATCGAGGTAATGTTGGTATGGTGGTTATGCAGCTGCGTATTCATACACTTTAGGTTCAAATCATTAAATTGCAGCACTGAGATAGAAGACTCTGTGCAAACGCACACTGCCTGGCTAATCCCCCAAACAGCCTTTTGAAATGCATTAAATTGTGTAGGTGAGGGAACAGCATTCCAGAAAGGTTCATCAGGTGCCCAACAACTCAGCATGAAAGTTAAGCTTAGAACTTGGATATGCACAGATTAGGGACATACTCAGGGTGGTAGATCATCCAGTCTTCCAAATAGCAAAAAAATTCCAGTGTGCTCAAACTATCCTAAACCAAGTTCTGCATGGAACCAAGATCACCTTCAATAAACCATCTTACACAATGGTAACATGCAAATACCTCTCTTCCACTGGCTTCTGTCATTTTCCTAGAGGATTGTTTTGGAAATCTTTGTTTATTTTGTGCTAGCATATAGAAGTGAACTGCACATGATAGTCTCTTTTTCTGTTTTGTTTGGTTACAATCATAGATGGGCAGATACGTCACAGGAAATTTTTCTTCAACACCGTTAATGTTCTATCTCTGACACTTGATCTTGCTCATCTCACCAAATTCAAAACAGTTTGTAAACCTTTCCCCATTTCCTTTAGTACCTCAAAACTGTTTCCCAGGTCAATTTACTTTCATTTTAAGCTGATATCCTTTCCAAAAGTACAACTTTTTTCCTCCTATAGTTTCTAATCAACAGCAAGATAAAAGCCCACTTTGTGTTTAACCCTTAAAGTCACAGGAACTAAGTGCATTCTATTCTCTAAATTCAAGATAGTCTCTCCACTGTAAGTCAAGAATTCCATAATAAATGTTTAAAATTTTCCAGAAAAATAATTTGGCAGTCTTCAGACAAATGTAGGCTCCCTTTCATTGCTGTATGAATGAATTTAATTTACTTACGCCTCACCTTTTTTCCAAGATCCACCTCAGAGCCAATATACCATTTTAATTTCATTCCCTGTTTTGGGATAAAAAGCATGCAAAGACACCAGGCTGGCTCATACCCTAGTTGAGATTCACCTTCAGTAATCCTATTAAAATTAAAAGGATGACCTGTATGAGTTAGTGCTGGAGAGGTAAGTGTATAATGCAGATCTATTGCATAGATGTATTGTAAAACATCCATCCACTCTTGATTAGGTTAACTTCTTTTTCACCATCAAAATTGTGGCTATTCTCTTGTGCAGCAGAAGTGCAAGTTCGCCAGGGATTTAAATCATTACTTCTGCTACTTGCTTACAGAACAGGATTCAAACACCTGTTAATTTGCTGAGGCAGGTGTTTCTGTTCATCTTGTCTAATCACCCCTCTATAGTTTGCATTTCTCAGGTTCTGTCGGGGCACTGAGTTAACCAGTCCAGTTCATATTTCAGGGGAAATGCAATCAATAAATCACCTATATTAGTCTGATGTACACACACAGGGGTTTTATTATCAAGGATATTTTGAAAGGTTCACTGAATATTACACATTGAAATAAGTGTCTGTTGCCTGGGAGCAATTTCCAAGCTGTCTTGTGGGAACTAGGACACACTTAAAAGGATTTAGTGGTGGAAATCTCTCATTTAGAAAATCCATTTCTGCAATTCACATGTTAAAGAAATAGAAAATGTTTCTTTGCCAACTTCAACTGCAGTAAATGCCCATGAATAGCTCCCCACCCCTGAAACAGAGCTAATTTCTGCAGAAGTTCATCCCAGAGATGTATTTCTGAGCAGGTGTTTTGCTTCACTGTTCACATCTTGAATTGTGTGCATTCCATCATATCTATCATTTTGCCCCTACACAGTCAAGGAATTTGGTCTTTTCAGTTGAGTGAGCTGGGAAAGCAGAGTGTATCACTTCTCGTTTTAAAACATTCCATAGTACTTGGCTCCTGCGTATGTCTGAAAACAGTAAACGTGTAATAAAATAGCAGGGAAAACAAAGCACAAATTACTACATATATCATGCTCCGCATTTACAGTAGCAGAAGCAGTAGCACTTTGGAAGCATTTCCCTCACCTCTCTCCTTCCTGATCATTGCTGCTGTTGTTTTTGTCCTCATTTGCAGAAGTCACAAAGTCCTTCCATCTGTCAAGCCATCATTTCTCAGAAATGAAGATGGTCCAGACAAAGTTAGCTCCAGTTACAGGAGGCAAGTGTCTCTAGGCACTCAGTTGGGAGGTTTCTTCCTCTGGCTCAAGGATTTGGTGGACAGGGAAGGAAGAGGGAGACTATTATTTGGTCTTATTTTAAAAGATAGCTCCTATCTCATGCTTGATTTCTAAGACTGGAATCTTCACCGAGGAAGCTCACAAGTATTAAGCAAAAAGGTATTTCCCAACTTAAAATCACCAAACGAAAAGTCCAAACACCTGATTTGTCTTGCTGATATCTGATTTTCAGAACTAAATCTACCTTTGTTTCTATGGAAATTAAATGTGATGAAAGAAGAATTGATCAAATTCCCAGGACCAATTCTAGCTGTAGACAACTTGTGCTTTTCAAATATGCACTCTGCCAAGACACCTCCTGTGTGATTTCAGGCCAATTTCTTACCTTTCCTAAGACATCTCTGTCTATAAAGGGGGCATATTTCTCTGTCCCATGTGCAAATGGTGATCTAAATCTTCTAAACACTATAGGGCTCTCTGATGTACAGTACAAACGCTGGGTTTTTAAACACAGGACAGAGTATAGTATTTTGCATCTAAAACATTTCCATGTGAAGTTAACGTCTGAGCAGTTTTCTGATCACTGTAATTGAAAGCTTATTTTTCTTGGCCGTTGTACATGTGATGTTTGGGTGAGCAACCAAAACAAGCATTTCCTCAACATCTGAGTGAAAGACTATGAATGATGTTTTGGCTGTAAGACCAAATCAGAGCAATTTTTTTTTTCCCCTTCTTGCTAATTTTAACCTAGAAACAATGCCATAAAGCAAGTCTCTACACATCTTTCTCTGGGTTACTGGAATTTAATAACAGTCAGACTGCTAGATGGAGACCAAAGCTAGCTCCAAACTCAAAGGAAGGCTGCAAATTGAGGAAAGTATCACTGCAAAGGACTCTGACAAAGGTAAATCTCAATAGCCTTTTAGCTGTCTGGGATTCCTCTCCACTCAGAGCTTTCCAATGGAAAGCTACTGGAGCTACTTCTAGGAAAGAGAAGTTTAATTAAGAAACCAGCAAGAGGTGACTGCCTGGGTGAGTCATGTTTGCAGAGCCACAGGGTGTTAACATTTCACAAGTAGAGGTGTGTACTACCCCAAGTACCCCTACAGCAGTAGATCAGAAAACTTCTGCCAGTAGGAAACTTTGAATTTTTGACTAGGGGATGAAGAATATATCCTGAAATATTACAATATTGACAAATATCTTAATGCTGACTGGGAACCCTTTTACTATATGCTTATTGTACAGCCTGGAGTAAACAGACAAAACAACACGTATATTGGAGAAAGCAGTTAGTCTAAAGTTGCTGAATAAGACAGCAGCAAAGGCAGGATTAGACTGCCTGTCTCCCGAGAATTGACCCACTGGGCCAACTTCTTCTCAGAACAGAACTATGCTAAATAATCCCCAAACGAATAACAAATGCAAACCTCCTCTGTGATGAGCATTGTGATCCAAATAACTTGCCTCCACCTTTGAATCCATATCCCACTATTCCAAAATAAAAGGTGGAGTCCCCACCACAACAGAGGAAAAGAATACAACCCAGAATTTGTCATTCTGTATTTGCTTTGCTTCATTTTTACTATAACATTCTGCACATCAGTTTGTTTGATTAGGTCACTTTGCTCAATGAATTTTGTCTTCCTTCCAAACAGATGGTGCAAGCCTAGGAATGGTTTTAATAAAATTCTTTGTGTGTTGGTTATATGGCACTTATTTGGCAAATGTCGCTCCACAGACACACTTTAGGCTTAAGATGAGACTGTAATGGCTTAAATCTCCCACCAGCTGCCACAAAATTAGAGCCACATTAATATCAACAGAGAAATTATGAGTTCTGGTAATTCAGCTGGGAACTTTAGGGATAACTTTATAGGCATTTGGAAGACTTGCAGTGGGAAGGGACTTTGAATATCTGGCCTAGCATTAGACAGTAACAATATTAAGCCTTGTAAGTCTGAAATACATTTTGTCCTTTACTTTCTGAGCTGACCAGGCAATGCAGGTGGTCCATATTTTAATCTTGACAGCCTGGAAGGAATGCTGGCAAGGTATATATATCCTAGGTGAATATTATTCAATGAACTATCATCAAAAAGGTTTTGAAAACAAAGTGAAGTTTATGCCATAGAGGGCACTGTACTGTGAAGCATCTCTAAAGTGGGAATTTCCTAACACCTGTAGATAAAGTTTCTACATTGCATGGAGATGCAAGTTTGGAGACACAGCCACACTTCACTGACTAGGTCTGCTCTGCTTCCCCATCCCAATTCCGATTAACAGATTGCCCTTTAAAACCAAGCACAAACACCTGGTCAGTCAAAGCAAGGTAAATCTTGTCATTACACATGCTGAATCAGAAAGAAAGTGCAGGCCAGAAAACAAAACACAATGAAGAGATCAGAGCATAACTGGGGAATGTAGCGAGAGATGTGCAGAGCATCATGGGATATGGACAGCCCGCACTTCTATTAGGAGAGGGAGCACTTGGTTGGGCAGGCCAGAGAGTGGGGATGACTCCATGTGAAATCAGAATGATTCAAAGCAAAGTCAGAAGAGTGCAAGTTCAGACACTTCTCTGGATGTTACGTTCAGATTGACCGCAGAGGCATACAATTGTTTAATGAGATGTATTAATCTTCCCCCTTCACCCCTCTTGATCTCTAAAATGCCCCAGACATCAGTGCATTTAGCAAGGCTTTGTACTGAAAGTGAATGATGTGGATGATATGCTACAACAGTCAAATGCTGTCACAACAAACTTCCCCCATGGGTAAGGCAGTGATATTCAGTTATTTTTACTATTATGGCCAACAGGGAAACTATGTTTTCTTCTAGAATATATACAATTGGCTGTGGTCTGAGATGGGATATCACAGTAGATGGACTTCTGCTGTGCTCTCTTATGGTAGCTCCTGTGTTCCAGAGTGCATGCACATTATTCGATAGCTGCAATGAACGCATAAAAGTTAAGAGGCTTTTTGAAAATGATGTTTTTCAGCCTGCAATATTACATTAATTACACCACAGAGGTATGATAAACTATCATTAGTGTGATCACACTATAATGATGGATAAAGAAACCATTATAAGTAGAAGGGACTGAGTAGCCAGGATAATTAGGAGTTTTTCTGTTGAAAACAGTAGCAGTAAAAAGGCAAAAGGAAAAAAAATAGTGTTAAATAAAAAAAAAAAAGCAACTTCTAATACTATAAGAGAGGTCTTGAAAATAGGGCAGCTAATGGGGATATTCACTCAAAGAGCTCGTTATTATAAATCTGCATTAGCATTAGTTTTTCAAATCACTGCTGGATATAAAAATCACAGTTTACAGACTGTAGAGAACCTAGTTTTTAACTGTCAATCTGTAGAAAAATGGGTCTATGTCAAACCAGATTCAACAGCTAGCAAGTACGCTTGGCTAAATGTCTCCTGATATTCAGAGCTGAACTAATGGCTATCATTCAGACTGTAATAGGCCACTCTGTAGTTTTATTAGACCCTCTTCTGGGACCTGACATTTTGAGATATGTTTTGGCGGGGCTATATATATTGTTATTAATTTTTTGGAGGAAAAAAATGCTGTACTAAGCAGCTGCTAGCCAGCAAATGTTTAAGAAGCCCTAAAGCTAAAGGGAAGGCTAGTCCAGCCAGTCACAATAATAGCTGGATTTTCTGAGCCTTCTATACATTAAAAAAAAAAGAGTTTAACAATTCCATTAGGTTGTGACCCACTGCTCATTCTGAAACACTACTCCCAGGAGCTAGTTTGTGATGTGTTATCAGAGAAGTAGTTATTCAAGCCTTCTAAATTGCAAGTCAAACAAAATGGCTTCTTTTTTATTTGAATGAACAAACAAAACCCCAATGAGTTTTGTTTGCCCAATTGTTACAACAGCAGTCCTTTTGAGAAAGGAACATGAAAAGACTAGCAATATCTTCAGAGATATCTGTCCAATTGCAAACTTGCATGCACAAATTTGTGGTCCAACTTGGTATATACCATCACCACATTGTACATCTGTGATTGCTGTGACAGCACAGTAGCCAATTAATTGAATAACTGAATTGCTTTACAGGTTTACCTAAGCCTAGTCACTAAACCTGCACACCAGGTAACCAACCATGCAGAGCTATTTGCACATGAAATTGGAGATATTGGTATGTGTAGTTTCATATGCAATCAGATACCAAAAGGGAAAGCTAGGAAAACACAGTCATGGTGTCTAGGTCTGCCTTAAATAACTGTTTTCTTCAAAATGATTCCTGTATTTTGGAATACATGAAAAAATATCTTGTAATAAAAAGGTATCATATAAGGATATGCATGTTCACATGTATACACGCATATATGTACATCAATACACATATATGCAGACATGTATTTGCATGTAGATGTATGTATATCTGTCATGAACAAGTAACTCCTACCCGGGATCTCAAGGATTTATCTGTATGTGAGCAGCACTACATAGCCTTTAGCAGAGCAGGGAACAACATGAGTATTTGATTTGTGACTGTGTGGAGATTTCCTTGGCTCTAATTGAGCAAACACTGGTTCACTGGGCTTGACATTGTTCTTGTACTGGTGTACAGCTGAAATAATTCTATCAAGGGCAGATGACCTTTGCGAACATAAACAAGGAGAATTATGTCCTCCATTGAATAAAAAGCAGGAAAGAGCACTTCTAAGATGCAAGCAAGGAAAGTCATTAGGTTTGGGTGTTGTCTTGTCCTCCCTAAAGGTTATCATTGTGACTCCAATAGAAACTTCATCTGTATATAATTTTTAGAGGCTTTCGTTTGGGGATTTTTATCTTGTTTTGGACTTATTTGTTCTAGCTGCTGTATGCCAAGTACTATAGATGGGTAGTAGCTCAGATACATTCTGTTAAAAAATTTTATTATTGTCACGATGAAACTGCCTCTGATCTATTTTGTACGGATAGACCTTGAAAGCAAAAGAATTTACCTGGAATGGTAAAGGCATAAGGTAAACCTCCATGTCTTCTATTCTCAGCAAACATCACCAGCCCTAACTATGGAGTTAGAAGATTTGTCTCTCCTCCACTAGTACCACTTGTTTATATAAAGGTCTTTGTCACAAGATGCAATATCAGTTTTCAGTGCTGCATTTGGACCACATGACAAGATCCAAACCAACCTTCCGTTAAAGACCAGCCTCTTACACTGATAAGCATAAAACTCTTTGTCTTGGTTTGAAAGACAGGTGTCTGCAGAGGAAGGCAGAAGCCTCCCTTGAAATGGAAAGCGCAATCCCCTTCCCTCCAAATTATTATAATTTTGAAATTAACGGGCCTTCAGGCAAAGATATGGGGAATAGGAATAACAGTTCTTTACTAATATATATATATATATATAAATAACACAAGGCAGGGAAAAACAAACAACCCACTGGTTTACACTGACAGAGTCAGAAATACAACGTGACACCCTGTTAGGGTGGCAGTAGCAGTCCGATAAGATGCTGGCTGCAGTCCTCCTGAAGTGATGGGTGTAGTTCTGTTGAAGCAGCGATCAGGTAAAAGAGTCTGGTCTTCCTCCGAAGGTCCAGTGGTAGGTAGGTAGCTCTTGTCCTCTGGAACTCCAGTGGGGGGAAAAGCTCCTCTGGGAATTCAGTGGAAGAAGGCTGCTAGGGTGTTCAAAATTTGAGTTTTTATTTGGCATGGACTGCTTGGCTCCTTCCCCCCGGGCAGAGCATCTCACAATGGGATGGGGAGTCGTGAGGCAGTTCCTTGATGGGCCATTAACAGGAGATAGTCCAGGAGGGAGTTATCGATGGGTCAGGCGATAAGGCATTGTTGTGCCCGTTGACAGAAGACAGTCCAGAGGGGGCAGGCAGGGAGCACCGCCCCACCTGGTCTCAACAGCTCCTGAAGATGGTAATAGAATACTTTTTTTTTTTCCTTTTGGCACATTTTACACTGTAACCTAGGACACTCATCCTGCCACCTTTTCCTTGTCTTACAAGCAGACAATCTGGGGACAGTAGCAGAAGCTGGAATTTTTACTTTAAATGCATTGTATCAATTAATATTCTTTCCAGTGAGTTTTCTGGAGCCATTCTGTGCTTACAACTGAAGACAGTCAAATGAATATAATCGTGATGATTAAACGCAAATGTTACTTCACGTGTTACTAATGGAACTTGTGGCCCTGCTTTTTTAAACAGATATTAAATTTGCTGCTCAATTTTCTATTAGAACATTTTCTCTTCTCCTGATTTTAATTTGTTTCTTGCTGCACAAAGTAGGAAAGAAAAATGCTTTCTGCCTTGACTTCTACCTTACCTCTAAGCTACATGCTCCTCCATAACCAAATAGGGAAGAAAAATGTCCTTTTAAATTGTTCTGGCATACAGTATCTTACATTCCAAGGCACTCCACAAATCAAAGTGATCATGTTTCACCCACATTGAATTTACATCCCTGGTTTCATCAGAAGACTAAGAAGGTATTTGTTAGGCCTGTCAGGTTTCAAATTATCTGTCAGAGAGATTCTGGATCTGATACGCTCTCAAAACATTCATGACCAACTGTTCTGAATCTTCTAAAAATAATAGGAAACAATAAAAAGAAGGCTTTTCCATTTGGTATGGAAATTCTTTTACAGAAAAGTAAAAAGCTTTCAGAGCAATAGTTACATTTCAATGTTATAAGGTCCAAAGAACCTTCTTTATGCTAATATCTGTCACTTCATGCAACAGACACAGGAAGTAGCAAAGCTGAGTCCTTCCAGCCCGAGAGAGTGAACCTACCACTGATTAAAAAAAAATTAATACAATCAAAGTTACTCTAGGAGCCCCATTTAAAGGCAATTCCAATCTGAGCAGTGACTGCTTAAATTGTTACTACAAACCTGAACCTGAGCCATGCTGAATGAGGGTCTATGGAGAAATTAAGAGTGATGTATGTAGTCCAACAGACTTGGCAGGGAAGAGCTACATACAGACAGGAAAAAGAACAGTGGAGGTTACATCTTAGTTTATAATTTCTCCTTGCTTCTGATCTTACTTTAATATTTACTATACTTTGGTTTCTTTAAGAGAGAAATCCACTCTTTTGCAAGACTTAATTACAAGTCCTCATGCAGGTTCTTTTCATAGGAGTGCACTTTGGCTCTAAAGAATGCATTTCTAATGAAATATTCCAGGCTCCAGGGCTTCAAAACCCAATTTTGTGCCATGCATTTTCACTAAAATGATTGGTAGTCCTGTTAACCAAGTCTAGGAGGAGACTGACATGGACAATTAAATTTCTGAAAACAGTTGAATTCAGGAACACAAAAAAAATGGACAGAAGGAAAGCAAGTTCTCCATGCCAAAAGTTGTTTACAAAGAACAACTTCTGTCACATAAGGATATTCTTTCCATTTATTTAAAGCATAAGAATAGTTTTCTGTCTGGACACCTCAGCATATGTCTGTAATACACTTAAAGTAGTTTTTGCAGCCAAGTATAAGTGGAGTTGCACCAGCACAGGTAAAACCTGAAGACGTTGTGGTTTAGAGTTCAGACTGCACTGGGCAGATCTATTAGGGTCCTTAGCTCCATCTTCAAGTTATTAGCCTACCCCTTGACAGTGTCTGTACTGCTGTTATTACCTGTGTTAACTCACATGAATCTGCCTCTTTATACTGTATCAAATCTTGGATTTATATAAAGGGAATTCAGAGAACTCATGCCCAGACAAGAATAACAATTATGTTCTACAATCCAAGAGAGAAGAGGATTGGTACTCAGCCCTAATATATCTCATCTCTAACCTCAGCATAGGTGAACAGAAAAAGTCTGCTTTATATCTAGTAATAGTGTTGTCATTTCATATGAGGAGCCTGATACCGAGAGGACATACTTGTTGACGCTTATTTAAATTACTGGTCTCAGAGGGACTACAAGACATATGGATGTGTAAGGCCTGTACACCAGCTCGGGGAGTCTGGAGATGGAGAACACTCCATGTATAAGAGCAACATATGTTCAGAGTACCCAAAGTAATGGTTACCCAGGAATTGCTAGAGGATTGCAACAATGAGCAAGGAGGAGCAAACGTTTTTCTAGTCTTCAGCCTCACCCATATAACCTGCATCCTTCAGGAAGGAGCTAGCTAAGTATGTTATTTCATCGTCCTTTAGCTCATGCTATACCCTCAGCTTTAGACACCATGAAATATTGATCCCTTGTACTTACAGCATCTAAAAATAGCAGGGGGTAAGCAGTCTCCCCTGGCACCAGAACTGCACACTGATCTTTAGAGGTGTCCAGATTCTAAAATGTGATGATTGAACATTTGAACACAGAACTAGCAGCAATAAACACCCCACCCCACCCCACCACCCCCCAAAAAAAAAGTCATGTTTTGGTTGATATTTATTGTTTTGGACTCAGGTCCCAGATTATGTGCGTTTGCTTTCCTTAGCCCCAGCAGTCTCCTGCACTTTCTCAGCTGAATGCTAACCTGACTTTTCTGCTTTCAAACTCCACTGATCTAGCTGTGCCTGAGCAAAAAACAAACTCATATGGATACTTTTATGCACAATTTGTGTTTATATGTTAGTCTCAGATCCTTAAAAATACTTATTTAGAAGCTTCCCAGGTGCAGATCAGGAATTAAACAAAGCATTCTCCCAAAGTCTGGCTAACGTAAAATTGTAATGTAGAAATGCGTCCATTTCTGCATCCGTGCAAACTCATTAAGTACCAGCAATGCCTGTTCACACTGCTGTGCTGCTGGTACTCCCAGAAGTCTGAAGGAATCTATACTTCATATACTCTTTGAATAGAATTCTCTGCTCCTTATGTTGAATGGTCTTTTATGTTCTTATTTTTCCATGCTGGTCTTGTCTCTGACTTCTACATCTTAAGGATATAATATGAAAGTTTCAAGAAGTATCATCTCAGCAGCACTCAAAAAGCTTTAAACTCAGGCATGCAAAATAATTATAATCTCATTATTAAAAATTGCTAAACTTGGCTCATAAATACTTACCTTTAACTACAAGCTGTCCATAGGAGGAACATGGGTTTTTCCTCTTCAAGAGAAGCTCTCATAAGAACATCAGCCTGATATGTTTAATTAGCAAGGCCAAACATGCCACCAGAGGTTTTTTTTTTTCACAAGTACTAAGCTGATCATATTGGGAGTTTAATATACCTCTCAAAGTTACTCAAAAACTTTTGACCATGTTGACAACATCTAGATATGAGAAAAATACTGAACAATAGTGTTTTGAGCAACTACCTGTTGGTTAATCATATTAAATAAAGCCAATAAAATACATATTTTGATACATAGTAATGTTTTCTTATCAAGTTGCAGGCCTGAAATGGTTGTAATAAACTACAGTTTCCCAGAGAATACCAGTACACATGAATTAGCATAAGTTTTTTTTATAAAAACAGCAAAATATTTATCTCTCTAAAGATATACAATAAAACCATTACATAATCTAGATTCATACCTTCCTTCCCATTTAGCTTTCTCAGTTAATGAGATATTCATATTTTAGAAAAGCAACTTCAAAAAATCCACTCTGCTTGTCTTTTTTATTTTTCTTCCTTTTGTCAGGATACCAGAAGGCTCAGAAGCTAAGGGAATCTCAGAGCTGGCAGCCCTGAGCCCAAGGCATCAGGCAGCTCTAGAGAGTCAGGACAAGACAAGGAAGCCAGCTTGTAGGCTGGAGGTCTGGATGAGACTGAGCAAGGGCAACCAGGGTCAGACACAGCTTTATGATGACAAAGCAAGGCCCTGATATCAGGCCATGTATGGGGGAAGTCATAATCAGCAAGACCCATGACCAGGCATAGATATCAAGCTAGCAGTCTGAGGCAAAGTTTAAATAGGGTCAAGCCTAAATAGAGTTCTTGAGCTCCTGGTTGTGGCTAGAAGCCTCAGGTGAGGCTGGTCAGAACCATTAAGGCCTATTAGTGCCCTCAAGGTTCTGACAGCTTCACACATTAATTATTCCAAATGCTCTGTAAACCATATTTGGTTACATATCTTGCCCATGACTTGGAGTATTTTATTCCATATTACTTGACTAAAGCCCTTTTGGACTTACATCTAGCAGTTCTAATACTGAGATGGCAGTATTCTTTATTTACAGCTTAGCCTTCCACTTGCTTATCAATTTATTCAAAGTAGAATAGTTCCAGCAGACGCCCAAACATTTCTGCTAAGCAAGTTAGCATAGTTTTGTTTTTCTGCTTCCAGTTAGCTCACAGCCTTCATAAGCTGCAGGTGAAATATCATAGGTAAAATATCTAGCAAAATTGCATCAACACATCCAGTTACGCCTAGGGTTTAGCTAAGCCTTTACTACTGCTACATTCTTAATCTATCAATCTCTTAACATGCACTGTCAGCAAAGTCCATTGAAGTTAATGAGGCAAATTACACAGACATAGAAAAGCTCTGAATCATGCTGTAAATGATTCACTACTGAATTATTCCAGGCCCAAGTGTGGTTTAGTCTTTGCAAGGTAATTTGGAGTAGTAAATAATATTCTTGATAGCATTACCTATACTCTGGACCTACACCAGGAGAAATAAACAACCAGTGCAAGAATCACTCAAGAATCCCAAGGCTTCTTCAAGTCTCTGGAACCCTGACTTATCTGAATAAAATTAGATATCTTAGTCTATAACCATGTTTAGTCACAATTCATCATCTGCTCCAAAGCAGGTATCTTAGAAGCCAGTTTGCACAGTAAGAAGCACTAGGGACATGGAGAACTCAGTTTTAAGACTTCAGCTCTCAGCACTTTATTGGGCCATACACTCAAGCAAGTCAGCACACTCAAAGTGTAAACCATATACATGTGCCTTCCATGCTTTTTCATCCATTCTCACTCTTCATCTTAGTCATCACAAACACTTTTGCAGAAAGGCCTTGTTTTCAAGCACAAATGAGACTCTTTGTATAATAAAATGCATGGGAAACAAGATGCATAGAGTAATCTCTGTTAGACAGCTCTGAAAGCACAAGGGTAATTTTCTGTGTCAAAAATGGTATCAGCAGAAAGCACGCCCAGCAAATAAGCTCTGACCTCCAACAACAGACTCAGTGCATGGTAAACAACAAGGGAATCAGGTCAGTCAACCCATACACATTCCTATAACTGGACAGCACTCTTTCACTACACTGTGCACTACACTCTCACAGACTCTTGCTGCAGTGTCCACTGCCACTTTCATCTCATGGGGGATGACAGTGAGTGACATAGGAGCCGAGGAAAAGCTGCCAGGGAAGCAAATACACCCAGATTTCCACACTCTCTTAGCTCCATTTTGCATGAACTGTAGAGAGTAGAGGTATTGGACTAGGAAGTTGCTTGAAGAAATCCTGAAAAAGATTCACACACACACACCAAGAATGACCTGTTCCATTCCCCATTATGCTGTGATTTATTTATTTCTGTCCTGCGAGAGTTTCTCTTCTCATAATTTAGATAACTTTCACAGTTTCTCCCTCCATCTTTTTCTTTGGTTCTTCGGCTCTTTTACCCCTCAAAGAATATCTCACTCACTCTTCTCTGAATATTGTAGCACATTGGGAACTAACCACATCCTTTAAGTGCAGAGAATGGGCAAATTACATCTTTGATATCGTATATAATTGATACATTCCAAATTATGTGCAAAATATACCTTCTAGCTGAATATTTATTAATGAATATAAACTACATGAAATCATATTTTATCATATTTACTTTCTGCAATCCATCAGGTTTAGTAATAATAACAGTTATAAAAGCCTTTTATGCAAAATGTTAAAAGTTTTACGAGGAAGTGTCATGTTTTTCTTGCTACTAAGAAGGATTTCTTTGAGATTATTTTAGACTCACCCTAGCAGAAACAGGAGTCAGTGTGACTTCTTCTCCCAGGTACTGTATATTCAACTACAAAAAATAAAAACAAATGTATGATAGGAAGTTGAAGTATTTACACCTCTGTTTTATGAGTGGCAAATGAGATAGATAGACAATGAAATCTCCTTTAAGCTATAGACAAAATTCCACGATAGTTTTGCAGAACCCAAATTTCACCTGTGGATGTCAGAAGCCACAAACCATATGACAGCAGAAAAGAGAACTAAATTCAGAGCCCCTAAACTATGGGCTATTTAATTAATCAGAATTTTATCTACAAACTGCTGATATATATGAAAAAGTTACTCACTCATTATGACCTAAATAGAACCCAGAGAACTGAAGAATCCACAAATACTATCACTGTTTATCCAGATCTGGCTGGTGCTAGGTTCAAAAGAGAAGCCAAAATTTTAATATCTTAATGTCAAAAGCTGAGAGAAGCCATCTCCTAAGTTCTTTCAGAGAGAAAGTATTCTTTGTAATTAAACAGATATCTGATGCTGTAAGTGTATTGAAATTGAGCAATCAGTGTTAATGACTTGTGAATTCGTATGACAATTTGAAGTTTAAAGACAATATTTTAAAAATATCCTTAGGAAAACAATAACATGGGTAGTAGCGGTAGAAGTTCATTGGAACTGTGCTAGTGGGTACAGATTTCAGAGCTTGCTTATTTTTCTTATTAGTTCTGTTTGATGTTTCGAGACCACAGAGAGATTAATTTTCTGGATAATAATTCAAGTATTTTATATTTAAGTATCGCTGCCCATATGCAGCCACATCTGTGAAAAAGAAATAGCAGGTGTTTCATTTTTATGGTTTCCTTCTGTTTATTCTTGACAAGTCCATTTGTTATTCTAAAAGAAAATGAGTAATCTCTGAGCCCATTTGATTTGGAATAGAGTGCCCTGTCTGTTTATGATCATTAGTATTCCCACTGCGATAGACTGGCCATTACATAACTAGATACATTTAGCTAGTGAGAATAAAAATGTTCTGTGCACCATTTGACTTGATCCATAAAAGAACAAACCTATTAGACCAATATTGCTCCATTTTATTAGTTTTCATAAAACCAATTTTAAATCAAATGTTGTTCAAACTTGTCACATGCTAACACCTGTTTGCTTACATACTGTAGCTAATAAACCTTTGCAGATACTGTTTCTTTCAGGTTACTGTGGTGTGACAAGAAGAAGAAGGAAAAACTTCACCCTAAATACCATTGTGATCTTGAGTCATTCACAAACAGATGTGTGATTTCGTTATGCTGAGTTGATTATGTAGGTAGGAATGGCTATTGTATGTAATAGAAAACAACAGTAGAAATAAAGCAAGCAACAGATGGATCACTGCTGAAGCACCTTCTCTGTTCTGACAAGGAAATAACAGTTACTTTTGATTAGTACATATATGAGAGACCTTCCAAGAAAAAACATGATGTTGAAGGAAGAGAAAATTCTGTTTCACAAAGTGACTAATGTGCCTATGGATCAGTGAATCATGATTGCCAGTGACCCAATGTCATTTATTCAATGTTAAGAAGCATAGTTTGGATGGGAAATAAATGTTTGGGGAAGAGGTAAAGAGGAAATATCTTACCAGCTCTCTAAGATTGAGATATAAAGGGTTCTTATGTGCCATTATATACAATTTTAGATAATTACCTCAAGATTTGTGAACTAAAATTGTTGCAGAGGGTCATGCCCACCCATAGAGACATCTGCCTCATCCACAAAGGTTTAGCTATTAAAATTCCTCCTGTAGTGTCAATAGGATATAGAATTATTTTGTCTCTCTGTTACACAGTGGCCTAGTGAATTCTATTGACCCAGAGGTGATTATTTGTGGAGGTGGGTGAAGTTAATTTTGTATGCAATACCAATCTTGAACAGCTGACTGAACAGCTAACTCGGAATAGAAAGTATATGTTTAAAATACAAAACCAAGCACAGAAATCTTAAGGCTAAGTTATTAAATGGGCAAGACTTATTACGAGAAGGATATTAGAATCTCAGTAAAGACAGGTAACAGCTGCATGTTTCTTTTCATTCCTTTAATGAAAGGAGGAGTTTGTAAACTCCACAGTGCTCTGGACAACGCTTGAACAAGTTCAACATTCAGCTCCACCAAAGCTCCAGCCAAAGATTTGGCTTTATTGAGGGTGACAGACAACAACAGACCATAAAATACAGTTGCTCCTCTATACATGGGGGGTGTGAGAGAGTGGCTGTGTGGGTGCTTGGCTGCCAGCCAGGGCCAACCCAAAACAGTGCCAGAGACTGATAATACAAAGTACACAGCTGCTTTCATCCTCTGCCTTTTGGAGCCACTTAAAGAATCTGCTTTTAGAGGGAGCATTGGTCACAGAGTTTCTCTACACCCTTAAGCATGTCTCTGTGGAGACTGTTGGATTTAGTTATTGGTACTCTGATCTTCTAGGTGGCTCAGTGCCTTTGAAATGGTATCATTTGCATCATCAGGTCTTGAATATGAAGCTGTCAATACAGCAAATTTGTCATTGGTTTGGACCTTATTAAGAGAAAATTCTTGTGTTATTTATACATAAGCCGGAGTTTTACTTCTTTTGGGTGCCATTTCCTATGACATCCTTTTAGATCAATCAGGGTTAAAAACAGCATGTGAAATTATGTTTCAAAATAGCTCATGCTTCAATTTTATTGAAGTCCTTTGCTCTATAAATAGTCTTTTAAAACTGAAATATCTCTTAAAGTAAGGGCGGGGGGAATACTTCAAATAAATAATTGTCTTTTTTTCTTATCAACCAGTGGTAAAGTAAAGCCCATCCTTATCATTTTGGTAAGATGTTGCCTAAGCATTGCCAGATAATTAGTGATTTTCCAGCTAATCTCCTTATTTTTAATCTTCAAATAGCTTATTTCAGAAAACAATTAAGGATTGTCTATAAACTTGCTACATTTTACCTACAACATCTCAGTATTCACAGTATCAAGCAATTACTGATAACAAAAAATCCAGAGGACTTTCTCATAGAAGCTTTCCAGTAGGAAAGAATGCTTTTTTTGCAAATGATTATACAAGTTACATATTCAAACAGCCACAAGATATTCACCTTCAAAATGGAAGTCTTGGTTAGAAATAATAAATACGTTACATTTCTCAATTAAGTGATGTCCTCAAATTTTAAAGCACTGTTTACACAAGAAATCAGTTTTATTAAGGGTTTTGCTATAGTTCTTTGTTCAGCTTTAAACTACAGGCTTACCTCTTCATAGCATGGAAAAAGTATCTTCTTTTATGGCATATTTTACAGGTCTGATAGGACATACAACTATTTTGATTGTTAGGGAACAATCTGATGTTCCTTCATACAAAATCTTAGTTCCTTCCCTTCCTCTCCCTTCTCTTTTTTCCTGATAGAGATCATCTCTTTACCAGCTAAGAGTCTTGTATAAAGAAGTGAACACATGGTCCTGCATTTGTTTGCTTCTTTCCACAGGAATTGTGTGGCCCTTCATGATTTTGTGATGAGGAAGACTGCAATATTGAAAGACAAAATTTTGGCTGGATATTCCTAGGCACAGTTCTTCTATCTATCTTGTACTGAACCCAGTCGGTCTCACTGTAAGGAAGAGTGGCCTTGAGAGAGACTGGGGACTCTGAGTGGGACAGGCCCATTTCTAAGATTCAAATTCACAATAACTGTAGGTAGTGAGCAGCCTGACAAAGCCTCTCTCACCAAGCTTTCTTGTTGAATGCATGTTATTTTACCCATTGATATATTAAATTTCCAGTTTTACATTCGAAATCCAAGACCTCATTAATCACTAACCAGATAAGTTGTATGGGAAACAGAAGCAATAGCTGATAAGCAGAGAATTAAGTAAAAAAGTAAGTACAGAATATGCATCTAAAACCTGCAGACAGCTTTAATACCCCAGAAATCCATGAGACCAAGAGAGGAGCTCCAAAAAAAAATTTTGTCTCTCTGTCCAAGGAACTGCTACTATTGAATACAGGCAAAACCCATATCTTCTGTACAACTGGGTTAGAGGCACTGGGCATATGAATTTATTGAGGAAGTAAAAGCCACTTACCGGTCTCTACCGACAGAATGCAAAGAGCATTGCATGTCAAGAAAGAATGGAACCTTTTGAGAGATACCAGAACTCAAAAAAGTAGAGAAACTTTTGGGACAGCTCTGAGGATTTTCAGTTCAAACATACCACTTTGAAAACTAGTAGAATACATAGTAAGGAGTCAGATATCTAAAATTAAGGAAGAAAGAATTATATACTTAACTTTGATGCAAGCATAAATCGGAATTAACAGCAAAACAGATACAAATTAATTTTTCCAGATTTACTCTCTGCTTGCGTAACATCTTTTTTACATGTGAAATAATAATGTGATTCATAACTAATTCACTGCAGCATTGCAAATCATATTAAATATTTGATTATTCTTTCAATATATAGTGAACAACAAAGTATAGAAATTTAAGCCAAATAATCAGTTTAAAACTACAACTCAGACAGAACATGGCTGCAGAGAGTAACATTTCCTTTGCCATAAAATTGTTTTTTCTTAATTGACCACTGGCTGTCCCTGTGACAGAATGAGAGGATATCCTTGAAATTTCTTCAATTAGATAATATGTTTTAGACAGAACAACCAGGACAGAAGCATAGAAGCAACATGCATGGAAAAACTATTTGTTTGTTTTCAAAAGTCAGCAAAGATGAAGACAAGCTTGTAATAGCTTGTTAATTACTAAAAGAACATATTGTACTGTTTTACTTCAGTGTATGGAAATGCATAGTTATGCAAGTCGTTACCATCATACAGCGTTGATGCTTCGTTCATCACAACAGACATGATAATGCAACCTATCTACAATTTTGTCCTTACCTTACTTGTACACATATATATGCTTATATATGACTGATGCTCAAAAAGACAAACAGGCTCCATAATCTTTCTATCTATGTATGCATAGCATCCAGTATAATTATCCTGGACAATTCAAAGGATTTTTGCTAGTATGAAGTTAGCTTTTGATTGGGAATGACCACCAGGAAAATGCTCTTCTACCTTCCAGGACATGTCAGCCAAGGTCAGTGTATTTGACTGTTACGGGGCCAGAATCATAAAACTTTCTTCCTGGCTAGAAAAACAATTAAATATAACAAGCTGAGAGAAGAAACGAGATATGCAGAGTAGCAAGAAGGAAAACTGCACAACCAAAAATGCGACCTCTGAAATATGACCAGGAGTCTAACTTGACAAACACTGATGATCTGTGGCCCAGCAGTGCGGCTGATCGGACGACTGAGTGAAAGAGGTTCATGAAGGGTTGTACCATGAGACTGTCTGGGCAGCCATCTTCAGTTCCTTCCTGCAAGGAGCTGAATTCATGACTACCATGCTACATAATACTACAGGACCTGAAGGTTTCAGTCAGAAGCAGGTCCTCCAGACCCATGCCCTGGTTGCTCTATGAGTAAGCCCAAAGGAAGCCAAGACAGGGTATAATCATTAGTTAATATTTTCCTCTATACAGAGGCTACTGTCTTGTTAAAGGTCTATCTAGTTAAGATGTTATGATAGCAGGCATATAATGCAATGAAGAAAATGTTGCTAATTTTTACAGAAACAGGTGTGGTAATGGCACTGAAAATTCTGCCTCAGGCTCTCACTGTGTTAGGCAGAATACATCGAAAAGAAACAATACCCTTTATGACCGACACGCAAATGGAAACAAAAAAAAGTTAAAGAGTTTTGATCAAGTTTTAACAGCATTTTCACAATCCCTTGGAAAAATACACTTGTTAATTTCTATCACCATTTTGTCTAATATTTTGAGACATGATGAATATTTTTTTACAAAACAGTTGCTTTTAAAAAAAATTTGCTCAGGTCCTAGTAATACTAGACTACAGGCAATAAAATATAACACAAAATAAATTTTGACTTACAGTTTTATATTACACAGTTATACAAAGAAATTATTAAATTAGCTTAAAGTTCACTTTAAGAATCACATTTTACATATACTTATCTTTAATATGTATGTACCTGTTTCAGTATTTCTATCAGAAATAGATACCAATACTTTTAATTTCTTTTAAATTCAATAGGCTTTAAAATGTACCATCGTTTACTCTATATGAACAGACATTTCTATATGACAAATGCTGTGGCCTTCCATACATAGGCTTATAACCATTACAGGGAATGCCTTGCGAGCTTTGAAAGGAAACTTTTCAAGTAGTTAGAAAGGATCTATGGGCACAAAGAGGTTAGCTTTTAAGCGGTTTAGGGTACGTATGTAATTCCAGTTGTATTTAAGAAAAGCAGATCATAATCCTAAGAACAAAAAGGCATGTTGCTCTCTTGGTTGGATCCTGCAAGACACCACCTTTAGATCCACTTATTTCAGCTGTTTTATAGTTGTTGGGTTTGGGACAGATGCAGCTATAGATTCATTCAAGCCATTCAGCAGCTATTTTATTGAATCATGCATAATAAGTCAAATGCAGCAAATATTTTGGAAGAGTTAAAAGAACTTAAATGTCTCTGGGCTTGTAGAACTTACCCTAATTTAGCAAAAGGAACTTCATGCAAACTTGCTTAAGCGTATTCATAAGCAGACCCCTTGATATTCCCATTCTTCTCTGTAGATATTGTGCTTAAAAGAAACAGGGACTGTGTCCCACATTAACATCCACTGCACACCTGACTTCTTTTCTATGTTCCACTTCACCAGCCTGTTCCTCAGTAGTGCTGGCCTCCGGAAAGTTTCATGCTGACTTGCTGTCTTTCTTCTTCTTGGTTTTGTGATCTGCTGTTCTGAGCTTGTCAGTCACCCCTTCAGCAGCAGCCCAGATCAATGTGAATGGAAGGAGACTGGAGAGAAATTTTCAATAATGGTAAGTCAGGCAAAATAGGGAGCTGCAAAAGCAAGCCGGGAGAGGGATTCTTTGAAGTCAAAGTTTTGATCTGCTATGACTTTCAACAGGAAAGGTAGAGTTGGGAGCAGTGTAAGGTTTGTTATAATTGCCCAACATAAACGTTCCCTTAAAATGCCTGACAGTACATTAGGGGTTGAATCCAAGCCCAATAATGTCAATGCAAACCCTTCACCTTCAGTGGTGCTTGGATTATTCGTTTATCAAAGAAAATGTTTTCTCGCTTAGTTAGCAGAGACCCATTTAAACAGCAGTAGTTGGAAAAGAGGCTGGAAATGGTAAAGAAATATTAGTTACCCTTCTTTCACTGAAGGGTATTCACTGATGATAGCAGCTTCTGTTCAGTAATGTTTAACGACGCTGATAAGTAAAAGTTGATTTTGAAGTACCCCTATATGCCATTCATCTGCACACAAAGTGTATAAAAGTGGGAAGCAGGGGCATTTTGCTTACCCTACTACACACCATCGAAGAAACTGACAGAACTGGCAACTCTCCTTTTTAGTATAGAAGGTCCTCAGGGATACAAACCACATGGTTTAGCAGATGCCTGCAGAGTTTGCATTTTTTGTGATCATATCTTCCATCTTTTTCCTTGTGTTTACTGTATGCAGGAGGAATGAGCAATCAGAGATAGACAACACCCTTTGAGGCATTTTGTTAATTTAGTATTCAAACACAGACCATCAGTCTGTATTGTCATTATTTTGGGTTGGAGTTCATTTTACCAATACTTTTCCCAGAGTGTCCTGAGCTGTTTCTAAATGACTACACAACACTCTGCAAAACAAGCCAAATCTTATGAAATGAGAACTGCATAAAATATATGAAAATTGCAGAACTGAACATTTTCTAGCAATGTTTCTCACCCACTGCTTGCAGTAATTAGACTGTACTTTTGCCTAAGGGGAGAAGAAAAGAAATTTTGAGAAAAAGATACTCAGCTAACCAGTATTTTCTCTATAGCCTTTCCTTTACCATGGATTAAAAAGGTTGCAAGGGTTTGGAGGTTTTTCCTCTAAAAATGGATGACAGCTGACTTCCTGTTACGAGAACTCTGTACTCTTATTAGCTAAGGGTGCCATTGGCAAACAGTAAATCTATGCTGTATCTTCATCTTTTTCTGTAATACAACCGCTCCACTGAAACCACCTGATCATAGATGTCTAGGTGTACTAAAGATCAGAAAAATGCCACTAATGAGGATCCTTGATAGATGAATGCAGTAACTTTGCTAGGATAACCAGAAAGTTGTTCAACTTAGACAAAAGAGTAATAAGGCACCCATAGGATGCCATCCAACTGAGCTATTGGCTCAGTTCAAAACTCATTTACTCTTTAGCAGGGTGCTTTACCTTACAACAGGTTTTTCCACAAACCATACCATCTCCAAAGCTTAGTAAGACTGAGCAGTACAGAAGTGTCTGTAAACTAGGGCAAAATTAGGCATAAGAAAAGGCAAAGCTACTAACACTCACATGGTGTTGTGCAGCGTAATAGTTTACTACTGATTCTAGGCCTGATTACTCACTACTTTACTGCAGGTTCATATTTGAGATCACGTTGGTAGAAAACTAAAGAAATGCAGTGGAGAATCAGCCTGGAAGTATTTGTGCAGGCTGGAAAAGGAGAGGACACTGCAAGTGTGATCAGAAAAAAAGCAGCCATCCTACAGTTCCAGAGCTGGAGTTCTCACTATTTTTCTATGCTGCACCTTATCAATGTATTTTGGTCATCTCAAGAGCTTAGATGAATTTTGCTTGTTCCAGCTGTCTTGTTTTTCGATTGCATTTAACACAAGCACAGTGATTTTCCATTTTGCTGACAAACAAGAGAGAGCAAATTGACTGGTTTATTATTCGAGTTGTGGGTGACATTCAGTACACTTGATTGACGTCACTGGCCAGTCCATCAACAACTGTGACATAGTTTTCAGTAGGAAAATCATCATCAATAACTATTCTTTTCAGAGCACTGGACACATTTTTGTATATTCTCAGAGTGTTTCCATACTTCCTTAACCATGAGAAAAGTATTAAATGTAACAGGAGTTGTAGGGCTTAAACCCCACACACATCAGCAGCGATCCACCCACCCCAAGAGAGTTTGATTTACACTGGTTGAAATTCTGGCTCATAGGTTTTTGAGATGATCTCTCGTCTACTCTACCTCTGTTCTCTTTTTCCAGCTGCTCACAAGTCTTTTCCCAGAATAAATAACAAAGATGTTGATATTTTCTATGCTAACATGCCTGCACTACACAGAGCGTGTAGCCGGTAAGGAGCTTAGTCTGGTTTACAAAGTGAAGTTCTTACTTTATATTAATCCTGAACTGGAAGAAAAACAGCCAGCCTAAGAAGGTTACAGTGGTTTCAATTTCATCTAGCTTGAGTTCCTTCCTTGAAGACCCAACTTTACTTTTGTGTTATGTCTGAAGTCTATGGAGTAACTTCTCTCATAATCAAATACATTGTTTTCCTCCTAATGGATAATGTTGCAATCAGCATAAAGTGCAAAACCAATTTCCTTTCTGTGTTCTTCCTTTTTTGAAAAAAAAAAGCATGTAAATACCCAGAAACACCAGGGAAAGACAAACACTACTAAGATGTAGTCCAGCATTACCTTGTAATTGTCAGGTTATTTCCCCAATTAACCTTAAGTCCAAAGCCATCTTGTAAGTGCTGTTACAGTAGTATTGCTTGTAAGTCACATCTTTCTTAACACTGAATTCTGTGGGCTAGGAGATCTTGGGTACGCATATATAAACCAATGACAGGGTATCTTGTAGTGAAAGGATCTTACATTTCTGTGAGAAAATCAATGTTTTTTCTTTTTTAACCAATAGAAACATCATGTTACCAAAGGCAGAAATATCAGAGTATGGTTTTAAAGTAATTTTAATTAGATTCGGGCAGGAAAGGAATATATTTCTCTTGAAAATTTTAATTTTTTTTTTTTCCCCTCAAAAACAACTCTTCTTGCAAGAAATATTTCTTTGTGTCTTATTGCAACAGAAGTTTGCATGTTTCACTCTGACATTCAACGTTCTGGGTGAGTTCATTTTTGCCCAGAATTCTCTCTTAAGATACATTCTGGTCCCCATTTACAGTAAACTGCAAAATAAGGGCTTTGCAATTGTACATTTCTGTTTTGCTGAATAGTTCAAATGTTCAAGCAGCAATAAGTGGACAAAAGAACAGAACACAGCAGGGGATAAAAACCAAAAAAAATTGTTGAGCTGTGACTTTAAATCCTAAGAATGTCCTGTATGTACAGGCTGCAGTCTGGATGAATATGATGAATCTTTATGATGAATATCTCAGAGAATTTATACAAGACTACTCACACTGATGTTACTAAATAATACAATCATGACCAAAAGCTCTGAGATCAAAGATCCTGTTGTGAAAATGAAAATGAAAAATTCAACAGCTGAAGGGAAAGACATAACCATTAGCAGTCTGAGGCGATTCTGAAATTGTCAATAAATAAAGAAATTTTTTTATATATATTTATATTATATAAATTTGTATTTGCAAGGCGTTAATGAGGGCTAGAGACTCAGAAGCGATAGTTAAAACTTTCATAGAAATCATCTGATTCCAGAAGTCCAAACCTGAATAAAAATAACTGCTCAGGCTTTCAGTCCAAATCTGATGGCAACAATGAATGCAGTGAAACAAGGAATATGGCAAATTGGAAGCAAGTGGCAGGTCTGAGGTTACAAAGACACTTGCATCGTGAGAACTGGTCAGAGCTATTGGTAAAAGTATTGTAGCCAAAATGAGAGGGGTGAGTTTTGGAGGGAAAACTCTCTAGTTTTGCTCTCTATCCTCATATGAATTCAGAGTTTTCTCTGGATTTTGATAACACACAGAGAAACAGAAATAGCAGCGTTTTGTTTATTCTCTGCTAGAGATCGTCAAAAGATTTTTATGAATATATTCTAGTATTCTTGAAAGTATATTTGGCGTATATTTAGAATTTAAAAGAAAAATCATATATATACACACTCAAGCACAAATAAAATGCATTTTATTTTTTTTTTATTTGCTTTCAAGTTCGGAAAAATAATTGATTCTGTGTTTGGTGTTTGGACATCTAATAAAATGCCCAGTTGGGATTTTATGAAGCTTTCCAAAAAAAGGACATCACCTCTAGGTAAAAAACAAGTGTGAGAAACCTCAGCCCAGTGGGCAATTATTTTCCATTTTTAAGTGCTCAAAAGCAGGGTCTTGTTTCATCAGCCATAACAATAGTGATATTGCCACAATGTCTTATGTCTACGAGCAGGAGGAAAGCAATGTCTGTAATGAAGATGGCTTTTATCAAGGAGATGGAGAGTGATTCCTGGACAGCTAAGAATGAAAACTAATTTGATTGACTCAGGACAGAACTGGGTTTATTTTAAAACAAAAAGCAGGATCAATCAAAAAAAGGATAAAACCAGGGGAAATTTTAAGGTGCAATACAGATGACTTGCCATTCTTCTGATCTTCCTGTCCGCTTTTCACCCTTCCTCTAATACATATAAAACTTGTTTGGTTATTTGAGTGTCTCATTAAATGGAATTTAAGTACAACATTTTTGATAGGGCAGATATACCATCCCATTACAGGTTTCAAGAAGATATGAACCCAAGTGAACAATGGAACAAGAAAATTCTAATAGACCTTCTTCAGTTCAAGGAAAGCAAATCAATCACCATATAAAGCTACTGAAGGTAGCTTTCAAATTCAGTTGGTCAAGTTGATTGTACCATATTCCATTAACAACCTAAGCATCTCACATAAACAAATAGGTTTATCCACACCAACATCCACCATATATATCTATGACAGGTATTGTCATTGCCCTTCCAGCAATGGCAGAGTGATGCAAAGGGATCAGATTGACACAGCACAGGAAATCCAGGTGTATGGCTATCAGTTAACAAATCTTCAGCAGAGCTGATCCTCTGATCAGGAAGCTTTTGGGATACACACAGGAAATTACCTTAAATTTCTTCATCCTCTTATAAAGGGAATACAGTCCTATTGCAGGACTATTCTTTCACCTAATTCAATGGACCAAGTATGCCCACATTAATTATCTTTTAAAGTTTCTTAGTGGTAGCATGTATATACAGGAAACTTGCTAGAAGTATCCTATCAGGGAAATAAGGTAAACAGATTCAGACGGGAGGCATATTTTATTGTGAATATTATTCAAACTCTTTACAATTCACAACTTTTTATTTAAAAAAAAATTATCTCAATTCTAATTTAACCTAGAGTTCATGGGCAAATGTCTGAAGTACTTCAGTTAACTGAAAAGACTGAAAACACTCTAGATGAAATATCACATACATTTGTAACTGTGCTGTTGTTTAACCCCAGCTGGGAACTAAGCACCATGCAGCCACCCACTCACTCCTCCCGCCTCTCAGTGGGATGGGGAAGAGAACTGAAAACAAGTAAAACTTGTGGGTTGAGATAAGAAGAGTTTAATAATTGAAATATAAATGAAATGTAATAATAATAACAGTTAAAATAATAATAATCATAATGAAAAGGAAGATAACAAAAAGCGAGTGAAATAAAAACCAAGACAGACAAGTGATGCACAATGCAATTGCTCACCACCTGCTGACAGATGCTTAGCCAGTCCTTGAGCAGCAATTCTCCCCTCCTGGCCAACTCCCCTCAGGTAATATACTGGGCATGACATCATATGGTATGAAATATTCCTTTGGCCAGTTTGGGTCAGCTGTTCTGGTTGTGTCCCCTCCCAACTTCTTGTGCCCCTCCAGACTTCTCGCTGGCAGAGCACGAGAAGCTGAAAAATCCTTTACTTAGTATAAATACTACTTAGCAACAGCTAACACATCAGTGCGTGATCAACATTATTCTCACACCAAGCCCAAAACACAGCACTGTACCAGGTACTGGGAAGAAAATTAACTCTATGCCAGCTGAAACCAGGACAAACTGAAACAGCACGTAACACTTGTCTTGATTCTCTACGTAGGACTGAAGGAAAATCTGATTGTCTTTATGCACTTGTTCTTCTTTCCTCTTTCCCAGACACTTTCTAAAGTAATTTCCAGCATCCACAAATGTAGCTGGTGGATCCACCAATCACACAAATATTAATTATAACACCCTTCTACTGAAGCAGTATGGTATCACTAACAACGGTTTGATTTCAAACTTGCTAAAAGCATTTTTACCTTGAGTTTCTGGCCTGACTATATTGACAGTTTTCTTGGGTAAAGTTACAGAATCTCATCAGAATTTAACTTTTTTAATTATTTTAAATTTTAAACTATATGTTTATAGTTTTACTGATTCTTTTAACACCACAAGAACCAAATGTGTTTTGGGCCCAGATGATCATGAAAACTCCTTCACTGTAACAATAAATTCTCTATAGATTCCTTAAAGCTAGATTGTTAGTTTTCAATGGAGATTTTCTTTTTTTTAGGAGTTGAACCTGCTTTGATTTGTTTTAATGTGATAGATACTTTAATTTCCTCTCTCTTTTTAATTTAAATTTAATTAAAATCTGGCCTCACTGACTTTCACTTTCAGGTCCTGAGTTGCCTCTATGTTTACCCTCCAAGTGTTTCCAGTACCTTGAGCACATTAGGAATATTAAGCAGTTAATCAAGTGTAAAAAACATTAATTTGTTCTCTAGTGTCTTTCATCAATCTTTTTTTTTTTTTTTTTTTTTTTTAATCAGAAGAATATACAACAACTAAGCCTGCAGATTCCACAGCAAGCATTTCATCAACAGGCACGGATATTTCACTGCACCCAGTATTGTGAAATAAATCTCTGCTGACGTGAGTGAATGCTCTTCTGTACAGGAATCATCCCAGCCCCAGTGTAATCACTAAGATTCACCCATACAGGTTTTAAAATAATCTATATAACCCTAGTCAAACTATATGTGCGTATGTGTGTGTGTGCGCGCCGCGTATAGAACAAGCTGATTCCTTGAAGCCACATTAAATTCTCCTCGCTACTCCTAAAAGCCAAATGCAATTCAGTGTGCCATAAGCCCATCACTCTCTGTGTAATCTTCTCTAGTTTCTGAAGCCTGTGTCAGAACCACCATGTGTCCTATGTTTGCCAGTAAACCAAGGCTCACCTTTTTGTGGGCAGGTTTTCTAGAATTTGTTCAACTAAATGGCCAGAGTGAAACCCATTTTACATGGTGGATCTGATCTAACATCCTGGAAAAACAGCAAAGTCACTAAAAGAGGCAGAGGCCTTTCAAAGATTGAACTGTGTTGCTATCTTTATTTTTATGGCAGTCATTGCTGCCACTGGCCCAAAATACACAGCACCTGGTCCAGAAAAATCATAACTTGAGTTTGGAATAACCATTACTTCTGGAACTGCTTTATGTCAATATAGGTATGATAATTTCTGGCATAAGTCTGGTTTGCCCTTAGGTATCAGCAATACTAACCAGCTCTGGCTAATGTTAGTTTATGAATCTTTGCATTAGAATTAATTTTGACTCCACTATAATGTGAATCTTCATTTGGGAAGAAACTCTATTTTATGAGCTGCAGTTGGAGCTACGCTTTTTGAAATCCCTAATCTAGGCATATATGACTTCCTGGAAAAGTTATAAAACCAATACAATAATTATTTAGCTTATGAATAAGAAGCCTCAGTCATTATGCAGTGATTATTTTCGATACAGTGGAAAAAAACTAAGAAATGCTCTTTTACATTTCCGATACATGTGTTTTAAACCAGTCTTTTGATCACAAATCTTTGGTCTGGGGCAAGGTGGAAATGCAACTGCTACACAAACTATACAAGCTTCTGGGGAACCATGAACAAAACCTCAGGTCTTGAATTAACCAAGACACAGGATCCACTCACTGGAACTAAAAGAAAATGCAACAAACTCTTTGTACTGAAATCCCTTATCCATTTGTGAGTAATCATTACAAGCTTCTTCCAGTTCATTGACAGACACAAAATACTTTTAGAACTGTTTGGGAATGTTTTTTGGTTTTGTTTCTAAATAGAAATAGCCTTTGTCTTTTCTGGGAAAACCTAAATCTGACTTATTTCATATTTTTCTGATGAAAGTATGAAAAACTAGCTATCATTTTTGTTTAGTATTTTTCTCCCCTATCTTGGAAACCTGGGACAAAACCCAGGTGGAAAATTTCCATCAGAAAACTTATGCTTACTAGTAGACCTCAGGATAGAATTTATTGAGAAATTCAATCTATGTCAAGATAAATATTTGGAAGTAGCACCCCACAGCGAAATTCTGATGAACAGGTGGTTTTGTAAAGATTCATTCAATAGCTATTTACAGGTGAATTCATAATGATTGCAGTGATAATACACCTAATTCTTCTTTCTTTGTGTAGTTAATAATGCAGCATCTCATATAAGCAAACACTAATACATAATCATAACTTTAAACTTTGCTTTTGAAAGTAGGAAATATTAGCTTTGACCCTCACAGAAAAGTTGTGATCTAGTAAAATCACAAAGTGATTCTGCAAGTCTATGGAGCTTACTAATTCAAGGTAAAGTAATCCAACACCAGTCCTATGTCAGAGACGAGTGAGCATCATGTAAACCAATTCATGAATCACCTAACTGCCCAATCCACTGGTCTAAGGTATGCTGGTTGCCCTTAAAGCACTGGGCTGTAAACTGCGAGAGCAGGAATTTCTTCCTGAGCAGCTTACGTGACTGCAGAAGCAGTAGGTCAAACAGCTTGTGCTGGTTTGGCTGGGACAGAATCCCAGCCCAGCCATGCTGAGCAGGCCATTAGCAGTTTCCAGTCAGCCAGGGCAGCTGACCTGAGCGAGCTACAGGGGTAGCCTGTACCATAATATCATGGTCATTATAAAAGGGGAAGGTTTGATGAGGTGAGTTCTAGTGGGGTTCCTGCTGAGGTTCTTTCTGCTCCTCCTCTGACTTCTCCCTGCTCCTGAGGACTGGATATTTGCTTGGCTGAGTATGTCTCTGTTGGTATTGGTGGTGTTTTATTAAATCTGTTTTCACTTCAATTAACAGGTCCTGCTCTCCTTTTTCCCTATTTCCCTTCCTGTCTGGTGAGGGGTCGTTGGGTGACAGAGCAACTGTTATAGTGCAGTCCTGGATATGGGCTAAACATAGACACAGTTAAGTGGAACAATCTTATCAGATCTGCCAATATAAATTGTCCTTTTTCATGAATCAGAGCCTGAGGTATGTGTATGGAGGAAGATAAGGCAAAACACACTATAAATTCCTGCCTGTGCATACTGCACAATGACATCTATATGCAGACAAGCTCTTAAAGGTAAGAAAAAAAAAAAAAAACAACAAAGAAATATAAAGTATCTGAAATATCTCTGTACCTTCATGAAAAAGAGAATTTCATCTTGCATTTGTCAGCTTACTTAGTGTGCTTTCTTATGCATACTGCATTTTTTCATGTAATGTTATATGCAATGTGTTATAATAAGCACACACAGATCAACTCTCTTCAGACTTCCCTGCTTGCAATCATAAAATAATGTAAGCTGGAAGGGAGCTCTGGAACTTGTCTGGTCTGATGCCTTGCTCAAAGCAGAGTTAACCAAGAAGTAAGATTGGATTGTGTAGGCTTTTCCAGAAAAGTTTCAGAAATCTCCAAGGATGGAAGTTCCACACTTCTCCGGGCCTTTGTTCCATGCTGCCTGTCCTCGTGGTGATTTTTTTTTGTCCCTGTTAACTAATCAGGATTTCCCTTCCATTGCCTCTTGTGCTCTTATTTTACACCTCTGTGGGTCTGGCTGTCTTTGCTACTCCTTTTAGGTAGTGAAAAACTGAAGTAGATTCCCCCCACTTTTAGCTTACTCTTCTCCAGGTTGACATCCAGCTCCTCCTCTCTGTATATGTTAAGGCCCTTAGAGCATTTTAGCAGCCCTATGATCTCACACCACTCAAAATCATGTTTTTTAAAGCTAGTAGGATCTGACATGTGAAATGTTTCTGAGGTGCTGAGACTGTGCAGTATTCCAAAAGAAGTGCTTTGTCGAGGTGCACAGCTGAACGTAGAGAAAAGAGTTAAATTTGCAAAATTTGTAATTCGTTATCTGCCTAATACTGTTCCTTAACTGGAATGCTCTTATTGTGTCATCTTTTTAGCTGAAAAGTTATACTGTGCTAGGAAACATCCTCACTGCAGTATCTGAAACCCAGAAGAAGCATTGAAAAGAACATTTGTATTATTGTGTATTCATGAATAGGAAAACTCTGGAAAAGAAAATTCAAGTAACTTAACTCAGGTCACACACAAAAAACCTGACAGAAAAAGGTGGGATTTTAGCAGTATATCTTATTGTCAGATGTACTCTTAAATTTGTGGATTAGATAAATTACCTTTTTGCACTCACTCCTGTTCTCTAACAGCATAGTAGAGAATTACACCTTGCACATGAGCTATGAAAAAAAAAAAAGTTTGTGTTCTGTTTCTTTGAAACACTGTTGCTTTATTTTTAAAAAATTCATATGGCTCTTTAACATCAGAATACATCACATCAGTTCATCTCTGCCTATAAAGATACAGTGTGAATAAGAGCCTCTAATGGAGGCTAACATTGCCTTGATTTATTGTGAAAGCAACGCTTATTTGTTGTACTCTTTCAAGTGTTGATACTGATGACCAGGAAATGAAAATACTTGTAAAGCTGCCAAGCTAATTTCGTGACAGATCAGTCAGCAATGGCGCACAAAAATCTGATTTGGGGCATAACTATTTATGTCTAGCAACACATTTTGGGAAAAAAAAATAAAATTAACATTAGAAAGAAGTAATCAAAAGATCCTCCAACAGCGAAGATATTAGTACCAGGTATTTGTCACTAGGAACATAACAAGTTTACTAACCTTAGTAAATTGGAAGAAGAGATACATTAATTCTGTTCATTAGGTACCTCCTGCTGTTATGGTTTGATTATTATTCATAGTACTCGGACACTTCACTTAGGATTGGGTTATTAAGGGTTCTAAGTACTGCACATAAGCATAATAAAAATCCAGCCCCAGCTCTGCTTTACAGTCTTACAGAAAAAAAGCACTTGATTTGCAGTTTGGGAAGGGGTACAGAATGAGGTTATGCAACCTGTGCCCTTGCTAAGAACTGAATAAAGACGTTATTCATGGCAGACGTGTACCTTAATGCCCTCATACCTTATCTTCCATGTGGACTTCTCCCACTGCAGTGGTATTTTCTTTTGCATTGATTTGTTTATAAACGTTCAGCTAATACATGTCAGCAGCAGCAGCCATCACAAACAGTGGTATGTTAACAGGCAGATTTGCATTCCTGTCTGTACCAAAGGATTCCAAACCACTCCAGAAATCCCCACTTCTCAAAGTAGGTCTCTAATAGACTATGATAGTTCTAGTGTTACAGTCTGACTCCCTTTTTTGGTAAAGTTCCAGCTGAAAACCTTACCATTTACAATGAGGCATAACAGTGTCATTTTCATTGAACAACTGTCCAATACTTCTGTGTGTTGAGGTTTCTATTCCTGCAAGAATGCTACAAAAAATTTAATACCCACAAAAGACCAGGTTTAAATGCCCCAGCTCAAAGGCTGCTGCTCAGAGAATATGCAACAGAGGATTGTATGAAAAATGTTCAGGACAGACCAGCATTTCCTGGGTTTGTATCAGACAGATCTGGATCTATATAGCATGATCCGTCAGGACACACTCTAGACCAAGCTTACGTACTCAAAATAATGAAGCTGAGAGGCTCATAACTGTATTAACTCTGTTAACATATTCTTCCTCCTTATCACCATAAATGTGAAATTTATCTGATTTTGGATTAAGCAGACCTCAATGTGAATTCTGAGTCTTTGTGAATACTTTCTCACAGTTCTTACTGCTAGAAAAGTGATTCTCTCTGAGGGAAGAAATTAAAACAAACAAACAAACAAACAAACAAGCAAAACCCTCCAGAGTACTAAAGAGCATTATAACTGCAAAAACCAAGACAGTGAATAAAAATGCCTTATGAGCCTACTAAAGGGAAATTCAATGATATGTTAACTAGGCCAGAACTGTGGAGGAGTGCTGGCTGGTTATCCTGCTGTGCACTGGGATTTTCCTTATGCTTTTGACACAGAAATCCCAAGCCAAGGCAACAGTGTCTAAGGGTCTGTCCTGCCCTTGGAACCAGCCCATAGGACTCTCTGACCCTGTATGGTTTAGTGGTGTAAATCCAAAGCAGCTAATGTGAGAGATGAATCACAAGAATTTTTAGGTTGTGAAAATTATTCCTTCCACTTACAGTCTTTCTTGGAGCTTTTTCTTTTATTCTTTAAGATGTACCTATACACTAAAATTCCTGAATACTTTTATTGGAGCTGATAAAAATCTGTCTCATGAGGTTTCAAACACAAGTCCAGAGGTGCAGCAAATTTTCAGGGATCTTCTGATGATATATGTGGCACCACGAACTGTGCCTAGTTACCCTAGCTATGAATTGGTTCCAACCAGAGTGGAGCATCATACACAGCTGGTCAGCACATCACCACTGAGACCCTGTTCATTGTTCCAGGAGCTTCAGAGACAACCAAGCAGAAAAACTTGGTGCTTCTCCCCTCTCTCACTATAAATCAAACCATTTCCAAAGAAAAGAAAGGGGAGGACAAAAGAGACTATTTAATGAGTATGAACCTAATAAGTATTTCTGCTGGGAAGAGCACAATGATGTCTTAGAGGCAGTACTAACGTGGAAGAAATTAAAAGGTACATTCTAATTTCATGTAAGCCTTTATGTAGAAGGTGGAGAAAAACCTAATACTTCAATTTAGATTAAATTTCCCAGCTGCTGCTAGTATAGATAAAAATTTATAGTTTCACAGCTGTAAAGGTTTTAGATTTAATTAGAGGAACTTGTTTCCCTTTACATGGCGACTTTTGCAATGAGGTATGCTCTGACAATTTGCATTAATGTGCTTTATATAATTTTTACTGAGTTTCCTGCTGTGAGTTGCTATGCAGTATCATATTTTAGGATACAAATGAGAAAGGAAGTCTTCATTCTTTCTTGCTTGCATTTGGAATTTGGCTGTTATTGATTTATTTTAAGAATGATTGCCATAGACAAGATATTTCCCTAAGCAAATCTGTTGACTCAGTTTCAGTACACATGCAATAGAAAGTTTGGTATTAATGAAGTTCATGAAAAATTAAGTCAGAGAGTCTTCCTAAAGGGTTCATTAGCACATTCACATGGTAGAAAGATCTTATTCCGACACAATTTTTGTTCATTTTCTGGTACATACAAGGTGAGGATTTAAGATTTTCTTGAGGACATATGAGTTTATATACCTTCAAGGCATACAACTGTTTTTTAGTTATTAAGACAAGACGTGCTTTCCACAAAATCCTGTTGATGGACTCTGGTAACTGATCCACTATTTTGACTACAATCAGTGTTGAATTCATTTTCCAATGCTTGTTTTGGTTTATGTACCTGTCGCTTTTAGAAGTGCCATAGCATTGGCCCATCACATTCATTTTTCATGCATCCTATAACACAAACTAAATTTCAGATCTGAATGTGCTCTTTTAAGACTCTAGATTTCAAATTATCAGGGATTATTGATTTTAAATTGAAATTATTGTTGTTAGCATCATACTTAGTTAAAAATATCCTGAAAAAAATAAAATCACTGTCATATCATGCTGGATTGCATATATGCATATGCTATAGAGTAACTATTAAACACACCTGCACTTTTCCGCATTGCTAACAAGTTTTAAAGCTCCACAAAGAATTTGTTTCATCCCAGATACATTTTTTTCTGCTCATTCTCAACTCTGCTAGATACTAATCTTTCTGTGACACTTTTTAGCTTCTCTTATCAATTCTATGCTCTTTTAAGTTAAAAATGATATACATACATAGATTCTTCCTCTCTTTTTATTTGCTCTCTATTGTGTTTTGTTTGTAATTTCTGCCTTCAGCGTTGAACAGTAGTGGGCTTGTAGTCAGTTGTCTTCTTCCCAGACTGCAGAATCACAGCCTTTTGGCCTTCAAGACTTCTGTTGTCCCTCCTGTTTTCATTCACTTTCTTCCTCCTAATTCCTCCCAACTCTCTTTCAGAAATCACCCTTCTGAAATACTGTGTATGTAAATATAGTACTGGTTGGTACTGTCTTTTGTGTTACTAAATTTAATATAATCATATTAACAGCACTCCCAAAGCAACCATTAACTTCCAATGCAGCAATTAAATCACCTTCATCAAAATCAATTTACTACTTGATTTTTTTATTTTATTAAGTGAAAAATCATCTATAGTTTATAGAAAATAACGACATTTTATTATTGGCTGCATAAAGCTTCCAAACTGCATTTTTTATTCATGATATTTTTTCCTATCCACACACTACTATCACTTAGGAGGCTAAAAAGGACTCCCTTCACTGGAATTTGGGGACCCATGCCAAACCTCTTCATGGGCACTGCAGCAACTATATGTACACAAACACATTTGTTAAGCCACAGCTAGAAATTGTTAGTAACATGTAAACAGCTGGGCAAGGCAAGGAGGAGCACCAAGGCAGAGAGACAAGACACTGCACTTGGCAGTGCCTCCTGGAAAACTCTAATTTGAAATTATGCTCATGTCAGGATCACCTTCCTGGGAGCAGGCGTTTTTCTCCTACCTGGGGAAAATTATTTTGCTTTTTCCAAACTCACTCATTTATTAGGATTTTTGCTCTTAGAAAACTGGAAGTTGTCAATTTATCTCTTGTAAAGTTATATTCTTTTCCCTAGAATCTTCAACGCTTTCTGTGAAATGTAACTTCTTTTTCTTGACAAGTTCTCCTCAGCAGCACTCACATTTATGTAAACGAGGAAAAGAAAAACTCAGCTCCAAAGACAGAAACAAGCCATCAGAAAGGAAAAGGGCCCAAAGAAAAGTAATGAAACCAAAATATTAGCTTAAAAGTGTACTGTGAGGATAACTACTTGCAACACAAGAGAATGAGGCTCCATACTCTTATGGCCCTAATTTGCCCCCTTTTTTCTATTCAAGTTAGTTTAAAGGGAAAGGTTAATAATTCAGTTTCTTGTATTTTGCAGTATTTGTATCTGGTGGTGGGAGGAAAAAAATCCTGATATTATATATGCATAACTGGAGAAAACTTTTAAACTGCAGATACAGAAGCTGGTTTTGCATTTTTCTTGTTCCCTAAGAAACTAAATAGAATGAAAAGCTATCATCTGTCACTTGAATCATTGTGGGCTATATTAACAGGCTGGTTCAACAACGGGAAATAGTTCATGCAAACTGTTGTATTCCAACTGGTTGACTTGCTGGAAGAGGCCTTTAGATACGTACTTCAAACACCACAGTTCTCATATGCATTTCACACACCAAACACCACAGGTTGAGTGACTACTCATTTTGGTGTTTCAGTGGTACCTCTGGCTTATTACACCACAGCTGAGAGGAATATGAAGAATTTTGGATTAAAACTCTAAATCTGAGGTAACGTAACTAAGCTCAAGATTGTTGGTGTGTGTTCAATCTCCATGCTGGTTGTCATTTTGGCTTCAGCCTTGAGTGACTGATGTTTTAGGCAAGGAAACCTGGGTGCTGGGGTGGGAGGAGAAAAATAAGGAAGTGATACCTTACGCTCAGGTTCCCTTGCAGGGACTTTGTCCTGAAGTTCATTGACAGGTGGCAAAAAACCCCACTGTGTTCAACCAGAGCCAATATAGCAACAGCCTCAGTAGGGCTCCTCTTCGTAAGGCTGTATCACATCTCCTCTGCAAACCTTCAGGCTCTTGTAGCCTGAACATAAGGTTTCCACATTTTCTTTCTCAGTTCTATTGCAAGCTGCACATACAACATGTTTTATTGTATTTAGCCAAGGGTGTTATAGTTCTTGAACAGGTTTTTCATCTCTATAAGGTATATAAGCAGGATTTATGGGAGCAATGCAAATGCCTAAAATAAGCGCTATCAGTGAACATCTCAGAATTTCTAAAATAGATTCCTATTAAACATGTGAATTATTTCCTGTGTGGTGGCAGATAGTAGTTTTGCCTATGTATATGACTAGCATAGTACTGTTTTTGCAGCCAACTGAATATTCACAAAGACATCACAATCAAGCACAACGTCCTGTTGCTTAGAACCAACTCAGAACTAGTGTCAAGCTACAAACTTGCCCCAGATCTTCAGGCCACTATGAGACTCATCAGGTGGTTCCCAAACAGTGCATGGCTGCATCTGTTTTGCCTGCTTTGAATTGCAGAAAGCTGCATGCTAATACTTCCCAGAATGCACTGTACAGTCCCATGATACTATACCCTTAGTTCAAAGGCTTTTGTGATTTTATTAAGCATCTCTCTCTTGTAATACTGTTAGTCCTTTTTCTCTTTCTTGGGGTATTCATCTAACTCTGGGCCTCTGGGCCTCCATTCATCCTTCACGAATTCTCTGTAACATTTCAGAGATTGCTTCTAATTCCTTAAGTACTTCAGGGTAAATTTTATCGAGTTGCACTGACTTGAACAAATCCAACCATCTGTCTGTCTACATAAGCATTAGAATTTACAGACATTGTTCACCCTTAGTCATAGCAGACCCCATAAAAGCAGAACTAAGCTGACTCACAGATTCCTCCACTTCTGTCGATGTTTGGATATGCTGAGAGATGGATATCAGTGCAAGGTGGGTGTTTCGTTCAAATTACGTTATTGTGTTATGAAGGTATAGATAAATCTGTCACATAGGTATTTAAAAACTGTCTCCAGAAGTTTCTCTGAAACATTGTGGTCTTTTTAAGTATAAGCCAATTAAAAAAAAACAGACTGTGTTTAATGAGCTCTAAAGCTCTTCATGATAACCAAGTGATGTCTTCCCAATAGCATTCCAGTAAGAATGAAGTCACACATCCATTAGACATAAAACTTTGTATTTCATAAAACAATTTCTGGCAGTATCCCAGACACTTTCACAGAATTACTCTCATCCCTTTTATATCAATGATCACTCCTTTAAGATCAGCTTCCCAGCATTCTCTCTGTAATCCTTTCTCGTCACATTCTGTTGCTGAAAGTTGAAAGCTTTTTCCTTTTCTTCTCACGTCACTTGACTACTACACCTCAGTTTGTTTAGTTTAAAACTGAACTGATGGACCAAGTTATTCACATATTTATATTGCATATAAAACTCTACCTGAATTATAATTAAATACAGTATGTCTTCTGACAGAGTTTAACCTGGAAGTCTCATAGTTAGTCCAAGGAAGTATAGTCCTTAGTCAATTCTTTCTCTTCTCAGTCATCAAATTCATGTCTTCTCAGTCAACAAATTCTGCTTGTATTTTCTTGGGGGCAGGCACAGTTTATGAACCAGTCTCCTTTTGCGCAAAATCTGGCACAATAGGTCCTTTAGGTTCTACTGGCATGCAAATAATCACCACAATCTTTGGGTGTTTAAATGTCACAGAGATGTCCTTAATCTAACCAGGTGCACAGTCAGATGAAAGAAAGACTTAATTGGAGAACTCCAGTCTCTGAATAACTGATTGGAATTTCACCTCCATTAAAATTATTAGCAAGCTCTAATGCACTTCCTACTTTCATCAGAGAATATTTACTGACATACAGGTGTACCTACTCTTGTCTAGATTAAACACGACTTCTCTTAGCTGCTCAGAAATGGCTAAAGGTTGAATTTACTGAACAAAGAAGAGTGGGTTCCTCTGACAGAAATTCCAGGGGTCTGCCTAGAGCTCAGGGTAATAGGATTCAGCAACCAATGCACTGCTTCCAGTCCAGCGAACTACATAATCCACTTTACAGTTCAGGTGACTCCAGCCCAATGAACAAAATAATCCACTCCAGACTTTATGTGATTTCAGCCCAATGAACAGCATAAGCCCGACTTTGATTAGAAACTATGAGCAAAGAGAAAAGGTTTTATGAGTAATCAGCATGTAAATGTGTTCTCTACAGCCAGAAAGGCAATTTGTACTACAACACATTAGTAAATGGGTGGTTTAAAACTCAGAACCTCTATGGACTTCCATTAGCTCCACAATAAGAATGTAATGGTTTCTTTAACCATAACATGTAAATTTTTCTGTTCCATCTGACCATGGGTGATTGCCAGCCAGGGATGACTGGTCTGTCACTTCAAAATACGCTCATTCCACATTTTTCGTATCACCCAAACACTCCAGACTGGATAAAAAGTATTTGTTATTTTTGAAAAAATAACAGATAAATGAAAGATATTTTTTGTTCAGTCAGTCTCATTTCTTTCTTATTTTGTCTCTCCACATTTTTATTTTGAATGTTTTCATGCATTCTGTAGTTGTCTTCTGCTTTCTTCTTTAATATTAATTTACTGAAATCGCCCAAAAATGTTGGAACTAAAAACTGCAAAAGCAGTTCTTGGAAACCTCCGTTTTTGAGTACCCAGGTTGAGTGCTAAGCAAGTTTACCTATGAAAACCAGAATGCTACAGAGGTCATGTCTGGAGAAAGGAACAATGAACAGTATGAGTTTGACAATAAGGACAATCTCTTTCAGAATGGATGAAACTTCTAGAAGGGCAACCACCACAGAAATAATGAATAATTGGAGAATAATGGACATGTCAGTTTTTTAAGGGTTGGCTTGAAACTGCAAAAGTTGTGAAGACAACTGTTGCTTGAAAAAAAGCCTGTATAAAATAGTATCAGTTTTAATCTCTAAAATTAAGGTGTCTGTTATTCAACTATGATTTCTATCTATAATTGTTCAGTACTGTATTGATTTAACCTATTGCCCTCCTATATGTCTGACCGTTATGTGCTATCTATAGTTTCCATCAAGTCTATCTGAATGGAGGGAAATTAATACTCCTGCCAGAAAAGGATTTCTATCCTATAATGTACTGTATCTGTACAGATTCACTTTGGATCTGGTTCTCTGCTTAACATCTCTGGTCTTTCCACAAAAGTAACCACAAGAAAGGAGCAAGCCCACCCTTGAGCAAGCTGATCTAATTTGGCCCTGTGTTAGCAGGCGGTTGGCCTAGATGACCTCCAGAGGCCCCTCACACCTAAAAGTTAAGCTAAAAGAATAAACATGT
Source organism: Leptosomus discolor (assembly GCF_034619465.1). NCBI lineage: Eukaryota > Metazoa > Chordata > Aves > Leptosomiformes > Leptosomidae > Leptosomus > Leptosomus discolor. The sequence continues at coordinate 15,073,721 of NC_141395.1, read as the reverse complement.
CTGAACACATTTTTGTGAAATTAAGTGAAAGTTGTGTTGAATAAATGAAAGAGCTAACATTTGCAAGCAGATTTCATAGGAAGCCACTGAAGTAAAAAATAAACTCCGAGTGTTGAAGAAGGTCTGTGTTTCCACTATTACTTTTCTGTATCTCATTTTACTGTTTTCAATGCCTTTCTCTTTTTAAGGATCATTCTTCTATTTCTTCTAAATATTCCATTGGAATATCTCTGTGATTTTCCTAGTAACCACTGATATATATGGTGTAAAGTATCAAATATGCTCATGCTGAAATTCGCATTTTTCAAAACAACATTAAACCCCTCAAAATTACATTTCAAATGAAACAGCTCATTACAGAAATCTTTTATTATAATATGTTAATTCAAACAAAATGTTTGATCACTAATTGGCACTTCTGCAGGAAAAAAAAAAAAAAAGGCACACTTTTTTTTGGTCCAAATCTCCACTTTAACATTGAAACATTTAATTTTAGCTAAGGGAGCTCCCAAAACAATGGGAGTTCTTGTGTTTCAGTTTTCTGCTTCCTCAAAACTTTGATAATTAACAATCATCTATATTTAAAAAAATAATAATTACTTTGCATGAAAACATCTATCAGGATACCAGGTATTCCCCTAAGGTACAAATTATTTTCTGCTCAGTTTGACTTGATAGCTATTACTTTAAATGTGTGCTTATCCTAAAAGCATGTGTTTGTCTTTAGCAAATATATTGTTAGCACACTTGGACTGTGACTTTTTGCACAGATTGCAGAGCTCCAGCTGTGACAGGGACCATATCAGATGTGGCTGTTAATATAATATGAATAAGAATCTATTCCTGCCTGTTCAAAGTACTAACAGTATACTCTTGAAATTACCTCTGGTTAACCTATGAATTATTTTAAGATTCTGAAATGAAAAATGCCAAGAAGTGCAACATGCTGCCACAGTGTCATCCAGATTATTTTATTCAGTTCTAGCTATGTGACTTTCAGTCACTTTAATTGGCATCAAGAAATCTACTCAGTCACCCATGTACTTGACTGTTAGTAAATGGAGAGTGAAAACAGCTATCCAGCATCTTCAAAACAAGGGTGTTTGGTGGACAGATTGTCTGGCCACTGCAATATGATCCCCGTCCAACTCTGAAAATGTTTGCAAGGAATAATATAACTGCCAAAGGTGTTTAAGAGCAGTCAGCTAGTTTAAAATGCTACAGAATTTAGTTTCCTGGCAAATGCTCTAACAAGCTTTGCTAGAAAATGTCAACATTTGGATTCACAGCATCCCAAGATACCTGTTAGTTGCAGCTCTGCTGAAGCTCTGAAGGTTTAACTATCTGAACAATGAAAAATTAGTTAAAGCTGGAAATATAACAGCTTTGAAGCCTAACTTCTCTTGAAAATAACGTGCCAAGAATACACAAGAATTATTCTGAGCTGAAACAAACATGCTAGAACTAAAATGATTTCTGTGCTTCAGTAGTGTTCTCCCAAAACACGTATTATTGGATGAGTTGTAAGATCTAAACTTTATCCAGTGAACTGCTCATCATGTCATGCTGTTCAGAAATTAACCCCCCGGCTTCTTCTGCTTTGGTTATAAGAGAATCCATTGTAGAGGTATGGTAGAAGTAAAGATAAATAGGTGCTCAGTCCCTTATAAATTTGTTAAATAACAGGTTAGTGATGTTTTTCAAGGTGTCTACTAGATGTGGAAGCTTGAAACCCATTTTCACAAATTACAAAAGAACAGAATGCCCAAAATTCTCTAAAAGCCTTTATAAACTTAGCCTTTGGCCTAAGCCGTAGCACTAGACCCCAGTTTTAATAAGTAGTTGTGAGATTTTCCACTTGTGATGATAAAGCTTAAATTACATTCTCAAAAGTATCTTAAGGATTAAGAACTTTAGTCACTTTGGCTATCAGTGGAAACCTTTGAAGACTCTGATCTTCAAAGGTATTTAGATGTTTCAATATCTGGCTGTCTTATGTTTAAGAATCTATACTCTCTTTAAAATAGAAAGTTTGCAAAACAGTTATGGGTACTACAGTGTCAGGATAACCCGAACCAGGCAGATATTTCTATTGTGTTATGCACTGCACATATGCAAAGCAGTTAGAGCATTCAGCTAGAGGAATATTCTGCCAAACAGATGTTTATGGACACTGTGGTACGAAACCAAAATGGCCTAGGCCATGACTAGTACAGGGAAATCCAGGTCTTGGGCTTGCCATGCTCTGAGCTGCCTGCCTAATCAGCGCAGGGTAGCATAACTTGCCTGAACATTTTTTATAAAACAGGGGTTTGGAACAGCTTGAATAACATGACAGAACACACAAACGCAAACACACACACTGAACAACACTAGCAAGAAAATGTATTTCTTTTCATTTTTTTCTTGCCTTGGCATTCTGTCCCTGCCTGCCCTGTGCCTCGCTGGAAGCCATTTGCTCTCACAGTGCCCAGACGTGGAAGCACTGAGCCTCTGCCTGAGCACTGAAATGCAATAGCACATTTTAGTATATGATGGCAGCATGCAGACAAGTTGGAAAAATACAGAAGAGCTGAACCTCAGGAACCTTTACAGGTTCAATGAATTAGATCAGAAGTTTCACCCTCAGTCCCGAAGCATATCTTAACTACAAACTCACAGAAGTTTCATCTCAGTTGCCTTTTTTCTTTTCCTCTTTTTTTTTTTTTTTTCTTTTGACTATGATGGAAATTCTGTGTCGTTTGGCACCTGAACACCTTCCATTCATGAAAATCTCGATCTGGACACCAATTAGTTTTCCTTAAACTCCTCATTTATTCTCATGTTCCTGACTTCGAAGTCATGTCATGTAGTTTTTTAACAATTCCATATATATTTTAAAACTAAATGAAAAAACGTCTCAGTCAAGTTTCTTATTTTGTTATGCTGTCTGACTTCACTATAATACAACTAGGGCAGAAGCCTGTTTTCAGTAAGCGTTCACAGTTAAGAAATATTTAAAAAAAAAGAAGAAAGAAAACAAAAATCAGGAATACACAGGCTTCCAAGGGTCACAAAAGAAAAGAATTGATATTACACATTAAATCTGGTAGCTGCACATTTTAAAAAAATTAAGCATGCACTGAGTCCCATCAGGGTAACCGTAACTTAATAAATGAAAGAAGTCTTTGAACTGGACTGACTAAATATCTTATTGTCCTGAAGTGTAATGAAAAATACATTTTCAGAAGTTATGCAATAAAAAAAAGCATAATCTAAAGTCATAATGTCTTTTGTTCTCAAGGATCATTTTCAAAATTGATGCTGGTACTTAGCCTTCTGCAGTATATGCCAAGCGCCAGAAGTCCATCATCACAATATTCTTGCAAAGGATTTTTAAGAACTTTTAAGCATTTTGATTTTCCATCACTGAGTCAAGACATTGCTGCTGAAGCTGCTTCCTGCAGCAGTGTAGATATTTTCTTACAGTCTTCCACACTGTGCTAAGGTGTTTATGCCTACTCAGCAAAGAATACCTTGATTCTCTTCTAGAGCTGTAATACTGTTCATTGCCCAACTTAGAAAGCACAATCAGCAACAGGTACTTAACAATAAGAAAATATAAGGAACCTCACAAGGACACTACAACCTTGTGGTGATATGTGTGTGTATATTTATATATAAATGTATATATTATTAAGCTAATTCATTCAAGTAGAGAAAAAAGTTAGTTTTCACTGGACAGAGTGTTGGTGGGTTTATTTTAATTATTTGAATCCCCTGAAACTTGACCAGTCTTTAATGTATTTTTTGACCTCTTTGGGAAATAAGAGTTTTTATATGGTATGTCCTTCATGCAGTATATTTATTTCTGTACTTTATGAACATGTTATTAAGGAAGTCATGTAGTAGTAAACAAGGTAGGCTTGGCTTGAATTATTAATAGGATACTGTGTGAGACTTCTCATGCAACATAAAAAAAATAAAATAAATTTCTAAGGCTCCCACATCACATTAGTTCAGAAATAGTATTTTTATCCTATTCCATGGCTGTAGAATGTTTGATCCTGCCTACAAGCTCAACTGCAAAGCATAGGTAACAATAACCTATTTCTAAAAAATAATGAGAAAGAGAATCTGAGAACTTTTTCATACAGATAGATCACAGCCTGTATAATTACTTTGTTTGACTGTCAAATATCTGTGATATTTGAACTGCTCAATTCAGAAAGCAGAAGTCAAACAAAATAGTAGAAGTACTTGGACATTTTCTAATGGAGCAGTTTCCCATTGGAAAATTTAATAAGATAACAGCTTTTTCTACAATATTTTGATATAAGTTTGTAGAAGATTTCTAGGGAATTTCTGAACAAAACATTTACAGTTATAGAGCCAGGGACATAAAGAGTAACAGTATGTATTTTGTAACTTTCATGACAAGATACTTCGAAAAGGTCAGTGCAACTTTTTTCTAGTATTCTCCATTTTTCTAATTAAAAAACAGATTAATTTTTCATTTACTCCCCATTTGTTTTTGTGCTAAGACACAACAAAATTAAAATTCTACAACCAGGAAATCTCTTGCTGATTAGGAACTCCAATATTTGGCTACTTTAGAAAATAACACGTGCAACAGTTTTTGTTGCCTTCTTTTTTGCTTCTAATACAGTCAACTTAAAGTGCTGTTGACTGACATACTCCAAGCCTGAAAGTATCTGCAATGTGATGTAGCTCAAGACTGAGACTTCATTCTTTTATCTGCAGAAACAGAAGAAACTACAGTACTACAAGTAAGTTTTTTTGTTTGCTTTCTGTTTTGTATGGTAAAGCCAGCTGGCTGGTAAGAGGCAACAAAAAACCTCAAAATTATGTCTCAGCTGTTTAGGTAATGACTTCCTCTCTACCTAAAACAATAGGACTATTATTTTGGTTGGACTGCAGAGCGTAGAACTAAAATTACTGTCACAATCAATCCTGTTGTCCAACATTATAATGCCTCTAAAAGGTTAGTATAGAGATATTCTTTTTGCTAAGTATAGCCACCAAATATTTTGGTGATGAGCAATGTTTGTGAGAATCTGAGGATGTATAGCTGTGTTTCTAGACGACTCAATTAACTACCCCGTAAGGATGTGTGAGGTTACCAACATCGACAGATGAGTCTTAAAGGAGGGTAAAACCCAGTTCTAATAAAGAAGAGAATTTTCTAAATTGTTTGGCATATTTAGAACATAAACATCTTTAAGTTACTTTTTTCTAAATATGGATTTTACACACGGAAATGACACACACAAATCCCACCGTTTTATCAAGATGTCATTTATTCACTGCAGTCATTTATATCTGAAAGCCACTGCAATCCATGTGACCTCTTCTGTCACTCTGAAAAGCTTGCTGCTCTTAGCATCTCTAAACTACCACACCAGCTTCTGAACAACGATGACAAGTGGGCCTTGTCAGGACAACGGAGATGATGTACTGTAAAACAGATGATTAAAACTAGGGTCTAGACTGACAAACACACAATGATCCATTTCCTGCTGGTCCAAGAGTTGATTTATTATTTAAGATCTAGCTCTTTATATATCCAGTACATTTTATGAGAAGGGACATTGCCTGTATAGTCCATAGACTGTACACCATGTGCCGAACAACCACGTACTGTAAATGGGTCTAACTCCATTGATGTCCTCAGAAGTGAGATGATGTGCATCAGTTGAAACCTGGCCACCTATCTCAGCTGAAGTGCATAGGCATCCATTTTCTAGAGTATTTTTGTTGTCATTTCTGCAGCGGGAGCCCACTTAAGCACAAGAGATTGTTATGGCAGCACTGAATTAGACCTTAGCTTTTTTTATAAACCATCTTGGAAGATGGCTATAGGCATACTGAAAAAGTGGCTCATAAAGAATTAATTTTGCATGGTGTTTATTTTATGCTGCTCTCTAAACTAATAAACCTGCCTCCTTGTTATAAAAAAATAATGCTTATCTACATCTTGCATTCTTTTCCTCTGCTCAGCCATTTCCAGAGAACCTACCATAATTAGTCTAGCTTTCTGTGTATATTGTTCATTTAATTACAGTTTCCTTATATTATCTGCTGTAATTCTAACAGACTCAGGGTTTACTACACATAACTCAAGAAATCAGACTAGCAGGAAAACAGCCTGATTTTTCCAACCTGTTCCATATACACAACAATGGTCCTCAGGGAAAAATACAAAAATAGGAGTAAGGAGACTTGAGATCTACTCCAGCCATCCCATACAATTCCCTTCTCACTGCAGGCAAGTCACTTTGACCTCCCTTACTGGTTTGAAAATGTAAGCAATAACACTAAACTGCTGAATTGGACAAACATTGTGAAAAAGTTTATCTACAAACATTGCTCAAATAAATGTCACAAATCTACGTTGATTGCATCAAAAATATTTTAAAGCAGTCAAAAATCATCTGTATTAGCAAGTCCTTCACAAAATATTTAAAGGACTCATAGTGAGGTTTTTTCTTTATGACCTTACTTAGAAATGCACAGTTATATTGCTGACGCACTTGGCAGGCAGAACAAACGAGCCCTATTAGCCCCAACTCAGGAATACAAAAGGAATATATAAAAATTCTTGTCACAAGAGAAAAAAAAAAGAATAACAACAGCAGATGTTTCAGGTTTTTGTTTCTGCTATGCACTGGATTTGAGAGCGAGTAGTAAGGGAAACAGAAAGACATATCCAGCTACCTCAATTCAGTTATGATTAAAATCATTGAAGAAAGCTCTAATCAAATAAATTTTTGCTGCATATTCTGGGACCTATAGCCAATACATAGTCTTCTATGTTGTGAGCGAAAATTAAAATCCAATGCATATATACGTATATATATGTATATATATATATATATGAGTGCGGTAGTTTAGAAAGAGAGAGATATACTGGGGCCCCAGGTAACAATAATAACCTCTACCTCCTAATTCTAGGAAGTTGAGAAGATTAGAAGAATGGTCAATTATACTTTTCAAGACCAAACTAATATTTGCAAATGTTGACACTCTTTCATTCCCAGCAGAGACAGATTTTGCTCTGAGACTCAGTTAACAGTTTGCCATTCTACAATTATATTCATTCTGTCATTCATAAAAGCACATCTGCAGACCAGCTTACTCTGCTTCCATACTAAGTTGGATAACTAGCTATCAAATGAATGTTCACACTGGCTTAATCTGGTAAACCTCAGAATTAATAGGTATGGAATGTGTGACAAGAAAAAAACAAGGATGTGTTAAGATCAATCAGTTAAAAATGAAATGCTATTTCAGATGTGTGTCATTTTTCTCTATAGATCTACAAACTAAATATTAACAATGTGTTTTAAATGAAATACTTAATTTACATTTCACCAGTTCTATTTCAATTGCTCTATTCTCTTAGTATGATTCAACCATTGTACGCATCAGCTTTAGCAAGCCATAAAAAGTAATTTTTGGCTTCAGATTCTGTGATAAATTTATCATCAGAAAATTACATGTCAGTCTAATTTCATGGCTGTATTATCCTTCTGTCTAAAAACTTAACGAACTAATTAAATTCTGAATTAACTGAAATCAGAATAAGCCCCAGACACTAGCTCCTAATCTGGACAAACATCTCTTGACAGAAAATAGAATTAATGTGTCTCTCATGCTTTGGAAAAGATTGCCAAAAGCAGACCCCTTACTATTTCAGGCACATGGCCTTGTCTCTACCGCAGGTGCTATTTGCTATTACAGTCTTTCTCCTTTGAAGATCTTAATTCACCTTTTTAATGTGTACTAGCCTTGATACACCAAAGGGACGTAAATTGTCAGCCTAGAAACACAACTATACTAGCAAGTCAAGAGATCTAGTGGCTCTTTTTCTTGTAAAATTAACTAATTTGTATAAAACTGAATGATTTGTGTCATAACATGTTCTGCAGTCCTTTTGCAACTGTTAGGATGCTTATAGAGTAGGAACGTGGAAACTGATATGACCTTTTTATAACAGCAGTAGCATGGGGAAGTATATGAGGACAATATGCCCAAAAGGTGCCTGTATAAGAAAAAACAAGGAGATGAAAGCACAGAATGTGAAAGCACACATGTATTCCTTTTTGTTTCCCTGTGTAATTTCTAAAGGAAGCAGCCCCCACCTGCACACCATCTAGGTGACACCAACAGCCCAAATGGCAGTATGCAACAGTCTATACAAAAGCTTAGCCATACAGCTAAAGCAGATCTTACATTACTGCAAAGGGTTGTCTAGTAGAGCTGCATGTGAACATCAGCTAGGGATGATTTTCACCTCCCAATCCCCTTAGTCTGTTTTATTTCCCCGTCAATTAACAGCTTTCACTCTTGAGGATTATAAATGTCCTGTGGCTCTTGCCAGCAGGACATCTTCTCATTGCTGCCTCCTGGCTACATTTAAATGTTAATGACTAATTGTATAGCTAATACATGCACTTGATTTTATCTTAATATCTAGCAGTTTTAAATGTCACTGCTTAGACTTGTCTGAAATGAATTTTGCTAAACCATCTCCTGTTAATTACCTTTTATCATTTATAGTTCTATCTGATGGCCTGTGTTGTCTGCTGGGCTGCTAACAGGCAGTTCAGCTTTCTGCCTTTGAGATGGGGAGGTGGAACAGCCAAGACCTGAAGTCAAAGCAGAGCTTGGCTTCCCTGATGCGGAAAAATCTATTTGCAAAGATGCAACAAAGAGAAACTGAGTAAGTGCTAGCTTCCAATGTCATGAAATCTATGTACATCTTTAGTTGTGAATCTTTTACATAAGGGATTTGAAGCCAAACAGCAGTCATTTTATTTGTTTTCAAAAGGAAATGATGACCCACAATCATCAGTTTCATGTAAAGAGTAAGTCCAACATCAATTATTCTGTCATAATTGCCACATCCATAGTTTTCAGCAAAAATAGAAACATTTGCATAACCATATAAAAATATGGCTATTGATTATAGACTTTTTCTGTAAAGACAGTTCTGTGCACTGAACTACGGGCAGCCTTGATAAGAAGAGGGTTGATAAAAGGAAAAAATAATTTGTAAAGTATCTCTTTCCACTGCTTTCTTTTTAGTTTTTATTGTTGCCTCAATACCCAAAAATATCTTCAGTTATCTAGTAGATTAAAAGTCTGGTTCTTAGTGGAAAGGTATTTCAGTGGACAGAGTCCTTGGTGACAGGAAAACCTACAGCAGATTAAAATCCCTGAAACACATACTTCTTGTATGACTTGAGTAAAATGAGGTGAAGACTGGATGTGGTCATGAAGTCAATAAGTAGTTCTTTATACCCAAAATTGTGGTTAAGGTGCCACAGGTAAGGTTAACACAGACCCCAGCTAACTCAGCATGTCCAAATTAGGACTTAAAAAGAGCTGATGTCAGGACAAAACCATAGTATATATAGTTACCTCCATATTGGATCATTAGATGGCTTGAACAAATCCTTTATCCATGTTATGTCACTAAAAGTCTCTGGGCTGCCAGTCACCTCCAAAGCATGAGCTGAGATAGCCTCAGAACACAGACTCTACCCAATTACACTTTGAACAGTAGGCAATCTTGGTCCTAAGAGCAGGTTCAGAGTTGCATTTAACAGGGACAGTGTAGAGAAATCTCAGCGTCATATTTACGTATAATCATATTGAAAGTGAAGACAAGTTCTTGGAAAAGCACAGGAGTCGGGAGTGAGTAGGGGCGGGAGAAACATTTGAAATATTTAGACAGAAAATACTGTTTTTCAAAGAGTTATAACAACACTCTATTGTCCTCACTGAATCCACCAAAATCTTTGTAAATAGGATCCTCTGTGCCTTGTTACCATGTCTGAAAATTATAATGATAGTACTTCACCATATCACAGAGGAATTGTACAGTGCTCAGATATCATGGGTGCTATGAGCCATATATATGTTTAAGAGATTGTCTGCAGAAAGGTATTCACACAAAAAAACCCATAAAGACTTTTTTTAGAGTGGAATATTACATTCTGATTAAACTGTTACTCACTAAACAACATTAACTCTTGCTAGAATCCTTCAACAATTCAGGAAGGTTTCTTAAATTTTCTTTGTCTCAATTCATTTTCAAAACTAACCAGAAATTAACTACTCCAGTGCAAATATATATTTTCTGTGATGTGCAGACAACCCTCAAGTTCAACAGATATATATACCAGAAATATTTTCAAGGGCAAAAGATATTGACTGCTAGGTTTGAAACAGAAGACTTGAGTGTATGTCCTGAGATAGCTGTACCTTTTCAGTACAAGGCAGTTGACAACTGGTGGAAAACAGCATCTTTTTAAACAATTTTTGTTGATGCTAGAAAGCTATGCTACCACCACTGATACCTGGCACAGTTATTTTAAGATCCAGCAGAAACCTAGCCTTGAATTAGAACTGGTCAACAGTATTACTATCTTTTCTATGTCAGAGTTAATAATAAATTATGATATTATGAAAATCTTTTCTTGCCAAAGATGAGTTGTTTAGATTGTGATATGGTACGTCAAGCCATGCTGCCTATTTCTTTTCAGTTCCTGAAATCATATTAGATAGAAGAAGAGACATTTAAGAAATTCTTACAGCAAAAGCTGTGCGGAAAGTTTCTTACTCCTATTTACCTGTGCGATAGCCTCCTCCAGTCTATCAAAAAATTGTGAGCTATAATTTGTCCTCTCTACAGCCCAACTATTCTGAAAAAGCCCAGTAGATATGGCTCTGTGACTATCATGACAGAGCATTTAAGAAATTCTTGGTCTGGTAAATCTCCTTCTTCTCAGGTCTTAAAGAAAAACAGAAAGAAAAAAAAGCCAAAGAGGAAATAAAGTCCCTATCCAGCTTGGAAGCAAAATGTAGAATCATTAAAGCCAAGAACCTTCAAGATTATCTTGCACATACTACTTTTCCTTTGTTCACGTGATGAACATTTATCTCACACATAGACAGAGGGCTAGAATAGATGTCCTTTCCGGGCTTAACTACTAGTCATTCCAAATCACAGGATCAGAAAAGACTGCTCATATGTTGCATGATAACTTTCAGCCCTCTACAGCAGGACAGGTTGAGACTGGATATTTCAGTCTTTTCAGTAAGAAAGAGCAGCTTTCACCAATAGGTCACCAGCTTAGTTAAAGAAAGGCTAAAAAGCCTGCTAAGGCCTATTTAATGGCCCGTCTGTGGGATAAGTTTTGAGAGAGGTAAAAATTTGTTTTTAAGTGACAATTAGCTTTTAAGTTAACAGGATAATTTTCACTAACTGTTTTAAGCAAAGTCGAGACATGCTTAAGTTAAAAGAATACAAACACCCTTTTACGCCCCATTCCCTCCAGTGATAAAATCCCTGCTAAAGCCAGAAACCATGAACACGATCCAAAATACCTAGTCATCATGGAACTGCTGGGACTTGGAGTGGGTTTTCCATGTGCACATTGGGAAAGGGAAAAAAATACAGATACACTTTTTTAGTCAGGTTTTTATTTTATAATTTATTTTGAGACCCGCGTTTCTAGCTAGTAATAATAATTTTTCTGCTTTTTTACCTTTAAAAAGGAAATTCAAATGTGGAACAGTGAGTGACTCATTAGCAGCATAAGCCCAGAACTGCAATTTACCAAACCCTAAAGGCATGAAGAAGCACTTGTATTACTGACAGCCCAAAAGGAAAAAAAAAAATGAAGAAAAAAAAAAAATTCTTTTTCATAGATATTAGAGCGCCGCTGCATCAGACAGCACCAGAAGCTTAAGTGTCTTTCCAATACATAGAAATTCAGAGATTCCGTTTCAAGGAATGGAAATGCCTAGGCCTCCAGTGTAATTGTCATGAAAGGTATGCCTTTCAGGGATTGCCTTAGATTATATTGTTACAGCAATCCAACAACGGCTGTAGTGCATCAGTTGGAGTATAATAACGGTGTGTATATGAAGTGATAGCCCCCAGGACACCACTGATACTCTGCAATCATTTTTAATTCAGTTTTAATCGAGAAGTGGTCTCTGAATTTAATAAGCCTCTTCCAAGAAATCATGTAGGGAAAGCACTAAGGCCCAGAGTCCTCCTGAGACCCATCCTCCAGGTGAGACAACAGGGTAATTTTTCAAAACCTCCTTTCTTTGTCTGAGGCTGAGCTGACACCAGGCCTGCTTCCCTCACTGGATAACCTTGAACATAGAAGAACATTACTTACCTGAACATGGAAGCCTTGTCTCCTTGGTTTTGATTAAAGATTCTTTTTTTAATTAAATCCCTCTTATTACATTAAACCAGGGACTGGCAGGTTTTATAAGTCTGACTAGTAAGTTGAAGCAAGGGACATTAATTTTTAAAGAAAGCAAAATGCTTGATGCTTAATGTTTTTCTGAAGGCTTAAATATGTAATTCATCAATTCATACTGCAGATTCCCTATATTTCAAACAATTCACTTTCTTCTTTCACCACTTTCTTTCATTGTATGACACCCATGCATCTTATCACGTTCTGACTCTCTTCAAAGCCAGATTCATTTTTGTATCAACATCCTTTGGTACTCTCATTTCTTTTCCCTACTTGCACACATCCTTCCTTATTGTTTAAGTTAGGCATCTCTTATTCTCCAATTTTCCCCAGAATAGAGGAGACCTATGCTTGAAGCGTATCTATGGCTATGTTCCACAAAAAATAACACAACAGAGATGAAGTCAGACACTGTGTGGCAACATGAAACCTCAAGGATCTGAGAAGATACAGATGCAGGTATTACATGCATTACAATGTTTGCACACTTCCATTTAGCAATAAGCCTGAAAGGTCACTCTCTGTGGAAGGGATAGGCAGATGGAAGATCATGCTGTGCTTCTGATGGCTCCCAGTTTTAACATTACACTGCAGACACTGTGTAGATTTGATGTACGTATTTTCCTAGAAACTGGATGGTAACCTGGGTTGTTTTGTTATTTTTTTGCAGTTTTATCAAATATAAAAAATCCTTGTTACCAATATAAAGCATAGTTACATATTTGTATACAGATGCTTCTGCACTTTCTCTGAAGCATCTTGTTTCGTGTACTTGTCCTCAGATCCAGTTCCTTTAAATCAAATGTACATCAGTATGTGCTAAGCGAAGCGTTAAAAAATTCACAAGCAGTCTTTCCACTTTCAGTGGTCCATAGACACAGGAAACTTTGAGAAAATTTACATTCTATCTTATGTTTTGCAACCCAACATTTCCTTTCCATTTCCAAACTTGAACTGAAAACTTAGACCCTGCCCCACCCAGGCCGATTGGAATGTTTGACTATTAATAACAATACACACCCAACACTTGACGCCACAATCAGAACAATGAGATAATTCCATGGCTTTCATACATTTTAATGTGAAATTAGTCCCTATGATTGAAAAACTTAAAGCAGGGCTAGTGATTGTTTGATTCCTGCAAACACTGACCTTAAAACTCCAGGATTATAAAACTGCAGATGTTTGAAACTTTGAAGTAATTAATTGTGACTTGAAGGTGGTGATCGTGTTTTGGAAGTGGCACCTAGTCAATTTTCTCTTTTCAGTACCAATGGAGCAAATATACAGCACCACCCTATCTAAAAGAAAGACCAAGAATAGTACTGTTCTGTGGTGTGAACAAACGCTAGAGAATCTCTAAATATTTCTCCTTCAGCTGTAAATCAATGTTTTTTCAAAGATAATTGATGCTACTCTAGTCAAAGACTTGTTATATTTTCTGGGGAACAACATAATCTACATGAATGGAAAAGGTTTCCATGATGTCCGTAAGTGAGAAGATAATGAGCCATACTCAGGCTCATTAACATACCAGGCATACTTTTCTGACTATTGTAAACTGAGAACAAATGTCCTGGTAGATTGCTCCTGAGGCACAGAAAGAAAGAGGTAAGAATGAAGTACCAATACTGTTGATCAGACTTGGTCCCCCATCCAGGATGATAGTTGTCAATCAGGATTTCCATGCTTAACATAATAAAAATAATGTAATTTACATCTGATATAGTAATGAAATTAAGATGTACAGGATACAATGAGCTTCACCCTCTGACAGCAACAGAAAATTAATTAAATTACTCTGACTTTCTATTTGTTAAGGAAAAGAATTCTCTTGTTACATATAAGTACAACCATAATGTTCAGAGAGGAAGTCAATGAGAAAGCACAGAAATTCAAAAGGCTGGCTCTGGAGATCAGGCAACTGACATCTGACTGTGACATTATCTCTTTAGGATTTCCTTACTAAAGAAAAAGGAAAATGGTCTAGTAGCAGTTACAATAATAACTGCTGCCTACATTTGGTGTCAGTGGTTAAAAGATTAAGTCAACAATCCATGGTGTATTTAAAGGATGTTGTGCTGATTTTGGCTGGGATAGAGTTAATTTTCTTCACAGCAGCTGGCAGGCGCTGTGTTTTGGATTTGTGCTGGAAAGAGTGTTGGTAACACAGCAATGTTTTTGTTATGGCTGAGCAGTGCTTACACACAGTCAAGGCCTTTTCTGCTCCTGACCCCACCTCACCAGTGAGTAGGCTGGGGGTGCACAAGAAGCTGGGAGGGGACACAGCTGGGACACTGACATCCCAACTGACCACAGTGATGTCCCAGACCATGTGACATCATGCTCAGCATATACAGCTGGGGGAATAAGAAGGAAAGGGGGGACATTCGGAGTGATAGTGTTTGTCTTCCCAAGTAAACATTACAGATGACAGAGTCCTGCTTTCCTGGAGATGGCTGAACACCCACCTGCCTATGCGAAGTGGTGAATGAATCCCTTGTTTTGCTTTGCTTGTGTGTGTGGATTTTCTTTACCTATTAAACCGTCTGTATCTCAACCCACGAGTTTTCTCACTTTTACTCTTTCAATTCTCTCCCCTATACCGCTCAGGGGGCAGTGAGGTGGCAATTGTGTGGTGCTTAGTTGACAGCTGGGGTTAAACCACAAAGTTATAGACATATTTTTAAGTATGTATAAATATAAAAACAAGTGCACTGACTCTGACTGTGACGTGTTTCTTGCAACATGGCTCATGTGACATTGTTCACTATAATTTCAGTGTGTACCTGGTTATAACTTTTATAACCTGGGTTCTTTTTTCCACCTCTTGTTGTTCTTTACTTTTATATTTGCTTCCAAACAACCACAACTCTCTCCTGTTTTTTCATCCTCTTCCTAGGAATTTTATAAAGATTAGGCATAAAAATATTATTCTTATTATTATTTATTAATTATTCAACTCCTAATGAGAATGCGGTCTTAAATATGAGAGAGAAGGACTTAGATGCTTAATGTCTTGATATCAGCATAATTTCCAGGTTCCAGCCTGCATTCAGGTTTCTCACAAAATATAAAGGTCTAGAGCAATTTACACGGAACAAGAGTTGTCTTTTCCATTAAAAGTATTTGGGACAATTTTCGCCTTTGCTGACATAGGACTATGCCAGGGATAGCTATAACCTTCATATCTAATATGAACAGGAGAAACTAGTGGTGCACACACTTTTACAAACTGTCTCCCATTTTCAATAAATCAGCTACAGAGCACATTGAATACAAGCAAATCAAATTAGGAGTGACTCAGTCACAGAGTCAGTTCAGAGAAGGACTCAGAGTGCGAGCTTTATTGTATGCTTTGAACAACCTCTTTTTCTTCAACACCTGTAGAGTGAGCTTGGCCTCCTAAATTGACTCAGCTGACAAAGTTGAATTCTGTGTGTTAAGTGGAATAAGGAACCTCCAAATGAGTAGCCAGTTCCAAACCTCTCCCTAGACTAAGAAGGTCACAGTGAAAGCACTATGTTCCATTGCCTTTCTAGTCCTACGACACACTTGGGTTTTGGAGGGAAGAAAAAGCCACATTTAATTATACAGGACAAATTCAGTGCCATGCAACATGAGAAACTGGTGATGGTGGGTTTTGGGTTGTTTTGTTTTTTTTTTCTTTCCCAGCCAAATACCAAGAAAGCATCAATAAAGGAAGCATTATGCGAAAGCTTGTTCTTTTCAACAAATGCATACAAATGCTAACACATGAAAATTTGTTCTCCCAATATATATGTCCCTTTTTGACATATTCGTATTTAGTATGTAAAATTTATATGTGTGGTCTGTCAACACGCTGTGGTTCCATACATACACACATCTACACATACCTTTGTTAATTTTGTAGGAATGGGCGTGAGAGGGGAACACATTAGTCCTGGGAATCACTCATTCCTAGCACTTCTTAGAAGGAAGTACAAACTGAAAGCAAATGCAGAAGGGTCAATGCCAGCAGCTGCTGCCACCTAGAAAAACCTCATAAAAGTTTGTGAATGGTATGGAGGAGAACCTTCAGGTAGTCAAGTAATTGGACATACCTTGGGTGCCAGAATGACTTAATACATACCCAGTTATAATTGTTTGGCTTGTCTACAATTGCCTACATATTTTTCACAAACCTCAGTACAATTTGGTGGGTAAGGCACTACACTTCCAAGAGACAGGAGACAACTTTCCCATCAGCAGAAGTGTCTTCCTCCTGCTTGCTGGAAATAAATATCTTTTTTATGTGGTCATGAATGGGTGAGACAGCAAGGACATCTGACACTATTTCTTTTCCTTGGCTAGTACTGCTGATGAACTGTATTTAATCATTCATAAGCAGGTTCTGCTCCGCATTTATTTGGAACAGTTTGATTCCACAAGATCTGACAGTTTTCTGACATCCCCCAAATTGTTCCAATAATAATAGAGACAATGACAATATCATTTAGAAATCTCTCACATGCTCTATGTGAATGGAGTTACATATCTGCTATAAGCAACAGAATAATGGAACAGCAAATCGTTTCATAAATGGAACTGAAATTAGATTGTGCCATGCTGCCAAAAGAGACAAAGAGAGACAGATGAATTCTGGAAGGAGGAGAAATTGTTATACCCATGAGAACCACTGGTTGCTGTTCCATACCTCAAGGATGTACGAGCTTTTCCCATCTTGGCAAGAGGCAAAACCTCCCTCATCAATTCATAAAACAGAACGAATTGCATGCATTCTATAAACAGAGAGGAAGCATGCAGTTCTTTCTACTTACTGACTAAAGGAACTAAACTGGAATTTTCAACCTGTTTATTTGCTGATTAAATCAGCAAATGCCACTGAATTCCACTGAAAATTCAAGCCCTCAGAAATAGTCCTAGGTACATTTGCTGACATGAGTAACCCCTCCTCCCTGTGTATTCCATCAGACATCCTCCTAAAGGCATACAAATGCTTTCTTTCCCAGCAGTGCAAGGAAAGTCTGCAACTTGAATGGTCTTGCAAAAATATGCAAAGCTATAGGCAATACCAGATGGGAAAGAGGACTCATGGGATAGCTTACTTTACTCAGCATCCTGTTCCTGACTGCAGCCAAAACCAGTTTTGTTTAAAAAGACACCCAAAAGGCCAGGTATAGGAATGTATTTCCCAGGTATGAAGGAGAAATTCTGTGGAAAATCAGATAACTTACACGAATGTAATAAATAATAAGGCTGGCTCCATTATTTCTGAGGAGAACATGAAGAATACAGAGGTACAAGAGAAATTAATGAAAATCATCATAAAGCACAAGAGAACACAAGCCAACAAATAATATCTTTGGTGATGTTGAATATGTTTTGCACGTTTATGTGTGGAAAACTGTGCTTTCTATCAGTTTAGTCAACCATGACTGCAGCATTACATACCACTGATCATTATGGCTCATATTGCAGTAGAGTCAAAGCAAGAAGTAAGGGGGTGGAACGCTTCATTTCACTTCAGCTGTTCACTGTTTGGTATGTTTATATTATGCTGTATAAAATACAATAATCTCTCTCTTATTAACTTATTTCCAAGCTCCCCTACATAAAATAGATCCAAAAAATATCATTTAATGCAGAACTTCAGGTTCTTGAAACAATTCTGCAAAGGCTATTATGTAGGATCTGCAAAAACCACTTTCATATTTCTTGTTAAAAATACTGCTTAGTATATCTTTGTTTATGCCATTAAAATAGATGTACTAGAAATTATTCAGGATTGTCTTCTGATGTAAATCAGAATAGCTCTAGAAAATGTAAAGTAACTGGATTCCTATTGATTCAATTCAGTACCTTCAGGATTATCAATTAAATTAAAAGGGAAAAAGCTAATCTTCAACTACCACAGTGCTATTTTTTTCTTTTTGTTTCTTTTTTAATTAAAAAGTGAATTTTTCATTACACGTTATTGTGAAAATGAAGGGTGGAAATAAAAATAGATCAGAATGAGAAAAGCTTTGAGATTTTAAAGACGTATATTGTGTTGTTTAGACACAATAAGAGGTAAGCAGTAGGGGCTTGGGAACTGGGGACAATACTCTCAGCTCTGATCCTTCTGTAAGCAGGGGTTTGGAAAAGTAGATACTTCTTGTGCCTTTTAAGATTAACTTTAAAGAGTGTTAAGATTTTATATGAACACATTTTTAAGAAGTAACAAATAATAGGCCTCTACTGCATAGATTTTCTCCATTTGGATAGTATTGCTGTATTATATTCAGAACAGAAGGAAAAAGAACTTATGGATATTTTCATCTGTCACTCTTTACATTGTCAGATTCATAACCCCTAAAAGAAATGTGTGTGAATTTCAAAACTGGAGTAGATGACATGAACAGAAACTCAGATCCAGGGAATGATATCTCAAAGGAACAATCCCAGCAAAACTCATCAAAAGGAGAGGGAAGAATAGATGTATCTTGTAGAGCACAAGCAAAGTGCCATAATTTGTCAGATATACATAATTCCACGTTGCATGTGGCACCAAGAACCTAAACCACACATCTAACCATGTAAAGCCAGAAAATTTTGTCAATAAGACATTACATAATAGCCTGGATCAAATTATACCGATTCAACCAAAGGCCCCCATTGATTTAACTAGACACCACCCTATGTTACTCCTTGTGTGAAGGATATACAGTCAAGGACTGTGTCTCTCACAGTGAAAACTCCATGTCCACTTCAACAGAGCTATCCCAATTTATATCAGAGGGAATCAGCCCAATATTTTATACAATAAAATGATCCAAAATGGTTAACAGACAATAAGTATCCTGGATTTCATTGCAGTAGCTTCACTTAAGGCTTAAGTTCCATATGAAAACGTGTTTTGTTTGAGGCATTATCTTTGCAATGAAGAATCTTCCAAATGTGATCATCAGATCCTATCCAGCTCATACTAGAGGTCACATGAGGTCACTCTCCTAGCAGTAACTCTCCAAAGCCCACCTTTACAAGATAAGGACTGAAGCACAGAAGAAGGATAATGTAGGACAATTTTGCTGTTATAAAAATATTACCTGTCTCTCCTTCATTACTACAGGAGTGAAAATGACAAATGAATCATCTGATACTGCAAAAGGAATTAAACCAGAATGCACGGCACTTACTGAACCTAGAATTTGGCCAAAATATTATGGTTAATTTTCCTACCTGTGATGAAAAGCGGAGGATTTTTAATGAACATGGGATATCTGTGGCCATAGTTCATTTCTTCTACTTCCTGCCACACTGACTCCTACCACATAACAAAGAGAATCCAGCTTCCCAGCACCACTTTCCTGCTGTGCCAGGATTTCATTATATCCTGAAAGATTAATCCTTGGGGCATTACACAATTCTTATATACATAAACCTTCCAGATTCTATAACTAGATGGATAATGAGTTATATCAAAGAGACATACCAACCTAGAGGATTGCAACTGTCAGGAATAAAGCATACACCCCTGCTGGTCTATAGCTGCTTCTGGTCTATAGCTGCTTCATCCTGTACATCAGACCCAGAAATCTGCTGAGACATTTTCTGCATGAAAAGCAATAGTTTTGTCAAATATTACAAGCTAGACTTGTAATCTTCTTTGGACACGGCCTCAGGGGGCCAGATAATCCAAGCTGTTGTGATTCAGCAGGAAGCTGTCAGAAAGAGTTTCAAGGCTTTGTGTAGGCTGTCTCTCTTTTTACACAGCTTCCTGTGTCTTTCAGATTGTAGAGAAGACTGTCAGATATGACTTCTGATGGAGAACAGAGTCTGCTAATAAGGCAAAGTCTCAAAGAAGAGGACTGAGTAAAAACAAACCCCTTATCCTCACAGATATACCAATGCTTGCATGTTTCTCTGCTTCTTGTACATTCGTACATTCTGTACAAGTATATCGTCTGTGCATTCCTACACTCCTCTCCCCTCCTCGGATTGGTAAGTTATTGTTCATCTGAGTAATTTACAGAGAATTTGAGTGGAGAAGTGCAAGATAAAGGAGATACAAAGATCTAGATGGAGACATGGGGATTCAATTAGTGTGGATCTGACTGGAATATCTACACTTTCTCAGTTAGTTCTTCAGACAAAATGCAGGGTTGTTTACAAGCATGAACTATTCATATTATTACAGATTCTGTGAAAATGAATGTGCAAGCTAGTTAAAATATGGAATATTTAAGTCCCTCAAAGGACCCTTTACTATCTTTGAGGTTTTAGAGGGTCTGGATCTGCAAGAAATATGGCTGGGGGTCTTCAATTGAGCTAAGGTGGTTAACTGACTTTTATATTGATTTGGGGCTCTAGGTAAAGGGAAGAGAAAGGTGATATATGGGATGATCTTCAGTACAAAAAGGAACAACACATCCTTTTTTTTTATTCATCTACTAAGCAATTTTTTAAAAAAAACAAGCAAATCTTTATTTTATTTTTATCAGTAAAATCTGTCCATATTTTTGATTATTTTTTTTAAAGTTCTACAGCTTTTTCAACACCATTTCTTTGTATAGCACTTAAGGCAAGGAAGACCTCATTTTAGTTGGAGTCTCAGAGAACTACTGAAATCCATACAAAAGGCCATAACAGGTCTCAGAAGAAGCACAATAAAACAAATTTTTGGGCCAAATAGGTTGTCTCATAAGAAAGAAATGAATAATCCCAGAATTTACTTTTAAGTATGGCTTCTGATGTGGTATAAGCATTTATTTATAAAAAGAAAATAATCTTTTTTTGCTACTTAAGTCTGCTTTAAATACAGATTTTAAGTTACTCTAATGTTCACACTCCATAACTGATAATTTTCCCATATTCATCTGGAAATAAAAGAAAAAGAAATGGCTACACTTTCTCATATAAACTACACTTTTCCCATCACTTTTCACAGCTCTTTTGTTGTTCCAGATTCTTCGTCTGTGTTTCAAGGAGAGTATGAATTCCTTTATTGTCTCTGCAGCCATAGTTGCTAAAAATCTAATCCAGCTCTCATCCTGCCCTACCTTAATTGATATATGCTTTTTGTCTTTCCCCTGCCCACCTCATCCTTCCGCATAACTCTGTTGTGTGCAAGTCATGAGACAAAATACACATAAACCCACCTTTGCTTGTTAAAAAGCAGTGGGTTTCTTCTCTTTAGTTTAAAACATGACAAAATCAATTTTTAAAACTTCACATCTTAAAGTGATTTTATAGCTCTGAACCCTTTAAGTGATGTGCAAATGGCAGAATGATACCGCATTGCCAATCAGCTGCTCGCTGTTACAAACCCTATTTTCCATGCTGCTTTAAAAGCAGGGTATAAACAACAAGTAAGTCTTTAAAATGGAAATTAAACAAAGTGCACCTTTAGATTGAAATAAGAAAAGACTCATTTTTTCACACACCAAACCCAGAAAAGTCCATTTCATCATAGTCATTTAGAAAGTAGCACTAAGTGATTGGGGGACTTCAGAGACCATTTTACCCAGACGCCCCACTACTGAAGACCCTAGCTTTAATTTCTAAGATTTGTGAATATTTAATGTAACTAAAATTTGTGTGCCATTCACACAGAACAGATTAGTGCTGTAGGTAGCATGGAACCATTCCCTTCTGACATGTGGTCCTTGCTTCAGAGGACCTGGAAACCAAAAATCAACACTAACAGGAAGTTTGAAGGAAGTTTGACTTTCCAGTACTGACCCATAAGCTGTAAATTTTGACATATCCCTGCTTAGAAAGCTGAACCCAAAGACTTGTCACAGCCTTTTACACAGTTGAGACAACAGCTTGTTGCCTTCAAAAATAAGCTACAACCTATTACGATACCATTCTTGTTTGTCTAAAAACTCCTATTTTCCATTTTCAAAAAATTTCTTTAAATGCCTGATCATATAATTAATCTAATACTAATCTGGTCATGTAGTGGGCAATGAAATAGTCATATGGGATGCAAAGAATAATAAGGGCTTCTACAGGTATGCCAACCAGAAAAGTACGGTTAAAGAAAGCAAGACTGGCAAACTGGTAACAATGGATGAGGAGAAAGCTGACTTAAACTTTTTTGTCTCATTCTTCACTGGCAACTTCTCCTCTCACACCTCTCAAGTGAATGGACCGCAAGACAGGTACTGAGGGAGCAAAGTCCCTCCCACTGTAAAAGAAGACCAGGTTTGTGACTACCTGAGGAACCTGAACATGCATAAGTCTATGGGACGTGATGAGATGCATCCCAGAGTCCTGAGGGAAATTTCAGGCCTTTCAGTACTTGAAGGGGGCCTATAAGAAAGTAGATTTAGACTGGATACAAGGAAGAAATTTTTTACAATGAGGGTGATGAAACACTGGCACAGGCTGCCCAGAAAAGTGGTAGAAGCCCCATCCCTGGAAACATTCAAGGTTAGGTTGGACAGGGCTCTGAGCAACCTGATCTAGTTGAAGATGTGCCTGCTCACTGCAGTTGGCCTTTAAAGGTCCCTTCCAACCCAAACTATTCCATAACTCTATGATCCTATGATTATATGATACTATATATGACCTATGGTTCACAAGAAACCGAACAAAATGGCTTGATTTTCACATAACAAGTAATCAAAATAAGCTTTGTCTGTAGTTTGAAGACCAGATCAAGAATCAGAATGAGTGGTAGTTCCAGGGGGAATAACTGTGACATTCCTTAGTTATATCAGCTGCTAATAATTCTTTTTTTTTTTGAGAGAGAGACAAACTAAGAGGGACATATATACAGTTAGAGAGATAAAAAGACAAAAAGTGGAAATATATTTTCAGACATCTGACTACAGTTGCAGGGGAATTAGTATTTAGGCAAGGTAGATACTCCTTAAAATGTTGCTTTTTGTTTATGGAGTATTAACGGACGTGATCACAATGTTTATCTGTGTAACAGGGGAAATTAGTGACGTGGCTCACCCAAAGTCCATGGCATGTAAACACTCCACAAATTAATCTCTCTTCAGTGACTACTCAGTAGAGCCTATCTTCCTACTTACACATCACAAGTATATGGTTATCATAAAATTATGTTGTAGGTTTTTTTGATAAATAAAGCATACAGATAACTGAGCAGGAGTCCATGGAACCCATAATTTTATCCTCTTGTACAAAAGAGACAATCATGTCTCTATTCCATGAGGGACACTAACATAAGTTGAATGATCATTTCTTCCAATTAGCTTGCTTGCAGTTCCAACAGCAGAATATGCAAAACAGATTACCTTATGAATCTAAGGCCTCGCATTTTAAATTGAATAGGAGCATCTCAGCACATTATCTTTTGGCTTACAGGATGCTTATCAAGATAAACATCTCCTTTGCATTTCTTTTCTTAAAAATTGAAAAAAAACCCTGCTAAAAATGTCTCATCTCTTTCATTCTAGCATTGCTAATTTAAAAGTCTTTCTAAATAGTGCTGAAGTTCAATAAGTAATGTCAATTCTTATGTCTAACAAACAGTTATAGTTCGTGATATTGAAGCTGTTTTGGAAATGATGGAGAAACACAGAGCCCTGAAGAGGGATTTAATTGAATTAGCAGAATGAACTCTAAGTGAAAAAAATTTTACATACTCTTTTAAAAGACATATAAGAAACACTTTCAACAGCTTAAGAAAACACCATAGTTTAGTCCTAAAGTAATCTGGGAAACATCTAACATAAACTGGGAAAGCACCTCAGGGTCTCTTCTGACCTCCTTTAGCAATGTGGCTTGGGCAGGTACAGATCCTTAGAGAGAACATTTTTGCAGAAGTACTAAAAGGAGGCTACTAGTGTTAATAAAGTGTCCTACTTAACACTATTTGCCTATTTGAAGCAATTGCACAGGAGTTAATAGCTCTCTGGAAGCAACACCCGGGAGGTTAAAAAAAGTCACCATGTTATTTGTAGGCTATTCTTCATCACAGTATCTGAGTGAAAAAGGAACCCAGGGGATTACAAACATGAACTATAAAAGCACGTGTTTCACTGTATGATCAATAGATCTAGTGATCCTATTTCTTCATTCTAGACTACACTACACAGACTACAGCAAATAAATAGTGAAGTCAGTTGAATATTTCAGCTTGCTGGGCAAGAGAATGCATGCATGCATGTGTATTTGTGCACATGCATCTGAGAATTCTGCAATCTTACACCGTCTTTGGTAATGACTGAAAAATGTGCAGAATCAAAAATGTGTATTTTCAGTTTTAACCTGAAATCACTCAAAATCTGATGCTTAAAAAGTGTGAAATCATACTTTCCATGAAGTGGATTAATTTTTTTCTGTTCATGCTGTTGAAAAACCTCCACATATTCCATACAACTGAAACCAAGTCCTGTCTGTTTAGTGCTGTTAACAACTCCAGAACACCTCTGATACTCCTAAGGTCTTTTTTCCTTGGGATTGGGTTCAAAATCCAAAGTCAGACTTTCTGCTTATCCCAGCATGGTGATTTTCAACATCTCCTTCATTTTGAAGCTAGTGACAGAGTACTTGGGCTTCTGCTGTCTAGCAGTTTTAGGTGCAAACTACTTTTGCTTAAGTACTTGGCTGAAGCTTTCCCACAATCTGGATTCTCTAACAGAAAAACAGCTTGAGACAGACTGCAGAAGTACCCCAAACAACTCCATATCACTGTGGTGTAGCTGATTGTTTTTCAAAGTATCCTTAGCCATAGGAAGGAAAAAGATAGAAAGAAACTACATTGTTGAAAAGTCATCATGAAATGATTATAAAAATATAGGGTTTATCTTGTCAGATACAAATACGAACTCTCAGAAATGTGCAAGGAACAGGATGATTACACACCTTAAGAAGAGAGGTGCTTGTGACAACATTTCTTTTTGTAGAAAGTGTGTGGAAAAAAAAGTCAGGTGCAAAACAAGTGAAAGAGAAACACACATATACACACATACACACAATTTTAATAGCTGGGTTACTGGAAAGTTCCCACACTGTTCCCAAAAGTAGTCTCACACCTCTCCACCCATCAGACTTTCTGTTTGGAGAAGTGAAAGCAATAGTAGTATCCCCACTGCCCTAGCATGCAAACAATAGGAGGGTGACTGTTTTATTTCCCTAGACTACAACCTACATTCCAGACCTCTGAGGGAATCAGCTGATGTAGTTGCCAAGCCACTCTCCACAGTATCTGAAAATTCACAGCAGCCAGGTGAAGTCCCTGGTGAGTGGAAAAAGGGAAACATTGCACCCATTTTTAGAAAGGAGGACCCTGGGAACTACTGAGCTCTCAGCCTCACCTCTGTGCCTGGGAAGATCACGGAACAGGTTGTCCTAGAAGCTATGCTAAGGCACATGGAGGACAGAGAGGTGATTTGAGACAGCCAGCATGGTTTCACCAAGGGCAAGTCCTGCCTGAGCAGCCTAGTGGCCTTCTATGATGGAGCGACTACATCAGTGGACAAGGGAAGAGCTACGGGTGTTGTCTGTCTGGACTTCTGTAAGGCCTTTGACATGGTCCCACACAACATGCTCCTCTCTAAATTGGAGAGATGTTGATTGGATGAATGGACTGTTCAGTGGATAAGGAATTAGTTGGATGTTCACATCCAGAAAGTAGTGGCCAACTACTCAATGTCTGGACAGAGATCAGTGACGAGTGGTGTCCCTCAGGGGTCCATACTGGGACCAGTGCTGTTTAATATATTCATCAATCATATAAACAAGGAATTGAGTGCACCCTCAGCAAGTTTGCAGACAACACCAAGCTGAGTGGTGCAGTAAGCACACTGGAGGGAAGGGATGCCATCCAGAGGGACCCGGACAAGCTCAAGGAGTGGGCCCCTGTGAACATCATGAAATTCAACAAGGTCAAGTGCAAGGCTCTGAACCTGGGCTGGGGCAACCCCCAGAATCAATACAGGCTGGGGGATGAAGGGATTGAGAGCAGCCCTGCAAAGAAGGACTTGGGGATACTGGTGGGTGAAAAGCTGGACCTGAGCCAGCAACACGCGCTCACAGCCCAGAAGGCCAACCATATCCTGGGCTGCATCAAAAGCAGAGTGGCCAGCCGGTCGAGGGAGGTGATTCTGCCCCTCTACTATGCTCTGGTGAGACCCCACCTGGAGTGCTGCATTCAGCATTCAGTCCTCACTACAAGACATGGACCTGTTGGAGCAGGTCCAGAGGATTCCATGATTTTGTGTATGCTAGAGATTGGCTCTGTACAACTCTTTCTTCTAGAAGTCCACCTATCCCTATCCCACCATCACTCTGCTGATAAAACAAAATCAAAAGCTGGGGCAGAATGAAAGTGACATGACAAGATGTGAGCTGTAACTATCCAGAAATTCCAGAATGTGTTTGGGTTTGCTTGTGTTGTGTCCAAATCAGTTCGAAACAATGAAAACTGAGATGATCTCCCCGACTGCAGCAACTATGGGGCTTTGGTGGACTGTCTCATGCAGAGACATGCTCTGTTTCTTTTGATGGAAAATTATTCAAGCTGGAATTAAGTGGGAATGGGCACGTTGACCACCTGTAGGAAGGCCTCCAGATTTGTTGAGGCTCAAGGACAACAAGCCTTTCTAAATTTACTGCCAATCAGCTTGCTTCACAATGAGGCAAAAGATTATAAACCAGTAGTGTTCAGTCTTACGAAGTGGTAGGTGCTTACCTGTATAACCAGTAATTCTGGAGGGCAAATGATAGAGAGAAAAGAAGCAGCAGTCATACAGTGCCTTGTTGAAAAGAACAACAATCCCCAGGCTTTGTGCTTGGAACAAGCCATTGGAATCTGTCAACAAAATAAAAAGTCTAATGATCTACAGACTAGAAACTTCGGCATATTAAGTATTTCTTTTCCTGTACTTGATGGAGAAAAATAATAGGTTAATAAGATGTACTAACTTTAATGCGTCACAGAAATATCCACACTACTCTACCTGTCACAACTGCAAATTATAGTCAGTTGAGGGCTGTACTAATGCTTTGCAGGAGCTCTGGAAAGCAGAAAACAGTTAAAGTACAGTGAAGTTTGACGCCAGCCCTGATTCATCCTCAACAGACTCAGATTTGTGGCTGGAGTTACCACACAACTTCTCCTTCTGGCTAAGCTTACAGATTCCTTCAAGTGCCTCTTTACTGCAATTTACTGATGGTAGGAAGAGTTACAGACCTCAGATACATATTCTTGAGAATATGAGAAGAAACATTAGCAATGACTCCAACTAGTCATCTCTGGAACTGTAAGTATCATAAACTCCCATCATGCAAATACTTCACTGAACAGTTATACCACCTCAAGGATGTACTTGTGTGTATTACAAGGATGTATTTGTGTACTTGTGCACAAATACAGGCTGGGCAGAGAATGGATCGAGAGCAGCCCTGCGGAGAAGGACTTGGGGGTGCTGGTGGATGAAAAACCAAACATGAGCCAGCAATGCGCGCTTGCAGCCCATAAAGCCAATCACATCCTGGGCTGCATCAAGAGAAGCGTGGCCAGCAGGTCAAGAGAGGTGATTCTCTCCCTGTACTCCACTCCCATGAGACCCCACCTGCAGTGCTGTGTTCAGCTCTGGGGCCCCCAGCACAAGAAAGACATGGACCTACTCGAGCGGGTCCACAGGAGGGTCACAAAAATGATCAGGGGCTGGAGCACCTCCCATATGAGGAGAGGCTGAGGGAGCTGGGGTTGTTCAGCCTGGAGAAGGCTCTGGGGAGACCTTTTAGCTGCCTTCCAGTGTTTAAAGGGGGCCTACAGAAAAGGTGGGGAGGGACTCTTTACCTGGGAGGGTAGTGATAGGACGAGGGGTAATGGTTTCAACTTGAAAGAGGGTAGATTTAGATATTAGAGGAAATTCTTCACTGTGAGGGTGGTAAGGCACTGGAATGTGTTGCCCAGAGAAGCTGTGGCTGCCCCCTCCCTGGTAGTGTTCAAGGCCAGGTTGGACGGGACTTTGAGCAACCTGGTCTGGTGGAAGGTGTCCCTGCCCACAGAGCGGGAGGGTTGCAACTGGAAGATCTTTAAGGTCCCTTCCAATTCAAATTCTATGATTCTATGATAGTAATTCTGTATGAATATCCACAAACTAGGTCTGGACAACCTAAGATCACTGCTGGCATCACACTGCATTGTGTAGATGGTGTTTCTCTAGTTCAGGTGTGATAACTGCATATTTTGGTCCTTGAAATTCAATTCCCTGAATGTTGGCCAAGAGGGTTTCTGCCACAGGAGCACAGCAGTAATGTGCAGTCAATCAACTTGCTTTAAAAACCTCTAATTTTTTTCTGCAGCTGTTTTGAATGGGTTCACGGTGATTTCTTATTGATCAATAAAAGATAGACCAATATTCATTGAAAACAGGAAGAATATTCAATACAGAGCCAGATGGATTATTATTTTTCTCCCTCCAAATATTGCCAGTGTCATCCTCTCATTTGAACAAAAATGTGGAGAAAAAAAAAATATTTCTGAGACCTTAATTTGTTGTGGCGATGAAAACATTGTTGAGACAAACCAGAAATGTACAGAAGACTCGAAAAAGAGGAAAAATGAGAGGTTGTGAAAGGGAGTTCTCAGCTCCTTAACTCTACAGTCAGGAAGAAAAAGGATAATAAACAGAAGGGTAGGGAAGGCCCCAGGTTAAATCTGATTCCCTTTCAAGGTAAAGTTTCTGTTCTTTTACATATTCACAGGAAAAACTGGCTAGAGATGCTAGTACAAGAGTTACAGTTAAGGAGAAGCTTTTGTGTCATAGTGAGCATAAGCTTGGAAAAGCAGCTATTTTTCATTCAAAAGGCATAATTATCAACTCCAAATAGAATAAAATTTCATTCATTTTCACTAACTGAGCTTTTTAACAACTTGGAGGTTGCATAGGTCAACAAATACAGTAGGATTATGGAGGGAAACAGAAGCTCTGAACATGTATATGAATAGAAATGCTTGTAACGTTTCAATCTGCATCTCATATGGCATAGGTATTGAATTCTTGAGGCTAGTGTGTAACTTTGAGGTTTGGGACCTCTGTCCCTCACCTTATTCATGGACATATTCCTGTATTGCACAGTCTTCAGACAGCTTTCTGCATCACACAAAGTTTCTCTGAAGCCAGAGGGAATTCTATCAAATGGATTTAGCAGCTTCCCAGAACTACAGAATAAGGCCTTATATTTTAAAGTGTTCAGAGACCAGTGATGTAGTTTTCTTTATGTGAGCACCATGCATAGCACAGTAATTTTTTTACTAAAACTCTAGGTAATACTGAAATACTCGTATTTATATTATGCATGATAATGTTTCATACTATGCTGTGAATACTTAGCATGCATAATGAACTGCTAAAGGACTTGATTTAATCATAACATCTTCCTATAAAACAAAGCAAAACAAAAAAAAAATACACACAAGAACAAATTTTGACCAACTGTGTGCTCCAGCCAGGAAAACACTTTAGCATCTGCTTTATACCTTCTCTGGGGAGTCCTTCTATGCTTAAAATTAAGCAGCTTCTTAAATGCTTTGCTGGATTAGCTCCCTTGAGCAAAAATACAAGATTCTACAGTTTGTCACAATATTTCTGATTTAATGAGTCCCTGTGCTTTTGTCAATTGGCATCTGAACATTAATGTTTTCCAAGTATAGTTGCTGCTTGAGTGAATATGGGTAATAAAAATCCATAGTGTTGCACAAAAACACTTGATTCCGTCCCTTCATTTGCCATGAAGATATATTGTCTGAACGCAATTAGTAGTGCAAGTTAATTGTTAAGTAGCAGCTGCTGTAGTATTCTCGAAGAGTTTCTGAACACTGTTAGAAGGAATTATAATTCCAAGGTCTTGAAATACTATGCATACCTTTACATTCTCTCTCTCTCTTTTCTTCTGCGGTCATAATTTTAATGAACAGGTTTTGATAACAGCTCTCAGGAAAGGTAGGTATTAACAGACCCAATTACTGTAATATCCATAACTAATCAAGAGCTATGAAGTGGCTCAGCAGGGAGCCTAACTCATAGCCTGGGATTGTTCTGTACAGAATTTGTATGCGGGAATGAAATGATCTAATTTCTACCAAACACAGCTTAAGGCATTGTGAGCACTTGGAGCATATGCCGTGTTTTCTCCACTGTCTCCCACTCTGCTAATCCTCTAAATTAAGGTCCTACACAGGACAAAATAATCCCAAACAACAGAACACTGGATGCTGATCCCAAAAAGGGACAAAGGACTTTTCCTTTCTCATTATTTGCGCTACTTCAGTTACTACAAGCTCCAGTAATGGGAGCACTACATGGTTACTATATTGCTATGTTCTTCTCTGAACAGGAACTGGTAACAGAAACAGGCTACAAGGTTAGGTAAACTTTTAGCATGGATATTTTTTTTGCTCTTACTCTGATAAGGTGCCGTATTAAACGTAAGTGATCTAGAAATTTTGCAGTCTGAGCCAGAATAAAGAGATGAGACAAAAAGGTTATTTTAAATACATACTTTTAATTAATTAACTAAATGTAAATCATTTAAACTAAGCCCCAGCGAGCTTAATATTTGCTTAAAGAAAAATTTGGCTAAGAACTTCAGAATTTGACCTTCTTTCTTTTTTTCTTTCTTTTTTTTTTCCCCTCAGTGTGCCAACACCACCATGTAAGCTTACTGATATGAGGGGGAAAAAAGAATTTCTTACATTTAATTTGTGTAAATATAGTAAAGATAACAGGCAAAAAAAGTGTTCCATTTTCATTTTACATCTGAACTACAAGTTTAGGAAAAAAATTGAAAACAACATTAGCTTCAGGAGAAGCTTTCTGAACAGCTAAAGAGATGAGATAATGTTACAGGACACTTCATTTTAAGAAAAAAAAAAAAAAAAAAAAGATTTTTTTCAAGGTTGAGTTTTCCCTTAAGCTAAAGGCAGCACATTTGTTTTGAGGACTGCAATGCAGACTGTGTCATGTTCCTCAAGAAGTGAGAAGAAAGAAAAGCAGTTTTCTATGTTGTTAGCAGAACACAAGAAATCAAAATAAATGATGAGCCAAATCCATATTTGGAGTAAATCAATGTTGGCTTGGATGAAAGTGCCACTTTATACAAACTAAAAGTCCCCATCATTACATTTAATTCAAGAAAAAAAGTAAAATATTCTTCTGTCAAATCCAACTTGGGCAGCAAATTCAGCAGGGAGATGTTCTCGTGCAAATACCACAACACACTCAAGATTATGGTACTTAGGGCACAATGAAGTACTACTCTTCTCCAGCAAAGAGCATCTTTGCCATTTACAGGCATAGGTGTACCCCCTGCCGTTGACAGCAGCCAAGACCTCTCTGAGGTGCTATACAACATACCAGGCACAAAAGAGACAGCTTAAAGTTGCAGTATTAAATACAAAAAGAGATTTCTCACTCTTCTTTTTGCTCTTGACCTTTAAACTAAGACACAGTACTTGTTTTAGCTGGGATAGAGTTAATTTTCTTCACAGCAGCTGGCAGGTGGCTGTGTTTTGGATTTGTGCTGGAAACAGTGTTGATAACACAGGGATGCTCTAGCTGTTGCTGAGCAGTGCTTACACACAGTCAAGGCCTTTTCTGCTCCTCACCCCACTCCACCAGCGAGCAGGCTGGGGGCGCACAAGAAGCTGGGAGGGGACACAGTTGGGACAGCTGACCCCAACCGACCAAAGGCATATCCCACACCATGTGACGTCATGCTCAACATATACAGCTGGGGGAAGAAGAAAGAAGTGGGGGACATTTGGATTGATGGCGTTTGTCTTCCCAAGTAACGGTTACGCATGATGGAGCCCTGCTTTCCTGGAGATGGCTGAGCACCTGCCTGCCAGTGGGAAGTGGTGAATGAATCCCTTGTTTTGCTTTGCTTGTATTCATGGCTTTTGCTCGACCTATTAAACTATCTTTATCTCAATCCATGAGTTTTCTCACTTTTACCCTTCAATTTCTCTCCCCCATCCCTCTCAGGGGCAGTGAGCGAGCGGCTGCGTGAGGCTGATCTGCCTGCTGGGGTTAAACCACAACAGACACCAACCTATGGGCTCTCAGCAGTACAGAGATGGACTGGGAGCTCAGATTTGATATAAAGTGAGAGATTTTTTATATCATCTCTATGCATAATCCACGAGAACAGACACATGCTTATATAAGGGGTAATTCAGAGCAGTGACGTAAGAACTCAGCATCTCCAAGCTAGGTGTAAGTGCCTACATTTGAATGTGAACTGAGAAAAGGAAAGAAAGAAGACACAACTGCTGATTTCAGGAATGTGTTCTTGCCTATTCTTGCTTCTAAATAAAGGAAACTCCCTGAGCAAAAACCCTGACAGAGGCAGCAGGGCTGAAGACATGTACAAAACATCACTAACCATGCCTGTGTTTCAAAGAACCTTTTTAAAAATTTTTTAATTATCTTAATATAAAAGCATTTAACATATTACCAAAGGCAAACAGTTGTAACTTCAGCCTAATGCTTATCCATTATCATAAACTTCATAACTTTGATTACTTTCTCAAAGTAATACAACTGCCTTACTAATAAAGAATTTCAAAATCAGCGTTACTGCCCTGAGCTGTTTGGCTAGAAGTAACAGCTACATTTGTGTATTTGTAGGCCAAGCTTCTCAAAAGTTTTCTCAAAAAAAAAAAAAAAAAACCCAAAAAAAACCCGTTCTTAAAGCTTTAAGTGTTAGTTGTCTACTTTGACACATTAAGAAAATCTGTAAATCTACGCTGATTTTTTTACCATACAAAGAGTCTCAGTGCATAGGCCCCTATGAAGACCTATTTATTCCACAACAGATCTTTCAAAGGTAATGAAAGCACGAAGGGGTATCATTAAGATGCTGATCTGTTCACTTGAATAGGAAAAAATGGAAAAATTAGAAATGAAACCAGCAATTCTTAACCAGCTCGGAAAGTAGCCAAATTGTTTCATCTCAGTTCCAGTTACCACAGTACTTATTTCCTAGTGAATAAATAACCCTCTATTTAGGAACTGTACCTTACAAAAAATGCATATTAGTACAGGAATTGAATATATTATTGCTGGATTTTGAATTAATAATTTGCAACACAACTGTGTGTGTATATATATATTTTAAGTGAAGGAAGCTGATGGTTATTTTGGTTTGGGTTGGAAGGAGCCTTAAAGATGAGCTACTAAGATGATCATTAAATACAATTTTTTGTCTTATGGACACATCACTGAAGAATTAGGTCACAGGAAATTATGCCTAAATAAATAATTGTTTTCTTTCCCTAGGCCAAAATACCTTCCACATCCTATACATTCACGGTTTTCATAGAACTTGTCCATCCAGTTCTACATTCTGTCTTCTGTAATGATTTCAGAGGATGGTGTATGATACCAAATAACAGAGAAGCAGGAATAAACTTCCTCCAAGCAGGCGGCTTTCCTACTTCCTTGTAAAGCCATAAACACATCAAAACCCCCATCTTCTACTGACCGGCTTTATTTGTTCAGTAATACTGCACAAATTTTGGGCCTAGCCTCTTCCACTAGTCTGACTGCGTCTCAGCATACAACAGTTTTCAATGACTCATCTTTCTTTCTTAAGAAAAATAAGCACATCATGCAGCAATGTAGAATGAAAACCAATCTACACAAGTGCTCAACTTAAACTTTTAATTTTGTGTTTAACTGCTTCTTATTAAAGCAAATCACCCAGTCTCTGTTATCTTCTAGAAGGGAGACCTTATTGCTCTCTACAACCACCTGAGAGGACACTGTGGAGAGGTAGGTGCTGGTCTCTTCTCGCAGGTAATTAATGATAGAACAAGAGGGAATGGACTCAAGCTGCACCAGGATAGGTTTAGGCTAGACATTAGGAAAAAATTTTTCAGTGAAAGGGTTGTCAGACATTGGAACAGGCTGCCCAGGGATGTGGTTGAGTCATCATCCCTTAATGTGTTTAAAGGTCGTTTAGATGTGGTGCTTGGCGATGTGGTTTAGGGGTGTACTTGGTAGAGTAGGGCTGATGGTTGGACTCAATGATCCCAAAGGTCTTTTCCAACCTGAATGATTCTATGATTCAATGAAAAAAAAAAAAAATGATACAAGCAGTGAGTTGATCGCACAGGTCACCACAGTGCAGACTGAAATTACCATGTCTCTCTGTCCTCTCATGAATATCTCCTCCTATCCTCACAGGAGGAGCATGTATCAGTTTTTTTGTCACTAGTCATGTGGTACCATCACAAAGCACATGACTAATCCAGCATCAGTTCACAAAAATACATCACGCTGTACATTCAGCTCATAGTCAGCTACCAGATCTCAGTGGAATTTGAACCAGCATATTTGAAACTGTGGAACTGTCAATGCCTGAACATAGATATAGGCATATAATACACATACTAACAACAACAAAAAAAAAAGAGCAGAATGTGGAGGGGTTGTTTGCTTTTCCAACATAGAACCCAAAACAGCAAGTGCAGATGCACAAGAAATAAACAAGAATAGATATGTAAGAAAGTTAAAATAGGTTTATTTCTAATTAGAGTTAATCATATGTGATCAACTGTTATATTTTTCTCCAACTGGCAGGATTTATTTATTCATCTTTATTAAAACTGCTTCTTTTCTCAGCCACATTTAAGGATTACTATCTCTTTCTGCAATAATCTGACAAGATGTCATGAAAAATGATAGAAAATGTTATCCTGTCTTCAAAGGTCTTAAACATAAACAAGGAATAAAAGAGAGCAGGAAACGATTCATGCATATGAATACAACTACAGTTACTTATCAGGCCTGCACTTCTATAAATAATTCATTAATGCAATTTTTACTGAAGTCTGTCAAATTTCACAGAGTTTACAGTGTCACTCAGTAGAAAGCCTAGGTTTTAGCATTTTGGTTTATTAGTTGTGTGTGTCATTGGTTTGATTTTATCAGCTGTCTGGGAATTTTTTGAGGAACCAATAGGGAATTTTAAAAAAAAATTATTTTTAAAAGCACAAATAATTATTTTTAAAAGCACAAATAATTGATAGTTAATATCCACTGAGTGTCAAAAGGAGATTCAGAATCCAGATTCTTAAGAGGGCATGGGCCCTGAACTCCTAAATTCCTTTGGAAAATTCAACAGTGTCAGGATAAAAACAGAAAAGCTCTTCTCGTGTTTTGAGTTCTGCCTGATTACATCACTGATAATTTTATCAGTGGTTAATCTTGATAACAAGAAAGAGATAAAGTATTGCTGAAAAGAATGGATTACCTTCCAGTACGCACATGAGCACCAAAATGTTCTGAAACTATATTGGGAACTGAAGAATATGCTTTGTAGTCTGATGCTAAGATACAAGTTTTGACTGCAGGTTTATTAGGTGGCTAAAGGAAAGGAATTCTTGAAGGAAATGAGTAGTTATAAACTGCAAACCATTGATTTCTGTTAGGATAAAACAGTAACAGCAACCATTGCAGGTTGTACACAAACAGAAATCATTAACAATAAGCAGAAATTTGTCACAGGAGTTGAAGCACAATTTTAATATTAATGGCAAAGTATTAAATACGTTTATGAAGAGTTAATAGGTAATTAATCAGTTGTAAATATTATAACCTATAGTCCCAATAGCTTTCATATGATGACACAATCTTTGAAGAATACGCATTTAATTTTCCACATTTTCAGCACAAACAGATTCTTGAACTGTATGAAGTCTGACAACTGATGAAACATAGGCCAAAGCTGGGCTGTTGTTATTTTTAAAACCACAACTTTTTGACAGAAAATGCAATTTTAGTCTTAAAAAAATTATCACAAACACATTTCAGACAGTTGAATTTTTCCCGATGGTAAGAGAAGAAAAAAAGAGATGATAAAGAAAGTTAGAACCACTTTTTTATACCGCTGCTTTTTCTTTGTTCCTAGTGACGAAAAGTATGATGAGAAAATGTTCTGGTTTTATATAAACTACAGTGATACTCATGCAGTTTCACACAGAAGGAAATTTTACTGGGGTGTTCAAAGACATTAAAAAAATCTTTCAAAATTACTTAAATCTCCTTGATTTTCTTCCTCACAACTCCCTTTTTTCTCCCAGCCAATCAACGAACCTTCTAACAAAACACGGAGAAACACACCGTAACTATAAGAAAGTGAGACCAGGTGGTGTCTCAAGTGAAACTGGAGATCAGTTTGCAAACGCCTCTAATTGCACATTAGTGCTTATAAAACTTCACAGCAGGGAACTAAGTACAAACCTCACAGAAAAACTATTATTTTCCCTTCAGAAATCCCTACTGTGCTATGCCCTGTGGCGGACACAGTCACCCTATTTAATTTCGTTTCTTGTGTTCCACGTAAGAAAAAACTCCTGTTTTAAGGTAAGACTAACTGGGCTTAAATATACTTAAGTAACTCCTAGGAGGTTGTGTTTTCCTTGAACTATATGTCCAACCCTTCCTAGAAATTAACCCCCAAAATCTCAGACCTACGGATGAATTTTCAGGGCATAGTCCCAACCATAACATGTTTGGAGGTATTCATCTAAAGGAAGTCAAAACAAATAAAAGCCCCACTGTACACCAGTGACCAGGGAAGCCTCAAGGGGACATCTGTGATGAATATAGTTTCAAATAAGGTCATGTTTGAATGGGTACGGCTGGAAGCACAGTCTGTTTAGAGTCTCTGTGTAAATGAGGTATCGCTGGAAAGCCAGCTCATGGATATATCTGACTGATTGAATTTTTCCCTCATAGCCTGGGGGATGGTCATTTAGAGATTGGGAATCTTTTCTGACTGAAATGAAAAAGATTTAAAATATATTTGAAGCTGACAGATGAGAAACAGCAGGGACTACACACATTCCATGGACATAACTTTCTCTAAATATAAAGCATAAAGTACTAAGAGAATCATAGAAGAATACACAAGCAATCCAGCAGCTGTGGGAGAAAGAACAATATCTCACAAGGTTAGTCAGAACAACAGTTTGACAAAGAAAACCTCTGCCACCAAAATCAGGTGAAAGTCTGCTTGTTGCCAGCCTGCAGCTGGTATTTTAAAGGGTAAAGTAATAAACTGCACAGAAAGTGACAGGGTTGGAGGACCATGAAGTCACATTTATGTGTTTGAGTTTATTAGCCTTGAAGACTCAGCAGCAAGGTAATTTTGCTTCAGCTTTCTTGTAATGAGGAACACCAGTCTGGCTCGCTTCTCAAAATTTCCCCAGAGAAAATGTATGTACATACACTGTTTAGTGAGCATACACCAATTCCAAATTTCCGATAAAACTGGGTGCAAGAATATGTCACGCAGACAGTCACCTCTACTTCCCAGAAATACCAGCCTTCATTAGATAGACATATTTTTTTCTGCTTCATTCTCATAACAAGACAATTTTACATCTTTCCTGCTGTCATGACTGGCCCAGCTGTGCTGGCTGGTGTAGTGAGACTGAAGCCAAAACTCCAGCTGCACTCTGTCAATTGACTACCAGTCACACAGGGGTCATATATTCCTGTAGGCTCTACAAAAAAATCTGAAAAGCCACACAAAATCATTAGGATGGGTAGGTCTTAGTGGTGTTCTGTGACCAAGAACAGCTACAAAGTCCACGAGATCTCCAAACCTCATTGTATAAGGACTCACAAAGGCATTAAATAGATGCTTAAAAGCCCTAAGCCACACTTCGGAAAAAAGTTTTGCTGCTGTTCCACATGAATTATTTTGCCCTGGAAGCACACAGTCACATATGTTGGTGTGAATGCATGTTGTAAAGCACCAGATGAAAAACACTAATAGTAACAACTTGCACAGTAAAAGCAACCAATAAAGCAGTTATTTCCTTTTTTTCTGCCAATCTTTCCTGGCAAAAATATACACAACTGGCTAAGAGCCTGTTCTTTGCCAGGTAGGAGACTGGGTGTCCTAAGCCATTTTTGTGTTGTGCACTACGACACCTTGCCTTTCAACCCATCTGTGGTAGAGTGACCCTGGTATTAAATGGCTACTCCATCATTAATGTGTTTAAGAATACAGAGGATCATACACATCTAATTAGTTTTATAACCAAGAAAATGGCCGTTTGAGTAGGAGAGACCAAAAAACCTTCACTGTCCTCTGAACCTGATAACTGCCTTGTGCACTTTTTGGTGTACAGCTGTAGACTTCATGAAGTACAACGGCCATCTTTTCCATTAAAAGTCAAAAGGATTTTGTACCTTATGCCCTTAATACATCTTTTAAAATTTCTGCGAAACTGACAACCAGACTAATACCCACATATAGCTTTGCCTCTGTCCATTGTATGCTGCTAATTGTAACAGCTTTGACATGACATCAGTCCTCTTCTTCAAGCCTGACAAATCTGAAACATAACTTAGACCAGAGATTTCCCCTCTTGTCCCATCAAAAGGCAGATGAGGGACACAGATGAGCTGTTTGCCAGCCAAAGGTGACTCCTTACTGATTATTATCCATACTGAATATTTTTCCTGTAGCCTAATTTTCCTGAATGCTTGCCAGTGTCAAGCAGCACCACTGCAAGTTTAAAATGGTTTAAAGTTATAAATGTTTTATACCAAAAGCACAAAAAACCAAACAAGTGATAGGACACAGCCAGGTGTATTGCAGCCACCTCCTCCACTGTTTCCCACAGGATGGCATGCCATGCTGCAGAGAAGGTAATAGTAGGTTCTCCCCAGAGACTACCTCTAAGACAGCCCTTGACATCCAAAAATTCTGTATTCATTAAAGGCATAAAGATTTTCTTTTATTTACTCATCCTCAGAATCTGACTTTACTTTTCAGGTTTAAGGTCATTAGATGTACCTACAACTGAACTGTCAAAGGTCATGACAAGTTTTACTCTATAGAAATTCTAACTTTTCAAGGTGGTTATCAAAAATTTTAACCCAAGACTGAAAGTCTGGATGTCCCAAGTTTCCCATGATCTCACACTATCTTTGAAAATTTATAGTCCTAAATTTAGAAATGAATTATGAAACAATATTTTTCTAAGCTTAGTTACACCTGTTAACTAGCAAACACCCAACTGAACTCATTGATGCCACAATGTCAGCACAGTGAGATGAGGATGAGGTTTTTAACCTTGGTATGTATGACTTCACTGAAGCATAAATCTTTACAAGGCATTTCATGCTGCTTTGAAAGCGCTGTATAGAAACCTACTCTCCTGAGCAACAACAAAATCAAGTGTAGGAGCTTGTAAGCTCAAAACATAGGCATTACACTTATTTATGGTACAGGAAATTGTCTAATCCTAGGAGAACGTCATCACTTGTCCCATGATTAGCAGAAGCCATTACTTGGGCTATTTGTTTCCCCACTTCAGGAAAACAACCTGTATTGTCGCATATTTCTAACATAAGAATTTAAGATGGAGATCCATTGGACTAGTATGCCCCTATACATACAAACTCCCTCAAAAGATCTTACAAACTTTTGAACTGCGAACAACAGAAAGATCAAACAGCAGTGAAACAATAATTTCTGATAGTCTCGCATTGTGTAGACACACTTACCTGGAGAATAAATGGGTCCACAGGAATCTGTCCCGCACTGCATTACAGTGACATGATTACATTAAGAAAGTTGTGGCTGCCCCCTTCCTGGCAGTGTTCAAGGCCAGGTTGGATGGAGCCTTGAGCAACCTGGTCTAATGGAAGGTCTCCCTGCCCATGGCAGGGGGGTTGGAACTACATGATCTTTGAGGTCCCTTCCAACCCAAACCATTCTGTGATTCTATGATTCTGTGAAAAACCAGACCTTTGATCAGTAAAAACACGGGGTTTTAACACTTCTCTTAAATCTGTAAAAGACAACTTGAGACCTGTGAGACGGATATTTCTGAGCTAAGTTTATATGCTGAGGAAGACAGAACAGCTTTAGTGACTATGGTTAAGTTTCTTTTTCAGAGACAGGAAAGTCATGTTCAAACTTCACAACTGTTGAGTAAACACAAGCACTCTGAAAACCTCCCAGTGGTAGGTTTTCCTCTTTAAAGCAGAGAAAAGGCATGGTAAGACTACAGGATACTGTCAATATAGCTAAAAACTGGACCAAGTTTACTCAATTACAATTTAGATTTAAAAACTAGACCAGAAACAATCTTTTGAAGTAGAAATTCATTTTAAATGGGAGGTTTCATTTTTAAAAATCATCACCAAAATCTTCTGGTGGCTCTGAAAGGCAGATCAGCAAATAAAGCAGAGAGTTATCCTATTAGAAAGACGAAAAATAGTAACGTTTGTGAACATGGAAAACTGGTTAAGAGGGTTTGAGCAATATGAGCATAACAGACTTCACATACAGGAAAGAGTGTCTCTAATCCACCTCAGCAACCTTGTGAGCAAGTGTCATGTTTGACAAAGTGGTTCCTGTTGAGACACACCATCTGTAAGGAATATTAGAGACTCCAAGGAGATGTCATGCTTGATAAAGCTGATAACGTCAATGCCCATCTGAAGTACTGGCTAACATTTCAGGGCTCTGAAGAGTGGGCACAGAAAGAACCACTAGCAATGATGAGCTTTAAGAAAGCACCTGGGAATGCTGTTAATGAAAATGAACATGCTGGAAGCAGTCTATACTATAACAGTTTTCATCAAACTTTTTTTTTTTTTTTCATTTTGTTTGGTTTTGTTTTCTTTCTTTTTTTAAGCTGTTTGGGGAATGATGTCCCTTATGTGTTACAACAATTAGTAGCTTAATGGTAATTTATTTTGCTATCATTTCACTGTGGTGTTCATCCAACAAATTTATCTTTTTTTCATTACAGATACTAATTTAAGATGCGCATGGAATCAAGTCTGTGCATGAAAACTTTAATCATCCTCATTACTCCTCAGAAAACACACAGATATTTACAATTCAGTTTTTGTGATTGTGATATAATCACAGCTATCACAATACAATTGTGGTACAATTCAGCTAGGAATTGGACAATCTTCTTTTCAGTCACATCATTCCGTGCTTCTTGACCAAATCTGAGAGGCAACACAGAACTAAATTTAGTTCTGTGAAGTTGCAATTAGCACTAGTGATATAAGGAGCAATTTCAACACTTCTTGATATTTCAAGGCTGATATTTCCTGATGCTAGAGTGGATTGACATGACTACAGAGATCGTTTTGAGCTTTGCTGGTCTGTACCCAGTACAGAATTCCCATCAATTCTTAAATTCTTCATAGTGATATCAGATTTCTTTTGGCAAAGAATCATCCTTTAGAAAATTTTTATGCTAACATAGTGATGCAAAGGAACCTTATTGGGAGCCTGAATTTTAGCTCAGATTCTAACAAGGTAGGTGGAAATTATGCCAATATAATTTATTGGGGTGTTTTGACTTTCAAAAACAGCATTCTGGTAAGATATTTCACAACCAGTTTTTCCAAGTTACTGGCCTTTCTCCAGTATCCAGTGTATTTTTGTGTCTTTTTAAATGTTTTTAGCATCATTTCAATTACACATGCAGCGTTGTAGCTGTCATTAGATGAATTTCCTTTTTACTCTCACAAGGTAAACCTCACTAGACAAGGAATTTTGCACCAGAAATAAACTTCACCCATTTTAATTTGAAGAACTTGGAAATGGACAGCCTCATTTGCAAGAGGATTAAACGTATGCCTCATGCACAATAAACCAGAACACAGCCATACAATCTGATTAACTGATTTTGATTTATCCTATAGACTTTTCTAATTTTCTTTCTCTTTTGTATTCACTAATAACATGCCTGTGAGTTTCTGTTAAAGAATTAGACTTCAGCTGTACAGTAAGTCTTAAGCTTTTCTTTGGTTTGTTCTACCGCATACATCGTTTGCTTGAAATAAACTCCCTTACAAATGAATGAATATTAGTCCTAAGCCTGTACTTATGAATGAAGGCTTATTTGTGATACCAAATTGTAGCACAGATAGACCCTTTGATGTCATTACAGAATATTCTGCAGTGTTAAAGATGCAATGTCATCTAACACTGAATATTATGTTAGGGTAGAAGAAAAAAGAAAACATTTAATTTTGATTAGGGCTTTTACGTCTTAGATCATTATAGCAAGATTTTTCCTTAAGGAAAATAGACTTCATTAAAATGTACATGTACTTTCTCTTTCCCTCACATACATTTCAGATTAATCTCTTTTTAAAATAACACCTCATACTACAAGTTGGCTCATTTGTGATACAAGTGATTTGCTGTACCCTGACCATTGATTGTCCTCTGGCAAAAAAATCTTCAATTAATTATTCTAATCTCATTTGCCTGTGTTACAACTACAAAATATCATTTTGCATTTTTACCAAGAAAGCACAATCAGAGCTATATCCTCAGTAGGTGTACAATGCTTTATCCTATGAAAGGTTTGATTCAGCCACAGACTGGATTGGCCCCCTCCTCTGAGAGCCATATATTGCAGATGGGTTTCTCAACAAAAACAAAACAAAACAAAACAAAACAAAACAAAACAAAGCAAACAAACCAGAAACCCCACCAGAGAATTCTACCACAAGAGTTTTCAAGGTGAAATTTTCCACTACCAAAAGCTTATTCTGTTTCCACATGCACAATCCTACCTAGGAGAGAGGCAGGAGATATGAAGTTGTAACAGGCAAGCTACATT
This sequence comes from Leptosomus discolor, assembly GCF_034619465.1. Classification (NCBI taxonomy): domain Eukaryota; kingdom Metazoa; phylum Chordata; class Aves; order Leptosomiformes; family Leptosomidae; genus Leptosomus; species Leptosomus discolor. The sequence goes on along the minus strand of NC_141395.1, from coordinate 15,030,842 downwards.
AAGGACTTAAAAAGGCAAAGAACTCTCACCTAAATATCTAACAAATCCTTAAACTGGTTTCTGCAGCAGCCAGTAGTAGTTATATCACTGAATTATATAATTCTCAAGTGGAAGGTTAGGGAGGAGGCTAACAATGCTTTTTTGAATGCCCTTGCCCTTGTAGGAAAGTGTGCCTTCATCATTCAGGGTAAGGTCACCAAGAATAACTTCTTTGGATCGTCAGTTGCCTACTCTTGTTAGTGTGCTTTGAATCATTGAATTTTTCAACACCACATGCAGTAGGACCATTTCTGGTAGATTTGTTCTGCTGAGCTCAGAATAGGTCTGTACTCACCTCCTTTGTTGGAAGTATGAGGCACTTGATAGGTCAGCACTATAAAGACTGTTCTTTTACTTAGGGGGAAGACTTTTCATTCATTTTCTGGTCTGTCACTGAGAAATCTCATCTTTATTACCCAGTGTCTTTTGAATTTCAGTTTGATTTCAGTCCTTTTTTCTTCTGTTAAGGAAGAAAATCTTTATCACCTTTTTTTCAGTTTTCCACTACCAAGTCCATTATACTGAACAGTCTCCTTATGGCTAAAGTCCTGCAAAATCTGCAACATAAACTGGAGTCTAATATCTGGAATAGGATATCCTTTTTTAAAGAGTAGTGTTCAACACAGCACAGAGGCCTCAAGAAATTGCATTCACAAAACCACACTTTTAAGTGCTTAGGGAGCGGCAGTGAAATCAGTAAGATAGCACAGGTATGTAAGATATATATATAAGCCCTCCTCAGCTATTGCTTATTGCTGTTCTCAGGGAACACCAACAACAGCCAATGTCCACACAAAGGTCTGCAGTGCACCTAGCAGATTTTTAGACATGTCCTGTAGTATTCCTACAATTATCTTAGCTATAGTTGCATCTCAATATCTGCAATATCTGTTCTTGTCCTTAGACAATGTATACAGAACAGTGAGGCAATAAAACGACTCCTATAGTACTCAAGAATTTTAATCCATTCTACACTCGACAGCCAAAGAAACTGGATTGACATATTACTAGAAGAGATCTTTTCATCTGTTACTCTTAGTCCTTAGTGACCTCTTTACAATAAAAAATAGATGGCACTTTTTTAACAGTCAACATAAAAGGAGTTTGTTGTGCTTCACAGAAACATCCCCCAGAGAACAAATCTTTTATCCTATTATTTACTATTTTTATATATACTGAAACAATTTAAAGTTAGAAAGATTTCTAATGTGGCAGAGGCTGGAATTCAGAGGTGAAAGCCTTTCCATCACTTGGAAACAGTTCTGAGATATCAGCCAACCAGCACCTACTTGTTCAAACGCTCTGCAGTCCTGATGGATGGATAGCTTAATGCTGCTACGGTACCCTGCTGATCGATTTATCACACCAACTATTTCTCTGCCACGATCCCCTTAAGGAAAAGGAGGAAATAGGGAGAATAGAGCCAGGGACATAAAAAGAAGTAAAACAAAAATAATCTCCATCAAGCTAGTAGCAATTTCCCAGTGGCACCTGCAACTGACAAGGCCTTTGTACAATAAGATGATGAAACTTGTAGTAAGTGGTGTGTCATCTGCCAGCTCCTCTAGTTAAAATTGCAGGGCAGTGGGTGTCAGAATGACAGAGGACAAGAATAGACTTACTTAAAAACTTAATTTTATATATAGGGAATTTTTGACTAAAGGAGACAAACTGAGTCCTGTTTCGACCAGCAGTATGCTGTTATATTTTGTTGCTGCAATTCTCTTTTTATAAGCCCAGATCTGGCAAAGCTAGACAATTAATATGCAGGTTTTAATCCTTGCTATATTGCCTATTAAAACTTCCAGTGCTGATCGTCAATAAAAAAAAAATACAAGAAGAAATAAGACAGTAAGTCCTGCCATCAAAGAAGAAAGGTTTTGCTGCCCTGTTAGTACTTGCTGAAATTATCAATAATAAAATTCGGAGTTACAAAGTAGTTGGAACTTTTTCAATGTATTAGAACATTTAGAAAAATCCAGGCATATCAGTGTCACATAACACCATGATATAATTTTGCAGAGTGACATACTTAAATCACTGGTCACCTGAATTAAACAAATGAATAAATGAATCATAATGTAAATTCCGAGAACTGAGTTTGGGCAGTTTATTCCAATGTGACAAAGTATTCTGGAGAATTTAGAACAGATCTTCAATTACTGGTAAGTGAACTGATTTTGAGTCAATGCTAAACTCCCACATTCAGAAGAGTCAAGCATAGAAGTAGAGATTAGGCCACTCTGGACAGAGCAAGAAAGGAAGTCTGGATAATATTCTTTACTTCTCTGAAGTGAAAGTGAAAAACAAGACCAACAAGAGATATGGCTCAAAGTAGTGTATATTCAGTGAGGGAGTCTGGAAGCAACAATAATCTTCAGCAGAACAAATTCAGATAGCAAATGGAAAGCAAGAAAGTCTTGCATGACAGAATAGCTGTTTCCTTTCTTTCCCATCCCTAGTACCAAAAAATTTCAAGAAAAAAAATATATCTACACCATTCAGTTGTTTGCTTTCTGCAGAGGCAGTAGGTCTCTATCTCATGCTATATTTTTCATTAAAATGTTATTGAAGTACTTATTCCTCTTCTGTTCACAATGCTGAAAGCTAGGGATTTTATCAAATGAAACGAATATTTGAATACGCTTATAATCCTATTTAATATTGGTTGGGGAAAAAATATTCCCCTCCCCCCTCCCCGCCCCCTCAAATTAAGAAAGAAATAAAGAAAATCATCCAAAATATTTATAGAGCACTTTGCTATGACTTTTGCTGTCTGAGGCTGGAAGACTATTCCGAGGAAATGCATTTGCCTCATTCATTTATTGTTTCTTAGATACCTGATAATGGCCTCTGTTGAAGACAGGATACTGATTTAAATGGAACTGTCATCTGACATCTTCATGAGGAAGGTGGTGCATCACTGGAGGTTTTCAAGACAGCCACACAGAGTCGTAGCTGAGCTGATCTTCACAATCATTCCATTTCAAGCAGTCTTCTGGGCTACAGACCTCCAGAGGTACCTTCTAGCCAACATTTCTGTATAGAATTCCATGAATATTCTTATGTTCCTACATTATCTTCTTATAAAATACTTCTAAATTTTAAATGAGTTGAATATTGTCCTGGTTTGGGCTAAACAAGAACGAATTCTGTTTCAGTGCTTTTACTTTTCAGTTAAATCTCTTCTAACTAAATGCACTTTCTGAAACAGCAGCATGTTTTTCCAGACAGTGACTGCTTCTAGCAGTGATAAGACCTGATGTTTACAGTCAGTATCAAGGAATGGGATCCAGAGAGGCCCTTGCTCATACTTGTTCTTATAGCGACCAAGGTCACTGCTAAATCTTGGACTCCGTGTTGAGGTGTCGGGAGTGAAAAGGGTCACAAGCACGTAAAAGGTCGAACCTGCAGGGAGGAGCGAACCGGACAGGTGACCCAAACCTGACCAACAGAGTGTTCCATCCCATATACATCATATTCAGTATAAAGCTGAGAGATCACGAGGGTTCATCTCTCTTCTTCCATGGCCGACATCTGAGGAGGACTCTGTCTGTTCTTCCATGGTCAATCCCGATCCGTGCATCCCTGAATCCAGTGCCTGAGTCCAACTCCGGCATCCCGTCCCTGTCTGCCGCCAAGTCCAGCCTGGGACTGCCCCAGTGCCAGCCCTGCGGTGTGGTGGTGATGTATCGTCATCAGGGTGGGGGGAGTTGGGTTTGGTATTGGTTTTGTATCTATTTGTATATATTTGTACATATTGTGTATATTTCATTATTTCCCTATTCTTATTATTATCTTTTCTTTTATTGTTATGGTTTCATTAAAGCTGTTTTAGTTTTCTTTTCCAAACCATAAAGTTTCTCTCTTTTCCCTTTTGGGAGGGGAGAGGGGTTAATAGACAGCGTCTGTCATTCATTAGTGGCCAGCCCAGTCTCAACACATGACAAATATAGACATAGTAATTTTCTATCTACTTAGTTTTAAATCTCTAGAAATTGTTTATCTTTTCATAGAAAAACAAATAAATCAGAAGAAAATTTTCATTTTTGAAAAGTAGGAATGATCAAGTAAAAAGCACTTTCCATTTCCACTGTTTTCAAGCAAAATAAAAGAAATAAGCCATCACACACCCTATTCATTCACTCACAGAGAAATAAGAAACACACCTAAACAGAGGTGAGGACAAATAGTTTTTACCAGAGCTAGTGGTCTCCAAAACTTACAAACTGAAGTGCTAAAACATTATTTGAATCCACCTTTTTAAAGCTGGGAGGAGAAACTATTGCCCCTGCTAACTGATGGGTCAGATTGGATGGATTCAATGTGTCATAAAGCAGCTTGTTAACCTGCTAACCAGTACCTAATAGCACTGGTAACCCAGAGTCTTTTCCACTGGAAAAGGTGACAAGCAGAGAAAACAGCTTTTATCAGACTGCAGATGAAGACAGTAATGCAGATGACAGTATATAGTCCCTGCTTACACTCAGATAAAGGGAGAGTCATTTGGCTGTTCTGACTTAAGGCCCTTAAATCAGAGTGGTAAAAAACCCCAAATTGGTGGGAACCAGATGAATTACTACTTAGCAAACTGCTTTGGATTGCAAGAGGTTCCTACTGTGGGCGCTGTACTTCAGTGTAACAGTAGAGGTCAGACACTTGTGAAACCAGAGTGGTTGTTACTGATTTGCTGCCAGGTACCAAAGAGAACAGAGAAATCATTTTGCTTTTGGGTTACAAGTTGCTTATTAACAAACCCCAAAATATTTATTTTCCTGCTTCACAGCGGGGAGAAAACATGAAAAACCCCCAACATCCTGCACCCAGATGTGCTGCTTTTTTACTAAAGGTGTCTTAATTGAGCAGCTGTCTTAAGCTTTATTGAATACTACAAATACTAGAGTTCTTCCGAGGAGAAAGACACTTTCTGATGGTATTTGCTCTCATTTTCTCAGAATAATCTCTTCATTTAGTGCCTTACACTGAATACAGTTTTACCATTTATTTTCCTAGAGATGATGAAAGAATGGGGGTTTTGGTTGTTTTCTTTTTTGCTTTCTGATTCCCTAACACAGGAAAAAAAAAATGGTTATATTTACTATAAGGACTTATTTTAGACAAGGACTTTCACAAAGACACACATATGAAATCCACAGCCCCTTTAGACACTTCACTTTCTTAAGTAATTGAATCTTTTGCTCTTCAAGAGCAGCCTATTACAAAACAAATTGGTGCTTTGTTTCTCTTTAACAATCTTTCTTCTCCTCTGATATCCTAATCTTGCCAGTCAGTCAGTAGAGGCACGTTGTTCCATTTGCTTGAATAAACTACTGTAAAAAGTACTCAATGACCTACATGAACATAATGTTCAATTTACTCCCTAGGACTGAATGACAAAAGAAAGGTGACTTTTAATGATTCTAAAAGCATCGAATGAGATCAATAAACCATCAAAGATTTGATCCCAGGAGACCTCTTAGCAGCTCTCTTTGCTCATAGTTTCCTTTCAGAGGAGATTGTATGTGAAAATGAAGTTCTCTGTCTGTTAATGGATTTTTAGGCTCTTTCGTATGCATTAAGTAAAGTATAATTAGCACCTGCATTCTTCAAGCTGTCAAGAATGTTACTTGTGTCTGTCTCTGCTATTTTCTTGTTTTGATGAAAGTTGCAACCCTTCATCCTCAAGAGCTTTGTTAGAAAAAAATACATTGTGCAGGAAAACAATTCCATAAGTAGGAACTTGATTTAGTAAGAAAATGAATTTTTTCACAGAACAGTCTGTTTTGAAGTGACAAATAAATAAATTAAAAGTTATACACTACAGATAAACACAGAGTCTTCTAATGTGCATCATTCAGTTCATTAGGGGTCCTTCTGTTTTCTATGGCAATCTGAGTTCCTTGTTAGGTCTCTACTTTTCCTGAAGAGAGAAAGCAAGATCTCTAGTTAGTCTCTGGTTTAATACATGATGGGAATGGTACTCACACAAAAGGGTGTTTTGGTGGGAAAAAGGTGTATCGATCAGTTCATCAGTCACTGAAATGAACTCATTTTAACAATAAATGAGTTTTACCAGATGCTCCTATTTGTATTACTGACTTGCATTAACAGTCACCTGATCGATACACAACAGCAAAGAACAACTCTTTTAAAAGTCTGCATTACAGTAACCTATACGGCTTTGTTCTTTCCTTTTCTTTCTACTTGGGTCATGGGGGCAGCCAGAATTTCATAGTTTTGGCAGATTAACGTTTTTCAAATCAAAGTTTCTAACATACAGTTCACCATATTTCCCTCAGTACAAGTAGTATTGTTCTATGCAGATTAATACTGCTTTCTAGTACTTGTATAAAATCTGCTCTTAATTGGAGCACAAATGTGTCTCAGTGTTGTGCTAGCACATTAGAGACAGAAAAAGAAAGCGATCTGAACAAAAGCGTAATTGTTTTATTTCTCAAGCCGAGCTCTATACAGAACACATATTTTGTAAAGTAAGTAATTTTTGTGCACTTATTTTAAAATATACATAGGGATTTGTAACGTAAATGAGAATGAAATACATGTGAATACATAAGAAAGTACAGTAATTGCCAAAATGAATGTAAACAGAATTCCAACTAGTCTGACATGCTATCTCTGACAGAGGGAGGCCTGATACATCAAAGAATAATAATGTATATCATTGTATTGTTCAACAGAGGATTTATATTTATATAACTGCCCTTGTTAGACCTCGCTAGAACATGGATTTGGTGTGCTAGAGTAAGCTAATGAACACATTTTAAGAATATAATCTTTTCTCCCTCTTCTTTAAAAGAACTCTAAACATTTAGTTAACAACAGTTACAAAGCTGCAGGTTTAAGGGATCAAATGGTTTGTAAGTTAAATGCACATTTAAAGTAGCTGGCTGGAGTATGGCTACTTGATTGATGAGCAGCTCTGAATTTCAAGGTATTTTTTTAGTTCTATTGCTTTCTTCATTACTCCTCCTGGTCCAATGAGCCAGAGACTGGCTGCTTCTCCCTTCATTTCTTCAGTGAAAAAAATAGAAACGATAAAGCAAAGCAAAGCTATCTTCTTAATTTTATCAATTCAGAGTACATTCTTTGAGCCTGAGGCTGGCAGTCAGGAAGTGCACATATGTAAGGGAGAACAATCAGATCCATCTTCCCTGTGCTCTTTAAGTATTATGTATGTATGCAATATGCATACAGGGGCTTAGAAATATTTCTTACTAAAGGGAAGACACTACAAATTTTGTTCAGACAAATTGAATACTTGGGTATGTTATTAGAGATCTCATAATTTTACATGGAAAATTATAAGCAATTTCTCATGTAGTTCCCCACACGTTTCCTTAGAATAATCCCATTATACTGAAATGCAGCCACATTCCCAGAAGCACTGGTGACTTTTAGGCTAAACTAATATACTTGGAACAAGGCCACAAAAGTCGTTTTAGCAGTATTCAGAATTACAACCAGTTACTGAACAATATGTTATTTTCACACTGAAGCTCAAGCCCTGCTCTCTACCATGCAATAGAGGTGGGTTTTTTCCCTTCTTCTCCCACTCTTTTCACTAACCTGCTTATCCATCCTATATTATCCAAACCTAAAATGGCTTTGTGTAATGAACATCTGGAGGAAGGAATTAAAACTTAACATTTTCCATAAAGCTTTCTCATTTTTTATTTGTTCCTAAATTTTCAATGAAAATATAACTTGAAAAATAGAACATTTCTCTCATTTCTCTTTTCTAGTAGTCATTATTTACAAAAAACAAACAAACAAACAAAATAAATTTCCCAATTTTGTAGGCCAAATCAATTGGATTAAACTACAAACCTTCTCCTGACTTCAATACAGTCAGATAAATCCAAATTTCAAATTTCAGTTCTGAATTCAGGTATGTTATGTTTTAACTCTTTAACCCCTTGTCTCCAGTCAAAATCAGTAAAGGCAACAACCTTAATATGCAAAAAACCTGAATCACGTGGAAAGATTGTAGCTCATTACAATAGTGCTTACATGATGATACAACACTTCAAAATTTAACACTGTTATTAATAAGAATCTTCTTCTGTACTTCAGGCAGGCTCTTTATCACGGGAATATAATAAAAACATGCTTAGTCTACAACTGTACTTTGTAGGTTACAGACAGTGATTTTGGCTTGCATCTCTTTGGTCCCCAGCAAAATCAGACAGCAGCCTGAACTATTCCCAACAATGCAGCTGTAAGAAATCTGGATGCTGGAACCTAACAAGTTTAAAAACCAGTGGAATCACCCAGAGAAATTTAAATCATAACTCTTATATATATAAGCTCCTTATTAAAACAAATAAAATTCAGCAAGCTTCAAATAAACATATAACCAGGTATTCTCTGTTTATGATGGTAAATATCTGCACACATGAGACTTGGCTGAACTGATTTAACAGTAGAGGAATCCAGGTCTCCCAATTACTAGCTCACTTAACTCCATGTCAAATATAACTTTCTAGTCAAAATATTGATTAAAAATTAAAATAAAAAGTAGTAGTATTGACCGAACAGATTAAATAGTCCATGTTCTGGCAACAAACACTCTTTATTCTTTTCTGTGTCTTGAAAAACAGCTATAGATTGCCAACATCTGTCTACAAAACTACTTCCTGTCTACCCAATTTTATTGAGGACAGTGATATGTACCGGCAAAATTAAACAAGTAAATAAAAGCAGTGATATTTTTGTATAAAAACAGACAATGATAACTATATTATGAACCAATCATTGTAAGGCGATAGAAATAAGTGGCTTTTGTAAGCCACAATGATAGGGTTTATGGATACATTCATACTACACTTCGGATATATTTATATTATATATATACATTTATATTATATGTAGATACATTTATATTATCTATTCTGTACCATGTTCCCAGCATGTTTTGACTGCCTCTTTAGACAGAAAAAAAGACTATGTGACCAGCTAAGCACTCATCATGGCAGTATACACTTCAACTCTTCTCTTTTGTGGCAAACGATTCACTCTCTTGCATAGACCAAAAAATAGGGTAAAGCTCAAAGGACAAGAGCAGTTCTACAGAGTTTATAATCTCACTTACAGAAAAATTGCACCTATCAGTCCTCTACATCACTCAGAAGAACCTCCAAACTATTTTCCATAACTTCTTCCTGATTTCCAGCAAACCAAAAGAAAACCTCTAGACAAGCTTATATATGAGATACATGAGAGATTATTCTCTTCCAGCAGGGAAGGGAAACTTGAAAAAACAGACACATTCAAGCTAATAATAAGAACAAAACTAGGACCGATCCCGTGTGGTCAGTTAGCTGTTGTGGCTTTACATTTATTCTGATTTTCTTTTTCCTTATGTCATCATTCTTTCCTTGTTTCAGAGACTGCCAATCAGTGCTAGAAGCTTAACTTCATGTAGGTCCTTTAGACTCTGAACGCTCCAGTTTCAAATTCACTCGGCCTATTTCTCTCTCTCTCAAGGCAGAAAAAAAAAAGAAAAAAGGCTTACTCTTTAATCTTTCAGAAGTGCAGTAAATTTGTGTTAGTTTATTTCCTTGAAGACTGATAAATAGAGAAAGTTTCAGTATTATTTTCTGGAATTTTTAAAAATCTGTTTTCCGGATTATATTCCCTATTAAAGCTTATTAAGATGATTCCATACATGGACTGTAATATGAAAGAAAAGATGCACACCCACCACAAATTATTTACGAGTGCACAGGGACTGCAGCTTCTCAGAGATGCCAGCTCATAACTGAGGAAAGGCAAAAACCAGCCTGAACCTAGAAGTAAAAATTTCACCTGTAAATTTAGATTTCTCTTAGTTAAGATGAAACAAAATGACACTGGTTGATCATACATAGACTGGAAAAAAGACTGCATAGAATACAGCTGTGAGGTGTAGTTACAGAATACATCAGGGGCTGGTGTGATCCAATAGCTTAACAAACACTTCATGTAACTTCACATGCTGATGAACAGCTACAGTCAGTGCCAGCAAACAAGTTAGCTGAAAACATTCTGACAAAACATTTTTGTTATTTTAAAATGTTCCCAGAAAACAGCTTTATTTCAATGAAATATCTTTATGTCAATGAAAATCCCCTGGAAAAAAAATACTGTCAGAAAGCAGCCTTTTTCTGTTAGTTTGGTCATCCATGTGTCCTCCACACTTCTGACTCCAAGGCTTACAAGCCAATACTCCAAATCACTCAGACTAAGGCTAAGTACTGATAGCCTCAGAAAATTTCCATACCACTAAATAAAATAGGGTCACTGCCCAGGTTGAAGCCTTAATCTCTTGGCTGCTTAACTATGAGCTCACTCTGATACTGTTTTGGGCTTCTCTGCTACTTCTGTACCTCTTCTCCAAAGGGAACTAGATTAAAGCTGACTGAATGAGAAAGTTAGTATCACCTTGACGATCTGCTCTTACACAGCAATACAGTCATAGCCTGAGTTCTCTAAAGTAGCCAATGTCTAGTTTATCACCTCATATCCATTACTGTGACAACTACAAAAGTCAACAAGAGGTAAAAAGGATTTGATTAATCTGGGACAAAGAAAAAACTCTCTGCAGAGCACTGAAAAACTCTGTTGGCTACATCCGTAATACTAAATGGAGTGGGGCTAGGGCACAATCCTCTGACCATGAGGGCAAACCGATGACAAAGGCAGATTTTATGCAGCTATTCTCTTTCTTCTCTGCCCCCACAGGATGGTCTCATTCCTACAGTCCTAGCCACAGGCTATGCCCTGAACCATATCCAGACTTTATGCCAACAGTGATTTCACTCTAATAAAGTCACACTAGTTAAGAAAACTTAACCCAATGTCTGAGCAGTAGAATACTATCTTCTGCTACACACATCAGATCTTCTTAAAGTCCTTCCTCCAGCCTAGTATTTAACCATATGATGTTAAATAGTGTTAAAAAAATGAAGAGTTTTAAAATTTCTTAAAATAATGAACATATTCAAGCCTCCTGCGGAGCCACAGCCTAAATCCCTAAGGACCTTGGCACTTGTTCATCCAGAAATCACTCCCCTCCCCGCTGTCACAGCTGAGGTTGCAGCTGTCAGCACTGATCCTCTGCTGCCTGCCGTTGGCAGTGGACATTTCTCAGCTCTGAGTGTTCGGCCAAATGACCATCAGAACTGGAATGGGTTGGGCTTACTGTCATTGTAGGCAACCAGAAGCTTAGCAAAATGCAGTGTGTGTACGTGTGCGATTACATGTACGTATGTACATATGGGATCTTGCTTGGTGGATGGATTTGTAGCCTGTGTTAGGTCAGATGTGCTTTTGTTAGTACCCATATATTTTGCCTTCTTGATATCATATAAAAACATTGCTTTCTCCGGCCAAACCTATTGTCCACTTAAAGCAATAGAAAATGGCCCATTCATTTAAATAGATCTACCTCATCGACTATACAGATCTCTAGATACTCTAGTTACTATATAAGACAGTAAGTTCTAGATTTTGTATTTTGTCTCAATTCTCATGAAATCACATTTTAACAAATGTTTTTTAAATTGCTGCTCTTATTATTCAGTGAATTGTTAAAATTAAAATAAAGTTAACCAATCATATTATTCTCAGTTAGTTCTCCTGATTACACTACTATTTGCAATGTATAGCAAAATGCATATTCATTCTAGTCTTGCTGGCCAGCTGGTGGAATTGCTAAATACCATTATTTCAGACAAGATGGAGCATCAAATTAATCCAAATATTCAGCCAGCTTTGGCCTGGTAGAGACTAATTTGTCTTTTAGCAGTAAAAATCAAACCATGTTAGCAACAAGCATGCAAGTTGTTGTTCATAAATTTTGCAAGTGATGCTTTACTGAAAAGGATGACCATGTAATTTGAAACAAATTCCTTACTGTAATTACAAACATAGTATTTTTAAAGAGATCTCCATTTAAAGTGCATTTACCCCAAATGCTGGGGAATTAGTAGAATAATTTCATAGTTTTATTTAGAGCACTCACCATTCTAGTCTGTGCAAATGACCCTGCACGGAAAACTTACTACCTGATGATATGATCATTCCCTGCATACGAACAAAACTCTCTTATAAACAGTCCTGTGCTACTTAGGCTTCTCCATTTCCTTCTTTCCCCCCTTTGGTCTCATCATTTTTGTCTTGTCAGCATCCTACTCCAATCTTCTGCCTCAGAAAGACTGGAATAGCCTTTGGCATCAGTTAAGTTTAGGGTTTGTACTGAAGACAGGAAAACACTTCTCCAGTTACAGAGAGTAGGAAGGTCTCCTGCACATACAGGGATTTAGGGCTAAGGTAGCACCATAACAACAAAGTCCCATTCAAGTCTGAAAAACCGCATAGCTGTATTGTGTTGTCTTGCATTAACCATGGAAGGTTTGGAAGACACACACAAATGCCAAAATACACACAGTCTTGCCCATGATGTACTATGATTGCAGGTTAGGGTATGTCATACACATTGCATACTCTTTCCCTGCGCTTATAAATCACTGTCACAGATCACTGTGTTAGCCAGACCTCTGATCTGACTAGGTGTGGCTGTTCTTATACATTCTTATAACTGAATAGAATCAAACAGATCTTTAGACATGGTGCTAGTTTTTACTAACGCTACTTGAGTAGCAGTATGTGATTGTGCTATTGAACTTTGTGAACGTCATTATTGTAATACAAGGTGGAAGAAATTAAGTTGTGTCTCCATGGATAACGCTGTTGTTTTACCCAGTCCTAATGCAAATTCAGAAATGTTCTTTTTCTCTCATTACAGATGACTTCATTAATAAATTGTACACCATCGAGCCTTGACTGTTCTCCCAACCATCATTTCTTTTGCTACCGCAAAAGGAGTATTCTTAATTCTCTTAATGAAAACAAGCAACTCTCTTGCACTCATGCACTTAGAAGAAAGACATTTGATAGTCTTGAGTCTGTTCAATAGTCTTGTGCATTTCTTCAGCTATATGGATTTAAAACGAAATACAAGCTTTCAGTCAGCTCAGAGTTTATCTGTTTCAGTTATGAAGGTAAATCTGCTCAGCGAATAACAGGGCACTTCTAGTATGCAAATGTATCCAAACACTTTTCATCCTGGATTACTGAAGGTGCAGCAACCACCCCTGACCTTCATGTAACCATGGAAAAAGTCTCTGCTGTTCTTCAGTCTTATCATCTGCAGCAGGTGTCACATGAAACAGAGTGAAAACTCCATATATATTCAAGCTGTTGCTGATAGTTCTGACAGTCAGGGTAAATAAATCACTTGGAAGTTCACTCACATTTAAGGCAATGATTTAAAATATTAAATTGCTTTAGAACAGAATTTCACTTAGTTTGCAGAGAAAATCACAAAATTCCCCTATTTTCTTCCCCAAATAGCTGTTGATTTTTATTCTTCTTTTTACTTAGCAATACTGACAACTTGCATATCTTCATTAAGACTTACAATGTCTCTTTGCTATGTCATTTACCCATACTAAAAAAAATGGACACAAGCGACAAGACATTCTCTCTGTATTTTGACTTTCTTCTCAGTGCAAAGACACCATAATCTAAAGGCACAATTAAATTTCTTCCAGTGTTGTCCACTTCTTGTCTATCTGCAAAATACAAGAACTGCATGACATCCCACTTTGTCAGCATCCAAGAAGTACATGGGCTGAGAAAGCGGTAAGAGAGGTTCCTTATGCTCCTCTGCCTGGCTGGGACACACAGGGGCACAGTCCAGCTGTAATAAGGTTGCATTTTATTACTAATATAGCTTAATTTATAATCCCATAAAACACAATAGGTAAATATGTTCTTTTCTAATTAGGGAAGATAATATTGCATCAGAGATGCAGAAAAATTCTGAATAAACACACTGAGCCTCTAGCTAAGATAATACTACTTATGTGTTATGTAATTACTTTAAATATCTGTATAATCAAATACATACTCATAATGTATTCTGTTCTACAGTGAAATCTGTTGCTTTCAGATGATCTTGTAGAATAGGAAAGGAATGAATGCCTTCCTTCTGTTTTCACCAATAGTCATAATAACACATCATATTTACAGTAGTGTTTTTCCGTAACAGTACAGGCTTAGATTTCAGAGATTTGAAAGCTTGCAAAGGTGTGTGTCTATGCTATCATCGTATTTCTTATCATTTTAATTTACTTATTTATTTTCACTAACCAGGACTTTGAACCACTCTTGATTAATCCAGGTTCAGGAAAAACCTCAACCAGATATCTCTGTCCTTCTAGATGCATATATTTGATAAAGTAATCAAAATGTATTCAGATTGCAGGAAAGAAACAGAGCTCTATAACATATTACATCATTTTACACACTTTCCAGACCAGGCCCCTGGCCATTCTAGTTGTTCCAGGCTTATGTATTTAGCCTGATGTAAATCATTTCCTTTACAAAAAATTATCATCACTTAAAGGATCCTGAACTGTGGGGAAAATGTGCAGACAGCCCAACTCAGTTCATTGGCATCTCAAGAGGGAACTCCCAGTGCTTGAAAGGATAGACTCTACATTCACGTGATTGTTTTGAGGCACTAACACTAGCAGAGCATCTCTGAAACAAAGTGGGGAAAAAGCCCTTAACGTACTCCACCTTGTCATTTTCTGTATGAAAACCAGAATGCTCTGCCATTGAAGTGTGTTCTGAGGCTCATTGCAAGGTAAGGAAAAGCAGGCCTCAAAATAAGGAGAACAGGTAAGCATCACATCTGGGCTTAAGCTTCCCGCCCACTCTTCTGTACCTGTTTCCTGTCTGTACGGTCATAATATTTGACAGGGAAGTGAGACCCACATCTCTAAGTGAACTCCACGCAGCCGCTGGTGTCTTACAGGTCTACACTCCATTAAAAGTGAAATGGTAACTGGAATGCAGAATGCAGAATATACGCTTGACTGCTATACAAACCAAGCTAAAGTCACGGGCCATCATGACTGTATTCAGAAGCTGGTATGACATGAATAGGCTTTAGTTCAAGACTTCTTGAGAAGTGAAGTAGGAACCAAATTCCCAACCAAGTCAGCTTGACAGAGAGGATCATGGCTTGATTTTTCATAACAAGTATGCTGAAGTCATCAGTCAATCTTGGTTAATTGCAGCATGAATCACCAGACTGAATAAAATACAGAAAATAACCCCCTTCACAGCCTGTGCTAGATCACATTATTTTTGGTAAGTAAATGTGCATCTCTATTGCCAGTTGTATGGATAGCTTTACAACATTACTTCAAAGTATTGTCATCTTCACATATATGTTGTAATACCCGACAGATTAATACTAGGAAACAGGCTGTAACTAGAAGAATAGCCAAAACTGGAACAAATTGCCTTAGACGGGTTAAGAGACCTCCATCATCAGAGTGTGTAAAAGCAGATTAGACATATATCTGTCACAAGGAGTTGCCTTTCCTTTGAGGAGGTTTCAGCAACTCTTCCACAAACACTTTTTTTAGGATTCCGAAATACTATTACAACTCCCAAATGTATGAACAGGAAAACAAAAAACACAGGATGTGAAAATGCCTGACTTTCAGTCACCAGTCTGACAGAAATAAGAGGAAATTTTCTTTGCTTCACATGTGATGAGTGAGTTCTATTTTGTTAAATGGTTTTAATTTGAAAACTTGAAATCTTCCCCCCAAATTAAAATCTGCAATATTTTTCCTAATGTAAGTTATGAAATGATCCATTTAGAAATTACACAGGATGTGACACAAGTTTTTATAATATCATCCAGTCAGGAACCAGATATGATGCAACATGAATGACAACAATGTTGTTTGAAGTTTAAATATGAATTAGTAATTTTTTAAATTTTGATATAAAAGCTGGTTTTTTATTCTTTTTTCAGAATAAATTTTCTGTAAGAACATCCTGGTATACTGCATGTAGAACTCAACAGCCTGTTTAAATTCAGGGAAAAACTAAACATGGAATATATTATTGTAAAGTCCTTAAGTTCTCTACACTGATTCAATGAAGAAACACTGCACAGTTGAGAAACATTGTCACTTGTTCCCCAGAGCTGCTGATCCCATCTGAGTATCAGCAGTTGAAATATCTTAGTGATATCCGTCTCCAGGTAGACACAGAAAAACCTCCAAATTTTTTAGCCTAAACCACAATGACAGGGTTATTAGTTAAATTTATTTCTTAAACGATACCTTTAAAATCCTATTCCTATTTCCCTGAATCATCTGACTTCATATTGTGTTTTCACTACCCAGCTTACTCCCTCCTTTATACAAGTAGCTAGAAGGATAATTTTTTTATTCCAAGACATAATCTAGACGAACCAGATGATTACAGCAGGACTCTGGTCAGACTTCCTTCGCTTACAACTGCCAGTTCTCTATTACCTCAGCTCTTTATCATGGAGCCTGAAGAATCTTTAAACTAGTCGATTCTTTGTTAATTCAAGCTGCCTCATGTCACAAAGCACTGAGGAATGAAGCGTATCTCTTCATCTGAGTATACGCTTAGGTGTAAATGTCCAACTATGCCTCTTTTATTTACATACCTGTAAAGCACAAAAATATTTCCAACAATAGGGCAAAAGCAAGGTAAAAATTGGCTTAAAGCAGCATGAGCCAATCCCTCAAAACACGGTGTTATTCATACAATATACTGCACTTTACTAAGAGGGAAATGATCTTTGTAACCACTGACATAAATCAAACCAAAAAGACATTAGAAAATAGGTAGGAAATAACTGGTAAGAACACAGAAGCTTATCTTAATAATTTTCACTGACACCAGCTAAGGAAGCTTATGAAGATGTTCCAGTTTGAGATAGGGTAATCAATAAGGGTGTTGACAACTCCTTCAGTTATCTGGGATCAGAGTCCTCCTACTTATACAGGTTTCATGCCCAAGAAAAATATGAAATTGTCTGAGCTCTGAAACATGCGCTCTGAAAATGAGCAGTCTTCAGCTACTTCTGCAAAAATAATGACTTCTCTTGTACTTAAGGATCAAATCGAAATTGTGTATAGCAAACTCTGCCTGTCAAACCCCACTGAAGTTTAAATAAGACTAAGTGTTGCAGATTACATCTACATAGAATATCAAAGCTGTGAGGTCACAAGAAAAAAGCAAAAGAAAACATGACAAGTAGAACTAAAAAGACTGATGGAGTTTTATGACTGAATATGTGAAAACATAAAAGGTGCCACTACATAACCTTAAAGAATATGCTGCATAGTTATTACTTCTGTAAAGCTTTTTGCTGCTGCTCCAAATAATTTCATTTTCCTTGTTCTTGGTCAACTCTTGATCAGAAAATAGACAAGCTTGTTAAAGAAGAGACAAAATTATTGCAGGAGAGGGTCCAGAGAGGATCCCATTTTTCTGGTGCTCACAAACAGGGCCAGAGGTTTGGCAGTGAAAAACGTTACAACCTTCTAGGCTCCTACACAGTGAAAAGATTGAATAGAAATCAGCTACACTATTTTTGTTCCTTTTCCTTCTATTCCCACCCAAACCTACTTCACAAGCAAAGCAGTTGAAAAATTCAGACTGTCTGGCAACTCTAGCTCCTAGTGTGGATGTGGTTAACAATGGGAAGAGGTGAAAACAAGATGTTTGTGTTTCAGGCACATTGCAAGTGATTAACATCTTTTTCTTTCTTCCATTTCTAATCTCTACAGTCAAAAATCTGACTGTTTCCCTGAATAAGTATTTTTCAGAGAGCTTTGATAGCCTTGAAACAGTTTGATAGCACAGAATGGCAGATACTATCATGCTTCTAGTCTCTCTGCATCAGAAGGCGTGAAATACAGTACGTGTTAGCCTTTTACTTATGTTTTTCTTCTTTCCACAAGAATAGAAAGTCACTTTAACTCCTAAATATTTTTATAACATTCCTACTAATACAAAGACTCTAGCAGAAAAAAATTAACATCTTCCTATCCTCTGATTTTTGTTTTGTTTTTAATTCAAGTACTAAAAATTTGAAATATCCCTCCAAAAGCTGTTTCCTCAAGTGACTCTCTTGATCTCACTTCTATTAATCTGATAGACATTTCGTACAAAAGCCTTGCATTCTTAGTAAAGCATAGCATTAACCATGAATTGTTCAGTGACTTCCCTGCCTCCCACCAAGACATCCATTCTCTATTACATCTTCCCTTTTTCTGACCTGTGTATTTCCAGTAACCTGTAGGTGCTACCTGACTGCTGTAGCTATAAAACTGAAATATGCAGCTAAACAACTAAGGAGCGAGGTGTTTGTAGCCCTTCCAACCTAAAGATCTGTACAGAAAGTAACAGCAGTATCACCAACTATGGACACACAAAGCAAGCAATAACCAGATTAACATGTGTAGCAGATTGGATACAGGGTCTGTGAAGGCATATTTAGTATCAGAACAAAATTCTCCCACTCAGAAGAAAGGATGTGTGATAAATAACTAATAGAAAGGCGCAAGATAAATGTTCAAGAAACCAGTAAAACGCATTTAAAAATAGGCTTATGACTTGTACTTCCTTCTTCACAATGGGATCTCACTGACTTGTGGAAAAGGGATGAATATCCTACTCAGGGAAAGTAAGGGGGGTAGTTATAGCAAATGCAAACGACAGAGCTACACCACCACCTCTTTAAGATGTCTGCATAGCTTTAAACTAATGTTATTATGAGCCTGCACATGCTAAGGTCTCCCACAATGTAAAGAATAATTTAGACTGATACAACCTAATCAAAAATAACTTTAGATCAAAGTTCATAAAGAGCCAGTCAGTTCTCTTCCTCCTTTCAGACACTTGTCCTCCAAGTGAGGAGGCCATGCTGAAACAAGTACAAAATGAGAAAGCATTGGAATGCCAATCAGCAGCAAATACAAATTCTAAATACTCAGGCAGTCATTTAACCGACAACCCAAATGATGTAATTCTCAGTGGCACACATCTTTTTCAGTGTAAGCTATGCTATCTAAAAGTGTGCAGAGTGTACACGAGCTACGGAAAGGTCATTAGCTCATGATTTGTTTAGATAATATGTTACTTTCAAGCTTGGCTCTTTCAATATGGTGCCACTTCTCTATGAATCAACTGGACAAAAACACTTACACTGCTTTCACCTAATACCTAATACACAGAAAATAGATCCATAGGGAAAACAAGCAGTACAGAAATGGAAATACAGGAAGAAGCAAGACATGTTTATAAGGGAAATGATCCATATGAACTCTGAGTCCAACTATTTTTCTTTACTACCTAACCTGAGAGGTGCTTGAATTATTCCCAATTGTCACATACTCAGAGCACAAATTCAATACAGAATTATTTTCTTCTGGATGCCACAGTTTTCCAAAAGGACCAATCCTATCTCTCCTGTAGAAAGCAGTCTTTACCTACTAACCGATTTCAGTATCCCATCTTACAGGGTGCTAAACATCTCAAGCTCAGTGGGCCAATAAAGTTATCCTTGATAACAGAACATCAGCCTATAGCCAGCCTTTTACAAAAATACTATGCTAGCCTACGCATCTGTTGGTGTAGAGAAATAAGGAGACATTTTCTAGAATCATTTTGGTGTCTCTACTACAATTAAATAAATACTTCTAAAATCTGTCTTGCGAAAAGACCATCTCAACAGTTCCTTCATTCAGACAGGAGGCAGCAAAGAGGAATAGAGGCAAACAGAAATAAACCAGAATAAAAAGGGTGAGTTTAAGCACAGAATAGAAAGTTGGAAACTGGGGCGGGGAGCAGGGACAGGACAGGAAGAGCTACTCTGTCTTCAGTGAAGTATACCAATGTCTCAGAAGGATCTGCGATCAAGTAAGAAGAAATGTGGAGAAAGAAAATGTTGGCCAGCACTGGTTCAAAGGTGAAACAGAATCACAGAATAAACGCACAAAGCTCTGGTTTGGAAACATGTAGCATCAGGACAAGAAACAAAATTAGAACTAGGTGAAATCAGAAGCGTTTCAGAATAGGTGAAATGCAGTCCATTATTTTAGTAAGATGACTGATGCATTGTATTTATCTGCACAGGCCTACACAAGTACCGAAACTGTGGGGTGCTTCAGGCACATATTTGCAGATAGATGTGTCCCACTGAAACTTCAACACCTCCTACAGTGAGAACAGTACCAAACTGGAAGGACTAACTTGAATGGAGTAATTTAAATTAGCTCTTCACAAGGATATGGCTAACAATAGCCCATTTTTTTTCCTTTTTAAAAACTAGTAAGGTTTTTCAGCATTTAGGCCAAAGACGGCCAAGAGAGCCTGACAGTGGGAGGTCTGGTACTGACATTGGCTTATTATTGTATAATGTGCACAATTTCCATAACCTCACTGATAATAAGAAGGTAACCACATACTATTCCAGGAAAACATACGCTGATCTCCAATGGTTAACTGTGAATAACTTTTGGAAAACTTCTTTGACTAGCACTCGGTTTTGCGTCTGAGTTTCTTAATGGCTTCTCAGACTCTTACTAAAAACAGACCAAGAGACATTCCCTCAATGTCCATCCCAAGGACCACAACTGTCTGTCAGGTAACATAAATCGGTTTGTAAGTAAAGGTCACGTTAAACTGTAGTGCAAAATATCTAGGGATGCTTCTCAGTGCGGTTACAGCCAAAAAGCCCCAAAGTTAGCAAAAGCAGACACAAAATTTGGTAAGTGTAACACCTTATTGCTCAGTGGATGTGCTCTCTGGGTTAATTAGTTGAAATATTTTTGGCTTTGACAGTTAACGAAAAGTTTTCCTACTTTCAAGACCACAGGAAAAAATGCTGCTTTGCCATTTGCTGGTTGCCACATCCCAGTATAATTATCAGTTGATTAATTTGGATATCTTTTATAATATCATTGTTTGTGGTAATTAAGGCTTAGTCAAAAAGAATATCACTTGGTTTCCCATTTCCAGGAAAACTATGTAGATTTAAACTGGACTGGTATTTGTTGAGCCACACTTACAGAGAGGAATACTGTCCAAAATAATTCAGAAAGCTTTTATTACACAAGAAAAAAATGCATTTTGGCGGGACACCAATCTGCAATACTTTAGATGTTTTTGAAAGCGTCCCCAGGGAACCCAGATGAACAGACACAACTGAGTGATTGTAACCAAGCCAGTCAGTATTCACCATTTCTCCACTGCCACTCCTGTCCTATTCTTTCATCCTAATCTCTTCTTCCTCATTGTATTTTTCAGTGGAGTCTTTTCACTACATGCTCGTACGCAGTATAATTCAAATGTTTCAATTTATTAACTCAGTGTATGTTATACATCCTTCCCAGTATCTAATACAGGAGGATGTAATTTGTTACAGCCCCTTAGTATTATATCTTCATGCTTAATTATTATTCCCTGTATTCTTGCACTCTCTTTCCAACTGTCATGCCAATCATTCAATCATTAGCTTGTGCAATTGGTCACACTCTGTAATTATCAAACTATATTCCCAGTGAAACATATATAATGGAGTTTCATTATTCTTATTTAACACACAGGGAAAACAAAAAACATGGGGAGTCAGTAGATGATGGATATTTTGTTTCTGAAATTTTAGTTGTGTTTCTGGTAAGAGTGTGAGACACAGTGGAATCAGACCACTAAACAGAAGGTATCATACGTGGGCACACAGAAGAATGAACACTCCACCTGAGATTCAGAGCTTCATTCTCTACATTGCCTAATTTTTCTTTCTTGCTCTTGCTCCCTCCCACTATTTTTACCGTGCTTGCATACAGAAGCAGTAATCAACCCTTAAAACCCACGCTGAAGTACAGACGGAACTGAACTTGTCTCCTGTGTTTTAGAGAAGGGCTGAGTTTGCTCTTGGACAAAAGCGCTTCAATGCTAGCTTTTACTTCTAGGTTTAAAGGGCAGCAGCAAAGATTAAAAACAGAATAAATGTGCTCTGTGAACTTTCTATTGAGCAGAACACAAAATGGATGCAAATGTCTGTAATAGTTCAAAACAGGCTTAAGCAATGTTTTGTACGTGAACTCAGGATCACCTTTGCAAAGGACTCAGGTGCCCAGACGCAGATTTCAACAGAATTTAAGGATGACCTTCATTAGATCAAACTCTAGTCATATAAAAGTAGCTTTTATGAGCTAATTATTTTGGCTCTTGCTATCATTTACACAAACAGACACTCCGAGGGAGCAATTCATCCCATGACTATCTTAGAAAAGGATGAACTGGAGTTCCGGAGTGCCAAACTTTCTCTCCTTTGGCTACAAAAGGATAGATGACTACCTTACTTAATGGTTGCCTTCCAGATGATTGACAAGTTAGTTGAGATGATTTCTGTCCTGTATCTAAACCTGGAATGTCCTCAGGTTTCTGAAATTTCTTTATCTGCCCAAGTCCTCAAGTATGTATTTTACAGAACTGAACACATCAGTACCCAGTTCAAAAGCAGCACTGAAAGTGGTAAAAAATGAAGCTTTCATTAACTGGAGCAAGTGTAAAACAGATTAGGCTTCGGTACGTAACAGTGCTTCCATCTCAGAACCCTTACTGCTGTTTTTTAACCAGTTTTGTGTTAAACGCAGAAACAGCCTTGGGACATGACCACCATCTTCCCGATTTCTTAACAGCTAGCCTAAACTGTACAGCACTGAATGTCACTCTGGTGACAAAAATAAGCTTGTTGTTCCCTCCCCATGCCAGAGGAACTCTGGCCAGGGCAACTAAAATCTCTGTGGATCATTTTAGCCTCAAGAGATCTACATGACAGAAACTGGTTCACTCATAGCTAAAAACACTTCACTTGTGCCTGCTGTCTGAGCAAAATGATGGTATGGTGCTAACCTACTTGCCTGAGGGCATGTGTCAAAATCTCTGTGCAGCTGGATCTAATTGGACAGTCTGATATTGATAGTCTGAGAAGAGATGCTGCAGAATTAATTATCTGTCGGGACAGTGGTTCACCTCCACTGTCTCAAGTGTTCCCTGTGTGATGGAACTGAGTTTCTCCAGCAAAGCAGCCTATGGTAAAGTTGGTGTTCATGTTCCAAGGGATCTCTATATTGTCAAACCAGATAGTTTGATAACACTGACCTAACTTTTCCAGAAGAACCCACCTGTAACTTCTGAAATTTCTGCAGCAACGCATTTTCCTTCTAAAGGTTATAACCTGAATTTCTAAGAAACACAAACGTTCATCAATTCCCCTCCCACATCCTACTCAGGATCCACTGGGAAATGAGATATGTATCTCCTAAGGCCATTCCAGAGAGTTTTAAATAAATAACTCAGACCCATTTGTCTTTGCCAGGAGATATCTTTTAAATAAATCTCTTCTTGTCCCCATTGACTGTCACTGTGCACAGCTGCAATTGGTATTTCCATGACATCCTATTCCGCTATTGTTCTTGCCACTCAATACAGTACACACTGCACTTTTATTCTCATCAAATACCTTTGTTGTCAGTCTAAACTCTAATTTCTTTTCCTCAGTTACAGTTTTTCTCACCAGTAGATCCCCTTTGCATTGGTATTACTATTAATATCCAAACTATTGGTTGATGGTGTATGAAGTCTTTATTCATAAAAAAATCTGCATCCAAATTACCTCTATTATAAGATAAGAATAGCAATAAAAGCCAGAGACACACAGACGATTTTTTATGCTTGATGCAGTAGCAATTTAAATGAACAAGGCCATTCTTTAGGGATGGGCAACTTGAGCACAAATTTTAGTGCTACTCAGCTAGCTGAACACTGCTTGAATGACATTATAGGCCCTACTGCAGACTATCTTTCTGAGACACATGGAATGTCAGATTTCTGAGGAAGGAGAGAAGGGGTTGGGATCTATAGCTTAATAAGTAAATATTGCTGTAATATACATCAAAGTTTTAATCTTTGAGCAGATTCCCAAGTTTTAGACTTTACAGGACTGTGTTCTATAGAACATCCTGTGTTCACATCCCACCCAACACCCACCATAAAACAAGAACATTAACAGCTAACAAATTTCATGAACACATTGGCAGCTTCTGCAGAGAACAAGAACAGAGTGTTTCTTCTTGCCAAAAAAAAAATGCCTTTAGAATAAATAGACAACAGCTGTATCCAATTTTTATTAGAAGGCAAATTTGCCTATCTCTGCCTATTGTAGTCTTTCTGGTACCTTTCTGTAAAATGGCACATAGTTACCATATTCTCTAAACACCACTAAGGACCAAGACATGGAGTTTTCTAAGAAGTATTAAAGACAGTTCTAGGGTCTACCAGAAAAAAAGAAAAGGTATTCTTGTGCATGCTCTAAACTGCAGGAGTCTTCAACACCATGCCCTACTAAAATACATAGTTTAGGCTGACCATAGACTTTTCCCAGAATGGCCCTTACCTGCTAAAAAGTTCAGGCATCTGTGGGCTTAGAAAGCATTTGCAATGCAACACAGAGCTAGTTGAATATCTGCCCTGATCCACTGAAGGTTTTCCAACATGTTTCCCAATGAATCATATCTTGACACTCCCTTCACTTTTCAGTTATAATTGAAAGACCTGAGGGTCTGAGTTTGTTCTCACATACATCAATACACTGACATAATTCCACTGGACTTGTCACATTTATACCATGCCTTCTTACAGCATTCTGCCTTAGAGTAGACAGCAGTATACAAGAGTATTAATCAGAATCAAGCACTAGATTTTCAGAATTCAGATTAGAACTGCTCACTTACACAAAACCAAGAAAACAGAATTAGCAGCTGAGCCTTGTTTCAAATAAGTGCAGAGGTTGCCCTTTCTATAAAGAAAGGAGCTGTGAAGCTCTTTAGTCTGTCTGAAAGCTGAAATATCTTTGTTTCTATGTTTTGCTGCCTTTATCACCATAGAACACAAAGCCAAGAGAAAGAGAAGGATGATTAAACACCCACTGGTGGAAATCCATGGATGCAAAGCATTTCTCACTTAGGATCTTAGCTGTCAGGACTTTTGCTAGGCAAGTGTGGTTTGCAGCAGCATACACCTGTCAACAGTTGCAGAAGTTACTTTAAAGAAGTTTATCTGCATCCATCTGGAGAAAATAACTCATAGTCACAGAGATGCACATACTCACAGCCAACAAATATGATAGCACTGAACAAGTCGGAAACCAAAATGATAGCCATAAAACTCTTTGTTTACATTTGCAGAAATATATGTTTTCTATAACAGCCTGAAGTTTGGGAGGCTGCAGTGTCATATACCATCAGAGACAGGAGTGCACCTCTCTCTGTGGATTTCTGGAGGCACACAATGCATCAGAGTTATAAGAGAATAAAGAAGCAGCAAAGAAATACAGTTAAAGGCAAAGCAGAGGAGAATAAGCCAATGGACGGTTAAATCAGGCCTTCTGAGCATTAGATCGAGGGAGAGTGTGTTACTTAGAGAACACAGCAGTGAACTCATAGTCAAGATTAATGAATTATATTCCTGGTTCCTATATTGATTGTGTAGCTTTGCTCAAATTACTGAATTTCCCCATCCTTCATTTGACACAGCCACTAAAAAAAAATGAGTAAAAGTCAGGTTCACTTCACTGTTTGGTTGCTCTGAAATCCTCAGATAAAGCATACCGAACATGATAGTTCTTATAAATGTCAATAGCTTGCACAGCTGAAGCAATTTACTTCTATGAAAAAGAAGGGTGGTTATAAAGCTTTGCCAGCCATTGAAGAAGACTGAATGCTGCAAAGTAAAAATGCTAAATATTCTACTTCTGTATAAAAGTAAACATTGATGATGTTGACAAGATGGGAGTAATGTGGTAAGAGGAGAAACTGGAGTTCTGTTCTGGGTGCCAGCTGAATGTAGCTTTAGGAATGTGCTATTTTACAGATTTTTTTTTAGCCTCAGTTTCTCCACCTTAAATATGGACAGCTGTCTACCTACACTGGGGAACAAGAGAAGACTGGGGAACAAGAGAAGACTTGGGAACAAGAGAAGACTTAGCAATAAGGACAACTCTTCAGATCCACGTTCCCTCTGTGCACACGTTTTTCTTCATAATGCTTCACTGTGCTTTCTTTTATGTAAGAAGACAATGTGTAGCACTATTGTTGTGTTAAACACACTTACAAACATATTTACTGCTGCTACATATGTGGCACTCTTGGACTTGGACCTGAGTACTCGGGCTACCTCAAAATTACGTCTAATTTTTTTACAGCATGATCCTGCAAAGTGCCAAGTTCCTTTGTGTTCCAAGTCCAGAGTGATCTGAAGGATGGGACCAACGTACTTTTTAATATTTTGTTTCTTCCCAGATCAGACCAGTCCTCACATAACTTTACTATTTCATAGACACTTCTTTGAAGTTTCATATATTGCCATTCTAATTTACTTTCTTTTTCCCACCATTTGGACTTTTAACAGAATATTAGTCTGCATAAGTGTTCCCATCGAAGACAATTTTGACTTAATCTTTCAAGCAGGAGCTCATGTCACTGTATCAAATGTTCTAGTCACTAACATAGTGCATCTGCTAAATTCCCATCATCCCGTAAGATTGTAATTCTGCTTTAAAAAAAGCACTGACATTTTTGCCTGTCAATATTTTCTCATTGCTCGTGACATAGTTGTTCTTAAAACGCACAGTGAATCCTTTCTCTCTATATATACACCATAATTATGTAGGAATGTAAATTAGATTTAACACATATAATTGCCATAATCATGTATTTGGGCTTTTTTTTTTTTTTTAATGTGGAACAAATCCTTTTCCCAGTTTTTTCTTTGCCCCAGCAAATACCCACACATCTTCAAGTAAATAAACTAAAGGTCTAGTATCTGCATCATTAGACTGTTCTTTGACCAAACTTTTCAATACCTTACTGGCTTTCACTCTACAGCTATCTTTAAAGCATCCTAATCTGTGTTAGCAATGGGTATGCAGTCTTCCATTCTTTATGAAAGACATTTTAAAGGTTAAGTCAATTAAGGCTACCAAGTTTATATGAAGCAAAATTAGTCAGTGAATCATCATTTTTCATTTGCATATAGTGCTTATTCTACCTTCTAATTTAATCAAATAGGCAATAAGGATGGCATTTACCTCACAAAAATTTAGACACTGCAGGTATATAGTTATGTCTGATCTCATCACCTTGGGCTCCCTTTTTAGCCAACTTGAGAGACCGGACTGTTTGAGAAAGATTAATCTGATCTATAGAATATGTCTGATTCAGGCAGTAAAATTCTATGCAGAGGCAGAACCAAAACCTCAGTACTCTGTGCATGAGCAAAGAGTGAGTGCACAGGAGAGCCTCAAAAGGCATCCTCTCAATTAAAAACAGGAAGAACTTATACAGAACAGTATTCAAAGAGGTGTCATTGGTGGTTCCCACTTCTATTATTTGACATACAGTGAAAAAAATTAGAGTGATAAAGTTAAACCTCTTTCCAGAAAAAAAGTACATACAATAATAAACTATTAAGTTTACAGAACCTTATTCACTTATTAAGTTTTATGATGATGGATATCTTTCATTGGTGGTCCTAATGCTATTATTAATAATGATTACCAGCTATGATGATTTTTAGATGGCGGAGAAATGCTAGTGATGTGGAATGAAAAAGGTTGCAAAAGATCCTTCCAGTCCCTGAATGTTTTCAGGTTTTTTTTTTACAGCTTGGTGAAACATGTTCAGAGAGGAACTGCACATTGTATGTCGGGGTGAAGCACCTGCCCAGTACGTCTTTGCTGCAGTTCTGCCCTTCCTATAAGAAACACCAAATTGTCTCACTGCCTGAAGAAAGGGCAGGCCTAGAAGGAAACCTTTATGTTTGTCTAGTAAAAAGAAATCAGTTCTTTCCGCAACAGAATATGTTCTTGCAAAACTGGAAGTCTGGGATGCTTAATTATGCCAACACTCCATTTATCTGATGGCAACCATCAAACACATTTATAAGGCAGCACAAATCATCTGTCCCATGTCAGTTGTTTACTTTCAGCAGTTGCCATCCCCAGCTGTTTCCCCTCTATCATAAGCTTTGTTTCAAATGCTGTTGATAAAGGTTTTAAAGACTTATCTACATTTGAAGCATTCTTATTTCAGTGGAATTTTTTTTGAGTTTTCAGATCTTCTCAGATCAGGACGGAAAAAATCATCTGCCAGTATGAAAAGGCCAAGTTCTCTGTAAGCGAGTGAAAATTCCTGAGAGGGTGTTTTAAGCTGTTACATTCTTGCTACAGTTCCCTGAAGGTGAACCTAATATCCAGATTTTTTTCAAATTCAATGCTGGTGTTTTCTTGATCATTCACTTCTCCTTTCCACAGGGCAGTACCAATCTGACAGGGAAAATCATGATCTGTGTTTATATAGTCTAATATGAACTGTCAAAATAGTCACTAGCCAATCACTCATCTGTCTCTCATTTTCCAAAACATTTTATAATCTTTCGTGGACTTGCACAGGTTATAGACAGATATGGCACAAGATACAGTTGATTTAGACTGTCATGTACTAACAATGAAAACCTTCAAGGACTTCTTTGCCTCATTATGAAACAGAAGTAAAAGTGCATGGCAGGGAGAATACTAGACATGAATAGACATTTTTTTTCTGAGTCCTTAATATGTCATGAAACAAAAGTCTTCTCAATCTTTACCTAATGTAACAATCTGAACAGCCCATACAGCTCACTTGCTCAGAGATGCCAAACAGTTCTAAAGCGTAATATTGTTCTGCTGTATTGCTGACCTCTCTGTTCTCTCAGGGGTTGTTTCAAAGTTTCTCTGCCGTTTTGTCAGAGAGAGTTCCCATTGCCTAGAACAGTGGTACCTTTCTGTCCTGAATTTCCCAGACAGACACCTACTTGCATGTAGTTTGCAGTAAGAAGCAGCATCTGTCATTCTTTGCATGTGCTGCACATGTGGTTGAAGAACAGGCTGTGTGTCCAGAGGATCTGAGATATGCGCATTGTGTTAGCAGATGATACAGGAACGGCAGGCTGGTCTTAGGCACATGCCGTGTGTGCAGTCAGGGTTTCCAGATGCCCAAAGGCCTTGGTTCAGAAGAATTTCTGAACACTGAATGAAGACAGCATTTCGCACCACGTGCATTTTTGCAATATTGAGGAAAGAGGAATTCAGACATATTTTTCCTTGAATTGTACCGAAGACTGTGATTGGCCAAGTCCTTTATTTCTCTTCCTGACAGATGTGACTCAAAAACTCTCTGAATATTGCTTATCTGGTCAAGGAAATGGGAGAAAGAAAGCAACAAAATGTTACCAGAAAATCATGATCAGCATGACTAAGAGATCCCTATACTGTCAGTTAAAATTGTCACAGTTAGGCAGAACTTCAGCAAATCACTGCAATAAGGCAAGACAAACCTAAATAAGGAATCAGTTTTATAACCAGTTCATGGAAAAATCTAGCAGAATTTTCCTGTGCACAAAGAGAATAACCTCTTGTTCATACTGAAAGAAGAAAACAGTCCTCTCTTGAAACCTTTAAAGAGTCATTTGGATAAAAGGAATTGCTCTAGATTAAGGCAGTAAAATACTTTTGAACACAATAAACACAAACTCTAAAAACCGCTTCTTGCCACATCTGGTTTTCCAAGCTCTAATTGCTCTACTTGCCTATACACAAACAGCCAGAACTCCTCTCCAAAATTTCGGACCCAAAACCATTCAAGTCTAAGTCTCTCCACCAGCTTTCAATGGCACAAGAATATTCACAGAACCACAGAATTACAGAATGTTGGGGGTTGGAAGGGACCTCGAAAGATCTAGTCCAACCCCCCTGCCAGCGCAGGACCACCTAGAACAGATCACACAGGAACACGTCCAGGCGGGTTTTCAATGTCTCCAGAGAAGGAGACTCCACAACCTCTCTGGGCAGCCTGTTCCAGTGCTCTGTCACCCTCACAGTGGAAAGGTTTTTCCTTTTGCTAACATGGAACCTCCTGTGCTCCAGCTTGCACCTGTTGCCCCTTGACAAGAGCAAAACAAGAAAGACAAAAGTGAATGCTCTGTGAGGAATTAAACAGAAAGTGCAGATTGTCCCCCTAAACAGAACTCATATTCTGTCTGAAATCATGGAGAGTCAGAGTGAGTTAAAGGAGCAGCAGTCCGGCTTTTATGTTCTACCTGTGTTCCATAGTTTCACCTGGATGCATAATCTATGACTACTTTTAAGTCCAAGATCAAAGGTTCCCTCTGCAGCTTAGTTTGCAGAGAATATGCCTACATTGAATTAAGGATTCCTTAAGGATCCTTAAGGTAAATTATTTATATTTCTATACTGTCATGTAAACTGATAGGAATAGGAAGTCTCCACATCACTTAAGTATTTGTTGTGCTGTCATAAGTAACACCTGTTGCTATCTTTTTGATCCTCTGCTGCTGAGGAAACTGCTGTCTTCTTCCAAGGAGGAAGAAATTGGATCTTTATAGATCATTGTAACTGAAATAAGACCAAGTGCTGAGGCTGACTTCATTGGTGTGCTGACCAAGGAAGAGAACAATTTCACAAACAGGCAGCATAGGTACTGATACCTATTGATACATCTCTTTAGCACCAGATCTAAACTTCCTTCTAAAGTCAATGGAGACACTTTGACTTCTGTAACTTGAATTAAGTCTTTAGTTTAGCCTCATATAAAATGAACTGACTTCTCAACTTTGGAAAGAGCTGCTAGAATCAGTGAAGGAAAAGCATGTATCAGTTGGTCTGAATTTTAAGCTCCTTCTGCTTTGAAAGCTTCTGAGAATGACATACTGGCAAAATCACTGTAAATCACAGTTTGACTATTCAGAACAAAGAGTTTTATGCATATACAGCTCAAGATTCACGGTCACAGTACTACTGACTACACAATCAGAGATCCCATCTCGTTTTACTTTCCCCTTACCCTAACTCTCCACAAGCAGGCTGGAAAACTGCTCATGCACATTTTTGAGTCCTGCAGTGATGCTCATCACCACTACTATTACAGAATCCATTTCAATGACTTGAATAAGGTAATTTCAAATGGTTAAATTTCACACAGATCAGAGGAAAAGAGGACAGATGTAGATGTATCTGCCATAAATCCATTACGCGTAAAGAGAATGTCTTCCTCAGTTGTTGATTTTCCATCTGTTTTTCCAAAGTACAGTAATGGAGCTATAGTGTGAGTGAAATAAAACATCCTGTGCTATGTGTGAATACATGGCGAGATGAATTTGAGAGAACTATTAACTTACTATCAGCAACAGAGCATCCTGGATTCAAGGACTGTCGAAAAGAATCAGCCCAGATAGAATCAGCCCAGAAAGTCAAAAACTAAGCTGACCAACCTAAGACCAAAGATTTTGCCCAGAAGAGGGTGTGTATTCTTTATTGTCATGATGTGCCAGTTGCTGCTGTTGCATAGTGTGTTGGTTTTGGCTGGGATAGTGTTAATTTTCTTCACAGTAGCTGGTAGGGGGCTGTGTTTTGGATTTGTGCTGGAAACAGTGTTGATAACACAGGGATGCTCTAGCTGTTGCTGAGCAGTGCTTACACACAGTCAAGGCCTTTTCTGCTCCTCACCCCACCCCACCAGCGAGTAGGCTGGGAATGCACAAGAAGCTGGGAGGGGACACAGCTGGGACAGCTGACCCCAACTGACCACAGTGGTGTGCCAGACCGTACAACCTCGTGCTCAGCCTATAAAGCTGGGGGCAGAAGAAGGAAGGGGGGACATTTGGAGTGATGGTGTTTGTCTTCCCAAGTAACCGTTATGCGTGATGGAGCCCTGCTTTCCTGGAGATGGCTGAGCACCTGCCTGCCAATGGGAAGCGGTGAATGAATCCCTTGTTTTGCTTTGCTTGTGTGCGTGGCTTTTGCTTTACCTATTAAACTGTCTGTATCTCAACCCATGAGTATTCTCACTTTTACTCCTCTGATTCCCTCCCCCATCCTGCTGCAGGAGGAGTGAGCAAGCGGCTGTGTGGGGTTTAGTTGCCGGCTCGGGTCAAACCACGACACATAGTTAGGATACTAGTTAACAGCATGAAGGTCAAAACTCCCATTCTCATTAATGCTTTGGTAAGGTTGTCAGCAACATCCTTAGTCTTATCCAAATGTAATTTACCTTTGGCCTTTCTTCATCATAGGGCTTTTTGCCAAACTCATGCCTTGCTTCTTTCAGTGTTTAGGATTCTTTTTGGGATAAAGTCCTTCACAAATGGCAAGTTTCATGGATTTATAGAATCTAAGACCATGCGCCCAAACTCAAGCCTTCTAAGTTTACAGAGGAAAAGAAGCTATGGCACAAGGATTATCTGAGCTGGCCAAAATTTTACACATAGGAGGGCTTGGTTTTGCTTGTTTCTGTCAGTTAGTCCATGCCCTTTAGTTGCGAACTAAGGATGAAATGTTATATACACTCTCTCTCTAATCTGGTGTAAAGTTAAAGAACTATAGAAACTGGAATTAACTAAAGGTATTCTTGGAGAAACCAACGTTCCAGGTTGGTTTCAAACTGAGCTATTAAGTATTGAGGCCTCAGTAAGGAATTACGGTTAAAGAAAGTATAGGCACATTGGAAGGGGTCAGAAAAGACACCCATTAAGATTAAATGAAAGTGAGTTTGCTTAACCTAAGGAAGAAAAGGAAACATGATCAAAAGTGTTTCAGTATACATGAAGCTGTTATGATGTCAATCAGTTGTTTGTGAACATTGGGGAATCGGTCAGGAAATCAACTTAAATTTTCAGTCATGAGGATTTTTGTCAAATACTAACAGGAAAAAAAAAGTCAATAAAGTATTGCACCAGAGTATCTAAGTAAAGTCTCTTTTCTTCCATTTGTCTCCAGTGGTGGAAGTGCCTGATCTTGCCTAAGTGTAGGAGCACAGACAAGATGGTCTCTCACAGTCTCTCCAGGCCTGCATTTCTATGATTCCACACTCACATAGAATTCAGCCTTTAGCATAACAAACAAGGAAAACCTAGTTTTCAGCTTGTCCTCACCAGACTCTAATATAATCTAGCTCTAACCTTCAGGAATGTTATGAATGAAGAGATGGAGAAGTAGATCTTAAAGATTCGTCTTGTCTTTAAGCAGCTGCAAATCCGGACCTGCTAGGCTTTTCACTGTTTCAAGTAACTTTATTTCAGCTTGAAGAATTCAGACATTGCAACTCCTCTAAGGGGCATTTAGGAAAATTGTCATAGGTAATAGCTTTTACTATTTTCAACGTCTAACAATGTACCTCCCAAAACAGGCAGAAGATACATGGCACCTCCTTACAGTGACCTTATAAACAAATGTTCAGTAACACATAATGAGAAAGTAATGAGATGGGACTGAACAGGGAAGAAAGGAAAGGTGAAATATTATTATGTATGACTACAATAAAAGCTCCTACATGGGCTGATAATGGTATTTTCAGGGGAGGAGTTAAATGCATATATTTCTGCATCCTATTTAGTGAGTGTAAATAGCCAGCTGGCATTTTGCTGAATTTAAGTCATTCTTGTTATTTATAAGCTGCAGCTGAAACGATGCCTAAAACATTGTTGGCATGTTTGTGTTTGTGGGGGTTTCTTCTTCTTTTAGTCCTTCAGTATTCTAAATGATGCAATTAGTTTTTTACAGTTGGGGTTTCACTTTATATTTTATTCATAGTAAATGTATATCCATAAATACACAAGCATGCACACACAGAAGTAGAAAATCCTTTTACCAAGACATTAATGACTTCTGTTTGCAAAAGATAATTTTGCTAAAGCCTTGGTACCTTCTCAAATCTTAGCAGGTAGGCCCTAATAGTTGAATGTAAAACTTGTTATTGTATAAAATTTCTATTACCGTCAGTGTATAAAAAGGCTTTAGAGAAACAAAACTGGTTAGGATGATAAGTGTATAGTTAGCTGTAATACAATTCTTACTGCATTGTTTCTATATTGATGCCATTCCATTAACCTACACTGCGTGTGCACCCCTTGTGGAAGGAATGATGACGGTATATATAGTCTTGGAAGGAGAAGCATGCGCTTTTTTGATGACAAACCACGAAATGAAACTACCCTGGGCTTCATTTGCAGAAATGGGAGAAGGATTTGTTGTACTGTGCTCCTCCCCGCCCCCCCCTCCCAACAACTAATGAGGCAGCTTAAAAGGCAGAAAATCTCTCTCGTTAATTGCAATGTTGGTAATAAGAAGTGCATCACAATAAGGATCCTTTCTCCTCCTACCAATCTAATTATGAAAAGTTCAAGAAATCATCTGAATGTGCAAAATTCAGAACAGAAATTAGAGAAGCAACTCAGAGCTGTACCAATGCAATAACATATTCCTCCTGGCTAGGACAGTCATGTTTTGCTCCCATGAAATGGAGCCTCAAAGAGCTGCTGACATCACAAAAAATGTATTTTTTACCCCTGCGTTAATATGTACGTTAACTACCCTAAATTCTGCCAAACATGTTAATCATGCTTCCGTTTTTAGTCCTGGAATTATTCTCAGTCATATCAGTTTTATACTCCCAGTCAGTGCAAGCAAAACTTTGAAGGTCCAATGTTACACTTGGTTATCTCCAGGCTTAACTGGTGTATAGAGTAAAGCAAATATAAACCAAATTAATTTAGCAGTATGAGTGCCACAATTAACCTGGAGAAAGATTCTCAAAACAGTCTCATCATTACAAGTGGTAAATGAGGACAAAAGGTGGCCTAATAGTGGCTAACTCAGTGCCGGTTCTGGGAAGCTTGGAATGCCGACAGAAAAATTCCTAGGCTGAGCCAGGATGAAGACAAAGTAAAACATTTTTCTGCCAAAAATAAAAACAAAAGAAGAAAATAATGACTTTTCCAAGAAGGCCAAGTGAGTTTCTGACCAAAAATAACAGATTTTGTCGTATGTTCAGAACATTTTCTTTTTTTTTTAATTGAAAAATAATTATATTCAGGAAAATGTAGAAGTCACTATTTTACTTCATTTTAATGTTTTAAAAATTGAAACTTTTCATTTATTTTGAAATAGAGAAGTTCTACGTATTTCAGAAATAAAGATTTTTTTATCAGATGATCCTGCCTAATGAATCTGAAAATCACTATTCAGCCAGTCCACACCAACCTGTATTTTGGTTAGTTAACTCTCTAATTGAAAACTTCACCACCTATACCTTGCATCTGGCAAACCAATCCAACAAAGGCAAGAACCAAAAAGACACTTTGCACAACACTGTAGCCATAATATAAGTCTTTGCTAAAGTGTGTAGCTTAGTGAAAAACATACTCAGAGTGCAATCTTTCTGAGACACACACTTGAGAAATTGTAGAAAGTATACATAGACAGACTCCTCTGAAGTCACCAGATGTAATGTTAAATCTAACACTCAGAATTACTTCTCAGCAATACAGATCTTTACACTGTATTTCAGTTTCATGTTTAGGGGGATCTTGTTTATTTTTCCTGAGAGAAGAGGGTACCAACCCAAATATGTATTAAAAATTATAAGCACATCTCCCACTAGACTCTCCAATTCAAGAAGAGAACAGGTCTTGTGGTTATTCAGAACCAGCTTCCCTCAAATAATCTTTGTTGTCTACTTGGAGAGTTTGCTCAGGCAAATTTGAAGAACTTTACATGTTCATCTGAGATTTCCAGGCAACTGTAGTCCTGGGAATTCTGGACAAACCCATCATGAACAAAGCAACCCACAGACCCATTTCATTTTTTCTTTTATGACCTCTTCCAGCAGAGGTTAAAATTTGTAAAACTTCAGTTTTTGAGAGAAATACTTGTTGGGCACTTTAATCGCTTCATAAATGAAGCTGCCTCTTAAGGTTGTACCTCTGCTTTGTTGTAGTTGAGGAATAAGTAGAATATTAGAGGGAGCAGTAAATATCCCAAAATGTTGTTTTCTCTTTCTCTTCTCCCACCTTCCTTTACTAAAAGCAAACACATGTAGCATCAAGGTAGTGTTACAGCAATATGAGTGAAAAGGCTCTGTGCTTTCACAGTAAAGTGGAAAAAAAACCTATCTCAGTTTACAAATAATCTGCAGGGGTCATAAAAGTTTGACAATAAAACAAAGTCACACATAAAGAGCTAAGAACATCTAGACTTCACAATTTCAGCTCTTCTGGAACCTGAGAGCAAGTCTTGTGTGACTTCATTAGGATGCCAGCTACCAAACCATGAGAAACATTACAGTAGCTTCACTCAAACATAAATTTAGCTCCACATTTGAATAAATTAGGTCAAGGAAAAAAATTCTTAAAATATTCACTCTCAGTGTAGAGAGGGAGCCCAGCTTTGAGATAACCCAGGCTTGAAAACGAAAAAGAAAATAATCACTCACTAGAGTGCTAAGATTAAGCTCTTCAGAGATAGACTTATTTAGCCTACATGCAGTGCCACGTTGATATGTCTCTATTGCTTCCCGAACCCAAATTAATATCTCTGCATGATGTTGAATCATCCAAGATGTATCAGCTTATTTGGAGCTACCTCAGGGATCTCTGATCTGCTTTGCTGCTATGTTTGCATCATACAAATGTACCTCAGGAGCTGGTTGACAGAATAATATTCTGCTGGAAAAATCAGATCTGACAACAGCCAAAAGCTAAGGTGTTTATTCACCTCATGGGGTCATGGGGATGCTTGCCCACGTCCCCATGTCCCCAGGCTGCCTATTTTCCTGTATTAGTTGTGCGGCTTCTTGTACTTTTAGATCTCAGTGACTTGTAGGTGGCCTTAGCCACTGCTTATTCCTGAAGGATTCTTGATAACTCAGTTGCAGGCTTCAGAGGTACAAGGCTTCTTTGACTCTTTGGAAACCCAGAGCAAGTCTGCATGAGCTGATTAGCTCTGCAGACAGATAACTAACTCTCCGCGCCACCTGGACTGCCACGCTTACCAGACTATTGACTTTCATACCTGAGCCTGCTGCAAAATTAGGGGTCTAGGCAGGACAGAGATTAACCTTTCAAAACGATTTTTAAAAGACTTTGCTCCTGCACATCATAGCTTTCAAATTTGTACTTTGTCCCTCATTTAGGTACCATTCTGGTTTTGTGGTTTGTTTTGTTTTGTTTTGTTTTTCACAAGTTTGGCATTTTCATTTAAAGAAGCCAGTATAATCTCTCTTTTTTCTTCTCAATTTTCTGCACCACTTTCTCCTTGTTTCATGTCACCAGCTTGTTTTGAGCGAAAGTATCCTCCTGGGCTGAATCAGAGATAATAAATTAGTGCTTTTCTTCTGGACTTACGCTTCCCTACAGTGAGGGCAAAAGAGGCATAACATGCTCAAGACAATTTCTCTCTCAGCGCTGTGTTTTTCTCTCAGTACTGATTATAGAAGTGTAAATAACAATTACAAGTCAGTCAACATTCTTCCTTAAGTTTAAAACCCTTGGACAGCTTTCAGCATATTTTAGTTTATCAGCGTCATGAAGGAACACAGAGTATGTAAATGTGCTCATTTTTATTGTAAGTACTGGTCTGTATTGGGATTGTACCTTGCATTAATTCTGCATCTTTGCAACTATCTACTTACTTGTAAGTAAAAAGATAAGGATGCTTTGGATCCATCATCAAAACTTCTACAGATGTTTTAATCACAGCTATGAAACAGAGAAAGGTGGAATGGAAAGGATTTAAAG
This sequence comes from Leptosomus discolor, assembly GCF_034619465.1. Classification (NCBI taxonomy): domain Eukaryota; kingdom Metazoa; phylum Chordata; class Aves; order Leptosomiformes; family Leptosomidae; genus Leptosomus; species Leptosomus discolor. The sequence goes on along the minus strand of NC_141395.1, from coordinate 14,993,195 downwards.
TGTATTTCTGAAGTGATCAAACCACCTTGACAGACAAGGTTATTGAAATGCTTCAAAAGATTACACAACAACGACTTGACTTTATTTTATTGCAGAATAGCCATTTAGACCTAATTGTCAAAAATATTTACTTCCCTAAGACCTGTGGACTTGGACAGATGAGTTTACCGCATACTTCTGAAAATATGAGTTTTACATGTCACTCTGACAGACTGCTTTATAAAGTCTTGAGGGGGTTATTAGTTATCTAGCACGATATTAGCCAGATTAGATGGAAGTGGAAGTAGAAGGACACGTCAGAAGTGGTAAAAGAAAAAAAATTTCCCTGGGATTCTAATCCCAGATCAAGCAGAGAGACTGGTGCAGCAAAGCTGTTGTCACTGGCAATTTGCTTATGTTCAATCCTTTAAGAAAGAAGCCTGAAAAAAGACAGTGAAATTGAAAAAAAAAAAAAAAACACCACAAGAAAGAACAACTCCCCATTTCTGAAACATTCTGAAATTGGATTCTGGCTTACAAACAACACCAGGCCTTATTTTCCACTTGGCTAGAAGCAGTGGCTCTAAAAATGCTATGTGATCACACCAAGAATGGATTTTTTGTGAGAAAAGATTGACTGATAAGAAATACATTTCATTGCTTTTTTATGAAATCAGGGGAGCTTTCCAACGAAGAGATTCCATTGTTCAAAAAGGTACATGCAACAATTTCATTACTTTGTTGTATTTGAGAAGACTGAAATATGGTCATGTTTACAAAGACCAGTTTTTTTTTACAATTTACTGATGTAGACAATACAGAAACATTAGAGCATGAATCACTGAATCCTATGACAGAAAAAAAATTTAGCAGGACACTGTTTCCCTATGCTTATACCTAACGCCTAACGCATCCTTTTTACAAGTGTCACTGTTTAAGAAAGTAATTTAAAATTCTATTTTCAATTGTTTTATCTCTGCAGCTCTATGGAAATGTTGCTATAACACTGGAAACCATGACAACTGATTCTGTTTTCTGATTTTGTTACAAGGTTATACCTTATCTAGGTTCATAGACCTTTCTTACAAGATGGAGTTAATAATTTCACAACTAAATCTTTCAAAAATGTGTGGTTTGACAGAACAATACTGCTTCATTTGATCACTCGTTTTAAAGAAGTCACCATTAAATTACTTGAGTCATATTGCTGTGCTTTTTAATTGTTGCCCAATAGTTCCCCTATTTTTTGACAAAAAGCCAAGCAGTAAAACCTCCAGATACAAAATATCCTCACGATATAAACTGCGTGGAATTCTGGCCCTAATATATACCAATATCTGAACGTGGGTCAAGTTTGTCACATAAACATACTGCTTTGAGGAGTCACACTTTGCTAATTCACTGTTTTTAACATTCATTTCCAACTTCCTCTAAGTCATCAGCACTTGGAAGTGGAGAGTTCTGAAGCTCCTGCCATTCTTTAGCACGGATTTATTTTAGTTGTTGCTAAGTCTTCATAAAACGTCAGTATTACCACATGCCAGTGAAGTGCACTAAACATCAAGCTACTACCTGGACCAGTTATCACCTTTCCTTTTCATTGTGCTTTTGAGAATGGAGTGCCCGAACAATTCACAGTTTAGGACTGTTAATCCTGACAACTTAAAATTCCCTACAGGTAAGAACATATCCAAAACAGAGGCAGAACTTAAAGATCGTATTAGCTGGGTTAAGCAATTCTCCTCTCATTATATTGGTATTTGTGATTACAGTCTTTCACTTCTGAATTACATCCTTTTGGTCTGAATGGGAAGAAGCCTAAAAAAGTGATCTGGAATAGGTGACTTCCACAAGTCCCTAGCCTGAGGCATAAGCAGACCCACTCTCAGAAGAGACAGTTTTTCCTAATTCACTGCTAAATGCTGACTGCCACAATTTACTGTATCAATTATTATGTTCACAGAATCACAGAACGTTAGGGGTTGGAAGGGACCTCGAAAGATCATCTAGTCCAACCCCCCTGCCAGAGCAGGACCATCTAGAGTAGGTCACACAGCAAAACAGAAATTAAAGAATTGTTATTAAACTGAGAAGAATCAAATCCCAGCAGAATAAACTTTAGAATTACTTTGGCTGCATTCTGACAATCTGTTTTCTCCCAGTACACTTTGCGACTGATGGTTACTAGAAGCAGAATTTGAGAGTAACTGGCCACTGACCTTGATCAGTTATGACCAATACAGCACTTCCTCATTTTTGGCTGGGAAAAAGCTGCAGTTACCAAGAAATTTCTGATGTTCCCAGATTGTTTAAGCCAAAGTTTTTCAGTTAGAATCATGAAGTCTATTATTAACCTTCATTTTCAGGAGGAAATGTTTGTTCTGAAAATAATAATGAAGATTGCAAGACTGATGCATACATAAATATTTGCATTCTGACTTGTAATTTGAGAAAAGACCAAAAAGCTTCAGTCAGAAGAGAATCATTCTTTTTATCATAGTGCAGAATTTAAAATAGCTTCATCTCTGTTGCTCAATGACTGATGTAGTTTACCAGCTCTCATCTCTGACTACATTTCTTCCTTTCCTATTTTTCTTTCAACTTTGATCTTGCTCTCATTTCTACTATACACAAACTTTGCTTTCAGCACTGGAGATTGCTACTTCTCTGTTTTAAAACCCCCCTCCAACTCACTTTCAGCTAATAGCAGTTTTGCGGCTGTCATTTGCTTCATCAGGAGAAAGCAGGGGAGCCTGAAGTTCACCTACATTCTAGTGCTTGGGAGTTGCAGAGTTCATATCTCTGCCAAATACTGGCTGAGTGAACCTGGGAAGTAAATTAAGATCAACTCACTGAAAATAGTCCATTACTTTGGCTCACCAACTTGAGACACGTCACATTTAATTTTAAGATTTTAACAGTGTAAGGGCACCGGTATCTCCAACTGAACTCAGTGGGGAATGCATGTGCTCCGTAACTCCATCAGTTATTATTATAAAACATTTCTATTGTTTGTTTCTTGTTGAGATAATGAGCAGCTGCTGCCCATGAATCAATATAGGCTCTATGCACAAGTCAGAAACCAGCGTATGTCACTGCCAAACTATTACACGCAATCCAGCACAACCTAGTGCAAAGGAAGCTTGTAAGTATTCCTAAAGAGTCTCAGCTCCTGAAAGAAGTACAGACAACCGCCAGCTTCTCAAGGATACCAGTAAACTACCTCAGTAACAAAAAAGGAAAGTGGAAGGACCTTGATTAGACATAAAATATGTATTTCTTAGTATCATCAACTTCGTTCATGTATCTGTGGCTTGTGGAAAGATAGAGGAAGAAAAAAAGTTTCTTACCTGTATTTCACTTACTCTTGGCTAGGATAGAGCCATACACCTCACCCTTTGCCACTGACTTCTAAGTACAATTGGGCTTGTTCATTGTCTGTAATCTTGGTATGGCAGTGGAGAAGCTCTCCTACAGATCTCTACCACCTCATGCCCTAAAGAGGAAAATATTACAGTGAAATTAATTAGTACCTTCAGAGAAATACAAACAGTAGGGTGAAATCCTGGATCTACTGTAACCAAAGTTTTGCAACTGATTTTAAAAGGATCAGGGCTTTCCTCAGATTCTTTATAACCTTTATTTGTACAGGTTAGGGATCCAGCCTGTCCACCAGAACCCAAAAGTACAAACAAGAGGTGAGAATGAGTATGACACTGCACCTCAGATACATTTGGGCCTGAAGACAAGTACTATGTTTCTCATCTGGAAAGGCTCTTACGAAGAACTTTCAGGTGTGCACCTGTTTCTGATAAGTTACTCCACACGCTCCATAATGGATTTACGTGTTTAAAAGCAACGTATTATCCTTGCACTTAAAAATAAGCCCATGTTTTTATTTCTTTGTCTAGACAGTGGTTCCAAAAAGCCCATTTATTTTCAATCATCCCAAAATTCAGAGGTGCATTTATTATAAAATATGAATGGCAACGACTTCAACTCTGCTCTGAAGTATCAGTAGGGACAGCTTCTAATTACCAGGCCTGTTTGGGGTTCATCTATCGCCCATCATTTTACCTTAAACTTCTTCCCTCTCTAGCTTTACCTCATTGATCCTTGTCTTGCCGTCTTTATAATTCTATCCTTTATTTTTATGGTTACCTTGAAGGTGTTTATAGACTGTGGAAGGTATTTATAGACTTTGATCATGTACCCCCTGAGGCTGCTCTTCTCCCAGTCATATATTAGTTTAGCTCCTTGTGTGTTAGCTCATATATCCCATTTTCTTATCTGTGCACCATTTTTGTTGCCCTTCGTATTTTCTCCTGGTTGTTCTGTGTGCTTCCATACTGTAAGAACCAGCTTAATACAGAATATGTAACACAGGAGAATTGCAGGTGCTTTTTTCCTCCAGTGCTATGTAAAGCAAAACAATTACTGCACAGACGCTAAACATTGTTTTCTCTAGCACAATATTGCCTGAGAGTTTGATTTTGAAAAGCATAGTTTTAAACAGGCCCAGATCAGCTCTGGAATCTATTTTAGTCAAATCACAATAGCATTTTGTGGGGCTGAAACCTCTGCTTTTTCCTACATTTTCTGTGGCCAATTAATTTTATTTCTGTAACTTGCACTCACAGAATTCAGAGTAGTTTTCATCTGGGTTCTCACACTGCTGTACTTCAAAAACAAGGAGGAATAAGACGAGTTTCAATTTGAACCCACATGTTTTAAATGCATGTGTAGAGCACTGGCTTTTATGTTCACTTGCCCTACTTTATCAATATGGTAGCTTTGCTTTTAATTTCAACAGAAATAAAGTCAGGCTCTGAGACTGGGTGATATCGCCTGGGTAGACAGGACTCCCGTGTTCTAATGGCAACTGAAGTTGCACTTCTTTTACTGTCCTTATTTCTGTTAGATCTTTGCCTGCCACGTCAGTATGTTTTCCAATAACACGACTGCTGTCTTTGCCTTTGTATAGAGAGGCTAACTATGAATGCTTTCTTCACTACTTTCTTATATAGACGGTGCTTATATAGACTGTCTTTATCCCCAGTTAACCTTTCATACAGTTTCCTAGCTCCACTTAGGGTTACTGCCTGAAAATCTGACACCTCCTGCATAGAATTTTATCTCTTGAATAGTCCTGCTAGTTTCTTAAAGTAAAGCGCTATTCAGCTGGAGTGAAAAGCTGAATTAATATTGCATATTATTTTCACTATTCTGATCAACTACAGCTGACATAAATCTTTATACATTTCACATACATTCTATTTTTGCTGCAGATACTGAAAGCTTTTTTCATTTTTTCAAGAACAAAGTAACATCAGTGCTCTGACAACTTCTGTGTACAAAATGAATGCCATTTAGATTTCAATGCTTCATGTAAATAATCCAATTATGCAATTAGACAAAGCCTAGTTAACTAGGGTTAAAACACATGCAATCAAATGGTGCACTTATTAGGTATAATTTTACTATGTCATCTCTTTCACAACCATAATTAGGTTGCAAAATGAATCTGTATGTAAATAAGTGGAGTTCTTTGAGGATAAACAAAAATCAGAGATGAGACATCATAACTTTTAATCGTCAAAATTTCTCATTTCTAGAGAGCAGGTTCATAAAGAGGTTTGAAAAGAGTCCATTTCCAGGCCAGAATCTAACGAGATACTCAGTTTTTCTCTATCCTGCCTCCTCATGTGCCATGTTTAGAATGACATATTGAAGACACTTATTAATCTGCTTTGATATAATTTACAAGTCATCCCCTTGGTTTTCCACCACTATATGTTTACACTAGTAAATTCTGATGTTCACTGGAGAATCTAAATCCAACAAATGTATTTGGCACATTTTAATACAGAAATTGTTTTATTTTCTTTGCGACCCACCAGGACCAGTCAGAAACTTAAAGTGAAGAAACTGAGGAAAGGGCTCTCCACACGTGTTTTCAGCTTGCATCCCAGGAGACACGAGCCAGTTAAATCAACCCTGTCAAACCCTTTCGGTATTTTCCATCTTGCAACCTACAGTCACGAGACACGTCACAAAGTTTCAAAACCCTGCAAGGCTGGTGGTTCAAGTTTTGTTTTGTTTTTTTCATTTTTATGTCTACTTTTTGTCTTTTGATTCTAAAGGAACATTGAATTGAATAGTGCACTGGCCATAATTACAGTACTAATCCACTTCGTATCAGCGTCTTGCTGGTTTATCCCTCACGATCAATGGAAAACACCCACAGCACCCACTCAGGCAACTTCTGGAAATGTTTCAAGTTCTTGTCTAGAGCTGGATAGGTGCTTTTATGAGATTAAGCCTCCCACTGCTGTTTCATACTCTACATTTTCTGCAGAAGTATGTAAGTTCATTCCTGCCTATGTTTCAATCAAATTTATGACCTTTAATTTCAAGTGGTTGATTTTTGTAAATCTTCTCATTTTTTGCGGTAATAACAAAGCACTTAGAATAAATACTAGCTAGGAAAGCAAACCTACTTTAGGCCATTAGTATTATCCTCTGTTCAGCAGTGGGTCAGCAAACATTTGCTTCGAAACCAGCGAGCCCCAAAAATCACTCCGCAATACAAATACTGGGTGTAACCTGGTGCAGCCTGCCCAGGGAGCCTGCGCAGCCTCCAGCCCCGGGGCTCCTCATGAACGTTTTTGAGAAATGCTCCTCAGGATCGAAACGTGGAGGCTAGCCCCGTGCCAGGCCGGGGCTGTGGCCGCAGCTGCCCACCGCTCAACGGCACCGGGAAAAGCCGTGCCTGGGGCAGCTCCAGGCTCTCGCTGGGGACGGAGCAGGCACGGCTCCCACACGCCCCCCCCTGCCCACCGGCGTCCGGCCCCGCCGCGGGCGGGGGCAGCGGGCGGGGGCAGCGGGCGGGGCCCCGCCGGCAGCGCGGGCTGCCGGGGGCGAGCGGCCGGGCCCAGCCGCTTCCCCAGCCCGTCGCGCGCCAAAGCGCCAGCCAATCGGGCTAGGCCGCGTGCCGCTGCGCAGGCGCGCCGGGGTTGAGCCGAGGGCGGTGAGGCGCCCTCTGAGGGGCTGCGACCCACCGGCGACCCCGGCCGGGGCGTCTCCGAGGGGGCTGCGGCCCGTCCCGGGGCGGGGGAGCATCCCGGAGCGGCGGGCGGGAAGCGGTTCAGCCCTGTCTGTCTCTTCGCCGAACGGTCGAGGAGAGGCTGAGCGGAACGTGCAGCGCCGAGGCGGGGAGGGCCGAAGGAGAGCCTGGCCGGGGGTGGAAGGGCGCTTCCCAAATCGTGTGCTCAGTTTGTGGGCTTTTTCCTCTGCGTACCCGCATCGGTAGATAAAGGTTCATGTAGACACCAGAAGGAGTCTTGATTGTGGGAACTTGCAGTGGCGCTGTGCTTGCGGAGAGGTGGGAAGCAGAGCCGCAGAGGACCCAAGAGGGCTCCTGGGTGGGAGGACAATGGGGAAGAGCAGGGACGGGTCCTGGCACCGCGGCTCGGCCTGGTCCGGGCCCATTTATCAGCGCAGGATCTGTGCGGTGAGCCCCAGGGGCTGCCGAGGCTATGACACCCCAGGTTGCAGGTGCTGTGGGGTGCCTGAGGCACTGAGCATCCAGGGAGCTTGTCAAGGGTGGGCTGAGCCATTGGGGCCTTTACTCTGACTGAAGGTGAGGAAGTGCGGAATGCCTGAAGCGGCCACTCCAGGGAGGTGGTGTTGCTGTAGCTGTGGTGGTTCTGGGACGCAGGTGACAGTGGGATATAGCTGATGGCTTGAGAAGGCAGCGCTCAGGGGGAGGGTGGGGGGGTTTGGGCCTGTGCCGCTTGGAAGGGCTGTCTGCACAAGGGAGGAGGTATTTGGGAGTAGATGGGGGGGAGGATGCGTTAAGCAGCTGCCTGATCAGGCTGGATGTTGAGAAGAATTTCTTTACTGAAAGAGTTGTCAGGCATTGGAACAGCCTGCCCAGGGAGGTGGCGGAGTCACCATCCCTGGAGGTATTTAAGAGACGGGTAGATCTTGTGCTTAGGGACATGGTTTAGTGGTGTTGATAGAGCTAGGACAAAGGTTGGACTCGATGATCTTGAAGGTCTCTCTCAGCCGAAACTGTTCTATGATTTGGTGATTCTATGATCTTGCTGCTCCCACAAAGGAGATACTCCCGTGGAAATATGCAAAATGTGGAATTTGTAATGGATGAACATTCAGTCTGCTCTAATGTTCTCAGTGTTCTGCAGGGATGAGGCCTGAAGTTTGTAGTAAGAGTTCAGGTTATGATGATCTTAAACTCGTTAATTAAAGTGTAGAGGTAAGGGCTGGAGTTTGTAATGGATGTATGTTCAACCTGATGTGATCTTCTTGGTTTGCTGTCAGTGCCTTGGTGCGTGTTTTGTAGGGGCAGAAGATGGGTTTTGTAATAGACACATGTTCAGCTTGGGAACAATGGTGAGACATTGTGAAAAATGAAGAGATACATTCTGAGTGTCAGTCAAGCACCTTGAGCAAACTGACAGTCTACCCATCCAGGTACCCTGTGATTTGCTTCACCTCTACCAGGCCATTCAGCTAATGAATCTGAATATAATAATCTCAGATGATTCCTACTTAGCTTCCTCAGCTGGAAGCTCTGGTGCCTTTGAGATGTGTGTTACTTTTTGCAAGCTTGTTCAAAGTGGGTAGAAAACCCACACTGAGGACACCTGGGAGATGAATAAACACACATTCATTTGGAATAAACTTTAAACCCAGCAGAGGTCAGCACCATAGCCTGGAGTAAGGCTAAGGAGGTCTAAAGACACTAATTATTTTAGTCATGCAATTGAAATAATGGGAACCTGACAGTATGACTGATAAACAGCTAGAAAATTAATGAGCAGGATGCCTGTCTTCCATCAAAGGACTGCCAAATGTCTGTGCAAGATACTACAGAAGACACTGGCATTATGTGCAGAGCGAAATGCTATTTAAAGATTTGTGGCATGAACTGAACACATGGTGTTGCTAATAACTGGAGCTTGTGTGCCCACTGTGTATGGATGAAGTAATTAATCACTTTAAAATTACACAATGGGAGATTATAATTAATAAAAGAATACATAATATAATGTATGAGGGAGAGGAAACATAACTTGTATCCTTTGGATTCAGGATGCCAGACTGTAGGATCACTTAGAGGTTGTGGGTTTTTTTCATTGTACAACATCGTGCTTGTTTATGATTAATCCAGTTTGAGTTCCCTCAAGTTTCGCTCTGATCCAGGGTGAAAGAAACCATTTTCTGGAAGAGAGGATTATCAAAAGAGTTTGGAGCAGTGTTTGCTGTATCCCAAAGTCAGAGTCCTTGAATACACTGCAGATCCAACAGTTACCAGCAGTCACTGGGGTGCTCATGGTGGCTAGTGGCAGATGCAGAAGAGGCAACTTACGTGAACAATTACAATTATCATCAGTTTGCATCCAGAACATTGACATAACTTCCTGAAGAAAGCCTTCATGCTTTCATGTACTTACTGACATCCCTGGAGGCATTAGACAAGCTTTAGCATAGAAAGTAAGAGAGACAGTGGTGTCTTTACTAGTCCAGTGGTATGAAACCTGGTGTAAGTGAATTTCAGCTCCAAATCTGACCTCAGCTTCCCTTCAAGGCATTGGAACTATCATCGGGACACAAACCTCTGTATTACACAGCCCATCAGCAGACAGATGCTTCAGAAGAAGGTTTGGGACACCTCCTGTTTTAGGCAGATGCTACATAATCTTCCTTCAAGCTTTCTCCTCAACCCTAATGGTAGGAAGTAATTGAGGCCTGAGAGACCTTAAAATTACCTACTGTAGCTGTGTGATAGTCCCTTGTACCCAAACACATTTTCACATACCTTTGGTGAGCCTGCGCTCTGTTTGTTGGGCTGTGATGCTGCCTCCCCTGTTCTGGAGAGCCACGGGCTCTGAAATGCATCTGGCCCCATTTTTAAGAGGTATCTGCTGCAAAAATGTATAGCCTTGTGTTTCCTTTGGGGAAGAGATGATCTCGCTGTCAGGCAGAGTGAACTTCCCTCCTCATGCTGGCACATACTACTTTGTGTTCTCCCACAGAAACTGAGAATATTTGATGAATTGAATCTTCAAAGAGTCAATCTAATCTGTGCCCAGTTGTCGGGCACTATATGTGGGTGTACAAGTCGGGGGCTGAGTGAGGGAGTGTTGGCTTTCAGTGTAGGGCCTCAATATGTTGTTGAAGTATAAATGGTAAAAATAATACAGAAAAGGACTGGGATTTTCCGAGATAAGTAGGGGTTTGGTATTGGAGTCTCCGTTACCAGTAATGGACTTTGATGATTTCAAGAGGCCTTGGATCAACTCCTGTGTGTACTGTCCTAAAGAGCCTTTTGAGTCATAATTTACAGTCCTATTCATGTGCAAAGCAACAGTTTGAGCTCTTGATTTTATTTGACAAACATTTGTAAATGCTTATCTGAATGATGTGCTTTCAGCCTGTTGAAAATCTTACATAGCATGTTCTAGAGCTCTCAATACTTTCCTGAATGCCTTAGAGGGTAAATATTTCTTTGGGGAGCATTAGCACCATTAGCAGCAGCTTCTGCTTTTCCACTTTCTAGGAATTTGATAACCTTCAACTGCATAGACCTCTGAAAATGTCAAACATGAGTAAAGGGAAAAGGACATTATATCTTTTCAATTATAGACTTGGGATATCACAGGAAATGCTAGTTTGTCCCTTGGACAGAACAAGAAGGTTGATGGGATTAGTAAACTGAACACCGTTCATGTGAATCATTTGTGTACTGTCTGCTTTTACAGAACATTACCCATGTAATAGCTGCAGAGAGTTTATTAGTACGTAAGGCAGCAACGTGCACAGTATCCTTATTTGTTGGTGATTTTGTTTCATTATGCTTTCTTTTACAAACTAACCAAATCTGTTAAAGCACAACTCAGCAAGACTTGCTATTTTTTCTGTTAAGTTTTTGTACGTATGTAAATTCTTATCAGTACTACAAGGTTGCATCTTGCTGTCACTGTATGCTGTATTAAAATAGGGTCCATCTACTCGTAAAGATCTCAGGGCGCTGCAAGAACAACAAAAAAACCCCAAATGACCACAAATGTTGTGCAATCGAAGTCCACTCCCTCTTGCTAGTCTATATATGTCTCCTGCTGTGTGTTCAATAGCAAAATCAATCATCACACTAAGGAGCAACAACAAAAAATCCCTTTATAAATGTGTCTTAGCAAATACGAATATGGACTGTAGAATTTTAAAACATTTATGAGCAAATATCCTACCACCTGAATTACACAAAGTTCTCATTTAGAAAAAAAAAAAAAAAAAAGGCAGTATAAAAAAAGGAATAACATCTCATGCAAGAAATAAGGCATTTCCAGAACATATTCTGCTCTAGAAAACTGGAGCAGAAATGGTCAAAGTGAAATTATAACAAGCTCTTGACCTTCCCTGGACCTTTATGCATTTTCATGAAATGATGTAATTCATTATTTCCACTGATGTGTGCAGAGCTGTGGGCCAGCTTACTTTGTATTCATTTATTCAGTCCTGAGTAATCTGTGTTTAATAGAGTGCTGGAGTGTGTCAGAATGAACAATTAAACCTGATTGTTATAGAAGACAACTTGCCATTATTGCCAACATTAGTTGTATGTCCTTTATTTTTTTAATAAAGAAGGCGTGTTGCAAGTTCGGTATATAATCCCCACATTAAAATTGTACACTTTTTTGTTTAGAATGGAAGCATCTCCCACACGCTTGGGAGCACAGTACTTTGCATTGAGCTCTCGATTGATGATGCAGGCTGTAATTTTTTGTCAAGTCTGTTCTGCAAGGATAAGCAGACTGGGAAGACAGAACCAAGCACTAGGAGAGGAGTGGGATGGAAAGGTCAGCTATCCCATCAGCAAGGTTCAAAGTTTTGGAAGAATATATTCTGCGGTGCAGAAAGTGAGTGGTTTTTCTGACTTCTCAAAGGGAAAAAAATGGGAGCCTCCTTCAGGGATAATACATTTGATAAATCCTTTGCTTGGTGGGCAAAAAGAAAAATATCTGGGAGCATTTTAAATGAGTGGGGCAGAATGCATACAGGGAATCCCAGGGAGTGAAGAAGCCATGGAAGAAACAGGCTAGTGAGAGTTACAAAAGAGTAGGGTTGTGTGTATGATTTTTGATACCTTCTTCTAGATGAAATCGTAACTGTTCCAGTGTGGGCCACAAAATCCGAGAGGACTAAAATCTCCCAGAATAGTTCTTTAGTTTAGCCAGTGGGATCCTGTGCCTTTGCAGTAGAAATACCTGAGTTTTATGCTCACTGAAACCTTAGCGTTTCAGCAGCGTAATTACAACTTTGAATTATAGTGTTTGAATATATGCATGGATATTATACAATTCTTGTGACCATTTGGCTTTTCTCATGAAGGTGGCACACACATCTCCATGAATTCCATGAGCAGGAAGGGTCAGCAATTGGAAATGGATCAAGAAGTGAGCCTGGTAAAGCGCCTGGGTGGTCCAGATTTCAGTGCAGGCTGGATGAGCATGCAGGTGGCTTTAGTTTTGTTTGCGTTACTGTCTGGTGTGATTCATCCTCCGCACCTTCTTCATTTGGATAGTTACAGCAAAGCTATGTGTGCCAGTCTGTGCCATCTTCCCAACAGCCACGTCAGGAGGCTTCGCTCATTTGGATGAGTTTTGCTGTTGTCCTTGTACCCAAATGTGTGCACTGTCCTCATCCCTCCTCAACATGGATAGCCGTGATGCTCAACACGTGCCAAGGCAATGAAGAAGATCCTTTGAAACCTTCCATTGCGTTGCACCACTGGACAGGGGAATAGCAATAAGAGAGGAACTGCAAGTGTTTGGGGCCAGCCTGCCACCAAGGCACTGTCAGCTTCCTTTGTTCTCTCTAGTCAATGGGGCAGTGGCCTTTGGAAAACCTGGAGTGTCTCATCTTTCCTTTTTCTTAGTGCAAGCTGCTGAAGTGGTCACAATGGGTAGTGCCCTGTCACATAAATGAAAGTGAATATGTGGAAGCAGACCAGATCAGCTACAGATCAGCCATTAGCTGATATCTCAAGTAATCACCAACCACGCACTGCCATTTCCATGCCCTGTAGGTTGTCAAGAACCGACAATGTTGCACAAAGCAGGTGGGGCGGGGGAGTGTGCATAAAGATCAGTGAGAACAAAACATTTGAATGCTGAAGGTACCAAATGCAGGACTGTTTGCCAACAGCTCCCTGCCCTGGAGTGTTCAGAAGGAATGAGAAGATATTTTGTGTCAAGAAGCAGGTGGCTGGAGAAAGTCCTAAGAGAGCCCTGTGATCTTGTGTCATCAGCTGTGCCTGTATTTGCTCCTTGGTGCAATGAAGCCTTATGAAGTAGCAGCAGGAGTGATGTCTGGTGTTTATGTGCTTATGCATGTAGCCAGCTATGAATTTTTAAGACTGCAGAATGAAATTCATTTTGCAATAATGAAGATTTTATCTGAGGTAACAAGAACACCAACTCAGTGTTTCAATTCGAGGGATGACACAGATAAAGCAAGCCTGCAAGTAACAAACCAGATAAACACGAATAGGTCAAACCTGTTCTGTTAACATTGTGAGATATACAAAGTTATGAGAAAGGAAGTGAAAAAGTGCAAAGCGCTTATCAGCACAGTGCATAACATCTCATGCATAGAAAACCATAGCGCTCATTCTTTTCCGTTGGCTCCAAAAAAGCTACAAAAACCAGCACTGGAGAAGTCACAAGTTACATCTTATATAGTTGTGCACACTGGGTCAAATATTGCAGAGGATTAGCAGTGTGCTAGACGAGGTAATAGCCCTTCCACAATGACTCCACCTGGACATTTCTGGTTGTTTATTTCATTGCTGGTTCTTGCAATGTCTTTCACGTTTCAGAACCCTTCAGGACCCGGTATCTTCTCTCAGTGGAAAATACTGCTTGTTGAATAATGTTAGTGTACCAATTAGCACAGATTATGTTTTACAACTGACCAGTCAAACCACAAATGATTCTTTCCTAAGCTAAAAATGGTGCCTCACTTCCCCCAAAATGCACATTTGAATCCCTAGCAGCCCATCAACCATGGTGATGGCAGGACATGTAAGCAGATTGCTTTCAAGGTAAACAGCAACTCATTGTCTCTTATATGTCCAGCAAAGACAAATTTACAATCAGCAGACTACATACTGCCAGCTGAAAGCACAAGAGCTATTAAGGATTATAGAAGATTCTCATTGGACGTGTCTAGCAGATTAGCACAGTTGTTTAGAGCAGGTGTTTTGTTAATTGTGATATATTCAGAACTGCACGCTGTGTTTGAAATGACCCTTAAATGGCCACCTCACACCAGTGAGATGAGAAGATGTAGTGCACTGAGCTGTGAAATAAAGCAAGGAGGGAGGATGACCGTGGCCCAAGACCTATTCACCTGTATTCATTGCCAGTATTGTCAGGGCAGGTTTTTTTTTTATATGCCCCAAATATTTGATTCTATTTCTAACCTTTCTTTATGGTTTATTATTTAGTATTTTGCAAAATGACTTAAGCTGCTTTTAACGAAGCTTGTAAAATAATTTTGAATGAAACTGTATCAGCCCAAAAGGTAAAATTTATGTGGGTCGGAGATGAGAAGCTCTTTGGTCATTTCTTTGTTCTTTCAAAAAGTGAATAATGCTACATTTGAAGCAAGTATTTCCACACACACCCCCATCATATGTAGAAGCACTTAGACTGTGTAAAAGGGACTTCAGACTGCTGCAATATGTAGATCACAAGATGTCAGAAACACCGTGTAGCAGAAAAGATGCTGAGACAGTTACTAGCAGGGTCTGTGGCTGATGGCACACATTGACTGTAACAGTGAGAGTTACTTTTAAGGAAAAATTAAACCAGAAGGGGCTAATAAAGCCCTCAGCTCCTGTTGCAGCACGTGGCTGCCGGCGCAGGTGCCACTTGCTGATTTGCTCTGCCTGGAGTGGCCAAAAGCTCAGGCCTGGGGAGGGCAGGGGGCATCTGCTGAGTCCCAGCCCCGCAGGCAGCAGCAATAGGAGAGCAGCCCAGGTCAGCGCTGCCCTGAGAGAGCCTCTGGGAAAGGCAGGCTGCAAGAGTGCGGAGGCCGGGCTCCTAGCAATGCAAAGGCTGAGGAACAGTAAGGCACCAAAAATCACAGGATAATTGCAGTTTAACTCATGAATTAAAACTGATTTCAACAAACAGACTGCCTGAGAACACTGAGTTCACAAAAGAAGAAAGCCCTTTCCTTTTGTCTTTCTCCACTCAGAATATTTTGATGTGTTTCTTTCTGAATTGTGTCTTCAGACAACTTTTCCTTTTAAAAATAAATAAAATGGAAAAAACATTAAATGCTTGGAATTGAATATTTATTCAGTCCCCAATTTTTTTTCCCATTTGTTTACTTTGTTGGCTGACAAACAAAGAAATCCATTTTTCACGCAGCTCTAGTACAATATTAATCATCATGAGTACAAACAGCAGAGTCTAAGCCCATGTGTATTCATACTGTGTTATGCTGCTTCATGCTTCTGCATACTGAGTGGTACCTACTCCAGAAGTAAAGAAAATGAGGCTGTGTGTGATTGAACGTGTGAATAAGGCTGGCAGTTTCAGGTCAGTTAGCTACTCTTGGGATCTCAGATATTAACATTGTTATTTTGGCCTAAAGAGATAATAACAGCAGTTCTCTTCTAAATACATAAACCTTACTCTTTTTTCTCCTTCTTTTTTTTTTTTTTTTTTTTTTTTCAGAAGTTTTCAAATGTAACCATGTGGCTGAAAGCTCGCTGCAAGGTAAAGGAAGAGATACAGATTTTAACAAGGCAATACATGTGGAAGATGCAAACCAGATTTGATGTGCAGGCACAGAAAGGTTTTGCAGTTCAGAGCATTCCAGGAAGTTTGCAATGCAAGGAGAAATGTATATTGCCCCTTCCCTGCTTAGGCTTCATTCTGGGTATCAGGAAGGCTTTTCACCACAGTGCTGAACAAGAGCATCTTCAGGGGAAAAAAGAAACAACAGTAGGGTTTAGCTTTTGAGCTGCAAGATCTGCTCTCTACAGACACAGGCCACTCTATCCTTAAGCACTAAACTGTAAGCTAATAAAGTGAAAGCATTCAAGTTTCCTTCTGTCATGTGTTCAAATGTTCAAATTCAGTAACCAGTTACTAGTTATCAGTAGTTTGTTGCTTTTTCCCAGAAATCCCAGGAAGATGGGTAAGGGTCAGTGAAGGTAGATCTGTAACCAAAGAAATGGCCCAATTTACCACCCTGTTTTCTGCAGGCCGTCTCAAAATTTGGGTTAACTTTCATTACTGAAAGCAGAATCGAAGATCCAGAACTTAAAATTCTACTGTAAAGGACAAACAGTCATTTTAGAAGCTGAAACAAAACAATAGTTAAGTACACTGAAATAACAAACTTGTCTCACAACTGAGTCTCAGACCTGAGCTGTAACAATAATGCCTCTACTGTAAAAGGGCAGAGTAAAGGTGTTAATTAGTTACTGTGATGTCTCAGAGCTGCATTAGTGTTTCAGTGTAGCTGTTTATAGTTAGGGCTATGTCCACCAGTAGCTAGTATGTGGAAGCTGATGCTGAGAATAGATTAATAGGAAGAGCAGTGGTTGTTTCAGAAAGCTTTCTGCTACCCAAATGTGAAAAATTTCTGCTTGTTATTTCTTTCTCTTCTAATAATCCAGGGGATTTGAGGCTCTGCCTTGGGCAATGGGATATGCATAAAGTCCACCAGCTGATAAGCAGTCTCAAGAGGCATCATGCCTAAGGCTGTGTTTCAATAATACAGTAAATTCAGTTTTCGATCTCCTAACATAACTTCAAAAACGTCACAGCTATGTGAGCTGATATCAGCCACACTGCTGCTTCAAGTTTGTTTAAAAATACTCAAATAGGTGAACTTGTTGCATCAGACTTCACACTGCCTCAGATTCTGCCTGTCTGCAGCACGCTAATTGTTAAAGCAGGAGCATAATCCTAAAGGCAGGTATTCTGGCTAAGGATCCAGTTTCACATTACAGTGACCTCATAGGACCAAGAGGCTGCTGCTAAAAGGATAGTTCTGCTCCTCCTTCTCCTGTCCGCAGCTCACTGCCACTGCCAGGTATGACATCAGCATAGGGGCACTATTTCCAGCACAAAGAAGGGTGCAGGAGGATGCACAGGACTGGGGGCCAGAGCAGTAAAGCCTATTTTGGCGACAGCCTGCAGTAGCATCAGTGAAACTAGTGTGAAACCACACCCTAAACTCAGCAGAAGGTCAATAACACATATGTGCTTGAATCAAATTTAAAATGCTGTGCTGGTGGATCCAGGACGTTCAGTATTGACGACTGCAGAACCACGGGAAAGGCACCTCAGTGAGTCAGAATTCTTCTAGTGCACCCTATTTGCTGCCAGCGGGGAGTCTTCGTCAGTGCCTTGTCTAGCAAGTAATTACTACTGCGACTCTGCACTTTCTTCACTGGTGACAGTGACTACCTTCTGGACGAAATTCTGCTGGAGAAAAAGTGAGCACCACTGTAGAAGTCAGAATCTGCTTCAAGCACCCACCTAAGCTCATTCAGAAAGACTTTATTAAAAAAGCAAACTTTAGCTCTCCAATCTATGTGTCAAAGCACAGCCCAGAAGCTGTGGGGTTTTGTTTCACAATTACAATAACTCTTTAGCACCAAATTGCTCAAGCCTCTTTGTTAGTTTCTGAAGTCATGCCATTTATTCACAAATATCATCCTGGTTTCTTGAATGCAGCTGTCAAGAAACAAACAAAAAAATAAATAGACCAGACTTTGTCCAGGTTCCCCCCACCCCCTTTTTTTTCTCCACCTTTCTTGACATTTATAAACTGTTATAAAACTTTCTGCCAGGAAAATATAAAATACATTTATAGTATAGTTTTTTTGTTGATTACAAAAACATGGTTTCAGCAGCAATAAAGCAATAGGCTTGTAAATCTCCTATATATACTTGGTGTTCATTAAGTTTAATGGAGTGACAGTTACCACTCTGCAAAATACAGTATTTTCAAAGGAAGATGCAACACACATTGTTTCCAAGCCCGTTTCTTATGGCAAGTCAGTCAGTTGTCACACTAAATCTTAAGTGGAGATTGATGAGGATTGTTGGGAATATCATATTTGTCGAAGAGGTGCTGGGTCACTCAGTCTTTTATTTTTCAAGGGCACTTGTTAGACAGTATCAGTTACAGTCCCTGCACCAGTGATTATTTTGGCCAGTATGCAAGCTCTGTGCTCCTTTACACATGTTGTGAAGTTCCAAGCATCCCGCCTAAGGTTAACCAGCTGCCAAGTGATCTTAGCTACTGTTGATATGACATCAGCAGTTTGTCTGTATCCTTCGCAATGAACATTATTCACTGCCGCTCACTAGCAGCAAAAGTCATTTTTCGCAAGGAAGATTTCCAAGAAGCAGACTCCAGTGAACCATTGACTTGGTGTTTGATATTCATAGTGAGTGCTTCATTGCTTCAAACATACTGTATTTGACTCCTCATTAGAAGACAGACCATTCCAAATTACAAAGAAGAGAAATAATGAGATGTACAGTGACAGGGCAAGAAAGGGATCAAGAATGTTTCTACTTCTGTGCAGATATACACACAAGGAATTAAACATTAGTATTAACTATTAACAACATGTCGCTCATATGGGAATTGCTGATTTGATTCCTACCAAAGACTAAGGAGCTTTAATTGTAGAGCTAAGAGTTTACCTTTCTAAGATTTTGAATCAAATGGCAGAACTTGACTTCAAGACACTGGAGTTTAGTTAACGCCATTCTTCCAAAGGAAATAGAGGTTGGTGGGGAAAGATGGTGCGCTAAACCTTCGTCTGAAAACCATGTCTGTAAGGTCGTGGTCCCACAAGGAGAATATGGCTTTGGCTTGGCTTTGCTTGGCCACCTAGTCAAAAGCCAGTTCCAAAGGCTAAGCCAGAAAGCTGTTGAAAATGTATGACTACTTTGAGCATAGAGCTGTGGTAGCAGTAGCTACATTTTTTTATGGGTTCATATAGCCCCCTTTGCAGCCCGGGTAGTATATGCTTGCAGCTGCCTGCAGAAGGAAATGTCATAGAATCATAGAACCGTAGAATGCATTGGTGTGGAAGGGACCCCCAAAGGCCATCTAGTCCAACCCCTGCAGTGAGCAGGGACATCTTTAGCTAGGCTGGGTTGCCCAGAGTCACATCAAGCCTGATCTTGAATGAAGGTGGTCAAATGACCATTATAGCCAGTGAGTATTAGATCCCACTGGTGTACATGGGGATTCTGGAGCGTTTTCTTCATCATGCAGTATTAGTCCATAGGCTAGAAGAATCTGAGCTTCGATCAAGTGTCAGTGTAGGCAGGAGGTGTGTAAAACCTAAAAATGAGCAAGGATCTTTGTCCGTTAAACTACAGAAAGAAGCAGGAGCTTTAGTTGTTGTTGCAATCATCTGGGCATGTTCTCTACCTTCAGTTTCTCTCATTTTCTTGTTTCCACAGAGACCTGTAGTGTTTGTTTCTGGTTTTTGTATTAACACATCAGGTTTATTTTTAATTCCGTTTCAGAGTGACTCTTAAAATAAAGCAAATCCTAGCAATAAAAATTAATTAAAAGAACAAAAATCCATCACTTAAAAAGAGGAATAGTGTATACTAAGGTTTCAAATAAATGTTCAGGAGTAGATACAATTTTAAAGTAATTACATTTTAAAACCCTACAAGAAAACCCTTTTTCCTCTCCCCCAAATGAATATTCTGCAAAGTTGTCTCCTTAGTGAAATTTCAAAGTCACCAAATGCATGGCTATTTAATGGAAAATGCTTTCAATCTGTGTCTGAGGAAGAATGCACTGGGAGAGTATTGTTCAGATAAATACGATGAGCCAAATCCTGAGATTAGTAAAGTGGCATTGTTAATTGTCAACATGATGCTGAATAGACAGAGGCACTTAATTGTTGTGTTTGTGCTCCATTGAATCATTGTCTCTTTGTGTTGTTTTTAATTTGCTTTCTACTGTAACTCATGAAACTTACATTACTGCCATTAAGGTGAATTTTTTGAAGCTGCATCTGCTCATTGGTTTGCCGATTCCCTCTCTTGAAATTAGATTGATGTAGTGTTATATATTCATTCCAATCTAATGACTTTTCCAGAGCCCTAGAGTAAAGAAAATGGGTTTCATTAATTTCCCTAATAGCATCACTGAAAGACATGTAATGTGTGAAGTTAAAACTTCTTTTGTTTTTAATCTCTTAATGATCTCTTTTCCCTTTGTTCAGACTATCCTAAGTTTTACAAAAATAGAGAGGAATGAAAATGTCTCTTGGTGGATTTGTCAGGGAAGCGAGACTTCAACCATTTTGGTGGAAATGTTTCATGGCATCTTTATGTTCTCTACTGATGTTTATTCCACTATTCGGTCCATTTATTGCTCCATAAATTGCAATGTGTATGGTTTCTTTTATTTTTTTCCCATCCCAAGGAAAATGAAGACCAAGCTGCTCAACCGCATCCTATTTGGCATCCTGAATTTGTGACTTGTCTCTGGATAAAAGTCTAGAAGTACCATTGCAATAACAAGAGTTATTTTCATTGTAGTGAAAGCAAGATCTTCACATGTTTCATTTCTCCTGACCTAACTTCACAGTTGGTGAACCCAGTTATTTGACACACAAAGTTTTTACTAAATGTTCTCTTTGCTGTTATGCTTTGCCTTGGACAGCATGAAAAGGGATAAATACCTTCAGAATAGGCTATCTGAACCTCCGGTGTGAACCAACACCAGAAATTAGGTGTTTTCATATCTTAGTTGCAGGGTAAGGAATGAACAATCTTTGTTTTGAGGTGGCCCTAATCGTAATTCATCAGAGGAGTTTATTCAGTTGAAAGTTAACAGTCAAATATAAGCTTCATCAGTGTCATGGCCAATAGTCTATGATCATTTCATGTGCCTCTTTTTGTACAAATTTAGACTTACATTTTGGACAATGACTGAAAACTGGGTGATAAGTCACTGTCCAGTGTTGTAAATGTTTCCCATGCTTATTTGCATCATGATTGGGATTTCATTCCAGAGAAAGTGGAACCTTCTCTTGCGATGTAATTGTAAAGTTCTCTTGAGTCCCACTTTATGTATGTCATGGGGTTTAGCTACATCGTGCCACAGAGTGAGATACGGTGATCTCCAGAATTCCTCAAATCAACATAATTTGAATAACAACATGACTGCCCTTATTTAAACACTAGGCTTGTAGACTCTGGTATGGCCTTGAATGGGAATTAATATTTATTGACTCAGGAGCGTTAGAGTGCCACACAGAGCCAAGTCAGGATTCAAGGCAAATCCCAGGTATTGGGGATGTTGCCAGCACTGCAGAGACTGTTAATCTTGAGCATTGTGGACAAAGGACCACTCTTTCCTCTGTGGTATAATCCTCAAGGACAACAGACAGGAAAATGTGCCTCACCTCTTTTTTTTTTTACACCTGGACTGAAGACAGTAAATCTAGGTTAGTTGGGAGATGCAATGGGCATTTCGTGTAGACAGTTCTAGTCCCAATACTTCATTGGCAACTCTATGTCTGGCCATCATCAGACTATACTGAAGTTAAGAATTGAGTCCAAGCTTTGTCATTAAGCACTAATGTTGTGAGACAGTCACCCACTTGGTAAGTATATCCTCTAGTCATCGAGAAGGCAGTAGAGGTAGAATAATGAGCAATAGTGTTTGTGCATTACACATCAGATTTTTTGATGGGGAGAGGGAAAAGTGAGTGGTTATTTACCTCTTATGAGATATTCCTGACTCTTGAATTTGGCTCTATTATTGTTTCCAAAACTATCTGAAAAGTTTCTCTCTCATCAATTGAGCATGCTTCAATGTATGTATCCAACTTATCTAATTTACTAGCAAAGGATTTTCTGATTATGTTTTTCTAATTTGCAAGTTCCAAATTTTAGCACAACTTTTTTTATGCCATTTAGCTAATCCTTTTCAGTGAAAATTCAGTGGTTTGGAGAGTGGTAAGCACCAACTGACCTACTTTTCCTATTATTTACTTGCTAAATTATGTTCTACAGAAGCTTCCTTGATGTGCTCTCCGGTCAACTCCTGCATGTTCCAAATTTGACAGAAGAGTCAGCTCATTAGTGCATTGTCTGTGCTTGTGTAGGAAGAATATCATCCTATTTTAGCATGATGTGTCTGACATTTTCTTTCAAATGGTGTAATACAGCAAGAAAAACTAATGTTGAACTTGCTCTGCTCGCCAAGTGTAATGGAAAACTGTAATTATACCATCCTGAATCCATATCCATTGTGCATTTTGTTAGAAGTCCCACAAGTCTACATTACACACTAATGAGTATTTCAGTTATGACCTAAAGGAAATGAAATTTGGGAAGGTTTCTCAACAGAAAGACAGGCAGAAACTCCTCAATTCTTAGTATTTGGTTCATACTTATGAGTTACAATGGAAAATTGACAGTTGCAGGTAAATCTCACTGTATGAGGCCATGCATTCCTTCAACTTAGTTATGTCATATTGTGATTTGTGATGATCCAGGCAACTTTTTTCTTCATTTAATGTTATGAAGTTCTCCATGTATTTCTCTGTAACAGCTTTGACCAATTACCTTATTGACATATGCCTTTACACGTTCAAATATTTTATAGTTATTGATTCCTATATCCATAGGAATAAATGTCATAATATCCACTTTTAGGTGCTCCCAAAAGTAAGAGACATCCACAAGAATGAAGATATATTCAATAGGACATGAAGAAACTGGTCTTCAAGAAACAGTTTTGGACCAGGGACAAAATGTCCCTGCTTAGCAGTAGTACAACATGTCCAGCACCTGCCCAAATCTCAGTCAGTTCCTTCACTGTTTTGCTATGGAAAGTATTTCCTACTGATCTACAGAAGCAGTAAGTGATTTCCATCTTACTCCAAAGAACTGGGCCGATACTGGCCATCTTGTCAAGGTATTGCAAGAGGAGGAACTTGAACAAGAGTTCCTTCTTCCTTCTGCTTCATGTGGAGAATTATCTGCCTTATGAAGATGAGAAGCATACTGAATTTTTAGCTATTGTAATTTTACACAAATGTGGTACCAAAATTACAACCATGCCCAATACTTTTCATGGGAAATTCAACTAAGTACTGTCTTGCATATGTCTGAGTTTTATTTGTCTGTCCTTACTCATATGTCTGTAAACATTTTGCTGTATTTAACCATCAACCAGATGCACAGATTTTACTGCTCTTCATTGCTCTGTGCCTTTATAGATTGTATCTTCAACATCTAACAATTTTCTGAGTTATAAGGACACTTCAAAGTGGCATAATTACCAAAATTTCTACCACAGTCCAAGCCTTCTTAAAAAAATGTCAGCAGAAGTAAAAACACAACACTTTTTTCTCCTAGATTTTTTTTGACTGAAGACACACTTGAAATTGTGTGAAATGGTATTTGCCAAATTCTGTATCATGTCAGATAGTGGTCGCTCTCAGATCTGAAGGAATAAAATTCTGAAGTGTTAATATTTTCTGTGCTTTAGCTTTATTTACCACATATGTAAGTTAATGTACATTGATCACGTTAGGTTACACCATATTCCTATACTTTAGCTACTGAATTAAACAGTCACTAGGATGTTTGTGGTGCCTTTCATTTCTAGCAACGGAAGATGTCTCAAAACTGCCGTTTTCAGTCATTGTTTTGAGTCAGGATTTGGAGCATTCTCAGCGGATGAGGTATTTGCATTTGGATATCTAGTTTGTGTCAGAACTTCACAACAAAATGGAAGAGTTCTTTTGAGTCCATAATTGAACACTTCTCTCACACACTAAGATTTTGGATCTACCTCCATTAGAACTAGAGTAATGAAGATAACTGAGAGGAACAGGGTAGTATTGTCTTAATGCAAGCCAATTTTTTCTGGAATCTTTAAAGTCTTTCTGAAAGCACAGTACAAAGGTAAGGATGTGGGCATAGCTATACTTCTGTCATGTTTTTGGTCTTTCCAAATGAGGTGATCTCAAAAGTTGCCTGCTCCATTTTTCCTTGCCTCAGGGTAGAATCTTGTGAGGGGGACTTTGGCACCAGGGTAGAGCAGTTCTTCACTCTGTATTCCTGACTTCTAGGTTTTTCTTCTTTTTTTCAGAGTTAAACCAGCTGTCAGGGATAGCTGTCTTAAAACAAAAGCATTTTAAGAATTGGAATAAAGCATTACAGGGGATTATTTACAATTGCAAGAAGCCATCAATCATATTCACTTTCACAGGAATGTATTCTTTATTAGAAGCCGAGTTTGATAACTTTCCTCTTAAGTTGCAGGATAAGAAACAAAGCAGTTCTCCGTTGTTTGGTTCTCTCAGCCGTTGGTGAATACCAAGGAGTATACAAGAGTTTTTCACTGTAAGTATATGGGGCCACAGTTGGTCTGGCTTCAATGTAGGCCACTGTTATCAAAGGATAAGTATTTTACTTGGGGGTTTAATTTTTTGCTGCCAGCCAAGGGCAGCACATTTACAATCAGAGTCATATCTGTACTTACACTACTGCACCCATCTCTGCTGAAACAGAGCACGAAAAAATTGCCATGGACATCAGTTCACTGCTAATCTTTGTCACTGATCACATCGGCTGATAGTGCTACAAAAATACTGATACGGGCTGCAGGTTTAATATCTCAAAAAAGGATTCCCTGCAGAGATGTGTCAGCTTTATCAGCCCTAATTTAGATAGTAGCTGAACCATCTGTACTTGATTTGTGTAGACACAGAAGAATAAAAATCAGTTAGCAGGCAGTTTACTCACATCCCATTTCTCAGCTGCATTGGCCGAAGTCAAGTGACTGCAACCTCACAAGTAAGAAGAGACTTAATTTCTTTTATGAACCTAGATTCATATGCACTGTATTTTCATCTCAGCCCCACAGTGTGTATGCTCACAAGGAGATTACTAAAACGAATAAAATTCATTGGAGATAGAAAAGTTAAATGATCTGAAATACATTTTATATGAGACTTTCATTTTTCAATAAACCTTCAGAAAACAAGTCTGTCTGTTAGAGGAAGGAATATATTACTGCAGTGCAGGAGGTTTCAATAACTTCAGCCATTCACAAAGGATTATTGAGACATTTATGACTGAGGGAAAATGTTCCCCGTCAAAATAAACTGAGATATGTTTTCCAAGATGCTAGTCCAAGCAACTGCTTGAGGGGGTCAGAAAACTTGCTTGGGAAGTGCTGTGCTTTAGCAGGGTCTCAATGGCTCTCAGTGAAATGCAGTTATATGAAATGTTTGGTGTTGGACCCGATACAAATAATTTTGTACATCGCCTCTGCATCCTGTGGTGCATTTCTGTTCTTCTTCTTCATAAATCATATCATATCTTTGGCCTTTGACATCCCCATCCTTTACAGACCTACTTTGGTATAAAAATCATGACTCAAAGTTCACTTCTTGATCCTACATGAATCAGTTTTTGAACACTGGCTGGTTTCAGCTCAGTGGGATGTATGCAGTTCAGTCCTCATGCTTTGGATTTTCAGTTGATTTTTTCCATTATCCCATGACTGTCTAATGTAAAATAATTGTTGCTCTTCAGAGCAGAGCCAAAAGCCACTGTGCTGTCTCCCAGTTATAAATGTTTCTAGCATAGGCACCCTAAGCACAAGATAGAAGCATTTCCCTTCTTTTCTCTCCTGAGACTTGTGGGTTTTTTAGCTGGACTGTAGTTTGAATCCAATGTAGACGGCAGCACCCCAAGAGCAGCTTTGATTCAAGGGCTTAAATTGCTGCAGGAGGGGCAGAAGTTGAGCCAGCTTCCCTTGACTAGCTCCCAACAGCCCATCTTATAGCACCTGGGCTTTCAGAGACTCCAGGAACCTCATGGATCAAATTGCTGGGGCCAAGAAGAATTGAGCACCCAAAGGACCTACTCTCTGTCTGGGGCTAAATGGCATTCCTAGTACAAGAAAACTGACATAAGGATAGAAATACACCCCAGACAGGTCACTTAACTGAAAGGCCATCTGTCTTTGAACTTCTTTCTTCCCTTTTGAAATGGTTTTGAGGTAAAGAATATGTTCTGTTTACCCTTTCCCCAACTTTGTGTATGAGTTCGCCACTGTATCCTGATCTTCAAACAATAAAGTTTATCTACCTCGGCATACATAGGTGCAAAATTAATTTGTGTCTTCTGCCATATTTATGAGTTGTAGTCTCTCAAAGAAGTTCCTGTTTGTGCCTGAAATTTCTATTAAATATTACCTGTGCAAGAAAAATTGCACCAGTTTAACATGATGTACTTCAACCAGTTTATCTCTTATTTTAATTGCTTGGCTTAGCTTACAAAGGGCCACAAGCTAAATCAGTTTAAGGGAGATTTAAACTTGTTCAAATACATTTAATGGGAGAACGTGCACTGATTTAACATAAGTGATCTAGGTTTGAGTCACTTAAACTTATACAATGCCTGTGTATAGATAGACAAGGTCTTCAGCTCTGCAAAGACATGACATTAGAAAGGTGAATGGCATTCCCTCTGATTATTTGAGGACTCAATCAATATACAGGATATGCTTAAAGATCTTGTTTGTTTTGCCAAGAATACCTAGAGAACATAGTGTATTTTACCAGAGTAGAAGGAGAAAACAGGGAAAGTCTTAAAATTTAGCATTTGAAAAATAACCAGTCTGTATGTTTAATTAACAGTTATCAAAGCTTAAATGACCCCAGATCTCTCTGTTGAATGACAGTGCAAAGTATCTCAGTGGATTTTGGCAGCACAGAGGTGTGCTGCTGGGACAATGTGTACATTCCACTGTGAAACAGACACTGCAAATTAAAAATCTGAGCCTACTTCTGTAGAAATTAATGGGACTTTTGTCATGACTTCAAAGAGAGCAGGGTCAGAAATCAAATTTCTCGCTATGTTGACTCTACCTTCATTAGTGGCAGAGGGTGAAGGAGAGGAGCAGAGGAATGACTTTTTATTTGGATCTTACCATCTTTGCTTTTCCCTAAATAGTCTCCCTTTAATTTTTCAAATTTAAATTACTTCTGAAACATACCTCAAAATGAGAAGCACATGTAGGGTGTATGACATAGATAGTTACCTTTCTAGGTAAGAGAATTTTCTAGGTGGAGACTGAATTAGCCTGCCATCTTGTACGATTTTTTCTTCCTCTGCTTCTTTTTAAAGAGCTATTTATAATCACTGACAACTAGAAAAGAAATGTAGAACAGGACATCAAATGCCCAGACTTTGCTTAAACGTCAGATGTTCATTTCTTACGGAGAACTGATGGACACCTTGTCTATGTCTTTACTTAACTACTGTTAGAGTGTGGGACACTGATATAAAAGGAACCTTTGAAAAAAACGATTTTTTTTTTTTTATATAACCATGACCTTACATCTAAATTTAAAAAAAAAAAAAAAAAAAAAAATGAGATCAATATTCTGGCTTGATTACTAACAGCAGTTCGTAATTAATTTAGCTTCTTTTTTCAGTAAGAATATATGCATCTAGTTTGTAGACTTCAGGGCCAACTCAGGTTACCAGTGTGGTTTTAGCTTTTGTAGCACAGCCAAGAACATGTCTATAGGCATATGCAGAATGACACTTGACAATTCATTCTTATGTGGTGCTGGTTTAGAGAGTATGTATCTTCCTGGTTTAATCACTTGATTTTGTCTCAGCTATTAGCCTTAATAAAAGATTGTAACAGTGAACCAAATCCAAGTATGTGCCTCCTCTGGCACTTTTCTGTTTGAAGCACTTGCTCATTCCATTCTTGAACAATCAAAACCCTCTGTGGCCAAATGTATACTCAACAGCTTGTCCTTTTTTTATCTCAGTGGGCCAAGATTTGTCTCACAGAGGAGGCACCACCGTCCTACCATCTTATAAGGCCTGGTCAAAAATTCATAATTACAAAGCAGAAAGGGCAACCTTGTCAGAAAAATGAGACCTTGTATTATTAATTACTCACCGTAGTTTTCACAGCAGAGATTCAGATTATAAACAAAGGATGCAGCCTATTTGGGGGGGGGGGGGGGGGGATAAGATGTATTTTAAATGTTACTTCATCATCCTACTTGTCAGACTGTTTTTTCTGTCTCTTCCACCTTGTAATCCTAAATGGTAGAACTCTCTGGAACATGCACAATATGATATCATGCCTGGCATAATCTAACACAAAAGTTAGTCTGTTCATAGGAAATGTCAGCTTAGTGATTTTAATGAGGGAATGAGATATTAAAAAGTGACAGAGTGCCAGTTTTAGCAAAGAAAAATTACATGCAAACAGTACCACAACCACTTTTCAACAGGTTCAGAAATATCCTGTAAAGTGTGACGCACTCGGGTGCTTGCTGGAATAACATCTCATGTTTCATGATGCGCTGGAGAGCACAGCCACCTGGTTTTGAAGCTCTTTATGGAAGAAAGGATCAATGCTTTTGATGAAAAATCCCCCTTCTGGGACTGAAAACTGTGGTGTGTGATTAAAAATAATTCACCTAAGAATTTCACACAGAAAGGAAAATCTTGCAAGGGAATGTAACTGCCTTTGGCACAGACCTTGGCTGCTTTCACCTAAGCACAGACCTTTAATGACAACTGTTCTACTTCATCACACACATACCTTTTTTCACAGTGAAGGAACTTCCATCATTCCCTTGGGCTAATGCAGATGCAAGGCGTTTGCCCTCCGTGCTGCACTCATGAGGTCTAGCGACACACCACACAGCAGTGCCTAAACTTCAGGAAAATCTGTGCAGAGCACTTGTCTTAACAAAATATATTTCTGCTGAAATATGCTTTCAAAACCAAAAAGTTTTATGGAGAGAGCAGTTCTGATGGAGCTTTTGAGAAGAGGAAACCTAAAATCACCTGAATTTAAAATCTGCCCATTTCCAACTGAAGAGTTTTCAACCTGACGCCCCTTGGGGAATATGCTACAGAGTGGACAGAGGGTAGCAAAAACCAATTTAGAAGCATCAAAATTGTTATGAAATGAAACCTTTTTCCTTTAGCTATTCCAGTCTGTCCTGTAGCATTGATTTCATCTTGGCATTGCTTTTTCTGTGCCTATTTACATGGGCCTGGAGTTAACAGCTCTGTCCTCTAGTATATTTGAGAGATCATGAGTAGACCAGCTACAACCCTGACAGGTTCTTCTTAATTCCAATTTTCAACATGCAGTATGATATCTGTAGACTAGCATTCTTAATCTTTTTAAATTTACAATTTCAAAAAAAAAAATAATCCTTAGTTATCTTTTTAGGGACTTTTCCTAAGTGGACTGCATAGCTATAGGGTTCTGCATATCATAAGGTGAAAGCAAGTGCTGTAGGTGGAAAATCTGTCTTTTCTTCCCCTAAGATTGCTTTGTGAATGAGGTCTTTTCAGATTAGTTTTGAGATGAAGACCAAGGAAAGTCAACACAGAGAGTTGGAGAGCGTGGCAGATCAAAGTTTTAAAAAAAAAAAAATATCAAAAAAAGCTCTGAGGAGAAAAGAACTTTTTTGACCTGCCCCAAAAAATTCTGTTTACCTTTGGTATCCTATGTTTGCAACCACAACTAAGAGTAGCAACTGTCCTAAAGAACAGAAATTCATTGGTGGGAATGAAAAGGCTGTGGCCGAACAGGTGAGTGAATGCATCTGTTACTTCTACACAGACCACTGGCCTCTACACCCCTGTTCAGTCCCACTGTGTAAATCTTCACAAGAAGGAAAAAAACCCTCTGATTTTGGTGGTTTTCCTCCTCTCTATTAAAGGTCAAGTCATTTCTTTTCATCACTGAATAGATTATTTCTTGCCTTAAGAGCTTTTCTAGTTTAGGTGATGTTGTCCTATGAAAAACCAATTTTGCATCCTTGAGTTCATAAACTCCTGGACCTGTCTGTAATGTCTTTGCTTCCCACTTTAAGAAACCACAGCTGAGCACCCTATAGCATGATATGGGTAATATTCTTGTCAGTCAACATGCTGTCAATGAAATCCTTGTTTCATTAGTTTGGTTTTATCCTTTCAGCAGGAATAGTCATCTTCCTTACAATCAAATTTTACAGTGTCAAAGGTCGTGCTTTCTTCATTCGGTCTTCATGGTCCTCCTTATGGAAAAGCCCCTCTCAAGTGAGGCCCACACAGTAACTGGCACATATCTTTCAAACTTAGAATGGTACTTTTTGGTAAACGCAAGCTAAATGTTCTCATCAGCTTCACTGGTCACTGATGCTTAAAATGGAAGAATTGCATAGCATGATTGCTCTCCTCTATTGCTTTTCAATTTTATTCTGTTTCACATTTCACACTTGCAGATTGTGTCCTTACTTTTCTTCCCTGAAAGGGAAAATCCCCTCATTTCCCTCAATATTGGAAACTTTCTTCAGCATTTTACTAGACCAATACACAGAGAGGTTGATTCTTAGGCTTTGGAAGCACCATGTTATTTAATGCAATCAGGTGCATCCTGAAGACAGTATGAAATATGTTACTGATTTCTAAATTGGAGAAACCAGTAATATCTAGAGATCAGTGAGTTTTTCAGAAATTGACAAATGCCCATCTCATCTCCTCTGGTTTAGAAATTTGTTTCCTCTTCCTCAAAAAAAGTGGTATTTAACTTTTATTCTTACATCATACAGAATGATGAACAAGTTTCCTGTACCTGAGTCCCGGAGCACGACTGGAATATTATCCCTTAAAAAACCTGTTGTATAGCACCAGCTCCTGGATTTATGCAGACTGCATGGAAGCTTTGCAAAAGATGGGCTTAATGGAGGTGAACCTTGTCACAGCAGGGTCTTTTTCCTGACCCAAAACAACTACTGTAGTTCACATCCACAGCTACTGCCATTGCTGCACCACCACAAGCTATGACAACATAGTGACTTGGCACTCCACAGTGCTATTGCCTGCCCAAACAGCCCAGCAGAAAAGGCACACATTGAGGATATCTGCTGGGTTTCTGCCCTCTTATTCCTCATCATGATATAATAGTGAGGCCTGTTATGAAGGGTATCCAGTCACTAGAAAACTGATGGAAATAGCCAGTTTCATATACTAGCACTGTTTTTGTAAGAGTTCCAAGTCAGGACCAGCTTAGATTGAGACCACAGATGCAAACGTAAAAAACTCAGAACCCCATTATTCATCCTACAAGGCACCAGTCCTTCAGAATGTATGGGCAGTAGCAATCTGCGGATCTCATGAGCTGTTTCCTTACGTCCACTGAAAGATACTCCTCTTCATATGTCTCCTTCTACCCTACTCTTTATTCTGTCTAGATGGTTTCTTGATTGCCTGAAGACTGTCAGGGAAGGCTACCAGGTGTATTTGGGAGTAAGGTTTCTGCACACGCTGAGAAATCTGTTTCCTTTATCACTGTCTATATTTGCATATTTACTGTCTGTCACATTTCTTGGAGTGGACCTGAAGTAGGCTTTCTGAGTCTACAGACTCTGTATGATAGAACAAATGTTTTCCATTTGCTGCACAAAACAGAAACTCATTAACCAAGGGACAGGCTCATCACAGTCAATAATAAATAACTGTGGCAAAGAAAAATGGTGTCCACATGACACAAATAATGCAAATACAAAGACAATAGGATCATTAAAGATGTTATAGATGGGAAAACTCTTTTTCCTCATTTAGTACATGATGGATCTCTTCTCTGCAGTATGTATTACTCATTATGATATCAATTTCAACCCTTGCAGCTTCAAGTGCCCTTGGGGTGGAAAAGGCATATAGAAAAATATGCTGAGTCTTCAGCCTAAAAATTCCTGTACTGTGGTCCAGTCAAATGGACTGGAAAGGACTGTGATTATTCTGCTAGTGACCTTAGGCTATTCACTTCTTGCTTTCTTTCAAAGGTTTGCCTACTGAAAAAATGAAAGAAGGATCCTTACTTAACGAAGCTCTCCTGAAGAACATCACTGAATAGGAACTCCATTATAATCACAATTAAATGAACACATTGCATCAGGGAGAGACCCTAGCCAGGTAGCATCCCACAGAGTTCTTTGCTCTCCTTAGCAGAAATGGTGAGGTACCGTAAAATTATGTCATCTCCACAGCAGAGGTAGAAATAAAATGAAGTCTGGAGTTTTAAAATTTCCAGAAGACCATTACGATTAAAATATATGCATTCAGTACAGCGCAATTTCCATCTGATCACAAAGAAATAATCAGAATGCTCTTAATTTACAATCTTCTTTCCCTCCCTTTTCTTGTTGGTTTAATCCCCAAGGGTTATAGCATTTTGGAACCACGAGCACTTCCATGTTCTGAAATAAAACTTATGTTGCACAGTGTATATTATTCAAGATTAGAGATCTAGGGTCCATCTCCTATTGACTGTCTGTGAGCAGATCAGCGTAAGTGGTCACGATTGGCTCTTTTTTGTTTTCTCATTCTAATTGCAATCCCTCTTCACATGCAATTGTTTAGCAAAAAGCATATAGCACTTTGGCATAGCCGTGCCTGAGAAGATGGTTTAATAAGACAGGGCTAAACATGTCAGAATTTAAACTGCTGGGACAACTGATATTTCAGTTGATCAAACCAAAATAATAATAATTTCGTCAACATAATTCCTTTGTCTACCTCAAAATTCTATATGTATTTTTACTTCTTATCTTTCTTCTCCTTCTTATCATTTTGAATTCATTTGAATTTTAAAACAGTATTTCTTCAAAATAGAATATCAAAATATTTAATTTTGAAAATGTCAAAGTGAATTTTTATTTAGAAACAAATGTATTTAAATGTATTTTGACTCAGACTTTTAGCTGTACTTCAGCATGAATAGCCTCAGACAACTGAAACTTCATTTTTCTGCAGGGAACAGGTCTAGTCACAAGTACAAATGTCCTGCTGTGACTTTGCCAGCGCTTCTTTTTTCAGTCTTGGCTGCAATAAAGTAGTGAATGAGGGTAAAGAAAAGAAACTGAACCAGTTTTGTGGTCCTCTAAAAAGTCTGGTGCTGTGACAGTCTGTAGCTGTGATTTTGTTTCACCTGTCTTTTCTCGTATCTTGTTCATTCTTGCAGTATCTTTCATATATTTTTTTCTTCTATGCCCAAGCATTCCCCTCCTTTTCAGTGAAAAAATCTAGTACTTCCCTTTCCCCCATCAGTGTCTTAATGTGAAATATCAAATAAGAGACTGAAACATCATCACCTAGATTAAATTATCATTATATTTGGATTATCACTTTATCAAGATACAGGGTGAAAATAGTGGCATCATTTTAGCAGGGAAAAGCCCGTGTTTCGTGACTACAGTTCATTTCTTGTTCCTATAGAATTTCTTTTTTCTTCTAAAGTCTTTGCAATCTTTCTCTCTGTGTGTTTGTACACTCCTCTAAGTGAGTGTCACAGTATAAAAACACTTTGTCTCTCACAGAGTCATGCCAAAAAGAGCCACTGATGTCTTATCATAATGTCAGTCTCCTAGTGTTTATGGAGAATCTACTGTGCAACAGCCTTCATGGTTCTCATGTGCCAAGCAAAGAAGTTAATTCATGTTAGTTGCTATGTCCTAAGGGCAGAAGGAAATGGAGGCGTTTCAGGAGTACATCCTATCAGGTTGGCAGAAAGCAGTGGGCAGATTCCAAAATTAAGCTTTGAAGAAGAGGTGGGAGACATCATAGCTCTTCTCTAATATATTTAATTCCAGCACTGTCCAGAAAGATGTGCTACTTCTTCTATTGCAGTTTTGTCGTTGATATTACCAGAATATCCTACACATTTTACTCCCACCTGACACTTTACACGTTGTTTTCCCTGTCTGACCCTAGGGATACACATGCTTCTGCTTTTTCATCTCTGAAGTTCAGTGAGATTTCTTTGTTGTATTCAGATGTCAAAGTGGATAAAAATCTATTCCTTGTCAAATGCATTATTTGACTGGCAGAAGAAAATCACCTTTTATTTCATTAAAGCTCCTACTAACACCAGTGCTACTGCTGAATTTTAGCCACATTTCATATATATGCTGGGAAAGAAGACAAAATGTCATTCCCTGCAAGAACGTGCTTCTAGAAGCCTTTCTCCCAACTGTTCTCCCCCCAAAACTTTTCCCTCCAGGCAACTGTGAGATAAGAGACTCTATTGAAGAAAAACACTGTACTGAATTGTAGGAAATTGTTAGACATAATTATCCAAACTGTGCCCTAACACTAGTATTCAAATAAGAAGTTATAAGTTATTCTTTCTAACACATGCTATGTGTTTCTCAGTTACCCACTGAAATTGTATTTACAATGCCACTGGCATAAACATTTACCATCAAACAAAGATGAATGCATAGGCCATTTTATAGACTTATTTGTGAACTGTTGAGTCTATATTAAGGTCCACCGATAAGCTTTGGGTTTTACAGGCAATGAATACATGATCAGAAAAAATGAGCATGTGCCTCTGCCCTGAACATATTATAGCATTTTAAAAAAACCCACAGGTAGAAAAGAACTCGTTTCTCGTCACAGGGTTTGAGTGAATTCCAAACAGAATTAATAGTAAGTTCTCTGTTAATTTAAATGGACCTAGAAAAGATCAGTACATGGGTTTTGCGCTTACAATGGCAATGACATAACACTTGCTTTGAACAAAATAAGGAAAATAATTGAATCCAGAAGTCTCAATAAGGCAAGATGAATTGTGGATTAAATTCAGACTCAAATTAAGTTTATTGCACTGGCATTACATGTCTGCTATGTCTTGGTGCACTGAAAACATGATAATATATTTTAGAGAAACTGTAATGGAGTCCTGACTCTGCCAGAGAGATCAGGTGGATCTGGATGGACTTGTTCTTATAATAAGCCCGTTGTTCTTACAATAAACCCACCTGTGAGCAGGTGCTCCTGCTAGCACAGTGGGAAGGAGCAGTGTGGAGACAGACTGCTGCCAGCAGAAGCAGTTGCACCCTAATACATCACGATGACATCTGGCATGCATAAGGCCTTTTTTGTTTCTGTCTTGGTCACAGTGAGAGAGGGCAGACAAAATATTGAAAATATCTTGCATTGCTTTCCCTGCTGGAAGAAGAGGTCTCTGAGGAAAATAGCCTCGGTGGTGAAGACATCAAGCTGAGAGTTTAGAGTCCTAGGCTGAGCTTCTGGTGCTTCCCCATATTTCTTCTTTCTGTCACATTAGACAGTTTATCTCTTACAGCTTGGGTTCTTCCTCTGTAGAGAGTGTATTACTAAAGTCCTTTGCCTCACAAGCCCTCGTTAGGGTGACTTCAGGAGAGAACTTAGGTGTCCAGATCTCGCTGTCATTCAGCCCTCAGTGCAGAAGTGGAGAACTGAGGGAGTAGCGTCAGTAATGCAACCACTTTAATGTTTGCTTATGACGGTTTCTACAAAAAACAGTCTTTCACCCTCTATTCTCTATCCAGGTATTCATTTGAAAACTCAGTCTTCCTCTATCCCTTCCTCATTTCTGAGCTGATATTGCTTGGTATTAAGATGTATCTTCTCATCAGACTCCAGAGGCAGCACCAGTGCAATCCATTCTTCTTTAGGGAGCGACATCAGACATTTAGCCATTGGCTTTAATCAGCATAGCAGAATAACATTACTAAGGGTGTTCATTCTGGGAAGTAATATCATTGGCTGAGTAGTGCAACAAACTGTGTTCTTACTGTGTGTGGGTCTGGAGCTGGAATCTAAACCAGGGTCCTCTATGCACAAGCCAGTCTCTGAGCGGCATTTTCAGACAGGGATAGGTTTGAATGAGAGCTCATGGCCTGTGCAGTCTTGCACAGATGTAGCCTGGGATACTTTACTGGCATGAGTAGGATTTTGTGGTTTAGAGCCAATCTTTGAAAAGAGGCATGGCAAGCCAGTGTCAATTTCCCATCATGTTGCTACAAAACGTGTCTGAATCACTATGTTAATGATGTCATATCAAGATTTTTTTCACTGTCTTATATCCACGAGAAGTTTTATGTGACTGTTATATTTCATTACTTTTTATTTATTTTGTAAGAATTTAACTTAAGGATTTCAATGTTAAGCCTCAGGCCCATAGTTAGTATATATACTGAACCGTACTTACTGGGTTAGTGTCTTAAATTTGAAAGTCGCAGCCTGTCTTGCCTTATATTTACAGAAATCGCTGCAGACCGAATCCTTGCACTGGCTGCCTGCCAGCACTATGCTTCCTTCACTCCTTACTGAAGCCAAAGAAGTAGAAGGTGCTCAGCATTGCAGTCTGGACCAGTCTGATGCTCTATATTATTTCTGAAATACAAGCTAATTACTTTTTGAGCTCTCTCTTGCCAATATCTTGGTTTATATGTGGTGATAGCCAGTGGTATATACGAGAAAGATAGCTAGAGCTGTTACCTGGACCTAACTACTGCATGATTTCACAGCTGAACTCACACAGCCACCCTTTACTTTTTCTCAGCTTCATGTTATATTTTCATGCCACCATCAGTAGATTTCCTGCCATAGGTGGCATTTCTTTATACCCCTAAAAACATTTTACGACATATGAACAATGAGATTAGGAAGTTACTGAAGTAAATAAAGACAGTTGTGTGTCTGTGACACATGGTTTATGTATGACAGCTTTGTAAATGAATACTTTTGCTGGACAGTTCAGACAAGTCTTATAATCGGGGTACTCCATATTTCATAACAGTGGGGAGAAACCTTGTTTAATGGGGTTGGTAGATTGAGGGTAAAGGTATTTTGAGAAGAGATATGCATATTGTTTTGGAAACTGTAAAAAATGTAGATGGTAGCTTCTAAGGAGGACTAGCAAAATGTCAAAGGCGGCTAGCAAATTGGGAAAGTGTCCATAAGCACACACAGCTGACCTATCACTGCATTTTAAAGACTCAGCAAGACATGGTATTTTATGTATGCATTTGTTTAAAGCACTTTATATCTTAAAAGATCCCTGAATTTATGACAGTTTGGTAATCAAGCCATTTGCATTAACTTGATCAAAAGTGCAATAAAGGAAGTGAAGTTTCTAGGCAATTAACTTTTCATCAGTCCTGGCTCCTACTATGTATATTGAGCATGAGAAAGTCTAGTCAAGTTATTCCACAATCAATTTAAGGCTTTACTTTAATCATATATTTTACTGCTTACACACATACTTGTGCATGGCTAAAATCACACTTGTAGTTAGCCCAGTGTCTTTCAGTTTTGATAAATTTGATAATTTGATAAATTTGATAAAAAATAAAGTAACAATAAAAGCTGCATATCCCCACAGAAAAGGTGTCCCTTTGCTCTCATCTCTCCATATTATTTTCAAGCCCTTTGCAATGCTAGCTCTCTCAGGAGTGAACACTACAAAGATCGAGCATCAGCTTTGATGTAATATATCATAAACTCAGCCCATATTTCATTCAGGAAGCCTCAGAGATTGATAGAACAACTCTGTGTCGTTCTTAAATTTCCATGGATACAGTATCCTGAGGTGTGCAATAGGCCCATCTGATATTTACAGCTGGTTGCTTAACCTTTGAATCTAGGCATCATGCTGGTACAAAATGGAAAGGCAATAATTACCAGAATTAGAAAAAATAATGGGAATTTATTAATGAATAATCTTTCCCCTTAAGCTGTATTGCAGCAAGAAATAATCACAATAATAATGCACAGTGTTATTATTGGACCACATTATGAACACCAGTGATTTTGTACCAAGCCTTTACTGTCAGGGGAATGGTTCATTAACCACAAAGAACACTTCACATTAGGGATTCAGTTTATCTGGCCAATTTATACATTGTTTAAGTAATTTTTAATTAAAATTGGGATTCTGCATTTTGGAATGGTGTACTGTTCAAAGGAATTATAAGTACAATTACTACAATCAAGTTAGTAAATGTTTTTGTTCCAGATAAAAGTTGGACACTGGTCAATCTGTTAAGCAGCCATTCTGGCCTACCCCGCATTTTCTGTGCCAATTAGTAGGGGGGTAGACAAGAAGAGGAGGAGAAGGACAAAACCTTTTCATAACATAGGAAGTTTTTTATTTGGCAAGGAGTAAATAAAGAAAATTCCCTAGAAAGTGTGTTATAGACAGCGAAGGAAGAATTTTGCTTGTAACCTTAATATCAAAAACTGATTTATTTTGATCAAGACAGCTGTATACCACATTATTTGCTGCAGTAAATATCCTTTTGGAGATGAAGTTGAAGCTGGGGAAAAAAAATCACTTATATGTTTCACAATATTTCACCTCATTACAGGGTAATATAAAATGAATGAAAATTGCCTTTAGTCTGGGGAGGAGTCCTAGCCTCCCAAGCACCAGACAAGAAGGGTGCCAGTGCTGTATCTTAAGGAGGATTCGGATTAAACCCCCAGTCAGTGTACATTTCATATAACTTCATGGACTTCTATGTCTCAACACCTGCTAAGGATCTGTCTGATGCTCACAACTGAAGTGTGAGATTCACAACATTTTAGACCTGTCCTGGTTTGGGCTAAACCAGAACGAATTCTGTTTCAGTGCTTTTACTTTTCAGTTAAATCTCTTCTAACTAAATGCACTTTCTGAAACAGCAGCATGTTTTTCCAGACAGTGACTGCTTCTAGCAGTGATAAGGCCTGATGTTTACAGTCAGTATCAAGGAATGGGATCCAGAGAGGCTTTTGCTCATACTTGTTCTTATAGCGACCAAGGTCACTGCTAAATCTTGGACTCCGTGTTGAGGTGCCGGGAGTGAAAAGGGTCGCAAGCACGTAAAAGGTCGCACCTGCAGGGAGGAGCGAACCGGACAGGTGACCCAAACCTGACCAAGAGTGTTCCATCCCATATACATCATATTCAGTATAAAGCTGAGAGATCACGAGGGTCCATCTCTCTTCTTCCATGGCCGACATCTGAGGAGGACTCTGTCTGTTCTACTGTTGTCAATCCTGATCCGTGCATCCCTGAATCCAGTGCCTGAGTCCAGCTCCTGCATCCCGTCCCTGCCTTCTGCCAAGTCCAGCCTGGGACTGCCCCAGTGCCAGCCCTGCAGCGTGGTGGTGATGTATCGTCATCAGGGTGGGAGGAGTTGGGTTCGGTATTGGTTTTGTATCTATTTGTATATATTTGTACATATTGTGTATATTTCATTGTTTCCTTATTATCTTTTCTTTTAATGTTATTGTTTCATTAAAGCTGGTTTAGTTTTATTTTCCAAACAAAGTCTCTCTCCCTTGTTCTCTCTCCTTTTCCCTTTTGGGAGGGGAGAGGGATTAATAGACTGTGTCTGTCATTTGTTAGTGGCTGGCCCAGCCTCAAGCTGTGATAAGACCCCATTTAAAATGAGATGAAAGCGTAATCCATGGCTGTAGGTACTTTTTCCTGTAAATGAACCAAACAGTACATTAAGATCTGCTATTAGTATGAAATACTAATTCAGATTCATTAAGATCAGACATAAGTGAGTTTGCTGTGAGTGTTTGCATTGCTTTCACTTACCTGGCAGCCAAACTGGACTCAAAGTGCCAGCATCACTTTCAAGATGGATGCAGTCAGGGAACCTCACTGAGCTTCAACTGATTTCTTATGGTGGAGGCACTGGAAGGACATAGGCTGTGTCTGCATGAACTGGGGATTCTGGTGCAAAAAATGCCTGCCAAACTATGCCCTTAGAAACTGCAAAAAGGCAGATTAAAAAAACTTTATAAGTAGAAAAAGTCAGACTTTCAGGCTCTAACTGTATGTAGGCAGATGGTAGAATGATGGCCAGTGTAATATTAAAAAATTAGACATCAGAAAGGCACTTCAGTGTACCTAAATCTATCATCCTTCTAAGCAGTGCTGAAGCACATGCTTGAGGACTTGGGTGCTTAAAATTAAGCTTCAATTTTCAGTCCTGAAGAGGAATAGGTTTTTAAACACAGGTTTTAGAGAGGGGGATTCATGTGGAGGCAAACTTGCCTCCCTAATTAGCGAGACAAAACTGTAGAGTTCATCAGCTGCAAAGCTGATTTACACCAAAGGTATCTAATGCATTTTCTTCCTCTTGAGATTAATCGTGATAAATCTCTTCCAAATGTGCTAAATAATGAAATGAAATGAAACATATTCTTCATGGCTAAACGGATGGTTTCTCACATCCTAATGGAATATTGTTGAAGAATTACAATAGACAGAAATGGTTCAAATACACTTGTTAAGAAATAATAACAAACACTTAAAGAAAGACTACAGGGACTCCACTAGGCCAGTTTCTCTTTGATTTCCTCATTTTAATTCACCTATTTTCGTCACACTATTCCCTTTGCTTTCTTCACTAAAGAAGTAATTGAGACATCTTATGAAGATTCTAATGCCTCCTGAAGTCATACATTTGTTGCAATTTATTTCACATATGTGTTTCTCCACAGGAAACAGCTGGGTCTTCGAAATGGGAGAGAAGACTTTTTAGAGATCTCTGATGGTAAAAGAGGGATAGGGATGGGGGTGGGTGTGTAGGGGAGCTGTGAAGGAGAGGAAATTCTGATGGTTCTCCTATTTACTGGATATATTTTAAATGCCTTTCATTTCAGGGAAGGCAACAGGGATAGCCTGTGATGCTCTTCCACTCAGCCCCACTGCACTCAATGACTAGTGACTTGGGTAATGGAACAGAGAAGTAAGTGCTCAATCCCACCCAAGGACATTACCATCTAGCTTTAGTTTTGCTGTCACAAAAACCTTATACACACACAGGTTAAACAGGATTTATCCTTCCTTGGAGATGTTTAGTGGAGTAAATACATCCAAATATGCCCCTCTGAGGTGTTCTGTAGTCCTGGTCAGCTTTCCCATTTGGTTTGAGATTATTTCTCCAGGCTATTTGTCCTCTTCATCAAGGACCCTAAAGTTACTCTTAGTGGTAGGGCTTCAAATGACACATCTCTCAACTCCTAACTGTATAAGTACATCTATCACTTTGTGTTCTGTTCTTATTAACTTCTCCTTCTACCCAGTGTCCAAATGCTCACTATTTGCAGTACTCTGTTAGTGGAGATCAGATTCAGATCTCCACTTGTCTATACAGAGAGCTGCCACTAATTCCAACTTAGTCTGCATGACAGACAGCAGACCTTGTCTCTGCTATCAAAAAGATAGCTCTTCTGTCTAAAAAAACAACATATGACAAGCTCCCAAATCTGGGAGATAAAAATTGGCATCTAACAAGGTGTCCATATTTAACAACGGGTAATAACAGAACAAGGTGCATACCATAGTAGTAAACAGTTATAGATAGTTATATGATGCAGACTGATATACACAAAACAAACGAGAAATTTAAAAGTCATGGTCAGGAGGCCAGAACAGAAGAGACAGTACCATGAGGTGGTGAAAGACAATCCAGAAGTCGGGAGGATAGAGTCTTCCACTGGAGCATGAGGAGAAGGTGGTAAAAAAGAAACCAAGGTGTCAAAACAGAGTCAGATTTCCTGATTTCTTCATAGTCTTTTGTGGCAATTTTCAAACTGGTATCATCAATGCAATCAGATGTGGGCACCTAATTCAATTTATCTTCTTTGAAAGTTCCCAGAATGCAAATCTATCCAAATTAAGAGCCAGAAAAAGCAGTGATGGGGGCTGGAAGAAGAAACACAAAAGCTTAAAAAGATTGATATTTCTTTTCACTTCTGTTTGATGAATTGAATTTTTGTTAGTAACTAGGCACATTTGCAGATGCTTATTTAATGTCATGCAGGGGAGAGGCAGTAGGTGTGGGCAAGAGAGATGAGTCATACCTTGCTCAAGAAGGAACCTGCTGTGAAGTTCGTAGTGCACTGAATTAAGTTCAGAAATACGAAACTTTCTTTTTCTCTTGTTCCTACACCTTTTCTTTACTCTGGTGTGACAGACATCCAAATTCATGACAGCTTCTTAATACTGATTTGTACCATTGATAATTAGGCCTGAATACAAGCCTAATCCTGAAAGATGATAAATTGTTCCTCATTTTTACATAAATACATTAAAAATTTATTCTTATACATTGGTGCAGAGGCAAGAACTCCTCTCTGCAGTGAACTGGGAACTTGGCCACCTCTCCCAGCAGCAGTCCAAACTGTCTGCAGCGTATGTTGTAACAGACTCCAGATTTAAAGATGCAGGGGCAGTTGTCTGGCTGTTTCTCTACGGGAACATCCTTTTCTGATGATCTGAATAGAAACCAGACTGTTTGGGGTTTAAATCAGGTGTCCATGTAACACCACAATGCTCTGTCATTGTAAGACTGGAAGTTGTCTGTAGACATTGCCATCGAGGAAAAGAAGCTCTGGCAAACTCATGGAAGAGGTGTGACCTGTTTCTCTTGTTTCGTTATAATGATTTGTAAGCTGATTCAAATGACATTTGTAAGGTTCAAACTTACTTAACAAGGCAGGAGAGAGGGTTGGTGACAGGAATGAAGGACCTCTCTCTTTTGAGACCTTGCTGAGAGGCCCCTGTGAATATAAGCTCTCATTCAAATTAAAAATAAAAGCTGCAGTCTGGGATGTTTTATTGGGGCACCACCAGGCCTCAAGTTTCACTTTGTCTTGTATTTATTTATTTTCTCTGTGATCCAGTTGTCCATGCAGAACATGACAGTTAATTACGCCTCTCTGTTTCCCTCTGACAAACAAAGCACAAGTAATGCCAGCAGGGATTAAACTGTTTGCTTTTGGTTTACAAGGAATTAAAGTGTGTGCGCAGTAAATTTTCCTGTAAAGGTCTTTCCTAAAGCTGTAGACTGGGGAAATAATATTAGCAGCTAACACTGTGGACGCAGAGCTCAGTTCAACAACCTTTAAATAAACGTCCAATATGTTTTTCCCTCCAGATGGGCTTTACTCAAGGTGTGTCTATGTGGGCTTCAGCAGGCTGATGTGAGTGCCCGCTGCCTGTGCACCCTGCCAACCAAACACATGCACATCCACAGCCAGACTGACAGTGCCAGGCGAGTTCATTAGCCAGGCCAAGTGCTGCACAAAGCACAGCTTACACTGGCTGTTTGCAGGTCAGAACCTGTGTACACCTTTCCAGGTCCAAGTGCAAGCAGGACAGTGTGCACATCACAGCAAGACTGCAAATTCGGTTCTGAATTTAGGATGTTTCAGTGATGGGCAGGCTTCCCATATCTCTACCACTTGCTTGTCTTGGCTGAATTACCTCCTGTCCAAATGGTCTTGTCTAGCTGTTTGTAACGAGACCCGTTATGTTCAGAAGGACCAGGTCTCCATGAGAAGGCTGAGGAGTCACTAGTGGGGCAGATTATTAACTTATCTGCAGCTGTTTCAAATCTGTTAGATGCTGCAGACCAGAAGAATTGCCATAGATTGATCTGATGCCATCAGACAGTATCTTACCTAAACTCTTATTAAATCAGGCCAATAGGAAGTTAGTTTCCTACCGTGGCCGTTTTGAAGCACATTTGCTCCAGTCCATTTGTGCAAGGCTCAGGTTGTCTGAGGCATGAGAGATCACTGCTGATTCAGATCTCATGACAGTTTATGAAGAGGACCCCAGGTCTAACCATGACCAGGGGCTGGGGGCTTCTCCATCCAAGCAAAGCAAGGCTGCTCTGAACATGCTACGATGGCCTTTTCCGCAAGTGAAATGGAAGCCCATCTGCTCTGTGTGGGATCCCCAGCAGGAACATCCCTGGAGAAAGGGAGAGCACATATGCCGGAGGAACTCAGGCAAAACCACAAGCTTGACAGCTTAAATATGATCAAAAATCGTGCTTCATGTGACAGGGACCAGGAAGAGGGATGAAAGGGGATTGAGAAAGTGGGGTATGTGATGGGTTATCTAAATGAAATGCTTGAGCTGCAAATGGGGCAGTTCTGTCCAAAAACCTACACTCCACCTCTATAGGATT
This sequence comes from Leptosomus discolor, assembly GCF_034619465.1. Classification (NCBI taxonomy): domain Eukaryota; kingdom Metazoa; phylum Chordata; class Aves; order Leptosomiformes; family Leptosomidae; genus Leptosomus; species Leptosomus discolor. The sequence continues at coordinate 14,949,298 of NC_141395.1, read as the reverse complement.
AACCACAGAAGAGCCACGTGAAGGTAGCAGCATAGGGGAAGATTTCTAATGCTTTAGATTTTCTATGGAAAATCAAGAATCAGTGCCAAAAAATATTACATGTATTTTATTGAAGAAAGATCCAGAAAGGATACACAAATACAGAGTCTAGCTCTAGAAATCCATAATCCATAGGTATCTGGAGCCTGGGAAAACACACTAGGCAAAATGCCATTGTGTTCTTGTCCTTTTCTAGCACACTGGCTATGTAATTATGCATGCTGGAGAATTTCTTCCATGCATATTTTGAAAACAAAGACTGGTCTTTAGCTTCAGACTGTTGTCAGTAACTGTGATCAAAAAGTTGAAATCATTAAGGAAAAAAAAAAGAGAGTAAAAGGAATTCCAGAACACACGTATTTAAGGTGCAGGGAGACTGGAAAAACCAGCAAGAGATTGAAAGGAAAAGGCACTGCAGGTGTAGTATTTAATGAAGTATTAATTGTGCAGTGGCTAAAAATAAGTAGGCACCACAGAGGTTGTTTTGGGGTGAGCGGTTGATTGCAAGTGCTAAGCTCTACAATTAGCACTAAAAATGATGAGCTCACTTTTCTGTGCTGGAGTTTGTGTTAGGAGTTAGACGGACTTCTCCGTGCACACTCTTGTCAAACACATATTGAGCAGGATAAGAAGCCACAGGCTGTGAGTTCTGGTAGTCTACCTAGTATTTACTGTAGTGTTTAGGAACATGAACTACCCCTTAACCTCAAAACCTCATGTCTTATATTCAGTGTAAATTGAACTTCTGTTTAATGACAAGCTGATTTCAACCATAAGAGTAAGAGCACTTTAATTAAATAATTAATTAATTCAATAGCACTTTAATTGTTGACATTGGTCCCTATCCTAATGACGAACAATAAGCAGAAAAGTCTTTTTAGTGTTAGAGAAGAGCTTTGACAGTGTATATTAACATACGAACTATGAGACTCATACCTGAGGATCACCATACAGTATATTTTTATCTCAAATTGTGGTTCAAGTTTAGAGCTGAACACACTTCACCAAATTAAGCCCTTCTTCTCTATGCTTGCAAAATATTCATCATCTACAGCAATGTTCATTAATCCAAATTATTCAATGAATGTTTTTTGCAAATGCTGCAAATCTGTGGATTGTTCAAAAGTTCCATTTTGTGACTATTTATTATCCCGAATGTCTGCTGTTCTAATTCTTTATTTATAGTTTGTGGTTAGCTGCCTAAAATGATAAGATAATATTGGTGTTGCATGGCCGTCTATAAACTGACAAGGTGACTTTTTTGAAATTTCCATTACATGCATATCTGCAGTTGGATTTGCATAGATGTTTTTCACTCCTTGCCTATTACACTGCAGTGAACAAAATTTCATTGCCGTGCGTATTTTGACAGAGCAAATAAAAAGGCACAGAAACGACAGTTACAGCAACCATATAAGTGGATGTATTAGATAAAGCAGTAAGTACCATTGAAGCAAATCCTTTAGCTTTATTTGGAGCAACGACTCTGTATCTACTGGTTTTTGTCAGATTTCTACCATGATGTTGTCTTTTGCAGAATTTAACATTAATTTTGGAATCAAGCTACAGAAGAAAACAGCTAAAGGCACAAGCAGCTTTTTCCTTGGACTGGTCTGTTCATTTGGAAATATAGATATATATATAAAAGTAATATGCAGATATATATGCAAGTAATAGATATATATACAAGTAATATGCAGACATGACACACATAAACGTACATGAATAGCCTACTACAAAGGTTTTTTTCTCAATCTATCACCCTTTGTTCTTGTTTAGATTCAGGCATATTTTGTTTAGGTTTCCCTGTACCATTGTACCCAGTCTTTCTGTTATGGATAGATAGATAAATAATACATACATGTATGTATATATACACATAGATTTCTTTATATAAGATGACATCTGGGTAAAAAGTTTGGCCAGTATGGTATCCCTGATATATCTAGAAATTAATAACAATTAATATTGTTAGATATATATCTATCTATAATAACAAATAATATAGTTATGAATATTGTTATTAATTATCAATTAATATTGTTATTAAGGGGCCAAACCTTGCAAAAAAAACTAGTCATTTTTGAAGTTTCTCCTTTAAGTAAGTAATGTCACTGTTGGTTGGGGCAAGGGAGCCGAAAGACTAGGTCTTAAATTTGTGGGTTTTGCTGTTTATAGTGTTGCTATTTAAAGATATTCAAGTATAATGCAACCACTGGTTGCCTTTCTATGAGAAGACATTTGTGTATATCTGTATTTTCATCCAGAAAGAAATGCAGGATTACCTCTCTCAGCTCCATAGCAAATTTATAGCAGGTATATGCTGCATCCCATTGCTGCTGTGAGAATACATTTCTGCTTGCCTGATCTTCTGTTTTCTCATCTGTTAAAGCATCAGGATGTTACTGCTGAATATCACTTGTGAAGCATCATCCTGTAAGCACAAAAGAGTAAGTACTTTCAACTGTTTGCTCTTGAACATGCCTGTCCCTTCCTCACAAATTAAGCATAGCTGATAAAATAGAGTGGAATGGCCATCTATCAGAAACAGCCCACTGAAAAGGTCAGAAACTTAACAGCAGATTTCTATAATTCACAGGAGGCACAAGACATTAAAAGTTACTGCCTCATTCGTGTAACAAAGATTGTGTCAAGAAAATAAAATAGTACAATATTTATCTATTCTCGTGAGAGCATTCATCAAAAGATGAGGAAACAGCTTTGAAGATCATTCGTCTAAGGCTAGGAAGACTTTTTAGCTGTACAATCCACCACAGAAGTGGCGGGTTGCTGCATTTTTGAAAGCAGAGCAACAAAACACATCTAAAACCCTAAAGGATTAAAAGGAACATAGCATTTCTTTATTAGCAGTCACAGACCTCTAGGATCCCACTGTGTAAAGCATTGGAGAAACCCAGAATCTGCAAACCATCTCTGCTTTGGGTGGGGGGTCCTACGTTAGGGTGAGACCCAGCAGGTAAGAAATGACGTGTCCATTTACGGGCTTCTTGCAAGCATGACTTGCCTCGTGAACAGAGTGCCCATCTTGGCCACACTTGGGCCACAGTGGGGTCCACCCTATCACAGCCCCCCACATGTCCCCCCCAGGGGACACAGCAGGCTGAGGATCACACAACTGTCCTTGCCTGGTTGACCAGAGTGTCAGTCCCTTTGAGCCCTGCCAAGAAGCTGTGGCTTAGCATGACGGACGGCGTTTTCAGCACAGCTGCTGCTGGTTTTCATTAGCGGTCCCCGTGGAGTGTTAAGCTGACTTCTGAACAGGTAATGAGGCCTCTTAATGAGGAGGCAGTTTGGGAAGGCAAGGTACCTGAGTTTCCTGGTGATAACTACACAGCCTCAGAAAGGAAAGAAACTTCTTGCCTTTAAATACACTGACCTGCACTCATTTGCATTTGCCATGTAAATCCCTTCCTGAAATCCACCTGCTGCTGCTGTCTCTGACCCTTCGAGCATTTTTCAGGTACTTTCCATCAGACAAATTACAAATCTCACTGAAGGGGTGACTGGGCATTTTTTCAGGTCCTGAGCCCAAAACATGTTCTCCTTGGCTGCCTATAGGAGCACACTGCTCATATTATGGCAGTGCAACACTTCTAGCAATCATATGGGTGACTCCCTCACTATCTGTGCATGGTCCAAGGGATAACAGCAATTCTTTTGAAAGAAATCTGACCACTATCGAACTTTCTTGCTATATAAAAGTATTTGAGAAACTGCAAGTAACTGTCTGGAGGAGGCAACAGTGTCTCTGGCTACAGGCTGGCCAACTTGGTGAGGTGGAGCTTTAAACTGAAGGACTTAGGGGGTGACATCCGAAGTGGCAATGCTCATGCCATCACAACCAACTGGGGAATAAGCCAGGTCAAGCAGAGCATCAACATGTGATCCTTAGCTGCCTCCCCAGATGGGTACCAGAAGGCCAACTGCCTCAAGGGCGTGTATGGCTATGGTGGATCCTCCTGCATCCCTCCAGGGAAACCTGCGTGCTCCATTACCTTTCTGAAATGCCTGTGTGCCAGCACACTCAGCATGGGGAATAAACAGGAAGATGTAGAGATCTATGTGCAGCTGCAGGGCCATGATCTCATTGTAGTTATGAGACATGGTGGGATAGCTCATATGACTGGCATGCTGTCACGGACAGCTATGTTAGGGAAGACAGGACAGCTAGGCAAGGTGGGGGAGTTGCTTTTTACATGAGAGAGCACATGGAATGTATCAAGCTCAGCCTAGGAGGGGATGAAGAACGAGTTGAGAGCTTTTGGGTAGGACCTAAAGGGCAGACTAATATGGGTGACACTGTTGTGGGTGTATACTATGGGCCACCTGACCAGGAGGAAGTTGATGAAGCTTTCTACAGACAGCTGAAAGCAGCCTCACAGTCACCACCCCTAGTTCTCGTGGGGGTCTTCTACTACCCTGATATTTCCTGGAAAAGCAACACAGCCAAGTACCCACAGTCCAAGAGGTTCCTGCAGAGCACTGAAGATAACTTTTTGACACAGGTGGTTGGAAGAACCAACAAGGAGAGGTGCACTGCTGGACCTTGTACTACACACAAAGAAGGACTGGTTGGAGATGGGGAGGTTGGGGGCCGCCTCAGCTGCAATGACCATGAGATGGTGGAGTTCCGGATCCTGCATGTACAAAGAAGGACAATAAGTAGGATTGCAGCCCTGGACTTCAAGAGAACTGAGAGAGTGATTTGATTCCTTCAGCAATGCCCTTCACTGCTTCCTTCAGGATGTACAAAGAGGATCCAGACACTTCACAACTTTAGAGTTAACATTTTCCCTAACAGCATTCCAGTTTCTTTATTGACTTAATTCTGATGGCAGTAAGGTTCATCTTCTCTATGGAATCCTCTGTGTGTTTTAAAATGCATTTAAATAGTCTTTGCATGGTCAATTGTTTTATTTCAGCTGCTTTTTTTATGATATATGTGAATTTATATAATTTTTTTCCCAATGTACAGTAACCTTTTTAATTGGTAATGCATACTGCATAAAGTAAAAGTTATTTGACTTGTAAAAAGGACAATCTATCATGGCTATTTTAATTGCCTCTTTGTTATTTATATCTTGAAATATCCATTAATAATTTGTGAGCTATTAATACCAAATTTGTATCCATTAAAACACTGAGCTGAAAAACCAAGAAGACAACATTTGAAAAAAATGCTTATTATGTTGGATAATAGTATGGCATATATATATAAAAAAATAGATATTCTTTTGACCAATTCATATATATTTTTTCCTATGTAATAATATAATGTATATGCTACATATAAAAATAAATATAAAGGTATTATTTTAGCCAATTTCTATTTTCTATATAAATATTTTAACCAATTTATATAGAATAGCATATATATTATATTAATTTTTTATTTATATTTGAACTAAACCATGATTTTCAACAAAATATGTTGATACTTTAAAGAAACCCTGGATTTTATTTTTTATTTTCAAAAAAACAAACATTGCCATTTGTATTTACAGGTAATTTTAAAATTTTTGAGGGTTTTTTTTTCCCATTTCTAAAAGAAAAGAACTATGATTAAGGTGTTCCTCATGGAAAGGGATTTTTTTTCCCAAACAGTTCCAATAGTATGGAATAACAATTTAAAGTTCAGCTGAACAGTTCTTAGTTAACTGCTTTGTTAAGTAGTTGTCCAAAGGTTTTGTATCTTATTATTTCCACAGATCAATAGTCCACACACTACAATATACAAGGCTTCTCTTTAAGACTTTAAACCTGCCTGCATCTCTTAATCATAAAATTCTTCCCAGACTTAAGTGTTTCTCTGCATCTGGCGTAGCAGTCAATTGTGACACGAAAGGAAGTTTCTCAAAGAGGATAATGAAAGATTAATATTACAAGTGGGAGTCAAAACTGCAGTTGCAGAATGTGTTCTTTGGCAGCCTGTAAGATACAAATACAAACAAGTAGCAACAAGTTGTGTCATCTTCTTGATGGGAAGTATCTAGCCCGCTACATACTCACTGACAGTTTTCTTTCATCTTATAATCTCTATGTGATTTGAGTATCATCTGTCCATCGTATGACAGTATGTTCTGTTTCTATCGTTTCTAAAAGGAAGGTAATCAGATATAAAATACAAACTACTGGCGGTCTATAAGATACCACAGGTCGGCCCACATAATGGCTGAATGTTTAAAAGCGAACACACTTACATGTTTCCATGTACATAAATGGGGAAACAAAGAAGGTGGGATGAAATGCGAAACTTGGTGGTAGTTGCTGCAAAAGGTGGTCTGTGGGGTTTATTTTACTCCCTTTTATTTTGTTCTGCTAAGATTGGAAGACTCATTTAAAAAAAAAAAAAAAAGAAAATAAAAACTGATCTAAAAGATAAGAAATGACAAAAAAAAAAGCTGACAGTTACAAAGATTTCAGCCATGTACACATTTCAAAGACTCCCCTTTAAAAATGTATAAAAAAACATCAAACAGAAGCTACACAGATAATTCAAAAAGCCTGAAACCTAACATCATTTTAAATTTCACACTGGAAGGTCATTTCCATCTAAGACTTAAACCTATACTGCTAAAATCAGTGCAAGGCTTCCCCTCAAATTAAAGCAAGGAGGTATGCTCTATATTATGTATATTTTAGAATATAAACTCATTTACAGATTGCATATATCTACAACAGTATAAATAACATTTTTTCTTATTTGAAGAACTAAAATTAGACATGCTATATCACATCAATAAGAGACAATAAAATCTTATCTGTGGCAATTAATAATAGCTTTTACCAAGCTTTTCATCCACATAGTAAGTTAGTAATTAATCCTTATAAGCAAAGCTAGTTGAAGGACGTGTTGTAAATAAAGCACTTTATCATATTTTTCCAAGAATTTCTTGCTGGTATATCCTAATTTAGGGAAAGGGAATGTGATTCACAAGTATAGTTCAAATTGTGTTCGTTCTTAATTGGGTCTGACTCATAACATGGGATTATTTTTTCTTCCAGGAGATCAATAGAAACCTCCACTGACAGGTGATCTTTGGAAAACATCCTTAATTGTTGGTCTACTTTCCAAGTGTACAAACAGAAATTAGTATTTGACTAGTCCAGTCACATTTGAAAGCTGTTATTATTTACACTCGCAAGTGGAGACATAAAGGCTGAAAGTATTGACAGCTTGCCCAAATTGTCAGAGGAATGTGGTGTTTCATCCTGCTTCTCTGACTGCCGTGATTGTCAGCTTAGCTGACATAAAAGGGGTTTTGTCATTATAAAATAAACTTTTTTCACCATATTGATGTTTCTTACTCCGATATTCTCTTCTCTGTGAAATTATGAGAGTTACGTTAAATTGGAAAGCGTCTGGTCCTGAACCTCCACAACTGTAAATCTCGTGCCTAATAGATCGTGACCACATTACATCTTTTCCGAAATGATTTTCTTTGTTTACATGAGGTTATAACAGCTGCTTAAAGGATATTAATGTGTTAGCAAACATGATTCAAATCCTTTTTGTTCCTGTAGTCTGGAGAAGAGCGGTAGGATCCATAAAGGCAGTTGTCTTTTTAGCATTGTCACTTACCTCGTATGATTTGGTAATGATTCATCAGTCGGATTTTGTACCAGGAACTAAGGAGGCATAAACATCATCAGGTGAAATATTCCCAACGTACTGTTTATTCATCCAAAAGAGAGCCTTAGTGAAGAATACTGTGGAGGATATGCAAAAGGTTAAAAAAAAAAAAGCTTACCTAGTTAATTTCCAAAGTATGTTTTGAGAGTAAGAACATACCTGCAAATACATTTTAAAATAGTTTTTGTGTATTCTGTTGTATTTTTCTTTGTGGTTTTATTTCCAATTCTTTTTTCAGCCACCAAACCTAGTCAAATCTAGTGATGTGCACACCATCTACAGAAGGTGACTCTTTAGCCCTTGTGCTCCCACACTGTAGATGCAATGTGGCAGAGAGGTCCCCAGCTCTGCTCCATCTCCTGTGTTCATTCGAAACCGGTCAGATAGTGGCTGCCATCCCAAAGCATGAGCTGGAAGAACTCGTGCCCGTGTTTGGGAAAGGTAATGTGTTGCAGCAGATACAGAACTGCGGTGTGTTCGGGGTCCCCATCTTGTCTCCAGGTTGATCCTTTGCCAAGAATAGAGATTATTTATAATAATAAATAATTGTTGTCTCCAGACTGGTGACAACTCCATTATAAATATTCTCTATTCTAGGAAGTTTGCACTTGTGGTTCATGTAAGTAGCTCCTTCCTATACTTTGATATCTTTTTATCCCTCTGCTTCCAAAACCTAGCTATGCAGCAGCAGCAAGGCTGAAAAAGACTGTACAGCTGTCATTCTTTAAAACTGCAGAGAGTAAGGAGGATGGGAAACCCCTCTGCAGACATTAGTCTGTCACATTTTATTAGATCTGGTTCCTGGAGGGAAAGCCATATTATAAAAGCATAGACTGGATTTTACTCTCCACCATAATAATGCTCCTAGTACAAAAGGTCAGGTGTGGATTGGTTTCTTTTATATCAAGAAAAAGCTGTGCTTGAATTCAGCTTCTCAGAAAACAGCTAACTTGGACAAAAATGTGTGTATCTCAGAAAATTGCAAGCATGACAGAGGCACATGGACTTGGACATGTCTGTACGGTAACGAGGTGAAGGTTCTCTCTTTCAGGAACTGACTTCACTGAGTCCACTAAAAAAGAGCAGGGATAAGCTAGGTGCTCCAGTGTTGCTTGGTGGTTCCTCACACCATTTTTTAAAGTGAAAGGGAAAATTGGCAAATGCCTACTCTCCAGCCTGCTAACAAATGTGTATCGAGACAACTAATTTAAGGCCACACCTTTCTTGCCTCCCCTTTCCCCAAGTTTACGTGTCCCTGAACCCAAGAATCCAAGACTAGAGGTGGGTTAAATGTTGTTGTAGGAGAGTGTTCAGTCCCAATTCATGCCTGTTATAAGATCTTTGGGAGGGTGACCGCTCTCCTGTCCCATGTTTGTGCGGCTTGGTAGGCTCATAGGTGCCACTGCAGTACAAACTGGAGGAGCGAAGGACTTGGGGATCACTGTATTAGCTATCAAGTAACTTGTCATTTCTGAGGAGGGCTGCAAGGAGAGTGACAACTGCCCAAGCTTCTAGAAAAGGGTTAAGTCAATGGTGGATACTGATTTCCACTAGTTGATGATACAACCATACTTAGTTCTGCTCTGAGGAATGGGACCTTGTAACTATTGGTCACGGAAAACATTTCCATTTCAAAATGGGATGTTACTACAAAAAACAGTGTTAAAAAACAGTGAAAAAGATTTTCATAATTAAAAGAAAAATAGGCCCAGGAATATTTTTGAAACATTCACAAACCTTTTTTCCTGAGTGTGGTCTCTGCTGGCCAGCCGTACGAGAAGATATGGCTACAAACCACCCTCTGACCACTAATTCAACCATAAATTAGATCCATAGCCTGTACTGTCAAGGTGTCCCTGACCTCTGAAAGAGTCCACAAGAGCAAATCCAGTGTCATCTCCCCTTTGTGAGGCTTAGAAGATTGCCCCATTGGATCCTGGTAAATGAGTTTTAGCTACAAGGCTTCATTATTGTTTGAAAATAACTTGCAAGACAAGCAGGCTTTCTGAAGAAAAAGCCATAGATATGTAATTATAATGCAAGTTAATCCTCTCCTTATCATACAAAATAAAGTGCTTTTGTGAAACACTGTATCCATGTTCTGAAGACTATTGTGTTTACTGGATGAAAAGACAAATCTCCTGGAGAAAAAGCTGTATCTTTGACTTAAGATACATAATCAATAACCTTGCAAGGCATTCAGGCTACATATTCACTAAGGAGCTGCTTTAATCAAACACATCCATGTCTCTTTTACAATAAATCCCTGTTGTCAGCTACACTAAAACAGTATTTTCAGCTCTTGTTTTCATAATGTTAGTCCTACATGACAGTTCTGTGTCATCTGACAACCCTAATCCATCTCAAGGTTAGAATCTATTTTGTATTTCAAATCTCCCAAATCTCTGACCACTTAGTTTAAGTAGGATTAACATAAGCACCAGAAACCACAGAGAAGCAACAAAAGCCAAGATTACGCTTTGATCTGCTCAAGTAGACATTTGCTGAACTCCAGCAGTACAACAAGCAGCAGGGCAGAGCAGAACAGGAAAGCACAAGTCTCAGAGCAAAGCTTTGTGAAAGATGTGCATTGGTAGAAAATTACCACACACATTGTGCGCTTCATTAAAATGTTTTACTCAGAAAGTTAGGAGAAAAATACCAAAACTGTTCTTATCAATGAAGCAGAAGCAGATTTTGCTTCAACACAATCGTTAGTCCACTGAACAGACTAAAATAACTGGGGAAAATGTTCTTCATTATACTGGTATTTAAATCAATGTTTTACCTGGCCCTATACATGCACTATTATGCATATGAATGAGAAGCATTTGTCTACTTATAAGTGGAGAGATTACCTTTAGCAATTAATATTATTACCAACTCCGCTGACAAAGTTGTGTATAAGCTGTGTCTACTGCATATCTTAACCAGAGGGCCTAATCCTGCATTTCTGATGCAGGGTTGTTTTCAGATTAATTAATAAAATGATTTAATGGAATTGCTTGAATTAATTTTCTGTTTCCTGGACTTCTTAGAATTTATTTTACAGGACAGCTTCTGTGGTTCTGAGCTCATGTGGGTACGGTGCAAAAGGAGCTTTGTCCACTGATAACCCAGGAAAGTAGTTTAAGTGTCTTTTTACCATTTTTCATGAGAGAAATGTAAAAAGAAACAAGTATCTTAAATACTGATATGAGATTTAAAATAAGTTTTAAAATTGTAATTTCTTCCTATTCAGTTGTAGCCTTGTATAATAAGTAACATTTTAATAATCATTTACCATTTGCATATTTTTTTCTTTAACAGTCTGATTTTCAAATGGAAGCCTTCCACCAAAGAAGGAATGCTGATATTAATCTCATATTTAAAACCACAGTGTGAGTGTTGTACATATTCTGAATACAAGCTTTTGCAAAGCAACTTACAGAACATGTCTTGTTGCCTGATGCTAGAACAACGAGCATATTTTTAGTTCTGAAAAAGCATGGGTTTGCATTCGTTATTCTTTTTGCATATTTTTTACACCTTCAGAATAATGGTGCCGTATTTCTTATTCCCTGAACTAACTAATATTCTTCACATTTTTATTTTGTTTTGGGGGGCTTTTTGCTGCTGCATTAATGTTGAGTGTTCTGACTTCTGAGTTTCAAGTAATATTAATGAGAGAAAATACAAGTTTTTAAAATAAATGCAGATCCATGAAAAAGGAGAAAAAACCCTCTCCTCTCCTCTCCTCCCCTCTCCTCTCCTCTCCTCTCCTCTCCTCTCCTCTCCTCTCCTCTCCTCTCCTCTCCTCTCCTCTCCTCTCCTCTCCTCTCCTCTCCTCTCCTCTCCTCTCCTCTCCTCTCCTCTCCTCTCCTCTCCTCTCCTCTCCTCTCCTCTCCTCTCCTCTCCTCTCCTCCAGCTTTACGTTGCTCCTGGTCAGTTTTGGGGTGGGTAGTGGAGTAGAACACTGGCAGAAATGATGGCGTGGTACACTCAGATGGGTATAGGGACAATAGTAAAAGGTGTCATAGAGAAACTGCAAACACTGGAGTTTTGTTTAAGTTGGCATCAAAAGGGACTTGTCTACGCTGTCTTTTACAGACAGGCCTCATTCAGGATTGCTGAGCTTAAGTGGCAGAACTCGAGCCAGCTCCATGCATAGCACTATGTTCAGCTCACAAATGGTCTTGTTAAGAGACAACCCATTGCATTCTGTGACCCACAGAACACTGTCAGGTCTAGCTGCAGAAGACCTTGCAGATACAGCAGGAAAGGAGCTCCTTGGAATTATTCAGCAAACCCACTGAATTGCAGTGATTCATGACTGAACTGCTGGCTTCTGTCCTAAGGCAATATAGGTAGGCAGAAGATGCTTCCCCATCTGTGCTGTTAATGAACAGTGGGAGTGTTCAATGTATCTCTGAAGGGACATTAAATCCTTGGCATTGCCTCACACCTGAGCAGGGAGTGGATCTCAAGGCAGCTGAATCCTTCTGGCAGCCAGTTCCCATCTGTGCCTGTTCAAATTTGATGGATCACCTGCAGCCAGGTCATCTGGCAAGGGCTCGTTTGGCAACATGAGGGGCCAGCAAGGATGCACTATTCTTGAATGCCTCCTGAAACAGCTATGTGACATGCCGTTGCCAGCAGCCTGGGTATCACCAGTACAGCAAACAGCACTTGAAGGAACTACACCCTCTTCCCTTGTGTTAGTAGTCTATTGAATGTGCAGCCAGCCGGAGGTCATGGGACAGCAATCCTGTCTTTTTCTGGTATTCTCAGTCTTCCCATCATGCTACCTGGCTGCATGGAGCCGCACTGAAGGTTTCCCTAGAAGCCAGTGTCCCTCTCGCCATGGAACTGGATCAGTCTGCTCCACCCTTGGACTCAGTACCCTCCCACTGGTAACCAGTCTGGTGAAATTATCATCCTAACCTCAATAAAGCCGTTCATTATTTTCAAAGTTGTAATTCCATGGAAATGCTTATAAAGAGGACAAGGTAGAAAACGGAGAGATGATGCGATTCTGCAATACAATAAAAACGGATTATTTTTCTTAATAAAAAGGGCTTTTCCAAGTCTTGCAAGCCCAAAGCACTTAGCTCTCTTTTCAGTACTGAAAATCCACTTTTTTTTTTTTTTTTTAAAGCCCATGTGCAGTAAAATGCTCAGCTGAGTCTCCCTGTGTCTTCTTGTCTCCAAAAAATCTGGTAATGTGTCCCACAATACGATGTTACAGGAAAATCGCCTTTACTCTACAGCTCTTAGCTGACTTCTAGGGGTAAAAGCTAGATCAGCTCAGATCTGGTTTATTTTAGAAACTCGTGTGCATTACAAGTAATGCCTTTTCCTATTGCCATGTCAAAACCAAACCATCACTATTTTTATTTAATTTATAGGTCTTTTTAGGAAAAAAAAAATGTGTGAATGGTGGAGTTTGGGTCCATCAAATATTCCCTTTCACTCAAACAGCTGTTTTTAAATCAACCTATTTCACACTCAGGACAAATCTGAGCATTTTAAAGAGGAAGTAGCATCTGCTGAAATGCTGTTTTGCTTTGTGCATGCTAGGAATTCAAACATAGGGTTTGCACATCAGGAAAAAAAGTATTCTAGCCACCTGTTACTGCCTTTCTCAGAATTTCTACTGGACAATTTAATACATAGTGGAAGAAAAAGAGAGAGAAAGATTGTAGTCTTGTGATTTTCCATGTAATTGTGATTTGGGGACTGGGAGGGGGCAAGAAGGCAAGGATGCTGCTATTCATTAAATTTTAATTAATAAAACTCAAGATAATATAGGTCCAGCTTCTCTCATTTAATTCGGTGTAGAGCTAGACTAATAAGATGAAATAGATTATGACAGTAAAACGCTTCATGTCACGGTAAGAAGGATGCACCCCATAGACTATTGTCTGGAGGAAGAGAGATAATTCTCCAAAAATAGCCAGAAGGAAAATATATTCTGTGCCCATTTTCACTATTCAGTGTATGTTGTTCATACATTACTCTGTGTGGTTTTCTGTTCTGTCTGGCAAATCAATATGTCTGAATCTCCCAATAAAGCTTGTTTCTGCAGCTAATCTACTAATTTAATAAGCCAAAATACATGCTACACATTCCTCTCTTTTCTTCTACACTCAGGGAGAAGAAAATGCAATAGGCAACATCTGATCTGAATGAAAACCACTTACCCATGGATGCTTCATGAAATAGAGGCTTGGAGAGAGATAAGAGGAAGAGTTCATATCACCTAAGATTGCTGCTATAAGACCAGTAGACTTCTTAGCTAGTCAGAGATTCCTCGTGATGGCAAAAAAAAAATGGAACCTGACTCAGGTTCTGTGAATCATCATTTGAAAAAACTTAGAGAGGTCCACCAACCCTCCAAGAGGCTCATTTCCTAGCTGTGACTTAGACTTACTGGTCTGAAAGTTAGGCAGTGTCAATATCCATGAATATTCTGTCAGCTTTTTATATCCAGTCTTCAAGTTGTAATCAATTTTATTTTCCTTCGTTCATTTTTACTGTCCTGCTGAAATTACAGAAGCACCAACCTGGAGAGCATCCAATACCCATTCCTTACAATGGATAAAAAAAATGACCCACAGCCCACAGGAACATAAAGTGACAGGAACTTAACAAAGGAACCTTTTCTATATGGGCTTTGATAATCCTGTTTTCCTCTCCCTTTCAGGCCAGTGAGAATGGAGCTACGAAAATGTCCACTGCTTGGATCAATCACCTGTCATGGTCCCTCATATCTACAATCCCTCCTTCCATTTCATGTAGCAAAAATCTTCCCATATTCACTTTAAAAGCTTATCCTTGATGTTCCTTTATTCTTTTTCTGCATGAATAATCTATGAAGCTATTGATGCCCTGCACTTACACACTTCCATTAATGCTGACCTTGACATCCAACATATATTTTCTTCCTTTTATGGGAGAAGTTCCTCAGGTTAATCCAGTGTCTTTGCTTGGGGCACATGCACTCCTTATAAACCTTTAAATCTCCTCCAAAGTTGCACCTATTCTGCATTTGAAGTCCACTTAACATTAACTAAGGATCTGTTTTGCTGTGAGTTATCGTAATAGTTTCACCATCACATTTCAGCTATTGCCTTCCTATTGACACTTACTTTATGTGTATGTAAGGGGCACACAGCAATTTTTTCTTACATGGAAAATGGTTTTTTTAAATGTCCTGGACCACAAGTTGGGCACATTTGGTACCTGTTTTTCTTTTATATAGTTGGAAGGAAGCTATGGGAATTTAAGGAAATTAAGAAAAAAGATCTTATTTTGCTTGGCCAGTCAACAGCTTCCTACTTAAAGTGGTGCATGGGAGCATCTTTATCTGTACTCTCCAAAGACTGTCCAAGAAGATAACCCGGCTGGACTGGACATAATCCAAAAGTACTCTGAAGTCAGCAGCGAGTATTGCCCTGACTTCTCTAAAAGCAAACTCAGAGAGAGAGAGAGAGCGCGCAGATATTAGAAAGCTTCACATTTCTTTGTTCTGAACTGCTGGGCTGGAGATGCAGAGAGGACAGACAAAATGCATTAAGTGTATTGAGGAAGATTCATGGTGTCTAGATTCTTTCTACCCATTATTATGCTGGCAGTTTCAAAAAGGTGTCAATTTTCTGTGCCAAAATATGGGACTAAAACTACAAATCCTCTTTTGGATTCATGAGAAGAGAAACGATTTATTTGTGATTCATGATGAAAATATACCTTATATATGAGCATAAAAGTAGCCAGTTTTGTGTTGCATAGAAAATAGCCTTATAAATATCTCTTACATTGAATTGCTTATAGTTCTCATGCTTTATATGCAGGATAAGCCCTGGGTTTGAAGTGTGTTTATTATTTAAAGGCTTGTTTTGATATATCAAGGTCTCTCACATTCCTCCTGATCATCCTTTCCTTTGAAGGTTCACTACCTGATTGAAATGAGAATTTCCATCCACTGCATCAAACAAACAATGATCTCTTCTGAAAGGTTCTGTATTTAATGGTATTGTGTGTGACAGGAGAAGGGAAGGGAGGGCAAAATTTTTTCCCCAGTCTCCCTGGTCATCTCATTCTGTGTAATAATGTTGAATCTACCATATTACAAATGGCAGAACTAACCTAACCTTGGTGTTTTTCTAGTAAATCGAATTCAAGTCCAGGTAATAAATGGGCTATGTATTAAAGATAGAATGAGAAGCCCAGAGGGGAAGGTAATGCACCCAGTAAGGTCAAATACCTTTATCTCATTTATCACTATAGTCCTTCACTATACAAATTTTGAGCCACAGGAGGAGACAAGAAAATACAAATGTTAAATCACATTTTGTATATTGGGATATTTACAAGGAGTACCTTTCCAGTATTAGCCCTGTACTCAGATGCTTTCCTGGAGGTGCTTCATTCCAATTTCTGTTGTTACTGCCATTAATTTGTGCATGTTAGCAAGCCGTATGCTATAGGACTTCCTGAAAAACTAATTAAAAAATATTTTATTTTCTTGTTGTCCTGGGAGTTCTCAAATTCTAAAAGCAAACCTCGTAATAACTTGTATTTACATGGTACATCACTGGCCAGCCATTGAACTCAATGGAGTTTGGTTTGTTTGCAGCAAGTAAGGATCTTTCCCTCCCCTTTTGAATTTACAGTCCTTACCTTCAAGTAGCTTAGTGTTACTGTAAGTTTGACAAATATACTGGGGAGACAAATCATAGTCACCATCTTGGCTACTCTGGAACAATGGAGTTTTCTAGAATTCAGCTAAACCTCCTTGAGAAGAGGACAAATGTTATTGGGCCCAGTCTTACACTTTGTAATTATCCTACATTACAACTACAAAGCAGGTCTGAAATTCACCACCTTCTTTCTAAAGAGAAGGTGCTTTTTTGATCTTGTCTTCTGTCAGATAAAAGCATAGCAACATACAGGTACACATCCATTCTTTTTCTATACACATCCAGCACTGGTGAGGTTGCAGCTCGACTACTGTGTCCATTTTTTGCCCTCCTCAGTTCATGACAGAAATGAAGAAACTGCAGAGGGTCCAGCAGGCAGCATCCACGGCAGTGGATTATAGACCGTATGATCACAGAGAGGCTGGTCGTGCTGTGCTTGATTAGTCTCGCAAAGCGAAGACTGAGAGGTGTCTGCTTGAAATCTGTTACTGTTTGAAGGGTCGTTACAAGGATGATGGAGCTGAGTGGTGCTGAGTAACACTAGGCAGTGTAACAAGGGGCAATGGCCAAACTGCGGCTGGGAAACTTCAGGGTGGACATTAGGAAGAAACACTTCCACTGGAAAACTAATGCATCTCTGGAACAGGGTGTCTGGACAGGCTGTGATGTCTTTATCTGTGGTGTTTTCCAAAACTCTGAGTAGACAAAACAATGATTCAGTGTTGGCAGTAGTACCACTTCAAGGAAGCTGGACTAGGTGACCTCCAAACAGGCAGCCAAACCAGCTTCTGGGGAGCAGTTAAAAAACAGAAAAAAAACAAGAAAATATTAGTCATACTGTTTAACATATTTCAGGAATACACTCGAGTATGGTGGTGATGAAGACAGGACCAAGAAGAAAATTACGGTCTTTTTGTGTCAAACCTGGATGAGTATACACTCATAAAAATAGTGATGCTATGCACAAACTTGGCATAGCTTGATCATGGACAAGTGTTAGCATTTGTGTCTCACAATCCTATTTGCTTGCTAGGTCTGTGGATCAAATTGTGCACAAACCTGATTTGAAGTCTCTGGTTTACCTTTAGGTTAAACAATATACATACAGGCAAATTTGGTACATGC
This sequence comes from Leptosomus discolor, assembly GCF_034619465.1. NCBI lineage: Eukaryota > Metazoa > Chordata > Aves > Leptosomiformes > Leptosomidae > Leptosomus > Leptosomus discolor. The sequence continues at coordinate 14,931,799 of NC_141395.1, read as the reverse complement.
TCAGACAAAGGCCACAATGAGACACTTCAAATGGCAGCATTTCAGGTTACTCTGTGTATGAAGATCCAACTGATTTATCTTCATCGACGACGAAGGAGCTTGATCATCATAACAGTTTACATATCTGAAAACCGCGGTTTTCTCAATTCATTGTATTGTATTCTTCTGACTTGCATCACACAGTGTTGTTCTGTTTTTGTTGATAAGTTTTGATGACATCAGCACGTGTTCTGACTGAGAAGATTTTGTGCTTTACAACTGAAAATTTAGCTTGCACGTAACCTTGTATCATTTGGTTCATTGATCTACCTATCAGATATTCAGCACATTTTATTTGTCAATGGAAAGGAGATTTGGTAGCCTGACATCTGTGATACACACCAAATGCCTGGCACAAGACTGCTGAGTCTGTAGAAGTACTGCTTTTGATGCAGAATATTTGACAAAGCTTTTGATCTAAAAAATCAATCATTTTTATTATATCAGATGACATTTCCTTTATTGTTATCCCTAAATCCATCACGAAGCATTGTTATATAAACAACATTAAAAAAAGGTTAACAGGTGTGCACAGCCCCGACTAGTATACCCAGCAATGAAAGGTTTTGACATCGTGAATTCACAAGAGATCTCTTCCACTGAAATATGCTGAAATGAACAAACAATGCTCTCAAGCTTCTCTGAACAGTGACGTTTTTGCTGTTAATATCAAAGAACTTGGCTAGGTTCCTTTATGCTCTCTCCGCTGATGTTTTTGCCACCAACTTCACAGTGATTCCACATGAGAAAAAAAATTAAATCTCATGCATTGTGATTTCCAGTTACAGCTTTAAATCTTGTTATGATTCTTCCCTTAGACCTGATGCTTTGGTCTTCTATCAACACCTATTGGCTTCAAGTAAAGCCAGCTCCTACCTTACTTAAAAAAATACATATTTTAAGAGGCCATCTCTGCTCCAGGGACATGGTAATTACACAAGACAAGCAAAACATAGGTGGGAAAATGTAGGGAGCACGAGATGATCTCATCATTGTCAGAATGGGTCGTAAAGCTAGCCATGTCCTTATTCACTAAAATACATCCATTCTGTAAAAACACCTATCCAAGAAATATAAGACAAATGACTTAGAAAGTTGTAACAAAAGAGTAAAAGGACAAGCCACAGGGAGGCAAAGGAAAAAGGATACCATTCAGGTCAACAATATCTTTAAGGATAATCATTAAAAGAAAGTAGATCGTTAACTGCTGTTTCACATTCTGTGGTGTTCTTAAAACAATGTACTGTTCTTTACTTCTTTCCTCTAACCTGCTATATTACTTCTTTGTTTGTTTAATGACACCAGCATTGTACTTAAGAAAATTGCACACCAAGGATCTGATTTATTGCCTAGGATTCTATTTGCATAAAAAAACCACCACCAAAGCAGTATTTGACAGGTACGTATCAATTCAACTCCTAAGGGGCGCATTTTGAGTCAATTGTGTGAGGAATTAGGCATGCAGTTACTTACAACATTTATTTAAATCTGTGAGCATTTAGTACTTCTCCTCAGGAAATAAAGTTACAAACAGGCTGACTGGATTCAAGTACATTGCAAGTACAACTTTGGCATTCGGACGCACCCAAAGCACTGCTATTTCAGTCTACAATATCCCAAATGATACTTCATTGAAACTTAATTTTTATCTTGGTTCTGCCAGTTCCAAGCCACTGACAAACATTCTTTCAGGTTGCCTAGGGCTAGTCCAACCAGCAAGAGTTCTTTATCAAAAGAATGATACCTGCCTGTTCCTCTGCATGTCATCTTCAAAGTACATCCAGAAGTTCATCTAGAAAAAAGTTTGCAGAAGAAATCTTTCTTGTTATGATTGAAAAGATACAAAACTCAGAGGATTTAGCATTCTACTGACCATGAGACTTCTTTTCTGTGTTAGCATAATGGATACAGATGCATTTCATTCAAATCAGCTACCAGGACAAGCTAATTGACTTAAAACTGTTGTAGTGCCTGCCCACTAGTTGGCAGAAACAGAAAAAAGTATCTATAAAATGAGGAATAATTATTTCATACTTACAGTTACAGCTGATTGGGAATTTGCCAGCAAAAAAAAAGTTGCAATAAAATATAACTTTGTCATTACCATCTGCTCCTCAAATTCCTAATACTTTATGAACATCGGTGCACTGATTCTTAAAATACCCACATTATGCAGATAGCTGTTTATTATCCTGTTTTATAGAGGCATAGCTTTGTGTTGGTTATTTGCATAAACATGAATTTAATGCTATGGAAGCACCTCTGGGTCAGACTTTCAGGTGGCCAATTCCTGCATACTCTCTGTGGCACTTCAGCTTCTAAGTTGCTGTTCAGCAGCACAGGAAACAGCCGCTTTGTATGACAGGCTTTTAAAATAATCTTTGAACATTGGTTGGCAGAGAGACATGCTGATACAAGTGATATACCCAGAGAAGAAAAAGAAGTGGAAAGCCCTAAGGATGCCAGCTGAGGGATCTGACCTAATATATTTCAGTGTATGACGAAAGTAGCTCTTTCTTCATTAGAGGAGTGGCTGAACAATGAATGAAGCATGCATTCATACAGACAACACCAGCGTGAAAGATTTCAGAATAATGCACCATGGATAATTTACAAGAAGGAATGCATACAAATAGGTAAAACATCAAATTAAGGCAGCAGAACTAAGCTGTAGTACCAGACCCCACCCACCAACCATGAGCAACAATTTGGTTAAGTTTCTAAAACTGTTTGTGCCATTTCTTCTTCTCTCTTCTTTTGTTTGCCTTTTCTATCTAGACACTAAGCTTGTTAAAGCATGGACTGTATCTTTCATGCTCACACAATGCATGGAAAAATAACGGCCCCATGCTCAGCAGGAACTTCTAGACAGTACCATAATAGAACTAATTAATGGTAATGAGATCTATGGAGTACTGTACATGCTGGGTTTTATAGATATCCATGTTGGGGCAGAGCTGTGAGATTTCTCATGCACACAGTGAATCATATACCATTCTGCCAGCTTAAATTGCTACCACACAGGCTGGGCAAGAAAAGCTTGCGTAGCTGGTAGGTAGGGAGTATGACTTCTCCAGCGTCGAAAGCATTGGGAAAATCCTACCAGCAACAACGACTAGACAAATATACTCCTTGCAGGTGGAATATACTGATGACAGAACACTTCTTTTTGTGCTTTTTTTTTTTGGTACATTATTTGGCTGTACAATAGTAAGACCAAATTACATTAGTAATAATTCTTGTGATAATATTAGTAATAATTATTCTGATAATAGTAGCATATTAATTACATTGTCTACTTTTTCAGTTCAGTATAGATTGGGAAGTCCATGATTTTGTCATCTGATTTCTTCACAGGGGGAAAAAAGTCAACGCTTTTTCTCAAGAAGGGTATTATTTTGCCTGAATTAATCACCCTCAGCATCCAGTTCTTGCATGCCTGTTCATACATGGCTTTTCTAGGTCTTCAGTGCAGTTATATAGAACTAAGCTTGCCTAATTTTCTGCAAAGTTCTTCCTTGGAGCAAGTTAAGGGGACCGAATGGCTCAAATCTTGGCCTTTCTTATATGTCAGAAGCTTGGCTGTTTTTCCAGTTTGTCACACATTAACCAAGGTAAGGCAGGGAATAATGATGGATAAAGGTTCAGGTGCCATAGTGAACAGGAAGCTTCACAGAGGGAAAGGAATTAGCTCAGTTTGAGTGGGGACACAGTCTTTCACATGGTCTCTGTCTCAAAAAAGGTGGATAGATATTTTCCACTTTGGTTGGATGAATCCCAGCAGTGCTGACTGTGGAAACAGAGACAAAAGATTCCTTGTTGTCATTGTTCTGCTGTTTGGGGTTCTGGGTTTTTTCGTCTTGTTTTTTAACAAGAAACAAACCTTAGCAAACCTGATACACAAACACTGCCAGCCTCGCTGCCACAATTGTGACAGTTTCATGTGCATGTGCTAACTCACTTTCAAAATAGCAAATGCAGCACACGCTAAGCCTAGCATATTTTTGCATTAAGTAAAGAAGCCACAGATGAACTTAGTTCCCACTTGGGCTGACTTTTTTTAATGAGGACTTCATGCAGAGAAAGATGACTAGTTGGGCACATTTTCCTCGACCCAGTTTCACCCATGGGGTTATATGCTTTATTTATTTTCAAATTAATGGTAATGGATGAAACTGGAGTGTTTGGATGTATTGATATCAGTGGAAAAAATGTTGCAAATTTTTTTTACTATCAAGAGGTTTTTTTCACTTTCCATGGGCAGCTGCTATCTGTGTTCCATTTAGAAAAGAATATCACACTTTTCGCTTAGTTTTTTCATCTTTCCTCCTTTCTTAATGTATGATGAGAATGTTTGGAAGAGGTAGAAGATTTTCTTTTCTTTCTGAAAGGAGATATTGTCATTCTCTGCTTGTCACTTCCTCTTGACCAGCCTTCAGTGTTCCCACAACAGAGATATGGTGGTAAAACTCTTCCATGAGCAGCCTTCTGGTCTCCATCTCATTACCCATTTGATTTGCAGTCAGCACTGTATTTCTTCTGAACTGCTACTAAGGACTTTTTTCTATTGGGAGAGGGTTACTTTTCTGATAAGTCTCTGATAAGAAATTATCCTTTATTTTTTCTAACTGATATAGTTTTTAAAGACTGCCTTCTCAGAAGCGATGCTCAGTAACAGAAAATTGTGAAAGGTACTTTTTAAATTAATCTTGTTAAGAACCTCCTGTCTTGCCAGAAAGGAGTATGGTGCCACTTGTATTACTGCCATTCTGGTGACAAACAGGCTCAAAATATTAAGACGTATAAAATCATTCTTTGTAAGTGTCACCATGTTCTTACTTTCTCCACTAGCCTGCAGATACGTTGTACTATTCAGCTTTGAGTCTCACTTTTGCTTTTATTGTGGTGGAAAAGAGTATGTCCTTCCATACAGTTTTCATCAAACTGGAAACTAGAGCAGACAAAAAGCTCGGTTTCAGCCATTGACTGTTCACACCTATGAAGTTGTTAACCATTATCAGTAGCTCTTTAGAGTCTCCAGAGTTACTGGAGTTTTTGACTCACACCTATATGCAATACCATTTATCAGTTTGAGAAATGAGGAAAATAATCAAATATCCCAGTCTTGTTATGGAAAAATTAAAAAATCAGAAATGAAAAACCTTACTTGCTTTTGTGAGAGAATTTTGTGAACACTTGATTCTGCAATGTCAGTAGTTTTCTATGAAGCAGCATTCGTTTGGAGAGAGTTTTCATTAGACCAACTGATGCAGATGTAAAAATAGAGACCACCTTTTGAGAAGACAAGCTTGTGAAAAGATATTTTGAACAATTTAAACTCTGCTAATGTTCAGAGATCAGAACTCATAAAATTTGTTTTGTTTTCACTTCCAGTCATGTTGAATAGACTTATTTAATGTTTTCTCTAATTGGGAGATGACTTCATTGTTCACATAAATAGTGTGTGTGGACCTAACACTCAGGAATTAAACTCTGAAAAATCATACCAGATGTGGTCTTTCTGCTAATATTTCTTCTGAACTAAAATCACATTCACTTAAAGAGCTCTATGGGAAAAAAAAAAAAAGAAAAACATCAGTAATGTTTTTTCACTGGATTAATGACAAATTGACTAATGTGCTCTACCCACTTTGTGCCATTCTAATGACATTGAATAGCTTTAAATATGGTTTTAATGGCATTGTCAAAACGCTGTTGAACAACCAATATGCACCAGAAAATCCATCCTTTCAAGTATAATAGATTGTATAGGCTCATTTCATGTTTCTTATATCCAAATGAGATTAACACATAGTTTTGTTTAAAGTAAGTTTCAGCTCTGTAGCTGTTATTCAGAAAAAGTTGTTTTCACGTTTTCTGTTCAAGTGAAAACTACAGGAACAGGCCAGAAGAATCATAAATCATAAATAAATGCATTTTTGTGCACTTCAGAATTCTGCTGATCCACATGCATTGGCCATTGCTTCGCAAGAAAGCAATAAAATAGCCCAGTATTTTAGAGGGATGATGGGATGGACATTCTTCCGTGAGATACATTGCCTGTGATCCATAATGCATATCTGTGTGTGACTTACCACATTACCACAAAATAACTAATTTATCTACTTATTTCAAAGGCCACAACACAACGTAGCTCATTCTGGAGTCTCCTCTGTAGAACCGATTCAGAATATTCTTATATGTTAAGCATATTGTTTTCACACTAATAAGCCCTACTTTACAATAAGTTGATATAAACAACACTTTTTACAACCACTAGTTAGTGCAATGTGTGTACAATTATCAGCCTTTATGAATACCCTTTTATCCATATATTTAAAAGTTCATTAAAATGCTGAGTCCACTGTATTTAGCATTTTTTCCCCTTCTCTGCAATAAAGCACCTTAGTATGAGTAGGGAAAGAATGACAAGCTGAGATGCTTTGCATCCCAGTTTGTCATTAATATTATGCAGGAATTACTAGAAATGAATTTCTGGTACTTTAACAGAGCTCAAGTGTTTCATAAGCCATAACAACACAATGGATTTGGTGATCACTTCAGAATAATCATGACACGTCTGCTCCTTCTGTAGCTTTAAAAGACCATTCAGATTTTTTTCTCTAAGCAGCTTGCAAAGCCCAAATACTCTCTACCAGCAAGCAGTGCTCAACTGCATACCAAACTGAGAGGTGTTTCTCCATTGCTCATCAACTCCATTATCCAGCTCAGTTGAAACACCAGCACTAAACACAGGCTTGAAGGGAGTGAAAGACACTTTTTTTTTTTTTTGAGTAAGAAGATAATTTAAAAAAACCATCCATATACCTCAGGTCTTATTCTCCTAGAGGGTAACGGGCTGATCTTAGGAAGATGTGAACTCCACCATTCTATTCTCTATAGGTATTATATACAAAGTGATTACATCTCATCTTTATACCCTAGAAGCTTTGCTCACTGTTTCTCATGCTATCTGTAGAAGAAACAAGCCTGAAGTCCTCCTAGATAAGATATTAAACTATCTGCTTATCTGTCAAAAAAAATTGCGGGAGAATTCACCTTCCAACTCACCATCAACAATTTTTAATTGATTTGCTTGCATATTTTCCATATATTACTGGCAAATTATGAAGTTATCTAAAATTATAGTTACGACTGAAATTCTATTATCAGGTTAAAGAGAAAATCTATAATTACAGTGAAACTTTGGAGAACTCTGTCAACCTGAAAATTTTGAAATCTGGTTAGAATTGATCAGTGGTCAGCGATAGGCAAGATGTTATTATCAAAGTTATTCTTCTGAGAGTTATATCCAAAACTCTAAACATATGCCAATAACACTTCTCTCTATAAGACTTCACAACTAAAATTAGAATTTCTTCAGATATTGATTTTCTAAAACCTCCCTGAAATCTAGGAAATTTTGTATATAAATTCTTACTTTAAAACTTTCTCATACCTCTGACATGAGTACTTCCAAATGTCCTTGGCCTTTGGAGATGTTCAGCACTGAACAGGAATAGTTGTACTTCTGATTTATATTCATATGTTGTAAGAAACATGCTGTGGGATTGTGAAAAATCACTTCACTCCTTTTTGATATCTATGTTGTTAGCTTTTCTTAATGGACAATATGTACTTTGGGAAAAACTCTTTGGCAGTTTAGTGATTAATCTTTCTCACAAAAGATAGGGCATGGCCTTCAAGCCTCTTGAATACTATTGAAGAAGTGACAATGATTCCCATCATCTGTCCAGGTTTCATGAAAGCAAACTTATCAATGGCTCACTAGAACAACCCCTGTGAAATCTCCCATTCTCACGGCTCAGGATGGGCAGTTGTGCAATTCATGCATGGCTCCATAAAACGAGGTTGAACAAGGATAGCATTCGGGTTTTGGAACATTGCTGTACGAGCCAGACATCAATCATTACTCTTGAAACTACCTGTCATATCCCTCAAACTGATAGGTTTGAATGTGCCTTCTAGTGTTGGCTCACCAGGCTGGTAATCTGCTGTCTTTTGCCATATTATGCCATCCATCTTTCCTGACTAACTTTGGATCTGAAACTGCAGTATGGTGGCACATGAACATGTGACAAACCATGACCATATACCATGCTAAAACAAAGGACTCATGCTGCTAAATTGATAGAACTTTGCAGCAGAACATACTAGCTATACTAGAGGGAATATGGTCAGTTGAGCAAGTTAAAATAGTTCCATAATGGGAGCAAAGAAAAATGTGTCAATTTCAGTGACCTTCTGCTGGTCAGGTTCATAGATCCTTCTGTTTTAAGACTGCACTCCCACACTGAGTTTTCACTGAAGACAAACACATCTCAGCCCTAGTGAACAGTAAATGAACAAGTGGCAGCTCATAACAGTAGGTGGCATCACTGTAATTCAGTACTAAATCAATGCCCCCGCTCTGGGGGACACAGCACTGCTGTGCTCCTAATCACATTACTGAAATGTAAACCAGCTTTTGACCACTTGTACTCATGAAGATTTTTTTAAGCATTTTTTTCTGGATTTTTTTTTGGCCAGATGGAAATTCTTTGCCAAATTTGCATATACATAATATTATTGACACAGAATTAAGAAACAGTCAGTATGACTTCAAATTTTAAAACATAGAAATATAGAAAAAAGGCCTAGAAATGCTCTCAGAAGGTGTTCAGTTCACTCCCCTGCTTCAAGATAGGAAAACATGTACCTAGAATGCAACAAATAATTTTTCACTATGAGCTATATAAGCAAGAAACCTTATTTACAATTAAAAACTCTTAAATTATTGCTATATTGTATTCTGCCAATAGCTACATGCAACATCATGGAGAAGAGAATTATTCCATAAAAAAAGAGAATTAACCTCAAGTGAGGCAAATCAACACAGCCCCACTGATCTCAAGCAAGCTCAGCACTGGCTGAGGAACTGATTCATAATTTATAATTCAAAGTGTGTAGGTCTTGGTAATCATCTAGATGGAAAGCACTATTTTAATATAAATCACTAAGAATCTATTATCTATTATTTGGCAGATACTGAATTAAATTCAAACAGAAAAGCATGTTTTACAAAAGAAAGGCAGATGAGAGTTTGTAGGTAGAGGAAGGCAGACTGTTGGAAAGGCTAGAAGGAGGGAACAGTGTGTTTTATTAAAATTACATTACACGGTGAATATTGGTCAAAACCAGCCCGGCTATTCATAGAATTATAAAATAGTTTGGGTCAGAAGAGACCTTTAAAGGCCATCTAGTCCAATCCCCCTGCAGTGACTAGGGGCACCTTTAGCCAGATCAGGCTGCTCAGAGCCCCGTCCAACCTGACCTCAAATGTTTCCAGAGATGGGGCTTCTACCACCTCTCTGGGCAGCCTGTGCCAGTGTTTGACCATCTTCATAGTAAAAAATTTCTTCCTTATATCTAGTCTGAATCTACCTTCTTTCAGTTTAAAGCCATTACCCCTTGTCCTTTGCAACAAGCTCTTCTAACAAGTCTGTCCCCCTCTTTCTTATAGGCCCCATTTAAGTATTGAAAGGCCACAACAATGTCTCCCCAGAGCCTTCTCTTCTCCAGGCTGAACAATGCCAACTCTCTCATCCTTTCCTCACGGAAGAGCTGTTCCAGCCTCCTCATCATTTTTGTGGCCCTCATCTGGACTGTGTCCAACAGGTCCATGTCTTTCCTGTACTGAGGACTCCAGAGCTGCACATAGTATTCCTTCAGTATTGTCAATTTTCTGATAATACCAAGGCTGTTTGGGCAGAACTTTTGGGAGCTGTGAAGCATTCCCTCACTGCCTTTAGGAAGAATGCCTATCACAATAACAAAACCTGGCTGGGAAGCAGGGACCCCATCCCACTCCCATTTCACACTGTGCTGTCTTCTCTGGTGGCTTCTTTGCCTCATTCTTTAATGGTCAGACCAGTTATCCTCAAGGTAATCAGCCCCCTGCACTGGAATACATGGACAGGGAGCAGGATAAACTCCTCTTAATCCAGGAGGAATCAGTTAAAGACTTGCTTTGCCACCTGGACATCCACAAGTCTGTGGGGCTAGATGGGATCCATCCGAGAGTACTGAGTTGACAGAGGAGCTGGTCAAACCACTCTCCATCATTTATCAGCAGTCCTGGTCAACAGGGGAGGTCCCAGGCCACTAGAGGCTTGACAATGTGATGCCCATCTACAAGAAGGTCCGGAAGGAGGATCCGGGGAACTACAGGCCCATCAGCCTGAACTTGGTCCCGAGGAAGGTTATGGAGTAGTTCATCTTGAGGGCGCTCACATGGCATGTGCAGGACAACCAGGGACTCAGGCCCAGCCAGCATGGATTCATGAAGGGCAGGTCCTGCTTAACCAACCTGATCTCCTTCTATGACCAGGTGACCTGCCTAGTCGATGAGGGAAAGGCTGTGGCTGTTGTCTACCTGGACTTTAGTAAAGCATTTGACACCCTCTCCCACAACATTCTCCTGGAAGAACTGGTGGCCTGTGGCTTAGACAAGTGTGCTCTTCACTGGGTAAAAAACTTGCTGGACAATAGAGCACAGAGAGTTGTGGTGAATGGAGTTAGATCCAGTTGGCGGCTGGTCACAAGTGGTGTTCCACAGGGCTCAGTATTTGGGCCAGTCTTGTTTAATATCTTTATCAATGATCTGGATGAGGGGATCAAGTGCTGCATCAGTAAGTTTGCAGATAAGAATAAATTGGGTGGGAGTGTTGATCTGGTTGAGGGTAGGAAGGCTCTGCAGAGGGATCTGGATAGGCTGAATGATGGGCCGAGGTCAATTGTGTGAGGTTTAACAAATCCAAGTACTGGGTCCTGTGCTTGGGTCACAACAACCCCATGCAGCGCTGTAGGCTTGGGGATGAGTGGCTGGAAATCTGCCCAGCAGAATAGGACCTGGGGGTGCTGGTTGACAGCTGGCTGAACATGAGCCAGCAGTGTGCCCAGGTGGCCAAGAAGGCCAACAGCATCCTGGCCTGTATCAGAAATAGCGTGGCCAGCAGGAGTAGGGGAGCGATTGTGCCTCTGTACACAGTGCTGGTTAGGCTGCACCTCGAATACTGTGTGCAGTTTTGGGCCCCTCACTGCAATAAAGACATTGAGGTGCTGGAGTGTGTCTGCAGAAGGGCGATGGAGCTGGTGAAGGGTGACTGGATATTAGGAAAACTTTCTTTACTGAAAGAATGGTTAGGCATTGGAACAGGCTGCCCAGGGAAATGGCTGAGTCACCCTCCCTGAAGGTGTTCAAAAGATGTGTAGGTGTGGCACTTCAGGACATGGTTTAGTGGGAATGGTGTTGTTGGGTTGATGGTTGGACTTGATGATCTTAGAGGTCTTTTCCAACTTTAATGATTCAATGATTCTATGATTTAGCAGAAGTTACTACGACTGCTATTTCCACGTTAGAGGAGGACCACAGGGACGGACACCATTGCATTTGTAGACAAGCAGCAGGACTCAGAGCTGAAAGCTCAAGCTACAACCAGCACAAATTTCTTGACAGACGGAAAGCCACTCTCTGTGGTAGTAGCACCTGAGCAAATTTAACACAGCAGCCGCACACTTCAAGCAGACCTCAGGCTGCTTCAGCTTGCATGAGAACAGACAGATTACAAAAAGAACACCCTTGGCTGCCACCTTCTCCTCTTGTAGAGACTGTGCACAAAACATCTGAATATAAGCTACCACATGATATTCACCTAAAGAAACTTTTGATTCTTCACTCGACATTACCCCTAGCATGAGGATGCTTTTGTCCTATCTGTGCTTTGTAGATGTTTGCCATCCAGATCTAGAAGTGCCATCCAGGGATCCAGTCTAGAATGGCTGATTATTTCAAAGAAACTCCATCCTGTGATCCAAAGGCTGTTGTACAGCTGTGGGGTTAATCATTTAAGTGTCCGTAACTGGATAAATGTTGTTTGTTTGACCTTTAAATTAGAAATAGTAATCACTGTAGGACCTGGCAGACTAGCAAAAGGCTCTGGAAAATAGTTGTATGTTACTGATTATATTAATTCACAGTCCTTCTGCAAGATCTATAATTAAATGTTCTTACAGCTGAGTACGTTCTCTTTTTCATTTTTTAATCTGCATTTTTTTGTGTGCTTAGTTTCAATATTGCCTAGGCCAATCCATTTCTCTTACTGCTTCTGATACTTTAGTGATATGCACTGCATTTGAAAAGTCTGTCTCAACTGAGAGGAGAACAAAACCTCTTCCAGGATCTGCACTGCACTTTTCTTTGCAGTAAGAATTGGCGGGTAGGGCTCTGAACAATGTCGTTTAGAAACCTTCCATTCTCAGTTCTGATCCCATTTCACTATTAATGTTCTGGATTTGGTGAAGAGACCGTTTCGTGTGTTTCATTGCTGTAGTAACAATAACAGTGAAGCCTTCCTAACTTAAAGGAATTTAGTGACACTGAAGGAGATGGTTACGTGGAAGATGAAATTGTAAGTAGATGTGAGAAAATGAATCTCTCCTTGAAAAAAAAGAAGAATCTTTCCAAATTTTTATGAATTCTAAAACATACTTCATTTTTCTTACTTTGTAGAGGTCTGATAGTCCACACTAGAAATGAAACAGAGATTGTCCTGGGTTCTTTCATAACACAGGGAATCTTTGCTTTGAAATCCTAAGATCACAGGAAGCAGAGTGAAAGTTTTATTATCTGCTTCTTACAAATGAGGAACTGAGGCACAGACAGATTTAGACTGAACATCAATCTCCTGAGCCTCTTTATCCACAAGACCATAATTTTACTGAATAGAAGTGTAAGAAAAAGATCATAGACATTTATGCAAACAGATGTAAAAGAAAATCTCCTCTTCAATTTTTAACTTTTCTTACAAACTTTTTTAAGAGCACATAGCTCTTGAACAGTACTGTTAACTGCCCTACTGGTAATTGCTGGTAAACTCAACAATTCATTAAATAGTACTCAGAGAAGCAAAAAGTAGGAGTACAGCTCTTTCCCACCAGTTCTTTAAGGGCTCTTATGTGTAATTTACCTAGACTTGCTCATTTACATGTTGTCTAACAGCCACCTCAGTTACAAATATACTTCAAAATACTTTATCATCCTTATGTGATAAAGACATAAGTCTTCCTCTTTGCTCAAATACAGATTTTTGTCTTTTCTGTTCATTATTAATACTATTACAGTCTCTAACTATGAAAAAACAGCAGTTCTGTAGACTTTCAAGAATTTACTTTTCCAAACATCCATTCCTTCAGCTTGTGTCTTGGGATGAGGCGAATATCTTTTTACAATTTCATTTCCTTCACCACTGACTATAAAGGCAGCTTGGTCAGCTAGACTAGGAAAGATGTCTTTGGGTAGTTTTCTGAAGGCTGAGGTTAACAGGTCACATCTACTACATCTGCTGAGATCAGTGGCTCTAATGCTTGAAGCATTGGAATTACTTGTGTCTTCTTCTAATTAATAAGTTCTTATTTCTTCTTTTCCTACTCAAATTCCATGTACTGCTGAATGGACACCCAAATAAAGGCATTGTTTCAATCTTTCTAAAGACAGAAAAAACTTTGTTTTCCAACTCAGAGAAGAGTTTTGACAAAAAAGGAAGGATCTGTACTACTTTCGCTGCAAAGTTTGGAGGTTTCTGATTTATATATTTTCTTTCTCTCTTGTTTTTTTTTTTGTAGTTTGTTTTTTTTTTAACTATTTGAAAGTGACTTGTATCCACTGCTGCAAAGGTATTTTAAAAATTGGAAATGAGTACATCTAAAGAACGGTGAAATCTCAATGGCAAAGTAAAGTGTGTTCAAGATTTATGATTTTACAAAAGCCTTACTGCTCATAAACAAATCTCGTGGAATTTTTAATGTCTGATACATAAGTACACGACATAATATTGCTTACACTAGACAAACAGCAACTTACTGAGAAGAAGAAATTAATTTCACACTTTCAGTGTTACAATGGTGAGACGAAGATATAACAAAACAACAGAATAGTAAGAGTGAGAAATGTACGTCTTCCTATTTGACTTTAGGTGTAGATTTTTTCAAATAAGAGCGCAGCTTTGAAATGAATCTGAAAATGGATGGGGTCAGGATAATAATTTTATCTTACTCAGTTTCCATTTCTCAATATAATGTTCAGTGCCTTCAGCAGATAAGTAGGCTAGTATTTATCCTAAATACAACTCAGGTTTATCATGAGAACAGATTGTTTTGCCTTATATCCTTTCCAGCCAGTTTCATGGTGGTGAAGATGAATCATCTCATAATGTCAGTGCCAAAGGATTTTCCTTGCATCTGTTTTATTGACAAACATTTTTTTTACAGGCCAGAACAATGGGCGAAATCAATCCGCACATATGACAGTCCCTCATGTTATGACAGAAGGATGGGCACCAGCCATTAATCTCTCCTTATGACAGCCAAGGACTATGCAAAATGATTTTAGAAAGGAAAAAGAAGTGCCAATGGGACTGCAGAATGAAGGCAGCCAGGTTCGCTTCAAATGAAGAACAAAGCAGACAAAAGGCTGGATGTTATTTCACTTGTGTGAGCTGAGTTAAAATTGTTGCAGTTAATTAGACAATTTCAATCCAGAATCCATAGCAATGCATTTATATGACACTGTGACTGAGTTAGTATGTCCTGTCTCAGTCAACTACACTCACTACAGTGAAATCAACTCCAGTTTATAAGAGTGGTGTGAAATTTGTTTCGGGTTACAGATGTTTCCTTCTTAATTATTTCTTTTCTTCATCACAAGCTCACTTTTTGCTCAATGTTTGTGTCATGTTTATGTAGATGACTAATAAACATGTCAGGGATGGACACAGGAATGGATCTTCAGTTTGATGTAGAAAACAGTTTTGCCAGGAAACCTTGTAATCCTGGGAACCAAAAAGTGATTCTGTCTGGCTTTGCCTTTCTCAGTGATGTTAACAACACATGATACCTCCATATACAAACATCATTCACTTTGAGAGGTAAATCCTTTATATCATGTTGAGGACTGGTCTGACACACAATAGGTGGAGGTGAAAAATTCCGCTGTGAGAACCTAGAAAATCCATGGAAATTGCTTACACATGAGCTGAAGTAGGTTCTGCAGCTTCTCACACACGCTCTCCTGCATGCAGAGTGTATATGCTTGAATGTTAGGAAGATATTCAGTATAAGCAAGAAGGGAATATGCTCTTTGCAGTCTCTTAGGACACAGTCTGAGTAGTAGATATAGGTATTCTTCCCACTCCCTGGAGAAACCATAGCTCCAACTCATCATTGAAGACCCGCATGCTTGTTGTGAGAAATGAGATGGTTTTGAACTGGATGCTCTGTACATGCCTAATACGGTGTCATGGTCCCATCTCTGATTCATATCTCGTGATTTATTTGAAAAAAGGTGCAGGTTTATTAAAAAGAAGTCTATTACACAGCAAAATATGTAAACACTATTGCCCAAGAAGGTCAAAATGAACAAGAAACAGGACAGAAATGTCAAAATGTTTGGCTAAGAGGAATACAATTAGCTTTTCATTTACTCATTTTTTTCTATCTAGTCACCCAAACAAACACCTAAAAATAAAAGTAAGTCTTACTGCACTTTCTTGCCACTATAACATAAGCTTTGACCCCACATTCTTTCACTCAAAAGTGAGAGACTTTAATCAAGATTAGTCAGCCAGGTGAAATGTAGCATCCACTCTCCTCAAAATGAGAAAATATGGATCAAATATTTGATTAGTAAGCTAAAGAGTTTTGAAATGGAACATAATAGTAATGACTCTTCCCCCACCAACAGAATTGAATTAAAGGGTCTCTTTCCTGTCCTCATCTGGATATGAGTTTTAGCATATTTTAGGATTTTGGGGGCCAAATCACAAACTAATAATATGATTTTTTGTGGAGGTTTGAGATTATTGTAAGATATTTAATTGATGTAAGGTTTCAATCAGGTAAAGAAATCTTCTGGATCGGAGATCATTGATGTCTTAATTCAATAAGCCCTCATTTCAGATAGAAAACTCACAGGTCACAGTACTCCAAAAGTGGTCAAACAGTGTTAAACTAGTAATAGCAGACATGGATAGAAAAATTGCAGCTGAAACCATGTTAGCAGATGACCTTACTGAGGAAATTTGACAGCAGAGCCAAGATGACAGCCTTTTGCAACAGGTCTTAAGAGCAGAAGATCAAAACAGAACAACATGAAGAAGCAACTAGGGTAACAGGGGTGATGAAATCAGCAGAAATACAAATGATGAACTGTCAAGGCTAAGGTATAACTGATGACCTCAAAAGCAGGAGGGAGATTAGGAATGTCAGGGCTTGAATAAGTTTCTCCAAGATCTGTGTAGGGAAAGCTATTATAGATTCTTAGCTTATTCATTTCAGTTGATGTTATGGGCTTCACAAATTTCCTTGGAGAAGTCTGCTTAGCTCAGAACACAGAATAAAATAAATCTAAAACAAACAGTGATAGTGAGGTTAATGAAGTTTTCAACAAGCTGAGAGATAAATACTCTGCTACAGTGTTTCATAGAATTATAGAATGGTTTAGGTTGGAAGAGGCCTTAAAGATCATCTAGTTCCAAACTCCTGTGATGAGCAGGGACACCTTCCAGTAGACCAGGTTGCTCAAAGCCCCATCCAACCTGGCCTTGAACACTGCCAGGGAGGGGGCAGCCACAACTTCTCTGGGAGCCTCAGAGCTGAATGCAGTACTCCAGGTGGGGTCTCATGAGAGTGGAGTAGAGAGGGAGGATCACCTTCCTTGACCTGCTGGCCAGACTTCTCTTGATGTAGCTCAGGATACAGTTGGCTTTCTGTGCTGCAAATGCACATTGCCAGGTCACGTTGAGCTTCTTGTCAACCAACACCCCCAAGTCCTTCTCATCAGGACTGCTCTCAATCCATTTTCCACCCAGCCTGTATCTGTGTTTGGGATTGCCCTGGCTCAGGTACAGGACCTTGCACTTGGCCTTGTTGAACTTCATGAGGTTCACACAGGCCCATCTCTCCAGCCTGTCAAGGTCCCTCTGGATGGCTTCCCTTTCCTCCTCTGTGCTGACTGCACCACACAGCTTGGTCCTGCTGAGGGTGCACTCAATTTCACTGTCCATTCACTGACAAAGGTGTTAAACAATACCAACCTTTGAGGAACACCAGTCATCACTGGTCTCCACTTGGACACAAAGGTGTTGACTATGACTCTTTGAGTGCAACCATCCAGCCAATTCCTTATCCACTGAGTGGTCCATCCATGAAATCCATGTCTCTCCAATTTAGAGACAAGGATGTTGTATGGGACAATGTCAAATCATAGAATAGCTTGGGTTGGAAGGGACCTTTAAAGGTCATCTAGTCCAACGCCCTTGCAGCGAGCAGGGACATCTTTAGCTAGATCATAGCCCCGTCCAACCTGACCTTGAACGTTTCAAAGGATAGTGCTTCTACCACCTCTCTGGGCAGCCTGTGCCAGTGTTTCACCACTCTCATGGTAAAAAATTTATTGCTTTGCACAAGTCCAGGTAGATGACATCAGTTGCTCTTCCCTTATCCACCAACACTGTAAACCTGTCATAGAAGGCCACAAAATTTGTCAGGCATGATTTGCCCTTGGTGAAACCATGGTGGCTGTCACCAATCACCTCCTTATTTTCCATGTGCCTTAGAACAGTTTCCAGGAGGATCTGCTCTATGATCTTGCTGGGCACAGAGGTGAGACTGACTGGCCTGTAGTTCCCTGGGTCTTTTTTTTTTTTTCCCTTTTTAAAAATGGGGGTTATGTTTCGCCTTTTTCCAGACAATGGGAACTTCACCGGACTGCCACAACTTCTCAAATATGATGGATAGAGGCTTAGCCACTTCATCTGCCAGTTGCCTCAGGACCCGCAGATGCATCTCATCAGGTCTCATGGACTTGTGCACCTACAGGTTCCTTAGATGGTCTGAAACCTGATCATCTCCTAGAGTGAATGGTTCTTCATTCTCCCAGTCCTTACCTTTGCCTTCTGAGACTTGGGGTTTAGGTACATCACATTTATAAAATACAAGTTGAAACCTCATCATTTACTGAAAATTTGAAAGTTTTTGATCTTTACCAGCAGAGTTTTAATATTATTCATTTCAGCTTTTTCTGTCATTTTCAGGTGCAAGACTTTAATTTGTAGCACATTTAAAAGTAGGGAAAAAGGATACATAAATTTTTATCTTGCAAATTCCTAAAGTAGTTACAGCTTAAATTAAACAATTCAACTATTGATTAAAACATTTAAAACTGCCAAAACAAACATGGCAAGACTACACGTAGATGTCAAATGCCTTCAGACTGCAGCTATCAGTAACTAATAACACTTCCAAGTAAATCTCATCCACAGTTTAGAGTGTAATGGCTCTTTGTAGACTTGAAAAGACTTTTCCTTTAGTAGACTGAAGTCCTTTAGACAATCTCTGATGTTGTATTTTGTGAATTTTTAAAATAAGGTAGGGAATGTCTATTATGTTTTGTATTGCCTCAACAAATGGAGCAAATTAGATACTATTGAAAAACCAAATAATGTAACCCCCACTGCCCCATACTGAGCTTCTAAATAATCTGTGATTTATTCCTTTGTTTTTCACCATTCATCACCAACACTCACTTTTTAAGGGTCTAGTCCTTCAGAGGTGTAAATCAGCAAAGCTCCACTGCTTTCAGTGCAGTTATGCAAATTTACAGCATAGTCTGTTCCCTTGCTTTATATTTCTGAGTGTATGAAGCATCTAGGAATGCTGGCAATACTTCGCTGTGAACTCATTATTCATCATTTATCTACACTGAACTGTCTTTTTCATCTATTAGTCTTTAAATATTCTAAGCCTTTCCTTATCTACCCACACTTTTCCTGCTATTTACCTTTCCTCTCACATCAGCAACTAACTCTGTCATCTTGTTATCCATACTCTAATTTTCCAGACCAAATCTCTACACTGGTATTACAAGTGTTCCAGATGCTTAACACAAAAAATCAAATTAATTTTCTTATTAGCAAAAAATTGGATTTTTATAAGCTTAATTAGTCTGCCCTATTAATGTGCCATTGCTCCAACATCCAAATTCCTTCTGTTAAACAAAGGTTATGTCACTACTAGGAAATGCCAATATAGTGAGAAATGTAATCTCACTAGTCCAATACTCCACTTTTGATAACGACCAGTATCTTTTCTTCCAGAGAAAAATATAACACCTGCAAGGTAGACAAGTCTATGTCCAGCAGTAGAGCCTTCAGATCTTTTCTGACTGGACAGTGCTTTTTATCTTTTTGCATTCCATCAACTGGAGATAAAGCAGTAGTGTTTGTGCAGAACCAGCAGTACATTTCCATGTGCCATGTCAGCCTTAAGGTAACAGCCAAGGAATACATAAAGTCCAGCCTACCTTGCAGGCGGCGTAGATGAGGCCTCCCAGAACAGGTGATGCAGGGGGCTGCATGCAGAGGTGTAGTTGGAGGTACGCGCTCAGGCAGACTAGGGCATCAAAAGCTGGCAAACTGGCTGCTGTGAGCCAGCACTGTTTGCAGCACACAGTTAGTGAAGAGCAACTTGGAAGAGCAAGACCAGTGCAAGAGGAACAGAAGTCACAGCTCAGGCTTCTGCCTCCTGCTGAAAGCACCAAGTCTTGAGAACTTTTCCTGCCTTTCATCAGGAATGGACTGGCTGGATTAGCAACAGCTGGTGTGCCTTTCAGTCTGTCACATAAAGCTATCATATTTAAAGCAATTGCAACACTTTAGTGACACCTTGTCCTTCACTCCTCACAGCGTGGACCCGTTGAGAGGAATTTGATGGTGCCTGAACAATAGTAATCTTTGTCATGTTCCTTCATGCCCAGCAACCTCCTTGCAGTGTACTCTAGTACAATGGTTACCCTTTTATCTGCAGTGTATTCTTCCTCACATTCCTCTAAGACTTGAGCCAGACTCTGTGCTTATGACCAGGGACACCAGCCTAAGATGCTTTTCAAAGCATGTTTCCAGTGATCTGTTGCAGCTCGATAATTGTTAGTTTATCTCCCACCTAACAGGGCTCCCTTGTCTCCCAGATGACAGATTCTTCTTTTTTATTGTGAAAGTCCATTTGCTGGACTAGAAAGGATTGTCCCCCTGAAATGGCAGAAAGCCAAATTCATCACTCTAGTACTTCAGTTCTTGTGCAAGAAATATTTGCAATTAAGTGAAGAATTTATTTTTTATTCTTAGGTTTTTGAGTGAGGGGGAGCACCACAGTTGTCATTGTTATGGATAATCCTGTTAAGCTTTTGGGGCAGCTGGATACACATGCAAATATTTGCTTACCCTTTCCATGTTGCTTTCTGCTGTAAATGTAATGCTTTTTTTCCTTCTGGGAGTGCCAGTGTAGCATGTATCATCTAAGAGCACAACACTCAGCAGAATAACAGTTATTGACATTTCTTCCTCGGGAATGCAAAATAAACTTTCCTCCATGCTTTTCTAAGAAGTAAAAAGAAAATATAAAGCTTACCCTCCCCCAGTAAGACAGAGTGGTCTCTCCAGTTAATAGTAGCTTCATGCCAAATCACTTTGTTAAGTCAGAGAAGAGAAGTTTTCTTAGTCCCCATGGTGTAGTAATTGATTGTGGTTTGAAACGATACAGCTGACTCAAAGTGAAATTACCACACATGCAGTAAGGACAACTGAGGAACAAGAGTTTAGACATCTTAAGATCAAGACATGTCATCATTTAACAATATGCTCAGCAGTGCCTACTTTTGGGGCATCTGGCCCTCAAGTAGTGTACACCACTTCTATGCACCTATGCTTATTAGCTAACATTATGACAAGTACTTCACATGGCAAAGAATTTGGACTCCCCAGTAAGAAGTTCATTCACTTCTGTAAGTAGTTTTACCAGTGACAACAAGATGACTACCTCAACTGGGGGGATTTTACTTAATTTAGCTTACTACCAATTAATGTAAACATTGTTTTGGTATCAAGGAGGAAAGACCGACCAACACTTAAATGCTTTAGGAAGAACCTTTCCTGGCTCAGCAAGTTCATTTATCCCCAGGGAAACCATTTCAGCAGGAAGATCAGATGATACCTCCACCTTAAACAGCCAAAAGCTAAAGAAACCACCCATCATCCCTGTTTTTTGTGATGGAGCCCAGCCCACAAAGTGTCTGAGCATGGTCTGAGAATACCTACCGCACCAAAGGGATGTGCATGAGTGGTATGGGCAGCACCAGACACGCTTGGGTGGTGTTGGTGGCCAGCAAAGTGTAACTGTGAGATAGGTGCCATAGAATGGTTTTGGGTCTTGGACTGTGTATAGTCTTTTGAAGTTTTGCATGAAAGAAAAGTTTTTATTATCTAAGCAAGGCTTTTCAGGATAGCAATTTTAAATTTAGACGTCTAAATTCTACCTCAGTTCCACTCGGAAAGTCATGGTCCTAAGGGCTGCTAGAACAAGCTGTGACATTAAATTGCAGCTTGAAACTACAATGAGCTTTGCAAATAGATTTACCTTTTTCTCAAAGTAATAAGACTATAGTTTTAGCACACAAAAATGCCATAATGTAACATTATTTTAAGAGTTCCTATTTCCATAATGAGACTGAGAGTTAAATTCATCAGCACCTATCCATTGGCAAAGAAAAATAAACAAAGACAATACACCTTTAGCCCATTTAGTCTCAATTTCTCCTCTGTCTGCCACTTATGCCGCACTAAAGGGCTGATTTGATGCCTATTAAAGTCAATGACAAAACTCCAATTGATTTTGAATAGAGCAAAACTGGGTCCAGAAGTTCCTAGAGATTTCTTCTGCCCAGGTGAACAAATAAAGTGCACTTCAATTGAAGTGCTGTCAGCACACAAGGCAGTGTTCAAACACTAACTGTTAAGCTTGTTAATGCATGTTACCCCTTGACTGACAGCAACCAGCCATCCTCTGTGCACGTTAGCAAATTTAAAATGACAGCATGAACAGAGTGCTTCTGAGTTCTGGGAAGACATTTTGTCCTCTTCACTGTAGCATTTCTTCTTAATTATTTGCCTAAGTAAAAATCTCCTCTGGTTATCCACTGAGAGGAATACACATCTGTCCTCGCTGGTCCAATCAAAGCACTAATGCATACATTGAGCTATAAGGCATTTCCAGGGAGGACTATTCTCATCATGCTAAAAAACAGCTACATAGATAAGAAGTAGATGGTGGCTCAGATACACATGCATTGGAAATACTATTGCTAAAATGCATTTTTAATAATAGGAATGTTTCATTTTAAAGCACACAGGCGTACCAAAAGGAAACACCTGGAAAATCCTGAGATTGTTCCCCCTCTTGTTGTGCTGGAATTTTACTATAGTAAGAGTATTTCAAGGAATTAAGCTTTCTTTTTCTCTGAAGCCAAATGTTCTCTTTTTTCTTTTTTTTTTTTTTTCCTGTAATTATGTGCTATCCTTTCATTAGGCAAATTAATCTAAACTCATGCTTGGAGTGTGTAGAGAGTAGACTAACCAAGAAAACATGTACATTTAACTTTAATACTTGGAACTTTACAGTACACCACAGAAGAGCTGGCAATATGAAGAGTACTTACTGGAAGGGTAGAGCATCAGAAACTTAAACAGAAATTACAAGAAAACTTAGAGCTTAGCAACTGGAAAAGAGGTATGGAACAAAGAATGTGGAATGCCCTAAAGAAATTTCTCATGTTACTTCCGAAACCAAGCAACACTTAAAATTTCTGTTGCCAGGAAATAGCATGCTAGCCCTAGTGTCTAGAAGCACATCCGCAGGCACAGTCACCCAGCCCAACCCAAATGCCAGCAACAGAATGACTTGGTGAAAACCCCTATAGAAAAGGATCTTTCTCCATGTCAGAGGAACTCAAAAAGTTCTCTGCAACCTGCTTTTAGATACTTCAGGCAGTTTCCAGCACAGCTTTTCATGTGAAGTATATAATTCAGCCTAATAGGGAGGACAGCTGAAGTAGTCATCATGTAGCAGTTCAAAGGCAAAGATCAGAAAGCAGGTCTGCTGGCTCTCTACTCAACAGTGGAAATGGAGTCCATTCTTTGCCTTATTAGTCAGTCTATGAGCAATCACAGCAGCTGGCAAAACATAAGCTGGAGGAAAGAGTGCCTGTGCAATAATGATTGAGAAGAAAAAAGTGCACTAAGATAAATTCTGCACTGAATCAATGCTGGCACTGTTTGTCTGTGCAAGAGAAGGGAAGAGAAGGATTTGAGAACCACATGCTGTACACCATCCAGAGGAACTTGTATTCAAAAAGCAAGGGTGAATCAATAACAGAGTGCATCCTTACGAGAGAACACAGGTTCATATTTTTGTTGTCAGGGAAATTCTTTGGATGGGTAAACCTGTGCTATTGGAAGCGTTACTGAGAAAAATGTGAGCTGTGAAAGACCAGATAGAATCATAAATTAAACAAGAGATTCTAGAAATAAATGTGCCCTCAAAACTGCCACTATGACTAATTCAGCATTATAAGTACATAACACAAAGCCTATCTTTATTAGATCACCAAGCTTGGCATCATAAACCAGCAGGAATTTTAGTTGTGATGTAACAAAAAAACAGAGGGCATGCAATGAACTTGAAAAGCCAGTGTACAGTACAGGATTGATCTGTAGCCGAGGTATTGGCAACATTCCCTGGTCAACAACTGAAGTCGGCAGAATAAGCCTGTCCGCAGTTGTGTGGCAACAGGTGGAGCAGGAAGGAAGAACACGCTTTTAAACAGTGCTGAAGACTGGCCATGCTGGGCTCTATTTCTGGCTATGGCCCAGCAGGCATCTCTCTGCTCAGTGCTGTTTCCCATGGCACTGCTTCTGCGTCAAAGTCCTTATTCTCTCCGGTCCTCTCAGATTTTGCTGACAGTGCTTTGGAAGACACCACAGCGCAGCACTGAACTCATCCAGGCTTTCTAGGAAACTTAGACTATGAAGTTAGAGGTTGCTTGGCTGTTTGGTTGTCGAACAGATCAACTACAAAGGCAACGTATTTACCTTGTTCTTTCTGAGACACTATAGTGCAAAGAAAAATTGAATGAAGCACAGAAATATTATGGGATTGGTTTTTTGTTTGCTTATTTTCTGTGAGGTCTCTCTTTTTGCCTTGAAATTTATATAACTGGCATAATTAAATACCATAGATACTCGGCTATCAAGCACACACAGCAGTTACACACATTAAAGCACAGAAGCAAAGAACACATTTCACAGTAAAGTCTCAAGAGCTGTCTCTGTTTTTTAAATCTCTCTTCTGATCACGTGGTACTGGACAAAACTCAACAAATGCAACCTGTGATCCCTATCTGAGCTGCTTGAGTCAGCAACATTTGCTAGAAATCAATGTAAATTTTCTGGTCAGTCCTGTTCTTTGATGTACTAGCAATGCCTTAGGTCTTTAGAGGTTTAGGGGATGGTTTGAGGGTTTGGGTTTTCGGGTTTTTGTTTACTAAGCTATTGAAAGAGGAAAAAAAAAGGGTGATGGTGGGGAGTCATAATGATACTTTCCAACAGGCATTTGTGCTTTCATTGCAGGCTGGCTTTAAGCCAATTTCCGTTAAACTGAGCATTCCTGTAGCAGTGCCCCACAAAAAAGACTTTGGTGACACATAACACTGGATGGCACAAAGACTACGGAATTAACACAGCTGTGTATCTATGGGTTTGCTTTGTCTTCTAGCAACTGGTTATTTTTTGATGGGCAGAGATATCAAGGTTTCCACTCCTTGTTTTATTTATCTCTGAAGCCACTTTTAATTATTCTTACCTGCAGTCCCCTATCAAATATGCAGTCTCCAGTTCCTCACCCTCCCGTGTAGTTATCTCTTCTTCCAGTTCCCTGTCCCTAGCTTCTCTTGAGGTTTTCAACAGGACATTTCTATAGACACTAATTCTGAGTGGAGCTTGCAGTATTGGAAAGTCTCAACTCTGAACTGTCCTTATGTCGCCTGCTAATGTATGGCTGACTAACATATTGCCAGTTCTAAAGTGGCTGATGAAACAGCTGCTATAACAGTAATCACCATTCATTTTTTAAAGTGTCTGTTAGCTCAAGAGTTTATGTACTGGCATTGTCATATTAAAGCAGAACACATTTTTGCTCGCTTTGATTAATAATTAACTTCTAGGTTTTGTTTTATGAGCTCCGTGTGGCTTACCGCTGGCAATACTGTACCTGCATTTTTCAGATCCCTACAAATAGCTGATTGCAGTGCACTGGCTTCAATACCCGTGTGTTAGGATGAACTGCACCCATGGCTTCAGATCTCCAAAAGGGCTGTCACTCATTGTATTCTTCCTAACTAGTAGTCTAATTTCTTCCCATTTAACCCATGGAAGGGAGAAGCTGCATACTTTTTGGGGAAGCGGTGTGTGCTGCCTGCTCCGTGCGAGGAGCAGAGGGGTTCCAGAAAGCTGCCTCATTTGCACTGGCATTTTTGCTAAACGAAGCAGTCTCTCTCAATCCTGAAGGCTTATGCCATCGTGACCTTGGTGCTGTGCCAGAGTGACCACTATGGCCATTAGATAAAGTGTACAGGAGCAGCAAAATAGTGTGAAAACAAAGATTTCCCACCTCATTTTCTCCTAGGGAAATGGATTCCCTGATCTCCAGGCACCCACCATGATAGTAACTTGGCAAGGACATCAGTTACAACTGCGAACAAAGCTTAATATATGTTCAGCAGGCTCTCAACCTAAAAAAACCTCATCCAACTCTATAGAACCCTGGCACCACAAAATACTTTCCACTAGTATGCAACAACATCTGTATTTTTGTCCTCCAATACCACCTCATGACCACCCAAAATTTCTTTTCACTGTTAACAGCAGGTGAGTGTGATGACTTCTGAAAATATTCAGCCACAGGCCTCTCTGAAAAGGCAACACTCTGCGTGCCTTTTCATAAGAGAATCTCAGCTAGCTATTCAACACCAATGCTAACTAATTAAGCCTATTAGTATCACCACACAGAAACAAGATACAGGGATCGCTCTCCCCTCCCTGGCAATATTCCTGTCTCTGGGTAGAAAACAACTGCTGTTTAACAGTGCTCAACACAGCACACCTCCTTCTACAGTAAAGGCTGGGACATGAGGGGGGACAGAGAAAATATAACTACAATTTTCAAAAATGCTCATTGTCAACATCTCCATTCATTTGAAAAAGGCTTACAGCCATAGGTGTTTGCCACGTGGTTTTTGCATTTAAATTCCTGCAAAGACTGGTGCTTATAGGGCCTCCATGCCTCCCCTGTCTTTGTGAGCACAATATGCTGTTGAAGCCTGTAAAGGTGTTTTTCACAGCTTGCTCTGGACAAATAGTGCCACATGCCTTAAAAGAATGTTTTCTGATGCTGGGGTAAACAGGAATCATATTCCCTGTGCCCTCTGCAAAGCAGGTCTGTCAGAGCCCCAGGTGCATTTGCCCCTTTCTAAGAGTTGACAGAGGTAAGGATCAGTTCCTCCACTGGTAAAAGCTGTTGTGAAGCAGGCTAGCAGGGAAGACCTGCCCTGTTTCACTCGGGAGTTGCTTGTAAGCCAAGACTTTATGGTGGCCCCCATCTGCGCTACACCACAGCTATGTAGCAGCTATGTCTGCACACTGTCTGAGAGGATGGCTGGACTTCCCAGGCTGCCCATGGACCTGCCTCCTTACTCCAGACTTGCTGGTTGATCTCTGGACTGTGTGCAACCCCAATGACTGTCTCCAGGCCCAAACTTGACTGGCTGCTAAGCATGCGTGCTACTTGTTGGTGAGGTTGCCCCTCCTGCTGGCCTGGTTACCCAACTCATCTCCCTGCTCCCCTTCCTTTGCAGCCCTTGCAGCTCCTTGATGAAATCTGCAGCCATATGGACCCAAGGAGGTATCGCAGCACAGCACAACTCTTTCCTCACACAGACACCCAGGTTACCTTCTACAGGTTATCTACCTAGCATATGCAACTGGAGTCAGGACTGGTAAGCCATCAAGTTGCTCATCCATCCCAAAGTACAGATTCAGCTGCATCTTGGCAAACGTGCAATCCATGAGGCAAAAATTAGGGTCATGTCACTCTACAAACGTAACCATATTTTCTAATAGAGGTTTTCTGATAAAAACAACATGACAGCCACAAACTATTCAGCAGTGGTGTAATCCAAAGAGATTTGGCAAGCACTGACTTACTTTTTCTACTGCACCCATTTCTGGCTCCTGAAGTGCAGAGGCATACATGTTTCTTGGTAATCCTCTGCCTTTCCTCCATTTGGGTAGGACTTTTCTTCTAGAAGCATGGGCTTACATCAAATATTGAAACAGTGCCAATCATTTGCTGAATAGCTGTTTAGGGGCATAGAATACATTAGAACTGAAACACGCTTTCTGTGAAAAAAGCCAGCAATCATTTACAGACTTAAGTTGAACATTTCTAGCACTAGGTTGATTCCCTTCTGGGCTGAATTTCAGCTTAAGATCTTAATAATTTAAAAGAAATAATTCTGTGGATGGTACCATGACACTGATGCTTCAATCAAGTGGCATTGATGCTTCAATTTGCTGGTAGATATACTGGACTCAGAGGCTAGAAATTTGTCACTCCTTTGGAGTTCTAGCCAAAACCTATCAGAACCCTGTGTAACAGCGTGTATTTTAAGGTATCCATGAATTAAACATTCAGCAGGCATTAATGGATCAATGTCATCTTAATCACCAATTTATCAGTAATTAGAAATTAAAATATGCAAAATAAATGGCATATAATAGAAGTGTAATTGGTCATTCAGTGTAAAAAATGATGTTAGAGATGTAGATAAAATACTTTTTTTTTTTAGTAGTTTTCCCATGACTAATCAGATATTCCAAATTTCATTACCACTTTGCAATATGTATTCACATTACCCATGACATGGGCATCTTTCATATCGATAACACATAATTGTATTTGCCATACAATGATGGAACAAGATCACTTGGCATATAATGCCTGAACATGATTCCACTTCTGATGTCTTCTCTTTGCAGAACACTTATCATTATTAATAATGTATAGCATTAGATTTTTGAGCTTGCCTAGCAAATGTGACAGCCAGTGCTCTGTTCAGTAAAGAATTCTTTGCAAGCCAAGCACCAGCCATATGTAGAGACAAGAAACTGACCTAAGGGGACTTATGTGGTTAAAATAAACCCCCTCCACCATCTCACACTGACAAATGTGTCAAAAGATGACCACACCCACATTAGTGGGATATTTTACTTTTCGGGGGCACACACATTTCCTGACCTCTTGCTACCCCCTCAGTAAACAGAAAACTTGTTCTAGACCTTCTTACGCCTGAATGTAAGAACCACACCTACCCATTCTCCAGAGACAGTGTCATCTTCAACACAGGCCTTACCTCTTCCCTCATAGTTGCCAATACCTGTTTGAGATTCAAATAATTCACCTCTTTCTGGAACCTGTGAATGCTTCTTTGCTCTATTTAATTCACCTGGAAAGTTCTTTCCTTCAAAGCCTTGTGCACCAGGGAAGATAAACTTCTGTAACATTTCTCTGAAATCCCTTAAAGTTCCATCACTGCTTTCCAAATTTCTCTGGAATTATTCCACTCAAGCAGTAAAAGTAAAAGCATCTGTTCTGCTTTGTCACTTCTTCCAATCAGCAAATAAACTGCAAGCAGATTTCCTATCCACAAACACCATATTTCCAAGGTAGCATAGGGACTGTTTTTAAGAACATCATCTCATTCTGCAGCAAAATCCTCATATCAATCTGTTGCTTAGGGCACATATGACATATGTAGATCTTATTGACTGTCTTTTCCTCAATTCTTGAGTTGGGAAAAGACTGAAGATCTCTCTGGGTTTCCCAAAGACTCTTGTGACCCTGCCAATAGTTATTGGAAAGAATAACATCTAGTGGCATATTTGATTTTCCTTAATGACCACCTGCAGAGGCACCTCTTCAAATATGCAATGCAGTAGAATGCAGCAGCTCTACATCACTATGCTAGTTGCATTTCTTCTGTGTTTTTTTTCCTCATTCATCCTATGTCTTTTCTCACAGTGGCCATTGTAGACGTAATTATGCATCTATACTCCGCAAAGACAGTAACTTCAGCAATAAATAATGCAATTCACATGTTTTTCTCCTACACATCATTTAAATTTAAAGGGAGCAATGGTAAAAGAGAAAAATGTTTTGTCAAAGGAAGACTGTTAGAAAAGCTCCACACCCTTACTCACTGAATAGTTAAACAGCGAAACTCACTGCTGCAGGTTTTCACTGGTACCAAGCATAGCTCTGAGGAAGAAATGGGCATTTACTCTGACAAAAATATCCAGAGCTAACAAAAAAAAAAAAAGCTTACCTCATGTTTCAGGGTTAAATCAATTCCAAGGCAATGCCGATTAAGATGGCTGCAAACTATTCTGCATCTGCCAAGCGTAAGATTTCTCATACCCTCCTCTGTAACACACAGGGCTGACCACTGTCGCCAAGGGACTGATTCGAAGTTCTTAGCTATCTTTATGTTGCAGATATTCTTATCACACGTTTGCTCCAAACCACTGCCATCACAGAAAACGTTTGATGAAAGAAGTTTTTCATTTTGTTGCTCAGAGAAAATATAAGTTAAAGGCAGAAAAATCTCAGATGAAGAGACAATCTTTGTTTGCTCTTTATTACTGGTTCTTCTACATCAGCTTCTAGAGGGTTTTCAGAAAGACTTAGGAGAGAAAAGATCAATTTAAACATTAAAAAAAAAAATAAAATGGAGGAAGCCGTTTACTAACTCCAAAGTATCACTTTACCCCTCTGACTCTTGCAACACAACTGTCTTGCACCAAGGTGCCACGCTTACTTCACTTACCAGTATCACCTGAGGTGAACCATAATCCAGTACTCTCACAAATTGCAACCATCTTCCGAACAACTTTCAGCATTCTTCCTGCAAGAGTGACCAAAGCAGTTCAGAAGTTTTGCATTATTTTGTTAATCTTTAGTGCTCACTTCATTCAGTTTCCATCTCAAGCTATTTTGGTAGACCTTCTGTAACTCTTTCCCAGTGATACAGTTTATTTATGGGCATATCAGGATAGTAATATCTTCACTGTTTGTTGTTCAAAAGAAAAAGAAATGATAAATGATTGAAAAAGGAGCAATTAACAGATTTATTTAGAACATACATATTTTTTATTTTAAGAAAAAAAACAAGCAGGAAAATACCCTCAGTGATGAAAGAATGTATCCCCCTGTGTTATCTAGGAAAGCAGTATACAATGGCAAAAGATTATATCATACAGGTTGTTACACGTATTCAGAACATGTACTCACGTATTCAGTTACATATATTCACGCACTGCTCTAAAGCTTCCTGCGTAAAAGTTAAAATGTGATATGAATTAAGATACTGACTTAGAAATTTAAACTAGCAACTGTAATGTAAAAGCATATGGCATCAATATGTCAGGGTTTGCTTCTGCTAATAAAATCACAAAAATGTGGAGGATGAGCAAAACTGTTACAACAGATTTGCAGGGGAAAGCTGCAGCGATGGCTCTACATACAGTAGCCTGGACTAACACCTGATCCGTGACCAGTCTATCTGAATGCCTTGTTCAAAGAACAGAGACTTCATGTTCACCAGAGGATACCTGTAGGCAGCTGGAAGAGCCAATTATAAAAGTGGAGTAGTTTCTACTGTTTAATAGCAGGTGACCTCCTACACTGAGGATCTTGCCCAGGCTGAAATTGGGGTCAGCTAAACAAGAAGAGAGGAGGATCACACTCTGGCCCTAATAGTTTCAATTCATGCAAACCTAAAGAAATAAAACCCAAGACATACTGAATCCAAAAAAAAAAAAGAAAAACAAAAAGACCAAAAGCCCAAAATCCCTGAGAGGAATTAAATAGACCTTATTCTGAGAGCAATGGGAAATGAAATTCATCCAAACCTTCCAGAGCCTGAAATAGTTGGAGTTGAATATAGTTTGATATATGAGCAATAGTTCAAATAATGGAATGATTAGGGTTTGGTGCTAAATTGCTTAACAGAGACTCATTACCTGAAGCATGACCTCACATGTTTTAGTGCAACGACACTCTCTAATTAATGTTCTGCAATTGTCTGTTTTTGTGGCAGGATATGCACTTTGTATAGGCTACTTTGCTTAGGCAAAACAACATGTTAAGGAAAAACTTTTTTAATTTTTATTCAAGGCATTAACTTTTGCTGGGCTATCTCAAGTTCCTATTTATATACAACTAACATAAACTACCAAAATATTAGAGAACAATACAGTCCAGGGAGGTATAAATTGAGGCATTCTGGACCACTTTCAATCCTAAATAAAAACAATGTAGTGCTGAGATTTGCTGTGGGTTCTCCACTGAACGAGCATTTGATGCAACCATGCCACAGCTATTTTGGTGTCTTCCTCTTAGATCAAGCTACAGTAAGCTTAAGAAAGACTGAGACATGCTTAATGGAAAACTTTCGCCATTTCTTTGCAGTAACCAGAAGAGTGACAGCAGTAATAATTAATATCTCTGGGCTGCACAAACAGTGAAATCAGATGCACAGTTTATCAAGAGTTTGTGTATGTAATTTTTCCATTAACAATTCTGCAGACAGAGCTTTGATAATGTTGCCTGTGGTGAATCCCGATGAGGCGTATTTGCCTGACATTGTTGAAGAAGGAGGAAAATTAATATATGCATTTTAAATTTTTATGATTACATTTTTACTGAAGTGTGGGGGACTGAAGTTTCATGACTGTTTTAATGCAATTGGTTTCACTTAGGAGAGATGACATGTTGAAATGTGATATGCTGAATGTTTCCCAGGTAATTGGAATTCAGTCAACAACAACACTGGGCATTGTCACGGGTTTTAAATAAAAAGGCTTATCTTCCTCTTTTATATTATGGGATATGATGCATCATATTATACAACATCATGATCCTAGATGACAGCCTCTCAAACAGAAATTTAAAGTTTACTTCACTTTGCATACTCCTCCTGAATTTGGATGACACAGCCACATTAAAGGGTATGCATGCGCACTCAACACTTCCCAATTCCCTTGGCCACAAAACCAGCCACAGTCATTCCTGATGCAATTCTGAAGATTTGTACAGCATTTCATTCCCCTCAGGGGTGAATTTGAGCCACTGTTGGTTCTGTTATCCTCGCTGTTTGTGTATCCTTCCCCAGAGCTGTTGGAGGGAGAAGCCGCAAGGAAAGAAGGGGCACTGGGAAAAAACTTACAGTGTAACTTAAGAGTGCTACAAAAACAGCTCAGGGGGTTGTCATGGGAAACACAGCCTGGCACTCACTGATTCTTCCACTAAATTAATTTCTTTCATATTAGAACAGGGAAACAACTAAGGCAGAGTTAGCTGGCTGGGAAGAAGGAAGACAGACTGCTGCTATTGAAACCTTGTATCATGTCTCAAACAAAATTCAAATCAAACTAAAACATATATTGAAAACTGAAGGTAAATTTTTTCGTTCTCCATTATTTAATCCCTATACAGCTTGGAAGAAGATGTACTGAATTTTCTTCCAGAAAATGTGGACCTGAGTTTTCCCACCTGCTCTTTTTAGGCAGGGAACAGCTATCTTTCTGAATATTTGTTTGCACCCCAAAAGTGAGGAGTCCAGGGTGGGGTCCCATAGTTCTGAAAATGGGGTAAACAACATACTGCTGGTATTCTACAAGAGGAATTTCCCTGAACATTTTTCCTTAGATGGATGTAGGGGTGTGAAAGGGGTAAGGTATAATTTAAGGTTAAAACATCAGAAAGAGACTTTAAATCCACCACTGTTCCCCACCTCATACACGTTTCTTTTGAACAGAGGAAAACAAGACTTCCTGGATATGTCATAGAAGACCAAAAGTTGAGCATACCTTTCAGTCTATGATATAAAACTAAATTCCTTCTGTAAGGTTTTTCTGTCTAATAAGGATACTGACCCCAGCTATAAACTTTGCCCTGCAAATGCAGAAAAATAACATAAGGCTTCACAGCTCTGCATGGTGGGGCTTTGTCTGTGTCGATTTCTATACTCCAGTGTAGATGCTGAATTATCTGTAAAGTCTAACTTAGAGTCTCATAGCCACCCTCTGACCTTTAGTTAAAAACAAAAAGTTGCTACCTGAAAGTGACTTGATGGCTTGAGTAGCAAGGCTGGATTTCATGACAAATATCTGCCTAATCCCTGCCGCTAGAGATAGAAGCTTCTGCAGCAACTCCCAAACTGAAAGGACCATGATAATCCAATCATCCTTAAGGACTCTGTTTCATGTGTCTCTCAAGCACTAGTTCCCTCTGCAGCTATACAAGGAGACATCTTTTCTGTGAGACAATATAATGCACAGTGTGAGATGCTTGGCTTGTATTAACTATGAGAGCTCAAGTGCAACCAGTACAGGTACCTACTTCACCTTGGCTGAATGTCTGGGTCCTGGGCATCTGGTGCTGCAGGAAATAATTTCCTTTGTAAAGCATATTACAAAAAAATCAAAACCAAAACCCGATTGTGCTTCTGTATTCATTATTTCTCTGTATTTGAAAGTGAAATAAGCACAGAGAGATTTCTAGCTGAAGCCAGTATCATACAGGCACAATCTGTAACCTGCTAAGGCACCCAGTAACATGACAAGAGGAATGAAAAGCTTCTGCCTGTGTTTGTTTGTGATAATTCTTAGCAGACAGATGCAAAACAGCACCAGTTCTTACCCACACCTCATCTCTCTCTCTTCCTCCCCAAGCTTATTTTTAATATCATGGTGAAAAGATCTGGAAAGAAAGACATGGCAGGGATTAGGGCAGGATGCTGAGGAAAACAAAGAATTTTTTCCCAATTCATTGAACATATGTCATTAATCTTTGATGTTATGAGATTAATCTGTGCATGAAACAGAAAACCCACTGACTGATATTTCCCTGGAACAGATGCTGTAAATGCAAAGCACCAAAGAGAAGCATTGTGCAAAACAAAGGCAATCTGGTGCCCTTCCTGAAGGATTAAGATACAATTCATAGTGCTCCTGAATGGTTAACCAGTCCACATACAATGAATCACCTGTATGTTAGGACCATATTCTCAGCATAGTCAGTCACAAGACTACACAGCAGAGCTTTAGTTGTTATTTTGTTGGAGTGGGGTCTAAATCTCAGTCTGCCGTATGCGAATATTGCTGTCAAATTTAGTGACATAGCAGCCTGAGCCTGCAGGGTCACAGTATTTAGTTTGATAATTCTGATGGCCAGTATTTGTGGTTTGACCACTGAAATGGGCTTTGGAAATCTGATCTTCAGCTCTCACAGGCCCAATGTATGATTCCAGTCAAGCCAAGCAAGGTCTCTGTGCCTTAGTTTCCCTGCAGGCCAGTAGGTTATAATAATTTTTTCTCTGCTTGTGTATTTAGACTGGAAGAGAGTTTTTGTTTGGTTAGTTGTCTTGTTTTGTTTTTCTAGAAAGGAATATAGCTTGCTATGCATCTAAACTGCACCTCAGTCCTGGCTGAAATTCCTTGATGTCACTTTACTCAAAATAATAATGACAAAAAAAGTAAAAAGATTTATCTTCTCAAAGCATGTGTTCCCTGGGATGCATTATGTAACAAAGTTGCAACTTGGTTACCTAGTGGGTTATCTACTGTTATCTAGTGGTTTATCTACTGTCTAGCCTAAGCTAGGCGGTATCAAGCCAGCCAGAAAACCATCCAATGCCAGAGACGGCTCTGCACACCTATGTTTCATCACAAGCAGCACCAACCCAGCCTGAGCTAACACTGCTTTTGAAACTCCTCTGTCCTTTAGGTAAGCAACGTTGAAGCTGTTGCAGGAAGAATTCACTCCTATCTGTCTAAAGTTAACCACGTGATGCTGCCACAGAGTAAGTGGGATGTGTTAGACATTCAGCCCAAGCACAGGGCACGATAGCCCATTCCCACAACGCGTGCCATGATCTTGAGTCTGACACAGCAAAGCGTTTCCCTGAATCATACTGAGTGAGCTGTTCCAGAGCTGGTATGGAGAGGTGCCCAAGCACCAGTGTAGGCAGAGCTGATGTGAGATGAGTTTTGAGACCTCTGCAGGGGCTAGAAGAGATGAAAGCATAAAGGCCGTACTCTATAGTCTGCACAGCCACAGTGTCTACGCTGATAGTGCTTACATCTCTTTAGCTTGGAGAAGAGGAGACTGAGGGGTCACCTCATCAATGTTTATAAACGCATATAGGGTGAGTGTCAGGAGGATGGAGCCGGCCTCTTCTCGGTGATGTCCAACGACAGGACAAGGGGCAGCGGGTGCAAGCTGGAGCGTAGGAGGTTCTGCATTAACATAAGGAAAAATTTTTTCACTGTGAGGGTGACAGAGCACTGGAACAGGCTGCCCAGAGAGGTGGTGGAGTCTCCTTCTCTGGAGACATTCAAAACCCACCTGGACACATTCCTTTGTGATCTATTCTAGGTGGTCCTGCGCTGGCAGGGGGGTTGGACTAGATGATCTTTCGAGGTCCCTTCCAACCCCTAACATCCTGTGATTCTGTGTGATTCTGTGACACACGCCCCTTTGGAGACTAGTACAATCATTTATTACTTGTACTGCAGCAGCACCTTAAAAATGGTCAGAAAGGCTTATATTCCATGGCAGCTGTAATATCTGACTCTAGAAATCAGTTCAAGTGTATTTAAAAGAATAACGGCACAAAATGGACCTTTTTAAAAAGAACAGGCCACTGTGGGTTAAAGCAATCCAAAAAAGTACTTCTCAGTATTATTTATATGATTCTCTTTCCCTGTTCCTTCCAGAGGATGAGAGCGCCAATTTGTAAACCGCTATAAACCACTATGAAACTAAAGTGCCTTAACAAGAGAAAATTATTTAAGGAAAAATGTAGCTTTCAAGTGCAGGAGCAGGTAAACTACTTTCAAATCAAAAGTTCAATTTAATCTGAAAGGAAAACAAATCCATCAATGTCTATTCAATTTGCACTAAGGCCTAGAGGGACACGCGACTCAGTTTCAGTTGTGTCTATATATATGCTCTTTAAGTCTTAAGATTTCTTTTTTCTCAACATAAGCTTTGCACTTGGCTGTCTAATTTAATTTTTCTTTCACACATCTGTGCATGTCTAAAAAATTGTTAAGTTTTCTAGTAGACCTTTAGTTGCTCAGTTTTGTTTTGGATTTTCTTGTATTTGTTTATTTTTTGACTTAAAATCTGGAATATTTTTCACTTCACTTAACACTTGACATTTTAGTAGCAGTGATGATTCCACACTGAGATTGTTCAAATGGAGCATGGCTGACTTCACCATAGCAGTCCCGTCTTTGCAGCTGGAAACTGTAGAAACATATTCCTATGACCTATGTTGGGCATTGCCATTACCATAAAAGCTGAACAATGTCTTCGGATAGTAGCCTAACTGAGACAAATGACAGGAAAAGAAAAATATAGGAAACCAATGTTAGGCTTTGCTGTTTTATTCAATGTGCTTCTTTAACAGCAATGGTCTACTATATAAAATAAAAAGCCAAAGTAATGTGCAATTTGCATGCTCAGGGAAAATTTGACTCTATCTTGAGAGTGCAAAAGGTGTTTTTTTCCCAGTGGGGTTATTTTCCTTCCATCACTAGTTCTTTTGAAATATGCAAATTGCAACTTTCCCTTGGCTATAAACTGGGATTTATTTCATTTTGTTTTACTTGTTTATATTGTGAGATTTCAACATGGACAGAATGTCCTGTCAAGCTATGTGAATGCAATGGTTTCCATTCCGCATTTGATATCATCTCTTTACAGAGTAGTTACTTTATGCCGATGTCCCCTGAAATCCGTGTGTAAAATAAACATCCCACAGAGACACAGATGACATTCTGAAAAAAAGAAGAATCAAGAACTTGTCCTACCTTTTCTCTTAGAGAAGTACCTTAATCAAAACATTCATGTAGTGTTACAAAAATGCAAAAGCTCCTATTCTGTTCTTTTATCTTTATACCCTTTTATTGATTCCTGTAAAATTAAATAACCAGCAAAATGCTGGGAAGTTTTTAAAAAAGGAGAAAAACTAGAAAAGGAAAAAAAAACAACAAACCAACCAACCAAAAAAACCCAAACCAACTATATCACTGAAAGCATGAAAGCCTTGGAACTTTTCTACATGGTGAAGTTGATCCAGAGCCATGAGTTCTTGATGTTCACATTCCTTCAAAACTCTAAGGAGGAAATTTACAGGAAACTAATATTGCTAAAAAAAAACACACAGGCCTTTTCTGTCCTTTCTTCTGCAGTGTGAAATTACATTTGTTCCATTGGATCTCTAGCAGTTTCACTCAGCTAATCCATTACTGCACAAAAGGCTGTAGAAACTAGCAAAACTTGTGATGTCTCTTATTCTTCACCACCATTTACTCATAATTTTTGCAATGCTTTTCTTCCAGTCTCAAAGTCAAAGTCGAACACTAGGAATTCTTTTTTTTTTTCAGGTTTTGCAGCCTGGCACGTGTGGTGGTGTGTGCCATGTATCTTCTACAGGCCTTCTGAACTCAGATTTTTGCTGAATAGATGCTTACAGTTATGGCACACAGGACTATGTATCCCAGTTTGCCCCTTCGTTTCCCCTATTCCTTTGGTTCAGAAATCCCGTTAAAAACTACCCATGATCACAAAGCAACTGCAGTCAGAAAACCATCGACACTGCTCATCCTAATCTATAGAATTTGGCAGTCGTCGTACTATACTATGGAGAAGAGCACAGGGGAAGCAACTGACAATGCAGCAGTCTGAACAGAAGTAATACTCGTGCCTTACTCTGGAAGACTCTGCACTTATTGTGAAATTGTCCAAATGTCATGAGTCACTCAGCTAGAGGCTTGACTTTTAGTTGGTTTTTTTAAACTGTTTTTTTGACTGTATCACTAATGGTATAAAACAACTCCAGAGCAGGTTTACATCAAAAGATTTAATTCTATCAAACACTCAGTTCAAGTGTCACAGGCCAAATAAAATTGCAAGTGCCTGAAAGAGGATAATTTTTCATATGCCTAATATTTTAAAGTAAAAGCAAGTGGGAAGAGAAAAGGTTTTGCCTTTTCCGCTCAGATCAACACATTTAAGTACTTCTTTATGCAGGGAAAAGAAAAAGCAACATTCTTAGTGCTTCAAAAATCACTGGAAAGTCACCTTTAAGCAATTTGTGTCCTTAAGATAGATGCTTGATGAATTTCCTGTCATTTTCTGCTTTGTCGCAAATTCCCAGTCAGTGAATGAGTTTCAGATTCTCATATAGGGTTTAGTGACTAAACTTAGTGTGGGTGTGCATACCCTGTAAGTCGGCTACAGAGCTGTAAAGCTCCAAGTCAAGCTTGAGAAATATTTGCAGTACAGTGGGGATTTGATTACATATTGAAGAAATCTATTCCGTATGTCTTTTCATGATATTTTATCTCCTGTATGCCCAAAGACATTCTCAGCAAGTGGAAAAATAAGCAAAAGCTAATTTTGCCCTTTTGATTGCTTGTTTACTCGTGGATAGCCACAGCAAGAGACCGTATTCCTCTTCCATGGAGTTCACTACAATTCTACAGCAGCTGTCCTGTGGTCAATAATACCACAATGGTCTTATACAAGCATAAAGAAGGAAGAATTCAGTTCAAAGACTTAATGTTTCTTGTCCGCACATCTGTAGGTGGGTACACTCTGAGCTCA
Source organism: Leptosomus discolor (assembly GCF_034619465.1). Classification (NCBI taxonomy): domain Eukaryota; kingdom Metazoa; phylum Chordata; class Aves; order Leptosomiformes; family Leptosomidae; genus Leptosomus; species Leptosomus discolor. The sequence goes on along the minus strand of NC_141395.1, from coordinate 14,893,024 downwards.
CATTTGAACAGCTAAGAGACTTGACAAGTAACATGCAAACACTGTGGGTGAATGAGTTTGTGTTTTTTGCCTTCTTGACCCTTGACTGAAGCAACCTAAATGAGAGCTTGTATTTAATCATAGAGGAGCTCCCTGAGGAGACAGAGTAACCTCTGATACTCTTCATGCCAGCACACTAATTAGATGTCCCCTTCACAGAGGAACAAACAGAATGCTTCATTCACATTGTTAGGCTTTCACAGATTTTCCCCATGGGGCAAAATTTCTTTAGAAGAACTCTTGTCCTTCATGCGTCAAATTGCAGCCTAACAACTTGCAGAATAGTTTTACATGGATTGATCTTGTCACGTATTATGCAACCTGCCATAGAAGAACCTCTCACAGGGTTTCAAAATGGTACATCAGGCTGTCCACAAAAACTTAGCATAACAATCCTGACATAACAGGAAAGGTAGAAGAAAAAAAGGGAATAAATAGGATCATTTCACAATTTTTCTGAAACTCCTGGGGTTATGCATTCAGTAAGCATGGATGGAAAAATGTGGGAAGATGGCAAAAAGATGTAAAAAGTCTTTCGTGTTTCAAAGGACATTTTCATGGTGAAATATTTTATTCTAAAATTTCATTCTAAAATCATATGACTAGAAAAAGAAATTCCTTAGGGTAAGGTTAACAGTGTCAGGTGCCCCAAAGTAGTGCCTTATCTTCCTGAATAACAGCTTGGAGAAAAGAAATTCCAGATTGTCCCAAAATGCAAACAGATTTTGTTTCCACTAAAAAAAAACAAAAAGAACAAAAATTTCTTTATGTCTCTGTTCCATACCATGGCCGCTCCTGGCTAGATGACACTGATTCAGTGTGTCTGGTTTTGAGGAGGATTGCTCAAGCACCTGCTGGAACAGAGTGCAGGTTTTTGCCTTCTTCAGAGCTTAGGCTGTCATGAATATATTGAATCATACCTAAGTGGTTCTCTAAACTCCTAAATTTACTTACAACACAGTTTTAAGAGCTTTATCCTCATTTTTTAAGTAATCAGTTGGTCACACATCAGCTGTATGAACAGTAAAATTTTGATCTGTGGTGGACAGTGGAAAATGTAATCCTGATGAAGATTTCAAGGCTTAGAAAAGTCATCAAGCTGAAACATTCACTTGCCAGGGGATCTGGCAATGACTCAAAGCTGACCAACTGCATCTGAAGTCTGGTACCAACTCATCCTCTTTGCAACAGTCCTTACAAAGCAAATTATTCTTTCAGCATCCAAAAAGTAAGTCATGAAAATTTCATTAAACTGAGTCAGGACATTGCTGTTGGCACTGTTTTTACATGGAAGATACATACAGAGCACAGTGTCTAATAGCTCAAATGAAACCTTAAAATGCATGTGCTGTCTCTACTGGGTGGACACAGATGAAGCAAGGCGTCCAAGTTCCCTGGTGGTTTTCTGTTAAAACGTGCAATTGCTATCAGTATGTCATTGTGGGTATTTCCCAATGACTTAATGCAGTTTGGCACCTGAGTGGTGCTTACATAGTTGGCCATGAAAAAAATCCGGGTGGTTGAACATTTTTTATTATATATTTTGCCTTTTTTTTTTTTTAAGCAGAAAGTGTTTTCTCCAAGTGTGGGGTTGTTTGTGGTTTTGGGTTTTTTGGGGGGTGGGGGGAGTTGTCTTGTTTGTTCTCTTTCTTTTGTTTTATTATGAAAAGTGAGATTTAGATACGCTCCCAAGATGTCGTATTGGAATCACAGATCTGACACTTCATGGTTCTAATTTCCTCTGTGGGGCAGATTCCCTGCTGCATTTTTTTTTCTGTTTTATGTAGAAGACTCAGCTTCTGTAAAATCCCTATGAATATTGTCTCCAGCAGAGATAATTTTATATCCAGACTGCTTACTTTCTGAAGCACCTGCCTTTGGTTTAGTCCTCATATTTTTGTCCATGCTACCAACCATGCACTGCTTTCCAGTCAAGTGTTTTCTATTTGTATTTAATATGGTTAAACGTTTATGCACATTATGTTATCTGATTGACAAAGAGGACAAGAGGATTTAAAGTCTGCTTAAAGTGAAATTTCACAGATGCCACTACCAGGTTGGACTGAAATTTACAAAAATTCAGAATAGCCATCTGCCCATGTTGCTCTTTCTCTCACACATACAACAAAAAAGGTATAAGAAGTAATTAGTAGAATTATCTTATGTGTCTTTTACTACATTAAATACAAGTGTAAGACATAATCAGTTTAAGACAACATTTATGCTAGATAGCATAGTTAAAGTGGAAATCCATAACAAGTTAAGGATTTTCTTTAGATAAATAACATCTTTGTTGTAATGTACAGAAAACATGGCCAAAATGTACAAAGAAAACAGGAATACTAGAATATCAGCAGTTTCTTGACTGATACAGTAATTTGTCTTGAATCTCTTCGCACTTTGCATTGTGTCTAATCAGAGGCAGGATTATGTTCATACCTCTCTGAGACTGCAGTCTCTGACTCAAACTGAACTTGTCTGTATTAACTCAGATTGTCTTTCCTGACATGCTGCTGGCTGAATCTTAGATAATTGGCTCGATCTCATGCAAATCCTCTGAAATTTGCAGAGAGCCTATATGAGACTTAATGTTATTCTGAGAATGAAAGCATGCTTCTTCCAGACTCCTTAATCAATACTGTTTTCATCAATACTCAAAATATAGGGAAAACATGGAATAATGGTGGGGGAGGGCAGGCACATAACAACACACACAACACAACACATGTTCATTATTAGCCCTTTTTACTCATATTTCTGCATAGGTCCTAAATATAGGTCAACAACTTTCATGCAGAAAACTCAATACAGTCAGTTAAAATTTCAAGAGTAGATCATACCCACTTGTTTTTGGTGTCTTCCTTTTAAAGGCCGAAGGGAGTGAATGTGCTCTTTTGAGAAGGAAGGGGAAAGTATAGGGATTTGGGGTTTATTTGGTTTTCATATTGTTCATTTAGTCAGTATTTATAAATGTCATTTCTGTCTGTTGGCATTTTCTTTCCTCAGGCTGCTGCAAATGAATTGCATTTGTTTTAGGTGCCATTCAGTTTAATGAGAGACTTTAGGAAAAAAAATATATATCCCACACATAATTACACATAGACATTTCTCTTTTGGATACAAAATTAAATACCTCCTTCTCTTGGTGCACAGGGATATCCATCATGAAAACAATCCAGTCGACCGTTTGCTATCAGCTAGAACCAGACGGCTCCATTGGTGTGAGTAGCCCAAGAGTAACCTCTGCTGCCATTGGACAGAGCTGCCCAAAGAATTACTTTTGCAGCTGAGCATCGTGGAGAATGAAGGATAGATGCGCTAACAAAAGGCAAATTACCTACTGAAGGAAAAACACAATAAAAAAAAGCCCCGACTGTTGTCTAAACAGCTTTTTTCCTCTTGCCTCCTGTAAAAGATTTATAGTTCCCACCCTGATTTCTGAAGACTGTATAGACAAGGCCAGCCCTCTGCACAGCCTATCCTCCTTCAGCATCCCATCAGTGTAACAATCCCCTCCATCTAAATTCCATCCTAAAGAAGCACTGGCAAGCACCAGCAAAACCAGGCCAGTTTTTTTCCTCCACTCGACTAGCAAAGTTTTCCTTAATCTTATACCTCGTTTCCCATCCAGCCAGGGCTGGGCTACATGTGGTCATTGTCTCGCAATTGCCCTTATCTTCTGGCCAGATATCCCTAAAAACCTCATGTACTGAGCATATCAGGTTTTTCTGCTGCTATCCTTCAGTTCTTGTGCTTTTACTTACACATAAATCTCCATTTCTCCAACTTGTCTCTCACCCACAGAGGCAATGGCAGTCTTGCATAGCCAGGAATCCTGGAAACCACTGCCTGGGGTGGTTGTATAACCAGTGGCTCATTCACCTGGCTCAAAGCAGTTCACTGTTGAACTGAGGGGAAGAGACCTACTAGAAGGTAAAACTTCCAGACTATGCACCACGGGCAATGGTCTTTTAACACTGTTTTTCTCCATGTGTTCTCTTCTGTTGCACTGCTCTACTTGATAACATAGACCTTGGTGACTATGCCAATGCCATATTGTTAAGTGGCTGGCAAAGAGGAACCCAAGAATGCCATTATCCAGGTTCTTTGATTAAGCCATACAGCATTCAGTAGAAATCCTGCTATTAATGTGTGATGCTATAATCTGTGGCCAGAACATAATCATATTCAAATTTATACAGAACACCGTATTGCCTTTGAGAAGAAAAGTTAATTTATACTTCACCAACCTGTTGGTTATGCATGTGTGTGCATCCTGTTGCTCCAGGCTCCAGGTAAATGACACAGTCTAGACTTCAGGTAGTTCATTAGATCAATATTCTATCTCATTACATGGATGGAATTCGCAGTGTCCTCCAAAGCACAATTTCATTTCTTTCACCTCTCAAATTAAACACTACCTTAAAGGTTTAGTTGATGGATGACTCCGTTTTCTCTGATGATGGTCTTCAAGGTACATGCGGCAGTATATCTTATCCTATTAGTAAAGATCATTAGCTACAGCATAATTGCCTCTCTGTGACACATAATAGTTTCATCTATTATTATCGTTCCTGTCCTGTAATTCAATTTCATGATTATGGTTTAACAAATCAAGGGGCACGGCAAACAATGTATTTTAGCCATCATTTAAAGTAAAGTCAAGTTCCTAACAAGATACATAGGGTGGTGCTACAAGACATTTTACCATACGACTCTTTTTGGTTTACAGAAAATTTCTCCATTCTCTCCCATTTCTTAACATAGAAAAATATTGAATCTGAAAAAAATAGCCAGGTTATGCCTTCACTGCATTCAGTGGCATCTTGTTTCTTTAGGAGAGAATCTGTAACCTGCTGGGGGCTTTCCAAGCATTGAGGATAGGCCCTGTTTCTAGATCAGGGTTATGAAACAACAACACCATGTAAGAGTTGCCTAGTGAAGATTTGCCTACAGGACATCTATTCCACAAGAATTTTCTCAACACTTTCTAGCTAACTTGAGGCTTACAGGAGAAAACTCAAAATCCTCCCCAACAATATGCCATAAGGAGAGAGGACACCAAATTAAGGGAAGTGCTTTTGCCCTTGGGCCAGTACGTTTCAAGAAATACATACACATACTGAAAAACAACTTTCTGCACTGATTTAAAATGTATATATGGAATACTCACTGCACTTACACATGCACACATAGCCAGTGAGACCAAGATCCACTCACCTCTATGATTTATCAGAGATTTCACCTGCAACAGTGTTTTCCTGTAATTCCAAGGATCAAATTTGGGCCATTTCTCCCAGGCCACCAACTTTTCTCATTCCTTAACAAGCAGACCGTTAAACGATTTCCCTCTCTCTTACTCACTCTGTTTCATTGACTAATTATTCTTGGTTCCAAAGGCTGTAATGGATGCTTTATCTCCTCTCCAGTGACCATTCACCAGAAAATATGACACATAATTAAGAACTCTGGGGGGAAAAGAGAGGGAAGAATTATTCCCTTTATGTAGATGATTTTAAATGAATTTTATATGAATATGAATTAATATGATTTAATACTAATTACCAGAGAGACATTAATTCTAATATACCTAAGTAAACCCTGGTAGGAACAGTGACCAGTGATTACTGATTATCTGTACTACTGCCCAAAATTGAGTTATGTTTTTATTTGGGAGTGAAGTGTCAATAAATGTAACCAACCAGGTGGGAAGCTTTATGAAAGCAGATAAAAGATCTCAGAGTTGTTGAGGAATAACTATGGAACTTTGTTGAGTTCCTACCTGAGTCTTGTATTAACAAGTATTGCTACTTCCCTCCTGGCTGCATTTATCTTTTCCTCTTATATCCACGCTTTGGGAACATCCAGCTGAAAGGATAGGTGATTTTGTGAGAATGGTTCTTAGATGCATGAGTGAATTCTTGAAAAGCATTTTGTCTGGCCTTTGGAAAGCTATTTATTAGGGGCTTTTGCAGCAAGGCAATTAGGAATGCTAGGTTTACTAAGAAATGTTTACATTTCAATACCATACATGCTGATCTGCAAGCATACATGATTATTTTTACCAAAACTGTCACAAAACTTGGGCATAGTTCCTACACTTAGGTACTTTCTTGCCACCACACTTCGTTAGCCTGGTAGGGAGCCTGGTCTCCGAGACAGAGAGCACTCCATCATGTAAACGGTATGGAGGTAGTAAATGTAAAATCCCCCATGTCCTGATTTCTGGGCAGCACAATGTGTAAGCAACCTCAGAACTTCAGGTTCCAGAACTGTGGAACAAGTTACCTTGTAAACTTGGGAATCCCCGGGCTGTCAAAATTTTTAATTCTAAAATAAGCTTCAAGATATGTTGTCTCAGAGCCCTGCCCCAAGAAGGAGTTTCAGGCAGTCCCCTCAACAGATGACCATAGGAAGAACTCTATTTATGGCCAGAAATCTATTGTCTCTTATAAGGGCTTTTTCTCTTAACAGAAATAAACAAAACTTTGAAATATCAATTACCTCCAGAAAGCAGGAGTGTCTTTTCTGCCTGAAACTGTACTGTCTTAATCTCCCTTAGGGCTCTCAGTAGGGTTCCTATATTTCTATCCCAGAGAGTACTAATAATTCCTGATATATAATTATTGTGTGCATGTGCAATAAGTCTTTTCCTTTCAGGTTACATTAGACCTCCCATGCATGAGTAGCTCCAGGTGCTGCAGTAAAACTGGTTATGCTCATTCTAATAAATGGTAACAGAAAATAGATCCTCAAGGCCAAGCAATTTCAGTTGCTAGCCACTTCCCCACACTCAAGGATGAATAACTTCAACCTTGTTAAAAATGGACTGTTGCAATCATTTCACTGGAGCTGCACTGTGAGATGGGGTGAATTGAATAAAATGTAACATTCTTACTTAAGAAGAGAGAATGACATAAATTTTTACAAAATAAAATCAATTGTGTGATGCAGCTTCATATTAACAACTAATCGAATATTACAGTGTCAGATAATAAGAAGAAAGTTATTATTTCTATTCAGTAAGTGTAAGTTACTCTTAGTAATATTGCTGAACGTCACTCTCATGGATAGTTCTCTGTACTCAAATATTAAGACATAAAAGCATTCAGATATCTTATGTGAGTTGACTATGGACAGACTGTTGTCTTGAACAGGATATTAGAGGGTGCAGTTGTAGAAGCTGGAAAATACCTACATACTCTCTGATTCAGACGTTATTTGAAATAGAAACAACTGTATTTGGGTTTTCTGCCTTCGGGGCAGGAACAGAAGGAACCAATTCAGCAATAATCACTTACAAATGAGCTGGGCAAGTTTAGCAGAGGTCTTTGGGTGGTGGAGCTTGTGGGATGAGTATATATTGCTGTTTGCATTCTATGTAAGTCTTTTTTTGATCTGATTCAGGGCTTTGGTGCATGTCTATAGCCCAGGTGAGGGGATTTTTCTGGAGGCAGAATCCTGGCCATCTCACATGCCTCTGACTATGAGAGTATGCAGTCTGGGAAGTCACTGCAGCTTCTGTATAAGTGCTTATTAGTAGGGATAAGGATTTTTATTTCAATATCTCTGCCTTCTTATTCAGGAGCAGTATTAGCTAGTGCTGATTCTGAATAAGGAAAAGACCTTATAGATGTAAGTTCTCTGTAATGAAAGATCACAGAAGATGTGGGAGTCCTTATGACCTCTGCTGGAAATTCATCTTCACTGCTGTTCTTGCTTCTCTGTTCTCACTTCTCCCTGTCTTTGTCTCCTAGGATCCTTGAACAGATACTAGATATGAAGGGAAAAAAGACAGTGTTCTCTTGCTGCTGCCTTAGAGTGTTGATAATTACCAACAGCTCAAAGGCCAAAGGCTGTTATAAGCACAGGGAAATGAAAAGTTGGAGTTCAGTGTGGGAGAGGAGGTGGAAGTGCAGGAGTAGTGGAAGAGGAGCTCTGGGACAACTTGAAGCATTGGTAAGTTCTGTGGGTCCTGAAGCACTGCCCTTAACATCTCATATGAGGGGGATCATTCTTTAGAAGAGGAGATTGAACATGCCTATCAAATTGTTTCTACATGAATAAACCTTTCTGATTTGTATCTTAGAGACACTGGGTTTGAAGCACAAACTGTGTCTTCATGCTGAGAGATCAAGGGATAACTGATTGATATTGCTTGGAGGAGTTTTTACTCCCGTTAGAACTAAATGAGAAAACATTTTGCGCACAACCCTCTGTGTAGGAACTAACCTAAGCAAATGGATGTCTTCTGAGAGTAGCATGGATTTGTTGCTCTCATTGCAGAAAGCTTAATGTTCTAGCAGTTTCCAGTACTCTGAAAAGTCTTCTCACACTGCATGGCTACAAGCTACCTTTGAAGGATCTGTCCGCTATAGTACTTGTTGTGTTTTGTGGCATGCCTCAAGCTCAGAGATACCGTTTGAGTGAGCTTATGCTGTGGTTGAGAGTCAAGCTTTGTATGGCAGCTTTTGATTGAGAAATATTTCAGCCAATTCATCTGTGTTAGGCTGGCAAAAAATCAAACCCTTCCACGCACCCTTTATAAATCATCCTGGCTAACACACTAGTAAATGTATTATCAAAAATGCAACATTTATTACTGTGAATTCCAAACAGCCAACACTGAAAGTCAGATCTGAACCTGTGGGGAAGGTATAAAATGATCAGACTTTTTGAGAAGCTATAAATTACAGGAAAGTAAGAGGAGCATCTCTAAAGAGATGACAACAAAGAAAAGAAAGATGACTGAACACAAAAATGCTGGGCTAAATCACAAATAGCTTGTTCCTAGGAGAACAAAGGTAAAGAAAACTTTGCTAGCTTTGAATAAGGGGGGTGGAGGGAAGGGGAGAGAAAAAGAGCTTGGTGGATTAGAAATACAGGCAAAGTAAGATAAAACCTTTGATAATATAAAGCTCTTAATGCAGCATGCTAGAAAAATGAGGCAAAATGAGTCATTATCATTAGTGAATATTTAGCTGGTATAGAATGACAATTAATACCACTATACAACTTTATTAAGGTTCTTTCTGCAGCACCTCACCATCCCAATCTTCTATAAAAATTGAAATATAAATTTAATTTAAAACCTCTGAATGGAGGGTTGAAAAATATCCATCTGGCTATGAGATCCATGGATATGTTTGCAATAGATTCTATTTTAATGTCCTGCTATTGTCACCTTTTATCATCTCTGCAAGCCTGCAGAATCAAGGAATGATAATGTACTATGCAATAAAAAATGTAAGAGAATTTGCTAGGTGTGAAAAGGCTCCAGATGGAGTGATGAAGTGAGAGAGTTACAGAGGTATGTTGTGTAAGTAACATGACGACCCACCTTGGCTGGAAGCCCCAGTTCTCAGAGGCTCAGAGAGCATAGCTAGTTGGGAAATGAAATAAAAGAGGAGGTACACTGAGGAGGAGCTCTGGGAATATAGTAGAGGAGTGTTAGACAAGCTTTGCTTGTATAAACTAGACTTAAGGATAGGTTTGTACATACCCCTGTCCAGCAAACCTTGGTTTGCCTAGTACACCACTTTGAGGATATTTGTATTATTTCTCTTCCATTCTTTTCTCTTTATTTTTTAAAGAGATAACTTCTAGCCTTTCACAGATATTGGCCATCTTCCCTTATTTCATTTGTGAGAGTAATTGAATACTGGGCTAGCATCTAAATAGTTGCAGGGAGACATGTTGCTCTGTCCATGCTCCAAGCTCATCAGAAATCATCCAGAAATGGTAGTTTCTGTGTGCAGTAAGCCACATTTGTAAGAAGCCTCAACTAATAGTATCAGATGAATATTTTATGGCCTCACCCTGAACTTTTTTTACAGAATACAGTTGAGAAAATCAAACCAGGTTTGAAAGAACCTTTGCATCCTTCACAGACTTCATATGCATATCATCTCTGTATTGACATTCCACATAAAATCAAGTTAAAGGTTTTAAAGTGTATTGCAAGAGTAGAAGAATTGCCTTCTTGCACTCCACATTAACCCAAATAAATCACTAGAACATTCTTCATTGATCAAGAGTATGCTTCTCCCTTTTTCCTTTGGATAATGCATCTAACATGGGAAGTCAGGAATGCCTCTGCTGGCTCAGACCTGTAGTCCAGTTAGTTCAGTATGAAGATAATGGTCACTAATGAACTTTTCAAAAGCAGATGAATGCCACCCTGCATTAAGCTGACAAGGGATGGTGGTTCTATGATAAAGTTTTGTCTTAACCTTTATACTTGTTCTTTAAGTGTGAAAGTTTGTAGTCCTTCTAGAACTGATGTCAGCTTTAACTACAAATATAATATAATAAAGTATAATATAATAGGGATCTTAAAAAAAATTGTGTGCTTTTCTTTACTGTTCCCATTTATTCCTTTGAGATTCTTGATTTATATAAGTTCTTGTTCTTTCCTGCATCTTTTCAATTTAACTCATCCTTATTCCCAAAAGACAAAGTTAATTAATCAAAAATGGAAGAAAAAAACCCTTTGTTTCTGCTTGCTTTTTACATTAGAGGGCAGAGTTCTACCTCATCTCTCTATTCATCTTTTATATATTCAAATATTTTTGATAAAATTAATTGGGAATTCATTAAAAAGGCTATGTTAACATCTTGGGGGAGGCAAGACCTTTGTTTAATATACAAATGTGCTGATACAATGTGCCTGAATCAACACAGCCATTATTTTGAGGGACTGTTTGAGGGCAATTAACTCTGTGGGACACGTCGGGATTAATTTTATGCTATTATAAACATGATACAGCAATTGAAGGGGGGCAAGAATATCTAAGAATCATGATACAAAACAATTTTTTGTCATCTTTTATATTTACTCAAGTTTTTATCTAAATACGGGTTTTTTTGTAAAATTGGCACTGAAACCAAAGTTTCTGATCACTTTCAATTACAAGTTTAAACAAAAAGTATTTGAAGTTGTATTATAAGAAAAGTTGTGTGAGGGAGCAGTAAATACAGTCTAATAGCATGAAGCATCCACTTAAGAACAGAAGATAAAGGATTAAATCAGGATCTTTACTGTAACCTAACTACTTAATTAAATATCGTTATCATCTGCTTGTTGTTGCTTTAACAATCTGTTTATCTCTCTTGGTTTTTGAAGGATCTAAGTCATTGTATGTATGTTGGTTACTTATTTTTCTACAGAGTGAAACATCAAACTTATGTGAGAAATAGTTAAGACTAAGAATTTGTAGGATGCACTCTGAAGTGGAAAATGAGTCATTCTGCATTGCTATATGGCCTTGATAATTAATTAGTGGTCATGATGATTCAATATGTGTGGTTCAACATTAAACATTTTCTTTTTATTAAAATCTGAAATGACTCTCCAAAATTTCCTTTAATTGCATTTTAAATGTTCAAAGCTTAAAATAAAAATGAAATGCTTTAAATTATGTATTTTTTTCCCCAGGTTTCCTAAAAATTTGTTCTTAACCAGACTGTTCTGTTGGGAATGCTGGTCTTCTGCGTCCCATGACCCCTGTCTTATATCTGGAGCCATGCAGTATTGATGAAATACCTGCTAAGACTCCTTAAAGCTCACCCATCAAAGCATGAATCCCATGAGACGGGCTGAATATCTGATCTGAATTCTGACCCTACCTAGGCGTTTTCAGCCTGAGAGAGCTTCATCTTTAAGCCTGGACAGAACAGTAAGTAGCATAATAGACAAATTGATTTGGAAGATATCTCCAGAAGGCACATTCTATCTGCTCTTGAAGCCAGAGAAACCGGCTACATCTAAATTTTTCGTGACTGAATTTCATTTGTGTCCTCAAGAGGGCCCAGAGCTGAGGACTCGTCACATTCCTCTGGCAATCTAAACCTCTACTTCTTTCTCATCAAAAGGGTCTTCTTGCAACCTAACCTGGATGCTTCCTGCTCCAGCTGAAGCTGTATTTGGGTTTTGGGTTGAGTGCAGATTCTTCAAGCTGTTTTCAATGTCATTGAAAACCAGCAAATGTAAATAAATGGGTGTCACTTCATACTGGTCCTCCTTCATAATATTTCAGTTACTTGTTCCAGTGCTTGAGAAGCAAGACAGCAGCAGGGGAGCTGGTGCGAATCGCAGGAGCCCATCTCTATGTATCATGAGTCTATAGTGGTGACTTTGAGATAAGGCAGGCTTTAGGCTGAGAAAAGTGATCCACTCTTGCATACACTGCTGATTCTCTCAAGCACTCTCCCAGGAATGTGCAACTTGTGTGCTTTAAGGCACTGTTGCCATTACAGTGTCAGAGTAACACAAGGAGTGGGAAGTTGGTGGATCAGCAGGTGGTAGCTTAACTAAACAATAAGCATTGTCCTTTTTATTTGTAATGTCGGAGCACCCCTACAGAATGTACTTCAGGATAAAGTCTTAAAGGTTTTCATAAATAGTAGGTAATCATTCATCACAGGCTGGAGGGGTTTTTTCTTTCTCTAGAAAAGCCCAGAACATGCAGTTGTCTTTCATCTTGTCAAGCAGGCTGTCCATAGGAGAGACACTGACAGAGTATAAGGCAAGTGACTGCTTGTCTTGCACCCATTCTTTCTTCTTGAAATAAAGAAGCTAGGTATTTTTCTCCCATGTAGAACAGATAAGTACCAAAGTGACTGTAAGAAGAGTTGTATTGATCTGATCTCCACACAGTGTGAGAAATGGAAAAGACCTGGTAATTACCTGCCTCATAATTCTGAACATGATGAACCAGGAAGAACACTCTAAGAAATTGCTTCCCATGAAGTAATTAATCTTTTACTTTTCTTTTTCCATCCATCACATGACTTTTTAATGTGTCCTTAATTCACATCTAATACCATAGAAATAGCCAGCACTACACCCTTCAATACATATTTCAGTTTGGAGGTCCTTATCCATTCATATATTCTGCTCTTGTCAACTGGAGTTGCTCATTAGGTTAAAGATCTTCATTTGTGTAGAAACATACACAATGATTCTAAATCAGAGCAGATAGATCCAGTTTAAGGGCGTGTTCTTCATTCCTTCTATCCCAGTTCAGTTATTGTCCTTAAAGGTGTCAAATGCTAACTTCTCTGAGTGCTGCAGAATTCAAACCCGGACATGTGCATTCAGGGACTCTTTCACATGTCCCTTCATCTTAGTTTCATCCTTATAGGTTTGAACTTTGTGAGCTGTACAGAGTTCATGAATTTTTAATGCGAAAGATGAACAAATCCATAGAGTTTTCATGCTATTTCAGAGGACATAAGGACCTTACACGTTTTATTTGGTTTCTGTCTCTTAACAGAAAGAATATACTTTGGAAACTTAGGTTATGGGTCTGAGTGACAGTTCAAGAGGCCAAGTAGTTTTGCAGTACAGTGGTGGCTGAAGATGCTGATTTGCAGGTCTAGTCCTGGATCCCCAGCAATCTTTCTGCTTGACCCAAGGCAATTCATTTACTTTGTCTGCAACTTTATCTTCTGCATTAAAACACAAATAGTATTCCCTTTATCTGTGTTGCCATTTTAAGTAATAAAGTCTTTGAGGCAAAAAAAATCATATTTCATTTCCACAGCTCCTTGCTCAGTTTAGAAGCATGACCAAAAACTACTCCAACCTCTTTCACACTTGTTACAATTTTGTATACAACTGATATAACTGACAAATGCTGCCATTACTCCTATTACAGACTTAGCAAACTTGGCAAATAGTCTTATTACTTCATCATTATATCTGCAATACAACTGCAGAAAAGCTCCGTGGGGGAGTGTACTGTCCACATAAATGATACTGTGGATTTGATTTTTGAGTACGTATATTCTAATGCTGCAACTTCAAACCATGTAAAGATTAGACATGAAAAGGTGAGAAGGCATACAGAATTGTACTGTCTAAAAGCTTATGAAAATATGGCAAGAAGTATCAGGAAAGGAAATATGGGATGGAAATGAGAATAAGAGAACTATCTTCCTAAAATGGCCTCATTAAAAAAGCTAGTTACATGTTTGCTAAAATCCTGCTGAGATGACATTAAACAAAAGATCCTTTACAACTGGAAGATATTAAAGGATACAAAATAGTAATTCCACATGCCCTTTTCAACGTCAGCTGAAACAAATATAATATAGTCCTTTGTAAATACTACACTTCATGCAATTAATTTCAATGACTGTTTCATACTTGCCCATCTTTCACCTTGATAATGTAATTATAGTGGTACAAGATATTCCACAGAGATGCCAAAATGCAATTTAACTGTCTCTATGTTTCCTAGTCGGATTGTACCTTGTATTTGACCCAAGTATTGCATAGTAATTAATAGTTATCCTATGGGAAGTCTCACTGATGTATTTGCTAGCATCGCATCATCCCTATCCTGATAGTAAAGGAGAGGCAAAAAAACATAACTTCATGGATGGTACAACCTAAACAGACTGCAAAAATTAAAATTGAGTGTGAATTATCAGTGCAAATCTTTAAAGCAACATCCATTTCTATCACTAGAACATTTATCCCCTTAGGCTTTCCTTGACTGCAGATGTATTTATGCAGGTTTCCCAGCAGGATGCAGTAGGTTGGCACATTGCTTGGGGTCAGTACCAGTGGAACAAGCTTATCAGGGTGCAGTCCTCCTCTGGCCAGAGCAGTTGGATTCAGTTTTGTGATTTTTATACATTGACCACCATGTACTTCCAGCCTTAATAGCTTCTACAATAAATTAAGAAAAATGACAGACACCACTGTCCTCTCTCCCCGCCCCAAAAAAGAAACAGACACCTGAGAAGAAGGAAATTGAAGTCAGTTGAGATATGCCAGAAATCAGATGGATGGTGGTACTTTTGTCTGTATATTCCTATACGCCACATACTATCATTGAGGGTTTGATCCCACCTCACGAAAAAAAGCAAATTTTATTCAAGCAGTTGCACTGCACAGGGGCAATTTACATGAACTTAGAGTTTGCAGAATGCAGTGTTGAGCCTGTGGTTCACTTTTATTAGAGTTGTACAGAAATTTCTGGAAGAAACTTTTTTCTGTTGATTCACCAAAAATTAATTCCTTCGTATCAGCTTCATACAATGCTGTGGGTTTTTTATACTTGTTAGGAACAATTTCTCACATCCTGAGAAGAGAAGCAGCCTATCCTAGAACAAACAGTGCTTTAGTGAATTAAAGCAGGGTTCTGAGCACCAGTCACATAAAGCTGGACTCTGAAGCCTGTTTCTCTTACACTCTGCCCAAAATAATACCTTATTAGTCATACGTCTTCAAACAGCTACAATTTAAAAAAATATATTTTTTTAGTCCCAGATAACCTATTTGACATATATATATTCAAATGAAAACCTATTTTTACTTCAGCCCAGCCTTTCAAACTGATTTATATAATTTCTCACACTTCTCTCACACAATCTTACATATATGGAAATGACCAGATGTAGCGTTACTATTTTACATTTAATGCTATTCTTGAAGAATCCATACTATTTAGCCTTCATTTGCACCAAACTGTGCTTATAGACAATATAAGAAAACAAAAATTAAAATTGGTCACTGGGCATGGTATTCTTCAGTTTTAGGTTAGCCTCTACTTTTTATTTGAGGATGGGTGTTTTGATTGAAAATTTTAACTGTGATAGTGTCAGCCATTGTCATGAACATTTACTAACATCACAAGAATAAAATAGTCAAATATTGGGATTTTCAAATGACAATAATGCAGTCATCCCCTTCACTTATATAGAATCTTTTGGGTACCTAAGCCTCACCCATTCTGGTTTACGTTGAAGCTTTTTCTATAATTACATTCCTGACAATAGCACAACACTTCTTCACTGCTGAACTCTTGATCTACCATCTTTATTGTGTTTCCTTTTATAAATAATTTTATGGTCAAATACCCAGCTGAAATTTAAATAAAATGAAATCGTGACTTCTTTTCACCATTAGCCCAAGATAACATAATAGCATTATGACAGGTGAAGGTTAACATTTCTAGTGGCAACTTTCATTTAAACCATCTCAAAGCAAGATGGCATGCATAATTGCTTTGCACCAGTAGAGGAAATAACTCCCATTAATCCTGCAGTGAAGGTCATAGAAACATTGCACAGGCTCAGAGCAATCACGGAAAGAAGACAGAAGAGAACGACTGGGTCATTTAATTCACGCACCCCTAGCTACTAGCACAGCCTCAGACAACTATTTAAACAGCCAATACAGAATTTTTTCAGCTATAATCCACTAGCAAATGGGAAACTATTCAGAAGAAAAAAAAAAGTGAGGTGAATCTTTGTTAAGAATTAGAAATATCTTCAAAGTATTTAAAAAAAAAAAAAAAAACAAACTACTGTTGATAATTTGGACCTGGTCCTACCATAAACAAAAGCCTTCCACATTGCAGCAAAACAGCAAATAAAATTCTGATGCAGGGAGAATCAAGCCTTCTGGTTTTAATTATTTTTCATTTTTGCTATTATTAACATGCCCTTATTCCATGCAGAAATACCAAGAGACAATCTATTCTCATGGTACTTCTGACCCAGTTTTTCAAGCCCAAGAGAGTCTGTTTGGAATACAGTGATTAGATGAACCAAATCTCAACTCCATCGTGACATTTTACGTTGCCATTGCAGGTGAAGAACATGAAATTTCATACTACAGACTTTCTCAGTAATTATTGCCAGGAGATTTCCTTCAGTTTTAGAGATCTTAAATTGATGTCCCACTCCTAAACCAAAAGATTTCCACAGAAAACTCAAAAAGTTACGGAGAGTTGGAAGTCATAGAAGGTATGCAGTATTACAGGAGGATTAATAGACATTCCACTCATCTGTATTTTTCAAGCATTCCTCTAGGTCAGACAATTAATCAGAGACGACCCAGCTTCATCCATGTCAGGGAATTCAAACTGAGGTGACACACAGTGTCATGCAAGCAGTAGTAGCAATCATGGGCATCAAGCCCTGCTTCTTGGAGTCATGTTAAAGCTATAGTCTGTGCTCCAAAATTGCCTCATTAGGTGCTGCTGAGAGAAGAAACAAATCCTATTGTATAAGCACACTGTTTTCCAGAGGATTAACTTTAGAATTCATGATGAACTGGCTGCTGTCTACTCTCCATCACCTCCACACTACTTCCCCTGTTCCCTTGCATCTGCCTTCCCTCCCCTCATTTCCTCATTCATTTCCTCATCTTTTCTGGAGGACTAATCCTGCCTCAGCCATGTTCCATGCTAGAAAAATCTTCCCCCTTCTGTGCCATTTGCCAGCTATCATTTCCTTCATTTTATTTCTGCTGTTTACTCATGTCTTCTTAGACTACAAAATACCCGTTAAAAAAAAGGCTATTACTGTCCTTGTCCAGTAGAAGCTTCTTCTGCTCACTCTTGCTATTATCACTGGCTGAGATAGCTTTTACACAAGACTGTAAAACACTCCGCAAGCTCATTGCTTATAAACTCTTAACATGGATATTTTGCTTTGTATATACTTTGAACCTACACAACCAAACTGGGCACACAAAGGTACAGTAGATAAATGAGTCAGCACCGGACGTTTGATCGACAGGAAATAGTGGTGTGCATGGTTTTGGTCTGCCCCATTGAAAAGTAAAATGCGCAAGATTAATTCAGTCTTGTTTTGCAACTGTGCTGGTCCCAGAACGCACAGCTATCAGTTACTGTAGCTCCGCTGAGAAGTTGTAGCCAAGGGAGCCACTGTAGCACTGTCATTTTTCCCAGATAGCAACTCCTTTAAACATCTTCCTATGACCTGTTTGCCATTTCTCTCACTGTGCCTTTCCCAGTATAGCTTTTGTTTCATTAATGTAATGCAGAAAGCAGATAGTTATAGGAAAGTCACAACCTTCATTGAGTATGCCAAGCCACAAACAGTATTGTGTGAAGGTCAATATTGCGTAAATAGAAGCTGTAGTACTTGTTTATATGTTTGGGCCATGAAAACTGTAAATGTTATATAAACAATTAGGATTGATTTAATTATGTTCAGAGGCTTTTTTGTTTGTTTGTTTTCAGTTATTAAGAAATACTGAAGTCTCTCAAAGCAAATATACAGAACTTCTCAGGAAGTCTCAGCAGAAGTGAAATTTCTGAGTAACTTCCAATATATGATACCCATCTTGAGAGAGTTCCTTCTAAATAAAACAGTTGCTCTTTTCTCTCTCAGCACTGACAACAGTGAAATTAAGCATTTGTACCTACAGAGATCAGTCCTGAAATATTTAAAAAGTGGCACAAACAACCTTACAACAACAGCTGGAAATACAGGGTGACATTTCTCTCCAAGGGTGTCATTGGGCACAGAATAAATAGGAATAAAGATACAACTGCACCAACAGGTATCCTACCTAGCTCAAGGGAAGCGTTCATGTCAGCATGGCACACAGCCAAACTAGCCCGTGTCCCAAAAGCAGATTCATTGAATTGGACTGCAGATAAAGATCATTTTACTCTGACACAAAACTAGGCTGTTGCCAAGTCTTGCTGTTTATTCTTGCTCTTCTTGTGAAGACATCAGCATCTGTAAAGTCATTCAGCATTCATAAAACTGATCCTGCTGCAAACTTGTTGAAAACAAAGTTAACTTTCAGCCAAATCGGTCTTTGATCTGATCAATCATGTGCCATGAAATCATTATGCCAGCACAGGAAAAACAGCAGAAATGCGTGCCCTTGATGGTAGAGGAAGAACAGTCTTCCCTTTCACTAACATTTAAGTAATTTTTAAATTACATAGTCATAGTGCAGGAGTTAACTCATTTTCATTACCTCTGCATGTTACCATTCCCCAACCTTAGTTAAGATTCCCATGTCCAGTTCTATTACTGACTCACCACAAATTGCCTTCTCTGGACTGAATCTCCCTTTTGACCAGGTTGCTGTACTCCCACATGTACTGTTTGTCTCCGCAACAAAAAGCGCTGCTTCATTTCCTTAGAAGAGATTTCCATCAATGAAAATACATTATTTCAATCTCTGCCTAGGACTTTCTACTAGAAGAGTCCAGGGTTATTAATTCTGGGAACCCACTGTCGGTGAAAGTTACAGCAGAGACGTGCTGGAGCAATGCACTTCTTAAATACCATAATGATATTTTATCAGTTGAACACTACAGCTAACTGTAGGACAGAAATTCCATTCATCCACCTACAGCTTGAAAAATGGTGTATGCCTTGACATTCAGTCTAGGCCTTCTAGTGGGCTCCTCTCTTGGCTAATCTTCCAGATTTTCCTTTGGCTTTTGGTGCTACAGCTGCTTGTTTACTTTTATAGTAGGTATATTGTGATGTACTAGCATGAATTGCTGAAATAAGTAAGGGAGTATAAGCCTTGAGAGTACATCTTACTATAGTGTTTAATTTATGATGTTTGATTCATAGGGGACAATGTCATAGAATTTTTACTCATGGAAGGTTAAAGTGTCTAAAACAAGAACCAAATAATCTCTGAAGTACAAAGACCCACATTATGTCTGGAGAGCTTTCAGAAGAAATTGAGAAAAGCAGCAGTTGAACCGAACTCTCTTCACTTCATTTTTTTTCGGTATTAAGAAAATCAGGCAAAATAGCAGGCTAGGTTGGCATGTGGTGTATGGGATTCAGCTAAGCATCCAGCCATTCATACTTAGAATTCTGATAAATGATTATGCTATGAGCTGTGTTGATGTAAACAAATCTGAATCACATCTCACTCACCACAATAGTTTATGGGATAAATATCTGGGTTTTTCTTCAATATGATCAGTTCAACACAGAGGAAAACCTGTCTTGGTTATAGTGATGTTCTGAGGAATAAATTTTTTGCTAGATATTGATACATTAATGTGAATATAAAATTCCAGCATGTGGCAGGCACTGTAAAAATTGATTGAAAACAGCCTCTGAGTAAAAATGTACTGATGTCACCTCCTCAGACTGCCTGGGTGTCTTTTCACAATTTTGATCACTGGTATGATAATCTGAGGTAGACTGTCCTTCAGATGCAGTACCCTGAGCTTGCCTTAGTTATGGCTCTTTTAGCTAGAAAATAAAAAACACAAATGACTCATCTGAAAATTTCACAAAAACTGCTTTCAGGAGCTGAACTTTGTACAATCAGAACTGGATTCTGTATCAGCAGATCAAGATGCTCATCAGCATTAATAAGTTTCCCAAGGACTGTGTGTTGGAACTCAGTATGTCCCATTTTATGGATAAACAAATTGTGATACAAAAAGTCCCATTGGTGTGTACGTGATGCAGCCATAAGACATGGAGTTAGATGTTTAGTGACTGTGTTTCAGCTCCGATCACGCACATTGCAAGGTTTGACACCTCTGCTCATGCTGTCTGTGTGCCAGGCTATTGGCAGGCTATGTTGTTCTCTGTCAGCCTGAAAATCATGCTTTGTTTCAGCCTCAGTTTTGTCTGCAAAGCAGAGATTTGGAGCTCAAGGGTTATGCCAGGCAGCTCACATACAGAGTTTTTCAATCCAACCCACAATAAATTGAGAAATAGCTTCCAGACACATCATGACTTTGCCAATATTTCAGGTATTTACACCAGAACAAGGGTTTCAGCACCATCCAGAAGCATTATTGGTTTTATAGTTACCAGTGAGGCACGGAGGTTGGTAAGAGTATATTTTTTCATCTCCCTACACAGTAGAGGTGACAGATCTTCCAAACCATGTTCCAGCTACCAAGACTGTAAAATCTCAGTATAAGAAATTAGGCAGCATGACTCAGTTATTCCAGAAAGATGGAGACAGAATGACTTTAGGATGAGGCCTGACAAGTTTACAAGTACAGTTATACCATACAGTTGCTACTGAAGCAGTTGCCTGGATGGATCGTCCTTATTCTTAGATGAGCCAAACAATTGCTTCACAAGATGCAAATGCTCTTTGTCCTGGTTTGTCTGGGACAGAATCCCAGCCCAGCCATGCTAGGCAGGCCATTAATGGTTCCAATCAGCCAGGGCAGCTGACGTGAGAGTTAGCTACAGGAGTAGCCCATACAAAAATGTCATGGTCATTATAAAGGGGGAAGGTTTACCAGGTAGAGGGAGCTCCTGTCGGGTTCTTTCTGCTCCTCCACTGGCACCTCCTGAGCACTGCTCTCTGGTTGACTGTGATGACTGGATATTCATTTGGCTGAGTATAGCTCTGTATAACTCTGGTGGTGTTTCATTAAATCTGTTTTACTTCCACCCATGGGTCTGCTCTCCATTTTCCCTGAGTCCCCTCCCTGGCTGGTGAGGGGCTGTTGGGTGATAGAGCAGTTGTTGTCATTTAGCCCTGGGTACAGGCTAAATATAGATGGCCTTTTACAGGGGGCTGAAGAAAGAAGTGGTATACCATTACTTCAGTAAGGCTTTTGATTATGACCCTGTAGCTCTGTAGGAAAATGTGTTCTGAAATAAGCTACTGTAGGATTCCAGCAACTTTCTGGAACAGAGTGGTTTTCAGTTGATATTTTTCAAGACCAGTAATCAGTCGTTTATATTAGGCTGGAAGGATGTGTCAGATGAAGTCACTCAGTAGCCTTTCTTAAATCCCATATTGATCAGTATTTTGTCTAATGATAGATCTGAGGGAAAGTGCTATTCTGACTGGGTCTACACTGGAAGACAGGACTAGTATTCAAAACTACCATAAATAGAATTGGTCTGAAATACATAAGGGGCAGTTACATAAGCACATAAAATATTGTATGTATTTGGGAAGGATCAGCTACACTTACATAAAATGTGGAAAGACTAGATCACATCCTTCTTCAAAAGAAAGGAAAAAAAAAAACCTGAAAAGGATCATACTGGCTATATAAATGGGAGTGGTGTTTGTCTGAGGAAGATATTATACCTTATCGTTAAATATGTAAGCAGTTCTTTAAAAGAAGAAGAGAATTAGCCATTTATCAGGTCCACTGGGTATTTTGTGATTGTAGGTCTTTTTTTATAAGACTCCTTCTGTTTAGCATGGTCTTATCTGTCCTGTCATTTAACAAAGATGGAAGTGATGACCAGTCCTTCATGTATTTTCAGGACAGTGCCATTGCCATGGAGCTCTTCAGGTATCTACATCATTACAGATATTGATAGTAATAAAGTTGGGTTTCACTATATCATTTAGATTAGTTATATTAAAGCTGTGTTGTAGGGCAAAACATCCATATTTATGCTGCATTTAACTTTCTATTAATAATAAATTCAGGTGAAATAGTTTTGTTATTAATATTGATCACTCTTCCAATTGAAAGCCCAGATGTCAAGGTTTCCTTTAGCATGCTCAGTTATATTTAATAGTCCTGTTGATGAGTGAGAGCCTAATGAAGGCTAACAGATGGTCTATTTAATATTGCTGTAGGATTTGAAGCACTTGCCAAAACAGATACACAAAAGGATTTGACAGCCCTGTAGCTGAAAACCTTTAATTACAGCTACTTCAGCTCCTAGGGGTTTCTGTGAGGCTAACATAACAGGGCAGCTTTAGGATAGGTCAGCATGGTGGGGAAAGGCTTTGTGGAGCCAGACAGTGAGTGCTGGTAAAACTATTTGCTGAACACTAATAAACTGGGCTTGGTGCAGGAGATTTAGAAAGAGAAGCCTAAACAGAGAGAGGGGAAAAAGTTATGGTGCTTTCTCTGCCTCTGAGAACAGTTTGCCCTTTGTCTAAAATACCACCTCTTGAAGACTGTCATCTGCTGAGCAGATAGGTGGGAAGAAAGTATGTAGCTGAAGTGGAGCTTTAATTATACCTGAGGTATAGGTGGGACTTCACCTTAAAATGACGTGAACTTCAGTCTGCTTACTGCTCTTAGGGACAGCAAATTACAAGCTAGGGGGGTTAAATTTGCTGAAGATGTAAAACTCTGTATTTGAAGGAGAGCACAAATTTATTCAGGACAAAAGAATACACACAAAACACAAAAATCTATGGTTTCTAAAAACTCTTTTGTTGATCTGAATTTAAGTGGAAAGAAGGAGCTTTCAGAGACTTTCGGTTACATTGTCCTGGCTTTACATGGAACAATTGCCCCCTGGTTTTCTGGCATAAATTCACACCACTTCCAAAATGAAATAAAGCATAATTAGCAGTCACATTCTGATTTGTCTGAATTGATTTCTAGGCAATTGCTTAGAAATTGAATCAATTCTTTCAGAAGGAATAGGTGTGTTTACTGCCCTTACTGTCTCTGGTAGACCTGTCTGTAACTAAAGGTATTGATTCTTTCTGGGTGCCAGGAGGAGCTGATCTGTGGAGCTGTTCATATATAATTCCAGATATCTGATCAGTACTTGTTTTGTACAGTATTTTCTAAAAAAAACTGAAATGTGGATATGTGCACAGAGAAAGATGTAGGCAGATTTTGAGACTCTTTGGTTATGGAAGGATGGTTTCCCCTCACCACCATGCCATGTGCTAGACCATATCACAGAGACCATTGCTGCATGCAGGAATAAATATTTTCCTGAAAAAAATGGAAACAAACAAACAAGCAGGAAGTGAGGTTCCCTAAACCCACCTGCAAATCAAGTTGGGACACGAGAATAGAGAAGGCTAGCAGATTTCCATGCATACAGAAAAGTGGTGCCACCTGGCTAGCAGCAAATTTTGCCAGTACCCACAGCACTGACAGCCACAGATTTCCAGTTCCAGTGTGGTGAGAAAATCTATGCACCTTTCAAAATTCAAAAACCACATGAACAATTGCCAGAAGTATGTGTGGAAAAGTCCACCGGGGGCAATCCCTTTTTTCTCCACAGCTGGCTGGCGTTGGTCCCTGTTCCACATTTTGTCCTATCTGTTGGTGGATTGTGAATTATCTTGTGTAAAACCAGCTGCTTCTCATTATTCTAGATAATGCTGAAGCCTGACATTTTTACTGCCTCATGCAAGATTCTGCATTTTTGGCTTCATCCAAACAGCAACTAAAAATGAGTAGACACCAAGCACTAGTCTAAAGAAGAGAGTATAATGGCACCTGGCCCCAGCTACACAGGCAAATGAAGAAAACATAAAGAAACAAGCTGGAATTTACTGCTGTCTTGATCTAGCAACTGTTGAAGTAACTGGAAAGATTCCCATTGGATTCAATAAGCCTCAAGAGACAAACCACCTCCCTAATGGGCATAAAAGTGGAATGCAACAGCAGCACAACATAATAGAAAGAGATACAGTCAGGATAATAGTAACACAGGCTGCCAAATTTGAAGGTAATTGGAAGAGAATCACTAATTACAAGGGCTGTGAAAGCAGACAACTCTTTCATCATCGTATGCAGTTAAACCTGATAAGCACTGGCTAGATGGTGGGGATGTTTTGAAGCTAAATATATTTTTAATGTGATATGCATCTTCTTTGATGTAGACATTTTCATTAAATGTTCATCTGTTTAATTATTATTTACTTTGTACAGAACTTTGGGATTTACTAAGATGAAAGAGGCTATTGTTTGTTTATTATTTTGTGAGTGACAATGCCAGGGCTGACTCCTAAACTAGTCCATCAATTGTAGCATAAGACCTCAAGCCATTCTAATATAGACAATATTCTTGGAAAAATCAGCTTTGATGAAAATGCATATACACAAAGGATATTGCATAATTAGAGGAGGTACAAAGCATTGAATGTGCCAGTAAAGTCAATTAAACACTAATTACTATTGGATTCAGATCTGCCATTGCATGATAAATTGCTCAAGTAAAGGTATCTTCTGCATACAGAGGTGCCAAATTCACCCCTGCTGATGTTACAGATGTTTTTTCAACCAGCTCTCTGATTCTCTTTGAGATAAAATTGAAAACTTTCCCTTGTTGTAGACAGCAGTGTGAAAAACTCATTAGCTGATATAATCTTTATAGGTAGTTTTCTTTCTGTGGTTACATGACAATCCCTCACTTTCCATATTTCTAGGCTGCTAATGATTTCACACCCTCTTCTCTCAGGAGGCAGAAGATCTTTCTGCAACGTGCAGTTGACATATGGTTAGTGTCTAGTCCTTTGCTATCATTCAGGTGATGGAGAGCTTTGGAAACCTCTTGACTTCATATCAATCTCAATGTGCTCCATCAGGAATTCTGCGGATGACTGTGATTTAGCTTTTTAAACATTTCCAGGAAGTTCATCACTCATTGCCACTTTTCTCCTTACCTTTCAGTGTTAACAAGTTTCCATATGCTGTTTCCATATGCCATGTGGCTTTCATAAAATTTCAGGCAGTAACTTCTCCAAAAGCTCAGATACCTTTGTGTAGTTTTGTTTAACAGCATATTCATCCAAAACACAATGACAAAGCAAAAGGCATCCATTCCACTGGCTTCAATGAGCTTTGGAAGGGTCTCTAATGGAGTCCAATTTCAAAGATTTTAAGATGGGGAGAGGCCAGTATGATCTCTTAGAATAACTTCTGCTTGAATCATTCAGTTTTCCTTCATCTAGTCTCCCTCTGTATTAAAATTATAAAAACTGTATTTTAGATAGAATGGAAAACTTCAACTATTGTTAGCACAAATTTCATGTTCTTTTGTCTTTCAGACCTCAGCTACTCTAAGCATGTTTGTGACACTAACTTCAAACTTGCTGCCTCCTTACTGAAGCTCCCTTAGACTGAAGTCTGTCTGATCAATGCTTGTCTTGCAGCCCCAGCACAAAACCCCAGTGGTGGCTCCACAGTGCAGATGCACATGGTAAAATGTTTAAATATCTTTAAAGAGCTGAAAGTCGTGTGTAACTAGTTTCTTGAATCTAGTACCTCAATCCCACGTACCCCAGCCTGGTTTTCCATTGCCATATCTGAATATAGCAAATGAGCTCCCTTCCTCCACAGAGAGACCTGACTTTGTCACTCAATTTACTTTCTTTTCTATCTTTTCCTGAAGACTTTCTTTCATTTCTCAATGTCTGTTTTCAAGGGAGACTGAGATGATTTTTGAAACTGGTGATTACAGGCTAAGATAGCCAAACTTACATGTTTCTCTGCAGCTTTGTCTGAAGGAAAACACCTTCATTTCTCCCAAGCCCTTTTATTTGTAGCTGACAGTGCTCCTGCCCCTCCAGTGTGTGCTATCTATGCTCAGTGGTGAGGTGAGAGCTGGAGAAAGGGGCTGTTCAGGACTCCCACACAAATAACATTTATTACTGCTCACCTTGGATGGCAGTGAAATACAAGTCTTCTGGCACTGCACTAAAGTGAGCAATCAGAGCCCAGCCACACAAGCAGAAGCACCTCATTTATTACTTATTTAGATAATTATCACTGCAGCACAGTAGAAATGATAACTCCATGGGATGAGTGATTTAACTTCAGTGCAAGCCCATTAGTCACAAAGGAACGGGTTGCTCACGTTACACCCCACAGGCATCACCAGGACTAATCCTCTATAGCTCATGAGAAGACAGAACATGAATAAATAAGGGTTTGTCTTCACCTTACTTGATTCTGCAAGCTGGAGAGATTGAAATCTCTTCACCGTGAAGAATTGAAAGGTGCTGAAAGTGCCTTCCTGATGGCTACGTGTGATACCACTTGCTGCCCTGCTTCCTTCCATCCAGCATAACCTGAACTGTGCAGGCTTTCCCAGAGGGGTGGGAAAAGCTGATGCTGCAGCTCTTGAGGAAGCCCTGGTTCGAAATACATGATTCTGTGACTTGTTCTCAAAAGGCAGAAATCCAGTCGAGCTCAGGTAGGTTTCCTTCTCTTTGCATATTAAGAAATAAAGTGTACATAGAGCAGAGATGAATGAGTCCTCTCCAGAAACAGAAGTATAGCTACACAATTTCAAAGATGTCAGGCACTTTCTCTTTCATACCAGATGATACCAGCTAGACATCCTCATTTGTATGGAGATAGTTTAGGTGTCTGTAGCTACGTCTGAATCAACAGAACTGAGACACAGTGGACAAACTGGTTTGTGCTGCAGACCTGTTGTCCACACTATACTTGTTCCAGGGATTTTATTTCACAGTAGCTCTAGTCTTCTCATTTCTACTGACTGCTCAGTAGCAGCTGGACCACCTTAGGTACTTTCCTGGGGTTCATCTTCTAACCTAAGGGTTAGAAGTTTGTTATTTCACAGAATCACAGAATGGTAGGAGTTGGAAGGGACTTCTGGAGATCATCCAGTCCAACTCCCCCACCAAAGCAGGTTAGCCTAAAGCAGGTCACACCAGAACGCATCCAGATGGGTTTTTAATATCTCCAAAAAAGGAGTCTCCACAACCTCCCTGGGCAGCCTGTTCCAGTTCTCTGCCACCCTCAGAGTAAAGAAGTTTTTCCTCATGTTCAGGTGGAACTTCCTGTGCACCAGCTTGTGCCCGTTGCCCCTTGTCCTGTCACTGGGCACCACTGAAAGGAGCCTGGCCCCATCCTCTTGACTCCCACCCTTTAGATATTTATAAGTGTTGATAAGGTCCCTTCTCAGTCTTCTCTTCTCCAGGCTAAAGAACCTCAGGTCTCTCAGCCTCTCCTCATAGGAGAGATGCTCCAGTCCCCTAATCATCTTCGTAGCCCTCCACTAGACTCTGTCCAGTAGCTTCCTGTCCTTCTTGAACTGGGGGGCCCAGAACTGGACACAGTATTCCAGGTGTGGACTTACCAGGGCAGAGTAGAGTGGGAGGATGACCTCCCTCGACCTGCTGGCCACACTCTTCTTAATGCAACCCAAGATGCCATTGGCCTTCTTGGCCACAAGAGCACATTGCTGGCTCATGGTCATCCCATTATCCACCAAAACTCCCAGGTCTTTCTCTGCAGAGCTACTCTCAAGCAGGTTGATTCCCAATGTGTACTGGTGTATGGGCTTATTCCTCCCCAAGTACAGGAGCCTACACTTACCCCTGTTAAACTTCATTTGGTTCCTCTCCACCCAGCTCTCCAGCCTGTCCAGACCTCGCTGAATGGCAGCACAGCCTTCCGCTGTATCTGCCACTCCTCCCAGGTTTGTATCGTCAGCAAATTTGCTAAGGATACACTCTGTCCCTTCATCTAGGTCATTGATGAATGTATTGAATAAGACAGGCCCTAGTACTGACCCCTGGGGAACACCACTAGTTACAGGCCTTATCCAGACCATGCACCACAAGAACACTCCACAACGTGAATTAAAGCATAGCAAGTGGGGACAGTCAGGAGATTCACTTCAAAAACTTACTCATGGTCTGAGCTGTAATGCTAATGCTGATGCAATTTCTAATGCAGAGGTGATGAGTTACAGATCCAGTTGCAAAGCACTGATTGAAGACAGGAGGTTAAGGTGTGCTATCTTTAATACTCACTTATTATTTCTTCTCTAACTAGTAAAACTTTCAGACAAAGTTTTTTCATCATGTTGCTGTTAGAAGCACTAGGCAAAGGGAAAATTTGTGGTCAAGATCTTATTGGAAAAGCTTTAAATGAGGATGTTTATTGATAATTGTAATTCAGTTTATGATGTGTTTTTCGCTATGACTATTAATTCTTCTACCTGGAGAGCATTGCTAATGATTCTCAGGTGCTTGGCCCTCATACCTTGCTTTTAGTCACATTTAAATAAATGAGTACATAAATTACATCAATTAAATCCCTTCCTTCTTGTTATCTCATCACAAGTAAGCAGAAGTACTGTCAGTCAGTGTCTATTTTACCTTAATAACATGAGTTAGATTGTTTTCTCATGTATGTGTTTCTCTACTTTATTCAGAGTCAGATTTATAAGAAAATGTGAAAGAAAATAACAGGGTGTACATATAGTCCAAAACCATTTCTGGCTGAAACATGAAAAATTTTCAGCTTTCAGGTTCTTGAAGGGTTGAGGAGGGGAATAAGAAGATTATGACAATTCTTTGTAGGGAGGAGATGATGATTTCATGAAATATCAGGAAAAGAATTGTACTTAAAAGCAGGAAAAGCAGAGATAGAAATCTAGAAAACAAGGTTTTAAAGCAAGAGCTCCAAACCATCAACAGTTTATGGAGCACTTCCCACAGTCACAGTCAAAAGTAATAGTTGTTAGCTCAAATTGTTTACACATTACGAACAATTTAAATTGCTTATAAATTAAAACAGCTTATAAAGTGCTAGCTGCACTTTTAAGAATATTTATAACATTTAACAAACACCGTAACCTCACATAGTCTATGTATTACTACATTGTTACTGTCTATACCTGCTAAACCTTTACTAAATTTCCAAAAGCCATTAACGCAGGGGTATAAATGCAAACACTTACAAACCTCAAAACCTTGTTAGCACAAAATATATTGAAAGTCTTACATGAGGAGGAAACTCACTCATGAACTAGTCAATGCCATTTGCTTTAAAAGACACTTAATAGTAAAATAAAAAATTTTTAAAAAAATCTTGTTTTCTGAAAATGTTTACTTTATATTTAACACCTATGAAAACCACTTTAAAGTCTTTCCAAAATGTATTCAGAGGTCTCCAAACCAAAAGATTGGTTATTTTCAACTTTTTTAAAAAAATCTGACATTTTCTTGACAAAGCTGAAACTTCACAAACTGTGGTTAGAAAACAATAGATATCAATGACTGTGTATGGTCACTCTAAAAAATAAAGTAAAAAGAATTTTCATTTTAAAAATGTTTCACTTTCTTATTCTTCGTTCTTTGTGATGGTGCACTAAATTATTAATCATTAATGCTATGGTAATAAAATCTATTTAAAAATGTGGACTGGCTAAGTGTACTTTTAAGCAAGTGGTGATCTGTAAAGAAAGACAGGGATTTCAGCAAGGTATTAGTTACATTAAAAAAGTTTTAGCCAAACTATTTCCCACCAGCTGCACAGTCCAGCTCCAGACTCAGAACTTTCTAAGTTTGTATCCTTCGCTCAACTATTGCAAAGACACTTGTTAAATTACTCTTTGGAACGAACACAGTTATTTTTATCACCATCATTCCTATGTCAGTAGGACAAGACTAAAAACAAACCTTTGTCTAAATTAGTCCTTAATCCCTCCAGGGACATCCTACGCCAACCTAATTATGCCTTATTACCTGAACAAAAGAAAGCAAGTAAATAAAGCCAAATTGGAAGTGTAAGAGGTTTGCTTCCTTGTTCCTATTCAAACCTTTTTCAGGATTGTGGGAGACATGAATTTATTAAGAACAGTAGAGAAAATAAAATGTGGCCTAACACCTTATTTTGCCTGATATTTGTGCCATTGTGCTTGATGACTGTATCCCACACCATCCAGGCTTGTGATATGTGGTTAGCCTCCACCTTTTCCCTGTGTGGCTAAACCATGGCTAAAATCTGTCACATTTTGCTCTGAATCACCTCTAATCTCTGCCCTTTCCTTTTGCCCTAACAAGAACATCCCCTACCTGCATCTTTCCCAGTGTTACTACTGCAATCCACTCATTTCAGAGCTTTTCACAGTCTAACCCCAGGCCTCTTTCATCACCAGCTAGTTCAAAGTGCTGCTGACAAAACTTTCTTTTTTAATTTTGTCACTTCCTAAATGCCTCTATTTGAGTGATTTATCCTTTTCACTTGCCACCTCAACCCAGTCACTGACAGACATGCATGCATACAGACACACATGCACACATTCTTTGTCAAACTTCTCCAGCTTCCCAATATGCTTTACAGCAAATTCAAAACTGTTCCTTTCAAAAGCTGACACCACCAATCACATGCAAGAGTAACACTTTCTCCAGGCTCAGAAGAGACACAGAGGAACAGAGAGCTGTCACACATGATCTGCCCAAGTGCTCCCCCATTTGTTTGACATTCTTTCTCTGAAGTGAAAATCTGACTCTGTCATTGTATTATTTTTGGGAAAGATAGGATGTCTAGATTAGTTTACTTTTTCCTCACAGCAACAACTCCTCCACTAAAACCTTTAACTAAGCTGGGTTTTAAAAGTGGAAACCTATAGGGCTCAGTCATGTGCCTATTCAAATAAAGAGGAGCACCTCCATTGACTTCCCCCAACACTGCTAGCAGTGAAGAGAATGAATCTTGATATTCCTGGACTATATTTCCCTGGCTTACCCACAGATTACATTAGGGGCCATCTGAGACACGAAGTCCTTTGTGGTCTATTTAGCTCTCCAAATGCTTAGTTCTCAAAACCAGGGTCATCCAAAACCCACTAAAATCAGGGGAATATTGTTCATTAGTATAATGGCTTTTGAATCGGGAGACAGGGACAGAGATTGCATGGAAGGTTATGTTGTCTGAGGTTTCCAATACAATGATTGCCATTAAAATGTCAATATTTAGTACCAGTCACTTTGGAACTACATCTGGCTTGCCACATTTCCCCTAGGACCTTAGAACAGAAATATAACTGATTTGGGGGTTTCAGAACTGCTCGATGTAGGTTTAATTCTTCTACTATTGAAACTGTTGGCAAGATTTCCATTAATTTCAATATAACAAAGTAAAAACTACATCATCCATTGTGTCAACGTGGCATTTTGTTTCATGTTAATGATAATGGCTAAAATATTTTTTAAAGCAGTTCATTTTGCACTATTACGGAAATAAAGGAAGAAAGTACTGTAAGGAGCAGGGCACAAGAGATATATGATTCTTTACCAGAGTTCAGCTAACCTTTGATCACCTTTAAAAATTGAAGTGATTTTAGGGCTGAAAAATGCTCATAATAAAAGACTTAAAGAGCTAAATCTGCTCATCAAAAAAGATCAATAATTACTTAATTATTTAAGTGCCTTCATGGAGAGAAAATATCATGTAGTAAAGGACTTAATCTATCACAGAAAAGCCCAACAAGAACAGTTGTCTTTAGGATATACCAGGTAAAAACTGCATAGAAAGAAGGCTTCTGTCTTTTTTATTCTTTGAGGGTTCTTTAATAAAATGTGCTGATTGAGTTTCCACATGTTAAGAGCTTCAGACAAGGACTGAGGCTGACGTCTTAAAACTAACGTGGTGATCAAACACAAGGTATCAGTCTCATTAACCGCCTAATGGGGAAAAGAAAGGAAAAAGGAAGAAAAATTGATGTTATGATGCAGAACACTAGAAATACTTAAAATTTTTGATTTCTGGAATTTCTTTCCAATTATCCCATGCTTCTAACGAAAAAAAAAAAAAAAAAAAAAAAAGCAAAAAAAAAACCACAGAGGAAAATACAGCATGCGGGGAAAAAAAAAAAAGAGAGAAGAATATACTCCCCATGTGAATCGGGCGAACCGTTGAGGATCCAGGCAACGACCTGCAGGAGCTGAGCAAAAGTTGGGTGCTCCCTTTTCTTTTGTTTTGTTTAATTCAGAAAGGTATGTTTCAAGGGACTGAGTAAAGACTAAGGTCAAGTGGTACTTTATAATATAGATCTTTGTTTACTTTGTAGAGAAAAAGCTTGTTCATTTTCTGTTTGGTATCCCTCTTTAATTTGTGCCATACTGTTGTGTGTCACTATGTTGTGCCTTTAAATTACCAGTAAAATTAAAAGTAACCTAATATAAAACATTCATTTAGATACATTTACTCTCTTACCTTCGTAGCTGTTAGGTGATTTTTTTAAAACTATTAAAAAAAATACATGCTCTTATTTGTTATTCTCCTGCTTTAGTAATACTGCCAGCTGTACTTTCCACTTCACATGAATTCAGGTCTATTCCAATTTTCCACTTCCCTGCCTTTAATCCCAGTGTTACAAATGGAATCCCATGCTACACTAATATCTCTTACTCACTGGCACAGAAGAGATCAATATTTCAAAATGCCATATGTTTTATAGATCAACTGCCTTGTGCATAAGAATCCAATGACATCTGAACCATTACACAATATTTGTAAGTTACACAAGCCAAGGATTGTGAAGCCTGTCTTTGAACACCATATCGGGTCCTAAAATGTCTGTACTCATCTGT
Source organism: Leptosomus discolor (assembly GCF_034619465.1). Classification (NCBI taxonomy): domain Eukaryota; kingdom Metazoa; phylum Chordata; class Aves; order Leptosomiformes; family Leptosomidae; genus Leptosomus; species Leptosomus discolor. The sequence goes on along the minus strand of NC_141395.1, from coordinate 14,860,170 downwards.
GAAGTTTTAGTATTTCTATGAAACTTGAGGCTAAGTTACTCAAATCCTTGATCTCCTCTCACCATTATCTGTGGCCTATAGGCATGGGAGAGACTTTAATAATGTGAAATTTTTATCCTTCACAGACACGGAAAGATCTTAGGAAACTTTTAGTAAGGTTTCACAGCAGTCCAGCAAAACTTGACTGAGCATTAGCACTTGTGCAGGGGGGTGAAGTCAGTGGCTGAAAGACACAGATCTGGCACAGGTTTGATCACTGAGGTTAATTTTGCCAACCCTTCAGACTGATTCACCTGCAGGTACAGATTCAGAACTAGCCTAAGGATGAGCCACTGGACCCACACAGACCTTGGAGGAAATAACAGGGCATTTTACATTTCAAGGTGTGTTTACTAGTGATGCATGGGTTCCAACTCAACTCCCTGAGCCAGGCAACAGCTCTAAGGGTGACACCTTGTTTTTGTGGAACCATTTTGATTTTGACAAGTTTGTGATGGAATGCAGGCTCAGCTCAATTTCAAAACTGAAGCTCCAGACCAGGTTCCTTGGGTGTGATATTCTGTTCTGTTCTTTGGGAAGTTTTGCTGGCTTGCCAGATCACCTCTCAGCTCCCCACATGCTGAATATCTTCAGAGTTGATGACCCCATGGCTTCCAGAGACCAAAGCCCACCATGCAGACTGTCCCAAACCACTGCCTCTGTTCACTTTCCCAGAACATCATGGAGTTAGGTCTCTACTCCAAAAAGAAGAAAAATAGTTTTTGAAAAAAAACTCTTTTCCACCAAGTGCAATGACCTTAAGTCTGTATATGTCTACTCCAAGCGTGTTGGACACTGAGGGTGGTGACAAGTCAGAGATGAAGGAAGAAAAACTTCCTTGTTTAAGAACGTTTCTTGGCTTTGACCTTCACTAACAAAAAATTGTGTCAGTATGTGTGAATTGCCTTTGACAAAGTCCAGAACAAACCACTGTTGAATACACTTTTCCCAACAGAGAGAGAATTAGCGAACAAGCACATGACACATTAGACATGCTGCTTAACACATCACTGACATTCAGAGTAATGAATAAAATAGAATAGAATAGAATAGAATAGAATAGAATAGAATAGAATAGAATAGAATAGAATAGAATAGAAGCAAGACAAAAGAACCTTGACTCCTTCCAAGTAATTTTAAATTTAAAAAATGGTCAAGCAGTGAAAACTGAATCAGGAGTGAAACTTGGGTTGTAGCTTTCACTGTGTAGAAACATTTTTTTCTGCATGTAGCATTGTATCTTCGTGTTTACATGAAAATTAGTTTAAATAGCAGCCTGAAGCCTTGGAGAAGTCTCTGAGTAAGTGGTCTGGATTTTAATAATGCTGCTGTGTTTCTTCACCATGTTATTGCAAATTTATATAACAAGTAGTGTTCCTCTGAGGAAATGGCCAAGGTAGAAGTACTTGAGGGAAGCTCTTTAAAGGCTATTAAAATGTTGTTACAAGTTTTAAATAACAAGTTGGAGGAAGACCTTACCAGTGAGGGTCAGCTGGGAACCCTAAATCAGAATTCAGACTTTACATCCACCTATAATGACTACAATCAGAGTACATCTGGTCACACAGATTTTAGAGTAGTGTGTCTAGGTGAATTTGTTCGGATTCAGCCTGGAATGTCTTTGTAAAATCCTTTTCTTCTGCTGAAAGCAGGAATATGTAAAAAGAGGACTTTGATCTGGCAATAAGAGTCCTTCTGTCTGGAAAGAATTTCTGTCTATAGGGAATAGAGAATGGAAGCAAGAGGAAAAACCACTGAAAATGTTTTACTTAAGTAAACAAACTTATGGATTTTCTCCAAAAACAAACTGAGTACTTTAAAATAACTCCATCTTTACTTATTTTCACTGAAATTTTTGGTCCTGGAGAGTATTTTTATTTATTTATCTTTATGGCTGACTGATCTAAGTATTACTGCAAATAGTACCTAATAATAGTAATTCCAAAGCTGTCCCACTGTATGTTGTTTGTGTAGGGAAGGACATTTCATTTCATACATCATTTACAACTCCCTGCTATAATTCTAGGAAGTCAGAAAGCTTTTAAAATTTAATGAGCAAAAACTTTATGCTTTTGCAACATCCAAAACTGGGATACACCAGGCAGTTGCATGCAGGAGATTTTCTCTTGACACTGGTTTCATTTTCTTTCCACTACACCAGTAAGTATCCATCTACTCAGAAGTTAATTAAGATGAATAGGAAAAAGACATTTATGTGAATCATCTCCAATGTCCTAATCCATTTGCATATATATTTTTTCCTCTAAGATGATCCCAGCTACTATATTTCATAAACAAATTGCATGTAGAAGTTGCAATTTTCTTACCTCTTTACAGAACAATCCTTTAAAGGAGTTCTAAAATATCTCTGTATCCTAGAGGATAAATTTTTCAGTCCCTCTGAAGAACCATGAGCTTTTCTATGTGATGCCTTGCCTCTGAGCTCTGGGCAGCATTGTACTCTGAGCACATTAATGCTGGGTTACTACACTGGCATAAACTTGTTAATATATCCTAAAGCGCTTTGTGTTCAAATGCAATGTCTTTTTTAATCATTTAGCATGTTTGGACATGGTAATTAATCTTATTTGGAACAAACGTTTCTTAAGATTGAAATGGGTATGTTGACGTTAAAACCCTTCAGTATGCTTCCCTAACTAAGCAGGGATCAGAGATGGACTGAGAAAGTAATGTGTTAGTGAAATGCCACTTCCTTAAGCCCGACTTTTGTTTCAGGACATCACAGATCAGGCAAACATTTGTGGAGTGCATCTTGGAACTTCGGGAGTCAGAAATGGTGAACCAGAAACCACATGGGCACTCACATCCACACAGCACTGGGCCAGTCAACAAATGTGGAGGTATGCACATGCACAAGGAGATGATGCCCAGAAATACGTGGCTTCCATTTTTAGGAGCTAATTTTTAGGAAACAAATGTAACAGGGCACAGGGTGCTGGGTGACTGCTGATAGGGACATAAGCTGACAGGGATTTCAGATCCCTGCCTTATCACTAGACTCACAAGTGCCTCTGGGAAAGCTATCCCTTCTTCCCCATCTGTAGAAAAGAGCTAATGCTGACCTCCTTTACAAAGCACTTGGAGATCAATCAATGAGTAATGCTGCAGAAGAGGCTTGTATTCTCATTCACAAGTGAGAACAAATCACTTGGCTTTCAGAGTTTTAAAAGATCCACTGAGAAAGGAATCAATCATCCTGGATTTAAAACCTGGAATCCAGCTTGTCTTGCAGTCACAGCCATGTGGTGAAGCTCTTCAGTGTTGTGGAATGAATTGCGATGGATGCATTCCATCAAGGAGTTCCCATTTTTGAGTTTGCAGCAGCAGGGAGAGGAGGGAAGCACCAAGGGGCAAGCTGCTCTCGTTCTGCTTTTCTTTTAATGATGCACAGCTGCCATGATACCCCTGCTCAGTGCCAAGGATTCTTTATATTTAAAGTGCAATTAAAATGCCCTGCCTGACAAAGGGTGGCAAGCAATCCAGCGAGAAGTTCAGTTGTCACGTCTGTGACTGCAGGACTGTTTCTGACTGCGCCCTTGACTACTGTCCTCTCTTCTCTGAAAAAATGCTGAGGATTTGGCACATACTCCCCAAAGTTCCTTGCAGGCATTATTCCCAGCCCTTCTGCAAAGCACCAGGACACCTCCACACTCAGCCCGTCTGTGCCCTTGAGGATGCAGTCAGCTTTTCACCTCTGCTATGGAAAAAGTTATTTTCTTTTCTTATTTTCCACTGAGATTGTTTGAATCGTGTGCAGGGTTTCAAATGAGACTTGCTCAAAAAGAATACAGCAGCAATTGAGGTGATTAATTAGCATTCTCCTCCATCTGGAAATTACCCCTGTATTTTATGCTCAAACCTCTGTGTCTTTGCAGCAATAGTACTATATTTGAAATCATATACATTGGTCAGAACTAACATATAGGAAAAGCAGGGCAAGGACACCAGGTTTTGAGTTATAAAAACGCAGGGTTAGTGGAAATGCAAAACTTTCAGCACACACTCAGTTCTGACATTTCAAATATTATTTGTTCCAAATCAGAAGTTCTCGTTATATAAAGCTAAAAAATTGTTCTGCATAATTTGAACTATTGATTTCAACTGTGATGTAAGAATGTATCACTTTAAATTAAATTATGTACATTTTCTAAATACACATAATCATTGATTACAACTTTATTTTAGAATATGGGCTTTTAAAAACTTTAAAAGGATGAAAGGAAACATATAGGAGAATCCTCTGTTAATTGGTAAATATTTAGAGTTAATGAAATTGAAAAGAAAAAATGAAATAATCTTTTCCAACCAGTGTAAAATGAAACATTTTGGCCTTATTCAAACATTAAAGAGAAAAATACCATTATTTTGTCAAGTTGACATGCTTCAGAGAGCCAACTAGCTCTTTCCAGAACAATTTACAGCTTCCCAATTTATGTAGTGCACTTTTCTGGATTACATATTCCTGTTTGTTTTATTCTACAAAACTTGTAGTTGAAAAAAAAAAAACCACATTGCAACTGTACTGGACAGGTTTTCATTGCCTTCCACAGGAGCAGAGCCCTGTACTTGTTAATTTGCTGTAAACCAAATCGGCTGTCATTCAGGTGCAGTTAAACCTCACCCGTGTGCGCTGTTCTTGATAGAAGCAGCTTCACTGCCTCCATAAAGCGTTGGAGCCCTCCATCACTTGGTATAGTTGTCTTATGCCACCTCTTCTCTCAGGTTTGTTCAGAGCTTGTGCAGCAGTAGAGGCAGAACACTGAGTGGCTTGAGAAGTCTCCAGCTGAAGTAACAGTCCTTTAGAAACCTTGCCAGATGACCATCAATGCCAACAGTCCTGCACTGACTGATTTATCTTGCTCTCAGAATAATTGCTACCATCTCTGCCCTAGCTAAGGGGAATGAGAGGTGATCAAAAGGAAGAGATTTTTTTTTTTTTTCTGTTTGTTTGATTTCCTCAGCAAATAGCAACTTCACCAAGCAGAATTACATTGAATAAAAAGGTCTGACCACTTGAGTCCTTTTCACTTGGTGTAGGACAACAGGAGTGGCTTTGAGGAAGATCCAGGTGATTAGTGGTAACATTTTCAAAATTAAATACATCAACTTTTCATTCTAAATCATCCAGCTTTGTTTTGATATATAATTCTGGTTTTAAAAGGTTAACTTTTCTTACATGGATGCTTAAAATCCTGTGTGGTTTTTCTTTAAATTTTATACTTAGCAGCTGCTCCAAAATTAAAAAAAAAAAAAATAAAAAAAAAAATAAAAAAGGAAAAAGCAGAACAAAGTATTAAACAATGCAGAAACTTCTGTTATTTTCATATCTCTTTGGATATTCTGTACTTAACCCCAACCCCTTTGCAGTGGAGGTCAGATAGCCTCAAGGCCATGAGCCCTTTGATATTATTAGTGGTTCTTTGGTGCAAGAAATGAGAATCTGATCCAGCATTAATACTGCCTTTCTGTTGAAGATTTGATGTGAGTCACTAAGAATGGCACAGATACTCCAGAATTGATAAACTACATACACCCTTATGCATTTTGTGAAGGATGTTTGTTTCTTTTCTTCTGAAAGGATAACATTTAAAATGCTGTGGTTCGTTTATTCTGATGTCCTTTAGGCAGCATCAGTTCCTCACAGACAATTTAAAATTCTTTCACACTCCAGAAATACCATAGGCAGTAACAAGTTAGATAAGTCATTCTTAAAGTTATTAGTTGATAATGATGATAGCTTCAGTTCATCTGAAAAATTATTGCTCATAAAATTACTGTATCATAAGCAAACTGCACCTTTTACAGATATGTTTATCCTTGCAATACTTTCAGCTACGATAACATTTTTTTATTAATATTCCTATTATTTATTTCCCCCCATCAGTTCCATAAGATATCTCATAAAATATACGTTATACTTGCCAGCATTAAGAGAATTACTAACTTCCAATATAGCTGAAGTTGGATCTCTTTAGTATTGTTTCAGGGAGGGAGAGGAAGCAAAAAGAAACCCTCAAAGCCCAATTTGGATGTGTTTGGATATTTCCCATAGCCCAAGAGATAAACAAAATTTAAAAAAAAAAATCATCATCATCCAACAGAACTATTTTAGACTGGATCTCTTGGGGAGGGGAGGGAAAAGCCACAGAGAATTTGCATATTTTGTAAGTTAAGGGGGGAAAAAACACCATCACATACTCCATCAAACTTATCTTCAGAAGAGCTTCAGTGATTGCACTCCTGGGGAACATCTGTACTGCTGACACATCATACATCCCAATATGTCTGTGAGCACTCAGATACTAGGTACATATTAAACTCTGCTTGAAAATCCGAGCTAAGACCCTTCAAATTTACTTTGTTATAGAAATTAGCCAGCTGTGGACCATGCGATGGTGCCCGTACTAGGAAATCCCGCTACTTGGTTGGACTTGTTAGACTGGGCAAATCACTGGTGCTGATGTTGCTGTAGCTTCTGTGCACTAGGGCAGTAGCGGCCCATTCCTGAACATATGGACACAGTGAGGAGGACTGACTCTGCTCTGCATTGCTAACCTCCTCTGACCTTTTTTTGTCCCCACAGCAGGAGATAGGCTCCCCTTCCCTTCATCATTTTGACTGTGGTGAGAAGTTGAAATCCTCAGCTCTTGCACATGCAGAACAGTTCTCGGGTCAGGTCACCAATCACTTCCCTCTGTGCAGAGCCAGGGTTTGGCCACTCTTGTTGGGGGAAGGAACAACAGCAGTGACAATCACCAATTTTTAGTAGCTGCAATAAAATATTAGAATTAAGTTATTCTGTTCAGCAGTTCACTACAGCCCCAAATATGAGGGGTTCAGGCATATTCACAAGATCCTGCCACTTAGTCATGTACCCCAGGTCAGCTGAGCCATCATAAACGATCAAATGAGTGCTCTTGAGATCTTTTATTGATTTTCAAGCTAACTCATTTTACCTTAGATTTGTGGCAGGCTTAAGAGTGCACATCCACTCAGCTATGGACAGTTACTACATCTGAGCCATCATCCTATCTATGCCTACATCCATTCAGCCTTAAAGGCTTGGCATCACTCATTTAGTGGCTATATCTGCACGTGGGAGACGGGGCTGTAATGGTCTGCTTTCCCCTTGCTATAGTTCACCACAGAAATCTAAGACATAAACCACATTTTGGGACATGGATCAATACGCATTACTGTATGGCCCATCTCCGTCCCTGATGAGGTAAGAGGCTCAGCATGGTCAGACAGCTCTAAATTTTCCGACGGTGCATCTGGCAGTAACAAGAGCACCACAGTGACAGCTAGAGGGCAGGACAGCTGCTGTGATTCTCTATCACTTTTCTCACAGATATCACAGAGAAAATATCTTGCCCCAGCTCTGGAGACTCTCCTTCTAAATGCCAGCCTCAAACACTGCTTGTGATGTGCTCAGAAACTGTCATAACAGCAGCACTGAAATGGCGAGTTTCTTGCAAGTTGTGCATTGGCAGTAAGCTGTGGGGACTTGCTTTGCTTTACACTGTTTGTCTTTTCTATTGCTCTCCAGACTCCTGGTATCCTAGGTTTTTCAGGGCTGAGCCTATTTTACTGGCCAGAAGCTAGTACAGTCTTGCTGGGACTGTTTTGGTGCAAGAGGTGTTCAAATAAATACCATCATGTAATAACAAATAGTTTCAATTAAATAAAAGCACGAAGTGTGTGGCTGTGCAGAAGTAGAGTTTCAGAAGCTTCCAAGGACAATATGCTATTAAAATCCTTTTGTTCCCATTTCTAAAGCACCTCTGTTTTGTAAACAAACCAGGACCCCTTCAGGTTTTCAAATATGCAGAAATTAAAGTATCTGTCACACCTGTCATATTTAATCTATAACGTTAATTTGGTTGCATGGAAATATCACTTTTTAGTGGTGATGAAACTGTTTATAGGAAACTGCACTAACCTGGGGAGAAAGCCAACTAAATTTTCCGCACATAGCAGTGGCTAGCAAATGTGAGCCTAAGTAGATTATGAAAAGAAATCTAAAATTACTGAGTCCTTAGCGACTCCATTCAGATCTCATGGCTTAAAGGAAAATTGCACTGTTTCAATGTCTGGCAATCAACAAGATTGCATGATAAGAGTCTTTTCACATAAACTAAAATATTTTTGGAAATAATCTCCTTACCTTCCACCTGACGCTTGTGCTGCATATTCAACATACTTGACAGCTTTAGCTAATTTATTACCAAACAGAAAGTCTGTTAAAGAGGGGGAAGCTGAGGCAAATGGGGGTGACGTGATTTGCTGAAGGGCATGAAGGAAACCATAAGGGAACATAAGGCAGGTTCTGGGGACTCAGAGTCCCTTCAGTTCCTGTCTCTGCCACACATGTCTGGTGTGAATGCTGGCAATAAGCCAGCAATGCAAATTCAGCAGTTTTACAGGTTGGGAGGAAGGCCTTGACTTCCCTCCTCTCTGCTGTTCTCCACACCCTTACCATAGTACCACTTGCCAAATAAGATTTGCTCTTTCTTCCTCTGAAGTTTAGTTGCAGTTTCTTTCTCTTATTCTTTCAAGATCTTGTCCAATCCTCCTCATTATGATCCCTGCTTCCTGCTCCCAGTCCTCGAAGCAAATTGCCTTTCTCAAGACTGCTTAACCTATTTAAAGTGACAGGGAAGTTTCAACACTAAAACTCAACCTAAGCTTTCTGTGCAGCCAGTGCGGTGAAAACCAGGACTGCAAATCTCTTTCACCAAGCTGCTTTGAGAATTCAAAGGGAGAAAAAAAAAAAATGCATGAAAGCAGCAGCCCAGACTAGAACTGCAGAGGGAAATCAATTTAAATGTAGACCACAAAGAGGTTGGATAACACAGACCTCATCAGCTCAGTGCCACTTATGCAACAGCTGCACTCAAGTCTCAAAAAGCCATTCTTCTAGAGCTCTAACACAAAAGGTAACTCCATCAAATATTCCACTGAACGCAGCAATAGCAGTCAGCTCGTTCAAGCACAGCCCTTCCACACTGTCATATAAACCCTTTATGCTCAATTGCTGCAACTACCTCACTGCCTCGACACTGCATAAATAGAGTCCCTCCATACTCATGTCTGGCTTCACAAAGCCACTTCAAACCCTCACTAAAATTGTGTTCATGATGAACACTACTGGGAGTGGGAAGGGAAAGGTCTGATAATAAGGTAACTTGTGAGTGAGTTTTGTGACAACTTTGAGGGGTTTTAATTCAAACTCCTAGTGCTTTTTTTTGAGAAAGTGAAAACCTTGATGTTGGGAATTATCAAGGTAATAGATGTCATTATGTCCTTTCTAGAGAACATATAATTATTGATGCTCATAGGCTGAGTAACAAAGTACAGAACTGCAGCTGATACAAACAGGCCAACTTGATAGCTTCCATCTGAAAAAACAAGCTATTTTCCCTGCATATTTTTTCTAAATATACCTGGATGCACTTGATTTAGCATTTTAAACTTCATGTGATCACAGCCGTATCCAACTCTATATCCCTGCATCTAAAAACCGTGTTTATTGTGCATTTTGTCTCCTGTTTATGGATCTCTACCTGTTCTGAAAATTCTCAGACCACTTCCATGCTCACAATTCACTCTATCTCACCATGGTGTTTGCAGAGAATTACATGCCTCAAAAGCTACGTCATTGAGCCTAAAGCCCTCTGCACGTCCTGAGCCACTCTGCCTGTGTGGAGCTGGTTTGGACGGACTAACCCACAGGCAGGACACACAGCACCAGATTCACAGCCCAGGCAGACGGCAGTGAAGAAGGGCTGGACTGGCACCTCACTGCTCACAAACCCTCTCTGTCACTTGCCAACGATGTCACCTGCCAATTACACATGATGACTACACATAGGCCTTGACTGAAGCTGCGGGAAAATGTCAGTCAGGTGCTGCATAGAGGTCAGGACATGGAGCTTAAACACTGAAAGTACCTCCAGGTATTGGGATTGAAGCAGGGGGAGGCAGATCTTTTCCGCTTTGATGCACACAGTAGCTGAATGGACCCACATGAGACACCTGTGAGACTCAGCATGAACTGTTGCAGAAGTTTGGTTGCTATTACATCACCCTTTCTACTCCCTGAATAACTGGAGTCGTGTCTCCTAAACCACCCCAGTGTGCCAAGTTGAGATACTATTACAGGCTTATGTCAGCCTGGACAACATCTCAACACTGGTTATTAAAAAATGCATGAAAGCTCAAACCTGAAATCAAACTAAACAGGAAAAAAAAAATCACTTGTTGCCAGCTATACCTAACTGTGGAGTGTTTATTACCTTCTCATTGCTTCTCAGCTCTTCCACACCCCTGTTAAACCATGACTTTGCTCCTAATTCACCTTCCTTCCCTACCATCCTAAATATGTCTCATCACTTCTCTTTGAGTCATTTTCATTTCATGCTTTGTGCCTCTTGCTCAGAGAACTATGGAACTTACCTACTGCTGCTCATGCGGTGGTGCTTGACACCACTGTTTACTGCTCTTCACTTCTCTTTCTCCTTCTCTCAGGCCTCTTGTTTGGAAAAATATCTTTTCCTCTCCTCCCCCAACAACTGTTCTTTCCTCTAGTAAGTATATTATTACAATTATGTGTAATAATAATAAATTATATTAGTGTGTACAGACATCCGAGTCTGCAGCTCCCCAACATGACTGAGAGGCATTGCACAGTGAAGAAGAAACTGAGAGAATACTTGGACAAAAGAAGGGATCCACTGCAGGTGGACAGAGCAAGACAGTGCCTGAACAAAGTTGGTTTATGTCCTTGCAAACAACAGGCTCCAGCTTTACTGGTTTGTAACTGTGATGTATATTAAAACAATAAACTCTAAATTCAGGAAAACATTTACTCAGTTTCCATGTTAATTAATAGGGTAATTATGTTAATTATAAGTTTCTAGAAGTCCTGTGATGTTTTTGCCTCTAGGTGACTGACATTTTGCTACCTCATTGCTGCTTCCTTCTCCAACTTCTTGCATCGTAATACATGACATTTAGAACAGCTTGGTGAAACATGTAAAGCTGATTTTCAGCCACTTTGTTATGTTTGAACTCACAGCCTTGTATTAATTTCACTCTTCATGATTAAGTAAATAGCTCTTTACGAGAGAAAAATTAACTAAAGCAAAGATATAATTGTTTTTCTTCATGCAGTTATTCAGCTAAAATACTCAGTTTCTCCTCATTTAAACTTGAAAGGAAATACATTCCAGGCAGAGTTCTGACCGAGATGAAAATATTATAAATTAGGCTGTTATAATGGGTCTAATTGTGTGGTTTAATTATTAGATTATACAAGAGAATATGAAGTGAGCATTTTGTTAGATGAAGACGGTGTCATCCATCTACCCAAGGTCTTTGGTAAAAACTGTAGGCTTTAAAAAGACTTTTGTTTTGTTGGTATATACAATTTTTCAAGGCTGGACAACAGCCAAAACCACCAATTATATACATTAATAATCATAACTACCCAAACATTACTTATACATATGAATAATAAAACTCCCAAACAAGCCATCAGGTTACAAATAAGGACAGCAGACATCCTACTCACAAGGCATAAGAACTAAATAGCTAGCGTATAATTTTACCCTTTGCTACACAGCTCATTCCTTCCCCAAGTTAACAGAACTGCTGTGAGACTATATGTGGTCAAACGCTACTAACAAGCATTTGTGGATAAAAGCAGCCTCTGGATCAGACACACTGCCTGTGCTGGTATTTCACTTCCTACAGGCACCCACCTGATCAAACCAGCTCAGAAACATATGGAGGGCCATAAATATCCCATAAACACGTAAAATGATAACCCTGAGGGTATTTTGAAGTGATGCAAATTGATGTCCCTTTATCTTACAAGTAAATTTTTAAATTTTTTTATAACTCAGTTGCTCAGTGAATAAACAACTCTTCTACCTTTGAGATTCATTTTTTCCTTAATGGCATCCTGTTGTCTAGAGATTTTTGGCCATTCGGTTTTGCTGTCCTAGAGAATACATCTTTATCCTCGTGTTTCTTCTAGGGTTTAGCCATTTAAAACTTGCAAGGATTCCGGGGTAGCCCAACTGTAGCCATTTTAAATCCTGTTACCCCTCTCCAATTTTATCCATTCTGAGCTCCAGCTGTAGAGTTTCCTTTTCCATCTTTTATGGGACCACTATATTCTCACAGACCTGATATTGTGAGATGCTAAGGAGCTCCAGAAAAGTGCAAAATATTGCTTTCAATAATACCCTTCTTTCTAATGAATAGAGGACTAAACTGACTTGATATGTATGATGCTTTGAACAATTATTAAATATGAATTTCTGGATACCTTAATATTAATATTTTTCTTCTTGAAAAGAGACTAACCTGCTGCTAACTCTGAGTGAAGTTTCATTCAAGCAGCACAAATAAGGTCAAAGACAATCTCTTCTTAATTAAAGGGAGCGCGTGATATTGATTTAATAAAATTTTAACATTACTTAATGACAGCTAGATATTATATTCAGAGCAGAAAGACTGACATTTTATTGTAATCAATATGTATTTTATTAAAATCAATGTCCGACATGAACTAGTCTACAGAGTCTTAATAACATCTAATCTGCCACAATACAGAAATGGAGTTTGTCATTTGAAGGTAAGATTGTTTGACAGAAGAACTCCTACATGTATAATTCAGAAGTTTCGATTTTTCTTAGAGGCCAATGAATGTGATTTGTATCATTAAAAGTGGTAAGTGCTTAACCCCAGCTAATTTCAGGTAGCCAAGAGGAGTGAGGACCTGGAGAGAACCAAAGTAACAGTACGGCCAGTATTTGCCTGCCAGTTTTAAATTCAGCCCTGCTCAAACCTGTGCATAGCAGGAGAGAGATTTCCATCCAGGACAGCCCCCAGTCCCTGTCTAAGCCCACTCTGACATATTCTTCCAAAACACGTGCCTGACAAAAGAACTGCCCTTGTGGGTGACACCTTCTCAGTGTCAATGTGTGCTTCAAGACCTGAAGGATGTCCCAGTTCTACCAATGCTCTCTGAAGGCCAAGGCTTCAGTATGTAAAGTAGGAACATGGATGTGCTTGCACTCCTACCAGCTTTATGCTACAAAATAAAACAATAGCTTCATGCTTTGCTCTCTCCCCAGTGCCTGGAACTTCATCACCTACTACAGCTGCTAACTGTCTCTGCATTAGCTCAAGTGAAGGACAGATGTGCTTTGGACCTGAAGGGTAAGGTTTTGTCTTTTTAACAATATGAGGAGATAAGATCATCGCACTTGCGACTGTTACAGGACTTACCTTTCGCTGATCACAGCCTAGACCACAGTAACATCAATGATTTCCTTAGCAGTCCCCTAAATACCTCAGTGCTTTGGTAAAAGGGAATGTGATTCTCCTTTACTTCTTTATTGCTTTCTTTAACTTATCTCGTAATTATTTTAAAGAGCATTTCTTATCCTGAAAGCTAATGGGCAAATGACTCAAATATGCTTTTGTGATTAATTTTATTTCTTTTTGTGCAGCTATATTCAGAGAATAAAAGGAGTGAAAGTTGGCATTTGCTAATCAGTGCTTTAACTGTCTCCTTTCAACCTTCTCATTCTTTTCTCTTCTTTATCCTGTGCACAGCATCAAGAAAGAAGCAGAGTGTTGCAACTTTGAGAGATGCCTTAATATATTATTTTACATCATGCACATTGTGCATATAGTATCACCAAGCTCTCTTACCTCGTCATACAGAGTGAGACAAAGATTTCTTCCATTATTTCTATCGTGTTTCACCACATTAGTGTTAGAATTGGTAACATCAGACAGTGGCCATCACCCACTGTTCCTTGCATGCCATATCTTCAGTGAAGTTATTACAGAGAAAAGCAGAAAAGGTTGGTATGTTGCAGGGGAAAACTGTCCAGTTCACCTAGTTTGGGGATGGCTGTGGACAAGGTTTGAGTGAACAGAGAGCAATTTCAGCATATATTGTCCAGAATGACAAAACACAATATGTGAATCCCTGGCAAACGCTTTCATTCTCTTCCCTTCAAGTGGGTTTTGTTTGATCACTTGCGTGTGCACAAAGGGGAGGGTGGATGAAAACCTGCTGCCACTGGGAGAGTTCCACAGAAAAAGCCTTTCTCACAGCTCTAGGTGAATCTATGAACACAACGTCCATAAACTTGGTTTACAGGCTGTGCTCCCCATTTTAACAGAGTTTATATTCGTCAGCTTGTGATTCACCTTGAAGACTTACTTCTAATTACCCGACACAGAAATGAGCACTGTTTGTCTGCATCTGCCGTGACCACAAAACCTGGTGAGAATTTATTTGAGTCTTCCTGTCTCCACTAAAGAGAATTTAATAGTACAGTGTTTTCTGAACAGGGCTGGGATAAAAATATCAATAAAAATTAAGGAACAGTAGAAGGGTGTTTCCATTATCAACTAATATTTATGACAAAAAGTCAAGCAAACTAAGAATGACAGTAAATTATAGCTAGAATTGTGTCTTAGCTTACCTTTCAAAAAAAAAATGTTGTTCTCTGTATGAAGCCTGTCCATCCATATGCATTTTATACTTCATTTACCCATAACCTTTCACACTTTGACAAGGACAGGAAAAATCAGGATTGGACCTGGGACATAAGATAACCTCCATTTGAGATTTCCACTTAAAACCACTGTAGTGTACAGCTCCTCTGTGTTTACAATATCCACCTGTACAGTATCCACCAATACATGTCTTGTAAAGAACATATTTACTCTTTAGAATAAGCAATTTCTGCCTCTGGTCTACTTTTAACTGAAATCCTGTTATACATATCTTGATTTCTAAACAAGTATATTTCATTCACTATAGAGCAAAATGAAGGAAAACAAATTTAGGCACAATAAAAATGGAACACTGAAAAAAAATATAATCACTACAAATTTGTTTTCCAGAAGGAATCTCAGAAGATGTAGCCCAAAAGACTATCATACAAAAGTTAGAAAATGAGTAGCATGGGAAAGCCTGTAACCTAATTATGGTTTTCTTATTATTTTATTGGCACTATCAAATTTTCATGGCTGAGCCAGCACAACTGCTGTAGCCTTGCCTGCTGTCATTACTCAATGTTATCTTTTATTTATACCAAATTATAAATGTGTGTGTGACACTCTGCAAACAAACAAGAGATGCAGCCTGTGCTTCTTGGCTAAATTTTACTGGTGCTATACTTTATACATAGCCTAGATGGCATTTTCTTCAAGGTCCTCCAACTTCTGAGGTCTCCTCAGACCCACAGAGCTAGTCATAAATTTGTGCTCGTAAGAAACAATAAATTGTTCACCTTCAACTGCTGAACCTTATCCCCTAGCTACCTGGTCATTGACAAGCTGGTCAACATTCTAGTGGTTAAGCTTTGCAAGCATATAAGGCAGCTCTTCTGTGATTTTCATACTGAGGGTGAAACCCTGTTTCATGTTTTTCTGGAACAAGATCTACCTTCCTCTTGTTTGAAAGGCAGCAACAAGGCTCGACACTATGCAGCAGCCTGGTGCTGAGTTGTCAGCTGCAGGAACAGGACTCAAAAGGCACTGCTTAGTCTCTGGAGTTATTCCTCCAGAAAGGCCTGTTGGGCAAGGAAGCCAAATACAGAAGATAAAATATTCTAGAAAGCTTATCTCTTTGTCTTCAGTGTACATATTACAATTGTGTGATTCAGACCTTGCATCTTGTTGGGAAAGAGACCTTAAAGTACTACTAAATGTCTGCATTAGTGCATGCCCAGAGCCACCTGCATCCTCACAGGGCTGAGCACCTGCCACTGAGTCCAGTGCCTGCTTCACCTACAAGGCCCTGATGGATGCTCCCAGCTACCTCCAGCAAGATCAGGCCCTACAAAAACAGAACAACACCAAAAAAAAAAAAAAAAAAAAAAAGGAGGTGGTTTACTCTTTTATCCAAACATCAGCCAATATATGGCAGAGTACTGAGCCATTCTATACTAGATAGTTAGCAGAGGATGTGCCGAAAGAGCTGTATTACTGTCTCTAACCCAAGTGTCCTAACCATAGTCATGCTCAATCAATCTCTCTTTCTCCAGGCCAGTGAATAGAGAACTACTCCAAACAGGCTGGAACAGCTTCAACAGGAATGATTAAAAGTACCTCCATGAGCCCTGCGATTCTAGAAGTCATATTATCGATATCCAAACTCAGCTGGAGCTTGTGCAGCCAGCATCATCTAGGATTTCAGACTAAGCTAAAGCAGGGTGTGATAAGGGATGGTAAGAGACATTATATGTGATGGGATATGATTTACTGAACTCAACATTTATGGTTGGTTTGCTTAGCAACACACCCCTGGAGAGCTCCATATATTACTTTTTATAAAAATATTGGTTTTACTGTACACCCAGAAACCCAGGATTTATGGCAGAGCATGTCAAATGATAGAAATAAAAAATAAAGCACATTCTTTAATGTTGTTTTTTGGGAACAAAAGGCTAAACTCAGTATAACATGAACATAACACTTTGTGCATGACAGGCAACAAATATTTGTGAAAAAAACGTGCAAATCACCATAAGCTAAAATATACTTCTCAATCTTATAAGTAATTAACACACATCATTTACTATTAATTATTTCCTGGCCCTTTCAAACAGTTCCAAAAGAAATTCTATCTATAGAATAATATCTAAATCTATGGATAGAATTAAACTTGTTTAATTTAACCTTATAAAATGTAAGTGTCTCACCTGCACTGGCCATTTCATCTTCCTCTATAGTCATTGGAAGGAAGGACAGACAGCTCCATGCCTGGATGAGAGACTTTTTCCAGATTAGGGTGGAATTGCTTTCTGGAGATGGTGTGATGTCTCTGTATTGATGATAGAGGAGAACTGGACAACTAACTTAAAGAGTATTCTAATTTCACATAGCTGGATCACATGTAATGTGATTTTTGAAGACTGATTCTCCCCATAAAGAATTACGTTTAAATGAAAAATGTCTCATAAAATTCAGGGATGTGCTTGTTAAAAATTAAAAAAATGTATGCATAACAAGCATAAAGGAATGGAACAAATATAGATTAACCAGCCATTAACTAATCAAAATCTTTTACATTCCCATTATTCATAACAGGTAGTCCAGCCTTTTTGACAGAGAAGGAACTTTTGGTCTCTTTTATTTTTATGACTTTACTGAACTACATTTTAAAATGCAGTATCTCAGATACCTAGACATAGTTGGTATTAACTTCCAGCACAATTTACAAGATGGTGAGAACTCTAAGAGCTCCTGTGAAATGACTGACCTCTGCCAATTTTAACTGGATACGATAGCATTCACACCCCAAATCCTCTGGTTTACTGACTCTCATTTCATTGGGAGACAGGCATCTAAGTAGTATTTTGCAGGTTTAAGTCTAACTGCTTTGTGAACTTGAAGAAAGAAGTATTTATTGGTTTAGGGTCTAGGCCATGACTAAGGAAAGGATTTAAGTGAATCTTTAGGTTTCAGTTTGTTATGATCACACATGTTGAATTTTTCTTAAAGAAAGCTTATTTTTTTGTATAAGTGCCCCAAAACAGCCCTGCTACTTTTTACCTCAGTTGTTCATTTGGAAAAAAAAAATTAAAGAAACTAAAGTTTATCCTAAAAATTAACATTTCTAGTATGATACATAACTTATTTGTGGGAATGCATTCTTGTTTTTTGAAAATGAATAGAAAATACACTCTACTACTAGATACACCCAAGAAATATATTGACTTTCAGCACATTCACCCTTGAGTAATCTTAATTTCAAATTACACTGATGTCCCTTCACAACTTCCACTGTTGCACACATATAGCCAGATGAAAGGCCAAAGCGAGTTTTTGACTGGTAAAATGTCTTATATTAAAAAAAAAAATCAACACTTCCTCTTTTTTCTTTTAGCATGAATGCTGAATAAACAACTTTTCAGTAATACAAGATAATGAATCACAACTTGCCAAAATCCAATTAATAATCTGATATTCAGGTTTTTACTTCATTGCTTGTGAGAATCCTGCAAGATTAGTTCTGAATGATTGCACTTTCTGAGAGGCTTCCAAGCTAGCCCCCATTTAAGACATCATTCTTTAATGCAGTACTGATGCAATGCCATGAGGATACAAGCACATTTAGGGCACATTCAATAAACTGTCTGCACAAGTGAAAAGAAAGAAAACCAAGTTACATTTAATGAATTCAGTTCTGGAAAAGGGGGCCTATTTTCAATGTTCAGGTGTGCTGTGCAGTCTATTTAATTTAGTACACCAAGCAACGATGGGAATTATAACACAGAAATTTGGTACATTGACATTAAACCCTATTTCTCATAATTGGAAAACAATTTTCATAAAAACATAACGCTATACTGACATTCCACAAACACTCTAGTTTCATAGAATTCAGTGGTACTGCTCAGAAGAGTTACAATGCTTTTGCTCCTTGATATGACACCTGTTTCCCCCCCACATCCCTGCTTTCTCTTCTGCCACATGGGTAACTTTTGTTCAAAAAATGCCATGGCAACAAACATATAAAAATGTTTTTCAAATTCATCATTTTCCCACTCTGATCCCCTGTGTGTCCATATAACTGCTATCACCAGTGAAAAGAAAGGAGAAAAGGTAAGATGGGACCATCCTTTTTGGCAGCATTACGAAGATATGATATACTAGATTGTCTGTGAAAATATGACAGACATATCAATGCAGAAGAGAAAATTTCCATGATCAAACCACTTGCTTAGAAAGTACTGTACTTCCCAAAGGCTGTAGGTGTTATTTATTAGGGTATGGCAAATGAGTATTTCACCAACTTTCCCACATATCTATTTTTAAAGTATTTGAAACCTGACATGTAAGGAAAGCTTTACCATCAAAATATTTAGCACTTGTTGGCATAGTATGAAATGGATTATGACCATAATTTCTAAATACAGGGGAGAAAAAGAAAGGAAACATTTGCTCATTAAGATCCAACTTCAAGCCTACCAGATATTTTGTCATGTTAACTCCTTTCTCAATTTTCTATAGTTTTGGTTTGTAAATGAGCTGAAAATTTACACTGCTTTTCTCCCTCGGCTCTACTGGTGGATGAAGGACTGAGCATATGACGTTTGGTGAGAAGACAAACACTTGCCTTTTCCTCCTTCCTGAGTTTGGGATGGGCTAAATGTCCTGGGCTAATATGGGATAACGAATACTGTATCTACATCATCACTCCCACCAAGCTTCAGAAAAATTGATGCTGCATCAGTGATGAGGCTACTGACAGATGTGTTGCAGCAAAAACTGCTGCACAGAACGATATCATTGCTCTCTTGTACCATCTGTGCTGGTTTTGACTGGAAGTCCTACCTAGGACCTAAGAGACAGGGTTTTTTACATCAAGAATTTATTGAAATCTAGGAATCTAAAAGACTTTTAAGTGGAGGATGAGGAGAAATATAAGGGAGAACACTAGAATAAAAGACCAAGGTTTCTATTCCTTAAAATGTACAAGCCGTTCACCTGTGCCACTGTAGCCGCTTTTGAGATACAATCAAAAAGTTCTGATTTTCTCCTGCAGCAGACAATGGTCCACTTGCATAATATATGTTACTTAAAGTCATTACACAACTTGGGGTGTGCAGTAAATAAGTAATAAAAAAATGTTGCATCACTTTCTGCTGTATAACTGCCTGCAATATAATTTATTCCTCAAGGAAAATGAAACAATCACCTACAAAAGCCACTCAGCTACTATGAATAACTGAAATGATCATGAAATCTGTAGTTCAGACCCATCCTAACATTTTCATAGGAAAAAAATGAAAGTTTTAAGTGCTTGCATTGTATAAAATCAATGAAATTTGCTGTTCTGATTCTATCCATAAGTAATTCATAAACTTACTCCCAGCTAGTTTATATTAAAGGAGGTACATTTTTTTAAACCAGGTATTATTCCACAGGCTTCAATATTAATGTAAAGGCAGTCTCTAAAAGGCTGAGAGCTGGAGAAACAAAACCAGTAAAGCCAGGTCAAAGAGAATAGCCCTTGCTCTCTGGGCTGATACATCAGAAGTAACTTGATCAACTTATCTTTGATGAACAGGACTCTTTATCAAAAGATTACTCCTCTGAGGAACCCAAGTAGACTCCTTCAAAAAGCAATTCTCGTATACTTCAGAAAGAATCACTGTTCCCAACAGTTGGAGATTTATCCTATACTACAAAAAGTAATTAACATGGCTGTTATGTTGTAATCGTCTTGATTTGAAGGAAAATCCACTCCGTGTTGTAAATTTTGCCGTATTTTACAGTACTTATTTGCTTACATTATCTGTTCCACTCTTAGCTAGGTTTTATGATCATTATAACAAGCACATTTTATTAATCATAGCTAATAAAGTCTTTCTCCTTCCCTCTGTCATATCACCAATTTTTGCTCTGGTAGAGCAAAGGGCAAAACTGTGTGTGAGAGAAAACTGGAATCCCAGTACTTTAGGTGTGGATACCATCTAAACATATGGCTGGCCAGGTCCATGGTTTGCCCTTGACTTAAGTGAGATGCCCAGCCTAGCTATGGAGAGGTGCGGAGCCTGGGATGATATAGGGGCTGGCCAGGTAACCTGAATATCTAGCTGTGGAAAGTGTGTCAATCAGCAGACCAGTTGTGACCAGCATTACAAGGTCAGCTTGTAACACAAGTGGAACCCCAAAAGCGGGGACCTGGGGAGTTCTATTACTTGCAACTGTTTCAGGACATTTCTTTTCCCTTCTTTCTCTGAGGTATGTGATGTATTTCTAATGAATATAGAAATGTGACTCGCAGAGTCAAGGTGGTTGGTCATCCCTGCTCTACTGTGCTTAGCACCTAATTTACTGTGTTTGTTTTGAGTGGAAGCAGAAGGCAGTCACAGATCTGTGGCTGGTACATTTGCAATGTCCAGGAGCTGTTTTTTGCAAAAAGAATTATTTTCTAACCATTTGATACTAGCTTCTTATCCCTTCTGCTGTTTGAGTAGTGAAGGCGGCTGTATGCCAATAAGCAATGCAGCCATATGGTTTGCCTCACCCTGGAAATGTCAGCCAGAAAAACTTTGAGGATACTCATGCCTACTGTCTAAGCATCCATCGTGGCTATGGTGATAGGAAAGGATAAATGTCATTGTCCACATGCTTGTATCCAGGTATGACCAAGCTGGCCATTGGGGACTGCAGTAACCTGTACTGTCTGACTCTGAACTAGAAGTATTTTCCTCCGACACCCCTGTATAACAAAATTGCATTACTTCCTTTGTCTGATGCACAGGGAAAAAATTCAGAAAAAAGGTTCTAGTCAAGAAATAACAGGGCTTTCCTTACAGGTCTGAGAGAATCCAGAGTTTTGGGAGCCCATCTGCAATAAAATGAAATGCAGAACTTAGTTTATAGAAACACAGAATCATAGAACAGTTTCAGTTGGAAAGGACCTTCAAGCTCATCGGGTCCAACCTTTGTCCTAGCTGTATCAACACCACTAAACCATGTCCCTCAGTACAACACCTACCCGTCTCTTAAACACTGCCAGGGATGGTGACTCCACCACCTCCCTGGGCAGGCTGTTCCAATGCCTGACAACCCTTTCAGTAAAGAAATTCTTCCTAATATCCAGCCTGAACCTCCCCTGGTGCAGCTTAAGGCCATTTCCCCTTGTTCGATCACTTGTTACTAGGCAGAACAGACCGACAGCCGACTCGCAACAACCTCCTTTCAGGTAGTTATAGAGAGCGATAAGGTCTCCCCTCACCCTTCTCTTCTCCAGGCTAAACAGCCCCAGATCCGTCAGCCATTCCTCGTACGAAATATGCTTCAAATCCTTTACTAGATTGGTAGCCCGCCTCTGTACCCTCTCCAGCACCTCAGTGTCCTTCTTGTAGAGAGGGGCCCAAAACTGGACACAGTATTCTAGGTGCGGCTTCACCAAAGCCAAGTACAGGGGCACGATCACCTCCCTACTCCTGCTGACAACACTATTCCCGATACAGGCCAGGATGCCACTGGCCTTCTTGGCCATCTGAACGCTTTGGGGAAGAGTGTATCTTCTCACTGCATGAGCATCTAGTGCAACGGGGCCCTGTTCAGGATCATAAAACCAGCATACAATTCTTTCTTCTACTCTGCCCCAGGAGCAACTCATCCATGGAATGTGAGGAAGCACAGTTTTTTGCATTCATATTAGATAAGCTTTATATTAAAATGCAGATAAATCATTCAATTAAAGGTTCTGATTCCTGACCTCTTTTTAATTCCACCAGTTCTCATCTGTGTTCTCACAGTGGTCAGGATCCACCAAGGCAGGATCCACTCAAGGAGGGGGCCTGGGTGCATATATGTGGTTACTTCAATGAACACTTTCTGCATACCAGAGACCCTAAAATAGGAAAGCTTTCATTGCCAGAAGTTAAAGTGCCTTTAATATTTATTATACAGTTAATATGCCTCTTCATAAAATCCTTTGAGGGAAATAACAAAGATCAATAGAGGCCTGATGAATCCTAAATGGAGAAACTAAAACAAGTATTTATTTTTCTGTCTATGTTTCTCCAAGGGATGACAGCAAATCTGCAGGCGTATTATAGCAATGGCCCAGGGTATTCTGTAGAATTAAGGGAAAGGAAAGACATTTTCAAACACAAGAGCAAAGACTGTGCACTACCATAATGTTAATTACCATGCAAAGCATCAAACCACACACCTGCCCTTCTAGAAATGGTGTGCTTATGGAAATAATGAATAAAATGCTAAATATTTATCAAAATACTGTGATAAAATTCACCCAGAACATGATCTCTTTTAGAAAATATCAAACATATACTGCAGAAAAACAATTACCTATATCTTTTTGACCTTGTCAATACTAAGCTGAGTTTATTTTGGGGGGGATCACATTTAATTATGAAAAACAACAAGAAAAAAAAAAAAGAGAAAAACCTGGGGAAATGATCAAATTGTTAATAAAAGATTTGGATGCACTGTATAATTTCAACCCCTCAATGAGTCAAAAATTCTCTGCTTCTTTATTTACATATAGAAAGTTGCCCAGTGTTTGACACTCTTTTGTCATAAATGCCATTGAAATTACAGTTGATGCAAAATTTCAATATCAATACCATGCAGTAAGCATGGAGTAAGGAAAAATAAGATGATATTTAGCTGAGAATCATAATCATTAGTGTCCCAAATAGACACTATACTACTGATGCATACAGCTCACTGATAAGTGCTCTTTAATACCCCTATTTGATGAAACTTGCCACCTGCTCTATGCAAGCTCCCCTTAGCATTTCGAATTAGAATTCACATAGAGATTATGGCTGCACAAGGCTTTTTGTACAATATTATTAAGCTACACTTGTATAATACCACACTGAATGTGCAAGGTAAATATAATACATCACCCATGTTACTGGAGGCTTTTTTCCTCCATGAAATGGAGTCCTTCAGACATGGACATTTGCTTCCTCCACTTGTACAAATTTACCCCAAAATATCGATATTGCAATCAAACTCTTCCAGCTTCCCCTGACTTACATCACTTCCAGAAATAAACTCCCTAGACATTTTAAGTGTAAACTCTATTCAGTCTTCAGAGGGATCACATATAGTTTGGTATCTTCAGCTGGCAGCTTGAATCAGAATATGTATGTGCCACCAGGCTGCTTGTCCCTTCTCTGTGCTTGACTGGAAAGAGAAAGGTCTGCAACTTGAGAGAAAATCTTTTTTACTAAGTTTATTACTGACTAAAGTGGTTCCACTAGGCATCCATCTGGATCCTGAATGCTTCCTAACACCACCCACATCTATCTTAAAATCTGAAGTTAAATGTTAAATTAAATAAGCTGAAGCCTGGTGGAAGAAATACCATCTCATTCCTTGAGGCTATTCAGCACAGTTTATATAGTCCCTATATTTGAGTAAATATAATGTGAACAAAATTTCTCATCAACACTTTATGACTTTGGTGTCTAACAGACTAAGATATGTTTATTTGGAAAAAGATCACCCATCTAAAAGTTTTAGGGAACTTTCTCCTGGACCCTATCGTAACTGGGGTAACATCAATATTTCAGCATTAAGCAGAAGCATTGGCCAAATTTTTTAATGTGCCCATTTCTAGAGGGGGTGGATGCTAAAATATTTCTTATAATATAAATGCTTTGTGATGAATATGTCTAGATAGATTAGTCTATTAACAGAAGGCAGTATCAGCAAATTGGCCAGCCACCAAAATGACAAGAAATGCATATTTGTTTATTGTTAGCTACATAACTGTTTAAAAGAGCAACAAGTTGTTAAAACCATTTTAAAAATTCACTGCAGATACAAAATGAAACTAAAGTGATTTGTTTATAGAGGATGTTTGGCACCAAAATGAGAGTGAATCTTTCAAAACTCTGGCTTTAAATGGCCTTTTGAAAACTTCATGTACTTCATGTGCGTTACCACCTACCTCCCATATTCTATCTTTTATTCAAAACAGCCTGTTTAGATTAGGAAGAATCAACAGATTATTATCTGCCCATTAAATCAAATCACTTGGCACTGAGAAATTCTAGCTTTTTGGCAGCAGGTTATTTATACAGAAGAAAGTTGGCAATAAAGAATAGCCAACCATTACAGTTTTAGCATCTGAAATATCTGTAATAACTCTTGATATGAAATATTAAGAGATTGGATGTTGGCTTTATTTATTAAAGTGCCCCTTGCTGAGGAAATAGTCTTGAAAATTATTCTTTAACTCAGTGCATTAATTAACTTCTACCTAAAAGTCCCATATTCTAGATTTCATGATTTATTTGTTTTGGTTGTAAGATTTATTGTAGCAATTCAATGCAGTTGGATGCCTTTCCTTCTCGCTTCATCCCAACTGTTTTTATTGTATTCTTCTTTCAGTACGTAAGCCTGTAATGTAGTCCCTGTTGATTTAAGGACAATGGTAGACCTATGGTTGCTCATATTAAAAAATTGTTTCTTCAGGAAAAAACAAAATGATAAACGGTTTTGTTTGGAGTATTTGTTCCATGAATATAAAAAGTTTTAATGTAAGAGTGAAGTTAATAGAGTTCTGCTAGGTTTCAAAAGATTTTGGAAACTCACACAGTAACAAACCGGACTTGAACATGTTGTGTTGGTATGCCTTGTGGCCACGTCCTCTCATTAACAAGATACTTAGCTATTCTTTAAAGCACAAAATAAACAGTAGGCGTCTCAAATAACTAGAAATGAAGCAAAGTGTTTCATGATCAAGAAGCACTGTAATGCAAGGAAAGGTGGAAGGAAGAAAGCTATGTGAAGACAAGGGTTCAAAAAGGACCGTTATTAAAATACAGTATTGCAGAGCCATGTGAGAAGAGTAGAGGAACAAAGACAGTGTCTGAGGAAGCTGCTGTTAATACAAATATACTCTTTTTTGTGGTGTGCAAAAAGTAATTCAGAATTGTCAGAAAGCAGTGCTGTCTTTGAGGATGGCTGGAAAAAGAGAGGCCTGGCTTACCTTCAAGCAGAAGTGTCAGGACAACCTTTGATCTTCAGAAAACTTCCTTCCAACAGACCAGTGGTTTGAACGGAAAGCGCAGGAAGCAGAAAAAGAAGGTAAAAGCAACAGCTGCATTCTTCTGAAACAATGGAGCAGTCAAGTGCAAGGTGTGAAAGGGACAGGACAGAAAGAAAGAGAGGACAGAAAGAAAGAAAGAGAAAGAGCAAGACTTTTTTTCCCACATAGAAAGGAAAGCTTCTTAGCAGCTCAACTGGCACTAAGAGTCCTGATGGATCACAGTGGAATAGGCATATCTCTCCATCTTCAAAAATAAAGAAATGGCCTAACTGAAGTAACAAATCCATGAGAGGAATGATGTAAGATACATTACTGCACTTACAACTCGCTGCTTTACGTTTCTCTGAAAAAGGGCTTGTTTGCACAGTGCAAGCCAAAACCACAGTGTCTCTTACTAGTCTTGCAGCTCCAAGTTGTAAACTTCCTTCTTCAACAAGTTTGAAGTTTAGATAGACATGATCCACCAAGAAAAGTCACGCAGAAGACAGGAAGCACTAGAGTGAGTCACACAGGTATTTTAAGGAAGTTTTAAAAAATCAATAGTAGAAAGCTATGAAATCCTCTGTCCACATATATTCATCCCTAAAAATAATCTGTAAGTTCTCTTTAAATTCTTCTATTACTTTCATCATTAACATTAGATTTCATAACTCTGAATAGAGCTTTACTTTGTCACCACAGCCTCAGTGGCAAATCACATTTTAATATTTTGCAGCAGGTAAATATTTACAGCAAAATGGCAGAGTGACCGTACACGGTCGCTAGTACATATTAACAAAAAACATGTTTTAATTGAAGCATAAATTGAAGGATAGAAATAATTTACAACATATAGTATTTTCGTCAAATATTTTAGACATATTTCAAAACATACAAATTACTAGAGTGGGAAAAAAAAATTATTATATCTATTTTTTTCCATTTTACTTGAAAGACTACATTCAGTGTTTAGCAACCTTACTGAAAGACTCCATAGAAAGATCAAGTATTGTTGATTAAAATTGTAAAAAAATAACTATAAAAGATAGGATTACATGAAAGAAGATGTAAAGAATTTGTATCTAGTTCACTTTCTAATTAAAGAGAGAGAAATTGGATTATATTGATCCAATTAGTAGTGTTTTTCTCTAATCCTTCTTGATTGTTTGTATGATGCAATGATGATTGCCATTAGCTAAACTGCCTTCTACGGAAAAGCAGATTTCACTGCTTATCTAACTGAAAGAGAATGAGACATTAATACCATGGATGTCTCCCTTTGAGCACGGATCTCTTTTTTATGTTTGATCAGAAAGTGACAGAAACATTTTAGTGAATCCTTGTTTGCACTCCTACAAGCTAGCAAAGGACTGAAGACTAAAAAGACCTCAGAAAGCTGTCTTTTCCAGAGCATAGTCAAGCAAGTACTAATTTGAGAAAATGTCATAATAAATTTTCAAAGCTGACCTTAAAGTGCTCTGAAATTTTGAATGTCAATCTTTCAAATGTTTTCAGGGAGAATGCTTTCCAGCTGAAGTCTCGTCAAAATTTCAGAAAATCAGGGACTTAAAAAAAATCCTCAAGACATACTCCAGAACAAAGGAGGGCCCCAAATCATTATGATCTTGAAAATCTTAGCCGCTCTCCCTTTCTTGAAACCACTTTGAATTGTACAAAGTTGCCTAGTCAAGACACCTTGACACCTTTAGTCACTTAACACAATGACAGCTATTTCAATATAATGTTGGAAATATTTGCTCAGCAGACCAGTACCTATAGCAAATTGTACAGTTAGTTGCAAAGAGAAAATATATCCTCTGTAGTTAAGTACTGGTAATCTGCAACATGCTCAGGAGGCACAAGATTTGAACTATCTGGACTTGGAAGTTTGGGACAAGAAATTTAACAGATCTTTAAAGAAAAGCATTGTGTTGCCCATTTCACTCCCACAGTGAAACACATATCCTCCCTGTTAGCTCTGTTCTGACAATTTACCACTATTTAAATTATAGCCAAGTTGCTAAACACTACCCAGAGAGGAATGAGATCAGAAAAAAAAACCAAATATATTTGTGGCAAAGGCAATACTTAATAAAGTGCATGATCTGAAACTTGCAAATTGTTCAAAGAACTGGAACAGTAGGAAATAATATTTCCCTTTAGTGACATTTCATGATTTCAAACCTTTACAGAGGTGTGCTAAACAACCCTGAACTCAAAGTTCATACATTCAGAGTTTTTCAGATTTCTATTGTTAAAACAAATATTTTGTCTAAGGTGTATCCCTTGTTTAAAAATCACACACCAAAAAACCCAAACAGAATTACTCCTAATGATACTGAGCTTGTAGATATGGTACAATGAAGTTTTGCCTTAAAAGGAGGAAAGCTCTGAGATCTAAATCCTGCTTGAATTTCAAGCCTTCTGAAGTGACTATAATTCTGATCAAAGGAGCATGGAGGAAAAGGGGCAAAATGAGAAAGTGATACGTGGTTTTTGCCGCTCTATTCACAGGCATTTGGATAAAGGGTTTGGGGGATGAGATCACAACTAGTCTTAAGAAAGAACAGTATCTATATAAAACAAGATCAATCTATTATCTGAAGAGAGAGGAATCAAGAATAGTATAATTAGATGTTAAATTGATGGAGGTCATGTCAGTAGCAGTGCAAATAGTTTGCTTAGACCTGCAGTAAGATTGATCTCACAGTAGGTATCAGATTAATTGCACATATTACCGAGGAGGTAGAAAACCAACATACTTCACTCTAAATATGAGCCTGTTGTCACGAGCTCAAGTATATCACATAATTTTTATGGATACCACAAGAAACCATCAGTCTTTCAAAAATAGAAGTTGTCATAAAATGAAATGACAGATTACTGGAAAGAAAAAAGTAAAAATGTTCTTGAAGAAAACCTATAATTAAAATTTAAAAATAGAGTTGCCTAAATGAAAACTTGAATTTCATTTGAGTCAATAGATCATACAAGAAAGCTAAAAAATGGAAAGAAAAGAACCCCAAATGAGAAAGCTCGAAGGAATAGCTAGCAGAAAATCAACACATACACTGCCTGCAGAGACGTGATAAGGAGGCATCAACTACGTCAGTGAACAGTTTGAGACATTTGAATGGAAAAACAACAGGGACATACCTGGAGATGTTCAATGCAGAGTGAGAGAACTCACCAAATACTTGTAGGCAAGAATGGATATGTAAAGTCAAGCACTATTAAAAGAATATTCTAACAGCATATAAAAGACATTCTAATCACCACATCTAATTGCAAAGAGGAATAAAGCCCTAAAATGGCTCAAATGTCTCATGTATAAAGAAGAATAATTAACAATCAAATTGAAAGCTGCTATCTTGACAGATGATGTCTATTAGGACAATGAGAATGTGGTCCATAATTTGAATGCTGAAAAGAAGAGAATTTCAGATTACTGTAAGTGTAGCATTCTTTCAGTGAAATTTCAACTGATTTTAAATTAAAATTGGTTTAACAAAGTTTCCATAAAAGCGTAGAACTTGCCTTGAACGTCTCTTTCTGTCTTCAGCTCAGCTCAGTTCCTACCTTAATTTAAAGAACGGATTTTCAGAAGTGACTCTACCTAAGTTTGAGTTACCAAAACAAAGATATCTTCAATCAGAAGTTCTCTTTCTTGTTTAAAATTAGGCAATTTATGCTTTCTGCCAGAGGGTGCAGAAAGCAGCTTTTAAACCCTGTGGTTAATGCTTTCACTGACAGCAATGGAATCAGAAGCAAGTCTACAATACAGTAAGCAGAAAGTTTGTGTAAATGAACAAGTAATTTAATGCAAGAGCAACTTGTCCATAGAGCAAAACAGCTGGTGTACAAGCCCCTGCACCCAGACTATGCATTTTGGAGTGGAGTGTCAAACCAGGTTTTTTGTGGTGTTTTGGAGCAAATGTTCCCACCATGCACTTGCCATTCCAATAGCTTCAAAACATCCTTGTTTTGGACTGTCTCCACTGGGGTTGGAGCACATTAAGTGATACCTGAAGAAAAGATACATGACTAGTTTGAAGGGAATTGAATTTGCATGCACCAAAGCCATTCTGCAAACAGTATCGGTATGCAACAGTGACATTCAAGGAATTCACTTCAAAACCATACCACCGCTCAAAAATAAATCACTGATCTAGATATAATGGTATCTGTAGACCAGAGAAGATTTACAGCAGACATAGAATCACAGAATCATAGAATCATTACTTTGGAATAGACCTCTGAGATCATCAAGTCCAACCACTGACCTAATACCACCACGCCTACTAAACCATGTCGCCATGCCTCAGAACATTTAAAGTACTGAATGAAAGTAGTATCAATCCTAGCTACAAGCCATTAATGAAAAGCTAAATACCCCAAACATAGTTAGATGATTGGTAAAGTACAGTCATTGTAAATGTAGTAAGTTGTTTGAAGGCCTTGTGTAATTTTCAAATATTGTTGCCAGCAGCCAGGATATTTAAACAAAATTACAAACTGAAAATGGTTAAATATGAAATGTTAAAATATTCAACAAAAGAAATTATTATGTACTGAAAATTTAAGTGACTAGATGCATAACGTGTAGTTTTCTTATTCACCAAAAGTCACAAAAGAGCAGATATAATCTTCCACTCATGCAGAAATGAACACTGGCTATCCTGATTTCTGGAATGGAAAAATCTATTTAAAGGAGGCAGTTTAGTCTTTAGCACAATTCTGTTTGGGGCCTGGTTTGGTTGACTTATTTCTTTTCTCAAAGGTTGTGTATGGAACTTGCTAGCAGTTTATAATGATGACAACTGATGGAAGGCTCTTCAGCCTTTAAAAACCTTAAAGTGCACAATTTTGTCTCCTGAGCAACTCAAGACATGGAATTTGCAGTAATCTTTGCCTTGTATCCATACGTCTGACATATACTGTGTGCTTTAAAAAAAATTATTTTAATATGTCATGTGTGGAGACTACACTGATTCTGTTGCTAACGTATTCCCACCATTGTTCATCATCATCACCGTGGAAAATGCACACTTAATTTTCTAGCCTGAATTTTTTATCTTTCAACCACTCAGTGTCCGTCTCTGATCAGTTCAAAATTCCTATACTTTTGTCAGCTTCCTCCCTGTCAAAGTACTTACAGACTGCAATCAGCTTACTTCTGAACCTTTTCTTCGATAAGTATAAATTGAATGTAATTTTTTAATTTGCTGGACAAGGTAGAAGGCTGAGACACTTAAATTTCTCATTGACAATAATAGTCCAGAAGGATGCCAGTCTCACCCATTGAGGTTCTGGCTGAACATACCAGAGTGTGCAGAGCTGAAGAACTGTGTAATAAGGAAACTGGTGTGTCTGACTTCAAAATGTGGAAAAAATTCTGAATTACAGCTAGGCAGCTATCACAGTGCCCAAACTAATTTCCTCTAAAAGAAACTGCTTTAAAAGAAGGAACATTATCATCAGGATGAGATGTCCCATAGGCAGGCCAACAAGACAACGTGACCAGACAAAATGATGATTGAGCATCATAATATTTTTAATAAGGTTTGTTGGTTTATTCGTGAAAGCAGGCCCTGGATAAAAAAGCTAGCAGAAGTAGCTCGCTTACCATTAACCCTAAAAGTCCCATTTTTTTGTCCTGCAAGCAAAGTACTGCTACAGTTCAGGAGAAAAGACCAATCCTGGCTGGTGAAATGGTACTAGAATACACACACTGGGTTAAGCAATACAGAATGGAATCTCTCAGCTGAAAGACAATTATAGAATTGACAGAGGACACAAACCAGAGACATTAGATATACTCTATTGACTACATGAAAGCTTTTGACTTGACAGGTCAGCTGAGATCACTCAACTCATGGAGCAATAAATAGTTTCTTCTGAAAGCTGGAAAAAGCTGTAATCAATACCTGTTCTATTAAAGACTTTTAAAAAAAATGTCCAGAGGAGGACTGTCTCTGTTCTCGCACATGCCATTATAATTACAAGGCACCGAAAAAGCACCACAGCTCTGAGGCTCAGTAGATACCTTCAGCTAAGCACAACAAAGGTTAACAAAACTCTCTGTTACCATTAGCAAACTTCTGAGTGTTGCTGGACGAGTTGTTCATTGTTCTAGGGTAATAATTACCTACTGAATGATCGCAGGATAAAGTTCACTAATACACCACCCTGGAGACAGAATAAAATGTGCAAGAATGCATTAAAGACAGCATAAAAAGCAAGTCTTTTGGTGTTGCACAGA
Organism: Leptosomus discolor; assembly: GCF_034619465.1. Classification (NCBI taxonomy): domain Eukaryota; kingdom Metazoa; phylum Chordata; class Aves; order Leptosomiformes; family Leptosomidae; genus Leptosomus; species Leptosomus discolor. The sequence continues at coordinate 14,828,269 of NC_141395.1, read as the reverse complement.
CTATCTGTCACGGAAATCACTAGGGCTCTGATGCAAGGTTGACAGCTGCAATGTAAGAAGTAAACAGAACAGAGCCACTAATCATTTTTTAAAAGATGGCCTTGTGGCCACAGACATGTTCTGCATCATTAGTCGTGTCACTTGATTACATTCCACTTGCAATCATCTCGTTGCCATGTTGCTGCTGCACTCCTCTATGGCTAATGGAGATTTCTAAGGCAGTGAAATTGCTGGGATTTCTCTGCCTGGCTTGAAGAGGCAGGCTAATCGGCTTAATAACAGATCACTTCTTAGAAGAGAGGAGTAGAGACACCTGCAAAGACTACCCACAAAAACAGAGCTACTACTTTTGTGGGTGCACAGATTCAAAATGCCTCCCAGTTTTGTGTGGTTTTGTGACACTACCACTGACAATGGTACCAGTGGCACCCCTTCTACATTTTTATTATTATATCACATTTATCATATGATCACTAAACTCACTCTTTGCATAAAATCATAACCCAGGAACTATTGGGTCCTAAGCATCATGAAAAATGCCCATTGTCCCAGCAGGCTGTTCATTCTGGTGATGACGTGTTAAATAGCAATAAAATGGGTTCCCATATTTTTTAACATTTTTTAGAAGCCTTCTGTCTGCAGCATTATGAGTATATTTTGATTAGGTATTTCTTAATATATATTTCTTATTAGATTTCTTCTCCTTGTATATGGTTTGCTTTAGTTTTATATACGTATGGCCTAATATTGGTGAAACTCTGCTTTCTCTCCTGCCCATGTAAACTGAGAACTCTAAAACTTTGATACTGACCCCTCTGAGAGGAAAATTTAGCCATTTCTACATAATTTAACTAAGTTTAATTGATCCACAGCTGTAGTATGAACACATTAGGAATGGATTTTCAATACTGTTTTGCTATCTAAGCCTATAGGTGGAATTTACAGATTTCTTCTCAAGATATAGACAGAATTTAAGCAACTAATTCTGATTGGTTTCACTAGGTAGTGGACAACCCATTCCCTGAGGCACTTGTACATCCTTGGAGGCTCTTTGCCGTGTTTTTGACCACCAAAGACATTGAAATACTGAAATTCTGCCACTCTTGTCCTAGATTCTTGCTGTGTAAGCAGAATAGAAGGATGTTGCATGACGCAGGCTGTGTGCTGGAGGTTTCCTATTTGACAAAACGAACTCTGTATAGAGATGTGTTTCTGACTTGAACAGTCAACAGACCTTAGCTCTTGTTATGCTGGGGAAGATCAACCTACAGCAATGCGCCCCCAAGAGAATTCTTCTAAACAATGTAGTCTCCTGTCCCACACAGCTGCAGATGCAGTTTCATCTCCATGACTATGGACAGGCCAAAAGTGTAGGACGAAAGCATATTTTCAAGCCTGCAATTCTCCATCACCCCTTGTGACATGAATTTTAATATCAGAAAGTGAAAAAAGGACTTATGTTCCACATATTGCAATGAATTAATGGTCTCTTGCATTCCAGTTTGCCTGCTGAGACTGAATGGCAAGGGGCTGCTCTCCCCAGGGGCTACCTCCCTGCAGAGCAGGACCTCCTTATATTTCGCTTCTGCAAACAGTTTTCTTTGTGACCTTCAAAGCCTCAAAGTGCTCCACGGTTATGAAAGGTTCTTAAAGGGTCTTTCCTCTCTCCCACATCTTCACAAAGCTTTTATTTCAGTGCTGTGATAGGTTTTCTGTTTTATCAGCTCTAGCTTTATTCCAGCAGTAACTTTTAAAGAGTTATAACTAGGCTGTTTCCCCAGCTCCTGTAATCCTATACCACAAAAGAAGTAATATAAATTAAGTACATTATTATTACATACTGCCAGAAGAACCAATGTTATAATTAGGTACTGTATCCATTTTGTAATCACTATGGCTTTAATTTGCAATCAAAATCGTCAAAGTCTGAAGAGAGTGACCCCGCTATTGAACAATTCCTTTTCATTTTCCTTGACAATGAATTTTCAAAGGTAAAAGGTGGGCAGGGAGGAATGATGATTTATTTTAAAGCTTCTACATAATTATAGCAATTATAGAAACCTTTCATGTGCTTGGTCAGCTTTTACTGCTCATGTTTAGCTGTTGGTTGGAAGTGTCTCTGAAAGTTATCGTGTGTTTGGTGCACCAGAGCCTGTCCCACCATTATAAATGCCAGCTAGACAGATAATGATTGCAGGGGTTAGTGGAAAAGGTTAGTAATAAATATGGAGGATGTTAGTACAGGTAACATAAAAGGAATTTAGAAATGTACTTCAGCAAATTGCTGTGTGCTATTTTACCTTTTTCTTACACTCTCTTGTTACTAGCAGTATTAAAGCAGCACCTAAATGCCACAGTAAAGACTCAGCCTCTGTCATGCTAGATATCCGAAACACAAAAGGAAGCCTTGTCCTAGAAAGGTTTGCTGCCATACTGCACCCCAAATGTCTAGAGCACAGAAACTATTTAAGTGGGAAACTACTTCTTTCAGTAGAATGAATTATACCAAAACCCCTGACATTATTATTTTTTCACTAGTATAACTGTGTGTCCCCCACCCCAGAGCTTTTCCCAATGCCGATATGTTAACAGGGGCTGAAGAAAGAGGGTCAGATATCTGAGTGGCAGAGAAGTGCCCAAATTTCTGTGTAAATACATTAGGCAGCCAGAGTGAGTAGCACAGCAAGAAGCAGAGGAGACCAGATCTGCCACAAGCCACATAGCAGAGGCTTCCCAGCCCTGAGAGCAGCAGAATTGCTGAGACTCACTGAAACTCTTCAGAGGGATTGTTCCTTGAATGAAAAATCCAAGATATTTTCTTAAGGACTGAAAGCAAAGCAGAAAGAGAGGTTTCAGCCTGCTCTCCTCTTTGGAGAGGAGAGCAGTTGATGAGAGCAAACTATTATATGATTCTTTGACATGACTAGAAAAAATCCTACCAAAGAAACATCAGTTGGGGATGGTGAATCAGTCCAAATTGTTCAATAAGCAGTGGAGTTCACTGATCAGTTTGAATGGCTGAGTAAGTTCTGGAGTTGCCCAACCAGGTCCCGTCAGCATTTTCAAAGCACAAAGACTTTTTCTTATCATTATCAATATCTTTTTGTTCTGGAATTTATTTAAAAATCAGTTAAAAGTGTCAAAATGCTATGTATTGACATTATCAAACCATTTTCATTGTTTTAAGTTTGGTTTCATTTTCCTTTGATACATCTGTTTATTGATATTTTTAAGACTGTCATTTTTCAGTCTCTTGTGAGGTGGAATTCTTTATTAAATCTGCATGTTCTCACAGGAGAAGAAAATAATTTCTGCTTAGGTCTACTCAGAGTTTTTGTTTGCATAAAGACAACATTTTGCAAGCAAAATTAAAATACAATTCTTTCATATCCTATCCTGATAATTTTACTCACATTGGCTACTGTTTAATTCCTAGAAAAGTCTATGATTAACATGAAAGAAACAGGCAATATTTGAGACTGGATATATAATTTAGTGTTTGATTATTCTGTCCTACCAGTCTTAGTTTCTTAATGTTCTTAATACTACTAACTAATATTAATATTAATATACTACTAACGAACTAATATTCTTAGCTGTTTATCTAGTCTTCCAGGTGGAAGCTAAGAGAGGAGGTCTTGCATGCCATGTGTGCCTACCTGTCATATGCACTGTGCCTTATTGATATTAACTCCATCTATCATAAACCTTCACTTCCATTTCTCTATCTCCTTTATTTTCCTCCACCATATTATAACCTCCAACTCTCTTTTCCTTCCTGAGTTTCGTGCCACTCAGGTATTCTGATCTGTTTCCCTGACCTTTCACAGTAACTTCCATCATACCTTTTCCCTTCATAACATTTTCTCTGTCACTGATGCTCCCTCTTGGGCTTGGTTCATTTTCTTAGTCTTAAAAAATGGTTTCCATGGGTCGGGGGGCAGAGGGATGGGTGGGAAATGGAAAAAAGGAAAAGGTGGGGGGGAGTGGCAAAAAAGGGAAAAAGTGTGGAAAAAGGGAAGGGGAAAGAAAAAAGGGGAAGAGGGAAAGGAAATACAGGTTCCAAACCCTCTCTTTACTCATTTTCTCCATGTTTCCATTAGCTTTCTGAGTGAAAATCCTTCAGTTATGTAGTCTACATGCATTCCTCATTGATTATCCCCTCCCTTGGCTATTTACATTTTTACTTTTATTTCAAATAGATAATCTTTTCTGAAGTGTTTTCCAAGTATAAAAATTCTTTCCACAGCCTCAGTTTTCCACCAGTTCTGACCCAGGCAAAAGCAACCTTCTGCACAAGGCAGTGTATGGTGTTTCTGTGGGCCTCGTGGGCTGCTTGGAATCAGGGTTGCTTGAGTACAGCAAGGGTGCCTTGACCCTGTTTTTAAAACCTACACCTTTCAACATGGAGGAATTTTATGGCTCTGTGATTTCCATGCTATCACTATAATCAGTGGTATAATGATTAGTGGTACACTGCTATATATATATGTTTCCAATATATAGCATGTATAAAGACTAACTTTTGCTGTCCCATAGCATCTCCCATCATCAAACATTACAGAACAATTTAATGACAATGGATGTAAAATGCAAGCAATACCTAGAGATTGTTTCTCCCAAGAGCTTTTCCCAGGTGTACAGAAAATGCCCATAGACTTTCCCATAAGAAAAGGGTATTGCCTGGGTGTCTCCCACACCATCCGTACTTGTGACCCCTCACCAGAGCGCAGCGCGGGGCACTGGGGCCATGGAAAGACCAGTGAGTTGTTCTGATACACTTGGCACATTCACAGTCAAAATCTCTTTCAAAGAGACCCTTGCAAATCCATCTAGAGAGTCTCAGGGTCTCCTTAATAAGTCTCAAAGCTCTCAAATCTGCTTCATTCTGCTAATAAATCTACTAAATCTTGGCTGAATTAACATTTTATTCTCCTTCCTCATTACAAGAATATATGTGTTATTATCCATACTGTTTAAAGTGCTTTTTACCACTCTCAGATTTTTTTCCCTTTGGTAGTGTTTTGGGCTTGATCCAGATGCCTTCAAAACTTGGCCTTTCTCACACAGAGAGAGATTTACTTTCCCAAACCCAGGTACTAAATCCTTAAATTATGATTTAAGTGGACATTTACTATCACGTTAGATCGCTATTAGAAGCATCATTCTCATTCAAAGTATCCAGGAAAGTACAACTTTAGAAATGAGCCACGCCATTGACTAGAATTATAGACCAGTTTTGCGCTGCCATATATAGCTGTGCAGGGTCCTAAAGTCAGGCAGTTTCTCTTTATTTAATGGCTCTTTCCAAGAATTTCAGAAGTACTCATCCCTCTGTGACCTGCTATCACTAAGCATATGATATGGGTTCATGGGAAAACATGTTCCTCTCAGCTGTTTGGGTGTTAGGTATCTTAGTGCTTATCATTTACTAGGCATCAGCATCATCCCTAATGCTATGCAAATCCAAGGCTTATAAAAGCATGGATCATTAGGGCTATTTTGCCAATGTTTGTGAAGGTGCTCCAGGGATTCAGTGAGCCCGTTATTTATCTTCTGTTGTCTTAAAAGGTCAATGTAGCAAATTAGGAAGTGTAAACTACGTTGCAGAAGCAATAATGAATACATTCTACACCAGAGACCCAATGGAACAGAGTATTGAGGATCATAAGGCACAGTGGTGACACTGGCCTCGGTCTGAAAATCAAAATGCACTAATCCATAAATTTAATATTACCATGTGACATATAATTTTAACAGAAGTACTTAGTGTGAGCACCCACACCCATTACAGAAGATGATAAATATATTTTGCGCCGACTCCCACACACACACCCCAGATCATTAGCATTTCATTTCAAATTCAGATGCTGCTTTCTTCAAGCCTCAAGCCTAGAGTTAAACCACTCCCCTAAAGTGACAAACATGTTAGTTAGTCATTGGGACCAAAATATTTTATATTCATTTGCTTTCTAAGGTCACAGTTTTTCTTTCCAGTACACCCAGCCTTTGACCAGTGATTTCTTTCTCTTTTTTTCCAAATTAATCATTTCATATTCCATAAACGGTCTATTTAAAAACAGAAACAAGAGATGTATCTGTCAGTATTCCTGTCATCAAGTGAAAGTGGTGCCTCGTCAGCAAAAACACCTATAGTACCCCCCGGGAAAGGTATATAAATTTCACAATTACCAATCATTTTGGCTTTTTAGTTGCTGGACAGGAAAAGAGCAATCTTTTCATCTCCACACACATAGAAAAGACAGTCTATTCTGACTGTAACTTAATAGGCAAGACTGATATCTTTTCAAGAAAAAAAAAAAAAAAAGTAGTTCACAGTGGAAAAATACTGTCAGCTAATAATCAGCATATATTGTATAACACAGAATATTATAAATCTAGTTTTATTATAGAAAAAAAATCACTTACAGGAGTGCCAAGTTGCCTGGTGCTAGCACACCACATAAAACGGCTGCTGATTCATACTGGTTGACAGCCGGATCAGGTGGGTCCTATTAGCTTTAACTCAAGGGTGCAGAACCAGGGACACTCCCTCAAAGGCAGAGAAAACCAGGCACACGCAAAGTCCAAGGCCCTGCAGGCAACTAGAGAAAACCAGCAAAACCAAGCTGAGCGCCAGGTTGTGCCAGAACCAGAAGTCATGGGGTGGAGGCATCTAATGAAGTCCCACAGCCTGTGTCTGGGGGTCAGACTGAGACTTCTCTAGTTCCAGCTGGGTTTTGGTGCTTTTCATCTGCAAGGAAGATCAGATTAAAGTTTACCTGTCATGTAGGTCAATACCAGTGCTCTTATCTGTTTTCTGTTGTTAATACGCAGAGATCTACTTCTTTACTTGTGAATTATTTGCAGCAGAGTTTTGATTATGCAATTTGTCTTCTGTTTTTAAAGCTTTCCTTCTCTCTCTTTTATTTACATTATAGCACATCTGATTCTCCCCTGCTCAATAGACCTCGTCTGGGTCGAGATTTCTCTGCAATTAGAAGGGCTGGTTGAGTAAAAGACTCAATCCTGCAGTAAAAGACTGACCATACAGCTCCTCATCTGAAAAAAATGTGTTTGCTAAAATCTAGACACAACCTCTTGGCCCAGATCTATATGAATTACTGTATGTGATCTGGGGGGCTTTTTTGGTGAAGTTTCTACTGCGTAAAGAACGTGTATTCTTTCCCACTCTCCTTTGGTACCTCCTCTTACCACAGTATTTCAAATTCTTTCCCACAATTTTCCCATCAGTATTGCTTTCACCACTCCACAAATTGTTTATTTTCCTTCTCAATCTCCAGCCCATTTTTTATTTTTTATTCCTCTGATAAGCAACAGAGGTTATGATCAACATTTTTCAATATCCAGGTATGTCCCTTCAGTTTTTAGCATTGCAATATAGGATTCAGGTCAATGGCATGGGATGCTGTAAATTCACAGCAGGGGACTGTCTATTTAGCTATGAACTCTTTCAGGTCAGAAGCAGTTGTAGAAAGTCAACTGCAGAGCCAAAGTCACAGCCAAAAAAAATGGGAATTGAAAACTTGATTTTGGGATCTCAAGATAAAATCATGATCAGTTTTCACTAATTTAGTGTTTTGTAAAACCACTCTGAGGCGATTTTAGCAATCTGTTCTCATTGGTGATCTCCTGAAGCTTGGTGCTATCAAATTTCACAATTTTATTGCCAGTTATAAGATTTTTTTATGTGCTCTCTTAGAAGCCCTCATCTTCCAAGAATGGTGATAATCTTTGGTAATTTCAGCAGACATTTACAAAATAATAAAGTTTCTTACCTCTGCTGGAAAGGAGATGTTCAAAAAGATGAATTTTAAGGAATTCAACACTGAATGAGAAATAAGCATATATTTATTCCAAAAGTTCCCTGCATTATTATTTCATAATAATTTTAATGGCTGAGGTCTGTTTTCAAGTGTTTAGGCTGCTAATATTGGAGCATCTTCAAAAAGCTCTGAAAGCTGAGATAAAATGATCATAAATCAACAAAGACAAGCTGTTAGAAAACATCAGAAATTTTATTACGAGATAGATTGTAACCAGAAAATCAAACAAAATAATTTTCTCACACACTGCTGGTATAGATTCACCTGGAATACTGTGTGAAGTTTTAGGACCATTGTGTCAAGAAACATGTGGAGAAAGTTTAAGGCATGTCAATTCTCTGAGAGAACTGGGGCTGCTTAGTTTAAAGAAACCAGAAAGAGGACACTGATAAATCTCCATAAACCTGAAATACTATGATAAAAGTAATCTTATTTTTCATACCCATGGCCTGTGGGCTAAGGAGCAATGGACTTAAAACTGCAGCAACGTGTAGATTAAATATTAAGGAAAGTAATGTTAGAAAGATTAGTGAAATCCTTGATCAGATTGCCTGGAGAAGCAGTTGAGGTCTTTAAGGACAAATCAGACAATCATCAACAATTATATGAACAGGATTGTCCTACCTTGAAAAAACGGGGATAGATCACATGAGGTCCTTCCTATTACTATTCTGCATTTTTCTAGAATACAGCTTTATTCCATGCTTCACTTGGAAGACTTTCAAAACTGATTAAAATATGTTGAAAGAGCCAACAGAAAAGAGAAATTTCAAGAGACCTTGGCTTTGTAAAAGGGGAAAGGAAAAGAATGCATCCCATGCTCCAAGCAGGGTTGGACAGAGCAGCATTCATATCTGTATGGTATGACCAGGACAAGAGTACCTCATGGGAAGATGTTGGCGGCACCCTTTGTTCTCCACCCCCCCAGTAATGCTGTAATGGTTTTTTCCTGTTATCTTTAGTTTCTCTCCTATCTCATGTTTACAATCCTGTCTCTTTATTCATTATTCACTATTCCCTTTGAAATGCGTCGAAACACTGAATTTCCCAAACAAGATGCTGTTCATTCTCCTGGTGTGTTGATCAGAAGGCCAGAGGAAAGTAAAAGAAAAATTCTGTTTTCAGACATGTCCTGCTCTCCTTGACTTTAATGGGAATTGTACATGCATTTGAAATAAAGCTGTCTTGTTTAAATAGCAAAAGTGTGTGCAGCTGTTTGTTTGCTAAGCAAAGAACCCAGAACTGAGAAGCTGTCTGACTGCATGTCCTCTGCAAGTTTATTGTAAGAGGAGATTTAAAAACAAGGCACCAGGACTTGTCATGTACCAGTCATTTCAGCCATTGAAAGAAAGTAATCTCTTTCACACCAAAATACTGTGAAGAGAGTTTCAAAAAACCCATGAACCACTAGCTGCTCACTTGAACATTTCTCCTTCTTAAGATGAAATAGTCTGTGCTTTATAACAAGGGATAAATGATAACCTCTTCCAGTGGTTGTTACAATGAAAAACCACAATGAGTTCTTCCAGCACCTGTGTAGACATTACATCATGGCACTTCCACTGGAACATATCACGATTTAATTTCCTAAGAGGAAAGAAACAGGTATACAAGGCATATTTCAATTAGAACTTGAATGTGTCTACGTATTAAGAGCAACATTAAGAGCAAACAATAAAAAATTAAGAGTTTATGCATGAAAACCTAATCCATGTTGACCTACAAAACTCTATACTTTCCACTTTAGGTGGGTACATTGCAACATCAAAATAACTGGACTATAATTGTTGACACTACGTCTGTGAAGCCAGTGTTGCTTTTCAGTGCTGCTTTGAGCGTCAATTCATCAAATGTAAACCTTACAGTAAGTAAATCTGCATTATGAAGGCATTGTTCACCACTTGGTATGAATGAAGGCTTGAAACTTGTATTCAGGCCCTGACTGCAATTTCACAACTTTAATTCTAATCTTTTTTTCTCTTCATTTATCACAAAATAGTCACAATTGATTTTATCATTAAACTATTTGAGAAAAATATATACGAACTTTCCCAAAATAAATATTTTTAAATGATCCCCTTTTGGAAAGTGCTTCCTAATAATGTACTTGTTCTGCGATTTCCTCCAGATAGCAAATCCCACAATAAAGAAACACTATATTGGTGCTCAAGGCCACTTCTCAACCTCTAAAATTAATAATTTTAAAAGTCCATTATGTCTCTAACCAAATTTCTCTTTTTCAGTAGCATGGCTTAGATTCTGCAAAAAGAAATAGGCAAAATCCTTTTTCTAGACACTATATTTTTTAGTATAACATTGAGATTTTCCCCCAGTTTTCCAGTATGGGTTTTTTCTGCTCTCTGCAGACACCTTCCTTCCTTATCCACAAACACCTCTTTGGTTCTTTTTTTTTTTTTTGCATTATCTGAACAACATTATTTCATTTCTGCATTGTGACCTCACTATAGAGAGGAAAATACTGAGTAACTTGTACTAAAGAAGCAAGTATCCACTTTCAAAGATGAATTTTCATAAAAATGTTTTCTTTGTTGCAGCCCTTAGTATAACCTCAGTAGCCATTCAGTACACTATGACCTTTCCACAATTTGCAAATAACAGTCTTGAATACTGCCAATTATATTTATTCCAACAGAACTAAGAAGTTCGCTTTTAGAAATAAGACAAAGGCTGTTGAGTGCTTTGGGACATTTTAGCCCAGCCCTCTTCTGGGAAAAATAAGCTATATGCAAAGAAGATATTCCAGAAAGTTTAGTGCACAGAACCGAACTTATGGTGGTTAGGACAGTAAGCTTCATCGTCCCAAGAGACACAGTGCTACAGGTCTCCAGTATGTGGGGTATTTATTAAAATTATATCCCTTTGGTTATTATATCACTGCAACTGCACAGACACGTATTTTGTTACGGAATAAACATGATTATACTTTCTTTTTTTTTTTCCATTCTAGCATTATACCATCTCCACAGCAACATAAACCAAACAAGAATAAAGAACTATTGTCCCAGAATAAACACATGAGGGTTCATATTGTATTGTAATTTGCAGTGGTATAATTATGCCAGTACATTTCTCAATGGATAAAAGCCTTCACAGTAATATCACCCTATTAATTTGCTTACAGGATGATTTGAAGGAGAAAAAGAAGGTGGGAGATATAAGGAATTCTGTAACTATTACCTCGAATTTGTGAGCATGTAAAACCAGTCAGTTTGGCCTGTGGAAAAGCTGCTCACTTGAGAACATTTGTCATCTGTATTGAGTAACACAAAATGTGAATATTAAATAAGGAGAATTAATTAACATAGAATGGAGGTGAACATAATCTTATTTTATCAGATAACAAAAATTTTGTTTAGACTTGAGCATAAAAGTGAATCCATTACAAGAACTGATAACACTAACAAGGCAAAGGAAGGAAAATAATAGAAGGAACCTGTTTTCTAGAACAGAAACCAGGAACTGTAACACAAAATGAGAGATAAAAATGTGACACAAAAAAGTGCAACAAAAACATAGCTGTTAAAAATGCTGTAATTATGTGACTGTAAAATGCAGATGCTGAATGAAGAAATCTCTTTCTACTCCGAATTCTCTTCTGATCTATGGGACGGCTCTGAACGGAGATTTCAAAGAGATACAATTAATTATAAGATTGTGAAGGTTTGAAGATATTGTCCTAACTAGTATTTTCATAGAATCATAGAATCGCAGAACGGTTCGGGTTGGAAGGGACCTTAAAGATCATCTAGTTCCAACCCCCCATCATGGGCAGGGACACCTTCCACTAGACCACCAAAGCCCCATCCAGCCTGGCCTTGAACACTGCCAGGGAGGGGGCAGCCACAATTTCTCTGGGAAATCTGTTCCACTGTCTCACCACCTTCACAGTGAAGAACTTCTTCCTTACATCTAATCTAAATCTAACTTCTTTCAGTTTAAAGCCATTACCTCTTGTCCTATCACTACATGCCCTTGTAAAAATCCCTCCCCACCTTTCCTGTAGGCCCCCTTTAAGTACTGGAAAGCTTCTCTAAGGTGTCCCCAGAGTCTTCTCTTTTCCAGGCTGAATGACCCAAAGTCTCTCAGCTTGTCCTCAGAGGAGAGGTGCTCCAGCCCTCTGATCATCTTCATGGCCTTCCTCTGGACTCACTCTGACAGGTCCATGTCCCTCTTATGTTGGGAGCCCAGAGCTGAATGCAGTACTCCCAGTGGGGTCTCACTAGAGCGGAGTAGAGGGGCAGAATCACCTCCCTCGACCTGCTGGCCACACTTCTCTTAATGCAGCCCAGGATACAGTTGGCTTTCTGAGCTGCAGATGCACATTGCCAGATCATGTTGAGCCTCTCATAAACCAACACCCCCAAGCCCTTCTCATCAGGACTACTCTCAATCTATTTACTGCCCAGCCTGTGTCAACTTGGTGTTGCCGGCAAACTTGCTGAGGATGCACTCAATCCCACTGTCCATGTTGCTGGCAAAGACATTAAACAGCGCTGGTCCCAATACTGACCCCTGAGGAACACCACTTGTCTCTGGTCTCCTCTTGAACATTGAGCCATTGACCACAACTCTTAGAGTGTGACCATCCAGCCAATTTTTATCCACTGAGCGACTATCTATCCGTCAAATCCATGTATCTCCAATTTAGAAACAAGGATGTCATGCAGGACAGTGTCAGATGCTTTGCACAAGTCCAGGTAGATGATGTCAGTTGCTCTTCCCTCATCCACTAATGCTGTAACCCTGTCGTAGAAGGCCACAAAATTTGTCAGGCATGATGTGTCCTTGGTGAAGCCATGTTGGCTGTCACAAATCACCTCCTTATTTTTCATATACCTTAGAATAGTTTCCAGGAGGATCTGCTCTATGATCTTGCTGGGCACAGAGGTGAGACTGACTGGCCTGTAGTTTCCCAGGTCTTCCTTCTTTCCCCTTTTTAAAAATGGGGGTTATGTTTCCCCTTTTCCAGACAATGGGAACTTCACTGGACTGCCATAACTTCTCAAATATGATGGATAGTGGCTTAGCCACTTCATCTGCCAGTTGCCTCAGGACCCGCAGATGCATCTCATCAGGTCCCATGGACTTGTGCACCTTCAGTTTCCCTAGATAGAGTAATTCACTTAGTGGCTTGATGTGTTTTGTTGGAAGTAAACCACATTTTTTTAAAATAAATATAGATCTTCTAGAATAACGTCTTGAAAAAAAACAACCGCTTCTTAGAAAAAAAAGCAGTTACATTGATCCAAATAACACACTGCTGTCCTTTGCTAAAGGAGGCAGTAGACAGCAAGCATCACTGCTAGAGGCTAAAGGAGCTGTGCAATCAACTTTCTCCTGTTGTCTTGATCTAGCATCATCGTGCTTTGCTTTCCCTGTTCTAAGATTTTAGCAAACTTTCAGCTCTGAGAAATAAATGCTGCTAGCTCTGCTGCTGATCTGTTAATTTGATGCTGGGTAGATCACATAAATGACTGGAGCCCTGTTTCTCCCTCAGGAGCTAAAAGGAAATAGTGGTCTGCCTGTCTCATAGGGGTTCCCCTTCTCAGAAGCTATTTAGCTCATGCATAGTCTCATAAAGGTATGGCATGACTCAGTGTGAGAATGGAGACCATGATCTTGTCCTGCAGGGACATACCAGTAACATCAGTAATATCAGTAGTGCTGGTACTACAGAAGTGAATGAAACTCTCAAACTGGGCACTCCCCAGTGACTCTTGTCTGAGGCTGTGGATCTCCTCCAAACACACCATCCAGATTTGCTCTCGCACAAAAGCCAACAGAGTTGATGGGTTCCCTGGAGTTTTTCTCTGTTTTACTTGCCTGAGGATGAGAGCTTAAACTCCTGCTCCTCTGCATGACTCAGAGCAATCAACTGGCAGCAAGGCACTCCAGGGCTGGCCGCACTACCATTCTTACTGAAGCTTTTTTATCTTTTAAAAAATACTAGTCATTGGAACAGATAGCTGCTCAGATATTAAAACTCTGGAAGTAAATAAATTTTTTAAAGTAGTGAATCTAGATATTTCCAGTGTTAGGTGACAGCTCAATGAGATTTTCTTTAGATTACTATTTTTGATTTAGACAACTCATCTACAGCAGCACTACAATACGTACTTAAGTGTTCTCCTTGTATCTAGTCCATTATATTTGCGTTAAAACACCTCTGATGAGGAAGTGAGTCAATGATGCCATTTTCACAGACAATGCCCTACAACACTGATATCTTGATAGTCACTGATGAATAAAAGCCATCCTCTGTAAGTCATTGTGTATACCAATCAACCAGAATGAGAAACACTTTTTCACAGAAAAGATTTCTTAGTGTAAGTTTCAGTTATCAGTGCGACATTTCCATTTATTCTATCATCTTGCTTTTAAAAAAATACATTGTCAGATCAAATTTTACATCATAATTAGAATTTTTTTAGTGAAGACTCTGAGAATGCTTGAAGGCTAAAGTAAGCATGTCTATAAAGATTTAATAAATGCTTCTATTAAATTTATATTAATTCCCCAAAGGATATTTTTAATGACAATATAAATGGTTGATTTAAAGACATAAATATAGTACTGGCCATATTTGCAAACAAAAAGTCTTGAAAGGACTGTTGGTGCTTTCTCATGACAGTAGTCTAGTTTTGTAAAATCACAGTAAAATGCAGACCTCTTAATGCAAGGTTTCAAAAGTTAATTTAAATTACTCTTCTGTTTTCCTTGTTCTTGCTCCTCCTCTCCTAGATCTTATAATTAGGATTAGCCAAATAACAGAAAAGAGTATGCTCTTGACCAACCTGATCTCCTTCTATGATCAGGTGACCCACCTAGTCGATAAGGGAAAAGCTGTGGATGTTGTCTGCCTGGACTTCAGTAAGGTATTTGACAGTCTCCCACAGCATCCTATTGGACAAGCTGGCGGCTCATGGCTTAGGCAGGCGTGCTCTTCACTGGATTAAAAACTGGCTGGATGGGCAAGCCCAGAGAGTCGTGGTAAATGGAGTTAAATCCAGTCGGCGGCTGGTCACAAGTGGTGTTCCCCAGGGCTCAGTTTTGGGGCCAGTCTTAGCAATGACCTGGATGAGGGGATGGAGTGCCCCCTCAGCAAGTTTTCAGGTGACATGAAATTAAGCAGGAGTGTTGATATGCTTGAGGGTAGGAAGGCTCTTCAGAAGGATCTGGACAGGCTGGATCGATGGGCTGAGGTCAATTGTATGAAGTTTAACAAGTCCAAGTGCCGGGTCCTCCACTTGGGTCACAACAACCCCACGCAGCACTACAGGCTTGGGGATGAGTGGCTGGAAAGCTGCCCGGCAGAAAAGGACCTGGGGGTGCTGGTCGACAGCTGGCTGAACATGAGCCAGCAGTGTGCCCAGGTGGCCAAGAAGGCCAAGAGCATCCTGGCCTGTATCAGAAATAGCGTGGCCAGCAGGAGTAGGGAAGTGATGTGATTGTGCCCCTGTACTCAGCACTGGTGAGACCACACCTCGAGTAGTGTGTCCAGTTTTGGGCACCACTGTATAAGAAAGACATTGAGGTGCTGAAGTGGGTCCAGAGAAGTGCAAGAAAGCTGGTGAGGTTTGGAAAACACGTCTTATGAGGAGTGCCTGAGGGAACTGGGATTGTTTAACCTAGTGAAGAGCAGGCTGAGAGGAGACCTTATCGCTCTCTACAACTACCTAAAAGGAAGTTGTAGTGGGGCCGGTGTTGGTCGCTTCTCCCAAGTAACTAATAACAAGACAAGAGGTAATGGCCTCAAGCTGCACCAGGGGAGATTTAGATTGGGTATTAGGAAAAATTTCTTAACGGAAGGAGTGGTTAGGCATTGGAACAGGCTGTCCAGGGCAGTCACCATCCAGTTATCATCCCTGGAGGTGTTCAAAAGACGTGTAGATGTGGCACTTTGGGACATGCTTTAGTGGTGGGCATGGTAGTGTTAGGATAATGGTTGGACTTGATCTTTCCAACCAAAGGTCTTTTCCAACCAAAATGACTCTATATATTCTCTACATTATATGGATATAGAATCATAGAATCATTAGGTTGGAATAGACCTCTAAGATCATCAAGTCCAACCATCAACCTAATACCACCATACCCACTAAACACATATAGATCACGTATGTATAAGGAGATATATTTTAACTCAATTAGACTATAAAGAAATACAGACCAAACAAACAAATGCAGTAAAAAGAGTTAGAAGTAAATCTAGCAGTGAGTGTTAACTTTTGCACTTTTCCTCTCCCTCAACAGAGTTAGGACTAAGCTCAGTAAACTGAATAGGAGTCTGTACCTACATTTATTGAAAGTTGCTCCAGATAGTTTCACAGTTGGGACTGAGATTAAAATCAAGCATGAGAAGCACTGCTGCCTGTGAACAGGTAGCAAAGCTCCTTTTGACTTTCTTGCGGATCAAAACATCAGTACATCCTTGGTAGTACACCTTTTCTGCTCCAGAAGGTCGCTGTTGTATTGTGTTCTCTGCCCTGTCTTCGAATACCAATGGATGTCCTCTTTTCCTCATTGCTACTGCATCTAAACACCTTCAACATGTTCATTAAATATTCTATCACCTGAAACCCATTTGCTTTCTAATCTTTCT
Source organism: Leptosomus discolor (assembly GCF_034619465.1). NCBI lineage: Eukaryota > Metazoa > Chordata > Aves > Leptosomiformes > Leptosomidae > Leptosomus > Leptosomus discolor. The sequence goes on along the minus strand of NC_141395.1, from coordinate 14,811,799 downwards.
CCAAGGACAGACAAGCATGCACTGAAATGTTATCTGGTGATTATTTAGGTTTATTCCATTATGTTACATTAAGGTACTCTGTATTTTCAACATAGAATGGAAGCTCAAAAAAATGATACCTTGCAGGGTATGAAAGTTTTGTTCCTTTTTTCCACCCTAGAACTACAAGCCCCACAAATGCATTCTCAATCTGAGTGAAACATTTTTTTGACAGAAAAAGGCAGGGTTTAGAATAAAATGAACTTCTATTTTCCTCCTCTGTCAGCAGAGGGAGAAGTTTTGACTTTCATACAGCAAATGAGGAGACAACTTTCCCCAGCCAGTTGCTAAACATGCACAACCACAACTCCTTAAATCCCACCCAGTAACCATGCACTTCCCTCTCCACAGAAAGCTGCAGGAGATATGAGCCCATTCTGTCCATGTTTCTAGCTGAACAAAAGCCTCAGGGCTACCTTAGTGATAGAAGATAAAATGTCTTATGTGAAGAGGCGAAATATATTAGCTCAGATTCAGAACATTGACATGGTCTCATATTTTTTGTCTGCCTGAGGTCTCGGCAGTCTCTGGGCTCTGGACTGAAGCGCACACCGTGCCCTGTGGGAGTACACAGCTAACAGGCTGAGGAAGGGTATTGCGCTTGGATATTAATTCTTGAGTTTACAAGGTTTTGATTACCTTCGCTGCTCAAATTATTTTTCTGCTCCTTTATGGGTCTCCTGATCGTGTGCTGCAAAAGCCTGAAATTGTCAACCTGTTTAAATTAATAGCAGCTTTATCAGCCCATTATTTTCAACATCTGGCTAGTAATGCAGAACAATAACTATTAGGTAATAACGTCAGTTTCTGATTAGAAAAGCTAATATTGTACTAGCAATAAACTTTGTTCACACTGCAGCAAAGATGCATCAGACAAGAGGTTTGGAAATGACTCTGCAGTACCCAAAACAAACAAGCCAAAGAAAACAATAGTAATAACACAGGTGGCTTAAAAATAAACTCAAACAAAACAGAAATGAAACAGAAAATGCCTGTTTCCAAATTCTTCACAGCATATAATCAGCTTCTACCACATTATCCCATGCATTGACCAGCTCAGTGGGAATTAATCTGTCTGCTTCTGGAGAAAGATGGTATTAATCTGGAATAGGCACTCAAATTCAGTCCTGTTTTAGTCATTCAGCATGGGTCCACTGTTCTTTAATTTTCCTCTCCTCTTCCATGTTGAAGATATTTTCAGGTGAAAGCTGTCTGCAGAAGGAGCTTCAAGCCTGAAAGGTTTTACAGATCCCTGCAACATCAAACTTTTGCCCCTGTCAAACGGAATTCTGAGGAGTGAAGGCTTCTTGTTTCTCATCTTGGACCTAGTAGGAATTATTCAATTTTATAACCGATTTTTCTCTGGCCGCTGCTGATGCTAGAAATAAAAACAGTTTAAAATTCATGAGGGGCATCTGACTATTTTCTATTTCTAGCTGAGCACTGAATTTTGCTCTCTTCAGTCATGCTTAGAACACCAGTGTGCAAAACAATGCTGCTGAAATGAATCATTTACTCCAACTGTGGTTGCAACTGAAAGCTCCCCTGAGCAGCGGGAATTCATTGCGCCAGGTCCACACACCCAGTGCCTCTTCAGGATCAAGGGCTGCAAGGAGAAACAACAGGGAACTATAACTGAGAGACAGGAGAACATTAAGTGCTGGAAAGTTAAGGGTAGCAAAACAAGACCATGGGCAAGATGCTTCTGCAAAGGACTGGGAGTCCTTGGATGGGCCTTCTTGAACAGAGTGCCATGAGGCCTTGAGAATGAGTGCCTGAGCACTTTTCAGGACTGCGAAGACTGACAAAGCCATGTTTTGAAAGGGCTGCAGCTTTGTTCAGCTCGTACGGAGGTTTTCTAGCACTAGACGATCTGGATGTATTGTCAACATGGAAGTGGTTTCTTTAGAGGGAATGACTGCAGTGAAACACCCAATAAAAGGATTTTCAGAATGTAGTCCAGATAAATCAGGCTGATAAGCCAAAGGTTTGTTCTGTGTGACTGACCTGATATCATCACCTGTCCTGTAGAGTATGGCTGAGCTGTTTAGATGTCCTATAGCAACTGAACTTCTTTCTGTCTCCAGTATGTATTTAATAGCTCTCCCCTGACCTTTTCCCCCTGCTTTCATTTCTGAAGTGGTTTTTTTCTTCACATGGTGCTTCTCTCATTCTGGTTAAGCACTTCCAAAGACATTGCCCTGGTTCTCCTGAGTGTTTAGTGTTGGCAAGGCTGACGAGATCTCTGAGTTTCAAGCTTCTGTAAGGGTTACTAGCAGCTAAAAAGGGCTGGAAGCTTTTTGCTGGTTGGAAAAAATGCAGGTGAAGAGAGGGCTTTGGCCACCTTTAGGCTGCAGCTTTGAACATACTGATAGTACTCGAGCAAGTACATGAAAGGCACTTCAGAAAGTCAGATCCTCAGATATTGCTTGGTAAAATTTTTAGACTGAAGAAAAGATTTCACCTACAAGAAACACTTTACAAGAAGGAGCACGAGGGAACAGAAGAAAAACAAACAAACAAAAAAACCCCAGGAAACCAAATTAATTAAAATTCAATCAGAAAAAAAAAAATCACTATACATAGCTATCTTCTTGAATGCCTTCTCCATGGAAAAACATCGACAAAAACGTTCAGGCTCAAATATCTCACATATAGGCTCTCTTGAAAATGCTCAGATAAGTGATTGATTTCTCATTTATTTTTAATGTGGAAAAGAGATATAAAAAGAAATAACATTATATTTAAGGCCTGATCCCACACCTGCACCTTTCTGTAGAGGGAATGAGTCAGAGTAACTGTTTCAAATTCAAGTGTCAGTTGAAAAGGTTTTGAAAGAGGTGGTAAAATAAATAGTAACAAATGTGTGGGACCAGATGCTACTCACGCAAGAGCTCTAAGGGAAATTGAATGTAAAAATCTGTAGTATGTTGCCTTGTTTAAATGAGCCATAGTACCAAAGGAGTAAAAGGCAGAAAATGTGACCCAAATTTTAGAAAGAAGTCTATGGGGATTCAAAGAGCCATACCCCAGTAAACTGGACTGGGATATAGAGCAAATTAGTTGAAATTACACAAAAAACAGTTTATAGACATACGAATAAGTGTAGTTAAATGAAAATGGATCCAAATGACAGATTGATGGCATGCTTCAGGAGTTCTTGCCAGTTTGTCAGTCACGAACAACGACACAGATCATTGTGGTCCAGAAGGTACAATGGGGGTTTCCAAAAACCTTTAACATGAACACCAAATGCTGGTCAGGAAAAGAATACAAGAGCAGGTCCCACTGAGTCAGTAACTGTGCAAAGGGTTAAAGAAAAGGCCAGTGATAAGCAGATAGTCCTTGGAGGAAGGATTGATTCCCAAGGGGTTTGGGCTGTTCTACTTACCCATGAATGATATGGAAAGGAAGTGAATAGTGAGGGGGTAAAGTTTTCCAATATAGAATCATAGAATGTATTGGTTGGAAGGGACCTCTGAAGGTCATCTAGTCCAACCCCCCTACAATAAGCAGGGATGTCTCTAACCAGGTCAGGTTGCTCAGAGCCTCATTAAGCCTGACCTTGAACGTCTCCAGGGATGGGGCTTCCACTGCCTCTCTGGGCAACCTGTTCCAGTGATCCACCACCCTCATATCAAAGAACTTCTTCCTAATGTCCAACCTAAATCTACCCTTTTCTAGCTTAAAACCATTACTCCTTGTCCTGTCACTGCAAACCCTCATGAACAGTTCTTCCCCTGCCTTCTTGTATGCCCTTTCAGATACGGGAAGGCCGTTATAAGGTCTCCCCAGAGCCTTCTCTTCTCCAGGCTGAACAACCCCAACTCTCTCAGCCTGTCCTCACAGGAGAGGTGCTCCAGCCCCTTGATCATTTTCATGGCCCTCCTCTGGACATTCTCCAACAGGTCAATGTCCTTCTTGTGTTGGGGGCTCCAGAGCTGGATGAGAAGGATCCCACAAGTCTGTGTGATTGGCTACTAAAATATCAGATTAAATGCAGTATTAATATATGCAAATCAATGCACTCAAAAAAAAACCCACTAAGAATACATAGAAATGGATAAGCACTAAATTAGCTCCAAAAAGGACCTTGAAATCACTGGGGACAGCGCTATGAAAATATCAGCTCATGGCTTAGACATCAAATCAGAATAGTATTAGTGATTATGAGGAAAAGTAATAGAGACATTACTGCGATGATGTTTAAAGCTATAGTGTACCTTAACTTGAAAGAATATTAAGAGCAATTCTGGTCATCCCATCTCAATAAAGACATCACAGAATTAAAAGCAATTCAAAGAAGAGCAGTGATGATTAGAGACATGGAGCAGTATCCATATGGAAGTTACACAACAAAATTAGGAGCCACTGTCCTGGGTAAAAAAAGGTTGAAAGAGAAATGCAATAAAGAGCTATAAAAACATTAATGGAATAGCGCTGCTGATATGGAAATAGCTGTCCTTTATTTCTCATACAAAAGGAGCCAGAAGACACCTAATGAAATAATCACACAGAATTAAAACAAATAATTAAACCACAGATGAAGTCTGGACATGGATTCAAAGAGCAACTGCAGTAGAAAAGTCAATGAACAGCTGAGCAACTGCAGTAGAAAAGTCAATGAACAGCTATTAAATACAGTATACAGATGAAATGTTTCAGTCAGGATGTCACTCAAGGTGCCAAATACTTAGATACTGAAAGTGGTACAAATGGAAGGATCACTATGTTCCTCCTGTATGCTTATATGATTTTCTTAAGCCTCTCTAGCTGAGTGCAGAAGAGAGGATAGAGCTTCAGTTTGATACAGATCTTGTGTTCTTACTCTTTCGCTTTTCAAGTGCTTTCATTCAAATACACATTATAATTTAACCAATGCAAATCTGGGGGCTCTGCAGCGGATAACTAGGTGACCTTTTCAGGGTTCTTAAACTATTTAGTTGTGCTGGGATATATATAACTCCTTTATAAACAACGATATTGGATTTACACGATAGGGTGTTCACTTGTTTGTAAGTAGGTTATTGTTGTGGTTTGAGCCCAGCCAGCCAGCAACAAAACACCCCACAGCTCCTCGATCACCCCTATCCTGTCCCCTGAAGGATGGGGAGGAGAAAATAGAACCAAAAAGGCCCGAGGGTTGGGACAAAGGACAAGGAGGGCTCACTCACCTGTTATGGTCAGGGGCAAAAGACAGACTCAATTTGGGGACAACAACAGCAATTTAATGAACAATCAGCACCATCAAGAATAATGACAGATACAACCAGGTCTTAAAAACAGCACATCCTCCCCCCACCCCTCCGGTCTTTCTGGGCTCAGCTCTGCCGCCTCTTCCCCCCGAGCAGCGCAGGGGGCAGGGAATGGGGGTCACAGTCCGTCGGCACAAGGGGTCTCGCCCGCTCCTTCCCCCTCAGGGAGAGGGGCCCTCGCAGCCCTCCCCTGCCCCACCGCGGGGTCCCTCTCACGGCAGACATTCCTCCTCCCGCTGCCCCAACGCGAGTCCTTCCCGCGGGGCCGCAGCTCCCCAGAACCCCCCAGCGCGGGTCCCTCCCGGGGCTGCCGCCCTCCCACCCACGGGCGGCTCCAGCGCGGGCGGAGCCACGGCTGCCCCGGGCCCGGTCCCTGCTCCTCCGCGGGCTGCGGGCGAACAGCCGGGTCACCGCGGAGCTCCGTGGGCTGCGGGGGCTCAGCCGCCATCTTACCACGGGCCGCGGGGGCGTCTCTGCCCCGGCCCAGCTGCCCCTCTCCTTCCTCACGGACCGGGGTGTCCGCAGGGCTGGTTCTCTCACATCCCCCTCCTCTCCTCCGCTCACCAGCAAAGAAGCGCTAACAAAGAACTCACTCTACAGGTTCTTTCACTCTTAAATAGGGTTATTCGCAGAGGCGCCGTCGGTCTGGCCTTGGCCAGAGGCGGGTCCGAAATTGAGCCGGGGGGGGGCCTTTCGGAGCCTCTTACGGGAGCCACCTCTGTAGCCCCCTCCCTGCTACCAAAACCCCGCCGGACACCAAACCGCCACAGTTATACTCTGATATTCCCCATAGCCCCTTACACACTGCCCCTGCCTGCAGGAATCCATTTTAACCTCACATGCATGCATTTCCTTCTGCATTATTCTATGAGAATTTGTATGGTGACCTTTACTGGAACTCATCCACTGTAATAAAGAATGAGGCCGGTTTGTAATGAAGTATGTGTATGTATGTATCCATTGCTAACTAACTAACTAGCCTTTAGAGATACGAAGGAAGCAAAGTTAGCCAAATGAAGGACACCAGGTGGAATCCTCCAATCGGACTGTGGGGCTCAAGGAACACAAAGGACTGAGCAGGAGAGATAGGGGGGAAAGCTAGCAAGAGCTGGTTCTGTGAATTGGAAAAGACCCAGGATGATACAGGGCATGTGCCACAGGACAAGCTCAAGAGTTTAACCATGAGGAAGACTCAGATCTTCATCCTCAACGACCACCAGCGACCACCAACAGAGGCATAACTTAGGCAGACTGAGGCGGGACTATGGGAGGAAGTTATGTTAATAAATTCCTGGAAATTATTAGAATCACCCGACCTTTTCTGAGAAATGTAATAAATATGTATAAAAGCTGTAAATATAAGGCAAGAAACCTAACGCTTGCACACGCACGTATGGAAGGAGCTATCCCCCGTGCTGCCCGGCGCCGCAATAAAGAATACCTGCTTAATAACGCTTAGTTGTTACTGAGTTTTCTTCAATTCACCACCTCAGAAAAAACATGTATTTTTTATGGAAAAGAGATTTCCTCTTGGTCACATCGGTTATTTGCCCTACCATTGCACAGTGGGCAATTGTAGAGACAATGAGCAGCAGGGAGTGAAAGGTACTGGTGACTATGTCAGCACTGCTGCCAAATGTGTTTGTCAATCTACAACCTTGGTACACATCATATAATTAAGGAGAGACAATCTGGCCCTGAATTATTCATCCTCCTTCCACTATGCATTCACAATCATTGAATATGGACAAAAACTCAGCTCCTCTTAATTGCTGTCCGAATCTCTCATCTCGCAAGACGCCAACAGTTCTCATCAGTCTAAGCTGACAAAGCTAATGTGTTTTGCATCATGATCTGTTCCTTTAATAAAGATTCTGGTCTCCCTGGGCTTAGCTCAGTAGCTCTGCATTATACATAATCTCCTTAATCAGAGAACAAAAAACTAGGTTAAAAGAATGCTAAGGCGAGCTCATAACCACAGGGAGATTCACAGTGCAGGCTACAGCCTTTGCTAACAAAGCGCAGCAGGTGCACCCTAGACCTGTGGGTTTGCCTGCACCAGACAACCCCCATGCAAGCCTCTGAGGTGCTTTGCACCTTCAGGACCCTTGCAACAGCCAAAGTGCACAGGGCCTCACAACTGCTAAGCGCCTTCAAGGACTGGAATATGACTATGAATTTTATTGCTTTCATTACCCAGTTTCACCAACCTAGCATAGTTTTAATTAATTTTCTATGTGGTATTACCTTGGGTTTTTTTATTATTTAGGAACTTTTCAATTACAGCTAGATAAATCATTGGAAACACAATGTTCATACAGAAAAGCATACTAAACATGATAACCATCCCTAATAAACTTGATTTGCACATAAATACTCATATAGCCATGTCTTTGTCTCCTGCAAATGCCTAATTTACCACGCATGCCCAGAAAGGAAAGTTTTCAGGAGTGTCGTTGGATATTCATGTGGCACACTCTGTTTTGCAGAAGCCCTGAAGCAGAGCATCATAAATTCAGAGGGAGTTTTTGTGGCTAGTGCTGATGTCTGGAACCAAATGCTAGCACAGTTCTGGAATTATCTTTTTTATTAAAACAACAAAAAAAACCCTCCAGTGGCAGGAAATGTTTATTTCTATGGACACTGCTAAGTTTTTAATAGAAAGAAAAAAAATGGAAATTTAGCCAAGAAAAACTCTCTTCCCTAATGGAAGATGTAGTTTGCTAGTTTGTTCCCTGTGACTATGTTCTGCTTGACAGACTTATCCCCGACTAAACCATAGTCTCCTCTAGGCATTACAGACAGCAAGTCCATACTGGAAAACTTCTAGAGAAAGACCACGGTGTGTAATCTGAGATCTAAGTTATTACAGTGAGGGAGAATGAGGGATGCTCTGGGAAAGAGACACTTTTTGTGAAAAAATCTTCTCTAAGACCCAATTTTCTTTCCATCATGTTCAGGCAACAGGGATGCAATTGAAAGGAAACCTGGGAAAAAGTAAGTTTAGTCAGTCCTGCTCAATCCTAATGGACACAACTGGAAAATTAACCTTCTGTGATGACTATACCAATGCTAAGATTACATAGATATCACTTACCTACATGATGTCTAAATGGACATTCTGGTTTTCCATTCTTTTTGATGACCAGATCCTGCAAGCCTCCTGCTTTCTTACGATCCTTATAGTCTAGGTGTTCTCACCATCTGAGTTGTAAGTGATTTGAGTTTCTTTTTCTCAGCAACGTGTTTTAACAGTGACCTGGGAGCTGTTTATATTAGCAAAAACATAGCATTACGAAAAAAGGCCTTAAACCAGCACCTAGGCTATACTCACCTCCTTACAACTCTAATATCATGTCTTTTGCAGACACCCTCAGCGGGCTCATGCATCTCCATTTCCATGAAATATGATCATCTTTTATTTATTTTCAATGCTGTAGACATGATCATCTTTATGCTTATCGCTTTATAACCTTCAACCGGGTTGCCTTATCCTGGGTCTTATCATGAGCTTTTTTACTCATCTTGGCATTCCTTTCTAGGCATGCTGGTACTACATTCAGCATGGATATAGAGATACATACAGGTATCGGTATAGGTGCATTCGCAGATGCAGATCACATGAGGATGGATATTCATCCTGGTTAAAATGCAGCTGGTATAATTCCTGAAAGTCGATGTATTCAATAAACTCATATATCGACAAGGCAATAAAGGTTGACATAGATACAGTTCAATATTCTTCACATTTGGTTGGGTCCAGATGAATTTCTGAAGCATTCCCAGCATTACGTATGGTGGTATTGGAGAGTTTCTATTACACAGAGTTCTTTATCGACTGATTAACTGTAGAAATAATATAGGACTGCTCTCCAAAATTCAGAGAAGAAAACATATTTAAATGAGAAAAGCTGTTGTAAGTTCCAAAGACAGACTATTTTAAAGCATCAGGTTATGAGGAAGCATTAAAAGGCAGAATCAACTTTAACAACTGAGAATCATTTTTATGATAGCCGTAGCTCGCTATGAAACCTATTCTACACACTCACTTAAATCATGATGGTTTTTGGTAATTCTCAGTTGTGCTAAGAATATCTTTACAATTATAAGAAAAGGAAGCAGTAAATAGACAGACAATAGTTTTACTTTAGACATTTTCTATGAAAAAGTTAGTCATTTGTAATTTATGTTCAAATTAAGATCTGAAGAAGAAATTTCTAACATTAAGGTCAATGAAAGGCAAATAGTTATTAGATATTTTCAGACACCATTTCAGAAAAGCATGGTACTTTACTGCGAAGGTACTAGCCTGGAAACCAGAAAATCTGATTTCACTTTGTAGGTTTAACTACAGAGTGGTGATATGCATTTCAGTTGTATATAGTTTTAAGTCTCAGGCTGAGATGTTTGATATATCTACTTGTCTGCCACACGATCTCAGCAACAAGTAAAGGCCTAGAATGTGTTCATGTCTGATACTAGAGTCCCCCAGCTCCTAGGACTGTACTTATGGCATGCTCAGGAACATATGTGTGCTGGAAGACGAACCAGCAGGGAAGTTGACCAGCCTGGTTGAACAGGGAGCTTTTGCTTGAACTCAGGGAAAAAAGAAGGGTTTACCACTCTTGGAAGAAGGGGCAGGTAACTCAAGAAGAGTATAGGGAGCTTGTTAGGTCATGCAGAGGGAAAATTAGAGAGGCAAAAGCCCAACTAGAACTTAGGCTGGCCACTGCTGTGAGAGACAACAAAAAATGTTTCTACAGATACATTAGCAACAAAAAGAGAGCCAAGGAGAATCTCCATCCTTTATTGGATGCAGAGGGGAGCGCTGTCACCAAGGATGAGGAAAAGGCTGAGGTACTTAATGCTTTCTTTACCTCAGTCTTTAATAGTCAGACAAGCAATCTGCAAGGCAATCAGCCCCCTGAGCTGGAAGATGAGGACTGAGAGCAGAATAAACCTCCTGTAATTCAGGAGGAATCAGTTATAGACCTGATTTGCCACCTGGACATCCACAAGTCTATGGGGCCGGATGGGATTCACCCGAGAGTACTGAGGGAGCTGGCGGAGGAGCTGGCCAAACCACTCTCCATCATTTACCTTCAGTCCTGGTCAACAGGGGAGGTCCCAGGCGACTAGAGGCTTGACAATGTGATGCCCATCTACAAGAAGGTCCGGAAGGAGGATTCAGGGAACTACAGGCCCATCAGCCTGACCTCGGTACCAGGGAAGGTTATGGAGCAGTTCATCTTGAGGGCGCTCACATGGCATGTGCAGGACAACCAGGGACTCAGGCCCAGCCAGCATGGGTTCATGAAGGGCAGGTCCTGCTTAACCAACCTGATCTCCTTCGATGATCAGATGACCTGCCTAGTCAATGAGGGAAAGGCTGTGGCTGTTGTCTACCTGGACTTTAGTAAAGCCTTTGACACCCTCTCCCACAGCATCCTCCTAAGAAAGCTGGTGGCTCGTAGCCTAGACAGGTGCACTCTACACTGGATTAAAAACTGGCTGGACAGCCGACCACAGAGAGTTGTGGTGAATGGAGTTAAATACAGCTGGTGGCCAGTCACAAGTGGTGTTCCCCAGGGCTCAGTATTTGGGCCAGTCTTGTTTAATATCTTTATCAATGATCTGGATGAGGGGATCGAGTGCTCCCTCAATAAGTTTGCAGATGACAATAAATTAAGCAGGAGTGTTGATCTGCTTGAGGGTAGGAAGGCTCTGCAGAGGCTGGATCAATGGGCTGAGGCCAATGCTATGAGGTTTAACAAGGCCAAGTGCCAGGTCCTGCACTTGGGTCACAACAACCCCACGCAGCACTACAGGCTTGGGGATGAGTGGCTGGAAAGCTGCCCGGCAGAAAAGGACCTGGGGGTGCTGGTCGACAGCTGGCTGAGCATGAGCCAGCAGCATGCCCAGGTGGCCAAGGCAGCCAACAGCATCCTGGCCTGTATCAGAAATAGCGTGGCCAGCAGGAGTAGGGAAGTGATGTGATTGTGCCCCTGTACTCAGCACTGGTGAGGCTGCACCTCAAGTGCTGTGTGCAGTTTTGGGCCCCTCACTACAAGAAGGACATTGAGGTGCTGGAGCATGTCCAGAGACGGGCAACAAAGCTGGTGAAGGGTCTGGAGAACAGGTCTTGTGAGGAGCGGCTGAGGGAACTGGGGTGGTTTAGTCTGGGGAAGAGAAGGCTGAGGAAAGACCTTATGGCTCTCTACAACTACCTGAAAGGAGGCTGTAGTGAGGTGGGGGTCAGTCTCTTCTCCCAAGTAAGAGGTGATAGGATGAGAGGAAATGGCCTCAAGTTGCGCCAGGAGAGGTTTAGGTTGGACATTAGTAAAAATTTCTTTACCAAAATAGTGGTCAAACATTGGAACAGGCTGCCCAGGGAAGTGGTGGAGTCACTATCCCTGGAGGTGTTCAAAAAACATGTAGGTATGGCACTTCGAGACGTGGTTTAGTGGGTATAGTGGTGTTAGGTCAAGAGTTGGACTTGATGATCTCAGAGGTCTATTCCAACCTAATGATTCTATGATTCTATATACTCAGCAAATGCATGTTACAGCTCATGTATCCCTTGTGCATTTGGGCCTTGGTGTCTCTCTCTTGTGCCTCCAAACAGTTCGTGCAAATGAGCAATTCCACTGAGTTCAGCAGGGATTATTCATCTGCTCACCCTTCCTTGAATACATCTTGACCCAGGCTTGTCAGTAGCTCTAATTTTATGAGGGTGTATTTATTTGAGTTTATTTCATTCCCAGAGAAATAATATTTGGCTGAGGGTGTGAAATGCCAGTTATTTTCTTTACTGAAATGGTGGCAGTAAAAATGAAAAGGTTGGGGAGGAATAGGTTAATTTTTAAAACCAGTTTTTAAGAGAATGTACAGTATAATGAAAATATTTCCTATTTCTGATTTGCACTGAAAAAAAAATAAATAGGCCAGATGGTCTGGCCTGTGAAGTACAAATTGGAAGGCTACATATGATGAGTCTTATGACAGCAATGTTAACATTACAAAGGCGTCCTTTACCATAAAAAGTCCGGTAACCATCAATTCTGATTTTTATGCTGATTAATATGTACAAACCTAGGACTGTACACAATTTGGTAGTATTTTACTTATGCAAAAGAAAAAATTCTATGATTGTGGGCTGTATTGTTAATCAGTTTCTCTCAAGGGCCAAAGCCAATTTTATGGTTTATAATTTTTTTCCTGCAGTGCCACCTGCCCAGACTAGATGGTCAGGTTATTTCCATTTCTTTCACCTCCTCAGAGGTTTGTATTGCTCCATACCGGTAATATAAGAACATCCTATTTTCCACCTCCTGCAGCCCTGGTACTCTGTATAGTTTATACTGTTTACAATTGATTTCCCACTGATAACTCCCATACGACCCAGTGAGCTGCCAGGCATGCTACACTGTAGATGCCTGATGAACTTCAGCTGCTCTGTCAGGCTCAAGCAGCTTGCAGACCATAGAAGTCTTTGCCCAGAGGAAAAAAAAACAAAAAAAAAACAAAAAAAAACCCCACACTTTCCCGATTCTCTTTATCTTTACTTGGTTAGCATCTTGCTGTGCATCATTCATCAGCCCGTTTTTTTCCCCCTCATATTCAAAAAAAATTCAAAAAACCTTTACAAGTGCAGTTAATCCTGTTTACTTGGATTCAGAAGCTGACAGAACAAGCACCTATTTAAAAAATGAGAGAGAAAGTTAAGGTTAATATTGAAGAGATGAACAAGTTCCCTGGTGGAAAAAAGAGGCTCAAGAAATAACTCGGTTGCTTGTTGTTCTTCTCCAGACATCCTGACAAGCTTGTTTTCTAATTGTCTCCCTCAGTTCTCATTTGTGTTACAGGGACAGCTGTACCCTCTTTTGCCCACTGCTTGTCTCCTAGGGAAAATATATAAGAATTACAAGGGTTGTGGTGTTGCAAAATAGGCAGTTATCATTAGCTTTGTCAGGCCATGAGAAAATATAAACCTTTTTTAATAAGAAATTTTTTCTTAAAAGTATAACATTATGGGCCAAGGGGTTCTTCCAAAAATATCTGGCTTTCATAGAAAACAAATACCAGTTTTCAAAATTAAAATTTAGCTTAGTGCAAAATTTTTTTGTAAAGGATTTTTTATTAAATATAAGAAAAAATCTTTTTTTGTTAAAAAATTATTTTAGTTGAAAAATTATGTTTTCATAAGTATAGACCGTGGAGGGCAGAAAAGTTCACCCATCCCTATACAATTGATACTGTGAGTTTACTAAATTAGTTAAGTTATGAGAGGATTGAGAAGAATGGTATGACTTAAATCTGAAAAAGTATTCGCAGAATCAAACTCAGCCAATATTCAGTTGCTAATATGAAGTGAAATTATAAACACACAAAAAGTTAAGCACATGCTTAACCACTTTGTGAAACTCTGATTTGAGTCCAAGCTCAAATAACAGCAAATATTTTTCTTCATATTTTGTGCATAGAATGAGAGACACCTGAAGGTAGCTGGTAGGTTGATTAGTATTTGAAGTAACAGTCTATTAGAATGTAAATTAAATAAGTGCTACTGCCTGGAAAATAAATGAGTTTTTAGCAACTGTCATCAGACCTGGATTCCACCTTCAACCTCTCTGAGCTCTCGTCAGCTGGATTCCAGCCCAGATGAAGTGGGCAGGAGAGCACAGGAACCTAATGAGAATAAATGGGAATTAGTTTAGCACTCTCACACAGCTAAATTATCCAAAGATTAGTTACCTGTTTGGGGCAGACTACCCAAGGATTTATTCAGCAGAGTGTGCAGGCAGAACTCCAGCATTTTAACCAAACAGGCATTTGCCATGGACTTAATAGGAAATAATTTGAATTGCATTAGGATTCTCCTCAGCAATACCTCCAATTCCAGCTTCTTCCTTGGAAATCTCTCGGATCCTAGCCTGTGTGGGAAAACATGGAACTGGTCTTAGTATGTGAATCGCAGCTTCCCTGTCCTTTCATCTTTGCATTTAAATATCCACTGCTCTTGTCAAGCAAAGCTTTGTGTGCAGCTCTGCAAAGACTGAAAAGTGGCAACTTTTCAGTCATGAAAGTTCAGAACAGGGCTGGAGATGTGTGCTGGGCACTGTGCTCTGGGCAGAGTTGTGGGGGGAACTCTCCTACAGCTGGGTCTGCGACAGGGAAGATGTAGACACAGCCTCACTGTCTGGCAAGGAGTAGCACAATGGTCACACTTGCACGTAGAGGGCACAGACCCCAACATGCCAGCAGCACCAAGAAGTCAGAGAAAGTGGTGGCTGTCCTGCCCTCTCTAGGAGGCTGTAGTGCTGTCTGGACAGGCACTAGACAATGTGATGTCTTAGCAAGTACTGCAGCGTGAGGTTGTGAGAAAGTGCTAGATGTCCATCAGGTCCCATCAGCTCAGTCCATTCAAACACCATCCCAAATGCAGGCATACATGTTGTACAGGGAAACATACTGAAAATGGAGGTCACAGTCCTGGGAAATGGAGTACAGTCCATAAGGTAGATTGCAGAGCTCCACTGACTTCCAACTTTTGTGCATGTATGTGTGAATTCTTTTTTTGCTAACACTTTCAACTGGTTATTCAGATGTACCTGAGATTTCATGTATAATCTTATACATGTCTGAGGAAAGAACTGTCAATTCAGCCATTGGTTCAGGTGCAGCCCTTAATTCAAGTGCAGTCTTATGCCGCAGACCAGAGTCCACGGTCAACCTGGAGTGAATATGAAGAGAATAACATCTTTCCAAAAGCCTATAAGGCTATGTGTTTCCCCTAGAGAAACATCTCTCTAATAACTGTAAGCATTTTTGATAACTAACATAAACTGATTTTCTCTTAATAGTTCATCTTCCAGCATGATTGGTATATCTAAGGGGTAAAACAAAGGCTCTTCTGAGTTGTTGAAATACAACACGAGCACAGGGCAAAGCTCTTTGTATTACTAAATTGCAACTCTTGGTGCTCATTAGGGAAAATAGTTTCCTGTTTGCTTTGAGCTAACGTAGTGCAGTGGGAAAGTGGATGAGAAAACAGGCCTCTGTCTGCTGTAAACCATTGAGTTTTACCCTCAACAGCATGGAAGTGCCTGCTGCCAGAAAGCTGAATAATGATTATTTTTTTGACAGAGAAAAGAAGAAGTACGGAACGTAATACACTATTATTCTTACTCTTCCTGAAAAATATTACCAAAGTTAAATTGTCCAGATGTTAAAGTGCGACCATGGGACTTGGGAGACGGGCATTTATTTTTGTACAATACCACAGGCTTCTTGGGTGACCTTAGGAAAAACTTTCTATGAGTAGCATTTTACATCTAAATATTTGTTAATATCTACACTCTGAACTTCAGACAGCTAATTTCAGTATGCTAAAATTTCGCTGTCAGCACCAGAGATGGCTGCCTCTCTTCACTGATTTCCAGGAAATTTCTGACTTTGAGCTTTTGAATGGCATCTAAGGTAGATTCCTATAGTAACTGAAGATAAATGGTGTGAAGAATCTCCTTTGGATTAAAAACCCATAAAAAAACTTAGGTTGCTTGTTCATCTGTTTCTAAAACTAAGTCATTATAACATGCATCTTACACAAAAGGGTAAAGATTCAGTATGTAAGAAAAGTACTTAGAAGTTTTAATTTTACAGAAAGAGATAGGGGAGGTTACGTTTGCCACTGATACACAACATCATAGGCAGGTTGTGCTCAACTCAAATTCTGACTAGGTGGAGCCAGCAAATCCATTTTGAAGCCCTCCCCTGAAATGGAAATAAATAATTAAAAAATTAAAAAGTTATTACCAAGAACGAACACAAGATTGATATAATTAAAATCAAACGGGCATTAGTGAGCTTTATCCAAATCAGATCAAACTGTTCAAGGAAAGATATGACTTTGACTGGGTACCAGCTAATAGAAATAGATTCCTTGTTGAGAAGCATGAGGGTAGAGCCAAAGGAAAGCAATAAGCCATTATTTCACTCCATGTGTACAGGTGAGATTAATTTCTTAATCTTTTTCAAAGCAGTCAGGTTGCTTATCATATAAATTTGTCATATAACAACATCATATTTTATCCACTAGAGTCTCTGGATAAGCATCAAAGCACCGCAGTCCTTCATCCCCCATTCTGCTACCCAGCCAGCATTCCCACCAGCCGACCGCCTGGTACTGCAGTCACAGTGCTGGACCTGCCACAGCTTCATATAACAGATAAAGGCAGGGTAGGTGGGATTTAGCACATATACAGCTGTGTGTCTCAAGAGACTTTGCATGAAACTTGACAAGCCCAACATGGGGAAGGCCTCCCCTAAAAGGTCCTCCCTCAAATTTATTGGGTGGTTGGTATGAAGGAAATCTTGAGCTAATGCTGATGGTTCTCTTGTCTTTATCTTCCTTGGCCAAAAAAAAAAAAACCCAATTTTTGGTTCCAATATCTAATTATCTAATCACTGATAAAAATCACTACTTTAACCAATACATTACTGTGATCACAGCCAGAAAACCAATGTTCCTCGCAAGGAGAGTCATGGACGGGTGAAGGAAGCTTTGCCTTTTCATAACTACTGCCAATAATAATCTAGTGAATCCAGTGAGCTCAAAGTGCCAGCTGTAGTTTCTGTCACCTTGAATCCAATAAAAAATGAAACTATGGCAAGGACTTGTCTTTGTTCTTTGCCCTTGGACACATTCACACAATAGAACTATGAACCATGGCTCTGATTTCTAAGCGCTATACACAAATAGCTGTTATCTGATTAGAAAGTAAAGACTAGGCTTATGTCCTTAACGTGAATCTGATTTTGCTCAGTTTTCACAATACATTCACAACCTGAATGAGAGAGAAAAGCGTACCTGGCAGAAACGCGATTATGACCTCTTTACCTTGAAAATATCATTTGAATTCTAAGAGCACAAAGGAAGAGAAATTAGGCCTGGTTTTTATCTTTACTTGAGCTTGATTAGGTCATAGAAAGTTCAGGTAATACTCATGCCTCACAGCCACAATCATCACAGCAGTAGAGAAGCTAACAGAACAGAAAAATGAATAGAAATTAAAACTTTTTAACAAATATTCCAGCTGCCTGATTGCAAAAAAAAAGGTTCAAAATAAAAACTGTCTAGCAGTATATCGACACATTCTGTTCTGATTAGCATCCAAATTATGTAAGACAGCAGCACAGACAGTGAAAACTATTACCTGAGAGCACTCCCCAGACTTAAGATGTTTTGAGAGGAAGGCTTTAATTTAAAAACTGTTATGACCATGCATTTAAAAATTTTAAATTATTGTTATCATGCATGAGAGTGCATAAACAGTCTTCCCTGTCTTATTTCTCTCTGATGTGACTAGGGTTTTCTGTTTGCTGTACTTTTTTTTAACTTAATGCCATTGCGAAGTAAGGTTGTCCACATAGACCAAAGAGGTTCAAAAGTCAAAGCTGGTATTTGCCACCATTTGCAAAAATTATTAGTGATAAGTATTGGGCTGGAGGGTGTGGGGCAGGAAAGAGAAAAAAGTTAACCAAAGACATTCTGGGGTGATTTTCCAGAAGTGACTGGCCATAGACTGTCTTTTTCAAAGACTCCCAAGCTGGAGGCCCAAAATTAAGGCACACAAAAACATTCTCTCCTTTCCCATATTGCCTTTATATCTTCAAGTTTTGACTCAGATTGTCCAGATTTCCCAATAGCCTGTTGAGCTAAAGGGCATATCATTATAGAGTTTCATGGGCTATGCAAAACCTTTAATCTACACAAGCAGATGGGACTATTCACGCTATTGGAGAGGCCACAATTGCACATCGCTTAGATTAGGTCAACCAGTTGAAAATACAGCATAAACAAAACACAAAAGAGAACAGGACTGACAGCTCTAGTAAGCTGTCAGCTGCAAGAAAGAGGCAACAGACACTTGGCTTAGAAAATCACACAGAGAACCGGACATCAGTGTGTTGGATAGAAAGATAAGTTTTCCCACCAGTTCTCTAAAAATACTTTACGTTTATATATGGTTTTGATGTCTGAGAATCTGATGTCTTTCCTGACTATAAATACGCTTGCACTATAAATATACTTATCTCCCCTGTAAAATGTTTTGAAGTCTTCTGATGAAAAGCACTAAATATGTAGCCTTCTATTTTTGGAGAAGCCTAAGGTGAGATAATGCTCTCAGCATTGAGATTTCATGGTGCTGTAGAGACAGTTGGCCTCACATCAAAGAGCTGTTTGCACATTAAAAAAATCCATCAATCCCACCGCTGCTGATCAAGGAAAACTGGTAAATCAGCTAGTAGCAAACACAGTTGGGGAAAGGAAAGACAACAGCAAAATTGCAACAAAGCAATGACATTGATTCAAAGATGGAGCACGAGTTCTTTCGTCCTGAGAAATTCAACATGCCAAAATGTCTTCACACTAGTCTTGATTTAGCTAATCCAAATGTAGACAGAAGTGACACCAGATGAGTCAGGCACACCGTCTGGACTCAAACTCTGAATTTGGAAGTGACAAACTCAAAAAAGTTTGCTTGGATATTTCATTTCAACAGTTAAAGCAAAAGCCAGATTTCCCATTTAGCTTTCAGACAACTTGCAGTTGAACATATCCAAAGGTTAAGGGGTTTGCTGAAGTGGTATGCTGCTGAGATTAAATAAAAATTATCTGAGAACTCCAATTTTAACCCATGTTAAGTTAGTGGAAAGGGCTAGCAGAGACATGTGGAAAGGACTCCTATGGAAATTGTGTGCAGTGGTTACTTTCTTCCATCCACTGAAATGCGTATGCTTAGGTTTCACCAAGGAAATGGCAGCTAACGTACATTCATTGCTAGCCAGTGAAATCTCAGAGAGCAGTTATTCCATAGTTACAATTGCTCAGAAGGTGTCAAGAAACAGAAAAAGACAGACCTCATTCTCTGGCAGATGTAGAGAGCCCTGATTCTAGCTGGACTGCCATGAAAGCACAACAGCGTGGTCTGTAAAAGGCCGGGCACAAGGCCTTTTGGCCTATTTGTGACTGCTAAGATGTATGTTTGTACAGCACCTCACACGGCACATGACTGAAAGGCTGCGCATTTCTGAATAAGATCTTACTTAGCAATCTTTCCCTCATGGTTTGTAAAATGATATTATGAATTTATTGAATAATATAATCTTCCTCACTGCTGAACTTGTTTCTTCTATTCCTTTCCCTTTTTGTTACAATTCTTTTACCCCGTAAATGCCTTACACTATGTCTATGTTAGGAAACAATATCTACACAAAATCAAACCAGGAATTCTCAGCTCCATTGAGGATTGCATTCCTATCCACACCCTAGCCTGTGAATATTTGGCTATGGCAGAGATGTATCTAATTGGGGTGTACCATTTTCAAAGGAAGTAATCTGATCTCCACACTCCATTTAATGTATTATTCCACTAATGTAATTCTTAGTGCGAAATCAGAAAAGTCTTTTCCGGGGAGTGGGTGGGAGGAAAAGAAATACAAACATGGTCAAGGTAAAATACTGTGACTAGTGATCTGAGACTTAAAAAAATAAAATTGTAGCCAAAAGGAGCATGCTGTATCATCTAATGGACAAAAGATTGCAGTTTAAGTATCTGAATAATTACTGTGTTTGGAACAAGAATGCACAATGTTTGATAATCCTTTCTGAATAATTGTAGTATTTCTCCCAGAATTTGTGTCTGGTAATTGACTACCCTGAAGGTTGCTATGGTAAACACTTAGCTTAGATAGCACATAGGGTAGGGAACAGATACAAACTAAAAGGGAGACTGGTGTCTGTAAAACACCTTATGATTTTTTTCATGTATATTAATTGTCAAAGATATTAACACAAGAAGAGAAAAAGGGACGACCATAACTAAGCTGCCTCTGCCTACTGATTTCAATGGAATTGCAAAGTCAGAATTTGATTTGAAGGTATTTACATCAGGATTAATAATCATTAAGTAATCATAAAAATATGCTTTTCTCCCATCTTGAAGTGCCTGCCACCTCCTTGGGAAACTGGTACTCTGACAGGATTTTCTTTTTCACTGACACAATCAGAGAGATGTCAAAATAATCTTATTCTTATCTCTATTATTGTTTATTACTGATGTCAGATAGATCCTTAGACACAAGCTTTTTGATGCTAGGCATTGTAGAAAACTGCAACAAAAATGTGCAAGGTAGATAGCAGAGGGATGGAGACACAGTTCAAGGAAACAGTAGGATAGTACCAGTTCAGCTGGGCATATAATGAGCATGACATGGTTGTATCCACCACGTGGCCTGCCTGTCTGTAATAGTTCTAGATATCACAACAAGATGACATTTACAAAGGATTTCAAAGGAACTAACAATACTCAGATTGGGGTGCTCAAGGGAGACCATCATCTGGATAGAGCTGTTCCTGACTGACACCGCAGTGAGTAAAAGGCACGTCAGCCACAACTTGTTTAGACAAAGTCTCTTCACAAGACCTGGCTTGGGCTTAACGATAATGTATGTTCAGTATTTGATTATTTATCTCAGATGGCTTTTGACAATCTGGAAAGGAGATGGAAATTTTCTGGACAAGTCTCCTCTATTTTTTAAACAGCCATCATTGATTTTAACCACCTCTAGTGTGTGTTTACTGCCCAATACAGAAGCTTAGGGGAATAAGCTAGTTTCATTGGCAATGTGGACAGAACAGATCCATAAGAATACCCTCTACACTAATTCCAAGATTTAACCCATTTTAAACAATTCTTTTTGTGAGCCTCCTCCTGTAATGAACTGTAGCTGGGGAAAATAGGTAAAAAGTTATTCAAGTTTACGGCAATTGCAGGAATTCTTTCCAGTATCTTCTTGCTCATACGAATGGATGTAGCACCAAGTATCACAGGAGCACAAAAAGAAGAGATTAAAGATAGCCCCCAAAAATGGCAGCAGAAGGTGATCAATAGCCTAATTTTTAATGAGAGATTAGAAATGTAAGAAACAATACTGTGTTGATGACACATAAGTAGCCAAAACAAATCATAAACCTAAAAACTGAAAAAGGAAAGAGCCACTCCATGAGCAGTGGAAATATTGGAGGCAGGTTTCCCATGCACTGGTGTCCTGTGTCACTGCCCACTGCAACTGCCTGCTCCTGCCTGTTCCTCGGCACTTCCAAAGCCATATCCTGAGCCATCTCACTGACCTGTCCTCTCAGCTTCTCCTAAACACCTCTGTTTCTGTCCCCACACACACGTGTCTGTTCAGTAATTTATTTATATAGTGCCCATGTGTTTTGTGGGTGTGAAGCTGCGTGCATTGAGACTGTTTCTGAGCTATTTGGTGTGTACTGGTGAGCTAGGAGGCAGACACAGCGTAATGAACTTTCACTGTGGCCATTCCCTACACAGGAGTGAGGATGTAGGGCTCTCTCCTCTGTACATGACCGATTTTCACCAGTTGCACAATTTTCAACTTCCGCATAGTAATGCTAAGAAAGCCTGATATAAGGCATTGATATACAGCTCTAAAACAGATACAGTCCTTTGTTATATTCTCACTTAGGCCTGTCTTCCACACAAGGAGAGAAACACAGGCGATTTAAATCCATACAGGGAATAAAACCCCCTAGCTCTCGTTTTCACAGGTGTCAGCAGGTGCATTGGAGTCAGATCCCCACTGGCTTTCCATGGACTTAGGCATGCCAGACAATTTTGTTCTATTACAGTCTATTACTAATTTACAGAGAACACAGGCTTTTAGATGCTTCACTGAGCTATCTTATCCTGTCTGCAAGTAATAAGTGGATTCCTCTCTTTTTTCAGGAAAGTGACATTTTTATATTAATTTTATAAACAAAATCCTTAGTGGATATAAATATTTCACCTGTAGCTTTCCTCTTTACTCCCCTTGTTCCTGAGAAACTTGTATTGCTTATTGTTCATGAAAGGCTTGTCAAGATGAGAAGCCATCGCAGAAACATTTCAAAATTTCCCCGACAATTGGCTCATTCATAATCTAATTGCGCCGGCAGGCAAGAAACTCCAAAAGTCCCTCGATGTGCCATGACAGTTTTTACACGGATCTTGACAAAACTTGCCAAGCGATTTTCACAGCCTTGAAGTTTCTGTCAAAAGAATAGAGAGAGGAATGAGAAACCCAGGGACTTTGACCACATGAAATGCAACTCAATAATTTTTCTTCCTCCAAGCTGAAGTGCTAGCCTAAAATTGACATGTGAAAGGCACACAAGGAGAGATATTTGCTCTTCTGAGAATATCTTCTTTTCAGAGCTTAACTAAGGTCATCCTGGCTTCAAGGTGTACAGGGAAATGAAGCCCTTCTAAGCTATTATTCACACTGTAGGTAAAAAAAAAGGTTTATCCTGCATCAGAGGAAAGGTCCACCAGTATCCTTTTCCCAGTAGCACCTGCTAATGGGTGTATAAAGAGGAGGATAAGTATAAAGCAAGAACAAGCACCACTTACAAACCGGTCTCGCTTCTATAGACACAAGTTTCTTTTCCAACAGTCCTGGTAGTAGGGTTTGGAGGGGATGGAGGATGGGAGAGCAACAAAAGTATTTGTCTTGGCAAGAAAGCCAAGCCAACTGGTTTCCTTGCTCCGTAAAATCTTTGCTGAAGGGGAGGAGGGCAAGTGTGGGGGGGTGGGGGGGCGGGGGAGGGTGTCTTATAGCCCACAGGTCTTGGACTTGACCCTAAATGGTGACAAATGAAGAAGCTTATTTTCCTCAGACCTATTGTTTCTAGCTGTCTCTCAGTCAAATAAGTTTGTATCATCTACAGACATGTTACATTTAAGTTGCCCTTTTACATGTTTTTTTGATGCCTACTAAAAGCAAAGTTACATACATATAAAATGACTACACTATCTGGGGGCTATATACTGTTTATGCCTTAAACATCTGATCCGAAATTTTATCCTTATTGCTTAATATTTTAGGTCTTAATACAGAAACAAAGAGTTATTGCTGAAAAACAGAGTATGAGAATGAATGAGTTCACGCTGCTTTTGCCCATCTCCCTTCAATTTACTTCCATATTGTAACATATTGTGCAAGCTAATATAGATTTTCAAACCCACAAGAAAAGGAAGCGCAAATAGGAATACTTACCTACTGTGTTCATGCTAGAAGTCTTCTGAAGCCCTTTTGAAAGCTCTTTGTGGGTTTGAGACACTTAAAAAAAAAAAGAAACAATACCATCTGGAGTAGACAACAAAACAGGCATCAAATTTGCCACTTTATGACATTGAATACTATAATCAATGGAAATCTCACATTAGCATCAGAGCAGGTAGATTTATATGATCACTTGGTTGCTATGTTAGACTTCATCATGCTTAACAATAAAAGAGCTTAAAGCTGCCTCCTCCAAGATGGAAGGATGCAATCTTTCAGTGATACTAGTCATTTAGGATGCATTTTTCAAGAAGATGACAAAAATCACAGAACTGAGGAGGTTTAATATTTTCATTAGGAGACTTCTCGAAAGAAAATTCCGTCTCCCACCTCTGAACAAGTAGAATGAATTTTTCTCTGGAAGGAGAGGGCTCTCTCTCCTCTCTCAACTAGTCAGGGAGTGAACAGAAAGTTTAGGCTTGATGCTGGAGTTAGCTGAAATGACTACCCCAAGATACCTCTTTCTACCCAAACCCTTTTCCTGCTTCTGCATATGGAGACTTCTCACAGTCTCACTCGCAGATGACCGTGGCCTCCTTCCAGGAACATTTCCTTTTGCTAGTATTTATACTGCATAGAAAAACAGTGAAATGGCTCAGGAGGTGGCTCTGAAAGTGACAAAGAACAGCATTATGCTATCAAATACGCCTCTCAAATGACTTGCGATTTAAATGATTTAATGATATGGGGTTGCCATATCATTGGCTGGACAGATTTGGTCAAATGCCTTAACAGCACTCACCAACATTAATACCAATTCCGAGTGGCTATTCAATTCCATGTTCATAGCCCTTGTTATTCAAGTTGCTGTGTGACTGTCAGAAGAAAACAGATTGCTGTTCATTTTAATCAGTCAGATCACAGTTTTATGGAACGTGCCTGTTTGATGTGATTGCATCTTGTGCAACTGAGCGGAATGAGACAAAAAGAGCAATTTTATATCACGTAGATAATAACAGATGCGCCCCTCAGAATTCATTATAGAAATCTGTTTTGCAGCCGTATGTTCCACTTCATCTGAAATCCTTTTGTTCTCATCAGCCTTTTCCTGTGTGAAACTACCACTTTGAATTTTGCAAGCATCGACTAATCGAATCTGATATTATTTTGACTATATCCTTGGATCCCCTGCTAAATATTGAAAACTAAAAAGTCTAGTTTTCCATAACCTACTAAAATAGCCTCTGGGTAGTCACTGGTTTGTAAAGCACCAGATATATTTACCCTCTATACTATTATATACCCTTTAAATATCACTCTCTAATTACTGAAAAAAAAAAAAAGAGAGTCTTAGCAGTAAACAGTTTTTAAAATATTTTGTTTCCTTGGCTTTTTCTTCGTCAGCCTAAGCCTTCAGGGTGAGCACAGCCCTACGAAATCTCAGCTCAGCCTTGGTGTCATTTTAGTTTAAGGTGTATTCAAATCTATAGCCATTCTAATTCCCTTAGGACTTCTATGTATGTGTATGAATCAAAATTACAGGTATCATATGCTGCTTCTTTTCCTCGTAACCTTTTTTAAACACCTACGTGACTATGCTGACTAATATGTGTTTTATTGGCTTGATCCTTAGCTGATGTATATTCAAGTGGCTCCACAGATTTTAATGGAGTTATGCCAAATTACATTACTCCAATGGTTTGGCTGAAATCCTATCCCCTTTGACATCATTGGCAAAGCTCCCGTTGTCTTCAGCAAAGCAATTATTTCAATGTATATGCTCGGCATATAGAGACCCTCCCCAGCGGAAGGTCGTGCAGTCAGGCGAGTGGTAGGATGCCTTAGTTACAGGCATCACATGCATCCTCTGAGGTCTGCAGGAGGTCAGCACTAAAACATGAATTTGTTGACTAGACAAAAGAGGGAATAAAGGAAAAGTTGGACAAATATGAATTAACTTTTGCAAAAATCGTCCAAAGATGTTTCAGTATAAATTTACACATTGACTCAGAGCATTTCCTTACTTTTCTTTGTCTTCCTTATAAAGTCCCTGGCTTCCTCAAATATCTCCCTTTATCCTCCCTGTAATTAGAAATCATAATTTTCTTTGGGTCAAGCCTACAGGCGTATATACATCATAAAGTTGGTAGGTCAAGCACTGGGACCCAGTCATCTCTCTGCACCCACTCCTCACAACCTGCCCATGCAGTGCCCGAATTTCTGTTCAAGGGCACCTTATAACTCCCCCATCCTTCCCTCATGTTTCTGTGAGCCACATCACCTGTTCTTGAAGGCCCTGTTTATTTTCTGTATACATATGTCTATAGCATCCACAATATCAGGACTTTGCTGGGTTGTATTTCCTATCTCTCTATGTCTCCCTCTATGACACCTGCATGAGGTTTCCACACCCATAAATCTAGTTCTTGGCATAGGGCCTAACCTCCGTAATCATCATCACCTTCTACCCATGCTTCTGTATGAATTCTTGATAAGGTACTCTCTGTACAAGCCCTCCCTCTCCCTAAATCCTTTCTGTTTTCCTACTTCACTGTAAGACCTCAAGTCCACATCCAGCTCATGGTACATCAAAGGCTTGATTCTTCGGCCTGCATTCCCATAGGATGCCTAATAATCTTGCAGCATAGACTGGTAGAGAAGGTAACTAGATAATTAAATTCTCTTCTGTTCTTTTTTCAGCCCAACTAAATATCCGATATATGACCTTGGGCCTCCAAAATCTGCTACATCTGTTTACATCTATTTAGACTAAATTTACTAAGATGAGGCTGTAATGTAGGTTTAAACAGTGTCTTGCACAATCAGATCCTGATCTGGGAACAATTTTGAAATCAGAGAAGTATTTTCATTCACTTAAAAAAAAAGTTGTGGGGTTCTTTTTATTTGCTTGGTTTAGTTTGACTTGGCATTTTATTGGAGGGAGGGATTTGTTATTGTTGGGGTTTTTTACTGTTTCATAGAGACACTCAAATCATCTTTTTTCCTTTGTTTGAAATTTTCTCTTTCCTCGGTGTGGACAGCAAATCAAAAAGTCAATCACTCAGACAATACTAGCTAGCTTTTCTAAACTCCATTGAAATACCAACAATAATAATAATAATAGATTTCCAGCCCTATTTCAGCAGAGGGTGTCACATACTTAAGCTATTGCCTTGTTAGACTAGAGGTATGCTAGATGATAAAAGGACTCTCTCATGCATGTTTGAAGAGAGCAAGGATATTTCTATTTCTTGTAAACCTGGAGGAGCCTGATAACACAGACTTTTTTAATCTGAAAGATAGACTTTCATCAAGTGCAACTTTTGTATCTTGAGAGACAGATTTTGAGGTTCTGAAATGTCAGAAATACCTACCAGTGAAAAGAAGGTGTAAATTACACTTGTGTTAACAGTTAAGGGATAGATGCAAAATCCATCTCATATCAAAATGTTATGAACTGTATTGCAGGCCTAATGTTGCTTTGTGTGTGACATTAATGCAATTGAAAACAAATTGACATAAAAGCCTAATATAAACATTACCAGCCAAGGCTTAAATACAGGCAGGAAGGTTATCATTGACAGTGTGGATATAAACCTATCAGTCTTATATTAGTATTATAAATAAAAAGGTTGTTAATTTAACAATGGCCATATATATATGTATTTAAGTAATGTCAGTGCTTACACATTGCCAGCCTTTGTATCACCATTTATATGGGATCTCATAAAGCAGACAAATACTTCCTGTTAACTTTTAGGAAATGATAGCGCAGGCATGACCATAAACATGATTCTGCTGCATAAATCAGGTCTGTACATGTGTAGATTGCATTGGTAATTTATAAATGTAAATGTAAACAAAAATAGCCTGGCCATGTGTCAAAAACACGAACGTAATGAAAAACAGGCACTGGAAATCATAGCCAGGTTCTACAGGTGTGTGGTGTTAGAGCATAGAAGGCCAAATAAATTTTTTTGTAAGTGATGTTCATGATGCTCAGGCCTCAAAGTTCTCAAGGAGTGTATATTAAGGACAGAAAGGTATACAATATGATCCTCCCAGGTATCGCTCAGCTCTATTATTTTCTTATGAAGGCCTGGTACTACCACAGTCAATGGGCACTTTTGAGAAGAGATTTGTTATTTCCGTGGTACCAGCATTCATTCTACAACACATTTCTTGCTTTTAGTCAAGGCCACTTACCAGGGGCCTTGGGACTATGGAAACATCTAATGTTTGAGGAGTTGAGACTGACAGTCCAAAGAGACCCAGGTGCATAATCTGCATGGCATCATGTTTCTCATGCGCAAGAAAGTTCAGATTTGCTTTTGAAACCGTGCCAAAAGCTGACAACCTCACTCAGCTGTCCTTCCATACCGTCTCACGTAAGGACCTTTAAAAGGGATGGGGGGGAACTACATATGCACCAAAGATTTTGACTTTTGTGCTTCACTCTTAAAAATAATGATGCAAGGCATCAGGGCTTGTTACCACAAACAACATCACTGGCAGACAGCTTGACTCCCAGGCCCTCTTCTGTAATCATAAGACAGATTTCTCTCCATTAAAGCTAACCATCCAATTTTTCATACCAACTGCACAGGAGTCAAAAATGCTTGTAGCTCTGCCTCATCAGTACTGCTGACTCCTGTTTTGAAGAAATCTTCACTTACCCACCGCAGAACAGCACTTTATTGCTCTGTACAGAGAATTAAATAATTGAACAAATATTATACCACTCCCATAACTGAGGTATTAATGTTGCTTTAAGGAATGTGATGTTTCCTGCCGAGAAACCATCTGTTGAATGAACTACGTGAGACTAAAATGAGGCTAAAAAGAAGACTGCAGATATGATAGCTCCAGATTGGAAGCTTCTTGGTACCATGGGAATGCTAATCAGTGTTGATCCTGACAGCTGTAGGTGTTCAGCTCCCAACAACTAGTAACACGCTCTCATACCTTTTTTTTTTTATCTTTTTACTTTTTCAAGGGTGAAGAGAAATCTGGAGCTACTTGCTCAGCATATTTAGAGAAGAGTAAATTAAGGAGACAGAACAGTTTCTCTGATAGTGTTTTAAATGATACAATGGTGGATACTGGGAGAAGTGAACTTCTGATCACCCACGAGGACAATTTTTGAAACTCAAAAAATGTTAGAGATTTTTATGTTTGTTTAATCTTTTAAATATACATTTATACTTCCAGGTTTTATCAAGTGCAAGGATGAGACATGCATTTGGATGTCTGGAGAGGCTCTTACATTTTCTTTCCACTCCAGTCTCCCACAGTGCTATCGGTTAGACGGCATCCCCTTCTTTGAAAAAGAATCTCTGTGTATCTTAATGCATGTTTGCAAAGGCATACCTGGACAACAAGGGCACAGAACTTCAGGCATCAAAGTGTCTCACTGACTTCTGACTGATCCTACAGGCAAAGCATACCCAGAAAGCATATAAGGATGCAGGAGAATTGTAGTCGTTTGCCTGTCCCCTTCTTTTACCTTGGATTGATGGTTTTGCAGCAAAAATACAGAATTTTGTGTTAGATTCCAAACTGGTCAATTTCTTTGACTATTCCACCATAATTAAATCAAGATGATTTATTCTGGGATCCTGAGATTATATCTGGCTCTGCTCTTTATGATCTTTCTGCACCTTACTTTTAATGTTTGTACAATATGGGTAGTGATATTGAACTTTTGAGATCCTTGGGAGAAATGTGCTACATAAGAATGATGTTTTATTGCTGTTGAAAGTCTGAGAAGACATTCAGCAACTTATCCTGGGCTGAGATCTCACGTATGACTTCTCTGTTTATTTGTGTCACCTACTAATGATTACAAATTAATAAAAGAAGTCTCTTTCAGATTCCCCCTCTAAACAAACTTGAATTCTTTCAGCAAAGCTATGATATCCACTAGTTAACATAAACTTAAGACTGTAGAATCTTCTCCTAAACATCCTTGACCAGTTACTTCCCTTTAGTATTGCTAAGAGGAGTATCACAAGATGAAGTAATTTAAAAATTCCTATCTTGTACGGAAAGCTGAAACAGTGATTTTTCCCCTCCAGTGACAAGAAGTAGTTTTTTGGTTTTTTTTTTATCAGCCCACCCCAGTACCAGTGCAATCAGATGGTGTTACTATGGTGTGCTTTCACAGTTGTTTTGACTGACTGTGCATGTTGGAGCTTCTTAATGTTGACCTAGTTCTTTGATTGAAGTCAAATAATCATCAGAGAAAAATAAGGAAATAAATAAAAAGGAAAAAAAAGTGGGAATATTTGTAAGGCCCACTGAACCTAAGGACTATACAAGGTACAGGTGGTAAGGAGTTTGCCACAAGTGCCAACCCCCAGAATGTATGCACTATGGCCTAACTCTATAAACCTTACTCGCGCAAAATGTCTCTGAAAGCAGTTCAGGGGGATGTTTTCCTGCAGGTAGAAGAGGACTGAGGGAGTCCCAATTGATTTCATTGATGTGTCATCTGCACAGTATCACACAAGAGGATGGGAGACAGTTACTGTGTTGTCTTCAAGTCATTTTCCCCTGCTCCAGTCACCACTGAAGCTACAGCCAGTCTTGGGAGGGGTTTGGTATGTATGATTTACATGCAGTTTCCATGAGCTGAAGTTGATGGGAGGGTACTCCACACAGATGTTTTGTTCACAGCAAAACCCTTTCTCGTTGAGGCAGAACCCTGTGCTACATGTGATGATCTAAAATGTCAATGGGAAAAAGGAGTTACAGACAGCAACACCCAGTCAGCAAAATTAAAAAGAGGTATTCACAGCACAGGACTGTAGCTATCTAAAATCAACATAATAACCTTCTACAGCAAAAGAATAGAGCAGGATGTCCAAAACTTGGTATTATGAATACGCCCCTTGTAGTTCTTACAAAAATGTATATTACAAAGTCAAGTGAGTAAATAAACTGATCTGCCATGAACAACAAAAATGGCCCCAGGGCTTTAGACCTCATTAACCTAGATTCAAACCATAGTGATGAATTCCATTCTTAATTGATTCTGCAAAGATTCCTAATGAGCCTATACAAGGAGGGATCTTGAACATAATGGATAGCTTTTGAAAAAATCAACAACAATAAGGGAGAGGGAAAGGCCATCATTTAAACATCTTTGTAAGTAAATGGAAAAAACTGGGGGTGTGGAAGAATACTGTGAGGATATATTTCTACCCAAACCAGAAAGTGTATCATAATGTGTATTTTCCTTTATTTATGAAAGCAAAAAACATTTGTATAATAGAAAATGAAATGTGGTAGCGGAGTGCTGCAAGATTTATGCTTAGTCAAATTACAAAAGGTTGTCAAAGTATCACTTATTCCTTTCACAAATGGAGGATTCAAACTTTAAAATGTAACCCGTCACCACACTGCAGAAACGAAAATAAGAGCATGCAGCCTCTGAAATATCAATGACTCAATTCTACCAGATAAGAGTTTCCATCAGCTTCAATACTGTTACTATCATAATACCAGCAATCCCGAATGCTCATGACCATGTAATCAATAGTTTTATATCTGGCAGCCCATCCCATGACTTGGACCAAAGCTAGAGCCCATGGACACCCTGCATATAAACTTAAGTCTGGTAATCAATTTGAGATTAAGAGGCTGCATAGAGTAAGATGCAGTGTCAGCGCATCTCTATAAAGCATTGCTTTTGTTTTCCTCAGAGGTAAACTCCATTTCCATAGGGAAATTCTCTCTTCTTTTCGTCATGGTAGGTGAAGAGGAAGCATCGCTGCTTAAGGTTATTTCTCTCTCGTGGAATAAATTCATAGTTGTTACATCTTAGATTTGGCTAAATGAGATCTGATCAGCCAAACTGTAAATGTACAGAAATTTACTCATCTCATTTGTGTATGTGTTAAGAGGTCAAGGAGAAAATCTCCTGGATATTTGCTTTCTAACCATTCTGAGTCTTCTGGTCAAGCAGCTGGATATCTTCAGGAAAACTGTTGGAAAGCACACAAAAACTATCAAATGCTTCAGGCTTTATACATTAGTATAGGTTACCAGCCAAGCTGAAATCAGCATTTAAGCACCAGCCTGTAGACTCTTAATTGAAGCTAGTGAATTCAAACAAAGGATTTGCACAGTGCAAAACTTTACTGAGGATCAATGCCTATGCTAGAGTCAAGACCAAACCTTCAATAGAGACATATCTCATGAGCTGCTGTCTTCCAGATCTAAATGTATCCCACGAGAAATGCACATGAATAATGGGCTCTGATTATCTCTGAAGCAGCTCCAGTCTATCACAGGGAACCTTAGTGCAAATGTAATTATTATGGTTCCTTCTGTTTAAATTTCTTTCCTTCCCCTGTCCTGGTCCCTGGAGGGCCATGTAAAGAAAAGGCAGAAAGATACCAACACTGTTAGGATACTGTGAGTAAAACAGGAAAAGCACCCAACATGAGTTGTTTCCTCATGGGCAGTGAGCAAAGATATTAAGGAGGGCAGGGAGCAGTTCCAGATAGTAAATAAAATACTAGGAGTATAATGAACACTGCAGATTTTATGATCTGGCCATTTTTTCATCTAAAACAGTGAAAATCACCTAAAACAGTGTGGAGGGTAGAAGATATTTATGGAGGGTAGAAGAAATTTAATGCCTTAATATAATGATATTATTAAACCACTGATAACCAGGAATTGTACCTTTATAATTTTTCTTCTTTTGCTCACCTACAAACTAAGTTAGCAATGAATGAAGCCTATTAGTGTTCGAAAGATGTAGGGTAGCATACAAAATAAATTGCAAGGTGAAGGTAGTAAGCAGAAATGGAAGATCACAGCTCTATCTAAATTGGAGGACCTTGCAGCATGTCTTAGTTCCCAAATCAGGGTGGGAAATCCAGCCATGACTAGACTGCTAGACCTGTGTGTAGACATAGACACATACAGACATTTCACTTTCCTGGTCCAGCATCCAGCATTATTTCACAGAACAGAAGCCGAAGAAATTTGCTTGGCAAAGCAACCAAGGCAGCAGGAGTCTAGGCACAACCTTAATGGGCAGAGTAGTCGATAGCTAAACCGTTACAGCATAACCAACCTGATACAGACAGCCCCTGAAGAGAGTGATGGAAGAAATTCCTCATTCCCACAGGTGAAACGGGGAGCTGTTGAAATCTCGCCTCCCTCCACTCCCAGTATAAACACAGCAGGTGAAAGACAAGGCTAAGATCAGTGTTCATCTCAGCAGTTTACCTCATCAAGGTCTTTAGCAGATATAAGTTTAGATGGTTACAAATCAGGACAAGCCATGCCTGGTCACCTCTATGTTCTCGAATTTTGTGGTATTATATTTTATTACGTCCATTCTCCTTGCTTTAATAGAAAATCCCCAAACTGTATTACTCCTACTCACAACGCAATTCAGTAGGAGCAGGGCTGTTTGGTTTGGGTTGGGTTTTTTCATTTAACTGATAAATGACAATGATATGTATTTACCATGAACATACTTCTACCATCTCCTTGGCTCATGATGATACAATGATTTGCACTGATTTGGGGTCAGACATAAGAACAAGTTATTGCATTTTAGCTGGCCCTCTGTAACTTTCCACGTGCATCCTTTTAGCCTTCAGTTCATCTCTCTTGGCCCCCTTTCACTTAAAAAATCAGTATATTTGAATATTTAATCTGAATGTTTACATTTTTTCTGAATGTCAGAATTTGGAAGGAAATGAAGAACAAAAACACATCGACTTACCATAAGACTGTTTTGAGTAATCACAAACCAAACATGTTTTTGGTATGTGACTGTTTACCTGTGTTTTGAGACTTTATTAACTGAAGATTGTAAAGTGCTTAGCGGTCCCTGGTTGGTAGGTAGTTTATACCACACTAAGCTAAAACATAAATAAGAATAAAGTACAGGTATATGCCATATCTGGAGAATGGTCTCCAAAGAGGGAAAATCGGGGGGATTGATTTTTATGTTTATAAAAGTCAGTGGGGAGTTCTGCTCTAAAAATCAGTGGCATGTGCAATGAGCTCACGCGGATGGATGGGGAAGTTAGTGTGCAGATAGATGTAGATTTACAGCCCACAAGGTGTTCCGCAATAACTTGCCATGAGGGTTTTCTTAGCCTACACTGAGGATGCCTCTGTGTGCAGTAGCCTAATAAACTATTTTGCACTTGGTCTCTATTAGATAGGTTTCTTGCACCAGCTGACACACCAATTTCTACACATTACCTTTTCTGTAATGATAAATCCTGTAACAATGTCTGGGCAAATTACACTTAGGTCTCTTTATATTCACCAAATATGTAGTCAGGCTGGCAGTACAAGCATATAAAATCCGATTTCCCTCTGCCATAAACTGGAATGCTTCCCTAGAAGCCAAGGCAGGTCTAGAGATTCAGATCTGCAGCAAATTCAGCCTGGTTACCACGGTATGGCCACTGTAGCACTGCACAGTCTCTGAGCATCCTGCAGTTTTCTAGAGAAAAGGTCTACACGGTGTGCAAATTTAGGAAACAACAGTAGTTTTATACACACTGAATGCCATGAGCAGCACAAGTCGTCAAAATAGGAAGGTCCCAGCCACCCCCCTGGGAGGAAAAGCAAATCAGCCACAAGACATAATCCTGTGCCCTAAGGTAAATCTGCCCCAGGAAATTTCACACTGGTTCTCTTCCAGGAGGAGTTTTCCTAAGGGTAAAGGAGTCTGTGCAAAGTTTTGCTAAGTCAGCTGCTGCCAGACATTTGCCTAGAGGGGTCTGCAGGGCAACCCCAGTCATGCAAGTTTAATCAGGCTGAGTTCTCCAGTGGCAGGTGCAATACTCCAACGCATTGTGCCATCCTCTGGCAGGTCAGTGTATAAAATACCACTCGATGCAGTTTAAGACCAAGAGGAAAAGAGAAATCTCCTATACCCATTCTTGAAAATAACATTTTATTTAATTTTTTTTTAAAAAAAAAAAAAAAAAAGAAAAAAGAAAAAAAGAGAAAGTTTGGCAGCCAGAAGTGCCAGGCTAGTGGAGACACACTGTCTGCACAGCAGCTTCTCCTGGTAACAGATCTTAAAAGCTTCAACAATGATCTGTTATTCTTACAAGACACAACAAAGCTCCCAACAGGCAGAGAACAGCAGAATTAATGGATTGGAAAGTGAGAGTCTAATGTATGAGCTTTCAAGAGTCTCCTAAGACTAGCAGCCTCATTGTGCATATTCCATAAGTTACTGCTATTGGGTTTTGGGTGTACGTGATACCATCAGTGAAAAAAAAAGCACAAAGGTCAATATAGCTGCAAACTAGCTCAGAGCATCTGGGTAATATTTCTATGGAAATCCTTTAACTCCAAGAGAAACAAATATTATTTACACAACAAAGGGCTTAAAAAATACCCCAGTAAGCAAAAGTCAGCTCAGTTCAACTACTTTACAGTTAAATCATTTTTTATTGAATTCAAGTTTCATGGATCATTAGAGAGCCAGAGGCAGAATTCCAAGAGCTGCTTTGGCCTAATGAGTCTTGAGCAAATTGTTTTCTTAAGGATCCCATGCCTTCTTTCTAGGCTCTGAAAAGAAACTATGTTTTATGTAATTTCTCTCTTTTTTTCTTAAAAAAAAAAACCCTCAAGCTTTTTAACTGAATGTAATTTGTATCAGGTGCAATAGGCTGTAGGTAGTGTGCATTTCTTTAACCTTTTTTTTATTGTGACTATAAACTCCCAGTACTATAGAAAAGGTATTGACACCTGCACTTACTTTCTTATGGCCAAATTATGCACTTTTTGTATAGTGAAAACCTTCTGAGGTCAATAGCTTTAAACTCCCTGATTTCACAGGCATATGCTGCTTTGCGTCCTCCAAGAACCTACCATTATAAATCAGTGCAACCATTACTCCTAATGCCCTGATGTTGGAAAACAAGAGAAGGAAGTTTAATCTATCGAAAACCTTATAGCTGATAAAATTTGCCTCCAAAGAAAAATACTTACTAAGAAATAACCCTATCACTTTAACAGGCAAATGGAGAGTGAGTTGAAAGTTAATACTTTCCATACCAGAGAAGAAACATTTGACATCATCAAAATCCCTTCTAACATCATGTCCAGGGCATGCC
Organism: Leptosomus discolor; assembly: GCF_034619465.1. Taxonomy (NCBI): domain Eukaryota; kingdom Metazoa; phylum Chordata; class Aves; order Leptosomiformes; family Leptosomidae; genus Leptosomus; species Leptosomus discolor. The sequence continues at coordinate 14,776,260 of NC_141395.1, read as the reverse complement.
AGTATCTGCAGGCAACAGCACAGAAGGGACTGACAGGACTAGCAGCACATCCAGCCACCCATAACTGCCTAGCTCAGATGCCTGGACACTTCTTTGCAGCTGGGTACATTGGGGGCTAGTGTATGGTGCACAGCCAGCATGAGCTCTGAGTTCATGCTTTGGGTTTACAGTCAGATATCTTAATTGCTCTGCTGTTGTGTCTAATACATCAGCAAACAGCCTGTCCCTGGATCAGTCACCCTGAGAAAAGTATGCCAATCTAGGCAGAGAGCTCCTTCATCAAAAGAAAAATACCTCACTAGGAAGTTACCATTAGCAGTTGTCTCAGACTTATAATTGGAGGGTTTACTTTCTAATGTCCACACAAAAAAAAAAAAAGAAAATGTTTTTTGCTTGAGTGCAGTGAAGTTTTTAGCACTGGCTTGCTAAATGGATGGGCTGAATTTTGTGTTTCAGAAAACAGAACGAGCAGCACAGCAAGAGATACAGCAGCTTGTGTTACAGTTCATCTACTGTTAATCCAGTCATTTGGTCTGAAAAGCCAATCAATCTTTGTAGCTGATTGTTGTGCAGCTAGAATTGGCAAAAAATGTTCTCATAAACTAGCCCAACAACGAGGATTTGAGAGAGACAGAAATTATGTGTCTGCAGAGTCAAATTTGGCGATCACTTCCAGCCAGGGAAATAGGAGAGAAAGCCGTTTCAGAAATAAGCATTAATTTCTCTGCTCTGAATGGCCAGTGGCATGCATGGACAGAGCGGATCAGTCTTGCGCTCAATGTAGTCCCTACAGTACATCACCAGCTCACAACAGAGACCCCTCTGAGCTGCCTCTCATGAAGCCCTTTGGTGGCACCTGCTTCCATGGGAGGTGAGGGAGGTTTGCCCACATCAGCCGGCTATGCTTCATGATCTCTGTTCAGCTTTCTGCATGTTCAGCTTCCTGCCCTGCATCTCTGAGAGTGGCTCTGGCCATGTGGCCAACACCTGCTAGCTCTTGCAGGCCATTCTTCTCCCAGTGTTTCACAACACTTTGGTCTCCCTCTTCCCTACTCCAAAACCCTGTCCTTTGCTCCAGGCCCTTCACAACCAACCACAGAGCAGCAAGTTTCAGAAAACAAGAGCAGGCACAAAGAGCAAACAAGTAATTTTTATTCCTTGCAGACAAACAGAATATACCAAAACACCTAGAAAAGCAGGGTTCCGGCCATCCTCCCTTACCTGAGCCCCCTTCCTCCAACATAGCCATTAATCAAGTCTCAAATCAGGGACAAGTTTCTAGAGATGGTAAAGACGAACTTCAATAGAGAGAGCAAAGCAACACTCATTAGTGTTTCTGGAGGGATGGACATCAGAGGGCATCATGAAGCCCACCCCCACCGTGAAGAGTAACAAGAGGAGCTGGGTGACATTTTAGGACTTTGGGGCCTGGTGACCCAGGATGAGGTGTGGGAGCAGAGTCCCCCCAGTGGCATAATATAGCCTAGGGCTTTCCCTTGATGGGAATTTTGCCTCAGGAACAGAAGTCTGGGCCCCTCAAGGGGCCATCAGCAAAATGATCTCTACAGTGCCATAGGGTTGGCAGCCACAAGGCCACGGGAGATGAGCAGAGGGCAGGAAGCAGCAGTCTGGGACACTCATCACTGGCACCAGCTGATACGACCACTGGGTTGCCCATTCTGCCTCGTTTGACAGACAAAAACAGCTGCGCAGTTGTGCGTCCAGGATCACTGATCATCTGAGCATGGCCTGAGGGCATCGGTCCAGAGAGGCTTTTCATACAAAGGGCACTGCTCAAACTCAGTCCATCCTCACTCCACTACAGCCTTCCACTGAGGAGTGTGGAAGAGACTGAGCAAGAACTAAATTAAGGACCTTAAGATTTGTCATGTTAAATTTCAGCCTTTTGAAGTAGTTCACAGCTGTCAGTGTTGACTGTGTTATTTTGGATTTTAGCTTCCTGAGGAATCGGACAAAACCCCTAAGAACTCATCGTGAAAATGTTCAGCCCAGGAGTCGCAATTCTTTTGCATTTTGCACTGTGGAAAGCTTGCTGAAACTGCTTAACTACAGAAGGCTGATTGCCACATATCTTGAATTTCAGACAAATCATGAGATGTTAAAATTGGGACTCAGTGTGATAATAATGACTCTGCCCACTTAGTTCACTATAGGCTTCAAGTACTGTAGTTATTCTCTCAACATTAAAAGAAAAGTAGCTTTTTCCCCTGCTATTTCCCAGAAGGCAGGGGAATGAAACCTAACCAGCTTGAAACCATTCACACTAAAATGTAAAATGATGATTTTGGCAGGGAGTGGGTATGTACAGTGGATAAAGTGCAGGAAATTAAGAGCAAAGTGCAGAAATTTACATTAACTGAAAGCCACAATAAAGCACCTTGCTATGTAACATGTTTAGAAAAATTATATGCAGTTTAAAATGAAAGACAATTTTTTATTATTATTTCATACATATATATGTGTGTGTGTGTGTGAATATATGTGAGTGTGTGTGTATGTGAATTACCATCAGTAATGAAAGGGGTGGATAAATTGCTTTTGTCAGATGAATGAGGGAAAAAGAAAAAAAGCATTTTAAATACAGTCAATGCATATAATTAATCAGAACTACTCTGATTAATAACTATTATTTTAGTTATTATTGATAAATGTTAGCACTAGACTTCAATGGCTGAGCTACTAAGAATTCAGATTAACTGAAATGAATCTAATTTGCCTGCATGTGGCTATAGCCATTTTTATTAACCAATAATTCTTCTCTAATACTGCTGGTTAACATCGGTCTCTTGCTCCACGTAATATACATAGTTTCTACTTAGAAATACTGAAGGACCATGAATCTGTTCTTGCCTCTGCCCCAGGCTTTCTGTTGACTTCAGTGAAGTTAATTCTCTCTACCTCCCTACCTTTGTCTGTGACACAGGGTAACAATCCCCCTGAATTCATAGGGGCAGAAAGGGACAACCTTATGGCTAGCTGTGGTAGTAGAAAGGGGAAGGCATTGCTGGGAAACTCCTCAGAAAGCAGCTCTGATGGGTTGGATTAAAGGAACAGACAACACTATGAGATTGAAGTGGGATAATGAGTTCAAACCTAGGGAGGATGGATATTATTTAGGTATTTTTCTTGGGATGTTTCAGTCTTGCAAAAGGATGCTCAGTGAAAGGGTAACTAGCTCTGCAAAAGGAAAGAGGATAAATTTTGGGTGCTAGGAGATGTGTCCATTACTGCCTGCTTACCAGATAGCGTTATGACAGAAGATCTGTCCTGGTCAGAGGATTTTCAACTTCCTACCAGACCACAGAAATCCCTTGCCCTGTTTTCAGAGTGAAGCATGAACAGTCTTTAGCAGTGATCGTCTTCAATTTGCAATCTACCTCTACCATGGAGCAAAAGGCAGAGTTAAGTGTTGAGTCACGTATTTTTTATCACCTTTGACCATTTCCTTTCTGTGCACACTACTGGCCTAACCGTAGCTTTGGCTTACAGTAACTGCACTGTAGTGCCTGGATCAAGACCCCTTTAGGTGGGTGACCCAACCATGCACAAGTCTTGTAGTCAACATGATCTACACCAGGGTGTATATGAGCTTTCTTGCTTGAGCGCGGTCCAAGGCTTGGTCAAATTTCAGTGCGGCCTTCATATAGCTGTGAGCATAATAGATCAGCCGGGGCCTGAGTACGAGCTGAAAACTGAGCTGTCGTGAGGGTGTAGGCAGGCTCCCCACGTTTCACCTGTGCTGTAGCCGCTGACACAAGCATAAATCTTTACAGAGGTGTGGGCTCTGTACTGGTTAGCAACACTAAACACGGGAGTTACTCCCACTGCCAGCGCTTTGTCCAAGGAAAGGCTTCAGACTGTCAAAGGTTTAATTTAAGAGTACATGTTTTTGTAAGTAAATAACAAATGGAAAAAGTTATCCCTGTTAAAATCTACCTCCCCTGCTGAGTAATCAATACGTAAGATAAGTTGAAAAGGTATTTTCAAAAGGCCAGTTATTCTCGGTGTTGTGATTCTGCATGAAGTGTATATTATCTTGGGCAGAGACAGCATTTTCCTATATGTTATAGTTAAATCAACTCTGAAGTGTGAAATGAGACAAGACAAAATCTATCACAATTCCCTGAAACTTTACCAAAGCTGTTTCCATCCTCAGAGAGCAAAATAATCTTTATTTTGAAAGGAAGCATTTCTAGGTCAGAACCACCTCTGCTTCTGATTACTCCTGTTTTCCCATGTTCTTAAGCTGCAGATGAGGAAGCAAAGTGATACCCAGTAAATTATATTCCTTCGTTATCCACATTCAAAAGTATAGTATTTCATAGCTATCTCTGGATATTTTTGTACATTTTGTTGCTACATTCAGATAAGTGCAAATGGATAAATTTAAAATGAAGACATGTTGATTTTACTTTTATGCCAACATCATCCTGCAAGATGTAAAAGAATCCGGCTTTCTGTCCATAGTGGTTTGTTTTTGTAATTGATTTCTTCTTGACTTTGCTGTAGAGAACATAAACCTTCCTCTAAACTGAAAATCATTTAAGTAGACTTTGACCTATTTGTGCTTAAAGTACTTTTTTCATTGCTATCCTAAGGAGTCTTCTACCTGCTTGAGTCAAACATAAGTTTATTCACCGTGTAGTTATTTCAAATTGCCTGATGTTAAAACTTACGATACCAAAAAGACAACAAATTCCCAACACCCTTGTCAGTCTCTGCCTGTCACCAAAACAGATTACAGATTTAGTCTGCTGTCAGTGAAGTCAAACAAGCAAAAAACCAGTTGCTTCCTACAGACAGAGCCTACAGCTATTACAGACAATTCAATTTAGAATCTCCATTAATGTCTCATCTAACTAGTTCTTGAATGTGTGTAGCAATGGTGTCTTGACCACATCCCTTGGAAGTAGGTCCAGCTACCCAATTCTTTCTTCTAAGAACATTATTCTTATTCTCTGTTGCAAACTCTGATCTAATTTCCTCTACTTGATCTAATTTCTTTCTGCATGTAGGATGATCATTTAGAGAAAATACATATTTTCAGATATAAAGAGGAGATGAAATACTATAACAATTGAACTTAATATATGCAAATCTTTGTAATGTATATTATTACTTTTTTTGGTTTCCACCCTTTTACTACAATGGCTTATTGAATGATAAAGTGTAAGTTCAGGAGCTAACAATATATTTTGAACTGTATTCTTCTAAATGGAGAATTGTTTCAAGTGGTAAAACAAGCTATAAAGTTAATATTATGCTAAAAGCTGTAAGATTCTATAATGACTTCTGAACTGCCTTTTAAAAAGTGTATTGGAATTATAAATGCTTAGCCTTTTAAAATGTGTGAGATTTTGGTTGTCCCATTTCCATACCAAATTTCCTAACCTTTTCTTTGGTTTCTACCATTAAGTGCTGTATGGCAGAAAGATAAATAGCTGCAAAAGAAAGCAAATCTCAAACTTACATCACCCGTTCTTCACATGCTGCTAAAATGTGCTTTTTCTTCGACAGCGGAAAGCTAACAGCCCATTTATCTTTGAAGCCTATCCTATTATTTATACAGTATTTATCAGGTCTTCACTTTATTTTGAAATACAAGGATGTTGAACTCTTCGCAATACTTGGAGTATTCAAGGGAAAATGATTACAAAGGCAACTTCACTGCATAACAAAATTCAGGCTAATAACCTAATAAGCTTCTGATCCTTTTTTTTTCTTTTCCTTTTCAAACCTGTTTCAGCTCATAACTTATTTTCCTAGAAAATATAAATTTAACAAGTATCCATCACACCATATTGTTTAATTTTGATTTGGTTTGATTGCTTTAGATAACAAGGGGAGTAGCAACACGGTAACTTTTCAGTTTCTCCCTCCAGAACAGAAAGCAATTGAATCTGGTACTTCTGCTCAAAGCTCTATCAATCATCTGCTCCTATTTCTCACTACCCAAATGTGCAATGACTGCCCATTTAGTGGAGGCCTAACAACTTCTGAAACAGCCTAAAAACAAGAAAAAACCCACAATTAGTACAAGGCCATGTTTTTTCCTCTATTCCTTTCTGAGCCCTAATAATGAATATCTTCCAAACCACTAGAAGTATCATGCGTGAGCCTTGGCAGGCCATATGATTTATGTTACACAGTAGACACTCATCTTCTGCATTGGGGTATCATTTTTCACCCATCTGACCTCCAAGCATTTATATATCATGGCCACTCTCTCCACCCGTGAAACCCAACCCTACTCCCTGAGCATAGTAATGAGTCAGGTCTCCAGCTGTGACAAATCTTGAGATGGGAGAAAAACCACAGTGCCAGATCACAAATGGAAGTGATACGCTGGTAGAAGAGGGTGACACAGGAGGGAAAGAAATTTGCATACGGGTGGACCAGTCTAGTCAATTTATGCCAGCCAACCATCAGCTCCAACAGAGATGAGATCTACATCAAAGGTTGCAACTACCTAAGCCAAACACGTCGTCTCTTCTTATATTCTTGTAGTAATATTAGCTGACTTGAAGCTTTAAAGGCACATTCTAATTCGTCTTATTTTAGGAGGAACAAAAAAAAAGAAAAAAAGAAGTCAGTAAGAGTGATAATGGTCTTCGGCCTAGATTTTTGCAGACAAGTCTCTCCACAGTAAGAGAATTTAGGAAAGAAATAGGGGCACAAATCACCTTAGCTATAGTAATCCATATGTTAATGAGAAGAATGAAACGAACATAAACATAGCTTCTATAGCTATCATCTAACCTCACCGCTGTGCTATAATATCACCTGGAGCAACTTGTTTATGTCAGGGCTACAGCCAAGGCTGACACTGGGGAACTAATCAAGCGCTTCTAAACCTAACTGCCTATCTCTATAGATACAGTAATATCTATAAATATGATAGTACTCAACCCAGTGCCTGTGTGAAGTGCAGGATATCATGTATTGTACCCTGACCAATAATAGTTCACATAGGATTATAAGGAGCTATTGCCGGTATATTGCTCTCTGGTCTAGTTTACCCAGAATTACTGTAACAGAGTAAGCAGAATTTAGGAGTTCTTACCACCCTGGATCCTCACTGTTTTGCATTCCTACAGCATTTTTCATTCAAGGAACTCAAAGAAGTGTACATTACTTAACTAATTCAACCTTACAATACCCCTGAGATGCAGGTAAACAAGTTTATGTACATTTTACAGGTGGAGAAACAAAATCTAATATTTTTCCAAAAGAAATTAGTTACAGAATTTGCAAGTAAAATCTGACTCAGAAGGGAAAAGGAAATGGAACCTACACAGAGCGCCTCACCACATACATTTCAGCATTCATTGACTTTGTGAGACTCAGGCTAATTTACACCAGCTGTGGATATAACCCTCCAAATCCTTATCACTAATTGTCAAAAGCTCTGCAATAACCTCTTCCTAACAAGAAAAAAAGTGGAAGGTCTAGCAAGCTAATTTCCATGCCTACATTAGAGGAAAGTGTTGGCAGAATCAGCTTGTTTCTGTAGACTCATACTTTGGAGCAAAATGGTCAGAGAAGTAGTTAAGTTTTCACTTTTTTCCATTGCCAAAAGCAAATTCATCATAGTGTACTTGAGTTTCCTGAGAATTACTAAATTTGTCTTTTTTATTGTGCAGCTGAGATATGGCATGATGTATTCTACCACAGAAGCAAGTGAGGTGCTGGCATTTTTTTCTTTACTCTCCTCCAAATATCTGATCTATGGTACAAACATCCATGTCACGGGAATGAAAAGAACATGTGCTATTGCTTTACCCTTTGAATGTATTGTGCCTGCGCAGGTTGAAGGAGTCAAAAGAAATAGACAAGTAAAAAGCTGTTTTATGTAAAGAAAGATCCTCATAAATATATTAATCAAAAATATCTTTTGAATGTATCCCATCTGGTTCTTTAAGATAATATAAACTTCTGTAGTGCTGAGGGGCTCTGTCTATTGGAAAAATACTATTAAATAGAACAAAACAGTAAGGCCTATTTGCTGCAGTAATTAAAAAAAAAGCATTTCACCTTTTCTGGCTGCTTTGGGTACTTCGCCATGTATTATTTTGGGGGATTCTTTGCAACATACTATGTCAGACAGAAAATTGAGGGGCTGTAATTTTCATCACAAACGCATCATTTTACTAGAGGAAAAAATAGAGCCTGGATGTAACACTGTGCAACAGCGTTCTTATCTATTAGCATCTAATCTGACAAACCATTAGTGACTTGTAAAACTTTAAAGATGACAGTTCAGGAAAATTATCCCTGCCAGGTACAGTATACTGGGGGAAAATCTGTAAGAACATTCAGTTTTACAAACCAGGGATATCTACTAAGGCTGTCTTTGAAACTGAGCAGGTGTTGTGCTATGTTTTCATTTTAATACCCTCTTTTTGGTAATCTCTCTCCTATTTCAGCCTGAACAGGTAGAGCAGGAAAGGTGACAGGAAGCTGAACGGGATAGTATAGTCAAGCTGTCACCAGATGACCTTCAACATACCTTGCAGCTTTTCAATATACAGTGCTACACTGGGAAGAAAAAACTGCTTTTGCCTTCTCTTCGTCAGGTGGGTTTCATCCTCTCTTTTAAGTGGAGAGCTTGGACAGTTTGATTTATCGAACTCCACACTGAGTTACTATCTTCCATTTTTTCTAGACCTGGATAAGATTTGGATTTCAATATGGCATAAGCAGCTAGTGGCTTGTGAAGAGTTAAATCCTCTCCAAACACTTAGGTAATGTGTGAATAGATAAACACCTCATGTTTGTTGAAGTGAAACATTATTCTGCAACTTCTCAAAGTCATGGGTGATTTTCTACACTGTCAGTCCAAGCTAGGCTTTAATATGATAAAGAGCTCTGAAACTGCACTCCAATCACAGGCTGAACACACTACCAAAATCATTTTGATCCACTTCTCCTATCTCATAAACAGCTGGCATTTGGCATGGCTGAGTGGATGGAGACATTTCTGAACTGACTTTAATGACCTCATAGTGCATTTGCAATAGATGAACCTTAGCAGTTAATCGTGATTGAAGTTGGCACCTGAAACAAAACTCTCACCTCAGCTTTGTGTTACCGTTGAGGCAATAAAAAAATATTCTAGAAATATAATTTGGAAGCATTTCTGCTCTAATCTCAAAGGAGGACTGATACTGTAAAATAATTGCTTCAGAATAAATGGATTTACAAATAGTCTGTGCTGTATTTGGGTAGTTCAGGTTCACTGTTCCTATTTGCATTTTCCTGAGAAGTTTAACTTCAATCTTTCCAGGTGGCCTTTATTCCAGTATATTTCATGGATTTTAATTGGATCAGAGAGATCAAATTGCACTAATTGGTTTTTTTTTTGTTTTTTTTTTTTTTTAGGAGAAGGTCCTTTTGTTGCTCAAATTCTAAATTCTTTCAAAGCCATAGGCTGATCGATACCCAGGACTTTTTGGCCTATTTCAGAACCGAAGTACAGTGTTCCCACTGGTGCTCTTATCCCACCAGTTCAAGCTCCCAGTTTGAGATCCCTTACTGAGTCTCCTGGACAGGTTTTGGGCTGCACAAGCTAATTCTTAGCAGCTGAGGCCATTGCGTCAGTATGGCATCCACTGCAAAGGGCAGGGGAGAAAGGGCTGCTTGTCCCCTGCGCGACTTGTTCTGGCTTTTGACCTGAAAGACAGTGACTCTTCTGGGTAATCTGGGATTTCTAAATGCATTTATTTTTGCAAACAGATTTCAAAATATTTGTTCAAATTATGTTGGTTTTAATAACATCTATGCCAAATTCAAAGCATAGCCATGACAATACATGTATATATATTTTCAGATATTAGGTCCCATAATTGCTTTACCAGATATTAAACATGTCACATCAGCAGGTCTTTCTTAACATTGCCAGTGTGCAGTTGTCCATCTTCAACTTTAGAAGTAATAGTCTATCCTTACTGCTATGATAACCTCTACTAATATAAGCTCTACATTGTACAACCTGATGAACACTTCATAACTGTTCATATCATCTGAATATTGCAGGCATAAAATCACTTCCTCTTTGTTGGAGAAGTCTGTGTCATTTACCATCATCATTTACCACTTTCCAGAAATTTGTTGAGAAATATCCTTTGCAGTTTAAGGCTTGTGATTACCATTATCTCATTTTCCATAACTGGACTTACAAATTTGTTTTGGATGTTTTACAGCCATTTTGAAATATCAGGATCATATTCTGCCTGCAAAGAAAACTCCTCACTTAAGTATATTTTCAACTTATTCACTGTAATGGACTCATGCTGCATGTTTTTGGGAAAAGAATATATGTTATTTTCATTGTAATCTTAGCCTCTCTTTTTTTTTTTTTTCTTCTGAAAATGCAGCATACCCTCAAAATAGTTTGTGACATTTTGAAAAATACCAACTATTTCATGATGGCATTAAAGAATCTTGCTCTCTTTCAAACAGGGGAAAAAAGAACCACAAAAATTAGTTGAGGGATGGAAAAACCTTCACAATAAAAAAAATGTTAAAAACTTTAGTCTAGTTGAGCAAAGGAAGGAAAGTAACTTGATAAAACTGTTTCGCTGTCAGAAAATACTGGATACCTAAAAGGCTTTTATGTTAACAGAGGAAAACATAAGAGAAACTCACAGCTGTAAGCAGAAAAGAGAGAAATTCACATGGGAGAGAGGTGCCTTTTTTAATAGTAAGACCAAATAACTTTCATAAGGACCAAGTCATTTACCTCCTAGTATCTCCACATCAGGTCTGTGTGCCTTGCTGGTTTGTTTGTTTTACCTTTGGTATCTACTAATTATGCTTCAATTACATGTTATTGAGCTCCTTACAGATGCCCACAAATCAAAGCTGTCTGTGATAGATCCACCCAAATGACTACATTTTCACTTTTTTGTTTAAGTCCTATGAACAGATGACAATTTGACTTGAATGTTTTTCTTTTAGGGAATTTAGACTACACAAAAGTGTCATAAACATAGTCAAGTAACTAAACCTGGAACAAGCTGTAGAAACAAAGCCTGACTTCAGTAGACTCAGACCAATGGAGCAAGATAAGCAGGAAGAATGGCTTCATCCTCCAGAACTACGAATGGGGAAGGTTTTAACCGGCATTGATGAGACTGCAGAATTAATAAATGTCTGGCAGCCTTTGGTTCCTGTGGCAGATGATGGCAGAACCCGATGGGTGCTACACCCAAGAGCATTTGGTCTTAGAGCTGTAGTCTCTTCCTTCATAATTAGACCATGGGTTTTTTCTATCTGTCATGCAAACGTGTTCATTTGTAAAAGGGAGGTAGAACAAAGGGAATGAAAGTGCTTGCATGCCCTGTTGACGGGCAGGCTGAAACAGAGCCCTGGGCACTCCAGGATCTTTGCAGAATCATCAGGAACGTGGCAGAAGGACGAAGCAGGACAACTGGTATCTGAACTGTTGATTATACTGGTGAAAATTGCTTTTATATTTCATTGATAGAATGGCTTGCATTTGCCTCTCAGTCAGACAGTCATAGAGACAATTACAATTAAGCTTGGAATAGAGATAGTTTCACTATTAGATGGAAATGGGACTGGAGTCAGATATTGCTCCGGTCATGGTTTCTGGGAGGTCTCGTTTTCTCCATTTCCCTTGTGGAAAGCATGTAAGTATTTGGCATTCAGGTTCAGGGAGAGGCAAGAAAGGAAGTAAAATTCTGGGCATCAGGCTCAGAAGAGTGGCAGGCAGAGGGGCAAAAGCTAGATCTCCCTACAAAGAAAGGACCAAACATGTCTGAGCACAAGTTAAAAGGAAAATGATCTTGTAAAAGAAGAAAACAAACTTTCTGGCTGCAGAAACAGTAGAAGAATGGGCAACTGCTTGCACGAGTTTCCTTTGAAAAAGCCATTTCCTAATCAAGCAGGAAAAAATCATAAGGCATGTTTCAAAGGAGACCTTCAACACCATCTCAGCTGCCAAAAGCTATCAAGAGTTTATTTGCAAGGCACCAAAACAAAGGGTCCCTTCCCTCTCTAGTGCTAGCTGATGGGAGAGGTTAACAACCCACTTCTGTTATCAGTCGCTCCATTTGTGTAAGTGACAGCAGAGATTTGTGTGGAGGATGGAAAGCTTCTTGACTGACTGATGGCAGCTTGCCATCTTTATTCAACTTGCTTTAAAAATATGTGTGCACATATATACATATACTTACATGTGTGTGTCTATATATATATACATACACACACACTTATATATATGTGTGTGATGAGTAACAAAATCCGGTTAAAGAACACTGTCAGCTGACAAATGAGGTACTCATAAATAGCATGTTTCAGTACAAAGTTTGCCTGTTCAGAAATATTATTCACTGGTTATTCACCCAGATTTGAAAGATGCAATTTCAAGTCACTGTCAGTTTTCCCATGTGACCTTGGGTAAAACACCAAAAGAGGAATTCAGGTGCCTAAAACAGGCATCTACTGCCATTTGAGATGCCTTAGTGGATGTGGCACATCTACATAGGGCTGTCACAAATGATGTAGGGGTTAAGTCATGTTACCGTGGTGTGGCTGCTGGCAGCCAGGTAAGAATACCTTAGAGTGCTTAAAATGAAATTAGACACCTGTTTTATAAACCTCACCATTTAACTCTATGCTTCAGCACCACATTGGTAAAGTTCTGACCTCTGTCAACAATTTTCTCACCAACAATCCACAATAATAGTACGTGATACTGTTCAGCCATGATAGTGCTGTAGGACCCTTTAGGCACATTGACCTTTTTGTCCACACGAATTCCTTTACTTTAAGTCCTTTACTCTTTTTTTTTTTTTTTTTTTTTAAGATGACCTGTCTGTCAAATAACTTGCCAACATATATACAGGAAAAGAAGTTTTTGATCTGGTGACCATGAATTGCTTGTGAGCAAATATCATAGCGGAGGTCAGAGGTTTGCTTCAGTGTTTGATGTTGTCTTATCACATGCGGTCAGGTCTTGTTTAAAAGAAAGAAAGAAAGCAGGGGGAAAAGCAAGCTTCTTAATTTCAAAAGGCAAACTGATCCTTAAAGCCAGACATTTTTTTTTGTATTCACATTGGCAGGATACCCACAAAAGAATGAAGGGACAGAGTTTACATTTAAATTCCTTTTAAAGCAAGATTCCGTTTTCATTTATTTGTCATGCCATAGATAAAGAATGATTCTTTTTCCAGTGCTGTGTCTATGATGCCCCCAACCTAATTGTAGCAGTCTCACAGCAGCCCTTCCTCATGAATCACCCTGGAAGAAGATAGCGTAATATCTGCTGTTTGGCTCCTGAAACACAGCTGCAGCCTTCCAGAGAATCCTCACCAGCAATGCCAATAAATAGAGAACAGTCCGGCTAAAAATGGATTTCTTGAAAAAAGAATAAATGAACAGAGGGTGATCATTTATTTCACTTGTTGTAACAGCTTGGTGAGAACACCTAGGAAAAAAATAAAGCATGCAGAAAATGCTAAGTGGATAATTAAGGTTCACGCTGAAAGAAATGTATCAAGTTGAAAATGGTAAATGAAAGATTTTGTGGAAGACGTGCATGCAGAAAGTTTCACTGAGGGCAGCAAAGTTCTCAGGAGAGCAGTAGCACTTAGCCTTCACTAAATGTCTAGGCACTTCTCAAAACCAGCCAGTTCGTTCTGGTTGTAGATATGATCCCATTTGTTTCTGCTACATCTAAAGCCAGATGGAGGCCAGACTGCTTACTCTTGTACATCATGAGGATTCAGTGAAACCAATGAATTTACCAGTTATGGAAGCCATAATATGAGGAGGAAGATTCACTAACAAGGAACTTTGAAAGTTAAATGGTCAGAAGCGCATAAATAAGGAGGAGGAAGCTCAATCAAAATCTGGTTCTTTATCCAAAAGTAGATTGTAAAATGCCAGCTGGCATTACAATGCAACGTTCTTCTAGAAAATACAGCTTTGGTGATTATACAGTGGCACATGTCACCTATTTCAGAAGGGCTGCATGTCAGCAGGGGTGACCCAAGGAGCAGTTTGTCCTTTATAGTCTGTCAAAAACAGCTCCCTATTCAAGGAGAATCTGTAAATAAGAAAGGAGGATGGAACCATGCCAGGTGGCAGCCAATTGCACAGACAATGCCTTTGATTTATGCCAATTTAAAAGAGAGGTGTTTGGACTTCAAGCCAAAATTATGTACTATTATGACAAATATTTTTATTGCAGAACAGCAATAAACTTCGTCATCTTCATACCCGTTCTTTAGTTTGTGTCTCCCTCTTTTTTCACAGAAGGCTATAATTTGCCACTGCTCTCACCCTGATTAAATTCAGCCCTGCTGTATTCAGTGGGTGTTTGCCTGCCTCTTTGAACACTGGCTTTAACACAGATGTTTGCTCGAACTATTGGCTTGAATCTAGTTTTGTTGACTTACTGTAATTATATGGACAATTCTTACTGGACGCAAGGTATTTTCTTAAAGTATGATGAGACTTTTCTCCCAGGAGAAGACTTCTGTGAGAACATTCCCACAGTCTGAAAAGAGGTGATCACTTTTTAAGAAGGGAAATTATCACTTATCTCTCCCTACAAGGAGAGTAGATGTTGGTTTTACGGCTAAAAATGTCCTGGAACTCAAAGTAAGCCACCTCTGCCAGTATACCCCTAGGCAAGATGTAGTAATACATTTGTCCCTGGTTCAGCAGAGGACCAAAGCAAGTTACAAATGCAAAGAAACTCAATGCCTTCTCTGAGGTGATGTTGCATATAACCCAATGTTTGCTTTTCTCACAGAAGAATGAGAGCAGTCTCCAAAAATATAACCTTGCTGTGGCGCTGCATACTTCTGAAAAGTCTGACCATCCTGTAAAGGCTGCAAGGAAAAGAGCTCATAGATGTCATGTTATCCATTTGATTCATGGATGAAATAACAAATACAGGGATAATTTACAGTGAGGGTTTAATAGAGATTTTTTTTTTCACCAACTTTGTCTTCTCTGAAGTTTCTGGATTCCATTAGAATTGTTTTCATTGGGATATATTAGTTATTCTCAGGCCTAGCCTAATGATTTAACCAAAATCCTTCTGAATGTGTTGGCCCTGCTCCTTATTATTCATACTTTGTTCCCATTTATTGTCTTCTGCAGTGAAAATCTAGCTTTCAAATCCCTCCTCCAAATCACTCATAAGAATAAGCTCATCATCTTTGTAGAAAATCAAGCATATCTCAGAATTAATGGTCAACATCATTTACTTTTACTATATGCTGTACTTTGTTTCTGTGTTTGTTAACTTTTGGACGTACACATTTAGCAATAGTTTGCTTTTCTGAGCCTGAAAAACTGTAGATGTAGAGCAAACCTGAAGCTGACAGAGAGCGAGACAGTGCCACAACTCCTTGGGAATGTCCTGAGATCAAAACCGGCCTCTGGAGGCTAAAAGCTTGTATCAGATTTTGTAGTAAGGGTGTATTTGTCGTGCAAGTCAGAGTTTAGACATCATGTAACCATTTCTAAAAATATTCCTGCCAATCTGAATTGACTTCCACACGTTACTTTCTCAGGCTTGTAAATGTGTGAACAATTGATAATAAGAAAATGTTTGAAACTCCTCAGCCCTTTTCTCTTCCAATTTGAAACTGGATTTAAAAGATGATCTGATTGTAAAGTGCTGGAATAGAAATCCAGATATGAAAATTCAATATTTTGCTCACTTACACTTTCTCTGTGTGACTTTGAGTAAGTCACTTAACCTATGCTTTGCCTCATTTCTCTGCATGGAAAACCTTAGCTGTAAAATAGGCATAAAGGTCAAAAGGATCAGATGAAAATGAAGTAGTGACAGAGTTAGCTAGACACTCTGCATCTTGTCGATGCCTAAGAGGCCACGGCAGTGTCAAAGTCACCAACCAGCCAGATGGGTTTGCAGGAACATTCTCAGGGTCAGACTTAAGGCCAGCCAGGTAACATATCTTAGGAAAGAAATGGGAGAACTTCAGGTATTTCTTGATGTGGACATACCTGCAGTACCAATGTGTGGTGACTCAGCCATCTGTCTACAGGGCTGGAAGAGAGGAGATCCAGGAATCTTCCTGAAAGGGCACTGGGTTTCAACAAGGACAACCTGAATTCATGGCTTCTACCAAAGCACTATGCATGTGTGAAGCTTGTTCTCAGGAGTACTCTAAGCTTGAAGCATCTCCAAAGACCAGGCTCTGCATATCTGTTGAGCAGAATCAAGCAGTTTGGAGAGTTTGTGACATAAACTTTGCGATCAAATGGCCTCTAGCTGCCCATCTATCAAAGCCACAATCAGAACAAGACACACAAAATACTTTCTGTGACAATAAAAAGAGACTCTGTGCCTCATAAAATGCCATTCTCCTGCCACTTTAAATACAATTCCAGTTTACTTCTTGCTTCAAGGCCTACCCTTCTATTTTAGAGATGTTACACAAAGAGCTTGCTGAGCGAATTGCCAATTAAGACTAAGAGAAGGAAACAACAGTCTTTGGTGCCATTTCACAACCTTCACTCTGGTAAAATGCAGCTTGTAGTCTCTGCCTTTCCTGTAAGTCTGTGTTAAATACTAACTCTCAGGTACGGTCTACCTGATTTGCGTCTGAAGTACAAGTGCTTGCAGCGAGGAGACCTCAGAAAATGGTAGAAAATGAGCTACGAATAGAGGTCATATAGAAAAATTCACAAGAAAAACATGTCTAGGCTTCCTCTAGAATAAGACAGTATTATGTTCTTTTTTTTCATACTTTCATTTGAAGTTAGTTCTGCTTTGCACTGGGGAAGTGGGGGTTGGAACTAGCTGACCTACAAGAAGTCCTTTCCAAACAAATTATTCTCAATTTTATGATTTGTAACTTTGCTATTACCTTTTTGAATTAATACAGCCTGAGTGAGTGAACACATCCACCTAGTTATTTCACCAACTCAGGCTGTAGCTGCCTAATACTATACTTTGTCAAACATAACAATATACAAGTACAGTTGGTGAAAGTTATTCTGTGTTCCTGCTCGCACTATATATGATATAGCAGATAACATCACATGAAATCTGTAATGAGATTTGTCTCCATTATTCTTCAGGGTAGTCGTCAGATTTGTTGAGCCTTTTCTCTCCTGGTATATCTTTCGGTTACTGTAATTTATTACAATTTTATATTATTATTTTGTTTTGTGAATGTTTTATCAAAGAACCTCTCTGTGTGTTCTCCTTTTCTCCATATAAAATGCCTGATTGATAGTTCTCTATTTGTGCTCATTTTGTTCTTTACTTCTGCTCTAAATCTTTTCTTTGTTTTTCTATATCCCAGTTCTTTACAGGAAGCTGTGATCAACTTAATAACAGATCTTAAATTCCAAAGATTCTCCCTCTGACAAAATTAAGTCACTTGATAGGACATCTTCCAAAACAGAAAGCATGGCTAGGTGCCAAAATATCACTGAAAAAAAGAAGGGGAGTTCGATACCTGCCTCTTAGTTGTGCTTCTAAAAATCTCCCCTCTGCCCTCAGAGGCTTGGGAGCATTGCAAGGTCAAGCCTGATTGCATGTATAGACTGTGCTGAGCATAAGGTCTATGTAATTCATGTTCATCATTTTACTTAAAAATCCTAAACGTACAAGTCCTCAGCTAAAATTGGTAGGCTTTCTGCCTCCAAAATTCAAAGGATATCTGTTTTTTTCTTTACAAGTGTTGGCTCTGTTATTTACTAATATAAGAGTGTGTGTGACATTTGTCAGTCATTCTTTATTTGAGGTGCTGGGAAAAAACAGCTTGATGATGAAAAAGGGACGACGAAACTCTCCGTGGCCTGCAGGTTCCTTATACTGGTGTTGAAGAGTGTTAGAAGTGAACACAAAATAATTAGCTCCTCTTTAGAAACGTGGCCTTCGCATATTTATAGCAAACCTAACAAAACTCTAAAGTTTCATCCACACTGGAACCTCAGAAGACTTCTGCAATCCTCTTGTTTAATAACAGCATTGCTATTGAAGATCATTGCAGTCAGCAGGTGGATAAGAGGAGGTAATATGTGCTCCTGGAGCCAACATGCAAGAGTACGAATCAGACTTAACAAAAAGAAAAAAAAAAAAAAACAAGGAAGGAAGGAAGGAAGCCTTCTAAAACATCTATTATTGTTCTTGTTCCAGCAGGCAAATGTACCTGTTGGAGGGCAAGACCAATTTCCTGGCTGGGAAGGCTGTGGTTTCACAAGGATAATACATGCTCAAGTCATGGCTATGGAGGCTGACATTCAATGTAAGAGGAAGTTGGAATGCAAATACTACAGTGACAATGATCAAAGCCTTTCACCTGCATCTCACTTTAATTTCCCTACCAGTGTTGCTTTTGCATGATACTGTGGTCAAGTAACAGCAGCATGGCCGAAGGTGAATTATCTCCACTCAACTCTAATTGAACTGCAAGGGTTGGGAGGGTGAAAGGAGTCTGACAACCAAGGTGCTACCACCAAACGGTCTGATCCAAACACCTCTGATCATTAACCTCCACTCCATCTCCCAAATCATCACATGCAACAAAGCGCTTCAGCCTTCCAGGTCCCCCGGAAACACTATTAATGCCATAAACATCAGTACACTGAGCCATCAGACTGACAGCAGTTTCCCAATGGAAAAGGAAACCTAATGTATGTTGACATATGACGGGCACAGGAGCTGTGGTGCAGCCCTTTGAGGATCACGCGTGCCATTTTCTCCCTTTCAGAACTGTTGAAACAACACACTATCTTTGCCCAAAATGGACAAGTTTAAGCCAAATGCTGTCAGGTCCTCTTATTATTGATAACACTTGACAGGGCTGAGCTTTGCTTGATCTTTCTTTAGCCTTTTTGTCCAAATGGAAATGGCGCTTTTTTTCCTCTGGTTGTTTTTCCCACTCCACACTGCACGCAACTTGTCCAAATGTGCAAGAGGTACCAGTCCCTGCATGAAATAGCAGGAACAGAGACATGTATCTAAGACCTTGCAGAATTTCTGGATGTATTTTCTTTCTACTTAAGGAAACCAGCAAACCCCAGAACAAAAAAAAATTCTGTGTAGGCATTCTCAGATCAGGCATGAAATATTCATGTTAATGTGGCAATCTGCTGCTGGGTTTTGGAGGGTTAGTTTATGAATTTATTTACTTATTTGTTCTGATTTTTTTTTTACTCCAGTTAATTAGGTCTACCAAAGACAAAAGCTAACTTGTTTACCTGTAGAAGCCTTATCCTCTATTCTATAAGCATTTTCGTCATGTCTCTATTACTCTTCATTGGAATTCAAGCCATTCTCCTGAGATGGTGAAACCAAGTTATCCTGACAGGCAGTAAAATGTTTGCAGACACCTAGCCAGTCATGGCCTGGAATAATTGTCACCAAGAGCAATTTTAGAGCCAAGTGGATGCCTAAAAACAACCTTTTTACATATAGATATAGATATAGATATAGATATAGAAATAGAAAAAAACCTTTTTTTTTACAGGAGTTGAAGTAATCGTAATTGGGAACTATGTTATGCCTGAACTACAGCTTAGGTCTGAAGTTGAGCCAAAGTGAAAGCCTGAGTGCCAAAGTGTTATTAAATACTAGGATGACATGGAAAAAACTTTACAAAATTTCTCATGGCAAATTCTGTAATTCTCATGAGATCAGATTGCTACTTTCTCTTTCCTTTGCTGAACATACCAAAATGAAAACTATTAGATATGAAGAACTGAAAATCATTTCTTACCATTAAGCAAATTTGTTTTGCTGCTATTATTTACCATCAAAACAAAGCAGCAGGCAAAGACTTGGGAAACGTGATTAATTTTTGCTGGTAGTTCTCTGTCTGCTCCTTAGACAACTTTGGTTTAGCTTTTAAGACAGTCAGTTGTGATTTCATGGGCTCCACCTAAGGCACATACTTATATATCCATCATCAGAGGAGCCTTTAAAGAATCTACCTGCTCAGTTTTGCTTCCTGGGTTCTGAACTCTTTGGATGATTTGGTAAAGCACTGAACACCTTTAAATACTGATTTCACTGTATGGTTCCTCTGTCAAATTAGAGTTTATCTTCTACTCCTAGCATGTCTCATCTATGTAGATCGTAAGTTTTTAGGGCAGTGGCTGTCATTCATTGTGTGATCAGGGTCCAAGGCAGCAGATCTGTGAGGGAGTGGTAGGATCTTTCAACCGACACCACAAGGAAAGTGCTAATAGTAACACAGCCATGATAACAGCTACAGTTTCTGACAACTACAGAAGAGAGACAAAATGGATGAGGATGAAGGCCAGTCTTTTTTTAAGAGTGACTCCTACGGGATCAGAAAACTCCTTGATAGGGCAATTGTTGGGGTAAGCTTGTCCAGGTAGCTTTTGTAATGGAGGAAATGAAGAAGGAGAAAGTAATGTGGTTTTGGCAGCTGAGGTTATAAAAACACAACAAAGATTAGAATTGTGCTTGATGGTATTGTCCAGCACAGGTTTCATCTAACCTTTTGGACTTTGATGATAGCTCATACAGCCTTCAGGCTGCTGCCCCTGGCTTTGTGCCACATGCACAGGTTGCTGACAAACTATAACACATTAAAGGTTGGAGAAAGGGAAAAAAAAAAACAGCCAGAAACAAAAAAAAAAATAAGCCAGCAAGTTTCACACCATTATTTATCCTACTTTCTAACTGGCACTGGATGAACACAGCAAGTGCTTCCAGACACATCAAATTGATGGCCGAGTATCTCAGGTCTGGTCATGTTTCTCTCACATGTTAGCTTACACAAGCGTTGGCATTTCTGTCTGTCTGTCTCAGCTGTTTGGACACAGAGCAATAAGTGCCAGAGCTCCCCTTTCCAGAGCCCCGCCTGGTGAACAGCACACAAAAGCACACAGTGGACGTTTTTGCTCTCCCACCTAGAGAAAAGCCAGTTAGGAAAGCCAGCCTTGAGTCAGGCAGTGTGTGTTACTGCCAGTTGATACATCGAATTGTTCGGTTTGTGGTTGTTTTGTTGCATTTCTTTTTTTTTTTCAATTGAGGAGTAGAATCTGGGGAGAAGTGACTTCAGGCTGAAGACATTTTGTCTGCCCACCTGTTCATAGAGCTGATCTCCAAGATGGGAGTAAGTATCCTGTGGAGGAGCTGACAGTCTTTTTGAAAGAAGCACCTTGGAAGTGTCTTCAATATAAGCTTCTATCAAAAAACAAATTCCAGAAAGTGTAATCTCAGCAAAGTCCTTCACACTTTTAGCTCCCTTGCAAAGAAATAAAAGGAAGGAAGAAAGTTCCAGGTACAGAAAACCTACCTGGAGTTGGCCTAAGGGCTTTGTAGGACTGAAGCCAACAGCCTTGGATATTAACACTGCTGATTTAATGTTCAGTCAATTGGTCTAATAAGCAGTGACCTTCAAATGGTTGCTTAGTTTCTCTCCGTGGGTGAAGAGCGTAGTTCCCTGTCTCCCCTGCCTCTCTGTAAGGTGTTTCTCTTGCAACACTGTTTAAATTGGAAAAAATGTTTGGGATTGGGACTGTCAGGTTTATTCTGACCTTGCATAACCCTGGTTCCTCCAGAAACAGCTAAATTCCTAAGGCTGCTGATAACTTGCAAAGCCACTCTTATTTAACACCCACCTCTCCTCATTTATAGGAAGAAATGCTGTTCTTGTAAATTCAATGAATGTGTGCACCTTTTCTGTATTCCTCAATCTTACAGTCAATCTCACAACACAAGCCTGGAAGGAAGGACTCAAATGATTTAAAAAAGCCTCCTGGGCAGGGAGAAGAGGCGCATCTCTTTTGTCACATAACAGCTTACAATCTTTCACAAGTGACTAAACTCCTTAAAAGTGCAAAGTGCCTCACTGTTCTACGTACAAAACGCCTGCATATTTGGGGCATCTGGGTTTAAGCCCCTGAAGCTGTTCTTCACCTATAAATTGAGATAATAATATCTTCCCACTTCAGCAGAGTGATGTGGGATTGTATTAGCCCACCGGTAGCCAGAAGCAGTTCATTACTGCCCTCAGGTGTGAAACCGGCTGCTGGCACAAAGCCACTGCCATAAAAGACTGCAGCTGGAGCAATGAGCGCGGTGTTAAATAGAAAGACTGACAGGCTGTGGGGGCTGTTAGGTGGGCTGGAAGATTGGCAGTGTGGGAGCACAGGAGAAGCAGAAGCAGAAGCAGTTGGGGAAACTTGTGAGGGCAGATCAGTAGCAGATTTCTAGGCTAAGATTCAGGGCGGGGTCTACAAAAAGAGGAAAGGAGCAGTAGGGTTTTTTTAGAGTGGAGGGAGGGCCTATGCTAAGCATGCAGTTCTAGGGTTTAGATTAAAAGCTAAATGATTTTGCTTCTCTATGCTGATTTTTTTTTTCCATGGCAGAAAATGCCAGGCTGTGTTATGCCTTAACCACAGACAAGTGACCTAGATGCAGGTGGAGCTCTCTGACAGATAGTTTCAAAACTATTTTCCTCTTATTTTGTGTAGGGAAAATGTTTCCTGGCCTTTCATGGAATTAACTCTGCCTGCCTTGATTTTTCCTATAGTCATCTCAGAAAGAATTGCTTTCTCTTTTCATTTAAAAAATAAGCGGAATGGTTAAACTTCTTTTAAAAAGACCCTCTGCGGGACTTTCAGGCACTCACAGCCAGAGTGGAACATCTCTTGCCTTAAAAGCTGCTTATAAGTAACTTTACATTCACCCCCTTATGCTCCTAGACTGAGCTAATAGTCACTGTGTAGCTTGGAGCTGATGAGAAACAAAGGAATATCATTAAGTTAGTAGGTATGAAACTGTGCTGCAATGAGAGGAATCTTTCCTGTTCCTCTGAAGAATAAGGCACTCTGATATCCTGGCTACAAGCAATCCCTGAAGCAAATGATCTCTGTCCTTTGCCAATCATTGCTGCAGCTCCCTTGTCTTGGTTACAGCTAATTGAAACGTTATCTAAAAGCCTCAGCTTTACTCTTATCCTTCAGAAAGAAGTGAAATGATATGATAGTGACCAGAATGCTCTCACTTGAGTACCCAGTATATAACTTCAGCATAGTAGGAACTTAAATTCAGCATGCAGCTCTCTTGGAAAAAAAAAAAAATCTATTTTTTTAACAGTAAAGTTACCTGTTAATCTGTATGTTCCTCTCTTAAAAAGCAAGCTTGGTATTTTGTCAGCTAGTCCGTGGTGTTCACTGGAAACATACTAGCAAATCTTTCATTGCGGCGCAGTACCTGTTCAAAAGCATCATTTTCATGGAAATCTATCAATCTAAAAAGCATTTCCGTGTTGGAAATGTTTCTTTGGTTCAGTACGAGAATCAAGAATGAGAATTTGGTAGAGAGAGGTTCTGATTGATCAAGCTCAGGAGCTCAAACCTGAGAATCCCATATGTAACAGGAGGGGGTTTTATTCAAATACTTTCTTCCCTCCCTCTTCAGTCAAAACAGCTGCGAAGCACTTTCTTAAAAAGTTTTTCCTCTAACATGCAACAAGAGAAACACAAATTGGTATGCTTTCATGTGAAGTGTTCTTCCCCAGCAAATCCCTAAAAAAGGCAGTATGTCTGCAACTGTGCCATTTCCTATGGCAATCTGGTTTGGAGGTAGATGGTTGACCTCTCATGCCCATTAAAATCTTGCCTTAAAATTTTGCTGAGCTACAGGTCAAAATTCCCTTTTGACGAACCAGAAATAAATTATTAGGGCAATGATGTACATGGAAAGATGTAAAAAATCAGGCCTGGATATCTGTAGACATTCCATGTTATATTAACGATCTGAGATATTATTATCCCAAATTTCAGTCATTTCAAGTCAGATAACTACATTTTGTCTTATTGGGTCAGCTTACAACCTGGTGCCCTTGGGTAAATCTCAATAATGACTTGTCAGAATTAGATCCTGCACAACAGTGTGCAGACACCCTCTCTCCCTGTTTTTCTGAAATCACTGCAGATTATTTCAGATGTTCGAAATGCCTTTGACTTACGATATCATAAAAAGGAAATGACCTATGAATTTTGCACTTTTTCTGTGTGCTAGCTTTGGTTTCAATAATCATAGGGCTGCTGCAGATATAAGATAGTTTCCACTCCCGTGAGTCCCCAAATCAGGATCCAGTATATTTTTAAAGTGTATTCTGTGGTTCAAATGCATTACAAGCTTTAAAGCTCATCAGGCACTATTGCGCCTCTGGCAAAAAGAAGACAATTGTGATATTCCCTTCTAATCTTAATGTCTGTCTGCTTAGGGTTCTTTAAGGGGCAGGAGGGATCTCGGTAATTTGAAAGCCTGAAGGTGTAAAAATTGCTTTGTCCATGACCTTGAGTAACATCCTTCTTTTTTCTGATTCTAAATTATAGGTGCAGTTCTAGAGAGAATTACCAATCACAGAATATAGCTCTTCTCTTGATACATAGCTGCAATAACAAACTGATACTTAATTTCACTAAGCTTTGATAATTTTCATCAGTGCTGAATCATTTGCAAAGCAAGAATACAATAAATGTTTTATTTAGGTTGGGTGTAGTCATCAACTCCCAGAAGCAAGCAGCAAAAACAAGCGTGTAAACCTAGAGATATCAAATGTTTTGCACAGAAAATGTTACAGTTACTTTGCAGTTTGGCCTGGATAATCTGAGTTATTTTTCTGTTAATCCATCCCCTTATTTTTGGCCTTGAGACTGTGATACAATGCCCACTAGCACATCTCCATTCTTCAGAGAATCATAGAATTGTTTAGGTTTGAAAAGACCTTTAAGATCATCGAGTCCAACCGTTAACCTAACACTGCCAAGACCACCCTTCTCTGGACACTTTCCAGCACCTCAATGTCTTTCTTGAATTAAGGGCCCAAAACTAAACACTGTATTCGAGGTGCGGCCTCACCAGTGCCGAGTACAGGGGGACAATCACTTCCCTAGTACAGGAATTTCATTTTTTCCTGTTGTGAAAGTCAGCATTGGGATAAAACCAAGCCTCCAAAAGCTCAGAGGTGCTAGAAAAAGATTGTGCTATTTTTTCCCAGCTGTGAAGGATATAAAAGAGAAAGAGGGGAGATCTGTATCCAGACAGATTCGTACAACATCACATCACTTGTGGAAGAACTGCTGTGCTGGATCATTATCTAGGTTTCACCGGGATGAAGGCAAAGATATATTTGGTTAGAAATTTTTTGTTTCACTAGATAACATTAGTAAAACTTTCGTATTTGACTATTTATGAGATTTGCCTCATGAAAATTTTTGGAAGCTGTCTCTTATCTGCTATAACATGGCTTTTAGAAAATGCCACTCCTGTATGCATATCTGACACCTGTTCAGTCTGTTGCTGAGACCACTTCTCTTTAAATCTTACACTAATCCATAAAGTACCTCCGTGCCTCAAATGGACAAGGACATTTTTGTGGTCTTCATTCACATTGAACCATCGGACTCTTCCTCCTGTGCTAGAGCCACCATGACCTACTTGTTTTTGTGCACCACAATGAGAGCCTGCAGTTGCAGCTCCTATACATTTCACTATTAACTCTTTCAAGTACCCACTAAGAAGATGGTTGTGGGATTGAACAGGAAGAGTGCTTCCCAGCGACATCTACTGAAAAACCACAATCATCTTTTTAATATCATCTGTTTAATGTCTCCGTCAGTGACAGACAGTGGGATAAGCCCTCAGCAAGTTTGCAGATGACTCCAAGCTGAGTGGTCCAGTTAACATGCCTGAGGGATGAGATGCCATCCAGAAGGACCTGGACAGGCTTGAGAAATGGGTCCATGTGAAAATCATGAGGTTCAAAAAGGCCAAATGCAAGGTGCTGCACCCGGGTCAGGGCAACCCCCAGGTTGGGGGGATGAAAGAATTGAGAGCAGCCCTGCCCAGAAGGACTTGGGGATACTGGTGGATGAAAAGCTGGACATGAGCCAGCAACATGCGCTCACAGACCAGAAGGCCAACTGTACCCGGGCTGCATCAAAAGCAGCATGGCCAGCAGTTTGAGGGAGGTGATTCTGCCCCTCTGCTCCCCTCTGGTGAGACCCCACCTGCAGTGCTGCGTCCAACTCTGGGGCTCCCAGTGCAGGAAGGACATGGACCTGTTGGAGCAAGTCCAGAGGAGGACCACCAAGATGATCATGGGGCTGAAGCACCTCTCCTATAAGGACAGGCTGAGAGAGCTGGGGTTGTTCAGCCTGGAGAAGAGAAGGCTCTGGGGAGACCTCAGAGCAGCCTTCCAGTACTTAAAGGGGGCCTACGGGAAAGGTGGGGAGGGACTTTTACCTGGGAGGGTAATGGTAGGACAAGGGGTAATGGTTTTAAGAGGGAAGATTTAGACTAGATATAAGAGAGAAATTTTTTACAATGAAGGTGGTGAAACACTGGCACAGGCTGCCCAGAGAGGTGGTAGAAGCCCCATTCCTGGAAACATTCAAGGTCAGGTTGGACAGGGCGCTCAGCAACCCGATCCAGCTAAAGGTATCCCTGCTCACTATGCGGGGGGCGGACTAGATGACCTTTAAAGGTCCCTTCCAACCCAAACTGTTCTATGATCTTTTCTTTTCCTCAGCCATGCTTTCAGTCCTTCATGTTCTGGGAGAGATATTGATGTCAGTTCATTCACTTTCAGGAAATTATGGTTTTTCAGTGAGCTGATAAGGGTCATAGGTAATCAATTTATAAGCAGGGGATTTGTATTGCTGTCAGTCACCAGTAACAGTGGGTCAGTTGCTATGTACCTGCATTAGCACTTCATTGAAAAGAAAGTTCTGTTTGGGGAAGAAAAAGGTTTTGAATGGACAATGCTTTTCTTGATGGCATTGCACGGCATGTGCATGTTGGAAAGGTGGAATAAAACCTGGGCCCCAGGCTGAGAGTCTGCTCAGCTCTGATAATGTGGCTGCTGACCTTTAGTCCAACAGGGAGTTAAGTTCTCCAGCCCAGTGTGTACGTGCGGCCATGAACAGCAGCCTGCCTCTTCCAGCTGAGGGAGGTGCAAATCTCAGGATGGAAGACAATAAACAAACCCTTATTACAGACCCATTCTGCAGCAGCACTTCGTGATGTCTCTACAGTCCATCCACAGATGTCTGTTGCAAATGAAAGAGGGAGAAAGGACAAACGGTTTCTCATAGGAAATAAAGATTGTTTTTATTGGAGCGTTCTAGTGGTTGCACTGTGGGTAATTAAACCTTAAGGAGTCTCAGAAAAAAAAAAAATATTTGTATAGTTCAGGGGCTTGCATTGCATAATGCTGAGAAATTATAAGTCGAACACTGGATGTAGCAGTCTTCTGCTAGGCCTTATAGCAGAAGAACCTGAACAATTTCTCATCAACATAAGATGTATACCACAAGGGAGGGAGGTGAATCAGTGAAAAACATTAGGGAAGATCAATTACTACTAATTCATTCAGGGGATAAAAATTAAAATGATGGCTAATTAATTCTATCCGTGGATAAAATCTGAGCCCCACTGATAGCGCAGAGAATTTTGTCATTGACTTGAAAAGGTGTGGAATATCAAGCACTTTAAATATACATTCAAGCTAGTTTAAGCAAATAAAGCAATTATTTATCATTCGTATTCCCAGAATAAACTTGCCAGTTAGCTCCCTGAAATATTTGTTGCTATTACACTTATGCATAATTTATTGCTAAATTTGTTTACATGTGCTGTGTTTGAAAATGAAGCAGCATGAGAGCAAAGAACATTATAGTTTGCCTGCTATAGAAAAGAACAGTGTGAGAAGGCTTTTTTATTTCTGCTGTATTAAAAGCGATAGATTAAATACAGGGACTGAAGTGCGTTTACAGACTTACATAATAAATATAATGTTCATCAAACCTCCTAGCTAAATATTGATCATTATCTCCCACATTAAGGACCAGTCTGTGCCCATTTACTCCACAGGAAGGAGCCCGTGGGAGGAAGGAGTAGTCGCTAAAATTTTGTGCCCTTCCTCTCCCACAACTGCTGCCTTGTGCTGATAGACTGAAATACCAGATGGACAGAAAATCCCCTCAAATGCTTTCTTCTTAAGGACTGCTGGATTACAGGACGTTCCAAAGGAGGTGGGAAAATATGTAGATAAGTCCATGCTGTGAAAGCTTCAGGTGTCCCTGTGGCCAGCGGAGAGGGTGGTTGTTGAACAGGATGCAGGAAGAGCCCAGGGCAGTCATGGGACAACCTGTGCTCTCCATCACAGCTTAGCTCCATGTAGCTCCATCCTAGCACATGCCAGGCCCTCAGCTGAGGTGCCATCAGCACGGCTCTAACGGCATCAGCAAGCAAACAGCTTTGTGGCAGCAGAGACTCCCGCTCCACGGCTCCTGGTTTTGCAGCATGGTGTGGTTCCGTCAGCTCGGCCAGCTGTCTCAAAGAGAGCCCAAAAGGGAGACTCTACTTCTGGCTCCAAAATTTCCCCAAAAAAGGAAATATTTCCATTAAAAACTGCTTTCATGTCTATCTGTAAGTACTATAACCAAATAACATAAAAGTCTCCTGAGTTGTTCAGCTTTGCAGTAGCAAAGAGGGAGAAATGCTTAAAGAAGCATCTTAGGTTTTTCTGTAAACTGAGCATAGATGAAAATCAGTGCCTCTGTTAACATGGTGATCACACGCAAACCTGTGCACCACAGAAGGCACGGATAGGGGTATCACCAGAGAATTAAGAGAAAATTTTGTCTTTCACTGAGGTCAATAAATGTTTCTTACAGGCAATGGAAATCAACTTGCAAAGAAACAAGTCCCTAGAAACAAAATTTCCCCTTCGGCAACTACAGACTAGCACACACTGCCTTTTGCATAGATGAGCTTAAAGAAATAAGCACTGGGCAGGGAGCTGGGAGATCGTGGCAGAATCCTGATTCCGCCGCTGATGGCCAAAACACACAATTTTTCGCATCTGTTTTCCCATCAGTGAAGTGAAGGCCATACATCCCTCTGAAGAGTACTGTACTGTTTAATTAGGTAATGTCAGGACAGCACTTTGACCATATAAACACCATATAAACGTTAAGTGCCTAATTCATCACGCCTTGAGCTTCAGTGGTGAGGCAACAGGGTATCCCTTCGATCTCATGTGCAGGCATCCAGCCCAAACTGCTGTACTGACATCCCTGGATGAGTATTCAGGCCCAGTTACTCGGTCCCTGAAACACATCCCGTTTCTCTGGCATGTTGATCCTCCTGCCCATCTGTCTGCATGGCCCCATGCCCTCTTGAAGCATCCTGTGTTCATGTTAGGAGCTCACAAATGCCAACAGGAGGGAGAGGTGTGTGGGCACAGCCAGCAGTGCTTTTCCATTGAGAAGATTGCTGTGTAAGGTGACACAGCCTTTCCATGATGTGCTGGCCATGGTGGGCAGCCTTTCTGCAACACGTGAGTGGCAGTTTCCAGCAGAAATATGTTCTGATCCTGTCATCTCTGAATTAGGAGCAGTAATGACTTGTACGCAAAGACTCTTTTTTGTTAGT
The DNA here is from genome assembly GCF_034619465.1 of Leptosomus discolor. Classification (NCBI taxonomy): domain Eukaryota; kingdom Metazoa; phylum Chordata; class Aves; order Leptosomiformes; family Leptosomidae; genus Leptosomus; species Leptosomus discolor. Next base: position 14,746,790 of record NC_141395.1, on the reverse strand, counting down.
CACAAAATCTGCACCATTAAGGCCCACTTTACAATTTAGCTGGTATCATTTCTATTTTAGCACAGAGCCAGGGCAGCCTTTTCAAGTGTGTTATTGCAGTGCTGCCCATGAACAGCAACTGCTGCCTAAGTAGGAGAGATTAGGATATCAGCTGAACCGCCTCAGAGCTCCTTTGACTGAACAGACTTCAAGGATTGTCAGAAAAAATTAAATGCACCAAGCTTCAGATTTATTGTGTGATGTTGTTTCAGCACAGGAAAATAATCCATGCAGGCATAGCATGGATTTCCACCTTCCGCCATTAGTTGGATGACATCGTGGTCTTGAGGTTGCTGCTGCCCTTGAGCTTTACAGGCAGTCTGTGCCTCAAAGAGCAAATACTGTCCTTGGTTCAGTGCCCAGAGATAAGACAGCCAGTGGCCATTGTCGTGGTAATGGTAGAGTTGAAGAAAAACGTAAATGAAATAAACCCAGACATGGAGCCAAATGGTTCCTTTCTCTGCAGTCCTTAATCCGGAGCTAACTCCAGAGAGCAGAGGTGCCAGTGTGCACTAGTCGGATGTTGTTTGTTTTCATGTTTCTCCTTCCCCTGGCTCCAGACAAGGCCAAAAGAAGGATGCCCAGAAGCTGTGAGGGGAGATGGCTGGTCAGACCATCCAGGCTGGATGAAGTAAGTGCTGGGGATCAGTGAAAATCACTGCAGATGCTTTGCAGGATTTGTTTCCCTCATCAAATACTGGAATGTGCAAACTGGAAAAATGTTTGTAGTTCATCTACTGCTAACAAGAATAACCAGCACCACAAAAACATGGCTGTTAGCATGAGATGCCACTGCCAGGTTAGATAATTCCCTCATGCCATCCCAAATCTTCTGCAATTGTTTTATGAGTCTGGAGAAATCTGAACGGTGTGACTCATGCAAATAAAGTAATTTTCTTTTTTTTTTTTTCAAAAAGGGGGCACTTCTACATCTAGTGTTTTTGCCAAGGAAAGCTGAAAAATCTGAAGCAAAATATTTTAACGAGTAATAGGAAACAAACAAGGTGACTGTGATTTTAGGAACAGCTTCCAGCCATTCAAGAGATGTGTATGGCTCCCGCAGCCTGTGTCAGTGCGGAAAGGAAACACTGCAAAGCATTGCTGAGTCCTTGTGCACTTGTTCTGTTTTCCTGTTTCTGGACCTAAACAAAAGTGAAATCAGGCCTAATAATATTTCTGGAGCCTAAAACTGTTTTATTCTAATTCTCTGTTGAGAAAACAACAAAATGTAGCCCAGTATTTTAAAGTATATAAGCCTACATTTCACTGGTGCAAAATCATTATGGTGTCTGTATATAAATTCTTGTGCAAGTTTAAGCTGTTTAATTGGCAAAATATATAGTATATAACATGTACTTGAGCACTTAAATTTAATATCGGCTCAGCTTAATCTCAGGTGATAGTAATCACTGATTAATACTTTGGGGGGGTTTTGTTCATGCAGAAAGAATCACTGCTCTAATTACCACTTGTTTGATAATGTGCCTTTATCTTCATTTTAATGGGGCTGCCAGTTTATTTAGATGCAAACATCTAAGGATTTTTACATCCCCAAGAGCAATTGCTCTCTTAAATACTTTCAGTGATACAGTTACTTTAAAGCAATAAGCAGTGCAAGAAGAGCTAGCATGAAATTACATTATATCTCCAGAGCTTTGTAGTTATATAAGAACTCTTGGCATATTCTGTTAATTAATGGAATGTGTTTACTGTGGGGTTTTGAAGTTATTAATTATTTTTATTAGTTTAAAATTCTTTAACTCTCATGTCTGTGTACTATTTCTATTATTAATTCAATCCAGAGGTGTATGGTATTTAATACATTCCTCTCTTAACCAAGGGATGAGGAAAATATAAGAGGAAGGAGATTCATTCAGTCAGATGTCACCCCATGTTCCGACACTGCAAGCATATATATGTGTGTGTGTGTGTGTCTGTGTCTGTGTCTGTGTATGCATGTATTAGCAGTATCCGGAAAGCATGAGAACAAATTAACATTTTATGCCACAGATTTGCTACACTAAATCTAGCAATTTTCTAGTGTAGGTTTATTTATAAAATAGTAATTTTTCTAACCCATGTTAATTTGTAAGTGTCCCTATAATGTAGAACATAGTACTAATTAGAAATTTTCAAATATAAAAGAAAAAAAACCCTTTACTTTTACTTTCTGAAACTGGACTGAGGAAAGTATAATGCACAGTTAGATAAAGTTTCTTCCTGTGTTTAAAGGACTAGGACGCAGCACACTCTTCCTTTCTACGATTTCTGACAAAGACTTACTTGCTGAATCTTTTTAACTGCCTGCAAAATGAATAATAGAGATATATAAATGATTAATGTAAAAGACCTATAGTATTTAGTCATTTTACCCCTCCCTTTCTCAGTGTAGGCAGGTCATTTGCAAAAATACTTTGCTTCAGAAAGGTGTCTGAAAATTATTTCATTAACATTCATTAGGCACTCATAATGAAAAGTGAGGATGTAGTACAAAGAGTTGCTATTTTCCTTCTTTACATTCCTCAGACTAAATTGGATTAATCAGATTGAAAAGGGTAATAAAATATTAGAGCTTGTTCTTATCTCTCTGCTTCCTCCCATCGGTTGTAAATGAGTACACTGGAATGCTACCTGCTGTTGCAAGGCAGCAACAACATTTGAGGCACTCGTGAGCCACCTTCTCATTTTGAGGCAGAAAATGGCTACAGAAAGATCTTGTTTTCTCATTGAGCTCCACTGCTGGGCAGCAAAAGAGAGGAAGTGGCTGTGAATCAGAGGCACTTCCTTTTTTCTTCCTTTTTCTTTTTTTCTGTGAAGGACACAATGGCTGTGGAATTTCATAATTCCCTCATAATCGCCAAACCTTTTTTCCCCTCAGCCACACACCTGACAAATGAAACCTACATCCCAACTTGCCTTGCCTTTTGCTGTGCAGAAGAGTGGGCAGCATCATTTGCCCTGCTTTGGGGTGGCTACTGGGCAGCGCTGCTCTGACACTGTTGGTGGCCTGTTGGCTTTCCTCTCTCATCTCAAGGGGTGGCATCACCTTGTCTAATGTGCTGTGAAACTGTGGTTCAATCCTGCTTCTCAGCTCTGCCTTCGGGTGCAGAAGGGGATGATACTGCAGCCAGAAATGAGCTTGATCTTTAAGATTACCTGAAGAGGACTGGGTCTCATATGAGATTGGAATCTAATTTTTTTTATTTGACCCATCTCTGCTCAAAAGAGTGCACTCACAGCAGTGAGAGCTTTATCTGTACCTCAGCATTTGGTCCTGTCTTTTTACAGCCCTATTTTTATCAGCTGTCTAAAGCAATTTCCATCCAGCTTTTCAGTTTTGTGAAGAAGCTTTTCTATAGATTTTTTTCATTAAAATGTGTTGAAACAAGTGAAACACTCTAGATGGATTTTAATCATAGTTTTCTTCATTTCTGTCAAAGATGAGCACAGAAGAGTAGTATTCTTTTCCTGCCAGCTGTTTTCAGCAAGACCTTTAACTGATGAGAGGACAGAGGCATGTGAAGGCACACAAAGCACACTTGAAGACCTAAATGCATCTCCAGGATCTCAGAAACTCAATGGAGACTGACAAGTGTCTTCAACATGGACCCACAGGACCGCAACCTATGGTGAGGTACTCAATGGTAGCAAATAGGCTGCATTAATCCAGGGAACAAAAAAAGAGTTGCACAACCAACAGTAGATTTAGAGCTAGGATTTTTTCTTCCAGTATCATATAAATTTTTTTTTACTTTAGCTTTTCCTTGAGGTCTACAGCTTTGCCAGTACTTCCCTAACAGCTTTCTCTATCCATTTTACATATGTAGGAAGGAAAAATAGCTAAAATCTTCTTCATTCTTTCATCCTCCTTCCACAGATACTTCCTCAGGGAACTTTTCCTAATGTTGGTGTTCCTGTCTCTAGTCAGATAACTCAGGAGAGAGCTGCCCATACTGAACTGATCTGCCTTCAGGGCTATCCAGATCCATGCTACTGCCTCCATTTCTTGATCTCATGCTCTCTCTTTGTCTTTCCATCGCATTCTTCTCATGAAAAAGAAAATCTGTCAGTCACAGGCCTTCACAGAGAGCTGACTGGCTCCTTCGTGAACACTGCTGACTTTTGCTAAGCACGTGGCTCTTGCACTTGGAGCTGCAAACTGACTCCTGCAGCAGTCCATAACTTCTGTATTTTTAAAATGCTCATTTCCCCCCCTCCCCTTACCTCTTCTTTTAACATCTCACAGCAGGCATGAAGCTCTGTGAGATGGTCAGCAGGAGGACTGAGTTCATGTAAGTAAAAAGAAAAGAGTAACAACTCAAGTCTTCTTCTATCTGGGACCAAATCACTTTGAAGATGCACAAAAGCAATATTCACTGTTACTGTGGGGGGTTTTTTCATCTTCACGTACTCTTCATGCTTCCCAGGGCCCTGGTTTGTTCTAAGAATCATTGAAGTCAGGTTTGTGCTTTGGTCCATGCCTAATTTGGAATCTGAAAGTCTTGAAGTAAGCGTTCTGAGTAAGAGCTGTCAGCCAGGTTGAAGTAAGATGAACTGAGCAGATCTTGTTCTTGAAAAAGGTAAATCAATTGCCTACCACAAAAAGCCATGAATTTCATTCATTTCCACAGAACCTTCCAAATACTTTTGTGAAGTCAGAAGAGAAGAAATCATATTCCCCTTACCCTGCCAAAAAAAAAAAAAAAAAACAAAAAAAAAAACCACAAAAAAAAAAACAGGTTAAAACCTATTTTGTATTCATCTTTTGAGGAGTGAGAATTTCATATTTTAAGAAATGTTTTTCCTACAACTTAGAAATACAGAGTCTTCAAAACTATTAGGAAAATATTTTACTTCAAATATCTTTCAATTAATAACTCTCCTGAATATTTGAAATTCTGTCAATAAAGAATCTTGCTGCTAAAACACGTTACTCCTGTGGAAGACATCAGAGTTAATAGCTTGACCAATATATTCCTAAGGCCAAAAGACTGTCACAGTCATTAAAATTTACAGTGCACAGTGAAGGTTGGAGAAATTCATGCCATGATTGTTTTATATTAAGCCTATATATTCTGGCTGACATGGGACCATATTTTAAAAGAAATATCCCAAACTGGATTTGAAGTTCTACCAAAGAATACAAGCTTTTTTAATCCAAAGACTTCCAGTAATAAAGAGTTCACAAGGCAAATTGTACTATTGTCTTACTTCTGGTTCAAGAAACTCACAAGTTTCTAGCAAAGTCATCAAACCTCATTGTTTAGTTGCTACCTCTTGCTGCTAAATTATAGCCAGCTGCTCTCAAAACTTCCTTCTCCCCCAGGGATGAGAGAGGTTGTGGTCCAACAGAATCTTCCCCCTGCACAACCCACATTCCCTCTGTGACATGGTTTCTTGCAGTGAGTCTTACATATTAGGAGAGCAGAAACTCAAGATGTTGTTGCCATATACATGCCACTTCCCTGCTCTGAGTCACAGCTAGCCAGGGGTCACCAGTTCCCTGGGGACTGTTGCACCAAGAGCTCAAACTGTCATCTGCCTTCTCCTTTGAGCAAATAATTGTAATGTGATCATGTTCCTGATATAGAAAAGTCTGTTACTGAGTTCAAGTCAGCCTTCCTTCAGGGAATGAGGTCTTCAGGAACAAATGTCAGCACGAATGTAAAAGTGGAACCAAATTAATATTAAACCTTCCCAGTCTCCTATGTTTTCACATATCTCCTCATTTTTGTGTGTGGTCTCTTCTGTATTTTTGGTTTGTGAAACAGGGTTTTCTAATTCTAAAGAAAACAGACTTGGAGCTAAGTGTTGGATCATTGTCTCCCATGAACTTTTTCATTTGTACCTTGTGCCCTCTAGGAATTGAGCCTTGGAAGTCCCAGACACTGATATTTTTTGTCTGTGTAACACGTGTTGCATCCTGTTAGAGAAACAAAGGACACACATTCACTTTTATCTACGCTATGGAGTCAAAACACCACTGTTCATTGTGATGAGCATCGTCAGCAGCAGTCTCCTGCCAATTCTCCTCCTCCAGATTCATATTCATTTGTTAGGTCTAATTAAAGACCCATGGTACAAAGCAGCTTAGAGCTGCTTTACATTCAAGCTTCTCTGCTTTTGACTGATAGTACACCTTTTGTGTGCAACATTTTAGGATTGTGTAGAAATGACTTACAGTGACAGATTGCTTTTGTACTTGCTGGCTACTGTCCATTTCATTTTCATTATATGTTTCATTGTATACTTCAGAGAGAGTTTACTAAAGGTTTGCAGCATACCAAATTTATAGTGGGATTTGAGTGCTTTAGGGATGGATGGGAAAAGCCTGGTATCTTCCATCAGATTATCCTACAGTAGTTTTAAAGGAGCTGTGGAGCCTGCAGCAGATGAGAATACTGTAAAAGATAATAAACCCCTTTCTTTCTTTGCAGTTCTCTCCTCCTTTTCGTCTCTAATATTCTACAAGAGTATTCCTAAGAGAACTATATATTGTGCAGGAACTTGGAAATTGGGCTTGACAACAGCAGCTGAAAATCAACATGGGTTCTTTCCAGGTCAGTAATGTTCTGCAGATTCCGTTAACAGCTTTGTTGGGACACTTCTGTCTTGATTACCTTCAAAAGCTGATCATGGTCAAGGCAGCCTAGAAATTGGTTGTTGTCTTTCAGTTCTGCATTGCCAGCAGGTGTCAGAAATAACCCTCACCAGGGTGCTGACGTTTTACAGATTCGATACCTGTCCCGCAAAGAGGTTTGGTTCTCTTGGAACTGCATCTACAAAAATCGGGGCAGTGGAGAAGGGAATCCAAACCTTTTTCTTAAGAAGATTTTCCTTTTATTTAATCACCTTGAGCAAATAGAGTCTAACTCCGAGATATCAAAGGAGAAGGGAGTTTTTTCAAGTCTTTGAAAGCAAAATAATGTCTCAGTAAAACTGGGGTGCAGTTATCAAGCACTGCATTCAACTCCCCTTCCCCAATACCAGGAAGCCAGCAAGAAATTCTTGGAATTGGAAAGGACTGATTAAATGCTTTGACGGGGCTGAGAGTAGGGAGCAAGTAGGTTTTCAGGAAGAGAGCATGTGTTTGCATTTTGACTGCTCCAGTTTTCAGCCTAGCATCTCAGTTTAACCTGCTGATGAATGTGTGACTTTGTGTTAAGATTCTAGACTGCAAACTGAACAGTTGAAGCACAGGTGTAAATTTTCTTTTGCTGGTTCTATTGCAATAGTAGCAACTTCCAGCTAGGAATAGGGCAATAAATTCTAATTTTCGAGATTCACAAGAATGTTTGTTTCCTTATTAAACTCCTTGAAGAATGTCCACATTATCACTTCAGTCACAAGCCAAAGACAAAGAATAGGTGCATAGACCTTCTTCTCAATGTGTTTGCAGTCTTGGAGAAAATCAGGAAAATATTTTTTTTTTCCAAAAAAAACCTGTATTGCATTATTGTGGTCATCATGTTGATAAGGACAGACCTTTGCCTATAAGACAAATCAGAGACAAGTTCTGATCACAAAACCACAAACATTACACCCCTTTCTAGGGACAGGTGTTTACTATAACTACATGGCCACAATGTCCCATCTTGCAGTAAAACATTAATACAGTGGTGGGAATAGTAATAGTCCAGGTGTTATATCAAAATGCTGGCTGAGACCAAGACTACACAACACCAGTATCTATGTCCACAGTACTTGTCTGGAACATTTTGCATTGGGTAATTAGATAAAGAGCATTACCTTGGCATTGGAAAGCAGAGCAGATGTGCACTACCAGGCACTGTACGTTGCCTCTCCTTGTTAAACAGTATAAGTGCAGTTACATCCTATCATACATGGGGAACACACTCATGCTTCATCTCTTCTTTTTCTCCTTAGCTGATGAAGGAGTTGAAAGGAAATATGTCTGTTCATGAAAGGCTGGAGTTATTCCCCCAGCTGGTTTTACACCAGACTAAGCCCAGATTGTATTCATCAGTTTGGATCAGTCCTGAAATTTCTCATTCAGAGAAGAGTATTTCATCCAGGCAGTCTTGTCTGTACAGGCCCAGACATCAGTTTGAAGGATTTTAAGTTCTAAAGCTTAAAGCTGAAAATATTTCAGTTTTCAGGGTTTCAGATCCTACTCTTATTTCAGTTAGGAAGGCATTAGGTATTGTTTTATGGGGATTCTTCTTTGAAAGAACTACCACCCATGCTGCTTGGTCCCTCAGAGGCCACCAGTGTCTAGACGCTCATTAATTTTGTTGGTAAGTGTTAAATGCATGGTTGACTTTGAAGCAAGAATCTTAAACTAACCGAGACAATCAGTTCTTGCTCATGATAATGTCAGCTTGACTATAAAACCACTTGATTTATAAAGACTTCTGCTGTGCAGCTAAATTGAATAAATAGTACACTCAATGTCTGCTGTCTATACTGTAAATAAAGCAGAGTATAATCACTATGATAAGAAAATTCTTTTCCTGCCCAAATGCCATGTTCTCCACTGATTTATTTTTTTGTACTTCTTGTGACTTATCTCACCAATAATAACTTAGAGACAGACAAGTTACTTCAGAAGATTCAGAAAAAAATCATGATTTTTTCTTACAGGATTAAATGTCTTCAGAGACCCTTAATTGCTGGCAGGAACCCACTCTGATATGAGCCTATATACAAAGTGACTGTAAAATAAAGTGGACTGAACTTTGTTGTGGCTACTAGTTTGTGCCCTCAGAAACCGAGCTTCTGATTCTGCCATAGGTTTCCCAGTAGAGCAGGATTTGAAACTAAACTCACTGCCTTCAAGGAGGGCATTCAGAATTGGGATATTGATTCTTTTCCTCTCCTTTTTTGATCTAAGAGTTAGGTATTTTATATCAAGTGGAACAATTTCTAATGATTTAATATTCACCAAGGGAAAGAGACATTATAGGCTAATAGCTGGTTTGCTCTGCTGGAAGGAAGGAAGGCTTTGGTATAAAGCCTCTGCTAGGTAAACCTTTAATTATTTTAGATAAAGCAGAACCTTGACTAGGTGAGACTAAGTGCCCATCCAGAATAATTCTCTCACCTAAGGATTACACTAGGAAGTGCTTGGCCTTCGTATAAACTGTCAAAGTGAGTATCTTGCTCAGCACTGTGAATGGGAAAAGAAAAGGCATACTTGTTGCCAGTTTGCGAATGCAGTAGTTGCCCAGAAGAAAATCGTTCAGTCAAGAATGGCAGAAGTGTCATCATGGCTGAACCCAAAATCTTGTTCTCATCAATTTTGCAAATCTCTACAGCTAAAGACCATAAACAGACATACGGGGAGAAAGAAGGGAGGTTGGAGTTGGCACTATAGCCTTGGATCCTGCTGTGCAGGAAGTTGACTTTGGAGAACTTAAGGCAGTGGCAGAGATGTTCAGAATTCACCACACTCCTTCAAGTGACCAGCGATCTTGTTGAAGGTTTCCAATGTACTGCAATCAAATTAAATATATTCCCAGCCTGTTTTAATATTAAATGAAGACAATTTACAAAAGCAAATCTTGCTGTTGAAAGCAAGAAAATGCAACCAAAGAAGTGCGATGTAGTTTAAACCTGCTTTTACCAATGAAGTGGGAGAAGCCTCTGGGCTCGTTTAGCTCATGGTGATGCTGGTAGCAGCACCTCATCTACACCAATGGAGATATATGGGGGTAGAAATGTTGTTGGAAGGGAGAATCAGTCCCTACAATTTATGCTCAGTAAGAACAAAAAATATGAGGAGAGGAACCCCACAAATAAAATTTGTCTACCCTCAAGAGACACATCTCTAAAACAATTGGCCGATTGCTTTATATCCCCTTGCAAAGGAATGAATATGGTCTGCTCAGAATTCAGGAAATAAATAAAATACAAACCATATTTACTTTGACAAGCTAAAAATCATAAGCATCAAGGGTCCTGCCTCTGAGCTGCGTTTTTGCAAAGCTTGACATTTTAAGGTTCAAGCAAGCATTGACAGAGAACTGAATTGGAAGCCATGAAATCTCAGGTGAATGTGAATGGCCATCTAGATGGTTTTCAATCAGCTCTATCAACCATCTCTTCAGCTCCTGGCAAACAAGGAATCTGAGAAGATAAGCATTTCACTAGCAGTATTCTCATAATGGTAACTCTTGGCTTGCTCGGTTTTATTGGTGCTAAGGTGGAAAGGAAGTCTTAGGAATGCACATGTCTAAGTCTGTCCACAAATTGACTTTTTCCTACCATTTTCACTTTCATCAAAATGAAAACAAATCATTACCTGAAGCTTGAAATATATACCCTTAAAATAAAAGAATTTGACTTAGAAATGTCGTGTTGGTGTTTTGCAGTGTGAAGCTTTTTACTGTCTCTTAAGTCCTCTTCCATAATGAATCATGCCTGAGCTATTTCAATAGCGCACCACTTCCGAGCAAAAGAAAATACCAATGGAAAGGGGACACTTCAATATTAGAATCTTTTTTAGATACTTTAGCTTAAAACATTGGAAAAAAGAGTCAAATCCCAAAATATTTTCTACAGGGAATGCTAAACCTCTGTCTCCATGCTTCTGGAAGACAAAGCTCAGTGTTCATATTCTTGTTTTTCTTTATCAACTAGATTCTGGCTCTTCTTCCAAGTATTTGAAAGTAAAGCCTTTATATTCATGTTGGAAAAGATTTTCCTTGTGTGTGATTTTTTTGTTTTTACAGTATTTCTTCTGCCTCAGCACCTAATAAAACCTTTGCCATGTTCTCTGTACAGAAAGCCCGACCAGAATAACATAATAAATAGGACACTTTATTGGGTTGTAAAGGATCTCAGTTCAAATTCCTTCTCTGCATGACTTGGGGCTTGAACCTTGGACTTTTACTTCTTAATAAGTTCCTGTTAGCTTGCAGGTTACTTTAAGCATCATGCTTTCTGTGTGGAACAAAAGTAGCATTTCTCCAGGAAATTCTCAGATAACTGTACCCACGTGATCTTGATTATGGTTCCTTTCAGTTTGGCTGTTCAAGTCTATTGCTGCACTGAATGACAGATAAATAGTGTTTCCCAGATTGGTCTGGATCCTGTCTTCACATAGTTATCAGACAAGATCAATGTCAAAACTTCAATGCCTATTTTCCTTCAGCTTTCCCTTTACTGCAGCACATAGTAACTTCCCATCCAGATCATGAAAAGTAGTGTCAAAGGGATTAGGTATCTAAATCATTTTCTCAACCTAGTTTTCAGCACCAGCCTGTATCACCTTCAAATTTTGGCATGTCCATGCTCCCCTAATGTCTTGTTATTTCAGCCAGTAGCAAAGAAGATAAAGCCTCTTGCCCTTCTTCCTCCTGCCTGATCACTTGCTTTCTCTAAGCGGGCAGGAAAAGGTCACATGTGTGCTTGTTTCCGAAGTCAGACTGTCTGCATAGACCCTATGAGAGCAGAAAGCCCAAGGGCAGAGTCCATCTTAACCCTAGAGTTTAGCTGCTTTTGCATTCTCAAGTGATTCTTGTTTTCTTGAATTCTTCATCCTTTCCTTAGAGAAGAAGGAGAGAAGTTTAAAGAAAGAAAGATTATTTTAATCTGCTGGCAGTAAACTCCTTCAGTCAATTATAGCAGTTGCACCAACCTGTGGAGCAAGTCAAACAAACATGAAAGAGAAGAACATGGTACCAAGATAAAAAAGGCAGTAAACACAGGTAGCAGATACTGCCTTGTCTTCTGGTGTCTTATCACAGTTGCATTACAAATTCTGGCGAAATGGCACAAGGCTGTTGTCCTAGATTCACCACATTAAACTTCTTCCCTTAGTGTTTAGTCCATAAATTCGGTGGCCTTCTGCTCCCATAAGAACAGAGAAATAACACAGTGAATCAGGTCTCATATAGGAACAAATCTTATCTTGCCATCACAGATATATTAAAGCAAAGGGTAAGAAAGAATGACAGTGATGGCAGAACCATCTGGGCAGGTGCAGAGAGGAGGGACTGGAGACCCATGAAATGGTCAAACTTGAGAGGATTGTCTGATAGCTTCATCTGCCCACAAAGTAGATGATGGTTTCTGAAACAAGCATGCTGGAAACAAGCATGCAAGGGAAATACAGTCAATACAATTAATAGAGTATAGTGTACATTTATCCATAAGATAAATACACTGGATTAATAAAATTCCCATTTGCCTCTGCTGATTGTGGTGACCAATTCTCTGCAGAGACAAAAGCAATCCTAATATGACTAGCTCAGTTATAGGCACATACTCTTGATCAAATGAAGCCCACCTGTAGTAAGTGTTTTGTCAATGTTATAAAATGCACAAAATACCCCTTTCCACCTCTTTCTGCTGGAAGCTTATCTAGTCCGTGCTTTGACAGGCCATATCCATTCAGATTCATAAATCATAGCAGGCATGTCAGCATCTGCTCTGCTCATACCTGCAAGATTTAAGCTGTAATTATGATTAAATGTAGTCTGTTTGCAGCAGTGGTGATTTGAGGCCCCTGATGCTAAAATGAGAATGGGAGTGGGAGACCTGTCTACTCTTCAGTGTACTCTATTCTCACACTGTATTATATCTCTCATCGTTTTTGTAAGCACTTGCCCAGCTTGTATTGTGAGCACAGCACTTACTTACTCATAGAGCTGCAAGAAATAGTTTAGATATTCTCCTGGATAAATGCTTCTACATGAAAGAGAATTGAAATCTATTTGGCAAGGAGGGAGGAAAGATTATTTGTGATTTTGCTGCCTGGATGAAATGATCGCTTCCTCTGCTGCAGAGAAAGAAAAAATGAATACAGCTTGTCCTGTGAATTTTGTTTCACACTTGCACTATAATTCAAACTATTCTTGCAAAAAATGTGCACCAAACTAGTGGAATGAGAGGTTTAATAAATACAGTGGTCTAAAGGAAATAGTATAGCAATTTTTAATTAGTATCTGTTACGCTTCAGGGTCAACACAATTCCTTTCTTTTCCTGTGCTGTGAGAAGATAGCACTTTTTTGCCATAACTTACTCCAGACTCTTCTATCAGTAAACAGCAGCAGAGAAAGGTATCTGCTGAAAGAAAGCTCAGCATTATGCAAAGAGTGATAAACTTCTCAGAAGGTGTTTACAAATGCATTCAGTGAAACAGAATTTTAATGAATTGTGCCACATAATCTTGCAGTTAATGAGCTGTAAAAGCCTTTGTCAATTACAGTGACTCAAAACTAACTCTTTTGGATTCCAGATCAATAATGGGTCTCTTCTGCACATTTTTATTTTTTAAAAGAAAATTAAGATCTAAGAAAAATAAAAGGTATCTTTGTCATATTAGGCACCTCAGAAAAGTCCCTCATTATTATAACAAAGCTATCTATATTCTTATTATTTGTGAAATCATCTGTCAGCTGCATTAAAAGAAATAAGCCTTCCGAGATCAAATGGCACCAGTGTTATAAAATGCCAGTGGCAACACCAGGAGACTAACAACTTCAATAATAACTTGGGACATTTTCCAGGAGTTATATTAAATTCAACTGTTGTGCACAGCCTCCAAGAAAACAAAAATTATCCTGCTCTGCCTTTACTATCTGCCATAATTACTCTGAAAGTGGACACCTGAAAACTCTCTGAAAGACAGGTTCACCCGTTTGTCTTATTTTAAGCAAAAGATCTGCACACATTGGGGTTTTTTTCAGGCGAGGTCACTATTCCTGCCTAGGAGCAGAACATTAGAACACATCAGAACTGCTATAGTTCTCAGGCACAATTAAATAGTGTGACCAAATAGTTCCTGTGACTCTTTATCAGGATAGTAAAATATTCTTTTAAAAAACAAAGTTTTGGCTCGATATTTTAATGTCTTGAAAATCTAAAAAAATGGGACCAACATTTATCAAAGAAAAATATGGGAGACAGTTTTATTGCCTGTAATCTTCAATTTATTACGTGACTTTTTCCCAGTATGATTCTACTTTTTCCTTCTCTAAAGATTTTTTTCTCTTACTCATGCCTCAGTGTGGAGGATCCATTAACAGAGGAACCACATAAAAAGTAATTTCAAGGAAAAGCCTTATAAAATGTGAAAAATTAAAGCTGTGCTCAGATCCCATTAAGAAAAGAAATTGCCTTGAGGCATCCACTAAATACGTGAAATCCATTTCTGCTGAAGGACTTCAGAGTTTATTCCTCTCTAACAAATGCAATTTCACAGCACAAGTTGAACGTTTAAACAAAACGAAGTAGGATCTTTTCCCAGTTAGCGTCTCTTTTCCTTGATTGCTGCCAGGTCACCAAGTGCAAATTTACATGAGAATCCGAGATTATATAAATCTCAACCAAGAGGCTTTGAGGGCATTTCTGCTTGGGAAGACTGTAAACCAGGAAATGCTCTCAGTATGGAGGGTTTACTGGCGTTATTATTAGTATTTATTTTGCTCAGCTTTATACAGGAAGCTGGAGAAGGCTGTGGGCTTAGCATCTCCTTTTCTTAAGAGTTTAAGCTCCCCTGATGGCCCAGCTCCCTCTGACCTTCTGTTTCTAGTGCTGGCACCTCACATATTTCTAGTGCAGTGCCCTGATTCATCTTCAGCTCCACAAGCCCACATACAAGGCTAAAGGAGCAGAAAAAAATGAGAGTGAGCAGCCACCAAGGAGTATGCCTTGTCCCTGCTGAAATCCACCAGCACCACCAGCTTATTTCCCCATGTCCCATGGCGAGGTGCATCTGCCATGCACTTGTAGGGACCCTAGCCCAGCTCAGAGGGGCTGTGAGGAGGCAGCAGTCCTTCAGCCTTGCTGCTGGAGAGAAGCTCTTTGCCCAGACAACAATGCACTATCTATTTAGGCTCCTTGATTGAAACACCCTCAGGAGAAGCCCTGCTTTTTCCAGTAGCTACGGAAACACTTGCTGGTGCCAGTGTCTGTATGTAAATACTTGCCAAAAGAAGACAATGAACTAGCCTTTTTTAAACAGATGCAAAACAATATGGTAATGACCCCATGTTGATTTCAGATCATCCCTATTTACGCTGTGTTCGACCATTACTCCATAAAACTCAGTGTATCTTGGGACAGGAGAGCAGGTGGGAAGTCACAGACTTCTCCTCTTCCAGAAATGAGATCCTGCTGTCTGATGAGGAAATGGACCATTGTCCCCTCCTCAGTTGCACACAGTTTACTATCTGGTAGCTGAGGCTCCATCTCCTTGCCCAAAGTGATGTTGCATCCCATCCACCCCTGCTCCCTTGAGAAAACAGACCCAGTCTGGTGGCAACTGGCAGAGCTCTTTTCATCATTTTGCTCCATGCTACAGAATGAAAGATACCTCCAGCACCACAAGAGACTTCCGTGGCGAGAACTAACAAGGTGTCTGGAAGTGGTCCAGAAGTGGAAATTTGACTTTGCAAAATACCAGAGAGGAATAAGTGCTTTTTCCTCATGTAGTTTTCTTGCTTAGTCATGATTTCAAGGTAATGCCTGGAGAGGAGGAGAAAAAGCACCTCTGAAGGTTATTGGGGAGGCTCTTCTGAAGAATGTAACAAGCAAAATGACTGCAAGCCTGACAAAAATTCAGAAGGTTTCTAATCCAGCTAAGGTAGATGAAAGAAGCCCCTACTCTCTAGCATATTTATTATTGGTTGCTATTTCTCAAATGGAAATATATGGTAATATTTAAGCCTATTGGCACGAAGCCTGTCAGGAGCTGTATGCCAGCCCCCATAAGCTTATGGCAATGCAAACTGCTAAATTGTTCCAGGGTCTAGATCATGGGTGTTGCCTCTTACCATCCTGCTTCCGATGTAAACATCCAAAAGAGACACTTCATTTCACCCTTGAAAGGAAATCAGAGGGGGGGGAAAGCCTTGCTAGATGAAATGGTATTGCTTTTTAAAAATGAATAGGTCAGTTCTGAAAACAGGTCAGAGCGAAAACTGCTAATGCAGTGCCACCAAATCAAAGCACTGAGCATCAACAAATTATCAGTTGTCCTGATAACTCCTTTGCAGTATATTACTTGGCTAATATTGTCCCTGTTACAGCTTCTGAATAGTTAAATATAATGTGGCTCTTTCTATACAATTTTTCAATTTCCTTCTTGCTGAAACTACTGGACCTTGTCTGACAGTCCCCTAGTTTCTGAATTTTGCATGTGTTTCTTGGGCCTGGCTATTTTATCGTCTACATGAAAATGAACAAATACCTATATGCTTTAACTACCTGCTGAACATTTACTTTTTTCTCAAGATGTTTCTCTCTTTCTGTTTAACAGAAAATACCAGTAACTGTTATGTGTATTTTTTGTTACATGAAAAATTTTAAGGTCTCAATAAGACATCTCAAAATATGGCATAGCTTTGTAAAATTGCTACAGATTTATATCACCGTTACTGACTGCTTGATTCATTATTTAGTAAGATGAGTAAATATACTCATTGGGTTTTGTGTATGACATTAATGGAAGGTA
Source organism: Leptosomus discolor (assembly GCF_034619465.1). Taxonomy (NCBI): domain Eukaryota; kingdom Metazoa; phylum Chordata; class Aves; order Leptosomiformes; family Leptosomidae; genus Leptosomus; species Leptosomus discolor. The sequence goes on along the minus strand of NC_141395.1, from coordinate 14,730,327 downwards.
CATTTTAATTAACCCAAAGTAAAATATGTCTGAGAGAGACCCACATTTTGACATCAGTTACAGATGAGCAATCCTATCAAAGGATATTGAATTCCACTGATGCTACAGAGCAGAGGTTCATCCCCTATAATTACACTTTAGAAATTATGTTTGTTGAGAAATCTGAAATGAGAGCAGGCACAACACTTGAAACTTTAGTTCAGCTTGAGTAGAAAAGTTGAATGCTCTGGTGTTTAGGACTGGAGATTTCCGGCTTCACGTCTTTGTTTCCTCATGGGTTTCTGCTGTGTGATCTTCAATGAATCATTTAACACCTCTCTTTGAGGTGTTGCAGAATTTAACACCTGCTGTTATCAGGGGAAGTTAAGATCTGAAAGACCTAGGACATTGTCTCTCCATGCCTCAGTTGCCCTGCTGTGAAAGAGAAGAGTTGCAGGGGTAAAAGCCTTATCTGCTTGTGTGTTACAGTCATGAAAGCTGATATGCATCACACTGAACTTCTGCTCTCGTTTTACTGAAGTGCATATAAACATCAGGTATTTAATATTTGGCAGAACTTCTTAGGACTTTGATGGTTTCCTGAAATATTATTTCTTTATTGTATTCTATTCCACCTTTCAATGAAGCATTAACTAAGAGCAGCAAAATACTTTACTTCTTGGCCAAATGGATTCATTTCTCTCTTCTACTGTGAAGATTAAATGGTTGAGAAAGACTGTTACTTGAAGCCCTTTACCTGGAAAGATTATCTGTCAGTATCCAGTAGTAATAGTCACTCTTTTTCGTGACCTTAAGTATTCTTTTTCCAAAATCCTTCTTCCTTCATTCACTTACCATCATTTTATTTCTCATGCTTTTTATATCTGTAGCATTGTCCCCATTTGCACTTTTGCCTTCCCTTCCTCTCCCACGATCCAACTCTGTCAGCTCCTGTGTTACATATGGTAATGAGGAATTTGGACAGAATAGATGCAAACAAATGAAGCTGGCTAAGACTTTTGCTGGTTGTCATGGTTTAACCCCAGCCAGCAATTAAGCACCACACAAGCCCTTGCTCACTCCTCCCCCCTGCAGTGGGATGGTGGCTGGGGGAATCGGGGGGAAAAAAAAGTTAAACTCGTGGTGTGAGTTAAAGACAGTTTAATAGGATAGAAAAGGAAGGAAATAATAATAATAGAACATACAAAACAAGTGATGCACAATAGAATTGCTCACCACCCCCTGACTGATGCCCAGCCAATCTCTGAGCTGCAGTGCCCCCAGGCCAACTCCCCCTAGTTTATATACTGGGCATGGTATCATGTGGTATGGAATACCCCTTTGGCTCGTTTGGGTCAACTGTCCTTGCTGTGTCCCCTCACAGCTTCTTGTGCACTCCCAGCCTCTGCTGGCAGGGCAGTGCGAGAAGCTCAAAGGTCCTTGACTTAGCTGTGGCTAAGCAGTGTTTATACTAAAACATCAGTGTGTTATCAACATTATTGTCCTCCTAAATCCAAAACACAGTACTATACCAGCTACTAGGAAGAAAATTAACTTTATTCCAGCTGAAACCAGGACACTGGTAGCCTGAAGAAAATCCCACATAAGGAGGTTTCAGTAATTTTTAACATGGAATAGAATAAAAATATGCTGAAATAGTCTCTCTTGCATACTCAGAACAGCCTCCTCTCTTTCATAACTAACCTTGCTGTGCTGCCATCCCCACCCTCACCCCTGCTCCCTGCCCTTCAGCTCCTTGCTGATCTCTCTTTCCACTGGAAATCCTCTCTGCTATGTGAGCATCTCTCTCTCATGGCCTTTCTCAGCCAACATTATGCACAGTGGACTCCCCCTGTCATCCCCTCCTACTCAATAAAAGCACACCAATCTCCTCTTGACAGCCTTCACTGTCAGGTTTAGTTGCCTTGCCAATAACGCACGCCACCTCCAAAGTGAATCCTTCCTGGCAGCATTCCCTTTAAGGACAATAATTAGGAGCCTGCATTTCAGAGGCAAAACCAGTGAATTTAAAGGAACAAAGTCAGCCTGCTGTCGCTGTGCTTTTATTGCATGGAGAACAAACTAGGAATAGCTCTTCTTTTCTCAGTAGCCACATCTTAAATTAATAAAAACAGTGATACTGGTAGTCATAGTAATGAAGTTACTATGTACATTAGCCTGAATCAATGGCATAAAACCGTTGTTGTAACTATAGACTGGGTATCTTTCCCTGGCCCACACCACAGACAGAAGGCAGGAAAGAAACCTGAGTTGTGAAGTGACTGCCCCTCAGTCCATTGTTCCATCTTCACTCCTTCCCTGTCCTCCTGGGACATGTAGTTTTTAGCCCTGATAATAAAGTGCCTTTCCACACTTTCCTTTTCTGGAAAAAATCCCCTAAATATGTCTTTGAGATGACACCAGGCAACAAGCATGTCACTGCACAGGGTCAGCATTGTTAGTGGCACTTGCTAGAAAATTAGTTTCATTTCATTGGTAAGAGATTAGGCACCTGTTACTTTGGAAGTCAAGTTGCTCACACAAAAAAAGCAGCTTAACATGAACAACATAACATCTATATTATATGGAGGGTCATCTTGTGGAGGGAATTTGAGCATTTAAAAGGAAACAAAACCAGAACAGCAATCCTTCGAAACTGGTGCAGCACAAGATGGAAGAACATTTGAATCACTCTGTACTAGAAAGCCCATGTACCAAGGGGACCTGTTACAGCTAAGCATTGAGTGATGAATGTCTGGGAGAAGCGTTTGCAATTGCAGAAGCAGTTTGCTGAAAAGATTGCTCATTTGCATAGGCACATTACTTAAGCACTTTTTAAATTACATTAATTAGTAATTTTACTATTGAAATTACCTTTAATTATTCTTACGTGCAACAAGTTTGCACAGGGTGCATCATCATATTTAATCGTACCTAAGCATCCACCAGTTGAATAGGGACAAAGCAAGAGAAAGAAAAGCACAACATTTCTTTTCCATTTTCATCTTGTCTTTTCTTGCCTGTTAGCTGAAAAAAAAAAAAAACTTTCTCCATTTTCTTTCATAACTCCTAATGTTACTTGTCTCATTGTTACCAAGTTGATTATGATTATTACTCTTTATGAGATGGAAACTCTCTCAGCCTGGCTGATTGTTCTGATGTCTTTAAATATACTCTCTAATTTTCACAGTTTTATTGTTTTACAGATATCACTGCAATTGTCAAAATTCAGTTGTGTGACATTGCACCCACAAATAGCAAGGTACTACAGAGTATATTAGTAAAACTGGGAAAAGGGAAAGATGGAATGAACAGTCTTCCCCAGTTCAGAGATGAAAAAATAAAAGACAACATCATTCAGAAATTTCATTGTAACACTCACCCAAAAAATAAATCTAAGTCTGTGAAATCCCAAGACTAACTAAATGTACAGTGCCTATTACAGTGAGGCTGGGTTCACCAAGGATTGCTAGATACTTCTGTGCTTCAGTAACAAGGTAGCAAGTGTTAAAGTAGCAAGGATTTAAAAGTAGCCAGAAACTAGAGGCAAAGAAATGACACTCCAACTATGTTGCTGCCCTATTAAGGGCAGTGTAAGCTGTCTGCAATTATTTTTTTTATCATCATCATTATTCTTTATTTAGATCTCATCTTTGACACTGTGCCACTTTGAAACTCACAGTCATGCACACAACTTAATCAACTGTATTCCCGTCCTTCTCGTTTGCCTAACTCTAGCTTCAAAAGTTCTTTGTCTTCCAGTTCTTCCATCCCTAGGAGATTATGACCTCCTTACCTTCTTTCTGTAAATCCTATGCTTCACTGTCATCTTTCCCTGCACTATATTTCAGGATGATCACATCTTCTAAAACAAATTAAACTACCATGCTGTGCCACATTTATCAGACATATTAGAACAATCTAGATCTCATTCAGACAGTGTTTGTTGTAGGTCTTTATCCAACATCTCCATCTACATGTGACCTGAATGCAAAATATCTAGACTGATCAACACACACAACAACAATGAACAAACAAAAGTTGCCCTTATGCCCCCAGATCCCAGGAGGCTCCCAGTATCCCCTTCTCACATGAAGAACCTGTTGTGCTTGCCCTCATGGATCTCTGACCTGTGAGAATCAAGTCTGGATATCCAGAAATACTTCAAGGAAGAGTGACTTTACACAGCGGCCTCTGCCACAGGAAGCTGCTTCTCTCTGTGTTCAAAGTCTTTTCTCACTTATCCCTTTCCTACCTAGTCTCTCCCAGCTAGGAGAGAGCTAGCTGTCATTTCCAGCTTCCCACCAGCCCCTAATGCCAGTGCTTGACAGTTACTTATTTAAAGATCAGACCAGAATTTTCATGCTTTCTCTCATGCGATATCTCAAGCTTTGAAGGAGTACTCTGAAAATATCCCCAAACCCATGTATCTCCTTTTGCACAAAACACAAATAAGTTTTGCAAACAAATGTATACACCTTCCTGTAGTCCTGGTCCATCACTCCTTACTGCTGTAATATCTATAACACACAATAATTAAACTTCATAAGCAGTCTTTCAATTAAAAAGAGAGGGGTGGGACCTGAATTAGTTCCCACAAAAGTCACTAGGTAGAGTTTTGCCTCATTCTTTGGGTTAGTAACTATAATTCTTCATGGGATTTTCGGCGAGAAAATTCCTTCTCCTTTAATTTTCAGGGATAGATGCTACTACAAATTATCATTATATGTATTATACTAGCACCCGCATACAAGCAAGAACTCTGTTGTACCATGGGGCGTATATTGCCACACACTCAAAGACAATTTCAGTCCCAAATGGCTTCAGATCTTAATAGGCAAAACCAAAATCAGCAGCAGAAGCAGGCACCAAGAACCAAAGAGAATTTTGCTCAAGGCCCTGCAGTGTACTCCTGACCACTCTGCACTAACTTTTCTCAGTCCTTGACACATGACTTGCCAGCAGCACGCTGCCATTTTGAAGGAATCACACCTTGCACCATTCACCTCGCTCTCCTGCCAGCACCGAAGTCCTCCCTGACTCTCATCTCCCATACCTCCTTCAGCTGGTACTACACAAATCTCTCTGGTGTTTGTACAAAGTTTGTAAGGGGTTGCTTTGAGAACTGCACACATTTATAAATTAAAATCTCACTTTTCTGTCATGTTTTCACCTGAAGGTCCTCATCAGCTCCAGCCGTGAGCCTCCACACAGTTCTCTGAACTTTCACTGGGGCCACCTGAAGGAGCAGGGTCTGTTAGGACCCTGATTTAACAGCCTCAGGCCTACAATTTGCTGGGTTTTCCTCACTGCTGAAAGGAAATAGTGCAGGGTTTGAGAAATGCCATGGGTTTTAAAACTAATTGAAGGCTCTTAATTAAAATGCACAAAGACAACATATTCATTCACCCATATTTTACCAGAAAAATTAACTGCACAAGGAATTAATTTATGGCATTTTGTTTACATCTATGTATAAATGAATATGAAAAATGAGTGACATGTTGGAGAAACATGGAAAGAAAAAAAAAGTCTATATGGGAAAATGTAACTGCCTGCCAAGAATCTATTAGTGCAATTTCAGTATCAGATAATGATCTGATTATTTTCAGAACACAGGAAGAGTGACAGATTTCATTCTGTTTGTGTAACCAGATCATAGATGTTTTCCACTTTTTTTTGTATGTGTGTTCTTTAATGTGTTTGTGGTTTTCACAAAGTTTAAAAGTGGCCTAGTTTGGGAGTGTCTTCTAATGGCTACGGCTGGGGTCAAATTCCACCACCTCTGCGTGGTTGGAGGATGAAGGTGTTGGGAGCTGTTGCTAACATGAAACATGCTGAAGGACTGACTACAAACTGATAAGAAAAGCAATGGCTGTAAAATCTCCATTTTACAGCTGCAGAAGGGAGGAACACAGAGATGCTGAAAGCCTCAGGATGAGAGAGGAAGTTGATCGAAAAGGTAATCCTCCTCTGTCCAGATGCTCTGAGTCCAAATTCATTGCCTCATAATTCTTGTTATTTAGTATGAGGTAGAAGAGAACGGCTTTCATGCTGGAAATGCCTTCAAGCACCATCACGAGCTGTACCAATTCCCACCCGCACTCTGCCCTGTCTTGTGTTTTGCTGTCAGTAGCTACGGGAAACATTTTGTCCATTGCGCAAAGGCAGCAGCTCACAGGTTTCCTCATTTTGCCTAATTCTGCTTTTTGTCAAGGTGGATTTCCTTAAGATTCTAGTGGGTATTAGCTGGTATTAGTTACAGTGCTGACTGGGGGGAAAAAAAAGAAAAAGAAAGAAAGAGAAAAAGGAACCATGCATGCATATAGCAAAACGGAATTGATTTCAGGGGAAAATCTCCTGATGCCATAATCTCTTGCTAAGTTACCTTATAAATCAGCATCTCTCACAATTATAGAGGTCTGAATTTTGTGCTTTATTGATAGCATTGATTCTAAAAAAGGAGTTGGAGCCCTGTTCTTCCTCACTGTCCCTGAGAGCATTCACATTTTGAGGGTGTTTATGGGATGTGCTTGCCAGAGTCAGCTACCTGCAAATGCGCTTAGCAGATTTAACAGAGAATACTGAACACTGAATGGCAAGCTTGATCCTTTGACTATTGAAAAATAGATGAGAAAATTAATATCTTTTGGAAAAGAATCAACAATTGGGGAGGTGGTTCAGTTAGTTGATTGGTTTGTTTTAGTCAGGGAAAAATAGTTTAACTGAGGTGGCTTTGCAAATATGAAGTCTATGGTACCTGAATATATTTCTTATCATCTAATTTATGGTGGATTATTCTAAGAGTTACGTATTTGCAATGTGGCACTTTCAGAAGTATGAAGCTTAAAACTGGAGCAAAGGATTATGAACTCGTTCTGAAAACGGATAAAAGTTTGAATAATGTCCTTCATTAATAGATGCAAGTTGGGAAAGCTAAAGGTGTCAAAAAGCAAAACAATGTGAACTAATCCCAAATACCATAGGGAAGGGTTTTAGGGCACTCAATGTGTTTGACATTAGCCACAAATGCTGGAGATATCCATCTGTATAAGAAGAAACCACCCTGCTGCACACCCAGAGCTGCCTACCCCTACACCAGGGGAGTTTCAGGTCTCCTCATCACCCTGCAGCTTTCCGGATCATGAAGAGACACTGGCTTTCTGCTAGGGACGTGCTCATCAGTGCTGAACCAATGGATGTCTTCTTTCCAGCTTTGCTGCTAGATGGCTGCTGATTTTAAAACAGTTGATGCTTTGCCTCCTGCCTCAGTTTCTCTGACTCTAATATACAGATAATAAAGTTAATTTCCCTAATTGCTAATTTCCTGCTTATTTGCCTTGAAATCTTTGGGCAATAAGCACTGCTAGAGTTCAGTGCTATTATTTCTGCACTGTATATGTGAGGGCAGCCCTTTGCTATGCACCATGTTATTCACCGTTTCACCATGTATAACAGGTATACAGCCAACCAACATAACTTTTATGTTTCTGATATAAAGAACCCAGAGTTGACGCTGAGTATTTATTATTAGATATTGTTAACAGAAAAAACATCTCATTTTGGAAGAGATGAAAAAATACATTTTCTTGCAGTATCTTTCAAACATATTTGAAATTTTGGTTGCTTGAATAGAATTTAATTTCATTTTTAGTTTGGTTTGTTTTGTTTAACTTTTGAAAGATAAACAGCTGTCTAATCTGAATTATGTGCTCAAGCACTTTGCCCAGTAAAAGGCTAAGCATGTATTTAAATGCTTTCTTGAAATGTAGCTTCTAATTTTTCCATAAAATCTGCATGTGACCTCATTCTTTTTACAAGATTGAAATTTTTTTTTTTAAATTTCATATATCTGAAACTCCATTTTAAACTATATCCTTTCTAACAGGGACTTCAAATATTTCTCTCTCTAGCAAAGTGAGTTTGTTGCAGCCTCTGCCATAAAGCAAATGACAGGCTTAACTCTAAGGTACAGAGCAGCTAATTCAGTTCAATACCAAAAATTATCCTGAGGTATCTTGGACAGTATGGCCAAATAAAAGCTGTGCTCAAAGAAATCCCAGTCCTCTTAATTTCAGGACTTTGATAGGGTCTTTGCTCGCAAAGGCTCAAATAAATAAATAAACGAGGCCAAGGAATTCATTTGAAATATTAATTAAAATGCAAATTAAATCCAGATTGCATGGGCTTTAAAAAGTGCTCTCTGAAGTTTCCATGAATATAAAGCATGTGACAAGCTACTGTTTTAAATGATCTGCATAAACATACATTGTTGGAAAACTGCTTGACTTGAAAATAACCTTAACAATGCCATGAAATGCAAATAATGAGAGAAAATCTTTAGCAGCGACAGCTTTCATTACTGACAACGCTGTTTGTCAGGCTTTGCACCATGGTGGGAGGGAAGGCGATTTGACGTGCACGTGTATCCCTTGGCCCACCACCACTCCTGCCCATCTGTGGAGGTGGCCGGCTGCCGGCTTGCAAGGCAGCACGCCAGCTCCTGCGGGATGCTGCGTGCCGTGGTGAAACGGCTCTGTGAGAGCTGGTGGTGCATAACCGCTGCCGGCCAGGGAGGTGGGACAACCCACCTCCCTGGCACCGCCACCACAGCGTGTGCAACAAGGGCAGCCACGCTCTGCTATTACAGATTTCTTCCAGTCTGGAGTAACTGAATGCAGAAAACACCTAATTCTTCACTTTGTCAGTGCAAAGATGTTCTGTATGAGGTACTCTCCTCCTGAGTTAGCCAGCCTTGCTTAAAATGCACCCTAGTATTAACAAGTGCCTTTTTCTGCTTTCTCTTTGCAGAACAATTCAGCGCTGGAGGTGAACTGCTATCAGAGAAGAGAAAGACAAATGAAATAAGGGACTACCTTAAACAGACACTAACCCAGGCATCTGGAAATCCTTTCTCCTCACATTGTCTTAATGTAAAACAATGCTGTCAAGAGATTACAGTCTCCATTTGATGTGCTGTTAAGTTCTCCCCGCTCCCAAAAGCAAGCTTTGTGCCTACTGGGAAAAGGTCTATTTTACTCCTGACCAATAGGCTTTTCATAGTTTGACCAGGCAACTACTTCTGACCCTCTGTGAAGCAATATAACCCCATTAGCTGGCCCTGGGAATGGGCTGTGGGATGGCTGGGACTCTGCTGAAATGGGCTACAGCCAAGTCACAGCACTGAGCAACAATCTTAAAGCGCTTTACAAGGAAGATAAACAACGTTCAGGATACATTATAAAGAAAGAATCTAAGTACCTCACCACAGTCTTGGGAACACCAGACTGTCTGGAAGGAAGCTTACACAGCAAAAGCATCATGAAAGAGTCCATAAGGGAGAGGAAGATTCTGCCTTAAGAGCTTCAGTGAAGCCATAGTAAATAATGCATAGGGCCACATGCTGAATGACAAAGCTAATAAGAAATATCAAACATCTGCGTGTCCTTTGAGCCTCATCCATCCTGCTTGCCGATCAGGCAGGTGCTCAGAGAAATAAGAGGATGTGTCTATGGACAAGAAGAGCATATCAAAATGGTATATCAAACATATATATCAAGCATATCAAACCGGGAGCTGAGTTAAGGTTACAAGACTGCCCTGCTCTGGCATTTCCTAATTTCTAAATGCAGGACTTTGTAATGAAAAAAAATTTAATGTGAGTTTGAGGTGTGGCAATTAATATACTACTGCCCACTAGGGAGAGCTTCTAGGAACACAAGTGTAATATAATCTAGTTTCTGTACCTGAAAAAGTCCATCTCCCTGCATTTTGTCAGCCATTGAAACCATCGGTGTCCTTGGCCATATCTTCATGGCACTACCAAGTACCGAGGGATTTCCAAACTCTCAGTGAGTGATCCAGCTCCTCTTCATGGTGCAGTACAGTGACATGCAGAAACACGACCAGGTGTCTAAAAATACAATCTAGCTGTAAGCTGCACCAAGGCTAATTAATGCTGTTGAAAGATCTGGCTCAGTGGGCAACACCATCTAGATATGAAGCTTTTGCCTTTAATTTCTGAGCAGACTTGGTTAAAACAAAGTTAGGTATCTTGGCACAGAAGTGCCTTTTGTTTTCAGAGCTATCAGCCTTTAAAGTATTTTTTCCACTTAATTGAAAATAAAATTTCCCCAGAGTGCTGGAGTCTACTCTTAATGCACGTACATAGCTCTAATTAATGCTAATTATTTGTATTCACCAAGGGGAGAAGAATATTACTTCAGGTGCCTACTTGGAATATGTTACTTCAGCCCTTCATGTGACTCCAAGTGGTACACCCAGCGGGAAAGATGCAGCTGCCTCGAAAACCAAGTGTCTAGTGCCTGAGGATAATCCAGATCAGGTGTAGGACAGGATGTACTACACCATGAATAGCACAGCCAGGCTTCCTGCACCACACAAAGTCTGATTCACAGAGCTTGCAAAACACAGAAGCACAGAGATCACTGCTAGTCCATTTTCCCTCTGCACATTTGGGCAGGGGAGTCTTTTCATCAGATGCTTATATGGTGCCTAGCCAAATGGGCTTTGAGCCTCAGTACCACACTGCCTCAACACAAATAACAAACAAGCTCTGGCCAGGCTGGACCACACAACAGGTCAGCGCTAGATCCAGAAACAAATCCCAGATCTCTGAAAATCTAAGCTCAAGTTTTATCTACTGAGCTACATTTCATTTTGTGGCAGGGCTGAAGTCTCTGAGGGAGGTGTCTTCCAGAGCACCAATGAAATAATAAAGCAGGACAGGTTTATTTATGTTCAGTTGAGGAATCTGGTCCATACTCTTTCGTTGTAAATAAGCTGCAAAACCTGGACATCTTCCATACTCTTCCCCACACATGAAAGTTCATCCAAATTCATCAACCTTGCCAGCATCTTTCTAGATGGTTACCCTTTAACTAGGGTTTTATTGGATAACTGTAACTCAATTTGCTGCAGCTGTGTGACCCTGATTTGCTTTTGGAGCCAAGCAAGCTGGGGGAGGAAGAGCCAAGTGGGAGCCCACCTGCCAAGCAGCCAGTGCAGTTAGAAAGGGCCAGTCTGAATGTGCAAAATCTGGCAGGTGGCAAAGATGTGCTGTTTATTTTTCCTAATGACAAAATTAGCACATTGATAATAATCAAACAGAGCTGTGTGCAATGGGGGTTTATTTAATTAACAAATGTCCTTTTGCAGGTATGAGCAGGACACAGGCATTGTGCTCATCCGTGCAAGCTGTTGTTCACATCCCTGGAAAGCTTATATGCAAACTGCCTTCGGCTTCCTTTGTCTGGGTTTGTTCTGGGAAGGAAGTGGTTCATACTTGCCTTTTTTAATCATGTATTCTCTTTCTGCAGAATGTTATATTCTTGCTCACATCCAAGAACACAGATCACATCTAATAGAATAGATTGCTTTGAAATGCGCAATGGAAAAGGCTTTCTTCCAATACGTGCCCAAAATGTACAGTGTTGGGAATGCCCCCTCCTGCTACTTCTAACTATAGTACATCTTTGTATCTCACAACTGCCTGATTGGAACTGGCTTTTTCTTATTAACAGTTATCTTGGTTTTACTATATGATAGATGGAAACATCCTAGTCCTTGACTACCTTGATGTAATACAGCAGCTTCACAGACATGATCATGTTTTTTGCTAGCATCCAGCTCTAGGGACCCTACAAGTAGCAGAGGTTAATAGACTCCTTCTAGCTTGGGTACAGATGATCAGGATAGTCTTCTGGATGTCTCTGCTTCAACCCATCCTGACAGCTGAATTATCCATCCATATATGGTTCTGATTTATCAAGCAATCCTATCACAAGACCAAGTTATCTGTATTCCAGTCATCCAACACTTTCCATTCATTGAGGTCCAAGTCCTGAAAACACTTGCTAGATTTTTGCAACATTACCTCTGGTGTTACTAACAGTATTACCCCTGTCTCTCGGTGAGTTTTCTAAAGATTCAGAGTGGAGAGTCCGTAGACTAAAGTAGCTTTTCTGGTGTAGATTACATCAGCATACATTACACAGTTACCAAAACACCATGTGTAATGTCAGTAGTGGTGATACAACTGTTCTTTTGTGGATTTATATGCATTGAAGGAGTTGGTGCAGCTGCTCAAACAGTTGCACCAGCCTGCCTGTGCCATATTTCTAAGAGGCAAGTTGGTCAGCAGACATGTTACAGAAAAGGTTTTTCTGTTATATTTATACTGTCCTTCAGAAAGAAGGTAGGTGAAAAAAGCAGTAGACGCTTTATACAAAAGTCAATTTGAATAGTAGCAGATGTTTTCACTTTACCCCTGCTCAAAGGACATCGAAGCATCACACTGAACTTTCTTACAATAGAACCATAAATTTCTAACTAACTCAAACAGCTTCCATTTAAAAAGACTAGGTGGAGAAGGTTCAAGATATGAAATTCAGGTTTATCTTTTATTTATTAGTGATCTTCTCTAGAGACGTTCTAACCTAGATCTTGCCAAATTTGCCACCAACTTCTCTGACAGTCGGATATTCAAGTGTTAAGTTTTTGCTCATTCTTTTATAGAGATAAGGTCCAGATGTGAAGCAAAAGCTCTTCTTTCTTCAAACATTATGGCTTCAAACATTTTGAAATAAAGTTTTAGATTTCCTTTGCTTCAACTTTGGATGGTGCTCATTCTGTTTTGTTCTGCTTTTTAAAATATTTTTATCAGTACTCAAATCTATTCTAGGCAAGTCCAGATAGCCATAATCAGCCCTCAAGAGTTTGCAAGGTAGTCAGTGCCATGTAATCAGTGACTAACAACATGGTAGAAATGTAACATTTTAATAGTCCTTCAGTAAGGGCAGTTGTGTAACCTAAGTTCAAATTTCTTTAACTAGCTTGGCTAACTTTGGGTAAAAGACAGAAGCAGATTTAAGAGATGAAATTAAATGGATGCTAGTCATATATCAGCTCAGGAAGAGGGATATTCATCTCAGGGGTTCTAGGGGCGTCTGAAGAGGCTTCTGGGATTGTAAGAAAGCCTCGCATGGCAGTCATGATTGGGATGGGAGCACCTTGCCAGATAAATACAGACACAAACTTGTGCATCAGTAGTGAAAAGTCATTAGGCACCTTCACAACACTGGGACAGAAACATAGTCAATGAGATGAGTTAGTAGGAGTGCGTCAGGAAGGCAGAGGAGGATGTGACTAGCTTAACATTGCAACCAAGAAATGCATATTCTGCATTGTAACTGTTCATTAATGGAATCAACAAACTGCAGGTGAAAGGCCAGAGAAGAAGGGATTATAGTTATCCAGGTGCGTGTGACAAGATTGCACTGGAGAACTGGAGAGTGGGATTTTGAGAAGTCTGGATAGGAGATAAAAGGGCAGGACCAAAGCTGAAGACCTTTCTCATGTAGAGCCAGAGAAACTTGGAAGCCAGCATTTCTGGTAACAAAAAAGAACAAAGTGCTGAAGACCAAAAAGAGGTTGAGTTGGCCAGGAGATGAGAACATACGGAAGACATGGGACTGAACAGAGAGCAGGAGGTCAGGACCAGATGATGTGGCTGAAGACAATGGAAACAGGAGAGTTAATTCACAAAATTAATAGAGAAGTGTCTTTTTAAAAGGGGCTAAAAAAAGAAGAGGGATATTAAGGATAGAGTAGGTAATAGAGAACAGGAGAAGGACATGGAGGCAAAAATTTCTAAAAATTATAATGTAATTAGTGGCATTGGCACAGTAAGTACCAAAGTAATGAAACCATTGTCTGCTGCCTTTGGAGGTGAAGGAAATGTTCCTGAGGCTGGAGAGAGCTGCTTTTTCTTTCATGTGGAATTTTAAAAACCACCTGCAGTGGGTACTATGTCCATTATGAGCAATCAAGCTTGGGGCAAAGGAATGGGGAAGGAGAAGGAAAGAAGAGAAGTCCAGAACTGTGTATTGAGCCAATTTTTTTGTTCCATTTATTGTGGAAGAAACTCTGCAATAAAAACCTGAAATTACACACGCACACATGCACGTGTAGAACTTTTAATGCAAAGCACTGAGAATAGTAAATGCTACTAGAGATGGATATCATGGGCTTTGTTTAAGGCATAATCTCTATTGCTTTTGAGTTTATGAAGCAAAAAGAGCTGTTGAAACTGAGTGAAAGCTGCAGCCAGACTCTTTAATCAATCTCCAAAGCTGTTTATTGTGAGTATAGTATAAAGCAATAGAGATTAACGTCAGTTTCTATAAATCACAGCAAAAAGCATCTTCTCTTTCACTGCCGGAGGTGTAAATATCTTCCTTCTTTTTTCTCAGATTTTGCTGTAACATGCTGGTTGCAGAGGTCCTTCAGGGGAAAAGAACACAAGCACAGTGTCATATGCTTTTAAAACAAATAAATTTTAAAATAACTTGTATGTTTATTTACAGAACTGGAAACTGCTGGAAGTTTTAGGCATGTAATTCCTACTGAGCAACTTTGAAAATCTCAACCCATCTACAGAAGTGAACTACTAATTAACTGCAGCTGCCACTGAGGGGAGGAACCAGGTACACAGCAGGCAGCAAATCATCTTTCCAGTGCACATCCCACAGGTTCCAGACAGTGAATCCAATAGACATATCACCATTTCCTTTCCTTGCAAAAATAGTGGTTGAGCATCTCTTGTGACTACCTTCTTTTTTTTTTGTAGGAAGAAAAACGTATGTGAGTGACAAAAGAAATTATAAAAAAAATCAGAGACATATTCAAAAAAGATCTCTATTGATGTGGCTCCACACAAATTTTACATTCATTTACGGCCTTATACTGTGAGAAATGGATTTAAAGCAGAGAGAAAAGAAAGCCATGGGACAGTTCGTGTTGCAAATCTAAGATGCCAAAGAGGAAATACTAAGCAATATGGAAAATTATTGCCATATGAGTGTCAACATAACATCCATGCTTTCCCACGGCTCCCATCAGTCCCGCTCTCTCATCATTAGCTATTGGTGAAACCTCTATCAATGCCTTACGAGAAAAATGCAATAGCTGCCCTTTTATTCCTGTCCTGCTCCTTATGAGTTGCAATAAGCTCCACAACTACCTATCGAGAGAGAGATCCTGCCTTTGTAATTAGGTGGCCAAGCTTTCGCATATCATCCACAGAGAGACACTTCCTCCTCCAGGAGGAAAGTCACAGTGTCTAAGCTAGGCTGCTCCTCTGAAAAACTCTCTGAAGGAATCTCTCTATATGCAATGATCGTACAGGGATTCTACAGCCCCTGTTGGGCTAGGCACTTAAATTGTCTAGGGCACTTAAGGGCAAATGTGAGTGCACAGCAGTGGGCACACAGTTCAATCTTAAGGGGTCCTTAAGGAAGATCAAAGTAGAAGATAAGCTCATTTATCTAAAAGTACAGACCAGTGTCAGTCAAAATACTGCACTGTAACAGACAGAAGCCTTCAGAGAAATAGTGTCTAACCTGAGATCTCCACATACCAGCTGGAACTTTGCATGAGGTCATGGTAGGTCGAAGCAGCAAACAAATCCTGAGACCACAGCAAAATGTTCAGAAAACCATCATCACAGTGAAATCTGTCTCACAAGATGCTTCCAAAAAATTTACAAACTTCCCTATGCTGAACATAAAGTTGTGCGTAGGCTGAGAGTAAGAAATACGTCTCTGAATGTTCATCTTGTTTCCTGAGCTCAAAGGGAGAATAGTGAACTAAGATTTGGCCATTGCATTTGAAGGAGGTTCCTACAAGTGCCCCACTGATTTATATGAATCATTTTTTCTGTTATCAGTCCTGTTAAATAGTTGAGAACTTTGAATGGAATTCTCCTTGGGATTCAACACTAAGGGAAATATTATATGGATTAAAATCCGGTTTCAGGACAACTTGAAATTATGGCATAATGCTTTACTGGGTCCTACACTAAACCACAAAACAATAATAAAGTACTAGAACATTCAGACTGGACTCAGAGATTTTTCCTTACTGACTTTTGATAAAAACTTTCAAGGAAAGAATTTTTTCATTCCAACAGCATTTAATAAATGCTAAGCTACTAGCTCCGTTTTAGTTAATTAAACTTAAGGAACATGGAAGTGGATAAAAGTTCATTAAATAGGTACAGGCTGACAGTGAATTGGAATGCTAATTGAGCTTTTATGTGCAACAAAAGAGATACAAATGGAAATGCACTGTTATTCTAGTGAATGCCTCACATAAAAGGCCCCAGTGGAGCAGAGAATGCATGAAGGAAATTGGATTGTAAAATCTCTGAGATAAAGATCAGTTCTATGAAACACGATGCCCCATTGCTTGCTTTTCTATTTTGAGAAAATTCTTTTAATAATGCCAGCAAATGATGCAGTGACTGCTGTAGGTGCGTTTGAAAGGTTCCCAGTCAGATTGGGAAATGAGGCAGTTAGATTCAGGGCTTACAAAATAGAAGGGGATGTGATGGGACCTTCATTTATTTAATGGTATGTTTGAGTATCACTGACTTAAACAGCAGGAAAACCTTAGATTAGAAAGAGCCACATATTCTGATGCTGTGCTTAAACTTTTGAAGTTATTTGGTTTGAAAAACCTTTCCCCAATTCAATTTGTAGCATAACCCTGAAATGCATGTCAACTAGTCAATCCTAGAGGAGAAGAAATGGGGCTGGCCTGAAATGAATACACAAAGATTTGTTTCTGAAGGCTGGAGGACATGAACCATGTGCTTCTCCCTGGTTTTCCACCTCCAGTAGCAGTAACTGACCATGTGTTGGAGGAGATGCCTTGCATCTCCAAGCCAGCTTTTGAGACATTCATTGGGACTGCAGCTGATTTTTCACTAGCAGTAGCAGTGGTACTAACACACTTTCTTAAAACGCCAAGAAAAAAGTATGGGTACAACATTTCCCACACCATTTGGAAACCAGCTTATCTAAGAGCATTGACAGCCAGTAAAGAAAATTATGGAATGGCAAGGGGAAATGCCAAGAAGCTACACAGAGAAAGGCTGAATTTCAGGGCATTTTTATCTACTGAAGCAAATGTTCATTGTAGGGCAAATAATCACTTTAAAATGTACTTTAAGTATGTGCTGAGCCAGAGCTGTGTAGTTATTAACCTCCATGTAGAATTCTCCAAATATTGTTATGTGGTCATATCAGATGTAATTTGAACTGCTCCCAGAGTTCACAACAAGATATTGAATATGTCCTCTGTGTCCAGACAGTACAGTCTCTGTGCACGTAAATTACCATTAAAAAGTCCATCGATCTATTTGATTTTTTCAGCTATTTTATAAGATAATTTTGGCTGTACAGAGTCATCTCCAGACAGACTAATTCCGTCTGCGTCCCTGTGTCTTCATTGGTGTCTAGCCAGGAGGAACCATTAGGCACAGGCACGCTGGTGGGATTTCAGATGTTAGGGAAATGTTTATGAATGTAGGGAGTGCACTGCCCTGGAGTGGATTCCCCAGGGAAGGGCAGGGAGTGCTCATTATTGAAGGTTTTAAGAGGCCGCTGGTAGGAACACCATAGTATAGGTCCCAGCTTTGGGAGAGGGAGGAACTAGGTGACCTTTGAGGTGCCTTACAGCCATATGAGATTATCATTACACAGTCACAGCGTTTTCTGCCAAAATAGCTTGAGGGTACCTTACAATATAGACAAAATTAAATTCAGATGTAAACATTCATCCTGTCAAGTCCAATTTAAAGTACATGTAGATTTGGCATTCCTGCTATAAAAGATCGTACACCTAAAAATGTTATGCCTAATTATTCAGGGAGTTTCATAGAATATTCTTAGACTTTCATGTCATATAGGAAGTGACATCAAAAATACAACTGGTGTTGATTTAAAGATTAAAAAATGAAAGATGTTTCTTTTGGGAAGCATGTTTCAACTGTGCACCAACGTGGTAGAAAGAGACTGCCATGATCCTAGATAGGGCAGGACACATGAGATCTCATCTGCCACATGTGAACTGAAAACCTGATCCAGGTTGTGCTTCTCACATAAACCAAGATTGCCTCCAGTCTTCAACCTGTGCTAGTCACAGATGACAGGGTCAAGAACAATCCAAACAAAATGCAGACATTTTCAGGTCTCGCTAATTTGTATTGTTTATCTACAAAGATAAACTCATGTGTCAGTTTTTGCTGGTCCTTTCCAGTAATTCCAGTTTAGTTCAGTGCCTTGATCTTTCCATCTATTCTAGGTAGTGATACTCACCTGAATGAAATTAATTTACCTGTAATAACAATCTACAAAAAGGAGAAAAGGGAGAAGGAAAATATATACCAGTATGCTCTGGCGCTGTTAATTTCCACTACTTGGTAAAAGCCAGCTACGACAGACACAGCCTCAATTGAGCTGTGAAGGTTATTTGATTTCTTCATGTTCTGATGATGGTTTACCATCTGTTGTCCTGATAACAATGCTAAAGGGAGTATTCACACTACTAAAATGCCCCCTGGTAGCACATCTCCCCATGTGTTTCTCCAGTATTGCTCTTTCCTCCTACATCCTCTGTCTCACACTATTTCTAAGTTAAGGTTGTTCCATTTACCTTGATAATCCTGATGTCTTTTTAATTGTATTTATTTTCACCTCCCCAGCAGTCATATAACCTCTGGCTGTGATGTTATCAGCCCCATGGGGAAAGTATTCCTGTAACTGCCTGTTGCAGAGTTTCTCCCCTGTTATCTCCGAAGCAGTCAGTCACCAATAGAGACAGAATACAGGATTAGGTGGACCACTGCTTTGATCCAGCAGGCAATTCCCTCTTGAAGCAATTGAAGTTGGCTTTGGGCAGTGATTAGATGAGGGACCGCTAGAGAAAAACCAAGGTGTTGCAGGAAGCCTTATTTGATATAGAATAGGTTTTTTTCTGAATCAGCAATGCCCAAGCAAATTCACATTACTTTGCTGCTTCAAAAGCTATGCAACTCTAAGAGGAACAGAAAGACTCTCATATCCCTGCCAATAACAGACGTGCTACTTCACTGTATTGCTGTGTCCAAGATAAGGCTTACAGTGTGTTTGGGGCTTAATTCCCCAAATTTGTCATGTTGCCGCATAGCATGATGCTGTCTTTGCTGCTATCACCTTGTCTACAGGTTGCTTGCTGTCTTCCCCACCTGCTTTTTAATGGAAACTTTTTCATCACCTCAGATCATTTGAGGACTAAAAGACGCACCTAGGGCTCTGGAGTAGTAAGTGTCTCTCCATTTCCAAGTCTCTCAGGTAACACTGGTTGCAGAGTCATTTCCCTTTGCATTTGCAGTGTGGTTTGTGCAGCTCCATCCTGTCCCTTGCCTGCGGTCACTGCTTCTCCAGTCACTCGAGCATAGCTGAGCTTTGTGTGTGTCTCTCCGAGATCCCTAAAAGCATAGCTTGTTTTTGTGGCAAGGCCATACAAAAACAGTGCCCAAGAAAAGGACAGAATAAATGATTAAAAGTTACAGCTATCAGCTCAACAGTTTTAGCTTACAAATAAAGTCTTTTACTGGCTTCAATGGAGGAAGGATCAAGCTATTAAAATACATAAATG
This sequence comes from Leptosomus discolor, assembly GCF_034619465.1. Classification (NCBI taxonomy): domain Eukaryota; kingdom Metazoa; phylum Chordata; class Aves; order Leptosomiformes; family Leptosomidae; genus Leptosomus; species Leptosomus discolor. Next base: position 14,710,845 of record NC_141395.1, on the reverse strand, counting down.
GGTACACACTAAAAGCAAGTAAAATGATCCTTTGGTTTTGTTGAGGTAAAAATTAGGCAAAAAGGGAAAAAAAAAGCCGGGGTTTCAGAAGTCATTTTTTATAGAACTGATTGTAGAGAATGAGAGGGTTGATATGAGTAATTAGATCACATTTCACCCAGATCAGCAAAACGATGAATAGTTTCTCTTCATTTACACGTCGTTGGCCGGAGTTTCCAGGGAAGCTTTGCGAACTACCTTCTATAGTCCCATCCTGAGACAGGCTCTGCACAGGAAGCTGCCCACATCATGGTTTTTAGGAGGTGCAGGGGCTTCCTGAACTGCTGCAGGCAGCAATGCCTGGATTCAGTTCTAAAAGGCCAGAGAGGTTTGGGGATTGGAACTAGATGACCTTTGAGGTCCCTTCCAACCCAAACCATTCTATGATTCTATGATTTTTCAGGATTTTTTCCCCCATCAGAGAAATGCAGCTGATGAAGCGAGCCACACTAATCTCCTGGCTCACCATTTTGCCCTCCTTTTGACCATTCAGTGACCCCATCTCTGCTTAGGATTTTGGAAGAAAGTCAAGTAACTAATGAATGCACCAGGCTGCTCCTTTAGAGGACTCTGCATCTGAGCTGGGAGTTATAGTTATTAACTCTTTTGGCAGCCCATCATTTAATTTACCTGCTAGTGACCCCTTTTGTGCATCCAGAGGATAATCCAGTCCACAAGAGCCCTGCTATAGCTGGTGTGCGGGACATCGTTGTCCTATTCCCAATTTATCTAATGTAATCACTTCATTGCCTGCCTGTAAGAGCTCTACCCGTCAAGAAGCTTTGGAATAATGTAAAGACATTAGAGATTAGAATTTATCGGTCTTGAAGTTCATAAATTTAATGAAAATCATGATTCTCCAAAGGAACTTAATCTTCATTTGTTCTGTCAGTGGAAGTGTCAAGAATTAGTTTGTGATTCATTAACCCATTGACTACTGCTACTTTTTCCGTATTCAGCTCTTCAGGAAAAGGAAAGATGCCTTGTGTGCATTTACATACGGTGCCTTCTCTTAACTTCTTCTGTATTGGAGACACCAAGTGATAGTTTCTGGTTGTAAAGGGAGAACAGAATGTAGTTTCCCTGTGGTTTTTCTGACTGTATCTCATGCGTTTAATTAAATTCATCAGACAGGCACCAGCATAGTCAATTCCAAAAATCTTACTGACTTCAGTGGGATGTAGCCCAGGACCTTTCATGAGCACAGCAGTGCAGCTCACATAGAGAGTTTTCTATCCAAGAATGGTAGTAATGGAAAATACATGTCTGAAGATTATTTCTTCAGTGTTACTCCTAATAGCTTTTATATATATATATATATACATACACACATATACATATACACACACCTACACCTACACCTAGGCATAGACATATACATATAAGCAATCTTGAGACCAAGAAATAATTTCTCCATCTCCACACGATTGCTGTCTATTGTTTCATTTTCACTGCAGAGTGGCCCAAAGGCTTCTGCCCTGCAACTGGGGAGATCTGTTATAATCTCAGACCCACGGAGTCAGATCATTGACTGGACTCAGGCCCAGTCATACCATCTCTCTCTGCATTGGCTTCCCAGTGGATAAATCAGATTTCTTTTTAACATGCTGCAAAATATCATTATGAAAAGTTCTGTTTAACAGCAAGGGGTTAGTCTTATTGTTGTTACTTGTTTCTGCTACCCCATGTGTAGAAAGAGAATTTGATTTAGTTTATTGCCAGAAGTTCAGCACCTCCAACAAGCATATTTCTTATTGGTACCCAAGTGTTGTACTCATCCCTAATTCTGGTATGAACCCTCCCAGCTAAGCAGAGAGGGTTTGCAGCTAAGCAGCACTGGCACCAGAGAGAGCACAGTTAAGCTATAGGGAACCTATAGGAAAATGAAGATACCGATGGTCAAGTCATCCGTACCCATAATTATATGTTCCCAAGATAACTCTGTGTATTTCTGTTCCACCATGACCTTAATTAGAGGACTGTATTTCACAAAACAAATCTTTCCCCTTTTGGTTGCCTGTTATTTTTTCCAGCACATAAAACCTTGTGATGAAATCCATATCCTTTTGGACACATTGAGAAAAATCTATGAGCAAGAACAGAAAGAAAAAAAATCCCTACACAGGAAGTGTGGAGAAGAATTGTAAAATCTCTGATATTTCTTCCAGAAGCACTGTATATAAGCGGGTTTTTTTAAAAGAAAAAGAGGGTCCACACAATCAAGGTGGCTATGTGATGGTTGTTCAGATCTGATCTGGAGCTCACAGGAGTCAATGGAATCCTACTCATTGATTTCGAGAAGCTTTAATGCACACCTTTAATCTCCACTTACCCCTTCTCAGCTCACAAGGCTTTTTTCCCAGTGCTGATGTAAATAATGTAATGCAAAGCTTTGACCTTCTTTTGTCCTGCACTTTTTTGCTACCCAACAGTACTCCTTCATCATGAAAAGCAACTGCATTTAGACTCCATTATCAGGACAACCTACAGTTTTGGGGAGAAAACAGAATATCTGGGGGAATATCACAGCCAAAGTCACCCTAGTTCTAATAACTCACCCCACAGACCCATTGCCAGCTGTGACAGTGCTACTGCTCCAAGCCCCTGCACACAAGCAACTCGCAGTGTGATGTGCTGCTCAAGCTTGGGCATGACTTCAAGCAGCAGCAAGGGGTTGTTCTGATGTTTGACAACGTAAAATGGGCCTGTTGTTTGCAGCATGAGCAGAGCTGGAAGAGCATGAAAGAAGGGCAGCTTGTCTCCTCCCTAGGAAAGCACATCAAGGGAAGCAGCAACCATGCAACAAGATGTGACAAATGGCCTCTTTCCTTATCTCACCACCATTCTCAGTTAAGCATTCCCTCACAGGACTGATCTTTCAGATGCAAACCACAAGCAGAAAATAAGAAAACATAAAGATGAAAATGTCTGCAAGTCTTAAAAAAAAAAAAAATAATATCTTGAGTTACTTGTCAATAAAGAAACTCTTTTTTTTTGGTGTAGATTTTGACTGAATTAGCAAAAATAGATGCTTCTGGGATGGCCACACACTGTGCTGGGTCACTTAAGAATGACTAGAGTACTTTTAGAATTTAGCTTTTGCTTTATAAATTGACCCCAAAAATTCTCCTGTTGGGGAAAGCTACATGGTTGTCTGCACTTTTTCTCACTTTCTTGCTCTTTCTCTCTACATACTTACATGGCAAATAGCCCTTAGCAATTTCCTTTAAAATTCTGCCTATAGCAAAGTTAAAATGCAGGTACAAAGCCCCAGGCTCTTTACACTCTTAAGGTTTTCAGCTTCAGTATTATTTTCTAAATTGCTATATCCTAGAAGCAAGGAACAAAAACAGCCAAAAATTTCAGCCACTTCACATGCAGGCTAATCACATGCTTCTCTCTGTACCTTTTCTAGAAAATATAATGTCTGCTCAATGAGTGGTAAATTGAACTGTATAATCCATGCCAACAGTGTGCCTCAGTACTTCTCGATATCAAGTTCACTAACAAAAACATCTATGCATTTATTTTTCAGGTCCATGCAGGGACACAAGAAGAAAAGGCTGGTAAGGCCATGGTTCCAATGAGCCCAACAGCAGGAGACAGTGGAATAGGTGGCCAAGGAACTTCTCAATCCATTTGGGACTGGGGGGTTCCGAAGACCATCCCAAATACTTGGGCACTTTCTGAGCCTGTTTCATTTGGTGTTGGTTAATGCTGCTGCCAGTGCTCGGGAAGGGATGTTACATCTAAGGATGGTATAGGCATGAATAAACATCCAATAAAAGACTTATCACCAGGGCCATAATCTTGAAAATACTATGCAGGACAGCAGAAGTGTCAGAGGTGTCTTAGTTAATGCTGCACCATGCTCTATAATTGGACACGCTTTAATAGCTAAGGTGACAGCATGTATGCTTAAGTCATAGCATTACAGGATTTTGATTTTTTTCAGACAAGCAGTGTTTGTTTGACATCATGAGGGGGTTCCTGTGGCAGCTTGCCACATAAATTTTTAGTATACCTTGGGTCTGATTGTTTTCTGCAATAACATCTTCTTATAGGGCTCTGCCAGTGCAAAGCCATTTAGTGTTGAGGATTTGCTGGCTAGGGAGTAGAAAATTGTCTTGCTGCAAAGACAGGTTAGCCTTTGCCTATAGTCTGGAGGAAGGGTTGCAGAGTTATGTGCTGCTTGAAGTTTTTCTTCAGCAATCAGTGAGACTGAGAGCATCAAAAGCATCCAGCTTCAGAACTTCGGCTGCACTAATTACTGTGACCATGGCTTTGCACAAACAATAAAAATCCAAGGGGCAGAAAGAGAAGGGCTTTTTGAATGCAGCCTCTGACCAAGGCTCATGTGATGAACTCAGTATGACCTCAAAACTGTAGTTCATTTTACCTGTCTGAGAGTAGTTACCCAGGATTGGGAATGGAGATTGCAGTCTTTGTCCAGTTTTTAAAGCATTTCTTATACCCAAACACAATCCTTTCAGTATTTCTATGAAATAATTATTCTACCCTGAGGATTTTTCCAAACTCCAGAGAACCCCTGGAGAAAATCACAACTGTTCTGAAGTTTGTCCTGGTTTGGCTAGGACAGATGCCCAGCCACGCTAGCCAGGCTGTTAGCAGTTTTGAGTCAGCCAGGGCAGCTGACCTGAGTGAGCTACAGGGGTAGCTTGTACCATAATGTCATGGTCATTATGAAGGGGGAAGGTTTGTTGACGAGGGAGATCTCCTGTGGGGTTCCTGGTGAGGTTCCTTCTCCCCCTCCTCTGGCTTTACCTGAGGACTATTCTCTGGTTGGTTGTGATGTCTGGATATTTATTTGGCTGAGTATAACTCTGTATGTCTCTAATGGTATTGGTGGTGTTCTCATTAGGTTTATTTCACTTCTATGCATAGGTCTGCTCTCTTCTTTTCCTGATTCCTCTCCCTGGCTAGTGAGGGGTCCTTGGGCAATAGAGTGACTGTTATAGTTTAGGCCTGGGTACAAGCTAAATGTAGACAAGTTAGTCCAAGTATTGCCAGAAGCCCAGATTCTGCAAGGCTGCATTGGAAAAGGATGTCATCAGCATCTCAGTTCACATCTCCTTACAATGTCCTCCAAAAGCTATCATAGATACTGCATGGAATCTTGTGGTGCTCACCTGTGAAAGGTCATGAGGGCTGAGCAGCAACATAGCATGCATTGGAAGGGAAAAATGAAAATAAAGCAGAGGTGATCTTAAACTGGAGATGTGCAATGGAGCAGAGCTAACTTATATTGGGAGAAAAGCCAAGTCTTAAAAATTGCTCTGCATGCCTAGGGCCTCTATTTTCCACACCAGCAGCAACTGAGAGACTTGCTGGCAGCTTTGTGGGTTTGTCTTGTCTAGTAGACATGCAGCCAGATGATGCTCATCTATGAGAAACAATTTAGGGATAATGTAATCATCCTGCCATTGTGACTTACTACAGACCTCATTGACCCAAAGGTCCCTGTAATTCCTCAAGCACAGATAACCTGGTGTTATTCCATGGCTGGAAAATCACGTATATATATAAAAGCCCTTTAGTTGCTGTAACAATAAACTATAGTGATCTGATCAGGCACCACTGCCTCAGCATAGGCAGCCTGACTTCATAAAAGCACATTAAATCACTGCTACTAAGGCTCCAAAAAACAGCTTATGGGAGTCCTGAAGAAAGTCCTGTGACTACTTAAAATGAGTCAAGGACTGTGTGTACGCCATTCTCCCTCCTGCAAGAAAAACTTTTAATTTATAAAAGTGGTTCATTGTTCAATATCCATCGTGTTTTCTTCATTAACTCCAAAGTTTGCTTCATTTCATTTTTCCACCAAAGGGGAAAAATGTATTGAGCTGTCAAAGATGTTATCTGTGAAGAGAGGCTGTGAATTTCATATATTGAATCTAAGCTTTACAAATAGTCAAGTAATGGGAAAGGCTTTTGTAATAAAACACAGGTAAAAATAAGCTTGCAAAAATCAAAGGGAACAGAAAAGTCTAAATTGTTTATGTAATCAGTTATACTCCCCTGAGTTGCTGATCTGTCTCTTCCTTTTGAATTTTTCTCTTGTATTTTCCAGAGTTGATAAATCAGAATTTGAAAAGTAACGCAGAAAAACAGTATCTCTGTTGTTTCACAGATATTGTCATTGAGTTCTCTCCCATGTGAGGGAAAGCTGAAGTGTGCACACACTCTTTGATCTAAGATTTGGTCATGGGAAAACTGAAGTAGGAACTAGCCACCAACATTGATTCTTTGAGGTCATAGAGAGTGAAAGGAGGTTTGCAGGAAAGTTTGGGGCTTGGCTATTTCATTTGATCCTGAGACATTTGACGGGATAACCTGCAATGTGAAGGAAAGGAGGTGTGGTTGCAGACAGGCTAGGAGAGAAAAGAGATCGGAATCATTTCCATGAAAACAGTAATTGAACAAGTTTGAGTGAGTGGGAGAACTCTGACACTATGCGGGGGGCACCCCAAGAGATTGGAGGAGTCTCAAAAGACTTGAAAATGTACTTTATGGAGCCACTGTCAAAAACAATTGATAAGATAAAGATGATTAAGATGACCAGAAGGCCTGAAATGTGGACAAAAAGACATTTGAGACTTTGGGAATAGCCATTTCAACACAATAAAAAATGAAAGATTGACACTTAGATGGAAATAACTGAGGCAGAGATCAGGTAGCCACAGGAGCTGGAGGCAGTGTGGTGGCGAGATTGACAAGAAGCTTTGCAGAGAATGGCCTTTGAGTAAAATAATTCCTGTAGTGAGATGACAGTGTCATAAGAGGGATTGAGGAATACGTGAGTGGAGATGCTGAACATGGTGGGAATGGGAGGACTAATAGACTAATGTATATGTGACTTTGAAGCCTGTGGCACTTCTGATAACTTCAGATTATATAATAAATTACCATAATATATTAAATTTTAAAAGCACACAAGATACTCAGGAACACAGTCCCACTTAAATCAATACAACATTTGTTCCTGTGTTGGGCACATGCTTTCCAAATTCCATCACCACCATCTTCAATGGAATTGAATGGAATTCTTGGAATAAATGTTCAGGCACACCACAAAAAGGTGCAAACTGAGGTAATTATATTACAGGTCTGTCTGCTGAACTGTATGGAGAATAACTACAAAACTACACGAAATGGCATTTACTTATATGCCCCATGTATTTGTTTCACCCCCACCAGCAGTCTTTTCTCTCTAGTTCTTTCTTTCCTTTATCTTAAATTTAATTCTCTCTGCAATAGTTCAGCTCTAGATGCTACAGATTTGTTTGTATCCTTGTTTAGTGAACAATCATCCAAAACCTCTGGAGCATATCCCATTCTAATCATTAAAAGCTGCTCACCAGCAAATCTGCTTGTGCCAAATTATGCACACACCAGATCCTACAAGTCAAATACAATTAAACTGAAGTTTGGTTTCCACTTTGGTAGAGATAGCTTAGAAACTGGCCCTGGTGCACACAGTCAACTGGCTGTCTGGCTTAATAGCGCAAAGCGAGTACTGGAATTATGCCAGACATTTCCTCTTAACCACTCATTGGTGCAAAATGCGCACTTCAGAGGTGTTTACCTGCTTTTTCAGGGATACAATACTCCATTAAAGTCTTCTGGCCCACACAGAACTGCAAGTCATATCTTACCCTTATAGCACACTGCTTTTCAGAAATGTACTTGAAGTGTTTGGCAGCTAAACATCATTGCAGTTGATTGAGTTTCAGCATGAACAACAATACCCCAGAGATCTCCTGCCCCCCCAACCTTTGTTTTTGAGGTGTTTCTAACCTTTGTTTGGAGTATCCAGTTTATTTGCACACTAGAACAAGACCTTGTAAAGAACTTGAGGGTTCAGACAGTGCATAGTAAAGGAGATTTATTTGCTGCTTTGATCACAAACAACTTTCTATTCCTATAGTTTGGCAACAGCAGTCTCAGGTTTCTCTGTCTCACAATCGCATTTTTGTGCATGGGAACACATCAGGAGAAAAAACTGTTTCATCATTGAAGAGTAAAACCCCACCTACCTCTGCTGAAGCCAAGGACAGTTTTGCCATTGACTCCATGCAACCCATAGAGATTAAAGGCATGGAGAAATGTAATGGGACAGGTTAGAAAAGGAAGTTTCCTCACATTGAAAAGCAGCCTGCCTCTTTATCACCATTTGATCCAGACCAGCAACCTTCCACAGTGGGAAGAGCAATGAACCCAGAGGGGATAAAATGCAAGAGAAAGATGAAGAGCAGGACACTGCAGCATTTTGTTACTAGTGGTGCCAAGCAGTCTGTAAACTCACTTTTCTTGATAATGCTACGCAAGCGTGAGCAATTATTAGCCTGATATGAATCTCACTGAGCTTGGTGGAAGCCCTCTGATGGCCTTGGTAAAAGCCTCTGATGGCCTAGTATATGTTACCACCAGCATGTGTTTCCTTAATTTATGTGAGCGCCACTAATCAGCCAAGGCAACTTCACAAGGACAGAGCAAATCCATATGACGTGCACTTCCAAAGAACCAGCATGTTATCTATAAGAAGTTCTTAAATGGTTTCTAATAGCTTGAATTGCTTCAGACTACATTGTCAAAATATGCCTAAAATGCACCTGTGAGGCCGAAGCTACTCATAAATCATGATAAATTTTTTTCAGCTGGAAAAAAAAAAGTTGAAAATTTGTAATTTTTAAGGATTTTTTTTTCCCATTATTTTTAGATAAATCATTTTGATTTGTGAAGTTACAGAGGAGAGTTTCAGAGTAGAAGCAGCTCCATTTAAGGTACACCTGAATGGATTTATTTTTTTAAATAATTACTTTATAAGAAAAAAATCAATTCAGATTAACTAAATTTTAATGTGGATTTTTTGCTGGGTTGGTTGGTTGGTTTGTTTACTTTGTCCAGAGGTCCATTGGTTTGACTGCTTGGATCCTAGGAAAAATGCCATTTAAAAAAAAAAAAGTGCTACCAGAATATATGCCTAATAAAACAATGTGGCTTCAGGATATACATTCAAGACTGCAAGCCTTGTCAGTGATTAATTCAGCCTCTCTGAAGTGGAATGCAAAACAGAATAGCAAGGAAGATAGATAGTAATCAATCAATATTGTAAATCACCACTAAAATCCACAGACAGCATAAATGTAGAGTAACAGAAACACTTTTATATGGAATTCATGTCAAAGTAGTACTGCTCTGGCACCCTGGGGTTCAATTATATCTACGGCAGCTCTATATAGGATTAGTCTCTCATCTCTGGGAGGGTGGAGAGAAAGGGAGAAGAGAAGGAGAATGTCACCCAGAATTGCAAAACCTTGGATGAAAAATGTAGTTGTGAGTGCTCTTTCTGGAACTTTAAAGTGAGTTTAATTCAAATGAAACAACCCAATAAATAATACCTTGCAGCTGACTTTGAAATGTTCGCACCGGTGCTACTGAATTCTACAGCTGCAAACTTTCATTCCCATCATAAATGACACAATATAATTATATTTTTTACAAGGTTCCCTATATATGTTGATTTATTTTTTAATTTCTCTTTCATTAATAGCCTTTTTCTTCCTTGGGAAGATAAGGTGATCTGAAAAATGCCCACTGGCTTTTTCAGTGACCCTTCTTTTGGCATGACTATGCCAATAGTAAAAACTAATTTCCTCCTCTAATTTCCTCATCTGTACAAAGCAAAGATTCCTTCTACCTGTGCTTGCAAGCTATTGGGAATACAAAGGCCACTAAATAATTGTTCTAAAACACATATATATTTTTTCATCTTCTCTTTAAGAGAGCTCACTTTTTAATCCATTAACAATCACAAATAGCAAACCAAGTCACAGGTGGTTTGGGTTCCCCCCATCGAGGTATGTCACTGCTATAATTGATTGCCAGTTAACTTGTGTTAGCCAGCCAGTTCAGTAAGCCCCAAACATTCATCTCCTGGAATAAATGTTTGCGGACTGTCTATACTAGCATTTACAAATGCATTATCTAACTGGAGTTAATTCCAGCCATCCTTTAACAAAATTAAATCTAGTCTAGAGAAGAGCTCTGTTATTACTGCGCCTTGTACATCTGCTTCTTGGATTGTTTAGATGGGTTATTTTTTACTGACAGTATTGCATTACTGACTCTCACTTCAGGGCTTCCCTGGAGCTGAACTTGTCTGTCTTTCTGATGGTTTTGTTTGTTTGCTTGTTTTGGCTGCTATGACTGCTTTTTTTTTCTCTGTGACACCTCTTGAGAGCCCTTCCTGAGCCCATGTGTGGGTTGTCTGTCTAGCACAAGTCTTTGTTTGGCCAATAGGGTAGTCTGCTCCTCTTCATGGTGTCCACAGGTGGAGGTACATCAGCACCAGACAGATGGCTGTGGAAGTATGTGATATCTGTGTTTATACCCCTAAATGTACCTCCCCAAAGTGACGGTTAAAGAAGGGCATGCAGACACAAAAAATTGTTCTTTCCCCAAACACGTTATGAAATGCCCAGCTAAGATAGCAGGAAAGTCATGGAGAAAATACATAAGATGCATTTTGTGCTCCTCATATTTTGTTTTTGAAGGCAAATAGGAAAATGGGAGGGAAAAGGGAAGTAGTAGGGTAAGGGCAGGAATCCATCAGGGGAAAAACAAAGTAAAAATAAATAAATCAAGTTGATGACCAGGTTGCAGTTTCCAGTAGGTCCAGGAAGTGGTACTCATGCTTTTGATGCCATCTTCCAAAGCTGTAGAGGGTTGAGCAATGTAGTAATATCAGGCAGCTCTTATGTGGGCCAAGAAGAGGCTTTCAATCCCAAGCTCATTGTGAGTGTAGCAAAAAAGGCTGTGGAGATCTGTGCTTTAAAGCCAAGATATGTTTGCCTCTGAGCCTCTGTTGGAAAGGAGAGGTTATGAAAAGCAGCGTTGTGAAAGAAAATGTCTTTAGGAATGAGCAAACATGATCCAGTGAGTCGGGGAGGGGGGGCGGTGGTGAGCCAGGCTTGTACCATGCTTGAATGTGTTTACAACCCCTTAAAGCAGAATTTGGCCTCCCTTTGCTAAAATGCCTCCAGATGGGCCCCGGGGCTGCTGAGGTAAGGGTGTAAATGGTTTGCGATGCTGAGGGTCCTACTGACAAATTGCCAGGAGGCTGAGTCACACTTAATTTGCATATAAATTGCAACCATTTTTATCAAATATAAATGCACACAATTGTAATAGAGCATTTGCTTATTCTTCCTTCTCCTTTGAGAGATGAATACAAATTGCTTGCCTTGAAGTTTAATATTAAATAGCTGCACCACCTCAACGTTGCAAAAAGTGGAGGAGGGGGAGAAGAAGTTTGCAGGGGAACTTAATTTAGGACCTTGGCACACCAGTTCTAGCTACGCAAGGGCTTAGTGATACCCACATGAACCATCTGACACCTCCAGGCAAACCAAAGGTGAACAAATTCAAGCTGAGGGACCTGCCAGGTTAGCTCCACAACTGCCAAAAGTTCAGACCAAATGCAAAACTTAATTGTACCTGATATTTATATTTAACTCGAGTCTGATTACTCCAGTAATTAGGGCTCCTGCAGTTCTGGGTTGAAAGTTTCAAGCTTTTTTCCAGAGAATATTTTGGCAGTGGGGATGTTGACTCTGATAATATCATGAGACTTGTAGTCACAGTTTTAGGTAATGGGTTAAACACATTGCTTAAACTAAATTAGACTGTCCCAGATTCCCAAAAAGGCCACTTGTCCTGACCTCCTCCTGTCTTCCTGTGCTTGCTGACTGGGATTTGCACAGTGTTAGGGCGTTAATGCCTAACATTTTTACCACTGTTCAGAACTGATTTAATTCACGATGTAAAACACTGTGTCTGCTATTAGCCAGACAGTACAGGCTTTGGGTTTTAGTCTTCTTTACATTTAACAGTGACATGGGTTAAGAATATTGCTATTAGCTTCTAATAATGCATAGTGCTAATAACCCCTTCCTATAAAGTGCAGAGGGCTGTGAAGAACCAGAAGGTAAGCCAGCTGATGTGAGGCCAGCGGCAAGAAATCACTGTTATAAGGCCTGAGGGAAGGATGCTAATGGGTAGCACTCAGTGCTGCCTGTGCAAAGGGAGCCAGGGAGAAGGCAGTACAGCTAGGAGGTATGAAGAGGGATGTTGTATTCATGAGCCTAGGACAGAGAAAGTTTTCATTTGTGCATAGAAAATCTGGAATTAGATGAATATGCATTGGTAGCAACAAAGTTTTTCTGTGTGTGGTGGAGAAACTTCTAAGACCTCCTCTGAGTGTTACAGAGCAGCCAGCAGACAAGGTCTCCCTTTTGCTGCTCTGTTTCCTTTCATTGTTTGGAAGCTCTTTGTCTCTTATTCTTTTAGCTTACAGCTAACGTTTTCTTCTCCTCTGTTGTCTATACATGTGGTTTCTTATTCTTCACAGCCAGTGCTATGAGCATACCAAGGACTGAATTTGGCTATGAGGACTGTGTCCTACCAGTCTCTTCCAAATTGTACTAATGTCTTCCCCAAGTTTGTGGAAAGCCTGTCAGGTTTTTCCACTGGCAGTACTGGATAAAACTGCAGCCAAATTGCTACCAGCATAGTATACAAAGGATGAATCAGTATATCCAGAGCTCTGGGGAGACCGGCATCTACTGAAGTGCCTTTCCCCACCCTCCTCCCCAAAGTTAGTGATTGAAAGGAAAAGAAGAAATTAAAGTTCCACAGTCTAAGCATGATCCTTCTTATTGTCAACTCCAACTCTGGCAATGTGGTGAAATCAAACGTCCACAGACAGTAATACAACTTGAGGTGTAGATGATGCCAAAGTAGAGCCCATGTGCAAATTGTGCAGATTTCTTTGCCAATTTCTAAATACTTAAGGGTACTAATGGCATGGAAGCTATCTGCCTTCTTTCCCAGACTACCATATCGGTTGTCACAGCTGGGGATTTGGTAAAAGGGACATGTGTTTTCTGGATAACATAAAATTTAAAATGTCTCTTGGAGAACATTCTTTAAAGGCTGCTTTGTAGCTTTTAGTTCATTTCTTGCTTATTGTGCAGCAATTTACATCAAAACTAGTAGACAAAGATGGGTCTTGCTGTGATTTACGTGCTTCTGGCAGTGCAACAGAGCTTTAATATATAAATGAGAATAAAGTCAGGTTTTTCAAGCACCTGCCTGAGAATCAGTATTGCAGAAGAGTCTTTCTAGCTGTGGCTTAGTCTTACTAGGGAGAAATAAATGCCACAGGCAAAAGGAGGTGAGACAAAAACATCAGGAAGGGAGAAAGTTTGCTGCTGTCCTCCCTCCAAAATTGTGGGATTTAATATCCTCTGAACACCATGAAGTGTTGCTTGTAACACATTTACACACTGAATAGTCTTGGTCTTTAGTATCACTGTAACTAGCATAATTAGATGAGGGTACTCTAACATCAAGGAATAGCAATCAATACATACAACAATGGTCAACAGTCTGACTTTTCATCATTCCAGAGCTGCTCTCTAAAAAGTTTAGACATTTATGTTTTATAATTGCAACTCTTTGCTACGTGAACAGTAAATTAGTGCTAAGGGAAGGAAAGAAAACATTGTTATTTACTGCAGAAAGGTCATTCCTTCAAAAAAGGTCTTGTGTCATACATCTGTCCTAGGACAATTTGTTATATGCAATTTGTACATTGCTAAATTATGTCAGCAGTTACAGAGCTTATTAAAAAAAATTTTTTAAACCCAGCAGCAAAAACATTAATTATACAAAATGTCTAAATGGAGAATTGAACTGGGAGTCTTATCAAGAGAAAAAATGAATCTTTAACTACAAATAAGTTAAACTAGTGTGTCAAGAAGTCGAATGTACCCAACAGGCAAAAGGCAGTGCTTTCAACTCCAGAAATCCCTGAGAAGGGCTCTTTTGTGGGCCTGGCTTTATCTTCTTGCCTGGTATCTGTGACATTGCTGACCTGTCCACCCTGAGGTGGTTGCTGACACACGTGAGGGGGAGGGAGAGGGTCTCACATTGACCCGAAACATCACCAGCTACAGTGACACTTGCATCTTCAGGCAGAGCTGCTGAGGTTGATTACGCATTTTACCCACAGCTGTAAAGCCTCCAGGCAAGGACAAACCTGGAACCCCATCAGCTGCGGGGGATGACAGGAGCTGGCAACAAGAGACCTCTTGCAACCCTGTGCCCTCTACCCTGGGGGTGACTCCTCATCGGACCTTTGGAGACCTCTTGGCTCAAGGTATCTCAACAGAGAGGTCATAAGGGTCTGCTGCTGTGGCTGACATCTTTCTTGGGTAGCTTTTCTCTGTGCAGGGAGCCCTTTCATCTTCAGGACCCAGGGTAGACAGGTGGATGGAGCTGAACCCCCCCTTTAAAGCTGATAAAACCTCCATTTCACCCTTCCACCCTTTGGTATGTTAGTATGAGATAAGACCTCACTGAGTTTCCTACCCCAGGGTCAAGATATTGAGTCCAATGGAACTGATAGATACCAGTTGGCTGTGGGCAGCACATACACGCACACACACGTGCAGATTTCCTTTCTGGGGAATAGGAAATGTTACTCTGTCTTGTTGTTCAAATTAAACAGTATCCCAGGCACTAATCCCATTTCTTAATGACACCAATGTAACCTCATATTACTTTACCATTTGGGGATTTGCCACTGTAACATTTTTATATTATTATTAGCTAAGTCTAGAAAAAAATTAAGCCTTTCTTTCTTGTCGTCCTTTTGTGAAAAATTTCTTAATCCTAGAAGAATATGAGAACCTCTTTTTTTCCATAGTCTATAATTCATAAATATTTTATGTAAGTAGACTGGAAGATATCCTTCAAGCTTCAGTAAAAAAGTTCACTCAAATCACAGGTATTTTTTGATAGCATAGTTGGCATTAACAATTAATAAACTAATTTTATTTTTTCAAATAATTTTAGAGATGTGAACAACGCAAAATAATGACTAATGTTAAATCAATAAGAATTTGGTGTATTTATAATTCTTCCTTTCCTTTTCATAGCTGCAAGTTTTGACTGCTATTCTAAAGTTTACTGAATCTGATTCTGTTAGGTAAATATCCTCCATTTGATATTTCAGATGGAGCTTTTTGGTAGCCTTGGTTTTTGACTATTAAAACACATCACTAGTAAATTAAACATGAGAGATTGAACTTAGTAAATGCTTTAGTGAAAAGATGGCACATTTTCCCTCACAGGCATGTAATAATAAACGCTGTTTGACCAGTTAAGCAAGCAGCATGCAGAAATAAAATCTTCACAGTCTAAACCAAAACTTGCTGCAGTCAATAGAAACAGACCCATTAACATCAAAGGATTTTAGATCATCTCTTTACTGAATAAGCATGTGTATTATTAGAATAGTTAGGGACAAAGGGAATTAGTTGTTACCAATATGACAGCAATTCAGCCATCTCTTTTTGTTATTCTTGCAGGATGCATTGCCTTTGTGTGCGTGGATACTGTGAGTCAGAGGCTTCACAAAGACTCAGGATATGTAATGTGGGTTTCTTCTCTTCTCCCTTCCATGAAAATAAATGAGGATACTCTCATGTGACATAACAAGGCCATGTGTTTGCTTACCCACTATTTAGAAAAAGTCACAAATGGCAGTTTTAACTCCAGAAATTAACATGTACAAAACTTTCTTTGGATGGAAGAAAAGAGAAAACAATGTGTCTCCACCATGTACATGCTACATTAGACAGGAGGCCGCTGTCACAGCATCTGTCATGTACAAGTGACGGATCATGGCTCCTTTTGCTAATGGAGAGAAGCAGAAAGCTAACTTGGGCGTGCTGAGTCATACAACGCAAGGCTCTCCTGACTAAGTAGCAAATATGCCTGAAGCTAGGGGGGGTGAATACACATTTACATGTACATCCATCTAGATTGCTGTAAACTTGCTCCAGCACACCACAAAAACGTTCTCAAAATACCTGCATAGTATAAAGGCACTACTTTTTGAGAATAAAACCAAACACCTTCTAGCTTTGGTGCAGTAATTTTTAGATACAATCCCCTCAGTTATATTCTTGGGTTACTTTACTTTTCGTTGCTTCCTAATCTAAAATTTTGACCATGGCTGTGGGTTGCTTCCTAGTTCACAGACTTGTGCTCCTCTTCAGCCACAGGTACGTGCAGCAATAGTCTTGTCTTTGTCCAGCTTCTGTTCCCACCAAAATCGCCAAGTTTGCTTTGACTTATTGTAGTAAGAGTCTATTGACTTCCTAAGCAAGTTGCTCTCCACCTGGTGCTTGACTCAGTGCATTAAGCTGTAAAAGTGGAAAAAAGTGAACTGTGATTCCCTTGAAAAAGAAAATTGAAAGACCTTTTTCGAAAAAGCAGAGGAAAGTTCCCTTAATGGACTTAGAGTCCATTAAACCTGCTATAAAATACCATACTGGCTATTATATTACTCCTGCCATTTTTATTCAATAAGCAAAAAGATACCCCAAACAAAAAGCCTCTAAGACTTTTTAAAATCTATTTTTAATACTGCTTGAGTTAACATCATAAGCAGTTTGTGGGGGTCTCTATTTGTTTCCATCCCTTTCTTTTTAATTTATTTTTATATTACTATTTTTTGTCAGGAGCAATAGTTTCCATATAAAGTGGTGGCCAGATGGGTTAGAGATTTTTCACTCAGCTATCCCATGACACATCAAAGCAGCAAAATGTTACAAATCAGCTCAGTGCCATTGATATTAGTAGCAGCAGAGACAAACAGCATGATTCAGCATTACACTAGCTGAAAGATCATGTCTTGGATGTATCGGGCACCACAGCAATAACAAGAACCATTAAGTAGTTGAGAAAAGATGGTCAGGTGACAGGTTTGGAGTTTTTTTAAACAATGACCTGGCAGAGCTGGTGACCAGCTGAAAGTTTATGACTTGGAGAGGCCATTGTTGCTGTGAGAGCAATAGACGTGCACTCATGCCCAGCACAAAACAAGGTGTAAGGTTTCCTTTTTGCTTGAAGCCAGGCTGATTCACTAGATAGATTTTGGGGGGATGATTGCTTGGATTGTCTTTCAATGCTCCATTCAACTTTTAATAGCAGGTATAAAAATTTTATCTGATTTTCTACTTCACTATTTTGAAATATTAACCATTGATAAATTATTAAACTAAATATAAAGCGTTACAAATGTACATACATTTCATAAAGAGCTCTGCTCAGGCACGCTACGTAATGGGACTGCTTCTGCCACACAAACAGGCCAGAAACCAGCTCCTCTTCTCTTTTATATCTTTTCCCATGTCTGTTGGCCCAGGTGTTTCCAAGGTATTACATGTCTGTGGTGAGATAAAATGCAACAAATCCTTACTTTAACTGTTATTTCTGCCTTCTCTCAACACATTGCTCTCCTCATCATCTACTTCTACCCTTTTTTTTCATTTGTAAAGTCCATGGAATCTCATATGGACTTTCTATGAAACTTCGCTAAAGGTGCTTGCTGGAAATGGGTTAATAAAACCGCTGCTCTTGCATCTGGATCAGAGCACAAACATGCTTGTTTGATCTCTTTTTCCTTCAGAGGCTCTCAAACTCCATAAGATACTGCTCCTTCTTGGACTGGAACTAGACAGTTTAGCAAGATATTTATGCTCAATGTGTACTGAAGAAGGCAATACTTCTTCCTTATCCAGAGGATTTGAAATGTTTCTTTTGTCTGAAAATCTATTTCAAATGGAAAGCTACAGCTTTCTCATATCCCAATGTTAGTATTTTTCCCTTTAAAACTTACACACTCTTTCAGGACTAGTGCAGTAACCAGGGTCAAATTAGGCTTAAATTCACCAAAGGCTGATGCTGTACACTTCAGAGCATCTCTGTGTAGTACTACATCTTTAACAGTATTTATACTACAGCAAAGTCACCGTGAGAAGTACATTAAGAATTAAGGTCTGTGCTAAGACACTTTGAAAAGAATCCTTTGTAGGACTAATTTTGTCCATTTTGTCCTCAAATTGACTACAAAAAAAATCAAAGTCCAAAATGAACAGCCAGTCTTATTGGAAAATTTCAGCTTTCTTCAAAAGTTTCAGTTTTACATTAAGTGACAAAAAGGAAGGAACAGGGAATATAGGGAGTGTTAAACTGTCCATTTTTCTCAAAAGATTCATAATAAGGGATCCCAAGAAGTCTATTCTCCCATCTTAAAGCAGCTTCAGTATATTTTTCTTTAAACCAGCCTATATTCAACCAAGCTGTTCTTAAGAGACCCCAGTGATAAAGACTACGACATCTCCCCTACTTGTTTCTACCATAATAAATTTTTGTTCCTTGAGGTCTAACTGAAATACATCCCTGATGTCCATGTCAGCCTGATACTTCTTGCTTTCTGAACTTGTAGATAAAAGATTGAAATTAAATACAGTGATTGTTCTTGCGCCTCCATCTTCACTCTCTTTTCCTACTGACTACTCAAGCTGTCCCCATAGCTCATATCTTTAACAATGCTGGTCATTCTCCATCCACTTTCCTGGGCTCCCTTTGTGGAAGGAGGCAACACTGCGTTACCACAGCCCTGTGGCTCCCACAGTGGGTTCAGTCACCAGGGAAAGTGAAATCCCACTTGGGGGCCTGGCCATGAAAGAAGAGGAGGAAAACAATTGGTCTGAATTGCAACTCCTGAGCACTGTCCTAGCAAAGTAAAATTTTGACGTTTCATGATTTGGGAGATGTTCCTCCATCATTCCCTGAAATGCCAAGAATCCTACCATAAAGAGGGGAAAAAAATCCCATTTTCTAGTCATCGCAATTGCAAAAAATCAGGAAAAAACAGAAAGAGTGAATATTGTGCCAGCTCTTAGCGAGAGCTGCATCCACCAGGGAGCAAAACTTGCAGCTTGCTCAGATACCATTTGTATTATGGACTTCAAAGAGACACTGTGCAAGCCATTTGAGGAAAAGTCTAAATTCCACAGTGGGTATTATTTGGCCTTACATAATTCCAGTAGCTTTAGCACTATAAAGAAAAATGTCAAATCTGGCCCTAAGTATTTGAAACATGGTGAATTACCCTGGATATTAGCTGCATTAAGTTACTATGAAAATATAAGCCTCAACAAAAGTAATTAGCACTCATACCTTGTTTTACATTGGCAATGCACTTTCTGGATAAGAGTCTAACAGTGGTGTTAAAGTCATGCACGTTGTGCTTTATCAGACTAGTGAGTTGCAGCCCTTGAGGTAAAAGGGCTCAGAATAATGGAAGAAAAATCCATGTACAATTTGCTACTGTGGCTTTGTGCTAATATAAAATCCTTGCCGGCTTAGCTCCTTCCTCTACTTGCTAGATTGCCTACATTGTGATTTCAAGTTGCCATGAGACCCTTTGCAGTACCTACGCATTCGTTTGCTTGGTTTCAAGAATTATGGGAAATGTTAAGTATGAAAAAAAGGAAGGCAAATCAAGAAATGGTAGGTAGAAACTAGCTAGAAACCTTTTCTCTTCTATTCTTAAAATGGCATTTCTTACTTTGAGCCTGTAGGCAGAAGGATCACTGCATATTAATGGGAACTTGCTTGCACCTTCACCTATCTTCTGCATAGATTTTTTTTCCTACTTTTTCCTACTAAGAAAAGTAAGAGGCACAGTTTACCATAGGTCATCCTCTTTGTGTGGCAGGACATCTAGTTTGAAAGCTGGGTTATAATGACAAAAATGCTCCTACGTAACTGTGATTGCTGAGCTAATTAAACCGAGATACAACAGGGCTGTGAACAGGCTGATGTGTATCTAAAGCCAAATCTGAGTTATCAGAGTACAACCTTTGGAAATATGACTTACCCTTTCTGCTGTAGAACATTGCAAAATTACTTCTTGAGTCAATACTCATCTTTACTGCTTCAGCTCAGCTGAACTCCCTAAAAGAAAAACAAAAATCCAAGGTTGCTCAGAGCTCAAGACTTTCCCTGAGGAGGATATCTGGTAGTAATAGCATCAGCCAAAATAATCTAGGACCTCTTACCATCAAAAAAATTGTTTAATTGATCAGCCATATAATAGATCACATTTTCTGAAGCATGTGAAATTAAATGAAAGCTAGTTAACTTTAATGTTCCAGCAACTTGAAAATAAACCTTTTGTGAGTGCTCTATATACACACCATATATGTATTCACATTTTGTTTCTCTGGAAGCAAGACAATTTCATTAACTGTTTACACAAAGAAAGAAATTTTCTTATTGACTCATAGATATCCTGGGAAGCTTCTTCCCAGAAGCCAGTAATGTCACTGTATCAGGGAAAGAATGGACTTTTGTTGGGTAAGAAAATCTCTAGTCTCCAGAAAATCCTCCGAGAAGGATTTTATAAAACACGGAAGTCTTGAAAGGTATATAAACCACATGCCTCAGGCTTTAACACAGCCTCTAACTACCAGAGGTTAAAGCAACTTTTCTGGGCAAGCTCCTCCATAATTAACTACTGTGGGGTTTCCTGCACTGCGTTTGCAGGTTGCATCAGCCATTGCTAGAGACAGAATTTATGAATAATCTGGCATTACAGTCTGCTCTGACAATACTAATTTTACAGTAGAAATTGGCACTCTTTATAAAAGAGGTATGTTTTAATTGAGATGTCAAAAATAATTCTAATATGCTTAAAATAATCATGATGGTTTGATAACTCTCTTAATTCTGTGTGCTAAATTTGCTTGCTAGGTTGCAATACCTGAGGTAATCCAGATGACTTCTGCAACAGGACAGAAGGAAGACCCAGATCTGCCTCAGTATTAGCATTCAAAATACAGCAGTTCTTATATAAATGGGTGTGAGGAGGGGACTATGGTGGGGTACGCATTGGGTAGGAGGTCATGTGTATTTATTTTTTTTTCACTGCATTACATCCCTGGTCTGGCATCCCTGGATATGCTCTTTTCCATCACATTGACATACTATGTTAAACTGTTAGTGAAGCAAGCATATTACCATAAGGAAATCTTTCATAGAATCATGTCGATGGGAAGTAACACATTCCATTCAGACCAATCTCCCTGATGGAAAAGAGTGCTTGGAATTAGCAGAGATTGTCTAGCTCCATGGATAATTTATCAGTGCCACCAGCTGATCTCTAGAAAAGGCTTAAAAATAACAAAAGACAACTAATCCATTTTCAAAAAAAAAAAAAAAAAGATTGAAAATGTGTTTCAAAAGCTCATTGGTGCTTCTTGTATTAAAAAGCTTACCCTGGTGCATTCCATCTATGGCTTTAAACTATTCTTCACATCATTTGCATGAAGAAGCTTACAGCTCTCCCCAGACAGAGAGCGGATTACAAGTGTTCGTAAGTCAATAGCCTTCACATTTTAAAATATTTGCTTATTAAAGGCTACTTTAGAAAGTTCAGAATCAAAACCTTGCTAGTCCTGTTTGACAAGAAAACCTTGGCAGTTTCCTAATGCTCAGTATAAAAATGATGCTTTACATTTCTTCAACAGTTTCCCCCTAGGATCTCCAGGTGCTTTGGATAATTAACATAACTTTAATATGTATCCCTGGAAACATCCCTCTGCAATACAGAACTCTTTACACCACGTTCTTGCAAGAAGAGGTCACGAAGCTGGCATTGAAAGGCATTCAATTCAGTCATGAAATTCCTACTCACATGAAGGGGTTTTTGATAGATTATTGATAGATTTGATAAATTTGATATTGCTAGGACTGAAGGACCTTCCACGGGCACACTGGCTGACCTTCACAACAGTGAAGGATTGTGCCCAATGATAAGCTCATAATCCCATGGATATGGCCTCAAGACTCAGCCTTTCCGCATCCATCTGCATGCAGATGTTGTTCTGCCTTTGCTCAGATCAAAAAGGACGACAAAGCAATGTGATCATGCTCTCTGCACATCCTATAGCATGTCCTTGCCCCCCGCAACTCTGAATCTATGAAGAATTTTAAGCAATATTGATACAGCAAAAGAGACCTCATAGATGGTCCAATGAATTTTATTAAAAAAAAAAAATAAAAAATACAGGTCTCAGCACTCAGTCTATTACTGTGGTAGAGCTCTAGGGATATAAGACACAAATCCACAACAAACTCTCTTCATTAGCCAGGATGCTCATGGACCGGGTTATTATACTGGGATAGATAAAGCCCGAATTCCAACACAGACAGGGAGATATATGTAGGACTAATAGTAAAATAACTTTGAAGTGATCGTTCCTTTCTCTTAATTCTCACTAGAGGCTGTAGCACAATGATTATTCTATATTAAAAAAAATCCCAAGTGTTTAACAAATATAGTAAAAATCCGAGGTGCAAATAGTCTGTTGCAGAGCCAGAGGCAACACTTAGTTTTACTGACTTGCAAGCTACAGCTGTAACCAGAAGTTCATCCTGTTGTCTAACGGGGACTGACGGGCTGGTTTGGAAAATAGAATTTAAAAAAAAAAAAAAAAAGAAAAAAAGAAAAAGAAGAAAAGAAAAAGCCAAGATTTAACAAAACTCTTGGGTCTGATCCAAACAGCAAATATTACATAAAAAGAATTAGACAATCAGGTGGGGCAGGGGAGAAGTTGCACCTGTTTTATAAGCAATGAGTATTACTTTATTGAATCTGGCCTAACTGAAACACGCTGGTTTTGTGGGATTACTAAACTGATGAATAATAGGAAGAAAAAATAACAAGATTCTGGTAAGCAGCCTCTGTGAGTGAGATTTCTAGTTGTCTTTAGACCATATAGATGGGTTAAAGAATGTACAACATTGGTCTTAACAATCCTTATTTTTTCCCAAATGAACTCACTGGTGGGCTGATTTTTCTGCAGATTCCTTCCTAAATATTAAGATCTAGGGAAAAAAAAAAAAAGAAAAAAAAAGGAAGCGCCAAATTACCACTTTCTTGCATCTATGGAAGAGCTAAATGTAGTTTCAAGCTCTCCTACAGACCACTCTTTGATCTACTCAGAATATTTTTACCAGTTCATTGTTTCACTTGCAGGGGCTGTGATTTTCTGCTTCAAGAGTTAAATCAATACCATGTTATAAACTCTACCAGTGTAAAAGTTCTCTGGAGCTGGGTAGTATACTGCACTTTCTGGACAGACATAAGATCTATTATTACAGGTACCCTAATACAAATATAGTTGACTATAATTTTATGATGCTGTGCCATTTTTATTATACTAGAATTTTGAAAGCAACTTCATTTTTATGCTATAAAAAGCTCTTCTAATGTTATTTGATACTTGTGCTTAAGATCTTTCCCTCTTTTCTCCTGCTTAGAGTGAAGATGACTCTAATTTTCTTCCACCCACTGCATGTCTTACTTGTCTAAACATATAATTTCTTTAGGTCAGAGTATTTTATTTAAAATGAGCCTGTGTGTATATACACTTACTCTGTGCTGAGCATCCTGGGTACAGTGATAACTGCTCAGGAAAAGCTGGTGAAGCGATGTACTGGCCTCTGCCCCATTTGACATCTTTAAAGCAATTTGGAAGTAAACTAAAAAAATGCACCCTGTATTAATTAGTGGTCATGGGCTCGAAGTCAAATTTACTGAGTCAAACATGAATGTCCGAGAAACTGTAGATGACTGTAATGGAAACTGGTGTATGATTTGGATCTTATTTAATTAGGGCTTCTTAGCAATATTATGATAAAAGAAGAGTTAATACTAGGAAAAACCTTAACCATAGTCAGCTCTATCTAGATAGACATAGGAGCAAAGAGATATGGATATAGATATGGATTAGATATAGATGATATAAATATAGATGATATGATATAGATTAGATAGATATAGATATTGATATATTCGATATAGATATAGATTAAATGTAGATTAAATATATAGAGAGAGATAGAGATAGAGATAGAGATAGAGATAGAGATAGAGATAGAGATAGAGATAGAGATAGGTAGATACATGCAGGTATAAGACAGGGAAAAATTCTAAGTATTGAAAGCCCAAACGCTGGGACAGAAATCTGAGTCTCAGAGTGCCCATGTGTGGCACAGGGAGCCACCACACTGAAGCCTAGTCGGGCAGCCTCCAGGTGTTAATTCAAACTCCTTCAAGAAATGTCAGCTAAAACACATGAACTGCTGTTCTACCTTAGCTTTCTAACACGGGTATAAATAACTTTATAGCACTTGCATAGCTGAGGATGTGGAAGGGGGGATGAGACTCTTGACTGGATCAGTGACTGAGTTTGTCTGCTTTGGAGGATTGTTAATTATTATCCTCTTAACTGAGTCACCCTCGTGTGCAGCTTATCAGCCCAGGAAAGTAGACAGGCTGTTGAGAGAAGCAACTGTCTTTACTTCTCACTTTGACGTTTATTTGGCAATTTCTCCTTTAAAAACTTAGACCTGCTGTTTACAGTATTTATCCTATTTAATAGTTGATTGCACACCACCTAATCTTTTGGTGTTGGTCTAATCCATCCACGCCATGGATTTTTTTACTGTTGCCAATGGACTGTCTTTATTTGTCACAGCCATCCTCACTGCATCTTCTGTGAAAGCCACATCAATCAAGTAACCATCCTGATTTGCTGCATCCCAGGATAACAAGAAATGCCTTGTTCTGACTGTATATTTTTTAGCCATTTTGAGCCCTCCCACAAATTAAGTCAGAGGAGAACCAACAGTAATTGTTAGCTGTCTCACAGGAGAGTAGCATGAGCTGTTTGATCCATTAGGATGGGTTTTCAGTTGTGGCAGGCAACTTCCACCTGTCCTGAACATTTCTCTCAGGACTTTTCTCACCCATCCAGGCTCTGTTTCCCACAGGGGTGAGGAGCACGTTGGCCATGCACATGCAGTGCAGGGCTCGCCCTGCTACCCCGCTGGGCCTGAAGGATCCATCCTCCCAGAGGCTATAATGCACAGGGGCTGCGTGGCCACCAGAGAAGGGGTCTGTGTTGTCCTCAGTGGCCCTCAGCCAGTTCCCAACTGGTCCTCAGCTCACTTTGGTGTTTCCAAAGTTCTCCTGAATTTTTCCCCACAACTCAGAAAGGCACTGACGAATGATGATGATCCTGGGCTGGAGTTTTTTTATCTTCGGCAGGAATTCTTCTGTCTCTGCCAGGGCCATCAAGTCTGACATTTAGGCCTGATCCAGGAGTTATTCTACAGAGTCTCACTTTATGAATAAAGCAAATAAATGTATAAACTCTACAAGAAAAATTACATTCATCAAAATATTCATAGAGCTGCGTATATTCTCACACAAATCTGAAGACATAAAATTACAGCCTAAACCACTTTCTAAAGAAGTTCTCTTTAATTGGCACAAGGTGTTGAATTATGCAGAACAGATCTCGACAAAGATTTTTTTTTTAATATAAAGTTAATTACTTTATCTTGCTTTGCATGAGGAAGCACAATACTTTCTGCACTGGCTCTTTGTATCAGAGACAGCTACTATCCATGTTACTCTGTTCATGTAATAAAAATCAAATTGCATCAATTCCTTAACAAAGCACAGCAGAGGCTTCCCTTAATAGAATCCTTATTAGAGAATCAGATACAGCTATCTCCAAAGAAAGAATTTTTAAAAGGTACTGGGATTTCTCTGTAGTTTATTAGATTAGGCAACACTGGAATTAGCTGCTGGGAGATGTCAGCTTGGAATAAGCACTGCTGGGTGGAAGCAGAGGCAATTAGGATACCCTCTGTGTTGACATAATTTGATGGAATTTTTTTATTTTGTGAGTTAAGCTGGAGAAGTGAGAGGGGCAGAAGCGCTGCCAGTTGATGTTTCGACTCTTCCATTGCTATACACACAGAGTTCCTCCCTGAAACCCCAGTTTCACACCCAGGCAAGGCCAGGTTTGCAAACCAAAACCCATTCCACTCCGCAGCAGTTCCCAAAGCCATGGCATGGGAAACAAAGGGAAACTGTGGACTCAGGGGATTCTGCTATGATGGGGGTTGACTTAACTTCCGTCCTATGCCCCAAAACCACAAACATCTTAAGATGCCCAGTCTGGGCTTGAGAATTCATAAGGAAGCAAGTGAATTTTGCATGCCTTTGTTTTTGTCAAGAACAGTTTGCACAGGCTTATTCCTAGCCTGAAATGGTATTCAGTTTGTGCCCTGAAGCATGAGGATTGATAGCCCTTGTCATTTGCTCCCAGCTAGCATAACTGCCGTTATCTTAGCAAAGCACACCCCATTGCCACCGGACTCCTCTGGAGAACAATTAGCGGAGCTCGGCAGCTGAAATAATGACAGCAGGGCAGTGGCAGCGTGGCTGCAGTCAGGCTGCACAAGAAAGGACCCTGTGTACATCTCAGAGCAGCTCTCTGCGTCTCCCCAGGCCATGGCTGGTGATGCCAGTGGCAGCAGGAGGTTGGCAGGGTGTTTAGAGGCGGCTGTCAGGGCTGGCCAACCCAGTGGCCAACAGCCACTGTGAAACCTTCCTGGTGACTCGAGCACTTCAAGGATTCAGGTTTTGGAAATCCCAGTTTGTGGTATTTTAAATTACTGGTGCCAGACCCCTCAGCCACCACTGTTTATGGTATTCTTGGCCACGGCCTTTAATTTATCAGTCCATAGCAGCCATGCAGAGTTCACTGTATACTCCAAGCTTGTGTCAAAACTGATGCTGACTGTAAAATGCCAGGCAGCACCATGACACCCAGGGTTATCCTGCCCCCTGCAGCATCCTCTCGCTCAAGCCCTCCAGAACTGCTGAACTGGGGAAAATGAAATCATTCCTAAAACATATCCTGCCTCTTTGGAGTTATATTTTCTCTCCTGGCATGCTGCTATGTAAAAGGCTTTTACAGACCAGGATTTCCAAAGGAAACAGTTTTCCCCCTTCCTCTGTGGCTGCGGTGCTTTAGAAACACATGGGCAGCACCTGAAATACAGAGAAGGTTAAAGATTCAACAAGGCAGCTATGTGAGGACTTGAAGATTTGGAGAGGGAAGGGACAGCCAAAGGAAAGAAGTAGGAAGGAGTGAAGGTATTGCTTGCCAAAGCTGAGGATATTTTGAAAGGGGCATTGCCCCAATCTGCTGCAGAGCTGGATCGGAGTACACCAAGAAGAAATGGCAGAAAGGTACACATTCCCATCTCCCCCTTCTTCCTTGTCTTCATTCCCCAGACAGGCAAAAGGACTGTTCCTCTTGTTGGGGGGTCTACCAAAACCGAGGCAGGAGCAGGTACCCGGCTGTGACAGCATCAGAGACATGCTGAGGTTCACACTGAACTTGCAACTGTGCCAACTGCCAGACACCAAAAAAAAAAACCCAGGCAGGATACAGTTTGGCAGCATTTCTGGATTCTGACACCTCTGACATGAGGTGTCTAACTGAGCTGTCGCCCTCACGCCCTGCTACCATCAGCAAGCACAGATGGGACCTTCCACAGAGTGGTGGTGTTTTGTGTGGGCTGAGTCACACTCTGAAGGATCCTAATTTCTGAAACCATTTTGGATGCAACTATCTCTGAGTGTAGCAGAAACCTCCAGTGACTCTGCCACTATCTTAGACCCTGAACAAAAAATCCATAGCAGCAGGTGCAAAGATACAGGTCTAGACACCCATCTTAACCATAAATCATCTGCTTAAAATTAAACATGTGCCCTGATGCTCTGCACATACCGCTTTTTAAGTAAAAAGCTACCTGCAATAATTTTAACAAGGATTAGCTGCTAAACATGAGTATATTATAAAGCACGCTCTAAAATGGCCTGCAAGGCAGCAGCAACATGACTTTTGGATGGCTCCAGTACCAACCCCTTTGCAGTTTGCATTGCTGCAACAGGGCATCTGGTCCTGGACTCTGAATTTTTGTTTCCCACCTACGTCAGGCGAGTGCCAGGAAAATGTGCAAAGTGCTTGCCTCCAGCTTGCAGAGGCATTTGAAGACAGGAGGCAAGTTTAAGTGGAGTTTGGCATCCCATGGGGTGAACTTTTCCTGACAGCCAAAGCAACGATATTGAGCACTATCATTCTCTGCTGTGCACATCTTTGTCTGACCTTATCCTGGATGCATCCCCTTTGACTTACTTCTTTAAAGAGCCTAATAGATTTTCTTTAGCTTGAGGCAGAGCAAACCTCTGCTGGATTGAACTAATGTAGAAGTATTAGAAAAGATTGGTGCTGGGAATTTTTTTCCCTCTTCCCCTTGCTGTGTGATAGGAAGAAAATGTATGACCTAAATCTGCCAAGCACCTTCAAAGGGAAGGAAGGAACACATGTGAAGCAGCATTAGAAAGCCACCCAGCTCCCTTTAATTATGATGAGAAAGCCAACATTGCTAAATGAATAGAAAATAAACGGAATAAGTATTAAATGATTATGGTTTCCCTCACATATTTCTTTTCATCTATTCACCAGCAGATAGTTTTACAGCATAAATAAATCTTTTCAGATGTAAACAAGTCTCCAGCACATACTTCTGGAGTTAGCGGTGGAGCTGTTGGCTGCTGGGTGGGGAGGGAAACTGCGATCTCCAGCACCCTCTGCAGCATCCTCGCCAGAAGACAGGCTCAGTCTGCATTGCAAGGTGAGGGGCAAAAATCCAGCTCCTGCTATGAGTATTTCTGGGATTGAAAACAGTAAAATGCACTTACATGCAGGGTTTAAAACTTGCAGTTTCTTATTGTTTCTTGGTTTCATCCCTACACAGAAGGAAAACTTGTTTTGAAATCACAAAGCTCTGTAAGTGGGAAATGCAATTTCTGTCAGAGACCACATTCCCCAGTGAGGCCGTTCTGCTCCAAGCAGCCATGATGTGAATGGTGTGTGGAAGGGGCCATAACAGTGAAGGGAGAGGGAATTTTTGCAAATCCCTAGTATTTGGGAAGAAAAAAAAAACATCTAGAGTTTTTGAGAAACCTGAAATTCTTCCCAAGGTTGGGTGCAGAGAGAACATCGCATTGCTTTCCACTGGTCTTCCCCCTCCCTGCACCTGAAATGCCATTATAGCCTCCAGCCCTGACTGACTTTTCAGAGTGGACCCAAAAAATATAGTTACACTCTTAAGCTCTTGAATTTCTGAATTTAATCCTTGGCTTGTTGACCAAATGACTTTCTACTTCATGTCCACTGATACAGCATCCACCTGCTGAGCTACTGAAATGTAGTAAGAACATAAGACAAGAACCACATCCCTTTAAAGTTCACTAAAATAAGTTAAGAGTGGAGGTCCCAGTCAGCCACACAGCACCAGGTACCCCATGCAGGGAAATGGAAGTACAGCGACTGTCCCTGGTGTAAAAATCTGCATACCCCACTAAGGCTGCATACCCCACTAAGGCTGCACTGCTTCACACCAGCCAGGCTCTGTCTCACCCTAATGTCCAGGAACAAGATATTCCCCAGTTTGGTTTGTCCCTTTAGGAGCAGGACTACCTGGTTGCAGAGCTGCCAGCTACAGTGACCCCCTTTATTTTGCTGAAATGCAAACATGAACTTTGATGTATTTGCCTCAGAATCAGGATGGGCTGAGCTTGCTTTTTCCAAGCGCAAGAGAAAAGAAAATCCACAAATTGTTCTTTTCTTTGCCAGACTGCTTCTCAGGCAGGTTTTAGCAGAGCTAATTTGGCTCATCCCTGCAGACCTCCCTGGTGACAATTATGCAACCAGACCCCTCCCGCTTGGGGCATTTCCAGGCGCTCAGATATGCGTATGGGAAGAGGGCTGTTTATATCGTATTTATATCCTCCTTCTTTGCATCCTTGTGCTTCTGAGAGCCGTGTGCCCCCCTCCCGCTGCCCCACAGTGTCCAGCCCTTCCCTCCCGCCCCTTCTGTTAAGTGCCTAATGTGACTTTTCTCCTCTGCCCTGTCCTCTTGTCAAGTCACCCTCCTGCGGAGCAGCTGCTGTTAGAGCAGATGTAAAATGGTTCAGTAACACTCGCTAATATTAGTTTTGACACCAGCACAGAGAGGAAATAAATTCTTTTCTGGGGGAGAAGCACAAATTACTTAATGCAGCAGATCAAAGCAGCATCCGTGACAATGCTGGAAAAGAGCTGGTTTAATATCTCCCTGAATATAACACACACAAAGCAGAATAACTCTTCCCCACCAGCAGCCAGAGTACAGCCTGTCCAAACTCACCCCGCATAACCTGTGGTGATTTCTCCCCAGCCTTGCAGGACTCTGGTCATTCATCTAGAATCTGCTTATTACTCCATAAAAAGCTGCCTCTGAGGGCCTTGGCTGGGAGGAGAGGTGCTTCACAAGCTGGGCTTTTCCATGGCAATTACAGCAGGCACTAGCACCAGTGGAGAGGTGGCCGAGACATGTTGAGATGGGGTGGCTGCTTGCTGGTGTTTAAGCAGGCACAGGTCACAGGACATGAAGTGGAGTGGGAAGCAGTGCCCTAGCATGACCAATCCCCTCCATTTATGCTTTTCGCATAAGGCATACAACAGACTTGCTGGACACCAGAAGGAGAAAAGGGGTTTGCAAGTGGATAGTGAAGCTGGACAGAGTATCTGGAGCTAACCTGAAGAGGTCTCAGCCTTCTCCTCAAAGAAGAAGAGCTGCTCAGGGTTATGTGCCTTGCTTGGCAGCCAGATCCCCCCTGTGCTCTGTACCATGAGGCCTTCAGCTCCAAACCCTGCTTTGCCAACAGCTTTGGGTCCAGCCTGGACAAAAGAGGGATGCAATGCATGGCCAGAGCTGTTGCACAGAGTTCAGGGAGACTGAAACCCTTCTGCCTGCATGAGTGTCCTGTCCTTTGCTGCTCCAGCACACCTCCTCCCCTGAGGAATGGATTTACTGTGCCCTGATTGACTTCTCTGAGGCAATAGTTTGGCCAGTGATTTATGGTGGCCTGAGCTACAGGGGAGTCACGTCTCATTCATGTACTGCATGTGGTGAGCCAGGTTTTCTGTGCGTACCAGCCCCCGTAGGAGATTTTTACCTCCCTCTGAAATCTCAGGTACAAGAGGGATTCAACATGGATGGGATAACCTAGTATGCAAATGATTATGTTCCTGACCTGGAAACTCCTCTTGTTTCTCCTTTGTTCTGCTTTTGGAATGAAAGCACTGAAAGCATTTCAGCAAAGTCAGTACCAGCTGCCCTGGTGGGAAATACCTTCAAAGGGTCCCTTTTGCTAATGCTGCAAGGCTGAAAGCAGCTCAGGATATAAAGAAACTGGCCAAACAGAGGAGCTGCACCCATTGACACCACCAGTAATTGACCCATTGCCCCTCTGACTAGCTGTAATGGAAATCTTTGGTGGTCATGTGAGTGTTGATCTGTTAATCACCAGAGCACACATCGGCCTCAATTGTTAGCTGACTCTGCGGACAATTTCTGCTCAGGTTATGGATCAACGCTGCATGTGCAACATAGAGTATTATACTCAGGCAGAAAGAAAATAATGAATTCCGCACAAAGAAGCAAGAAACTAAACTGTTTAGATAACCTTAGGCTTTTTCTGCTAAGAAAATCAATACAGTTAGAAGCTCAGAAACTACCACATTGCCAACAGTCAGGCTACAGAGCCGCAGAAAACCCAATGTAAATGACCAAAACCGTTTAGTTTCTTTCTTTTTTCTTGTGTTAGCTTTTTATTTATTTTTAATAATTCTAAGTGTTTCTGTGTAGTTCGCACCTATCTCTTAAGGTACCTTTGCCTGTAAAGTTTAATATTTTTCTTATCCAAAATCTTGGTTCACAGTCCCCTGTACCTGGAATGCTACAGCCCTGTGAATTTCTGCCCCTCTTGATGATATCTGTTATCAGTCCACAGGAAATCTGGCATGGAAAAGACTGTGTCAACTTGCAGTTTCCCAGCGTGGGTAGTTTATTCTCTGTATTCCATTCACACACTTGGTGTCCTTACCCCGACAGCCAACATGGGTGCTAATTAGCAGCTACAGTCCTCCTGGCAGATTGTGTGGGCACCCATCAAGTAGCACCTGACATGAATTTAATTCACATCACAGATTAACTGCTTTGTTATTTACATTGCAATAACACCATCAGGTCCCAGCACCAGCTGGGACCCCAGCACACAGAAGAGGGAGAAGCAGTCCCGGCAGTGTGGAAAATGTAATTAGGAGTAAGGGCATTAATAGGCCTCAAGACCCTGACCAGCCTCACCTGAGACCCACAACCACACCCTTCCCCTGGGCCCAAGGGCTCTATTTAAGCTCGGGCCAGGAAGTTGAGCCCTTCCCCAAGCTAGGCTGTGGATGTATCTGTTCTTAGCCTTGTGGCAGAGTTTGTCTTTTGGATAGGCTTAGCCCTGTGCTGTGAAGAGTTTGCCTCTAGCCCTGTCTCGCGGATCAATCTTAGACCCATGCTGCAGCTTTGTTTCTGTCTCCTTTTGCTCCTGTGTGGATTCCTTGAATGGCCCCTGGACCTGAGGTATCACTTTGCTTTATCTGGGACTGTTGATAGACCCTGTTACCACCAATGTTGTGGTCTTCCTCAGCTCCCAGCTTGCCTTCTGTTGTGAAGCAGCCTTGCTCTTGCTGCTCCCTGATATCAAGACAGAGAAGTGAGGAGGAAGGACTGACTACAGCAGCAGAGGGAACACTGGAGGAGCTGTCACTAAGGAGTGAGGGAACAAGGAAGAAAGCCTTGTGTGCCTACAGTGAGGAAGAGATGTATTCAGCAGTCTTTATCCCACAGGATAGACAGGAGGAATCATGGAACTACCTGTGTCTTCCTCATCCCTCAGATAAGTATCTAAGGAGAAGAATGGGTGTGCACACCCACCTTTTACTCTAGCAGTCAGCTGGGATGCAGTCAGGTTAGGTCACCAGGGACAGCCAGTGGGTTCTGCTTGCTATGGATCCGTCTTTGATTCTCATCTAACGATACAGGAGCTACAGCCACTTTCACAGGGGAGTCCCAAGTAAGAGCTCTAAAACACCTGACCCAGGGGTATATCTCTGGGTGTATCCAGAGCCACTCTTGGAGTTGTTAGAGTGCTAACAGCTTAGCCGAGTTCATCTCTCAATCTGCCTGGCCTGAGGCACAGCACATGCTCTTGGTTTCCATACAGTCATTCCTACCTGTTATAAGGCTGCAGCATGTTCTCTTTAGCAGTGCAAGTATGCCCTTAAGTGTGTGATGACATTTAGAGATAATTCTGTTTAAAGGAGGAGGAAAAACACTACAGCAAAGAGTTCTTTTTAAGTAAATAACAAAGTAGTCTAATCTTTGGAGGCAGTTTGTTTCCTGAATGTTTTGAAGCTTATGCTGCGGAGAGGTGATGCCACTTGCTGCAAACTTTGTTCCTCTTTTTTTTTATCTTGGGAAGGAACTAAAGACAGAAGTACTCAGTAAAAGAAGTATCAACAGATACCGAAGAGTCAGGAAACAGTGAGATCACCTCCTTTTGCATACTTTATATGTCAGATGGCTACCCGTCCCTGTCAGCCTTGTGGAGTATCAGAGACTGTAGCAGACTGTATGCTTCAGACATAAGGAGAGCCAGCTGGGTTGCCCCATAAGGCAGTGCCTGCCTTCAGTGCTGCTGAGCTGTCTATAGTCCCCCAGCATGAACAGCAGGTTTGTGGAAGCCAAACTACAGCCCTCCTAACAACGCTCGGAGGAGGGAGTTCAAATCCCTTGTGAAGGTTTCTCATGCTCATCTTGCTGTGCTGCCAGCCTGGAGCCTGCACAGAGCTGCGTCAGCCCAGGTGGAAATGCTGTGTGAAACAGCTCTGCATGCTGCAGGGAGTAAAACTTTAGGAGATTTTTACTGAGCAGGAAACCTTAGATTTCCCCATAGGGACCAGGGATGTTCATACTGAGGTGTTAGATGACAATATAATCTATAAAAGTTTCATGCTAAGAGGTGTTTCTCTGTAAAGAATGAGGTGATGCTAAGCAGTGGGAGATTAATCACTCCTCCTCCCCTTTCCTCCCACTTACCTTGTGGATCATTAGGTCTCAGGAAGGTTTTAATTCTGCCTCTGCCATGTGTACATGAAAAAAATTGACAAGGGTTTCACCTGGATGGTGACTAGGCCATGTTAAGATCTGTATCACAATCAACTCTCATTAGACCAAAACAAAGAAACAATGCATCCTCCTGGGAGAGGAGGGTATTTATCAAGTTAGGAGGCTTTTATGAGGGATTGTCTTGTCAGCTGTACATACAGCTCTTGCTTTCTTCCATAAGAGCTACATGTATAAGCAAGAGACAGGGAAAACTGGTGTCCCTCAGTGTCCCTCTCACTTGAGTGATCACACCTTTATGTCCTGGACTGCTTCCTTCAAGGAGTATTTCCATCACAGGAGCTCTGGGATGAGAATTTCAAAATGAATTTGTCAAAACTGAGGTGATCAGTGCTGAAACAATGTCTCACTCCAATGCAAAGCCCCTGAGACTGGCCTGGATTAGATTTATTCCAAACTGAGCCCACTTTATGCCTGATGTTATTTACTGGGAAACTGTTGACTGGGCAATCATATCCAGAGCAACAGGCTGCGATTCACCCTCAGTCATATATTGATGAGATTTTGATCTTTTTTATGTCAAATGATCCTGAAAACCTGTTTTTGTTGAGAAGAGTCAGTCGTGTGTGTTCTTTATGGGTTAACGGTGGAATTCTTGTATTCATCTGTTTGCGCTTCAAGAGATGTTAATCTGTGAAGAGAACAGGGACAATAATACCGGATT
Organism: Leptosomus discolor; assembly: GCF_034619465.1. Classification (NCBI taxonomy): domain Eukaryota; kingdom Metazoa; phylum Chordata; class Aves; order Leptosomiformes; family Leptosomidae; genus Leptosomus; species Leptosomus discolor. Next base: position 14,676,197 of record NC_141395.1, on the reverse strand, counting down.
TAGGTAATCAAATCAACTGGACTAAAAGAAGGTGGGTGAAACAGATTAGACTTACACATTTGAACTGAGATAAAACTTATAGGCTGGAAACATGCAAGTAGGAGAGAAAAGAGAAAAAATTCAATGAAAGCCTTTTCTCTATTTCTTAGCCAGTGTGTTTTAAAATACAAATAGAATTTTTTTCTTAATTGACAGATTCTGGGTTTTGTATTATTGATAACTAAAGTTAGAACTAGCTCAGAATTTAAAACTCTTTGAAAGGAGTTTATGATGACTGTGATAATTGGGGGGGGGACACGACTACCACAGAAAAAGGAATCAGTCTGATTCTGTCCTCCCAGTTTACCAAACCAGGCACCAAAACTCAGCCTTTCCTTTGCAGATTAAACTAACTAGAAGCAATATTTCACTTTGCCTATTACAAAGGCGATTCCACTGGTAACTGCTTCCATGGGGGGTGCAGTGAATTTTAAACACTCCATCTTCTTTCTACGAAAAGTGCTGTTGAAGTGTATTACAAGCTATTATCAAGTTTACCAAAAAGATACACTTTGGAGTTACGGTATTTTATGACAACTTTCAGCCTAGTCTAAACTTTTATAGCCAGGATATAAACTCCTGAATATAGGGTCTTTGTAATAGAAAACTTAGCTGACTATAGGGTCAGGAGGAGCAATGGTATAACACAATTTATAGCCTACTCAGCTTGGATTTACACTTCATCACAGTACAATATCAGGAGCAGATGTTACAATGACAGTCTTCCCTTTTTTGTTGCTGTGTAAAACCAAGACATAATATAGTCCTAAAACAGAACTGCTGTTTTCTTAATGGGAGAGCAGGGATAGCTCATGTTTCCCAAAAGTATTTTTACAAGCACAGCCTTTGCAACAGCAACACCTCAGATACCCTCAAGCCCCTTCCAAAACAGTGGCATTGAAAATAAATCCGCTGGGTTTAACCTATGAAATTAGAGACCAGAAGCAGAGGAAAATCAAAGGCTGAGCTCTCTTGAGACAGAAGCCAAGCTATGTGGGCTCCAGAAGATGTTGGGAAGGGAAAGCATATTTTAGAGACTGGAGACAGGGCATTTACCATGGATGGGGTGAGAGACACTGGAAGACTAGTCCAATGCCCTGCTCAAAGCATGGCCAGCAGAAGAGATAAAGTCACTTTCCATTATTTGACCATGCAAATAAATTATAGTTCTGCTGAACTGCAAGAATATAGCAGTGCAGTGCTTTCTCAGTGCCCAAATCAACCAGTTCAATGACAGTAAATGTCACCCTAATGTGACCTGAATAAACTTTTTCCCTAGATCACAGTATAATGTGCATGTAACAGATAAATTAAAGATGTTTAAGCCTTCTACTGTCCCCTTGTGACCCTTCACACCCTTTATTTTTACTTTGCTAGCAGAACAGAAATGAATAATTGCTTTAAGGCATTTAATAATTATAAAAACACTTTGTTTTGAAAACCTGGGTGTTGTGTATGGGCTTTAAAAACTGATTTACATTAAAGTTTAGATCCAGTCTGACAGAGCTTGTCCAATGAAAGACCACTGGGACCAGGAAGTGTTTTGTTCTGTGCTTGTGCAGATTCTGCTCTGGGGAGGGAGGGTTCAAACATAGAGCTCCCAGGCATTACTGGAAATCAAATAATGATATTGGGAAAGTCTCACAGTAATTTTCCAGAAACTAATTATTTGAGTTAACTGACAACTTTACAGAAAATAATGTATGCAATTATTTCTGCCTTTATTTTTTATTGCTGTCTGTCTTAAAGTCTGCATGGTTAAGGGAAGACCAGTCTCCATGCACTACCTCTTTGTGGATGTACAGATCTCTTCAAGGCTACAGAATCATGCCTTTTGCCATCTACCATCTTATAACTCTGGGGAGAGGACAATATTGGTAATATTAGAAAAGAAATCCATTGCAGGGTGATACTGAAGATTTCTAGTGATACAGTTTGTGCCCATTATTGCAGTGTCATTAACTACTTAGTTGCTGGTGCTTTGTGCCACCAGCAGAGTTAGCAGGAAAATGATGAGATTTAAAATGTTTTAAATACATTCCACCCTAATTAGCTCCTGGCTGCAAGGAGTGCTGTGAACTACCAGTGAACCCTGGCTGAGAGTTAATGCTTGTAATTTCATGCTTTTGGGCAGGTTCACTGGTGTTTCCTAATGGTGCTCCTGGCCTTGAAGGTGCCTGATAATCCATGCACTGAAAAGGGCATCGATGCTGGTGTCTGTTAGAGGAGGTCAATGGGTGGAAGCACTGAAGGGAGAAGTTCAGACTGAGGCAAGAAAGGCAGACTGAAAATATACCATTGTTTAACGTGCTATTATGTGCCAGCATGTAACAGAAGGCATGTACTGGGCATGATTTGGCTGTGTGTGGGAGACAGCACAGCTATTCAGAGGGGGATTCAATTGGCCATTTCCTGGCTGTATTGTCAGTGAGATTTGACTGTGAAACTTGCAAGCTCTGTGCAGCTCAATCTCCAAAATATCAAAGCCTTCTGATTTGCAAAAGGAAGCCCAGACTGGCCTTTTGTTATTTGATAAGTCCCTGAATTTTATCTTTCTGGCCTTACAAAGTTTTTCATGGGAACAACCAATCTGGTGCCATTTTGGCATGTCTGAATTGCACAGATTAGACATAGACACCATTTTCAAGATATTTTTTAGCATTTTCGAAGTTCCCTAAGCATTAAGTGCATGGGAAGCAAGGACCATGAGAGGGTATAATAAGAGTTTCTCCTGACTCTATGTAATCAATTGTTGTTTGTAAAGCAAAACACCAGAATGGATCTGTATGACATCTCTGACACTGTCTCGTAAACTGGATGCTAAAGCACAGACCAGAAGCCCTGGATTTCCTTATCAGTTCTCCTCCTATTGCTGCTTTCCTTTCCCATGACTATCCTGCTTCCAACCTGACTTCTTACCAAGTCCTCTATATATGCACAGTTTTTCACTCCATGATAATCTTGATGGAGGCATGAAAATAAGACGTAGGATGAGTGATTAGAAAATTTTTGGAGGACAGGATGACATGGCAAATCTCAGAGGCAGGAATTTTTTCCCTCCCATGATCCTGGGGAACCCAGGACTTTCAATTAGGGCAGATGTGCTCTGCATTTTCACACATCAATCTTTCATTGGCCTTACATCAATCATTCACTGGCTTGTGCAAATAACTTCTCCCAAACAATATTCTCCCGTCAGAAACAGGCGCTGTCATCTGCAAACCTGTTTGAATATTTCATTGTTGCCAGATGATGGCATTTGTGCATTTCCTGGATGACATGGCAAGATAGTCCCTGTGTTCCTTGTCCTAATGAGGCTGGAAAGCCAAGGTAAAGCGAGACAGTGACTGGGGCTGTGTCCTAGAAAACCTTTTCTTTGTAGTCTGTGCAGGGAGTAACAATGGGATCTGCAAACAGGGAGCACTTGTTCACTACTTGTTCGACTGTAGTCCAGTCAGGTTCAACCCGGCTCATGTCAGGAGTGGCTAGAGTAATGTCAAGGTCATCCTCAATAGACAGCCATTCAGCGGAGGGTGATGGGAGCCCTTACAGATGTGGTATATCACAGTCTTTTTTTCATCTGAAAACCTTTCAAATCCTCCTGCCTGCTGCCTGGGAAGTCTGGGGGATTCACTAATTAATATATATCACAGATAGGTACTGATAATTCTTCTTGGCCTTCACTTAAATATGCCCTGATCCCATTACCTACAAGGCCTCAGCACAAGGTCAACCTACTGATGTGGTGTTGAGTGGAGAGGGGCTCCTGAGGTTTTGGTAGTGGAGGTGTCATTGTCAGACTAGACTTATAAAACCTATTAGCTATTTAGTACAACTTATACACACAAAGCTTCCTTTGGCTACCTATTCTTTCAGAAAAGTTTTAATCCATAGGTTACACTTCAAGCAGCTGCCAGATGACTTGTTTTCTGAAGGTGCTGTTGAAAGCTCATTGTGCATGGTCTCTGGGAGGCCAGATTTGCCTGAATCTAGGTCAGCACAGATGAAAAGGGCTTTACCTGGGAAGAGGCAGAACCTAGAACTGAGTGGAGGCCTGGTAAAAACTGATCTACCCAACAACTTCTGAAAAGGAGGTCTGTCCAGCTGAGTTGAACAGTTGTCTGCAGTAAGTTGGCTTGTACGAGTACTTAAAAACTAGACCTATCCAGAAAGTACATCACGAGTGCAATAAATCGTAAATGCTTGTGAACTGGGCTTACCTGTGCCTGGTTTGGACAATACAGTATTTACTTGCTTCTCTGTGAAAAGAACATGGTACTTGGAATGCAAGTGTGTCTCAGATAAGGTCACCAATGAGTTTTTATTCGTAATAACACAGCAATGATCATTACTTTCTGTAATGGCAAAGAGCTTCTGCAGGAGCAGTGTGCTAACTTGACCCAGGTCTTTTTAAAAGTGCATCAGTAGATTAAAACTACAAATTAACACCATGTTCTTATGCTCCTGTGGCCTCAGATTTCCCCCTCAATTTACAACAGCTGCTGCAAGTGTATATCGAATTTTTGTCTTTGTGCTCGCTCTCATCATGTTTCTTCAGTGCTATGCTCTTACAGTAGAAAAGGCTTTGAAATCAATTGCTGAAATGTAGTTCAGTTTATGGTTCATAAAGGGCTTTGGGAAACCATTTTGTATAGAAAGTGTGATATAAATATAGGCAGCATATTTATTCCCTTTTCTTAGCTTTGAAATTATACTATTAAGCTGGCAAACCTGTCAAACATGTATCTTAGCTTACTGAATCCCTACCTACCAAAAGGCACTTAAGTGGATGCTTTAAAATTAAGCAAGTGATTTAATCCTGCCTTACACAGTTCTTAAACACAGGCGTAAGTCTCACTCAAGTCAAGGCAAGCACATCAAATTTAAGTGTATGCTAAGCACTTTGTTAAGTCAAGGCCTAACTCTACTTATTTTCGTATCCATTCCTAATTCTGAAAAACAAGTAAGTTACAAGAGGCAGTGACATCTCAACTTCTGCCCCGATTAAATAAGTTAAAAAATCATGAATCCTAAAGCAATTGCATTGCCATCATACCTCTTTCCTTTTATGATTAATCCAGAGTTTGATATGTCTTTCTATAGGATTAATATCTTAACAGCAAGGTAATAGGTAGTATGACATTTAATCTCTTTGATTAAATTCCATAGTAAAAATGTCCCATAAATAAAAGAAACAATTGAGGCAATCATAAATTATCTTCATTGTTGCAAAGTGATGGATTTAGTGGTTACAGAGGGTAAAATTTCATGAGCTCATTAAAAAATATAAGGGTTTTTTCCCTTCCATAGACCTAAAAGATGTTGTAGCCTACGGCAGGTTTTCTCACATTGCTTTCATTTAATCAGCTGAAACCTTAAGAGGAAACAGAAGATTCTGTATGTATGTGCCAATTTCATTTTTCACTAGAGATGACCAGATCCAAATAGGGATCTCTTGCTTCACGTTTTATCTTGGGTGCTGCTGTGGGCTCAGCACCGTGTGCCTAATGAAGGAGAATGTATTTTTTGATTAACAGCCAAGATCAAATCACTTCAGGATCTGAGCTTGCTCCTTGTCTCTGCCACTGACCTCCACTGTGACCTTGGGCAAGTCAGAGAAGGCCAAATTTTCAAAAGCTCAGCATCGGAGCCAGCTCAAAATGTACCAACCACAACCATAGTGCCAAATGAATAAGGTTTGGATGCAGTCCAGTGGACTGTGCTTTTCTGAGTATTTACCTAAAAGCATCACGAGGGAGATGCTTATCTGACTCCCTCTGAAAACCTGCATGCAGGAGTAGGTCCCAAACGTTTTAAGCCTCCACTGTGTTACTGAGATGCGCCTGGAGGATTCATTTATCTCTTTGTAAAATGAGAAAGAAGGGATTCACTTAGCATAAGAAGGCACAATTTTTCCTATTCAATTAGAAAACCCTTTTTACTACAGATATTAAGACAGCTTTTTCCTTTCTGTTCAACTATAGCAGCTAGAGAAGTTTAGTTAAGTGACAGAAGGGGAATAAAGTGGACAAGGCTTTCATCCAAGCTGCTGGGGGTTTTGAGAACTCTCATTAGCACTTTCCTGCCTCTTGAAATCTATGCTGTCCCTTTGACTCCTTACAACAAACTGTCATTGCCGTGACTCCAACAAGGACAACACAGATGCACAGGCTGTGCTTTAGAGTCCTCCTGCACTGTGCCTCTGCTGAGCTGCATTGTCTTCAAGGTTAGGGCTGGACAAGAGGCTGCTATGCTGTCTGACAGTGCTTAAAAAAAAAAAAAAAAAGCCAGCCCATTCATGTGATTAAGGATTCAAATGAAAGGCTTTCTATAAAGATGTGTTTTTAATATAAAAGGCCGCCAGCAGAGAAGTCCCCCATGGTGCAGTTTGTAAGATCTTGTAAGAGTTTAGTGAGATTAAGTTAATGTAAATTCCTCAAGAAGCATCTGCACAACCCACAATGAGGTTTTGCTGCAAGTTTCACCAGATGAAATGCTGCATTTCAGTGTTAAACCTTGCTCAAGTACCCATGAAAACAACAGGGCCGGCAGTGCCAGGAGCACCAGGTTTCCTACTAGGGAAGTATGGTGGGAAGCCTTAGTGCGGGTGGCATGGGTGCTCTGCAAAGACGAGCCACGAGTGATTTTGCTGTAGGTCTTTACCATTAATAGAGAACAGGGAACTTCTACTTCAGCTTCCTAAAAGGAAAAGGAGACAAAAAATGCACATACTGACCAAGAAATTTCTTTCATTACTAATCTCAGGAGCTGCCTATGGCCTCTGTCCCTTAGATTGTGTGAAGCTTGTCTTTGCAAAGATTCATGGAAGGCAGAAGCTCACTGACAGACCCCGATAAATCAATCAGATTTTGGATTGCTTTTTAAAAACTTCAGCCTGTTTTCCTGAAATAATTTATTAAACGTACCCTGTTTGACCAGTTCCTTTCACAGTGACCTCCAACATGTTTTAGCTGGAGAAGCTATAAAGGGAGAATGGGCACAGAGCCACAGACCCTCAAAAAAAAAAAAAAAAAAAAAAAAGCCTTGCAAGTACACAGGCTGTAGAGCATGGCAGGGCCTCCAGATAGTGCAAGACATCACAGTGGCACAGGTCTGCATCAGAAACACTGCTGGTGGAGATCTAAGAATGCTTTGGGTGGATTAACAGTGAATGCATCCCGAAGGGACCAAAAAGGGAGGAAAATCACAGTTTAGCTTCCCTGTGCTTTGGGTTTTTTTGTTTGTTTTCTTTTCTTTGTGTACCACCATATTGTAATTGGTTTATCACAGACTGGGCCAGTGAAATCCCAATTTACTGTAGAAACCTCACAGAGAACCTCTAGAAATGCTCATTCTTCATAAAACCTTGCCAAATACTTCTCTTCCATCACTCATGTAGGTCTGAGAGTCACAGGCTGGAGGTGGGGATGGAGAGGTGTTTTGCCTTTGGTAATATTAATCTGTCTTACCCATTCTTACAAATTGAAGCAATATTTGTAATATAGGTGAAGCAATCTGTGTAATACAGGATGTCTATTAGCATCTTTACTCTAGTTACTTGCAGCCTGAGTTCAAAAGTCCTGACATCTAGATTTGTTTGAAGTGCTTCAGGGAGTCTGGCAAATATGACCCAGGACATAGGGCTACCCAAGCCCTTCAGAAGTGGCATGGGGAGACTGAGGAGGGTGAGCTAAAGTGTCACTGGAGGTGCCCTAGACACGTTTTGGCACTTGAATCCCATTCCTATTGGCTTCAGTGAGAGCTCAGACACCTGCTGCTCATCTAAACATTTGCATGTAGGCACCAAGTGTAGGTGCCTCAATATGGGAGGCTGAATCATCCCTCCCCATGCAAGCTCCTCCTCAGCAGTACAGCCCATCAGTCCCACCTGCACTTCTGCAGGTACCTTGTAGAGCTCCCGGTAGACACTGAGCTCCTTGACACCATTAATATTCCTGGGTAACCTATGAAAATGATCAAGCAGGGGAAAAAAAAATCTCATTGAAACTTGGGAAGAAAGGTCTTGATTTCAAAATTTTTAATTACATTTTATTTTACTGGGAATGCTACCTTCAAAATACAAATTCGTAAGTTTCCTTATGGGAAATTTTTTAGGTTTTCACACACAAAAGAAACACTTTTCACTAAGACTGATTCAAAACTCAATTTTCCATAGGAAGGGGAAATACAGATTTTTCACACCTCCTTTGTTATTCAGGCTGATTGTGCTCCAGGCAAGAACTAGTAGAATTAGGGGGAACTGATAGCTACCAGGACAATTTCAGAAGTCTGTGACATGACCTGAAGAAATGATTGATTTGCACTATCCCTTGACAAATAAGATACATCATGTACAAGGAGAGAAGCAGCCTGGCATCTGAGGTCAATTGACCAATGTTCCCACGGTGCAGAGATGGGGTAGGCTTAGATGTGCAGAGCAAATGAAGCAGTTTCTTTAATAACAGGCAATCAGCCCTGTCTTCTTTGAAGCCAAGGGAATTCTCCCATTGATTTTGATGCATTCGAATTTCTATTATGAGGAAAGTACCCACCTCAGGTAGCATAGTGCAGCTGCTTGATTCAAACCAAAGTAAAACATGTCTGACTGCTTTAATATTTGTTTGGAAATAAATAGTTTAGAATGGAGTGAGCTGGAACAAGAAAAATTTTGATGCAATTAAGCCTTGATTTTTTGTGTTGCTTTTGTTTTGCATTTGTTCTAGTTCCTTTTCTCCAAATAGACCGTCATTTATTGGTAATCATGATTTGCAGCTATAAATGTAGTCCATACAGCAAACGCAGTATGTCTTTTCCATTACTCACTTTCACTCCCCCCATGTACCTTTTACATTCTCATGCCGTATGTGTCCAGTTTTACCCCCACACGCACTTTTAACAAGTGAGTTGCTAAGGTTCATGTGGATAAATGTTTACAGGAGCTTCCTTGTTTGCCCTCACTCTTTGTGCTTCTGTTAAGCCCAGTGCCCAAGAGATGCTGAGAGCTTCAACATTCACCAACAGCACTGGAAAATAAAAATGCTCAGCAGTGCATAGGCCTTGGCTACCTTTTTTTTCTCCAAAGTTTTGCTCCTATAGCTTATTTCATCCAAGAAAACTGCCGTAGCCACAAGGACTATCATTAGGGTCACCTTGAAGGGGGGGAGTTAGCACTTTAGCCTGTAGACTCAGAGTTTGTATTGGTATTTAGGATTGATTTAGAGGTTATTCTCTCTAGGGTTTTAGGGATTTTTTTTATTTCCCTTAAGCACTGCATATATGTATCTCAAGTTGGCTTGAAGAGCTGTTCAAAGGATAAGTCTGCATAGTTATTTGCTTTTTCTTCAAAAAGTCCTTTAATTTAGTTGTAGCAGATTTAGAAAATGAGGTGTAAAACAGAAATCCGAACAGGGAGTTCTGGCATTGCTGGCAGTGTCCTGCTTGAGCTGGAGGCTTGAAGAAGGGGTGAAAGCTCCAGATATGCTGCAACGTACATCAGGCAGCAACTGAGCAGAACCGAGAATTCAAAAGAGGGATTGAGCTAGAGAGAAAACGGATTTACTGGATATATTTCAGCAGACCAGGATATAGGATTTGATGGCATCCTAGGATTGACTGAATCAGTGTAGACAGCCTGGAGGACAAACACAGTATTTCTGTTATGTTTTTGCAAATTCCCTGGAGCAGTAGGTTCCAGTCACAGCCAGAGGTTTTTTTAGGGTTGGCAATAAATACTGATAATACTTGGCATTTATCTGTCAAGTTGAGAGTTACTGGTGCTGGAATCTTTGTTCAATGAGAGAACCGAATTATCGCAATCCGCAATCCAACTTCCCCAGCCATTCGCACCTTCACAATGAAGCCTGAGCTCCCAGTACTTCTGGTCCCTTGACAGCTGTCTTTAAGCTATCAAGTTCGTATAATAAATAGGTTGGAGGAAATCTCTTCACTTCTGTGAATCCCATGAGCAAAAAAAGTAGGGCTAAATATATGAAATAAATTATTCATTCTGAATTATTTACTCCGCTCCACTTATTTGTTCTCATTTACTTCCTTTTTACTTAAACTAGATCATTCATCTTCTCTTCCTTCTTTAAAAGATATTTCAAATGGTTTTTTAATCACTTTGCACATATCAAATGCTGTTAGATACTACCATCATGTCACTTTTTGGGAAGCCTACAAATAGTATTGTATACATTCAAGTTAATAAACCTCATTAGCTTTGTTAACTCCATTAATCACAGTCAATAACATTAATGAAGCCTACTTTAGCATTGCTGTCAGATTTAAAACTAATTCAGCTCATTATTAACTTTTGTGGAATTACAGTCCTCTTCAAATTTACCCCCTAGTACTATCAAATTTTAAGTGAGTTCAACATTTTCCCCTGAATTTTTGAAATGTAAATTCAACCAAAAAAAAGGAGTTTGGAAGCATTTTGAACAGTTTTGAATTTGATCGTGAAAGGGCCCGAGAATCAGACAGTGAGGAGGACTGGAAATTGAAAGAGAAACTACACAGATTTAAACATCTACATTTTTGCTTCAGTTGCTATACTCCAGCCTCCAAGTGATGGAGGTGTTACCTGAGTAGTGGTGGCCCAAATCCAAAACTGGGCTTAGTCACTGGGGTGTCAAGTCTGACACAAAGATGTTGGCATAGAGGTTTAAAGACCCTTCCAACATGCAGATTTAGTGGTCTCCAATGCACATGGACTTTACCTTACTGTTTCCTTACAGGTTGTCTTAGGTATATTTATGAACTAAGATTTCCACATTTAGTGGGTTGTAGAAGGGTGTTATCAGACTAATGTACTACTCTATTTGCAGAATGCACTGAGACAGGCATATTTAGTAGATACCGTATTGTGCAGGCCTGATGTGATAGAGTTTATTTTCATTAAAATTTTGTTCCTTTTTGTCCCAATGTTAGCAAAACCAGTTTTCTCTTAACTGTATAATATTTCTAACTGTCCTACTTGCACATATATTGCGTTTCCTGATAATTTTAAAATGTAAAGCAACACTTTTAATGTTACGCTCATACTGTTTTCTGCTTTTGATGCTTTTTTTTTTTTTTCGGTTCCGTGTATCTGCCATTCTGTTTTCTGGCATAGATTACAATTGGCAGTATCTAAAATATCTTCCAATAAATCTTTTCAGCTAAAAGCAGGAATAGCCAGTGCTATAAAAGAGCCAGTTTTGCAGCTAGACTTGGTAAGTATCTATTCACATTAATACATACCAGCCTTCTGTTTGAAGTACCCAAATCTTCCCCAAGCACAACAGCCTCTCCTTAGAGTATTTCCTATTCCTACAGAGTGAAAACAGATCAGTCACTTGTTTCAAAAGAGCTGATCCTGCATAAACATAGTTCCTGAATTTCAGTCCTTGGTTATAAAATGTTAAGCGTTAAATGTCTGTGTTGGCCTCGAGGTCAATTCGTTTGAATTTTCTAAGAACAAAAACCTGAAGCACATCCAGTGTGGCATTCCCTCAATCAGGCAGCCTTAAAGCCTTTCTCAACTCCTCATGCTTTGCAAAATAAGACATTTTTGTTCTTACATAATTAGCTGGCAGTAAGATTCAGGAAAAGAGTTGGGGGAAAGACACTGTAGAGTTCTGAGTAGTGACTTGTCTGAGCCTTTACATTAGTTCCCTTTGAACTGCTCTGTGGCTAACTTCCCAGGTTTCTTCCAGTGACTAAAGCTGGGTATTAGTTTAACGGGTCATAGTTACTGATTGGATCATAAATACAGAAATCCCACCACTGAAGTTTAAAGAAACCCCAGAGCTATTCAAGAGGAAGCTAAAACTCAGCACAGCAATACAATATAGTATGTAGCTCTTGACCTTCCCTTACAGCCTTTTCTGATCTTGCTGCATTTCCCCTACACTGAAAGGAAGGGTTGTTCTTCCCTCAAGAAATCCAGATGTTATAATCTCTTAAGCCAAATTCTTTCTCCCTTTTTTGGAAGGAAGAGGGAGCTGGGCTGAGAGGCTATCAATGCAGGTCACTGTGGGGTGACCTGGAATTGTTTTAGAATCATGAAGAGCTCATCAGTTTTGCCAGGTGTCAGTGACATTTCTGTTCTATGGCAGTCTGGTACATTGGCCTGAATGTCTAAGGAAAGAGGTTACAAATGAGAGCAACTTCATTATTGCAGTGCTTTATTGAAGTCTTTGAGGGGTAGCTAAGAAGCTATTTACATTGACCTTTACAGCACTGTCCTGAGGCTGAAAACAGCGTGGTAATATTCATTGCCAGTAAAGCTCTGCAGAGATACTTCATGCTGTAGCAGGTGGGAAGGAGGCAGATTGTTACAGCAATGGCCTGAAAGATTTCCAGGTACGATGCCTCAGAGTTTCGATGTGCACCAGTGACTGGGGGCTATTTTCAGTCCTACTTGTATATCTTGCTCCTGCTCTGCTTAGATGCCCAAGTGTCATGTGCTGCAACGGTGACATCTGCTTATTTAAACTTTAATGACTGATATTGCAGTCCTTTGCTACATCTTGCCTACAGCCTTCAGGACTAGAGTGGACAATTTTATGGCAAAGGAAGGAAACATAAAGATAGGGACTAAGGGCATCTGAGCCCAGCTTGTAGGCAGAAAGCAGAGACGAAATTTGCAAAGTGAGCAGAGGAAGATGATCAGAACTAGAGATGTGTCAGAACAAAGTGTGACCAACTGCAAACAAATACATACCATGAATCATGTTCTGAAACTCATGAGCTATTTTAAAAAGAGATGGGGTATTCTTATTTGCTGTCTGTCTCAACAGTTCTCCTGACAGGACTCCGGTTGAGCTAACATAGAAAATAAGCCCGCCATGTCAAAATGAGTTGTCCTTTCTAGCACATCAACAAGGTGATCTTGTACAGGAAATGCACCCTTTTTTTCCTGAAGAGATCACCAAATTATTCTCCCATCTTGGATTCTCTCTGACAGGTGGTTTTTTGGTTCCTCCTTTGCTATTTCTATACCACCAAAGCTTTCTAGCAGTGATGGTCAGTGTAGTCTGAGGAGACAGAGGAAAGAATTTCCCCTGTCTGTGGAATTTTCTTTGGTAGTCAGAGCACAGCAGTCCCAGGATTCATATTAATTTTTGTTTTATCCCAGGGTGTCTGTTCTGGGAGAGGCATAGAAAAAGGAGAGAAGAAACCGTTGCCCATGTGTGTGGGAAGGAAATGCACTGAGCTGGACCTGTGTGGTACTTGGAGTCCTGTTGCTGGAGATGTAAAAGTGGAAAAACCCACTTGTTCCTTCACTCGGTGGGGCCAAAGTAAATCCCTGGGAGGCCTCTGGAGATGTGGAAATCAGGTTAGATTGGCCACTCACTTGCCAAGACATCGGCTTTCCACCAGAGCTTTTCCCTTCCAAACAGAGTCCTTCTGTGACAGTCCCTGAGGGATCTCCACTCCATGACACAACTGTTTGAAGAGCACGTGTTCTTACTGCCTTTGCCAGCATTCCCATATTGAAGCTGCTCTGCCAATACCAGCCATATAAAAAAAATCACACAAGTAGTTTCTGAAAGCAAATCCTGTCTGACTTCCTTCCATTTGCATTTTGCTTTGTCTTGGAACTTTTAGGTTATATTTGGTCACAGTCTTACAGCTTCCCTTTACAGCTGTGAAAAATGAACTTCAAAAACAAGTGAAAGTTGAAGCTTGTTTGTCTCAAGAGTGGGAGCTTTAAAATAACAAACTATTTCAAGAATTAAAATCCAGAACACGAGCAGTGCCAGCTGAGCTGGATCCCTAATGCTCTTTTTCTCTCATTATGAACATGATCAGGATCATTCTTTGTATCAGCTACTTGCATTTGACTTTTAACTTCAAGAAAGTGTGAATCTCTTAATGAAATACAATTTCCAGGGACAGGTCCCCAATGTGGCATGCATCAGAAAGGACAAATGAGAATGTGTATATTTTTTTACCAGGTCCATTAATATACTGTTTTCAGGGCTTTCTGGGGAGGAAAAAAAGAAAAAGAAAAAAAAAAACCCACAAAATCTTTCACAGAAGCTTTTACTATTTTTCCTAAAAGTCATATCTGACAGCCCACACAAGATTTTCTGCAACAGGGAAGTGGAACACCTGAAGTGTCCATCCGTCACGCAGCGATGGGCCTCCAGTTGAACAGCTGGACTCTGCCTTTTCAACCAACAGTTATTTTCACTCTCTGTATAGACAGACATTAGAGGGATGCAGTGTAAAAAGAAGCAGGCTATCCCTTACTGTAACTTTATTTAAAGATTTATCAACACAAAATTTTAGGAGATTTTAGAATCTGAGCCAGCCACATTAACTTTCAGACAGACCCAGCTTTGCAGAATTGAAGTAGTTCAGATGAGTTTTCATCCCTTTTAATAGAATGAAAACCTGAGAATGACATGAGGGGCTCAAGAACTTAAAATGAGTTCAATGTACTTTGGATGGAGCAAAGTTCAGATTCAGGATGAAGGTCCAATTACAATAGAGCTTGACAAAGATTTGTCATCTACACAGAAATGTAAGAGTAAAAGGAACTTCCTGGATGACAAAGTTTAGTCCCCTACTAATACCTGCATTATATAGTGCCTGTTATTTATATTTTTTTTTAAAAAAAAGGATTTACTTTAAAGGGACATTCATACTTTTATTTTTTAAAAAAAAAAAAAATTAGATTGAGGCTTAGTAAAAAGGAAAAGACAGGACTGAAAGCTTTTCAGTCCTGACTCAGGTAGGCAGACAAGCCTTGAAACAGGAAACATAACAGCCTTAGTGATCTTCTCTGTGAAATCAAGGTCACCAACGAATTTAAGGAGAGCAAGGTGACAGGATCAGTCACATGCTCAGCAGAAGCAGATAGGAGCTTCTGCTGTCTTTTATACTAACTGGAGAGGAATACTGGAGGTAGTGTAGGAAAATACTGTCTGCAATGATAAAGCATCCTGTAAACCTTGTAATTCTGTGCCTCGTGAAGTATGCCAGAACTGCAGCAGAAGCACATGCCAGATTTGATTGACACTTTGCCAAGGAAAAGCACAGGAATGAAAGGGTTATCATCCTCTCCTGGCAGCTCAAATGTCACACAGAGATAAAGGTTACCATGAGTAACAAGTCTCATTTCCCAGGGAGAAAGCATGCAGCACCACGGCTCTTCACATACGGAAAGTGGTAGTGGAGCAGAGTTGGGTGTACACACACAGGCTTCAGGATTAACAACAACAAAAAAGTTGATTTCCCTGCCATCACAGTGCCAGTTGCAGAAATTGCCTACTGTTCCTATCTGATCTCTCAGTAAATCTATGGGGATGTGGAAGGAAGACTACGCTCTTTGAAAAATGATGCACCCTACAAACAGGAGCCCTCATCTTGTCTCTATGGGAGTGTGACACGGGGCTTTGTGGTACTTTGATCATGTATCAGGATCAAAAAGAGCACTGGCTTTTCTTGAGGGCTAGGAGAGCTTCTGAAGTCACAAGGTGTGGTCATCAGAGCTCCAGTTTTCTTCAGAATTTGCCTCAACCTCTTGTGCCTACTTAATCAGATTGACACCATAGAGAAACCATTGATTTTGAGTCTCCTTGTTCTACTCCCTGCTGGAAGCTGAGTCCTTCACAAAAATTAAGTATGAAGGAGACGAGGCACTTCATTAAATATTTAGAAGCTCCAGGAATGGATTGTTACACCAGGCAAAATGAACAATCCTGCATTATACTTGACATTAAATGTTTCACCTTATGAAAGAGGGGACAAAATTGCTACTTCTGATTTCAGTCCCACTTCTAACTCTCTGTTGGTCACTTGTGGTGCGCAGCTGAGCTCCCCATCCCTCCCACAGGTCTAGCGCCGTTCCTTCTCTCCCAGGAGGCCCAACGCCTCTCTGGTGCTCACCAGCTCTCCCCAGCCGCTGCCACCCCCGCCAACCCACCGCCCTGCACCGGGCCCTGCCTGCAGACCGGCCTCCGAGCCTGCCCGGCTGCCCTCGCAGCGGCTGTGGCACCAGCCGAGCTTCCCACCGGCCGGGAAGAGCCCTTACGGAGAAATCGGCAGGTGGCTGAGGGACAAGGCGATGGGCTCTGCCTCAAGGGGGGCTCCTGCCTCTCCTGGCTCTCAGAAGCAGCAAAGACCCTAAATGGGGAGATTCATTTCTGTTCTGCAGGGCTGTTGCTGTCACCTGGACACAAGGAAACAGTGTTGGTTTTTTAAGCATTCATCAGTGAGCAGCCTTTGTCTGCTCCGTTGGCAACTTCAGGGATGTAGGGCAATATTCTGCACAGTTGTCCCCTACACTCTGGCTCCTGGCAAGTTCTGGTAAACTTTATCTAGCACCCCTGTACTCGGCATTGGTGAGGTCACACTTCGAGTGCTGTGTTCAATTTTGGGCACCTCACTACAAGAAAGACATTGAGATGCCGGAGAGGGTGCAAAGAAGGGCAACGAAGCTGGTGAAAGGCCTAGAGAATAAGTCTTACGAAGAGCAGCTGAGGGAACTGGGGCTATTTAGTGTTAAGAAAAGGAGGCTGAGGGGAGACCTTATTGCTCTCTACAACTACCTGAGAGGACACTGTAGAGAGGTAGGTGCTGGTCTCTTCTCACAGGTAATTAATGATAGAACAAGAGGGAACAGACTCAAGCTGCACCAGGGTAGTTTAGGCTAGACATTAGGAAAAATTTTTCACCGAAAGCGTTGTCAGACATTGGAATAGGCTGCCCAGGGAGGTGGTTGAGTCACCATCCCTGAATGTGTTTAAAGTTCGTTTAGATGTGGTGCTTGGCAATATGGTTTAGGGGTGCACTTGGTAGAGTAGGGCTGATGGTTGGACTTGATGATCTCAAAGGTCTTTTACAACCTGAATGATTCTATGATTCTTACTCTGTAAGTGATGGTAACTTTAGTGAGGTTAAAGACTGTAGGAAGAACATATCTAATGGCATTCTAACATATTTTCTAAATTGCATTATATTTTCAAGTAGGTACCACCAGGGAATAGTCTGTCTCAGACTTGAACCTGCACAGCTTATTCTGGTTTCCTGTAGAAGCAAAGTTTGCAGGAAGGTACCTCTACCATTCTTCCCTTCTGTTTGAATTTGTTTGACATAGTAGAAGTTTTAAAGACCTGGAATTCCCATACATTTTGCAAAACTAAGAAAAGATCAGAGAGACTCTATTAGTGATTTTACCCAGAATAAAGAGTGGAGCATAAACTGACCCTTGATTAAACATCAAAGAATGGGCTTGCAAGGACAGCTGGAAGACATAAGTCCACAGAATCACTATCTCCTTTTGATGTGCTACTTGCAAAATGACGTGTTATTCTTCCCTACGCACACAAAGACAAAGCAACAGAAAGTGAACATCACAGGTGGTTCTCACACTGGTGCGATTTCCTAACGAGCCATTTTTATAAGGTCATGGCAATGCCCTGAAATTGTTAGAATGGCATCTGGGCTGCCTTTTTGATCTAGAGGATTCTGTTATCATTTCTGTTTTACAGGTTATTGTAGCAAGAAAGTACAGACCCTGAAAGTCTATGAGCCAATATTTGTTCCTCAGGAATATTTATGTTCTTATAAACGTACAAAGAAAGAACCCTTCCAGACAATTTGTTCCACAAAATTATTTCAAGTAAGGCCAAATACAGATATCCATGTTCCTAATGAAGAACGGTGTTTTGAGTTCTTATGGTCGAGTCAGCAAAACAATTTTACAACAAAATTAACTATTGCCTGCTGATAGTAGGGAAATCTTGAAATCAATTCAGAAAAAAAATGAATCCAAACGAAGAGCGTGAACAAAACCATATACCAGAAATACAGGTGACACATCATCAGAAAACTGGAAAAGAAGCCAACTGTATCAAATCATTCTGCATAGTTTTAATTAGTCTTTATTAATAGTCAGATCTTCTGAACCATAGGTTTGTGAGTCATGATATAACATGAAGAATATGCCCATACTATATGCAAGCTGAAATAAGTTATTTCTATATAGCCATACCCATTCCTCTCATTTCATTTCACCTCTTCCTTCCTACACTAACTGTCTTCATGAAGTTTTCTTGAGTCTCTGTTCTCTGGAAATTTATTTTTTTCAAGCGATGAGAGGCTAAGGTTTCCATACCAATTAGCAACTCAGTCAAATCCATCTTACGGCTTCTCACTTTTGGTTTTATTTCATCTTCTCAATTTCATCTGCCTTTGACTCCCTGAAACAATCCAGTTTAGCTTGAAGATGATTCTTATTATTATTAATACAATGGCTCATTAGATTAATCTCTGTTTAAAATTCATGTCCTTCTCTCTCACCTCTGAGAGACAACCACCAGCAAGTGGCCTCCTCTGATGTGTATTTACTAGCTGCTGAAGGTCATGTTCTGAAAAAGCCATTTCCTTCCCTAAAAGTCAAAAGATTCAGGATGGATGGATTATCTGGTCTTTCTCATTTATAGCTTGTTGGTTTAGGTTTGAGGGTTTTGGGGTTTTTTTAATCGAAGGAGATTTAGAAATGCTTGCTGCAGTTCGGTGTTTGTTATTCAAACTGTGTGTGCCAATGTGTCTTGACAAAGCAGCTGTGCTCTGAAAATCATGACATTTCTACCCCCTTGGGCTGGAAAAGGAAACTTCTGTCCAGGCTCCAAAGATCTCTAGTGACATTAAAAGAGATTTTCATGAAGTGGAAGGCAAACACCATTAAAAGCTGTAATTTTTGCTCTTAAGAAATTATGCATATTTAACAGGATGTCTTTGAACTCGTGCCACCTAAGTAGAAAAACAAACAGCTTTTTTGAGAATTTGAGGATTATTTTACATGAGAATTTAATTTGTTTAAATGGAAATGAATATGGATGAGGATATTTGAATAGGTTCAGTGTGTTCGTCAGTTACAATTGCCAAGCAGGGACTAATCTTGGTGATTAGTAAGGGTAGTGATAAAAATATGCTTGTACCCAATATGCCTCCTGATTGGCAGTTTATCGCTCTTAGAGGACCAGATGTCAAAAGCCATATGCTAATATTCAGCACTGAACAATCCTCTGGTTTACACTGTAAAATGCACGATCGTCATATGCTAATATTCAGCACAGAACAATCCTCGGGTTTGTGCTGTAAAATGCACCACCGTCGGCACTGCTGAGCAGTGAGCGAACGGCAGCCTGGAAGACAAGAGCCCTTTCAGGCAAAAGCAGCATTTGCTGCAGCAGTTGGCAGAGGGGGAGCGGGGGCTGCTGGGGCTGCTCCAGGCTCTGCTGCGACTCCCGGCATCTTACGACCACGATCAGGGAAGGGGAGATGCAATGTTTTACATAAGCTGCACTTCAAACTTATTTAGACTAGAAATTATTTTCTCTTTATATAGCATCTGCTACAGTGTGGTTCTGCTTTGTTACTGGAGGTGCAGCAATGGAGTTACTCCATCAGAATTAAGAAGTGTGTTATGTGAGAAGTGCATTAAAAAAAAGGAAAAAAAAAAAAAAAAAAAAAAAAAAAGATATTTTAGTCCGTAATCTTCCTGAGCTGGGAAAGTTTACATTTTACTGGAATGATTAGTTTTGAATACAGAATTAACAGTGAAAAAAAATTTCTATTAACTGGTGCCTTTAAAGGTGGTAATACAAGAAAAAAAAAAAAAAAAAAAAACAGTGGGGAGGGAAAAAATACACCCTTGAACCATTTCATTTCACTTATACAGAGGCAAAGCCACCTTCTGCCTTCAGTTAAACCTTCCAGTCCCCAAAACCAAAGTGACACTAAGTTTACCTGAAGGCAGTGTTAGGGTCAGTTTATTCTGGTACCATTTTCCATGTGCTGAATATATTAATCGTGATAACTGTTGGTAATGCTAGCCACAATACCAAGGAAATAAGTGCCTAAGCCATCAGCACTTGCTTTCCACCTGATCAGACTAAAGGGGCAGCAATGGGCAGGTTTCTCTCCCTACAAGCCAGGCTGCAGTGATCCAGAGAACTAACAAGATTCCCAGTCTCCAGCCACTGCAAGCAATAAACAAACCCACCAAGTTGTTACTAAAGGCAATGGTGTTCTGCAACACCCTGCTGCAGTTTCCTTAGGATTATTCTGAATTTTCAAGTCCTTCTGATTTGATAGTTTCTGAAGAAAAAAACTTTTCTCTTTCAAAGATCAGTTGGGCTGAACTGCATTCACAGTGGCTGTTCTTAAAGGTTGTTATCCTAATTTTACATCTCGTTCTCTTGCACAGAGACCAAGATGAGCACAATTTTGTGCCTGCATAATTTCATCTCCAATTGCATCAACAGCCATAGTGTAAATGGGAAGTGTCTTTTTGATTCGTCTCCATTCCAGGCTCTCTTTTGACGCAAGACGAGAATAAAAGCCTTACAG
The DNA here is from genome assembly GCF_034619465.1 of Leptosomus discolor. Classification (NCBI taxonomy): domain Eukaryota; kingdom Metazoa; phylum Chordata; class Aves; order Leptosomiformes; family Leptosomidae; genus Leptosomus; species Leptosomus discolor. The sequence continues at coordinate 14,655,803 of NC_141395.1, read as the reverse complement.
AAAAGATCACGTGAGTTCTTTAAGGAGAATACTTGGGGTTTGATGTGTTGGAAGAAGCTTGAATTTTAAACTTTTGGGGAGTTTGTCTGGAGTACATTTAAATTGCAAGGGAAGATATGCAGTGGTAGTAATCCTGGTCTTGTACAGGTGTTGTACATCTGGCATGAGTTTCCTCTTCACGCTAAGGCTTTGCAGTACTCTCTGTCACATTCTGAAGGAAAAACTGAGCATGATAACATGGTCTGGGGGAAGGAGATATTAATCTGTTTCTTAAGGTATTCCCCCCTCCCTCTTTCTTTTTTCAAATCAGCAATATAGTGAGGTCATATATTTCTCCATAGGATTCCTCTCGTTTGCACCATTTTGTTAAATTATTTTTGTGAGTCGTGTAATCCCACAGTAATAAAAGAAGGCTTAAGAATCCATCACATCTCCATTAGCTTCACCTTCTGTTACTCTTGGAGGCACAGCGAGGACTTAACAGGAAGGAGAAACATGGGGGAAAGCAAGCTCCAGGAGGCAAATGGTCCTATGGATCTGTAGGAGACAGAATTATTTAAGGGCTTGAGTGTGTGTTATATGATCACAATCCTTAGTATGTGGATTTTGCCTGTCATTATTATTGGTTTTCATGATGTTGGCAGAACATGTTGGAAGGCCATGGGCTGCAGAGGATGCTGTTGGAGCAAGAGGTACTGATCACTGCAGCAATGCTTTTGGTGGTGTGATTGTTGAGAAAAAAAAAGGAGGCTCATAATGGGATCTGCAGGGAGTGTGCATAGTCCTGCACAAAGATGGCTGCCCATTTTTATAGTAAGATAAAGAGAAGTTGCAGACTGTGCTATCAGAGAATGATGTACAGACCAACACCTGGAGGTATTTTACAGGACCTCGAGCCAGGGCTGGTTTGGAGTCTGCCAGCTGGGAAATGCAGGCAGAGTTGGTACGCAAACCTCGTGCAAGATTATTGATTTGCCCTGCAACACCTTAGCTTTAACATACTTCTGAAAGCTTGCTTCATATTTTGCAAAAAGCTTTGGTAAGGTGAAGCTTCAGTAAGAATGGAAAGACTTGCCTACTGTCTTAGGCTGGTGAGCAGAATATGTTCTGAGCTGGTCTGGTGCGTCTGTAAGAACTGGTCTTGCGCTGCTTGAATTTTCCCAGTATTGTTCAGTCTGGTAGTTTTATTAACTTTTCTAATACTGTATTATAAATTCATTAATTGATTTGGCTCTGGCTGTAATATTGACTTGATGAGTGATGTTCCACAGTCCTGGTTTTAGTAGTAGTAGTTGTAGCTAAGGAGTTGATTGAAAAGACTAACAAAACTGCAGTGGTTTGTTTATGGGCAACCAAACTTTTAAAATTATGTAGGCTAAAATGTTTTTTTCATGAAGCAGAACTTGTAGTTTGTTCTTGTATTTTAAAAGAGAAAAAAAGATCAGCCTGGTTGAAACTTCATAATGCATTCTCTGTGGTATAAACAAGAAATGCTGAAGCCTTCTCCTATGTATTACAACCAGTCCCTTAACAAAATTACTTGCGCTTAGGACAAACTCTATATGGATAGAGAAATTTTTCTCATGTACTTTGGTAAGGTGATCAAAATCAATGATTTAAAAGGTCCAGAGCATTGCATCTCAGAAGAGCCTTGTCCCTGAAAGTGGTTTGCGTAAAATCTTGCTGTGAATCATAACTGATTAGCTCCTTTAAACACCAAAATATTTATAAGAATCTAGCTGAAAATCATGAGCCGTCAAAATCTAAATGGTTCAGGGACTTCTGAATTATCTTACTATTAGGTTGTATCAAACTTTTTTAAGAGGTAGGAATACAGGGAACCATAACTACACACAGAGATAATTATCTCTAGAGACGTTAATTAATTTCTGCCTGCTAAAAATCTTGACTTTGGACTTAAAGATGAAACTTCCCTTTCATTTGTTACAACACCATATATTCTGCAGTGTTAGCACTAATATAATAGATATGTTTTATTTTTTCAGCATATACTTTAGGAGGTCATCTAATTTTAAAGCTTCTGATGACTCCAAACATAATGATTCTGGGGAGAAAAATCTCTCAAGTTTAGGTCACTGAATCTTACCAAGAAATACAGATGCTACAAGTCACAGCCCTGTAAGCCCTCAGTTTGCAATTCTTTTGAAGCACACTTTTTATGTCTGAGTCACCTTCCTAGCAAGTACACTTGGTCAAGGGACAACGATGCTCTCAGGGGGGTTATTCAGGGTCCATTTGTTTAGCTGACTTAGAATAACCCTGGTATGGCTGAGTCTTTCTATATTTATTTGAAAGCCCCTTCTTTATCCTGGTTCAACTCCCAGCTAAACCCAGAGCCTACTTCACGACCATGACAAGGCTGACTTGTGTCACTTTGGGGAGCCCAAAGGACATTATTTTTCCAATGGGAGCTAGGGAATCCTTGTTAGCTGGAAGAGACTCTGGCTAGGACATGATCTCCAGATGCTCCAGAGATACACTGGGCTGTGCTGAGCTACCTGGGCTCCTGACTGTGTGAAATGGCAGCAAGTGAAGACAAATGACTGGGCAGGGCGATGCTGGGCTCTGTGCACTTTCATAACGTGGCTTTTGCTACCGAAAACAGCATTCTGGTTACCTGAGGGATGCCTGCCCAGGGTAAAACTGAGAGCGTGTCTGCATATTGCTAGGCTGGCCTTCTGAATGGGTCGTTCTGAAAAATCAACATAGGCTGGACAAGACACGATCTCACCATTTTCCTGACACCCTGATGGGTTTTTTACCTTGAGGCCATATTTCCTGATCCCAGAATTACTCCTCCTGTGGTCTTTTGAGAAGCATCTGTTGTCTTGGTCTACTTTGTGTCCTCTCCCAGTCATGGGGGAGAAGCAGATGGAAGCTTTGGGCTGCTTCACTTTTTAGATACAGTATGTTAAGAAAATAATGGTTTCTGTAGCCAAGGGTGGCTTCTAGCCAGGCCAGAGGCCAAAACATTTGTTTGCACAGCATGTGACCCACGTGCCAAGCTTTAAGAAATGCTCAACAGCTCCAAGTATGGGTACGGAAAGAGTTTCTTGTCTGTAGTCTGTGAGAAAGGTGTGGTGAGATGCTCAGCTGCAGGTAGGAGCTGTGTGTCAGAGGAGGTGGTGGAGCACTCCTCCTATCGGTGTCTCTTATGTGTTTACTACTCTACTCTGTAGGGAGCCTTGGCAAACCTGAGCAGCACTTCAGTCCCTCTCTTTCATGTGTTTACATCAAAATGTGTCAGAAACTCAAATCTTTTCTAATTTTTTTTATTATTATTTGCTGAAGTTATCCTAGTCCATGTATCCTAATTGTAACAGCATTTTTTTTTTTTAAATGGAGGAAGGAGGAGACAGTTTATGTATCGTCTCTTTCATTGTGATTTTCCCAAAGTATTACTGGAGGCAATATTTTCCCAAGCTTAGCTCTTTGAAGGCTAAAGAAAAGTTAGAAACATAGAAATATCACTACAGCCCAACTGAATTACTTGTTGAAAAGAAAAATAGTCTTTTCCTAAGTGGACTCTGGAAATTGGGCCCGTGCTCCTGCAGGGTCTCGCAAATCACTACACTTGCAGCTTTAATTTAGAAGTGCAAGTCCTTTTTTCATCTCTCAAGCCCTGCCAAGCTGTTTCTAAGGCAATTCCTGCAGCTTTTGGAGCGTCCCAGTTGATCCCAGACTCAAAACAGTCTTGAAATCCTTTATAGGTCCCCTTGCCAGCTGCTGCTCCCAAAATGGATGGAGTGGCCATCTGTCATTTTTAAGCCTACAAATGTCAAATATCCAGGATGAAAACAATCGGGAGAAGGCTGCTAACTCTTCCCAGCTGTATCTTTTCTTTATCAATCTTCATCGATTAAACGAGAAATTACCTTTCCCTGCATGTCTGAGCTGTGGACAGTCACCACGGGTGTGCTTGGACTCCCCGCTTTCCTGGCTCTTCTGCCTCTCAACTGTCCCAGGTGTGCTCACAGCAGAGCTCACTATTCCTCTTCCTAAATTCTTCTCCCCTAGTAAGGGAAAAGCAAGGATCTGAGTAGACAAGGGATTAAATTTTAATGCTTACTGATGCCACCGGCTTTTTCTAGCTCCAGCTAGGCTGTTTCCATCCTGCCTGCACTGGGAAGTGCTTGAAGTTGAAGCACTCGCACGTTAGGTGGTGCTAAACTCTAATAAATGCAGGCAAAGAGATTACCGGAGCTGTTACACATCTTACTCGCTGGGCACTGATCTTCATGCTGTGAATGCTGCCCTGCAGCAACAATAGCCAGTTCAGAGGCCTGCAGTTTGCAGTTAAAAATGCCATCAAATAATTCTAGATAAAAAATTTCCCGAGTATTTATTTTTTCTAAAACTACAGACAGTATTACCAAACTTAGGAACCTGAATTTAATGTTTTGGGACTTTCCTACTCTTACGGCTGCTCCCAGATTGGGCGTAGTTGGGGTAAGGGATGTCACCTCCAACCTGCCAGGGTCTAACAACTCTTCACCCCTTCCCAGAGAAGGTGGTCCTTCTGGCTGCCTCACTTATTCAATTGTCACCAGTTGCAACTAAAATTGACCTTGAACTCAAGCCCCAGTCAGACAATGTTGTCTAAACCAGGTACAGGATAGAGGGGTCAGTCTTATGGATGGCTCCAATTTCCAAAACAATGTGCAATTAAGACCTTCATGCACCTGCTTTAGACACTACAAGGCTGAAAACGTAGATTCAGCTCCTAATTGAAAATTTGGAATGGACAGGGATCAAAATCTTATTTAATGAGTAGGAATATAAAGATATTTCAGTTGTTGTCATAGGGGATCCTAGTTAAAGAAGTTGCCACTGAGCAAAATTTACAACTGTGATTCACAAAACTACTCTGACGGTTTTAATAACTCTACTTAGCTATCAGAGAAGACACAGGATTATAGTGGGAACAGGTACCTCTCAGGAGCTTCTTTGCACTTCCAAGTTACTTTACTACTGCTCTCATAAGCATTGAATGGGACCTGAAGGTAACAGTCAGGTCCCTCTTTGGACCAAAACCCTGTCTCTTCTTGCTTTAAATTTTTTCCAGACACATGAATAAATCATCATTCTACGTGCAACAGATGGGCAGAAAACTTGAGTGTGGGCTACCTTACTAATGGCTACCTGCTTGAACTCTCCTAGCTACATCTCTGTTGCATTTGAGAGGCAAGATCCTACACTTGGGTAGCCAGTAGAGCTGGAGACCATTCTGCAGAGCACAAGGAGAGGAAGATGTCCGTGGCCTCCCTGCATGCTGCTGAGCACTTTTTTTTTTCATGCTCTGCATACCTCCAGGCTGCATGAAAGGTAGTGGAGTGCAGCAAGGACTGGCATGGAGTATGCCATACTTGCAGCCACCTATCAGACTTTGCTGTTAAAATATTTAAGAATCACAGAAAGGTTCCTTTGAGTTCTATTGCATGGGCGAAGCTTTGAGTTAGGAGATCAGGATCTTACAGGATAAATCGTGGACAGCATTAGAAATGAAGGCACATAAAATAGCTGAAGAGATACTTTGAAACAAGCTGACAAATAATGAATAATCACAGAGAACTTAAATGAGACCCATAGTGCAGCCTTTTGTTTCTTAAGGCAAGCTACCTCTCTTGGACTTTTTTTCCTCTTTGCGTACAAAAGGCAGAATCAATAAGCCAGTCAATGAGACTACTGGAAACCACTTTGAAGTTTGTGATGAAAGAGAATTTTCCTTCCTGTTTGAATTGCAGATTCCTTAGCACAAAACATGGCTGGTTCACTTCCACCTCAGCAAATCCGATTGAGGAGTCTAAGCTCCCATCCCACCCCACTGCTGGACCCTCCTGAGCACAACTCCACCGAGTGAGTTCAATCAGCAGACACTGCTTTTCAAAGTAGGAGCTGAATCTATTGTTTCACCATCCCAACTCTCAGGAAGTTTTGCTGTTGATGTTTTAAAGGCTTTATAGGTTATCTGGGGGAAGAAAAATGTTTTTCAAGCAATCCTAAGCTCTTTAGCCTTTTGGTTTATACAGAGCACTATCATCAGTAGTGGTAAAATAAGTGTTAAGTTGCATGTAAATTAGCACTTGATAGTCCCAAACAGTTAATGAACTATTGGTTAGAAACTGGTTGGGGGGGAAATGCCTAACTCCTAACGATGAAAAAGGCTAAGTTCTATGACCTATATCAGTCTTACTTTTAGCTTTTAAATATGTAACAGGATGAAGTTGGATGTCTTTTGACTTTCTAGCTCATGCCTGGAGGACAGTACCACCGTGATTCTGGCAGCCACGGGATGTTTGCTCACTGCTCAGCTCCTACTTTACAGATGCACATTTCTCTCTGGCAATTTCAGAGCTGTTCAATGGCTCAGCACCAATGGAAGTAACTCTAGTGTAGGGTGATCCAGGGACTATTACATTTTAATCTTACAATGGGCAGTGCTTCTCATCCTTTGCTGCCATTATGAGTTTGCCAGAGACATCAGTGTTCTTTATTAGTCTCCAGTCATGAAATCCAAGATCGTCCTTGACCAGGGCAGCTCTCATTCAAAGTATCCCAGACAGGGATGACTTCTGCGCTCTGCATGTTTCCTTTCCATTGAGGCTCCTTAATACAGTCACTAATTAATATTTTACCCCATTCAAAGATGAGACACGAGACAGTAGGATAGCAAGTTCCAGCTAGATTAGATATTGGCAGAGCAGAATTTAGGTAAGCTTCCTTATCCATAAAAAATACCTTGCTAACACTAGGTGGTCTGTAACCTCTTCTTGCGTCTTACTGCACAACCAGTCAGCCTTCAGTTGGTGAACTACAGCCTTTCAAGCCACCAGGGCTTGCTTTCTGTCTGCAATGGTTTGTGCTGTTAATCTCTTGGGACCCAGGAGACCTGGCCACATCCCATGTAGCAGCTCCCTGTACAGATCTTGGGTCCTTCAACTAATCTCCCTTTTCAAGGAGAAATGCAGATTGACAACCTTGGCGCCTCATCTTACTAGTGATAAGTGGATCCAGGATGAACAGCATTTCAGAGACGCCCAAGAGATGACAACTCCACCTTCCCTCAGCCCCTCCTAAACGCACTCCAAAGGACCCAGGTATGCCCCAGGCTTCAGTTGAAGACTTTTAGTGTCCCTGTCACCGCTTCACTGCTCACAGAAATCCCTACCAGCCCAGTCACTTCTGAAGGAAGTTTACCCAACAGAAGTGCTCTGCTACTGCAAGTTGCCTTAAACACCTGCGTTCCTTCTGAGTTAAAGTAAAGCAGCAGGGAGTCATCTCAAAGTGGGGAAGAAAAGGTTAACCAGCTAACTGCAAAACTGTTTCCTTTAATTGAAGGCAGGATGGCAAGCTACATTTTTTATAGCTTGGGACAGAAAAATGCACAGTATGTGACGTAGATGCAGAGTAAATGTTTCATGAGCTGGCCTCCTAACAGACCTCTGCCTGAGAGGAAGGAGCTGGTGTGGCAGTGACAGCCTGAGTGCTGGTAGGAGCAGGCCACGAAGTCTCCGGTAGCTGAGGCAGCTTTCTCAGAACCTGAGGATCTTCCCCTTGGACTTCCATAGCTTTTTGTTAAATAAAATGTTGGCCCCTTCTTAGCAGAAGGGTGCAGTGCATCCAGCAGATGCTGCAGTGACAGACATCGGAGCCGGACGGTACTGGTGATGTGTTTGGTGGCAGCTCTGAGGCTGCAAGCCTGCCTGTCCTGCACTTGTGAACACATGAATAATTGAATGCTCTGTCAGACCATGCTTATTTTTAGTAGCATCGTTGCAAATGCCGTATGCTTCAGAGATCTCTCTCTGAAAAAATGTCATTGCAACCAATTTTTAACACGGTTAGCAGAGTTTGTAAATACGATAATAGCCTTGGAAAAATTGTTTCTCTGGGAGAAAATCCTTCAGTTTAGTCTGAGACTGTTATTGTTCTACCTCTTACGCTATCTGAGCTTTATGGCAGCTGGACAGGTTACAGAAAAGTTTTTGTCACAGGTTGCAGTGAAAACTTGTGGTGTAGTAAAGGAGTCAAAAAACAGGGGTAAGAAAATATGTGATATATATCTCTGTAAGATACTTTGTCCAGTAATTTTTAACATGTCAGACATCAGGGTGTTGTTTCAGTTTCCTGGTATCTAATACAGATGTCAGATTTTTTTTTTTTTTCAGAGTAACTAAGTAAATTACTCCACATTCTTCTACAAAACCACTTTGCTCCAGTTAGCAGTAAACAATAAGGCATCTTCTCCCCAACTGATGCAAGTCCCAAGGTCCTTTCATAGCCCCACTACCCAAAGGTGCTGCAAAATCTTTTCCCTGACAACAGCATACTGATCCTCACCTCTCACAAATGAGATGTAAAAGTCAATGCTATCTCTTATAATGTCACACTGAATAAACTGAAATGTTAAGCTACCCAGAGCACCGAGCTAGCATGAAGAAACAAGGCTTGGAGCATGGAAGAACAAGGGTCACAGTGCTTACACTGCCTGGTAAGGGGATCAAGTTTTGTCGTTTATTTGGTGGAACTTAAGCAGGTTCTTAGTGTTGGAGGTCTGCAGTGCTCTGCTGCGTGTGTGAGCACTTCTGTGACCATTGTGCTTTTCGGTCTGGCCCCGGGCAGCTCCAACGACCACCAAAACAGAGGTATTGCTTCCTGGCCTCCTGCTGACCAGGGCAGCTGCCTTCCACCAGGAGCCGCCGGCAAGCCTCGGGCAGGAGGGTGTTATTTTATGATTCTCCACTTCGTGTCCTCACTTGCTCGCTTTTTGGATCAGCTGGGAAAAGGGACGGCTCTTGTTGCAGAGGCTGAAAAGCAAGAAGACCCGAGTATCAGCATTTTTAACCTAAGGAATTAATCTGCAAAATTAAGCCTTTTCTAGGCTCTGGCCGAGCACCTTGGAGTTGGCAGCATCTCTCCTGATGCCTGTTGGGTTTGAATGGCTTCAGGATGTGACCCACGCGTTGTAAACATTGTAATCCACGTTCAGGGGCCTGGCTTAGCTCCTCTGAAGCATGTGAAGCATGGCAAACTGTTAACGTGTAGGGCCTGATACAGAGCTGAAAATCCCTGGGAATCCCTCCTAATCCAGAGAGCATGGCCATCCCATCGTGGATAAGCAAGTGCAAATGCTTTCACACCGTATCTGCTAATGAGTTACTGGACAGACTGTATTAGTCTCATTTGGGGTCCTGATTCTGTAAAACATCAGTGTGTGCTTCATGCTGAAGGCAATTCCTCCCTCACATGTTTGATGATAACTAAATGGCCAATTGGGAAACCTCACGTAGATCTCTGTTTACCTCAGGCTGAAGGAGAGCTACCTGTCTGGGTTTTTTCAACTGTCCCTATTAAGATAGTAATAGTGTATCTACCTTTAAACTTTAGCTCATTAACAGCATCTTACTCCCTAGATATCTAAAGCTGCAAAGATCAAGGTTTATGCCCACTAGTTTGTGTATTACAATCGCCTACACATCACAGGCCATTTGATACCATCTGGAATTACAGAGGAATCTCTTCACACTTCCCCTTTGCGCGGCTCCTCGAAAGTGAAATGGGTCTCTGTAATGGAATTTATTTTAATAAATGAAATGAATGAATTTATTACTAATTTGATAACTTCAGTATGATAACAATTGCTCACCTGAGGGGAAAAAAAAAAAAGAAAAAAAAAAAAAAAGTCTTTGCAGCAAACGAGTGCACAGAACAATGTATTTGCTCCAAAAGTTTCCACCAGCTTGGACAGAGAAGGGATTGAACCATATTGCAGATCAGCCCCGGGCTTTGGCAGGCTAATTGTTTGGGGAATCTTTCTTTTCTGTCCTTGGGACTCTGGAGTCCTGAAACCTTTATTTCTGTAGCTGGTGGAAGACAAAAACCTGTTTCAAAACTGAAGTCTTTCATGAAGGATCAACATTGTATTTCAGATGATCCTAATTTTACCAAGTTCCCCTATTTTAAGGTCAAAAACTGTGGGGTTTTATACAAAGGCATCTTGTCTCCACACAAAAGCACAAATGGGAGAAAATCTAGCCTTTCCACCAGAGATTTGTTCCAATGATAAACACTGACTTTGGTTTAGACTACTTTGCCTTATTTCTTTGGTGAAACTTTTCTAGCTTAAGTTTGCAGCAAGTCATTCAAATACCACCATTCCCTGCTAGGGTAAACTCCAGAGGGATAAAATTTCCTGTTAACTGGGACTATTTGAATGCATCAATTCACAAGTCGGACTTTCACCCAGTAATTCCACCAACAATTTAGTAGCATAATAAGAGGATTACCTACTTCAGTTCCCATTCTTGTTCCCTAAACTCAATACTCATCAGTCCAAAGTCTTCTAATTATTTTCTAGGGCTTCCAACCTTTGTCCAATTGAGCATTAACTTGTACAGTTGTATCTGACAACATTTTAAGTCTCTTTAAATCCAGCTTAATTTGATCTTTCTCCTTTGCTATATAATTCTGATTCCTTTTCTTTGTCCAGTCAAATCTGAGGACACAGGCCTCTAACCTGATCCTTTTATTATGAATTGTCAGGATCCAGCTTGTGGCTGTCGGGAGCCGATTGGCAGAGCTTCTTTTGTGTGCAAGATCAGGACCAGAGCCGAAAAAACAAGCATTTATTTCTCTGAGGTGTATTCTGTGAGCAGCTGGGAGGTTTGGGCTTTCACTACTGTATTAGGTGTGAAATACCCACTACCTTTAACTAGGTGAATCTCTGACAGCAGAGCCTGTTATTCATGGTACCAGCAATAGGGCTGCATCAATGGGCCAATTTTCTGTGTAGCTGTAAATCATGCTGCATTTCTTTGTAGAAGAGAAAACCCACTGAGAGAACTGATTCTATTTGGGTGAGTTGTACTGAAGGAATATTGCTATTTTAGAAACAACCATTATTGGTTTTGATTTGATGTGGAATACAATAAAGCCTAAGCCGAATTATGCAGGGTTACTATAATTATTTTGAAAGCTCAGCGTGGAAAAATTTGTAACAGCTCATGTGCTCACATCAGGGATCGTTTCAATTTTACCCTCACAAACAGTTATTCATTCATTGCTGATTGCAACAATCTTTTAATCAAGAAAACAGCATGGATATTTTACTCCAGCTAGTAACAGGGGTTGGGGGAAATAGATTAATTTTACAAGCTGAATTTTGAGAAACTAATTTCTTCAGAGTAATGATACTCGCTAAATAGAAAGAAGTGGCTTTAAAGATTCTTTGAAAGGAAAGATGATATCAAATTCAGCCTTTAATCACTGTGTTCCGAATGTGCTCTTATCCCAGAAGCAGCAATGGGAAGTTCTGTCACAGGCAGCCTACAGAGGCAGCTTTTCCCCATTGCTCTTTATGTGGCAGCAATGGGCAGGAGCTCTGGTTTGCTTCACCAGCAACAAATTATAAATCACTACGTGAATGAGCCAGCACACAACAAAACAGCTGGAAGCAAGGATCTCCCCTTCCGTTCTCCTTGCTGCTCAAATTAGCTCATGCAGTGCTTGCTTACTCTTCAGTGTCCAAACCCAGCATCTTACTGATTACCTTAAAGTCTGGTGTTATTTGACAACAAAAAGGTGGAAAGACACTGCAGCTGGCTTCCCAGACAGGTAGCTGTAGAGAGGGGATAAGACAACAGTTCTTCTTCTGTGTTCTCATAGTCCCATATCCTTTGCAGGTTACTCACCACCACAGCTGTCCGGAAAGCACCTTTCATTATTTTCCTACTCTTATGGTGAAAGAAGGGAGAAAGACAGCCAGGAGGATTTTTTTAGACGTTGTTGTCATCGACTTTTGTGGGTTTTTCCTCTGGAAAATGTCGGGGTTAAAGGTGTTACAGGTATCTAGTGAAAGCATGAGAATTCTTGATGAAACTTGTTTTGAGGGTTCCCCCACCAAACACAGAAACACACACACACACACTTTTTCAACAGAAAATGATACTTCTTGAGGAAAGAAACCAAACTTTTCTGACCAGTGTTTGATCAGCTCCAGGATTATGACAAATTCTTCAGGTTCTGATTATAGTCTGATGGTGTCTCCCATCATCATTTTTAATTAGGGTCCATCCAGATATGAAGGGCACAAGCAATAGCACTTGTATTACACAGTTGCCTTGATGAAGGACCCATTTGAGCATCACCAGTGCCAAGTGAGTGTTCAGCTTCGGGCTCTTGCATGGCTCAGTTGCCTGCTTTTACTGTGCTGGCTTGCGTCTGCTCTGGCTCTGCTGTTGACCAGTTTGGATCCATGCTTCCTGATGGGGACACTGCTCTGAGAGTAGGATGCTAGTTAGGTTTCTCAGATGGCCCAGCTGAGGGGACAAGAGCAAAGGGAAGTTTACCCCACAACCTTGCAACTGGTTTCAGTAACCAAGTTTGTGAACATGTGAAGGAGACACCCAAGCTGTGAGAATCTAGTCTCAATTCAGACTCATGCAAACGGGCAGGTATGGAGCAGGACCAAACCCCTGCCAAGCCACGCAAATACCTGTTTTCCAATCAGGAGATATGAATAAATAGTCTACACTGAAATGGTACACTCTGCTTTTATAAGTGTCTTTGTAACCTAGCAAGCAGAGGAAAAACTGCATTGAAGATGTATTTTTTAGCAGTGAAGTGACACTGCTAAGGTACGTACAACTTAGGAGCTTTTCCATCAGTATAAAAGGATACGGCCAAGATGCTTTAGCCTTTCTGGGCATAGGTGGAGTGACTTCAGATATTAAAGGTGCAACTGAGAGAATCCCTCCTCCCTGCCCCAGTAAACTCTCGGTAGCTTCACTGGGAATCTTGCATAGCTGCAGAATTCAGGTTGGGGCCAGTTATCATTAACACAATAAAAAGTAAATGAGAAGTCCCTGGTTAGGTTTGTCATTACTACCTGTTTCCCAGCTTGTTTTCCAGACAGATTGGGTTTAAAGGGTTGGTTTTTCTATTGACTCTTCTGGAATGCTAATAGGGACTGGGAGACTTGAACCTATTCAAACCGATCTCTTGATATTTCTCATTTGTTTGTATATCGATACTATTCCATAATGAGAAAATGTTTGGATTTGTCATACAGAATCAAGCAGCTTTGATATGACATACTTTACCCTACCCAGTATCTTCTACGTGGAGGGAGTATAAATTGATCTCTGTCATGGTGATTATTTTCCTTATCTTTTTAGCAGCATGAAAACTGGCAAGTAAATCTTCTATAGAAGATCCCAGCACAAAAATGAAACTGAAATATTTAATCCCCATGGAAACAGTTTATCATGGATGGAGGATTTCCCCCAAAATCAGATTGTGAGCTTCCAAGAACACATCCTGGAAATGGTGATTTCACATCAAAGCTGAAAAAGTGAGTGGGAGGAGGAGAGAGGAGATTTTGGGGAGGAGGGGGAACCTGACTGCTGGTGTTCACCCAGCCTGTGCAGCCTCAGCCTCCAAGACCTAACTTCTGTGGATTTAGTGTACATATGAGCACTTCCACAGATTTTAAGCACTCCAGGCAGAAGTGCCATTGTTAGGCATTTAATCTGAAAGGAAAGAGGATCGTCTTTCTTCCTTTCAAATCTAAATCCCTTGTTAGCTTAATTTCTTGAGAGTAACACAATCAGATGTTTTTTCCCCCAATAAAATTGAGAGTCATTCTTTCTTTCCCTTCACTCTCAAAGAAAAGTACAAGTTACAAAGGAATGCTTACTTTTATTTGTGCCTTTTTTCTGATCATCGAAGTGCACATGATGTGTCAGCTCCTTAAATCCCATTATTCTGTGTCTGAGTCTGTACTCTTCCAAGTATTCTATTTTCAGTCTGCTCTGTCACTTTCTGCTTTTCTCAGAGGTTAATCGTGACATTTTAAAACTCGACACCCACATACCATCACACATCAAGACCATCTTCTCTTAAGTCTTAGATTTCCCACTCCTGTTAGTGAATGTCTACTTCTAGGCAATGATGCAATGCACTTGAGTGCTTATGCCATCCTCCAGTGGCAGAAGAAAGGAAAATCTCTCATGAATGGCCTAGACCACTTTCCACAATCCAGGTCCCCCTGCCCCTGTGACCCAGAATTTATTTTCTTTCTGCAAGTGACTGAATTTTCCTCGTACTCTGTTATGATATTTCCTCAAATGTCTTGAGTCATGACACTTGGACTTCTCTTTTCTGTGGCTTCTCTGCTTAAGAAATGCCGCTCAGGTTCTCAGATCATTTAACTGCTCATGATCTTTGCACAGCCGAGGGGCAATAGATAGATCACAGCAAGCAGCCCACTTCAGAGACTTTTATTTCTAGTCTTGCTCATTTGGATCTTGGCTGGGGTCTAAGTAAAAACTGACATTACTTGACAGCTGGGTTTTAAACAAGCTGGCAGCTTCTATTTCCTAAAGGAGCATGGCTGATAAGGGATTCTGGAAATTTTGGTGACATACTCTCAACAGAAAAGAGGCCAGGGACTGAATTAACATGCAATCTGAATCACTGGAGCATGCTGAAGCATCTCTTTAGATCAAATTAACTTCTTGTTAGTGCAAACAACCCCCATGTGCTCAAACCCTTTGGATTATTCCTTAGAACCCAGACTGTTGCAGAATTCAAAAGATTATGTCCTCAGATATCAAGACCTGAGCAAGTAATCCAAATGGATTTCAGGGTGGCAATATGCTGAGAGTGAGGTGGAGCCTCAACACTACAAACAGCTTTGCATGCATCAATGCAACTATATTCAAGTGGAGGTACTTAGAGCATTAGGAGCCTCCATCAGGAGACTTCCACTGAAGGCCCGTGATCCTCAGCTTTGTAAAAATGTATAGCTTTCCATAAACACCACCCAGTCCTGGCGAGCAAGGGGATGGGGGAAGAAGGGCAACGTATCATTCATTTCCTTCTGAAAAGAAGTATTTCACTTTTATTACAACTTGGCAGCAAGCAGAAAAAGTATGAAGAGTAGCACAACCTAAGCAGCATCCCCATAAGGTCTCCACGTGATGCGTGGATGCTGGGTGTGCAGTGACTCTTCAGGCTGAAATCATTAGTCTGTCTTTGAAACGGTTCCAAACTCAACTCCCTTTCAGGAAGCATTGAAAAAGGAGAAAACTTGTACCAACCATGGTGGCAATTTTAGTGACTTTCCATTTCAAGACAGTCCTTTTTTGAGTAAGGAGTATAGGTTTGTTTCTGATCTGATCTAATGCCTGGCAGATTCACTGAGCTGCAAGTAGACTGTATCCTTCTAAAATTCGCTGTGCTTGAAGGTTTTCCATCAACTACCTGTAAAACAGTGAGGCAAAGAGCCTTTGTTTTCCCATTTCCTGTATGTGAAATGAGACAAGAGTTCCTCTGAGGCAAACATCCTTACTGATATTTGTAAAGCTCATGGTAGTTTCTGCTTGGGGATTTCAAAGGGCTGCACTTTTGTCTAGTGTAAGTACCCTGACTTCAGCAAAGCTATGAACTAGATTAATATCTCCATTTTGTGCTAGTAACTCCTAACTAATCTTATTAAATCCTTTCCAGACTCAGATCAATACCTGAAATGCACTCTGTCCTGTAATTAATATGATGAGCCATGCTATCCATGTTTACAAGTCCCTTCAAATTTTTTTTATTTTAAAATTAAACTGGTTTAGCAGAAGCAGGGTCATGATCTCTGTTTCTCGGTAGCTTTTTCATGCCCTTATTAAATATCCTGTACTGAGTGCACTCACTAATTTAATGATCCTGCCCTGGTGAACAGAGTTGGATATCATGGTCTTAAAGACCCTGCACAGGGGCAGTCTGGCAGTTTGATGGCTTGTGTGCGAAAGACATCAGTCAGACCAGCCTGACAGATGCATGGATCTGTTCCTCAGAGACATGAATGCATGATGAAGTGTGTGGACCTACATGAGTTACAGCAGCACCATGTCAGCACTCCTGGCTCCTACTTCAGGCAGATGTGTCCTCACCCACACTTGGTCTGCTTCAGCTCTTGAGGGCAGGGCCTACCTCTTGGTGAGGACAGTTTTCTGACACCTAGCTCTTTTGGAGCAAAGGGCTGTTCAACAGTCAGTGATGAACTACGGTGCTACTAATTGCTGAGGGCCTTTAGCTTTATATGCCCACCAGAAAAATGGGTATGTGATCTTAGTTCATTAACAGTGAGGATGACTTCATTAATAGTATAGATGACAGCAAGACTTAAAAGCAAGCTGTAGCAACAGAAGGAATTAATGGAAAAATACGACGACTCCATTTTGTTGCTGTTGGCCAACAGCCACATAGCTCATGTATGTGAGAGTGCAGCACACATTAATTAATGCACTATTGTTGTGTCCGGGCTCAAAACCACGGCTGGCTGATCTAGTGTTAGCAATACCTTCCAGTTTGAGCAGGAGGTTGGACTACAGACCTCCACAGGTCCCTTCCAACATACCTTTCCAGGAGTCTGTGACCCTGCCCTGGAGTCCTGTCATGTTGCACAATTCATGAATGTTCACACCCTAGTGTCACAGAAAAGGGTCTAAGGATGGGGAGAAGATATTGCATACATGCACAGGGAGTCACGAGAGAGCTGGAAACAATATCACAGTGTTGCTTTCTTCATTAGTCTTTAGCGTGCTTCTTTGAAGGGGCTCAGCTAATTGGAGGCACCGAGAAGGAGGCGCTGGAGAAGGAGGGACAACAGGAAGTGCAAAGCTGAGCCAAAACACTGAGATACTGGGTGAAGAGCAAAGCCGTCTGTACCAATCAGAGAGTTTGTCTAGTCTCTAGAGTTTTCCATGGAAATCTAAAGGTTTTCCCATTTAAAAGAGTGGAAATCACAAACATTTTTGGTCATAGATTTAAGGTTTCTCCTGAGACGCAAAGAATATTGCACAGCTGAAAATGCAGTACTTGGAATCAGTGAGAGAGTTTTGTTCACCTCTTGGCCAGTGCAGGAGATGCTAAAGGTGCTAAAGGTCTTGTGAGGAGGTTCATCCCAACCCCTCTTATTATTTGAAGCTACACAGTTATGGAGAGGTAAGGAAAGAAACGAGCCCTTGTGTCCTTTCTGTAGAGACTGAAAGTGCTTATGAGCACTTCATCTAATAATTCAGGTTTGGCATAGGTCTAGACTGCTCTTGTGCCCAGTTCAGTCTTGCAGCTGGTACATGTGCTAGTTTGGATACAGAGACTGTTGAAGAACATATTCCTCATCTCGGAGGGAATTTGCATGCGTCACTGTTCCCCTTGCATAAAGAGGAAGGCCTGACTGTCCAGCTTGGGAAAATCAGCCCACAGTTAGGGCACTTTTGTATTACAATGTTAGCCCAGGTCTGGTAACGAAGCCTTGACCTGGAGAGCTAACGTGACCAGCCAGAACAGTGCTAGCCTGCCAGGAAGACGGCAAGCTCTGCTCTGCAAAGAGCTGCTCAGCTGGGCTGCTGCTGCATGGGATGTGAGGATAAGAAACCCTTCTCAGTTGGGATCTGAGGCTCAGCTTGGCCACAGGTGTGGGCTTCACTGCCAGGGTCACACAAGCATTCCTGTTCCTGTAACTAGGAGAGTTGCTCTGAATTTTAGGAGAGTGCTCTGCATAGTTTGAATATCCCAGTGTGGGGTGGGGGAAAGGGAGCAGCTCCAGGTCTCCTCTAGCCCTTCCTCCTCATGGGAATTAAACATGAGAACTAAGTGCTTGCTTTTCTGAAGCTATTACGGGCAACCAATGCAAAATGCCCCTTTTCATGACAAGTAAATGACCTGCTAAGTACAAGCTATAAAAATTCAGGTCATGTTTTCTGTTTCATTAATATGCTGCCTGACAAAGCCTTTGCCTGCTGGGGCTCTCTGCTGGGGAATAGGAGTTAAAAAACCCTTAAGGATTTCTCACTGTCATTATGAGATAGAAAGGCAAACAAGCTTCTAAAGGAAAGAAGTCTCCCAAAAGACAAGCTGCCTTTGTGTCCTGATCTCATGAGCAACCACAGGAGGAGGGAAGTAATGCCATTTACACACACAGTCCCAGTAGTGTGGGGTTCGAATGCTTTTATGTTTCACTAATAAGTGGACCTGGCTGTCCCAGAAGTCAACAGAAAGGTTTTCCTTGATCGCAACAGGCAGTGGACCAAAAATGTTATTCAGACACAAAAATATTTGTAAAGTTGGTAAGGAGGGGAAGAGCAGTATGAGTTGGAAAGAGAATACAAGGGTAACTGTCTCTGAAATGCTTTTCTACAAAAAACATAGAATCATAGAATAATTTAGGGTTAAGTTCATCGAGTCCAACCATTAGCCTAACATTACCAAGTCCATCAATAAACCATGTCACTAAGCACCACAGCTACATGTTTTTTAAATATCTCCAGGGGTGATGACTCAAACACTTCCCTGGGCAGCCTGTTCCAATGCTTAATAACCCTTTGTGAAGAAATTTACAATCTAAACCTCTCTTGGCACAACTTAAGGCCATTTCCTCTTGTCCTATCACTTGTTACTTGGGAAAAGAGACAGGACATCCACCTTGCTTTCAGGTAGAGGTAGGGAGCAATAAGGTCTCCTCTCAGCCTCCTTTTCTCCAGGCTAAACAACCCTAGTTCCCTCAGCAGGTCCTCATAAGACTTGCTCTCTAGACCCTTCACCAGCTACCATGGTCTTTGGGCCAGTAGCATCAAGAATTTACTGAAGATGGTTGTTCTTTCCCCGTAAAACTCTTTTTCAGAAATGTCCCTGCAGGGGACATACAAGATGGGTTGAGGGTGAATCACTTCTAGGTGTAACTACAGGGATTTCCCTTAAAGGATGTAGGGAGGATGGACCTTCATTCACATGATTGGCTAAGGCTGGATTAATGTAAAGCTGGATTCTGGATCCAAAGCCAAAGTTTGGGTTTGAAGAATTTGAAGAGAACTAGCTTTTGCTCTTGGCAATGTAGAGTAGGATGCATCCTGACTTCTTGATTGCATTCTCTGGGCTTGCAGGTGGTAACTGATGTGCTGGTGGTGAGGTTGAGCCGCCCTGCCTAGGGCTGAGGTTTGGCTTTCCAGTTCCAGGTCAGCTCCGATTCCTCTCGCCTGTCCTTCTTCCTCAGCTACAAGCTGATAAAGGGAGTTTCACATGGAGAGCATAGAGCCTGAGATCTGAGAGAAGCAGAGAGATCTGAAATGTAACCTGACATGTCAGTGCCATTCAGAGGGTTATAAATATTTCCTTGAGCCAACAGGTATTTTTAGGTTTGGCATCCAGATGTCCTGCTGAATCACTTCTTGCCAGAGGTGGGTTTTAGGGACCAGGCTGCTTCATGCCCTCCTCTGTGTTCTTCGCTACCATGTACCTTGTTCTCTACAGTGCTTTTGCCCAGAATGTCAAACTTTGGGAGCAGCACTATCAGCCTCGTTCCAGCCTGCAATGAATGCATTGATTCATAGCTTATTTTTAAAGCCAGAAGGAATTGCTATGCTGATCTTCTCTGACCTCGAGCATGCAGTGGGCACAGGAGTATTTATAGCTCTGTTTACAGGATTTTGCTCTGTATACAAGCCAACAAGGCTAAGTAAAGAGCGGGGTCCCTGCCCCAGTGTAGGTCTGACAGCCACTACAAGCTCAACTGCTTTATTAAGGTATTGCCCTCAGTAAATGGCAGGGCAGACTAGCCCTGCCGATTCCAGAGCACATGGGGACAGTCACCTGGGCACAGGACTTGCTGCGCACACAGCTGTGGCCCGTCTGCAGCAGAAGCAGAAATAAGCTCCAGGTGCAAGGACAGAGATCTGGGAAATCCTGGGGCTGTGCTTTAGTGATTCTTAGTCTCCACGCTGAGCCCATCTTTCATCTTCTCTTGGGGGATCATCTCTCCTGTGTTCTAAGCAGGTTGAAGCAGCCCAAAAGATGCATAAGGTCACTGGATTAGATGGTTGAAATTGGCCTAGGGAATAATAAATAACTTGTAGGGAGGTGCTGGAGAAGAGCATGACAGAGCCACCACCAACTGCAGCTGCTACAGCTCTCCCGGTATAATATTTCTCAGTGTGTGTACCCTGCCTTGTATTTGGGGTGGCAGGCTAAGACATAGTGTGCTCCATAGTGCCATGGTGCTGCATCTCAGATGTGGCAATGAACTGACCTGCCCAAAGCCCGAGCACTCCAAGAAGATAAGCTCTCTTGTACGTATGGAACTGAGATCATTAAAATTGAAACAATGCTAAAAGTCAGTTTGCTCTCCACTTGCCATATCCTGTCCTCATGGCTCACAGCACGCAGTCAGTGTCCAGGCCACTTGTCTTTCTCCTGTGCTTAATTCTGTTGCCTTAGCTCTTGACATATGGTCAGTGTCCAACCAGAAACGTGACCGTTAACTAAACACATTAACTAGATAGATTAGCTAGTTTTTATTCCTGTTCAATGTCAGATTTCTGCAGGATAGTGCCCTGCAACTGCTTTTGGACTGCCAGCGCGACATTAGAAGCCCTTGTCATTCTCCTTCCAGTAAAATGGCAGTTACAATATTTCTTAGAATAAGATTTTCATAGTAATTTTTTTTTTAGTGTTCTGATTGATATGTGTCCTGTCAGGTTCAAATTCCCCTGAAAGCCTGTCTTTTTCACAGACTGTATTTGTCAGTGAACATGTAACTGACTGTAAAGTTGTACATCCCTCAGATGAAATCCCTAAGAGGGACAGTAGTTGCGTTTTTACATGCAGAAATGGTAAAATCAGCTGGAGCTAAAGCTTTGATAGTCAAGAGAATCAGTTATTAATATTTCTGCATGGAGGCAGAGCAGCTACCAAGGCCCTTGTAACTGTGAACCTCAAAATCTTGCTCTTGGGCAAAGTATATGCTGTCATCGCTAATCTGTTCCATCTCTCCGCAAGCGGCTCACCCAGCAGTGTGAACAAATTGCCTGGAAATGTCGTC
The DNA here is from genome assembly GCF_034619465.1 of Leptosomus discolor. Lineage (NCBI taxonomy): Eukaryota > Metazoa > Chordata > Aves > Leptosomiformes > Leptosomidae > Leptosomus > Leptosomus discolor. The sequence goes on along the minus strand of NC_141395.1, from coordinate 14,634,916 downwards.
ATCGGGCTTCATCTGGCGCTATCTCCCCTTCTGTCTGGGTCATTGATTTCCTCATCTCTTCTGCCTTAAAACTCACATCATACATTAATTTGCAGCTCTCCAGTACTGAAGCAGCTGCACTGTGCCTTCCCTGCTCAATACCAGCAGCTTCCAGCCTCTGAAGTGTCCTTTACTGCTGCTCATACGAAGACCTCCTGAATGTGTCTCAAGTGGCCTCCCTGCCTGCTACATAACAGCATGTGCTCTGCCAGCTTTTGTTTCGTCACAAGTGAGCTTAGAGATGTTCTGCTTTAGGAAATTGGGTAAGATTCGGTCTCCTTCCTACAATGACTCAAGTGTGCTAGAGAAATGACTCCTGCCTTGTACAAGCAGCTACTGCGGGGCTCTGAGAGCTGTGCCAGCCTCTGCTAGCCACCAGCTGCCCTCCAGAGAGCCCCTTCACCAGCCAGGAGCTGGGGCTGCTCCACGCTCTGGTCTTATGATTGCTAAATATAGAGTCCATTGATAAATGCATGAAGGGCACAAGAACCAACAGTTGTTGCAGAGTTGTCTTAGTTAATACAGCCTTTTCCTCTGTTCTTTTGCCCGTGTCCCTGTGGCCTTTCAACACCATCCTTTGCATTTTGAGTAGATACCTCTGCACACCAAATTCATACTCAGTTCTCATTGCGACAGTGTCCAGGATCGGGCCTTCAACATGTAATTCTGCCCAGAGAAACGATTCTGTAAGAGAAAAAGTCTTGTCTGGCTGCTCACTGATGCTGTGCTCACTCTCTGCTCGCACTGGTCAGAGTTCATTCCCAGCCCTGGTCTGCTGCCATCATTTAATAGCCAGGTACCACTCAGATCCTGTACCGGACCTGTTTGCTGAGCTGAAGTCAGTTCAGGCAGCTAAGCCGCAAACTTTTGCCTACTGTAAGTTTTCCCAAGGATCTCATCTGTCCAGCAGAAACTTACTTCCCTTGTAGTTTTTAGGAGTAATAAACTCCCACCTTTCCTCAACACTTCTAAATGGAGTGCATCTAACAAGGAAATAAGCACAAGATGGTGAGTCCTCAAATGTGAAGCCCTTTCTCCTAAGTTAATGGTGATCTTAATGGGAATAATTCCATTCAAAGGAAGTGTCAGACAAAATGAGTCCATTTCCTTAGGGAAGTGTTCTTTATAAAGCTCTGCTGATCCTCGTCTTTCTAGAAACCAAACTGGCAGTCTCTTTGTTTCACAGCCAAATTCCTCATCCTAGGCCTGGAATATGTCCGGAAAAATATTTCTAGAGAACCCCTGTTATAAATAACCTGGAGGGGGAAAGTATTCTATGTATCCTTCCTGAAACAAAGAGCGGCAAGCTGCAAAAGTGTAAGAAGAAAGGGCTGATCTCTTGTACTAAGGGAGGAAAAAAAATCTTGATCTTGAAGCTGATGTTTGCAGTGTTGCTCAGGGTGAGTCACATGAAAGGCAAACTGAGATAAGAGCAAAGACTTCTGAAAGAGAACTACTGATTTTAATCTCTGTATCTCTGCTTACAAGGTCTTTGCTGTAGAAATAAAAGCACTGCACTTCCCCGTAATGTCTGGTTAAAAGGTGCAGCACCACCAGCTCCCCTGAGCTTTCTGTCTATGCCCTTGCTGTATGTTTCCTATCTATAAAGCCTCTCGAGAAGCTTTTTTCTTTGTGACCTGTTTATAGACAGTGCTGCGTGGTCAGCCTGTCCCAGCCCTCTTGCAGCTGTTACAGCCACACCATATCCCAGTCTTTAGCCACGCTGGCTCTTAAGCAGTCACACGTGAACTTTTGCCGGGTTTATGTAGTTGCATGTGGATATCACTAGATGTCCTCTACTGCTAAGTAGCTTTATTGTAGTCTGTGCCAAGCACCACGCAGAAATTCAGTGAAATGAATCTCAGCTGTTTAAGCTATCTTTTTTTATAGTTTCATTGTTCCTAGTCCACAGATGCACAGCAATATTCCTCATCCATAGCCTGAAGGAGTGGTCTGCTACCTCTGACCGACTGGACTTACAGTGACAGTAAAGCTATTTTATTGGTTTCATGAAGATTTGGAGCCAAGTGGCACATCATAGGAGTACCTCAACTTTTTCCTTTGCAGCCCATTTGAGACCAAGCCATCAGGCAGGACTCAGGTTTTGGTCTCCTGGTGCTCTTCTCCAAATTCAACACCAAAGGTCAAGCCTGTGGGGCTCTGCTCTAGCGAGATCTGATCCAGTGATCTGATCCAGTGCAAGATGGTGCACGCACCTCTGCAGGGTGCAGTCAGGTGCAGCTCCCTGCTCCAGCACAACCCAGCTGCGCTCCAGGCAGTGATGCCAGCAGTGCCTTGGGTGAGCTCATAGGAGGGCCACTGTGTGCCCTCAGACCCTAGCTCACCCTCTGCCTTCTCTGCAGTCACCTCTTATCCCTGGCTACGTGGCACCAGCAGGAACTTCTACAAACAAAACATCTTACCCATTGCATTGTTCCTGCAGAGAAAATATTGGGTATTTTTGTGCAAACGGTCCCTGCCTTGCTGCCATGCTGTGCAAGCCCCTGTGCTTGCAGCCACCCGCTGCAGACCTCAGCTTGCACACCGCGTGCCAGGGGTAGGCAAGGGAAGCATCCCCAGCCAGCCTCAAAGGCAGCTGCCAGCAAAACAAGCCAAGAGGCTCGTGCTGCGTTAACCCGCTCAGCTTTAATAAGGGATAATAAACAGCCACATTCATCTGGCCCTAATAGTGAAATACTATGCTACATAAATAATGCGTCCTCTTATTTAGAGACACTTTGCCAGAAGTGTAGTCTGACCTGAGCAGTTCAGAGACTGTACGGTCACTTTAATCTGTCAAGTGAAGCAGAAACAGCCTGGAAATGTCATGTGTTTAAAGCTGTATGGGGGGAAATGCTGGCTGAAATGTTAAGGCACTTTTTTCTTTTAGCTTTGTGTTAAGTTCCACAGTTTGAAGCGTTGCCCATCCTGCACTCGCATCCCCCTGGGGAGGGCTGGTAAAGGGGGGGGCTCTTCATGCCACTGCCTCTGCTGTCAAACTGAACATGAAGTTTTGTTTGAGGGCTCCTTAGGGTGACTCAGCAGGATACAAAAATGCACTTAAATAGGAGTTGTATTGTGTAAGAGCTCAACCACAGCAGCAGTTCCCCTTTAGCAATGTTGTTAACTAATAGGCTCTACAAGAAATTTAATGCTGCTCCAGATACTGGCTGGAATTGAAAGAGGAGTTTTTGGCTTTCCTCCTTACATAATCTTAGTCTTTCTTATGGGCAGGAAGACTACTGAGAGCTGAGGAATACCCCGGAGACCTGATGTGCAGGAGCCAGGCCATGGGCTTTTCCTCTCAAACGTTACTGACTTTGGTATAAAATGCATCAGAGATTTTCAGGTTTCGGTGTTTGAATACTGGGCTTAGTTTGGAAATACAGCTACTTCCACACAAGCAGAAATGTGCCTGCTCTGAAGTGTGACCTGTTTAAGATGCCCAAGTACAAAGCTGGATGCTCAGATTTAAAAGATCTAAACCTGAAACCTTTGGCCTACTGCTCCCAGGACTGCTGGGTCCCCAGAATTTAGTGACATTTCCACACCTTCGAGGGTGCATAAATGACCCGCCGTGCTTTGAGACTCACTAATGAGTACCACTTGCTGGCAACTTTGCCAGTGCTGACCTCACTGACGGCAAGATGAGCTGACAGCAAAAAACCCAGATTCCTCGTAGCTGGCCACCTCCATCGCTGCGCTGCAGAAAGCTGCTGACAAAGTCTGCCCTCGGGAAGCTGAGGAGACTGTTTTGTCCTGGAAGGAAAATTTGCAGCCAACAGAGGAGCCAAGTTTTGCACAAAATTCATGTGCAAACCTGTGACTCCTGTTGACAAACGCGTCTTACACACCCAGCTGTTGATCCATGTGAACAAAATACCTCCATCCTGCAGTTTGGTCAGGAAAGCCTGGAAAGGTTTTCCTGGATGTGTCTCCTGTGTCATGAGACCAGTGAAGAATTTGCAGGGTGAGCTGGGATGAGTGCCGTGGCCAGGCACACTGTGGCCACTTCCCGTGGGTCTGCTCCCTCTCACCTCCTCGATGCCACCAGACCAATGCAGATTTTGAGGCAGAGACTTGTGTAGCTTGTTTGTAAAATGGCAATGTGCTCCCCTCTGTCTCTTATTTATGTGGGAAAGACAGCACGGAGGCTCGCTCTTGTTTCGTGCAGGCCACAGCATGGTGCCAGGCTGCCTTGGGTTTTCAGGGAGTACTGGGGTGTATGTAATGCTAATTTGTCACAGGAGGGGAGCTGGGGCTGCCTGTAAGAACCAATTTGAGTCCTATACATCTGCTTTGCAAACCAACATGGAGGTGGACCCTGACCCAGCAAGGTAAATTAGCAGGTGCCTCAATGCAGCCCTCTGAGATGCTCTGGGCACTTGGCACATGCTTGAGCACCCTGCAGGATTGTGCCGAAGATACTCCCGTGGTAGGACATGGGGAGACAGCCAGACTGACCAGTCCTTACTGACATGAATTATTATCACACAGCTATTGCTGCATGTAAATAACCGAGTGCACGGGCAGAAGCAGGACCTTCGCTTCCCTGCAAGAGGAAGGTGTGAGGTGGCAAAGGAGTCTGCAGGTGAGATGTGAAGCGCTGCTTTGGTTCTGTCTCCCCGTGCCAAGGGCACAAAGGAGAGGCAGGAAAAGTAACCACTGCCCGTGCGTTCTCTGAAGTCCCATCTAGGATGAGCCCCGGTGTATCAAACACAAATTCTGCTATTGCTATAAAAGTTGACAAGGCTTCCTCGTATTTAGTACGGAAAAATATATGTGTGTGTGTGCGCGCGTAGGGTAGCTGGTTCTTAACGGCACAGTGCGTGCCGCGTCCATGGGGCACGAACGGCGTTTGTATAACCCCGTGCCCTCCGGCCGCTGCCCTCTCCATCGCGCAGCGCCCGCAGAGAAGCGCTTGCTCACCCTCCTCCTCCTCCTCCTCGTTTGCTGGCGGCCGCACAGACCCCCGCGGCCCGGAGGGTCGGTCCGCTCCCCTTCAGCCACAGCCCCCCTGGGGCCCGGGGTGCCGGGCGGGGGGAGCCGAGGCACCGGCCGCCCGCCCGAGCGGCTTAAGGTGCCGCCGCCCGCTCCCGCCACCGCGGTCCACCTTAACGCGGCGGCGGGCTGCGGCGGCGGACGGGCCCATTGCCGCGCCGGGGGTCGGCGGGCCCGGGCCCCCCGGGAGCAGCGCCGCCGCCCCGCGCCCGCCGGAAAGCGGCATAAAAATGAGTCAAAAGTGAGAAACACGTCGCCGTCACCGAGCCGCGGGTGATGGCGGGTCTCGGCCGCCGCCGAGAAACCCCCACGGCGGCGCCCGGCCCGGCCCCCGGCGGCGGGGCCGGGCTATTTATAGCAGCCGCCGCGGCGATATAAGGGATGGCCGGGTGCGGGCTCCCCTGCCGCGGCCGCCGGGGCGGGAGCGGGCGGGCGGGGGCCGGCAGCGCTGCCCGGCCGCGGGCGGCTCTCGGCGGGGATGGGCGGGCGCTGAGGGCGCGGCCCCGGCAGCCGGGGTGAGCGGGGTTTGGGGGACGGGGCTTGGGGGGCTCGGGTGGTGCTTTTAGAGGAGGAGGGCGGACCCCCAAAACAATAAATCGCAGTTTGTTTTGCTTCGCGCCCCCCGCCCCCCCTTCCCCGAAGCGCGGGATGGCGCCGCCAGGAGTTAGGCTGGCGCTCCACGCGTGAGGAGCCCGCGGGAGGGGTGGGATCGCCGTGACACCCAGCGGTGACGGCGGCGGGGCTGCCCCCTCTCCTCTCCCCCCAGCGACTCCTGGTGAAATGCGGTGTCTCGCTCTGGCATGACACCCCCCTCCCCCCCGCCCCGCAGGAGGAGCGCTCCCCGGGCACCGCCGCTCTCCCTGCCCGCCGATCGGTGTCGGGAAGAAAGGGCTGTCGCCGATTGTCGCCGCGGAGCCGCCGCTCTCAGCAACGCCGGACGTCGGGCTTGGGACGGTACGGTCGCTTTGTGCCGCCGGTTGGGCTTTCGGTGTCCGGTGGGGGGGGGGGGGGGGGTTACTTGGGAAAATGGGATCTGTAAAGCGATGGTTGGACCGCGGTGGGTTTCGTGTCCTCTTCTGGGTGTGTGGCGGGGAGAGGGGGTCGCTCGGAGTGTAATGAAAGATCTTTGTAAGTTGAGGGTTTGTTGGATTCTTGTTCTCTCTGGGGTTTTCCCCCATCCCCAACAGATTCAGAGCCACGCTGATGCTTTTACTTTCCTACCCCTTGCGCGTTCTCATCTGTGTACTGAAAGATTTCTTATCTTGCATTAAAACCGCTCTTGCACCACTGAATACTTCGTGAAAGCTTCCAGATTCATGTGTATGATTTATTTGCTAGACTTTTCAGAAGAAAGATAGAGGTGCTATCTTTAGTTGCAAAGAAGCAAGGAGAGGAGGAGGTGCGCTGCTTTTTTTTTCTGGTTTTACTTTTTTCTCTGTTTTAAGAAAACGAACTGAACCACAACTGAAGGACCAGGACTTTTCAGCTCTTGTGTGCTTGGGATTGCTGGGGATTAGAAAGAAAACTTGTGACGTTTTCATTTCTTTTTTTTAAACGGCTCAACAGTGTTTAGAAAACCCTGCTTCCTAGACAGAGAAGCGAAGATAAAGCCACGCTGGCTGCAAGTTGAGAAGTTAAAAGTTAGTCATTGGGTGGACCAGTCTGAGCATCCTGCGCTTGGCTGCTTGCTCTAGTAGCCTTCCCTGTCAAACTGATCACTCTGTGCAACAAACCGGGACTTTACACCGTGGCAGTTTGGAGTAGAGGCTGGGGTTTTGTTGGAAGAGCAAAGTGCACAGTGGAGTCCTGACCCCTGTGTGAGGCTTTCCCGCAGCACAGGTAACTGCAGCCCTGCACCCGTCAGCTGGCACTTTTCTGCATCAGTTGCCTGATGTTATGGAAGTGTGGAAAACCTAAGCCACCAACTCCTTAGGTATCTAAGATCAGATTTTGGTGGCAGGTATAAAGGGATGCTATTGACTGGAAATGTTCTATTTATGTCTTACCTGGAAACTTGTTTGTACAATAGTTGGTACTAAGAACAAGTGCAGCAACTTTATAGTTGTACCTGGGTATAGAAGTGCTTTCTGAATTCTCACTATGAAACTATCTGGTTAGCTCAGGCCCTTTCTGGAGAAGGGAGATGCATTTCAAAGGCCTAAAACTGCATGGGTCAGCTGTCATTATTTTTCTTGATGAAAGATGCTTGTCTGTTGCTCCAAATCTGTTAGGGGCATTGCAAAAATGGGATCTATTAATTTAAGAAAAAGCTAGGAGAAGATAAGAGAGAGAACAAGGGTGTGGCCAGGAAATTATGAAGTAATAGCTTTAAAAAAACCACCTCTCGATAGCATAGCTTTGGGCGGCCTCATAGAGGTGGGATTTCTTTGTGTACTTGAGTCTGAAAATACAAAGCTGACAGCATGTCTTTAAAAATAATAGTGCATGTGGGAAAATAGGTGTTCTTCATATTACAGTTCTGCATCATTTTGTTTGACTCCATTGGTTTTGCTTCTCCATTCCAGGAGATACCCCATACGATAGAGTGTGTGGCCCAGATTGCAGAGGTCCAAGCACCCCACCAGCATGACTGCCGAACCAGAGCAGCTGCACCAGGGTTGGAGCTGGCCCAGCATCTGCTTTCAGAAATGATGTGAAAGGCAGTTTCTATTTATTGAAGTTTTTGGTGGGTGTTTTCACAAGCTCAAAAACTTTTTGCAGAGGAACTGTGAATTACAGAAACAAAGCTTGCTGCCTTCATGGGGGGAGTTTTTGGTATGTGTTGAGTTGGGTGGCTTTTTTCTTAAACTGGGACTGAGACTAACAAAAGGGAGGAATAAAGCTGTATCATCTGGTGTTTAAAGAGGACTTCTCTCCTTCCCACACATTTTTTGGCACCGGGGAGACATGGCATTTGAGGGCTGGAAGGAGGAGGATGAGTCCTGTACCTGAGCTGCTGTTGTCATAGGCAAAGTAGTACACAAGGGCAGCATAAGGACAAGTAGATATAGGAAAAATGAATGTGATGGATCATTATTGTTGACATTGTGCTGTGGTTCCTTAGAGCTGCTCTTTAACTATGGACAGAAACAGTGTCCTGTACCCAAGACCTGCATGGTCCTTTAGTTCACACCACGTGGTGCCGGTGGTGTCTTGCTGTTGAGACCCTAAGGGCAGAAACTCTGCTCCCTTCTGCTCTTAATTCTGGAGGGCACCTTGAGAAAAGCTGTTTGGCTTCATTCATTTTACCCTTTCCAAGCCAGGCATCCCTGCTGACCTGCTGGGTACAGGTGAGTCAATTCATTAGGATGAATCAGTCTGCCCTATGACAGTTTTAGGTTCCAGACTTAAACTGGACTAGTCTTAATTTGGTTTTGCCTGATTTGTTTGTTTTGTGCTGCTTCAGTCATGCTGTGTCTCCTGGTGGCTCCTTGCTCCAGCTTGCTCAGCCTTTGCAGCCCGCATGGGGCCTCTGGTGCGGTGTGGTGCCCCACGCATGGGAGTGGCCCTTGCCTCAGCTTTGTAACTTCTCCATGACTGCGCATCCCTTTGTCTCTCTTACCTGCAGAGGTGGAGGCAGGAGGGATTGCACCTCAGCATGGGAATGTGCAGCCCTCGATTCAGAGCATACTCTGGACTCTGGAGATGGACAATATTAACATGAATCCAGAGGAATGAAGAGTAAAGTGTTTTTGCATGGTCGTGGTGTTTGCATAAGCTTTTACTGTCATAAATAAGTAGATCAGGGTTTCGGGGACACATTCAGTATGGCAAATATGGAATTAATTTTCAGGCTTCCAAGACAGTACCATAGACAAGGCTGAGGAAGAGAAGTGGTGTTAAAGGATATGGAAATGTGCCTTGGAAGTGACCTTTCAAAGATCAACGATATTACTCTTGGTGTCTGAGGCACCCAAGTTTAATGAAGTATAAAGCAGAAGGGCTTGGGAGGATTTGGTACAAGTGGAAACAGAATAAGCGTGGGACTGGCAGATGGGAGGAACGTTAGCCCACTCCTAGGTGGAGTTATTGCTTCTTTCTCCTGTTGTGGACTACAGAGAGATGTGACAGAAGATACTTAGTAAGGACGGGAGTACAGCCTTCCAGTTCTGCTTCAATGTCACTGGCTGTTTTTTTCTCTATGAGGAAACAAAGGTCCAATGCTCCAGTGGGCCGCATCCTGAGTATTCCATCCAATGTAAATCTAGAGCAAGTCCATCAACTTCAGTACCATCTGCAATAAGCCGCCACTGGCTTTTTCTGAACAGAGAGGAGAAATGAACAGCTGTAACTTCAGATGCAGAATTTTTTGGCATAGGTTTTTTTTTTGAGATTTATGACTCTGAGAATGTAGTGGGGCAATTGCTGATCCATGCATGTGTGTATATGTGAGAAAATGGCAATGGAGGAGTAATACATATGGAAGTCTTGCGTAGAGATATGGCAAACCAGCCACTTGTTCTTAGGGATGAAATAATTACGCAAAAATATGTCTCCTGAAATAATGATTAAGGGAAGAGGTGGGAGTAGGGTTGGAAGAGGTTAACAGTATTTTAAGTAGTTTGCTGTACTTAGTACTTATGGTACTTAGTACTGACTCTTGTGCTAATTCTACTGCTTCAGACACTAGTTCTTCAGTAGGTGGTGATTTGTGCTGCACAGATGTATAGTTTTAATCAGAGAGATCCATCCAATGGCTGGAGCTAGCTGAAGAGATGGGAAACCTGCCACCAGGTACCTTCTCTGTCGCAGACTGCCCAAAGGCAGGTAGGCCAAGGTCAGCAACTCTTACAGACACCCATAACTGTGAATCTGCCTCTCACTGCACCCACTTTTCTTCCTTCTAAAATGGGGTAGTAGAAGTTTCTTCTTTGTGGGGTGTGTTGGGAGTATCAATATAGCAAATGCTGAGATACTTAGATGCCTTCTGAAATACCTGAGGTACTCTGGGATTGGAGTCCCCTTCCTGGTGCTTCTCTTCTGGCCAGAATTGACCAGCAGAATTTCTCAGTGCTTCTACAACTGAGGGGTTTTTTAATTAATTTTTGACTAAGTCTTGTTTGCCTCAGAATTTGTTTGTCATTGATAGGCTTGAGATTAAAATCTTGAACTACTTTGTTGTACTTTCTTCTACTATAGAGCAGCTTAAAAAGTGTGCTGGCACCCCTTCACCTTCTCCCAGGTAACATAATGCCTGCCTTGACTTCCCTTTCAGAAGGTCTGCTTCTGGAATGAATGTTGTACCTAATATATAACTTTATGCAGTGCGGTAAAAATGGTTTATTCTTTCTTCATCCCTCTCAGCCCTACACTATCTAAGCCTGCTTTGCTGCTGCAAATTCCACATAGTTTCATACAAAGCCTCTCTTCTCATTCCTGTATTAACTAGCTAAACCTTCCTGAAGTGGGCACTTCATTTCATGGTGGGGGGAAATCTATGTATTTTCCCAAAGGTGGGGGAAATGCCTCCAAATAGTTTGCTGATGTCTGCTCTCCCTGTTTGGTTGTTGCCAACTCCTGACTGCATCTGCCTAGTTCTTGGTCTAGAGATGAGCGTCACTGAGGACTTCTTGGGGACTATTTCGCATCTGAATGGTGGCTTTTAATGGTCAAACATGGTCGGCCAGACCACTGGTTTATGTAGTGACTGGTGTTAGTCCACTGAAGACTGAACAGCTTCTCCAAGTTTCCATCACCTCCAGTGGAAAATGAGTACAACTGCATCAGCTTACAGCCAGTTTACAATAAACCTGCTGCCTGGGCTATGGGTTAACCGTGCTGAGTATCTCCTGGGGTCAGGTCTGTTACTTTTGTATGTGAAAATAAGTCTTGGTGTGCTTTCTGATTTGCTGTGCTGTAAATAAAGCAAGGAGGTCTTTCACTTACAGGCTCACTCATCAGCATATATTAGTAACGCTCATCAGCTTTTGACTGGAACTTTGATGGCATAATTACTCTAAAAGGGTAACATATTCAAAACTACCTGTGTGACTTTGGGAGTTAGATTCCTGAGAGTCTTAGTCATTATTTTAAACAGGAATCAGCTTTATAAACCACACATACTCCTGGAAGTTTTAAGAACAGGATTCTGTTATCATGTCTTTAAAATGACATTTTCTAGGACGAGCGTGGCAGCTCTGCCACTCCACTCATTTTGGGTATTAAATAAGGAGGTTGAAGAAACAATTAGAAAAATACTGTGGAAAATAGATTTTTGTAGGTAATCTTACTAGAGAGGTCCAAGATGTAAAAATGTCTACTCTTCAGTTATCTGACAGCAGGACAGATGTGAGCATGTATTTTCAGCTATGTCTTTAGGACAGCTGGGAGGATGACTGATGTCTCAGCTGTCACTGTAGACAGAGCAAAACATACATTTCTCCAGATACAATTTGGTGCACTGAATTCAAACACCTTGTGACTGGAACAGTTCGAGTCACCAGGGCAGAAAGAAACAGATAAACTAAGAAAACAGCCTTTCATATGCTAGTATTTATGTTTGTGTAGGTAAGACTTTAATTTGCTATCAATCTTATGTTTCTTTTTGAGCAGTGATGGATTAGTCTTAGTACTCGTGCAATTTTTAAAGCATTTCTGTAACAGTTGTAATGCAAAAATCTATTTTGCAACACACTTGTGAGATAGGGACCTTCTGTTTATATCACTTGTACAGCTGGGGAATGGGAGTATTCAGTAAAGCTAAACACAGCACACAAGATCCTACAGGGAAGCCTGCAGCAGGATGGGCAGGAGAGTATTGAAGCTGGGTCTCAATTCCCATGAAAACCACCAAGCTCTGGTCCATGCTCTTCCCATCAGGTTCCTCCTCAGTGCTCCTGAGGCAGCTTGGAGCATTTCCTTGGCTAGACAAGGTGGGGTTTGGCTTTTCTAAGGAGGAAAGCTCAAACCGGGTGATGGAGAGAGGAAGATGACATATATCTGGGGGAAGATGGGGAATGGGGAGCATCACCCAGCTAGAGATGCCACCACTACTCCTTCAGCGAGCCCGGCTTCCACGATGCTGGCACAGGCTGCTTCGCAGCTATCGAAACTCCATTCCTCTGGGCAAATCCCTGCTCTTCCTGTGCCCAGACCCAGCTCTGCTTATTCTAATAAAGTTGATATAAGTGGCTCATTTGATGATGAAGCCATCTGCCCAGCTGCCGGCTCCACATCTGTTGCCACCACGCAGCATCCCTGTGCTGCCTGGGCTCCCTGATGAAGGAGAGCTGCCTTTGCTCCATCCCGTCCCATCCCAGCTGTGTGAGGGGCACCAGTGTTTTGGGGGAGGAAGCCGTCACAAAGCCAGCAGGAGGTATTTTTTTGTTTTGGTTGCATGGTGAACAGTAACAATGTGAGTTTTATTGCTCGGAATGTATCCGCATTTATAGGATGCTATATTTAAAAAGGAGAAAAAATGAGTCATGGGGAGCTAAGCTAATGCCAAGTATTTATGTCTACCTCTTGTGAGGCTGAAGGCAGCAGGAGTTGAGCAACACTCTTGTGAAGTGTCTAGAGGATTTACAGATCAAACTAAAGCCTGCTGAAGTCAGCTGTAAGTCATGCTGTGCCTCGCTCGGGCCCGTTATTGTGTACCTTGTGCTGCTTAGAGTGAAATAATCTTGAAAACCCTGGGAGCACTCAGTGCTGTCGACTTTGCTGGGCTTAGGCGGGAGCTCGCTGAGCCGCGGGCTGCAGCAGAGATCATACCCTCCCAGGGGTTACTGCTCCTCAGCTGGAAAGTCACACCTCAGTCACAGCTAGGGGAGGGATGTCCCTGTGCCTCTCTGGCCATGCTTGCAGCACCGCGTGAGCAGATACTTCCACCCTGAACGGGAGCAGGCAGAGCCTGGGCCCGTCTCAGCTTCTGCCTGCTCCTTTGAAGTAAGGTTGGGGGTCTGCTGTGGTACCAGCTGCCAGAGCTCTCCTTTCAGAGCCTGCTGGGACACGGGGATGCCAGGGTTCAGATACTTTTGCTTGTGGCATGTCTTGACACTAATTCACTTGGCTTGCACTTAATTATGAAGTGCAAGTGTTGGGTTTTGTTTGTTTTATTTAAAAGTCCCTTAATGAAATAGTGTTCTGTTTGAGAGTGCCAGTGTATTCAGCTTTCCAAGTGTCTGCTTGCCAGCATGGCTCAGGTAGAGGAAGGATTTGGACTGATATTTCCCTGCTGGGTGGGCCAAGAACAGAGGGCGGAGATGAACTTGCTGTGAACAAACCCAGACAGCGCAGCGTGCTCAGAAAATGCAGATTTGGTAACAGCAAAGTGTTCTGCAGTGCCTCCGTTTCACCCACTTATTTGAGGGAAGGAGTTTTCAAAGTGAGCCGAAAACAGTTATTAAAATGAAATCTTCAGGTTTATTGGGCTTTTTGTTTTGTTGGGTTTTTTGTGTGGGTTTTTTTTTGTTTTTAAGAGTTGGTCATATCAGTATGAAAATGAGCATGTTTAAGCTTCCTTCAATATGTTTTTTGAGGGTACACTGGAAAGCAGAAAAGGCTATGATAGTGTAAGGCTGGTTCTGGTTTGTGAAAACAAATACTTGCTCATCTGGCAAATGTAAGAGGGGTTGAAAAGCTTTTGAATAGAGATCTGTTATTTGCCTTGCTGGAAGCACAAAATGTGGAGTCTGATATACAATAGCTAGAACAAAGACCCACCCAACCCGAGTTAAAAGGATGTTAATGGACATTGGTGTAGTGGGAATCCCATCCATTTTTTCTTGGAACTGGCTTTCCCGCTTAAATGGCTACTAAAACATCCACTATAGCATGTCTCCAGGCACCTGGTCACTCCAAAAAAAAACATTTAGATGATTTTCTTCAGTAAGTTTGTGAGCCTGGGATACAAGCTGTTTGCCAGTTGGATGTTGTGACACAGAAAGACTCCAAAAAGGTATGAAATGACAAAAAGTAACAGGATGCAGATGGAATTTAATCTGTCAGGCACATCCAGACACTGTTATCGGGTCTGTCATCTGTACTTAACATACCCAGATAGCTCTTGAGTGGTCTGGCAATTTAGTAGAGATTGTGATCTTCAGAAAATATGTAGCTGATGTCTTGTGTAATACTTGGTATGGAAGTATCAGTGCCACCAGTTTAAGTACAAGACTTGCCAGGTGGGGAACATCTATCTATAAAGCAGGACTTTTTGGGAAGAAGTTATTTGGTACCCAGCACTCAATCACAGAAAGAGTCATGAAGGGCATTGACAGAGCTTGTGCTGTGGGGTGGTGAACTAGGAAGGGGAGATTACGAAGGAATCCCTTCAGCTCAGTAGTGCTCACTGTTGAGCTGCAGTTGCAGACTGGAGGTTGTTTTGGTGGCTGCTGGCATTTGGTGGGGACAAGAGTCTCCAGATGACCTGGGAGGAGGAGCAGGAGAAGTGCCTCAGTGCTGGGGGAAAACCCTAAGATGTTGCAAATTATTTTTGTGAAATAACAGTGCAACATCAAGTACTGCCATTGTAGCTCTCGGAGTAGCGTGTGATCTCCCTGTTAAGGTGCCTGCCGAGCCACCAGTCTACAGGTGACATAACCATCCTTGGAGGACAAGGCATTGCCCGAGCCCATCCTGTGCATGCCCTGCTTTGCTTCCACCTGAAGAGACCTTGGTGGTAGCTGGTGAAGGGTTGTAACTCTGGATTAAAATTCCAGAGGTTACAATGAGGTCTAGCAATGAGGTGGACCTGAATGCAAACTTGTAGCTCTTCGCTCAGAAAATAGTTGGTAGCTCAAGGGTAGAGTGCTGGGAGAGAGACCTCAGTTTCCTCCACATGCTGTGGATGCTTTCAGATTTAATCTGCAAACAGGCAAAATAGCAGGCGTGAGAAGCTGAGCAGACCATTTGCTTTTCTTGAGGTTTGGTCTGGTCTGAATGCTCTGTTAAAGTGCTCTGCTGAGCATCATTTCCTCTGCATTCTGCAAAATGGCTCCATGCAGCACTGAGATGCTGATAAGATGCTGCATCACCCCTGTCCTGTGAGCAGCAAGTGTTCTGTTACATGAGATTTACCTGTGGAGTATTAAGTCCATCTTAAAAAGTTTTACTTGGACTGACTGCCTGCAGAGTGTGAAAAGTCTTTCATGTTAATCAGCAAAGTTAGCTAAGGGGATATATAATTTCTTTTTTTTGCATTGTAGCAAGTCTGTTTAATTAAGCATCTGGGATTTGAATTATTAAATAACAGAACAGTTTCAATCTACTTTTCTCTTGGTAAAGATTTCCAGCAACCCATTTTTATTCCTTGGATTTTTAAATTATGAGCTTCAGAAACTCTTTGAACCTCAGGAGGATGACTTACTTGATCTGGGAGGGCAGAGAAATACAACTCTTATTCTAAGGTCTCCTGAGCACAGCAAGTCACTCCATGTTGTTTACATACCAGCCTCACAAGAATATGGGAATAAATGTTAGGTTGTTGAAGCAAAGCAGGAAAAAAATGTGTTTTCAAGCGTATCCTGTGTTGAAGCATCTATTTGGTTTTGTGCAGGGGAAGAATAAATCCTTTTGCTGTACAAAACACTGGGAGCAATTCTTTGATTTGGAGGTCAGATTGCTTCATCTGTTTGGGGGTTAAAAAAAAAATAGAGAAAAATAACAGTAGTTGGAGTTTGCATGGGCTTGGGAAAGCTCACAAAGAGATGGATGGGTCTAGCCAAGAGGTAGGAAGGGACAAAGAGGAGTCGTATAAACCAAAGTGGTGAAGGGTTGATGAACTCGGTTGGTGGGTGGAGGTCTGACACCTTCAAGGCAGTGAATGAGAAGCTGGGGAAGGAGGTGAAGAAGTGTCTGGTAGTGTCCATGGTGGGAGCAGAGGTGCAGGCAGCTCTGGGCAGGGTGTCCTCGTGGGCAGCAGGAGGTGAGGGACTTGCTGACAAAGCCACTTGGCCCCAACAAGCTCCTGAAATGCCTCCCAGCCTCAGGAGCACTTTGGCTCCCCAAGCCCTCCTGACCCCAGGGTAATGTGCTCTCCCTCCTGTTTGAGACCGGTGCACTTCAAAAGCCTTGTCGAGTGGAGGGGTGGGTGGACACAGTGGGTGGAGCTGATGACCCAAAATATCATTTCCCCTTCCTAAGGCTGGGCGTGTAACAAACTTGTGTCTCTGTGTGGTAAAAGAATATGAACCAAAAGTGCTGAGAGATGCAGTGGTTAAATTGAAACATGCTGTGGCAAGATGAAAGTAATCTTGTCCCTTACCAGCCCTTAATGCTTTGGGGCTTTATTTATTTTTTTTTTTTCAGGTGGCTGCAATCCATCCCATCTCTATCTGGGCTTTTAATAGAGAGATTTTTGTATGCAGAAACATGTCAAGACACCATCAGGGTAAACCATCCCCTGTTGTGTTATAGCTCACAAGGTCAAGATAAAACATAAGGATATCTACAGTTGTCTTTCAGTTCAAATTTTATTTTTGTGGTTTCCTTGAATGTACTGAAGCACATGAAAAAGACCCCTATGTGGGGTCCCTTAGGGAGAATCCATCAGTTGAAAGAAGGGCCAAATACAAATGTATTGCTCTTTCTGTGAGTTTGGTATGTAAAATACGATGCAAATGAGAAATTTACCTGAGCTGCCAAGACTAAGCCTAACATCTCTTTGCTTGGTATTTAAAAGTAATGGCACTATACAGGCATAGGAATGGCATATGAGGTCTACCATAAGGTCAGAGCAACACAGCACTGCATCCCACTCTTTCTGAGAAAAGACCTTGATGTCTTGACTCCATTGTGACTCTGCAGCAGAAGAGCTGTACTTCACAGCTGTGTGGTGGATGGAAGTTAAAAACGGATCTTCCTGGGCTCAGATGGCAGAGCCTACATATTTCTATGAAACTTCTGAGCCAAGGTCTGTAGGGGCTTGAAACTCAGGAGAATCTGAGCAAGGAAACCTGTTCAAACAGGAGAGCAGAGTAATTGAACCAGAACGATGCTCTGGAAGAGCTAACCAAGGACTAGGGATTCTTCTTTGAAAGTAGCTCTTGATTTGACATCAATAGTCTAGACTCAGAAACTGTCCAGTTACTTTACTTTGTTCAGTTCATGCGTGGCCTTACCTGGGAAATAACCCTTCCCATTGCCCAGCTAAAGCAGAAGTCCTGTACACTTGTGGGAGCGAGCGCTCGGTGCCACTGCAAGTGCAACTGCACTTAGTACCACTCACATTTAAGGAAAAGTGAGTGTGTCCAGCCACAGTAAATGATGAGCAATATGGTGATATCAGTGTTTAACCAATGTTTTATCCTCTTTTCCCAGCAAAGGTCCTTATCTACCACTTCACCAATACTGAGGTGGTGTGTTTGCTGTCCGTGTTGCTGTGGGGTGGGAGGTCCTCGGCAGGTCAGCTGTAGCCCAATACATCTCCTCATCCCTCCGGGAAAGCGTCCCCTCAGGCAATCTGACTGCACAGTTTCTGGAAGTCTGTTAGTGCCGTCCTGATGATTAGACAGAAGGCATCATCCTTGGTGTGGGGCACTGGGAGGCTGAGTACCTTGAAGGCTGACTTCTGAAATGTGTATAGTCCAGTGGGGTGTGTTTCTCCCACGTGAATGCTAGAACCGGTTCATAGGGCAAAAGCAGAAGATGTTACTGTTTGGTGTGTGTGTGAAAGATGCTTTGTGGCAATGGCAGCAGAGGGTGTGCCTTTCCCTTTTCCTTTTAACTGCGGAGAGACTCTGCTGTTGCTTTTTCTTTTTTCTTTTCTTTTTCCCCAAGTGGCAATTGATTCTTGACGGGGTTTATCTTTTCCTGAAGTTGTGAGTGGATTTCTGATGTGATTGCACAGAGGTAGTGGTGGTTGGAGCCCTGCCATTGCCTCGTTCATCAGAGGTTCTTCATGAGAGGGCAAAACACTTTTGAGGTATGATTTCCCAAAGTATGCTAATCCAGTGAAGTGCTGTAGACTCGCTTGCTGGCACTGTTTAAATCCATAATGCAGCGCCATCTGCCAAACCACAGGGCATAATGGAAGTGTTAATGAATGTACATATATACCCTCCCACGCGGCAAGTTGAATGACTTAAAAGTTGAGGCAGAGGGTTTAGACTGAGCGTAGAAGCAACCAGGCTTAGGGTATCCTGATGCAGGTCTGAGCTGAAACTGGGGAGTGAGAGGTGGCCACAGGGATCTAACGTTGGGTCAACTGACCCATAGGGTGCTTTGAAAGATGTGTTGATTTTCAGCTGCTGCTCTCTGATATATGGAATCATGCTTTCGTGACACCTTAGAAGAAACTGGAGCTTTCAACAGCAAAGTGCAGGTACTGAGCAGGAACAGCTGGGACCTTGGTACATCTTTTGTGAAGGAGTAGCCTCACAGGATGCTTCTCTCTGGTGCTGGCAGGGTGAATGCACTCAATAGGAGCAAGGACTGGAGTCACACATGGATAAACTCTGTTCCTTAAAGGAAGTTTGGCCAGTTGCCCGCTGATCTGAGCGTCAAGGTGTGCATATGCCACTGGGAGGGCTTGCCCAGACTGGCAGAGAGCAGCAGGAGGACAGCAGGGAGGGAGCTGACAGCCGAGGAGGTTGCCAAAGAGAAGGGCTGAGAAGAGGCACTGGGCTGGCCTGGCACATGGCTGGGACGCTGGCAGTGTACATGCACTCTGTCCTCAGGCAAGTTCATGGAGATGCTGTGGGTTCGCAGAGCCATGCATCACCACGTGTAGGGCAGAGGAGGGGCTGCACAACACCCCCCATCCCACTCCTCACCCTGGTACCTGCCCCCAGTCTCTGCCCCCACTCCTCTTTCAGACAAGCCTGTTGGATTTGCCAAGTACGGAGTCGCCTCCCCAGCATGTTGTACGTAAATAAGAGGCTCATGGTCTTGGCAGACACTGTAACAAGCCTGGAAAAAATTACTGTTATGGGTCCAGGGCCAGTGATGAGATCTTGGAGTCTTCCAAGTGACAGAGTAATGACATGGACCCAGGAAATGCCTGGAAAATAGCCTTCCATGCGGTTCTGGGATTTAGAGTAATAAAATTCTACCTAAAATCTGGCTAGTTGCCTATTTATGTAAACCTGGGAGATGGTGTTTATCTAAACCTGGGAGATGGCTGTTCCTTCATCTTCTGAAGTCCATGCTGATGAAGCTCTACTAAAGCTGCAGCATTACACACTAGCATGCTCTGTGCTTTTCTGTAGCTGTAAATTAGTCTTAAGTGGGTTGCAGGGACCCAGGAGGACTGTCCTTGACCCAGGAGCCTGGGGAAATTGCTAGAGAGCCCTACAAGCTTGCCCTGTGCCCTGGGGTGTAAAAGTGCTGCAGAAACATCTGTGCTGCCCCGTAGCTCACAGGTAATTCCAGGGAACACTGCAGTGGAGAGAGGGAACGGGCAATCTGTCTGTTTTCCCATAGGATATGGACAACTGTAGTCTGTTTGCCTAGAAAGGCCATAGTCATGAATCAAGTTTTGGAGAAGATTTGCAGTAGAGCATAGGTTTTGGAAATTGCCTGGAGATCCCCTTTCTTCTCACCTTCCTCCATCTGCCCCAAGAGAGGGAGCATCAGCCCGGGACTTGGTAGGATTCGCCCATCCCCTTGTGGAAATGCTGTTACCAGGGACCTTCACAGCCTTCAGCTCCTTACATCTGTCTGAAGAGGTACAAAGTGTGTTTGCCAGGAGGGAAGGGTGTTTTTAAAAAGCCATTTACATCCGAAAGACATCCGGTAGCAACACTGGAGATTTAAAAAGCATTAAATACTGGAAGACAAACTTGGAGCCAAATGTATTGATTGATTTGCAGGAGGGTGACTGGAATGAGATGGCCGTGTACCCCTTCTATCCATAAACCATCTCCAAAGCATCCGTAGGTGCCATGAAGTCTGTGCCTTGGCTCAGCCGTGCCTGCCCTTAGCACGGCATGATGTCCATAAGACTGCAGCACAAGGAGCCATCAAGGAGCTGGGTGGAGGGGTTGGCGCACAGTGCAGTCAGGGTGCTATCAAGCACCCCTTCTTTTGGCAGGAGAATGTGGGGCTGTGGTGGGGAAGGCAGGGTGGAGCTGTGAGGATAGTCCATTCTGGGCAGTTCTTGGTACTGCTCGGGATCCCCCCCACAGCTCCATGCTGCGATGCATGAATTCATTGCATGGGCCGCTTCCGCCTGCCCAAGGCCGAGGGCAGGAGGGCTGTGCCGTACACATCTGGCTGCAAACCGAGCACTGCCACAGCCCTGGGCTATTTCTTTGGAAACCTTGCTGAGCAGTGTAAGGGCAGCAAAACCACCCAGGGCAGTGGATTTGGGGTCTTTTTATTGGCGTGTCAGCAGGCTGGGATGTGTAGGAGGGAAGCTGCCCATTTCCAGGGATTGTGTGAGCAGGAAGGGCAGCTATTGGAATTCGAAGCCGCTTCCTCCACTGTAAATTTGTTCTTGTTGTGTTATCTCTGGCTGGGCAGGGCAGGGGAACATCTTGGCTATGTGATTTTCTGCTACAGTATGTTTAGGTCAGCTTCATTGGTTCCATGATAACATAGGAGAGGCATTCCTGGCCTCACTAGCAAAGAATTTTCAAGAGTAATACAGGAATCTCTCATCCCTTGATGTCTCCTGAGAGCTTTGGAAATAAATTAGTAAGGAAAGGGATGGTGGATTTAAACACAGAAGAAGGGATGGAAGTAAAAGTAGTGGAGCCACCTGCTTCCTCAGGCCCCAGGTACCGTGCAGGGATGCTTTCATTTCACGCCTTGGCAAAAGGCTTGGATCAGCCTCCAGTGGACACCCCTAAATTGGCAACCATAGAGTTTTAATCAAAATCTGAGAGATACAGGAATGGATCTTGCATAGCTGCTTTCTGGTTGCATATCCTGCAAAATGGGTAGTGGCAGTGCTGTAACTCTACAGATGACCCAAATCTGACTTAAGTGTTGTTTTTAACTAAAAAAATAATGATAATCTGGATTCTCTATCTGACTGTTGGCTTGTCAGAGTGACAGGCATCCTCTTACGTCTTTTGAAAAGGGCACTACATCACTGAGAGAAACAGGCTGAAGATTAATGGAATTGTTGTGGGAGGTGGAGGAGTTGGGGGAGGGAAGTGGAGTTTGTTTCGGATGACATTTGTCAATATGATTGACGCATGCGGTGCTGCATTTACGTACAGATCAGGACACCGACAAGCATGTGCTTCCAGGTAAATACGGGTGAGCCCTTGAGTCCAGCCTGGCTATGGTCAGTGCTACAGCAAGGGCTCCTTCATATCACTTAAGGATTTGCAGCAGGGGGAGACGGGGGGCCGCCTACCACCTAAGCAATTTCCAGTGACATGTCTTTTTATTATTATTATTTGTTCAGACTATAATTCCATGTTTCCTGAAATAACTACCAAGTATTCATCAGGCAGCTACTGCCTTTAGCTGCCTTTTGTGTGAATCTCAAGTGCTTCATTACTCCCCTGGTGTGTTTTCCTTCTCTTACGGTAAATCTGAGCAGCATCTGTGCAGTGGGGGAGGCGATGAGATCTTGGGTTGAAAAGGAGAAAAGGTCTGGCTGGCACAGGAAGCCAGTGAGGAGATCAGGGAGCGCAGCCCTCAGGGCACAGCATCTTTTTGCGCTGGAAGAGAATTCACAAGGCCACTTCCAGGACCCACAGCTACATCCGCCAAATTCAAAACCCAACCCGTTGCGGCTCTATATTGCTGGGTTGAGGAATTTTTTTTAAACAACTGTTGGTTTACGGGCTTTTTTTTCCCTCCTCTTTAGTAGCAATCTGATAGTGCTTTGATCACTGCTCCAAAAGGAAATGCCCGTAATTTCCTGTGCAGGTCTTGCCAGGTGCTGGGCTCCATCAGATCTCCTGGAAGCTGATGGGAGTTGAGAGCGCTCTCACCTGGCAGCATCCTCTCTATTAGAAAACCTCAGTGAGTTGAAATTTCAGTTGGGCTTTGAACAACTTAATGCCAGAACTACAAAGGGCGTCAGGCTCCGGTTTCCCACATGATGGATCTCTTCCATGCTGACTTCCCCCTGGAGACTTGCATGTGGTCCAGCTTTTGCTTGGCATGTCCTTTTTGAGGTATTGACTGGGCAGGAAATCTGACAGACTGGAGGAAAGCTGGCTAAGAGTTAATCGTCTTTATTTAATAATAATTGGCAGTGGTTGTTCATAAACCTATGGGTCCTTTGGCTCTCCAAGGTTTGGGACAGTCATACCTACTTGAGGGAGAGATTCCTGAAGTTGATTTGGTCCTGATCAACATGACTCAAAGGACGCAGCTGCCTCCTAAAAGGGCATGTCCTGTGTTTCAGGGGTTCTCAATAGCTCCCAATCCAAGGGATTGCTGGCAACACATAAGGCTGAACTATTCTGGTACCTGGTGAGCGTCTCTGGGTGTGTCGTGGTGGTTGTGTGGCTGCAGCCAGCAGTCTGCAAGAGGAACAGAGAGGGAAGTGTTCAGGTCTTGCAGAGTTTCAGCCCTGGAGGCATTGCATAGAGCTGCTAATGCTTGCAAAGTGGCCGGGTAAAAGGGCGTAATCGAGTGAGCTGTGGCTAGACGAAGAGTTATTAATTGCAACCATAGAAGTAGTTGGCAGCCTTGGTGGCTGATAGTCTTCCTCGGCCTCAGGTGAGGTTTGGTGGCTCAGGTACGCAGAGCTCTGGCAGGACATATGTGAAGAGCTATCCATGGACCAAAGCAAACCAATGATAGAAAAATTCCCTTGGCCTGGAGCTGATGGGATTGATCAGCATATACACATACACCTAAATATGTGCTAAATCTCAGCCTATTGCTATAGCGGCCACAGGCTCCCTAAAGTTGTCAGTTTTGGAGAGCTGCAGCAGAGGAGGAGGGAGCTGGTGGTTCCCACGCAGACCCTGCTGCAGCTTTTTCTTGAGGTTTCATAACAGAATTAAGCAATTTGTGTCGCATGTTGCCATGGAGACCGTAAATCACTGTCATGCTGGGCTTCTCTGTCGGGGAGCTGGTGTCTTTAATTGTACTAACCTTCCTTGCAAATCCAGGGCTTGGTTCTGAGCTCATTTGCCTGCTGTAATGGCTTTGCCCTGGGAGCTCTGCCTCCAGGAGAGCAGAGCTGGGACCAGGGATAGGAATCGATTTTATTATTGTCATATGTGGCCACACCTCTGCTTAGATGAACAGAAATTATAATGAATTACACAAGCTGAGATCTGTCCCACTTGCATTCAGGGCAAGTTTTGCAACAAGGATGGGGATTAGATACAGTACCTACATGTTGTGGAGACCTGTTGGGGCTTGGTGGTCCAGTCACACAAACTGAGCTGAATTTCTGTGTCTTGGTGTTTTTATATTACTTGGCTGTTCCAGGGGGATAGCTCAGCCCTTCCACTCCATCCCCATGTCCAGACAAGGTAAATAGGGGTTTATGCAGTTTATTCTGCCTCCATAAAAAATCCTTCTTGCAGACGAGGCTCAGCCTCAGTAACATTCTTGGGTCAGCATTTCTCTTTCTTCCTTGCCATCTACCCCAGAAGTAGCTACGTTTCTGACTGTCTCAGCATTACTGGCTTGTGCTGTCAGGACACCGAGCTAGCCAGTGCATATGAAGACGGTGGTAATAATCAGCCTCCTTCCAGTAACTTAACCAGAGCCCTGACAGCATTCGTCAGCGTAGGGTATGGATCCTTCTCTTGGCTCCTTCAAAGTAAACAACTATATAAATTGTAAGATGATTATCATCAGAGCTTATTAGCGTATTACCGCATGCTGCTTTGTATTCAGACAATAGATAAAAACGTCTGTGCTTCGTTTTTCTCAGTCAGATCTACAGCACACACGCTTATTCTTGCTCCTGTCTGAGGCGTACTGTGTCAGTACTCTTGCCAAAAACACGTGAAAATCAGCCCAAGTCTTGTGCACTTGCCCGTAGCGATGTAACCAGCCGGCACAGAAGCTCTGCACACCTTTGGGAGACTTTAATGTTTTCTAGGAGGTGACATATGTTGTTTTTAAGGTTTGATTTATTGGCTGGTTTAGATTATAATCTTGTCAAGGCATGAGCTGTCTTCTTGCTTTGGTTATCAGCGCAGATGGAGGTGTACAGGGTTTGGAGGGTTTGCATTACACACATGAATGTTGGGAGCACAGGACCTGCCATCTCAGTAGAAGGAGGAGTGTTTCCATGAGCAGTAGAAACAGCACTGCAGAAACATCTAAACTTGCAGCCTTTTGACACTCAATAGAAGTTTTCTTCTGTTCATGCTAGTATCACCTAAAATATGAGGGTTTGTGCTCAACAAACCAGCCTACAGTTCTTGACTTTTTTTAAAAATTTTTTTTTTTTTCAGTTCAGTTCTTGCTGTTCTTCCCAGGCTACATAATAGTCTGGTAGCTTAGATGTGCAGTATGACCAAACTTTTGGAAACAATGGGAAGCAAATGCCCCGATTCAACCCATAAGCATGTTGGGCAGAGTCACGGTTTGTACAACTAGGATAAATATTATCCTGGTACTTTGGAGAGTGTTTCATGCAAGATAAGCTTCAGGCTTCTTAGGAGCGAGTTAAAGGGGCTGGTACAAATTGTCAATGAAAATGTAATGCTTGTGTGCCAAGCAGTAGCTTGTGGTTTTGTGATGAGGTCAAAAATCATGCACAAACGAAGTATGGTTTTCACATCCAAGGCCTGTCCCCCGCCATGTCAGTAACAATCAGTCTTTCATACCGCCCAGCTGGAGCCACTCTGCTGTGTAAAGAAGGATGGGGTGAAATCTTGGCCACGGGCAAAGAGAAGAATTGTCGCCAAATGTGTTGGGAGGGGCAGGGTTTTAGCCAGGGTCTCTGTCCTAAAAAGCCTGTGAGGATCGTCTAACCCAAGCAGGATTACACTGAAAGAAAATTTGGTCTTCCAAGTAAAAATGAGAAATTTGGTTGAAATTCATAGGTTTCTATGCAGCCAAGCATGATGCTTGTTGATGTGATCTTGTAAATATAATAAAGTTGCTTACTCTCCCAAAAATGGGTGTAAGAATCTTTTCCTTGGGATTATGGTGAGGAACTGCAGTAAGATTGGTTGGGAGCTCAGCTGGTGCTTGGTCTCCTTCTCCCCGTCCAGCAGCGGTTGCTTGCAGTGGAAATTCTTGCTGTTCTCAAGAATTTCTCTAAAGATACTTTAGAAACAAGCAGGCTCGACTGTGTTTCTTCTTGCTCTGAAAATTTTGGCTTGTCTTGACTTGGACAAGAAGCGTTTGCAGTTCTTAGAAGCCTCAGCTATCTCACCTCTGTGATCACCCTCTCTCTCCCTCTTACAGGGTTTTCTTTTTAAGGGAGAAACTAAGACAATTCGTGTAGATTTGATTCAAGGAGAAATATCCAGACCTTGATTAGAGGTCAAGGCATTTAACCTGCACAGCATGTAGGTTATGCATATGGGAAATTATTCCTGTATTTGCAGAATTTTCTCAAGTACAAGCTGTACCTTATCGTACATAATGTGGTGCTGGGGAGGATGGAGGTGAGCACATTCCCTCATTTGAAAAATTGAGGCTTTTTCTCCTTTGGCATTGAGCTGTGACTGTAGGTGGAAATGTATCTCCCAGAGTTGTGTCGCGCTGGCGCTAGTTGGATTATGGTATGGTGATCAGAGGCAAGAAGTAGCAAGGCATCATGCCTACCTTGCAGGCAGAAAAAGCATACAGCGAATCACTCAAGTTTCATCATCTAGATACTATCTTTGGGCATTGCTATGGTTTGAATGGTGTTCTCATGGCATGCCTCAGATCACCTGCTGACACTGAATGTTTTGGGGGGTCATATTTTAGATTATGGCTCAAATTCCACAATTGGCCTGAGAATCTTTTTTTCCATAAGTAAAACTTAAACTCAAATGTGAATGTTCACAACTGGGTTTATTTTGTCTCCTTTCATGCACTTGCCCACATGCTTGGGAAGGTGGGTGTGTAGTGGGGGGAAAAGCTCGTTAGTAGAGCTGTGCAATGACTGTGAAAAGCCCTTTCTCAAGGGATGAGAGCTCCAGTATACAGTAAGGAACGTAGGACCCCCAAACAAATGCCTTTATGGTTCAATAATTTAGATTAAACTGAATTTAAGAGAAAGGAACTAGAGAAACTAGAAAATAAACTTGGAAGTCTGGTATTTTCTCAAGATGGAATCAAACCATTAGGGGGTTATGCTCTTGTCTGTTTGAAAAAATGGTCAAGGTTGACTTTTTGGGCCTCTTTGGAAAAGAAGAGTCAAAGTATTTTGTTTGGAAAATAGTAAAATGAAAGAACGTCTGGGAAAAAAATTTCTACACTATAGGCTGAAATAAAATTGTATTAGTCGGTGGCTCAACTTGCACTGTGCACACAGTAGCCCTGAAGTCTTGGCTCCTAAGGACCACCTGGGCCAGCTGCAGCACCAAGCACATTGGCCTTGCTCACTGGTTTCTGAGAACGAAAATGTTAAAGTTGTCGTCTTAATGAAGAAAAATCCCGGCAGTTACTAGGAAAGCTTCCAAAAGCTTGTGTGAGTGTAGTGGGGTTACAGATCAGCGTGCCAACAGTTTAGCATGCGAGCCGCCCCAGAGCAGCCAGTCCAGAGCAGTCCTCGTCCCCACTCAGCGCTGACCCCAGCCAGCACCTGCAGCCCGAAGGGCATGAACAAAACCGAAATGGATGGGACCAGGTCCCTGCAGAAAGTGTCACCACAGCTGGTCCCATGCCGTACGTCTTGTGTCAAGAAACTGATACCAAGGAAATCAACTGCCCTGTCTTGAGCCTTATCATTAGGATGGGGGGCTGTATGTTGTTTTATTTTTTTACTGCCTGAAAAACCTCCCTGAAAATGCAATGGTCATTCAGACTTGGGAGATGGCCACCCACTGCCCATATGATTTGAGTGAGCATCACTGTTGCCCATGTACAGGTGGAGGGCACTGCCTTCTGCAGCATACGTTGAGAGTTGAAATGGGCTGTTCAGCAATGGCTGCCTCATCTCCTTTCTCTGCACACATGTGCTGTTGCCCAGTTGCAGCCGGTGAATTTTTTTCTTCTTTCTTTTAAGAGTCAGTTCCTCCGCAGCTCACCCAAGATGAGGGGAGTGGTGTGACTGCGCTGCGGGGGAAGCTGCTCTCCTGGCTCTCCAGGCTGTGTCATAGCCACAGAAACCAGCCTTCCTGCCACAGCAGGGTTGGGGTTTTCTTTTTTAAAAAAAATCAAAACAAAAAACACCTGTTGTTCCTGGCCTGCTGCCTTCTCGTTTCCATTTCTCAGACTTGAAAATGAAGGAGAAGAAAGCAGCTAAATGCATTTTTGTCTGCTGGTGGAGCCAGGATTGGACCTTTAACTCCAGTTTCATCCATCACTGCTGGTTCTGCCTGCAGATCTGGCCCCAGGATATAACACACCATTTAATGTTTGCTATACCTTGGGTTAAGCAGTGAAGAATAGCACAGCTCTGGCTTATCAATGGGATTTGGTCACTGGCAACTAGAAATTATCTGGAGCTTGACAGCTGTGCTGAGCCAGGGTGATTTTTGGCATGGCTGCATGGGCCCAGCCCCTATAGGAAAGGTATTCAGACAATGACAGTTTTGTACATGCATTTGGTGGCAATTAGCGATCCTTGTAGATGAGGCCAGAGTAAACAAGCCACAGTAGTGGGGTTGTCTGCTCTTCTAAGTAATGGGTCTGATTTGCAGTAGAGCTGTTGGGGAGGGCAGGTGCTGCCGCTCCTGCCCAAAAGGACTTTCCATGTCAATACTGCCTTCATCCTCACTTCTCAGGCAGCAGGTAAAAGCTGCCTTGTGCATGTTGTCCTCTTTTCATTGCTAACGAGTGATCGGAGATGATCTCTTTCTCCAGCAGGTTTAGCACACTGGAAGCATGGCTACAAGTGCTGTTCCCAGCGAAAACCTCCCCACATACAAGCTGGTGGTGGTTGGAGATGGTGGTGTGGGGAAGAGCGCTCTCACCATTCAGTTTTTCCAGAAGATTTTTGTGCCAGACTATGACCCAACTATTGAAGACTCCTACCTGAAGCACACAGAAATAGATGGGCAATGGGCAATTCTTGATGGTAAGCAAGCTACTCTCATGGTCCACTGTCCCTTCTAGCTGAGCATAAGTGCAAATAGACCTCAATGCCTCCCACAGCATGCTGTGCCCTTGTGTCTGTCCTCTGCTGTGGGCTGCCAGGAATTTGACTGCAGACCAGCCTGTGAGCTGCTGCACATGGTCTGCAGCTGATCTGCAGCAAAGCTTCTGCTTCCAGTTGTGTTGGTTCCAGTTCTGCGCAGAAATGTTTCTTGCAGGAGTGTAAAAACCTATAGATCATCATAGACATTTGGGGCTGGCTTCCATGAAGGGTGAGTTATAGCACTGTGAGGTGGCTGTTGCTAATGATACTTCATTGTGGTTAGGCTCATCCCCTGGGAAATAACAGTGAGTGGATAACTGAATGAGGGTTATAACCAGAAAGAACATTTAATCGAAACTGTCATCCACTGACAATGAAGAATTGTAACACCTCTTAACTCCCATCATTCAGCATGATGTTTTCATATCTAGTTACCTGTTTCATTTAAACACGGGTAAGGTACCAGCCTGGATTGCTGCTGTAACTAAGATCTTTCTGTTCTTTGAAAAAAAAAAAAAAACCCAGGCAAGCAAACCAAACAAAAAAACCCCAAACAACAACTACAAAAAAAACCCAAACCAGCCAACCGCCAAAAAAAAAAAAACCAAAACCAAAAAATCTTGATTCTGCGAGTGAGGAAAAAGCCCTATATTACCTAAAGCTGCAACTTATTAGTTTGTGCTGCAAGAGACAGACCAACCACAGCCATAAGGGAAATCTTGCTGTTACATGTTCTAAGTTTTGTTTGGTTTTATACAATAATTAGGTAGTAATAAAAGCAAGCAAATATTTTGTGCCTTAATTATCCAAGTGTATCTATGTGGCCACTAACAGAACTGATCTAAATTTAACCTCGCTTATGTCGAGTTCCTACCTCCACCCTCTTTCATGAAGGCACTCAAGATCTTTGATGTCTCTGCATATGTATCATTGTTGTGTGGAGACAGAAAACTGGGGGATTGGCATGAGTGGTGGAACATGGGGGCTGGTGGGGTTTGCTGTGAAAACCGTAAGCTTGGTCTGGAAACTTGAGATCTTAGTTGCACTCTTCAGGTTTTATCAGATACAATTTAGTGAATACAAATGGCCCAAGGTCCTTAAAGAATAGCATTTACTCAGTATTGAAAAAAACCCTAACAACTTAATCTTGCTAACATTTATTCATTTAAATATGTTAGTAGTTGATAGCTGATAATGACAGAATATTTGTGACATTGGTGACCAAATGTGTCTCTTGTTATCTGCATCAGGGATACCGGTTCTCAATTAACCATCACATAATGTACCTGTGCACCTTTATTTTTAAAATGCCAGTGTTGTGTAAAAGGAAAATCCAATCCTGCTGTAAATTAAATCCATTCTTTCTTTTTAGTCCAGAATCCAGCCCCCTAAAACGAGCAACCTTTATCTTCGCTGGTATGCCCCATGTTCAGATATAACAGTACCAGCTGCTGTGCACATTGGCGTTGGTTGAAACAGCCTGGGTTTTGTAGTTTTTTTGAAAGTAGGAAAGGCATCTTTCACTGAATATTTGGGATTTTTGTTTAGTCAAAGAACCAAAAAAACCAACTCTGACCTGGGTGGGAGTGGGGAAAGAGGTTGTTTTCCGACAAGCAGAAACTTAACCCTTTGTTTTAATGAAAAAGACTTTCTTTTGCTCAGATGGAGTTTAGTGGCTGTACTGGGGCTGTACTGCATTCAGCTGTGGCCTTGAATGGCATGTTGGGAATCCCTGACTTTCAGAGTTCATGTGCCCACAGATGCCTTGCAGCCGCAGAAGTGAAACTGCAGCTTCTTCTCTTTCCTACCACTTGAGATTTTGAACCATCTGAATTTTGGAAGAAAGGCGATATTCTTGCTCGGAAAAGCATGTGAGCCTTCACCATCTGCTCAGTAGAAACAGGGCATAAAGACTGACTATCACATGTGTCTTCTGCCACGGCTTTCTGTCATAGGCTTTGGATCTACACCATTCTCAGAGGTCACCATATACTTGGACAGCTGCTCTTGTTGTGGCTACACATGGTTGCATGAACTACTTATGATATAAAATTAGGGACAAACATGATAGGAACGGTAAAGATGCATCGTGATAAATTCTAGACTTTCCAGTTGTCCTTTATGACCAAATCCTTTACAACTGATGTTTCATGCAGTGCTTGGTGGGAAGAAGAAGCTGCCCACCCCCAAAATAGGAACCAGTTTTAGAAGATGAGACTACCACGTGAGGATATGGTATGAGGGGCTCCGTAAGTTTCTAAGTTTGCAGAAATAGTTCTTAAAACCAAAGCCCTTGGCATTCAACAACTTAATTAAAAAAAAAAAAAAGGAAACACACAGCCTACCCTCTTCCAGGCTGTTGCCTGAGCAGTTCTGTACAAAGCATCTCTAGCATTTGGTATCTGCACCAGCATTATGTTGTTAAAAAGCTCTTGAGCTAGCCAGCTTGCATAAGGCATTTGGCTTCCCTCCATGAAGACCTCCACCCACATTTATTCAATAGCACTAACTGGCAGCATGATTAAATGTTTGACTTGCGTTTTTTTCCTTTGCTGAAGTCTGTCACTGAAAGTAGACTTAAATGGAATAGGCTTTTATTTCAGATTTTAGACCTTGTAGCCAAACCTAAGTTCAAACTCTTCTTTTACATATTTGCTCTCTGGCTTGGGTGTGTCTCTGTGTCTATTTTCTCACCAAAGAAGAGTCTATGATAGTTCCCTGCCTCCCAGCAGATTGTGGGACCTGTGCTTGGCATGTTCAAGTCCAACCCTAAAAATACTTTATTATTGGCTTTATGCCGGCTTCATAAGACCATTGATGCAGTGTTTGGTGGACAAGCATTGGAGGGTTGAACAGGGCACTTAACCTGAATAAGGAATGCACAGGCAATTTGTGGCTAGCCGATTTTTTCAGTAGCTGCCACCCCAACAAGGCTTTAAGATCAGCCTCCAGTTTTCTTGGCATATGTTATCTTTATTTACTCCCTGGTGTTCCTGCTGAAATCAGCACGGTGATGTGCTTGGTTAAATGCATTCACACACAAGTGCCCTATAGACACAGGGTTAATCTGCTTCGATTAGCTGTTGCTCCAGTTGAGTTGCTATCATTAATTTTGTACACTCCTTTCTGTGTGCAGGCTAATTTAGCAATTAGCAGAGGATTTCTGTTGGTGTGGCTGCAAAATGCTAGTCTGGAATTATTAATCTGGCCGTAAAGCCAAAGGTGGAATACCTTAATATGGCAAAAAATTTGTAATGGTTCAAAATTCCTTATAACCACACAGAGATAAAGTGGTGAGGAAGAGGTGGCCACAAGCACATCATTTGGGCATGTTGATGAATTGGGCTAAACTCTTAGCTGTCAGTAAGGCTGTGCCAATTGGTACCAGCAAAGCAAGGAATTGTGCCTGTGTGTTGGGTAGAAAGCAGGCAGTGCTCTCCCTCCTCTTCCCTTTCCTTCCTCTGGTGTGATTCAGATGAAATTCTCACTGCCTAGAAGTTGTCTTCCTACTCCTGAGCTTCAGTTTTCCATTTTACTTCTCCTCTTCCCAAGTGCCCCTCTCAATCCCTGGGTGCCCTTGCGTTGGGCTGGACCTGCACAGCCCTGGTGTGCACCCCTGCAGAGTGACACCAAGCACTGTTCCTTACCCTGGGCTCCCTCTCCGCCCGTGTCTCCCATGTGCATATCCCTTTTTGCTGGGGGTTTTTGCTGCTAGTCATCCCAGGACAGGCTGTCTGCTTTTCTGTTTTTCTCCTCAGGAAGCTTGGGAACAATTCAGCCAGGAGGCCAGAGGGCGATCAAAGGTCACTTCAGACTTGCAGGCAGGAGGGCTTATTTGCGGCTCACTTTCTTTTTTTTATTTAAACTTTGGGTAGCATCACTGAAAGAATTAAAATTCAAATGAAGTTTGTACTTTCATTCTTTTATTTGTGTGTACAGTATTTTCCCTTCCTTAATTGCTGGGATTTTGCAGCCTTGAAAGAGGGATTTTTTGTCTTGGGTTGTGGGGATTTTTTTCCTGCCAGGAAAATTTTGATGTTGCAACATGGAAAACACAAGGCTTTGAATATTTGCCCTTTGTTAGAGAAAGAGCTCCTTTAAGGGCTCACATCTTTATTCTGTTTATTGATGTGGAAGCCTTTCTTCTGAAGGCCCCTCTTCTTTTTCGTTAAAGAAAGGGCAAGAATTCAAGTACTCGGGTTTTCCATGCTATAACATCTGTGTATTTAGTTAGGGCACAGAAGAAGGGCTCATAAAAGCCCCAGTGTTTCCCCGTCGCATGTTTTTCCCTGCGGAAAGTTCTCATGCTGGGGGCAGTGTGGCTGTATCTGAGAAGGAGCAGAAGCATCAGTGACCAAGTGAAATATCTAACCTCGCCTTGTGCACAGCATGGGCACCTCATACCTCTTCAGGGTGACTTGGGGTGTGGGAATATAGAACATAAGCTGTGGCCCCTGCACTCCATCTGCTCAGCACTCACAACACTAATTCCTCAGTTGAAGCCAATGGCTGATGTGGGGTGCCTTCTCCCACCACACTGCTGATGGAAGGAAGACAAAGACTGTGGGGATGGCTTTCCTCAGCCTGAGACTCTTTAGTTTGACTTGTCAATTCACGTTAATTTTTCCCTTGAGCTTAGATACCAAGCTACAGGGCAGCTGGGGATGGAGTTTCTCTCTGGCCCCACCTTTTGAAGCAGAGCTGCTGTGCCAAGGGGAGAGCAAGACTCGGAGAGTGAAGCACCGTGAGGAATCTGGCTCTGTAACCTGTGATCCCCTGACAGTGCCACATTCCCAGTTCTGCTCTTTGCTCCAGGGACTTTTCCTGTATACCATAATAAGAAGT
This sequence comes from Leptosomus discolor, assembly GCF_034619465.1. Lineage (NCBI taxonomy): Eukaryota > Metazoa > Chordata > Aves > Leptosomiformes > Leptosomidae > Leptosomus > Leptosomus discolor. The sequence continues at coordinate 14,601,972 of NC_141395.1, read as the reverse complement.
TGAAGAAACAGAAAATGCCTGAAGTCAGACTCTTCTGCCCTGCTCCTCTCCCTGGCGCTGTGAACCCTGATTCCTGTCTGCCTGCAGACCCATCCAGCCCCTTAAAGGCTTGGACATGTGCTGGACTTATGTAGCCAAAGGGATTTCACTGGAGACAGGTTGCAAAAATGAGTCATACACATTGTGCTGGCCTTTCTGAGCATGATATCGAGGTAGGCACAAAAAACTGCATCCTGTACCTGAGCTTCATGGTGTGCAACCACTGTTCTGGATGCTGGAAGGCAAGGTGCTCTGAGAGCCACATTGAGCTGCTTTCAGCAATGTGCAGCTGCTGCTTGGAATGGGCTGCTGGTGTCTGATTTGGGCAGTTTCCCCAAGGGCTGAAGGACAGAAAATGGGTTTAACCTGTCTGTCTGGTCCCTTAGATGCCATGGACAGTGGAGAAACTCTCTTGAGTTGATCTATACACCTAGCTACCCAGCAATGTAAAGATAAAGACGTAGGAGGGAATTTTGCCTAGGTATGAAAAGAGAAGAGGAACTCACCTGCACAACCAGATCTGAGCTCCCCGAAGGCTGGGAAGGCTGTGTTTATATCTGAACTAAATCCAACCTAGGCTCTAGAAAAAGCAATGCTGTGACTTAGATTTCATAGTATGTCTCTGCCCTTAGCTTAGATTTACATGCCTGTGTCTCTGGATGGGCACTCAGAGCATTGTTGGTCGCAGAGACATTGCCACATAAAATACCTGGAAGCACTGAGTGCTTCTGTTTTGGGCCACAAATTCCTGTGTATTCCTGGGCTCCTGTGTCTGCTCAGAAGTACTCTCTAAGCAGCTGCGCTCTTGCCTAACCCATCAAGATTCACAGGAAAATGGTGTGTAGAGCTCTATGGGGCAGGATTCAAATAGCAAGGAGTTCATCACAACAGTTGGGTCACATCCACTGGAAAGCGGAAAAGGCCATCTCTTCGCTCAGCAACCTCTTACCTGCAAAGCAGGAGACCTTCCTGCTGGGCTCTCACAGCATAATTGCTCTTAGTTAAGTCTCCAGCTGATTGCATGATAACTCTGTAAAACGACTTTACGCTCTTTGGATGTCTGTTCTCACATCAGACATAGTCCTTGGCTTCTCTCTCTCTTCGATCTTTACCCAAACACTTTTGTTAATGCTCCTCCTTGCTGCTTCTTTGGTCAAGTTTGTGGGAACTTCACCAAGTTTGCTGTCGGAAGTCCCTGCCCATGCGCTGCACAGCCTATGAGTCTGATTTCAGTTCTTGGAAGAATGAGGTCGGGGAAACCCGCTGTGCTTTGGTCCAGCCTTGTTTCCCCATTGGCTTTTATGCGCTGCCAGTGGGGCAACTGCCAGTAAGAGGCAACTGCTGTTTTAAAGTGTACCAGGGGAAGAGAGAGCTCATAGTTCTTCTCTGCTCATTATTATTTCTATGTCTTCTGGCATCTTATCTGCAGAAACGGGAATTTTAAAAGAAGGTGGATGCTGGCTAACATCCTAAATCTCCTCACCCCTTTGGAAAGCAAATCAAATCACCTTCCCAGTTTCACCTTCTGAAGGTTTCTCCTTGCTACTTTCCCTTTCTGTAGGTAAGAGTCTTGAAGCTTTTATGCCACAGGATTACACTAGAAGCAAAGCTGCTTGCATCTGGCCCTTTTTTTGGTGCTGATGGTTTCCAGGATGTGGTCCCATCCTGCCTGTGAAGGATCCAGATTGCACTCTTCTCTGTTTATAATTCATGTAGCACAGAAGTGTTAGGATGGAAGGTGTGTCTTTATGAAGAGCACATTTAAAGTTAAAACACGAACTTCCTGTGGCCATTCACATGATGCTTAACTTTGTATGAATAACCCACCTGAGATTAACCCCAACCTTCACTACTGCATGCCTTTTACTTGCATTTTCAAAGTGCCATTTTAAATGCTGCCTGGACTTGCTTGCCTTTCTACAAATGCTGCAAGTGAATTCCCTTTAAATAGCAGCTGCTGACACAGCAGCTCTGCCCGTGTTTAGTCTGATGCCACAACCAAGATCCAGGCGAGGTGGGAATAGCAGGAGCACAGCCCCGTACTGGCCTTTCAGTATCCCCACAGCCCCAACCCCAAGGCTCGTCCCCTGCCCTCTTGCAGGGGATGCAAAGCTATGGAGGAGCAGCAGCTGGGTATGGTTTGATGGGTGCAAGAGCAGAGCTGAATGCTCCTGATGTGTTTCATGGGAGGTTTGTAAATGTGCCAGAGCAAGGGGAAGTCCCTAAGCAAGTTACCATGCAGGATACGGCACATCCATCTCCACCTTCCTGCCCACGGCTTGTGCTCAGGCACCTACCCTGTCTTGGGGGGAGGGAGGGCGGGAGAGCCTGGCCCCCTGCAAGAAGCTGTCCCACTCCACCACAAGTTGGGTATGTGTTGGAGAGGGGAAGGGAGTGTGTGTTTGTGTGTGTGTCTTCGTTGTCAGCCCTCAGCCCTGCCCTGACATTGCATCCAGCTGGTGCAGAAGTCAGATGAGGCCAGCCCAGCCTCTCCTTACAGGTTGGGCGGGTAGGAAAGATTAATTTCCTCTTCCTTCCTAGCCACGCAGTCCTGGCCTCATTCCATGGTAGCAATTCTGCCCAGGGCATAGAAATTCACCAGCACATGCAGTGTCTTTGGGTGGCTTTTCTTTTTTTTTCTTTTTTTTTTTTTTTTTTAACTTTTTTGTACAGTCCTTAAGAATAGCCTGGATGCCTTTGAGCTGAGACCCTTGTTTCCTAGTTTTAGAGGGGAGAAGCAGGATAAAACGCTGTGAAGAGACATCTATGACTTTCCAGCAAGCCTCAGCTACTTGGCAAACAAGCCTAAATCTCAGGGTCTCTGCAAGTGCCTAGAAGCTCTTTTCACCTTAAGAGCTCATGGAAACAGACATACAAGACCAGCTAAGGCAGGCTAATGAATGAGGCTGAAAGCTTTAAAGGGCCTGCCATCACCAAGTAAGGTCTCCAGGTCCTCAGGCATAGCTGCCTTTCCTCCAGACAGATATATATAGTGAAAGTGTGTTGGTTGGCTTGTGGGGTGCGCTGTGATGTGCAGCATGTCCACCTGTGGCCACCCATGCTGATTCAGCAAGTAACACCAGCAGCAAACTGGGCTTTATCCTGGCCCCATCTGGAAATTGGGGCAGCCTGAGTACTTACCCCTACAGGGTAGTAGGGTAGTCCTGCTCGGACTGTAGGTCTTCTCAGACTAGAAAAACCCGTATCAAGCCCTGCTGCTCTGTCAGCAGTATGCTCCCGCCACACTCTCCATCCACCAGTGCCCTGGGCTTTCCCCATCACTTGTGGGCAGCAGATGCTTACACTGTGGCTCTGCAGCAGAGGCAGAAACAGTTTTCCCACCCAGCCTGGCTGACTGGGATGTGAAAATGTTCCCAGTCATCATGAAGGTCACACATTTGCCTCTAGGAGACAACAATACATTGGGTCTACAACTACCTAAAAGGAAGATGTAGTGAGGCCGGAGTTGGTCTCTTCTCCCAAGTAACTAATGGTGGGACAAGAGATAATGGTCTCAAGTTGCACCAGGAGAGATTTATATTGGATATTAGGAAAAATTTCTTCACTGAAAGAGTGGTTAGGCATTGGAACAGGCTGCCTGGGGCGGTGGTGGGGTCACCATCCCTGGAGGTGTTTAGAAGACATGTAGATGTGGCACTTCGGGACATGGTTTAGTGGTGGGCCTGGTAGTGTTAGGATAATGGTTGGACTTGATGATCTTAAAGGTCTTTTCCAACCAAAATGATTCTATGATTCTGAGCAGCTGATGCACTTTGAGCTCACACCATGTTTGTACTGGCATAGCCTAGACTGATGAACTCCTCTTGTACCCTCCTCCTGCCAGTCAAAATCCTGGCAGCCTACAAAGCTGGGGCCCAAGAACTGGCATTGATGTATGCATCAGTATGTGGTGTTTACCCAGAAGGCTGGAGTAGCTTGGTCTGCATGTGGTCCATGATGTAGCTGATGGGACCCCCTGTGAGGCAGAATGATGGAGAACCAGTGAGTAATGATCACAGTAGAGAGGAGGTTAATCTAGTGGGGAACAGCACCTGGGTTGCTGCCACAACTGGGATGTTTTAGGGGGTTCAAGCATAGATTTAGGCATTGTCGATGCACAGAAACACAATCCCTATATAGGATATGCAAGTCCCTTAAAGCTTTTCCACCTGTTTTAATTAGCTTCTCAGTATCAGCACACCACTTGGGACTACCTGTTTAAGGGGAGTTCCTCAAGGCTGTACCGTCTTGCTCTGAAAGCACATAATTGTGTAGAAATAATATCCAGGTAATGAGAAAAGGAAAATGCTTGCAGCTGTTACTCTGGGTTGTCTCCCATTTCTGCTTCACCATGCAGTTTGTAGATTGTCCCTGACATTTAAAATGGCATTTACTTACTCTTCCAGTCTTGGGTTTTTCCATGCAGGGAACAGAGAGAGCTGGGAGAGGGAAAGATGGAGGGCTGTGAAATACTTTGGCCATATCTTGCCAGAGGAGCAGCTCCCCAAGTTCAGTGGTCAGTATTTGGTACTGGAAAAGGAAAGTAAAATCCACGTAGTCTTCTTCCCCTCCCATCTGCTCCCAGCGTAGGCACACCATGACGAGTGGGGGGGGGTCTGGGAGTGTTTTTTGGTTTGTAACAAGAAACCACCTTGTGCGTGCAACTTGCTTTTGTGAAATCTTGCAGCTTTTGAGAGGCTCTAGCCCAGCAGAGGCAGAAAGGCCATGTAGGACACAGAGCAGTGACAGCAGCTGCAGGTCCTCACAGTAACTGAAAACCTTCATCTCTTCTGTCCTAGTTCTGGATACTGCGGGCCAAGAGGAGTTCAGCGCAATGCGGGAGCAGTACATGAGGACCGGAGATGGTTTCCTTATAGTCTACTCGGTGACAGACAAGGCTAGTTTCGAGCATGTGGACCGGTTCCACCAGCTGATCCTCAGAGTCAAGGACAGGTGGGTGCCATGGAGCCAGGCGCTGCCTGACCCCCCTCCTGCTGATGTGGAGACCATGCCGTGGGGGTGATTGCACGTCTTGCCCTGACTTTCACCTCCTGGATGCTTTCCAGGGCAAATCCTTGCATGCTCTGTGTGGGTTTGTAGACCAACATATGAGGAATAAGTAGTATTTTACCTTTTCTGATAAGCATCTAGTGCTTTCATTATGGAAAAGGTCAGTAGTGTTATGATGGGGTGAAAATGGGTCTTGAAAGGAGAAACTCCAGCCAGAATGATCTGGCAGAGCAGTGTGAGAAAGGCAGGTCAGACACCTTTGAAAGTAACCAGATTGGCTGTGAAGAGGAAGAAGGATGCCCTGTGCACAGCGCAGGCACTTGGGGAACACCAGCAGGGAGTCAGCAGGCATTCGGCTGTAATGGTTTTGTGTGTCCTGGCAGCATCCTCCTTTCCCTGGCTTCAGTTTGCACAAAACAAACCTTAGAAGGTCCTGCATGATTTGGGGCTGTGAACAAGTGTCTTGAAGGAGAAAATGCCTCACGTGCGAAGGAACTGTATTTCTTACAAGGGATGTAATGCAGTTAATGCATCGTGCTCTGCAGCAACCATTTTCAATGAATAAAACATCTCCAGGTGACTGGGGGAGAAAGCAAGAGAGGTCACCTGTTCCCCTCCTTGTGTGTGCATGGGAGAAGGTAGCACTGAGAGTTTAATCGTGGTAAGCAAATGCATCCTGACAGAGCGAGGGGAAGCTGCCAGATAACTCCCTCTTCCCATCCCAGTTCAAAAGGCAATGAATCCATCCTCACTGGGTGTGGTGTGAATTAAGCCCTTATATGTCTGCAGCTTTGAAACACTTAGTTTTTCCATTCATAATGGCTTTTAATTATGGAAGTCATCAAGAAAAGCCACCAGAGGGTTCAGGCCTCGTTGCTGGCTTCCGTTCGCAGCTCTGAATAACTTCCCCACAGGAAGGGTGGACTCGTATCATGTGAGGTTCACAGCTGACAGCTCTTCCAGTAAAGCATCCAAAGCGGAGCCCACAAGAGTGAGAAGTAAAGGAAAACCCACCCTTTGATTTCATCTAAATGGAGAAAAATGTCAGTCACTCAGTCTGCCTCCCAGATCACGACAGTCTTTTCTTCACTGCCAGCTCAGCTTGGGGCAAATTCAATCTGTTTCTGAAAGCTGAAGAAGACGAAACAGCGTTTCCTGTAACCTGCCCCAAACCAATGTCGGTTTTATCTCATTTAACTTCAAGAAAATAATATGCGGTACTCATTGTTTTGCTCTGGACTGAAACTTCTACCCCTCCAAACACCGTGCAAACATCGTGGCCGGCGTGTGAGAAGCAGGAAGTGAAACCGGCTGGTGAGGTTGTTTTTGTTTCCTTGCTCAACGCCACCAAAGCACAGAGCATGAGGAGCTTCATGCTTCATCCAAACCCTGAGCTCGTTCAGAAAATCTCAGCAGCAGGAGCAGCATGAGTAAAGAAACCGTCCTGCCAGCCCTGCAGGTAGCTGGGAGCAGAGCATTGCCCTGGTTTTCAAGCTAGCAGTCAGTTTTGGCAACTTAAAATCCAAAGGAATTGCAGGCTGCCGCGTTAGCAGAACTGTTCAAAGCCTTTCTCCTGTTTCTTTCCGTAACCTTCATTACAGTAAAACTTCCAACTATAGTGACTTTGTCCAACTAGCAATTGTACAGCTTACGACAGGGAACAAAGTCTCCATAGAGTTTTATGTCTGATGTAAACAAGGCAAATGAGATACTGTCCAAATTTAATTCCTTTCTTATCAATGTGCTGCCAGCCAAAAAGATAACAAGTAATGCAGACAAGCAAGTGTTTTGCTCCAGAATGATCAGAGTCAAGATATATCAATACTTGGGTATTAAAATTAAATCAATGCCACATTATCAGAATGAATAACTGTAAAGCTCATTTAAAATGCGGAGTGCAGTATGGTATTTTTCTAGCCAGAAATGGGGCAGCATGCCAGAGAGAAGATGGAGCCCTTATCATCTCATTGAAAATTGACACAGAAATGCTGTTTGAAAATCCAGAGTTACTCAGGGAAGCGTTTTAGGCAGAAATGAGTACGGCCAGCTGCTCCTTACCCCAATAAAATCAGCCCTGTTACAGCAGTGAACACTGGAATCATTTTAGGAGGGTTTAAAGTTAAATATAACAAAATAATACCACAATAACTGTCAGTTACCAGAAGGGACCTCCTCCCTCCTAGCAGGGGGTAAAGGCCCCGCAGCATGACTTTGCTTTCTGTGTCATGCAGCCGGAGCAGAGGCTCGCATATGGGAGGTACTGTGGGCAGCAGCTACACTGCCAGGACCTCCTGTGGCACAAGCTGCCTTGGTTCTGTTTAATCACCAGAGCTACAGGGATTTCTACTGGGGACAGCCTGACCCACACGCCTTGTTGGGAGAGCCTTGCACTGGACATGCAGTGCGTAGATGGGTCTCTTCTCGGGCGGTGGCTGAAGACAGTCACATGCCTAGTGAAGTTAAAGAAATACTGAGTATTATCACAGAGGTAGATGGGTTTGGTACAAAAGGGTGGTTGTTCATCAGATTTTTGCTCTGGGATTAGAAGCAGGAGATGGTAGGTAATAGCATCTGGAAGCTTAGGAAGGCTCTTTGGTTCCCTCCAGCCTCCTTCCAGCTACCACTGCCAGTCTTTCAGTTTGTCTTGGGGTAAGAGCTGATGGGGATCTTTGCTCCCAGTCATTTTTTCCCCCATTTGATGTCACTCTAAGCACCGTCTCCCAGAGTCCATCTTTTCTTCCCCCATGGTTGCTCTCAGTGGATGACCAGGACATGAACTGACACCAGTTCCTCCACCATACCTTGTTACCTTGCAATGGTGAGCAGCTGCCAAGAGACCCAGTTACCGAGATGCCTTAACTGTTACAAAAGAGTCCCAATCTCCTGTTCAAGATCTGTCTCTATGTCTCAGTTAATTTCCTGACTAATTCTGTAGTTCTTTCTTCTCCTGTTTGGATCTTCAGGCTTAGCTGTTATCAGGCATTGCAAAAACCATGACACCAAGTCTCTGAAGTGCCTGCAAATAAGAATGAATGTGTGCACGCATGCAACTTCTCAAGTAAATTTTTACAATATAACACACATGTAGCACAGTCTAGGGGCTGATGTGTGTTCATTTGGTCTTTATTTTTCTTTACACATATGTGGTATGTCTGTAGCTGAAAATGTTAGATGATGTGAGCTTCAGAAAGTGAAACTTAGGCTCAGCATTTTTTATTCTAGTCTGCTAATAATTGGGTGGTGATTTTGATTTTTTCCAGGGAGTCCTTTCCAATGATTTTGGTGGCGAACAAAGTCGATCTAATGCATTTACGGAAAATTACAAGAGAACAGGGAAGAGAAATGGCAACAAAACATAATGTAAGTTTGCGGGATTGTTTAATTGGTTGTTTTAAGTCCCATTGAGGCATTCAGAATTGGATTCTTTGCTCATTTGAAGCAGAATTAAAGCATTTCTCTTACAATCAAACATCTGCAATTACATTTTCGACTACTACAGAGTAGTAGCTGTGCAGTTTCCTTTCCATAGGACCAGTTCATCATTGAAGCTGGAACCTCTGCTGTGCACCAGGCTGTAGCAAAGCTGTGGCCATCTCAAAGCCACGTATACAAGGTGTCTGTAAGTGGTGAGAAACATTCAAAATGAGGGAAGAAAGTGCACTCTCCTGGAGTGAAAAGGCAGAGTTAGGCATTAGGAAGTATACCCAGGTGTCCTAGGAAGTGAGCTTGTTAAAGATAATGAAGTTACACGGTTGTTAAGCCTACATAAATCTGGCCCACCGTCTTAGCTCTGCATTATTCATGCCATAGTTTAGCCTGAGAAATTGGTCTTGGATGGGTGTAGATCACATGCTACTCCACTAATCACCTCTAAATGCCAGCAGTCCTGAATACCCAGAGGGAGACAACAATTCCCTGTAGGAGGAACTGAATGGAAAGGTAAAGGCAAACAAGCCTGAGACCTCTTGGCAGCTTGCTGTGCCCAAATGGCAAGCTGTGTGAGGTTTCTAAACAAGCCACGATGGGAGTTTGGCAAGGCAGGTTCACTCCCTCCCCTCCCCGAGGGAGCTCGTTTCTGCAGGAGCCAGGACACCTAAACTGTGACACAACATGTTGCACCCATCTGTACATGCACGCTTTGGAAAAGGCTGTGTACGAAAATACCTTATCAGAGGCAGTTTTATAAATCTGCCAGCGTGCTGGACAAGCACTCTAGGAGGCCCCATCTGGCTGTCAGACTTTGAAGGAGAAGATCATTTTACACTGAAGGGGGATTGTAGTCATGAAATATTCATGCAGTAGTCCTAATAAAATGTGGCAAGCAAGAATTTTTGGCAAGTGCTCATCTTTCAACAACCTTCGGCTATTTTCATGTCTTCAAGCACGGCTTAGGGGGAGAGAACATCTGACAACATGAAGTCAATGATTATTCTTCCCCAAACCCAGAGCTCTGATAGCAGCTGTTTTGCCTGGTGCTTATTCCGGACCTTTTGTAAGCGCTCGCTGACCTTGCTGTGAGTGTGAAGGTGTTGATAGCAGTGTCATGACAACACTTTGTTTACCTGTATTTCCCTGGTCTCCTAGGCACCCAATTTCTCCAGCCTTTAGGGTTTTTTATTTTGAAACTGGTTTGCTACCAATGTGTAGGCTGTTAGTAATCTCTTCCGTGATACACTTCTCTCCTCCAGATTCCCTATATAGAAACTAGCGCCAAGGACCCACCTTTAAACGTTGACAAGGCCTTCCATGATCTTGTGAGGGTAATAAGGTAAGCTGCAAACTCTTCACTTGCCCACTGCCTGTGGATGGGATGTGCAGGAGTCCCGGCCTGGAGAGCCAGGAGCCAACTTTTGGGGAGCAAGGGCCTAGTGGTTTGGTTGAGGGTGGGAGATTTCTGGGGTTTATTAAACTTTCTTGTCCTGTATTTGCATAGGGATGTTACTAGCACTTAAGTTACCTTGCAGGGCTAGGCAGGTTGAGAACTACCTGTGGCCATGATGAAAATATATTGTTCAATGAACAATGCAAAGCCTACTATAATGATCAGCCTTTAAAGGCCAACGTTAAAAGCTCCGGGCCAGTAATTTGGGTTTTCCTAGCTTTGTCCTCTCAGGGTCTTACATTGCCAGAGGTTAAAAAGCACTGGCAAAAATTTCTACAAAATTCTAATGTTGTAGGTGACTTCTAACATTTTCTGCTCACTAAATGGAAAAATTAAGCTGCTTTGTATGAGAAACAGCATGTCCTAATGGCTAAGCCACAGGTTTCCTCCTCAGACTGCAGAGGTTTGTTCCCAGTTTTGGCATGAGCTGCCTGCTTTGGCAAATGCCTGCGCTCTGGGCAAAGCCCTGCTCCGGCTGCCGGCAGGGAGGGACTGCCTTCCAAAATCCCAGCTGCCGTGCAGGAAAAGAGCTGCACGCACATCTCAGCGTCTCGGCCGATAACCTCAAATCTTTCTGAGAAGATTTGTTTTTCTGGCACCAGTTGTCTGCCAGATTTTTCTGGGCCCTTGTTTTTCGTGTTTTGGGAGGGTGCTGATCTGAAATCGTGCTCGTCCCCGTCACACAGTCAAAGTGCCTCGCTCGGCAATTAAACGATGAGGCATTTATTCACAGCGTATCTGTACTTGTGAATATCTTAGTGCAGCCTCGAGTCAGCCTCCATCAAAAGCAGATGGTACTGCCCACTCTTCCCACATGTCTCAGAAGCAGGGGGCAGAAAGTCTTTTCAGAACTACAGAGCTGAGTTGGAAATGTCCCAAGCTATTTCCCAACTGTTCTGTAATTCAGCATTAACTAGCTAGATGTTATGTTTGTCTTACAGCGAGCTCTTACCACCATCTATTCTACTGTTGGGCAAAAAAAACATAGCCACAATAAGATAGTGAGTCTCTGCTTTCTCTACATAACACGACTCCAGACAGGCTAGAAGGAACACCTCAAAAATAGGTGATGCACCTCAGTTCCCTCAGTCACTGTGAAAGTCATTGCCAGCCAGGTGAAACCGTTGGTGGCATCAAGGGCACCAGAGATGTTCACAAGAGCTGGAACTTGGGTTAAGTCAGAGAGCAGAGAGGTGCTGTGAGCAGCTTCACTTGGTCTTTGGACATTGCAGACTGTCTGCAGCCGTAGGATGGCATCACCCACCAAGTATTGCTTTTCTTTTTTAAGTGAGCTCTTCCAAATAAAATGTAAATTTACAGCTCCCTAATAACTGTGTCATTCCTAGAGTGCTTTACAAATGTAGAGGCTCCTCAGAGCTGATGTGAGTTTTCAAGGTGAGGACACTCGTTCAGGGTGGGCACTGTTTGTGCTCATTGCACTTGGCTGATTCCCAATTTATTCAGCTTGATGCAAGAAACTGAAGTAATCCAGAAAGGAGTGGGGTGATTGAGTCCACCAGGTAGATCTTTTAAATTTTCTGACACCCCTTTTGTGCTGCAGCAGTGCGTACACAAGGACTGTCACAGCAGAAATCTTGAGCAGGCGCGGGACATGGTTTTCTGGATCTCTAAAACAGTTCCAGAACACTGTGAATACCTTGTGGCTGCTTAGTGTTTATCCAAATTAACTTTAAAGTATTTTTTATTTCAGCTTTCTAGTTTTGAGCTTTAAAGTTCTATGTTTTCCATGCCTGCAGCCTTCATACTTGCTGAAAAAAAATCTTATTAGTCAAAGCTGAGTTTTTCAGGTGGTTGCAAGCATTTGGGAGCTGAGGCTAAGAAAAACACCAACTAAAGCCATAATGATTTGTCCCCCAGCTATGTCTCATCCCGGTCTGGATAACTTGGTCTAAACACTCAGTTTAATGCCTGCCATATTACATAGCAAAGAGACTGGTTTTGAACTATTCAGACTCTCAGGCTGGTTGTTTAGACACTGGATCTACGGAAGCTGCTGGTGTTTGTATGGTTTATCTTGCAATAATATCTAAGTCTATGGGCTGCCTGTCGGGTGTTTGAACTACAAACCTGCCTTCTGTTGAATTTGCAGCACCGGGCTAGCTGAGTGGCTGATGCAAACAGGTACAGTTGCAAACAGGCATTTGGGCAATGCCCCATCTTAATGAAAACGGAGAAGCTCTCAACATAACATTTTAGAGGTTGCTCACAACGCACCTGACTGACGGGGGCTGTCGTGGCACAGTGCTGGAGTGCTCTCAACTGCATGTTTCTGGTGGCTGTGACTTAAGACAGCCAGGGACATCTTTCTGGTGTCAACTCTCTCTCCGTGCTCTGGTGCTCTTCACAACTTCCAGGGGTGGCCAGAGCCCCAGCAGCAGCAGACTCTGTTTTTTCATTATTATTTTTTAGCCCCCGCTCTAGAACCAAGTCCAAAGCAGTGCAGCTGGCTAAGGGCAATGCCAGCTGAAAGCAAATCTTTCCAAGAAGGTTTATTTCTCTGTGTAGTCTGTATCTCTTTCATCCTCTCCCCTAATGAGCGTTAGCAGCAGTGTGGTGGATGACCATTGCATTGCTTAGAGCATCCCTGTTCCCCAGAGCAGCCCCCTGGCAGGGAAGGAGGCACCCAGTTAACCCAGGGCAACTGGAGGCATAGTGCCCTCGCAGGACATACATCCCTACCATTAGCCTTAGTGTTTGCTTATGGCTTCTTTCCTCCTTCCTTAAAAATGCAGGTGGTTGTCTTGTTAGCTGTATGGCATGAAAAGCCACGTGGTGGTGGAAGGGTGTATGGAAATATATATGCAAATATACATATGCACTCCAAGATGCCTTTCTGCTGGCTGCCCAGGGCTCGGGATGCTGATGTCCAACCCAGCCTTGTGCTTCACCTGCTCATTTTCCTCTCTGTTTCCCAAAATAGGCAACAGATCCCAGAGAAAAGCCAGAAGAAGAAGAAAAAGACCAAATGGCGAGGGGACAGAGCCACGGGCTCCCACAAACTCCAGTGCGTGATTTTGTGACGGGACTGCCTGGGAGTGCCTTGGACGCCTCCCTCCTCCCCCCTTGACCCACCGCCAGCCCAGGCGAGGAGCAGCAGCGTGACGCCTGCGTGGCCCCGCACCCCCTTGGGCTCCCCACGGAGGCTCGGGCTCGGAGGGGGTGGCTCAATGAGGTCCGGGCCCCCCCCCCCAAAGGGGGGCTGCACACCAGGGCCAGCATGGGAGCCGTGCAAATGGGAGGCGGAAGGGATCAGCAGGACCTTGACTCTCGAACACCCCCAGCACCTTCCAGGGGCCTCCATGATGTTTATTTAAAAAAAAAAAAAAAAAAAGGGGGGGGAGAAAAAGAAAGAAAAAAAAAGTGTTGGTTTTATCTGCAAACATTTCTCCTTGTGACCCATTTCTGAACAGCCATGAATAGCCCCCCTGTTTGGTACAGTCGTGTGTGTATGTGTGGGGGAAGGGACAGGGCTTTTCTTTTCTTTCTCTATTTTTTTTTTTTTGTCCTCTTCTCCTTTTTTTTGTTTGCTCAACGAGTGTTGGGTTGCAAAGAAACACGGCCGGGGTTAGATTTTTTGCACTGAACTCTTTCTTAGGCGGCAGTGCCAAAACACAACTTCATATGAAAGTGCATAGATTTGGAGGAAGAAAATGAATTCCAGCTGCTCTGGGTGCTCCAGACATTGTGTCAGACTCTGGAGGGCAGCCAGCTCACAGACCATAAACTCCAGCTTAGGAAAGGAGGCTTGGGCTTGGATTATTTTTTTTTTTTTTTCTTACCCTTTGTCAAGAGGTTTTGTTTCTGTTTTGTAACTTGGGGCATGTCAAAGTTAAGATGTTTTGTTAACCTGGAAGTATTTAAATTAAAGTAATTTACAAATGGAAGGGTATGTCGTCTTTGGGGGGGGGGGGGGGGGGGGCTGGGAAGAGAGAGAGGAAGTAAAAACTGAACTGAATTTGTTATCTGGGTGTTGAATTTCACCCTCATAAATGTGTGTAAATGGTGCGATCTAAATCGCTCTATTATTCCTTAACCTTTCCCTGCAAAGCCACTCTTGGGTAGATGAATTGTTTTGCTTTTCCCAGGCTTATCTCACACACAGACACACAAAAAAAAAATCTGTTTATGGGCTTTGGTTCAATGTTTCTTTGTTTCTTCTTCTCCCTCTTTTGCTGAGAGTTGGGGACTTGAAAGGAAGAGGTGTTTCAACAAAGTGGGCTGTGTCCCTTCATAAGCTTAATATATCTAAAATGTCTCCCTGAAAACAGCAAAGACTAGGTATCTATGCCTTACGAAAAGGCAAAGCAAAAAACCTGCAGCCATTCAAGCTGCCATCTGTGGCACCAGAAATATGGTTGTGCACATCCTGGAGGGCCAGATTTTCTTTCACACCTTCCCTGGCACTAAGAATTGTGGTGGCAAATTTTTCGTTCATTTAATGGATTGTCATCTGCTGGACTGAAGCCGTCAGCTCCATTCACAGGGTCACCAAACCCCTTTAAAAGTAACAACTTGCTTTTCATCAGCTTGAATCCTATTCAAATATGCTTTGTGGGCATGACTTAAAATATTGGCCGAGTATGAATGCCTGAGATTTATGTGTCGAGCGCAGAAAATCCTGGTATTGGATATTGAAGATCCATTCAAGATGGTGGATCATCACAGATTTAGTTGTTTATATTTGTCTTTGCAACCTATTTGCTGCTGGATTTTGTTTCTTGACTCTTTGCCAGGCCGTCTTTTAAAATGGCACTTGGCTGCTGATTAGTTTTCAGGTGAGTGAGGCTAATGAAAACATTTTCCTAATTTGTCCAGTCTTCATCACAGCCAGAAGATGGCAAACGTCTGTGGCTGGCTCAGCAAGCTGCTTACTGTAGTGCTGGCTCCACTGCCTCCGTCCCCTTCTGCGTGATGACAGATGCTGGGGATGGATTAAGAAGGGGGATATTGGAAAGAAATATCTTTCATGGACTCTTGCGTTGGACATGGGCCATACGCTTCAGTAGAGTTGCAACACCCTGTGTCAACCACGATCTGGCTCTAGACCATTGCAGCATTTCTCCTACTATATCATTTCCTTGTTGGCTGAACTGTGGTGACTGGAACCATCCAGGTCAAATCCTGATTCTTGAGATTTGCCACTATCTTCTGGGTCGAAGAGCTCCCTGTAGGCATCTCCTTTGTTCTGCCTTGAAAACCTCTAGTAAAGTGGAAGGTGTCTGATATTTGCAACCAACACAATTTGCTGTAACCCCCATTACCACTTTCCTGCCAGAATCCCTGTCTAGCCTGACTACTGGCTTAATTTATTTTAATTATACACAACTAATGCTATGGGATCCCACACACAAGAAGATGATGGCATTTTCAGGGAGCCCTGTTAATACACCCTAGAGCCCTTGCACTTAAAAATAACCTGATTTCTGCTGAAAACCCTCATCCTTATTATTTTTATCTAAACCCTTGGGAATACTTCCCTGAAAACAGCATGTGTGTATCTTGAGTCACATCTGCTGGGTACTCAGCACTGCATGTGAGAAATTATCCGCTTTTTCTGAATTTTCTTAATTGCTTCTTCAGCTTCTTTAGCAACTAACAGCTATTGCAGAATAATAGGGAGGAGGGGAAAGGAGCAAATTAACAACCGAATATGGATAGTGGCAAATGGGGAAAGCATGCCCATTCTCTGTTCATCAACTTGCTTATAGCAAGGAGTGTTTTCCAACGGGGATCGCATCACTAACAAGTCTCCGGTGCTTAAAATAGTGAGGTATACAAAGCCCACTGCCATCTAACTCACCCTTTCATATTCGGCACTGTTAGGAAACTGAGAGCACCTTCCCTGCTATAGGCAGCACCCAGAGACCTGGGTTGTGAGACACTGGTTGGTGGTACTCGCACTACAGAAAGCACCAACTGTGCTTTTTTTTTTTTCTGTGGAGCATCCAGTGGATAAGGACTTTTTTGCCATTGTCAGAGACAGTCTGGAGAAGGATTCTGTAAGGATGTGCTTGGGGCTTATTTTCCAAAAACCTGATGGTCCAAGTGACCTAACGTCATCTTCAACCCCTGGGTAAATCTGTATTCGCTTGTCGCAGAGCAATCTGGTTCTTCTTCTACTAACCAGGAATTTAGAAGGTAGAGCTGGCCTTAGCTTTACCTTGCTTTCAATGTACACTTTCAAACAAAATTAGAAGAGGGGTAAAACCTTGCAGATTTACTTGTATTTGATAACCAAATGGCTTCCTCTTTTCATTTTAGACCCAAAAATTCTTAAGCTACCTAAGTTTTGGCTTTGTAAAGGCATAATCACCTCCCCAACCTGGGATCTCATCCCAGCTGTACCGCTGCCTTCAGGTAAATCATGTTGCTGTTTCCTCCCTCAGGTCCTTCTGCCTGTAAAGCAGATATTGGCTTGTTTTCTTGCTGGCTTTTGAGATCTATGGTGTTTATTGTACAAGCAAAGTAATCTGTCTGTCTACATTTGTCTCTCATTTAAGGAAAAGGGTGGGTGGGCAGGAAGAGAAGGAAAAGCACCTGACTGAAATAAATACATTTTCCTCTGACATGATCAGAGGCTTTAATTGTCCCTTTCTGCCTGCCAATTCTAAATGGAACAAAAGCCTGATCACAACAAAAAACCAAACAAAAAACCACCACCTGTGCAGGCCTGCAGGTGGTGAGCTACCTACAAACCCACTTTCTTGGCTGTCTCAGCCAAAGCCAGTGCTATTCCTGACAAAGCTGCCTAATGACAGCCTGGGAACATCTCGGTAACCATGTTGATGGTGCTCAGCAGAAAAACACTAGAGATGGTGAACAAGAGAAGCAAGAGCTTAACGAGGGGCTGAAATTGCTTGGTTTGGATCAGATGTTTCAGTTTTAACAGGAGGCCATTGCAGTATGTTGCTCTGTTCCTTAATCTGCCATAATTAAGTTTGGCTGGCTCTTTAAACCTACAGCTGTACTAGAATTTATAAATTGGGGTAGGCTGAGGGTTTTAGACGTACATGATGTGTCTTGTCTCTAGAGAAAATGAGCATTATTACACACCAAGAGGACAGCATTGTAATACTGTCTCAGACTTTTCATTTTTATTTTGCTTGTTACCATCCAAGGCCAAAGCAAACTGCTCGGAGCCTTGTTCTGCTCCAGTGATTTCAAGGGATAGTGGCTAAATGCTGCTGAAGTGCTTGGGAAGGAGGCAATGCCCCCAAAGCTCTGCTGAGAGTAGAATATAATGAGGAATACAGAATGTAAGAGTGTTTCAGGAGACACAACTTGTGGACTACTCCAGATGTCAGGGTTCAGATAATGTGTTTACTAATTGAGAAGGAGAGAGGGCTTGAGAGAAGTTTGGCATTAGAGAAATAGCCAAGCCCCTGTGACAACTGCCACATCAACCTGTGTACCTGGAACTGGACAGAAAAGCTCTGTGTCTGGAAATACAGGTTCTATGAGTTCAGGTTCAGTGGCTGATCTACTCTGCCTGATGTAGGCTGGGCAGAAAGGAGGATCTTTAGTACATGTGTGAAGTACCACGTTACAGCTACACAGCAAACATCACAGGAGAAAGGAGACTAAGGATACTGTGGCACAGGGAGTGTTGCAGTTCTTGGTCACTGCTCCCTGTGCTGGCAGGTCTACTGGAGCCAGCGGTCACATAGGCTCAATTCTGTGTCTTGCACATGTGTATTTAATGCCACCTGAGATGCCTTGGGGTATCCAGGGCATTTGCCTGGGAGTTTCAGATGTAACACAAGACCTATGGGAGATCTGTGCCCTTCTGGAGCAACAGCTAGCAACCATGTAAGATTCACCTGAGCATCTGAAATGGCTTGAGGTGCGTATCTTCAGGGAGCTAGTTGAGCAGCTAGGTCGTGGTTTGAGAGCTCCTTCCTATTTCACAGCAGTGCTCTGAGAAACGTCTGTGGATCGTCTAGCTCTTCTCCTGCAAAGTGATCTCACCTGTTTTTTTAGGGACTCACCGGTGCATCAAAACAAAGTCTGAAGTAGAAGTCACCAATTTTGTGAAATGTATTAATTGCATCTTGCAGCCTAAGCATTCTCGTGAGTATCACTTGCACAATTAGGCTGTAAATAATTCAATATTTTGCTGTCAGGGATTCCATCAATATTATGCAGGCTTTTTGCTTCTTTTTCTCTTGCTTGCAAGGGGAATAAATATTTCATAGATGATCTCATAGACACAGTTTCTGGGATGACATGGGACTTGCTTGCAGCAGAACAGAGCAGGGACTTAATTCTGCATGTGCTGCATCCCATTATGGGGAGCAACAAGGACTGACAGCACGGAGGTATGTTCTAGTTTGGGGATTTTTTTCCCCACTCTGCGGCAAATCACTGCTGCTTCCCCCCAGCTCCAAGAAGTCACGTGTAAGTGGCCAGCAGGTTGGGCAGGCCAAGGTGTCCCGAGGCAGAAGAAACATGCGGGCGCTGTGTCGCTGCTGTGTGTGGTGCCAAAGGGAGGGGACCGGGGAAGGAAGGCTCATGCTCAGCACGTGAGACCTGCCAGGTCGGTGACTGCAGTGGTTAGTGCTCACGACAGTGATGGGGATGACCAGCAGTACTGAGTGCAGAGCAGAGACAGGCAAAATCCCCTAATCCTGGCAGTTTTGGGACAGCTGTTTTATTTCTTTTGAATTGAGGGCCCCCTTTGCCAAATCCTGGGGGATCATGCCAAGCCCAACACAGCAGTCTGACTTGCCGCAAACGTTACTACTTCTCTGGTTTCCATCTCTCCTCCCAAGTCCCTCTCCTGCAGACCAGGGCATGTACAACAAAGTCTGAGAGCTCAGACTGGGCATGTGGTCAGGTCCAGGAGCCAAAGACAAGGGACTCAGACAAAATCCTGGATTTGCTCAATAACAGAGCAGGAGCAAGAGGAGGAGGAAGGAGCTTTGTGAATTGGGACCCTGTTCTATAAAGCCAAATCCTCTGCAAATCTGGGTAAGAGACATCGTATGGTCCATGATTAAGACAATCTCTGCTGAGAAGTCAGCCCATCTGAACAAGTCACGAGCTGGTCCTTGGGCTGTCGCACACAAATGTGGTTATCGTGTGGCTTCTGTGACAGTAGCTCCTCTTGACTACAGTAGTCAAGCCTAACCAGCCCCAGACCCAGTGGGTATTTGGCATGCCTCTTTGCATCTCAATAGCCCATGTCCCCTTAAAGCAGGAGCCCTGGCGCTGGGAACCTGCTGAAAGGCCTGGGCACATGCTTATGGGGCAGGGGTTTCTTTTCTGCGAGCTCCATAATAAGAGCCATGTTTCAAACGACAGTCCCCAGGATGTGAGCCGACAAAAAGCAGGAAATTCGAAGTGAAGGCTGATGCGCTGGGCTCTGCTTGCACAATTGTGGAGGTCGAACAAAGCACAATGGTGTGAGCTGGGGACAGGGTGCTGCTCGCCCTCCCTCCGGGAGTTTCCTGCCTTGCCTTGCCCTCATCCCCATCTCCAAACCTTCACAAGAGCTTAAGCTGGTTTCTGGCATCGAGTTTCCCACAGAGCTGGTCACAGAGTTGCATTCCCACATTTTTTGCTCAGCTTGGTGAAGTTTCTTTGCCTCCTCCAGCACCTTTTGACCAGAAGCGTTAGCTTGGTGATGGGGGGGTGTTTGGGCAGCCTTTGGCAGAAGGTGCTTTGTGGAGAAGAGGAGGTGCAGCGGGAGATGGGGAAAGCAAAGCAGTCATACCACCAGCATAAAATACGTAGTCAGAGGTGGCATTCTGCTAGTTTTTTGTTGGTTTTACTCTAGCATGTAACAATTATTCTGGGAAAATTCACACAATACCTGCTGCTGTAAGAATAGAGAAGCAGCACTAATGATTTTTTCATTTCAGGATCTTAAAACATTCATGAATCAATGCAAACACTTTGCAGTCAGGACACTCAGAGGTGGCAGATCTTGTTCTGTAGGCTGCAGAAATGAGAGCGCAGAGATCTGAAGCATGGAGAAAGAAAGAGCTGAAGCTGGTGAGATGTCCGAACACCTAGCACTGCTGCGACTTGTGTTCAATTTGCTTCAAGCTGTGAAACTACAATTAACATAGACTTAACTGAAGATAAATATTAAAAGCTGAAAGAAGAGGTCTGAAGCTAGCTATCTTGAGAGGTTCAATCCCCAATAAAAACTGTAAATACCTACTAGATACAGGCTGCTTCCAGAAATGGCATATTTCCCAGTATTTTCAATTGATTTTTTTTCCTAAACAATCCATCTCCTTCCTAATTTGGGCTTCAGCTTATCCCATCATAGAGATAAAATAAAAATTGAAAAGGTCACAGTTTCTACTTCATTTAAGAAAAAAAAAGATGTCCTCTTTGTAAAATGCCTTTGAACTTATTTACATGACTGCTTTTGTTTTTCTTACAGAACAAAAGCTTGACTCCTGCTTGTCGCATGAAATCCTTAATACCAGTGACTGTATCAGCAATGGGCTGCCCTAGGAGAACAAACCCAGGAGCACAAAGCATAAGCCGCATGAGCCCCACAGCTAGGTTGCTGCTTCAGGCTTCCAAGGGGCAGAGGCTAATGTTTATTTTCAGAATGATAGGTCCTTCGGCAATGTTGTCTTAAGGCAACAACAAAGAAATGATGCTCTCTAATGCCAGTGTGGCTGTTCCTTTTGGCATTCAGAGGACCTTCAGAACTGGCCGTATAGTGTTACTGATGCCTGTACTGAGCAAACTGTTTGCTTCTTGGGCTGGAGTTAGAATCAGCCTAACCAATGCTACAGGGAGGAAGGCTGCCTATGTTTCTTACATTTTATTGCCAACTAATGTCAAAGTGCAGGCTTATTGAGCCCTAGCAAGGGTCTCAGTTGGGTTTCCTCTTGCTGTGATGAGTATAGGACTTGTAGCATTGAAAAATCACTGGAAAGCCAGTTTGGCAATGGCTCAGCGTCTTTTACTGCCCAGCTGCCTCTTCACTGCAACAGCTTTTACAACAGGTTCTGTAAAGGTTGGACAGAGCTGGTGCTCCCTGGAGAGAGGCTGGTGTGGGCTTGGGTTTGTGTCTGCTGCATAGACCAGCTTCAAGGACAGGGTCGCATTCATTGCCAACCTGTATCATTAAGGGGGTCTTAGCATCTCTTTGGGGCAATTGGGCTGTTTCCCAGAGATGAATCCTCTGTGTTGACCAGCTGAGGACAGGTACAATTTGTCTCTGTTTTCACATGGTACAAGGATTAGCTGTTTTATATAGAGATTAGACTCAAAGAGAGCATCTGTGATGAGAGATGGCCTTACCTGCCATGCGGACTGGCCTTGTCCCAGCAGCCTCCGTTGGTCCCACCTTCCCCTTGCAACAATGTCCAGCAGCAAACACAGTCAGGGTGGGTGGCACAGGGTGCTTCGGACACAGCCAGCCATATGGCATCTGGCATGACCAGGGAGGTCAATACGCCCTTGGGACTCCTCCATGTGTGTGCTGGGTAGGTACCGCCAGCAGGACTGCCAGGTGCTGGGCACCACTGGGAACTCACTGGGGTTTTTGGTGAGGGCATACTATGCTTTTCCAGATCCCTCCTGTCATTTTATCTTGCCTACTAGTGCAGAAAATAACCCAAAGAACAACTAAGCAGTAGAAAAACCTTCTCTAACACCGTAGTCCTTTGTGGCCCTTCTCAGTGAACTGCCCCAAAAACAATGGTGAAAAAATTGCAGAAGGGTGAGAGTGTAAAAGGGAAAGTAAGCAATCTGCACTTGTGTTAGTGGTGAATGTTTTTTATTATTACTGTTATTGCTATTTAAACACTTACTTACCCAAAAAAAAAGAAAAGGAGAAGTGGAGGCAGCAGCCTCAAATCAAACTGAAGACTTCAAATAGTTCACAAACTTTTTCTAAATATATTAATCTTCCAAAGACTCTTTAGCCTGTTCATTAGACTTAAATAATCATGACCTAGTACTTAGCAAGTAGCTAAAATCTTTTGAGAGTTCGCATTTATACTCCAGGAGATCATTGTAAACCAAAGGGCTGAAAAAATCCCATTTGGATGTGAATGTTTAATATGGCTGTTTGGAAAGCTGCTGTGCTGACATTAATTTGGGCAGATAATCAAATAAGTATTAAAACACACAATTATGCAGAGATAAAATTAGAATAGGAAAAAGCTCTAAGTAAAGCCAAAAGAAAATGGTTTATAAAGACCATTTGACCATGGCCTTTCAAACACAACTGGAACAAAACACCAGAGTTGTCACTCTATATTCAGGATTATAGATCAGCAACGGTACCAGCAGTACCTGGTATGGAAATACAGGATGGATGTTGTGTTTGTTCCTCAGAGACCCACTTCAGAGCCCATGAATGTTAACCGGAGCCTTCCTGTAAAGTCGAACAGCCTCCATCACCTTCTGATGAGGAGTTCCACAATTCCTTTAATCGGCAGCTTGCAGGAGAAGCAGAATTGAAACATATTGCAAAAGCCAAGCTCCAACAGGAGTTCTGTTCAATTATGTCTTAACATTAAACTGTAGCTAATGTGCTTTTACCAGATGTCCTGATGAAATACTATTAAGAGCCGGTGCATTGCATTAATTAAAGTGAAATTTCATAATGAATTCTTTTTGCAAGGCAGCAGGGATGAATCGGTGACCTACATAACCTCCCTTCTCTCTGAAACAGCTTTCCAAACTAATGAAATTAATCCCCCTGGTTGTGGCAGGAGAGCGGAGGGAGCCATGCTTTGCATCCCAGCTACACGCTGCGACACGAAAAAATCCGGGCACTCTCCGCAGAGATTATGGCTTGCCTTTCATTGTGTCTAGCAACAAGAGGGAACTTCCAGAGGCAAGAGGACTCTCCATTAAGGGCACCTTGCGTAACGGGAGGCTTTTTGAAAGCTCCATTAAAATTCTTGGATGGTGCCCTCGCAGAGAAGCCGGGGGATAAGCTGGCTGAACCTCTTCTACCTTAATAAACCAGCACGAACGCACAGACAGTTAAATGCACATTTGTTTGAGCGTAAGAGGCTTACGGTATGTCATTAAAATATAATCCACAATGCACAACAAACATACATGCAGCTGGCAGGCTCAAACCCGTGTTTGAAAGCACGTTAGGATAGGAGCAGGAGGATAAGCGTTACATAGCTCATGTACACATGGAGAGGATGGGAGGAGGGGAGACCTCTGTTCCTGGGCATATGTTTTTAAAAGAGAAAATATGCCTGTGAATTCTGATTGTGCCTGTGTTAGTACATTTTTATCCATGGTGTCTTGAGATTAAAAGCAATTTATGATGTTCCTAAGTCTCAGCAGTCTACGTTTCACTAAGTCATTGCAGTGCAATCAAAACAGTGCCTGTGCCACTGCTGGATTGTGCCAGCAAGTTCTAATTGCCTGAAAGATAATGGTGTCATTAAAGTCTCTTGCCCCTGTGAGCCCTGTGCTCCTCGACAGAAAAGATGCTTTTATTGTTGGTTTCAAAGGAGCCCTCAGTCACTGCTAAAGCACATTGTCCATTCAGAGGTACTGGGAGGCTGTATTCTGTAGCTGCTTTATTTCTCTGCTTTTCCCTTCTTAGGCAGCGGACTGGGGAGGGCAATGGAGAAAAAACACAGAAAAAATGTTGACTTTTCATCAAGCAAGCCAAAATATAAATCAGACATTACTCAGTTAGACACCATGAGGGGAAGAAGTGGCTGAGGCCTTGCACTAGTTAGGCTTCTAGCAACAGGCATGGAAAGTGCTTCTGTGAAAGAGGCACACCGCAAAAAAAATGCCAGCTTCACCAATAATTTTCGATTCAGTAATCATTTTGACAGAAAAGCTGTGACCGGCTTCTTTATTCATACAAAAGCCATGTGGCTCTGCAATTATGCCTTAATTCATAGCCATCCTTCTTAGTGGACAATTTCAATTAAGAAATGACCTCTCCCTAAAACATTCAATTCTGCTGCAAAATTTATTCCTGTCATCATCTAGTAACATCTTTCTAAAAGGCAGAAGGATGCTTATGCAGGTAAATTGGTCACTTGTCAGTTTACAGGTGTGAGGTTTTTTAAAGTGAAGTTTATTTTTATTTACCTGTACTCTGAACCTCTCTAGTTCGTGTGCTTTGCGAATCACTTTTCTGTTCACTTTGCACAGTGCCCTGCTCAGGCAAGGAGCTCATCTT
Source organism: Leptosomus discolor (assembly GCF_034619465.1). NCBI lineage: Eukaryota > Metazoa > Chordata > Aves > Leptosomiformes > Leptosomidae > Leptosomus > Leptosomus discolor. The sequence continues at coordinate 14,577,874 of NC_141395.1, read as the reverse complement.
CACTGGGGTTAGCAACACAAGACCACATAAAAATGACAGTGTGCAGAGGTAGCCTATTAACAAGTATTTTCTGCATTTTTGCCATACAAAACTGAACAGAGATGTATTTAATCTCTAAGACCTAGGACAAGCAATTAGCTGCTGAGTACAGTAAGAAGCTTGGTTTGCAGAAGGGCTTTGGTCCATCTGACCTGTTACCCTCACAAAACCATCGCAGTTAAATGTACACTGAGTTATGCTTAAGAGACTTATGGCAGGCCATTATAGCATAACCCAGAGTGCTCACTAAACGCATGCATTACACAGAAAATGCTGTGTGTTGCTGGTGCAGGGTACTTTCAAGCAGAGCATTTGTACTTTGCAGCTTACAAGAGTAAACAGGCTCTCCAGAAATCAGTACTCAGATCAATTTTCCTTTCATATTTTCCTTCTTATCTGCCTGTCATTCTCTTAGCCCTTGCCTTTACTCCTCCATCACTACCTTTCCATCTTCCCTCCATATTATCCACCATATCTGATATAAGAGCCTTTCTTCATTGCAGCAGCTTTCTGGAGCACTTGCTGTTGTAATTATTTTCCACTGACTCTCCACCTGTTTTTAAGACTTACCGGCGTTTAATGTTTTTTCTTTGCTGAAGCCTTTTTGAATGTAGGATCTAAAATGTAGTCCTGCTGCCCAGGGCTGTGCCTGTAAGGTGGTACTCGAGCAGGAGCTTCAAGGAGCTTCACCTGAACAAAGAGGAGTCTCAGTCAGCTGGATGAGTAGAGGGACCTTATAGGTGGAGGGGAGGCAGTAATTAGACAAAGAAGAGCTTAACGCTGCTTGCCTGAAATGTGAGTGGGGGACAGAGATTGTTTAAACGCTGAAAACAAGTTTGGAGATCCCCCCTGTGCATATCATGCAGCAGCCTGTAAGGTGGGGGGGGGGGGGTTCCCAGCAAGCCAAAGGGACTCAACTCATTAACGACCACGCTGGAAAACCCAGGGCAGCGGGTGGGCAGCTGTCCCCAACCTCCCAGACCCCCCTGTGCACACCACACTCTGCCAGCAACTTGCTGCGATGCCCAAACCCTGCAAAATGTGAAGTCAGTCTTAATTCAGTGTATTCAAAATAGACATTAGTTTACTTGTTTTTATAAAGGACCAGAGCACAAATGGCAGTAAATCCATGAGCCTTTTGGTTTAATCCCATTTCAGACACAAAAAAGATGACCCTGCCTGACAGCCACAAGCTCTCTGGGAAGAGTCAGCTCTTCCTGTGTTTCCCTAACTATAATTTTACCCAGTCATGTGCTGTCATCCTCCAATCCTCCTCGAATGTCACTTGAAAAAAAAAAAATCTGTTGTCAATTACAATGACAATACATTGAAGATGGCTTTCAGAAGAGAATGGCGCTTTATAGCAGCCGTCTGTGACAAATCTGGGTTGGGAGAGAACATTGTGTGTGTCCTAGAGATTATAGCTTTTAAAATAAAAACCTTATTCTCATTCCCTGGGGCTTTTTAATGAATTGCCGCATGCAACAATGCCTTAACCGAAGAATCGGTGATTACCCATCTGACTGCAGCTCTCTCAGTATTTACAAAATAAAAGAACAGCCAGCACCCTAACCTACTTGAAGAGCTCTACTGATGCTAAGGATAGCCTCCACTTTAAAGACAATGAAGTAGTAGCCACCAAAGGAGCAAAAACTTTCAGAGAGGCGGGACATTTTACCATGATTAACATTACTCAGAGGGATGATACACTCACCACTGAACACTGATGCACAACATACAGACTGATGGCAGTAGGTGCCAGGCAGATCCCAACGTGATTCGGACACCTGGATAAAAAGAAATCATGTTTTACACTGCCGGCAAGAGCTAGAACAAGGTCTTGCTGGTATGTCCCAGAGTGAAGTGGACCATGAGGATACGGCCCAGTGAGGGTTACGGGTCTTGAGCCTAGGGCCAGGGATATCCTGTCCCATCCAGACATCTGCTTAAACACATTTCCCTCTCAGATAAATGTGCCGGTTACAGCATTTAACTTTGTGTTTGGCTTAGGTGTGCAAGAGAAGAGTCGGAACTACCATGGCTCCCTCTGCAGTTGCTGAATGAGATTCTGATTACATGGGGCTCCTCTCCCATGTAACACAGGCTCTGCTGCGGATCCCACCGCAGGAAAGCCTGCCTCTCTCCAATGAATATGCAAGGGCCTCTGAAGACTACCGTCCTAAATGAGACACCTCGTTTAAATGCCTCAGGGTGGGTTGTACAAATACTCGCCACAATACCAAGTATTAGTGGAGACCTCTAGCTCCCCTGTCTGTCATAACCACCCTTCCATGCCCATGCATTCACCCTAGACCCTCGGGGGCTCTCCCAGTCCTGTTACAGCCTGTACACACAACCCTAACAACTCCCTTGGATCTGAAAGTATGTTTTATGGCAACCCAAACTGGATTGCTCAGAACAGCCTCTGCACATGTAAAAGAATGCTAATGCATCAGCCTTGCTGTGCATGGGACACAGTGTTCCTCTGCGTTTGCCCAGCATTTCCAGATGCCCACCAGCCCGGCTGGCAAATACCCAGATATCCACTAGCTCATCTCCCGCGTCACTGTAGACCTGGCAGGTCTGCATGCTTTTTCGATGCCCACCCCACATTCATCTTCTCCGGGCTTGGCGGCTTCCAGGATAAATCTGGGTCAACGTCTTTCCATAGGATTTCTGTGCCCTTCCTGCCGTGGCTGGCAGAAGGCAATGTGCCAGGACAGTACTGAAGGGCCATTGATTGATGAGGAAGGACAAGCAGGGAATGAGGGGTTTTGGTTTAACTATGTCGAAGCGGTGCACGAATACACAGACAGTCATCGCTAGCAAGTGTCAGTAAAAAATCAGAGGCTGATGTAAGAAAATCTCTTGTTTTCTCTAAAAATTCCACAGATCCACTTGAATCAGTAGGAAATTCAGTGTTTGCTTTTTTACTGTGGCTAACAGCTACTCAGGTTTTCGTAATTTGAAGCCCTTACTCCTAATATATGTAACAACTTAAGTTTAAAACCATAGTTAGACCAACGCGACACTGAGTGTTGGGAAGCCCACAGAAAAAAAGCCTCAGCCCTATTTCAGCAAGTGTGCAGGAGGATCAGTATGAGTAAAAGCTCTTGCTAGTTCTCTCACGCTTTGCTCTTAGTAATTGGTTGATATTTTGGGGATGGAATAATATGTGGAAGTTGCTTTCAGTAGCATGTGCTGCTAACACTCTTTTTTTTTTTTTTCTTTCAGAAGATCCTTTTGAAGTTAGACACAGCTTCTGGAATCAACCCAGACACTGCTTTTCAAGCCAGAAGCATTTGTATAAGCATCATCAATCATGCCACTGTCTCTTATTGCTACTGTATATTCACTTTCTACCTGGTTTGAATTCCTAATTGGCCCTGCTGCACAACTTACAGCCCTGAAGAAAGTGGTAGAAGGGAGGTGGGGAAGAGTATGACTTCCCCAGCTAGGATCAGGAGGGTTTCTTGCAAATCACACTGATAAAGTCCATTTCCTGGAGAAAACAGACAAGAAGCAGTTGGTAACAGGGTGAGTAAGAGACGGATGCGATGGGGTATGATGTACAAAAGTATGTGCAACTGGCTCGATTATCATCAGAGCAGTTGGCCTGGCAGCTGCTTCTATCATGTGTTTCAGGCTCGTGTACTGTAACGCAAGCACACGAGAAGTCATTTGGACAGGAACGGAGCAGATAATCCAAGAGACAAGGCTGGTTTTCTGATTTAAGTACAGGAGAAGCTCTGAAAAATGCGGGTGATTTTCTGTGCTGTCTACAGCAGGTTTTTTCTTTCCCTGCCTAGGAAACCACTGATGCTCTCCCCATCCTTTATCCCTCATTTACAGCCAACGCTTTGTTACAATAAGGTTCTCTCAAGCTGCCTAAAGCGATGTTAAGTGGGTGGGAGCACCCCCATGGGCTGGTGACCCTGGGCACAGTGATGGGTTTGGGATGTGCCAGGAAAAGGGCTGCCCCCTCTATGCAGCGACGATGTGTCAGATCCCTGCACAGCCTCAGTTACAGCTAATGGAAAGGCAGCTTGGACCTACCTCTCCATCTCAGGTGCAGAGTAAGCATGAAGGGGAGCTCTGTTTGGATATAGTACATTTATTTCATTGTTTTGCATCCCCCTACTGTCCCCCACCCTATTCCCATTAAGCACTCATATATGCTGCTGAAAGCCAGGGCAGCTGTACTCATCTATCAAAGCCTGTCAGCTTGAGAGCATAGGCTCTTCCCATTAATTAAGCAAATGTAATGTGATTAGTTAAGGCTGTAAATGTTTCTAGGCCCACTTAGAAAGCTGCAAAACACTGAGCATCACAACCTCTCATTTTCATGCACTTGTGCTATCTCAGATGCTCCTCTGGGGCTGAGATTTTTGTTCTTAAATTTCTGTGTGTGAGAGAAAATAGGGAGATGTAATAGAAAGTACTAGGAATGGGTCACATCTTGTAGTCCTTAAATTGCTGTTTGAATTATAGGAGTCTGAGGAAGAAATTGATTTCTACACTTTAAAAAAAATTTTCTGCCTACATCTTTTTTAAATGGGTGTAACAAGAAACGCCAAAAGCTGAAATTTTGGTAAGAATCTATACCTCATTTAAGACTTCTACTTGCTTTGATGAAAAATGTATATTACTTAGTAGTCAAGGAACTAAGCTGGGATGCTTTAGGCTGTCAACCTGAAAGCAAATAGAACAGTCATTGGGAAGTTGCTGAAGAAGAGCAAGAAAATTCTTGAAATCCGTTCGAGTGGTATGAATAAGATCTACTTAAGGACTTAAACCTAAAGTGGGATGGAGGTGCCTAAATCTAATACTGCAATGCTGAAAAATCCCTATTCAGCTTTTGACAGACTTTCAGCTTGTGTAAACTCAAAAGGCACCTCTGTGTTTAAAGCTCCCCAGATGTTTACAGTTATCAGTATCTCTGGGTCTCAGAAGTACTCCCATCCCATCCCGGCTGAGCCGCTCAGCATATCGTGTGCATCTACAGCTCTTGGGGATCCAGAAATTTAGCATTCCTTTCCCTAAATCCCTGCAGTGGCTCAGCCTGGTAGGCGTGCACTAAGAATACCTCAGACAAAACGGCTGTGCCTACACAGGCAGCTTAGGCCACTCTCAAGCTCCTGAAAGGATTTCCTAGCAGCTTGCATCCACACGTGGTTCGCAGCAAGTCAAGCCCGATGCCTGATGTCTCACTGTCTGTGCGTTCTGTGCCAGCACTCAAGATCAAAGTCTTGGCAGATCATATACCTTCATGTGGATGTAAAAAATAGCCAGGACTCAAATTATGATAGTCGTTTCCTGAAGCCAAATTAACTTAAATGAACCATTCCACCAAGCCCTAACATCCTCTGTGCAATCTTTTAGACGATCCAAATTCCCAGCTTTGATTCCAGAAATCTGCTGGGGCTTTTTCTCCTTGAGAGAGGAAGAAGCTACCATCACAGCAGGCAAGGCAAGAGCAGGGATGTATGCCTGGTAAGTTCCTCTCCAGCAAAGCGAAAAGCTTTAGGGAGCCTGGGGTAAGAAAGTGCTCCCTGCAATCCCTATCTATCCCTGCTCTCACAAATGTCCTGGGGGACACAGGGAAGAAAATGCTACTTGAAAGCATCTGATGACTCCCTCCCTGAAATGGAACGGCGCTGCAGATAGCTGGTGCTCTCAGCAGGCAGAAGGAAAGGGCCAACAGACAGCACACGGGATGAGGTTCAGCAGTAGCATCTCACAGCCTGATGCTTTCTGAGGGCTTCGTACTCTGACTGCCCCAAACTCTTCCTAGGGACCACTTCTTGTAGAAATGGAAAGGGGAAGAGGAATGTTTCTATGATTATCCTCTCATCTAGATGAACATGTGATTAGATGTGAGGTTTGCTTTTATGGTGGGTCTGTGGTACTTGAGACCAAGACTGGGCCAATCACTGTCAAGACTTGTTTGTACATCTAAAGCCACAAACACACCTAGGCCTCCACCTTTCTCAGACATGGGAATTTTCCCGTACAATTTATGCTATTGACATGCAGCCTCTACCAATAATAGTAGAAACTTAAATATTTTACTCAGAGGTCCCAGGGAGCCTTTCTCATACCTCAGTTTGATGCTGGCACTCAGTTAATGTTGATGTAATGTCTCCTTTAAAAAGATTGTAATTATATTTACCAACACAGTCACCGAAGAGCCATTTATAAATTGTATATATAGTTGCAATTCAGCACATGCTGTGAGTATTTCATTGAGTTAGTCCTAACATCACAAGCTAATAATACTGAAAACAGGGATATGGGTAAATCACAGAGGACACTGCACTCAGTATATAGCTAACAGTGATTAAGTAGTCTCTGCTTTCAGAAGAAAGATAAGGGCCAAAAAGAATAGGTCCCTCGATAACATCAGGTAATTCTTATATATGGTCCTTCATGACACAGGCATAAATCACAATAAAGCCCATCTGCAGATCCAAGGGGTGAAATCATAAATCCTGCTTTATAAATGAGACCTGCACATCTGATAGTGTACATTGTTCCAGATTTATGGCAGCTGTAAATGATGTACTAAGGTTCACAAACCCATTTGCACTCTCTGGCTGGGAAGAAGGGAGGTGAGATTTTTCCAGGGAGGAGAATATATTTTAAGATGTTCTCAGAAATGAGAGAGACCATGTGTGTGAGTGAGAAACTGATGCTTTATGCAGACTTGTCATATCTTGACTTCACACTTGAGGCTCTCTCCTCTGGCCCCAGTTTCTGTAAATCCATGGCACTGCATTATGCCTTCCCCTTTGCTCCCAGGTCTGATGGGGTAAATGCAGATGATAGGGCTGAATGCCCAGCTTTGGCTGGTTGCTGGAGCACATCGGGCTCAAATAAAAACTTTCGTGCTGGCAAGGAGCCCACGCCCTTTCCCATGCTGCAGCTTTGCATGCCAGCTTCTCCTGTCAGCAGCGGGTGAAAGCCAAGTGGTCATTTAAGCAAGCGCAGGGCTGGATGATCCAATATCTTCCCTGGGTTATGGCCCATCTGCTGCACCAAGTTGGCCAATTTGCCCATCTTCTCCTCTGGGCACTCGAGGGTGCATCTCCCCTGGGACAGGCTCAGCTTCCTCTGACCAAAGAGCCACCTCGCGTTTGTAACCCCTGCGCCCTGCTGAAGGCCAGTCACCAAGGCGTCCACAACATGATGCATCTCCCTGGGCTGGTCTCACAATGGCAGGTTTGGGGTTTTGGCTTACCCAGCTCCTTGTGTTGCTGTAGCTCTCCCATGACTGCATCTGGCAGTGCACGCATTTGTCTTTTCTGTTGTCAGGATAAGACAGATTATTTCCCTGGTGCTCTTCTGTGGTTTGACAATGCTAAACACAGGGCAGAGGCTGACTCAGCACATTTTCACATATGTGGCATATTCTTATTTGGACCCTCTCTCCTTCACACCAACTCCTCCGCAGGGGCTAATGAGGAGTAACAAATCCTTGCCTGCACTTCCCTCACACACACTGCTTAAGCCTCAGCCTGTTAAACTGAAGCATTATCTGAAATGTATGACAGATTATTTAATTTTGTGTTCATTGTTGGGACTGGAACCTTGGAAACATCCTGGGTTTCTTAAAACATTTACATTTCATGTTCATTAGGATGTTAGCTCAGACTTTGGCTTCGGACAGAGGAAGGTGGCTCTCCTCACACAGGCTTTTACTGCAAAAAGTCTCTATCCTTCATTTTTAGCAACTTTACCGTGAACTTCCAGTACACTTTGCAGCTGAGGTTAGCGCAATCCAGCAGCACTAACTTCTCTCTCTGTTTCAGTATTACAGCTACACTAAATTTACATTTCTATATAATTGAGTCCAGCAGCTTTGCTTCTTTCAAAGCAGTTGGAGCTCCCAGGCGTCAGCTTTCTGTGATTCCAAATGTCATCTATGTAAAGTTCAGTACCTCCTGAACAATCAAATATGTTGCTGTATTTTCCTGAAAAAGACCTCAGGGAATGAATGTAACCGAAATGTCAGTCTGAGGAAGAAGTGTCTCCCAAATGGTGAATGGAGCATGTAGAAATACAGACTTTGTTTCTCTAGGGGCACCTCCCAGATATCTGATGATGCACATGAAGCTATTTGCTATCTGTCAGCTCCCAAGAAATCTTTCTTTTGAAGCTAGTAAAAAACAGTTTCTTTTATTACAGCTCTCTCTATTATTTACAGGTATACATAAATAGAGCATTCCAGCTTTTTAACATTGCTCCCTAAGATGACTGCATCTGTGCAGTCCCTCTGCCTGTTTCTCTGTCTGCCTGTGGTAATCTGAATTTCTTGGACATATAAACATATTAGGCAGATGAATGGAGGCCTCAGAGAGAAAAAGTTTCCGTAAGCTCAATGTGGAACTCCATGGCTGGAGAGAAGAGAAAATTATTAATGCCTCTACCAAGGGAAAAGCAAGGACCATCTCATCCGCTTGGTGGTAGCTAGCAGCCAGCTAGCCCTGTGTAGCTTTGGATTAGCCACATCCCATGCTGGCTTTTGACCTGCCAAGAGCTAAAAAAGATGATGGAGAGTGGGGAGGCAGCTGGGAAGTTGGCTTAGAGGCCACATCAAGAAGTGAAGTGCCCAAACACATGGGAAAGGAGAGACAAAAGCATGGGAAAGAAATCACAGAGAGGGGTGAGGAGCTGGGTATGCTCTTTGAGATGTCCCAGGGAACAGCAACAAGGACATCAATTATTGCAGTGGGACAGTGCAGGGGGCATGGACCATGAATCCTGGTGGGTTTGCTGCTCATGGAAGACTTACCTCAGTGGTGATGCGCGTGTGATTCCATTGCCTCATTAACCCCTGTACCCGGATTCAAAGCCCAAAAGCTAGCAATGTCCCAGCTGCTTTCAGGGCAAACTGTTTCTTCAACCCTTTCCATGGCTCCTGGGAGGAAGTCCTGCGTGCTACCAGTGCTCCTCAGCCTCCTCTTTGCTGCTGTGGGCACCCGGTTGACACCTGAGAATCCTTGTAAAAATGGCGGCAGGGTTTTTTTGCATTCAGAAGGTTTATAATATGTTTGTCTCCTTTTGACGCTCCCATATCTCATTTCAGTGTTTCCATACTGTCCATAGCTTGCCCTTTCCCCAAGTCAGACGAAAACTATTAGAACTGTCAAGCAATTCAGAATCAGTTACTGTTACAAATAAAGCTGCTTTCTGACTGCCATCTTCATTAGTTTTGCTGGCACTCGCAGCTAAGTGGGACAGAACAACACAGGGTCTAAACTAGTTGTCTTCCGTATTTCCAGAGTTTAAAATACAGGAGGGCTTTTAACTGTTCCTTTGCTACACTTAGATTATTATCTCATTTTGTTTTATTAGAAAGGTCTCCAAATGGCTTGCTCAGGGCCAGCAGTTGTAGCCGAGGCTTGCCTTACTGCCTGAGCTCTTGCTGATCAGCCCCCTGCAAGGCAAACATTTGCCCAACTTCATCTTGCTTGCTGCAGCAGCTTTAGAAGGTCCCAATCTCAGTAGTAACCTTAATGCTTTCAAGACAACATTTCACGGACTAGTTTTGCCCATAGTCCCCCAGCTGGAACACATGGTAAGAGCAGCAGGGCTGGTGCAAACGCTACGCTGAAAGGGTCAGCAAGTGCAGGGGTGGTTCTTTGATGAGCAAAGTGTTGCTGATATTTCTAGTAGGTGCTTGTCACAGTTGGGAGGTTAAGGAGGATGGAGATGTGTCCTGTGGATTAGGAAACGTGAGGAAAGGAGGAGGACTTTGCAAGTAGCTGAAATGGCAGCTGTTGGAGGCACAGGGCAGGTCCCCGTTGCGTGCCCACAAGTAGCACCACTCTGAGTCATGGCCGGGGACTGTTTGTTTAAGTTGCAGTTTGAAGTTGGCTGAGGGAAGCTGTGGGCAAAGCTCTTTTGTTTAGATGCTGGCTCAAGGCCTGCCTGGACTGGAGCTGAGCAGAGCTGGCCAGGGAAGCTGGGCAGCCTTTATGCCTCCGGCAGGCCACCACCTACAGCTGACAGGCACCACCTGTGCTCTTCAGCACTATAAAGCTGGGCGAAGGTGGGCTCTGTGATCCCAAGGGGGCTGTTACTTCCCATGGGTGTTCATCTGAACTGTTCTTGCTAGAAATCAAGAGGATAGCAAGTGTTGTGCTTTAAGGGCTTCTTATTATCAAAACTTGAAAAACAGTGTTTCCTGCTCGTCCCCCTCCCAACATCCCTGCCCACCACCGCTCTCCCGGTGCAGCAGGGATAACTCAGGTTGGCACCTCTCAAGACTTTTTCACATGAACTTTAAGCCTGTGGTTTAAGACTTCCTCACCCACCAACCTCTGCCTCCACCCAGTTTGCCGGCAGCAGTCACTGCTCATCCTCCCAAGGCAGGAAAGGATGGTTGGAGGTGGGATACATTACAGTTTTAGATTATAATTGATCTTCAAAGTGCACATTTAACACTGCTAACCCACTTCAAAGAGAAGCGGTACCTTCCAACCACCCTCCTCCATAGCATCTGTCAGCTTTCTTGCACTGTTATTTTCCATGAAGATTTGTTCCACAGACTTAGAGATGTGTTGAGCATCTTAACCCTCCTAGATTTCCAGGGTTTCCCAGTCTTCAGCTATCAGCTGCCTGAAACATGGCCTGACCTGTTGGCTTGGCTCCCATACCCTGCTTTGATGGATCTGTTCAGCTTGTCCCTGATGACTTGGATACAGTGGCTCTTCCTGATATTATGAGCTGGCGAGTATGGGAGCACCGGACCTGACAGCTGTGGGCACTGTGGCCATGACGGAATAAACAAAGACTCTTCTGTTTCAAAGGCTGCCAGGCTGTCAATCTTCAGGCGGGCAAAGGATCGCTCACTGTTTCCTTCCCCTCTTGCTCCTTAAATGAATACAATACTCCATTTTAAATGTGCAAAACTCGCCTTCCTCCCCTACAATTGAGCATCTGGGAACTTAAAACGGACTCCCCTACTAAATAAAAAGAAGCAGCTTGATTAGTTTTATGGCAGCAAAAGTGGGTTAATCGCTAAAACTCCTTCTTACACTGTCATGTTTCAGATAAATGGGTTTAGCACAGCAAGCAGCCAAAGGGCACACATTAGTGGCTCCTTCTGCAGCAGAGGGGGAGAGCATGCTCAGCAGATCATCCCTCGGAGGCACCAGCCTGCTGCCTGTGAAGTTGGTGGCAGACTTCCCACTGACTTCAGTGGAGCTGAGATTGTGCTGTAAATAAATGTATCTGCTTCCAATGGGTACAGGAGACAGATCAAACACGAGTGAGCTTTTCTTGTATCTAGTAAGATCTTTTTTCCTCTATTTCCTCCATGGATTTCTACAGCATTAAAGAGAAAGTGATTTTAAAATTGCATTTACCTAAAGCCTCTGACCATATGCAGCCATACTGCCACATAAAAAGCATGTGTATTCTCAGATCCTATTGGAAACAAAACTATGCTTCAGTTGTGGCACGTATAGCACCTGGGTACAGCCATGTCCACTCTGGCTCCACCTATGCTAGCCCTAGCTCAAAAGTGCCAGTCGCTGCTGGGTGTTTGCACCCTCGAGCCACAGATAATTTAGGATAATTTTGTTAGTCTGGAAGCAGGATTTAGACTATGTTACATGATCAGGTGTATCCTGGATTTGTTCACACAGCAGTTGCAGCAGTAAAAAGGTATGACAGCCCTGGGGAATAGGAAGAAGTCAAGGAGGGAAATGAGTATCACCTCTCAGGCAGGAGAGAAAAACACACCAAGGTTCAGTGTAATCACTGGGGTTTGGCTAAAACTTTGTGGGGGAAACTGTAATATAGAAATATAGAACAGTATGAGCTTTTTTGATGCCCAACCTATTGTTGGTATTAGGTAAAGCTGTTGTGCAGTTTACTACGTTGGTAAATAGTTAGTAACTAAATATTTGGAAGTATTGTATTCCATTAGCATATTGCTACAAGCCCTTCAAAAGCTGTTTTAGGCAGTATCAACAAAATGCAAGGTAGTTTTCCATTTCTTGAGTGAATAACTGTACCCCTTCCTCCAGAACAAATATTTGGGTGGATGGCTATAGGATTTGATTTGTGACATTTCATTGACAGAGTCATTTACTCCTGCGAAGCAGAGTTACTGTTCACGTGCGTTATAAGCACAGCAGAAACTCATAGCAGTTTGGTGCTTACTGGTTTCAGTACAGGCTACTCTTGTGTTATGTTGTTTATCCATTCCTCTGGCAAATTCTCACCTAAAAACAAGATGCACAAAATCCCTGTGATTCTCGTGTCTTGTCAGTTCCCCACCAAGTCAGCCACCAGCAGCCCCTTTCCTACAGCATGCTGCTCCCTTGGGAGGTTTTCCAACCAACCCTGCTTCTGCTTAACCCTGGAGATGTCGCCGAACCTGGAGAGGCAGCTGTGGCACAGCCATACTGTCGTCCCCTTCTTCACAGAAAGCAATAAACAAAATCTCTACTTTTTACTTACTGTAGCAAACAAACAATTTCACATGCATGAGAAAGAGAATACATTTGGCGTGGTTTTTGTCTTCAGCAAAAGCATTCACACCAGCTGCAACCTGCAGCTCTGCTCCCAAGCCCTGCACAGCTCTTCCCTTGTACCCTCCTTTCACAGTACCGGAGCAGGGAGATGCTGCATAAATCTACCATTAGAGCAGCTCTCTGGGCTGGTAGGAACTGGCAGATGGTTGCTCTGAAATATTTCCAAAAAGAGGGAAAAAACAAGAGCCTCCCAACCCTCTGCAAGTCCTTTGTTACAGCTGTATCAGTAAGGCAGAGTGCTTGAATGAATCAGGGGAAGCAAACGAGGCAAAGAGCAGGATTAGGTTACAGTAGACACTGAGGTCTGAAATCAGAGTCCTCGATGCAAATTTTTGTGTAATCTAAGTTTCCTTTCTCTTTCCCAATTGCTCAGCTGTTGCCCCTTTTACAAGAGGATCAGACCCAAGCAAATATGAAGCAGAAAATCCTTGTGAGTTTTTCCAGGTATTGATGTTTCTTTTTCAGCCATGGCATTTGGATTTCTTATTTCTTCACTTACCGTTTGGGTGAAATGAGGCAGCTCATCCTAGCAGTTGGCACAGGAAATGGGGAAGCCTCATCTCTGTGCTTCAACTTCTCACTGTTCAATTGCGTGAACGCCGGTGACACTGTTAGACACCCCTGGTGTCACAGGGACTCTCACTGAGGTTGTCTTGAGACAGCATCACGCTGCCAGCAGGTTTCAGGTGGAAGAAACAAAGCTGCAGGCTCCAGGGCGGAGGGGACCTGTAACAAACCTGGTGCCTCCTCTCCTTCCCCAGTCTCACACACAAAATGGAAGTCAGGGAGTTGGGGCGGGTTGTGGTAAATATGATGTCCCCCTGAAGTGGTATGATCAAAGCAATAAAATTATCGTTGGGGCCAGTAGCACCAACCTGTCATAGATCTACTCCTTCTATAGGTAACGTTTGCATTGCCCAGTATATGTGTATTCCCTCTAACAGGTTACATGAACTGGCCAGGAAAGGCCTCCATACAGGTTTACCAACAAATGCTCGGTGCACCGACCTTCTCCCTCCCACCTCCATCATACTATAGGTAAACCACCCAGGTTCTGGCCCCAGTTCTTCACTGCCTCCTATTTTTGGGCAAGCAAATGGGTGCAGCTCAGCATATTGCACAACGCTCATTCCGTCCTGGTAATGCAATTATAGCAGTTGCTGCTCTACTCACAGCTGCACAAACTGTGCACAGAGTGAGGGACAAAGCATGTGCGCTGCAGTGGAGGGTCAGGTTTGGGGCTTTGAAATCCTCCAGCACAGCTCCAATCCTACCTGCTGGTGACCTGCACGTGATGGTTCCATACTGGGCTATCAGGGCAGGTGGGGGCCGCATAGGAATGTGACGCTGGCCCCCATGCACAGGGGCTGCTGAGCACTCGGCAGATGACATGGGTTCAGGTAGGTGGGAGTCCAGGGAGCATCTGTCAGAGCCACCAAAGTCTGCTGTAGGAGTAACAGTATTGCTGCTCTTAATTAGGGTTGGCATCGCTGCTTCGTGGCGAGCATCCTTGCCGTGTCCACACTGCTGCTGCTTTCATCATCTCCTCCATGCTCTTGCTTTTCAGTGTATTTATTATTTCTCTCCATTTCCAGAGCATAGTTATACTGAATATATTCCAAAGCTCACAATAAAGCCCTCCCTGTCCTCAAGGCTTGTCCAGTGTTGATCTTCCCAACATTTTCCCTGGCCTCAGGTTAACTCGTGCATTGCCAGGATCTCTAGACCATTGATGAAGGAGGTGCTTTAAAGACTCCATGTCTACTGAGTGCTTTGACTTCTAATATCTCTCAACCAATTTGAAGTGGATATGGAGCTATTATAGCCCAGAAAAAAAGGTTGTTAGCAGCGTTTTTCTTCTGAAGGAGCAAATATCAAAACATTGTGCCTTCCTAGCCCCAGGAGATACAGAGATGTCACATCTCTTTGGGAATGGTATTATGCCACAGACAAAAGCTATTTTAGCTTCTCTTTCTCATTTTTTAATGATATTAAACAGCGTTCTCGCTCTCTTCTTGCGGACATTCTGGCTAATTCATATCTCACTGTAAATCAAAAGCATTTCCACTAATCTCAGCAAAGACTGACTCAGTGAAGAGTAGGATTTTGGCCAGGTAATTAGGGCATGAAAAATAATAGCATGGTCATGAGGCTTCAAAATTTCTCTGCACTATTTTCACAATAATCTCTCTGCAGAGATGATCAGGCAGCAAGAGAACCTGCTTAATACTTAACTAAAACCAATATCCCTCCCCTATGTAAAAGCCATGTTGATACCCAAATTAAATAACCAGAAGTCACTTTTAGATTTGCTACTTCGTTACACTGATATTTGTGCTGATAAAAACAAGATCTATTCCAGCACGTTTTTATCCTGCTCTTCATCAGCAGAGGTCTGATGGTGTCTTCTGATAATTTGCAATATAAAACACCAGACTCTTCAACTTTCAGCCACGTTTTCTTTTGAAAACAGGCTTATGCAACAGCACCGTCTGTCATCCTCGTCCTTCTCCTCCCAGTCCCATCACTGTCAGCTGCATCATCCAAATTTAAACCAGTTGAGAGGGGAAGGGAAATAGAGACCTGAAATGTTATCGAGTGTCCACAGATTTCATGAGAGTGGAGAAGACAAATGCTGTTAAGGACCTCAGGTTGCCGCACAGGGTGGAGGGAAAGGTGGGATGGAGATGACCCTTTCTAAACCTGGAGAGCCCACGCTGGAACTCTGCCTCTACACAAACCCATGGGAACAACATGTCTGTGATTACATCGCTTGAGCTTTGATGTCTCTGTGCACGGCTTTCTTCCCATCCTGCTTAACTTACTAGCTGAGGAGGCATCCTCCTAATGTAGACTATAAACGCACATCCTACATCAACCTAATGTAGGCTATAATCTCTATTATTTCTACAGGTCACTGATGGGATCATGGGCAAGTGAGTCCATTCCCCTGGGTCTCTGTTCCCCCGGGTCTCTGTTCCCCCACTTTCCTCCCCCTTCAGAGCAGCAGTAATAGCCCCTTCTTCCCTTTTCTACCCTACAGCTGTGAGGAGCATAAACACAGAGAATATTGTGAGCGACCCTAATCTACCACCTCTCTTGCCTCCAATCCCAAATGCATTTCTATGCTTACAGCAGAAATGTCCAAATACCCTTTCACTGTAAGACCCCTCTTACGAGGTAAAGTATCCAACAGCGCCTGAACTAGCATGCACAACCCTGCACAGACCACGTTGTCCAAGCAGGTAAGTGCATATGCTACAGGCCTTTTGGGACCTATCCTTTACAGAGCAAGTGCATTTTATATGATGCTTATACATGTCAGCACTTCACACTTCCTCCTCCTCCCCCCTGCATTAGTAAGCTTGAGTTAGTAATTCACCATTGCTTTGACATCTGGCAGTACAATCAAAGCAAAATTTCACTTACCGAGGCTGCAAGGCAAGCAAATCTGTGTTTCCTTGCAGCTTTGTCACCTCATCCTGTTTCACAGCAGAAAATTCATAGCTGCCCCTGTGACAAGGTTCTTCTGCTACTAAGGGGATGGTTCCATATCAGGATTGCTCCAGCAGCAAAGCCAGTATATGAGGTTCGTCTGTGTTCAAGCCCTCACCTATGGGTGCTTCACCCCTTTCAGGGGTGCTATCTTGATTTTTTCTGTGGTTATGCCCTCAAACTTCTTTGAAATAGACTTGCTGCTGAGGAAACTGTAATGTAGCATGTCACACAGATTCAACTACTCTTGTCAAACACATAAGAGTACCTCTTATTTTATGCTATAAAATACTAATGAACACAGTGAAGTCTGGACTTCAAAAATAATTTAAAAAAAAATGTGATGTGGTTTTTTGTATTTTTTGGATGGAGGAGGGGCTGATTCAGCTTGTAGTAAATTAGGGTTTATTCTTATGCTTCCTACTCTATAATAAAGTATCTTTATTTCCAGACCAGAATGTGCACACAGGAACTTACTCTGCCAAGCACAGATTCGTCAAGCTGAGAGGGACACAAGAGGCTCTAATAAGGACTAAGCTCAACCCTTCCCACCATGTTCATTCATAGCCGGGTTGTTAAGTGGCACTAAGTCAGGAGACACAGTTGTCCACCAGCACAACTACATCTGACCCTGCCCCAGGAGCTATCCTGGTTAATGCCCCAGAGAGGTAAATCCTTCGCAGCAATATGAGAAGGTCAGTGGAGGAACGAGGCAACATATAAAACAGCTCTGTATCTGACAGGTGATTTGTTGGGATTTGGCATCACTTTTGTTGAAAATGAAATAGCGATTTTGGCGATAGCTGCCCTACCACACTGTAAGAAAAAAAACCCTTGAAATTATATCAGAAAAACAAAGCTAGATACATTTTTTATTTCCTCCATTACCAGTCTTTCTTGGGATCTGGCTGATTTTAATTGCTTCCTCTTCCCCACCCATGCCATGTCTTATTTCAGTCCATTTGATGCTGAGCAGTGTGGTACTCCCACTAAGGGGCAGGACCAGGCTCTTACCTTTGCTGTATAGCTGTCAGTGCCGGCTCTGTGTTTTTCTTGCTTTTCATATTATCTGCTGCCTGTGCTTTGGATTTCTTTTCCCCTCTTTGTTCCCAAATGCTGCAAGTACAAACCAGCTATCTGTGATCTTACAGTCACTCCTTCATTTACAGAGCAGGCACCAACACATCTCTGAGATCTGTCTGCATCATCCAAGGAAAAATCAATTCCAGACATATTGTATCAATTTCAACACTTCGTAGGAACTGGCAGAGTTTAAATCTCTTAGCTCTGTATGTCTTGAATCAACTTTGCCTTTCTTTCACGTAGATACAAAGGCAGAATAATCCTCCTAACTTTGAGGGAGTTAATTCAAGTGTTCATCTGTCTAAAGAAATGGAATAAATATGTTGTTCCCAATTCACATACTTTTTCTGAGGAGAGGGGAAGAGATGACCACTTGCTTTTGGAGGCCAAATTTTGATAATTCTAATGAGCATCAGCTAATTTTACCCTAGTACCACATTCTCCAAGGGAATCACAATGGAGCAAAAGCTTAATCTTGTTCCCATTCATGTCTAAAAAAATTCCCATTGGTTTAAATTAGAGTATGAGTGATCCTAAAATATGAGTCAGAATTGCACAACCCAGCTTTCACTGGGTCAGGCTTGAAGGGTCTCTCTTAAACCACAGTCCAATCCATACTCACCCAAATTCCTCACATGCAAAAATACTGGTTTACCAAATGAGGCCCCAAACCATGACTCATTCCTTCCTTAATCAAGCTCCAACTGCAATACTGTAAATATTACCTAGGGAGTTAGAGATTTGTTCTCTCACCCCTATAGCACCATCACTTTTTTCCTTCCCTTCCTTAAGACTTCTACTCTGCAAGCTCCCACACTTTGCCCTGTGCCTTTACAGAAACAGCAGAAGCAATAAACTTTCATTTCCCTCTACAAATATTATGAAACTGCTTAATTATTAAAATGTCTGTGTTGTTTCATTGGAGGGAAAAAGTCAAGCCCTGCATGTTCTAATTGTTTGTTTTCTTCTCAGCTTCCTTGGCATAGGGTTCTTTTTTTTTTTTTTTTTTTTTTTTTTTTTTGAGCTTAAACAAACATTTCTCCAGACTCAGCATTCAAAAAGTTCCTGGTAAATTAAACCACTTGAGGCTCTGACCAACCTGAATCTTTCAATGGAGATGTGACAAGAGGAGGCGATCTCATTTTATGGTAACATGTCTGTAGGACATCTGTGAATCTCTGAAACTGGAAGAATGCAGTTTGCCCTTTAAATCCCAAGAGTTACAGTCAAAACCTTCTCGAATCTGTAGCTAAGCTACAAGCAATGTGTTGCAGAAAGCATTTTCTAATCAAGACTTAGCTAATGCTGTAATAACCCATGTTTCATGAGGTCTTTGTGGTTGACAGGCCTTAGCATGGGGCTTTCTGCACAGAGGCAGCTGCGCAGGGAGGCTGTGCAGGCAGGGCTGCCTTCCCGCACCTCGCCATGAGCACCCCTCACAGCAGTGATGCAGGATATCAGCTCCTGTCTGGAGAAGCAGCGTCCTGCCAAAGAGCTCATGCTCTTGCTTCCAGCCCCAAACCCCTCCTGCTCTTGCTGGGAGCTGCCCACAGGAGCTGCAGGCAGGGGAGAGCTCTCAGTTTCCTCTCTTGATGAAAGCTGCCAGCATTAAGGTTGAGCCTCCCTCTCTTTCTGGATTTTCAAAGCCCCTCGGGCTGTGCCCCAGCAGACTGGCAGCACAAACACTGTGATTCCAGCGTATCTGAAGCCACCATACAGGGGATCTGAGCATGCTTCATAGCTCTGGTCCAAGTGTCAGCCAGCCTGGGCAGGGTTTCCAGACGCACACAAGTTCAGGACAAATAGCCAAACTCTTTTTTTCAGCCTGGAGAAAGTTAGCTTTGTGAAATGTGTCCAGTGAAACCTAAGCATATGGTGGCTTTAGCTGCAGAGAACCTCATGTGCATAATCTGCCTTCCCGCACTGCTGTTGGTGACAGCTGGGAGGTCACTATCATTATCCTGAATTTGGATGCTGAGCGGCAGTGAGCACTTGTCTGTTCGGAGCAAGAGAGAAAATTCATTTGCAACCAGCTTGTAGCTTAATGTCTTCAGAGTGTGCCTGCCCCTTTGCGCTTATAAGGACCGTGCACTGGGAGATCAGGCAGAGGATTAATGAAGTGGATACTCATCTCCTCATCTATTGAGGTTTTGTTAAAGATGAGTCAGTAAACCCGATTAGTCAGCGGGATGTCCAGGAGGATTAATTTGGGATTGCAGATAGGCTGGTAAAGAAATGCTGAGTTTCTCCTCCTCTGCTGGGGCTGTGATTTGGGTGTCATACATGTGGGACATGGTGCAACCAAGCAGCTAGTCCATCAAAGAGGTTCTCAGCAGTAAGTGGGATGAGGTGGATTACTCTCTAAGCTATGAGGAAAAACAGAAGGGAGGACACTTTATTGTTTCTTTGTGCTGTTTGCTTGCTATTTTATCAGAATTGCAGACCCTTTCTCTATTAAAGAATTATTTATCTGTGCTCTAACTTGGACTCTTGATAAGACTAGGGAATTTTAAATCAGAGAGAGTCATGCTTGAAGGGGCCATACAGTTTCACAAACTTCTGCATCAGAGTTAAGTCCAGTTCAGTTATTTGTGAAGTACCACCCAAAAGATACTAAAGGGAGCCAAGATGGATACAGATTTAAGGCCAAGAAGCCAGAGGAGTTGTCCTGGTCCTACCTGCCAGAGGCAGAGCACATCATCCAGCGTACACTACTGAGATTATAGCAATGCAAATTTTTCCGGACCAAGAAGCTTGGTGGATGGCAGCAGAGTGGGAAGTGCATAGTGTGCATTTCTGAGTACATCCCTTTAAACTACGCTCTTGTGTCAGTCATTCCCTTGAAGGGTAGTAGCACTGGAGGAGATAACGTGATGGACACTACAAGTCAGTAGGCACCTCGGTGTTTCATGAGCGTCTCCCAGGATGACAGTTCGTAGAAGGACTTACTGTACCCAGGACTTTCTGTAATTAATGATTAGGTTTTCCAGTAAAGTCCAGTTATACAGACTACATACAATAAAGTGTGGTGTGGTGATCTCTGTGAGAGGACATGGCACACTCTGCTTCAGAATTTGTCCTTAAAATGTCCAGCATCTTCAGACAGACAGAACAAGGGCTTCCCACCTGGGTTTTACTCTGCTCCTGCTCATAGTTACTAAAGATCCTTTAAAGTGGGTAACGTTACCTGCTCTCAGCTGTGCAGGCTTACTGTGCAACCAAGGTAGTGTAACATGGAGCAGCAGGATGGCATAGGGAGGAGGTTTTTTTTAATTTTTCACTTGTTAATGACCCATACAGATAATTTCAATCATTTGTATAATTGTGTTTAGACAGAATGTGTCGATGTTTTGCTCTCTTAAACCCAGATGGCTTTTTTAGGATAGGTTAATACTCTATTTCAGTACTTTACCGATGCTCGAATGAACTGATCACAGAATCACAGCATGGTTTGGGTTGGAAGGGCCCTTAAAGACCACCCAGTTCCAACCCCCCGCCATGGGCAGGGACACCTTCCACCAGACCAGGTTGCTCCAAGCCCCATCCAGCCTGGCCTTGAACACTGCCAGGGAGAGGGCAGCCACAGCTTCTCTGGGCAACCTGTGCCAGTGCCTCACCACCCTCACATTGAATAACTTTTTCCTTATACCTAATCTAAATCTATGCTCTTTCAATTTTAAAGCCATTACCCCAGAGTAATGATAACGACTTCCAGAATACAGTGCAAAATCAGAAGAAGCCCCTCCAAACCATTTGCCATCATCTGTCAAACAGAAGTATTTTCCATAAAATCTGGAGGGGTACAGAACTCTAAAGAAGAGATTTATAATTACGTGGTGTTCCTTCCCAGAGAGGAAAGGAAATTTTCTGGGTTAGCACAAAGGTTTAGAAAACAGAGGACTGAAACACGGTACTCTACCCTGATGTCTTCCCACAACAGTCCCTGGAAGAAAGTTTCATTTATGAAGCATTGAGCCTGCAAATTAAATTAGTTATGTTGTGTGATCTGTGCATTTAAGAATGGGGTCACTTCTCACATGTATGTGTGATGCCGCAGCCTGCTCTTAGAGAAATAAGTAACGTTCTTGGACCAAAATGGTTCAGTGTTTCTGCTTTCCACGTCTTGCTATTGTGCAGATATTAAAGGATGGAAGAGGTGTGGCATACATTGTTTACTGTGCACTGCAGAGAAGCTCTTCCCAGTCACACAACCAAGTATAAAGCTAAATTCAAATGAAAAGCAATCAATTTGAATAAAGAGAAATAAAAGGTTGCAAAAGATAACACTTCATTAGATCTGTTTTACTTCCATCCACAGGTCTGCTCTCCTTTTCCCAATTCCCATTCTTGGCTGGTGAGGGGTTGTTGGGTGATAGAGCGACTGTTATAGTTTAGCCCTGGGTATGGGCTAAATGTAGACACTGGAAAACACAGGGGTACCTTTTTCTGTTGCCTGGACTGTAAAACACCATGAAATCTGGTAAGGAAACGCTGGTCTGCTGGTGCCTTTCCTAGCAGCGCCACATGAAAATATCCAAAAGGTGGAGGGTTAGAATTGCTTCTTGCAGCTGCTGCCCGTTTTCAGAGGGCTGGTGCCCAGGGCTGGCTGGCAGCTGATGGAAACAGGTATGCATGGTATGAAGCCCAGCAGCTGGTGCTGAGGGGAAGGTGTCACCTGTGTGGGGGACAGGTAAAATGCCAATGGGTCAGTTGGAAGGGTGGGATGGCATGTGTGCATTAAAGGATGACTGAAGTGGAAGAACTTTTTGAATCATCATTTCTCCCTGAACAGAAGTTCTTTGCTAAGCAGAGGAGGTGGAGATGGAATTCAGGATGAATTTTGAAACCGTTCTTGTCCACAACAATGCAACAATAACCAGGTTATTGTATTTCCTCTCATGCTCCTGCCCATGGTGATCTTACTTGGCCACCTACTGTTTGGGGCCTTGTGTCTAACATTGCCTGAAAGGTGTTCAGGGCTCTGAACACACCTGGCTGTTGCATAAAGTCCCTAGCTACTTTAAACTATTATTAATTCAAGACCAGCATGAGGAAGAACTGATTCAGTCTGTTTTTCAAATGGAAAAGAGTCTCTTTACCTGACAAGTCTAAGCAGATCACCCTTCTGCTGAGAGGAGGAGAGTAAAACCCGGTGTATGTAACTGGAGAGCATACACAGTCCTAGTGACCTCCTGGGAAAGATTTTGAATTGAAACTGGTGGTGTTTGTCCAGAACTGACTATGTCAACAGAAATGCACTTATTTTTCTCTGCTGCTTTTTAAAAGATCTCTTTTAATTACCTTTGTTTGAGATAGCAGTTGATAGCATCTAACAGCTGAACAATCCTCATCATCACCTCTGATTAGAAGAGACTAGACAGGGTGGGAAACTTGAAGTTTTGCCTTATTTGCTTTAGAGCTTTTATTCTGTTTTATGCTTGATGCAAAGCCCACTGGAGTCCAACTGAAAGTTTCCATTTCTTTTAGGTTTTAGTTCAATACCTTTGCCAATAGCCATTTAGTCACAGCCTGACTGCTAGCATATGTAATCAAAACAAGTCTTGCAACTACATGCTAAACAGTATTTGTGGACAGCAGGGACTCAGCACAGACTTCCAAGTTAGAGAAAGAGGCTCTCTAGGCCTCTCCTGGGGTATTTTGCCAGGGTAAAAAGAGCGTCATGAGTGCTCAGCTGGTGGCGTTGATCTGGCACAATCTGTCCAGATAGACTGATTCTAAAATGACCTGAAAGCAGCAAACTTTCCCCCAACACACCTGTTCTTGCTTGGACCTACAATAACTTGGGAATGCAGATTGTTAGAGCTGAGGAGTACCGTCTCTGAAAACCAGAAAGCTTTTTTTTTTTTTTTTTGTCCATTGCAGCCATGTTTTGTTACAGTCATTTAAATAGATGAACTCCTGCACACACAAAGTTGTTTGCTCTATTTATTTTTTCCCCATGTTTTCATGTGTATTAACTTACTCCCTGCAGTCCCAGTGGAAGAGAAATCAAGCATCTCCTCATTAAAATTCAAAGCTATTAATTTTGGCATCCTCTGTGTAATAAGCAGCTTTATTTCAGATTGCACATAGCCTACATTTTGCACCACAGACAGTTTTACAGAATAAAGCATGAAATATAGTGGTCAGCAGTAGAGGCAAAGAAAAGATGAGAGGACCTCGTTGAACCTTTCAGAAACTAGGTTTTTTTTGGGTAGGAGGTACAGCAGGACTACACTGTCTTTGTCTTTGTGCTTGGTATTAACAGAACAGGGGGTTTAGAGTCAGAGTTTTTATTAGATTCTTTCCCCTACACTAACAATAGCAAACATACAATTGAGCTCTTGAGTTTTGTGTAAAATGACTAACCACTGATCACATCTTTAGAAGTTGTCCTTAATGTTTATCAAGTATGTACCTTAGAAAGAAAACAAGACTCAGGTGGCTTGGATCATGACAGGAATCACTTAATTAAGGGGAGATTTAAGGGAGAGAGAGAACTTGCTGGTAAATCAAATCTCTGTTTTGGAAGAGAGGGGAAATACAGAGAAGAAATTGTATGTTTAATTTTTTCTTATTTTGCTGGAGCAGAGTTTCCATCTGCATGTGTGCTCCCATGTAAACTCTTCATTCTAGTTGCTTCTTTGCACAAAGCAAACATAAGTAACTGAAAGGTTTGCAAGTGTATTTGGTAACAGTCTTCCTGTCCTGTACCTCATCAGTCAATGAAATATTGACATTTGTGTGCAGCAAATCAGAATATCAAAGTGATCTGTAAACGAACATCAGCTCTTGCTGATTACAGTGCTGTTCTGTAACTTCTCCTAAGCTTCAGTCATTCTCCTGTTAACTTTGTATGAAGAAACCATGTGACAGAAATAGATATATTTATTGAAACCTCATACTGTTTTTAAGCTGAGGGCACTATGACTCATTCTCACCTGGTTCTTAGATGTTGTCACTCATCTGTAAAGTTGCTCTCTGAAAACCACTTTGATATCTGTTGCACTTGATATGGCTGTTCTCAACTTTTGTTTTAGCACTGAATTATCTATGGCAAGCTAACTAATAAGTAGTTATCATAATATATGATAAGTTTTCCTTTGTCTTTATGGATAATACAGACTGCTCCTCAAAACGCAGCTTCCAGCTTTTTGATTGACTCTCCAGTTTGTTGGCTCCCATGTGATTCTCCAGATGTAACATGTGAGTCACTGTTATCAATTTCAGATTAGTAGGGAGATTACTCCTGATGAATGCAAACCATTCTTGGCATTTAAAGATTTCTGTTTCAGAATGTGGATTATCAGTTTCACAGTCTTCTGAGCTATTATCCCTGTGTCTTCTCTTGTGATTTGTGATATACAAATGCAAACTACTGTGATAATAGGCTTTTGCAGGAGTGGCCTAACAATGGCAGGGTTCCTGCCTTGCATATTCTTTGTCATAGCATTTCACATCTGCACGTAGTATGTTATCCTTACCATAGTTCACAGACTATGCCCTTTCTCAGCCCTTTGTTTTTATTTTTCCTTGGAGAATACCTTCAGTTAGTGAAAAACAACAGTTTATTTTGGATTTGATTAGTATCTCATGAGAAGACTTGAAGAGGATGTAACACCCTCTTGAGGAGACTGTGATGCAAACAATAACCTCTCTGAAACAAAAATGTTTTCTGTAAACCAACATACATTCCCCTTTGTAGGATGCTGGTTGGCTTGAAGCTTGTCTTGGGATTTAACAGAAGTTTCTTCTCATGTAGTTATTCAGTGGATAGGAAAGAATCCAGAAGTGTTATTGTTTATACTATGACCATGCTTTATCATTTGGAATAATTTCCAATGATGCTGAACCCGTGGTATTTCACTTGTCAGTATTCAGACCTGGAATATGATTGCAGTTTTAGGAAGCTCTTAGAGGATGACATAGTCATTCTGGAGTGACTGTAGGTGACAACTGGATCTTTGAATGCTGCATCAGCTGTGTAGGTCTTCAAAGCTTATTTTGAAAGGTACCCACAGCATCTTTCATTAGAACTTACCTTTGCAGATGGAATGCTTATGTTTCAAGCCAGACATAGGAAATATATATATAGTGTAAACTTCATTAGACATCCCTAGCAACATATACTTGGAGTGGCAGTAGATGTACTAGTGATATTGTGGTATCCAGATTTCATTTTAGAAACTATCCTGAAAAAGCTATTGATCTGGAAAGCTAGTACTTAAATAAAGAGATGCTAGTAAGCCACATAAACGAGCCTGTCTGTTCCAGATCAAACTTACGGCTTACATAGGAATGTGGTTTTTTGGGTGGTACTGCTTCCTTTAGGCTTCTAGCTGAGAGGGGATCTTTTCAAAACTTAATTCATTTGCAAGGATGGAGCACACAGAAGTTGATGCAGTCATACTTACTGTAAGCTGTCTTGGAGATCTGTGCGGTCTGAAGCACAGCTCAACAATGTTTCTTAAAGTACTGTAAGATCCTTAAGTGACTGCCACAGTAGAAACAGACTGTTCAGTGGCCGAACATCATCTGCTTTTCCCCAAGAAGAGAGTGTGGCATCAGACCACTCCTACACACAGACAAATACCACAGTGTCAAAGCAGACATATTTCACCTGGTTCAGCAAAGAAATTAGTTCATAGAAAACAGCCTTGGTTTACTGCAGCTGCTCTCTGCTTCACACACTCCTTGTAAGACTTGATCAGCTCCCACACAGAAGCTGTTATTTTTCTCCAGTTAAACATGATGTCCAAGAAAAAAATGCTGTGGGTTACAGCTATTCATGATCCCATCTTCTCATGATGACCTCTTAAGTATTTTAACTATGATTTTCTGACTGAGGAAAAAAAATTAGAAGTCACTTTGAGAGTGGGGAAAACAAAATGGAACTAGGTAGCTTTTATTTTTAAACTAGGCACCCAACAGGTTGGGACTGGGAGTCTCCAGCACAAAGCACTGGGCAAACGGGCCCTCAGTAGGGAAACAGAAATAAAATGCTGGATTTCCTGTGGTGACAGAAAAATGATTTCTGCATTAACAGAATATATCTTTCACTACTATTGCCAGCATGAGTCTTCTTTCCCTAGACAGTACAGATGTGGATCCGAGCTTTGATTATAACACTGAATAAGGCAAGTCTTAAACTGATTTGGTTTCTATTAATTCAGCATGTTCCAAATAGATCTCACTTTAACATTCAACTTGCATTTCCTCTACATTTAATCCAGTTATTTCTATTGATAACTCTCCCATAGAACTGGGTTGTCTTTTCAGCTGACTTGAGTCAGGGTGGAATCTGTGGTCTGTGCTTGTGCCAGGAGTATGTACTGTTTTCATAGGTTTTAAATGCATGAAATAGAGAATTTTCACTAAAAATATTGTGGCATCCCTGATTTGACTTCCTTTGCCCAGCCTCTGATCCCCATAATCTGATCTTTAGAGTTTAAATTACTAGAGGCAAGAGACATATCCTTGCACATCCTCCCACAGTATGCACTGCTAAAGGGCCCCAGACTTCTACATATGCTTTACTGAGGCTGTGAAGACATCAATCGCTTTAGTTTTTGAATAACTCTGTAGGTGCCAACAAATTCTAAGTTTAATAACCATGATTTGTTTCTGAAATGTAGCCTTAGCAGGTAACAGTGCCCGGCTTCTTGGAGTTTTTGCTGTGATCTGTCAAGAATATTGAGAAATCAGTCTGACTGCGTGAAAAACTCAGCAAATCAAAAAGATGTCCACTTGACTTTTAGATTCTGTCTTTGTATTTTGCAGGTTGATAACCTGCAAAGTTGACATGTACTAGGTCTGGTGTACAAAGTCACGCTCTGTTGAGAACAAGTGGAAGAAATTGGCCCAGGTGGCCAAGAAGGCCAACAGCATCCTGGCCTATATCAGAAATAGCGTGGCCAGCAGGAGTAGGGAAGTGATTGTGCCCCTGTACTCAGCACTGGTGAGGCTGCACTTCGAGTGCTGTGTGCAGTTTTGGGCCTCTCAGTGCAAGAAAGACATTGAGGTGCTGGAGTGTGTCCAGAGATGGGCAATGAAGCTGGTGAAGGGCCGTGAGAACAGGTCTTATGAGGAGCGGCTGAGGGAACTGGGGTGGTTTAGTCTGGAGGAGGCTGAGGGGAGACCTTATCACTCTCTTACAACTACCTGAAAGGAGGCTGTAGTGAGGTGGGGGTCAGTCTCTTCTCCCAAGTAACAAGTGATAGGGCGAGAGGAAACAGCCTCTCAAGTTGTGCCAGGGAAGGTTTAGGTTGGACACCAGGAAAAATTTCTTTACTGAAAGAGCGATCAAACATTGGAACAGGCTGCCCAGGGAAGTGGTGGAGTCACCACCCCTGGAGGCGTTCAAAAAAATATGTAGATGTGGTGCTTAGGGACATGGTTTAGTGGACGTGGTGGTGTTGGGTTGATGGTCGGACTTGATCTTAGAGGTCTTTTCCAACCTAATGATTCTATGATAAATTGCACTTCATCTTCAGTATTCAACCATGCCACCATTCTGCTTTTCTTAGTCAAAACACTTATTTCCGGTTCTTTGGGTACTGCACCCATATCAACACTCTCAGCTACTGCTTATGACAGAACACTGTATGTGTTACAGTCAACATTTCTGATGCATAGATACACTTATTCCTAGGACCTTTATGTTGACTTGTTCCTGGTATGTCTTGTTCACGTATCGTTCTAGCTATGCATAAAAATGAATATTTAATAACAATCCTCTTCATGGTATTTCCAACAAAGAGAAATCCTCTGAATGCAATTGTGCTCTGCCTCCCAGTCTTCCTAGCAAGAGCCAGGACCAAGTCTGCCTCTGGAACAGGATTACAAACATTTTAAAGTTTTGTTCCACAACATAAAATGGAATCCAAAGACGTGGTCCACAGAGTCTCTGCTCCCTGACCCTCTCCTGCTAGAATAGCCTATGTTCTGTTTGTACCTTCCACAGCTACTGAGATAGGAAAACATACCATTATCTGCAGTGGGTCTTCGAAGGTCATAATATTTGCAAAGTACTCCCACCATGGAGCAGTGCTCAGTGATCACCAAGGCTGACTGACTCAGAGAAACACCCCAATTTCTCCTTGCTGTCAAATATAATTACCTTTGCAGTAAGGATATCTGGAATTGTAAATATTACAAAGGTTAGATAGTGTGATTAAATCTGTTATATTTAACATTCCCTCTAAGTACTGGCATCCTCCCCTCCTCAAGACATGCTGCTTCCAATTCTGAAGGGAAACGGTGCTAATTAGCTGTATTATGAAGACATATGACATCTTAATACACTATAGCTACCTTCCTTTCAGCACAGCCAGCTAATTGCAAGACCAGAACTCTTAAAAATAAAGACTATGTTAGTTACAGACAATGCACAATTGTCCTGGTTACAAGTTTGGCTTGTATGCACTGGCGAGAAATCCCAGGCTAGACAATGAAATTATGTTTGTGAGTTTTGTTCCGATTTCATCAAATGGCATCACAATGATGTCTGTAATACAGCTAGACCCTAATGTAATTTAAAATTCAATATGGTATAGGGTCTGTCTGCACAACGTGGATAGATCCGAAGCAGTTTTAAATAGCAGTAGGCTACTTGCAGGACCACGGAGTTCAGCATGAATTGATTTGTCCAGAATCTGTAAGTGGTTTTGCTTCTCAGCTCTCTGCTGCTGGTATCTAGATTTTCCACCAGCATCCATGTTAACCTGTTAGCATCAGCAGAGATTGCAAAGTACGTTCAGATCAAGGAATTTTTTTATGATTATACTTAAGGAGTCCTGTTTGAGAGAAGGATTCTCTTACTGCACAGGATGCTCACTCTATCAACTTCTGGTACATCCAGCTAGAGCTGAGGAGGCTTGTATCCCAGAATCTGAAAATGCAGACTCAAAGCAATAAAAACATGATGACCTGCATGTTTTTCCGTTCCCACATCTGCCACCACAAAGACCCCACCTGAATTTTAGGCAGATCCGAACCAGCAGAAGAATACTTTAAAATGTAACGCCAAGTGTGTTTGAGTGGAAACAGCAGTCCCACAAAGTCATGTAGCCAGCCAAATGCCTCATAGCCTTTTTGATGCCTTCTAAAACACTAGGTTTTGATCTCTGACCAATTCTGAGCTGTGGTACATTGGGAAGAAAATATCTTCACAGCTCTTCTAAAGACTCTTTATTTTACTTTGATTGCTTTGATCCATATACCTGCCAATCCCAACAACACAACCATCTTTTCACTCCTTCTTGAATACTGGGGTTTGAAGGTTTGATTTTAGACCAGGAATAGAATTCCCTGTTCTATTCCCACTGCTGTGTTTCTGAATGCTCATCCTTCACTATAGTTGTCTATATATCAACCTCTTGAGAGGGCAGCACAAGGTATGTATTTATCTCTAAGAACATATGCGTGCCCCAGGAACAAGATCAACAATTGGGAATAGATCATATTTTTCCACAGCAAAGGCTTAACAGGGAGACAGGAAACTTTTTATCCTACTACTTTTTACGCATGGCTTTGATTATCAGCATGAGACTGGCAGAGCTTTTGGCATTCCAGCCAAACCTTAACACAAGGGAAAATGTGGATTCTAACCTGTGCTATCTGAGCCCATAGCAAAATCCTAGAGCACAGGCAAAAATTGCAGTTGTATCCCACATTAGCTGGATGATGTGAATGTTCCATCTGGGATGGAACTATAAGATGAGGAGTGGGATTGGGACACACAAGGAATTGTTATCAGTATTGGCCAGTATCTTACCTTTTCAGAAACTAAAATTGCTGAGATCTCAACAGCTGCACCTTCATGCTTTTGCTCAATGCTGCGTACACTTTAATCCCACTGTCAATTCGCTATTAGCTGCAATATGGAGATGTGAAACTTGCTCAGTGTGATAGGCTGGAAAGCCATTTTGCCACAAGCTTTTCTTCCCTTCAGTGCAGTAGGATGATCATTTAAGTATGAACAGGCTTGACCTTTTGACATCTGTCACAAACCCTAGCAGTCACTTAATACATCAGTTTTCAGTGCATTGTGCATTGTCTGCTGCCTTCTGCCGAGTTGGAAATACTTCCAGCAGAGGTCATTGTAAGTCACCTTAATACAGGTACTTTCTAGGTATATGTTTTGCTGGAGAGACTTGCACTGCTCCTCCATATGCTTTCCACTCATTACTGAAGTGCTACGCTCAGCAACGTTGAAAAGCAGTCCAGGTAGCTGTACCAAAAAACAGACTGACATCTCACGTCCTTCCTTCACAAGAAGATCTTCCCCAGGTCTGCCAACACATCCCACTTCAGGATCCTTTTTTTGTGCTCTAACATTTTCTCTGTTATTCATCAGACTTCTCTATCCTCATGTCTTTAATTTGACAAATGCTCTTGTAGAAACCCCTGACATCTACACTATCCAGTCCCTTGTTTTTCATGATTGCTTCCGTAAATAATTGGCAGATGATCCTTGTCCTGCAGACTTTATAATGTCTCTCTTCCTGCTATCCTTGTTACTCTATGGTCAGAGACTCAGACAGTACATTTCCTTAGTCCCAAAATCCTGCGGTGTCTCTTGCATCTGACACCTGCAAGAACTGAACTACATGAAGAAGTGTTTGGGACAAGCAATGTTGCATAAACTTGGGCCAGAACTGCAAGGCTCTTCATGCTATCCTCCATTAAAGATTATGTCTGGAGGCTGGATTACCCCAAAACTTGCATAAAAGGGCAGATAAATGGACTCCATAGAGGAAGAAGAGGTTCGGGGAAGAAATATGTGTATCTCAGACTGGTGGACACTCACTGACTGATGACATTTACTCTGGAGATCACATAAGCAAAGCAGACTGTCTAAGTACACAGATCATTAAGAAAAGCCAATGACTTTCAGTTCTGTATTTAAAAATCAACTTTTTTTGCTAACATAGCAACAAGACTTTATATACAAAATCTTAAGTTAGAGAGGCAGGTGATACTAGGCATGTATATGTTTTCTGCTAAAACATCAGGCAGAACTGCAATATTATTTTTGCATGAGTAACCTAGAGCATGTCCTATAGCACCACCTAGCAGGCTAATTTAAAAGTGGTCTATATCCCTCGATCCCTGACTATAACGATGTGTTTTATGCAACAGAAATAGGGAGCCCTTCAGTCTTCTTTAACCTTTCTTGCTGTAACAGCTGCTTCTTGAAACCAGAATCATGCCAACATGGTGATTAGTAAAGTTGGGGTCTCTACTTTTCACAATCATATTAATTATTAAGCTCTTAAGAGAAACCGTAGTGCAAATGCAGTGCTGTGCCAGCCTCTTGAGTTTTTGTATATGAAACCATTGGTTTCCAGACCAACGGTACAGAAGGTAGAAGCACCTTTCAGAAAGTCAGGCTGTACAAACTCATCCAACCCTCCCTCCATATATCACTTAGGATAAGTAAGTCTTGGTGACTCTCAGGCTTTCAAAATCCATCACCATGCTGTTTCAGGTAGTGAGGAGTCTGGTCTCCAGCTGTCCATCATCATCTGCATGCACCTTTTCTTCACACATCTGAATGAAGTATGAATATCAATGCCAACTTACAAATGATAAGTTTTGGCAGACGATGAAGCTACATGCTGAGGCTGCAGACCCATGGCTGTAACAGCTTTCTGCTGATATAAAGGGAGAGGTGAAGCTCTCCTTTTCTTCTGTCTGCCTCCCACCTTGTTGAAGCCCTGGCACTTTTCAGACTTTTCAATGACCCCTTCAGCTCATTAACCTGGTAGAAACGATCCCTTTTTTTCCGTTACTATCTTTTCTGCTCATAGTGAGTTAAAAGCAGTGCACAAGAGGGCCTGATGGATGCCAGATCTGGCAAAAAGTGGTTCAGAGGGAGACAGAGAGGTGAGGAAGGGGGGATCTTTCCTCTGACTTCCCCTTTTGGGTGGCAGCAAACGGTTCATCTGTCTTGCCATATTGCATAAAACCATAACCTAAGGGTAGAACTGTGACCCCTCATGAAGGAGTGTGTTTTCTTAGCAATTAGCAACTCGTTTATTGGAAGTCGAAACCAAGAGTGTCATTAACAGCCTCTGTTCACAACAGGGAGGGATGTTGGGTATGCCTAGCCAGGCCTGTTTAACACTAGCATTTCTAAAATGCAGGAGATCATCTAGTAGGAAAAAGATAGGATAAAATATCTTCATTAGGATACTTTCACATAATTCCTGGAGCAAGACCTGAATTTGAACGAAAACTTGTAAGTATTCAGTTTACAATCTTAATCCTTTTATGTGAAAGCAAATCGCAGGTCAAAAGGTGTAGGAACTGAGCCTTTACTGGTAAGAGATGCCTCAATCAGAGGCTGTAAAAAGAAAAATTGATCTATCAAAATTAATCTAAGTAGATAATAATCATGGCTTGCTTTAATTTCTATTCTGCTGTCTCTCAACCCACTACAAAGCATTATTTCTGTTTGGATTGTAAAAAATGCTTACCTCATGACTGCCTGGTGTGAAGGGACATTTTAAAACAACCATCAAGCACCAATGCATACTTTTCCTATAAATGAGGCAAAACCAATTTTCTGCTATCCATTACCCAAATAAAATCCTAAGCTGGCCAAAAGCTATTCTCTGTCCTTGTTTTGCAAGGACTGCACAACCCAGGGGCAAGGCTGGAGCCACACTCTCAGAGGCCAGCGCTTACCAAAGGGTGCTGCTCCGGTCACCAATCACCCTCTTCGCTCCAGCCAAGCAGTGCTGCCACGAAAAGGACAGAACATCTCCACGGCTTTCTCGGATCACCCAGGTTGTGGAAAAAATCCATGCACGATTGCTGAGAAACTACACCAGCCACCTTCTGCTTTGAGCAAATCATAACTTTAAAGCAAATAAAAATCCCTGCATGTGTTGTTTTCCTCCTAGGGATGACAGAGAAAGCAAATCCAACATGATGGATGCTAGTTATGCCACTTATTGCCTTCCCAGTGAGCGTTCCTGCGCTGCAGCGGGAGGGCTGTATTAATAATACATACGTAGGGTATTTGGCAGGAAGAACACTGGGAGTTACAGCACAAAACACAAGGACACGGAACGAATTTATGACTCCGGCAGAAGCAGTCCCGCTCTCCCAGGGGTGTCTCTCAGCGAGCGCCGGCCTTGCCCTGCTCCTCCCTTGCGAGGGGGATCCTCCCTCTCGCATCTCCCGCTCGGGAGATTTCTGCCGCCGATTTACTCGAGGCCACGGTTCACCCATGAGGCTTCAAGCCCTGAGCCTGTGACAACCCTAAAGACCCGCGGCGGAGAACCGCCCCCCGCCACGGCGCCACCGCCCGCCCCTGCCCCTGCCCCTTCCGGCCGCCGCACGGCACCGGGGAGGCGGCCGCCCCGCCGGAGCCCCGCCTCGGCCGCAGCGCGGGGAGCCTCGGTAGGTGCGGGCGCGGGGCGGGGGAGGAGAGGACGGCCTGAGGCCAGGGGCCCGCTCGAACCAGCCCTCAGCGCCCCCGGCATGGCGGGGTAGGGGGGCGGGGAGCGCTGCCGCCGCGGCCTGCTCTCCCGGGGCCGGGCGGGGCCTCGCCTGCCCCTCGCGTAAAGCCGTTGGTAGCCACACCACCCCCCACTTTCGTCTTGGTTTTGTTTCGGCAAGTGAGCCTTGAAATCCTGAGCCCTGGAGGCGGGTCCAGGCCTCGCCCCGTTTCCTGCTACTGTGTTAAGTTGGGCTACGTGTAATTAGGAAAAATAAATTTATTCAAGTGTTAGGAAACAACCTGTCTAGGTGTCCCCGTTTTGAAATTTAGCTATTAAAATTCTCAGACTTACGTGAGAATGAGTGCCCTTAACATCACAGAGAAACACGGTATTTCAGCATTTGGGGGAGGCCACCTTATCAACGTTGTTGCGGCTTAATGGGAACTAAGTAAATGATTAAGTTGGCAGGATACGGTCCGTATAAATTGCCTTCTAGTTTCCGGTTGCCATTCTTGTACATAAATTGTACAAAGTTTATGAATAAAAATAAAGATGTCATATGCAGTTAGGGCTGCAGTGGGATTTTCTGCAGCTGAGAGTCTGTGCTGACCCTCGGGGAAGGTTTGAGAGCGTGAATGCTAGGAGGTACCGGGGGCAATTTTATTTTCCAGAGTATTGATTACCATGAGAAGATTAATACTCTGTGGCATTTCCTGCTTCTTCTTGCATTAGGTGTGTGGCAGGACTGTTGGGCATAATCCAGTCAAGAGCATGTCCTGGGCTGCGAGGGGTCTGTTCACAAAGGTTTAAAGCCATGCCCGCACAAAGGCTAATTTAATTTAAAAAAAAATATATATATATATTTAGCAACTGTTACAATTTTAATGACTGAAGCAGGAAAAAAGTTAGTGTTAATGCATTGAGGTGTATCCTGCCGTTATGGCTGTTTAGGAGAAGTATATAGATAAGCATGGCGCTTCTGACCCTCTTTCCTACGGTTACCCGGGGGCTGCTGGCTGTCCGCCTGTCCAGGTGTCCTTCCCGGCATCCCGAGTCACTGACTGGGAGGACTATTCAGCCTCCCATGTGCTTGCTGAGCACCTTTCAGCCATGCAAGAAAGGAAAGTAGACTGATTTTCAGCATGGTCTGTCCTTCACCACACTGGTGTGGACATAAGCTGAGGGGGTATTTTCTCCTTGCAGTGTTCCTAACCTTAAAAAGGTGTGTTAGCCAGCCCGAATGAGAGGGCTTTCTCTGACATGAGCAGGAGAAAGAAACGTGGGCAGTCCTTGGCTCAGCCTCACCTGTGGATTAAGTGATAGTCTTCATACAATCATCCCCTTAGAAGTGCTGCCCCCACCCCGTAAATGCCATGACCTCTTCAATCAGATCTAGGCTACCAGATTTGCTGAGAGGTTGTTAACTCCAAAAAGGTCATTTGGGTTTAGTATTGCCATCTTCTGGTTTTTAGCTCTATTATCAAGGAGATTTTCTTCCAAAATTGGGTTTCATCCAAGCTCCTGGCTCTTCAGCATGTTTTTCTTAAATAACTTTGTCAAACAAATCACCACCTCCGGTCTTCAGCAGAATGTAAGAATACCACCACTTATTACACTAAGAAATACGTATTAAATTATTGTATACTTACATGCATCATTGTTTTTATTAAGCACTCAGTATGTGTGCAGTGCAGTATAAACATTAAACAAGATTATTCTTCCCCTGGTGAATTTACAATCTGAAAGAGCTTCATAGGAAGGAGTAGTAATAACATATCATTAAAACACTGCCTTCAATTTAATCCCCTTCCGTTTCCCTGTGGTTAATACTCATTTGCTGTTGACCATGACTGGTGTATCCTGGCATGTCATGCAGTGCTGTTTTATGATGTTACAGCCCCCAGTTGTCCACTCTATCCCTCTGCGGGACGTTCTTGTTCAGCATGAGTGGAAGAGAGCATATGTCTGTGTTTCAGCTGCTGCCGTACAAAGCCCAGCAGCATAGCTGAAATCCACCTCTGGTGGTACTCCACACTAAGACCTTAGTTGTTGTATCAAAGCGCGGTTTCCTTCTGCCACCTCGGCTTCCTGTAAGGACAGCTGGAAACACTAATGTCTTCAACAGCTGCAGCAAGATTCTCTGAAGCTCATGTGTTAAAGCCCTGAGTGAAGAGACATTGCAAGATGCAAGAGGGGCATCTCTTTTTCACTGATACTGGTTGGATTTAGGTGCCTAATTCACTACTGACTTTATAGTAGCATCATTCTAGGGGGAAATTCTGTAGCCAATGGAATTTTTAGAGATTGGAGCTTTCCTGGGCAGAGCACATCATATGGCTTGGACTGTAAAAGGAACTGATACTCCCCAAGGGAAGCAGGACTCTTGAACTGAAGGAGTTGGCAGGTTTGAAAGTTTTTAAGTTTCTTTGCTTATTTAAAGAGTCACAATGTAGTTGTCTGCCCTGAAACAATTTCTGTTCCAGTTTCTGCTCTGGATTGCATGTATTACTTGTCAGAGAAATTATTTCAGAGACAAATTTGTAAAAGTAGCCACCGAAAGCATGCTGCTTTTTGAATATAGCTTTTTGCTGAGTAAGCTAGAACAACTGCCTGGAAGTTGAAATCTGGAAAAAAAAAAACAACCCTAGAAAAAAACCACATACTGTTCTTTTGGAAGAAAAGATACTGTTACAAAGATCCATGTACTGTTCTTTTGTTATTTTGGAAGTTGTAGTCAAGCACAAATTACTGACTTTAGTATTGAGGTTACTATTAAAATTTTTGGAGCTGTGCCGTAGAGGAGGTTAGTGTAGATTAATCTAATTGCTGTCTCTTTCTGGCCTTAGTATCTGTAGTGGAGTGCAACAGTAGGATTGTGCTGGCAAGGACCAGACAAGTAGTTGGGTAAATACAGAATGTATATTGATTGCTGGGGGAAGGAGGAAGTACGGTGGCTTTACTACCGTCTTTATTGCGGTAAGTTGATTTACTGGAGGAAAGGGAGAAGTTAATTCTTCGTATCAATCATCCTATGGTCCAAGGCCCAAAAATTAATGTGTATCACTTTCTCTGTAAAGGTGTTTTGTGTTTTGTTAATGTAGACAAATGTTTCTCTGGCTATGGTGCTCTGCTTCTTCTCATGTTTTTGGTTTTGGTTTGTTTTTTTTTAAATGCTACAGATGAGAGACCCATTATGCACATTTTAATTCCTGATTTTGTGTTATAAACAGGTTAGGATTTGACTATGGCAGTGCAGTTCCTGTGGAAGGCATCTGTGTGGTTAAAGAAGCGCAAGATCACTTTGTTGGCTGTTTCTTGCATGGGACTGTTTGGCGCTAACCTTTCCCATCATGTGTTTCCTGAGCAGACGTTCAAACTGTTGCATGAGGGCTGGTCAGAGGGGCAGCCAGCTGAGCTTTCACAGAGGCTCTGTGCTGTCTTTCAGGATGTCCTTCAAGATGCTGGTGTGAAATCCACTGACTCCTATCGAGCCTTCGCAGCTTCTGGCTTCCACCCAGTGAGTGCGGGAGTCCCCTGGCTGCCTGCAGGCTCTTTGGTGGGTATCCCTCCTAACTTTGATAGTACAGCTGAGGATGGAAAAGGAATAGTCAACCATGTTGTTGTGATCAATGGCAAGAAAGTGGACTGGGAGAGCAATGAAGGTGTTGCTTTGAAGGAAGCTCTGACATTTTCACTTAAAGCTCAGAAGTTTGCCATTGCCAGAGAAGTTGTGTATTTGCAGAACGGCAGCCCTTTAGCAAGTGCAGTTGTGGCTCCAGCTTGCTTAGCTGGTACATTTTTCTGTGGGAGAGGTATAAAGCTACTTTTGGGTTTATCTCCTGGCCCCATTATACTTCGCAGCATCTGTAACCTCATAACTGCCGCTGGTGGACTGATGTGCTATTACATTTCTTACGACGCTGTGACCTATCACCTAGACTGCAAGGCTGACAGAAAGGCAGCTACTATTTCCAAAGACTACGCCAGAGGTGGGGTTGAATTTTATGATAAAATCTTGTCCCGCAACAGGATTCTTCGTGGTCTGATGGGCAAACAAGGGACGAAAATGTATGCCCCGAGTGGTAACCTTTTCCCAAGGCACTGGTTCAGAATAAAGTACACCCCATACACTTACCGAAGAGATTTGATTGTTAATATTTTAAGAGAGCTCCAGGCAGAGGAAGGGAGTGCTTGAATTTTAAACTTGTGAATTATGTATTCTCTTGGAACATTGCTGTGCTGCTTTTTTTTTTTTTCTTCTGTATCTTCATTAGAATTTTGGGGTTTATTTTTGCATATAGTTCGGAAGGAGTTATTGCACATTCTGTGAATAAAGAATTCTCTATTGAAATATTAAAGACTCACTTTAAAGTGCTCTGTTCTGTGTGCATCTCAAATCACAAGACTGCTGAGGAGGGGAACTTCCCAGACACTGATCTGGAAGTTCTGCTGCTCTGCTGTGCCTTCCTGCCAGCGCAGTCTGGAAAATGGTAAGGGTAAAGTCCAATGGTGAGTTTTGGGAGAATTATCATTTAAACTGGCATGTTCATATGTATGTTTGCCATTCCTCCTATGGAACAACCCAAAGCTAGATAGCTACCAGCACCTGCATCATTTTGCTTAAATCTAGTTCCACTCTCTACATGACGTGGAGACAGCAGCGGGTATATCTTGAATGTGTCCCAGCAGTGGCAGTACATAACATGACTGTCACGGTTGCTTGTTTTCTCACAAGTGGGATAAGTGTCTTCAGGAGAGGGTTTTCTGTTTGCTTTGGTACAGTTTTTGTTTAATTTAAAAATATACGTATGTCATCTTTTATGTCAAAGAAGGCAAGGTATAAGAAATAAGTCTGGCATTTGGTGCAGAAAATGGTGAAGTCTGTGATGAAGAGTTGCCAAAGGAAATCAATTCTCCTGTTCAGACTAGCCTAAGAAGGTTTTATCTGGCAGAACCCAGGATTACTAGTCTTCTGGAAAGGTCTTTAGTGCATGGGCACTAAACTTTCCACTGTAGTCTCACCTTGAAGCTTTTACGTGATCTCCAAGATGATAGTTCTCAAACTTTGTAATTCCCTCCTTTCTGTGTTTCTGTTGCAGCCGTTCCAGTAGCCCTCTCTGGTGACATCACAGCAGTTCTCATCTCTGTTGTCATTTTTGCAGGAAATTTCTATTATTTTGTTACAGGTGTGCTGAGTGGCCTGTCTGCTCTGGTTTTGTGCTTTCTTCATCTGCTACAATAATAACCGTCATGCCTGTGTTTGCTCAAACAGTTATTGAGTTCTGATTTCCCTTTGAATCACACAGTGACATAAAGTTGATATACTGGCTGCTGAGGCACGGGTGTTGCCTTACATTGCTGAAGCCATATATATAAGAAGTTTGGGTTTCTGCTGAAGTAATGTGTCATGTTTTTTCTGGACTACCACTTATCACTTGCAGTTGTCCTTTTAAGGTGGTTTCTAGATGTAGGGCATAAGGTGGTTGTTCTTGTTACCTTTGTGAAAGAGTTTGACAAAATCTCATATCTGTGGAATAAAAGGAGACTTCACATTTAAGCAGGGGGCTTTCAGAGCTTCAGGCTAAATTTTATTTGACTTCTCTTCCAGGTAAATCCAATATAACAAGTCAAGTTAGAGGTTTTTCTGTTGAGTGATATAGTGGCTCAAGACTGGAAAGTAACTCCTGTTTTATATAACCTATGAGTCCAATTCATCCTTGTGTTACTCCTTCAGACAAGTCTAAACTCCATGAAATGTTCTTGGAGAGAGCTTCGCCCACTTGTTTTATGTGGTTTAAGGAGCTGGTACTACATCAAGAGTGCAGAGAGGAAACAGAGGCTTCTTTGAGATTTACAACAAGTAGCAGTTTAAGCAAAATTAAATTAAAGAAATCTGCTTGCCTCTCACCACTCCTTACTGCTGCTTTTCATCAAGGTGCCTGCATCCAGTACTGTTATTTAGCATTTCCAGCTTGTAAAACCCTAGTGATGCTAATGGGTTTTGCAGTTGTGCACTTTGCTTTACTCTTCCAGCTGGATTCTCCAGAAAGCTCTACATATCTGTAAATGCTGTGTCTGGTTTACCCTTCTTTGAACTTGATGTGGCATATTGGTGTCAGTGAGAGAGGGCTGGCTAGTATTCAGACGTATGCCCTTGCCCAGCACAGAGATGTTCTTGCCAAGGGCTTACACACCTCTGTATCTATATAGTCCAGCTCCTATTCTGTCACCATCTGTGTAATCTGGAAGCATAGTACTGTCTGTATAAGGGAAATGGAAGTTGAAATCACAACTGCTAATTAAGATTTCCCTGAACTTTAGGAATGTGTGGCTTGTCCCAGGAAAGGTTTGCATTGCGTGTGTGTTGCCAGGTAATTGCTTGCAAGACCACCCATGCTATTTGGCAAGTAAGAATAGCACAACTCAAATATAAGGCCATGAAAATACTCATGCAAAGTCTTACAATACTGAAAATGTTTTTCTGTCAGTGGAATTTCTGATTAAATCAAATAGGATTTCCTCACCCTGGTGATAGAAATGGTCTAGTTTTGAGAGTATAATAGAAGCAAGCACCCCAGAATTAACGGTGAAAACATTGGTTGATCATGCTCTTCTGTGCTAAGAAAAGTCTGACGTGGAAAAGCAAGTTGGCCTAGAAGAACCCAAGTGAATCAATCTGTAAATAGTGTCAGTGAACAGCCTTAGAGTCACCCCCAGCTCTGAAGCTGAAACTCTGAGTTCAGAAAACTTGTTGTAGTAGTAACTGGCATCTCTTGCGCTGCTCAGGTGAGGCAGACTTTGTACAATGTTTTGTGTAGCAAAGCAACAGAAAGTGTTAAGCAAAGGGAATTGCTAGGAGATGTGGATATAAGAAGTCTAAGCCAAGAAACTGTAAAAGCAAGGGTATGAATGAAATAATGAACTCTCATAAAAATGGATATTGTCTACAAAAATTAAGTGCTCTGCCTGGTAAAGTGATTAAAGGATGAAGTATGATTAGCAAAGGACGAAAATGAGTTGCTAGTTTAAATTTATACACAATCTCCTTTAAAGAAAGTTTTCCTTGACTGGTTTATTTATGTTATTATCCTGAACTTTCTAGATAACTGAAAAGAAAATGATCCTTGTAACTTTTATAAATTTTTATATAAATGTAATACTTGCTGCTACATAAAGCTTTAGTGGATAATGCTGCAAGAGATGAGGGCCACCTTGGTGCTGTGCTCAGAATTCCCCACTGGTGTGTAAGAAATGCAGCGTCTGGCTCAGATGTTTCTTTCCCTATCCTAAAAATTGTGGTTTCTTGTCATGGAGAAGCCTTCAGCTTGTTTAATGGTCAAAACCATAAAACTGTCAGAAATTGATCTAGACAGTTTTCTTGCAGACAAACAAACTGTAAAAATAATCTTGTTTAAAATAATTTCTGAATCAGCTGCTATGGGTATCTGGCTCCTCTTGCAATTTACAGGAAGAAGAAGCTTCAGAGGTGGCTTCCAAGAGAGGCATCTCCACCCAGGTGGCATGTGAATAAAGAATGTCCCCCATGCTATTGCCGCAAGGGCTTCAGTTGAAGTGGAGCAGACCTTTAGAAAAGAGCACTTTTTATTACAGTAGGGCACTGTTATCACCCCTTTTCACAGCTGAAGTGGTTTCTACAACCTGACAGATAAGATAGTGAGAGAGCTGACTGGGAAGCTGTGGAGCCTGTTACCCTACAGGGTAAGCTGGTGGTGTTGGGAAAGGTGATGCTGGAAACCCAGCCTAATGCTGTGGTTTTCCCCTTGGCCATAGCAGCTGTGAAACAACCACTGTGACAAAGTGTGGCTTGGGTGGGAGTG
Source organism: Leptosomus discolor (assembly GCF_034619465.1). Classification (NCBI taxonomy): domain Eukaryota; kingdom Metazoa; phylum Chordata; class Aves; order Leptosomiformes; family Leptosomidae; genus Leptosomus; species Leptosomus discolor. The sequence continues at coordinate 14,536,417 of NC_141395.1, read as the reverse complement.
AATTAAAATGTATGAATCAAATCATCATGACTGAATCACAGGCAGCTTTCATCAAAGAAACAAATGCAGAGAATCCATCTCAGAGTGAGTTCTGCTATATGCAGCCATTGTGGGCATCATTACAACAACGGTAGGAATCTCCACTATGTGGAAATGCAATTCCTTGCAAGCTGCAGACACCGAGACAAGTATGTGGGCCATATCCTGCAACTGTTATCTGCTTGTGTTCATTAAAAGCTTCATGTAGCAGGTGTGATTACATTAATATAAAAATGATTAAGTTGCAGACAACCTGCCATTCATGCATCCAGTTCTTCCTTGATTTCATTAATCTTAGCTGGAACTGTATATAACTGAAAGGCAGAACACACCGGTAAGCAGAGCAGTGCTGATGAAGGAAGACATAATTAAGATCTCAGAATAAGGAGAACACTGTCAGGAAGAGAGAGAAGCTGAATTTGGTTATCAAAAGTAGACTTACAAACAGAAAAACAATGTAATTATTCTCTAGGAACTGGTATGTTAGACAAATTAAATCTGAAGGAGCTGAAAAATGGCTTATGGATGTTTTGCTGGGCTGCTTTTTCACTGAGAATATATCAGTTTGTTTAGCTGAAGTGAGTACATTCAAGCTGCTCAAACTGCCAAACCCATAAAGTGGAGAAAATTACTAAAATTTGACTAGAAATCAGTCTGTCTTTCCCATCTGGAAAAAGGGAAATTTTTGGACAAGCCCAACTCTTCAGCTTCATAGCCAGAAATAAACACTGAAATGTCGCTGCACTTGGGAGCTCTCACGCTCCTCAGTCAGAACAAGTTTGCCATGACAGGGCAACGAAACTGGTGAAGGGTCTAGAGAACAAGTCTTACGAGGAGCGGCTGAGGGAACTGGGGTTGTTAAGTCTTGAGGAGGCTGAGGGGAGACCTTACGGCTCTTTACAGCTACCTGAAAGGAGGTTGTAGTGAGGTGGGGGTTGGTCTCGTCTCCCAAGTAACAAGTGATAGGACAAGAGAAATGGCCTCTCAAATTATGCCAGGGAAGGTTTAGGTTGGACACCAGGAAAAATGTCTTTACTGAAAGAGTGGCCAAACATTGGAACAGGCTGCCCAGGGAAGTGGTGGAGTCACCATCCCTGGAGGTGTTAAAAAAATGTGTAGATGTGGCACTTCGGGACATGCTTTAGTGGGCATAGTGGTGTTAGGTCAATGGTTGGACTTGATGATCTTGGAGGTCTATTCCAGCCTAATGATTCTATGATGTATCCTGGTCTCCAGTCCTCAGAGAAAGAGTACTGCTAAAGACTCAGTTTGTGTCCAAAAATGCTCTTTAGAAAACACAGCCAGCCCAGCTGTATGTTTGTTTCCCCCCACCTTAGTCTTTCTGCCCTTACTGCAGGAACCATTTGTGGTTCTATGTGCTTGTGCGGTACTTACTGTAATGTGACCTCAGCCTGATGGTGTAACAATGAGATTCCTATATATGGCAGTAATTAAGTGTATTTGGCCTAAGTTTTGAAAAAAGAATTGCCCCTCAAGTCATGATTCCTAGAGAACTTTTGCTTTGTTTTGTTTTGAATGTCTGATCTTCCATCATCTGGAATTCGGGCCTTTTCCCAGTCTCGACCTGGTTACTTGGAGTCACTAGCTTCTTTGGTCTGCAGGAGCATTACTGCATTAACGTAGGCAAGGTGTAAATGGCTTCTTTCAGTATAAATGAGTAACAGATGAAGCTGTGTCCTCCTTTGTGTGTGGCCCAGCTACTGCTGCTGTAGATGTCTTGCAAAACAGCAGAGCTCATTAGTATGACTAACAGTGTTTAGAAAACAGACACTGAGCCCGATCCCAGGTTCACGGTTCCAGGAGTTCTTCCAGAGGGAGCATTAATAAAGGATATGCAGTATCCTGATAACTTTTCTCTAGTAACTGTCTAGTGGTTTAGTGCAGACCTGCTGACCTCTGGTAGCTTTGTTTCTATGATTTGCTGAAATAATTTTCCAGTGGGAAAGCTGTTGTTTCTTCATTCTCTGTTCCTTTGCATTTTCCATTGCTCTGCTATTCTAATTGCCTCTGCTGACTCATTTTGCAAGCTGCTTCAGCTCACTCAGACAAGATTTGTGAACTTTTTAAGCTCTGACTTGCTGCTTGCACTTTCATTTGCACTACTTGCTCCTGCAGTACTTGCTAGCCAAAGACCACAGCAGCTTGAACTTCTCTTTTGTTTTATTAGGTTTAGTCTACCTGGTTTTGCAATGAAAAATGTCTTTAATTAAATGAAAAATAGACATTGTGGTTAAAGGTTAAAAACCTTCTTGTTTTGCCACAAAAAAAAATAATATTGCTTTTGAATTTTCCATTTAGCATTACTTTTTGAAAGGCTATTTCTTACTCACCATCTATGGCACCCAGTTCACTTTTGATCGTAATTTGCCTCTGTCACTTTTAAGATGCTGCTGTTCCCTTAGAAATTTTGTTTCCTATTCCTGAAAATTGCAGGGAATCTCATCTACTTCTATGGCTAGGTGACATATTGTGACTTGAGAAATAACAGCTGATGTTTACCATTAGCTGTTTGTATCAATGTTGACCTAGCTCAGGCATGTCGTGTTACACTTGAGAGCTGTTGTGTAGAGACGTTGCACGCTGGCTTTAAGAACTGCATCTTCTCAAGTAGCTCGTACTGCCAGTTCCACTGTGGAGTTTATAGATGTGTTTTAATTGCCTGCCACTGAGCAGAAGCTGAGGGATATATTGGGTTTTGTTTGATGAAAAAGAACACTTAGTCACTTTTGACAAAATATTTTGAGTAACTCTTGCAAGGTGAGGGGTTTGGAATGTGGAAGAAAAGCCCAGGCAAAACCAAGGAAAATAATCCCATGTCCCTTAACTTTTCTAAATCTTGATATTGTTACAAAGCTGTATATGGCACAAGAATTGCAATAGACTTCTGTAACCAATTGCATCTGATTTCTAGGTTATCCCTTTAACAGGACTAAGCTTTGCAGTCCTGACAGTATGCATGGGTACTTAGCTGCTCTTGAACAGCATCTTTGTCACCATGTCAACTACAGTAAAACTCCATCTGGTCAGTACCTCCTCAAATAGTCAAGTTTTCCATCACTTCCCAGTTCCTTGTGTGCAGTCACATTCTGGGTACTCCAGGTAACAAACACGCACCCCAGAGAAAAGCTTCTGCTTCAGTTCCCTTACCCACACCAGTTCCCCTTCCGTGCTCCTGTGGCCTGGAGGCACAGCCACCAGAGAATTCAGTGGAGTAGCGCCTGATTTAAATGAGCTGAGAACTGAATGGGATGGTTCCCTCTCCAGCTTCCACTAAGCAACACGTGACACAGTTCAATACCATGCCAGCTCTACCAGGTATGCTGGTCCAAAAAGCCCATGCTACTACTTATTTCCAGCCAGAGAAAATGGAATTTTGCAGAGTTCTGTTACCACAAACGTAACTGTCAATATCAACGTGAATCAGCTGAGACTGGAGGCATGATTTGTGATATAAAAACTAGAAGTGGAATTTCCAGAAGTGAAAACTAGTAAATTACTCTGCTCTAACTATAAAGAGATTTAACAAATGTGGAAGTGAAGATAAAACTGTAATCCACTTTACTATTGTAAAGCTATATTCATTCTTAAAGAAAAATGAATTACTATGCAATGAAACAGTGGATCTGTTTCTCAGGTGAGATTGAAAATTAAGATCAAGCCATGTTGTAAATAATGATGCTGGCTTTGAAAAAACCTCTTTCTTTTTTTTTTTTTTTTTTTGGTCTTCATTTCCTAACTAGACTGGAGGCATCTATAAATATTTCAGAAAACAGAGCTGGGGATGAATTACTCTGTAGAAAGTTTTCCTTGTAAGATGTTTTCTCATATGGGATGCGTTCCACTGCCTTAGTGACTGTTATAAAAGTGTGTTATATAATTCTCTGTAGATACTCGTAGACAGATGTATTTATGGGTTTTGGAAACTTCATGTAATTTAGGCATAAAACTTGAAGTGTGTTTTATAGTTCCTCATTAATAATAGTTGAGAATTATGCTCATCTAAGGCAGCACACATAAATTCTTAATGTTCAGGCATTCATTATATGCATGTGGTGGTTAGAAGTTGCCATAGGAAAATAAAAGCCAGTGATCCCAAAGGTTATTTTTTTTTATATATTCTTTTAAGCAATTTGGAAAATTGTGTTCATCCCCTAACACTTCCTTCCCTTCTGCTTCCAGTTCTTCCACTTAGTCTAAAGATATACTAGTGAATATTGAAAAAGTCAAATCAGGAATGAGACAAACTTCATATCATTGAAGTTTTCATTAAGCATGGCAGCACCTTATAAAAGGAAATCCTGAATCCATCATTTTATGGAGGTTATAAATCGAAGTATTTTTTTGCAATCACAATTTACAGATCTTAATAGTGTTCACTTGTATCATATGTGAAGATGGCTGTGGCATAGTTGCAAGTGGCTAGATGAAAGCTTTATATATGTATAGTTGGCTTTACACCTATAAAGCAGGTGAAAAGGCAAAATATTTTTCTTGCTTTCCTGGCCAGAATATAATTTGTGTTGCAAATTAAAGTCACGCTTTAGCAATTGCAAATTGAACTGTAAAAACATTTCTTTCAGTTCTTTTTCTAACTTTCCAGCAGCTGAACTGGATATTCAGAGCCATGAAAATGCAAAAGTTTCAGTCTAAGAACAGAATAAGAATGAGAATAATTGGGATTTTCTACACATTTGGGATTTCTTTCAGTGAGTGTTAAAGAAAAAAATCTGGGCTGAAACTTCACAATAGATGGATTGGAAAAGGTACGTTTTCTTCCAGAGTTATGTGGTGACCAGATTTTTTTTTTTTCTGCTTATGCAGTGAGCAAAAAAAAACCAAACCAAATGTGGTGCTATGTTCTCCACAAGCAGTTCAGCTGGCACTCATACTTGCTGTTTCCTTGATCTAGACACAAAATTACTCACACTGGAGAGGTGTCATGTGGAGATCCCAAAGGTAAGCTTCCCTGAAGCACAAATTTCCCAAATTACACCATGGCTGTCTCTGAAGTTTCTTTTATTCTGCGACTAGAAACAGATTTAATGCAGCTTTGAACCCTGCAAAATACCGCGTGTGCATGTTGCCGGATCAGATGTGTCAAAATTTCTTCTCCTTCCACTGAACATTTTCATCTTGGCCTTTCAAATCTTGATGTCTGGTATAGAAGAATTGTTCCTTAGCTGGTATTTTATGGGTATCAGATGTATATTGGCTTCACCTGAAACTTGGGGTGTGACAGCCTCTGGAAAAAACACAGGCCTACAGCACTCTACTTGGTTTCATGGTGTTGCTCTGGTTTTAATCTTACAGAGTTCCTGCTGGCTTTTTTCCTTGAATGCCGTAAATAGAGCCAATATTGATGGCCGAATCCAACAGAGGTGCTTGCTGAAAGCTAGCAGAAGGCATGACTGATGTAGTGATACAAATTTGTAATTACAAAACATGCATCACCCAAGCCTGAGCACCTCTGGTTACTTGGCAGGCAGAATTCAGCAAAGGTCTGGAAGTGACCCAGTCGTGCTGCTCGGTGCTGACCAGTGATGAACCCCACTCAGCCACATGTTCAGTGCTGTTGGATCCACGGAGGGGGTCAGTCTGTTCATGTGCTCTGAGCCACCCAAAACTACGCTGCTAGAATGAAACCCATCTCAAAGTGCAGCTGGGATGTCCTTTTAACACGTGGCTGGAGGAGGTGACATTGTGCTCACTGTGTTGTGTAACATGCTAGCGTGCATGTTGAGGAAGCAGACCTGTGCTAAGTCGTCTGTTCAGGCTTATGATTTGGAGGTTTAAACCATAATCTTCTGGAGATTGAGTGAGGGTGTTGCAGGCAAGGATGGATGAGTGGGATCACTGCGCTTGTTAAACTGTGCAGGAGGAAATGCAGGAATTGTGGGTCTGGAAGGTAAAGAGGCAAAAGGAGTATTCTGGTAGGCTAAACAGGAGAGAGCCTGGGCTGCTTGTATCATGCAATCCAAGGAGCATTTACATCATATACTCATTATAGCTAAAGTGGAAAGTGTTTAACTCCTTGGGAAGCAAGAGACTGAAACCAAGTAATCCCCCAAGGTGGATGACCTAACCACAAAGCACTAATCAGGCTCTCCTTGGACAGATTATTTTCAGCAGTGTGGAACAGTGTCCCCTCTGCCTACTTCTCAAGTCTTATTTTGCCTTTGTGGTGTTGGTTGTTTTTTTTTTTTTTTCATGTTGGCTGTTTAGAAAAGGTAAAAAAAAAAAAAAGGCAATTTTATTGCTAGTAAAATACATTAAGGAGAGCAAAAAGACTGCTAAATTTTTTCATTACAATCCAAAAAAATCTTTCCATAGATTGTGGCACAGTGGCCACATGTCTGTTACAATCTTCCATCTTTACAATGGTAATTGTTTGTACTTTGTAACTTCCTTTAAGTTAGTCTCTATCCAGGCTATCAAAGATATATATTTGCAATATAAATTTCCTATTGCACAAATAGGTTCCCTGAAAAGCAAATATGTAAAATACAGATAATGTTGTAGCTGTTTTATTTGCTGTCATTTAATGTGTGCATCCATCCTAGACTCATGAAGCATTTTGTAATTCAGCTATTAAAAGTTCTTCCACCCTGCAGTTGGTGGATGGTTTTGCAGGCTTAGCTATGAAACAGCGATTCCCTAGTTTAAAAATTACTCTGCTCTGTTCAATGTCCCCATAAATAATTTAAGGAAAATCACAAATTCAGAAGTTTTACCCTGTTCCCTTTCTGATTATAATCAATAATATTGTGGGCCAAAAAGCAGTGATCTGTCAGGCAGAGAACATCCTAGGTAAGCTTCTGTGTGTCAGATGTGAACTTTGTGTACCTCTTGGCAGGCAGTCACTCACACAAGCACTGGCAGCAGGTCAGTGAACATATGTGCTTGAGTAACTCCTGCCCAGTGGGAATAACGCTTGACATTGTCTCTGAAAGAGAACTTTTTTTTTTTAGGAATTCAGCAAAGCACATAGACTTTGAGGACATGACTGCTTTTCTTGGAATTAACAGGCTGAGTTGAGTTACAGGCTAAGATTCTTTGGTTCAGCTAATGTTACAGCCACTGTTCATAATACTTACCTGGATTTTAGGTGCCAAGGCCATGCTGGTAGGAAAACTAGCAACTAGCCGGAGGGCTTGATTAATGGGAGTCTAACCAAGGGCACGGGAGACTGGCCCAAGATTGCTGTCACCTATTAATAAAACCAGGATGAAGTCTTCACACTCTGGCGACTATGAATTATGTGGTTACCACAGATGGACCACATGCCATTTGAGTCAACGGGATTAGGCCAGAACCTTCCATCAGAGATCTGGCTTTCCTTAAAGCCTGGTATAAGCCATTCATAGCAGGTGTCTCACCAACTGAGACATTTTCTTTTGGCCAGTGAGCTTTGGCCCTTTAGCAGCATGCTGGTTCCTCGGAAAGGTTGAACCACCAACGGCTAAGAAGTGCAATTTTTATTTGTGCTAAGTTTGCCACTGAAGGAAATAGTGGCAAACAGACAGCTGACTGACTAAATCCAAGGCTTCTACCATCTTCCATCCCTAGTTGAGGGGAAAAGCGCCTGAAAGGTGCTCCTAACTTGTGCCAACTGGCATCCATTGCTAGAGAACCCTCTTTGAGCTAAGTATAGCTCCTTCTCAGCATCCCCTCCATCCTCCTACACAGCTCCAACCAGGAGCCAGCTATGACAGTTCTACACTATTGGGGCAATAGCACTGGGATCCTTCTGGTGTAGCAGGAGGGGTGTATAGTATAATGGGTAGGCTGAGATGTAAACTGTGGTTCAAACCAAGACTAAAATTTTTATTTGATCAATAATGGAAAAAACTGATCAGCCCAGCATTGCTGTTGCTCTGTGGTAGCTGCTGGCCAAGCAATGGTACTGTAGGCTTGAAGTGTAAGTATACACATCTGCAGGCATCTCTCAGTTTGTCCTTATTCTGTATCATTTTGCAAAACTATGGGTTTAACCACTTGCCATAGAAATGACCTATATAACACAGGAGATCTCAGTGGTTTATATTTTTGGTGAGAATGACATAAGGAAGAGGAGAGAATATTTGAGCAACCTGACATGTTGACCAATATGGTTGTTCTTAGGTTGATGCAATACCTTCCTCCAGACTGTGGGTGGATGCATCTGCAGCCTCTGGAGAGCAGAACCTGATGGCTTCCCTGGAGCAGGGCCTGGCTGAGCTCTGTGTAGGCTGGCAGAAAACTCCCATCCCTGCGCTGAGAAAGGGCAGAGGCAGAAGATGTGTGAAAGGTGGGATCAGAGGAGAATATGCAGCTGCAAGATGAGAGTTTGAAAATGAGATTGAAAGCCATATTTTTGGCTTTTTAGCCTCAGCTAAAATCACTAGATTTTGAACTTTGAATCCCCTACTGCTTTGGTTTGCAGTTTGTTTGGTCTGGGGTTTTGGTGGGGTTCAGAAGAATGTGCATTTGCAATGATCATCTACGACAGCCAGTTGAGCATTATTGGCATCAATATTATGGCAGTCCTGGACCAGTGAGATCCAACCCCTGACTCAAATAATTTTTACAATATAAAATTCAATCCCTCTGGCTAAAGAATCTCTTTCACCTCAAGTAGAAATTATTCCTCTTCTAACCTCTATCTATAGGGACAGAAGAAATGTCATGGTCATAACTTCCATGGATGCAGCCCAGGGGATCTGGTGGGCGCAGCATGCCTCAGAGTTTTCACTATTGCACAAGAGCTGCATGCTAGTTTTTTTCATTGCTGTTGAACGTGTGTAGAGGTGCCAGGAAGAGGCTTAAACCATTAGAGAAAACAAATAGGGCATAATCTGAGAAGTTTGAAAACCACCGTTGAAATGGATTTCTTATGTCATTGCTGAAGGTATTGTCTGCAGAAATCAAAGGTGTTTGTAGCTTCTCTGCCCTTTCAGCATCACTTTGGGTGGTTCTTATCTGGACGCTTCTATTTTTAATTTAAATAGACATGGTCTCTCCTGGTATTCTCAGCTGGAGGTGTTATTTTTTCTTTCTGGGTTCAAATGCCGTGGAGCGGCTATGAAGAATCACCTGGTGTTGCCATAGAGGTGTCTACGTTTTAATGAGAACAAAGTGATTTCTGTTCTTTATAGGGCATAGGCCTCTGTCATTGCCACTGATAGAATAATGGGAGGTTATCAAATGAAGGGGATCAGGCTGACTGGCTTTGTCAGGTGTAATTTGCACTGAATTTACACAAGAGATGCCCTACATTTTGCCAGAACTCCTTTTGAGCCACATCTTTAGTGGAGGTCTTTTTACCAGAGGATCCTTAGGAATATATTTAGAATGGAATTTGCTTCCACCTGCACTGTCCTTGTTGGATATTTTCTCCCTCAGTCCATCTTAAAGTTCAGAGGCTGAAGTTTTAATTCTGTTGGTATTTATTGACCTAAAGTTTTGTAACATTTCATTTTCTTTCTGCTTTTCGATGGAGGTGAGATGGAAAGGGAGACACACAGGTGGGGGTAGTTACATGACAGCTGCCCATGTATTTTAGGGGTCATCCATCAGGAGAGGTTGCCCATTGTGGGACCTCTCAGCCCAAAAAGAGTGATGAGAAACTGGAAGGGTCCAGCAGGAGCTACCAAGATTATCAGATATATAGAGCATAAGACCTATGATGAGAGGTAGAGGGAGCTGGGCTTATGTAGTCAGGAGAAGAAAAGGCTTAGGTGTAATGTGTGACTGGTGGCCAAATGAAAGCCGCAGGATCTAAGGTTGGATCCCACTTAGGACAGTTATATCAGGCTGAGACTAATTGCCACATAATATTGCTAATATGCTTGTAACAAAAATTGGATCACATATAAAAGCAATCCTGTAAGATTTTGTAAACCTATATTGTGAGTGAATAACTCCTTTCAGTTCTGCAGTGTATTTTCATATACTTCTTTATGGAGCTTTCCATCAGCGGGCCGACTCTAGTTTCATCAAATTCTATTGAGGTCTTTTTTCTGGTCCACTCACTTTTCCTGCCTACAAAATGTTGGCTTTCTCTACTCTCTTATTACTCATTCATTAATAAATTTAGCAAATCAGGTTAATTTTATTGTGGTACATAGGAGTATTTTGCAATCAACCTTATGTGATGTATAAAAATAACAAGATATTTCTATTCTTTGTTTTCTGTCTCTGAGCCAGCTTCTCACTGATCGGTATCCCTTGACCACTTACTCTTCAAAAGCAGCTTCATGCTAGGAGAATATCAATTTCCATTAAAATGATGATATTAATTTTCTGGTCACTGTTTTGTTTACTGACTCAAGGAATCACAGAAGAGTAGAAAAGCATCACTTTCTGTAGAAAAGCCTTGTTGTGTAACCCTAGCCATGTTTTTGAGATCTTTAGGTCATTAAAACTAGCATGACTGCACTATTTGTGGTGGAATAATGCTGACTTATGTCCAGTGAGAATCTCAGTTTTTGTTGGCAATGACCATCAATGGCCAGCAATTATCAAAGAGGTGCGGCAGGGGCGTCAGAAAGGACAAGTGGATCTGGCACATAGTAAGATAGGATGTATGCATTTTTTTCAGGTTTTCTTCTATGGAATCATAGAATCATTCAGGTTGGAGAAGACCTTTGAGATCATCGAGTCCAACCATCAACACTACTCTACCAAGTACACCCCTAAACCACATCTCCAAGCACCACATCTAAACAACCTTTAAACACGTTAAGGGATGGTGACTCAACCACCATGTCAATCTATGGACATAGATTTAACATGTTCTGTTTGTTATTAATGCTCTGAGAACAGCATCTTCACATTGGGAAGATAAAATTTTCTCCTCACAGCTTCCCACAACCAATTACTTATTCAGTATTTGAGAACTCCTGAGATTTCGTAAGCAAAAGAGGTAGGGTAGAAGTGAAGAGAAGTCACAACATGTAATGCCACAACTCATGTAAACTCAGGCATGAGAAGAATGATTTATTTGAAAAGAATGCAATATCCTTTATTTTATTTATGTTTTGCAAATTTATGGTGGGTCTGTAGGACATAAATCACCTGTAACATTTATTTTCCATTAAAATATAGAAATTACAAATTTCCCCTTGCAAGTGTGTATGTTAGAAGCAAGACATGAATTTTAATCATGGACTAGAAACTCAGTTGATATAAATTGCAACAGCTCCTCTGAAATCAGTGGAGTTATATGAATTTATCCCACCATAAGTTTTGGATCAGTATATTTTAAACAGTTCCCAAAGTGGTAGCCAGTTTGACTGTCCTGAAAGCTAAGCTAATCTAAGCAGAAAGGTCTACTAGCTGATGAGGAACAAATAATGAATATTTTATACATCTTTGTCTGTTTCTTGAATTTGGTCTAACTGTTATTACGGAAGGTGACTGGCAGGCTTAAATTTAGTACAGCAACCCTTCCAGTAGATGTCCTTTTTTCTTTTCAAAGGAGCAAGGCAGTGGCTGGCACACCAGCATAGCAGGGGAGCAGTTACCACATCCTGGCCTTGGCTGCCAGCTGGATTTTCAGAGTGCCGTAAGTGCCAGCCTGGCATGGGCTGGGGAGAGTGGCAATCACCAATATAATCCCCCTAACCTCAAAGCATAATGGTTTTCTGTTCACCGTCAGCCCAAAAGGTATCATATTTGGTCTGTTTTGTTTAGTGACTGGCATTAACAAAGATAAATTTTATAGGAGAAGTATTTTGGCCAGTTCAGTATTCATCACCAAGCTGGTTGTTGCCATGCGCATTACTTAATTCCTGTGTGAGGACAAGGATATCTTCTGTTTGGGGATTTTTCTCTGACGGCTGTGCAGCTTCTTTCATCTTTCTTGTATCACAGTGGACTATTAGCATGGTGTAGTTTTGTAGACAGACAGAATCCACTTTCTTTAGGTAAGTATGTTATTCTGAGTCACCTTAACAGGAAATAGAATGGTTGCACTGGAAAAGCGTTGTTAGCTTGAGAGCTTGGTGACAGAAGGTTTTTGCTGCAGAAGAGTGAGAGAGCTTGAGACTGTCTATAACTATAATCTTTTAACGTCCTAAATCAATGTTCCCTAAGCTCATAGTCTTTTTATATTATGGTAAGCTCGTCATAATTTGCAGATGCAGGCTGCGCTTAAAGTGCATCTTATATTTAGTAAATAGGAAAAAAAAAAAAACAACCATTAAACCTTCCCTGTAGAATTTTTTCACTACAGTACTTAAACTTACTGGAAAAATCCAAGATGGCATAAACTGTCAAGTGCCAAGACACAGCTAATACAGTACAGTTTTTTCCTGGTGATGAACACTCAAGGATAATCTAGCCTTTCTTCTTAATTTCTGAAAAAGATGCAGACAAGTAAATATTAGGTTTGTGCTCATTTCTTTTCTTTGCACACCAGGTATCAAGGCTCTTGCCAGTTTTTATTTTGGCAAGCCTAATTACCAGGTTTGCTTGCCAAGGCTGTAGAGAAACATCCTTTGTTGGCAAGATGGACTAGATGACCTAACACTCATAGTTGTTCCTTCCTACAGCTTCTTTACTTCTGCTAAACATTGCAGCACTGTAGTTTCGACTTACTGAAATCCTGTTGTTGCTATTACTTCTTGACTACTGAAGTTAAAGATACATGCCCATAACAAAATTGAGTATGTTGTATTTGAAAGATATGAGCATTTATCAAAGCTCTATCACAGGGTTTCAGTGTCTGTGGGCCACATATTCAAAGGTACCTAAACAACATAATAAACATCTAGTGAAATTTGTGAAGTGCCGGAGAAGGTAAGTGATAGTCTGCTCCTTAAACACAGTCTCTTGCTAATGAACCCTTCTCTATTGAGCAAAAGGACTTGGAGGGACAGATTTCCACCTATTTAACTAGGTGAGAAAAATCTATTAATCTCTCTCTTCCCTCTGCAGGAGTGCTATAAATGCACCAAACCGTGAAGCTAAGTGTTTTTTATACCTTGTAATGACAAATTGTCCATGTTACAGTCCTCTTAAAAGCAGGAACTATGTAAAGCACTTCTTCAGGAAATTGGCTTTCTCCTCATTAAGCTAATCTTTTGCCCCAGAACAGAGTATTCCACACATTCACAATTGCTGAAACATGCTTTCACTGTAAAGTCATTAACGAAGGCACCTAAGTAAGAGATACCATTAGAATCATTACCTAGTGACAAGATATAAAATTATTCTGACATCTCATCTCTTAGGCTGAATTCTGTTCTCATTTGGTGTTTCGTTATCAAGATACGAATACCAATAATAAAGCTAGGGTTTTGCAAATTTGTTTCTGATCTTGAAGCCATATGGTCCTACTGCATGATGGTAACTGCTGCAGCCTTCATGAGTAAGGCAATAGCAGAAGAGAGGCAGTAAATAAAAACGTGAAAAAATTCCTATGGTTATTATTCTAAAAGACATGAAGTGGGAGAATGCAAAATGGCCCAAACTAGACATGGATAACCACCATATACATTGGCTGTCACTGGGCCACCATATCATATCCTAATCCACTATCTCTGCAACAGCATCACCTGGGAATCGGATCAGGCCAGGACCCGTGCTGCTATTATCTTTTCCTCCTCAACATACCAAAATCTCCTTTTAAATGTAGTTAAAAATTAGATTTTCCTATGTACAAACCAAACAAAGTCATAAATATGTGACTTTGTATCTGATCAGAGACCAAGACAGAGAGACTTTTAGTAGCTGGCAGAGTAGACAGAGCCCCTGTTCTATAACTGTGCTTTCTGGGGGTTTTTATTCATTTTGAGGACATGGGTGACATATTTAACAAGTTATATTCTGCATTAGTTTTTAAGAAATATGTGCATGTGTTCAATGTGTTTATTTTCTTTTGGTTCAGCTTCAGTGATTAGCAAGCACTAGCACAAATTTGTGTAGAGGCAGGTATATCATAACGCTAGCCAAAGCCTCATTACTGCGAGGAAACAGTAATGCTACTTTTCAGTTCTTTCTTTTTTTTAAGTACCGTTTCATTCTAGCAGAAGGGAGCTTGATCTGCTGCAGGAGGGTAACATCTGTGCATAACGTTGTAGGCTGCGTCTGCACCAGCATTTTAGTTTGGCTCAGGAGCATGCTTTTGAAATGTCTCTCCCAACTCTGCTGCTGTCCCGTGCTTTGGGCTGTGTCGCAGAGAGGTCTCAACACACTCCAGCTCATTTCCTGAAGGATGTGCTCTGAGAGGCAGGTGTGGCTCCCATCACCTTAGCTGCTTGTCCACTGCCAGCCCCAGAGTCCCCCAGTGTCCTGCATACCACCAGGCCAACAGCATGACTGTCCTGTAAAAGCCTCACTCTGGAGGGCTGCAGCACAGCCATTGCATTATTTCACACAACTGAACTGAAAAAAAAGCCATCTCCTTCTTGTTGTCATCATCATAGTAATAATAATAATAATGATGATGATGATGTCTCACAACAAGAAGGGCCATTATGCAGTGTGGGCATGACCAGTGTAAGAGGAAGGGAGCCCTGATCACTATGGACACAAGCCCAGCTGTGCCTCCAGGAGCTGGGAATCGCTGTCTGGCCACATTTCATTTCTACTATTTTGGCCATTGGTGATAAATGTGAATTTTTTTCAGAATGACTGTGTGTTTATATTTGAAAATTACAGAAAAGATGACAAAAGCAGCATCTGCATGCCTTAGAGTTGGGTCTTGGAGAATATTTACATAGCTGGAGAATTATTTGTAGTGTTTGTGCATGTTACGGTTTGAGGCTGGGCCGGCCACTAACGAATGACAGACGCTCTCTACTAACCCCTCTCCCCTCCCAAAAGGGAAAAGGAGAGAGAACAAGAGAGAGAGACTTTACGGTTTGGAAAAGAAAACTAAAACAGCTTTAATGGAACAATAACAATAAAAGAAAAGATAAATAATAAGAATAAGGAAAAAAATGAAATATATACAATATGTACAAATATATACAAAACCAATACCGAACCCAGCTCCCCCCACCCTGATGACAATACGTCACCACCACACTGCAGGGCTGGCACTGGGGCAGTCCCAGGCTGGACTTGGCAGCAGACAGGGATGGGATACAGGAGCTGCACTCAGGCGCTGGATTCAGGGATGCACGGATCAGTCCTCCTCAGATGTCGGCCATCGAAGAAGAGAGGAAGAGACGAAGAAGGGGAAGAGAGCGAAGAGAGAGCAAGACCCTCGTGATCTCTCAGCTTTATACTGAATATGACGTCTATGGGATGGAACACTCTGTTGGTCAGGTTTGGGTCACCTGTCCAGTTCACTCCTCCCTGTAGGTGCGACTCTTTTCACTCCCGGCACCCCAACACGGAGTCCAAGATTTAGCAGTGACCTTGGTCGCCATAAGAACAAGTCTAAGCAAGGGCCTCTCTGCACACCATTCCTTGGTACGAACTATAAACACCAGGCCTTATCACTGCTAGGAGCAGTCACTGTCTGGAAAAACAGGCTACTGTTTCAGAAAGTGCCGTCAGTTAGAGGGGACTTAACTGAAAAGTTAAAGCACTAAAACAGAATTAGTTCTGATTTAGCCCAAACCAGGACAGTGCATTTACAGTCCTGCAAGCACAGCATTTGATCAAAGGCTGGCGTCTAATCGCAAGTAAAGAGAAATTAGTCAGTCTTAAACAGATAGACAAAAAAATAATGAGAGACTGAGTGTATTCAGGCATTAAAAGAAGAAAAGGGCAGAGAAGGATCAAAACCAGCAGAATGAATGACCGTCAATGCAATAAGGACATATAAAAAAAAAATATAACCAGTGATTTTGTATTTCTAACTTTTGACTCATTTTTCTTCCTCTGTTTCCTAAGTTTCTTTTATCTCCATTTTAATCCCAGAAATATTGTGGTAGCATAGAAATCCACTTATGTGCAAGAGCTTGCATATCTGAAGCTAAGATTACAAGTACTTTGGGGCTAACACTATGTCAGTTTATTAGCCTAGACAGAACCAAGCTCAATGAATAAATAGCAATAGTTTATCCTAAGGAAATTGATTTGGAAATAATTATTCAATGGACAAAAGCGCCAATATTTCAGTGCAACATTTGCATGAAATACTATTTGCAGAGTATTATTCAAACGTATATTGAGGTACTGAATAAGGAAAACATTTATTCATAATAAGCATTTGATAAAAATATTGCCCAGATTTGCAATGAATAATTCAGTCTGGATTAGTAACATGTGCGTGACTGTGCATGTTACTGCTATCTTTATAAATGCTGTGGTAAATTGCTACAGGTTAATAGGTACTTACATCCTTTTCTCTGTAGAATGCTATTAAGTCCAATTTTTCAGAGGAGCTGAGCCACCCAGAAGTTTAAATATGGTAATGAGTTGCAGCTACTAAGTGTGTGTGTAAATCAGGCCATGGCAACGTTAGTCACAGGGAGGCTGTTTGGAACTGGCACGGAAGGATAATGCAGCAGCCTGAACTAGGGGCATGTTCTGTAGGGCTCTGTGGAATTACCTGTGTATTTGTTTCACCCAAAATAGTCTTTTCTCCTGAATACAAAAGACATATTTAGACTGGATACAATTAAGTGTTTAAAAGCTGATTAGAAACCGAACAGATTACTGATAGAAATACCAAAACTGATTACTGGACACTGCAATGAAAGATGACAAAACCTTGTAAAAAACAAGACACAATAATCTAGACAGCTCAGTGCAAAAAGATCTCCCTACCATGTTTCTACTTCTGTTTCATTATAATTGACATTTAGGCGGGCAGTGGGAGTCAAGCAATGTAAATAGCTGTGAATCTGGCATCCTGTTGTTAAGCTCTGGACAGGCATTGAAAAAACACATGCTCCAAGCCACCGAGATGTATGTGAGGTATGTGTATGAGACGAGAGAAAAATAGAATATGAAATAATAATAACATTTTCTTTAGATTTAGCTTTTTGCACTGATCCAAAACGCTTGTCATTCTAAAGCAAAGTGGGGTTGTTTGATTCCATAAAACATGTGGTTTCTGAGAGGATTTAAAGTTAAGCTGGTTCAATTACTCACCCTTTGACTTAAAAGAGCTCTCTAGACTGTATCAACCCATATGTCTGGTTAAAAGTTTGCATATGTAGTAAAGCAGTTTTGATAACACAGCAGTAATATTGCCATAACCAACAAATGTTAATAACAGGTCATTAAGAAAGCATTGTATTTATTTATATCACCCTCGTAACGGACTATATTTCTGTACATCGAACTAGCCAGTGGCCCTAGCACAGGGGCCACATGTACGCATGACCAGATTGTGCTAATGAAACACTAGTTATTTCATCAGGAAGACACGCCTTGAAGTCTGCTGAAGAAAAGCAGGGGATTACAGCGCAGCCCACCAAGAGCACAAGAACAGGATGACAGCAGGGCCTTGGAGGTACAGGCACAGGGCATTACCAGAAGCCTTAAGCACAAATTGCAAGTAATAAATTGCTGATCTCAAGAGAAATGCACTCTTGAGAGCTGGACAGAACCAGTTTTAGGGCCTAACTGGGACATGAGTTGAGTTGTGTAACAGCCTGTTGCAGATGGCTGGCAGCACAGGTGGAGACATCCCTAGATGGTACACAAGATTGCAACAAAACCGACTAGTTGCACAGGAATCTTACTTCAGAATTGGGTATGCGAATTGATCACTCTGATATCCTGTATTGATATGTATGTAAAATTATTTCATCATTATATTTGCTCTAGTGTTGTATTGCTTGTGTTTGGTTTGAGGCTTTGGTTGTAATTTGGGTGCAACACACAGAAAGCTATACATTTTGGTTTTCTTGAGACAGAAAAATCAACACTAACTGCTGTGTTTTATATATTTATAATGCCTTTGTTTTATACAAAGCTTGCAGACCTTCATCGTCCCCGATGATGCCATTTCATATGTCCAATTCTAGAATAATCTGGCATTGTGTATCTCTGGAGAAGACTTCAAGAAGCAGATATGTTTAGACATAAAATATGGGCTTAGAGCCTATGCTGTCTTTACAGGAACAAGATTATGATCTTGTGACTGATCTTTAAGCTGAAGAAAACTGATGTGCCTTTCCTGCCTGCTTTTATTTTGTGCTGACATAGGCTGGTAGAGCAAATAAATAAATAATGTTTACACAAAGCTGTACTAGAATCATGTAGGTTTTATAACATGGTCACACCTGAACAGCTTGATGATGCCGAGTATGTAAATTAAAGATGTTCCTGGTACATAAAAAGAGGCTGCATGCTGTAAGTGACAAAGATGAAATACTGACTTACAAATTAGCCATGCCATCCAGTGAGCTTGTTAAACAACATCCCTCCAGAAAACAGTGGTAAATGTGAATGATCAGCCATGAAGCCACTTAGTGGATATCATGTAAGAATAGATTTTGAGCCCACATGTTTTATCTGCAGCCAGTTCTGAGAAACAGTATCTGTGAAGTGATCCCTTAGTGCAGACATTTGGTACATGGCTGGTGCTACAGCTCCAGGACCTCCTTTTTCTAAATGACCTGACTAAGAAATAGTGTGAGCAGGATTCTGATCCACCATACGCTGACAATGCACGTTAGCCGGGGGTCATGGGCAGCCAGCCTCCCTTGGGATTACACAGGACTCTGAAGGTTAAGGCAAATCTGCTTTCCTCCTCCTCTGGGACAGAAGTTTCAACCTGCAGAAACAGCATAACTTCATTCTTCAGCTCATATTCACACCTCATTGCTAGAGGCATTACTCTTTCGTTTTGAAACCTTATCGCTTCTCCAGACTTGACCTGCTTTTATTTTTCTTTGTTCTTTCTTTTTCAAGAGCTAGTGTTACAGTGCTGTTCTAAATTAGAGAGTTACCCTTAAATACTCTCTGAGAGATGCTTTCTCAGGTGGGTTTTTCCCTGTGTTATACCTGATGTTGTCTACACAAGCGCTCTGGGTTTTAGGAGTTGTTGATGTCCACTGTATCAAATCTTAGCATCTTCCTTAAGGACCAAGAGTTTCAAACAGGCAGAATCCTCTCCATTTTCCTGTTTTCCTGATATCCCTGGTATGTGGCCTGTGGCTGAGGTATTCTGGCTCCCCACGCTGCTTCCCTTCCCTCAGCACACTTCATTCTGGAAAGCTTTGCTTCTAAGTACCTGGCTTCCTCTGAGAAGCAGGAATGCTTTGCTTTTCCCTCCACTCTAGGAGAAAATGAGGTGCTATTGGCAACTCTCAGGAATAAATAGCTGCAGCCTCCACATTGAGACAGAAGGACAGAGCACCTTGAGACCAAGGTCTGGGGTAGCTCATGCTGTGGATCTCAGCAGGTCTAACCCTCCAACGTGGGGTTACGTAGGCCAAGTCACAGTTCTGCATGTGGTTTTACTATTAGTGCTTCAGTAAGTGATGGTTTAAGTTAGTCACTTCAGACACAACAGCTGCAGGTTGCATGATGTAAAAGCACAAATGGATCTATTTTGCTGAATGTCTGAGGGGTTGTATTTCAAATATATATTTTCCATTTAGATATATTCTCTTGAGAGGGTATTCACGCGAGAATTACCTGGATCGGTTTGTAATGAAAAGACCTAACTCAATGCCATTTTCGTCTTCAGAAAATATGTTTAATCTTTATTCTAGCAGGATCTAATTCTTTATTTCACTGAAGCAAATCCAAGTTGTTCAGGTTTTTAAAAACAAAATAAACAAACAAACAAAGAGCCTGGCAGTTTCAGCAAAAATTTAACAGCATTAAATGATGCATTAGACAAGACTTCATTACTTTTACCAGATATAGCATGCTGCATTATAAGGATTATCAAAACTGACCTTCAGTTGTCAAATTAAGTTAATATATCTGAGGCCCATTTGGCCAAACCTCTGCAGTTAGTTTGGCAGAGCAGACCCCTGGGCTTCTCCGAGGCGCGCGGCCCCTTGGCAGTACTGCCGCCATGTTGGAGCTGATAGCCCAGAGCTGGGCTGGTGCCTTCTGCTCCTGATGAGGGATGTGAAGATAGAAATCACAAGTGACGGGCTCTGGGCGTCTCTCTGCATGGAGCTTGTTCCAGGATTAGTAGATTTTGGGCCAGAGGAAGCCACAGGGACCAGTCAATGTGACCATCCGTCTAGAGAATTTCACCCACTGTAGCTGGTAAATTTGCCTTGTACAGCTCAGATTACTGCATATGTACTGCATTTCATTGAGCATGGTATCAAAAAAAAAAACAAACACCCTTCTCTTTTTATTTGAAGCTCAGCTTTTGCAAATCACTGATATACAATGACAAAAAGCTGCAAGAAAAACATCACGAGCCTTGGGTTAGAAGCCAAGAAGTGCAATTACTGAGAAGCGCAATTACTGATGTGTGCAACAAGCTATTGCATGTGTGGTGAAAGTGTGATCGTGGCATTGATTTTTCCATTACTGTATCAAACTTCACGTGTGAAGAAGCATTAACAGCACTTCAGCAGGTGTATATGAAAATCTGTCATTTGCTACAGCTGCCTCTGTGCCTGCCCTCTAACAGCCCCAAAACCTGCCCCGTGCCCCGGCTGAGTATTTCAGCGGTGTGAGAAATTACCACTCTTGACACCTGAGAACTAGATAGAGAGAGGGCAGACAGCAGCGCATCCTATCTGTAAGACTGCACCTGCCAAAGCGCCCTGAACGATGCAAGGGTGGGAGTTGGGCCTTTGCACAGTGAGCAGACATTAAAGGAGTAATCAGTCCTGAATCCCTACCACTGGCAGATCCCTTCTTTTCCAGGATCGTTATGAAGTAAACTCCATTTCATTTAGGTCATGACCTTTTGTTTGATTTTTCAGAGATTTATGACCTACTTTGTGGCGGGGCTTTGTGCTTGTTTTTAGCTCTTTGGAAGATAAAACTAGTAAGTAAGTTAAGTACCAGGGGACAAGCATTGATTTTTAATACTAGCTTCTTAGTGTAACCAACCATAAAATATTTAGGGTTCTTCCTTGTAAATCTAACAGCTACTAGTTCTGAATCTGCTTTTTCTCCTGGCCTTAATGAGGTCTCCTATACCTCACTGCGAAGTATTACATGAAATTCTGCCAAAACTAAATCTCTGGCCTGAAAAACAGTAAAGAGTCCATAGCTTAGAATAATGCTGGCTAAACTGATCTAAGTGTTATCATATCTCCTAGAAGAAAGAAAAAAAGATTTTCCCAGCCCCCCACTCTCTTAATCCACCTTTCTCTATACTAATCTGAAGATGAGCTTGTAAATGGTCAATAAGGAGGCCAGGGCTCAATGACAGTTTGCTGAGCATCTGGCCTAGATCCTCAGCTGATGTATATCACATATATTTTGAAGCTCATCACACCAGCAGCAGATTGGATTCCTGACCAGTAAATAATTACTTCTGTAAGGCCTTATTCAACTTTAACAAAACATAATTTTCTATTCCAGCTCTCATCCCAGATTGAGTCCAGTTAGGCAAATTAAAGTGTGTTACAGCAAGGTAGGCCAACGTAGAAGTGGTTTGAAGCCACTGGAAAAGAAGCATGTCACTGATGCTGCAGCTTAACCAGGTCATACTGAAGTTTCTCCAAATTATATTTGCCCTCTTCGTAAAACAATCAAAGTGCTAGCAGTTGGGCTGTAGCACACATTGCATTTCCAAATAGTGTGACAAATGGCAAGGTTTATCTAATAAGCAGACCTCTAGGAATGTGGGGAAACCAAAACCTGATAGAGGCACAGCCCTGAAGACCTTTGCTAAAACAGCCTTCGACCTTCACTTTACTTTGTCCAAGAAGAGCCTCCAAGACAGGCTGTAACGCATTTATCCAATAAACTTGTCACACAAGAAAGGCTGTACAGAAGTGCTTGGTCGGGCCCGCCTTTGCTGAAAGGTAAGAGGATCTCAGGTTGTTTACTAGAAGGTATTGCACAATTCACAAGTTAAAAACCAGGCTGGCAGGCTCTGTGGGAGCCATACTGGATAGCACTTCCCCAGCTGCCTGGGTCAAAGGCTTGCATAACATCAGGAAAAATAATGTTTATCTGTGATATTATTTGAAGTGTAAGCTTCATCAAAAATATCATCTACTGTAATTTTTTTCCAGCTAAGTATGTGATTTTGGATTTCTAAGATATAAAGAGAAAAAAGGGACTAGCTCATTGTATTGACATATATTGTTCAGTTAATTTTAGATTTTGTGGTACTCTCTTGGTAAACCATTTCACACATTTAGGTAATTACCTGATACAAATGCATGTGAGTAATAACGCCAGGATGCACAGACTTGCTTTATCCCTCTTCTGTGCAGCGCCAAGTAAGAAGCTCTGACGAGATCAGTGCAGTTACTCCAGTGTGAGATGCAATGGTCTCATCTTCACACCACACAGATACATACACAAAACGATGCTGTCACTGTTTTGTTTTAAACACTATTCTGCGCCGAGTCTTCAAATTTATGTTATTTGACTCAATAAATGTTTGATGGTCTCAGTGTAGCATCTAGTGGAGAAAGGGTAAATGACAGAAAAAACACAAAGCAGAAACACGCCATTAACCGTTGCGCATGGCAGGGGTGCAAATGTGAACTGTTGTGGAGTGGGAATGCTCCCTTCCCCAGATCACCCAGCAAAGCGCTTCAAGGGTTACTCCAAAGCGGCTGCAGTTAGCTGGGTACAATGCAGGGCTTGTACTCCTGGCAGGGCAGGATGGCATCGCTGGCTTGAATTCAGCTCAGGAAGGTCTCTGTGCCTGAAGTACACAATTGCTATGAAGTCACATTGTCCTCTAGAATCTTCCCTACCTAGTTCAGATTTGCTCCTGCTCCAGCAGTAGTGCTTCTGTCCTGGCTTACAGTCAGGTTTGTGTTTCTCTTGTTCATGCTAATGCTGTCTCCAGCCTAACTACAGAGCCAGAGCTACTGTCCCCCAAATTCTGTCCTGACTTAGCCCCTGCATAACCCAAATGATGATGGTGTTACCGCAGCCGCTGGTTGACTGGGAATACCCCAGCCAGATCTGGCTTAGAGGGGACTTGGCTCAGGACGAGTCCTGGGCCCGCGGTGCAGCCAGGCCTCACGGGGCTCAGGGAAGCTGTGAAAGTGCAAGCAAAGCAGGAATTGTTCCTGCTGCCTTCCTGCAGATTTAATCTGGGATTCAAGGGCTTAGCTTTTGAGACATATCAAATCTCAGCAGGTCCTGAAAAATGGGGTCCTCTGTGTAATTATTTAACAACAGCAAAAAAAGCGTGGAGTTACATTGTTAACATTTTTTTCCCAAATGTTATTATTATATCCTGTTTATAAACAAATTAGAGTATCTTGGCAAAAGAGAAGAAAGCTTAATTTTCAATAACCATGAACTTAACAGAGCAAAGAATAGAAGGCTTGTTTTACAATTATTTTCTTCTAACTTTATTGGGACTTTTTCATGTGCATAATGTCTTTAGTATTTTATGGTGAAGTAAACAAAGAAGAACAAATCTGTACACCAGAATCTGCCTTTAGGCACAGTTCATAGTGGAGAGTCCTCCCGAAGCACCACTGTTAGAGGAGGGAGACAGCTATGAAATTAATGAAGGGATTGCAGAGCCAGTTCCTCATGATATGGCATGGAAATGTGCTGCCTTGGGCAAGAATACAAAGTAGAAGGTAAGTATGTCCCTCATTAAGAGTACCTCTAGAGAACACTGTGATTAATCCAAAATTATTGGAGATACAATTTCTTTGCAATTCATGAGGACTCTGTATGTTGCCACATACATGTAGCAAGCAATTACAGAAGCATCTGCATTAGTCTGGTGGCACTAACCAACATGTAGTAGGAGACTCAAGGATTACACATTCTGTATTTGTCCTTGCTAAATCTTCTGAGGAAGAAAGAGGTGTGTTCAGGTCTGTTTACTCCTTCATCCCCATTAACCAACCGGAAGGTGTAAAGCAGGGGGGCTTCTCATTTTCCTATCTTGGTGCAAAGAGTATAGCTGGTAGTGCTGCCTGCGAGCAGTGAGGCTGCTGAGGTCATCTCCTGAAGTGCCTTTCAGCTCTATCCTAATCTCAGTCCAGCCCCTCATTAGTTGGTGTTTTCCTGTTCCTCTGAACTGCGGGAGTTCCCATCTGGTGATCCCAGAACAAAAGCCCACTGGAATCAGGATAACCACCCTGTTTTCTGGGAACTTAAGAAAGGGCAGCAGACATAATCAAAAAAACTCTCACAGCAGTCCAGCGAGTGACAGAGCCTGGAGCTGGAGAGTGAGCTCCAGATTTTTACCTTTTTAAGTGGAGAGGAATTACTTACGCACACTTTCTGCTGTCCTAAAGGTGACTTGGGACTATCAGTAGCAACACTATTGCCAGGCATTCAAAACAGAGTTTGTTTCCAAGCTTGTGAAATACAAAATGTAGTTGCATTTTAATTTGCATTCTGGTTTTCTTCTGGCTTTTTCGACTTTCATATTTCCAAGTCCCCACAACTATTATGACTAGAAACATTGTCATTATCATTCTTATCATCAGTATGCAGCTGCTTATAACAGTAGTATATGAAAACTAAGATTCTTAGATAATAAGCAAATTTCATGAGCTGTGAGCAACATTACAGACCTGTAAAGATCAGATAAAAGCCACATTAAATCTGCAGCTATTCAGTAGCCTTGGTGATGGTGTCACCAGCGAGATGAAGCACTGAGCCATCCTCTCCTCAGTGTGTGGTCCCTTTGTGATTGAGTAAGATAGGTGCAGGCAGAACAGCGGTGTAGGTGCAATACAATGCTTTATTATTTTCAATGCAGACTACAGTCCTTAGGCCTGACAACTCACCCTTTATTGGCTTCTCTGTTCTTCTATGTCCCTGCTAACCCAGAAGCCAATATTGTGTCTGCAAAAGCATCTTTTCAGGGCTCTATCCACGTGACAGCGGTGAAATAGTTTGAAAACTTCCACTGGCTCTCTGGTCCTCTTGTCTCTGTCGGTTATTTCCGAAGATGTCATCTGGTACACTCCATCCATGCTATTTTTAGGGTACATATATTTCTAAATAAAAAAGAACATGTACAACCTTTTAGCAGTCTTCATCTGAAAATAATTTTTTAACCTTATTAGAAAATGCAGTGAGCTGAATTTTGTGTAAATGTTGATGCTTTTATATTATAATTAAGCTAGCTAATTTCTATAAGATCAGCCCAAGACTTTTAGTAATTTTTGCTGTTTAAAACATGAACTTTGGAACTACTTCAGCAAGCCAGAAAGTGAACATTCAATGAATCAAGAATTCAGAACGTGTTGTACGGTTCCTGGAAGAACTTAACCAGTCAAAAATCTCTCTTGACAATTTTTATTACTTTGCAAGGAGGCCAGAATGTGGGTGTACTACCAGGAAGTAGTTTGCACATATGTTTTGTTTAGCTGAGTTGCTGCTGTGAGTCTTTTGTCTTTTTCTTAGGGAAGGTCAAATTTGGCAGTTGTCTGTACTGCACACTCAAGTAGATGGTTAATGCAAGGTAAAAGCAAACCACAACAGTCAATAAACACTCTCTTATTTTTCTCTTCAGAGATACTCGTAAAGAACATTTACTTTTGAAACACGTCATGTTATACTGCAACAAAGAAAGATGTTTTTAGGACTGGAGTTGCATTTCTGGCTATGGCTTACCAGCGGGGAAAAAACCTTTCACTGGCGCTTGCTGTTGGCAGACAATGTCGACCTCAAAACCTCAACTGTGAAACTGCGGAGCGGTGAGAGGTGACATACGGTCTCCTCTGTGTTTCAGATGAGTGAGTAGTTCTGTGCAAACTTTTGTAAAGAAGCCTGTGAAAGGCCAAAGTAACCAAACACTACGGTATTTTTTTAAATCCCCAGCAACAAAATGGGAAGGGATGAGAGAGCAGACATTTTCTCCTCCCTTCTTTTATATGTATTTGTGTTTTTCAAAAGGTTTCACGATGTTTTACTTGAAACGGACCTGAAATATGAAAACTGCCCATCTGAAAGCCTGAGCTCATTCCAGTGCTTGCCTTGCAGATCAAGAAAACAAAACGAACAAAAGCAACTTCTTTACAGAGGCGGAATGCGTATTGCTTATCTACACAGGTCACCTTAGAGAATAAAATGCCGTGGCCTTCACTCAGAAGTGGAGATCTGAGCAACAGAAATGTAAATAACGTTGAGTTCAAAACGCAGCAACCTGTGTACATACGGTGTCATTATTAAAATCACTGCTATCTGACTTTTAGCTTTAAAAGAAAACCCTCTGATTTCCTGAAAGTTACCTACAATTCAGCCAGATACAGGTCAATGTAGTTAGGGGAAAAAAAAAAAATTAAAGCCTGTACAGCTGGAATCTGCATGCCTGAGCTGCTCATTTCAAAATATTAATTGGAAAATTTTTTTGTCACTATAGAAAGATATCAAGGTGGAATTTAACTCATTCCTTACAAATTGAGCCCATGGGTACTCTTGCTTTTTGCATGATTCTTTCTACCCTCTCAATTACTCCAGACATTTTCTGACAAGTTGCAAAGCCAGGAGGCTTTGGTGGCAGTTCTTAGTGCTGGGTTGCTTAATGATGGACCTAGAAAAAGCAAAAACTATTTTAAAACATGCAGCGTAGCTCAAACCAAAGTTATAGGCTTGCTGCAGAAATTACTGGGTGAGGTTCTTTGGGCTAAGTTAAAGTGGAGGTCTAACTAAGTGGTCATTTTTGGTTTTATCTATGCAACTGATTTGCCTAAAATAAGATCAGTATGGATCTCATCTCAAAATGTTGATCAAATCTCTTTTAAGATTCTAAAAATGTTCATTAGATGTTTCATTCATTAAAATGTGTTATCAGGGTTTCTCATGTTTGATACCCATAGGATATGATAGGAAGCAAAAATTCTGAGACAGATGTCTTTCTGCTGCAGTTGTAATATAAGAAGGACTGAACTGAGTCACACCAAAGGTCCAGATAACCTGGCACCCTGCAGTTGCCTGTAGTTGGACAGAGCAGTTACAGCTTCATTTCTCCTCCTATTTACCATTTCAATTTCTGGCACTCTAAAGAATAATTGGAGGCTCTGCCCGTCTCTCTGCAAAGCAGCCTGTTCTATTAATTTGTCTAGTTACTTCTTGCAGCCCTTAGTATTTTTGGCATCTAAAATACCTCATGACAATGAATTACCCAAATTAAGCAGATGTTGTTTAAATAGTACTTCCTTTTGTTTGTTTTACACTTCCATCTGAAAAAATACTCCTCCTAGTTCTCATAAGAAATGAGTAATTGTTCCCTGTTCACGTTTCCCATGTCAGATGTGATTTTTGACACCTGTATTACATCTCCCATTTGTCATCTATTTTCTAGGTAGTCCCAGAGTACATAATCTGTCCTACTTAGAAAGCACTCTATCTTCCTGATCAGTCCAGTCGCCCTTTTTTCTGATTGTTTGGTTGGTTTATTTTTTCATATGTTATTCTGATGCTTAAGATGCTACCGCATATTGAGGTGCTATAAGCAGAATTTTCTGTTGTATTAAAGGAAAGAATGTGCTTCCTGAGGATTTATACAGTGACATTATGTTTTATGGTCGCTTTTTCATTCTCTTCTTTCCTTATCAGTCCTAACTGCGTCTCTGAGCACTGAGATAGCAATTTCAGAAAACTATCCATAGTGACTCCAAAATATCTTTGCTCACTGATATGAACTAATTTAGAGCCCATTATGTTGCACAGGTGGAGAGGTTTTTTGTTTTCCTCTCATAGACATCTGTGATTGTTGCATTATAGCTGCTATTTTGTCACCTACTCAGTCTTTATTGTGAATTTTTTTGCTATTTTGTGCCAGCAGTCTTGGGTTTGGTTTTCCTGAATAATTGTGAATCACTGGAAAACACTGTCATCTCACTGTTCAATCCTGTTTCACTTACCACTTGTCAACATGTTTTAAAGCATAGATCCCTTTGGAATCTCAGTGGTTATTCCCTTCTTTGTGATCATTTACCTACCCATCTTCCTTTCGAAGCAGTTACTAACCACAACAGGAGCGCCCCGCTTGTGCTTTGTAAAAATGTTTGGGGAAATCAGTATACACGATTGCTTAACTAGGCTGCACGTTAAATGTTCTTCGTGTCATGCTGACAGACCCGTTACTGTTCAGACTGGGAAGATACCCAGGACATGCTCTGTCTCCCTCTGTCCCATGCATTTGGATTTATTTTCTGTGGAAATTAGACTGAGAGTAAAGGCAAGCTGGGAAGAGAAGAGCAGGAGGCAGGAGATAGCAGAAGATGGTACGTACTTGGTCTTCTTCCAACGGGGAGCTGGATTATGGCTGAGGAGGACTCCAATGTCCTGATGTTTACAAATTCTATATAAGCCACTTCCACTTTATCAATATTTTCTGACATTTGTAAAGCACTACCAGATTTGCAGTTTCCATCTCTTCCCATTTTATGGTATACGCAATGTGTTAGACTGACCGGTCTGTCGTTTTCCCTGAAGTCTTCTCTAAAAATTGGAACGTCATATGCCACTTTCTATTCCGCCAGAATGGAGTTCACTCCAAACCATAAATTACAAAGCACAGTTAATATTCTGGCGATTTCAGATCCAAGATCCTTTAGAATCCTGGGGTGGGAAACACATCATCCTGGCAGGCAGGTACTGTACGACTTACTGATTGGCTCCAAAACCATAATACTAAGTTTGTTGAATGTTTTTTTCTGACCCTAAAAAAGGTTTTGTTGTGGCCATCACCTCAAAATCCACCATAAAGAACAGTAGTAGAACAAAAGTACGTAGCTTTTCTCCTGTGGTTTCCTTGAATGCTCCTGTTATACCTCTGTTGCCTGCTGGTTCCTCATGTTCTCTGGCAGATCTCCTGTTCTTGATGTATTTGGAAAAGTTTTTATGCGTCAAAATATTTTTTGGGCCTGCTTTATTATGATTTTATATTTAACTTGCCAGAGTTTATGCTATCCCTCTTTTGGACAGAAGCAGAAAACAACAGTATTCCACAAGTGAATGCACAGATGGCATTCACAAAAGGCTCAGGTATTTGCAGTGGGTGTCTAAAAATGCGACCTTGTGGTACTTTGATGTGTGTTAAAGGCAAATGAGTTTGTCGAAGGCTGGCTGGAGAATAAAGGACTTAGCAAAATGTGGTCCAGCGACTGTAGGTTCTAATGTTTCCATCAGCTTTCATTCTCAGTATATTCCTAGAGGGTTATCTTTTTAAAATATATTTTGAAGAAAAATACAGACGGCCTCCAAACTGGGTAATAGCTGCAGCAAGCTTATTAACACAAATTATTATTTCACAGTATTCTAACAACTAGTGTTGTGGAGTCCTATTGCACCAGGCATTGCACAAACTTAAAGAGAAAGTTAGTCCCTGCCCCAAAGCGCTAAATGAATCTGGCCCCGTAGCTTACCCAGGACACTGCTGAACAAGCACGCTCAGTATTTATGTCAATACTACGTTTTAACAGTGATCCCAAAGCCACGTTCAAGCACAAACTTGCCCGCCATTCACACCGATCGGCGGCTCGCTCCACACGGGACTTGGCCAATCTCACTTTATTGTGAGCAAGGTGCATACATCTGGGTGTTTTGCTTTATAGAAAATGTATGTGCTATTAAACATACAGTACGCTTGATCTTAGCGTTAAGACCAAGTGCCTTGTCTCCTGCTCCTTTCCTAGCTAAGCCCCACCTGTGGTGAGAGTCATTCATCTTGAATTGCTTTAATGCAGTGTTTAAGTATGTCATCTTGGCAACGGTATTTCAGTGAGAGGTTTAAAATCCCATTCACATTTTTAATATATATTTCTCTCACATAAATTATCACAGCTTGGTTGGCAGGTCTTGCATGAGTAATAAGGTTGTTGGCACAAACACATACCACAGACCTATTAAGTAAAGGAGATGCTTTTGTTTTTTCCTACCTCTGTGCGACAGCTGTGAGGTTTAACTTGTACAAAATGGTTTAAGATACTGGCCTTTTACTAGCAGGACACTACTAGTCATGAGATAACACATCCTCCCCAAAGTGCATCGGTGGCAGTACAGATAAATCCCCATGCACCGGTTCGAAAATGAAGCTCTTACTATGGGAAGTATATGCAGAAGACAGCTTTCATTGCTCACGCACGCAGGCAGACTGTAGCTGAAAACTTGCTCTTACATAAAAGAGCTGCTGCTGAAAGAGAAGTGAGCAGCATGCACTTTTTACATGTGAAAGGAATGTGTTCTCTGTCGAGTAAATAATGACAGAGTCATGTTTCCATTTATTTTCTTTCACTCATAATTTTGGGAAGTGATTGCTCAGGGTACATAACACGTAACTCAGAAATCAGAATTCTGCAAAGTAAGCTCTCCGCTGAACTCCACGTTGTAAGGTCTGAGCACTGTCTGTACGCAAACATCCTGCAGTGCAATTTCGCTCCACTGGTGCTGTAAGAGCATAAGCTGGAGAACTTCGTCTCAGTATCTATTTTTAAAACATTTAGTGCTCTTGCAATGTAGGCCTGACCTGAAGTGCTTTGCACACGGTGGGAATCTTCCACTGCCTTTATTTAGGGCTTTGAATCAAGCCTTCTGTAAACAATGAATTATAGGAATAATGTATTGCGAGGAAGTTACTGTGGAACATCCATCCTTTAGTATCTCTATGTGTCTCCAATCTTGTGTTAGATTAGCAAAACATATCCTTTCATAACAGCTTAAGGTTACATGTGCCAAACAAATGCTGTGTAGTTCTACAGTCACACTGAGTGGTTTGGATTGCTTCTCTATTACACACTCTGTATACAGTAATGCATTAATTATGGTTATTCTCAAACGGAACATAACTGTATGTTTGACATAAACCGGGCACAAGTAAAGAAAATTCTACAAAAATGTGAGAGGCAGGCTTTGAAGCTTATGTGCAAATGGATTAAAATTTATTTATGCAACTTGTGAATAAATTGGCCATGATCTGAAAGAGAATTATCAGGAAACCAAGACAGCTCTGCAGCTAAGGATCCCTTTAATGCACAGAAGAACGTATCTTATTCACTGCTCAAGAGGCTGGCGGTAGTTCAGGAGTGCAGAACACAGTTACTGGATGTCTCTAGATGCACCACAGTCAGATCGTCAATGTAACTATGGAAATGTTTGAGAAGAGCTGGAGCAATGTGGACACAATACAAAATGGCATTACTGATGCTGTGTGTGTTATTTGGGGGCTTTATGAAATCACCAGCCTAGGAATTGTTCAATCTGGGGAAACATTCCCATTTCAAACCTTGTCATCTTATTTATAGACTTTCATTAACAAAGTCTAAATAACAGCAATTGGAGTGTTTTCTAGGTATAATCATTAAAATGTTATTATTTAAAAGTGCTCTGGAGATTGTGCATTATCTAAAATTCCTGCTTGACTACCTTCCCCATACTCAGTCTTCCAACTCCTGATTCAACTTAGTCCTGAAAGAAGATGAGACAACTAGAGAATCCTGTGTGTCCTAAAAGTCACTCAGGAAAAGAGAGGAGACTAAGGGAGCTTGGATTATTTAGCCCAGTAAAATGAAGGGCGTATGACTGCTTTCTTAAAAATAATTGGGAGTAACCACCGCTAAGAGGGAAGGGCTATTTAAGCAAAAGAACAAAACCGGCACAGGAACAATTTAGGCTGGAAATGTACAGAAGGTTTCCGAACATCAAAAGAATGAGATTTTTAGAAGGTTTCCTAATTAGAAGAGTACATGCAAACTCCCTTAGTACTATTCTGCATCTTGCTATGGTTAGGCATTTAATTGTGAAATCCAAGAACTCATTCCCAACCATATATTCTGTGTATCTGTCATTTGGTAGAGCGCTCATTGTGAGAGGTGGTATTTTCATAAATGTACATTAAAGAAGTTTTTAACTGAACCCATTCACCCATAGTATAAATGCATGAAAGCACTGAGTTGTGTTGAAGTAAGTCTTGCAAAGCCAACCTTCCCATGGGCTTTCTGTGGCCAAGAGGCACAATCCACCTCGTACCTTGGAGAACTCTGGCAGGGACTTGCGGGCAGAAATGACTCTAGGACATTTGCAGGGTGAGGCTGGGTGGACACGTGCCCAAAACCGAGGGTTACACCATTAAGACAGCCCTATTTGCTCTCTCTGGCTCATCTCCTCCCACCATAGCGATTTTTGACTACTCAGCAGCCCTGAAGTCAACACAGACTTGCTGCCGTTTAAGTGACATCGCCCTGGCCTGGCCGTTGCACTCAAAACTACTTGCAAGCCCCATGAAATCAAGAGGCACCAGATGGCCGCATGTGGCTGAAGCACATTATTGCTACTGTTGGGGCGAGCTCACCGCCCTTGTGAAACGCCTTCCCCAGCTGTGCTCTCTCGTTACGCTCCTGCGCCCCTGCCAGCCCTCCGGACCGGACCGCTGCCCCGCTGCGCCCCTGGGCCTGCCCTCCGGGGCGGCTCCGACCAGGGGGGTCCCCAGGCTGCACCGCAGGGTGCGGAGAGGCTTCACCCCTCGCACCCCACAAACGGCAGGGGCGCTAGCGCAGACTACCGGGAAGGCTGCGGTTACACCCGGCCACGCCGCAGCCTCATACCCGAAGAGGGGCGACCCGCGCTCTGCCTGGACCCCGCCGTCCGCTCGCACGCCGGAGGCCCCAGGGGCTGCCCGCGCTGACGGCGATGTTCCGGGTTCACGTCCCGTGGCGGGAACGCGGGCCACAAGCGCAGCCCGCGGCTCCCTCCGGGACGATCCCTCCGGCCGAGCGAGAGGCGAGCGGCGGGAGCCAGCTGACCGGAGACCCGCAGCAGCACTGCACCCGTGACTGACGGTTCCACTAACCAATCCACGCTCAGGGACAGACGTGTGGCACCTCCCCCTAATGACGGTAGAGCCAACCAATCAGGCGCAGGGTGGACTCTCAGTCCTGCCTTCACTCTTTTACGGACAAGCAGCTGGGCCAATCAAAAGTAGAACACATAGCTCACTTCCTTTTCGACTCTCGCGAGTTTTGCCGTGCTGGCCCCTGTCCCCCCCGCAGCCGGGTGACTGCGCAGCCGCCATGTTGGTTGCTATGCTGCCAATGCTGCCCGTATGAGGCGGGAGGGCGGCTATGAGGGGAGGAGGCTGTTGTCCCTCCCCCCTTCTCCCCCACAGACGCTCGCTCACTTGCTCGCTCACCGGCACGGAGGGCGCCTCTGCAGAGACCCGCCACCTCTCCCTTCCCCGGTCCCCTCTGCTTCCCGGCCGGGACTGCGCGCCGGGCGACTGCCGCTGTGCGTGAGGCGGCGCCGTGCCCCGTGAGGGGGTGCCGCGGCCCCTGCCCGCCGCTGACGCCCCGCTCGGCGCTGCCCTGCCCTGCACTGCCGCAGCCCCAGCCCCCTCCGGCCGGTCGCTGTGAGAAGAAGGGGGAAAGAGAGGCCGGACGGGGGTTCCGCCGCCTTCCCCCCCCCCCCCCCCCCGGGCTCCCTCGTCCCTTCCTCCCCCAGCTCTTCCCCCCCGCCCGGTCCCTCGGCCCAGCAGCCGCAGTACGATGTGGTCCTCGCCGCTGCGGCTGGGCGCAGGGCGGCTGCTGTCGCTGCTCCCGAGGCTGCGGCTCGGGCGGCCGCTGCGGGAGAACTGAAGGCAGCGAGCGGCGCGCCCGCTCCGGCGCGCGCGCGGGGGGGGGGGGCGGGGGTGCTGCGCGGCGCGGTGCTGCGCGCGCGTGCCCGAGCGTCTGCGGCGCGTGCCCGTGCGCGCGCGGGGGGTCGCGGGGCGGCAGCGGCGAGCGCAGCCCCCGCGCCTCTTCCCTCCGCCGTCCCCGCTCCCCGCTCCGGCTGGAAGGACGTGGCTGTTATATGAAGGTAAGGCGGCCGCCGGGGCGAGCGGGTCTCCGCGCTGGGGGGGGAGAGGGGCGGCGGCGGGAGGGGCAGTGCGCCGCATTCCTCTGCTGTGACACCCCCCCGTCGGCTGTGGGGGCCGAGGAGCCGCCGCTCCCCCTCAGCCCCGCTCCCCCTCAGCCCCGCTCCCCCTCAGCCCCGCTCCCCCTCAGCCCCGCTCCCCCTCAGCCCCGCTCCCCCTCAGCCCCGCTCCCCCTCAGCCCCGCTCCCCCTCAGCCCCGCTCCCCCTCCCCGCAACTTCGCGCTCAGGTCGTCGCTGGCAGAGAGCGGCTCTGCCGAGAGCCCTTTTAGCGGACTGGGGGTGGGGGGGGCGTGTGTGGGTGCCCCTTCTGTTCCCCCCGCTGAAAAGAAAGGAGATCCAGCTCCGCTCCGGTGAAGGGGTTGGGGGGGCGGTTTGTGTGAAACCGACCGCCGGGCCGCGGAGGGGGCTCGTAAATAGCCTTTCGGGGAACAAGCGGCGGAGGCGGCTGGGGTCTGTAAAATGTGGTAAACTCAGCTGAACGCCTGAAAGGGTTTATTTTTCGTATGTTTGATATGAAAGTTTGCGTTCCTCTGCTTTCTAGGCACATGTGCACGTTGCCCTGGTTATGTGCAGGGAAAATGGGTTTGAGTGCTGCCGTTGCATTCCTCTGGTGAATTTTTAGTATCTCCCTCAAGCAGAAGGCTTGTATAATCGCGTGTGTCTATATGCGACAGAGGCTTTCGGTGTACCTGGTGATGGGTTAACTCGTGTATGCTGTTACAGCACCAGCTGGAAGAGGAAAAACGTCTTTTTCCTTTCAAAAATCTCTAAGAGGCAGTTGCTAAAACTAGGTGGCTGCCAGTGTAGGTGAAGTGTTCCCACCACTTGTCTAGTCAAAGAATATATGTCCTTCAGATGTAAAATACACGTGAATGAACTTTGTGCTTCTACTTACACCCTTCCAGGACTTCAGTGTGGCCAAGCTGTTAATTTTTTTTTTTTTTTAAACTGTGAGATAGAAAATATTTATGTGATTTGTGTGTTAGAGAAGTGCTAATGGATCTCTGCTGAAGAATAATTGTTAGACTACAGTATGCACATACGTTTTCTCACCCACGGGGCATTTCTTTTGCCCTGAGCTAAACTCTGCGTTGAATGGTGAGGGGGTTTTGTGAGTGCACTTTTGCCTGCTTGTTACTGGCAAATAACTGCCCTGTAATGTTGGGAGCCACTGCTGTGTTCACACAAATGCAGACGTTTATGAGCTCGTCACATTGTAAATGTGCGTTGCAGAAATACAAAAATGAGTTAATGACAATTGGTATAACCATCTTCTTATTAGATACTTATATTGTAGGAAAGTTTTTCCAGTTCATTGCCTAAACATAAAATATTCAATACTGTAATCTTATGGATGCCCTTTTCTTGGCAATGGATTTCTTGCTTCACTGACCTAAAAAGTTGTTTTTACATATGGGCACGACTCTGGCTTGCACCGTGTTGATAAAACATGATGCTGTGTGATAAGCTTACAAATATGTACATGTGTGTCTGTATATTTCCCGGACACGTTTATGCTTTATGAACTCAGAAATGCAACTTGGTCTGATTATTTTGAGATAATTTTGTTATCATTATAGTTTCTGTATATTTTTGGATTATGTTCTTGGTTTTATTTGTATTTTTTTTTAAATTAGATTGCACATTGAAATCCAAATGCATTTTCCTCAAAAGCAGAAATGTTTTAATATTTTACCTTTTGGTATATTTTCCTTGTGTTTGCAGTTAATTTGTTTGGGATCAGGTTCACCTACTTAGGGTTTAGT
The DNA here is from genome assembly GCF_034619465.1 of Leptosomus discolor. NCBI lineage: Eukaryota > Metazoa > Chordata > Aves > Leptosomiformes > Leptosomidae > Leptosomus > Leptosomus discolor. The sequence continues at coordinate 14,500,753 of NC_141395.1, read as the reverse complement.
TTGGTGTCTATTTCTTGTTCAGTAAAATTTTCTGTGAAATGTATTGTTTCTTGCCATGCTTTACAATTCTGTTGTCCTGCTAATGTCTAATTTAGGTTGTACATAGCAGTATTGATTGAACACCCTTGCTAAAAATACTTTCAGGGTTGGGTATACTTACACTGTAGCTGCAGGAAAGTTAAGCCTATACTGTTTTTCTGTGACTAGAATTAGTTTATTAGCTGCTACAGTTGTAAAACAGGAATAAAAGCAAAATCCTATAATCTTAGAAGTAATGCTGATTGCTCTATGGCGTGGATGATCTCTCTCTTAATGAACAGAGTTCATGTAGTACTATTTACATGTTATTGCTATTAGCATATTTGGAATATATGGTAAGTTAATACCCAGGGTACATAATTTTGGCTTTCATCCTGCAGTGACCCCAGTTTGGGATCCATCTACACAAAACTCTCTGCAGGAACATGCTCAAACATTCACTGTGTAGACACTAGGCGGATGTTTATCATGAGCATTTGCGCTGTGTGAGTGTTTTTTATGTTTTGTTTTTAACCTTTGCGTTTGTGTGGCATATCATATAGGCTTCTGGGTGTGCGGAGAGCTGCAAGGTCAGTGCTCAGAGTAACAGCCTAATACAATGGTGTGTGACATGGTTATTTTGTGAAAAAGAGGGGTTTTTTTGAAATTGCTTTTCTGTTGTAACTTAGTGCTGCTGAAAGGTCCTGATCAGCATTTGGGAGTTCCATCTCACTAGTGTCTTGGTATCCTCGGTGGGTTATTTTAGGAATGTTACGTTGAATATATGTGAAAGTTTTGTGCGTTGATTTATGCTCATGTATTGAAAGTGGAATGTGTACTCTACAAGCATGAGCCGGAGAACTGAGTGGAAATTACAAGTTTGAGGGGAGGATACTCAGGATGGTACACTTAGTCCTGTAAATTATCCTGTTTGTGGAAAACAAAGGCAGAATGGCTTGCTTGCGGCAGTGTAGACCTTCGGATGAGGTAAATGGGTTGGGTTAAGCGTCTTCTGAAAATTATGGTGGGTTAAAAATTCTGTTTTAACTTTTCAGCTGATCACAACTTAATTAAAACAAAAAGTAAGCATGTGCATGCTTTGTTGTTTTTGAAGTCAAGTCAATGTTAATTATTTTTCTTAAATTGATAAATAGCACGTGTCTGTGGCCTGTCTTCTTAGGCCTTCGTGCTACCATTAGATCCTCTGATACGTCATGATTCTGCCTTGTGCCTCCACACCCCCGCCCCCCCCCCCCCCCAGTTTGAGTTTAAATTTGGTACAAGATCACATGAATCCCATGCCTTCACATCCTGTTTTTGTGTCACCTCGCTTCCATTCTCACCAATTATAAAAATGGTCAAACAAGAGAATCTTTCAGCAGATGGTTGACTGTGCTTTTTTTTTTTTTTAAGTACCACTTTCACTCTGGTGCTGTCACTTTCCATAAAATGGCCAGACAAAATTCTCATGGGTTTTATTGTGCTCCAGCCTAGACAACTGTAAAAATGGTTTGTGTGTGCATATAATATGGGATTGTTTGTAGTGGAAAGAAGGAATTGTGAAGGTGGAAGAAAAAGGGGAGGGGAGAATGGCCTGAGCAGGAGACAAAACCGAGAGCTGAGCAGTGGCCTGGTAACACAACAGCAGGTCTTTGCCGTCTGGGCCAGCTGTTCATACATGTGTGTTTGGGAACAGAGGCTGGTTTTGCTTAAGTACTTGTAGTCCACTGAATTAGCACAAAAATAGTTTCATGTAGGCTTTTGAAAACCTTTACTTTCTAAAATTTTGCAATTTTCTGGAAGTTTTCTGATATGTCATAGAAGTACATATCTGCAGCTACATACTCAAAATCTCTGTTTTTATTAAGGAGAATTTCTGAATTAGTAGAAAATTATTGTTATTTGTCACTTACAAAATAAATTATGTTTACAGCAGTTAATGTGTTCGCAGAAGTTTTATTGACGTGTTGACATACCAGAATTAGATGTCCAGAGGTAGGTTACAAGAATATGGTCTTCTTTATGGTGAAATGTGTTACAGCACACTAAAGTCTGTGCTGTTTTTCTGCACAGTGTGCCAGTACAGGCTACAGAATATTGCAGCTGATAGTCACATAGTTACTCAGGTAGAGCATAACTAGATGAATTCTTGTTTGAAATGTGAGAATCGAACCATCTTCTCCTTTCTCAGCTTAGGCACCTCTGAAAAAGGCTTGGTACGGTGATGCAATTAGACCTCTCTTGGCACGCTTCTTTGTCTCACATTGCAGTTACTTCTTGGACAAGTTATAAGGCGACTGTTGGATGATAAATGCAATTCCATTTGTGTGGTTTATGAGTTACTGCCATCTCTACAGTTACATGAGGAAGGGGGAAATGGCTAATATCCATTTAAAAATAAACAGTCTTTTAATGATGACCTGTAATGAAGAATGCTCTGGGAGATATTTTCACTGATTGGGGAATGAAGTGCAATTGCCACTTAAGAGTTTGCAGGCCATCTGTAAGATTTAAGAGGAAAAAATTGATAATCCACTTCCTATGGCATGTGTGCTCTTACATTGCCTTTCTGGCCCTTCCTTATCTTCTGAAGGGTAACTAGCTGAGAAAATAATGACTGAATTATTCTGCATGACCAAAAGCCCAAATCTGCAAATGAAAATCAAATGTAGTGCTGCTGGAGATTAACATTTTCATAGTTGGGCTTTTTCAATTAGGATGGTGTAGATTAGACTGAAGGAAGATGTGTTCAATTCCCTTATCAACCTGGGATTTATACTTTAAATTAAAAATAGCTAAATATCTGGTATTAAATGCTGAAAACGTTCTAACTGGTGCTTTTTGGGGGTTGATGTTTCAGTCTGGAGGCCTTAGTTGCATGTAATTTTGCTATTTTGTTTGATAGTTTTCATAAACTAATTACAAATTTCATTTTAATGTAAGCTGGTTTTTGGTGTTTGTTAGGAGCAACAATATAAATTGATTTGGGTTTATGCTGTTAACTGTGTTTGGGTTAAACAACTGATCCTCACTTATTTTGTCTCAAAAGTTAATATCCTTTTAAAGACAGTTGAGTGTACTTTAGCTTTTCCTGAGTCCTTTGACCAGGTTTTCTTATTGCATTGGTGTACCAACATCTCTATACCCTCACCAACCAAACCCCCAAACAATGTGCTATGTCTGTTGCAAGAGACAGAAATGAGAAACCAATTATGTCAGTACTGCACTGAAACCAAGTGTCTATTCAGTGCAATGAAAGTTACATAAAATGTTTTCTGAGATGAGAACATTATTCTTAGATGTCTTGTCATTTTTGCAGTTTGGAGTTGTTTGGTTTTTTTTTTAATGGCATCAGTCAGGTTTAAAACCATAAATTGAAACTGTATCTGCAGCAGATAGCTCTTCGTGTTAACCAAAGCAGGAGCTGGTAAAAGATAGCCTGCTGTGGCTCCTTTGTCTCCGAGAGATGTGCTAACATACTTTATCTTGGAAGAAGGTTAACAAGCAAGATTTCCGTGTTTTCTTTTCTCAGAGGAAGGTGGTATTTGCAAAAGAGTCAAGCAAGTGGATTTGATACACTGAAAAGCTGTGTTTTTAAAAGAAGAGATTCAAGTGTGACATATCAGAAACTTGTGCTGCCTCATGTCTGTGCCAATAGGGATGCAGTGCTGAACCAACTTCACCATTAGTTCAGCCTTGAATAGAAATAGAAATGTTAATTCCTCTGTCCTTCAGGTAGAGGAGTGACTTCCTTTTCAATAAAAAATAAATATGCCAGTCAGTGGAAGAAGAGTTATTGCTGTTAATGCTCTCTGAACTCCCAGGTTAGCACAGCTTTGTCTGGATGAACAGGTAATTTCTTGATGGTGCTTTGCCTTATGTTTTCCTAAGCCATGTCAAATAGTTTAAGTTCAGAAACATGTTCATTTTAACTTAACGCTCTTATCGTAACTGATTTGAACAACAACAACAACAAAAAAATCCAAAATGGGATGTATTTCTCTTGGGACAGAAGAAGATGCTTCCTGGATCTTACAACTGTGATTCAATGTGTTTGCTTTCAAAAAAACCCCAAACAAACAGACAAACCCCACAAAAAACACACACCCGAAATAATTTAGGAGGAAAATAGCATAGTGAAGCTGTGGGTTTGGTTGTTTTTTCCCAATAACCTTGTCAGTGAATTCAGAAATGTTTTGGGGAAAAAAAACCTGCAGTCTTTCCATGAAAATTGGCTTTGGAGAGAGTTAAAATTAACATATGTCACTTCGCATTTGTCTGTCCTGATACATACAACAAGCTTTTAGTGTCATCTGAAAAAGTAGTCAGACATATTTTTCTCTGTTGATGTGTGAATAGGGTTAAAGATGACCAGTGCTGATCACCAGCGATGTATTGCATTGTAAGTTGTTTTTTTTTTTGTTTTTTGTTTTTTCCCATATGGATTGTGTATGTGCGCTGCATATGCCAGCTTTGTATTGTGTCTCTAAACTGCATATAGCCTCAGGACTGTTCTTAAAATATTTTACTGAGTTTATGTAGTGTCCCTATTTAGAAAAGAGATACTTGAGGATAGGGGACATGTATCAATTAGTTTGACGTCTTAAAAATAAAATTTTGTAGAACTTGGCATTTTGAGTTGTAAGTCACTGTGGCCTGTAACCTCTGAACTGTGAGCTGCTACCAAGACTTCCCTTGGAAGAGGTTCTTGCCTTTTTTTGGGAGGCAGGCTGCTGTTACGATTGATGCCACAGTCTGTTTTTAGTACTTGAGTGCAAATGAGGCTATGGGTGAGTCTTGGGAATCCTCATCTGCAAGTAATTCCCCTCTTACTATGTTTTAGGCTTCTGTGTTGACTCTGTAAGAAGATAGTGCATCCTGTTAGCTCATCTGAGTGCACCTGCTTTCTGTGGAGCTCATCTCTTTAAATCTAATGTTTGGAAGGACCTTTCCAGATGTAATGTCTCTGAAAAAGGGGTTTGAAAGATTAAAATGTGGCTTCCTCTTTAAAACTGAAGGGATGTGTCATCTTTATCTAAGTCTGGATGGAGAAGAGGGGAAAGATGAAAAGAAGAGCTGCCCTGCAGTGACTATAAAATGTATAAGGGGAAATGTATATTGGAAAACATAATTAAAAAGGAAAGGTGGATATGTCTTTTTTTGTTTAATATTAGCAAGTCTCATGACTTCATGGGAAGCTTCTGCTGAAATATCTGTGGTACACACAACAACAGGAGGAGAAACTGAAATACAGAAGTGGCATTACAATGGAACAGATGGATCAGTCAGCTATATTGTGGGGTCATACCTCCAAATTATTTGAATATTTTTTGGTTCACTTGTTTTCTGTGAGTTTGAATTAGACTACTGATTTAGATGTTTTAGTATAGGCCTAATCCAGTTGCTTCTAGTCATGCTTCTAGCATCTCTTCTCAAGTTCACTATGTGAGCAACTAGATAAGGAGGGATAGAACATTAATGGTGATAAGAGGGTTTTTTTCTTTACTTTTTTAACCCTTCACTAATGAATATTTTGCTTCTATTTTCATTTTACTATGTATTAAAATATACCATGTAAGTGAAATTCATAAACCACTCGGTTTGGAAGTGGCTTGAACTTTTTAAACCTTCAGATATTCATACTTGGGACTAAGGAAATAATTTCGTTTTGGAGGTCTTTGTTGGGAAAACAGTATTCTTTGCTTTCCTATGTGGTATCATCTGCTTAAAATTTTTTTGGCGTCTTCTCTTAATAGATTTGCTGTTACTTTAGAGACTTAAGGCATTGGCGATACTGTCTTTTCCCTTGGCTCCTAGTGTAGATTTGAGTCCTTTGTTCTACAGCTCTCAGATCTGCTGGGGAAAGTGATTTGGTGTGAGTGTGTGTCTGGGGAGGGGCAGAATGTGGTGGATTCTCTCAGGGTTGTTCTTGTAAAGCCAGTTTTGAGTTTTCACAGTCCCTGTGCTTGCAGAAACTGGATTATTTTCAAATTTTGCAATAGTTAAGTAAATTCTATTGAATTGAATAATAGACATAGTAAATAATTAAAATACCTCTGCTTTCAATAACGTGCCACTTAAAAGGCTGAGAGACATACAGTTAAGAAAATGAGGTGTGAGTAGCCACTGATACATGCAGTTACACTTGGAACAGAATTCCTTTGTAGAAGACTAGAAAATAGACTGAAAATTAACATCTGACAAAAAGTCCTCTAAGAAGAAATTCCTACAGGAGAACTTCATTCTTGAGATTAATTAAATGAAAGATTAGAAATTCTCTAGATAGCTGTAAGCTATTTAATAAAACTGAAGTAAGCAATTACAAGCCTCAGTTGTAGTTACCAGCAGAGGCATTGCCTCCTTTTTATGATCCTGGTGCTGCCCACCCTCCTGTTACATATATTCTCCCTCCTTTTACAGGAAAGCTATGTGTGCAGCTCATTAATGCTAGATGTTTTCTGCAGAAGGATTTTCATAAAAAACCTTCCCTCTCTGAAGAAGAGTGATGTAGATAATAACTTCTTTGGCATCAAAACCACATACACAATCCTGAGAAAACAGAAATAAAAGTGCTTTGTAGGAATTACACTAATGAAATATATGTGAGAGAGTAGCTTGAAAGAGAAACCCAATTAACATCTGAAACTTCAGCTAACATTTAGCCACCTCTGAATAGAACTTATGTTGCCAATGAAGCTACTTTGTCAAATCTCTGGTGTGTGTTCCTAAGTTACATTGATGTAAGCATTTTTCAATCCACAGCTTTACAGGTTTTTTTTTTTTTCCCTGTGTCTTTCAAACAAACAGATTAATTCTAACTGTTCTGGGAAATCATTGAAGTTACTCTCCTATCTGCAAAAGGCATTTTCCACTGAAGTCTTACATATTCATTCAGAATATATTTTGTATTCTGCTGCTTCTGGTGTGCTGTGACAATTGTGTGTGCTCTAGCCGTTCTGTACTATAAGCTGAGATGTGTTGTATCACCACAGGTTCATCCTTCATCTGAGGGCAGTGTGTGATTGCAAATCACATCGTCAGGTGAGGGAGAAAAATGTATAACTGCAAATTGGCACTGGATTCTCCAAAATTGAAGTACTTGCCATAGTTTAACAGAATTAATGTGCTGCGAATAAATGGGAAAAACAGAACAAATGAATCCTTAGGTGTACCAAGTAGTGCTATTCTAAGTGGCTTCAAAATAAGTTACTGACTACTTAACTCATTAAAGACAAGAGCACTCTATGGTGAAATTTTTTTTCAGAAGTGTTCATTACTTTCCACTCTAAGTTTATGAGCAAACATGTGGTCTTCAGTGCAAATAAAGGTAGGCTGATACAGAAGTTTCGAAGGTAAACTTCTTAATGCTATTATTTTTCTGCAGTCAACAGAAAGCCGCATTTTAAAAATCTGCTTTCCAGACTTAAATGACTATAATTAGTGCTCAGAAAAAGCCATGGTGAAAGTTTTTCTTTTAGCAATGTATAAATATCCTTATTTTCATAACATTTAATATTAAAACGTAATCCATTGTTAGACTTTAAAGCAAAACTCTAAAAAGGAAGAGAAGCCTTTCCTAGTTACCATTTATTGCATTTATAATAATTATATGTGTCTAAGTGGGGAAAAAAAAAGTTGACTAATTGTTATTAAAATAAATGAGCGTTATTTTCCTTCCAAAAGTATGGAACCGGGCTTGAAGCCCACTTTGCTTTGTACATTTAATAGAAAACAAATTGTGCTTTGAAGGCGAACGCTTCTGAAATTGAGTAGGATTCCTCGTCCTGTAAGAGACTCCTCTCCTTACGGTGTTGGTGGGAATTGCCTTGCACTTGCAAATGCTTTAAAGTGTATTCAGAATGACATAAAAATGAATGAATGCTTATGGACGAGGGCATGAGGGACCCAGATCTCAAGCCTTCAGTGCACTTCCAGCTCTTGCAGAGAATGTTAAGATATGTATTCTTAATAACTGGTATTAACTAGTGTGGCCTAAAATCAGTAGGGAATTAGCTTTTCAGAAGTGTATTTGTTTAGTGTCCATACTATAATTAACATATATTGGACACTTCAGATATATCTGTACACATGCTAGATAAAATATCTTCATATTGGTGTATAGGATGGAGTGATAACATTTTAAAATTCTGTAGCAATAAATCCGTGTTTTACTATAGAACATATCTGAAGAGTATACCAAGATTTTTTGTAGTATTTGACAAGCAAATACCAACATTCATGCTTCCTCTGCAGGAGTGATAGAGAAACTTATTTTGTATATTGTTTTTGTATCAGACTTAGTGATTTCTGCTGAACAGTGTCATACATGCTTGCACTTCAAAAAAATGTTGAAATGTTCTCTTGACTTTTTGAAACTTTTTTGGCAATGCTATGCTTTCCATTTATTTTGTCCCTTGTTTAACAGTTTTTGTGTGTGTTTTCAAAAGCACTTCCATTCACCATTCAAGGAATTCAATAGAATTCTAATAGGAACTGCACATAAATAACTACAGAAATCAATGCCTCAATTCAGCCAAGAGTTTTTTGTGACTTCAAAAGCCACAAGAGCATTTATTATTAGAAACATACAATTGACTTTTCTTCTATTATCGTTTTGCATAGTGATTTGGTTTTTACCACCACAACAAGATGTTTGACAGTTTCATTTGAAAATGATGTATTTACGTTTGGCATTCCAAAACAGTGTAATTTTTATCTTTTCTGTGAAGATCTATTCATGTTAATTTGCGTGTTCAGCTCTGTGCAAAGATTGTCAGTGAAATACTCACTGGTGGATTTCTCCTCAAAGGTCAACTGAATGTTAAGGATAGTCTATTATTCCTGTATTGTAATGAAACTATAAAAGAAATTTTTAAAGAGGGGAGTTGGGTTAATTTTTGTCTGTTCAACTCATACAATAATGTAAAGCATATCCTCTCCTCCGAGATGCTCAGCTTCCTGAGTATAATGACCACAGAAGTAACCAACCCGCAGTAGCAGAGGTTTGTCTTGGAAGTACTTCCAGCCTTTAGTGTTTGCATTACACCTCAGGCCATGTCAGCTGTAACAGTCCTTTTGATCCTGAAGTTTTTAGGAGGGTTATAGAAGATGAGATGGTCTCGAAGGAGGTTGTTTGAGCACACTAGATGCTTTAGAAAATTGATGCTGCTTTTCTTTTAAAACAGCCTGAAGACGATGTGACATGAAATACAGCTCTCGCTGTTCAGTAGTGCTTACTACCTTGTAAATGAACCTCTTGAGTGCTGTGGCTTTTGGGCAGCTCTTGTGTGCAGTTTCTGTCAGGTAATAGTACAGTGTTTGGTGGAAAGCACATCCAGAAGGAAACAGAGTTTTGTTGTGGTTGTCAGGAGGCTACTCATAGATTAATGGCTTTTTCTGCATTAATATTTTGTTTTTCACTGTTGCTGACAGTTTGAAAAACAAAGTCGAGTTACCAGCAGGGGCTTTTATATGGCAATGGCCTTCTCCCACCCTCCCAATCTCCTAATTCCTGCTCATCAGCCAGTCTGGTTCTGCGTGGGGAGGATGAGGTGGTGTTAGGAACTGCTTTGTGGAATTTCATCTTTTGAACCAACTGGTGCTGAGACTTGCCACCCACCCCTCCCATTACCTTGAGATGCAGACCAGCAGTCCCAGCCTCATCTGCGTCGTTGCGTGAGCAGGTGCTGGTGGTGGATTCATGTTTTGACACTTGAGAAACATTTCAGCCAGGTGGAGAGGTAGGGCAGCATGGCCTGTCTCTAGTCCTTCCCTCTCCTAACATTTGGAGTGGAAAGACTATGCAGGTGAAACTCACACTGCACCTTGAGAAGGGCTTTGATGGGCATGAGGGGGAAGAGAGGCAAGGTAGGGCATGGTGGGGAGCAAGACTAGTAACACGAAGTCATAACGGCAGTTGCGATAGCATTCAATGTTGTTGTCACTAGGAGTTATATGCGTTTAGGATACGGGTGCTGTCATGGTGTTATCTTAAAAAAAAAAAAAAAAAGGGAAGTGAGGTCAGACCTTCTGTCTGTTCCTCAAAGTTGTTCTCCTTTTCCTCTTACCACTTCTGTCTAATTTAGATTGCGTTTGAGTCAGTTGCTTTCATCTTGACAATTATGTCATTCAAGCATCCACAAAGTTAGCATGCTAATGTCTGCATTTCAGCTGACTGATGGGTACACCAAAACCTATCTTACTTTTGTCACTGCAGCATGAAGCTGCTTTTAATTTCCCTGGCTGTTCAGCATTGACGGAAACAAGATAATGGAAGGTTTCTGGCATGATTTGTAAGCCCGATGTCTGAAGTTTATTAAACATGGTTTTCTTCCTGAAACACACTCTGGCCCTTCTTCTGTCCCTGTAGGTGCTTGGTATTTAGCTGGTATATTAGTTGGAGTGGAAGCAATAATAATGGGCATTTAAAAGTGATGATTTTGTTAGGGAAACTTGGTTTTGTTAAAAGGGGCGGAAAAGGCTTTTTAGATTTGTCTGAAAGCAAGCATTCCACTGTATTTTTAGGTTTGTGGGTCTTCTGCTTCTTTATGAAACCCAGCTTACGACAGTAAGCAATACGAACCAGACACCATGTTTTTCTTGAAACCATCATGGGTATTATCCTTCCTCTCTTGAACTGCTGCTCTTACGTAGCCAATCCCAAATGCATCAGTGGAAAGGAGAAAAACATCTGTAACTTGCTTTGAATGCAAGAAGGAGAAACAGAAGAGAAAAGAAACAGATAAGAGAGATGGGGAGGAAAGAAACAGTCTTCCCAGCTCTTGCAAGTAGTTGCCAGAAAACCCGAAGCATGGAGGTATTAAAATGTTATTGGTATGGAGCAACAAAGACTTTGATTGATACAGCACACTTTTGTGGCTCCACCCTATCGTGTAATCCCTTTTATTGAATGTAGTTTTGAACTGGTTGTGGTTCCTTATACCCTGTTTGTAAAACAGGTGGTTAGAAATTTACCTGAGGGGAAAAAATGTAGTCCTAAATTTGGACTAAATTCTTCTCTGACCGCTTTATTTACTGTATTCTGTACTTGTCATTCCTTTCTCAGAGTGCTTTCTTCTCCTACGTGGGCAGTCTGTCTGTAGAAGTGTTGCTTTCCATATCATTTAAGAAAAATAAATCTAGTATCTAATTGGTGTTAAATTTTAAGCTGCTTAATAAACATTCCGCCAGCTGTATATGGAGAAAAAACTGTATTTCGAAGTGCTTGAAAACTATAATGCATACAATTTTTGCAATCTCAGGTGAAGCAATCTGAATTATTTCTCTTTTATCATTATTGTGCTTTTTCAGGTATTTCATTTCGGTACTGCTTGGTACTGGAACAGTCTCTTGACTGTTCGTCATTGATCTGGGTCTTTTTTTGGAAGCTTAAAAATGAATCCGTTCGAGGTTTTGCAATACTGAGCAGCATGAGAGAGGACCTTCATCTGTCCCGTGGGCTGTGTGCCTGACTAAGCACCCTCATATGAGGAATTCCCTCTCTACAACAGCATGACATAGTTGCTTTATGTTTGTATCTTATGACCTACTAAAAATATTCTATTTTCTTCCCACTTACCTTCGAAGATCCTTTTCTGCAGAATTGGCGTATAACTACTTTGTATGCAACTTCTGTGTTTTTGCAGTGGATTATGCCTGCTTATAGAGTATAGAAATTGTCCAAACTTAAAAAAGAAGCGTATGTTTTCAGAAAACAGTTTTCTAACTAAATTTTAAAGAATAAATATTGTAATTATATCCTGAAGATACTAATGACGCTTTAAGGAATGTTTTTTCCCTAAATTTACACTTGTGTTATTTGGAATGGAGTAGAGTTTACCTAAATTTCAGTAAATGACTGGATACAGTGTCTGTGAGGGGTTGTGCAAACTACTAGAATTAGTAGAGAAAGCATAAATTGGATCAGAAGCGGACCAAATAGAAGATTGCAAACAGCTATACGTAGGAGCAGCTAACAGGATGGAGAGATTATTAGTTGTGCTTTTCAAAAATCCATCCTGAAATTAATCCTGTCTCATTACATTCATTAATAACCTTGGTGCAAGAATTATGTCTCTTCTTATTAAAAGCTGTAGATAACACAGAGTTCAGAAAATTTTTTAGTATTTCATGGGGATGGATTATCCTGTAAAGAAAATAAGAGAAACTCTTAGATTCAAGTATGAAAAAAATTGATGCAACTTAATAATATGAAATCAAGTATTTAGGGTGTAAGAACATTTCTTTGGTTTTAGGAATCATGAACTGATAAGTAGGAGAGGAATCCAGGAATGCTGATAGTAATGTAAGAAGCAGCTCCCAGTATGAAGCATGAGCAAGGCAAACCCACCAAATAGTTTTCTTTGGTTCACTATCAGAGCAGAATGTACCTGATAGGTACTGTACCTGGTCTCATTGGCTAATGGTTTTTGTTACTGGCTTGGATAACAGAGGAGAATTGGGGATAGCATGTCTGAAGTTTCACCTGCAACAGCAACTAGGAGTGACCACAAATATGTTGCAGAAAAAGTTTTGGTGCACAATTTTTACATGTTTGGGTGGTTTTTGTAAACTTGTCAAGGTAAAGTAGGGTTGAATTCGTTAGTGTCTGTAGAACATAGTGTGTATTTTTAAAAAAACATATTTAGAAAACTGTTTTCTAAGAAATATATTAGTCTTTTAAAAGTTTTGACAGTTTCTTTTCTGGAATTGTTTCCCAGACTTCACTTTTTTATGAGAATACACCTGGAAACAAAAAGCATTGTTTGAGAGTTTTGAAATGTCTTAGTTTTTAAAAGGAATTGCATAAGTTGGATTCCAGATCATAAGACACGCTTACAATTTTAATAAAAATATTAGAAACGTAGTTTTATCAGTAATCTATATTATAGGTAGATACTGAATTCATGGCAACAAAGTGAAATAATGGCCTCTTGCTTCAGGAGATTTGTGCTGAAATCAGCTGAGGTCATAAAGGAAATTCTAGTTCTGTCCCCACTTCTCTGAAAAAGAATGCTGCTACTCAGTGCCCTATTAGGATAGACAAAAGGCTGATCAACAGGAACATCTGGATCTGACTGTCAAATGGCCTAGTGTGGCAATACAACCAATTGCAGCTCCCTCTTAACATTTGTGTCTTGGTTCAGATTTACAGCATTTGCAGTAAGATTATCAGTCTGTTGTGCTCCTTTTTTTTATGTTTGGAGAAAAAAAAAAGAGGAGGAAACCCCCCTTTTTTTCCCCGAGCAATTGATGTAATTTTAGTAATTGTGAGGAATAGATAATGTCCTTTGAAGGCTTTAATGGATCTACTCGATGGACTGACTGTCTTAAACACTTTTTCTGGTGTTGACAATGTGCCAAGGTGTGCTGATCATGTGTGTTTTAAAACTTAAGGATGTTTGGAATGCTTCTGGTGGTTTGTGTGTCTGTGTTGTGTATACTAGCAGGATTTCTGGTAGAGTATTGTGCATTTTAGTTAAATGCTGGATTGCCTTTCCTTTTGGATTTCTGTTCCTGCTTGTGTTTAGTCTCATCTGAGCTTACTTGGATCAGATCTATTACAATACAAAAAGGTGTACAGGATTTGTCTACATAGGAATTTCTTGTATAAGAAAGTTCGTCTAACAAGCAAAATCATTATTTCGAACCTGTTCTTGTGCATATTCTTATTCCCTGTTGAGTGTCTAATTGACTTTTGAGTTTTCTGAAGTGAAATTAAGGCAGCCTTACTGTTGAATAAATGGGTGCTGTTTTGCATTATGTTAGGGAAGGAAAGAAGAAAAGGAGAAGGTAACAGATGTGTTAGATTTTTAGTGAACTGGGTCAAAACCTGAACATCTGAAGTGATTTGTCTCGAGCTTTTGGGGGAGGCATCTTTTATTTTTTTTCTTTTTTGAGGAAAAAGATTTGGTGGAGTCTTTTATGCATCTTACACGTCTTAACTATCAGAATACATGGGAGCACAAAGTATCAATATATATGGAACATAAAATTAGAACAGGTAAGAAGTGAATATATTCCATGTGATAGTTAAAAAATGTTACATGGCTTGGGCTCCTGAGCACTTACAGCAATTCTGAAAAGTAAATTTAAAGTGTTATTTCAATGTCAATCTCTGTTTGTTTTATAAAGAAAACTTAGGTTTCTGAATCAGTTAAATGCTTTTGAAGAGTTCATTTGCCACCTAAAAGGCATCTTAGAACTTGTAACCTAAAGCTAACTAAGCTGTCTAATAGATGGATGCAGCTAAAAATATATAGGGATCTTAATACTTCTTCTTTCACTATGCCAAATTAAATGTCAGCTACTGTGTATAAATATTCTTTTGTAGTAGTTACTGTTCCAAGACCTACACCCATGCCTGGTGTAGTCATTTTCCAGAAGATGTTAGCTCAGCCACACATAGTTAAGCCTGTGTCCCCTCAACTCTTCATGTTGACTGTAGCGGTAATACATCCCTTGAGCACTGTAAACTCTCTGAAGCAAGGTTCTCTATGGCTGTGCAGATTCCTGAGCATATTTTTTAAATGGGATTATTCTAAATGTAAATTCTAGATCCTAAAAAATTCTAAATCTAAAACTTCACGTTTTCAGAGGAATGTATACATTCACTGACATTTTAAGAGTTGTGTTCAAACATCAGAACCTTTTGGAACAGTGATATTAATATGTTCAGTCTTTCTCTTGCAAAAGTTTTGGCTCATGCTGTTGAGAAGAGAAGCTTAAGAGCATGTGTACAGGTGGTGCAGCTCCTCAAACCTGTAGGAGGCCTGCAGTGGTTCCTAGAGGCGGGTTGGTTCATCCATTTTAATTGTCTTTGCCTTTCTAATTCCAGTGCCACCATCTCGGTGCTTCTGATGATCATCTGCTGTAGCCAGGATGTGATAGAGGTGGGTGGTCATTGCTGATGTCTTCTGATAAGTTTTTGGTGCAGCAGAAGCAGTTGCATGGAGAGGTCAAGATCTAGGGTGCTGCGTTCAAATAACTGATAGAAACAGCTGATAATGACAGAAGTTTGGAAGGGAAGAAGCAGACCCTGCGTTATCACTTCTTGCTGCTGCTGCTGCTGTGTTTCTGCTTTACCCACAACTGGGCATCAGTACAGGTCTTTGGAGGCTGTCCTTGTACAGCTGCATTGTATTTTGAGGCAGGAGAAGATGTATCATCAAGCAGCTACGTAATCATTGGCCTTGGCCTACCTCAGCCCCTAGTCCCTAACCTTAAAGTTTTATACCAGTTATATTACATGCACTGGCATGAAACTTTGCATAGCACAACCTCTTCAATCTCTCTTATATTTTCGTACATCGGGATATCATGCTTTGTCTTCTGTTGGCAAAGGTGGCAACGATTATTTTCAGTATGTGTTTATCTATTTGGACTTGGACATCTAGAAGATAAGAAAAAATTATAGTGAGTTAAAACTCTAGAGTCCAGCAATATTCTGGCAAATAGTAAAACTGAACATGCAATAAGAAACTTAAGTGAAAGTTTCTGCTAGAGAGACGAATTGTAGAAAAGTGTATCAGCACAGATTAGAGCAGGAAAGTCTGTCTTTCTGGAAAGGTTTGCCAAAGTCATTGATGAAGATAAAATCCAGTCTTTCCTGAGCCGCTTCATGTGATTGTGTGCCAAAGATGATATGCTAAAGGGATCATGGACTTTATGCCAAGTTCTGTGGGATTTAGGGATTGCTAGTTAACTAGAGGAAATTTTTTCTTTGAATTGTGTAAATTAACAATTTTTTCTAACAATTTATCTTTTGTTTATGTATTACTATTCCTTGTTCACTTGTACTGTCATCATCTTCTTTCCCCCTACCCCGCCTCATGCACTAGTCACTTTTCATACCATGGGGAGAAAAATTCTGCATCAAAAGGACTGGCACAGCATGTGCTGCAGATAAGAACCTGAGTGCCGTGTTGGATCAGATTAAGGATCCAGAACTCTAATCCTGACAGTGATGAATAACATGGAGAAGCGTTAAGACGCAGGTCCTGTATTCAGTGAACCTTCCTTGGTGCAGCTACATACGAACTGGTTATAAATCAGTTTCCTGGTGTGGTTTGGTTTTAACATGTAGGTACCGATGGCTATAACTTTCATGCTGTAGAAGATGTAACTATTTTTAAATGTTCATGGTAAAACCCAAAGCATTTCCGGTGTTTTCTGGTGTCTTTCAGGCATTGAAGTACTGGACTGAAAAAGGAAGCCACTAGTGTGTTATCTTTTAAATAGAGTGCCTTGTATAAGCTTTAGTGTTCATTTTCATATCAGAAGAAAGAACAAGCATAAATTGGAAATTGTGAGGATCGTGGTGTTACAATACATATGGCATGTAACTATTATAAAAGCCCTTATTCTAATGCCAGTTACCTGATAGGAACAGCAAGAGATGTATGACCAGTGTGGGCTGCTGCCACTGACTCACTGTGTAATGACAGGCAAATTAGTTTTCTGCATCTTGTTCTACTCCCTTATAAATGAGAAATATTGTTTCCCAGTAAAAACCTGTGAGATCCTTGGATAAAAGGGGATTTTTTTTTTGTACGCCTACTGAGTGTATAAATTTGAAGTGAGAAGGTGCAGCAAATACCAGGTTCTATGCAAGTCTTTTACCAGTACAGACAGTATGATGAGTCTTTGCTGCTTATTATGGATTGTATTAAAGCACCTTGTACTCCTGAAGACCTCTGTAAAGCACAAGCAAAAAGAGTGGTTTAGGTCTGACTTTGTACTTAAATCTGTGTTCTGTTCAAGCCTTCTCACAGTTAAGTACAGCTTCAATAAAACTTCTCTGATATGTGTGTTGGTAACTACCATTCTGTTTTCTCTGATACACTAGCCACTGTATCACTGTCAGATGAAATAGTACAGGGAGCCTTTTCGAGCAGGTTTCTGTCAGTTTCCATCACCTCTTTCATATTATGTCTTTGGCTATGTTTTATCACTGAATTTTTATAATGTTTTGGGAAACCTGACCTTTCTGGAACTGTCTGCATTGATACTATAGTCTTCATCTTTCCCCTGGCACCTCCTGAAACAAAATACAAATTAATGATTCAGACACCACAAAACAAATCACATGTGACTTGTTTCTTCCCAACTATTCTTCATTGTCACTGTTTGCTGTATTGTATGCAAGTCCTTGTGTATTCTGTGGTGAAAAGAATGTAAATCATGCAGGAGATTTTAAGGGGGGTCGGTAGCAGATAAGTAGAGAAATGATGTGACAGTTTCAGGTATATTCAGAGAAGACTATTTGGATAAACATAAGAAGAATGCCATTATTTCAGCACTGACATGTGGAAGTTAACTTAGGTTTGATGTGTGGTTTGGTTTTTAGTAAATTCAGACTTAGTTGGTGATGGTTCGTAAATAGCTGTGGAAGTGGTGGAGGATACATGAAATGTTCTCTGGTGCTTCAGGGAAGAATATGCTGTTGTCCCTTTTTGTAAATGATTGCCCCTCTGTTTGTGCATCTTTATCTCCTTCTGTTCCATTTATGATCATTCTTCGTCCGTTTTTAATATGCTGACTTCCCTGGACTTTTTCTTCACGAGGAGTGCCTGCTGTAGCTTCATTTAAAAAAAAAAAAAAATTCATCCTGTCAATTACTGTAGCTATCACCCTACTTTACCCAGACGTGTTCTGCTGCAAATTCAGTAACTACACAATCTAAAACTTCAGTTTTGAATTTCTTTTTATGTTTTTCCCCACCTTGTCACCATTTCCCACTCTTTTATTCTTCTCTTGAAAATGCTTTTACCAAAATGAATCATCTTCACTTGGCTGGATGCTAATACCTTTACTCTGTTTTTCTTGTTTTGACCGTGAAAGAAGCAGGTTACCCCCTTCGTGGCCACCTGCTGTCCTCCTTGTCCTGCTGTAGTGCTTCTGCTGCTGCACAGTGACCCATATTGGGGAACTGATCTGACTGAAAAGTAATTTTGCCAAAATTGTGTTGTTTCTTAATTCCCCACTCAGGTTTACCATATGGCTGTACAAATGGCTATGTCAGCAGTAGGGAGAGGATGATGCAAGGCTGGAAATGAGTGGCCAGACTCAGGAGTGGGTCAGGAATGCTGTGTTAGCTAGTGATGCCAGATTAGGTCAAAATAAAGAGTTGTTTGGTGTAAAGTCTGATTGTCTCTGGCATGATTACATCCTACTTCTGGAAATCCTGACTTCTGCTGCTTTTTTTTCCTTTACCTCTCTACCTCTCCTCCTTATTGTTTAATGTATTTTCCAAAGCTGCTTGTTCATCTCTTTCTTACAAGTGATCAATAACAACATCAGTAGAAGCCTCCATTTGTCAGTGTGCGCAGAGGAGGGTGGAGCCTATCATCCTCAGCACATGTTGAAAAGCTCCTATTTAAAGCACTTGAGTGGGCGTCATTGGTCAAACCTGTACCATTATTTGCAAATACCTGTTAAATAATTACCATAAGGTTTGGAAAGATAAGCTGTTAGATACATGTAAGTTTCAAAAGAATTACTTAAATCAGTATTTTTCCAAGGCAGCACAGTATGATACCTGTTTAGTGTGAACTTTTAAAGACTGAAGCCATTCTGGTAGAATCATCAACAAGAAAAAACATGTCATACTACCTTATCTGCTTTCATAGTGTCTTTCTAGCAGGGACCAGATACTTTCACAACAAGTAATTTTGGTTTTCATGTCCCTGAATTCTCAAGGCACTCTTTCTCTCTAAACAGATGGACTGAACAATCCCACCCTTTTCCTTTGTCCACAGAGATGCCCTTTTATTAGTCTGCAGTCAAGTTATTAATAGCAGCATAAAAATGTTTGTGTTTGGGTTTTTTTTTGGTGGGGAGGAGACAGTGTTTTGTTTTACTCTACAGATATTAAAGTGATTCAGAAATGGTGAAATATATATCTGAATTTAAGGTACCTGGAAAGCTGGGCATTTTCAAATCTGAGCCTAGATTAAGGCCCATTCTCATGGTGGGGCCTTAACCATGAGAGTAAATAGATGTTCTGGCTTGATCCAAACCTATACATAATGGTGCATCTGCATGTGTTTAAGTCTCAAAATGTTTCAGCTAACCTTAGCATATCTTTTTGTTGTCCTTAAAAAAAATCATGTAAGTTATGTTCCCTCTGTTCCTTTATTTACTTGGAAAAAAGTAACAGAAAAAGTGGCATTGTTTAACAGTGTGATACATGCGATTGAGACAGTTTCTGCAGCTCGGCTTTGATATTCAGCTGTGTACATCCTTTCAGAAAGGAATGATATGAATTACCTGCTGGTCAGTCATATGGGCTGTAGTTCATTGTGTTGTCCTTGCCTTCTTCCTGGCTATCGTAATCCTGATTATTTACTTTCAAAATTTCCATTTGTTTCTAGGATAAAAAGATCAATCTTTGGTTTTTTCAAAGATCAAACCACAAAGTAAAAAAAAAATAAAAATCTGAGCTTAGTGCACCGAAAGAAACATGAGCTGACTCAAGCTACAGGTGATCGTTCAGTATTAGTTTTTTTTTCAGTAAATAGGTCATTTTGCAAACTTTAATACCAGGATTTGATGTACTGCTCTGATGAACGTGAACTGTTGAATTCCAATCTCTTGAAGTATAACCCCAAATCAGAAATGGAGTTCTGTTCTATGGCACATAAAACGTAAATAAATATTACTTTTTGTGGGTTTATGTCCAATGGTGTCTACACCTCCTAAAGGCTTTATTATCCCCAGACTGGGGATCTGATGCATATGTCATAAGGCTTGCAGCACTCCTCTGCCTCGGAGCTCTTACCGTCACCGTCCTCCCGGTCTCAGTAGCCATATAATGTCTTTTTAGCCTGTATCTGTTCTGTACTCCTGGTACCTGCCAGTAACATGGATCCTGCCACCTGCTCTTTTCCATAAGCCCTTGAAGGCTGTTCTCTTTTTTCCTTACTGAAAGGAAAGCATGATCTTCATTCAGGTGCTGCTCTCAGATTCCTGAGATATTTTTCTTGAACTGCTGCCTTCGGAGATGGTGGTTGCATTCTCTTTGCCTAAATGTTGCTGTCAAATAGTCACTTTTCTATTTCTCCCATGTTGCCTTGCCTAGATTTTATGTACTTCCCATAGACGTCATGTTTCTATCTGTGAGTGTTCTGAAAACAGACATTTAAGTAAAGGCTGTCTGATCTCTCTTAACACTGATACAGTTACTCTGGAAAGTGATTTTTGTATTATCTTAAATTCTATATAGATCACATTCAGTAGAAAACGGAAAGGAACTTCTTAATGAAGCCAACAGGAAAGCAAGCTAACTAGAAAAGTGAATTTCAGATAAATGTTCAGACAACTGTAATTTTAAGACCTTTCCCATCCCTTGTGGTTCAGATTAAAAATTCAAGAGTCCATGGAATTGCAAGATGAGATGTAAGAACCAGATTTGTGGTATTATTAAAACTTGCCATGTAACGGTGGCATGGCTACTCATACTCCAGCTATGAATATTGTATCATGTTTCAAACGAGTGTAACAGTAAGTTTACGAAATAGCTTAACAGAATATATAGTGGCAAAAATATTAGTGGTCGTTCATAGATGTAAGTTATTTTGCTGTAGTGACCACCATGTGCCAGAGATGTACATGTAGCGTAGCCTACATATCTGTTAAAAAACAAACCCTACCACTAAGTATGCATAAGCTGTAGGTTTGGGTATCTGTGATCTTCAGTTACTTATTTTGGATTTCTTGAGAGCTAGATGAGATTTTTCTGCACTTCCATGAGCTCTGTCAGCACTTGTTCAGTCTAGTTGGCACCTCTTCATTTCTCTCTTGTTTTTTTTCAGCAGATTTTCTTAGAGAAAGGCGGATGATCTAACACTGTGAAGAAATTCTAATTCGTGTTTCTCTTTATATACTTCCAGAGGACAGATGGACATGTCTGTTATTTAATAATGCTCATGTTACATTCTTCATAAAGAGTCAGAATAGCTCCTAGCAGTCTGCCTGCCTGTCAGTAGCAGACACAAGCTTCTTGCTGGTTTTGTGTTAAATTACAGGGATTTCTGCTCTCCAGGCTCCAGCTTTCATAGTTTGAGAACAGCACATTTTCTGATGGACATTGTAGATTCCTCATAGTCTTGGCTGCTTTCTTTGAGAGACTTTTGGGTGACCTTCTGTTAAATAAGCATGTTGTGCTGGTTCTTCGAGAGGGGGAGCTGCTTTTCAAAAGGGTAAGACAGTGGTTTTACCGTTGCCCCTCTCTCTGATGCACATAACGTCAGACTTATTCTTAAGAAATTGCCAGAGCATCCTGACACCAGCTCCTGAATCTGGAAAGAACAAGCTTTGTTTCATTTCTTTCCTCTGAATAGTCGGAACTGAATAACACTCAGATATTCTGTGGCTTGCCTTCTGAGCCACCCCACCGTTGACTGACGCTGAAGGAGTGTCATGGTGCACAGCACTGGCTACCTGCTGTTTCACAAGTGGTGGGTAATGTTCCCAGCAGCCTCAGTTCAGTAATCAAGTGATCCAGCTGGAACTGCATCTCTCTTGTTCTCTGGCTTCACAGTTTTGGACCTGCTAGCGCTGGTGTCAGAGGAGAGGACCTTTTCCAGCACTGGGCAAAGCTGAGACTTCTCAGACCTTTACTGGATGGTGAAGGGACCCCTCAATCTGTGTGTTTTTAATGTCTTTGCAGCTTCCTGGAGCCACCAAAACCTTTCCAGTCATGGGTCACTGGGGCTCCTTCCTGTGATCTAGGGAATAAATTGTATGCAGTTGTCCCATCTTTCCACAGAAGGTATCAACAATTTCATAGTAGGTCAGGATGTTACTGATGTTAATTGGTTTGCTGACAGTTCTGAGACTGTTGAACTCTGAAAAGTTCAGTAACTGCAACCAACAACTGCATGTTTGCCTCTAGAATACTGGTCAGTATTTGCCAACCCAGAGCAACAGATACTTGTGAAGTGTACTTGTTCTGAAGTCAGTACTGCTAGTGCTGGTGTAGTGGCTGGAATTCAGAAGGGATAATCTGGACTTTGTCAACTGGAGTGCTCCCCATAATTGTAATGCAAATGTAACATATTCAGATCTCCTTTGTACGCTATTAAAGAATGCGGTATCTCTATCTGCTCCCAGGTTTATTGTTCTGTAATGGGAAAAGGACTCCGCTCCATTTCATGCGTTGAAGTTTTTTGCCTCTCTCTTAATATGGCAAGCTTGTTCATCTCTGTCATAGATCCACTAATTATGTCAGGAAGGACTTAACTGGGAAAACTAAACTGAGTGGCTGGTGGTTTGGTTTTGGCTTGGCACTCTGAGTTGTCATGAGCCTTACTATTCTGAGCTGTCTCCTATGTCTTTGTCAAGATAAAGCTTGTTGCTAACTCAGTTTACCACTGCATTTTTTAAAATACTGAATTTCCTTATTTAAAGTACTTCTTGTAGTGAAAGACTTGATCCACCAGAAGAACTGGGTCTGAGCTGTGACATTCTGTTGAGAACATCTTGCTATTTAGAATGTAGTTGCATCCCATCAACGAACATGGCTATTGCTTGTGTGATACTAATGTCTTCATTTTGGGAAAATACCTATTCTGATCATCAGTGGGAGTGTGAGGAAGAGTGTTGTGCCCTCGGCTGAGCACAGTACCACCGTACAGAGAGACCCTGCTCTGCAGAACAACACTCCTCTTGCTTTCACCTGCGCCTCCTGCAGCTGCTTCCAGGGGAACTGGGCTGTGCTGCAGAGCTGCTGGCAGGGGAAAGTGCATGTGAATAGACATTGGAAAATAGAACAACTCAGTTACTTGGTTTCTTTGTTCATGTGAACGTTCCATATCCTGCCGTATGTCCATCCTCTTTAGGAATGTTCTAGATGATGCCTTCAGAAGTGCTTCAGTGATGTTGGGCTGCATGCCTGTTGTAAAACATCACTAGAACAAATTAACAGACAATTTTTCTGACTAATGTTATGGTAATGTTAGTGTTAATACAGCATAGAAAAACTAACTAAAATCAACAACAAAAAACAAAAGACCATTTGATTTTATCCTTTATAATGGTATTAAATGAGACTCGTTAAATTTTCTTATCTAGCCCCTGAGAACCTATCTTTACAGCAGTTGGGAGGAATAATATTTTTCATAGGCAATATAAATAAACTGCACTTCTAAGATAATAAGGTTTACCTATTAGCTAGATAGCCTTTTAGCTTAGCCTATTCTTTTTTTAAGGATATGAATTCTAGATAATGAAAAAACGTTGGAATAAACAGTCCAAGGCAGAATTACTGATGATCCTGCCTTACAATAAAAGAAGTTGTGTGTTTTTATGATATTGTGTCTTTGCCTTCCAAGGGAAAAAAAAATAGTGATTCTCTGTATGAGGTGGAAGTTTCACTTTGTCAGGTAATACAGATGGCAGCAAATAGTTTGAAGAAGCTGAGTTTAATTATAATAGAGTGCCTAAAGAAGAGGGTGTAAAAAGCCTTTGGACTTGACTGCAGAGGCACATAAATGAAGAGTTTGTGAATGTGATGCCCAAGAGGAGCAGTGCAGGTGTGCTGACTGGCAGAGCTCCTCACCTTTTAATGCTGTCTTCATAGATTCATTTGTATGTTCTTAGTCTGTTCCTTCCCAATGCGCTTGGTACAATATTTTCACTCTAAAGAAAAAATGAATGTAATATTCTATCTTCTGAGTTGTCTCTTCATGCTTGATAGAGGCTGTAAGGTTTTTTTTCTCTTTTTATGTATTGGCAAGCTGTATCGTGTCACTGTCAACATGTTTGTGCATGTTGAGAACAAACTTGTACTTAATCACTTTTCCTGCAGGATTTTCTCTTCTCCTGAAAGTCTTGTTTTGAAGGAGATTGTCCCTAAGCATTACAGGCCTTGAATGAATTCTGATGGTGAAGATGATAGAAAAATGAGGGAGGGCAAAGGTCTGAAACCAAGAATTAGCTCAAAATTTGTTAATCTAGGAGACTGTTAGGGGGAAGTCACTTGACTATGCAGGTTCTTTATTTTTCTGATGGCGTGGGAATCTTTCTGTACCTCATGTTAAAATCTGTGACATTTTAAAGCCTTTTAATAATAATACAGCCTTTTGGTAGTGCTGTGTAGGGGATTGTGTTGCCATCCATCCCTTCCTTTCATAACCATGTGGAAATCTTATCAGCCGAGTGCATCAGGAACCTTACACCTGTGGTGTTACTCTGACTACAGGTGTACCTGGCATCTCTCTCTCAAGCTTGGGAACAGACTTGGGCGTGGTTCTTGTCTACAGTTTTTCTTCTTGCCTCCAGGTGGTACATGTTTGGTTTTCTGTGTTTTGAGACATTTTTGTAATTTCTATTGCTGTTCCATCTTCTGTACCCACCCCAAAGGAGTAGGGCATGGAGTAGCAAAGACAGGGATGGAGAAGGCCAGACAGAAGTTGAAAGATGATTAGAGAAATGAGCGTAATGATGGATTTGTGGTGAAGGAAATTGAACAGTTAGAAGGGGAGGGGGACTGTTAGAGCCTTGAGAAGTGAGTAAGGGGTGTGGAGGAGATCTGGAACACTTAAAGGAGGGGAATGATACGGAACCGATGGTTTCAGTAATAAATAGCTATCTTTGTAGTTTCAGCATGGCTATGGCATTAGCCTGTGAATCTCTAACCATCAGCTTGTGAATCTGCCCCATGTTTGTACCTGCCTTTCCAGGGAAAACCAACAGGAAGAAGAGCTATTTTAAGATTACTTAATATGTTATTTAAATTGCCTAGTGGTGCCTAATGACTTTTAAAGGGCTATTAGTAGCCACATTTAAATGTCAGAAAACATGAACTTAACAGTGTGCTATCTCCACTGTCCACTGTTATCTGTTATTTCTTTCAGGGATGATAACCTGTACTTGCTAAGATAAAAAAAAAATCTTGCATTTGATGTCAACTATTCATAGAAGAATGGTTCTCCCAAGAGAGACCATATCTGTCTTTATGAATGAGAAATTATATTGAGAAAATTTTCTGGTTTTTATTACCAACTTGACAGGAAGTTTTGTTGTCTATGATGGTATTCATGAAAGTAACTTAAGTATTCATTATTGTAACTTTGTTTTCATTTCTCTGCAAGCCTGTGCTGATACCTTTGCCTATAAGAGCCATAGCCTTTTATTGTGACTTCATGAACTGAATATAAGCAAGAATTGTAGCGGGAAATTTTAGAACTGCGTTTTCCTTTAAATAAAACATAGATACCTAGAATAAGTTCACTTAGGGCTTTTGGGAAATGAAGCTAGATTCTTCCTAAAATTTGCCTCATTCAGTATTCTTGAGATTTGCTTAATGAATTGATCTTAAGGTTCAAATTCTCATTTGTGCAAGTTAGCACTAGTGGAGGCTAAGCATGCCTGATCTAATGGTGATTTTTTTCCTAAGGACTGCCTGTAATTTTGGGATGGTTGACACCTGGTTGAGTTTTAGATATTCTACCATTCTTCCTTCTACCATCAACAACCTCTGCACATGGCATTACTCAGAGGGAGACACTGCACAGATACTCATTTGTGCTCTGTATTTTGAGAGTTGGTGGGGTTTTTTTCTACAGTAGCTTCTGTTCCCTTTTAGAAAAGGGAAATGAATCTGTCCCAAAACGTTGACTACTTGGCAGTTGAGCAGAAAAAAAGTGTTCAATGATGGCCTCAAAGGAAAGGTATTTAAGGAAGTGATGATTTTACTTGCTGGCAGCTTCCCTTCCACTACTTTTATAGAAAACAGCAAGAATTTTGATTCTCACCTTTTCCAAAAGGACAAGAAGCTGGGAAGCTTGGGTACATTCTGCAAATCTTTTTCTTGTTAGGACACTTACATTTATCATTTCTGTCAAAAGATTTGGATCCTTTTGGCTCCACAGGCTTGGAGGAATTTCAGAGTTTATCAGAGATCCACGTCTCCACATACCAGTGCACACTGGAGGTATGGGTCACTTAGTATGTATGGATCCTTGAGAACTGAAATGCTGGGCAGAAATATGCCTACTTAGTAAGTCCTCTGCTGTGTTTGGCATGGACCACGATTACACTTGAGGAAGTAGTTACTTCCTAGATGTAAGAACTGCAGCATCATTTCCATGCTTAGTTTTGACTGTGAGGAGTTATTACCCTGTCTTTAATACGGATTTTGGCTAAATGTCATCCATCTGCATGATGGCTTGTACTGAATTTCCAAATATTAAAGGTCTGCTATCATAAAAGTACACTGAGCTGTTGTCTTACTGAGACACTTGTCAGTTGGCTTTGGAGAGAGACTTTTACCCCTCGTATAGAAATAATGAGTATGGTAGCAGGGTGAGTTTTATACTATGACTGTTGCTTAGGCTGTCATTGCAAATCAGCTACTTAAAGTGTGTTCTTTTTGTGCTTGCAGAAATCACAGTATTGTGGATAAGTCTTTTTTTTTTTTCTTGCAGATTTGCATTACCTTTTTATTTTGGCTATGAAATCCCTTTCTGGCATTTGTAGCATTCCAGCTTTGCTGAAAACGTGCTCACTAAGCCACAGATAGTCATTCAGCATAATAATTCATTATTACATAAAGTACTTTTTTTGATAGAATCAAAGGAGAACTGAGAGCACTGTGGGAATTGGTTGAAATCCATCACTCAGACCTGCTGCCTTGCATAGTCCCTGGCTCAGCAGCGGTGGGGATCAGGAGCTTAGCACTTGTGTGGAGGAGCAAAGAGAACTGACTGCAGTAAAGGTGGAACAGCCTTGCAGACTTCTGGTTTCTAACAGCCTGGGGATTATTCCTGGTTTTGTTCACTTACAATAGTATTGTTAACTACAATATAGTGGAAGAGACTATCCAAATGATTTTTTTGCTAAACATTTTGTAAAGCTGCTGTGTGTTGGAAAAATAGTTTGTGTAGAAGGCTCTTAAATCAGTCTGCCGCTTCAGGCATTTGACTTCAAAGAGAAGAAGAATGATATATCCTTATTTTTAAAACAGTGGGAAAAGATTGTTAAAGGCTAGGATGTTGCAGTCTCTTCCGTACGCAGTTGAACAGTAAAATAACATGTTAATTTTTGACAGTAATTTTTTTTTTTTTTTACAAAAGTAGTGTGAACTTCACTATGGCATATAAAGCTAAATTAATCACTCGATTGAGACTTCTTTTGAGACCAACTTTTCTGATTAGATTATTATGAATAAGTAGATGTCAGTTAATAGGCGATGCAGTGGAAAAGTTGATTTGTGTTTCACTTACTCAGAGTTTAGGAACTAGATACATAACCGCCTCTGTCAGCATGGTTTTCTTAGAATTAAGCCTTGTTAAAAATAAATAAAATAAAATTAGTCTGATCTTTCATACCACAAGTTTGAGAAGGTTTGCTTTGATGACATGCAGACTTTTGTATTGGACTGTGGCTAAATCACGTTGGCATTTATAGTTCTGGTAGGGGAAATAAACCAAAACCTGAACTCTCCCTCAGCCTCTCAGCTGAGGCATGGTAACTGCGTGCTTGCAGCCTGCAACACAATGAAGAGATTCGGGGTGGGGATTTGAAGCATCTTACAGTTTGTGTCAGTGAAAATATTTTAACTGGATGCTTCCAGACCTCTGATTGTTTTAGAAAGAAGAATGAGAGGCAATTTGACTACTGTCAAGGTATTGTCAGGGGTGCTGGGCTCCCCCAGCGTTGGTTTGTGGCAGGAGGTATGGCCTGGCTTCCTATCAGGAAGTGGATTTGGCCGGATGAAAGTTCTTGGGAGTGGCAGAGAAGTAAGTGAAATTGAAGACCCTGTGATGTGCAGGGGATGAAAGTGCTTTCAGGGTTTCGTTCTTGCTTAAAGGCAGTAAATATGTGAGAGAAACGTATAAATAGCAGTGTGATAAATAGTGGTGTGACATTAAGCCTGTAAATAACCTTTTATAATTTTGTAGTACTTTCTCCTTTTAATAGCCTGTTGCTCTTTAACTTCAGCACACACTCACTCTGCATGAGTGTGTTCGTTTGCTGTTCTCGGCAATGTTTTCTTCCAGCTGGAGCTGTGATATTTCTTTTATTCCTTCGTTTTTTGTTGATTAACTGTCTTGTAACATGGTTACATGCCTGCTTTTTTGGTGGACATGAAACTTCATGCTGAACTAAGCCAGTATGACAAAGAAGCATTAAAGTCTCTGTTGTCTTCCTGAACATGAATGCTTTAGAGGAGATTGTAGGCATTGTTTTCCTACTAAAAATAAATTCAGTAAATAATAGAATAATTGAATTACTTAATCTCCAACCAACAGTATTGAAACTTTCTTGCTGATTCTGAATGGCAGCTAATTTTGGAAGATTTCAGCTCCAAGCAAAATGGCCAGATAATTTTTTTTCTCAGTTGGATGTTTTATTGAATGCAATGACACTAAATGTTTTTATATAGAAAAAATATACCCTGTATTTGGAAAATAATTCACTATTATGTTAGTAAAAGGAATCTAACTTCTAATTAAAGATCTGAAATTCAATTTGGTGGCTGAGTTAAATAATATATAAACACAGTTAGTCAGTGAATTTTAGTTTTACTCAGGTAACATGGTGTGACTTCATTTTGGTGCTGTAGTGCATAAAAATTTCCTTCTTTCTAGGTCTTGTGCCTGTTCCAGTTGTATACCTGCAACTTTGTGCCTTTATTTTTTGGCTGCTGGAATGCAGGGTGGGTTGTTGGGTGGGGTTTTTGGGTTTTTTTTTTTTGTGGCAGTATATTCATAGTTAGCCTTGGCAGTGTGATGTTACTTTTCACACCATTAATAACATCTGCTATTTTTGTTAAGTTAATTTTGTGGATACTTCCAAGTGTTACTGTGTAATTCTATAAAGGACAAAACTATAAGGAAAAAAACAGTCATATTTGGAAAGAAAATAAAAAACTTCAAAGTTTTTTCAAAAGTCTACTTTGAACACTTGTAAGAACTAGAAACTTTTAATGTAAGTTAGGATCTTGTCTTTCCTCTTGCATTATGTTTTCTTCCAATACTTTTTTTTTACAGATGCTTCTGTAAGTTTGGCAATTTAGTTTCAAAAGAAGGAAGTGCATCCCAAAAGGAAAAGCATTTTTAGATAACTCTTAGAAATACACGTGAAGATAATTTTTCCTCTTGTTTATGTACAAAACTGATTGTAGTTTTAACAATTTACAAAACTCAGAATGTATGAAGGTAAGTGCACAGAGCCTGCGGCCTGGCTTTGGTCTTTAATCATGTCATAACCCCTATCAGGGTGCGACTGTTGAGGTCAGTTTCCACAATTTTGGAAAACTTCTGATCAAGATCTTTGAAAGTGATCCCTTTTACAAAGTAGGTTTGTACAATTTACAAATTTGGGGAGCTTCGACCTCTTTAAGGTACTTTGCTAAGGAAACTAAACCCACAAATCTGTGATTTTTTTTTTTTTTTTTTTAGTGCAGGTGAAATTTAGCTGCTTAATCATTTGAACATGAGTGATTTTTTCATTGCTGGATTCACTCAGATAATTTTGAACTTCTAGTCCTCTTGAGCTGGCTTGAAAATGGAAATTGTTTCCTATGAAAAAAATCTTTGAGAGGAGGCAGAGGCAAGCCAAAAAAAAATACTTACTTAAGCTGTGCTGAAGTTGTAAAAATATGAGTGCTATTAATAATAAATACATAAATAAAATGAGAACTTAAAATTTGGGATGATATGAATAGGATGATTCTTTGGTACTGGGCAGGACTGTCAGCAAAGCTGCTCCCGCCCTGCGCTTAGTGCTTTTTGTTCTAGTGCCCAGACGTTCTTTGAGGTCTCTCTCTAGTGTGCACCCCAAGAGCAACCGAAGGGGTGACCTGCTCCGTGCTCATACCCCAGGGCCAAAAAAGCTGGGGAGAGGCTGAGTATCTGGGTGCTTGATAAAGGAGTGTGAGGCTGGGTGGCCAAGAGCCAGGGGCACGGATGGAGTGAGGTCACTTCACTGGGCAGCGCTGCTAGAAGACTTCCCTTGGTTTGTTTTCTGTTGGAGGAGGAAGCGGAGTTCACAAGCGTTTTCCAGGCAGGCAGCCAGACAGGCATTATTTTAGTGTTTCCAGTGGAAAATTGGTGGGTTTTGGCAAAACTGAAATTTTCCATGTGAAAATTTCTATTTTGTGGAAATGGCATTTCTGATTAAAAACTAATTTTGATGGAAAGTGTCCAATTGGTTATATTCAGTGTTAGAATAAGCATCTGCTGCGTTTAAGTCTATTGAAGATAATTTGGCTTAGGTTTAGCAACTCTGAACAGAATATACACAGACAAATTCCTCCCTCTGTCTAATACTTGAGTTCTAGTGCCAGCCAAAATTGAACTTGAAGTTGGCTATGAGTAGAATAAAAGCTTTTTCTGAATTTTGCCAGTTTTCAGTTCAGACTGCCTTCAGCTTCAGAGGCTTCAGAACACAGATGCCATGGCTGGAGCTAGAGCTGATAGTTCAAGTAGCTGCTCTGGACTTGAAGATCCTGCTGCATGCAGCAGTATTGATCTGTGGGTGCTTGAGTGGCTAGTAGCTAGCCCACAGATTTTCTCCATCTGTATGTTTTCTGTTAATGTTGTCTTCAGATAATTGTGGTTGAGGCTTGTATGTTGTACAGGATGTGGGACTTGTTCGCTTACAGTCACACCAAGTTAGCACATGTCACTTTCCAGCATTTGGTGTTTTACCCCTGTTTTATCTGCTTAGTTGTGTACAGCTGTTGAAGACCTGCAGTTGTTACTTACATGTAATTTCTTTCTCTTTTTGGCTTTTTAAATTGTGTTAAAACCCCCTCCTATTTGTAGATGGTAAATCTGAAATCAAAACCTAATTCTCACTTGCTGCATTTCCTTGATTCAGCATGTGTAGTCAGGCTGTTGCTCAAGTTTAGAGCTGTTAATAATTAGTGTCCTGAGAGGACCGTACTAGGTTATTCTAGCTATAGGCAGTTTTATGTTGTCATAAAAGGCTCAAAGATTACCAGGCTCCTTTTAGGTAATAAAGAGTTTTTGGTTTCTACTAGGCCTGTAGAGGACTGTAAACTCCTTTTTTAATAGGCAGAGAAATCCTTTTTGGAGTTATATAGCAAAGGGCAATCAGATTTAGTTACTTCTCTATGCTTTGAGGGAAACTCAAGGAAGAAGTTGGGGATTATTCCTTATCCTTATTCTTAAGGATAAAATACTAACTTGTTATTATCACCTGGTGCTTCTGCTTTTAGATTGTCTGAAATTAAACTGATTTCGACCCTTTTTTGTTTTGGTGAGTAAAGGTTTCCTAATCTTAGAGTTGTATGGGAGCCAGAATTTCCTTTTAATGAAAAATCAATTTAAATCTATTTAACCTAGTTTAAGAATGCATTTTAAAAATTACTGCAAATTTATTTTGAGAAGTTTCTATCAAGAAGATATTTTAGTAATGTTTCATTATAGTCTCTATTTATTACTCCTTATTATAGCATTGAGTCATGAAACCAAGAATAAGAGATCCAGCTACAGGAATAGGAAGAGTTAGACGTAGTGATCATCTATGTGAGGGTCACGGATTGCTATTTTTAAGGCTATTTTCAAACAAGAACAGGTTATGGTTATAATAAAGTTTAAAATATTGGAGATGGAACTCACTTGGAAAACTTTCATATTTATTCCCAGTAATCTTTATACATAATAAATGCCTCCAAATATCATGAGCTGACAGCTGCGTACTAGGAAACAAGGTTGGTTTATGTCTTATCAATGTATTTGCATATTTGTTTAATTTAGAATGTTTTTTAAAATATAGAAGGAAAGTTGAGTTCACCATTTTGTGATATTTAAACAGTACTCCTCTTCCTGGTTCTTTTTCCTGGTTGCTTTATCCTTTTCTGACTGCTTCAGTTATCTGCCCTTCCACAGGGTTTGGTCTGTCTTTTTTTTTTTTTTTTTTTTTTTTTAATAGTTAGACTTAATTTTTTTCCCTGCTAGCTTTGCAATTGTCCATCCTAAATTGCTTATTCCAGGAGCATGGGCTGCTGCTGACTGGGTGCGTGTGTTTCTTTGCTGTCCCATCGCACTGGTGGAAGCGGTCATGTAGCGGTGCAGTGACCTCAGCCGCGCACCCAGGGGCTCTTCCTTCCGCATGGCTTTGTTGGCTCACAAGCTGGTTGCTGCTGTAGCTGGTGGTTGCCATCGACTTCTGTTTTCATTTTGCAGGCCTTTAACTGTGCCCCTATTTTTGCTTAAAGACATTTCTAGCTTCAGCTGCCTGCTCTCTGTTTCTTCACACCATGGTATGCCTTTCCTAAACCATTCTATGAAGCGGTCGCACTATGATCCAGTGACTCCTGAAGATCAGTTTCGGTTTATTGCTTAATAGAGGGATAGGTGGGTTTTCTGGTTTGTTACGGTGCGTATGGGTCTTGCTATCATTTAGCAACTTTGTAGACTTTCGCTCAAAATAGTCTCTGAAACCTCATGTAAACACCTTCACGCATCTTGTTCAAATGTGTGTGACTGTTGCTTTGCAAAACTTTCCTTACCCCTGAGTGTCACCTGCACATGAAAGGTCTATGGGTCAGAAGCAGGATGACTGCACAAATTCATATGATGTTTCAAATCTGATGATGGCTTCAGTGTGTCACCTGTAGGACACTTGGGTTTGTATTTGTTGTGAATAACTGTAGGTACTTGCTATGAAGCCTTTTCCTAAAGGCACTGTCCTGGGTTTGGCTGGGGTTGAACCACAACAGGCATGTGGACTCTGGATGTTTTTCTTGCATTATTTGGAAGTGATACAAAAGTCCTGTCTCTTCTGAAGTACTGTGATCATCAGGTTGATGGGTACTCAGCCTTGAGCTGGCAGGAGCTAGCTAGGAGGTTTTCTCTTGTCTTTGCATTCGTTCACACTCTGACCTGTAAGACGTACAGTGAAAAGGGAAATGGATTGAACCTGCTGAAGTAGGATAGGGTAGGAAAAAAAAGCTGACTATTTCAATTCTAGGTCTTTCTTAGCTACAGGCTTCCAGTGTATTAGGTGTATTTCTTCAGCCTCTCTGAAGCTCAGTTCCCCATCTAGATAAATGGTCAAAAACTGAAAAACAAGATCAGATTTACTGTGAAAGGATGTGCCCTGGAAATCCAGTGCATTTGTCAAGCTACCAGTTTGTAATATGCTGCGGACAGGTATTCACTAAGAATAAATTTGAAACTTAAAAATGGATTTAAAATACCATATCGAGCTGTTTGGAATCTCTAAGTCAATTTCTCCTTTTTTTGGGGGGGTGTTTTTTTGTTGATTTTTGTTGTGGTTTTTTTTTTTTTCCTCTCCAAAAATTTTTAATATATTCTCAGACTGTATCTAATCTAGTGTCCTGGATAGTGAAGATGGAAGAGTTACTTTCTTCATGTGAAAAATGACTGGGCATAGAAAAGGAAGACATAAAGGTTTTAGGTTCAAAATAATGGCCAATGTGGATGGCGTGGTTTCTAAGAACTACTTTTTTTAATTAATATTACTTCCAGACTCTACCAGTAAATGCTGTAATCTCAAAAAAATGAACTTTATCATGCTGGTTTTGTGTTCCCTGAAATGTTACGTACAGGAGTGTAGAAAAGCAGATACCAGACTTCCTGCACCATCCTACTTCAGACCTAAAGTAGAGAAAGGAGCAGCTGAATTTGGGAGGCTTTTTTTTTTTTTTTTTTGAGCATTGTGCATACAGTTCAAGCATAATGAGTATTGACATTTAATTAGATAGAAGTGTCACTTATATTAGGCTTTTCTGTTAGCTATGCTCTTGTTCTTGGAGGAAGGGAGGAGGAAGGGAAGGAATTGTCAGATCGTTGAAATGATTTATTTTTCAGATGAAGTATTAGATTGCTGTAGTACTACTGAACTAACTTGCTATGGTCTGGTATGTACATCCTCCAGCTTTCTCTAACAGATTGGTTACTGTGCTGTGTAGAGTGACCGAACACTTGTTTATTATTTTTTTTATGTTGCAAAGACTGAAATCCTGGGAGTGACAGAGCAAGGTGTTTTCTCTTTAACCTTTGTCTCTATTAGTAACAATGTGATTATAACAGTGCAAATGTTGCTTGATATCATACAGCAGTTGTTCAAATTTGAAATCTCTATCTAACAAAGTAGTTAAAAAGCATTATCCGAGGAGGTCTTAATTTAAAAAGAAGTCCTTAAGTAATTTTTAAACTGAGAGTAGTTACTGATTTAAGTGTTGAGCCTGTACTGAAATCCACAGCCATCCCCATGAAATCCTCGTGTTCGTAAAAATGAGATGAATTAACAATCTTACCCACTCATTCAGATAAGTTTCTAGAATATTAATTGTCTGTTACTGGCTTGTGTATGGGAGAAGTGACACTGGAGGATAGAGGCTAAATTCAACTACTTTTCACTCAGCTGTTGAACTTTGCGCCCAAAATTTTCAGAAACTATCAGATGTACTTTAAGACTTAATGCTTTTTGCGTTAGATTTGGCTCTTCATGTAGTTGAGGATCGAGGATGTGGAACAGGAGGATGTAAGAGTAGCTCATTCATTGAAATGCAGGTGAGATTAGGGACATTTTGAGGGGCATGTGAGTGTATTGCTCTTTGTTTCTCTCACGAGTGAAGTACTTGCAAATAGGTATTTCTTTTGCTGTTCTATACTTCTTGCATCTGTGAGGGAATTAATCAAACAGTTCAGAGTGCCTGCAGATAATAGAAGTCTTGATGGAACGTATAAAAGCATCTGGAGATGAGATAAGTTTCATGTACCAGTTTGCATGTGAAATGTAGAGGCTGCTCAGGACCAGGCTGTAAAGAAGGGTGCGGGAAGTCCTGACCGAGGAAGGAGGTGAGCTTGAAGTCCCAGAGATGCCAGCCCCGTGCAGATACCTGGGCTAACGAGAGCACTATCTGGTTACCCACCAGCGAAGAGAAGTTGCTGAGGTTTTGGAAACTTTACCTTCCTAACTTTCAATGCCAGTCTCTCCTTGTATCCAGTGCTTTCTTCTGACAACTCTTTGGGAGTGTAGTAGCACCAAAGGAACTGTGCTTGTAGTTACATTGTGCGATTACTGTAACTGTCCCAGTTTGTCAGCAGGGAAAATGTGATATCCCTCTTTTCCAGTGCATGTTTTCATAAGAGTTTAATAAGTGGCCATACGTAGCTTTACAGGGGTATATTGTTTTCCTTAAGTAGAACGAATTTGATTATATGTTGCAGATAATTAATTAACTTACAAAAGAAACAAGATCTTGATAGAGCCTAGAATCATTAATGATGCTGTTGCCTCGCTAGAAGTCTAGCTTGAAACTTTGCACCTGACGACAGCAAGGTGAAATGACCCAAAGTTTACATGTCAACCTTCAAGAATTGTGGATACTTACCATTGTTTGGACAGCAGAAAGCAGGAAGAAATGAATGAAGTATAAATAGTTGGAACGAGTTCAAGATTGTAGTGCATGGTCGATTCACTTAAATGAAAATGCATTTCTACTCTGATTTTATTTATATGGAATGTCCTGAATCTGTGTACTACATAAGAATAGCTGAAAGCTTTTAAAACAAATTTTTGAAAGATAAAAAATTTGAACTTCCCTCAGAATAGTGCACAGTCAACTACAGTTTAGCATTTTCAAACTTGTTTTGGTTAAAACATTTAATGTAGTTTCACTAACACGTTTTCAGTAAAGGTATATGAAGATGAGTTCTAGGTGTAACTCAGTGTTTGAGATACAGTATCTTGTATTCTCTGTTTAAATCTTCAAAATTGTCTTTGTACTTTGAATAATTTTTTTTCTCCTAATTAGATTGTCTGGATACTTTTAGTAACCATGGAGTCTGCAATCTATTTAATGTGTTCAAGATACATCATGTTATAAGGATGTGGGTTTTCTATGAGCCTGGGCTACCTTCCCCCCTCTTGTAGCAAATTAATATACTGTGTTGGACACACATCAGCAGGTGGGCTACGGTGGAAATACATGCTTTCTGGGTTGCTAAAATACCAGCTTCTAAACAAATGGAAATCTGGCAATGCATTAGCTTCTTAGCAGCTTTAGATTAGCCATGAAAAGTGAAATTTCTCACGACCTTGCATGCACATACTGAACTGTGCTAAGGTGGTTGTGTACAGTACATGATGCGAACTCTCCTCTTAAAGAACTGCTTTACTTCAAGTCAGCAAATCAGTTGTTCTCTTGGATAAATTAAATTTCAGTTAATTACATTCTTAACGAACTGCTTATTTATTAAGCTGCTTAAAATTGGTTAGTTTATTGTAAGCCCAAGCAAATTGCCATTTTACTGTGTAAGTTTACATAAAAGAATAGAGGATGCCGAAAATTCACTTATGAAGCTTCTGTATGCTCTTTAATGCCCTAACCGAGCCAGTATTGCAGGAATGTTCTGTCCTTTGATAGGGAACACTCCCTAGAATTGCTTCATCACTTGAAACCAGAGCTCAGGCAAGAGACGTACAACTTAGTCCTTCCACAGACCTCAGCTGTACGTGGAGTTTCATTGCACAAGTTCTGTCCCAACAGTTGCAGCAGCAGCAAGTGCTTTGGATTGTTAGTTCAAGTGTCTAAATATTATGTGCTTAGCAGAAGACACTGAAAAATTGTAAGCAGAAACCTTCTTCATATGCAAAGATTAATCTGATTTGAATCCAATTTAAATAATCCACTTGCATATATAGAAAGATTTTAGCGTAAGTGGCCATGGCACTGTCCATGACATGGATATGCACACACAGTAGTACCTTGCTTAAATTAACCTGCTATTTAAACTGTTGTTCTCAAAATTATTTTTTTTTTTGGTTGAATCTCAACCTTTTGTCTTTACTCCTGTTTCTTTTGGGGCTGTGTTTTACTTTGGAGCTTGAAGTCAGTCCTTTATTTGTTCCATACTAACTTTAGCTATAATTTTTTTTCATTGCAAAAGTTTGCAACCAACATAGCTGAATTTTTATCAGTTTTGTCCTTTTATATATCAGTATTTGCTGGGAAATCAGGTAATTATGATTTATAACCTCATAAGCAATAGCCAGCCATCTCACTATTTTGCTATTAGGTTTTCAAAATATGTAACAAGAATGGCAATACCTTGTCAGGAGAGATCAGGTTGCCTGTGTTCTTGGTGCATGTATTTCTGGAAGAAAGGAGTAGTAAAGACGATGTGGATACAGTTTGGGGCCAATTATATGATAAAGCAAGTGCGTCGCAGTAAGACCAGTAATTGCAGGGTCTGTCTGTGCTTAACAGCTGCATCCTTTCTGTATGTTCATATGCTGATAGAAGTTTGAATGTGGGTTCTGTACACGTGATTGACCAAACAGCAGTTACATGTAATAGCCCTGGCAGATCTTAGAAGAGGGGGTATTGTTGAGAGTGTGTGATGGTGAAGGCGTTTTAACGTAATCCCTACATACTTACATAGCTTCTCTGCTGGCATACGGGGAAAGAGTAGCTTTAAATGTGGTTTGCAGAAAATAGTCTGTCTTTTGTCACCTTCCTCTCTATTACTGTCATGGCTGATGTATTTCCATTTTGTAGAAGTATTTCACGATTTCAGTTATTAGTTGTAAAACTGTATTCTGTAGTTGCAAAAGCTTCTCAGTTTCATGGAAGAAACTTGTCTACTAGAAGATGGCTGTTCAGGCTCCTATGTGTTGTATGTGGGACGTGGAATATAATGCTTCATTGCCTAACCTGAAAGTTCAAAACGTGGTTTCCTAAGTCCGTGAAGAACACATTGATGCATGACTGATGTCCAGCATGGTGTGAGTATGAGCTCCACACCAGGAAGCACCAGATTGCGGAAGAGCATGTGAGAAATATCTTTGTGTGTTCTATTTGTTTCTTCCTTCCTTAAGGAGGCTGAGAAGGCATTGCCCTTCAGGTCTATGAGCTAGATAAACTGTTGTTATGACCCTATATAGCTGGTCCTGTTTCCTTGGTGAACTCATAATGAGAACTAAAATTGCCTTCTTTCTTGAATTTGACCTTTTATGACCGTGTATATACATTGAGGAAGATCTGACTCGCTGTCTGTGACTCTTCAGTGTTTTTGTTTGCTTGAAGATCATCTGTGTTACAGTGAGAACCTTGCTGGGTGCGCAGGTTGGGTCTGTCGAAGGACACGGTGAATTGTTGCTTGGTATTAAAGAATTTTGAGGATCCCTGAGAGCAGATTTTCTCCTTGCTCACTCTTACAAATTTGTTTCTCTGTTTCAAACCCAGAAGTTTTCTGTCTAGTTTAAAGCAGTGATGAGAAAGGAATAAATACTGTCAGTTTTGATCAGCAAATAAGACAAAAATAGGGGAGAGAATAAGAGGCAAAGGTGAGATTTGCCTTTTTCTTCCCTTAAAGCATGACAGTTTCTGACCTTTAGCAAGTCTTTTTTTCTTTCTGCTGCAAAACTGTGGGTGTTGAGTTAGACCGAGCTCGCTCCCAAATGTTTTTGTGAGGACTGCAATACTTGTTTGGAAGCTAAACAGTCCTACTTTGTGCACTGGTGTTTGTATTCATGGGAAGGGACACTCAGATAACCCTCACTGTCTGGGTTGATTTGTCATTTATTCCAATCCTTGTAAAATATGGCTGTCAAAGGGTTGTTCTGTGATATGGATAAATTGTTTTTATTCAGATCGCATGCTTTTCTGAAACCTTCTTTGATTCAGCTCAAAGGCAAAAACCACTCTGAAGTCTTGGCTATAGTTATTGGTTGTGTAGCTGCACTGATGAAGATGCTGATCTTTATGCCATTATGGCTAGTAAGGTGATTGGCTTTTAGATGGTGTCTATGTGACAAAATACTGTTTGTGACATGTTATGTTGTTGGCTCAGATCACTGCTATGAAGGCTCAGTTCCTGTTCTTCTCTGTTAAAGGTTTTCTTCTGCTTTTTATTTTTGAATCTTGTAGAAGAAGTAGCAGAAGCAGCCTCTTCATGAAGAGTTGTCAGACGTGTACTTTCTTGTTAGGCTTTGCTTTGGAGTTTTAATGTTTGCAACTCAATCTTTCATTATTTTATCATTAAGAGAAAGTCATGAGTTTAGCTTGCAGCTGGTGGTTTATCTGGTATCTTTACCCTTTCTCAGTTTGTTATGTTTAGCAAAACAAAAATAAACTTGCTGTAATTCTACACGAATACAGCGTTGCAGTTCTGAAGCCAAAGTGACTGAGTAGCTCAAAAAGCTGTCTGTAAGGAAACAAGTACTTTTTAATCTGAAAATGCTGGTTAAGTCAAAACTGAAACATTTTGCAAGGATGAATTATCAAAAAGATTTATTTATTTATTTATTTATTTTTTATGTCTGAGATGTGTGGTTATGCTGAAAGAGCTGAAGACATGCTCTAGAAAAAATACCTCAGGGATTTTTAGGGCAGTCACTCAGGAGGTTGGCTGCAGGTGGTGAGAAGGTCAAACTGCAAAGTCCCAGCCCTTCCTGATAGAGGCAGCTTGGATCTTGGTCTTCCACTTTCCCACCAGGGCCTAAGTATCTCAGCTATCAATTATTTAGGAGGGGATTGATCTTTTACTTGTTACCCCTATGCATTTGTGTATGTTGGAGCAGAGGTATCTCCTGTGATCTAGGCAAGCTATCTAATCACTGCTAGGATGTTTGCTGTCCTCTGCTAAATTCTTTTTTTATCATGATATACACCACCCCCCACCCCCAAATAGGAAGCAAACATTTAAATGGTTTTGAAGCCTTATTCGCAGAATAAGGGAAAATCAATCATTTTATATTCAGTTTTGAGAATACCTTCTTTATTTCGCTACTTTAAGGTATTTGAATTTTCTATCACAATATATTGTCTACTTAATTTATGAAACTTTGTTTTTTTACACCCTTGTCAATGGATGTAGAAATACTTTGCTGACTGTGTAATTAAGTGAATCACAGGCCCTGATCCTGTGAGGTACTTAAAGTACTAGTATCGTTGTATAGGGCTGATAGCATCAGATGTGCACAGAAGTACTTTGCTGGACTGGGGTTGCGTGATAATTGTTAGAATCTTAGTTTTGAAAAGTGAAAGTCACATTTCAATGCTTACATTTTATTTATCAGCACGTAACGCAGGGTTTAGACGTGTGTTGGCCACAGTTCCTTATTTGGAGAATAAGAATTGCTTGCACTTCCAAACTAGAGATGTAAATGCAGTCAAATTGAACTAGACCAAAGATTCAGTAGTTTGACAAACGTTTATCTATTCATGTTGTAATTTAAAAAAAGAAAAGCAGCGCTAATGTTTTTGTTGTTGCTACATATTCTCGTGTCTAATGATTTTACGTTGAATGCACAGGCTTTGCGGAGTAATGCATCAAAGTTTCTCTGTATTTGCTGTTTTCTTCCTGCTTTTTCTCTATAAAGCTTTTGGTGTAAGCATTTCTTTTTTGCTGTTTTGCACTGAAATTAATTACTTAATTGCCTCTAATATTGGAAGTCTAGTAACCATGATGCCGAGCAATTACAGTGCTTTTTGAAGTGAAAATGCTGTTCTGAATCCTAAAAAAACCAAACCACTCACAAAACAACCTTAAAATAGAGAGGGAGTGGACAATGGGCAGACAGTAAAAGAACAAGTATTTTGGAATAAGGTTGTGTTGTAATTTGTAAGACATTGTTTTGTTACTGGATACTATGAATTCAGTACTCGTTTTTCTTTTGTCTGTAATGGAGTTTTATAACAATGGACTTGCTGTGTGTTGACCTTTCTTTGAAGTATGATATTCCTGTATTTGCATTTTTTGATCTTTTTCAATTTTATTTTTGTTTTGCCTAAAGACCCTGTGCGGACAGTAATGACAGCACGTTTCCGATTGCCTGCTGGCAGAACCTACAATGTACGAGCATCTGAGCTGGCACGAGACAGGCAGCATACGGAGGTGGTCTGCAACATTCTTCTCCTGGATAACACTGTACAAGCTTTCAGAGTTAATGTAAGTAATTTGCTTATTGCAAATCAGTATCACTGAGCTTGCTTTTCTTTGCTGGATTTGTATGGCTAGAGTTTGCCTTTCAAACTAGTGTTAAGTACACAGAATAGAAGGGGAAGTTCTGTTCAGGCAGGCATGCTTGGACATGTACCTACTAAGTCACTGTGAATTTAGTCATTCTGGCATCCTCTATAGTACTAAGCCATCTTCATTTTAAAATTGAATATACAAAGCATAATTTATTTCTAGTAATTCTCTTTGTGGACTGAAGTTGTATAGTGGAAATGGAGGGCAGTTTTGCCACTGAACTGAATAAGGAGTAAGCGCTTGTTTTGCTCCATTCTGGTTTTTGCATTTTGAGTGTAATGGTAATTCTTCTCATAACTGTGTAGCTAACTGTGTTCTATCATGTGTATGGTTATATTTGGTTACAGCTGTCATCTTAAAGTATCTCTTTGCTTTTCGCTTTTCTCAGATTATATTCTTGTTCTATGATTTCCCTTGCTTAAACTCAGCACCTTCTAATGCACTAATGAGGATGGCAGGAAAGAGAGTAGGAATCTGGCTGCTGAATGCAGAGGACTGTTACCGGGAAATGTGACTAGCCTGGAATTTAAAATAGGTTATTCGTCAGATTTTCTAATCTGTAATCCTTGATAAGGAGTTAAAATGTAAATGCTCATGATTTTGTGTATATACTCACACAAGTGCAACCATTTCATTTGGCTTCTTGGGGAAAAAAAACTTACAAACAACAGGCAAGGACCTGACAAGAAAATGTTAAAGCATTTAAAGTGATCTTTGTGGGAGAAGAACCGGAACTCAACAGGAAAGAAGCTGTGAGGTGTCCTGGGGCAGGAGAACTCAGCTTTTACTTTATAAGCTATAGAATTGATTATTTGTGTGGAGAAAGGTTGAATAACGTGATGATGAAAGTTACAGGTGGCATGATATTGACATTTTTCAAGAGAAAATTGAACTTCAGTGAATTGAGTGAAGGAGTACCTCAATATCAAGGCTGTGGGATTTCAGATGGGAAGTGAGGGAGAAACTGAAGCAGTTCTCAAATCCATGTGAACAAGTTTAATTTGGACCATTTGAAAAAGTTCTAATGCTCAGTAGTTCTATTGCATTCTGATAGCCAGTGTTCAGTGAGGATATTGATACATTTTAATCTTTTGGGCAATATTTGTGCGAGTAATTGCATTTCTCTATTCTCTAATCAGGTGGTTAGAGCCTGTGCAGCCTGCATCTGCCTATCAGAGAGCAAAGTCTGTTATCTAGCAAAACTTGCAAGGATCCAGCATTGAGTGGCTTAAGGCTTAGAGGTAGACTTAGTGGTTATTTGGTTTAGATACTTCAATCGAGATAGAAGGTTGTAGGATGTTATCTTAAGGAATTCTTGTAGCTCATTCAGGAGATATTTAACTTTTTGTGACTTCTGAGTCGTTAAGGGTGATAATTTTGGATGATGGAGCTGGGGGAGGGATGACCAAAGACTTTAATTTATCAATGTCAAGCCTCGTTTCCTTTCTGGGATCATTTCTTCTATATCCCCTTTTCTCTACAATATTCCACTGCTCTTCTGTATCTCTTACCTTCTCATCCTCGCTAGCAGTTTCTTGGTCTATACTGCCTGCCAAAAAGCAGTATGTGCAGAAGGTAGTTGGAGGCAAAACATTAAAAGTGCATGAGAAATTATTGTGTTATTTGCTTTGAGGTGCATGAGTTTTCCATTAAAATATCTGTTTGCAGTTTTTTGTTTGTTCATAAGAGTTGGCTAAAATAAGGAATAATTGTTTTACAATAGGTATGGGAGATTATGCTGCTTTTTGATCTAGGTGTTCTCAAAAGCTGTATGTTCTTAGAGGATGGTGATGCCTGTCTAGAGTAGAATCACCAGTTATAAATCCTCAAACATCTATTCTGTCTCTCCCAAGAAAAATTTATGTAATATGTTCTCACCGCCTCCCTAGTGTACTAAATATTTTAGTTGCATGGATCACGCTTTACTGCTTATACAGATCAGCCTGCAAGTTTGACTATTAAAATTGAGTTTAAGGAATAAAAAGTTCCTTGGTGCTCAACATTTTGATCTCGGGTCTCAGCCTCAATCTGTTTTTTTGTGTTGGGTTTGGTTTTTTTTTTTTTTTTGTTGGTGTTGTTTTTATTTTTGGATATTTTTTTTTTCCAAAAATAGGGAGTAATAAAGTATTCAGTCATAGCAAATGTATGCTAACCTACACAGTATTCAGGTTTTCAGGGTTTATAGCTGTGTTTTACTTTATTGTGGTTGGCACAATACTTGGCAATAAATATTTATGGAATTGTTTTCAAGACAGGAAGAACAAAGATAACATCAAATAAATTAGCAAGTTTTTTTTCTCCTGGTGATTGCTATAGGTATTCTGTATGCTAATGATTGTAAAGCTTAATCATCTGGAGTATGCAGCACTACATTAATAA
The DNA here is from genome assembly GCF_034619465.1 of Leptosomus discolor. Classification (NCBI taxonomy): domain Eukaryota; kingdom Metazoa; phylum Chordata; class Aves; order Leptosomiformes; family Leptosomidae; genus Leptosomus; species Leptosomus discolor. The sequence continues at coordinate 14,457,368 of NC_141395.1, read as the reverse complement.
AAAGTACTCAAATGGTATTTCTTCTCCAACAGCAAAGTGCTGATCACAGGCAACGTCTCTTGATAATTTATGTGACATGTTCTAAGTTCACAGTTCAACCAGGCTTTTCCATTGATCTGCAAAACAGGCATTCTTTGTGCTAAGCCTTACCTCGTATAGAGCGTATCAAATCAAATCAAATAATCCCTGTGGATTGTAGCCAGACAAAGGTTGTTCTGGTTGCGGGCAGAAGAATCAGTTGGAACTAACCTGTGCATATGTCTGAAGAGTAGAAATCCTTTCTATAAAATTCTGTGCTTACCAACTGAAGAACTGCTCCTTTGGTGCTGAAAAGCATACTTCATAGAACGCGTAGCTGGAAGAAGTGAGGCTGACTTGAGTTAATAACATGATCAGGATGATTTGCAGTATCGTAAGCCTGCTTCTACAAGATCAAATTACTTTAAGTGGTTTTAATTAATTGTTTAAATACCTCAAATCGTATCTTTTTCTGACTTAGTTGTATTCCCTGAAAGCCAGTACATAGATATGGAGATCACACTAAACTTGAGGGAAAACTGAGTCAAAGTATTTGGGATGAGTCGTTCTGTGAGCAAGGCTAGTGCGTTAGCAGTCACGGACAAATGTTTCAGTTATGATCTTTTATTGTCTCAGAATTCTCCTCAAACTGGATGAATTTACACTAATCGAAGTAAAATCTAAAAATATGTAAAATAACCTAAAATAAAAAAACCCACGCCAACTCCCCTGTAAGTCTAGAAGTGAAAATTTTCAGTAATTTAGTCTTCATCATTACTTAGTTGCTTCCATTTTTTTCTTTGACCAAAAAAATAATAGCTTGCTTGGAAACTTTTTAGAGCAAAGTAACTTTTTGCAGAGTTAACATAAGCTGTAGAGTGAAAGAGACAGCAGTGCAGTGCTGGCTGTTGGCGCTGCACTTGCCTGAGTAACAAAACAAGTACTGCGGAGAGATTCCAGTGTTGTCAGTGAAGGAGCAGCACAGCCTCCCACAGACCTGTGAGCAGCAGAGCCATCTGACCCCCTCCAGGAGAACCTGGGACCTGTCGTCCTGTTCCTCTGCCATCAGAAGTCCAAACGAGTTTAGACTGACACAGCACCAATATCTCCTGGTGCATGCGTAGATGTGACCAGTTCTGTAGGCCAGCAGCAAAACCAGAATGTCGGTAGTATAAATTGGGAAGATGGTGGTAGTTGGTAAGCAGGCATTAAACCTATGTAACTGCAGATGTTTTCCTAAATTTTCAAACATGGGTGTTTGTAAACAGCTAACAATCATTTCGTGATTAGAAATTGATGTGTATATATCTAGTGGTACTAGATGATAGATGCTTCACAAAGTGCAGCTAATACATTGTTGTTTAGTGTTGATGTCAAATTTGTTGTGAAAGGCCAAAATTTGTTAGACATTTTGCCTCCAGCAAATACTCATAGGTAGTACGCGTAACCTTCTAATATTCCGGTCCAGGAAAAATGTTGATATGTTTTGTATCTAACTGCTGCAGTTTTGTGTTAGTTTCTATTTTTCATGTTTTTACGTTATTCCCTATTTTAAGAGGAAATATGAATCTTTAACTTTATCTGTAGGAATAAAGCAAGTTTCTTTCTATGCTAATCCACATTTATGGTTTTTTTTGCCTTTTTTTATTAAAAAACACCCCCAAAAGGAGAAACTTCTTAACATACTTTTTATAATTTATAGCAGCTACTCAGTGATTATGATAGTATTACAAATATTCTGGACCTTTCACAACAGGCAGGATTGTGACCTTCACCTGCTCTGGCAAGCCGCAACGTCATTGTATAAATAGCAGAGATAAACCAGACCTCAGTCTAACCTTACTAGATGCATATCTTTATTTTGCACTGAGAGTAAAACGTTGTGATCAAAACAAATATTTCATGTTGAAACTAGTCTTCTCTTACAAATTTGCTGTTATGTTGCAGGAGAAATACCTTCCTTGTGGTCGTGAAATGACTTTCTGTATTATTAAATTAAAACTGATCAGCAAGTTCAAAGCTCTTCTGTTAGGAAACATCTATTCAGATATCTAAGAAACAGTATAAGTTCTCACATTTAGGTTGGAAAAAAGCTGCAGAATTGTTATCTGCATGTTATTTGGGGAAGTAACATGTCAGCTGTCATAAATGTAAACCTAAACTTGGGTTCCAAATGTCTTCCATTTTCTGATAGTTACTGTTACAAGTTCTTAGTTTTGTGTTCTGATTTAAATCTACGTGGGGAAAAATGCCAAGAAGCAATTAGTGTTGCTGTATAATTTTAAAGTTAGTTTTATTTGTTGAAAAAATTGTACTGATTGCTGGTTTATTTCAAAATATATGGGAAACTCCTAATTAGTAAAAATGCAAGTGCCTGGTTTTGGGTTGTATATAGAAATTGCCTTATGCATATATACTGTTGTGTATTTATTATGTTAACATCTGTTTTTTTCTTTGCTTGTTTTTAGTTATTGGAAAGTAAATTTTTCAGTAGTGAACTTTTTAACAGTAGTTCAGTAGTGAACATTTTTAACTAATGGTGCTCCTACTGGCCGTTCATTTCGTTAAGCATCAAGAAATTTTCTTTGCATGATTTTTTTTTTTTTAAATAAGATCTTCTTTGAAAGTAAATATAGCAACTCTTAGATCACTTTAACTTAGCCAAATTTATATGGGACCTGAAATATATTCCTTATGTAATTTTGACTCAAATGCTCAGAGCTATGGTTGTGACTGTTCTGCTGAGATCATTTCAAGCATCATTTGTTGAAACCAATTTTCTATTTTTTTTATTATTATGAAATAAATTATCAGGCTTTGTGGAGTTCTTAGCTCCCAATAAATGGTTTTGACAGTTTACTCAACTTCACTGTAACTTCAGCTGAACAAAAAATGAGTTTTTATTGGATGCTCTGAGATGTTAACAAATGTCTGAATGTGATTTGTAGCTTTTTCTCCTGTATGGATATTAATGAAATTCTTGCGACTTTGTTTTGGTCTTTTAGTGTTACATACTTCTGTTTTAATGGCTGTAAAAGTAAACTGTTGTATAATCTCTATGAGAAATGAGGTCATTTGGGAGCAGAACAAGAGTTTTTTTGTTTTAAAACTTTAAAAGTATCTTAATGCCTAAGTAAGTAAACAAGGCAAAATGTATCAAATTCACTGTAGCATCAATAATACTTGGCACCTGGAAGATTATCAGAAGCTTGCTTGGTGCCAGAGAAGTAGAAAATCTGGGTGGAAAATGTGTCAATCATCTCTTTCATTTTTTTTTTTGTTGTTTGACAGTTGTTCTTGCAGAATTTTTCCTCTTCTTTTGTACTTGAAGAAGCTATGACATTTAACTTCCTTGGGAAACTCCCTTCAGATTTCACAAAATGTATTTATTGAGTCCTGTCATAATGGCACACTCAATGTTTCCGTTACTATGTTGGCAGTATTTTCAGGTTGGGCAAAAAATTGCTAGGTACCAGCAGCTACAGATTCTTTTTATATCATTTTGAGGGTAAGATCTGTCCCTGTAGTAGAAATCAAATTTGTTCACTTGTCTCTGAAAAGCAATTTTACTGTTATTCAGTTCATTTGAATTAGTTCATTTAGAGTGAAATAGATAGAGAGAATTCTCTCATCTTTGAGAGAATGCATTTAACTGACACTTCTCTGTCAGGTATTTGGCTGCTTCAGCTGTCTATGCCATTTTACTGTGTGAACATTTTCAATATGCTGGTTCATTTAGATTCAGGTTTAGATTTTCAGATAAAATAAGTTAAGAATAACTTGTACAGACCAATGCTTTTAAATTCAGTGACCCAAACAAGGCTACAAAGTTCTTTTGTCAAATCCTGCCTTTCGCCCCTTTCGCCCCTTTCGCCCCTTTCGCCCCTTTCGCCCCTTTCGCCCCTTTCGCCCCTTTCGCCCCTTTCGCCCCTTTCGCCCCTTTCGCCCCTTTCGCCCCTTTCGCCCCTTTCGCCCCTTTCGCCCCTTTCGCCCCTCCTTTTAAATATCAAATTTGGCTAATGAATAGGTTTCAGGAATAATTGTGTAGCTAGCTGAGAAGTGAGACATTCTTACTGTCAGAAGATGACAAAGAGGAAAAATAATAATTCCTTACATGTGTTCAAAGACAGATGAAGCTCATTTAAAAATAGTGTTCCTAAGTATCTTTGTGATACTTAAAATTTAGTGTGCTAGAGCACATCTGAAATAATGTGTATGTGCTCTGCCTGCCTGAAGTCTGTGTGTCCAATTATATATTGTTCATTAAAAAATACATATATTTGTTCTCTGCAGAAACATGATCAGGGACAAGTTCTATTGGATGTAGTCTTCAAGCATCTCGATTTGACAGAGAGAGATTACTTTGGTTTACAGTTGGCTGATGAATCTACTGACAACCCTGTAAGTTGACTCTTTTATAAATATGATTTTATAAATCGTAATCATGTTCGTCATTGTAAAAAGAAGCAAATAGAAGCCATTGCAATATTGTGGCATCTTCTCCAACTGCATCATTTGAATGGGTTTAGTATCGCCTTGTAGTTACGATGAAACTGAATGTTAATAGTTACAAGTGTGTAGTAAAACATTGAGATCTGTGCTTATGAAATAACACCTTAAAAGGGTATTGCTTGTTTTATTATATCTGTTTACTAGACTGCATGATCCTTGTCAGCTGGGATAAGAAGTAGTAACTCTTTTTTTTTAAATCTGGATTTTCTTCATTAGGACTAAAAGTTCATGTGCTTGAATTGAAAGGAAATTCCGTAGGACTGAAGCTTGGTAAATGGCTAGTAGAAACTAAGAGATCCAGCTTTAATGTTCAATGGCTGTAATAGTTACAGCTGTACTGCTGAGATCAGGATAGCTTGAAAAATGCTTCTTGAATACTTTCTTTGATAGGTCTCAAATGTTCCATACTTGTTTTAAAGTGTGGTTTAACTAAGTATTATGTCTTATAGTACCGTTCTTTACCTAATTCCCATTATATGAGTGTCACAGGGATCGGGTCTAAATTTATTTCCCAACTTGTGTGTCAAAAGTCATTTTTGTTCACAAAATGTGCAGAGTGTGATCTAGAGAGATAAGTGACACTGTAAAGTGTTAATTGTTCAGTAACTAAGGTGAATTTCAGAAGAAAGTGCAACATTCTTTAAGTGCAGTTTTCGTCTACTGTTGTTTTACCATCAACAGTGACTGTTCTAAATAGAAGGAATACTTTTCTTTTATTTTACTAAAAGGTTGGGTTTTTTGTTTTTAGTTATTTTTAATGTCTTTTTTCTTTTTAATGTAGAAGAGGAAGAAAGAAGTCACAATACAGCCATAATTTTTCTTCTGCCTGAATAGTGAACTACTTCCATTTTTCTTCTCCAGAGCAAATTATTCTTTTTCTAATTCTGGTTACATTAAGATTATTAATATGACTAAAACTATATCACACAGTTGTAGATATTTAGCAAAGTTTTCTTTTGTAACTTTGTGGATAGTCCTGTTAAGACATCAGCAGGCTGGCCTTACTTAATCTTTTTATTCCAAACTTTGTTTCCAGACTGAAAAGACAGAGGGATGCTGTAGAAAAGGCTGAATTATTTTAAAGACGTATTTAATTGAATATCACTCAGTATTTTACTCAACAGTCAGAAATTTGTACTGTTCCTCCTTCTCATTTATTTGGCTTTCCAAAGCTTAGACCTCTAAGCTCTCTCTTTTTTTAGTTTATCTGTCTGGAAGCAGCTGAACTCAACACTGTAATAGAAGGATCTGGTTAAGAGTTAGTCTGAAAGAAGAATGACTTCACAGCTATTTGATATAAACACATGCTTTAAAGGTTTAGTATTCATTGACTTCTAAATATTTGGCTTTTCAGCACATATCTAGTTGCCATGAAAACGTGTCAGAGCTGAATAGAAATGTTACCAATATTAGTCATGTAAGCTTGAAGAATTTATGGGTTTGACTAATTTCAGTTTTTGATATCAGTTTACTTTTACACTCAGTTCATTTGGACAAAGAAAACAGATTGGATTGACAAATACTCTAGTTGTGAAATAACACATCAGGATATTACTAAGATAGAATCAAAATGGCAGGAGATAAAGGGGATGGGGAAAAGGGGATTCTGCTAATTGAGCGCGAAACCCCTATCATTGTGCCTAAACATGGATTTCATAAGCTGCACAAGCTTTATGTTTTTGTATAATATTAATGTTGTGGTAAAAGTCAATGCAAGAAAGTGCTAATGCTGTGTACAGCTGTAGTGGTGTATTTGGCCAGGGTCTGGGGCTGTGGGTGCCTAGAGCTATGCTGAGAAGGGGATATTGGCACATAGTGGGAATGAGGGTGCAGCGAATACTGTCAGTGTGGGTGCTGGAGCGCCTTTGGCAGGAGAAAGTGAGGCGGGGATCACTGCTGGGGGAGGCGAGAGAGTACAGAAATTACTCTCCAAGGGACTGGGATACAAACTTCATGGATCCCCAAATCTACCTGCCTCTCAGACTTACTGGGATTTAAATGTACTTTTGCCTAAGCCTGTCAACTTCAGCTTCTTTACAATATTAAGTGCTTTAACCCTCTGCAGTTTCCCAGACAGAAAATCACCTTTTGCATTTGGATCCAGTGATATCAGTTGAAAGCATGAATATGGCCTGTTAAACATGGTTCAAAACAAAGTTACTCCTCTGTGGTTTCAGCTATGCAAGTACATACCAAATTGATCTTTACAACCAGGAGGAAATGTAAATGCAAGCTTTTCTGCCAGGCATTTCAATTCCAAGTTTTCTGGATTATCTGCAATCTCAAACAGTACTTCCCACCAAAAAAAAAAAAAAACAAACAAACCGAGGATTACCAGTCGGATCTGTGCATTTATCAGATACTTAAGTATCTTTCACCATGTCTCAAAAGATTCTTATATAAAATTCATGTGAATCCCTGGCTGGAGAGTCCTTTCTTAAGCCTTTACATTTAGTCTTACAAGTTAATAGATCCCGTGTGAGGTATTTTTGACATAATTACACTCTTTGAGCTGTATCAAACAGTTTCTTTAGTTGCTCTTAAGTCATCTACTACAAGGATACAGTATTTGGATGTAGTCATCATTAGTTGTTATTCCCACTGAATAAAATTACTCAGAACTAACTTCAGATCTGTAGTGTGTGTCAGATAGCTCAGGTGCCTTTGTGTGTCTGCTTTCTCCTCCCCACATGAAAAAAAAATAAGCCCAGTGATAAAAGGTGAGGTAGTTGCATGCCATATGGAATTAGGTCTCTGTCACATCATAGGAACTGTGGCCATATAACAGTTTCCTGAGGCTTGTGAGCTTGCATTGCAAGGCAGGATGAGGAATTGAAGCGTGTTTATAACACAGATAGACTTAGGAGTTAACTGAACTACGCTGGTATGTGCAAAGTCTGCTGGGTTGCTAATGGGGAGTGGTTTAAACAGCTTGTAGGGCTTTCCAGAGAACCGTATTTCTATCTGAGATTTGCAGTGTGGATTTTTATGAAGATCTGTCTGTGTTTCTCCACAGCAGCCTTCTCCCATAGACATGCTTGAGATTGGGTGCTGTTTGGTAAAACTGTTCTGTAGTCCTTAATCCTATAGGCTGAGTGCTGAGCCTCTGGTTTCCAAGATCCCACTTAGCAAGTTAGGAGAGGTGACGCTCAGGCTGACAATTTGAAGAGAATCTGGGAGCCAGTGGGATCACTCCCTGGATGTGTCCAACCTGCAAAATGCAGTGTCAGAATTACTGGAACTGGTTTAAACAAATTAATTTCTGAGTTGGGTAAATTAGCCTGCTTATAGCTCTTCACTGCCACAGTTAGTTCACCTAACCTAATCAGTGTAAAGAGTAGCTGAAGATAGTTAAACACACGATAGTTGAGTTCTAACCTCTCTCGGGCTCGTGTAACAACCAGAGAACCAAGTCATAGTTGAGTTAGCACTGTTGGAGACTGCTATCTTGACAACAGAGGTTAATCTCAGGGAAGGAATAACAACTGTTGATGTCTTTCCAGAATCAGTAACAAGACTTTGTATGCCAGTAAGGCATTTTGGTGAAAGTCCAAGTAAAAAGTAATAGAAAAGCAACAGTCTCTTGATGTATAGGGCTGTAATTTGTACTTTTTTGTTTCTCTAAAGTTGGTGTTATAATTTGTTTCTTTCCAGAGGTGGTTGGATCCAAACAAACCTATCAGGAAACAATTAAAAAGTGAGTACATGTATGTATTTGGTCAATTCATATATCATTATTATGCTGTTTTTCCAGGGTAGCCTGATTAATTAGAAATAACTTTTCTTGGCCGTAGGAGGGTCTCCTCACAGTTTGAACTTCAGAGTTAAGTTTTTTGTAAGTGACCCAAACAAGCTCCAAGAAGAATACACAAGGTAAGTCTAGTTAGTTTATCAATAAAACATCTCGCTAGAAGGTTTATGTTTAAGGGGAAAATGATCATTAATTTTTTTTTTTAGGATATAACATGGAAATTTTCTTTTAAATCCTTTTTGTGTTGTATGTGCGAGCTTCTAATTTTTGCCTAATAATTACAGATGTGAACTATGCTGTTGCACCAAATCAATATAACAAAAAGCCTCTGTGAATAAATTTACAAATTTAATGCAAAGTGAAGTAACTACATGAAGAAAATACTACCAAGTAGGAACAGAAAAGGGAAAATAGAGAAGAGAGGAAAAACTTAATCCCACTGTTCACCAATGAGTACAAATTTAATTTTATCCTTACTTGTGTTCTCCTTTGTGATTAAAAAAAAATCCCTGAGCTTTCTGCATTTTTTTTCTTGACACCCCGCCCCCCCCTCATTTTTTTGCTTGGCACTAATAAAATTAATATCTGTTTGTATGGTTGTAGTCCTAGCTTGAAGCATGTAAGCTTATTTTGATAGCAATGTGTTGAAATCTGTTGAAGAAAATGCTTAGTGTGAATCAGGATTGGAGGCTTGTGAGTTGCAATTAGTCCCTGAAGAAATGCCTCAATTTTCAGTATTCTTAATTAGTTGTGGTCCTCTACATAAGTGGCATGATTTGACAGATTGGAATGTTTGGATGTCAGCCACTCTGAAAACAGGTCAGCCCCGTTCAAAAAAAAAAAAATTAAATTATTAAGGATAGCTTTAAAAATGCAAGTAGCAAAACTGTGAAAACTTGAATCCGCATTTATTTATATTTCTTTTGATTTGTCATATTTTGGACAAAATTTTACACACATCTATGCAGACAGAATTTAACAAAAATGAGTCCCAGAGATTCTGGAACGGGCTTTGTTTTACTGAAATATTTACTCTAGGAAAATTTGGCAATTTACTACATCAGAATAATGAAAAATGTGTTACTTGAATTAAAAGACAATATGTAATACTCCTAAGGGGATCGAAAAAAACAGTAAATGTTGATCAAGATGAAGTAAACAATAAAGAAAAGAGAGAACTGTTTACTTTTAAATGTTATGCTGTAAATACAAAGCTATAAATACAGCATCCTTTTAGAGGAGAAATAATGTATGGTTGCTGTATCTAGGTCAGCTCTGCCTTTTTTGCTAATAGGCCTAATTGCCCCTGAGAAAACTCATTTGTATTTGGAATTATTATAAAGAGAGAGTTGTTATCTGTGGGGTATTTTGGAGTGAGGTTAGGATGCCGTGTCACAAATATGGGGTTCTTTTCTGTATCAGTATTTCCCCCCTTAAAAGAAAAGAAAAGAAACAGAGCACATGCTTCTGAATTCCAGCTGAAGCTGAGACTTTTCAAAGATGCTCGTTTTTTTATGAATTTAATGAAAATGAATGAATTAGTCGACATATGAGGCAGTATGAGTAGACATCAGGGAAAGGCTCTGTGCAAGCTCCTGTCTTATTAGATCTCTGCAAATTCATGTAAGGGAGACGGGTTATGAATGCCCCAGGTCAGGAAGGGTCAGTGGGAGCTCACCTTGTGTTGGACAGTTTAGCTTTAGGAACTTGTCTTAGTAGGAAATGAAACTTCGTTAGTTCTGCCCATGGCAGAAAGACTTGCTTATTAACGTTGACTCCAGTTAGCAATAATTCTGTCTTACCCTTTTCTAGATACATCTATGTATCTAGAAGATGAAAATGTTGTAATGCAATGGTACCTTCATTGTCTTAGCTGAATTTGTTGTGCAGGCTTTTTCAGATCTACTTTGCTAAAGCTTCAGTTGATTTCCTGTTTTGCTCCACAATATGTGGGGCTTCAGTGTCCAAACCGGGAAGTTAGCTAACAAGCCGTTAAGTTCACTGTTTGCTGGAAACAGTGGACAGAACCCTGCTTAGTGTTCCTTAGTCATGTGGTCCCTTAAGTACCATGGAATATTTCTAATGAAGCATTACACCAAAAAAAGTAAAATAAAATGAAGATGCAGCTGCACATACAGAATGTTTTTGTCTTACATTTTTACAGCCATAAATGTTAACAGGAAAAATAGGAAAAACTGATTTGTTCAGTGTGTTTGTGAAGAGATGCTCAAGCTGAGCATGCGAAGCATATCCTTCTAAGATACGAATTTTAGCTTGCCATTTATTGCTTTTTTAATATGTAAAGAAATACTGCTTTATCTGTCTCTTTCTTGGTTTCTATATACATTTTAAGGTGGAAAATGAAGTATTTTGAGGTCTCTAAAGCCTGGGTAATGTCTCAGTTTTAGCTTCTTGAGGTTAATACCTTAACTAAGCTTTTTGCCATTCTGGTCAGTTAAAGAACCTCTAGGCGGTTTTGCGGGAGTTGAGCACGTGGGCTAGCATCTTTGCTTGTTGGTTTGCAAGTGTTTTTCCTCATTTTCTTTCAAACCTGGAATGTATTACCTTTCCACTGTATTTAGCTTGTACATGTTTGGATTTCTGTGTGTGTATTTGTAAATGTTTGTTCAAATCTTTAAAGACTTTCTACTTTCTAAAGGCTACACAATTCTGAGAAGTCATATTATGTGTAATGAAGTGATATGTTTTGGTTTTGATTTAGTGTAAGTTAATATTGGGAGATATTTAATGTTCAGTTTCAGTCAAACTTGAACTAGGTGGTATTGATAAGGAATTTTGATGAGTGTTTATAATGAATGGATATGGCTGACTCTACTTTGGAATCAGAACTGTAAGAGGGAAACCCGATTATTTTTATAGTAATAATAATGGAGGAGGTCCCAAAACATAATAAATTTATAAGAAAGCAGGAGTGATGTTTGAATTTTCCACTCAGTGAAACTTTTTTTTTAAGTAAAAAGGCATTAGAGCCTAAATTCTACAACTGCCTTTATGCTCTTATAAGCAGTTTTTGCTGAAAGTTGAAGCTTGTGCTAACATCCTGCCATCTCAGCAAGTCTTGTTTGTTACCCCACTTCGGTCTCTGTGTCAGCAGAGGTTTGTAGCAGGTGTGATTCACCTCTTGATATAAACATTTATACTTCTTTGAAATTGTCCAAAACCTTTGAGTGAAATACGAAGGAACTAAACTGAATGAACAAAAGATTCCTTCTGAGACGTTAACAAAATATTTGGGTTTTGTTGGAGAAACAAAGGAAGTGATTTAGAGGGAAATCTGTTTGCGTTTTCGGGTTTGTTGGGGTTTTAAAGTGTTTCTGCTGCCACTGTTTGGAGGGAAATAGTTCTTGGTTTAAAGTGTTCATTTGTTCCTTTCGCTGTTTCCATCTCCTTCCTGACTTGAAAGAGTGGGCATGAGAAGGCTAGATGAATTTCTAAAACAAGCTTTTCTCACATCACAATTAAAGAAAACTACAGAATTTAAGGGAAGTCAGTCGGAAGGTGTTTGACATAGTAGAATCCACGACTTTTATTTAAGACTGTAACTCCAAAATACTAAGAGTAATTAGTTTAATTTAAATGAAAACAGAGTACTATCGAATACTCAGTGAGGTAAATTAATTTTATCTACCTGGAGTACAAATCATTCGTATTAAGGTACCTCCATACACAGATGCAAACTTCCAACTTTAGGTTGCCGTATTGAATAGTTCCGTTGTTCACACTCATTCATCGTGAAGGCCCTTCCTTTTCCTTTTTTTAAAGTTTAAGTTCAACATAAGTACTGGAAAATAAAGCAGGTAGAATGTGAAATTTGCAGCCTTTTAGTGAAATATAATAGATAACTTCATAGCCTGTAACTAGTTTTAATTTACAAAGTTGTATTATTATTTTACTAATCATAGTTTAATTTCTTTCCCAAAGGACTTTAAGAAACAGCATGCAAAATGTAAAGTTTTAGTTTTGCACTAACTGAAAGCAAAATGTATTAAATTGATGGAAAAAAATTTTAATTATTGTGTTTTTGTTTGTTTCTTTAAATAAGGTACCAGTATTTTTTACAAATTAAACAGGACATTCTTACGGGAAGGTAAGACATTTGTTGTCTTAAACATTAAATGCAACTTTGGTTGAGAAAATGTTAATGATGGGGGATTTTACCTGTAAAAGTAAAAGGATCTTTAAAATAAATTACTGTTTATGCAAGTAGAAGTGTTTATAATAGTTATCTGTCCCATTTGTTCATTGACTATGAAAGATTAGGATTCTCAAAATAATCAGTTTCATATGAAATGTGTAATTTTATTTATTTTTCATCTTAAAAACAAACCAGATTGCCCTGTCCTTATAATACTGCTGCTCTTCTGGCTTCCTATGCTGTTCAATGTAAGTATAATAGTATTCATGTACTTACTAGTACTGAAATATATAAGAAGTAGTGTTGATTAATTTATAAAGCGTGTAGTTTGTATAGCGTTGTATTGTGATATTTGTGGATATGATGGTACTTTTCTCATGACTAAGGAAATACGGTTGGTTGTTTTTTCTCCCCCAGAATGTTTTGCTGAATTAGATATGGAAAAAATACTGATAATGCTCCCTGCTTTCCTTCTTTTAAACCTATGCAGTTAAAAAACCCCAAAACAACGTTCTTGTATTTCTTTGTGTTCTGGAGTAAGAGGTTGGGGTTTTTTCTTGAGAATGATACTAAAGTATTTTTTTAGACACTTACCCATTTTTGACATACCATACAATGAACCTCAAAATAGGTGTGGAAAAGGGAATTCTGGTCATATACGGCTAAAAAGTCCAATAGCCGTATTGTCAATTTTAAGCCATCCAGTGAGCAGCTAAGTCTTGAAGACTGGGATTTAGTCCTCTTCCTCTCTCCTCGTTTTCCTTCATAAACTTAAACTGTTCAGTGGGAAAAAAAAAACAACTCACAACAACCAATCAAGAAACTGTTCATCATTTAGTTCTTGAAATTCATGGTGGTTTTATAAGCAATCCTGATATGTTCATCTATATTCATGTGATTTTTCTGCTGTTAGAGATACTTATATCTACATTTAGTACTATGTATACTTTGAACGTATCAGAGAAATATTGTCCATGTTCGTCCTTTCAGGGAAAAAACGTAATGTTAATGTAATGTTTTATGCATAGTTTTGAGAAGTGGTCACATTTTTCCGGATCAGTCAATAGAGCAATGTCTGTTAAACAAAAGTCCCAAACTCCAGCTACTTGGAACCAGATACATACTGTAGCGCTGTCATGCTGTAGGGATTTGCCTCAGATGAGGTGATTTGATAATGGAACAGGCGTTATGAGCAGTTGATAACATTTGGAGCTTTTAAGGATGCGATAGGTTTATTTTTCAAAGGTATGGGTATGTACATGTTGTAGTTACGTTTGTATATGAGGTCCCGCTGCCCTTAAGTTCTTCAGTGAGCAGACCTCTGTCTAATGATTTTCTCTGCATGCCTATTACTAAGCTCTTTCTCTGTTTAGTTCTTGGGATTCTTTATAAATATAAGTAAATAGCAGACATAGATCTCAGACAGTCTTGTATTCTCTGTAGCAGATTTTAGCAAAGCATACTCTCTGAAATAAAACCTGGTCCCATTTTCCATTTTTAAAATTATTTTAAATAGGATCTGTTTCTGGTGATGCAAGTGCCCTCAGACTTCTTTCCTACTTTCCCTTCTCGTGCTTATCCTCCTGCTCTGAGTGCCTTCATCCCTCTTGTCAGTTCCTCCATGCCCCGTAAAAGTGTCGGTAGGGCTGCCCAGGACCCCATGTTGTGCTGTGTTGCTGTGAGCTTTCCGATTTTCACATGTTGTGTTACTTACCTGTCACTGTAGATCTGTTACGTGGATTGCAGATATTCAAAGCTGAATTTTTTGGGTTTATAGTTAGAAAGCCTTAAAGCCTGTATTTTTAGCAAATGTTGTTTGTGTGGTTTTTATTCTGACAGTACATGTGATTTTAATTCTTATAATTTTAAGAAAGTGTTATAAATTATGTAAATGTACTTTTTAGTAGTTTCAAGTAAAGTAGTTTCAATGTAGGTGTATGTATGTGTACTTTTTTCCGTACATACCGTTGAATGTGCAAAAAAATATTTTTCTAATGCTTCTGGATATGTTTTGGTACAGAATGAGTTGGTGTGTTTTGCAGATCTTAATGAAGAAATAGCAATTGTAGTGTTAAAAATATATACATTGTGTAGTCATGTGAAAGCAAGCAAAGATAAAATAAAAAGAAAAAACAAATACTTTGAAGCATATTACTTAGTGCTAGCCATTATGACAGCATTTATGAATTAATTTGTGTATTAAAAATTAAACTCTTTATTATAAACTTCCTTCATAAGTACCTACTCAAAGCTCTCTTTAAATGGTCTCCATGGTATTCACTGAGAACGTGACTGTTTATTCAAAAGGGAAAAGGGGAGTTCAAATGTCTTCTGTATTTTTGTTTGCTGTAGATAATAAAGTACATGGGAGCAGACTCTTGTGAATTTGGGGGCATTGCACAATGCCAAGTACACCAGTGATAAACAATAACCTCTCTTTTTAATATTTTAGCCGAGCTGGGAGACTACAACCATTCAGAAAACTTGCCAGGCTACCTCTCAGACTATTCTTTCATCCCTAGCCAGCCTCAAGACTTTGAAAAAGAAATAGCAAAATTACATCAGCAGCACATGTAAGGATTTACAGCAGAAGATAGTGACTGACTTTGTCAAATCCTGACTGCTGGTGCTGTGCTATTATATAAAAAATGAGTATTTTGTCTTAAACGTTTCTGGGTTTTTTTTGGTTTTGTTGGTTTTTGGGGTTTTTTGTTAAGAGTACATTTAATGTGATTTTTTTGTAGATTGTCTGTATAATAAGTACCATTGATACTCTGCACAGATAGACTATCGATGACAGAATGATAGGGGAAAATAACTGAAAAATTAACGTGTTAAGGTACACTGGAAACATTTGTGTGTATTACATAGGATATTGATTTAGCAGGATATAATTTCTTTAAGGGTTTTTTTCGGTCTAAGAGAATGCTTTCTGCAGAAAGGCTTTGTTTTCATGGTGCTCTCACCAGTAAACAAGAGTTGCTTTAGAAGTAACAAAGTCCTTTTCTTTAGTATCTGCTCTTTCCTGTGTGCAAGTCTGACCTTTTACTAAAGAGGAAAAGGCAATGAAGCAATGGAAAATATTTTTTTTTTTTCCAATGTTTAATATTGTGGTACTTTTTCAGTGATGGTTCCTTGGTATTTTGGAACTTAAGCGCTTTTTGTTAGAGTTAAATTTAATAAAATGTAAGCTATGTTTATAAAAAATTTGCTTAATTAACGTGTTGTTGGCTTTGGAAACTGCTGAATGTTATGTTACATTTCAGTCAACGGCTTAGCAAATTCTGTTAGGTGGGGTGAAGAAATTAAAGTGAGTTGATGGTAATTTAAACTTTAAGGGTGAGCCTTGGAAAGAAATTACTGTTATCAATACAAAATTCAGGACTGCAAAAGTAATTTTCAGATTCTAGAGCGCCACATACATTTAAATGATACAGTGCATTAGAAATAAAACGTGTGCATTTGCAAGCTGTGTTGCAGCCTTCTGTCAAGACTTTGTCTATGTGGAAGCACAAGGTTTTATTCCGTTGAAAATGGTGGGTTACAGTCTGTTTATGGTCAGAAAGGAAATTGAGATTTCAGGGTGGGTGTAGAAGTAGTAAAATGAATGCAGATCAGGGAGCCTGATGTGAGGGGTTATGTTAGAATGTTTCTGATTTAGCTTCTTTCTTTCAGAGGGTTGTCTCCTGCAGAAGCAGAGTTCAATTATCTCAATACAGCACGTACCTTAGAACTTTATGGAGTCGAATTGCACTATGCAAGGGTAAGTTTGGATGAACTAGTATTGTGATATAAAAATGGATTCCTCTGAGATGTATGGAAAAATAAATATTTCTTTTTAGTGAGCCTTCCTGGCTGCTGCTTACAAGAGAAAAAAATGAAAATAATATTATTAGGTGCCTAACTGCAATTTACCAATTTCAATAGCCACTATTTCACTCTAGTGAGGGTATTTCTTTGCTTAGCTTTGGGCTTAGTTATACATGTGTTATTCAGGTTGAGCCTTGTTGGCCTGAATGCCAGTTCAGTTGGCTACTGGTAAATAAGGAAAATGTACTTGTTGAATGTACTTTTGATATTTAAGGAACTGTCAGCTTTGAAAAAATATTTCGTTTGGTTCAGATTAGAACCAAATTAGAAATCATTATATAATATGAACTGTTAGTGTAAGGTGGGTGTACTATAACTTGGAATAGTGTCAGTTTTCTCCGGTAAAGCAAGTAGCTTGAGATCTTGACTCAAACAATCTTAGCCTGTCAGTACAGTGCTACCAGTTCTGCAAAGCCTCTGAATATAATTATTTTTAGTAACTAAGTTACCTCTGGTTGTTAAATATTCTTGTCGTACTCCCTAAGGTTAGAGAAACTTGCAGTAGAATTTGAAATGTACTCAACTTCACTGCTGTCCGTATCCTGCTGTTGTTGAACACATATTGAGAGATCTATAGCAGGTGTTTGCTTAGAGTACAGAGATATTTCAGGAAAAATGTGCTGTTTAAATATGCTTACAATATTGTTTGTTTTAGAATCTCTCTGTGTTCTGAGATTGCAATTTCTTTTCACGTAGGAATTTAAGTTGCTGGTTGCTTTTAGGGTAGCAAATGCCAAGCCAGTCTGTTGGTGCTGTTATTCATAATAAACTGCTCGAATAATGTATATTGTGTGTTTCTTCAGAGTTGGTGGAAGACAGAAGATCTAACTTAAGAAATGAAAATTCTGTGGTATCTTATAAAGAACTCAGAGCAAACATTTGGGCTTGTCCTAAATAGGAATATATAATTTAATTCTTACTTGTCTTATTAAAACACATTTCCTTCCATGTTAATTGAGATCTGTTTTCCTGTGGTATTTGTATATTTAGGGACAGAGAGATTGAAACCTCATATATATTCTATTGTTCTTCAAGTAATTTTCTCTTTTCTTTTAAAGGATCAGAGTAACAATGAAATAATGATTGGAGTCATGTCAGGTGGAATACTAATTTTTAAGAACAGAGTGCGAATTAACACCTTTCAGTGGTAAGGACAGCTGTTTAAGCTAATGTTTTTGTTTGGTATTTCAAAATATGTTTTTACCACTACCAGTGTCACATGCTTTAAAGAAAGACTGAAACTTAGTTGTAGCATATAAGTTGAAATTATTTACCTCATGCTGTGCTATGGTTCATTTTATGATGGGGTTTTGTCCTATTCTGCTTGCTGTGATGATAAATGATTCTGATGTAAACTGTAATGTGTTTTAACAATTTTTTTTCTTCAGGACTTCAGGAGTTTGTAAGCATTCTTTATGTTTACTTAACTATATAGCCAGGGCCAGTGTTATGGTCTAGCTCACAGTCTTTAAAGAGACAGCTGAACTTAAAAATATTAATCTGGAGAGTGATTGCTCTTGCTTGTTTTGTCACATGTAACTTAATTGAGCTCTGTGTGTTTAATGTGGGTATGGCACTGAAGGATAACTGAGGTGGAACATTTAAGATATTGGCATCTCTTCATCCATAGATAACCATTTTCCTAAGGACCAAAAAAGTGCATTTATTGCAGAAAATGTTGTCATTTATTTCTCCTCTTAACTAAAATAGTTTTTAAAGCTGTTCTGTAAACATGGAATTATCCTCATTAAATATGTTACTGTAGTTATCAGTCTTCATAAGTTGTGATCCTGTTCTTACTCATACAAGAAGGGGAGAGATCTAAGAAATCCTGTTCTGCATTGTAACTTCTGAGTGCTGTATAGAAGTGCTCTATAACTTCTCTAGTGCTCTATAGAAGTTATGTCGCCTTCCCTAATGCTTTTTTTAGTTCCCTCAAAAGAAACCTTCCCTTGCCTGCTTGGCATATGCTTGGACAGCCTTACTTATTACATATGTTTTTGAGTATGCCATAACAGCATTCTGAGTGGGTGAAGTCAGCTGAATAAAATTATCATAATAGACATTAGCTTACCAGGCACAAAAGCTGTTTGCTCTAGAAAAATTATGAAAAGTGTTGCGTCTTCATTTGCTGCTGATGTTTGTGCTTGGGCAATGCAGCACTGGACTCTTCTAAAGTTCTTGGCTGGTCTGTCATCTTCATACAAACAGATTAGATAGATTACCACAATTGAAGCTAGAAAAACTTGTCTCTGAATTCAAACTGATATGAGCAGTTGAAATCCTTGGGGTTTTGTTGTTTTCTGTTAGCACAGGGTAACAAGATCTAGTGATCCTGAACCCTTTGCAGAGAATCAAGATGTTAATCACAGTCTTGATCTTTCCTGCAACCCAATGAATTTCTGAGACATTCTGATGCTTAGTCTGTAGTTTTCTTGTAGGATGTTACATATTCTGTGGCATATCATGTCGAGAAACACTGAATGGTCAAATTTTAGTAGATTTTCAGAGAGGAAGGAAAAACAAAGCTGTAACATAAGTGTTACCTACAGCCAAATACAATTGAATGTGCTAAACACTTTGCCTGTAAACATTCAAAGAAAAGTAAGCATGAGGCATTTATGGATCATGTAAATTTTCAGTCTCCATGGTTATTTGCGTAAATTAAAACTGGGTCTTGCAATGATAGGTCTATGGAACTACTGTACTAGTCAGTCAGACCTGCCTTTATAGTAGTGGCACGTTCAAAGAAAGGTATCCTTCATCTTTTAAGAGTTATGAAGTATTAAGAGCCATTTCTGGGTTAAGGCTGCTTTATAAATGCAATGCTGTCGTAATCAGGAAGATTTTAATTCAGGCTGCTTTTACTTTTGGGAAAACAGTAATATTAGAAATAGGTTCTATAAAACACACCAGTAAATTACTGAGTACGTACAATGTACAATGTAAGTCATAATTAAGCTACATGTCCCCACTGGAAGCTAGAGGTTTCAGTGAGCTCTGCTTCATATTGTTTGCATGCCAGGGATGCTGATCTAAATTCTTAGTGTGGTTTTTGTGTGTGTGTAATTACCTAAACAGTTCTTCTTTGTATTCAACCATATCAGCTGACATCAGGGATATTAATTTTTTCCTGTGAAGACTATACTACCAACATAGTTGGTCTGTACAAAAAAAAAAAGGACACGCCCCCCCATTTTGTCCTATTGTAGGCTTTCTTTTGCTGTAAGGATCTGAGATGTCCGTTCTCACAATATAGCTCAGTAGTAGACCCTATTACCTTTGCTTTTTATCGATAGTCACGCAGCTGTTCTGGTGACACCAGTACTGATACTTTTTCTTCTTGATCCTGTGCAACTGGAGCTGAGTAATGTCTTCCCAGTGCTTTATGGCTACAGTGAATGTTTAGATATCCCTTTTTCGGTACTCCTGAACTGAGTTTTGAGATAAATGAGAGGACAGACATGCATGTATGTGGGAAGAAATAAAGGTTTAACTGTATTGCTCAGAGAAGAATCAAGTAAAATGGCTTTGTCCTCTGCCTCTTAGTTTGATATTATATCTAAATTGCATATTATGAACCTTATGATCATGGGGAGAAATGAAACAGGAGGGAGACAAGGCAGGAATAAGGCAAAACAAAGGAGACTGCCTTTTATCCAGTGTGTCCTAACTTGATCTTCCTGTACTGTAGGTAATTCTCTTCTCCACAAACTGTGCTACCAGGCACAAAGACCTGGGAATCCAGGGATTCCCTTGCCTTTGAAGACCAAAGGAGAAGAGCATGAAGTACCTCAGGCTTTCCTTTGTTACTAGATCACCTGTTTAGCCGTGGAGACACGCTTTCCTTTGCCTCTCTTTTGCAGTCGATGTACCCCTGGAAAGCTTTGTTGCCTTTTGCATCCATTGCCAGTTGTAACTGCAGTTGTGCTTTGGATTTCCTAGTTTTATCCCTGAATGCTTAGGCAGTACTTCTGTGTTCCTTCTTGGTCATCTGATCCTGCTTTCACAACCTGTACACTTCCTTTTGTGTTTGAGCTCAGTCAGCAGTTCTGAGTTCATCCAAGTTGTCCTCCTTCCATGCTTGCATGTTTTCTAGCACATCAGGATTGTTCTGGATTGAGAAGATTGTCCTTTAAGATTGGCCCCCTCTCCTCAGCTCCTGTGCCCCAAAGGGCACCTTCCAAGGGGTTTTGCCTACCAGAGCTCTGAGCAAGCTGGAGTTTCTTCTCCTGAACTCCAGGGTGGCTTAGTCTGGTGCATCCCTCCTCACTTCCCTCAGGATCTTTAGCTTCACCATCTCACAGCTGCTGGAGCCAAGTTTGTATTTGACTACTAAATCTGGACGGCCTTCCGTTGTTCGTGGTTGGAGTTGTGCTACTCTTGCTGACCAGTCCAGGACCTGTGTCAAAGAAGTCTTGGTTGAGAAATTTGCTGGCTTGCTTCTGTCCTGGCTTATCATCCT
The DNA here is from genome assembly GCF_034619465.1 of Leptosomus discolor. Classification (NCBI taxonomy): domain Eukaryota; kingdom Metazoa; phylum Chordata; class Aves; order Leptosomiformes; family Leptosomidae; genus Leptosomus; species Leptosomus discolor. The sequence continues at coordinate 14,436,596 of NC_141395.1, read as the reverse complement.
CCTAGAAAGGGTTGGTGTGGTGCAGTCCTTAGTGAGAACCAGGGCTTGATATCATGAGGCTCATTCCACATGTTTGAGTACAGTCCTAACTTTAGACTAGGACCTTTAAATATCTCTTAATTTAAAAAGATGTATCTTGTGATTTAGAATGTCTGAGATGACTGGAGATTGGAAAATCATACCAGGAAAATGTTATTGGTGCCTGCCTGTTCTTAACCTTTTCCTTGGATATGCACCATTGCTGTCAGTCAGAGAAAGGAAACACAGACAGACGTGCTTTTTGCTTTGGCCAAGTATGGATATTACAATTTAATAACTAGCAGGGTATTAGCAGTGCATTTGAACTCTCTCTTAGCTGCTGTATTTTTCAAAAATAGCTGAGATTCGCTTTGGTGAGTAGTTTCTTTGTACTTGAGTGGTGACTCTTCACGGGTTGAATTAGACCTTATTGGCTAATGTTACAGTTTTGAGTCTGTTCCAAATGGTTTCAGGCTTAAAAGGCAGCTGACCTCACTCTGCCTAAATTATAGGGTGAGATTAAAAACCAGTGTGTAAAGCTTTCCTCCTTATCGTTCTCCTTGAGTCTGTGAATCACGAAAGGCAATAATTTCTTCAGCAGAAGAAGGGGGGGAAGTATAAGATAAGAGAATGTTTTTGTAAATGGAATAGGTTTTATTTTCAGATTTTATGTTGGCATGCTAAGCAAATCTGCTATGTTGTAGAGTGTGTCCAGTTCAGTTTTTAGAAAAGGTCTGTATTAAAATGTTCTTTTAATTGCCCAGTACACCAAAATTTTAGAGAATTAATCATAACATTTCTGGTTAACTGCAGTCTAAATAGTCTAATGTAACTTTTTTTCTCTTTTCTGCAGTCAGACTGCTCTAATCACTAGTGTCTATCCTGTCCAGCAAGTTTAGGACCATCCCTAATTATTATTAAGCAGTTGTTTGTCACAGGATGTGCTAAGAAAATTACTGTGTTGCCAATGGAATTTGATTTCCGTAGATAACTGTAAAGAGGGCTACAACTTTCTAATCCTTGAGAAAGTAACTTCAATAGCAACGATTTAAGAACTGGGGAAAAAAAAACAAACCACCCCCCCACCCCCCCCCACCCCACCCCACCCCCCCGCCTCCAAAAAAAGTGAAACAGGACAAAGTTATAGATGCTGGTTTTGTTGTTTGGGTTTTTTTGGATTTTTAACCAATGGCCAAGCTAGGAAAGAAAAAAGAAATGGGAAAAGATTTAAGTAAGCATAGTTTAAAGACTAATGTTCACAGACTCCCTTTATGCTATTTGAGATAGAAGTTCTCTCAATAAATTAGGACGTCCAAGTTCCTGCTCTGAATAATCCCCTGGAGGAAAACATCTCCATTTGATTTAGTTAAGAGGATAATTTCTAGATATGGGTATCAGACTTAGGTGTCTGTTAGGTGTCTTAGGTATCTCATCCTTCCTAGCCTAGAGGGTTTTTTATTCAACAAGGTGATTAATATGCAAGTAGTAATTCCAATCACTATTGAGGTTCCCATATATTCTTTGTGAATAAGTTTTTGTCTCAAAAATTGTAGCACTGTCTTCACTAATGGGTCTTTGGTTGGTTTGGTTTTGGGTTTGTTGTTTGTGGGTTTTGGTGGGTGGTGGTGTTTTTGTTTTTTTTTTTTTTTTCTTATGTAGCTTTACCAAGTCAATATAATAACTTGAAGTACAGAGACCATCAGAGATGACAGTTCTGATTAGTAAGGGTGCACTGTATAAACATGCTGTGTAAAAGGCTGATTGTAACCCCTGGAGAGTTTGATGTGTAATTTCCCACAAGTTAACTCTGTGATCTAGATTCTCTTTTGCTTTGAGTTTCATGACAATTGTCAGCAAAATCTCCTTTGAGTGAGATAACATTTAAATTTAGTGTTCTACACTTTGCAGTATCATATCAGTTGTTCCTTTTCAAAGTCACAGAAGTTACTGTGGTTTTTCTTGTCACAATTGTAACCTTGCTTTTATTCTTGACCAAAAGAATACTCCTGTATATTTAATAAAGGTTGCGCACTATCATAATATTGCATTTCTTTGAAAAAAGTTGATAATTAGATTGTGACTCAAATATGGTCTGTCTTTTCCCATTTAGCATAACTAGCATTGCAGTGACCATCCAAAATTGTCTGGAATTACTGTCAGCATCTCGTATGTCTGTAGATAACCTGCAAGATGAAAAGATCTGTAGACTGATTTTTCACTGTCATGTGATATTTTAAATGTATTTTCCTTCTCATAGTTTTTTTGTTTAGTTTTTTAACTTTGTAAATATCAAGATTGCAGGCCCTTATCTCCATGCTTACATCTTGTCTTAGCTATTTTACTAAAGCAAGTTCTGGTTATATTTAAAGGCATGTAAGAACATAGAGCGAGAATGTCTTTCAAGAATCAGGTGAAGTTCAAAGTATTTTTTCATATTCTAAGTGATAATGAAAGCCGTCTCAGAAAAGAGAGCATCTAGTTGGAATGACCTCGGGATAGAACTTGGACTTTGGAACTGGGAAAAGATACTTAAATTAGAAACTGCTTTGGGTTTAGGATGGAAACAAATGAATTTGATAGGTAACTTAAATATACGACTCATAAATTTAAAATTATACAGGCTGTTTTATATAATGTTTTGGGTTTTTTTCCTATGGAAATTTCATGGAAATGAAATGAAATCTGTTCTCTCTAGAAAGTATGTTTTCAGTAAGTGTATTTCAGCCTTTAACCATGCATCAATATAATACGTGTTTAAATATTATGATTTTATTTTTCATTTAGGTTGAAGATTGTAAAAATTTCTTTTAAGTGCAAGCAGTTTTTTGTTCAACTTAGGAAAGAATTGGTGAGTACTATCTTAAATTTCATCTAAAGAAATTAGAGCAATGAAATTTCTTCGTACTGCACGTCTGCATTATACTGATTGGTATTATGTTGATTCTTGCCTTTATCGGCAAGTAAAAGTCCAGTTTCACCAACTTTCTGGCTATTTCAGTTCTCAAATGGGCCATTACAATGCTTTATAAGACATTTTTTTCATTTGATTTGCCTTATATTTTAGATAAGTTTAGTTTTACGTTTGTATGCTAGAAATGTAACTTATCCAAGACGAATGTTGAAAAGATTGAGAGTAAAGAAGAAACCAAATTGAAGGTAATGTTTAATGCTGCTTCAGTTGTATATGTGCTTGTAAGTAAATGTTTGATTAAAACATGCTGATTTGTATTATTCAGATTTAGTAATACAAGTTGGCTTTACTTATATTTAAACAGAAGAGATAAGAATGTCTTGCAGTTTTAAATTACATATGGTAATTTTTTATGCCTACTTCTAAATTTTTTGGGGAAAAAGTTGAAGCTTTCTGTGAAAAATATGTATGTTTCACTGCTTGTGGTATGTTTGTGTTTTTGCTACCCTGTGAAGCCCCACAGGACCACTGCACATTTAATTTAGCAAGAAATTAGTTGTTCCACGCCTCCAAGAGATTAGTCTAAACCCATCACAGACATATGTAGGGAAAGATGGAGGAATTAATTAAAAATATTACTATGTGATTAACTCATCAGATTAGTTAAAAGGTTTTGTGGCGTTCTTGCAGCTGAAAGTATTTGAAGACCTGGAATGCAGCATTACTGACTTGATGAAAAAGATGGATTCCAGGCAGAAATGCGTCCTGAGTACTATAGACTATTCCAGATTTAGAGACAATGTTGTTAGACAAGACAAATGTAAGGAGGAAACACCTGTTATGTCTGATCAGGCCAATGGCTGGTGACTAGTACTGAAAAGAGGAGTCAAACTGCATATCTCTAAAATGAGGCCCAGGATTTTGCAGATTTCACAAATGGAACTACCTGACCACATGCAGGCACTTTGTTGTGTATTAGTTGACAGGAGAAGTTTAGCCTGTGTGCTTGGAGTAGCGTGAATCAGTGCTATCTGTTCAGAAGTTAGGGTAACAGGAGTTAGAGGATTTTGCAGTAATCACATGTAGGAAGAAATGAACTTTGGCTGTTATGTGAAATGAATGGTAGTATCTGTCAATGTGAGCAGACACCATGCAATGTGAGCAGAAAAATGGTAATGATACCCCCCCCCCCCCTTCTTTGTATATTTCACCATGGTGATACAGGTATTTCTTAAAGCCCTGCAGGATCTATAGGCTAGTTCTTAAAGGCAAACTGATCTCGGACAGCCCAGAGGTGAAATTTTGTCTCGATACCAGTGTGTGTTAATTCCATTACAGTTGCAGGAATGTTGTATTTAGATCTGGTTTTTTATGTGGAGTTCAGAAATTATGAACTGGAGCTGTTTTCTAAATCAGAACTTGAGAAGAAGGCTGTAGTAGCAAAGTTCAGGACCTTGAAGACTGATATGCCTGAATATAAAACTGGAATGGGAACTGTAGTAGAGTGTTTTCTCTGTTTTCTGCAGAAAAAAATTCTGCATATAATTGAACGTAATATAGAGACAGCTTTCTCAGCTTTTTTCTATTGCTTTTTAATATTCTGCATATTGTTACTTGCACCAGAATGTAGTGTAAGTAACTAATGTAGTTTCTCTTCTGAGACATCTTATCCAAGCCCACAAATGAAAAAGCCTCATGCTGTTTTTCTTTAAACTCTATGTATCAGATGAAAACTGATGGCAAGAACTTAATTTTTATTCATTCCAGGTCATGAATATCTGAAGATCAAAGCTCAAATTTGGCTTCCAAAGAAGCCATACTTAAACTAACTTTTTAATCAAACCTAATATTAAAATTGTTATTTCCAGAGTTATTTTCCCTGAGTAGACTCATAGGATAAGTCATCTCACCTATATTCAGCTTCAGTTAGGTCAAAAGAACATATTTTCTGTTTCATGATAATTAGCTAACCAAAGCTAATAATTAGACTTCCTCTATGATAACCAGAAACGTGCAAAGCTTGAAACATCTTGCATGAATTGGAAGTATGTTTTGGGATGGATTAAGTTGCTCTCTGGTGGTATATGCTTACTTTTGCTTTTACTCCCATTAACAATAAAGGGAGCCTAAATGGCTCTTTTAGGCGGCAGAAACTAGGTGAAGTGACTCAGTGATTGCACATTTGGTATGTAAAATATCTCTGGTCTAGTCCTTTGAGTGTATATTTAAAAGCACTGATTTACGATATGGCAGTGAAAATACATTCATGGTATGCTGATGATGTGTTTCAAAGTTGTATGTAAATATATAACAAATTGTACAGCTGAGTAACCACGTTTGTTCCGATGCAAAGCTAAGATATGCTATAGGATAGTCAATTAGTGGACTTGGGAGAGGAATTTTCCAGTGTTTTTATTTTTTTTCCAAACTGGGCTACGTATGCTTTTAAGTAGTCCTAAACAGATATTTTTCAGATACTGCTAAGGAGTGTTGAGAGCTTTTAATTGCAACTGTCCTCAAAAGTGCAAGTGCCTTATCTTTTAATCACCTATTAAATTTATTCTCTGACTTGGCATTGCTTAGAGGCATCAACATAAGTAAAGAATTACTTGCCTACTTTTAATAGATTATATCTGTGTTTAAATAAATCACTTAAAGGAAGTCAGATTAATGTCGAAGTCATTTTCTACTGGTAGCGTAGTATAATCTTGAATGGAAGCTAGTTGTATATTCTGACAATTATATAGCTGGAGCATGTATCCAGTGGGGTAGATTTTCTTCCCATTGTTTCTTTATGATTTTTGGGGGGGGGAAGAATGTTACACGTATGACTTCTTCATCTGACATTAGAAGACCCCTGAGCCATAATGTCGATGACAGGATTTTTCACCATATTTTTGTTTATCCCGCCCGTTCCATATGCTGCTTCCCTTACATGCTTGCTTTGAAGCTGTTTGGGAATAATGGCGTAGTTTCATTTTTCTGAATGTTTCACTAAGCCTCTCTGGTTTTAGTTAGTTGCACCCTTGTCTGTTGTAATGTCAATAGTCAGCATCAGACTCTTAATGCTGTCCAGCATACTTCAGTGCTCTTCATTGTTTGACAGCCAAATAAGAGGCTCAGCATGTTCCTTTGCTCTTTTAGAGCCCCAATGTCCACTGAAAAATTACTTGAGGCTGTAACAAAACAGTATCATGGGTTTTGTCCATGACTGAGACCTGGTTTCAGTGAGTGGCCAAAATGATATTATTTATTTATTTATTTATTTTAAAATTATTATAGGTTATGTATCTGAAGTTTGTGCTTTTGAATTTTTTCTTCTTACTGACCTTTAGGAAGAACTTGGGCTAGAATCACAAGGTGATCTACGGGCTTATCTGCCAAGTGCATATTTGATGTTAAGTAACACCGGCATTCATTAGATGCCTAGTTGATTGTTGCCTAATCCTATCCAAGTTCCTGCCATGGAGTTTTTGTGTGAAGAGCAGATACTGTTGGCACAATCTGTGTTGCATTTAAGCTTCCACAGGACTCTTGTCCGCTATTTGTGGAATATCTTGAGTCTGGAGTATCTGTCACTTACGAAGTGCGACTGTTTTTTGTGTCTCTCGGAGATGGGGGTGGGGAATTTTTGCTCTGTTCAGGGATTTTGTTGTTGTTTAGGCAATGTGAGAGAGACCCACTAGAGAACATGTTTTTCAACCCAGTTTCTCTCCTGAGCTGTGAGAGATCTGCTCTGAAGTCCCTTATTTCAAATCAGCAAAGGTGGTTTTGAATGAATGTGCCCACCCAAGGTGAATGTTCGAGGGCTGAGCTGCTGTTGTATGTGAGAGGGGCACCAATATTCATTCTGCTTTTTTTTGATTTGTTTTCTGTCCTTTTAAGAAAGGGAACCGCAAATACAACTTAGGCTTTTCTTTGCGTTATCCCTCCAGTGTTTCTTCTTGGATTCTATAGGTAGCTTGGCACATGGTGTATGCTTGTCAGGTTATGATCTACGTTAACTTACATGGTGGTATTTGGCTTACCTGTAGTCTCACGCCTGGGCCCTGAATCTCATCAGTGGTATTGCATTCCAGCAGCTTCAGTCTTCTGCCCCTCCAGAGCAAGCAGACTCTTTTCCTCTCTCTGATAGGAACCGTGGACACAATTAGTAAGATAGTAATTTCGAAGTAGAATCCTGGGCACTGAGGTAGTCTTCTAGCACTGTCTTCACAGACCTAATACCCTGAAATACCTGTATGTCATTGTCATACCATAGAGCATTCAGCATCTTCCTGGAGCCTTGTGCTATAAAAACGTTCTCATAGGCTGCGGTGCAGCTATCCTGTTATTTTATGTGCTTTTTGCTAAAGTCCCATGGATGTTACAAATGTTGCCTTGGGGTCTTGCACTGAGGCCACATTGATTCAAGCCTCCGATTTTCAGGGAAAACAGGGGCAATCTTACTCTAAATCCAGCTACCAGACAGCAGTAGAACCACGGCTTTCACCCTACAATCATCAACAAAGATGAATTTCAAGTGCCCGACTTACATTTGGATATTACAGAACCTGAAAGGGTAGATAGGAAAGGCGTGGGTGCGCTTAGCAGCCAACATCTTACAGTCTTCTTTACCTTAAAGATTGATTCCTAGCTGTAATTAAGATGAAGGTTAGGGTTTGAGAATCAGTTCTCTCTGTGCTGCAATGAAAGCCTTAAAAGCTATGAATAGAACTATTGTTAAGGTACCTTTAAAGCTCTAACACGCCAAGTTCCTGTGAAAGTGCTGTTTCGCATTACAATTAAGCTGATCTAGCTGCAGCTCCTTCTCATCATGTGGTAGCAGCTCCTCCTTCATGCTTCATGCCTGATCTAGTGATCAGATGGTGGCATGAGAATCAGATCAGCTCGTTCTCTGGAATACAAACTAGGGGAAACAACAGGATATTTTTTTTTTCCTCCAACCCATAATTATAATGCTTTGAGTGACATGAAAGTGCATGGTCATCAGGTCATATAACCTGTCAAATTCTCTTTTCCAACAGTGTAAAAGGCTGACAGCATTAAAATGTGCTACATCATGAGAACTTTTTGTTGGAATCTAAAAATCTTAGCTGATTCATCCTTTACTGGATCTAAATGAGGCAGTCCATAACTACGTAGTTGCTGCCTTGCAGAATAGTAATATATCTTGTTTATATTATTGTACATTTACATTTCTGTTGATAAAGCCTTTTTTAACTGAATAGATAATGGACTTCTGTTACCTTGTTTGTGACTTTTAATTTTTAAGTACTTCTGTCTAGAAAATACAGGGAACATTTGGCAATACTTGGAAATTAAGAAAAGGAATTTAAGTAATTTTTGTAAATTGAAGGAAAAGATCAGGCTTTAGTTTCTTGCATATAATTTGAATTTCATCAATAGATACTCAGAATTTACTGATTACTTTTTAAATCCATTTAATTCTCTACCCTGAATTCATCCTGTGGCTGAAAATAGAGTGTCCTTCTTAGCCGTTAGTCACACGACGACTTCCCAAATACAACACTGGGAGAAGAGTTGCAGTTCTATGCCTGGGTATCTCAACAGAGCTAAAGATCAGCCACCAACAAAAGCTTAACTTGGAAAAGGAGTTTGCTGCTAAGGGAAAACAGTTAAGATGTGCTAAATATTGTGGAGGATTTAGTACTGGGAAGAGAAGGCACAGTGCTGATGATGTTTTCTGCCCTACAAAGGTTGTAATCAAGCTCCCTCAACAGGCAGAATAGCTTAGATTGCTTTGCAATTTTGCTTCTTTCTTTTGCCTGGAACCTAATTAATCATTTAGAAGTAGGCGCATCAGTTGCTCTTGATATCAGTACCTGTTCCCAATCTCCAATTGGCATGTGTGCATGACAGTTCTTCATCTTAACTAGTAATCTTGAAACAGAGAGGCATGTCGCCTTTGAGTCTTAAATCACAGAAAGTTTTTAATGTAGTTTAGGTCCTACTTTTTGGGACCATTTCTTCTTATCTAAACTAAATATCACTAAAATAGGCTGTTAACCTTTGAGCAGGCTCATTGGAAAGAAAGGAAGAAAAGAATTCCTTTAAAGAAAACTTGGAGGTGTTTTAAAGTGGTTTGTAATACAGAAAGTTAATGTAAAATTAAAGACCTGCTTCAACAGGCATAATTAAAAAAAAAAAAAAAATCCCCAAAAAAACACCCAAAGCGAACGTTCATCTTAATTTCAAAAGTAACTGGGAATAATTTTTATCTGAAAGAAATTTTTCTTTTTTTTAGCATGAATCTAGAGAGACATTACTGGGATTCAATATGGTGAATTACCGAGCATGTAAGAATTTGTGGAAAGCTTGTGTTGAACATCACACATTCTTCCGGTTGGACAGACCACTCCCCCCTCAGAAGAACTTCTTTGCACATTATTTCACTTTGGGTTCCAAGTTCCGGTACTGGTAAGTGGTGGTTTGAAATATATGGGAAAGAACATAACTCATTAATAAACATAGGGAATTACTTAGAATCTGTATTAAAAGGTGCCGTAATTCAAGTAGCTTTTGAACCCTGCAACTGTTCCCCTCCCCTGTTGACCTAAATTTCAAATGTTGTCAGTAATTTTCTAGGATGTCATAGAAATATAATTATTGTATTATTAGCAGTCTGAGATTGTCTCACAGGCTGCATTTCTTCAACTGCTTACCTGCTGGGTTATGTTTATCTTAAAAATTTTGTCTCAGAACTTCAAAGTCTTTGGCCTGCTGTTTTTGAAAACTGATGGATCTCAGATCTCGTGTTCAGCAGCAGCAACAAAACAGACCTAAATAAAGATCAAATAGAAATCAATGAAAAGAAGCTTGTACAAGTAAAACCCACTTAAGCTAGATGCATACCAAAGGGCAACTAGGTGAAGACAAAAGCCATACATGTGCTGCACCAAAACCGAAAGTGTAGAAAATAAAGATGAAATTAAGGCCATTTAAGGATGAGCTTGAATATAATAGGCAAAGGATGAACTTGACATAATAGGCAAAAACTTGGAGGTGCAAAGAATGACTGTGGAATAACTATAATCCTGAAGTATAATTTCTGTTCTAACAATGGAGTGGGTGGTGTTGGTTTTTAAAGTGTTTTATGCCTTTTATATGAAAAAAAAATCTCAGTTAAGTAACTGAGTTAACTGTCTCTGCAAGTGATGTAGAATGCCGATGGTTTAAATCGTGCCTGAAGTAGAGAATAATGGAACCACTGCTAATCATCCATCTAGAATGGCAGCAGTATCTGTGATTTACAAAGGGAGATGATGAAAAGCTAGAAAACACAATAACAGACTATTTCTGTTACACTTGTGAGTTGCATAAATGTATAAAGAGCAAAGTAATTCAGTGGCTAAATTTTTATACCATCTGTTTTTTTGACCAGCATTCACAGCACCCATTTGGGAAACAGCATTCTGTAATCCTGAACAGTGTTTGAGACTTGGTTCAATGTTGCTGTAGTGAATTTGGGGAAGCTTTTTCATTTCTGTAAAGATTTTGAATGTGAATCATTGTGGTTGCTATTACAGAATAGCTCTTTGATGATGTCATTCAACTTATGTTAATGTAAGATGAAAAGGGAAACTGCATAAAAATGAAGAAGGTCATTAAAGTTAATGAAGCAGCCAAAAGGCTAGAATTTCTACAAGTAGTTTGAGAAGTTGTTTAGAGACAGCATAATAGTAGTGACATGGCACATAAGGAGAGGTTAAGGGCACTGGGCTTGTTTAATCTGGTGAAGAGGAAATTAAGGGAGGAATTTAGTAGCAAACCTAAAGGTACTTCAAGGGCAGTTCAGAAATGATGGAGCCAAACTTGTGCTGGTAATGGCAGGTGATAGAACAAGGGGCAACAGCCACAAATTTCACCTTGAAGATTCTAGCTAGACATCAGGAAAAGTTTTTGGTTTTTTGTTTTTCTAGGAGGGTAGTGCATTACTGGAACAAGTTACCCAGAGAGATTGTGGGATCTCTATTTTTGCAGGCTTTCAAAACTCAGCTAGACAAAGCCATGGCCAGCATGATCGAGTGTTAGGAGGAGATTGGACTAGAGACTTCTAGCCAGCATTTCCCTGATTAAACCAAACTAATAAAATACTAAACTGCCAGGGCTAGACAGAATTATCTCCAGTTCTGAAAGAAATCAGAGACATGAAATTGTTGAACTATTAAATGTGTTAACATAATCTCTTCTTTCCGATGGACTAAGATTCTAATGCAGCAAATGTTAAAGCACATATTTGTTGTTTGCTTGTGTTTTTTTTAAAAAAACCCCAAAGCTTCCAGGGGGGATCAAGGAGACTACCGGTGAGAGAAATCTGACTTTTATACACTGTCCTTGGATTTTCAAAGTGGTTCAAATAGTATTCCTCACCAAATACTCATTAAAGAAGTTAAACTGCCAAAACATGAGTTTTATTGTATTTTAGCAACTGTTTTAACCAGATGGGAAACAAGTAAGCCCCTTCTTCATAATGAGGGGAAGTTACCACTGAAGTTATACAGGTTATTTAGTAAAAGCTGAAGTTGAGTGTAGAAGGTTTCGGTGGTGTGTCACAATGAGGGATGAGTAGGCAATAAAATGGTAGATCAAGTTCGGTGTCCAAAAAATGCAAAATAATCTACACAGGGAGACAAGAGAAGAGGAACATCAATTATAAATAAGCTATTACTTACTGTCTTGGAGCTTTGTAGTCCTCTGAAAATGTTAAATCAATTATGAGTAGGAGTTAGAGAAAAGCAAATACAATGTTAGAGTTATTGGAAAGGAATAGAGGAAAATATAGATGGCATATTGCTTGTCAGAGTTAAAAATGTGTAACCCCAGGAAGTTAGCAGGCAGCAGGTTTGAAAAGAGAGATTTCTTAGAATTGCAGCATGGCAGAGGTTGGAAGGCAGTTCTGGACATTTGTCTAGTCCAATGCCCTGCTCAGAGTCCACTATAGCAGATTGCCCAGGACTGTGTCCAGGCAGGTTTTGAACGTCTCCAAGGGTGGACACTCCACACCATCTCTGAGCAACTTGATCCAGTGTTTGACCACCTTCACAATAAAAAAGTATTTTTGTTTTGTGGAGTTTGTTGTTGTTGTTTTCCCCCCCTCTGTTTAAGTAGGATATCTCATATTTCAGTTTGTGCCCATTGCCTCTTATCCTTTCTCTGGGCTCCCTTGAGAAGGATCATTTGATCCTCCTGAGCCTTCTCTTTCTGAGGCTAAACAGTCCCATCTCTCTCAGCCTCTCCCTATATGTCAGCTGCTCCAGACCCTTAATTGCCCTTTGCTTGACTTGGAGGACCCTAGAACTCGCCTCAGCACTGCAGAAGTGCTCTCCCCAGTGTTGAGTAGACGTGCTTTGCAGCCAGCTGGCCCTCAGCCTGTGCATGGGGTTATTCCTCCCCAGGTGTGGGTCTTTGCATTTCCCTTTACTGAATTTTGTGAGATTGGCCCATTTATCTGACCTTCACACATCCAGCAGTTCTGTAATATGAATGTTAAAATAGCTAAATATTCTTTGATTTCATAGTGTAAATGTCCCTGTAAGGAAGAGAAAAGAGCAGAGTTTTAAGTATCAGTATCCTTTAGGACATGTATCCTCTGACTCTCTGCCTCGGTATGAAGTTATATGTGGGGAAGTGGCTGCAAGACGGAGTTTTGCTGATATCTTGCCACCAATTCTTAACTGCTGATAGACACTACCAAAAAAAAGTATTTTTTTAAAAACAGAAATTATCAAATATTATAAAGGATCTTTGATTTAACACAAGACATCTGGCCTTATATGAAAAGTCAGCAAGTTCCAAGTTCTAATCCTGGTTTTGACAAGTTGCATAGAAGAATACAATCCTGATGTGCTTATCTAATTTCTTCATGGTATTTTGCTGAACTAAGTAGCGACTAAATTATTAGCAATTCAGGGAATAGTTTAGGAGGAGTATGGAGGAGATGCTGTAATTTCTGATTGTGGCTGTGACAGGAAAGATTATAGTGTTGTTATCCAGAGATCCAAGCAGAACCTTCTTATTGCTTTGGATAAGAAGAAAAAGGAAGAGAAGATAAAGCTTTATGTTATGCCTAAAATTAATTGGTCTTTGTTACAGTTAGACTCTAATGGGAAAGAAGACCTATGCTTACCTGAATGTTATCTAAAGTTACATTGTACTGAAGCTAGTGCAATTGCTTGAACATGACTGAAAATAGAATTTAGGGGCTTTTTCGTTGAGATGGTTCAGTTTTAAGCAAGAAATTGTCACCCTAAGTTTGTTGCATTTAGTGGTTTGGTTTTGTTTTGTTTTCCAGTGGGAGAACGGAGGTACAGTCTGTGCAGTATGGTAAAGAAAGAGCAAACAAAGACAGGGTATTTGCAAGGTAAGCAATTTACATCCCTACAGGATCAGTAAGTCTTCTGTTGGTGTCTTTTAAGATGTTACAGGATTACTGTTTTCTGTTTGCAGAAATGTAAAATAAAGAGCAACTGTCGTTCACTGTTGCTGGTGGCTTGACTTAACCATATTAAGGTGTTTAATTTTGGTATGGGAGGGTGTCTCTTTGGGGCAGCCAGAAATGGAGGAGAATCTTATGATGGAAAGTTAATAACGTTATTCTTTAATATTTCATCCTTCATATATTTTCAAAATTCAGAACTGCCTTCCTTCTGTGCAGTTCCTTGTTACATATACTGGCCCTCTTTGTGCTGTCTTTATTGCAGATAATGGTCTCTAACTATTCCATTACCATATTGAGTTATTGGGTATGTTTTATCCCTGATAACAACCTAAAACTGTACACACCCGTTTCCTTTAGAACAGGGTGCTGGGAATGTCTGAGTGAGACACTGAGTGTCTCTTGTTGAGAATGGCTTTATCACTGTAGTCCCAATGAGGTATTTTACTATGAAAAACTTGACTGAGAGTGACCTGCTTCTGGAGGTGTTCCATCAGAGGGTAGTTGGCTAATCATAGAATCTATTACTTAATTGTGTTTCTTGAGGGGTTTAGTGATAACAACGAAACAGTCAAGACATAGATTCATTCAGAAATTATGATAGAGTATTCAAGAGTAAAACTGCTGGTGCATCTGTTTGGCAGCCTGCTCTGATCATTAATAGGAAGAATCCTTCTGACCAGGGAGCGTGCTCTGTGGGTTTTTTCTCTATGCTTATACTTTTACTGAGATGGGGAATGTCTTTTAGCATAGTTACTCCTTAAGGAACACTGGAGTTCAAATTTATGCTCGCAGACTTTTACTAACAAGCTCAGCAACCTATCTCAAGTAACTGCAAACACTTTTTTGGAGCATTGGTGAATTCTACTTGATTTCCCCCCCACCCCCCTGACTTGTTTCCCCCTATGCAATAATATAATTTGAGTTTTCAGCTGCACACACCATAGATACCCAGCTCTGTGTTAGAAGCATTTGAGGGCAGAAGGTGCTGTGATGTGTTTGTTCAACAGGTAGATTCTTATAAGATCAATTTGTTCTGTGTGCTGGTAGAATTATGTTTTACTCTATTTAATTTACTTTGGGAGTCTGCTTAGATTTTTACTTGGGGCAGGTTTTTTTAGTACTCAAAAGACTCAACACTGTGACTACTGAGTTTTATTTATTTAAATGACAGTTATGAATCAGTTAAAACCTGTTTTTCTTGTTGCACTCTGAATGTGGCAATTCCCCACAGGTAAGTAGAGTGGAGGAGAGCCAATCAATACTTGGTTTTGAGGAGTAGATGAGCCCCAGCCCTGGGACCCCCAGCATAAGAAAGACATGGACCTGCTCGAGCAGGTCCAGAGGAGGGCCATGAAGAAGGTGATCAGGGGGCTGGAGCACCTCCCCTATGAGGACAGTCTGAGAGTTGGGGTTGTTCAGCCTGGAGAAGGGAAGGCTCCGGTGAGTCTTTAGAGCAGCCTTCCAGTACTTAAAAGGGGCCTACAGGGAAGGTGGGGAGGGACTCTTGATCAGGGAGGGTAGTGACAGGATGAGGGGTAATGGTTTCAACCTGAAAGAGGGGAGATGTAGGTTAGATATTGGGAAGAAATATCTAATGAGGGTGAGGGTGGTGAGACACTGGCACAGGTTTCCCACAGAAGCTGTGGCTGCCCCCTCTTTGGCAGTGTCCAAGGCCAGGTTGGATGAGGCTTTGAGCAGTGGAAGGTCTCCCTGCCCATGGCGGGGGGGGGTGGGAACTGGGTGATCTTTAAGGTCCCTTCCAACCCAAACCATGCTGTGATTCTATGATTTATTGTTTTAGAAACTCTTCTTCAGTAGATGGCACTCTTCTCTTTGAGTCAAAACTGAACAAGTGGTGCTGGGGTCACTTGCATTTTGTAATACCTACTCTGGATAGAATTGAAAGCCATGGCTGGAATTACTCTGATGTTTTCTCAAGTCTTTTTTGGCTTTTTTAGTTAATACAATACTTTGCTCTTCTGTCCTCAGTAATTTTATTTTCCACTGTTGCTTTTAGATTAAGGAATACAGCATTCATCTTCAACTCGTGAGGTGTTTAGTAATGTTGATGGCCAATAAATGTCTGAGGCATATATGCATATGTTACTGAACTGAAATTAGTGGTGTATTTTAACAAAGACACCTCGAAAGGCTTTTAATAGATCATCTGTTTCTTCCTCTGTCCTCTCCATCACAGTGTGCAATTAATGCGTTTTCAATTTTAAAGACTTCTAGTATTTTCAGGGGTGAAAAAACTTGAAAAATAAGACATTTCTGAAACACTATGTAGTTCAAGAAGCTTAATCTAAGAACATTATGTTTAATTTGTTGTCTTCTAAACATGTACATTTCAAGTTGAAATACTGAGTAGATGTTAGCCCTTTTGTATTCGTACAGAGGATAAATTTGCCTTTCAAGGTTTTACAGGTACAGTGGTTTTTTTGTTCCTGGAACCTGCCTTTCTCATTCTCAGGATGTCTTTCTCATACAAAGTCGTTGTGTTGTTGAACAGCTTAAGCTGTAAAGCAGCAGGCTTGTTTCGGTTGCTTTTGAAAGTTCTGCTAGGTATTGGTAGGTTTTTGCTATGCAACCAGGAGCATGCTAACATTACAGTCAGGTCTTTCTTGAGAATTAAGTGGACACAAAAAACTTTAAATAATTATAGTTGCTTTTATCATACTACATCAGAAGATTTATTCAAGATCAGTTAAATAAAAAAGTTTTCAGGTTTTTTTCCTGGAGTTATCCAGCTGTACACTGCTTTCTCATCTGTATTTAACTAGAAACTGCCTTATTTAACCCTGTACTGTTTAAGCAAACTTGTGAATCATTTCATGGTAAGAAAATAACACTACTGGTTACACTGAGTTGTTATTTGAGTGATCTGTTTATTAGGAGTTGGGAAATGGTGATTGCCAGTAGCCTTTGCACACTGAGCAGAACATAGATACAGAGCATAAGACATGGAAATAAAATTTCTTAACAACCATTTGAATAAAGCAAGCAGCCTACAATTAACCGGCTTAGCTGTTTGTCCTCAGGATTTTACTTCAAAGTTAGCTCAAGTAGTATTCATGGAATTTTTTTTCCCCCTTTATCGTAAAAACATTTAAAAATTAATTTTAAAAAATCAAATCTGTTACTGTGAAAGAGATTGTCTGTAATAAATTGGATACATTTTGTAGGTGCTGTTTTTTTAATCTTCATGCAGCATTAACTTCAGTATTTAGAAGACTGTTGCAGTTGTTTAGATTTTTTTTGGTTTTCATCTTCATTACAGCTATTCTTTTGGCCTCATTTGTTGCAGGATATTCACAACCCAAGAAAACCCGTAAGAATTCCCAGGAGCATAGTAAAAGTGAAAGTAGATAATAAAAGTGAAAACAGTTCAATCATGAATTGAGAGATTTCTTAAGCAGCACTGTTCTCTCTTAGTCTGCGAAATATTCTACATCGGTTCTGTTGGTGTGTACTGGAGCTGCGAGAAATGGTTTATGTGCGTTGTATGATCGTGAGTGGGTGTCTCAGTCATTCTTATTTGCAGACTCCCTTTCATTAAGCTGCAATCTCTGTTTCCAAAAATCCAGTCTTGCTTCAACCATGCATTTATTCACATTAAGTAAATAATTCCTCCGTTGCTTTAAATTGCTTGTGTCATTTGTGGTGTATCTGCAGGTTTGTGTGCAGTTTCAGTACCTCAGTCTGAAGCAGTAATCGCCAGTTTTGCTGAGAAACGCATTCCATGTACTCCTTGTCAAAATACAAAGCAAGGCTGTGGCTGGAGCTTACGTTTCTTTTTGGGACAGAAAATATTTAAAAGATTCCCACCTATATTCCCAAACAATACCCTCTTTCTTTCCCAGCTCATGTGAGAATTTAGCACTTCAGCTATGGGACACAAAATAAATTCTGTCTTCGAAAGCTTTTGTGTACTGTAGCTGAGCTAATATAATTTGTCATGGGTTTTTTTAGTTGCATTATGTAATTTCATCCCTGCTACTTTTTTTTTTGGTGGTTTTGTTTGGGGTTTTTTTTCTGTATTTGGCGTAATATTGCAGCTTATAAGACTGTTCTTGATTTTTGGGGGCAGGTCGAGTTTTCGGTCTCTGTCCCTGCTCAGATAGACAGGACCTTCTGCCAGCATTTTTAGGAATGTCTCTGCAGATACACAAAAATTTAAATCTGAAAATATTTTACTCTGTTAACTAGCGGTGCCCTGTGATGTGGTGCGACAGAAGCATCTACACTGAGCAGACAAACGTGGAATTTGGAATTTCAAAGTTTATCGAAGTTTTTTACAGCTTACTCCCCCCCCTGTTATCTCTTTAGCTGCACTTTGGCATGAGAAAGTTATTTGAATATTGTAAGGAATTAGTGATACAGGAGAAATCTGCAGGAATATTTCACAACCTATCTTAAATGTTAGTAAAAAGATAACCTATTGTAAGATTTAGAAGCGTTGGCAGGAGAACTAGTATCAAAAAGCCACAGCACTGAGAAGTTCAGTGCTGCAATGTGGTAATTTTTTCTTTGAAATTTCTGCAAAGACAGGAAATGGAGGCAACAAACATGAGTGGGTGGGACTCTGAGGTTAGAGCTCTTAATAAAATAATTGAAACGAACCTTTGCTGATAAACGCTGCAGCTGTTTATCATGGTAATAAGGTATTGTTTCTGAAAGATCAGACCCTATCCACAGTAGAAGGTGAGTTTTCTTAACATTGGATTTTTTTGATAGAGCAGAAGGTGATGCTTTTCTCACTTTAGAGTTATGTTCGTTTGTTATATAGATTGAGGAAGTTTTCAAACATATAGTTACAAACTGTGGTACAATGCAGTTGAGGTTGTTTTTGAAGCAGTCAAAAATGCAGTTTTTAGAAAACTTGGTTTTCCCCCTCCCTGTATACTTTTGTGTCTCTCTCTGTAATTTAATTTCTTTTATACAGGCAAGGATAGTGCCCTTTCAATGTTGGTGCACATTTAAAAAAAAAAAAACAACAACAACCACCAAACCAAACAAACCACCAACTTTCCTATATTCCCCTTGTTGCTCCTACGCTGAAGGTAAATAAGGTTCAGTAGCTGCCTCTACATGTCTGTCAGAAAATACTGTATCTACAGCCCTGTATTTACTGAGTTTAGCATTGGATATATTATGTTCCTCTGCATTTTTCCTTCAGCCTCTTCTTTGGTTAGTAGAATCCACCTCTTGGTAGAGCTGTCTCTTGCTGCTAATCTGCTGGCTACAAGCGTGCTGTCAGCAAAGTCTGGTTAATGATAGCTTTGATTAATGAAAGAATGATGAATGAATTACGTTGGACATGTATTTCAGTTCTGCTGGTTTCTTGTTGTTTTACTTGTTCAGAACTGCTCAAATTTGATATGTTAGTGAAGAAAAATACCTAAGTGGTTTGAATTGCTTACATCTGAAGCAAATTACAGAAATTGATATGTTGGTTTAATTGACATATCGAGCTAATTACTTTTTGAACCAAATTAATACTGCTTAAATACAGTAACTCATGCTAAGAAACTGGATGTGGTTTTCCTCAGGAATTAAATAATTTATATTTTCCCTGTTTTAAGATATCAGTATACTATTAGATTTCCCCCCCCCCCCCCCCCCCCCAGGTGGAGTAAGACCTGAAAGAGTAGTATCTAGAATAGCCCATCTTGCTTAACTGACTGAAAATTGTCAGCTATTATACAATAAGTCTTTAGAGCAGCAAAGCAACAGGCAATACATGTTCAGAACTGCTTGGGGGTGTAAAAACAAAAATGAACCCTCCATACACAGATCACTACTCCTTTAGTGTCAAAAAATACCGTTGACATCAATAGGACTTAAATATTTCTGCATGTGAAGATAGATTGTCTGATAGGATTCTTGGTGGGTTATTGTTGTAGGCTTTTTTGATAATATTGAGGATAGTCTGCTTAAGGTGGTGGCTTGCATTGAGTTCTGAGAAGCAAAAATGTATTTGTAACTAAGGTTCTCATTTTCGGAAGAGTGTCGTTTGTGTGCGGGTAGTTCCTTAATTTCTCAAAGTTCCTTCTTTCTGGACTTGCACTTTCAGTAAATCAGTAAAGTGATAATGGTGGAGATAGAGAACAGTTAGCATGTGTCCCAAGGATGGCAAAGGCAGAAGTTATTTTGTGACACGGGTCTATGGAGCTGGCGAGAGAAATGAAGGAGTTACACTGATACAGTAATACGTTGTCACCTCGTTGTGCAAAGCTGGAGAGTATAGCAGTAGACTATAAAGGCAAATGGGAATGAAATTATCGTGGCACAAAAGACTAATGAGATTGAGGTATCACTGGAAAAAGAGAGGGCTGGCTAATGATAGAGGAGATATTTGAACTATATAGCACTGTCAAAGTAGTAGAAGTAAAAACCCGGTGACATAAAATACATAGGACATTTAAGGATTGTTTAACGGAATTTTTGTTGTTGACTAAAGAATTTTCAGTTGAAAACAACAAACAGCAGAAGTCTGGGTGTATTTAGTCACAGGATGACTGAACCGTCTAACGTGATGCTAAGAAAAAAGCAACCACAATTCTTGGATGATTCACTTGATGATTTCCAGTATAAAAGGGAAATACAGTGTGTCATGAGAAGATCACAAGTGTGGTCTCATTTGTGCGAAAGAAATAGGTGAAAGAAATAACAAAAGGGGACTGTAGGTATCCTGGGATGACTGGAGAATAAAAAGAAAAAGTTTCCTCAATATTGTCAAAGGTCAACAAGTAGAAAATACGATTCCTTTTGTATAAAAACACCGGTGATAAAGACCTTTAACCTGAAGGATATTTCTGGCACAAAATCAAATGAAGTTTGGTTACCCACAAAGAAGTTTGAATAGAATGATGGCATCTTCCTTCCAGGTGACAAAACATCTTCTGGAAGAAAGCCTGTCACCGTGATGGAAATCCCTGATGACTAAACAAAACTCTGTAGCTGCATTGAGATGTTGATGATTACTCCACAGTTCTTCAGAGTCTTTGGGAGTTTTTCTGGGCTAATGTTTCCACTGCTTTATTTTTCCTGAGATGGCTGAATAGTTGTGTTACTTAGAGGTTTTTGCTTTTTTTTGTTTGTTTTGTTTTTTAATTTCATTTTTAAGTTCAGGCCTCTCAATGACTACTCTGAGTCAGATTCTCTTTGAGATGTTAGAAATGTCTAGTGAAGTTTAGTGGGTTCCTCTTCTATCTTGCCTGTCTGCCTTCAGTATTTTATGACTTTATTTTATTTCATGGACATTCTTGTACAAAGGACAGAAAATGAAGTACAATATACTAACAAAATACAGAACTGCCCGTGTAAATATAGTTTTGCATTATTACATTTCCTTTCTTACATATAATTTGGTTATGATAGAACATCAGTTTCATTGTGGTGAATTTTATGTAAATTTTGTTCTTACTTCATATATTTTTGGCTAGTCGTTTTACTTTCTTCTAGATCCCCCAGTAAACCCTTGGCACGGAAATTAATGAGTGGGATGGACTGGGAAGTAGTGAGTAGGAACTCACTGTCTGATGACAGGTTGGAAACACAGAGCCTACCATCACGGTCTCCACCTGGAACCCCAAATCAGTAAGTAGCATTGAATCTTTTCTCCCTGGAAGTTACTATCTCTAATGTGAGTGACTTGCTTGTGTAATAAAAGGATTAATCTGTTTACAGAGACAAATAACTTCAGAAGTCATGTGCTGAGTGGTTCTTTGGAACATTTAGCTCCATGTAAGCCAAGCTACTTGGGGGTGAATTTTAGGTCCTTCTTACGCAACCTATAGAAAGTGTAAGATGTAGCACGCAACCCTAAATTTGAGAGCTTGAGTTTTCTCAAGCACAGTTAAAACTAAATTATTAATTTGGCTAAGAAAAAGCTGATAATAAAATCTATGTGATATTTTAGAAATAGTTGATTCTAGTAATACTGCTGCTTAAAACGTTGGGGAAAATTACTTAATCAGAAATACTTGCAGGTTTATTACCCTTAATTTTTCTGCATTTCTTTTCAAAGCTTACGGTTTTCACATGGTAGAGCTTTCTGGTTTATGTTTATAGTTAGTGAAAAATCATTCCTGATTTCTTTTGAACATAACCAGTTTTCTCAGCGTGCTGAAGCTGACTTAAGAACTGGTATTATCCAATTTTGTGTTACATAAACCAGAAGTTTTTAAGATTCTTTGGCATTGCAGCATATTATTCAAAAGACTGTTGTTGTAAATACCTGTATCATTTTAAAATTATCGTAAAGATTGTGTAATAATGATGCTTATAGCATAACATAACTTAATCATGCATGTTTCAAAGCATTTTAAGAAAGATGCCTATGTCACTGTGCCAGTTTTCAAATGGCGAAATTTTGGGTCACAGAAATTATAAGATTCTCAGTGGAAAGCTTACTGTTCTTCTAGAAGATGCAGAGGATAAAATGTTCATCTTAATGACTTTGGTTAAGTTCTGCCATGAACAGAGCCAGGATTTTTCTGCTTGGGGATTCATTTTTCTTCTCATTGACTGGACTGTCAGTCCAGTAGCCTGTTCATTTGATAATGCTTTCAGGCTTCTTTAATTAAAAAAAGAAAAGAAAATGCAAATATAAGCCATTTAGTGTTTATGAAAATAATTTTTGAACACTTTAAAAAAAGAAAATTATGAAATATAGCATGTACAACAGTTGTTTCAGTGATTTTTGATACCTTAAATTATTTAATAAATATATGTACGTGAACATCTGCTTTCACTGAGAGGAAATAATTATTTTAGCATTCCTTTGTAGTGGTGTAAGAAATGCAGATTGTTAACACACTTTTCACATTGCACTGCTGTGCTTTCCCTCTTAGTCGCAACTCTGCCTTCACTCAAGAAGGAGCCCGATTACGACCCTCATCAGTTGGACATTTAGTGGACCATGTAGTTCACACTTCCCCGAGTGAAGTATTTGTAAATCACAGATCTCCATCTTCCACCCAGGCTAACAGCATCATACTGGAATCTTCACCGTAAGTTCTGTTGGTTGTTACTGTGTGGTGGCGTGCAGGGCTTCTGAAGATGCATCAGAAATCTTCGCAGTTAAGAGTTTAGTGTTAAATGTTCCAATCAGGGAGAGCCAGAAAATCTAATAAAAAGGTGGCTGTTGTTGAGGGAGTATTAGTATAGGTCTTACAGAAAATTAAATGGTACAGAATTAAAGACCTTACTGACATGTTCCTGATGCAGGATTACAGTACCTTCCCCACCCACTCACCCAAAATGTGGGTTTGCTGGAATGTGACTGGATGTGGAAGCAAAAGTTACTTTTTTGATAGAACTGAAGTATGTTTTGTTTATGTGATAAAAGTTTTTAATTCCTGTGAGTTTGGAAATTTTGCATTTGACTTGTCAAGGCACAGAAGAATGAGTGAACTTTACAAATTACTTAGCCAAAATACCTTTTTAGCACCCCAGCATTCTGAGATTCCTAGTATGTTTTATATATTGTTATGGAGTATATCTTTATTTTTTTAAGATAGCACTATCAGGCCTTTTTTCTGTTATATTGAATATTCTTGATACTCTAAGTTTACTATGCTATGGTGGGCAAAATAAAAGCTATTATTGTGTATAAAATCCAGAAGGAAGTCAGACAAAAAAAAGTTGAGTTATTCAAAAATTTTAAATTCCCAATAACTTCTGGCCAGATTATTTGGAAAAAAAGGTGTACAATATACACCTTATTAGCTCTGCCACTCTGCCTTCTTATACGTAGCTCTACATGTAGTGCTAAACTTGCCCTCATAATTTTGTGTAATCTCTGTTAGCGAGGAAATTGTGCAAATGGTTTCAAAACCATTTGAGAACTATAAAACAGTACGTGAGTAATACGTGTTTATAAACAAATTGTGTGTCTCAGGAAAAAATACTCTGGGAAAGTGTTTGAACACAATTTTAAAGCCTTGCTTGGACTGTACCTTTGGTTTTACAACTGTGCATAACTTTGGGGAGGGAAATAGAACACAAATTTTTAAAGTTTTGTAAAATAACACAAGACTTTTTATGGTAGGGTACAATAGTTATAATTTGACCATCAGCTACTTACTTAGCTTTCAGAGATATAAAACAGTATATGGCCTAATAATATAAAATCCCCCTTTTTTAGAGGGCTTTTTTAACCTATTCACATGGCAAGGGAGTCTCAAAACTGGAACACTTGCAAATCTTTTCTAATATTAGAGTTTTGCTGTACAAAGGCCACACAGGGTCAGGTTCCTTCTGTTCCAAGACTTAACAACTGAAGTCAGTTATGAGAAACACTTGCTGAATGGTAGAGTGATACGGTGAAGTAAGCACAACTCTTAAATATTCGCTTTTATTCATATGTCTTTAAGTTAAGTTGTAAAAGGTGCTCCTGAGTTAGGGATTTGGAATATGTTTATTTAATACATGATTTCTTGTGTACGTCACCATAGAAATGAGTCTTAAAAAGAGAGGAAGTGGTTTTGTAAATTAGTTATGCAACTATGGCTGTTCTTTTTAATGATTTTGCACTTTTTATGTCCAAGCACAAAAACTGTTTCTCTTCTATCTCTAAGTTTAGGGGTTTGGTTTTGTTCTTTCACTTGTTGGAAGCTTAAAAGTGGCGTTTAATCTCCCAGTGTAGATATCTAGTGTAAGATACTTTTAAGACGGAGGATGTTGACTGTCAAAAAATACATGAACCCCATTAGGGTCTTCTGAAAGTTTCAGGTGCTGTTACTGATTCAAGTTTTGAGACTTACGGAAGTAGTAATAATGAAGTTCATATTAGCTATGTAACTTAAAATGATACTGGTTTACAGTGCAAAAAGCTATTTCTTAAACAATTTGACCTTTCTGAGTGAAAGGCTTGGAGTAGTCCATCTGTTAATTTGTTGGGCATTTTTATTTATTGATCAAATTTACATATGTAAGAAAGTCAGAGGGGCTAACCTGACAGGCAGTAGCTTTAGTGATCTTGTTGAGTTTGGAGTCAACATAGCAAAAGAAATTAGAGTTTCAGTGCTGTTTAGAAAGATATCATAGCTTAGCTAATACAGCCTTTAATTCTACATTTTTTTCTTCATCTGCATGTGCTATTCAAAACGAAATTGAGAGATTTCTGCTTGTAGATCCCTGAGGTAATTATAACCTTAAATTCCAAAAGCACGTGGTATGTGTTTAGCTTAATAAATTTATGGGGTTATGTATGAAACTTTTGCTTAATATATTAAAAGGTCAGACCGGATATCTGTAACAAAAATACCCAAAGCTTGTCAGTACCAGGGTTTGTGTGTTATTTTATTATTATGTAAATTGCTGAACGCAGTAGCAGAGAGCTGCTTTGCCTGCAAAATAGGCTGCTTTCACTGCCATTGTCTAAGCATTCATAAGGAAATTCAAAGCTGACTGGGCAAATATAAAGCAATGAAGTTTTTGCCCAAGGCTTGATTGTTAGTTCTCACAATTCATTATGCTAATATATTACAGTACTTGCATTGCTGCTTCTAAAATGCTCATTTAACTAACTTTTCAAATCTTTTCTGTAAGTTTGTATGTTCAGCAGGAATTTATTTGTGTTTGTTGACATGTATGTACAGACCTCTAGTCAAACATAAGATCCCATCTTTTACTTTTATTGGAATGACTTCTTTTGTGTCTCTACTCATGCTTTCTGTTCCTTTTTTATTCAATTTAAAACTCTCAGGAGTAATTGTTTGCAGGAAAGTGCATAACTATGTTACCCTTCACTTAAAAGGCTGGATAATCTGTGCTGGCCAGACTTGAATGAATAAATACACAGGCGGTTAAAAAGCCCTAGGTGACCTTTGTAAGTCAATTTCTAAATAATTTATAGCTGCCTTGAAAATTTATTTTGCAAATGTTGGCAATCATCGTATTTTTCTCTTTCACCACAAAAATTAATTTAGAAAAGCTGCTTATCCCGAAAAATGAAATCTAAGGACAATATGCTCTTTCTTACTGTCACTTGCACTGAAAAGTGTTAAGAAATATTATTTTTATTCCCTAGTGCGTTTTAAACATGACATTCTTCAGACATCAGATGCTGAATAATTAGTACTTTTTTTTCTTTTAACGCTACATGAAAAAAAAATTCTGAAAGTTGAAAATAAGCAAAAAAAAAAAAAACAGGAAAAATATTGTTAGGGACTTTTTGAATGTACTGTTTTCATACATTGACAAAAAATTTATCAATATTTTGGTTTCTAAGAAAACTGACTGAATTTTTAAAAACTGAAGTGGAAGATGTTGTTTTTCGAAGTTAAATGTTCAATTTCTCTATTCAATTTTCATGCTTTTTGAAAGAGGTTCGTCCTTTATTTGAAATCACTGGAGACAACTGTGATCTGATTTTTTTGTTTTTAATTGAAAACATTTGTCTGGGATCTGCCTTTCTTTAATTTCACAGAAACAAATCATATGGTATGGAATTCGATGAGTGCCTTGGTTTTTCTGACTTGCAGCAACTTGAAATGTTAGGCTGTCTCATAATGAGAGTCTTGCCCAGCTAACAGTTTACTGTGGCTAGACCAGTTAAATACAGGAGCACTGCTCATGTGGCTACCCACGCTTTTTAGAGGGATGTTATGCTATGGGTTACCGCTACAGCTTGCTGATAACGAAAGGGGCAGTGTCCTATTTCTGGCTTCTGGGAGTGTACTTCCCTCCCCTGTCTGGTGGTCGATCCTCTGATGAACTAGTTCACCTTGTTGAACCAGCAGAGAGCTGGCTTGTCCAAAAAGTCAGTGTATTTTTGCTCACTTGGTAAGCATCCATAGCCAAGGGAGGAGCACCTTCAAGGAAGGGGTTGTGGGTGTGGGCGAAAGAAAGAGTGGAGGCACCCATTTTGGGTGGTAGCATTCTCTTCAGATTTAGCTGTAACCTGTAACTTCATTCTTGGTGGGTTTTGGATTTGCCACTAGTATCAGTGGGCTGTTGTCATAAGTCATTAAATTACTTAATAATACCTTTTAATGTGGTTCATGGGGAGGAAGGCATGTATCCTCGCTGGTATTTGGAAACTGGCATTCAAATTAAGTTAATGGGAACTATGTGCTAACTGCCCTTTTGGGCCTCTCAAAATGTTCTTCTTAATTCTTAAATATAAAGCCAGATAATGAAGGATGAATCATGTATTTTTGTAATACAAATTATACAGTTAAGCTTTTATACCAAAAGGACTAATAAAGGAAATTAACCATATTATACATAAACACAGAGAACTTTTTTATTATTCTACAGTAGAGCATTTACAGATCTAAAACAGAAATAGAACTTTCTGCTATTTCATCTTCAGTAATGGTGTTATAACTCAACTAAAAAAAAAAAGTATTCAGAGAATGCCATTTTTACAAATGTTTCAAATCTGCGCCTGTTTCAAAGGGGTGTATGTTCAAGAGGGGGGGGAAAAACCCAAAGTTCTCTTGAAATGTATACGTACACTTTTAAATTGAAAAATTAAAATTGAGCACTGTCATCTCCAATGGGCTTTTCAGCTAAATGCACGGGGACAGTTGAATTGTGTTCAGCTTGTACTCTTCCTATTTTGAAATCAAAAGCTAAAAACTAGTGTTTATTATAACTTTATTATGCTGTTGTGTCTGGTTTTAAGATTTACACTGCAGGCGTTAATTTAAGATGCAACTAGTTGATTTTCTTACTGAGGAAAACACATTAAGTTACGTTTCTATTTTAGAAATAATTTTTTTACAAGAATGCAGAGTATAAATACGGTGAATTTTATAGTATTCCAATATAAAGTGGGTTAAGAGTTTTAAACTGTTAAAAAAAAAAAAAAGTCGCGTGTAAAAGATGAACTTACTGGTTCTGTTTACAGTTGCTTGTCAAGAAAAAAGCAATAGCATGTCCGACCATACACTTCCAATATATTCCACCACAGTATGTTTTTGAGATTCTAAAATTACATACAGATATTCAGCTCTCAAACAAAGTTTCTTGTAGCATTTTGAGCTTATTTGAAACCCTGAAAGAACCGTCAATATCTCACGATCGTTCCACTTCATACTTCTGTTTTGGTATTTAGATCACAAGAGACTCCTATAGATGGGCAGCCTCCTGCGTTACCACCCAAACAATTTAAAAAGAACAGTTGGAACCAAATTCATCATTCACACTCACAGCAAGAACTGGATAACCATATTAATGAAACATTTGATGTTCCTGTGTCACCTGAAAAATCCACAGTAAGTTTTTGGGTCCAGTTTAACCATTCTGCTTTTTACCAGAATGGTAGTCCTACTTTTCGTGAGCTTGATTCTCATGCATTTCAGGGACTTGGTGTGTTTGTGCATGGCATTGCCGCATTTCCATTATACATACTGTCTCTTTACTGGCTCCCACTGTTTTTTCTGTCTGCTGGAGTAGTCCTTTGTCATCACATGACTACATTGCGATGGATATGCAGAAACGTCTGACTAACCTCTTCTTTGAGAAGTCATTTACCATCAATTTTAAAGAAGACACTGCAGACACTGCCACTGGTGTTTAATCTAACTTTTATCAAAAAGCCAAAACTGAAAGTGCCTACCAGCTTCTAGAGCAGTTTTGTCAGGAGAGGCTTCTTGGATCTGTGGTTTCATTTCTCATTGGAATTTCCAAGAAACAGACTCTGCCAAGAGACCTGTGACAATGAATGTAAAAATCTGCGCAAAAGTTCTTTTTCCACACTTAAGCATGTGCTAGGTGAGTAAGCTAGTCAGTTGATTATTGTCTGACTGAGGGGAGATCTTACTGATCGTTTTTGTGGGTCTCCTTCCAGAAGTTTCCAAATGGTTCTTTGTTTTATACTGATGTATAAAACATCAAGATCAAGACAAGGGATGTTTTGCAGGATGGAAAACTGTTTAACATCCAAATGTGGCAAATACTGTATAAACAGTTTTGCCAACCTCAGACATTCAAAATTATGAGTCAGCTCCCAAAATTGATATTTTAGAAATGCCTTTGGTTTATTTTTATTTGCATTCTGAACTGTAAGCCTAGGATGTTCTCTCAGGCCTCATTGCAAAGTTAGGATTCCCATAAAACACATACTTAATTTCGTAGCTGGGGTTTTAATAAGACATGTGAAAGTGAAACTTGTAAATTTATGAGCATTTTGGGAATGTTCTAAAAAGACTTTGCTTTAATTAAATAATTAAACTGAATTTTTAGCAGCTTTGTCTTCTATCAGTGCTTACCTGAGTCATATTAAAGCACTGTTCTGTTTTGAAAGATAACGCTACTTTACTCATCGAGGTTTTCTGCTGTGTTCAGTTGTCTTTACCAAATTGACAAAAATAACTTTTAGTTCTGCAAAACCAACACAGCTGCGTGAGAATGAGATTCTTTTTTCTCTGTGCATTGTCAATGTGATTGGTCCAATGGGCCGCATTTATGCAGCCTTGCTTAAGGCAGTACACTGTTGTAATTGAAGATCTAATTTGGTCTGCTGATGGCTTTTTATTTTGGGTATTGGAGAAGAAGGAACACAGCATGACTGAAATTTTGTGAAATTGTAAATTTAGGATTTGGAATGTGGTGTTTTGGTTTTGTTTTTGGTTTTTTCAAAGTTTCTTTTCTGACCGGAGTGCACTTCAGGTTCCTGCACTGCTAATGTCTCTTCTGCTGCTCGATCTCAAATATTTTAAGGAAAACCCGATCTCAAATATTTTAAGGAAAACTAGTCACCATTTTGACTTCATTTAGCTATCCTGTCATATGTATGGAGAGTCTGTCTAGAAAGGTAGTAGGACAGGTGTGGGAATGACAACTTTTTACTCCCTCTGCAATCCCGAAGTATCCAGTCTGAGAATGTCCAGAAGTAATTGAAAACAAGTGTGGCCAGGAGTCCCTTCAGTCAAACAGGTTAATGATGATACACAGTGCTCTATTCAGGTTTTTCATTATAAACTGCTGCTCAAAATAGCCTCTTAAAGCCGGAAATTGTTATTCCCTTTTTGTCTAGGGAATGTAATGGCACAAGAGTTGCCAAATGCTACAGGTGAGCACTTGGTGGTTGTTCATTTTGCCCAGGAACCTGAGTCTGGTCTCCCATACCAGGCTAAAAATATTTGTATATGAACAGGCTTCCTTAAGCACCCTTCCTTCTCTTTGTCGTATCTTATGCTGTTACTTTCCTTCCTGAAATGTTTCATCTTTTCGTTACTATGAACATGTTCAGGGACGTTGTTTTGTTTTAACCAAGAGCTTAAAACACCTGGAATTTAATTAACTTTTTATGAGCCAGGTTGATCAGACTTCTTTTATCTGTTGAACCTGCAGGTTTTAAACTTTCTTACATATAGAAAAGTTTGCTTTAGTAAGTGTTTTGTTTTGTTGTTTGTTTTTTTTTTTCTTTCTGAATATGGATCTTTGGCTGTAATTGGTAACATTGAAAACTTCCTTGAAACAAATTTCTGTAATAACACTTTGCATCCTCACCATAGAAACTATATAAATACTAGCTAATGTTCAGTCTGTGAAATAAAGACTGATAGGAACAAACTAAAAATCACTTCAATGGCACTAAGTTGATTTTTCCTGATTAAAAAAAGTATCTAGTATTCCTGAGTTTCTTGGTAGTTCCTTTAACAGTGTTGTTGTGATCAGAATGAAACCGGAATGCAAGCAGCTAAAATTGTCAGAGCTTGGTCAGTGCAGAGCATGTGTCACACCTCCTCATACTCGCTACATTGGAAATGGAATAGGGGATATGGAACAAAGATTTTGTTACCAAACTCGTCCTTGCTTTCTACTGTCATATTGTTGTTAATAGAAACAAAAGTATACCTTCAATTAGCTTATTTTTCATCATTTTACATTCTTTCTGTAGACTTTTCACTGTAGTCTTAATTAAAACAAATTTAACTAGTTTCCATTTAGTAAACTGTTTTTCTTAGGACTGCTTGAAGCCAATTACTCTTTTCTAGTACTGTTTCTTACTTTGAGCTTGCTTTGACACTTTTAACCTAGTTATGTCCAAGATTTTTTAGATGTGTAACTTTTCACTTCTGTGCAAAACTCAAGATGTTTGCACTATTACTTGATGCTTTCTCAATTGGCCAGGAGCAATCACTTGATGAGGAAATTGCAAAATTATTACATGCAGTATGCTTGAAGTCTAACTATGAACAAAATATATATTAATATACTATAATTTTTGTTTACTAGCCCAATGGTGGTGTCCCCCATGACAATCTTGTTATGATCAGAATGAAACCAGATGAAAATGGAAGGTTTGGCTTCAATGTGAAGGTAACATGTTGTATACCTATTCCCTTCATGTCTATTAAGATTATTTTCTGACATTTGTGATTTATTACTAACTTAATTTGTTTTTAAAGGGTGGATATGATCAGAAGATGCCAGTAATAGTCTCCAGGGTAGCTCCAGGAACACCTGTAAGTAATCAAAAAAACCCAAACTTGTTAGTGATATCTGTGTATCTTGAAATAAATATTCAAAACTGTAAATTATTTCATAGCTGCTTATGAAAACTATTTTGTGTTATAACATCATAACAAAGCAAATTATGTCCAGTAAGGATTCGATGGGGCTATATAACATATTTTTAAAAGTTCTTGAATCCTTAAAAATACTTTTTTCTTACTGAAACAAAGTTTGATTTCTGAAAACTACAGGGAGTTACAGATGTTTGATATGCACAGTTTCTTAAGCTGTTTCATCCTAAAAATACATTTACTTTATTACCTTTTTAAAATATAGTCATTCATATAATTTCACACAAATTACATATTGAAAGAGTCTTTGAGTATGTTAAAAATAACCAAAATAGCAAATCTCTCTTATTTTAGTGACAGATGTAGCTGAATAAAGCCAAGATTTAGATTAAAATCAGACATCATGAATCATTCATCAGGTCTGATTGTCTGTTGTTACTGGTGTTTAGTGACTATCAATAGTGTCTTCAAACTAGGCACAATATTTTGTCAGTCGATTGCCAAAAATACTGACCTGGTATTCAGCTGACTGCAGTCAGCTCTGTTTATACCTTTTAGAGTAGAGTTGAACCGTTTGTTTGCTAACATTTAAGGAAGTAAAGCTTTCTTGTCTTTTTGGCTATTTAAAACTATTAAAACGTTTGCCCAGAGCATTGTTCTTATCCCTGTTAATTACTATCTCTGAAACATTTAATTACATAAATAATTTTGTCTGAATGCTTTAAACATCCGCTCTCTAAGGAGGAGACATTTGGTGACGGCATGTGCTCTTTCTTTTCTGCAATGATGTTTAGACTATGATTATAACAATGATTTTTATTACCTGATTCCCCTCTCTGGGATTACTGGGATTTGTGCATTGTCTTCGGTCCTTGTCTTACTCTTGTCATTACAGTTGCAATATTTTACATCTGAAGCATTTAAGCCTGTGAAATTGATTTGGACAAGGCTTTGCCATGTTACTCCCTTCACTTCAAAGATAAGAACATCCTGCTTTTTAATTGCCTATTCAAAATGTGGCTTAAACAGAGGAGCTTTCTGCTTCAACCAGAGGAGTGGAGTAACAGCTGCCGAAAGACATGTTACAATGACAATCACCTCCCAGTTGCAAATTGATTAGTTCATGTGAATGGCACTGTCTTATATATTGTGTAACACTTAAATTGATCATTTGAATACAATGCAGCAACCATAGCAATTAGGCTGTTAGGATTCAAGTCCCCAAGTATAGTTTAAGCTGCTATTTTAAGGTGAGAAACTGGAAATGGCTTGTTTTACAGATGTATTGTTTTTCTCCACCTTGCAGGCTGATCTCTGTGTCCCTCGTCTGAATGAAGGGGATCAGGTTGTACTGATTAACGGCAGGGATATAGCAGAACATACCCACGATCAAGTTGTTATGTTTATTAAAGCTAGCTGTGAGAGACACTCAGGGGAACTTGTGCTCCTAGTTCGACCCAATGGTGAGTGATTTGTGCATAATAATAATAATAAAAAAATCCACACCTTGCTTTTATTTTCTAACTTCCATTGTGTGTCCTGAGATGGAATGCTTAACATCTTTGTAAAAAAAAAAAAAAAAAACTCCCTTGAAAAGAAATTGCGACAACACAATGTATTGTACAAATCTTAACTGATCCCATATGCTAAGGAGCTGTGTGTAACTAAGTGTTGAAAATTAATAGAAAAGTCAGAGATCAAGTATTTCTAACAGAGAGCTAATTTAAATATTGTTCTCACTGCCATTGATAAAAATGTCCAGAAAGCTATATGGACATTGAATGCTGTTTCTGAGGTTGCCGTTACTGCCTTAAGGAAAATAAAAACCGAACACAAACAAACAAAGAAACCCTTAACAAACACCCTGTTCTGGATGACTTTGGAGGTCAATATATGCAAAGTCCTTCCATATGTTTTTAAAACAATATGAAATGACTGGTGATTTTCTATTTGAGGAGGCTTAACAGAAGAAGGTGCTAAAAATGCAGTCTAAATATCAGCTTGGGCAATGGATTAATGAAATACACCATTGGAGCATTGCCAGCAGATGGTCACTGGGTTTAATTCCACTGCACATCTCAATTATAATGCAGTTGTAGAGGAAAAATGAAAAACAATTATCTTTAATTGGAATAATTGAGATTAGTTTAGGAGAGTATCTCAGCCACTTCATAAAAAATTCTTCCTTTATTTGCATATTTGCACTCCCCACTTAACTTGTGTTCTCATTCTGTGTGTAAGTTCTTGTGCAGCTTTTGTGTGCTTACTTTCTTTTTCAGATAAAATTGTTAGCTTTGTTTACAAATTCATTAAAACCAGTTTCCCCTTGTGTGTGGGTTGTCTTTGTATTCTGGATAAAAACATTTGAGTTGTAGAAGTGAGGAGCTGCCAGTTTCTTCCTTCATGCTCATGGGATATCATTTCAAAACAGGCATTCGAACAGCATGTGTCTGTTCTGTGTAGTAGAAGATGTATATTATTTTTCAGTTTATTTATAGGTGGGGCGTGCATACAGCATTGGTAGTGTTTTAACAGCATATACTAGTGCCATTTTCTTGTCTGGTCTGCACATCTTGCCCTAATTACTGAAGCCTAAAATCAGTTCAAAGTGAATTAAAAGTAAAAATGTAAACACAGTTACAATGACTTCAGAGGCATGATGTGAGAATCTGAGATTAGGGAGTTACATCAGACAAGGTAGGGTATAACATGAGTTTTGATCAAAATTTAAGTCAGTGATGTGCTTTCACTTAAAATTACTATTAAACCAAACCAAATAGTTTTGTCATGGATTATAATGATCAATAAAAGCTACTTGCCCTTGCTGATGGGGGCCAAAATCAGTGTGTTAATAAATGTGGATTTTTCTGTAGGAGAAACACTTGTCTTTTTTTCTGTTTTAAATAAATTACTTGGAGTTAACTTTACTTGCCAAACAGCATCTTCAGTCAGAGCATTCATACCTTTATTTGTTGTAGCTGTCTATGATGTTGTGGAAGAGAAGCTGGAGAGTGAGCCTGACTTCCAGTACATCCCTGAGAAATCTCCACTTGATGGTGTCCATCAAGATGATAATGCTCTGAGGGAATCCATGATTCAGCTAGCAGAGGGGCTTATCACTGGAACTGTTTTGGCTCAGTTTGATGTGAGTACCATGTCGCCTGTAGCTGTGTGCAAATTCTGAGTCTTTTGGGATAGTAATTATTTTAAGCAGTGCAGATTTCAGGTAAATTTTGTAGGAGTCAGCATCTTTTAGAAGAGCAATTGTCTTACACTCTCAAAAGAAAAATAACAAAAGAATTTTCTAATCCCATATTATATGTGCAAACTTGCAGCATAGAAAAATCCTAATATTAGTTTTTAAGTGTTGTTTATTATAAATAGCTATTGATTACTTACATTTTTTGGTGGTTATCAGAGACCTATGCTAATAAAATACTTTCATAGAGATGAAGACTGAAAAATGTATACCAAAATTTGTGTTCTGTACTCAGACCTTCATTCTGTATCTAAGTTACTGTAGAAACTGAATGACAGCTGAGCTGTTGACATTTTATGGACAACTGCAATGAGGGAAGGTGAAATTACCAACGGAAAATACAACCTTAATCTTAAGGGTTACAACCCTAATCTTAAGGGTTATGTAACAATGTCTTTTATAAATAGTTGATCTTTTAAATGACATATTTCAACAGAACAGTGCACTTTCTGTGGGGTCCTAAGCTGCTGATAGCTATAGTCTTTCTTTAGCACTAACTGGTGAATTGGTAATATTCCATCTTTAATGTATGAGATCAAGTGACTTAAAGGAGGAAGCAGTAGATCTGTAAAACACAGCAGTGTGAATTCCTCACCAAATTAAGACCTAGCATTATATATTACAATGTATATTTATAAAATATATTTATATACTATTCTTTAAGAACTTTGGTAAAATTTACTTACACATATAGAAAGAAAATATTTTCTCAAAGTGATTTAAAGCCTCTCCTTAACCATACATTCTTAGTCTCCCAGACAGGTTCAATGTTGAGAAGTTTTTAAAGTGCTTTTTATTGAACGTGCATCATTTATCTGATACTGTTTGCAGCACAAGGGTTGTGGCAGTGCATGGCTAAGGCATGAGAGGACAGGAACCTCTCAAAGGAGATTTTGTGCAGGAAAAGCACAAGGTAGCCCAGGATTTGCTCTCCAGTTACTGAAATATGGAAGGACATCTGGGGAGAAAAAAAAGGGAAACTACTACAATGTGGGTAGATGCCTATAGACAGCACAGTCTGCTTGCCCCAAATCACAGTGTGGAATGTCAGAATCTGTCAGTTCCCTTACCAGTATATGATGATGAATTTTCTCTGCAGCAGTGTTCTTACAGAAGCTTGAAACTTAACGTTTGGTTTGTCTTTGAACAAATTGAGACGACGTCTTGATTATTTCCAGTGATCCCACAGCATAACTAAATTCGTAGTGCTTTCTTTTGAAAAGTATTTTCGTGTGTATTGAAGATACCGTTGCTCAGTAGTTTATGTTCTAAAAAGTACCCCTAGTCACGTAATATACTAATGGGTCTTTCACATCTAGTAATGTCTGACCATCAGTTTTGTCTTTTAGCAATTGTATAGGAAAAAGCCTGGAATGACAATGTCTTGTGCCAGATTACCTCAAAACATTTCCAAAAATAGATACAGAGACATTTCGCCTTGTAAGTATGTGTGTTTGTAAATATGTTCTAAAAGTATTTTACTGTGGTTGGTAAATAAGCAACACCTTTCTAAAAATTTTTTCAGATGATGCTACACGGGTTATTTTAAAGAGTAATGAAGATTACATCAATGCAAATTATATAAATGTGAGTACTGTTTTTCAAAAGACCTTCTGATATTAATTTCGCAGTTTTTCAATGGCAAAGTTGATTTAAAAAAAAAAAAGACATTTTCATAAAAGTAGTTCAGACTAGAATGGCTGGTAAACCTGTAGTCAGATTGTTTGAAATTTACTGTAGGTACACTTATTTGCTAATGCTTTGTAGCAGGTGTTTTTATAAATGAAACAAAGAAAAAATGAGGAGAGGAAAAAATGAGGAGAGGAGATAGCCTTCTACCAGAGGAATTAATTCTTCTTTTCTGATTACTAATGTGGCAGTAATTCAACATCAGTAAAGTTTAATCTGGCAGCACTTCCTTTTACACCTTCCCCCCCCCGCCCATCCATTGTCAGCAGCAACAAAATTCCAACTACTTACTTTTCATTTCAGGAACAAAAACCAGAGCTTAAAAATAATTCAGAGATCAGTATTTTAAAAGCTAGTGTCAGAAACCCACAGAGCATCAAATGTTTGCACCTGAATTATTTGCCAACTGGTCTATCATTTCTTTTTTCAACCGTTATGGCAACCAGATAACTCAGTTAATGTGTGAAGTGTACTTGGATCTTTGTAATAATTTTGCATGTGAAACACTTCGGAGAATTTTTATCTGTGCCAATCCGTATTTACTAACTTATAATAAATAGAATTAATGTAGTTGATGCTTTTTTTAATGTATTAATTGGAAAACACGGAATGTCTAATACCTGACTTATATCTGCTGTAAAAATTAATGTAGTGACTTTGTCTTCTCTTAGATGGAAATCCCTTCTTCCACAATAATAAACCAGTATATTGCTTGTCAAGGTCCATTACCGAACACTTGTCCTGATTTTTGGCAGATGACTTGGGAACAAGGCTCATCTATGGTTGTAATGTTAACGACTCAAGTTGAACGGGGCAGAGTAAGTAAAAGATTTCCCTAAATATTACTTACATAATCTTCTAAAAATCTGTTGGTGATTAGCCTTTAAAAGGTTAGAGGAATATACTGTTATGACACACTACATGACAAAGAGTAACAGTTTTAAACTAAAAGAAGGTAGATTTAAACTAGATGTAAGGAAGAAATTCTTTACAATGAGGGTGGTGAAACACTGGCACAGGCTGCCCAGAGAGGTGGTAGAAGCCCCATCCCTGGAAACATTCAACCTGATCCGGCTAAAGATATCCCTGCTCACTGCAGGGGTTGGACTAGATGGCCTGTAAGGGTCCCTCCCAACCCAAACTATTCTATGATTCTGTGACTTTTTCTTCATAAGGGCATTGCATTCCTAATGCTGTTGCAATGATGACTTTTACATTTTAAATCTGATATTGTTAACATACCTAATATTTAAACTTTGTTCAGTTCTGAAATACATTGAAGTCTTCTTGTATTTCTTAAAATATTTTAGGCTTCTTTGTTAGGTTCTTTATTGTAACGAAAAAAGCAACTAGAATTTACCTTCATAGGATTTTTGTCTCTAAACTTAAAATGAAGGAACTCCAAGAAGTTTCATTAGTTTTTGTAGATTAGTTCTTAGATATGTAGAGAGATTAATTTTTTAAGACAGCCTAACACAGCTTTGTAGTGTTAAGATCCCACTCCTGGATGGATGGTTTTAAGGGAATCTTTGCTAAGCTTGAAATCTAAATTTTTTTGTAAAATGTCCTTCTGTAGCTATAAACATTTGTTTAATCATATGAAAGAATCATTGTAATCATTGTCCTTTAAGTCATTTCCATACAAAAATGTGTAAAAATAGAGTGCTAGTAATAAAATAATTAGGAGTTCTAAATTACTAAAAATAATTGTGTATGGTGCTGTAAAAGGCCTCAGGTTTATGTTGTGGTTGGTTTGTTTTTGGTTTAAGATATAATTTCTCCTTAATAGGTTTGTTTATTGTGCAGCTGTGTCCTTTGGAGGCAAACCAATCAAGTCTGGTCATACAGAGAGTGTAATTCCAGAGTTACTTGGTTTATAGTCTGGAGCATTCACAGTAGCACTGGCTGGTTGAGTGTGTGGACAGAAATTACAGTCTGGAATAATAGTTTAGTGGAATTTGTCCACATTCAGGATTTCTTTTGAAGACGGATTTATAGTAGGTTGTGGGTATACTGATCAACTCAGACGGTAGTTCAGCTGTCTGTGTATATTCTAAATTTTTAATAATCATGTTTTTGCTGGGAGTTCAGGCCTCTAAATATTAATTAAAATAATTGAAGGGGAGTTGGAGCATTTTTAAACCATTTTTCAGTGACTCAATGTTAGCATGATGCTGCCTGCTCCCAAATAAACATGATTAGAGGGAATTTCAGTACAAGTGCCCTTTTAATTTGAGTTTTCTTTGCAGATCTGCTAAGAACAGACTTGCAGTAGCAGTTCTCTGAGGTTCCCCCACCCCTTCAATAATTATATTTGTGCAGTTCTTTGGAGAGCTGCTTAATAATGAAATAAAAGGATTTATCTATCTTATACCCATAGGCAGACTCCCTGCTCTAAAGCTGATCATGAGGCTACTGACATCACTATCCCACTGCATGCCGGGATGTCTCAGTGGAGCAGGAAGTCTGCAAATCTGGCTGCTCTTAAAGAATCGCCAGGTGGGTTGGAAAACAAAAGTACACTTGAGCTGAAATGACCTCTGTAATTAGGCGTTCAAGCAATATATCTGAAAATCTTGATGTTTGAAGTTTTCTTTCACATTTGAAGTGCACCATCTGCATCCCCCTAATTTCTGTGGTAGTTTAGCAACTTTTTTGTTGCTTATCACCTTTTTTTTCATTTGTTCTTTTCTCATATAAATGTGCTTTGAGAAGTTTAGATTAGGATTTTGGAGGTCAAAAATGTTTATAAAGCAGCATTTTCATCACTCAAGTGTTAAGATGGAGTATTTATAGATAAACTGTTTTTAAAAATTGTAATGAAAGTTAAAGGCATCCATCTTCAGTTAAACTAACCTCAAGAGCTGATGCATGTGTCCTGTTGAAAAGCAAACGAAAAAATCCCTGCAATAGCTTATTTTATAAACAATAATTAGGTAACCCAATTTGTTTGGTAAGTAAATGAATAGTGATTACAAAATTATCAAAATAGTCTTTAATGAGCGAAGGTATAAGGAACTAGAGAGAATGAAAATAATACTTTCTGAATTTAAACACAGGCATTTTTAAAAATGTGTTGACCTTAGGTTAAGTGTCACCAGTACTGGCCAGAGCCATCAGGAAGCTCATCGTATGGGAATTTCCAGATTACCTGCCATTCAGAAGAAGGAAATCCTGCTTATGTCTTTCGAGAAATGACATTGACTAACCTGGAGGTAAAATCATAATATATATATTTTTAAGTATTAATCTGTGTAATCCTCAGAGACTAGTTAAAACTTACTTAATCAGACTTTCTTTTCAACTTAGTGGCACATCCACATGAATAAACCGTTTATTTCTAGAAGCCTTTAAAAAACTACTTGTATTGCCATGTGCTTACCTAGTATAAATTCTGCTCATAGAATGATAACACTAGCAACATATCACAAAGAATCAGTTTCCATAATCATATTAATTGTTTTAAATCACATAAAAGATGTATTATTTGTCTTAAAATTCTTTACTGGTGTCTTCCATGCCCTGGCCAAAGAAAAAGAGTAATTAAAGAAGCTGAGAAACTTGTTATTCCCCTGGTGTTTTTAAAACATGGGACACCAGAAGTATTTCATTGTTGCAACTGAAAATCTGTCTTTGTAGAGGCAAACAGTTTTCAATAATTTCATCTTGGAGAATATGTGCGAGTAGATGGCAGATAAATCCTGCTGACAGAAAGAAGCATTGGGATTGGTGACTACGTGGAAACAAGGACCTTCCTGATCATGCATTGTGTGATTTTTCAGGGCGTGTGTAGTTTTTAGAGCCTCCGCAGCATTTGGAAATGACTATCTGGAATTTAGTTCATGTACTCATTTCTCACTGATTGTGTTACCAGATGAGAGGCCATTTTTATAGAGCTGCCTTTTAGTCAATTTGCAGTTAAAATTCCTTCCCTTTGTCCTGTTGAGACAATTGCACCCTTGTTATCAGCGGCAGAACCTCTAAATGATTCTGCACCTAAAGGTTGTTTAAAGTGCGGTAACTCCTGTTCTTTGAAATGCTGCTTTTACACTGATTGTACGGCCTGTCCCCTCCCCTAACCAGAGGCAGATGGTGTTTGTGATACTGGAGCAAGGGGCCAGAGTGGAAAACAAAGTAATTCTGCATCTTATGTATAGGATGCTGGATAAAATTACGAGGTGCAGATAAAGCCAAAACAATGCTGCTGTTCACATGGGGTCTGAAGGAAAGCTTTTATGTCTGAAAGATCTGCCTCTCCCCTTCCTACCTCAGTTCTGTCAGTTGATCTAGTAAGATAGCACCTCTTTCTGTTAAATTTGTTTTGCTAAAAATTTGACCACCTTCTTGTACATTTCATGTTAAGATAGTTCACTATCCTTGAACTGCTTTGCTATTACATGGCATGTAATTCTTTTTAACCTGTTGAGGATGCAAACAGTTGTGGATTGCCTTTTTTTGTTTTTAAGAAAAAAAAAAAAGAAGTAATTTTAAAATCCAGGGTGAGCAATGATTAACATTAAATAAGAGCTTACTGGTACAAGTTGCTGTAAATGTACCGTTGATTTTTTTTTTTTATTACTATTATTATTATTGTTGTTGTTTTTTTAATGGAACCTGAATTACCTGTGAATAAACTTCATGTTTCTGATTAGAAAGAGGAAAGCCGCCAACTAACCCAAATCCAGTATATAGCATGGCCTGATCATGGGGTTCCTGATGATTCCAGCGATTTCCTAGATTTTGTGTGTCTGGTGCGAAAGAAGAGGGCTGGCAGAGAAGAACCTGTTGTTGTTCATTGCAGGTATCCATTTTTTCCAACTTATTAAATCATCAAAGTGAACTTACTTACCGTCAAATAGCTTTTCTGTGCTTTGTTATTGAAATAAACAATTAAATGCATCTGCTTTGGGGATGAAAGGAGAATTCAACAGTTAAATAAAACAATTACTTAAAATCGTAATCATGTTTCAGTAAGCAAAATTTTGAGTACGTGCATTGATCTGTGCAGGGAATTGTTGGTTTGGGGTTTTTCCGTTTTGTTTACATTTTAAATGCTTGTACTAACAGTCTATGTAATAATTCAGAGAAATGACAGAAGAGATTTATGAAACTTTTCCTCATGGTGACTACTGGCTATGAAAAGTACCTGGTGGTGCTGGTCGACAGCCGGCTGAACGTGAGCCAGCAGTGTGCCCAGGTGGCCAAGAAGGCCAACAGCATCCTGGCCTGTATCAGAAATAGTGTGGCCAGCAGGAGCAGGGAGGTGATTGTGCCCCTGTACTCGGCACTGGTGAGGCCGCACCTCAAGTGCTGTGTGCAGTTTTTGGCCCCTCACTGCAGTTAAGACATTGAGGTGCTGGAGCGTGTCCAGAGACGGGCAACGAAGCTGGTGAAGGGTCTGGAGAACAGGTCTTGTGAGGAGCGGCTGAGGGAACTGGGGAAGAGGAGGCTGAGGGGAGACCTTATCACTCTCTAAACTACCTGAAAGGAGGCTGTGGTGAGGTGGGTGTTGGACTCTTCTCCCAAGTAACAAGTGATAGGATGAGAGCAAATGGCCTGAAGTTGCGCCAGGGGAGGTTTAGATTGGATATTAGGAAAAAATTCTTTAGTGTAAGAGTGGTCAAGCATTGGAACAGGCTGCCCAGGGAAGTGGTGGAGTCACCATCACTGGAGGTGTTCAAAAATGTGTTGATGTAGCACTTCAGGACATGGTTTAGTGGACATGGTGGGATTGGGTTGACAGTTGGTCTTTTCCAACCTTGATGATTCTATGATTCTATTCTACAAAACTCCAGAATAGCTGTATAAATAGTCCATAGCAGAAAACGTGGGTGGTATATGCAATGATCAAATAAAAGACACTTTCTCTCAAGTCAGCAGTCTTGGGCTACATGATATTTTGACACGTACATTAAGGTGACACGTTTTTCTCAACATTTTACTTTTGTAATGAATTAAAATAACTCTGTTACTCAAATTTTTATGTGCACATGAAGTGTGTTTTTTTGTATTTGTTGTGCAATAGGTTTTAATAGCATTCTGCACTCCTATCATAAATTTCAAAATCTTAATCCTTTACAATACCTAATTAGTAAACTGCACTCATGCGTAATGCCAAATCTCTTCAAATGAACATATGCTATACCTATTCTTGGTGAGAGCTCTATGAATAAAATTTGACCTCTAAATTCCTGAGTACTCCCCAGACAGTCAGTGTTCCTGAGTCAGGTGTGCATCATTCCTGTTTCAAAGAGAAGCTGAGAGATTTAAGGCATAAAATAAATTTAAAGACTATCTAATCTACAAGTAAACTAAACATTTATTGAAGATGATGAAGGAAAAATATTTTCTCTCTTTAACACTTTGCGTGTCAGAAATTGTATTTAATTGGTTTTGCTCTCTCTTCTGCTTCGTGCTGGTCAGGGTGAATCTGTACTAATTAGGGAGACCAGTATCAGAATGCCACTATCTTAAATGATATTGTTCCTCAGCTTCCATTACTGATATACTTCTGATTGATATGGTTGTGAACAAATAGTGAAAATATCAGCCAAATACAGCTTTTATAGTATGAAGTGTGCAAGGCTGCAGAGATGCTGGAACAACAACTTTGGATAGTATAAACAGTTTCGTTCATCTCAATGAGACATCAATTCAGCTCCACACTGCTTATTTCAATACCAACAGTTCTATGTTTCACAGAAGGAAAGGGCGGGAATATCACAGTTCAACGTAGTTTACTTCATTGGCCTAACTTGGTGGCTGTTGGCAAGTATAACCAAATTCCACTGGTGAGTCAGGCTGAAGGAGCCCAGGGGTTCCTCTGTACGCTGCGTGCACGCTGTTTTTAATGTCTGGTCAGTATAATAGGACAAGGCATTAGTGCAACAAAATGGTAAAACTTGTTTTCAGAACGAAGCCATCAGCTTTAGTGTGGGGAATCCAAGTAGCTAGCAGAGCTTTTCTTTTGTACAGTAGTAGTTCAGAAACAAAAGCAAAAAACCAGTGAGATTGTAAAGTAACAAAAATCTTAAAAAACTAGAAAGGTTTTTGTTGTGTTGAACTACTAAAACCGGTAGTTTCCAAGCTTGTGTTCATGTGTTTGTTTTTGTTTTTACAAGGCTCCTACTAGTTTAGTTGAACGGTTTCTAATTCTTGTTCTAGGTGAGCCACCCATCCTGTCTGTGCTTTTCGTGGTTTTCGCGTCCTGTCTCAGTGAATGATTTCTTTTTCCAAGCTGAAGAGTCCTAGCCTACCTGATATTTATCCTATGGAAACTATCACACTTTCCATCGTTGTTGTTTCCCTTTTCTGATTTTTTTTTTTTTAAATTAGAAAATGAGTCATGAGGTTCTTTGTCAGATACTCTTTCTGTTTGGATTTGATAAAGCTTTCTGCATATAAATTCTATACATACAAATTCTAGAAATATAAAATGCTATTGAATAATTTTATATAACAGCACATTTACATCTTGTCATAAATTCTCATGACATCACTGAAATATATAATAGCTTTAATGCCACCTTCTGGCACAGATTTGAAGTAGTAGTTTGGCCAGACAATTTGAAGTTATGCTTCAAAATCAGAACAATTAAGTTTCAAATTTGGAATGTTTATATTAACTAATTTAGAAGCAAACTCTTTTGTTTATTGACTGAAATACTAGTTGTATGAGTTGAGATAATGCTGGCATTTGAAAATATGGATTTGGTCCTGTATTCAAATATAGAGAAACATGGGGTTTCTGTTTCAAAAGT
Organism: Leptosomus discolor; assembly: GCF_034619465.1. Taxonomy (NCBI): domain Eukaryota; kingdom Metazoa; phylum Chordata; class Aves; order Leptosomiformes; family Leptosomidae; genus Leptosomus; species Leptosomus discolor. The sequence goes on along the minus strand of NC_141395.1, from coordinate 14,393,005 downwards.
GCAACATAATTTTCTTGACTATGAAAAATTTGAATTTTATTTTTAAACTAAAGGTGATTCATGTAAGCTCTTTCAATAATTTTGCCATTCCAATATGCATATGTTACAGTTCTTCCTTGTTTTGAAAGGGGTTGCTATTATGCATTCCTTTTCAATCTACACAAGTTAGATCTCTCCTGTACTTTTTAATACTGAGAAAATTATCATTATTGTCATCCTCCAAAGATTTTTAGTAATTTTTCTATTCCTTATTCTGAAATATGAAGGTATGGATCACTTTGAGAACGTAAATATGGTTTTATCAAATCAGCCCAGCATTCCAGTAACCATTGTTACAGCAATGGCCAAACTGACAGAAAGTGCACAGTGTATGCTGGGTATCTCTGTGTCCTGTGATTGTCTGGTTAATAGTGTGGTTTATAATACGATCTGAATAAATATCTGTTTGTAAATTCTGCTCAAGTGAATGGCTGGGTTAAGACAGTCGCTTTTCAAAGGACTGACAATTCTGCACTGATTGTTTTTAGCTGTGTTCAGGCAGGACAGAGGCTTCCAGTGACACAGACACAATCTGTCTAACCTGCCCTACTATTAGGGGAATCTTAATGATCAGTCATAAGAATTCATCAGAAGGAAACTCTTTCAGTATAAACTATACTCCAGATACTTTGTTTCATTTTCCATTTTGGGTTTTTTGTTGGTTTTTTTCAGTGCTGGGATTGGACGGACAGGAGTTCTTATCACTATGGAGACGGCTATGTGTCTCATTGAGTGCAATCAGCCTGTTTATCCATTAGATATTGTAAGAACCATGAGAGATCAAAGAGCCATGATGATCCAGACGCCTGTGAGTATCATACTTGCTGTCCTGTCTTGCAGAAGAGTAATTTCTGTTATCATTAGATGGGTTTTTAATGTACTCGCTGTTGATCATAATGCAAAGAGGTCATCTTTACCTAATGTAGCTGTAGCCTTGGCTCCAAGCAGGAGTAAATTGCTAAGGCTGTTGGAAAGGAGCAATTCTTTAAATTTCTACAAAGAAAACTTGAAAAATGCAGCAGTTGTTTCAGGCATACCTGGTATTTACTGTCAAAAAGGGACAGTTTTCAGTAGTGTAAAAATTACTCGGTGAAGAAAGCAGGAGCCTAATCCCTAAGAATGGGAGTAGTATAAAAGGTAAACACAGAAAAATTGAAGAGTTGCAAGAAAAACCTTCAGTGATGCAATACAGTGATTTTATGTTGCCTTAGTTATAATGAAAACAAGCTTCAACTCTGCCCTGTAGTGACTCAATTAAAGCCAAATAATCAGAGAAATAGTATTTTTTAAAAATCAATGTAATTAAATCTGATGCAAGATATATCAAAGTAATTTTAAGTGTATTTAGTCTGAAAGAAGTAACTTGCTACCAGGATTCTTTTGGTGCTCCCTTCACATTTCACGTCTCTTAAGGTTGTCCCGGTTTGGCTGGGACAGAATCCCAGCCCAGCCATGCCAGGCAGGCCCTTAGCAGTTTGAGGCAGCCAGGGCAGCTGACCTGAGTGAGCTACAGGGGCAGCCCATCCCATCATGTCATGGGCATTGTAAAGGGGGAAGGTTTGCTGAGGAAGGGGAGCTTCTGTGGGGTTCCTGCTGAGATTGCTTCTGCTCCTCCTCTGGCTTCTCCTCAGGACTGCTCTCCTCTTGATTATGAGGACTGGATATTCATTTGGCTGAATATAACTCGTATACCTTTCTTGATACTAGTGCTGCTTCATTAAATCTGTTTTCACTCCAACCCAATGGTCTTCTCTTCTCTCCTTTTCCTGATTCCCCTCCCTGGCTGGTGAGGGTTCACTGGGTGATAGAGCAGCTGTAACAGTTTAGCCCCAGATACGGGCTAAACATAGACAAAGATGCTAGAATTCCTCCTGGATCTGTAAGATTTGGGCTCTTTTGAGATAATTGTGATGTTGCTTTAATGTATTATATTTGAGTTGTGAAAGTTTTATAACAGATTTAGAAGCTTTTTAGTTGTATCAGTCAGGTGTTGCATATCTCTGAGAGCAACATGTGTTTATGTTTTTAGAAAATACCTAAAAGGGGTCAAAAGATTGTGGGAAGAAAAAAAAAAGCTTGGACTCTTGGTTGTTCCAAGCTCTGACCAGTTCCAGGTTTTTTTATTTTTTGCATCAGTAATCAGTGGTATAGTTTTGCTTGTAGTGTATGGCGTGTAGAGAGAAAAGGCACTAGATGCGGTATCAAATCCTTCCCACAATTACCTGAAGGTAGTTACTCATTGAAGTTATTTCAGTGTTCTTGCTGCTGTTCCTCTGATCAGATTTGAATAAACCTTTTGTGTTATTCAGAGTATTCAGATGGAGTAAAAGTATATATGGGCCTCCATTTCTAGGTCATCTGTCATTCAGTGCTCCTGTCCAGTGCTCATGTTCCACTAAAAAAAAATTGTATTATTCAGCAAGCACAGAAGGATAAGGAAGATGATGATACATGGGAAAATAATAAAGAGTGGCTTTTGCAGTTTGTGATGATTATACAGTATGAATAGCATATCTCTGTAGCGCACATAGAGAGGAAGAGAGTTTTATTAGTAAAGGTAGGAGGTGCAGTGGTAGGGGTTTTAACTGTATTTTTTCATGGCATGTGCTAAGTATCTTCTGGTCTTCTCATTTTTCTTAGAGAAACCAGAATTTTCAAGCTTCAGTGAAACGCAGGTGTTTACTGCATCAGTAAAAGATTTGGGTTTTTTTTAAGATTTCATAAACATTAGCTATTATGGTTTCTCCTTTGGCACTCTCTTCCCGAGTTTGTGTATGGTGAAAGATTCACTCCGTGTCCACAAGATGGCCCTATGCACGGGTGTCTGCTACGTGTGCTGTGGAGAGGAGTTCAGTCTCCTTCAGGGAACACTGGAGGCAAAATGAGTGTTTTACACAAATGTGTGTAAATTTAACTATTTTCATATACATGCAACAATGCAGTAAATAATTATTCTATTATTAAATCTGTTACTGTGCCCATTTGAGATCTGACATCAGTAATTACTGCGTAGAGAGGGATATTCCACGACACTGAAAAGGCGGAGGCATGCTGGCTTTCTGACCAGCGTATACAGCATTATGCGATATTCACTGTTACTTGTGGTGCTTTACAAACCAATGATTTTGTTTCATTTTATTTTCATCATGTACTAATTTGATGACCGTTGGGTTTTTTGACTATTATTTGTTTAAAACAAAATATTAGTGACCTCTATGTAAGCAGGTGCTAGACTTGAATACATTGCAGAGTTAGACATTATATAATGTTAAGAAACTGGAGTTCTGGCTTTTTAAAACGTGAAACAATTTTCTTTTTTGTCAAATTTTGAGAGGGAGGTGCCAGGAACATGCCAGATTTAATGTAAGCGTGAAAAAGTGCTTTGAAACTATAGCTTCTAAATGCTATAAATGCTAAACTGTAGCTTCCAAGTGCATGGAAACCTCAGGTCAGTGAAAATTCAGCGATGAAATGAAGAGCAGAAAATTACTAAATAGGTGATGTTGCAATAATAGTACTGGTTTTGTGGGTGTGAGTTTTGGTATATATTTCAAAGTGCCATTCATCCCATTCTTCTTAACTTTGAAGCACAGTTCTTGGCATGTCAAGAGAGTGGGATGGGAAAATCTTAGGGGCCTTTTCTGCTTCCAAATGACATGGTTCAATTACATTTCTTTTCAGTTTACTGAATCTACTTTCCTTTTCAGAGTCAATACAGATTTGTATGTGAAGCTATTTTGAAGGTGTATGAAGAAGGATTTATTAAACCTTTACAAGCATCACTGCATAAGTAAAGAGCGAAAAAACCCAGGATATCAATTGAGGAGTCCTGTCGTCTGTAATGAACTGGCAGCGTTCTTTGTGCCATAATACTGCTTGCAGGAAATGATAGTGAAGTACAGCGAAGAATTGACAAAGGACTTTGAAAACTTCAGCACTGTTGCACTTTACGTTGAAACAAAATCAGTCTCTGAAACTCTTCTAACCTTCATCTGTTTGAAGACTTTATTTTCGTGCTTTGCTCGGAACGAACCATAAACTGAAAGAACTAATTGTGTTCAGGGTAATCGACGATATTTCATTTTAGTGCCATATACTGCGCTTCTGGTTGAATTGCTACAAACAAGGCTTGGAATTATTTCACTCTGTTTTACACCCATGTCTCTTAAAATGAAAAACAAATGAAAAAATACACTAAGCCATGGTCTTTTTCCAGTGCTAGGTTTATTTACTATGTACAGACTCTCACTGTTTTGTTTTTTACAACATTAGCAATATTGCCAATACTAGATAGATACACACTGCCTACTGATGCAGCACACGTTGTCCTACACCCTTACTAGAGACCAGCTGGTGGTTAGAGGAAAGCTGGCGTCTGTGTTAACCCAGCAGTAGCTGCATAATGCCCACTTACCAGCATCTTGTACAAAATAACAATAACAATAAAAATAAAAAAAATAAACAGCATTTCTTTGACACAGCTTGTGTGTCATACACTGGTGTATTCTGATTCGTGTGACTTAAGATTACGTGATGGGAACTAGTGCATGCATTGTGTCTTAACCCCTTAAGTGCCTTGAGACTTACAGTGTACATCCAGTGAAAGGCACTCATGATTCTGTGGGGGTGGTATTGTCCTGTCATATTTATCTCAATGGGTTCAGATTTTAAAAATGGCCCTTGGTGCTTGGAATGTGTTACCGCAAGGGGTCATGGAAATACCGTTCCCTCTTTCCTTATACAAGTACCTGTGTGCTACTCTCGGTAGCAAAAGCACCTCTGCCAACTTAATGAATGAGCATTGTATGCTGCTGTGCTGTAACTCTGTGAAAAATCTGACACATTCCTTCCAACTAGTAACCTACTAGCAGCTTACTATGAAATGCTGGTAGGTTATTAGAAGCTGATTCTTTGTTTTATCCTTTTATTAAGAATAGCTGTTTTACTGGATTAGAACATAACTTTAATAGCACTGATAAATAAGTTGAACTTACAATCAGATGTGATTTAATTCCATTATCTGCTAACCAATTACTTTTAAAGTCCTTATAGTTGATTTCAAGCCGTGTTCGTACAGGTCTGCCTTTTCCTTTTTTTTTTTTTAATTGTTTGGGGGGGGGAAGGGAGCAGAACACTATGAAGTTGTCTCAGAACTTTCTTTTAATTCCATAATGACCCCAGTCACCCTTTGTTACACTTGTGGAAAGTTGTTCCAGTTGGTATGGGTTACTTCTTATTTAAGTAGAAGATTTGTAAGAAATGTCTGTCTGATACAGTATCTGAGCTCATTCTAAGGGTACATAAAAGTCCCAGTTTTTTAATATTTTTCCAGTATAGAAGAAACTAAGTCAGAAGCAAGATATCCAGTGTAATATACTGTAAGGAAAAAAATCAGTCACTTCTTTGACTGACCTGTGACAACATAACTTTGTGCCCTCTATTTAAAAGTTTTAATTTATTGTATTGGTTTCCTGAAAATGTTTATCCAGTAAATTTTGTTGTAAGCTATATGGAGCATAGAATTAAAATGGAAAGTTCTACGCTAAATAATTTTTAACTATTGAAGAATTATATTATATAATATACTGTGTTCTATGGACATTTGAAAGAGATCAGCTATGAACTGTTAAGTGAAAAGGGATTCAGGTAAAGTGAAATCCTGGCTTATGACTTAGTAATAAATGTGAACCACAATGCCAAATGGAAGACAGAGTTTTAAGTATTTTTAGAAAACAAAATAATATTAGGTGGCCTGTGGCCCGGTTACTTATATTTCTAGATATGATGCTTACATCAGTATTATCCCTCAAGTGAAAAATGAATCCTAGAAGAATCTCTGGATCTGATAAACTGAAAAAGAGTAGTAAGGTAGCTTTAACCTCAGTTTTATTTTAAGCCATTTGCAATGAAAGAAAATTCTTTTTTTAGGAAAGTATAAGCTTTAACTTCAATGTGACAAGAATAATAGCTGAGACGCTGGTTAGTTGGAAAGTTATTTTAAACTCAGCACTTAATGTCTAAAAATTAATTCATCCATTATATTGAAATAAATTTTCTTCATAGTCAAATTGTAAATGAAAATAGCATCTGCCCTTTTTTCTGAGGGAAATCAGATGGAGTTTATAGCAACATTATATAGTGTTGGTATGTCACATATTTAAATATTCTTATATAAAGTTGCCAAAGCAGTTTGAGTTCAAAAGACCCATTTATACCACAATGAAGTGTGGGGTATTCATTGGTCGTCTGTCAGTACTGTTTTGATTACAAACACAGGCAAGAGTAATAGGTCTCTTCAAAATCTGATTTAAGCTGATTTATAGTGTATTAACTAGTTGCACTGGGAAAAAAACGGGAACAAAGTAACTCCTCTAGATGACTGGCCATCAGTGACTCAGTGGCTTTTTGGCTTCTCCAAAGCCAGGACAGTGGTAACCAAAAGATGATTGGGAAAGAGAATTGAAGCCTTTCCGCACCATAAATCATTCGTTCAGATGTTTCTACCTGTTGTGGTATAAATGGCCTTTAAAATATTTTTATATGGCCAAAAAAAGCAAAACTGTTAAATATTTTACTTTGGGTTATGAAGATCTGTATCATCCTTAAGAGTTTTTAAAAGAAGTTTTTGTATGTTTCATGCTGTACAAAACATGAATGTATCTTTCAGACATAATGACCTATAGACCTATACATGATTGGTGTTATGACTGTTGGATTTTATGAATAATTATTTTCATACCATTTGATTAGGAAAAATGTTGGGTGGGTGTGGGAAAGTATGTTTGTAACACTTCCATGATACAAATCCATTTTGGAAAAAAAAAAAAAATTTCATTGTAAATAAGAGCAATATGAGGACAATTTTGTGCCAATGTATAATGTTAAGACTTTTGTTTTCCTTTTAGGTTTGGATTGAAAACTACAACTATCATCTCTTGTTTAAAGTGGATTTGAAGGGAGGTTTTAGTAGAAAGACGTGGGGCTCTAGCGAGGGCTTTGAGTGTTTTGGGGGAAAATTTTTATTTTTGCTAAATATGAAGTAAGATGCAGGTATTGTTTCCTAAACCACCCACAGTTTGTCAGCCAATCCACTTTGAGAAATACTGCTTTAGATATACCAGATAACTGAGCGCTGAAGAATTCATTTATCCTGAATTTGGAAGCATTTGGTGTTTTAAATAGCTTGCAAGTCTTAAGCAGTAAAATACTGCTTTTATGCATTTTATTTTTATATATTCTCTTCCAGCTCTGAAAAAGAGAAAGCCTGATTTTTTTTTTTCTCACTACGTGTAGTGTTAGATGACATTTCTTCCACATTTCTCTGTTAAATCTTGAAAGCTTACGTCCCATATAGATAAAGCAGTAACAGTTCTAGAATATCTGATTACAGTCTGGCACACCATCTATTAGAGAAAGGGTGAGAAAGCAGTTGGGAGATTAAAGGAACATGAGGAGTTTGTTATGGAACCGGTGTAGCCGGCAGCTTTCCATGGAGACCTTCCAAGAAGCTTCATGGTACCCATGGAAGGGCCAGAACGCAGCAGATCTGCTGCAGTTGCACTGCCCAGGGAGATGGGAAGTAGGGAAGGTCTGGCATAGGGATGCTGGAGCTCCAGGAATGCTGTGGAGCTGAATTACATGATATTTTTATGCTTCTGCAGTGTGCGTGCAGGTGTGTGGGTGGTGTTTGATGGCTCAGGGAATTGGCATGAGCATGAAAAACTTTACAGATCCAGCAATTTCCAAGCAAAAGCAGATTGTCCAATATATATGCCGTAGTTTTGATGGTAGAGCTGCTGTGTAAGTAATCTTCAAAACCCTCATCCCTGAGGGAGGGATTGGGTGAGGGTCCAAATTAAAATTTTGCGTATTTGGACTTCCACAATGTGCAGGAATGGTGCCCTGTAATGTCACTTGTCTTTTTGTAGCTAACATCTTGGGTCCTCAGTTTGCTGGCTGTATTTGCTAATTTAAGTACCCACCTTTTGTCTTGAGACGGGAAAAGCCCTTTTTCATCGCTACTTTCAGTGCCAGGATCCAGTATCAAAATCTGATAAAAACACATTCATGGATTGGACAAGGATCTTGAATGAAATTGCAGAGATTATAATTAGTGGTGATTGGGAAGCTCTTATGAGGGGAAAATGGTTTGTTTGTTTCAGTATAACTCTTCTGTCTGGTCTCTCTTATCCCACTGCAGTTATAAATTGAAAGTGATTAGTTTGTTTGTTTGTTTAGCAGTCTGCAAAGGAGGCCAGTTTGTTATCACTGGATTTTATCTCTGTGCTGGTTGCTACCACGACTGTGCATCTTTTCAGTTCATAGGGCTTTGCTAGCTACAGGTTTTTAACTGGTGCATAAGCTGCAAGCTCTGGCTATCGGCTTTGGCATGTTTTACTTGCTGAGACCTCAATGGTAAATATTTTAAATCACTTTTTTAAAAAATGCTGAAATTTTAAATTCAAGAAATTTGGGCTTTTTGATTTGATTACTTTGAACCAGTAGCCTCGTTTAAAAAAATAAAAACAAACCCACTAAAATGTCTATCTGTCTATAGTCTGCTGTAGCATGAACTGTGGTTTCACGGACTGGCTGACAGTTTGTTGGTTGTGTTATTTCGTATTTAGCAAGCTTACACATTTTAAAGGGTAATTTTTTTTCAAAGTGTTTTGATGTTTGAATAGTAGCACTTTATCTCATGCTTACTACTGACTGAACTGTTGGACAAAATAAATTGGGTTTGGAGAGAGATGCCTAATGGGTTTCTGTACAGAGATGATTCAGATTACACCCTGGTACGAATGCTTTCTGTTGTCCCAGCCATTTCTGGTTTATTTTTCATGTGTTTCTAAGGGATTTTCAGAAAATAGATGTTAACAAGATATTAATAATTATATTGCCTGAATTTTTCTGTCTTAAAAAGAATATAAAGCTTGCATTGGGGGGAAAAAAGGAAAAAAAAAAAAAGGTGCAAATAGAAACTACAGGGTACTTGTAAATTTATCTCTGTGATCTCTCTCAGCTAGCTGCAAATTAGCTATGTTTACTGTAAATGTTTCTGCTAAGCATTATTTTTAACATTAGATCAATTACCTGGAAATCAGTTTTTGTTTTTTTTTTTTACTTAACTTATTTGAATTTTTATAACTAAAGATAATGCACAACAAAGTTTAAGGAAGTTGTCACCCTGTTACTCCTAGGCCAGGGGCCTAAGACGTGAGTGAAAGGGTTAAACAGTTTACATTAAGCTGTTGTTTTCTTTAACTAGAATATATCCACAAAGGTTAGACTATAACCGTCCCAGTGCAATTATCTCAGTACATTGGGGCACCGCAGTAACAACCCATCATAATCTTACAGGAAAACTAAGGTAAGAGAACGAAGGTTTTGTTTTATCCAGTGCATCCAGATTTGTTTTCCATTCGGTTTGGTTTGTTTCCAGTGATCCCATTTTAACCAGTCCATTTGGCAGGGCTGTTTGTGCAAGGTTTGGGGTTTTTTTCTGTAACAGGTGCTATACTATGTGTAAATACAAAGGGAAGAATATTATTTAGACCATTACTAACGATCAGATGGTGGCAATATTTTTTGCTAGTTATCTCTGGTAATTAATTTGCATTTCCAGCTGTGGCTTTCAGCTGTCAAATTTAATCTCAGTTTCATGCTGTCGAATGATGGACTGCAAGTGTGAAGTAAATCATCTCGGAGTTGAATAGCTCTTTTGTTGTTTAGACTAACTCTTGTGTATCTTTATTAATGTTGGGGGGATGGGAAGGTTCTTCCCATAAGTAGACTTTTGCATATGAATTTGTTTAAAAGCACATGAGGGGGAGGAAAAATAAAAAAAAAAAAAAAACGGAAAAAAGAAAAAAAAAAAACAACCAACAGTGAATGACACCTAAATGCAACATCTTGGCTAAACAGCCAGGGCACTTGATTGAAAAAAGTGGAAACTTGAAATTGGTCAACACTGGACAATGTGAAAATAAATTCAGCTTTTGTCACTGCAGCTACTGTATGCTTTAAAGGGCCTTATGTATTTGTCCTCATTTTGATAAAATGAAATTTCTTGCCATTAAAATGATACACTAACTTCTACTGAAAACCAGCAGTTCCCAGGATAAATATGCTAATTAACATTTAACAAGTCTTGTTTTAGTCTAAAGTAAAATTTCATTCTATTATGTGAAAAAATACTGTTATGCATATTTTGTGGATATATTTAATTTCAGTTGACAAATAGTTGTCTAGGTACAGACTTGAAAATATATATAGTTTACTTGTGGATCTTAATTGTTTAATTGCAAAATAAAGATGTGCTTTAGTAATTTAAAGTTTATTTTTTTTGCGATTTTCTTGCTACTGTACCCACGGTTCTGCTATGCTACTTTTATACACTTCTGGTGCCAGATAATGTGCATCTTGTGGTTCACATTTTGACGTTGTATGCCATGAATACAGCCCTATGGATTGGTCACTAGAAGAGGACGATAAATTAGCAGGAATGAAATTGCTTGGCTACAGAAGCAGCATGACAATAGCAGCCACAGTTTTTAACTTGAAAACACATAGTGCAGTTTTTGCTTTAATGGAAGACTAACTCTTTATTTATCTTTTGTACAGCAAGTGTTTTGGAGACAGTGTTCAATAGAGGTTATAGTCTGATCACAAAACTGAGGGCGTGAGGAATACTGATGTGAAGAACAGAAATTCCAGATGGAATCTTGTGATGAAATAGTTGCTGCCAAAAAGTGAGGGGATGTTCAAAGCAAAAGTAGGAAATGATGATGAAAGGACTTCAGAGACAAGACAAAAGTCTCAAGAGGGGTAAGAGTCTAAGAAGAGAGACCAAAACGATAAACTACTGTGAAAGCATTCAAGGAGAGAAACAGAAGTAAGAAGGGGTATTAAGTAGGAAGTGATTTGTTTAAGCTGGAGTAGGAACACTGGGTAGAAGACAAGTCGCAGATATACCACAGGTGCATGTGCATATACTTGGACTGTATAGCCATATATATATATAGCAAGGAAGGAGTAGCGTGTAATTGCATGAAGAGTAGCAAGAGGCCGGTGTGAAGTAGGAAGAGCAGAAATGAGCAAAAATGTTTGTGCCACTGAAGCTACAGAAGAGAAGCTGGGCATAATGGAGTTTTTGGTGGTGACAAGGGAGCTGGTGAGTGACAGAGTGGAAGGAAGCTCGATTTGAGGAAATAGTTGAAGATGTGCAGAAAGTTTAGGGACAACCTCTAAGAACCAGATTCTCCAGAAAGCTTTGTCTAATGGGAAAATGTGAATTGGTTAATGGCAAGGAGACTACCATTTATGTGACTGAGATCTCCACTAAAAACGAAGAATCCTTGTTCTGCAGATGATTCTTCAGTTGATCTGCACTGAGAACTCATCAGATATCTGAAAACTTCAAAGATAAATGATTTTTTCCCTTTTAAATATAATAAGATGGTTTTAATGTTTCCTTTGGAAACTTTATTGCAAGCTGCCGCATGTATTTCATGACAGAGCAGTGGGAGCAAGCATAGTCCCTGCTTCTCTCATAAAAAGTATCTAAATTCCCCTGTTTTGTGATTTATGTTCCTGAATAAATAACCAGGCACAGACTGGAATCTCACCTTTCCCTTTGCTCCTGCCTGTAGCAGGAGGATTGCTCTGCTGTTAACACAGGGGTGCTAAAATAACTGACATTTAACGTTAAAATCAGCCTGTTGCTGCATCAGCAAATACTGGGCAATTACCTGTCAGCTTATTTTTTTTTGCCATTTCAGCAAATGACAGCAAGATAACTCGTGCATTCGGGCACTGGAGCTGATTTGCCATGGCAATGTGCTGATGTGTGTTTCATTATGCCAGTTCCTCTGCGTGGCAGGTGAGTGACTGGTTATCTCAGCCTGGGTTTCATACCTGAGTGTAGGAAGTGTGTGATCATTAGCAAAAGCGGTCCCTGTAATGAGCCGAAGTCTCTGCTTTCCCAGACTGTTGGATAGGCTGGATTCCCAGTTATCCTGGGATTTTGGAGTCTGGAGCTCGTTAACCCAGAGCAGTGTCGCTGTTAGCTGGCACTACACTTGGCAAGCAGAGTTGGTATTGCCTTCTCTTTGTATTGCGCTTCCCGAGGCTTTCTATTTGGAGATCTCAAACAGGGGCTTGATCATAAATATATGTTCAATATTTGTGTACGTATACAAAGATGTACTCAAAAAAACCCACAGTGAAGTGCAGCCCTTTGGAGCGGCTGCGGCTGACGCCAGTGTGCAGGGCTTTTCCCCTTCGCCTGGAGTGACAAGTAAGAAAGATGATAAAAGTACCGATCACTGGGACAAACTGGGTTGGTGCTGTCAAAGGACACGAGAACACAAACTGCTTGTTGTCATGATCTTACTTCACTGTATAAATACGGTGCTAGCTTGTAGATGGGTCTGCTGTATTCAATACGTGGCTACGGTTAACCTTTCGGCAGTGTTTACACAGACGATTTTGTTCTAAACTTCAGGCTTTAAGAGCGCGTTTGCCCCAGGCTCCTCGTGGCTTGAACCGCTGAGGGAAACTTCCAGAAATTTTACGAAATACCGTGAAAGCCACCGAGGTGGAGGGGCCCCTGCCCGGCCGGGCCCGGCCGCCCTCCTCTCCCCTCAGGCCGGTCCCTCGCCGCCTTTGCCGGCGGGGTGATCCGCGGGCCGGGCGGCGCGCGCTGCCTCCCGCCCCCCTCCCCGGGCAGCACGTGGGCTGCGCCGCGTCCCGCGGTGGCCCTCCGCTGGGCGAAACCACCTGGCTCGGGGCGGGGGCGCCCCTTCTCCACTGCGGTCCGCCCCTTTAAAGGGGTGTTGGCCCCGCTGCGCGGCGCGGAAGGGAGCGCCCTCCATACCGCCCGCCCGCCGCTCTCCTTCCCTGCCGCCCTGCTCCTCCATCTCTGCTCCCACGGCCCGCGGCAGAGCGCAGCAGCGGAAGCCGCCAGGTGAGTAAGCGTGGGCAGGAGGACGTGGACGGCGGGTCGTTGCCCTTTTAAGGGCCTCCCACATCGCTCCGCCATGTTCCGAGGCCCGCCCCCTCCCGCGGGCTCCCTCACCGCCCCCCCGCCCGCCCCCAGGGCCTTGAGGAGCCACCGCGGGGCTGCGCTCCCACCGCCCCCGGCTCCGCCGCTCCCGCCGCCCGGGCCGCGGGGCCGCCCGCCAGGTGAGCGGCGCGGGGAGCCCGCTGCGAGCGGAGGGGCGGGGGCGGGCGCGCTGGTGCCCGAGCGGCCGCGACCGCGGCGGGGGAGGGCGCGGCGCGACCCCTGAGGCGAGGCCGCCGGGGAGGCGGGGCAGGAGCGGGGCCGCCCGGGGCTGAGGCGGCCGCCGGTCGTTATGTAAGGGCGGGGGCCCCTGGCCGGCGTGGCCGGGGCAGGGGGGTGATCTGAGCGGGGCGGGGGCCGTCCCTCGCCGGGGCTCCCCGGTGAGGCGGTGGCGCGTCTCGGCGCTCCGCGGTGGCGGGCTGGGTAGGGATCCGGGGAGACCGGCAGGTTGTTGGGGCTCGGGGCCGGCTCGTCGCAGAGCTCCGGGGACCCGGGCGGCGGGAGGCGCCGCCCCGGTGCCGGTGAGCCGCTGGCGGTCGCCGTCCCCGCGCCGGCGGGTCGCAGCGAGGCGGGAACGGCCGTGCCCGAAAGGCGCTCGCCTGTCTGTGCAAAGCCTTTCCTTGAGGGGCTCGGCACTAGCGTCCCTGCTCTGTAACCGCAGTTCTGGGGCGGGAAGGGCCGTTTGTAACTTTTTTTTTCAATGAGAAAGATGGAGTATGACAGCCAAGGAAGTAGCGGGTGGTGTGTAGTTCGTAGTGACTTTCCAGCTTTGGGAGAACATCACTGTCTCGTTGAAGAGCGTAGTAGTAGCTGTGTTAGTGAAAGATTGTAATTAATTGTACGAGATCGCTGGTTTTTCCCTAACGTACTGTCAGATTGTCCCAAAAATCACCCCAACTACCATCAAAGGTTTGAGATGATGGAGTGTTTTTTAAAGTAGCCAAAAACTGTGGGTATGTAAATCCAAAGAATTGAAATGTTTATTTGACTCTCTGGCATTTTCTAAGAACTTTAAATTCGGGCTATTCTTTTTCTTTTTTTTCTTTTTTTTTTTTTTTTTCTGTGAGAAACCAACGTTAACATGTTCTTTTTCTGTCCTGTATTTTGCAGCAAAGATGCTGAGCTTTTTCCGTCGAACCCTCGGGCGGCGGTCTATGCGTAAGCATGCAGAGAAGGAGCGGCTGAGAGAGGCCCAAAGAGCTGCAACCCACATCCCTGCAGCTGGGGACGCAAAATCCATCATTACGTGCCGAGTAGCGCTGCTGGATGGAACGGATGTCAGTGTGGACTTACCGGTACGAGTGGTGCAAGTTTGTTTTTTAAATACAAACGGGTTGTGTCAATCTGATTGCGCTCTTTGCTGTTTACAAGTGAGTAGAGGCGCATCTGTTTTCGCAGCAACTGACCCTGTGACCTGATTTCCACTATGTTACTGGTCATTAAAGGATACCGAAAGAATAGTTAACTCTGTTATTCACTGAAACTAGAGAGTTTTGTCAGATGTCATTGTGCCTTGTACATCGAGCACTTTTTAGCGTGTTAACGTAATTTTTGTGCCAAGGCTTAATTTAAGAGAGGATAACGTTTCGGATGAACTAGGTTTTCTTTTCAGTGAGCTGTGGATACATCTTGAGAAGGAAGGTAAATCTCTTGGTGTAACTCTGTAGAAGAGGAGGGATGAGCAGAAGTACTAGCAGTAATTTCTGTGTGTGTTTTGTTTGATTTGCTTTTGTGTCAGGGATGGATGCAGTTTTTAACGCTACCTTGGGAGGGGAAGAGAAGAATTCTACTTCCGTCCCCTCCTCAGGGCAGATTATGTAGCAGGGATTGTCCCATAGCATAGTGCTTCATTGGGAGTGAGGTGTTAGCCACTGTTTTGCATTTCTAAAGCTCCCTTAATACACACGTGTCTGTTCTGCCGTGCTTAATTATATGCTTGTTTTTGGCCAACAGGATGAACAGTAGCAACAGAAGTGATGTGCTCTGTTTTTCCATGACTGTGTCTTATAGTTGTTAGTGACTTGTTTTGAGCTCACGTGGCAGTTAGGAAGCTGTGGGTCTGCAAGACCACCTGGCTAGTTCTGAAAGATTTTGGCTGCAATAACAGTTGCACTGACTTTGGAGCTGCTGGCTAGAAAGAGCATACAGAGCAGCCGTTCTTGAAGTGGATTTTATTTCCACCCTTTCTTATTTTAAGCACAATTCTAGAGTGTGTTATAATGTTAAGTCTGAGAAAGGCTCAACTTGTTTATCGAGCACCATTGTTGACACAGTGAGCAGGAATAACACCTGTGATAGCCAGAACCCCAAGTAATCTAGAATTAAAGGAAGAGTTTGGCATCTTTATTTGCTAAACAGTTATACAGACAGGTGTTTATAGAGGGCAGTAAAAAAAATTTGTACATCTCTGAAGCAATGTAATGAGCACATCCAGTGCTGCTTAGTGCCTAGGATGTTTGATATGAGGCCAGGAATGCCCACAAACACTTTATAGCAAGAGTCACACTTAAAAAGTACTCAAGCTTAAATTGGTGTCTCCACATAACCAGAGCAGTAATCTTTGGAGCTGGCGTTGGCTCTGTAGGCAAATTCCTGGCGCCTCTAACAACATTTCCAAGGCTTTGAGGAGCACAAAGTGAACCTGAAGAGGTGTCACGACCTGCCATCTGGACTATAAAACTTAAATCAGGGTGTAGTAATAACTATTTGTTTCTACAGGAAACTTTTTTCACTATTGCTTTTTTTCTTTATAAGCCAGTATAAAGCCTTGTCTGTGGACATCTAAGTTTTGAGAAACAGTGAACAAATATGCTAAGTCTGTAGACTTATTACATCATCAGCGGCTGACATGTACCAGTTTCTTTGGTGATTAAAGCACAATAAATTAGAAGTAGAGTAAATGTTTCATTTCAGACTCCTTAGTGTGTTTGTTCTTATGTCTCCACTTCCATCGTTTATATTTTGGGGTTAACACTGAAAGAGGGGAAAAAAAAAGGGGAGGGGGGAGACAGGGGTTGAAGTGGAGGGTACAAAATCCTGGCAAAAACAGCATTGCTTTTCTAGAATCTAAAGCTAAATTAATAAAAATACATATGTGTATATATAGAGAGAGAGGAGAGGAGAGAGATTTTGGTTGTTTGTTTTTTTTTTTTCTTTTAGTAAAACTTCCTTTGAGAGTTATTGTCCTCTTTGAGCTAAGGCCTTTTCCAAGACTGGTTCTGTTACTTTTACCTTGGTAGTAGATTTGGTTTAAAATGAACTCATTGTTATCTCAAAGAGGTGCCCTCGGGTCTGCCAGGTCAGTTGTGCACAGTCCTATTGTCTACCTAAGTTCTGTGAAATTGTTTTATTAAAAAAAAAAAAACCAAACCAGAAAGTGTTTCTTAAGACTGAGTCACTTAGCAAACAGGTTAGATCACAGCCAGAGGAAGAGTTGTCTAGCAGGAATGAATGCTGTACCTTTTTTAATCCATGGCTACATAAATCCTTTACAGTGGCATAAGTTGTTGCTGCCACAGGAAGAAAAGATGTTGCTTTCATTATTGGGTTTGTCCTTGTTTTCGCATACCCCTTGGCAGAAGCAACGGGTTTTTGGCAGCCAGGCAGTAAGCTAAGTCAAGAAAATGCTGTGGCTGAAAATAATTGGTATAATTTTGTTATGTTAGTTTCCAGCTGGAGCAGTTCTCCAATCTGGTTCCCCATGTGCCTCCCCAAATGTGGTGAAGAAGCATCTAGAGGCAGTATCAGGCTTATGCTTGTTGAGCTATACCCTTACAGTGAATTTGCTACTGACAGAAGAGTATTCTGGAGCTACGTTTCTACTATAATTGAATCTGGGATTACTGAATTTCTGTTTGAATTAAAAAAAGAGCAGAGAAAAGCCCAAACCCGGCCACAGGGAACACTATCGTATAAGCCAAACATGTTTCAGAGTCTTTTTAAGCAGCAAAGACTGATGTTTTTACGAACATTGACAATGAAACAGAAGGGACATGTTGTAAATGATGCAGTCGAGATTTAATATATTAAACACAGAGCCAGGATTTGAGCAGTAACTCTGCTTTTTGTCCGCTGATCTTATCTATGGTGTCTGTCAAGCCACTTAACCTATCTGTTTTTCTATTTCTTCTGTTGTTTTTAATTACAAAATTCCGTGGCTTGAACTGTTCATCAAAGCTACAGTCCTACACAGTATATAGACTGGATTCTTTTTAAGAATCTACTTAGATTGTGGCCATGTCAATGACTGAGGAGTATCAGTGTTATGGATACTATTCACTGTCACTTTGGTGTGTTCAAAATGGGAGGCATGAACTTAATGCGAGTTACCATTGTTCTTTTGGGGCAGATCGAAAGGTGTGGGATTTTTTCCCCAGCTTCGTCTCAGATTCTAAAATTGTGTTTCAACATGGTAGTTTTCCATGTCTATTACCACTTTTTTGAAGCTTTTTGTTTGTCCAAATGCATTCAGTGATTTTGACACACTTAACCATGTGCTTAGTGAAACACTAAGCAACTTATTTTTTTATCTATGAAAATTTTTTATAAAATACATGGTGTCTGTTAGCTGTGCTGCTGTTGATGTTGATTGTACATGCTGTTTTACTGTTAGCTTACCTCGAGTTCAACTTGGACAAAAGTTGGGTTGTGCTTTTTCTTCTAATTGTTTAAAATCTGTGGGTGGAATGTTTGCTTAGTGGTGTAAGCAGTAAGAGGACAAGAACTCTGTTCTGCTGACATCCCCTATCTTTCTTCCAGTCCTGTTCCCATGTGAAACTAAACTGCACCTCCAGAATGGCCAAAAGCTCAAAAGCTGTGAACAGTCCTGGTTTAGTACCTGGAGGCTCCGTCAGCCCAGTCATACCAATCTGGGCTCCCAGGGAACCCCTTGACAGCTGGACATACTGGCTCTTGGGGTGGTCACGGTTTGTGGGGAAAGACAGGTTGGGGAGAGAACGGGCACCACAGCAGTACTTTTCCTTGAAAGCAGTTTTTAACTGGAGTCACCCACAGCTTCTGAAATACTTGTGAACAAAAACATTTGTCAAGAATTCAAATAAAGTGCCTTTTTGAGTACTGGAGTGTTCCAGAGGATTTTTGAATCTAAAGATCTAAAATTTGAGTATTTGCTGTAGAGATAGTCAATGCTACACTATTCATAGTAATAACTGGGAGAGGGAAAAGGTAACCTAGATAAAGGGGAAAAATGGCAAGATAAATAATGTAAATTAAATTACAGGGATAGACTTGGAATATGCACCTTTTTTAAAATTTGTGGATAGCTTTCTATGAGGGTCAAAGTCAGCCTTACAATATCAACAGATAGTAGTATGGGGTCTTACAGAAGCAGCACTGTACTCTGTGGAAGCCAGGATGTTTTGGTAAAAAACCTGACCCTGCTTAACCCACAATTTACATAATCTTCTCATGGATAATAGAGTGTTAATTGTATTCCATTTTCTGAAAGCGCAACCTAAGTTTTAGGCAAAAGCTTCCTGGTGGTAGAAGGTGAAAAACACAAATTACAAGAATGGATGCTCTCTGAGTAGTTTTTAATCTTGGAATATTCCTTACTTATGCATGCATGAAATTTAATACGGAGATTGCAAAATGAGATGTTTTTATCCTCATTATAATGAAGTGTCATTAAAACAAGGTCTTACATAAACTAGTCCAAGAGCTCTGTGGAATAGCAGGAGTTAGCTAAGCTGTTTACAATTTTGGAGTAACACTTAAAAAATAAGCTAAAAAGGACTGTATTTGTCGGGATTATTTTAAATAAAATAAAGAAATCTGTCTGGAATGCCAAAAACATTGCCAGGAAACTGTTAACGAGTGCTGATGACTCTGTGTGGAGGGAGATGATCTGTGTTGATCCGACTACAAGATCAGAGATATATTGTGATAGTTGTTTTTACTCAGTAATCCACTTGTGGGTTTTTTTTTTTTTAAAGCTTGTAGAATATTTGTGGCTACTTTCTGAATATTTATAGCTGTTAACTTGAAATACAGAATGGTGTCTGTGGCACAGATGCTGATTAAAAAGAAAATTAGTCTTTGTCTAAAATGGGTAATCTTAGTGTTTGAGGCTTGCTTTTAAATTTTCAAAATAAGTGTCAGCTGACAAAAGTACTGAGTAAATAAACATTTGCTTGTGTGTGTGTATGAAGATTGTAAAGTTTTGGATTAAAACCTTTTTTCCCATGTGATCTTTGTTTTAAACTATTGAAATGCTTTCTACTGTTTGCTTAAACTACTGAAAGACTTTTAGAGGACTGAAACTGGAATAATCAATCCTGAGCGGAGTGTTACAAAGGGGAGGTGCTGTTTGTGTGGTGTAAGGGGGGCCCAGCTGTAGTGCAGGTTGATCCAGTGGTTCTTGGGGTGCCAGATTTAAATGCATATTGAGATTGAATGTAAGACATACCTAGTACATGCTGAGTTGTTTCAGCACTTCTGAGCAGTAGCAGAATCGCAGCCCGCCTGCGCTCAGTGGTGCTGGGAGCCCAGTCGCTTTGGGGTGATGGCCGGGGAGCTCTTCAGGCTGGCTGACATGCAGGGTGCCCTGGCGTGGCTGGAAGGGGAGGCAGGGAGCAGCTGGAAGCGAGCTTCGGCTCTATCAGATAATTGGTTTGGCCCCCAGTGTTGGTGCTACAGGCTGGTTCAGTTGCCCCTGAAGGTTTAGCGTTCCTAACTCCAGCATAACAGCAAATTTTGTCTGAAGCCCTGCTTTCCCACTGAACTGCCCCTGTAAAGAGCTCGAAGACGGAGACTCTCATATGCTCTTAGCCAGACTGCTTCTGAGAAACCTGCAGGTGGGACACCAAATAAAACTGAAATGTTTGAGAATATACTGGCGGGGGGTATTTAATCTCCTGGACAAGCAGTTTGGATATATTCTGTATCAGAAAGAACATTAGGAAATAGATTCAGAAATTAATTAAATCAAAGGTGTAACCAGAAGATGAACCTTTCTGGGAGAGGAAAAACAAGAGACTTCTGTCAAAACAGAGAAGTGTGAGTGTTTTGAATCTTTGTCTTTTTATGTGTAGGGTTAATAAGCCTAAGCACAGTACATAAAAATCCTATATAGTATTCAAACAAGCATACAGTTATGGT
Organism: Leptosomus discolor; assembly: GCF_034619465.1. NCBI lineage: Eukaryota > Metazoa > Chordata > Aves > Leptosomiformes > Leptosomidae > Leptosomus > Leptosomus discolor. The sequence continues at coordinate 14,372,784 of NC_141395.1, read as the reverse complement.
GGGTATTGAAATTGATTCTTTATAAAGATTTTTGGGAGATGCCTTTTTCTTTCTCCAGAGAATAATGGAATGAAATGTTTAATCCCAAATGCTTATCTTCCTATATTTGGGAGAGATTGAGTAAATAGAAGAATGGGTAAGATCTGGCTCTTGAGGTAGGAATTGCTCTCTGCAGCCTTTCAGCCTGCAAGGCTTTTTACTCAACACAAGAATATATGGTGCATGTTGTCAAATGCTGGGGATAAACCAGAGGGAGAAGCAGAACTGGTGTTTTGCTGCCAGTGGCAGGGTTTTTTTTCTCCATGAAGGAGAAAATTGACTGTGGAGTTCAGAAAAATTATTTGAAAGATTGATGCTTGGAGTTTGAGGCAAGAAGGCACTCCATTTGTAGGTCAGTACTTAAAGCCATAAGAAGATTAGGGTGATACACAAATAATGTGTACTTCTGACACTGTCTTTGTAAAGATAAGGGGTTTTAACCCTCCAGTTCTCCAGCAAACCTTAATGGTGTTAACTGTGGATACTGTTTTCATGATACTGGGATGAAATCTTTTTCCTTTAAAGCTTGCTGTTGGAGTTTTCTCATGGCTTCTTTTTTTGAAACGTGTCGTTTGGGAGAAGTGGGATTAACTTCATAAAAAATGGACAGACTCGTCTGCTGCTTCCGCACTGCCACGGTCTGCAGCAGCACATAGGTGTCATCCTAGCAACTGAGTAGCTGTAAATCCTGAATAGGGGCCCCTGTCTTCTCTGGGGGTTACATGGGGTCTTTCTGAGGAAACTGGTATGAATATGAATGGTGACCCTTCCTAATTGGTTGACAAAAACCAGGAAGGGAGGTTTTTGCCCTTTGGTACCTACTGAAGGCAATTGCTACTGTTAGTTACTGTTAATAACCTATATTAACATAATCATTTGAACAAATCTGACAGAAAAGTACAGCTGCAAAGACATAAGGGATAATAAGTGCCATGAAGGTAAAGCCTATTCGTCTCTTTTTTTCAGTTCATTTTATATAGGGACCTCCATTTCTTCACAAAGAAAAGAAATAAAAGAGGAAAAAAATCCATTTCTAGTAGGCATTTTAGTAAATTCATTAGGTGGGCTTTCTGGTTTTGGTTGTATTTGTATCAAGTTTTGGGAGTTTCAAGTACTCTGTTGTCATTAAAAACCTGATACAAACCTTCAAAGGTGATCCGTTCGGCTGGTGCCTGCCCAGCACAAGGCTGTTTCCCAGCTGTTGTAAGCCTGTGCTGCTTCACATGTGCTGGTCTGTACAGGCTGCTGCTGGTCCTGAAAATGGCTTTCACATCAGACAGGCAGGCTGTGGAGCACTGAGTTGCCAGCTTATGCTCTTGAATGCATGGCCATGAAAAAGCCTTTGCCCCCGAGGCCATGAGAAGAGGGTATAAACGCAGTCTCTCTAGTTTTAGGTGGTGGCCAAGATGCCTGAGCCAAGGTGAATGTCTCTGTATCACCGTACCCGGCAATGAAGGGACAAGCCAGCCTGCCGAAGTGAACACTGGAGCTGGCTTTACCCAGCCTGGCTGCTGAGCTACCGGGGTTCAGTCCAGCCTGTGTAACACCTACTCAGCCAGAAATTGCAGTTATTAAGAGCAGCATGAGATGTCATTAGGACATAGTTGGGAGCATCCCTTCCACTCAGGCAGGGGGGCACGATTCATACCAAAGTGATCAAAAGATTCTTTTATCTCGTTCCAAGTGTGGCAAATCACTAGATGACCTGCCATGTATAAATGATATATTTTATTTAAGTTTTCCCATCGATTGTTGATGCTCCTGATGTGAGTTGTTTGCTGTTGCTTCCTATAGAGTGTAGCAAACTGTAAATCAAATAGTCAGGTTTTACAGAATCACAAATCCATGAGGAGTTTAATTTGTGCCCTGAAGGGAGGAGCAGCCACTGGCTGGACTGCTTGTGAGTGGAGTCGTTAATAGTTCATCGGTAACCATTAAGCAACTTGAAAATATTTGTCCTTTGAGAATAACCTGACCTTTGCTGCAAGGAAGAGAAAGGGAGGAGGGAGGGGGAAGCCTGGAGTAGCAGGAGGATAAAAATGTCATTGAAATTGAATGTTGCCATTAGAAATTTAAGGTAATTTTTCACCAGAAAATGTAATAAAAGTGTATCTTTGCTATGTCTTTTGAAAACACTTGAGATTGCAGTTTTATTGAATACAAAGAAATTAATTTTGGTTCATAAACATTGTCCGGTTACAAGGCAATAATCTTTTTGGTGGCTATTTGTTTAAATTTAAGGAGGAGGGACTTGAGTAAGGCTTTAAGAAAGAATTTGAATTTAACATTAAAGCACGAGTGGAACTTGCTGACTCGCACCAAATACAGCCACCAGTAGTTTAAGTCATATGCAAAGTCCTGCATAATTAATTCCATATTGACAGCCGTGGTGATTTAAGTCAGAAAACAACCAGTAGCCCTGCACATCTTTCCACAGCCACTCTAGTGCTGTTCTTCAGGGACTTTCCTCCACATTAGTCACTCTGGGCCCACTTAATCTTTGAGCCTTTTGCTGAGATTACCGAAATGGTGAGCATGCTCTGAACCCAATTTGACACTGCAGAGTTTTGAACAATAAGAAGTTTTGGTTGTTGGTAGTCTGAGATAGTATGTGTAGTAATTCCAGGCTCAAGTTAGTGTTCCATTGCCTGTCCCCGGGAGGGAATTTGGCTGAGATAACTGGTTAATGACAGTTTTAAAAGATGACTTAATGAGGAATCGAGAAGGATCTAAAATGTTCTCCTCAAGAAGGGGAGATTTTCCTCTAGTTTTAGGTGAGTTGCAGAAAGCTTCATGCAAAATACAACAACATGTTCCTAGTATTGCCGTTGCAAATGCTGAATTGATTTCACTTGTGTTAGTATATCTTACTGTTTAAGCAGAAGATACCCTGTGCTGAGAGAAAATATCAAGAGTTCAGTGCCTTGCTCTTTGAAGGAACAGGCTACAGACTCAAATAGTGGAAGAAATATGTGGGTTTGTATGTAGGCGATTTGCCTTAAGGCTTCTGTTAGGAGAGTCTCGCTGGTGTTTAATAAATCTGCTACTGCCAGAGAAGAACTTTTTGTTGAAGTCACCAGAAGAAACTTGCCCTGAACAAGTTTGAGGTCTACATCTCAGCATTTTCATTATATGTTTTGTAGATGCTGTGTGTATGTGAAGTTGCCTGCTGGTCTAATTGCCTTCCGTTCCCCCTATCTCCCCCAGTACTTGGAAATAAATAACGGTGGGAGAACTTGCTTGGGCAGGTTCAGTTTATGGACTTCTCTGAGATTTGGCTTTGAGCTGTGAAATGTCGTGCTGGATTTAACTAACACACGAGTAAGCCAATGATTATGATTGCAAAGTTGGAATATAAAGTATTTGAACATCCAGGTAGAGGAAGGTGGCAAAAATTATGCATGCTGCTTTGCTTACATTGATATTACTTGATGATTAAACCAGATTATTTCTGAGAATAAGAATTCTGGCTGGCCTGGAGTTTTGAGAGGTGGACTAAATCTCCTAATTAGTAGCTTACTACAAATATGCTTGGAAAGTTAGCCCATTGCTTAGGTTGTGCATATATGAATATTAAGATAAAAGATTGAAAGATGATAGCATTATGGAAATTGAGAGATCCTTAAACTGCTTGCTGAGCGAGCATGAATCCTTTCTGTATTTCTTTGTATTTAAAAATAATTCTTTTCAACACCGTGATTTGTACTCTGGCCTGGTAATTCATTAATGTATTTTTATTACATTTAAGCATCTTGGGTATTACAGTTAAGCTTTTCTTTCAGTGTATTACTATAAAGGAGTTAATAGCGTGAAAAATGTGTGTTGTCTAGAAACTGCCCAGTGCTATTTACATGCCTTCTCTCTAAAAACAACTGTTCCGGTTTTCAGGTCATCACTGTAAAAATGATGTTTACTTGGGGCTAGAGCTGTTTTTTCATAAATTATGTATGAGCGTGTGCGGTGACTTTTTGCACCTACAAGTGAGTTTTATGAACTTACTTTTGCAAATGTGTTACCTGTTTGTTAAAGTTGCTTGCCCCAGACTGTTTCCTGGCCGCTGTTAAAAGCGCTTGCTAACGGAATGGTATATCTTAATCCAATATGCTTTGCTACCTGCTTCAAAACAGGTGAGTTGCCTGGATATCAAACAGTAGTAAATTCATAAGCAATTTGCTGTACTTTGCTCTGAAAATTTTGCAGTGCATTGGTTATTGCAATTGTGCTGGCTATATTTCCAGTTCTATTGAACTTCAGCGAGTAAGGAAAGCCTAAAAGGGACAATGGACAATGATACAATGACATTTTAGCACTCTCTGTTGTCAATGTTGACTTGCACGTTTTCCAAAAAAGGAGATTATGCAAGACCTTTAAGGGTATTATGTGTGCTTCTTGTGGGGTGCCTTTAAGAAAAACAACCATTAAAAAGTGTGACATAAAAAAAAAAAAAAAATTCCACATTATATTTTCAGAAGCCTAATTTTGGGATTCTCTTATTTTTAGAATTACAATATAAAGTTTGCCTAGAAGAAGGTAGATGCTACAGTAAATCTATCTGCTAAGTACAAAATCCTTTTATATTTTCAGAAAAAAGCCAAAGGCCAGCTCCTGTTTGAACAGATTATGTATCATCTGGACCTTATAGAAAGCGACTACTTTGGATTAAGATTCATGGATTCCGCACAAGTGGCGGTGAGTAGCAGTGCTTTTCTTTTTTTTTTAAGCAACATTGAATTATTTAAATCTTAATATTGACAAAAATGCTATGAGAAAGCTGCTTTTCTGACTTAAGTTTTGTGGAGAAGCTCTGTGGTGTGACCTTGAGCACTCTAACATATCACAATGCTGTGGTCTCTTCCTTTCTTGCCTTTCACTCGTTCCTATCACACCTTCTGTCGTCATTAGGCAGGCTGGTCCAGTAGGACCCCAGAGCCTGGCGCGTCACGTAGAAATTCTGGATGCTGCTGGTGCAGAGAGGAAGGGGAGAATAGAGTGCCTGCTTGGCCCTTCGTTGCTCTATGGAGTGGAGAAAGTTTTCTTTTGCCAATGCCATCAACTTTCTCGTTAGCAAAAGTCATCTTGTTAATGTCTGCTTGGGAAGTAATCTTGGCAAGAGGGGTGATAATACCTTTGATTTGCTCAAATCAGTTGTGACTCAGACCTGAACTAGAAATTTTTGGGACGATATAGGTGTGTTTGTGATTACCAGAAAGTTTGAGTAGAGGGTTCCTGCAAGCCTGAGTTTTTGTGAAGTTTATTTTGTGTTTGTAAAAATGTGACTGGTTTTGAGAACAGAAGCAGAGCATTGTTTGTCAGAAGCAGCCACAGTTCTTCCACTTGTGGGCTGGGTAGTTTTATATAGATACTTCTTATGGCTGAGTACTTAATCCTGCCCACCAGGACAGCTGCAAGTTAAGTGAGGCATTAGACAAGGAATGGATTTTTGTCTCTGTCCTGCATCCCTGTAACTTAAACCTGGATTCATTTATCCCAGCACCCCCAGGTAGAATGAGATCTGAGTTTTCATACTGTGTATGTCAATCTTACTTGTTAGATGTGTGACCTGATTTTTTTTTTTCTGTTTCAAGTCCACTTCAGAATTGTTTCATGATTAGGATGTCAGAGTGGAAGCACAGACAGTTGCTGCTGAGCTAAGTACCTGAATTGTTTGAGATCAACATACAAAATGGAGGCAGTGACATATATTCCTTTACTTCTGTGAGGGTGTATCTCCAGAACAATTTGAAAGTGACAATCTTAATTGTTACAGCTTTGTACAATGGCAGAAAAAACTCCCCAAGCTTGAATCTTTGAAAGATGCTGACAGGTTTGGACACAGTGTTGCCTACCCCAAAGCATACTTAAAACCTGATGTCTTCTTTTCAGAACAGTTGCGATCGAATTTTATGCTTAGCTTGTAATTGTGTTCAGCATCTGAAGCAAACTTCATGACTAGTGGGATTAGCTGTTGCTGCACTGCAGTTCCCAGTAGTGAAAGCGTTCTCAAACCTCTTGCAGAGCAGAACATTTAACACTAAGGAGAAAAAGACCTGTACACTAACGGGGGGATGTCGTTCAGAGCTATGCATACCTCCTACCAACAGAAGTTAGAAAACAGCCCATTGCATACTGTTTTATGTTGATAAAAATCACGTCAGCTGTGTTAAGCATGTGCAGTCTAGGATGCTGAGTATCGACAGTGAATGACTCCGTTTCGTTTATCTTTTTGCTTCAGGAAAAAAATGATCTATATGTTTTATATATCCTAACTCAATTTCTGCCATGTGGCTTCTGAAATATTTCCATGTGCCTCTAGAATCTCAGAGTTCACAGTGGCTTAGTTATAACTGGTGAAACTATCTCTATGGTAAACTTTTTTTCTTCTACTCTTCTGTTAGCAAATAATGTCATTTCATCTTGAAATGGGGAAATAAGAGTTAATCTTTTCTGCCTCAGCAGTGGGTTATGCCTTGCTTTTGTCCAGCAAACTGTTACTTCCAGTCTAGACAGCATCTGATTGAGTATTTGATACTGCACAATCTACCAGGTACAAGCGATTTTGAACTTAGTTTGCTTCCTTTTCTTAACTATGTGTGACTGAAAAGAGGCAGAGCAGAGATAACAATCTCTTTAAACTGGACTTTAATGATACACCCTGTATAACAAGGCAGAAAAGACTGCGTTTTGCCAGAAGAGCTGAACACAACAGCCAGAGATAATTGCCTTAAGAAATTAAGAGCTGTTGTGATGGCAGTGGTTCTTGCAAAGAGGAGCTGGTACATTCTGTCAGAAACCAAATCTGCGGCTGGAAACGGAGACTGAGACTGAGACTAATCAAGTGACTTGTCAAAGATTATTCAGGAGACCTGTTAAATAAACAGGGTAAGAATCCAGTCCCTTACTGTGGACAGAATTGTCTGCTGGCTCTGAAGGAGATAATCTTTTTGCTACCCAGTTCAAATCTGAGTATATTGCCTTACTAGCTAGGTGCACCTGATGACATAAAAACACTGGCAAACTAGCAACATGTAGTTAAATAAATTGAGAAATTCCCTGCTTGTTTTAACTACAAGTGCGTTTTCATTAGTTGTATTTTGAACAACTGAAGGATAGCTGCTTTTTTTTTTTAATTCCTTTGAGCTGCTGAAGCGATTAGTAGTTAGGTGTTTGAGTTTATGATGTACTGGGGAGAGGGGGGAACCCAGGTAATACAAATGCTTGCTGACATTTTTGATTTTAGGATTCAAATACTAGCTGCTTTAAAGCAGTTATTAAAACAATTAATGAAGTGAAAGAATTGTCACTTTCATATGATTTCTATGTTCATTGCTAGTCTGACAGTTAGGAATAGATTCCTCCCCCACCCCCCTGCCCCCCAGTAAGAGGCAGGAGATATCAAAAGGAGTTATTTGCCAGCTTGTCCACCGTGTATCACAGTTGGACTGGTAGCCAAGGGAAAAGGCTGTTGTTAATTCGAGTAACTTCAGTTCAGGCTGACGATGAACAGCACAGCATGTCCAGTGACACAGAAGATGAAGATTGCTGTTAACTTGTTGGGCTGTTTGGCTTTTCCTCTAGAAATGCTGGGGAGATGTTTCTAGTAGGGAGGCATTGAACACTTCACATGTGGCAAACTTCCAGTTCTAACATACAGGCTGCAAGCATCAAATACATGCTCTTCCTAATGGGATTGTACAACACATTGGTTTGTTATTCTGTCAGTTTTATCTAATGTAGTGCTTAATGCTGAGAGTTGTTTGTATAGCATTGCACTGAGTATGCACCCATTAATTCCATGAAGTGCAAGACCAGTTTTAGCCTTACTATCTCACCAAAAAAACTCCTCCTTTACCCTGCCTCCTTGAAATGTTACTGAGTTGTTGGGGGGTTTTTGTGTGTTGTTTTGTTGTGGGTTTTTGTTTTGTTTTGTTTTTTTAATTCCTGAAGAAGTAAACTGTTTTAGTCAGGACTTCCAGTACTCTATACAGTCTGTTGTTCCTATTGCTTTTTGTTTAGCAAACTTTATCTCTGGATTTTAGCAGCAGGCTGTGCTGAGCAAACTCTCATCAAAATGTAAACTTTTTGCCAGGTCCCCTTGAATTCCATTTTAATCACTTGGAATAAATCTTAAGTTTCCTGATGTCTGTGTGGGTCCGTGCATGTGTTTGTTTGGGGTTTTTTTGTTGTTGATTTTTTTCTTCCTTCCCCTCCTTTTAGAAGCAGTTCTGTTTCCCTTCTTCCACACACCCCCTTACCACTTAGACGGAGCTGCTGTAGGCAAGAGCTGAGCAGAGTAACACGCTATCAGTGCTTGTCGTGGGCCTCTCAGTTGCCTTCCCGTGGAATGTGGAGGAGATGAGAGAAAACAGGAGGGAGGTGAAACAGGCATGCACAGCCAGTCCTGGAGCCTAGAAGTGGCGCGCTCTGCCATTCCTGTGTCTAAATCACCTGCCAGCCTCCGAGTGGGTAGTTGGAATATTTTTATGGTGGAGGAAGGAGTAAGTAGATTGGCTTTTACAGCAAGTGAGTTTATGGAACAGGAAGAAAGATTATATCATTTTCTTAAAGAAACAAAAAAAAAATTGCTCAACTCCAGTGTAAGCAAAGTTGACATAACTATTTTCTTCATTCTTCCTTAAGCTTCCTGCTTTGTTTTAAAAATATATTAGATACATTTCAGATTGCTTTCTGTAGCTACTTTGTTTTAATAGGTAATGAGAGCATTTTCAGCTGTGCACAGCAGCAGCATATGGTTCAGTTGTTCTGATGTGCAGCTAATACATCAACCACTGCGTATGCTGGCTGTATTACAGGCTGAATTTACACACTGCAGAAGGCAGGGCTGCTCTGAAGACAGGAATGTGTTTGTGCTTGGCATTGCAACCTGAAAATACCGGTTCTTTCTCATACCCCTGTTGCTTTTCTGTCCTCCATGGGGCCCACTGTGAACTCTATGGCACATAGTTTAGAGAAAGGAGTGTTGCTAAGTGTGTAATTCATCTTATTAGTTGCAAGGTGACATTTGGGATTGATCCAATGAGGTGGTGTTACCTGGGCATTGTGAACTGTGCAGGACATGGAGTGCTAGGTAGTTTGCTCTGGCTGTTGAGTCAATGCAATTATGTTGAATAGGGTGCTCTGTTTACTGTTTAACTGAGTCACCTCCTTTGGAGGAGGGAGCTGTTCACTGTACACAACACTTGGAAGTAGGTCTCTACCGCTAGCTGTATGTTAGCTTTCCAGTTTATCTTCAGTTTCTGGTATGAACTCTTCAGCAATGGGAGTATATGCAGTTGTTTTGGGGAGCATGGCATATCCGTGTAGATGTTTCTCTCAACCTGCCATCTATAGCTTCAATTTCATGTGCTGTCGTATGCAGTGTAAGTGAAGCTTTTATTTTTGCTTCTCAGCTAGTATAGCTTATAATTAGCATTAGTAGGTGAGGCAGTAACTTCTGTCCTCCCATGTGACAATTGCTAAAATGTCAGATGTGAATAGGTTTTGGAGAATTAAGTAGAGCTGACCCTTATGTTTGGACATAGATAGTTTTGCTCTTGCTACTCTTGAGTCATCTAAAGAAAATGCTGAAAGACAACAAAATTTATTTTGTCTCTCCCCTGCCAGGCCAAGTGGACATCACAAGCAGCTGAGTGCCAGAGTCTCCAGCTATGATTTATGCCTCTCTGGCAGATTGTCAGTGACTGACCTACTAATGTATGAATTGTTTGTTTGTTTGGACAGGATGAAAATTTTAGTAAAAGTGGTTTGTCAGTACTTTTTAAAGTAGATAATGATTTCTTGAAGATTGGCTTTAAATGAGGTACGACAGGATGTTGCTGTTGTTCAAAACTGACATTTTGCATTACAAACTTTGAGTGAAAGGATCTTCAATGAGCACTCAGAGGCTATGAATTGTGAAAGGTTTGGATCAGATGGTTTAACAGACTGCTTGTTATTCCAAGATAATCTTCGCTAATGAATAGGGTTTTTTCCTTTTTTTTGTTCTTCCTGTGAGACTTTTTTTAATTGATAATTCAATGAAAGTAATTTATTTTTCAGCATTGGTTGGACAACACAAAAAGCATTAAAAAGCAAGTTAAAAGTAAGTGGCCTTTCTGTTTTCTATTGGGATCTCATATTGAACATACAGGAGGCACAGGGTTGAAATGGGTGGTGGGGGGCAATGTCCTGTGAGGGGTGACAAGACCTGGTGACAAAAACCCAGCATGGTGCTGCTGATTGTTTAATGACCTATTCCCTCTGTAGTTCATATTACTTTAGTCTAATGTCCTTAATTAAACATGTTAGAGGCTCGTTAATTATAGTTTAAATGGAGTCGAGGCAGCTGAAGATGCTTTAGTGTTATAGATCATTATCCTGACTATAGGAAAAACTTGTCTTGGAGCCTCTATCCCTTGTGTTAGGTCTACCAAGTCCTTACCTGCTGCACAAGGGTTTAGTATGGCCTGATTGTTTCAGTGGTGCATGCTTGGGTAAGCTATGACATCAGCTGATTTTTGTTTAGTAGCTTCCTTGCTCTCCGCTGTGGGAAGTCTTCAGGGATTTGTGGTACTGTGTTAATACAACAGAGGTTTTGGAAGCACTGAGAGAGAGAAAATTCCTCCTGGCAGATGCAAGAATCAGCAGAGCACTGCACATTTTAAAGAACTGTTAATCCATCCTTTTGCTGAATTAACTCTTTGGTTTCCAGAAAAGATGTTTCTTCCACAGGAGCATCTGTTAAGTCCCCCTAAGATATGGTTAAACTTCTGTGCAGTAGAGAGGTCTGAGTTGTCAGCAGTGGGTATTTCCAGAGCACTGAGGAGGCATTAGAGAGACCAGCAGAGTGCCTGGGGGTTTGGTCAACTACAGAGCCAAGATACATAGCTTGTGATAGATAGAGTCCTTAAATGTAGGGATTAACCTAGATTCATGTGCTCTTGGTGGGGCAATCAACTCAATGTGATATGACTGTTGGATCCACTTGTAATGTATAAAACCATTTTGCGTGTATATTTAAGTGTCCTTTCACCCTAATGTTTTTCATGCGTTTCCTCGTCACAAAGCAATTTCTACTTTAAGATCTTGTGATAGGACAGAGCCAATTTCAGTCAAATTTTGTGATGTGATTCTGTGTAATGAAAAAATAAGATGTCTCATCCAGTAACTGTTAACTGCTGTCTTGAATGAATTCTACTTCGCAGTTGGCCCACCATACTGTCTGCATTTTCGTGTAAAGTTTTACTCATCGGAGCCCAACAATCTACGTGAAGAGTTAACAAGGTAAGAGGGATTTTGTGTGAGGGAGAGGTACCCAAATAAGGCCAGGAAAATGTTTTTGTGGTATTCATCTAAACAGTTGTATGATGTTTTGGAGAATTCCTTAGAGCTGCTTGCTTACTTGGCTTTTTGTAAAGGTTCCTAGTGTAGCTCTCATGAAACAGATGAGCTCTAATATAAAGAGATCTATGTATTTACTATATTACTTGATGCACCGTTTTTCATTAGGCAATTCTGGCAGCTGATCTGAGTAGCTTATACACAATGGACAGAGGTTTTTACTGAAGAGAACAGGCATCATTCCTCTTTCTTTATTCTTAAGCTGCATTTAGTTTTAACTGTGTGTATTCATCCTGTCTCTTTAGGCAGAAAACTGTTGAATAGCAAGTTAGAGCTCCTCTTTGGCAAAAATAAGTTAACATTTCATTACTTCTGTGGTCTTTGTGATGCTTATGGAAAGGGAAAATAGTATTTTACTACCATGTTGAGATGGGAGTTGACAGTACAGTATGTGTAAGATTGTAGTATCAGGTGAGCAGCAGTTTCTCTTGATTGAAGCATTTACAGATCTGCTCAAAATGCTGCATTTCATGTTAAGACATACTTGGGGTGCTTTGAAAGAGAACACAACCTACCATCTGTCAGTAGTATAAACCTGTTGTAAAAGGCAATGTTTCTTTGGGTTGTCACCACTGCCGATGGTCCATTTCAGAGAGAAAATGAAGTTGTTATGTTTTCTTGATAGCTGTAGATGCTTCATACACTCCGCCATTTCTAAGAGCATGAAGTGCATTTGTTTGTTGTTTAGGTTTATGTCTGTGCAGATCTTCGATCTGTACTTTAGCCAAATCCCTAGGAGTGCTACCAGGAAGATTATAGTAGCATTACCCCTTACAGCCATATGTACCCTGTGCAGCTTCATACTTACATGTGGTAACATAATGTTATAACTGCTTGTCTCTAATGTTTTCCTGCTAGTCTGGGAAGAATGTTTTACCTCCCAGTTCATGTTTCTGAATAAACATTTAACTGTCTTTAAAAATAGTAATGATAGACAGAATTCGGACCCACATCTGTATCTACCGCTATGAAAAATTTTCAGCCATCCTGACTGAGTTCTGCCAGTCGGACCTTGCTATACAGGTTTTAGCAGGGCAGACCTGAAACCTGAGGGCTTTTAAACCCTGTCTGTCTGCTTAGCTAATCCCCCAGAAAAGGAAAGCAGCATGTCTCTCTTCTGTCTCAAGACAATTTTATATCTTAAAGAAGCAGTTGGAAGGGGAGTTCTGCTATGGGTTATAGGTGTCGCTAGCAGGGGCTTTCCAAGGGTTCCACCTTTACTTTCTGCAGCAGGAGACCCAGCTGGAGCCACTTTTCAGCTTCAGCAGGTGCAGCTTGCTCATGTTTTCTGCCAGTTTCCCATCAGATGCCACCAGAGGTCGTGTAACACAGCCTAAGCATGGGAAGTATGCTTGAATTGTTTGCAAGTGTTATGTGGCTGATAAGCACAGACTGGTCACACCTACTATTCACTGGAGGCCTGTGCTCATTCTTTTGGTATCTAGGGTCAGTACCAAACAAATTTATTCCCCGTATAGGGGCAAGCGTTCAAAAGGCTTTGGATAATAAATGGTTTGACAAAGTATTTGTGGATTCCCAAAGGACCTGCCTCCACCTGTTTCGTGTCTGTGTACGTGAGTACGAGGAGACATGGGCACATGTTGAAAGAGAAGCATTGTCTTTGGCTGTGTGCTTAAGCTTCTGTTCATCTGTAGTAGAATTCAAACTGGGTGCTGTTGCAGATGCCATGTTTTAGTTGATGAGGCTACTTCTTCTCTTGTTAAAGGAAAGCTGTGTGCCGTAATGGAGCAAGAGGGCTACCCTTTGTGGGTATTGGACCGGAAGGATTGGTATTGCACACCAAAGGGATAGGAGCTTTCTATTCAATATTTGCCCAATTTCTAAGCAAGGCAGTGGAGGAAAGCTGGCTCTGAAGAGTAAACAGGTTGAAAAGGCTGCAGCCTCCTGTTTATTTTTTTGCCACTTTGCAGTCAGCTTTCTGCGTTAGATTTTAACTAAGCAATCCATATTAGGAATATTTCTTTCTGAAAGACTCTTATATATTCATTCTCTTATGGGATCAATATGTATATGAATAATGAAGAAAATGTGGAAAATACAGGTTGTTCTTTGCCCAAGTAAGGTCAGAAGAGGAAAAAAAAATTATACTTACTTAGATATCTTATTTCTTTTTCCATGCAACACTGTAGTTCAGCTTGCGACAACTAGCTTTGGGTTTACTTCATTTGAAATGTGTGCAAAGCATGTAAACGCAACTGATAAAGCCTTGAAGGATCACAATGCAGTTTCTTCGGTTTTGAAAACCCATGTAAAGAGTAGAAAACTTTTTTTTTTGCAGGCTCTGACTTCCTTCTGTTGGCTGAGTGAACTACATTGGAAGTATTAATCAATGACTTTTACTTCTTATTTAATCCTACAGGTATTTATTTGTTCTGCAGCTGAAACTGGATATTCTTAGTGGAAAGTAAGTACTCCAAATAAACAGCCTTTTAAACAATTACCGTGTATTTAGCACAGGATTTATTAAACTTATATTTGGATAATTAGTAAGTCTTGCTAAGTAATGTAATGTTTTTTTTTTCTCTAAAGTATTACTTTTCTATGCATGAATAGTAGCAGAGGAATGCTTAAATAACTTGCTTATCTCATGTTAACTTGTTGAAAATCTGCTAATCCTTTTTCACTTCCTTATCCCCAACATTTGCAGTTTCTCATTGTCAGGTGTATGAGTTGCCTGCTAAACAGTGTCAGCTAAGGTTTTAACAAGGCATTTCTCTTGTGGCAGGCTGGAATGTCCTTTTGACACAGCCGTCCAGTTGGCAGCTTATAACATGCAAGGTGAGTAGGTACAAGCAGGGAAGGATGGAGTTGCATGAACAGCTTTGTGTACTCTTATTACCTCGTTCAGTCTGTCCTTGTTATATCCAGAAAACAGGTTCTGTCCAAATGTTAGCGATCCAGTGTGAAACACAGTCTACCTTTCACTGCAGTTTTGCTGAGAGCATATATAAAAAATTACTCGATTCCTCAGGAAACAGAACAAGGAGATTCTGAATATAAACACTTTCCCCTAAGCTTGTTTTCTTGGGTGCTTGTGTGCAAACCTGTCCAGTTTTCACATGAGCTATAAGGTCTGCAGTTTTCCTGAATTGCTTTGATGTAGTAACACAGTTCACTTTATTTTCATTGTGTAGTTTCTGCCGTGTGTTTTCTGTGTTGTACAGATCGGGTACAAAATTATTTTGGTTCTGCACTCAATTGAGAAGTTCTGTACGTAAAAACCACCAGCTTTTGACTTCAGGTTATTTGTAGAAACATGTTAGTGCTCCATGTCTCATGCTTGTACTTGAGCGTTTGTTGTTGAACTATATTTGTTGGTGTTTCAGATCTTTCTTCAGCCAGAAGAGGTGACATGCTATATTTTTTTTTCTCAGCTATACAGCACTGTGTTTGAGTCAGCTGAGATTCTTATTAATGAGTTGTCTTTACTTTTTGGTTCCAGCTGAGACTGCAGCATCCATGGCTTCTCTGAGAGCTGTGGTCTGACCTTCAGTTGCTTATATGGGTTGTACATCACTAATCTTCATGGCCAATGTCTTCTGTTGTTTGGATAAGGCTATGACCTTAACGAACATGAAGTTTACTGTGCCTTCAAGCAGGGGAACCCGCAAAAGAAAAGAGGGGAGGCTTGATGTTTTAGAAATGTCTGCTAGAGTAGGCTTTTGGGGCCTTATTGGAGGACACAGCTGTATGGTCTTGTTCAACCCAGTTTATGAGTCTACAAAAAATCCCAGAACCTCTGCTGTAAAGCCCTCTTCGATGAAGAGGGAATTTGGAGGTGTGCCATGCATTTGTGCTGCACAACATTAATCTTATAAACCAATGCATTGTTGTACTTGCATTCCAGGAGTTAGGTAATAGGGCTAAGTCACTGAGATTCTTTCTCTTACTGATATTTTCCAAAACACATTCTGTTCTTCAGGCAGGAACTACTAATGTCTCTGATCATGTATATATGTAGAGAATTGAGATTAAACTGTAGAGACACCTGCCTTTTTAACCTGCTCTTTTGTGTGAAAGGAAAACAGTTAGAATACATTCCATAGTTAAAAATATTAACATTGTTAGAGCCTTAAGATACAGGTTCAGTGAGTAAGTTTTTGGAAAACCAAAGTGATCTAATTAGGCCATATATCGTTGCTTTTTGTGCTGGTCTTTTCTTTCCTTTCTCCACAATGAGGCCCGTAGCAGGGCTTTAATCTTACTGTCTGACAGCTGTGTACTTTTATTTAAATCAGCTGGAACCTAAGCTGGCTTTGACAGCATTCCTTTCAACAGAGGCAGGCGTTTTAGTGGGAGTAAATTATTGTAGAACTACAGGCTTCCTCAGTCAGCATTAAAAAAAAAAAAAAAAAAAAAAAAAAAAGAAGAAGAAAAAGGAGGAGGTGAAAAGACTGTATTATTATGTTTGCAGTGTTCAGAAATCCAAGAAACAGGTTTTTAGATCATATGTGGGTTTTGTACCTGTGGAATACTGTGTGCATTTATTTGACTTTTCCAGGTCTTCCCAAAGACGTCACTATTTTTTTCCTGTAGTTTCTTTTTTTCAGACTGAACAATTATTGGCATGCATCAGACACCCAAGGTGCAAGTTAAAGAATTATTCCTAATTTTTTTGATATGAACTGAACATGAGGAAGCTGCTTGAAATCAGTAAGAGGAGCAAATGCTTAGTGACTCTGAAAATCAGGGCATTTTTATAAAGGTTTCTAGCTGTGGATTTCAGCATTTTAGGCATACATCAGTCTTTAAGAGCTGGACTTGTTAGCATCTGTGGAAGTAGGAAGTTGTGCTTTTCATGTGGCACACCCATTGACTAGTATGTTCCAGTATGCTCTCTAAATAGCATCTCTTATTGTCCCTCTTGAGCAGGCAGCAGTGGACTAGATGAGCCATTTGACTGACCCCATAGGGCATTTATTATGTTCTTAGATGGAGAGGGGAGAGACAAATAACAACTGCATGATTGTGCCGTGACACAGAGTAATTTTAGCAGGACAGGGGGGTTTATAGTCATAACCCCAGAAACTGATTTTTAGAATGGACAACTAGATCTATGAAAAGTGTCAGAACTGTTTTTGCTTTTTACAAATCTCAAGAGATTTTGGTTTAAGAACTTAAGGCAAAATTCCTTTGTAACTTTAGTCAGCTGTCATCTCAGTAGAGACTTCAGTGATAAAAATATTGAAAACTTTCTGCAGAAAAGAAAAAAGGTGTGTTTCAAGGATGTTGATAACGTTCATTTATATGAAGATTGTTAGGGAATATATCGATAGCACTCCGTAAAAATTAATGCAAAGCTTTTGTGCAGACGTGACCATTTGTTCAGCGTCCATAATTTCCCTGTCAAAAATGGTGACACTTCAAATACTGGGAGGACTGGAGGAGAAGGAGCAACACAAAAAGAAATTTAGTATTGTAGATAAACTAGAAAAATACGTAGAAGTTCCTGTTAATATCCACTGTGTTTATTAGGAATGTTGCTTGACAATGCTGTTCTTTTGTAGCTGAACTTGGAGACTATGATCCTGCTGAACATGTCCCTGAACTGGTGTCTGAGTTCAGGTTTGTTCCCACTCAGACTGAAGAGATGGAGCTAGCCATTTTTGAGAAGTGGAAGGAATGCAGGTACTAGATCTTCCAGCACTTGCTAACCAGCTGCTAGCACTGATTTGTCTGTGAAGAGAGTGTATTAAAAAGATGCTGCTAACGCTTCTTCTGTGGTCTTGTTCAGAAACATAGTTCTAATATGATTCTGTCATATTTGTAAGAGGATATAACGTGAAAAAGGAAGCTTTTCAAAGGTCTGAGTAAAATGATGAGGTACAGAATCTCAAAATGCAATAATTTTTGCAGCAGCAGCTTCAGATTAAAACTTAGAAAAGTGACCTAGGTATTCATGAAAGCGAACAAGTGTCAGCAGTGTTTACATTTTTTACAAGCTTTCAGGAATTTCTTTTCCTCTTTCCTCATATACCAGTTTTTCCTTTCTATGCTTCTTCAGGCATCTACCTAACAGCAAAAAATTTCTTTCAGGGGGCAAACACCAGCACAGGCTGAAACTAACTACTTAAACAAAGCTAAGTGGCTGGAAATGTATGGTGTAGACATGCACATAGTCAAGGTATGTTTAACCACAGCATGATGACCTTTGGAAATGATAATGTTAGCTTTGTCCTGCATTTCAACACTGGTTTTGCTTTGAGTGGGGGGCAAAAAGGCATACTGTGCTCATCTAAACTGTGTAACAAGTGATCTGGCTTTGCATCAGCATTTGACTTTATAGTATACGTTTCTAGAAGGTACAACTTTAGTCCAAACATATCTGCTCTGTGTTAAATATGTGATTAGTGTGGCAATATGTACTGCAGTTTGTATTTAGACTAAGAGCTATGTGAAGATTATAGTAATTAAATTAAAATTGGCTGGGGTCCAGTCGGCTACCAACTGAAAAACTATGAGTAAAAGTAGATCTCCTGTGGAGAAGGAAGTGCAGAGAACTGCCCAAGGAGGTCCTTATTATGCAGACAAATCAAGAAATTTTAATTTTCCAATTTAGTCAGCTTTGTCGAAGGGGTGCCAACCAGAAAAATCCATTGCATGAGATCATTGAAACACAAGAGTTTTGTTGTATAAAATAAGTACGTATGTGTTTAATTGTAACACTGGGCAAATAAACTACGTTAATCACTGCAGTCATTTGGATAAAGGGTCGAACACCAAAATGAACATAATCTTTATTTTGTGGCAATTAGGCAAGAGACGGCAATGATTACAGCCTGGGACTAACACCTACAGGAGTTCTTGTCTTTGAAGGAGACACAAAGATTGGTTTGTTTTTCTGGTAAGCGCTCTGATTGTACATTAAAATATGTTTTAGGTTTTTATTCATTTGTTTCTTTTGCACTAGCCAAAAAACATATTTTGGGGCGATATGAGAGCACCGTGAATACTAGGTACCTGCAGAAATATCCTGTAGCTGGTATATGTTTTCATGTTGTCCAAAAATATTCTTCTTTTAACATTGTTGGTTGCTATGTTGAAAGGCTGTGTATGTGTAACATGCTAGAGGCATAGAGGAATAACTTTGAGATGGTTTGATGTTTTTTTTTTTTTATTATGTGTTTGTTGTTATATTTTGCACTAGATTGCTTTGAAAATAGAGTATGCACCCAGCCAGTGAAATGAAGCTTCTTCAGGCATTTTAGCCAAGTGTTACACCTTACTGTTGAAAAAAAGGCAGAAACAGTAGTACTAGTGCAGGTTTTACATATAATGTCATCCGGGCAGGCTTTTTGTTAAGAAAATGTCTCTTTGTGCCCAATAAAGGGCAGAAATGTCCCTTTCTGCCCATCAGTTAGGACTAATTAAAAACAAACAAACCAAAACCCCCAAACATACACACACCTCCAACCCCCAAACCAGATCTACATATATTCAGGAGATACAGAGCTTCATTTAGTTTTTCTGAACATGTCCTTCTTTGTCAAACATATGAGTAACACCCCATGGTTTCTTAGAAGCATTCTGATGAAATTTTGCAGGGCTTTATGTTATAAAACACAAGGTGGAGAATCTTCTAGCTAGCATACTTGGGTCCGGGTACACAGGAATTTATGGATTTTTAAGTCCTTTATTTTGTAGTTCCCATCCAGTCTTTCAAAACTATACATAGAAAGAGTAGGCAGATGATGAGGTGAAAATTGATCATATGAATAGTTAGTTTGGGTTAGCCCAGTGCACTTTTATAAACTTCTTAGAAAAATGCTCACTTTGTGGCTGAAATGTTATCCATGGATCTGGTCCCTGCCACAGAATTGATATTCTGGGTATTTTTTTGGCGAGCAGTGGGGGAAGTGGGGAACTTTGTGTCATGTCATGTTCATGTGTTCTCTTTGGCTGGGGTTTTCTGAAACAGAGTCATCATAGGAATTGATCTGGATACACTATACAGTGATTCACATTTCTTTAATAAAGCAGAATTATTTTGTCCTGTCTGTGTCTTTCTGAGTTCGGTTTTGTGGGCTTGTGGGAGACTAGGCAAGCAGGAGTATTTGGGTGGAGTTTGATTTCAGTTCAAGTAATTATTTTAAGTTCTGATAGAATTATCTCTTTAGAAGTTGCTGACTTCTTATCTTTAAGGTTTCTAATTACATGTTAAATTTTGAAATACATTAGTACCCACAGTACAATCAAGCCCTACTGCATGAACTTAGAGAACCCGCAAAAACAGAAAAAATAAAATTGGTAGAGAGGCTTGCACCAGCGCATTGCGCATACCTCTCAGTGAGTTATGAGGAGAGTTAGATGTAACCTGCTTTTTCTGTTCATCCTGCAGGCCAAAGATAACAAGGCTTGACTTCAAGAAGAACAAACTCACTCTGGTTGTTGTTGAAGATGATGAACAGGTAGATAACTATCTGTTCAGTTACATCTCAGGCTTCATTATACAGTACTAGTTTACATGTTCCTGATCTCTTTCTTGGATGCCTTGCAAGATTTTTGGTTGTGACTTGTGGGGAGGAGGGGAATGAAGGGACTTAAGTATAAAACAAATAGGCTCAATTACCTATTTTCTCACTCTGTTTTTAAAAGGGGAATACCTTGTGAAACTAGTGTAGGCCAGATAATTTGAAAACAGTGTGCATTGTGCAAGAATGTTTAAGAAAAGGCCATGTAGCACATTTAGTGGAATGAATTGCTTAGGAGGTGCCGGAATTGTTCCCATGAGAAGAAGTTGTTCAGAGATGAGATAATAAAAATGTGAGCGCTGGTAATTTGAGGGGATCAGATTTGGAAGTGAGACCATGTTCGCCTCATTGAGAAGTACCTTCCTATTATAATGATGTCTTTTAATTTGTAGTTATTCAGAGGTTTGACTTGTTAAATATATGGGCTCTAGCCCTTTCCAACTTCAGACAGTGGAGCAGTTGTTCGTTAAAGCTTCTGAAAAGGTTGATTTTCCTGCCTAAAACATTTTTTTAAAATCTACATTTCGGTATTCATAAAAACCAAATTTTGTTTGGCTTGCATTGTGTTGTAGCTTTGACTTATTCAAGCCCCTTGTAAATCATCAGTGTGCTTTGTGTGCTTTAAGGGAAAGGAGCAGGAGCACACTTTTGTCTTTAGACTGGATCATCCTAAAGCCTGCAAACACTTGTGGAAATGTGCAGTGGAACATCATGCCTTCTTCCGGCTCCGAGGTCCTGTCCAAAAAAGCTCAAGTCGATCCGGATTCATTCGGTTAGGATCCCGGTTCCGATACAGGTCAGTATCATCTGTAATTTAGGACACATCTTCTGTCATTTCTTGCTTTTCTTGGATTATGCATGGAAACAGGAGAGAACCTGGTATTCATTCACCTAGGGCATATAGAGCAGTGGAACTTGCAAGCTGAGTTGCATTATTGGTTTTGTTAAATCATATGGATTTCCTCCCTGTATTTTTCTGATTTATCTTTAGGTGATTCTAGTCTGTGCACTAGGAAGCCAAAGGTTTCTCAGGGTTTATGTGCCTTACATAGCATATATAGTACTTTGTGTTTTATAGATCATTTCATCTTGAAAGCTCACCCTTTTTTAAATGAACCTTAGAGGATGGGTGATTGACTTGCACAGTTGGGGACATTGCAAGTCTTTTGACTCCTGAGTTCCTGACTGGGTGATGGCAGAGCTTCAGAAGCCTGAGACAACGCCCTTTCCATGTTAAGCGCTACCGGTGCACGTAACAGACTTCCAGATGGCATGTGGTCCCAGGCTAGGCTGCAGGATGCTGTCAGTTGCCCCACCAGAGTTGGTGAGGTCATATGGAAGGGGGTGGGGCATGACCCCAGGCAGTATGCATCTATTTTGCTTCCATTTCCAGCAACTGTAGCAATAGCGTCTAGTCTTGCTTCAGAAAAGATCAGTGGTACCAAGGAGTCAGCAGACAGGAGGCTGATGTTGCCTTGGTGGCAGAGTCTGGCCAAATTTGAGGGGGAAAAAAAGACTTGCCTGGGAACAAGTGCATCTAGATGCTGGTTGTTAGTCCTATTATCATCTTTCTTTATGAGCTTTAGCAAAATACCTTAAGCTTTACTCTCTCCTAGAATTTTCAGTCTCTCCCAAACCACACGTGCTGTGACCACAGAAATATGCAAAGGCAAATGTGCTTTTTCAGCAACTTAATGTTTAAGGAGTCATTGCTTCAGCCTTTTGTCTTGGGAAAATGGGGTGGAGATTATGATGTTTGTAAAACTCCGTCCCTTTTTTTGTGGAAGGCCTTCTGAGCTGTTAAGTTTGGGACTTTATTAATAGACTTGAGATCAGATTATTAAGCTATGAATTTAAAATAAAAATGTGATGTTTTGATGAGCAGTGTCCATGTTCTGTCATTAAAAATAAGTGATTTATTTTATGATTTTGTACTTTTACATTGCATTGTTAGTGGGAAAACAGAATATCAAACCACCAAGACCAACAAAGCCAGGAGATCAGCATCCTTTGAAAGAAGGCCCAGCAAGAGATATTCAAGACGAACACTGCAAATGAAAGGTAAAAGATCTTCCATTCTGAGGAGTATAATCCACTGTGAGAATCAAGTAACCGTATCCTTTAAAGGTTCTGTGTAGGAATTCTTCTGTAGCTGTTCGCCCTTGTCTTGAACTTTCAATATTAAATTTTCTTTGACTTATTTGGGAGACGACGCGTATCAGAAAAAGCTTGTGTCCAAAGCATGTCATTCTAGCTTGCCTAGCAGGTAAAACACCCATCAATATTGCACAAGCGGTATCTGAAGATGGAAAAGTTGGGTCCAGGAAACAGTGATGTATTAATGATAATATTTTAAATTTATGAATCAAGTTTGAAATTTTTGTGATTGAGAATTTTTTTCATAGTTCTTAGGAGTTGCACTCTGTTGTCACAACCTGACAGCATGCAATACCTTGTCTCTTATTCCCTCTCTTGCATAGGTCAAGCCTGACCCCTGTGCATGCTTTCAGATACTTGCTTAAACCCAACTGTGGTTTGCTCTTTGGATTTTTTTATTTTATTTTTTCCAGTTTAGAATTTTATTTTTCACACATTATACATGGATACATGCAACTTTTGCTCTTTTAGTTGCCTACTTTTAGACAGTGCTGGCCTATTTTTATTAATAATATACTTCATATTTAGCTGGTAACCTGATTACAAATTAAATTTTAATTAACACTTTATATTTTTGCAGCACATGCTGCTAAACTTGAAGAAACGAGGTAAGATGCATTCCAATATTTAAATTTTTCTTTTATGTTTGCCACCTGCACTTCAGCACGTGTGTGCAGGAGGTTATAAGATTAGTTAATGTAGAGAGTGATAACCTCTTAACTGTGGGTTGCTGTGGGTTTTATGTTTGTTTGCTGTTCATAGAAAAGCTCCTGTGTTGCTGTCACATAGAAGATTTTGCTAGATTGCTTACTAGCAGGCAAAGAGGTTTGTTGATGACTAGCTGTGATTCTTGCTGGAGATGTAGTTCTGTGTATTGCCATGTAAGGAGATCAGGTACAAGTACATGAGGATGTCTTTCTGATACCTGCCTACTCTGGCTATGATCAAGTGAAGATCAGACTCAGGGAAAATACAGTAAAATAAATATTTGAAATTTGTGGGTGATTCTGTATTCTGTACCGTACTTGCATTTATTTTTATATACTTTATATATTTATACTAAATTGTTCATGATTGACATGGAGAGGAAGGCCTCTTGGTTCTTTATTTCATACCTGGATTCTTTCTGCATGTGTAGGTTCATACTTGTTCTTGCAAGGTAAACACTGCTATGAATCTGAATCATACAGGTTTCATACCCTTCCTTAAGGGAAGAGAGGAACCCAGGCTAAAAAGAATTACCTGGTAGAAAAGGAACCAAGTCGCTCAGTTCTGGTTTCTGTCCTTTGCCTTAAAAACCTGTGAACATTGCAATGATCAGTTGCAACCAATTTATTTTTAAAGAGTAGATACTTGTAGATGTTAAGCATTATGAGAATCAGGAGCTGGGTAAGGAATGTTGGAATAACGCTTCAAAACAAAAGGCTTAATACAGCCCCACGTTTTCTGTTTGTAACAGCAGGGTCGTTTCCTGCACGAGAGGGGGAGAAGTCTAGGAAGTGTAGGGACAAGACTGCATGTTAAAGACAAAAAATTACATTTCCGACAAAATGGGTCTTTCTCCAGGTTTGCCTTTATTAACAACTCGGAGTTGGGCCACCACCTCAGTGAATGGCAACTTGCTTCAGCCCCCAGCCCTCCTTGTATAGGTATTCTGAAACATTACGTCATGTAAAGTCCACCTTTAGTTTCCCATGAGGTTGTTCAGTTCTCTATTCTTCTGGTGAACAAAGTGTCCATAAGTTTTCCCCCCAGTCAGCTAGTCCTTACCGCTCTGTCCTAGTTCTGCTCTTGATCACGTTGTCTGTTGGACCGTTTTGAGGTCATCATGTCATCCATCTTTAAACAGCCTCCATCTCAGTCACTCCCAGCAGACCCTTTCCAGATGTTCCATTTAACAATTTCTAAATTCTAAGAAGTCAGCCTTATAATCTTTAAAGCTTAAAACTTAACTTAAAAGTGCCATCTAATCTATCTTCATCTGTCTTTATCTACTAATTAACTGGGCCAGGGTCTTAGCCAGCCATGGTAAGGGCTATGCACGGGATAAATGAGCAATACCACACAGGATTATTTGAACACCTGCGTTCTCACAGAGGTTCAATAGTCTAATACCTTGTTACTTCAGTTCTTCTGTTCTACACAAAATCATGATAACGATTGAACCTTATTTCAGTAACATCATTTGTCTATAGGTAATCTTTAAAGGGGATCTTTCTATTCCTTAACACTCCCTTCTTTTGTTTTCTTAGCATTCCTGCTATTCTTACTTATACTTCTAGATTTCCCTTTGACAATTTTTCGTCATACTAGTAATGCATCCCACTATACATTGAATCACTACCAAAATACAAACAAAAACTACAGTCACAGGTATTATAATGACAGTAAGTTTCTTCACCCATAAAGCCAAATTTGGAAACCAAGAGGTAAGCCAGGAAAAGGTTTCAGAAAATCCCCAAGATGTATCATCTTTTTGAACCTGCTGCATTGTTGAACTAATCTCCCGAATTTTACGCACATCAGTTACCAGTTCTCCTGTCTGATCCATGTACATACAACAACTGACGTTCAGTACTGTACAGACTCCTCCTTGTGATGCTAAGATCATATCTAGAGCCATTTGATTTTGGATTCTCGTTCTTGACAATTCAGTTACCTCTTTTTGCAGGGTAAGTAATCCATGAGCGGTAACATTTGCCAATTTTTCAATTTCTCCTGATATGTTTAGGATAGCTTTTTCTAATTCACTTACTCCTAAAGATGGAATTAACCACTTTACAAAGGAGTGAAATCCTGTAGATCTTTCCACTGATGGATTCAGAATCCTTTTAACTCTCCCTAAATAGGTCCTATGCCATGTTTGCCTAGACACAGTCTTTGAATATATTTCGAAATCAGAGGACAGCACTCCTGAAGTGCAAATACCTTCCCAATCAAGAGACAAAGCCTTGTATGCTTTCTGTCCACACAACCGAAAAACTCCTAAGTCTTCAGGTGCTCACCAGCTCAATCGTAATCCTGATGTAATTGTTGTCGTATTTTGGCACCCTGCCCAATTTCCCACAAAGGTATGATTTTTGCATAGATTTTGATTATCGTGACTGGGAGGATAACATTGCTGCACGCAATGCACCTGTGAAAAATCTCCCTGTCTTGGCAAATTGATATCCTAAAGTTGTTCCTCATGTATTTCTGAAAAGGTAGTATTATACCAGTATCTTTTTCCAGTTCACAGATCTTGGGAGTGGCATGCCAATCAAAAAAAATCCCTGAGTCACTGTCTTTGGGAGAGCTACACAAATCCAACATTCCCTTAGATTTAAATTCTTTGTAAAGGATTTTAACAAAAAAACCATTAATATTGTCTTGCCAATCATTTGTTTCCAATATTCTATTTCCAATTATATTTCATTGTTTCCTCTTTTTTTCCAGGTGGGAATAAAGTTGGCAAACTGTGATACAGCAAGGGTCTATTTGTGCAGGAGACAGTTGGTTGAATTGGACTGGGTTGAGGCCAATGCCATGTATATACTGCGATCCTAAATTGATAAATAAAATGAGTGCGTGATATATAATATCTGTCAACACCAATCTCCATTACCGTACACTCCCCACATCTGATGATCATAACACCATGTTTCCCTTCTCTTCTTTGGATTCTATATGTGAATGTGGAATGCAGGAAAATACATTGGGAGGCCAAGGCTTTCGTCCCAATAGAGATCCCATCGCTTGGACCCACCATAACACTTGGTCCAAGTGTCCCATTTATTTTCAAGGTCAAACTGTACATTGACACAGAATTGCAAAGTATTTCCAAATGGATTGTTTCCCTTCTCAGTCTTCGGATAACTAGACGTAAGAAGGAATTTTCCAGGTCTTGCTTGATTCCCTATAACGTAGCCCTTGAGTTGCACAGCATAGTGACTATAGACAGTGTTGGTATCATTGGAACTGACATCTTGATACCGCAACACAAGTCTTACCCACAAGGTGCCACTAACGGCATAGGAAATTGAGTATGATACAATCAATTTAACATGGTCCGTTATTCTTCACAATCTTTCCGGACGTGAAAACGATGGATCCAATTCTCTTTCCCAGCAACCTTAACAGCATAAAAAAAAAATCAGTAACACAATAAAAGGTCCTTCCCATTTAGGCTCAAATATATTTTCCCTCTTGAAATCTTTTACATAAACTTTGTCTTCAGGTTGGATGTCATGGACTTAAATTTCAGGAGATACTCCCTGATACCAATAAGCATGATTTCTTAATTGAAAAAATGAATTCTGTAAATACAATAAATATTGCGTCACCTGTTTTTCTCCGTCTAAGAGACTAGTTTTTGCTGGTGTGCAGGTTCCAGGAACTGCAAGGACCTTCCCAAACAGGATCTGTGCCAGGGACACCCCAACTGGTTGTCTAGAATTTCTAATATCCGACAAAACTAAATTTAAAGTCTCAGGCCGTTTCAACCCTGTGTCTTTACACGCTTCAACTAATTTCTCTTTAATTGTCCGATTCATCCTTTCTACTTGTCCTGAAGATTCAGGGTGATAAGGAGTATGAAATTGAGAGAGAATGCCTAGGGCATTATAAACTTGAATTAAAATTGCAGCAGTAAAATGAGTACCACGATCAGAATCAATAACCTCTGGAAATCCATATCTAGAAATTAATTCTTTCAACAAATTCTTAACTACAGTCTTTGAATCATTTTTTTCTAGCAGGGAATGCTTCCACTCATCCAGATAATTGATCTAGAATCAACAACAAATATCCATACTCCATAGATTTTGGAATTTCTGCATAATCCGTTTGGAGTTTTTGAAAAGGAAAAGTAGAAGGTGGTCTTTTACCTTGTGACGGAGAGATTTGCACATTTGCATATCGCTTACATAGGTCACAAGTTCCACAAACCCTCCGTGCTGCTGCAGAAATTCCAGGTGCAGCCTGAAGTCTTTGAATCCTCAGAGCTATGCTCTCAGGACCTCCATGAGTTTTCTCATGAAACCAGTGGGTTAAGGGTAGTAAATACCTTTTTGGTAAGAGAGATTTGTTGTTTGAAGTCCATTGTTCTCCCTGTAGCTGGGCGTCTAAGCATTCCCAAGTTGTTTTCTCCTCTTCAGTTAAAGATTCATAAAGTTGTTCTATATTGGGTAGCCCGGTCCATTTATCTCTTTCTTGTGTCAAAGTCGTAATTAAATTACCTTGCTTTACAGCAGCTTTAGCTGCTTGATCAGCCAACTGGTTTCCTCTGGAGATGGCATCTTGTTTGTTAGTATGTGCTTTATATAATTATATAGATAATGGCTGTTTGTCGGGGCGACTGAATTGCTTCGAGAAGATCTTTAATTTGTGCTCTATGAGGGACAGTTTTTCCTGTAGAAGTGAGAAATTCCCTCTCTTTCCATAGGGTGCTCGTTGCATGACACACTCCAAATGCACATTTAGAGTCAGTATAAACATTTACCTTCTTTCCTTTTGCGTATTCGGCAGCCTTTGCTAAGGCGACGATTTCCGCTCCTTGCACCCCCATAGCAACAGGCAGTGGTTCAGCCAATAATACAGTTGTTTCTGTGGTGACTGCAAACCAGTAAATCACCTTCCATTCTCATAATACAAAGATCCATCAGTAAAAAGGTTCACTTCACGGGTATCTAAAGGTTGATCTCTCGAATCATCCCGTGGTTTGCTGGTGAACTGTAAAACTTGCGCACAGTCATGGGTATCTCTTTCTCCATGAATTGGCAAAGGCATTAAGGTAGCAGGGTTCGAAGTGTTACACCTTTCCAATTTCAAATTGTCTGCTCATAACAGTACTAATTCATAGCGATGTGCCCTTTGAGGTGAAAGTAATTTTTCAGCATATTCTTTCAGTAAGTTTTCCACCTCGTGGGGTACGCATACAGTTAGTCCATGACCTAAAACTATTGACCTGGATTTCTCTACCATTTCTGCAGCTGCTGCTATTGCTCTAATACAAAAAAGAGTACCTTTGACAACTGAGTCCAAAGAAGAAGAAAAATAAGCCACAGGCCTTTTGTGGGGTCCCAGAGTCTGTACTAAAACTCTTCTAGCGGTTCCTCCTAGTTTCATCACAGGACAATTTGAAGGGTTTAGAATAATCTGGGAGTCCCAAATCCAGGGCATTTAACAATGCTGTTTTCAGAGTTCGAAAAGCCTTTTCCCTTTCAGGACCCCAAGCAATGGGTTCTGTTTCCTCATTTCGGGTGGTCTCATGTAGCGGTTTTGTAATTTCACTAAACCCTGGAATCCATGGTCTACAAAATCCTACTTGTCCCAAAAACCCCCTAAGCTGTTTTTTTTGTAGTAGGTCTAGGCAGTTCTTGCACTCTTTCACGGTCAATTTCCCTTTTTCCTAGGCTTAATAAAAAACCCTAAATATTTAACCTTTTGCTGACAAAATTGCAGCTTAGACAGAGACACTCGGTGACCTTTCTTTACTAATTGTTCACATAAATATTTAATATCGCAGGTACAATCCTCCCATGTCCTACTTACAATCAATAAATCATCCACATATTGTACCAACACTGAAGCACAAGGAAATGATAGATCTCTCAAATCATTCCTTAAAATTTGTGAAAATATAGTGAGTGAACTTGTAAACCCTTGGGGTAATCTGGTCCAAGTTAATTGCTTTCTCTGCCAGGTAAAGGCAAAAAATCTTTGACTGTCTTCAGCAACAGGTATGCTGAAGAAAGCTCCTGTCGAATCCAGAACTGTATAATAATTTCCCCAAGATGGTATTCGGGTTAGAATCAAACTTGGATCAGGGACCACCGGGTGAGGTGATATCACATGTTTATTTACGGCTCTCAAATCTTGAACAAATCTATATTCGGGATCTCCAACAGTAATCGGTGTTTACTCACTGGTAAAATAGGTGTGTTATAAGGACTCCTACATTCTCTTAAAATCCCTTTTTTCCAGAGATTTCTTAATTTGTTTCTCTATGCTAGGGATTGCCTCAACTACTATAGGATATTGCTGAATTGAAGGGGGTGACCTTCCTTTTGTTTGGATCACCACAGGTTCTGCAGATTTTAACAATCCTCCTTCATCTCCAGAAACACTCCATAGTTCAGTTGGTATATCATTCAGTTCTCTAGGTATTTCCCTTATTTCTTTCTTTAATCTTTAACTGTGACCCAATTTTAATCAATTGCATTCCCCATGGAGTTAACGAAATACAGGTGCCAAATTCTTGCAATAAATCTCATCCCAGTGATGATACTGGTGAGTTAGGTGATATGACAAATCTTCCCCCCACCAATCATTCATTTAAAACAACAGGTAATGGTAGTGAGAGAGAGTTCTCGCTTACCTATTACCCCATTTATTATTACGGTTTCATCAGATCTTTATGCTACTTCAAAATTTAATAAAGACAGGGTAGCCCCTGTATCTACTAAAAAATCAACATAAATTCCGTTTACCTTTGTGGTGGTTTGACCATTTGGATCTACCTGGATTTTAGCCAGCTCCATGCACCTGGATCCCATCTTTCTCAAAGCTTTTTACTGTGAGTGAGGTCTAGTCGGTCTTTCCACAGGAATTCCCCCGTTGCCAGCTTGATTCACTGGTCTAAGCGGGCATTCACGCTGCATGTGTCCTAGATTGCCACAATAAAAACACTCAAGGATATTAGAATAAGAAGAAATAGGGATAGGAGGGCCTCTTCCTCTCATCCTCTTTGAGGAATTCCCCTACCTCTTCCTTTTTTGGTGAAAACTCTTGAGTAAGTGCTGCAGCTAACAGACTAATTTCCCTCTCTTTATCTTTAAGCTACTTTTTTCTTTCTGCCTTGAGTCTCTCCTTCTCCTGCTTCTGCTTCTCTTCATTACGACCATCGTATACAAAGGCAGCTATGCTAAGAATTTTTGTTATTAATGTTTCACCTTGCCATCCAGGCATATGCTTCCTGAAATACTTGTTTATATCTGGGGCAGATTGTTCCACAAAGACACTAATTGCCAATGGTTCCTGGAAATTTTCACGTGTCATCCCACCATATTTCAATAAGGTAGCTTTTAGTTGTGCCTAAAACTAGGGTGTTCGTCAGACTTTTGTCTGTGTTCCATAACCTTATTCCAATTAGTTACTGTTTTTCCAGCTTGTCAGACTGCCGCAATCAATTGCTGAACTGCAATCTGATGAGCTTACCTTCCCTCAGTGTGGTGACATTCCATTCTGGGTTTTGTTCGGGCCCAGGATTTAATCCTTGTCCTCTCTGGGCAATTTCTCTGTCTTTTTTGGAAAAACTTTTCTTATTCTTCGGGCTGAAACAGTTCCTGAAGTAGAGTTCTTATATCATTCCAATTGGGGAAGTAATCAGTCACAATGCCAGAAAGTAATTTGGCACATTTTTCAGCGTCATCTCTCAACTGAGGCATTTTAGCTTGCCAGGTGATTAAATCTCCTTGTTTCCAAGGTTCATGTCTCACTACAGCAGTGACAGTGGGAACTTCTGGCAGAGCTCCAGGTCCTGCCCTTGGGTTAGGGATGTAATCCAACTTGGTTGGATACTTGCCCGCAGTTTTAGGAGGTGATTCAGATTCCTTCAGCTCAGGAGCAGAAGGAAGTGAATGACTCCCATAATCATTATTAATTTCTTTTTTAATTTGTGGTTTCTTTCTTTGCTATACCAAATTATACCAAATATACCAATAATCTATGTCCTGACTTCCATAGTCTTCTAAAATAGTTTGCAGAAATTTTTGTTTATGTGGTTTAAGGGTACCTTTGGGAGGCCACACATCAATTGGTCCTCCTCCTCTATTTCGACTTAAAATGGCCATTCTTCTTGGCATAAAGTAATTAACTTTCTTTTTTGTGAAGTCTGTGCCAAGGGGATCTTTTTCCAGTTCTCCAAGACCTCAGCCAGGGGCGTCCCCTTTTCTATGCTGAATCCAGATCCCATTCTGCAGCTGTTTACCTCTCAGGCAAGTTCAAACACAAGAGGATTTTTCAGCCTTTGTCTGGAATAACCCGTGCCCAGGCCTCGCAGGTGAAGTCACCTATGTGCTGGCAATGGGTGTTGGTAACGGGTTTGTCCAGGGTATAGGCAATTTTCCTGATCCTCCCTCTTGTGTCCTAGAGTCTCATCTGGGGTGCCACCTGTTAAAGACAAAAAATTACATTTCTGACAAAATGGGTCTTACTCTAGGTTTGCCTTTATTAACAACTCTGAGTTGGGCCACCACCTCAGTGAATGGCAACTTGCTTCAGCCCCCAGCCCTCCTTGTATAGGTATTCTGAAACATTACGTCATGTAAAGTCCACCTTTAGTTTCCCATGAGGTTGTTCAGTTCTCTATTCTTCTGGTGAGCAAAGTGTCCATAAGTTTTCCCCCCAGTCAGCTAGTCCTTATCGCTCTTGTCCTGGTTCTGCTCTTGATCACGTTGTCTGTTGGGCCGTTTTGAGGTCATCGTGTCATCCATCTTTAAACAGCCTCCATCTCAGTCACTCCCAGCAGACCCTTTCCAGATGTTCCATTTAACAATTTCTGAATTCTAAGTCAGCCTTACGATCTTTAAAGCTTAAAATTTATACTTTAAGTTAAAAGTGCCATCTAATCTATCTTCATCTATCTTTATCTACTAATTAACTGGGCCAGGGTCTTAGCCAGCCATGGTAAGGGCTATGCACGGGATAAATGAGCAATACCACACAGGATTATTTGAACACCTGCATTCTCACAGAGGTTCAATAGTCTAATACCTTGTTATTTCAGTTCTTCTGTTCTACACAAAATCACGATAACGATTGAATCTTATTTCAATAACATCATTTATCTATAGGTAATCTTTAAAGGGGATCTTTCTATTCCTTAACATTGCAGTTACTTTAATGGAGGTCTGTCTTTGTGACCTTATGTATTGTCTTTTCTTTTTATAAAATGGGAAAGTACTCTTCAAAACTAGGTGTCATTAAAGTGCTGAAAGATCCTCTGCATTCAAAAAGTGGCTGTCTGATTAATTCAAGCTCTTGTCATGCTGTGTTGTCATGCCATTCTCCGAGTTTCAAGCTGCTTAGGTCATTCTGAGAGTGGGAAGAGAAACTTCACATGCAGTTTCTCCTTCTGATAAGACAGCAGTCTTCTGATCTGCACCTAGGTGTGGCACTGTTATGTTAGTCTCCAGAGCAATCTATGCCATTTCTGAAACTCTATGCTAGAGCGTTGCTAATTGATATGCATCATGAAAGATGTATGTTGTTCCATTCTTTTGTGTTAACTCAGCACAGGGGAGTGTGCTACTCAGAAGGTATTCCTTAGTATTTCTGTTAAATGGGCACTTTTCTGTGGTAACCTCCACATTCTCTCAACAGAGAAAGTGTGAAGTTGGGAAACAGGCAAGGAAGAGCTTGTTTATTCTTGACATTATGGTGTTTAAGTAAAATAATGCTAAGGAATCGCTGAAGTAGATACAGAAATCTATTTGAATTGTCAGCTTGCCAGGTTGGATAGCTGTTGTCCAGACTGTAAATCAAAAGGTGAATGGCTTGTAGGAGCCTGGCACTGTTTTTTAAAAGGTTGGAAGTCTGGGAATAAAGTTTGCTTTCTATGAGATTGATAATGCATCGTTATTGAGCAGGGTGTTAATGTGTTTAAGTCTCTCAAAAATGTGAAGTGTCTCTTGTGAATTCAGAAATCATCAGGAATAGGGATATGGGTCTTATTTAATTTATGAAATATATTAAATATTTAATAATATAAAATTATTATTAATGCTGTGCTGAGCTGCTGTGCACATAATTTTGCATGGCTGCTTTTAAGACTCTGAAGCAGTAATTCAGTCTGTTAGAGGTTGTACGCAGAAGAAACTCATGAATTTTTCTCATCTTTGTGATGTGAAGCTTCAAATCAGAAGAGTCCTAGTTATGGAACAAACATAGTAGCTACAGCATGTAGGTGAGGTTTCGACAATGTCACGTTTTGCTCAGTGTTTAACTAAAACTATATCGGTTTTGCTTGTAAAGTTCCCCACCTTACTGCTGAATCAGGAAGACTTTCTAAACCTAACTGGTTTGGGAAAGGAGGGGGAAAAAACAGATGAATTACAGATAAACTATAGCTTGAACAAATAAAAAATAATGTGATACCCTTAGTTACCTAGAATGAGGCAACTGACCTAAAACATAAGTTTTTACATTTTTCTTTTGAGAACAGTTAAGTACTTTGGAAAGATCTGTGTTAGACTTTGTGTTTCTTTCTGAAAATCCTTACAGTTCTGCCAGCCTGCAAAAATAGTTTGATCTGATTCCGATTTAAATTCTTTTTCAGTAGTGCAAACAATCCTGTTATCAACCAAACTAATGGATCACAAGTAAGGACTCTCTCTTTCATTCTTTTTAAAGGCAATTTTCGTGTATTTCAACCGATTTGAGGATTTTGTTACTCATTCTTAAAATCCAGTGGTTGACCAGTTGAAAGTTACGAATGGTTAACTACTGAATTGCATGCCAAGAAATGACTGCTAATTTACAAGCAAGTTAAAGGGTTAATTTAGCTGGAGTAAGGAGGATACCCCATGCGCATGTACTATAGAAACTGTGCTATTTCTAGATGCGGATTTTCATAGGTACACAAAGTACCTTGGTGTGAGAGTTGTTCTTACCCAAAGCACATTAATTCTATATGCTAACAGTAAAAAAAAAAGGGGGGGGGCACAATTCATCAGCACCTATGTTGATTCCTGGTTACAGTATTTTTTTCTCTGAGAGAGGCATGCACCTGCAAATTAAAGAACACATTGTTAGCAAAAATGCAGTGTTTTCTGAGTTTGGGAAGGAAGTCAGAGACACCTGTCCCCTCACTACATGTACAAAGAATGCCTTGTTTCACTGAAAAGGGGCATTAGTGTAAAGTAACTCTCCTTCTGAGAGAGCGAAAAACAAGACTTGGAGTTTGGAAAGACCCTGTCTCACTTTTTGGAGCATTTCAGATGCAGAATGCAACAGAAAGAGTCATGTATTGGTGGAAATGGGGTTATGGTTGGTTTTAACATTAAGATACTCTGTCTCCGCTGATAGATAGGTTGCTGCTCTGCCCAGCCTTAAGCTTTCTGTGCAAAAGGAGTTATGTTTTCAGGAGCAGTTGTGTTTCAAATGGAAGTCCAGAGGCCTGCAACCCAAAGTGCCAAAGGTGCCAATCATTATTGCAAAGTTACCTACAGAAGGAAAGCGTTACTGCATGGATTTGAAAAGGACACGGCAGGCCATAGCTTTTTAATGGAATCCTTGAGTAGCCATGGATTCATTACAATCCCAGTACTGTGTGCAGTACTGGAAAAGACTGGGCATAGGTATCGAGCGCTGTGGAAGCAGTGGAAGGCAACAACTTTGCTCTAGCTCTGCCCTTAACGAGAAGTGGTGATATGTTTTGCTATGTGTGTCATTGCTTCATAAATGTGTGTATAGTAACTTACTTGTTTATATTCTGTCTCCAAAGAGCTGGAATGCAAAACCAAACCTACCTGTCCTAACAACGGTTCCTTCTGCCCCAGTCTTAGTGGAAATAGAAAACCTCCCAAGGAGCCCAGGAGCCAGCCAGCAAGACAAGAAGTGGTATGTTCTGCTTTGCTGGGAAATGTATTTTGCTTGCTTATGCATGATTCAAGTGGCTGTTTCTTTATCTGTACTTAAATAAGCTGTCATCCTTGTATCTTTAACATAAATTGACAGTCAAGTTAGTAATGATGCAGCTGATTTGTTGCTGTGAGTGTGGTATGGGGAGATGAGGACAACAGGCTTAGTCACTGCCAACCAAAAGAAAATTTCTTCAGGGGCTGAAGAAATTATTAAATCGGGAACAGAATTTTCAAGTCTTGGTAGCTGGATCCTTCTCATTTGCCATAACCCTTTGGTTGGTATCATGGGGCCCAAGAACTTACTTTGATCCTTAACAAAATGCAGAACCTTATAAACCAATATCCTTGTCAATCGTCTTTTGAATCTTCTCAAATGGGCAAGCTGATTTTTTTTTTTTTTAATTGTCCTGGGTAGAATGGGAGCTTGAGGAAAATGGCACAAGCTGAAGATAAGAGCTTTGATTTCATGTAATCAGAGTATTTGTTTTGTGGATTAGGTGCATCTCAAAATGAGGATGATTTGTTTCAAGATAAATGTACATACCATTTATCTTTTCTTGAAGTAATTCTATATTGCAAAGCTATTTCAAAACCAAAACTGACATATATATCAAGCCAGTACTTGTGCACACATTGTCTTAACTTTTTCATCTGCTTGTGCGTTCAGAGGCAGTATGGCTTATCCCAGAAGGGTAATTCTGGTTTATTTGAGACTCTCCAGGAGCAGCAGCAATGGAATGGAGTGACACAAAAGCTCTTATCCTAAGCAGTTTCAGCCCTCAAGAGAAAAGATCGTTCTCCCATTGTCTGGTATATGAACGTACTTCGCTTCAGTATCTCTTAAAAGTAGATGATACCTGTTTCTAACGGTGTGATGACAAATGTAATTTAATTTCATGAATATTATTGATTAAAGACTTTTAATACTGTGGATTTTGGGGGACGGTATTTCTGCTTTGTGTTGCATTTTATTGAAGTTTCAATCAGAACATATGATCAATGCTGTTTTTCTTTCTTTTGCCCTTGATTTGTCTAGTATCTGAAATCTGTGCTTGTCTATGATGAGATCCTGTTGATCGCTCGATTCCTTCCGTGGTGGTGGGTGAAAGGTGGTGGTTTCTTTATTCTTCAGCATTTTCGATATGGTTTTCTTTTTATTCTTTTGGTCCAATTGCAAGATGTGTGCTAGAAACTGGTATTTCCTTTGGTGGAAGTGTTCGGCTCTTGCTCCAAACAGCTCTTCGTGGGTATCTGATTCGTGCTAGCGTTCTTGCTAGTATTTGCAAGGCTTCTGTTGCTTACTGGAATGCTGCTGCTTTTGTTCAGAAGCAGAGAGGACTCTGTAGCCGATCTGTTTCAGTTTTGGTCTTGGTATGCCTGTTTTAGGATTAAGAACTTGAGCCTGTCTGTCTGAACATTGTCAAGGAATTTAAGCTTACATGCCAGCTGTCGCAGTATGTAACCTTTCTATAGAAGACTGGGAGAAAATATAAACTATACCTTCATGTAACCCAAAACAATAGGCTGTAAAGAAAACAAGCGTTTTGGCAATTGATGCATTTTAATTGAGAGTGTAATGCTTGTATTGCATATGTGTATGTTTCTTAGAGACATATCGTTATTATTGAGGGTGGTTGTCTTCTGGCAAACAGGTTTTAATGTGTTCACTGGAAACAGTACTGCCTGTAATAAAGGGCAAATCCAGGTGTAGGAAGAAGACAACAGTTTGGAGCTGAGTTGGCAACTGAGCTACATTCTGCTTTCCTGGATGGGAAGTGGGGTTGGATTAATGTAATTGCCAGAACATACATATTTATCGCGGGGGCTGTGACTTGGCTATTGCTCCTTCAAGTCTTACTGTCTCGATGCTGCTAACAAGATCTCTTTCAACTGCTACTGTCTTTAATTGGCCTCTTTCTGCATGAATTATCTTTGCTTTCTGTCGGAAAAATAGTCTTCTTTTAGAGAGAGTTTGCCAAGGATTGCTGAGAACACCAAAATCTTTTGGACTGGGGATTTTGTAGATGGTTAAATTGAAGAGGTTTAGAGTAAGGTCCTGACCTCATGAGTTTCTGTACTCTGCTTGGCAGATGCCTGTATTGGCTACCTTGCAGCTTAGATCCCTTCCTAATGTCAATGTTTCCTTTAATTTAAAATGTTAATGCTGCAGCTGCCAACAGCAATTGTGCCAGATTGTAGAATACTTTGCCAGATAGGAAGGATTTTAGTGTTTTTTTTTTTTTTTTCTTCACTCCATTTCTGTAAAATTGTCAGTACAGGAAAACTGTACTGGTCTGCATGGTCTGAAAACGGTTTGGAATATTAGCTGTAAGGCTGGGAAGCCTAAAACACAATCAGTGTCTTTCTACCTTTAGTCTTTTCTCAAGAAGCTGTTCCTGTGCTAAGAGAGGACAGGAGACAAAGGTTTAAAAAATTTTTCCTTGTTGTGGAATAAGTAGGAGATTACTTTTTTTTTTCTTTTGCCTGCTATTGAGTGTAGCTTTCATTTAACCACTTAAATTAGAGAAATGGGAAGATAATGTAACGAACTGTTGAGGATTGAAGGCATCAGTATTCACGGGTCACTTCCTCAGCATGTTTCACAAAAGCCAAAAATCTGAATATACCTATGGGTGGCGTTTATATAAATCCTCTCTCTTTTCTAAAGGAGGACTATCCCTGAGTGGTACTCATTTCCCACTGTTGAGAATCCTGCATGCTTTTTTGCTTCCCTGCCTTAACACGTATGATCTTGCAACTCGCACACTGCCTGCTTGGCTGTTCGGGCAGGGCTGGGGGCAGTAAACCAGGCTTTCTGGAACATGAGAAGGTGGAATTCGAGCTGGGGGCTGTCCAGGGCCCCACTAGATGAACAGCAACAATGTTTCCACTTTGTTTAGATTTGGGTCATTAAATAGAGAATTTTACATTAAACCGAAGGAATACCTTTGTTTTGGAATTTCCTTGCTTGAGTAGTTTATGAGGGTGTGCTTTTTTTCCAAGCACTTTTTTGATACCTGGCTGTACTTAGCATCAGCCTCTCCTAAAACATACCAGTGAATAATTCTGGTACACAGACAACAGTTAACAGATCATTGTCCATTTTTAGAAGTCTTTTAAAATTCAGCTATTTCAGTAAATTGTTTATCCCTGCTGCTTTGGAGATGCTTGTGCCTAAAGCCTTACAGTTTTCTAGCTAAGGGCTCCTGTATAAAAATATTTTTCAAAACACTGTTTAAAGTGATGAGTGTTCTCCCCGGCTTCTCTTTCTAGCTTTATTCCAACTGTGGTATAGACTAGCTGTAACTGAGCACGGCATTTCTGTGGTTTTGATTTTAGAATTTAAAATTTACAAACTGTTATGCCTTCATGTACAAAATTAGAGAGCAGGGTCTTAGTGTTGTGACCTTCTTAAAAATGGTTCTTTTTCCAGCTAAGTTTTTTTGGTTAATCAAATATAGCTACAGTCAGCTTCTGCAGTAGTATTTAGTCCTTTAGTCACCTAAATTGTGAATGGTTTGTGTTTGTTCTTGCACAGTAATGCTCATTTTTCTGAGTTTCTATTTTCTTCTCCTTTTTTTTTTTTTAACTTGCATTAGGATCTGCATTTTCCTCTGACTTTGAAAACTGGTGCTGCTTATAGATGCTTGTTTCAGGTGTACATTTAGAGCTGCCACTTAAACCCTTTCAGCTTCCTGCAAATAAAATGTGCTGTGTACTTGGGAGGTCTGTTCCTACATCAGATTATTTTCTCCCATCTGTAAAACAGACATGGTTCTTGCTCAGTTTTGTGAAGTGCTTTGAAATATAAAGTGCTTTTCATTTGGTAAGTGTAGACAATGTATACATGAAGTAGCTTAACTTGTCATTTCAGACTTGTGCAAAAACGTGCATGATACTGAGCAGAAAATGGATTTATTTGACAGTGTCGTCATGTACACGTATCCTTGCATGCCCCTCTCCTGCAGTATTTACCTTGCAGCAATGCCATTTTCCTTGCCTTTTCGCATCACCCTTCTTGTCTTTACCTTTGCTTTGCTTTTCCACCCTCTTTCTCATCCATACCTGTTCACTAATTGTGCCCCCTCCCGCTCCCCAACAATCCAGGCCCTTTGACGCTGCCGACCGCTGCCAACGTGGTGGAAGCCTGTGGGACCCGTGGGCCCCGCCGAGGACCCGCGCTGCGGACGGACAGTACACCGCTTTTGTCCATGAGCGCAATGTGAAGAATGCAGGAATGCGTAGTGGTGCTGGTACCTATGCTGTCCAAACCACCATGACCAGTCTCTGAGACGTGGGCCTTTCTGGAGCTTGAGACTGCTTTCTGGCAGAGGCCGGAAAATTACGTTTTGAGCTGTCTCTGCGATAAGAACAACGGACGCAAATCTGACTAGAGAGAGTGAAAAAGCTTTTATTACGAAGGCTCTGCGTATTGTGCTGTTGGTATTTAGGCTTTAAAGAAGAAATAACATACAGACCAGAAACCACCCATCACTCTCTCATTAAAAACAGTGTATATGTATATATATATATATCTTTTTAATTATGTTAAGGTTTTTCCTAATGATTGACAGATACTTTTTTTTTTAGCTGGGTTTAATTTTGAGAATCATGCAGGAAGTTACATTTGTAATAAAACTACACATACAACTAGTGGGTTATAATGTGGTTTCAAAAATCTTGGCGAGACAGAGGATGTAACTGCCCGTTCTTGTGAACCATGATTATTTAAAAATAACTAAGGTAGATGGTTGATCTGAAAACTAACGTTGTATTTTTTTTTAACAAGTCCTTTTCTGAAAAATATTCGTTGGAATTGGAGTAGAATTCTTTTTTAAGAATAAAATTACCAGAACTCCTGAAAAAGCATAGAGTAATATTTTTTTTTTTTACTTTCTAGAAAGTTCTCCTTCTCTTTGCTGCTGTGCTCCAGTTGAAATGAAACAGAAGTATTTCCTGACAAACACCAGTGTTACCATATGATTCACGAGATTAATTGTTAAGTCAAAGGTTAAGACTCCAGCTTCATGGCTCAGTGGTGTTCTTGCGGGCCTTTAACGATGTGAAGAGCTACCTTTACCCTTGAACGCGCTGTGTTTTCATGTGTTTTCTGAAGTTAGCTGCTTTTAAATTGCAATATTCTTTTCCTATTTAAAAAAAAAAAAAAAAAGGAAAAGTTTTGGTAGAGCGCTTAAAAATTCACTAAAAATTGGCTTTTAGGATAAAGAAGATATTTGAATTATTTTCAAATTGTTTGAATGAGTTTCAAATTGCCACAGAGCCCAGAAATACAAAAATATTGTTTTAGGTATCCAGACCCAAAGAACCAAGGAAATAACAGGACATAACGTAATATTGCCTGAGATATTTTGGCCTCCTCACCTTGCATCTGACAGGGGCAAAGAGATTGCTAATAAATATGAGTCTCTTTTACAACTCTGCTTGGGAAAAAAAAAGGATATGCAAGCTACATATTAAAGATCTGTGGGCTCTACAGAGGTGATTAGAGTTGTGCTATTTTTAGTTTTAGATTTTGTAAGGTGGATGTTGTAAACTTCTGGAGTGAAGCAGACCTATTTGTTTATTATTTATGAAGTTGTGTAAGAATATGCAAATGAAAACAGGTGTTTTAACTTCAAAATATCATATAATTTCTGTGTAGATGAGGGAGAAGCAGCCACTAATTTGAGTGGAGGAATTTGGGGTAGTTTTGTATTTGAAATTCAAGAACATTGTTGCAATAACAAGTCACTTCTATTGCAGTTTTAAGTTTGGATGTGGTTGCGTAGTGGCTGACTCCTCAGGTATCAGAGAAGTTTTGTGTAGCCATCATAGAATTAAAGAATAGTTGAGGTTGGAAGATGCCTCTGTCCGCCCCCATGCTAAAAGCAGAGTCAGGTAGAGCAGGTTGCTCAGGACCATGCCAGCCAGGTTTTGAGTATCTCCAAGGATGGAGACTTGACACCCTGAGTGACCTGTTCTGGTATTTGACCAGTCTCACAGCAAAAAAGTTCTTTTCTTGTGTTTAAGTGGAATCTCTTGTATTTCAGGATCTTACCAGTGCAAGATCCTCCTGAGCTTTCTCTTCTCCAGGCTAAACAGTCCCAGATCTCCCTCTCTCCTATGTCAGATGCTCCAGACCCCTTACTGTCTTTGTGGCCCTTTGCTGCACTCCCTCCAGTGTGTCCACATCTCT
The DNA here is from genome assembly GCF_034619465.1 of Leptosomus discolor. Taxonomy (NCBI): domain Eukaryota; kingdom Metazoa; phylum Chordata; class Aves; order Leptosomiformes; family Leptosomidae; genus Leptosomus; species Leptosomus discolor. The sequence continues at coordinate 14,331,880 of NC_141395.1, read as the reverse complement.
CTTGTCCTGGGGAGCCCAGAGCTGGGCACAGCCTCACGGGTTGTCCTGCCAGTGCTGAGAGTTGGGTGTCCCAGCTGCCTGCCGTGTGCTGACTGTCACAGCCTGCTCTGGGATTAACTGCAAGTTTGATAATTAAAACTGTGGCTAAAGTTTTTGCAGTAGATTTTTTTTTTTTGCATGACAGCAGAACTAGTTCAGATTCAGGATAGGGGAAGCAACCCCGGTTGCCTGAAATCCATCTACATTTAGAATTGATTTGCTTTAGTGTGGGATATGTTGCACGGTTTTGCTATGTGGCTTTGAATCTTGCATACATCCTGAGGGTCGGCTTTGCTCTGTGCTGGTCTTACTTTAGTGTGACTTTGTTGACTTAGGTAGAATTATTTTCCTGGTTTCTGCTAGGGTAAGTGGCAGCTCTCAATAGCAAATGGAGAAATTGTACCACACTAGTACCAACAACGCCTAGCTGTGTTTTCACAGGGACAGGTCACGTGCTGTAGAAATAGCATTGGGGGGAACACATGGCTCTTTCTAAACAGTGCGGCGGTGACAGATCTTTGCTTAGCATCCACAAAGGTTCTTCCTTCAGCACCTTTTCCTAAGGGTGTTTCCTTTCCTTTCCTGTGGTCGTTGCCTTGCACGTATTACACTATGTCAGTGTTTGGAATTATCTGCAAACAAATGGGACACAGCAGGAGTCTTGGAATGTGGGACTCTTGATTAGAAACTGAATGTGTGTGAACAGTCTCTATCTATAGCATCGTACATCCCCAGGCCTTTTTCTTTTGCTTTCCTCACTTTAAAAGGAAAAGGAAGTTCTTTTTTTCTGAATATCTTGTGTTTATGTTTAGGGAAAAAAAAAAAATTGAAACTGTGACAGGCTTAACTTTACTACTCTTCTTACCTTCAGATACAACACCGAATGCCCAAAAATGAAGGAAACTAACAAACAGCGCAGCCTTGCAGAGTCAGTGTGAGAAACTATTCTGTGTCACTACCAGTTTGAAAAAACAAATAGCTTGCATGGTGCTCCATGCTGTTTCAAATTAGATTACTTGCAAAAGAATTATCTCTTTTGCAGCAGACTTGAATAGTTACTGCATTTTGCAGATTGTATTTCACAAACTAGAATGAAGTATTGTTTTGCTTTTCAACTAGGAAATAAGAAAAAAAAATCATACCCTTTGTAACTGACAGCCTTCTCAGTTGCGCATTGTACGCTGTATGGTACATACTTAGATCAAAAAGAAGAAATAATGCAGTAGCTAACTCCCTTAACTGTGGGAATTCCCTGAGCGTGTAACAACTTCTGTGTGATTTATTAGTGGACTGACAAACCTTTCTGTGCACTAAACCCCTTTGATTATTCCTTTATTACATGACTTGAACTCCTGGTATCATTTATCGGCTTTTTCCTTCAGGATATTTCTTAAAGTATGCTGATAGAAGTTGATTCTGAAGACGTAAAGCCTGGCACTTCCAACTGTGCAAAGTTCAAATATCCCTTTGTGTGTGGGTAGATACAGGAAAGTGGGAAGCTAATGCCCATTTCATTCTTGAGAACAGCACACTGACTGTCTAAAGTCCTACTTTTCCTGGGAAGCCTTTTATTATTTCCCTTATGATTGGCATGACAGTTCATCAGTATTTTATAAGAGAAGTCAGAAATTCTGTGCAGTGGTGAAAATAGTATCTTGTGATTTTACTTCTGTAGTCTGGCCATTCATGAAGCCTGCATGGTAGACTTCCTGCTGAATGCTCTGAAGAGGGTGAGGAATCTGGGTGGCCTCAAACAGTTTAATACCCTTTGGGGAACCTGTCTTTTGTGCCTGCAAATTCCAGTGTGACTTTTCCTCTTGTTTATTACCTGTCTCAGGGTGGCTGAGTAGGTGTTTCAGTGGGTCTGAGGGCAAAATGGCATCAATTCCTACTTGAATCTTGGCTTATGAGGCTTCTCTTGAGTCTGCCTAAAATTCATTTAGTTTCCCTGAGGCTGCGCTGTGATGCAGGGGTGAAGCTGCAGGGATTCACCCCAGCTGTCTACGCTACTTCAGCTGGTCCTCCTTCCCGTGGCACAAATGGCAGTAAGATTTTCTGCAAACTTTCATCACCTTAATCTAAGTAGTAGGCTGCTTTTGGAGCAGCACTAGACATTGGGTGTGCCATTTGAATATGCCACCTGATTTCCAGACTGCCCTTATCTCTAGTGGGCAGGTTTTTGAATCAACTCTCCTGTCTGTCTAGTAAATTTTACTGCAGTTGATAAGAGGGGAAAAAAACTGATATAGTTATTCTAGTAATTTTCTAATGAAGATAAATTTCATTTTTCACTGATTTTTTTTTTTGTTTGTTTTTTTCCCACTATTCTGCAATGCTAAGAAAAGCATTAGAAGATAACAGCACAAAGAAGTGTTACTGGTGCTCTACATCACCTCTTTTATGTGGAGTTCATAGGAGCTTATACCTAGTTCCTTCAACAGGTCATGGCATCAGCACCTCTCTGCTGCAGGCAAAATCTGAACTTCCTATCCTGGTTGTCATACTAAACATTTGGGAGGCTATTTACAGAAAACTGTCAGAAAATAGGAAGGAAAGTGTTGCCTTCATATGAAGAATGGTACGGGATTCAGTCTCGCTTTTGTCGTTGCCTTAATTGTAATTGGAAGAGCATCTATTCCAGCCTGTTACTGCTAATAATTGAGATTCTCTGTATCCATCGTTCCCCCTTTGCAAGATACCTGCTGCTTGCCGTTTCCCGGTAGTGGCGCACAGAGAGGCTGTACAGTAGAGTGAAAAGTTCCCTATTACTTGATTTGCTGGTGGCTTCTTATTCCACTGCTTTAAGACAATCAAGCAAGTGACCTCAGTTTGCCTCATAGCAATTAATTGTCTTGAGATGATTCGTACATTATTAGCACTGAAACAGTAATATCCTGTAATCTGTTTCAGAGGTATGTGTTTAACATTGGAAGGTTTCTTTGGGGTGCTTGAGCTGGGGGGAGGAGTTTTTTCCTGGAGCCTCTAGTGACAATGCAGGCCTGCTTCCAAATCCCAGGGGCTGGAGGGAGGCAAGGGGCATTAGCCTGGTAGTGGTAAGGGAGGAGCTGGTCCTAACTGTCAAGTAGGAAGCATCTCTGCCCGTGCATAAGGGTGAGTTCTGTTGCGGCGGGTACTTGCTTGGTTTTGTCATTCTTATGTTTGGGACAGGACTTTCAAAAGTGATAGATTTTTCTTCTTAAACCAGTATTGCAAACAAACTGTGTGTAAGTGTGGTTGTTGATTGAAATGGGCGACAGTCAAACGGCAGTTGTGTGCACAGGTTGTCTGAGCAACCATCATGTTCTGCAGCAGTTATTGTTTCCGTATTTGGTGCAGTTGCTGTTAGGATAGCTGTAGCTGTTCCTGAACTTTGAAGAGACAGATGAGATTCCTCCTGACTGTTTGCACAACGTATGCATTGTAACACATCTTTTGTTTTTAATTGTTTTTCTGTTTTCATTGTAAATACAGATGGTGGAAAGCAAAGGAGGTGAAACAAGTGATCCTAACAGGGTACAGAGTACATGCTGTGGGTTCACTTAAAATACTGTTATTGCTAAGGTTTCATTGATGTCTCTGCCCAAGTTAATAAAAGTGAAACTAGTTATAGGTGTGCCTAACCATAACAGAGTGTCAGTGCAGACCTGTGCAGTGCAGCGTTCTGCCTTCTCTTCTGCTTACAAGTGTTGGGTGAAGTGCTGTATAAATAGCTTTTTGTGAACAGTATCAGCTTCCCTCCCCCTAACTGTTCTTTTTCTCCCTTAAAAATCCTAAAGTGTACCTTGAGTTTGTTAGAAAACCTCCAGGTGTTTGTTTTGAAAAGTATTTAATGGATAAAAACTTCCCTCCTTCTCCCTTCACTTTTTCCACTGCTATGTGATGAAGCAGCAGGCAATGTGGACCTGTTCTGTTATGAAGTCACTTCTACAGACATGAAATGTTGTGGCATGTTTGGGGGTTTTTTGTTTTGTTTTGGGTTGCTTTTTTTTTAACTCAATGAAAGCCAGTGTTTATTAGTTACCTGGAACAGTTGTTACAGAATGTGTCTGGTTACCAGAAGACAGCCTGAAAAAAAGAGATTGCATGTGTTAAAGCTTTTTCTTGTTACAGTAAGAGTGGTAACATGATTCTGCATATCTCTGCCCACCTTTCTGCCTTTGCAGTGTACCTCTTGTTGATTTGCTAGACAGCACGGAGTTGCCAGAAACTTGCATTGATGATGCTGTAGGCCATGCCGTTGTTGGCTTGGCAACAGGAGATTCAGAAGAGCCTGGTAGTTGCCCTCATCCTGGCACAAAGGAAACTGCTGCTGAAAAAGCAGACTCTGATCGTAAGCAAACTTACAGATTTTTCCCTATTATCATGATGTGTGGGGTCAAAGTTAACTGATTAGGTTGTTATGAGGTTGTTTCCTTACAAAAATCCAGAAGTGGTTTAGAAAGCTTCCTTAGATATATGCACAAGGACAGTTTTACCTACCCCTGGAACAACAAAGTTGGTCAGCTTTCCCCATTTCAGCTGGAAGCAGCTGATTTCCAAGGACAGAGGTATAAGGGAAAAGTCACAGTTTCATGGGATCTGACTTTAGCCACAAATACAGTGAAGTGCAGCCGCCTGAGCAATTAACTCTTGCTGCTTGCTCATTCACTGTGAGGGTGGCTGAGTAAATGAACTTGTAGGAGTGCAGAGTGTTGTGATTAGGTAGGCTTGGAAGCTGCACTGAAGGTTGAGCAAGTAGCTTCCCCCATCCCTGTGCTTTTTTCCACAACTTTGAAACCATGTAATTAGTGTTCAGGAAGAGCGCAAGTTACAAGTCAAATAACTCCACAGTAACATTAGGTAGATGATATCTTTTCTGTCTTTTTTTCAGCATTTGAAGACACATTCCTGAAACTGAAACAGCTGGAGCCAGAGCATAGCAGCCCTGTGCCAGCTGAGCGTCCCAACATAAACATAAACGTACAGGTACTTGGGCTTCATTCCTCCTGGCAGAGTCACTGTGTTTTGTTCAGATCATTTTGAAAAGTCTTCCACTTATCTTGGGCCGTTTGCAAGATTTTTAAGAATATGAGAGAGTAATACTGGGGGATAGTAAAGGAAATACAAATGCTTTGCTTATATAAACCAGTGTGTGACGGGGCAGTGGGATAAAGATGAGTGGCAGATGTGCATGTGCACGTATGCACACTGCAGCCTGCTGAAATTTTCTAAAATCAACAGCAGTAAAAGGCATAAATGCTTGAAATGTTCCTCAGTTCTCTTTATCGGTAGGTTATTGACTGTATGGTGTTGTATAGTTCACCCTCTCTTTTGAGGGGCTGAGCTGCTTTCCTGATTTTTTCAGTTGCCTTTGGTAACCCTCCCTGACATTTTGTTTTGAGTCAAGTTTGCTGCTGATCCGTCCCTCCTGCTAAGTAACTGGTTTTTACCTGCTCTCTGAAGTAGGTGTGAGTGCTCTGCGTGTTTACTTAGAGAGGAGTGATGTGGTTTGATTTAGTGCTCTCAGAAATACTTTTGAGCAAGTCAGGCGCATTTCCACGGGCAGCTGAGCCAAAGTATGATCTTCAGTGCCTTGAACAGGGAGAGGGACTCTCTTCTCCCTCACTCCTCTTTGCTCTTCCTTCCCCAGCTTCCTTCTCTCCTCCAGGAATCACTGCATGTTTCGGTGAACCAATGTAGCTTACAAATTGGCAAACAAAAAAATCTCCTCCCTTTTTTGTTTTGAACTTTATTTGTTCGAGTATTGGGGTTTTTTGGTGTTTTGGTTTGTTTTTTTAAGTTGTTAAATAGGTTCGTGGAAGGGGTCAAAGAAATGCCGGAGCCATAGGGAAAATAACTAGTGTTGCTAGAAGGAGTGGAAAGGACAGGATCCTCCCTTATGACAGCAGTGAACTTTCATAGATTCACTAGTTATCAGACAACTGCACCCATGCAGGATAGTCTTCTTTTTTTTAATAGCTTCAAAAAATTTGGAATTTAGGTTACCCTTACTCTGCTTCCCCGGTGTTAAAGCTTTAGGTGCTTTATTGCATTTTGAACAAGCAGAGACATTAAAACACCTGGCAGTGTTATTTCTGTTTGTAGTACCCTCTCTTGCAGGGAGGCCCAAGGATTTATCTAACTTTCAGTGAAGCAGCTATGATTTTTCTTACTCTCTCAACAGTAAAATGAACCAGGTGCCAAGAGAGTTGTTTGGTGTTTGGGCTGAGCCTGTTCTGAGCGTTCGTTCCCCTGCTCCATGTGAGAGAAAGCTGCTGCTTTAATGTGCTTGGTGCTGCAGGCTGTGTGGCTCATGTCCCCTTTAAGGGCTGTTGTCAGTCAGGGATGCCTTGTGCACCTCTCCACTTGGTGAGTGCATTACAAAGATTACCAAGTCTCTTAAGAAGATTAGTCCGTAGCCCATAGGTCCTGTTACGCCAAAACACTGCCTCCGCATAAACTAAAGCAAATGAACACAGTTCATTTCAGAATATTTTTGCCTGTTGAGCTCGTTTTAGTTCAGACAGAGAGGGGAAAAAACATTTGATTAGTTAAATGGAGAGAACGGAGCAAAAGCGTGTTAGTGTTTTTTAAATCGTGGCTGATATATAGTAAGCAAGGTAAGATTCCTGTAATGAGCTGATCTAACAAACAGTTGCCAGTATAGTACAGTCACAGTTATCCAGCTGCTGTCATGTGAGGTGCCGAGTAACTTTGGATATCAGAGGTTACATATACTGGGGTGACAGTAAGCTGATTAGACAACAAGAACATGTGCATAACTGAGAAATATGTGATGCATGGATCAACAGTATGCCACTATGAGTCTTTCTTTGGGTAAAAGAGACTTCAGCTTTCAAGAAGTAAGTGCAAATTGTATTATGAAAACATGTGTAGCTTATCAGTGGTTTTCCTTGGGTAGAAAAGATTGAATAAAGCTTTCCAGCCTATGATGTAGCTTACCAAAAGTTCACTTGAGGGTATTTGTTTAAAAAGGTGAACAAGGACTAGAGACTGTCTCTGTATACTTCAAATTCTGTATCTTCAAATTGCAAAGACATGCAGGTTACAGCAGCACCAAAGGAGCACACCCAGTTGTGATTAGAGGTGAAGGTTGATGTCTTGGAAATGAGTCCTGAAAAGTGACCTAAGAATAACTAGGAGAAACACTTTGTTTCCTGCTTTTGAAGGCTCCTTTAGAAAAAAAAAATATATTTCCGCTTATGATGTTTGTTACAAAATGTACCTGTTGGCTCTCCTTCTGCACTTCTGTGCTTAATCTCTTTGTAAAAGAGGTGTTTATGGCGTCGCCTTCTGACTGAACTGAATGGGACTGCAGTATATCCACTAAACCTTGCAATGAGCTTAGATCCTGGAGCTTGCTGTTACTTCAGTTTCACGCAGTGTTACAGGGTTCTCTCTGAAAGTGTGTGATTACAATTGCAGCATGTCTCATCTCCCTTAAGTTTTCCCGGTGTGTAGGATACCTGCCTATCTAGGAACAGTTACAGCACGTAAAAGGTTTGGTAAAACGCATCGGGGAAAGCATTAGCTTCCTGCTTATGAAGGCAGAGCTGCATCCTGAACTTCGTAAGTGACACTGTCAAATGCCAATGAACTGCTCACTTCAGCTTTATTAATTATAAATCTTTAACTGTTTTCCATCAGGGGTCAGAGATGGCCTGACAATCATCTTTACATAATTCGATACTTGCAATCAATCAATCTTGACTGATTTCTTTGATAGGGAAATATTTATCTAGCTATCTGTGTTCTCTTAGAGAAAAAAAAGAAAACTTTCTAGAGTGGGAATTGAGATGGGGGGAATGAATGGCCTCATTCTTCACCACTGCTCCCTGCCAAAATCTGTTGGGATGGAAGAATGCAACTTTGTCCTTTCCCAGCTTTCACTAGCACCGTGACTAGGTCTGACAAAAGAGAGCAAATAACTCTTAAATACACCGATGCTCCGCTTTCATCAGCTTCTGAAGTGAAATGAACAATAAAAAGTTCACCCTGTTTGCCCGTGTTAGAAGTCTGCTCCAGAGTCAGCAATACAAGGATGTGAGGGTTTTCTTTTTCTGAATTCGCTGTGATCTGTAAACATGTGGAAGTTGCTCCAAAATGTCCCTGTATTAGACGCCATCGCCCTGCACAAAATGATTTTGAGTGGCACCAGGAACGCTGCTCGAAAGCACAAAGGATTGGGATCGCATGCCCTGCTGCTGCCATTAATCTTTCCTTCCCTTTTTACCTCACTGCTTAGCTCCATATTTTGATTGAAGAACAGAATACAAATACAGGTTGTCTAGTACATGGAAACAATAAAAATTTATAATGAGATAGAATATTGACAAACCCCAGCAGCTTTACTGTTTTATGCGAACAACTGAAATGTCTCGTAAATTAGACACCTTGAGGCGTTAGCAGCTGTCAGATACTTTCCCCTCTAGCTACATGCTCTTTCCACTAAAACACCCAGTAAAACACCAGTGCTTTTTTCAAGTACAAAATAGAAAGGATTGAGAAAACGATGTGTTTAATATTGATGGAAATATTTCCTTGGTGGTATAGAATGGGAATCTTAATTGCTAATAGATTAGAGTGACCTAGTTAAACTGGTTGTTCAGATGCAGGAAGCTGAGAGGAAGTTAAACCACAAAATGGTCCTTAAAGCAGCAGTGTACTGATGTGCCTAGTTAAAATAATCAAATTTTCTATGTCACTGGTTCTGGAATAATGCATTAGAAATTCTGTGCAGGGACTGTTACATACAGCGTCTGGTTCAGTGAGGTCCAGTGTAGGATTTAAGGATTATCACAGTTGGGTGGCGCGACTGTACAAATATTAATAATTCAGTTTTAATAATTCCAGCAGCTTCTCTAAAATAAAACCACTTAAATGTTTAATTGTTTTGTTGGTCTTTGTTAATTATGTGAATGTACATCTCTTACTATCTGCTAGCAAATAGTCATTGGCAACAGTGGTTGTTGGTCCTTCTGCCTTTTTATGTTCACACTGACCCTTGAATATTTTGCAAAGTTCATTGCTGACTGTGGTCAAGATTTAAAAACAGGTTCTCCTTTAGACAGTCTTACAAGTTCCTATTTGGATACCCTGAAAGGTGATTTAGAGTGAGACAAAAAAAGGAAATGTTTTCCCCCCCCCTCTAAAGACCATCTACCTAGAAGTTCTCACTGCCGTTTCCAGTGAACGAAAAAAAACTAAAAGAGGATGGAGAGCTGGGGGGGGGCAGGTATTTCCCTCTTCTTAACTTCTCTCCCCTGCTCGCTGTCTGTGCGACGGGCTTCATTCCTTCTGGGCACGCTGCAGCTCCCGCAAGGAGGAGCGCAGCAGGGTTGTGCCCGCGCCGGGGCGTGCTGCGGGAGCGCCACGCTTGTCTCCAGGCCAGAGCCTGCCCTGCCCAGCGACGGTGAGGGCATATGGCGAGGAAAGCTGGACTCTGTCTCCCCCTGCTGAGTCATGCCCCGAGAAGAAGGGTCACGAGGTTTAGTTTCCAGTCAGTTAATTAACTTCTGTCGCTAATCAAATAGCAATTAGTAGACTGAATGCTTAATTAACATTTTATAATTAAGAAATGCAATTCACATAATGAAATATACTGTGGTGAAAGGTATCTCAATTTTAATTGTCTTCATTATGTATCTGGCTGCCAGTTTGCTCTGATACAATCAGTGATGGGAGAGGGAGCTAATGGCACATTAAACTTTTGTTCTAATTTATAAGTGGATTTTAAGGTAAAAGTCTTCCCAACTTGCATTTGAGAGTAAATGATCAAGTTCTAGTCAGGCTGTACTGATAGGATACAGTATGGAGGCTGCTGTATTGATCTCCTATCGGTAGACTAGGCTGCAAAGTTAGAGTCCACTTCAGTCCTTGCGCGCTGTGTTTTTAGCACAGCACTTTGTATTGTGCTTTTTTACTTTATGTTTTGCTGTGACTTTACAACTGAGTTCCAAATAAAGGGAAAAAGTGCTTTTTCATTTAATTCCGACTGTCCTCTTACTCAGAGCCTTGTTATTTAAAGATGTTCATAAACTTCAGCCCAGATTTTTCCATGCGAGAACTGCTTCTGATAAAGGTTTTTTCACATTTAGGATGAAGTGGTAAAGTTGACAGATAAATGTCTTAACAATGCAATTGAGAGCCCAATCGCAGCAGCAACGTGGCTTCCGGCAGATATCAAAAGCAATATCCTGAAGGCCCAGGCAGAAGCAGGGCACAAGGTAAATAACTAATAAGCACGGTGATATTCTCAAATGTTTTATTTCTCTTCAATTGCCTGGTGTTGGAGAAGAGGCGTTGAAGATAAGGGTGCTCCAAGAGCCCGAGTCCAAGGCAGAATAAGAGGGCCTTTCAGCCTTTCTTCGCAACAGCTATGGTCCAGTACCGAACAGTTGCCCAAGGGGGAATCTCCATCCTTGATGATACTCAACATGTAACTGGGCAAGGCCCTGAACATGCCCTTGACTCAGATAACCTCCAAAGTTTCCCTTCAAACCAAGAAATTATTCTGTGATTCTGTGACTAAGACCATGCTTCTGTCACATTCTAGTAAATTCTGTTGCAAGTACTGCTATTTTATTTGGCTGTGTTGGTGAACTGTTTGTATTTCTCCACTGAAGTTTTCACATAGAATCGATGTTTTGAGTCCTTCAGCGGTAGATGAACAGCACGCTTTTGTGCTGGGAGGGAGGCACTTGTCTCCTGTGGATCTCAGAACTGACACAAGATGGAAACAAGTATCAGAAATTTACATCTGTGTTGATTTTTTCCTCTCAGGTTGTGAGAGAAGACAGCCTGACAGGCGTCAAGAATTCCAATATTCAGGATGCTGCTGCCAGGTACTGAACAGATTTAGAAGAAACGTGTGATCTAGTTGCCCAAGTACAGCACCGAGAACCTGCAGTTCAGTGTGGGCTTTCAGTGGCTCAGTGATCATTGCATTTTACCTTGCGTAGCGTAGCTTAACCTGGGGAGCGTGGAGTGTTTTTAAAATGAAAACCAGCAAGCGCTGTGGTTGCTCGGTTTTATTGCAAGGTAATCCAGATACTCTTTATTCTCCTATACTTTATTTTGCTAAACGTTGTTCCAGCAGCAGCCTTGGTCGCTGTAGTTGTTTCTGACCCGTTAACAACTTCAGTGTGGGGGGAGGGATGGGTCTGTTTACAGTAGCAGTTTTATAGTGGAGAAAAAAAATTGTGCACAAAAACCGGACCTGACGGTTGATTCCCTGAGAATTACTGAATCTCTGCTGAGATTTACTGCTAGTTCCACTGGGATTTCGGGCATTGAAAAAGGGTTACAGCATGTAATTTCCTGGCCATTTGTGAAGATGAGCATGTGTCAGACCTCAAAGACCACATGGGGCTATTGAATAAAATGTACATCTAGCAATCTCAAAAATACGCTGTAACAAGTGATTCATGAAGAGCTTTCCGTGGAAGGTTGTATCTGGTTTTTGGTTTGTTTTTTGTTGGTTTGTGCCAGGAACTTTCTCCTGTCAGGCAAAATGCAGAGTAGTCCCCCAGCAGCCAGTCCAGTATTTCAAGACCCAAGAGAGCTGCCGAAAGCAGTCCCTGCCTTGAACACCTTTGTTCCGTAAGTGATTCAGTGTTTCTGGGGTAAAGGAACCACGTGAAGATGATCATGAACAGGTCTGAAAAGATGAAAAACAGTTGCTGAGCGTTTAGGCTACGGCTAACTAAGCAGGTTTACTGATGCATCGTTAATTACTGCTGCAACAGTTCATCAGTGTAGGCCAGGCCTCGGGGTGAGTATCCTAGCAAGCAGTTAAGCAAATCTCTCTCATCTTCTGAAGCTACTGAAATATCTGACATCTTGCTGCCCCTGGCTGTAAAGAGGACGGCAGGGAAGGCTTCAGGAGAATTAGAAACAGGGGCTGAAGAAGCACTTTTGAGATTGAAGACACTGATACACTGTTGGGGCTATCCACAGCTGTAGCTGAAACTATGAAAGAGAGCAGTAAGCTGTGGAGGTAGTTGGAAGGCATTTACTTCAGCAGACTCACAAACATCAGTCTTTTGTCTCCCTCCCGTGGAACCGGTGGCTTTGGGTTGAGCTATCAGTGAAGCAGCAGCAGCACTGTGTCATGCTGTGCAGGCAGTGTGCTGATGAGTGTTTTCTCCTTTCAGTAATGCGTTAAATGAGGACAGCGCTGCCTCCAACCATGAGGACCTGCTGATTCCAGCTCATCTGGCTCCAGCTGAGGAGGCTGCTGTTTCAAAGGTAGCACCACCTGCCAGCCTGGAAGGTTTCTGTGTGTCATGTTCTGAGCTACTGATGCCTCCAGGCAAGCACAGCAGACCTTGCCGCATGCCTCTCATAACTCTCAGTGAATACCAGTCGTTGGTGAATGCCAGAGAGTGCTCTCTGGAGCAGACAGGGACACTGTACAGATCTCTCCAAAGGTCACCCCATTTTCGGAGGGTCCTTTTCCTCACGCTGGTGGGGAGCCCTTTATATCACAATGATTTGATGCTCCAGGAGAGAGACTGCAGAGATGAAATTCTTGAATGAATTGAAGGAAACACAGTCAATTTCTATCAAAATAACTACAGAGGGAAAGTTTAAATTGAAATGTTTAATTGTTGTATTCTGGTTACCTTAAGGCTAAGGTAATTTTTAACTGCACTCCATGAAATGCACAAAGCAATTCAGGGGTCAGCTCTCCAAAAGAAAAGGAGTCCAACACTGGACTCTGCTGTTACTTCAGCAGACTGAAGGGTTATTCTGGATCACTAAAACACCATGTCCTTTAGCTGTTGTCCCTCTAAACCGGTATTATGTAGTTGATCCCACTGAATAATTATCAGTTTCATCTTCTGAGTTCACAAACTGAGCTCGCAGACCTCACTGACCTTCTTGTCGAACGGCACAGTACCCCATCTTCGAGTAGGAGAACGGGACAGTTTCACAGCTTACATGGCAATGACATTGTTTCCAGTATGTTGATGAGAGTAAGTGAAACGAAAAGGCTATTAAAAAAAAATCATAGAGAAAATTTTGAGAAAACAGACCTGATAAACAGTGGTGTTCATTAAGGACACTGGTCTCTAACTTGGGAATCCACTAGAGTATTCAGCAGACCTATCTGATTACTACTGGGAATTCAATTCAAAACTGATTTATTCCATAGAGCACTCCAGATGACCAGGACGTTTCCTTAACATCATTGACAGAGAATCTAATTGACTTTACAGAAGCCACACCTCGGGTAAATGTATTTCAAAACCAAACTTCTTCCTTCACATGTACAATGGTTTTTATTCATAAACTCTCCTCTGGCTTTAGTGTCTGTCCACCAGGCTTGGACCTGCTGCAGCAGAGTGAAGTGGTGATTGACCTGGATCATGCATATGTGCCCCCCTGCTTGAAGGGTGGCTGGCACAGGGTTGTGGACCCTGCAGCTTTGTAATGGAAGTGAAGGAACCTGAAGAGTTAACTTGTGTCCGTGCCCCAAGAGCCTGCAGTCCTGTTTTAGTACAGCTGCAAGTGCCAGCCTGCTCCTCAGGCTTTTGGATATATTTAATACTTCAGAAATGATATGTAAATGTGTATATACACACAGATGTATCTCGCTGTGTGTATATATGTAAAAAATAAATACTTGAAAAGTTAACTTTTAGAACAAATCAACCCTTTATATAGATAAAAAAATATCTCTTGTAATCTGTGCCAGCGAAAAAGGAGTCATACTGCGTGCACCAAAGAGAAGGGGAAGGAGTGGGACCTTTAAACTGTTCACAGAAGCGTGCTCTTGGTTAACTTTGTCCACAAAGCAGAAGAAAATGGTGGGTTCGGTTGCCTTTTGGAAGGGAGCGCTATGCTGAAACTGCTGCCAGCGGGTTTCTGTGTGTGGGTGGGTATTAGCTGTACGCTGCGTGGCGACCTCTACCTTTGGCATGAAGTCACATCATCTGTAGCTAATGGCTAGCGTGGTTCAAAGACTGGCGATGGGCAAATATCCGAGATTGTTTTGGGAGGCAATATTGTTCTGAGGATGTTCTCAGGTACTTCCAACCTTTTCTAATGAGCATTTGTTTGCTTTTTGTAGGTGTCTTCCCAGCCCACGATAACACCGAGGTGGATAGTGCCAGTGAGTTATTTGACCATTCCTTAACAACAAAAAAAGAGGAGGAAAAAAAAAAAAAAAAGCAAGCTTTTGTCATGGTTAAGAAACAGGAGCTCAAGTAAAATAGTAAAATACAGTCATTTGTAACAATTTGAAAGCCCATAAAGTAATGTACCAGACCAAAAATAAAGCAAATTAATTCAGCTGGAGCAAATCAAACAACATACATATCCTGTTAATATTTAAACTTCATTTTTGCTGCATTATATCGCAGGTAAATTCCATAAGGTTTCTTTCAGAACTTGCATTTAGTGGAGCCCACCCTGGAAGCTGATGAATCTTAGTTTTTACTGTTATAAATAAATCATATTGAAAAATTAGCTTGTCTTGTCCTGGCAGGGTTTTATTTCAGTTTCCTGTTTCATTCTTCCCAATTCAGACTGGACTGATTTCCAATGGGCCTTTGGGAAACGATGTTGCCTTAGCTATGAAGGCAGTGAAAGGCAGCACGGAGACCCTGTTGCCGTCGGCTGGATTGCCGCCATCCCAGCAGACATCCGAAGTCCTTGCAAAGTAAGGTCTTCTCAGCCCTCACTTCAGAAGTCTGTATGGGGCGTGAAGGAAGTACGTGCTCTTACTGCTTCCACTTGATAGTTACAGCGGTCATTTAGACACACTGCCTTGTTTTGCTGTGCTCGTAAACTATAGTTCTGTCTCGGTTTATAGCATTTGAAGTCATAACTAGAGCAGCTGATGTGTGTATATTTTTATATAACACTGTTTGAAGGGTAAGAAACCATTTTTTTTAATTCGAGTAAGTAAAGGCACAAAACATACAAATTTATCTGGCGTTGGAGGTAAACCTGTTATTGCAAATGCTATAAAATCAATTAGTGCTTTTTAATTCTTTCTCTTGAGTTTCTTTATCCACTAACATATTTTAGTACTGGACTAAAATTATAGCCTAGATGAATTTTCTGAGAAATCTCTTTACAGTACTTCAGTACCTGTCAGAGGATTGGCGAGGGGGTGGGGGGATGTCCCCCAATTATTTCCAAGCTGTAAGGAAGTGAGAGAACAGAAACTGTAGGAACCTCTCCCCTTGCTGTTCCATCCTGCTGGGCCAGCGAGGCAGAATGGTGGCAGTGACGGTCAGGCCTTTCAGTGCACGTGGCCTTGATGGTACTGCTGCCCTTCCGAAATGGATGATGCCGTTTGCTCTTCTCCAGTTGTCCATTGGCCTCATTAAATTACGAGGGGAAGAGCTATTAACGCTCTTTAGAACAATACTCATCTTACTCTTTTTTTCATCCATCATGGCAGATCTTTTGGGGGGAGTGTATTTTACAGGGCCTCTTTTTTTTTTTTTTTTTTTTTCCTTTTAGCCCAGTTACTGAGAGTGCTACAATAAGAACGAAATGTTTACTCACCACTGAACTCTAGAAGAAGGAGTTTCTGCACTTCCCACCTTGTAAAAACTCAAATCTTCTAACACATCTCCAAGGGATCCTTCCAAAAGACTTGCTTGGGATCAAACTCTTGCTGAAGGGGAGTCAAACAGCCAGCTGGTTTGCTAGAATCCAGGAAGAGACTTAAACGTTATTGCAACCTAACTGGAATTACAGTCTAAACAGGGATATAAAACCACATGCACGTTTGACCTTCTCCCTCGGGAGAAGTGAAATAACACGCTGGAGCTAGTTCTGAACGTGAGGAACAGGTTCCAGTTGTGTTCTGCTCACGCTAGGTTTAATCTTACTTCCCCTGTGCTGCCTCTCAAGTGTTAACGGAAAGCGTTGGCTGCGATGTTGCTGTGTGGTGTGTGAGCAGCGGTCCCTGGCCTCTCTGTAGGGTGATATTGGAAAGATTAGGCGAACTTGTAGGGCCACCTTGTGGCCGTACTACGTGCGGTGGCTCACAGTAGTGATGACTACACGGCCAAGGACATTTTCTTCTCTGTGACTATTCCCTCTGTTTTTCCTTTGTGTTACCAACACATGCTCTCTTTTGTTGGCCTTAACCCCCTTAATAACCCTTGCACGTCTTGTTACAGTACCTGGAAAGAATGAAAATCTAGTCCATCAGTGACCAACTACGTTGACTGGATTTGAGCTGCTCGTTGCAACCAGGAAAAGGAAAATTAACCTGCCAAACAGCTTATTGCATTAGCAGACTGCAGAGGCCCCACATTTTGACACTGATTATTTCATTTCCTGTGTAACTCACATACATGCATTTTAGGCTAGAGGTGTGTGTGTTTTAAGTGCTGAAGCAGTGAAGGTATGAGTACAGCTCACTTCAGGAACGGCTTATTGGTTAGTTTTGTTGTCATATAGGACTAGGAAGGAAAAAAAATTTCTTGTTTCTATTCATACTATTTCTGGGTGTTGTTTCCAGATGCTGTGCTTTGGGAATACTTGCAGGTGTGTTAGCGGCATGAGCGTACAGCTAGATCAGTTCTTAACGCCGCCTTGAATCCAGTTCCCAGTGTCATCCAATAGTTGTATGTGGAACAAAGAATAGAAACAATAAGGTGAAAACAGGAAAAAAAGATTAAAAGTTCCTCTAAGCAGTTCACTTCTTTGTAGAAGGAAGGTAGGAGCACTTGCAAGGGCACACTCCACAGAGCTGGTGAAGGCCTTTTGGTGGTCAGGCGAAGCACGGGACACAGTATGCACAGCTTGAAGAGATCATTTGAGTCCTGGGCAGCAGGATCCTCATGTGGACATGTGGAGGTGAGCACATGGACCCTGGAGACACAGCCTGTGAAACAGGTCAGTGCAGAGTCAGAGGGAGGAGGAATATAGAAGCCCCATCTCGACTTCACATCTCCTGACAGGGAAGCACAGATGAAACAACTGGGATTTTGCTTTCTTAGGAAGAGGTTTGTACATATGACTGGGGTTGGAGGATGTTGTCTGCATAGTGCTGCTGTTTATTTATATACATGTGGTTCTTAGAAACAATTTTAAATGTGAAAGTTGGTTCCGAAACCTGCACGCACGACTTCCTCTCCGCACACTGGCTGCCTGCACGTCTCTCAGTGTAGACAAAGATTTGGACCAAACCACCGTGGGTTGTGCAAGTAAGCTGGTGCCCAGCTAGGCTGCTGCTTTCAGGGTAGGGCGTTCTTACTGCTGCTCTTGTGCTCTTGTTTGCGAGATGCTGAATGGGTGTTAAGGGAGAAGCCACGTGGCATTTACGTGGCCCACGGCCACTCCTCAAAGCCCCTGAGCCTTAGTAGAGAAACATAGGAACCACGGGGAGCTCTTAGGGCTGACGCACCAGAGTGACTCTCTGCAGATGGTGATTTGTTGCCTCAAGAACTGGGAGTCAAAACAGGTGGCAGGGGCTTCAGGCCCCCCCGCAGCCAGGGCCTAAAGCACTGCCCCACTGGCTCCCCGCACTGCCCCACTGGCTCCCCGCACTGCCTCACTGGCTCCCCGCACTGCCCCACTGGCTCCCCGCACTGCCCGCGGTTCTGGACAGGCAGAGCGTTGCTGCTCGCCGGCCGTTCAGCTCAGTCCTTGTTACTGCCCGTGGAGTATTGGGGTTTTTTTATCCTTTCAAGTCAGAGCCTTATTGCGTATTAAAATGAGGAAGGTTCCCGATTCAAATATCAAATGTCTTAGTCTGGATTAATAATACAGTTGCCAGCAAAGTTCCTGCAGGAAAAGGGAAGCTATGGCTGCGACAGCCTGCTTCCTGCACAAAGCCAGGACTGTGTGGGGAAACTTGGCGCTTGCTGTTGATGTGTTTGCTCAGCAGCTGAGCTGGCGTTCGCCAGCTACATGTGTTGGTGTTGTAAATAGACAGAATGCAGTAGCGTTTCCTTTAAGGCGTGTTTGGTGTTTGACTCTTCCCGTTGGGTTCAGGAGCGCTGTGAACTGTTAGCTTGAATCCCTCCCAGAAGCAGAGGAGCAGAAGTTTACAGTGTTGCAGCGTTGCCTGTTGAATACCATCCGTAGATTCCTCCGAGAAGTCACAAACAGCGAGTAACAAGTAGACGACGCGTGGTGAGCGTGTCCTCCCTAAAACCTGAATGGTTCCAAGTAGCCAGCTGTTATTTCAGGATGGTTGGGGTAGGGGTGATCGGAGGGAAATGTGTGAACATACCTGTGCACACACACAGATTTCAAAGGGGCAAGGTTTTCCTCAGTTTTCGGAGAACTAATACTTGAAACTTTATTTAAAAATTCAAAATTTTCAACTGTTAAATTGGGACTTACAATTTCTAGTAGATTTGGGGCTGCAAACCCAACTGTTTGGTGATACCTGCTATTTGGAGCAAATATTCTGTTTAACTCAACGTAGCTTGTTTAGCGAATCCAAATCTTTGGTTATACGGGGAGCCTGGCGAGCCTAAGGTGCCTCAGTTCTGTGATGGGAGCAGATGCACAGGGAGGTATCCGAGCATCTGTAGTTCGGCATCACCGTTTTGCTGTAAAACTACAGGTGTCGCGTTGTGTCGTGACTGGCTAACCGGTAATGTGGCACTACTCATCTCTTGCGTGTTACCAAGCACAAACAGGTATGAGAGTTCCTACGGTTACTGTTACAAAGTATTAATTAATGCCTGTGTGCTACTGAGAAAAAGGGATTTTCTTACCATTGCTATACTGTTGATTGCTTGGCTGTAAGGTCCAATCATCCTCTGAAAGTGGTTGTTTGGGGGGTTTTTTAGTATTTATTTAGAGAGATCTATAAATGAAACTTTTGTGTGAATCTGGTGTTGGGACGTTGGCAGGTCTGGCAGCCACAGTAAAGCTGTAAGAGTTGACAGGAGTGAATAAATGTGTGTTCTGTTGCAGTCGTTTGGAACAAGACAGCTCCCGGATTAAAAAAAAAAAGTTCATTTTTTTTTTCCCTAACAAGCTTGTCCCCTGTTGACTTACTAACGCACGTCCCAGCCTGTCCTCCTTAACTGGCCTTGTGCCCTCTGGCTGTGTGTGCGTGCAGTGCTGATCAGATGGATGCTTTTTGTAACTCTGTAATTAAAAAATGATAACTTAAACTAAAAAACGTGATTGGATCTAAAAGTAAAAGTGATTTTACTCCAGTCACGCTCCAGAGTGATTGTAGTAAAAGATGTTACAGAAATCTTAATATTTGTAACAACAAAAAACCCCAGCCTGTATCTCAAACTGATTGATCCTAGGGAGATGCTGGATCTTAGAACTGCCTTTCAGTCTCACCCGCTTAGTCCAACAGGGAGAGACCAGAGAGTCTGCACGTGCTGAGTGCACGGCTCAGCTTTGCCCTGGGCAATAAAATGGGGGAGTTGAGGCCCTCGTCCACGAGAATGAAGGGAATCTCTTATTTAGTTCAGTGGTGACGGGGTTTAATGTTGGGTAAGCCATACGACATCCAATAGCTACTTACCTGGTAATCAGTCATGCTTCAGGAGTTACCTTGGATGCATTTGATTTTAAACTTAAGTTCCACGTATACTTTGTGAAAGGCAGACGCTCTGTAAAAGCTGTTTTGGACAATTTTTTGGACACAGCTTTGGCAAGAAGAGGAGCTCAGGTGAACAGTCCAGTTACACTCGGGTCTGTTTTCAGCCCTTGCCTGTTGCCCCTTGGTCTGCACCCTGCTCCTTTTTGTTTCCTGAAGCAAGGAGGTGCTGCTGAGATCAGCATGTCCCTCAGACTGCACTGGGTCTGTTCTTCACGTTGTGAACATATTGTGGTACAGCCCCGATCTTCTGCAGATTGTTAGCAGCTCTGTCCCACAGCCAGCTCACGCTTAAAGCTCTGTCTGGGCACAGGGAGTGTGTGTTAGCGTAGGAGGCTGTCGTGTGTGTACGTAGCTGTTAGACATCGTAACGTCACAGCTACCAAGTGCAGCTGGACAATCGTAACTCTTACACCAAAAAAATACAAACATCCACGCTAATGGCCTTTCCGTGATGCAGGTGGGATCCGCGGGGGTCGGTCCGAGCGCCAGCACCGCGGAGGGGAGCGCGGGGCCCTCCCCGCAGTGCCCGAAGGGAGGCAGAGCCGGGGTGACTGCGCGGGTGCCGCGCTGCCCTGTCGCGGGGCTCAGGAGGGAGATGCGGGTGGTCGCGGGGCCTGTCGGAAGCCGGGGTCTGTTGGCGGGCATCGCGCGTGGCCGGGTGCCCCTGCGGGGACTGGGGAGCGGGTCTGCCCCTGCGCAGCAGCCGGCAGCGAGCTGCTCCTACAGAATTCACCTCCTTTTCACCGCTTGGCGTGAGCACTCTGCTTCATACACACCCCCACCTGTAACTGGACAAACTTACTTTTAAAGTATGTAAGAATATTTTTGTAGCTAGATTATTTTTTTGTTAAAGCCACACTAACTACTGTATTTTTACCTTTTCTATGTAAAGCTTGGCAGTAGCTCTCAATGTGTAATTTATTTGTTGGGTTTTTTTATAAAACAAAGTGCATCCTCTTCTGTTTCACAACCACAGTGCTGTATGAACTGTTCTAGGCACTGCACTGACATCTGTACCGAAGCTGTACGTGGGAACAAGAAACTGTGATTTGTAGTTCACTCAACCCAGTCTCGAACTGTTTGTACTGTAGTTTTGTCTTAAATACACCACATCAGCACAAATGCCTCGCAGCGTCATCTTTAAGCACCACTGTGTTACGCCGGTGCGGCAGTGAAGGACAGGGGGGTCGGCTGGGAGGCGAGCGGTGGGGCGAGGCGGGGGGGGGCTGTGCACCCCCAAAATCAAAGCCAGGGGCGGGTGGGAGACACAGGCTTCGCGCTGAGTGCTCCTGATCCTCAGTTCGAGGGGCCTCTGTATTAACTCTCTGCAGGACCGAATGTTTTTGTCCGTGTGCTAAGGTCGCTTGGCAGCTCCTAATTTAAGAGAAGGGTACCTGGGTTGGAGGGAGATTTGTAAACTGATTCGGGATGTTGGAACTGCAGGCCGTGTTGTAAACTTAATTTCTTGCCGATTAAAGGGTAACTTCAGGTGGCATCTGAACCTGCAGATGGGTGCTAAAGAATGGACCGCTTCTTTCCAAAAGCTGAGATTGTCCAGGAGGACTCTCAGGTGTTCAGTGGGTTTGAAAACCAAAGTCCTGAGGTATGTGCCCAGCAAGGAAGCTTGAACTTCCAGTGTCGCTCCCCAATGCGCAGACAGAAGCGCGTGCCAGTTAACTGAGCAACCTTGCTTTTATTTCCCCTGAGGGATCGGTTTATGTTTTGAAGTGCAGTGGTGCTAACAGTTGTTTAAAGAAAACTGTTTATTTCCAAACCCTGACTTGGGTGAAATGCTTAGGAAAGCCGCAAAGGGCAACCAAACCATTTGATCATCTTTGTTTCTCAACAATTAATAAACTTGGGAAAGTAACAAAATGAAGAGAAATAATTCCATCCTAATCACGAAGCTTATAGGAAGAAATTTCCCTTGTGGTGTAATTTGTCATGTAGGTCTAACTGTGATCCCACTGATAAGTCACTGAATTGTTCTTCAGATCCGTTTATAACTCAAAACAATGAAACATGTTTAGTTTAGATTTTTTTTATTTAAAATAATCCTCTTTAAATGTCTAAATTTTAAAAGAAAATCCCTCTGCCAGACATGTATTTTAATGTTCAGAAACCAAACGGTAATTAAAGACAATGAGTTTTTTGAGACAGTAAAGGCCGATCGTTTTGTTCTCTGTGATTTATGATACAGCCGTGCACCCCGTGTCTCAGACCAGATTACCAACGAACGCTGCGTCCTTTTGCTTTTGTTCTATGGATTGAACTGCTGTGGCATATCAAATTCAGGCAAGCTTCCCTTTTTTTCCAGAGACATTTTAAAATGTCTCGCTTCAGTGGCAGCCCCTTCAGTCCGTGCCCAGCCAAAAATGGTGTGGTTTGTTTTGTTTCTAAACGGTTGCCATTAGCTGGAGTAATTCCATTCATTATTTCATGCGGGCCACCACAGAGCTTTCAGATGGCAGCAGCTTTTAGTTACTCACGTGGGCCTGGGATGAATTCTCATTAACAGCTACAGTTATGGAGAAATATCATTAAGCACATCCACAAAGGCTCTTCTCTTCCTCTGTGAAAAGGTGACTGTGTTGGATAAAAAGATGCCAGGAGTGAAACCACTTGAGGTGCTCTGCGAACGCAGTTAAGTGCAGTTGGCAGCACTGGCGGAGCTTTGAAAGGGAAGATGACCCAGGAAATGCGATACAGTGGTACGAGCAAGGATTGTGTGCCTAGGTCCTGGATACTGGTTTTTAGGAGAGAACCTGAAATATGGGTCACGCGGGCCCAGAGGAGGGCTGTGGGGTGCAGGCGCATCACACCTCAAACCCCCTCCCTTCCAACTTGAGCTCACCCTTGTTTTTCAAAGACCTGGGAGTGGGCCAGTGAGGGGAGAAACAGCCTCAAGTGGCTTCAGCAAGTCTGCTGTAGCAGAGAGTCCCTCTTTTGGGGCTGGAGCTCTCATCCACAGCATCACCGGGGCTTGACTGGGGCTCAGCCTCCCGCCAGCCAGCCCTGAGCCCACGTCTGCCCCTGAGCTCCTGTGTACCTCGTGTCCTGTACAGGGCCTGGGCAACAGCGGGGCCCTGCGGCGTCGGGCCGGTCTGGGTGGTTTAGGCTCTCGGGTGAAGGAGCTGGCAGGGCGCCGAAGGCGCTGGTGCAGCCACCTGACTTGGCACGCCGCCGGCGGCGAGGGGAGGAAACGGGGGAGATGGGCGCCTTCTGCAAGCTGCTTTTTCCTCCCCGTGCCAAGCCATCGCCTTTGGGCTGGCTCGTGTCCTGCCTGCGTTGGCTCCGAGTAAATGTTAAACCCTTCATGGGGCTGCCAAAGGGAAGACAGTTGGGGGGGGGGGCCAAAGAAAGGAATGGCAGAGGCTGGATGGCATTTTCCTGGGGCCCTTGCACATCCCCGGGATACCTGTACCTGCCAGGAGGCCTTCGCGTGACTTGGAACGTCACTGGTTTATTGTTGCCCTTTCCAGTTAAATTTCCTTCCCTCATCAATCCTAGATAAAAGTCTTTCTGTTACGGCAGCTCTCTGGATAATGCCGAAAAAGACACGTCAGCCAGCACAAGAAAAGGAAAACACGCTACTGATGTAGGATTGCGGTGCTCTGTACGCGCTCAGCCCAGTCGCCGTATTTAAGTCCTGTCCAAACACACCTCCTCAAACTGGGCAGTTCCCCCTTCTTGGAGGAGAAATGCAAAGCCTGGGCAGCCCTCGAGGCTGGCTGAAGAGCCAGGAGATGACTGGGGCTTGCGGGAGCATGTTCCTTGTTCAGAAGGTAAGTTCTTTGTTCGGTTTGAAAATATAAAGACATGCTTTAAATTCATGAAAGCTCAGAGAACGCGCACGCACTGATGTGAAATGCAGCAGGCTTTATCTGTATGGCAGCACACAGTCCTCTCTGTTTCCAAACAAAGGTCACAGAAGGTCCAAATAACTCTTAAGTAGCTTTTTGTGAACTCATCTATAATTTTCCCATTGAATTCATGTGACAAGTACTTGTGAAGAGATGATGAAAGTATCTGTAAATACTCTCACTTAAAATTCATCATTCCTGCGAAACTTCTGAAAAGTGATCTTTTTAAATATTCAGAAGTATTAAATCACACTTTGCAGTAATTTCAGACATCAGCATCTCTTCTTACAAATGGCTGAAGTTCAGTCATGAAGGCCAGTATCTTAGTAACTTCTATGGAAATAAATGCTTGAAACAGCGCACAATATTATCTTTCCAAAAAAAGCGCTTTTTGACAAAGAAAAACCATACATGAACTCAGGATTTACTAGTATAAAGAGGAAATGCGTAACAAATACTACGTATGTTGACAAAACAGAGAGAGATGGAGTTGGAAAAGCAGAAATCCCTTTGTGGCTACAATCTGAGCTATCAGTGAGAACAGCTTATGTTTTGTACCACTCCTGTCAAGCCTTCCTTTTTCCCCCCCAATAGAAAGCCAAACCCTTTGATCCTGGGCTCAGTCGTTAAACCTGGCTTTCACGGGGCAACTACTGTCATTCTTCCAGGCGTAAGGCAATTCCTCTGGTCTAATGCTGCACATGATTTTCAGGGGGGAATCGTGGTTTCACTTCCTCAGGGTTAGATGCAGTCCTTGAATATCTTCTAGACTTCACCTGCTAATGTGTCTGTTGCGTTTTTTCTTTGTTATAGGCCACCTCACATTGCAAATACACTGTGCAAGGAGGACTGGTCCGAGAAAACAAAGTCTTAAAAATCTTAATCTTGCCATTAAGAGTTAACAAATCCCTCAAATGTGACTGCAACGTGCACAACCTTGGTTCAAATACAGTTTTACGGGTGCGTATTTATTTAATTCTCATGCCAGTGCAAAAGGAGCAACCCTTGCGCCTGAAGTGGCAGTTATGGAGCCAGCAGGGGTTACTTCCAGTTCTGGTTTTCAAGGCAGCAGCAGCCACTGCCATTCGAAAGGATATGAACTGACCAGAAGAAAAGTAACAAAAAGAGCAGCGTTCCGACAAGCTCCACTCGGAAATGGCAACTTACATGCAAGTTGTGACTTAAATATGTCGGGTTTTGTTCACATTGTAAAAAATCTGTTCACAGCAAGTATGAGAAGGTTTAATTTTTTTTCCCAGTGTGCTGATAGGAAGCTGAAGACAGTCGCAAGCAGTTGGTTTACCACCTACTGGCACGTTTGTGGAAATTTATTCTTTCACTTTGCAATCAAAGCGATCACAAGCTATCAAACTCCATTTGCCAGAATGAGATCTCAGAGGAGCTGGACAAAGGTTTACCCCCAATGAGCAGCAGCACGTTGGTATCACTGCTAACTTCATCCTCTGCGGTCGCCTGCTGACAGTCGGTTCCCTCCTCTTCTCCCACAATCTGAGCAGCAGCAAAAGTCTCTTCTTCTGAAGAGACAAACAGACGGAGAGACTTGTCCTCTGACAAAACGCTTGTTGCTCTGTTTGGGTCTAGTTCTGCCTCTGACGTGGTCGGGAACGCACACAAGCCCCCCGGCTGCAGGGGCGGGCTGAAGGTTTTCATCTCGATGGCGCCGCTGGCCTCGTTGCTGAGCGCTCGGTACGCGGGCTGTTGGCGGAAGTAGTCGCAAAAGCGGGCGTGCTTCGGGATGGCCACCAGCGGGTGGTGGTCCTTCTGCTTACTCTTCCGGTGGCTGGGGAACGCGTCAGTGAAATCTGAGGTAGTTTGGAAACCAACACCAGCTCCTAGGGTGCAGTGATACATTTTTGCAGAAAAGTTTGCCTTTGTAGTACTACTAAGCTTCTTCCACGCCTGTGTATGGAAATGATACTTCCAGAGGTCATCAGTAGGACTGGAATTTGAAATCCCTCCACCAAAAATCAGCATAGAGTCTTTGAAGACTATTGAAGCATGACCTACCACTGGAGGAGGTCCTTGGCTAAACGTAAGAGAAACCAGCAGTTAAGGGGAGACCAACAAGAAACTAACACTGATTTTAGCCTCTGTTTTTCTTTTGACTCGGAAGAATGACTGCTAACTGCTGCCCTGGGACGTCAAAATGACACTGCGGACAGCTGCATCAACGCCTTGCCCGGAGCTCTTCCAACCAAAGGCAGCTGGAGCCCCAGGGACGGCAGCAGGACTAGGTCTTGATCTGAACAATTCCTACGGTCGACAAAAGGGCAACATCTCTCTCTCTGCCTGCATGCAGGATCAAATGGTAAGATTAATTCTCTCTTTCTGTGTTCATTTAGTGTAACAAATAGTACAGTTTACCTTGTTCTGATGTTGGACCAGCTGCTGCTTACAAAGTCCCACTTCCATAAGTCCTTCTGTTCACTCAGCCCCATCAGTCCTCCGAAGAGGTACATGCTTGTATCATAAACCACTGCTGAATGGCCATGCCGAGGTCCTGGGCCAGTATTGTGAGGTGGGGTGGAAACACACAACCATTTTCTTGTATCTGAAAGCAAAATATTACTTTTTAAATGTAACAAATTTACTCTAGTGTTTGAGAAGGGATCTATTTCAGGAACAAAGTAACTATTCTGTTGGAGAATAAGGGTTTCTGCTTTAAGCTTGTTACAGTTAACAGCTTAAACTCTGACACTGAAGAAGTGCATTTAAAAAATCAGTTTTGAAATAAACTTTTAATGAAAATGTCAGATGCTGTATGACAGATGCCATGGGGATTTTATTTACAGAGCAGTTTTTCCTACAGCTTTGTTAATTCATTAACTCTGACACAGAACGATAATTTCCTGGCTGTAAGAGGGAAAAATCAGTCAACAAAAACATTCCTTCATTAATGTCTGTGCTTATTCTCCCTATGAGGGAATGAAGGATGAGATAAACCCATCATTCATTTCTAAATAGTGTCTGAATGGCCACCAGATGACAAAAGTTATCCATTTAGGAAGTCTCTGGGAATCATCTGGTTTGCAACCACCAGATTAGTGATGAATATGCTAATGAAACCATCTCCTGTCAGGCTGGGCTCCCCATGGTCAGTTCTAGATTTGAGATTCAAAAGATGGCATTAATAGACTGAAGTCAGGGTCTCTGCTGCATCTGAAAGTTTTTGGTAATCTTTGAAGAATTTAGTGAATAGTGAACAAAACTCTCCCTGATTTTCAGCTCTAAAACTGGCAAATACTGCAAAACTTCTTCCAGTACAATACAGTCTCATTCATTTCAGCTGGGTATTAACGTATCTGACAGCATTCATAAGTAACTGCTGCCAAACAGAAGCCAAAAACTAACTTACATTTCTACTGATAAGAATCTTCTTAGCCGAGCAAGCCATGCTTTCCTGCAGCAGTCATCATTTTACATCAAAACCTGATCACGGTTTTTAACTTACCAAAATGGAAAGCCCAAAACTCCTGGGAAATGCCTCTGATGCCAAAGTATCCCCCGTAGATGTACATGCTGGAACGGTACACTACTGCACTGTGACCTTTTCTGTTAGTTGGTGCCGAGCTCTAAAACAGTTTAATAATAAGACAGAAAACTGTTAACAGACCAAGTCGTGTCAGTAGCAATGCCTCTCATGGGAATATTGTTCTCAAACAGCCCATTCTGGGGGGCAGAACCATGTTCCCTATATTTAGTTTAGGATAATTACAAGGAACCATTTACTCCTATTTGTAAGGAGGAGTTGATACATAATTCCATCGTATGTGTTGTAGATAAAATTTCATCAACCATATAACGCCTTTTTTTTTCCCCACAAATGACCCTGAAGTCCCGAACTTTCTCTTGACTCCCCCACCCAACACAGGTAACCGCAGTAGTAGTACTGTCACATCTTAACAAATTTTGTGTACAATTTCAGAGTGTAGTAACATTGTGAGGAGGAAGTTTCAATAGCAAAAAATGAATCATTCTTCACGTGTAGTGATATAAAACCAATCTCAGAAGACCAAGACAAAAAGGCTTCTACTGAGGTTTCATTTAGAAGCGGCAGTAACTTGGTGAGTCCACGTGATCAGACTGAAGAAATGAAAAATGCTGCAGCACTTCACATTTCAAAATTTATTAGTGTGACTGCCAATCTGTTTTCACAACCCTACTTTTAAAAGCACAGACTTCATGTATGGTTGCAATATTCTATTTAAAATTAGCTCTCTTGATAAGCATTTCAGAAAAACAGAAGCAGTAGTAGAGGAGAGGACTTAACTTCTTATATAGGACTTAAAATTTAAGAGCAGTATTTTTAAGCACTGTTTTAAAGAAGGAAAAAGCCTTCGTTATTGAAAGTGCAAAGAAATAAAGTATAGCCACATGTCTCTGAAGAGATGAGATTGGAACTGTTTGGGGGAACATATTTCAAAGCAATCTGTTTAATCAACAAAGCAACAGGCATTTGATTCACACATTCACCACTTCCTGGCTCCTTACCTCAGTCTCTGCTGGTACGTTACAGCACTCTGTCCATCTTGCAGAATCTAGGGGATTGTTTTAATAAAGCGCAGTTTATATCCCAGACCACAAGAGGACACTCCTCCAACATTAATTTTTGAAATTACAGATCTAATTTTCAAGTATCATCCTGGTGTTTTCCACTGACAAGGATGAAGAAATCTGCTTCCCACTAAGACAGCAGTACCAAGAGACTCACAGGAGAGAGCGTTTAAAGTTTTCCTGTATCCTTATCTGATACGGAATCACCGAGGTACCGTACTGCATTTCCCGTGTCCTAAGACTAAATTTCACAATGCAGATGTAATCTGTGATTTTCAGCATTTTCTGAACTGACAGAATCCCCAGATTTACCGATGGATATATGGCTCCTTCTGCTTACGTGAACCTTTGGACAACAGCCTTCTTTTCCTTGTTCCTTTTCACAGATCCCTTAAAAGTAGTCCTCAAATAACAGTCAGCAATCACTGATCTGTGGTCACCATGAAGGAGAGGAACTATCAGATACCCAGCACCAGAGGCAGAATGAGACAGCAGTGTAAGCTTGCATTATAAAAGCTATACTTGCCAGGAAAAATTTTAAATAATGACCGTGGAAAAACTAGACACACCACGGATTTTGAATAACTCATTCCCAGTTTTCACTGAATAAGTACTGTGAGTAGTGAGATGCTTTCTCCTATGAAATATATTCTATCTGAGGATCTCTGTTCTTTCAGCAGGTATTTCAGACAAATGGTGGAAAACAAAGGATTAAAAAAACCCCATTGACTTAAGGTTATGTAGTGAAGTAGCAAAAGAAGCCAGGAAACTGAAATCTTGGTCTTGCCACAAGATTTACTAGCTCAGAAAGAAATCAGTCTTTCTCTCTCTCTCTCTCTCTCTCTCTCTCTCTCTCTCTCTCCCCTCCATCTGACAGAAAAATAAGCAGCCATTACTATACACAGTATTTCCAAAGAGAGAATATATAATCATAGAATCATTCAGGTTGGAAAAGACCTTTGAGATCGCTGAGTCCAACCATCAGCCCTACTCTACCAAGTACACCCCTAAACCGTATCGCCAAGCACCACATCTAAATGACCTTTAAACACATTAAAGGATGGTGACTCAACCACCTCCCTGGGCAGCCTATTCCAATGCTATTAAATTCAAAGGTTGCACTGCTTTTATTAGAATACACGCTTAAGAGATACCAAATGTTTATTCTTAGGGAAAAAAATGCCTGTGTAGGAAATGCTGATGTTAATTTCCCAACTTCTTATTTAATTATACTTGTTTTTTCCTGTGCCATCATTGCTGTTGCCAGCTTATGTATGTCTTCAGTGAAAATACAATATGAGATATGCTTTACTGATCTACTTTCTTCCATAATAAAACAAAGAGCTTGGTTTTAAAAATTTATGTAACATAAGGAAAAACTTTAAATATTATATGTAATAATTACTGGGTTTTATGATCAAACAGTAAACTTCAGAGGAATGGGTGGAGGAATGGAAATTCTGAGACCTTAAAAAACATAAAACTTTCACATAAAATACTTTCTAATTAAAGTAAGAGCTGACTCTTTGATAGCTTAACAGCCTAATTTTAGGGGGAAAATATGTACAGTTTTACACACATTACTTCTTGTAAAGCCTAGGGAAGGCTCTGTTACAAGCAGCAGAAAACAGTTTGGTTCTTACTATTTATTAGTACCTATGGACTTGGAACGTCCCGTGGAAAAGACTGGCTATTGTGTATCATACCAATGTTATAGATCCAGAGAGGAGTTTTTGCTTGCGTGAAAGCAGAATCCACCATCCCGCCAAAAATACACAGGGTGCCCTGCGGAATGCAAAGTATTTGTCACTTACAGGTAGGCAGGTAGCATAAAAAGAGTTTCTAAAATAGTTCTTAAACGAAAAGGCTGCCATCACCAAAATATAATTAACAATAATGCATATGATGATTTATTAACAATTCAAGAGGCAACCACAACAAGCCACTAAATTTTAATCATGTCTTTATCCTCTCACAGTAGGAAACCCCGATGAACGTTCTGCTGTTTGAAGGGGGACGGCATGCCAGACCACTCGCCTCCTTGTCAGTCCGGGACAGCTTGACGGATGAGGAGCTGGAGCTCTCGGAGACATTGCTCAGGTAACACTAGATTATCCATGTTTATAAAAATATTTCATTGCATTGCAGCTCCTGATAGCCTAAATTCTGTCTTCCCCTCACAGGCAAAGCTGTAATTCTTATTTGCCTTCACTCCCCCGTCCCTCTTCTATGCAAGTGAATGTTTTTATGCTGTAGCTTATCATGCAAATGAATTCAGAGCAACTGTTACAACTACACAACTAAGTCAAAGAATGTGCTGCCAAGGTCTTCATTTTGTATTACTATTATGTGCTGAGCCTTGACTGAGGGAATCGGGGAGCTGCACGCTGCTGCGAAGCTAAACCACCGTCACTTTATTCAGAAAGATTCCAAAGCATTGGTACAGCTAGCCCCAGAATTGCACTGACGTAGAGTATTTTCTGAGTATAGTGTTTCAGTACATAATCATCTATGGCTTTTTATTTCATTGTATAAGAGGAAATAAAATGTCAGGATATGGACAATATAAATCTTGGTCTACTACCTTATAAGCCACCATTGAATGTTCTTCCAGTTCTTCTGGACCATCTCCTGAGCAATCCAGCATTTCCCATTCATTTGTCACTATAAACCAAAGGTGAAGTTAAGACAGTGGTGCCCTCATCACGTAAACATTAGGGAAAAGGTGAAGAGATTGGCTTTGAATTTGGCTGCACTGCCAGTCAGCAGGGGGAAATGAAGTGTTTTGTCTGAAGTGTTTTGTCATCTTTCCTCTCTGCTAGTTCAGAAGGCTGAGGCACTTCTCCCAAGATTAACTGTGTGCATTTATCTATTTAGCAAACTTCAATGTAATAGAAATTGATCTTGTTACTGCTTGTATTTTAATGCTATACTGTTACCTACATCGAAACTCAGCTATTCCACAGCATGAACCGCAGCACGATTCTACCTTTTATTCCAGTGACAACAGCTGAATAGGGAACATGGCGCATGAAGTCAAAAAATGCAAAGGGTCATGTTTGATAGTGCATTATTAATACAATCCTACAAGGTATTGCATTCACGTGCTCCCTATGTGCACTTTTACACGCATAAACTATTCCCACGTTAAAGAGTCACAAAAGCTGTGTCTTTGATATCCCTCACGAGAACTAGGATATTTTAAATGACTTGGTATTTCTGGTCGTGGGGGGAAAAAAAGGAACTGAACTGAAATCTAACCTTTCTGCAACACCTGCAACAGGAACAAGCACACACCATTTACCCAATGAACAAAATGCAGTTTATCCATCATTTTGACGGAGAGACTATAAATGGGGATAATCTGTTAACTACGGAGTATCTCCAATTTCACAGTGACTGGATGGAGAATCTCCTTAATCCTGACATAGAAAGGGCAAACTTACCTATGTTGTATCGCCAGAAATCCCTAAGACTGGTGGTGTTCCGCCCTCCATAGAGATAAACAAATCCCCTGCAAATAATGCAAGCGTGTTTGTATCGATCGCAGGGAGAGGGCTGCTTCTGGGGTGCAGGTTTCCAATCACAGTGTGCAGTTTTTCCTTTCATGATGACAACTAGGATCTTATCCAAGTATCAACTTGCAAAGGACAGCCATGTCAGGGGAGGGTCCCAAAACATCAGGGACAAGGCTTTAACACTGCTTGGTCTGTAAAAAAGACAAAAAAAAATAGTTTCGGGTTAAAAAAAAAGGGAGGGGGGGGGGAAGAAAGAAGAAAAGTCTCTGCCTTATGATAAAAAGTTACGGTTTTTTCTTTTCATTCCCACCAAAAGCAACCTCACAATTTCAGCCCTCTGTGATAATACACTAACTTAAGTAAAGCATTTGAAATGCTGACTCTCAGAGTCTTCTACCAGCAAGACTGGGACAGGAACATTCCTGGAGTTGAAAGTTTTCCAAAGAATGTCGGTGAGCTGAAGTGATAAACTCCATTTGCAATATGGTAGAAAGCAAGGCTCTGTCTTTTTTTCTCTATTAAAAAGTAGTTTAAAAACCCCTGTACTTAAAACAAAATTCAGAAAGAGTGAATATTAGAGATGAAAATAATGCGTTAGCCGTTGTCCAGAATTTATTCAGACTTTCATCTGTAAACCAGCTGAAATTAGGATGCATCTGGAAAAAATGACACTATCCTTTCACTTGCCACAAGATGTCACTGTGTTCTGTGAAGACAGTAGTACCAGGGACAACATCCCTCTATTAGTCCTCTTTAAAATAAATCATGGCCACTCTTTTGACGTAGGAGGGGGAAAAAAAAAAGTCCGCATTAGGCCAAATTCTGCGATTCGTGTTGGTAATGTGTCTGAGGTGACACATGTCACCAAATGAGGTGACAAAGTCTCCCAGCTCCAAGACAGTCTACTTCAGTGAAAGCCAGATTTGTCAAAGCAGCCATGGTGCTACTCAAAGGCCATCTTCTTTGAAGAGATGCCTTAGATTAAAAGTTTCGGTTTCCCAGGTTAATTCACAAGGATGCTGCACACAAGCAGCAGTGCTGCTGTCGATCAGAAACCTCTTCCAGGTGAGGTTTGAAATGTAAATTGTTTCCTGCAAACTTTAGACACATGAACTGTGCCTCGAAGTTCATTGTGTCAAACTGTATTTAGCCATGTATATGGCAGTGAAGGTCAACATAAGCACTGTTCGCCCTGTGGGTACCTGATGACAGGATAAGGGGGTATGTACAGAGACTGCAGAGTATCTAGAGCTCCATCAACAGTTGCCATCTTATGAAAAGGAAAGAGATGTTCTCCTGGATTCAATGATGAATGAGAAGTTAAATACAAAATAAAAAAAAAATACTATAAAAGATTTCTGAAAATCCCATTTATATGTCCATAAACGTGCTGAGTAATAGTGGTCAGCTACATAACCCTTTATTTATTTTTCTATGTATTCCTGTAATAAGCCATCCTTTTTATTTTTCTCTCAGAATCCTGCATGTCTTCTGTTTCACTACTGCACTGGAAGGAACATTTTTGTCTCTCAGAATTGTCGGTACTCTGCCTCTATGCCAACATCCCTTGTTTGGAGAAGTCTCTGTATCAAGCAGCACAAAAGCATACCCCCTTCTTCAACTGTTTTCTCTTGTGTTCAAGGATTTCCTTGTGTTCAAAAGCCCGGATTTGTCCCAGGCAGATTCATGAGCTATCCTTCCCTCCACCCACGAACAAGGAGGCTCCTCGCTGTCCCTTCACGCCAGCTCCTGCCTCAAGGCTCTAGCAGATGTGCCCTGGCAGACCTGCTGCAACGTGACTGCTCCGGTTTGCTGCTCCACCAGGCGCAGAGGCAAGGTGTGCATCCAAAAGCCAGTCGCTCCAGTTCACAGCCCGCTGCACTGCGCAGAGCGGCCGTTCCCGCAAGGCCCCTGCCGTAGGACGTGCCTGTCGGCAAAGCGCCCGGGTGAAACCTGGGAGGAAAGGCGGCCTTTGCGCCTTCGGTCACCATTGAAGCAGGCAGACTGCCTGGAGCGATCTGAACCTGGAGCGATGCCCATGCTCTGGAGCTGAGTCTGCAGAGCTAGCTCAGGTGTGCATGTCTTCAAAAGCTACCTCAAGGCCAGAATACCAGCAGCCTCCTATACTGGAAGAAAATGAAGACTGGTATCTACTCGACTCCCTCTTCATAAATCAGATCGGCTCCATCGAGCTTGTGCTGCGTTGGTGACAGAAAGCCTAGCTGCCCTCGGGCCAGAACCACGCATGGTATACAGTGTCTTTTGTAGCATGTGTATTATCCCAGGTCCTTGCATTTTCTGGGGTATCACCACCGGTACTGTCCTAAAAACACCCGGTGAACTGTAGCCCAGTATCTCTCTGATATTACCAACCTCTCTCTCTGTTATAGGAAGTGTAGGGCGCAGCCTTTATAAAATATGAACAGCTTAACTGTTACTTTGATTTCTGAAATCAAAATAGACACAATAAGACAACATGCTACAGTGAGATGTTTCAGACATTAAATATTCTATTTGTAAAAGATGTAAGTCTGTATTTTCACTAGATCTGAAATTTATACTTATCACTATTTATTCCCAAAGGAAGTGAGCCCAGGAAGTGTTTACAAGATGAATCCTTACTGCATCCTTCTCTCCAGGTACTTACAGAGAAGTCCAGGGAAAGTTGCACATAAATTAAGGATAAACAAAGATTACAGTAAAACAGCCTACGAGAGATACAGTCATATTTCATATTTTTATATATACATATCTTATTAATATGTACTGCACGTATCTAATTTAATTTATCATCCAATATATCTCTAAAATTTACCATTTGTAAGACTGGAATATATTCAGTGACAAAAACATGCCACAGAACCTCTTGCAGCATATTCCGGCAAGACTAGCTATTCAAATCCTGTTAATCTCTTTTTTTTCTTTTTTTTTTTTTTTTTAATGCAAACCACTATTGTAAGCTACTACTGCAGAAAACTGAAGTATATTCTTTGTCTGTTTTCTCTGAAAGAATACAAGATTGGCAGCATTTACAAAGGTGTGCATTTCTCTTTTCCAGGGGAATTAGCAGCTATGAGGTAGTGACACATTACAGGTGTGTAAGTCCATAATACTTTATGGCATGCCATTGAAAAGGGGAAAGCAGCTGAAGTCAGGAAACACAGATTCTCTCCCTAACCAGGCCAAGCTTCTGTGTAACCACAGCCAATTCATTTATTTACTTCCACAGCTAAATGGGAACAAACCACCTCCTTAGTAAAACACTTCAAATTTGCTGAGGCGTGAGAGTGCCAAGGTATTACTACTATTGATATAATTTAATGTGAAAAGGTGACAGGTCTCTGCTATTAATACTTTATAAAGGTAAAACAGGCTTGTCCCCTTGATTTTTGTTTCCTTTTTCCCCAGCTATAAAACTGGTTATTCCTCTTCCTCCATATTTCTGTTTGCTATTCTTCCTACAAACCTTGCCTCCTATTATACAAGCACACCGAGAAGACGGCAGCCCTCATTTCATATAGTAGATTAGCAACAAAATCCTGTCCACTTGTTCATCTGCCCCAGCTGAACTCTGTGTAAGGCAGGCGAGCAGGATGGGATAACAAAAGGCCAATCTGGGATTAACTGAATGGGTGTCTCCTCCCAGTCACACCTTCTGAGCATCAACTGACCCTTGTGAATCGCAGCCACTTCCTCTCTCGGTGTAAAGCATTCATGGAAGCAGACCTACGGTCACTTAAAACAGATCAGTTAACAATCTGGTCCATTTCAGAGCTGGGGAAAAAAAAAACATGTTCAAAGTTCATTTTGAATCTTGCCTTTCATCACTGGTATTTTAAATTACAAACGTGCCTCCTGGATTGCCTTTCTGTACAACCAGACTCACCAAAGTTCACCTGCTGTCTGCCTAAACAGTCCCGTTTATGAAGAAAAACTGCTGCTCTTCTGAGGACAATGTCACCGAGCAATATCCTCTGTGTCATGCAACACTGACCTCAGCTTCAACTTGGTTCAAGCAAGATCAGTTATCCAATAGGAAGCTCTAACTTCAGCAGAATTTCAAAAAAAATACCCAAAAAGACAACTCGGAGCATTTTTATCCAACTTCTTCCAAAACAGCTGTAGCACACACAAAAAAATGGCTGCTGCTCTCCAAACTCTTCTGCCATTTCATTCTAAAAATAGCTCCTGTGCAATCAATCCCAATTGTTAAAGGGCTGGAGGACCTGAAGAGCTGCAATTAGCGTGATAACTATAGCACAGAGCGCTTATCAATTAATGGCGCCGCGCTACTGTTTCATAAGACAAATAATTCAGGAAATGTAGAAAGGCAGGAATTACTTCAGGAAATGTAGTTTATATGTTCATTATATATTTATTTATATTTTTATTAGATGTAGTTTCTCAGACAAATAATTTATTTATTTTAAGTATTACTTAAATAGATCTTCATTGAAGCTTTTTTCTGCCTCGGTCCCCTGATTGATTTCCATCTGTTTTCGATATACTCGGAACAGTTTCAGATTTAAAAGGATCAAGCCTTTAGAAATATAATGAGATATGAAACCACTCATATTGGGGGAAAAAAGTAGGAAATCTTCTTTTTTTGTTTCTTTTTTGTTAATGACCCAGTTTTCTGAACTCAACCCTTGAACCTTTCCGTGCAGAACACTGTATTTTCTTATTCGGCAACCTGATGTTTTACTGCTCTTCAAAAATAGTAACAGATCTTCCTGACTCTACTTATCTTAGAAAGCTTTGCTTTAGTGGTGGGTTTATTGTCATGCTTGTTCCAGTGGGGCTGCCTGCATGAGTAAGGAGGAAACTGACTGAAGACTTGCAAGGCAGTTACAAAGTTTTGAAAACAAAACCACTTTGTTTAGGACAGCATAGAGGGCAGGGCTTTTTTTCAGCATATTGCACTTACTTGCAATGCAAGTGACAAATTTTAGAGTCCTTACGTTTGCCATTTTATTATTTCCAAAATTCAAGTTACTATGAACTGTTTCTGGGGTGGGTTGTTTTACAAAATACAGGAACTAATTTTCAGAGATGCTCAGCTTCAGAATTTCAACCTGAAAGTCCAGAATGGCTCTAGGAATACAGGGTACCTGTAATATTTTTGTATTATTAGAATTCTGAATTGAAATTAGGGCCTGGCTTTGCTACACATTGTAAAACATGCAGTCACCTCATGACTGAGCTTACAACTGAAGTAGTCAAGACAAAAGGAAGGAGATGGAAAATGGTATTTCTTCTCACAGAGGGAAGCTGAAGGACAGAAAGAATTATAAAATAACAAATCAAAGCAGGGGACACAGCTCCATCCTTATTTGAGGGTTCAGAAAAATGACAGGTACTTTCAAGTAAAACATAACACCCCTGTCATCTTTATAAAGCTTAGAGCGGGCGTGCTAAAAATTTACAGAAAATCTGAAAGGCTTCTATGTTGAAAAACTCTTTGAATTTGAGTAAGTTCAGGGTGGTATTCTTAAACATCATCACTGTTACGTTTCAGTGCTTTGGAATGCTTTTTGTACCAAACAGGTATTTCAAAGGAGGTAACTCCTCCGAAACAGTCATGTACAATTACAATTGCTATGTACTGTAAACTCTCCTGGAGTGTGCAGTCCCAGACCACCGAGGGCACTGGTACCTTTACTGCAAAACAGAGGAGAGCATCACGAATCCCTCCTTGTGAACAGCTGTCTGCCTGTTTCTGGAGCTCTGCAGGTTAAGGTATCACGTTTATTTAATTCAGAGCACATTAATATTAAAGGTCTAATTTCAAAACTTCAGAATCTATTTATATGTTTGCATATAATTCCAAAATTAAGTTTTGCAAATTGACATTATTAATATATTCTCTTTCGTTTTTTTTCTAGAAGCTTTCACCCATAAAATAAATCTTTTACATTCATTACTGTGTAGCACTACTCCACCTCTATTACAAAGGGAGTTCTTAAGTAGTAATAAATATAAGAATTTGTTAAATAAAGAAGTATAAATATATCCAGTTGTATTTTCTATGTGCTAGGTGTATTTATCATTTTTAAATAAACAAATACAACTTGGTTTGGAGTAATACAGTAAATATTTCATCTGTTTCCCAAATATGGTGGAGGGGTGGTATCTGGAGAAAAGAAATTCAGTACGTAAAATATTTTGGGGATTGTTACATCTTTGTATACACCTCTAGTATATGAATCAGGAAATCACCTTTGCCACTGTTCTGAAATAAGTTTTATGGTACAGGCAAACACATCTATACTACCTTACTTTCATGGCTTAGTTTCCTTAGTAAATTAAAATTTCAGCTGTTGGGTTTTGTTTGGGGTTTTGGGGGTTTTTTGGTCTTATTTTTTAAGAGCAGGACTTTTTTATAAATAAAAAATAGAATATATAGTTTTGAGTAGTAGATTTTCCCAGGTAATCTGTTAATTATGGTTTCCAGCACTGCAATTAATCATCTGACTGCAACCCAATTTTGAATGAAGTTTCCGAGAAAGAGCTTCCCCAAATACACATCTGCAGGTGGTACAAGTGCACCATGTTACGGACACATAAATCCAGTGCACCAGCCATGCCTGATCAAAAGTTTATGCTGATAATCAGTATGTGTATGGGTTTTATTTATTTTGGGTCCTTAATAAAGTATTTACTTCATAAATCTAACCTGCCTTTCAAATCTTACTTAGGGTCTTGCTGGCAACTCCATCCATAGGCGTGTCAAGAGCTCAGTCTCTGTTGTGGTCTTACCATGTAACTGGGATAGACACCCTGACTGTGAAGTGCCACTGCAGCAAGATGGCTCTTCGGACATGAGCTGAGACAAACAGGTAATTTTTCATGTTCTAGATATGGCAGAGGGAGGAAATACAGTTCCTGGTCCTCGCACTTTAAGATAAAAGAAATGAGACACTCCCACCGTGTTCACAGGGCAGTCTAAGATGTATTTGGCCTTTTAGCCTTTCCTTGGAAGTAATCTGTACTGTCACCACTGGAAACAGGTAATTTCAATACATGGGTCATCACCCCTTCCCCCCAGAAATCGCAGTTTTCAATGTTCCTAGAAGGCATCATTTGGGGATTTCACGAAAACATACTAGTTAGATTCTTTCAAGATGCAGTAGGTAGACGCCCTGGGGATTCAACATAGTAAATCTGTACTTAGGTGTGACTGAATGCATCTTCTTGACAGCTCACGACCTGCTACTAAAGGAACTTCAAAATACTTTTATTTCCTAAGGGAGACTCCACTCGTGCTAATTCACAAAACTTTCTAGGTTAGGAAGAAAGAGTCTGGTTGACAAAGGAGTCAGTGGCTGCCCAGTCTGCCTACTCCCCTCAGGCACGAATTAGAGCACTGTAGTATATACTTGACAGCTGAGAGTATATCAGTGAAAATATATTCTCTTCCATTAACAAAAAAAGTATGCACTGAATTTTACTTGTTTGTTCTTTATATGTCCTGACTGAGCAAAAGGAACATCTAATAAAACACTCAGCCACACTTACAACTTAATGCCACACTTCAGGAAAGACAGACAGTGTTTTTCTTGTCCGCAAGACATTTTGCCCTTAGACAAACATGGAGCAATGGGATAGGGAAGGCATACAAGGTTATGAGAATAGCAGATGCTGTAGCTTGAAGAAATACGAGGGAGGAAAGAGAGGGCATTTGGCAATGAGAATAATAAAATGTTCCAGCTGACAAATATTAGAACACCCAGATATCATGTTAGAATCACCTAGGAGTACACAGTATGGGAGAAGTCATGAGAGACTTGCATGAGAAAGAATCAGATGGCACAACTGGAAAGACTGTCAGTAATGACTGGAGGAAAAACCAAGTACAAAAAGGATCTTTTATAGGGAAGAGGAATTTACAGAGTCAGGTGAGGGATGGTTGCATAAAAACAGACGATACAGTTGCATAGCTGGAATAGATTGCATAGAGAGGAATAGCTGGGTTTTAGTGTGGCAAGGAAGACAAAGGTGTCAGGCAGGCAAACAGTAATAATAACCACGATGGTTCACAATAACCTTGATGCCAACAGTTACTGGGCTGCACCAGCAAACGGAAAAAAAACAAACCCACGTAATTTCAATATATAAAGGAGACAGAAAGCATATGAGTAATTTTGCACATACACGTTGCCCGTCCAAATTCAAATGGAATTACTCATGTGAATAAAACCAGTGATATGCATGAGCCTGCACAATGTAGCCTAGATACCAGAGCAAAAGAAGGACCAACTCTTTTGTTAGAAGCCTGAAAAAATGTTTTGCAAGCTGTTTTCATATTCAGACTCCGAATGACAGAGTCCATTTTCGACTGGAGCCTGGCTTTCTGAAAAATCCTCACTCCCAGCTAACGTGGTCCAGTATTCATCCCAAGCCAGACGCACTTTGGCTTGGGTTTTGGATGGTTGCATTTCTTTGTCTTTTGCTCGGTAGAAGGCATTTTGTTGCTTTTATGCTCTTTGATTGCGGAAAAGGGAATGAGCAAAAGGAGGGGGGTGGCAAGGAAACAAGAGCTCTGGCAGGCCCCACCACAGCCCAGCATCGCGGAAGCCTCAAGTCCCCTTTCCCCAGCGCTCTCCTGGCTGCAGAGCACTGACGCCGCTTCCTTCCTTTCATGGGCTTTGTTTCCTTTTGTACCTTTGGGCGAAAACAAGTGTGCGTACAACTGCACGGAGCTGTACAACAACTGCACAGAGCTGTACAGCAGCACAACTGTGAGCACTGAAAGGCTGCCCAAGCGTTCCCTGCACCGCTGTCACTGCATTAGAGCGGGTCAGTGCCCTCACCACCTTCCCTCCGCTCCCCTTCTCCGGGCGGCGGCGCCGGCCTGGGGGGTGCTGGCTTCTCCTCGGTGGGCACCGGGGTGGCTCTGCCTGTAGCAGGTACCCCTGGGGCCCACCGCCCTCCTGCTGCGCCCTGCCCCGGGCAGGCCTCACCTCCGCGCCTCCCTCTCCTCTCCTCTCCGGGTGCTGCTGCTCGCCACCTCAGCTGGGGCTTGGTCCTGACAAGGCGTGGAACGAAACAAACAGAAAAAGCCCAAAAAATTAAAGAGGAAAAATAACAGCCGCGGGAGCCGGCATTTGGCCGGGATCCATCCCGCCCGGCTGCGCCCACTGCCTCCCCTCGGATTTGGCCTCACAGGGGTCGCCCATCCCCTGCGCACTCCCCACCCCGGACACTACACGGGGCCGCACACACCCAACCCCGGAGGAGGGAGGGATCCCCCTCCCGCAGCCCCCGGGCGGCCCGCACCGCGGCGGGAGCGAAGGCTGCCCGCCCTGGGCCGGCAGCGGGGCCCCTCCGCCCGCAGGCCGCCGGGCGCAGCGGGAAGGCCTGTCCCGCTCGGCCAGCAGCACCCGGGAGCGAACCCCCCTCCCGGGCCGCCCGCCTCCTCCCTCTCCCCGGGCTCCCCCTCACCTCCCGAGGGCGGCGGGGCCGGCGGGCGTTGGAGGGGCTCGGCGTGCTGCCGGCGCTCCGCCGCGCCGCTGCTCGTCCCTGGGCTGAGGACAGACAGGCTGCGGGAGGAGCCGGCGGGCGTCGCGGCTCCGGCGGCCTGCGGGGCCCTGGGGGTGGCGGGGGAGCGGGGCCGGCGGAGGCCGTGCGGGGCGAGCCCCGCGGGCGGCGCCGGCGGCGACCTGCCGCGGTCGCCTGCTGCGGTGGCGCGGCCCGGTTATTCCTGAGGAACGTGTCAAAGCCTGTTTCTAGCCTGAGCGCAGCCAGAGACAAACTTCGTGTTTTCTGCTTTGCTTTGCTTTTCTTTTTTCTTTTTTTTTTTTTTTTTTTTCCCCCTCGTTGGTGGGAAGGGGAGCATGGAGAGCAGTTGTTTGTTTCTGTGCTTAGTTCCAAGCCCTTTTAAGTCAGCATTTAGCCCAAAGATGCCCCAGTGCTTGCTTGGACTTGTGTCCTTGGCTTCCTGCTCATCTGCCTCAGCTTCCACGGGGTTTGCTTTTTTCCACCCCTCTCTCTGTTTCTCCTTTACAGCTACATAAGGCTTCATAAAACAGTCAGGAATGAAACTCCCCCGCCCACATGTGCCTCTGTTTTCCATGTTGACATGTTTTCCTGCTTTGGGGTGGAGGTTACTACTTTTTCCTTGGTATTGCTCCTAAAACAGAAAGAGTATAGTTGTTTTTTCAAGTTGCTGTAAGTGGAGGCCAATAGATACACCCAGTCCATAGCAATGCAAACTATGTGGCCTGGACTATATGAATAATATGAATAACTTCAATTATAATATGTATAATATAGCAGAGTATGGAAGCAATATACATGTCTGAATTTTTCATGTTAGGACTTTCGGCATTATTGAGAGGCCAGTCCAGAACTACAGTGCAGAACTTTCCCCTAAACCCTCTTAATTGCCTCCTGCTAGGAATTAAAAAAAAACAAAACCAAACAAAATAACCCAACCAACCAAACAAACAAAAAAACCCAAACCCGAAACAAACCCACACACTTTTCATAAAAAGAACTCTGAGATCATTAGCTAACATTTGGAAGTCCCTCAAATTAACATGCGTGAAGGACTGTGGCCAAACTCCCACTGGCTCCCATAAAAGCAGTAATCAGTCCTTCAAGCAAGATTCTCTACAAAATAACACCCAGAAGCCCCTGCAGAAGGGATTGCCAATCTCACCATCTGACTAGATTAAAAACAGCAGTAACAATGTGATAATTGACAGGAGAAACTTCCCTGACAAGGAATGAATCAGTGTTTATTTTTAGCCTTTTCCCCAAATGCTTTATTTAAACAAAAGATTAACTAATTATTTCCGTCATTACATTGTCCACACTAGAAACACGAGATGGCAGATCCCTATGTATCTGCAGGGAGCACTTTGTTTTGGCTCATCCTTTGAGGTCTGCGCTCTGGACGGATGCAATTGTGCCAGTCGTCCTTTCATTTTTAGTTCGATCAAACATGGAAAGTATCAAGGTTTCAGTAAATTTAGACACACCCCATTCAATATTTTTTTTTATTTCCTCAGCAGCAAGCCTCAAAAAAGGTTTCAGAAAATGTAAATTGTGATTTTTTTCTATATCCCACCCTTGCTCCAAAGCTTTACTTGGACAGCAAGTCAGTATTAATCCTGTCACTGCGACTGCGCACTGCAGCCTTTTGCAATGACAGAGCACTCGCACTCCAAGAAGATAAGGATGCTCTACCTGTGCACAGGAAGCAGCAATAAAATCTTACCTAGGAGAAGGCAGCTCACCTGACAAAAGACTGGCAAAAGATCTGCCCCATTTTACGACACAAACGCAGGGAAACAGTGTCAATCCTGAAGGCACTGAATAATATCTATGTTTCTGGTAATAAGCTTTTGGGTTCTTGTTTTGAAGGGGGGACTTAAAGTCTTTTTCTTAAAT
The DNA here is from genome assembly GCF_034619465.1 of Leptosomus discolor. Taxonomy (NCBI): domain Eukaryota; kingdom Metazoa; phylum Chordata; class Aves; order Leptosomiformes; family Leptosomidae; genus Leptosomus; species Leptosomus discolor. The sequence continues at coordinate 14,288,933 of NC_141395.1, read as the reverse complement.
TTTGAATGAGTTGTGGATTGCAGCATGGGTTTCATTAGCAGAAAAGGAATCAAACTTCTTCGAAAACGTCTGAGAACACATTTTTTTGGCTTACCTGCTATGGAACTAAGAAACGTAAATGACCCTTTGTTTCATTTAACTGTGTATCTATAATATGAGGATTGCTACAAAACACACAAAATGCTAATTTACTGGTTTCTTATTTTCACAGTCTCAAAGCAGTTGTACCACACATAGGTCAAATCATATTTATTTTAGTCCTGAAGAATGAGTCTCATTTTCAGCATTCAAATATTTATTCTTCAATGGAAAATGTTTGTGTAGAATTCTTTTCCACGCTCCTTAATATTTCAGGTAATTTTGGGTATGATTACTTAGGCTAAGCCAATTCCAGGTGAAATAGTTTATTTGTACTATTTTAGTGCATACCTGATGATTCTTTAACAGAGTGAAGTGTGAAGTAGAAGTAGTAGATGACCATAGAAATAATAGAAAAATATCAGTTTCTTTGTACACAGCCCACTGGTCTCTTACAGAGGTTAGAGGGAGAAACTCCACTGTTGTATTGCTCATAGGAACAAGTTGAATCTTTGGTATCTCATCTCACACAGTAGTGCATCAAAATGGAATTTTACCTAGAAATAAAAGTATCCTTTCTCCTGTTTCTACATCTTCTGAAGAGACCATTGCAGAAATGGGTGCTCGTTGGGATGAGCTCTCTGCCTTGCAAGTATGTGCCTTGCAAGTATTATCTGCAATGGTGACTTCACAACCCCAGATAATTTAATTTCTGTTTAGAAGTAAGATGAATGTAGACCACTAACAGGAACATTGTACAAAATGATTTAATCTGTGGGCAATCAGGCCAAACAAATCCCTGTATCATTCATAATCATTCATACACATCTGCATTGCAAGAGATACAGTTAACTACAAAGGAAAACATTACGGATGGGGGGAGGCTGAGACAAAGAATAAGGTAGGTCAGTAAAATCTGAATTAAATACATGGGGTTTTAACCAGAATTTACTTTATTGGCTACAGTCCAAGTCCAAAAAATAAGGGTTTAGGGCAGAATTTGAGCTCCTAAATCTAAAACAGAGATGCTGAAAAACCCCAGTGAGCTGTGTCTGACCTTGCGTCATGCCTAAATTCCCGTCACCTTACGTGTTTTTACATAAGCTATTCTGCTGTATAGAGCCTCTCTGTAAGTGCCCAGACCTGCACCAGTTAAACAGGGCTAAGCAGCTTGGTACTCACTTGTATCTCAACTCAGTCAGGAACTAAAAACTATGGGTTACCCCATTCAGGTCCCCGGAGTGGCTCAGTTCCAGAGGTAATCTTCAAACCCCTCCAACGGATGCCAGTGGGACTGAGTCTTCACAACTGCAACTGTACCTGTTCCCTCTAAAAAGACATTTTTATGATATACTAGACGTAAAGCATTTATTCAGGAAGAGGAAGGTCTGAGTCCAGGGCCTATTCTTTGTGGATATCAGTAGTCACACTGATGGCTGGCTGCACACGTGTTCATCTGAAACCAGCCCCAAAGCTTGATCACTCTCTCTCTCAAGCCTGTCCCCTGCACAGGACATGTCTAGTTTGGGTGGTGGAGCTCTGTACAAATTAGCCTTGACGTGTTCCTATCAGAAGTGAGTAATGACATGCTGTCAGAGGGGGCTGAAAAGTAGCAGAGTTTATTAGCCAAGATGCAGCATACGTTCCAGTGGTGGGACGTACTGTCTCTGAGTCTGCCTAGCCCAGGAGCCTCCTGCTTCAGCATGTTCCTGCTGTCAAGCAAGCAACAATTTACATGCGTTGTCTAAACTACTTCAACATGGAAAACGGATTAAAAAAAAAAAAAGAAGTTATTAATCTTTAACAGAAATGTTCCTCCCCTAGCCTAGCAATAGCTACTCGGGAGTTTGGATTTGCATCTCTCGGGTTGGTAGGCATAACCAGTACCGGCTACTAGTCAACTCTCCAGGGGATGACTTCGGCGAATACGGATTTGGGAATTACCGCTGGATGGCACTCTTGTGCCACGGAGTATGTGTCTGTATGTGATTTTATTTGGCTGCAAATGCAGCCATCTTTTAAAGACAAAGAACCAAGTTCACGTCTTCCTTATACCATCATAAATTTGGAGTAGCTTCAGGTAAGGCATTCAGTTTAATTTAGAGTTGCACCAGCATAACTGGGAGAAGAATATGAACCAGATGTTGAGAACCGATATTTTGGCTATTAATTTTATCAATAAAGTTTTGAACAATTTATGAAACTTAAATTCAAGGAGCAGGCATAGAGGCTGTGACCACGAAAGACCACGAGCACCCAGCTTCAGTTCTTCTGTGTTGCTACAGGCTACACTAAATTCTAATAATCAACCTTAATGCTTTTTTACATGCCAGTGTTTTTACCATTAAGGCTGCTATATTACGCACACTGTTCTATAAAGACACAAGAAAATTCTTCTATGGCTTTCTGTAAAACAAGAAGCTATCTTCATTCCAAAAGTCAACATTTGAAGTCTTTGTTTTAAAGTTTCCAGTCTATATATTTAACATGTTTGGAGAATGTTTCACTAATTTCTAATCCCAAATATTATGCTTTTATTTTGAAATATTTGAAAAATTGCTCAACTATTTTCACATAGAATAATCATCCTGAAAATCTCAACTTTTTTTTTTTTTTTTTCCAGAAAGTATTTAGTTTTCTGAGAAGAAATCAATTTTGGACTAAATTTGCATTTTAAAAAGTGGTGATTACCTCAGCTGTCTAGTGAAATAGAATCATATCCACAATAACTCTTTAATAAAGATAACACATTTGTCTTAATGTGTACTGGACATGTGTTACGTTATCAATGCAGTGTATGGGAGAATACCAGGAAATTCCTGCAAGTACAGTTGAACATCAGGGAAATACCTTCATGAAATTTGTGCTTCTGCTCCTTTTCTGTTGGTATAGAGGGTGACACCTCTCTCCCCTGTAAAGAGCTTGAGTTCCCCCAACCCCGAATCTGTACAGTGCTCTGAAAATTACAAATGTCTGACAAGTTCAAGAACTCTTTCAGCAAAGTTGTCTTCTCCACCTTCACTTCCACCAAAACCAATAAGAGAGCTAGTAATCAATTTACTCTGAGGCATTTTCTATTTTGGGGGAGGTAGCATATCTCTGGTTTCAGCGAGGGAAGGAAGTGCTTAGAGTGTTTTATCACAGCCAGCTCTTGTGATTTACTTGGCATAACTGGAAGAAGGAAATTGTGTAAATATGGGCTAAAGTTTATTCTTGGGAAATGCACAGTTCCATGGACTTGGGATCTTTAATGTATATTTTTGGTTATCACTTGTACGCTGTCACTTCAGTTCTCTATTTGTGGCATGAGAATAATATCACACTAATTCTGTGACACTTGACAGAAGAGTTCCTGTATGTGTGCTAAATGTACTCAGAGGCAAACCTGGCAGGCTCAGGATAAGAATATTTCAGCACACCTTTCCTGCCCTCCCTGGTTTTGGCTTATTCTGAGAGTCATCATGGCCCTAGCACAATTTGATCACTCTGGGAAGATGCTCTAAATTAAGAATTTACTGTTATGGCTGAATAACACAGCAACTCAAATCTGTTCAGGGAACAGGATGGAAACTATCGTCTTCTCACACTTCTGCCCCTCCATTCTTCCACTATATACTGGGACTTACAGCATCCGCAGGTGACAGGATAGTTTAAAGAACCTGTGTCTCCCCCCCTTTTCTTTTATATACTGTCGCCATTTACAGAATAGCTGGTAGTTAACTTAATTTTTAAAACCCATTTTATGGTAATACCCCAGGGCTATGTTCTTATTTATGGTTTCTTTGCACTAGCTGTTGTAGATACTGGTAGTTGAGATAGATACTGTTGTGGAGAGCTTACAAGCTCTAGGTAGCACAAGCGGAGAACCGAGATCCAGCGAAACTGAGGGATTTGCCCAAGGTCACATGCTAAGTTTGTGGCAGTGTTAATCTACCCGATCTGATTATCTAAGGCATGTAGGCACCAATACATGTTCTGATGTATGTATCAGCCACAGGAATGCTAAACTGGAGAAGTTCATTTGAAACATAAAGAAGGGGGGGGGGGGGGAGCAAATTAAAAAGGCATGCCTGGCACTACTTGAAGATCCACTTTCCCATTCTTCAAATACTTGGGAAATACATAAACTCTTGGGATCTGCATTTTAAAATGTTGTTTCAAACTGGAATAACATCTGTTAAACGTAGCCAAGAAACATCTGGTTTTCCATTCCTGGAACCCTGAGCTGAGGCAGTCGTTTTCCTGTCAGCTATGCTGTGGAGTGAAATTGGTTCAATAGGTCATTCTGTTCTCTCCATTTCTTAGTTCTCAGTTTCCTATGGCCAGCAAAGAGAATAAGCAGGAGGGGAAAAGAGATTCTGTGCAACGTACATGTTAGCCTGTGAAAAACCCCAAAACATTTAGCTTCAGATTAAGTTAGATAACTGGTGAGAGCAGAGCTATTAAGCATTAGAAAGAACACTGGGGATTATAGGGAACCGCAAGATTTATTAGCCCCCAAATGGTTTATGTTTCATCAGTGGAAATAACAATCTGATACAAATCCCACTGAAAGCAGTGAAAATCTCACATTGATGGTCACTGGGCTCTGGGCTCTGGATTTGACACTCTCTGGTATCACTGCTAGATGGCCTAGTGGAAGCTGGTCACCAGTACACAGTATATTAGTGGCAAGATTTTCCTTAGCTATCATCTGAGCAGCTCTAGATAATGCAGTAATTGAAGGGCCAGAAATCATAGAATCATAGAATGGCTGATGCATTGTGTACACCATCTCTTCAACAATGGCTCACTCCAGCAGAGTCAGTCTGAGGATAGCTGAGAAGGAGAACCGAAAGAAAAGTACAAAGGCCTCAAGGAGAGAAGACCATAAGCATATTGTGTAGGTTTTAGTTCTTACATTCTCAGCTCTCCGTGCTTTGGCAATGCCTTGGATGAACAAATACATCCTTGAGAACTGCGTAATTTTTTCCCTTCATCTTTTAAGAACAGGACCAAAACTCATAAAGGCATTTAGATGCTTATGCTCCCATTGAAATCATCAGGCATTAAAAGCATAAATAACATTGAGAGCATGCACCATGATCTGATATTTAATTAGCAATGAAAATCTGTATCATTCAGTCAGTGGCATCAAAATTATAAGGCTAGTAACACCGAGGTGGCAGAACCCTCTGTAGGTATCCTTACTGAAAAATGGTGGCCCTTGTTTTTCAGGACCAATCTTGAAAACAACTGGGAAAAGAAATGCTGTGACCTTCTGCCATGAACATTTTGGTGATGCAAAAAGGCCAAAAGGCCACTGGAGTCCTGTTTCTTATACAGATGTAATTTGCCACCACTCATGTGACTTGAAAAGCGAAACTAATCTTGAGGAAGAGTTTCTCCATTTTTTTCCTTAGATGTGACCTTTCTCTTCCCAATCCATGAATTTAAAGTACTGAGGAAGTGAGTCCTAATCTGAGGAAGAGTTTCCAAAACAGAATTACAGATGCAGCACTTTCTGTGGCAGGGTCTTGCAATGTGCTGATGGTATGAATTAACTAACAGGGGTCAGGTCTGTGTGCATAGAGGAAACTTGCTAGAGGCAGATAGGGTGCAGAAGGGAAAAGGGAGTTGTACAGCTTGTAGGCAGCTGCAAGCAGCTTCCTGACACTATTTACTCGATGAAACATTTTGTTTCCTTCAGAGCAGCATTTAACTTTGCTTTCACCATCACCAGTGTAAGTCGAATGTCTTTATTGGTATTGTGTCTAGTTTACACTGCCCAACATTCACAGTCTGATACTGAAGTGACCATTCCCCAGGTAGCCTGTAATTATCTAAATCCCTGTAGTGGTATGGTCCACCCATGCCCTAAATAGCCTACAGTCAAATGTATACTTTAGATAAAAAAGATCAAGTCTGACTGCCAAGAAAGACTGTGCCATTTTACTTCATGAATAGCAAAAATGTCAGTAATAACATATGCATATGGAAAATGCTGTTGTCAATGAATAGTTTGGAATAGAATGACCCAGTTTACTCTGTGATCCATGGGTTTGTAGCCTATTTTGCTCAATGCCATCTTCATCTGCTCTCTTCAGCCTCATCTGATTTTTGGTTTTGCCATATATACACTTTGTTGAAACACAGTTACATTTGTTGTGTGTTTGGCACATCAGTATTTGGAATTGCCATGATTTACAGAATCACACTCAGTAGTGTGATTCAAAGGACTAGCATTTATCACAAAAAGCCCCTGCATGCTGTAAACACAAACATGCTTCTACACCGCTTGAGTTCCAACTTAGTCCTGCTGAATAATCATGGATTTGCTCATATCTGGAGCTTTATGTAGGAACGAGGGGCATCTAGTGGCTCAACAGAACATAGCAAATGAAGATGGAAGATGTTACACTCAAAAAGGTACATTGTTGTGCAAAGTAGACAATTCAGTGAAAATTAAGCTAAATTGAAGACTTTCTCCGTGGTTGAAATGCAATTTGACTATATGAAATTACTTTAGCTAAGAGTCGAATAAATAGTCAAATGAATTTTGGGTTTGCGTTTCTTGCCTTCTTGTGAAAAGGTGATCTGACTTTGAAACTTACACGGGTTAAAGTGTATTTGCTACCTATTTTCAGGAGGCCATAAAATGCTCTTTCGTTAGGAGAAGCTGGGGTATGGGATGGATGGATAAGAAACAGGAACAAATCACACCACGCAGCCCTATACACTTTTTCTTCCCCCAAATGAACACATTTATTTTATGCATGGTAATTCAGCATGTGATTAATTAGACTAGGTGACACCTGATAACTCCCAATGACTAAGAATAACTGTGAAGAGAAGTTAAATGGAGAACTCACTTTTCTCTGCAATGTGTTTCCTACTTTAATACTTAAATAACAAGTTTCTTTAACAAGTAACCCACTCTGAGTCATGTTTTGCTCCCTCTTCTTTGTTCTTATCCTAACTAATAACTGCATAGCACCCCAATAGCTTTTATTACAAAAGATGAGATGCACGTTGGAGAAGGAAAAATATCTGCATCGAACTATCAGCTGTTTTTCTATTGTGAGCCTGTATTTATATTAGGTTTGCCATTCTGCCTTTTTCTAGTCTGTACAGAAAGTCCAGATGGACTGTTAGTCTATTATGCTGCTCAGACCAGGGGCAGTGCTTGGCCTCTCCTGGAGTAACTAAAATTGAGAGACCAACATCAGGCAGTCAAGGGCTGCCGTCTCTCGAATGTCTCTCATTCCTATCCTAACCCCACAAAACAACTAGTTCAATTTATGCAGATGGAGCTGGAGTATTTTGGCTGGAGCATATGACTAAAGGAGGCAGCCTATAAGAAGGGAGGCTTCTCTGCAAATGAGAGCAAATCATTGCCAAATATTAAGACAAATAATCTGGAGACAGCAACAGGAGGCGTTCTGTCTCACCTGAGATGCTGATAAAACCTGGAAGCCACAGGAGTGAGATCAGACTGAGAAAAGACGAATCACTTGTTACTTTGCAAAGATGTATAACTTGGGAGGTTTTTTTTAAGGGTAAGAAGTGTTGGTAAAGAAAATCCTTTGCTAAACAAGTGGATTTTGTCTTCCTTTTCCCTTCTGAACAGACTAATCTAGAAGCTTATAGGCCTTGGTGCAACTAAGAAAACCATAAATAAGCAAGCGAAGGGTTCTCCCGTTCTGACACACCCATTCCAGCTCCATATCCTATGCTAAGGTTCAGAGAGGGATTCTCAGCCTACGTATGTGCCATTAAAATGATATAGGAAGGGTTATTTAAACACTGCTCAGATTGCATTAGGAGCTTGAGACATAGAAATTTGGTCTAGTGGTTCAAGCTGACATTGGGGGTGGTTGAATTTACAAGGTTATTGGTTCATGATGGTACACTGGAAGCAGGAAATTTAGTAACATCCTAGGATTAATGAGTAGAGAACACATTGAGTATATGACAGCCCCTGGATTATTAAGATTAATGAAAGTATTTCTTTAGGAAGAGGTATTAGCAGCCTTTATTTATGCGATAGAGTTTGCAGGTTTTAAACTCCTGAAGTTTTAGGTGCACGAGCAGGCACAAGGTTATATTGTTGAGGTTCCCACTATCTCCAGATTTGTTTCAACAATAAGAAGAGAGAAGTTGCAATGAAGAGAGCTTCCAAAGGAGTTTTCTATTTGGACCTCTTGTGAAGGCTATATTTAGGATGTGAACACAGATATACCAAAACCCTGTTGCTGACAACATTCAAACTGCATTTACCAGTATTACGGAAAAATGAACTGAATAGGTTTTAGCTGGGAAATAAAAAAGTCTCTCTGTTTCAGACTTCTAGGAAAGAACGGCAAAGTCAAGATACACCTGACCACATGAAGTACCCTGATGCAAGTGCAGTCAACTACCAGAACAAAGGACAAGAAGCAGGCTGGCATTTTAACCAATGTTTATTGAATGAGAAGGTAATGACTTCTTAAATCTCTACTTACCTTTGCCACTGCGAGGTTCTGTTTACCACATTACCACTTTACTGATAATAGTGCAGTACAAAAAAAAATCTAATAACTTCCCTTTAGAAAAGATCTAGGAAAAATTAGCAGCCCTGTACTGGCCCAAGATTAGGTGAAAAGAGTGTGTGTTGAGGAAAGGTTGGGGTATGCCTTGCACAGATCATGAGCACAAAGGGTAAATGGGAGAGCTGAGACTCAGCATCTGACATCCTTCAGGCGTAAGGTCTGTTACAATGCTGGAAACCAGCCTAGGACTCCTCTGCTCTTACTTCTGTTGATGTTGGAGTGCCAACAGCAAAAAAAGCTATGACTACTCAACTCGGGCTTCCACTCCCGCTGCCCTAGTGCTTTGCCCCGGCCTTATGCAGGGATGGGTACATATTTACTAACTAGTACGGGCAGACACAAATTTCCATTGACTAATCTTCCTCTGGCAAGGTGAGTCATCATATAGAAAAGGTTGTTTCTGCTTGTTCTCTGTTCAGATTGTAATTCAGTCAGAGCTCTAAAAAAGGCCAGGCCAGTAGCTTCAACACCTATGACGATCTCTGTTCTCCCAGAGTAACAGAGGGAAACTTGGAGAGAGGTCTGTAGCTTCAGGCTTTCTGCAGGGAAGGATCTTCCTTGGAAATTACTTTGAAAGAAGCTGGCAAGGATCCTCATATGAACTTAGCCTTTTCCGTCCATGTTCTTCCATCGGTCCAAACAAGGCATAACCCTTCCCTACTTCACAATGGTATTGTGAGGACTCATCAGTTAAGAAGTTTACATCACTAAATGTGATTTCCTATTCTAAATCACCTAGACTTTAGTTCTTAGGAACACAAACTTATCTCACCCTTCTTAAAGATCTTTTCTCTTTTTTCACACATTGGTATTTCTCTTTGTTTTCTGCTGCTGCAAAATGCAGTTTCTGCCAGTGTTGCTCTTGGATACCTGAAAGCAATTTTAATAGTCACACTGAACTTTCCTGAGCAATTAAATAATCAGCAAAGGAAAAGAATTCTTCTTCAACTTCTGTTTTTCTTTTTTATTAGTGTTGGAAAAGTATTTATACTCATAGTGCTCACTAGTAAAATGTCTCATCGCTGCTCCAACTCCTTCGTATTGTCATGAAGAACGATCTTTGCATATATTTATAAAGCATCTTTTAGTCCAGAGATCTCTGAAAGAATTAACTGTAATCAAAACTGGAGTTATCTATAAACGAACTCCAGCATAAATATCATGTGTTGTCTATGTTTGTACACTGCAGGACGTGTACCTGTTTCTACAAAATGCCAACTTTCTCTGGAACAGAACAGTAGCAGACCAAAGTATCTGCACTGTCTTAAATGTGAAGTGTACTGTCCAACTGAAATTGCACAGGGAACCTAAAAAGGCAAAATGATCTGCCAGCTCTTGTAATCAACTTCATGCCAGAGCTGGCAAGATATTTTTAGGTATGGCACACCATTGAAGATTTATTTAAGGATGTGAGAGGTACCCAAATCTGGAGGTGGTGACCACTTCAGTTATGGTCCTGCTGCCTTCTCATCATCCAAGTTATCCTCCCACACACAACCTTGCCTGACCTATGAAACAGCCCTTTCTTTTCTCCCTCCCTGCCATGATCCCTTTTTTTCCTGCTCACCACCGTCCCTCCTACTGCCTTCTATAAAACTAAACTCTTGGATATTATAGTTCCATATTATAGTTCCCTCCCTTCTCTTTCCCAAACTCCAGACTAATTCCCCATCTAGGTTTACTACCAGATGCTATATGTTAATATGGGGAAATATCACAGCCTTATATGGACACAGAGGAATGTGAGTTACACTTCATATGGACTTCACAGTGAAGGTGATCAAACCCTTAAACAGGATGCCCAGTGAGACTGGAATGTTCACCCATGGAGATAGTCACACTTGGACCATGCAAGGCACTAAGGAACCTAACCTAACTTTGAAGATAGCCCTGTAATGAGTGGTTAAAGGAAGACATGATCCCCAGTGATTCCTTCAAATCAAAACTATTTCATCATCCTAACTAAATCTTCAAGGAAAATAGGAAGGGGAAGAACACACAAGAATCTAAGAGAAAGATGGTTTTCTGGCAAGAAGAAAAAGGAATACAACAAAACAAACCAGAGCTGTGCACAATTAGTCTCCTTTTCATCTTCCTTGCACTGAAGTAATTCAGGATGAAGTCAGATAGATCTTCAAATCAGCAGAGAACCAAGAAGAGAATCAACACCAACATGTCTGTGGTTAGTGTAGGCTTGCTTCACCTGCTTGGACTCAAGTGCTGGTTACTAATGTGTGTGTTGTCTTCAGAATATCCTCAGTTGGAATATTCTAAACTACCATCTGTTTTACTTCCTGCAGATTCAGATTAGGAGCACGATGCAGGCTGTACGCCACCTCCTCAGAGCTTGGGCTGAGCAATGACCCAGGGGCTGCAGCCAAATGCTGTAGGGCCAGAGAGGAGTAGGAAGAGACCAGAGGTACCCCTGCTCCCTTCATAGCAAGCGGCAGTTCCAGCTCCCACATCCTCTGAACTTTCAACAGTATGGTTTGTGTTGCAGCGTGTGAATATGTGATATGTCCAAATCAAACCTGGAGCTGTAACAAATCTATACTGTTGTAGGAAATCTTCTCAAATCCAGGTGATCACCTATATAGGTTTTACAGTACCACTAAAAATCAGAAACATACATGTTAACTGTATCCCAGTTTTTGAGGACTTCTCAAATTCTACAGAATTGAATGTATCAATGATCTTAATTTATACTCCTCAACCTCACGAACAATTTATGTTTGCCCAATTTGAGATGTCACTACACTTTACTACACAGAACAAATAAAGATCCTTGATTCAGAAGTACAAGTAGTTAAAAAATCCCTAGAATCTTTATGAATAAAACTGTTCTGTGTTCCAGTTTATTTCACTAGTACTGCCGGTTTATTTGGGAGACACATCAGCACTGGATAAACAAGCATTGATAATACCAGCATCTGTTTAATAAATACTATATTATAAAGTATTGTTCTTCCACGATCCTTTTAAACAGAACAAGTTCCTGAAATTGAAAGTCCAGTAACAAAGGGCACAAATAAAACAAGAAATCTGGCAGCAAAATATTTCTTTTTAAACAATAGAGCTGCAAGACCAACACCCTGTTGTACAGCTCAGTAGAAGAGTACTGACAAATGCTGAAACATAAAATGCCTTATCACTGAACTGCTTTAATATGATAAAGTTCCGCAAACCCCAAGGCATTAAGCCAAAAGCGAATACATGAAAATGACAGTAAATGATAATATATCACTCATGGATGGCCTTAATGGTGAATCTAGGATGAATTAAATGAAAAAAAATATCACAGGAGTTTTTTCACGCAAAAAAGAAATCTGAAAGGCAAGCACAATGACTGCCATAACAGAGAATTTAGCAATTCAAAACACAACATAAAAATGTTGTATGCTTGAAGGCTATACTAAACTTTCCTCTGAGAGTGTTTTATGGGATTATAACAGAAACAAAAATATCCTGACAACTTGAGAGAAAAATCAGTGACTTATTAGAAAATTGATAAAGCTGGAAAGAACAGACAAGCTTCCAGGCATGCAGGTGCTTCTTTGGATCTGAAATAGAAACAGCAAACTTCAAAGCTAAATGCAGGTTAAGAACAATTGTGCTGAGTTAGGACATCTGCTTTGCTTCAAAGTTTATTAATTTCTTTTTTAAAGCCTGTAAATGATGACCTGGGAAATAAATTTATAATAATACAGCCCTGTAAATGGATTATTATTTCTAAAGCAGGCTTGCAATTTGAAAGGGATCTAAGGAGTAAAACTTACCCCAGCAAATCTGCACAAAATCACATTGACTTTCCATGAGATTTACAAGCCTGTTTGCTTACATTGCTTTAGAAAATATTAATTGGATTCCTAAGTCACTTAGGTGGTTTAGAAGATTTTACTTTCGCTGAAAAAGGCAATAAACAAGTCAGGGTACTGCCAAGCAGCGGATATACATGAGTTCTTGTTGCTTATGCAAACCCAACTGTGGCTGCAGAGCCAGCTGTGCTGGGGACTGGTGTATTTGCCTGAACAGACCTGGTAACAAGCTCAAAGCTTAAGCACAGACAACACCAGCAACATGAAGAAATGCTCTGAGGTGGCTCGGCTGCAATAATAAATCTCTTAGTCCTAGTAATGATGTAAATATTGCTTTCTAAGTTTGTCATTTGTATTTAATGAAACTTTTCACTGGAGAGGTAGGGAAGGTGAAGCCGAGAAGTAATTTTCTGTTATTGGCCATTCAGGAATTTTTAAGCTGTTACTTTTTCAATCATCTACAACAGTTTCCTTGTTTTCAGAATGAGCACATGATATCATATCCTGAGCCTTTCCCTTTTTTCGCAGCTCTCTGAGGCACTAGGAGGAGTCCAGCTACCGTCATCGTGTGAATTTGTCTAATACTGTAGTGGAGCTGCTTCTGCCACCATCCGCCTGCCTGCCTGCCTTATTCATACTCCTGAGGAAATTGCTGCTTTAGGACAAACGACCCTTTCAGCACAGTGAGTATCAGCTAAGAAAGCAAACAATCTATCTAGCTTGTAAAGTTGCATCGGAGAAAGAGCATTTCTCTATGCACTTAGATGTACGTGCAGTGACGGACACAAATACAAGTGAAAGGAGAACTCACTGTCATCATTCATCACTGAAGTGAGAAAAGAAAGGAGATTCCTGGCCCAGCTGGGGTGAGAAAAGGGATAGCAGCAACGCGGGGGAAGGGCTCTTAGGGTGCAGAGACTGGATCAAAGGTGTGGGCTGGGTGTAGGACAGGGACAAGGTATGCGTACTGTGCGAGGGAACATACCCATTCGCTGTGGACAGACAGGAAAAAACAGCTGCTAAAATGTATACATAAGCAGTTGTGCATGAGCACATGGCATTGTATTAATGCTGGGTGACAAGCACCTCTTGTTTATTCTTAATCTTGCTTGACTTAATGAATGCAGTAGTACTAGCTAGTAATAAGCAAAATAAAAGGAGAATAAAAGAACTCGTTTTCTGCACTAATCTCCACTCATCCCTAAAGCATACAGGCCAAGTAAACATTAAGAGTGAGTCATTGAATCTTTTTAGTATAACTACATAACCCGTGGTGGTGTTAACGCCTGCACTTCTCCATCTTGGTCTTTAGCTCTTAAACACAGAGCTAAAGGCTCTGCCATTCTTGGCAGAGGGCCTAAGGTTTTGACTAGATGTCTCTGCAATGCTAATTTAGTAGAAACTTGTTAACTCTATCAATAATATATTTATAGCTATATTTATAGTGTATTAATAACTTAGTATGATCCAGAATTCACAGCGTAAAAAAATGTTACAATGAAAGTAAATAATCAGCTTGCATTCATAGCTACCAAATGATATTGTAGAAGTTACTTATTAACTGAGAAAGTTGCTTTTAAAAGGATAGAACATCTTAGTTTTCCTGTGCATGTTGCCCTGGTAGAGTACCAAACACCAACTTCATTCCAAAGCCGTAAAAGACTTATGACCATGCTTTACATGAAGGCCTCGCTTGGCTTTGAATGGAAAGCAGTAGTGATATTTTTATGAATATAGAAGACAACAATAACTGGCTTCAGAAACATGCAAAGACGTTGTCTTTGTTCGCTGTGGTTTTGATCAGCTCATTCATAGGGTCAGAGCACAGTGTTAGTGAAAACCATTACTTTTTGTTATCTGCTAAACTGCATTGCAAGGTAAAAACTCCTCTTCAGTTAAAAGTTGCTGGACCCTCTTCTGTTGCTGATGTAGTTAATTTTATGACAGAACAAACCTGCCATTTTCTACAACGTAGTTACAAGAGTAGAAGGATGCTAAAGATGTGCTTATGTGGTGCTCAGTCTAGCCTCAGTGGCATCAAGATTCCTGTACTAGAGGCAACCATTAGTCCACCTCCTCCAGGGTTCTGCCTCCGACAGTGACCTGTACTAGGTGCTTCTGATGCAGTTGCAAGTAAGTCCAGAGTGATCAGCTGTCAAACAGGCTTCATAGGAGATTTCTTAAAATGCCTATCAGCTATTAGTTGACTGTGCAACATGAGGGGTTTTTAACTCTTTCATTTAATGAAATATCACAGTGGATATTCACATTTCCATATAAAGGTTTGTTTCTTGAATTCACTGAAATCTTTATTCCAACAATGTTGTGTGGCAATAAGTTCAGTAAAAAGTGTGGTTTTTTTAAGAAATCCTTTCTCTGGATTTAAATCTGCTGCCTTTCACTTCCATTAGATATAAATTTGCTTATATCTCATAGGAGAGAAAAACTCACCTTAGTCTTTTAATTGTGCACTCTACTGAAGAATGATGATGTAATTTTATTCTCAGTTATAGTTTCGTCTGTTTAGTTTGTGGCTATGCTTTTGTCAATTTATGAACTCATTTCAAGGGCTTCACCCACAGTTTTAGAATCATAGATTCATAGAATAGTTTGGTTTGGAAGGGACATTTAAAGGTCATCTAGTCCAACTCTCCTGCAGTGAGCAGGCACATCTTCAACTAGATCAGGTTGCTCAGAGCCCCGTCCAGCCTGACCTTGAACGTTTCCAGGGATGGGGCTTCTACCACCTCTCAGGGCAGCCTGTGCCAGTGTTTCACCACCCTCATTGTAAAAGATTTCTTACGTAAATGAAAGGGGGGTAGATTTAGACTAGATATAAAACCATTACTCCTTGTTGTATCACAACAGGCTCTGCTAAAACGTCTGTCTCACTCTTTTTTTATAGGCCCCCTTTAAGTACTGAAAGGCCCCTGTAAGGTCTCCTCAGAACCTTCTCTTCTCCAGGCTGAACAACCCCAACTCTCTCAGCCTGTCCTCACAGAGGAGGTGCTCCAGCCCCCTGGTCATTTTTGTGGCCCTCCTCTGGACTTGCTCCAGCAGGTCCGTGTCTTTCTTGTGCTGAGGACCCCAGAGCTAAATGCAGTACTACAGGTGGGGTCTCACCAGAGTGGAGTAGAGGGGCAGAATTGCTGGCTCAGGTCCAGTTTTTCATCCACCAGTATCCCCAAATCCTTCTGGGCAGGGCTGCTCTCAAACCTTTCATCCCCCAGCCTGTATTGATACCAGGGTTGACCTGACCCAGGTGCAGGACCTTGCACTTGGCCTTGTTGAACTTCATGAGGTTCACAGGGGCCCACTTCCCAAGCTTGTCCAGATGCTTTTCTGGATGTCATCCTATCCCTCAGGAGTGTCAGCCACACCACTCAGCTTGGTGTCATTTGTAAACTTGCTGAGGGTGCACTCAATCCCACTGCCTGTGCCATTGTTGAAGATATTAAACAGCACTGGTCCCAGTACAGATCCCTGAGGAATGCCTCTTGTCACCAATCTCCATCTGGACATCAAGCTGTTGACCACTACCCTCTGGAGCGACCATCCCACCAATTCCTCACTCACTGAACAGTCCATCCATCAAATCAACATCTCTCCAATTTAGAGAGAAGGATGTTGTGGGGGACCGTGTCAAAGGCCTTAAAGAAGTCCAGATAGACAACACCCGTAGCTCTTCCCTTGTCCACTGATGTAGTCGCTCCATCATAGAAGGCCACTAGGTTGCTCAGGCAGGACTTGCCCTTGGTGAAGCCATGCTGGCTGTCTCGAATCACTTCTCTGTCCTCCATGTGCCTTAGCATAGCTTCTAGGAGGATCTGTTTCATGATCTTTCCAGGCACAGAGGTGAGGCTGACGGGTCAGTAGTTCCCAGGGTCCTCCTTTCTACCCTTTTTAAAAGTGACTGCAATGTTTCCCTTTTTCCACTCACCAGGGACTTCACCTGACTGCTGTGACTTTTCAAGTATCATGGAGAGTGGCTTGGCAACTACATCAGCCAATTCCCTCAGGACTTTGGGTTGCGTCTCATCAGGTTTCCCAGGTGGTCATGGTCCTGATCTTCTCTTACATTGGGAGGGACTTTGCTCCCCTAGTCCCCATCTTGTGGTCCATCCACTCGAGAGGTGTGGGAAGAAAGGCTGCCAGTGAAGAATGATGCAAAAAAGTCATTGAGTACCTCAGCCTTCTCCTCATCTGTTGTTATCAGTTTGCCAGTCTTGCTCATCGGGGAGGGGAGGTACACTTTCTTTGACCTTCCTTTTCTGGTTGACATACCCACAGAAACCCTTATTATTATTGTTTGCATCCCTTGCCAAGTTCAGCTCTAGCCATGCCTTTGCCTTCCTGACACCATCCCTACCCAACTGGGCAGCATCCCTAGACTCTCCCCAGGATACCTGTCTCTGCTTCTACTGCCTGTGCATTTCCTTCTTGCCTTGTAGTTTGACCAGCATGACTCATCCATGCCAGTCTTTTGCCTTCCTTTCCTGATTTCTTACACCTGAGGATCAAGAGCTCTTGCTTTCTATGGAAAGCATCCTTAAAAATCTGCCAGCTCTGTTCTATGCCCTTGTCCCTGAGGACAGGTTCCCAGGGGGTCCTATTGACTAACTCCTTGAAGAGCTGGAAATTTCTTTCCTAAAATTCAGGGTCCTGTCTTTATTCTTATCCTGACCCATATCCCTCAGGACTGCAAACTCCACCAGTGCATGATCACTGCAGCCCAGGCTGCCTCCAATCTTGACGTCACCAATTAGCTCACTTGCGTTGGTGACTAACAGGTCCTGTAGTTAATTATTTTGTTGTCATGCTTGAAAAATTCAAAGATGAAAGAGATGAGAGTTTCCTTTATAGAAACCACCCAGCTCTGCTCTTGTGTCCTGTTTATATATATGTTTAATAATAAATTTTCCACCACCTTACATCCAAGAAATGTTAGGTGTGCAGCAAATGTTTAATTAATTAATCTCACAAAGAACTTGTGAGGTAGGTTCTCTCATTTTACAGGTGAGACAGAGAGTGAGACAGTTAAATTGACTTGCTTAATATCACACACTGAGTCAGTGGTAACGCTGAAAATAGAGTTTATGTCTTCTGGTTCCTTGCCCTCTATTTTAATCATCAAACCAGACTTAACTCCAAAGTTGAATGAACTCCATAAATAATTAAAATAATTGTTCTCAATTTCATGTTGGAGTATTACGTTTTAATCACCTAAGCAGCTGAAATACTTGCAAAAGTTTTCCTTGCTTAGGACTTTTTTAGTCTTTCTTGTATCTTCAGTATTCTTCAGGTATCAGCTGAATATGTTTTGTCTACAGTAATCCTGAACTTCAAAAATACACTTGAGCAGATATCCACAAAAAAATAAGGCAAACACTTAAAACTCATGGCAATCTTTTTGCTGTCAATGTAGCAATGCTCTTTTTCAAACTCTCAAAGCCGTTCCACTTAATAATACCCATAGCTTTAATTAATGAAGCATAGTAAAATTATTGCCCCACAGAAAGCAGAAGATAGACTGCTGGTTATGCTGTCATGACTAAATGAAAATGTAGCCTGGAGCACAGAAGAGCAATTGCATCTTGAGAAATATCTGCTTAGAAGTGCAGTTCTGAACTATATGCTGTGTCATCTCTGACTAAACTGGTACATAAAGAGGTGTGATCCTTGAAAACACGTTTAAATGAATTGTACCTGTGTTCAGGCTAATAGTACGCTCCAGCAGCTTTACAGCTTTTCTGAGTATAGTCCGCATATGTGTTTATGCTGATAGGACATATATAGATTTTTCTAATCCTCGCTATCTTACCTGTTTGATAGCATTCTTCAGTATAGGAAAGAATAAATGGCCCAGAAAAATATGCACTTAGGCATAAGTCTGAAAGAAGCTCAGGAGAGGGAATGAAGAAATAATATTACCACAGCTTGCTCCCTGTTAAACCTGGATATAGACACAGCTGCCCATTATGCAGCCTTACACGATGCTTTGTATGACACAGTATTTTGTGTGTGTGTGGGACAAGCAGCACAAGGCTGTGGTCAGCTCCAAAACTTCTATAAAGACTTTTACCATATGTAATGAATAGGGCTTTGCTGTGCAAGCACCCTTCCAACTTAATTGCAATTTAACAACAAAACACCTTAAAAATTTGACTGCTTCATTGCTGAATGCAAATAAAGCTCCTAGGTGGTAAAATCAGTCAGTAAGCATCGGCATGATGTATTTACGGAAACAACTCTGAAGTAATTTAATATGTTTTACTTGTAAAGAAGGGAGTCTGAATTGGGGGCTAGACAGAAGGCTCCAGGTAACAAGCCAAGGAGAGAAGTTCCAAGAAGGCCATTCTGTTTCCTCCCTGGGGCCCATACTTCTAATTCACCACGTTGTTTTCCTTTTGGGTTTACCTTCTCTTTAAAATGTTAACTATGAGCGTATTTTACACTTTGCCACTAGGGCTGTGTCATCAGTGACAACTGTCCAATATTGGTCAGGGGACTGCTCCAACTTCACTTGCAGTTTCTGTTAGAGACTAAGGTGTTTTTCTCACAGACTTCAGAAAATGGCCTGATGCCAAGTGATGAGCAGTTTGCAAGCCAACACCGTCTGCGCCCATCTATCAGGGCTAGAGATGCTGTCTTTCAAAGGAGTTTTTGAAAACCAGGCAGGAGTTTTCCAGTACAAAGTGGACAAAGATTACTTTCACAGACTTTGAAACCAAATGCAAGAAAGCAAATAATTGAAAATATTTCTGTGGCTCTTCACTCATGTCTCCTTTTTTCCATAGTTCCTATTGTTAACCCATCAAATGTAATGGTAGTAATGTTTGAGAAGCTGAAAATTTTATTCAAACTTCAGATAATATTTGCGAAAAACAGCATTTGAAGTTGTAATGTGCCTAGGTGTTCTCTTCCAGATTGGGAATAGAAAGAAGACTTTGCGGTCAGTATGTCTGATCAAAACTAACCAAAACAGTAAAAAAGAAATACATGCACAGACAGTTCATGGGCAGAGAATCCTTTTCATCAATGATTCAGCTAATAGGTATGAAGAATGAGTCAGTTTGAGAAAATCAGAAATTGCTTGTGGGTAATCTGAATGAGAATGGAGGATGCATAATACAGTATCGCGCTTGAGAAGAGCTCTGACAAAATATGGGCCTTGAATTTTGGATGTAGAGAGTTATACATGCTTCATCTATTGCTGAGGAGACTAGAAAACAAGCCAGCCTTTATGATTAAGTGAACATCATGCTATTTTACATAATTCACTGTATTTAAGATCCTACTTTCAGCAAAAACCTCAATGTGTCCTGCCTACCTTAGTAGTCGCATTGCTAGTCATGCTTTTTAATAGGTCTGTTGCAGCCTTGTTCTGTTGATTCAGCACAAAGAAAACATTTTAGGAATGCCAATTCTTCAAGCAGAGGGGATTATAGGCGTGGTGCCAGTACATGTTTGTGAAAGGTATATGCTGTCTGCCTTCATTCCCCATATGACAGTGAAAGGGAAACTGAGGTACAGCCATAGCGCTACTCTGAAGATTTGATATAATGAATGTATTATTATGTAGATTTGATTCACAGAATTGAGAAAGCATTTGTGGTAATATGGTGCTGATACATCAGAGCCAGAAAATGAAACAGAAAAGAAAGTGACAAGAAATACATAATGAGGGAGTTGGGCAGTTTAGTTACTTTATGCAAGCACAGTGAAAGGTACAAAGCTGAGGAATGCCACAAGTAACCAAAAAATCCAATATCACTTATCTTAAATTATATTAATTATAAAAGGTGGAGTTAGCAATGCAGGTAAGGTACGCTTTTTCCAACATTCCTTCTTATGTGTTAATCATGGCATTGTAAAGATCCAAGAATCTTGGATCATGCAACTTGCAAAATACCATTAGAATGTTTCTTGCTGGAACTAGGTACAGCAAGGCAAGTATAAGCTGCAGCTGTAAATATGGGGAAGGACTTCTCTGTTCAATAATACGAGCAGTTTCTGCTGAAACTAGTTTTGCTTGAGGACTAATTTGTGGTTCCAAGTGTCTTTCAGTGCTGACAGCTGAAGAAGGTAGCTGTGGGCCAGATTGTAATGTTCGCTCCTTGCTCTAATGGGCGGATGTGTTTAATTAACGTTTGTTTCTGCAGAAGCAGACATTCTGGCAAGCTGTAAGAATGCTAAAGGAGGGGAAATCTAAACAGCAGTGAACCCAGGTTCCATATATCTAGTACTAGGTAAAGAATGTTAATGTAGACAAATACAGTTTCCTAGGAGATAGGTTTGTATAAGCCACTTCTGTAAAAGAAATTCGATGTGGTTCCTCCTGCAGGGCTCCCCCCACTAATTTCACAAGACCCAGCTGTGGTCCCATGCCCTTGGGACTCTTGTCTCTCGTGTCTGGTTAATGACTGGACACAGTTCTTCAACTGGGGGTCACAAAAGCGTGTATTCAAGGTGGAAATGCTCTGCTTAGTATCTCTTGGATAGAGTCAGACCTGACAGCCTTGCTGCCTGTTCCATGTCCAGCAGTGACTTCTCCAGATACCTCAGCTTGGACAGACCCCTCCCAGAGCTTCCTGTAAAGTGCAGGTCTTAAAGTTTATAGCTGATTCTTCAGAAGACATATGGCAAGTCTAATGCAAAGCAGATATGCTTTGCATAAAGTTCTTTTTCACTTGAAAAACTAAGCTCTTAGATTGCAATTCATACAAATACAGCAAACTTCCTGGACACAATGTCCCTTGGCCGTAATATCTCACTAAAAAATCACCAACTTTTGAGCATACAAATTAGAGCTTATCTCCTCTGACCTTCATCAGCTCTGCTGCCACAATAGCATCATAGTTTCCTATCTCCTCCCCTTAGTAAGCAGCACCCTCCATTCCTCTCACTTCCTTTCCGGCCTAAACCTTTCCATCGGACAGACTTTTTAAAGCTCTGCTTTGTCATCTGGTTTTGCTGCCACTATGATCTAAATGCAAGCCTCCTTCAGTCCTGGTTGTCTCAGTCAGCCAAGACCCTGTTTTTACTCAAAAGGTTCCTTTTAAACTTAAGTGATAGACATTCCTTCTACTCTAGTCAAACAAGGTGTATTCCCAACCAACAGAAACATTTAGCTTACATCATTTTTCTTACTAAAACTACACTACAGCAACACAGGATCACTCACAATCAGAAGCAGTACTTTTCCCACCTCAGCACTGTGATGCAGAACTCTGCTCTTCATAATACTGTGCAACCATTTCTACATTGCCACAGTACGTAGGAACTAGTGTTATGGCTGCAGTTAAATTACTAAATTCCTAATCCCACGCTTTGTCCACTGAATTTTTGTTCTACAATGTAGAGTCATGACAACAAATGAGGTAACCAAGGAAAAATAAAACTGGTTACAGTTGTCAGGATTCTGAGTTCAGTGTAATTCTTCAGCTTGTTCATACTGGTCTCTGTTTGTTTCTAGTAAGGACTGATGACTCCAAAAGCCATAAGCTGTGCGTTAAGTTCTTGGGTGATGACAGTTTCCTTTATAATGCTGCCCAGTGTCTGAGATTATAGAGATAGGGTTGTGTAGGCCTGCTATGAGCAGAGAGAACCTTTACACAAAGACTGAGAATAGAGTAAGAGTCCTTATGTTCAGATATAGATGGTGATTTACAAAAGCTCTTAGCATTAGCCAAAGTCACAGCACAGTCAGTGGATGTAGTCAGGCTGACACTGATTACTTTTGAAAAGTCTTCACCAGCATGGTTCAACATGAAGCCCACTGGCCAAATCTGGTCTGCAGCATCTGCTGTCTGGCCTGAACCACCTTTTCTATGGAAATTCCAACCCAAAGAGAGGAATGGAGAGAATGCTTCTTGCCCATGCTTCTGAGAGGCGGGCAAGAACAGCACCCTGATAGGGATGACTTGTTGCTGTCCTTCTGTCTGAATGAGTTTGTGAGTGCTTGGATGTGTGAAAGAAAACATTCCTGTATAGCCAGCTGCCTTATCTCCTTGTTGGGCAGGTAAGAACAGCAGCACTCCTCCACCGATGCCACTCTCATTTGCTGCTTGTTTGGTGGGGGGTTGGTGGTGGTGTAGTAGGGAGCAGGGACAGTTGTGTTCCCCTGCAGTCTATTGCTCCACTCAGGCTCCCCCCACCAAGCCTGCTTCACTGTCCAACTATGAATGTGTGAATGGTGGGAGGTATGAAAACAAAATCCTGAGCTGCTATTGATTGTCTTCTCAATGGCCTGTCCTTAAACTGTAATCTGACTCATGCAGCCCCTGGGGCTTGACTATCCTACTAATACACTTCATGTTGCTGTAGGTATAACTCACCTAGAAGGAATGCATGACAATACATTTCTTTGTATTCTTTGTATAGTATTTGTGTGTCTCTCTTCTTTGGATCCATGACTCAATTTCCCTGCACAACTGCCGGAATTAGGAGTTTCTTTTCATTATGGAAATAATTTCAATAAATGTGAATTCTATATGCATACAAGGATACAGGACCTATGGGTTAATCTTGCAGGCTTTTTATTCAAGTGAATACATTCAGCAGGTTCTGGGTCCTGTCTTCTTCGAGTAAGTGATGATGAGGACTGGAAAGAAATTGCTGTCCTTGGAGTCAATAGCAAAGCTTTTTCACTAGTGGGAACAGGCACCATTCTGAGCTAATACAAAGATTAAAAGCCATTGGAAAGAATTACAGTATCATCTTAATTTTAACATAATCTAAGTATAAATTACCAAAACTGAGACCTCTCACTTTACAAATTGAAACAATTACTTTATCTTCAGAGAGACTCTCTAAGTAATTGATATGGATATAAATCTCAGTTGAAACTTCTGCTCGAAGAAGAGTGCTAATGGATGTGTCCATGGTTTCAGTATATGCAGACAGTTCCAGTATAGGGAAAAGCCACATTAACTTTCAGTCAAGGTAAAGGGGTACCTCTCCTGATTTTGATAGATGACAGTTAATTACATTTTTCCTCTTTGGAAGAAGCATACATTTCTTTCTTTTGTTAGCATGTCTGATAATGGCAGGGGATTTTTCTGAGGGTAGTCTTGGAACAAAACTGCAGCTCCAGGCGCTCTGTAAGAAGCCAAATACAAGGGAAGGGTGGAGTGAAGTTGCTGTTTGATAATAGGAACAGTCTACAAAAAAGTTTCCTTATCTCTCTTCAGTACTTGTTTTTCAGAAAGTAACTGTGATGAAAAGGCAGGAGCTATACTTCTCGGCTGTAAATTCTTTTCTGATAAGTCTTTTGGAAGAAATCACAATGCTATCTTCATTCAAATCCTTCCTAAGATGCATTTCTTCCATCAAGTGTTTCTATGCTAATCCACTAGGCGTTGCTATTTACATCGTTAAAAGAAACAAAGTACTTAACCTGGACTGATTGTAGATTAAGAGTTATTAAGGGCATGCACGTCCCATAGAAAAGCTTCATCCATGGAAAAAAATCTATTGCCTCCTGGCAGTAGTTCTTCATATTGTGTTTTTATTTCTTATTGTTGTAATCTCCGCAAGGAAGGGGCGTTTGTCTTTATGCACCTTTAAGGCATCACACATGTCTAACTTTATGCAAATTAGTGAGGATCAAGAAGGAAACAAGAAGTAATTTTACAATACAAATTAGCTTTGCCTTGAATAGCAGTCAAATTCAACTCTGTCATCTCCGTGTAAATCCAGATTTGGTGCTGAAGTCACTGTGACGGAATATGGTCATAGCTCTTGATACAAAGAAGACTGAAGGGGAGAGGAGGCCAGTCATGCCCATTGTCTTAGACTATGCAAACATTAAATAACCTTAGTCTGCTCCTCAGGACACGCTGACTCTGTGCTGCCTTGTGCTATAGGCTGATAGTATAACTCAGAAATGCACATCTGCTATTTAACAGTAAAGCAGTGGTTCCCAAGCCAGGCACTATTATAATCAGTGAGGTCACAACACTTTTAAATGGGGTCACAAGCTACAGGAAATTCAATCTGGTCACATATTTATGCTATTATTTGGGGCTGCATTAAAATCGTGCTCTACAATAGCATTTTTTTGCAGTGAAAAATTTGGGGAACTGCTGTGTTTTACTCTGTGAAAGACTGGGCGGAGATACTATTTCCTCTTAGTCATCGGTGAGAAAAGTCCATTATTAGAGGGGTGAAACATGTGAACATGACAGCTAGAAGTGAAAAAATCCCTACAACTGTGAACATATTAAAATCTGTTGATACAGCATATTTCAAGCCCAAAGGGGTCAACACCATTGCTTTCCAAAATTGTAATTAATCTATATGTCAAAAATATTATGTTGCTATAATAATTATCATAACAAAGTTAATTATAGATCAGTCCTTCAGAATCAAAATACACTCACCACTAGGTAAAACATGGCAGTTGTTAATGCATGATATACAACAGATGAGAAGAAAGAAATAAGATTATTACAGCCATCAGAAATGGCTGGACCCCTTTTATTTTAGCAGTGTATGTTTCTGTGCTGGAATCTGGCAAGGAAGCCCTGCCAGTAAAGGCAGGGGATGTTGCAGAGGCAGCAAGCTGGGAGCCGGGAAGGAAGGCAATACTTCCTGATACCCATTAGCAAGCTCAGAGGAAGGAGAGCATCCTGCCTAGTCATGCTAAATCAGCCAGAGACTCCCCATTAGCACAGCAAATCCCTTACCCATCCTTGTTTAAGAAGGCTGTTCAGATTTGGTTAGGAAAAAGAAGCCATGATTTTGCAGAGGACCGTGCAACGCGCACGTTGAACTTCACTCTCCTACACTGTGACTTCCTAATTTGCTCAAGGGAGCTGTACAGTTAAGAACCTGAGGACTTACCTGTCTTTGTTTTGTCTCCCTTTATGAAGAACACTTGGTCTGTTTTCACCTTTTTATGCTATACCTTGACTTAAATATTCATGCCATGTCCCATTGAAATCCTCAGCTGAGAAATTTTGTCCAGCTGCACAACTACTGTGTACCGTTTGTTAACTTGTGAATTTCAAATATATTTAGCGTGACTAAATCGCAGAGTTTGAAAAACCGTGGTCTGTCTTTATACACAGAACTGCCATATCCCCTAAGCCAAGGCAATTCGATTCTGACCTGGAAAGGGACGCCAGAGTTCAGTCTCTTGTGCCCTAGCAGTCCTTCACTTCTTGTCTAGAAGTTGCTAGTTCCACAGGCAGTTTTTACAATATTAATATTTTCAAGAACCAACCACCGTTAACCACATAGTCTATTGTTTTAACTGCTTATTAGCGGATTCAGTTGTTTTACAGCTTTTAGACAAATTGACACAAATGGCAGCTTAAATTGACAGACTTAAAGCTGTCATCCTCATGGGGCGACTCAACACACATTATTATCAGCAACATTAAATTGCAAAACCACTTGTAAAACCTTTGTTAAATAATGTAAATTGGAATTGGTATATGCTCAAACCAATGTAAATAACAACTCATGCAGACCAGAATACATAAAAAAAAAAAAAAACCCAAGCAAAAACCAAAATCAACAAAAACCATAGAAAGGAAAAACATACAAAGAGGAATGCTGGTGTTTTAGGTTAAAGCCTCAGGCTATGTTTCATTGCTATTGCTGTTACTGTTGCTATTTATCAAGGACTTTCAAGCCAGTTCTGATATTTCTCCCTGTTGTGTTTATAACTCCAACTGTTCCATTCTTAACGCTCATGTTCTTAGCCAAACTTGCCCTCTTAAAACTTTCTTAGTCCACATTATTTCTGGTCAGATTTGAATCAACAAAGCAGAACATTTCCTGTCCTTGGGGGGATAAATCTATGCTGGATATTAGGAGCCTGTGTCAGCACTAACAGGATGCAGACCAGGAAGCTATGCAATTTACTAACAGGAACTAGAACAAGAGTGGCAAAGTTTTGGCAGAATGAGAATGAAATGTCTGTACATGGAAAAGAGTAAGAACTGGAACGAAACCATTTTTTATATAACTAAAATATGGCTGCCAGCAAACTAGTTTGTTAGATTTGGAAATCATCAGGAGATTATGAGAAAAAGGTCAAGCTCAAACATTAGGATTCGAATGAAAGCTCAGGCTGCCTAACTAACGGGAGCCGTGTCTCTGACATGCTGAAAAAATGCTGCTTTGGTGAATTGAGAGTACAAAGGAGTTATGTTGTGGAGCAACAAGCTATTGACACTCTACTGACAAATCAATAGTCAAAAGTTTGGAATCTAACAAAAACAGGTAGAATTAATATTGGTCAAAAAGAATAAAAATTGACTCAAATTCTCATGCTGGAACATAAGGCATGCTTCTTGGGGAGCTAAGAGTGCACATGAACCAAAATACAAATAGGAAGTCGTTCGGTGGTGTAGATCTAAAGTAAGAGCAGGAGTAGCCACAAGGGTGGTGCCATCTAATGCATCGTAGCTCTGTAAGCTGGTCAGTGCTTCCTGATCTGGATTAGCATGTTTTTGTACCTCTTGTAGCAGCAACTCAAGAGTCCCCCCACAATCCAAACCTGTGACAGAGCAAGTTAGTTTGTTTAGAAATTTGGTAGGTAAAGTAGGAATGTGCATCGACAAAAACTGACAGACATTTTATTGGTCAGCTTTACAGGCTGGTCTTCCTGTTAATTATGACTTTCTACTGAATGAAGTCTCTAACAGGGGTAGGTGAGTGCGGTCCTCCATTAGCTGGTCAGAAAAGCATAAAAAGCCTTATTTCTTCCATAGCCAAAAGAAACATATATTAACTTGAGGGCTATGGAAACCATCTTTTTCAATAAATAAATTCCACAGGTTTTTTTGTTGCTGATTTGTGACCTTGAGATCTATAAAATGATGCAGTATGTTCTTTTATGACAGCTGTAGATTTATTACAACTAACATGATACGGAGATCAGACCTTTTATTATAAGCTTTTAAAAGGAACATGAAAATTGCTGGTGAAATTGATGCTATGGGTGCAGCAACCAAGGACAAAGCATGGCAATCACGCATTGTTTTTATACTTGTGGCTTCTGGAAATGGATAGGAAAGATTTGCTTTATACCTATTTCTGAGAAGCAAGACCTGCTAATTGTCAAGTAGTTCACCTGTGTCATGCAACAACTATGTCAAAAGCCAACAGTTAAACTACAAGGCAGAATAACTTGGTGGAGTCATCCCATAAGGACAGCTTTAAACCAAGCTGGAAAATTCTGAGGATGAGACAGTGTTTCCCACAGCCATTGAATAAATCTCATTTCCTTTTAACTAGAATAAACTTATGTATCTGAGATCTCTTAAGGACCTCTAGAATCATATTACAATGATTTGTATCTTTCAAAACAGATAATCAATTCTTCTAACACAGGTAAGAAGCCTAGGTGAACCTTTTACTTCTATTTGCAAAACAATGCCCCATCAGAGGTTTTGAATTTCTTTCATGCTGCAGTCTTTACCTGCTTCTGCTTTTTAACTGCATTGTTTGCATGACAAGAACTAAGAAACAAAACTTCCATGAAGATACATAGAACTTTAGTGACAGAAAAGCGAGTTATGACTTAGTGTATTAAAAATTTCTGTAAGAATCACAGCTCTCTCTGGGCAAGGAATTACAGAAAGAATTGTAAAGACAAGCTCATTGTTAGCCAATTATTAAAGATGAGCCCTGAAGTATAACAAAATTTGAACTCTGCAGGTAGAGTAGCACTGCAACTCTTTCTGCTGTGATTCATTCACATTCAGAAATGGCAGCTTAGACCTATCTCTGTTAATATCATACAACAAAGTAAGAAAGTACAAATCAGCTAAGTGGAAAAAGAACTGAGTTTTACCGTTTATTTCCTGAATTGAAACTTTCCCAAATTATCCCCAGAAAACCCTTGAAGAGGTTTAAGAAAAGCCACAAGGAAACTGTTACTGAGCCTTCAGTGCTGAGAAGTCAAAGACCAGCTGATCCAAACAAAGGATTCTTTACATGCTAATCAAAAGAGAGATTCAGCAGGTGGTCACATTGCTTAGGCTCTGTGAAAAGAAACTAAAAAGGCAGAACTACATCAAGCTGAATCCAGCATGGACGTGACACGACTACTGCTTTTTGCATTTGCCATAATGGGTATCTTCAGCTGCAATGGCCAAATCCATAGCATTTTTGCTTTCCAAAGAGCATGAGGGACTGCCCTTTCTTGGAAGGAAGTGGCAGCTGCCACAAGACTGTAATAATATCTCAGCCTTGCTCTATATAAAGATGTTTTCTAAATTTACAAGGAAATAACTTGTTGGGTTAAAACATTTGTCAAGAAAAGATAAATTGTTAAACATTTTAGATCTTCCTTTTTTTTTTTTGCCTGTTCCCAGCTATGTACCTGCCTCTTAGCTGTCCTAAGTGTCTTGCATCCTAGATTAATTATAACTGTTAAATGGAAGAGCTAAGATCACAAACATTATCATCTACCACACTCTTTAAGACCTTTGGTAAAAGGACCAGGCAGACTTTGGGGAAAATAGCATCTTAAGCCATTACAGTAAGATTCAGTAACACTCTCAGATCCCTTCTCCGAATGTAATCTATGCAAGCCAACAAGTTCAGTGGGAATCTGATAGGAAATGACTTAGGAAGAAGGTATCTTCTAAATCCTGCCCTTCTCCATAAATTGAAATAGGGAAGGAAGGAGACAGTAGCAGTTTTTCTTTCAAATCACAGGAAGAAGATTCATCCTTTGTTTGCAAGGTCTTAGGGGATACAGCATCCATCTAGCATGTAGTAAACCAGACATCAACTTCCTCCTCTTCTGAGGCGATTTGAGCCCATATCTAGGAGGAAGATGCCCCAAATGCTAGGCAAGAAGTGTATTTAGTCCTTATTGAAGCTGATCCATTTTGCAAGGAATACTCTTCTCTAAACCAGAGAGTATAAGCAAGAGCAACCTATCTTATCCAACGGTTACAGCACACACTGATCAGTCCCTGCTCTCATCAAGATGTCACAATTTATATTGACTACACTGGTGGCATCTGTGCCTTTAGAGTTCTAGCTTCCATGGGCAGGCTAACACTATCTACTTGGCATTGTCCATCTATTTCTATGAAACAGGCATTCTTGTGGGACAGTATAAATGACCAATGCTAGTTTTAAACCTTATCAATTAACATACAGTGACCCACATAAGAGTCTAAGCTTGAGGTTTGCAGACTGAAGTCTTCTGTTGATCTGCAGAAGGGAAAAACATGATTTTTTTCCCTTCTACTGTGTATATGCAGTAGAAATAATTATCTGCAAAAACTAGTTCTTGTAGAGAACTGGTTTTTCTGTTCAGCTGAAACAATGATGATCACAGTGCTTCAATATGAACTTGATTTTTACACTCTACAAACTGTCCTGAGATCAGCAATTAATTTAGCATGCGCCACCAAACATCTCACTTATGGCAACTCAGATGTCTCAACTGTCATTAAAAGTTTTCAGAATAGTCTTCCTAAAACGAAATCAGTTTTCATCCCTTCTCTAATTCCAATAATATAACCATTACTGCCCAAAGGTAAGAGTAAAGAGCAAATAATCAAGTGACACTGAAAACAGCAGGAAAAAAACCCACCATAAAATCCAGTGCTCGGAGACAGCAATGTCTCAGATGGTGCTGCTTAGAATCAGACCACTAGTTTCTGGGCTAATTCTGCATTTTTTGAAAGTTTCCACATTAATTTTCACGCATTGTGCACTGCTCCTGGAGAATGGAAGGATAATATTATGGGCCACCTTCTCCATTATCTGACTATTTCTAATGATTTAAATCTGTATTAATTGCCTTTTAGCATTTTGCTGATGTTTTCACAGACAGGAATTGGTATGGAAGAAAAAAAGGAAGGGGGAAAGCAGGCCTTGTATGTCTTATGACCTGGTTGTAATTCCATTTAAAATGGAATTTTAGAGATCTATTGCATAGAAAAAGGAAAGCCTTAAAAAAGCACAAGGGTTTTAAGGGGAATAAATATAGTTATGTGAGCCAGATCAAATCAATTCATTTTCTGCTACTGAAAGTCTGATCAGAAACAATGAGGCTAAAGGTCTGTTGTTGCCCTTCAAGAAAACCACCTTGAGGATGAAATTCATGCCTGAATGCAGAGAAGCAATTTTGAAAAGTCAAAGTTTGATTTATTGTTCTCTGAAAGGTTGTATAAAGATTCTTACTAAAGATCTCGAAGTTACACAAAGGTGGTTTGTATGATTAAGGGCAATCATAGTTCTGAAGGACTCTGAGAAGATATAGGCAGAGCTTGGGCTTGTTTCTTACTTACCGTAAGTTTTATTTTTTCATTCTGAATAGATGGAACTTCTTAAATTTGTTCAGCATTTGCATGACAGACACACATGATCCATCAGTAGTACAGGTGCAGATCTTCAGTATGTGATATACAGAGATTCTACTCTCATCTATAATAATGTCAAATCAAGTAAACAAAATTTGAGAAGGCCAAGATATAACACTGTTCAATAAACTGCAGTTGACCAAAATATGTCCAAAAAAAAGCCATTCTTTGGTCATTCTGCTCTGGGACAGAAAAATCTATTACACAGCTTGTAAGGTTTTAAAATATGCCCCTGCAATGAAAGGGAAAAGACAAGACCAAAGCAAATGTTCACTGCTTTTCAGCAAACAATTTCTTTTAGGCTGCGAATATCAGATGAATTTAGGCTTTCGGTTATTTATTTTGAGGAGATTAGTTCAGGTAGAAGTGTGGGCGGATTTGCTTGTGAGTACATAATACAGTTCTCTTGTGCTGTAAATTAGTGTAGCTCCAATGAAATTTGGGAGAAAGCAGCATTTCTGATCCTTAAACATTATTTTAGTTGTGTTGTATCACAATGGCTTCAACTTTTATATTAAAAAAAATACATGTACACACATATATATGCACATACATATATATTGAAAGGTACTTTTCTCCTTAGATCGCACCTTTGCTTGCTCACATTACCCATAGTATCAGAAGTCTCAACTCAGAACTTCCCGGCTCTTGGTAATTACTTCAAGTTTTGTTTTAATGCAGTGCTTCTGTTTTGCTTTTATGGTTTTCCAGAAATAAGTCAAAATGAAATAACAAAACTTGGGGATTGAAGAGAAGCTTGGGCTGTGGGCTTGCAGTGTCTGGTGGAGTCCCATACTGATACTTTGGCCAAGGTACATTACTTTTGCAGGCTGAGGACCCCACAAACCAGTACAGCTCCTCCCAGGCTTTTTCAAAGGAATGGGAGGTTTAATGCAAATTGCATCAGAAGATAAAAGTTATTTTTTATTTACAATTTATTTATTAATGAGTTAACAGGTTGAGTATTAATTAACCTATTAATATGTTGAATGGTAACCTGCTACTACTGACATAATTAGCTTCTAGCAAATAGTCTTTTCTAAAAAGTTAATCTCTGACTCTTTCGACAGATCCTAAGTATGTGTTATTGTTCACCAAAAAGATAAAAGATAATACAGAAGCCAGAATGCTATGGGATACAATGCATGCTTATTTTGAAATTACTTTCCTGAATCCTCTAATGTAAAGCATATTGTACTCTTATCGATTTAACATGGAAAAAAAAAGGAGAGGCTGTTTGTAGGCTGTACTAGGTTATCAACCACAAGTAACATGTCTTTTCTAGAGATGAATGCTGTGTATTATCAACCACAAGTAACATGTCTTTTCTAGAGATGAATGCTGTGTAAACTAACATATGAATGTTCAGCTCAACAGTGAAAATTTTCTCAAATGCAGCAATATTATCACGTGACTGTATTATGTTCTTAACAAGCTCTGTAATTGAGAATAAAGTAATGTCATAACAATATGATACTTATATTAGCATATTCAGACACACAAACTTCCTTATAAACTTCACTGGTGGAACAAGTTCCTACAGGTTTGCTACAATGCCCACTTTACCTACTTTTTTGAGGCTTTCACCTCTGGGTTGAAATACAACAACTAATGAGCAACGAAGCGTTACCTCATGTAGGTTTAGGGAGTAAAGAATGTGCAGCAAAGTGCAGCTGAAGAGGAATTTTCGTAGACAAAACTTGTAGCCATTTGTTTCACCACCCAAACCACTTCATACAGAACTTGGATTTCCAGAAGAGATTTTCCATTCAAGTTCACATTCAGACCTTCTTTAATTTGACATTTGCCAGCACAATAGTGCAAAATTATGTTGTAGGTGCAAGAAAAGTCTGATTTTTCAGCCACTGAGTCATATCAGAGTTAATTCTAGAAGGTGTGCCATTGACAAATAGGTAAAATACTATCATAACATTAACTAACTTTATTACAAATTTAAGGTCTCAAGATCCCTCTTATAAATTGTGACGTGCTTGAGAAACAAAAAAAGACCTATTGCCACTTAAAACGGTAAAGGGGCATCAAAGTTCCCAAATGTTTGCAATAGCTGTTGCAATTAGACATGGAAAGGAGAAAACTGCATTGAAAACAATGAAAATAGGTGACTAAATATGAAGGGCTTTTATGGCATAAGAGTATGTTAGCATAAAAAATGCTCTGATTTAACTTACAGAAGGACATTTTAACCTCATACTAAGTGACATCAACTTAATTAGAGATTGTAGACAGAAGTAGGTACTTAAAACTTAGATAATTTTAATTGACAAATCTTCTTCTTTCTGAAGTATTGCTCCAACCCTGCTAGAATGCTCGTTGCTATCAAAGCCAGTAATTTTCATTATTAATTTAATATATTTGTCAATAATTTCATCTGGATAATTTGATTAGCATGAGTTTTTTTCAAGCTTGCTCAAATCGCTCTCCAACAGCAGCTATTCGACAAGGTAGCACTGTTCAACTCAGTAAGCTAAATTCTCAATAATGTTAGCTCTCTTACTGTTCTGGAAAAATCCCCTGCCTTATGTATTTCTGGAATAATTCCAGTTTTTATGCAACTGGCTTCAGTGTCATAATGATAACCACATTCAACTTTATCTGTAAGACACTGAAGTACACTTTCTACCCTACATATAACTGGTAAAGCTTTAGTTAATGTATCTGCTTCAGCAGTGCACTTCAGGAAACGTGGGCCAGCTGGAGGGAGTCCAAAGAAGAGAGAGAGTGACTGGCAATTGGGAAACATGACCTATAAAAACCAACTGAAAAAACAGGTGTTATTTAAAGGAAGAAAAGAATTGTGAGGAGTGAAAAAAGAATGGGGTTTTAATATTTAGCAGATTGATGCAAAAAATGAAAAAAAAAAGCTGATTACTATGTTCAGTATGCAACTAATTCATCAACTGCAGTAAGTGACATTTAAGGTAAATGGTGATTTTTTTTCTTATGATAAAGTAATCTAATATTTTAAAGAAACTGCTATGATGATACTGCAAACTTAATAGCATTTAAAAAACCACATGCCAAAAATTATGTAGGTATAACTGATCCTGCCTTTGGGCCATGCAGTAAGACTACCTGACCTCTTATGACTCTCTGTAGACCTTTTATTTTCTTTTGATTCTTGGCTATCAAGATATTTACAATAAACTTAGCTGCTTCTGTAAAGGCTCCAAGGTCAAGCCCTAAATCTGTCATGCTGTTGATAATCATGATGATCAGAAGTGTAACACTTGTAAAACTGGAATGTGAAATCCCTTACCTCGCAACATGTCAGTGAGAATCTCCTTAAAAATGACCTTGTGATATGATCCTGACAAATCCCAGCTGTATCTGAAATGGAAAGGTGATTTGATAGTGAACTTTATTTTAGTGTGGTGACTTCCTGCTGTCTGTAACAAAAATAGAGTGCATGCTATAGCCAAAACGCCATAAACTCCTACAAATGCCAAAACCACAGTCATATTTTGTTTCCTTCTGATATATTTGAGTTTATTGCTTTATGATTTTTGAATGCTGAAATTCATAAATCATGGCAAGGTCAGCTTCATTCTCTTAATTGTACAAATAATCTGTATAATGCCATTTTTGTTAGACTATCCATGCCCAAAGAGAAAATCATCTTTGACGAAATTATTTTTATTTTAGAACAAACTCTGTTTGAGTGCACACTATGTACATGTACGTCTTCTGACAAGTTATCTGAGCCTAGATTAACTCTGGCAGCTGAACACTGCACATACAAAAAATGTTGTATTTTGAGAACAAAAAGGACATCTCAGCATTCTAGATAATCCAATATTTTTTTTCTGTTTAATTATTTTTTTCTATTCTCCCCAGTGTTACACTAGCATTCATTTTGACTGAAAAACAGTTTAAAAAGTAGGATAAAAAAATACAGTGGCTTTGGATTGAATAAATGAATAAAAATTTATGGGTCTGGTTACCTTCACTGAACCATTGCTTTGTGCCGCACAGGTGCTACAAGAGACTGGCCATGTGTAAACTAAGAATTCCTTCAGAGAGGAACAAAACCTCCCTGCTGCTTTAACCTGTTCTTATATTATTGGCTCAGCCTCAGTGCTGGGGACATGGCAGGACCACTTCTTTCTCCACTGACCCCTGATTTCTTTGTGGTTATTACTGGCAACCGTTCCTGTCTCAGTCTCTTGTAAACTGAGGCTGGGGTAAAAGTTGTGAATCAGATACCTGTCCTGCAGCTGTCCCTCGTCAGCATTCAGGTGTTGGCAGAGAAGAGAATCTGACTCTTATTTCTGTTATTGCCGGAGATTGCACATAACATCACTAAATCTGCAAAAAATGACTTCCTAGGTAGCACTGATTCCCTTGCAATTCAAGATCCTCCCTCCAAGTTCCTCATCAGTTTATGTACCTTTCTCTTTACTCTTGAGACTACTATTACATGCTCCCTGCAGGAACAGGGAATTCCTTCTATCCACCATTTGCAGCCTGCTAGGCCTTATATAGTTCCTCAAATAAATTTTTCCTGAACTGGGTCCTTACCTTGTTCCTCCTGTAGTCACTCATGTGAAAAAAAAATAGGCCAGAGATGCTATAAAACAATGTCGAAGGAACTGGGTATGCAGATAGTGGCTTTACACGAACACCATATAGGCGTAAACAACAAACATGGAGGCCGAGGCAACTGCCAGTCCTGTCCATCATGAATTTATCAGAAAGAACAGGGAGATGATAACAATGTTAGCCTCTCTCCCCTCAGCAGTGGTGGACATGGTAATTCAAGGGATCAGATCAATAGATCCCATAAAGTTCATATTGCTCCCCTCTTCCCTGTAGCACTCGGGCTGGATTTGGTGGTCTACTACCCATATTACTAGGAACGGGTCTACTGCCATCTTTTCCATTTAATTCCTTACATACATCTCCTTGATTTTCTTTGTCAATTACTTCCACAACAAAAAGATTGGAAAAAAAAAACACGTTAAAAATGGAATAGAGCTATATATCTGGGGTTTATTTCTTTCCCATCATTAGTTTCTAGAACTGATTTCAGCTAATTCTTGTTTCAGCTAAGCGTCTTTCTAGAATACATTTCTACTTATAAAGCAGAACTGCTCAGAAGGGAAGTATGAGTCCTTGTCTTTGCAAAGAAAAAATATTTGCTGCTCAGTCATCAACAGTTCATGACTCTGGCAGTGACACGCAGTGCCCTGTTACATTCTTAGTGGGCTATAAATGAAATAATTAAAAACACTGTCCCTATCTCTAAGAATTTGCAGTTTAAAACATACAGTGGCATGATAAAGCAACAGCTGGAGATAATTTTTTCCATCTCTACTGAAATCTTACTTGTTTAGAAAGTGAATATTTATTGCTTGTAAAGCACTTAGAATAAAATAAATGCAATATAAATGACAATGAAAAGAAATTTTCTCCCCTAAATTGTTCTATAGAATTTTTTCTTCCTAAAGTACTGAAGCAAAAATATATCTGTAACACCTATGGTAACCATGGAGATTATACCAGGCAACATGCATAATGATTCAAAATGTGGCATCAGACAAACGTTCTTTGTCATGACTGGATTACCACAAAGTAGGTTTCCCCTAAACAAATTGCAGAAGCAGGATAGATGTGGTTAGTTTCTCAAGCCTCTTTTTTTGCAAGGGGTAAGGGGAAGTGTTAGCACTGTGGTACGGGCAGCAGACTAATATCGTGTTCAGTTTGAAAAGACCCAGCTTCCCAGGTTCTTGGTCATTTCAACTCATAGATATGAATTGCTAAAAATATTTATATTCTGTGAATAGTTACATCCATTCACCACATTGCCTGCATGACATAAAAGATGGCCATGGAAACATAGAGTTACAGAATAAATAGGAAACAGTTCTAATTAATTTTTATTTGGTGGTTTGTTGGGGTTTTTTAGGACTACATACAAATGCACAAAATCTATCTTAAAAACAATGAATGCATAATCCTAGAAATATCAAGATTTGGGTAATTTAAATGTTAGCTATAAACCAACATTCCTTCACATTTTGCAATAGTTCTCTCTCTGCTTATTCCTTCTCTGCATGGATGGCATCGAACAGTAAATAGCTCTCAGTCTGCCAGCTTCTAATGCAGGATGAATATTGATGGGGTTCTTCATCTGATACAAGCTATAACACAGAGGGGAAGAATTACTGCAATTGGGACCTTCCCTAATAAACAAACCTGAAAAGAGAAAGTCCCTTTTCCACCTAAGGTGTTAAATAAAATCTGGTGTTTTGCAGTTGTTTTGAGTTAGGAGGAGAAACTGATGATGATGCAAAGATGATGTCAATCTGTTTTTTTACTTACTATCAATCTGATGTTTACTTACAAACAACATAGAAAATTTGGTTTCCTTTGAGATAGGAGAAACTCAGAAGATATTTCCTTTTTATGTAGTCCTGAAGTACCTAGCTGTTTCTCAGAGCCACACACTTTCTTTTTTCTGCCTCTGTAACTTCTTTTTTACAATTCCTGGCATTTTTTGCCAACCCTGAAATTACAGATTATAGTAAATCTCTTTCCAATTCCTCCTCCTCCCCTTTATTTTGTTTTGGCAACAGGCAATTGTTTCACCTATCACTTTTATAAAGCTGGATTGCTTTTTTTTTTTTTCTTCCACGTAGTTCAAGTGACAGGCCTTTTTTATGCTCTCCAACTTCAACATACAATGTCACCCAGCCATCGATGGATAGAGGTAGAAGGTAATTAGTTCTTTCCCTTTCCCTTCTGTAGGAGGCTGCAAAGAGGCCCAGCGTGAAAGCAGGAGCTAACACAGCTCCTTAGGCTGTCACTTCTGTCCCAGAGGATCTGAGTCCCCCGCCATCAGCGGGGATGGTTTCCCAAAGCGGGTTTATCATGCAAAGCACCCTTTTTCTAGAAGGAAGGCTTTTACCCAACATACTCACCCTAACTTCAGCGCGTGGCATTTGAATAGAACATTTAAATCTAGAAAGCAGAGAGAAAAGGCATGTTTTCCTTTGTAACGGGCAAGACAGCTATGCCTGACGGTGTGATTAGCAACGTTAGAACTGGCCAGAGAGAATTTGGATTTGGGGACTGTCAAGGATTTGAAGAATTGCAGTAAATACAGCCTTGTTTTTTTTTTTTCCCTCCTAAGCAGTTAAAACCGCTCTGTGCTACACACACGCACAGGCGCAGCCCCCTCGGCACTCAGGAGAAGCAGGGTCTACGGGCGCAGCCTCCCCCCGGGGCTCCCCCCAGGCCGAGGCAGCAGCAGGCCCGCCCGCCCGGTCCCGGTCCCGGTCCCGGTCCCGCCACCCCCCGCCAGGGCCCGACCCCTCCCGGCCGCCCCGACCCCCCGCCAGGCAGGGCCCGCCCCGCGCCCTCCCGCCTCAGCGCCCTCTCCCGGCCCCGCCTCTCAAGCCCATTGGCTCGAGGGCGCTACGTGACCGGCGGGCGGGGCGGAGGAAGCGGTGCCGGGGCGGGAGCGCGCTCGCAGGGAGCCGGCCCCGGCGGGAGCGGCGCCGACGAGGGCGGAAGTGCGCGGCGGGGGCGCGCGGGCGGGCGGCGGCACCCCAATGAGAGCGCGGGGGGCGGCGGCGGCGGCGGTTAAAGCGGAGCGGGGCGCCGGGCTGGAGCTGCAGCGTGGAGCCGGGTCTTAGCCCCCAGGTGAGAGGGAGGAGGGGACCCGCCTCGGGGCCGCCCCGGGGCTGTGGGGAGCTCGGCTGTCCCGGCCCCGCTCCCGCGGCGGCGGAGCTGCCGGGTCCTGGCCGCGGCCTGGACGGGCCTGCGCCCGCCGGCTGGGGGGGTATGGCTGACCCCCCTCATTCCCCTTCCTCCGGCTCCGTGGGGAGGGAGAGGAGGTGTTCCCCGGGGGTGCGGGGCTGCCCCCTTCCTCCCGGGTGCGTGGGGCGAGGGGAGCCTGGCGGTTTCTTCTACGGCAGGACGTGGTTCCTCGGAGCGCTTTGGGGTTGAGGAGGGAGGTGCGGGAAGCAGTGTCTCGCGTGTAGCCGGTGTATCTCGGGCCTGCGTGGGAGCCGGAGCGGGAGGTGAGGCTCGGCTGCGTTGCAGCTCCTCTGTCGGGGGTTTGGCTACTTCTGGTGCGTCCCGGTGGCGTTGGGCTGAGGTGGAGTCGTCGGAGCTAAGTTGTTGCTTGTGACTTGTATCTACAAGTGGGGCTTGAGGGAGGGAAAGGGCGAGGGGAAGCTGGCCTTGAGTGTGAGTTTTCTCTGGCGAATTCCTTCTGTGCAGGCTTCTCTGGGGTAAGTGCTAATGTTTAATCTTTGCAAGATAAACGGAGGGTTTGAGGTGCTGCTGGTCTCAGCTGAACCAGAAGTTTCTGAGATATCTTATTTTATCTGGCCAGGTTCTCCCTGTGCTGCTCTTTATTCTACCTGCAGCCTTATGGTGTAGATCTTGTAGGAGGAGAAAGGTGGTGCCTGGGCATGACCTTACCTGGAGAAGGGCAGGGAGAGAGGTTGTGAGACAAAGCAGCTCAGTCATGCTTCCTGGACAGCGGGTGGAAGCCCAAGTCGGTTTTCCTGCTGGAGTCCTGTTGAATTAATTCTGATCCTAAAACAGGAGACTTGTTCTTGGCTACCCCTGGGTGTTTTCATGGGGGAAGGGGAGCAGGGAGACTGTACCTGCACTAGGACCAGCCTTGCCTTTTTCAAAGCTGAAGTCTGTAGGCTGGGTAGCTTTTTGTACGTTGAATTGTCCAAACGTTACTACTTCTGTAGTTCTGAGATCCTTGTTTCTCTTGTGAGGGGGAGGGAAGTGCCTATCTGCTCAAGGGCACCCTCAGAGCTATGATTTTCAGGAAAAGCTGTGTGTTTTTTTTTTAGATGCCTTAAACTCTGCCACCCCACCCCCCCCCAGCTGAAGTTATCAAAGCTGAGAGAAGGAAATAACAACTGGGAACCAGACTTGTGGTTCTTGCAAGTGATTGCTTGAAGGCTGAAAATAACTTTATTGTAGAGAATTTAATAGCAACAGCTCAATCTTACTTGGCAGTAGCATCTTTACAGCTTATTCACTTACAGCAGACTTGTTAAAAGTTTTATCTACTGCTTTAATCACTTCTGGCCCTTGTATACTGAACTTAGATTTCTGCTTATGATCTGATGATACCAATTTACCATTGAAACATTTTTTCATTTTCTGCCTGTATTAAATATTCTACTTGAGAGATAGAGAAGTTTCATATTACTCCTGTAATAGGTTTCCTGTATTAGATTTTTAGTAGTGAATTGTGGTACACCTCTTCAGAGTAGGCTAACTTGATTCTGTTTTGCGTGCTTGGAGAAAAGTGAAGCTGACCTATTTTCACTAGTGTTATGTATATGCTGCAGAGGAATGTCTAGTTTAAAGACTTCGCTGGAATGCTTTACAAAAACTCTTAACTGAAAGCTTAATTTGACCAGACAATACCCTTTCTCAGTCACCATTTAAAACTCGAACTTGTCTCTAATTGTCAGTGTAGTGGTACTGGATATCTGGATAGAAGAACAGGTGAGATGTTTTGATCAAGTCAAGGCAGTAATGATGGGACACTGCCTAGACAACTCAGATGTGTGTGCTGAAATCCTGGATGATACATAGATTCTGTGATCTAATGCCGCTTTCAGGCTTTTAAGTTTTTTCAGCTGCAACTTAACTGATGAAGCACCAACTGTTATTTGACCAAACGCTGGATAAAATGGCTTGCTTCTCTGGGAAGCGTTGGGGTCCAGGCTTCACAAGCAACAGAACTGTCCTGTGAACAGAGCAGAAGTGGTGAAGTGATGTAGCAGAACAAGCCTTAACATCATCATTTGGGAATCTGGTTCGTAGAGTGTTCTTGTCCTGTTGCTTTGTAAACTGTTCACTCCCCATGCAGTGGATACTTTAAACTTGATAACTTCTTATTAACTAGATTCAAACTCCATGTCACTAAGTGAATTGCTTTCTGTTACACAATGAATTCATCTGAATTAATGGTCTCTGTTAGCAGAGATAATGAAGGAGCCTGTTTCTCATGACAGCTGTGCAGGCAGTAAGCATTCATGGGAATGCGCGTGCATAGTGGTATCAATGCAAACAAACAGTGCCTAAGGTCAGTAGGTGACTTGTTCCTGGAGCAAACAACTCAGGATGGGAGTAGTGGTCTCTGGGGGGTTTGAGTGAAAGGCAGTGGCTGGGGAGGCCACAGAAGTAGATAAATGTGCTTGTTGCTTTTCACCCTGTGTGCCTGACTTCAAGTAACTTTTGCATGATTGACTTATGAAAGGTGCTGATCCTAATTATCAGCCAGGTTAGATAGTAGCTATAGTCTCAAGCTCTTTCTGGCTTGACTTGGAAGTACTAGCCTGCTGATAAACCTTCAGTTCTTCAGGTTTTCTGTCTTCGTCCACCTTCCATCCGCATGTCTCTGGCATCTATTCTGCACCGCCATTGAGCAGTGGTGATAAGGTTCTGTTGCTTGTTACCCACTGTTGCATGGAGCAGCAAGGTCGGCAAACGGTCTTGGCTGTTTCATTCTCCTAGTGGTAATAATCAGTTTTGTGGCTTTTGTTCTATGATACAATTGATACCTGACTCTTGATAA
The DNA here is from genome assembly GCF_034619465.1 of Leptosomus discolor. Lineage (NCBI taxonomy): Eukaryota > Metazoa > Chordata > Aves > Leptosomiformes > Leptosomidae > Leptosomus > Leptosomus discolor. Next base: position 14,247,544 of record NC_141395.1, on the reverse strand, counting down.
GAGGGTATGGAGCAGATATTTAAAAAGAACTTGTTAATAGCTGCCGAAGAGCAATCGTTTTGTTGGTAGCTCCTTTTAGCCTATTAAACAGGACTAAGCAACTTTCATCCATGCCTGCCCCAGAAATAGCAAGTTGTCCTGTCATTTAAGCAAGATAAGTCTATGTAACTCATGCTTTGTCTCTTCATGTTCTTCCAAATACTGCTTTAATAGTAATATTAGAGGATTTGTTTTCTCTCTTGTGCTTGAGATGTGCAAATGTGTTTTTCAAGACCTGTCAAAATGAGAGTCATGAAGTCCTGTAATGTGAGAATGTTATTTAGGCTGCTGTGTAAGTAGCTACTTGTATCTCTATGGTCACAAAGTGCTTTCTTAAAACAGTCACTCTCAACTGTTTTATGTGGGACCCTGAGCCCATAGCCTTCCTAACGCTTGCCGAAGTGGTTGAGAAAGGAGCAAATAAGGGTTGATTACAGGAACGTGAGACTTCATGGAAATGCAGCCTCGAGTAGGAATCTTTGCAGGATCACATCACAAGTCAAAGGCCAAAAAATCGGTCCTGGGATTATAAGCATTTGTTAAAGCCTTAATCCTGTCAACTGTTACTTTGAATTAGTGCTGCTGTCAGTTAATGTGATTAGTATGAAATATTTCAGGCCACTAAAAGTGCAATGGAACTGGAGTTTTTAATATGTTGTTCTTAAATTTGGAATGTGGCAGAACTAATCTGAAGTCAAAGCATAGAACTGGAAAGCTGAGAACATGCTGAGTTAAGCAGGTAATATGATTTCTCTGGTTTCTAGCTCTTTATCTCTGTATCTTCACCTGTAGTGAAAAAGATCATTCTTCAGAAGAGTACTGGAGACTCAGACTTAGCCCCAGCTTTGGGCACAGATTTGTTCATGTAGATGGACATGTTAAAGAATGTTTCCAACTTAAATTTAATATTGACAGGTTTTTTGCAAGCTAATGGCTTAAATCACAGGTTTAAAAAAAAATCCCACCTTACAGATAAGACTATTCTAGAGTACTGCATTATAGGATTATACTGAAAACTTCACTAAGCACTTTAAAAGTTTAATTGTAGGAGCTACCTGAACTCTGGACTCCATGTTGCAGAACACTAACTATAGTGGCTATTTTTTATTAAGGAGTTAGCTTATAAGTTTAGTGCTACCCTGCTCAGCAGGGCACTGTCTTGGGCACCACTCTGAAGCAGACATTTAACAAGTAAAGTGTTGTTTAGATCGAGCTGCATGCCAGTTGCCTCAGCTCTTCAGAAAAGAGGAGGTTTTGCTAATTGGGGAAGCTGCTGCCTGATTAGAATGAGCTAATTCCAAAGTATGTAGTGATCTCTGATACAGCCTTTCCATTAACTGCTGCTGTGGTAAGAAACTCCTCCCAGTGATGGTACTCTTCTGCTATTTAGTGTTCTTGGCTTAGTGCGAGATACCATTTTGAGTAGGTAAGGAATTCTCATTAGTGTAGTCACCAAGAAGTCTTACTGACTGACTTTTATGGCAGCCTTCTGATTTTATCTACCGTATCATAAAATAGGCTAGCCAGGCAATTTAAGGAAATGGCTTTTAAAAGACAGGAATGTGTGCTTGAAACTGATGCTAGTTCTCATTTTCAAAACACATTTTAGGAAGCTGTTTAACTTTTTTAAACAGTTCTACAGGCTTATTGAGAATTTATTTTTAAACTTGTCTTATAAGGCAAACTAAAATCAAAGTAGGCTTTATGGGTTGCATCTGTTCTGAAGCTATAATGGAAAGAAACTAGTTCAAAAAATTATTAGACATCAGTAGGCTGACCGGTGGTGATACTGTACATCTTTATCTTCAGTTAGTTTGTAAAACAGGAATCGAGCAGTGATCTTGTCTGACTCCTTTCCTTAAGTATTCACAACTGTGTTCTAATGGCTATCATCAGATGATCATGCCTCCTATTATACTCTTGTAAATAAATGTTAGTTCTGGTTTCTAATTAAGTGTTAGTTGTGAAGGGTTTGCTATAAGTTGGTGGATTTTTTTTTTAGCTCTGATGTACTACTTGTGCAAGTTGTCAAGTACACCTTCTGCTTCTAAAGACTCCCCACAAATAACATTTTAGCAACTGTATTGCTGGGGCACAAGCTTCAATCTTAGAGTTGCTGAGGCTGGAAGACATTTCTGGACTGTCTAGTCTAGCTCTCCTGCTGATTGTGCTAATCCTGACCCATAAACTGTCTCATCATCCATCCCTAGGAAGAGCTTTGTGCATTCCTGTGTTTCTTGTGGGAAGGGCAGCTCTCCTGCCTTGCCTTCCTGTAGCCATCCACTGCAGTGCTCTAACCACAAGAGCTATCCCAACTCACATCTGTGACCCTAGTGAGGCTGTGACCCCCCCCCAGCTATGCGCAGACCCCCAGTGTCTCCTGTTTGTTCCCTGTGCCTGATGTGTTCATGTACAGAAGCACCCTGTTGTGTTGATTTGGGAAAGTTGTGAGACCTACAAGATGAGCTGGCTGTGTGTCAGAATAGTAGTGTTTTGTTCTGGTAATATGCTCTGTGGAGAGAGGAAATGTCTCAAAGTGCATACAAGGATAAATGTATAGCTTATATTCTGTGTTGATTCTATATTCTCATGTGACCTGTCACTTGCAAGGTCGTAAAGGGAAGTGTCTTGAACTTAATGTGTCCTAATTTCTCTGTGTTGAAGTCAAGTGGTTCTGAGTTAAGTCTGCCACCCAAAAACAGAGTTATCAACAAGCATGTTATGTTGTGCCACTCTTTCTTCTACAGCACTCTGGAGACTCTTGTGGTTGGAGAGCACATGTTTGGCTGTAAATGCTTTTATAGTGGTAAGCAGAGCATTCTCACTGAGGGAGACCAAGGATAGCACTTCTCCCCTAAGAGAAACTCCACAGCTTTTTAGTTTTATTAACTTTACACTTAGAGTAGGGATACTAAAATTGCATGAGAGCCCTGTACTGGTGTAATAATCCAGTTTCCATTTAAAGGTGGAAATACTGCTTTTGGCTTTGATATAAAGTATATGAATATGGTAGACTGGAAAACTATATGCCTTTTTGTTATTGAAAACATCTGTTCTTAGTCCAGTAGAAAGGTAGCTTATATGTGCAGAATACCTTGGTATGGTATTCACCCTTCCTGATTAAGGAAACTGGAGTGAAGAGATCTGTTTAAAGATGACTCAACACAGCAGCTGAATTGTGGATTACTAGTAATTATTTGAAGTACTAAATGTCACTATTACTGCTTTGTGTGATGCAAATATATTGATTGAAAGATGTGGGAAAATGTTCAGTGCTTGGCACTTGTGTGGTGTGCCTGATTGAGAGAGCTTAGTGACTCATGATATAAATCTGTGAACTCTTCAGTTAAGTGCTTAAAATAGTGGAAGTACTTTCAGAGGCTGCAGGGGGATGATTCCCCAATGCCCCTGAGGAGTAAACTTGGAGTAAGGGTTTATTACTTGCCTACCTCCATGAAGCGTGAGCACAAGAGTGGCTTACATTTGCCCGAATGAAGATGCAAACATGGGACACTAACTTCAGTTTAGGAGTGAGGAATGTAGTTGTATGGGCAGAGACGGTTGCTTCTGCTGGTACTACCTAAGCCATGATAAATAGTGTTTGGACTTCTAATTTATCCCAGGCATGCAGCTCACTGAGGAGGCTGAAGAGAGCATGATCTAGTGAGATCCATCTTCTGGGGAAACAGTGGTAGCAGCTCGTGGCCTGTCTGCAGTGTCTTGGGCAATACTTGCAAGACCAGTGGGCTAGTTCTGACAGCTCAAGGGCAGGAGAGGGTCGAAGGGGGGAAACTTGGCTGGGTAACACTTCATGAGAGCTGAAGAATGAAATCCTGCAAGTCTGTAGTGTGTTTATGGCTGTATTGGTATTTGCTGGAATTTGCTAGGTCAATGTTAATGGTAACTTGGATTATACAGTTGCAGGCTATCAGTGGAAGTAACTGAAACCATGTTGTAACCTCATACTGCTGTAGGATTTGAGTCTTAGGTTATTTTGAACTCCAATGTGCCACTTAAGACATTGCATAAGCTGAGATGTTTGACTTGTCTGTTGTATTTGTTATATTCCCAGAGATCCGATTAAAAATTGGTATTAGATTAACAATATGAAGCATGTCACTGTCTCTTAGCAGTGTTTTGGCGGACTTGGTGTATGCTGTATGTGTCTTGAAGATGAGCGTGTTCCTGCATGGATGAGCTTTCAAAGGAAGCATAGTTAAAATAAGCTTTGCAAGTCAATGGGAGTGAGGCTGTTGTATAGCTCTCTTGCCTGAGTGTAATTTTTCTGGTATGAGCCTAATTGACTAATGTGAGAAGTGGTGTCATAATTCACCCTAAGTAATTAGGCAACTAGACAGTTACCATCACAGTGACAAACTCTTAGTGTAGTAATACTGATTAATGATATTAACTCAGTCTTTGTGCTTGTGGAAGATTTCTATCATTTCCTAGCAAGAACTTGCTAGGATAAGAGCAGTGTGGTAGATCCTTCTCATCTATAGTCTGTTTGCAGTGTGTCTAGACCAGGAGGGTTCCTGAAAGTACTTGGAGAGGTCTGGCTAGGTGTCTCCCTACAGAGTGTTTTTAGCTGTAAAGGCACTGTTGTCTTATGACTTCCACTTCAGGTAATGCTATCTTGTTGAAATAGTGTATTCTGCTTGGTGCTGTGTACAATCTGCTAGTTGCTCTGCACTGAGTAACATGGGAAGTAGGATGGTGGCTTATTTTTTTCCCCATAAAACTATCTGTGATGCTTATGTGTGCTATTTTAACTTTATTGTATTGACCTGTATTTTATATTATAACTGCCTTTATCTAAATACTAAACCTTTTGTGCTAGAGTTTAGGGGTACTGTGGTGATCTGGGACCTTCCCTGAGGTGCCTCACCTCACAGGAGAAACTTCACTTCAGGATGGTGCTGTATGCCCCCGTTGTGGGGGTGTGTAATGCTTGTGAGGCTGATGCACCTGCTGTCTCTTCTGGTGAAGAGAAGTGATGCTGTTAGTTAAGGAAGGGAAGCAGCGTGTTTTGTGCTTATCTAGTTCATCACTGTTGGCATGGGACAGATACCTGTGTGACAGGATGCTATAATAACATGGCAGAGCTGGTAGGTTGCACCCAGTGAAGCAAGCAGGATGCAAGGCTACCAGTCCTTTTAGATTCTAACAGCAGAACATTAAAACTGCAATTCTGCTATGCTGTTAAAGATACACACCATATGTAAAAGAAAAAAAACAAATGCAACCAATGTCAGAAGCCTTTAAAGTCCACAAGTAAGAAATGTACTAAACATGACCCCAGTTGCTGCACAGCTTCTGTGGACTTAAAAGGACACTTTCACTTTGATTAGTTCAGAGTGCAAAAGTGAATGGAGTAACCCAGCTCAAAAAGGCAGAGTATTCTATAAACAGAGCTTTAAGTTGTTTTACAAAGGTTCCCAAGTGTGGTAGCTTCTTAATCCTCAAAGATGCTTGTTGTGTAAGTTCCTTACTGCTCTAAAAGGATGACTGTTCTTGTTGGCAATATAGTGGGGACCAAACTGTTCAGGTACTTATCAGGAGGAGTAGTTCCAGATCTCTCTGGCTGTTTTTTATTGTTTCTTCCTCATGTGTTCATCAGTGTCATTGGAGCTGATGCTGCATCCAGGACAAATTCAAGCTTTCAAATAGTGGAAGGCACAGTATTGTCTTAGATCTCTCTGTGTCTTGGTAGAGTCATGAGTTGCATTTTCTGACACTGTAGCAGGATGAATATAAACTGAGCAACATTACAGTTGACTTTTTAACACAGATTTTTATGGTACTTTCTCTGGAAAGTTGATGCATGCTAGAGTACTGGCAGTTTTCCCACCATTACATTGTCTATTTTTTCTGATTTCCATTAGGATTTATAAGGAATCCTGTAGGGGAAGCTGCCACGTTTATCTCCTTCCTCCGTGAAGAAGTCTGTGTAGAGATGACTCACCTAATGACTGCAGGGGTACAGCACTCTCTAGACTATTTTCATGCATCATGTCCTACAGGAGTTGACCTTGTGAATAGCATGGTTCAGTAGATGAAGTGGAATCAGTAGTGGAGACAAACATTAGCTTCTGTTCTTACAGGTATTTCCAAAGCTTTGTTCGCATTCAGTGTACCTGAATTCAGTGCAGTAACAGTGTCATCTGTCCACTTAGACCACTTACATAGGTGGCTAATGGATTGCAGTTGTGCAAATGCATTACTGCACAACCAAGTAGCTGCATTTCCACTTACTGGCTCAATTCTGAGATAAATGAGAACGGATAGAGGGCAGCCCTGTGAAGGACTTGGGGTTGCTGGTGGATGAAGAACTGAATATGAGCCACAATGTGTGTTCACAGCCCAGAAAGTCAATCAAGAGAAGCTGTAGCCAGCAGGTCAGGGGAGGTGATTCTGCCTCTCTGCTCTGGTGAGTCCCCACCTGCAGTACTGTGTCCAGCTCTGGGGCCCTCGGTGTAAGAAAGACATGGACCTGCTCGAGCAGGTCCAGAGGAGGGCTGTGGAGATGATCCAGGACTGGAGGGCCTCCCCTGTGAGGACAGGCTGAGACAGTTGGGGTTGTTCAGCCTGGAGAAGAGAAGGCTCTGGGGAGACCTTATATCAGCCTTTCAGTACTTAAAGGGGGCCTACAGGGAAGGTGGGAAGACTCTTTTATCAGGGAGGGCAGTGATAGGATGAGAGGAACATCTTTCAAACTGAAAGGGTGGATGTAGATTAGGTAGTAGGAAGAAGCTCTTTATGGTGAGGGTGGTGAGGCACTGGCACAGGTTTCCCAGAGAAGCTGTGGCTGCCCCCTCCCTGGCAGTGTTCAAGGCCAGGCTGGATGGGGCTTTGAGCAACCTGGTCTGGTGGAAGGTGTACCTGCCTATTGTAGGGGAGTGGGAACTAGATGGTCTTTAAGGGCCCTTCCAACCCAAACCACTCTGATTCTATAAGCTGTCTGTTTTAAGCAGGAATCAGCTTGCTATCATAGAATAGTCTTAGCTTGGTAGTAAATTGGAAATTGCGTAACTCTCTCCTCTTACTATAATAGTCTCTTTAATGCTGCCTTCCGTGATTCCTCTCACTGTTGGTTGAATGGTCTTTGTATTTATAAAGACTAAGGAGGGGAAAACAGGCGCTGCTTTACTAGGCTGCGAAATGGAGGTGCCTACCTAAACACTCTGTGCCTATGTCAAAAATAGAATAATTGTAACGAAAACAGCATTTTATACAGATCTGTAAAGATGCCCCAAGACCAAAATGAAGCAGCAGAAATAAGGCTTGTGTTCTAGTGTCTGTATTCAAGCTCTGATTAAGATGACTTGCAAGGGTTTGCGGACTGCATGTGGCAGCACTGTTGCAGAACAGTACTGTGTTGGGATGCTTACATGCAATGATAATGTCTTGATACTGTTGTTAGCTGGCTGTTAAGAGTATTAACTTTATATCATAGCCTTTACAACCTTTAGTCAAACATGGATATAAGTGATTTTTTTTGGGGGGGGGGAATTGCTGCAATGCCTTAAAAGTACTATTTAAGGGCAGTCCTTTCTTTTTCACTTAGCTACTAATCAGAAACAAGCTACTTGGCTATTTTTCTTCCACTCTAAGGGACTTCTAAAAAAACACCCAGATATTTAAGTCCCTTAGGAACAGGTGTATGTATGTGTTGGCCTGTATTTCAGTTCAGCGGAAGAACTGACTTCAGTTTAAAGGACTGGTTTAAACTGCTGCTCTTCTGATGCTCAGGCTGACCAGACTGAGTCAGTCCTTCCTGTGACTGAGTTGTTGAAGGTTGCATTCAGATATGCAATGTTGTTGTGGACTTGGATAGGATTTAGTTCCAGTTTTCCTTGGACAATAAGATTATTCTATGCAAGGCTGTTACCTTGAAATTGCTGCTAACATGTAAGATGTTGTCTATTTCTTTGAAAAGAATAATCTAGAATAGTCCTCTACTGAATTATGTGAGAGGTCATATATTTAAGAATTTTATTTAATAAGTAAATGCCTGCTGCTGTCAGATTATCTTTCTAAGCCATAATGATGCATCTCTGAAAACTTATAAGCAAAGTTGGGCTGTGTTTGGCAAGGATGGGGGGGGCGGTGGTGTATGTGCTGAGTATATACAGGTGTATATATAAATAAAATCAGCATTTTGGTGACCTGGGTCTGGAGATAGCCTTAAAAGGTGGGGTTGTTCAAGTCTAGCTATAACCTGTTGCAAAGAATAGTGTGCTAGGCTTTGTGGGTTGCTAGGGTAATGGTTAAAGTAGCAATGCATCTGGGAGTCTCCTGTTCTTCGTGATCTTATTCTATGTAACTGCATCTGTCAGAAAAATACTGGAAGTCTTTGTACAGTAAGTCCACTGTTCTAAAGATCACTTGATCTTATTAAACAATTTTAATCTGAGTGAGCTGAAGATGACATTGCATGCAGATGTGTGGAATAGTGAAAAGTGAGATATGGTATGAAGACTTAGGATCACTAGTCAGGATTCTTAATCTTAACCAGCTGGCATTCAGTGACTGGATGTCTGATGCTATTGATAGTGTTAGAATATTTTTAGTGTGATTTCTGAGTCCTAGTGAAATGTTTGCTTCCTTGTGCATGCATGCAGGGGGGGGCCTCCTGATTGCAAGTAAATTAAAAATACTGCCTTTATACTGCATATGTTATGCTCTAGATGAGCAAGTCTTAGGGACTCTCCTGCAGTACAAGTTTGTCATACAGGTTGTGGTCTTTCTTCTTCTGGAAGCTAACAGTCCAATCAGATTAATTTGAAATACAATTCCTGAATTAACTGTTCCTCAATCTGTGTTTATCCTCTTCCCAGCCTTGTAGGAGGTGGGGAATAATTATGGTCTGGCTTTAGGTTCTGGTTTAACCTTAAACGGCCGCAGGATTGCGGACTTAGCTGTCTTTGGTGTGCTTCTTGTGTTCATTAGCTAGCAGTGCATGTATAGCTGCTGCTAGGGAGCAGCTGTGACAATGTCTCTAAATGTACATACAGTTCTGGGGTTTGGGTGGGATTAGTAACTAATTCTAATTGATTGAAATGAGTGTAATATAAGCTTGTAACTTTCAGTGTATCAAGTAAATAACGTATTCGTGCTGCAGTTTTTCCTGTAATGTTTAGGGGTGTGGCTGTTGCCACTTCTTCCAACAAGGATCCAGAGTATACCCTTCATGCATACAGAGTAAGGTAGTTCCTTGCCCTAAACTCTTACTCTTCTTCTGATGTTCTAAACTATTAAGGTTTCCAAATCCATTTCTAGTTTCCTGCCCAGTGCCCTTATCTCTGCAACTACAAGTCTATTAATAGATCTTGCACGGAGCAAGAAAATGCCTGATTACCAAAAGCAAATCTCAGGCTTGGGTTTCACTCCAGGGCTCAGCCTAGGCACTGCAGCAGGGTTGTACCAGCACACTTGTCTAAAGAGCGCAGCGTGAACAGGATCAGGGAAATTCCCCATTTCTACAGCAATATAAGGAACCTTTTGGTCGCTACAGTTCTACCTTCTTTGGCCTCAGTTGTACAAACTGTTTTTCTTCCCTCCTGTCAGCACTGGCATTGATGCATGTGGCCTTGCCGATGTGACTGGCAGACCCAGTCAGCCATGCTGAGTGTGTCTCCTGCAGGAGGAGATGGGCTTGAACAGCCAGGGGCAAGGGAGAGGGGACCAAGGGAGAGTATGGTGTTAGCAGCAGTGTGTGATAGAAATGGGGGCTGTGAAACTGCTGCCCCAACCTGCCCCTCAGAACATCCCAAGCTGAATGAATTCCTTGATTTGATTAAGCACTGCCCAGAAAAACCTATAACCACAACTGACAAGGTAGAAACACCCAGCAGTACATGGGGAAGGATACAAGGATATTCCAAGCAGGAATTTCTGCCAAACCCATCACAATCTCTGTATAGCTTGAAAACCAGTAACTGGAGAACTCTTTACTGTGCTAATCTTACCAAGAGGTAAGATACTAGCACAGCAAAAGATGATAGAGTAGCACTTTTATTTTTAGCTTGCATATCCTAAAGTTTTCAGTAGCATTAAATATGCCACTTAATCTCAAATGAACTGTTTTTATATAGTTGAATTACCAGTTAGAGTATTTACAGTCCATTGAAAGCTAATGGAATTTCAGTACTTAAATATTTTCTGGATAACCTCAGAACAGCTGAGGAGCTGTTACAATTCATAGCTCAGTAAGATTATTAATTAGGTTTGTGATCCAGGGAATTTCTGTGACTGCATTCTTGTAGGCATATCACAGGACCAAACACCTCAAAGCCTCTAATTCATATTGTGATAAATGAGGATCACTAAAATACTGTTGCAAAACCTTGTCCTTTCTGTGCTTGCTTTTGATGACATCATATTTAAGTCTTTAATAGGTTGAATACCCAGATTTTCCTTTAAAAGTAGGTATCTGAAGGGTTTAACAAAGCTCCTCTGTCAAGCTCTTGGGCTAAGGGTTTCTGGAATCCCGTTTTTAAAGTCCAAAGAATGGTTGCTTTCAGTGGCAGGATAGCAATGAAAAGAAATGTCCAAAGATATCAGCTGTGCAGCGAGAGAACAAGGGCTGATCTCAACAATTTTGAGCTTAGAGCTTTATTTCAGTTTTAAATCTCAAACTGAATTGGAAGAACTAGAAGCAATTCCAATAAAGCCTCTGGAGGAGTCTAGAATTTTTTTATTATAGTAGCAGAATAGTTACTGGAAAACAGGTAGACCTACAGAAGTTTCTCATGTTTTTTTTTATTCTATGTGTTTCTGTGGGCTGTAGCAAAATGGGTTCCTTTCTTGTGAAGTGACAAGTGCTTTTTCCTTTAAGTGACTGTACAACTGTGGAGTCTTAATGCAGGTGAAGTAAAAAGGGATGTAAAAACACAGTCTGGTCTGAAATGCATGTAGTTATTCAGTAACAGTCTCTGAATCTTAGGATTGGTTTACCTAATCCCGTTTGTTAACAAGGTTCTGAACAGTCTAGCTGTTTAGGCTGGGGAGGGGGTGGAGAGGTAGCAAACTGGTGCTGAAGTTTGGAGTTTATGAAGCTGTTTATAAATAAATGCCTTGAACTGCTTGGTTTCGAGGGACCAGCCAAGAATGACACAACATTGTGCAGGTTTCTCTACAGCAGGAGGCCTTAGTTAACCTGGAGAAGTTATAATCTAAATAGGTAAGACAAGGGGAGGCTGAAATAGTTGGTGAGCTTAGGGTTAGATTTCTTATATTAAGAGTGATGTGGTTTGATTAGTCTTGTGGCCAAGTACAGATCCTCAGAAGTCTAAATCAAAACAGCTTTTTAGTAACTACTATGATTAGATTTGTAGATCTTGCTGTGTTTCATGTGGCCAGCCTGTCTGCTGGTGTAACCTTCATTGCTTGGTCTGAAGAGCATCTTCGCTTGCACCACAAAGCTCCTATTGTGCATATGGTTTTGTGTAACCTATTATAAAACAAATCCAGAGTTATCAAGTCAATGGCTTAATCTTTATCTTTTAAAGCAGATGAAGCAGGTAATTACTTTTAATTTCTTAAAGATGAAAGACTGCCCAAAAAAGTTTATGCTCTGACCTGGGCTCTGTCTAGCGCTTGATTTTTGAAGCAGGATGTATAGTAACCAGACACACATTCCCCTCCAGTCTTTCAGAAGACTTTTTTTTTTTTACGGCTTGTGACACCACACACAGTTCAACATGGTGTCATTAAATGGAGGGTAAAATGACAGACTGAAATGAAACTAACTGAATGCCCTTGACTGGATTGCTTCTCTTCCTGTCAGAGTTGGGTAAATCTTGTTGTTTGGGTACAGTTTGCTTTCCAGCAAGTATGGAGCAACATGGGAGAGAACGGAATACTCAACAGAATTAGGTGACTTGTCTGGACACTTATTCAGAGTCCCCTCTTCAGCAGATATAGTAACACTTTTGGGCTTAAATTTGCATTCCTTCAAACTGACAGGAATTGAATAGTGTCTTAAAAGGAACAGCAGTCATCACGGGTTCTTTTAGATGCCGTTACTTTTTTGAGAGATGGTTGAATTTCTCAAGACTTCCTTTTCTGTAAGTATCAAATGAGTTAGTATCAGTGTCTTGACTGCCTCAAGGATGCTTTATCTACAGAATGGGATGAAAATTCGTCTTTGGCTACCCAGATGACTGAGGAGAGAGCTTCCACTTGTATTAATGTGTGTTGGTTTTTTTAACCTCAAGGAACTGCTAGATGTGAGCTTTGAACTGTGGTATATAAACTGTTTCTTGGGTTGCAGAGGTAGAAAAGCAAATAAACAGTTGGCTCCAGTGACTTCTCTTGTTTTATTAGAGTATTCCTATTAAAATCTCATCATGCCCCTTTCTGAACCAGTGTCAATCTGGTGCCACCCTGCTTTAGCCTTGCCTTGTTCTGTACCACCTGGCTATTGCAGGGCTGGAGGGGGCCATGCTTGTTCTGCTGCCACCAGAGAGGACGTGCCTTGTGTGAAGCTTCTGGGATTTCACTGAGGGCAACATAGGGGTTGTGTTGTGGGCAGGCTCTTGCATTCAGAGGGTTCGTGTAGTGTCGGTACTCTTATAAGTTTCAAGTGACACTCGTAACAGCTCTGCAGGGAAGCTCGAGTGTCTTGGCCATTAGGACCTGGCTTGGCTTTAAGTACAATCAAACTAAATTTGTATGCTATTGGGTGGGTTTTGTTTAACATTATACTTTGGTTACAAGTCAGGTAATGGATGAATTCACTGTCCCCAACACAAATGTGTGCTTGTGTTGCACAGGGAGAATATCTGAGGAGTAGTTGTTGTCACATCCCATTTCTAAGGAGTGTCCTGGATGAGGGAGCAGATGTATAACATAGTATAGGAGATTACCAGAAGAAAATATCTGTCTTCACTTACCAGTTGTTATCCCAGAATGAGCACTTAAAGATGATTGATTTGCATTACTGTACCAAATGGATGTAGCAGACAGGTGTAAGTAAAATATTCTGCATGGAAAAAATACTACTGCTCAGATGTTTGAAAATGGTGTCCTGAGGGCACTTCTTGATTGTTGGCATGTTTGTTTGTGTATGCAGTAGTAGTCAATGAGAACTTAGTTTTATTTGTTGCTTTTCAGAACATAAAGTCATGACAAGGGGGGGGGGCAAAAAGTCTTCACCATCAATGTGTCCCAGGGCAGGTTGCCCAGACTGATCGTGGAATTGTCAGCTTCAAAACATGAGGCACATAAGCTGGATTGCTTGGATTAAACTGCTTTAAGGGAGAGGTTTGGACTGAGCAGTATCCAAAGGTCCTTTCCAGGCTAAATAATCCTATGGTGGTGTTTGTAGGTTGACAATCCCTTAGTCCCTAGTTAATTTTGTTTAGGGCAGCTAGTTAGCTATAACTTCTACTGCAGGCCTTGTGTTTCCGTCCAGTAGAACTTGATGGTGTGGTATGGCAGTTCCAGTGTCTTTCTGGAGTAATCGCATCCAGCCAAACTTGAGACTCCTCATAGGCCTGTTGGTTCTGTGCTTCTGTAATAATGGGTGCTACTGTAAATCAAGGCTGGTATAGCCACTTTCCATGGCAGTATTGCCTGAATGGTCTGCTGTTCTCCATGCAGCGCTGCCAGGGTATGAGCAGCTGGGGCCCTCAGTTGTGTTGGTGGGAGGATCCAAGTGTTGCTATCCTAGCATCTCCTTTATAGCTGTCATGCATCTGGAATACATGCTCGTTTTTTTTCTGTGAGAATCCTGACTGGTGACACAGCTTTTTGTATCAGTCACTTCTGCTTTTGTCCCCAGTGTGCTGTTCTTAGAGCTGCTGCTCTGTGCTAATTGGGGTGTGGCAGCTGATGCTTGTGTTTGTCACAATGGCTGTGCCCAGCTACTCTTTAAAAAAAAAAAAAGGCAGTGTTATTTTTGAGGTCCCCAGCACTTAATTACTGTTTGCATAACATACTGACAAAGGCTTGTTAACCACTGCGTGTTTATTGAAGCTTGTGCTTTTATGGCTTTGCAACATCAGAAGAGTAGGAACAGAAAATTTCTTGCAGTACAGCAGGATTTTTTCTTTTTCAAAAGCAAATGAGATTTGCAGCATCAAAAGGCAGGAAGGGTATAAAATAAATGCTAATGCCATGTCATAAGACTTTCTGCCAGAAGCTTTTGCAACTTGTTCCCTGCCAGAATTTACTGTGTATCTCTGCTTTTTTCTTAGCCTACGTAGAGGAGATCAAAAGTCATCTTTCTACCTATAAGCAGATCTAAGGTATAGCTCTGCTCTGAGGTTGAAACTAAGCTGCATCAACATTAAAGAAATATTTCAGAAAGGTGTAAAGCCTTATAACAAGAACAATAAAAACCACTTAATTTCATGTTTGAGAATGTGTGGGTGGTTTTTTCCTTTGGAACTGCTCTAGATAGTAGTTGTGTAGGATGGATTTACAAATAAGAACAGCTTGTTCAGTTAGTAGCTGCTTTGAGAAACCTTTGGCACTTTTATTAATGGTACTCTTGTCACAAATAGAAGGTGTTTGTTCTAATACCTCATTCCTACTCATACTTTAGACATCAGTGACATGGTTTGCTTGCCAGTGCATTGAAATGGCCCATTCTTCAGTCTTGCTTCAGGGTTTTAATCTGGTCCTTCAGCACTAGTGAGATACTTTACCTGCATGCTGCCGTGATGTCACCAGTGTCATGGATGCTGACTGTGTTTCTTCTGTCTGCAGATCTGATTAGTTGCCTGGTGCTTCATCTGTGGCAAGCAGGACAATGGCTGCCAGCAAGAGCAAGAACCAGAGTTCCTTGGCCCTCCATAAAGTAATTATGGTTGGTAGTGGAGGCGTGGGCAAATCTGCACTCACTCTTCAGTTCATGTATGATGAGGTGAGTAGCTTTGGTTCAGCTTCTTCAAAGCACCAATGGATATAGCTTGCTAAACATTTTTTGAGAGGGACAGGGGGACTAAAGGTAAGTAGCAAAAGACCTGGTGACCTGCCTGGCAGGAGAAGAATGTAGGAATCTGGGAAGGGTGCCCCCTGGGAACATCTTTGGCCAAGGGTGATAAAATGGATGCTTATTAATGAAAGAACAGTCTTCAAAAGACATGCATAATGTGCATGTGCTTGTCTGAGTGTACAGAGGCTGTTACCAGTTGGCATTGAACTTAACTAGCCTAAAAGAAACTGCAACAAAATTAAGGCTGAAGTCAGAACTAAGCATTCTAGCTCATTCTGAGCTGGATGATGAAGTAGGCATGTTCATAGCATGAGTTCTTCTTTACTGGTGTGCAGGAAGCTAGATCAGACAATCCAGACCAGTACGTGAAGGAATACATGATCCTGTAATGCAGAAGTTAGTATTTATCTATAGGCTATCCACACAAACTATAGTGATGTGAGTGTCTGAGCAGGTGACATGGTTATTAGTGAAGGCCAGCTGGTTTAATCGGGCTCATGGCACAGAGGTAGAAAGGTAAGTAGCCTATGTAGGATGCAAGCTGTCAGCACAAGACTAAGTTTTACTGGCAGTTTCATTGAGGGTCTGATCAATATTGAATTGACTAAAGCATGTGCCTGTGTAATTATGGAGCAGGTTTTCATGATCAGCAGCTGGATGCTGTCATCTACACCTGTTGAAGCTTCAGATACCTGTACCTGCAGGACACTCAAATGCTTTTTCTTGAAGTGGGAGATCTAGATGATGCCACCAGGTTGCTGGTAGCTTACACTCTATCTTTGTCCCTTAAATTGTGCTGAAATTGCTGACCAGTGTTTCATGTAGCAAGACAGTTTCTTTTGACTAGGCAGACTGGCTCTTTGATGTATTAAGTGCTTAAACAATTTGCTTTTTATAGTAAAACTAAAAAAAGTGGTGGAACTTAGTAGCTGACTGAATTGTGAGAATGTTATCAAGAATTTAAATGTCACTGAAGTGAAAGAGTGGATATGGACAAATACTGAGACCATTTGACAGTAATTCTAAACACTAGTCCCTTTCTTATTTTCAGTTTGTAGAAGACTATGAACCTACCAAGGCTGACAGCTACAGAAAGAAGGTAGTTCTGGATGGTGAAGAAGTTCAGATAGACATTCTGGACACAGCAGGACAGGAGGATTATGCAGCTATCAGAGATAACTATTTCCGCAGTGGGGAAGGGTTTCTTCTAGTCTTCTCAATAACAGAGCATGAATCCTTCACAGCAACAGCAGAGTTTCGGTAAGTAGCTTCTTACCGAAGAAATATCTGGGGGAAATATCTGGTTCTCATGCTGCTCTGACAACTCTTCTTAAAAGCTACAGCTCTTCATCTTTTGTCCATTACCATTTGGTCAATAGAAGTGGCAACCTGACCATTTTGCTGTCAGTAACTGGTGCCTTAAGCCACAGTATCCAGCCTCTGGCTCTAGTTGTCTTCATGCCTGCAACTTACAAGTACATTATGCCAGCAGCAACTTCAGACGAGTAATGGATTCTTGGACTCCTAAAACATGTGTATTCAAGCCAATTTTCAGTCTTTGTGGATGTGACGTTTAATTATCTTAGAGCAGTACTTCAGGAATTAAGTCTGCCTTTTGGCCACGTTTCAGACACTGTATTGCTTACTGCTAGAAGCAGGTGCTCTAAGGAAAGGAAGGATTAGCCTCCACTCTCAGGTATGGATTGGTGCCAAACGAGGGTTGGCAGCCAAGCAGTACTATTGTAGGCAGACATATTCCTAGAAAGACGCACAGTAGTTGTTCCTGGGATTAGCAGTTCTAATATAAAAATCAACACCAGGCTGAGCACAGAAACTACTTGTATAGTGTAAAAGAAGAACAAGGGTTTTAAACAATTGTTCCAGTCTCAGAACTCATGTAGCCAGGTTCTTCAGGGCAAGTGTTTTAACTCTGATAGTAGCTCTTGCCTCAGTGTAGAAGGTAGTCCAGAGATTCCCTAGAATAGCTGTACAACGTGATGTAAAACTTGCCAAAACATAGGGAAAGTGTTAGGTGTTCATTACACTTGCCAGAATAAAAGCTCTTTTTCAGTCTGGCTTATGTTCGCTTTTGCTTCAGTAGTGCAAGGTCAACAGATACTAATTGGTAATGCAAGTGCTGCTGGTGCTTAGGTAGACACCTATGTCTAAGGTTTTCTTAAAGCTATGGCAAACTGCCCTCACACTCTAGGACTTTGGTCCAGGTTCTTAATGTATTATACTGTTCCAACACTGTAACAGTAGGAGACTGCATAATCTTTTAAGAGACATAAAATATTGTTCCTTTGTCACATAATACTTCTGTGACTTTGCTAAACTTCAGAAGGCTGACAGTTGTGGGGCACAGAAGCAGAGCTGTTCTGCTCAGTTTGCTCTAACTGGAGCACTGAAAGAAGCTACACAGTTGAACTGTTGTAGAACTGCAAAACTGAGTACTTGGACTCTTCCTAGTATAAGATGGATGAAAAAGTCAGATACCATTCAAAAAAGAGGAAGAAAATGAGACACTTGGAATTACCCAGCCTGGGTTTTGGCTTGTGTGCTTAAGTGAAATATAAGGTTAAACCCAAGGCTTAAGGCTTTGGATAAAAGGGAATAGAAATGTTTATCTTGGCAGTTTGTGGTGTTTTTTGTCAGACTTCTGTAACTAGATTTACTGTGTGTGTGTGTTCAAGATTCCAGCACAATAAAACAATGAAAAAGCAATGCTAGCCCTAAAGATGAGCAAGAAGGACTTAAAAGCTTTGAAATGGATAATCTCCTATTTTTCAATGTTTAGAAGTAAATAAATAGCAAAATTAGTTAAATGGAATGTTTAGTTAGGCTGACATGCAAGAACCAGCCCCTTGGAAAACCCTTCCCCAGGAAAGAGGAGGGAGTGGGTAGTATGAGTCACCAGCATCACGGGCTAAACTGCAGATTGGCATTACTGAGCCTCTAACTTCCAGAAATCTTCAGCTATGAAAAAGTTGAATACTGAATGAACTATGGGCTTGTATTTTAAACCCTTGCTCTCCTGCTTATGCTGTGCATTCAGTGTTTGCTTTTGGTGCCTCTGTAATCTGAAAATATGTGAAGGTACAGCTGAATGCAACAGCAGATTGTCTGCTTCAGTGTTAACACTATTCTAGATTCTCATGTGCTGTACATACATTCAGTTATTTTGTGGATGGGAAGTGCAGGCATCTGAAGTAGTGTGGTAACTCAGTGCGTGAGGAGGTGTAGCACCATGCTTATGACTAGTTTGCCTCTTCCTAACAAAATGAAGCAATCTAAAAATAACTATAGACTTGTACAGTTCTTCCAGTGTCCTAGATGGACAGCAGCATGCGTCAGTCTCTTTTCAACCTGTGTCTTGCACCAATAATAGCATGAAGTTTGAGACTGACATGCAGCATCACTCTTGTCTCCTTTCCTGGAGGCTGATGGGTACTTTTGGAATGACAGAGGATAGCTAGGTTAGTGCTGATGGTTCAAATGTTTTCTTGGAGTTATTGAAGGAGGAAGGTTGCTAGCATTTTATAGTTACTATATCTCCATTGTGTGAAGTTTAAGCAGCCATTAAGAACAATCTCTACCAGCTTCTTGTGCCCTTCCCAACCTACTGCCTTGGCAAAGCTTTGATGTTGCCCAGACCTATATTGAGGTGGGGTGTAGACTGGATGTTGACGATGGTGACTGAATCCCAAGGTGAAATTTGGCAAAGGTGGCACTTGTACTCTTCTCATTCAGATGTGAACTCCTATTGTGAGTTCCTCTTCTGCCATTAGAGCCTGTTCTTGGAGCCTGGTTAGTAAACTTGTGAACTAAGTGATAAAACTGTCTTCCTGGAAATGTGAGGCTTTTACTAGTGTAAAGCCCATAGCACTAGTGTATTAAACTCAGAATAATTTTAAAGTGTGTGTTCAACTGTTGGGAAATGTACTAAATGTTAAGTACTGTTGTAAACACTAGTAATGTGCAGACCACTTGATCCACTCCTGATAAGGGTGGGTTTTTTGTTGCTACTACTAACACTGATTTTTATTTTGACTACCTGATGCATTAGGGAACAGATCCTGCGTGTGAAGGCTGAAGAGGATAAAATTCCTTTACTAGTAGTGGGAAACAAATCTGACTTAGAAGAGCGCAGACAAGTGCCTGTAGAAGAGGCTAGAAGTAAGGCAGAGGAGTGGGGTGTGCAGTATGTAGAAACCTCTGCCAAAACTAGAGCGAATGTAGATAAGGTAAGACAAATTACATCTGCTTGATTAGATTGTTACTACTTGTTTAGTAGCTGAGTGATTAATTCTTGACTCTTGCTGGGACAAATGCAAATCCACAGTTGGCCTTCTGAAAGCCTAGATTATAAAAAAAGTGAATTTACTGGAATGTGTACACTTAAGCAAATACCTAGCTTAGAGGAGCCAGAGATTTGATACAGGTTAATGCTATTGTCTTGTTTTAACTGTTTGTACCTGAATCAATAGCTTTCCAATGGTACATTGGGTGAATGGGTTTAAGGATTCCCTCAAGTATGTTGTTTTGGTTATAGGATGTGTCCTATTATTATAACAGCAATAAATAGCAAGTTATAGACACTTGCAAATTGTTCCTCCTTCCCTGCAAAGCTACATATGGTGTGGCTAATATTAAAGACTTCATTCTTGTTTTCTGCCAAGACTGCTTTGAATTGTGAGAAGAACTCTTCTTGCTGTGTCCCTGTACTGTTTTGACTTGTCCATGCTGGTCTAGGATAGACATTTTCAGCATGTTTCTGCTGCTGGCTTCTTGCATAAATAGTGGTGGTGGTGAGTTATTCCAGAAGAGATGTGAATTATGACTATGGAGTGTTTGCCCAGTAGTAGGGAGAAATCAGTTTCAAGCCTAGCCTTCATTCTGTGTGGAGTGGGGGTTTCTTGAAGAAGAGGGTGCCTTTGTACTTCACCAATCCACAGAGGATGAGCTGAAATTACTGTGGGGCCTGCTGAGGAACTCCAAAGGTGTGGCTTGGTAATCTGCATTTATTTAAAAGATGGTGAATTGTAAGCAATTTTCTTTTTGGTTGAAGAACAGTTAACTGTACTCTTAAGTTCTTCTAGACAGCTCCCTGTTCTTCTCGTCTATATTGGTTTACTAATGGAAATGCTGTTGGTGCATATGTTACCTGTTTCTTTCATTATTGGTTAAAACAGTGTGTACCAAACTCTTGAATTGAGACCTTTTGGTTATAAAGGACATGGCATAATTTAAACTTTGTAAAGAACCATTCTGACTTTTGGAATATTGCTAGAAAGTCAGTGTCAGATGTATAAACTGGCTAATGTAGTAAAACATGAATACCTAGACTTGCTCTTGCCTATGAGCTATCTCATATGACTAGCAAATGCCTAGCCTGTTCTATACTTAAACTAGCTTTCTGATCAGTGGGGATTAACAGCACTGTAGCTGTGTGTCTGGAGTGTACCAGCATGGTGTTCTAGACTTGCTCTCATAGGTATTCTCTAGCTAGCTCATGTGACATACTGGTTATCTTCTATAAGCACTGCTTTGTGTGTGTTAAGCCAAGTTATTGGCAATTGTGGTGATTGTGCATTTACACTGTAGCAGAAAAAACACCTTAAGAGTTTTGAATGATAAACTGTTCTATTTCTCATCAGTAGCATGGTCTTGTTAGCAAGCATCAAAGACTTGTGTAATTCCCCATTTAAAAAAAAAGACTAACTCTAGAGTGACGCTGAGCTCTTGTTCTGTAATCCTAAACATAATTTTCCCCAATAACTCTCTACAGGAAAACGGCTGTTGTCTATGTACATACCACTTAAGATACATCAGGCATACAGGGGTGAAGTCAGGTAGAATTTTGGAGAAAACATCAGTGTAATGACTTTCTTGGAATCTTTTCTTATAACATAGTCTGAGAGTTTTTCATGCCTGACACTGTCCCTTGAATGCTGCAGCTTTTTAATTATAGAACAGGCAGGATACTACCGAACAGAGTGTGCTGGTAACTACATGGGAAGGACTGGACTAAATGCTGTGCATAGTTAGCAAGAGTGGTTTGCCTGGGTAATGTTTGCTAGGCACAGACAGATGTTCTCATGAACTCTGAATGCTGCTTTTGTGTAAGACTGATAATCCAATGAAAAGCTCTTAAAACAGGGCTGTTGAATGATTTGATAGCCAGGTAAGATTGTGCGACTTCTTGCCACTACTTGACTTGCTGCATAATTCTGATGTTGAGGTTGTCACTGGGATCTATGTCTAGACTCACTTCTCCTGTGTTAGGTACAGTGTGGTGCTACATCTTGATTTGCTGGCAAATACAAGTAGTTTTTATCTGCTTTCTGGTGGCAGATCTTGTTTAATCTTTCTTTATTTTTCCCTCCTAGGTATTCTTTGATTTAATGAGAGAAATCAGAGCAAAGAAAATGTCAGAAAACAAGGACAAGAATGGCAAGAAAAGTAGCAAGAACAAGAAAAGCTTTAAAGAAAGATGTTGCTTACTGTGATGCTTGGGAACTGTAAATATGTATCTACAGGTGGCATGGATAAGATACCACTAAGGATGTAGGGCTGGATTCATGAAAGGAAGTCTGTATTGACTCCTTTATCTTTTGCTTTGCATATCACACCTTCAAAATGTGAAAACAGAACTTTGAAACCATTTCTGGTATCTAACAAAACCAATGCCTACTTAAACTGAAATGGGCTCTGTCTTCCCAGTGTCTTTCAAAACTAAAACAGTTTCAGAACCACAATCCTTCTGCTTGGTTATACAAAGTACTTTCATAATAACTTCCTAGTTTAATGTTTCCCTGAATATGTATCTCTTGAACCTCTACTGGCCTTAATGAGCACAGCTGTTCAGGTTCAAACATTTTTTCTACTGTTGTTGCCCTCCTTGATGTTGCAAACTGCAGAAAAGCTAGATGACATCTGGTAAAGGGTTTGAGTCTCCATCTTCTGTTTTTTGTCACTGATATTTCTTACACTGAAATTCGCTGTCTTCTTCCCCACGCTCCATGTAAGAATTAGCAACTGACACTTGAGTCAACTCAAACCAAACTTTCTTCCCTGTTCTGTTTAGCCAATACAGCATTCATGAATCAAGCCTATGGACTCAATTCAGACTTATTTAGGCAATACGAAAAATGATATTTAAATACCGGCTAGATGTATTCCCTGCTGGTCTGTCCTCTCATCCTTAAATTAGTGCTATGGGGTGAGAAAACAACTGTAAACCTTTCTTCAAAAGGAATAATATTGTCAACATCTCCTTGAAATTCTTTCCTGGGTTTCTTCCATGTGTTGTGGCTAGCCTCAATTACACTTGCTGTACATCTATCATCCTTTCCCTCCCTGGTACTGGAACAGTGAAAGTCAAAGTGTTGATTTCATCAGTTTTGTTTGTATTGGAAACTTGTAATCATGTTAAAGTGGGAACATCTGCATCTGTCTCTTGTCTTGCTGAAGATGAAAACTTTGAGTAAGAATGGGTCACATCACACAATCATGGAACAGGTGAGGTGTACATGCTACCTCTCAATGATTAGCTGACTAGTGGGCTGTATGCTGTCAAAAAGCAAATGAAGTTAGGCAGTTGCCACATCTGTTACTGTTAATTTTATATGTACTGTTTCTGATGCACAGCAACCTAGCACATGGGGATGTGTGGTGAATTTTGCTGTCAGTTATGCAATGGTGGTCATGTATTTATCAACAAAACCCAGCCTAGACATGGAAAAGTCAGTACTTAGCAGGTCCTCTTGACAACTGACTGGACTGAGCTTTCTGATGCAGTTTAAGTGCAGTTGCCAAAAGAAACCCCTTCTGTCAGTGTTTTGGAAAGTAACTGTCTCTTCTGATTGTGGAGTCTCTCAATGAATCGTGTCTGTCTTCTATTTTGAAGGGGTAGAGGGACTCAATGTAGTGACTGTACTTAGTGAAAGGAATATGCTATGTGGTTGTTCAATGAAGCACACTGCAGCACTAAATTAACAAATGGTGTTTCTTGAGGTGAAGGAGTAGCAAATACTGTTCAGTGCTTAGTATTGTAATTTGAGGTTGAAAAAAATTTTAACATGTACTAGATTGCTCTTGCGCATTCCACCTCTGATCTTTGAAAAAAATGAGATGTGTTAGATATCAGAACCTCTGTTGGCCTGAGGTTTCACAGGGACTTCTCGCAAACTCATTGTCTTCCGTAACTAGTTTAACTTGTCAGGCAACTCATTGGATTGGGGAAACTGTACTAAATAAAAGGTGCTGTAATCTTCATTCTTGTCAAGTTAAATTCCTTCTTTGTTAATGTTATATTGTATGCGCAGGAAGAATGGTTAACCAATTCTGGAAATACTTCTCTTTGTAATACCAATTACTGTTCAAAGTCAACTTGGCAATACAATTCTGAAGCAGAGGCTGGGAGCCTGCTGGCTTGTGGAACTTGTCACTTGAGCTGTATCACCTGTGTCTAAAACCGAAGCACCTAATGGGACACTTGGAGCTGTAACCCTTCTAACAGTTTCCTCTTGAACTTCCATGGGTAAAGTCAATTTTTGAGTACATATTGTGTGTGCAGCGAATGAATGTTTACTTCTGGAGGAAGACAACTCACTTAGGTTTGGTTTTAGTTGAGACCTAAAGGTTAAGTCCTTAATTAACCTAAAAGGATAAACAACAGTCGAGTTCACATTACAAGCTTATCTAGGTCAAGCCCCTCTGAAGCAGATTGTAAAATGTGTCTAACAAAACTGAGTAAGCTTTCCTTGCGATATGAATAATGAACTCAGCAAAGCTCACAATGAGCAGCTCAGCTGTATTGGCTCAAGAGACTTGCATGCCTTGACCTTTTGATCTCTAAAGTACTTGACAGTATTTGATAGGACAGATGAATTTCTGCTCAGAGCAGTGAGTCTCCCACTGGTGTTCTAACAGTCCATGTGCTGTTCTCACTCAGGTTATTTTTTTTAGCTGATAAAGCTCTACCACTGAAGTGAACTTACTTGGAAGAAGGTGCTTGCTGCTTCATGGCTTGATACCTTATCTCTTCAGTGTTCTGTGCTTGCCATCTTTTCCAGAAAGACGAGGCCTGGAGACTAAATACAGCAGCTTTTCAGTATTTGTTTTCTGTACTTGTGGCAAACTTCAGTTTAACTTTCCAGTTACAGCTGAAAACATGACAAACAAGGCAGCTACCATGGCTAC
Organism: Leptosomus discolor; assembly: GCF_034619465.1. Lineage (NCBI taxonomy): Eukaryota > Metazoa > Chordata > Aves > Leptosomiformes > Leptosomidae > Leptosomus > Leptosomus discolor. The sequence goes on along the minus strand of NC_141395.1, from coordinate 14,223,354 downwards.
TTGATAACAGTGGGCAACAAGCATTCTGACTTGTACCAGGAAGGCAATAAAGCTGCTCCCCTGGACTGGAGTCCTGTTGCCTGCACCTCATATAGTGGAAGTGCCTGAAAGCATGCCCTTCTAAATAGCAGCAATATGACTTGAGGGTCCTTGAGTGACTTCCAGGTGTGCTTCACTGGACAGGAATGGACATCAGTATCAGGTGGGTTGACTAGAGGGAATAAAAAATGATATAGAGAAATGCTTCCTTTGGACTGGAGGGCTTCCTGGGAGCAGAGTAAAGGGAGCTTTGGCTTCTAACCTAAATGAGCACTTGCAGATCAGGTACATCAAACACGGAGGACTTGGCAAGAGGGGGCGTGTGTGGTTGCCTGCCAGCTATGCTGTGTAGCTGAGGCAACTGAAGGCTGTATGGAAGCTGATATATTCTAGCAGCCTTTACATGTTAGGGTAATTAAAGACCAAGACTTCCCAGTCAGTGTAATGCGCTCTTAAATCTTTCTGGAGCATGGCTGTAGGCAAGTAACTGGATATTTGAAGCTGGAGGTCATGCAAGACTTGACTATGCACTTGCACTTAAGCATTCAAATATTATTCTTGCATAATGACTTAACATAAAGTCAGGGAGCTGTTTACTGTTGTATGCAATCTTCCATATGTGGCTTAGATGTGGGTATGTTTTCAAGTGCTCCAGTCTTCCTTCTGGTTTGAGCAAACATTTGAAACAAGCCCCCCATTATAACAGGCGCTAAGTCATTATATGAAAAAGGGAGATTAAACTCCAGGAATGCGAAGGCAGACTTGACTTTTTTTTAATAGGAGTATCTCTCCAGATGAGAGTACAGGTGCAGCTTGAAGTGCATCTTCAATGGCTGTGCTATGTGTTCTATGCAAGTTAATATGCCTTTTCTGCAATTTCCAGGTGAGCACTTGGGCTGATGAAGAGAAAGAAGTATGCATATTTACTGGGCATTAAACTTCAGTAAGGTGTTAATAGATTTTAACTGGAACTTCAGATGTCTATCTGGCTAATCTGATGCTTAAGAATACTTTAGGTCTAAGCACAAAGCTATGATCTGGAATGTACTAAGAGGTGGGGAGGAAATGCATTTAACTAAATGCTTATCAAGATTTTAAAGCTTTCCAAAGAATTAACCCAGTACTTGAGGCTGACAAGTCTATCAATTCTTCCTCAAAAAGAGGATACTGTTTATCAATTCAACTCAGAATTTGTGTAGACAGAAGCTTTCTTTAATTGCTATAAGCATATGTTGCAATGGTCACCTCCTGTTGACTTTATAGTTGGGAGAAGGAAGGAAGAGGAACAAAAAAGCTATGATTTTCACTGTAATCTCCACACTTCATGGGAATGGCAGGTGTTCCTCTTGGGAGGGGAAGGTGTTATCTCTAACACCAAGGAAGAGGTTTAGTGTAGAAGTGATTGTGATTGCAAGATTTAATAAGACTGCCTCTAAACTATGTATGCTATACTATACAATGTAAATTCTTATTTTTTCTTGCATAGCTTCAGAGCTTTGTCTCTAACTTGCACAAATATTTTTAATGTCTATAAAACTGGTCACTTTTCATTATCATGCTAATACAACTGATTTGTATTACTATTGATAATAAAAAGAAAAACAGGCGTAATATTTGTTTGTTACTGATTTTTACAGCATTCTAAAAGCATGTCTAATCCCTAAATTCTTGAACCAGGCAACTACTGACTTCCAGTGTCTGGAACTAACCTTTGTATCAAATCTGTAACATGATTATATTACAGACTGTGGGAATGGGGGGGAGGAGGAGGTGGTGACTGAGGACCGCGTCGGTTTTCTGGAAGTAGTCTGCATATGTTTCAGGCCTGAACTGGTACAGTAGTTTGATTCATTAATAGTTAATTTTCCACCACCTAATTGGATCAGACAGCTTGTATCAACTGTGTAAATGACTGAGTTGCTTTACTCTTTCTTCAGTTGGTCTTGTGGCTCAAATAACAGAATAAGCAACATTGTGTGGAAATACTGATCCTTCCGAGTGTGCCACGCTCCATTCTGTGTTGGTTTGCGATGAACAAACTGCAGCAGAGAAGCTGAGATGCCTCTGAGGCAGGATGGTTCAGGACAGTCTTGCTGCACTGTTGCGCTGCTTTAACTTGGAGTGGCATAGAAATGGGATTCCCAGTAAAATTTGCGTGCAGTTTCTGCTGCCACTGCTGTACCAGTTGGAAACAGAACATCCCCTTGTTGATGACTTCTGGCCAAGGATTACAGCCATCTGCATAATCTTGTTTACATGGTGCTTGCCTGGTGTTTGCCCTGTGTTTCAGATTGCTACGGTGGTTTACATAGCTCTCCAGTGAAGTAATTTTTAAAAAATTCTGCAGCAGAGAAAGGGTAGTGGAGGCAGAAGAGGGTTCTGAGCACAGCTGTATTAGAGCTGCACCCAAAGCCCAGAATGGCACTTTTTTTTTTCAGATAATTCTGTGGGTGCTTGTGAGGAACAGGCCTTCCTTAAGTTTCAACAGGATGAAACTGGAGAATGATGGCACATACATAGCTTGGCTTTGGCCTCCTTCATGCTTGCCTGTGTTCTGCCCCGACCAGAACAATTAACTAGCGTGGTTCTGTGTGCTAAATGCTCTGAGGATTCCTGGGAAGGTACAGGCACCTCTTACTGAGAACTGTTGGCTCCATCTTGTGGCTTTAAGAGTTAGAAGCTCTACCATGGAGAGGGGCTGTTCAGCGTGCTCAGACGAGCATACAAGTAGCTGCTATTAATCTGCTACCTGAATTACACGTAGAAATCCACACTAACTAGATTCTTCTGGTCTCGTTGCTCTGCTGTATGATTCTCTTGTGCAGTAGGAGACTTTGCTCTAAATTAAAATTTTCCTTTTGCGTGCAAATCTAGTGTTAATTCTTGCCTAAACACTCTAGTGTGCAGCAGAACACCCAATTTCTCATGAGGATGGTGGCTTTACGATTTCTATGGCATTAAACCAGTTTGCATTGCAAGTGTGAGTTTGTTCTGCTCACTGAGCACTCATTTGCATGCCAGAAAGAATACTTATTGTTCCATGAGACTGTGCAGTACTTCACAAAATGTTTTGTTTCCAAGGGTGACTAAAGATGTTGGGTTTTCTCCAAAATATAAAGCCTTAATTGGGGGTTGGGGGGAAGACTATCCTATTTAAATTTTTTTCCCTACCCCTCAGTCTCTCCTCCCCCCAAACCTGCTTAGTGTCTGTTATGGGAATAAGATCTACTAGGGGAATACCAGCAAATGGCCTCTTAAGCCTTGTAATCCCAAAGGGGGTTGGAGGTAAAATACTGAGGTGAGGCTGGGACCATAAGCTCTGCACTTGCCTTCCTGATAAAGTTGATTAATCTCCAGGGTTTACAGTAGGTTCCATTCAACAAGCTTTGTTACTTGGCTTTGAGGCAGAACCATGTTTTTGATATAATCAGAGTTTATAGAGTTTGTTTTTTAAAGTCTAGCGTTCAGGGTATCGGAGGCTTTATGCATGTTGGCTTCATAGGCCAAATACCAGAATTCGAGGACAAACTTGTGCATACATGTAGCATTGAGACAAGGAAAGTTACTCCCTACTGTTTAATAGTGCTCTGTTTTTGTTTTAAAAGGAAAACACATACAACAAACTGAACTTACTGTTTGGATGAGTGTTTTCAACCTGTGGTCTGTAAGAGTGCTCTGTAACATGATTACCCTCCCCACAAAATTAAGGCATTACACTTCTATATGTGTAAACAAGGAAAACAACTGTGGACTGGGGGAAGGAGTAATTATCTAAAAAATAGCCAAATTCTTTCTTGCTTCTAAATGAAGACAATCATGGCAACATTGCCCAAGATAGCCTGCAGTTTTGCTTCCAAAGTTTGTCTTCAGTTTTAGAAAGGCTGATGAAAACCTGAAAGAGATGGTCCTGCTCAGGCAGAGACCTCCCTGACAGAAGTATCCTTGCACAGAATGATGGGATTCAGAAATCAGAAGTTAAAATTTTGTTTCCTGCATGGAAGGTGGAGCTATGAAAACCAAAACCTGTTAGGTTGCTGCATAAACACCTACAATGTGGGCTAGGTATTTGGTTTTAAATATGGCTTTTCTTCTCAATAATAAGTATTACAAGGAGCAGCTGAAGGAACTGGGCTTGTTTAGTCTGGAGAAGGGGAGACCTTATTGCTCTCTATGACTACCTGGAAGGAGGTTGTAGTGAGGTGGGTGTTGGTCTCCCAAGTAACTAACAATAGGATGAGAAGAAATGGCCTCAAGTTGTGTCAGGGGAGGTTTAGATTGGACATTAGTAAAAACTTCTTTACTGAAAGAGTGGTCAAACATTGGAACAGGCTGCCCAGGGAAGCAGTGGAGTCACCATCCCTGGAGGTGTTCAAAAAATGGGTAGATGTGGCATGTTGCGACATGGTTTAGTGGGCAGGGTGGTGCTGAGTTGATGACTGGACTTGATCTTAGAGGTCTTTTCCAACCTGATGATTCTATGATTCTAGTTAACATCCTGGTCATGGGTGTGGAAGAACTTCTTTCACTCTGGGGTCTCTGTTTTCATTTCCTTATAGGCCTGCTTGGTTCTTTGTCCTCAGATGTTCCTCTTTACCCCTAAGGTTTCAAGTATTCCTAGTTCTACTTGGGTTCAGAGAGCTTAGCTAAACATGAGTCCTTCTCTCCTTTCACTGTTGGTGACTGTACTCCAATTAGGTGCTCAGCAATGCTGCTGGATGACAGGTACTCGCATCCCCAACTAGTCAGCTGCCCCATTCCAGCTCTGAAGACTGTAGGACAACGGAGAGTGAATCAGACTATGGGAAGAGCAACTGCCCACAGAAGGATTATGAGCACTAAGAGAGCTGGACACTTCAGACTTTGCTAATGAAAGCTGCTTCCTACCTGAGGAACAGCAGCAGAGTATGTGATTCACCTATTCCTGCAGCTAGGTTGGAGCTTTCTTATGTGGTATCTTGAGTAAATCCATTTGAGCGATGATGGTAGTGCAGCAAACAGTTGTGGAGCTGAGGGTAATACTGTGCCTGTTAGTTGTTTTGATTTGCCCTTTTTTTTTTCCCTTTTCCCCTCCCTGAACAGTATGGAAGGAGGCAGAGCTGCTCCTGCGTGGGAATAAAGGCCACATTTGCAGCTTTGCCTCAGGAGCTTGAAAACCATAAGTCAGGCCTCCAAAACTACATTTGGTTTAGAAATAATGAGATGCTTTAGAAAATGAACTTGGAGTTCTCTTTCACAGTCTTTTTGTTTCCAAGCCTTTTGAGTACACTTGCTTTATGTTTGCAAGCTTTCTTTCTTCAACAATGATGGTAGAAGTATTTTTTCAATGAAAACAAAGATGTTCTTATGCTTGCTCATTCCAGCACCTGGGGCATAAATTTTAAAATATTGTGGCATTTGGAGAGGACTGGAGGCAGGACACACAAAACACTCAACTTTAAGCCCTGTTTCTGCTGGGTCACCATCTTCCACAGTAGGAATCTGAAGGATTGCAAAAGCTGAAGCATAAGGACCCCCTGTTGGTGGTCCCAGTGTCTGTCTTGGAAGCTTGCCAGGAGCCCAAGGGATGCACTTAATTTTCTTTACTCATTAGCATATTTTTAATCAAATCCATCAAACCACAATGTTTCCACATGTCTCTCCCATGGTAGATGAACAAAAATAGGTCAGTGCTCGAATGCACCTTTAACACACTACAGTTCTGCAGTTCACTTCTCTTCTGTAGTTGCAGTTGGAGGACAGCAACTGATCTGTCCTCTGCACCTGGTGGAAACTTGTGATGAAGACAACTTCAATTCTCTCCTGAAAGAGGAAAGCATGTGGAGTTTGTCCATGATACAGACTGCTTTCCATCCGCTGCCCAGTCAGAGGGCAGGAAGAGCAAGCTGCATCTGAATCCTTTCCAACTTAGCTTCAAGTTTACAGCATTTGTTTAATGTTAATTTCTAGTGAATAATCAAGCAGGTGCAATGTCCAGGGCTGAATTCCCTGGCCCTAATGAAGTTTCAAGACTGCTTACACCTAGTTTAATAACAGGCTTTTTATATTCTTGTCACCTGTAACCTACCTTCATATACCTCATGCTGCCAACCCATCTCTAGCCAGGCAAGGAAAATGTTGCAGTGTTGAGATCATGTTCACACTTGCAGCTGAGACGTGTCTTGCCTTGTTTCTTATCTCTGAATTGTTCATAACAAGAGCTAAGTAAAAATTACTCTTCATGTTTTTTACATGAGCTTTCAAAGTTGGCTCTGGGTGGGGTGAATATTGCATCAACACCAAGTTAAAACTTATCTTTTGTTCTTCTTTTTTGGAAAGAAATGGGTATACAGGTTCCAAGGGAACAGTCTTCCCCATGAGACAAAAATCAGGTAAAGCTTAAGGTACTAAATAGGGTTAGGGTTTGGAGTATTTGAAATGTGAGTCTGTGACAAAGGGATGCGTGTTTTACTTTCTGTTCTCTTGCTTTCTTCCTAAAAAAAAACACAAAACAACAACAACAAAAAAAAACGCAAAAAAACCCACCAACAAACAACAACCCAGGACTTTGTGTTAAACAAGTTGATGAAGACCTATCCTGAACACAGAAATTGAAATGGGCTTGCAGCTTGTTCCTAGCTGCGGAAGAGCTGAGGAAGATAAAGGTGAAAAGCTCTGCAGCATCCAGGCCCGTTTCCAAGCAGCCCCACCTCTCCTGGTAACCCTTTCCTGCTGACAACGCCATCACCCCAGACAGGCTGCAGCAAGTGACGAATGCACAGGCAACCCCTGCTTCCCTCTGCTGCCGGCAGATTCTCCCTTCTGGTTGTCGTGGGCTCCTTTGCGGTTCCTCTTATTTTGGGAGCTAACCCAAGAGGTGAGGGTAGGAAAAGTGTCTTAGCAAGGCTGTTAATTTTGGCTTCTCAGTTAAATGTGCTAGGCATTTCCTGCTAGGAAGGCCTTTGCATGTATTTTTGTGTCAGAAGCCCTAAACCAGAATATAACCTCTAGAGCCTGGAAGTCCACAGTGAGAAGATGAAGTTGTCTCTGCTGTGCACTAGGTGGTCTCTGCTAAATAACAAAACATCCCAGTCACGGGGATGAGGACCTTACTACTCCTTCCTTGTTGCATGCCTGTAATAGTTCACAGCAGCAGTCGTTATGGGCAAATAACTCTGCTTCTATCCATTTACTTTTCATTCAGCTCTTCCAATTTTGCTATAAGAACAGTCTCCACTATCAATCAATCACTTGTTTACTTTCAAATCTTCATACAGTTAAGTGTTTGCCTTGTCTAAATCCACCTTTACTTACACCTGTATTCTTTTATTGTTATTTAACACCTACTGTTAAACAAATTCAGCCCTATTACCTAGACAGAAGATAAGGTACAGCAGAACCAATTTTGCTACAGGCTGAATCCTGCAACTTTATGCCTTCTCAATTAGAGAGGGGCAAGAGTCACCTGGCAACTTTAATGCATGATCTCTCTGCTCTCCTGTAATGTCCACTCTTTGGGCAGACCTGGATCTGCACAGCACTTATCACACACAGTGGTTTGGACTCTGGGGGAGTTCCATCTGCTATTGCTTTGTGGACTGCTAGCATGGCAATGGCAGCAATGTTTCAATTTGGGGAAAGCAAACTTATAAAAGTCTTGGGTATCAGCGCAGAGTGTTGCAATGCCTGTTCTCAGCAGCCACCACAAACTCTAGATCTTCGCCTTTTGTAGCTGAAGCTTCCTACGCCATGTACCACCTCAAAATGGCAGCCACCAAAACCAAGAGGCTTCTTTGCTGCCTGAGCAAGCAATGGGGAACACAGCCTCTTAAATCTGCCTTGCCTGGGGGCTGAGGATCCCTTGGGCTTCACAATTTAGGCTCTCTTGGCTTTCTTCCAGGAACAGAGCGTGGGTCCGTTCTTGCAAGGGAAAGGCAGGGTGGTTGGCAGCGCAGGGGTGTTTTGTATACACTATGCTCGGAGCTCAAAAGGCTAGTGCCGAACACGGGGAATTTCACATGGCTCAATTCCCTTTTGCCCCAGGGAGTGTGTATGTCTCTTTTCCCAGCAGAGTGCACTTACCACGGTACACTCCATGCCAGGATGGGGACTACCTCTGTCCTCTTAAAGCTGGTCTCATGTGAATTGGGTAGTTCCACATGTTTTGGCTAGCAGGGTGGAAAGCAGGGAGGCCTGGCCTTGTAGCTCTCTGAACTGTCTACCTAGACAGTTGTGGTATCATGTTCCCTTTGGTCATGCACTGACTCAACTGGAGGCTTGGAGATTGCTCCTGTCCCAGCATCACCCCACAGGCTGCTCCTTCTGAGAAGACCTGACCTGCCTCCCATGCTTCCTGGGACTCCTGTCAGGCAGGGAAGCGGACTGAGCCCAGCTCTTCTTTCGTGAACTGTTGGACTACTGACTAAATTAAGGTATGAATAAAAATAGCCTACGCCCATCCCCTCCACCCACCTTGAGCTCTTTTAGAAAAAGGGAAGAAAAATTATATTTATTGCTGCATTTTTGGACACCTGATCTGGAAGGTGGGCAGACTGAAAACACCTGCTGCACTGAGTCCTTACGGAAGAAAGTCAGAGATGTTCATCTAGTTATTGTAGGGGGCTGAAGTCCGAGATGGATGCTGCAGGCTTTGTGAGGCTCAGAGGCTTTTGGCTTGCCACTAAAGCCAGTGATAGGCACCTGGGCATCTTGAATGTATCACTGTGGAAGTCACTACCACATCAGACGCCTGAGGTTTCTTTGCATTTTCCTATGGCATAAGTGATTTTAAAATATAAAGTCAATTAACAAGAGGAGAAATTCAACATCAGTTTAAACCACAGATTTTACAAATTTGAAGTTGTACTAGCAGTCAAATAAGGCAAAGCAGCATCTTCTGTCTCCTTGAGCTTTTTCCTGACCTGTGTGCGCAACGCGGTTTGTCCTGGGAGTGAGAGGGAGTGGACATACAATGAACATTTCCCCAAAGTGGAAACTGTTTAACAGCCTCATTTCTCATGAGATTTGTCCAAGTAGTTAATCACGCTGTGGTCAATTTACATTGTTGCCATCCAGGAAGTACAGGTAAATAGCATGCAATCATACTGGTGATATTAAACAAAATATTCCTTTCCATTGTGACTGCACACCATGGGCATCTCTAGTGTCCATTTTGTGGTAGGGGAAATGCTCTGACTGAAGGACACCTAAGAAAATGAACCAAGAGCCCTTAGAAATGCGATGTGAGCCATCATACCTAATGCTTGCTTTTTTATGTCATGAGGGGACTATCTTTCTCCTTCCTATATAGGGGCACTGTGATGCTGAAATAATTTATTATCTTAAATTTCCCCTAACCCTGACATCTGGAAAGAGCTGTCAAAATACCACCTATTGCTAATTCTTTATACAGCCCCAGCACCTCTCACCCTGAAGGACCAGACCCCTTAAACTCTGGACCATGGCTACCTTCCCATTCCCCTCAAAAGGCCACACTCAATGAGGTCGTCTTAGAGAAGTCCAGCTGCGTGATAGCAGCTGCTGCCTTATGCTCTCCTAAAGGGAAAGTGGGGCCTGTTTTGGGGTGCGATGGGACCAACTGGCCACAAGCCTTGTTTTTTCTCTGTCTCGGTGCCCTTCGCTGCTCTTGAGGAGGTGGCCCTGCAGAAGAGGGTCCCAAAGGATGTGCAGCAGCCAAATGCAGCCTCTGCTGGAGGGAAAACTCAGACCAAGTGCCACTTTACAACAACCTTTAGTAAAGAGGAGCTGTGGAGAATAAAACAACTGATTGGGTCTGTGTTGGGATGCTTTAGTACCCATGTTGAAATTTGGCCAAGGAAATGAAGCTCACACCTTTCACTGTTGCACACAAATAAACCAGTATTTCCAAGGGAACTTTCACAAACAGCATTGGTGAGGATTTATCATGCATAACGTCCAAACCTGAATGCACCTGGCTCTGGTATGGGATCATTGGTGATTGGGGTTTTTTTGTGTGGGGTGGGTTGGGTTTTTTTTTTAATATTCCATTTTCAGCTGGAAATTACTGATGTGACCAAAGTCCGATTCCCTTCAGCAGTTTCTCCTTTCCTCCCCCCACCTTTTCGCACTCCCTGAGGTCTGACCATCTGGAAATCCTCCTCCACCTCTTCATCATGTGTGAATTTCCACCTAGGGCTGAAAGTGTCACTGTACTAAAGTGTGATGCATTAACACATTGAGGCAGAAAGCAGAGGGGAGTTGGGGATTATAACACTTCATGACCCACTCTGCAGTCGCTCTATGATTTAATCATCTTTATCAGCTTGTATCCTTTTCTTTGTATCCCTGTATTTTCCCTGTATCCTTTATTAAAATATTCCCATAATTAAAAAACCCGCTACACAAACAAGTAAAGTGCACTACCTTGTCTTGAGACTAGGATCAACTGAAGAAGGCAAACGTCTCAAGCAGAACGTGCCTCACTCAAGCAAGCTGGGGCATCTAGGCTGCTCTTTCACAATGAGGCTCACTAATTGTCTGTATCTTCTATGGTATATTGCAAACTTAGGGTTCTTTCCTGCCAATCCTCATGCATGTGATATGAGCAACTGTAATTTTTATTTTTGTACATATATATAAAGTATAAGCAGTAATAATGCTGTCTTGTACAGAAGTTAAACCAAGCCCTGTAAACCAAGCCCTGCAAACTATGTGCTGTGTTGGTTTATCCTTATGGCAGAGCAGAATGGAAAATTCAATAGTTTGGAAGTCAGCTGCCTAGCCTTCTTCTAACTAAATACTGAGGCTCATTATGCTTCAAATATATATATATATATGTATTTCTTTTGTGGCTTGGTTGCTGTAATCATCTTGGATGTAATAATGTTACTAGCCTCAGGGCTATATTTATTAAGATTTTAATTTAAAATCTTTCTGTCCTTCAGCATTTAAGCAGAGGAAAACCCCATCTGGAGTAGCCAAAAAAAAAAAAAAAAGTTCATCCTTTTCTTTTTCATGCATTCTTCTCCCCTAGGCCCTCATCTTTTAAGCAAAAACTAGAACAACGCACTTTCCTGTTGTAGCTCTGTACCCTCCTAATGCTTCAGTACCTGTGTAGGTTTGGTAGACCCAATGTCTGCTTAATTTGATCCACGTGCTTGTCTTCTTGCTGCCTCCGGAGCGGTGGTTTGTTTTCTTATCCTTGTATACCAGTGTATTGCACAGTAATATTTCTACATACTATGATTTATTCTTAATAATGCTCTCGGTAAGGATCTAAGCCACAGCAATAAATGTCGGGGGGTGAGACTATTACTCAGAAATGGTAAAGGGCTGCAGGGAAGTTTTAGGGCTTTTTTTTGTTAATAAGCTGCCCCAGTTCTGAGGAAATCATGGCAGGGAAATAACAGAACAAGAAGACCTGCTTGTAACCTGGGGAGTGAAAAACTCCCATGATCTTAAAACCTCTTTGAGGGGACATCTCACTCAAGGGGACAGGCTGAGCTGTCACAGTGTATGTGCTTTTTCAGGTGTTTTGGAAGAAATGTCAGATGTTAGTACCCAAGACGTATAGAGTTCGCAATTTGTTTTGTTTTAATCCCATGATATATTGAAGATGTAGCCTCATGAGGGGACAGGCAGCATTGACTTAAAAATGATAAATAATAATCAGGGCAGAAATGTGAATCAGAAATTTTTGTTAATAACCCTCTCACGTCATTTAGTAGTACTGGAACACTAGTGACGGATGGTAGCAGAGGACCTTCTTGTAGCTAATGTCAGCGTAGCAAACGTGGAGGGTGAGACACCCTGAAGATACTTCCTAGAGGCCTGCAATGGCTAAATAGCACTGGGCAAACTACTATAAATCATGTGGGCCAACTCTCAGCTGGGATAAATCGATAGAACTCCGCTAACTGTGATGGTGCTACTGCTCTGTCCCAGCGGAAGACCCTCCTTGCTTGAACTGGGGGACTTTGGTGCTGTTACAGGAGCCCCTCGCTCCTGGCCCTAGCAGCGAGTGCATCACTCAACCATATCACAATCATCTTTAAAAACCCACTCTGTTCTTGTGAAACAGCCAAACTGCACAACAGTTTTGATCTGATGTAACAAAAGGTTCATGGAAACCAAACTGGGCAATTTAAGTATGAATAGGTTGAAAATTACTTTTGACATACAGCACCAAGGCCGTGCTGTTAGTGTGAAGCTTCATGAAGAGGATGAATTCCTGCAGGCTACTTTTCTCCACTTGATTTCAAAGCAACTTACAGAGGGTTGAATGCTGTCATCCTCAACTTACAGCTAGTAAAAATGGAGTGAAGAGGAAGAAATTCAGGCCTAAGCATAGATATTTTGGCTGCAGCCTGTCCCACGGGCAAGTAGGTTGCTTGCTTGTAGAAAAGAGAAGGTAGCTTATGTTCAGGCACTCCTCAAGTGCTACTGATTGTCCATCATGAGATGACTTGAGCTTCTGTACCCCAGTTCATTGCATTGAGCTTGCAGTTCTCCCCATGGCATTGCAAAGGTATCAGCCAATTTTTGCTTCTGAGCTCCATTTAAAATTGGAAGAAAACTCCATCTTGTCACCACTCCCTGATAATCACTGATTTTCTCAGGACAGCTGATTTTAACATTGGTCCACTCTGCTCTTCATTTTCCTGATCTATTAGATGTATCAGTCACAGCTGGATGTATAGAAGAAATGCACCAGTCGTCTTCTGGTGAAGAGGCATTGCCTCAGTAAGTAGCATTCAAATTACAAGAAGTCAAGTTTTAACTATTTTGTTTACCACTTAAATGCAGATTTTCTTTTTACTCACTTTGCTACTTTGCAAGGCTTTTGGTGTCAACTTAAACAAACATGAAAATCGTGTTCTTTAACAGTATGTTAAAAGTGCTTATATGTTAAAAGTGCTCGCCACAAAGCAGACACTTCTTTGTTGGGCAACCAGCACTGCTTTTTCATGTTGTCTGTGCGTCCTCACCCGCCCCAACTTATTTAGGTCAATACAAGCAACTTCAGAGGAAGTCATTGCCTGGTTATAAGGCTACGGCTTTGGACTGCAGAGGACAGACTCTGCGAGGAAAACAAGAGCGTTTCTGGGCTGTCAACAAGCAGCAGATAGCTTTTGAACATCGCACGGGGTATCCACCCGATGATGTTCAGTCCCTTTACTTTGGAAACTGAAGCAGACTCCTGAACCCAGTCCCTTTGCCAAAGGGCACGCTGCTTTGTGAGGAGACCTGCCTGAGGCGAGGTACCTGACTGCGTTGCTTCACAGCGTACGAGATCCACCTGCGCTTCCTTCCCCGCAGCGAACCTGGGAGCTTGCATGCAAACTTCCCCGGAGTGCGAAGGGGTGGTTGAAGAGGACCTGTCGGCCAACATGTTGCCCATGAGGCACCGCAAGGTAGCTGAGCTGAAGGGTGCAGGACTACAGCTGCATTAAAGCAGGTGCAGTGGGAGTGGGAGGCTGAGGCTGCGAGCACACCCCTGCAACCCTGTACTGCTGCCTCCCCCGTGTCCCCATCCTGCCTGGCACTTGTGCGCGGAGCTGGCGTTCAGTAGGTGCCCTTCAAAACCTGTTGAGGGCTCTATTTTATTTCTCTGTGACTCATCTTTCAGATTCTGGTTGTACCTGCTTTAGATGAGGAGTTCCTGGTTTGATCAGGTCCTTTGTTTCTGCCTGCTATACCCCCTTTTTCCAAGTCGTGTTCAGAGTAGGACCCTTTTCTTAGAGACAGCTAATCTCTGTTAACAGGCAGTTTTCAGTTAAAGAAGCATGGGCCGGATCAAAGGAGCCAGATTAACCTCTTAGTGTTTTCTTTCTTTCGTGAGTTGGGTCTACCTTTGCAGTTCAGAAAATGTTCAGGTTGTTCAGAACAGCATTTAGCTACTTGATTTTTCAATAGGACTTTCCCTTCTACAGTGCTTTTGAAACACCCACTGGTTTTGTTGGTTGTTTAAAAAGTAATTGTGCATAGTGAGGAATCAATCTGATTATGGACACATAATTTCATCTGAAGCAAAAGAAAGGTGTGAATACAAATTCCAGATAGAGCACAGTGCTCACAGCCTGCGTCTGTGCCTCTCAGTTTCTCTATATTTCCATCAAGAAGACAATGGCCACCTTGTAAAAAGCTCTTTCAGATACAAGGCAGAAGTATATACTTCAAGGTCTAGCCTTGAAACTTCTGTGAGATGGCAATGCTGTTCTGAAGTGCCGTTTAAAACAGATTGCGTTTCACTACGTGCAAAAATCCCCCGTATAGATGCAGCTATATGAGCAAAAAAAAAAAAAGTGCTTTTGCCAGTATAGCCTATTTTATTTGGGAAATGCTTGCAGAAAAAGATGCTTGTGTTAGTAAAACTTGTATTTGCTGGTTATCAAAGGAGAGGCATTTCTAGTGCAAACCGGGCCTCTTATATATGAAGCTTTATTCAGTTCAGCCATCAGTACAGTAAAGAAAATCCTTCCTCGAAGGGATTAGTAAGGTTACCTAACAGATATTATTAATGGTTTAAGAGCATAAAAGGTGCTTTAGCAATACATGAGGGGCCAGATCCTTTGCTAGTGTAAATTGTTTATGGTCCCACTGAGGGCATCATGGAAACACAGAGCAGTGAGGGAGCTGCCCTGTGCCATCACTGTCTGCTCAGTTTCTAGAGCTTCCCACCGACTCAGGAAGGTGCAGAGCTGCGCTGACTGGCCTCTCCAAGAGCGCGAGTTCTGCATCTGCCACCCCCTGAGAAAAATGTGCATAAACAAATACCTAGGTTGTAGAGGAAGAGTTGTAGCCGTTTGATGCCTCGGAAATACGCCAATTTACACCAGCTAAGGATCTCAGTTTGTATGGATTTCATTATACTAGTAGCTTTAAGAAGCATCAGATTCCAGTCATGAGACTTGACGTTTCTTCAGAAAATACCCTCCGATACCATACCTTCTCACAGTGGGGCTCCCTGGCTAATGGGAGCACAAATCCCAGCCATTTCCTTCCCAGTTTTGCTCTGCATTTAATGTATGGAAAAGCATGACCCTGAATCAGATGAATAGCAGCCGGTTTGAGAAGGTGTGTGTGAAAATGTATCCTCACGCAGATGAGCTCAGAACAAATAGAATAGAGGGGAGGAGGGGAGGAGAGCGGAGCGGGGGGAGTGTGAAGCCACCCTTTTTCCCTGATAGTTCAGCCACTGTGTGTAAGCAACAAGTCTATGCCCAAGAGAAAGAACTGAAAGCTCAGATCTTAAAATTAACAGAGCTTTATGGCTCAATCAATAGGCCGTGCTCTCTGAGCAAGATTAGAAATCAAATGGCACATTTCTTCCTGTTAACCCTGTTTGCTCTCCGTGTAGGCTCTTCTGCCTGAAAGCATCTAAGGTTTGATTAAGTTCTTCTCTAGAATGAAGCCAGAGACAGTCCATTGTGTGAGAGCTGTCTTCAGAATGTTGTGTTGGACACTCTTTAAATAACAATAGAGGTTATTAATGTATTACTTTGTTAGTAATTGCTAGAGAAGATAAGTCTTCCCAATATTTGAATATGCAAAATGGCTTTGGCTAACTGAAAGGGGGGGGGGGGGGGGGGTGTAGCCAAAACATGCCACTGCAGTGAGTAATAGAGATGATTAAAAACCACTGTGTGTAAAACAGAAAACCTTCTACTAGAAATACCTTCCTAGATTTGTTGTTGCCACCGAAGACGTGGTATTTTCCCTCTTTGGCATTTCATTCTCACTGGGGTAATGAAATAGCTGCTCAAAGGGAGAGGGACTGTGTTTGCACCTATTTCTTGTTTGACAGTGACCTCTATGAACCAGTCATCACTGCTCTGCCTGTTGTTTTCTTGTTAGCTCTTTGCTGTCAAATTAATTACTGTGAAGTACTAAGCTTGTTGCATTCACGTGCTCTCATTAGCTCACAGGATGTCAGAGTGATTGGATTTTTAGCATTATTTCTTTTTTTACATTCCAGGCTTTCCATTCAAAACCTGTTACTGGCAGGGAGGAAATACTGTATCTAATTCTGATCTCCCATCAGGGTAGCTCCAGTGATACTGAGGATTTGATTTACAGTGCTGTATGTGCAATTAGACTGTGTTTATATTAAAACCAACATGAACAATCAGATTGGGATTGCAACATGATTTTGAAGCACAGCATCAAGTACCTTTTGCAGTACAGAACAAGAAAGAAAGTATTTATAGTAAGAATAGCATTTGACCCATTCTTAAATCACTAACGAGCTGATCCTCCAGTTGACCCTCTTTACGCTCCTGCGTTGCTTATATTAGTGGCAACTGACAGAGCTCACGTGTGAGCACTCCAGCAACAGATGAGGAGTTGTATTCTTCTTCTCAAACCTGAAAGGTGCAGAAGGGGCTGCTTTGCCGTCATGCTTGAAATTTGGGCGTCCTACATCTGCCCCCTCGAAAACCACCATTTGGCTCAGTGAAAAAGATGAAGGTCTTGAGATTCGCTTTCATTCCTGAAGTCAGATTTTGCTCTGTTTAAAAAAAAAAAAAAAACAACCAAAAACAGAAAGAAAGAAAACGCAACGCGAACAGCCGGCAGCCGCCTTGCCTGGGCCCGCTCCCGGGCTGCCGGCGGCTCAGCCCACGGGGCAGCGCACGGGTTCAGCGCGCACCTCCCGCCTCCCAGCCCGCCGCCGCTGCCGGGCCGGCCGGCGGCAACCCCCGCCGCTTCCTCCGCGCGCCCGCGCCGCGGACCCCGGCCCGGGCTCCCTCCGCCCGTTAACTCAGCGCGCGGCTTCCCGCCGCCGCCGCCGCCCGGGCCGGGCTGCCGCCGCCGCTGCCCCCGCCCGGCCCCGCCGCCCGCTTCCCCGCGCGGCCCAGAGGGGGCGCCCTCTGCCCAGCCTTCCCCGCGGCGGCGGCGCGCAGGGCCGCGGGGCAGCGCGCAGCGGCCGCGGCTGCCGGGCACGGCGGCCGCACGGGGCCGCCCCGGGGCCGGGGGACCGCGCAGGTGAGACGCGCTGCTGCCGCTGCCCCAACGTGGGTGCCCGGCTCCGGGCGTGCCCCCGCGGTGGGGGGGCTGGGTGGCGCGGGGGGCGCAGCGTAGCTCGCTATAACGCCCTGGTGCCGCGGATGCGCGGCGCCCCCCCCCCCCCCCCCCCCGTCCCTGGCTGCTCGGCTGTTGGAGGGAGTCGGGTGGGAACCCCCGCTGACCCCTGCGAGGCGGGGAGGGGGGGATCACCGCTCCTCCGCTTCGCCTCGGAGACCCCCGCCAAAGGCCGGGGCTGCGCAGCGGAGGAGCGGAGGAAAACCCGCTCCCCGGGCATGGGCAGGGCCGGCACTCCTGCCGGTTCCCCGCCGCGGCTGCGGGAGCGCGGCGTTCCCGTTATCTCCCGTCCCGGCTCCCCTCTGCCGCCGCGCCCCGCGCTGCCTCCGCCAGGCTCCGCGCCCGCGTCCCTCCCGCCCCGCGGAAAACACACGCAGTCCCCCGGCACCCGCCCCGATTACCCGGCCCATTCAAACAAACAAACAAAAACCCGCCCCGTCGCAAAGCCAACCCGACAGTAAACTTTCTAATGACTTCTTCTTTCAAGTGCTTAAAAGGCAAGGAACAGCGGGCGGGGGGAATTCATCTCCCAGCCGGGGCGGGAGGGGGGGCCGGGGCCGCTGCCGCTCGGGGTCCGTCCGTCCTGCTGGAGGACGGGACAGGGACGCGGGTCGGTGTGCAGTGGGTGTGTTTGCAGGAACCGGGAGGGAGGGAGGGGACGGGGGGAGTTAAAGAAACAGCATAGTTAATATTTCCACATCAGGAAGTTACTGTAATAGCCCAGGGGGCAAAAGACTTAACTTAATCTCCTAAATAGTGAGGAACCCATGGCGTCTCTGTTATAGGTTGGAGTTCCCACGTGGTTTTAACTCCTGTATAAAAGTTTCAGTAGAAAGTGCCACAATGTCGTGATTTTGCAGGGGGGGAAAATTAGCAGGAGGAGATCAGAGGAAGATAAGCGAGGAGCGAGCCGCTTCCCGAAGACCTTCCACTGCGGATCCGAGAGGGAACATCAGACGCGTTAAAAAACAAAACAAAACAAAACAAAACACAGCGTTCAAGCCAGCACAAGGCGAGCGAAAAGATCAAAAAGACGCGGAGAGAGAGAGAGGGAGACAGATTAACTGGAGCAGCAGCAGCAGCAGCAGCAACAACAACAACAAAAATCACACTTAAAATAATAATAACAATAATAATAATAAAACCCAAACCACCAACAAGGGAGATATTGTTTAAAAAGAGCGAGCGAGGGAGCGAGCTGAAGAGCTGGTCTGACCGAGTGGATCCGTGGCAGCTTCTCCTGGGATCGCCGGGATCGAGCCGATTCCCCGCTCCGCGGCCGCGCAGCGTGCGGTGCCGCTGCCCGCGGCGGGGGGCCGCGCCGGGCGCCGCCGCAGCATCCTCGCCGGACTCCGGACCCTCCGCGCTGCTTTGAAAATAAAAGCATCTGGCTAATAATACGCGGGGCGGTGGGGGGAGAAGACTCGCAACTGTGGAGCTGCCAGCCGCGTACCCCCTCCCCGCCGCCCCCGGCCCCCTCCCCAGCTATGCTCCGGGTCAACTTTGATGGCACGTTGAGAAGCAGCGGGCGCTGAAGGGGGACAACCGAGCGGCGCGGCGCGGAGCCGACCTGCTCAGAGACCTGCACCCACGGCCTGTGGATTGTTGTCTTGCGGGGGCGGAGTGGGCGGGGGGGTACAAGTGGCATTTCTCTCTCTCCCCCCCCCCCCCCCCCCTCCTTCCAGGCTATAAATTGGATTGTATATAAATCTGCTTCGTTTATCTCCCTGACCCCCCTCAATGACGCTGGACTAAAGAGCTCCTCTCCGCGGCCCGCCCGGACCTGCCGAAGCGAGCGATGGACCAGGAGCGGCTGCGCCCGGGGATGCCCCTCTGAAGCGGCGCGGGGCACCGGGGCAGCGCGGCGCCGCCTCCCCCCTGCTCCCTGGCTCCCCTCGCACCTCCGGCTCTTTCCCCGCTCCCCCTCCCTCCTCCCCGGGCTCCGCAGCCACCCCCTCACCTGCTGCCGTCCCCCTCCCCCGTGGAGCCGGGCTCTCCGTGCACGCCAAGCCTGCTGCCCCCCCCCCGCACCCCCCCCCCCCCAACTTCGCCCTCGGTGCCTGCGTGTGCAGCCTCCCCCCTCCGCCTCCCCGGCGGCACACGCCGCTTCCCCGGGCGCCCCCTCCCTCCGCCGCGGCTCCCCCCCTGCGCGGAGCGGTTGCGGCCCCCCAGCTTGGCTGCCACCGCCCCCTCCGCGCCGCGGAGCGCACGGAGCGGCGCTGCCTGCAGACGGGCTCCCTGCGGCGCTTCGGGGCGGCCCCCAGCTCGGCCCCCCGCTCCTCCGCCATGGACGGGGCGGCTCGCCGGGGGGTGCTGGCCGCGCTGCTGGCCTGCGGGCTGCTCCTGCTGGGTGCCGCGGCCACCCCGACCCCGCCGGCCCCCGCCGGCGGCTCCCCGCAGGACACATGCACCTCCTGCGGCTTCCGGCGGCCCGAGGAGCCGGGCAAGGTGGACGGGGATTTCCTGGAGGCGGTGAAGAGGCACATCCTGAGCCGGCTGCAGATGCGGGACCGGCCCAACATCACGCACGCCGTGCCCAAGGCGGCCATGGTCACGGCGCTGCGCAAGCTGCACGCCGGCAAGGTGCGGGAGGACGGACGCGTGGAGATCCCCAGCCTGGACGGGCAGGCGAGCGCCGGGCCCCCGGCCCACGACCCCGTCTCCGAGATCATCAGCTTCGCCGAGACAGGTGGGCGCCGCCCGGCCCCGCGCCCCCGCCGCCCGCTCTCCCCTGCCCGGCCCGCCTCAGCCCCCTGCCCTGCCACTCTCCCTGCCTGGCCCGCCTCGCCCCTGGCGGTCCCCCTGCTCGACCCCTCTCCGTCCTCCCGCTCGCCCTTGCCTGTCCTCCTGCCCGCCGCCTCTGTCCCCCTGCCTGACCCCCGGCGGTTCCCCTGACCGCCCTTGCCTGGCCCTGTTGCCTGCCCCCCTGCCTGACCCCCGGCGGTTCCCCTGACCGCCTTTGCCTGGCCCTGCTGCCTGCCCCCCTGCCTGCCCTCCTGCCTGCTGCGGGCCCCCGGCTGCCGGGCTCACCCGCACGCCCTCCGCCTCAGCCGCCCTGCCCCGCACCGTCCGGCCCCGGCCCTGCCCTCCCTGCCCGTGCCCCTGTGCCCGGGGTTCTCCCGGCGTTGCGCCCTGCGACTCCCGTCGCTGCGTCCCTCCATCCCTCCGCAGCCTCCGTGCCCCCGGCTTCCCTCCGGCCGTCCTTTCCTTCCAGCTGCACCGTGGCTTGCCTCCGTCCCCGTGCGTCCCACCGTCCCTCCTCTGCCTGTCCCACTCCATCTCTTGCATCCCTCGCCTCGTCTGTCTGCCCTGCACGTTCGTCTGGTTCACTGCATGCATCTGCCTGGTGAGGCTTGCATTCGCCCGTCCTCCCTTTCCGTGCGTTTCCCGTTTATTTAGCTTTCATTCGTGGTGTTGGCCTTGTCTGTTTGTCCACTGCGTGCAGCCTCCTGCCAAGTATGTCTGTCCCCTCTCTGTCCATCAGTCCGCTTGCTAACTGTGCCATCCATCCCCACGGTACCAGCCATCTCAGTCCTGTCCAGCCATTGCAGTTATGTGTCACTGAATCCCTTCAGCGTAGCTTTCCGGCAGTTTATCCAGGCAACCACTGTGCCTGTGAACTTTGCACATCTGGCTATAACACCTTCACTCTGCAAATGAGCTCTCTCCTGTCTATCTGCCCATCTCTCCTTTCCTTCATCGCTCTATCGCTCAGTTCATTTTCCTCTCTCTCTATCTTCCTGTGGCATCTATACATCATTTGTCCACAAAATAAATCTCTTTCTATCCTGTATACTGCCCACTCATCTTCTTTATCTACCCTCCCACTTACCAAAGGCATATACATTTACAGTATCTATGGGATCTGTTGCATTATACATATGCTTGTTATATTCACATACAAAATTTATGGGCACACACAATCTCACACAACACAAGTGATGTGGATCGGTGCAGCAACACCGTACTGTTCTTTTTCTGTCGCTGTCACCACAGTTTATAAAGAAGTTGTGTATTTACTAACATGCGAAAGGCTTTCTTAGCGTACATTTTTGAGTTGATTATTTTTTAATAGGCTGTTGTTGGGAGATCTGGGGTGGGCTTGTACTTCCATTTGGTATTCAATCAATCGCTGGCTTTTGTAACACTTCCAGAATGGGCTTTATGTAAAACATAGACAAACACAGTGAAAATTTTTGTCACTGAAATATTACAAGGTACCGAATGGGCCCTGGAGGCACATTTGAAAGGCATCTAGGGTAAGAAATGAAGACACCGACTACGCAAAAAATCCCATTCAGAGATTGACAAAAATAATAAAGATTCTTAGGAAAGGAAAAGGACAAAAAAAATCTACATTTGTCTCTGTAATGAAAGAAGCGAGACAGATAAGGGCAGAGGAGAAAATGCCTTTCCAGCAATAATTTTAAATAGCAATCGGGAGGCTTTGATTCAAGGACCAGCATTACAGTTTCTGCTATAAAGGCCAGCTTGCACATTTATCACCTGCACCGAATTTAGTTAGGGCTTATAGTACAAAATTGCAGGAGGGCCACTGGTATTTCTGAAACATTTCATGCAGCAGGCTCTTTCGTTTACAAGTAAGGGGTTATGTCAGACATTTGGTGACATTTGGTTTTCTGTGACAATTTCGCTCCTGTAATTCCGATGTTATTGAAAAGCGTATTGAGAACAGTCAGTAACGGCTTTACAGCGAGAGCAACCGCTTTGTTGCCTCGCCTTGTATGGGAGTTTGTCATTTTGGGGGGAAAAGGCAGAGATCGAAATGATTAATAATAGCAGATATTCTACCAGACTAAGTGGGGGTTAGCTTGATCTGTTGGACAGGCAGGCACATTGCTGAAATATTTTCCCCTTGGTCTCGTGAATCCTCTCTCTTAAACGGCAATGCGAATATGTGAAAATCGAAACAAAATCCCTGGTTTGGCACTGGTGTTTCAGTGGTTATTGAGAGGGCTCTCCCCGTGAGAACTGGCAGGTAGCTGAAAGTTAAAATTATTCTTAGACCGATGAGGTAGCAGAGTGCGAGTGCTGGTCTTTTCAAGGTGCTGTTGTAGCGTCTTTAAAGCTGGCTGACTGGAAAAACCCCATATTCTGGAGAGCTCTTACTGGTGTCTGTGGATCTGACACATCTGACTACAGCCCGATGATGAATGTTGCTGTGGGAAGTCCCTTTTCAATTCATTTTGATTGCAAATTGGGGATATCTGATTTAGTGCGTGCCTTCTGGCCGGCACAGCCCTGTCGCTGCGCCCTCGGTCTGCTGTGCTTGAGCGTTGTCTCTGAATCCAGAATGGCACACAAGCTAACGTTTCCTTTTTGACTTAATCTTGCTGATCTCTCCTTATCTTGCAGACGATCTGGCCTCATCTAGAGTCCGCCTCTATTTCTTCATCTCGAATGAAGGGAACCAGAACTTGTTTGTCGTTCAAGCCAGCCTGTGGCTTTACTTGAAGCTGCTTCCATATGTCTTAGAGAAAGGCAGCAGGCGAAAAGTAAGAGTCAAAGTCTATTTCCAAGACCCGGACACTAGCAACAAGTGGAATGTGGTTGAAAAGAAAGTTGATCTCAAAAGAAGTGGTTGGCACACTTTTCCCATGACAGAGGCGATCCAGGCTCTGTTTGAGAGAGGAGAAAGGAGACTGAACTTGGATGTTCAATGTGAGGGCTGTGAAGAGTATTCAGTGCTGCCAATTTATGTGGACCCCGGGGAGGAATCCCACCGGCCTTTTTTAGTGGTGCAAGCCCGCCTCGCCGATAACAAACACAGGATCCGGAAAAGAGGCCTGGAGTGCGATGGCAGGACCAATCTATGTTGCAGGCAACAGTTTTACATTGACTTTAGACTCATTGGGTGGAATGACTGGATCATAGCACCATCAGGTTACTATGGGAATTACTGTGAAGGGAGCTGCCCGGCCTACTTGGCCGGTGTCCCGGGGTCGGCTTCCTCCTTTCACACCGCCGTCGTGAATCAGTACCGAATGCGGGGGCTGAACCCGGGCACCGTGAACTCCTGTTGCATTCCAACCAAACTTAGCACAATGTCAATGCTGTACTTTGATGATGAATACAACATTGTGAAAAGGGACGTTCCCAATATGATTGTGGAAGAATGTGGTTGTGCTTGATTTAAGGTGTGTTTTTTGGGGGGGAGAGAGAGAGAGAGAGAGGGCGAGAGAGAGAGAGAAACATTCCCGTACGAGATGGTGTTGGAGGAAGTTTCACTGTGTATCCAGGCATCAGTGTTGGAAAGTCACTGTGGAAAAGTTTGACAAAAAAAAAAGAAAAAAAAAAAAAAAGAAAAAAAATATCATTTCACTTTGGTGTCAGGACAGTGGCAGTTTGTGAATCTTGGACACTTATATATTCTACCACTTATAAGTTAATGCTATGAAATATCTTAAAGACACACACACACACACACACACACGAAATGTGAGCACGCACACAAGCACGCGCTCATACACGCACACACAGACACACACAGACACACGAGGCAGCTCGGAAAAGGGACATGAGCACAGAAAGTCAGTGACCAGTGACGACGGACCTAAATGCCTGCCAGTACGAGTGAACGGCTGAGCAGCTGTTTCTCCACCTGCCGGCGAAGCCAGACCGAAATGAGCTCCCTTTGCTCAGGCAAAAGCACAGACTGCGAGAACACGACGTATTCTTGCACGCAGGTGTCGAAATGACCAAACTTAGAAAATTTAAAAAAAAAAAAGAAAAAAAAGAAAAAAAAGTCGACCGTCACCTCTTAGGTCTAACGGGAAGCTGCAGGACACCTGCTTTGGGAGGTGATCACTTCCTCTTAGTTTAAATTTATCTAAATGTAAACATCACAGATACCCGCATCTTCCTACAGCACTTCCAGTAAGGAATCATGTGGTACCATCAGAGAGAAAAGGGCACAAACATGTAAGCAGCTGCTATATTTCTAACATCTGACTGTTAAGTCACAAGCTGGGCTGGCGTGATCAGATGCTTTAACTGCCCACTAGCAACCCGTGGATGGCTACACCCGCCGTGTCTTGCAAAAGGGGATCCAATACTATATCTGAACTGTGTTGACCATTGGCATCTCTCACTGTTCGGAGAACGAAAAGTCAAAGTTGCAATCTGTGTTCTTCAATGGGGGACTCAGCAAGGACACGTCACGTGGGGGACAAGCAAACAGCAACCGCCACCATGGCTAATCCAATGAACCCTAAAGAGGAGTGACAGTAGCGGAGTGGAGACGTTCTGAAAAATGCAGTGCATTTAAATTACAGGCGAGGAACATTTTAACAAGTCTTGGAAAGGGGGAGAGAGGAGAGTGCTTTCAATTTCCTTACCAGGAGGTGTCGAGGATGGCCATAAAGATCAGAAAATAATGATACAGCATAGCACTTGCAAACTGCTTGAATGCACGTATAATAGCACTTGCAAATTTCAATGCCTTGAAAAGTGGTACTTGATAGTGCACTTATCTTTGCTCACTATCTAGGTAAACAGGTGCCGCATGAGCTATGCAATTTAAAGTGTTGACCCATACTAGACAAAACTGGACTTATGATATGACTTTTTTATATTTTTTTATACTTGAAATTAAATCTTTTGCTTCTTTTTTAAAGCGAATGATTGCTTTTAATGTTTGCACTGATTTAGTTGCATGATTAGTCAAAAAACTGCCATTTGAAAAAAATGTTATTTTTATAGCAGCAAAAAATGAATACAGTTAAATGTATTATACATAAATTTTGGAACCAAAGAGGCCAACATATTAGTTATAATTTTTATGAGATGGCAAAGCCATCATATATCATGTAGTCATACTGAGCAATCCCTCACGAGGCCTACCAATTGTTTCAGGGTACAAAATGGATTCTGTTTGTTCTATTCAATGTCTTTTCTATACCATACGCACATGGAACGTAGAGTGAAAAAAAAATGACTATTGTAGAATACATTACAATGTGCATTCTTTAAATCCAATTTTTATGTTTATTTAATAAAGTTCCTTTTAGGTTCTGTTCCATAATAATTTAAACCAAACAATTTTCACTTAGATTTGCTGTTGAAGTATTTTACATTTGTGTACAGTTTAAATAAATAAAAAAGATTGAAAACTGGATGTGATTTTTTTTTTTTTTTTTTTTCACTGTGTAACATCTGGAGAAACTTGCTTACTTTCAGGGCTGAATGCGGCTGCAGACGGTGAACTGTCACATTAGACCGTAGTCGTATTAGTCATTGCAGAAAGCCTTGTCTGAGAGCTCAGCTGCGATCCTAAAAATGTTACACTAGTTTTATTGCCGCCTATACATGGAAGCATCTGCTTCTTTCTATCTGCATCAGTGCAGGGTCTCTGGGCACAGGAAGGGCGCTGTTCCGCATACCTGCAGGTCATTTACAGCAAGTTCCTGGTTCACCTGCTGTGTAAGAATGTAACTTCTTGCCTAGGTCACTCCCTGATCGGTTACAAGAAGTTAACAAAATAATGTGGAAAGCACTTCCAGGAAAAAGAGGTCAATGCTATGTTTGATGAACATTTATTTTTTTTTTTAATTAGCTGGCACCAAGGAGAGGGGTTTTTGAGTGAAATACGTCCCCTTTACTAACAAAAGCTGAAAATGTTGACAAATGCTCATAGAAATTCTCGTCAGCTGTGCATATATCCAGCTACTGATTTAATTGATCGTCACAGATAAATTCTTCCTCCTGGAGACCTGAGCAAATGCCAGCTGAAGCTGACAGAAGGACCTCTGTTGACTTAGCAAATGTTAGATCTGACCCTGAGACCTGGAAAGTGTTGAAGAAGCAGGTTCGTGCAACTAATGATGGGTTCTAGTTACAATTTACATTCAAGCGTAGCTCTGCCCACCCATCCCCAAAGCCAAACACTGGGTTTAAACAGTTTTGTTTCAGGACACCTCTAGGAGCAATTTGCTGTGGCTGTGTCAACCTGCTGTGCAGAACTTTGTCCCCCAGACCAAATTTTTTGAATATTTCATAGCTTTCTCACCGCCTGGAATCGCACGTTTGCTGTCAAAGCCACCGCTCGCTGTTCCTGCTTCATCTCTTAGCAGCCTTCTCACCGTCTCTGTTCCCTGCGTTGACTGTGGTACTGATGAGTTCAATAAATTCCCCTTGAAATCAATGGCAAATACACATTCCTTCCGTCTGAAGGCTCATTTGACCTAATGTGACATCATCGTTATGAATAAGACTGTGCTGTACTTTTAGAAATGGGATATATTAAGAAATCTTGCCCATTGAAATGCAAGGCCCTGGAGGCTGGGTCCAGTTAGGTTTCACTCTTAATTGAAAGTATTTGGTTTCTGGGGTTGAAGCCAAGCCCTGCATTGGATATTGGGACTCCCGGGCTCTCCCAGGAGGAGAGCAGGGTGTCTCAGCATGGGATTTGGACCTGCAGCCCTGGGGAGCAGAGAGCTGCTGGCAGCCAGGGTGGCATGAGCTTGGGCTGGCCCGGAGCAAGGGGCCGGAAGGGGCTGTGCTCTGCATGCACTGCAATCCCACAAGCAAGCCTGGGATCCAGAACTCTTTCACAGAGGCCAGCAAAGAACACCCCTTTTCTTGGTCAAAAGCTTTCACAGCTTCCTTCCCCTGCCTTCGGTGACCCCCGTTTGCAGCTGGGGCAGAAATAATGCGAAGAAGAGCACCAATCAGTATGATGTGAGGGGCATCATCTGGGAGTGGGAAGAGCTGGATCATAGTCCAGGTTCCCAGGTCCTTTTATTTTATGTGAAACAGTCTCTGGAAATGGATCTGAACAGAACATGCTTTGAGTTTTCTGCAGCGTGGAGCCACTCACTGCTCTGGGCATGCTGCAGATAGTGAGGTGTTCCCAAGTCCTGCTGCTGACAGCAACCTGTTATACAGATTTCTAAGGCTAAAATGGAATAAAGTTTAATAGGTCTTTAATTTTGTGGGACCAATCTGAGACCGTTTGGGCTGGATTTTGCAGAGATGCGACAAGGCTACTGCTCTTGCCAGCTTTTTGCAGGGGGCTGCAGAAATTCCACCTTTTGCAGCTACCACCTCCTGCATTTTTGAAATGAGGCAAAATGAAAGATGAGATGACCAAGCTTGCTGGCTGCTTTTTGAAAATGTTGGGTTTTGTTTTCCCATCTGTCATTCCTATCCTTATAAAACTGAGCATCCAGTTTCATTGCCTTATGCCATTTTAGGTACTGTACCTAAAAAAATTAGCTGGGTTAGGTCCATACTCTCCCACCCCGAGGTGACTAGGTGTCTCTCTTGTCTCTGATAGGCTTTGAATTTGGTCCTGTAAATGCTAAATCATTGTCTTCTGTCATGCGGTAGGATCAATCTCTGCAGCTGGAAAATCTTCATTCTTTAAAATATTCTAACAAACCCAGGCAAAACCCTAGTTGTGGTGCCTGGACCTCCCACTGGTGTTAATGAGGATGGTGTGAACGGGGTGACTGTCACGATGTGGTGCAACAGAGCACTTGGTGGATTAACTCTGCATACATCATGTATTTCCACACATAATAGACATCTGCTCCAAAATTGCCAGCTCTCACCTTCTTTGCTTTGTTACTTGTGAGAGATGAAGTCAGCAGCTGAAATAAATTGCTGCATTCCTCCTGCCATGGGAGAAGAGGAAAGCCCCTCACTGAATGAATCCTTCTTAAGAATAATTTTTGTTTGGAGTGGTTTCTACTGTAAAGCGTTGAAGAACATTTTGCAAAATGGATGAGAAATACAAATTTTTGTTTAAGAGGAGAGTGTTTCTGTTAATACTGGTGTCAGTCTGCAGTAGCTGTCCTAAAGTCGGCACATGTAAGTCAGGCTAGCACCAATATAACTACAGACACACCTGAACCTGGTTTTCTTGAAAGCCTGATTGGGCCCAGCTGATTCTCAGTATTTCTAAAAAAATGTATTTTTTTTGCTTTAAAATCAGCAGCTAAAAGATTTAGTAAAACCCACAGATGCTGTATGACAGATCAGAACAAGAGGAGAAGACACCTAACCTGGTCATGAACACAGGGAGTATCTCCCTGCACATGCTGGAATTTGGCCAGGAATTGGCAATCTCTGATGGTACAAAATACCCCAGAAGCTTTCATTTGTTCACCCAGTTGGTACTCTTGGACCAAAAGCTGCATCTGCCTGGCTGCTTGTAATGGTAGGGGCCAATTTTATTTGGGTAACTTCATTGATTTCAGGGGAATTGTTTCTGATTTGTACTAGAATAAGTGGGAGCTTATTTAGGTTCTTTAATGTTCTTCCAGTTTAGCTCTTGGAATAACTTATATTTCATTATTATGTGTTTATGTAATTAGTGCAATTATATCAAATTATATAATTGGTACAATTACTTGGACTCATGTAACCACTGCATATAGCATTCCATGCTGTAAAATCTTTTACGCTGGAAAAAAAAAAAGTCAATATTACATGGGAATCTTAATTTGTTTTTAAATTCCAGTATCAAATTTAGGGCCTGACCACATGCAAGGAACTTATGGTTCACATCAGTGGAACCTCTCTGAGCAGGCAGCTTGCAGCCTTCATCATAGATATTGGGTTTTTAATCTGATTTGGCCAATTCTATTCAACAGAGGCCCTCCTTGAATGTGTGCAGCTCTAACCAGTCTTCCTTGTACAAAGCAGAGATGTCAAGTTTTGACACACACACCATACAACCTGAGAGATGTCTGAAGCCGTCAGAGACCTTAGATATGCATACAGCTTCCTTATACTTGATCAGATTTACCATCTTTGTGATCTGCTACTGAGAATTTTAAGCCAATACTTTTATTAAATTCATGGGCTTCGTCTTTGTGGTTCTTGAAAGTTGGTGTTTTATTTTTTCCCCCACTATAATTTGCTTTCACAATTTTACATTGTTGTGAAAGCTTGGAAACAGAGGGGTTAGGGTAAGAGTCTGTTGTGTGCAAAGTCAAAGTTGGCCTATCCATCAAAACAAAAAAAAGAGCAAGAAGAAAACCTGAGAGGTTTTCCTTATTGATTTCCTTAAATTAGAGGTCACCAACAAGGAAGACCCAGGACGCACAGCTCCCAGCTGTGGTTGCTGGCTACCTGATGGACCTCTCCTAGAGAAAGGATCAGTCCTCCAAGGTGCCGAGCTGTTCAATCTCTTGCCTGGCCCAAATGTGATCACTGAATCTAGCTGTGAAGTGCACAGCCCCCAGGTGAGACACAGCTCTACCTAATGACAGTTCTGCGGAGCCTGACTGCTGCCTGCTCCTTCTCACTTCGGACCTGCTGTTGGAGAGGGTACACCTCCTGGTGCGTCATCCTGCAGACTGGCCTCTGAAATCAGGCTGGGAGAGCCAGCCACAGCCTACTACAGTACAGCCATTTTAGGGCTGCAGCTAGTGCTGCCTCGCTGCTTTCCTCCAGCTGGTAAGTGTACTCAGTGCCTGTTATTTTTATCTTGAGCTTTTGCTTTGTTTTTGAGGATAATTGCACGTTATTGCTGCAATATGTTATAATAAGTGCTATGAAGATGACTATTGTATCCAAGGGGAAAGAAGATGTGGCTGGGGAGTGAACTTAAACCTATGTGTCAGCAAAACAAACACGCCGTGTTTGGGCTGTGTCAGTCGAGTGGTACCAAAGTGGCATTTAAGTTTGCCCAAGTGGAGGCTGCAGGGGTGATTTCGTCCCCCTTTTCGTGTTAGACGGAGCGGCTTGTGCCCGTTCCCACAGAACAGTTTGTCACAAGCTGCGGAAAAGCTGCAGTGGCCACGCTTTCCTGCGGCCAGAGCTTACCTCCTCGCTTGGGTGATGGGGGAGCCAGTCCTGGGCAGCGCAGCAGGAGCAAGGTAGGAGAGGTGGATGCTGAAGCAACATCCAGTTGAGGATAAAGGGTTATAAGTGCTACCAGATCTGGTTCCTGTGAGCTGCAGCAGACCGGGTTCTTGGACTTTTGGACCCTCCTGTCCCCATCGCCTGTTCATTGTGTTCTATGTAATCAGGTTTGGTCTCTTATGGCTTGTTTTTGGGTCAGGTTTTGGAACTGACCCACAGCTGTAGGACTCCAAGCTTAAAAAAAAATAATTCAGGACCTTGTAAATTAAGGCCTAGGGCTCTTGTGAAGGGAAACAAACAACTCTTATCTATCTTAATGAGAGCCATATATGTGTATTCTGTATCCAATTGTATGAATTATCTTTAGCAGTGATACTTTGTAAGACCATGTAATTTATGAGGTTGTTATTGGTGACTCATAAGTATTTATTTACGTCTTACATGCATTGTGTATGTTTGGCTTGATTGGGGTGGCGTGTTTGCATGGGGGAGCATGTATTTTATGTGTCAACACACACAAACAAGAAAAGCAAGGCTTTCTCTAAGCACATCGACTTCTGCCATGTTAACGCCTCTGTAATAAAATGTGTTTTGGGGGATCCTGATGATAGATTGGAGGTAGTGCAGTGTAGCTACCCGCTGTTTCGAGTAATTTCTTGACTTTTGGGTACCTCATCCAAAGTAAGTTGTCAAGTATGTGGTATGTAGGTGCCGTTGTGATGGCTGAAGAGAAGGCAGCCTGTTCTCAGATGTGGCTGTGCTCCAGCCCGCTCCACATCCAAGAGAGCACAGCAAACCACTTTGCTCAGCCTGTGTTTTGAAATTGTTCAGAAGCTGGTTTGGTCTTTAGCACAGTTTGCAGCAACCTTGAGGCTGCCTTTAGAATAGCTGCCAGGGTCCCCAGTACTGCTGTAAAAGCTGAGAAAGAGCCAGAATATCATAGTGTACTGGTCATGCATCCTGCATTGGGCCACGCTTCCTATACTGGGAGCTGCTGGGCAGAGTGGAGCCCACCTAGGCCTCTGTACCAAGTGTTTCTTATTAACTATGTGATAGGCACAGAGACTTAGGAATTAAGCTAGCTCTGTTTATATTAGCTGCACACCACAGTGGTCGAATCACTATGTTAACAGTGCATGACGTTGAATCAGGCAACGTATTTCATTTTATGGGTGGGTTCCCCTTACTTTGTTCTCATTTTCTCCACCTGTGCCCCCCCCAAGTTGTAGACATGTGAATCTTGGAGAACGTTGCTTCCAGACCACATCCCCTTGAACTGGGTTACTGCATCAGGCAGAGGAAGTAAAGCTGTGTTTAAGTTTTATCCTAAATGAAAGCTTTTTCTACTGTGTGTGCCACAAATAGATTTTTAATTATGGGAAGCACATGCTGTAAGTGCACCCCAGGATTTGATTCCATGCTTTGTCTGTCAAACTTGTGAACGTGCCAGCTCCTACACTAACCTTTTTCTTCAGCTTCACCAGTTAGCAGTTATAACTACAAAAGGAATGGCAAACCAGTCCATGTGCTGATGGCCACCAGTTTTCTGTCTCTAGCAGACTTTCTTGTGATGATGTTGAATATTATGATGATTCAGATGTGCTCTGTGACTTGCTGGGCTAAAAAATCTGTTAGTGTTAATGTAGGGCCAGATTCAGTTATTCACCCCTGTGGAAAGCAAATTCAAAATCCTACCAAATCAGAGTTCCCCAGTCAATTACAGTCATAAATAGGCTGCAACACTGCACAGAGCAAAGATCATAGTACTTTTGGTGCAATATCAGAGCCTAGCAGAAGATGCTGCAACTTCATGAGCTTCCATTCAGTTGCACCCATTTGCACCAGGTGTGAATTTATCCTGTTGGCTTGTAGAAAAAACCCTTGCTTTGGATCAGTCAGCAGCTGGGCTCCTGGTATTGTGCTCTCTGTGGCTGGTGATAGCAGCTATTGTTCTTTTCTGCAATATGTTTGTGGCATCAGGCATTATGACTCATGTCATACTACCATTGTGAGCCGTTTGTTTAATAATACAACCTCCGTATAGTGTCACTCTAGCGATGTTCTTAATTTGTTCTATTATTAACTTCTGTTTTGAAGTGTTTATACTTGTAATTTAGCTTTTCAAATTCTCACTGGATGTAAGCTGGTGTAAGAGGAAAAGGTTCATAAAGACATCTGAAAGAATCTGACAAATAATTTATTGGCCATACCTGATCAGAAGAGTGAGAAATGTATTTGTTTGAGTGGTTTTGGTTAGCAATGGATGGTGGTACAGGATTCTTCAACATCTAGAAAGGAATATGCTGGTGCTACCTCCACTCCCATAGGACTAGTTGGATTTAAATGTCAATGGTATCTTTTAATTTGACAAAGCAGGATGTTGGAAAAAAGGTAACTTGCCTTTTTCCTGTCAACCAATTTAGTAATTTGTTAGGGTTGTAGTTCTTTTAGACAGGGCTGTCTGCCTCCTATCTAGAGATCTTTGAAGCAATTTGTGCATCTCTGGCACTGTGCAGAAAATGAAGAACCTCCTTGGGTCCTACTTTCTGTCCACTGGCAGAAGAGAGGAGCAGGATCCAGCAAATATTTGGGCAGCAGATCTTCTGTTGAAGCTGTTGGAGTAGGAACCCTTAACCTATAAACAATGTGGGGTCAAGGAACATCAGAAAAGTTCTTTGTTGCTGTTGTTCTGTTGTCTTGTTTTGGTGGTTGGTTGGTTGTTTTTTTGGTTGGGTGGTTGTTTTTTTTTTGTTTGGTTTTTTTTTTGTTCGGTTGTTTTTTTGTTTTTTTTTTTTTCCTGTCTGATCAGCTTAGCTTCTCGCAATGTTGTTATACAATGACAACCCAGAGGTGTCTTTCTGGAAAACAGAAAAGTTCTGGAACATAAATGTAGCTCTCTTCTGTTCTGATGGGATGTCTGCAGTGACCCTTTATTGGGGCTCTGAGTAAATCTTGCCGTAATTGATAGAAACAGCTTTAAAAGAAAAGCAAAACAGATCATGAAGGAAAGAAAGAGCTGATAAAGCTTCTAGCATCAAGAGTGTGCATGTTGAAACACTCTCTAATTATGTATTTATCCAATCCAGTTAATACTACAGAGCTTGCAAAAAAAGCCCCATAATTAGGGGTTATGAAAATGTCTACATAGCAATAATATGGCACCTAAATATAGCATCTTTCCTCCTGAAGCACTTTACATCATTCGAGAACCATGGACTCAATTCACAGCTGGCATTCACAGGTGCAACCTTATTGATTTCAGTGGAATAATGCCATTTTTACCAGGGATGAATTTTGTCACAAATGGAAGTTTTATCTATCCTACAGGCTTGTAGGGCTGCCCATCACAATAGCATCTGTGTATCTTTCACATCAAATTAGTTGGCAATAGCAAAACCTTTAGCAGACTTCATGGAGTCTCTGCTACATCTGCCTTCTCATGCCGCAGAAATCTTTGCTCAGGCTAAACTTTTCCGTACTGTGTATTTTGGGGAGAGGGAGAGAACAACAGCTGACAGTAGCCAAGGTGTACGATGCTCTTTAAGTGGGTAAAGGTGGTTGTGGCCGTGAGTTTTGTTTAACATTTCAGCTGGAAGCTGATTTCGTGGTTGTAGTTTCTGGATTGAGAGTGCCAGGACTTTGGGACTTGTGTTGCTCAGAGCACACCTGGAAGCTCAGACGTGTGTTCCTGAATGTAGCAGGACCTGAGTTATGTATTAGTCATGGTATCCATCATTGGTGGGGTGAAAGAGCAGCACTGCACGTAATTTTATAACTGAATTTAAGACTGCTTCATACAATTAAAAAAATTGTAAGTGAACTTTGTCCAAACTGGAATTTGGCCAAGTTACCAGGGCTAAGGCTCAACATTGGAAAGTATTGCTAGACTCTCCTGTGTTGGAATAGGCCCTGGAGATTTTGGTCTACTTTTCTGCTGCTTTGCAGATTTCCTATAAAACTAAAGGCAAACCTTTTAGTGACTTCTTACTGCCTCTAACATGGGAAAGATAGTGTTTCCTGAGTGTGAAGTGAAAGGGCTGTACTGGGAGCTCAGAAGGAAAGGAAAAATAGGTGGTTTATACTTCAGCCACATTTGCCACTACCTTGAATAGCACAAGCAGCTCTGGACTGCTCACCTCAAACATGGCAGAACTTGGGACAGTTGAGCAAAAGAAAAAAATGCTGAACTGAACAGCTTGCATGTGAGGAATAACTGATTAGGCTGAAATTCCTCAGCCTGAAGAAGAGACATTGGTGGGGTAGGAGTGAGTTCTGCAAGGCAACAGCAGCAGTGAGATGGTGGGCAGGGATTGTTTGTTCTGTGGCAGTACATCAGTTAAGGTCATTAAATGAACGAGAAGAAGCCAGGCTCAATGCAAACAAAAGGAGATATTGTCACTGCAACTGGTGGTGGACACAAGGAATTTGCTGCCAAAGGTGGCTGTGGAGGCTAAAAGCTTATTAGGGTACAAAGGATGACTGGACAAGTTTGTGTAAAGAAACACATAGAGGATTACTAGGTAGCTAGAAACTGCATCTGGCTTAGGAAATACCTTGATCTGAAAGCAGCTGAAGGCTAGCAGAAATGTGAGAGAAATAGCATAAGTGCTTGCCTTGCTTCTACTGTTTTCTGGCTGTCTGGCTGCTGCAGGAGACTTGATGCTGGGCTAGATGGACCGGTATGGCCATTCTTCTGCTTATACTCGATGTGGCAACTCTGCTATCCAGGTTGTTGCAGCAGGCACATGCGGGTCATTGCTCCAGAAGTGCTATGTGCTCCAGTTCTCCTCCAGTTTCAACTGGGGAACTTGGTCTCATGTTGCCCGTGAAAGCTTGGGTTCAGATCCTCTGCAAAATGCATCTGGATGATGTTTTGTGCTGGAATACCAGCTTAGTATGAATGGAAAGGAGAGACTGTGGCGTACTGAAAATCAGCCCCACTTCCTATAATAACCGATTTTCCTTCGAGACTTCTCCGAAGCTTTACAAGACAGACCCTGCATAGCTCTGAAAGGATCGAGGAGCTGTAAAGTCTTATTGTGAAAGAGAATAAATTATATTGAGCAACTCCTACACGCACACATACGGGAGAAAAAATTTCACCTCCTCCCATAATATCAGATTGTTGATATTCCCTGCACAGAACTGTGGGGAATAAACAAATGCATTCATTAACATTTACCCAGTAAGGTGAACTGAGGACAGAATATCAGTCCAGATATCCAGGCTTATCTCTGAATTTCCTGGATTTTATGGGTTTAAGTCTGACTCTGAACAGGTCTTAAGGGCATTTTCTTGGTGGATTAGAAGGGTCTGTGTTTGGACAGTCCCATCTATAGTACCTATGGGATTGTACAAAGCCCCAGTTTTACTATTTGTATCTGTTTTTAAATCCTGCTATTCATTTACCCGAGTCAAACAGCTTTCAAACTGGAATTAAAGTTGGGTACATAGCATGAGGAGAGTACACATCTGGAAAGAGCTCGAAAGACTCAACCAACATTTCACAGACAATGTTGGAAAACAAACAAAAACCCCTCTGAAAATGTGGTCTGCAGATGGGTCTTTATATTCTCTTCCCCATTATTTTAACGGGGGGAATTTGTCTTTAACAGAAAGGCATTCGACACAGTAACAGCAGGAAAATGACTCAATGGGAGTAATTTTTCCAGGATATCTTTCTGTCTGGGTCAGAGCACAACTTCTGTGCCAAGAGACTCTGTTCCTCACGGGGTGGCTGCAGTGTTGGAAATGCCATCACCTTCCTTGGTGTCTTCTGCTGAAACAGCATTGTACGAAGTTGTAAATTTCTAGGGATACATCTCCAGCAGTGATTGCTGGTTTGGGGCTCTACTGTGGGTTTGCCCAATTTGCCACAGAAAGCGTCGCGTGGCTCGGGCGGCCAATCCCAGCTCCAAAGATGGTGTGCTTGTTGCAAGCTTGTGC
Source organism: Leptosomus discolor (assembly GCF_034619465.1). NCBI lineage: Eukaryota > Metazoa > Chordata > Aves > Leptosomiformes > Leptosomidae > Leptosomus > Leptosomus discolor. The sequence continues at coordinate 14,187,498 of NC_141395.1, read as the reverse complement.
CAAGCCATCTGTAAGATTTGTCAGATAAATGTGACTAGCGAAGTGGCACTCGTGAGCAGATGAAGGGAAATTCCCTAGGGGATCCTTTATTCGCTCGTCATTAGCAGGAGAGGCAGTGGGAAAACTCATTGTTTAGCTGTTCAAAACACTGGCGAACATTTGATACCGAATAATCTTTAATGGGGGCTGGCGGGGGGAGGATGTCAAACATGCCTTGCATAGCCCAGACTCTGTGCTGGAGGCAAAGTATCATGTTCTGCACATCAGGCTTACCTTGGTGAAGAAGGGTAAGGATATCTGTGTTCTTGAGTTTTGTATTTTGCCTCAAAACCACCTCACCTCTCTGGGTTAGCCTTATTCAAAGTGAGCTGAGGCATGGAGCAGCCTGGAGGTGCATTTCTACTGTTTACCTATGTGTATCCCTGTTCTTAAATGGAAAATAAAATCTGCCCCTGCTGTGAGAAAGTACTACCTGCTCACGGGCTTTTTGGTGGCAGCTTTTCAGGGAAGACTGAATCTTGTCTGCTCTAGTCATGAGGCTGACTTAGATGTGATGATTCGCGGAGCAAACTTACTGAGCTCTGCTGCCGATTTTTTTTTTTTTTTTTTCCCGTGAGCTTAAGTGGGCCCACAGTCCATACTGACAAGAAACAGGTCGCTAGACTCGTATGTTCTCCGTAGAACTCCTTTGGTGCAACTCACTTTGCTGCACCAAAGGGAATTTTTAGTCTTGCAAGTGAATAACCTAAGCTCCCACGACTGTCTTCCCCAGGCCAGATGCTTTAGGCAAAGCCCTTGGTTCTTTTTAACTTTTGTGGTGGGACATACAAGTTTTGTGGCATCTCAATTTATGTGCTGACGAGGGCATGTGTGGCACAGAGTATCCTGATCCTGTTGCTATCAGTCCTATTACTCATTCAAATTCCACTTATACTTAGGTTTTATAATTAGCTTGGAAATGAATGGAAACATCATCCTGCTGAAAGAGACAACATTCTAGTTGCACCAGCTAGGGTATTTTCCTTCCAGCAAGGATTGGGTGAGGGGACTAAGCTGCATTCGGGGAATAGGAGAGAGGGGCTTGCAGTATTTCCAGTTCCCCAAACTCTGCCATGAGCTGGAGAGCAGTACAGGTCTTGTCTCCGGGGAGGTTGACTCAGTGGAGAGTTGGCGAAGGGGACATAGGAAGAGAGTTTTTCCCGTACTGAATCGCACAAAACTATTCACCCAAAAGGCTTGCTGGTGTAGGGTACTGTGAAAGATTCAGGTATTACCTTCCCCCGCTTCTTCACATAAGTCAAAATGAAAACCAAACCAACCAATCTGGAAAACCATTGTCCCATAGAAACTGTCCCAAATCCACATTCAGCAGCTTCAGTATGTGGGCAGACTTTCAAAAGCTGAACCCCTCTGCAGTTCCACTAAACTTGAGGAAGACATGAAGCAATATCTGACTTCCAATGGTAATATGTGAAATGTAAAACCTTGTCAGTGAATAGGTTGTTTGCCAGATGCAGCAGGTTTTGTGAGTGAAAAGGTATTTGTGAATTTGGGTTGAATGCACTGGATAGCTAGAAAAATGAGGATATACCAACAGCTCCAGACCTTGCTTCAGCTTTTGTGTAAACAGATGAACTTCTGCTGACTCCAATACAGTGTTACTTGCTTGCATGAGATTGGTCTTTTTTTATACAGGAGAAACTCACATCACAAGAAATCTTTGATGTTTTAATGTGTCCTGGCATATCGATGGATACATCCAGTGGAGAAGAACAACAATCTGGGACACTTGGTCTGCGTTTGTGCTTTGCTGGAGATTTGCTGTGTAACCTCGAGCAAATCTATTAATCTCCCAGTACCTCAATTCCCCAAATGCAAAATGGAGATAATAAAACATAACTCCCTTAGCAGGGTAAACACATTAAAAAATGCACTTAAAAGCAGTTGGGTACTAGATTAATGGAGACCTATATCTTGTGGGGAAGATTTGTTGTATTATAAATAATACGTCTTCACAATTATTCCATTTAGTCTGCCTTGAAGCCTTCAAAGACATACCACGCAAATGTTTACTGGCAGCATGTTTCCCCCCTTTTATTGGCCAACAACATGTTTAGACCAGACTTTGCTGTGGCAAAGTATTTCGGCACATTGCACATGGCAAATGGCTCTTTTACTGTAAAAGTACATTATTATTTTTTTTCAGAGAATACCCCAAATAATGCTGTACTCAGCAAAAGCCTGTGCACCTGGAATAGCTGTCTCTGAGCAGATTTTCCTTGCAAAATGTTCAGCGTGCTTCTGCCTAGAGCTTTCAACTGAAATGGAGAATGAAGGAGATCTGGTGGGTACCAAGGACAAGCTTTTTAAGGGCAAGTTAACTTTGCAAATAACCTGAAAGGACTTGGGTATGTCTCAGTCAGCTAAGCAATGCTGGTGCCAGGATGTCCTAGACAAAAAAGCCAGTGTTGCAGAGCACGGTTGAATTACCTAGGGTACAAAGTAGGGGTCTGCGGGACTCCCACTACAATATTAGTGCAGAGGAGCTATTCAAGCCATTAGACCACCCACTGTTTTAGCGGTGTTACTTAGCTTCCCTGTGCTCTGTAATTACTCTTGTCACATTACTGAGGATAACAGAGAAATATTGCAAGGATTTGCCTTGAACTTGGAGTGTTGAGGCTTATGTAAGGGAGGAAAAAGGGCTACACAGACTAAAATGAAGGGTGTGATTCTTATCCCACTTGTGCTAGTTTTATGCTGGTTTTGCCTCTGCTGGAGTAACTCCTCTTTAATGTTGATGTAATGGGTTCAGAAGCAGGCCTCTGTGTGTCTGTGAAACATCTTTGCTCGCGTAAAAGGTGTGTATGAGGGTATTTTGAGGAAAGCAGCAACATGGAATTGGCATTTGCTTCATCTCAGATAAGAATTTTTTTTTTTTCCTCATACAGTGAAAAGCCACCATGATGTGAAGAAAAGTGAAAGCTTTGTTTCTGTGATTAGGTCATCAAATAGAGAATTGAATTTGCTCAGGTGCCTTTCTCATGGGGATGTTCCTCAAGAACTGATGATGGCAGAGATGTGCTGTCACACCCTCTGCTGCAGGCTGCTGGAGATGGGGGAGCAAACTTGCTGGTGTGTGAGACCTTTCATACTCCTGCCTCTAGAAATGAGGGGAAAAAAGTGTAATAAAACTGTGGTAACTCCAGTGACAGAGACAACCCTAGATCTGTTTTTGCTGTAACAGCTCAGAAGGTCTCATACCGCCAACTAAGAAGCATTGGGTGCCAGGAGGGTTTTATTTTAACTTCTGCCCTGCAGCATAGGAACTATTAAATTGAGGGTTTTCCTGGTGTCTTCTTTTTTGACAGCAATGTAATGTTTTTGGGTGAAAGGCACCATGCAAGAACAGCAGGGGCACAAAAATATGAAAACCCCTAAGAAGAATACCTGGAGATGAAGATTAGCTGGGAGGAGAGGTAGCCTTGCAGACAGGGCTTCCATGTCAAGCATTAGCACCTGACAGTCCTCCTGATCTGATGCTAACAGAAACCACAGCAATGTTTATTTTAATCTCTGGCAAACATCTATGCATTAGGTAAGAATGAAAAGTTGATCTCATGCTTGGGAGGAGTTTGGGAAGAGGAGTACGTGCTACTCGGCCGTACTCCAAGCAGTGCTGGCCAGTCATTCCAGTAGGCGATGCTGGGCATAGTGGGAGTGCTCCTGGTCTCTCACAGGCTGCGTGTACTGCAGTGAGCATAGCTCTGAGCCTCTCTGCAGCCTAATCTGTGGTCTGTGTGGGCTGTATTAGAGGAACGTGTATGAGGGCTGAGGACTGCTGTGTCTGACCCCTGAATGGGGTGCTATCACCAAGAAGGTAGCATTAACTTGTGGGTACCCATGTGTGCTGCCGGGATGGCACTTCTGGTTACAGAGTGTGTTAGTGTTTATTCCACAGCAAAACAAAAGCAGCCTAACAATTGTTCTTTAATAAAGGGAAGAGGAATATTTGCTTTATTTCCACAGTCCATTGTGGAGAGGCCCATGGAGAGAAACTAGGTAGGAGCAGGTACCCCAGCACTGGGGATTTATCTCCCAGTGGCGGTAAACTGGAGGTCAAATTTTTTGTATTGCGTGACTGCTGCTGTTGCTGCTATACGCTCTAGTGAAAAACATTTATTTTTCCTCTGTATCTCAGGTATCCTAACACATCTTGGTGTCTACAGGTTAACAAAATCTCTATTTTACTGGAAAATGTTACAAATTACTCTAGACAGTCCTTTGATGATACTGTGACTGTACTTTCTATTGTGGTTCAGATTACCTCCATTAGTAGTGTCTCATGCTTTCTTCAGTCAAATTGTTTACAAATATGTGTTGGTTTTAATCGTGTTTGGGACAAGAAATTATATAATGCAAGGTCATTTATTCTTCTATCTTGTGATAATCTGTTACCTAGACTAGCAGACAACAAAGGAAAAAATGGTAGCGCCAATCTACTATGTGTCACTGTAAGTATATATAGCACCCATGCACAGTTGGGAGTATATATTATTGACACTGCCATGGTGTGAGGGGACCTTATTGCTCTAGGCACTACACAAGCAAACAGCAAAATATGGTGCCTTCCCAAAGAGCTTATGGACAAAATGCGGTTAATGATCAATTGATCTTTGCAGCAGAATCCTGTAGGGGAGGAGTGGATCAAAGCTGCATAAGTAAAATGATGACACACACAATAATGACACATATTCATCCTACTGACATTGTAAGAGGGTCCATGTTACACTTGTGCAGGAGTTTGGGGAAGGCTGTGTTTTAGATTATTTGGGAAGAATCTGCAAGTACTACTTAGTGTGAATAAGAGGACCTAGAATGATGAAGTTAAGGTCTACTTAAACGCCAGTGGATCAGACAGAAAAGGTGGCCCAAAATGGTTGGTACAAGAGGCAGCAAGGATCATTTCAGAGAAGACTAAAAGAGTGTTTCTACCCATGCTGAGCTTCCTTACCCATAGAGACAAGCCAGCCAGAGGCTGAGACTTTTGCTTGGTGCAACGGAGAGGCTGCTGGGGAAGTTACGCTGCTAGAACTGGGTGTACATCTTGTGCCATCATCCTGCAGTGAGGAGAGGCAGTGAAGGCCCAGGCAATCCTCCTTCCTAGAAACTGGAACTTGGAAGAGGCAAGATAGAAAGAAGGGGAAAAGAGTGGAAGTGATTAAAGAGGACCAGTGTCGTGGGGACTGCGGGAGGACAAGGCTTTCAGAAGAGAAATGCAGATCTGTGGTTGTGCAGGCATTGATGACTGTTCAGGGCTGAGGGTGGGAAGACTGAAGTTCATGTTTCCCTAGGAAAGGTGCTCCAAGACTCAAACTCCTACCTTTCAGAGTTGCGGAGTGAAGGAGGGGGTTGCAAGATGATGAAACCAAACTGCGTCTTTGCCTTTTTTTTTTTTTTTGGGGGGGGGGGAGGGAGGTGGGGAGAGGAGAGGAATGGTGCAGTGGCATGGAAAGAATGTATGGAGGCAAAGTTGAAGGAGTAGGAAGTAAGGCTCATTTGCTTTGGAGGAGCAAAGCTGGCCCTAGAGGAAATGACAAAGCAAGAGAGCAAGTATGGAGACAAAAATAAAAATCCCATTCACTATAAGGTGGAGAGGAGGCCTTTGGAGAACATGTAGTGGAGGTGGCCTGCATCTAAGGAAAGGAGTGCGATGGAGGTGTGACCAGGCCAAAGAGATTGAGTTAAAGCAGGAAACACAGCTTGTGACTACACTAAAATAAATATTTGGTATTTTGCTTTTTTCTCTCTCCCAGATTTTACACACATATTTTGTAGGGACTATAAAATATTTTGAAAGACATTGTTGGGAAACAGTAGTAATTTCAGTAGGTAAAGAAACAATTTAACATATTTGGTGATGATTTTTAACTATTTGTTTCAGGTCAGAATTTGAGGAAGAGTTGTGAAACCTCAACCTGCATTTCTCATTTTAGCAAGAATATGTGAGTTTCTTTGTATGAATAGGATAGAGCTTAACACTTAAATAGGCACAGAAAGCAGGGAATGGAGACTAAAAATGCAGATTAAATAGATTCAATATGAATCAAATGGATTCAGATGTGAAATCTGCAAATGCAATCTACTGCAGTGTAAATCGGGTTTACTTCCATTTCCCAAATTTGAAGTGCACCTGAAAAACATTAGCCTAAATAGAAATATGCATCTGTACAAAGCCTCTTGCCAGAGTTTAAAAATTAATTTTAAGTTAAATTAGTGCAGCTTTTAGTTACAAACAAAAGACGTATGTTGGAGTGAAAACTGAACTCAGATTTCTGGACTTCCAATAGAGTGCGTATACCACAAGCCCACTGCTTACAGTATGAAAATCAGTGCAACAGTGGCAGATGCAGAGCACAGTGGCATAGGATGGTGTTAATTTTTTGATCTTTGTCAGGCAATATCCTACTGTAAGAACTGCAGGTGGGGGGAGCTGAGAGAAGACTCTCTAGCCCTTGGAGTGCAGAAGGTTAGTGGTGAAGTACTTATGTTGTAGTACTTCAGGGAACTGAGCTTTCAATACCTTACAGATTATTGGTCTATAAATGGATGAATTTCCTTGTCATTCTTTCCTTTCCTTTCCTCATGGTGTAGAAAACCATGACTAGAAACATCACCTGCATCTGTGAATTGCCTTTTTTCCTCCCCTGCGGGCTGTGGGAGGCTCAGATCTTTCCACTGCAAAGTCGAGAGCTGATAATCCTCTGCAGGGTCATCAGAGCTGCTGAGGTGCCAGACTTTGGCTGCTCCCTTGGTCCTCATGAGTGCAGGTGCCCATTCTTCTTGCTTTAGGGGATGCTCTATTTGCACAGCCTTAATCAGCAGCACGTTACAGTTTTGGCCAGTGCAGTTTATGGTGGTGACATAGTATATTTATTTTTAATGTGGAATCGGCCCGTGCCTGATTGAACAATGCACAAATAAAAGATATGGAAATCAAAACTGGTTTGGCTTGCTGGCCAGCATAGACAAGAATAAAAAAAGAACAGCTGAACAATTCCAACAGGTAATTCTCAGTCTTTGGTGTGTGCTTAATTAAACTTCCACATGTCAGAGGGAGGAGAGAGCAAGACTTTTTCTAGTAGTATTGCATGCATTTTGGGAATGATGATTATGACTTGGAAACACTAATTCTCATACAAGATGTTCTTCTTTGACATTCTGGTTTTATGAATATTAAAATCTTTATCATCTGGTCAACAACTCCTGGTATTCATTTCAGAAAAAGCTGATATTTTCATATTGTTCTGTAGATGGGGATTACAGAGAAACTGCAGGATTGTGGAACAGTGTAGAGCAAGATTGTGAACAAAATAGGAAGCTGGACATAGTTCTCTGCTGTAATGAGTCTTGCTCAAAACTTTGGGTGAAATAAAAGGACTGTGATAACTACTTTCACAGGTCTGACCCTGTTGAAAAGCATCCAAGAAAGAATAAGTATCTTGCTATTTCTTGCTATGTGGGCAGGCGGCTTTCAGTATCTATCTCGGGGAAAGATTTCACTTGATGACAGAATTATTATTAAATCATGTATTCGGTTGCTGGGAGTTACCCCAGACTTGAAATTCAGTAGATAATAGGCTTTATGTTGCTGATAAAGTAACTGAATTTGCCTATATTGTCTCTGAAATAAATGGAACAAGCAAAGGGAATATCTAGTAAATGTTTTAAAGACCTTTTCTACCATACTTTTGGAAGCAAGCGAAAAATGAAACATTTCTCAGTGCTTGGCTGAGTGCAATGACATTTTGCTTGTTAAAGGGTTTAACTGCAGCAAAACAAATAGTCCAACTGCTCTGTCTCTGCTGGGGTAGAGAAGAATGTCTTGGGTCCTAAATGTGGTTGTGGACAGTACTCATAGGATACTCTAGGGATCCTGAACTGAAAAATGTTTGAGGCACAAACCTGGAACAAATAATAAAATCTCATTTTCACATTTTTTTCATACCTATTTTTCTGTTTCAAAGGTACCTAATAATGCAATGTGGTTGAAGTAGTGAGATCACTCCTTCCTCTCCCTAAGGAAAAAAAAAAAAAGATGATGCAAGGATGTTAATCATACTAGTTGTAGCAGAGGGCAACTATCTTCCCCTATGCTTGTTCCACGACATAAATAATTTTTCTGTGTGTCTTCAGGGAGGATTAAAAAGTCTACCGTTAAAGAGCAAGGAAGATATGGATGGTTTGATTTTGTCTTTCCCGCTGTTCCTCCCACCCAAGATAAAATGTTAGCAGCAAATTTATCTCTGTTATGTCTTCCATCCAAGTCAGCTTGGGTCTCTGTTTCAGACTGTTCGGTATTTGATAATTCCCATTTAAACCAAAGCTCCAGTTAGCTTCTGACTGTAATAGCTGTCAAGGTGTAAAATACACAGCCTCCATGCAAGCACTGCCTAATTGTTAAGTAATTCATGGTATAGGCCTTCAGCTGTGATTGCAAATCAAAGTGATAACATGAGAAATCACTACAGTGAACACTGAGCCATCATTATCTTTCAAAAATCAAGAATCTCGCAAGCAGTTGCTCTTGCTAGAGACAGGGAGGGGGGAAAGGCTCTGGCCAAGCTAAATCCATTGCAGAATTCAAAGGAATTCTCAGGGAAAATGATTAGATGTTTTGTTTTTCCAGGCATTGCTGTAATGGATTTTGTCTTGGAATAGAAAATGGAGGTCATACTGAGAAAAGGAAGATGTTTCTTTCTTTCTTTTATGTGGTCAAATGTGGAAGCCTTCCAAATTTGGGGAAAATACAGTAATAAATCTGCAGCCACCTAGAATTATGTGGTGTTACAAGTGAAGACAGCTCCAAACTTTGTTCCTGCAGCAGGAACAAAACTCGGTTCACCCACCACGAATCCACTACAGCCTGAGCTCATCTCTATGGGCTGCTCATACCAGCACCCCGAGGCAGAGCTGGGCTGCTTGATCCCCTGCCTTCCAGTGCATCGCTGCCTGCAGCAGATGTTTTTGGTACAGTTACACCATGGCTTTTACAAATGAGTATTGCCCGTACTGTAATTAACATCTGTGACAGTCAAATTCAGAGGTCCCACAGGACTGGGTGCACCTCATGGACTCCTGAATCCCTATCTATGGCAGGCAGCCGCACCAGTTGACTTCAAGAGGGGAATTGACATGAAAATTGGTCTGGTTTCTTACCTCCACTGCTCTTCAAAAACTGTTCAGGTGTGTCATCTGTCTGTTTGTTAAGCAGTGGCTGCTTCCCTTGGTGAGGTCCCCCTCTTCAGTGCCGTGCTCAGGCCTGGGAGAGCACCTTTGCTTTCTGGTAACCTCTCCTTTATGTCTCTCTTGCATGCTTAATACTGTCAATTCATTGCATTATTTTTTTTTTTTTCCTCCTCTTTCTTAGGGATTTTCTGCCCATTTTCTCTGTGTTGCCAAGTGGTTCTGTGTTGTAGCTCGTTAACTGCCAGTGTGTTGGTGTTGCATATGGTAAAAAAGTGTAGCTGGCAACGTAGTATCACCTCCGCAAAAGAAAAAGATGAGAAGCCCTGATGAATTCAGCCCTGAAGCTGCTCCCACAGGGACCGTCAGGGGCAAGGACTCTAACGGGTACAATTAATTAGGGACGCTGCATGGCTGGGGAGCCTGATGCACGGGGCTGAGGTTGAGCAAACTTTTGGCTGCGTGTTGAATGTCGTGCTTTGCCACCAGGGATTTTAAATGTTGAGGTTAAACGTTGTTGCTGGAAACTCTCTGGGAAATGGGGGACTCCAGAGGGAGCAAAACAGGTAATGAGGGCAGAAAGCAAACTGTTCCAGAGCTGGTGTGAGAGGGGAGGGGGGGATGATTGCTTCCTGCTTAGGAGAAAACAAGCCCCCCAAAACAGAGGTTGTTTTCCTCTGTGGGTACCAGGCGGGGAGAGGAGCAGAAGCCTGTGGAGGAGAGGGGCTGGAGGAGGAGGAGGGGGAGGTGGGGTGAGCAGGGCCCAGCCTGGCAGGCGGTGGATGTGCCAGCGCCTCGGGTTGTCGTTTGCACCTCGGTCACGTGCGTGGAAAACATTGCCGCTGTTGTAGCTGGGTACCGCTCGCTGTGCGTGGGTGCAAATGGCAAGGCGAGATGTGGGACGGAGCAGAGCTGGGCCCAGCTGCTTCTGTTTATGCTCCGCGGGAGGGAAGCAGACGTACAGAGCGACTGCGGCTTGCCGAAAGTCAGCCGGGGGCTGGTGTCCGTGGGGAGGCTGGTGTGGACCAGAAGGTCCATGAGGTCCCCAGCCTCCATGGGCAGGCTGTCCAGAGCCTTCCCGCTGAGCCTGCTTGTTCTCCCCTGGTCAGACCCTGGTGCTCGGCCATGGGACTTGTTTCACTTGTGACTCACTGCTCATCCTCATCCTCAGCAGTTCAACCCTCAGCCCTCCTTGCTGTGTTCTGGAGGCCCTGGCAGAGTTCAGATTCATGGGTTTTTTTCCTCTTTTTTTCCATCTTGAAAACAATAGCAAAATTCCTGAAAAGGGGTTGAGCGTGTGCATGCATGCTGGTGTGTTTGGGGAGGGAGGCAACTGAAATTGAGAAGTCATGGTGAAGGGAGGCAGCCCAGGGCCTGGCGTGTTGGTCTTCTGCTTGCACCAGTGGTCCTTGTGAGGCCATCAAGGCATTGTGGAATTGTGCCACAAACTCCAATTCCACCACATTTCTATTTTCAAGCCTTCCTCTCTATCCCTGAGGATCATAAACAAACAAACAAAAAGATAAAAATTCATCCCACATAGTCAGTGGTTGCAGGAGCTGTGGTCTGAAGATGGTCTTGGTGGTGTCATGGTGGAAGCACAGTGCACCTGGATTGGACATGCAAGGAAAGGGGAGAGACCTGATCTCTCTCGGTTTTGCTTCTCTTCGTTTCAAATTTGAATAGGACACGTGGCTCCTGACACATGTTGTCTAACCAGCTTCGGTTTATGTGCTACTTCAGTCAGGAAATTAATCAGGAAAAAAGATAAGGGAACATTATGCTATTCAGAGTAAATCACCGCGTTACACAATGCTGCTCCCATTGCCTAGGTAAAGCTGTTTAAGAAAATGGGCTGGCTTGAGGGCTTCCTTCTGATTGTCTAATTAAACTTCCAACCTTTGCAATTATGAAAATAACCATGTGGTTAGAACTACTTGTATATGCTATAGGTAACTCTTGAACTAGCTAGAAAGAGACTAAGGTATTTGCCTCAATCTTATTCTCAGATTTCTCTTTTTTTTTTTTTTTTTTTAATGGACTTTGGGTTTTTTCTAAAGATACTATTTCAATGTAGAGTAGCACAAACTCATAAATGCAACTGCTGATGGTTGAAACTAGAGGTCCACTTGTTGCAACACCCTGTTTGCAGCAACGCCCAGTTAAAAAAAATGCTTCTGAGGAAAGTGCAAGAAGACTGGTCACATGTGCAAACCGGGTGGGTCTTTGTAGCCCCAGCAATTAACTTCCATTTTAAAACCTTTCATTCAATCATAGTCAAGCAATTGTAAGATAATGCCTTGTGGCAGAGAGTTCCACTGGTTAACTGTGTGCTGTGTTAATGCTTTCTTCTATTTTCATGTTTGCTGGCCTGCAGATGTGCTTCCTGTGCTATTATACGGGAAGATAAAGTTGAAAATGTACAGGTTTGGGTTTTTTTGTTTTGTTTTTTTTAGTCTGGGAACATTATGGCTCGTATTTGCAGTATCTGCAATTTTTAATACAGGTAATTAATCTATAATTCCCCAATACTGCCCTATTTATCTCATTTCAGTCAATCAAAGTCAACAAACTCCCTTAGGATGGATATTTGTCCTAGTCTCATATAACTTTCTGTTTCCTCCCAGATCTGTAAATGTTGGAAGCAGCTGTCTGCCTGATCTCCTGGGGTACAGTCCTTCTCAGGTGAAGGTGACTCCATCTTTCACAGCACACCTGTGCACTGTGCAAGCAGCATGCTCTGCCTGCCATAGACAGGAAGGTTTTCATTACAGCAAGGCTACAGTTGCAAATATTAAAAATCTGGTCTTCAAAAGAATTGTCACTTCCCTCTTAACCCCCTGGTTCATCACTGTGGGTGACTGCATCAGATGAAGGACTGGTAGCAGAGGCTGTGTTGTCCCCGGTACATCGGAAATGGACTTCATGCCACTCAGTGTTTCTTGTCAGGCTCTGTTAGCACCTTATCCTCAGCTTTTGTTGATATAAGTGAGCGCATCCCTTTGTTAGCTTGCTTGTGCCTTATAATGTCATCTTTTTTCCTCCTGTTTTATCTGATCCTCCTTATAAAAACAGAGCTACGTGATGCACAGCTGGATGCACTTTGAGAAATCTGCTGCTGCCTGAGTGCTACCTGTTCGTGTGCTCGGAGGGTGGTGCTGAGCTGAAGAATAGAATATGTCTTTTGTGATTGATCTGTCAGGCGGGTTTGATAGCGTGGAAAAAGTAGTAGGTGTTGTACATACAGAAACGTTCGGGCTTGGACTCTGTTTTCAGTCTGAAATATGAAGTGTGGTTGAAATTTGAAGGGAGAGAGGGACTTTGCATAAGCAAGTGGTAAGCACAGCTGAGTGGTTTGTCTGGTGTGTTCGAATGATTTTTTCGGTTTCTAATGTCGCTGGTTGCAGTGGGGACTGCAGCGTGGTAGCCCGTGGAGGTACTGACAGAAGCAGGGATCTGGTGGTGAAGGTGCGATACATGTGGTATTCAGCCATCACTCAATGCTTCACATTCTTGTGAGAAATCTGCTTTAATCTGGGTCTGGTTCCAACTGGCAGTGCATAACAACAAGGCTTTCCAGCCTTCTCCTCCCCCGGGGTTTCAGTCCTTAAAGATGCAGGTTCTGATAGCATGTTTTTTCTTTCCAAGCCAAAATTTAGATAAAAAATTGACAAGCACTTACACCCAGCAAAATATTTAACCTTACTGCCAGGCTGGAATTAGCCTTTGAGTTGCTTTCTGCTATTTCATGGTTAGTAGCACTACAGCAATCAGAAAGCAGCATAGCTACTTCACTCCTGTTCTCTTTGTGTCCAAGAGCTCAGTGAGGTCACCCTGTTGTCACTATGGCTTTTCTGAGATTTTTCTCTAGCAACTTTGGCAGCTGTTTCTTTTTCTTGTAACTTAAAGACCGCATTCTCATGAGGTCCCAGGAAGCAATAGGTAAGGGATTGCAGCCTCTTGGGACGCAGGTGTGGTCCTTGTTTCCACTCTCAAGATGTACAACTTCCACACAGTGGTGGTGGTTGCCAGGACCTGTTCTGTGACTGAGTAAGGCTACGTATGGATGAGAATATGCCTTCCCTGCATTATTTCAGGGTGACCTTAAGTAGTTTGACACCATTTTTCATGTATCTGGCAGAGTGAAGATAACGTAGACTAGTGATTACGTGTCTAGATGTGCACCCTATTGCAAGCTGTTTATGCCGCTAGCCACTGAAATGGCCTGTTGTCAGACTTTATTACGTGAAGTGTATGATATTGGGTAAAAATAGATTTTATATGCGAAGTCAATGCCTCAGTATCTTTAAATGAGGCTAACTCAGGCAAACGCACTTACTAGCCATAGCAACCAAACCAGGCTTGCTTTGCTCCAAAAGGCCAGTTTTTCACGTCCTTTTGCAGTTGATGTGGTCTATGGCTTTTGTCCTACAAAGAAGCCTCAGCAGTTCTCTCACTGGTGGGTTTTTTTTCTGTTTTTTTTTTTTGGTTTTTTTTTGTTGTTGTTTTTGTTTTTTGTTTGTTTGTTTTTTTTGTGGCCAGTATGGAATAGCTCTTCCCTGAGGACTTCTGAATTGTCACTGACAAGTCCCTCTTAATATATTTATCTGAAGCACTGTAAGAAATGCAGTCTCAGTGTCTGTATAATCCTATCTGGTATCAAAAAGCTCTTTGTAAGCTGAATGTAGGAGCAAGGCTGCCTTGTGCTGGTAGCTCCAAGTAGACCTTGTGGCAGTAACACTGGCCGTCACAGCCCAGTCTGTTCAAGGATGAAGGGATAAGTTTTTGGAAGGTTTTACAGGACCCCTTTGTTCAGTCTTGTGTTGCAGGGCCGCAGTGAGCATTGTAGGGTTCCACCTGCATTACCTTGTGAGTGCAGGTGCTGAATATGACCCCTGATACCAAGCATCAACTGTGGTGCGGCTGGGGTCTGACAGCTCAAATATTTCAATGTTGTGTAGTTTGCAAATTACACCGATGCTCGATTCTTTGCTGGTTTGGGACCTAAAAATCAGGTGAAGTTGTAGTGGACTGAGTTCCTAGGCAGAGGGACTCCAGGAGACCTCTGTACAGTCCTTGTTAGGATCTAGATGTATTGTTTTTGCATGAACTGCTCAGCCTTCTCCAAAGAGAAACTGTAGTCACTGTCTGTCTAAAGCACACTTGATTTAGGTTATTTTTCCATTTACTTTAATCATATTCTCAACCCATTTAACAAACAGACAAATGTGTAATGCTTGGGGCAGACCCAGTTCGCCTGTGGGAGAAATAGTTATTTTAAATAAAAACAGTCTGATTTTTCTGGAGGTGATGAAGACCCGCAATTCTGATTGACTAGTTCACCAATAGATAAAAATCAAAATATCATCAAACTTATCTATTTACAAATTGTCCAGGAGCAGATTGTGAAATTGTCAGGTTTGTCATGTAAAGTTATTCACTAATTTCTTCAGGGAATAATTAGATCATTAGACAAATATGCCATAGGCAATCTGTGTGGGAACTTGTGTAATTAACCAATCCAAAATGAGTGATAAATTGTATATCGGTAATTTTCACACTTAGCAATTTAAGATGTGTTAAGTAGTTTTGTCATCAAGTTAAGGAACAGAAACAATACATTGTGACTTATATAACTAATTAGCATTCCTGATTTTACAAACACAAACAATTTGGAATTTACCTTGGGCGACAGTTTGCTCATGTGAGGTAGGAGAATATTCATGAGTGCAGAACTTTGCACTCACTTTTTGCAAATGCTTCAACGTTAAAGAGGTCATAAATCTGGTTAATCAGAAATTTGCCTTTCAATTCTAACAAATGTTCATGGTATGTTACTAAGAAAAAAAAAAAGTCTCTTTTCTTTCCCTGATATTGGCTCAGCTTCTTATAAAATCCTTTTGACAGCACTTACTGAATCAGAATTGTGTTGTACTAAGGAATGGGCCTGTACACATTTTGGAAAATACTGTGTGATTCCTTTGTTCACTGGATTGTCGAATTTATGATGCAGAATTAAGTTATGACTTTCATTGTAAATGGGTTAAGGTGATGGGGGTGGGGGTGGGGAAGCAGAAGAATATAGTAATTTGGGAAGGTTCGGTTGAGAATGGAAGGACCTTATAGTGAACTTCCAATACCTGAAAAGGGCCTATAACAAGGCAGGGGAAGAGCTATTCACGAGGGTTTGCAGCGATAGGATGAGGAGTAATGATTTTAAGCTAGAAAAGGGCAGATTTAGGTTGGACTCTAGGAAAAAGTTTTTTAATATGAGGGTGGCGGATTGCTGGAACAGGTTGCCCAGAGAGGCAGTGGAAGCCCCATCCCTGGAGATGTTCAAGTTCAGGCTTGATGGGGCTCTGAGCAACCTGACCTGGTTAGAGACATCCCTGCTTATTGTAGGGGGGTTGGACTAGATGACCTTTAGAGGTCCCTTCCAAACAATACGTTCTATGATTCTATAAGTTATCACGAGAATTTAAACTGGGCACAAGGCTGGTTACCAAGTGGAAAGGCTGTGATAAGTGTGGTATAGGAGAGGTGTATGTAGCCAGGAGAGGTGTCATACCTCCATTGGTGAAGGTTTGGGGTGAATACCAAAAAAAAAAAAAAAGCTCTGGATGCTGCAATCCATTTAAGACCTTGGTATAGCCACCTAAGAAGGTGGGATATGCAATGGTAAACAGGGGAAAACATGATTTTGCTTGAAAGTTAAATATATATATGCATGCTTTATAAATATATGTATGTATGTCTGCATGCACACACACACCAGGAGAAGGAAGATGGAGCAGATGACCTCACAGTCCTCTTCCATACCTGAATTTGAGGTCCGCAAACCCCACAACTCTGCAAGTGTTTTAGGCACAAAACCTAAACTCTTCTCTCATCCTCTCCTTCTCTGCAGCATGTTTTAGGCACAGAGTGAGCTCATCAGTATAATATTAGGTCAAGCACTATGCAACGCTATGTGTGTATATAACAAGGTTGTGGTGGTGTGTGCAATCCAGGGCTAGTGATGATATCAAGGTCTCTGGGAAGAACAAGCAGCTGTCTGTTTTAATACATTATGCTGATACTACAGGAGCTGTTAATGGTCTCTGGTTTGCTTGGAACACGTAATTAAACACAGAAACAAATTAGTGACACTGTCCAGTTGCTTCAAGCCACCAAAAAAATCCACAAACCTACCTGACCTGTACCTTTTAAAGATCAGTGGGTTGGATTCTCATTTTCAGATTGAAAAAGATGTGTGAGAATGCCAGGATGCTTTTAGAATGAAGAGCATTGTGTATAGCCCATTAAAAATAAAAATTAAAAAAAAAAAAAACAACCAAAAAAACCACTGAACTACTGGAGAGTCAGCAGAGGGAGTGCGAGTTAGGAAGCCCCTCTTAATGTCTGAATGTCTGCAATGCAGGAGGAAAACAAAAAGACATGTGTAAGCTAGAATTGTGGGAAAGAAATAGACCTAAAATAAAATCTTTGATGATAAAGTCAAGGTGACAGCAGCAACACCCCTTGATGAAAGTTGTGATAGCCCTTGCCCTTGGAGGCATGTGAGCTTGATTGAATACGTGCTAGAAAATGTAATAAATTTTTCGAGGTTGCCTAAGCGCTTCCAACTCCTGTGATTTTATTATTCTTGCAATATTTTGTGCTCACACCCTCTAGTCCATCAAATCATAGTTACATTAAAATCCTTTGATTTTCTGTGGTTTTGACTCTTGAGTTTCTACTGAAAGGATGTGGAGTCTCAGTATTACTGAGATGGTTATGGAGTCAAGCTTAAATTGTGATTGGAGTGCATTTAATATGTGAAAAAGACATAAGGCAAATAACAAGATTCTTAGGGCTTGAAAAGTCATGATGGTGCTTAAATGCTTTGAGCTGGCAATGCTAGCACTACTTAAAATGCCATTTAATGAGAGTGCATTTCTGGGCAACTCCACAGAATCTGTTTTACCTCTGCATCTTGTAGGGTTTTTTCTTTTCAGCTACAGAGAAAATATGTAATAAAAAAGCCTGAAATGGTATTTTTGCATTTGTGTTTTTTTCCAATAATACACATCTATTCCATAGAGCTGTACTATGTTTTTTGGTCAGTTCAGGACTTTCTTCAGCCATAGCTATAGCTGACCAAGTCTTGAGACCAACCATTTTCTTGACTGTGTTTTAGCAGGATGACCGGGAGTGGCCTTAAAATTTAAATCAAGCTGTAGTTTTAATTAGGGAAAAACTTCTGTTTCTCAGTTCTAGAGGTAAGAAGCAATGCCATACTAGCTGGATGCTATTTAAAATAATCGAATGTGGTTTTGTCTTGTCTGGTGCTTCAGAAATGCATAGCATGACTGTTTTTACTTCCCAACAAATCTGCATCTATGTTGAAGATCAAAATGAAGATAAGTTGTTGTATAGGAGATACCTGTGGGCTACTTACATTTTTTTTCCTCAGTTTTGAATACTGTTCTTTAGCTGTAGAGTAATTTACTTTGATGTAGATGCTCGGAAAGAAATGTTCCTTGACATTAAGGGGGAAATGATGCTGAAAATCTTGGGGGGTTTGTTTGGTTTTGTTTATAATTAAAAAAAAAAAAAAAAAAAAAAACGCACAAAAAACCCCAACAAAATTATCTAACGTCCACTCTACTTTTGGCTGCCAAAGTTCATTCTTTGTAGGACACAGAAGTGAGGTTTTAACTGTATCTGTCTGGTGTGGGCTATTGTGCTAGTAACTCCTCATGCATTTTCAGTTTGTTTCTCTCCAGTATTATGTTATCCAGTTTATTTTCAGTGGGGTGTGTGTGGCGGTGGGGTTTTTTGTTGTGTTTTTTTTTTTTCTCCCCTCTCCCTTCTCCCCTTCCTAAACTTCTGTCAATGTGTTATGGTAATGTAGCTCTGCTTTCCACCCATGAGGTGCCTGCATTCATTGGTGGGTGATACGAATAAGTAAAACCTGTCTCTTAGTGCGCATTCACAAGAGTGTTGAACTGAGATTACACTGACATCTGAAATTCTGGCAGTTTGTAACTCCAAGTGCCTACACTTTGTAAATCTCAATCGCGTCCTTAGCAAGAAATGAAACAAAATCTACATTAAAGAGTATAAAATGTAAATTTAGAAAAGACTGTCACTCTCCCCCTTGGTCTTTGAGTGATTTAAGTCATTCCTTTGTCAACCGATCTAATGTGTTTTTACAGCGATAATGTCTGCTTAGTTTCCAACATCTGTGTGCTGGACAGAAACCGAGATTCCTAGATGTGTCTTGGGTGCACCGTATCTTCACCATAGCACAATGACATGTAGGCAAAACGCATAGTTTTATGCAACAAGTAAAAATGAGACTGGTTTGAACTGAGCATTGTTTGAAAGCTATGATGAAAGAAACTGACATCAGGCACAGGCTTATATGATTTTATCAAAACTGCCCTCTTACTTGAAGAAACTGGAAGCAAAGTGAGTCTGTGGTGCCATAACTGGCTCTGGTGCTGCCGACTCCTGGGGCAGGTCAGATGTGGGTGAGAGTGGCATGACTCAGGGCTCTTGCTGGCATGGGCTGAGTCACAGTGCCAAGTTCATGTGCCTTTCTGTTGCTTGCAAAATCTAAGATCTGTGACTATAGCCTCTCCTAAGAAGAGACTGATCCATGTCCTGGGTGAGTAGAGCAGAGACCTATGAAGAACAGAATATTTTCTCCTGATTTACCTGACAGACATCTCTTGCTGGTGATTGTCTCCATTGGGACTCCTTGAACATAGGAGGCTCCATCTAAACATGAGGAGGAACCTCTTTACTTTGAGGGTGGCAGAGCACTGGAACAGGCTGCCTAGAGAGGTTGTGGAGTCTCCATCCCTGGAGACATTCAAAACCCTCCTGGACAATGTCACGTGCAGCCTGCTCTAGGTGATCCTGCTCTGGTGGGGGGCTGGATAGATGATCTCCAGAGGTCCCTTCCAACCCCTATATAATTTTGTAATTCTGTGATACTTTAGGTCTGTTCATGCATTGAGTTTTGATGTGCCTTTAACTCTCATAACTGACCATGATCTGTTTCCTTGCCTTCATGCCTTCTCCATAGACATCTGCCACTTTCTTGTCCACCCCTATGTGCATTCACTTCAAAACTTTTTAGCAGCTGAAGTAGCCTTGACATTACTACATGCTGTGGGCTGCCTGTGAATATAGCTTTTTTTCTATTTAGAACAGGGGGAACCAGAAAGAGTTAGCTCCATGCCTCTGACCCTGAAAGCCCAGAGGCAAAGCAGGTACCTGAGACACAATTGTAACCCACAGAAGACTTTTTTTTTTTTTTCTGCCTTGTTGTTTTGTGAGGCTTGAGTTAACATTGCCGCAAGGGTCTTTCTCTGGTGTAGACCTTGGAAGCAAAGACTGTTCCCCAGCAAAGAGCTGATGAGCCTCAACATGTCAAACTGTTGACTACCATTTGCCCTCATACAGCATCACCTGCTAAGTAGGAAGGGAAAGTTCCAGCTACAAAATTATATGGTTATACAAATACAAAATGCTTCTTACAAAATAAGAATAATGTGCCAAAATAAACCACCGCTCTCTGTAGCGGAGAAATGGAGCAGCTGCTCTTGGGCAAGATGCGGGGTGTAACTGTAGATGCCAGAAGTCAACCTCCATGCTGGAGAGCAGCAATGGAGTAAGATGGTTTCTGTTGCGCAAACTATATGGTCTTTGAATAAGTATAGGGCTCTGCTACCCGATCTCACGCCACACTGAGGAGAGGTTGTGGGACGTGGCTGCTCTTGCTCTGCAGGCTCTGAGCTGGCCGGTTTCATGATACTGGTGTGCCTGTGGGCTTATGGAGGGGGAAATGGAGAGGGACCGATGGTGGTGGGGTCCAAACTCTGCCTGCAGTGGTGGCCATGGGTGTCTAAGATGGTGCAGGAGCAGAAAGCTAGGACAGGCCTTGATTGATGGTGGGGTCCAAGGCTCTCCTCTTGTTGTGGTGGAGATTGGCCTCAGGCTGTGTCCAGCTGATGTCTCCAGTGACTGTCCATCTTTGCTCAGTCACTCATTGTATTAATGACTTTTTTTCCCTTTTACACGTAGGAAACAAAGTAGGTAGCGATGCTGGCAATTTCAATGCAGCAGTCACAGATCTTCTGACTTCTCCATTCAGTGTCTCCCTGTAAAAGATTGCTTTGGGTCAACTGAAATGGACTTAATTATTCTTCTTCTGAATAAAAAATCGTCACAAGCAAAAGTTGCTTCTGGCCAAACCGGTGGCTTTCCCTTTTTGTTATCTGAGACTTTATTGATTTTTATTAGTAAAGGAAAAGGTAACATTTCAAATTAAACCCCATTTTGCTGTTTAACTGTTGCCCCCCAAACCCAGAACTTATTTGAAAGACTGAGAGAAGCAGTTTGACTTGTAGAAGTTGTTCTCAATACTTTCAATGTACAGATCCAAGTTTGATGTGCAATATCAAACCCTGTTGATCTGAAATAAATTGATAAATAAAACAGTTGTCAAGAATGTTGCCAAGCCTTCCTCATGTAGACTTCTGAGTGCCAGCTGCATTTGGTTCTTATTTTTAGGATTTCTCCATATTGGAACAGGTTTAAGCCTTAAAAATGAGGTCTGACATCTTGAAGACCAACATTATCATCTCTGGAAGCCTAGGCCAAAAGACAAGAGTTGCAAGATCACTGACTTGTGTAACAATACATTTTGTTATGTTTGAATAATAAAAATGCTGCAATTACTTTTAATTAAGCAAACCAAATTTTCAAGGATGGTCTACTGTTCTTTCCCAAATGAGAGGTTAAGTGGGCCAGCAGAATTTAATTTAATTGGCAGCATTCTGCTTCTAAGCTACTGCAGGTCACTTGCTGGCTGTGGTGGGTGGATAATCTGATCATCTAGACCAGAGGCTCTTGTAGTGGTGCCACCTGCACACCCACGGTCCTTCCCAAGCAGACTGGGTGGGAGGAGCACTCTTGTGCCTTTTTTTTTTTTTTTTCTTTGCAACGTGCAGCCAGAGCAAAGACCTGTGAGCTGTGCTCTCAGTTTTGGTGGTTTTGGGTCCTACTGCCTATATTTGAAGAAATATTTGACAGAGTGGCAGAACCTCCTGGATCTCTGTGCTGTTTTATCTTCTATCTTCTAGACTTGCACCTTGGCATAAGTGGTTCTATCTCTTGATCAGACCATGCAAGCTATGCCTTATGTTTTCAGGTGAGAAGTTACACAGTGCAAGGGGAAATACCATGGGCAAAGTGCTCAGCTAGTTTGGACAAAAAAGCGTTGTATTTGCTGAATACGTAGTACAAATTGTTTCTTGAGTTCTGGCCTCGTCTGAGCAAGTGCAACTGTCTTTGGAAACCCCACTGGTGCCTGTAGTCACCCACAGAACTATGAGTATTTTGCCAGCACATTCCATTTTGATTCAGAAAACTCAGAGGGGAGCTGGTGTTACAATCTAGGTACGTCAGCACTCTCTGCTGCTTACACTGAAGAAAGCTGCTTGTGGTTCAAGATCTGTGATCTGTGGGTCAGCCAACTGGGGTCATCTCTTTCTGTCAATCTTCTTCACCCACCAGATTGTTGTTTTCCAAGAATCTGTGAACTGATTCTCTGTGGGTTCAGGAGGGATCAGTTTGCGCTTATACTTTCTACAGGATAGGTGCAAGTGAAACCCTAGGTAGGACATTTAGCCTGTCTGCAATACCAGCCTTAAGGGCCATGGCAGAGTTTGAGAATAGGTAGAGTATGTAGCTGTTAGTTGATTTAAAGACCTTTAAAAAGAAAAAGTGGGAGGAAAAAACTGCACCCTTGTAATGGTTTATTTTTTGTCACTTCTTTCAGTCTGAGTTGGACCAGTGCTGCTTCATTGATCCATGTGAAGATTGTTGAGCCATACAAAGACCCTGCTGTCATGTTCCTGACAGATATTCTGTCATGTGTTCCTGCCCCACTAGTAAAATGTTATGCACAACACAGCCTTTCTTACACAGAATAGCCTTGGGCAAATGCACTCTACTAGTGCCTAACAGCCCATGGGATCTAATCTCTGCTCCCTTATTGACTGTTCATAACCTTTCTGTGCACTTCACGACTTTTCAGACTAATCCTTTTGCATACAATCATAGCAAATAAGAATTTGGGAACGGAGCACCAGCCAGGGCTGGGTCTGGAGACCCATGCATCTGCTCTGGTAAACCTACATTTCAGTTGCTTTTCCTCATTATTTTCAAGCAGCAAAGTGTCTGCGATGACTGAAACACAGGGAAAGGTCTAATGTGGTGTTGCCTATTTGCCAGTTAGAATAACCCTTTATTTTAACTTACTACGGACTGTACTTCCAGATTTTGGAGGACACTCTATGCGTGATCACTAAAGGTGACAGCAATGGAGCTTTATCATAGCTGGCTGTCTTCCTTGGATGACAGACTGTCCTATGTGCCAAGATCCAAGGAGAAGCTAGCAGAAGACTACCTGACGTTGAGTAGTAGTGCACTAGTTTCCAAATAACTGTGGATTTCTGTGGTCTGCTAGCGTTTGTTGATACGCCCAGAGAGCACCATGCCTTTCCTGAGCTGCAGTGGGAGGGGCTTATTCTGTGGACGTGATGATTTGGTATTTCCCATGGGATGGTCCACTTGGGGCCATGTTTGCCAAAAGTCCTGTGAGGTCCTGGAGTAATTACTGTTATGGAGATAATTTTAGAGTGAAGCGGGTGCTGTGAGGTGACATTTGAGGTTGGGTGGAGTTGAGATACCTAATTAATTGCTACAGTTAATTAAATCCACCTCTGAAAGTGGAGAGGGGTGGAGATGCTGGCTGAGAAGGCCTGGGAGTGCAGCAAGTGCAGCATTGCAAACTGTGCTCAGGTGAGCTCCAAAATGTTGGAGCTTGCTTGATGTTAGTGTGTCCTTCCAGAGGCAAATCTCTCACCAAAATCCAATGTTTATTGGTCCTGTATACTTCATGGGATGGCATTAAGCTTCGTATCTTTTTATACATGTGCATCCAACCCAGTTTAGTAGCAGCTGTAGGAAAGTGAGTTAAGTCAACTGGTGACTGCTCTTTGCAGGAACATCTGTTGCGGCACCCACATTTGAAAAACAAATTGGTAACTGTGGGACTCAGCAGAGCTCAGAGATGTGGATGCTGAACTTCTGCTCTCATATCCTGCAAGAAACACAGCCCTTCAGGTCAGGGCTGGGCTGAGATGGCCTGGCAGTGAAGGTGCTTGTAGACAAAGATAGCACATTTTTCATCAGCTCTGCCAAAATGGTTCCTTTCACCCTGTGATAATTCTCTGAAGTATTTTTACAGCGATGCTCTAGGGAGATGCAAATCAGGTGATCTGTGTGCCTGGAACTAATGACCTTCGCGCTGAAGTCATACCAGGAGCAGCACAGATACTGTCAGCTCTGCTGGTGAACTGAATGCAGTTCCTCTGGCAGCAGGAGGCTGGGCAACCTGCCCTGCTCTCCCTTGGGCAAGGAAGAGCCACCTTGCGATTGAAGCAGGGCTGGGACCCAGGAGGTCAGCTGCTAACTCCCAGCGCTGCCCTGGATTGCTTCTGTGGCCTGCGGGTGACCGCTCAGAGGAGTGATCTGCTGGTGTAGTTGCTTCCAGGCCTGTTTCAGCCCAGGTGAGCCGTGCTAGCCAAAAGCATTTGCTTGAGCAGTCTCAGTGGATGGGCCAGGGGTGCTGGTGTAAGCAGCTCAGCTGGCTGAGCTGGAGAGGAGGTGGGACACAGCCAGAGGCAGGTTGAGGCATGGCTGGGTTTGGGAGGACTCAGGGTCATATCTGCAAATAGGGAGATGCTGCTTCCTTTCTCTCCCCTCCCCTCTACAAACAAACAAACAAATCCCCCAAGCTGTTAGTTATTTCAGTGAATTACACCTGGGATTAACCTGTGCTGTTTTCTTCACTTATCATTGTGCAAGGCAAGCAGGAGTGTTGAGGCCATCCCCAGGAGCTGGGAATGAAGGATTGCTGCATTATGTGGCATATTACAAGGGCAGTGAAAGAGAAAGACTTTGCATTATTCCTTGCATATGTAGCAACTCTGAAAGTACCAGGAAGCTTGCCCTGGTTTCTCGGTACTCTGTAATCCTGCGGAGGTGTTTGCGATAGCAGCTTTGATTGTGCGGTACCTCTGACCTCTACAGACCAGGGTGCTAGAAACGTATTCATCCCAGGATGGCTCTGCTGGTTGAGGGGAGAGGTCAGACAGCCTGGGGACAGAGGGAGGAAAAATGTTCACTGGGACAACTGGTGTCTGGACTGATATGGTTTCTTTAGTCTTGGAAAAGGTTCAGCAGACTTAGCTTCTCTTGAGACAAACACTCCTTAGAAAAATAAGTTCAACCACAGAAAAGTGCCCAGACATCACATTTTCAAAACAGAATGTTTCCATTTGCTTTCATGCATTCACAATGTTTTAGTCAGGCTGTCTGTAACTGTGCTGGTACAGCAGGAGACTTGGAACTCCCTATCTTACTGTATAATCCCCATGTTTGCTCTAGGTATATCTTAGGAAACAGCCAGAGGCTGGGGTCCCTTTCATGAATCGCTTACTGGTCTAAATGACAGCTGTAATAAATGAAGATGTAACAGACATCAGAAAAGGGCGGAGCAGGATATTACAGCTTGTGGATTTGTGGTTTCTGAGTTTAGGTGCACCTATATTTTATTGGGTCCTCTGTTTATACCAACACAGGAGGCCAGATTCTTATGCTGTGTGAACGACAAGCTCAGTGCAGGACATGCTCTTTGATGTTTGTAGGCAAAGGGATTTCTCAGGAGCAGTTTGAATGAGGTGAGGGGCTGATGTGTGCTGACTAGAGCTTGGAAAGCTGTTCCAAGCATGAGAGAAGGTGTGGGAGATGGTGCAGAAATGCCTCTGTGATGAGGGAATGAAGGGGAATGCAAGGTCAGTGCTGCAGGACTTGCTGGGGGGGTGAGTCTGGTCACATGCAGGACTGTGGGCAAATCCATTAACTACTCTGTGCTTAAGCTTTACTGCTGTAAAGCAGGGCTGGTAATGCAATATACTTGGCTCCTGTGGTAACTCACAGTTGATAACAGAGATGTCCAGTGTAAACACAGCTAAGCCTGGATCTGGGTATGCATTTGGGTTTGTGCTGTTCTTTCTTTCTGATGCTTTTATAAAGCCTGCCAAAGTCAAGGGGCTATGGAAAACAAGCTTTCTATCAGCAGCCAGAGGCTGAAATCCCAGCAGAAGACCAGTTATTGTATTATTCTACTTCATTAAGTATGTCCTTGAGGGGTTAAAGTAGCCTGTGAGAATGTGTTATCACAAGCAGTGGAGTGTCTTACAGCCTTTTGGGAAAAGAAAAGATACACTATCTCTATACTTCAAGATCCGTTCGTAGTGGCAGCCATGTAGATTGCACCCCCTTCACCCCAGCTCTCCACTCATTGTAGTACCTGGGCACTTCAGATACTGCAGATAACTCTTTGCTCCACAAAAGGAGAGTTTCCCAAGAAATGTAAGTTTCATGCTGGCTGGAAGACAGTACAGCAGCTTGCACGTCTTCAGCCCTGGCCCTACATAGGTCAAAACTCAAATACTATTTGAACAGGAATATATGCTCTGTTGCCCATGTAGCCATAGAGGGATAAAGAGTTTCAAACCCTTGTATCCATGTAAAAAGCTGGTTTCTGTACTGACTGCTTTACTGCTGCTGGGGTGCATATAGATTAGTGCATGCTGGGCTGTATGCTACCCTTTCCTGTGGTTCCTGTTCTGAAACAGGCACTGCTTTGTGTTACCATTTTCCATGGAGTTCAAAGCAATAAATGCAGGGAACTTGTTTTCAGGACAATGGAAAGTTTAAATGTGAGCTCAGGAGTTTGTAGAGTAATGATCCTGTCCTGTCAGACTCAATACCAGAGGGTATAAAATATGTCAGATAATTAATCAGCTGTTGGCATTAGATAACATAACTTAATTAAGTACAGTTTTGCTGAAAAACATGCATTAAGACAGGAATAATGCCATTACTGAATGCCGTGTAGCAACACGTAGATGTCCTTTCTAGAACAATAGAAGAATAAACAGGCATCAATATGGATAAATCTTTTCACATATTGTTAGAGAAGATCAAATAATTTATGGCAAAATCTTGTGCTTTTTTTCTGCTTTTAAATCCTTCATAATCCAGTCCTTGCTTCTATTTGCAACTTGGCGTTTGCCAAATTGCGTCTGAACAATTTCCAGCTGATGAGTTGCTCCTGAGGCCTCTGCTCTGTAACTAGCTGGTATTTGTTCATGATGTGCTTGACTGGCTGCTGAAGTCAGTCTACTGTCTTTTTCTTTCTGAGTGAATGGCTTAAACTTTTTGAGCACAGAGGAATAATGGAGCAATGCATGCTTAAACTGCGTCATTTGATAATTTATATTAAAGTAATGAAATATTTGAGTTTGGGACTGCTTTCGTAGACAGTGATCCAGGCAATCGAAAAACGGAATAGTATGACTGGACTGGTAGCAGCAGACAGTTTTAATTGACTTTCCCTTCCCCCTTCCCTAGTTTTTTGTATTATTTAACTTGATGAAAAAAGTATTTGAACTTAGTGGGGTGCAAGGTGTCCAAGTGTGATGTCTGACCTTTCTGCTGGATTCCTGCATGGATTTGAGTTGGCTGCAGCCCTCCTGCCTGTACCACTAAAGTAGCACTCCCTGATCCCCTCTGACTGTAGGGCTGGTCCCCTCTGTGGAGGCTTGTCTCAGAAGGAGAAGTGGCCTGAAACAGGTTGAACTAACAGCAAAGTACAGTGGACAATTGAGATGCTTATGCTTGAACTTGGTCCCTGGCCTCCTTTAACACTGTAGGTATAACTGATGTGACTTATCCTTGATGCACAAGTGAGTTAATTCCTTCCTACCTTGGAGAAGTATTACTGGGGAATGGGGAAATATCGTCATTTGGGAGCTGATTTATAACAGACCCTTTTTTTTCTTTATGGGCAAAAGCAATTAGTTAAACCAGAAAATGTTATATATGGACTAAGGGTAGCCTGCAGGATACCCAATGTTACAATGTTTCCCCAAAGTAGAGGTTGGATATGGATAAAAGGGAAGGAAAGTGCACTTCTGGAGTAGTGAAAACCTTGAGGTGGCTCAAGGAGAAAGGATATGTATGATCTCTTGGCCTGCATGTCACCCCTGTGCTGTCATGAGTAGCAGACTAATGCGTGTGAAGAATATGCTTATTTATATCTGTGGTTTTACCAGAGGGGGTTGTCAGATTATACTTGATAAAGCTTGAAAATGTTTCTGCATTTATGGCAGTCTTGATTTGCTGAAAGGAACAACTAAGCAAATAACTGATGACTGATTTTTACTGCCTTGTGCAAAAATATGTTTAAGTGCGTGATTTCAGCAGACTTCCCTACCGCTGCAAGCAAGATCGACATCAGTATTGCAGACTTCTGGGGCTAGGGAGAAACTTTGCTGGGAATTAAGAGAAGAGGAAGGAGGAAAATGATCTCCTAAGTATATTTTAGTGGGATATAACTGTATCTGCATGTATTTTATCTTGCCTTTGTATTGACTTACGTCCTTCGCTTTGTTTATCTTTGTTCTTAAGAGGAACAAGGCAGTGATTCATCACCAATATATGGGGATACCTCACTTTGCATTTGTATGGTATTGTCTGCCCAAGTGTCTCAAAGGCCTTTACAGACTTCAAGGGCTGTGTCTTCAGCTGGTATAACAGTGTTATGCTGACACCATCTGAAAATCTAATCCTACCTCAATTCCCTTTTTGTCTGCATATTTTAACGATATACCATAATATTACAGATGCAAACCCACCCCCCACCTCCCCAAACTCAACAACAGCACGATTTGCTTGTGGATGACTTCTCTAACATCAGCTTTCACACGTTTCTCTATTCCATAAGAGTTCCTTGTTGCTATAGTTTTACATATCTGTACTGAAATGTACTGTTTGAATGAGTCCAGGTTAGCAACTGATGTGAATTATTTTGTGCTACAGCCCTGCATTTACCTTTGTTTACTATCCGTCAGTCCTAGGGAGGTGTCTCATGCACTTTATGATGGTTTATGTTGTACATTGTAATTTTACGTCAATGAATGTTTCAATGCTGGATGTGCATTCAGATATAAAGAATTACTCGGAACTCCCTTCTGTGATTGCTTTCTGCACTGTAACTAATTAAACATTAGTTGAGAAATGATAGTTATACTGTTACAAGTTTCTAATGTCAAAAGTGGACCAAGTGCTGCAAAAAAACGTACTTCTCTGCAAGTAGCTGTATTGATCTTGTCACCTCTGCAAAGAATTTACATACTTTATATACATGTATGTATGTGGGAAAATTTATATTTGCGTGTCTTTAATTGTTTTCAATCAAATTGTAACCTGAATTTTTTATTAGCTGAACTTCTATCAGGCTTATTGGGCTTTCCGTTTGTTTTCACTCAGCCCATGCTACTCTGAAGTTCTTTGCTCACTCTACTTGAATATTTATCTCCTTGTGTTCTTAGTTATCCTTATCTTTGGGATCTTCTGGAACCAGTCTGATGTTCCAATCTTTAAAAAAATAATAACAAAAGAACATTAGTAAGATACATATTTTTCAGATAACTAGTATTTTTAGTTATAAGTTATCTCTACCTATTCACCAACAAGCATTGTTTAACAGTTTTTAATGAGAAATATTCTTTGCTGCTAATAGAAAAATTTGGAAATCTTCATTACTAATGGGAAGTACTTTATCTCTGGAGCTCATGTACATAAGAACAAACTGTAGAAACGTTTTAGGCTGGTTGCTACAGGGAGATGGTAAAATCGTCAGTAACACTGCAGAAACAGCAGAAATTGTTTTGACTTGTTTTTAGGAAGAAACATTGGCTTTACGGCCTCGTAATCAGCTCCTCATAACATCAAACTTTCTTTTATACCTTTTGCATCTAGCTCTTCCTTCCCACTCAGCATTATCCTTGTCTTTTGAAGCAAAACTTTAGTAGTACTACTGCCTGTGAAGCTGCCTGTACCAGTGCTGAATGAGTTTGGATGAAAATAGTCCTTTTAGTGACTGCACATATGCAGTTTGGTAACTAGTTCATTTTGAACCCTCAAAAAACATAATGAACACAAAAGAGAGATTCCTCATATAAAGGTTCTCATGCATAAGCGTTGTGTTAAAAACTATCTGTAATTTTCAGAAACGTCTCATTACAAATTGTGGGGGCTTCCAGCAAGCTGGAGTCATGTGTAATGCAGTTTTTATTTCTGAACATTAAACAAGTGTTCAAGGATTAAATCATTCTGCTCCCTGATGTGATTTGGTGGTCTAAAACAAACATGGACTAATATTCCCCCACCTGGGCTTTTACATTTCCCTGAAGTCTTATATAAGCCGTGTAATACAACGGGATGCTGTGTCACTTATTCCAAAGGTATCATCACCAGTGGAGACTTGCCAGGTGACTTCATCCTCCCACTCAGTTTTGCCTCTGTCTCACGGTTGTGTTTCGGGGAGGGAGCATACCAGCCTGTTGTCCTTGTGCACCTTGCTGAATTTTCTTTCCATGCTTCCTACTGTGGAGTCCTTGAGGATTACTTACCCTTTTAGGAAAGCTGAAAGGCCTCCTTTCATAGCTGCTTAATTCTTATAAAAAATATAGCTTTTTTCTCTGACTCCTCAATCTTTCCTTCTGTTCCCCCTAAGATGGATTCCTTGGTATATGCTTTGCTAAATATTGGATATTTCTAGCTGGGTAGAAATTTCTCCTGATTCTTTTTCCTTGTGGTCACAAATCTGTTTCTTGTATCTCCAGTTCTTGTACCATCTGTCCTTCCCCCTGCAGCATGTGTGGCTGTAATTTGGGTAGCTTATTGTCCAAGAAGTCTTTGTTTTCTCAGATGCTGTGCATTAATGATGTTTGAGTTTTAGACTGCGTGTATCCTTCCTTGTAATGGACTAGAGCATATTTGGACCACTATCAGACTGGAAAACCTGAGCACAGCCAAGGCGTTCCTAGAAACTTCCCTGCTCATCTGCTGTTTTCTTACAGGAAACAGCAAGCCTTTCCTACCCCGGCTGTCCCCCAAATTGGTGGTTAACTGCAGCCCCTTCCCTAGAAACTCAAATAAGCTTCATTTCAAAGATTCAGTGACATCATTTTGCAGAAGTGCTGGGTGAAGCATAAGTTCATTTCCCTCGGCACCACTTCTTAATGCATCTTTGTTCATCAATGCGTACAACTAATGTGAAGAGGCAATTCAGTCTCAGCAGTCATTCTACTGAGGGTGAAATACTGATAGGTACTTCATTTAATAAAATAATAATGCTGTGCAGCTGTACTGTGTCTCTCCCACAAGGATCTCTAGGTACCTGAAAAAGTATTAAATAATTAAGCCTGACAATACCCCTGTATTTCACTAGTTCCATTTCACAGGTGGATTAGCAGAGGTTAAGTGACTTGACCAAGGTCAGGATCAGACTTTATTCCTGTGAGGGAAGCTTGTTTGGGGGATAGTTTGTACGCAGGTGGATCAGCTGGACTCACGTTGGGTCTCTGTGACAACTCTGGGTCTATGCATGGAGGCAGAGCCAAAGCTCATGGCAGAGCAGGGAGGGAACCATGGAATCCTGGCTCTGTTTTCTTAATTTGTTTCCAAATGTCCAGGTCTAGGATAATCCATACTAAATGCGGTGACAGGACTGAAGGGTTTGATTTGCTGAAGCCACAGAAATATGTAACTTGATGCCCAAGAGACCTGTAAGCATTTGTTTCATATCCACTGACATCTCCTGTCCAGTCAGCTCAGCAAGTCATATTTTCGTAACGTTATTTTGCGCCATCTGTATTGAAAATGGCAACCTGGCCAATTACAATGGATTTTAAGTTTATTCTGTGAGAGAGTTTTAAAATGGAAAGAATCCAGCAGTGAGCCAAGGGGAGGAAATACAGTCTCTTTCCCAAGGAAAGTCAGGGTTTGATCCTGCAGGCAGCTGAAATGTGCCAAATTAGTTTGGTGCTGAGTGTTCAGTACCTTTTCAGAGATACTCAGGACTTTGCAGAGTCAAAGCTCTGAGCTATAAGGTTAAGCATGAACATTAATGAAATGTTATCTCTCTACCAGATGGAACTAAGTGACAAGTACTCTGGCTGTCAAGCGCAGAAAATTGTGAATCTGTCGCACATCCCCTGACAACAGCGAGGCAATCTTCTTAAAACTGACTTATGCAATAGGAGTTGCACTATGATGGGGTATCTCGTTCATATGGTCAGAAAGCTGACCTTTGGTGGGAACTATTCATCCCTGGGTTTTGTTGATTTTTTTTTTTTTTTAATGTTGCATCTATCTTTCTGATCAGCTGCCACCTTGCAAATAATCCATTTAAGAGGATGTTTTTTCAATGCTAAAATAGCTACAAGCTGAGGCTCAACTTGCATAAAAATTACATGTATACTTGAAATCTTTACAACTGATGATTCCAGATAAGAGCAGATACTCCATTCTGATCAGCCTTCGGCTGAAAGGTGTAACCACTATGAGCCTTTTGCTGTCAATGAAACATCTTCCTTGTCTACCAGGATACAACAAAAACATTATGTTGCCATATCAGAGCACAGCAGAACTTTCCTGGAGCCTTAGGGATTGCCTCATTTTACAGACTTAACTAACTGCTCGTAAATGAACAACATCGTATTTTTTCATATGGGCATACTCTACATGAATGATCATGTAGTATTATCATTTCATCCACAACTGAAATACCTGCTTTATAGAAGTGGAATGCAGAGAATAAAGGGAATGTATAGGAGAACACTTACATATTTGAGGTGGGAATTGAGATGAAAAGTGGTGTTAGGAAAATAAAACAAGCATTCAAAATGATCTCTAAATTTGACCGTATCTCTTTGGTCTAACCTTGTAGCTGCAAGCTGATAGCAAATAAAATTAGGTCATTCAGAGGAAAGTGAAGTTCCTCTTGAAAATTGGCTGCTTGTGGTTTTCAGAATAAATTTACCTTTGCCATGTAACTGACCTGATGCTTGAATACTAACCGGCTCTTGGAAAATGCCCTTGTCTGTTCCTGCAAAGAAGGGCTCATTTTATCATAAAGTTTAGATGAATGATTGGAGAGGATTTTTTTTCTATAAAATATTCATTATGAACAAACTGTGAACTTTTGAATATGCATGATTCCCCTTTAGTCTGTTTTTTTGAGAAACATTTCCTTTCGAAAAAAAAAAGGCAAAAAAGGGTCTGATTAAACTGACCAACAAGACTTAAGTATCAGTTACTGAACAATCTGCACACAAGCTGCCTACAGGCATGATTATTTTTCATGTAAAGAATTTGCTGAGTGACTTTGAAGAAAACCGCAGACGTGACTGTGGACATCTCACAACGGACCGAAATTTGCTCATAAGTTATGTTTTTCACTCTAACAAGAAAACAGTTTCCAGATAATGGATGTTACATGGTTAAGAGAAAGAAGTCTGGAAAAAGAGGATTGAAAATCTTGAGGATATAACAGAAAACTCCTACCATACCTGGGAAGCGTGCTCATTGGTTTCTTTTCCTTACAGCAGAAGGGGAAGTGGTCATTGGGTTAGTGCTTGGACAAGTGCATTTAGTGGTGGAAAAGGTCATCTACATACTAGAGATGTGAACATTTCTTCATCAGGTGGTTGCTGGGATGTCTTCAGAGATTGCTACCACTTAAAATGATGGCAGCCTGGGGGATTCCTCTGCTGTCATCCAGGGTGTCTACGAAGTTGTACCGAAGTGTTGTGCTGTGGCCTGTCTTGTTGTCCCCTCATCCAGGCAATGCTACTTGCTATATGTCACGCTTCGGTGGCTCATCCTCTGTCCCAGTGGTAGATTTCCTTAGAATATATGTGCAGGAAGTGCCTGTGGGAAACTACTCTAGGAGCCACAGAGGAGGCAAGAGTCACCGTATTTGCACAACCAAGCTTAAGTTGATATATGTGTATCTCTTTCAGGCTATTCAGGAGTAGAGTTGTCCCAAGTTCAGCTCACAAAAGCGTTTAGCCAGGGTTCTTCTAGGTAGTGGTTATAACAAGGATGGCTTTCCAGAGACTTGGTTAAGTCAAAACAAGTGTGTTAGTACTTTTTAGGAGGTTGAACTGTCCGAGGTGGCCAAGCCTTGGACAAGTTAACCTTCAAGTTACAACAGTATTTTGAGGCCCATGGCTTGTAGATACGTGGAAACACTCTTTGAGAGAATAGTGGAGACAGAATTATAATCCTCTTCTGTAAATTATCTCGTCATGTTACTTAATTCTTCTCCCCTGACATGTATTTTATTGTTTGACAAGGGTATGGTGCTTCTCTAGATGCTGACCTGTTGGAAAAGATTTCTCACTACTTTAGGTAGTTTCAGTTGAGGCAGTGGATAAGAGTGAAATATTCTGTTTATGCAATTGCTCTTGGTAATAAAACCTATGGTTCAAATGTATGCATTTACATTAAGAAAGAAGGTTGCATTGCAAGTAGTGGCAGCTTCCGCATTGGTCATAACTCACCACAGTCCCAGTTCAGCAAGTTTTAATTGGTGAGACTGTAGCTTTCTCACAGGCAACTTCCAAACCATCTCATTAATTTCAGTAGGTGTATATGCTGTCTGGAGATACTGAGCTCTCAAGGAGGTACAGCCCTGAATAAAAATGTCTTCTGAACATATAGCTTGCAGCTTAGGTAAGCACAGGTTAAGAGATAAGTGCTCTGATGTGATATGACCAGAGATGTGTAAGAACAAAGTTTTGTCTTCCTTTTCCACAGCAAATGCGTAATTAAAAAAGACAACCAAATCAGATGACAAAGTCTGTGACTGCAGGCAGTGTAGGTCAAGTCAATTATGTGGGAAATCAAAATGTTCCTTTGACTTCTGAGTGCTGGGCAGCCCTATCCCATTTCTGAAATGCTCAGAAAGCTTTCTGGGATGAATCCCTTCTCAGTTAGGGGAAAAAGGATCACAGGAACAGGTCTCTATCCTGCTTGCCAGATTCAGGGTGTGCCTCTTGTACCCACTGCACCCATGTACTCTTGCCTTAAACTTCTGTGTCACGCCTGTGATGAAGTGGGTGTCAGAGCTGGGGGAGGCAGGGATGTGCTGAAAAGCCATGTGTGTTTGTGAAGTAAATATTCAAGGGATAGAAGTCTCAATTTAAACAAAAAAGGAGAAGAGAAGACACCTCGAGTATGCTGTAAAGAGGAGGAAGTTAGAGGAAAGGAAGACTTTGACTTTCAGAGTTCATCCATTCTCTTCTCCAAAGCATGACCAGGAGCCTTGCATTTGAAAGCTGTCCAAAAACAGAAGGGACTGCTGAAGATTCATCTTACTGGGTTTTTGAAATGGCTCCTGTTGCTTGGTTTTGAAATGCAGCCAGTGCTGGGGTAGGTCGTGCAGTTGCAACATGCACATCATCTTTGAGCAGAATATCAACTATGTGCTAGAGAAATCCAGGCAGAGTGGAAGCTGGCTTGGGCATCCGTGCTTGCATCTCTGGGCTCATGAAAGTGAAAAATGAAATATTTGACTATCGCAAACAGCTCCAACACAGTGATCTTCAAAAATGTGTTGCAGGAGCAGTACTTCACTGCTGGCTGCGGGAAAAGGAGACTGCACTTCTGGAAGCACCCCATCCTTTCCTTCCTCTCCCAATTGCATATTGACCCAGCTTAACTCTCTCTGGCAGGGTCAGGAAGCACGTAAGTTCAGAAAGGCTACCTGCCAACTTTCATTTTTCATAGTTTAGTCATTCATGGTTTTCTGTGGAAGAAACGCCCTGTTTGGTTAGGAGGTAAACTTATTTTGGCAGGGAGGTAAATTTGCAATTCTCACTGTCAAATTATGGCTAAAAAGAAAGAGAAACCATTTTTGCATTCCAAGAATTAAACTCGTTAATGTATGTAGCATTACATTTTAGCAAAGTAATCACAGCTGAGCATCCAAAATGTTGTCTTGAATGCTTGAAAAATTTACTGAAAGTAGAAACGGAAAGGGCTCTGTGATGTCCTTTATAAGAGAAGCTGCTAGTAATTCTCATATTGGGTCAGCAATTCAAGATGTTAAAATTTTGTATTTATATATAATAGATACATGCATATGTATATGTGTGTGAGTATAGGGAAAAGAAATCTCATGATGAAGATTTTCAGTAGTTTTCCGTATTTCAAGCCATACTGCTGCCTCAAATTGAGCATTTATAATATCCATTATCTGAAGTTTAGGCTGCTGAAGAGCGCATATATATACATAATGTGGTGATTCCATGATATAAATACAAAACTATACGGAAATAATGTGTAGCTTTTTAGAAAAAAAAAAAGAAAAATGAAGCGGGTGGGATGGGGCAGAAAGCTCAGCTCCTGGTTCCCACACTGTTTTTGGAATTCCTGTGTGACTCTATGCAAGCTCTTATATTGAAAAGAGGTCTCAGCTTTTGAGCCCCTTAGTCTTCAGAAGCAAGGCACTGAATATTGCATGGGTACTTTTTTGGCTTTAAATAGAAATGTGTAATATCGATACACACAAATTGGCAAATGTGAAGTTTTGTGAGGGCTGATTTCCAAGGGGGTTTTCGGATATCAGATTGTTGGGGGAATGTTCTCATTGATACTTGGTATTTTTGGACCTAAGAGGATCTGCCTAAAAACTACATTTGAGCAGTTTTTTGAGCAGGTATATGTAAGAACTCCTTAGGTTTCTGTATATATATGTGTGTGAATTATTTATCAGAAGTTGAAATGGATGCTTCTTTTTGTTTAGTGTAATTAAGCCCCTAATATTAATATATAATCAAACATATCGCTTAGGGGTTGACTCTTCTGATTCTCAGCCTCAGCCTGAAGATATTGTCTCTTTCTTTCCTGCTTTTTTCTCATTAGTAGCTTAGATAGGCATGAAAAAATCTTTTGAGCTTAAATATGAGATCTTTGTTGTTGTTGTTCTTGTATAGTTCAAAAGCAGTTAATTTTTAAGACCTCAAACTTGGCACATGGCCACTCTCAGCTGGCAAATACACCCTTGCTGTTTTTGCTGTGTGTGATATTTAGTTCATCTGGAAGCTGCTGCCAAACAACTTTAGTCTAATTCTCCTGCCCCTTGCCTCTTCCTATTGCTCTCCAAGTGCTCTCATGTGCTTCCACCCAGTTAATGAACCATCTGTAAAATGAAAGAGTAGCTCAGTCCTTGATGTCTCTGCTGAATCCTCAGGCCGTAATGGCAACTGTGGTGGCTGGTGGCTTGCACAGTGATGACCAAGTCAGCTGGGCTAGCAGCACTGCACTCATCTCCGACCCACCCCAAGCAATCATCCCATGGACAGCGAAATTACAGGCACTGCAAGACTAGTCTGGTTTTGGAGCCATGCTCCTCAGGTGTAAGGTGATCTACCTCTTCACCATTCCCCTCTGACACTCATTGCAACCGCATTGTTATGCCTGGCATTCAGTCTGCACCTTGGGAGAAGATTCTCATAGCTTCAAGTGTGTGAAAGTAGGAGCTGTGTGTTTTGTGAGGGGCAGGCGGGAAATGTTCAGTGGGAAGGTTAGATGAGATGGTAATTGAGAAACAGTCTTCAGGCTGGTTAACAGAGGCAGGAAAATTTCTGTGGATTTTCTTTTCTGTTTTAGAGCAGTTTAGGAAATGAAGGCAAATACCATATCATATTTGAAAGCAAGGGGTGGGAATGAGCTATCCGGAGGTAGAGAGTAGATACAACAGAGTCTGGCTTAGACAGTATGATTAAGCAGTTATTCTTCCAACAGGTCCTCTTTTAAAGCAAATATGTACCTATTTTTTTAATTAGATTTAGAATCATGCCATAAACTCTCTTTGCTGGAAATTTTCTAAATTAAAGTTCTGCAGAAAATGTAAAAGAAGCTTGCAAATCTTTTGTCTCTTCCCTTTATCTGTCCCCTTGTTTACTGGTATTGGAGAAGATCTGTCTGGGAAAAGATGCAGAGAAATACTAAACAATTTTTGTTCCATCTGTAAAAAGGAAACGATACCTTTCTGAAACATTTCAAGCAGCATATCCCTCTCCTGTATCATCACACTTATGATATGTAATGTTACAATAGTATTTTGAAAATATAGTTAAATAATGTTGTATATCACACATATATCGTTGGACTTCACCAGAAGGGGTTTGGCAAGCAATTAGTACATCTCTGTGTATGAATTGCTAACGCATCCCTTTCCAGAACAGAGTATTATCTGTGCATGGTCCACCCACACTTCCTGGCATCCTTGGCAATGCTTACAGTCAAAGGTGACTGGAGGGCTGAAGTCCCTTTGAGATGGAAATACTGTGTAGGTGAGAGACAATATCCAGGAAGGATACAAAAATAGCCATTGAGTGTCAATGTACATCTTTAAAAAAGTAATATAAGTCTTGGAATGGGAGAGCTGATGTTAATATTGGTTTTGATTCTTCGGAGCTGTAAAAGCCCTAGGCAGGCCAGAGGAGTATGGAAATACAGGCACTTTCGTATTACGTACGTTACGTATTTCTCACAAACACAGAAGGGTGAATTTGTACTGAACTGGTAGTAGATTGAATTAAGCAGACAGCACTGGCAGCGTAGCCATAACTTGCTGAGAGTGACAAAGCTGAAATTGGCAACTGCAAATTAAACACACCAAGGTTTTTGATTATGGTTTTGTTTAAGATAACAAGTGAGACATCTGCAGAAACTGATGTGAATTGTCTAGATTCCCAGACACTTTTTGCATCAGTCAAAGTTGGGAGTTTGTCTGTCTGCACATGTGATCTTTGCTACGACTGTCTGGCACAATGTGATCCTCAGAAGCCGTCTTCACTCCATCTGCACTAGGGTCTTTGCTGATGTCATTAATTAGAAGGATTTTTTTTCAATTTTAACAGGAGGAGGTGGAAAGGATGGAGTTTAGCCTTGAAGCATTTAAATCCTGAAGGCTAACTGCAGTTCCTCAGTGTCCTCCCTGCTTCCAAGATAGAAGGTTATGAAAATGATGTGGGTTGCAGTATCACTGAAGTTTGGTTGATACTTGTATCTCTAATCGTCTTCTCATTGGACCTGTGTTCAGTGGTTCCTTTGCTTCCTTAGCTCTTGGCAGAGGTGGTAATGAGCTGGTTGCAGCTCAGTGCCGAGTGGATGATAACAATGAGGATTGTTCAGGAAGAAGGGGTGGAACCTTCTGCCTGCCTCAGCTTGTATGATATGTCCTACACTATTATATGACCTAAAGGCTTTCTCTCAGTCTGGAAGACAGGAATTGAGCCATTTGAAATCAGCTGCGTAGTGAGCTACTTGCTTTTAGACAAGCGTGTATTTGTGGATCTTTAGCTTTCTTGAACAGAAAATACAGACACGCAGTAAAAATGAAGGGAGGCAAAGAATTTCACAGTAGATCCATATACATATTATGTATTTTTTAGAGACAATTTGTGTTCATTCCTTCGCATCTACTTGTGCCAAAACAAAATTTTGACGAAAAGCTACTGGAGGAAAAGTAATTAGGATGAAGAACCCGGACATCAGAAAATGGGCAGGATGGGTGATGGATGGGAACAAGCGAACAAGGAGGTGCAGAGTATTTTTGACTTAGGGCTTTTCTGATCTGCACTGTGAGCTGGACATTCAGCAGGACAGATTTATGAACTTAACTCATGCAGGCAGTTAGACCTGTGTACTGTTGCCTATAAGGGAGCCAGTAACCTTGGTGTGAATCCCTCTGCACCTGCTCAGTTGAAGGTTATGATGTGATAAAACCCACAGTACTCCTGATCCCTGAAGAGCCTGTAGCTCTTTAGGAAAAATGCATAACAACTACTACTATTTAATGTATGCATTATCTTTGCATTCAGCTTTACTGACTATCCAGCTCCCAGCCCTAACTGTAGGTTGTAGATACTGCACAAAATTTTTGTCAGTCTTAACCACCTTTACAGTGCTAATAAGATCTAGGTTTCTAATTTGCCTTTTGTTCTTCTTCATTCAGTCTGCCTTAAGAGTGTGGTGAAGCTTTCAGTATGAAAATTCAGGCAGATGCATTTAAAATGTATTAGGCTGATGGCCTGAGCTTTAGGATTAGTGATTTTTTTTTTCTTTTGTGTAATTACACAAGGTGCTTTTTTTCATTCGCTGGTATTTATAGGGCTTCTGTTTTTCCTGTATGTATTGCAGTGTTGTAATTCTTTAAAACAAACAAACAATTATCATTTTTATGGTCTTATCTTTTACAGTGAATCTCCTCCTTGTGGATCAGAGATATATCTCTTCTCTGTCAAAAAGAACGTGTCTTTTCCACTTTAATGCACCATAGCTAAGCTGATAATACTCATATGAGGCTTTAGTATTTGGAAGCACGTTATATACATTAAATCCTGCAAAATTCCAATCAAGTTAGTAAGTATTTTTTCCCACATTGTACAGATGAAGAAACACAGTCAAAGTAGTTAAGCTACTTGCCAAACCACACCGTTAAAGACGGAGATATGATTGGATTTTGTGGTTCCCAATCCATGTTCAGACTAGTAAAGTATATTGAACCTCTGGGTTCTTTTTGTAATGTAATATCCAAAACCTCTCTTTGATTTCTTCATGCAGAGTGAAAATGTCATTGACAGAAAGACCATTTGATTTTTCTCAGCCTCGAGGAGAATGTGAATTTTTTTAGAACCGAATTTTTCATCAGAAAATCTTATGCTGACTTTTATACGTCACAAATGCCATATGGACTCCTAAATATGGAGAGGGAATAATTATGAGCCCCTTTGTACTGACTCACTTCTCTGATTTTTTTTTTTTAACTGCATTTTAAGGATTCAAAAGCTGATTGCTAATGTGGTGTATTGCTTCTGTTGTTAGATAATCTTAGCTTTTTAACTGAATACAGTCATGCCAGTGCCTTATGATTAATTACATGTACAACAGGTGTTGATCTTGTTGGACACAGATTACGACGTTCTCTACTATCCAGGTGGTCTGTTTTAATATAAAAAGACCAGTAGCATAATGAGCAAGAAATTGAACTAACGAGCGGGAGGAAAAATACTTGAATGCATTAATCACCTTTAATAAGCTTAGCCAGCTCAGCACAGCTAATCAGCTGGGAAGTCCTTGCTTTGAAGAAGCATCAATTGTTGTATACCCAGTAGGGTAAATAAAAGATAAGCCAAGAGCGGTGGGAAGGGTGTTTGTACATCTAAAAGCTTTCAAGATTTTCCAAATATAAGGCACCTGGTATGATGGTTTTTAAAATTATATTAGTCAAAATGAAGATGCAGTTACCTTTTGGTAACGAAGAGATATGTCATTCAGATATCTCCAGATGCACTAGTGTGGCAGAAATTATCGAAAAGTGCTGGTTATTTGCAGTATAGCTCATTTTAATTTTCACACTTTGAAGGGAGCAATGGGCCTAACCTAAAGTCCTCTAATGACCCATGTTTATCAACCCTGAGCTCAGAAATTTGAGGCTAAGATACTGAGCTTATATCAAAAGATGTGCTTATAAGTCCCTTCCCTACACAATATTTTCCTTTTCATATACGTCAATTCTTTGTGTTTCAAGTTCTTTGACAGTGAATGAAGTGTCTGTCTAATGCTTAGTTAACAGCCCTATCAGCATAGCATGTGTAACTTTTTTCTTTCCCTAATATAAATATATTTTCTTCTCTTGACTTCTGGTTTTTCAACTCTTATCCATATGGTAGCAATGACTATACATCTGCTGTTGTGATGTTGTAAGCTGTTGGACAAATGCAGTGTACAGAGACATAACAAGTGCACAGAACCTCTAATGATGGAATCCACCTTTTCTTGAGAACTTCAGCAGTACTTCTGTGTTGTTGATATTAGGAAAAAACTGCTTCTGATTCTGGAGCTTGCAGGTTAGGACTGTGCATACTTCAATTATATTGCAGTCTCTTTCATGTATGTTCTCTCAGCAGCTTCTCCAGGGCTGGAAAAGGAGGACATACCTGTGGCACTTGGGATATGATTTACTCAGGTTATTCATGGGACTTTTCCTCCACAGCTGTTTACGTGCTTTTTTTTTTTTTCCTTCCGCCCCACCTCTGTGACTTTTTTTTTTTTTCTTTGGCAATTGAGACACACAATGAGCTTGCAGTTTTTTCTCCTCTATTCTACTCTTTTGTTGTTATTGGTAAGCAAATCAGCTTCAACTTTTTTTTTTTTTTAATTGAAAAACCTTTATCAACCTAATCAAAAGATTTTTGCAGATCAATTTACCTTGGGGATGAAACCAAGCAAACAAAGTTTCAACATTTTGGCATTGTGAGAAAGTAGGATTGAAAGGGAGGTCTAACCATACACAGCCATCACCTGAGCTAGAAATCCTGGTGTGCTGATGTAATGATATTGCTAGCTGTTCTGAAGGATTTTCCTAGAAAATAAATTACGTAGAATATTTTTAGATACAATTCAATCTCTCCAGTCTGATAATTTGAGTCAGAGGAAGGTGTTGTCTATAAAGGTGACTGCAGCTGGCTAGAGGCACTTGGTTGCAGTGAGCCACTTGCCCACTTACCTGGTATTTTGGTTTAACTTTTCCAGTATGGTGAGAATCTAACTGTGTCTGTGATCTCATCAAGGCAAAACCAATTACTATTATGTTTTCTTCTCACAACTTTTATTCTATTACTAGTGGTGGTTATATTGAACTTGAGGTGTGTCTATACAACCAACTCAACAGACATGAAGCAGGACATTGATGCTGTAGCTGGGTGCCTGGGCATAACCCTCCTTTAACTAGCGTGATCTGATGCTGTTGTAATTAGGGGGTAGGTTACGCCTAAAATACTGGCAGCGTGTGGGCATGTTCATAGCCACTTTTTACATAGAGCTCCTGGGGTTTTCACAGCTGCCTGGAACACAGTTTGGCAGGACCCATGCTGAACTTACTGAGGAGAAGGTGATCTCACCCTCATAGTATTCTCATGTTGATATACCTCATTCTTCAGTAATGTTGTGATCCAATTGAGGCTGTCACATATTCCTTAACATGTTCGGACAAACATGCTCAGATTTGGTGTGCCAGGCCGAGATGCGCAGCCAGAATGCTGGAGGGTGAGGAAAGCCTCCGGAAGTTGGGTGTTCACTGAAATGACCATGGTGTCATTCCTTTAAAACGGAGTCCTCACAAGGCTCCCCTTAACTTATCGCTTAGTAGTTTCTGCAGAGCTATGGCACAGCCCCAAGTCTGCAGGAAGCCTGGCTGTCTTAGTCAGGACTCAACCTGAGGACTTCACCTAGGATGAGCGGGAAGCTGGGAGTAAAAGGTGTGAGGGGCTGTTTTGTACTTGTTTTAATGTATCTGTGTCAATGACCCTGCAAGGAACAACCTGAATGGTGACTGCAGATGTTGCCACCTTCAATTAGAAGAATTGGACTGTGTCCAAGCTGCTGATAAATGTCGAGTCTGAAAGCGGCTGGTTCTTATTCTGGGATATCACCATCAAAGTCCTTGATTCATAATTACAATCCTTGAGGCTGGATTACAGCAATTCACTTTTCCGCTTTGGGAGTGGGAAGGTAGGGGGAACAGCTGCTTTCCTCTTTCCTGCTCCCGTTCCAAAGGCCATGCACTCTCAACAATTCTGGGTGCTTTTAGAAAGACACACATCACATGTCTTGCTGTTGTTAATACTGGGATCAAACATTCCCATTTCCCTAAAACAGGAAAACTTACTGATTAAGTTATTTCATAATGGATATGTCAAAGTCATATCAGCTGGACCTTGTATTGAACCTCCTACCAGACTGTAGCACTGTTTTATAGTCCTGCATTTGCTTGTAGTCTGTTCAGGTAGCATGATACAAAGACGCTAATAAACAGCACACTGATAAAACTTCCAGAAATCTCAGGCCAAATCTAAGGTCCAAGCCTTATGAAGTGTCTTTGCTCCAAGACTTGACTTCAGTTAGGCTAAGACAAGACACGTTATCCATCCGGCACTTTCCCAGAAGACATCAGATGCTGCAGTATATTAAAAACTTGATAGTGGGTTATAAAATAAGACAGGAAATTGGTACAGTTAGTTTTAATAGTCAACTAGTATTACTGCAAATTCTCCAAAATAATTTCCCCTATCATTCAGGGAATTTGTTGAGTGATATGGTAAAACTGAGGTTTGATTGTTCCAAATGACAGTCGCTGGAGGTGGGGGAAGAGGTGGATGGGATAACACCATCACCCTTACCCTCAGAAGTCCCAGAAGCAAAAATGATCTGCTGTCCTGGATATAAATTTACCTCGTGTTTCCCCGAGCAATGCTATAATAATGAATGTTGTACATTAAGGGAGCCGACCTTAAGCTACCTCCCTCACAGATTACTTTGTTTCCTGTGAGCTCGCAGTGCTTGCGAGCATATGTGCATGCTGTCAAAGCAGGATTTCAAGAGAGAAAATAAGGTTCTAATGATAATTTGGGTCTTGGC
The DNA here is from genome assembly GCF_034619465.1 of Leptosomus discolor. Taxonomy (NCBI): domain Eukaryota; kingdom Metazoa; phylum Chordata; class Aves; order Leptosomiformes; family Leptosomidae; genus Leptosomus; species Leptosomus discolor. The sequence continues at coordinate 14,143,776 of NC_141395.1, read as the reverse complement.
TGCACTCAGATTATTTCAGTAGTGAATCCTTTTTATACCCGATTTTCGTTAGGTTTTTTTTTTAATGCTCTTTTAGATACCTAAATTGTCATCTTTATTCTACAAAGTAGATGCACAATTTTAGAGAGCTGGCAGTATATTTCTGATTTTGCGGTGTATTATTCCACACGTCCTGACAAACCTGAAAGTCCTGCAGCTCAGTCAACATACAGATGAATAAAACAGATTGCAGAAAACTTTCTTGAGCCTCTGTACTGCTTTCAGAATTGCCAGAGGTCAAGCTGACCGTGTCCTTGCAAAGAAGTTAAATAGTAAAACTTTCTTTAGCCATACAAATAAAAGAAAACAAGGAACGAGGAAGCGAGGTTGCTCAGCAGTGATGCAATCAAAAAGTTTATAGTCTCCCGATAAGTAAGTTGATACTTTGCCTCTACTTTTCAAATAAATATGATAATTTGAAGTGTGAAGGTGAAACCAAAACTACTAATGAGAATGAGTGCGTAGAGTGAAAATTGGCACATCTGAGGTGGAAGTATGACTGAAGAACTTAATGCACTCAAGATGCAGGTAGCAGATAGTCTGCATTACAAAAAAAAAAAACACAAAACAAAACAAAACTCTGGCGGTGTACAGCGGAATTCCACCAGTGAGGATTTTTAATGTGTTTGTCAAGCTGCTGATGTGACTGTGGAATAGCAAACGTAGTCTCCATAGACATAAGGAAAGGTGGAAAAATTATCCGGGCAACTACAAACTTGTTAGTCTGGCCTCAGAAGTATGCAACTCTTTGGAACAAATTATGAGGTAAAATATTGTTAGACAAGATAGTAAGTAGAGAATGTGATAAAAGTGTAGTGTAGTTCTAACAAAAGATGATCATGCCAGACTAATCCTATAGTGCTCTTTGATGTGATAACTGATCTTACAGGCAAGCCAACTGTGCTAGATCTAACGTACTTGTTTTTCAGTGAAGCATTTAGTGCAGGGCTACATAGGAGAGTATTAGTGGAGAAAGTAGGGTTTGGTATTGTAAAACCAGTGAAGGGAAGAAAATATGATTTTTGGTTCTAGGGAGGTGAACAGGAGAGGATTTCAAAGATTGCAGGGGCAAGAAAAAAAGTTAGTGTGCCAATGAGGTACATTGCTATCAATGATGTTTGAGGCATAGATTCATGAAGCGTTGTGATACCTGGGACAGCCTAGGTTTTGAATGACCAGGAATTTAATATTGTGTGGTACAAAAGGCGAGGTCATGACTTTGGGAACACCAGCATTAGTTCTTGTAAACTGTGAGCTTATCAACCAGAAACTGAATATGAGAAATAGTAACAGTTGTACTGTCAGGGTGTACGACAACAACTGCAGGGCATAGCAGTTGAACAGAGGATCATTGTGAGCTACCTTGTGATCCAGCCATGAAAAAGGCAAATAGAGTGCAGGCAACTATTTACAGTAGATGCACAAGCTCTTAATGCTTGTAAATAAGGCTTTGTATACACAAAATAAAATGTAACTTTTAGTCACCCATATGCAACAGAGTGGTTTACTGGAGCAGCTTCAAAGCATAGAGGACTGGTAAAATGGAGAGTCTATTTTATGAGTGGAGCTGAAAAAAGATTGGCTCTTTCAGTAAAATGAAGTCAGAGAAGGGGCATAATGGCTGTCTATAAACAAATCACCTGGGTAAATAATAAAGGTTGGGAAAAAAGTTAATCCAAAGAACAGTGTTGGTAGCAAAGGAAAACATTAATTTGGTCATGAATATGATTAAGATTGAAATAAAAGGTTTCTAATCATCAACAAAGCTGTGAAGTTCTGGAAAACTTTTCTGAAAGGACAACAAAGACAGCCAACTTTTAAGATGCAGTAAGATAAGTCTGAGTGAGGATATATGTCATAGTTGTCCAGTTGTGAAGGGTTGTATTGGATGTTCCTGGTATTCCTATGCTCAAAGCTCATGTTATGGTTCTAAGATGAAACCGGTCTTACATGTGGCCCCAGCACACTCTAAATGAATTGTTGGTTGCAGTTATGGCTGTAGAAACTTACCCTTTACTGCTGTATTATTACTGTAAAGTACAGCTGAATGTCCATTGACTAGATTAATAGTCTAAATTGCGTAAAACAAAAAATTGTCCTCAACACGAACCCCAAAATTTTTCATGTTTTAAAGTGCATAAAATGAGGCACTAATCTGTGAAGACAGGCTAAGGTTTAGGTAAATTTAAATTAAGACTCAGAAAACCTTTTTTTTCTTTTGAAAACACAAGACCAGGTTGTAGCCTGGAACATGTCAGCAGGCTGAAATCCATAATGGAGTTACATAAATTCCCTTTTAAACTTGTTGGTATGGCAACCTATGGCTGAAATTGTCCGAAAGGAGTTTTCTTAGTACATGGCTTTTTGTCTCCTACCTATAAATGCTTGCTGCTAATTTTCTCTCTGTCAACAAATTCAAGGGGTTTCTGGGTTTGGTTTTTATTCATTTCAAACCCTTTTGGTCCTCAAAGTGTAATATTTTTACAAGGGGATCTTATTTTCAAAGAACTTAAAACATCTGCTTTGTGCTTAATCATAGCTTCTGTGTTGGTTTAACAGGTTGAATTTCACCTTTTATATTGCACCTAGTGTCTATGGGCTGTTTAGGAGCAGCTCCACAGAAAATAAAGTGTCCTCCAACAGTAGTATCGTTTAGAAGACTCATCTTAAAATTTGGAGCCCATAATCCCAGATAAAGCTTCTGAAATAGGTTTTATTACACTGATCCAGCCACAATGGCTTCCCATTACTCCCAACTGGACGTGGTTTGGAGGCTCGAGGCGAGGCCTGCAGATCCACATTATGCAAATGCAATTCCCCAATTCCAGCAGTAGCAGCCACATTAATTCCCTATGTGGCTGTTGGGGCTCGGCTGGGCTGAGCCCTGCCTCCCTGGCGTCACTGCTTTTTTCCATCCCCAAATAGGTGATGAGTAATCACTTGGTCTTGATTTATTATTCAGACCATAATAGTTCTGTTACAAAGTAAACATTTTTGTTGGCTGTGTCCTAATGCAAATACCGTTTCACAACCACCTCTTATTTTAGGTTTTAATTGCTTCTTTTTGCTGTCAACTGATGGCCCCCTCCCCCATGCCCCGAGCCCTCCTCCCCTCTCCCCCCCCTTCATGGTATGGGTTTTTTCCTGTTCCCACACTGCTAATGTGATGAGCAACAGTTGCAATATCACGGGGCCCTCTCTGAAGGACAAGAGAAAAAAAAAAAAAAAATCCCAAACACCACCTTATTTGCTTTTAAAGCTCTCCCGCCTTTTCAGTAGAGGTTGTGTTAATCCTTGCACTATGAAGGGAAACTCCTATGTAAATCAAACTAGTGTTCCATGCTCTCCTCCTTCCCCCCCTCCAGCTCCCCTATATTAAGTGATTGTTCTCCTCCCTTAGAAATGACAAATGATTGGTTGTTTTACTCTTGGGTTTCAGCGTATTTTCTTTTACGGCCCTGGATTCTGGGGTTGAATCTTGCTTCTTTCTGTTGACACATCTGGTTGACACGCCCCCCCATCTATTAAAAATGAATAAAATTATGCTTTAGTGTTAAACTGAGCACGACTTTGTTTTTATTCCCTTATATTATACCGTACATTCTTGTGAATTTATTTTCCACCAAGATGCTCAAAATAAACCAAGGCATTTCTAGATTTGAAGATGCAAAAACTAATGCAACTCCACCCAGAGCAGATTGCAAATGCCACCCCCCTGCCACCCCCCCCGTAATGCTTTTTTTTTTTTTTTTTTTGTGCTGCATAGCCTTTTCTGGTTTAGCCTGCACTCCAAGGCTAGATTTTGATGTCAATGATTAGTATTTCTAATCGGTTGAACAAGGACAATGTCCCTTCTGCTGCGCAGAGGACACAAAGGCCCAGGCACTGATTCTGATCCTCCTTGCAGCATTCTGGCTCTGCTGGGCTCTTTCGTCCGTGGCTGTAAATCAGGGGAAATTCCACCCATTCCGTGGGTGAATGTGGTTAGATGTTAGAGCTTGGGTTCCCCAAGATGGGGTTAAGCAGAGTGTGGTGCAGGATGAAGCTCACACATGCCTCCACTGTGGACTCTGCTCTGGATGGGGGCTCTAGTGGTGTCTTTGGTACTGGCTGAGCAGCTGCAGATTTGCTGCTTTGGGGGAAATGACTCTGGATTTCTACCTGTAAAGCAGATTCCAGGGCTTTGCTTTTTGCCCTGATAAGGCAAAATTTGCTGCTGGCCGCCCATGGCCACTTGGCTCATGGTGGCATCCAAGGGCCAGAGGCTGAGGGCCTGGTCTAACTTTCTTCGATATTAGTGGGAGTCTGCAGGTCTGTGTTCCCAGGATGGATCCATGAATTGGTCGTACAGGTTCAGGCTTCACTTTTTTATTTTTCCTGAAGCAGTTAGTAAGTTAATTTACATGAGATGTGCACCCTGGCAAATGCCATCTCCTAGCTATTGTTTCAGCTAAGCAGCTGTCATTTGCGTAACATTATGCATCCTTCATTGTACCATGCTAATTTTTTGAGGGGCAATTTTTCTACAATGAGCACTGCGGCTTCTAACAGAAACCTCTTTATGGCATTGGCCCCGGGGAGCTGCAAGCCCTGCCAAAGCAAACAAAGGCTTATTGCTCCAACTGGGCATGTCTGTGCCTTTAATACAGCGTGAAGTTCACAGAACACTGCATCCAATCTGCACATAGTTAACACCTGGTCCAATGCCTTCTGGCAATTAATCAAGATATCAATCAGTGATGACAAAAATTAATAAATAACCCATGCTTGCATATTGCACATTCTCAGAATGGGAGAATTTGCATTGACACTTACAGCCCATTTACATTTTTTGACTGTGTTTTCAAGTGTGTGGTACTGTGCAATACAATAATTATTGATGCGTATAAATAAATGGTACCTTGAGCACTTATGAAACAGTACAAAAAGCCACATTAGTCTATTTCAGTAAAAAAAGCTTTGACCTCATTGAATTACAGCCCCAAACTTTGATGTAGGGCTGCAAAACTCTACTCTAGCAAATACACCAATGGGGTTAGTCTAACTTTGTCTTCTTTCAAAAGTAGTGGAGTGGTTTTGGGTTGAGCATGGCTTATTCTTATCTCGCTGATTAATGGGAATGTTTTCCTATACCTTAAGCCAAATTCCACTGTTACACCTTTGTTAACTCTGAGCAAGCACCCAAACCTCTTCCCTTTTGAAGTAACTTGGAAGTTATCCACAACTTCAAAGGAAGGAAGATCTGTTCCTTTCTTCATTTAGAATCCATAAAAGCACTCTGGACTGTGTTTGATTTATCAAAACAGAGGCAGCACTTTGCAAGTATAGGTGCACAGTCATTTGTGCTGGCCACACGAAGGCGTTATCAGAGGAGTGGCTTGTCTTCCCTGAAAGTAGAAATCCCTTGGCTGGATATGAACAAAGGCATCCTCTCTTTTGTAAATGCTTGTGCTTGTTCTGTAGTGATGCAAAAAAAAATATTTTTGGCAAAGAATGAAGCAAATAGGTTTTGTAATCCTGGAGAGTCCTTGCTACAATGGTCAGAAATGGTAATTATAAATCACTGTCGCAAATGCTTGTTCTTTGCAGCCCAAGAGAGAGGCCGAGGCTGTACAGACCTGCAGTTCAACATTCGCTGCTGGTTTTAGGTCAGGGTTGAAGCTCATTAGTGGCACAGGGGTGGGAAGTTTCTTGTGCTATCACAGCATGTTTCTGTCCTACCTGCTCTGTGAATGAGCAGCACTCTCCTTGGGTGCCAACCAGGGTAATTAAACCCGCTGATGAATGTCATGGCTTTGAAAGAAATGGTCATGTGTGGCCAGGTAGAGCCAGAAGCAGGCAAGGAGGAGCTGTACTCCATACTGACCTACTGTGTTGCACTGCTCGCTCTTGAGCAGTATTCTGGCATTTGTACCAGACTGGGCAGTGGCTTTCCAATGCAGGTAAATATAGCCTTGGAAATAGTAGTTTTGGTAGTCCCAGCCTAAGTGCAGAAATTATGCCAGGACCTGTTAGACCTGGGTAAATATTGTAGTTTTGTAATGGTCTGGAGTGTGAAACAAGGATGTAATTCTGCCACCTGAACCCAAGTTCTGATATCTCCAAGAGGTAACTTCTGAAATACTTCTGGTTTGGCTCCTGAATTATTTGGAGTGTAACGGTTCCTATGAACTTTATGATTTAAATACTTTCCAGAACAAGGAGACAAGAACACTTAAACTAGCTTAGTAGAAAGGCATTTAACATAAAGAGAGTAATAAAAATACATCACCTGTCATATGTGATCTTTATATGACCTTAGCCACAGAACAATAAATATTATATAACCACACTAAAAGCAGTTTTTAACATCATATATTTATATTTAATAAGTCGTGATTTTCTTTCCTTCAAGATGCAATTTTGATGAGACACTTTAAGTGTGATCTAAAGGCAAAAACTTGTGACTGGTTATGTAATGCTTCTAGTGGGGCATCATTTAAAGACTGTTTGAATGAAAACACATTTTACTTTGTTCCTTACCAATCTAATAGAGCAGTAACTATACAGTCATTTTTTTATACCATTTCCTGTTTTCTACCTTTTTTTTTTTGTTTGACTGTTGGGCAACTCTTCACTTAGATACACAAAATTAAACTTGCTGAATACTGCCTAGGACAAGCGATCAGTTGCTGTCCCCACTTATGAGTTTAACTGTTAGTTTTGTACTTGCAGTCTATAAAAGAAAAATTATTGCAAGTTACTTATAATTTTATTGTCCTTTTTAAACTAACTATGTAAGATTCAGATTGCAATGTAAAAAGGCAGGAAAGGAAATCAAAGTACCAACTTTAAATTGGCTTTTAATTACATTAGAAAACCAAATATTACAACTGTAATTATTTTTTTATTGGAGGAAGGCTCTAATTTTTTTTTTCATGTGCTATCTTGTCTTACTATGGATTTTGGGGGCAGTCTCCTATTATGAACAGATTTGTGTAAAGGAAAAGGTGACAGTAGTTTTTGTACAAATATAGGTAATATAAATAGCAAAAACCTGAAAAATATTAACATTTTTCTTTTTTGACTCCTGTGTGTTTCCTTCAAATTTTCTGGAGTTTTATACCATCCTTAGATGATGCCCATAAGTATGTAATATATGGTGAGTTCGTTAATCCAACTCAAGAGAAGACCAGGTTTGCCCCTTCTTCCCCCAACAAGTTATAACTATTCTGCGCAATCAGCCTTTAGGCACTAGTCAGCTGAAATGGAAAAAATATTTAATAACAAGAGCTCAATAGCCTGCAGATCTCTGATGTCTGAGATGACTTCAACTCTTGTGATGAGCTACGCCTAACCTAAGAAATATGACTTAATTCCACTTCAAAAGTATACTGAAATCTTTGATATATGGTCTGTGGTCTATTAAGCTTGATCTTAGCCTGACCTTTTAAAGGAAGAAAAGCTTTGTTTCTTTTTAAAAAACACAACCAAACAAAACATAGATATCTATGTGGGCTCCAGTAGTTGCAGCTTCAAAAAAGAAAAGCGATTAAATACGTGCTTTACTTAAGTGCTTCAATTGTCTTATTGACTTCACAGTCTAGATGTTTCTTGCTTGCCTGTTGGAAAACACTGACCTCACACTTGCCCCTTGCATTGGAGTTCCCTGATTGGCTTCAGAGGATCAGTTACTTGAATTAAGCCATCCGAACTACTCTTGCTAGAGGGGGTCAAATATAATAAACCTGGATGTGGATGAACTAAACTCTTAGCCATTTAATGCACTCAAGTGCAAAGAAAGGAATGGTAGCTATGCCAGAGGGTGTAAGCATTCTAGAAAGACTAATGGGGAGAAAATGTATTCAGTATACAGGCTAGCTGAGCAATAAGGTGTTGGGTGTGCATTCAGTTAGGGATGTTTTGCAATATACCGAAGGTCTCTTCATTTGTCTCTAAAGAATGTCTCTGAAGTACTGGAAGAGGTATCTGTTGCACCTCTGAATTCAGTTTCCTATTTCAGAGGTAACCACATCTCTATTTCTTACACTTAAAAAAAAAAAAAAATTAAAAAATTTAGTCCTTTCCTTTCCTAATACCTTGTACTATCACACCTGGTGGATAGAGACCTTGCTTTAACTCCCAGTTTACATTAATTGATGAAAAGCTCACACCCAGTTGTCATGTGCCAGCTTTTTCATTTGACTAAATAACACATCTTCCTCTGTGATGCTTATCCCTGTGATCCGTCTATAAGGAGCGATGTTTTTAGCCGTTGTTTTGGTAGGCTTGCCATGCCATACTGTTTCAGTGTCCTGCACAGGCATCAGTGCAGTTGCTCTTTAAAGCTTTTCTGGTAATCTGAGAGTGAGACACAGTAAAAAAAGCCCGCATGCTTGTGTAGGTCCACTTCACTGCTTATCTCCTTGATCCCAGGTGCCTGTAAGGTGGAGTGAAGGGACTTGTCTGGTTAGAAGGTCATGTGGTATGAAGGTCATCACAGAGATTGTAATTACAAAGGAATGTGAGATTTGATCATCAACTGTGTAGTTACAGTTAAGTATGGAATGGCCTCAAAACTGCTTGGTAATTCTTAATCGGGTAAAAAGTAACTAATACAAGCTGAGAAGAAAACTTTGGTCATGGTGTATGTTGGCACTGCTGTAGGAGAGAATTTTGGGGAGTTAACTTCTGAATACTTCAACAGAAGGCTTGTCTGATAGTTTTCTCTGGACATTCTCCAGTGTTATGTGGTGCAGGGAGGTCAAGGTAATCTGAGGTTCTCCAAAGTGTAGCTAAATGGGTGTGTTATACCAGAGAGTGTTAAGCTTGGTTAGGTGTTTGCAGACATCTTGAGGAAGGGAATATAGTACAGGAAAGATGGGTGACACATCAATCAAAATGGAAGTATACTTCAGGGCATACTGAAAAAAGTATTTCAGAGTATTAATTAATCTAGAGAAACCAATGGGAAAAGAGGAACTCACAAATTGGAGACATCTGCTAAAGATGCTGGTAGAGCAAAGAATTACAATAGCGGGTGGGATACAAATTGTAATTGAATTAAGGCAGGAAAGGGATGTGGCAATACATTATGTAAAGTAAACGGCATGTGAGGTTGTTAAAGTAAGTGAAAACCAGGCATGGTCAGAGAGGTTGGGAAGCAAAGCTGTGCTTGATTGTCTTCTACAAAGTTTAATAAGATGCAAGGTTTTGAAGGGACATGAAGCTCTCTCTGTTTTATATATGGACGAAATCGTAACCTGGACCTTTGCATATAAACTTGTTTTCTTATTTACTGGGCACCTACTAGGTAAAGGAAGGCTACAAAATCCAACACAGTTAAATTACAGGATACTTTATCTGCTGCCATGCAGAGTACTTAAAGCTGCAAGAGGATCCAGTTTATGGAAGCAGGTTCTTGATGTTATATACGTGGTTTTTTAACCCAGCATATTTTAATGAACCTAAGTTGTTGTTCACTCAATCATGTGGGAAATGCTGAAGTTTAGACATAAAGTGACGATAGCCGAACAAGAAGTAACAGAACTCTTTTGAATCACCTTCAATATTGTCAATGTTGAAAATTAACTCTATCCCAGCCAAAACCAGCACAAACGTATAAAGGCAAAATAGGGAGAGTGACATAGCAATGTGAAACTAGAGAAAAACCTTATCAGTTAACTGAAGTAATTAAGGCAAAACTCTACCTTAAAAGCAAAGGGAATAAAATCCTTTCAGGTACTGTGGAAAATGTTTTAAAACATGCTTTAAAAGACACGTATATTATTTTCTTGGCTCCAAGGTCAGTTAGCAGAGAGAAAGCAAAGAATTGGATCTTGAAGTCTTGTTTCATCATGGCTAAGCAGTAGAAGAAAGATGTCTCAAGTTTGATTTAGCTCCTGTGTTACTTAACATGCTAGTGGTCTGCAATGTGTGTTGGGAAAGAGGGAGGTAGCAGCACTTCCTAGCTGACGCAAATGTGGTGAGTTCTTACTTTAAATCATGTGGTGAGGTGGAGAAGGTGGGCAGAAATGTTTACACATGGATTTCTCTGCAGTTTTTCTGCTTTGCACCTAAATCTTACCCAGGACTTTCTGCAGAACAAAACTGAGTTTTCTCCTACCATGGTGAAACACTGTGCTGGCTTGGGGAAGGCTCATATCAATTTGTTTTGGTGTTGGCTAGGTTATATTTATTGCCTAGAATCCTGTTAATTTTCCTAAGCTAGAAAGTATTGATTAAAATATTTTTTTTATTCTATTGGAGCAGGATTTCCCAAGCAAGTTAAAAATTTATATGAAATCCAAGTTGTACAGGGACTTAATTCTTCCACCAGTAAAGTTGAGGCAAAATTCCTTCAATCATAAAGAGCAACAGGTTCAAGACCTTCTATTAGTCACCTTTTAACTCAATTGATGTGGTTAGAAATTGCATGAATGCTTTTTCTTCTTCTTTCAAACAAGTAACAAAAGCTGAATTAGGCTGCAGTGATGAAATCTGAATCATTTCCTCCTCAGACTAAACTTGCTAAACTGGTACAATATGGAGAATGATGTAATAAGGAAAAAACTTGTTGTTTGTCTCTTGATACCATTCTTGAAAAAAAATCATTGCTACGTAATACAAATATAGTCATCACCTTTTATATCCTTTCACCATTGCTGATATTGGAACCCTTCCAAATAAGTAGCATTCCAAAATTGACTGTAGCCCTCTTCGTAGTTTTACCTACTTAATTATAGGTTAACACCAGCTTTTTTTTTTTTTTTTCTTCTCCTGGTTTTAGTTAAAGTGCTCTAGTTTAAACAAACGTTTCAACAAGCTATGTAACAATATTTTCATTAATTGCTGTCATAGAAATATCTATCTTTAATTTCATTTTCAGATTGTCTTAGAGCTCCATAGGATCTTGGCTAGACTTCCTTCAGTCACGTATCACTACACTTTTGATGCTAAAATAAGAAACTGAGGAACTTGAATTATTCATGGGAGACTCCATTTAGGACTCACAGCTAAAACACACAGGAGTGTAAAAGTTCAGAGGTGGCATTTCTTGTTTTTTGTTTAACAATAAAAGACAAAACAAATTGAACCAGCCGAGTAAGTTATAAATTGTAGATGTCTTTGACAAAGATGATAGAGATGAGCCTATGTTGTATAAACTGAACACTCAAGCTCTTTAATTGCCTGGCACACATACTTTCCCAGAAATGTAATCAGCTTAAGGAATGCATTCTCTATTTCTCTTCGGCAAGTCTACCGTGGTTGCCAAATTTATTTATTAGAAAATGGAGAGAGCTTGGGGCAAGATAATTTATATTATTTTAAAATATGAACCCAAAAGAGAATATTCTGTAAGGCTTACACAATGACAATTTAACTTTATTATGTGAGTTTGTTATGTAACGCCAGCCTTACACAGACATCGTGTTGTAGAAGTGATGAATTGCTGCAGAAGAGGAAAGGTAGTCTCCTAGTCTCCTGCATTTAGAGCCCAGCAGCAGGGGTCAGGAGATGCTAGTTCTGTTTCTTATCCTGCCTCTGATTTGATATATCACCATGGGAAAGTTTTTGAAAAAGACACTGGCCTTGATCCTGCAATAGGTGCTTTATGGGTAATCCTCTGAACAAACACTGCTTCTGTGCCTTTCTGACTCTAACAGAGGCTCCTATTCAAATGGAGCTCATTGGATGAGCAGGGTGATGGTGAAGATACCCTCTTTGCACAGATGGAGGAAAACCCATAATACTTCCTTATGCAGCAGTGGAATTAATTTTAGAGTGTTCTGAGCTCTCAAATGGGAGAGGCTTGTAAAGTGACAATAATAGATTTTAACTGAAGAGCAATCTCTGGTGTTTGAAATGTGAATAGACCTTATCAAGGTGCATAAAATACTGCGTAGGAATTTCTCTTGCAGAATCTTCATAGGGAAATATTTCTTGAATATAATGAACTGTGGGTAGATGGAATATTGTGTAGAGCCAGGATGATACAAAATAGAAACGGGTGAGCAGTTACAACAGATAAAATAATGGGAATATAAAGGCTGTGGTGGGAGATGGTGAAGTATCAACCTCGGCTACAATGAAGAAACAGGAGCTTGTTACTTAAAGACAAAACAGATTGGATATTTTTTTAATTTTTTTTTTGGTGAATCCAGGGCTCAGTCTGGCATCAGTGTGACCCTTTTTTTTTTCATATTGAATGCTTCATGTCTTGCAAAGATAAAGTGAGTTCTAACTGAAGAACAACTAAATTTTGGCGCCATGAAACTGTTAGAGCCTATGGTCAAGTCATTTGAATAGATGCAGAACTGAAATATAAGAGTTTATTGTAAGACCTACTTTGTGTGCTGTGCTATGCTAGCATTATCTGAAGGTGCTTTACCTCCTGAAAGCCTGATTTGTTCCAGCAACAGGTTCAAGCAGTAGGTGTTTTGTGTACACCAGAATCATATGGTTGAACATTCAGCTAAATCCATGTAATTGCTTCATACGACAGGAAATAATTCAGCTCATTCAGTCATGAATATCACATCTGCAAAGTCCTTCTCAGGAAAGGGTGATCAGCTAATCTGAATTTCTGCATGACACAATCCATTGGGTGTCACTGTAATGGTTATACTGACATTGGTCTAGTATGCCACTGGTACCAGTCGAGTTGTGGTTATATTGGGGCACGTATTTCAGAGAAATGTCAACCATTGCAGTTATAACTTGTTCCAGTGGTTGTTCCAGTTGTTCCACTGGCATTGTTTTCCTAGGCTGAAGTTGTCTGACACTTACAGGGTTGAGCTGCAAACATTTGTGAGATGTGGAGTTTTTTGAAATGGCTTTTCATGCCAATGAAAAGTTAGAAATATTAGTTTTCAGGAATTTATAGAGGAAGGGATGGGGGAAGGAATGGAAGAAGGGTAGAGATCACATCTTTCCTTCTTGTCCCTAGTGTCTATGAAGAGTAAACAGCCCCGTGCCTAGGGCACAGGTCTAGGATTCAAGATACTCCGGTACAATTCCCTGCTGGGTAAGAGTTTGAACAGGAATTTGAAACTTGATAATTTCGATGACACCCTAAGCTTCAGGCTACTGGCTGTTTGGGGCACTCTGTTACAGAATTGAATCATTCATATGTATTTTGGAAAAACATATAAAATCAATTGCTGAGTGACATGATAGTATATCAGCAATGACAAATTTGTTTTACTCTGTGCTCTAGAATATCTTACTAACGGGTTACATAATGTTCTTTGGTTCATTTTCTAGAGGGGGCAAAAAAAAAAAAGTAAAAAGTATTGTTATCATTACTGCTGCATTTCCCATGGCCCCAAAACCCAGCTAATGACCAGCCTTGACAAGTTCATTTCTGTGGAAGACATTCTCTTACTTCCAATTCACTACCACCCACAGATGACACTTTACAAAATGTCACTGTTACATAATTGATAATCACTCAACAACTGAGAAAATGGAACTTGGAAAGAGGAAACATTTCTGTGTCCAGTGAGGAAATTCTCTTTCAGCTACTCCATCCCGGTGCGGATAAGGTGAGTGTTCTTCTACAAGTTAGGAAAAAGATCACTTTTGGATGGAGATGTCTTTCCAAACTGATGATCATTTGAAAAAGAAAAAAGAAGGAAATATTTACTTAATAGTTATTTAATAAAACAACGATCATTTTAAATGTACCTTGCCTTCTGGAGGACAAAGATCTTAAGAAAATCCAGAGCATGCACTCCTTCACAGGGAATGCAATATGCTGAAGGGGAGTCTTGACAAATTTTAATGGTATATTAAAGCTGGGACAGTGGAGACAGGAAGTATGAAAGACATGGGTTTTTTTCTCGGATATTATGGATAGTCCCACTGTAACTAGACATTTGTTGTGATTGTACAATCAATCCTATTGGATTCCTAGGGGAAGGGTGCAGTTTTTAATAACTCTGTCTCTTAAGGCTCAATCTTTTATCTGTTGCACAGAATAACACATCTGGAATTTTTGCCCACCTATCTCTAACAAGACTGTTAAAAGCTCATTAGAATGGAAGATGTCATTTATTTAATCTGTGATATATAACCCTCATACCAATTAAATTAGTGGCTCACTCGCTACTATTCGCAGAATGCCTGATGGTAGCCTGAGAAGGCACCAATAGTTACATGAAAAAGCATGTGTGTATAAAATATTTCTAGTTGCCCTAAGAGTAAGTCATTCACCAGTGTGCGATGAGCTGCAGCATAAGTGGAAGAGAAGGGCCCCAGTTAGCACCCCCAGAAGCACATGTGACAAGTACTACTGTAATAAAGCAGGGTAGTTACATAGCATTTTTACACAGATATTTCAAAACTGGCAGTCACAGGCACTTCCAATTCCTCTCATTTATTATTGAAGCTCCTCACAGCAGTGTACGGATTCCTTCCACTTCCCCCTGTGCTTGCATTCGTCATATACGTGACACCTTGGAACTGGTGTATGCATCCATGATTTGTGCTGTGATTAACACATTATCAGCTTCCCCTTTTCTAGTTAGCTAAAAATAGTCCTGGCTATCCCTGTTAGTCTGTCGCTCAGGTGATGGAGATGGAGGCTGCAGGAACCTTCTGTAGCATTTGGCAATCAGGCCCATCTCGCTTTCACGTTTCCCAAACCTTTCCTTGATCTCCTGGTTCGGGTAATGGTTCAGTGTTATTTTCTGATATCTCTTGCTCAAAGAATTGGAAGAATTTCCAAACTACAACCTAAATTTTCTTCCTTTTCTGTTGCTTTCATGGACACCAGCAGCCTCTCTGTCCCTTTTGCTGCTAGAAACGATGCCCACACAGGGCATGGAATGCTCAGTCCCTTCTTCCTGCAGTGATGGCTGTTCTGGTTGCACCATCCAAATTTTACAAAGTGGAATTAAAAAATACCTAAAAGAGAAAAAGCACTAAAAAGAATGCTGTGTCATGTTATATGATTCACAAATGCCCAACAACAATTTTCTGATTTTTCATGGGATATTCAGCTGTAGGGTGTAAGCAAGGAGAGGAGCATTTTTGGGAAGTGATGTATTTTGTTTTCAGGTTAAACTTGTATTTTAATACACATTCTGCAAACAGAACTTCAGGTTGGTGCAAATATGAGGAGATTAAAACATTAGAGATCAAATTAGCCTCAGAATTAAAATCTGCATATGTGCATCTCTTTCCTGCCCCCAGGCACTCAGCTCTTGAAGCTCTGGAATCTTGAACTATTTGCAAAACAGAGCACTATAGCGAAATGAATGCCTATGGTACAGAAATATGAATTCCTGCCACCTCTCTCTTCCATGCAGTTTGCTGTCTCCAGAGTAAAAGCTTCTATTTCAGAGCTGTGTCAAGAACCATGAAGCGTTATAGCTTGACCAAGCATCGACCTAGCACTAAGCAAACTCCTAAACCCTGGAGACAAGTCAGTGAAGAGATTAAATAAACTTCTTTTAAAAATGCTATCTCTAAACAGCTGCAACAGTAGCACAACTATATTGTTCTTCTATTTCTGAAGATTTTCTTCTATTTCTGAAGATTTTCTTCTATTTCTGATATATTTTAACCTTCCAGAAATTTGTAGTAATTTATGTGGCCTATTTCAATCATTTTGTGTCCTCTCAGTATATGCAGTCCTCAACTTGTTAGCGTTTCTAAATCTTCTAAAAATCTGGATCTTTCATCCTTTGACTTTGTATCTCATTGTCTTACCTACTCCATCTCAGAATCCTCTGCATCTCTTAGCAAGAAAAAAATCCATTCATACCCATTTCTGAAGCCTGTAGGAATAGCAACTGAACATGAATAAAGTAATCAACTAACTAATCATTAGATCGCATGCATGTGTATGATGTTAGGTGTCTATTTTTAAATATGTGTAGAAAACCTTGATGTGTGTAAGCACATCATTGCAGTTACTTCTAGTTACACTAGAAGTGTAGTTAGTCACTTCTAGTTACACTAGAAGTTGCTGAATTAGAAATGTACAAGGTGGGATGCTAGCTAGTTACTCTAAGTGTCCCAGCTGAGGTACTGCTTCTTCAAGTGATATGTTCAAAAAGAGGTAATGACTAAATGAATTTGGGGTTTTTTTTGGAAGAGAAGCGGAACTACTTTCCCTCTCTTCCTACTTTCCTACTTTTCAAATTCTTTCCCCACCTTTTCAAAGGTAGATGTAAATCTGTAGCAGGTAACAGCCTAAGTTTTTAAAGTTCAGAGATTGTAAGACTGTAAAAGGTCACTGTTAAAGTGAGTTCTGACTTCTTGAATGTGAAGACCATGGGACTGCATCTAGTTCAATAACTAGATGAACTAGAACATCTATTGTGGAAAAATGCTTAAACTTGGTCTTGGTATTGAGAGCGAGAAGCTGTATTGCTAGTTAGCTAGTGTTTCACATTGATGTTTTGAGATGATCTCCATGCTGTTTGAAGTCTTGCACAAGAAGGGGGCAATCTTGGCGCTGCTGCTAAATGCACAGGCTGACCCAGTGGAAGGTCCCTTGCCCCTGGCAGAACTGGTGTGGGGAGACAATACGCTGAAGAGAGAATGTGAATTTTCCTGTACGTGCAAACCCTTCTCAACCTCTTGGCGTTTGTTACAAATGTATGTTTGAAAGTTATTTCAGATGTTTCAGTCCCTTTGCTCCTCTTTGTCTTTAGGTTCAATCCTCATTTCCTTTTGTCAGCACAACATACAGAATACTTCCAGACACCCACTGGGAAGCACGGCTGTTAATTTCTGTGTGGTTTTCCTTCTTTTCTTTCTTTAGAAGGAAAACAATGCAATTTCCTAAATTGTTCATTTAATTTGTTTATGGGTACTGTGCTTTATTTCTTGTTTAAAGGAAGATGAAATGAGAATGACTTGTGCTTGACATAGGAAGTGGTGTGATTTGAAATGGTTTTCCTGAGTTTGGGAAGCACCAAGTGCAGGTGTGTGTGGCAGAGAAGGTAAATCTAAGGTTTTGGGATGGATTTGAAAGAAGCATTACATACAGACAGAGCCTTGGACAGTGACTTTCTTCTGTTTGCACTTCCTTTGGGGTCTGGCTTGAACAAATATGTAAGGCCCTGAAAACTTTCAGATAAGGCTAAGTGTATGTGATCCTATGCCCCAGGGATGAGTGGAATTAGCTGCATAAATGCAGCTTTTTTTCCTTTTCTTTTACTATTTTAAAATTTCTTTTTCCCTCAGGCCTCTGACTTGTGGCCATGTGTGGATATATGTCACTGGACTACAGGGATGTTTAAAGTCAAGGTGTATAGTAGGTCTGTGGGCCTATCATAGAATAGAATGGTTTGGGTTGGAAGGGACCTTAAAGACCATCTAGTTCCAACCTCCCACCGTGGGCAAGGACACCTTCCACTAGACCAGGTTGCTCAAAGCCCTGTCCAACTGAATACTGCCAGGGAGGAGGCATATCCACAGCTTCTCTGGGCAACCTGTGCCATTGGCTCACCACCCTCACAGTGAAGAATTTCTTCCCAATATCTAATCTAAATCTCTCCTCTTTCTGTTTGAAATCGTTACCTCTTGCCCTATCACCACACTCCCTGATCAAGAGTCCCTCCTCACCTTTCCTGTAGGCCTCTTTTAAGAACTAGAAGGCTGCTAGCAGGTCTCACCGCAGCCTTCTCTTCTCCAGGCTGAACAACCCCAGCTCTCTCAGCCTGTGCTTATAGGGGAGGTGCTCCACCCCCCTGATCATCTTCGTGGCCCTCAATTAGGGTCAACCCCACACATCAGAGCTGGCTCCCACCAAGCAACCTGGCTGAATCTGATTAAACAATCTGGGTATTTTTCACACCTTATATGTCCCCACTAGCTAGACAGGTTTATCATGTAGCAGTTCACTAATGCCCGTAGGAAATCACTTGTTACTACTAAAACATATTTTGCATCTGACTTTAGTCTGCTGAGTGTTCAGTTTTGTTAAGGAAATGAAAGCTTTAATAGCTAATGAATGGATTCCTACACTCTCTGCCATGGAAAGCAACCTCGATAGCTTCATGTGGCAAAAATTCACTGTTCGGGATAGAGGAGCACCACTCTTGGCATCCCTGAGCAACAAAAGGTGCTGTGGGCCATGGGGCAGCAAGTAGCACATGGGGAGAATGGGAAAACTGCTAATCCCAGCCGGATCCCATTGCAGAACATCTTACTATCTGGCTAATCAGGATAAGTGCTGAAAAGCTTTGAGTGTGATGTCAGATTTATTTCACGATGAACAGGGAAGATCTCTTGATCCTCAAACACTTCAAGTAAAAGTTAAAAGGGGGGGTGTGAGGTGCGGGGGAGGAGGCGGAAGAAAGATATTGCGCTTTTTCCTTTTTTTTTCCAAGTGTGATGAACTGTTTTCTCCTCTAAGTGTTTTAAATAGCGGCAGTGTGAAAATTACATTTGCTTTGAATAATTGCTAGCGTTTTTCCCATTGCAGTCCTTCTATCTGGAAACTTTGTATCTAATATTGCTCTTGCATGAAACTCGGAGGAGCAGTGTGAATGGAGCGGCAGGTCCATTTTTAAAACAAAAAATATTTTATAATATTTTATTTGCTCAACAGTTCTATGCTGTGGCAACACAGGCTTACGCAGCATTTTAGAAGCGTAGGCCCTGATCCAACAAAGGCTTATAGCGCGTATGTTTAACTTTACGCTGACTCCAAAGGGAATATCGTGTGTGATACAGACTGTAGGTAAGGCCCATTTCCTGCCTAGAGCAGCTTGCGAGTGAAATAAGACAAGACCCAGGACAACCATGCATGAGTAGGAGTCTTGAACAGGGAAAATATCTGGGGGAAAAACCCTTCTTGAAGGGAATTTTGAAAAAGGAAGGGGGAAAAATGGATTTTTCGTGTTGTGGTTCAGCGGCAGCAAGAGGCAGAGCCCCATGGTGGCCAGGGGACCTTGCGATCGGGAGGACAAGGCAACGGCTGAAGGCCTGGAGGGTCTTCTAAGAGCTGGGATGCAGTATAGTAAAGGCCCTAGTGCAGTCTCTCCATTTTATCTGTTGACTAAATAAAACTGGTTGACACTTCAGGGCATTCATTTTTATTCAGTCCAATGAATACTGTCAAATCCTGAGAACAGCTTGTGGAATTCATACATAATTGTTTCACTGATGAAGAAACCAAGGCAGGGAGACTAATGATCTTCCCAAGGCCACAGAAGGAACATCATAATTTAAAAAAAAAATAAAAATCTTTTTCCCAGGCCTGGGCTGAACCATTAATTCATCTCTGAACAGAGTAGTATTTTCAAAGGTGTTATAATCTAATTTTTGAGTCATTTAGGAGCCCCTGGGAGTTTAAGTGTCGTTGGAAGGCAGTGCTATGCAGGCTGCTAAAAGTTTAGATCAAGTTTAAGAAGTAACTTTTGACTCCTAAGACACTTGAAAAAATTATCTAATATCTGAAAAAAATATCTGTTAGGAAATTATAGACATTTTTCTGTCATGTATATAGCTGTCTGGACTGTGCTCTGCTGAAGTCAAGCAGATCTGGTCTGGTACAACCAGCTGTGAAAACTCCCAATCCATCCCCAGCTTGGTGAGTGGTTCTATTAAGTGTCCTGCTTTATTGCTTTGTCTTAGGAGCTACGATACCAAGGCTTGTCTCAGCAGACAGTAGCACCTTCTCTTTTTCTCCCCTACCCATCATTTAGAAACCAGGTTCTAGTTGGCAGCATCTTCCTCTTGTGTGGGTAACACTAAGGGAAAAAAAAGATAGTTAACTGTAGATGCTCTGTTTAGGGAAACAGAATCCTTTCCCAAGGATATATATCACTTTCCAACTTAGTCATGTGCACGCCTAAGCCTGTGCATGAACTGCATTTCTGTTGCATGATACACATGCCCATGTCATTCAGGTGGAGTCCGGTTAATATCAAAAAAATATCCGCTTCTAGCTATTTTGAGGAATGATGCTCTGAATCACCTGCTGCTTGGCAGTACATCCAATATGTAAACAAATTAACTTAAAATCTCTGTATGGACAAGTACTTATAGGAGTTGCAAACAGTATACAGGACAAGCTGTTTGGAGAAAAATTCTACCTGTTTGAGTAGAAAGATTTTTCTAAATGATTCACACTCTGGATGGCTATGCACTGCTCCAAGTTACTGCAGGCAGTTGCGGGGCTTACCCCTTGCTGGATAAAGTGCAGTGTTGCAGGAGGTGGAGGAGTTGCAGCAGAAGAGGGTCAGCAGAGGAAAGACCTCTCAACATGTGTTTGCATGAGCACCGTTGTTAGTTTTGGCCAAAGGTTAAGGAAAGCACAGTCTTGTTCCTGGCTCTGCGTTCGTGCCTACCTTTGCCAAATCAGAAATACCCTCTGGTTGCAACTTTAAAATCTGCTGATTTGAAGTGTGGATCAGGTATATGCAAACTGGAAAAGACGTGGCGTGCCTTGTTGCCTGTGTCCAGAGCAGAAGCCACATGCTCTGCAGGTGTGACTTGGGACTCGTGTGTGCCTCTTGCATTTGGATATACGGGAGCTATACCTGAGCAAGTCCTTTGAAATTGGGCCCTAAGTGTTTGAGTGAAACCTTATGCTATGAAAGGTCCCTGTGTAGTGTCCTTTGGGAAAGGGCTTAGTGCTCTCATTTGCATCTCTATACCCAGAATGCTTTTCCAGCTCATTGCTGTTTCATAGCTGTGCTGGTGTCAGTGCTACAGAGCAGCTGAAAATGGCTTGATGTGCTTCTGCATGCTGCTACTTTTCCTCTGGAGCAAAAGAAAGGATGTTTGTCTGAAAGGGGAGGAAGAGACAAAATGTCCCTATCTTTCCCTGCAGCATGGGTAGTCTCCTGGCCACCCAAACAACCAGCAAGAGCTGCTAAGAGGACAGATGCTGGTACTTAAAAGCTTAAGCTGCCTGCAAAATATCACCATGCTCCCAGGCAAAGACGCAGCTGTGTGAAATCGTGAACCTTTAACATGATCCCACCTCCCTGCTACAGACAGTTTGTGGCAGCTTGGAGAGGTGCTGAGGGTCTGGAGGTGTACAATTCAGACTCTTGTGTGCGTTGTAGGGAAGAAAAGCCGGTAGATTTCTCACTGAAACATCAAACATGGCCATTGTGAGTGAATTTGTTAATGTTAAAAGCACTGAGGTCAGGTGTGAGTGCTACAAAGCATCCTACTGCGCTGCAGAATTAGAGTCCAAGTGGAATAAAGCCCAACCGAGTGGTCATCAATTCCCTTCCCTGACAGGCAAGGGCTATGCCCTGTAATGAATATACTAGTTAATGGCATATCCTTGAAGATTCAGCATGTAATGATTTGCAAGTTGTAGCCTGAGATAAGTCAGAGGAAGTACTATATAACTGTCAAAGTTACTCTTAATACACTGGTGTCGGTAATTTTTCAAGGAATTGTCACTGAAGTAAAATTAACATGCAAAAGATATGGCAAATCTACTAGCAAATTATGTAAATATTTTGCAAGGGGCAAATTTTCAGTGCCAGGCGTGAAAATTGGGTCACAATTCCCATTAACAATTACACAGCCTGCGTGCCTAATTTTCCAGGCACCATGCTGAAAATTCACCCCACGTTATGGAAGCAATTAATGGCTTAAAATTCTTTTTAGGCCAGTAAATGTGTAGAAGTGTTGATAGCCTTTTCTCTGTGGCATTTAATGAGCTATAATCTGATAACTAGATTAGATTGTTCTCTCATGATATCGACAAAGATTGCTTTATATCGTTATTATTGCTATTTAAATGCTACTGCATTGCTACAGCAATGCCAGATGCACGGATCAGAGCCCTGTTGCGCTAGGTGCTGTACAAATATCTGTGAACATGTGGTCTCTTCACTGAAGACAGATATAATAACTACTTTGCTATTCTGGTCTGCTTAGGCACCAGGGAAATGCTGAAGGTTCCCACACAGTATGAATCTATTAAAAAGATAATCTGAAGCTATTTTGGTTTCTCATATAGAGGTTTTTTTTTTCCTTTTCAATGCTTACACATGACTTTCATTAGCATTAAATGTGTGTGGAGGGAGAGTCGCTCTTAACGTTTGTAGCTCTATACCTATCCCTTTCATATCAGTTAAATCCCAGTGAATATAACTGTTTAGTAATTGTCTGGTATTTAATTAAAATACAATAACCCCTTTCCAGAGACGCCAGTTGTGAATCTGGTGGCCCAGTCATAAAGATGCTAATTTAATGAATATTCATAAATCATGAATATTCATAGAGTGTCAGGGATGTTCTTTTGTACCCTGCTGCTATGCCAGGTCTCGCTGGCACAGCAGACGGCACATGTTGAAGGAGCTTTGCTCCTAGGGGAGAAGAGAAATATTCGCGCCGGAGCGGGACGTGTGTCTGGGTGTAACTCTGAGAGGAGGCGTTGGGAGGAGAGGCAGCGGCTGGTGAGGAGCGCGTGGGCATCCGACCCACCCAGTGGGATGTGCGTTTTTGTTGTGGCTACCAGGTGGCAGGATGCATTTCTTCTTGAGTCTATTAATACTTTTATAGCTGATGTACACCTCTGGCAAAGATGTTATGGTCAACCTTTGCAGTTACAGTGGCCACAGACACCACTATTGCCACTTGAGCAGAGCCTGTCTACCAGGATTCCCAGTTACTCTTGCCCTGGCCAGACTGCACGTGGGGAAAGGCACCATAGGAAGCTGCCTTGAAGCACTGCAGGTGGTAGGTCTGACCTACTGAGGCTGCAGGGCTGAGTGGGGTTTGTGCAGGAAAGCCTCTGTTATCTAGAACGCTCCAGTCTGCTCCTTCTAGTAGGACCTTTCTCTAGGCTTTCCAGGGATTTGGCAGCCTCCTTGGTCAGCAGCAGTGACCCCACTGCAATACTCAATACTGTTACTGTAGCCAAATATCTCTTAGATTAATTTTGGAGTGTGCAGGGGAATTTAGTGATGTATCTAAAGGTCAAAAGAAAAAAGCAAATGCTTTTTTTAAATTGTGTCTTATCCTGTCATTTGAGAAGCAGCTGAACAAAGTCAGTGTCCCTCCACAAAGTTCACAAAATCTGTCCTTTCCTCATGACGTGTTTTTAAAGAAACTGGGTGGTTAACTTATCCCTAGGAATCCCTAATCTGCCTTCTAAGGAGCCGGCAAGGGACACATTAAAAAAGGGAGTCAGCCTTGTATTCATTGCTCCTACAGGTTTCAGTTGCCCCCAGCCTTCCAGGCTGATGGCTGAAATATGCTTGAATGCAAATGCTGCACGCCCTTATGGTGCCTGTGCGATGCCAGTGAGGCACTTTGCCGCGACTTCACGTTGTGAGGCACGTACCTATGGGTGCAGAGCAAGCCCGCTTCTCACCCCGCTGCACGCTGCTGTGATGCAAATTTGTTCTTGTGAAAAAATGTCAGCACATAGAGTTGATCTGTTCTCTTTGGCAAAGTGTAGAGCAGGAGCAAGCTTCCGACCCTGTGTCCGGACTGAGATGTCGGAAAGTTTCCGAACCCTGAGCGTTGCTGGTGCTCCGAGAAGCTGCTCCCTCCCTCCCCCAGGACCACTGCAGCGCTCAGGCTCCGGCTTTGTACAGAGATCCTTGCAACCCCCCATCAACACTTCAAACGTGTTCGCAAAAACTGGCAGGGAAAGGAGAAGGGGAGAAGGGCTGCCTGCGCCATCCAAGAGAGCTCTGTTTTCTCTGGTAATTTATTTCAGCTAATACACTTCTCTAATAGTTGCCGGCTCCAATCTTTGCTTACATAAACGCTTATTTAAAGCTCTTACGATCAAATCATTCATCTGGACTCAAACTCGCTTCTAAATTTGTGCATGCAAATTTTATTCATGGGCCCAGCTGTGTTCGTGCCGAATTTGCATTTGTGCATATGTATGTGTTGTTTTTTTCCTCTGTCAGCATACAACCACAGGCTGCAGCTGAAAATATGGACCTAGATTTCAAAAATTTTAATGACCGTACACTGAAAGTTTTAGTTCCTTTCCCCGGAGCTGGCAAACTTGTCTGCATAAGCCTTATCTTTATCCTTTGCTTTAGGGAGCTCGCTAGTGTATGTTTCTGAAGAGTTGCTTGCACGTGGCGTTCAAATAAAAAATGAGACTTTGTTTTGCCAATATGGGTATTGACATGAAAGGGCAATTAACTTTTTGTCTTGCTTTTTATGCAACTAATCCTTCCTTCCTATGTTTGTGCGACCTCGATTTACTTAGTCTACTGAAAGCTTGTTTTGAGACGAGCTGAAATTTATTTTGTTCTGGCGGGGGGTGGCATGGCAAGAAATCAGTGCACTGGAGGCTGGGAAGAAAAATACCTTTCTGCCTCTGAAAGCAGGGCCAAATTTGAGTGTAAATAAATACTATTCAGGAAAGGAAACAGTAAATCAGTCTTGCAGAACAATTTGGATATCTGATGTATGCAACATGAGTAACTCCACTTAGTGCACTACCAGGAGTGCAAAGTGGCAGTGGTGCTGTAGGGTCCCCGCTGCCCTTAATCAGAAGGGTCTTATAGGAACCTCTTGCTGATGCTATATGTAGAGGATCATGGTGAGAACTTGCTCTCTGCATTCCCCATTCGTTATAATGCCTCTTTCCTCAATGACTGAGGGGATTACATGAGAACCTGGCTAAGTCAGGCTCTGGTAAAAAGTTTGTTGAGTAAACTTGCAGTCATTTCTAAACTTTAAGTAGTTATAAAGTTGTTAAAAATCAAGAACCATTGTAATCTGTTGGATACAAGTGTATTGTACAACACATTAATTTGTGGATACTAAAACTCACTCAAGGGCTTCTGAAATGTATTCTTTAAATGGGTAATCTGAAAGGTAACATAATCCTGGGAAGAGCAAAGAATGTGTAAAGAGATTCCCAAACACTTTGCATTGAAGGTTTTTTTTTGAGAGTTATTACTTTTACATAAATTGCTTTTCTAACACTTCATGTGGCATAGGCATATGAAGGCATTGGTGTTGGGGTTTAGGTAACTGTAAATTTTACCGTGGGAAATGCAGTCATAAATCACAAATTACTCTAGATAAGCGAAGATGTTTGTGCTGATTTCATCTCCAGTGCTAAAGCGCTGCACACGAGCTGTAGGCTCTCTGAGTGAAGGGTGCAGAGAAGTGAAGAGCCCAGCATCATCCTTCGTTGTGGTTGTATTTCTCTCCTCCTGTGAGAAACACTGGGCACTCATCATTTTGCTAGAGACTGGAAACTTTGAAAGGAAATGAAAGGAGGTTCTTGCATGAGAGTCTGAGGGTATTTAACTTCCTTTGGCATCTGACAAGGCTGTGGGAGTTTTGGATGATGACGATGGGGAACGTCACAGGCTTGTGTTGGAAGCATGCCTTCCCTTTCAGTAGCAGAGTAACTTTTGGAAAGCTTTAGTAAAGTGGTTAGACTAAAGTTGAACAGTGACTAAATGACAAACCTGGAAACAATCCTAATTCTGCTCATTTTGCTGCTTAGACTGTTCAACATATGTACCTATGTCAGAAACATGGTATAGGGAACCGTTCCAAACTTGAAGAAGTGTTCTGTCTTTGGGATGCAACCCTGTTTTTTAATTATTTTTTTTAAATTTTTTTTTTTTTTTTTTTTTTTGATACCATGCTCAGCTGTAGCCTGTTTGTGTGTTACTGACTTACTGGCAGCACAGAGCTGTGGTGTCTGTGCACTGGAATTGCATGGAGGGAAGTGTGGAGGGTGGAGTGGCAATTGCTTTTCTTGGCCAGTCCATACTGTGCTGAGGGCTGCAGAGTATCTGGGATATCTCCTACCTTGTGCTTTCGAGCCTTTAATTTTTTTTTTGGTGTAGGAGTTATTCCTTGAAATAAGACTGCTTGTGTCTTCAGTGTAGCCTTTCTCAATAGGGTAAGCTCCCAATCCTGCAGTTTGAGTTGTCCTTAGTCACATAAGTACTCTAAAATTTGCCAGTGTCACTAATTGAAGTTATAAGATTTCAATGTTAAAGATTTAATGAAAAAAAATTCTATTGGGATGTTTTTACATAGACTACTTGTATCCTCATGCTTAATAACCTAAAACCAAAAGCATTTTAAAAGAGGACACAATTATGTATTCATTCTATGTTCCTAACTTATCTAAGAATTTCAATGGGATACCTTCACCCAGAATATTCTCCAGTTTATATGAGGAAAAAAAAGATAATCTTCAGAAATCAACATTTTCTGCTTTAGAACCCAGTAGTTCTTGTTTGAAGAAATAGTAGATACAGAAGGGAAAATGACAGTCTCTTTAACATATACTTAAGTATGGTAAGTGCAACGATGAAAGCAGACATAAGGAGTGAGAAAGATATAAATGGAAAGATTAATGACAGCATTAATTTATTTGCATTTATCATGGAGAAGTATTTGCAACATAAAAAAGCAGCAGTTTGTGAAAGGCAGTGTAGTAACCTAATTCTCATCTGGGTATTAAACTTAATACCTGTAATATTTCTACGGTTTCACCTGATTCCCTTCCTTGTTTTGTTCTCTGCCTTGGAATTTACAATGCCCTTTTGTGTTCTTATTCATGGGGTGGTGAGCAATGCTTTGACCTCTTTTGCACTTTAGACATGAAGCATGTGCCTTACCTTGTCTGATGAGTACAGCCGTCTTTACACCATTCAAAGGAAAAAAAAAATCACTTGTGCAAGCTGGTAATGCAAAATATTTCTTGGAAAGTATTGCAGAACACAGAGACTATTTGATACTCTAATTTATGTTGCAACTCCCTATTTACTCAGTATACAGGTATGGGTTCACTTGGGCACTAAAGGGGGGGTGTTTCTTCCCTTGTTACCTTGTTGCTGTGGCAAGCAGAGGTCTGTGTGTCACCTGGAGGGGACATAGCCCTGCAGGTGCCCCCGGACGAGGGCCACAGTCGAGGCTCGCTACTGCTTTATTTTGTTGCAGGATCGCTTTGCAGCTTCAGGTAGCAAACCTGTAGTAAAGATCAGTTTGATGCCAAGTGACACAAAGAGGAAAATTGTGTTTCTTTGAAGCTGCGGGGGCTGGGCAGGAGGAGCAGAGGAGTTATTAGGCTGACACAGAGTAATTGCCGGAAGCGGAATTTGGCCAAGCCTCTTGGTTCATGCTGGGAGCACCTTATGCGGTTTATATTGCAGTTATAGATTTTTCTTGTGATATTGCTTACCTTAAATGACCATTGCCTCCTTAAATGACCATTGCCTGAAAGACAGCACATGATGACATAATGTTCATCCTGACACCTTCCTGGATAATGGCTCAGTGTTCACTCGGGAAGAAAAATTCACTCTGACCGAATTACCTCTACAACAATCGGACACATCTTATTTTTTCTTAGAGGGCTTATATCCAAACAATGTCCAAACTTCAGGGAAAAATCTCACGTATTCACAATCTGATTCCATAGTTTGCAAGGAGAAACAGCCCGTAAAACAAATAAGCAAGATTGTCTTGGCTTGATATTTATTCATCGTTCAAAAATTTTAAACCAACATAGGTTCTCTTGCCTTCAGAAAAAGATGCTCTTTATGATAAATAATAGCTTTTCCTTTAAAAAAAAGGTGAACTTGAGTATGAGTTCCAGAAGACCAAACTGTTATGGCAGCGAGGCCATTAGGCTGCAATTTGTCTTATAACAGATGTTGTAGAGTCCTGTCACTTTGAATGTTAAAACAGATGTGATATACACTTGAAAATGTACTAGAAGTATTTAATTTCCTTTCCAGCACAAGAGATTTCTTCTCTCCGAGCTCTTTGATGCTCTTCGCCTGTTTGTTAAATCCTGTTGCATTAGTTGGTGCGGTTTAATCTCCTTGGAAAGCTTTGTCTGAGTTTGTGTTCTAATGCAATTAATCTTGAATTGCTTTGGTTTTGCTGAATGAGACACGATTCCATTTTGAGCTGACTTTTTATTAACCTCTTTTGAGATCCCTTGTAAAACTTGCTATTATCATATAGCACAAAATTGTGAGGACGCCACAATACCTGGCCCTTATTTTCAGCAGTTATTGGTAACATTAACCAAATGCATACTATATATGTCTACATATTAAAAAAAAAAACAAACCCAAAACCTAGGTAATCTGTGATACTCATATGCACATTGGATTGCAAGGTTACCATATATGTTGCAAGGTTACTGTTGTTTACCATAACCATGATTTCTCATTTTCTACAGGAAGGCTCAGCTGACTTCATTGGACTCCATATCAGGTTTTCTAATCCAATGCAGCTGCTTTTTCAAAGTCTGGGGATTATCAAGTCAATCCCCAGATGAACTGGGAAGTTGTTAAGTGAAAATGACAGTTCTGTAGTGGTGGAGGAGCAGGGGTCTAAAAACTTTGAATGATTCTCCCCAAGACACGTGGTGGGAGACTGGAAGAGCAGGTATTAGCTTTCATGAGCCGGACTTGGGTGCTCAACCTGCAAGTGTTGAATAGCA
Organism: Leptosomus discolor; assembly: GCF_034619465.1. Lineage (NCBI taxonomy): Eukaryota > Metazoa > Chordata > Aves > Leptosomiformes > Leptosomidae > Leptosomus > Leptosomus discolor. The sequence goes on along the minus strand of NC_141395.1, from coordinate 14,115,359 downwards.
GATATTACAGACAGATCCATGCCTGTGTTTACAGTTCATACCATATAATCCACTTTCTCCTTTTTTAGCTGGCTCTCCATGTAAGACTTGTATTTGTTTTCACAAGTCAATGGAAAAGCCCCAATATCACCTATGTCAGTTTAATTCTTGCTTGATTGTAAGACATGCATAATAATCTGATAAAATTTGCTTTATACATGGCAGTGTTTAAACAGCTAGCACAAAGTTCAGCACCTTTAAAGCTCTCTGTGCTGGGGACATCTCAGGCCTGTCCCAGTAAAGTAGGGGAATGCGTTGTCTGTGTCAAATGGCATTCCTATTTTCAGCTCTTGACAGACTTTTGTTGTGCATGGATTTACAATCGAATCTATAAGGAAAGGCCATCAAGAGTGAAAGGGAATTTTCATTGTCTAAGGCTTTGCAGGTTTGCTGTCTGAGCCCTGGAAGGACAGGAGGTACCATGAGTTAAGCAGTTCGTAAACTTTTTTTGGTTGTTCCTTTTCTTTCTGGGCTAGCAACCTCAATTTTGGAAATCAGTAAATAAAAGCTTTTTCATTCTTTTTCTTTCTGATATTTTTAATGAACCCATTTTCCAGAGGGTAGACCATGGAGCACATATTAAGGATTCCTTCTGTCGTGCCATCGAATGCTATTCTTCCTTTACTCCTGCCTTACTGGTTTGTCTCAAATTTTTGTAATTTGAGGATAAAAATTAGGCTATTGTATGCTTTTTTATTACATTGATTCATATCTTAAATGGATTTCTTTAGTGTAATAATAAAGTCCAATGCAATTAGTCTATTTTCCAAATAGTTGCATCTTTTGGAAACAGAAAACTCCAAGGTCTGTTCCAATGCACTGAGCTTTTTGGTTAAAATGCAGAGTGAGTGTTCAGAAGATAAATTGTGAGTTACTGTAAGATGTAGGTGGTGAACAAAATGTCTTTAATCTCTGGTTCCTGTGTTGTCTTCATGTGGCTGTTATGGTTTCCATTTCTCAGATGCCGCTTCACGATTACCATCTTCAGATTCATGGTCGGGGGGGGGACTTGGTAGTTTGGAAAGAAACACATTACCATTTTATGAAAATGACAGTTGCTCTCAAATTTGATTTTACCTTGGTTGCATGTATTGGAATGTGGTATGCTGCTTTTTTTTTTTTTTTTTTAAAGGTATCTTTTTCTTAGCTATTGCTCAAAAGAGCAACACAATTCAAAGTAATAAAAGACCTCAGAAAGCTTATGCTTACCGTTCTCCAATGTGTGTACAAGTAGAGAAAAACTTCACAACCTCAGGACGTTCAGTCAATCTCAAATAATTTGTTTATTAAATAAAATATTGATCTCTCATTTACTTCAGCTATTTACTGTCCATACTTCTCCCATGATGTTGTTTTTAATCATCTGTGGAGTGAGTCAAGTAGTAATTCAGCTGTTAAAGCTTCACAGGGCTAAAAAGTTATGTTAAGTATTTATTAGCAGCTTAAAGTGACTACGTTAGAAAGATACCAGGTACTTGAAGCTGGTATGATTTGTGTACCATAAGAACAACTACAGGAACAGTAAAATTGCATAAGGCTACCAAAGATTCAACTGAAGAGGATGAGATTTATAAGGAAAAAATTGTAGCACTTTTTTTCTCGGCTAAGTAGTAAAAGCAATTTAAAAACAAAATTTAAAATCAGAAAAGGAATTGAAAAACACATATCTGTGCAATCCAGAACATATTGATATTTGGGCATCCAAAATTTAAAGATGAATTCTATAGAAGTCATTTAGCCAGAAGTAAAACGTCTAAACTTGCCTGAACCTCACAAAACATGTGGCTTAGAATTGAAGCACAATGGGATTGCAGTTTGCTGGATTTTTCATATTGCCTGCATAGCAAGAATACAAAAGCAACTCCGTGCATAAAACACTTCTGCATTCTAAATATAGCAGCGCCCACTTGAATGAATATTTCATAGAAGAATAACCTATATAAAGGGAATAAATGCAGGCAGCAACGATATTGGTAGGATATAATTTTTAAATGGAACAGCTTTTAAATGAGTAAATGAATACCTAATAAAAGTACTAACTCCTTGTATGAATAAAAATCTGATACAACTGTGTTTCATTGGCTGCTGTCTAGAAAACTTTTAAAACAGGGAGAGTATGCATAAATTTAAGTTGAAATAAAAAGGAAACTAAAAACTTGTAGGTGCGTCTGTAGCTTAGACTTTTTTGCAGCTAACCAGTTCACCTGAGATGGGATGCAGTAAAAGGAAGATGTAAACACTGCCCTGTGGTATATTGAGCCCCAGGCAGAGCACGCAGTAATGCCATGGAAGAGCCACGGGGTGGACTGCTTCTCGTCTGGCAGGAGGAACAGAATGTACTTTGGTGGTTTCGGTCTAAATCTCTTTGAGGAAATATCCAGGGTCATGTTAGGCAACCACTTTTCTTCCCAGAGGTTCACTCGTGTGGGGTCCTGTGAGGCCTCAAGCTGCTCCACTGACACACATTACATTGGCAGGGGATTACTGAGGAACACAGTGTGGGATGCGCTAGGTGCAAGAATGACACCAACCTTTACATTTGCTCCACCACCTAGTTTGGATGCTCCAGTTATGTCTCAGAGGATGTTTGGAGCATAAATCTGAAAATGCTGGCAGGAGCTCGACCCAGCTAAATAGACTGTGTTTTAGGCTCAGGCCAAGGTGACAATGAATGCTTGAGTCTGCCCTAGCAAAGACCACAGCTTCTGCCCTGTGTGCAAGCTGGAGACTTGCTGGGTTCCTGATTGGGGTGGTTTTGCAAGCAGTAGTATGTAGTGTGACCTGCTTTGAATCCTTGTAGTTGCTGGGGCCTGGGAGAGCAGGTGGGGAAGTGCCTGCTACGGCAGAATGAATGAAAGTTTAAAGTTTGGAAACTTTTGACTAAGTGTTTTGAATTTGCTACTGTAGCAAAATGAGAGGGTATGAAAGAGAAGGGGAGTTGACAAAGATCATTGAATAGAGAATATAAAGGAAAGGTGAGTATATATCCTGAGGCCCAGACTGCGAGGGGTCAGAAAGAGATCTGATGAAAATTTATAGAGATTAAAGGGGCTATGATCTGTTGCAAACCACCAAGTCAGGAAGATCACATGGGTTAGGACTTTTCTGAAATTAATGAAAATTTAATGTTCATCTGAAATTTTAAGTGCTTGCATACATCTCTTGGGGGAAAAATGATAGAGAGAAAAGTATGATTCAACAAGTTCTAGGAAGGTGTTGGGTTTTAGTCTTGATTTTTGTTTTTTGTTTTGTTTATTTTACAGAATGGAGAAATTCATGCAGGGGAAAGGCTTTTTTTTTTATTTTAGATTTTAGACAATGGAGAGGAAGTAGCTGAGAGTACAAAGGCAACAGACAAGTTGGGTGAAATTGAGCATGAAATGAGATTTCACAATCTTTGCAAAGAGATGGAGGAGGAGCAACAATATAACAAAAATGGCCTTGAGACAATGATAGCGAAGATCTCTCCAGAGGCATATTTAATAGTTGAAAGTAAAGGTGAATTAGCTGCCAGATCCTCAAAGATGTGATATTACGGTACAAGCACAGACAAACCCAATATAAAGCTTAACTTGGCTAAAGAGTGGGCTCTGCACAGGTGGCAAGAAGGAAACACGTCAGAAGAATGAGTACCTAAAAATGGCGCAAGCATGTAGGGATGAAGCCAGTAAGGTCCAGGCACTAGATGAGATTCAACTGGTTAGAGATGTCAAAGTGAAGAGGAATCATCCTCACCATATATTAATAGGAGGTTGATCTAGACAGGCATTGCTGCTTTGTTTACAGGAAAAAGCAAGCTGCTAATGGAAGATTCTGAAGAGTCCTTTCTTTTCCTTTCCTTTTTTTCTTTTTAATTGAGGCTTCATTAAAGAAGTTGATTGTTTTCATATTGGTAGTACTATTAAAACCAACAGAAAAGGGATATAATCCTAGCCAAAAATAGAAAAGACCAAGTTAGGGATTACAAATTAATTAGATGGTTTCAAATTGACTTATTGTGATGGACTTCATTCTAGGATATTTAAAGGTTTGCCTAAAGCAGTCTCAGAGCCATTAGTGTTATCTTTGAGAGCTCATGTGAGATAGATGAGGTACCAGAGTCTGGGAAAAGAGCAAACACAGTGTCTTTCATTTTGAAAAAGGAGGGGAAAAAGAGGAGCCAGTGAATTACAGACCAATCAGTGTTAACTTCAGTCCACAGAAAAATTCTGGAACAACAAAAAAAAATCATACCAAATATTTGAAAGCAGCTGAAGGATAACAAGAAAATGAATAGCTGCCAGCATGGATTTGTCAAGAACAAATCGTCAAGGCACTTGAATTTCCTTGTGCAGCAAGGTAACGGACTTCAAGGAAAGGGAAGAAACAGTTGACATAGTGTCTCTTGAGTATAGTGAGGTCTTTAAAGCTGGCTTACGTGACATTCTCTGAATCAAGGGGAACCTGGACTAGCTGAAAATGCTGTTAGGTAGGGACAAAAGCAGCTGGAAGAAACAGGTTTGAAGAATAATTTTCAGGAGGATGAAGGAGTATCGAAACAGAAGGATGTATTGAGTAGTGTTCTGCAGAGCTGTGCCCAGCTCTCATCAGACCATGACCTGAGTGATGCAATACACATTATACATGTTGAATTTACAGGAGACTGAAAGTGATAGAAAGCACAAAGCTTTCGGAGTTCAGAATGGCCTTGAGAAATGGGGGAAAGGGTCTGGAAGAATGGGCTGAAACTCTGTAAAATAAGCACAGAGGGATGGTAGTTCAGCAGAAATAATAACTGCACGAATACAACATGGGGAAAAACAGTTTAGGCAACAGTTCTTCAGGAAAATCTCTGGGGATTATAGTGGATTACAAAGTGAGCATGAGGCAATGTCACGTTGCAAAAATGGTAATCATCATTATGGAATGCATAAATGGCAATACAATCTGAAAGATGTGTGAAGTAACTCCTCTGCTATGTCCAGCACTGGCAACATCTTCTCAAAACAATGCCCACTTTAGGGGTACCCTTGTTCTTCTAGAAAGGGGATTGTCTCCAAGCGGCCAGCCAGACAAGAGTGATTCATGTGATCACCATGTCCAGCCAAGATGTTATGGCTGCCATAGAGGGATTGCATGGATGGATGCTGTTTAATGTAGCTCAGGGAAGATATGTGGGGTCCTGCCAGTAGTCTGCAAAAGGATGGTGCTTTATTTTGAGTAAGAGGAAATGGGATGAAATGGTTGTTAGTAAGCATTGGACATCAGGAGAAAAAAAGCAGTTTTCTGATAATTCATGCAGTGAGGTCCTGGAGCAGACTGTCACCTCTGTGTCTGGAGGCTTTTAAGAACAGGAATGACACAATGTATAGCTGATTCTGCCTTGGACCAAGAAGTCCTGCAGAAAGTCTCTCCAGTCCTACTTTCTACAATTCCTCAGTTTCTCTGTTAATGATAACCATTCCTCTTCTGTAAATACTTAGAAAGGGATGAAATCATTGTGGCATTACTGCTGTTCTAGGACTTTACATTCAAGAATTTCTACTACAACTGGCATGGCTGTCAATATCAAAGTCAGACAGAAAGTGCTTTCGGCAAGCAGTTAAATCTAGCTCAGGCCTGTAACAGACGGCACAAAGTGATGGGCTTTTCCTGCTGTTCTGAAACTCCTTGCTTTATATGTGCAAATAATTAGTCTGCCTGTCTGTGTCTTTCATGTACAATGTTGGTGGAACTTCGGAGCTGAACTACATGATTAGAAAATTGTTTAGTTCAATCCTCATGTATTGAGTTTTACTGCTGGCTAAATCATATTCTACTCTTGTTATCCCAATCAAACTGCTCATGCTCCTTTCAAATTCCTTCAGTCTGATTTCGATTCTTAATCCCCCAGATTAAAGCTTTTTATCCATACCTATGTGCTTTCTGTTTTGCAATTTCAGTGTAGATTTGCATAGTAAAGGAGATATTTGTGTTTCTCCTGACCTCATCAATATTCTGGTGCACAGCATGCACTTATATGATAGTTTATTCTAGGATGATGAACAGATGCAAAAGTGTCTTCAATTGTCTCTGGAAATTAGCAATGGTCAATACATCCTGCAAAAACAATGCTGGATGCTGTGGTGCATGCAAAACATGCATGGCAGGCAGAGCACATAGCCTTTTCCTGCCTCTAGCACACTTCATTTAATTTTAATAGTAGAAGGAGATGTGGTATCTTTTGAACATAGATATCCTTGTGGGCTAATGTAGGGCTTGGACAATACAAGTTTTGCATAGGAGAATTTGGCTTAACCTGTCAGTCTTCCAGAGATTAACAACTTCATCAACTACTGTTGATATTGACAGTCAGTTGCTAGGCTACATGTTTACTGCTAAATGAATAGGCGACTTGGGGCCAGTGTGAATATTCAACAGATTGGCAAATAAGTAAAACGTGCTGTGACTTGATTTGTTAATTATAGTCAAAATAAATGGCTGTATTGATGACTATGATTTTACACAGCATTAGTCCTCTGAAAACAGCAATTAAGTCTGCCATGTAAACATATATCTTGCCTGTGACAAAAAAAAAAAAAAAAAAAACAACACCAAGCCTTAAACAACCGACTACACCACTCCGAGCAGTTTCACTAGGAGTCCTGAAGTGCTTACATTAGTTAAATTATGTCCTTGGGTGTTTTTACACCTCTGACTGAAGCACAACATTCAGGCGGGGTCTGGATTTTGAAAAGCTTTCTTGTTTGCTGCATGCAGTGCTACTTATGGTCAGAGTTTATCAAAAGGAGCATGATCACGCTTGAGAGAGAAAATCCAAGTAGCTGGATTTCAGGAGGATGCTTTTTTCCCTAACATTTTTCCCTGTTGTGAGAAGTCTGAGCATGAATTTATTACTCTATATGCTCTTTTCAGCACACCTTGTGAAAGAGTTCTCACGTGTACACCATGTTATTGCACTCCAGTTTATCAGCTGGGTTAGCTAGAATTCACTTCCCTTGATCTATACTATTCTCTTGTTACATTTTAAACTCTCAGTATATCAGTTTGCTCGTTCTGTGTTTTAAGACGTGCATACATTGGCAGGTGCACTGAATATTGAGCATCTCTCATTGTTCAGCATTGCATATGTGTAGGCAATGACACTGTTCAGGGATATACTGTGCCTTTTGATTGAAGCTTGGAAAACGCATATTCTGTTCTCATCTCTGTGTTCAACATCTGCTGTGGCACTGGTCAAGCCTCTCTTCCGAGCTCTGGCTCAGTTTTGCTATCTGTAGTATATAGTTGTTGGGTGTTTTTCCTCTGTAAATAACTGCTAATCAAAAGAGCACTAAAGTTGCCAAATATGCCCCAAGTATCGCAACACAGAAAGAGAGGTTGTTTTAAGCTTGAGAAAAGCAAATGTGTTTGTGCATAGAAAAATACAACTTTCTCTGAATAGGTCTGTGTTACAAATGTGTGTTTAGCTTGGGGTTGAGTTTGGGCCAGTAATTATTTTTTTCCCCAAAAAGTGGTAGAAAGGAGCTCCCTTGTTTCAGGCTTAATTTTTGTCCTGATGATCATCTGTCCTTCTTTGTAAACTCTTGAGTAGTTGTCTTCTGTGGTTTCACTGTGAGACTCTCAAGATCTGTCGCAAAAGCAAAGTCATACCGATCCACACTGATCACAGCTGGTCTGAGGCAGGTTGGTATGAGATGCTAGAGCAGAGAAGGAGTTTTGGCTTTTCTTCCAATGTGCTGCCGAAAGAGAAACCACCCAATGCAGACGCTTGGCAGACAGGCACTTGGAGAAAATTAGGGTGAAAGGGCAGGAAACTAGAAATGGAGTAGGACTGGGGAAAAACTGGGAGCAGAGATTGAACTGGGCAGCTAGAAGGTAGCAAATAAGAAACAATTGATATAGGGAGAGCTCCAAAATGCAGAAACAGCTGGGAGAGATGTGGGTGCACTGGAATCGATTTGGTGAGGAAAAAAAAAAAAAAATTAAGAAGAAAACAAGGAGGCTGATAATCAGCTGCAAATATTGGTTAGCAGCTTTATATTTGCTTAAGGATATGAGATCAGTGTTCTCTGTTGTCATACATCTGCATGTATTTATCACCTCTGACAGTAGTGCAGGTTATGTAAAAAGCCTGCAAAAAACTCCCACAAAACCACAAATTGGGACCACCATTATAATAACAGGATCTACCTAGGGTTTAAGCTCACTGTTACAATGAAGAAGAAAAGTCCTGGGAATTTGACAGCTCTGTGAAATCTTCAGTGCTCCACAATGATTAAAAAATGTTAATAGTTACCAGGGAAAGCACTGAGGACCACACAAAGAGTATCAAGGTTCACCTTGAATGCACTCACGTTTTGGACCTTTCACTTCTAGATGCTGTTGTAGGTCAGAAAAAAAGACTTTGAAGGAGGACAAGGATGTTCCAAAGTATTGAGTGACTTCACAAAGTGGGTGATAGACCAGCGAAGCTCACTGCCAGATGACTCTGCGGATGTGACACGTTTACACATTCAAGTTCATGAAAGACAAAATCATTGAGAATTACTAACTGGATGTAAACTCCGTATGGGTCAGGAAGTCTCAGAGCTGAAAATAGTTGGAAGCTGAGAGGGTATGAGTGGGAAATAGCGTAAATAAGATTCTGCTGTTATTCCTCATCTCAAGCATCTGCTTATGGCCACCACTGCAGACAAAAGCACTCCAGATATGTGGATTTTGTCCTGGTCATTCTCTCCTACTTACTTTTCCATTGCTTGCACTGTAGTTCATCTTCTGACTCAGAGGGGTGTTTGGAGGGATTTATCTCCCAAGGGCTACATTTACCAAATTAGTTTTTTGTTATGTGTTACGGCATAAGTACTGAGATCCTCTTCTTTGGAAGCTGACAAATCCTCCTTGCTTCTGCAAATCATGGGAAAAGGGGAGATTGACAGGGTTTCTCCAGTGATTATTAATCTTGATGATGCACTTGAGCAGGCAGCAGAAGACCAGTTTCATAACCGGTGTGGTTATGAAACCATACATTGCTGGTTTTCCAGTCATCTTAGATTCCCACAATGTGAGCCATTTTGTGAAAGCTTCTTCTATGCTGGCTGTAATCTTCCTTGCAGACCCAGAGCAGGGAAAATGTTTTATTGGGAGATCTTCTTGTGGAGGGGGGAATAAGTGTCTTCAGGAAATTTGCACTTTTTTTCAGTAGTCCCCTTTCTTTCCAAGCTTTGTGTGCGTTTGTACCTACTTCCAACCGCTAATAACGAATGGACAGTATCAAGATGCCTAGGGATGCAGGTAGCTAAGACAAGAGCAATTACAAAAGCCCTTTTCAAGTCTGGAAATGTTAACTTTATACTGGCTGACTACTGGGATGGTTTTCCTAATCAGCTCAGTGGTTTTGCAATAATGAAAAATATACTGATAATCCTGAAAAAAAGAAACAGAGTCCTCCCACAGCTGGAGTGAATCCCTGAGTGAGGGCAGCTGCCAAGCTCTGGGCAGCTTCTCACTGTCCAAGGAAATTTTTCTCCCTTCGTCGCTGGTTTTGCCCAAGGTAAATTACCTCTGTTTGGAACGAACTCCTAGTATTTCTTTTGAGACGGTTTCAGGCTAGCAGCCTTAAGCTAATTACAGGCCATTTATAAACGTATCAGTTCTTGTTCCAACATTTCAGCATGCACCAGGATATCATCTAGGTATAACAAACAGGCTGAGAGAAGCATGCCATGTAATACCCTCTTCGTTAGACTTTTAAATGTAGCTTATGTATTGCACTAGCCAAAAGCCATCATTTTAAATTGCCACAGTCCTTGTCCTACTGTGAAAGCCGTTTTTTTTGTTGTTGGTTTTTTTTTTTCCTTGTCCCTCTGGATCCACTTCAACTTGCCAATAGCCACTTTTAAGATTCAGGGTAGTAAACCAGACCGAGCTTTCACCAGCATCTAGGATGCTATTTACAGTAATAGAGAAGCAAATGCTAAATGGCTTTGCGTTGTTTTCTATAACCTGATGCTGTCACCTTTTTTCCTTAACTGGACTCACTCTGAGGTCTGACTGAAGGATGTGTTCTATCTTCTTGACACATTTCTTCCATGGCTTATAAGGCTTCTTTACCACATCCCTGTTGAAAAGAAAGATGCTGTTTAGGTAACCAGTTTCCCCAAGATCACTCGTGTGTTGAAGCAGTAAAGTACAACTTCTGTGTTTGTCAGAGAGAATAATTTCTAACCAAAGAGTCTCAAAACCATTTTCTTGATTCTCTTTGAATGCTTGGTAGAGTGCCAGATTAAAAGCCAATACATTTTCTAAGCATTCACATGCTCCCTCCAGTCTTCCTGTAGTTTATACTAGTTTACCAGATCCACATTTTGCCACTGCAGTTCCTCTTTCCCTATCTCCTTCTGACTATTGTCAGATGCATTCAGCAAATGGATGGAGATTTACTCTTGTTTGAGATCCAAAACTTCAGCAGCTAAAGGTCCCCAGAGATTGGGGTCTCAAAGCAAATTTCGAACACTCTTCATCTTTCATTTGCTGGAAAGCTGCCACTGCCTGTAACTTCTAGTGGGGTTTCTGCCCCTAAAGGTGGGACTTGGGCACTGCAGAAGCGATCTGTTTGTTGAATCACTTATTCCACTCCCTGCCTTTATTTCTGGTGGTGTAACTGAAGACTGACTCAGAGTTCATGATGTGCATTTCACATAATTTCTTATCACATACTAAATAGACTTTTCTTTTTTTCTTTTTCATATTCTTTTTTCTTTTTTAAAATTTTTTAATTTTCATTATCTCTTAAGCTCCCTACAGAAAATACAAACTGGTGTGTGAGCCTCCTGGTTTGGTTCAGCCTGGTGCCCCCCTACTGCCTGTGGTGCACCGTGGTGTCGGGGGTCTGATTTGGAACACACCATGCTCTTTTCTCACTAGCCCATATTTATGACCATTTTTCTTTAAAATAATTTTTTCCTCCAGAATCAATAATGACCTCAACTGCATTCCTTCGTTTTTGCCGTTGTTGCCAATTTCTCTTGCTTTTTAAATTTAGATTGGTCCTCACTCCTTCCACAAAACATAATGATGGCATAAACCATATTAGAATTGCTGAGCTGAATCTGAGATAGAGAACTGCATTTTAGAGATCTAGGCAAATTGCTGGCATCTTCTTCTGTTTGCAGCAGCTGTTTCCTTTCGTAGTATGCAGCTGTGAAATAAGTTCAGGATTCATAGCAAATTCTACTCAGTACAATATCTTTTTGTCTTTTGCTGATCTTTATTTCCAACTCTTACCTGAGTGTCTGCAAACTGGTTTGTAGCCAATTTGCCCTTGAGGTCCTCACTGATACTTGAGTATATCAGCGAAAGGGTTTGTTCCCACTCAATTCAAATGGAGGCTTTCACCCCCTGCCCCCCGCCCCACCTTGCTTTCAGAGTGTCACAGTTGTTGATAGTGGTTCGTTTGTGTTCTCTAGGACAATTCCCTGAGCCCTTTCTGCAGTTTATCAGATAGCAACTTCCAGGTTGGTCAAAGCTTTTGTAGCCCTCTCCAATGTTACTTCAAACCACAACTGCTGCAGCTGCACCTCCTGGTCTCTTTAGGCATTTTGCCACTGGCTTTCTAACAAGGGTTCATCCTTACCAGTAAGTTTTCAGGTGCTGTTTTAAATCCTCCTGTGCTTTACATATTTGAACTGTGTACTGCCTTTTGTTCTGCCCTGATACAGGCGAGACATCAGCTTACAGGTTTTGTTCTTGGAAACCAGAACGTGGGGTTTTTCTCTCTTTAACTCTGTTATACAAAGTCCAGAGTTTGAATAATTAAGAGGAGGATTGATGATTGAGTCACATTTGATGCAATCCCGTTTATTTACAAAGTCCTGATTTCTGTATCTGCAGTTAGAATCAAAGAGATAATTCCCTTGCTTGCAATTCCCAATCTCTTTCAGTCAGCACTTGCCTCAATAGCTTTCTTAAGGTTTATCTCAAAGTCATGCTGTTGGTGCTTTTGTGGCTCTTTTTGATGCTTCCTTTTGGCTTTTGATTGGAGATTCTCCCACAAACATCCAAAACAAGCATTCTGCTACCAATCAAGGTCCTAACCATCTAGGCTCCAGGGCTTATTATCATTCCAGACTTCCCATATGTTTATGCTTTGGTTGTTCTTCCATTGTTTTGGTTATTTTGCTCCATAAATGAGCTTAATGTTTATTTGTATTGAAACAGTTCTTCCACTCAATGATTTCAGCAAGTTTTGGTCAATCCTGCTGTGATGTTTTCTTACTGCTCTACGGATAAAGGCTGCTGAGGTCCGTACACGTGCTGCAGGGAGGGCTGGGCATCAGTACAGCATTTAGGATGAATTCTTGGGTCAACGTGTCTGAACTCCTCAAGTGCCCTCTAGTTGCTGATTGTCCCTCCAACTGAGTTTGAAAGGACTGATAGTGAGGTTTGGTTGGGGAACATTATGTTTCTTAAATTAAAAATTTAGAGATTTGGGGTTTTTTTTTTGTTTTGTTTTAGTTTTGGTTTTGTTTTTGTGTTTTTCTTCCCCTGTGAATCATTCATCAACTGCAGCAGCGAAAAGACTTCCATTTTTTTGACATTTTTATTAAAAAGCATTAGTTTAGGAAAACTTCAAGATTCCTTTCCTTCTTTTTATTTGACATTGAATAGGTGTGGAAAAGAAGAATAAAGCAGATTTAATTTAATAAATAATTTATATAAAAAGAATTTTGGAGAAAATTTACACTTCTAAATGAAGACATTTCTTCAGACTATGTTCTCATGTCTTAGGACAACTCTAAAGTCAAACTCCAAATTCCTTCTCAGCAAATATGTGTGAGTATTCTACTCCTAGCTAACATTTGAATTCTCAAAGATGCTTATGGAAGAAGTTGAATGAGACAAGAGATGCGGCATGGTTCAGCGGTGCTCTTCCCTATGGGTTATAGCCATTGGGTAACTACATCAGCCCCTAACACAAGTAACTGGAGACAGGGTCTCACTAGCTGCAGTATAAATTTGGAGATGCCACGTGGTGGGTGCTCACTACAATTTTGCACAGATGTCAATTCCTTCTTGACTAAAGGGAAAATTTCAATGTTCTCATTGTAGTATTAAACCGAGTAGATCTAATCATTAACCTGTGCTTTAATACCTGATCAAACTCAACTTGCAGACCCTGAGTCCCTGGGGTTAGAAATGGCTAATCCACTGAGTTACTGCATTGGCGCTATAATAATAATAATAAAAATGAGATGCATAGTTTTCACGGATGCTGGGTACACCGGTATGAGCAGGCACGTGGGTTGAGATGAGGATGCTGTTTTGAGCTTTTTCACAAACTCCAGGAATGCAGTAGAAGATGGAAATGGATGTGAACAGGCGGCAGCAGCCAGAGTCCTGAAAGTGTAAGTTTGATAGGTAAAAGCGTTGGGTTATAAATTCTTGGCTTCCTGTGTCTTGTCCATCTCCCCACTGCTTTCCCTAGCTTTCGTGCTTGCCAACAGGGAACCATACTCACCAAGGGCACCCTGGACTCAACCAGGGTAGTCAGAGCTTTTAGGCTCAATGGAGAACCACAACAAGCACTGCTGTGCTTGTGCCAACACAAAATGCCACATTGCGCAGAATACAGCCTTTAATTCTATCAATTTCTTGTTCGACACAGGAAAACAGAGTGTGATTAAAGAAATTGTGTCTTAACTGACTGCTCCATATTGTCATGCCAGAAACAATTAGCTTAACTAGAAAGTTAATTTAATTGCAAATGTGGATGGGCAAACTGTGCCAGCCACTTCATTATCATTATTCTGTGTTATTCCTAATGCTCAATGCTGTTTAATATGTTCTTATGTTATATGGTAGTGTAATTTAAAGATTGTCTCTGCAGAGGTTAAGGTTGCTGCTGAAAATAACTTCCGGTCTCAGTTTTACATATCTTTATCTGTGGGGTTTCAATGCATCCTTTAAAAGCATTTTTAATAGAATTCTGTAGATTGTATTTCACTTCTATGGGTGAAAAATCCCAAAAGCATAGGGGCTGCCAGAGACACATGTAGCAGTAAGAATTGACCACAGACATTTCATAGTAAAAATATTTTGTATTTTTCTAAAGGAAGAGATTTTCCCCTGTTCAATGTTTTTCATGCATTTTGTGATACTATATTTAATTTCTGTCATTTTTACAAGCAAAAAAATATGCCTTGAAAGACTGAACTCAAGGCGAAACACTCAAACCTGGTGAGTAAAATGACAACAAATAACTTCCCTACTTCCTTGCATAGAAACACACAGGAATGGATTCTTGCAGTGGGAAGTTTTTAGGAGGAAATTCCTTTGGGGAGAAGAATCACATGAGGAAAAAGCTAAAACATTGTAGGAAAATGTGCAAATTGTGGTTGGTTTTTCTTATGCAATTACAATAGATGACACTAGTAACGACTCAGCCACCTTTTATTCACTGTCAACATCATTATTCCCATTATTTTACCTTACTCTATTATTTTACTTTACAGTGTCTCTTAGTATTTTGTTACCTGTATTTTTTGCTGGTTTTAAATTTGATTAGATTTTTAAATCGCTGTGCAAGAAATACACCACACTGACAGAATTTGTTGCAAGTTGAATCAAAGATCCAACCTTGTCCTTCCTTGGTCTGTTAATAATTTTTACATATGTCTGCTGCTTTTTTTGCAGTATTTTGTAAAGAAATATATCATACCTGCTACATCAGGCTTCATCGTGATGGCTCTGATGCATAATATTGAAGAATGTGTGTGGTGTTTATATTCCTTATTAAAAAAAAAAAAACAAACCACAAACAAAAAATGCCAAAACCCTATAAAAATTTGAGTCAAATTTTGAGATTAAGCCACCCACCCTTTGGCAGACTCCTCTGCCTGAAAAAAACTCAGCTTGAGAAAGGGAGTGCTACTAAGGTTGAGTGATCGAAAAAAACACTAATAAAATGGCATTTGCTTTAGCAACATTGCCTGGAATTTTTTCCTTATATCCTAGCTACAAAATGCATCTCAGCCCACCTGCTTTGGAGCATCAACTGGTCTTTGCTCTCAAGCTTAGCTGTCCTACCTGTGTTTTCTAGGGTTTTGGTGATAGTTGTTTGTTATGGGGCACTAAGCCTTTGGTTGCCGCAGTATACGATATTAGCTGACAGAATATCTTGGACTAAACAGGCCACTCATCTGATCCAATATGTCATTTCTCATGTTCCCATAGAAACTTAGATTAATCAGTCATTCCTGATGCATTTCTTGCACAATATTGTCATTTTGATGCTCTTTTGCTGCTAGTTTTGAAGGCAGCTTCAAATTCATTTGAGGAAATTGAGCCAACTTTGTGCTGCTTTTTAGCAGCAGGTACTTTGCCTGTAATGAGGAAAATCTCATTTTACAGAATTCTTGCAAGGTAAAGAAAATGTAGCTTCAAATCCTTAATGAGAGCATTCTTATTCAAGAGCGCTTGACTGTAAAGAGTGCTATCCACAATGGTTAGTGTGGAGAGGAAACCTTAAGTAGAACATGCTATTGTGGCCTTTGAGCGGTTCCCATCTCCTCTATTCAGAAAGCAGAGTTAACTGAGGATAGCAAGAACAAACTGTACATGCGCTTGAGAAAAAGAACTTGACTTGGCAAGTTGGCATAAGTGTAACACAATATATTACCACTTTCTGCTGGGCTTATTCTCTTACTGTCATTGACCAGATCTGTTCAACGGCTGCCATTTTCGGTTGCAAGTAGAAGAAACCCCAATTCCATGCCCCCCCCCTTTTACTTTCCAAGAAAGTCAGTTTATGTAATCGATACCAGGTCTGTCTAGGAAGCTGTTCTGAAATTTGGGGGGGGGGATTCAGGGGGAAGAGTGAGGGCTGAAAGATGAAGAAGGAACAAACATTAAACCTGACAAAGCTTGAAATATAAAACAAAAAAGCATCTGCGAGGCATAATAAAACAAAGTGTATATACGTGTTGTTCTCACAGAGTATTTGGCTGAGCCCGGGCAACGGGAAAGCATGCATAGCTAACGCTCCTGACTGTGTGAAACCCTTTGTATACTCCAGAGTCTCTGCAAGAGACCTTGATTACAGAGTTTGGCATGATACCCAATACATTTTTTGGAATGGTTTCTTGTCCATCACTGACACTCGTAATGAGAAATTTATACACCATCCAAAGCGGATAAATTAATTTCAAACACTTTTGACTTGGGTCAACAATGGCTATTGGCAGTGCCTATTATTTGCCTTTTTATTAAAAAAAAAAAAGAGGAGAAATTGCTCTTCTTCATGGTGATAGCATGGTAAAGACCCTGAGTATAGTGGAGATAGAATCTTGGCAAGCACACATATAGGTCAGGATAGAGTATTTCACTTTTCAATGTAAATGAAAGTAATTTTCTTCACTATGAACAGTTTAATAAATTCCCAGGATGGTTTTCATTAAAAAATTTGCATATTGGCTAGCATAAAATTTTCTGAAAGCGATCAGTTGGCAAAAATAATTTGGTTTTACTTCTACTTTCCCAATCCAGTTAACAGTCAAGGAATGAAGTATAAATTAGCTATCCCTTTGAGTACTCCATTTAAAACTCGGATGCTTAAGTTAGCCTTTTAAAGATGATAATTGTGCATATTCTTATGCAGATAAGCACACCAGAAATGGGGAAAAGGCATTAAAACACACCTACACACAAAAACCTGTGGATTGGAAGCAAACAAGAAAATTGCTGCATCTACTTGGGAGATATTGAAATTATGGGGATTTATAGATAAATTACTAGTAAGTTCCCATTATGTGCAGCCTGAATTAGAGAATGTAGTAAATTATCAACGTGAATCCTGGGGGCTTGGCTGATCTTTGACTTTTTCTGTGTGTTTTGTTTTGTACATGCAAGGCACAAGGATTTATTGAAGACAAAACCCTATTTATATACCTGTGTTACCCAAATGCAAGAGTTTCTGCCAGCTTTTTAAATATAACTAGATAGCTTCTTGTAAATACATTATTTAGGTTTTCAGAGTTATATGATAAAGGAAAAACATAACACCAATAAGTATTAGGAGTTGAAAAATAAGAATAGGATATGGATTTTAAGGAAATATAAAATATGGCAAGTAATCAGTGGGGATTATGAAGTGTGAACACAGGCGATAGTGCACATGCACTTTTATTGTGTTGTATTTTAATTAGCTTCTTTATGCAGGAACTGTTTGTGGGTTTGATTATACCTTAAATTTAGGCTGTGTTGCAATAGGCATGACAAAAATGGTATATGTGTTTTTTCTGAGAACTGGTTTGGAGGTTTTTTTTTCCTAAAAAGGCCATTTTCCCTTTTATCTTCCTTCTCACCTACTTGTTTCCTTTGTGCAAGTAGGATTGCCAGAGGAAGGTGATAGTTGCTGTGTGCCTCGGCAGTTTGGAGGTTGGAAGGATGCTTCATGCAGCTGATACGCTGGCTGCACTGTGCATAGTGACAACTGAAATACGGATCCTGGGATGCTGTGCTGGTAGGTCCTGATGGCATCGCATGGACACCCATTATTAGGGAAGAACCAGAGCAGGTTTTCAGATGAGCTCAGACTAGATGATCTAATGGTCCCATCTGGCCTTAAAATCTGTGAGTCTATGAAAGACAGTCCTGCAGTTATAAGCATTTTAGAACTGTCAATTCCAGATTTACTTCAGTGTAAGAGGCAATTGCTTCCATGCTGAAATGCTTGGTTATGTATTATATGCTTGGTGTCATAAATGCTCTATAAAATAGAGATGCGATGTGAGCGAGGCACAGCAAGGCAGAGCTGCTTGGTGTAATAAGAATGAGGAGAGGTGATGCTAGTATCTGTAGAGGATGGGTGTTTAGAAGAGATTTGAGAAAGGAGTAGAGTGCATTTGAGGAAGAAAGAATACAGTTCCCCAAATACGAAGGAGGCTAAAGCTGCAAAACCAGGGGAAGAGAGAGGAAAAGCAGGAAGAGATAAAGGGGGAGCAAGTGAGATAGGAAAAAAAATAAGAAAGGACCAAGAGCAGCAGACAGGGAAGTTACGGGATGCAAGAGCTGAACACAACTCGTTCATTCACCCCCTTTATTGTTCTAGGACTGTGCCTGTACGGCTGTTATTCAGTGCCTCAGCTGCTATGCCTTCTTTGCCTTTCTGCTAAAATGTAGCAAGGGAGAGAACTGAGAGTGGGAGATGAGGTAAATCTATTTTTTTGTCCCTCTCCCTGTTAATGGAGCTCGGTGTGCATACCTGGGTGCTGGAGGGGATGCTGGAGGTACAGGTCTTGAGGCTCAGAGAGGCCCTGGCAAATACCTGGCAGCTCATCAGAAGAAGAAGAGTGGCTGGGAGAGAAGAGAGGGGCTGCAAGAGCTTTCCACCCTGAACTCCAGCACCCTCAGAGAGGGGTGTTGCAGGCACAGATGTATCACAGTCATATCTGGTTGTATTAGAGTCACTCTTATTTATTTTTTTTCTTTATTTTTTACATTCTAGATGAATATTCAACTTTTCTTCTGGCACCTGGGTATCCCAGATTTTTTTTTTTTTCTGATAGCGTGGATTAATGTTAAACATGCTGAAGGGCAGTGTGAGAGGGCAGGGCCTCTGCCCTGGTGCAGACATCGGCAGCCAAGCCGTTTCCTCGAAGTACTTGCCCAAACAGCTCATCATCTTCTATCCTCCCACAAGTACAGCAAAGTATGTCCTGGGAGTACTTATACTTGTAGGGAGTGTGTACATAAAATATTCTCATGATAGGAAAGTATGATTCGTTGAGATAGGAATTTCTTTCTAAAATCTCAACGATTTTCATGAATTTTTCCAGCAAGTTTCTGTGGTTCAGGATGCCTTTTTCTAAGAGAACGGGGGTACTTCTTAGGTTGCCCACAGTTTTCACCTGAGATGCTAGAGATGCTGGTTTTAGTCAGTGTTCCTCTAAACTCACAAAACCTTAAGTCTTATTCCTTGAACTAATCAAACAAGTGTGATAATTGCTTGGCTGTTATCTATGACACAGTATCTTGGTTTTCCTCCTACAAAAATAGTGAAATGATCAGATTTTCCATAGTCCAATATTTGTGCTTTTTATTTTGTTTGTTTATTTTGCAGAACAGTTGTTTTCTCACCAATGCCTAATTCACATCTTTCTGTTTAGTTCAAGTAACAAGGAAAGGCGCTCTGTAAGGTGTGGTATGGCAAGGATTGGATTGCAATTTTATTAAAGTTTTCCCCAGAGTCAAGGAAGGAGGAAGTTGATTATCTTGTAATTGGTATCTCTCTGGGGTGATGCACTTGTTAAATCCTTATATGTGATGGGACTATCTAGTTACACTGAACAGATTACCTGCTGATTGCTACTTCTGGGATTTACTGATAATGCTGAATGCCAAAATCTTTCTGAACTGTGAGTGGAAGAATTAATTCCCACTGCCTTCGTTTACTTTCTAACGACAGCTAATATTCTATCTAGGCTTCATTGTTTCCAAGCACAGATACTAGGAAATCTCTTTTGAACAGAGCAGACGGGATTTGCTGACATTTCTACCTGTTGCTTTGATGGGATAGGGAATTATTTGCTTCCTAGACGAATATCCTTGATTTGCTGTTCGCTCTTAATGAAGAAGACAGGTTTTACCCTCTGAGGCACTTTCGTTTCTGTGTTGAGAGATGGGTGTTACCTCTAAGGTCAAAATTGGATACAAATTCCTTTGGTGTTTCAGGAGATGTTCATCCATGCATTTTATCTTTGGGACTTATTTTGCTACCTAGCTGGTAAAGCATTTTTGTTTCTTTTAGGATGATCAACTCTCTCTGATGTTTCCCACATTTTAAATTTTATTTTAAATATAAAATAACCAAATGTAATAGACAGAAGGGCTAGCCGCACTCAGACCTGCTGTAAGCGGTCAAGCACAATTATTTCCAGAAGAGCAGTGGCAGAACTGAAACGGGCCCAAAAAAAGGTCTCTTACGAGTTTGCTCCCCGGCATGCCTCCTCGCTGGCCAAAATGCTGTAATTCGTGTGGCTGGTTTGTTGCCTACCAGGGTGCTCCTGACCGTACAGGGTTTCGGTAGTAAACAGGGAGTGGCGGGAATGAATGGGGCTGGGGGATGGGAAGGGAGGGGAAGGGAAGGGACGCGGGGGGGGTGATATATTCCTGCTGCCGGGAAGCAAAGCGGAACCGGGCGCCGGGTATCATTGCATAACAGATGATGTATTGTACAGCCTGTACCCTCTCCTAAAGAGCAGAGGTGGGCACGCCAAGGAAGGCTTGAGCCTGGCTCCCGGTGAGTGCCGGGCTCTGGCCTGTCTCCACGGCTGTGAATAAAGACGAGTTAAGGAAGAGGCAAAGGGAATATGCTGGCATCGCCGTACTCCCCGTTACTCACAGTAACGAGATTGTTGTGAGGGTGAAACAAAGCCTCGCTGCGGGCAAGGGACGGGCTTTTCTTGCCGCAGAGTGGAAAGCCTGGGAGACCTGCTCTCTCCAGTGTCTCCCTGCGTGTCCTTGGACCCTCTTCTTTCCCGGGCAGAAGGGTGGGATGTCTCCTAACACCATCCCTTCAAGGAGATAGGAACCCACTGCATTTTTCCCCTTAGGAAACCCAAACACCATACTACTTTGCAGCATCACGTCCAGGCTCTAGCAGCTATTGCAGCCTCGCTCCAGGGCAGCAGAGCCAGTGTGTTGCTCCTGCCCGGGCAGCTTGGACCACAGCTGTCTCCAGCTCAGGGTTTGCAAACATGCAGCTTATCTTCAGCTTTTAAACATTCAGCAATGAGCAGAAAATGGGTCTGTGAAAAAATCTCAACAAGATACAATACAGAGGAGTGTCTTTTCCCTCTCTGTGGCAGATCAAACACATTTATCTAAGGTTTTAATTTCTTTTCCTTTCACATCATAGTGAGGATCTTTAGCAGAGAACGGAACAGCCGGGTGATATATTTTTGGGTTATAACTTGAGAACAAAAGCTCATTAGGACTCAAAGATTTTATATGGATAACACCACCCACGGTTACTTTAGATAGGGTAGAAATGTTTTTATGCTTTAGGGCACAAACTAGCTATTAAATTACTAGGGAACTACAAATATCTACTAGACATATCGATGGGAGTGCAACCAGAACGCAGAGTACTACATAAAATAATTATATACAGCACAGCTAATATTAGATCACATGAGAGTACATGACTGTTCTTTAAAAATCATTTACATCTCTCTGGACACTGGGGGGTATTGGTTTTGCTAGACACTTGGCAGGGGTTGTTGGTTTTGTACAGGGAGATGCTGACCTATCTGTCAAAGGTTCGAAACCTTACAGCCTCTGCCAGTGTTTGTCAGCAGGGCTGTGTCGCTAGAACCACCAGAGGAGATGAGTTTCCTCAACTAGCAAAAAGTCCTCCTTTGTCTGTGGTAGATAGGACGTGGGGAACCCAAATGAGAGGTTCCCATCTTCCAAATGAGATGATCCTTCATGCTGAGAGGACCCACTGAGCAAGTGTGTCCTTGACGTGTGAGCCTGAATTGGGGTCGGTGACAAGGACAACTCTGACATCATATGAGTCATGTGAGGAGGGAGGGGTGTTGCTGCCTCCTGACGGGGGGACGCATCTGTTCCACGCTAGCTCGTGAGATGTGAAGAGGTTGCAGTGCTAAGATGCACATAGGGAGAGTGGGAGTGTGCCGCTTAGCAGGGCTTTTTTGAGTTTGGGAATCTCATCGGAGCTGCCTCTCTTCTGCTCTGCAATTCCAACCCCTCAGACGCAGGTGGCTGTCGGACCAGTGCTGGCATGGCAGAGGGGTGAGCGGTCCAGGCCTCAGTGCAGGAGAGCACCACGGGGAAAGTCACCGGGGCATTTGCCACCTCCGTGCATCTGCATGTTGTCCCTCGAGGGCACTCAAAGGATAATGGAAGAAAAGCCTGAAGGTCTTGTAGGATGTGCTTTTGCTAATTAGAGGGCATATAGACGCTGTTGGATTAGCTGCCTGATGTTCCCACTGGAAAAGGCACACTTTGAGCTGCTAATAACTTTGCCAAACTGAGAAGCTGGGGCACTTGTACAAATGAATTTTTCTAAGCTTCCATGTCTTTCTCTTTGTGCATTGGTGCTGTGCACTCCATAAGGAAACATTTCTCTGGAGGAAAAAAGTATGTGAACATGTAATTAAGGCCATCAAAAAGTATGCACAGAAGTGGAGTCAGTTCTAGCTGCAGAGCTGTAAATATTTCATTTTCTGACTTCTTTCTTGAGTTTTGCTCCACAGTGGTAAAGAGCTAGGTCCTGTACAAAGATGGTGAAACAAAATCTCTGCTGTCAAGTGCTTTAGATGTACGCCTAAAGACAGATGTGTGAGGTGAATACATGTACCAACTTCACTGGTAGTTACAGTTAGATTTGTATTGGTTTTGTTTTATTTTTTGTGGGTATTATCTAAAGTTTAAGAATTTTAAAGAAAAAAAGATGATGGACAGCATGGGGAGGTCATGAGGGTATGTGTTTGTAAATGTAACAGCAGGAGGGTGCTAAAGTCAGTCATCATGGGCCAACTGTAATGCAGTGATTGCGAGAGAGCAGTTCTGGTGAGAAAAGGTTTAAAAAGCAAAGGGAAGTGATGAGACATTGCATGCCTTGTGCTCCAAAGAAAAGGGAGCTGGTGGGGAAATGCAGAGAAAGCTGACACAGTCCAGCAAGGGACTAAGAAGAGCCCATAACAAAGTCCTTGGCGGATGTTTGTGAATCAAAGCAGAAATAGAAATGTTGCCGTGGGCTGAAGTGGATATTAAGTAATCTGTATATAGAGGGCAGTGATTTGTGTTTCTGCCTAAGATTAAGAAATGACAAGTTGTAGAGGAAATGAAAAGGATAATACAGATGCTGCTGGGAATTACTGTCATCAATTCTCCTATTGTGGATAACTGGCAAAACCTGAACCCAGAGCCCTCAGTGCTTACATACAGAATAAATGCTTTGTGGCTTCAAGTGCTTGACTAACGGCTACTGTACCTCTGTGGGTGCAGAATGGAGTGGGGTTGGTTCATGGAAGAAAAGAAATCCTTCTCCCACAAGTGTTGGGGGCTATTCATGGGTGCTGTGTGCAGATTTAGGGAGCAGCCATACCTGTGTCCTGCCTGGGGGCATTCTGCCCTGGTTAGGGCCTGAGAAGTGAACTTCATAGAGCAAAACATCAGAGGTGGAACATGACCAAATCCATCTGCATTCCCTGCAGTGTCTGCTTCTGCTTTGCACAGACTTTGCCATAGAAAACGCATACCTAACTATTATTTGTATATTTTATTATTTTAGCATGTCATATTTCTGCCAAATTTTCCTTGGGAGCGTAAGCTGGAAAAGTTTTGGGTAGAGCTGGATAGTACAAATCCCACAATTTATATCTTATCAAAACCAAGAAGGAATTTCATGGACCAGATGAAAAGACGTATGTGCAAGACTGAGGCTTTGTTCCAGTTGAATTTTGCAGGTTGTGTATAAGTGCAATTTTGACAGCTTCTCACAAAAAAAAAAAAAAAGGCTCAGTATTGTACACTGGAAGTCTCATTGAATGCCACTATTGAAGCCAGCACGAT
The DNA here is from genome assembly GCF_034619465.1 of Leptosomus discolor. Lineage (NCBI taxonomy): Eukaryota > Metazoa > Chordata > Aves > Leptosomiformes > Leptosomidae > Leptosomus > Leptosomus discolor. The sequence goes on along the minus strand of NC_141395.1, from coordinate 14,091,740 downwards.
AACTACTTGTACTTCACTAATACCCAGTTGCCCAACTCATATTGGGACCCTGTTGTTCTCGGCACTTGTCATGCAGGGTGAGAAATGAAGGCTTCTCCTGGTACGTTGCAGACAGCATGGGATGAGCAAAAGTGCTGTTGAGATGTCCTAGTTCAAAGAGCAAGCCAGCGGGAGAGCCAAGGACTTAAAGTACACCTGATAACTGGGTATTTTCAACTTGTATTTCTTGGGGATTTGTGTTTAAGCTCATGTGAGGACCTTAACGTGCATATTTCCCCTGCTCTGCCGCAGGTGCCCTGTTGTGTATTTCTACATACAGTAAGAGAGGCAAGCCATGACAAGCTCAGCCTTCCCCGACTTGGCGAGGACCACGACACAGTCTGTCACACACAGCTTCCTCCTTCCCTGCAGCCCTTCGCAGACTGCTTTGACCTGTTCCAGATGAGTTGCACAAAATCCTTTCTTAGGCCTTAAGACTGATATAGTCTATCGCTATTTTCTTTAGGATTTTTTTTTATTTTTCTCAAAGAAAAGGTCCTAATCAATATTGTGATGACCTTTGCAGAATTCCTTCTTCTCTGTCCCGATTTTCTCTGGTTTTCCTTGCTAGATATCTTCAGGTCTTGAGCAGATACTTATGCAGGAAAGTGCTGGGAGTACCACCTGTAAAGTGATCATAGACCACAGTAAAATATGAGGGAGCAATGAAGGGGCCTTGTACTTGTTCCTCTTATGCAAAGATCTGTCATATCCGTGAGAATTTTAGTACGTTTTTGTCCTGTATGGAGCCCTAAAATAACCCCCAGAAAAATATAGCTTCTCCTTTAGTGGCTCTCTGAACACTGATTTTCTTATTAATCTCCCTAGCAATACTTACAAAAACGCTTGACTGTGGTTACGCAGATTGTCTGATGTGATCACTAGCAATTATGCTAATCACAGTCTTCTCGCAGTTCTTTCCCATCTGTTTTATCCACCTATGGATACTTACAGTGATATAAATGATAAAAGAGGCTCTGATCACATCATGCTCTCATTTGCTGGTCAATGTACGACCAAAGATTTTACGGATACAGACGAGGCAGGGGGTGAGGATTGAGAGGAAGGAAGTTGCAGAGTATTCCCATTTTTTGTGGAAGAGGAATGGACACACAGGACTCAATAACTTCCCAGGGATGCCTGTGGCATAGTTGTGGATTGATTGCAGGCCTTTGGAAAACCTTTTCTGTATGAAGCTACTTAGGCTGAGCATCACACATGGGGGAAAAAAAAAAAAAAGACTTCTCTGCTGCCATTTACTGGAACTGGAGGAAGAGGAATGCAAGGGCAAGGAGTAGATTTTGTTCGCCTGCCCTATTGATGTCATTAACTGTGGGTAGGAAGACAATAAAACATTGTTTTCTTTGCTGTGTGCCTGAAGAACTGCAGTTTGCCAAGTGCAACTTCGTTAGTGAAGACATGCACTATTCAAAATGCCAGCCTTGAACAGAGAGGCGGTGCAGCTGGCACCTACCACTGAAAGGAAAGGGAAAAGGGATCCCTTCTCCTATGGGTGAGATAATTATGATGGCAGGGGCTCGGTGGTCCTCCATGTTACTGCATCGTTTCTGCAGCCCAGTGACAGTGCTCCCTTTCAACATTTGAGGGCCAACCAGGGGAGAGAGCAGGATGGCCAACAGGGTGTGTGGCTGCGATGTGCCTTCAATTGGTAGTTGGGGCAGTAAAACCTTTCTTGGGGAGGAGGCTGGAGACCCCACATTCGTGTTACAGCAAGAAGACCCAGCCTGGTGAGAGTTTCATCCCTGGCCGCTGGCGTGGGTAGAGGTCTGAGTATGCAGAGACTGCAGATGGGGTGACATGATATGGTTAGATAAGGTGGTATCATAGATAATGGCGGTGAAGCATCTCCTCTCAGAAGCTCTTGGCAGATAAAAAGGGTGGGCTTTGTGCTTCCACACCTTGATTCTTTGCGCAGACCTCTGATGCTAAACAACAAGTGAACAAAGAAGCATCTCAAAGAAGCACTGGTTTGTAGGATATTGCAATTCTTCAGGAAACTGAAGCAAAGGTTTGTTGCATGAATTGCTGCAGTGAAGGGCAGTAACTTGTTTGGAAAGTAATGGTCTGTTCATTTTCCCCTTCATAAAGTTTTCTTCTTTCTATGTGGAGACTTAGGGCTTGGGAGAAAAACAAGTGTGGCCAGTAACGACTGTGTAAGGAAACTGGTGGAATTTCCAGGTGGAGATGGGATTTGCTGCTAAGTGGAATCCCTAGTATGACAAAAGTGTCCCAAATCCATGAAAAATGTTCCGATACCTATTTTTCACAACACTTGACTGTATGCAAATGATGAACTCTTTGAAAAAGGAAATGTGTTTTCGTTACGTGTATGGACGTACCTATCAGATTAGGGCCTCAGTTTTGACCCGAGGGTGTAGATACTACCTTGATAAATAGCAATTACTTTTCTTAAAAACTTGAATTAATCTCGGACACAAAAACCCCAGCAGCGTTCACTTGGAGATCGTTTATGGCCTTTGGAGAGAAGATCAGGCTTTGCCGGGATATTACCTGTCAGAAAAGAACCCTTGGACCAAGAATCTTTCAGGGCGTTATATGACATTCAGCAAAATCATATCCGTTAGGAGATGCTTTCCTGCAGCAGATCCAGCTCCATGTCCCATTTCCGTCCGATACAACACACAATGGGACTACAGATTTCTAAGGAAATAAATTCTTTCCAAGCAGTTGTCGAAACTGTTGAGTCTAGGGAAATATATAGAGATGGATGGGATATGTCATTCTTAGAGGGATGAGTTATTTAAAGCTAGTCTGAGGTATGCTATTCTTAAAGGAATGAGATATTTATTAACAGACTTACATATTCCTGTAATGATTCCAGTGAGAACAATGAAAATTGTAACTGAGTCAACATAAATTTAGAGTTAAAAGTTAACTTAAGCTTGGAATTTTCAAAGGCACTTAGTGTTGACCTAACTCTGAGCTCTTCAAAGTCAATGGGAGTTTTATGACTTACGTCAGTAGAAAGAAAATTACTCTGATAGAGAAAACTTCTGAAATCACACCCTAAATTGATAAGTACATACTTTCACTATATTTCTGATATACTTCTGATAGAGGCATATTATACTAATGTGGATGGTTTGTTTCAAATGTATTGGATACTTCCCTTAAGAATAACAGAATTAAAAAAAAAAAAAAATCTTAAACCCCTTTATGGTAGGGAATACGTCTTCTGCATCTTGCAAAGAGCTTATCGCACCAAAGCTTTAATATATAATAAAAATAGAACTTATTTTCAAATGCATTTGTTAGATGCCTAACTATATTGTTAAGTCATTGGATATAATTTATATTCTTAGAATAGTGCTCAGGTGCTTACAACAAGCCTTAAGATACTCAGCTGATAGTTAAATCCATAACATATGCCCCACCTGGAAAATATGGCCCTGAAATAGCTGTTTGAAATTAAATTTCCATGTGAAGTTTGCCTATTTGGGGCCTCATCTCCAGCTGGAAGACTAAGATTAATTTCTTTGAGAGTTAACTCTTTTACCCCAGCTGAGCATTGCATCCTGAACTTGTTCTTGTCCTTCTGGTTAGCTGTGCGATCTTTAGAAAGCCTTGATTGTGCTTAGTTGGTGAGCACTGGGAAATATGCAAGATATGGAGCAAAACCTGAGTGGCATTAAGGGGAAATTTGTGAGTGAAATCTTAGTCTTCACAAAGTCAATTGGAGTTTTGCCACTGATTGATATGGGGTCAGGATTTCATCCCTTAACTTCTCTAATGTCTTTACTTTTCATGACTTGCTATGTAAGTCTTTATGATACATTAATGCTAGTTTATATGTTCTGAAGATACAGTGTCTGGTAAAACATAGGATGCAAATCTAGTATAAACCTCCTGTGTGTTTCTGTTCTGTCTTCTTCAGGCATTAAAGGATGTGTCTTTTTGGCTACTGCTCTGCTGGAGCTGAAACTTTCCCAAAACTCACAGCTAAACAGTTCAGTGTGTGTTGCATGGGACAGCTACAGAATTCCAATTACTGCAATGGTGAGTAGCACCAAGACATGTAATCCTCAAATTTAAGTCATTAAAGAGGCTGTAAATTCACCCAGGAGCATTCAGAAGATAGAACAAAGACATAAATATAAGTATCAATAATACAAATATAGACTTTCAGGTCACAAAACTCTTTGTCAAAGGTATTGTTTGGTATTTATTTGGTGTATCAGAATGATTTGCAAAATAAGAATCACAACCCTGTTTGATTAGGCATTATAAAGTCCTTGCAGAAAGCAGATGTCTAAGATATACATGCTAAGATGATAGAGGAGGGACAGGAGCAGGCAGTGCAGTTTATATATTTGTGTTATATGCGTTAAAGCAAAGACATCCTGATTTATCCTTTAACTTGCACATCAACCAGTTAATTTCCTACAGATTCTGTGGCAGAAAAGAGTCTTGAGAAGGGATTTGGGGGAAGATTTAAAGAGGGATTTGAAACATTTGCCTACCGGTTGATCAAGTTTTGCATTACTGACAGTTGACCTGTGACTTCTAACGCTTGTGCTTACGAGAGGTTCTGATCAGATATTGTTTCTTGAACATGAGGCACAACTATGGCTTTGAATGTTATATAGACATGTATGATACAGTGCCACTTTACTTTTATGCTGATTGGTTGTAGACTGTGAATATGAGTTTAAATGTAATTATTATATGTTGGATATGCTACTGAATCCCCATAATTATTCAAGAGCTCTGTGCACACTGCACATAGCTGTACAAATACACAGGTTTATTATGGTGATCAGACATTGTGTTATTTTAATGTAATTGCTTCTGTGGAAATCATAAAGTGAAAAATAAAATATTTGTCTTTGTTACTATCATCACAGCATTTTTCTAAGAAAAGGACAAGCTCTTTTCCTGGTTGCAGCTTCTCAACTAAAAATCAAATATTTGAAGTCATAAGCTATGCAGTGTTGTTGTTTGTATTGCAGCTTTAGCCGGAATTCTTTGCAATGTTCTTTTTGGGTGAGGGGAATAAGGGGAAAAATGGGTAACTTTGTTTAGAAAGGCTTGTGTTTCACCTGTTGTGAGGTATACTTTTCTTTTGCTGTGTTTCCTTATATTTACTGGTTTTGTGTCCTGTGTGATGGGCTGACAGCAGTTAGATTCCTTGATTGTGCTTTGTTTTAAGATTTCCACTTGTGACCAGTGAAAAGTCAAATTAAACACTTTAGGATCCTAATGCATCTTTCTTATTACCATGGTTATGGTTTAAGTTGTCTTGTTTTAAATGCCAAAGGCTTGAGGCCTAGGAAAATGTTGCAGATCTTTCAAAACCTGTGTAGTGATGCCAAATATCAGGACCAGCTTGTGATCAATAAATGCCACAGTCACTCCCAGAAGTACTCAGCATTAGATGCAGAGGTATTTACACTTCTATGGCTAAAGACACAAAATTAGTCGTGCACCCAGCACCCACACTTTCTGCTGTCAAGCTGTATCCAGATAAAAGACCCATCGCATTATCTGTCTTCTAGACATGTTTCCACTCTGTTTCCAAAATCACCTTACTCAAAGGCAAACTTTATGGAAGAGGAACATAGTCACGAGTTTCATTATATGCTCTGCCATAGCAGGCAAGTGAATAAGCAGGGTTCAGATTGTTTCTTTCAGCTGAAAACCGTATGTGCTGATTGCAACTTTGTTAAATACATAAATAACTGGAGCCCTTCCAATCAGAGCCAGCCAAACCTTTTAATCATATACAGAAGTGTTTCTCGTGACATAATTATGCTATCTAGACTCCTTCCTTCATTGGGAAATATTCTGTCAAACAGTAAAATAATTAGCATGGATTTTAAAATCGGCATTGACATTCTAATGTCTAATTAGGTAATTGTCATTGGCACAGCAATACCTATTAGGAGCATGCAATTTGTGGAAGGGGTTTTGATGGAACAGACTGCAGGTGCAGATGGTCTAACAGCAGGACTCTTACCCGATGTAAACAAAGGTATTTTAATTAGCCATGTGACCCTGATCATTGTTAAAAGGTAAGGGCTGCACATTCATCTTCCCACCATCTACTTCCTGGTACTTTGAAGGTTAATGTTGAAATACCTCGACCTATGGTGAATTACGTACAGACTTGATTGAAATTCTCTTCAAATCTAATTATTGTTTCATTTGGCTTTTGGCAAGATTAGCACTATATTGCAGTTGGCTCAGAAGTCTTACCTAGTTGCTGGGCTATTTTTGGTTTGTAGATCTCAATTGCTAACCTACACAAAGATATCAAATTTTGCTTAGCATATCAGGGAAGACTTCCAAGATGTTGAAATTTAGTTTTCAGCAAGTGCGTGCTGGAAGTACTTTTAAAAGTGCAGAAGACCTGAATTCTATAAAATTATAAAAATCCATTGCTGGTGAGTTTGCATGTAACTCAACACAGATCTTAGTTAAATCAATTTTAATTGGAAAAATAGAAATGAGCACACAGTCTCAGTAGCTATGAATAACCCTGAAGTTAGAAACACCAGAAACCCAGTCGGCTCCCTGTCCTGTTTGTGGGAGAATCGCTGCATATGCTAGATGTTCCAGATTGCATCTGGTGTCTGAAGAAAACTTCATGGAAACTTTGTGCATTGTAGCTTTTCTCATTAGTGCAAAGTAAACAAATACAAAAAAAAAAAAAAAAAAAAAAAAGTAGGAAAAGCAGTTTTGTAATTTTATTTCTGGAGACTCTTATTGATGTCTCACTGTAATTTAAGAACTGTAATATAATTAAGAGCATTTTTTTTATTAGTACAGTTTGGCCTTAATCATATTTAGTTTTTTAGCACTTAATCACATAACAGCAAATACACATGCTTCACTGCAATGGTGTAGTCCTTTTTAATACGTTGGATTTGTTCTTATGGGCAAAAAATGAAGTATTTGTAGAGTTGGGGCCTTAAACTGTACACTGCTTAGGGCAGGGTCTGTCCGTGTGGTGTGTTTTCTGCAGTGTTTAACTCAATAAATTACATATTACTAATCTTCAGGACTGATATTCAAGTAAAGTGAAAGAAATATAGCTATGTATCTTCCTCTGTCTCTTCTTTTTGGAACCTGTTGGCGCTATGACAAGGCACAGGTCTACAATTCCCCAGTCAACCTGCAAGTGGTTATGTTGTAAATATTTATGTATACATATAACAGAGTTAAGAATAGTTCTGCTAGTCTGAAAATAACTCCTGAAACAATTTAATTTCCAGTCTAAATGCAAGTGTTGGATCAGCATCTACATTATAGGTCAAGATATAAGATACCTAGATGGCTACAAAGGTCAGACCTTGGTGCTCTGAAGCTCTTGTTACTGGTGGTGCCAGAGGTATAATGCGCTTGAAAGTTTAGCTTTTGGGTAGTTCACGAGGGAAGTAGTTGGGCTTGGCTTCAGCCAAGAGTAGGGACTGAATGCAGGTGCCTGAGCCAGGAGCGGGTACCTCCAGGAGTGGAAGAATTCACTCTGGGAAATGTTTAGCTATCTGCAGTGGCTGAAAATAGGGATCTCTGGCTGACAAAGCTCCCAGCTTGGCTGCTTAAAAAATGTTTGATAAAAGTTTGCTAGGATGAGTCTAGGCCGCTATAAGAACTGGTCTAAAGTGTGGGGGATTTTTTGGGGGGTTTGTGGTTTTGTGGGGTTTTTTGGTTTTTTTTTTTGTTTGTGAAATTGCATTGCTGAAATCAGAGAGCGCCTGTGCATACTACCCTTCCAAGTCACTTCTGCAGTCAACATTAAGACAAAAACATAATCTGTAAATCTTTAGATTACAAATAATTACAGTACCCATGTTCTTCAAATTCTCAAGCAGTTGAGATATACGAGAACCCAGCTTCTTTGAAGACAGCTGCAATGGCTGCTCAGGCAGCTTTCTTTAGCGTATGAGAATCCAAACAATCTTTTTTTCCAGTAATTTGCCACCATTTTCACAGTGGGAGCATCTCTTAGGCACTGGAGCATGCGGTAAGTCTTGGTTATTTCATGAGAAACTGTTTCGTGCTATGGCTTTATGAACAGTGCTGGACAGATTCTCTAGTGAAATATGTGGTGACCTTTTGACTTTGTGCTCAGATCCATCCAGAGCTGTAAAATGAAGAATCTGTATTCCTAATAAAAGTGATTTAGACTATGTGTGCTGTTTTTATTTTTTGAAGCTAATCCAAACACAGAAAAGTTTATTGAATCAATGGTGAAATACAAACTTCTTTTATCTATCAGATTAAGCGACTTTCGGAAAAACCTTTCATCTTGGGAGTTGTGTGGTGTATGTTGCTGCTTTCCAATGAATGTCAATGTTTTTCCACTTCTGTCAGGCCAGTGCTATAGAGACCTTATTGTTTGAGTGTGAAATAATGTATACTTGTTAGTTAATGAGTTCGTTCAGCCACCATGAGATAATCCTCAAGTGACATGATGCCTGTCTGTACTTAAAAATAAATATATAAAAGCTGGAAAGAATACAAATTATAAACACACATTATATCTCTCTTACCAATGCCGGGGTTTAATTATGGGGGACAATTACCTACCGTAGTCAAAGGATTCGCACATTAATATCATTATATGGGGATAATGTCTTTCTAAGCTGCTATAGCATTTAAAAGCTGGTACTTATGTTGCAATCCAGATTCCGTCTACCCGTCAGTCCTGTCTGGATTATTGCTACATTATGTAATGTAGTCCCTTGTGGGTTTTTTACTGTGTAATTAACATGTGGGTCTGACTTACTCAGTCCACTCCAATAAACCAGCCTTAATGAGTGAAATAATTATAATAATAATAAATCCTACATGATTTCTGAACTTCTCTGTTACTCTTACTATGACATTTGTGTTCAAGCAACACGAAGGCTCAATTAAATACATATGTATCTAATTCTATTTAATTTGTGTGCAGAAGTCTTCAGAGAACTTTTCTCTGTTTTTATCCAGGAAAAAACTAACTGCATTGGAAGGGTAGAGTGGAGAGACAAACTTTCTAAATCTTCATTCCCCACTGCTCCTTAGTCCTGCACTTTCACAGAGGAGAGATGTCAAAACTTAATCTCTTGCATATCCTTCTTAAATATTGCATTTTGTGCCCTTCCCACTGTAAAACCTGTTACTGATCTCTCCTAAGAATGACTGAAGGATTTGTGACAATGTTACAAAAGCACAGGTGGTTAGAAAATCACAGGTATATTGCTGGTTTCCATTTTTTTTTTTTTTTGCAAAACTCACTGCTTTTTGTGTCATTTTTAATACAGTCATTGAATGAGTGGAGTTTATTCTAGAAATAGTATTTCTTCAGTGGAAATCAATTTTCAGTGGAGGAAGACAAATCAACGGCTTGATTTAATGCTAGCTGCTAATTTTCACAAGTTTTAGGAAAAAAATGAGCCATAACTTACTCATAAATTAAACTATTTCTAAGAGTCTAGCACTTCCTTTTGTGTTTAGTATAGATTACTGTTAGCAAGTATAGAGTGCATGTGCTGTGAAGAGTGTTACAGCTATGTCTAACTTACATGGTAACTGCTGTGTTTTCTGGTGAAATTAATTAAGGGTTTTTCTAGGCATTTGGTTGCTTCGTACCTGATTTTTCCAACGTTGATACATTAATAACTCAATCAGATAATGATATGCTTTAATTTTGCTTTACAGCACATCTTTAGGGGTACTTGAAAACTCTCTTGTTGGCTTACCACAAAGTCAAAATTGCAAGTACAAACAGAATGTACTGGTTTACAGGTGGAGCGGAGTTAGTACCATGGCATGGATCAATACAATTCAGACTGATTCCAGAGGGGATTATTAATTTATGTCAGCTCTAATTTGGTCTTGGATTTTAGGAGTTCTAGTTTTCTTACCTACTGCTGCTGGTTATTTTTGATGCCTTTAAAATCTGCCCATTCTGTAAATATCAGCATGTAATTGGAAGCAGAGCTTTTAAGAAGATAATTTCCGATTAAAGAAGTTTTTTTATGGAGCTTGCATCAACCTGCGTAAAGTAATCTATGTACTAACGTAATAACTTCCTAATATAGATACACTTGAATTCAAAGGATGCTATAGCATGTAATCTCTTTTTACATTAAGTACAGCTTAGGTAATACTTTCTCTTGGGATATTTTTTTTCTTTTACCAAAGCCATTTTTAGGCTTCAGAAATATCCTAGTAAAATATTATATCAATCAACCTGAAAATGAAGGTGGAACAGTGTACCTTTATCCAAACTGCTTTGGTGAATGTGTGTGTGTGTGTATTTTGTATAGCAAGGTTTGTAGGAAGCATCTTTTATTAGAGCAAGGGAAATAGCTGGGGAAAAAAGGACATAGTCTGAAAGAGAAACAGAACACTTCTGCCAAAGAAACTTTGGGAACAGTTATTTTAATTTAATTTCATGTTCCTGTATTAGACAACTTGAGGAAGAGGCGTAGTTAGCACCTGTGGTATTAGAGCAGTGGTATGGCCAAGGAAGAGGCAATATCCTCAGTCGTCTGTGACAAAGATGGCTAGCAGCTGTGGAGCAACAAGGTGTAAAAGCAAGATATACCACAGAATGAGTGCTTGTATTGAATTAATGGGTTTTTTTTTTCTATCTAGTACATACTCCCAGGGCTTTGGGGTGGTGCTGCAGCAGTGATGAACTCAGGCATCATACCTCCTAACCTACAGGTAGCTACAGTCCAACTTCTCTGAAGGAGATAGAAGCAAACACTTTTAATCAAAATACACACTTTGGATCTTAACCATTAGACAAACTACAACCTGCTCTTCAGAGACAAGGCTATGAACTAGAATTCCTGACCTGACTGGATACCAAGAAATGTAGGCTAGGTGGGTACGTTTGCTTTATGGTATGCTATAAGTTCCTTCGTTAACCTAACTCTACGTTTCACAGGCTGTAAACTACCTGTCTCTTTCCTTCTGCTGAGGGACAACCACTTTACCATCTCTCTCCTCCCTTTCCTTCCCCTCCCCTCTCTCTGAGCATCACCTCTTTTTCACTGGTACCAAGTACCTTTTATTTCAGAGATGGTCTTACAAATACTTGGCTTAATTACACTCTAAGCAACTGTTCTCAACTTGTTTTTAGCTTTGAAGTCTGTTGCTTCTATTTCAGACAAGAAATAGAAGAGGGCTTATATGCACAAAAGCTTGTGTTTCTCTAACTATACCAGTTGGTTTAACAAGGGATGTTGCCTCTAACTACGAACTTGTCTTGCCTAGTTTCCATGTAAGTGTGGGCCTCCCTGGATAAACAGGGTTAAGAAATCAGGGTAGGAATGGTTGCTTTATGACAGGCACTTCTCCGCTGGTAACTGGATGAGTGATCTTTATCAAGCTTCTTCCAATGCATATTGCCTGTTTGTTCTCCCCGCTGTAGCTGCTTTGATGGTGCAGGTATATGGGATGAAATATACCTTGTTCTGAGGTGCGTGTGTATATATAGGGTGCTGGAAATGGTGCCTCTCTTGCTTAAGAGAGTTTATTCTTAAGACTGGGAAGATTGTACTGACTGGTTTTGTATTTGTTGCACTGGTCAGTCTGATGTCATCAAGGATTTACTGATACGTAGTTTGCTTCTGATGACTTTGGTGGGAGAGAGAGAGCATTTGAAGGCTCGAAACAGTTCAAAGACAATGTCAGAGGCAATGATCATGGGTTGTGACTAATAACTCCAAGGGTAGGGTAGGATTTGCTGTATATAGGGTATTCACTTTTTAATGAGTTAGTATAATATTAACACTGCTCATTCAGGGAGATGAACTCTTTCACTGGAGAATATCTCTAGTGAATAAATAGCTTGTATAGATTGGTGAGATATGTCCTATGTTCTTCTCATTATAGATATGAAGGTGCCTTAGGATTTGGCTGTGTATCCTGGCTTTTTTAAATGTGTTTTGGACAATTGCTGACTATGATGTAGGTCTAGAGGTTTTCACTAACAGTATTTTGTGAAATCTGCTTGTGAATCTGATTACAGATCTGCAATGATACAGGTCAGATACTCTCTAGAAAGTAGATATACTTTGGTGAAGGAAAGGTTGTTACTGAATTTCTGGTGGGAACAAAGAAAAGAACAAAAACTTACGTCCATGTGTGCATGTTAACTGCAACACGTTTGATGGAGTTACCTGGAACCTGATCTTTATGACAGGCTATGAAATAGTTGATGTATTGACCATTTCAATTCTAGTTTCCTAGAGTTAGAGAAGGTCAGTTGTGGTTTGTGAAGATAAAATGGGTGAGTTTGCTAATGTATTTGGGTTTGAGGTCTCGTGGTTAGGTGTCACATTGTAGATGTTCAGGAGAGTCTGCAATGTCAGAGAGGTAGTTAGAGGATGAAGTTGCTGAAAAAAAAACACCTGTATGTAAAGCTGTAGGATGTTTCTGTAAATTTTGATACTCCTTCAGCAAGGATATTACGGATGCCTATAGGTTTCCAGACTTTCCTTGACTATGCATCATGAGGACCATGTGAAAAGTTTGCAGGATGAGAATGAGAAATTAGAGCACCAATTTTTCTAGGAGCTGTCAGGCAATGGATCTAGTTGTAGATATGTGAGCTTTTTAAAAGAAGAAGGGGGTGTAGCGTCTAAGTTCCTTGTAGTAGGTAGTGTCTGCTAGTCTTATTCATGTAGTCTTTGCAGGTTAGAATGATGGTAGCCTTATCTTTGCCTGCTCTTTGATTGAATCATAAGGATTCTAGAAGCTTTGTTTAAAAGCTTTGTTAGTGGCCGATTCTCTTCATTAATGTTTTGTTTATTTGTTTGTTTTTTGAAGCAGTTGAGGTAGTGATGAAATTGGGAAAGGGAAGAGGTGTCCAGAAGTTTCTTCATCTTGTCTATGAAAAAGTTCTTGGAGATGTGGTTGGTTTAAAAAAAAAAAAAAAATCCTCTAATATCCCATATACTTGTGGTTTTTAGGGTACCTTCTCTGTGCAGAAGTGTACTTCTATGGAGAGGTTTATTTGTTTATTAACTTAACAGCCATGGCAGCCTGGTGCCAGATGTTGAGAAGGTGCTTTATGGTCATGAATGTTGCAGCTTTGGGTGAGGTTATGGTGGCTTGCCAAGTCTGATGGTTTGTGTGGTTTATTCTATCTACTCTTGCTATGGTGGTACATAGAACAGTAGCAGAAATTGTTGATGTGTTTCTTGTTTTAATATTATGACTAAATTTAAATGACTGAAGATCAGTTAATTATGCACGTACATAATTATCTTATGTACTACAGTAATATGTGAGGATTCACCAAGACTGGGGCTGTGTGGTTTTTGGCCAAGCAGCAAATAACCCATTCCTGAAAGAGCCATTGCTCTAATCTCTCCTATCCTTTCTCCTCAATATTGTCTCTGTAGTTTTTACACCCACTTTGTGCATAAAGATCTAAATTAAAATGAGAACTTTTCAGGGAATGGCTTGTTTATTATGTTGTGTTACAATATTTATTGCGGTGCAAATTCTGCTTGCTGAGATCTCTGAGGACACCCGCAATACAAATAATAATAGTACTGAATCATGGAAAGTTACGCTTTCATCTGTTTGATATTTACATTCTTTATGAGGGAGAGACTCAGCAGCATTCATACTTTTGCATTGTGTGTGAACATGCTTTCGCTGGAGTTCTGGCATGTTCGCTTGGTGTCTTGCTGCTTGCATTGCCTCCTGCTCTTACACTGCTCTGATAAGCTCTGCAACAGCTTGTATTCACTGCTGAGCAAAGAAAAGGATACTAAGCTCAGAAGACACGGAGAAATATGGACTAAGGATGAAGCTGTAATGGACCCAGAGAGTAAATCCAGTTGCCTTATGCCTGTCTTAGTCCTGCACAGGGGGGCAAACTTGCCTGGAAGTGAGGGGGACCATGATGCAGCCCCTAGTGCCATTCTGCAGGCATCTCCTCTAAGAAAGGGGTGAGATGTGCCAGCTTTGCCTTGCCTTTTCATAAATGTGTTCATGATCACACATGAGAATATCTTTCAAAAACCATCCCTCAAACTCCTGTTTAAAGAAGAGCAAAAATGAAATAGTTCAAACTCCTCTTCAAAGACACCTATGTGATACATACATATAAAAAAATGTACATTTAATTTCTGAAACAAAACCAAAATGTTTTCATCCCATTCATGGACTTCACAGTCTTCTTTTCCCCCTTTTCACATCTTTTGCTTGCATTATGATCATGAAAATACACACAGGAGGAGTCTCCATTGCGATAGGAGAGTTGTTTGTTATTATTCTCCCCGAAAGGGACTATGTTCTTACACAGTTGTGTAGGCACACAACCATGAAGTAAGGGCCTTCAATTTTAATTTCTCTTTCAGGTTTATCTCTGCTTTATGTCCTGTCTATCTAATCTGTATTTTTATATTTATTTTTTCTTGCTTCTCAATATTCTGCTGTGCTGAATGTACAGTAAGGTTTAAACAAACAATAACAACACTGGCCCATAAAGGCAGCCGTGAGTCTTTGTATTGAATGCAGAGAAAATTCATGGTAAGTGCAACAGTCAAAATCATGCAAATTACCAACTGTAGCATCATAAAGATGTAATTACTGGATCAAAATGCCAAATTTTCAGTCCTCTTTTGATTAGTTGTTGGAGCAATGAGTTATCACAAGATTGCTACTTGTTAATATTGGCAAATCAACAGCTGCTATTCTTTGGTATAATAATATCACTAAATTCTGTGATTGTCATGTATCTAGTTTTACATCAGATATGATTATGCCCATTAGGATTAAAGTCATTATACATAGGATTAGAACTGAGCATGATTTTGGATAATGACAGTGTTAGTGTCGCTATAGATTTCAAATTATATTAATTTCTGTCAATATGCAAAAATACACTACAAAACCTTTTCACACTAGAAAACATTTTTACAGGGACTGGGGCATGTGTTTGGTTCCCTGTAATAGCATTCAGATGATATCCAGGCTATAAATGAAATAGGATTGTATAATTTACTGTCTGCTCATAATAAGAATATAGTCTCTGTCGTCAAAAATTCAAGTGTTGTAGAAATGATCCCATCTTTGAGCAAATGTTGCAATTACTTCAAGCTGTTGAAACTCTGCTTCCTTTGAACAGAAGTGTCCAGAGCAAATACTGCAACAATGAATCTTTTTATCATTCAGCAATCCCATTTGTGATAAGAGGAATTCCTTGGGGATTACTTTAAATTCTGTACATTAGCAGCAGTTCCGTGGGTTAAATCAGATAAAACAGGCTCTTATCAGATTATTAGTCACATTAGGCAATTACATTCTTATCTCTTAGAAATAATTCTTGCAGCCTTGGTGCTTATTTCTCCTCATTAGAAGAGGCTAATTCCTGATTAAGATCTTTTGCCTTCCGTACAATAAACCTTTATATTGGATTTGCCACATAAATTGAAAAATACCTTGCGGCAGAGAGGGACAGCTGCACTTCCCTTTTAAAAATATACCTTGCTTATCATTTAAACGTCAGTCGTGCAGATTTGCTGCCTGCAGTTTGGGATTTAAGAAGACAGCACTATAGCTTTTTGCCAGCATCAAAGTTAAGGGCCTCCAAACCAGAATGGTTTTACAAGGCAGGGAAAACAAATACGTTTTCATTTGTTTTTATGGAGATCTGTTTAAATTGCATGAAAATCAGAGTAAGGGAAGGATGTTTCACGCACCATTTGCATGATGGTCATAATATATTTCCCTGTGAGCAAGCCCACCTGTGGGGTGCCTTCACATTGGGCATCCTGTGCAGTTTAGGTGGGAGGGTTGGTGTAGGGACAGACCTCAATTCCTTGTATGTCTTGCTGGTTTTGAAAGTTTTCTGCAAACATGATGTCACATATATGAGGCCATGCTTGCTGGCAGTGGTGTCTCAAATATGGGCTTGGGTTTACTGTAGGAACTAGATCAAAGTTATTTTGCTCTTTCATGTAATTAACTCAACCCAGAAGAAATATCCAATTGAGTGATTTACTTAAGGCACTTGGGAAATATAAGTGTGTTGGTAGAAATGATACATGGGAAAAAATGAGAGTCAAATTGCTCCATAGGTCTGTCATGTCTGTGCTTCTCACAGTTGTATCAGAAGTTGGTTGCTGAAACAGATACCTCCTGCTTCCCACCCTTTTCTGGAACATTTGCTTTTGCAGTCGTTCAGTGTTATACCATCCCTGCTGCTGTTCAGTGTGCACCATCATGTATAAATCTCTGGTTTACACTTGGAGGTCTTAGCCCATGTATGTGCATGCTTGTGTGAGAAATGAATACAGTCAGTGTTGCTTCAATATTTTTGTAAAGGATTAGAAAAAAAATTTCCCCTATTGGAAGTGAGATGATGGGTTTTCAAAGGCAAAAATGGCAAACATCTAACTCCTATTAAAAATAAATAGGAATTAAATGTCTGCCAATTAGGCCTGTGAAAACCTTTCTGGTGGTCTTTAGGAGTGAACTAAATTATGTTGAAAATGAGATGGGAATGTGTTAAGGATGAAGTGATTGCTTGAGACAAAGTGTTGCCTGTCAGAGGTGGTCCTGAGTGAAGTTTTCAGTGTCTGTCTGTGTACATGCAATGTATGTCATATTATGTTTACAGAGCACCTTTAGTAAAAAGTTCACCACATTGGCTGTACAAATATTGCTATGTGCATTTCTTCCATTTAGTTTTCATATTTTGCAAGTGATGTTAAAAATTAATGCCCAGAGTAGTTGTGTTTGGACATCTATCCATTGGATTGCATGGGAAAGGCTAATAGTTACTTAACATATTCACAGAGCTCCTAGAAGACAGTCCTTTGGCAAAAATTGAACCTCCAGGGTTGTAGTCTTTCAAAACAAGAAGAGAAAACCGTATTAGATTAGGAAACTGACTACCTGTGAGAGAAATTAGAGCAGTTTCTTTCACAAATTGCAGGACAAGAGTTAAGGTGTTGTACAGGGGTTCAGGTGCCCACCT
The DNA here is from genome assembly GCF_034619465.1 of Leptosomus discolor. Taxonomy (NCBI): domain Eukaryota; kingdom Metazoa; phylum Chordata; class Aves; order Leptosomiformes; family Leptosomidae; genus Leptosomus; species Leptosomus discolor. Next base: position 14,074,723 of record NC_141395.1, on the reverse strand, counting down.
AGATAGACCAGGGCAAGGAGTTGAATTGGGTCACCTTTGTCACGCAGTGACCAGAAAGCACTGAGCCGTCCCCTCTCTCTGCCCAAAGTCCTGTTAAAGCCACCCTCAGGAAATGTTCCTACTTTGACAGAGTTTCTTTAGGCAAAAACATTCGACTTAGCCGTAGCTGTGTGGTGTCACATAAGCCCAGAAGCTCTGAAGAAGGTGCTGTGCAGCTAATTTCCATGACAGCATGCAAAGATTATGCTGTCTAAATAAATCAGAAGTAAGAGAAGGAAGTATTGTCTTTTCCTAGGTCTCTGAGGTATAAAGATTAAGTGATTTACCCAAATCTTGGGAAGTTTGGGGTAGAGCTGAAAATCTGAACCCACATCTGCTACTTCCGATGTTGCGCTTCAGATCTGCTCTTGGCTGCGATCTGCCAGTGTCGCAACACGGTGATTTCGGCCAATACAGTTAAAGATCTGCGGCAATTGTGTACCTCAAGTGATGCAGGATTTGGCTGAAACCATTGCTCTGAGCCTAGCTGGTTCTTGGGCTGCCTGCTCCCTTAATCCCCAACTGCAAAGCAGAAAAGCGCTGGGGTCTCGGGGCTGTTCTATGCAATTCCCGGTTGCCCAGGCAGTAACTGCTGGAATATTAAGGCACTGCTGTAGTGCACATAAAATTATTTCTTAAACTGTTGTCTGGGGGGAAAGGCTTATGTTGGTAAGATCAGAAGCAATGTAAGCCAGGAGCTGAGCAGGGTTCGGGTTATTTTACACTTTACATGTGCAGATCTTTGAAATTAAAAAGCTATTAATTAGATCCATGTTTTGCTAATAAATGCACACAGAATAAGAACTGTTTACAGACCAAAAGAAAACAACAGATCACTTTCCAATAGGGTTATTTTTCCAACTAAAATAGAAGGGGTTTGCAAGCCAGCTCTTCCTTTCCCTCTACTTCCTGTAATCTGCACTTGAAGCAAAGTAGCACAAAAATCATCAATGGAGCAGTAGGTCTTGGCTGTTTCTTTATGGTTATCCTACTACTTCTCTGGATAAACTTGGTTGTTCACTGATGTTTGTTTTGCTGTAAAACAGATAAACAGAATCTATTTGTGGAACACTTTTATTATTATTGAGACTTTTACTCTGGCCTGGTTCCATTTATGAGGAAAGTCTGGTGGAGCAAAACCAGCCTGGTGGGGTAAAGGGGTCTTGAGCAAGCTCCTATGCGGAAGCTAATTCTTGGCTCTTAGTCAAGAGTCAAGTGTGAAATGTTAGATTGCCTAAGGTGTAATAGACCAGCCTCTTTTTCCATTTTGAGTAACTGTAGCATTTTTCTCCACTGTGGTGTTTCACAGGTTCTATTTCCCTGTCCGTTTGAGAAATGTGATGTGGGTAACCAAACTACCTGATTTTGTTAATCTTCTTCTGCTTCTTCTAGACCAGCATTAGCCAATAAACTGCAAACCTCGTTCTGATTGGGCTGATGGAAAAAATAAAGTCTCTCCAAAAGCTTTGATAAATTATATTTTAACTTTTTTTAACCAAAAGAAGAAAATTCAGAGAGCTGCTACTTTCCTGGAAAGCCTGTAAGTTGTATTGGAAAAATCCCAAGCCAAAACATTTCAATAGGAAATGCACATATTTCTGTTTGGGTTTTCTCTCCTACCTCCTCCATTCTCAAGTTGCTAGACTCAGATTGTTCCTATATATATATAAATATATATACATACACACAAATGAAGTTTCCTGCCAATGGGATGCTGTTAGCTTCTGTGCGAGCATTCTTAGAGGTATGAAATGTGGAGTTCTAGAGCTCACGTTAGTAGCTATCTCAGGGTAGCAAAGAGCTTCGTTAGCGTGGCCATAGATTTGGAGCAGTTATGACCTCTATCTCTTTTCTTCATTGAGAGTTATAAGCCTTTCCTCTTCTAAATATATGTATTTTTAAAATGTGCTTAATAAAGCTATTTTTGTTCCCTGACCTTTTCCCCAGGTTTGATGATGAATGAAAAATAGGCAGCCGTCTAGGAACTGTACATTGTAATGGTTGCTTTGCTGCACAGGGATTAGTGCTTGTGGTTACTTGGTTTTAACAAAGTAGGTCTCTCTGGGACCGGCATTTGAAGAGTAAACATAATGGGCACTTGTGACACGAGGAGAATTTATGATAAGATTAAGAACCTACTTATGGTTCTTCTAACAGCCTATGAGGTCGTGTGGCATGACCTGCCTTTGAAATCACATCAGATGTGGGCCAAACTCTAAAATATACAGCTTACAGTGACTATACCATCTACTTCTCCCCTATGATGTTACAGGAGAGAGGGAGGCGTATCATGTCTTCTGAGCATTAATTTAATACTACAACCTGTGCATCCAGGAGCAGTTGGCTACTTCCCAAGCTCTTTATGTGGGATGGAAATAGTTGCTTCTTGTTACCTTGAGTCTACCTCATGACCAGAGATGAGAAGACACTAAATAAGAAGTCTTGTTAAGGTACTAGCTAAGCTGTTAAGAACCATATTAGTCGTAGTGACTAGATGATCACTCCAGGGAGACTCCAGTTTCCATCCTCTGTGATCTCAGTATACAGATTTTCCTTCTGTTTCTTGTTCCTGTCCACAAGATCATTGCCTGTTAATCATGAAATGATGTCTGTGTATTCCCTGCAATTCTTCACTCTTGGAAAAAGTGTTGCCATGTGGAATGTTTCCAAAGCTTTAATTTCCCTGAATTGCCAAAATATAACTTAATAAGAAAACAGAAATATAACAATATTTTGCTTTCCCTTTCAATCTAATTCTTTGTTGTTGTTTTTAAATCTAGAATTTTTAGTCCTGAGTCTCTCAACACATGTAGAAATGCCAAAATGCAAATTTGCTAGATTAGAATGAGAATGGCATAAATTCAGTGGCAGACCACATGATCCACAGCAATCTGTGGACTGGCTTATAAAGGTCTTGAAAATCCTGAAGAAAAGCAAGTTTGTAATCAATAGGCTTATATTTGCTGCCTAGGGATCAGCAAATCAAAAAGATTAAAAAAAAAATCCAAAACACACTGGAGTTCATTCTGTGCTTGTGCACAGGGGTGAGGTCATCCTTTAAACAATCTTCTCACCAAATTTTCTGTGATTCAGTGATGCACAATGCTTTGTAATGGAAAATGCCTAGCTCCCCAAGAGACCCCCAAATTCTGCTACATTTTAAAGAATGTTTCTTGTATATTACTGCCATGTTCTCACTTGTGACAAAGTACTTATTAAAGTAGATTTCCTGAACACCTCAAACTTTCTCCTAGGAATTTTGAACATTATAAAAGTAGTTTTTAAGAATCTTAGGTTCGGCGGCTGAAAAAAAAAAAAAAAAAAAGAAATAGATGTGCCAAGCTTATGTTTGTGAATAGATAAACGAAAGTGTAATTCACATGTGTGCTTCCTGAGCTGTCTGAGGTGATGATTCTGGCACATCCTAGGGCAAACCCATAAGACATGGTGATAGATCATTCTTCTTTCTGTTTTCAAATTGATTTACCAAGAGAAGAAGGGAAAAAAAAAGGGGGGGGGAAAAACCCTCAAAACAAAACAAACCCCAAACTAGAACAAATACTTACTTCCTATGGCACCATATATTTATAGCACCATATATTTAAAACATTGTTAGTTATATTCAACTGGGTCTTTTCCAATATCACTCACAGAACATGGAATGTCTCCAGCTGACTTCACTAGATTTTTGGCTTGAGACGTGATATCAAAAAGTGGACTGAGCATCTGCCCGAGCACTGCTCAGCAGTGCTTGAGAAGAGACAGCGTGAACTTCAAGCAGTGCTGTGTCTGATGACCTATCTACAGTCACATCATGGGAAGCTGATTTACCAATGGGACAACTCGTATTCTCGGCTGGGTTCTGCCCCATTTCTTGAGTTTCAGCCTCTTTCCTTTTTGCAAGGACTGTGTTTGCTGAATGTGGTATTTTAGGGCCATACAAACCTTTAGATCCTGCATTCTTGAACACACTGGACACTTTGCTAATAATGGAGGTGAGCACCTACTGAGTCCTGGTGTACGGGGTGAGCACTGATTTATAAGGATGATAATGGTGCATATAAAGGTCTGCCCAAGTCAAACTTTGCAGTAGAAGTGATCTAAGGATAATTGTTTTTATAGCCATGCCTACAACGATTTTAGTGCCTTTAAACTTTTACTTGCTTAAACATAACAAAAGTTCAGCTGTAGTCATAGCTGTTTATTTTACAAGGCAGTTATAGGTGGATTTTTGTTGCTGGTCAGGTTTGTAAAAAACACGTGCTTTACTCAAGGGAGGTAAAAATCATTCCAGGACCTCTGACAACCTTGACTATTGTACTGAACAGAATAGTTTTTTTTCTTGTTGGATTGTCCTTTTTTGTGTTCATTCCTGTTAGCACAATAACAGAAAGAAAAGGTTTTATGCAGTTTTATAACGAATGGGAGCTGATTCATAAATTCTGCTGAAATTGAAAAGAACTTCATAGGAAATACTTTTAAAAAAAATTGGTTTGGTTTATTCAGTCAAAAAAAAAAAAAAAAGAAATTAAATTATGAAATATGCTGATGGTTTTAAGTCTTGGTGAATGACTGTCCAAACTTTGGCATTTGGTTTTCATTTTGTTAAACCTCCAAAATCTGTTGGCTGATTAGAGATTTCCAGTGCTATGATGAAGCTGCAAATCTGTTCCAGTTGTATTTTCATGTGAACTTGCATGAAATAGATGAAGGACACTAATTCCACAATCAGTTAAATACCTTAACTAAATCCAAGGAAAATCAGTTCATTTGGCTAATTTGAACAGTGGAGCATTCCCCAAGTATATTTCAGTGGAGAATCCGGTAGAGTGGTTACTGCCTTAGATTATGACAAAACAGTTAAAAGTGAGTAGTACGGAACAGATTTCTATGTCCTCCAAAAGATGAATAGGTTCATTTCCAATAAATCATGTGAAAGAAGTCCAGCCCTCAGCTTGTTATTCATGTTACCCATGGTCTTGCATGTTTAAACAGTTCTGCTGCTTTGGTTAACAGCGATACAGATCCTACCACTATTTGCAGTCCTTCATTTGCAGTTCTGCAACACAGCAAGCAACCTTTAATACTAAACCTTATTTATTTAGTTGTTTATTTATTTATTTATCCTCATCCCCTGGTCTTACTCCTGAACATTTGTGTAGAGAGGCGAACATTTCACTAAAAGGAAAACTAGTTTTACTCCTTTAGACTTTCTTTGGAGGGAGCTAAAAATGAAACCTAACCGGAGGAAAGTTCTATTGAAAGGCTGAGGAGAACAGAAAAAGATTCAATTATATTGTTTGGATCAAGATATTAGTATGTGAGATCCGGTTTCACATAGACTTCAAAAACAAACAAAGACAACTCCTTTTGAGCCTCTGGCGATGTGACTGGCTCCATAAGATCAGAGCTCAAATTTACATGGATCTGTATTAGTTCAGGTATGAAGAGTTTCATTTTGCTGATCTTTTGAAGCAAATTCCACATAGCAGCACAAGAAAGGGCTGCCACATCGGATTTGACACCCTCCAACTGTGCCTTATGCCAATGTTTTCGTTGGTTCCCTCCTTACAAAATAGCTCTTTGCCAGTTTTCTGAGGACTCCATCCTTTCTTTCTTTCTTTTCCTCCCCCCCTCCCCGTTTGAGAATGGTTTAGTTTGGGATTGTTAAATTATGTATAGAAACAGCCATGAAGTAGAGGGAAAGGAAGAGCTGGCTTGCAAACCCCTTTTATTTTAGTTGGAAAAATAACCCTATTGGAAAGTGATCTGTTGTTTTCTTTTGGTCTGTAAACAGTTCTTATTCTGTGTGCATTTATTAGCAAAACATGGATCTAATTAATAGCTTTTTAATTTCGAAGATCTGCACATGTAAAGTGTAAAATAAACCGAACCTTGCTCAGCTCCTGGCTTACGTTGCTTCTTAGGCAAACCTAGGCTGTGCTTTTCTGTTAACCACCTCCTTTCCCCAGTTGTTTCAAGCTTCCTTGCGCTGACTTCAAGCTTCCTTCCCTCTGGGCATGAGACAGCTCAGAGACATGTGGCTGCATGCAAAGAGCCTGTATGGGAATCCCTTCTTCACATAAAGAACTGTAGAAACTGTCACTGGATACAGAAATTACCGTAGAGCTCCATATATGGATTGAGCTATAGCAGCACAAGCCATGGCAGAAGGCAGCCAAAGCAACATCAAACTGCCCAGTGCAGTCCTCGATGCCTCTGACTGCATTGCTGCTAACCTGCTCCGCGACCTCGGCATACAGTCCTTGCAGTGACGTTGCTTATGTGTTGACTCACTCTGCAGATTGCGCGCAAGCAACCAAAATGTGACCTGATGTACCCAGCAAATTCAATTACTGTTAAAATAGCACAGCTAAGGCAACATAGAGCTCTCTCTATTGCTGCTGCGGCTCAAAAGCTGCTCTGAGCAAATGGTAGTAACTGACAGCTCCTATATTATGCTATATATGGGCTGTACTAGACTCTTACAAGCTTATCTTTTCAAAGATGGATAATATCGTTACTCTTTCAGGTCTGTAACTTTGTCAAAGAAGTAGCATTTAGTTTGCAGGCATGATACACTCTATCAGGATCAGCAGTTTTCATACTGTTTTTCAGATGCTTCTGCCACACAAGCCTTCCCTCAGTAGGTGGGAAGTGGTGTGTGATCTAAGGTTTGCAAAGAGAAACAAACAGGGTGACTTCATGGCATTCAACACAGGCTGTTCCTACCCCCCAGAAATGATGGTAAAATAGCCACACTTGTGAGTAGCATCTTGATTTATAGGTGAACTCTTAATGATTCAAAGTTTGGAAGGGGTGAGGTGGGTTGCACGCGTTTGTTCTTAGGTATTCGTTTGTGAGGCTTTGAAGTTGAAGTCCATTTAGAAATTCTTTGCAAATTTTAGAAATAACATTTCTGTGAAAATGTAACACGAAAATCTGGTGGCATATGGTTGTATTTAGGTGACTAATACTCACTTGGGGCCACCTTCTTAATTTACTGCTGGCTTCACCATTCATGAGTAATGCATCCACTCCCAGCTCATGCCAATAAAGCTTTATGCCACCACAAGTATAATATTTCATTACATGTATTGCTTTCCCCATTACCATGGCACTTATGTGGTTTGTGTTAACAAATAATCACCAAAATGAATAGCACGGTAAAATTATATAACTTGTAATTAGCTTTAACAATTAAAAAGCCTAAAAGCAGACTTTGTAAGGCCAAGACTCCAAGGATACCATTATGTCAAGGAGTTAATTTTCAGATCACAGTAACAACACGTACACACACCCTGCAATGAAAAAATGAAAAGAGCTGTTCTGCAAGAAATGCTTTAAAAATAAGGTGATGATTTTTTTTTTTTTTTGAAGAAGGGGTATCTGATTAGTTGGACCATGGCAAAATATTTAGTTTTCCTTCTGTTAAGTCGTGAATCTTGCCAATGTCATATTTACTATAAATCATCCTAGGTTCTGGATATCAGCATGAACAATGCCATGAAACACTCCAGTGCTTCCTTTCCCTCAAATTCTGGATTTGATTGCAAAAACTTCTCTAGGCAGTTTTAAGTGACTTGTACATATGGGAGAGTCTCACCTGCCTCTGAGACTCGGTTGTCAAATCTTTTACAGATGATGTAAACTGGCACATCATCATGTTCCTGGGATAGGAACAAGGGCAAAAATAATTTGAGGTGTTGTGGCGTTTGGTTTGTTGTGTTTTTTTTTTTTTTCCTCCAAGTCAATGCTGGGGAGATGAGCATTCTCCAGAATGTAAACTGGAGACCGAAATATGGGAACTGGGAGCTATTTTTAGTGAGAACAGGCTTGTGAGTGGAAGAAGGGGAGATTAAAGATAGCAGAAGAAACTCACCTGTCTTCTATGTGCAGTGTGCTCTTGCCCTGTCTCAGTCAGTTCACCCTATGTAAGCGTCATTCATGATGGGGTCATGGAGTTATTCTTTCAGTTGTCTGGAAGTTGTAGGTCGCATGAAGAACATCTCTTAAAGAGCTGACAAAATATTTTAGACAGAAGACATCATTTTTTAATTCTTCAAAAGACAAGTTAAATGTATTCATTGCATAAGAAATCTATAATTTAACAGCAGCTGTGCAGCAGCCTTTCCATGCTATAGTGCAGTCTACTATATTGATGATTTCAAATATTTATACCATCATCCCACATTCATGAAAAATATTTAAATTAAACATGCATAGGAACAGATGCCATTCTGTTCTGGCAAGAAAACCTAGTCATAAACTTCTGCTTATGAAATGTTATTTCACTTGACCCCTATCAGTAGGAACTCATGAAAATTAAACTGGGAAAGGAGAAATATTGTATGTAAGCTCTTCTCTCAGTGAAACCTTTGAGTGGGTATGTGAAGACAAGATGCTTCCATTGATAGCAGAACAGAGTTTGATTTGATAAGGTGAAGCTCACTGCTTTAACTTCTAATGCAAGAGTCAGTGCCCAGTTAAAAGTTTCTTTTCACCTGCGGAAGGCTCTTGTTAAAGAAGCTTTCTAGACCAAATTGCAAGTTATTAATTTTAGTAGCTAGTGATTTTATTAATTGTTAGAGATTGTCTAATGTAACATACAGTTTTGTACTGAAATGCACAAATTTGCTTTTGTTCTTGCTATAGAAAAAAAAAATCCAGAGAGAATTTCTTACTGATTCTAGCTAATGTGATGTTATGAAATAGGGGAAAGGGAAAGGAAATGTCGTGTAAAGAATGCAGGCTAAGGATGTCATCAGCCTCAGTCTGTTCATGTTAAGCATTTACATCTCTGCATGTAGTTCACATAAGACTACATATGCATTTGACTGGCATATTTGTAGCAAGGTCTGAACAAACAATTGATTCTATCTATTGTGTCTAATTTATCTTGGCATTTATACAATCCTTTGAATCCTGTTATCTGATGGAAGTTATAACAATAAGCGAGTGATTTCATGGTTCTCTCCACTTCTGATAGATTCTGTTTGAGATGTTAGTCTTGGCTTTTCTTCTTCTTCTTTTGGCCTTGCATTTTAGCAGTGTTAGCAGATTTTATTGCATATGTCCTCCCTTCCCCCTCCCCAGCTGATGTAAAAGAATTGTGGGACTTAATGACACTGCAATAGTTATAATGTATGTTATTTGTCATCTTACTCCTCCTGTTTTAGTTTGAAAAAGTTCTGGGGAAAGGGGAGTTCTGGATTTTTACATCAGCTCTATTTTTCTATACAATACTGTCCTGGGAATTGGAGCTGAACTGATAGAAAGATTTGATCATTTCAATCCCTGAAACTTAGCAGTGACAATGGACCAGTATTGTAAAAAGCATCACACATTATGTCAATGCAGAGCACAGAGTTCTGCCATGGTTTAAATAAGAGTCTCATGAGGAAAAGACACTTTTGCTTGTGAAGGGAGGTCTGTTAGACCTACTGGGAGGCAGCTGTGAGCAGCTCAGAATTGCAACATTTTGGCCAAAATCACTGAGAGAAAAGTTGCATTAGGAATAAGTGTTGTGTAAATGACAGTACGTGCTTGAGAGCATGAGATGCGGTAGACAGAAATCCAAATAAGTTACAAGACCTTGCAACTTACCAATTAATGAAGCTCAGCCTACTAGCTGGGTACAGTTTGGCTTATTCTGCTGACTATACAGTACAGTTTCTGGAACCTTTTTTCTCCCTCATTTTCATTAATATTATACTAGATAAGAAATTATATTTAAATCAGCAAGGATAACAAGATCTCAGTGTTAAGAAGTAATCAGAGCCGCTCTCCACAGTGTTTCTTGTGAAACAGCAAAAGCAATGAAAGAAGACAAAAGAGCTGACTGGTGATATCACGAGAGGGTACCTTCATTTTTGTACTCAAAGCAGTGTACAAACATTGTTCCTTTTATGGCCTCTTTACTTGCCTTTAACTTGATACTGTGCAAGTTGGAAGTAACAGCCATGCACAGCGAACCAAGGTGCATGACCTGGGCTATGCAGATAAATGCTATCCCAACTCGCACCATGTCCTTACTTCTTTGCTCTTTTGTCCCTGTTTTCAAAAGTCTGTACAAAAAAATTAAAAACGTAGTTCTATGCTTCATTGTTTGAGAATGGAGGATTTGTCAAGTTATGAAGAAAGACAATCAAGAGTTAACAGACCTGGGTTTTAATCTTAGCTCACCCACTGAATTGTAGCATGAGGTTTTTTACAAGTTATTTAATTCTGATTTTTTCAGAAATGAGTACGTGCTCACCTGCTCTCTGGGTACTGAGAGGGAAGCAAATCTATACTTAATAGCAAAGACTCAGTAACGAGAAATCAAATTCCTCAGATAAACAGATTTAGTTTATAGTCATAGACTGCTGAAGAATATTTATTTATTTGTGATGTCCTCGTATTTGCAAAATGTTTTTAGAACAGGTAACAAACGCTCTGAGGCTGTGTTCTTTTCCTTTCCACATTATCTTTTCCTCTGTTACTTACTTCTTATCTAACCCTCCAAAAAAAAAAAAAAAATAGATTTTTAAAGTTGCCAGGATGTCACAATGGAAAAATGAAAGGTCTTTACAGAAATGTTCTCTGGCATTTTGGTTACAAATCAATCAATGATTAAAGAATTAAAAATAATAATATTTTAAAAAAATCTACAAAGGAATCTGCCCTAAGGAAATGCTGACCAGAATTATGTAACTTATGTAACACAGTTTACAAAACAGCAAAGTATTTATCGTAATAAACTGTGCTTTTTCTGTGACTATCCTTGGAACATTTGTTTTATGCATCTTCACTTTATTGTTTTAATATATGATGTATCATTACTGTAAATTCTTTGCATTTAAGTAGTGAGTGGATCAGTTGGACTCAACATTTATGGAAGGTCCTGGACTGATAGTCTTAAAAGCCTATAAACCTCTGTTTACATATAATTTGCACACAGTACAGTTAAAGCACAGGCAATGCAGCAATCCTCTCATCAGAAAATACTGTGGTTAAGGGAACAAGTTTCTTGGGCTCCTGGTCCAGCCGTGGGCTCTCCAAAAAGTGTCAGAAGGGTGACTTGCTAAAGGCCTCGGAGTGATGGACAGGACCTGTTCTGGGACCCTCCAAAGTACTTGTAAGCAAAGCAGTCGTGGGAAAATGCTATTAAGATGCAGATAGTATCTTCCTAGCTACTTGCATCAATTGGAAATTAATAAGCTATCATAACTCTTAAGGGTGGGTAGACTGACTGAAAATGTGCCCTCATCCATACCGGTGGCAATCTGCAATAATTGCATCGGTTATGACAGAGTCGGTACGGGTTTCAAGAAAAGTAACTGAGGAAAGAATTAGCTTTATCTCTGGTCTTTTGATAAGTGGTATTTTACTAATATAATGTGTACACACCAATATCCTGTGAAATTCCTGCACGTCACCAGCGGTTTTTATTCATGCCCATTAAAATGCATTACAGTGTGAAGGTTGCTGAAATGTAAATTAAAGGCTATGGCGCTCGTAGTTTAACAGCTGCCATGTAGATTGACAGCCTTTGTGCGCCCAGCTGGCAGTGTCAGGTTAGTGGGTCTCTAGTCACAACATTAATCAGCTTTATTAGTGCCACTAATACCAATTTGTAAGCAGACTGCAAGGATCAGACGGCCCAGCTGTCAGGCACTGCACATAGATTATTACAGGATTTCTTTTTATTGTTTAAGATTGGAATTATAATTTAATTAGGGAATTTAACTATTTTTTACACCCACTGAAAACTAGCAGAGATTTAATAAAAAAAAAAAATGTTAACTTCTTTACCCTGCCATTCTACCATCTTTTCTACTCCCTGTTCCCCATCCTCCTCCCCACCTCCACCCCAGCATGCACGGGAGAGAAAATGAATTCGCTTCACAAAACCTGTTGTAGCATATCACTTGCTGAGATGAAGAACTTCTTACACTGCAGCAACAGCTCATATTGTGCTAGTCAGGATTTCCAACTGATTTCAACAGATTTTCCTTACCGCGTTGATGTGATATACCCAGTGCATTGGAGGACCAAGGAATACAGAGATTGTGTTTATAATTTGCTCAAAAAAAAAAACCTGCTAGCTGCCTGCCTGGTTCCTGTTTCTTCATAGTAATTACTAATTTTCAATCAAAATGTGCGTGTAAGCTGTACAAGTCTGAGGACTCTACTAAATTAGGGTCATGTTGTACAGTAAATTAATTCAAGAAAGGAAATTCGAATACATGGACATCTCTTAAATCTTCCTCCTCTTTTTGGTGTAGGACCTCTTGTCCTTATTACATTACACATCAGTTTCAACTCAGTTTTAATTAATGATTTTAAATTAGGCTAAGAGGATATTAGCTTGCAAAGCCTAGCAATGAAGAATGGATGTTGTGGCTCAGACACAACCTTCCAAAATCTCTGCAGCTCACATCTTATAACACTTTCATGTCGGCCATACAGATTACATTTCCTGCAACACTAAAGCAGCTTTTCTAGTGGGTCAGAAACATGATAGGTTTATCCTTCAGTGTGGCCTGAAAATAAAACTGAGGAGGGAAAAAATGCCCTTAGCATCTACCTAATGCACTGAAATAAGGGAACGTAAAGATGAAATTTCACAGACTTAGGAGACTTATGCAGGAGATATTTTTGAGAAGTTTCACAGAGCTTTTCTGATGTCCCAAAATGCAGGAAAAATAATTCCATCTGAGAGGTCTTTGTGCCCCACAGCCTCTTACCTGTACCTGCTGTGCGGACCATGCAGCAGTAGGGTCTGCACCACTGGAACATGGCCCTAACAGGATTGCTGCAGAAATGAGCAAGCTCTGCAGGGCTGTGACTTTCGTGACTGACTGTCCTCTGTGGTAAAGGCAAGTCCTGTGTCCCACTCATACATTCCAAAAAAACTTCCAGCACTGAAACACATGTGAAGAGGTCATACGCAGCTGATGCACATGTCTGAACACTCAGTTTTTCTGATACATTGCCCTTGCTGGGCAGGAGCAGAAAAATACAGTTTCTCTTTAGGAAGATCCTGGTTTTAACATATGAATCCTGGCAACAGAGTAACACATAAAATCTAATCCCATATTTTTCAGCTGAAGTATCATGATTACGAAGAAATTCAGAAGAAAAATAGGAAAAATTCAATTTACTTCTTTTAGTTAAGGTTTTTTGTTTGTAAGGAGGTATACTGAAATTTTGAGCAATTTCTAGATCTAAAGTAGCAGGCTCAGACAACAAATGTAGTGCAAATACAGGGAGTATTTTTTAAACATGAAAAAAGAATAAAACTGTAATAATGTGAAGACTAAAAAAATGAAAGACTTCTCATGATGAACAGTAACAGTGACCTGATGGACCTCAGATGACCGGGGCAGTAAGAAGACGGCCAAGAATGGCTGTCCTGTTACACAACAGAGGCAAGTTATTAGCAGATGAAGTTGCAAAGATTACAGTGCTTACTGCTCTCTGGCAGTAAGCCACTTCTTCACTAAAAGTGCCAACTTGGTCAGTGTCACCATAGGTAATCCCAGTGACACAAGGGCAAGACCTCATCTTCCAATAAGTAAAAAATCTAGAGAATACTTAAATAGGGGCTGCTTATGGATACTTCTGAGGATTTACAGATGTTGGGAAAAGTACTAGACTGCTGGAAAATGGAAACCTAATGCATATATTTAAAGATGGAAAAGGATAATAGAGGCAGTGCAGCCTACCTCCATTTTTTCCGAAAACACTGGAACAAAAAATTAAGGAGATGATGCATATGCATGTGGAAGCACACAAAGACCACAGACTTATCAACAGCAAATCAGATCAAGTATGTCTTACTTCCTCCTGTAACAGAATAGTACACCTTCAGAACAGGACTTTGATTTTGATTGTGCCTGTTGACGTGAGTTTTTGATACTGTTCCACAGTACTTTCTCATAAGCAAACTACAAAAGCATACTTCTGATGAAACCGCTGTGAACTGGGTGCCACTTTGACTGAAAAATTGTAATTGCAGATTATAAGAAGGAGGGACCAGGGGAGACCAAGCAGAATGTTCACAGATCCAGAAACCATGATATGGAAGAGAAGAATGAATTGAATGGTTTGTCTGTAGAAGAAAAGATTGAGGGAAGACAAAGTAATCTTTAAATACATAAAAGGGAGAAAACAAACTGTTTACTTTGCATAAGACAAAAAGCAATAGGTTCAAATTGCAAAGAGAGGTTAGTCATTGGAAAAAAAATCAACTCTATGAAGGTAAGAATAGTCAAGAGATTGCTGGGGAGATTAGGGAGCCTTCGATATTGGAAAGCTTTACAAACAAGTTGGGTGAGCATCTGTCAAAATGACGCAAGCATTGCTGATCTTGTGTTTGGACAGAGAGGTGAGCTAGATTTCTCTTGAGGCTTCTTCCAGCTGCCTTCTCCTATAAAATTTGATTCTGTAACATCAGCAACATAATGCATGAGCTGGCTGTGGGCCTTGCCTTGCCGATATCATCAGCAAGTGCTGCTTGGTGGAAAATAGCATGGGTTTTCTCAGGGCTAAGAAGCCAGTGTACTTGCTGCTATGCCCTGGGGACCTGATCCACTTGGCGTCTAGCTAGTCCCAGCCCCACTCCAGCTTGTTTGCCTGTGTGTCCTGCACACAGCAGCTCTTGACTGAAGGACCAGGGTATTTCCATATCTCATCTTGAATAAGGAAGAGGGATGCACCTGGACAGCTTATCTGTGTCAGTCTAATCAGCACTTCAGAAGAGCCTCCTTGTGGACCAATGTGGGTACCAAGTTGTGGGATCCCACGACTGCAGTGGAGGAGATGGCCCATGAGTGTAAAAATATTACTGTTGCTGTTATTGGAATAGTGGCTGATAAATTGCCTAGAAATTGTGCAGGATCGCAAGTAAGTACACCTCTAGGCAGTAGAAGTGCAGGATTGAAAAAGCTGAAACTATTGAACAGATTAAATCTGTAAAGACTGCAGAACATTTCTATAAACTAGTCAGGCTGAATGAAAGGTCGCCAGACTTTTACAAGCTCTTCTAGCTAAAGTGTACCTGTGCCCAGTTTTATTTTTGAATTTAAGTATTTACAGATAAACTTTTCAAATTCAAAAAACTCATTCTAAAATAAATGTTTAGATCATTAAGCGTGTGTGTTCAATATTTGATGGGCTTAAATATTTTATAGAAATCTTCCAGAAACAGAACAAAGTTACTGGAACATATATGTTCTAATTGTAATCCCTCTAGAAATTTGCTGGGTTTATTAACATTCTGGAAACTCAGATAAGTTGACTTTTTTAATTAAATGTAAACAACTTTGTAATAACAACCCTGACGTCTCTTCCCAGAGAGTGATCCTAGAGGCCCAGTGCACTTAGAAATACCAAGGAGTTGCATTACAACCTGCTGAGACACTGCTGTACTGTCAAAATGATGTGGCAGTGAGCGCATTTTGAACAGTCCTGACCCGATGTTCTGAGTCTCAGTCAGCTTTAAAAATGTATTGTTTCCTTCCAGCTTTATTAGTTCTTCATCTCTGTGTAACGGCTAAACTTTCCAAGGTCTAGAAATTTTATTCAAAGTTTTGTACTTGTTGGTTCTGAATCTAATAGATATGAGTAGAGCAGAGGCATTTTGTTTATCTGAATTTGCCCTTTTTTTTTTTTTTTTTTTTTTTATGGGATGTAGGTCCTGACTCTCTCAGGTGCACTGAGGAGTCCCAGGGTCTATGTAGCGTGAGTCTGCATTTTCTTTGATCACGATTTTCAGAAGTTATGACCCTGCCCAGAATGGGTCCTGCTGCAGTCAGGGAGACAAGTATGCAGAAAAATCATCAGCTGGCAGTAGAGGTAGACGTTAAAAGCTAATCTGTTTCTGCATGTGTCAGGAAGAAGTCAACCTGAGCATCGCACGTGACTGCTGCAGGTGACGTGTCATGGTAAGGACATGGGAGTGAAGGTTGGCTTTGTGAGCACGTCTTGCCCTGTGCTTCCATGCATGGCTTTCAGTGTGGAAGGGGTAGAGAGACAGTGCATAGTTAACCTATTGCATGCATTGGGGTTTTTGTGAGCAAAGAGCTGGTCCTTTCTGGGTCCTGAAGCTGTCTATCACTTCTGGTCTTTAAATGTTCTATTGTCCTTTCTTTGACTTGCCTTATTTGAGCCTGCCAGAAATTATATTAACAAGTACACTTCTCATCAAGTAAGAAATATGTTTTATGCACCTCTGCCAGAAACTGAGAGAGGGGTCAGTTATGTAAATTATGTGCTAACGTGTATTATATGTTTGGTGCTTAGAAGGAGTGGTTGAAGCAGTTCAAGATTTGCTAACCAGTGAGGAAAGGGAGTTGTAGGAGTGAAGGGATTTGTTCATTCAGACGAAGCCAAAAATAAAAAAGTTTAAAAAAAAGCTCACAGTCAACCAAGCAAGCAGCACCACGGCTGCCTCCTCTGTAAATTGGGGCAGCCCTTTTGACAGCCAGAGACTGGGGTCCTACTCTTTGAAACTGGCTGGAGAGCCGCCACAGAGACCTGTGAAGAGCAGGCAAGAAGCAGGTCAATGCAGCAGCTCCCTCAAGGGGAGAGCTGGAGGACAAAGTATGCTTCTCTTCTGTGCTGAGGGGAAAGGCCCAGGGAGCAGGAAAGCAGCATGAGGATGGAAACCACTTTTGCTTGCTATTTTCGGCTGTTTCTGTATTTGGAAAAAAACCCAGCTCTGCTTCTCTAAGGAAGGTGGGTTCAGTCCTTCATGGAAATCGCTGTTGGGGAAAGGAAACTTATTAGTTGGGAAAAACTTTTGAGAAAGGACCCTGCTCAGGAGAGGGATGAAAGACAGCAGGGGAGTGAAGGAAAGTGAAGCTAATGTTGCTCTCCATGTTTATGTCAAAGGCCTGGTCTCTGGAGTGCCTTCAGTCCCAGTGATGACATGCCAATTGTTGGACTTATCTCAGTAAGATTCTCATTTGCTACTTGTGTGTGTGTAAAAGTCTGTCCTGAAGTAGGTCATAACTGTAAGTTGGGAAGGGCTAAGCAATGCTACAGAGATCCTCTCTTGTGGGCACCACACACAGACTTGAGATTATCTTAGAGAAGAAGAAAACTACCTAGGGAGCTAGCACTCTAGTCAGGTTTCTTCTAAATGTCAGCTGCTTAGTGTGTTACTACAGTGGAGCTCAGTCTGCAAAACTGGCATTTATCAAGGCAATCTGTTTATTTTTTTTTTAACATCTCATTTATGGCAGTTTTAAGTTCTTTACATTGGGCTGTAGAAAATCCTCTTACAGATTCAGAAATGATCCCCCATATATTTATATAAACAAAGCTTAGGAATGGGAAATCTAAATTGTTAATCACTTGTGCTGTTTTCTCCATGGAAATATCAAGCAGCTTTCCTTTGAGAGAGTAAAATACCCTCTTTGCGCTCCATACAAAAAGGTTTTCTTTGTTACACCTGCCAGCATGAAAAAGGATTAATTTTAACAGAGCTTAACCTAGCCATCTAGGGGAAACCGTTTAAATGACTCCATGTCTTGGTTGCTTTTAATGGCACTGCTCTGGTGACTTCATTTGGTTTTACAAAATATAAGAGATTTTTTTGACCTATGCCACTCAAGTTTGTTGAATTTCTTCGCAACTGGTATGGATAATGCAGGCAACCCTCAGCTGTACTTCACTGCAGAAAACATGTATCTATTTCTTTAGGATTTTTCTATGGCATTCATCAGGGAGAGCAAATAAAAAGTTACAAATGCGCCTTATTTACCATTACTTCATTTTATAAAGCGATGAATCCTAATCTCATGATGAAATTTTGGCAAACATTTGCAGGCTTTCAAACTGCGTTATATAGTAAGCAAAAAAACATTGAGTATTGTTTCTGGGTCAGATTATTGGCATTTTCTTCTCTTTTAAGGTACTTTAAAATGAACCTGTCTTTTGTGGAAAATGCAAGCTCAGAATTTCTGCCGAAAGGGACAGAGTAATGGAAAGTAAAATGTTAATTAAAGCAGGAGTTTAACAATAGACATATAGTGGCTTTTTATTATCTTGACACCTTCTGTAGCCATTAATGTAAGCAAAGAGAAATGCATAGTGCTACAATGAGCACGGGTGTCATACACTCAAGTTAAATAAAAGTGCTCATCGGTGTAGACGGGCTGTGGAAATCCCTAAGAGAAGGTACTGCAGACCTGCCCACCGAGGGCTCTGTAGTGAGGACTGCTGTGGAGTTGCTTACCTACGCGAGGCCCCAGGGACACGGACCACGTGCATCTGTGACACAGGTACAGAGCCACAAATAAGAAAATTGCAGGACACAGCCTTTTTAGCTCTTGTGATTTTACTGTCTTTAATGTGCTGCTAAACTTATCAGCATATATAATGAATTTTCAGTTTTAACTACTGTGAGTAGGTCTTCAGGAAAAAAATTGTGAATGAGCAATACTGCAGTGGTCACAAAAATCAGAGAGAAAAGCAGACTCCTTAGTTCTGCAGTACTGAGGCAGAGTAAGCATCTCTTAAACCATTCCTCTTCCTTACTTAAGAAAAAAATGCGTCGAAATTCAACAAAACAAGTGTTTCCCACTGGAAATTATTCAAACTTTCAGGACCAGCTGAAATATCTTAAGTACAATATGCCTGCCTAATTGCTGACATAATTTAAATGTTCAAATTGTGCTGCTGCAGACAGTATTCAGCAAGAAAACCAGAACTGTGAAGGGGTTTTTTTGCTGTTGGGTTTTTTTTTTTTCCCTTGGTATCCTTCTCACTCTCTTCTTTTCTTTATTCTTGATGTTAGCAGTGGTAACGAATACCTTATTTAGAATTTGCTTTAAACTATTTATAATGAGCAACCTCAGTAAGCTGAAAAGTAAATTTGTACAAAGGTCCAGGTGACATCAGCTTCTGCAAATACACTGGAGCAGATCAGTGAACAGGAAGTAATTAAATCCTTTAAGGGAAATAAACCTCACAATTTAATGGAAAAAACAAAAAGTTCGTTATTTTATGTTGAATTTCTTGTTAAGAAATATTTTCATATCATCGAATATCCTCACTGAATCTAGGATTTAATTAAATTTTGATATATTTGAATTTGGTTCCTGTTTGCAAAATCCCTTGAACACAATGAAACATGTCACTTTGAAACAAAGTTTCCTGAGCTACAAAAATTTTAATTAGGCTGAAATATAAAAAAAGAAAAATAATTTCTAGAAACTATTAGTAGTTCTTGTACTACTATCAAACTATTTTTAATTCTATTTGTATATTTCCTAGATACTTGTTTGCTCACAAAACATTATACAATAAAGATTTCCAAGAGGAATAGAAAATTGGAACTTGCCTTTTGAAGGAGTAAATCTTCATATATGTGATATGCTCTTCCTCTTAATATGATTAAATTTCATGATTTCTAAAATTCCCACCACAAATTTATTTTTTTTTTCCCCTCTTATTTCTGTGAAAGTTAAGGTAGAGCAACTGCATCTTGAAACTAGTCTTTTGCTTACTGACCATGTTGACTTGGCAGCTACAACCTCTGTGGACTTGTTCAGCCTCAGTCATTGTGCGTATTGTAGCCATGGGCTGACGGATGCTTCTGCACTGGAGATGTGTGACAGACACCAGCCGTGTGACTGTAGGATGAGACATTTTAGGTTGTAGTGAAACCTCAAGACTTTCCTAAATCCTTCTCTTGTAGCCTGTGTGACCTGAAGGACCCCTTTCTTGCTCTGTCAGGCTTTATAAGTCTGCTTAGCACACAGTCATTAGGAGAACAGTTGCCCAGCCACATTATTTATAAATTTGGACTACATCTGTAGTTGAATATTTTTAGCAGTAGGTTTCTGAAGCTGGGAGTGCATACACCAATCTAAAAGAGAAGTTCTAAGCATCTAACATGTTATTAGATTTAATTTAGAGTAAGTCCCTTTCAAAAAAGTTATGCTTTCAGATCAGTAAGGATTTGATCTGTACAGATCAAGTACGTGTCTGTACAGATCAAATATGTCTACAGATCAATAAGTGCAATGATATTGCACGTAATTAAGATCTGCCTTCAATAGATCACTGAGTGTAAATTATTTATTGCTGGGGAGTAGGCGTGTTAGTGGGAAATGCCACTTTCTCCTGTGTCCCTGCTGCTGCGCAATTTCTAGTCAGGGGGAAGCAGAAAGCTCCTTGCCATTGTGTATGTAGGAGCTGTGCTTTTATTTTTTTCTCACTTGGGATAGAGTAATGTATTCATATAACAAATAGTAAGGCACAAAACACAGACTGCTTCAATAGTGACACCAGACTTTACAATCACATCAAGATACTGAGTTTTTTCAAAGCCAGATTTTGCCCTTATATTACGCAACTTTAATGTAGGTGCTGCTAACTTTTATCTGTGTTTTTCCAGGGAATATATGGATGTCCTCCTGAGTTTTCTTGCACTACTTGACTGAGTTTTGCGATAAAGTGAGAATTCCCAAACATCTATTTGGCTACATAAACTATATGAACAACCTTGTTGTTTGGAAAGCACAGTAACCTCCCCAGTAATCTACTAATTTTATTCACAACTTTTTGAAATTAACTATTCCTTAATCGTGGATTATGTTTAGTGTTTCTGTAAGCATATGCTTCACTCTTTTCAGTCCTCTTCATATACTTTTATTCACCCATATTGGAGTATTCCATTTTACACAAGAGGAAAAGTTTGTCTGAAGGTGATCTTGAGCAAGACACAGAGGTCAAGATGCATAAAAGACTTCAACCAGAAAGGAGGTGACACAATGGCAGTCAGGAAATTAGTTGCCTTTCTGAATCCAGCGCTTTTTCTTGTTACTGGGTTTTCATCTGCTTAACACTGATTGTTGCTGGAGAAGAAATAGGAATACGACCTCACCTCTGGTGAATTTTTAAGATTAGTACATGAAAGATTGTGGGGTGCTCAGACGTGATGGTTCTGAAGGACTTACAATAAATTACCATGTATCATAGTCTTTTTGCAGTCATTTAAGTAGAGAAATGGGTTTTAGCATATTTCATGCTTGAAATTTTCCCTCTGCAGGTATTTCTGATACCTGTGGCAACTGTGTCTTGGAATGCTGTGCCATCACTGCATATTTTTAGATGGTGAAGTGTTTTAGCCTCTCTGAAAGAGCCTTGTACAACAATTTCAGTGGTCTGTGTATTTTGAAAGCATTACTTGCCAAGTAAATTGTGCACTGAAGAATCCAAGTGTGATTTAATAAATGTATATTCAGTCTGACAAAAACTCGTCAATACATCCAAAATGCCAAAGACCTTGTTTTCTTTTCACCTCTGGGAGACCCTTACTGTGGTGAAAAGGGCATGTTCATTTGGGGTTTGTTTGTTTATTTGTTGGAGGTGTTTTTAGTTGTTTTTATTTCTTCCCTCTGTCATTGAGATTTCTGGAGAACATGCAAAGTCTCAAACATGAGACAACCTCCTTTTTTTCCATGGTTCTGAAAAATATACCCAATGCAAAGCTGTTTGACAATGGAAGGTATATTAGTCTGCTGTCCTATTTCACAGCTCTTAATTCCTCTTGCAAGGACAACAAAACATTACAGATGAGATGTTTAGTAAGGTTTCTGTTTTCCCGTAGGCTTCAGTAATGTATGAGCAGGGTCAATTGATTTTCTGTAAAAACATCTTATATGTGAATTTAGGAGTGGTAAAGGTGCCTGGATCTGTGTCCAGCACCAGTCTAAGTCTGTTCTTTCTGCCTCCCATTGCTGCTCCAGGGAGCTGCCAATCTGTGTAAACCCCATGGCACAGATGCCTACTCCCTGCTGAGGTCTCTAATATCCCCCAGCCCTTAGGTGGGGCTCAAGGTTATGTTCAGGTGCCTGACACGTTCCCTTAGTGTCCCCTGAGTATTCTCTGTAAACCTGCTGCAAAACAGCTGGCACTGCTCACGTTTGGGAGGGATTCCCTTCTCCCCTTTGTCTTGCTTCTTGAAAGGTACTTTAAGTTACTCAGGGCAGAGAGAGTTTGAAATCTGTGCTTCTCCATTTGTACACTGAATTTGCTCTTGTCCTGATGAGCTGGTCACTTTCTCTCCCACAGATGAATTTGTTTAGTTTCCCCAGAGCATATTAACACCCTTTTAAGCAGCACCCATATCGCAGTAGAGGTAAGATCTTGTAGGATCCCAACTGTCCTAAAACTTTGAAGAAGGTGTCAATGCCCTCATGGGACAAATAGATTTGATTTGCTTGATTACCGCAGTTTCTGAAAATAACAGGTAAATGTTTTTATAATCATCTATTTAAACTGCCTTACAGGTTTTCATATAGCATTCAGTGCACTCTCAACCCTTGCCAGTTTTCTTCACTGCTGTCCTTTAGGAATAAAAGATACATATCACCAAGGTTTATTAAATAAATATGCTGACCTTGGGTTTGGGAGTTTATGTAGCCTGGTTACAGTTTGCTTGTAAACAAAACCTTTGAAATATTACCTTATAGTAATTTTATAATGGGACAACAAATATCATATAGCAGGTCCTGACCTATAATTGTTTGCACTTCAAGTGCTTAACAAATGGGATACAGAGCATCTCCCTGACAAATGTTTACCACCTTCTTTTCCTTGGGATGGTGACAAGGGTTTTCCATCCCTGGCTGATGACAGGTGAAGAGTTTGGAAAGTCCCTATCTCCCATTTGGGAAAGGCAATTGAAAGCTCAGTTAGCTTCTTTTTGTTTCTAGGAACAAGTGAATCAAGTCAGGGATTTGGGGGATTCCTGCTTAATCCTTTCTTTCAGGGATTCTTTTCTTATTTTCCTTTGGTTTTGACCCAACAGAACTGACCTGTACAATTTATCTTGTGTCTTGTCTAAGAATCAGAAACACCATCTCTACTTACTTGTCACCCTTCATTTCTGCAGTGACAAACTAGAGTGGGAGGGAAGGAAGGGGCAGATGAAAAATGGCCTTCTAGCCCACAGTGATGCGCTTGGGTCATGCCCTGAAGACTGATGATCCTTTGCAATCATTATCCTGTCTACTGCATTTATCTGCAGGGGGGCTACTTTTGTTTCCTCTCACCTTAGGCTGTGTGAAAGGTTAAAAAAAAAAAAAAAAAGAGAGAGAAAGGAGAATAAAACAGCCCACTAGAAAGCATCTCCAAGATTAGATGCTTGCCTGTGCAATGTAGGCTGAAATGCTTATCCATGCTTTTGTGATTAGCAGGCTGGATTATTATGTAACGCTGCACCACCAGGTCTCCCTGCTTCAACTCTCTCTCAACCCTCTTTGCATCAAGTTCCCACCGCAATGGAAAGGCCGTGGCGAAATCTCAACTTTAATATCCTTATGTTGACTTAAGCAAGGCTTTACGTGGCCTTGGTTTGTCTTACAGCTCTGATCTGACTTCATCCTACTCTCTAGGGATGTCCTTGTGTTCTGCTAAAGCTGCAATGGATTATATCGCAAGCCTCGTGAATGAGCATTTCCTTGTTGGAGACTCACATGGAAATCTCCCTCTATGAAGAGTGGAGTTTTTTCTACAGCTGAAATCAATGGCAAAGCTCTCATCAACTCCAAAAGAAGCGGGATTGGACACAATAAATTGATTTTTCCATATATTAATCAAATTCTACAGTTCACATACTGCTTTACTTGTCCAATATTTTTGGTTAAATTTAAAGCACATTGATGTTTAAGTGTAACCTCAGAATGACAGTTATTAATGATCTAGCTCAGAGCCCATTGAAGCCAAACAGAATTTTTCATTGACTTCAGTGGGATTTGAATCAGGCTCTGAAATTACATTTTGACTGTCTTCTTCCCTAACCTTTCACATACTGCTGAGTATTAGAATCAAGTAATTTTTTGCCGCCTTCCCCTTTGTGGTTTTCTTTGCTTTACATTCTTCAAATAATCTATCTCACCATAACATACTTTGTGTTTTAATCACCCAGCAAAACCCCACACCCTGCTCAGATACACAAACAGGCACTCATCACCTTCCTCACGTCCCATCAACATGAAAACATAGATATGCCTAAACTATCTTTATGCAACACAAATATACAGCCTGTTCCTACACAGCATGCCAGAAAGAGAGCAGACCCAACTAATTACCAAAGAGGACTGATAAATAAGGACGTGTTCCTACTTCCATTATCAGGTGTCATTAGCGACGGGTTGGGAAGGAATTGGGTGGGTGAAAGGGTCCTCTTTGGAAGAATTTTTTTCAGCTAAATTTGCTCCTTGCCTTGTCAGTTCCCGAACAGGGAGAAACCAGCCAATAACCTCAGACAGAGGTGTAATAAGCACCTGCCCAAATACAGGGTGGGGAACATAGCTAGACGGCAGTTTTTCAGAAAAATTTTGTACTTATGGATCAAAACCCAATTATGAGTTAATAATATGGTACTAAAAGACCTCCCCTCCTCACCCCAAGAAAAAGAAGGGCAAATGTTGAATATTAGGGCATCAGTCTGACCTCTGTATTGGGCAGAACCCATGCTAAAAATAAAGTGGAAATATGGATAAATATGATTTATTATGAAAAGTCAGGGCGGCATTTACAGAGGGATTTTATCTCTCAGACTTGTTGGAGGTATGTTAAAGGAGATAAATACAGACAAATGAAAACCTCTGCAATGGAGCTGACGGGGTATTTTAAATTTCCAGAAATTTTTCCAAACAATTTCTGCTTGATAGTTTTTAAAGAAACAGCTATCATAAAACAAAAGAGAGAATCCTTTTAGGGGTTAATAACTAGCTAAAAGATGGGGGAAAAATAAGTGGGAATAAACGGTTGGCTTGCATGATAAAGGGAACCATCCAGCTGGTGTCTATGCTGCTCAACATATTCATAAATGAACTTAGATATTAGATTGAATAATGAGAGCATTTGGTGATATAAAATTATTCTGGGTAATGAAATCAAAACTTAGGCATAAAGAGTTGCAAAAGAATTTCACAGGAATGAGTGACAGCATGCTAGAGTGGCAGATGAAATTTACTGTCAATAGATGAAAAGGAAAATGTAGATGGAGAAACAACTAAACGCACACAGGAATAAAATTTTAACAGATATGGCAAATTTCATTTATAGAGAGCATTTTGGATTTGGCGTGCCTCTAGTTAAAGGAATTGTCTTTGATTCAGAGCCTTTAGAAATTGTGGTATGTGGAGAAGTCTCAAAAGAAATATGTGCTGGTTCTTGTTGTTTTAATAATGAACAAAATTTGCTTTAACCAGTATACAACATAAACACATGAAGGACATTTTTTACTGCATTTTGTGTCAATGCAGCCTCAGCTGCATATTGTGTTCAGGTTGGAGCACTACATTTAAAGAAAGAAGTGGTTTTGCTGGAGTGAGTCCAGGTGAGAAAAACAAGGATGATTTCAGTTCTAGATAAGATGCTGATCAAACAAAGAAAAGAACATGTTATCACGGTATCAGGAATTCTTCTAGAGTGGTTGGGGTTTTTTTATGGATAGGACAAGAAGGGAATCGATATCCACCTAAACAACAGATCCTGAGCCTTTGGCTCCAGTACAGCTTGTTAGACGCCAGCTTGCGTGGATCTAGCTATCAAAAACTTTTTTTCTTTCAGCACTCAAGTAGCTTCTGTAGCTTCAGTATAACGTGTTCCTGCTCTAGAGATTGGTAAAGCATTGCCTGCAGTATATTTTGTGCCCTCACTTAATCTTTTCTGGCTTGGTGAAGTCTTCAGATCCAACTCCCACCATGACAGAGATATGTTCTAGTCTTCACTTTTTTCAGTAAACATTAAGAGTCCACTTAGTGTCTGTGAATTTGTGCTCAGGAGTCATCAGAAGCAGTATACGTGTGACCAGCCTCCCAGAGATGAGTCTTCTTCTAGTGTAACTGATTTTTTTTAGATATTTTCTAAATCTAATCCTTGTACATTCATCTCTCCTGTTTTCAGCACACTTGCCATAGACGTGAGCAAAACTGTTGCCCATACTTTGTCCTAGGTCTTCTGGCTCCAGATGGTGTCTGCCTCTTGTACACTGCATTAGACCGCAGAAGTAAAGTTGTTTAAAAAATGATTAAAGAATAAGAAAGCTGTTACAATTAATTTTTCACATCCAGCTTGATAAGAATCCACTTGCCTCTCTGACAACTAAAAAAGAGGCAGAATAGGTCAAGTTTTTGTGCTTTGTGTTTTCAACAAAAAAGGCTGTTGCATCTCAAATTTAAACTAGAAAGTACAGGAAAGAATTACATTAATATGCTTATAAGCCTATGGGGTAATTCAGTTTCTATTTGAAAATGGTTTTGGACTGAGACTAAAAATGAAACTAACCAAACCTCAAATCTGAATTTTATGAGGAGGTTAAAAACATAAAGGAGGACAAGTCTGAACTGAAGAGCAATAACATTTGTTCAGTTTTCCCCAGACAAGGTAGTAAACATGATGCTGATTTCTAAACACAGTGTGGTGTAAATGCAAAAGATGTGTTGTGTCAAATTCTGATTTTAACTCAGTGGAATCATTTGAGTTTGCAAACACGTTGTTATTTAATAACACATCATGGCTTAATTTGACTATCGATGTAAAATTTCAAAATGCAAATGAAAGTAATACATGCTCTAAATCTTCCCTCCATTTCCTGAACTTGAGATATCTTAGAATGATACACGTTTCTTGAGTTCACCGTGATTTACATGCTCTAAAAGAATGACTGACTTTTTGTTATTGTTGAAATTTTCTAGAAGCTTAGTGGAACCGCTTGTGATTTATCTTGCTTTAAAAGGCGGCAGCAGCAATGTTAACTGTCTTATCAATTTGCCAGAATGAAGCCACATCTAGTCCCAGTACGGCTTTCTGTGGATAAGAAAAACTGCTATGTGAAAACTCCCTCTGAGATAATACGTAGAGTATCACAGCACAGAGCTGTGCAAGTCCAGAGAGCTGAGCCACGTCTACTGTGGAGCATGAGCAGCCAGTCCATTGCTTAAACCTAAAACTATATGTTGAATAAAATTAACTTTGTTAAAACGATGATGTTGTTCTAATGTATGTGAATTATTTGTAGGCAGTGTTATCTTGTAACAGCTTTCTTTAAACAAAATGAGGCAAAGTTAACTTTTTCCCCATGTGAAAAAATCTTCCAAATTCCCCAGGACTTATTGAGTACTACAAAATGAGCAGCACTGGACAGATAAAATGCCCATAGCCTAGAAATCCAAACTGTTTCAACTGAGGATGTGATTTGCACGTGACAGCCAAAATTCTGCCGTGCATTCCTGCCATCGAGCGAGAGATGAGGGGCTGCTGACCATACCTCCGAGGGCGGACTTTGGCTCAGTACATTTATGAAAGAAATCTGATTTGTATGTTTCTTCTTTCTGCAAAGATCAAAGACCGTTTACTCAGCTAAATAGTGAGGGCTAGTTTAGATTTATGGAACCAATTTAGAGAATTAATAAACCACACCATAAATCTTGTTAAGGTCACACTGTATGTGATTGTGCCTATAGGCAGACGTGGAAATTTGGTACCCTTCCAAGTGAGAAGACTAACTTTCTTGAGCTTAGTTACAGTAAGTAATTAAATTCATGCCCCTTAAATAATGGATCATTGAGAAGAGTGTTGTTGGGGTTTTTTTTTAAGGGAGATTTTTAAATTATGTGCCCAACCCTTCAAAGTGCAGAAGGCTTTCAACTGTCTTGGACTTTGGTGGGAGCTGAAAGAGCCTTGCATCTTGCAGAATCAAGGTCTGTAAGCGGGTCTGAACTAAAACACCTATGAACCTCGAAAAGTTTGAGTCTGGATGCAAACTCTAAATCCAGTGACTCAGACATGCCTTTAATACAATCCAATATTTACAGTTTGTATTGTCTTAAAATGTAGTAGCTCAGCAAGTATGGTCTGTATATTAGATTGAAGGAGCATGAATAAAAGAAGAATCATCTCATGAATAGAGAGGTTTAAAATAGATGGTATAAAAATAGCTTGTTACTTAGGAAATTTTCTCATCCTTAAATCTTACGGAGAACCAGAGACTTGATCTTTAGGGTTTTTTTGGTTTTAACTCCCCTTAGGTCAAACCATGCCCTGATAACTAAGCCATTCTCTCTGCTGTACAGATATAAATTTGCTTCCACACAGCTTTTGGCCCACTGATTCCCTGTAATTAACCTTTGACATTTTCTATGTATTTGTAGTTTTGTCACTTAAAATCACGCTTTTCTCCTCAAACTTCAAGTAAGGTCTTTGGTTTGTTTTTTTTTTTTTTTTTCTTAACTCGGAGTCATGAGGAAAGGGCAGGGATATGACTGCACACCCAGCCTTTTATTATCCTTAGTAACTTATGAACCATTTTCAGCTATGTTTGACACAAGGCAAGAGGAATGTCTCAAAGAGGTGAGGTGTCTGCTGGCAGACCACCTGCACACAACTCTATATTTGCTGTGGTATGTGTTTCCTTTTGTCCAGCTCCCACAGGAGGTGATGCAGTATTTCAAGTTGGTGGTAGGATGTAAAGGTGTTTTAGCAGCAAGGCTGGAGGTACAGGGACATGCAGGAGGGGAGGAAGTGTTGAGTGTGGGAATAGGTTCTGGTATCCATGGATCAAATCCACCTGAAAATCAGTGTGTGCAGTTCTGCTGCTCTGGGGCATCCTCCTCATTTGCTTGGTCTGTGTGTCAGCCTTGTCGGTGACGTTGTCACAGCTCTGGAGAGGCTGTGAAGTTGATTTTTTTTCGTTAATTAGGAAACAGCAAAGCTAAGAGACTGCAGGTATTGCGTTAGCAGTGGCTCTGCATCTTATCCGTAGTGACAGCATTGGCCAAGTTTGTATAAAATACATGTCTCGCCATCTCCGTTTTTGTATCCTGCTTGAGAGAAGAGTCTCCCTCCAATGAGCCATTTCTAACTGCTTTTGGTTTGAAATGCTGCTTTGAATAGGACATGAAAGAGATATGATAGTGTGTAGGAAGAGGAGGAAATACAGTGGGAGGAGAGAGACAGCAGCGGAGCTGTATTGTCATCTGTCTTGATTATTGTTCCAAACACCCCCCCATGTGTAGTCACCTGCTCTGATGTCATTTAATCTGAAGACCTAGAGGTCCTGGCCCTGCTGAGCGAGACTGCTGGGACAGTTTTTCAGAGGTTTTTTCCTACCCTTCTCTCTCAGACTGGTTTTGTGTGGTGAATTCTGCTTGGCCAGAAGAGACAGTTGCAAGATCAGACTATTAGCCACGGGAAAAGGTAAATATCTGACAAGTCCCTAAAGCCGTTCAGGTGGCTTTTGGACTCTCCGATGGATCCTGAACCTCAATTCCTCTTCCCCCAGAGAAGCATTACTTGTGCAGCACAGCAGTCCCTGCTCCCAGAGCTAACCAATGTTTACAAAGTTAGTGGACTAAGATGCTAAAGACATCCAAGACCTGTTGAGGGCATTTCATCTGTCTGCCCAGTTGCATATTAATAGGGTGCACTGTAAACCGAGGCTCGCAGCTGAAGGGCAGGCGGCTTAGCTCAATTCTTTCAAACTGCTGTGAATGTAATTGCACCTAACAAATCAGCCTTTGAATGATGCCCACCAAAAACGAAGCACACACAGATTTATTGCCTGGTCTATGTGTGAGAAAGGCAGAGAATGTGAGCTGAAAAGGAGAAAATAAAAAATTAAAGGATCCCATACAGTGCAGAATTCTCTCTGGATGTCTAAATTAGAAAAGAGCAGCAAGTTTTCGCTTTTATTTTAAATACATCATGAGGTGTTTTTCCTCTCAGAATATGTCATATCAAATCAGTGGCCACCGAGAAGGTACACAGCGGGGTGCAGAACCACACACTGCAGAAAATGGGAAACGCACGGTGACAGCTCTGTTACTGTCAGTCATATAGGCTGGTTCCGTACGGGAGACCAGCTCTGACTGCGTACCTTAAAGTGCAGCACTAAACATATGCGCTTGCCTGCTTCTGACAGGGGAATAGCAGTTGCATCACTGACTCCAAGGATCTGGAGTGATTTATTTTTCCTAAGCATTCCTGATAGGATATTATTATATGTTGGCTTATTTCCAGCAGTCGGGGTGACATCCAGTATTTTAGCATTATATTCAAAACTCACACTTGTATCAGAAAAAGATTTCTAGCTGAAAAAAAGTTAAAAAAAAAAAAAGTGACATGAAAACCTTACACTTTCTGAATGCTATGCACATACTCATCAACCAGGGATAATTAGGCCTGTTGAAGCCAGTGAATACTGAAAACGTACAGAGGGTTTATTTGTTGCTCTGAAGGGGTGCAATAACAGGTTTGGTTTCTTTCACTGTTTGCCTGTCAATCATACTTTTAATTACCTAATTGTTAGATCTGTTAACAGCCAAGACTGGTTGACAACTTTAGGGTAAAGGGCCTAATAATTTTACTGTCAACAGTACTCCAGTTTTTTCAGTACAAGGAAAGAAAACAAATGCAGCCTTCAACACAAACAAATGGAAAAAACAGCTCCAAAAGCAGCATGAAGGGAACGACAGGCGAGCTGTAGCACACTCAAATGATCAAGCTGCTGTAAGTGGATGAGCATTGTGCATGGAGTTGTCCAGTCTGGAGCTGTTGTTTGCGTTTGCCTGAAGTCTGAATCAAACCCTAATTTGTGCTGAGTGTATATAGAAAGATTTTTAGTCAAAAACTGAGGGCTTCTACCTGCCTAAGCCTTTTGTTGGCCATTTTTATTCCTCCTGACGCTTTTGATGGTAGGAAGGACCAAATCTTGACAGTGCTGCACAAAGTAGGCATGGCAAAATATACCGTGTGCGATCTTCCTGGAAACTGAACTTCAGATGAGAGCATCTATGCCTCACTACCTGCAGAGCTGACAAACGTCTAGGCTATATTAAAGGGAACTGTGAAACTTCTGAGACGTCCCTCTGGTGTGCACTGAGCATTCTAGACCAGGATGTGATTCAGTCAAAGAACCTCATTCCAGGAAGAAAACATAGCTTTAAAGTAATTTCTTCTTTCTTTCTTAAAATCATTTCTTCTTCCATACCCACATAAATGCTTTGTGGCTAATATGTTGACATACTGTTAGATGATTTGCTAGCTATGTAGTAATGGAAACCTATTATTGCTACCTTAGGGTATGGTAGCGCATAGAGGCCAGAATTATGACAGATGCTTCTCTATAATCAGCTCCCTACAAATAACTTACAAGGCATAGTCTGGCCTAAAGATATCACGCTTTGTTTTAAAAACAATTCATTTTTGTGTTTGCTTTTTATTTCTATCTTCATTTTGTAGGCTAGAGATTGCTGCTTTACTGGGAGCAAAATATTTCTCTAACTTGAATGGAGCATTTGATGTCACCAAAGGTTTACTCCTATCACTGGAGTCACTAGTTCGGTTTTCTCCTTTTGGATCAGTGTTTAGGCTATGGGAGTTTTCACCATGATGAGGTAATGCTTCTGTTTTGTCTTTTATTGATTAACTCTTTTCCCACATTCTTCTGGCAGAGTGCAAAGGCTTGTAAAGCATAGGAAACTTTGTCTGGAGCTGTTTAGTTAGCATTACTCTTAGTAAACATAGTTACTTTTACTAATTCCCTGGCAGATTCTTAAATACTGTTACTACAAAACCAACAGCATGAAGTACTCTTGTGCAAACAGTATGTCAACCTGTAACCAGTTTCTTCCTCAAATACCAGCCAAGATGAATAATGTCAGCTTACTCTAGATTTTAGCTCAACCATGGTTACAGATTACTGGCTATACTATTTGCTCATAATGCACAAAGAAAATCAGAAGGAATCTGTCCAAGAGGCAGGCTAGTCACAAGCTATTTCCTGGCTTGTTTGTGGAAAAGAGGGGCTTAAATCAAAATATTTATTTTTAAGGGATGTAAAAAATGCTGTTCCGTGTTTATCATTAAACATTCTGACCCAGAGATCATTAAAGCCCATTATCAGACTTTTACTAATTTAAAGAGGTTTAGATTAGACCCTAACAGGCAACTTCTGAGCACTTTTACAGGATCTGGTGGACTGCAAAAAAAGTATTTCATAAAACCTTTATGTGCCACTGCTGTTGACATCCCCACTGACAAGTCCAATGTCATAATTTCACTGTTTCCAGCTGGCATTAGATTTTGGAGCAGAATTATGGCTCTATTCCTCAGTGTGTTCACTCGTCCTGTAGCAGAAGTCAACATAACAGAAGCCAACAGAGAAAACTTGAAGTATCCTGGTACAGTTTGCCGGGTCGTATACAAGGAGATATGATGAATATTTTTTTTGGTTTTAAACTTGATGCACAGAGACAAGAAAATTACTGGGAGTTGTGTTAAACGACCCAAAAGTCAACAGTATGCTATTGTTTCTCATCTTTGCTTTTTGCTCATTTCTCGGTATCTTAAAATGTTTTATACAAATTGCTTACAGCTCAGATGTCTGTGCGTTAGCAAAGCAGAAGGTTGCTGTTTTTTAACACCACCGTGTTTTGAGTGATTGGTACCGGGGTATCCCTTGGGAGGGGCGCACGGGTCTGTTGCTGATTTTTCAGTCACAATAAAGCAAACTTCCAGGGGACACAGTGTAATGGGGAGATCCAGCTCACAGATACAGATAAGCAAAATTGCTCCTCAGGAAAGGGAAAGTAATGGGAGTGTGCTGGTTGCTCAAAGCCTGGCTATTGCCAACTTCCCTGCTCACTCTTTTAATTTGTACTGGAAGAGTGCTTGTAAAAGTCAGCTGCTTGTTCATTGGTATATCAGATGTAAATAAGTCTATCCTAAAAGATAGCCAGCGCTCTGTGTATAAATTCAGGGCTTTTCCTTGATGCCTCCTGGGGTGTTCCCTGCGCCCTTCCATCTACAAGTTTGGGAACTGGCTGGGGGGGTCTTGTGCGGTGTGCCTGGGAGTTGGAAGACATGGCTCCTTGTAAGGCCGGCAGCTGAGACAGTGCTCCTGCTCTCGCTGCTGTGTGATCCCTCTCTTTCACTTTTCTCCAGCCCTGCCCTCACCTCTGCCCCTGCTCCACCAACAACTCCCAGTTTGGTGTCGCTCTGGGTAATTTTGAGAGCTGAACTGAGAGGGAGTCTCCTAGAGGATCCTCAATTCCTTGCCTTCTCTGCTGAAGAGGACTGACTACCTACCCTGTTCTGCAACGGCTTTTCTGTACTTTCTGTCATTACAGTGCCAGGCTAAACTCTTTTAACGGAGTTTTTCTGAGTACCTCTTCAGGGTGCGTGGAGGTGTGCAGCACTCTTTTATTTTGCTTTCCATGGCACGGTGCCTATGTTTTTGACAAGTTTATGTCTGTCTCACCCGGATTACTTTTGCTCCAGCCTCTGATATACTTGTTCTTTACTAGTAGTTCTTCTAGTTTTGTATGTTTTCAGCAATTCAGTGCTTTCTGTTCAGAAGCACTGAGAATCATAGAATCATTTAGGTTGAAAAGGACCTTTAAGATCATCAAGTCCAGCTGTTAACACTTGTAGTTGGGTTTGAGTTGTTTCTCTCAGTGATCAGTCCTGTATGTTGGAATCACCTGAATAATTCATCCTATGAATGATTTTACCTGTGTTTAGCGAATCTTTCATGTCTCTAAATGTAGAATGGACACCAAGGCTCTGAGCAATGCATTACAAGCATGGCTTTCCTTTGTTGATTCTTGAAGCTGAAATGTTATTCTTCATTCTCAATCAGTGTTTATCAAATGCATTTTTTGTCTATTTACCAATTATTTTAGATAATTGGATCTTATTTGGGTTTGTTCATGTTTCAAGCTAGTAGGACATCAAAGTACTCATTTTTAAATAATTTCCTTAATTTTCATATTTTTGATACCCACGATTTACCCTGTCATGGACTGAATTCTTCCTTCCTTGCTTACACACAGCTTGAAATTTAGCTCTCTTGTTGTCCCAAGTCCTTTCTCTGTTCTGTGCTCAGTGATATTTTTATTGTCTTCCTGGCAACTGTGATCCCCTCTTTGCTGTTGCTCTCACTGGACTGAAAGCCTTTCTACGCTATTTGCCAGCTAGTAACATAAGACAATGCCAGGCTTGCCAAATGTGTTTGGTTTCTTATAAAACCAACTATATGCAGAGATTCATATCCTGATTACTAGTTATATCCTGGGTATACAGTTACTTATCTAACTACCAGTCGAGCCAGGAGCAAGCTGACTCCTCCAAACTCCTTCCCCCTGTAGGCTATGTTCCTTCCCTCTTGGCTAAAAACAACTGCACCAAAAAACACCTGCACCAAAAAACACTCATCTCTGGAGGTACAACTGTATCTGCTATGTCTCCTCCCTGATACTTCTGTCAATACCTGTGGTGCAGATGGATTGTATGTCTTCAGAAGAGGATTAAATATATGTCATGGCTGACCAGGTTTGAGAAAACTCCCAGGAGTGTAAAATTGATTAAATATCAATGGGCTGATTAGAGAGCAGATCACATAGAGACAGTCTTGGAATCGCAGGGAACTCTCAGGTGTGTGACAAAGAAATCTTCTGGTAGTTACCCCAGAAATATTTGATCTGTCTGAGGACCTCACCCAGGATGTTGATGGCCACGGGTTCTTGGCCTCAAGGCCAACCCCTGAAGGTGGATAATCAAATTCTCTGCATTCTCAAGTAAAGAAATCATCCTACACAATGCAGACTAAAAAAAAAGAGGGTTTTTTTTGACACAGTCCCATCTCTGAGTTAATGCATTTTCAAGACTTTACAGGGGAAGTTGTAGAGCAAATGGCAAATTTTAGTTGGGTCCGGTTTCTCGCAAGCTGGATGTGCTGTACAGTGCTGAATTTGGTTTCCTGCATTGTTTCATACTGTTATTGTTTTGATTTTATTATCTGCATTATCCTAACACTCTAAAATCCTGATTTATAGGAATCCCACTGTGCTGGGCTTTATACAGAGAGAGCAAAAAACCAGCTTTACCTGCTGAGTTTGCTCTCTAAGTACAAACCAGGAGAAGAACATGGTCTGCTTGAGAAGCCGTCATGTTGGACATGTGGTCTGTGACCAGGGGATTTCACTATGCAGAATTATCATAGGCTTTTTGACAAGCTTCCAGAGGTGTACACATCCTTATCATAACTGTGCATAAGTCTAATGAAATCTGGAACTAATAATACATAAATCTTTCCACTCAAGTCATAAATTAGATGGTCTAGAACTGTAGTATCCTAATAAAGACTGTATTCATAGGTTGATTATTCTTCATTTTCTTCCTGTCCTCATGGGAGCTGTGTTCAACTCCTCAGCTGATGTGCTCCTAATCTCTGACTGTGCATTCATTACCATAAAACTTACTCCATGCACTCTGAGCATGAAATAAAACAGAAATTTAATATCATGCTCATTTTAGATCCCCGTTTCAGGTTGTTTATATAAAAAGAAAAAAAAACCAGGAAGTTGATCTCTTCGGTTTTTCTTTAAGGAAAACTGACAAGCTGCTTTGAAGACTTGCTTTGAGGCTAAGTTATTCATTTTGCTGTGGTTTTAAGGAAAAGGTGAAGACAGAAGTAGAAATTAGATCGGCAACAGGCTAAAAGTGCTTTCCCAGAACACCTGGAGAGGTTAAATAAACTGCATATGGCCCATATTGAATTTACACATTGTTAAGACTTCTGGGAGTCAGGGGAAATAGGTAGACTGCTTACTTGCCATCTTAAGCAAAAAGCAGCTGAGGGAATGATTATTGCAGTCGGAGATAAGCATAATATATAATGAGATATACATCAAGCTTATAAAACACAATTCCTTAATTTGACTAAAGTCTCCATGAGTCTAATTATGCCAGATTCTGAAAGCTCACCCGAGATAAACCTTTTGTTGGGTTTTATTTGCAGTGCGGGGAATTTGGTGAGTTTGGGGTTGTTTTTTTTTTGCGGGGGGGCGGGGGGGGGGGGTGGGTGGGTGAGTTGAATGTTTGTTTGTTTTTTTTGCTAAACTACAAATGCCCTGGCTCCCTATGGGCTTGCAATAACATTAGAGTTTGCTGATGACCTGAAATAAATGGTAATCACAGTATGCTTTCACTCAAGTATTCAGGGTATCAAGGTTGGTTCATTGAAGTACCATTTGATGCTATACACTGACAATGTGCTTTTGTTTGTAACAAACTCTGAAGCCACAATCCTCGCCCTTCTAGTGTTAATCCAAGATCTTGGCTTGCTTTCAGGCTATAGAATTAACTGGGAAAAGTTGGAGCTGCTTGAGATCTCCCAGCTGCCTTGCACAACAGCTTTTCTTCCAGTGCAACTCCTGAAGGCAGTCAGAAGCAATTAAATGTTTGAGGGATGAAATACTAAGGAATTCTGAAAAACTTGCAGAGGTGAATTTAAAATCCACTGTCCTTCAATTGGCAGAAGAAAACAGGTGGTAGCAAGTGATTTATATGTTTCTTCTGGGAAAAATTAACAAACTCGTATTTTACATAGATATTTTTTGTATGTTTCAAGTAGGGTAGTTCTCTCCATATTGTACTCTGGGGGCGATTTTTTTGTACTATTTTCGACAAAGTATAGACTCCCTACTGCTAGGAATGGTTGCTGAACCTGCAGAGCTTTTACTGTTCTGTTGTCATGCATTGAGCTCTTCACTGATCGCACCAAACCTGTAACAACAGCCCATGGGAAGTGGGTGAAAAGAGCATTAAAACAGATTCTTACTCTAAAATCCTGGGATCCTCATCTACACAGGGAAGCCTAAAGTGTTCTGGCTGATAGGTTGCATCTAATACCCCACAAAACCTAATTTGATGGTCATTTCTCCACAGGATAGGTTAGTTGCCAGTGTTTATAGCAAGAACTTGTTGAAGAGAATACCTCTATTTTGGGTTGTGTCTTATAAGTCCCAATTATACAAATACAGATACATCTGAAACATTTATTGATCTTTTGTCTATAAATACAAGCTCTAAGATTGTCCTGAGTTTGGCCATCCTGTGCTCTGTTAACAGAAAAGGTATTTTCTACTTGTTTAGATGCTTCTGAAACCTATTATGAAGAGTAGGAGTGGAAAATCTTGGCAAGTAAGCTCATGATTTTGTGCTGTGTGGCCAGGTTAGCCTTTAAGTATGCATGTCTGACAACAGGTTATGTAAATGAGCATATTTTTATGTTGAACTCAAGGCAACGGGAGGCAGTAAACAGACATGTGATGGCTCATGTGATATTTTTGCATCTGAATACAAAAAGACATTGAAGAAGCAGCCCAACATAAAGATGGCTATGTGAATGGTATGTGGAAAAGAGGACAGTGAAGTTCATTCAAGAACTCCTACCAGGATCAAAGGTCTGTTGTGTTAGACACCGCACCAACATGTAGCCAGGTAGAGTGACTGCCCAGAAAGGTTTTACTCTGAAGAGTTGAGGTAGCAGAATGGTAGCAGAAATAAGTACTCAGAAATAATGTAGCCAAATGCAAAACTCTACTTCTATGAACAGAGAACATGGGTCACACTTAAAAGATGGAGATGATATCAATGAATGCAATGACATGAAAAGGGAGATTGGGGTAATGACAGAAACACAGGTAATTCTGGGCTCCCAAATAGATGCTGACTCTTAAAATAACGAAGTTGGTTATTGGCTGTGTAAGGAGTAGGAAGATAGGGAGACAGCTCCTGGGTTACTGAGGCTCAGCTTCACAGAGGTTGTGAGGAAAATAGAAACAGCATTTAGGACAGAGCCACCAGAATGAGCTGAGGACTCAGAAAGATCTTTTGATCAGTGAGAGAAGTGCAAGTGATGTCTTGTTACCAGTGCAACAGAATGACAGTTGAGATGACCACAGACACTATTTGTGTCTTGAATTCTACTAACAGACTTAAGGATGCAACCCAACCTTGTGCATTTTATATGGTTAGATGATGTCTATGCACTAGGGAATCCTTCTTGGACAGTGCTGGAGTGCACAAGACTTCCATCTTACACCTCATTTTTCAGCTTGATAAGAAGATGCCAATACCTGAGCTTTGCAGGGAGGTTAAATCTGGGGTTTAGCTTTGAAGTTTCAACCTTTCTCAACTGTATATGGAAAAGAATATTAATTCCAATGGTCTAGTTTCTTACACAAAATCAGTGGTAGCTAGCACTTTGATAGGTTCTCAAAAGAGGTGCTTAAAAAAATTCTCAAAAGTCAAAGCTTTCTATTGTATTTCCAGATAGAATAATAGATGAAAGCTAAGAAGATATGCCAAGTAATTCCGAAATCAACTTTAAAGCACACGATCATGTCTTGGCAATCTGAAAGCAGTGTGTGGAGAAGAGAAAAGGGTTGGCAGAGGAATGAAGAAAAGAAGTACTCTACAAAAAAAGAAATGGCATGTCTTGGCAGAGAGACAATGTTTGCTAACCTGTTGAAGGGTTCAGTCGTAAAAGAACTGTGTTCATGAGAACTGAAATAGAGCAGAAACCATTTACCACTTGATGTTTTAAAGCAAACTGCCAAATAAAATTCTGAAAGGTTTCACTTTGCAGATCAACTCGACCTTATCATGTGATAACATAGCAAGAAAATCTGTGCTCTCACTAGGTTCCTTAATAACGCATCTGAGAAGAAGACAAGTCACATTCTGCTCTCAGTTACAGTGGAGTAAGCCATAATATATCTGCTGAATTCATATTTTTTTTGGCATATCTGAGAAAATGAGGTAGTCCAAAAGGTGAAGAAGAAACAAAATCAGTCACTTGGGTGATAAATTAGAACTATAAAACAGGAGTCGGATGTCGAGCAGGGTGAGTGTCAATCTGTGGCGGGTATGGTTCATTTTAAAAGTGAAGGAAACATTGTTAAGCCGGTCTTCAACATCAGCATCTTCAGCGTTTGTTTTTTTCAGACATAGATTATTAGTTTGCCTCCTCTTTACGTGACTTTGTAGATCATCTTTTATACAAATATATTGCATGCAATGAGATAAACTCAAGAGAAAACAGAACCTCGGATTTAGCAGTGATGAGGGGGAAAACCACCTGAAACACTTGTAAAATCACCATGGAAAGAAATGTGTGGGGAAAGTGAGGTTCTAGTAGCCTGCAGAAGACCCAACTTTGTGGATGATTGTGGTTGTGGCTATCTTGTGCAGACGCGCCCTGGCACGACAGTCGGGCAGTGCCACTGCTTCTGTGCAGTACTGTCAGGAATGCCAAAACACATGACAGAGCACCTCTGATAGGTTTTTAAAAATGATTATTTAGACTGAGGTTTTGCTAATCAAGCAGGGAGCAGCTGAACTTTACTCACCCAGACAGAAGCCCTCTCACCCCTATCCAATGACAGATAACCCTGCTCTTAGCTCACCCAAGTGGATGCGCAGGCAGGCACTGAAGCTGTGTTTGGATACACAGGGGTTTTGTCCAGCTTGAAAGATCCCTGTGTTTGTACTTAGCAATTAACTTTGCTGTTATCTGTCTTCAGTGTAATGGCTCGGCTGCGAGTGCTCCTCAGGAGGGCTCCGCTGTGAGTACACAGCTGAGGATGTAAGCAGGATGTATACAGCGAGGCTGTCTCATACGGATTGGTTTTGGTATGCAAGGTGTTTCTTCAATGACTCGCATTTTCTGAGTAGCAGCTCTTGCAATACAAAGATAAAAGAAGGGTTAACGCAAGCCCTTTTTCAGCCCCCCTTCTTTCCCCCCAACCAAACACACACACTCTCAACAAAATCTCTAAATCATGCTCTCTTCCCGGAGCTCCAAGACTGTGAGTTACACATAGGACCTCTGTAGCTGCACAGTGCCACACTATTCTGAACGAGATGCTGAAGGCACTTGAGTTTCTTTTACTCTCTCCCCTCCCCTCCGCCCCAGATTTAACCTAGTTTTATGGCATGAACAGCCCCAAAGAAAGTCGGAGAGAAAAGAGATGAAGGCCAGAGAGCAGAGGAGGACCAATGAAAGAAGCAGTAACCATTCTGTCATTCCTTTGGAGAGCAACACTAGACACCTTTAAATGCAGAGAGTGTCCTCTGCCTTTTTGCCAAAGCCCTTTTATCTGTGTGAATAAAAAGGGAGGCAGGTCAGCCTAGTTTCTGTTGCCAAATAAAAGCATGAATAAATTAGGCTATTCTTAGTAGGCAAGTGAAAGGGAGAGGGGGGGGAAAAAGTCAGTATCTATTTCTAAAGCAATTTCATATTCTGCCCCAACTGTTTGCACATGATAGAAAGGGGCTGGAGCTGCCTACTATTATGATTAGTACTATTGTTATTGCTGAAGGGCCTCATTGTTCTAGAAGATGTTAGGTTTGCACGATTCACAATCCGTCTCTATTCAACCAGGAAAGGTTAGGCGAGAGGATCTGATATTCTGCAAAGGGTTTTCTCCCCCCCTCTATCCCCCTGCCTTCTCCTTTACTGGCTTAAGGCAGAAAACAGGCAGAAGGTCTCCTATTAACTAGAATTAGGAAACAGGGATCTAGGTGCCTGGGAACAGCCGCTCCGTAGCTCTAATCCCAGTGAGGACCTTAATTGTATCTGGTTTAACAGTTATTCATGCAGTTTTACTGCAGGCAGGCACGGTGATTAGGGACATTGGTTGGAAAAATCTGTTCATTAGCCTAATAAAGGCTGCCTAAGCCTGCTTGTTCAGCCACTAATAATCCAACTATTAGTGCCATGCTAGATGCTGTGGTATTAATATGTGTAGTTTACTAGTGTCTCAACAGCAATATGGGTCAGTATAGTCCTTCCTTGGTTTCACAGTCAGGCACCCTGTGCCAGTGCAGGGGAGAGAAAATGAATGAGTGAATGAGTCTGACAAAACAGACCACATCATATAGTGAACCCCCAATATGGTTTTGTCTGCAATTCAGAGGCAGCCCAGGAGCCTTAGGAACAGGGTTGTTTGAGGACAAGAATATCAGCCCCTTCCAGTGATGGATGTTCTTGAAAAGCCGTCTATTTTTTCATATGTGGTTTGCTCATTTTCTTCATAGAAAGGCTTCAGTTGTATATCAAATATTAACAGTGGGTAATTGCTGGGTGAGAGGGGCATTTGCCTTCCTTGAAGCATTACGCAGTGCATGGGCACATACACCTCCTGGCATGTGCTGAGACTGACACCCAGCTTGGGAATGTCCAGGTTGTCTTTGGAGGAGGAGAAAAGGAGGTATAATTGTCTTTCTCTCTGCTTCCTTGATTTCCCTCAGATGACCTAAACTTTTCCTTTCCTGATAGAAGGAGGTAAAAATACTGCTCACACTTCAGGGGATTCATCTGCCCTAAGCATAATCCTTGCGTTGCTAATTAGAGTGTCAGTGGCTCCTTCCGCAATAAAATCCTGTCATTCATCTTTCTCTGTTGTTTATGGGAATAATTTGTTGCATTTTCCAATGGAAGATGAAAAAGACACTAATATTATAAATAAATTGTTGCTGGATATCTTTCTATAGAAGCTCTTTCTAAAGGTTTTAATGAGAGATTACAACATTAAGAGGCGGATTATTGCTTTTTCCTTCTATAGCTGATCTTTCACCCACTTGTTTTCAATACCTCTTCCTGTGAGACGTTATATGTAAGTAAAATTCACCTTGACTTTCAACCAGACTAGATTCGTAACCATAAGCAGGGTACAGAATTAAGCATGTGTACACACTGTGTGTGTGTCTGTTAATATCAGTGACATCTGTGATAAAATTAGACAAAATAAAACCAACAGACAGGAAGGTGACCTGTTATTACCTATAGCTACCTATGTAAATTAAAAGGATATGCATTTTGCTACCCCCTGATAAATACTCAAATTGCAAAACAAAAATCATTCAAATAGAGGAAAACCACACTCCTCCATCTTCACTGGGCCTCACCTGCTTGTCTCTAAACCCAGAAACAATCTAACCCAAACCCTCCCACATAGTACGAGAGCCAGTATATGTCCTTGCTGGGTGCTGGGTTGTCTATGTAGGAATGACACTGTATAAATATAAAAGAAATTGGATATTACTGAGTACCTTTAGAACAGGTAGATATCTTAATGCATCCCTTTTCTGCTAATGACATTATTTTCTATTCTAGGTGTGTATTTGAATTGTAGTCACAGTATACCCATTTATAAAAAGATATTATTTGAATCCATTTGATCAGTATCTCAGGGGTTTTGTGTCAATGCTATTCATTACTTTTTGATAGTTTTGCATTTGAACTGTTTGTTTAGTGAGGTTAAGAGAGAACATACCAGGTGGGCGTGTATTATTCACTGCTGCATCCATGTGAAAATGTCTGTCTGGGATGCTGATGGTACACTAAGTGGTACTACACATTTATTTCATAAATTTCAGTCAAGTGAATAAGTGTATTTTTCATGCTCCTGTGACTATCAGCTTCATTTCTGTGTTCTGAAATGCTGCTTCCAGAAACCACATAGATTCAGGTAGCAGCGAGGGATGTGCTTTCCTGCCTGGTAATATGTTGGCTTGGAAAATAGGTGAACAGTATTCACCTGTGAAAAGTAATAGTGAGAGGTCTTATGACTGGTATTCTCTAATGTTTATGGTTGGAATTCTAAATGTAACAGTCTAAAAGCTAGTCTGTTTCTAGGACTTCACTAAGAAATGTTGCATGTGTTCATAATTCAGAAATGACAGATTTTGTGTTTTTAAGTAATTGCAGTAGTTTGAAAAATATCATTATTATTAAAATCAATTCCTCCTCCCTACAGAATTAGACATACACAGTTTAATACACTGAAAGCCTGAGGAGTAGAAAAAGCTTGTCTTTGTATGATTCCTGCTGTGTCTCCCTGCCTGATGAGAGATGCTTTATGTTGTAATATATTAGAAGCTGTTTTATATAACTTTGTGGGAAATAATTAGATTGATTTGATGTGGCTGAAGAGAAAAGCTGTTGAAGAAACTCTGCTTTTGAGTATTAGCTACCTTTGAAAAGTCCTGAGTGTTGGCTATTACCACATTTCATTGTAATAATGTTATTATTACCATGTCTGCTTTTGTTTTTTGATATTCAGCTGTATATCTCTGTCAGTCTTTTTTTTTTTTTTACTTTTAAATCACTAATGATAGACATAGCAATACATTATAGAGATTAAACAGTGGTAGGAGTCCGGAAATATCACTGATCCCTTTTTAAATAAAAATAACATGGAAATGTTGCTACAGATGCTGCTGTGTTGGGAGTAATTCTGTAATAAGAGTAGAAGAGGCAGCTTTATTATACTCTTATTTCCAACACTGATGGTACTTGTGAAAAGTAAGCAAGGAAAATGAACTTTTCATGACTAGCTGTAAAATGATTATAATGATGCCTCCAGTGTTTAGAGGATCTCATAAGATTGAACTGTCTTGGGACTTCTGGATGAAAAGCTTATGAAAAACAGCCTTTTACTGGACACATGTCATACAAATGAATATATTTCATGAACAAATTACTCTGTTTACTATTTTGTTTATTTTGGAGGCTGTATCTTAGATGTAGGGGTGCAAGAATTTTATAGGACAGCCCTGACTGCTTTTTAGCAAAGTGAAATAAAAAATTGCTTTACTAATGCATTCAGGGGAATTAAAGTGAGGAACATTTTCTGTTGGGATGTAGCTAGATCTTTGCAATAAAAGCTGTAGACTCTTCAATGAATTTAAGTGGTCAATGGTATGATTTTTCCATTGCATACTGAAATCTGGCAGTGCATTGTCCCTTCTCAGGGGTCATTCAGTGGAGAGAGGGCACCAGCTGTTGAATCATGCAAGCAGAACTCCCTCTATCACCTAAACTGTTGCTGACAATCAACAACAACCTGTTGCATAAGTGACTTCATTTGGGACTACTGGAACATGTACGGTGAT
The DNA here is from genome assembly GCF_034619465.1 of Leptosomus discolor. Lineage (NCBI taxonomy): Eukaryota > Metazoa > Chordata > Aves > Leptosomiformes > Leptosomidae > Leptosomus > Leptosomus discolor. Next base: position 14,030,923 of record NC_141395.1, on the reverse strand, counting down.
AAAAACAGTTGCTCATGGTAGCACATGATGAAGATGACAAATTGCTAGTTCTTGAAGACAGTACAGTAGAATGTACCATACCTCATTTTGTTTCAAGCCTGTGTCTAGGGGATGAGGGACTAGGGTAGAGTAGCCAGAATCCAAGAAAATGCCTAAATTTTTGAGGAAGTGTCCCGCTTATGTAAATCTGTACGGACTGTGACAATACAGGAGGATGGTTCTTAGCTCCCTTTAGTTATTCAGCAAATAACCTCAGTGTTGGCTAGCAAAACTGAGAAGCTTATAGTGTCTATATTAGAAAAGCCATCATATGGGTATTCCAAACATCAAGGAAAAGAAATCAATTGCGGGTCTAGTTGCCAACTGACAACTGAAAAATCTGAAAAACTAGGCAATCATTTTTCAGTTGTATGGCATCTGTGTCAGTCAGATGTTTCTTCAGAAGATGGAATTTATTTTACATCACCAGCAATGGATGATTTCAACAGAAGCTCAATGCAAACTTCTAATTCATGCTACCAATAGTTCACGAAAAGATAATTCAGTCTAGACTTCGGTACAGTTTTAATTGGATTCCACGGATTTTAGATAAGCCTATGGCTGGAAGCCTAATTCTAAGAACCCTTAAGGAGTAGGAAATGGTAACTTTTATTTCAACACCTGCTAAAGAATGCCTATGGAGAAACAAAAAAATTAAATTCCACATGTGTCTTCCACATGTGTCTGGCTGGAAAAAACGAAGATATCCAAATGTGGCCTAATGTTGTCTTGCTTTTGAATATTTTGAAATGTGTGGAAGTCCACACGAAGGTTTTCTGAGGTATCTCTTGTCCATCTCATTGCTTACTTTGCCATAGTGCTGATTTTAAATTCAAGCCTTGAGATGAAAGGACGGAGATCAAAGTCATTCGTGGTAACTTACTGGGTGACCTTATTCAGCCTCTAATAAATGAGGGAGGGAAGGACATTTATTTTACCTGCTGGTAGCTTAAGACTGACTGTTATTTCTTAGCCATTTTCATTGTAGATGAAACCTTCTAGGTTTTCCACACACTAGCAGTATTTATCTCCTCCAATATATAAGGGCACAGTTATCTAGAATGGGGAATGTAATTTGTGGAAGGCTGCTGAAAGAGCAGGTGAGCAGTGAGTTACTGTGAAGACCTGTGCTATCTGATGGCAAGAAGTGGGATGGGGATTCAGGAGACTTGTCTATTCCCAGCTCTGCCTTGTGCCTGTTGAACGACCTTCAGCAACTCACTTTCTCTCTTTTGTCTCAGCTATCATTTTATCTGTTAAAATGTGATAATGAAACACTTTTTTTTATTATTTGTAAAATGCTAGGTGCTGATGAACAGCACTGATGAAAAGTACTGTAAAAAAGCTAAGTGGTATTGAATATTTGATTACACTTGGCTTCATTGAATTATGACTGATAATACAGATACTGACCAGCAAGTAGCTTTATTGGTCCAGTAGATATCATTATATATCTATCAAATTTTCTATCTGTCTACCTTTTTTAGTCTCAAAAATAATGCTTCACAGATGACGCTGATTGTGCTTTCTGCTGCAGTCTCGCAGTGAAGATAAAACTTTAAAATCTTTTCGTCAGCATTTATTCTGTTTGCTGACCTTTGTAGGGGATGGAGCTCAAGATGCCTATATGATTTAACTAGTTTAAGATTAGTCAGTAGTAGGCCGAGGAGTCCAGCAGACTTGTATTTAAGTGAAATTTCTTGTGCTGTGCAAACACAAGACATACAGTTTCTTCCAGTCTTGAAGCAAGTTGCTCCATTGCTCTACCTGACCCACATGTTGTCCTGGGTGAGTGGGAGCCCGGCACTGTCCCCACCAAGCTAGAGGAAGCAGAAGTGACTGACGTGCTGGCTGGGTCACCCTTGCTTAGAAGTGGTAGGCAGGTTTAACACACTTTTCTGTTTCTGCGTAATCATGCAAAGGCCTGCTAAAGACTAGAGACGGATAACATTAAGGTAGTTCACATGTTTTGCCAGAAATCTGTGCTGAAATAAATGTAGCTAAAATTTAGGGGACTGCTGCAGGCCTCTTAGCAAACCAAGAAGACCAAAAACCCAGGCCAAGGACCCATCATACCAGTAAACAAGAATATTGCTACTAATCTCAAAGGCTTTTTTGTTTTAAAGGGCTTTATCCTGGTGCAGTTTTCCTCTGGCATTTAATTTCATCCTGAGATTCTCAGCTGTGAGTACGTTGAGGGTCTATTTATTCCTAACAATATCTGAAGGTTTGGTAAAATTCAGCCCTAGAATACCAGCTACGTGTTAGTGTTTCTTAATACTAACCTATATATTTTCAGTAGTAAGGTACTATGGTTATTTTATTAGGGGATTTTTTCAGAAATCCAGAAAACAAAAAGCTTCATGTGTACTTCTTTGGTGTAAAATTTGTACTCTGCTATTTTCAGTTCACTTGCTGAATTATGGGGTTAAATTTGTTTAAAAAACTGTCCTTCATATGTCTGTATTTCTCTGAAACTGGTATCTTGGACTCTTGGATCCTATCTCTTGACTGGGTGGTCAGCAGTATAACTTTAACTTTGGACATGATACAGTAGGGAGATACAGACTTCTTAATCACAGACAAATGATAGGACTATCCTGAAAAAAGGTCCAATAGCTCTGAAATTACAAAGTCATAAACCTGACAAGAAAGAGATATTCAAAAGCTCAAATAAGTAGTAGGTGCTCAGAGTCCATCTGTTCTCAGTGGCAGGTAGAAGTTTATCACTCATGCCTTTGAATGTCATCTTTCCCTCTTAGAAATAAAGATTGCCCTAAGGGATCTGTATTTTAGTGTTTCTGTCATAGACAAGATGAAGTTGCTTCCCTAGTTATGCAGTGTGCTGCAAGAACTAAAGAAATGGAGACACTGAGTATAATAAAAATAGTGAATCAATAAAATATGAGGCTCTGTTAATGCTGGTTCAATCATGAGAAACAGAAAATTCCATAAAAACTACTCATGTATCCGTATGCTTGAAAGGTGTGATTTTAAAATATTTTCTTCCTGTAGCTAAATGATGAAAATCACCAGGATCTAAGACTGTCTTATTTCCTGTCTTTCAAATACGAAGTATCCTTATAAGATAAAGGGAGTTTTTATACCAATGCCATTCTTTTAGTTTTTGTCTCTGTCAAGAAAAAAACCTAAAAGTATATACACACACACACACACAATTTGTCCCCCAAGCATAAGAGCATGAAGTTTATTCCCTGAGTTTATTGCACACCAATGTGCAAAGATAAAACTGTCTCCCTGAAAGTCTAGCCTGAGCAGAGGGAATTCAGAAAATTAATGACTGCTGACCACCTAATTCCCTTGGGCTCCTCTTGGCTTTTGTTGTTATAGATTATTTTCCTAGTTGTGGAGATATACATTCAGAAGCTGAACTCCTTTACTTCTTTACTTTCCCACAAAAATTCTTATTTTCTTTGCAATCTCAGCCAGCCAGTGACTTCACAACAAATAAGTATACGAAATCCGATAGAGTGATTCATCCTCAGCTGAGTTAAAGACTTGAAGCCATTGCAAAAATGTATTATTTTTAACCACTACTATTATGCATTTGCACTATAGTAAGAAATGAAAACTGTCCAATATTGGGACGCCACTCAACTAAGGCTCCTTTAAACACTTAAAAAGAGATGATGCCTGTCCCCGAAAGCTGGCAAACTAATACACTGATTAAATATGATCTTGAAAAATATTGGCACTAAAGCTACTTTTAAGGAAGGGTGATTTCTAATTTTACTTCTCATTTTATCAAATGGTTTACTACATGCCTCTCTCATACCTTATTTGGTGATGTTACATATGAATTTTAATATATATTGTGCTTTCTGCAGTTTAGATTTGTGGATTTGTGTAGAGGCTGTACTAATTTTGTGGAAAAGGATAAAAAGAAGAGGTATTTGGATTATTTGAAATTCTTAGGCTTGCATGTAATTTCTAGTATATGTGCTACAGCATTCAGAGACCCCCTGGGCAAGAACTTAGCATATGGATATAAATGTATGTGTATCTACATGTATCTATACTATACCAGCTGACTTCTGTGTTCACTCAGGATTTCATTTGGGTCTTTGCTACACTAAATTTACAGGCTCTTTGCCATGCACAAGGTTTTAAGGGTTTTGTGAAGGTGCATGGGTTACATCTCAGTGGCACCTGGGGCAGCCGTGGGCGCTGGTGCTCGCTGCCCCCTTTGCGAGGGCAGAGTGCGGGGCTACTCCTTGTATTGCACCCCTTGCTCCCACAGCCTCAATCTGCGAACCTCTCACCTTCAAGCCACAGCATGAAGTGTGTCACTGTGTGTACACGGGCTGACACCGGGAAAGTCATAGCTGCCTGTAGGTGACCTTCCTTCACCTCCTTTTCCAAGAGGGTGAACTGAAACCAAATGAAGCTGAGCATTAGCCAGCAAACAGACTACTCTGCTGTTCTGACTTTTAGATGTGCTATTTCTTTAACCTTCTTGCTTTGAACTGAGAACATTTTATGAAATAGTCATATTTTTCTCTAGAGCCTCTTTTGTTTACTTTTCACTCACAAACTGGTGTTATAAGGAGCTGAACTGATATCTGCCATCATTTCCCTACCTCAACAGAACAGATGCACTCAGAGCAGAGTGCAGCAAAGAAAAACTTTTAGCTTTATTATTCAACAAAGCAAAGCTAATCTCTTGATTAAAACATCCCTACCATAATAATTAATTTATTTCATAGCTCTCCCTCCAAGGCCTGCCTACTTCCTCTGTTCTTCTCCCCCCCCCCCATGACTTACTTGTAGATATGGCCACGAGGAACCTCGTGGTGCAGTTGCGGCACAGATGACATGACTGCTTTTGTAGGTCCATTACTACGAGGCAGCTGCTAGTTCCAATTAACTTTTGAGAGATAAGGACTCAAATTAATACAAGTTGACCAATACCCGGTAGTGGCAGGAGGATGACTGTTTTGATTTATATATTGTTACATTATGATCCAGCATATATTACTGGCTAAATGATCTGTCTCACAAAGGCCATGCATGGTAATACATCCTCAGGAGAGTTATCTGCTGCAGGTGGTCACCGTGGCAGTAAGAGCAAGAGGGACAGGGGCCTCCACCTCTGTTGGGATAGCCAGGGGGGGCTTGAAGACACTGTGTGCAGGAATAGGAGATGCTAAGTGGTTTTGTGAAGGAGGACAGTGCTGTCAACTCATGGATGGTGGTAAGATGATGCTGGGAGTGTCCAACCAGTTGGAAACTTCTTGGAATTGTTTATAGCCTTCTGTGTTTGTTGTTCTTAGCAATAGCTCTTCCTCTGCTAAGAATTGTATTATTAGGGAAGAATCTTGTTTCCTGGTGTAGGGCGGAAATGCAAATATTCATAGTGGTAGATTCCAGGTATTCCCACATGGGAGAGTGGATGCATTTCTTCCACAAAGGTCCATGAACCAGGCAGAGTCAGTGCTGCTACAGACTTGGTTTCAGTAAGCAAAGAAAGTACTACTTTTGAAAGGAAGTATGAGAAATTATTGCTGGGTTAGGAAATCCTGACTTGCTTTCGTTAAAATCAGCTAAAAGAGTAAACACAAATGGTCTTGTCGTTATCATTAGCTTGTATTTGGAAATAAACTTTGTTAAATTTAGGGAGATATTATTCAAGTCCAATGAACTAAAAAGACCAGAAATTTTAATACAGAGGTCATGCAAAACCTGTTTGTCAGTGATGTAAAGTCTGTCTGGAACTTCTATTTCTAGCAGAGGAAAAAGAAAATATAGACAAGGGCTCCAGATCCAATGAGAAATGTATTCATTTCTGAAATTAAATCGATAAACAGAAAGCCTGAGAGCAATTTTATTAAAAGAAATCTGTCTTGTAGTTCAGAAGGAGTAGGAATATATTGAGAACTTCCAGAAGTCAGCCAAGTTTGACATGCAAACGAGAGTACAACAGCAAGAAGAGCTTTTTAGCTGAAGAAACGAAAAGACTAAGAAAAGAAGAGGGGCTTAGAGAAGAAATGCATGAAGCTGGATATCCTTCCCCCAGCCAGCCACAGTCCCCTTGTCCCTCACAGGCACCACACTACAATTCTCCTGACATTGCTGGTAACAAAATGTCTCAATGTAGAATGGGGAGAGAAAAGAAGCCTGAATTACAAGAGAAGGTTACCAAGATGGGCTTTCTCAGCATCCCCCCTTAGCTTTAAATTTCTCTCCATAAATATATTGTGAATACATACCTGGGTTAGAAGGAACAATTGAAGCTAAAGGAAAATACTGACTAAAAGTGAATGAGTAAAAAAGTGGACATAAACAAATGTAGGCTGAAAATAAGAAGGTGAAGCTATTATAGCAGTGACAGTCATACAGCTTCTCTCCTCCTATTTGTATTAAAGCTTGACTAATTTTGAGATAGAAATGCACAGTTTTTAAAGTGGATTATATGGGATGGTTGTTAGCCATAGCAAGCCACAGACCTGTGACCCAGACCGCTCCTTCCAGAGTCGTGCATCAGAGCCTTATCCAGCAGTAAAAATGCAAACCCATAATGTTGATTTTTGACTAACTGATAATCAAAATGAAACTGGGAAATGAGATGATTGATGTCTGACCTGCACCTGAATATCCGAATAAAGTAAGTTAAGCTTCTTAAAATTGGCATAGATATTATAGGAGGATGTTTGGTTCTTGCTTCAGTTGACTGCAGAGCATGAAGAGGAAATTTAGGTTTTTTGAGCTGCACTGGCATGAGCTCTAGCTCTTTTTTCACCTCTCAGCAAGTCTGTGGCTTTCTGTCTCCAAATTATGTATTTCTTACTTAGTTTTCTCTATGCTTTAGAAAGCCAGAATTTCCATTATCATATTGAAAAACTGGACTTGTCATTTTGTCTTTACTCTTTTGGCTACTTAGAAAAATTATAGCAAACCTCCATCTGCAAACAAAGGAGCTAAAGAGAGTTTGTCATCCACTTCATGTAAAAGCGTACGCTTCACTTGTTCAATAGATTTATTTTCAGTACAAGCTCTGGACCGTCAAATTGACATACAGTAATTGGTTATTATTTTCTTCATCTTTTGAAATTTGGCTTTTCTTCAGTGTCAGTTGCGGTCTTCTGAAAAAAAAAAAAATCAGGCAGCCTTAGCTTGAATCATATGCATTCACTAGACCAGGAAACAAGAATTATGACATTGCATATCCAGCTTTTGGACATGGCCTCTGCTTTTAAGACATTAGTTCTGTCTACCTCTGTAATACAACCGTGCTGATACCTAGATAAACTATGAAATCTTTATGGAATCTCATCAGTAATGCAAAATGTTACCTTTCACAATTTTCAGTGACAAGCAGTTACTGTGTATCATTCATTAGGCAATTTTTAAATGATGTTTTTGGAGCATAAAGACATCTATTGAAATAAGACAGTAATGTAACCTTCATGGAGATCTGCTTCCTTTCTCTGTTGAGGTTCTCTGTTCTGGCATCCCTAGTTCAGGCGAGACCCCCAGTGCATTTCACCAAACACAGAATTTGCTTTGTATACAGCAGAAAGTGACACTGTTGAGGTAGTTAGACACACGTAATTGAATAACAGTCCTTAAAGCTTCTAGTGTCCAGTCTATAGCTATCCTACTTGATCTCCATATATGGTTTTCTTTCTATATGAATTTAATTTTTTTCCACTTTAGATCTATGCCTTATGCTCCTATAGTTTTGCAATATTTTATCTGAAAGAAAGAATAACTCATGCCTGTGGGTAATTTGTTGACAGGACCTGTGAAAATGAGACATGCTGAAAACTATTGTTGGACATCAGTAATATCAAAATGGGAACTCATTAATTCTGAAGTTTACTTATGTTCAAGTGGCCTCTATAGACACAAAGAAATGAGTGCACAGCCCCAGATTTAACTTTTAAAAAATAAAACCAACCTATGATTCAACAAAACCATGATTCAAACCCAGTGTACTGTTTCAGTCTTCAAGGCTTTGCCTCTAATCCCATAAGGCATTTCCTCCTGTAGTCTCTGATCACCTTTTCTGGGCCAAAACTGAAGGTCTGGTTATTTTCTCATCCTCCTTCATCAATTTTTATATCAATAGGTTACTCCTTCCTTTCCTTTTTTTCTGCTTTTAAGGTTCATTCCTCTTACGAATCTGTTCACCTGACAAGCCTGTGTTCAATATTTTACTAGCCACACTTGCATTTCTGTCAGAGGCCTAGTGTCAATTGCACATGCAGCATAAATGCATGAAGACCAGAGGGAAATGATGTTTAATTGACCACAGTCTGTCAGATCTGAACAGTTACCTGGGATTGTGTTCACCAGAAAACATTGAAGTTGGACAAAAAATTCCTGAGGTATCCAGGGAGACAAGAAACTTCTGTAGAAAGGCAGATAAGGACAGAGGAAGCTAATCATCTAAATACAGCAAAGAAATTTGATTGATACCTCAGCTTGGAAGTAATTGATTTTATAATTCTCATCTTACTAGCAGTTAGAATGATTTACCAAAAGTTAGAACAGCCACAGCCCCTCAGTTAAGCTCAAGGCTAACTTTAGTTACAGGACTCTGCTTTTAATCATGATCAACTTGTTAGTCACCACCATATAGCGCAGACCAATTTCCAGTTCTGGAAGATTGCTGTAGTCAGTTCATAAATATCCACATTTGTCAGAGAAATTGAATATCAGATAATATCTGAAGTGGTGAAGACTGAAAATTAACGTCTTCATCAATTCTGACAGCATCTGGCATTTAGTAACAGCTACTAATATGTTTTAAATGTAGGGACTATCAGAAAACGATGCTGTAAGTGGACATAATTTTAGTTCTCTATTTTGTACTGAAACATAATTTCGGTTCAAAGCAAGGCTATCACTAATGGTTTTGTATATAACTATAAACTTAAGATAGTCTTGAAACAGGTAATTTACGGATGACTTGTTACAAAGGAATTAATTTCAAGATATTTTTAACTGACAACATTAGAATTATTTCAAATATATGTAATTTGTTACTCTTTAGAAACTTGCTTTGTACTATGAGTAATTTTGTCCAGTTTTGATGAAACGAAGTAAGTCAGTTTCTGTTCCATACTTAAAGTTTCCTTTACTTACGCAATTGCTAAATATTTTTGGTGAGGACTCTTTCTAGACCAAATGGACAGGAGTTTTCAAGCAGCTGAGTGCTGCCTTGCACAGACATAGATTGATCAAGGTAATGATTTTTTAAATGTGCCTTCATACATGTTATTTCACAACAAATATTTCTCCTCCCATTAGGACTGTATGAGTATGTTGTATGTCTTGTTTCCTAAGTCATCCTTATCTCAACTATTCTGTTCTCCTTGTGCATTTGGTTTCCCCTTATTGTTATCCTGGGACGCTGCAAATCAAAGATTTTTTCCCTTGAGTCTGATATTCTAGTTTCCACATCTTCCAGTAAAGACAGATCAAGTTTGATGGCAGTATTGTGTAATCTACTGCATGCCAGGAATATCTTACATACAGTTCTTTGGAAGGACAATCTGGTAATACGTGTCACCACGGTGTATTTTAAAGATGATTAATGGGCTTTTAAATGATTCCTCAGGTGAGCTGTAGATCTTCATTATCTTCTCCGAGGACATTGCATTGGATTTATTTGGAGAAAATGAAATTAGGGTCATGAACTTTCTTAAAAGGCTAATTTATATCTTCTGAAATATTGAAAAACATTACACTCTAATGATGTGATATGGTTGTTGATATTATAAAGACAACTGTCAATAACATCCAGAAGATAATTGTTATTTCTTATTTAACAAATTGGGAAGTTGCTCCTGTCTTCAAAGCTATTTTTAATAGCTGTGGTTCCTACTTCAATATCATCTGGAATCACCTGAATTTTATCTGACTACCCAATAATTAGCTGCTGTCAATCCAATCAGTGTAAGATTGGCTAAGCTCTTTTTTTCTAAAATGCAAAAGTTGACACAACACTGCTTGACAATATTATGTCATGATGACGTTAGGTACTTTGCCACCTCACCCACTGCATAATGGCTGATTTGAGTAATATTAATTGAATGATAGGATTTGGGATTTTGATGAACCAGAATTTGCCTAAAGAAGTCTTGGCACATAGAATATTTGTATGTAGTTTATTGAGATGAAGAACATCACAAGGAAAAAATTCTGTCATTTCCTATTGATATATTAAACCCTTCCAAGTAAAACAGAACATCTAGATCTGAAAATAGCGTCTCTGGCCTATTTTGCAAGCTCCTCGTTAGCTGACTGGGAGTTTAAGTAGAGAGGAATCTAAGTGCTTGGGTTTTTGATGCTCTACCGTTATGTGTGGCCGTATATTTAATTCTGTCAGGGGTGTATGGAAAACTTTGCACAGCAGATGCCTTGTACCTCCATGATGTTTGGGAAGTGGGTGGTTTGCCTGGAAGTATAATTCTGTTTTTAAACTTTTCTGCTGATCTTTTGGGTTCTCCATGGTTTTCTTCGCTGCAATGATCTAAACACTTCCAAAAAGCTATGTTAGCTTTAACTGGTCTTTAGTGGTCTTAAACATCCTCTGGTGGTGTGTAGAGGCTCTGCTATTTGGATTGCAATCTTTTAAATACCCAATACATATGTTTTAATATATACCTGAGATTAAAGAGGGTTTTAGCTGTGGACTGCTGATTAAACTGGCATGTTCTAGAATTTCTGTATGTCACCACTCAACAGTACAGCTCCAAGCACAAGTCAGCTGCTTGGAGAGAGTGGATGTTCTGTGAAACTCCATTGATCCTGTTCAAACTGAATGGCCTTGTCTCTGAAGAACCACAAGCACCCATGGAAACCACTGGTGCACCTAGGTTTAACCATGTTGCCCTCTCAAGGCTGGAGTTAGTGCCTATCACTTGCTTGCAGCGCACAGAACGTCTTTCCTTTAAAGACTGGCAGCTCTGGCTGTGTTTATATAATGGGACTGTCAACCCCATAATAAGCGTCATCGCACAGTGTTTTGGGCGAGGAGATCCATTGTGTGAGCACAATGTCTGCTTGAGGTAAATGTTCTTAGTGCAATGGCTGTCAGAAGAATAAGTGTTATCTCCTGGATACTGGCAAGCACTTAAAGGTCAGTTTTTAGGTTTTCAGATCCACAATGGTGTCTTGCTAGGCATGGACTGTCGGTAGCACATGTAACTCTTTCAGCCAACCCTCTCTGAAGATGGCTTATTGCTCTTCACACACATAAGATAAATCTACACCCTCACTCCTACACGACGGCTTTCACGGCTCCTTCCAAGTTTGATCCAGGTCCCCTTCCTTTCCCAGGACACATCTTCTGTGTGGTCCCCTACGAAAAGAGCCTGAGCAGAGGAAGGCAGCATGAACTATGAGCATGCTGGAGCCAATTAACTTTCTGTTCCCTTTATGTGTGTATTTCTGTTTGGTTATAAAGTCCTCAGAAATATTAACTTGAACTAATCCCGTCATCTTTGACATTTCTTTTTAAACTGAATACAATCAGTTACCCCAGCTTACATCGTTTGCTGATTAAGGAAACTGGATAGAGTACTACAGTATATATTTTTCACCTGAGGTATTTCCAACAGCCCTTAACAAAGAGAGTTACTGTGGTGAGTCTCAGCGTAGTGAAAAAGAAAAAGACAGACATTTTGTGTACCACTGTAGAATAATCGTGGTAGAACAAGAGCCGAGCCGCCCCCCTGTATGCTGCTGGGCATGTCACTGCCTGTGATTTAAAGCTCTAGAAGAAATGTACAGCTTTTTGCTGAGCGACTCAGCAGCAATGGTTAAAACACCCTCATACCGCACTATCACTTTCCTTTTTAAAAGTCAAAACAGGTCAGCGAGGGTGACAGAAAGCTCTTTCTCCCTCTTGCCTTCATTAAGCTTCTGCTCAAAAAAAGAAGAGAGAAGGGACTGAAGCATGCAGCAATTGCTTCAATAACCTTGCACAAAGTGCCAGAAAGTTTTCCAAGGCTTTCGTGCAATTGAACCTGGTGAAAGGAACCTACTCCCCTACTCCAGCCCACAGCCTTCCTTAATAAAGTTGCTGGAAGTTGGTTTTTTTTCTGAACACTTAATTGCACAGGTCTTCCAACAAACCCGTGCCAGCCTGAGAGAATCGGAGCTGACGTTGCTATTGGGGAAATGAAAAAGCCGAGCTGAAGGAGGACGCTCAGGGGTGCATGGGAGACTGGGGATCTGCAGTCTCTGGTTTCTACTGCCAGCCAGCTACAGAAGTCACTGGTTATGATTGGGTTACAGCTCATGGCTATTTACACTTGGACATGGACTTGAAGCCACTTCATGTCGGTACAAAGGGAGGAATGTAACAGTGCCAGGGGGGAAGAGATTTGTAGGTTGGTATGTGACCTTCACTGCTGGCCCATGCAGGTGCTGTTCAAAGGCCCTCCCCATTCAGCTCTTGATACTGATACTAGATTAAAAAGAGAGAATGAAAAAAGTCGTTGTTAAAAACGTTCCTCTCTGTTTTTTCCCTTTATCTCTGTGAACAAGTTGTCTTTTGATTTGCTTGGGTTTGTGGGTTTAGGAGGCTGTTTTCCTTTCAAGGACTTACTCTTGTACTATGTATTTTTTCCTTCAGTGAATAACATTTAACTCAGTGAAAGAAGATTTGTCTTGAGGCAATTCTTGGGTCATTTAAAAAAAAAAATTGTTTTGTGCTCATGCTGTTTTGTCACACCAGTTTTTTACACTTTAAATTGGAGCTCCTTAATTTATACCTGTATTTCAGTGTGTGTGTTAAAAGTGTTGAATCAAGGAAAAGAGAATCATGCAAAGCCAGCAAATTCACATCACCAGGGCAATTAAAACAACAGCTAATAATAATCTTACTGGCTGCCGATCAGGGAAGGGACCAGCATCCTCTCTGGTCTCTGGCACCATTTTCTCAGCATCAGTTGTATTTCCGAACAGCCCACTGTTCTGTGCGCTTGGGTAATTCACGGTATTCAAGATGTCTTCAGAGATGACGTGTTTGAAAACTGGTTAGAGAATGTGCTATGCTGTCCTGTAGACGGAAGCAGAACAGATCAGCCTTCCTCACCCTGCAAAGCAGACGACAGCTATCAGCGAAGGAAGACTTTATTTAGTGCAGATGTTTGGGACTGACTTTTGGACTAGAAAGATCACAAGGTGTCTGAGGAGCTGAAGTGTGCAACAGAGCAAAGTTTATGTAAAAGTCTTATGCTAGTGAGTGCTTAGGTCAAAATTTTTCTCTAGTCCTCTTTGGAAGGCTGCAGAATTATGATGCCCTCTTTTAAAGACTGTTCGTTTCCTGTATGCGTGCTAAAAGGACCAAAATACGTAGAACAGAATTGCTCCCTCTGTTTCCAAACTCCCTCTGTGGAATGCTACGCAACAGAGCAAGCCTGCCCAGCCTTAGCAGCAATTTTTTCCTAGCCCTTGTAGGATTTTCCCATTGAAGTGGTTCGTATAATTAAGAAGCAACTTGGCCGCTGTAGATTTTCTTTGTTTTATATTTACTGAAGAAAACCACTGGGTTGTTGTTTTTTGAGTTTTATGTTATTATTTAATTACATTGATGGACGATTCTGCATTTTGGCCAATTTATTTTGAGTGCAACATTTTCCAGGTCCTTGTTTAGTTCTAGTATTAATCCCTTTCCTTCACAGAAGTTTGCATATTGCTTTGGATTATTTATACTTCACTGTGCTTCCAAATCCATTATTAATCACACAGGTATTGAAATACATTTCACAGATAATACTGGACATACTGTTGTATTGTTTGCTCACATAATAGTCATGCTTTCACTCGGCAGGTTTCTCATACATCAAATTATCATTAGATAAGAAAAAATGTTACGGTGAAGGTTTGCCAACAATTTAATGCTGAATGCTCAAGCAAAACCCTGATGTTCCCGATTCCAGGTGATGACTCCTGGGGACAATAAATGAGCAGATGCTCTAGTTAGATGAGAGCATATCACCTTCAGGGATGTGAATGGTGCAAGGTTCTGCTCAGTGGACTTAAAGGAAACCTCTTGTTCATTTTTTCTCCGGCAGCAGTCCAGATGACTAAACAAGAGAGATTTCTTTTATGGTTGCTTTTTAGTTAGTATAGAAAGGGACCATATTTTAGTTTTGAGACTGTTCTGCAGCTATCAGTGACTGCAAGCCTTAGAATGTAGGGCTAGAAAGGGCCACCTGGGTCATGGTGTCCAGTTTCTGAGTCATCCAGCCTCTAGCAGCCCAGAGGCTGCAGACCATGCTTCCCCAGGCTTGATTGAATCATTACAACCTCATAGTAAAAACTCAAAAACCTCAAATAAAAAGAAAGAAAAATCAAAGGAAAAAAGCAAGAGTGATCAAGAGTTTTAGCAATACTCTAGACCCCTACAAGAGGAGAAAGTATTTGATAAAGCTCCTTGATGATCCCAGCAGTCAGCCCTAGCCTACTGAACAGATAAAGGCAAATTCCTCTGTTCCTTGTTTTCTTTGCAGGCTTTTCCACCTGAACCCTTGAGTAAAAATTGGTTTAACCCTGAGAGTTGGAATAAGTGCATCAGCCAGCTCTGGGAGATCTTAACACCACTGGGAGCTGCAGCAGTTTTCACTTTGTGCATAGTCACTGTTTACTCGCCACACCAATGCAAGGTGTTTTAGAGGCAAATGAGAGCACAACTTTGCACATTGGAGACAGCTAACCCATGAGGGTGTTTGCACCGTGCAGAATAAGGCTGTTTGGAGGAAAGCGATGCACCAAAGTTGCATAACATCGAGGTCCAGGTTGGGTCCCTGAGGCTGTTTTTCCATGCTTAGTCTGGTAGAGATCTCAGCTGTGGTGCTGCACGGCACAGACTCAAAAGCCTTTCTCAGCTGGCACTGGTTTAGGATACTTAAAACTGGGCATATATACAATGCAGGAACTAGTGAAGAGCACATGAAAATTGGAGGTCCCAGTGCTGTTTCAAAGCCAGAGAAGAATCTTCAAATACCTCTGTTTTTCCACTTCTACATCTATACTTAAGGGAAAGTAATAGCACTTTGACATAAAAATGTTTTTCTGGTCCTTGAATGGTTGATGCTGACATTAAGATATAAATCTGTTAAAGCTGAGGATTGGTTAAACAAGTAAAATACTGTTATTACAGCAACTCTCTTACCTGTTCAAAATGACCTTCAACACAAGTGAAAAAGGGATAATTATCTTCTGTCTGCCCACACAGTCAGGCACACGTGAAGTCCTCTGGGTTTATCAGACTTCACAACAGAACAGAGGGGATCCACTGTGTCATCCTCATTGGTTTCTGCAGGGTCTGGCTTTTTTTCAGTACAGTAAAAGGCCAGTTTCTGTAGACAAATAGCAACAATAGTGTCTACATCATTTAAATAGGATCTCTTATCTGAAATTCATAGGAGTAGCAACACAGGTTTACAGGTTTTTTCCTTCCATTCATCTCAAAGGACTCTGCAAGTGGAACAAAAAAACTCAAAAAACCCACCTGCCACTCAGACATTGGGCCCCAGAGAAGTGTGACTATTTTGCAAGTGGCAAAAACATGTCACAAGCAAGAAGTGATTCATCAGATACACACAGGAGAGCTGGGGCACAGCAAAGAGCAAAAGAACTAGACTTTGTTGCCTGCCTGTGCTAAAACCTAATCTTACAAAAATGGATAAATGCATAGAGTAAAAATGGGGATTTGTTTCTGTTGCTCTTTGAATTTCACTTTAAGTCCTGTGCAGATGATTCTGTATCCTTCCCTCTAGTGTAATATCAGCTCTAATTTGGCTTAGCCTGTGGGAAGGATGTTTGATTGGCTGAATTAGAGAAGGAATCTCTGTGCTTGGGCAACTCTACCGAAACCATCTTAAAGATTAGCTTAAGTTCAGCCCATTTTGGGGACTCATGAAGTCTCTTTATATGGTGATATTTATAATTTATGTGAAATGATCTTAATCTTCATAATTTATATAATTACAAAATATTAATGTGGTTGCTTGAGATTAATTTTTCTGCAGACAAGCACCACTGTGCTTCCCAGTGTACAGAATTACAGCTGGGCTCGGGTAGGATCCTCTAACCTGTCACTCTTCTAGCTCAGAAACAGTTGAAAGCAACAACTTCAGCTTGCCTTTATGAGTTTCTCAGTGCATGGTTTTTCCTCCCAGAACTGTGTATGAGCTCTCCTTGTTTTACTTGCTAGTTCAAAATTCTCTACACTGCCTGCTTTTAGACTGTTAATTCTGGACTCAAAATAATGGGTTTGCACAGAGGAAGCAAAGGGTTTCTTGGGGTGGAATGGTGTCTTCAATGCATCTAGATGGAGAGCCTTCTGGGGACAGCACCATCTTCCTGATTTGTCTGTTGAGTGCCCAGCTCGCTAGAGGACCTACTCTGGGGCAAGAGATCTTGCCAAAAGGCAATTGGGTGCAATGCAAGACAGCTTTAGAGTAAAAGAGCTCAAGAGTTTGTTTCCTGTACGAAGGGAAAAGGTTATCAAAAGGAAATGGAAAGTTTTACTTGGGGGGAGAAGGTTGATGGATTATTATGTTTAAAACAGCAACATCATGACCCCTTCTCTGTTCATGTGTCGATTCTACTGTGAAAATTCAAGCTATCTCCTCCATGTTCAGGTTTGCAACATCAAAAGAACCATAGAACAGACTTCTTTGATGTTAAATTTTTCTGCTGATGCCGTCTGTGGTCAGGTAATACCGCATGATTAATGTGAAAAGATTTGACCTTTGCTTATTTTCCCATGTTCACTAGCAGGGCAAAGATGCAGTGCATCAGTTGGATATGAGATATAGTCAATCAAGAAATTCCCTAGTATTAGAAAACATATTTTTAGCTTCCTAAAATCAAACCCGAAGTATTTTCTTTGTGTTTGATTCTTTTTTTGTGTGTTTGCATAATTGTTTAATATTAAAGAAAGGGAGTGTGGTTTGGTCATTTAGTTAGTAAAATCAGGCCTTAGGACTACCAGGATTGCAAAGAGCTGGCTTCTTTCGCTCTGCTCACCTTGGCTATTGGCCAGCCTAAGCAAGTCACTTTGCCTCTTTATAAAATGAGGATGATCATTCCTCCATTGTAAAGATGTGAGATCTACTGCTGAAAAGCTGTATGAGAGTTAGGTAATATTATTTCTGGCTCTCCTACAGATGTGCTTAGTGTTCACTTTTCCCATCTGTAATGTGGAGATGTTAGAACTAATCTACCTCCCAGGGTTGTTTTGCTTAATTCCATAAAGTACTTGAAAACCTCACATGGAAAGAGTTATAGGAGCACAAGGTTTCTTAATAAAGCTCATTCATGAGTAATGTATTTTTGAAGTAAGTGACTTGAACCTTCACCCATAGTTGGAAACCAACATGAGCCAAGTCTTCTTTGTTGTTCAGCAAAGGTTGGTTGATATTTTTTTCCTTATATATTTAATTCTCATAAAGCTTCACATTTCTGGTTTCTGGCTATGATTGAAAGCAGAAATGCCAAAATACCACAAGAGAAGACTGGAGTTTTTTACTTTTTTTTTCCCGACCCTCTCAGAAGCTGGAAGTTTTGAAACACAGAAGAGTCTTCCCCATCATCCCCAGTTCTCACTTTCCCTCTGCAAAGACAGATGTCTGAAGTTGTTTTCTCTGAAGACAGAGATTTACCCAAATGCAGTTTGTACCCTGCACCTTTTGAGACCTGCCCAGCCATGTTGAACATGATGTGCAAATGACTTTTAGGTGTATCAGGGCTGCTCTGTTCAGAATAACCACTAGGTGCTTTATCAGCATTTATCTACCCTGCCTTAAGCTATACAAGACCACATTCAGTCTCATCCACTGCACAATTATTGTTGTTGATTATGGCACAGGGCATGGTAAGGATCTTCTGAGGTGCTGCATGAATGCCGAGGCTGAGATGGTCTTTATATCAAAGGGCTGTAAGAGAAAATCAGCCAAAACTCATTTATCTCAATGTCAAAATTCCTACTAACTGGGGAGGAAACAAAGTTGGACCAGCCCGGGAGGCTTTGAGAAAGCCTAGCCTTTGCACTGTGGGATGCATTACAAACCCGGATTTACAGGATCTCTGCCTGCAAATAATCCATACTCGGAGTGCTCTGAACATATCATTTGATGTGTGTAAAAGAGGGATCGTGCCAGGAGCACAGAAGCTGACTTGGAGCTTGGGGAAGTTTTCAATCGGTTTTGCCAGGGTTTCCCTACGTGGGAAGGCACGGACGGCTTTCTCCTGCCCCCTCCTGGTGCAGCCCTCAAAATGTGGCTCTGCAAGCACAGCAGGCGATGAAGAGGCTGAAAAAATGGCACCTTCATTTTTCAGGGGATTTGCACCTGGAGTATATGGTAAATTTGGTCTGTTTTCATGGCACAAAAAGGAGATGTGGTTTTTTGGGTTTTTTTTTTTTGCTTCTTGGCATTGTAAATCCACTTGAATGCTGTGACAGTAAACCGAAGCTGGGTCTGGTTAATACACTTCCAGTCAAATGAATAGCAAAATTAAGAGTCTTTCAGGTGTATGATGTAATGCCCTTCATCATGGGAGTACATTGTCTTAGGAAATATTTTTTTTTTATTTCTTTTTAAGCTGGTCTGATGCTTAGCCACCTGAAGAACAATGTAATGCAAATAAATTACAGAGGGTAGATAAGAATATATAGTCCTCCACCAAATGTAGGGACTTCATTCTAGGGGGTAGCTGGAGCACCAAAATTTAACCTCAGGAATAAAACTTGTCAGTTCCCAGTGTGCATTTGAACAAAAGACAGCCCCTAGGCACTGCACTACATGGAGAGATAGGGCTGCTTGACGGTGCGGAGGCTGCTGGGGTCTGCAGCACCACGGGGGGTATTTCAGCACAGTCGGGTGGACAGACCAATGTACTCTTCTAAGTTTTGCAATGTTTGCCCACAGAAACAGTAAATCAAAGCATAGTAAGTCAAAATAGCTAATGTATGGCGTTGTTCCACACTCAAACCCTTTAGCCTTTTGGATTGAGTACAGATTGAATGCAGTTAAAACCAAACCAAAATAGAGCTCCCTAAAGGTGGGCATCCTAAATCTGGGCTATCAATCTTCATCTCTGTATTAAGTTATTCCACTTTAAAAATTATTATCATTCACCAGAACAGAAAAACATAGTACAAAGACTTTCATGCCTTTTGGTTACTATATTTGCTTGAAATAAAGCTAAATCTTCCTGTCTCTGGACTAGAAACTCTGTTGTGCTCTTCATGCAAGTTCCCTTGACACCAACATGTTTCTGCAAAAAACCTTACTTTCACAAACTTAGACTTTTCTAATCACAGCAAAAAGAACTGATGAAGAGTTTCTGACCATTTTGTTAAATATCTGTCCCCTTGTCACGCCTAAGATATGCCTGTTGCAGAGGTTGAGTCTTCTTCATTTTCTGACAGTTTTGTAACACTTTTTTTTAAAAAAAGTACATTTCAGCCAGCTGTGATTGTGTTGCATTTTCAGAGGCTGTTTTATATTTCATGGGAAGGTATTGAACTTTCCATCAAGTCCCATGTGTTTGTCCAAACTGGTGGGAGCACTCTCTCTGCACAGCTATATCCCAAGCTGAGCTGAAGCGGTAGGTGTTGACTAGGGTATTACCTTTCTTCAGTATATGTGTTTGAAAAACATGTCTTGCAGTATTATATGGACAAGTCTAATGATATGGATACCTTTCTATGAAAAATAACATCTCTCTTTTACATGTTTTGGCTGAGAAATTTCTATATGAGGTCTTTCAACTTATCTCCCTCTGGATACCGGGCCCTCTGTCCAGTAGTTAGAGAAAGGTGGGTGACAGGCTTCGTGGTCCTTGTGGCTGTGTAGCTGCAGCACTGGAGGGGAGACAGAAAACAAAGTAATTCCCACTAAATAGACAGTATCAGGGAGGAGAAAAAAAAGGCAGGACTTTCCATTTTCTTTTAGTCATGTCCAGTAGTTTTAAGGAGAAGGTTTTGCTGCACAAAGATCTTTCTAACTAAATGGTGTTTTTTAGGGAAATTTCCAGAGATTAATTCCTTTCATTCAGTTTCTCTGGGCTTTTCCATTGCAGGGTGTATCTGGCCAGTTTTTGAAGGGCCATGACTCTCTGGTTTCATTTTGATACTATCTGCATCCAGCAGTGTAGCTGGTGAAGCTGAAAAGCATAGAAAGGTCTGAACAAAGCTACAAAAATTTTGGGGGGTGAATCATTTGTTCACCACTCAAAAAATCCATTATGGGTTGACTTTTCAAGAAAATTTTCCATAAATGTATGTTTATATGCAACAGACCACAAAGATGAAAAAATTTCAAATCAAATGAAAGAGTTTAGTGAGTCTGAAATAACTTTTTTTTTTTTTTTCCATAGTTCTTTCCATCAAGAAATAGACATGAACTTCACTTCAGGGCAATTTGAGTGTTTTTTCTCCCTTCAAGTTCACCTGGCAAACTGAAAAATTAGTTATTTGTACAGCCCTGGTTGTGAATCATCTTGACTCAGATGTGTCCCTGCTGGGGAAGACACGTTAGCCCCTGCCATCTTTACGTGGTGCTTTTGATTTTCTGCTTTTCAAGTTCACCATGATCCAGTTTGGCCTCAGATGGCCTGAAAAACATCATTTCTCAAAAAGCACTTGAACAGCTACAGGGCTTCAGGGCAGGTAAGTACCGAGATAGGTATTAGATAACCAGAACCTCCATTTCTGATCTTTCCCAGACACTAGCACATCCAAAGACTAATAAAAAAGCAGGCAGACTTCCTTTCTAGATGGAGTGATTCAGATATGGAAGTTTTGTAACATCACATAATGTTATGTTCACATATTCATTCAATTAGACCTTCTGCATAACACAGGACCTATCCCTCCATGTTAGTTTTATCATCATGCCTGTGACTTTTACTTGAATCGTAGCACAGAAATGATAGCAGTAGATGGGACCTTAGGAGGTAATCTAGTCCTATCCCTGCCCTAAGCAGAATCAGTGACACTGAATTGAATAGACTAGACTATTTCAGTTGGAAGGAACCTACAACAATCATCTAGTCCAACTGCCTGACCAATTCAGGGCTAACCAAGAGTTGAAGCATGTTGTTAAGGGCACTGTCTAAATGCCTCTTAAGCACTGACAGGCTTGGGGCATTGACCACCTCTCTAGGAAGCCTGTTTCAGTGTTTGACCATCCTCTTAGTAAATAAATGCTTCCTAATGTCTAAACCTCCCCTGAAACAGCTTTGAAACATTCCCACGTGTCCTATTACTAGATCCCAGGGAGAAGTGCTCAGCACCTTCCTCTCCACTTCCTCTTCTCAGGAAGGTCTAGAAAGCAATGAGGTCGCCCCTCAGCCTCCCTTTCTCCAAGGAACTGAAAGTGTTCCTCACAGAGATTTGTGTAAACAAGTCTGAAAAGCTCCAGTGATGGTGACTCCACAATTTCCACAAATAATTAATCTGTGATGCTTACAGCTAGAAAAGATTATTTCTCTCTCTCTCCTGTTTGGTTGTTTTTTTGGTTTGTTGGTTGGTTGGTTTTTTTGGTAAGAAATGCAGCCCAGATGTACAGTTGTTGGAGTTGTAGCACCATCAGCATGTCTAGTAGTTAGAGTAATTTTAATATTTTTAGCTCATTTTCAAGTTTGGTTTTAAAATCTTTTTCCCTACTGGATTGCATTGCTGTATCAGATTAGAGGTATCATTCCTGCAGACATCCAGAGCTGCTGCAGTCAGAGACGACTGTTCAGTCATCACTTTTTCTCTCCTACATGCCATAGGCTTTTATATTTCATGCTCTTACCCAATACTTTGCATTTAAATTAAGTATAGCTTTTATTTTGGCTAAAATATATTTTCTGGAAAGGCATCTGATTTTGTTACGAATACATCAGGAAATGGATAATCAATCATTTCCTATAGAAGTTTGTCACAGTGGTTAATTGTCGTCACTCTTTGAAAAATTGTGACCATTTTGAATTTCAGATTTCAACTTCCAGTCACCGGTTCTCATTATGCTTTTTCTCTGCCAGATGTAAGAACCCTTTAGTATCTACTACGTTCTTGTCTGGGAGTAACTATGCAGTGCAATCAAGACATTACTCATTTTTTACTTTCTAATAAACTCAATAGATGGGTCTCTAAATCTCTCATGGTCAGGTGTCTCCTTCATTCTTCAGGTCATTCTAACACTTGTTCTCTGTTGCCGTTTAAGTTGTTAATAGAGATAGGTAAAAACGGAACTCCAGGCTTCTGTAACAAGTACTGTGAGGAGGTAAAATCGAGTTATTGCTCACTGCTCCCTAGTTTGTAGCTGTGTGGATCATGGGAAAACTTGCCCTTTTTTTAGTCTTTCTGGAATTAGTAATTTCATGCTGCCTTACTTGCCCACTGTGATTCTCAAATCACTCTCCAGAATCACAGCTTTCCAGGGTCCCATCGGCTTTATTTTGTTCTCTGCCTTACAGATCACATTTGTACTGACTGCATTTTGTTCAAATGGGCTCCCTTTAACAAGTGACCCAAAATACTGTCTGTGTGAGTATTTTCTCCTCATTGTTATTTACCAGGCTGCTAATATTTGTGTCAGCCATCTGTCTGTCAGTGCTGACTTCATATTCCCTTGCAGAGCATCAGTGAAAATGCTGAATAGCACTGAGTATACTTCAAAGACCTGCAGAAAGCCAGTAAAGCATCCTCATTTGATGATGGTCTGATTGACGCAGCTGGGTTTTGAGTTATGCTAAACAGCCATGTCTTAGCCATTTAACATAAGTTTCCTTGATGTTATATAGTGTCTATCTAGTAAGTGTGTCATGCACTAAGTCTAAAGCCTTGAGAAAGCCTGCTACGTCTGTACAGTTAGCTTTTTTGCAGGCAGAACATGAAACCACTTTTATTTGAGAGGAGCTATTTTCCATAAACCCATGTTGACTGGCAGTAATTAAAACTGTGTTCTTTCATGTTTTGGCAGTTCAATCCTGTCTCAGCTTTTCCACTATTTTACCTGGGATTGATGTGAGATTAACTGCTCAATAACTCCCCTGTAATTGCACTTGATTTCCTGTTCTCCCTCTTCCCCTCCCTCTATCTCTCTCTCTCTTTTTTTTTTCCAGTCTACTACCCTGCTTCTAGTCACTTGGAATCCCTCTGATATTAAAATTTATTAAAAATTAACATTAGCAAGCCAGAGTTCTCCTCAGTCAAATATTTTAGGACCCCTGGGTGTGATTAATCCAGGCCTGCTGATTTAAAAATGTTTATCTCTACTAGATGATGTTTAACATCCTGCTTATTTCCTAATGGGCTGGAAAGTACTTATTCAGCCTTGATCTCATATAAATACCACCGTACTATTACTCTCCAAAATACCAAACAGAAACATTTCTTGAACAAGTCTGGCTTTTTGTATTGTTGTATGCAATTTTACTCTATGCAATTTGAACACTCTCCAAAAGATCCTGCTTAGCATTGCCACAGACTGATTTTTCACAATCTCTTTATTTTCCGATAGCAGTTTCTTCTACATCGTAACTCTGAACTTCAGATAGTTGCTGTATTTTTCCCATTTGTTGAATCTTCAAAATACTTTTGGTTTACCACTGAAGTAGCTGGGCCTTAGCCAGTCTGTTCTCTATGATGCTGATGGACCGACTGTAGTTTGAAAGAACTTCTGATTTTCATTCATGTTTTCCTCTCTGATTTCTTCCTCCCACTCACTGTTTCCTCATAATTTTCCTCAGCTGGAGCATGTAAGCCATCGGGAAGCACCAGCTACAATTGTAATCATTTTGTCCACTTTTAATTACAAGCTCTTAGGATAATGTCACTTTCCAGCTGTATGACTGATATACTCTTTTTAATCAGAATGAGTTGTGAAATAAGTAGTTCGTGTTGGATGTAATGTCTTTTCCTTATGTAAATGCGTAAGCGCATGTTGTCATCAGGTCACTTCCTCACTCTCATTTCGATGAACTGCATTGCATCCAGGATTAACGAGATTATTAAGATTTCTCCAGAAACATGGGGCAGATCTGGGAATCCCTGCACCGCGTTCAAGCCTGAACCTCAGCTTTTCTAGGGGATAGCAGACATCAGACTTGACTTTTCATTCTGGCTTTATCTCACATTCGGTTCATTCCTCTCTGCCTAAAGTGCTCCATATTCTGATGCCTTCCTCAGGGCTCACTGCTGCAGATGGTGTATTTATATTAACTTAAAGATTGCATTCCATCTTTCAAATGAGATTAATAAATTTTTCAGACCATTGTGGTTACCCGACCTGACCTCCTATAAACGCAGCCTATAATTCTTCACCCGGATTCCAGCATCTGGCCCTATAACTCATACTTTAAACACAGCATATCTTTTTTTAGAAATGCGTCTCGTGGACATGTAAAGCCTCTGTCACTTGTACATTTTTCCTTATTTAGAATAAAATCTAGTATCTTGACAATGTATGGACATCACAGAACCTATGGCTGTTTGTAAGTGTGTGACAGCGACATACTCCTAACTGTATTTGAGTACCTACCATCTCCCTACCTAAAAAATTAGTTTCTTTCAAGTGGATATTGTTCTAGGCATGAAACATGGGTTCTGAAAGCCACTGGGAGTTACAGATGGTTAATGAAAGATGCATGATAAAACCCAAAATAATCCATTTACCTATGGTGATGTCCTTCTTAGACACACATGCAGGGGTATGTTGACTCTCTGTATTTCTTTGATTGCTGTGTTTTACTCTTCTATAACGTCTTTCAGATGAGGATGAAGCAATAGCTACTGGAATTAGAAGGGCACTGCCATTTGCTCTGTGAAAAGAACATATCTTTTTCGTATCTATGATTAGTGTCAGAAAGCCGGAACTAGGATAGAGTGTTCAACCTCTTACCAGCACTCCTGGGTTTCACACTTATTTTTTTGTTTCATTTAATTTCTTCTTCTATGGTGAGATTTTACACTGAACCCTAATATACTTCTGCAGAATGACATTCTCCTGGGCCTATTTGAAATTCTTGATCTTTTCTGCATCTGTTTAAATCCTGCGTTCATGCACGTACAGCACAAGGTCAACCCTTTTGTTTGTTATTTTTATGGAGTTTAAAGAAAGTCCAAATACCTGACCGAGGTACCTGTCTGGTGCAGCCTTGTGACAGTTGCAAAATCTTCAGACTCTGAGAGTCACATGATTAACTGTTTCATGAGGAATACAAGAAACCACAAAATCGGTGGGTTTGCCACATAAAGGGTATGCGTTACAGCTAACGGGTATTTAGGGCTGGCTCACCACTGATCAGAATACAGAAGGTGGCGAATCCTATGATCAAAGGAAACCAGCCAAGCAATATGTTGCTGACTCATGCTCCAAACAGAGCCCCGCATACAGGGAGGTTAACAGCTTACAAACAAACCACAAAGCTCAGCTCTTCCTTAGACTTATCATCTTCAGATTCAGTCTTACCCCACAGCATGGCTAACAAGCTTCAGAGATCAAAGAATATACAAGTAGAGATGATCTGCCAAGAACATTTTGTATTATTTGTGCAGAAGTTACACTTGAGTCTGGTACCAGCACTTTGCAAGTCAATATTGAATCAAGACACCAGACTGGCGTTATTAGAGGTATCGTGCTCCTAGGGGGTTGTAGTTCATCTCAAATACAAAGCTGAGCTGCCTGTTGTGGAATTGCCTGCACTGCTGAAATCCCAAGAAGTTGCTCATGAAAGGTGTCATTTTGGCATGGCTACAGTTAGCCCTGAAATTATAATTACTTTCAATTTTTATCTTTTTTTTTTTTTTTCTTCCCGAAAGATAAACTCCCTTTAGACTTTTGAAGGGATTTTTTTATGTTTCTGCTACATTTTATTGGTGTGAATCTTTGGGGAGAGGCTGATGTCTAAAGGAAATTTATTATTAAGAACTAGCTATACTGTTTCCCAGCAGTGAGCTTGTAACTGCCACATCTTTGCCTAAACTCTATAATTGGTAATTATGTTTGTCTGACCTACATTCTTCTGTGTAATTGTAGCGAGATATGGTATTTTTCAATTCCTCAGTAAAAATGTCCACAGCAGTTGTGGAGTGTTGCTGGGCAGAAGCTTCCACCCTCAAAAGGCAATAGCATTTTTGTGGTGGAGGATGCATTTTTTTTAACGTATGTAGCATTAGGATCCTATGGGGGTAAAAGCAATGTAGAAATAAGTTAGATATAATGACATGATTTTTCAGAACCTAGGAAACTAATGGTCAATTAAATCCCAGTGGAGGGTGCGTATTAGCTTCCTAATTTGTTTTGGACCTATGACTGGAACGTGTACGCACATGCTATTCAGTCCAGAGCATTCATGTGAAAGATCCTTTGGGTAATTTAGCAGCTACAAATGGCACTTCCACTTAAAATTGTTATTGTGTTGTGTTTCTGCACCAATTGAGTCTTCAGTAACAGATCTGATGATCAGGTTAGAAAATTGTCTCTCTCCTGCTGATTTTATCATCTGAAAAAGGAAAATTCAGATTCCTTCTGAGGTTCTTCAGAGGATAAAAAGCTTTCCTTTCCACTTAACAAATAATTTTTGATTTTCCATAAATAATATGAGAAATACCTTCCCTACTGCTTCGCCTCAGAAGTTTTCAAAATTTTGCACCCATGAAGACTGGAGGATCTAGCGGATCGTTAGCATTTCCCAGTATGTGGACTAGATAATCTGACCACAAACCTTGTTTCTGAGCCTTTCACTCTCTGGCTTATTGACCCAAAAGTTTTTCATCTGTTCCTTGGGGGCTACTGAGAATTCTGATATTTTCTCCATCTGTTTCTTGAAATTTCCCCTGTGAGCACTCGGCATGTTTCCCTGTTCCTTCCAGATGACCCTCTCTTGCTGTTCCCACTGGGTGTCATAAACTCCATGACTACTTCCAAGAAATGTTAAGGTGAGTCGCATTTTATTTATTGTGCTGAGTAATGCCATTAACACGTTTCAAATTGATCCATCAAAGAAGTCAGCCTGGAGAGCCTGCTCAGTGGCAACTTCAGGTCAAATATTTAGGTGGGGCAATGCTGTTCACCTGAGCACTACACGAAGCTGTTATTGAAGTATATTGCCTAAAATACCCCTCTGGGCTCTGCTGGAGATGCTGGCCTATTCCATGAATTTGACCAGCTGCTTCTTTTAGAGTCCCCTTCTGAAATGTGTACACAGGACAGTGAAATTGCTGTCCCGCTGGATCATTCATCTGGAAGATACATTATTAATAAGGAGCGATAGATTTCCCATTGAATTGGGACAAAGGTATGTTTATTTTATCGGTGTTTTGTTTTCTCATTTATTGAGCCCAGCCCTGAGCAAAGCCTGGCTGAGACTGGATCTTGCTTTAGGGGAAGCTCACACTATTGACACTTCCAATGGCTGCAATGAATGTTGGCAAAAGCAGTCCCTTCGTCTGAGGGAGACCAAAGTAGTAAAAAAAAAAAACAGGATCAGATATTCCCTGTGATGCATTAGAGATATGAGGGCTGCTGTCTGGAGCTTCTCAGAAATTGCTTTTTGGTCCTCAAGCTGTCTATGGGGAACAAGGAACAGCTATTTGTTTCCTAAAACCCCCAAATAGATTCATTTAAAAAAACACAGTCTTTGTACTAAACCTATTTCTCCTTATGTACTTTACCACGCAGCTTCACTGAAACTGTGTTGTGGGTTCTTATTGATTCTGTTCTCTTCCAGCTGTGCATCCTCTTTGGGCTGCACATACCACGATGTTTCATGGTCTGTACTTTGGGAGAAGGGGAAGCAGCCCCTAACAGGAGTCCCAGCCACAGAAGTGCTGGGCAAGCAGGAAGCCTGGCACATGGGGAGAATGGGAAGAACAAGACCACAGAATGACAGTGTCCCTGGTTACCAGGGAAACACTCCTAAATTGGAGTGCTTTTTATTTCAATCAGAATATTTGTTTTCATTTGAAATGTTTTTATAAGGGTTCTGTTTTTCGATTAAAAAAAAATATTTTTCAGGGTAAAATCTGTTTTTAAAGTCTTAACGTTTTTTTAATCAGTCTTTTTAATATACAGATTAGATTTTTAAAAAAATATGGTAAGTTAAGTCATCATCATCTTTTCATAAACACTTAACCTTGTACATAACTTCACAGAAATACAGACACCATTGATGGAGCTGGAGGGACTTAGAGGGGTCCACTGGTACAGAACAGGATCAGCTACATTTGAATTTCCCCCAACAGATATTTATTTAATATGCTTGTAGAGAAGTTCCCATTGTGGATATTCCCCAGTCATCTTAGGTGATCTTACAGTTTCCCTACCCCTACAGTTAGTAAGTTTTCTCCAATATCAATCTACATTTTTGCCACAATTTTAAAGAAGATAAACACAAATTTTGACTTTACTCTGTAAAGCAATCTTTTGCATGCTTGCCAACTATCAGGTATCCCCAGCCTCTTCCAAATACAGTAATGTCAATATTACTTTCTTGGTCAGAGGTCTATAATCCATGACCTTTCATGTTTATTCTCTTCAGATTCTGTATCTTTCTTGAAGTGTCATGCCCACAGCCTACATGAATGGTTTTATCCCAGCATGCACGTTTCTGATTGCAGAAAGGATCCTCCTTTTTAAGCAATATCTGCATCTTTTCCTTTGAGCTGAACAGATATCTCACTATATCCAAAACTGTGTGTTTAAACATATTTTACCCTTCATGCCTATATAACAACAATATTTTGACAATGTAATTCGTCAGTAGCATCCTCCTGTTAAGAGCTATCATCTATAATCTGAAGAAGTGATACAAATCTTAAGTACTCATAACCCTCTTGACTTGTTCATCGAAGATGATCTTACGTAGCCTTCACACCTGCCATTTCTCTGGCATTTTCCTCCACAGTATCCATTTGATGCTCATTAGGTTTTCAAGTTATTTTCCCAGCTTTTTAACTATGTGTGCAATCTTGTATTCTAAATAGGGTTGTTTATGCCCCATGTGTTTCAGTGAGTATTTTGGTAACAGTACACATGCAGGCGATATATTTGTCCTACACATCTTTGTCCCAGCATTCTGCAGTTCCTTCCCACTCGTGCCTGAAAATTGGAGTACACTGTTTTTTTCCTTCAACTCATCATTGTTGTTGTATTTTTTTTACCCTCTAGCATTTTTAGAACATAACATATTTTCATGTAAGTAGTGTTAATTATGTAACATCAATTTATCTCAGATAAGATCTTTTATTTTTGTTGCAATTTGGCAATTAGAATGCAGAAAATTTCAGGCTTTGAACCCTGCCTTTTATGTCAAGTTGTCTGCCCACAACTGATGAGTCTAAGTATCTTATGCGCCTCAGAAAAGGAAGTGAAAAAAGTACCATCTGCAAATTTATTGGGAATTTAAATATCTTGGAGGTATGGCTGAAGGAATAACTCATGGAATAGTCAAAGTGTTGCTCTGTAGTAGTGACCACAGAATACTTCTGTTCAGTACTGTAAGGACCGTTATCAACAGGCATCAAGAACAAAAGCGGATCTTGCTTCAGACACGTCAGAATAACTGGCCAGTGTCTGATGGGCAGAGAATTGTATGCAGGGGACCTAAATGAATCTTTTTTGCTCATGCATCACAATTTACTGGTGTTCTTTGAAGGGGTCAGCAAGCATGTGGGTAAGGGAAAGCCAATTCATATAGACTACCTGGATGTCTAAAAACTATTTATAGTGCTTTTGTGGGAACTGAGTAATGGTCAGAGAAGAGGAAAGGCTACTGCATGAACTAAGAGAGATTAAAATGTGTAAAATAGAAAAGTAAATAGCAAATCTCACAGTGGACTACTACAGGGATCTGTTTTGACCTCTGATCCAACACTGAGCTTATAACCACTCTTAAGTTCTATTTGGTCGATGCACTATGGGCTTGATCCAGGACTTTTGACTGGATGGTAAGTCTGACTTCATGTGTCCTAAATATGTTGATTCCACACCAACTCCTTTAAAGGGACTTCACCTTTTTTTGTTAGGGACCCGAAACTAGTGAGGACTGGGTGTTGTATCATCTTTAGGACATGGATGTCGCATTAAGAGACCTTGCTGCAGTGTCACAGAGCAAGCATGCTAGGCTTCCCAGTACTGGTGGTCTTCCCATGGGAGGAGCTGTAGTGCTCTGCTTTAGTCTTTTAATCTTATGGAAAGCATCTCTTAGATATTAATCTGTCTCTTACCATCCCCCAGGGTACCTTAGTGACACAGAATTATCACAATTATGGATCCTAATTTAAGTATTTTTTCCATGTTGGTAGAACACTAAATTCCATGTTCTCTATGAACTGCCATGGTGCTTCTGGGCTATGGAGGATATTCCTCACTCTGGTGTATCTATCACTGACAGATTCGACTGTTCTCATCAATCGATCAGCTGACAAATAGACTGTATTGCCTTGAACGTCAGAGTAGATTTTTCTAACTAGGTCTAGATACTGAGCATATGCAGGAGCCAGAATAGCAGTTGCCTGCCTTTATTTCATCCTCCTCCTCTGACAAAGCTAAACTAGCTGATGTTCCCTGCCCAAGATGATCTTTCAGGCCTTTTAGCATCCTCTATTCAAACAACTTCTAATGCTCTGAAAGAGAAATTGTAGACCCTTCAAGCCTGCTGGGTGGGGATGATGGAGAGGAATGACCCCAGGTGGGTAGACACTTGTGCATATGTGACTCAAAGGATATCATGTATTTCCAAGGCATATATCCTCTAGACAACTTCAAATATATACCTTTCTGACCTCAGATGTCCATAGATAAGCATTCTTGTGATGCTCTAGGCTGTTCATCTAAAAAGAAGTGTAACTTCATCAGAGTCGACTAAAGAAGAGTCTGCTGTTGTTTTAAATGGGCTAGCATTGCTGGCTCTCTGCTGATTTGCAGAAGAGCTTCCCGGTGTACACAAAGTCCTAATGACACAAAGTCCTGATGACCCTCACTCTTACGCCCTAGCAGTGGCAAATGCTGCTCAGCATGGCAAGAAGGCAAGTTTTTGTTTTGGGACCTGCATGAGTTGGAGAGGAGGACATTTCCCAGGGATACACAGTGCTGAAGGACATGAGTGCACTTTCACTGGGTACTGCAGTGCTGTGAAGAACATACCTATTTGGTATGTTTTCCTCATATAGCCAGGTTTAAATCAGTCACTAGATTTGTGCTGAGGGAAGACTATTTCTACAGCAGGTACCAACATCTGTCTCTCTTCTTCCTATTGTTTTGTCCTTTTCTGCAACACGGGGCACAGTCCATTTCCCAAGGACTGTATGTCACAGAGCTTGTCTACTTTATCCACCTGTATTAACTGGTCAAACAACAGTTATCAACAATACTGGTCTAAGTTCACCTACACATTTTCACCCACAAACACCTGTGAGTCACAGTGTCCCACCCCCCACCCCCAAATGGCTATGTCATTAGTTTATCCTATTCTTGTCCTCTTGCATAGTTCAGGCTCTGAAGCTTTTGATCTTTGATGCTGAAAGTCTAAAATGGATATTGAGAACTGTTTTGTGATTAGAGATGTCTAGGGCTGGGGGGAAGGTAAAAGAAGAATATGTATTTCTTTCCTTACTAACCGTTCATATATGGCAGCAGGGACTATAGAGACCTGGTCCTGATGACCCAGCTAGACTGTTCCAATTCTGTTTTTCCTCTCTCTTGAAGGACGGTGGTTCTTCGGCAAAAGGTAAATAACCCTGTTTCCTCTGACCCAGAAATACTTATATGAGTCATAATGTTCTAAATGTGCTTGTCGGTGTAAAACTACATGCCGACGCGAAATTCTTCTTTGGGTTTCAAGGTTGTTTCAGAACAAAGCGGATTTTAATTCTTCACAAATGGTTTGCTTCATTGTGCTTAGAACTGGGGATGAAGTAACCTGTAAGTGATTTGATCAACATGGAGCAACTATATGACTTCTGATCTTGTAACTAAACCCTAGTGAGGAAAGAAACAGGAGATGAGAAGAAGAGAGGGCAGAGATTTAAGCAATTCTGACAAGGACAGAAAAGAAATCAGTGCTTCTAGAGAGTCTCTGTCTCCTAAATTTTTCTGTAGTGTCTACTGGACCATCCGTAATCCCCACAGAGCAGGATTTTCAGAACTATTGGAGAGGCCATAGAGACTTGAAGTCTTTTATAAGAGATTCCCCCTCAAATACCTTAATGTTATTCAGCATAAGGTTATTCTGACCCAGTTAGGCAAAGGGAGCTAACCTTCTAATGAACTCAGGTGGACAAAACACTATAACTAAAACTTGCTCTTAAAACTTAAAAGTTCCTCGAAACAAACTCCTTTCTGAGTGGAAGAGGAGCAGGAGAGAAGGGGCAAACAAAACTGAAAAATTGTGGGGAATATGAGAATTATATAGGGCCAATAATGAGTTTATCAAAAAGAAGAGCTGGCTAAAAGCTGTAGGAGGACAGTGACAGCTTTGCCAGGTTTTCTTGCATTTTTTTATCACTATTTTAAAGCTTCACAAAAATGATCTGTTCTATAGAAATAATGCTCTGAGATACTTTAAAATATATGGTAGCCAGAAAAGCCTCTTGCAACTCTAGAAGTGTTGCTTTCTCTCTCTGGAGAAACTGTAACTCTGCAGGTCTCAGGTGAAATCCCCTTGCAAGTTTTTTTGTTAAACAGTACAGTCTAACATGGGCATTACAGAGTTGTGAGATGTTTAGCTAAGTTTGACAGCCCAGATCTGAACCTTGGGTGACTGCAGAAGGGAGAGTAAAGGCAGTGAATGGCACTGTCATAGTCATGCAGCAGGTATTTAAGGTAGTGCTATGGAATGTGACTCTTTTGCCTTGTGCTCCCCTTTGTAAATAAAGTGATGAAGACAAGAATTCCTCATCCTGCTGCAGATCTAATGTCGACTTACGACTACAGGTAAGCAAAGTGCAAGGCAATATCTGGTGCACCAAGAAATTAAGACTGAATGAACACCTGGATCATGACAGACCTCAACAATCACAAGCAACCATGTTAATATACATCAGCGTTTTAAGGGTCTATATATGCCTCTTTCTCCTGTATAGAAATCCACATCATGGGACATAAAATACTATAAGAAACTTAAGAGCAATAGTAAAAGATGAAAATAAAACTATAATATATTGCAGGATAAGAGCAAGAAAGAGACAGTTCTGCTGATGTCCAAGGTCTCTGTGATAGCTAGAAATCTCTGTCAGAGAAAGCTCACCAACAGCTACTAGAAAGCAGATTACAGTCCAGGGTACAGAGAAGGTGAGGGGGGAACCCGATGGCACCTCTCCCAAAGAGGTTCTCTCCACATCCAAATCTGGTTGGCTGTGTGCATGAATACCCTGACTATGCACCAGATTTAGTGGTTGGGAAGACAGGGGTATGGGATGTAGTGATCTGCTCCAGGCATGAAGCAGAGACATGAGGAGATCCCAGTTCCCATCTCTTGTACTGATTTTTTGCAATGGTAAATTCAAGAAGAAAAGAGAAAAACTTTGATCACAGAGAGCTGTGATTTTGTTCACACCTGAGCGTGCAGGGATCTGGGTTTTACTATGGTGAAATGATCATTAACAAAGATGTTTTTGAGCTCAGATAAGGTCAAACAGAAGGGCTGGAAGCAGTGACAGCAGTGTGAAATTTGGGGGTTTTTTGCCTTGTGACTGTTTTTGCACACACTGTAACTGCTGTATATTGGTGCCATCTACTGCCTGGCCTGTGGCTGTCCCTTTCTGGGCCTCCATGAGCATCACCAGAGCTATGTGTGGCAAAAGGGCAACACAGGTAGGAAAAATTCTACAATTCTCTGTTGATGCCCTGGCATGAGAAGAAAAATTGTAACTATCTGTCATGATGATAGCAGCACTGATTTAATGAGAACAGACCTGTTAACCAGAAATACAGCTTACTGGCTTTGGAGTTAGAACAGAAACCATGGGTGAGCATCCCTTTGGCCTGGAGGAAACAACAGGGAATCAATTGCATTCCTTAACTACGCCCATGTGCTATGGCATGGTAAGTCTCATCTGATCCCATAGCAAACACCACCAGCAGTGAGACAGTACCCCCGACAGACAGGGAAGGAGGTGCTGCATTGCAAAAGGCTGATGGTATATGGCTGCTTCCCCAGTGTCAAAGCAGAGGCTCATGTGGCAGGAGCCAGACACCAGAGGATAGTCCCCAGCTCACACCCCACAACTGCTGTGGTTGTCATGAGCATCAGGCAGCTCTGCACCTCTGAAACCCCTCTTTGCGTGCCAGGGCTTCTCTGTAGTTCATGTCTCTTTTAATGTCATTACAATAACCCGCTCGTAAAGCTTTCGTAGTGATCCCTTAAGCTGCTGTTCATGGCTGCTGTGAAATGAACACGTGTGAAGGATGTCTTGATCTACTGGACTGAGCTGTACAGCACAGTGCACATCATTACAGTTAACTTGACTGAGGCTGTTCCAGAAAACATTGTGTGGACGGGAGGTGGGAGAATGTTGTTTAAATGTGAAAAAGAAGGAGTTTCTGTTTGTACATATGGTTATGCTATCAGGGGACTGAATAATGACTAGACAGCTCCTCAGATATGTTGCCTACTTAAGTAGCCACAGAAATTGTAAAACCTCTTTTAATCTAGCACAATTATTCAGAATAAACTTTAGTAATATACGCATGTATATCGAGTTGATCTACAGGATCCTTGTTAAGAGCCTGCACACTGCCTCACATTCAGCTATAGCAGTGTCTTCAATGAGTAATGGCATCTAACAAAAAATCCAAAAAATATGACAAGGGCAGAGGGAAGCAGAAGGAAAAGTTAAAATGTCCCAGAGGAAGAAGGGTCTGACATAAACAAATGGAAATTCAGCAGGGTGTGCTTTGTGCCTTGTATCCTCAGAAAAACCTAAGGAGGAACACTTCATAAAATTAAAGGACAGTAAATTTAAAATCTGAAAAGAAATGTCTTTACTTCACATATTGCTGATGTAACTCACTGTCCAAAGAATTGGCTGAGAGGGAGAGGTTATGACTGATGGCCAAATGACTTTGACACTCAGGAGCACACTGTAGCATCCAGCTCCTGAGGAGCTGGTTGGGCTAGTAATGGTGTGCCCTTCAGGTGGGACAGCTGAAGGGACCAGGAGAGGGACCTGGCATCCTTCCCTCAGAGACCAGGAATAGGGTTAATGTTCCTCTCAATCCATGGCATTTGTTGTTCTTAAGAGCTGTCAAACTGAGTATTTACAAGGTCCTTAGCACCGCTGTGGTCAAGGATTTTATCATATTCAATATACTGTGCCCTCTTTGTGAGTGTGCTCTCCTCCTTTTACAGGCATTAGCAGCCAAAATCCTGAATCCCAAGTTTATGACGAGCCACCAAGTCAGCACCCAAGAAACAAGAGCGGTGGCAGCAGCACAAGCAAATGCCACCTTCCAACAGAAGACCTGCCCAGAGGAAAAGGGAGAAGAGTGCTTGAAGACAGACACAGTGTTTTCCTGACTCACAGTTCAAGGTGAAGTCTCATTTAATGACACAGGTCTCCATGTTTACTTTGTCTCAAGAGATTGTCTCAAATGTTTTCAACCTGTGGGTAAATGCTGACTTTTCTAATGTGTCATTCTGAAGCCCTGCTTAATCATTATGATTACAAGGTAGTAAACTCATAGCCAAAGGTTCTTTTAAGTGCTTATGGAGAGCCTGGGTTCAAAAGGATCTGTCTCACTTTCTCTACTCAGTTTCCTCTACTTCAAAAGAAGATCAATATTAATCATAAATATCCCAAAGCCAATTCCTGTCCATGGTTAAAATATTTTATATAAAAGATTGTATATTTTTGTTATTATGGAAATTACCATTTAAAAAAAAAACCAAAACAACCCACAAATAGAAGGGGATTTATTCTCCTTTTAAGAGGGAAATTCTTTAGAAAGTACTCAAGATAACCTTTCTCGATAATTCAGTTTTATACAAATTTAACATAAACTCTTTCTGAGAATATGAGAATAAAGAAAGAACATTTTCTCAGAGCTGTGTATCAGTGGAGACTGCCTTTCAGAAGAAGAAACTTGAGTTTCCCACTGGGAGCTGATCCCACACATGACTTTCAGGAAGACCAGCCGTGGCCACCAACAGATACACCATCAGAGCCAAACGTAAGCATTTGGGGGAATGTGATCTGACAAGCAGCTGCCACTGCTGAAAACTTTCTTTGTAGACCCTGACATCTGGCTTCTTCAGCTGCCAAGCTTGGCCTCCTCCAGGGTGCCACAGGAGACAAGTCACTGCAGCAGGTAGGAAACTGGGAGGACAAAGATCACAATTTGATATGACCGGGAGGTAGGAGTCAAGGTTGTGTGGATGTAAGGCACTCATTTGCAAGCCCTTTGTGACTTCTTTTATTTTCTACTTGTTTGCTCACGACTTTGCAGTTCTAGATGCATAAATTATAGTAGTGGAAGAAGAGAAAGGTGAAAGAAAAGAATGGAAAAGCTTGCACTAGAACTTTTAATCTATGTCCGCATGTTCAAAAGGTTGGGATAATTGTGGCTTCAAACCAAAGCCCCAGATCCAAGTGCCTCGCTACATCTGAAAAGAACATGCACGGCAATATTGAAAGCGTCAGCAGAAAGAAGTAAGATGGGGCAAGTAGTCATGCATTAGTGATACCTAAGTGTTAGACAGTGAGGATGAAAATGAAGGTTGACAGGGTGGTGGTCTCTTGAGTGACCCTGGATATTTGGGACCTGGTCACTTGAGACTCACCCAAGCTTGACATGTCATGGCAATGTTCAGGTCTGTGTCTGGAGCTCAGCTCCCTACTGGTGTACAGGTTTTTCGTTTGATGCACAGAGCACCAGCACTTCAATCCTTTTTCCAGTGCAGGTGAGACCAGGCCAAGGCTTTTTCAGATACTGAATAAGCCAAGATTTCATTTCAAGAGGTGGTCACTTGAGATCTGAAAGGTGAGACAGGGTGAAGGGAAGTTCATGTTGTTATGCTAGGTGTGACTACATTGTCACGGTGAAAACAAGGTGTTTGTTTTCCATGGCTTGCCAACAGCTGGCTGTACAGGGAGGGAGGAAAAGACCAAGATGAGTCACTCTGAAAGCAGGGTTTCTCACTCCTTTCTCTGAAGTATCTGGTCCCACTGTGGGAGACAGGCTAGGTCACTGGTTTCAGTGAGGATAGCACTTCGTATTGCCTCTTGGCACTGTGCAAATATTTGTTTCCCAAAAAGTTTAAATGATTCTTTGCTGTACAGTAATATTTGCATATAATTGACTGAACTGCTTTGTTTAAAACTTGGCTCCTACTAGACCTCAGTGAGGAGGAAAAGAAATTGCCCGAGTTTAAATGCTCCCCTGCTTATAATCCAAACACTGCAGCATGAGATCTGGGAAGTGAACCTGACTACAAGCCAGCTCCTCACAAATGTGAAACAAATGTCAACCTTTCGTTATCCAAGACAAAATGTAAAGCAAACAATTACAGAGGCAATTCACTTTTTAACCTATGTCATTGAAGGGTGGAGGTATTCCTAACAATGCAGAAGAGTGTCTTTACCATAAATATTTTAGCTTATGGGTCTTTAGCAAAAATCTGTAATAGCCAGTATACATACTTATCACCAGAATTTATTAAAGGTTAAGCAGTACCTTTTAAAATCTACCACGAGATGGCAGAGTTGGACTTAGAACGATTACATTTTTGTGTAAACGAATGACAGAAACTTCATTCCATAAAAATGTTTTTGCGTCCTGCAGAGAACAAACAAAAGCCAGTCATTAAAGAAACATCTTCCCATGGCATAGAACTGCACATCTGTATAAAAACAATAGCGGCAAACAAACTAACTGGCTCTGTCAAGACCTTAAGTCAGACACAGAAATGTGGGCTCCCTTCCGAATACCCCTGGCCACAGTGGAGGGAATTACCTGGATCATGACATATAAGAGAACCGAGGAGTGATTTAGTGGTACCTCTATTTTTTTCCAGGGTCAGGCAAAGCAAAAAGCTAGCCAACAGCAGCTGATAGCTGATTTCCAAAGATGCCAGAAATGCATGTGATGGCCCACAGCTAACAGCCAATGTTACTGTTAAGCTTCCATGAATACATTCACCATAAAGAGAAAGTTGAACACTTCCTGGAAAGTGCTGACCCTTAGAGATTGTCCCTGTTAAGCAGATCCCTTCAAAAATAGTGTCTTCCCACAGCTACAGTGGTGTTTCCCACACAGTGAAGTCGCTGTCTTGAGGGGTATCCTGAGAATCAGATTTCCTGTGCTTCAAAATGGTCACATGATCCCCAGCACGCTGATCACCAACGCGTTGTTCACCAGGTCCCTGCTATTTCTGCATGCCAAAGTAAGGTAGGGACAGGGTGTGTGGAAGTGATGGAGATACTTCACTAGTAGGAAAGAAGTTAGCAACATCTACCCAGGTCTGCTGACAGTAGAACAATACAGGCTGCTATGGGGAAATCCGACTCTGTACACCTTAGGACTGCTCTGAAACCATGTGCAGTTTCCCTTAGCTGTGTGAAATTCTGTTGTTGGATAGCTAGAAGATAACTTAGGCCATGCTCAGTTACCACGTCGATGGGATGGGATATGATGACTTTTAATAAACTTCTGGCCAGTTATATTGTAAACATGCAAGCACACATCCACACACACAAGTAATGTTGTGAGCACCATACGTGGTACAAATACTTTATACATATATGTTTAAATTTCTGACCAGATACACTGTTCTTTGGAGACTGAAGTCCCAATCTAGGGTTATTTATCCACAGGTAGCCTTGCTTGTGCATCTCCTATCTTTCTCAAATAGCTCATTCCAATCTTCCCAGGTTTTGGGAATTTTTTTTAGCACTTTCAGCGCCTGGTTGAGTGCGATTTTCACTTTTCCACTAGATGGCAGATTGTCATATTTGAAATACTCGTTCGTGTCTGTTAATGAGCAGTGTCTACTCACCAGCTTTGTAGTTGAACTGTTTCATGTACAAAGAAAACATTAAAACCAGAATAGATGTGGTGATGTGCTCTTCAGCAATTTGTTTAAAATTTGACAAGTTTGTTTGCTTATTTATAGAGCTTACTATACATCAGCCTGACATTTCGGTACATATGCGTGCTTCCTGAGAGCATCAGATGTAAGCGCTTTGCAGCATCAAGTACCTGTACAGCTACTTCGAGCCTATTCAGAAAGCAGTGTGTTGGCCAAACCACTTTTGTAGAGATCTAGGACATGTGTGCTGTGGCTTTCTGGGATTTCTGGACATAGGGCATCTCAAAAAGTCCAGCACTATGACATAAAACAATTTTTTTCCTTCCTGAACCTTAAAGGAATTTAACCCACTTTCTAAGAGCTGATAGCTCTCCTGGTTGTATATTGCAGAGTTTTTCAGTGCCCTTTTCCCTTGCAAGTGGTGAGCTTCCTTCGTTAGAGCAGGTCCAGGTCTTCAAAAAGTGCCAGTGATAAAATCTGCATTCTTGATGCCTCTGTACTTGTGTGACGTTCTCCAGGCCTCAGTTCTGGCTTCAAACTCTACTACAGCTACCAATTTTTCCTGTTCCACTCAAATCCGTAAATTGTTACAGACCCCTGGAACAATGACCTTGAGTCACAGGACTATTGACCTGGGTCCAGGTTTTCTTCTCTGGAATTTGTTATTTAGAACCTTAAGAAATTCTGTGGATGGGCTTGTGCTAGTGTCATTCAGTGAGTTTAATGGATTTGTTCCCGCTTTACTTTGGTGTAAGAGAAATCAGAGTCGGTCCCATGGATTTCTCCCCTACCAATAACTGAGTTTGCTATAGTGCTCTCCTGACTTCGCAGTCAGTGCCGAGGAAGTAGATTAGCTGTTTCAGTGTCAAGGCCTCTCCGTCTAAAACCACAACACAGAAGACTTCACATGCCCAGCTCAAGCAGCGGTGGGAATTTGAGCTCCATTAGTCGTGAAGCAGCCACTGGCAGCTGAAATTTCACTTCTGAAGGAAGATGTGTGAGCTTTGCATACAAAAGCAAATAACAAATTACAAGTGGAAGTGTCAGGTTTGTCACGTGCTGTTGCCTCCGCAATGGGGGCCTTTTAACAGCCCCAGGGAGGTGCGATGTACTCACACCTATCTGTATCTGTTTTCCTAAGTCCAGTGCAAGTCTTTCAAACTTTCACTTGGGAGGATCAGTGTTTCCTAATAGGTTTTCAAAGGCTTGGAGCAATCTCCCACTTTCCTGTGACCTAGGTAAGGACCCTGGCATCTTGCAGTGCTAAATGGAGCCTATTACAGCTGGACTGACCCATTGGACTGTGGCAATGTCAGGCAAACAACGGTTACCCAACCCTTTTTTGGTTTTTTTTTTTTTTTTTTACAAAGGATGCCCGGAGGTGGCCGTGTCCTGGAAGGTGATGATCTCTCTTCTTCACACATTTAATTTGAATGATTCCTGTCGTAGTGCATTAGCACTGATTGGACATAATAATCAGGACAAACCTGCTGCCCTGTGCTGCTGGGAGCTTCCTTATCCCTGTTACATGGTAATCTTTTCCATGCACTTTTGTAGATGTCAAGCTGCCAAAGCAATTCTCTGGGTTTGTTTGTTTGTTCTTTCTCTGCCCCAGGATCCTACTAGTTTGTTAATATAAAAGGTGGATTTACAGATCCATCTCTTAGGGAGGGTTTGGCTCCTCAGAGAGCTGTACAAGTCCAGCAAATACAGCCGTGTGGAAATTCTTCATTTTCCCCAGATGTAGCCATTCCTTCAGGCTCACAGCCTGTTTCAAGCCCATTCTCATTTGTGTCCATCTGTAACGTGCTGCAAGAGTCTTTTGTTGCCAAATATTGTTTTGACTACACACAAACAGAAGATCCCTAGAAACTATCTGAATTGATCTAATGGAAATCTGAAGACCTACGGCAATGAAAAGACCGGTTATACGGCAGTGACAGGTTTTCTGTGCCTAAAAATCTTGTGATTAGAAGTCCCATACTTCACAGACTGCAGAAAAGGGAGCTTTATATCATTTCCAGCTCACTAATAGTGTTGCCAACTCTCATGATTTTATCATGAGTCTCATGATATTCTTCTCAAAAGCTTAGTTTCTGGAGTCAGGCAATTACATGAGAATCTTTCTCTCTCTTTCTCTCTTTTTTTAACATTCTTTTCTTAGCAGCAAGTTTCTAGTCCTGCTGCTTCCAAGGGGGGAAAAAAAGGAAAGAAAAAAAAAAAGAAAAAGTTTTAAAACATGACCAGGGTTTTTCCTGAGGACTCAAAAAACCCAAGAATGCAAACCAAAAGAGGTACATAGATATCACTCTTTGCTTGTTTCTTTTTAATCTTGTGGGTTTTTTAAAGTCAACCTCGTGCCCGACTCACGATTTTGAATGCTTGGTCTTGGCAACATTATTTTGACAGACCTAATACGTATGTGTAGCACTGGAAGCCTTGTTGTGGCATTTATTTTTAGAAAATCTATTTTAGCTCATTTGGCACATTCTTTACAGCTCCATCTACCTTGTGTAGTTAGACTCATGGGGCCAGATCCTTCACTGGAGCAAATTAGAGCAAGACCAGTGATTTAAACCATCTGGAGATCTAGCC
Source organism: Leptosomus discolor (assembly GCF_034619465.1). Lineage (NCBI taxonomy): Eukaryota > Metazoa > Chordata > Aves > Leptosomiformes > Leptosomidae > Leptosomus > Leptosomus discolor. The sequence goes on along the minus strand of NC_141395.1, from coordinate 13,989,277 downwards.
CATGGTGCAGTCATCTGGCTTTACTGGCAAAGGGATTCAAAATGTAGTCCCAATAACATTTTTTAAAACTCCATAAAATGTGCCTAAAATAGTCTCCCGTCATTCTGGAGCAGATGTGGTATACACAGAGAACACAGGATGGAAAGCTTCAGAGGGTTTTCTTGCTGCTTATCTGAGAGCATCCCCGTAGCTCACTCCATCAGATCTGCCTCTTGTGGGTTTTGTACTCTTCCCATGCGCTGCACCACAACTGAGCTGCTGCTTAAGCATGTCTGTGCTGGGTGCCATAAAATCATCTTCACGTGTGTGATTTGCACACTAGGGAGTTACCTACCGTGATTTGTTTTCTTCATAACCTTTTACCTATTGCAGTGAAACCATGCAGCTGAGCATGCATGAAGGAGCCCCTCAGAAAATAAGCCACACTCAAATCTCTTTGTGCTGGGCTCTCAAAAGTCCTCTGAGGTCAGACAAGGTCAGTGCCGCTCTGGGGTTAGATACCTCAAGGACCACAGAGGAGCTGCAGGAAGCGGTCTTGGTGACTCAGCTGATGGCAGTCCTCCCACTGGTTCAGCATCGAGATGGTGCCCCAGCATGACATGAGAAGGCAATGTTTGCTTGGACATCCTTCAAAGTGAAAGGTGGGGACTCTGACCACTTTGTTTCCAAAAGATCTCACAAATCTTTTTTTTGTAGGAACAAAAATTGGAGTGTCCTTTCTGGAGACTGAAGTGGCCAAAGAAATGTGATTGCTAATTTAAATCTAGGGAAATGTATTTAAAAAAAAATATATATAATTCATTCCCAGCTCTTCCTCCAGATGTTCTGCAGTAAGAGTCCCCACAGCATCATGCAGAGCTCCTGAATGTAACTAAACTGTTCCGCTTTGCTGGCTGCACTTCATGAGACTGAGTTTCCTTTGCTGAACTGTTACCAGTGTTTAATTAGAGTTGTTCAAAGCTGCTCTTTGACTTTAATTTCTGTGACTGTATTGTTGGCGCTGCATTAGAAGCATGTGAGCCCCTCTCCTACTATTCAGTAATTCCAGCGACAATCACCAGAGGAAATTAAACATTAGTTCTCTGAGCCTCTGTAGTACCTTCTGTTCGGCTATTTCAAGCCGCTTCATGGAAGCCAAGTGTTTTGCAGCTCACAAAAACCCTCTTCAAAGATGGTGGTAGAAAGGAGACCTCAGCAGCTCAGTTTCAAATTGTGCAACGCCCTGAACCACACTTGTGGCTGGAGCAATTTGCTCCCAGGAAAGCGTTGTAACTAGGATGGCCCATTTCCTCGGGGACAGTACCCATGCAAGACCCAGGGCTCACTGTGGTCTTCTGAACTGCAGGTTTTGTTTGTTGTGGGCTTTCTTGTGATTCTGCCTGCGTCACTCCTTGATTGATTTATTCTCCTACAATACAGTTTGGGCCCTCTACCTTTTGACCACAGGGTATACGCTGTCTCATGTTACGTCAGCTCTCCCCTTTTTCTTTTTCCATGTTTGCTTTGGGTTTTTCTCTGGACTCATCCAGAACCTGATTAAATAAATTTGTCCTGGGCAGTAAACCGTTTAGAAAAGCTGGAGAAAATGGTTATTGGCCAGAGAGCATTTGGAAAGAAACACAAAGGTGGGCTGTACGTAACATCCCCAGGAGTGTCAGAGATCCAATGCAGGCTGATGGAAAGCACTGTAATACTCCATAGACTCACTCTCGTCTTGTCATGGTCTTCGAGGCAATGCACACTTGGGGCAGTAACAGTGATGTTCTCTGAAAACCAAAGAAAAGGCTGGGCAAGCACAATCCTTCAGGGTATACCTGATTGCTTTTACCATTAATATTCTTTTGTGGTCAGAAGGGGAAAACGTAATTTAGTGGCATAAGAAAATGTTGGCCGGCTTAAATATGTTCAAGTCAGAATATTGTACATTTTTCAGACAAGTTGTGGGAGTTGTGTTGAGAGAAGTCTCAGGATGGGGCAAACTGTTGGGCTGCACCAGGATCCTGTGAGTTACCAGCCCTGTTCTGGGAAGACCATATACTGCTGCTTAGGGGTGCTATGACCAAATGACAGAAGGACCTTAGACAGTATTGTTTCTGATACTTGGAATTTATTAATGTCAGGACTACTGGGCTGTATTCGGTGTTTGTCAGCATCTTGAGATGATCTTTGCAGAGAAGAATGTAGTCCTTTGCATTGATTACAATCTGCGTGGTCAGTACGGAGGTGTTCACACTGTAAGCACCTGGCTTGGGGAAGCTCAGCTCCCCTTGGGGCTGCCTGGGCGGCTGGGGGGAAGCACACCTTCTCCAAAGAGGGTTTCACAGCAACAGCCTGACTTACATGCTCAGACATGACTTGTGCACAGGTCTCTCCCTCTGCATTGATACACAGGAAATCTAGAGCAATACCCTTCTAGATTAGATGCTCAGCATGGTGCCCACATTCTCTGTCATTCTCACCATGTTACAGTTAGTTTTTAGGTTATGTCATATTGGCTCTGCCAGCTGGAATTGAGAATTTTGCAGTGATGCTAGAAGATTAATTGGCCTATTAATAGGTCATATTATCACAGAACCAGATGTATCCCACATTTTTATAGCAACATAATATCATGGTTTTTTCCGTGTCTTATGTTAAACAATTTTGTGACTGCTGATTCTGAGGAAATCAAGGATTAACAAACTATATATTAATAAACATAACCTCTCTTCTCCTTGCATGTAAGATTAATACTACAGTATAATTTCTAGGATATGTCCACTCCAAGTTTTGGAAGTCTCTAGGGATGGAATTTATTTGGTCTTGGTTTGTTTATTAGTATAAATATTGCAATTTTCATTCTGCTTTGGATAACTCTGTTTGAATCCATACGTTGGAAACAATGGATTGAAATGACTGAACGGTTAGAAGGTGGTAGAAATGCACTTCAGACTTTTGATGAAAGTTTATGTGGTGCTTGCTAGCCACCTTCTGCTGATGCCATTGTTCTAGAAATATATTAACAGATCTAAACTGTCTCAGATTATTAAATAGCTGCTGCACTTAAACCAAAGACACTTACATTGCAGTGGTGCTCAATGTGATTTTAATGTATAGAAGCTGCATGTTTATCTTGTGTGTGGCTGCATGATCTAGTATATTATCTACCACTGAGGGCTATATCCCATCTGCTTAGCCTGTAAGACATGCACAGATCACCTCCTGTATGTAAAGCCAGCAGGATTTAAGCTCTATTTTGGAAATGTTTGGGATCTTTCTGGAAGAAAGGAATGATATTAGCATTATAGAGCTGCCTATCTGTACATATTGTCCTCAAAAACAGTAACAAAGAAGAGAGAGAGAGAGAGAGAGGAGTGGTTTAGCTCTGTGGAAAGGTTTGATGCTCTGCATTTCAATGGAAATAACTTTTGTCTCTGTGGATCTGTAACTTTATAGCATTGGTTTCCTAAGTATATGTAAAAAGTATTCTGCCAGTAAACCACTTCTGTGTAGTCAATATGCATATTTATTGTTAAAACATATGCACACTGGCATCTGTCAAATGTTTTACGTTACCCAATTTCAAATGAGTAGAGTAAAATAACTGCGTTGGGCTGCAGTATACTGGTAAAATATATCTGTTTCCCTACCATACAAGGAAGTTCTGAACCTCACTAGTGATTGTGGTTCGTAACACTAAACCCTATTAAACAGGGTATAAAATCTTGCCACAGTGGTAGTCTGGGTTCTGTTCCCTTCATGAGGAGAACTGAGCAACACATTAAGTTCAGCAGAGAATCTAGAGAAAAGGGGTATCTGAGCATTAATCATTCATTGCAATGCTTCATAAAAGAAATCTCGGTGAAAACAAAAGCAGGAAACTCAACTATTCTGAGAAGCACTTTAAAGTAGCACTAGTTTCAGCTACCAGGTATTTGCACTATCAATCAAAATATATTTATTTATCCATTGAATCATATATTAAAACTCCAGGCTATGCAGAATAAGAGGCAGAAGAGAAATATTGGATGTATACATACAAAAAATACTGAAGCCTACACTTTCTGGAAATAATACATAAATGTCATTTGCTGACAGAAAAACAAATTGTTGTAAAAGGAACTCCAGAAATGACCTGACATCAGAATCACAATTTCCTGTGTCACAGGTTAGTGAGAAATTGCTTCTTTACAGCCTAACAATTCAAGGAATAATGACCTAACATTGTTCCACTGTGAATTGGGGCCAAGAGATATATTTTTGCAGGTAGCAACAAATAAGAACAAACCTTGCAAAGAACTAGAATGCATAAATCCTAAAGCACACCAGAGAATTCACCAGTTTTGACATAAGCAATCTATAAACAATATAACCGATTTGAAAAATATTAGGTATGATTGCAAACATTACTGATCTCTTCAGCAAAACCAGGCTGGACCTCTGTGGGCAGTACATAGGAGGGCTATTATTTAGGGATTTGTGGTCCTTCTGATTCCAGATGTTGATGTCACTCATTTATTCATCAAATGTAATGAAAATTCACATTGGCTTGATAGAGTTTTTAGACACATCATGCTGTTCAGCCACCAGTTTCATACATCCATGTCCACATTTTTTGCCCGTCATCATAAGATATTTGTCAAGATTTACAGTAAAGGATTGGTATTTTGCATGCCTCACAGACACCTGGCTTTCAAAGAAGGTAGGCTACCTCTGAAAATTTGAGTACTGAAAATTAGGAGTCCTTTCCAAAACTCTCAGCTTTTATACAGCTTCGGCTGCCATTCTGCGCCCTTAGAGATGTTGTCTTGAGAAAGGGGCCCTCAGTACACAAGAATTCTGAGATGTGGATGATATGGTCATATTCTTGTTTCTAAACTTTTTATTCCTTTACAGCCTCCTAAAACTAGGACTAGTGCAACAGTCCATGCTTCTGCTGAAACACCACCTAGAAGATTCGTAATTCTGCTGAAAGACTTAGAAAAAGTGGCTTACAAAAGCAAATAAGGTAAGGTGTTTTCAAACACTTTAAATACTCTGAAAATCAGGGTGGTGGAAAGAAGACTAAGCTCCGATAAAGGATTTCTTCTTGAGAAGACACTATCTATTAGCCTGAATTTGGGTCTAGGAACTGGGATTTCCTTTCCAGGTTTATCAGGGAGTCTTTATCCGGCCTTGGATGAGACAAGCGTTAGATATCTTAATTAATGCTTATAGAATCATAAAGCTTAAATGGATAAAGTTTTTTTGGCTGGGGGAAAGCGCAAAATTTTATTAGAATCACTGGTCACTGTAGATCACGTTTCAGCAGTCCAACCTCAGGGAAAATCAGTGCAAACTATTCATCTGTGTATATACACTGATAGACATGCAATATCGTACAATGTGTAAAGCACCAGATTATACATTGTGTATTGACAGGGAGTTCTGTTTTTCTGCAAAACCCAACAAATTTTCTCTGCCTGGAGTGAATGAAAAGTCTTCTCCTTAGTTTTCCCTAGTGAAAGATAAATACCGCTTCAAACAAATGTTGTTAACTTCGTATCAATGGCCAAGTTTTGCTTTCTGTGTGTTATCAACTCCAGTCGTTTGCAGTTCTTCACACAATGCCATGTGCAGGTACTCCAGTTACTATTTTCTGCAACCCACCTCCTGCTCTCCTCTCCTCCCTCTAAGGAGACAACACACTTCAAGTAACCCAATCAACCGTGGACAATAAAATTGCTATCTGGCTCCTCATCAAATCAAGCATTTTGCTGGGGACAGATAAAGTCCAGAAGGAGCCCCATGAGGCTGGTGTGCTGCCCTTCTCCTTTCTCAAACCCCCCCAGCTAGGCAGAGTCCTGTAGCCCATCCAGTAGCTGGCAGAAGGGGCTGCAGTTAGAGGGACAGGGAGAAGAGGAATAAAGAACGAGAAGCTGCAAAGGATGATGAGAAAAGACTGTCCCTCAGAAGCTGTGCATTTTGTTTTCACATCCACAACAAAAAGCAATGCTTCTGCAGTGTCACTTATTTTCCTTTACTCACATAAGCACAATGTACTGCTTATTTTCTACAACTGGAAACACCATGAGAGGCATAGACCCGAACCCAGCTTTTCATGTTAAACTTCCTGCAGTTTGGGTGCTGGAGCTGGGAGTTCCTACCCTTAGAGCAAAACGTACTTTTTTTCAAATCTGAATGGGAGAAGGGAACAATCACTGTTCAAGGACAGGCTGGGTCTCGCAAGAGCAGCAGCAAGTGAGACACTTCTTGAAAACTGTGAAGACATGAGGGGCTCTGTTCATTTTGAAGAAGCTTTTGTCCTTCTGCTAAGACAGGTAATGGATGGCACGTGTATTCCTATTCATGGTGAGTGCACGTTCAAATCGTTTGTTTGTCATTTTACAAGCACTAATTTCAGTGTATGTAGTCATGTGAATAAGGTCCTGTCTTAGCATGGCATTTCATTTTGTGTTTAAAGTTGAATAAGACCCTATATGCTCTCTGTAATGAAAGGCAGGCTTCCACGCCAGTTTTGCAGTAAATAACAGTACCACCTCCTTTGCTGATGTAGCATGGAAGCGTCCTTTCGTAATTATGGAAAAAACATAGAAAAATTTATGGCATTAGCTCAATATTCATGATCCAATATAGATGAAACCTGGCAAGAATGGATCACTCCAGTTAAAAAAAAAAAACAAACCCACAACCAAACCCCCCCCCCCAAAAACCCAAAAAGTTTTCAGGAAATTATCATGGAAGTTGCACTTTGGATATACTTTGGACAGAGGAAAAGTAAAACAAGGCTTCATCAAAATGTAGGATGCAGGAACATGGCATCTGCCTCAAGGAACTTACCACTGAAGCTTCAAACATGAGAAAACACATACGTGGAGGCAGATAGGAATCAGAGCTGCATATCATCCTGATGAGTATTGTCTCATTGTCTACCCACAGTTACAATTTCCCCCAGGAAACAGGGCTACTTTAAAAAAAAAAGAAGGGAATGTATTGTGCCAAAAAATCTTTCCCATTCTCCTAGCAAATTCTGAGCCAGCATTGCACACCACATTGTTAATTTATTAAATATCATTGCAAGTAATTATATTCTATAGATATGAGGTGCATTCAGACTCGGTGCAACTTCATTGACCTCAGAGCTGGTACAGCTGTTTAAATCAGGGCAGAACTGGTCATGTACTGCTTCCCACTTGGACTTAAACCAGACATCATAAAGATATGAGTTGCATGAAACACAATTTTAGGCCTCTATCTCCTAGTGATCATCCCACGTGTAATTATTAACTTCATTGTAGAAGAGAAGCATATTTAAATGTGATTTTTTTTCTGGTACCTTCTACCTGTGAGTATCCTTTGGAATACTCAAATGGGCCTTTCAATTTTCATGAAGATCTGTGAAGATTTATAGAAATAAATCCCATAGACATGAACAGAACAGAATGGAGCATCCCCCATTGGATTTCCAACAAGTTTCTTTAAACACCTTCTCTAATAAAAAATTACAGTCTTTCAGAACTATATCAAACATTTTAAAAGGCACATTTGTGCCTTTTGAGGCTGGTCTAATGTCCTCTGTGGTTAATCAGATTCTTTCCATTGACCTAACAGAAGTGGGACAGACCCCAGATTAGCAATCCTGGACTGGTGGTATGTCAATCTTTCATCATTGTGAGAACTTTTTTTAAAATTGTGATTAAAAAACCATCTTCCCTCAGTCCAGAACATTTTTGAATGTGTCCTCTATATCCACACATTCATGCTACAGCAAGGTACAGCAAGTGTACGTTGTCATATATCTTTATATCCCTACTTGGTTTCATCCCCATCAAGTTGTACAAGAGCAGGAGGGAAGACCAGAGGGAAGAGCTGCACTTTGACCCCTTGTTCATATTTTGGTTCTTTTATGTATACCAAATGTCAGTCATTCTGTCATCTATTTAATCTTGGACACCTATGGAAGATTAAGAGAGGGCAGTTCAATGAGCAGAGCAGGAGAGGGAAGGATGGATGAGCTACAGCAGTCAGATAACGTAAAAGCCGACTCAAAGTTCTCAAAAAACTCCAGCCGTTGCCAGCCACTATCCTTCTGACAAAAAGGAGGAGTTTCCATTCAGGCTTAAAAATCACCATCTTCTAAAGGATTCATATATATAAATTGTAGAAAGGAAAACTGTCTTTAACTACACAACAGCTCTGAATTAATCCATAAAATCTTCCTTCTTTTGGTTTTAAAACTGTTCTTGGACAGCAGTCTTGGATGTACATGTGTTTGTAACTATGCAGAAAGAATTTAGGATTTATCTAATGTTAAATTTTTGCCAGCTTCTCTTTTTGGTCCATTCAAAAACCTTTTATTCTAACCCATCTCTGGAGCTGCCATGCCACCTTTCCCCAGTAAAGTAACTTGGGAATACAAGTGGGCATTGTTTTCTGGAGATCAAAGATTTAGTTTGTTCCTACTTTTGGTAACCAAAGCCCCCGTCTGCGTTGTGTGGTGCTCTTCAGTAGTAGGTGCAATGCAACTCCTGTCAGCACAAAATTATCCACCTGCATGGGGCAAGGTTGTGCTGCTGTGCCAGCACGGACTGCATACATACCATGGGGAGAGGAGGGAATTTCTTTGGATGAGAATAGTGGGTGCATGCTAGTGCTAGATTTTGACAAAAAAAAAAAAAAAAGTTGAAATGTTGTTGCTTGGCAAAATAACCTGTTGCCTCATAGTCCTCCCTAAGCTCTCTGAATGGAATAAATGGGATTTGGGGGTGCATGCCAGTTGTCACCCTCAAATATCAGCCTTCAAAAAAAAAAAAAAAGGGAGGTGTGCACAATTTCAGACAGAAGGCACCGAGATTAGTAGCAGGTTTTTAGGATTAAAATTGTACTATTGAACCTGGGGTCCAGCCAGGTTGCTTTGCACAGACTAGAAGAGGAAGGTTTCTGAGTGGCCTAAAGCTCATTTTCCACTTGCCCGGACTTGGGCTGCGTGTCGGGCAAATCCGCGGGCAAATGTTAACGCTGCCCAAGGGACTGAAAGTGAAGCTGGGGGCTGATGTGGCATGCGGTTGCCATGGTACTGGCCATAATCCTGCCGGAGTCAGATACCCTGATGATACGGCGAGTTTCAGCTTGCTCTCGGGTACAGAGCTGTGACCCTCCCCAGCAGCATCTGGTTGTGTTTTAAACTTTTGATAAATTCCATAGCCAAAGAAATCAAAACAAATCAAATAACAAGCCCAGGATGGCTGAAGTCCAAGTTAAAACTGCTCCATTTCTCGTTGATATTACTTGTTAATGCACCAAATCAGTGCAAAAGCGAAGATATTTGGGGTTGGAGCAGGGTGCTTTTTGGAGATTCTTTTTCCTCTCCTCGTAGTCTCGGTCCCAAACTACGAAGACTAAACTAGATTATCATGTGAGGTTGGTTGTAGTGTTCAGGGAACAATCTTTACTGGAGGCTTCTCCCACCGAAGATGTTCCTGGAGGCTAAAGCCGCCCGTGTGCCGGCGCTGGCTCCTCGCCGGGTTACGGCCTCAGCCCGGGCCGGGCTGGCTGCGGAGATGCTCTGCGGGGCGGGGGTTTGAAAAGTAGCGCAAACTCCCGCGGAAAAAAAACAAAAAACAAAACAAAAAAAAAACAACCCACCCACAACAAAAACCAAACCAAAACAAAAACCTAACCGCACCAAAGTTGGAGGAAAACCACCCGCCGGCTCCATCCCCCGCCTCTGCGAGAGTGGAGCTGCGCAAGGCCAAACTTTTGTTGTTTGGGGGAGGAGGGGGGCTACTTTCCCCGAAGAAGGGGGATTTTTGTGGTTTTTGTGGCAGATGCCCTTCAGCTAAGCGGGGGGGCGCGGGGCTGCCGGCGGCTCCGCTCCGGAGCGGCACGGCGGGGCCGGGTGGGGGAGCGGCTCCCACCCCGGCTCCGAGACAGCCCCGCACCCAAAATGGTGCGGTTCGCCGAGGCGATGTAGTGATCCGGGATGAAGGGGGATGGGGGGAGGAGAGAGAGGGTCTGGAGCAGCCTGCTGCTCCCGCGCTGAAAGGCTGGGAAGGTTTTGGTTTCCCTTTTTTTTTTTTTTTAAAAGGCGGGGGGTGGGGGTGTGGAGCGAGAAAACAGACCCTACAGCCAGTTTTCCTCTTGTGTCAGGGCTTGAAAGCACTCCAGCGTCTTCCCTGCAGGCTGCTCAACTTCAACCCGTGCGTATGTGTGTGTACACGTATATATCTATCTATAAAAGTATGTGTGTATGTGCGCGCCGTGTCCCGCCGCCGGCCCGGGCTGATGGGCAGCAGGAGCCGCCCTGCAGCCGCGGCGCTCCGCACCTCTCCAAACTGCCCCCGGCCCTCCCTCCCTCCTATCATCCCTCCCTCCCTCCCTCCCTCCCTCTCTCTCTCCCTCCCTCTCTCCCTCCCTCTCTCTCTCTCTCCCTCCCTCCCTCCCTCCTCCCTGCCCGCCCGCCTCCGCGGAGCTGCTCCGCGGCAGCAGCCGGGCAGAACACCGCGCTGCCGCCGCCGGGATTCGCGGCAGCTTTTGGCAAGGAGCGGAGCGGAGTGGGGGGGGAAGAAGCACAAAAGGGAAGGACGGAGGGAAAGTCCCTCCCACGCCCCCCTCCCCCAAGTTTATGATGGGGGTCCGGAGGAGCAGCGCTGCTCCGTAGCAGCCGCTCGCCTGCTGAAAACTTGCTGCTCTGCTTTTTGGGTAAAGTTGATGCTTATTGTGTCTTTTTATTGTGCTTTTAATTTTTTATTTATTTTTTTTTCCCCGTTTCTCCCGCCTTTGTCGGAGATGCCCTGCGCCGGGGTGGGGTGAGGGAGGGTAGAAATTTTGCGTGGGGCTCTCCTCTCAGCGGGTGCCCGCGGGCGGGGGGAGGGGGGGGGATGTCCCGTCCCGTCCCGTGTCCCCCCCGGCAGGTGAGCGGGTGGATGCGGCTGTGTGGGTCCGGTGTGTCCCCCCTTCTACCTCCCCGGGTCCGGACCTGGACCCCGCCGGGACCGGGCTTTGGGCCGTTCCTCCACGGCCATTGTGTTTCCCGGGGGGTGCGGTGACAGTCCCAGCCCCGAGCCGCTGCCGGGACCGCCTGGCCCCGGAGGACAGCCGGGGTCGCCAAAGCCAGCAGTGAGTTTGCCTTTTATTTTAAAAAATGAAGTTGCCCCCCCTCCTTCTTGTCATCTCCCCCCCCCCAGCAGGGGCAATCTTTCGACAAGTATATTTGCTGAGGAATTTAAAAAATTCCCTGCTGCAACTTGATCCCTGTGTGATGAGGAGCGGCTTGGAGAGACCCGGGCTCCAATCCTATTAAGGACTTAGAGAGTTGAGAGTTTTTCCCCCGGACTCGATGGCTTTAAAACAATCAGGGAGGAGGGGAGGGAGATGGGCTCATCTAGATGCCTATTCTGCTTCCAGTGATTGCCATCATTTCCTGGGAAACCTGACTTTTCCAGCGTAGGGACTTAGGATGGTTTATCAGCGGTCCTGCCGCTGGCCCTGCTGCCGGCTTTTACGACGGTTACGGGAGTTTATAGATATATTTATATTTATTTATTTATTTTGCTAACCTGCAGCCTGGGCTTCAAAATTTGGCGGGCCGGGGCCGCGCCTCTGCCGCTGGTGCGGTGGCGGTGCGCGCAAAACCGTGTCCCCTCCGCGGGGTCGGGACGATCGCACCTGGGTGAGGCAGGGTCGGGGCCGGGGCCTGGCTTGGCCTCCTGGTACGTGCTGTGAGGGTGAGCAAACGTCCAGGCGTGGGGGTCACCGCGGGCTGAGCCGGCGAAGCTGGTGCCTTCTTGTAGATGCTGCGTTTCATACAGCTCCCGGCAGCGGAGACCTGTGTGCCCACCTCGCGCGGATAGAAATTAGAGTTTTATTGGCACACCGTGTTTGTGTTTTTACAGCCACAGATAAAGAGGCTAGTTGTAAAACTTTGTCTACCCCCTGCCAACCCCCTTCACTTTATTTTTTTTTTTTTTTTTTGCAACTGAGGCTATCGGGATGTATAAGAATTTGAAAGTAAACGTTTGACTAGCATGCTGCATAAAACAGCATTTAAACAAATATTGTATTGGCATGCACTGTGGAGTTGGTGCCAAAAAAGTAAAGTAAATAAGCCATGAAATTCAAAATATACAGAAGTAGAATAGACTGATTTTTTAGAAGACTTGCTGATTTGATCTGTTTGTTCTAGCTACCTTGCTTTTTTTTTAAAAAAAAAAAAAAAAAAGTTTTGGGTTTGTTTTTTTAGTTCTAAACCAAATTCACTTCCCTAGAAAAGAAACTACATTCACCTGGAAAAGAGGATCCTGCTAAATAATTGTTTGTGCTCCTGGGATGTTTGAAATGCGTGGTAACTGCTGCACACAGCAACTACAGTTGGTGACTTGGTGTGGTTCAACTTTTCTGATGGGCGGATATGGTAATTTGTATTTTGGCTGGAACTTCAGGAAATGTTGACACCTGTCAAACTTTGAATTGCAATAAAAATGTCGTATTGAACGTTATTGCAAAACTGACAACTTTTAAGAAGTGAATGAAATTCATTATGGCTTTTCCTCTGTAAACAACTCTTGGAAATTTGTCACTTGATTGAAAACATGACCTATCTGTAGCACTGAAAAGTGCCTGATCCACTGAAGATGAACTGTTGATCTACGGCTATGTGTATATCCAAGCCTCTGGTGTATGTTTGTGAAAGAGCTAATCTTTAAAGCAAGGTGAGGTAAGATTCACTTGATCTTGAATGTTGTTATTGCTTAAAGTATGTGACTTTGAAGTGCCCAGAAATGCAACTGCTGTTCTTCAAAGAAAAACAGATCTCGAGGACTGTTTCCAACTTCCTTTCAATGTCTTTTTTTCAGTGTGTCAAAGGGGATGTATACAGATGGACAAATACTGTTTGTGTTAGGTCATTCATTTAGAGAAAAATTAGAGCCATAGCAGAATTTGAACTAGCTGCATATGCCAGAATAAATCTAGTGTAATTTCATTGAAGCTACTCCAGCTTATACTTGTGTAAAAGAAAACAGAACTTGACCTCAGATATCCAATACACAGCAGACTGCATTCCCTAACGTCACACTGATCACTGAAGGCATGTTTAGAAAAGACTGCCTTTTTGTGATATGTGTGTGTGTGTGTGTATGTGTGTGTGTGTGTATATACACACACGTATGATGATCAGGGGTTTTGGCATTGTTTTGAAAACTAGTTTAAACTTTCATGGAAAAGAACCATTTCTGACTATGGTTTTGACCGTGATTCTAATAATCTCAAAGGTTTATACCACAACTTCCCTTTCAGTGGCACATTTGTATAGAAGATGTACAGGCTCTGGGGCTATGCGAGCAGCTGTATAGGGGAAGGGTTATGTGGTCAGTATAGCATTGTATAACTTGGAAATGTTTTTCAGGATCCTGATACTTTTTTTTTTTCCTATTTAGAAAGTTTGGCTTTTTCTAGCAAGTTTTCCAGTCCTCTGGCCCCATCTTTTTTGTTTAAGGATGTGGTAGAGCATCTGACCTAATATCAATAGCATTATCCTCATTCTCTGCTTGTAAGTACAGAGGACACTTGGTTAACTGCCTGCCCCTGGTTTTGGTGGCCTACTGTAAGCCAGTTGTTTGCCCTGTAGTCTGAAAGGTACACAGATACTTCATGCTTTTGTATTCGGAGAAGTGCTCTGTTCATAGTGAAGTTTCCAGTGCAGATTAGCGAAGGCCGTGGATTCAGTAAGCAGTCACCAAAATCTGTATGTATTTGTGCAGCAAACACCTATCTATTGCTCCGTCACAAAGCCTCCACTTAATAATCTGGCCAAGGATTTCAAGGCAGCGAGTTTTTTCAAAGAAGCTACTTAGGAACATTAGATGCGACTATAGCATCAAACTAATTAGTTGCCACTCCATTTCTATGAAGCTTCCAGGGCCTTATAGAAATGCGTTATTTGCACTTCTCACTTGCTGCTGAGGCATTGAGGTTAAGCAGTCTCTGCTTTTTGTCTGTTTTTTTGCTGATGGGAAAGATTCCAGGGCATTGTTCGAGAGCTGCACGACCCCCTTATATACCTGGGTAAATATTTTAAACAGTTGCGCATTTGGACAACTTGCCACAAAGCATTAAGTGGTATTTAGGGTTTGGTTCAGCTCTGTTCCCAGGGCCCTTTTAAAGAAAACCAAAACAACAGGAGATATTTGGGAATTAATTAAAACAACACTAAATAAAATAATAGTAAAGAATGAAACCTATTATGAATGACAGCAAGAAAAATTTGTGTTCAAAGGCAAATAAAACATGTATGCCTATGCATCTCTACGTGGATGTACACACATATGTGTGTATGTATGTAATATGTACAATTCTTGACCCATATATACAGCAGATCCCGTATAAGTGCATCTTCTAGAAATGAACTGGTATTTGATGTACAAGTAATGAGAGTTGGATATTGCATGGGTAATCTTGATAGTTAAAGAGGCAAAATTGCAGTTTTCCCTTGTGAACGAGTGACTGGAATGGAAATATTGGGTAATCAGGTCTAATTTTCTGCAGGCCGGTTCGGGTTAGAAGTGAATACGTGGTAGATGTGTATAGTTCAGGAGAGACCACAGAATTTCTCTTCATTCATGCTCATCTACTGTAAAACCGCACCCCATACCCTTTAACTTCTTATAAACAAAACAAAACCAAACCAAATAAACAAAAGCTGAAATGTGTTGCACAAAGGGAACAGGAAAGTTATTGTCCTGTAATTCAAAAGTTCAGAGCTGTAAAAATTTTTTTTTGGATTTGTGAATATTCAGTGCCATTGAAAAAGTGGCCTTGGTACCTGGAAGTGGACACCTAAATTAGAAAACATTTGAAAATAGGCTCCTTTGGGCCCCCATTGTAATGAATGAAAGCGTTTCTGGTACTGTCATGGGCATGGCTGCCCAAATGCATTAGTCACTGGTGAATCTTTTCTCATCGTTTCACAATTATTTGCGATTGGCTGTCACGTTTCTGCAATTATAAATATTCTGGGAGGAAACAATACAAATTAGAACTGTAGGTACCAGGATCTTTGTACTGGATGTATTTCTTTTTTACTTTCTAAGTGTTCTTTTTCATATGAAAAGAGTTTAACAGCTTTATCCTTATTCAAGTCTTTTCTTTATTTATCTGCTGGGGAGAAAACCATTAATTTTGAGGAATGGTGAGAGTAAGACTTAAGCTGTCTTTGACATTTTAGTTTAACTTGAATAGGTTATTTTTTTTTTTTTTTTTAAAGAAAACAAGTTGGTGGGAAGTGTGTTTTAACTGTGAGCGCCCGATTTCGACCATTAGCATAAGAAAAAAAGTTTTAGTGCATTTACTATTGTATTGAATGAAGAGTTCCAACAGTCAGGGAAAAGAAAGTAAAAGGCTGTAAAGAAATGATGGTCTATTCAGATTATTCAGCAGCCCAAAGCTCTGGTCATCTGCCTCTGAAATCTGTGATCGGGATATCACTTTTATCTTCCTGTGCCTTTCTCTCGCCTTTTTCACATGTTCACTTTTGTCAAGGTTTATTGATCACGTTTTCTTCTCTGCAAATCTGTGGAAAATTTAATGAACCAAAAACAACAGAGAAATAAAAGGAACTTTTTATTCATTAGCACTAGATTGAATTTTGTTCTATAGTTACTACCCTCTTGCCTCCCATGTGCGTCATTGTGTCACTCCTGCAGCACTTACAGTACATACAGTGGGGATGGCTGCACTATTTATTCTCTTCCAGGGAAAAGTTTGTTTAATGTTGTGATCTCATGGCAGATCCAGCCCTGCTGCTTGTCCCTTCTTCTCTGCCCTCCTGACATTCAGATTCTTGACTGTGGTGCTTCTGCCGCTAAACACCTTGAAGTGTGTATTCTGCAGAGCATTTACCTCTTCAAGAATGAAATGTATTTCTGCCTAGCAATTAAACCCAAATTTAAATGATTGCAGATTAGTAGTAGTTATTTACAATCCTGATTGTTTTGGTGCTATGATCCTTGTTCATTACACATCTGCTTTGCCGTGGTGCTGCCCCAGAGCGCTTTGTGATGCAAATGCTTTTGTTAACTTACAAATAGTTTCAGTATCTAGATCATCTCAGGTGACATATTTAAGTCTCTTCTTTTTTCCCAGATGGACTTAAAAAGCTGTAATTAAATGTGGCTTCCAGTATGATTAAGCTTTGCTAACATTTTCCATGGAACGATTTATTTGAACTCTGGCACTTTTTGATCCTGTCACTGGAAGATTTTTTCAATAAAGGCCCTTTTTAACATTAATTTCATTTAATTTAGTGCAGCTTGTAAGTGTAGGGAAATGAGTTAAAATGGAGCGTATATCTGCCTGAGAGATTTCCTTGGTGTTTCTTGATTCCAAAGAACTTCACTGCTACTCTATGTTAAATGCTAAGGTGTAAATCCCCAGGGGAAGGAAAACTATACAGTTCTGTAGAATAGTCCCGGATACTCTCGTAATGAGTAGTACCATCAGTGCTGATACTTTAAGGGGTGAGCTAAAAGCCACAAAAAGGCATCCGTACCTGAGCTTGTAGTTTCAGCTACAGTGATGGTACATTTGTGACTGCATCTGTTTTTCTGTGCACTGTGACTCGCTGTTCTGAAGGAATACACACCTGCAATCTTAAACTGCCTCTAAATCTACAGAAAGGACTTCGTGCCCATCAGAGTGAACCCTGCTGAGAAAATCTGGGCTCATGTTGGGTTTTTTTGTTTGTTTTTTTTTTTAAAAAAAAAAGTAATAAAAAAAGTCTTCTATCCCCTGTGAAATGTGGGATTTTACTGTAGATAATTCATTCAAATGAAACTAATGAAAACTCTCCAGAGGAACATGCCTTCTCTGGGATGCTCTGCTGCACAGCAGAAGCCACTGTGGGTCCGGCCACCCTGCGGTCACAGCCCCTCACCCCTGCCATGAGGTGCCAAGTACCCCCAGTGGGGGACCGACTGGTCCTCCCCAGGATCTGCAAGGAATGGTCAGCTGCACAGCTTAATTCCTGCAGTAGCAGTGGAAAAACTTGCAGTGTTACAAATGCAATTCAGATGAGTAGGAGATGCTGTAATATCACAGCACTGGGGCTTATATTCATCACTAGGAGCTCTAAATACCTAGTCTTTGGAAGTGAATTTTTTTTTTTTCTTTAAATGTCCTATGTATTTAGTGATTATATTCTCTTTGAGCAAGTGGATCACCTGGAAGTTGTCTAGCACTATGTAGAGCAGTTTGATCCTCTTACTAAAATTCATTGAAAACCCCTTGAAAACATCGCATCTTTTTTTTTTTTCAGCTTGAAAAATGGCATCCCTAGCTAAAATCAGTATATTCCTTCCCTCCGTACTGACCTATGGAGTCCTATTAGAGCCCCTTTTATCATACCTTCTTTAAAAGCAAGGTCTGTTGATTGCGACGGTGTTAAAAGAGCATCAGTTCCCAACACCAAGATAGCTCCTTTTCAGAGCAATACTCAGCAATGCCTCTTTGTGAGGCGGACAATGCAATAAGTCAGACAGGACTTTCTGAGCCACCTCTATAAGGAACTGTAAGGGCTGCTGAAGTACACTTGTGTTAAGTTGAATTGATGGAAATTTAATGGCTGTTAGTAGCTATGAATGGCAATGATTTTCTGGAGTATCTTCACCATGCTTGACATTAATAACTGGAGAGTGTGTATGTGTGACTCTAGCGTGTTACTCATTTTTAAAGATGCTTTCTCCCAGCCCTCTTTCCCATAATTTAGTTGTTTTGATACTTCAGAAAAAAAAAAATCTTCAGCTTCTAAGAGCACGTACATCTTGTCAACATAATTTTGTGCTCATGATTTTTATTTTTTCCAATTCCAACATAAATCAGACTACAATATAGTGAAAGTGATGAATTTGTTTTACATGCCATCATGAATTAATGTTATGCAAATAGAAGCTTTACAGGTGCCATGATTTACTTAATAATTTCAAGTTCTAATATTTAAGCTCATTCATTATGTTTGAGTAAAAAAAACCCACAGCATGTTCATATTTTTAAACGTGAAATGTGAGATTTGTGTGCATTTGCTGTGTGTAGTTGCTGTGTAAGCACATTTGATGGCTAAGAAAGAATCAATCAGTGTTTGCATTCAGCATCTTATTCCTGTAGATGTTACAGAGACATTTCAAAGAGAATAATCAAATATTTGTCTGTAAGGAGAGGAAGATGCTGGTAAAACATCCTTCAAGGACATAAAGAAGCAGAAAACTGCCAAAATAAAGTTTTTGGGCCTTTAAAAATCGAGCCAAGCAGCGTGTTTTTCTATGCAAAGTGTCCTCTATTTCTTCCTGAACAGCTCCCTTCGAGCTGCTCCCAGACCTGCCATCTTCACCGTACGGTGAGGACGAGTGGAGGAGCTAGTGAGAGCTATAGGCATCCTGGGTCAAAGGTGAATATGAATGTGATCGCAGGGTTTTCAGGCTTTGACATCATTTTTAGTGTGCTTCCCAAAGGCTAAGGACAAGGGGGAGAAAGTTTGACACATAAATACATCTTGAATCTCTGAAGATAAGAATAGATTTTGACTTTATTTCTCAAAAAATTGAGGTCACTGTGGTCTGATGACAGGCTGAAAGCCCATCACTCAATATTTTTCTTTTTCTTACTTTTTTTTTTTTTTTTATTTTCCAAATGAACAGACAGAAGCTTATTTTGATACATTGTACACATTGAGTTAGTGACAGCATATTCAGGTTTTGAAGTTTGTGGCCCCAGGGTCAAGGTTTAGTATCAACATCCAGGCCTTCCTGCCCAGGTAGTAAGAGTTTTACTGGTTATGCCACAAAAGAATCAAACCTCTTAAATTTGGTAACGTAGATGAATTAAAAGTGAAGCTTTAGAAAATGTGTTTACTCCACGCAACAGGACCATGTGTTTCCATAATTGCTACAGTCATTAGTCATGGGAGCAGCCTCAAGAATTGGTCCTTGACCTCTTCAAGCCCAGGGGACCGTTGGCCAGGGAGCAGAGTGGTACTTGGCTTTTAGTAATTTTGACAACTCCTTCTTTTGCTGCGTG
The DNA here is from genome assembly GCF_034619465.1 of Leptosomus discolor. Classification (NCBI taxonomy): domain Eukaryota; kingdom Metazoa; phylum Chordata; class Aves; order Leptosomiformes; family Leptosomidae; genus Leptosomus; species Leptosomus discolor. Next base: position 13,970,233 of record NC_141395.1, on the reverse strand, counting down.
TGTTCTTGAAGAACTCAGAGGAAAAATTCATCCTGATGCGCTATTCCAGCCAAGGATTTAGCTGGGTGTTAAAGGGCCGTTTGGGAAGTGGTGCACAGTGTATGTACCGTGATCAAGTTAATTATGTTGCTTTGGCAACCACAGCTTTGGTATTTCCTGACAGGGCTCGTTGATGGAGTCATATTCCAATATTTGGCGTCATCAACACTAAAACCTCTTGCAAATTCAGGTCAGTTTTGTCAAAAAGTGGCAGAAAAAAAAGAAATGGGGGATTTTTCTGACAGTGTTAAAATTCAGTTTTTTACAGGGTTTGTGTTGAAATAAATTTCTATTTAGAATTTTTAAATATAGTTCCATTGTAGGAAATACAGTAGCAATACAATTGATCTTCTAGTAGGCTCCAAGTGATTGTTTTAAAAATTCCTTTTGTGGAGCAGCATTTTGGGGTTTTGTTCCAATTCACAGTAAGTCAGATTTTGAAATCTTAAATTCCTTTGTAAACTGCAGTAACTGTATTTCTAACTTTGCTTCTTAGAACTGTAAGGGAATACAATATGTGTGTTACTGAACCATGTCCATGGCTAAATTTTTTGACTTCGATTTATTGTGTGTGTTGGTAGGGTCTTTTCCTCAATATTTTTTTTTTTTTAAAGAAAAGGGAATGAAGGGGAAAACATTGCGCGTATTGGGGTTGCGTTGTCTCAGCAAAGCCTGCACCTAACAACTGACCCTGCTTGCAGCACTCTTAATCTCTGTTTTCTATATGAGAAAATGTTCCTATTTCTGCATTTTACTCCAAGGCCTCTGGCAGGGCTTGCTGAAATTTAAACTATGCTTTGGACTTATTCTGAGAAATTCACTGGTGCTGGAGATGAGTTCATCCCTCTGGGACAAAGCACATGGTGGGGAGGTGGGCGGTGAAAGGCAGGTCTGGATTTGCATCGAGGGGACGGGGATGAAATGGGGCAGTGCTGGCAGCTGCTGGAGATTGCACCATTCTCCCAGGAGCATGCAAGGTGAGGGATCCTCCTCCTTTGCTTTCCAGAGGGCATTTCCAGAGGTGCAGATGGCAGTGAGATCTTTGCCAAGACATTAACTTCCTTTAATCTCCTCTCAGGGTAGAGATATCCGAGAGCTAGGCGCCATCCAAGCTATTGAAGGTGGGAGATGAGTAGGGCTTTCTTGGTGCGGGGAACTCGCTGATAGTGAGCTGGTGTTGCTGTCTGCTGCCCATTCTGTGCTGACCCGTTTCAGGTCACCTTGAGTACCTCCACACTGCTGGGTGGTTTGCTGGGGAGGCACTGCCTCAGATTAGGCTGGAAATTTTTAGTGCATTGAGTGCAGTCAGCTGATGACGTGCTCCAGCTGTCAGGCTGAAAGAAAGGAGCACAAAATAACTTGGGACCCCTAGCCCTGGTCATTTTGGTGTCTTCCTCCTTTGCTGTTGAAGATGCAACTTTGCAGCCTAAGCAGACCTCTTGGCTTCACCCCAGTCCCCCCCCCCCCCCCCCCCCCCCCCCCGTTGCTGCATGTGGAGTAACCAGCACATTCATGGGGTTTACCGGGAGCAATCTTATCAGTGCAGTGTAGGACCCTTTGGTGGAGGTGAAGAAAGCAACCACTCAGGATGTCCTCTTCCAAGTGGCTTTTCCTTCTTTTTCTCGGCTCCTCTTTTCTCCTGGTATGGTGTGGCTGAGGGGCTGACACCCTGGGGATGGCTGGATGTTAGCCCTCCTGTAATGAAGGGGGAGCAGTTGGGTTTTTTCCCTCTCTTGCTATGTGTTGCTAGGATGAGGTCTGTGCTTCTTGTGCGCCAAACAGCGTGCCTTCTGGGTGTACTAAATCACACATCCCCATGAACCTCCTGTGTAGGCTGGACCAGGAGCCGTTGGTGCAGCAGTTCAAACAAAGTGCAGTGCTGCAGGTGCTCTTTTGCTGGCTGATTGCTTCAGATGTCACACCTCCCCTCGGCTTAACGTCTACGCTATTTCAACATCTCCTGTGAGCTAATGGAGTTTAGACATCACCCATTTCACCCTCTCTCCCTGGAGGTTGCAGATTTCCAGACACCCTTGAGATGGAGTTTTAAGGTCATTGGTGGCATTTTTAGGTCACGGAACTGCAGCAGCCTGTCTTCTAGCCAGCTAATCAAATGACTAATTAGTTCTTATATCGCTGCCGTTATCTTTTTCTCTAGCTTTGGTTCAGCTTTGCAGAATGAAGCCTGCTAGGAGACGACATTTGCGAATTATTTGATTTGAAACTTAGAGGCAGATATGGTCAAGAGACTCCATATGAGCAATCATTGGTGCCTGTGTTCCTCTGCGTACCTCAATTCATTCTTGTATATTAAGGCATCCGTTAGAGCACAGTGTGTAAGAGCCTTCCTATGATTATGGCAGTGAAGATACCAAATACACAGCACTTTTAATTACATTGTAATTTGAGTTGTTTCCACAAGATTTTTTTAAGAAAGGTAGCTGTGTACGTACGTTTTATTTTAGTGCACGTGCATTTTTGCATCAGGGCACTTTATCATGTACCTCCAAAATGCTCATAAATAAGGACTTGGGCAGTGCAAACCTTTGTGTGTATTACAGCCACATTAACCCACTTTATTTCCCACTTTTCTCAGGTGTTGATGGCATCTGGTTGTGACAGATGCTTTCTGATAAAGCCTTCAGTTCAACATGCCTTTGGAGACATCAGTGCTCTGTGTTGGTACTTGCAGACTGCTGTATCCAAATACTCTTCTTTAATTGTCTTATTAAGTAGAGAATTAAGCTCTGTGCTTTGACTGTTTTGGTGCCAGTGATTCTTATTGCAGGCTTTGGCACGGCACCTCGTTGTGTTTTAAAGAGACAGCATCACTTTAATGATGTGGGAATTGAGTTGGAGGATAGAAATCCGCTGAGAACAATGGCTGACTGAGAGTATGGTATGTAAAATCTGATTTTATGTTCTTCCCTTCAGACTATTAGGTGGGGGGTTTAGTTCAAATGCCTGCAATGATTTAAGAAATAAAAAGCAGAAATTCTCACTGCTGCCAGACCACAGGCTCCTCAGCGCCAGACTTGCAGACGAATGTCACATGTTACTGTATGTTTTGAAAGAATACCATGTGTTATTCTTTAGCCGTCTCCATCCTCCTCCCAGCTATATCATCTTCTCCCTAGCTGATCTCATAGAAAAACTTCAAATGAAATAAACTTTCCTTTTTGTCCCCTCCCAGGCAGACACTGGGATGTGTTCCACCGTACCTGTCACTCCACACAAAGGTCTCCGTCCACAAACTTGCAGAAGTGATTGTTAACTTAACTTTGTGTAACTCTGCCCCTCATGCTTTAAATCAAGCACTTTTTGACACTGATATTGCAGCTTATGTTGTGTGTGAGGATCAAGAGCTCACAAATGACTAAACATATGGTTAAAACATTTTTTTCGTGGAATATAGTATGTTTCAGTTTAACTCGGCTGTGGGTCTAGATAACGAATGTTTGCCATTAGAATCATTGCGTTTCCAGAAACAATTTTTTACTTCATCTTTTCTACTGTCTTGGATTAATGTTTCCTCCAGCTAATGACAGGACCGGACATGCAAACTAGATTAGAGCATAGTGTGAATAGTACGAGCTGAAAATGCTGGCATCTCACTTTATTGCCTACAAGGTTAAGCGGTTTACTGCGGGGTCGCAAGAAGTAAACTGAAAGCAAACAGGCAAATTAATCCAGATCTCTTGGGTCCCTCCCATGGCGAGAGCGGCTCCCAGGGGATTTGCCTCTAAAATGTTCTTTGAACCTTCCCCCCTTGCCCATCCCCCCAGCCCGCAGCGATAGAGATTTCCCCCTGATGGCCAAATTGCGTACAGACGGGAGGTCAGAGTCCGGCCACCCGTGGGATACCTGGGTGTCGCTCCAGCGGCGTGGCCACGGGATGCTGATCCTCCTCCTGATCTGCAGCGCCAGGGTGAACGTAGCAGAAGAAGTGGTGGCAGCAGCAGCCCGGCGCTGAGGCTGTCATGGGTGGTAAAGGCTGCTTCACATTAGAGCTGCTCCCCGGGGCTGCCTTCCGCAGGAGGTCTGCTCCTGATTTCAGCAGGGGCCGGAGGCAGCCACCGCCTTCGCTCAACATCTCTATTAAGTTCGCTGCACCAAAAAAACCCCGCAGCTTGGGAAAGCCTGCTGCTTGGGTTCCTGCACAAAAGAGTTTGATTTGGTCCAGCAGTAGGATTTCAGATCTCATCTCTGATAAGCAAGAAACTGTTGGGGAGTTATGTTAAAATAAAGAATAGATGGTGAGGGCTAGGAAGACCAGAGCAGCCGGTACGAGGGATCACACATGCATACCTACAGGTGCTAGCTGTAGGTATGTTCTAGACCACTGCTGAAAATTCATTGTATTTCATTTGTATTCCTTCTGTGTTTCCTTTTTTTTCTTTTTTTCTTTTTTCCTTTTTTTCTTTTTTCTCCTTTTTTTTTCTTTTTTTTCCTTTTTCCTTTTTTTTTTTCTTTTTCCCTTTTTTTTTTTTCTTTTTTTTTTTTCTTTTTTCCTTTTAAACACTGCCATGAGTGGGATTTATGTGAGCACCTGCATCCAGCTGTACCTTGTAACTGCAGGTGGTGTTCCTGCCAGCCTAGGACCTTAGGTGCTGGGTATGCTAACTGATGTCCCGGTTTGCAGCCATACTGGGGATGGGATGGGTCTGCATACTTTTTCTACTCAAAAGCTAAGATTTGAATCCACGTTGAGAGGCTGGATCCCAGCCTGTGTCTTGGGTGTCAGGCTTAGAGTTCTCTCTCCAGAGAAATGAATGATTTATTGGTTTTCTATGAAAACCAGACAATAATAGAAAGTTTGTGTTTCACATTTAGGTGTAATTACGAGGGCAGTTCTTGAATGATGAGGTGTACAGTGTTCAGAAAAAAAGCTGGCAGCATCCCATGCGACTGCAGGTTTTCCACCAGACTGTCTCTGATGGATTAGTCTGACAAGTCCCACTGTGCCTCGGACCTCCTCTCTTACCAGTTCCTCATGTTTATTGGGGAACTGCAGTGCTCAAACTGAGCTCAGCAACCAGCTGTGTTATAGTGGCAGATACACTGCTGGGACATGGCAAGTGCCCATACTGGGCCCACCAGCCTAAGGGAGAGCAAGTGCTGTGTCCTGCCCGGCTGAAATACATAGCTTGTGTCTATGGTGAGGAAGAGGAGGATCTTCATCTCCCGCAGGGATATCACATGGGAGACTGCAGGAGGACAGAGGGCAGATTGGGTTACAGTAGAGTGAGGGGACCACATGGAATCGAGGTTTAAAAAATGACAGAAAACTATGAGAAAGTGGGAGGAATGATACTTCTATTCTCAAAACAACTTGCTATTTTTTAAGTGATTTTATTTCAGTTCAGGACTGAGTTGTGTTGCTTGTAGCAAGGCTCTAAAACTGCTTGATCTTAGCCTTGTGCTGCTCACTGAGACAAGGTAGGGGAGAATTTGGGCCAAATTTGGAGCTAGGCCAATTTTTTGTCCTAGTGGATAAAAGAAGTATCTAAAAAAGCATTTTAGCCTCTGTCAGGGTACAGTTTTCCAAATGTGCAAGTCAGGTGACACTGGTTGACTTTATCAGTAATTTGTAGGGATCTCAAGAAAAGATTTCTGTCTGCTGCCATCCAAATGTAGCCTTCCTCCCTTGTGAGAACTTGCAGAGGAAGGTGGAGGGTACAATTCCCAGGCACTTGGAGTCCTCAGAGATATGGATCCGAGATGAGGAGTTGGAGCAGAAAACTCTGCTGCTCATATGGAATAGTTGCCTACATCTGGCAGCAGAGTTGGATGAGAAGTCAGTGCAGAAGCTGTTAATGCGAGCCCACATTTAGCATCTCACAGGATGGTTTTGAGCTCTCTGGCATCATTTAACAGTGCTGGCTTAGTCTCATTTTCTGCAGAAATCCCAGAGGTACAGTTTCCCAAACATTTCTGCTCCCTGAAGAGACTCTAAGGAGCAGTGCTGCACGTTGCCCTCTCCTTCCTGCTGCTCTGGGCTGCTGTGGGTAATGGTGTTGTATAGGGCCATTTGGAGCATGTTTGCAACACCAAAGGCATGAAGCCCTAAATCAGTATCTAACATATCTTTCTAGAGGCAGGATAATGGGTGACCAAGTGTTTTCATAAGATAGGCATGTGAAAGAGGGTATCTTGACTTTGTTAGAAATACTGGTGAACGTTGCCCGTCTGGCACCCTGATCAAGGGAGCATGGCTGCTTTTTATAACACAGGTTCATAACAAAGAGCCACCTAGTGATGACTGCTTTGTGAGATCAAGCACGACCAAGAGGGCTTTCTTCCAGACTCATGTATGTTATTGTTTCCCTCTCACATGGACCCCTGTGACCTGTTTGTACTAATGTGTTAGACATGGAACTTTGCCTTGAAACCATCCAGAGCTTGTGCTAGAGCAGAATGGCCACTTACCCTGTAGCCCTCCCTAGACAAGTGATACACGTGTTCTCTAGCATGCCTTGTCTGAGTACAAGTATGAGTGCAAGTGTCTGAGTTGTTCAAGATAACTGCTATAAACTAGAAATGTCCACCAGGTTTGGGACTTGCATTGCTGTGACATTTCTTTTGCGATGTAGTCATGGTGGCACATGAGAAGCTACCTGAACTTGATAGCTCTGATTTCTGAAAGAGCTGGTTGTAAGTTTCCCGTGGAGCTTCTCAAAAAACAATGTTTTTCTTGCCTTCTCCTTATCTGAGAAAACTTTTCCTGTGGTCTGCAAAGATCACCTTATCTTTCAGGGCATTTGTGGGGCACATATGTGGTACAGCTCTGGTTGGTAGTGATGCCTGTGTGGATTATCTTAGGCAGAAGAACTACTGTATTATTATGTGGGAAGTTCATAGACTCTTTACAGTCTGTTTTTTTCAGGGAGATTTGCTTAAATTCATTGATCTTCACTGGATAAGCCAGTGCCCCATAGAGGAGAAGGCTGGAATGTGAAATTATCAGCTCTCTGCTCTGCTAGACCTGTGGGCTAGTGCAAAACCACATTTAGCTCCCAGCAAGCTAGGGCATGTGCTGACTCTTGGCTCGCGTGTAGTTAAGGGACATGAAGAAGTCCCAAAGAGACAGGCTCCCAGACAACCTGCTGGCAGCTGGGGTAAGTACCCTTGTGGAAAGAAGGAATGTAAGACACCAAACATGTAGGAAACCAGTCTTCATTAGTTCTGTAACCTGTCAGGCAATTTGCATTCGTTTATTAACTTTTTATTACGGCAAAAGTGACTAGAATAAAAATAGTCTAGGTGCCAAGGGGATAAACAGTGAATTAAAAGGATTAAGGTCTGAACATTTTATTGCTTTTAGAATGATGTTATTAGATTTACTAGCTTAAGCTAAATTTACATGACTGAATTACTTCAACTTAGTAATGAGTTTTGTGGGGAAAAACCCATCTGTTTAGGTGTTTTAGGAGGACTTAATCCAGAATACATCGTAACTCTTTAGGCCATTGTGAAAGAGTAGAGCAGCTATCCTTTCTGTCGTAAGCTGAATGGATGCTGATTGGGTATTTGAGTCTTCTGGAAGTCATTGTGACCCGCACATTGTGTACAAATTGATAGCAGCTCCAGTGGGTAAGATAGCAAGGGAACTATTTTCAATGTTATGCTAATCGTATTGCCAACTACGATATTTTAAATTATTTCAGATTTCATGAACTCTTGAGACACTTTAAGATAACTTGGGTTTTTTGAACATATAAAAGCCTTTGTTTTCTGAACATAGTTCATGGCAAATTGCTGACTGACAGTGGTGATTCTGTTTGAGGTCACCTGCAATAAACTTCTCTCCTGATACCTGTCGACACAGTGAAGTCCAGCCAAGCTTCAAACTCCTGCACTTTAGAAGGGTTCAGGGTTGCTGGAGCTGTATGCGTTGGCTTCCCTGAATCTGCAGTGCTTGCGTGTGGCTCTTTTCCCCCCAACAGCTCCTCACGCAGCACACTTGCATGTTGGACAGAGTCCAAATTTCCTCCCTCCTGGGGATTCCTTTGCTGTTAATTTAAGTGATGGCAAATGCAAACTTCTTGCCAGAGCTTGCTGTGTGTTTTTGGATGCTTTTTTTAGCTGTTCCCTGAGGGGTCAGCTTTTGTCCTTCTCCACCATACTTTCTGCTGTAGGGAGAGAGGCCTTGAGCTGGAGCTGATCTGTCCCACCTGGCTTTGAATGCGTCACTGACATGGTTTTGGTACCTAAGTGTTTGTCACAGTTTTTGAAGACTTTTGCTTTGTTGTCGTCTGCTGGGCTTATAATAAAGTGAGTGTATATGTAATCTTTAGTTTAATAGCAGAATAAATAATTCATGCCTATAATAGAGTGTGTCTAATTTCCTATTAGATGCTTGTCTGCAGCATTATGACTTTATGATTTTTGATGCTGAATGGAAGTTAAAATTAGGGGCAAAAATGACTATTTTTAATAGGTATGCAAAATAGCTTTTCTCTTCAAAAGTCATGTGGTGAAGACATGGTGTTAATATGAGACAGAGTGAATGTGTTGAAGACAAGTGAGCGCCCATCTGCTCTAAGTCCAAACTGAAGATTTATGGGATGTCTTCTCAAACTGGGGATGTGCAGATAGATCAGACCATGGTCTGGAAAAGCACTCAGTGGCCACAGTTTCCTTCTAGGTAGATCAGCGGTAGCCAGGAGTATGTGCTAGCTGGGAAAGCTGTAGGGCAGCTCTTCTATTTGAAGTCCTCTGTGCTTTTGCTCACTTCTCTCTGAGGGGTCTGCCCTTGTCACCGGAGGGGGCTTTGGCGCCTGCTCGCGCACTGAGCTCTGCTGCCCAGGGTTATTCTCCAGGGCCTTTGTCCTGCTGTGAGGCTTGTGCTTGCACAGTCGAGTCGGTTCAGTTGTGGTTTTACCCCCTGTCAGCTATTTTCAGCAGTCCTCCTCTTATTTGTCCAGACGGTTTTGTTGGAGGAACTGTGCAGCAGGACACGTTCACAGGACAGGGAAGAACAGCACTGGCTTTATGATGATGCAGGTGTTCAAGCAATGTCATCTGTTTACGCTTCGTTTTGCACTGGGCTTCTGCGGGGCGCTGCATCTTCTGTGACCATCCAGGCTGTTTTTAAAAGCAAAGCATTTGGCTTAGCACAGAGGTATGCGACACCAGTCAGTGCATAGGTGGAAAGGCCTGGTGCAGTCTCCCCTTTCCTGGTGGGTTGAAAGTCCCTGGTGGAAGAGGTGGTGCATAGAATTGCTCTGATGGCGCCTGGTAGGCAAGTGGAAATGATGATGAGGGAGTGCTCCAGCACGGCCTCCCGGGTAGAGGGATAAACCCTTGAGACTGTGAGAAGCATAGCAGGTGGACTTGGCATTTGGCAAAGTTACCAGGTGACTGGTGGAGAGCACACAAGCAGCAGCACAGCACTTCAAAATGGGATTCAAGTAAGAAAAACACCTAGACTGCCTGGGGGGAAAAACAGAGGAGTAGATGTCTAGGAAGAAGCATCTGAGATACCAGTATCCTCAGGAATCAATGGCTGAATATGAAGAGGCTGCAAATTTGCCGCTCTTGGTAACCTGAAAAGACCTGAAGAGAGTTAGGGTGCTTGTCCTGCGCTGAGGAGGCAGCTGGGACTGAAGATGTAGCACTGGTAACTGCAGGAAGCGTAATGCATTCAGGTCTGCTTCACTCCATTACAACAGAGATTGACAAATTGGAGGGAGTTCAGGAGGAAAAAAAAAATAACATGAGAGCTTGAGGGATTGACTTATGAGAGAAGACCAAAAGAGCTGAATATGGATAACTTGGCTAAAGGATGACAAATGGGGTGGTTGAGGTATAAATCTACAAATATCTGAAGGGTGTAAACACCAAGGCTATGAAGAATTATTTAGAGTGGTACAATGGGGTGTAACTAGAAGTAATGGGATTAAATTTAAGAGAAGGCAAATTTCAGTTGAATGATGGGAGAAGCTTTTTGACAGTGTGATGTATTAGGCCACGGGATGCTCTTCCAGCAGTAGTCCTATTTATTGCTACTTAGGGCACAACCCTGTTTATTAAGAAGCCAGAGTTTTCCAGAGTCTTTATTAAGGACAATTTCAAATTATGTCTTTTGTATTTTATGTATTTGATGTGGAGGCATGCAAACCATACACCAAAACTGCCATGCCCCTCAACACATGCACTGCGTCTGGGTGTGATGGAGCGGCTCTTGGTATCGCAGCAGTGGAGGAAAGGGCACAGGTCTGAGCAGCCCCTTGAGCCGCAGCTCAGCCCAGATGGCCCCACTGGCATGGAAAGTTCAGCCAGGTCAGTAGTGTCTGCTCTTTGATCAGGACCTCCTTTTACCTCCTGCACTTCTCTCCATCCGGGTGTTGTAGTGTTACCATTTGGGGGTTAGTTCAGTTATGGTCTCTGGAATAGACATCAAAGTTACACTGCAGCTCTGTGTGAAAACTGAAATCTCCCACTTTGCTTCAAAGAAATCAGGACAAACAAGATCCATTGATGCACATGGTCTATGGTCTTTTAGAAATCTATAATACTGTACCTTAACTTTTTCTTTAGAAACTCCCATTTCTTCTCCTGCTTTTCACTTCACTTGAAATGCAAACGAAGGTCAAAGGATCACTTTCCTACTGGCAGAGCACACTGCATTGTCTGTCATTTTAAAATGTCCTCCACAGTAACTGAGGAAAGGTTCATTTCTCTACTCTTTATGCTTAAGAGTGACTCTCTTGAATGTATTTTGCTTTTCCTTATCTTGAAGGGCTAAATTAGAAAATTAGGTAAACTAGCTGTGTAAATCAAGTTAGAGCATCTCAACTAAAATGGTAGTTTATCTTCAGCATGGGGAAGATGGCAGATTCATGTAATTAGAGAAACAAATGCAGCTGTAGCACTTAGCATACACTGGCAACTCAGCTATTCTGTTGAAGAGAGGGAGGACAGAAAACTTTAAAGCATTGGCATGCTCAGAGCATAAATGAGACAAGAGCTGAAAGTGTCTTTTATAATTGTTCTTAAATGTGTTTTGTATTGCTCATGCTGTCCCTGAAGAGGTCTGTGTCTGTATGCTTCAGGGAAAATTCTGAATTATATCCTCTCTCAGTCTGTGGGAAGAAAGAACCGCTGAAGGGTTTCATTCTCCTCTGTATGGGGATGAATATTTTCTTTGCTGAAAAATGCAGTTTTGGTCTCCTCAGAACTGGATTAATTTGGTGAATGCTTTTTATAGGGAATTTTGTATGTGGGGAAATGTCAAAACAATTGTGTCTTCGTTGCAGCCCTTCCTGTCACTGAGGGCTGTGGTGAGAGCACACTTCTGGATAGGAGAGCTTTGCTTTGAACCACTTTTCATATCCAGACCAAGGGTAGATGTGTGCTCAGGCCCCCTTGTCTCAAGAGAGCAGCATAACCACTAAGCTGCCTCAAGTTTGCCACCTTAATCTAAGTGGTTTCCATTCAGCAGAAATAAATCATTTATGTCAGTATGACTCCAGAATTATTTTTTAAAAAATGTTTGGTTTCACTGCTGTGCAGGAGTATCAATTATTCTCCCCACCTTATTTCTGAGGTGACTTTAAAAAGGAATCTTAATTATGAAGCTGGGGGTCACTAATAGCGTTTGCAGGAAACTTTTTTTTTTTTTTTCCGGAGTTTGATTCGTGATACTTTTGCACCTCTATTAGTAGACTTGGGCCCTACCCATTTACAAAGCAGACTTTCCAGCCATGCACTCCTCACAAAGAGGACAGGGCAAGCATGGCCAGGTTTCTTTTAACTGCTGTCACAAACTCCTCTGAACCCTGTTATTGAAGTACATCTTTGCAAAGCCATGGCCTGGAGCACACTGAGAGAAGTGTTTGTGGGTCACGACTGTTTGTGGGAAAGGGCACCTCAGAATAAACTGCAGCAAGTTTTGGGGTCATCACAGCAGTCTAGGCCACTTTCTTTGGTGCCTGCAGGTGTGTCTGTACCGGCCAGTTCCAAGGCTGGTAGTTTAGAGATAATCTTTCAGAGCAGGGCTGGATCATGACCTGGAGCGTTTGGAGTATTTCCACCTTGTTGGTCTACGTTGATTATCTGCTGCTGAAGGGCCGGGGAGATGGTTGGGAGCCATGAAGTCCCAACAGAAGCTGCAGAAATTCAGCTCCCAGAGGCCTGGCTTGCAAAAGCCAACCTGTGCAGTGTGGCAGACTATAAGGCACAGTAAGAGCACTTTTATCAGTATAAGGAAGAAAAAAATGTTGCCCTCCCTCCTTATCTGTTGAGGGCAATGAAAAGTCTTGAGCCAGCTCGTGGTGCAGTGAAAGGATTAATTTGCTGTGGACATTTGATTATAAAGCAGTAGTTTATCTTCTTACATTTCCCCATAGCAACTGCAAAAGAGTTTCAGATGTGCGTGGCCTTTCCTGCTCTCCTCCTACTGTGAAACAGATGTTTCACTGATTGCCCCTCAAAAGGACAGACCAGCACCCAGACCCACCTTCTGGCAGGATATGAAGAGAAGCCCAAATGGAGGGAGTCACCCTGCGTGCAAGGAACACACCTTTCTTTTTATTCTGCCACATGGGAAAACACATAAATCTGTGTACACGAAAGCCATGTTATGGGATCAGATTATTTTGACTTGCAATACACTATTCATTTTCTTCAGCAGCATTTAAAGGCTGGAGAGTTTTTAGCTTATTGTACTGGAGGATTGCACAGTTTGTCCGCTGCCTTTTCCTGGGCTTTTATCCTCCACTACTCCCATACTAGTGCCTTGCCTTTATCTCCTTTAAGTCCTGCTCCTCAGCCCAGCACTGAGGGCCTCTGAGAGTAAATGTTTATAATGTTCGTTTAGCTTTCGGTGAAATCTCTTCCAACTTTCAAAGAAAGCTCTTTAGTTTGATCTGCACAGATGTAAACTTTCAATAGGAGAAATTCCCTGGATTCAACTAATGGCTTCAGGCTCCAAGTGCTGCTGATGTGCTACAGTTCAATGTCCTTGTAACGCCATGTAAAATTGTGTGCTACCTCTGATTTTGAGTTTAAGCACTCCACGAGAGTGGATTTATGCTTTCTATACTTGCAGCATACACTAATAGTACCTATTTTTGTTTACATATAAATAAGATGCCTCTCCGCAAGATCTGTCAGAGGCCAAGCTTGGGGTTTAAAAAGGAATAAATAAGCAATGGAAGAGTTATTCTGTCATAAGGTACATTGTGTCAACAGAAGGTTATTTTATTTACCTGTTAGAGTAGGAAGCGCTCTGACTTGTTACAGTTTGTTATTGCTTTCTGTTTTGTTGGGTGCTAACATGGCTCTCAGTCACTTTTGTGTTCTGTTTTCCCAGGAAAAAAATTAGATCAGCTTCTTTTTACAGTTATTTTCCTTGGCAAAAGTTAGTATTTTATTTATTGTTAGCTGCCACAGGCTACAGATGAACTAGCTCATCCTTGGAGGTACATAATTCACTCATTTACTTTGCACATTTATTAAAAAAAAATGAGAAGGTAGCGCCAGCCATAGGTGATGGAAGTTTTTCCCTTGTTGCATTCTCATTTCACAACAAATCCAGAGCAGTAGTGACTGAAGGTTGTGATAACTAAGGGCTGTTCACTCTGCCCACTGATTGATACTCACACAAATACTTTCCACCCATACCTCTCAAAGCGCTTTTAAAAAACGCCTGGACATTATATGCCGGATGCACATGTTAAGAAGCTGAATCACAGCTGGACAGTCGGGGGTATGAGGACACTTGATAATAGTGTCTGGGAATGGGGACCCTTGGCTCCCTGTCCTGGGAATCGGACCACTGCTTCATGGCACTGTGCATTGAGTTTTCTTTGAGGTCAGATTCTTGGTGACTGATGGTCCCCACCTGTGTCCTGCCACATCCTGCAGAACTTGGAGGTACATGTCACTTAAGGTCTCGGCCACCTGCCAGTGTTGTAGGGTACTGTATTCTAATGCAGGACAAATTTCCCAGGATTTATTGGGATGTCCTGAAAAATCAGCTGTCTTTGCAGTACATCCACCCTGGATGAATGATTTCTTGTCACTTTTCTCTGACAAGACAGAAAACTGAATGGCCGTGACTGAGCTGTGTCCTTAGTGTCTCTGGTGAGGGCCAGGAGGAAAGGGCAGCACTGGAGCCGGGCTCCATTGGTCTGTGTCGTGTGCTGCAGCGCAGCTCCAGCACCTTTAAGTTAACATCAGATAAGCGAGCAATAAGGCAGGTTTACAATGTCCTGGGAGCTTGCTGACGAGGTCGTGCAGCCTAGTACTGGGCTGCCTTGGACCGGAGAGCCCCAGCCTGGAGATGTCTGACATGCTCTGTTCACGGCACAAACATGTCTGCAGATGACTTCCAGAGCTGCCAGGTTGGGGGCTTTCTCTGGGCCAAAACTCCCTTGGAAATGTAGAAATGGAGGTGAAATAATTAGCAATCAGCCAGTGCTGGTCCCCTGAACCAGTCTTCCTTTGCTATGGTTTACACCCATAGGTACTGATAGCTATTGTAGGGGTGTGTGTGAGAAGGGAGAGGAGGAAAGAACTGCCGGTATTTATCAAACTGGATCTTAAACTCTGGTTTGTGTTGAGCCAGGGGGACTTAATCGTATATATTTAACATGCAGTGAAAAGCAGCATGGGACTTGGGTAAACCATGTGTATTAGTGCTGCATTGGGATGACTGAGAGCTGCTGAGCTAGGCTTTAGATTTTGGAGATGCGATTCAGACACAGAATCGTGCTTGTGTCCCTAAACTTTCATTTTGAATAACATTTTTCTAGCTGAGGTTTTGCAAGTATGAAGCCTGAAGCCAGCTTAAGGAAACTTTATGATGTGAAAATTAAGTTTTCTCTAGTAAGCTGCAGTTTGTCAAAACAACAGCACACATTCCAGTTGGGCTACAATTTGGCAGGATGCAAAGATTTCATCTCTCCCTTTGAATAGCCGAAGAAAATGGAAACCTGGCATCTTAGTGCTGCATGGATTTCTACATATCCCTTTCAACAGCTGGGATAAGCTACTCTGCTTTATCACACATTTCCCTTGTGTTATGAATCACCACCTTCTCTCCAGGCAGTTCACATGTAGGATTCTTCAGTCTTTGCAAGCTCATGTGTTTGGCTAAGGGGAACAAAAAAAGGTTGTAAAGGGACTTGCCCAAGGATAAGATGGATCTCAAATTTGGTAGTCTGACAAGAAAGGGATTGTCATATAATTGGAGCTGGTGTTAACTGATATTTCTGCTTTTGGAGGAAATATTTTGGGAAAATTCACTCTGTTTCCCAACAAGGCTCTTAAGTGTCTCATGGAAAGGAAATTCCATACGTTTTTTTGCTCTTGAAGCTAAAAAAAAAAAAAAATTTGTTTTTAGCTGATTATTCCAAAATGGAGAGCAGCTGTCTGCCCTGACTCGCAGAGCAGGGGCTTAAACCCCCCCTAAGCTTTATGTAGAGCTTGGACTCATGGAGCTCACAAGTTTTCTGCTCCTGCCAGCATCACGGGATGGGTGTCCGGGCTCCCAGCTGCAAAAGGCAGACCATGAGGTGGGGCTGCCTGGGAACGGCAGAAGCTGGAGGCTTCGACTGTCAGCCTGGACAGCTGGTGAGAAATTAGGCAGTTTTCTGACCCACCCCACCAGCAGTTATCTCGAACATTTCCAGTGTAGACAACCTGATGCTTTCCATTGGAAGGCTTTTGCAACAGGAGGCTCCTGACTTCCGTTATGTGCATGTTGGTGCATATGCAATGTGTAGCACGTTGCTAATAAGGTTTGTAAAACCATTAAGTTTTGGAGTCTTGCTGGAGCGGAGGTTTGTTGGGGAAGCTGCTCGAAAGGTCAGTTTGGACAGGAGCTAAATGGAGGTACCCAAGCAGTTGTCAGCAGGTAGTCAATAAACCAGAATGTCTGGGTTACTCCTTTTCTGCTTTACAACCTTGGTATTTTAGAGCTTCCCACTTTATGAAACTCATCCCTGGTGAATTTACTCACAGCTGTAAGAACAGTAGTTCCACTCATTAGTGATGAAGTAAAGGTACATAATAAAAAAGAAAGGATAACGCACCACCTAATGTATTTTGTTCCTGGGCTTGATGCATACAGGGCACTTTAAAGTATTAGTTGTTTCCAGATATAGTAGACGTACTGTTGTGTGTTTTGGAAAACCTAACTGTCTAAGTAATAGGAGACCTCGGCCATAGGCTCTGCTATTAAGTCTTTGCTGAGAAGTATGGAGAAACTGGTTTGCTTGGCGTGTGTTTGTGTGAATTATGGGCTGTGCAGATCAGCGAAGTGCAAATTAGCAGTCCCCTACTGTCCTGTCATATCTTGACTCACAATAACAGAGTTCAGAAGTTCACTGCTTGGGGGAGGCAAAAAAAAAAAAAAAATTAAGAAAGTTTGCTCTGACTTACTTGTGCTTTTAAGAAGACTGTCTGGAGCTGAATAACCCCTGGTGAACTTGTATCCTCCACCGCAGCTGCAGCCTTTCAGCTCCAACAAAGACCACTCACTAAATCCAGGAAATAGAGCGGCGCGTGGGTGAGTGACTGACTCCACAATCACACCCTGCCTGCTGTCGGGGGGAAAGCCGCTCCTCCCCGGCCCGCACTCGGAGCCTGCAAGCAAAACCCTCCGCATGTGTGTGTGGAAAAAAATAATTCTTTACCATCCACAGAAAACTGCATTTTCCATTGAGTTTTTTCCACCAGTGCAGCTTTTTAGAAACCACAATAGAAACTCCGGGCTGCAGGATTTTTATTCTTTACATACTTCACTGCACAAAAAGGGGTGCCAAATGTTTTTCTGGAAGCAGGATTTCCATCCATGAGCTATGATTTAGGACGGTGAGAATATCAGTTTTCGAGAATGTTTCATTTGGAAAACTTGGAGATTTACTTGAGACACCACCAATCTATTTCCTCTGCTTTGATTACTCCGCTTCCACCACATTTAGCCACTGGCTGTTATTCTTTTACCCTCCAAAAATCTGTTTTGATGCCCTGAACATCATCATCTTTGTTATGCTAACGCGGGAGATGGAGCGGCGTGCAGAGAGATAAAAGCAGTGTTGTTTTATGGATCCTACGCAGTGTACTTTGCAGGAACTTTTTACATACTTTTCACAGTGCTGCTTAGTGGGATAAATGTTCTTTAAGACCATTTACAAAGCACGAACAAAAGAATATTAACAAAGAAGAGTAAGCACAGATTTCCTCACTTCACAGGTGAAGAAACAAAGCTCAGTATAACTTATTTGTTGTTACAGGGTCTCCTCTGGTAAAAGTGGTGGGGCTCAACCTTGCGGGGCCATCATGTTCTTGTGTCATGGTAGATGGAGGGAGATGGTAGTTTAAAGTGATTAAGGAAAGAGGTAGATATTTAGTAGTTTAGTCATTATACTTTGCTGCTTGTGTGACATGATGTGTTTAGGTGACATGGATTTGTACCATTGCAGTATGAAAACAACCCAGAGCCTCAGCTGCCCTCACCAGAATCTGTAATATTTTGGATTAGTGAAATTTACGTTTTAAACAAAAATTTAAATTTTGTGTTGCTCAAAACCCAGAAGTTTTTTTGGGAACCTCCAGCACTACAGCCTGAAATGAAGAGGGTGGGCTGTTGGACTGAGGGGTGGAAGGTCCCCGAAGGAGCAGCTATCAAGGAGGAGTGCCTTAGTGGCCCTGTGAATTCCCTGAGCGCAGCTCTGTATAAAAGTCCCACTACCCGGTTTGCAGTTTTTGTTAAAACCAGTAGTTAGTGATTTAAAAATAGTTACGAGAAAGCTCATGAGGAGAGGTTAATGTGGAGTAGTTAGAGCTTTGCAGGTCCCCTGCTGACTGTACTGTTCTCCAGCTGCTGCCTGGTGGCCTCTCCTGGGAGGCAGAGGACTTTCAGACACCCTGCACTTGGAGATGCTCTTGATCAATGGCAGTTTTTCAGGGGCACTGTTAGGAAGGGACTCAGAGCCCTCATAACCTGTCTGGAAACCATCACAAGTCCCGCAGTGCAAATGCCAGCCTCTGAGAGGCTGAAGAGTTGTCGCAGGTGCCTTGTGGAGGCACGTTCAAGGGCCTTTCTGGCGCCTCCACTTGCAGCAGGATTCTCCAGTCTCTGCTGCTCGTGTGAGAGGATGTATTTTGGATTTTTCCTCTGCAAGGTGTTGGTCAAAAGCAATTTAAACTGATCCAGCTGTTAGCAGTCCTGTTTCCATCTTCACCCCTCTGGCACTCATGTGGTCACACAATATACACATTCAAATGCTGAAAACTGATCTTTTTCTCCCCCTCCTCCCCCTTGCTTCCCAGAAGTAGGTTTTTGGCTGGATCAGTTCCCTGAACTGATTGACATTGTAATTACATTAATGTGAGTGCAAGAGAATGGGAGGGAAGATGGGAACAGGAGGGACAATGGGATCACAGCACCCCAGGCTCAGTTTGTTGTAAGCTACCTTCTTAGTTGCTGGGACAAGGCTGTTTTGTGATGGCCAGTGGGGCATAAATTTGAAGATTATGGGTGCAGGAGAATACAGCAAAAAAATTCATTGATTGGCTTTGCAGGCCACTGGAGGTAATCCTGTATGACAGCTACAACGCAGCCTAAATAATACTGTGTCTTAGACTTTTGATTTTGGTTTATTGTTTGTTTTTTTTTTTAATCAGTTGGCCTTGCAGTGGTTTCACTCTACGTCATCCTCACTTAGTCTTGCTTCTGCAGAGTGACACTGCTGCTTATCAGTGACTGGCTTTACACTGCAGCTGGAGCTGAATCTCTCATTGAGCAGCTCCAGGAGGAGAGCTGGTCCCCAGGGGCTGGTCCGAGCAGATGTACACCAAGAGTTCTGCAGCCTGCAAATGTCAGGCTGATGTTTTTTCCTCTTCTGGCTGTTCTTCGGACGTTTCTATGACCCTGTAACTGTAGGTGCAGCTGCCTTTTCTTCAATTGCCTACAGCATCAGGACACAAACAACTTTATTTTTCAGAGCTTACAGCTGGGTGATTTTCTCCTTACCGTTTGCACTTGCATCCGGGGACAGAGACTGACCGTCCTGGTCCAGGCTGCTTGTGAGCTGCTCCCTGCATGCTTTTAGCTGTGGTTCAGTCATGTCTCCCAGCAGGCTTGCCAGTAAACTGGAATCATCTGTCTTGCAAATGGTCTCGCCTTTAATTAGAAAATCTTTAATGTCTGCAAAGTCACATGTGGGTGCCAGAGTTTGCAGCTTTGTAATCTAAGTTCTGTTGCCTTGCTGGTTTTAGGCGTAAAGTTTTAAAAAATAATTGCTTGAGCCTCAGGATAACAGTACCCATTGAACCCTGCTAGCAGATGTTCCACAGGTTAATTCTGGCCAAAAAAAAACCCTCTCACTCACATTTTTCCTCCAGTGAAACACTAAAAAAAGCTTTCAATGAATTTTCTCATCTTTATCCCCTATGTCCAGCTGTATGTTCAGACTCTATTTTTGTTTTCACTGTCTCTGTGCAAGTGTTAATGTTTTTTTTTGTTGGGGTTTTTTTTTGGTCCTGTAGTCCAGTGTCCTGAGCCTGTTCGCTCTGTGTCAAGCATTAACTTGTTTTTCTATTAATCACATGTTCTTCCTGGCTGTAGCTTTTGCTATCTGGCTACTGCCATCAGGTTTTTTATATATTGTGTGCTGGGTAGTACTGAGAGAGCAGCATGTGATCCAAACTGCAAGCCCTTTCTGATAAGAGAGCTCTGCGGGAATGCTGTGGCTGCAGCCAGTACAGAAACTACGTAGGCTTCTTGGTGTACCCTCCAAATCTCTCTCTTCCATGTCCATCCTTCGTTATGGGAACCTACCTTGTTCCAGACTTAGAAGCAGCCATGTCTAAGGGCAACACCTTGAGCAAGTTCTTTACAAATAAAACCCTTGAACATTTTTCTGACTTTGTAGGAAGCAGAAAAGCCTGACCATGATTCAGTTCGTCGGGTTGTGGAGGAGGCAAAGTTGTTCCACTGAGATTTAACAGGAGCTCCCCTGGAAGAGACATAACCCAGGGCTAGATGGACCACAGGTCTTCTGTTTCATATGTCATTCCTCTAAGATTTTCCTATATGTTGCAGCATCAGGAAAGGATGCTGCCTCCTTCCAGAGACTAAAGCTTCCAACTTTATGGACAAAGCTCATTGAGTTGTGCAGAGAAGACTACTAATGAAATAAATCAGCTTCATGAGAAGCTACACTTAGTGCTTTGTCTGCGAAGGAATTGGTCTTTCATGAAAGACTTTGTGTTCCCCTGATTTATTTATTTATTTTTCTATTGAATGAGCAAGATTGTTTAAAAAGGGTGGTGGGGAAGGTCACTGGGGAAAAGCCCCCTCCTCTACTCACTCATCAGTTCTTATAACATTAAAAAAATTAATTTAAATTGCCACTTTCCTCAAAATGAAGTGTAAAGCTTTCATAGTTCTGTTGTTTAATTTCCCAACTGGATATGAAATTAAGGAAATTGTAATTGTTTGACCTCTCGCATCAGGGAGTCTAGGTATTTTTTCTTTTGTTTCACAGGAGTACATCTATATGAGAGTAATGGCTTCCCTAGAGGCTCCATTTCTTGTAAAATACAATCTAATGAATTAAAATATATCTCCTCTTTTCGGTGCTTTTGTGCGCTCTGACCTGCCTTGGGTTTGATTTCAGGGTGGCTCCCACTGAATTCTGAAGGCTCTCAGCACACTTCCTCCTGGTGAATTGTTCTTCCTGAAGTTTGTGCATTGATTACATCCTCTGGATTGGGTTGGTTGTCTTTTTTACATGGTTCACTAATTTTTCCTCACTAAGCATTTCTAATGTGCCTTCCATAAACTTGCAGCTTTTTGAGCTTTGATCCAGGAACCTTTCCAAATTTGGCAAAAAGAACTAAAGAAGTGGGACCTTTTTTTTCCTCTTTCTTTGTGTCCTTTGTTACTGAAGAGGGCTGAAAATATTTAATACCATTTAAAGCCAGACAAAAAAACCCTCTCTTTTGGTAATTTCTCCAAAACACCAGTTGATTATTGTTGGCAAGGACATTACACTGGAAAGGACTAGCTGTTCTGTGTGGTTTTTGAGGCCAGAATACTGCTGGGATTGTCCCTGGTGGCTGGGTGGAGCTCGCTGGGTACCTGCCCAAGAGCCACGGGGTCCCCACACAGCAGATGGACCTCTTTTGGGGGAAAAATAGGTTGACACCAAAGAACAAAGCTCCTCTCCACTGAAGGGTGAAAAAAAATTCACTGACTGTCACTGAGGAAGCGGCAAATGTTGGTCTTGAGATCTCTGTGCTCTGTATGTCAGATGCATACGAGGTTTTTCAGGGGATCTAATATACTGCCTTTTAGACAATAGCTAGACATGTCAGAGTGTGGGATGAGGATGCATTTAATTTGCAAAGAAGTTTTTGTCCTGAAGTCAGCACTTTGAGAGGTTTCTCATGTGGTAGGAGTGACAGCTGAGCTGACTTGCCACCAGAATAGGGATAGTTTGCTCTAAAAGAGAAAAGGTGAGCAAACGTAAACCTCACTGATATGTTTAGCTCTCAGTGATTGTAAGGATGAGTTTAACTAGGTCTGTGATCTCTCGCTTATTTCCCAAACAGGCCACACAAGTGGCCTTAAGCACACCCATAGCAGCTGGTAAAACAGCTCTGCTTGCGCAATGGGTAGAAATTGGCAGGGGAGGACTGTTGGGACAGTTTTGCCAGGAGTTCGTGGCAGAGAGTGACTTTATCAAGACCACAGAAGATTTGTGTCCAGACCCGATCAGAAGTTGAGACCTGCTCTGTCGCATTCGAGGTATTAGAAGCTTTGGCTTATGTAACATGTGCATCCGAGGTTTTAGTATGTAAAAATCCCTGTATTTGTTTCCATTTCTCCAGTCCTAGTTGCTTTAAAAGGAGAGGAACATTACAGCGTCCCCCAAATAAGACAGTGATGGAAAGCAGAGGGTGGACCATGCTTCAGGGCAACCCCCTCCATCCCAGGCCAGCAGAGGAGACCCGGCAGGCGGCAGCGGCAGCAGGAGCAGAGGGAAGGCAGGGCTGCTCTGTGCCGTGCTGCCAGCCTGCGTCGGTGAGCGGCGGGAGCGAAGGCTCTGCCCATGGCTGGCAGGCAGCTGTGAGGCAGGCAGTGGCGGCCAGCTCGCTGACAGCACGGCTCTGGCACTGCGAAGAATCAAGCCC
This sequence comes from Leptosomus discolor, assembly GCF_034619465.1. Lineage (NCBI taxonomy): Eukaryota > Metazoa > Chordata > Aves > Leptosomiformes > Leptosomidae > Leptosomus > Leptosomus discolor. Next base: position 13,948,039 of record NC_141395.1, on the reverse strand, counting down.
TTTGTATTTAACCATCCAGACCTAATATCCTGACATGGTCGTCAGCAGATACAGTTGACACATGTTTAAATGGTGTATCTCGCTGCTTTGAACAAATGGGAATGTGTTCTTGGACTGCTTTGCTTTCCGCATTTCTACGGAGTTTCCCACTGTCCATTTTCCATAGTTACTTACAGCAATTAACTGGAATCCAGGGCTGCAGCGGCTGCACACATAGTCTCTCAAACCACACCTGTGGCTTTTTTGTGTCACATATAATTCATTACTGAGTGACGCTTCCTGCCTTGTCATCTTTAGTCCTAGATGAATGAATGGTGTAGCTAAATCAGCTTAGCGCCGAACTAAAGAGGTGGTTCATGTTTAGCTGTGGCTCTTGCACAAGTCGAGCAGAAACTTATTTGTGTTGGTATGGCTGGGTGTTCACTGGAGGCTCCAGCTCTTTTGATATTGGATCCACTCACAGCTTGCATGTCCTGCCTCAGCTTTATTTTCCCTTCCAGAGACATAGATACTGCATGATTCACTGTGTCTTTGCAGGGGCTCCAATGGGCAAAGGTATTTGTGCTGAAACCTCACCAGGCTGTAATTAATCTGTAGACGAAAGGAAATGGTTTTGTGACAGCTAAACGAAGACCAAATAATGCAATGTGATGAAAGGTATGCTCAGCAGTCTGATTCAGGATCTGAAGTTTATATGCTTTTAGCTTTATGGTGGGCTGAAAAATATTTGAAACAAGAATTGTCTCAAGTCCCAGTTAGTAGCAGACCAAAGTAGACAGAGGAAACCCTGCATGTAATTATATATTAATATGCAGAAAACTGAACAGAGATTTAAAAAAAATACACCCTGTTATTCAGTGTATTTGAAAACATTCAGAAAGCTTACATATAAATTGTATACAAGTGCTGTACACAAAGAGGCACGTGCTTTATCCGTTAGATCTGTGAGATTACGGTATGTTCCAGTGAACAAGTTGTCTCTTCTTTAGGCTTTAGTTATGCTGAGATAGAAAACATCTGATAACCTTTAAAAAAATATTGCAGACGTTTGAAAATTAGGCTGGGGGTTCTTGTCCAAATTTGGACTGTTTTGCAGAAGAAAAGAAGTTGCTGATCATCTTGTTTGCAAGTTAAATATTTCTGGAGTGAAATGTTTTGGGATTTATTTTGTTTCATTTTTAAAGAAGAAAGTAGTATTTTGAATTCATGTTTCAACTTGTCCATCATCAGTTGCACCTTTGATGCAGGTCCTCTCACATTACTTCATGTGTAGCTGAGATTGTTTTTTAGCAAGAAGACACGGCGGTAAACCTGGCAGCTTCCCTGTAGATGACAGTGACCTTTGGAATAGGCACTCTGAAATTGGTTGACGCTGAACATTTCAAGGGGTGGCAGCAGTGGGTCCTTAGCTAACTGGATGATCTTCAGGAGCACTGAGATTTCTTAACTCCGCTTGAGTAGAATCACAGCATCCTAGAAATTTCAGGGGGCACAGACCTATAGGGGCTCTAGGTCAGCCTCCAGCCCCAGCGGGGGCTTTTATCACACCAGGTCAAGCTGGCTGTGGCTTGTTTAGTGGAGTCTTAAAAATCTCCAAGATGGAGGTGCCGCAGCCACTTAGGGTGGTCTGTTCAAGCACTGCATGGCTCTCCTAGAGAAAAAGCCTTTCTGAATGTCCAGCTTGAACTTCCCAAGCTGTGTTATACCATCTGCCACTACCAGGAAGGATTTGGCTCCATCAGAATTTTAACTGCAGACTCTCGTGCTAGATCATGTGTGTACACTTATTTTAACTTTTAATCTAAACTTTTGATAACAAAACAGCAGTCAGATTGTCTGTATTTAAGCTAAAACCAGATCAGGCCTATAAAATATTTATGAAATCTTAATTTTAACTGTGGCTATATCATACATATATACCTTAGCAGCATTATAAGACTGTGACAGTCCTGTTGTTATTACTACTATTGTTATCATCATCAGGACCTCTATACTTAATATGAACATATCATTTCAGGTTGCTATCCCTGTTGCAGAAAGTAACATTTTTTTATGACTGGGCAGAGTTGCATACTAGTAGGAGAGAGTTGGATTCTGTTATGACTTTAGCGTCATCAACAAAATGATCAAGTACTGTAAATTTACATTATAATTATGGTGTCAGTCAGAAACAATATAACTTGATTTTCAGGTTGACAGAAAATGTGCCCTGGGAATTTGGAGGGAATACATATGTCTCGTTTGGAAGCTGAATAAGTCCTGACAGAAGTATTTCAAGAATATATATGTAGTTCAGTGATGTTATATGCAGCAAGTATTTTCTAATTAGCCCAAGTTTGAAGGCCAGAACATTTAAATTTTGGTTCCTGTTTTATTGTCATTAATGAACCTAGGATTCTGCACCTTTTTTTTTAAATTTAATTTGCACCCTACACACCTACAGCAATACTCAATTTCTTGGTTGTTGTTTGTTTCTGTCTGAGGTGTGAATTACTCTTTCAAGTAAGCAGGTTGTAGATAATTTCTTGAGAAAAGAATGATGGAGGAAAAGCTCTGTTTTCAGTACTTTGGTTAAGACATATGTCAGTATTTTCAAAAGAGTATAGTGAATTGGCTGATGGTCTTCTTTGGGACACTCTGGAACACCTCATATATGTGGAGATGGGCTGGACACCTAACTCCTCCTGGCTGTATATTTTCTTGAAAACATCTTGTCGTGGACATCCAAAATCCTCCACATGTGAGTGATGGTGACACCCAAGTCACACTTCGGCTCTGTTAGAGAAGATATCCAGAGCCATATAGGACCCTAGCTTCTTCTCAAAGTCACCTGGAGGGGTTTATTCTTCTTCAAAACAAATCTTTGTACATCTGGTGACTTAGAGCTTCAGAAAGACTTTGTCTTTAAGATCTTTCTGGTTCTTCCTTATGGAAGGCCCCTCTCGGTCCTGCTCAGGGTTTTAGGCGTTCTCCAGGATGACTTCAAGGAGACAGTGAAAGCAAGGGGCCCAGTAACATGGGGAATGACCCTGTCTTTCATACCACAGTGGGCATGTGAACATACCTACTGTGATACGAAGCAACAAGTCTTCTAACAGCAGCTGGTTTTACTTCTGTTTGTGCTGGTGTCTGATACCAGTCAGCTGCTTTGTGAACAAACAGCACCCACTGGAGCTGAGCACCCTGACTGCTCAGCAGCACAGTTCTGTGAATTTGCTTTCTTATCTTCCTGCCTCTCTCTTCCCTTCCCTTCCCTTCCCTTCCCTTCCCTTCCCTTCCCTTCCCTTCCCTTCCCTTCCCTTCCCTTCCCTTCCCTTCCCTTCCCTTCCCTTCCCTTCCCTTCCCTTCCCTTCCCTTCCCTTCCCTTCCCTTCCCTTCCCTTCCCTTCCCTTCCCTTCCCTTCCCTTCCCTTCCCTTCCCTTCCCTTCCCTTCCCTTCCCTTCCCTTCCCTTCCCTTCCCTTCCCTTCCCTTCCCTTCCCTTCCCTTCCCTTCCCTTCCCTTCCCTTCCCTTCCCTTCCCTTCCCTTCCCTTCCCTTCCCTTCCCTTCCCTTCCCTTCCCTTCCCTTCCCTTCCCTTCCCTTCCCTTCCCTTCCCTTCCCTTCCCTTCCCTTCCCTTCCCTTCCCTTCCCTTCCCTTCCCTTCCCTTCCCTTCCCTTCCCTTCCCTTCCCTTCCCTTCCCTTCCCTTCCCTTCCCTTCCCTTCCCTTCCCTTCCCTTCCCTTCCCTTCCCTTCCCTTCCCTTCCCTTCCCTTCCCTTCCCTTCCCTTCCCTTCCCTTCCCTTCCCTTCCCTTCCCTTCCCTTCCCTTCCCTTCCCTTCCCTTCCCTTCCCTTCCCTTCCCTTCCCTTCCCTTCCCTTCCCTTCCCTTCCCCGCCCCCCCCCCCAGTTTCTACTACGCTTTCTATTGTAGACGGCAGTATAGGATCAGACTGCTTTTCATTTCCATCACTTTTCCCTGCTGTGACTGAATCTGTTGCAATTAAATTTTAATTGAGATGCACACTGCTTAAATAGACACAAGACAGCTACAGCTATTGCTAATTAATTTTCTTCCAAAATGACAACATTTAATAATTATATTCCATGTCACTTACATTATTTATACAAGTTTAACTCTGGGAATTTTTTTTAAAGACACGTCAGCTGTGAAAGTGCTTTATGGTGTTAATCTCCTGTAAGGCAATTGTGATTAACTTGAGAAGTGAAAGTATGTTTATGGTGCATTCAGTAAAATAGCATGTAGCTTTGCAAGTTGCAAGAAAGATTGAGATGTTTCTATGAAAAGGTAATGGTGTTTCTGGTTACAGCATTCAAATCTAGAGAAGCCCTAATGATAATAATTTGTGCTTCTGTATCATCTTTGATCTGAGGATCTCTAAGTGCTTTCTGCCTACTAACGAACAAGCTCACGCCTTATGACAGAGATTCCTCCCCAGTTTCTCTCTTCACCTTGCATAGCACAAAGTGATCATCTGCTGCCCCAGCTTGCAAAATTCCTCACACTGTGCTATCTTGTTCTAATATCAGGCAAAGAAAATGACCTTTTTGTATTTTAGTCTGAAGAATCCATCACTGGCTGCTGTCAGACAGGGTGTTGGGTGAGCAGGACCATTTGTCTGCAGTGATGTGACAGTTCTTAGGCAGCGGTGTGACAATTTGGGGAGTCTGTCTATGCAAGAATGCATAATTGCTGCATCATGGCATGACCTGGTGTTTGCGGAGAGGCACATCATCAACCTCCAAACTTCAAATGTTCACCAAACAGGTAGAAACTTCTCAAGATAGCTGTGAGGAGAATTTTTCCAGCCTCTCCTGTGGTGGTGAACAACAGTGATGCTCCCTTTGCAGAACAAAGGAGCCAGCTATGGAAGGTGAGATGCATCAGCCCTGGGGATTTACTGGCGGAACAGGAAGCTTTGGGAAGGACTGGAGAATCAGAGGGCTTTTTTTTTTTTTCTCAGTGAGGGTCCTGTCTGAGGTGAAAGTTAAAGCTGGAAGCTACAGCAGAGGGATTTTGTGGTCAGAGATATAAATGTGGGAGGGAGGGACAGGTAAGACTTTTTGATCCCACAGAGGACCCAATATCAATACAAGTAGAAACTAGATGAGATATGTGTGCCTATTTCCTCAGCTAGCATAGAGTAACTCTTTAGAAACCTCCACATCTTTCTGGTTGTCACTATCATGTATCAGTGCTAAGTTAAGCTGCTCTGGGAACAGAGCTCTGGAAAAGTGGATGTGTTTGCATTTATTAAGGACGTTGGGGATTAGTACTGATACCACAGAGCAGAATTAGTTGGGTGGTACAACCCCCTTCTAGGAAGGCACAACAGAGAAATCTTCCAAGGATCGCAAGAAACGCAGTTGTGCTGTATGCCGTTGTGATCAGGGGAGGTTAAGGTGTTGTGGATCTAGAGGGCTGATCAACAGGGTGATCGGAGCGTCTCAGCCGAAGGAAATTTGATTAAATGTATTAAATGTGTATAGTGAAACTCTCTTGTTGGATATGTGGGACTATCATATAGTATTCACCTCGCATAAATTTTGGTGTCTTCTTGAAGCTAGTCAGTTTTGTTCCTTTCATAGTGAAAATATAACAAAAAAGCACCTCCAGAAGCATTTCACTCTCTGTTAAGATGGATTTGAATGAAAAGCTGGTCATCTGTCTATCCTCGTGTACTGTCATGGATGCAAAACTGCATTAAAAAGAAAACACTTTTCATCGTTACTTCACTCTATTTTCCGCTCAGCTTTGACAATAACAATACAGACTGGACAATAATTACATCTAATTTTGTGTTTATTTGGTTTCTTATTCACTGTTGCACAGTGGCAAGGTTAGGTACTTCAGGAGACTGTATCTTGGGGTATTTAGAAGTAATGGAAACTTCTTGCGCCTTTATTTTATCGCTTTTCTCAGTAGGTTGTAGCTTATTCTACTCTCCTCCTAAGCAGGTACTGCAGCTAATTATATACAGATTTTTGTGCTTAGCAGTAATACAGTCAGGATTCTTGGCAAAGACACAGTGTCTTGGTAGAACAATAGGGTGGGACAGCGGTGCATGCAGCCCCCTTTCTCCCTGGAGGACCTGTCCTGGGAGCTGAGGGCTGCTCTGTTTCACCTGATGAGACAGGAATAATTTATTCTTCTAACAAATAGACGTCTTCCTCTGTGTGTTTTCCCTGAAGTTATTTACACATGATGTTGTTTGCTTTGAGGTCTCGTGCGCACTGTAATTTGCATATGGTGCTGGAGTTACTGACGGTTTTTTTTTTTTGATTGCTGATTCTCACGGTCTTGAAATATGCCTTTAGCTGCCAGTGCAGTTGTGTAGCTGTAGGGGCTGTAACCTGAAAGGCCACAAGTTTGGTAGAAGCTGGAAGATTTTTCTCCAGGGCGTATGGTATAAGTGGTCATGTCCAAGTCCCAACCAAAAGACAGGGCAGGAGCCACGTGGCTTTGGGTCTGTTTTGTATTGTTGCACTGGCCAGCAAAAGGGAAGGCTTAAACATTAATGAATATTCACAGCTACCAGTCCTCTGCTCTAAAAATCTCAGTGGTGTGCAGTGATGAAAACCTAACTCTGTGCGTGCTTCAGGTCCGTTTCTCTGAATGCATTGGCTTGGATATATTCCCACAAATAAAGACTGACCTTTGGTTACAAGAATGCTAAGGAAAGACATCTAATGTTTTCTTAGTATGCCACTAACGGTTTGGGGATGGCCAACAATTTTTGTTTTCAAAAGTTACACTTTCTCTAACTGTTTTTCTAATAAACATTTTATAAGTTAGCAATAAATCTGTGAAAATCTGAGTTTGCAGTGGAGATACTGGCTCCAAAATAGAAAGTGTGTTGAGCTGTCTCACTTGTAATGCATGAAAGACTGGGAGAAGCCTGAGGGGACAAAGTGGTACCAAATGCTAGATAACTGTGGACATGGTTTAAAGACAAGAAATTCTCTGGGCATCTATAGCTGGTGACATGTCCCCCATCCCTGTGCCTTCAGTTCTCTGAAAGTTTGGGCTCAAATGGATGACTGTAGAGATGGGAGATAACATATGTTTAATTTCTTCAGTAGAGAAAAACCTAACTTGCTTTTCAGTCAAGTGCTAGGTTATGACAGCAATTAGGATTGAAGAGGTGTTTCAGTATTTCTAGTGTATAATTTTGAATGTCGATGTGCCCTGACACTGTGTGTTATGTAAAGAGCAAGGGGTTATAAGAAATATGCTCTTCCTTTTAGTGAGGGACAAGTGACTTATGATGAGTTATGCAAATGATTATTCCCTTATTTGAGGAAAAATCCAGTGCAAAGACAGTTAACTGAAGAAACCTGTATTTCTCCTAAAATCAGAACAATGGATCCTAACAGATATCTTCACTGCTTCCTGATTTTTCTGAAGGGTTCTGATTTGAATCTTGGAGGCCTGTAATAGAACAGAAGGCACTCAAAGTCAGTAGTTTCACTGGTGAAAACTAGTTATGAACGAGACTGGGAGTGGACAGATATCTCTGGTCTGTATGACCAAACCGACTCAAAGAACACATATTTAGGCCCTGATTGAAGAAAGTGCATATGCATTTGCTGCAGTCTCCCTGAAGCCAATGAGATTGAAAGCATAGTATGGTAGGCTTTGAAGGGCTTTGAAAGAGGAGACAATGGTTGAGGCAAAACAAAAGAGCATGCCATCAAAGGATGTAAAGCGAAGTGACAGGAACAAAGTGACAAGCTAGGAAAATGCTCTTTGCTCCCACATTCTGAATGGCTGTGAAATCAGCTTTGTGCTCATTAGAGCCAATGTAAAGGAACTGGCTGTAAATGAAAATGAATGGCTTAGAGGCTGGTGTTTTGAGTTCAGATGTGTAGGTGAGTGGCAGGAAGCTCAAGGAAGCACCAAACTCTGAGACATTGTGCAGAAGGAAGAAGCAGGAGTCAGAGGTGGCCTAGAAGCAAAATCGTACAGTGAGGTTGGAGGAACCTGAGGACCACCCCAGGTTTCAGACTTGAGTAACAAACAAGATGCTATCCACCTCCTACAGCATTTGGCATCCTTTGCCACTTTCTAACCACAGCCAGCCTGCTGTGAGAAGATATTTGAGAGGCAGACCAAAGTTTCTCTGTAGTTGGGGTGAATGAGGACTGAACTAGGTTGATCTGTGAGTAAAATGTAGGAAAGATTTAGTGGAAAGAAATCTCAGAGGCAGCTGGGTACGGAAGATTAGATACAGCTTGGCTGTGAGCAAGGAGGAAGATGGAATGAGAGTTACAGGCACAAGCAGGATTTTGTTTTTAGAGAGAGGCAGCCCAAAGCAGGCTGGGTTTGAGAGGAAAAAGAGCAGAAAAAAAGAGAGAAAGGGCAAGGAGAGTAAGAAAAGTGGTTGTGACATGGTTATAGAAGATTGTTGTGGAGGAGTAAGGTGATTAGAGGAGAAGACCAGATGAAACTTTAGGAGCAGAAAGGGAGTTGTAGATAGGAGTTAAAAGACTTGGTTTTGACTGTTTTCTCTGGGAAGAACTGAACAAGCTTGCATGCAGAAAAAAGGTACAGAGACAGACTATAATGATGATATACATTAATATACAACAGAAATAATGTACAATAATTACAAGGTAAGGAATAACTATTACTAGTAGTACTAAAAAGCTATATATGTATGTATATATACACACTCGTGTGTGTATACATACATGCTTCTGTAAATTTTGTTTTAAATTGGTAACAAAGAACAAAAGCAAACAAGGATGAAGTATTTAGAGGGTCTTCTCAGGATAGTGTTCATGGTTTAAATCTTATGTAATGAAATAGAAAAAACCCATCTTTTTTCGTGTGTGTTGTCTAGTGGCCACAGCAGTTTCCAGTGCTCAGACTCCGGCCTGTTTACCACAAACACAGTTCTTTTGCTTCACTTGCTTCAACCGCTCAGTTGCATACACACAACGTGGTTTCTAAACCATTCCTCTGAGCCATAGCAACCTGCCGACATTTGCGAGAAGTTTACTGTTATCACGGGTTTTGTTCCAGTAAGTTTTGTGGACATGAGATGTGTTGGAATGTCAGCCCAGCTTGTTTCATATGTGAAACAGATACTGAAGGGCAGCAGAGGATCAGATCTCCTCATATTTCCAGTCTTCTATAGGCTGTGGAGACACCACTGCTGGGGTTGAGAGGGGTTTTTTTTCCCTTAGGAGAGGGGCGTTTTTTCCCTTAGCTTTTATAACAAGAGAATGAAATAAATTACAATGTTATTTCTTTCCTTTTTTGATGCTGGCAGCTACTTGCCAGATGAAGAAACCAAGTCAGTTCTTGTAGGCTACCAAGTAAAAATTGCATGATGTTCCATTGGTGAACGGTTTTATATCTGTCTCAGTCATCAAAATACTTGTAGCTTGGTAGACATAACTGCATAGTAAAGGTGTAGGCTACCAAGTAAAAATTGCATGATGTTCCATTGGTGAACGGTTTTATATCTGTCTCAGTCATCAAAATACTTGTAGCTTGGTAGACATAACTGCATAGTAAAGGAATGTATACTCAGTAACATTGCCATTGGCAGGACACAAACACCTTAGAATTTATCATTGTCCTGGGAGATGTTTATTACTTGAGTCTCACTAAGTCCTTATCAAAAAAGAAAAAAAATAGGGAAGTTGGAAGGCCAAAGTTAGTTTCGCTTATCAGCAGGCACAAGCATGGTAAGATTCAATCGTTATAAATGCAGATGTTTTGATCTGTGAAGGTATGGCAAATCCACCATTTATTACACACTGATATATAGGTGCCTAAGATCACAGAGGATCCAGGTGCTGATCTAGTCTAACTTTCTCTATAACACCATCAGAGGACTTCCCTGTACTTAAATCCATCCATATCTAGTGATGAGTCTTAGACTACAGCAGATCTCCTGGAAAAATATTGGAACAAAACATCAGCTCTGCAGTGCTAGAGAGCCTGGCACCAGCCTGAATCCAGTGCTCTTCTCTGTTGAAACTGCGAGCCTTTTTCATCTGAATTTCTCTAGTTCAACTTCTAGCTTTTAGTCTTTGTAATTGGTATAAGGTAACTGTAATTGGTTCAGCCGTAGATTCTTATAATGTCCCTTACCTCTGGGTCAAAAAGCATCTGTTACCAAATTTTTTGTTGATTATATAAGTATTAATATTACTGATCAAGTCCTCCTGCAAGTGCCTCTCTTTTGAGCACTCTCATTTTTCTCATGGATAGTAATGGAGCCTTTGCAATTGCATCTTTCTGCTTGAACTGTGGATGCCAGAGCTGGGCATAGTGTTTCATTAACAGTCAATTCAGAGTCAGATAGAGAGGCATTATAACCTCCCAAATTCTGCATAGACAAATACATTTTGCTTTAGCTTTTTGGATACCTGCAACCTCCACAGAGCTTGTCAGACACTGTTTGCCCACCATAAACTTCAAGTCATCCCCAGTCAATGTTTCTCAAAACACAGTCTTCATTTTAATCGTTTTCCAGATGTGTGGCCTTGTACGTGGTTGCTTTAAAATATATAATCTTTGTACCTAGCCCAACTAGGGATAGAGAGCAGGTCATTGGTACAAAGAAATCATCTTTATTTACCATGTCCGCAGTCATTTGTCACTGACAAACTTCATGACTCTGCATTTGTTTCCAGTCACTGATATGCAAAATGATTGTAGCTCTCCAATCATATGAATGTTTCCACTAGATTCAGTAATACCAGTCAAGGCTAATTTGTGTATTAAATGAGCTATTCCATTTCTTGTTTATTACTCAGGTTCACAGCGTTAGAGTCTACACAATTAAGGAATCTCTTCTCTTTGAGTCCCTTGGTACCTTGATTAATTTTAATCTTGACATCTTGATTTCTGGCTAAATGAGTGCTCATTTTCACCCTTGTCTTTTGTCATTAGCTTAATACCCTCCTGAATACTTCAGCCTGTCTCCTGAAAGACTTATTCCCTTCCACTGAAATGACAGCCAGCCACGTACAGTCTCTTTTTCTCTGCAGAAGATGGACTTGCACTGCTGAAAACTGAGGGCTCTACCTTTCAGCACTTGGTTAACCATCAATTTTTGGAATTGTATATAGCCCTGGAATCATATGTAGCCCTGTAACTTCAGTCACAGCTCACAGAAATGAGCACTGTTCAGAGTATTAATTTCATTCTGCCTCGCACAAAGTTCCTTGCAAGGACTCTTGGTTGTTCTTGAATCTTTCTTCACCTTGCAGACTAGGCTGATTACAGTTCATGGGTATGTCCCATATACCTCTGTCCTCTCCTACTACATTGACTGTGAAATATTTCAACAGTTTTAGGGTTTGCAAATGATCTGTGACTTGTGAGCATGAGGCTGGACTTGGTGACCTCCATAGGTCCCTTCCAACACACAATACTCCATGATCTTATCAGAAACTCTGCTCCCATTCCCATCTGGATGAATTTTTCTCCGTTCTCCTGTTTATGAACTGCCAACCATTTTATGTGGTCTGCATCCTGCCTTCAGCTGGCAACTGTAGTCTTATAAAGACAATATGTGTTTCTACCCAGTGTGAAGTAGCAGCTTGTGTGGTGTATGTGTTCAACAGAGGAAAACGAGCCAATTGAAGTGTTGCTTTTTTGTTTTTAATTACATTCTTGTTTCCTTCCCAGGCTTCTCTCTTCTACACACTCACACGTGTGCCTCTGGAGGGAGGATTCAATAGGCTGATGAAGTGAACTGGAATGTTTAAAAATAACCCAAAATTTCGTAATGAAACATGTTCTGAAAGAACTCAGTTGCTATAGGGATTTTTGCAAGGATGCAGTCCTTCATCTTTCATTGCTCAAAATAAAGGTTTTCCTTTCTTGAGCCAAATGAGGGTTTTCTTATCCAAGCTTTGGAGCCTGCTCAGTGTCATCTGGATGGACTAGTCACTACAAGACAATATTACTCATCCCACCCCTACATAAAGCAAACCCATTAAACTTCACTGCATGTGGTTTGTGTTTGGGGTTTCATTCATGAGAGTTGAAAGTGCCCAAACTGCTGCAGCACGGAAGTGAAACCTTGAGAGGATTCTCCTTCAGTCACTACCAGCCAACAAAACAGTCACTTCCACATTCTCAAAAGCTCCCTCAAATCTGATTTCCTCTTAGCCAAATCTCCTGCATTGACCCTCACTTGTTGTGTGGAAGCTGCAGGCACATCTTTGATTAGAATCAGAGTTTCTGCTCTACTTATAGTACATGTGATTTACTTTCTTAGTATCTTTTACTCATAAAACTGCTGAAGTCAATAGGTTAATTATTACTGATTTGGAATTAGAGTCTAATTTTGTTGTAAACAGTTTAACTGCTGGTCTTCCACTCTGGTCTTAATACAGTCTGCGTTTAGCTGTTACCCACCCTGGTATATCTGCCAAGCACCACAGACATTTTACCTGACCTGTTAGTTATTAACAGTTTCTGCTCTTGTTGGAGCATGAAGACTTGATGAAGGGGGTTTTTTGGTTTCTTAATTTTAGGTTTTGGGGTTGTTTTTCTTTTTTTCTTTTTCTATGCTGATGTGCAAAGGTTTCCTAAAATGAAAACAATACTTTTTCATTAGAAACATGTGCACACATATAGGCAATATTTCTCTTTTTTTTTTCTTTTTCTTTTTTTTTTTTTGGAAAATACCCAAAAAAATCTGTAACAGGAAATTGAAAACTTCTTTGGATTTACATCAAAAAAACAAACTTAGACAACTCTTTCGCCAAAGTTCTCTCACTCTTACAACAAAAACAAACAAATAAACAAAAAACAAGTGAAGATTCATGGACCAGTTATAATGGTGACGCATCACTTTTTTGAGCAATTTTTGTTTACCTGATGGCATCCTCCCATATTTTTGCAGCATGTTAACACAAAGTCTGAATGCAGGAGTGTTTTGATTATCTTCTTTGACCGTTTTTCGCATGTTGGAATTCGCATAGTAAAAATTTTCTCATGATAAGACATGTAGGATTGGCTTTGTAAAAGTACAAGCATGACTTTGTTTTCCTGTTCCACCACAAAAGGCTCTTCCCTCCAGCCCCCACTCCTCCATCTTCTCAGTTCTTCCAACATAAGAAACAAAGATAACTTCTGAGAAAGAGGAGGGAAAGTCATGTACCCCAGCCTGCATGTCTCAGCATGGACCAGTGCCGAATCTGTGTCTGGCTTTGAGCTTTTATGTCTGCTCGTGTGTTTTGATGATGTATTGTAATTGTTTATAACCCAGCATCTGAAAGATAATTTCTGTTCAAGGCTCTAAGGTTGGCAACTTGAAAATGTACTCGAAGTGGGGAAACAATTCAAATTTATCTGATATTTTATAAATCCGTCTTATTTGTAAGGAAGCAGCAACATTAAAGTGACATCAGTGAAAACTATGAACATCAGGCTAAACCCAAAGAATGGGTGAAATGTGAGTTTATTTTTTTCAGTATCATCTCATTTCCAGTAACCACAGCCCAGAATGTAAATGGCTTTAGAAAGGGAAAAAATATTTATGTTTCAATTCAGTGGCCTCAGTGTTGTCATTTGGTGCCATGGAGTGTTTTAGGATAGCCTGGCCTCTGGTTGACATTCCTGAAGGATGCATGTCTCCCATAGGTCCTGTGCCACATCTGTCAGCCCTGCCCAGGACCAGGGGTCCCAGGATCCTGGGTGCCCCTATGCAGACACCCCCTTTTCACCTTTGCTGTTCAGGGCCCATTAGTGTCTGGTCCCTGCTGGAAGGTCTCCAAGTAGCATCCATCTGGTGAATGCTAGTTCTGGAGCAGGGAGCTGAGTACTTAAAGACCTACCACATGGTCATAATTTCTGATCATCACCACTAACTCCACTGGCCTTGTTTGATATAAGTGGAAGGCCACTGTGGCGGCCACACTCTTTCTGAGGTATCTCTGACATTGTTTTGTTTCATATGCCTGGCACCACATGAGGCAGTGGATTGTATCCTTGTGCGTAGGTTCTCCAGCTACAAAGAGTGATAGAGCACACTGGAGGGCTGCATTCCTTGGACAGTTTGCAGGGCATATTTCTTCCATCAGAGGCCCTTGCATCTCTAAATTTGCTTCCCTGCAAGGTCCCTGGATGTTTTTTTTTTGTCTCTCTTCCCTCTGTGCCATGCCTCCCTGCCCTGTCCCTGCCATGCTGGATGTCGTGACGTGCCTTCCCCTGCCCCAGCAGGGTTATGTATTTCTATCTTCCATGGTACCATGTCTGCAGCCTCTTTCTTCTTCTTTCCCATGCTACTCTTTTCTCTGTCCGCAGGATTTGCCATTGTCTGTCTCGTGCCTGTACCTCCATTCATTCATATTCTTCAGTAAGGCCTTACCTACTCTAGTCAATAAGGTTATCCCTCTTTCCTCTTATTTCTTCTCTGTCTTCTAGGCTCTTCCCCATCTTCAGGACTTCTCTGTTCTTTCCACATCCAACCAAGGATCCTTGCAAACATCCCTTCTTCACTCATGCCTCCTTCCCATCATACATTTTTCCATACTTTGCCTCCTTTCTTGACTTCCCTGGGCACAGTTGCGACCATTGGTTCCTGGAATATCCCCAGATCTTCTGGAGCTGGCTGGAGGTGATGTTCTGAAGTTATCACATTACAAAGAAATGCTGCCAAGCACCAGGCAGTCCTGGGTGCACTTTGACCCCTCACAGTAAGGCAAGAGTGGCTTCTTCCTTGTGCTTTTGGGTTGCCGTTGCCATATGGAAATGGCAGATGGTGTTGATCAGGAAGTTAATCTAGAAGTGTATCCGTTTCATGCCGTACGCAAAAGATTTGTTCATTAAACTTAGAACTCTAATTTAAAGCCAATTAACAGAGTGATTTGAAGAGACTTGTTGTTTTTGAAGTTCAAAAGAGATGCTAAGTCTCTGATTTCAGCCTTTGTACATTCCAGAACCTGTATAACTATTGCAGTGTTGCCAACTCTCCTGGGGTTTTTTGTCTCTTTTTTTTTTTTTTTTTTTTTTTTCCCCTCATAATTTTTTTTGAGTTATGCATCTTTTGCCATGAGATGGAACTGTTTGGTGAAGCCTTATGAATGCCCAGCTTTCTTAGCAATTTTAGCCCTCCATTTGGGGGTGCGTTGGCAGAACTTGTGTGCTTTTCTATCCTCTTTGTTGAAAGCCAGCACAGCTCCCTCCTCACTCCCTTCAGCAGCTCAGTATTGCTCTTCTCTAAGCAGGAGTTAGGGAAGGAGGTAGAAAAATGGAAGAAGACCTGAGCAGCTTTGTGCCCTTGTAACACCACTTCTGTCAGCATGGGATTGTCTCTGTTTCCTTTACTCCCTCCCCATAACGCCTCCCAGAAGTTGGTAGGGACCCACCACAGGAGCTTTCTCAAGGCTGGAAGGGGCAGCAGGGACCTCCAGACAGACAGCTACTGCTCCACATGTGCACGCCCCAGCATACAGCTCTAATTTCCATGTGAAATCAACCCTGTAGGATTGGCCCAAACAGACAACTCTTAAAAAATGTCAAGATGGGAAACTTTGTGTCAGAAGGATCCCAAAAGTCATTAGTTGTGAATTAATATTTATACTGCTTTTACCTGAGACTGATATTCTGTAAACACTTGTAGATCCTTCAGCAACAGGCAGTGTTTGGATAGTCCCAACATTTAGTAGCAGCATGTGTAGAGAAAAAAACGTTCTTTAATAATTTGAAGCTGTTGCTGATATAAAAGAAAATAGAGGGGTCAAGTTTTGCTGTGGTATAGAGCCTATGACTTCACCGGGTTAACTGCTGCTACTTCCGTGTAATTGAGAACATAATTTGGCTCAATCCCTGGGAGACTGAAAAGGATCACAGCAGCCACTGTATTAAGCCAATGTTCAAAACAGTTAGCTCACACTGAATTTCATGAGCAGATCATGTATTCAGAAGGTTTTAGCTGTATGACACAGTCCACTGCAAAGGAAGAGGTGGTGGGAGTATCTCTTTGTTTATCTTAGCTTTTCCTGGCATGCTGTTTTAGTTATCAAACGTAGTATTGTACTTAAGTGGGGGGCAATGTGGCAGAACAGATAAAGTATCTCCCTGTGGGTGCGTGAGGACAAACCTGGCAAGAGCTATGCAAAGGCTGCCCTCTGTTATCCCAGCTCCCGTTGGTCGTGCCAGGGGCCAGCAGCAGTGGGGCTTCATCCCAGCTGTGCTGCAGTGGAGGTGGTGCTGGTGTCAGCAGCCAACACACTTCCATCACGTCCCCTTGGGGGTGATGGCACCTCGCTGGCACTGCTGGGACTGTGAGTGATGAGGTCAGGTAGAGATGGACTTAAAATGAAGGAGATGATAGACATCAGTCTGAGAAAGCCCAAAATATTCACAAAAGCAAAATGGCTGTTGGAAGCCTCCTTTAGAAATGCCTTCCTATCACCCCATGGGACTGCCAGGCACGAAGGCATCATCCAGTGGCTGTGGTGGCTTCTGGAGGATTGGACCCATGTCACAACATCACTCATGGCCCCTGCATCTACAGAGGTTTGCTCCTGCGCTGCTACTTCGAGGAGACATGGCCAAAATTTGTGACACAGAAAAGCTCGGGAGGCAGAAATCTATGTTTACTGCTCTGTCTAGGGGAGGAGAAGGGGGTTTCCTGATGAAAGAAAAATCCCAAAGAAGGAAATAATTCATTTTCAAGACAAGGATGTGCAGAGGGTATGGCTGATGAGTATCTGTTTATTCCCAAGTTTGCTGGCAGTCCTGCTCAGGCTGATGCCCTCCAGAAGAGACAGGCATTTTCGGACAGCACTTTCAAACATTCCTCGAGCACTTAGCAGGAGGGATTGTTTTATTAGGAAAGTTTACGGCTTCTTGTTTTCCCTCAAAGGCAAATGTGACTTTGTTGTTTTTAATTCTGTTGGGATTTCTCCCTTTTAATATACAACACAGCTGTTAAAATAGCTGGGGTTGTCTAGGGCAAATCATATAGCACTTTCCTTGTTCAGATCTCAGATGGCTGTCTTTTTAGCGTCGCTGCAGAATTATATTACAGGGCATATGAATAGTGCTGGTATTAGTGTCAAAATCAATTACCCAACCCTCCTCCTGCAGAGAAAGCTACAAACCTTAGGAACAATCTGAGTTATCCATTCTGGGTTTCTAATTCTGAGTAATGACGGAGGGCAGAGACTTGTGCTTGAATAAGTGCACAGGGTCTTTCTCCGTATAGTCACTCCTAAATGAATGCTCTTTACAGGAAAAAGCAGGCTCCCTGTGAAACCCTTTTTCATGCCAAATGGCTCACTGCTAAGATTAATCTGTCATTGAATTTATAAATTCTGTGTGGCACAGAGCAGCAGAAAAACTTTAGCATTGAACAGAAAGCAAACTATGTATTGCTTAAAAAATGAATGTTGTGCTCCTGGATGGTGTGGATTGGCTGCCTCCATCAATACATCTTCCTATACTGGTAATAAAAATACTTCCATAGCCTTGTGCCTCCGAGGATCTCAAAGCGCTTTGTAAATAGGGCGAAGTACTATTTCCTATTTTACAGCTATGGAAACTGTCTGTGAGAGAGGTTAAGCTTTTTGCCCAGGACACAGAGGAGACTGTAGCAGAGCCAAGATGGGAACCTAGATCTTCAGAGCTCCAGTGCTGTGTCCTGGTCACATACTGCACC
This sequence comes from Leptosomus discolor, assembly GCF_034619465.1. Taxonomy (NCBI): domain Eukaryota; kingdom Metazoa; phylum Chordata; class Aves; order Leptosomiformes; family Leptosomidae; genus Leptosomus; species Leptosomus discolor. The sequence goes on along the minus strand of NC_141395.1, from coordinate 13,930,401 downwards.
AAAGCACAGCGAGGGAGGCTGCTGGTCACCGACTCTCAGCCATTGCCCATGAAACCTCAGCAGGTAGGATATGAAATCAGTGTTGGTGCTCCTTTGCTCCCTGGTCTCTGTCCCGGTCTGTGGGTATAGGTGCTGAGCAGGGCAGGATGTAGCTGGGGAGGAGGCTCATGTCCTCCTGGGCTGCGGCGGTCACCTTTGGTTGTGAGTGGCTGTGGAAAGATAATGACTTTTGGTTGCTGCTGACTTGGGAAAAAGCTCAGAGCTTTGCATCCAGCAAAGTTCTGCCCCAAGCACCTTTACGAAGCAAAAATAATTACAGACTTATTACCCTAAATCCTGTAAGATTAGAGTAGTTGCATTCTTTTTTTTTCTTTTTTCTCTAATCCAGTATTTGAGAAGGATTTACCTGTTTAATACAAGAAACACTTGAGTTTGTTGTTGGTTTTTTTTTAAAAAAAAATATTCATAATTCATCTGAAAAGAACATACAGCTACAAAGGCCAGATTTTCAAATACGGGCCTGATCTCTTGTCAAATTCCAGTTGAATAAATGACATATCTGAAAAACTGGGTCCCTACTGAGGTGTCTGTGGCAGGGATTTACAGATCTCACTTCAGACACCTCTCTGGAAAAAAGCGTGGCTCTAACCTGCATGTTTCACAGGAGAACAGTTTCTATTACTAGTTTCTTTCCTCCCCTCACTGGCTGCTGTGCTCTGCAGCCCCCCAAGGAAGCTCCCTCAAGCATGAGGCTGCCCCAAGGGTCAGGGTAACCAGGGAGGGAGGAGGCTGGGAGGGGTGTGAGGGCGAGCGTCTGGTTTCAAACAAAAGTGCAAAGCCTTGAAAGGAGGGACTAAGAAGAAACAGGTGGGGGACTAGTAATGTAGCCTCTGAAGTTTATTTGCTTAACGAACAGAAGCCCAGCCTGTCAGACCTAGGTCAAATACTCCTCCAGTTTGAGTGTATTTATTTCATACGTGATCTGTAACCCAACCTGATTTCTGGATTAAACCACTGTAAAGTCCTGGCCCCCAGGAACCCATCCCATGTTTGCCATCAAGCCAAGCACATGCCAGGGCAGGACCTTGAGGGGCCAGCTCGGTATCCACTGGAGCCTTGTGTCATCAGAAAGACCTGTAATTGTGGGTCCCGTCATTTCCAGTGCAAGCTTCGCTGTTTGCAGCCGCAAATCGTGACCACAGATCCATCACTTAGTTGTCCCGTTAATGTGAGCTGTGCCTGAAAGCTCCCGGGCTAAGCTGCTTGGGCTGCAGCACACAGCCGCTCGCTGGGTCACCATCCTGCTGGAGCCCTGGCAGTGGTGACAATGCTGGAGGACCACATCCACCACGTGCTAGGTCCCTCTGGGGTGCCGGCAAGGGTTGCTCTATGTTTATAGGAAAATTTTAAAGTAGCCCAGAGGAGGAAGCAGTTTAGGACAGCCTGTCTTGAACAGCAGTGCAATGTGGAGGGCCTCCAACAGCAGGTGCAAGGGAGTCTGGGAGCACAGGACCGTGTGCTGGTTGTGGTGAGCCGTGGAGCTCATCATGTAGCAGGGAGAGGGTCTTTGCTTTCCTGCTTGTCTGCCCTGAAGTTACAGCACATAAACTCCTTGAAAACCAGCAAGAGAGTGAGAGCGGAAAAAAAAAATCACAAAATGAAGCGCTTACTCCAGGGCCCTGAACAACTAGGGGGTACAAGCTCCAGTTTACACATGGGAGTTCCTGAAACCTTTATGTGCTTTAAAGTTTTTAACCCAAATGTTCAGGAGTCAGTTAATCCTCCAGAGTGAAGGGAGGGAAGTTTGAGCTGGCACAATGGCAGTAAAACTACCTGCACACAAAAAAAGCCTTTTCTGGTTTCCCAGATGTTTTTTGGCTGATCCCATTAATTCCAGTAAGGTAAACAGCCAGTGTGCTACAGAGTATCTCAGCCGCTGAAAAATTTGCATCTGAAAATTTGCATGTGAAAAATTGCAGATCTGCATTAAAATTAGAAAGGAAAGGAGGAATTAGCAGGTGGGTTTTCCCAAGACCAGCCTGAGGCTTGTAGTGCCAGGTAACTGTGTGGGTTCTGTGAAAACAGGAGTCACGTGGAGACATTTGAAATAAAGTAAGTTAAAACAGGGTGAACAAAAGTATTTGCAGTCAGAAATGAAGCATGCCTCCCCATTTAAGAGAAGCTCTATTTTTATGTTAAATTTGGGATACCCATATGTTTGCTTTTGGGAGACTAATCAAGTTTGAGTCATGCAGAACAAACAATCAAGCTAACAAAAAGTTCAGCAGCTGTTATTTTTCATGGACTTAAGTTTAAAAAAAAAAAACAGGTTATTTGTGCTTTGGTATCTTCTTGTTTTGTGGAACTTTCACTGACACTTACTTCACCATTTGTAATGAGGGTAAAGCTGTAGCTGATTTTCAGATGTGACTGGTCATGATAGAAGAACTTTCTTGGGAGAGAGAGGTATCAACAGCTGTTAGTCCTCACCAGTGAGAGCTGGATGGGCTCTGGCAGACCTGCTGTGGCTTATCTGTAAACACTGTTGAAGTGTTCTTGTCAAGGCAGTGGTTCAGAACCAGGACACAGAATTAGCACCAACTGGGAAAAAGAAGAAACCACCTTAAACATATTTTTATATGATTTTTATGGGAAATTTTTAGCTGACTCAGTTTTTTATTGTGACGGGCTAGGTCATCTATAGGATTGATGAACTGGTTTCATACATGCTCAATTTTTGTGTCTCACCTGTCCTTAATCCTGGAAAGCCCTTTGGACCTGTAGACTTTATTATGTAGCCCAAGTTTAAGTGGGGAAAAAAAAGTATTTTGGTCCTGATCCTTTTAGGTCTTCAAATGCTTAAAGCCAGTGGGATGTGAGAATACCCATCCCTTCACAGGATTGTGCCCCTTTTGCCTGTGACTGCTGTACTGGCTGCGCCACTGGAGTTAGAAATGCAGGAAACCTTTGGTGTTCACCATTTACTTTTGAGCTCTGACAAACCATCAGCCACTTCCTCGTGGAGCTGATTTTGCCTGTTTTGTGAGTGGTGACTGGAATCTGGTTTTGTTTTATGTCCTGTAGGGTTGCTGAGCTGGAAGATGCACGTCTAAGATGGAAACTTCTGCTTCAACTGCTGCTGGGAAAAAAGAAGGGAAAGGTGCAGTTCTGGAGGGGAATGGCTTTACAGAGACGGGGAAGAAACCCACTCCTTTAGCAGCTGCAGGAGCAGCAGTGGCACAAGGAGGTACTTTATGTTTTCCACAATTTGAAAGCAGCAGGGGTGTTTTTCATTAGACTGTAAGACTTTAATAAGTACAGTGGCATCTGTCCTCCTGTGAACATGCTGAGTTTATTGGGGTTCTCGGCTGTCAGAGGTCACAGGAGCAGGAAGCTGTGTCACTGTGTGGCGTCCAAACATCACTGCACCGTGACGAGTCACCGCCACTCCCAGCAAACTGGGCTGGGGCAAGGGAGAGAATGGGTGGCAAGAGGTGGCCATCAGAGAATTGAGGCATCACATCACTTCTTACTACCAGCTGAATGGTGCTGCATGGTATAGGCAGCACGGTGCCTGCCACTCCACGGATGCATTAAAGTGTGGCTGGCGAGGCTGGCTGGAGCTGGGGTGCACCTTGTTATTATGGTCAGGGAGGTTTGTCATGTGCTGGCTGTGATCCTGCTAATGGGCTAAACAGACTGCACCATCTTCAGTCATTGACACTCGGATTTCATGGTTAGGGAGGAATTTGGGATTGTTTAGCTCCAATTCAAGAAGGTTCACAAAGAAACACCCCCTGCTTGCGCCGTTCCTGTTAATGTCAGAAACAGCTCAGGTACTTATTTCACTTTCCGTCAGCGTTTTTGGCAAGATTTTGGTCCTGCTGGTGTTGAAATCAATTGGGAAGCTCTCGTGGATGCCTACGGGCATGGGGTCATTTTTGGCAGATATAACACTGGTGTGTGGGGGGACATGCGGACACAATGCTCCTGCCTCCTCTTGCCCACTACAGCAGGCAAAATACAGCCCTAGAAAACACATCCGTCTCTGGCACAGATGTGCTGGTGGATCTCCAAATTGGTGCCAGGCCCTTCATGGTGACTCCAGCTGTGGAAAGGCTGTGCCCGCCAGGGGGACACCGTGCTGCCTTTGGTGGGGACTGGGCATCCTTTCTGGACAGGGCATAAGGAGACAAACTTAGAAGGGGCTGCACCAGCTCGGATGTGACAAGAGACATCCCAGCTGTGTAAACTTTGCTAGCCGCTTTTTTCTCCTTTTTAAAATATACCTTATTGCTAGCCAGAGTCTACCTCAAAATGAACCCTTCCCCTCCCCTTCCTTCACTACAGGGTGGTTTCTCATCACCCCAGGAGAGCAGCACGCCTCCTCTGCGAGCTCCTCTGTTTCTTACACAGCTCAGCTGGAGAGTTTGTGTTTTCTGTTGGCTGAGTTTTGAAGATAGGTCTCAGCCCAAATTGCTTAAATCTGCTTTATCTATCCTTCCTTTTCAACATCTTTGTTACTCAGTTTTCATTTTCACATTGACCCAGGAAGATTCAGATGTACAGAATAAGGTAGCAGCTGCTAGATTATGATCTATCAGATTAGTTCATGTGTTTGATAAACTTTGTTAGCTTTTGTTAGCCGAAGGAAAGTTTCTCTTAAAAAGAACTAAGAAATCTTTTACACAGAGTTGTTTGGAGGGAAACACAGTTTCACGCTGCTAAATGGGTCTGAGCCACCTTCCTTGTGAGCACTATGCAAAGCTGTAGAAAGGAAGGCTTACTGGGTAGCAGAAAAAGGGGAAAAGCAAAGACAGCAACATGCAGAAGTTTGCCACCCCCCACCAAATTTTGATCGCCGTTGAACCACTGTTCAACGTTGTTGATCCCCATAGGAACCACTGAGGCAGTGCTCTGGAGGCATCATATCAGTGACTGGCAGATCCAAAGGGCTGATTAATGCCAACAAAGTCCAAGCGTGTACTAAAATTCAAAACCCACAGATGTGCTGTTATGAATAAACACCTTCTCCCCACTTGACACTTGCCTTGGGAGCGCCTCCACTGAGGAAGTAGTCACCACGTTTCCAGAGATGCGATGGAAATGAGGATGCCCCCGAGGTGGAGTGTCCTTCAGCCCATTGGCACCCCCAGAGATTTGATTGGTTTTTAAGCATCCAATATTATATGTCCTGTTAGCAGTGTGCTCTTGCCTTTGGAAAGAATGATTTACGGGCTCAATATTTCTCCTTTTATTAAGAGGAAGTGGAGAAGTAAGTGGAGGACTGTTTGAAGATGTCAGGAGAATTGTGATGAAAGTATTGTGTAATGAGATGTAAAGAGCGAAATCTATGTCATGCTGTGAAGAGAAGTGCTCATAAATGACCTAAAATGGCTAGCAGTGAAGCAGCATGTGATCGGATGCTGGCCCTGGGACTCTGCAGATGATGCATGTGCTTTTGTGGTTCGGAGGGCTTTCCTTTGAATTCTGGCTAGACATAATACATGCTCCTGAAAGGGAGCAGCATGGTGTGTGTGCTTGTAAGTAGAAAAATTAATACAAAGTTGTCTTCTAACATCAGTTAACTGCAAGGTGTGATTTAGCAGATGATACCAAAAAGGCTGTGTAGCGATGAGACTGTACTTATGTGGTATTCATGCTAATGTATTTGATTCACTAAACTAGTTAATTACTCATAACAGGCCAGAAATATACATATTTATGCTCATATTCTTATAGAAGAAAGCAAATGAGGTATGAAGATGAATTACGATGTTCCACTTGAGGAGGGAAACAGCTTTAAAGGGAGGGCCTCTGAGCTCCCCACCCTGCTTTGGGGCCACACGAGCAAGTCTTTATTCTCATCCAAGACAAACTCTTGATTTTATTTATTGTAGAGATTTTACTTTGTACTAGCGTGTGAGAAAGTGGCAGCAAGGCTCAGCTAGTGCTGCAGATCACCAAGCTGCTCTCCAGAGCCAAATGTAATTTGCAACACATTTCTTTCCTTTATTCTACTGAGTCACACAGATGGAGTGCCAACATACCATATTTCTCAGATCATAAGGTTTTCTTTTTCCCTTGTAGAAATGAATAGATTCATAAGGTTTTATTTATAATTAAGGTAATTGAAGCAATAAACTGAATATTAGTTAAATAACTGAAGAATAGATATTTTATTATATTGTTATTTAAACTTTATTATTATAAGGTAATAAAATGTCCAGTCTCCATTTCTAGTTCCCTTGCTTTGGATATTTGTCCCAAGTGCTTCCAGCCTTGAACAAATTAAGTTATGGCTGTAGAAAAAGAGATTGGTATTGTTGATGCTGTCAGTGGAGAAGAGTACTTTTGTACTAACAATCTGCATGTCATATTTTTAGTCTACTGACATTGCCATTTTAGAGATCTTCTGTGGCATTTTTTTATAGCAACTCATTGATTAGATGTTCAGAAATTGTCCTCACAGAAATGACATCAGGGAAGTCTCTCTTAATTTTCATAAATCATGCTAGCCAAAGAGTCAAAGCTCCTCTCTTCTGTTTCATGTGTACGTGTGACAGAATTGGAAACTGGTTTTAATGACGGTATGTAGAATCTATAGGCAAGACAAATCTGCAGAAGAGCCTCTCGCTTTTGGTGCCTCCACTTCTAGAAGGGCAACTCATTACATTTCATGTTTAGCAAACTGTTGGTGAATGCAAAAGTGCATATTACTGAGCAGGGTAGGACACTTTGGAGCAGAGCACCATATGAGTGAGACCGGGTTGTGTCCTCTAGGCTGGCACTGTGACATTCTCTGTGTTAGCACCCAGGAGGAAGCCCAGGTGCATGGCTGGAGGAGAAATGTAAATGAGCCACTCTTTCAAAAGCAGAGATATTTAGGAAGATGGGTTTCTCCTCTTGTAGTACAAATTAAATACAAATTCTCCTAAATGCTAACTGCCTGACTTTAACAAGGCCCAGAATGCACCTTTTCCTCTCCACCCCACCCTCTGCATGACACAAACACCAAGTTCCCAAATTGATGGTGTTTATGTTTGAAACATTTTTCTGATGTCTGGCTCTGTCAAGACTAATTTTAGCATTTCTAAAGCTGGGTAAAAATATAGCCTCATTACTTTGATGTCAGAGCATAGTTTACTATTAGTATATTCTGGGGTTTATCATTTTAGTCATGTTTAACACGGCTGCAGCAGGCATGCACTATTAAATCTGGCTTATTTTACATTCCTGTCCGAGATTATTTATTTGGAACAATTTCCTCTCTATCAAAAGACACAGCTAATGCTGAGTTTTAATGTGTTATTTACACACAAAATAACCTATTTACAACTCAGTATCTGCCTCGGGGAGAATGAATGGGGCAGTGCTCCCTTCATCCTGTTGTATCTGAGTTTAACAATCTGGATTGCTAATAGAACCATTTATCACGGGGTGGTAATTTATTTTATGTTAGCTGCACAGGTCTCCCTGCCTCTGATCTATGGAAATACTTTGTATATAATGAAGTTCAACAAGTCGTTTGGTGTAAACGTGGGGAAACCAAGCTGCAGAACCAGGAAGACTCTGGCTACACTTTTTTTCCAGGGGGTAATGACTATTCTCTGTTATAAGACTTCAGTTGATGAAATACAGCTCTTCACCCTGTGTGTGCTGTAAGGGCAGAGTGTGGGGCTTTTCTGCAGTGGATCAGAGATTGGGATGGAGTTTGGTCACTTGATTTATGGGCTGGCGGGAATGCTCAGTGCTGCAGAAGCAGCACACTCAGCCCTTTCATAGGCAGAGGAGAAGGGCAGAGAGCACCTCCCATTGCTCTCCAGAGGTCTTCTGTAAGCAAGCCCCGAGTGGCATTGGCAGGGAGTCCTTGTGCAGTTCAGCTTGCCTCAATGCTGGATTATGGGAAGACCATGTAAATGAGGAGGAGGAAATGCCAGCATCCCAGCAGACCTCAGCACACTGAAAAAGTATATAGTTTGTGTGGCCTGAGACTCAGACAAATTAGAAGGAGAATAGCCCCAATGAAGTCATCTCCTCTGTCCACCCTGGAAGGGCAGGGATCTTCTCCAAAGAATTTCATTCAGTTGCTCACATTTTCCAGGAAAAGGAATATAACCGTTACAAGCACATTCTTAGCTTTCCTGCCCTGTATTGCTTTGCTGTATACAACTTAAAATGTGGTTAACAGAAAAGTCTGGGTTGGATCTAGGAGGGAAGGGGGCAAGTGGTTAAAACTGAATGATGGGAAAATCCTGTAATTTAGACCGCAAAATTCTCCTGACAGCCACTGTCTCTATCATGTGTCTACTGTGTATAGCTCAGTGGCCCCCACCTTGGGTAGGGCTTCAGTGCAGCACTGCCCTAAGAGTGATGGCAATAAAGAATCATATTCCTTCCCTGAGGGTTTCCATCAGTCTTAAATAAAAGTAATTCTGTTGGGTCTTAAAGTGGATTTCTTTACTACCATAGCCTTTCTGTCTGGCCAGATTGCCTGCAGGTCTCTCTTGTGTGCCCACTTGTGTGCCTTTGGGCAGCTGGAGTTCTCAGGTGGTCAGACTGGTGCAATGCCGAGGCTTGTTCCTCAGTCACAGGGTATCAAGGCCTGTGACTAGCTGCCAGCTTTGAATCATGCTTGTTGCCTGACACCTGCTGTTTGGGATAGTTTAGAAGGATCCATGGAGAGATGGATGAAGTTAAAACCATGCTGCACCATTTTTGTGTTCAATGAGCAGTATCTGGTGTGGGCATGGTGGAGAGCACTCTGGGAGCAGCAGGTTTATTTCTTCAGCCACATGTGCTGCATTTCAGTAATTAAGATCACTACAAGCTATGCTACAAAAGCACATTTTTTCTTCTGCCTGTCCTTTCTCCTCTAGCCATGATATGCAGTGCTAAGTCTCTCTCATCTCTTTAAAATAGTCAGCTGTACATCTTTATCAGGTAACCCTTTAATTTCCTTAAGTCATTGGAGTCTGATGACTTGGCCGCTTGGGGTTTTTTTCCTCATGGGGGAAAGCTCTTTCCTGAGCCCCTATACTGGGTTTCTCTGTGTGGCAGCCAACCCTGTGGGCAAAGGTGCAACCTCAGAGTGGATAACCATTAATGCTTACGGACTTTTTGGTTCATGTTGCGTAGCCTTTATGGATGATGCTCAAGTCCATAACACCACAGCATCTGAGGATGCAGCAACTTTACATTTGGACTCAATGATCTCAAGGGTCTTTTCCAACCTAAATGATTCTATGATTAGTAACATCAGGCAGCATTAACCGATTATATACCCCCAAACTGTCATTCCAAAAGTTTCTACAGTTTCAGCCCATTACAGATGCTGAGGTACTTTGGAGACAAAGTTAATCTTCTCCTCAACCACATCTCAGGATTGAATGTCAACTTGAACAGCTTTTTTGAGTTTAAAATGAAAAAAGGTATTCTTCCCAGGCTGGTTCTGGCACTGGTGATCCCAGCCAATAAGTACCACCTGAAATACCTTCATATTTTGTGAGTGTATTATTATTGTCATTAATAATAGTTGTAATAGTAATAGCTTCCACTTGTCTACTATTTTGTAAGCTCCAAAAGCTTATTCTGGCAAGTACTGATATATATTCTTTTCTGTGGATCCAGTTTAGACTTCAGTAAAGTGCCTCTCAGAGGGTACCTAAATATAACCTTTTTAACTGGTGCTAAACTTAGCTATTTGTGGATTGGTCATTTATAGTTAAGTAAGAAAATCCAGTAGTCATAATGGATTATATTTATCATAATGCTTTCCTAGACTGTCTCCTCTGTGCTGCCAGCATGTCCCAATAGTTTGAATTTTTAGTATTTTTGGCAGCTTTTTGCCTGAGCATCTGAGAATTTGCACAGGTTTTGTAAATTAATTCTCCCAACGCTATCCATTAACCATGGCACTTGAGCCTGCTATAATCACAGGGAACCAGGAGGGACTGGTTTTGTCTGAGATTGGCTTCCTAAATATCAGGTGTCTAGTTTGGGATCCCTTTGCCTTAGGGTGGAGTAAATCACGTTGCTAAGATGCATGCTTTGCTTCCTTGAGGGCTTCACGCTTGATTTGAGGTGGCTAATGTTAGGTGGACAAGTCCCAGTCTTCCTCACTTGGCCAAAATTACAGAGTGGGGTTAAAGCAAGGGACTAAAGTGGGACTAGATTAATGCTTTAAAGCCCTTCATTTGCGTTCATCAGTCTGTAGCCTGATGAGCAGTCTGAGAGTCCTGACTGCCAGCTCTGAACTGAAATCTCACCCCACGGCTTCTTGAGTCAGGGGCAACCTTGTCACCCAAGTGTCAACACAGCCAGGGGAGCTGCTTCCCAGAGCTGATTTACACCAGCATTGACAAAACTACTGTTGTAACAGCCCGTTCAGAGAGATGGGCAATTTAAAATCCCCACTAAAAAGTCAAGGAAAAGAACTAGTAAATTCTAAAGGCCACAAAACCCTTAAAAATAACACAAGTAGAGGAAGGCTATTAATGCAAAAGTAAATAATTATGTTGAGGGAAGCAACTAGAGAGGCCAGTTGTGTAAATCACTTTAAGGGGAACAAGCCTTAGATAAAATCTATTCTTTTATCACAAGATTAAGTCTTCCTTTTGACGCTAAATAATTGATAGGGTTTGGCAGAGTGTTCCACGGCTGCCTGTGCAGAGCAGTGGGACTGCTCCCGGGGTCAGGCGAGTGGCAGAGAAAAATGTTCTTAGAAATGCTGTGCATCTAATATCAGCACCAAGAAATGGGGCTTGTATTCCCGGAACCCCCTAAAAAATTTCTGCAATGTACACTTCAGAGTCAAAGGAAGACTTGGCATGTCTTGCCTCCTCCTTAAACTGCCCCCCATGAAACCGGGCAGTCTGTTTTAATGTTTTCATGTGATGATGACTGAGGTGCAGAGGCCTGGGAGGACACAGCCCATTCCACTGAAATATTTTTAATTATTTTTTTTTTAATTAGAGAACATGAATTGTGTTGTCTGGTGGCTTCTGGGAGCCCAGGTCCTGTGGGGTGTTCTCGTACCTTGGTCAGCCCCAATAGTGCCAGAATACTTCAGCGTCTTGCAGTTCCCTCCACACGTGAACATCCTGGTAAAACAGGGAGACGGCATTGCTCCCATTCTGCAGACAGGGGGCACAGCGGTTTTTCTGAGGCCAAGGTAGCTGTAATGGGTTCAGCTGTTTCAGAGAGATGTCAAGAACTGGTTCTCTCTGCAACTTTGGAAGTTCATAGGTGACGTACATGGGACATCCATGGTGGTACAGAAGAGGACATAGCCCAGATCCCTTGGGTCACCATATCGACTAGCAAGTCCTTCCTCTCTCAGTGATATGCCATGTAATCATGGTCAAATGACTCAAATTCTCACTCCCATCTGCCAGATGGAGGAGTTGTTTCTTTCCCTTCAGGACAGCTGAACACAAGTTGTCTATGCGTCATATAGTGCCTTTGAGAACATCACGTTGCAGCAGTCATTACCATTCATTTTGGTTGCATAATAGTATGAAATGTTCAGTAGCTCTAACAGAATTTTACTGAATTTAAATGCATTTTTGCAGTGCCTTTGTCCAGCACCTAGCACAATGGGCTCATAATTAGGGGTCTACGATTTCTTCCCGAACGAAGTGGGACATAACTTGCAGAAACTTTAAATTCTGAAATAAATCGATATCCTATGAATTCTGTGTGGGCTCTATGTTTGGCAGGAAGAGTTCTCCGATCTCAGTGGTAATGACAAAATAAATCTCATCCAAGATTGTAAGTTTAGCTCTTGAAGGAATGAAGTGGATATAGTCTCTTCATGCTAACTGTTTAGGATTATGTTAAACTGGTGAGTTTACATGTGTTTGAAAGTGACCTGCCCTGGGTGTTCTGTGACTCCTGTAGTAGTGTTGGGTTGAAATCAGGCAAACCTTGGTGGAGAGAAATGAGCAAAAGTTTGGGCACATAGGCTGACTGTCCAAAATGAAAACAAATTAAAAAAACAGTCAAGTGTGATGCCACATGAACACAAATGAAAAAGTTTTCACACAAACTTGCCTGAAATCAATTCTGTCTTTTCTACAGTTTGTTAGAGAGCTCGATGGGTTTTTTCTTTTTTATACCTCTTTCCTTCTCCTGGAATCTCAGATATTTTTAAGATTGTATTCCACTGAAAATGCTTCCAATTGTTAGTAGATTGTAAGTAAGAACAGGATTATTGCAAGCAAAATATTTATATTTAGTTCCACTAATATCTGATTTTTAAAATACAGCAACATTCACAGGGATTGAATGGTACCATTTTGGCCAGAAAGCTGTTTTCTTCTCTTACATGGATCAGCTTCTGACTCTGACAGATTTTCAAAAAAATCACAGCTTGCAACAGATGCATCCTTAAGTAAACAGATAAAGTAGATGTTTTGATGGCTTCAGTTGTATTGATATAAAAGATCAGTGTCTGAGCATTCCTGAAAACCATCCAATAGAGGAGGTATCTTCCTGTAAGCCCCTGGCCCTGTGTTCACCGCTTCAGCAGTAGCTTAATCATTTAAAGAAAACTGAAATACCTCTGCACCTAACAAGGTGCTCTGAGCCTAAAGAGAGTGGTAAAGGCTCAATACTCCTGACTCTGGATCCAAAGTGTTGGGAAATGTTTAGATTTTCCCAAAGTGAATTTTTTTGCTCAGTTTGTGAGGGGGAAAGATGATCTTTCTCTGCTCCATTTTTGTATCTGGGGCTCACCTTGGTTTGTGGCTGGTCTTTGTTGGGTGGACCAGCAGTGATGGGGGGAACTAAGCAGCATCCTCTTCCGCATGCTGGTTGGTGTGAATATCAGTGTTCTGTGTGAATGCATTCAAGTGCCTTCTTTGTGACGCTCAGGGTTAAGCTATATCTTGCTAATACCAGTTCTCGGGTAGAGCTGGTGATGTTCTTTCTGAGGCATTTACAGCCACAATTTAAAAACAGAGAAACACAGAGGTGAGGACTTCAGGCACTGGTTTGCACTGCCCATTTTGATGAGAGGAATTATTACGTGTTGTGGGAAGCTGACCTGACTCCCAGAGGCTGCTCGTGTGAAGATACCCAATTTTTTGGTGGCTCCCTACGGTGAGAGCACAGAACTGAGCCTGGAGAAAATTAGTTTCTGTTCCTGATTCAGCCCCAAACTTCCTTTATGATTTTGGGAAAGCTGCTTGACTTCCCTTCACTCCCCCATTTATATAATGAACTTGCGTTATTCTTTGGGCCTCCAGGCCCATCCATCAGCATCTGGTTATCATGTTTATGGCATTTGTCATACTGAAGCACTTAACGGGTCAGACCACATAGAGGTTGCCATTCCTCCTCCCCACTGCCTGCAAGAGGGTGCTGCTGCCCCTGGGCGCTGTGTTACAAGGGTGACCTTGTTCATATGTCTGAGGTGTCAACCTGCTGCTGTCAAAGGGGGCAATAAAACAGATTTGCAGGGTTAGGGAAGGTAAGGTTAAGTTCTTATAGTGAAGGTGTTTTCAATATCTATAGTGGAGAGACTGTTTGGGGGTACACAGAGATTGACTATATTCCAAGGAGTCATGCTGTGCTCTGGAGTAAGAAAGTTTTTCAGGCAATCTTACCTGGCAAACTTGGTTGCAGAATATCGTGTTGTTAATGGCTGTGTAAACCTTTTATATTGAAACAAGAAAAAATTGATTTTCTCAGTTTGAGAGGGCTTGCTACATACTAATCTATGGGTGAGGTTCATCAAATCATTTGCTGAGGTTCAAGTACCTGGACAGAGTTTTGGACAGGCCTGGATGAATTTACGGAAACCATACAGACTTCAGCATTTTGCCCTGACCCAAGCAACAGACAGTGGTTTTAGCAAATTCTGTTGTAATTAAACTTTTAGAGAAGGTGTTGTTCTGGGGGCCAGGTGATGGAAGGAGAAGAAAATCACTGATGTGGGATGTGAGCTTCAGAGAAAACCTTGGTTTCAGCTTTCTTTCCCATTAGCCTGATGTGCATATGCTTACTCTAGTAAAGTAATCAGCTGCAGAGGAGCTGGCAATACTGTTGTTTCGTGCAATTTTTTCCCTTTGGAAAACTCCAGAGGAACCTTCGTGTGCTGTTACAAAGATGTCCTTAAAACATCTTTATTGCAGGGTCCTGTATTTCAAATGATAAAGCAGTGACACTTAAAATAGGTACGAGATGACTGAATGTGTGAAAAATGTTTGCGTCTCTTTTTCTGAGCGCTGTGCATACTGCATCACTTCTGTAAGCAAGCCAAAACGGTTGGAAGGAAAAAAAGGGGTTTGCAAATTTCTGTGCTTCTTTTAATTCCAGTTGAAACAATGTCTTAGCAGCTGAAATAAGATCCGAGGCTATCTTTTGACCACATAAGAGTCACTGACACTTGAAACAGGCTGGATTTATATGTAGTTACTAAAAAATATATAGCAAAATGGAAGTCTCAGACACTGAGTTCATGTGCATTGCCCATTGTAAAGATAAGTAACGGCTGTTATAAGATCACTTAAATGGTTACCTTTGGGACATAAAAGGGATCTTTGAAGACAGTAAGTCTTAATACAGAAATGTTTACTCATAAAAAATACATTTGGAATGGGGGAGGGGAACACATTTCCTATTAATGTGGTTTTTGCCTTTTATGGCAGGTTGTAGCAGGTCTTTAACCTCTGTAGCACTTGAGCGAGGATAGAAATGAGCTTCTCTAACTATCAGCCCAAAGGGCCTTTCCTCACTGCGTATATCTGCAACGTCTCTTGTAAAGATGATTTCAGTTTATTTTTCCTTTCTGTGACCCAAATGAAAATCTGTTCTTTTCCAACTTCAAAACGTTCCAGTGGTTAAATCCTGAGGGCAGAACACAAATGTCCTCTTGAATTTGGTTCATTTAACCTTGTGTTTTGTGAGGTACGGGTCTGGTGGCCCAAGCCGTGCTTAGACACAGTGGGAATTTGAAGGCTATGTCAGCCAACTAAGGCATGAGAACAGAAGAGGGAATTGGCCCTTCAACGCCATGGTTGTAGATATCAGAAAAGAGGGATGATGTTTCTCCAGATGCTCACAAAAGGTGCAGATGTGGAAGCCCAGCATTCCCGATCTGACTCTGGGTGCACATGAAGCGGGCAGTGGTTCATGTCGCTTGTGAGTTTTCTGGTACTGGTTGTCCAGGTAATTTTGAAATACTTTTTCTATACAATTGTTATGCTCCTAAGTGAGACAAAAGGTGGAGTGAGCAGTATTTGACAGGTGCTGTGTGAAGCCATAACTAGGGAGGACGTGATTTCTGCTTCAAAGTTTTGCAAAATTATTGCTAGATGAGGTAAGACACAAGGTGCCAGCAGTCTCAGAGTGGCAGAGAGAAGTTTGGAGTACTTTACGGAAACCATGGTGGATTATGGTCAAAAGTCTTTACTCAGATGAGATGATTTATAGAGCAGCAGAGGTAGCCTGAACCAGAGGTGCAGGAGGAAAGCTGAGTTGTATAGGGGGATCGGAAGGTCTTTGACGAGCTGTTGCCCAGAGACGTGAGGTGCAAGACTGTAACTGCAGGGTTTGAGCCAAAAGGCAACATTTTGTGGGATATTCAAGAGGAGAACTGAGTAACAAAGGGAAAAATTGTGAAGTATTTGAATGACAGAGCTACATGCTCATAGAAGCATAAGAAGGAACTGCCTGGGTGCAGAAAAAGACAAAAGGTAGAGAAACTAGAAAAAAGTCCGTGTTTGTTGTGAAGATGAGGCTCCCAAGCTGAGGTGACTGGATTTCTGAGGAACCTTTTCTCTAAGCCCATGGCCCAATGCAAAATTAGCTCTCCACGTGCCTGTAGCAAGGCAGGACTATTGGTGGACTTTGTTATTGTTATTCCAAAACATGATGTTCATCCATGCAGTAATCCTTTAGGTAAGTAACAGAAATTAGGTTTTGAATCACATACTGACCTGTCTTTGTAGTTTGTAAAGCATGTTCTGGTCACGTAACGAGACAGAGGACAGATTAAATGAAAAACAGGCAGGATTTTCATTCAGGAAATTGGTATGGTAATGACATATATGGGGTCTTGGCATGTTTCAGATAGGCTTCATCTAGCCTCTTCAGGTAGCAGATACAAGCACGGCTCTCGCTTATATTCACTCAGTCAAGCATGAGGAGGTAACAAGTTCTCTGGGGAGGCTGGTATTTAATACCTGCCAGATGCCTGCTGGAGAATACTAATACAGATCCCAGGTTTAGTGTGCCCTGGGAATGCAGATGGTTGGTAGCAAGATGCCTGGCCTGACAGCCACATCTCCCTTAGCTCCATGGCAGAGCTGCCTGGATTTTCATCCCCTGCTATTTGGATTGTAAAAGCAATGGCTTGGTCAAAGAAGCCTTTTGCTGACTTTCCTGGGAGATTTTCTGGAGGCTTAGTGGGCAAGAGATGGGGTATCACACTGGTGGATAAGGGAAGGGCAACATCAATTGCCCCAGACATCACTTGGATCATCCTCTCAGGCAGGACAATCCAAGTACTGTGATGCAGTGAGGACCACAGGGAGCATTTGTGCTCAAGGAGAAGCTTCAACCAGCTCCTGCCGTGTATGCATCCTGCTCCGAGAACACGTCAAGGGGAGAAGGAGGGTGGCATCCAGGCCTGCCACAGCCCTAGTGGGAAGCCCCGCAGATCCCACAGCTTGTCCTCAGGCCGGAGTGGGGAAAGGACTTCTATGAATCTCACTTTCTTACCAAAAAAAGGAAAAGAAAAAAAAAACCAACCTCTGCAAGGCTCCATATAAATCAGGGCAATAAAACTGCCTGTGGTCACGATCAAATTATAAGGTCTAAATCTATATAAAAGAAGTGGAGCAGTTCAGTCCATCACTAATGTCCTCCTTGTAAGCAGTGAATGGGGGGTGAGGAGGAGGAGGGAGGGGAGGCACTGAACTTCTGGCACCAACACACCGGGGAAGCAATTTGCTGAGGTGGTTGAAGTACATGTTTTCAAAATCTGTTTGTGTCCATAAGGGTTTGAGAAGAGGATGTCGTCTGCTTACTCGGTAACTTGTGTGTGGCCTGCGAGTGGTTTCAGATGCTTGGCCAAAACCAAATAATCTCTCCTTTTAGGAAATTTGAAAAGTATGTATGCATCCCAAAAAAGAAGGGAGATTTGCACTGATGTCCTGTGCTTCTGCCACAGAGCCTCGTGTAATCATGGCACTGCATGTTGACAAGATGGGGAAAGAGGGATTGCTGAGCCCTCTCTGCTGGAAACAGAGACCCAATATTATGATTGGGCTTTCATGAGACCCTGAGATAACAGATTCTTTTTAATGAGAGAAAAGACTACCGAGGTATGTCGTATATCTTCAGATTTCAGCTGAATGCTGCAAAAATGTCCATATTAGGACATGGTACTTACTAGAAGTGAAATAACACAACTAGTGAACTTTCACAGTGAGAAGAACCTGCAGATAAAGTTGAAATTTATGGTGGTGTAGGAGATTTTTAAACTGAATGTTTTGGCTCCTTTTCTGAGTAGCCTGGCCACACTGACAAGTTTATAAATCTCTGCAGTGTTTGGCTAATATCCTGAGGATCTGCACTGTCCTACTCAAAAGTGGTGGCTGCCTTCAGTATTAATTAAGAGCTGTATTAGGGAAGAGTGGTGGGAGCAAGAGGGGTCTTTCAAGTCTGGCAGCTGCCACTTTCAGAGGAAATGAGCGGAGCGGCTGCACACGTGCAGCCTGAAAGCCGGAGGGACTCCCCGCCTCTGCGCAGCAGCTGTGCGGGGACAACCAGAAGGTGTGAAAGACTCATCGGCTCGGGGTGGGGGGAAATACCAAATCTCCTGGGGCAAGGGGAAAAAAAAAGCCAGGAAGCTAAAAGCAGTAGCAGGTTTAGGCACAATCCATCGAAGACCACTGCAGACTTAGATGAAGGAAATGGCACCAAGAAATTTAATAACCTGTTATATTTATGTAGCACGTTTCATCCTCAAAGAATTTTACGAACTTAATGATGTGCAAACTACGCACGCACGTATCCTTTCATCTGCCAACGACTGTAGCCACCCTCGGTGTGAAGCCTGATGATGGCTGCTTTGCAGCATCACAACAGTATATGACAGCAAGCAGAAAATGCCTTAACTGATTGAATTAGGAGCAGGCAAGTTTAGGGAGGCAAAACTTCACCTTTGGGCAAGACAGAGAGGTTGAGAACAGTTGTGCTGGCAAAGGGCACGTATGGCAGTATCTTCTGTGACCATAATCAATCAGTGATTAATCTTTTAGAGATCTCACAGATAGAGCTTTCTTTAGGGAAAGCTGGAAAATTAACCTTAGTTGGCCAGAAATCTAGTATGAGCTTTCTTCTGTGCCTCTTGACAGTCTCCCACCTCAGAAAGTACTTGCTGACTCCAGCTCACATGAGCTGCTTTTCCACCTGAGATCCAACAGGATCAAATAATGAGGTTCTATGAATGGCGGCGTGATGTCCATTTCTTAAATTTTCCCACTTAATGGCATTCTTGTCTCAAAGGAAGGATGTTTATTTTTAAAAAGGTTCAATAAGTGAACATCAGAAATCCTGGGAGATGTACGAGTTGACAGCATCTTAAATTTGTTGGGAAGGAAAAAAAAAAAAAAAAAAAGCCACACCAGCAGCTTTGCCCCTGTTATTTTCCCAAGGAAGTTCTGTGTTTTCAGGCGTGATAGTTTTCAATGTCACCCGCCCTGTAAGTTTTGGTGTACCGTCTAATCCCCCAGCTTAATGAGTTCTGCAGGGATGCACCATGATAGCTAAAGATCATTTACCTGAATTGCTTTTTAATTTCTGGAATGGGAAGCTGCTTGTGCAGCAGGATAATTACATTATAATTTACAGCAATACAAAATCAATAAATTTAGTCATATTGGGATAGAGAAGGAGGGTGAAAAATCCCCCCATCATTAAATTATTTCACACTCTGTACTTGATGTTCCAAGAACTCAACAATAAACTTTGGGGGATGGGAGAGAGGAATGGAGAACTACTGGCTTCCTGAGACTGGTCAGTAAATCAGATTTGCCTGGTGATTTCTATAGTAAAATAACACATGGTTGTGTTTGCAGAAGAGGGCAAGTACAGCAGACAAAGTCCTCTTTCTGATTTATTTTAATTCCAGAGTATTAAAGGAAAGAAAATGCCTTGTACTCTCGTGTCCCTTATTCCAGTGGGGAAAAGCTGATGAACCATTGCCAGCAGCAAGCTAAACCTGGGCATCCACCTGAGCTTTGCTCCCTGACTGAACGTAACAGCTGAGTTGAATAACTGTTGGGGTAAGCCACTATGGGAGCTAGTGGGATTTCAAGTTCTTGATGTCTTCATCAAGATGAGATCGGAAGATTTTCTCCAAGTTAGTATTTTTGCCAGGTACAAGCTGTTGGGTTTATTGCAGGGAGAAATTAATGAAAGCCCGTGAAGTGTGTTGTAAGAAGAACAGGCTATGTGGCCTCAGTGTTTCCTGAACTTCAAAGCCTCTGCTCCTCCCTACCCTACCCTGTACCCAGGAGGGACCACAAGAGAAATGGTCTTTTTTTCTTTTTTTAGAGAGTCGTCAAAACCTGGCAGAGCTCTGGCTGCTGGAAACACTAAGGGAGGAGGGGTGATGTTACATCGAGAAGGTTGGTCTCTGACCTTTTTATCTGATGCCAGCACCTCTTTGTTGCAAGCCAACCCTGGCAACACTAGTGCTTATCTGGCTGAACACTGGGCCAGCGGTGTCTGCAAGTGCTCAATGTTTTCCAGGGTCCCCCCGCAAAGTCAGGTTCAGTTCCTGCAGGTGGGAGGAACAGCAAATAGACACAGGTAGCCCAAACACACCCCTGCATGATTTAAGAGAAATATTATTTAAGAAGACAGTTCAAAGGGGTTCAGTTGGGCACATGGAGGTTGGAGCTGTGGTTTTGGTTTGTTGTTTTTTTTTTTCCCTTCAATTTTCTTTAAAAGAAAGCTTCCTGGTTGTATTAAATGTCACCCATGTCTTCACTGAGGTATGGCCTGCTGAATTAATCTCACAGGAAGATGTATTAGGTGTTTCTGGACTTCCCTCGCTCAGACTGACTTGATTTTATTTTTCCTTTGAAACCACAGAAAAGCTGTCGATGCTGCACCCAAAAAAGGATGTTGTATGAAAGGAAATCACTTTGTCTCTTGTATTTGAGGAGGATTATGATCGGGCATGACCTCATTATGGGTTAGGCGAGGATATTTCTGGAAATACTAATTAAATACTTTTTCCATCCCTTGTGCCCTTGTAGCATGTGTAGACTTTATAACAAGAAAAAGAGAAAAAAAGCTGTCTGCAAGGAATTTTTTTCAAGCTCTTTCTCCAGTCAATTGAAAAAATTGTTACAGTCATGGTAGCAATATTAAAACCTATTAAACAAAGTTTTCTTAGTTATGATGAACTAAAGGAAAATAATTATCTGAAAGAAGAGAGTAAAGCTGGGATTTTCTAGGTGCTTTGTCTATGCTTGACTTCAGGAGTCTGAATAATTCTTGTAATTTCAGCAAGATCACTCTGGATTGCTGAAAACATCCTTCCTTCTCTGCAGTTTTTTTTTTTTTCTTTTAATTTTTTTTCACATGCAGGTTCAGTGAGCTCAAGCAGCAGTGCACAGCCCCACAAACCATCTTGTTGGCAAAAAGCTCACTTGTGGTGAGCTGTGGCATGGGGTGGCAATCTGCTACAATAGCGCATCCAGGGAAGAAATTACATGGCACCACATCCTAATACATTTATTAATAGATATTCCTCTGTTATTTCTTATGGTGATGTTCTCCTCCTGGGCTTACCCATTTTGCTGCAAGAGCCATGTCCTCAACTTGTGGCATTTCAGAGAGTTTTAGCAGCTCCAGATCCAGCCCTGACAGTCTGAGCTGTTTCCTATTGAGGCCAGTGGGAGTCTTCCAGTTAACTTCAATGTGAGCTGGACTTGGCCACTGACAAAATGTCTTTAAAAATTGCCTTCAGCAAATAAGCTTGTAAATGTTAGCACTAGAATAGCATCGTGCAAGCCCAAATATGTCTGTATTGAAAACACATGCTGTCAGATAGATAAAAATATGTTCTTACAAAACCTTCAAACATCATCATGTGGAGGTTGTAAAGATTTTTTTTTTTTTTATTGTGAAATTATTTTAATTGTATATTTAGCACTTGGGTTTGTTACCCTGTTGTGTGGCACTTCATACAAGGTTGAGTCTAACAAGGAGAACTCCTGACTTGTCTGAATGAGTGGTCGGTGGGTTTTTTTTTTCAGTTATTGTTCTAAATCCAGGGATGTGGCTCTTCTTTTTCCTGTGAATGAGAGATTTTCTCCAAATTGCAGTATTCCACTGGTATGTAACAATATCCACTCCTGCATTTTGTTTAAAATCTCATTGCCCCCATGGATATGAAACAGAACTGCTATATTGAAGCCAAATGAGGAAATGGGTGTTTTCTCATGTTGACTTTGGGAATTTTTGCTTCTTGACTTGCAAGCGGCCAACCTTACATCTTAACATTACAAATGGAGAGATAATCTGGGGGAGTTGCCCACATTTTTACCCTTTTTCTTTCTCTGTCCTTCCCAATGGTTAAGGTAAATGAAAGCTCTGGTTAGGGTGGCTTGGGGCAGCCAATGAGCGGACCGTGGCTGGCTGGTTGCTCGCAAACTTGCCGGAGCAGTTTGTCTGTCATCAGCATCTTGAAGTGCTGCACTTGAGAGAGTGATGGTTAAGGCAAATGGAGCTGGGTGATGGCTTAAATGCCTGTTGTAAATTGTCGAGCCCCAGGAGTGGACTGATAATGGATAACTTGATTCAAGGCAAAGCAGGGGCAGCCGTGGAAGTGGTAACTCCATCAGCCATCCCAAGCCCTGCTGCCTCTGCCTGTCAGTAAGCACGAGGCACCTGGCCTTTGGCAGAGGGAAATGAAAGATTTTATCTGGGCTCATCTGAGATGACTTGTGTAACCATCTCTGTCCTCCAGATTCAAGTCGATAATGTTTGAATCCTCCCAGCCACGCGGGTGATGCAAATGCTGTTGTTGCCTTTGTTTCTGTTTTTCTCATCAGAAGTACTTCTTTGCAGGAGTCAAAATCAAAGCTCTTCCTATGAAGTCTATTAAAATGAGTTGAACCTGACTGCCCAGAACAGGGAATGGGAAAATTTTTGGCCAGGTAAACCCTCTGGGGAGCTAATGGAAGCTGGAGCTCAATGGATAAAATATTGAGATGGCCTGGAGTTTGCCAAGACAAACACTTGGACTTTTCCAGACCATGTCCTCGCCTCCCATAGGACATGCTTACATCATGGGGTCCTGCCAGTCCCTGTGGGTGATGGCAGAAGCAGTTTTGGTGTTGTTGGTTTGATGTGACCCCCTTTCCCCTTGTAGGAGGACTGCTGAAAGAAAATCTCCTGTTCATCAGAGCTTGGTATTTCTGTCATCTCAGCGAGGCTGCTCCAGCCTCATCTGCATCAACAAACTACTCCAGTGGAGATTACAGTTTATACCAGCAGAAGGGCTCTTCCTGCAGCCAAAACCCATTCCCCAACCCAGCACAGAGTACACAGGGAAATGATGTTTTCCCGCTGGCTCTTTTCTTTTTTTTGCTTTTTTTGCCTTTTTTTTTTTTTTTTTTTTTCGTGGCCAGTGCATCTGTCTGTGCTCAGGTCTTCAGGAGGGTAGAGCAGGGTGTCGGGGAAAGGTACTAGGATCCATCCCCCTGCCAGGGAATTGAGGACACCCATAGTGCTTTGCCAATTGGATGCTGGGTGGCTGGTCCAGTCTGAACTCATCATCTTAGAGGGAAATGCATGCAGAGGCTTCTGCACAGAGATTTATGTATGCCATGATATTTTTTGCTTTCCAAGAGAAGGGGCCCCATTCTTCCCTTTAGCTAAGGAGGCTTTTGAGAAGCTCCGACCTTCTTCCTTTCTGACTCTTGAGCTCAAATAGGTCTGTACCTTTCGGTAAATGCACTTGTAGGATAATGGTGCAGATGCTTCAGGTCCTGGTCCCTGCCATCGCAACACGCAGTGAGACTAAAGCACAGCTTAGCACAGACACTAAGCCCAAGCTGATTACATGAAAAAGTAGCATATGAGCAAATTCAGGGTGAGGCAGAACAGTATGGGATTTAAAAATCTCAGCCCTGTTTTAGTTTCTCTGGAAAAGGTGAACTAATGATTCTGCTTTTGATTCATTAGTATTTAGGCTAAAAATACGTTGGCTCAGAAAGAAAATGATAGAGTAAAGGGGAAGATGTAATAAAATCTCCCCCCTCCTGTTACAAAATAATGTTTTGCACAAAGCAAAGACAATTCACTGATCAGAAATGAAAGTTGTAGACCCATGGGGCTAGGCTGGAATTACTGCATACCACTTGCCTTTGAAATCAAGGCCTCCAACCTTCTTAATGTCCAGGTGGGGAATTCCGGTGGCTTTACTCTAATCCAGGCAAATCTGAAATCCAACCCTGTTGGGAGGAAACAATGTGGGAAACAGATTCATCTTGATCTCGGCTTTGTGCCTTGGAAAACGATTAAGACCAACTGTTAAGCAGTTCTCGATAGAGTTCACAAACCTGCTGGCCTCTGCGTGACACAGATTTCTCAGTTCAGGCTTCACCCCTTAAAACAACAGATGGAACTGATCTGGTTAAGCTACAAAATGGGTTTCTCTTATTCCCAGTTGTTAAAATATTATTTCTGTAGTTGCAAATTATTTTTAATCTGATTGCTTTGCTGTGATTAATTTTTTTCACTTCCTATTGTTACATTAAAAAAATCAAACCCAAACATTTTGCTGACAGGCAGCCACACAGATTTCATTGAGAGTGATGCCCTGAGACACTAAATCTCATGCAGTACTGTGGAGGTCATATACATGGTCCTATCAAACTCACATGGTAGGGTTCTTATACCCTTTTTCCTGTCCCGATCTTAGTCAAGATAATCGGTCTTATAGTAGCTTTTGAGGATTTCAAAGTGATTTAGAAAATCAAGTCCTTTGAGGTAGAGACGTATTCATATTCTGCACATAAATAAAAGGGGGAAGCAGAAAAGCTGCTCTTTGTTGAAGCTTATTTTGGTAAATCCATGAAGAAAACCAAGGAGTCACAAGTCCATCTACCAATATAGCTGTTAGAAAAATATCCTCAAGGGAACCTGCTTCCATGAGATTTCAGACCTGATGAAGGCTGGAAGGACAGCCTGACCTTGCAGAAGCTTCCTGAAAATGAACATTAGAAAGTTTTGAGGTGTTTATGCTCCTACAGCACTGGGTAAGGGAGAGTGATAAGAAAAGAAAAACTAAACATTCATGTAATCTTTGTTATTCTTATTTTTCTTACTTATGTTAATTGCATATGTTACAATCAACACCCATGGGTAGCAAAACTTGTTTCTGGTTTGATTCTTGGGCAATTTTGCAAGGGGTTACAAGCAGATTTGTGAAGTTTAGCAGTGGACCATGCTATTTAAGGGTGAGATTTCAAAAGTTTCTGGTGGAATTCGGAGAAGATCCCCTCATTTCTCCCCTGGAAACAGACATTTTATTCTTTACAGTGGATTTATCATTATTGCAGTTTTGGCATGGATGTATTTTGCTTAACACCATTCCTCAGCATTCCATTACTTAAAAGGCATGGGCAGCTTTGTTCTTCTCCTTTCCTTTTTAGACATTTTAGGTGATTTTTAAAACTGCAATTAAATACGCAGTATTGTGCATGTTTTGGGCACTATGTTAAGGATCGAGGGATGGATTCAGCTTTTTTTTTCCTACTTGAAGTATTTTGCTAAGGCTGTGTGTTTGTGTGTATGTATGCACATGTGCTGGCCACCATTCCTGCTCCATGCTGTAGGCATTGTTAATGTCTCTTCTTAGGACCAGGAGGAGCTAACAAGCCAGAAGAAGACCCAGTCTAAAAGTCTGTTTCGGCCTTAAAATGGGGGCAGAAAGTTTTGTCAGTTTGTTGTGGGGGAACATTTTTGCTGTTAGCGGGGTTCCTTGAGATTGGGTTTGCTTTCCTCTTTACCAGCTCCATTTTCTCCAAAGATTGCCCTCTTCTCCACCGAACTGCATCCCTACCCTGTAAGCATCAGTGCTCTGTTTACAGTGTGCTTTGCTGTTGTCCCTGCCAAGTCCAGAGATTTTTAAACGTGTCCTTAAAGTTGAATTTGAGCACAAGAGTTGGGCTGAATGGGGATGTCAGTGTAAAAAATAAATACTGTAACGTTCTGCCTGATTTTAGTGTTCACCTTTGCAATTTTGTAAAGTTGCTTGCAGTTAAGTATGGATGCCTCCTTCTTCTTACATGCTGGGAATGCAGTAAACAAATAGGAAGCGTAAAAGGGGGTTCTGTTAGCAACAAGGCAGTAATCCAGTCAGATAGTCGACGAGAAGTTGGAAAGAGTGAGATAAATTCACATCTGTAAATGACTAGGATTTTATGTAGCAATATACATATTTAATTTCTGCTTGTAGCGACAGCAGTTGCGTATGCAAAAACAGGCGTGCAATTACATGTACACTTCTGCTCGGGATTCCAGGCCTTAAGAATGAAGTGATTATCATCATAGATGACTTATACTGTAACGGCTCTTCATGTTGTATAAGGAGAATCTGTATGCCATATTATGCACATGCGAACTATTTTTGTTATATTAATTTGATTTCCATGGGAGATCGCATAGTAACCATTTGCATTTAATGGCTGCCTAGAAGCTTGTCTTGTAAAGTTTTCACTGTTTATATACACAGGTCTTGATACCCAGAACATACCTAAATGGTTGACATTTACACACATACAGTTAGTGTTTTTACAGTGAAAAATCCAGCTGGTTTGGCCCAGAGGAGTTGCCTCAAGAGATTTTCATTGCAATTACAAACATGCAACTTGCCAATTATTCTACTCAGGTACATTTCTTAACGAATAACAAATTTGTTTTGATAAGAGTTAGTCCTCTGTTCACTGATTATGAGACAACGATTGGAGGCGGATGGCTGTGAAGGAGCTTTTGCAGTTGCGAGTGTGAAATCTCTGCTTTCCTTTATTTATTTAACTGTTTTGAACAATGATTTCCTCTTAGATTTCTCTCCGTGATAAAACTCCTCACTTTTCACAGGATGTAATTTTCTCGTTTTCCTGGTTCTTCTAAGGCTTAGGAAAATATGTTTCAGCAGTTCAACCTGCTGTATTGAGCTATCTCCCTAAGAAAAGGGATGCATAAGACCTTGCCTCAGAAGCAGCAGAGTATTTTAGACTTCTTCCTTTCCCAAGATCATCCTTTAACTTGGTTATTTATTGTTTGCCAATGTTGTTATCCATACAGACGCTCAGGTCTTTTATGACTTTTCCTGAATTCCTGTCCCTGCTAATTTCTTATGGCAAAAGGTTCGGCTGAGGAGCCACATGCTAAAATCTCTTGCGTTTGCAAGTGGTAGTGAGCGGTACATTACAGCTGACCATCTCTATTTCCAGACTTCAGACAATGACACATTTGAACAGCCACCTTTGCTTCTGACTGTGCTTTTCCCAAGACTCACGGTTTCCAATTTTCAGATTGCCTCTGTCACAACCAGGAATTTTTTAACTTTAAAAAAACAACTCAGGAGGGAGGGTGAATGAATGATCATCTCTTGATGGTTTTCATTCTTTGCAACACAATAGCAGAATAAAGAATTTACATGGAGAGAGATGGATTCTAAATAATTCTGTTGATTCAGTACACAGAGGTATGCCAAGCCTTGCCTCAGAGGTACTGCTGCTCTGTTTTATGTGGCTTTTACCTAGCATAGGGGGAGCCCTGTGAGCACCACAACAGGCTTTGAAAGTCTTTCAAGGGCTGTTCCAGAATACTACCAGTCTACTTCCACAAGAAGTGCTCAAGGGGAAGGGGGGAGGACAGGAGGTTGCTGAGGACTGCAAAGAAAATTCATGTACATTAATAGATTTTAAGAATTTTTGGTACAGAGTTTAAGGTTATTTTTGGCACTGGTAAAGTAAATGCTCATCTGTGAGTTTTGTTAACAGAGTATGTAAACTGTAGGGGTAGCCTAGTGTTGATATATCTCTCCCCCGTGGGGCTTTCCCATTCCTTTTCAGGCTCTGGGTTTAATAATAGTAATGTTCTTCTCGTATTTTAGATAATGGTCATCATATTTGCCTATCTCTGTAGGGACGCCTTGAAAATTAGTTAGCTAGTGTTTATAACAGAGGACACTCAGATCCCCTTACTCTGACTAATTACTCTCTGAATACCTGTATTGACTTAGCAGGAGTGTTCCCAGTATGGGATGATGTTTTGCAAGGAGAAGAGCATCCAAGTCTGGCCAGAAGAGCCTTGAGGATGACATATGCTGCTGGTTTCCCAGCCAGCTCTGAGGAGTATATTGACAAATACCTGATACTTAAATATGTCACCTTCACTCCTCCAGGCTCTGCGGGATGCATTTATTGCAATTGATTATCTCCACGGTTTGTTAGACCAAATAAAACATGCCTTGAGGGGGAAATCCTCAGGTTTCAGGGTCTGAATGTTAGGGAAGGAAGTTATCTATTGTAGGCTAATATGTGTACAAGTGTGTGTGTTTGGGTGCACAGATGATGTTCGTACATGTCAGATCAGGAGAACTGTGTTTCAATATGTGTATTTTTTTTCCTGAACTAACAAGTACAAACTTCAACTGGTGGTAAAAGCACCAGTTTGTAATTGTGTTTAATAACAGGATGGCCTGGAGCCAAGCACCCAGAGATCCCAGCACCACGGGGTTTGGGAATGAAGAGGTCTCAGTCAGGGCTCTGCAGTGCAGACACAGCCCTTCCCCATGCTCTGTCCTGGGGAGGGCTCTGGCACCCACTGCGGGTGACAGATATGACAGCTCCAGCTGGATTTTCTGATCAGAGAAACTGGAGCTTTAGGCAAAAACTAGGACAGAAGAACTTGAGCTGAAAGGAAAAATCTAATGACTAAGCAACCACCACGTAATACAGTTCCCAGAGTTTAGCATTTAAACCCGTTGTTTGGGTAGCAGCAGCAGCAGTTGAACCTCAGCAGCTCAGACTGCAAAATCCACACCAGCCCTGTGCAGAATTAGCCTGTCCCAAGGCCAAACAATTACGCTTTATCTTGCTACTCAAATCAAACGCAGCTTGTCCTGGCCACCTCGCAGCTATCAGTACAGTTGAGCAGGTCTCCCTGACGGAGATGAAAGCACTGCATTTTTACCAAGGGGCTGGAAAGCAAACAGCAGTCAGTGGTGTAAAGAGTGAACCATTACCCCTGGGCATCACCAGTTTCATGGCTTGCAGTAATCTAGGCCAGCAGTGCAGACCAGAGAGCATACAGAGCAAGCAGACCAGCTCCTCTACCCAGCTCTAGAGGTCCCGTATCTCATCCTTTGCCTATTACCAGCCTCTGAACGGAAGGAAAGTTTATCTCAGGCCAGGTATGGAGAAAAGGATATGCATTTCTGCCTGCTATGACTCAGAGGCAAAGTAGCAGCTTTGGTCTGGCGGAGGTGGAGCTGGGTATATGTTGCAGCCCAAGCATAATAAAGGTCTGGAGGCTATAAGTGGGGAAAACCATTCACAGTCCTGACTTGGCAAAGCTCTTAAAAAAAGAGCTCTTTGCCCCAAGCCGCAGAGCCTCCCAAATCTCAGTTGGTTCCCAGAATTCAGACACCAGTGTTCCTACAAGAAATGAACACATAGAATTCATTTTAATAAGGATCAAATTGGCAGTTGCGTGGAGTATTAGTTACAAGAACATAATAGACATAGTAGAGAGAATTTTTAAGCCTCTAAAAGTGACTACAGGGATGTCCTGTCACTCCCGGAGTCCTTTTCCTTTGGCTTCTTTCAAACAGTCATGCAGCAGAGATCTGTCATTCCAGAGAGGTGAACACATGAATGTTGTTTCAGTGTGTCGGTGTTGCTCTTGGGGCTTTCACTACTTCCTAGATTTCATTAAGAGTTGCACTTTGCTGCAGCTTTTAGAGATACCTTCACTTTTTCAGGCCTTTCCCATAACTGCTGCACAAGTCCAAATATATCCTGGGTGTTGCAACCTGACTACACAGCACGTATTTTTAGTGTAACTCTTGTAATATTGCCTCATTTAACTGTAACGTGGCATCATCTCAGCTTTGCAGACACAAGGGTCAGATATTGTGATGACACAGCTGTGGCAGGACAGCACTGCTCACCATTATGGCAGTTTCTCTATGCAGAAACTCTGAGTGTGTGTGTTCATACATACATTTGCATGGTTTATTCTTCTTTAAGCAGCCTGAAATCTCTGTGGATCCTTGACTAGATGCAGGGAAAGCATAGATGTGACTCGATTCTAATTTTCTTTGGAACTTAATGGCTTTGCCTCTAGGAGTGAGATATATGTTGTAGCAGAAGGGCCTTAGATGGGACTATTTCTGTGCAGCTGAGCACAGAAGCTTTACTGAAACCACATAAACCCTATTTGGGGCACGCTGGTGGTGGTGTACAAATAAGCAAACTGAAGGTTGAAGAGGCTAAGGTCATGGCATCAGAGGAAGAACCTAGAAACTGTGAGTTTCAGCCTCTTTGACAGCATGGAAGAGAAGAAACTGAAGTTGCTGGTTCTCCCTATTTGGCCACTAAGCACAACGGCTCATATTGTACTGTTGCAGCAAAATGTCTTCATCAGAGGTGGTCCCCTACATAGCCTGGATAAACCACTGAGGATTAAACCACAACAAAATATCCTCGTCACTAAGTCTGCAGATCTGGAGGGGAAAGAAATGAAGGATGGAAACAATGGATGTTTTTTGCTGGTTGCCAAGATTTATAATGATGATTACGAAGATGATGAGTAGCTGAAGGAATGTTGCTCACATTGTAAACCGCTGATCTCCTGACGCTCATCAGCAGAATTTCAGCTCTCAGATATTTTAGCGCTGGGGAGTTTTCTATAGTTATCCAAGTGGTTTATTTAATACAGCTGCAGCCAAAACCCCAGCATGGTGGCTTCCAGCTGCAGAGCCTGCAAGCCCCCTCTCCAGACCCCCCCTCGAGCAGCTGCCAAGTTGATAGCCCAGCATGGGGATGAGGAGGAGAAGCGGCAGATGACACCATGCAACGTATCTTGTTTATCTTTTGTTTATTGCAGGTTTTAATACAGGGCAGGTCTTGCTGCTTCCTGCTCACAACTTTGCACCAGCAGCGGCCGCCGCTTGCAAGGCAGAGGCAGGAGGAAGGCGAGGGAAGGAGCATGAATAATGCAGTGCAACGTGTTTATCAACATTGTCAAATTGAGCCTTAGATCAAGTTTAGTAAAGAAGGCTTTGAATTCCCAGCATACAACACATTAAGATTCAGATAACTTGATTTTGGAAAATAAGCAAGTCCAAGAGGCTGAAACCCAGGAAGTCTGTGTACAAAATGTAGCTCTGTTGGGTTTTTTTGGTCTGTCTTTTTCCACCCCCCCACCCCCCCTTCTTGTGTCGCTAGTGTGGGATTTGAAGTTGAGGGGGAAATTGCCTGAAAAATATTAGCCGGCCACAAACACACTTCTCTCCTTCCTCTGCTGCACATCTCTCCCACACTGCAGGACTGTGCATTGAAGGGTTGTTTCTGTGCCTCCCGAATCCTCACGCAACTTTTGGCACTTCTTTAATGTGCACCAGCATTTGTAATTGTCAAGGCAAAAGTAATAAACAATTCCAAGTCAATAAGCCTGGGCAGCCAGATCAAAGGTATTTCAGCTACTTAAAGCCTCTGTTGCCTTTTGTAAGCACCAGCCCCAACGGGGCCAGGCAGTGAGCCGTGTGCCCTTTTGACGCTCCCCAGAATCCTTGAAGCTGCCATCAATGGCAGTGTTGAACTACCAAGCTCTGTGTCGTCCCCTGGTCATTGCTCCTACCCCTGCCAGCACTGGGGAGCAGAGCTCAGTGGAGATGAGTGATCTCAGAGTAAGTCCTCCCCGGCTGATCTGCTGTTTCCCCTTTCTCCTCTGGCTTTGTGCAGTCCTTTCCCCATTACAGTCTGGAGTACACCCGTCGCTCCTGGTATTATCTACGTATCAGTGGCTCTCTAACCTCGTCGTTGGTACATGTTCCTGGGGATGGCTGTTGTGCTCTGGCAGTGGTGGAGCAGCCCTGCCTGCATCCCCCTGCTTACAGTGGCGTGGGCTTCCCTAACTGCCCCGGTCATCTGCAGGAACAGTACAAACTGCTCAGGCTTAGAGAAAAGTGATTTATTTATTTATTTCTCTATCTATTTATTTATTTATTAGACCACTTGACTAGGACTCAAGAGATATGGTCTGTCACAAACTACTCAATTTGTTTTGAACAAGCCATTAGGGCTGGGATTTCCTTAAAGCACATGGCAATGGTTTAACTCTTCTGCTGTTTGAAAAGAATGACAGTAAGTCCTGAATAATATCATGGAGCGAGGAGGAAAGAAGCGAGGGGCAAGTTAACACCCTTCGTGTTCCTATTTTCATCTCTGTGCAATGGGAGTGACGTTTCCTTACAGCACAGAGAGCCCCGAAACTTAAACCACCTGTTGCTGCAGTGGCTTTGCAATGCTGTGGACGTGAATAATTTATTTGAGCAAAAAGTCAGTATATTTTTATATAAAGAAGAGTGTATGTAATCTCATATTAATGTAAGTTGCTTGTAACCTTGACAGCCCCTGTGTTTTGGGTCCTGAACACCAATAGCCCTATGCCCCATCTTTTTGATGTTAAACCTTGGTTCATCCCTGGAGTTTGGGGAGGCAGGTGCTGGTCTTGGTCTCCAAGGTTAGGAACTCATCCGCAGCTGCTTGCCCATGGGTAGTCATTCATTAAGGCATAATTTAAGGGACATTTATTTACTGGTATCACTTTTGGCTGCAGATAGTAATTGCAGCTGGAAAAAAAACCAAACTAGTAAATCTAGGTAGAAGCCAGCCTGACTCTTGTGTGGTGTGCAATACTGGTTTATAGTCCCTGTTTTTTAAATGTCTGCACAAGGACACCTGGTGGGGATGTGTTGTCCTGGTTTGGTTGGGACAGAATCCCAGCCTAGCCGTGCTAGGCAGGCCTTTAGCGGTTTTGAGGCAGCCAGGGCAGCTGACCTGAGTGAGCTACAGGGGTAGCTCATACCATAATGTCATGGTCGTTATAAAGTGGGAGGGTTTGCTGAGGAGAGGGAGCTCCTGTGGGGTTCCTGCTGAGGTTCCTTTTGGTCCTCCTCTGGCTTTACCTGAGGACTGTTCTCTTGATTGTGATGAGTGACTGGATTTTCATTTGGTTGAGCATAACTCTTTATATCACTGTTGGTACTGGTGGTGTTTCACTAAATCTGTTTCACTTCTACCCACGAGTCTGCTCTCCTTTCTCCCAAATCCCCTCCCTGGCTGGCAAGGGGTTGTTGGGCAATAGAGCAACTGTTACAGTTTAGCCCCAGGTACAGGCTACACATAGATGTGTGTGTGTAATATTAAAATGGGATTGTTATTTGGCCTGCATTTTAAGTGTCTAACCTTTCAGTTTTGAAGACAGCCTTCTGCTTTGTGGGAAAGCTCATACTCCTTAAATAGTTTTTTTTTATTGGGGGGAAGCCCTCGGGGAGTTTCGTGGGTAGTTCACACTGTCAACTCAGCATTTTTGCACACTCAAAACCCATAAGTCTTCACAGTCAAAAAAAGAGCCCCTGAAGAGATGATTCTTAGCAATTTTTTTAATTTAAATGTGAAGGGTCTAGGCTAGGGGTTTTTTTGGGTTTTTTTTGGGGGGGAGTGGGGGGTTTTGATTCAAACAGACAAATGTTTTCCAGAAAGCAAACATAATTTCACTCTGTCTCCAGCACACAAGGGAAAGAGAGAAGAGACTACTTGACCCCAGGACAACATGATGCTCTTTTTTTTTTCCCGTTGTCTGGTTGTGGTGCAGGAATGTGCAATCTGCAGTCGGAACTGGCAGATGCACAACTTTTGTTTGTAAAACTGATTTCATTATTCCTGCTGTAGGGGTGGGCTGGGCGAAGATGTTTGGGATGCTGACAGTTTCTGGCCTTCCTGTTGAATCATCCGTATATTTGGCCTGGACCGAATGAGCAGTAGCGTGGCTAAGCTTGGATACAGGGTCTTGGGAATGAGAGAGCAGCTGGCAAGTTTTAACCATCGCTTTTTAGCACTAGTTCTCATTATCTCAGCATTATCATGATTTTACTCCACCCCGTCCCTCTGTTTTATTTTGTCATCTGCTGAGACCACAGACTTTTTAGACCGGGGTCATCTCCTCACATTGCATGCAAAGAGTGGGGCAGAGATGGTTTTTACTGGAGCTTTAGATAGCACTATCACGTTACAAATAACTATGATCTAATGTTATATATCACCCTAGAGCTAAAAATCCCAGCCGCCCACCAGTACTAAGCTATATTTTACTTCTGATGGCTTGTGTGGCACTGTACCTCCTGCTTGTATCACTCTAATGACTGTCTTCCCTTATTTACCTTCTCAGATGTCTGCCCTAGTCTGAAGCGATTCCCTTAAGGTTAAGACAAAGGCACTGGGGACAAAAATGATGTGTGATTATGTAATTAAAGCCTGCATTAATATATGTGAGAGAGTCTGAGTAGCCCAAACTTTTTATTTCTTTTGCAGATCTTGAATCGATCTTCTCATTTGTCTAGTAAGACAAAATATTTTTTTTCCTCATTTTCCAAAGTGAAATTTCTTTGTTTTCTTAATAGAAAACCCCAGTTCCACTATGCCCAGAAATTATATTTCTGTTTCCTTTGCAACCACCCATGGGGTTTGAACCACAGACCTACAGCACTGTAACAGAGGTCTCCATCGTGTGCAAATTAAAGAGATTAAAACCAAAGTTAGACACAAGGGCAAAGTAGCAGCTCAGGCATGGGTGTTAGAAACAGGGGTTGATGCAAGGACACATTACATCCCCTCCATGGCCATCCCCAGCTGATCATGCTGTCCCCATGAGTGACCTCTTGTGTTCCCTCATTGCTGATCAGACTGCTGACCCTCCCCATTTGTTGCCTGTCCACTTCCATGTCTCAGCTGGAAACTTTCCCTTCCCAGTGCTGTGGGACTGGGTCTCTCCTCCTCTCTCCCTCTCTGCTGTTATTTATCCCTCTAATTGTGTAAAACGTTTTGTGCTGTAGTTTCCATGAAGGATGCTATGCAGAATAAAGTTGGTGCTGTATATATGAAATTGTGATCTGTAATTTGCATTTTCTCCACAGTGTAACTCAAGATTATTAAATAAGGATGTGGCTGGATGCAGCTATTGAGTAGACAAAGCAGTTTGTTTTTGCCATTTCCTTTTGTTGATCCCTCTTTATTACTTGTCATCTGACTTGGAAACACAGAAAGCTTGATGCATGGCTTTGTGAGCATCATAGCAGTGGGTCAAAGATGCAGGACATGGAGAGGAGTTTAGGAGCATGATTTGAGTGTCTGTGACTCGAAGTGACCAGCAAACTCCGTGGGGAAAGTTCGGTGTCTGCGAAGCTCATTAGGTTGTTTACTTTATCTTACCTTCCTAGTGTTTGATTTTTGCTAGCACTTAGAAATCTTGCACTTCTGAATCGTGTTGGCTTGGGATCTGAAGCACTGAACAGCTCATTACTATGGCAAAGCTCAACTCCTTTGTGTCTCTTGACACTCCTACACCGCAGTGACCTGGGTGGTGGCCCTACCAAGGCCTCTGATCCTACCTTTTTGTTAGTATAGAAAGAAAAAAAAAAAGAAAGAAAGAAAGAAGGCATTAAAATTAAAGTCTTGTGACTGTAATGAAAAGGTTATTTCCCCTTCTCTCGCAAGTTAAGTTCTGTGCAATTGCAGCTCACTTTGTCCTGTCCATCTCGTAGTCTCATTAGCTGCTGGGCCACAGAGGAATTGAGGAGAGAGAGTTGGGGGTTTTATCTGCATGCCGTTCTAGCGTGGAAGATTCAATGAGACGATAGCTTGTCATTTTTTATTAATGAGTTGAAGCCTGATTCATTATAGATGTGTGGAATGAGCTTGGTGTGGCTGCAGGGGGAGGGGAGGAACTCTGCCAATGAAGAGGTACCTCCACCTCAGGTCTTCTCCTGCTTAGTCCTAAGCAAATTGACTTACCAGTGTTTCTTGCTAGTGTGCTATGGGGCAGATGAGTTAGCATGTGGCTCCAGTTTTCTGCTGCCCAAGCCCCCATGTTTCAGCTTATGACAAGTAGCCCCAGAGCAGAAATGAGTATTTAGCAATGCTGAACAATCCAACATTACAAAGAGGTTTCTAAGGGACCATCCCTTAGGGGTGGGCTGGTTGGCAGGTTGGTGGCTGAGAAGAAGGTTTCCAAAGTTTCTGTTTGAGGGTGCAGATTGGCATGGTGGAGAAAATCATGTTCTTGCCAACAGAAGCAAACAGCTATGTGTCTTTCAGTCCTTCCTTGCATGCTGGTGGCATGAATCATACATATGTGTGATATGTGTATATATAGATACACACACATATATGTAAAAAAAATTCATTTTATATATATATATATTTACATAAAGCCACGTGGTCAGAAAAACCCGTTTGTATTGAGAAGGATGTGTATCACGTACTGGGGAGGCTGAGGGCAGGTGACTCTCTTGCCCTTGGCAAATCCAAAAGCCCTCGAGCAGAAGTGGACAGTGACACTTTGAGGACCCCCCAGCTGCACCACCACAGGATCCCTCTCTTGGTGGGTGCAGGCAGAGGCAGCGTTATCCACTGCGGCTGTTGCCCCTCTGCCAGCAGCTCCTGGCTCCAGGGGCCCTGCCAGCAGGCTGTGCCCATGGCATGCCTCTCCCTCGCTGACCACACATGCCTCCCATGAGATGCTTCCTTGGGCGGAGGAGGAATTTGGATAGTAAGAGCTGTTGAATGTTAGAAACTAGGATTAAATACTTAAAGAGTATTTAAGCCCAGTTTAAATAGTATTTAAACCAGCTTAAAAAGCCCAGCCCAGGCTCTTCTTGCACAAATTTAATGAATCCTATTTTTGGTGCTTCTGTGTTTTAGCCTATCACTGGAGGAAGCCCTGAAAAGCTGCAAGAGGGGTTCCTCTCTTACACTTTTTGTGCTATTTCTATGGGCCAAAGAAGTGCAAGTAAACATCCCAGCTTTTGGAAGTGTCTGTGACAATAGTCTGGCCTTTTGGAGAGTCACCAAATTGCAGCTAGAGGCATAATGGGCTTCATTTAGCTTGCCTGTTGTATTGTGTTTATTATGTGTTTAAATTTGTAAGTTCTTCGCTCTTTACAGAGATAGGTAACCATTCAGCATTAATCTCAGTGCAGACTGTCAGAAAGAGACCTGCAGTTAGATTTGTCTCTCGTGTTCTTCTTAATCTAAAGTGAAGGTCGTTCAGATTGAAGTTATCTGGCTGCTCTTTGTATACAGAAAAGCATAAATTCTGCGTGTTTGACAGTTGTCTCCCACTGGGAAGGTATGGTATGTACCCCTGTGCCATGCTGGTGCACTGACTTGTGCACAAGTTTCTTCTCTACATCAAACCACCAAATGGGAGTGATTAAGGAAATATTCTTGAGCGCCTTAGAGAATCATTAATTTAATAGCTCTTGTTGAATAAGGGAAATTTTTCCTGCTTTGCATTTACACTTGCCTTTAGATAAATTCTGGCTGAGGTTACGTTCTGGTGATCTGCAGAGGACAGAACATGCTGTTTTCCAGTATTGTTATTTATAATCATGCAGTGTGGTTCAAATATTTTAAAGGTAGCTGCACAACTGGGTACACACAGAAATAAAGATATGCTGGTCCTGTCTTCGGTGAGAGCTTTCTTTTCCAACACTTTTTCAGGCCCCCAAGTCTTTTCAAATGGTTGAGTGTACTATGTAGAAACTTAAATAAAAACTCGGGGTGCTGTTTGTTATTCTCTGTTTGCAAGGAAAATAAAAGATCAAACTGTCCTTGCGGTAAAAAGTGCGGGCTTGAAAGGGTTAATGCAACAAACAGACCTAAAGGAATCTTTTCCCCTTGTAAAATATGCAGCCGGCATGACAGCAGTATTCCCAGAGTCAAGTTATCTTTTACATTAGTGAATATTGTACCTAAAGCTTTAGCTGGGGTAATAAATGATTCATGGTAACCACACCTTTGTGCACAGCCGCCCACTTGATGTTCAGTCCATACGCGACTTCAAGAAGCCTTGTGCAGGAGCTCTACAGCTCCAGTTCAGCAGCTTTCTCCCAGTAACTGTGACAGGGTGAAAGGCATTTGAGTGACAAATGGTAAGTCGAAGAGAAAGGTTTCTCTTCTGCCTCTTAAAGTGTAAATTAGCAGTGGTTGTTTGTGCTTTCTGTGCAACCCAAGTTTGATGCATGCTCCTGAGAGTCTGGATGTGGAGAGGAGGCTAAGGAGGAGGCAGCTGAGTCTATTCTCTTTGGAAAAGAAGAAAATAGGAAGGGAATTTTAAAAGTTGTGCATCTCAGTTCTCCAAGTGCTTTCCCAACATGCAACTAATGAGACCTCCCAGTACATCTGTGCTGTGAGGGAGCAAGGGAGACCCCCTTGAAGAGAAGCTCCAAGTCAGATGTCATTCAGAGTTTGGCTGGAGAGCAGGTCTCCCACTTCCTGACATTCTGGTCATGCTGTTAAATGTCCACTAAGAGACTGAGCTGCTCCCAGCCCCTTCTGGACCCAAATGCAGCTGTAGACCCAGGCTCCTTCTTCTGAGAGAAAGCGGCTGGCCCAGGTGGGAGCTCAAGTCTTGGAAAGCCAAGGCTCAGTCCCTGCTACCTTCACATTTTATGCTGCTGGGTTAGTCAATTGACAGTTATGTCACTTGATATGATATCTTAGACACGTTAACTTGGCCTGACCTAAAGCACAATACACGGTCTATGCTAAAACAGTTAAGCCACTGGCATAATTAGAGATGCATATCTAGAGGGTTCTTCGTCTGATCCGGAGGATAGATTGTAAAATGTTTGGGAAAATTGCTTTTGGAAGTCTCTTTCCACAGATGGAAGGGAACTAACAAAAGGTTACACATATGAGAGATGAACCCTATCTTTACTCTCTCTGGTTGCATCTATACAGGTGAAGAAATCAGGGCAGGACATATTCTCTGGCCCTGTGGGCCAGTTTAACAGCACCACTCATGTCCACAGAGTTACACTGCCTTCCTCTCCAAAGCAAAGTGGTCTTGTCTGCACCACAAATGGTGAACAGCCCCAAGCTGGTGCTCCCCTCCCAGCAATGCCCACTGCTTCCTGCGAACAATGCAGGAGGGAGGTTGTTGTCAGTTGAACAAAGCACCCTGATAGTTCCCTGATGGGGCTCACAGCCCCACTGATACTTCTCCAGTGGAGGTGACTGAGAGGACAACTAGACTTTGAGACCTTGTGGTTACTAAAGACAGATTTGTCCAAGCAGTAGGACTCATGCAAGATTAAAAAAATTTAGAAATTTTCCAACTGGGACGAACAAGGCGGGCACAAGGTTTGACCCAATTAGAGAGTGGACATTGCTAACAGGCAATTATGTCAGGACACTAGACAGTGATTTACAACACTCATTGTGTTCTGAAATCCAGTGAGAAGTAAATGGAGAGAGGAGGTATCTAAAAGTGAGCAGCCTGAGAAGTTTCTAAGCAGTTTAGAGAGGGGCCTAGAACTGCGCAGGACAGCAGACATCCAGGAATGACAAATACTGATGAAGACAATTTGGCCCAGTTCATTCAGTCTTCACCGAAAAATAACGTAGGGGAGGTTTTTGGTTTTGATCTTGAGTCGACTTCCAAACAGATAGTGCTTATGTCATTCCCATTATGACTATCCCCTATGCGAGCATGAAACACTGTGCCAAGCATTCAGCTGACTTTCCCAGAGTCTGGTTTCAGAGAGCCACAGCTCTCTGGAGCAGTAAGCATAATGTATTGGAGACCTGTGTTTTATGTATCTCTCTCTCCAGCAGTTCATGAATAGTAAGTACGGTGGGTTTTACAAGGACAGATATGGAATAGTCTCCATTGCATTTGAGCAGAAAGTGCAGCATACAATTGACATAGCTCAGTCTTTGGTGTTTGCTGGTTTAAAAGAAAAAACGATTTCCAACAATTGAGGTTTTTTTCTTACCAGACCAATCACAAACTTTTGAAGCATGAAATGAATTTCGCTGGTCCTTGCCAATAAGCTTCTTTCTCTGATATTGGTTTTTATGAAATGGCTATAATCTTTGCAGGTAATGAATGAAAGCTACACTATGAAGTCCCACCTAACATTCTTCTTCTTGATTTATGGTGTATTGGTTAAAATAGTAAACTGATAATGATCACAAAATAGCGATAAATCACTACGGGCTGATGTATCAGAAACAATAGAAAATGTTCTGGAGAAAGAAACTTGGACCAGTCGGGGAACAGATGGGTGTTCTGTAGATATGAAAGATACCAGGGGATCCACAAAAATACAAATTAAAAGATCCTCTCCCTTTGTTTCTGTCAAGATTGTTCTGTTTCTTGCTTCTGTATGAAATATACTCAAGACATTTATGACGAATTAAGGTTCCCACACCCCCCAGTGTATCAAATCTAATTAGAAAATGCTGGTGCAAATCCATTCAGGCCAAAATCCTGTCTGGATCTGAAGTTTGGGTCTGGACATGACCTTTCCATTTTGTACAATTCTGCAGAAGACTGGTATTTAGGTCTCACTCCACTCACTTGTGGATAAATTTATGCATGAGCAGTTTTCTAAAGGTGAAGCAAAGTAATGTTGTTATCTTGTATTGCCTCAACTTCTAGATAATGCAGTTTTTTCTGTCCATCAGATGTGTTTTCAGACTGTCCATATTTTTTTGTTGGGATCATATAATCATAATACATTCTGGCTCAGATGTGCTTTGGGTAATGATATGCCAATAGATAAAAGAAAAGATGGAGCAAAATCACCCATGCCTACATGTACTTTGAAGAAACCATGATGTCTCCTAAAGTCTCCTGAGACCCAAAAAGTTACCTTATCTTTTGGGGACTTGACCTATCCCAAACTGATCTTCCTAGAAAGGTTTTGGGTTAAATTCTTCCTCTTGTCTTGTCTCATAATAGAAACTTTCTTTGGACTTGGTGCTAATCGTACCAATGAGCCAGCTCTGATTGGTACTAGCTTGCAAAAGGCCTCTTTTGTTCTTGTTAGAGT
Organism: Leptosomus discolor; assembly: GCF_034619465.1. Taxonomy (NCBI): domain Eukaryota; kingdom Metazoa; phylum Chordata; class Aves; order Leptosomiformes; family Leptosomidae; genus Leptosomus; species Leptosomus discolor. The sequence goes on along the minus strand of NC_141395.1, from coordinate 13,890,227 downwards.
ATCTAACCTCTAAATCTATTTAATACCCTTTCCCTGGTTGTCCATCATTATGACACATGATTTTCCAAAGGATTTACTATTAGTTAGCAGCACAGGGCTTTCTCCCTGGGGTAGCAGCTACTTGCAGTGAAGAAAATGCATGTTCGATGTAGCAATTTGTCTTTTTTTATATATTTATTATAAGAGTAAATGAGTTATTGTGGGGGACTTCAATATTATTGCAAATTAGGTGCTACAAGCCAAGCCATGCACATTTGTTATGTTTCCAGGCATACACAGCATGCATAGCAGTTCAAAAATCAGCAGTCATTTTATATCTAGGCCTTTTCCTGGGCAGCTGCTACTTTGCAGGTATTTTTGTAGTGTGACTGTTCCATAACTCTGCTTACTTCAAATGAAGGGAGGGGGGAATCTGTCACAAAAGTGATTGCTATAAAAAAGGTTTTGATGAGCGTGAAGGCATGAATTATAAAATCTCTCAAGATTTAGTTTCCAAAGTAGGCATGGGCTAATGAATATACAGAGAGCATTGCTTGTCATATATTCCTTCTATAATAGTAATTTATGAACTGGGTTTTTTTTTGCTTGCACCTTTCTGGATGTACTTGCAGACTTGGAAACTTACTGAAATTATAAACTGCTCCTTTATTCAGAAAAGTGTACGGAATCAAGCAAAGCACACAGATCCGAATCTTACCTGACCTCTGCTTGAACAAGGGGTTTAAATTAACTGCTGAACTTCAAGTCAGCAGAATTAGTCAAATGTTTTGGTTTGAGCAGCTCGCCAAAGCTGAGGTCTCTGTGTTAGGGAGGGAGTTCTGTCCTGGGTCAAGCTTCTGAGTTTATGGTTTGGGGGAAACCAGACTCTCACAAGAAAAATCTCTTTTCACGTAATTTCATCTCACAAGGATGCACAAATGGACAACTAAGCAAGAGACCCTTGCTCAGAATCTCTGCTTCCCAAACTGAGCCCTTTTTTCTATCTTAGCCATCAGACTAATCCTGGATTTAGGGACTAATCTGGATTCAAACTCTGTTTCTTTTGATGTTCCTGCAGAACAGGTGGTGTCTGGTGGGATGGGAAAGCATCCTGTATACAAAACAGTAAGGAAAAAAATTCTGAAAAAATCTCCTTGGCTCCATCAGCTTTCAGAAGAGAGGAATAGATAAGAAGGTGAAGCCTTCCTGCGTTTCTTCTCTCCTACTTTTCCTTTTTTTTTTCCAAGAAGAGAGAGCCAATGTGTCATATCTCGTGTAACACTGGTTATATTCATCATAGGTGACCTGGATCATTTGTACTTGTGGTTTATAGTCTCTCAACATGCATTGTTTTTTCTAGCTTGAAATATAGCACATTAACGAGGTATGTGTCTGTTCGGATGTATACAGTCAGCTCATGAAAGATGCTTTGGTAGCACTTCGACTAGTTTGTCAACAGCTAGCACTTTGGCAGCTGTAGAGAAAAAAAAATTCCCAAATTCGTAGACAGAACTAAGCAAATCTGACATTAAACTTTTGGGAGCCGTGTTTCAAGATGCTGGAGCTCGCTGTGTAATTAGGCATGTTGTAGCGTCCCTAATCCAAGCTCCAGTGAAGTAGCTATTACTTTGCTATTAATGCACATCCATTTCTGATGGGGCTATATCAACACTTCTGTGCCCTCTTTGCTAGGAGTGGACTGCCGCTGGTGTAGCCGAGAGCCTGAGGAGGTACAACAGCACTGGCAAATAACACCAGGGTTGCATGCTCACTGCGGTTCGTGTTGAAGAGTCAGGATGGGTTTGGTGAGAGGAAACAGGGATGCTGAAGGCATGGTGGGACAGCCTAGGGAGCTGGTACCCGGGCTGCTGCTGCAGCTGGTCCAGGTTGTGGCCTCCAGCATGGGAGATTCACACCAGCCTTCGGTCTGCATGCGACAGCCCATGCAAGCAGTCTGCTCCTCTTGCTCTATGCAAAACCTTTGTTTAACCTGTGCTTTTCTGTTGGGCATGAGCAGCTCACTTGGCAGTGCCCTCCCGAGCGCTTTGCTGCAGTGGCTCCCTGCATGCCAGCTGGTCACTGTTCCTGATATTCCTGATCTGCTGCAGTGGCCCTTCCTTATTATAAAAAGGAGTCACTTTTTGCTATTTTCCTATATAAGATCTGGAGTTGCTTGGTAGTGAGAAAAGAATGCCTGGGAAGTGCTGGGGCTCCTAAATTTAGCTCCTCATTTGGCCACAGGTTGCAGCTTTGTGCTTACATGCTTTAGCAGTGCCTTGGAAAGCTGTTAGTATATCAGTTTATAGCTGTTGACTTCAGTAAACATTGGACTAGGACCTATTTGCAACATGACATTAGATCTACAGGAGCATTGGGAACAGTTTGGATTGTGTTCCCAGTTACCAAGGCAAACTGGAAAGACCTTTCAGACAAATTTGGGGAGGAAAAAACATTATTGCTATTTCTCCATCAGATAAAGAGAAGAAAAAGAATTTTCTTACTGAAATTTTGTGAGGTTTAAGAAATTGTGGAGTACAGTCCTATCGCTGCACATGAATGCAACTTTTTATTATTAATATATAATCGTCTAGAAAGCTGTCTCAGTTTGGCAGAAATAATTTTATTTGCATGTTGGTGCCTTCTGTATCAATGGATTACAGGTACCAATCTGGAGTGGCATATTAAGGACAAAGAACATGAAAAATGGCATCTTGAAATCCATCTAAACTTGAATAGTTCAAGTCTCAAGGGACAAAACTGTGTTATAAGTATTCCTGTTGAGTAGTAACAAGTAGTCCCATTAAGCAGTAGCTAGAAATCAGCATGCCTCCAAGACAGCCCAGCAACATTTGTTCAGAGACCGATTTGTGGGTGAGATGAGTGGCGGTGTCTTTGTACTTTGCTCTGAAATACTTATCCCCTGAACATCCCTCTGAGCTCCCTCGTTTCCAGAGGCCAGGGCTGCCTCTTAATCTTTGTTTGCATTCACCTCTCAGAGATCAGTATTTTCTCGTTACAAATTGCTGTGCTTTTTAAATGACAATAAAGGTAACTTTTAGCCCAGAGATTGAGCCAGTTACTTGATTTAACTGAACTAGCGGTGTATATTTAGGGGCTTTCTGATTCACAAGTTTGTGTGTATACATTCTTAGGAAAATCTTTGCTGTCAGGGACATTTTTTTTTCCTTGTGTAAAGACTCTTTATCAGAGCTCATGCCGTAGACTTTGTAGGAGCTGAGACCATAAGAAGTTTCTTCCAGCTGTACAGAAATCTTTATTGCCTTTAATCATTTAATATTCCACAGAAGTAGTATTGTCGTCATCTTTATTTTTTCCACACACCACTCTGATATAAATGCATCTTTTATGTTCACAGATTTGGCTAAACCAGTATGTTATTTCAGCCACTTTTCATTAACAACTCGGGGTATTTTAGCTGTGCGGTAGCTTTTTCATTGTGTTTCTATGCTACTTTACTATTGAATGAAATTTAATACATTGCTTATAATTAGCAGTGAGGAATGTTACCCTATCATCAGTTCACTGCTATGAGGCTTGCTTAAAGATTTTAACAAAGAAAATATTCTTTACTCTTGAAATTCTTTGCAGTTCCGCCCAGGCTGCTCAAAATAAACATTGTTTTTGAACCAAACTCTTCCCCCCTAGCCCCCCTTCCAAAACAAACAAAATATTTTCAGTGGCCATCAGATAGAAATTTGACCCTAATTACATGCTTTGTCTATTCATGCCATGTACTAGGGGTCCAGAGAGTGATAGTTTGAAACTGAATGCACTTTAACATAGCATCAGGTGCTGGCAGAAATACACAGCATATGTGTTGAAAGGTATAATGAGAGTTATGTGCTCTTGTAAGCTACAATTTGCATACGTGAAGTGAAATGGAATTTTTTTCTATAGTGATTAGCAGTTCTGGGACAAGACCAAAAATCCTTACTCAGCTGTAACTCCTGATGCTCAGTCATTGTTCATATATTCATAATACAAATGGGACTTTTGCATTAGTTGAGTTTCCAAAGACCATCCCATTTCTTGCACCACTATGGATTTCAGTAGTCTCTGGGGCAAATCTCTAGTCCTCAACAGCACTCGTCACCTCCCAGAACCAGGATGCAGAGTTTCGGTAGGGGGGTGTCCTTAGAGCAGCTGCCCAGCTCTCTTTGCTTGTTAAGTCACCATGCCATTTCTCATACTCCTGGGCATTTCTCTGGGGAGCCTGGGAAGCCAGATGGCTTCTGCCACTCATAGCAAAGCCCCTGTTGGTGGCTGAGTGCCTTCAGCCCCAAAATCCCCAGCAAATCCCCCGGAAAGGGGCCTGCCCAGTCCAGGCTCTGCTCAGTGGGACCTGCTGCAGAAATGGCAAAGCATCAGGTGCAGTGGTGGTTCCCTTGGGGTCAACTGAAGGAACATCTTAGTAAATATGATCACAACTGGTAGAAATGAGGATATTAATTTGATTATGTTTTTGCTTATGTCTGTGTGCACCCAAGTGGGGTCACTCAGTGGCTCAGACTTGGAAGGTGCTGCAGATCGATGCTGCTGTGGAAGTGTCCACGTGGAGAGGTGAATCACTCAGCAAAAGGACTTTTTACTCTTCCTTGGGTCATTATGGCCTTGTTGCACTCTTAGCTCTCATGTCCCCATCTTCTTTTACTAAGCTGAGTATGCCATGCTAGGGTCCTGTCTTTTCCAAACTCAGTGCCTCTTCTGAAACCCAAAATAAAAATAACATTAATGTTGTTTAATTTCCCTTTGGTGGTTCTTTTTTTGTTTGTTTATTTCCTTGTTTCAAATTCAGTTTATTACTTTGGTTTCTCTGATATATAGGAAAATTTTGTGGGAGTTTTGCACAGACACTACTAGACAGCGACCTAAAACAAGAGGGAGAGAGAAAAAGGAAGACATTGTCTCTTAGTTACAGAACAGCTAGTTGTTTGTATTGAAAAAGAGACTAGCTTTTAAAGAATGCACTGTAATTTGTATTGTAGATCTAATTTGTGTGAGTCTTAAGTGCAGCCATGCGTTAGAGTGTTTGCAAAAATTAAAACTTTGAGATGTGGGAAGAGATTTGTAATTTGTGCAAACATTTTAATCTCCCTCGCAGAAGACTTGTGAAGTCTGTTCAAGCCCAGAATGTTTAATTGTTCAGACAGAGCTTTTCCAAGGGGCCCAAGGTAAGCAGGGGCAAACTCTCAAATGCAAATCACATCCTTGGCCTCTGTCCCTGTTTTGATAAAGCCTGCACCTTCCACTTCTGCTACATGATCTACCAAAGAAAAGTACCATAGTGGGTCCTGAGAGGTCCATGAGTAATGTCAGCTGTAGCTTCTGAAGGAGGCATGAGCATGCATCAGACAGAGGTATCCCTGCCTATCTCAGCTCTAAATGGCTTTTAATAAAGTGAAGAAATCATAAGGAAAGGCAGTGAGCCAGCATTGCCATTGGAGACTAGAATGAGAAGGAAGAAGAGGATTTGTTCGGCAGCCGTGTTAGATACTCAGTTTTGAGCTGCTTTGGTGGTTCTGTGACTATTTCAGTCAAAAAGAGAAATGAAAATTAAGTACCAGTTTATTGGATACCTCCCAGTCCAAAATGGCTGTGCCAGGATAGGGCAGTGATGGACGTCCATGTCAGTTCTGCAACAGAGGCTTTTCAGCAAGGAACATTCACAAAATGGACAGAACTTTCCATTTTAATTCATTCTTATTATTAGCCTTGAGTGGTGTACCTCGAGGGTACCTACTGGGACCAACAGTATTTACTATCTTCATCAACGACATAGACAGTAGGATCGAGTGCATCCTCAGCAAGTTTGCAGACAACACCAAGCTGAGTGGTGCAATTGACGTGCCTGAGTGATGGGATGCCATCCAGAGGGACCTGGACAAGCTTGAAAAGTGGGCCCCTGTGAACCTCATGAGGTTCAACAAGAGTAAGTGCAAGGTCCTGCAATTGGTTGTGAGGTGGGGGATGAAGGGATTGAGACCAGCCCTGCTGAGAAGGACTTAGGGTGCTAGTGAATAAAAAGCTGGACATGAGCCAACAATCTGCTCTCGCAGCCCAGAAGGCCAACCATGTCCTGGGTTGCAAAACAAGAAGCGTGGCTAGCAGGTCAAGGGAGGTGATTCTTCCCCTCCACTCCGCTCTCATGAGACGCCATCTGAAGTACTTTGACCAGCTCTGGCGTCCCCAGCACAAGAAAGGATAGAGGAGGGCCTTGGAAGTGACCAGAGAGCTGGAACACCTCTTCTATGAAGAAAGGCTGAGAGAGTTGGGATTGTTCAGTCTGGAGAAGAGAAGGCTCTGGGAAGATCTTATTGAGGCCATTGAATACCTAAAGGGACCTTACAAGAAGGGTGGAGAAAGGCTTTTTACCGAGGACAAGGTGCAGCTGTTTTAAACGGAACGAGATTAGGTTTAGATTGGACATTAGGAAGAGCTTTTTACGACGAGGGTGCTGCGACACTGGAACAGGTTGCCCAGAGAAGTCATGGGTGCCCCATCATTGGAAGTGTTCAAAGTCAGGTTGGACTGGGCTTTGAGCAACCTGATCTAGTGAAAGATGTCCCTGCCTGTGGCAGGGATGTTGGATTAGATGACCTTTGAAGGTCCCTTCCAACACAAACCATTCTATGATTCTGTGATTGTAAGTTGTCTGGCTTGAAGCAGGTATGCTGAATATTTCAACAGCACGAGACATAAACTGTCTGAAAACAGCACAGAAAGAATCTCAAATTGGACTTTCAAAATCTCTTAAAATGCTCTTGAAATATTTCCGTGACTGTGATGAGGCTCTGTTACACCCTCTTCAACCTGCTCTGGAGAAGATACAGATTTGGAGCATGGCTTGCCTCAAAGTCACTCTTCCAGACAGTTTGGATGCTGTGCTCCTAGTATACTGAACGGTGTGCCATGAACAGGCTATTTTATATTTTGCGCACACCCAGTCATCAATGGCTTCCTGCTTGGGAACTGTGGTATTCAGACACATTAGCAACAACAGCAGGAAAGACATGTAAACACATTTACACCCATTAAGTCAAGGCCAGAAAAATGTTAGCCCGCCAGGAATATAATAACTTGCTCACTAGCACAGGTCCAGCTCATGTGCTGGAGTGGTTTCCAGAGCAGCCCAGACTGGTGGCCTCATCCCAAGGAAGCTCCATGACGTTGGGGTTGACTGAAGTATGGGCCAATTGCAAGGCCATTGCTGTTCTCATCTTTCTTCTGCTCTGTTGTGTGTTTGAAAGATAATGATCATTTTGGTCATAGTTTATTCCTGGCGTAATGTTTGTTTCTCAAAGTTACCCATGGGTTGCCAGTTTCACTCTTCATGATGGAAAGAGGAGCAGAAATTATGTTGAAACCCACCATCAGGATCTGCTTGGGCAAAGCCCTCATTTCATAATTAGCTCTGATGCTTTTGGCCCAGCTGCTTAGGAATCAGCCCTAATCCTCTTACAAAGCCAAATTTCTGGTTTTTTCTTGGCTCTGGCGGGGCTCCTACAGTAATGTTATGATGTCTGGCTCCAGTGATGCTTACAGTGAGTTTGTATGACTGAGTGATCAGGATGGAGCAATCATACCTAGACTGTCCTTAAACACAGGCTTCAGCGTAGGACATTGCCATGTTTTTGTCTGACACCACAGGGTGATAGTTCTGTGGCTGCAGTGTATCAGTCTTGCTCTGTATCGGCGTCGGTATTTTTCTGCCTTCATATGTGTAGGTGCCAGCATGCCCCACTTTGCAGGCAAATGAATGTACTGTAGTATCAATGCTCACCACTGAAGATTTCCAAAGTATCCAGAACAAGCTCCAAATGGCTGAGAATATGTGGAGTAAACCCAGACTCTGTTTGTTTACTTATTAATTGATCTACTGATTGATTTTTAATGCATTTTGGGGATATGTGTGGTTTTTTCACAAGAGGCGACTTGCTATTGCAGCTCCAGCCTCAGTAGCCTTAGAGGACTTCTATGCATATTTTGCAATGGGTCTCTGAAGGCAATGACTCATAGGTGGGTTTGGCCTGACTCCATGGAAAAGTGATTTTGATCCCCTCCAACAAGGGGCACTACTGCCGATCTGTGTCAGCCAGCGCATGCTCTGTTCTCCTTCTGTGTATTCACATTTCCCGTGAACCCATGACAAATCTGAGCATGTGTGTGGCAGTGTTTTTCTTTTCTAAGCTAAAAAATGCAGTAGCGATGGTCCAAGTCAAGCCAAACCTAAGCACTTAGATACTTTGGGAATGTTCCTGTTATAACAGATAGGAAAACTTCCATTGCAGAGAAAGGATTTTGCAAATCCAAGTGAAAAGCAAGGAATGGAAAGCTCATTAGAATATAGTCACTAATTTTTGAGCTAAGTTAACAAGGTTAATTATAACTTAGTGAGTTGCTCAATGTAGGTCTGCCCAATCCATTAACAGCAGTTTAAAACAAACACTCTGTGATAACCACATTTCTTAATAACTGTATGAAAAGTGCTTTTGCAGGAGGTCAGCCCTGGATCTGTGATATTTTGGGCTACCCCATGCTCTTGGGACCACTTCCAGTGTTTAACACCCAATGAATAAATAAGCACTCCAGAGCCCTCTTTCTTTTCTTCCTTTTTTTTTTTTTTTTCCCCCTGATTGTGGAAGGCTCTGAGATACAATATTGGCAGCAAGAACACCTTGTGCAGATCAGAAGAAAAACCTCTCCTCTGACTTGAGCTGACTCCTGCTAATTACATGTCTGGAGATGGACCTTTAGGGAAGGTGCCCCACACCATTGTCCTGGACAATCCCCACCAAATTAGGGCTAGTCAGGCCGAATGTGAATAGAGTGGTGATTACTGAGATTATTTTCTTTTTAAACATGCTCCTTAGCTCTACTTTGCTGGGTGTTGGTTTTCAAAAGGGACTTATAATAAACGTGGGCTATCTATATATAGCCCAACTTTTGTTCGTTTGCACAGTTCAGAAAGCCTACTGTTTGAGGTTAGCCTTGAGTAAACTTGTACCATTTACTTTGGAGCATTTCAAAGGGAACAAAAACACAAATCATGATGAGGCTAATAAGAAGTTTGGGTGTTTAGTTTAAATGTGTACACAGCAATCATTGTAGAGGAAGTCCTTCTCTTTAGGAGTACATTATTATTAAGCAGCATTGCTGTTTGCCTGGTTTTGTCTGGTCCGCAATTTGCATTCACTTGATGGATTGCCAGGGTCGGAGGTGCACTACTTGGGAAACACTGAAGTGCCGTCTCAGCAAACTCTTAAGAGGAAGGGAACACTAATACAAGCATTTGCCCAAACTCCTTGAGTCTTCTTAGGCTTCCTTAGGCTGTGCTAGATCAATATGACAGTTTGCTAAGAAGCTTTGGACATGCATTCACAAACTCTCTCTATTGGCTTTCTTGGCATGTTATTCAGGAGGTAGCTGCTAGTGAAACATGTCTGCTACCAGCACAGAAGATTTATACATGCATTTTCTTCTCCTGCTAAGTGATTTATTTACTAGCAATAATGCCTTGCAGAGCTGCTTGGTCCAGTTTGCAGAACTCATTATGTCGACCCTCAACAATCTATAGATGAATGGGATCGCTTTCTCTCTCACTCCCTCTCTCTGGTTCCCCCACCCACCCCCAATCCTGTTTTTTTAACTGTGGTCACATGGCTTCAATCCTCCTGTTCAGTGGAGTGAGATGATCCCAAGCTGGTGAGCATTTCTTTCCATACTATGCACAGAGGTAAGTTATCTTGTGCCACCTGTCTCAGAGCAATGAAGGGGTTTGCCTGCTTGCTTGCTTGCTTTAATTGTAATCACTTACTTTCTGACCACTTACCATCAGTTGCTCGCAAATGGATGGGCTTATATGGGAGACAATTCATACAGTTTATTTCCTGTAATCTACAAGCCCTGCAAAACAGAGCAAAAATGTAATATTGTGAAAGTTTTTAGTGGCAAAAACTTTGCACTGGCCTTTAGTCGCAGAGCACTCAAATCTCTTCTGTTCTTGGGCCACCAGATTCTCGTGCTGATGCCTCTCAGCCTTCCCGTTCACTGGCTGGCTTTAATTCCTGCCTCTCCTGAGCACTTGGTGAGATTCAGCCCTTTAGCTTCCCACTGGCAGAGGATGGGAAATTGGCTGCTCCGACAGCTCTCACTGTCGATCCCTCAGCTGAGGAGGTTATGCAAAGGTGAAAGGTGACCAGATTATTCATGTTTTCATCTGTGAAGCTCTAGTAGTGCTCTTCATGTCGCTTACAGGAGGGATGGAGGCAGTCTGGGCTCAGATGCACCAGGGTTTTTGTGTTCCCCTCAAAGCCCTGTGGCCCTGCGTGTCAGAGAGGTGCTGGCCCAGCTGTGGCAGGGCAGAGCTGCTGGCTCCCTCCATGGCTGTGGGGAGGCTGCGTGCAGAGCGGGCAGCGGGACCTCTCCTGCCGCGATGCACCAAGTTTTCACTTAGCGGTAGCAATTCAGTATTTGGGTCTCACTGTCCTTTTGGGGAGTGAGGACCCTCATCTGGTCTTCCCACGTCACCCAAGTCTTTGTTTAGGGAGCTCCCCAGAACATTTGGCGTCGTCCCCTTCCCCAAATGCCTGAACAGATATACGATTCCTCAGACATGTGATTTAAAAATGTTCCAGGGCATCTTAAACTGTTTCGCATTTTATTAGCCCTGCCAAGTTCTAAGCACACCTTGAATAAATTCATAGTTGGTGGTTGTGGCGTATGTACCTTGGCTATCGTGGGTGGATAAAAAATGTTTTATACCCCCAAGGAGCAGCGAAAGAGTGAGCTAGCTGCATGCAGCGAGAGGAGTGAAAAAGTTGGATTAAATCATGTCTGTCTGCCTGTGGTTGAACTAGCAATGAGGCATTTTCAATCAGAGGTCAGGGCTGTGGTCAAATTTCTGCTTCAGTTTTTGCTTGCTGTAATTTTCCCTCATACCAGATTCTCTGTGAAACTCCAGAAGGACCGAGACACTCTCTTGTGTCTGACCTTTCGGGGCAGGATTTTTCAGACAGTCCTGTTTCAATTGAACTGGCTGCCAGAGCATGCAGGAAGGAAGAGACATGTGTTAGTCATACACCTCGGTGTGTGTTTAGCATCCAATTTGTGTACAGTCCAGGAATAACCCGGCATAATTCTGCAAAGCTGGACTCACGCTTAGATTTTTTGATGTTTGGGCTAGGAGGGGATTTCTTCATACATGAAACAGGCTTTCAGTGCTCGGGAAGGATCAATACCTCCCCCTGGGGAGCTCAGGCAATGAAAATATTTTTGCAATAGATGCCGAAAGCTCAAACTGTGCATGGGTGTCTCAGGCTGAGTGAGTGTATTTCAAAGCTGGAGTTTACCTGTGCTTACCCACCCAAGCCAGACCCACCACGGGTGCACACAGGCATTACTGCCCCAGCTTCGCGGGCATCGCTGCCCCAGCTTCATGGGAAGCAGCGCACCCCAGGGATGGCTGATGTATGCCAGTACGGAGGAGAGCGTGTGCCACAAAAGGCAGATTGTAAGAGGTGTGGGAAGAGCCTGAGCGTGCTTGCCTTACTCACCAGCCTTTGGAAATGGTGCTGGGGGCAGCAGCGCCAGGCTTGACATCTTGAAACAACATTAATTAAAAGTAACTTTTTAATCCTTGAGGGAAGAGAAACCAGAAGTGACAGTATCCTGGCTACAGTCCTTCAGTTTTAATCCCAGTTTTGACTTTTTGCCTGGGATCGACAAGCCACAGAGAACAAAAACATATTTTAAAAAGTTTCTTTCAAGGCAGATTAATGTTAATCATGAGGGTGGGATTTTTTTGTTTGTTTTTTTGGTTTTTTTTTTTTTTTTGACTGCTGCTGGTCTGGAGGAACTGGAACAGCAGACAGTGTCACTTTAAATGGGTATTGTTCTGCTCCTTTAGCTAAGACAGTATTTCTGCTTTTTGGCAACCACAGTCATACATTGTGTCTGGCTGTTTTTGGGATATCAGGCTGCTGTGCAGGATGGCCAGTCTTCCTTTGCATCATGTGAGCATGGTGCTGGGATGGTCTCTGTGAAGGGTCCTTCACTGTGGTGCTCTGGTGGGAGGGACTGAGATGAGCCAGTATTTGGGTCCACGCAGTCAGACATCCTTGAAAATGGGCTCTTTGAAACCAAACTGGAAACCATGCAAGGGAGGCAGGAAGATTCTCTTCTTGCTGCAAAATCCCACCTTGTTTTCCCTCTGACACAATGTGCTAGTCAGTACATCTGCTTCCTCACAAGGACTTTGGCCTGTTAGCAACTGGGAATACTTCAGCAGACCTTCTCTTCTCAGCTACCTGTTAGAGCAGCAAGCCCAGGATTTCCACATAACCCATTGATCCAGAAATGTGTGTGTGCAGTACTGCAATTAACATTCCTTCTAAGTGCCTTGCATTAAGCATCTCTATATGTGTCTTGAAGGAAACCTCTAAGAGATTGTCTTTTATGGAGGAGTTATAAGAGATTTCTTATGGCTGAGTTCACCTATAGAAAATACAGAATTGTAAGTCTATGTAGTTCAAGAAAGAAATTGAATTAGCCAGACCCAGACAAGAATAAGTTAACAGTACTCACTAAGGAGCCTTGAGTGGAATTAGAAAAGAGAGAAATGGCCTGCTGATAAAAACAAAAGCCTAAAAACTCGAAGAAACTTCTCCTTCCCCTATCCCCATCTAATCAGTCCAGGACAGAGCAGGAGCAGGGGTAGGAGGGAATGCAGGATCTACTTGATGCCGGTGGTGAATCTCCTCCTTCCCTTCTTTATTTGACCCTCTTTTAGAGGAATGTTTAGCAAAGCTGTTTATTTTGCATAAACCCAAGTAATAACGTGGCCCCGGGTGACAGGACCTGAATGAAGATGACAGCAGTTTGATTTAACGATTAGCCACCTGACCCGATAGCACCTCTGGAATCTCAACTGCAGAATAAATTCCCATTCTTCCTGCATGGGCTGCATGTTAATCACGGGAAGAAAAGCAAAGGGTGGTTGCAATAGGGCCATTGTTCCTGAGGGCGAAGGCTTGAAAAGAAACTGCCCGTCCCTGCCTGCTTTGTGCTGGCTTCACGCTGAGTCTTGGACACTCAAGTTTCTTTTACTGCTTCTGTATCCCCCCTCCGACAAAATACTGGTTTCCAATGGGGCAGATTCAGTCGAGTTCATTCACCGAGGGACTTGCCTTCTCCCTGAATTATCACTATATACTTTCTAACATTTCTTTCAGCTGAAAGTCGGCATTTGCAGCGCGGGAGTCTCTCTTTTTGCAGAGTTAGTGGAGCAAGTCACTGAGGGATCCCTGCTTTTTTCCAAACGTTCCCTAAAGCAGCTTAGCAAAGTGGAAGGGCTTTGTTTTGAGGGAAATCAATTTGGGGAAAATCTTGCTGTGCTTTTTGTTTCCTCCCTCCCCTCCCCCTGCCCTCCCAACTCTTTCAAAGCCCGTGCATTAAGTGCGGTTGTAATGGTACAACCCTCGACTTAGCAGGCTAATATTCACTTACAGTTCAGCTTTCCAGCTTGGTAGCACAGGGAGAGATGTGGCAAAGGGGAATTAAAAAATGATTGCAAAGTCAATGGTTTAAAGAGTAATTACAGAGTCATTAAAGGTTATTATGGGGAAATGTTCAGCTGAGCAGCGATTAGCATTCTTGATACCTCAAGTTCACCACGGTTTGAGGGCACAAGTGAGACGAGTTGTAGAGGTCTCTGCTACAAGGGGGTGGAAGTGGCTCCCAGCTCTGCAGCTCCTCTGGGGCTTGCAGCTTGCCGCTGTGGCCAGGCACTCATTGCCCTCCGTCTGCCTCCCTGGGGGCCACCGGCTCGGCCATCAGCTGCACCTCGGGGTCATAACCAGCTCCAAACTACACACTGCCATGCTCTGGCCAGAGCAACATTCATTCAGGTCAGCTTGTGGCTGGTGATCCCAGCCAAATGTTCAGAGCTGCCTCAGTCCTGCCCTGCTTCCTACCTATGCAAAAAACCTTCAGGTGCCATCAGGATTCATCTCTCTCAGAGCATGGGTGGTAGAGGGCTGCGTGCTGCCATTTGCACCTGCAAATAATTTTGGAGTTTAAAACTCCCAGCAGGCAAATTCTTAAAACCAGCACCTCAGCATCGCCCTTGCCTGGTCTCCACGATGCACTTGCTTGGCTGTGTCACCTCAGTTCCCAGAGCTGCTGGAGTCTGGGGTGCTGTCCTTGACACAGATGGACCTTGCTCAACCCCGGTGGGAAGCTGGGCAAGTCTGGTGTCCCTCTGTATTGTAATTGTGAAAGCCTTGAAGAGCAGCAGGAGCAAACAGTGTTGTCTCTTCAGTGTTTGTGTTTGTCCATATGCAGTGAAAAAAACCACAAATCAAAGTCAGATCTGCTGTATCAGTGCAAGAAGAGTGAAACACTAGCTAGCGTCCCTGACATTTTATAGTGGGGAAGGCTAAGTAAGTATTTAAACAGATAAAACACACAGGTAAAATAAAAATAAGTATTAATGACAATATTAGCAAGTTATAAATATTTAGGTACAAAGCAGGTAGCGCGCTCATTGCTCAGGCAGTTGGCTTCTGGTCTGTGCTGCTGTTTGGATTTTCTTTTGAGCATTGAAAAGGGCATTAATAAGTTGCCAGGAAATATTATTTCCAAGGTAAATTAAAAAAAAAAAAAAAAAAAAAAAAAGAAACTGGTGCATCAAGCCAGCAGGAGCCCCGGGATATGCAGAGGCAGACCCTGCCGGAGCCCGGCATCGAAGCAGGAATGCCTCTTAAAGGGGAGAGATGGACGGGTGCATTCGAGGTGGATCTCTGGGCCAGTGAGGAAGACTCAGCCTTCCTTCTTGAGTAAAATAAAATGGAGATTTGTTTTCAGGTTGAAAAGAGGTTTATTTTTAAAAAATCAGGGATGATAAAAAGGTACTTTTTTCCCCCTCTGGAGGTGAAAAGCACTTAGTTTGCTTACCAACTGACACCTTGGGAGGAAAACACTGCTGCCTTTTCACCGCGCCTCTCCTGCATGTCTCCCCCAGACGGACAGACAAGGCATGTCCCGCCAGCCCGGCCGGCTCCCCCGGGGATGGCAGCCCGGCCGAGGAGCGAGGCTGCTCTCCGAGGCTCTCCGGGCAGCTGGTATTCATTTATGTTTTACAAGAAAGCCTCTCACTGCAAATAGCTTTTGCAGATCTCTAAGATGTCGGAGCAGCGTAGGGAGGGAGGCCGCGCTTTCGGCTGCGCGGGACTCGCTTCTGCAGTGTTGCCCGACGCCAGCCTCCGTGTTTCACCCCCCGTCAGATCCGTGCTAGTCTGCTGCCAGAGGGGGGATTTTCACGCTAACGTGACCAAAGCTCATCCGAACACATTCAGTTAATTCAGTTGATTTAATTATTCTTAGAGTCTGCTTCCACATCTGTAAATCCTGTGACATCTGAGACGGGGAGCAGTGGAGGTGAGACTTTATATCCCGGGTTTTCGACACCCAGAAGCAGCAGAGAGATAACCAGGCATCATAGCTGGAGCATGGTGCATGATAACTGCTTTAAGTCTGAGCTAGGGGCACTTCTGAGGCATCAGCTTTGCCAAAGTATCAAGGATTGAAGCAGAACCTCTTGCTGCTGGTGCACAAGAGCCAGCTCCCAGACTGAGAGCTGGTTTGGGGCCAGGAGTTGGGGGTTTACCACACACTGAGTGAGCAACAGGTTACCCTTCAGCAAGCAAAATAACAAAAGAGAAGGATCACCAGCTGCTGCAGACATCCAGGAATATTTCTTACCTGGTTTTTTTCCCCCGTTGATAGAAAGAAGGACAGCCATGGGGTAGCTCTTACATTTAGCTGAACAAAAGACATTGGAGGTAGGAAAGACCTGACTCAAGCAGGCATTGCCATTAGCCCGGTTGGCTGCTTCCCGGCCTCCCCACTGCTTCCGCAGGCAGCCATGCCATGTCAGGGAGGGGGGCTCCACAAAATGTCAACACAAGAGCTGCAGAATCAGCTTAGGTCAAGGTCAGGGTCCTTCTATCGCTGGCTCTGGCTTCGGACAGGGGCAAGCGCCCAATTGCAGGGCAGGTGTGCAGGCAGCTTTGCAGTGGTGTTTTCACAGCCTTGCAAATATTCCAGTTCAAGGACTGTCTAAATTGCAGGTGGCATCACAGGATTTTTCTTCCATGAATTTGTAGAGTCATTTTCTGAAATGGAATTTCATTTTGGTGCAAGCAGCATCTTACAGTGAGGGGTGCTTAACTTTGCACTACGCAAGGGAACGCATTTGATCCTCTTAGCCTGCATCCTCTCCTTGCTTGTGGCCTGCAAGTCTTGCATGGGAAGAGACTGAGAACTAGCAAACTGTAGTGCTGTCTTGATTCCAGCCACAACTTGCTGAACCTCCTTTGGTTGATTTTTTTGCAAACCAATGAGCATAGGTCTGCTCACTCTCTGCTTTGAGCTTCATCACAGGAGCAGAGCTCAGACCACTGGACTTGAGTAGGAAACAGGTCTCTCCATACCTGCTGAACAGTCAAAGGAGAAAAAAAGCCTCCCTCTGGCAGGAAAGTCAGGACACACAGTCTGATCCCCTCGTCTTTCCTTTTCCTTTCTGGATTGTCTTTATAGGGAGACTATTTATGTAGAGACCTCCAAGGTTCAGGTGGTGTGCTTGTCGCCCTGTAAAATAAACAACTCCTATCTGACTTTCAGAAAGACTGAGTGACTGGGTGCTGCTTCATTTTTTGTAGGTTCCTACCAGCTAAGATATGGTGCTGTTGAGTTTTTTGGATTGTTTGTTTTGGGGTTTTTTGCTTTTGTTTTTGGATTTTTTTTCCAAGGAATGTGTGCAGGGGACATCTCAGAAAATGGACTTCTCTGATAATGTACTGGTGATTGCTGGTCTCCTCTGAGTATTCAGGCTATACTGTCTTTTCTGTTGACTGCTAATGGTATGTAGTCCTGTATTCATAATGAGCCAAATATATAGCTTCGTGGTGGGAGTCCTTTCTGCATGGCTTGCCCTTTTTGTTTGTGTTTTGGTTGCAGCGGACTTGCAGTCAATCCCTCAGATGTATCCTCCAAGGGGCAGTATGTTTTACCTTAGAAACAAGATGCAAACATAGAGACATGTTCCCTGCGTAGTTAGTAGAACCGATGACGCTCAGCGCACTGTGCAAAACGCCTGGGGCCGTACAGAGGTGCTTTGTGCAGACCTGCGACCTGCTGGCTCTCCACTTTTTCCCTGAAAATATTTTGCGTGCGTGATGGTGCATGGGGAAAATGGAGGAGCCAAAGGAAGCGCAGGAGCCAGGGATGTTTGGGCAGGCACTTGGCACATTTCCACCCGCTCAGCCCCTGCCACTGCCTCCTCTCGCCTTTGCCCATCCTGTCTACCTGGCGGCAGTGGCAGGGCTGGGAACACAGGCAGGCAAGAGTGGGAATCTGCAGCCCCTCTTTGAGTTCGACCCACCCGGGCTCTAAACTCAGGTCTCCATGGGTGAATGATCAGTGCCTTAAACAATCGTGCTGTGCTCTCCCAGCATCTAATTACCAGGACAAAGCAGCCCATAATAATGGATATGGCAGAATAGCTTATTCTCCTGGAGGATTTGATCCAAACCCCAATGAAGTTGGTGGAAAGACTCCCATTGATTTCAATAGACTTTACGTTAGGCTGCTAGTGTGCTGTTGGTTGCTTTGCCGTTAACTGCAATACGCTTTTTCAAAACTTGTTCGTTTAAGAAAAGATCTCAAGATCATAAATGATTTACTCCGAGCAAGGAAGTGCCACTCTTTTCAGAGTGACTGCCTATCTTTTATTGTGATGTTGATTGTTAGGAAAATAGCATGTCTTTTGAATATTGCCTAGTTTAGCTTTAGTAACGACAATTGGTAATTGCTTGCATTTTTTTATTTTCCAGTAGGTAAAGCTGTGCTGAAGTTTGTCCTAACATCATACCATTTCAGGAGCCTGGCAAAGTATTTTATTTGCTTCCTCTGTTGAAAGCATACATGAGGGCTGACATACACACTAAACCACTGTTCTGCTGTGCTTTTGCTCCTTGTGGCTACAGTCTCATTAATATTACTGCATGTAAAAGACTCCTAAGACTTTTTTTTTTGTAAACTAAAAGTTTCCTCATCTGATATTTTCATGAGTCTCAGGAAAATATTTTGATATAAACCAATGAAGGAACAGTGAAAATTTTTATAATTTGTATTACATACGTCTTTAAAAAAAAAAGCAATGCTTTAAAATTCTTATAGTCCCATGGGATTCCCTATCACCACACTACTCTGGGAAAAAAATACTCATGTCCACCTAACACAGACATGTCCTTTTAAATGGACAATTTTCTTTAGGAAACTAAAGTTTTAAAATTTGATGATGTTCATTTGCTGCTTCCTGGTTTGACTCAGGTTAGCAGGAGGATGTAAGATGACCATGCCTTGGTGAGAACTTTGGCTGAAGGTTCACAACGTAGAGGGTGAGCCACTGAAGTGCTGGGGGAGGTGCAGCTTTGACCCACAGGGGGAAGGTGTTGGTGTGGATGGTGAACATCTGGAAGAGGGAATGATTTGGGGTGCCTGAGGGTGGTGGAGGTGTGCCCAAGAGCAGTGGCAATGTGCCTAAGAGGTGGAGAAGAGGTATGATGTGGGGACTGGCAAGTGTTGACACCTTCAGAGCTGGGAATCTCTCAAGGAAGGAGCTGAAGAGGGGTCCAGAGGTGGAAAAATGGGACACCCATTGTCATCATGTTTAGGGATATGGTAGAGAGACAAGAAATTAAGCAAAAGGAGAATATTGAGAGCAGGACATTCACAACTACCTTGGGGGAGGGTGCCTGGGAGAGGATGACTTGTGGGTGGTTTCCTCTCAGCCAGGTGCCACCAGTGAAGGTCATGCAGCTGCTGAGCGTGATCGCATACCAAAGCCAGAGTATCATGAGCTACCAAAAAGAGAGCAAGAAAGCCAGTACCAGGAGGGCAGGTTTCACTGCCTCTTTGAACCTGCTGGGCCAAGGATAGGGGCTATTGGCACAAGAAGAAATCCTCTTTGATCCCTGCACAGGAGCTCATCCCAACTCAATGGGCAATATTGGGCTGTGTGTAAACTTTAAACTACAGCCATCCTTGCCCATGAGTGTACACGCACCTGGGTGGTGCTTTCTGCCTGGCGGGCAAACAAGCCCAAGGCACGAGCTGCACTGAGCGCCACGCTCAGCCCAACTTGCCGAGTCCAAGAAAAACAGTGCTCTTTGCAGCCAAGAAAGTGACAGCTATATTTGTCTTCAAACTACAACGATTTGGATCAGGATCCCTGCAAGGGGAAGCTGGTTCGTCACGGTTCAGAAGATTATTCAAAATGCATGAAATTTGCGTGGAATTTCCTTAATCTGCCTTTTACAGGAAAATTCCTTTCCCATTTCCTGAGGGCAGGCCCATATTGTTGAAGGGAGCATTCTTTAGCGGGGGGATATCATTTATTATAAAGGATCACGGGTCAAAGTATCTTAACCCAGATCAAGGACAAGGTCTGTGGGGACTGCCTGGAGCCTTTCGTGGCAACTCACAGTAAAGAGCCAATTATAGAGAGAGCGGCTGACACCAAACCCATGCCACGGCTGCAGATGGCAAATGCACCTACTTGGGTTGTGCACCTTGTAAACGGAGAAATTACTGTAGGTTCAAATTCTTGAGCTGGGTGACCATGACTAGCAGGCTAGTTATGCCTTTCCAAAGAGAAATCCATGTTACTTAACAGTCTCTGTATTTTTCTCAGTAGTTTAACCTTGATATCTTTCCTGGGATTACAGAGTGTTGAAAGGTTGAATTATTTGTCTCTGAACTCCCACCGCGAGTAGTCTGACTGCATCTGTTCAAGTTCCTGGTTTCTCAATATTGGTGTTGCATGCGATGCTCTGAGGGTGTTAGGCACTAAGATTGTATCACTCTAAACTACTGTTACTCACTTGGGATGCAGTTTACTGGTTTGAACAAGACAGTAGTTCCAGGAAAAAAAAAAAAAAAAGGGAGGTAGGGAATCCTGTGTAATTAAAGGAAATTTAAAAATTAAGGGTTTTACATACATACACATGGATTTCTGTCTAAGCTTTTATGAAGCCATTTACGAGCATTGGTATAGTTGTTAAAAGATTTTTGTAAAACTAAAGGCAACTTTTTTTTTTCTGTTTTGTTGCTGGGGAAACTGAGGCATGGCTTGGAAGGGAAACTGCTCAAAGGTTATTAAATACAAAGACACACCTTTGGCTCAGGACCTGAGGTAGGAAATTGCCTATGGGGAGTATTCTGCAGTATTGTGGTGTACGTCTTCTGGCCTTAGGATCTTCTCTGGGAGATGGGCACTGCTGGAGATGGGACACCATGAGCCTTGACTGACCTGGTGGGGCTGATTGGAGGTCCTTGGGTATTGCTGGGTATCACAACTGCTGGTCAGGAGGTTGGGAGAAGGAGGAGGAGGGCACCAAATGTGCCATCCACTTCTAAGTAGTAACATCTGCTTATTGAGCAATTTTGGAAAGCCAAACAAAACTATAGACCTGTGTTTCATTCCTGTTGTGCGCGTACGCTTTCAATATGTCCAGCTAACTGGCCAATTCGGGTGTTTGCAAACATAGCCTTGGTGCATGGAGAGCTCTGCAGGGGAGTGGAGGCTGAGGGAGGTTAGCAATGCGTGGGATATCTGTAGCTGCTCTTAAGTGCCAGGCTGTGCTAGGAGGTACTGTAACCTCTCCCTATGTCATTAATGCTTATCATTGCCACAGTGATTGGAAAAGGCTTTTTGCAAGGCTGAACTGTAAGCAATAAAACTTGCATTCTGATACAGGCATAGTGCACTTAGCTAATAAAAATAGCCTTGGTGTCAAAAGGTTTCGGTAAATGTGGCTAAAGATATTAGCAGTTGCTGTGTTCGCCTTTCACTTTTCTGTAGACCCGGGATGAGGTGAGGTGATAAAAATGGGGTTTTTGTTTCCACTGGGAGCCAAAGTTGCAGAACTTTACTTAGGATGCTGAAGGAGCAGCCCTGATGTTTCCCAACGCGGACCATCTCCTGGCTCTTTTCCCCCCTTGGCAGCTTTACTCCCATGCACGAAGGGTTCAGACTTGGGTGTGCTGGCGTGGGCAGCAGAATTGCCCTTTCCTCCTGACCCTGGGTGGAGGGCTGGAGTGCAGGTGACCTGCCTGACGTGGGTGGATGGAGACCTGGCCCTGCCTTTCTCACTGCCTGTGTGTGACCAGGCTTAGATGCTTGCATCATGCCACTTGAAAGTCCAGGCTATGAAAAGAGAGGAATAACTGCATTGTGATGGGCACAAGGACGTACACCATCACTTTCCTGAACTGAGTGCTGTTTTCCAAAGTGAAAATTTGCCATCCAGCCCCAGCTGGAGCTCCATTAATTCAGTGGAACTGCTTGCAAACTACAATATAACTGGACATAAGTAAATGTAGTGAAACTGGACTTACAACTGATAAATTAAGGGTTTCTTGGGACCAGATGCTGATAAAAAAAGAAACATCACGTAGTTGAAGGCGAATGTTTATTTGACAACAAAGGATTATTTGACAACAGAGCAACTAATGTCCCTTGTTTGCCTATTAAGAGGTTTCTTTCATATGATCACATAGTCTTTTGAGTCAGAGGAAAGTGTATTAACCAGTCTGCCTGCATTTCCCAGTTGTATGTCAACCCCACGGTGTTTGCCAGAAGAGGTGACAGGGTGCCTGTGAATTGGATTATATTCCAAAGGTCCCTTCTCAGCTGGGAGCTGTGGTCACAACAGTTTAGTAATAATAATTAGCGCTTATATGTACTGGCAGAGCAGTGTTTGGCAACTCTTTTGGGCTATGGATGTGGCTTGCGTTGATGAGAGAAGATAAGAATGCACCCTGAGAAATGGAGAAAACCCAGTAATCTGGAAAACAATTGTGCCCACAAACTCATTGCTGGCCAGCTGAATAACTGAAAATCTCATAGGGAAGTGTGTGAATAATTAAACATAGCCATAGCCATTTACAGCCATTGTAGCTCAATTAATAATTTAGAAAGGTATCCGCAATAACCTGCCTTACCCTTCCTTCCACATGATATCTTCTCCCACTCTTTTTCTTCCTCCTCTTCTTCTCCCCCACCTTTTAGTAAGTGAACATGGCAGGACTTGTGGTACCAGCTGATTCCTGAAGAAATGTGATAAGCTTCTGTGAACCCACCAGTGTGGTTAAATGTGCCATCACCTCAACCAGTTGTGGCTTTGACAACCAGTACAGTGCTGGCATGGGTTCGTCTGGTCCCTTTGTTTCCTTCCTCTTCCTCAGCAGCCCCAGCAATGTTTCGAGGTCCTGGTGCCTACCTGGCACTCTAGGTCCCTGAGGAACAAAGTTACTCTTCTTGCAATGTGGTTTCTTTGTCTCCCTGGTCCCTGACCCAGATCCCTTCTCCTTTTAAGTGCACTCAGGCATGTTTACCTATGAGTGGAGTTGTGAAATCAGGGTTGGTAATGGGAAAATGCTCGTTCAGGTGTTCAAAGGCATTTGCTGCTGGAGCTTTGCTGCTCAACTGAGGATGCCTATGGCTCTCCCTGGCAGCAAGTGCCCCATCCAAGGGACGTGTCCAGTTTATGCTGTTATATGCCCTAGTGAGGCTGGGTGAAGGAAATCGTCCTCAGACTGGGGGTCAGGAAACTGAGCCTCCGTGAGACCATGGACCACTGCTGGCGAGGTGGTGTGGGTGATGACACGTGATGTGAGTGAGGAGAAAAAGGCACTGCGGCTTCCTCAGCTGTCAATGTGGCCTCATTCACACGCATTAGAAATTCACTTGTAATTTTCAGAAGGATATGTGGAAAAGTTCCTCTAAAACGGCTCTCAGTGAGATTGTCACTGGCTCAGAGGACAAGCGCTCATGTAGGCCATATTTGAGTTATCAAACCCAACAGCTAGAGGCAAATGTCAGCTTATCATAACTGCTCTGTAAACAGAAATCATCGCATAATCTTTTGTCTCACCCATCACATCCAGGTGACAGCCTAGGAAACCTATTAGCAAATGCCAACACGCCTACTGCACCAAGGCGAGTTACATGCCTGGGTTAAACACTGCAAGGGGAGTATGGGAGCCTCAGCAGGGTAACAGCAATGAGTCACCTGAAGTCAGGGAAGTGCTAAGTGATTTTCTCATGGGAAAAACTGAGATCTAACATCACCAGAAATGAAAACCTTTTTTTTTTTCTCCCTTTAAATTTTCTTGTTGAAAATATCATGCATTATAAAAAGGGAGCACAGAAAGAGGGTGCATATACCTGTACCACTCTGGATGGGCATATTACAGTCTGAATTTTGCAGTGGGAAGATAAATTGTAGAAGTATCCAGAGCCAAATGAATACCAGAGCCAGGAGTAAAACTGCAAGAATTACAGTACATACTTCAAAGTAAAGTGCTTGTACTAATAGCCTGATAGCAATACCCATTTCAAAGTTAGCAGTGTGTTGTCAGTAAAACACAGCATTCACAGATGTTTTGATCTGCCAGTACTGCATTTCTGAAGAACTTAATACGCCCATTTCTGCTGTTGCCCTAGTTCAGGGGCCCAGTACACAAGCGGTTGTGCAGACCCAATCCTGAAATGGCACAGTGAGCCCCAAGCAGTGGGTCAAAGCAAATCTAAGGTCTTCCTCAAGCCTCTCCTACCAGGATGTCTGGCTGTTTTTCCTGTCCTGTGCTGCTCTGCAGGTGTTGCTACAATGCAGTTCTTGATTTTATGCCAGAACAGCACTGAAAATGAGAGAAAAGTCCAGTGTGACACTGTGTCTATTGTGCAGTGGCTTTCCAACTCGAAGCCAGTGATAATGTTGCTTTCAGCAGACAGTGAGTGAAAAAATAAAACCTAAATGATACCTGAAGCTGTTTGCTGCAGGAGGCTCCCCATCTTGCAGATATCTCAAGTCAGTTTGAAGCTATCAGCACACATCAGCCAGGCTCTGAATTGAGAGTGGGGAAACAACTCCTTTTTCTGCTCGCTGAGGACAGATGCTAATACAGGAACATACTGCAGAATCACCCAAATTGGAAGTTAAACATGGTCTCTTAGAGGTAAGGAATTTACTGTCAGTGGTAGGTAGAGTTTAAAAAAAAAACCCAAACCATTAGTCACAAATTAATAGAGCCATCCCAATTTATGCAAAACACGAGGTTGCAGGGACCTGTTTCAGAGTCCATTGTGTTATTACAAACACGCCTGCTGTCACAAAACTCTTTTGATTGGTGTCACATTTTGAAGATCTTTCTTTTTGTGTATCCTTTAGGATTAGATGTTTTTAATAAGAGACCCTCTTCAAAATTGATTGGGGGGGGGGGGGGGTGTTGATTGTGTGGAGTGTGCACCTGCATTTATTCCATATCCAGGGATAAACTATGACAGTTGCTCTGTCACCCAATGACCCCTCACCAGCCAGGAAGGAAAATCAGGAAAAGGAGAGGAGACCCATGGGTTGAAGTGAAAACAGGTTTAATTAAACAGCACTAACACCAACAAAGGTATACAAAGTTATATTCAACCAAATTAATACACAGCAGTCACAATCAACAGGAGAAGTAGTCATCAGGAACAGGAAGAAGCCGGAGGAACCCCAGCAGCAACCCCACAGAAGCTCCCCTTCCTCAGCAAACCTTCCCCCTGTATAATGCCCATGACATGATGGCATGAGCTACCCCTGTAGCTCACTCAGGTCAGCTGCCCTGGCTGACTCCAAACTGCTAACGGCCTGGCTAGCACCGCTGGGCTGGGATTCTGTCCCAGCCAGACCAGGACAGCGGGTGGGGGTGTTGTGGTGATCGTTACATTGTTTCAGTACAGATATCATTTCGTTTATTCTAGCTTAGTTTAATACTGTGCTTAACTTTAGTCCCCCAAATTGGTACTCTTAACGCAAGAACAAGGGGTTTGCACAGGTTGTCTTAAATAATAAAATGCACTTAATGAAACAGCACAGGTTTTGTGGTTTGATCTGGCCAAAATAATCTGCTTCGCTTCCCAAAGTTATGGGATAGATTGACTGGCTGAATTATTATGGGGAGTGATACAGGATATTTGAACTCTTGTCAGTTATTTCATTCTGCTTTTTCCCAGCAGTAAAATGGATTTGTTCTGAAACCTGGAAAAGAAAGAAAGAAACTTGGCAGATGTAACCAGTGTATGATTTATTCTGAGTTTGTAGCCTGATCCAAACGCCACTGAAGTCTACAGACATCTTTTCGGGGATTTCAAAAGGAATCTCATCAGGCTCTTGATTAATATGCCGGGGAGTTAGGGGGTGGGGCACATGTTTGGGGCTGAGGGAGTCTTGCGGATCTAATCCTTTTTTTTCCAGGGTTTGCATTCTCTTGGTGTACATCCTTTCATGCAAGTCTCTCGGTGTTCCCTGAACCATATGTATTTGGATTAAAAGGTAACATGAGAAGTGCTAGGAAAAGCTGGAGCCAAGTCCCATTTTATTGCAGGAAGGCCTCGAAGTGATGTGAGGAGGGACTGTGTCTGACATCTGGGGCTGTGGGAATGTTACTTAGCAGTTGCGATAGAAACAATCGGTCCTGCTTCCCTCGTGTCCAAACTCCCATACTCATGTACCAACTCTGAGCAAATTTAGGGCTGGAAAGGAAACGGGGGATGAAGGAGGAGAGGTTTGCACTGTGTGATCTCCTAGCGCAAGTCGCACTGTGCGGGGTGCTCAGCAGGCAGGCATCTTGTCTTGGGGTGTGGGTGGACTGAGGCGAGTCGCAAAGCCTTGTGATTTGGTGTAGTTTGGATCTCGGTTTCGCGAGGCAGCACAAGTGTGTGACCTTAATCAAGCCAATTAAACTTGCTGAAGCATCTGGAAATAGAGATGAGTAAAAATTATAGCAGAATTTAGCATGCAGCATCTTTTAACTTTACAGTTATCTGCAGTGTTTTCTAGACTGGAAAATTTCCAGATTTTTCTAGGATGTGAAAGGCCATTACATGACGTATGGAAATGAAACAGCCTTGCATCTTGATTTATCCCTAATCTTATTATTGTGTGACAGGATCAGTTATCTCTCAAAGGGTGGTATTAATTAGTGTTTACAAAATATTTACAGTTCTTTGTGAAAAATTCATCACAGAACTATTATTACTTGAGCTATTTATTAGATGACACCCAAGATGTGAAACCTGATTGTAACTCTCTGCAGCCGCGTTTCAGTGCACATAGTGAGCTTTCAAACTCCTTTTGGAAAAGCTTGTCTTTTAAAACCTTATTATTTTTCTTTTTTTCCCCCCTTAAAGTGGGAGGGAATCACAGATGATCTTTCACATGATTCTTCCAACACCCAGTCATTCATCAGCATAGACTTAAAGATAATAAACTTTTTGTTTCAGGCAATTACTTAATCTCGACAAACTCCTGTGTTAAGCAGGGCTATTAACTGAGCAGGCCATAAATCAGCATGTTGCCAGGTGGGTGAGTCTCCTGAACTGCAATCACTCTTCAGGACCTTCCAGAGACCCCTTACAGTCTTAAGCACCCTCATTACACAAGCAGCATGCTAACAACCAGCACTTTGCATGAGCTGCCCGGAGAATCCACTGCGAACTGCACTGGGACCATTTTTAACACCAGTCGGAAAATTTTCATACTAAGGCAGGATGATACATGGGAGTTATTAGCCTGCACCAAAACCACAGCTGGGTAAAACAGATAACTTCCTCATCCCTCTCCTCATCAGACCTTCTGCTTAGTTAACAGCAGCAGGCTGCCTTATGCTTGGTTAAAAGCCAGCTTGTGCAGTATCCTCTTAGTCTTTATGGACTAGGAGTGCTTTGGGGACGGATGTCCTGAAGCACAAAATCTCCCAAAACTCTTCTTTGAAGGCTACCAAGATGCTTATCACCTGGGTATAAGTGCAAGAAAAAATTTCCCAGCCCTGCAATTTTATCATGACTAGTAGAAAGCAGACGTATTTGCTTCCATTTCCAGAAAGAAATTTGGTCAAGCAGACTTTGCACATGGTTTTTCCAGACTAGATTTGTTCAATTTTACAAATAATATAAACAGATCTTTCATACGAAGGGGAAATTTTTCAAGCCATTGCCTATAGGAACAGTTTGATTTTAGTTTGTTTTAATGCATGGAGTATCATATGCATAAAGAAAGCAAACTCACTCCTGTGGTTTGGATTGGAGAGGCTAGAAATGCCAGCACTGAATTTGAAGCACAGCCTTGTTCTGAAAGATTGAGAAAGTGTTTGTAGTGCGAGGGGGTACAGGTGTCCCCGTGATGGCATCAGGCAGCCCTGCGACGAGGGAGACCATTCAGGTAGGTCTGTGCTCAGGGCGGGCTGGCAAGCCCTTTCTTGTTGGCACTGGCACCTGAGCTTTCATGAGATTTAGGCATATGCATGGGAGTTTTTCTTCTGCAAGGCGGCTTTCCAGCTCCTGCAAGTTATGCTGGCTCCTTGAGCAGACATCTCAAGCTGGTGCACTACCTTATGGATTTGGGGAATTGTATTAAGTTTTCAATGGCTAGTCAGGCCAGCTACCCCGCACACGTAGTTTGGCCAATACTAGAAGCAGCTGTGCCCCCCAGGACCAGCCACGGGGGGAACCTGGGAAGCCAGGCTGTGAACATGAAGTTCACCCAGCTGAGCACCAGCCCTTGGGAAGGGGTAAGTTACCTTCCAGTGGGATGCACTCCTCAGTCCAGTCAGCCCTGCAGCCACTCAAAAACAGCCTGTCCACCATAATGGAGTGTGCCGTTACATGGTGACAAGTGGCAGGAGGAGGTCAGGACTTCTGCTTTCAGTGGTAGACTGGGCTTGAAGGGGTTGCTGAACAGCAGCCTAAGGGCCTTTGCACATTTGTGCACCAGCAATCTCATGGTAAACTGGTTCAGGGAGTTAATTCAGCCAAAACCCCATGCAATAAAATTCTAGGTGATTAGTTTTCAACTGGATGAACTCCCTGAGCTGGCTTAGTGTGTGATTGCGTGAGTGCCAGTGCCACCTCCGGGAGGGGCGTGAATGCGTGGCTGGGGGTGTGAGGCAGGGTCAATTTGAATGCTAAAAGACATCCCCATCTGTAGACCTGCTCCTAGGTATGCAGCTTGGGATGATGCTCCTCAATAACCTTTTATTTGCATGAGTGGAAGGCACACGGTCAGGGCTTTGCTGGATTTGCTGTTGGATGAGAAGTGTCGCACAGAGAGCACTGCGTGATAGCAGATGCACTCTGTCTCCTTTTTCAGTCACTAGTTTTGCCCTTTGGTGCTTAAGCAGTGGTGTTGTCTCCAGTCTGAGGCTGGTGAACTTCCCCATCCCTCTGCATTTAACTGCTGGAGATCCTGGGCTTGGTCATGTCAGATGCAACTGAGGGCATCAGTGTCCTCTGAGGCTCCTGCTGCTTCCTGGTCATAAATGCCAATTAGTGCTTTCTCCCACAATGCCTCCATCTAAGAGCAAATTACAATTTAGCTTTGTATTAAAGACGATCTGAAGCAGTTGCACTTTTGAGAGACAAGGAAAAGTTTGCTCGATGTAAAATCAAGCTCCAGGAGCAGCTGAGCCATATCAAGCAGCAGCTTCAGCTGCCTATGGACTCACACTCCAGTCCCCTGCCACGGGAGGTAGAACTTCTGTTAGGACCTCATTTGCACGAGCATCAAATGCATTTCTCTCTCATTGGGATACCCAGAAAAAGAAACCTCTTGAGGACTTGGGAGGTCTCTCACAGACAGGTATTGAGGACCCTAGGAGAAAGGGGATATTGGGGAATACACTGGGGGCTCAGCAGCCGGCTGAGGTTCACACATTCCCTTTTCACCAGCCATTTCAAGCGATGTGGCTCTCACTGTGAAGTCAGCTTTAACATGAAATACATGGGGGAATGAAAGTGTTTGCCATTCATCGATATGGTCACAGAGCAGTCAGTGGCAAGTCCCCTTGGACCATTGTTTTTTCAGAAATCACTACATCAGCTGAAGGTGCAGGAGGTGGCTGAATCCAGAATGCTACTGGCTTCCCAGGAAGCAGGATAGTAACAACTTGGAGAAAACTTCTCCCCTTAAACCTGTTGGCATTTTTTCTTCTATGGCCATATCTTTCTTGAGGGATCCATAAGTTTGCATAGATGGTTTTGACATACTGGTTTTGCTCCTACTGCCCATCCAGGCAGGCACAAGCTGAACAACCATCTGGTTCGCCTCCACCTCCCTGCCTGCCCCTCGCGCACCAGGGTTTCTTCCTCTCTGGTTGGGATTTTTTTTGTTGTTGTTCTTTTTCCTTTTTCCATTCTCTGGCAGCAGCTGTTGGGAGAACAAGCCCCAAGATCCATCTGGCCCTTCGAGCTTATCGGGCTGTGTCTTTTCTCGACAAAGCGGCAGTGGCCGCGCTTTCATACAAGAGTTACATTATATAACAGCATCTTGCTCAAAAAGCAAACTGCCTTTTATTCGCTTGCGCTGCCTTTCTCCCTTTAGAATTGCAGCCGCAGCCGAACCACAATGTAGCCTAAGATCTGAGTCAGTCTAGAGGGCTGCTTTTCTCTTTTTCTTTTTTCTTTTCTTTTCTTTTTTTTCACTTTTTTTTCGTTCCCTCCTCTGCTTTCTGGAGGAGTTGGCACAGTCCTGTGTTATTAGGACATAAGCCAGCTTGTTCTAGTGGAATTTCCTGTCTGATTTTAATTTCCCCCTCATTTTTTTTCCCCCCCTCAAAGTGAGAGAGAAAAGCTTTTTAATTGCACTGCCGTAGGTTGGCCTTTCGGGATATTACTCTTATTAAGTACTTCCTGTTGGGAGGCGGCACATGAGTAGAAGTAACAAGGATCTCGGTGCAGTTGGGGCTTGTGGCCTCTTTGTTTGTTAATAACTGTCAGATTGGCAGCGTCCTCAAAATACATCTTGGCCTGACAGCCTGGCAATTAAGTGATTTTCAAGACTCTCAACATTTGCAGCTCAAGACCTGTGGAATTAATAAGCTGCATTAGGACTTTTGGGTTTGTTTTCTACCATTTGGTAGTCACAGCTCCTTGTCGATCTAATAATAAGTCTCGCTCTGGAAATCCTCAGCATGGAGGTAGAAACTCCTGATCAGGTGTGGTGGGGTACACTGGCACATTCCCGATGGGATTTGCATCCTATTGTCCATCTCCATCCCAGCCTCAGTGGCTTACGTTTCAGCAGGCTTGCCAAGTGCCTGCATAGCGTCTAGCAATGAGCCTGGGATGCTTCTGGCCATCAAAGCAGAGGGGCCTTGACAGTAACCCTGTGCAGGGCAGCTCAAGAGACTGAAACCTGGGCAACTTCTCCAGCAGTGGCACGTGAGTGAAGCGGGTTGCCGTGTGCCATGACACTGCTGATGTTTCAAATTTCATTGTGTCCCAAAGAAGAATTCAACGCTTACTTAGCAGAAAAAAGCAATTTTATTTTCTTTTTAATTTCCCAGGAAGAAAAATTTCTCAGCAATCTCTTTCAGAAACTTCCCATGTTGGCAGATATTGTTGCAATAAAGTCAAGGCATTTCAAGTTCATCACTTCCACGTTCTTCTTGTGGTCTAAAATATAATAGCTCATAAACCATCTTGATCTCTTCTGTGCTGCTTTTGACAGCAGCTGCAGGTTCCTGGAAAATGTTTTCTGATGGAAAACTGTTCTGGCTTAAACCTTCCCCCAACTCAGGCTATTTAGGACTGAAGATGATGGCTGATGGCAGCAAGACTGATCAAGAGACTTTTCTAATTATTGCTCTTTGGAAAGCCATCAGAGCTTCAGTGTTCAGCGACCCTGCCGCAGGAATTCCTCATGCTGGTGGGATTCCCCCTGGCTGCAGGAGAGCTCTGCTTTCATGTTATTTACCCTTCCCAGAGGTATAAAAAAAAATAATGATTTGTCCTCTTAAGGCTACCACGTACCAGTAAACCAAAGACCCCAGGAATTCCTGTAGAACAATAAATAATGTGTTGCCGCTATTCACAGAAGCACTGAATGTCTGAAAATACTTCCACAGAGTGAATATGTTCATCCTCCCGACACTATTTTGAAGGTTTTGAAAGTTTTGGATACAACCTGTTTTATAAGAGCAAAGCCAGAACTTTCCATGAGGGTTGTCCACAGGCTTCATAAAATTCCTTTTTTTTCACCAAGAAGCAAAGTGCCTCATTTTGGTCACGACTGAAGCATGCTGCAAAGCCAGCTACTGCATGGGAGCACATTGCAGGGTTTCCTGGCGTCCTCGTGTCCCTGCGAGCAGCAGCTGGGCTGTCCCCACTGGGACAGCTGTCCTCAGCCTTTCAGTGGCTGAGGCAGAAATCCCCTCATGCATAGCTTCAGAGATGGTAGATAGCAACTGAGGTATTTCAGGATTGATTTCTTAATGACAATTCTACGTTCTTGTAGAAAATGTCAATGAACTCTTACATTTTTAATCTAAATTTTCTATGTAGAGGAAAAGGCCATTTTTAGCCTCACTGTAATTGTTCCAGCTCTTTTGTCCAGGTTTAATGCCCTTAACAAAGGTCAGGTGGCGCATGGGAGAGAGCTGAGGAGAGCTGCCAGGACCTCCAAGATGGGTTAGACATCCAGATGAACAAGAATATCCTACTTCCATTAGGGCCTGAGTTCATTTAAGCACGCCACCTGCTTCTTGGGGTGGGGAGGAAATTTATGGGCAAATTCCTTCGATGTTGCCTTGAGTTGGCTACGGGACTGCGGGGTAGTTCACTGATCTAATCTTGCCCTGTCCTAGCTGCAAGAGCTAGCTCACTCTGCAGATACCTGTGTGCCTGCCCTGCTTTTGGACACGGCCTGCAGCTCAGCAGCACTGCCCAAATGCAAAAACAGTGGCCGGGCTGAAATGTGTCCCCAGCCTGCTTGGCCACCAGGACTATGTTTCTGCCTGCCGTGTGCCAGCAGTGCCCGTGTCCGAGGTGGGGGCTGCGTAATGGCAGCCCTCTGCATCTTCAATAGACTTTTTCTTTGTTCTTCCACCTGAGCTGAAGTAGAATAAACTTTGTAAGAGGATAAACTCCTCTGAGCCGTTCCCAAGAGGGTGGATGTTTGTTGTGATGGCTTCCAAGGAGGTTTCCTCTGGGATGCTGGAGAGAAGCAGCCTTGCATTTGCAGTGTCTGATGGAGATGTTTGCTGTGTCTCATGGCTTTTATAACAGCTCTTATTATGCAGGTAGCCCCAGGAATGGGCCTTCTTCTGCATAAAGTAAGTACTGCATCCACATGGGCATCCAAAGTCTGTGTCCCCACAGGGAACTGAGGAGCCACGTGTACAGTCTTGCTGCCGGCTGGCAGGGAAACAAGCAGCTCCCTTTCTGTGGTGGTGGTGTGCATGCAGGGGACTCCAGCAGTACTGCTGGAGAAGCAGCAAGTGGAGATGCAAGCCGTCTCAGTGTTGTCCTCTGCTCCTCACTGCACTTCAGTTTCTCCAAGTGCGAAGCCACCCTGATGCAGTCCTGCAGATGCTTTGAGGTATCAGTACAGCAACGCTTGTTTTGAGGCTTTTTTGAGATGATTTTGTGGCTGAAGGGCAATATATTTTTTATTATTTCTTGTTTACTTTTGACATATCTGCATCCCAGCAAGGCCCCTTCTCCTTCCAGCACTCCTACGAAGTATTTACCATTACCTTAGCCGTTTGTCCAACACAAGTTAGTTGTGTGCTCTTTATTGCTTACCTGAAGTGGAAGCTTGGCTTGCTGTACCCAACCCACAGCTAAACTAAGCACATTGCTTTCTCCAGCATCCTCACACGCATTGTCTGAAAAAAATAGTTCTGTAAATCAGGCTACCACCATTTTTCTTCATTAGGTGTTTTAGGAGAGAAAACTAGTTCTGTGTCCCTCTGGACAGAAACAGCTGGCTGGATGTGTTTCAAAATGTCCTGTAATGCTCGGGGCAGGAGAGGGATCTCTTGTAGGTGAACTGGTGGGAGCCTGCCTCCCGTTATCCTTGCTATGATGTTCGCAGCAGGCCAGAATGAATATTTGCTATTATTTTATCTGTGTAGTTTCTCTTTTATTTTTGTCAAAGCCACTGAGCAGGTAAAAAAACAATGCAATAATTAACCAATAATAATTGAAGTTTGCTGTATGAAAACAAACCCAAATGCTAACAAGCCAAACAAAAGGAAAGCACACATGATGCAGCCCTGTTTATAGTGCTGTCTGCTGGAATCATTGTATAGGTTGATATAATAATACTGAGCACTTAATTACCACCATCATTTTTAAAGTGCTGTATAAACATTAACCAAACCTCTGAGGTAGGGAGGTATTATTATCTCTATTTTAAAGAAGGGAAATTCTGACAAAGCGAGGTTAGTTGGTAATTTACTGTCATGAAGCCAGGCAGCTGGCAGGGCAGGAGATGAGGTTGCGGCTCCGTGGCCAGTGTGCTGTGATTTTGGAGACAGAAAAGCAGAGCTGCTGAAGCACCTGAGATGACTTTTTGTAAAACACACGATGCTGCCATTCGGGATAGGCAGATACTCCCCCAGACACCTCTCTCTGCTTAGAAAATATGCAGATTGGTGTAATTAGCAACCACATAATTATCCCTTTTTGAGGTAGTCACACAGTTGGTGTATTTTGCGAAGTATCTAAACAACATTAAAGGGAAGCTCTCAAACAAGGGCTTGTGGGGGACTTAGAGGCAGCTACTGTAGCCTTGTGTTTCTGCTCCCCCCGCCCCCCCCTTATTGATCCAAGCAGTGGTTCTGGGAATGGCTTTCCCTGAAAAGCCCTTAATATTCTGCGTGGTGGTACATGACTTCATCCGAGGAGAATCCCACAGGCGCATCAGCGTGATCTGCTCTGTCATGTTTCTGTGACCCAATTTTCCCCGTTCTTTGTCTCGGACCTTCCCTGACCCCAGGCCTATTATCTCTTCCAATAATTCACCCGGGCCATTATTAATGGTGCATTAACTTTGGCTGCGCTTTCAGCGAAGATGTTTTTCTTGTGCTCATTCATTCGCTCAACTCACTTAAACAGCGAGATCATTATTCTGGGGACGTCACACAAACACAAAAACAGCTCCCTTGCCGACACCTACAGCCCTGCAGCACATTGCCGGAGGGGCGGCCATCCGAATACAACACTGAAACGCCCAGGAGGGACTATCAAAGGGAGTCAAGTAGCCACACACACACTAAGTCGCCGGGGGCTGGCTTTGCCTCCCCTGCTCACACGCTGAGGCTGTCTGGGGATGCTCTGAAGCCCACCAAGCCAGGAGGAGCTCTCATGTGAGGAAAATCACTGCAGGAAGGCTGGGGAGCAAAGCATGAGCACCTCTTTGCTGTTTCGAAACAAACCTGACGTTTGCCACCACAGTCGTTGAACGCCCAAATGCATCCGTTTAAAATGTATGCTGTGGATGAGTAAAATTGGGACTTTAAAAAGTATAACAAGAAAATAAGTGCCACCTACAATTTATTTCTTACCTGATGCTTTGGGCTTCTCTGAGTGATGACTGAGTGAAGGACACTTCATCTTTGCTGTATCTTTAACCCTATCCTTGAGGAGAGAGTGAGATTTGGACATCTAGGAGACTATGCAGGCAGCAAGAAGGGCCTTTGCTCTGGAGAAAGGGAAAACTAGCAAATGCCTCCTCTCATGTCTTAGAGGTTTCTGTGTAGTGTCTAGTGCAGACAGCAATTATTTTCCTATTGTTGTTTTCAAAAAAGCTGGACCTGGGGGAAAAAAAAGCAGAAGCTGTTGCAAGCTGCTGTGTCACACCAAGCAGCATCCCACTACCCCCGGTAAAAGGGATGCAGTCCATGACAACACAGCACTGCTGCTGTGAAGGCACCTGTGGACACTCACCGGCATCTTCTGGGACATCCTCTTCCCATTTTTTTTCTGTGTCAGCTGCTTGTGCACAGCTGCTAGTGACACCGCAGCGACAGGAGTGCATGAGCTGTTGTCTGGAGAAGTTTTTCTCCCACTAATCCAAATCAATCCAATACCCTGGGGCTCCAAAGCCTTTTAGAGATAAACTTGCAGCTTCTGCCTGCTTTGGTTAAGGTTTGCTGGGGAACCTGCTCTTGTTTGACTGCATAGACTTGGGCAAGTTACCCCATTTCAGCCCCTCTTGAGTCAAAAAAAGGGCTGTGTTTCAAATGCACCTTTGCTTCTCTTCCTAAGGAGAGGTGAAGCTTTTTTAGTCTTTGCAAGGTACCTTGTGATCCGTTTATGAAAGCTGTGTCCCACAGATCACTAAAACCATAGGAAATCAAGCGAAAAGCAATTTCAAGAAGTCAGTATTTGTTTTTCCTCTTTTATAAAATGTTAATTTTTTATGAGTGTTTTTTCAAATTTGTTGAGAAAAGCAGTACAGGTACTGAATTAGCCAGACAGCAATCTTCTACTTTTTTTCCTCAACAAATGACTTCTCCTGTTGATTGCGAAATGTTTATACTCTACTTCCGATGGCAAAGAAGCCCACTCACAGCCTTTACTGCTTGTTCCCACAGAAGACTGTTGGACATCTGTAGGAAAACAACATTTTTTTAGCCCACCTGGTGGCCTGCACAGCTCACGTGTGCTTTAGATAAAGCAGTGGGAGCCTGGTAGATACTGGACGGTACAGGGTGTGTGTGGGAGGGGCATCTAGGGGTGTCTCCCCAGCCAATCTTGCTGCAGTACCTCAGTTGCAAGTGGGAACAGAGGACATCCTTTAAATGCTTTCCCAAGGGCTTTCCGTGTTGTTTTTGTCCAAGCGAACTGCAAATGAAACCTGATTCAGCGGCATGGGGTCTGATTTTTTTTCTTCTGCTGCTTTTTTTTTTTAGAGATCATGTGTGGGCTGAAGTATTTGGAATAGAAAAAGCTTATTTGACCCTTTGTAATTCTCCTTTTTGGCCTCAAAAAGAGATACTACTGTGAGTGATGTCAAAACGGCTCCTTTGCTTGCTACGCAAACCCATACGTGCAGTCTGTGTTTCTGTTGAAGCACAGGTTTATCTGTGGAGATAATCACAAGCTTGCATCATCCTCAAAAAATGCCTGTTCCTGATGCCACCCTCTCCGATTCCTGGGATTTTCGGCAAAGGGACATCCCCTTTAAACCTGTGTTTCTGCTTCATATCTTTTCTCTTTGAAGCCAGAGGGTTGGCTGGCCTTTGAATAGACAAGGATGAGAATATAGCAGTGGGAGGTCCGTGTCTTGCTCATAAACCTTGGCCAGAAAATCAGCTCTGACAAGTGGGGACAGGTAGCAGCGTCTTTCCCCTTATCAAACAGCGTGGCGGAGCAGACGCATTCCTGCACGAGCAGCAGCTGGGTGGAAGGTGGGGCCTCCTGACTGCGCCTAGCTGCTCTGCCACTGTGCTGCACCCCGGGAGCTGCGTGCCATGGACTTAATGAAGAGCCGTGTTGTTACTGTATGAAACACCCTATTTTCCCATCATCCCTGCCCTTTGGGTGCTGCTTTGATTTGTTCTTTGGTTTTCTTTTCCTTCCAGAGGAGCCAAAGAAAATGTTTATCCGTCGTTCTAGTGCTAGGGGACTTTTGGAGGTGCCATGTTGTGCCTTCGCACCCCAGCACATTGTACCGTATGGCTTGGCGTGGCCCAGCTTTTTTTCTGGGGGAATGGTTTCCCCAGGCCTCCTACTAAAACCTTCCTCTCTTTGTGTAAAACAATAGCTGTTAGTGCTAATTGGGCAGATTTGGGTTTAAATCTGCAAAGATTGCTTGGGTTTGGTAAATCCTCTGCCACTGCAAAGCAGATAATGCTAAACAAAAGATTGCTTTGATTAGATTAAAGTTGGCAAATTCATTGCCCTAATCATCATATTGCCCTTCCCGTGGCTATTCAGGAATACATCACCGTGACTTACTTGAAGTAATTGAATATAATTGTCTTTTTAACTCGTATGTGTAAAACATCCATCTTTGTTAGCAGCGTGTGTTGCTGTCCTGCTGCCAGCTCTCTGTCCTTTTCGGGAGGGGTGGGAACAAGAAGCAGAGCTGGGCTGACGTTTATGAATTGGTAGTTGATTGCCTATAAAGCCATTCATTATTTCTGACCAAGCACCTGGAAGAGGATAAAAAGGAACAGCACCAGCCACTGGAGCCCATAGGCTTGGCTGGTGCTCCCAGGCATAGGAACGGAGGGGAAGCCCTGAAGTGGGTCGCTGCAAAGGGACATCACTGAAAACAACCCTTCCCCTTCCCCTGGGCAGCAGCAAAGCACAGAGCACATGGTGGGGTTGGAAATGAGAGCAGCAGATTGAAACAGGTACCCAAGGCAGAGGCATTGCTGACCCTCCCATGGTCCAAATAGGTTGAAAAGCTAAAAACAAATCAATGGTGCCAGTGGGAGGGAGGAAGTTTGTGGAAGTTTTTCTGCCATTAGTAATCAGAGGTGTGAGGAAGGAGAAATTCTCTTCAGATGTCATTTTTATTCCAACAGATAGCTAGGAAAGGAGGCCAGGCAGAAAACACACTGTGTTTTCTTTTTCCCAGCTCTCCTGAGTGACAAGGAAAGATCTCTTTTAGCACAAAAATTTCAAATATTACCTCAGCAATCAATCATTTAGAAATGCACAGTTACAAAATAAAACATATCTGGCCTGGGTTTTGGGAGATTCAGATCGGCCTGTTGTTCTTAATGGTTTCATCATTAGCAGTAAATTAAACTGGTCCAGGGAGTGGGCCCAAGGATTAGGATATGACTCTCTGTATTATTAAAACACTACTATGATGGCCAACACAGTTTCAATCCATGTCAACTCACACTTTCCTGCAGCTTGGGGGTTAACCCAGCCATGGACCTGCCCCTTACAGGCAAAGTAGCCACCAAGTTTTGGGAGGCTGCAAAACTTCACCTATAGGGATGTCACCAGCCGGGCTGTGTAGGTTGGTCCCAGGACCACAGAAAAGTCCCTGCTCCTTTGGGTTTGTTTGTACGGCACAAAAACAGTTTGAGTGCTGCAGGAAGCCCAGCCTAAGGGCTCAGGCTGGAAGAGATGTTTGTGTTGTCTGGCATTGAATGTCTGTGCAGGGACAGTTGATTTTGTTAACATGCTTGGTGTGTGATGGTGTAAAACCTCCTTGTCCCACTCCCCCTAGTCCCTACAGCAGCCATGCGTTGTGGCCATGGGACAGCAATGTCCCCAGGGAGGAGGACAGCAGCTCTAGGTGACTGCCAGCCCTGGGAGAGGTTTAAGGAGACCAGAGGCTGTATGGTGCTGGGTGAGCAGGGAGTGGGATGTGACAGCTGAACTCTGCTGCATTTCTGACCTGGAAAAACACTGGCTGCCTCTTAAAATGAAGACTCCTTACAGCTGTCCTTATGTAACACATCATGCCTACCCAGGACGGTTAAAGGGTGCATCTTCCTCCTGCCAAAGCACATCCTAAAGGATGCAAGTTTATTCTCTCCCTGAGTTGCTTGTGGGAGAGGAGGGGAGGGGAGCAGAAGGGGGGAAGGCGGTTAACAGTTACCCTACTGTGTCCTGACATTAGGCGAGCTGCAAAAATGCTCCCAGTGTATCAGGTAGTGAGCAGTGCCAGCCCTTCGCTGGAGCACGGAGAGAAAGTCTGCTGCAGAGCCTTAAATACTTTCCACCCCGACTACCTTAGCTTAACGCCTTTCAGCAGAGTTGGCAGGAGGGTTGTTTTTGTGTAGTCTCTCACCTCTCCCGGCAGCCTGGCTGACGTGCCTGTGCCGCGCTGTGCTCGGGGATTGTGTGTTCCAATGGGAGTAGGAGCCTCAGATCCTCTTGCTGATATGCCGGGAAAGACGTATATGGGGATTTCATGCAGGCTTTGCGCGACGGACCCAAAAGGAGGACAGCCTCGCTGGATGGAGTCGGTGTAGCTCTGTTGCAGCTGGAGTCACAGATGTGAAACGCTGAATTTTAAGTCTTTCATCGAAAAAGAGTTTGGCGTTTACTGGAATTTGCTGAGCATCAGCGAGAGACTTGGCCCATGCCTTGACACTTTGGTTTTGGATGGTGCTTCCCCACTCTCCAGAGAGATGCTACCTGTCACAGAGGCAAGTCACAATGAAATAATGAGTGGAGCGCAGACTGGGTTTCGAAATGCTGGCTTAGGAGGTTGGTTTTGTTTTGCTTTTAGTCTCCAGTTAGACAGAAAGGCCAAGAAACCAGAGGGAATGGGAAGACCTGCGACAATATTAAGAAATCTTTGATGAAGAACTTCTGACTGTTTGTAAAGGCAGAGCAAGACCAGCCTTTTATATTTAAGCTGACCGCTAGTACAAATCTAGAAAGCAGCATCATTACAGAAGCGACGAGCCCTGTCAGAGGGTGATTGTAAGGTATCGTTGTCGAGGCTCTGCTAATTGTATTTCTTTAGCTTCTGTAATTTTATCAGGAAAGACCCAGGTGGCCAGGCAGTGTTGTCGGGGGTGGTGTGGAGAAATAACCTGATAAATTTTCCATCGGCTCGGCTTACTCAAATATTCTTGCCGTTAACTTTTGGGGTCAATAATAAATATTAAAACCTGTAGATTTAATAAGTCAATGTAGGTGTTCTCTGCCTTTTGAGACCACTTTATCTTTCCATCAAAGATGAAACAAGCTTCTCAAATGAATAAAAAATAGGGCCTCAAGTGATTACAAGTGAGAGCAATTTGGGCTCTTCTCTCAGAACCTGGCAGTAGGCACTTTTGAGCCTCTTCTGACTGCCTAGACAGTCTGCATTAGCACCACTCTCACTGTTACATTTTTAGGTAAATATTTCCAACCTGTGTGCGCGGACCTTCAAGAAAGGTGTTTCCTGCCACTCCAGGCATGAGGGACGACGCAGGTCTGGATCCCGCCAGGCTCTGTTGAGTCTGATTTGCGTTGCAAGTCTAGTTTTCCTTGGTGCTTGCTATAATCTCCTCAAGTTCAAAGAGCGCTTAGCTGCTTGTCTTTGTCAAAAACCCTGTTGGAGATCTTTTATGTCGAAGATGTAGGATTTCTCCGCATGACTTTGATTATTTATTCATTCCACTTCTCTGGTGTATGATAGCGCTGATATCATGAAGACCCCTTGTCTTGCACTGCTCTTGCTCTGAAATTCATGGAGATTTAGTGCCTTTGAAATTGTTTTAAAAGGAAAGGAAAAGTTTTTGAAGTCCTTTTTTTTTTTTTCTTCTTCTATTCCCCTCAACAGTGCCGCAGCACATTTTTCCGGCCTTCCACGCTCCTTTGCCAATTGACATGCGCCACCAGGAAGGACGATACCATTACGAACCTCACTCTATCCACGCTATCCACGGGTAAGTCTTGAACCTCTGCTCCCATGCCTTGCTAAAATGTCGGCCGCCCGCGGTATGCTGAATCCCACTGCTAAGGTGCAGGAGACTCACTGCCATCCTGGCAGGCTGGCCCTGATGGCCACCCTCCACCCCACTGTCCCCTTCCAGTGACAGTACTGACCTGCCTGGCAGAAAAGCTCTACAGCTCCGTTAAACGTGTAGAAGTGCTGTATAGCAGTGGGATGGGAGTACAGAGCTTCTGTGTCGTTATCCGGCTGAGGTCCCGGGGACAGGCTTGACTTGCATTTTTGCACCCGTGGTGTTTCTCACATCACGCCATGCCTGGGTTGTTTTTGGCATCGTCTTGGTGAAGACCCAGCGCTGCTCCCTCCATTTGGAGACCTCATGTACCACTCCTCCCTGCCCAACGGTTGGGGGGACAGTGGCAAAAGGCTGCTGAGAATACTGTAGTTCAGTTTGATTTCACCAGACAATGGCCCAGACAGGCTGCGTGGCATTTCCTAAAATGTGGTAGAGAGGCAGGTCCTCAAGCAGGTGTCCGTGCCTGCTCTGGAGGGGCAGGACCCTGAGTTTCAGTGGTGACCTCGTTGTGAGAGGTCCTCCCCCTCCCCGGGGCAGCTGATGGGCAGCAAGCAAAGGCACCACTCATGGGCTGTACCCCAAGAGGCAGGAGTCATGGTTAGTCTCCTCACCCAGGACAGGACAGCTCCACAGTCTTTGACACCTTGCAGGACATGTTTCTAGAGAGATCTGGGTTCACCTCCTGTGAGCCTTGAT
Organism: Leptosomus discolor; assembly: GCF_034619465.1. Classification (NCBI taxonomy): domain Eukaryota; kingdom Metazoa; phylum Chordata; class Aves; order Leptosomiformes; family Leptosomidae; genus Leptosomus; species Leptosomus discolor. The sequence goes on along the minus strand of NC_141395.1, from coordinate 13,849,208 downwards.
CAGGGCAGGGAAAAAGGAGCCAGCGGGGATGTGAGCAGAGGCTGTGGCGACCATGCAACCAGAAGGGTTTCTCCTTGTCCCTGAAATGCACCATCCCTGTGGGAGGTGAGGAGCAGCCTGATGGGGTTCGTGGTCCCATGGCTGCCTCAAAATCCCTCAACCTGTGTCTGTAACACAGGGCTCAGCCATCAGCTGAGGGACAGGTCCCAGGGCACTCAGTGTAAGGGAACCAGTGAGGGCTGGAAACGTTTTGCAAGAAGAGCAAGGGAAGAACAAATCAGGCTCATCACTTTAAAAACTCTCATTTGATCACCAGAGCCCTATTGCCGCCTCACTGTCCGGCCAGGGTTAGTGCTCAGCTGGATTTTCAGGGGTTGTTTGTAGAGCTGTGCTTATTCTGGATAGGTGTGAGCGGGGGAACAGTCCCCGTGAGGCAAGTAACACAGACAGCAGCAGCCAGGAGATCTGTGGAGTCCCACAGCTACCAGGGCTTTATTCCGTTTCCAAAATGCTGCAGGAAAAAACGATAGGGTATTCCCCTGGATCCTACCAGAAGACAAGTCATTGTCTTTTGGCTGGCAGACAGTTTGACTGGATGTTTAAAGGGGCAGAGCAGCTCCTTCCATGCTATGTGCAAAGGGGAAAAGACAAAGCAGGTTGCTAACACGGGAATTGGGAGGACAAAGCTGGGCTAAATGAAATAGTTCTGGTCTTGCATGCAAGTGCATGCAAAAATTGTAGAAAAAAGAAAGACAGATTAATAAAAAAAACATACTGGGAGACAGTTAAGAAGCCAGAGCTCTGGCTAGTAAAGCACATACTGACTTCTGAAAGGGCCAATATTCAAAACAGTGGTTAGAAGAGAGAATGGCAGATGCCCAGATGTTTGGCATGTGTTATTTGTGTGCCCGACTTGGTGCTCCCCTTCACTTCTTGCAAGAAGAATCGGATGTACTGCGTCTGCCCTGGGGCTCCACAGCATTTTCTTTGGTGGGGTCATGAAGCAGGATCTTCTCCAAAATGCAACCGAGAGCTCGCCAGCTGGTGCTATGTACCTGTGAATCGTATCCCAAATGACAGCAGCCAGTATTTTATCGTATTGGGGTTGTCCAACAGATCAACCCTGGCCAAGTGTATGGTGCTGGCAGATCAGGTTTCTGTTCATCTGCACCAATATTAATAATCTGCTGGTTTAGCAGTGACCACATTTGTCTGTCAGCAGAAGAAGAGTGTCCTGCTTAGTACTTGGGTAGAGTTGGCAAATACCTATTGCCCTTCACCTTTGCAGCAGCGTCTCTCACAAAACTGACTTGTAAGGTACCAGAGAGAAAACTTGGTTGCTGGTCTTAGAAAAGGAAACATAGTCTTCTTTGAAATTACCTGGGCATTGCACTGAAGGGTGTTTCTGTGGCTGGCAAAGCACCAAAGCTAAGCAGCCCACTGCTTCTTAGCTGTGGGGTTTTTTTAGGGTCAAGGGAATGCCACTTTTTTTTGGCTCTTTTCCAGGTGCCCTGGACTATGGCACAACAACACTGGGAAAATTCTCACCGGCTGTGGAGTTAGTCTCTCAACCATTTTTTTCTCTTTCAATTTTATCTACAAACATCTTAACCTCATCTTCTGCCCTTTCTTCATCTAGTTTTTGTTCTACTTTTCTCTCATCTTCTTGCTGCAGGATGTCCAATATGAAATCATCCAGAACATGGCGGTGGAGCTGGGCTAGAACATACTTAGTGGTTGCGTGTCTCTTGTTCCATAGGCTGGGTGGACTCTGTAAACAGAGTTGAGTCTCTAGAAATTTGTTCTCTATCTTGATGGTGCAGAAATCCATCCTTCCTTTTAAAGCAAACAACTCAAAAAATGTCATGTGCATATTTTCACTCTAGAAAATCATGGCAAATGTTTGAAAGAAAAATTATGTCACTGAGTTTTGGCTTTATGATAGATGTGATCGGTGCCTGACAGAGAGGCCCCAATTCATCAAGCCCGTGTTCTAGCTGTCTGCTGTCTTGCCAGTACCAAATTTATCTAATTGCATGAACATTGCACAGCAAATTAAGTGTAGTCTCATTTGTTGCTAACTATGGGGTCTTATTATTTGCCTGCTGCATTATGTCAAAGGTTTGTTTCCTGATTGCTCAGTGTGACGTGGCAGTACATTCCCCTTCATCACTGTTTGCGTTTGGCCTAATGAGAACATACGTTATTTTAACCTAACTGGAGGGAACTCATCTGCAAATCTCTTTTGAGCAGCACCACCTGTGGGACCCTTTTCTTGAAAATATGAATGGGAATATGGAAAACTCAAGTAATAAAAGGCCCACATACCAAGACGGAGGCCTGAAAGATTTGCTGCATTTCTGCTCGCTGTTGTCAGTTTTTATGTCTCAGTGATTTCCTTGTTAAGCAGCAGCACAAATAATTTTCAGGACTTGAGTCTTCCTCCCAATCACTGACTATTTATTATATACATCCAGAAGCAGATCATGTTGGTATTTCCTTGAACTATACTTCTAGAGGTTTTTTTCCAGGGTGTTTCAGTGTTTCTCCAGTACCCTGGTTTGACTGGGACACAATCCCATCCCAGCCATGCTAGGCAGGCCATTAGCAGTTTTGAGTCAGCCAGGGCAGCTGACCTGAGTGAGCTACAGGGGTAGCTCATACCATAATGTCATGGTCATTATAAAGGGGGAAGGTTTGCTGAGGAGAGGGAGCTTCTGTGGGGTTCCTGTTGGTGTTCCTTCTGCTCCTCCTCTGGTTTCTCCTGAGGACTGCTCTCCTGTTGATTGTGATGAGTGGATATTCATTTGGCTGAGTATAACTCTCTGTATCTCTGTTGGTATTGGTGGTGTTTCATTAAATCTGTTTTACTTCTACCTGTGGGTCTCCTTTTCCCTGAGTCCCCTTCCTGTCTGGTGAGGGGTTGTCAGGTGATAGAGCAGCTGTAATAGCTTAGCCATGGGTACAGGTTAACGTAGGTATCCAGTCATTAGGACAGCTCACTTTTATGTACAATCTCTGTTGGTTCTACTTATTTAGTGATAAAGTTTTTTTTAGACATCTTTCATTTTTGGACTTTTTTTGTTTGGCATTAAGAATAATTTGGCAGAATAATGGTACTTGATTGGGTTGTCTAGAAAAGTGTCTCCTTCAGATGATCCTTGAGCTCTCTGCAGTGCAAACCAACAGGAATATTGTGGATTCAAGGCCTTGTCCTGGATTCTGATGCTTGTGAGCTTGGGGGCATATGGAGGATGGGGGGCAAGGCAGGATTGGAGCCCAGTGGATGCTGCAAAAGAATGTAATGTAGAACGGAGTAAAACTGAATATGGGTTGGAATCTATTCCAGGAGTGTAGAACTAGGGAAGAATGAATAAATGAAATTGTATTGGTACATATAAATCTTATAAGGCACCACTTCCACAAAGCAACATTCATTTAATATTAAGGTTGCAAACCACAGCACTTGGAAGTTAAGAAATGACAGAAGAATAAATTTGGAGATTCTGACTCGCTTTGGACAATTGTGATTATGTATTAAATTACAGAGCCACATACTGGTTTTCCCTGGGTTCCTCACCTCTTCCACAGCATAAGATGGCCCGGTCTCTATGGAAGAGCAGTGGTGGATGTTACATATATTTTCTGCATGCAGCTTTTATTGATTTGCCAGAGATTCACTCTGCATCTTTAGCTGTAGGTGGACCATAGATCAGCATTACTGGAGAGCAAGTCATCAGCCATGGTGTTTCAGCAGGTTCAAAGCTGAACCAAACAAACTCACTTTGTAAGTTAGAACAGGTTGTTTTCTAACAAAGGGGATATTTTGTATTTTAGTGAGCTACCTTCTACTGCACAGGGGCCTGGTCTCTGCAATAACTCTATCTGCTTTAAACCAAGGTGACTCTTAGCATCAGCTTTGCAAAATCAAGCCCTTGACCACAGAGAAAAGCTGCTGGCAGGTGATTACTGATATCTCCCTTCCACTCCTAACTTTTAGGTGTGCTTAGCTACTCTCAACTTTTTCTTTAAAGCACAACAAAAATAACTAAAAACTCCTTAGCTCAGCTTAAAAGTCCCTGCCAATGCAAGAGCCTTCAGGGCTAACCCTTGTAAACAGCATGTCTAGGCTTGACTCAGCAAGAAGCTTTTTAACAGTAGCTCCTAAACTGTGGTTAAAACCCATCAGGCATTATGCAGTGTAGCAAACAAAAGCAGCCTTGTTTTTCTACTGACATCCTGGTGGTGTTTCAGGATGTAGTTCTGACATTATTTATTAACAAAATATTGTTGTTGCTCTTCTGTCCACACATAAAAATAGTAAAAAAAACCTCACCAAAACCCTGAGCTAACAGTCACAAATTCCATGGCTTTCGTGAGGACTGAATTGTCCCAAAGACCTAAACATAAGGAACAATCCATCTCCATGATAATATGGAGTTGCCCTTAATTTCCCTCTGGTAGGGATTTTATCTGGTTTAATTGTGGCTCTTCCTCCATTTCCCTGAGATCTTAATATATTACAGATTTTCCCTGATATTCAGCCTACACTTTTTTTCTTTATCTGATTCTATTACCCCTCCTTGTTGAAGTTTGTTTTCTTTTTACTATGTTAAAAATTACAGAATAGCTTTTCAGAACCAGTTCCAATGTTCCTGAGCTGTTTAGGCAAGGTAATTCACAGATGGGCAAGGTGACTGTTAAAATTTTCATCATAAAAAGACTCTCAAGTGTTTACAAATTTGCCAAATTTAATGTCAAACCCAAGATTTTCCGTGTTTAATATCTGTTTCAGGCTGATTTTCTCTTTCCTTTGTTGTTTTTGTAAGATTCAGCCAAGGGAGGCCAAGTGGGGTTAAGGGAAAATATGTTGTTTAGCCATACAAAAAATAATCATCATCATCTTATAAACGTGCTTTGAGAAACGCCAGTGTCTCTTGCTTTAGAGTTGGAATTTGCTGTTGTCACAGATGTGCCTTTTGCTATTTATATTTCAAAAAAACACACATGAAAAACTCCTCAATTTTGCCGGATAGAAATAATTTGAAAAATCTCACTTCCGACACGCTCGGTGAATGGGTGTTTGAGTTTTGCAGCAAAATTTTCCGAGTGCCTGCATGACCCTGATGACAGTCTAGCTGAGCCCTGCCAGGGCTTCCCTGCCAGTGCTCCCTGTTTTCTGCTGGGGCCTCTCATTCTCCTCCTCCGCTCAGGGGAATTCATGACCACAGCTGATGGCAGAGAGGAGCTGGTTGTATTGCATGCTCACGGAGCTGCCCTTTGCATATTATTGGGCATGCATAAAGTGCCTTTGGTTAACCTCCATGGGACACAGCTCCTGTGAGGCTGCAGCTTTGATCCCATCAGGCGGTTTAGGATGGGACCCCAGGTAATGGTTATTCCTGCAGCAAGGACACCACTCGGTTGAGCCACAGAATGTACATGCCAATAAAACCTCTGTGTTTTCATATTTACTTTGCTACCGGAGTAGAAAATCTTTGGCAGGTTGTGATTGATGGTACCATGCTGCTTTGGAGATAGAGCGAGCTCCCTCCGGAGTCAAAGCAAACAGCTGCTCGGAGAGACCTTCTTATGTGTTTTGCAAAGTTTTACGACTTTCACCAAATAGATACATTGCTCATTTGGGAAACAGGTTTGGGGGCTCCCACATCAAATTTATTCTGTCCCTTTCTTTCCCACATGCTTCTTTTATTTATTTAAAAAAATAAGAATGTGTGAATATGCAATGGTTTGCAGAGGCTGGTCCCCTCTAGAAGGCCGGTTCAAACCTCTCCCTGGTCTGTAATTAACAGGAGTGTGTTGCTTTTAGGTGGCTCTTTGGTAGCCTTAAGGAGGTGGTTTGGGGGACTATCAATACCGATCTCACTGTAAAACCAGTAATACTTGATGGTCACTTGATCCATCTCCAGGAGACCACAGATTAAATACTGGGCTGCTGCTGTCCTGTTTCGGGAGCTGCAAAAATTGCTTTAATTCCACCTGTGCTGTAGTTTTCCCATCTCTAAAATGCCGTTACAGTAATACTCACTCTCCTGATGTTCTGAGAGCTAAGGAAAGTCACGTGGTCTGTGACTCATTTGACTCCCCAGAAGCGGCTTCTGGCATGTTTTCAGGCATCACGAAAGTAGTAAACAGTGCTACCTACCTGTGCAGAAAGTGAGAAGGCACACACTTCTGACCTCAGTGGGAGGACAGGCTGATCAGGCCTCCTGAAAATGGGGCAGACAATTCAAAACACTGATCAGGACTAGAATGTTTCTATAGGTTTTCTCAATCTGATAAACTTCTATGGGAAAAAAAACAAACAACAAACAGTGAACTAAGTACAAAACCCTACAGCTTTCTCTTTTGATTCTTATTAGCAACTTTCAAGCATTTTCCATTATGACAGATTTGCACATCTATGCTGTTCCTTAAATTGAGGATAGTTTAATCATATATGTTTAGTTAAATAGACTTCAGAATACTCTGAAAAACTCAAACCTGAAAAGCTCAAACCTGAAAAGCTCAAAGGGACCTGAAGGTGTATGGTTTCAGAGTCACTAAACTATGCAGTAAGACACAAGTCAAATTTAGAAACATTTGGGTTGGATCTTAAGTTGCTGAGTGCTGGTGGCATCGCGCTGGAGTGAGGGGCCTTGGTGAGCTCAGATGGAGCCCATTAGCACTTAGTAAAGATCTGGGCCACTGAGTTGCTGGTGCTCTGACACCACAGCTTACTGAATGAAAAACTGCAGCTCTTAATTTTGCCTAATCACCGCCAGAAGTGTAAGACTGGCTAGGAGGTTTTAGTATTGAGAACAAGAGCCTGATCTCTGAGGTATTTTATGTAAACCTCTGGCATGTGTTCGTTTAATATGATGTCACTCTGTAATCCACCATTGCTTTTAAATGTCATTCTCAGAGCTTCATGTCAGCAAGTCTTAAGTGATAATCCCTCTGCTTACCTCACTTTATAGTAGATTAAAAGTGACTTCATGCTTCTACCTTATCCGCTGTTAAGCCTGTGCTTTAGGAAAAAATTATTTGAACTCTATTCTCCCGCTACTTTCTAAAGAGTTTCTAAACAGAGAGTGCAGGTCTTTCAGAAGCTATCTCGATGGTATTGCTGATTCTCCATTGCTTTCAGCATCCTGTGAAAATGGATAAATGATCAGTGCCAATCTCCTGCCCTTTTAAACTTGGTGTTAGGAATTTGTTTCTCAAGTTTTCACTCTGCTAAATGTGGAGCGCTGCCCCTCCTGGCCTCTCCTTTTCCTTAATCCTCAGTAAATCCCCTCTCTAGATGGTGTTTCGCCTCTCATCAGCTTCTTACAGTCATGAGAACAAGAGATGATGAGACCTGTTGTGGTCTTTTGCCCCTCTGTAGCACTTTCTCCTGTACAGTATAGGGGTGTGAGTGTTCGTACTTTCTGGTCCTGTATCTCCTGGCTAACTTTTACCTTATTCTGTAGCAAATCCTTTCTGCGTATAAAAAGCTCTCCATGCGGTTCACCTTCCTAGTCCACTCTCCTTTTTTTCTCTCCCTGAATTTCACCCTTCTGCTCCTAGCACACCTCCTTGTGTAACACATCCCTCCAGATACTTGCTGCATGTTGTCATATCCTTCCTCCTCGCACTAATGAACTGGCCAGGCTGCAGCCTGCAGCATATACTCAAATATCAACCTGCTCAGCCTCCTCATTTTCGCTGTGTTTCTCTGAAATCCTTCCAACGTGTGGGGGTAAATGGACAAAACCCATCTACCCCATTGGCTTGTGAAATGAAGCTTGTGGCACGTCACTTCTCAGGTGCTGGTTAATCTGGGTTCCCAGCTACCAGTGAACATGGGAAGCAAATAACACAAGGTGCTGAGAGATAAAAACTAATGGCAGGAGTGCTGGCTTGTGATACTGGAGGAAAAATGTAGGATTTTTAATGTCCATACAGAGCGGAAATTTTCAAATCTCTTCCAAAAGTTCCCCCCACGCAACAAAGAGCAGAGAAGTCAATTTACCCTGGAAGGATGAAGGACTGAGTCAACTCTGCTGGGATTAGAACATGTGGTTCGAGGGATCCTAGGTATTTTGGGTCTGATTCTCAGACCACCCAGATAGCTGGGGGGAAAGGAGAAAAAAAATGCTAAAAAAAGGATCCTATTTGGCAGAACTGTGGATCTGGATACCCTGCCTGCAGCTAACGCTGTGCACACACATACACACAAACCAAAGGGCAGAACTGGGTGCTGTTACTCTGGCAAATCTCAGATCTGCAGAGCACTCCTGCAGGAACACATGCATTTAAGTGGGCTTTCTAGATCGCTGGCTTCGACACTAAACCATGCATGTATGCTTTTCTTCTGGGTGCCAGACCATTTTGAGAATTTGTGATTTTATGCAATTTTCTGCCTTGGAGGCTTTTCATGCCTGTTCTTTTATGTTTTACCGTTGATATTAGAGACAACTAACTGAGCTAAAATTTAGAGCATTACTCAAGGGTAAAATTTTAAAAAGTGCCCGTATGATTTTGGATTGTAAATGCCACTGTATTTGGTCCAGTTAAAAACATTATTTTGAAAGTGGGTGTCATGGGTTTCAAAATAATTTTAACCCTTAGGGTTGGCTTCTCAAGTGCTTGTAATGCAAAGCCACAGTGGGTTTTTCAAACATGCCAGATCCCAGTTACTACCTAACTCCACCAACCTTCACTGAAACTCAGGACCCCAAAGCAAGCCCTGGTAAATGAGTTAAGTCCCTAAAAATTAAGAGAATGGGTGGAATGGAGTCAAGAAACTTGAACATATTAATGAGCTGGTTTGTGTGTGCTTGGAGTCCATTGTACATGCCCAGGTCATACAGCTCCATACGGGATTGATGGGGAAGTTTTCTGCCCTGTCTCCTCTCAGATGTAGGAGCATGCACATGGCAAATCTTGTGAGAGGATGTGCTATGCAAAAACCATATTCAAGGTTTAGTTGATATCAATTGGCCAGACTCTACTTCAAGAGCAAGTTTACTGCATTCCCTGCTCTCACTTTATTGGCATGTATGGGGTTGGGTTTTGATATAATTGATCGCGGTAGCTGATAGTGAAACCAGGAGACTGGGAGCCTTTTGATGATTTTTTTAAAGCTGATATTTTGCGGGGCAGGGGGGGCACCTTACAGCATGGCAGGGACCTGGGAGGTAGGAGCTATCTTTTTCCACCCCCTGGGCAGCAGAAGAACCAGTACCATGGTCTCCCTGCTGCTGAGCGCCTGCTGTTAGATTAAATGTGAGAGCTAGGCTCCTCCCCCACCTCCTGCCCTTTCTGTGAGCGCGGCAGTGTGTCAGTGTTTCTTTCATACAGGTGGAGCCTCCTCATGGCAGAGGTATCTCTTCCTCCTGCAACTCATTTTATCTCTTTCTTGCACCTCTTCCTGCCCTGCACGCGTGTACCCAAGTCACTTACAGCATCTGGGTGCAGTCAGGCATGCTTGAAAAAATGCGTTAGGGCTGTATGAAATGCAGTCACATTGAGCTTTTTGAGTTTAAGTCTCTCTGAGAAATAAATGTGTGCTCCTAAATCTTGTAAGGGACTTTGAAATATTTTCCTTTTGATCCTGTAAAAGCATCCTGTAGAAGAATTTGTCTTATTCCTCCTCTTGCCTCTTCATGACGGGCTTTCCTAGCTTAATTCTGGAGCTACTTACATTGGGTTTGATTTGCAAAACAGCTGCTGGACATGGTACCTGCTGATTGACTGCTTCATCTGAAAGCTTCGTAAGATCTCACAGAGTAACCACACATCCCAAATTAGCACTGGTAGAGGAAAGACTACCAGAGTGTGGTTAATACATTAAAAATAGGAAAGTTTCGAGTTTACAGCTGCATTAGGGCAATGTTCTTACATGCTTGTTCAAGACTATTTGTCTTCACTGTAAGATAAAACACTTGATTTCATGTGCTGTCTTTCATCCCCACTCAAGTGTAGTATGATAATTTTTACAAGAGAAAACTGCATTGTAGATGACAAAAAGCAGGGTGTAGAAAGCTAGGGTGGTGAAGGAATTAATGCATTTGTTATCAAATCAGTAAATGAAAGGACGATCAACCTAATGGGGATTAGCAAAGAAGGAGAAGAGATATTTGTAGAAGACATTTGAAAAGAAATGATGAGCTGATGAGGCAGAGGGACATATAGAAAGTGATCTAGGGTACAGAACTGTTTTTGAGTCTCTCCCTGTTCAGGAAAACACAGAAGTATATGCTTAGTTCGAAATACCTGCTTAGGTCCGTTGACTTCAGAGGAACTTAAATGCATGTTCTCATACGGCCCTGGAGGGAGGTGTTCTTTTGAAGATCCCATAAAATAGAAATGTTTACTCAATCTCACCTGAGTATTCATGCTGTAAAAATAGTTTATATTAGAGATTTTTCTTGTGCCAAGATGGACTTGGCAGTTGACCTCAGACCTGTTACAGTAATGGATTATTTGCTGGTATTCTCATGAAGGGCTGCACTTCAGTTATGTTTCTTCAGATGATTTTGGCAAAGTAGAAGTCAAGGCTTAATGAAGAGGGACTAGAGCTCTGCGGATACTTCCACATAGCATTGTTGCGAGTCCAGCGTCATCACGTAAGTCCCAGAACTGGTGTCAAACAGGCCAACTTAGAGGAGCCTAGCCACTATGGTACCATGTGGACAAAATGTCCTGGTGTTTGGTTCATAGGAAAAGCAAGTTTTCAAGGAATTAACAGTGTATGAGGTGCTTGAGTAACTGATCACCACTCACGTCGGACAGTGTGGTGGTCCTGTTTGAAAAGAGCCTCAAGGAACCAACTATGTTTTCAGTTCTTTGGAAGGAACCAAAATGAGATCTTTGCTGCTGTTTTACCCTGATCACAAGGCACCCATTTTGTGATGGCATCTTGTGGGGGCCAGGGTACAGCATGAGAGTTAGTGTATGTGAAGGACCAGGTCAGGGTGAATAACTTTATTATCTGTAGACCAGTGGGATTTTGCAGTCAGTTCCCAGGGGAGTTATTTCTAGCTTTTTCCCTTTTTTCCTAGTCCTCCACCCCAACTGTTTTTCTGTAAGAAGTAATGCCAGGAACTGATGAAAAGTGAAGTATCTGCAAAGTTTTATCCAATACATTTGAATGCTTAAATAGTTATTACCTCTTTATGTATTATTTCCAGTAGAAGCCTCTAAACAGAGAAATTATCGTAGTGAAATCAGTGTCAGCAGACACCAAACCACTTTATTCTGTTGAAAAAATAGAAGACTTCCAAACTCCAAATAAATTTCTAGCCATCTTTGGAAAAGAAATCATACACATATGCATAACCAAACCAATTTTCAGGTTAAGTCAGGAGAGTTCAAACCCTCCCTCAGGGCAGACAGCAATGAGATGGCTATTATGTAGGAGACTAAAATGGAGTTGAGCCAGGCTAGATATTTTACAACCCATGTCTTTTAAGAGTCCCACAGGACCTTTCCTGAGGACAAATGCACTGGACTTTTGGGGTTTAGCGGGTAGAAATGACAGCCACTCCGTATTCCTCACCAGAGCATCATCACGTGGTTTTGCCTAATGAGTCAGAGGGAACAGCACTCTCCCACCAACACCACTTCCTCCGTGTACTGGGATTTTCTTTGCAAGTCATCTATTCAAGGCTTGGCTAGGTCTTGACCTTTCTTGGCATGTGAGATCTAAACCTGGTATGACTCCAGACTTCCCTCAACCGCGTCTGGTTTGAATCCTGTCAGTGCAGAGACGAGTGTTACTGCAAGAATAAGAAACTCTTCAAAGAGTTGTCTGTTTGTTTGTTTAAAAGCCAGCTTCTGACAAAAGTGAAGAAGGTAGGAGCACTGTGAGCTATAGCTTCTTTCCCTTGAGTTTCTAATGTGCTGATGGAGCTCAGGATCCTATCAGCCTTGTTTTTCCATGCTTGATATCTGCAGAGCAGGGTTTGCATTTCTGGTGAAATATGTGACTGTGTCTGATAAGGACAGATGGTGAGCAGAAACTTGGGCTTCGTTTGTGCATGGATGTCACATTGCTTCAGGTATGTCATACTGGTGCATTGTTGGGTGAGTGACTTTTCCTAGGGTAGTGACTCAGTGAACAAACAGCACAAACTGAGGGACAGAAAATTCCTCGAGGAGCCTTGCATTGAAGAGCAGGTCGTGCTTCCTCTCAAAATCTTGCACTGGATGAAGTGGTTTCCTATCCCTTCATTTGGTTTTTGACTATGTTGCCAAACTGGCCTTTATCCAGACTCTAGTTGTTGTGATTGATTTCATTGCTTTGCCTTTTGTAAACCCAACCCAGCCCTACCAGCTCTGTGTTCTTTGGTGGCTTTTCTCCCAGGCAGTGCAATTTTGTGGTTCACACATTCACCAGAAAAATTGCTGTGATCTATGAACTTCTAGCACAGTAAGGATTTGTGTGTACGTGTGTTTGTGTGTGGGTGATCTTCCTTACCTACCAGTGCAAGGTTTCAATCTAGTGTCCTCCTCCTGTTACCATCCTCAGTGGGCAAAAGCTAGGTTGAAAGATAGTCTCCTTGACTACAGTGCATCGTGGTCTGCACTGCCCCTGATTGCATCTGAGTTTCAAATGAAAGAGCCTCTAGAGTTCAGGAGCAAATCTTCAATTAAAATGAAACTGGAGACTTTTAGAAGCTGTTCTTGAAGGCTGAAAGTAGAAGATAGAGATGGTGCAGCCAGGGTATTGTATTTGTCATCATTGGGAGTGTCACAAGAGCTTGACATGTATGTCAGTAAAAATCCGTGGGTACAATAACATGAGCTGCATTTGTTGTTCACTTTTGGCTCGTCAAACTTTTGTCTTGCTTCATTGAACAGCGGAATGAGAGCTTTCAAGTGGGACTTGTGTAATAAAAAGTTTATCTCCTATCCATAGGTCCTTACAACTCCTCTTGCACTTGCTCTGTTCCTCAGATACTCTATGACTGAGCTTAGAAAATGGCCTGTGCATTTTTGTATCTTTTTTTTTTGTTGGCTAGAAGCTCTTTTATAGCAGTCGTGAATGGTTGTATTACTCCTTACAGCGTTCATGAGTTCCAAATGTGTACTGCAGTGCTGGGTAAGAGTAATTATTTTGCCATTACATTATGAACAGCTTTAAAACTTGCACTGTAATATGATGTGCATAAAGAGAATTGTTAATATTAGAAGTTCAGTTCTGGATCGTTTAATTTCCTTGGTTACTAATAACACTATAGATTATTTAAACCGTAAAATATTTTTAAACTCCACTTTATTTTTGCTTGTTATGTCCTTTGCTTATTTTAACAAACCAAGTGGCAGATACAACCACAAAATGTGCAAGTGCAGGACCTTAAGTCCTATTTTCAAAGTAAACTCCAAGCCAGAACTATTTAGACACCAAAATCCCACCAGCAGCCTTCTCCTGCAATGAATGCATGTTGGAGCTTACATCCCACTGAAATCAACTTGGGCTGCAAAAGATACTGTGAGGTGCAAAAAGATGACTGATGGGACTTTCAAAAGCTGCTACCAGGTGGAAAACCTCGCTGCTGGGATTTCAGCATAGCTTCGGTTTCCAGGGTTGTTTTGTTCATCACTGTGTTGTCTAAACAGGTAAAATAATCCACTGCACCTGGTCAGTTCTGTTTTCTCATTCCTAGACCACAGTACAACGACCCTGTGTTTGCCTTTTCCAAAACTGGAGAGAAATGTTTAAATAAAATTTTGTGCTGAATTATTAAAGCCACTGCAAATGCTTTCATTAAAATTTGAGTATGTTTAATATTCCTTCTCTTGAATTTTAAATAGAAGAAATACTTGGTGACTGAATTATACAGCAATCTCTCTTTTTTTTTTTTTTTTTTAGATTTTTACCTTATACTAATAAAATGAGTGTATTTACATAGTTCCAACCTAAGCACATCTTATTTTACTAAGTACATCATTTAAAGGGCACACAATGTTAACACCTTTTGGCTCGCCTAAGACTACATCATGCTGCACGCTGAATCCCATAGTGAACTTTATCCTATGGAAAAAAATGAATTTCTCTATCCTTCCTGATAAAATGTTTAAAAAACCCCATACAACTCTCTGGTCATTTTAAACTGTCCCCAAAACAAACCTGCTTCCATTAAGGTTATATTCAGACAGCCTAGAGTATCACCTCAGACAGACTTTGGCTGCTGTTGTGAAAAGCGATGGCTGTAACATGTGAGTTGAGCACCTGCAGTTGGCCATGCAAAGACAGCAGCCGCCTCTTCCTTGGCTCTGCATAGTTTGAGGGCTTGACAGAGTGTATAGAAATGAGTCTGGAGGTCTCATCTCTCCCTTTACTCATATGCCATGACAGGAACATAAACTGGTGTTTGGTGAGATGCAGAAAGGGTGTGTTTTGAAGTTTGTAGAGTGATGAGGAACCTCATGTTTCTGCTCCTGGTCCAGCAGTATGGACCATCACCAGAACTGTCAGTGTGAGGAGCATGTCTGGGGGCCTTTGGCAGCACTGATGCTGTAAAAAAACCCCTGTTTTACAGGCAGCACCCCAAACCCACCTGCGGTTCGCTGGAAAGGGGTGGTTAAAGAGTGGCTGTGCCTCTGCTGTGGCCAAATTTAGGAGAGAAACCGCTTCAGTGACTTGGTGTCAACCTGGTGCCTTTGGGAATTAGGTGCAACATATAAGGTGGGGTTGGGGTCATTTAAGGCTCAGCTGAGGACTGAAGATACTGAATTTCCTACCTTTACCCAGCTGAGCTTAGTGCCCAGTTTCTACCTGAGCTGAGGGAAGGTTTGGGGCACCTAAAATTGGTGTGGGGCACCATGCAGGCAGAAAGGCAGGCAAGAGTGGTGGCCAGGGAAAATGAGGCCATGGCATAGCCATGAGGACAGAGGTCACTGGAGGGTGGTGGTAGGGTGGTGAGCTGCACTGTGCTCAGTTCTCCTCTCCTGCCAGGCTGGCAAGCACCAGACCCGCTGGACCCTGACGCAACCACGGCGGATGTGCAAGGGCGGGCTCTTTGGCCTCGAGAGGCTGTGTGTGTGTGTGCATCACTCTCCAGCTAAGACAACAACGACTCTTTGAAATGTTTTTCTGCATTTGCATTTACAAAAGCTGGATAAGCCTTTTTAAAAAAAAAAAAAATCTGATAAGTAGCAGGCAATTGAATTAACCACTGTTGACTGTATTGCTGTCTTTTAACAAACTCCATCTGTATGGTCTCCCTTTGTAGACACGATTTTATAACTTAATTTCCCTACCAAAACATCAGTGTTTACTTAGTAAGAAATCTGTTCTTTGTCAGCTTAAAACAGTGATTTCTTTATTACCACTCTGCGCAAGGAATGACAGCACAGAATTGGCACTGGAGCAAGTCTGGTTGAGTCTACAGCGTTGTAATGGAAACAGGGTGAACTGAGGGTCAAGTATAATGGGATTTGTATACAGAAATGTGTCTGCATAAGGAATAGCTGCATGAGATAAGAGAATGAAAGATGAGGCCCGCAGGTCTCCCTTTGCATGGCAGTGGGAGGGAGGTGTTGCCATAGGTATACGGCGCTGCTGACATGGGAGACGGGGTTTCCTGTGCACCGGTGCAGCAAAGATGCCTAAATCACGCGCGCATGCTGCAGCGCTTGCTGACGTCAGTGGGTGTAGGATGGATTGGGGCGGTGGTCGGTGATTACTCTAAGAATGTCTCATATGTAATTTTTATTGATTTTGGGAAGCATAGGGTCAATGAGGGATTTTCAAGCTATTACAGTCTGTGGCCTCCCTAAAAATTTTCCAGCAGGGTTGTCAAACATGGTAGAATGAATTTGGCCTAAATAACAAGAATCTTGCAGGTGGTTTTTTTGCTGTCTTTCACAGCACCTGAAGGATTTATTTTTTTTTTTGCGATTCTCAGGGGTTTTGCAAACCACAGGTTGAAAAGTACTAGTGTAAACTTTCAGCAGTAAACAGCTGGAGAACACCAGATCCCTATTCCTTACTTGATAAATATATTTTCCTGTGTCATTGGAAGACTGCAAGAATAGAAGAGACACTGTAGAGAATGACACAAACGGATCTGGGAGCAAAAGGATATTGGAAGCAACGCTTTTCAGGTGTGGATGGATGATGAGATATAAAACACCTTGTACTTTCTTACCATGAGCTGATGATTTGGGATTGGGGGCAGCATCCTGGCTCCTTTGAAATCTGTTGGAGTTGTACAGTGCAGTGAGTAGTGCTGGGGTTTTACCATAGGACTGGACGTCTGTTTATTGCATTTAGTTTCTGCTGCTATAGAAAGTTTGTCAGTCTCACACTGCGCACTAGAGCTGGTAGAGAAATACCAGTTGTTCTGCTTTCTCTGAGCTACTTGTGTTCATCTTTTCCCTATGGAAAATTAACTTCCAGCTGAATGTTTTCTGGATTTTAAAAAAGTCCATGTTTCATTCTCGTTCACTTTCTTTCTAATGTTTAAAAAAAAAAAAAAAAAGAAAAAGAAAATGAAGTGATAGGTTAAAAAGAAGAAATTCAAATTGAAGACCTAACTAATTGTTAGTGCTCTTATTTTGTACAGAAAACTCTAGACACTTCCAAGAGAAAATCTTGTTTGGAATAAAAAGGGTTTTTTCCCTGCAGTCGTATCAGTGAAAAACTTTTACCTAGTTCTGCTCTTCAGCATATAATTGCTTGCTTTTCAGCATACTCGTAGCAGAGGAAAGGATGGTTAGATCAGCCAGCCTGCTGGATCAGATCTTACATTACATCTTGAGCTCTTTGAGTGCCATTAGCATTTCCTTTTAGAAGTGAAGAAATATTGACAGTTTGGTAGGTTATCTTGCATTTTACTGCACGTTAGGGCACTTCAAAGTCTTTATGTAGTGATGGGAACTGTCATGAAGTAGATGTGAAAAGGGCCTTTGGTCCAACTAAACCTGTCAGCAAGAAGATTTAGGGCAGATGGTTATTATTAGAAATCAATGTATTTATTATATATTGTTCAGAAATATTTCCCTTTGGAGGTTGCTTTGAGTGCTGTTGCTATTTAAAATGTGTCAAATGCCAGTAAAATTAATTCCTGCAGAAAATCCAGGGAGCCCCGACCAAAAGGTTTGCTATTATAGGAATGCACGTTTTTTACTACTTTGTGCTGTGATGCACCACAGGCAGGTACACACACAGCACACCACCAGTGTGCCTGGCGTGTGTGGACATGTGTGTGTGAGATATGTTTCTGTACAGCTATCACAGTCACATCTCCATACAGAGCTCCTCTGGCTGCTGTGTCTAGAAAGGCTTTGTAGAATCCTGTGCTGTACCTGTTCCAATTTTGTTTTATTCCTCTCTGTAAACCATGGCTTTCTGGTTACTTCCAGTTGGTTACAATAGCTTACTGCTGCTTAGAGCAAGCACAACATCTTTCTGAAGCCTGAACACCAATGGTTTTTCCCTGTACTTCAGGAAAGAGAAGTAGGACATTTCAGGCTTTTTACAATTAGTTGGGTGTAGGTTTTCCTTCATTTGTGTCTTGTTTAGTTATATGATTTAAGTTACAGGACCTTGGATTATGGGAAGAGGACATTCCCAATAGAAAAAGGAGCATATTAGCAGCAGCACTAATGCTGAAAGTCGCTGTCCTGGAACAAAGATTCATTTTCCATTCACCCTGTGATTTACAGCGCATTCCAACCAAGTGATTTGGCTATGGTCTTCTGGCATAACATTGTTTGCCCTTTCACTGACATTTTGCATATAAAGAAAAGTTATGAGCTTCTTGGGCATTCAAGGTACCAGGAAATGCAGGAGCCTACCTAATTTGTTAACATGAAATTAGAGATGTCAGACATAGACTCTGTTAGTTAACGTTGGTTAGAGTAATGCTGCAGCCAGTTGATTGTATTACAGTCATGATGAAGAGGAATGGTCCTTTTTTGCTTTTCTGGGATATGACAGGTATAGAGCCAAGGCAGATTTAAAGTGTAACGAATGAATAAGCATTTTCTATGGTTTGCCTGACTCTTCCATGAGCTCCACTGCTTTGGAGTTGCTGCCACTGACTTGCCCTCTCCACAACAGGTTAGTGCTGGCATAGCATGGAAAGGGACCTTTCAGAAGGACAATAGGAAGAGTCTTTTAAATGTTAAACCCTTCTGTAGCACTTGAATGTTATTTCCTTTTAAGGAAGAAAAGCCCCCACCCAAAAGCAGCATGGCAAGACACTAGGCAGTGATCAAAAATTCAGATTTCCTCCACACACACGTACACTTCCCATTTGTTTTCCCAAGCCCCATGTCTTCACAGCTACGAGCAAACTATTCACTTGAAAGTGCTAATATCCTCAACATGTGTCCCAAGGGAAATCAATCAGATGCAGAGAAATAGCTATGTCACACCTGGCACATCTTTCCAACACCCAATTCCCACACACCCTCATCAGCATTGAATCCTCTCAGATCTCCCTCATCTTCCTACTCAGCTCTGCCATCAGGATCTGGGCCATGTCTACACCTCTCCCAGTGTCATTCCTCACCGCATCCCACCTTGCTTTCTCCCCCTGCACCCACCATGCTGCTGCCTGGCCCTCATCCCTTCCCCACCCTGAACCCACAGCGATTTGACACCCCAGCTCTCAAATTTTGTGACTACTGGAATCAAGTTCTCGTGACTGGTGTTTTCAACCTGAAATTCACATGCCTCCAGGTTTGCATCACTCCTTCGGGCTGTTGGTGTACCAGTTTCATTGGCTCTTGCACTTTTATCCATGCTGTGTTTCATGCCTTTTCTCTCACTCTCCTTCCCTCTCTCCCCCTCACCTACCTTCCTTGAAGTTCCCTTTCTTAAAATATGCTTCTGCTCTGAAGGCTTTCATCATTAATCTCTCAAGAAACTTAGAGACTCATCTGCTGTGCTTTGATTTATTCATTGTGGGGTTTCTTTTGGCGGGTATCTCACAAGAACTGAGCTGGTCATCCTTCTACCTCCGTTGCTAAAGGAAAGCTTGTGTGAAAAGGTGGGCTTTCAGAACTTAAATTAAAAGATCATGTAAGTAAGATAATTGGATAAAAAAGGATATTAGGATCTGAAACAGAATGTTTACTTGCTTTGATGTGCTTTGGGAACATATGTCTGCACAGTGGGCTGTGTGGCTGATTAAGTATAAAACAACTCAAGAAAAAATCACCACTATTAAGCTTAAATCAAAGATCTCTCCTCAAGACACTAATTTGATTTGGGTTTGAAGGTCCCATATCAACTCTAATTTCCACCTTTGAAGTCTTGGTTCTTTGTGTGTTGTATAATAGAGGGCAACCTTACTTATTAAAAATTTGCATTTTTCTTCCATTTTAAAAGCAAGTATTGATATTGTTGTTGTTAGTGTGTTGCAGTTGTACCTACAAGTGTCAGCCAAAACTAGACTTGCATTGTGGTAAATGCAGCATAAATGCAATAAGAAACCGTATGTGGTTAGGAGAGTTTCTAATCCGACAACCAATTCCTGTGCTCATGCTCCCAACTTTTCTCCCTCCAAATGTTTCCCTTGTCTCCACTAAGGCTGCTGTCAACCTGTGAGCTTAAGAACATTGTTAACTTCTGGTGGAACTTAAATGAAAAAAAAGTTTCAAGCTCTAAACCAAAATACTTCTAATTTCATTGATAAAAAATAATAATACTCTTACATAGGGTGAAATGAAATATTCTGTTCTATTTGTTCTTGGGTTTAGATATGTTAAAGTTAGGATTGAAGTCAGATATGTTTGAAAACAGAATGGTCTTTTGAAAGGAAAAATTAAAGATGTTTACCTTTTTTTTCCACTTTTGAAACAAAAAAAAGTCCTTTTTCTTACCTTGGGCAAATATATTAAATTGACCTCATAGGCTAGAAGTTGCATTAATTGTTGAATATATTTTTTTAACTGTCATAAAACAGATTATGCTGAGAAATTGTAGCTACCTTAGATTATGATACTGTTTCCATAGTGTAGACAAAAAGCAGAGGAATCGACATATTGGAGACCTGTTCTTGCTCAGTGGCAGGGCTTCCTTTGACTTCAGTGGTGCAAGATTAGACTTTAAAGTGTGATTTTTTAAAGGCGTTTAGACAACTATGATTGCCAATGGATGCAGAGTGGGATTTTTCATAATGTCTATCTAAATCCTTCTCAAAGCGGTGCCCTTAACCACAAATCCACAAATAAGTGATTTTATATTCGGAGATTTGCATCTGTTAAGGCCCAAAGGAATTACCACAGTTCTTAGCTGACGTCTGTGACACTGGACATAGGATTCCCCCCCTTTAATTTCTACAGTGGGAAAAATTACTCTTTCCTACTATTAAAACTCCAAACCTTGCAGTACACTTAGAGCCTATCTTTTAGAAAAACATCTAGCTTTGTCATAAAGTGGCAGCACTGTATTTAGCGCTTCTGTCCGTAAACCCATCTAATGGGAACCTGCCCTCGCTGTTAAAATTTTTGTTTTTCATGTTTTCCATGCCTCAAATCCATATATAAGGGGAAAGGAGAAAATGGGAACTGCTTGAAACATACTGGTTAAATTTCTGTGAAGAAGCTCTAGCAATTTTTGTCCAGCTTCACAGGCTTCATAACAGCTTCTTATAAGTGAGTGCATTAATTGCTGAATTAGCAAAGGTAGCTCTGATCTTCTATGTATTCATCTTTGTGAGTATTAAAAAAAAAAAAAAAAAAAAGAAGATATTATTAACCCCATTTTAGAGCCAAGAAAGTACAGGAAAAAGAAATAAAATTACTTGTGCTGAGCAGTCCTGCAGGGGAGGGCTGGGGATTAGCAGTGATGTCTCTTGAGTCCCCATTCCGAACTCTTCCTAGCAGGATACATAAGCTGGCATCTTCAAATTGATAGCCCTATATTCAAGCATCAGGTCACTTTACTGGATAATTATCAACTTGTTGCAGTGCTGGGAGAGCTAGGAAGTGTGAGTGATTCCCCATCGCCTCATTACGAGGCTGCCCCACGCTCCCTGGCAGTGGCTGGGAGGGAGAGGTGGCTGCAAGGCAGCTCTGTACCGCTCCTCCTGGCGCATTCTCCACTCTCTGAGCTGAAAAAATGGAAGGGGAGGAAATCTTTGTGAATGATCAAATGCCATGTGAATTTGATAGCCATGGCCCAGGTTTGACCTCTGAAAGGTACCTTGTTTTGAGGGACCACATGGGGTTTGATCCTGAGGGTACTGCACAAAGTGTCACGACCTCTCACCTTTCCTGTTGTAAGGGACTTTAAATCAGAAATAAACAGAGGTGAAGTTAAGGGGCTGGCGAGAGCTGTTTAGACTAAATCGTTTAGCATGAATTCTGGGACATTTTAGGTTTCCTGCTGGATACAGCTTTGGTATCCCATACATAGAGTGTCTGCCATGAGGGCAGTCCATTTTTCAGTCATCCATATGGCTCTCCTCCATCTCGTGCAGACACTGGTGGTGTTCTGGGTACACAGGGCTTGCAAAAACCAGGCCAGGAAGTTTTTTATTTAAAACAAAACAAAACCAAGGGTTTTTATGTGGGCTTTAGATGGGATTGTTGGCTTTAAAAGCTTTTTTCTTATAGAAAAAATCTACCAGGCTATGATACCTCTCCCCATGAGCAGCTCTGTTCCTAGCTTCTGTCTCTGTGTAGCAGCTATGGAGTTTTTTTATTGTACAGCAAAACAATTGCCTGCAAGTGTCCATATTCCATTAAGCATATGGAAAAGTATTCAGCCCTTTGTTTTCCACTGAATGAATATATTTGGCACATAAGTGTTAGTTTAGACTAGTCATGGGACTTTAGTGCTGGTTAATTGTCCCCATTTTTCTGGGGTTTATTTAACTGATGGAGATTATTTCAGAAATGTGCAACTTCTTTAACTGTTGCATTCATTGCCGAGTGCCCAGACGCACATGCAGCAGTGGGTAGATGGTGCCACATCTCCACCAGCAAAGATTTTGGGATTGCTGGTGCATGACCACAGGGGGAGAGCAGGAGGAAAAAAAGTCACCCCCAAGGCCCTGTTCATAACAGCCAGCACTGTTTTTTCCAGTTCCTGAGGGCTTTCCCTTCCCGGGAGCCCAGCCATCTCCTCAGAGCCCATGCTGCTCCTTCGCCATGGGACCAAGAGGATCATTTCTCAGCGCTGTATCCAGCTGCAGCACACCAAGCGCAGCACACACATCTCCTTTAAGCTGCGTCATCGGAGATGAGTGCTGGCAGGCTCCGAGGCAAATGCAGGGACCCACTGATCCACCTCCCTAAAAACCACGGGCTGAATTTTTTTGTCATGCTTTCTAAAGAAAAACTATCAGCTCCTTCCCCTAGACTTCGGGGTGAGACTGCGGAGCTTTGGACAAGCTGGTGCTCCTTTCAGCAAAACCCAAGCGGCAGGAAAATTAAGCAGATCTCTTTTCCCCAGTGAAGGACAGTTAAGGAGTGACCAGCTCTGGAAAACCACCAAAAAAATCTCCTAGTGTCCCACTGGCAGCATGCGTCACGTCTTGGATGCTGGCAGCTCTCCTTGTGCTGGTTGTGCTCCTCCACTGCTGTGTGTACCCTCTACCCCACAGTCCCGCTCTGCAGGTGGCTGGAGTCAGATAAATAGTGCAAGGATTTCTGATCTCCAAGGGGAGTTATCCACTGCACTAGTAAAGACCCGCTCTGCAAAGCCTTCAGTAGCATGCATTCCCCCAGGGTCACCATGAGGCCCTGCAGCCCTTAGCTGGGATCAGGTAATGTTTCTCCCACCTCAGTGTCTCCCTCTGTTAGAAAGCAGGGAAGGAAGAGCCTCTCCTGGGTGGGGGAGGAAAATAATCCAGGCTCGCATGCTTCGTCAGAGATGCAAATTGCTCTACAAGTCCTGAACATTAATTATAGAGCCTGGGCTTCACGCCGGAGCCACGGGGAAAACAGGCCCCAGGCTCCCATTAAATTTAATGGCGTTTGGACACCCAATTCCCTTAGCCTATTTGAAAACCAGAATCCCAGTTTCTTCAGAAATATATGTGGTCAGGTGAAATCCCTCTTCCTGCTGCAGACAGCAAGTTTTTTACAGCCTTGTCTTCAGCAAAGGTGGGAGCTCTCCCCTAGGCACTGGAGTGTTTTCTTCGTGCCGTCCACAGGACCCAGGGAGGGAGCAGGAGTGATGTACAGGAAGCGGAGGTCTGGGCAGGGAGCTCTACGGACACACTGAGAAACCCAGCTCTGGTACCACTGCAACATTGCACAGGCTGGTTTGGGACATGGGGATGGGGAGCCCCGCTTGCCTTGGAGGTGAGCTGGGCACGGGGGCTGAGCCGCCTTCCCCCGGTGCTGCTTCATTCCTCATCCATTTAAGCATTGCCTCTAAAAACCAGCAGCTAATTGTTCTCCTTTGCCAAGAGCAGGACTGTGAGGCTATGGCTGCCTCTTGATGTGTATTTTTGAGTGCTGGTGCAATGGCACAATGTGGGACTTGGGGATTAGCTAAGAAATAATGCGAGTGGTGCAACTGGAAAAAAAGGGGGGAAAAATCAAGCTTTTGGAGAGTTAGGAGCAGAGGATCCCTCTGGCTGAGTAAGCTGTTCCTGGTAGGCAGCTACTGGAAGCCACATTATTTTTGGGATGTGCTGCACCATGGGATGGTGCTTTGCTAGAATTGTAGGTATACCATGGTGAGAGGTGGTCGCTGCCTGAGATGGCTTACAGGAGCCAGTCCTGGCTGAGAGGACGGCTGTCCTGCTCCACAGATGGAGAGATGTGGCAAGGGGAGGCTTTAAGCAGAACTGTAAGAAGCAGCCTGCTCTCCAACCCAATCTTTATGCAGAGCCTCTTATTGAAACACCACCCAGGTTTCCAGCTGCATGCATTTTGGGTGAATTCTTGATCTTTTTCCCAGTGTTACCTTTTTGGCCAGGGTGGAGTTTTCCTGTTCTGAGGGACTCCAGCAATTCTATCCAATTTAGCATGGAGAAAATGAACAGCAAACCCTTCATATTGTTATACACACATTTTAGATGTCGGCCTCACAGTTTGATCAGCGGAGGCTCCAAAGGCTCGTAAACCTGGTAATACATAGTTTCAAGCCTGCATCAAAGAAGTTCACAACCCTTTTGGGAGAAGCTGTGAGTACTGATGAAAGAGGGAACTTATTGTATATGTAAGAAAACTTCTTTCATGGCTTATGTATTAAGGCAGGCTCTGTGGCCCAGGGAAGATTGGGGCTGCTTTTAATTTACATCCCCCCTCACTTATATTAAGTCTTCGTCAGAAGAAAAATTAGTCAGATGTTTTCTTAGTGACATCATTTTTTTTAATCCTGTTTCATTTTTTCCAGATGAGGCGGTGGAGATTATTAGAAATGAATTGAAACTAAATCTGGAACAGAGACTTTGATTCACTTCTCCCTCCTCCCTGGTAGAAATAAATTGGTCGACTCCGTGCTCGGCCTCTTTTATTAGCAGCCTCAACAGAAACCAGCCCTGGCGGCCTCGGCTGCAGCTTTCCCAAGCTTGCTGCCGCCGCAGCTGACGTCATGGCGAGAGGCACTGGAGAGTGACTCGGAGAGGTACTTTGGTTGCCCCATAATTTTGGTAACGAAAGGCCATGGTAACACAGGTGGGGAGGTTATGAGGTCTGAAATAGCCATGCCATCATAAGTTTGTCTTTCAGCGCCACAAAAGAAAACAGGCTCGATGCTGGTGGGTGTTCCTCTAGCGAAACCCCTGCCTGGGTCTGGTGAGTGTTGGTGTGCTGGTGCATGTTTTTTGGTGGCTGTGCATCTCCGCAAGTCCTTTATATCTGATAGGTTTTCACTGCATTGTATTTCACGCCAGTGAGCTACGAAGAGTATTGCTACAGGGAAGTACTTTGAAGTATAAATATTTTAAAAGGCATTTAATTTACTACCCATCAGCAGAAAGTGTTCAAAAAGCCACAAGGTTTACTAATTTATCAGAAAGACAGAGAAACACGCGGAAGATCAAACAAAGACAAACATGCTCGTAAACTGCTGAATAAGTCTGCAAAGCTTATATTACATTTCTGTGTGGTTTTGTTGATATGCATAAATAAATTAAAATGCACCTGAATTGTTGATAAGGCAGGGTGGGACTGAGATCCTGAGGTGCAGGTGGCATGTCTAAACTGCTCAGACCCTCGTGTTTGTGGTTGTCTGTGCATAGAGAGACAGATCTTGCATGCACTCGCTAATAGCATATTTGGATTTTCTTAGGGAAGGACCTTTGTAATACTGTCACTTAGCTCAGCCCACGTCCCAGATACCTGACTTCTGAAACCCCAAATCCCTGTAGTCTCCTGTGCCCAGGGTGCTGCCCCATGGGGTGCACATGCATCTCTCAGCTTTGCTAAAGCACCCAGCCAGGGAAGAATGCTGTCCCTGCTGTGACCTGTGTCTCCACACCAGCTCTGCTTCCAGCAGTCTGTGAGTACAGAGAGAGATAATGCAAAGCAGATTTTGCTCTTTCATTTTGCTCAATGACAGCTCTGCCTCTTTTGGTGTCTAGCTCAGTTTTTCTACTTCTCAGATCAGGGTGCATAACTTTTTCTCCCATCCTTGCACCCTCTGTGGTTTGTCTAAGAGGCTGGAGGGTACAGTAGGAGAAATATCCAGGAGATGTTTTGCAGGCTTACCCTGCAAAAACTGCTCAAGTGCCAAAACATACCTGTGATTAATTTTTTTTTTGTTACCTGCTGAATCCCTCAGCATTTACTGACTTCTTTCTCAGGTAGCACTTGGCCTCAGGAAGACTTTAAGGATTTAACAGAAGTGGCCCTCACAAAGCATGCAATAAAACCTCTCATGAACTTTTGCCCTCTGAACTGTACCGCTGACCTGTCAAGGAGGTTTGTGCAAGCTGTGATGGACGCAGCCATGCATGCTGGGCCAAGCAAAGCACGTCCCTCCTCAAGATCATCTAAGTACTCCTTGCGCCATTTACATGCTTTCACAGGCAGCCCTGTCTGCAACTTTGTTTGTACGTGGCAGCACTAAACATCTGGATGTCCAGGGGAAGCGAGGAGCTTGCAAACCCTGGGTTTGCCTCACAAAGTCTTCATGTAGCCAGTCTCTCCGTGCAAGGAGATGGGTCGAGATCTCTCACATGGGGCATGCTCCATGCAGCCTGCATGTGCAGGCACTGCCCGAAGCAGGTCATGCCCCTTTTCACAGCAACCCAACTGGGATGAGCCGCCTTGCACAAATATACGTTTAGTGCAATGCAGGTGCGGGTCTGCAGGAAGCTTGCACTGGCTTCAGGCTCTGCATATGTTAAGAGGGGAGGTTTTTCCCACCACATGCTCGAACTCCTCCCTCACTGGCAAAGGCGGTGGGGTGGGAGGGAGAAGGGTGTCAGGCATCCATGCCCACCCTGGGTGGCTATGAGTGACAGTGCGTCTCTGTTTCCTCCCCAGGCCTCCTCCTCTGAGCGGCAGCCCCGTCATCTCCGACATCTCCCTCATCCGCCTGTCTCCACACCCCGCCGGGCCCAGCGAGTCACCCTTCAGCCCGCCGCACCCCTACGTGGCACCCCACATGGAGCACTACCTCCGCTCTGTCCATGGCAGCCCAACACTCTCTGTCATCTCTGCTGCCAGGGGCCTCAGCCCTGCTGACGGTAAGACACTGTGCTACTGGTACTGCAGTGATTTTGTAGCTCACCAGCTCTGAATTCCCTAAAACCCAGGGATTTACAGCTGCAGAGTCTCCACAGCTGCTCTCTGAAGTGGGAGAGCTGTCTCTTTTTCTTTTTGGGGTTTTTCCCGCCCCCCCTTTAGCTACACATTTGTTTTGCATCACTGCACTGAGAAAGCAGAGCGTGAGAATAGCTATTACCACTGGATCATATTATAAATATTTTGCTTAAAGTACGTTCCTTTCTGCAGCACTCTCGGCTCTCTTACAAGCTTCCCTGCTCCTATGTCTCTACTGGGAGCCCTGCTTCCCCCAAAGAGGGTCACAGTTGCTCCAGCTGCCCGGCCTGTCTGGGATTGATGTTGCAGAGATGAGGCAACACTGGCTGGGTTATCCCCTGTTGGCTTTCTGTCTGGGGGCAAGATGGCTCCCAGGTGAAGAAGAGGGGACATATTTTCTTCCTCCTTACTCCTGAGCTGCCTTGCAGCAGCTTTCAGGGAAGATGAGGGTGTACAGGGAGCTGGCGCTGTATGTACGCCGAGGTGGTGATTCTCTCCAAACCCCAGCAGACCCTGTGTTGGGGAACTGGGAACAAAAAAGGCCAAGCAGGGAGAGGGGAAAATGTACAACTCTGCCTTCACTTGGGGAGGTGCAAGTCATGTCATGCCTTACTTCTTCAGAAGTACATTACGCGGTTGCAGGCAGTTGGCTCAGAGCCCAGGGAACAGCTGGGGTTTGGGGACCCAGTCTCTGCGCACCCGGCGAACCCCAGCATCTCTCAGCTCCCGAGCTGCTGCAGGAGCAAGTGGCCCTACGCTGCCACAAAGCAAAGCGTACTAGAGAGCAACAAGGCTCCCGACTTAGTATCTGGCAGCATAAAACCATCTTCTATGGCTAAAAAAAACCATCACTAGGGTGATGGGAGTTGCACGCATCTTCTTCCCTCCCCTAAAACGTCATCCGAACTCCCAGCCACCCGCTGCAGAGAGGTCTGATGGCTGGCGTGCGTGTGCTCTGCCCCATACTCTCGTTCCAAAGCCAGTTTTGTTGCTTGCTGTGAAAAAAGGCATTGTGTTTTGGGCTGCTTTCTTTTCTTTTTTTTTTAAATTTTTTTTTTAAGGCGGTGGTAAATAAGTTAACGGGGCAAGCGGGTGGGGAGGCAGGTTTGAAAAATTACAGCTGGGAGAAAGTGAGCGTAATTGGCTTTGGCAGCTAAAATGGTTTTATGCTGCCAGACACTAAACCTAGCTCTATGCATTAGACCTTGGCTTTAATTTCCTCGCACTGCTATCGGGAACTGGGCTGCATTTGTCTTTCCTTCCTAATAGGCAGGGAAGTTAATGCTGACAGGGTTACTGCTGCTGGCGGGCTGGGCCCTCTCCCCCCTCCCCGGGGTGCTGGCTGCGTCTGAACGGGAGGATTATTAGAAGGGGGAACGAGAGATTGTTTATAAATTTGCGGAAATGGAGGAATGCAGAGGCCCCAGCTTAGTTTCTTTTGTCCGCAGAAGCACGCCCAAGCGCACGTCACGAGAGCCCTGTGCGGAGCCGGGCGGCTGGGGCTGGTGGGGGGCGCGGGGGGAGACGGGGCCGCCAACGTCAGCGCTGAAGTCTAACGTTGTGGTGGGAACCTTCTCCCCATGTTTTTCTCCTCGCCTGCGGCTCCGGCAGTGGCTCATGAGCACCTGAAGGAGCGAGGTCTCTTTGGGCTGCCCCCGCCGCCACCAGGAGCCAACCCCACTGACTACTACCACCAAATGACGCTGATGGCCGGCCACCCAAACCCTTACGGGGACCTCCTGATGCAAAGTGGGGGAGCAGCCAGCACAGCCCACCTCCACGATTACCTCAGCCCTGTCGACGGTGAGTATCAGTCTGGATCCTCCCTGGCACAGATGAAATTTTGGGGCAGATGGATGGGGCTGTCCTGCAGGTGGAGGTTGCTATACACAGTCACTCTGCCCTGCTGAAACCCACATGCACTGCATTATAATTTTTGGCTTAAAAGGTTGCCTCATACCATATACATGTATAAAATACTTAAAGTATATGCCTTAAGTCCTCTTTGGGAGGATGGCATGGCTGCTGCATGAGTAGGAGATGGGCTAGTCCAGTGGGCAGGGCGTTGCTGCCATCCCGCTGCTTTGGCCATGGGTGACCACAGTGTGCCTGGGGGCAATCTCTATCTCCAGCTCCCCATCCCACCCCATGTTTAGCCTGGTTGGTGTCTGGGGCAATGGCTGGTCATTTCCCTGCATAGCCGTGCTCAGCATGATGGAACTCTTGTCTTGGCTGGGACCTCTCAGGTCCCCAAAGAGAAAAAATATGTTAACAGGGAGCCATGGTGGAAAGGATATGTTAGTACTTTGTGGGAGGAAAAAAAATGCAGGAATGTGGTATTTATGCTAGTATCGGGCACTATAAACCCAGAAAGTTCTCATTCCTGGCTAAATGAAGAAGAAATAAAA
Source organism: Leptosomus discolor (assembly GCF_034619465.1). Classification (NCBI taxonomy): domain Eukaryota; kingdom Metazoa; phylum Chordata; class Aves; order Leptosomiformes; family Leptosomidae; genus Leptosomus; species Leptosomus discolor. Next base: position 13,820,121 of record NC_141395.1, on the reverse strand, counting down.
TCATGTTAGGTGCTGCAGTGCTGAGTCACCCCTGTGGCCTGACCGCTGCCCTGGTGAGATGGGTAAAGTCTATCTGGAAGTGTATCTGAGGTTGAAATGATTTTTTGAGCTGTTAGGAATTTCTTTCCTTCCACTTTACGCTACGTCTTGTAAGAATTGGTGTTGCGCAGAAATTACAGAGGGCAGTTTGGGGATTATTTCTGCTGTAAGAAAGAGAAGTCTCACCTCGACTTTCAGATTCTGCCTTCTGTTTCCTGAACTGCCTTCGAATTTGCCTGTGGACCATCATAATTTCTAGAGTGGAGATCTGCATCATTTCGTTACCGCTTCAAAGTTTCTGTTGTTGAGCTTTTAAGATGAAAGACTTTGCGGTCTTGCTGCTTCATAAAGTGACTGGTTTAGAATGATAAAAGCTGTTCTGGCTGTTCAGTGATGGGAGTTTATAGATATTTCTAACAAAAAAACACTTTCTCGTCTGCAGCTGCTGCAGAAGTTTTACCTGAATAGTCATTTTCTGCTGCCGGTTCCTAGATTAATCAGGAATCTGGATCCCAGTCTGAAAAGGAGAGCACATGCTCCTTGGTATCATCCTGCCACTAGCACCCAAAATATATCCTGGGCTTCTCTGCTACAAAGCCAGCTGGTCAGTAAGACTGCTCTGTCTTCCCTCCAAAGGGTTAATGTCTGTGGTTATAGCAGATGGGTGCAAACGAGCCCTGCCAAATTCTCTTTGGGCTCATGAACTAGACTCCTTCCTCCTTGCCTCCTTATTAGTCCATCTCTGACCAGCAATGCCTCACTGAAGTGCCAGTTAAACAGCCAGTAAGGGAAGCAAACACAACTGTTTTCATGCTAGCGCAGGCTGACTTTCAGCACACCAAGATGCCTGTCTTCTGGTTTGATTCAGATCAGTCTTTATCTGAAGTAGTCTGAGATACTCCCCTTGGCAGAAGACTCTCTTACTGCTCGCTTTCTCCTGAAGACGAGTCTAGAGTGAATCACGTATTAAAGGTCCTGGTTTCATGCAGTCAAGCTCATAACCATTATTCACTGCAAAGGCAGGGCACATCAACATTTATTTTGATCTTTCGCTAAAGCTTTGGAAAGCCTTTTCTGGGCCTTCACATGCTCTGCGTGAGATGAAAACTTTCAAACATCATGAAGATGTGACATGAGATTCCAGAATGCTACTTTTTAAGAATGTGAAAAGGAGCAGCAGCCCAGTGCCAGTCTCTGGTCTATGTGTTTGGGTTTATCCATCAGCTGGAGAGAATTGTGCGTTGTCAAGATGGAGATTAAAACGGATGGCTCTGAAATGCTGGCTGAGGAACCAGTCTCCCTCTCTTTTTAGAAAGTTATTTCAAAAATTTAAATCAACGGGGCCTAAGTAAATAGTTGAACAGATAATTTAATAAAGCATCCTCTTATGGTGCTTTTCTAAGACGAGAATATCAATAGCATGCATAAAACCCCAATGAGTCACTGCCTCACAGTATCTGTCATTCAGAGAGCCCTTTTCTTCCCAGAGGGCCCCAGAATGTAAGAACTTTACATAAAATAGTTTGCTGAAAATGCAGGTAGCTGCTGTTAAACCACACGCAGCACCATCACACATCTGTGATGACACTGGCACCTGCAGAAGAAAAAGCAGCAAATAAGCATATATTAAAATTGGCCTATTCGGTGTCACATCACCTCCAACATCTGCAGGTCTGTGGGAGACCTAGACACTAGGTATGCGAGTCCTTCCACAGACATATACCTGGACCCTTCTGGTGGCTGTAATTTTATTTCCTGGAGAATTTTTCAATGCCTCCATGTTTGTTGGCATTTTCTGCATCCCATCAGGTGTCTAGGGTCAGGAAAAGTAGTAGGACATAAGTGTCAGCTGGAGTTTGTCGGTATCAACTATGGTACTATTGAGTGTTTAAATGGTGACTGAGCTACGGTGCCCCAGAGCTGCATCCCTTCAGCAGAGTTTTCACTGTGCAACTAGAAGTAGTTACGCCACTAAAGTAGACTAAATTTAAGTTTTACGCGCAGATCACCGGGGTCTTCAGGCCAGTTCCAGTGGAGACTAAACATTCCTTCTGTTAGCTGTCCTGTTTCATTCTGTCATCCAAACAGGGACTCTAAACCTGAGAGTGGAGTTTGAATCCAGGCTGACATCCATTTTCTGGAGAGCCTACACTTTCAAATCAAAAGTTAACTGCTTTCCAATGTCACAACATTGCTGGTGGGGCACTTTTGAGGGTAATTTACAGAATCTATTCACTGGATCAAAACAACCTTTTGCATTTGTGTTCTAGAAGTGCGTGCAACAATGTGGATTATTCCAGTGGCAGAGTGGTTGCACGAAAGCATCACTGGGGCAGTAAAGACTGGTGAGGAGCACAGATGAACCTGGAGATGACTACAACTTTCTGAGCATGTTTAGTACATCCGACTGTTTTTTCCCTAAGCATCAGGTCTCTGTGATTGCCCTCAGCCTTTCAGGAGGTACCATTTGCTCTCAAGAGAGGTGTATCCAGACTGACTCAATGCTTGTACTGTTATAATAGTCCTGTACATCAGAAGATCTCAAGGCACTGTACAAAGCAAAGTTACTTCATCACTGGACACCCTGAAGAGAAAGGAGATCAAATGATCGCTGAGCAGAGCAGTGGCAGCTCTAGGAACATGATCCAGATCTTTGGAATAAGACTCTCATGGACAGGGTGGGAATCAGAGATCATCTTTAAATCCATCACTTCTGTTTGCACAGTGTTGAAAGTGTGATTGAGTTGTCCAGGCTGAGTCAGGGAATGGGGGAAAAAACACCTTGAGTTCAACTTGCATCCAAGTGGCGCTGCACAGAGGTAGTCACTCAGGTCAGGAGGGCTACATAGATGTGTTTGTGCATTCTTACGGTTACCAACAGCAGGGATGACCCTGCAGTGCTGTCATGGCATTTCACCCAGTTTTGGAGCTAGAGGGGGCATCCTTGCCCTGTTTCTTGCTGCCTGGTGCATGGCACTCACGAACGTCTTGATTCACAACCAGCAGTTTAACTGGGAAAAGTCTTTGTTCAGCCCAGCATAACCAACAAGCCAGTAGCTGTCACAGTTGCCTGGGGTACAGGCAAATCATCAAGCAGGACTTTATATTTCCCCAAATCAAACAGTGATTCAGCTTCACTGGCCTCTTTCAGTCAGTGTTGCTGGAGACATTCTACTTCAAGAAAATGATTTAATAACTATCCGGGTAAGAAGCAAGGCTGGCAGTGCAGCCCGGTGGTTACTGCTGTCAGCAGGCATGTGTCTGTGAGAGGTGAGCTCAGAACTCTCCTCCAGCAGGTTTATGTGAAGCAACTGCTCCATCGGGATGGATAGGGAGACCCCAGCCTCACGGCAACCTGGGAAAGAAGTGCCTTGCCTGGACTTCCAGGGACCAGCAGCTCAGGGTTTGCAGGCTGGATATGCTGGATCTCAGATGACTTCCCAAACAAGCCAGCTGTTGGCTACCCTGGGCAGACGGCGCGCCCTGTAGTCGCTTCCTTAAAAACTCTGAAAGATTTTTTTTTGTTGTTTTCTTTGTCCCGGCACAGAATGGAAACTTGCTGAAATCTCAGAAAAGTTTCAGAGAATGGGAAAAGCTTTCCCACCCATTTCTAGCCAGCGATACTGTTTTTCTCCCCAGAAAAAATATGGGCAGAAGAGAGAAAAAGTCCCAGAGCATCCCATAAGTACTCTGCCTGGAATCTTGCTGCACTCTGGTTTCTAAAGAATTCAATTTACATACGCAAGTTGGGTCATCTAAACAGTTACCTTGTGGACTGGGAGTAGAAGAATGCAGCCTTGTCTTTCAGCGAGGATTTGAGGGAAGCATTAGTATTCCTTGAACTGCAAAGATGATCAACCCAGGGAGAAAAGAACGAAGGGTCCCAGGACAGCATCTGGTGCCAGAACAAATGTCCAGCATCTGCTGCAGTCTCAGTAAGACGTGTGTTGCCGCTGCAGAAGGGGAGAGGGGAATAAGGAACTGGTTATGCAAAGAGTGTTTGTAGTTTATTGCTGCTGCTTATTGAGTAAGAGATCACCCTGTGTTTTTATGCTGCCCTTGAATTTAATTTGAAGATGGGAGGAGGGGGATATTTCTGCATGCTTCAGGTGGAGTTTTCTTGGTGAGTGGCCAGGAAAAGGGACCATTTTGATAACGCTGTCTTTATCACAGGGCTTGGCCAGGAGATGCAGGGGAAGTGGTGGCTCTAGCCAAGTTTTGGTGAGGAGGGGGACTGAGCCATCTGAAGCCCATGTGCCTTATGGGCTCAGCCGTTTGGAAGCAGATTCCCTCAATGTCCCTATGCAGTCAAGATCACGGCAACGTGTTTGTCTGAGATTTCCTTGCACTGAAGGAGCCTCAGAGGAGCTCCCACTGCATGCTCAGTGTTTCCTTTCAGGAGGGCTTTGCTGCCACTATTTCTAGTGTGATATTAGGTCTGAAATCTCCCTCCAGGAAAGCAATCTCTTGTAATGTCCCTCTGATGGCCCATGGCCATGGAGAGTGGTCAGAGCAGGAACCTCTGCTCCCACCTCCCACGTGAGCCAGGGTCTGATCCTGCTCTTCAGCATGACAGCGCTGGGAACAGCCACAGGAGTCAGACCAGAAGGTGCAACATGTGTAAAAGCTGACCATTTGTCTCATCGCTGGCCTGTTGCAGATAAATCTAAATTTGGGAAGAAAATCCCAGTTTCTGAGCAACCCATGGATATGATCATTCGTAGACACTGTAAGAAGCCGCCAAGGAAACTTTTACATTTTTGTCAAGTAATCTGGACTTTCCTCCTAGCTCTAGGCTGGCTGGAGGATTGGGCTGGGACTTGAAAATTCAGCCTTAAATTCTTGCTAGTTTAAAAATGGGATATTTAAACGCCTCCCAGGAGACTGGCTTTCAGTTGTGAGCTGTGGCATTTACATTTACCCTGCAAACATAATGCTGCTGTAAAGCCGAACTTTTTTTACTGAAAAGTTATTCTAGGCACTTTTAAAAGGTTTCTTAAAATATGTGGGTTATATTTGTTCTCTAGCATGTAGAGCTGAGCCTGTGACAGTCAGTGTATCTGGGTCTGTGTATGAAATGGTATGGAAAGGCCAGTGCACACCACTTAAAACACTGTAAAATGTATCCAGAATTGACTTTTTGTAAGAAGAGGTAGCAGGGGCCAAAGGCCTATGGTAAATGTTTTATTGACCTTCATGGGCTGCCATCCACATGGCTATCACCAATGCCCAGAGCTTTGGGCTCAGCCTTTACCGAACCCTTCTGTTCACAGTTCACATCTCAATTTTAATCTCCTCCTAACTCTGAGAGAGAAGGGAACAGTCTTTTGGCTTAAAATTTCCTGTGTCTTATTTCAGCCCAAAGGATATTTTTGTTGTTGCTTGAAATCTGAAACAGTTGGGAACTCTGAGAAGGTATCTTTAGCTTTTACAAAAACAACAACAAAAAAATCAGTTTTCTTCCATTTGTAGCTAATTAGTTTAATATACACAGAATAAATAAAACTCAAGTTGTTAGTATGTCCAAAAAAATGAGTGCATGAACATAGCATATTTTCCAAGTGGGAAAGAATTAGTTTGAAAGTACAGATGAGATATCTCAAAGAAGGATGTCTCTAGGTCAGCTTTTAAATTCATATTTATTCCATGTTCCAAAGTCCATGGAAGTCAATGGAAAGCATCTACTGGCTTTCTTTCAAGGTAAGAGGTAAAAGTAGCAGAGCAAATTGATACAGGAACAGCCACCACCCACCTTGGGCATGCTGTAAATGTACTTGGCTGAAAATACTATTAAACACCACAGGAGACAACGATACAGAGTTTTTCATGGAGTTGTCTTGTTTCTTATTTTGGCACGTGGGTTTTGGCCCATCACTTCTTTCTGGACCTGGGTGAGAAAGAGTTTTCCCGTCTCTCAGTAGTATTCCCCGGAAAGAACCTGAAAGAAAAAAAGGCCTCCACCTAAGGCAGAGAGGCACAGAGAAATTGATTTTAAAAACTGAAACACTGGTAGATGTGTGGAATTAATTTTAAAATAATTTCCTACTTCTATTTCAATGTGTGACTTTTTAAAATTCACTTTAACCTATGATGATTTTAGGTTTCTGAACAAAACATCTTTTAGAATAACAACAGAAAAATACTAGATTTTTTTTTCTTTCTGGAGTGTTGAAGGGTGTGCTCTGACAGTTTGGAAACTTCCCCCAACATATTTTCCAAACATCAAAAAAGTATTGAAACAAACCCTGTTCGTTTTGATAAGTCAGCATTTTTGAAGGGGAGATGAGAGAGGGAGTGCTAGTGATAAATCCTCCCCAGGCTCTCTGTCTCTGTGTCTAGAAAATGGATCCCGCCTTCATTTACTTCTCTGGGCACAGACACTGCTGAAGAAGTTGTGTGTGGTTTTTCCTTTTAAACATCATGGGACCTCAGACAACAGAGAATTTTGCTTATATATTCACGTGGTTGTCAGTCAGCCTGTGTTGAACACCTAGCCTATGTGTACAGCTACACTAAGCGTATCTTCGCTCCGGCCTGGTATTCAAAGTTCGTGCTCAGTGTCCTCAGATCAGGGGATTAGGTCAGAACAATTTTATTATTAAGAATGGTCCCAGTGCTGCTAATCTGCTTTTGAATAATGATTTTGAAAATATTCCCTCTTCCTAAATGCGCTAGTGCTTCTTTGTGTGGTCAAACTCCTTTTCTGTTTCCCAGATGCTTCCCTTCCCAGGCACCTTGGGCAGGCTGTCATTGAGAAGCAAGGAATTGTTCATCCATAGCACGATTTTAGGTCACAGCTTTCCCTGGAAGCCCTCAAGACCTAAGAGGTTTTTGTGTAAAGCATGAGCCCAATCTATTGGATCTGCTATCAAATATTTCAGATAGGCCACGATACTCAAAAGGCCTAAATTTGAGTGGACACTAACAATGCATATTACTGGTTTAGGGCTGGAGAATTCCCAGGCCAGCTTGCAAATCCGACAGCTTCCAGCAGAGTTTTACATGATGAAAAAATGACGTACCTGTGTGCAACGGGGAGGGGTGCCCACGTTGTCTGCACTGCTAAAACCCAGGTTTAGTTGGACATCAGGACTTCTTTCCTCTGCAAATTAATGGTGACCAATGGCTCAACCAGTACTGTGGACATAAATCACAGGAAGGAACAGCGAGAAATGAGTACGAGGCTTTTCTTTCTATTTAGTAATTTATCAAGGGAAGTGGCACATTAATAAACAGATCTCCCTTGAGGTGTGGGAGTAACAGAGATAAATATGACTGTCAAATCTGGCCTGTTTCCTTCTGTTAGAAAAGGAGGAGACTGTGGGAATGCAAATGCAGAAAACAATACCTATATCTGGAAAGACTGATATTATTTGTAGGACAGAAACACTGAGAACTCAGCTGAGATAGAGTCCCATCACACTTGGTGCAGTACATACACAATAAAACACAAACCCTATCTAAAGAAGCTCATCTGAATAGATGACACTGGGAAACAGGGACACAGAAAGAAGCAGCAACTTGCTTAAGGAGGTATGGCCGGGGAGGACTGGGAACAGCAGCCAGGTCTTTCCAGGTTGTGTCCCATGTATTGTATCAAGATGCCTTATGGCCAGAAAAGTAGTGGTGGGGTGTTAATTAGTTCAAATCAGTTGCATTAATACATTAATATGTTGTAGACAGAACACAGTTTTGACCTTTATGATCTAGACTCAAGCAACCCTCATATTGCTTGGTCCAGGGCTCTGGCAGGGCCCAGATTTCATGAACCAGATGTGAAGTTCAGGAATGCTCCACTCCAGCCTTTACGCAGGGCCAGCCTTTGCTGAAGGGAGTTCATTTACTCATTTTGATTTTGGATCCATAGTACCTGTACAAACTGGCTGCTCCTTTTCCAGCTCCCAGGGGATGTGCCACTCACTGTAGCAGATCGCAGCTGAAGTCTGCCAGCCACAGGTATTAGGAAAGTTTCAGTCTAGTCCCTCCAAATCATGGAACAGCTTTAACACTCGGGAGGTGATTTTTATATATTGCTGTGTGCTCTTTCTGTTTGCTACCTGATTTTTGAGTAATGCTTTCTAGCATCTCCCTGCCCCGTGAGGCTACAAAATGTAGTTACACAAAATGCTATAAGAAGAACACGTTCAGCGTATATGCAACAGTCTGATTTATAGGAGAAATTCCCAATATGGTCAGTACTGCAGTACAGGTATTGCAACTAGCAACTCTTGAAGCTTCTTAGGTGTAAGACAAAAATTGCCGGAGTGCTTGGTTCAAGTGCCAACTTAGCCTTGGACTTCCAGTGAGACCTTGGGCAAGTCATTTATCTTGTGCAGCAAGGGGTATTACGAGTAATAAGGGGACAGTGGTACTAAACCCCGTTGATTACACAGCACCCAGGCATGGTAATGACAGAGCCACTTAGGTATACGGGTGAGTCATGTGGACACTGGGAGACTGCAACCCAATCACTGGTCTCAGAGAAATGTTGACACAAACTTCTGCAAGCCAACACATATCAAAGAATTATGTGGTCACTCTGGCAGGTTATATTTTATCTCCTTGTACATCCCATTCACCCTCTCACATACCAACACTGTCATCAGGACAGAAAGTTTATGCTCTTGCAAAGTGCTGGGTGATATGCAACCAAAATCAGTCCCTCCAACCAACTAGAGGAAAATAGCTCATATTGGCTGAACTGGGCAAGTTACTGGTTTATTCACAGTGTTTAATATGATTTACCCACAGCAGGATTTCTGGCAAGACTGCCACTGGAAAAGCCAGGTAGTAATGCAGTGGTGCGCTCATGGAGGAAAGGAGTTGGAGCAACTGAGCCCTTCTGCACCCATGGGTGGATGATGGGGATTAGCAGCTGGACCCCATGGCTGAGTGGCATATTTTACCCTTAGAATTTTTTTTTTTTTTTTTTTAAATAGACTAATCAAATGCTGCTGTCATTGCTTTGGAGGGATGAGCTGTTCCAGGAAGAGCTAGGGCTTGGGCAGGCTTTGGATCTGGTACCCTGGTGTTGGGAAATGTTGTGATAGGGCCCATCCCCAGCTCCTGTCCATGCCACCCTGGAGTTTTTCAGGTGGGCCAGGCCTGGGCAGAGTTTCCTCTGGATGAAGTCAGTCATTCCAGTTAGCAGTGCCGAAATGCTGGGGGAAGCCAAATTTGTACAGTAGTAACTCGCCGTCTATTGCAGATCCACTAACAGGACTGGCAGGGTTGGAAATGACTTCATGCCCAAAGAATGATTGACAATTGCTAATAGGGTCCAGGCACTGGCAGGTCCCCTCGGAGCGGGAGAGCTTGAACTTTGTGCCTGAGCTGCCAAATTGGTTTTCTTAAAGCTCTTAATTTACTTTTGGGGCTCCTGGAGCCTCGCCTCCTTCATTAATTGGATGCTCAGCATTGTGCTTGCGCTCGTTTGGTTTCCGCTCCCTCCGCACACAAGCACACGTCGTTCTAGCTCTGATGTGCTGTTCTTCTCGGCCGCTGCTCCTGCCACCGAGTCAAGAGGGACAGCCGCACTCATGGAAACTTTGCGGGCCTTTTCTCTTTTAAGTTAATTTAGTGCCCATGAAAGGGGGTGATGGACAGGCTTCTGTTTATCCCCTGAGGAGGGCGAAGCAAGTGGGCATTCATGGTGCTGCCTGACCCTTGTCATTCAGCGCCCAGCAGAGAGGAAGCCTCCCGTCAAAGTACAGCTGGTCCCTGCGCTACTCCCAGCTCCTGAACATCCCACAGCAGTCACAAGTGCAGCAGGTCTCAGCGCCTCCCTCCCCCTGGCAGGAAGGGAGCAGCCCACTGGTTTTGTCTGACAAAGCCTCTCTTTCCTGCAGTGTCACGGTTTTCAAGCCCGCGGGTGACCCCAAGATTAAGCCGAAAACGAGCCCTGTCTATCTCCCCGCTGTCCGATGCCAGCATTGATCTCCAGACGATGATCAGGACCTCCCCAAACTCTCTTGTGGCATATATCAACAACTCCAGAAGCAGTTCAGCAGCAAGTGGCTCCTACGGCCATTTATCTGCCGGGACAATCAGGTAAAGCTCTGGGATGGGCTCCGTTCAGCTGTGTAACCATCCCCCTGGAAGGAGGGGTGATCCTCTAGCAAGGGACACCTTCCCTTCCTCTGCTTTCATGCACTGGGCTGTGTAGTGTATTAAATCAAAGTCCCGTCTGTTTTTGCCTGTAGGAGGGTACTTCATGGCATATGGGGCGGGGGGGGGGGGGGGTGTTGTTGCTGGATTGGGATTATTTGTTACCAGGTTTCCAGTAATTACAGTATGATCACACCTCCCTGCAAACAGAAACAGAGAATAAATTCATCTAACAAAATGCTCTTTGTGAGTGGTTGGACTGGTTAAGAAACCCTCTGATTTAAGAGATTGCCCCGAAGTATTCACCAAATTATTGGCCCACATTCTTAAAAAAAAATGTTGTCTGGGCAGATTGAAGACCCTAATTCTAAAAGCATATTTAAAACAAATCTAAGCCCTTGAGTAAAGTTTTTGTTCAACTCTTAATTAAAAAGCACTTATACTACGCAGCTCACTGTTGTCAATTCCTGCCGTGATTGCTTCACCCGAGTTTCACAATGTTATTATTCTTTTTATTACTTAACTGTTAAAAATGTGGGATCTAATTAACACTGATGTTGCAAAGCAAGGGTTTATAAAGATCATGCACTCCTAAAAATTGTTGGGAAAAACAGAGATGTTGCCATTAGTAACTATAACATTAATTTTATATGTTACTTTATCCAACAACAGCATTAGAAATTGATAGTAAAATCAAACATAATGTTAAGTTAAACAAATTGCAACTCCTTGTCTGGTAATTATATTTTTCTAGTCTTTTCACTTGTCATTAATTAGGCATACCTATAGCATCTCATATTATACTCAGATTTTAAGCTTTTCAGGGTAGCATCTGGTATTTTCAACGAATCAGTAGAGTGCAGTTGGTCAGTTGTTGGCCTCTGAGGGAATAAGCAAGTAATAATAAAGAATTTGAAACTCTTATTGGCGTTCTAAAGTTGTATTTTAAATGTCAGGAATTGTAAAATGGGTTACAGATATAACAGGGTAACTTTCAGCAACTTGGGATGAACAACTTTTTTGTTATTATTTTAACAATGTCTTAGTGGCAGGAATGAAATCCTTTCTCACCCGCTCAGACCCAGATCCTAGTTGCACTTCAGAAAGTCATTTTTGGACTTTGCTGTAACATAACAAAGCCGTGCAGCAGCCTGCTATCACACCTCATTTGCTGCAGCACATATTTAACTCCCAGAGCCCTTTCACACTGTAGTGATTTTTGCCGTTTATTCTTTTGGTCAAGTTGTCATTAACTGGTTTGGAACAGAAATATAAATTGTATGGTCATAGGCAATACGTATTTTCTCTAAAAGCAAAATTGGAAATGAAGCATGTAGCTAATTATGGCCCCATTCTCTGAGCACTCACACCACGGGCAGTTTTAGTGATGTGAGAGAAAATACTATGAGGGTGGCCACCTTTTAAAGGTGGCAAATAATCGATTTTTTGGGCTGAGTCGATGGTTTGTGCATCACCCGCCTAGAATACAGGGAGCAGACCATCTCCTGTGCTTCTTCATCTCTGCCAAGGGGACTCAGCCCTAGGAATGAACCACTTCTTCCCAAAAGCAGAGCTTCGGTTTTGGTGCTGTCAGCTGCTGCATCCTGGCTCAGAGCTGTTGCCCCCAGTTAGTGCCCAAGCAGCCAAGAGCTGGTGGTGTTTCTGGTCACCACTGACCTAAATTGGAGCTGAACCAGTGACCTACATATGAAGGGTGACACACTTCAGCAGTCCCCTGAGCCAGCACTCCCCTCACCTGACTGCAGAGTAAATTGCATGGGTTTGGACTATGTTAAATGGATAGTTATTCATCCCTACTCTGATATGTGCCAGGTGAGCCAGGTGATGCTGGGTTTTTATATCCAGGGTAGTGTAACCCCAAGGTTGTGAGTCTGCAGATTAGGTCTGCCTGGGAAAACCCAGAAGCCTCAGCAGCTGCAAAGCCAGATATGTCCAAGTCCCTTCCTCTTCTGCACTCCTTGCCAAGAGCTTTGGCTGTTTTTAAACAAATGAAGCAAAGAAATTACAATCAGTCTGATACGTGGGTCAAAACGATTCACAAGTTCACTGAGTCACGCATGAGATGAATCCTGTCTTTGCAGCAAAGCAAACTGTCGGGCTTATTGAAGGCATCTAGTTGGGGCATTGCAGCCTGTCTCCTGGAGCCTCCAGGAAGCCAAACTTAAATCAGTCACTAGCTAATGTGATAAATATTGTTTAAAATAACTCCTCATAATTTTTCCTCCTCCTACTGCTGCAGTCCAGCATTCAGCTTCCCCCACCCCATTAACCCCGTGACGTACCAGCAGATCCTGACCCAGCAAAGAGGCCTGAGCTCAGCCTTTGGACACACTCCTCCCCTGATCCAGCCATCCCCAACCTTCCCCCCACGGCAGCACATGGCTGTCATCTCCGTCAACCCACCACCGGCACAGATCAGCAGCAACAGCAACTGCATCTCTGACTCCAACCAGGTAGGGACAGCTGTCCTGGGTCTCTCCGTGCACGGCACACAGGGACGTAGAGGCACATTCTCCATGGGATGAGCGCTGCCCTTCATGGTGGCTGTGGGAGTTTTATACTTATTCTCTTTTTACTCACTCTCTCCCTTTACATTGCTTTTTCTTCCTTCTGGCAAAGCATTTCTGGACTAGTCACAGGCAAATTTTGCGCCCATCTCCCTTCCTTGCACACACACATACCTACCCATGCAGGAACCAAAGGCCTTGATCCATCAAGACATTGAACAAGATATGCAGGGTCATCTCAGGCAGCAAATCTCCTTGAACACGTCTTGTCTGCTATTGAAATGAAGGGAATTCAGCACATGCTGGAGTATTTTGCCAGATAAGCACCTGAGCACTGTGAACCAAGCTTCATCAGTTCCATCACCAATCCCTCCTTCCTTTTTTCTACTGACTTGAACCATGCCTATGGTCTTAAAACACTTTATTCCTTTCCTCTTTAGCAATAAGTGCAACCTACTAGGACCTCTAACCATTTCACTTTTTTTTTGTTGTTCTTCATTCTTTTTCAGTAGCTTCTCTCTCAGGGTATCCCTGCTGTTGATTTTTAAGGTTTGCAAAACCAGGGGCTAGATTTTGAAAAGTAGGAATGCCTTGATGTGTATGAAATCCCACACCCCAAATGCATCCTTGCAAATATATGTGAGTTCACACAGGCACATGCATGTGTATACAAGCCCTTCACATGCACAGGGTTAGTGAATATGTCTAACACATTTTTAATCATTTTTCCTTCCCATTTTCATTCCTTGGAAGTTTGAATTGCAGTTGCTTTTCTCCCCAAAGACTTATTCACCTCATTTCACACCCATTTCAAATTGTTGGTTTAGTTGTATCAGACTGAACTTTTCAGACTGGTTTATTGTTTTAGGGCTTCTCATGGCTGCTGCGCTGCAAACTGTTTGTTATTGAAGGTTTATTTGATTGATAGGTTTTGTTTTCTTCTTACAAACTTGCTACCAAAATAATATGGCTGGCAGGAGTTATGCCTCTGTTTAATAACTTGCAGGACCAATCTTGGGCAATTAGCAAGAGTGTATTTAAAATGTTAATGTTCCAATTTTATGCACATACAATGGGATGTTTTTCCTCCTGAAGTTATTCTCATTTTTAAAGAGCTTAGCAAAATATACACACAGTGTTTCATGCACCCAGCACACTGGAGCCCTTGCACGTAACAAGAGCCCCCGCTCTCCCCAGGAATTCATTTTCTCAATAAATCATTTCATCGCATTGAGAAATAAAATCATGTCTTGGGTGGGGGTTGCGTAAGGTTTTGATGGCTTTGCAGGGACTAGATCACTCTGAAATGGAGCGACAGTGGTGAGGCCAAGCTCACTGGTGAACCTACAGAAGCTGATGCTGCCCTTAACTCTTCCCTCTCTTCCATCTCTCTGCCTTGCACAAACCCAAACGGGCTAGTTTTCATGTGAAACCCAGGCCAGAAGGCAAATACCCTGTTGTCCCCACTGAACTTCCACTCCTGAAGCTCAACCTTGGCTGATTTTTAAGTTAATTTTTAATGAGAAGGTGGACCGCAGTCTGCCTCTCGTCCCGAACCCTGGTGCCATATCTTGCCTGGTTTTCTTTCCTAGAGCAAGCAAAGCAGTGAGTCGGCCGTGAGCAGCACAGTCAATCCAGTAATTAACAAGCGCAGCAAAGTCAAGACTGAAGTCGAGGGCTTGCCCCCAGCATCCCCAACCACACAGGTAACCTTCCTGGTGCGAGAAGTGTTGTGGGGCTGAGGCAGCGAGCTGCTGGGTCTTGTTGTCCTTGGGAATGATACTCCTGGCACGATTTGCTGCAGCTGGGAGCAAGGCATCAAAGTCTGCCAGGAAGGCAAGTGTCTCTTGAAGCATGAAGCCCAGCAGGGTACACGGCAGAGCTGCAGTGACCGCATGAAGTATTCAATGGGTGCTTGGGACTCAGGTTGCTGTTGCTGTGCTTGGATAGAAAAAAAGGAGGGAGGGAATATTTCAAGTGTGATAATTTAAAAATGATGTCTGAGTTTTCTGTGCTGCAAAGCAAGCAGCATTAGTGTCTCAGAGCAAACATAGATTATGAGGGAATCTTGCATGTAGGTAGAAACCTTGTAAAAAAAGGATGACTTCTTGATTCAACAAGGAATTGCTCCTAGAAACATCCTTTAAGCTGGTGACACAACATTTGACACCAAGAAAGACCCAAAGGCCTTTGCTTTCTTTCCGGAGCTCTGTGATTGCAAACTGTTTAATGGCTGACAGTATCCATCTGACCGTCCTTTATCACAACTGTAAACTATCAGGAGTGCTCTGGGCACTTCATTTTCATGAAATATTAGGCCGTGTTATTGTCAAGCGAATGGAAGAGTTGATGACAAATTTCTCCTTCTGCCCTGGTTCAGGAGCAGGTCTCAGCATGATGCATGGGGACAGCAACGTGTGCAGTCATCAGGGGGCTGGTAAAATTGATGAAGATAGCATATCAGGGAAAGATAAACATGCTGTAGTCAGCACGATTAGGGCAAAGAGGCACCTCTCTGGAGCTTTGAGTTTAGAAGTGCATCTACACACTGCTGCAAAAGCACACGCCCTGAAAAACCAATCTGGCCACCACCCGGGCTAATAGGGCCACGTGTTTATTTCTTCCAGCAAATGAAAAAAGATTTGAAAGCTATCACCTGCTTTCTCAAGGCATCTGTAACAGAGGAGCTGCGGGATAGATAGCTGCTTGCTCAGTGACTGTCATCCTCAGTCCTCTGCTCCGATGTGAAGAGGTGTGCACCCAACCACGGGGAGTGCTTGGATAGCATCAGCCCAGCTCACCCCTGCAGCCCTGCCCCAGAGTTTCATCCACTGGGTCTTAATGTGAAATAAGCACTGAAAGAAGGGGGGGGATTAGTTTAAAATGGTGCAAGGAGTTTTGATTAGAATAGCAAGGTGAAATTAAGAGAAGGAAAGTGCATGCTGGTTGTCTAATAGTTCCTAATGAGGAGACGTCTGAAGTAATACCCCAAGGGAAATGTAGGCTTCATGTCTTGAGGCGTTTCAGTATTGACTGGAAAAATACTGGAAAGTACCTTGTAAGAGACAGTCCATTCTTGGCAAGGTGAACAGGTTAAAAGACTGAACGTAGTGGGTGTCTCCTCTTCAGCTGGTCTAAGCGACAGCAACTTGTTAAATTTGGGGATTCTTGTTCTGCAGGAGACTGTGCTGAAATGTTGAATTACAGTCAGTTAATTATTGACTGATACATTTTTTGCAGAGTATGAAGCTCATCCATCCCAAAAAAAGCATGCATGTGTGTGTTTTGTTTTGGAAATCCTGTACTGGAAACGCCTCATGTGAGTTGTGGTTTGGGTGTTTAAAATCCTTGGCCAGACAGTATCTCCCATGATGGCTTGTGCTATAAAGAATGCAATCCAGACAAGATTTGTGGGACATAGTGGAGCACCAGGCATGAGGGACTTGAGTTATTGTGCTTTTACAATACCACAATAGCTCCAGTACAGATTCGAATTAACATTGAACTAGCCAGAAATTAAACAAGTCAATCTTCTTCAACAAATTAAAATGGTTTCAATTCCATTTTTCAACAGGAAGTCTAAACATTTTGGCAAAATAAGACTTTTAGTAGAAAATTTCACTTTTCCAGAAACCGCCCTTTGCATGGAGAGAAACATTTCAACAAAAATAATGTTCACAGTTCAACCAAACAGGAATTGCAGGAGAAAGAAGCAGTGATTTGAACTTTCTCAGACTATTGCTATGGGCTCTGATATGGTTTGAATCGCCAAAAGTCTTTCTGTAAATTACTAGTTTCCTGTCCCAAGAGCCACCTTACAATATTTTTTTTCTAAATTAAGAGCTAATTAAAACAAATGTCTTCCTCTCCATATCTAAACTGTTGAATTGAAAAGTCACAGCTGGCATGTATGTCATGAGCTAGTTAATGAAAATTGTTGAACTTTTGTACAGTACATCTCACTTTCCAAGCCATGTAATGCCACGAAGTCATTAATCATTACAGCCCCTCAGTAGGCATTGGGAAGGTGTTGGTGAGGAAGGAGATGGCAGACAGATAGGTCCATTTGGGCAGGCCAGAGGCAGTTTGAGACAGGTGTGTCTGTGTCTACACACTTATGGGGCCAACTGGAGCATCAGATCATGAGGAACAACGTCTTATGTGGTCAGTCACCCCAGACACTCCTATTTAAAGGTGCCCTGGAGGCAGGATGCTCTGTGCTGGGCAGTAGTAGTAATTGGAAGGAAAGGGAATGAAGGGAGTCAAAACCTAGAGGGGTTTGTATTGCTAAATTCCCAAGCCAATGTTGGCTGCTGCTTGCCTTGTCTGTAGTGCAAGTGTCTGATGCACACAGAGCTGACAGTTGTCCTTAGCTCTGAATTGTACTAATTATATTGTATGTTACATTACTGTGTAGGTGCCGATGCTTTAAACCTCATAGCAGCCATAACAAAAAAATCTCCTGTGCTTCATTTAGCACTGAGGAGCTAGCTAGACAGAGAAGTTAAGGAGAGAGCTTACAGCGTGCCCAGCATTAAACTAACTCATTTATGAGTCCAGAGCCCCTGGAGCTCTGCTCTGCAAGCCACTCATCATGGTGTCTTGCCCAAGCTTCCCAAATTTGCTGATCTCAGAGGAGTGCTTTGGGGTCTCACCACTTTGTCCCTGTGGAGCACCCTGCAGGCGTAAATCTTTGGGTAGGAGTTAGGCATAATTTTCTTATCTGTTGAAAGATGCAGAAAACAGAAACCCCCCTCCCCAACCCATGTCAGGTGAATGTGGTAACCACTAGGCTTTGACTGCTTTGTGATTTCTTCAGGCTCATATTTCCCCATTCCCCCCAGATCAGAAGTTTTGCTCCAAACAAAGGACAAAACCAAAGGTCAAAAGCCAGCCTTTTCCTTTCTCCAGCCTTTCTTGGGACTGCCCACAACCTGGCTGGAGCCAGCTGCCACTGCAACCATGGCTTCGAGGTGTTTTCGTGTCTTGTCATGGACTCTAATCCATTTCTACCAAAATTCTGTAACTCTTTATTTCACAGTAATCAAGGATGCTATGTTGCCACAATAAGCACAGTTTTGTGATCAGTTGATACCGGCCCTGTAATCTATGAGTGACAGAGGAATTCAGATGAAAGAAGTTCACGTTATACAATGCACTGTTGTGTGTTGCAGGAGCATCTGACAGACCTGAAAGAAGATCTAGATAAGGACGAATGTAAACAGGAGCCTGAGGTTATTTATGAGACGAACTGTCACTGGGAAGGGTGCACAAAGGAATATGACACTCAAGAGCAGCTCGTCCATGTGAGTAATGGTTGGGAGGAAACCCCAGCGATAAATTTGGGTTTCTGTGCACTTGTCCTCATTTTTTATCGCTAGCTGCTGTACAGCCAGAGCTCACTCAGGGAGCTACTAAAGGTGCAAATCAGAGATACGGTGTGTAAACACTGCCAAAGCAGGTCGCTGCTCCCCAAGGAGTTTAGCTGCAAGAAGCCTCTCATAGATTATTTGATGTTGCTCTCTTCTTAGCTGCTGAGGCTGCAGTTTTGGTCTCCCTTGTGCATGACCCAATGACAGAAGGCTCTGTGCAGAGGACCTGATCAGAAAATGGGGAAGGGAGCTGAGCCCTTCCCTCTTCGCTGGGCATGTTCACTGGGCCTCCTCATACACCCACACCAGCTATGGGTCAGGGATCATCTATACTGTCCTCAGTCCTTGTCCAGACTGTGAAAGACTTTTATGCTGCTGTGAAATGAACTGTGGGGCCATATCACTTAGGGGCTGTTGTTCTGCTCAGCTCATCCCTCCCACAAAAGTAGAGCATTCCCAGGGTTTGGAAGCGTGCTCCAGTGTGTGCATCAGGGCCCAAAATATAGAAAGTGGGTTGATTTTTTAAAAATTGGGAAGTAGGTTTTCTATAATCACAATGATGTCCCCAAACCCGTGTCAAAACTGCTCTCTGAAGGATCCCCAAACAAAGTCATTAATCAGATTTTTAGTTCTAATTAATTCCGAGAACCTTTTGTGTGCTTTGCTTCGCCTGGGAATCCACCATTTGGTTTCCTTTGGCTTCTGGGGTTGACAAATTCCTCAAACTCAGAGTGAGTGCCTGTGAAACCCGACATGATCTGTCTTGAGTCCCATCCTGCCCCCAGCTCAGCACCCTCTCAGTCCTCATTTTAGGTCTGTGGTGTGATCCCCATTTGTTTGAAGCCAGCCCAGAGCTGATGGGAATTCACCAGCCGCAGCAACCCTGCTGCTTGCCGCAAAATGTTGGATTGAGCAAATTTCGTGACAGGACCCGCTATCTTCTCCTTTCCCTTCAGCCTTTTGTTGCTTGCTTCAGCGGGGCTCCAAGCTTACCAGGGACCACTCATGTGTGACCCACGTGTAGCCCTCTTCCTGAGGGTTCATGTCTGCTCTCACCCTTTTTTATGTATCTTCATTTTAGTCTAAAGATGCCATGAAGTAGGCATCAGTCTGAATTTCCCCAAGCTCTGCACACAAACATTATCTTAACCCAGAGAGACCACACTCTAAATGATAATTCTGAGCATGTTCTCTTCTTCCATCAAAGGCTAGCACCAGCTCACCTCTGCCAGAAGTCACTGGTTCGGTGTAACAAGTCCTTGAGTACAGACAGATTTGGAAATGGTTTTCAGGGCCAAATGAATGATAAGATGCTTAATGGGTTGCACATTGCATGCCACAGGGCACTGCTTTTCTGGGGTTAAACCACAGCAGCCCTGTCAGATGGGCTGGGCTCACATTTGTCCAGCAGTATTTGTTTTCCCTCTCAGACACAAGAAAAACTCCTTAACTCTGCCCAGAGCAAAGTGAAGGGCAGATCCAGGCAGCTCAGCACAATTTATTTCCAGAGAAAAACCAAAGAATAATATTTGCTGGAATGTCCCAACATTTTCCTAAATTTGGAATGTTATAAAAATGGAGGCTTCAGTACCATGATTACTAGCAACATGGGGTTGTGGATTTGGGATGCCCAAAATACACATGCAAATGAAATACAGATGTCGTGGGCCAACTTCTGAGAAGGTAGCATCCCACCATGCATGGAAAAACTATAGTTTGTGGGCACAGCAAAGTACCTGGGCATGCAGGGTCAATTCTTCATACACAGTAGGCAATGTGCTTGTGGGAGAAGTGCATGTCAATGGGGAGCAACAGGGGTGAGGGCATATTTTTGCAAGCACCACTGCTGCTCCTAGTCTCAAAGGTCACATTTAATTTGAAAGAAGCCCAAGGAAAGCCTCCAGCCAGGTGGGAGGTTTGATGGGGGCTATGGAGCCATAGCTGAAGTGTGGCAAGTTGTGCAACTGCTTCTTCACTGTGTGATGGGAAGCAGATGTTGCCCAGACAGGGAGTCAGAAAGCCTGAAGGGGGGCTACAGTTCCCCTCCCATAAATGTGTCTTCCTCTGGCCCAAGCAGGACCAAACAGGCGAGCCTGTGCACACCTCTACTTCTAGCACTGCCATGTGTAGTCTTGGTTACAAGTCAGACTCCCATGCAGACAGAGCCAGGAGACATATCTTCTCAGTCTGGTATGGACACAGTTTAGTGTGTCCATGGGTCTCCTGGGGGTTCACCAGATTTTCGCCATCTGGGCCTAAAACCTCACACCGATCCCATGTTATAAAACCAGAACCTTAGGCAGCTGAGCTCCAAACCCATAGGAAACATCTCCCAAACCCAGCCTCCCCTGACCATCCCAGCGTCCAGCTTTGGCTCTTGGTGTTTTCCCACGGTGCCCGAGTGACCAGCTGAGTGCCACGCACCTCCTCTTGCCCCTGGGTAGAACTGGTGCCCCAAACAGCAGGTCCTTGTCCCCAGGATTGGGCCACAGCACACAAAACGCTGGGGTTGGATTTGGCTGGGAACATGAAGGTCAGTGATTCTGTTTTAATGTGTTTTTGTGTCATCATGCTGCCTCACCACCTCGAGAAAGTCTTGTCCCGAGCCACAACACATGTGCCTGGTCTTGCCTGTGGGGACAAAGGTGGGGGCTGGAAAAAAATCTCAGCACAAAAAAAAAAAGCAAAACCCAAACTTAAAGTGGTTTATTTTAGGATTTCCTGTCAGTGAATGTCTGCTGAAAACACAGGAGCAAGGACAGGCATTATTTTTGGCAGCGAGACCCCATTCAGAATACAAGGCCACCACAAGAACAGCGCTGCCGATGGGCTGGACTCTGGCTCCATGTGTTTTCGGCAGGGTTTCATCTTCCCTGGGCTGGGAAAAAGTGACTCTCGTCTTCCTCCCAGCATGGTTGAAGGCACCATCCTGGGTCTGGCTTTTCAACACCCCAGCACAGGATTTCACGGACCCTAGTAATTAGCAGTAATTGAGGCCGCCGAGCTTTCCTTGGCGCATAGCTTGTAGATGCTGTCATTTCCTGCCAACCGCCAGCGCTGGACAGCAGGTGGATGTCTTGGGGCCGGAGTACGGGCTGGTGTGCAAGCAGGGCTTAGAATCATCTAGGTCAGAAAAGACCTTTAAAATCATTGAATCCAACCAAGGTTTGTCTCCTCTTCCCCATCCTCCAGATGTGTAAATGTGGCACAGGAGGGTTCAGCAGAGACAAAAATGACTCTGCCAAATATACAAAAATGACTGCCAAAATCCTCCCCAACGGTGGCATCAGGCAGCCCGGGAGATACTAAGAGGGCTCATCTCTCCCTGGCACCATGGGTCCCCATTGCTTTTGCAAACCTGCTGTTTATAGCTGCTTTGGACCCAGCATCCAGTGTGCTGGGTGCTGTGCTCTTCTCCTGCAGGGCACACCAGCCTGCAGAGCTGGCTCCCATGTCTCTAGGACCCAGGTGAAATGCCTGACCACAAGCACTGGGGATGGAATGGCTGGCTTTTGGAGCACTGTGTGGGTTTCGCTGGCATCAGCTCTTCCAGGAGTGACCTGCTTCTCCCTTCTCTCCTACCAGCACATCAACAATGATCACATCCACGGGGAGAAGAAGGAGTTTGTCTGCCGCTGGCAGGACTGCACACGGGAGCAGAAGCCCTTCAAGGCTCAGTACATGTTGGTGGTGCACATGCGAAGGCACACCGGAGAAAAGCCACACAAGTGCACGGTGAGCTGGCAGGGACACATGGTGCATCTCACATTGGCGACTGGAACACTGGACTTTGGTGGTCACACATGTGTGTGCAGACACAGGCATGGTTTCAAGCAGAGCTCTCCCAGAGTACCTGCTGGTACCCAGCTCAGGACCAGTCCATCTCTCTGTGTCTGGGTTATAGCTACTTGCAGGTTACACCCTGGAGACAAGGCAAGGGATTGAGGACGGTGGTCAAAGTGTTAGTGGGCAAAACTGCATGTCCTTGGGCAAAATGGGTTCAGCTTTACCACAGAGATCTAGAGTGACTCAGGACAAGTCACTTAAGGTGGAAAACTGGACAGTTTAGTTGCTTATATCCAAGAATGAAATCCAGTAACCCCACACTGTGGGGAACCACCTAATCCTGGTCATGTCTAACTCAGCATCACCTGGTACTTCTGCTGGGGCTGCAAGTTTCCCTCACCCACATACCCAAGTGTGCACGCAAGCCTTGTTCCAGTCTGGGGAGCTGGGCCAACACCTTCTGCCTCTGCTCTCTTAATCCAGAGGTGAGATCAACACCTGGGTGCTTAAACCCCAAGAGGAGCTCAGTCCCCAGACGTTCTGCACGCAAGCAGCACTGTGCCTAGTGTTAAACATTGCCTGAGGAAGAGCATGGGGTGCTATTTTGTATCTCAGCCCTATGGGTATAGGTTCATCTAGCACATGGGAGAGCACAGCTCACCTCCTCCTCAACCTCGAGATACTAAAGCCCATATCTGCTCTCACACATGGAGTCTCTCACCGCATTGATGGCTGACAGAAATCAGCCAAGGATGCCTGATTGTGGGCACAAGAGTGAAGCAAGCTGTGGAGTTGGCTGTGGCCAACTGGCAGGAGAGGAGGGGTGTTCACCATCTCTTTCCACATATGCTTCAGCCCTTTTCCCTCGCAAAGGCCTATCCCTGTCTTTTGATATCCTTTGCTCCCTGCCTTCTCCCCCTGCCAGTTTTTCTTACTTTCTCCACCATCAGCATTAAGCTGTTCCTCTCCCCAGAGTGTCGGGGATGAGTCTCTCTTGCTGCTCGGCAGATGTCTGAGCCCTCCTCCCATATCTTCCTCCTTTTCTGCTCCATTAGTCACTTCCAGCTCTGCTCCCTCCCTGGCTCTGCCCCAGCTCCTGCTTACAAATATTAGGATATGTATGATTTGCTTGTTGCATGACTCCTTTATCAATCTTTAAGCCCTGTGTTCGTTTAATTTAGAGCATAAGCTTCCCAGGGCACAGGGCCATGTCCTTTGTTTTAATCTTCTAAAGCACTTTGCCCGGTTCTAGTGCTTTACCAATCTTCCTTAAAAGTATCAAGGAATATTGATCATTGATGTGCTACAAAGTGAGCAGGGAGGGAAAGTCTAGCCCTACCCTTGCAGGTAGAGGGACTCAGAAGACAAAAAGCAGCGGGAACTGCATCCTCTTCAGTGCTGTAATGGAGCAGGAGAAAGCACTGTTGCACAATCCTGCCTGTTTCAAGCCTTGGTTGTGTCGCACTCAAACAATGGCAAGGGTGTGCTTCTCAAGTCATCCCCTGCCTCCTGGAGAACTGCAGTCCCTCCATGTGCAATATGTCGCAGCAACTGTCCCCGAACTGGAGTACCACTGGATTCCAATTGCCTGGGATACACAGCAGCTCTGCAGACAGTGCCTTTCTGTGGTAGAGCATTCCTTGTCCAAGTCTGGCGGTGATTTTTCAAAGCTCCATTTGTTTCAGACAAGAAGTTTGTGGTGTACGTAAAGCTACAGATGAGCCCAGTTGCAGCCTGGGATTCAGTCGAGGATTATTGCAACAGATGACAGCCAGAACTCCCACTGACATAATCAAATCCACAAGTAAGAGTGGGAACAACCGCTTTGAACATGCATAGGCTGCTTTGCTCAGTTCTTATTTGAAAATGTTGCCTCAGTACTTTTGCTCTTAGTAAGTGCATTTTTGTGTCAGTATCCAGCAAAACCAGAATGGATGCATGAGTCGCCTCATGCTGAGTTCCCTTTGTTTTCCAGCAAGTGGAATGATGTATTTCAATAACTGTAAGCAACTTGAGTTGTAAAGGACTGTTTGCACAGGGCAAGAGAAGAAAGGGATATACTGTGCTATCTCAAAGTTGCGGCATGTTCTATGGGCCAAATGGACTAACAAAAGTTGTCTGAGGAAGGGGACTGGATCCATCCCACCCTGACAAAGCCGTGGAAGGAATCAGCTCTTGTGGTATGCTCCTATGTCCTTGAAGAGATCTGCATATGTCTAGAGTGCAGAGCAAGTTTGCCTTCTGTCCACCATCCCTATGCTAGACCTTAAAGGGAACTTAAGTAACTATGATTCTTTTCCAGCACAACAAAGTTATACAGGATCGGCCTGTGCCTATGTGGGCGGGGAGAAATTTAATGAAATACAACAAGGGCAAGTGTAGAGTCTTGCATCTGGGAAAGAACAACCCCATGTACCAGTGTAGGTTGGGGACTAAGCTGTTAGAAAGTAGCATAGGAGAAAGGGACCTGAGGGTCCTGGTGGACAGCAGGATGACCATGAGCCAGCAATGTGCCCTTGTGGCCAAGAAGGCCAATGGCATCCTGGGGTGTATTAGAAGGGGTGTGGTCAGTAGATCGAGAGAGGTTCCCCTCCCCCTCTACTCTGCCCTGGTGAGACCACATCTGGAATAGTGTGTCCAGTTCTGGGCCCCTCAGTTCAAGAAGGACAGGGAACTGCTTGAAAGAGTCCAGCGCAGAGCCACAGAGATGATTAAGGGGATGGAACATCTCCCTTAGGATGAAAGGCTGAGGGAGCTGGGTCTCTTTAGCTTGGAGAAGAGGAGACTGAGGGGGTCACCTCATCAATGTTTATAAATACATATAGGGTGAGTGTCTGGAGGATGGAGCCGGGCTCTTCTTGGTGATAGCCAATGACAGGACAAGGGGCAACAAGTGCAAGCTGGAGCATAGGAGGTTCTGCATTAACATAAGGAAAAATTTTTTCACTGTGAGGGTGACAGAGCACTGGAACAGGCTGCCCAGAGAGGTGGTAGATTCTCCTCCTCTGGAGACATTCAAAACCCGCCTGGACACATTCCTGTGTGATCTACTCTAGGTGGTCCTGCTCTGGCAGGGGGGTTGGACTGGGTGATCTTTCGAGGTCCCTTCCAACCCCCAATATTCTGTGATTCTGTGTGATTCTGTAATTCCTTATCCTGCAAGTCCTACGCCCATGGAGCACAAGACAGGTACCATTGCTATTGCGTGCAGCTGCCTTTGGTCTCTGCCCAAAAGGGCCAGATCTCTGGACACGTAGGAGCACTCAGCTGTCCACAGGGAAATCAGACACTGAGCTGTGGCATGATCTGTCCTGCTATGACACCAGCTTCTTCACTAGCCAAGAACAATGTGAAGTCCTGTACTGAACTTGCAGACATGTCTAAGTGACCTGACTAAAACACAACACCTTGTGGCTTGTGTACATTACAACAGGAGGGCCTGCTTGTTCAAGTTTAAAGTGTGTTTTAAGGTGCTTGCATAGGAAGTGCAGCATAGTCTTTTCAATGTTCCCAGCTGAACAGTGAGTGCAGCATTTATCTAGAATTTAGAAGGGAGCTTTACATTCCTTAAACCTTCTTCCAGTGTTTGTAAGTTCCCATTTGTTTCATCAAAGAGCATTTAAGACTGCCTCCTTGGTTTGAGGTGAAATCCTCCCATGCTGCAGACAGAGCAGGTGCAGGGAAAAGCCTCCAGCCCAGCCAGAGTGGACAGTGGCAGGACTTACATCACCTGAAGCCTCACCATGTCTCCCAAGATGCTCCTCGTTGTGTGGGCAGCTGGTTTCCTTCCAGGAGGAATGTTCCTGGCCTGTTTTGTCATCCAAAAGTCCATCTGTCTTCAAGGCTGAAAGTCTTGGTTTTTAAACTGGTAATGTCAGACATCCTGACCACAACATCCTCCAAGAGTAGACCCAAGCTGTAATTTGGGAAACTTCAAAGCTTGCTAGGTTTCTGCTGGTGTGTTAGAGAATGGTCTGGCTTTTCCAGCGCTGGTGCTAGTGAAGTTGCAAGGCTGGTCGAACTGTCAAGAAGCCATCAGTTCACTGGGTGGGGAGAAAAGGACCTCCGTTTCTGAGTGTGTTTAGCTGCAGAGGGATGGCAGGAGAGAGAGCACTGCAAGGAGTGGAGGGGTGTTCAACCCTGCGGGAAAAAAGAGTTTCTTGTTGAAATGTCAGGTGGGTACCCAACAGAGAGCAGCACCTTAAGTATGACTCACTGCTGAAACACTCAGCCTGCCTAGGGAAGTGAATTCTCCCAACAAAGTGTATCTTGTTCCTAACACACAAGCCCTTTAAAGGGAAGAAAAAAAGAAAGAATGAGAAACAGATGAGAAGGGTTTAAGCAGGAGGAAAATCAAATTTTTCTGGTTAATTTATCACTCTTCTTGTGTTTTTTTATTTTAGTTTGAGGGTTGCTCCAAAGCCTATTCCCGCCTGGAGAACTTAAAGACACACCTGAGGTCCCACACTGGAGAAAAACCCTATGTCTGTGAACACGAGGGCTGCAATAAAGCCTTTTCCAATGCCTCGGACAGAGCCAAGCACCAGAACAGGACACATTCCAATGAGGTAAGCCTGGGCTCACCGCAGCTCAACGGAGGGCTTTTTTTTAATTTTGCTGACAATAAACATACACGTTACATGCTGGACTCATGTAAAAAGAAACCTACTGTAATGAGAGGTTTTTCTTATTTTTTAATGGGATTTATTTTGCTGGAGAGCCAGACCACATTAGCTTTATATTTATGAAAGCCATGTTTGAAATCATAAACAGATGTTAAAGTATGCAAACTTTTTTATCGGCTTTGGAAATTAAAGCAAGTATTTTCCAAATTTATAATTTTGAATAGCACAAATAGGATTGTACAGTTGTGCATGTGGTGTTTAATATTACTGTGGAGCAGGCTTGCAGTAGTATAACAGCAACCCTGGATCCTGATGCTCTGGAAATAATACTCCCTCCATCGTTTGATGTACAATGATAGAGCACAATGCAACGCTTTGTTAACCTTGGCTAATTAAGACCCACTATTAGGAGCTGGGGAGCAGAGGAAATTGCCTTTATTGTAACGCATGTGATGGTCTGTTGCAATCAACCACGGCCGATGATTGAAATTTATATTACCACTAATTAGCTGACAGGGGAAGAAAAAACAACACGCTGAAGTTCTAATATTGTTTGCAGCCATGAAGAATTCAGTCTGTAGCCTAATTTGCAACAGTTAAATATAGACTATTGGAGAATGGAACACAATTGCCATGGATGACAGCTTTTTAAAGCGATGCTGTGTCTACAAAGGGCTTGTTGGGAGCATTTCTATCCCTGGCATGGTATCAGTCAGTGATAACCAAAGCTCTGTAGGTTTCAGAGATTCTGTTGGAGTCAGAGTAAGGACTCAAAGTCTAGGATGCACTTCCACGCTGTGTGATGCTGAGATGGACCCTGTGAATGACCTGGATCCCAGTGTTATTTGAATTGGTTTGGGTATGAACCCAAATATCAGGATTGTCCTTTGCCAGTGAGCCATTTCCCCAGCAGCACACAGGTTAAAATTAACCCGTATCCGCACTGGCACTGGGTAGTTTGGCGTTGATTTAAGGCTACACTGACCTTGAGGCCAGGAGGGACCAACAAGACAAACAACCTCCTGTCTGCTCAGCAATCTGCATTCCCAGTAACTGGTGTTTGGCTAAAACATCATTTGCTTTCTGTTAAAGCTTATTCCCCTAAAAGGTAGACAGTCACAATTTAATATCACATTTCAGGTATTAAAGATTGCTGGTTTTCCAGCCCTGGATGCTTTCTCTGCCTGCTTCCAGTGCTGGATCCAATGCCCTTTTCATTGTTGCTATTTCCACCTCATAACACTACAGTGTTAAGTCACTCTCCGTCTTGTTTCTCATAAGCTAAATAAGTCAATCAAGCCACTGAAGATTCCCATTACTGCAGCATTTTTTCCTGTCCTTAAATCAGTTTTGCATCTCTCTTCCATCCCTAAGGATTCTTGTGTGGATGGATCAAGGCTGCTGGTACAACTTTCAGTGCTGGATAAAGACTCACTCTGCCCAGTTTGTGCACACTGAAGCAGAGTGTGAGCTACTTTTTGCCCATAGATTACTTGAGGTCAGATCCCCAGAGCTTTTCCAAAATCCTTCCTAGGCATGCCAGAGTTGCCCTTCTGTTGGGCCAGCTGGTGTTCACACATGTGGAGTCTTGGCTTTGGCTGTGTTATTAAATGTCATTTGTTTGATGGGTTCAGTTTCCCAGGTGATCCAGATCAGGAGCTGCACTGGATCTGGGATGACTTCACTTTGTCTGAGCAGAGCTAAGACGCATTTGAAGGTCTCCTCCTTTGGGTTCGCATTGTGCAAGACAGTGAGGCTATAGGGCAGGACCATCCAACTCCTTGTCTATGGTGGACCCTGATCTAATATGCTGACACTTGACACAGGCTGCATCCAACAATACAAAGACTCAGATAATAGATAGAGATTTTATCCTCTGCTGTTGCTTCCCCTGGAGGATGCCAAAGCCTTCTCAGGTGCAGAAACAGTATAGACGCTAGTGGAGTATTTGTACCAGACCAGCTGAGTCTTACCACGGGAACTACATGACACTGCATGGTCTTAGATTTTGTGATCATGCTCACTCCTGAACTGTTGTTCAACCCTCCTTGATGCAATACAAGCACACCCCAAGCCTTATGGGAGATCTATAGGCTGCATATAATGACTCGCTAGGTCATATATTTGACACCCTCTTTTTGAGGAACATATCCTTTGCAACAGATGACATCCCTCATGGCAAAGCTCATTGCATTGGGCAGCAGGCCCAGGTGAGGGTCCTGCAACCAGCTGTTGCAGCACTGAGTCCTTAGTTCACAAAACCATGTGGATGCAAAGCAGGATTTTGTGGCTGTGAATATTTCCCATTACCCATTGGTAATTCTACTGTGGTTCCCAGCTACCTACTAAATATTTTCCTCTGCTTGCAGTGTTTACTTGGGATACACCACAGTTTCAGAGTTAGTCATCCATGTCTCCTCTAAGGGGTACGTTGCCGGCTCCCTGTATTTGTCTGTCATTCTGTGACAGGACGTAGGCGTATGGTCCAAACACGCTGAAGTTCAAGGGTGGGGGTATATTACCACACTGGTTTTTGTATGATTGTTGAAATGTCACAAACGCTATTTCATTTTAAACTTTCAGCGACTATGTGAATCACTTCAGGGGCTACCTTCAAAGTTACTTCTCAGGAAAGGACTTTCATCCCATGACCACTCTGCAGTGCATACACAAAAGGGTGGCATGAGTTCTTGGTCAGCCAAAAGCACAGAATGACATTTTCTCCAATTCAAGCTAAATAACGGTAAAATGCGGGAAACTCAGTTCTGCTGAGTGCTTGGGGAGTTCTCCAGTTCTCCCACCCTAAGAAGTATCATGCTGTATGTGTATGCGAGTAGGAAGGAGGCATCTGAGATATCTAAACTGTTGACTTCACTAGGGGATACACTGCATTAGATGTCAGAATCTAGATAATCCAAGTGATATATGAGGGCATGCCAACAAAACAGCAGTTGTGCTCCATTCAGTTGCAGGAGGTATGGCCTGATTAAGGGGATGGTTTTACCCCATTAGGGGGAGTGTCTGCTGTCCAAGCAACAGTGATCGTGTTACCCTAATTACTGGTGTCTGAAAAATCAGAACTATTGGGCCTAAAGGATCTTTGTAAAAAATCCTGTAACTGTTTTATGTAGGGTTTTTTAGCATGTGTGGTGGGGGTTCTGTTCTTTAGAATGGATTTTAATGGTAGCAATAATATTTCTATAATGCCTTATCCAAAAGGTTGCATGAGATTTATAAATAAACTATTTTATTTTTTGTGCTTTAGTTTACCCAGCTTTAAAATATATTAAATATTTATCACAGTGGGATGTTACAAGCATTTAGTTTGTTCAAGTGAAACAAGGATTTAGTTTGTCCAAGTGATGTGCCAAGATCAGTCAGGAAACATGTTTTTGAATAAAAAACAGACTTCCGGTGTTTTTCATGTGATGATGCTGGCTTTCTGCAAAGAATATATACTCCTTTGTATTTTTTCATTTAAGCTTCTGGACAAAATTACAAAACAGATTGAAAAAAAATAGGAGTGGTCATTTTGGTTAGCCTTCAAACAACATCTATCTGGTTTTTTTCATAGAACTATGCTAGTGCTTTGGCAGAAAAATACTTAGAGTATCTGTGAGGCTGAAAGAGGAACTTGTGATGAATTCAGACCTTCCAGCGCAGCAGCACCAGCTCAAACAACTGCGGTGCTAATACACTTTGGAATGGGAAACTCAATAAAAAAAAAAGTTAAAAGAAGAAAAGTACCTGTTTGCTGACTTCTGTTTTTCAGAAGCATGGCTTCAGCCTTGTTTTCCTGTGGCAATCAATGATTCATGAATTCGGGACTAGAGTGCTATCGTCTGAAAAAAACATTGCATGCCTGTGGTTTGTTTTGCACAATAACAGATTTCAAGGTGACAGGTGCTGGAGTGGTATGATAGATTGTGTAGGATGAATCCAGTCTGGCTTGGTTGCACTGGAATTCCATCAGCCAGAAGGTCTCAGACATTTTCCTGGTGTAGACCCCACCTTAGGAGAGAGAATGTGTTATGGCCAGTCCCCTGCATCACCTCCCTCCCATCTGTAATCAGGAAACATTCCTGTGGCCACCAGAGCAAATACATACATGGGAAAGTAATATTAGGAAAGTATTTCATGAATTCTTAGCTGTCTTTTAACCCAGAAACTGAAAACAAGGAGTTTAGCCAACATCAAATGACTGACCAGATCTGTGTGGATCAGCAGCAGCCCATATATCTCATCTCAGAGATCTAAGTCTTAAAGAATCCTGTGGAGCGTATGCTCCACATTTTGCTGCTGCCAGCCACTATGCTCATTGTATTTTCTTGGCCCATACACTGTACCTGGAATATTTGGGGTTGTTCTAAATATAACCCAAGATTTGCTTGTATTGACAGAAACCCTACGTCTGTAAAATCCCTGGCTGCACAAAGCGGTACACAGACCCTAGTTCCCTCAGGAAACACGTCAAGACTGTGCACGGGCCTGATGCCCATGTCACGAAGAAGCAGCGCAACGACGTTCACCCAAGGCCACCTCCGCTCAAGGAAAATGGGGACAATGAAGCAAGCGCCAAGCAGAGCAGCAAGGTTTTAGAGGAGAGTCCCGAGGCCAAGAGCACCATGAGGAGCATGGAGGATTGCTTACAAGTCAAAACGATAAAAACGGAGAATTCTGTGGTAAGAGCAGTTGCTCTTGGCAGAAATGACACAGCCCCTAATTTCTCCAATGCAATGGGGGCGTGAAGCATTTGCATGCCATTTACCTCTCCGGGCAATTGCCCTTCACCTGCCAACACCCTAGAGTTCAAGTCCAGAGATGGAACTCTGCAGGTCAGGGCACAGTCCAGTACATTTTGCACCTTCCTATCCAGCACCACAAATTCCCGCCCTTGTAGTCATGGGGGCCATGTGATGCCTCCCTGTGCTGTGCAGGTGGGTAAAACTCAGACTGTTGTGGTCAAATGAGCTTTACCTACCTCACCAATTTAAACTGAGCAAGGAGCATAGGGCACAGATTGATGAATGTTTCTTAAAGCAGAAGTCCTGGCTTAAGCAGTTCCTTTTCTCCTCCTCACCGCACCTTCACTGTTTTTCTTTCCAGGCTGCTGCTGCACAGCAGTTTTGCTGGCACAAGTCTGTTGTGGGCTGTCGGATGAAACCAGTGGGGATAGAAGTAGCTGTTTTATTTTTGTTGGGTATCTTAAAGCAAGTTCAGTTCCTTGGTCCTGTCCACTATGCACAGAAGCACAGAATCGCAGGAGTTGGCAGAGATGTCTTGAGATTGTCTAGTCCAAACTCCCTGCTCAAGCAAGATCAGCTAGAGGAGGTTGCTCAGGGGTGCATGAGTTCAATATACAACTCCCAGCTGCCACAGAAAATTGCAGTGGGACAATGGGTCAGGGGAGCAAAACCAGGAATAAACACGGGAGCAGTGCTGTGGCTTGCAGTCAGCCATGATCATGCTTTACAGCCCCATGAGCGGCTACCAGCTGAAACAAAGACCATTTATCAGCCTTCTGGCCATTACAACAGCTCCACAGTAGGCAGCAGTGTGGTCAATGGTGCTAACAAGGTACATACAGTGATGGGTTCAAACACATTCAAGCCTCTTCCATCCCATGCAGGGAGCCCACCTGCTTCTCAGCATACCACTGCTGGTGGAGGAAATGAAGCATTGCAACACACGCATCACTTTTGCCTTTTGATGTTTTTCTTCACCTTCATACCCAGAGTTCTGGTCTGCTGCATCAGCTTGGCATGGGGCAGAGCACAGGCTTGATACAGCAGAAAAGACCTTCACCTGCAAAGGAGAGTGTTCACATAGTCCCCAGACTTCTCACTGGAGCTTAAAGGACTTTGAGCTCCAAAATATATTTTTTCTTTATTTGAATCCAGGCTAAAAGGTTGTTATTCTCGTGAAACAACATGCCCTGGAGCTACAAAGATTTTTTAAAAAGGTTAAGGGATGTGTTGTTGGACAAATTACTAATGAGCAGCGTGTTTCAGTTAGGAAGGAATTGAGTATTTTCACATCCAAAGTGACTCTAATTGACTAAAGGAACAGTTTTACTGTGATGAGGCTCTCCATTGGGTTACAAAAACTG
The DNA here is from genome assembly GCF_034619465.1 of Leptosomus discolor. NCBI lineage: Eukaryota > Metazoa > Chordata > Aves > Leptosomiformes > Leptosomidae > Leptosomus > Leptosomus discolor. The sequence goes on along the minus strand of NC_141395.1, from coordinate 13,787,555 downwards.
AGTGTGAGAACCACTGGACAGAATGGCCTCTCTCCAATACTCTTCCTCCATGTGTTGTGTTGGGTTTTTTCTATGAAAACACAGACAAGATCATGGCTCCCCATCACATTTCTCCCAAATGTGTGGGGTTGTTTTCCTAGAGCTCTGTGCTCCCAGGGTTGCAGCCAAGCCATGTCACTGTCGGCAGAGCCACGGGTCAGATGTTCATCTCCACTCACCCCGTCCAGCGCTGCGTACTTCATTCGTGCACGTCTAATGGGCAGCATCTGACCTGGCAGGCTCACGTCCAATTCCTGTTTCGTGGTTAAGGTCAGGGCAGTGGGAGGGATGAGATGTTTCACTGGTTCACATCACTCCGAGGCCCCTTGTTTTGGCCCATCTTTGGGTCTCATCCCAAATCCATGGAGATGGGTGGGTGGGAAGTCTCTCCTAGGGGTTTTTAACTGGGCCCCCAAAGAGGGAAAGCAGGGACAACAGGGTATGGGAGAGGGGGAGGTCTTGGCAATTCGTGTTGTATTCTGCACTCCCTTCTTCTTCCTTTTACTAACATGGTCCTTTCTGTTAATGCTGTCTTTGTCCTAACAACCTGTTCTTTATTTCCACTTACCCTTCTTTCCTCTACCTTCCTAAGGACAGTCGGTACTAAGGTGAGCAAAGAAATTCTTTGTATTAAAATATCTGTATAAAGCATGGTCTTCTGCAGACCTCCTGTCTCCAGCTAACCCCCACCAGGCAGAGGTGTGCAGAGCCATGGGGAGGGACAGAGGATATTTGCTTGAGTGCAGAAAGGGGGTGTGCCCAAGGATTCCTTTTGCCGCCTTTCTCCCAGCATCGCAGTTTGACATTAAATTATGGGATTGCAATCTCTGTCATCCCAATTGATGGGCAATGAGGTCATCAGAGCCAGTCAGCCCTGCCTGTGAGGGCTGCTGCGGAGCAAAGTAAAACACTGCATCACCCTACACTCCCACCTTGGCCTGGGGCAAAGAATGTTGCCTTTTCAGCACTCCCATTTTTTGGTGGAGCATAGGCCTCGAGCAGAGAAGCAGAGAACCCAGGCATCCTGGTGGGTAGCAGCAACAGCTGCCTCAGAGCAAATTCACAGCACTTAGTGTCTGCTGCAAATAAACTACTCAATGTGAAATGCAACTCCTAATGTAAATAAAATATATATTTATTGTGCTTATCTGCCTTATCTGCAAGTGGGATTTTGCAAACAGTGAACCAGGTTTTTATCTGGCTGAGAAGTTTGTCAGCTAGCCTAATTATATGTTAGGGAATTTTAAAGACAAAAATACATTGTGTCTGAAATACTTAGGTCTTGATCCTAAGTTAGATAAGCCAGTGCTTGCTGCAATATACCTTGCACAACCAGGTAATGTGCTGCTTTTCTTCAATAAGCATCTGTCCTTAATCTTTTGGAGGAACAACATTTAGTTTCTCTCCATCCTCCAGTTGAACCCACCATAGGTTTTTCCAGCTGTGGGGTACTGCCCTTCCCACCTCCCCCAGGGAAAGTGCCCCTGCCCTCTGGTAAAGCTGAGATCCTGCAGCAGGGAAGAGTAACAAGAGAGGGGAGAGCCTGAGATAGGGCCAAACATGTGGAGCCTGCTGGGGATGTTGGGGTCCTTGTTTCTTTCCATCCATGTTTTCACCTGCCAAACTCCCTCTCTTTTCCTTCCCCAAGATGTGTCAGTCCAGTCCTGGTGGCCAGTCGTCGTGCAGCAGTGAGCCGTCACCCCTTGGCAGCACCAACAACAATGACAGTGGAGTAGAAATGAACATGCACAGTGGGGGAAGTCTGGGAGATCTGACAGCGTTGGATGACAACGCTCCTGTTGTGGACTCAACGGTCTCATCTGGTAATTCGGCAGTCAGCCTGCAGCTAAGGAAACACATGACGACGATGCAACGACTTGAACAGCTCAAGAAAGAGAAACTCAAGACAGTCAAAGATTCCTGCTCATGGGTGAGCCCGGCTCCACAAGCCAGAAATACCAAGCTGCCTCCCATCTCAGGAAATGGTAAGTCCTGGGCCTGGGCCAAGTCCTGTAGGAACCCTCCAGAGTTTGACTCTGGTTTCCTAACCAAGAGTCTGCCCTGGAGAACAATCATTTCTTACTGCCTCTAAGTCAGCCCTTGCTGGATAGAGATGTCAGGTAAAATAGAGAGCTTGGGTGTAACACAGCCATCTGCTGTGCCAGCCAGCAAAAATCTGGAGGTAGAATCCCAGATGCTCAGTGCTACAGAGCTATGAAAGGAGGCAGAGGTGTTGGTGTCCTTGTTTCTGTGCTTGCCAAGGACGCAGACACAGCTGTCCTCACCGTCCCAGTGGCAGCCACAAGACTGCTTGGGTTTGTTCCAGCAGTAACAATTCCCCAAGGGCTAATGTGCCTCCTGGGAGACTGCTGGAACACAGCAGCAATCCAGACGCCCTCAATCCCTCATCTTGCTCTGACAGACCTTTTGTCACTTGAGAGCTCCTGGCTATTGCCTACAGGTTCGTGTGCTAGTTTCCCACTGGCTGGGGATTCCTGATAAAGGTGTCTTTATGATTCCTTCAGTGCTCCTCTAACTTTGCCAAAAAATCCCAAGGCATAGGGCCTGGGTTATACTAAACCTCAGGGCTTAGTATATTGGAACTTCTTGGTTTACTCTGGGAAGACCCTTTGAGTGTCAATTTTAGGGCTCTTCAGCCTCCTATCCCTGACTGTTGTGCATCTGTCCCAGTGAGCAGCTGTGGTTGTAGCTATGTGCTGTCCCCGTGGCACTGTTCACACCAGTCCTACTTTTTTCCTACTAAGAGAAGCTCATGTGCAGGCACTTCCACAGCAGCTGAGTATCAGTGAGGTACACGCTGCAAAGACTCTGCAGCAGGGACTTCTTGTCTTGGGGTCTTTGGGCATGGCCACAGAGCTGGTGATGAAGCTTTGAATTCACTGGCAGCAAATTAAATTCACTGCCATCCCTTTAAAATATTTGGGGGTGGCTTTGTGTATCTGTATTCTGGCACAAAACACTACCAAGTGGAATTTCTCAGCTAACTAAACCTTTTCCTTCCCTGCAACCTTTCTCTTAGGCTCTATTCTAGAAAATAGTGGTGGTTCTTCTGCCACGCTGCCTAACCCCAGAATAATGGAGCTGTCTGTCAATGAGGTTACGATGCTGAACCAACTCAACGAGCGCCGTGATAGTACAACAAGCACCATCAGCTCCGCCTACACTGTCAGCCGCAGATCATCAGGGATCTCCCCGTACTTCTCCAGCCGACGCTCCAGCGAGGCTTCACAGCTCGGGCACCGTCCCAACAACACAAGCTCTGCCGACTCCTATGACCCGATTTCAACAGATGCCTCCCGTCGGTCGAGCGAGGCGAGCCAGTGCAGCGGGATGCCAGGTCTGCTGAACCTCACACCAGCTCAGCACTACAGGCTGAAAGCCAAGTACGCTGCTGCCACAGGGGGCCCTCCTCCAACTCCCCTGCCAAACATGGAGAGGATGACCCTGAAGAACAAGATCTCACTTATGGATGGACCAGATCCCACCTTGCCTTCCATCCGCCTCCCTCCAGGTCCCCGGCGTTGCAGCGATGGTAACACCTATGGCTACCCGTCAGCTGCGGCGTTTCCCCATGAGGTGCCAGGCAACTGCACGAGACGGGCGAGTGACCCAGTGAGGAGACCTGCCGGAGAACCCCAGGCCCTCCCGCGAGTTCACCGCTTCAACAGCACCAACAGCATGAACCCCTTCCATCCTCCCCACCCCACAGACAGGAGGAATTTCGGCCTCCAGAGCTATGGGCGCTCAGACGGGAACCTCCCCCGGCACACCTACTCACCCCGGCCACTGAGCATCAGTGAAAACGTCACCATGGAAGCCATGTCTGGGGAGGCAGAGGTGCCCGTTGGAGATGACGACATTATGCTACCAGATGACGTGGTGCAGTACATCAAATCCCAGAGCAATGGGGCAGTGGCCGAGAGCACTTCCATGGGGTACAGCAATGAGATGCAGAGCTTCCAGGGAAGCGGGAAGCTGCAGCCTCCAGCCTTGCCTGGCCAGCGCAGGATGGCAGTGGCTGAGGCGAGCATGAGCCACTTGGGACCCATGATGTCAGAGTGTCCCATGAGCTTTGATGCTTCCTCAGACATGAATAAAAATAACATGCCTGTCCAGTGGAATGAAGTCAGCTCGGGTACAGTTGATATCATGTCCAGTCAGTCAAAGCAGCAGTTTTCACAAGGGAACTTAGCTGTAGTCCAGCAGAAGCAGAACTTTGGTCAGTACCAGAACTACAACCAGCAGCAGATGCAGTTGCCAGAGAACAATATGAATGTAACACAGCAGAGCTTTATGCAAAGAAATGTGGGCATGGATGGACAGAGGTTAAACTGTATGCAGCTGCGGCAGCAGTCGATGGGCCTAGGCCCTGGTATGAACCCCGATCTGGGCTTACACGCAGGGTATAACCAACCTCATCAAATGCTGAGCCCCAATGCAATCAGTGGCAACCCAAATCAGATCTCTCCTTCTTGTAGCAACATGGCAGCAAAGTCTGGACCCCACATTCACCCTCAGCAAATGGACATGGCAACCGACCCTTCTTTAATGGTTGGCAGCAACAGCGAGCGCACGATGCTGGGCCAGGTCATGCATGAACCGAGTCAGCAGAACTACTCATCTCAGTCGACCCACCTGAACTTCCCCATGGCTCAGGAGGCCTTTCATCAGCCCATCATGACCTCCAATCAGCCCAACTTCGAGCCTCAGCAGAGCATGATGGGCTCAGCTGCACAGGTGTATCCACCAGGCATGGTCCAGCCTCGTCCTCCGCCCGAGCCGAGCCCGGCCAGCAGATCCCGAGGCCTCCGCACTGTCCAGCAGCTGGGCTACATGAGAACTCCCCACCCCACAAACACCATCAGCTCAGGCCAGGAGGCAGCAGAGGCCATGCATAAAAGAACCAGCGACATGTTGGCAGCACCAGCCCAGCAGTGCGCAGACGGCACAAGGGAAAATAATTTGATGTACTATTACGGTCAAATCCACATGTACGAACAGAACAGCAACTTCGATAATCACGCGGACTGTCGGGTCAGACAGCAGCAGTGTGCACTGAACAGCAAGCCAGCCGCTCTGCCTTCCCCGGGCGCGAACCAGGTGTCCAGCACGGTGGACTCGCAAGGTCTTGAGCCGCCCCAGATAGATTTTGATGCCATCATGGACGATGGGGACCATTCGAGCCTGATGTCGGGAACCCTGAGCCCCAGCATCCTGCAGAACCTCTCCCAGAACTCCTCTCGCCTCACAACTCCACGAAACTCTCTGACACTGCCCACCATACCTGCGGGAATAAGCAATATGGCAATAGGCGATATGAGCTCCATGCTAACCACGCTGGCGGAAGAGAGTAAATTTTTAAACATGATGTCATAACAGTAAAGCACAAGGCCTTAGTGCTATCCAAGGGGCTCTGCATGAAGCAGTTTTATGAATGTGCTTTTCAAAAATAATCTGTTTCAATAGAGTAGATTTTTTTTATAAGTATTAAATACATTAAAGGGATTCAAAATGAAATTTTTAAACAGTCTCTGTACAGAATGATGTAAACTATATCCAGGCAGATCAGCACCGCAAGGGTGCACCTCTAGTATTATTTTTTGGCTTGGTTTCCCAGAGCACTGAACAGTATCACCACCAAGCTAGGAGACAGCATGAGCGTGGTTAGAGATGAAACCCTCCCTCCCCAGCAGGCCTGTAAATAGCACTCCCCATCATTTTCCGTTAGTTACATTTGCAAAGAATTCCATTTTCAACCCGCCCCAAAAAGAAACAGGAGGATGCGGTTTTGATCAGAATAAAAGCCATACTATGTAATCTGCTCTGATGAGAGTAGGGTTTAGTTATGTCTCCAAACAAGCCCTCTGCCAGCAGTATTGTTTTATACCATAAATACCTTTATACCTTGCAAAGAGTGCTGATTCCAAACGGCTTCTCAGCAAAGTGCCTTACCATGCTTTCGTGTTAAGTAGCCAAGGCCTCTCTTACTTTAAAAATCAAATATAGTGTATTGCCAGAAGCGTATATAGAATGTACATTTATAAAAACATAGTGGTGTTTCTGAGAAAACATTGGAAAGACACATTGATGAGACACATAAAAGGTGAATGCACACTTTGATCAGATGTGTTTACAACGTGGTTTATATCATGCGCAGAGTGGAGCAGAGGCCTGGGAACAGCAATCACTGGGAAATAATCCCCCGTGGCAGGAAGGCGCTGGTGTGCAGACTGACACACATGCATAACTTTGCGTCCTCTGAGTGCAGTGACTTTCTGCGGGGGCCTCGCATGCATCTTTAATGTCAGATCTCTGAAGCATGCATTACCATATCCCTGTGCAGCTCTGCAATGGCTTCGCTTTTTGTTGGGTTTTCCATGCTGAGGTGCTCACATACAAAAGTGATGGTGATGGAGAGAGTTTTATGATCATTTCAGCCCAGTCTCCACTGTGGCAGCATTGTGGGAGCTGGTTTACCTGGCCAGGGTTCATCTGAGGAATATACTCCATGCAGGGCTCTGCCTGGGCTCCATGCACACAACAGGCACATGGCTGCACTGATGTGAGACCAAGCATGAGCTAATACACCCTGCCCCGCAAGCAGGTTTGTTGGCATGCACCCAGTCCTGCATTAACGTGTCCCACAGCTTTGGTCAGCATGAAAAGAGCTGCTGTATTCCACAAAATATACCGTGGACAAGCCGGGGCATTAGTTTGGCTAGTGCTTTGTGCTACAGTATATAGATCCTCTTTGTACCCAGCCTGCTTCAGTTCAGCACTGCACCTGCAGTCTACAGCATAGGCAAACATCTGGATAGTCTCAAAACAGGTATTTGAGTCAAAATGGTAGCTCGGTCAGTGAGAATGTCTTGGAAACGTAATTGGGGAAGAGGTGGGAGGAGCAGGGCCTCCTAAAGCCAAATCCTCCACCAAAATATAACTGCTTGTAATAATGATCAGCTGTTTCCAGGCTTGTCCCACCTGGCACTGAGGTCAATCTTAGTTGCACTATTTATTTTTGCTGTTGTTAGACAAAAGGGTAGAAGTAGTGGGGTGCACGTACTTGGGCAGGAGGCCTGCTTAACTTCTGACTGCGTTGGACGAGGACAACTCTCCTCTTCCTGCTCTCATAACATTAGATACTTTGTACCCTGTATGTTGAAGGGCAGGGGACAAGTGTGACATCCCCCCCCAGATTCTCAGTTTGACTGGACAAGCATCTGCAGAGCTTCACTCTCTTCTTTTCTGTCTCTCCTCCTCCCCCCCCCTCCCCGTATTGATGCGATGTTCTCACTTGCGTGTGACTCCGTCTCCTGCACGGGACAGGGACAGTGCTATAAAGGTGCTCTCTGGTGTCCCTGCTTTCCTTTTGCACAAACTGATGTCAGGCTCACCGTTCCTGGCATGACCGGGGCTGGCATGAAAATGGCACATGTTACCTCCAGGCAAACTTTGTGATATCAGATAGGCCGGCAGCCATGCTTGGCAGCGGTGGCTTAGGACAGTGCTGCTGCCAGATAGCCCCAGGTACAGCCGGTGCAGGGAGGTGCTGCTCAGTATCCTGCAATCTCACCCGTCCTCATCCCAAATGCAGAGGGTGCGCACAGGACTCTCACTCCTGCCCTACACACCTTGAGGCCCCTATGACTCCTGCTGATGCCCAGGGTGCATGAAGACAAGAAAGAAAAGCAAGGCGCCTGGCTGTTTATTTGTGTCTCCCATGAAAGTTGTGTTTAAAGGGAGTGTTTTATAGTCCGCTGTATATATTCTCCTGCAGTTACTGACCTTGACCTTGCCTTTGCATTTATGAAAAGAGGGCAGTACATGTTTTAGGACATTGTATGTTGTCCTGGACGCTTGGATTACAACTGGGCATCTCTTGTGCTGAGATGGATCAGGCTTTCGTGTGTCCTTCAACTGCTAATCTGATTTTTTCAACAGCTACATAGGGCAACGATGGCTACTGAGTCCCTCTTCACAGATATCTCATTAGCAAAGATCAAATACAAAAACAAAACCAAATCTTCAATGACTTGAGATTTCTCAGACCTTCCAGTGGTGGTCTTCCTTCATTTGCTGAAAAAGTATTATAGTAACCATTCCAGCACTGTATATATTATGTATAGAAGACATCATTACTAAAAGTACTGTAGGTGAATTGTTCTGTCAGATTTATATCTTAAGAACATTTTTAGCTGTTTTCTACATCATAAGAACAGAGGTAACATGCTGAACCTGTATATAAACTTTTTGTACATTAAAAAGTAATTTTTTTCATAATTCCTTGTGCCTGTTGTTGCATTATATTGGCAATGATTACTGGGCCTGGTCTGTCATTGCCACATCAACTCGGTCGGTAGGACTCTGGTGGTACTTAGGAACAGCTCATGAGGAGCTGGATGGGCCTGCTGTGTGAATCTCTGCATGGATGTGCAATGTCTTGCCTTGAAGAACTTCCAGTCACCAGTGGGACAGAGTGGCAGAAAGAGGCAGCAAGGCTGGGATGCTGCTACAAGCACAGCCATGCTGCTCAGTTGTCTTTCATTGGTCTCTTGGCAGAGGTGATTTGAAGAAAGGTGACGGTGCAACAGGGATAGCACAGGAGAAGAGCTCAGAGTAAGGGCTGGAGAAATTTGACAAGCGGAAGATTCATTGCAAAATAGCTTGTCGACCATCTTCGTCAGTGTCCAAAAGGAGACAGAAATAGGACCAACCAGCAGAGCTGTGATGGTCCATGACAGCAACAAGTTGAATATTGGGTTTGGAGAAAGGAGAAATTAGTCTGTCCACTATGTATGTGATGGGAAGCAATGATAGGATGAGCAACAGATGCATTGGTCATGATCCAGTTAGAGCCTGGTCCGGTGCACTGATGAGAAAGATAGCATTTGACTGTAGCAAGAGTTAGGTCAGCCACTCAAGAGACTGATATTCAACTTGATTTCATAAAAATGGGTTGGTGTGGACATGACTAGAGTTTAAGGGAGAGTGGGGAAGCTGTTCAGAGGTGATCCTCACAGGCACAGCAGTGAGTTTGGAATAAAGTCAGCTGTTGAGCAGAGCAGCTGGCCAGTGAATTATCCGTGACACTTGGTCCAAATGATCCGGCAGCTTCATGCAGAACCAACTGAAGGGGATGTCCTCATTTTCCTCCGTGCAGGATCCCTGCTGAGCTAATTGATATGATCAGGTAAGTGGACAAATCCTCACCCTATCATCAGGGTTCCCTCGTAGCCCTTGGCAAGAGATTGGCATATCACAAGATTTAATCTTTCCTGATTTAGACATATAGGATGGGGGTGAATTTTCCTCTGGAAGACATCTGTCACTCTTCTCATTGGTTACAGAGAGACCCCATGTAGCCAGCTTAGATTAGATACCTTCCCCAGTAGGGTGAGATGAATCCTATGCTCCTGTGAATCTTTTGCACAGATCTAGTCACCCTCAGCGTAGTCTGAGATTGAGCCAGTGAAGAAGTTGTTGATTAATGTGTTAATGATCCTCTTAGTCCACAAATTCATTGGATAAATATCACACCCCTCTGTACTGTCCAAGAACTACAGAAAAAAATATGCAGTAGTATTATTAAAAGGAAATTGTTCAGAGCTTTTCTATTGACAAAAGGCTTTGGAAACTCAGATCAGCTCCTACTGTTTTTCTACTTCAAACGCTCAAAGTGGGTTTCTAATCTAGATCAAATGCTGCTTTTAGCTGGTATTTCACTTCAGAGTTCGATCAGGGCACACCTCTGCCTGTGTAAGAACTTAAACTGGGCTAAGATTTCCTAAGAGCCCACCCGAGGTCAGGTACCAGCATGTGCATTTTTACTACCCAGCCATCCTGGAATAAACAGGGATCGAAAGGCTCATTGCTCCAATTGTAAGCAGGTAATAACCCTTCTGCAACTCATGTTGTTTGTAAGCCAGAGCTTGGAGTTTATACTACTGTGGCAGCTGCACAATATTCAATTAACCTTCTTTTTAATCAATCATATCCCTTATGAAAACAAACCATCCTAAAGCGGCAGATTCTGACCCTCTTTGTTGAGTATTAACCTCACTCCGCTCCCAAAATCAGTGAAAGCATAGGAGGAGTAAGATCGCGCCCTGGGTAAAACCATCACAGCTCTTTAATATTGCACTAATATCTCAGGTTTTCCTGGAGGGGAGAAAAGGCCCATAAAAGCTACTGTTGCTGGATCTGATTGCACTTACTGAGAATGGAGTCATTCCAACGTCTCTTTATTGCAGTGGTCTCAGTAGGGATGACATAGGAGCTCTTGTTCTTTACGAGCTGTTGGATCTACTTGGAAGAGCATACGTGTTGTAAATAAATGGTGTGTTTTATATTATTGGAAGGACAATTTATGACCAACCAAGGCCTCTTACAGACAGCTATTTAACTTGTGAGTAAAATGACCTAACACTTAAGAAATTTAAAAGCTACAAAACAACCTATGTTGTGGCCAATATACTTATTTCTCCTTGATTTATCCTTCATGTAAAACTTGAAATGGCTATATTAAATATGTTTTCTGTAGAAATAAAAAGAAAATTAAAAAAAAGAACAGAGTGATGCTTTCACACATGCTAAAGGTTTGTGACTACTGTAGCTTCCTCCAATTGCATTAGCACCTCTGATTCATTACAAAGGTCCCTTCCCTTCCCTATCTCCATTTTCCCTGCACTGGCCTGTCAGGCAGATAAGTTGGGGGCCTACCTGCTGTCAGCTTAGAAACTGTTGCTGCACTCAACTACAGTGCACTTGCTGGAAATGTCTCTCTTAAGTATCAAAGGCTTGCCAAAAGGCAAACTCTGTGGCTGCTATATCTGTCCATCACAGGTTATTTTGCCACCTTACCTTTACCATCATTTGTAGGGTGGGAGCAGCAGGCATGGCAACACACCCCAAAAGGCAGCTTCTGCACCAGGAAACAGGGCATGGGGCTATATAAGTCTTTGGTCTAGGTTGCTCTGGCTAGTTCGAACTCTTATTAAGTACAGCCTGGGCTAGTGTCCATAAAGAAAGGATGTTTAAGGAAGGACTTCAAAGCAGAAGCTTGGTCTGATGCTCTGAACATCTTCTAAAGGAATTTCTCTTTCCTTTTCCCTTTGTCTCTCCATTCGGTATACGGAAAACCTACAGATAAAGACAACCTTCAAAAATACCTCCTCTCTCCTCTGTCTTTATGCCTTTTCTGTTCATCTTCAGGAAGAACCCCAGAGTGCTCTGCCCATACAAGCATCCTCTCTGCCAGGGTTTGACAGACGGTTGCATTTTTTGACTCAGGAGCGTGAGGAACAGCTTTCCTGACACCTGCAGAGGGAATCATGCAGAAGAAGAGCACACATTTCACAGCTGGATGTTGGCCAAAGCACCAAGGTTCGTGCTACAGTGCAGTGGCAGTGGTTAAAATAGACCAAATGAAATGAGGAGGGCAGCAAGGAAGGAAGCAAAACTCTGGACAAAGCAGGGCTATTTTTTTTCATAGTTTTGTGTCTCCTACCTGCAAAATTTCAGGGGCTGTGAGGAGTTACTGGCCATGATGAAAGCAAAAGAAAGAAGTGGTGCTTATGTGGGTATGAGAGAGATTTATTTTTGAAGACTTTAGATCTGTAGGGACGAAGGGCTTTTTGGGGAAAAAAAAAGGCACTGTTTTTTGCTCTGTTACCTCTTTTGCCCACTACTCGGTTGACTGGTCGTGCAATCAGCCATCACCTAAAAAGGCAGTGTGACTGGTGGCAAAATGGTTGTGTGATATCTGGAGGGCTTCAGCCACCTGCTTGGATGGAAAGGACCGCAGCAGCGATGGCAACCAAAGAATACAGCTGGGTCTGATTCTCAGCAAGCTTGGAAAGGCGAAGCAGCCCCAGGCCTGGAGTCTGTAGGTGGGCTGCCCCACCCTTTGGCAACACCAGCATCCTGCCTTTGGCTGCAGACCTCGGAGCAAAGGCGCTCCCAGCCTCTGCAGCTCAGCCAAGCTGCAGGAAACAAACGTGCTTCTCCCTTTCTGCCCACTGTTATTGTAAGCAAGAACCTGGTAATCTCCAGGTGGCTTTATTGGCCCCATTTCCCAGCTGGCAAAGCAGCCCTCTCAGAAGGTACCTGCCTGCTGCACTTACCCATGACTGGCATCTGAGCAAAGTGTCTCAACTGACTGAAAAGTGATATATTAATTTTTTTTTTTTTTTGAGCAAAATGTCTTCATGCGAATCGTTTAACCTCTGTGTCACTCATCAATAATGACGATAAGTGAAATTCGATAGTGCTACATGAAATGCACAGAGGATTAAACATCACTCCAGGCACACCGAAAGTGGGCGGTGTTAGTGTATCTGGGAGATCTCAAGGAGGGGTGAGAAAATGAGTTTTGCTCTGCAGTCCAAGAGGCTGCACCCCTGTAATACCAGCACTGCCTGGGGAGGGTGCTCCAAATGGTGATCCTAATCGCTTCCTGCAGGCCAGTGAATTTCCCTTGTTAGGAGCCATCCAAGAACTGAACAGGTCTCGCCTTGCTTGTGGAGCTCTGAGGAAATGATCGCTTGTCTTAGCAATGTCAGGAGATTTGTCAGTGAATATGAAAAATGTTTTCAGGGAATAGAAACTGGGGCTGAGCCAACTGAAGGTTTCTGCTAAACTGAGGAAAAAAAAAAATAGATCCCAGCATTTCCATCACTAACTGGAAGGAAGTGGGAGCATTTTGAACAGATAGCAGTGGTCTAGGTGTTGAAAGTAGCAATGACACTGAAGTAGCTGAGAAGGCTTTTTTTAGAGACGAGAGCCAGCTTTATGGCCGTTGAACACTTCCAAAAAATGGCCTGTAATTGCCCAAATGAGAAGGGAAATTTAAAGTCTGATCCCATTCAAAAAACCTCCCCAAAATTTAACACATACTAATAGTACACCATGAAGTTTAGCCTAAAAAGCTCCCAAATCTAAACCTTGAATTTAGAAGAGCATGGGGCTGAGACGTGGCTTCTCAAGTAGTCTTGGGAAAGTGACACAAAAAGGATTTGCAGTTAAACCGTTACCAGTACACTACTTCATTAATGTTTAACTGTCATTTACAGTTAAAAAAAAAAAAAAAAAAAAAGAGCATGCAGAGAGCTGGGCTGGCTTCATCATGGGTTCCAGAAAAAGTCAAGTCTCCAAGGAGCTGTTTTCCACCCCTGCTTTTCCTACAAAGCTGTTCCACTGGTAAGAAGTTGGGATCGACCAGATCTCGCAAAAGATGAAGGTGTAAAATAAAGTCAGGGGCTAAGGGCCTTTTATATTAGCATCATCCCTTCTTATAACAGGAAAAACCACATTGTTAGTGTTGTTTAAAATTATTCCAGCTAACACACAAAGTATTGTACTGTGTTGCAATTAAACATCTTTCCCAGCCCTTATTTCAGTGCTGACACAAGGTACTTCAGGCAAAGCGCTGGTCCACAGATGTTTCATCAGAGTCAGCAGGGCTCAGAAATGGTTCATTTGGGAGCACAACTGGTGAACAAATGGCGTCTTTTCTCCCCTCAAAATAAACACCATAGATGGAGGGGAGGAGGTTTATTTTAAGATACTTCAAACACCTTTACTACTACTAAAAAGAGACATTGCCTTTTTTTAATAAAAATAACTGCAGAAGCATCAGGGGATTGCAGCTGTAAACTTTGTCTTGTGTATGTGCATCAGTGATCTCTATTAGATTAAACAAAACCTACTGAAATTAGGAAAAAATCCTCAAATGAACCAAACTGGGTATTATGACGAAAACCAAAGGTTCTCCTTGAGCATAAATAGTGCAAGTGAGGCAGCGTAATTTTTCTCATTAGCTATATCACCGCAGGGCCATCCTATCACATGTGAGGACACAAGGAGAGTGCTTTGGCTGTGTGAAGAGTGGAAAAATAGGTAAAATGTGGAAAGACCCTATTTTAACATTATATATTTAACATAGCATTATGAAGGAGGAAGGTGAGTATAAGGATGAGGGTAGAGGTCCAACCATTGAGATTCTCTGCCAACAGGACTGTTACCCTGAGGTCTCCACTGCCTTGGCAAATGGTCATCTCTTCCCATCTTCTCCAGGGTGGCCAGTAGCCCATGGAAGGTTGAGCTCATCCTACACTTTGTAGCTACCTTTCCTCTGCAGAGGCCTGCTGTTCATTCTGCCTGTTCCTTTCACCCTCTGTTCCTTGCGCTGATGCATCACTTTAATCTGACAAAACTTCTTCCCTGTCAGAAAAATCAGACCCCCCTCCAGGGGTTTTCTCACCACACCTTATCAGCTAGGAGCATTTCTCACACCAAGTCCATACAATTAAGCCAGGAAAGGTCTTGAGGCCCAAGCTGTGTGTTTCTTTTGGTGGTGGTGGTTTGGGTTGGTTGGTTTTTTTTGAGACACCAAATTTTGAGCCTAGACTCTCACAGCTAAAGAAAGCACAGAGACATGGCACTCACTGGCAAAACTAGCACTAAGGCTGAAACCTTGGCCAAGAAGTATCTCACTGACCTCAAAAAAGGATTTAGCTAATTCTGTCCTCAGAGGGATTTTTGCTGGAGGCAGACAAATGTAGCACCTTAGTTGAGCTGCAAGATGAGGCCATGTTGCTCTTTACCTAGGTGGGCCCAGCAGTATAGGAACCAAAACGCTCCTGTATACAAGCAGCAGCGATGAAGAAGGCATGAAGATGCTGATCCAGCATTGCGCGAGGAGACCAAAACATGGGCCTCCCCTGGTCGCAATTGCTCCATGCTCCTGGGGCCTCAGGGTGATTCCCCTGGGCAGGACATACCATTATTAAGGGAAACTTAACCTGGCCCCATGCCACTGCCAGCAACATGGGCTGCTTTCACTGGCCCGGTGGGGCAGTCACTGCTGATATTTGCAACTCCCAGCTGCAAGGCAGGAGTGGGACTGCTCATTACAAGCCAGTGCTGAAAGATGAGGGTCTGATCTAGTCAAAGCCACATGAACACACTGGTCTTTTTTGAAAACAATTTCTCAAATGCTCGGGCCTGAAAATTTGCTGTTTCAAATGACCTATTTGCTATTACAAGCTGCCTTATTTCAACTTCTGTCTCATAGAGCAACCTACTGCTTCCTTGGAGTGGGTTGGGGTTTTATGAGTTTTCCTACTGTATCTTGGAGCTGTTGTTCTGGGGTGTGGTTTTTTGGTTGTTTGTTTGTGGGTTTTTTTTTAATAAACTTGCATATAATATTGCTTTCCTTTCAGCTACAAGGGAAATAATAGCCTTTGTCCAACCTGGTCAACCAGCAATGGGAAAAGCACAAACCAACATAGTTTAGGTTCAGGGCCCAAACAACACCGGTTGGAGATGACACCAGTGGAGAAGTCAGAGCTTTCCTTCCATTTGTGCAGACTGCAGAAATCCAGCTTTACAACTCAGAACATGAAAGTTCTGTGAAGAACAATGTGACATCTATTGAGAAAAAAAGTATTTTATTTTTTACTGAAAGTTGTGGGAAACACAATCATGAGCATCACATGAAGTACAGCAGAAAGCAAAGAGGCAGAAGTAGGTCTGAGCTTAGTCACTCAGAAATGACAAGCTGCATCACCCAGGTAGGACAGACAACTGAAAGATCGCTGAGATGTACAGCACAACACATGACAGCAGGCTCCAACCACCTGCAGCCTTCGCAGGATGCTCAAGGTCACATACAATGAAGGACAGCTCAGTGTGTGCTCCCTGTGTCAGGAAGCAGGAGATGGAGCATGTCAGGGTATAGCCCAGTTATGTGGGAAATCTAAAAGACCATACAAACATATTGGAGGCACAATGGCTCTTTGGATAGGGTTTTCTGGCAGCCATGTGAGCTTCTTTTTTTGTTTTTCAATGTACAGGATGAGACAATGCTGGTACCATCAAGGCTTTAACCAAGAGGCAAATATCTCATTTAAAAGTTTATTTTAATGAAGTCACAATAAGGCCTCCAGCTGGAAAGGTTATTTATTAACCTCTTATTTACAAATTGAGCCCTGATTTGAAAATTAAGGCATTGTAATTTAATATTAACCCACATGTCAGAAAATAATGAGACAAACTACAGGGAAAATTGCATTCCATATTGCAAAAGACCCATTTTATTTATAATGACCAGGATTACAAGTCATGCCAACATTGATGGATCATACTTTAAAAATCTTGATAGCTCATTCATTTCTGTAATTATATTTATTACAAATTAAATAAGTTGCGGACACCCTTGATATACAAAGAGACAAAATTAATTTGTGAATCAGTATTAATCTGTCATCAAACTAAATGAACGCCCTTTCTGGCAGCCTACTGAATATAATGTACTGTACCAGACTTTCCGTGATCCTCGGGACATGAAAGCACTGGAAGTCCAAGCTGTTGAAGGAATATCTCTTCACTTGCATGTATGTCATTTTTCAGTATGGCTTTTAAAATCAAGAGATGAAACTGCAATAGAAAACTTTCTTGTCTAATTTCTGGAAATCAAAACAAATTCTCACATTTCTGTGAACCTGCAAGGGCTCTGTAGCCATGGACCTCAATGCAACCAAGCCCTGCAGCCAGCAAACTAACCCAGCAGTCATGGCTGCTATATGCCACCACTCAGGTCAGCAGCAAAATGCGATGTGCAGCTGTTTAGCACTTTTCCTGTGATCCCTACACCTAGATCACACTGTGGAAGCTGAAAAGGCTTGTACGTTACTGCTGTCCTTTCCTGACAACACAGGTCCTGAGGCCTTGGGGCAAAACCCTGCTGTGCGCTGTGGCAGCAGTGCAACGTCATTTGTGATTGATGTCAGCCTGAGCAACGTGGGTGAAGCTTGCTCCCCTCGGCTGAGGGAGAAGCGAAGGTGGCTGTTCAAATGTTCCTGGATGAGATTACAGACCCTAATGCTCAACAACTGCCACTATAGTTAGCCGAAACATGTGCCCATCTGCTCTGGGGTTTTGTGCCTGTGGACAAGGAGTTCTGCCAGCTTCAGGAGGACTCAGGCTTTCCTCCAAAGTGGTAAATTTGGAGGAGAGAAAAAAAGAAAAAGGCTCAGTGCTGCAGGCTTGAGCACATTGTCCCAGCGGACACAAGCAAAGTGCAGTAAGAGGGGTGGTGGCTCTGTGTCCCCTCACCACCAGCCTTCCCATCCCAGCATCATCCCCAGAGTCAGCACTGACAAGCTAATGGTCAGTCTGTTCCTCTCCTAAATAGTACATGACTCATCTAAGGCAGCAGAAGTTCTTGCTTGTCTCTTTGCAGAGCAGAAAATCATCCCTATGTTTACAGTTTTTTTATTTTTAAGTTTTTCACCAAATTTTCTTACTTTTTTCTTCTTTTCTTTTTATTTGCCTCCCCCAGAGATCTCCCAGAGGAAGGAGCACAAGCTCATCATCTCAGAGGCAAATTTTCAACTCTGGAAGGTTGGAGCCCATCCAAAATTGGCCAAAACATACTGAACTCCCCTGCCATAGCCTGCTGATCTCTCCGTCATTTAGCAGCTAGGATCAGCTAATAAAGTGCAAGATGTAGAAATGTCGTTTAGAGTTACCTACCCGTAACTAACTAACTTTGTAATGAATGAAAGGCCATTTCGAGCTGATGCCTTAAAGACTAACTTCATCTCCATAAAGAAAGAAATATGACTTGAACAGCGACAGCCCGCATGTAGCTTTAACAAACCCTCTTTGTGTTTCATTAGGAAAGACTGACACCAAATGAGTTGTGCGCTTGCGTCATCTTCACCTTATTTTGCTTTAATACTCATGACTCCACCTCAAAATACTCCTACAGATTTAGGTCTGCTTGCAGGGAGCTGGTGGGCCCCTTCTCTAGGAAACAGGGAGCTGGAAAGGTGTTTCTGAGCTAAAAAATTTCTCTTAGGTTAACTTCAGCTATAGAACAAGAACAGCACCTGGTTTAGTAATATAACAGTAACTAATTCTGACTATTCATAAAGGAAAACTCAGTCTTGCCAGAAGAAATGATTTACACTTCTTCGTATAACGGTGTTTTTCCATTCACCTTTTTTGGAGCATTTCCTTCAACAGACTTTAAGCCCATACATTACTATTTAAAGAGCCTAATTCAACCCAGGCAATAATGATCCATAAATATTCATGATTTTGTTTTAACATTAAAATAACATCTGTTTCAAAACATCTGCAATCTGTTTTCAATGCTTCAGTAACATTTAAATTAACTGTAACTAATACAATAAACCACTATTAGGGATAATGATAATGAAAGATGCCCTATTAAGAGAAATGAACAACATGGAATTGAATGAAAAACAAAATGAGGGGTGGAGGGGACAAGCTCAACAGTCAGATACCAAAGCTCCTTGGAACTTAAATTCAGCATTATGGGACAGTTTCCTGTGTGTAGGACTATTGTTTAAACATCTCAGCTGCTGTGTCACAGCTCCACTTGGGTCTTGTTCAAATTTCCACTGCTAGAGCAGTAATTTATAGAGCAGGCAGTGTGACTACTTTTAATGTGTGTGGGGGGGGCTCATTCTCCAGCTGAGGGGGCCCACAAAGTATTTCTTTGCTGGAAAAACCAGCTGCAGCATGCCCAGGGATCCCCCCAGCCAGATGTTGTTAATGAGCCCATTAACCTCCCTGTCCGCCAGCAGGACATCCCCGGTGAGTGGCAATGACACCCGGTGGCTGCGATCACGGGTGCTGCCATGCTCCAGGGCGTGGAGTTAACCAAAACTGGCTAACTTCCCCCAAAATAGGGCTATTGTTTTCTGCTATGAGTTCTCTTCTTTTTCACCCCGTGGCTGGGAGAGATGACATCATGCACATCTGCATATCGTTTCAAGGGTGAAGGTGAAGGTCGGTGCGTGGTGGTGCTAGGGCTGGGGAGGAAGGTTATCATCCTCTGCCAGCAGCTGCCAGTGGGCTGACACTTGGCACCAGCCTTTGCGAGACCCACACACACCTCGAGCCTGCAGCCCTGGCTGGAAAGTTTTACTTTCATGGAAAGAGTTGGTGGGTCATCAACCATAAATCAATTTGTTTAAAAATTATATTTAGGGGTTTTGTGGTTTGTTTGTGTTTTTTTAAGCCAGCCCTCTCTCTTTGCGTCTCCCACTCCCCAACAAAAATCGAGGAGTCATTTCTAATCTCCTGGATCAAACGCAAAAGGCCGGAGCAGCAAAAAGCAGGGATTATAACAGCTGGGTTTGCTCTTATCTGATGATTTCTTTAAAAAAAAACATTCTATGTTTAAAAACATTTTTTCAGTGAAAACACAGCCAGGATTTGCCACACATCTGTGCAACCTTGACGCAATAAGAGCAGCTGTTTATGCTGCCAGAGTGACACCTTTTTACCCAAAAACCCTCAAGCAATCTGAAGAAGCCATTGCATTGGTACAAATAGCCCCAGGAATAACCCCACGGCTGTTCATCCTCGTTGGTCCAATACTGCAACCCCGGCACAAACCCTGTGCCCTGGATATGCTCCCAGCCCCTGGCACCAAGCTGGACCAGATCCCGGCGGGCCACCACGGAGCCGTGCCTCTGCGCCTTTCCAGCAGTGACAGGAGCCTGTGGAAAGCAGAGCATAAATCCAAACCATTTAAAGTGTGATTAAGACTTCCCCTGATTACTGCTCTGCATGATATTGAATGCTTCGGCTGTTGGTGATTTATTGAAGTAATATATAATACGCTGCATTCAGTTAACAGTCCCCATCAAGCACAATCTAGCTGAATATATAAAAAAAAAAAAAAAGAGAGAGACAGAAAGACAGCATGCTCTAAGAGGAAATCTCCCTGGATTTAAGGGAAATTGAAATATGCACATGGTAATCTACGTCCAAAGCTTTTAGCACTTCAAAAAGTGCCAGTTGCTAATACCAGCGGCTAAAATCAGCGTTGTTTCCATGGCTAATGGTCCCAATGCCATCCTCACCCACTCCTTCCCTCCACCATTGACAACTGGCTCCTTCACTCAGGCTACTTGGAGGCAGACACTTGGCTTTTTGGTTTTTTAAGCTCTTAGGGGTTTTTTTTTTCAGTTTTATTCCAGAGTGAACTTGCAGTTTCAGGTTCTTTAGCAAAGGGGAGCTGTGCCACAGTGTTTTATGCATCACCACTCCACTAGTACCAAGCCAGAGCAGAGGAGGTGAAACTGATGGTAACTAACTTGAAAGGGAATAAACTGGGGCTGACATTCAAAAAAAAAAAAAAATAGAGAAAATAGCAATATAAGCACTCGATATAGTTTCAGCGCTTTTAATGCAGCAGTCTTAATAGCAGAAAAAGCTGTTAGTTATGCAGAGAAGAGGTTTATTTATTTTCATATATGATATTTGTTGTATTATCACTCCTTTAGAATCTGATTCAATGAGATACCTCCACAGTGAGCTAATTTTAAGGTGTCATCTTCAATTACCATGGATCTCAATCACTAGCCTTCCAAATGAGGTGGCTAGCTTAGAAATGATAAGATTATAAATCAAAAGTTTTGTTTGACTCTTGTTTTTGTTTCCCCTCCTTGAAGGCATAAGCATTGGAAATAACTTTTTAAAAGCAGCAACGATGAAAGCAGTTACTCTTACACAAGCACCCCTACTCCACCTGAGGCTTTCACAAAACCCAGATGCAATGTCCAGGAGTCACAAGCTTTTTCAGTGCACTACTCAAACTTCTCCAGCTCACCAAAAATGGCACCTGAAAGCACATATGGGGTTTGGTTTCTTTTCCTCAGTTTCTAAAACTTATGAAACTAGACCCGGTACCAGACCTGATACTGATGAAAAGGACTTTTCTTCAGCTCTGAAATTCTTGCATGAAAATCACAGAGTTGTTTTCTACAGCAGGTAGCTGACACAGAGTCAGTGCGTGGTGGACATCAGTGCCCATGTGCACTTCTCTTCCAGCAAATGCATAGTCCCGCAAACAAGGGAACATTCTTGGCATTGCCCTGGTTCAACTGGCAAAGAGCAAGACTTCAGCTCATGTCTTTAGTTATTCTTCATCCTTCCGGATGCTGGGCAGATGACCTCCATGGTGACTGTGAGGACACAGTCCCTGGAACAGAGTCCCTGCTGTCAGCTGAGATACCAAACACACTGCCACCTGCAGAATTGCAAGTCCTCTTTACACACACACCACAGACCAGGGATGCAGGCTTGGTCTGGCTGGGGATGTGGTACATGCATATTTGGGTGGGGGCTGGAGCACTCATTGAGCTCATGGAGATGCAAAGTTTGGCTGCTGAGTTCTAACATCTCTCAAGTACAGACTGACAAACAGATTTTATTTTTTTCCCCTGTAATTAATGTGGGTGCATTTTGATGGGAGCAGCAAAAGTGCAGCTCTGACCTGAGAGTTGGCACGTGCCAACTATTGAGGTCTTGGTCCAAGGTCCAGGAGCCCTAGAGCTTCTCCGGAAAATGTCTGCAGGAATATTTTAGCCTGGGCATCATATTTTCCCTTAATCTCACCCTCAGAAATGACATCATAATTTTAGCTGAAAATTTCCAAATAAAATTCAACACTAGGCACGGACCATTAAAAGTCTGGCAAAGTTGTAGACTGCCGGGTCTTCAAATGGAAAGACTCAGGCAGCCTTGCAGAGAGAGACAGAAGCCCCAGCTCTGCCGACGAGCTGCGATACCGCGCTCCTCCTGAAACCCAGAGAAGCGTCACCAGCCCAAAGCCTGGACATTATGAACCCCAGTATTGCAGCAGCAAAACTATTGCTATTTCTCAGCCCAATAAAGCAAAAAATGCATATGCAATAAATTGCCTTTTTTGGTTGTTTTTTCACAGTTTGATTATCCGTCATGATAAGACATTACTTAAAGCAGTGGTGACACTGTCTAATCATTCTTGTGAAATATAGACTTCTCTCTCCACTTCAGACAGAGCCGACATTAATACACATTTATGCAAAGCAGAGCTGGAGCTGTCAGGGGCTAATCTTTACAAGTATGATAAATGATGTTTATTTTCAGTGATGGAACGAAACACCCGGGCTGACAATAATTGTAATAAAAAGGACAGATCAACTTCTATAAAGTGATTGAATTACCAGTCTATTGCATTAATGCCTGATCTTGGCTCTGTCATAAACCTGCTTTAGGTTACCAACGACTGCACATTAGGAAGCATCCACCTTCAAACAGACACCCTGCCCTTGACCTGTGGGAATGTAGGGAAGTCACTGCTGGATGCAGGTTTCGGTCACTATTACTTTGTCTGCAGTAAAGTAATGTTTCCTCCTTTTTGCAGAAAAGTTGCAAAAGCTCAGCAGCTGCACACTTCTCCCTCCTCCACGCACACATAATGCCCAAGCTCCCATACTCAGGGACATCGATACTGAATTTGCTGCTCATGCCCGCAAAGCAGGTCAGATTCACCAACATCCACAAGGACCAGAACAAGGACTGTGGATTGCCAAAGCCCCCTTGAAAGCAAAAAAATGGAAAGGGGTTAACCTTCCCTACCTACCCTGCAAACAGCAGCATCCTGCACTGGACAGGGCATAATGCAGCCCAGAGCTGTGGAGAAAAAGAGGAGACGTGTCAGACCACTGGATCAAACACCCATGTCCCTTGTGCAGTCAGACCAGCCTCTGGCCCAGTAATGGGCAGGATACACCCTCCATAGCTCCAGCAACAACAAATGTTTAGGAAGTAGCTTTGGAGGACAGAGCTCCCTTCACCTTGATCTTTAGTTTTTCAGAGAAAGACATTTTGATAAAATGTGAGCTCCAGAGAGTCCATAATATGTCTTAGCTTTACCTGTTGGTTTTGCTGAGTGGGTGTTAACGCTAGATTTTCTGTGGTTGCCCTGGCTGTGACATGAAGGGGAAAGAAAAAAAAGGCACTTGAAGCCCTTGCCAGGCATCCCAGTGAGTGGGAGTACTCACAGGTAGCATGGAGACATACATGTTAAGCAAACCTAGCTAAGAGTGGGGCTTCTGCAGCTTTTCCAGGCTGCAGAGTAATTTACTCTAGATTCAGTATTCAGCCACAGCCCACCAAAAAATGAGCTAAACTAGGAGACATCATGCTGCCTGCCTGCTCTACAGCTCATCTTAGCATCCATGGTATGAGCAAAAACTGTCATAAATAAATGGATCAACCAATTGATTGGTAAGTAACTCTGTCACAGAAAGTAAAAACATTTTAAGTTTTCAGAATGGGACAGGTGTTGTGGGAAAAAAAAGGACAGACAGACAAACGGAACAAAAGATTGTGCAGTTATATCTGTGTATGTTTATACAAATGTTCACGCATCTATTGCCCTGTGTTTCTCTCCAACTAGGATTTCTGACATAAGACTAAAAACTGAATAGGAAATGTAAAAATGGGCCTCATCAATAATCCCTCACAGAAATAGAAGTGTTCTGGAAACATTTTGTTTCAGGTCAATTGAAACATTTGTTGGCATTTTTTTGATTATTTCTTTTACAGATTTTTCCATTCTATTACGTTTATAGTTAGTGTATATTTCATATCTCGCGTATTCCGTGTTTCTATTCCAGTCCAGATTTGTATAGTATTATTCTGTTTCAGAATTCATTTTGCATTATTTCATGTAAGAATTTGTACTATGGTATACATTAATGCATAGTGGTGCCAAAGAGCAATCATTTCAGACTGAAAACTTGAAATGTCCCATTCTGACAGCTGACTGCTATGAGTTTATTGAAATGAGTTATTTTGATTTTTTTCCCCTAAACTTAAGTTTGTCCGAATTGACACACTCCCATGGGATAGTTCTGGTTTAGCAGAGCAGTGTTTTCTGACAGCAGACATTAAGCAGGAAATTTTCAGCCTTTCTCAGTCATGTGTATTTGTCTGCACATGAGTGTGTGCAGTGCCAAGGGCAAGACCCCACAGGGACTAGGAGCTTGTGACCACAGCAGGCAGCAGGAGCTCTGATCACAGCCCAGATGATGGTTTCCAGCAGCCCTGGCTCCTGCCTGGCTGATGCTGGAAGGGTGGTGGTGCTCCTGAAGGCCTTAACAGAGAGAACCATGATTTTGAAGCGATACAAAGCAAGTAAACACAGTTGATCTAGAGAGTTGGCTGGCTTTATTGAAGAGCATCCCCTGCATCAATTCCTTCATTAAATAAACCTTATTTCCGCTGGATCTATCTGTTCTGCAGTCAGAAATGCAACAGACTAACCTGCAGTGTGGGTCCTGTGTGCAGACCTGGATCCACCTCATGTGAAGACAACAGATGTGGAAGGTTCCTAGGATGGTCCTTCAGCTGTGGGGAGAAAGGAAGAAGATAGGCAGGCAGCTGGACCTGCTCATTCAGCTGGGGCTGTGCGGAGGGCTGTGCCTCAAGGTTGGAGGCACTTCTGACCAATGGATCAGGCAAGACAGATACATAAGTGCAAATATCCCCTGTCCTACTACCGCAAAGGGCGATGAAATCTGCTAAACGCCCCCCCCCCCCCATGCCTTTGTCTCCCTCTCATTTCCTACTCTGAGCACTGAGATTGTCTAAATACTCCACTGTTTATTAAAAGGGGGATATGTGCATAGGATGTGCATGTCATAACGAGGGCAAAAACCCCCAAATTACATCATAGCGCAATTTTACACGTCACATAATGCTATATATTCTCCAGGGTGAACAATTGTCAGAGTGAAAATCAACCTCATTTGCAGCTAAAGATTTTTTTCCCCAGACAGCAGTGAGAAAAGATCCAGCACAAACTCCTGATCATCCAGCATTGCCTGTGTCTATGCTTTGATGGCAGAAGAGCTTGAGGGCTGAGTCAGAACAGCTATACCTGCTTCTGTCATGTTACACACATCAAAAAGACAAGCAGGGTCCCATTGTCCCATCAGCCGATAATGGCAGCAAGACGCTGGCATCCTCAAAGTATTGCTGACCTTAAATGTGCTGGAACTGGTGAGCCAGCCATGCAAAGTGCACGTTTAGCTAAAAGAAAAAAAAAGAAAAAAAAAAAAAGTTTTTGTAGTCATGTATTTGAGATTTTCCTCCAGCTGGCTTAGCTCAGTATTTCTGAATGCACTGAAGAGCACAGAGAAAGCCCTTGATGGACAAGGGTGGAGCAGCAGCCAGGCACGGGCAGAGCTTTGCAACAAAAGCAGCAACCCAGGTGGAGGTTGGGGCTAGAGAGTGGCCTTTCTTCCTGCCGTGCCCAGGTTCTGGCATTGCCACAGGGCAATGCTAGCTGGGGCACCCTCTCCTGCCCCTGGCTTCCCCATCCCTCCCATTCCTCTGGTGCAGGAACAGCCCTGGGCTGTCTGTCACCAGCATGGCTGCGTTTCCCTGCCCTCCTTGTAGGCCACCAGGATGCAAAACGAATATGAAGTGGCAAGAAAACTTGCGGTATTTTCAGAGAAAATTCCTGGCTTGCTTTCTTTGGGTACCAAAGCAGCCAGCCTGCATCCCTATGCTGCTCCTGGTAAGACAAGAGATAGGGCTAGCCTTACAAGCCTCCCTGGCACTTCCCAGGAGGAGGGCAGGGAAGCCTGAATACTTTAATTTCTAAAATAACTTGTTTACCATCATACCGGTAATGTTCTTACTTTTGTCTGTTTTGTTTATACCAGCAATCTGTCTCAAGGAAAACTAAAAACACCTTCTTATTTGGCAAGGGCAAAGACATCCTTCTTACCCAGACGTGTGGAAGGAGAAGAACAGAGCAAAAATCCAAGTAAAGCCCCTGAGTGGTGGGGGTTGATGACTGGGATGGCAGCAGGGATAACCTGGGGGCTACAGCATGCAGCACCCAACAGTTCCCAGCCTTGGTGTGGGGCAGCAAGAGCCACCACCGTCCTGGGGGCACTGACCTCCAAAACGCACGTCTCTAAAGTGGTGGCAAGCCCAAACAAAGCCTATGCAAGATGTTGGGCTCCTGGCATGAGCACCATCGGGAGCTGCTTGAAGGGTGATGGGGAGCAGAAGGACATGTGGGAAGAGGTAATGTGTTAGCAGTGGCCATCGATCTGGTCCCCTTAAACCACAGGACTAGGTCTCCAAACTCAGAGGGGGCCATATTTCAACACCAGGTGTTGGTGAAACGGGTTGTGGTCCCCAACACCCGCTCCAATCCCTCCAGCAGGAACTACTGCTCTCACAGCTCTGCCCAAAACAGCCTGACCCGCTCACACTCGGTATGTTACTGATCTGAAGAGACTTGGGTGGGTTTTTTCTGAGGGGAAGGAGGGGGCTATCGCATAAGTTGCTCCCTCAGCAGCGATGCAACGACCCTGAAAAAGGGAAAAGCAGGAGGAGGCAGAACACAGTTCTCATTCACTGGCACAGACCATGACCAAGGCATCTTACTGCAGCAAAGAGCAGCAGTGTGAGGCTGGGGGAGAGCAGGGCCAGGGTGTTGGGATATGGGTAGGTGTGCTCACAGGAGTTGCACAGTGCAGGGGTCAGGCATGGGGCTTTTGCTGGTACTGCCAGAGTGGGGAAAGAGTTTTCTGACACTTGAGAGCGTCAAAAGGCAGCACCATGATAAAAACTGTGCAAACAGCAGGAACATTTCTTTAATAAGTCTCCAGACAGATAAATCACAGCTTAAGGAGAGATTGCGGTGCTATTTATTAGTCATTTGTGCATGATTTGCTCACACCATTGGTAGTGGAATTTCTTTTTCGGGTATTTAATTTTCATCAGAAATGATTTGTGTGCTGCACAGCAGTTCATACTGACACCACCACCCTGCAGTGCACACGCACCTGTAACCAACCTCCTACAGACAGTTCCAGCCTCGAAGAAAAATGCTGACGATGACCTTCTAAAGGAAATGCCCCTGTGGTTAAATGCATCAGCTTTCACATGCATCTTTCTTATTTTTCGGAGCATAGCTGAGCAATACCCACCAGGTAGCATGTGGTCCTTTAAGCTGGATTCCTTATTTCTAGCCATTTCCACATCCCAGCTCCGCACTGGGAAAAAATAGGCTGGGTGGTAACGGGTGACAAGGCACAGAACGACAGAGTTAAAAAGCTGGTGTAAAGGAAAACAAACAGAAATCATTAAACATGCACAAATGACTTTTTAGAAGACTGAGTTAAATATCACCCCAATTTGTACCTGCTGTTACTCCAAGGGGTTAAGTCAAAGCTGAATTTTCCCCCTGTATCTAACATGCAGCAATACAATAGTGCAAGGACTAAAGTGACATTGCAGAAGCTCTACAGCAATTACTGCTGTACAGGAGAGATCTCACTCTTTCATGCTTCTCCAGAGCAAATATTGCCAGGTTTTGGAGAAAATTAGCTGTCTTTCAGAGATCTTCATTGCGGGACCTAATGGCTGGTTTGGCTGCATATTCATTGTTGGGCAATTTTTGCATTTCCACTAGCAAGAGGTAGCAAAGCAAGACCTTGCAGGATAGCCAGAAACTTTCAAGCTCTCCAGGACTAGCAACAGCAAAGGCTACCTACTTGGAAAAGTTTAACTTACGTACAAATTAAAAATTATCCCCATCTCTTGTTCTTCTGATAGTTCATTTCACTCAAATCCCCACTTACCAGAAGAAGTTGTAAACCAAAGAGTTTGGACTTTGGAAGCCATTATCTGAGAAGCATGAGGAACCCCTGACTAAGGCTCTGCCATTGTGTAAAATCCATTTTTTACCTTAATCAGGCACAAAGAGGAATTCAGCCCCTAGTCTACTCACTGCCCAAGTCCTTGAACTTGCAAGAAACACTAGCAGATGTTCATTAGTGCATTGGTAACTAGAGAATTGGAGGCACTTGTCGACTCTGTATGTGATGAATAAATGTTGGAAAGTTTCTGCTGGGGAAGAACACTTTTGGTTTGGGGCCAACTGGACACATTCAAAAAAAGTGTGTGAACGGCGGGGGAGTTATGGCCAGCAGTTCTGCTTTGTTGTTCCTATTATTATTAATTTTAATTGTAAGTGTGAGCTACCAAAAACCTGAGGGTATCTACCCCTTACATAAACATAACAAATAGCAAATATTTGGGTGAAATAACTGATTTTTCTGAGGTTTAATAAAGATTTGGCTGCTCATGGGTGCGCATATTATGCCCACCATAAACGCCTAGATGTCACAGTCATCTCACAGACCAAGAGCCAAGAAGAGCAGAGCTCACACAGGAGCACTGCAAGCATCAACATCACTTGAGGTTGCAACGTGCCTCCCAAACTCATCTTCAGGCAAGCATTTACCTGGCAAGTTCAAGATGTTTTCCTTCCCTGCAAATACCCCTCCAGATCCTGAGCCC
This sequence comes from Leptosomus discolor, assembly GCF_034619465.1. Lineage (NCBI taxonomy): Eukaryota > Metazoa > Chordata > Aves > Leptosomiformes > Leptosomidae > Leptosomus > Leptosomus discolor. Next base: position 13,759,295 of record NC_141395.1, on the reverse strand, counting down.
ACCATGAACCCCTCCAAAATCCAGCAAACATCTCCAACCCCTGGGTAGCTGTCACTCACACCAACTAGTCTCTCTTAAAAGGAAAGAGGTACTTTCTTTAGGATTAAACTATGTTGTGTGTTTCCCAGGCTGGCCTGGGACTACAAGAAAGGTACTACACTGCAGAGAAAACTCCTGAACTGCTCAAGAGAAGAAAGGCTTGATTGTGGAGAAATTGTTTCACTTTGAAAGACTCATATGTTTAACTTCTTGTTAAAGTAATTCAAAAATGCAACACTGGCCCAGTAGAAGAGAAGTCAATGCTTCTCCCAAGGCAGTTGTCTGGGCCAGAGCCTTCGCTGTATGTGGGAGTGAGCAGCTCTGTTCAGTCTGTTAGCAGAAAAATAATTGAAAGTGATCTGTTGGAAGCTGTCTCCATACACACAGGCATGCAGACACACACACACACACACACAGCTTTGATATGTGGGTCTGACTTAATTATAGCTGGCAAACACAAGGGTTAGATATGTTTGAGAACGATGCTTGACAAAACTATACTCTGCAAAGGAGAACTTGGTTTCCCAGAGAAAAATAAAGCAGACAGTGGTCACATCTGGATTTTTTCTCACTCTCACATCACACTGCATTTCCTGGTTAGAGCTCTGATCTCCCCAAGGGAGGCTTTTCTTGTGGTATTTCTAGCTGGGACTGGACACGCCACAAATCTCATGAGAAGGTCTTTCCTTCCAAGATTCATGAGCTGGAGGCTCATGAAGCACAGATAATTCAGGAAAGTGACCAACTGTGCGGACGCTTTCCAAGCTCCCAGCCTTTTGGGAGGTCCAGCAGTACTTGCAATGATATAGGGTCCCACCTCTCCCCCTTCGCACCAACAAGGACACTTGATGTTACAACTATCTGGAAAGTTCCTTACTTCAAAAAATTAAAAAGGGAAAAGAGAAGTCTCACTGTCAGAGCAGGCAGGCCTTAGAGGTCTGCCTGACTGCTTCAAGGTCACAAAGCCGCCTTCTCAAAACTGCTGCTCTAGTTGGTAATATGCCAGAGAGGGACACCCCAAAATCACCCAACTGCTGATTTCCATTTCCAGGGGACAGGGGCTTTCCTCCATGCTGGGAGGTGAGTAATGTCCAGCAGGAGCCTCAGACCTTCTTTTGCATGAAAAAAACCTCAAGCCAACCCAAGCCTTTCCCTCCAGTCAGTTCTGGGTCTAATCCATCTCCATAGCACACACCACAAAACCATCCAAGAAAAACAAAACTTCAGAGCCCTCTCCACCCTGGCTCATGCCCCTCTGTGCTTTGTCTCTGGGTTTTCTGAAAAGGTACAAAACAAGCACTTTGGAAGGCATTTAGCTGACTGTGGGACACCTAGGATCTTAGTCCTGCCTTGCCAGGGGTTTTGCTGCCTGACTCTGGGTAATCCACTTAATTGATCCGTGCCTCAGTTCCCTATCCATAAAAACAAGAGGGAGAGAGAGGTAACAGCATTTCCTGGCATCCCTGGGATGTCATGAAGATTAATGCATCAAGATTCTCCAAAGGAAAAGCAAGTTAGAAGGTCAATATAGCATGGAGAAGGTTTATTTATTCCATATTGCTCCTGTCCAAGGAAGATTTGAAGGTTAAAATTAAAGCAGAATGAATGCATCTCTTTCTGTGCACCAGAGGTGTGTGGACACATAGGAATGCTCTCAGGAATAGGAGGTCTGGAAACTATTGTGAAAACTGCAGTCAAGAAGTATAATCTACTGAACTCCCCCAAGGATCCTTTACTGCCAAACACTCAGTGATCTTCTCGTGGGCAGAGGCTGGTCGATGCTGAGTTCCCTGCTCTTTGACCCAAATGCAGAGCCTGGAGCCACGTAGTCTGAATAGGCTCAGCCACCAGGTGCCGAAAGCTGTCCCTCCTCTGCCTGGATCTATTGTGGCTTTAGGGTAGCTCACACTGAGCCCCCAGAACCCACCAAGCACCTCTGAAAAACCTTGGCACAAACCTCCTGCAGGGTTAGGATTAAAGACTCCTTTGCAATATAATCCCACTCCTGAAGCACACAAACCTCCTTCCTTCTACTTCATCATCATTCAAACCTGAAGGCTTGCAGCTCTGCCTCTCCTGGAGGAACTCTCACTCTAACAGTGTGTTTTGGCACAGTGTGCGTTGGCCAGGGTCACATCACATGGGGACTGTGGTATCGTATTTTAGCACAGGACAATGGGGCTTCCAGGACCTTTCCTTTTCACACGAGGCAGCTGCTGTTTAAGAAGCGTGGAGCCAGCTGGGAGCTGAACGCCCTCCAGTTCAGTCTGCAGCATCATGCTCCATGTTTATTTTTCTTCTGGACCCATGAGACACATATTCCTGAGAGAGGACCTTTCTCTCCAGGGAAGTTAATACTATGTATTCAGACCTCCTTCAACTGACAAAAAAAGCCTAAAATTCAGATCCACCATCTCCTGTGCTCTGCTAGGAAATGTCTACCATTATCATGAGCCTATCTGAAGAAAATTGAGCTATTTCTATTTAAGCACTCATCCTGGACATCCAAACGCAGGACACCTTGCCTCTGAAACCTCATACCATGAAAACAAGCACCTCAGGGCTGTAGGGACCATCCAAAGTAATTGCAGGTACTTCTTTTCAAACATATCACTGGTGCTTTCTCTCGGCTGGGTTAGACCTTCATCACACCCCATCCCAATCAAGGCTGTCATGCTTAGGAAGTTTACTGCATGGGAAACGTAGGCATCTGAGCCAGCATTACACATGCCAGAGCAGTGCTGGGGTCATGAGCACTCCAGGAGGACACCAGCCCTGCCTGCTCAGCTGCACAGCTCCCATTCATCCTGTTTGCCCAGAAGAGCTTCAGGGAGTCCCTGCTTTCATGCTATCACATGTTGCTCATCCATTTAGACTTCAGGTTATTCAAAGAAACAGAGCCAGTGCTTCCACCTTCCTCTGAATTATAGAAGTGTGCAAATATAAACCCAGGCACAACGTCTGAGTGACGGGCTCTTGACATACCCGCGGTCTGCAGCACCTGTCACTCTTCCTCCTTTGAAATATTATTTTAGATAGTGCAAAAAATTCCTAAGACCAGAGCCAGGGGAGAGCATGGGATGGTGAGGCTGGTGCTTCACACCCTGCCTGAGCTTCTCGCTGGGGTCTAGTTTTCAACTCCCTCAAAGGAGCCTGGCAAGCACAAACTAAAGCGAGCAGGGGCTAAAAATTCAAGACAGTATTTGGTCTATCAGGAGTCAAGGGTCCTGGGTGCTGACCCATGATTGTATGTGCCACTTTGCCCAGTCCCACTGAGCCTGAACCTCAAGGAAGATTTGGATGACAGGAAAGAGCACATGAAAGATGAGCGCGAGGGATACAGGACAGATCAGGAAATACTTATTTTTGAGTGCAGGTGCAGTAGTGGATTTCAGATCTGCAATAAACTACAGTGAAAAGGAAAAACACTGTTTTCCTGCCCAGGGTGTATTGCACAAGAAGTTAGGGGCACCAAATGCAGCAAAAAAGATTCAGGTTAGGCAGCTAGAAAATCTCTCCTTCTCTGGAGACATTCAAAACCCACATGGATGCATTCCTGTGTGATCAACTCTAGGTGGTCCTGCTCTGGCAGTGGGGTTGGACTAGGTGATCTTTCGAGGTCCCTTCCAACCCCTAACATGCTGTGATTCTGTGATAAGGGTAATTCAGACTGTGGGGAAGCTACAGAATTTCCCCTATTAGAGACCTTTAAGAACAGGTCAGCTGAATAAACATGTCAGGCAGGAGGCAGGTGCATTTGATCCTGACTTCAGGTGTGAATTCTTCAGGCCCCTGCCACTCCTCTGATCTTACAGGGTGCGTTGAAGCAGCCCAGGCACACCAGTCACCTGGGGCTGCTGTGAATCCCAGCCCTGGGTTGTCACTGGGAATACTGAAGATCTCAATGGGAAACATCACCCTCTCGAGGTGGCAGGGCTCCTCCGACCAGCCTGCTCGTCTCTCCACCCAGGCTGGGTATGAATCCTACCTTGGAATAAGTCACATGCACCTGATTAAAATTGCTTCCAATGCAGATGCATTTGACTTGTGGGAGGGGAAGAAAGGGGAGATACAGGGAGTTAACATCAGTAAAAAACCACTAAATATGCTGATGCATGGTAAGCAGACAGCACGGACATCGAGCGAAGCTCACCAGCTCCTTGATGGGCTGCAGCGGTGCTAGGCCCCCTTGCAATCAGCATGAACGCTTTCTCCCTCCACCTCTGTTTCTTTTTAATAGATACAGCCCATTTCAAACTGTATTTCCTAAGACCAATCAGTAAAGGGTCATAAAACACCCACAGGTGTCAAAACAAATGTGCTGCCTGTGCCTGGTGCAGGCAGGGACAGTGGCTGGTGGTGAGTGCGACCTGGGCTTGCTGGGCTGCTGGCACCTGCACCCTGCCCGCTCCCTGCCTCCACATGCCTTGCCTCTCCCTCAGCACTCTGCAGCAGCACCCCTGGTTTGTTTGGGTCTGCTAGAGTCTCGGCTAAAACAGAGGTCTTTAGATTTATATGACTCCCCTTCCCTTGGGCTCAGCTGGGATGAGCAGGAGGATTTTCAGCCAAGCTCTTCTCTACCACCTAGTGGGAAACCAGATTTTTTCCCACCATGGCAAGGATGGTGCTGAGCGGGATTGCTTGCGTGACGCCGGGACAAGCCCTTTGCAGCCCATCTGTCCATACCCACCAGGGACACCCCAATGGCCCCCAAAAGCCAGAGCAGCACTGGGGCAATGGGTTGCCTCCTGCATCTTAGCAGCACCCTGGCTTAGGTGTCAGCAAGGCATGGTTGGGAGAAGTTGTCCCCTCCAGCACTCACTATTTCTACTAGAAATAGGGACTATCCAAGCCTATTTTCTGGTCAATCACCAAGCAAAAGGGCACCTAATTTTGCAGCATCTCAATGCCTCTCAATGCAGCAGCAGCCCCCCAAAAAAGCTGAATTTCCCACTTGTGCATAAATTCTCCATGTTTTCCTGCCTCCGACCAATCCAGCCAAGGTCTGGGCATGACCCATGTTGTCCCAAGCTGCCCGCAGCCTTGGGAGCTGTGATGGCCGCGCAGCACCTGAGCACTGGCCATCAGCGTCGAGCCCTTTGGCAGCTCTCGGAGGAGCAGGGCTCTGGCCAAACTCCGGCGCAGGTAATTGCAGTCTGCGTACTTAAATTCCCCCTGCAGATACAGCCGCCTTAATTTCCTGTCCTAAACTGTAGGGCAGTGTTGCAGGGTGTTGTTAAACAGCTGCCATGCGCTACCCAGAGGGGCTTGTATTTCAGCGGTGGGTGGGTTCGGCACGCTTCATCTACAGTGAGAAAACAGGCAAGGAGCACACTGGGCTAGGCTGTTGCTTGCCTCCCTGCTTCCCTGGCACAGTTTAAGCATCGCCGGTTCTCCATGCTCTTTCTCACACAGCCAAAATCTGGACACCCCCTTCCCCTTGCCTAGTAAGCAAGCACCAATGGGGAAAGCTGATTTTTCCTCCAACTGCTGCTGAAATGGAGAGTTCAAAGGGTTAATGGTGTGGCCGCCAAGGGGTGGTTCTTCTTGCAAACTGGAGACCCCTGTGAATTTTATGGGGAGGGCTGGTGGGGGTGGAGGGACGGGGCGGGGGAAGAGAATTTGCTTTATGGCTTTGACAGGAACTCCCATCATGGTATAATTATGGAAGTGAGAAGTCTGCATGTAATGAAGACCATATGCTGTGTTAAAACACACATGCACAAATATTAGGTCCCTGTGAGGCCTGCGGGGGAGCTGGCAGGGGGGATCAGGAAGGGGTGGTGGACCCAGCCCTCACCCCAAAGCTCCTCACAACTTTTCCAGCCTGGCCATAGCCAGGGCAGAGGGGATGCAGGGCAGCTGCAGAACACAGTGCAGCCAAACACAGACAGTTTGGGGTGAGAAACATCCAGTTTAAACAACATATTGAGCGGAAGGAAGTACCTCAATGCCCAAAAAAAGGACTTTTTACCCTGCATAGCTGCAGACAGCCCCTGAGAGCAGGGTCTTCAGCAGCAGTTTTTCTCCAGGTCCCACTACAATTTTTCCCTTTTCTTTCAAACTATGCCCTTGCTGCTCTTCCCTCGCTGGAAAACATCTGCACACAGCTGCCTGTGGAGGCGACCAGCCCGCCTCCTCGCCCAATCCAGCTGCACCAGCAGGAGCCACGCGACATCTCCAAGCAGCTCCTGGGCTGGGGAAGATGACTTCGGCAAGCGACAGGGCCACCCAGCTGGTGTTTGAAGTCCCCATGCCGTCCTTCCATCACCCCGCCTGTTCTTTATAATGTGAAGCTTTCTTGGCTATGGCATATCCATCTCTCCTTTCTGGGTCTCACATGTCTTCTGCTTCACATCTCCCACTCATTCTCTTTATGGGTCCTTTTGGCTTCTTTGAGGCTCTCCCTCTCCAGGACTGTCTTCTTCCCAGATCACTTTCTGGGTCTGTCACCCTGCAAGTCCTTGTGACACCCACACTCCCTCACCCTCATGCCTACTCTGCCAGCCCACTAGCACACTCAGCTATCCACGGCATCTCTTAGGGACCCATTCTCCGTATTAACCTTCATAGGGATGGGCATGAGCTATCCATCATCTGTCTTAAACCCACTTACAATGTACACCCCCACAAATTTGTCCATCCTTTTCCCCACTGACAGGACAGACCCTGATCTGGAGCAGATGATCGTGTTTTTCCCCACTCCAGACCAATTTCTCCCCATTGATGGTGCCTTAGCTGGGAGCCCCTGCTTGAGCTGCCTGGCACAGACCCATTTTTCTATTCCAACTATTTTGCCAGCAACAAGGGAGCTCTTGCTGTTGTGTACCAGGGCTGGAGGTGAGAGCTGTGCAGGAGTTACTACAGGCTGCAATGCTGCTCTCCTTGCCAAGCAGCACCAAGAGTGTTCAGCTGCAGGGCTGGGGTCAGCAGGGGAATGCAAGTGTATGGGAAAGCAAAACTGATTAGCTCAACATAAGCTTTCCTGGTATCTACGGGGTGAAAAATGCATCCCTGTTGCCTCTCTGAGAGGTAGAAAAGAGAGGTAACAAGAAAAATCCCATTGCCTGGGGAAGAACTACTAGATGCAACAGTGGATCATTCCAACTGGTTTCACTGGGACTGGAAAGGTGCAGGAGAGAAGAGCCCATAAATAATATCTGCCTTATCTTTCATACAGCTCCATATAAAACACTCTTTTTGTTCATTTGTACATACACCATTTTGTGTCCTCTTAAAAAAACTAACTGCTTTCCACCACCCAAAGCTGCTGCTGTAGATTCACTACAGACATGGGGTTTGGGAGCACGACTCCCATAGCATTGGTGGCATTAGAAGAGGGTTATCCACTCCAGAGGGAGAGAGACCACGTTTCCCAGGCATAGAAAGGGGATCCACCAAGAGTACAGCATAGAAAGTTCCTGGATGAACGCTGCTGCCAAATGCATGCTCATTTTAGGATTTATCTGTCCTCCCTGCTGTAACGGTGTATGTTCCTCCCACTCATTTCCCATCTGCATCTGCTCTCAGGCAAAGCAACAATGAGCATTCGGAGTTGGGAGAAAAAAATTTAATTGTTTCTCTAACTAAAAGTATCCCTCACCACAGTGGCTTAAAGATACTAACACTCAGGGCTCTTCCTCCCTAACACTCACTACCCACACACTGCAAACCCTCCCCGCCGCTGCCTCCACACCTGATAAGAAACAGAGACATCCCTGGATGGGCCCATCCAGCCCAGCTGTGATGCAGTGAATTTTCCAAGGCTCCTGCAAACTTTTACAGCCGTTTTTACAGGGGAGAGCTGTCACACAGAGGTAAATCACAGGTGCAGTACAAGTGGCCTTCCTCCACCAGGGACAGCAGGGTGAGAAGTGACCTCTTCTTTTCCTGGTGTCTGCTGCGATCCGTGATTCCCGTCATGCACAGTGTGTCATTTCCCATGAGTACCTGCTTGTTTCTGCCATCTGCCATGATTTATAGAAAATGGGCAGTGATTAATAGCCCAGTCAATGCTGAGTGAAGCCATTTTCTTTCATTTACCTGCTCCCTGACCTCCCCGCACAGTCCCAGACAGGGGCTGGGAAAGTGTATTAATCATGCGCTTAAAAAATATTTAAAAGGGGAGATTGGCCAGGCGCTCAGTGGTATTCATGGAGTCATTTTCTACAGAGGGTGCAAGCTAATTGCCAGATAAAACAAATGGGCTGTTAGAAATGGAAATGAGTCATTTGGAGGTACTCAATATTTGGTCCTTGAGTGATGCCCAAAACCCACCTGGGACCAAGCCCAGTGGTGGCCATGGCTCTGACACAAAGGATGGGGTACAGCGCACCAACCTGAAGTGCAGTCATGGTGCTAAGAGGTCTCTGTCACCAGAGAGGTCTGTGCTCCCACTGTACCATGATGGTGGCACTGGGGCAGGGTGCAGCAGGAGTGCCAGCGGGCTTGTCTCAGGCTAAAGCCCACCTGAAGAGATCCTGCAACAGGGGAAGGGTATTTGGGGAAAAGACCTTGACTTCCTATGACACAAGCTGCATTTCCAGAGCATTTGAAAGCATTTGGTCCCTGTCTGGACCAACAGTATGAACAGTTAGAAGTGCTCCAGTCCACCTCCCCAGACACAAGCTGAGCTCTCCACACCAGTTTTACCATCTCAGAGCAGCAGGACTGGCCCTGGGGCTCCTCATCCCCCAGAAGGTCCAGATAACTTTGTGGGTATAAGCATCAGCATCTTCCACTTCCCCAGTCCTGGGAGAGGAACCCCTGTTCATCTCTGCCCTCTGTGGCACAGAGCCATGATGCCATCCTCTAGAGTGGCACCCCCCTTTGCTTCAGCTCAAATCTGACATTTCTTTTCCTCGTGCTACAGCCCTGGGGCAGCATCACGTGCACCGTGTCCTGTACGGCTCTGCGTGGCCTCCCAGAAAATGCCACTCTGACGTGGGCCCCTAAGGACAGCCGGGGTTGATAGCAATAAAACGAAAATCCCCTGTCAAGCCAAACAAAATTATTGAGTTACTCTCACCCGCCAGAGACCAAAGCTTTGTTGACAACTTAATTAACTGTGTTTGTAATGAATTTTTGGCCACATGCAACAGACTAATTATCAAAGCAAACCTTAATCTCTTTCTAGGCACATCAAAGTATTGAGAGCACAAAATATTTACATGAGTCTCAGATAAAATTCTTTGCACTAATTCTAACATAATTAAAATTATGTTGGGGCTAAGGTAATTATGCAAGGTGCTTATATGGCATAACAATGTAATACAAGCCTGTGCTTTTTTTTCAAGTGTAGTCAATCAGCAAAGTCCTTAAATGTGTGTAACTTCTATTAAGTGCACTTTCAAACAAGAGGAAACAGCACCACTTTTAAGCTCAGTTAAGATATTTAAAACTGCCTACTAAGGCCAGATTTGAGATAAGCACCTTTATTATTTGTATTATCTGTGCTTTTCCCAGCAATAACTAGACATGAATAAAATTGGCGAGTTTTCAATGGCCAATGCGCCATTTTCAACTGCCTCTATGCAACCAGTGATGGTTTTCTTTTTGTTTCCTTCAAAGTGTTGATGTGAATTTGATGGCTGAGAGGTGGAGAGGACTGTGTCAACATATCCTTTCCTAAGGGATGTCCCTCCCAAGAAAACGGCTCGTGATAGGGAGAGAGAGAAGAGTAGGAGAGGGGAAAGTCACCCACTTTCTTCCTGGGGTGAGCTGCGGCAGGACAACTATTTGCTCCGGAGGAGGAACACTGTGATGCAAGGCTGACATGTCTACCACAGGACACATCCCAAAAGCCCCAGAGAGCAAAGAGGGTCAGAGACCATCCCTGTTAGTTTCAACTTCTCTGCCCAGCCCTGCACAACTCTCCGTTCCAGCTGTCCCTGTGGCTGTAGGGACCCTCTGGCCACAGCAAGCTCCACCTCGGCTGCACATACCACCGAAGAGCTGCCTACAGTGCTCCAGCTAACCCTGGGCAAGAGAAAAATACCAAAAGGCAAGGTCATTCCCAGGTCCCACCTGCCATCTGCACCAGGAGTCACTTCTGCTGTCACAAGGTGACCTACTTTCAGGGAACAGGTCCTGGAGATGTCACCCTGCATCCCCTACCATGTCCTCCTGTCCCTGGGACTGGCACACCTGTGCTGCGGTGACCCAGGGCCTCATGGTGCAGGCCATGTGGAGAGTCTGTGATGACCCAGAAAATCCTTCAACTGATGAGCTGAGACGGCAAGTTGTCTGGCTGAAAAAAAAAAAAATTGCCTTAGATCTGCATCACTGAACTGCAGAGACAGCTCCAGAGGTCCCTGGCTTTCTCCATCCTTAATGTAAGACCAAATGTGCTTGTGCTTGTCTGCCTGATGGTCTGACCTCTCAGGGTGAGCCTCCAGCACTGGAGGTGGACACCTTGACCCTCCATGCTGGCACTCCCGTTAGAAAGTTTTTAACAATTCCTCACTGGTATTTGAGTTTCATGTCCTGCCTACCAGTGGTGGGCAGAGCTGGAAACCTCTATGGGTGCAGCAGCCTCATTCCTCCCAAGATGCCCATCCAGTGCCTGACACCCATCCCAATCTGCAACAAGGAGGGGCCCCTCAGTGTGGGCTGTACTAGGCTGGAGCTTTCAGCAGCTGTTAAAACTACCCCTTCTTACCAAAACACAGAGCTGAGCTCCCTCCTCACCCACCATGCCAGGTACACCAGCAGCAAGGCCACAGGGTCTTGTGCTGCACCACTGTACAGTGCCTGCAGCTGTGAGGAGCACCCAGTCCCAACACCATCCCTGCCACAGATTCCAGGGCATATGTTCTTGTTTTCTCTGCTACTAAAATCAGCTCCTTTCCGTGGCCTTTAGAGACATTTGCCAGCAGAAAAGCTGCCTTGAACAGATTTATGCCTAGGTTTGACTTCATTAATCAAACAATTTCTTGACCCAAAATACTGAGGACTTGCTGGAGGTGCACGGCCAGAGAGCGGGGCCGTGCCGAGTAGCTCCAAGGGGTTGCGCAGAGGCATTCCCACAGACACGCAGCTTTGAGGAAACTGTTGAGCTTTCAGCTTGATCTGCAGAGCTTAAAAAAAATTAACAGGTAAGTTTGGAGCAACAACTCCCCCCAGCCCTGTTTTCCCCACTATCGCTGTTGTGCCAGTGGGGCTGCAGTGATGAACCCAGCCCTGACTGGTGGGTTTGCGCCCGTCTCTGCAGACAAGGTCACCCTAGAAAAGCACATGGCTGGGGCAGGTCTTGGTGGAAACCCAGGCGCACACACACCCCAGGCACCCCCAGCTCCTTCCACCTGGCCTGAAACTGCCTAAACCCACCCAAAATTACTTACTCCCTGTGGCTCACAAAGGTTGGGGCACAACCAGGAGCTTTCTTACATTTCAAGATTTGCATCAACCACAAACCTCTCTGAAGCCAAGCCAGAGTTTCATTTTCTGACTGGACCAGACCTCTGATTTAATATTTTCCAGTTTTCCTGCCTCCACAAAGCACAGAACATCAGTCTGAACAAAGACACAGACTAAGAGGTATATGAACGAGCAGAGAAGAGGCTTTCAGAGGCAACAAGCTTTGTTGTTCCTCAGTCTCAGCAGGTGGGGTTGCTGAGAAGACTTTTTGCTCAGCTTCCCATCAAGAGAGATGAGGAACACCTCATGGGTAAAAAGAGCTCTAGAAACAGCTCTCTTACTGGTACCAGTATCAGCTGGTGTTACTATCTGCAAGACAACTAACTTTACACTGAGAAAAAAGAGCAATATCACATCTCAAGCTCCTCAAAAGGTGAATGAGCTACAGAGAGACTATATGAATTTCTTCCATAGCAGTATGGGTTAGCCTGGAGTTACCCAGGGGACAAGCCCTGCTGTTTGGCCACATGAGTAACAAACCAGCTAATTGCTCTGATGCATCTGATGGAAGGGATGGAGGAAAGCCTGGTCATTAAATCTGTGTGCAGGGGAGGGCTGTAAGGGCCCTTCCTCCCCCTGTTTCTATGGCCAAACAGTTTTGGCATTTGTTCAGAATTTGAGTAGATGAAGTCAAGTCTGAATGCTTGGCTGGCTCCTGTGCAGTGCTGCTCTATTATGCTTGATCACCTAAAAGACACCTGCCTAAAAGACAAGTTTCTGAGCAGCTTGATTACTTTTTTTTTAAACCTTCAAAGGTCCTGCAGGAATAGGGCTCAGTTTAACCTCAACTAATAGATGCTTTAGGAGCTGGAAAGATTTTAGGTCTCTTTGTCCTTGGCCTCTCAGCAGAGGCCAGGACCTTTACATTGCTGCCACCTTCCAGCAGGAGAAGAGTCGCTGGAGGTGCTCTCTAGTGGCAGCCTGCAGAGAGAGGAGAGGAGCAGGGTGCAGATGTTACCAACACCTGGAGCAGCTGAGATAAAGCACAGCTGGAGAGGCAGGCAAACTTTTGAGGTGCAGGGGAAACCAGCAAACATTATTTAAAGGAGTGGCAGGCTGCAGGATGGTATGAATATCCTCTGCCCAGGTTGCTCTTGACTAAAAGTTGTAGTATTTTCCATTAGTTGTCCAAAGGAATTTGTGAGATCTGGTCAACATGCTGGTTTTTTGCTCCTTGCAAAAAGAATGCTCTAGGTGTCCTTACTGTGGTACCCAAGCAGCTCCACATCTGTGTTCTTTTTTTTTATCTTGACAAAACTCTTTTGAGATTAGGGAATATTAGCCCCATTTTAATGACAAGAAACGGAGACAGAGAGGGCTAACTTTAAAGGTGTTTTAGCACTGGCATGGAGGAAGTTATTCAGCATCAGTAGAAAAGGTGCACAGAGCACACCTCTGCATTTTAAGTTGTTAAAATATCTGCAAATTCTGGATCAGAGCATGGAGAGGGTTAATTTTAAAAGATATGTTTATAGCCTTTTCATCATCATCTTTTCCAGTTCTGAATAATAAAGACTTGGAATTAAACAGACTGATGAAATTCTCCCACTACCTAGCAGGGAAACAACCTGAAAAGTTGTGGGCAGAAGGGCTTGTGAGAAAATAAACTAAAAAAAAAAAAAAATCCGTAACATTTTCCACTTTATAGCTATGAATATTTTTGTCCTTTTCTCAGTAGAAAATAGTAATCCCACATTATTCCCAAATTATCTCACTCCCATCACCCTGAAAATCATGGGATTTCTTTATTTGACTAAAAACTACAAGACTGCATTTTGGGAGAGAAGGAGGTTGTATTCCAGCCTCTACACCAGCCCCTGCCAGCAGCTGACCCCTTCTGAGGCTGCGCATGGAGAAAAGGGGTTAGGGTGGGCTTCCCTCCCAGGATGAACAGCCACTGCATCCATGGGTCCCCGGCAAATTCCCAGGGCAGCATCCAGCCATCTGAGGGTTCTGGGGGTGCCCTGCACCTCCTCACTTCCAGCCTTCCTCAGAATACCAAACTGCTGGCCTCAAATGCTGCTCTGGGGTTGCAAAAGAACTTGATCAGGTGGGAACAAGAGTTGGGCTTTTCCTTCCAGCTGAGTTAGAGCTGAACCATTTTTTCCTGGTGCAGAATAAAAGACATGAATCTTTATTCACAATTCCTTAAGCCCCTTGTGGTGAGATAGCAAATCTAAGCCTAATCCTTACTCCAGGGAGGAAAACACAGCGGCTCAGCGCCCTGCAGTCCCATTTTGGGATGCACACAGCGACAGCAGGTGGAGCTGCGAGACCAGGAGTGAGGGTCGGCGATGCCTGGTGCAGCTCCTCGCTGCTCCTGGCGAGCCGGGAAAAGAAACGTTGGGTTTTGAAGGGGAGATGGAAAGTCTCAGCTCAATATGGCTTTTTGAAGCTTCCCCTCCCTTTCCCCCTAAGAAAAGGAATTTTTTTTTTTCAAGTCCAGGAGGAAAGGCTAGGAGAGGGCAGAACCTGATGGTTTTTGCAGAGAGGATGGGTGCATTGAGGTTGGGAAGTGTTCTCCCAGCCCTGCTGCCACCACAGGTTTCATGCACAGCCTTGCCCACATCACTCAGGGAGACACCTGAAACGGCCTTTCACCGTTTTCCAGGGAACTTAGGCATCAGCCAAGCAAATGAATTCTGGAGCACCCCTCAGTTCCTGTCCCCCCTTCCCCTGGCAGCCCCTCAAGAAACCCTCCCCCCTAATGCCTCCTGCAAAAGCTTTCAAAGGTATCTAACATCATCCTTCAGCTCGTAGCCGAAAGGTAGAGCCACAGCTTACCTAGGTGATTTGGGGATTCCTGGAGTTGGCCCCCCACAAGGGCAAAGCTGGGGTTTGCCAGCTCTGAGCCTCCTGAACGCAGGGCTCCGGTGCTGGCTCCAGCAGGTGCTCCAGCAGCCCCAGAGGTGGTTCTTTACATGTGTTGCTTCAGGAGGTTATAAAACTCCCTTAAGAAGTCAGTGATTACGATTAACTTAAGTTTTATGGATGTGGACTGCTGTTCGATGGTGTTTGGGTCACAGGAAGGAGTGAGGAGAGACTAATGCAAGTGTGCCCAGGCCAGCAAGGCCAGGCTGACCTTGTGACAGATGAGGGACTCATCCGTCTCCCCACTACATGCTCAACACACTAGTATCCCAGGTTGTGAGAGATTTTATTGAAGAAATAAAGCAATAACTTCTGTGTCATAAGCTCACACACAGCCCTCCTTAGCTTAATTTTTAACTGTGAAGGTGACGATCAACCAGCAGAACAACCTCCATGGGCAGCGGGTTGATTTGTCATCCTCAACAGATCAGATCCGTGTCCTCCAACGGGATTTTTCAGGAGTGGCAAACTCACTTTCTGGGGCAGGCCTGGCCAACACCCCAGCATCTAACATGGGCATACTCAGAAGAGTTTGAAAAGAAGCACATTTAAAAATAAGCTGTATGCATGCCGTTAGATTTAACATATTGCTTCTGTGATAACTGCAATGTAGTTACATGTACACTACACTGAGCTATTATACCATCCTAAGAATCTGCACCAGTGCTCAGCGCAGGGCTGGATCCCACCCTGAACTATCAGCAGCCCTACAGACCCTGAGAAGCTTGGATGAAACTTCTTCAGGCCAGGTCCAAGCTATCCCAACTATCTTATTTATGGGCTCAGAGCAGCCAAAACAGCAGTTTTTGGCTCGGGGCACATGGGAGCCAACATATGACTGCAATGGCTCCTCCTCACTTTTACATCTCTAGAGTGCTTCTGCCACATGGTAACAGTAGGGAACGAG
Organism: Leptosomus discolor; assembly: GCF_034619465.1. Classification (NCBI taxonomy): domain Eukaryota; kingdom Metazoa; phylum Chordata; class Aves; order Leptosomiformes; family Leptosomidae; genus Leptosomus; species Leptosomus discolor. The sequence goes on along the minus strand of NC_141395.1, from coordinate 13,744,060 downwards.
TTATTTGCTCCACAAGCATAACCACAGCCTAACATTGCATGAAACACGTAAAAACAAAAACAAAAACATGTTCTAACCATGTTGCAACTATTGTTCTTCAGCAGGATTTTCATCTCACGGCAATTTCTAAGGGAGTTGAAGTCTTTGTGGTTTCTTGCATTTGGAGGGAAGAAAAGAAAAGATCAAAGCACAACACCCTCTGAGATCTGGCCTGAGTGACACTGTCCTCAGATCACTTACTGGCATGTGACATCGTAGCCTGCAAAACAGGCTTTAACAAGGCAAGATGCATGAGCAGCTCAGTGCTGCCTGCTCTGTCACCAAGCTGAGCAGTGAGATGAGGTGGGTAGTGGCACCCAAGCCCCCCCCACGGCATAGCAGATGAGATAGCTGTGTCCTGGGTAACACCAGCACGATGTAAAAAGCGTACCCTTTGAGACTTCTCCCCCATTGCATGCCAGTACCACCTGCCCTGGGACACGCAGTCCCTTCACACCCCAGGTTGAGTCCCCCTTCCCAAGAAAGAGAGATTAAAAAATCTCCTTGAAGGAAAACAACTTAGGAGCTTATGGGCTGGTGGAGTGGATGTCTTGCGGTGCCCTGCCCGCCTGTACAGCCTATGCAAGTTGTAGCCATCCAGCACTTGTACTTCCAGCACAGGGCAGGAGTGCACAGTGACCAAGGAGCCTCTCAGCCTTGCCAGGCAGGGAGCATGTTGTACAGGGTCAACACAGGAGCTGCATGCCTCAGGCCACCACCAGCAGACCCATTTGCCTGCCCAGCTGCTCTGTACCTACCTACCAGCCTTACAAACCCTGCAAGGCCCCAAGCAACCTGACCCAAGACTAAAGTGAGCCCTGATCAGAGCAGGGAGTTGGACCAGAGACCTCCTGAGGTCCTTCCAGCCTGATTTATTCCATGATGCTACCTTAGTGCACCACGGGAGGTCATCCCGGACCACCATCTCTTCCTATGCACCTCCCACAAAGGCTAAACCACCAAGGGCTCCAAGCCCTGACGCAGAGGCCCTGCACCCAGATTTCCCCTGATACTTAGCTTATCCCTTCTGCCAACCCAGCTGGTACAGATCATCTCCTGAGCTGGCATAGGATCTAGGAGAGCCCAGGCATCACATCTGACTCAAGCCCAGCCTTCTCAGGATTTCTTCTCCCGTTTGTACCACACCAGCAAAACAAATCCACATGTCCCACCAGTGTTTTGCTATAATTGACCAAGCTGAACCAGAAAGCCCAGAGTTTATCTCCTGAAACTCTATTAAGTTTGCAATGCTGGAGTCTGAGGGAATAGACATCGAAACCCTTTACACGGCAACCTCAAGAGACAAAGCAGAACTGTAAGCCTGGGAACTTTGATTGCTTTGGTAAATAACCAGGCAGGGATTGGGAGACTGGAGAAAGACTCCTCTAACATCCTGGTCTGCACATAAAATGGAAGAATAGGCTGTACATTTAAGAACTTTTCATGTTTTATGACATTATTGTCTGTAAACCCTCTCAGTTTCCTTAGTAATCAGAAAACCAACTCCTTTAATAGAAGACACGGTGTACTCACTACAAGAGCAGAGAATGAAAATTGGTCTCCTATGCAAATAGTTCAATTATAATCAAACACAAACACTGAAAAAGGTCAGGTTCCCCAAAGGATGTATGTTTACATTATAAATAAGGAACTGGGAAACAGGAACAATATGACAGTTTTACTACCTGGGAGCTGTGACTCACTAAGGTAAACGGCAGTTTCACAAGGGGGCTCAAGGTGCAGCAAACTCCCAGTGGTGGCACTATGCGCTTTTTTTTGTGTAAAACTGTAGAAAGGGTTATTCTTTTTCACAAAACCATGAGGCTGATCCCCAGATAAGTCAGCAGGGTTTCCTGTCTGGTGTTTGGCCTGGGTGTTTGCTTAGTCGACTTGAAATCAGCACAAACTCTGAAGGAAGCAGAATTTGTCACTTAAACTCTTCACTGAAGATAAAATAGTATCTAAGATGGGTCCAGATCTTCAGGGATGAGGAGGAATCTGTTCCTTGTAATTATTTTTTAACTCCTTTTGGTTCCCAGTCATGGATTGTTAGACATGGATTATTGTCTGTCTTTAAGACATTGGAGCTTTTTTGGAGTAACAAAATCAAAACCACTAAATATTTTACTATTTATAAGTAATCTGTTACAGGCTAGTAATGGAGTCCTGCTATAGCTTTGAATTAATGTATAACTTAAATAATGGGTAGCCTAGTGCTGTTGTGTTGGTTTACATCCGGCAAGGCTTTAGGCAAAAGCAGGGCCTTATGTGGATGGTTGAATAATCCAATATAAAGAAAGAGAGCCCAACACAAGAAGGAAAGCAAGCCAGTATAGGGAATTATAAACATAAGACAGAAAATATGTAAGGAAATATAAATATAAGAAAGGTTGCTATAAGTGAATACAGAAATTTCCCTCTGTCACGTCCCAGGAGGTGCCTCAAGTTTTTAGGGCTGCAGGCCGAGCCCACAATGCACCTCCCGACTCCCACCTGCCAGAAGAGGTCAAAGCTGGAGATGATCTGCCACAAATACCATCTAGACGTGAAACATTCAGCTCAAGAAACATTAAAATGAGGCCAAGAGTGCCCAGCAATGAGCCATAACTGCTATACAACTCTGAATGTGAGAATGGCACTCTCCTGTGTTTACTCTAACACACCCACTTGGAGAGGGAATTCCCAGACAGAAAGCAGTACCCATATTCCTGCTGGCCCATCAGCCATGCACAGCTCCTCAAAAAGCACTGTTGAAGAGATCTTTCAGGAATCTCTTGCTTTCTGCTTTTTAAGCTGGAAAAATGGAAGCTCAAAATGTGAGACATTAGCTCTTATCAACCCCTGTATTATCATACCTTGAGACTTACAATCAACAATCTGCAACAAAAAAAAACATTCAGCAACATATTCCACAGGGTAAAAAGTCATGTCCGTACAGTTGGGGTAGAGTTAATTTTGAGACTGGGCATATACCTATATTCCAGTCACATAGTGCTGAAGGCCAGGTAGCAATTTCTCCTCATTTTCACAGGCGCAGAACAGTTTCATCTCCCATGGAAGTGCTGAGGATACCTGGGGGGAAAAAACCTACTTTTACAACAAGCCAAACCCAAAGACAGCAAACCAGGTTCCCCAAATCTCTGTTGTTTGGGAGCTCCCAACTCCCACCAAGAGGTGCAGTGAGCTTCACCAGAGTTTAGACTGTGCTTTCCCTAATTACAAAATAAAACTTTGTATTAATCTCAAGATAATGGATAATTTTTCTATAAGAAGACAGTCAAAGCTATTGAATGCAGGATTTCACTACTTTATTTGCCTTTCTGCATCAGCCAAAATTTGGATCACTCTTGTGTCTGCAGCTGAAGACCTCAGCTACTTCCCTAGCAAACGTAGCCATAAAACCCAAATAAATAGTTGGACCTGTCAAAATTTATGAGATGTAACTGAAAAGTAAGGCAATACCTTAAGCATTGTTAACCCCAAACCACTTTTGATCATTAGTGACCATTTCCACAGAAAGAGCATCATGCCAGCAAAATCAGAACAAAGGAGAGATATATCTTAGCTTTTTGAGAGATGTTAAGAAGAGTTCATTACAAACAAGCCAAGAAAGCAGCCATTTTGACCTGAATAGGACCTTCAACAAGCAAAGGTGGAATGAACTGCAGCTGCTAACAGAATAGTGTCAATTGTTTCTTGGGCAGGAAGGAGGGCAGAAATTATCCTGAAAATCACTATGAAGCTCTAAAAGGAGTTTAGAAAACTCTGAGATTCTCTGAGTGCAAGAACAGAACTGACCAACACTACCAGCTGTGATGCCTTGTCCTGAGGAAGGATGCCAGCCCCCACATCCATGAGCACCAGAAACTGTGCAGCAAAACACCTCCCAGGGGACACTGAGGTGACCTGTTCAGCCTACCCCTGTCCACCAGGTGGTAGGTCGACAGCTCTTTATGGGTCAATATACATTGCAAAACATAACACATAGGCATTACACATGATTTATTTTATCAGTGTATTTTCAAAGTACGCTATGACAGTATTTTCCAACCACCTTTGAAACCATTTCACAGATGGAAAAACTGAGAGATAGAGAAACCAAGAACCTTCACTTCTGATATACCAAGTAGGATATATTCACAAATTTCCGTGTTTCTTTGGGAAAAATCCATGTGGGGAAAAACTGTCACACAAATGTATATGACCAGCATCAAGTGACAGAAGAAGCCCACATGAGTCAGTGCCTCTGACTCCTGAATCAAATCCCCTATCCCCAGGTAATCAGGATAATCAGCAGATTTACAGTTCACTAAAATCACATTATTCATTGCAAACTTTCCTGAGCACTCCCAAAACTGAACACAATTTCCACTTCCAAACAAGTGCAACAAGACATACTATGCTTCCTGCCTAAGACCAAGATACTGATAACGCTGTTCTTTCACCTGCCCTAAACAGTCAGGGTATTTTAGGCTGGAGAAGTTTGGCCCAGATTGGTCTCTGCTCCCAAAAGCATGTTCAGCTTGTAACTTGGAGTCACTGCAGAGGTAAAAGGACAGAGTGCGCCATACACCACAGAGGCTCTGCGCCTGCCCTCCCACCTGCTGAGATCCTGGCTCTCCCATCAGCTGCATCTGGCACATGGGATCAAACTGGTTCTTTGCCCAAGATGCAAATGTCAGGAAGGGAAGGAGCACACACAGGCCAATACTAATCTATGGGAAATGTGGGGTGGTGGGAGGGATCTGCGAATACAGGAAAACCCAAGCCCTGAAAACACCCAGAGGCAGAAAAGGGGTGGCCTGAGGGGCTGAGTAGTAAAGTGCCTTTTGTCCTAAGAGTCTAAAGGAGAACAAACAGTCAAGCAGAGATGAACAACCCTGCTCTAGCCGAAAGAGGGATTAGGGACTGCTTCCAAGAGGAAGGACCCACCAATAAATTCAAAGTGAGATTCAACAAGAATTGCAGACCGGGATCTAGGAGACAGCAGTTATTTACAACGTGCTCATACAGACTTCAGTAGGACTCTGTTTACTTCTCTTCTACATGTTCCCTAGCATTGCTGTGCAGCATTTAACAGCTGCAGTCCCAGATCCCTAGAGGTGACTGCAGACCAGCAGGGTGAACATCTGCATACAGCACATTAAATGCATACGTCTCCCAAAACAGCCTCTGTCTATACATTAACCACAGATCCAGGCTGGCTGCAGAACAGCATCTGTGTTCAGCGCCAGCGCTGCACAAATGCTCTAGAAGCTTGAGTAAAGAAAAGCACAGATGTTTTCCAAAATCCTGCAGGACATTTTCACTGTTACCAACAGCTGGGCAAGCTTTTGCATGGTAACATCACAGCAGACAGCAACGCAGATGAAACGGAAGAGCTGGGGCCTGAGCTGAGCTGCCAGCATTTCAGCAAGAAATGTTATTTCAATAAGCAGCACAAATGCAGACGCTATTTCTGAGCAGAGCAGAATCCCTCCCCACCAATTCTTCATATGCTGCTTGAATTTTCTACTATATCTCCCATAAAAGGTGAATTATTTGTCCATGTGATTTTTGCTACTGTCATAATATTCTCAGACTTGGGGTTTCAGAAAATAAAAGGAATTGCAGGTTTCAGTGCCTCTCGCACCCAGGCCTCCCTGTCTGACTGCAGTCACTTGGTCTCCAGGTGTAACAGGAGATCCGCAGGCCATGGCGGGCCCTCTGCCACCCAGAGCAGTGGAGGTACTGGAGTCAGGATCCAAATGGGAAGCCCAGGAGGGGGAACATGTTGCTACTGTATTATAGTCCAAGGTGCTCACAAGAAGCAAAGCTATTCTACAAACGTTGTTTCCACACACTCTGCCTCTCTCCATCACAAAGACAAAGGCTTGTCGAGATCAACCTCTTTGCCAAAATGAACCAAGACCTGAAAAAACTTCACTCCAGCCACGAAATATCAGCAGAACCAAAGGGACCCCTCTCAACCCGGACTTCAATATTCAGAGGAATGTGCAATGTTTTGCCACGTCATTTGAACAAGTTTGTTTCAAGAGGTGTGCAGAGGAGGGAGGGGCAGTTACTAATGGGCTTAGCTCATTCCATGAAGAGGTTTTAATTAAACAGTGAAAACCAAACTGTATCTCACAATGCCATATATTAAGTATTTTCGAAAGCTCTGCAGTTGTACCCGTGGAAAAAAAATTACAAGAGGAAGAAATGTACTTTGAGGACTGTAAACCTATATAGTCGCATTACCACAGCTTCTTTGCACCTGAGAAAAAAACATGATAGCAAGTCAGTGTGGAAGAAAGGCTTTTGTTTGTTTCTTTTTTGTAATCAAGTCTGTCCTGCAAATGACAAAAATGGGAGGTTGTCCAGATTTGTGGGAGGGTAACACGGGCAACCCAGAGCTACACAGCTTATCTGGAAGTCTCTCTCTCTCTCTGTGTTTTTTTTTCCTCCTCTTCTTCAACTGCTCTGTCAGGCCCTCTGCACAGCATCTTAATGTAAATATTCATGGGTTTAGTCTACATATTGTGCTAGAACTTAGGAGTCCTCCATTACAGGCAGTGTCCTCAATGGGACTGGCGCTGTGGAAATGTGGAAGCACAAGCCAGGTCCTGACCACTTTTGGGGTAAAAGCTATCCAACATGAAAAGCTCTGGAGGGCCAACCCAAATTCCTATGGAGAAGTCAGAAATAACCTGTACTCCTTATCTCTAACCCATGAGATCCATAGCCAGAGCATATAAATCCAGCCAGCACAGCTGCTTTTCTGACGACGCCATTTCTCTCTGAGATTTGGTCTACTGTCCAAAGTGCTTCTACTCTCTGTTTTAATTGAGGAAAATGTAGAGAGCGCCTCAGGCTCCGTTTGTACCAACTTGCAAAGTAATATAGTTATAGTTTAACTCCTGCTTGAAAATGAGGTCAGGAGGTGAAGCCTACAAGCCAAGGAGAAGTCCTCCAGCAGGCATGTGGTTATCGGGTGCACCACATAAAATCAGCTACGCCATCTCTAAGCATAACCTTATGATTCATCATGTGCAGAAGCCTTTGGAAACTGTTGAGGACAACTATTGTCCCTGAAAATACCAGTTAAATTGGGTAAGAATATGAAGACTTTTGTGGTATTCATTAGGTGCTTTCTCCCACCAGATGTGGCATTGGGCAGCCCAAATTTTGCCGCAGAAGCAGCTGAACAGGCAAGTCAAAGCTTGCAAGAATCTGTATGCCCTCAGCTCAAAGACACTGCATGTTTTCACTCTGCCATGGCTTCTGGGACTCTGAAAACTTCTCAGGCAGCTGAAATACAATATTACAGACTATGACATCCCTCTCCCTGTTCTCTACAAGCAGGGAAAGCCTTGTTGCTTCACACAAGTCCCAGAATGTGTTATTCACCCTAAAATGCATAGAAGACATCAGACAAGTGAGAGCTTAAGCAGTGAGGCACCTGCTGTTGCAAATCTTGTCTCATTGAAGGGGAAAAGCACCATGAGTGACATTTGCTAAAGCAAGGGGCTGCCCAGAGAAAAGCATAGGACCCACTACAATGCAAGTGACCTGGGTAAATGTGGGGCAAGCAGATGTGGTGGTACTTCTGCAGGATGCCCTCCAGCAAGGGACATGTGCTCTCCTGGTCAGCTATAGCTAATGGTGGGACATCAAAATTCCTGAAGTTGTGAGGGTTGAGGCTTCATCTTTTAGCTGAGCTCACACTCCTGTCACCTTGGTATCTTAGCACAATCTTGAGCTTTTCTGAGTAAACATTTCCACAGAGCAGCAATGGTATGTGCTAACTCTTTCCATTTGCCCTTTGTATTTCCCAGGGTTGAAGTCGATTTCCCATTCAGCGAGTCTGAGGAGGCTTTGCCGCGGAGCCTAGGGGACGCTCCTCAGAGGAGGACATGACCGAGTGGAGCATGTTTTTCTCTCTTCTTTTCCCTGTGGTGATGGTTCTGCCCTGCCCTTCCCTCAGCCCAGTTAGACAAGTCAGACAGTCTACAGACTGACTTTGCTCTGCCTCCCTTCCACCCTGCATATTACCTTCCAGCATTTACCACGGCACGACAAAAATATGTCTCCAGAAAAACTCTGTGCCTGACCGACACCTGCCCACAGGAACCTTCCAAGATCCTATTTTGGAGTCAGATGTAGATATCTCGGTAGACTTACAGCATTTGTGTGGCCTTCAATCACGTCATTGCAGACTGAGTCTACAATCCTCTCTGCTTCCTGGGATCCATGGAAAATAATGGGGATTTGACATTTATATCTGGATGGCTTACAAAATACTTCTGCAACTCTGAAAAACTATTGAGCTTGGGAAGTAATTGTCAATCTAAATTACATGGAACTGGAAGATTTCTCCATCCACCATTCTCTGAACATCTGGGCAGATCTTCAGCTGGTGTAAATCAGTGTAGCTGTGCTCAGTTACTCCGGCTAAGAATCTGGCATGTATGTCTTCTAGCTCTCCCAATATTAAAAACACATATTCTCTTTCTATGTGAGCTAAAATATTTATATTATGTTCTTTTGGTAATTTTACTTTTTTTTGGTGCAGATTAGTTGCACCCGAAGAGGTAGGTGTAAGGAAAATGGTTGCAGCATTTAGGCTTTACTCAGTCCCCAGTTTCTGTGTTTCTTCTGATTGTTGTTTGCATCTTTGTTTTAATGATGAAAAAAATCTGTGTATGTGAAAGGAACCGATGGAGGACCAAAAGCTGTTTACAGATTAAACAAGAAGTACTTAATGGGGTTAATGCCAGCAGAGCCAAATAAGGCCAGTTGAGTTACATGGGTGCTGTTCTAGAGTTTAAAAGTAGACTTTGTACATTTCTAAATCTTACATGCCAGGTCACTGCATTGGAATATATGCATTACTATCAAGATAATGGATCTATGCTCATTTACATCAGAGGACAAACTGGCCACTTATCTACATATGGAAGTGTATTCATCTCCCTGAGATTACTCCACAAATTTATCTTTGGACTTAGGCCACATGAAATTGAATTTTAAAGCTCTCTGTCACCAGTAATACCCCAGTTCCTTTAAGGATAAGATACAAGCTCTAATGGTCTTCTGCAGCATCCCTGTCCCCTTAGCCATGCAGGAGTCTGGGGAATCTTTTCCCCAGCTGTGAACTTCCGCATCAGAAGATTTTTCTCCTGACTTTCACTGCTTTTTGCATTATTTGATGGCCATCCCTCCCTTGAGTACTAGGGCAGACTTGCTTGATGGCTTCTGAATCTTGACTGTAGTTCATCTCTGTTTTTCACAATGGTTGCTGAAACAGCTCCATGTGAACTACTACATAAATCTCCTATTTCCCTGAACGCAGACAGTTTGGAATCCTCTTCTGTGTGACTCTAGAGTTTTTCCTTCTCATCAGTCACACTAGAAAAGTTATTAAAAACAGCATTTTTAATAAAGGCCAGAAAGCTATGTATTTCCTGTACATGCCTGGCTAGCAGAAGAGGCTCCTTTTCGAAAGTGCCAAATGCAAAGCTTATAACATCTGCCAAGGAAACTATACCTGTATTTAAAGAGGCAGAAGTGAGTGAGCTAAAAGAAAAACCTGTGCATATTCCCTTTACCAACCAACTGGTTCAGAAAAATTACTAGGAATGGAATTTCTATGCATTTTTAAAGCCCACAGGATTCCTCTGTCAGCACTAGAAAAATCCTATTGCAAAAAAAACTTACCATCTTGTCTTGTCTGTCTACAGAATGAGCTGGCTAAGAAACACAGTTTACTTGGTCTGTTGCAACATCTGGAAGTCATATTGACACATCCAAGCAAATGAGAGCCGGAGACCAGCAAGTTATGTAAAAAATGAACATGTCTGGCTGACCCTCTCCCAGACACCACATTATCATGAGGAGACATAAATGGAGCCCAACAGGGAAATGCAGGTGCAAGAAAAGGATTACATTGGTACACTTACTTTCATCACATCGAAGGTCGTATCTTTGTGTTCAGAGGGGCAGCAGAAAGTTCATACTATTCAATAAGTACATAACCTTGCAGGACATTAAGGGAGTTATATAGAAATGCAGTTATAAACAATTAGTGGGGTAATAACTCCTAAGCTTTATTTTTAGCTCATCAGCTGAGATAGAGAGTGGTCCACTCTACAGGGAGACTTTACTACCCTAATAGTCGTTACCGCAATGAAGTTGCTGGTGACAGCATGATGCCTTACAAATAAAGCTCTGTTTGTAAATGGCTTTTCTTCCATAGTGGCTATGGAAGAAATTCTGACTGGCAGAATTTCCACATGTTAATGCTGCCTCTTTTCCCAGCTCGGCATCACACTGCAAACTGAGATGCTCTAACTTGAACTGTCCGGCACCAGCATGAACTGCTTGTTATCAGCAGTTCTCACTTGGTGTTGTCAATTTTACATCTTTTAGGTCACCAAAGAAGTGACCAAAGGGCTTGTCCTATTGTCTGCCTTTGAAGACCACCAGAGCAGTGCTAATCACAGTTGCCAGGCCTGGGATGCTGGCTCCAAAACAGCTTATAAATTCTGCCCTACCATCTGATGTGGAGTTTGATGCACAGACAGCATCAGTGAAATATCTCTTGAATGCACCATGCCTCAGAGACATCCAACAAATTGGATCACACTATTGCTTTGCTGACCTTTAATTGGTGTAAAGTTTAGTGCCACATTGTTCCCAAACTCTGTGTGATAAACAGTGAAAGACATGCTGGGTCTGCTACTGCAGTTTTGCAGCTTTTCACTAAACATGCTTTTTGTCACTGCCCTGTCACCTAGTGCCAGAGGGCCATCTCCAGGGGGTGGGTGACTGCCCCAGGCCAGGACAGTTGGCACAGCGAAGGCAAGAGACACTGATCTGGTTACATATGTCACATTCCCACTAGCATGAGGGAGGTGGTGAAAACCCCAAGAGCTTCTGCAGCAGGTAGTAATGTTTCCTAGAGTAAACGCGTTGCTGGGAAAATGATCCACTGTGGTTAGGTAGGTGCACAGGGTTATCACCCAGCAGAAGTCAAAACCTGCACCTACAACTGGAAGTCTCTGCCTGGCACCCTGTCTCCGAATCAACCCCTCCAACAGCTCTTACGGGAGGTAACGCAAAGCCAAAACCTGAGGCAACAGCCAGGTTTAATGTAAATTGCATCCAGTGTGTTTCACCATGCCTGTGCCCTGCTACCTGCCCTCCCTTGTTCCCAAGGAATCTCTCAGGAACATAAAGTGCTCTGGTGGCAGCAGACTGCTCCCAGCTACTTTTTTCCTGGGGCAAGATAAGAAGGGGCCAGGACTTACATGAGGAAGCCATAAATTTCCGACCAGGAAGGATCAAGTCTACTAGAGTGAGCATCAGGCTGACTGTAGGGTATTTGTCTTCTGGCTAAACATAGTTTGAAGTTCAAGTTATTTATCAATGCCTTTTAGGGTATTGGAGACATGAATCTGACTGAAATGATGACATGCAAATTTGGGATTAGGGACCAGATCTTGCCCCTGAAATGCCATCTCTGAATCAGAACTGAGAGCAGCATTTAGACAGGAGAGCAGTCATCCCCTGTGCAGACCTTACTTGGAAAATGCACAACGTTAAAGTGTTTGACTTACAGTGCAAAGTTATTTCTCCATACTGCTGCAGTCACAGAATGGGACAGTACCTAATTCCTGTAGGTCTTACAGAAATCTTATTGTTGTTTATTAAGAGCCCATACACATCATCTGCTAAAACAGACAGCAGGCAGGGCAGCCTGGCTGCTGTGCAGGTAAGGGGCACTGCCCCTCTGTATGTCAGCTGATCCCACATTTGGCCAAGACCACTCTGTTCTAGTAGGGAATAATTTAAGGTTTTCATACCTGGAGGAAGGAAGCAGTTACTTTAAAGGCAGGTCTGGGCCCACAGCACGTGTTCTAAAGTGCAAACTGCAGGAATTTTAAAGGCATCACTCCATGGCAGCTACCCATGTCTAGTTATTGCACTGGATTCAATTCAGGTCCTGTTTCAGGAGCCCACCTAAAGGTGAATGAGGGCTAGAAATTCAACCTATACCCTGAAGATCAGAGATCAAAGAGCAAGTGCTGCATAAAATACAATAAATTCTTTCTGTCAGATGAGGAACAAGCTGATCTTGATTTGACACAAACAGTTGTAGCACTTCGTTGCAAACTACAACCATGCAGGTATTTCATTTGTTTTTACCCTTGGTTGTTATCATCCCTCCGGAGCTGGCTCAGGCAGAACCAGGTCAGCTGGTTCCAGTTTAACCTTTCAGGGGAGGGGAAGAAGGAGGGACCCCTTATTTGCACTGCTAAGCAAGACCATTCTTTCTATCACCACCTGCCCTGCTCTTTTCTTTAAAAAAAAAAAGTATAGCTAGGAAGAAAAAAAAAAACCCAAACCAAAACCCAACACCATACCTCACCCAGCCTGCCTCTGCTACATAGCTGCCCTAATCAAAGGTTAAAACTGAACTCAGGCCAATGAGATGGAAATAGAGAATAAACATGCAGAAGCATCTGAGATTTACTACTCAGATAGGACTATTTTCCATAGGATTTGACTAAGAATTCCTGGCAGAGGAATGGAAGGCAAATCTCTCTGTCCTTTGAATGGAATGGGGATTTTCAGGTCTTTCTCTGGCTGAGTAAGTGCAGGCATGTGCAGCTTTCTGTAGATGTGAGCAGATGTAAATACCATGTTCAGCAGTCAAAGGTTCAGCATAAGCTTGCTGCTTTCAGAGGATCTGAGGTTTAAACAAAGCCCATAAAGACAGCAGGAGCCTTCCTTGACTCAAATGCCTAATCCAAAAGCCCAGTAAAGCAGCAGGTCATCTGACTACGGACAATTTGCTCATTCTGAGTATGACAGTTTTCACTGAAATTTATTATGAAGTTTGCAAAGATGTTTGCAATAATTAGGGCCAAAAGCTGCAAATTTCCCTTCTTCCCCTTCATTTCAGCTAAACAACTCCAGGCCTTAAAGAATTCCAGTTCTGCAGCCCAAAAACACAGGAGATCTCTCTCAGCAGTCATAAATGTGTATAGCTTTCAGTATATGCCAAACTTATTTTTATGCAGGAACTGTTGTCATTAAAGCAATAAGCCTTTTCCAGTCTGGGAACAGTACACATCCCTAATTGACATGACACACAGACAGGACATCCTTAACTAAACCTCATATAATTAAATGCAGTTCTCATGCCAGTCCAGGCACCTGAGCTGGTATCTCTGCAAGATGCTGTTCTAAGAGACATGGATGTACCCATCTGCTCCAGGCTAGCTTGGGTACCTGCAAAAACCCTGCACAGCACAGACTGATCTTGTTCCCACACACCTTTGATGAGGAGAGACATTCCATTGACCCAACCAGCCACATGAAGTACAAAAGCCCTTGTGTTTTCTAAGTTCACATAAATACATCAGTCAACTTATTTAAAATTTGAGCAGAGGGACAAGAGGAGGATGGCTTCAGATTCAACATAAATTTTCTGTTAGTGTAGGGTAGAAAAGTGCCTTTTTTCCCCTACCATCCCCGTAAGGATCAACCCATAACATCGTCTGTGAGGACTTATGAGGACCTGTTGGCACTGTACTGATCTGCTTATTGAAGTCAATCTTACAAGCTTACTTGTTGTTTATGCCTGCATATATGGAAGTCCTGATCCCTAATTTCTGTCCACTGAATGGTGTTTCTAAATTAACCACCCCATACTAAGCAGGCACAGCACAAATGCAGACTAGGAGACATCCTCTGTCGATCTAAGCAGCCACCGCAACCTAAATAAACAAATGGGATAGTAGAGCCTGTCCTTTGCCAGACACTGCTCTGTCCCCAGCTGGCAAATCATTCACTGCTGGCCTTCACTTAACTACATGTTCCAGCACTGACATCGCTTGAGGAGTATTGGCAGGGGAAAAGCTTTCAGTGTCCCTTCTTCCCCTAAAATACTACTTCTAATGTATCCCTTCTTCTTTCCTCTGTGCCTTTCCACACCCTTATGGTGGCAGAATGTGGCTCCTGTGGAGGATGGGGATGTAGGCATTGGGAGCTGAGGGGTCAATGTCACTAGCTTGTGGGCCAGGGATGGGTGCTGAGAATCCTCCCATTCCCTCATCCCTCCTGGCTTTGCACCTCTGCAAACACAGGTTACTTTGTTATGCTGGGGGGACTGAGGAGAATGACTCCCGCCAGTGAAACCTGGGGACAGGAAAGTCATGTTGCAGTGTAGAGCTGTTTACCCCACAGGTATTACAAAAAACATCCGGTGCTGGATGGAAACCTGTAAAAAGCTAGGAAAACACTAAATTGCCAAGGGAAGGCTCTGCATTCTAAGCTGACAACATTTTCCTTGAAGCACAGAGACCCAGGTCCTCAACTGGCATTAACTGGTGGGGTCCAGTTACATCCTCCATTCATCTAACCAAATTCGGTATATTCCTTGGGACTGCATCGTGCTTGGCAATAGTTTCCTTGTTCTATATGTGCTCACAACTAGCACAACCCCCGTTCAAAGGATGAGATTTCCAGCCAGAGCATTGTTTGAAGTTTGGGATTTGGAGGTGGCTCAGCAAGTGAAGTATCCCACATGACTTCAGATCACAGCAGTGGTCAGAAGCAGAGCTGCACACGCTGACTGTGCCTGAGGAAATCCAGATCAAACAGAGCAAGCAAGCCAGACCTTGCTGAGATCAGCAAAGGGAGGCTGTGGCTCAGTCTTTTACAGTGCACTTACTACGTGGCCATCTGGGTACATCAAGTAAAGAGAGGGTGGGAGGAAAGAGACAGACTGCTTGGATGCTTTCGCTTGAGCCGTGAGAAATCTTCCACTGTCTTGTTTCAATGTACTTAATATGTTGGTCCTATCAAATTGCCTAATGGGGTGAAGAAACCTCCTATTTTCAAGACAGTTGCATCACAGATTCACAGGTGTAACCTTGAAACTCTTCAAGGTCCTAGTTCTTATCGGTGCACCCAAATTCCTATTCAAGAATCTACATATCATTGTGAAATTTAATCCAAATTAACTACTGATTTTCAGACCTGCTGAGCCAAACATGGAACCAAATATCCCTTTGAGCCTACACAGAGATGGCTCATCCCTCAATCATGGTGGATTCATCTAGCTTCAATGGGGCATGCAGGGAAATCCAGGCAGCGTTTCCACATCTGGAATCCCTGCACAAAGAAAAGTCCTCACCTGCAGAAAGCGCAGTTTGGATTTTCCCTGAAAGCATCATACCATCCAGGTGCCATGCAAACTGAACTGACGAACAAGCCTGCTGCACCTCCCATTCCTATCTGCCAGCTTCAGCAGACAACAAATCCATTGCTTGCACCTGGCATTTTGCATTAAGCAAAGTGGGGACAATAGCAGTAGTTTGCTTTTGCCCCACCTTTGCACATGTGCTGCAATCCCAGCAAGTGCCCTGCACACACAGGTGCCTCCTCTCATCTCCATGAGGTGCTCAAGTTCGTGGACTGTGTCCAGGCAGGATGTGATCTGAGAGCAATCAAGATTCAACTCAATGGACATTTCAGGACAACGTTCACTTTCCATGACCCCTAGCAGGAACCATGCCTCAGCTCTCACGTAAGAGACAACTCCGACTCACTCCATGGAGCTGACAGCCTAATTCTGCTCCCTCTCTTCCTGAATGCTAGCAGGTCCAGCAGAAGTTCACACCCTGGCTCGAACCAGTCCCATTCTGGACCACGGTTCACCTCTTCCAATTCAACTCAAGTTGATGTTGTGTCACCTACAGCTCTCCATGGTAACGCAGTTTCCTCACCTTTAGCTCCAGCTTCCTGGGAATGTCTTGCCTTTTTCCTACCTTATTCCTAAATCACAATAAACCAAGAATATTTTCTTGGTTTTCTTGTCAATATAAAGCTAACCCAGGTTGTACACTAAGGAATTAAGTACAAAATTCAGGATGTAGTTCATTACAAAAGCTGCTAGAATGTTTTGACAGAAGTTTGGAAATGGTTTTAAATGCAAGACAACTAGATGAACTTAATATCAATGAGCACAACCAATGATTAACACCAGCATGGACATAAGACAGCTGCAGCACAAGCGCCAGCCCTTCATTGATCCTGTTGGCATCCAGGTTCTGTTCAGGTCTATGTCCTCAGGGACACCTTTGTGTTGCTCTGTAGCATGTTTACGCTGAAGTTAGGAGCTTCCATCCTTATCAGTCTGCTGCACCCGATAATAATCTTCTTGCAGCACTTTCATTGTAACGTTTGTAACAGAAATTGAGTGGGCATGATGAAAACGTATGTGAGTGAAAACATGAAGATGCAAGAAGCACTAGGACTACTGCTACTGTAAGGAAGCAATGACCTGAAGAATTTATTTTTAAAAAATGTAAAGTAAATTGTTAAATTTGCATGAACATGTGAGTCTTCATATACACCACCCAGCAATACTTCTGAGTGACACTAGGGCAGGAGGAGTATGGACACACACTTCTGAGGTATATCACCTTGTGTCTACAACAGCTATCCCATATTCACCCCAAAACCTCTATCTATCCCTAATGTCAACTTCCTACTAAGCCTGCAAGATTTTGGATAGGCAGAGATCATCCTTTTACTCTCTGACAGCGTATTCTTTGCTGTCAGCCCAGCAAAAGAACCAAAGAGATCTTTCTGTGCAGGTAGGATTTCTGACAGAAGGAAAAAAGCCCTTCAGTATATGTCAAAATATCTAATAAGAAAGGTCAGTATTGCAGTTTCTGATTGACAGATGGGAAAAGATGAGAAAGAGAGGTCATGCTTACCCTGGTTCGAAAGAGCAGGTTTGAGCAGCACAGGCTCCCACTTGTTTGCCTGTGTTATCTGCAGAAAGCCCAGCTGGCTTTGCCTGGAGGCACATTAAACTGCTGTGTGTACCTGGGTGGATGAGAACATGCATACCCCGGATGATGCCTCAGGCGTGGGTCACTGGCTGGTTGTACAGCAAATGAGGATGGCCTTGAGGCACATATTGCCAAGCAGATACCTCAAAGACGTCCAATAGACCAGTTCTCAGAGCCGAGAGAAGGACTTGAGACTCCTGATCCTGTTCTGTCCGTATCCTTTTGTCTTCCAGTCCACAGGCAACTAAAATATCCCCCAGCCAACCTCGAGAGGTTTAATTTTCAAGATCTTGATATTCAATCTGAGGATAATGGTCCTTTATCAGCAACAAGGTGGATCAGAGTATCCAGTGCCTGTGATAGTGACATTCTCATCAGTATACTGAGTGACATACAGAGTGTAAAGCAGGGATGGTTGCTGGGAGGGTAAGTATACCCTGAAGATGGTCTCTCATTCTCTGTAAAACCAACCCTCAAGATCTATCTATTGTGGAACAATGAGATTTAGAGGAACAGCTAGGATTTACCAGAAAGCTCTCATTTTTTTTCTTGTTTTCTATTTATATCATACCTAACACTGTGGTATGTGCTACAGTACATGGTGGCAAAAACTGGGCCATAGGATAAGACAACATTCTCCAAGTGCTAATAGGGCAAGGACATCTGCAAAAGGTAAAGTCTGATGTTTAAACGACAGAAATTATAATTTAGGTATTCGGATAGGGATTATACTCATGACAAAGACAGTTAAAGTACCTGTTTCATCTCGAAGCAATGATCTTTACATAAGTCCCTGCTGGACATGCTACAAGGAAGTGCTGTAATCATGACTATGGGTTTGCTGAGGAGGCTTTGAAAGCACAGATGAAATCAGACTTTACCAGACTTAATTCCTATCTGTGCTAGTGCAAGGAACAAAGATATAAATGCTACCAAGAAACTAATGCTACTGCAAAACAGGCATTAGATGCAAGTTGCCAGTCCTACGTCCTCAATATAAAGTGCTAGAAATGTGTGCATAACACAGATGTCAAATGTGCTACAGGACTTCAAAGTTCATCTGGTGTGAATAACTCTCCTTTGTTGGATGGGTTCTCTCCTTGGGTGAATCACTCTGGACAGAAAGTCCTAATCATCCACCCCAAATCAGATAATGCTCTTCACCTGGCTGCAACCACATGCTAGCTCTTTCCCACACTGAATTCATAGAATTACCAGTGATTCACTCACTACTGTAACTGGTACAAGTCCAAGTGTAGAGGTTGCTCTGAATCAATTCAATATCCAAGAAAATGAAAGAAGAATATTAGTCCTGAATTGGAAAGAGAGTTATCAGGACAGTATTCACTTAATTAGGATAAAATCAGCTATGTTCTACTGCAAAAAATTAGTCCTTTTGCTCCTTCACAAGTGTGTCCTTCACTATTTCATCCAGCTTTTCATATAGCTTGGGGTGAATCTCAAAGGGTTGGCTTAAAAAATCCAAAATTGGGAAAGCTTGTCCAAGCTATTTGACCTTCTTAAGTCTGCAAGGTCTGGTACCAAATACTTAGTCATTTACATTTCCAGCCAAAAGCAGAAGCACAAAGACCTACACAAATGAAAAACAAGGTGGAGAAGGGCATGCATCGGTCACTGGAACTGATTACAACTCTGACTGTATAGAACCACAGAAGTCAACAGCCACCACTACTTCTCTTGTGACAATCAAAGTGGATTTGCACACTAGAAGACATGGGTGTGAATGCTACCAAAGCCAAAGGGCTTTTCCAATTGGTTTCTACCCCAGCTTTGTTTTCCAAGCCAACACCATCTTTTTCAGAAATTGCTTACAAATTTCTTTAAGGATTCCTTTGGGAGATGAAGTTTTCTAGGCTAAGATTCAACCCAAAAGGTTTTAATTTTAGCCAAATTGATTTGACCATTTTTGAGTGGTGAAGGAACGGAAGAAAATACTTTTCCCATATGTTCCAGTCAGAGGAGTATGTTTGCCGAGAAGAAAGAATCCTTGAGGAGACAGAGGGGAGGAGGGGGTAAGTATCTCTAAAGGATAAAAATATTCCCAGACACAACACCACCATGAGCTAAGCCCTAACTTTGCGTCAAAGAACACAGCAGCAATGGCATTTGCGTTTACACCAGCTGAGTATCTGGCCCATAGGAATAGAGAAGAAAGCTTTTTATTAAAATTTTGGATAGGACACATCAGAATCTAAACAACTTGAAAAAAAGTTAACCCCCTTCTCGTTCTTTCTCAAGACTAAAAGTCAGCATATTCCAATGCATGAAGAAGACAATCTGTTGCAAGCCCTGCCTGGACATGATGAGTCTCTGCAGTAAACATCTCTGCCCAGACCTCCAGCAAGACTCAGGACCCCCAAAGGATCTAGGCTTGTTAGCCACAAGGGGTCAATGAATGCCTGTGTGCTCCTAGCAGCTCAGTTGCTCAGTCTCTCTGGGTCAGACCAAACCTCCCATATCTCCACCTGTTGCCTCTTAGCTAAAGTGAAAAAATATGAAGTCCAGGAAGAAAATGAACAAAGTCTGTGGTGAACAGTACTCAAAATCAGAGTTTCCCAAATATCAGCACCTCCAGTACAAGGGAATGATGAACTTTAAAACTGACAACTTCCAGTCCTGACCATGGAAGCCCATGGACCAACCTATACTGCAAGATAACCTACACTGCAGAGCTACTTCAGGCAGAACTCATAAGACTTGGAGTATCCCATGTGAGGTAAGAGAGCCAGGTCTCACAACAACCCAGCTACACAGCATGAAGCCCAGAAATTCAAAAACATAGTTTATTTCTTAACTCACTCTCAATAGAGCCTCTAAGGTTTTCCAGATTCTTGTTGTCACATGGCAAGCCCAAGATGTTCCAGTTTCTTCAGCTTCCAAGCAGTTTTTCATAATGAAATTGCCGTGGAGCTGTTGATAAAAGAGTCCCTGGAGTCATGAGCAGCACACTCATTTTCATTTAATAATAACATCATTATTAAATACCTGTGTCATAGAGATTGCTAGGTGTTATGCAAAAGCATGAATTCTCTGGCTCAGAGAGCTTACAGTCTATTAAGATGAACAACACATAAAGGAGGAACTAGGCAAGGCTCTAAGCAGAGGTACATAATTCAATACCAGTTTGCAGCGTGAAAATCTGTAGCTGTATTAACTAGTACCTATGACTGAACTCCCTCAGTACCTCGCCTTGGACGTTGCTAATCTACTGGTTCTTTACATCAGTATTTATTACAGATATATACCCTGGAAAGAAAATAACTGGTTTTGTGCTCTGTTTCTTGCAGTCCCTTTTGAAGGCCTGTCATTGATCTCTGCTACACACCAGACCCTTATAAGTGCATGAGCACAGCTGGAGGACACTGAGAATGCTTGTAAGGGTTTGATAGGACACAGGTAAGCAGAAGGCAAAGGACTAAATAATGAAAAAAAAACCCAAACCCAAAAAACCAAGGTCTGAAAGGTAAGCCTGAGACACTAGACAGAGAAGCGATAATGGAAAAGAAGTGCAGATGGCTGTAACACCAACATCATAAATCAGAAGACCTTCCTAGTGATGATGCAGCTTCCATACCTTTAGCAGTACTAGTCTGTGAGAGGTTAGATGAGAAAAGGAAAGCTAGCAGGAGGCTAAGAAGGAAAAGAAAGATGAGAGAGAGGAGGGAGAGATCTTTGAACATTATAAAAATAATAAAAATTTTGATATAGGTTATATGTATGCATCAGAAAATACAAGAGAGTCACGTAGCTGAGCAGTAGCCAAGAAGACAGTAGAAAACCAGTAAAGCTGGTATTTTAATTCCCAAATTTTAACTGTAGATGGTCAATAATGATGAATAACCCGTTTATGGGGTTTCTTATGCCATGGACACCTGGAGACATGAGTGTCTGTGGAAGATAAGACTAGTCTGTTCTAAAAATTTCTCTGATGTAATTATACCATCATGAAGAAACAAATGCAGACAGCTTACAAAGAACCCATTTGCTAGGACAGTTTAGCCTAAGTGATACAACTCATCCAAACAAAAATCTTTTTTTACACAAGAACATCTGCCAGCACAGCTCCACTGGATGTGAACATATCTAACTATTACTGGTCCATAGCATAGGTAGGTTCTTGTAAAATATACCTATGTCAGGTCCCAACCTTGCAATAGGATCAGCGAAGTGACATTCTAGAAAAGGTTTTTTGTATTGCAACCTGCTAATTTACTGGCTGTGGTCAAGTCTCAATGATTAAATACATGAGTCACACCCCCTAAAAGCTGTATGTTTAGGTTAAACACAATGGCATTTAAAAAAAAAAAAAAGGTAATAAACTTTGGGCTTCTTTTTAATTGTTTAGGGTTGTCAGTCATGCAGGTTAGAACTTTGATTATAAATAAAGCTGACTTTTTTCACCCTGGGAGCTTCAGCTGGAAACAGGTGTGTAGGATTAGCTCGGTGTATCCCCAGAGTAGAGCAGCACTGCAATGTGCACCCATGGCAGCACCTACAGCTTGCTCAACCACCCACCCTTCCAGGTCCAGCCACCAGTGGGGACAGTGGCATTGGCCACACAAGGGAGAGACCCTGAATGTGAATGTGGTACAGCTCTCTTTCCCAAACAGCTAGAGGATTCCCATGCCTGGGTCACAGGGTCATGACCCTAGAGAGGACCTGAAGCTCCCTATATGGCCTTAGCTTAGGACCCTATATGAGCTTAGTGTTCTGTCTCTTTGTCCAAGTTCCCAACCATCAAAGGGGACAGTAATCCTATGCAGGTCCCCATGGGTCTCTTTCAATTATTCAGAGCAGCTGAACAGTAAGTAAACCAGGTTAAGGTAAGAACTTCACCTGCAAACACAATTCAGTCATGGTTAGAAATGCTCTTTCATTTAATTCAACAGTATATTTAATTTTGGTCCAGAATAAACAGTCTTGCAGACAAGCACCCAGGTACTGATATGCGATGGGCAGTACTTTGCCACTTCAAAAGTTCTTGACTCTTGTGAGACATAACTTGTCTCTATAACAAATTCAGCTACACTGTTGAAAACTAGGACAGTTCTGTACCCTTACTGCAAGGTCTGGGCTGTTGGGCTAGTGGGGAAGTCCCTGGGTTTAAACATTAGGAACAGAGTAACAAGGCAAAGGAAGCGGCAGGAAAAGCAAGCCCCAAGGAAGGGAGAAGAAATCAGTAAGTTTTTGCAGCACTGCAATAACTGTGACCCCTTAGCACGTATACTCTGAGGACCTCAAAAGTCTCTAGAAGATACTGGCTACTATGAAGCTTTGTGGGTTACCCCCTGAAAAGGAAGGAGAAATGGAACCCATGAATGGTTCCACTTACTTACTGATGGGGCACACTCACTCCCACCCTCCATTTCCTATACCACCATGCATCAAGGATCGTGTTGACCATAGAGGTTCGGAGAGCAATCTTGGCATCAGAGATGTGGAGAAAACCTTCTCTGGTTTGGATTTCAAGACTTCACCAGAAGAGAGCAGGAGAGACCTGCAGGAGAACTCCAAGTAATGCATGTACTGCGGACAGTGTTGTCCTGCACAGAGCCTGGCTTTGTTGTAGGTGTGTTGCATCAAGGCTCCCAACAGATATGACAACTGCAAGATTAAGAAATCTCACCAACATAATTTTGCAGCTTGGTAAACCGTAGCTTTGCAGTTTTCTCTACATTTGCCAGTTGTATGTCAGTCCATGAAGACAGTAAAAGTTGTCCCTTTCCTTTCCCACTGCTGATATACTTCCAGTTTATAAATACACGTACACCAGAAGAGTTCAAGCCTATGTAAAAGGAACATAAACTAAGTCCAGTTTCACATACTTTTCTAAAAATGTAACTATCTATGCTTACTGGTAGGACAGGTTAAGACTAAAATAGAAATCTTCCCTTCCCTACTGACTTGGATATATTGGTCCTCGTATCAAATTTGCAGTCAAGAATTGAGAAATCACATCTTAACTGAGAACCATGAAAAAAATAGCAAGAAGGAACCTAGTTTAAATCACGGCTAGTTAGAAATAGTATTTCAGAATAGGTTTCACAGTAAAACAGAACAGTAAGTACAAGAAACCAAGCTTTTGCCTGGTGCAGAATTGTTTCCTAGACAGCAGTTCACAAACCCCTGTCCTGGACACAAGGCTTCCGTTGCTGTCTGGCACACAGTTGCAGAAGCAACCCTGTAGGCAAATTTTACAACTGGTTTCTTGGAAGACCAACATTAGCAAAACATTTGATGTAAATATGCCAATCTTTAACTGCTTGGAGACCTGTTCTTCCCTACCTTCATTTGACAGCAGCTCCCCTCAGAGCGTGAGTCAGGGCCCTCCACATCATCACTGGAGAGTCAGAGCCTTACACGTGACCTTGACAAACTTGTATCAGAGGAAAGAAAGGTCTGGTATTTCGCATCTGGCTCAAATTCAGGGTCACAGTCTTTGGGAAGGCTTAGGACTATGGACTTTTCTCAAAACTCTCATATCACCTATGCTAGTCACTAGCGGATGTGTCAGCTGAGAAACCTTGGACACCCAACACAAGCAGTTTTGGTTGCACAGAGTCCGCCTGCACCTGCAGGAAGCCTGACCCAACAGACATGAGAAATGTACTAAGCCCCTATCCTCCATGGGTGAGGGTTCAGATTAGGAGCTACCATGAGTGATTAGATTTAAGACCTGAGTTTGAATGGCATTTGCTCATTAACTGCAAGCTGATTAAGGAGTTAAGCATAAGAAGTGGCTAGCCTGCATGCAGGTCCCCTCTCAAGACCAAGAGCAACCAACACTATTGTGTCTAGCAGGAGTGGCAATGGATCCATCTTCCTGTCTTCACTCCCTAGCTCAGTGTTAGTGCTGCCAGAGTTTACCTGGAGCACATGGGCACCCCCAAGCTGTTCCAGCACAAGACCACACAAGAGCACAGCTCAGGGCACATCATTTCCACTAGGTTAAACAGATGATCCCTTCAGAGAGGAGCAGTTGACACTTTCATAGGCACATTACTGTCCATTTGCCAAACTGTGACCCCTCACTTGGATTAAACAATTTCAGTGACAGCTCCAAGTTAACCCAGCTGAGTTTGCCCAGTGTGAATGAAGGCAGAATCACATCCGCTGCCAAGGTGGAAGAAAACAGTAATTCAACAGATGCTGGTAGGCTGGTGGTGACCCAAGAAGGCAGATATCTGTCACCACCCAAGAGAGCCAGCTTTGCACCGAAGTGGCCAAGGAGTGCCCACAAGGTCCAGGGTCTGGTGGGGCAATGGAATCTGCCCCCAGCAGAGCTGTGGGTCAACCAGGCATAGGTAATGCCCAAAAACCTGCCTGGACATCTTAAGGAGCATGGACAGGAACCCTGTGGGCTAAGCAATGGATCTTATTTATCCCCTAAAGCTCAAAGCAGAGTTAAAACTCCTCAAGCTTTTCTAGCAGCCAGGTTATATACACAGAAAAGCGAGTGTTGATGTTTACAAGACCCAGAGCTCATTTCTTTTTGTTTCTATGCACAAAGAACAAAACATTTAGGTACTTTCCATTTAAAACAACTTTGCTCTTGTCCTTTTGCCTCAACTGTCCAAGAATGAGGGCTGTGTGTGACCAAGAGAAAGGAAATGCTTCTCATTCAGCTGCTGCTGTTCCTTGCTGACATTTAGCCCAGACAATATGAGCACCACCCTCAGTTACACCCAGCTGGGCTCAGTGACTTCACTGGGAAGCCATGGTGTGGCACAGCTGTAACCAACAGCAGAAACAACCCAAATATTTCTGTGTGGAGCATGAGATTGTTTGCTAGGCTGAATTTTATTTTGCGCCATATACTGCGGGTGCAAAAGAAGTTGCTTTAACCTTACTGCATTGTTCCTGGTCCCAGGGGTAACAGTGCAGGGCAGAAGAGATGGAAACATGGATTCCCTCTCCTTGCTGTGCCCCAGAGTCCTCACCTCTGCTCCTACATTCTCATTAGTGAGGAGGAGCGATCTTCACACTGCTTTGCAGGACCTTGCAAGCTACAGATGAAAGTGCAGGCTGAAAAGCTGTCTGTTGCAGATGTTAGCGCTCACACCTTCCAAAATACCCACTGCCAGGGGTGATGGTGAGTCACTGAGGGGCACTTAGGGGGTACATGCTAGACCCCATGCGAAGGGAGCAGGGACTCAGACTGCCTCTCTGCTAATCAAGCCACATCTTTTCACTGCTGCAAATCTGCAAGTCTGAAATTAATCTGTGAGGCTGAAATACCAACCTAAACCAAACATGCCCTGGATGAATAGCAAGATGTTGTCCTAGGTGGATATATGCAGAAGCAGGGGTCATCTCCCCACCAGACGCCTCCATCCAGGAATGAGCTGGGATCAGCTTGGCCCTTGCCTTAGAGAGCTCTGAACTGCAGTGCAAGAGTCACAAACCCATGTGCTGGAGGGAGAAAACCCCATCTGCATCTGTAGCCCTGTAACTATACACCTCCCCACACTGCCCCAGCCCTGGTGTTTCTCCAGGGATCCTCATGCTGTGATGGGGGTTTGGTTCTTGCTGTGACAACCTGACTCTCCACATGCAGATGCCCAAGTCTTGGCTCTGGCCGTGGGCACCTCCATTGCCTTTGCTTTGCCCATTGCAAAGACAGGCTCTTCACGCTGACCCAGCACACTGCCATGTGCAACACCAAGCATGGAGCAGCTCCCAGCCAGATCTTCAGACAGGAAAGCCAGAGCTCCTTACGAGTCACAGCTGGTTTTGCTCACTTGGTCACTGGAAATTCTGCTTTCAATTCTGGCTAACCTTGCACCGCTCAGCTTCACGTATACGGGGCGGCTTGCATCGCGAGCAGAAGGCAAGGATTAGCCCTCAGTCCACGCCTGAGCACCAGATCTCTGCATGCGTTTCAGCCCACCCTGCCCAATGAGTGCCTCCCCTCGCAAAATCCAGAAATAAATAAAAAATTTAACAGCCAGAATGTCCCAGTTAATGATTAAGCAGGGACAGTTGCACAACTTCCCCTGGAATGTCTATGTTGATGGCTGCGGTACACTGACAGGCAGGAATGGCAAAAACAGTCCAACAGCAAGGAGAGGAAGGGGCCTGGGTACTGCAGCAGCTGCAGCAAGACCCAGCAGGAGATGTCCTCCCACGGCAAGAGGCTGGTCCCCCCATTAGCGTGTCTCAGCCCCAAGCTTCAGAGGTTTGGGGCACAGGGCTGGTGGCAGCCAGCCTCAGCAGGGTGTGGGAGTCCTACCATCACGGTGAGCAGGAAAATACAGCATCGCTGTGTGTTTTATACAACTGGTTCACTTTCAGCATGGGTCAGTGCAGAGCTAATGCAAACCTCATGCCTCAATGTCCTTATATATGCGTTTAAAAGCACACAGCATGCTCATAAAAGGGCTGAGTCTCCAGGGCTAACTTATAAGTGCCAGACAAAAATCTATCAAGATTGATGAGTCTTTTTTTTTTTACAGCGTTTGGCATGCCCAACTTTATATCGGACTTTGAAAAGCCCTGCAGGAATAAGGGCCGTTAAATATCTAGAATAAATACAGTCAAACAGAAGTTCAGACACCCAACTGTTCATTTGCATAGGCATGCCCTACACTTGGAAATGTGGTAAGCTTTCAAGTCAAATTCCTGGAAAGATTAGTGTAATGCACGACTCCCAGATCCCACAGCTCATTAGGAAACACCTTCTGAGCAGTCCATGCGTGCACCGGCAAGGCAGCTTCTTGCACACAGCTGTTGGAGACAAAAATCTATTTGGCTGGTCATTGTGTCATTTTGGCTTCAGAGACATGACCCAGCCTCTGCCAACATCCACCTGACACTTTAGGGTTACAAGGAATAGGGGAAACCTAAAGCTGCAGCTCAAAAATGGTTAGTGAATTCATTCATCTGCGGGAATAATGTGCTTCATGACACACCTTTTACTGGGTCCAACAGAAGGCATGAGGGCACACACATAATGGCCAGCACAGTGCATGGGCTATTTAACGATATGTCCTGCAAAGAAAACCCTCCATTGCCAAGTTATTTTGTTATTAAGAAAAAAAAAAAAATTAAATTCCCTCACCACAGCCTTCATGAAGGCATCTGGAGGTGAACTAGGTTATTTTCCAGTATTAACAATTTGTTCCTCTAAAAATTTCAGGAAGGGGATCTCAGTAGAGGCTGCTGAAAACCAGGCTTACAGCCGAGGTAGAGTGAAGGAGGGAGGTGGTCCTACTGGGAATGGTCAAGAAAGACCATTTTCAGGCAGGCTCCAGCCTGTGAGCTCAGAAACCACCCCATTTCTCATGCTGAAGAAAACACAGATCTAGGGACTGACATTTGTTGCAAATAATCCTTCTGTAACACATAGATGACTGACTCACCTTTAAATGAGCAAACTTCTCAGTCTTGAGACCAGTTCTGCTCCTCAGCCATGCCTTGGCCACCCAGTGGCCCCTGCCTGGTTGAGACTGAAGAAATGCTTCATAACTAATAGTAATTATCATTGTGGTTTCATCATCGCTTTTCCACGTGGCTTCTGCCTCTGCTATTTGGAAACAATGCTCAAGGCTACCAGTACCAGATCAATAACTCATCCAGGAACAAAAAACTGAGATGAAGGAAGATGGTCAAGGGAGGACCTTTTTGCCAAGGGAAGGTTTACAACTTCATGATAAGAGCCATGGTTGTGGGAACTTGGGCACAGCGAGAAGAGCATCGAGAGTGATGCCAGACACAGTGCAAAGCAAAGCAAGTACTGGAGAGCATTGCCACATTTTGCTGACATTAGTGCTCCTCATCAACTTGTGCTGCAGTCAGCTGAGAACACAAGAACCTTGTAGCCATGGGGGCATCATATGTAAACCCCAAAACACCTCTGGCATTACATCAGTAATTTTAAAAAAGGAAGCCCTGCTCTGAAAGTTAATGGGCTGGAATGCCCAGGGTTGTGTGAGACAATTTTGAAGGGTTTTAAGAGATGCATTTATTGGAGACCACAGAAGAGCTGGGATTCCCTACAGCTTGTCCCAGGGACAGAGGAGTTCTGTAAGCATGCAGCAGTTACTGGGATGGAGGGAGGGACGGGGCCAGATATGAC
This sequence comes from Leptosomus discolor, assembly GCF_034619465.1. NCBI lineage: Eukaryota > Metazoa > Chordata > Aves > Leptosomiformes > Leptosomidae > Leptosomus > Leptosomus discolor. Next base: position 13,716,070 of record NC_141395.1, on the reverse strand, counting down.
ACTGTTCAGGCACAGATGGTATCACAGATGTGCACATTCCTCCCTGTGTTTCCCAGCCCTGTGCTCTCACTGCCTTTCCAGCAGCGTGGCTATATTCATCTACATTTGTGGCCTGCATGCACAGCACTGGCAGTTTTTTGAGTACTCTCAATGGTCTGGGCATGCCTGCTCTCTTTTCATGGGTTTTACCTACCAATATAAATTAATTATTTACACCTCTGCTGAAAATGTTTCTCAAGATATTGTTCATGAAGTATTTAGTTTTCTGATTTTCTGAGCCTGACCCATTGACACCCTTTTAAGCCTTCACGTCAATTCCCTCTTACAGTGAAACTCTTTCTGCTACCCAAGTGTCCAGTAAAGGGTTTCAGAAATCAAAGCAGAGAAGCAGGATCTTGGAAAAACCCATCTGTGCAGGTGCATCAGTTCTGCATGCACTGCCTGCCTTTAAAACCTGGGAGAGCATCGCTTTTAATGGCAGCACAGCTGTCCATGTTGGGAGCCCTGGCTATTAGCCACTTGCAGAGGGCATAGCCAGCCCGCAGTACTACACACCTCACCCATGTCTATGTGTCAGCACAGGGATGAAGTCTGTGCTAACACTGCAAGGTCTGGTAGGTGTTGACGTCCCCCAAGAGTGCCTATATTCCACCGCAGGACTGAGCTCCTTCACTTCCTCACCTCAAATTCCGTTTCAGACAGTCTTGCTTGGCACATCTGGGAAGGTGAGCAGCACGCACCATTTGTATATAGCAAAAAGCTCACTCTTCATCTCAGGAATACCTGAGAATGATCAAAACTAGGATTTTGTTTCCGTTCTTGTGAGGTCAGGTTTTGCAGTACTTCGTAATAATGTACACTCATACATTACAACGAATTAATTAATGTATACTCATACACCACTCATCCAAATGTTTCCAAAGTACTTTTCACATGTTCTTGTTTCTTTCCCATGTTCTGAGTATTAAGCAAAAGGTTTTCCCTTGTCATTTTTCCTACCAGCACATATGTGAATTTTTTACCAAATGAAGGACTAATGAGTATGTTTGCCAAGAGGTGGAGTACAAAATTCTGTACATCTGTAATACTATTACCCAAAGACTCATCTTTTGACTAATATTCAGCCCACTATTTCCACTGTGCTGATGTCTCATAGAAAGCTCAGAGTGGGTTTCTCCATCACGTAGCCCCATCCTCACTGCAAAGCACACCCCTCTCCAAAAGAAGGGGAAAATAAAGTAAAACACACATGTGCACATCCCTCCCCAGAAAAGATCAAAAGGACCATCCTGGAGAGAAACACTCAGATATTATGAAGAATATAATGGCATAAAACCTGCTGAATATAGCAGAGGAATAAACATCAAGCATCAAAATTCAAGAATCTGGCCCAGTACACGCTTGGGGTTTTTACCTAGGACTGAACACCGAGGAAGCTATATTGAACTTCATAAATAACATGGCTGAAAAAAAACGCTAATGCCCTGACAATTCAGAGAAGTTAAAGCCAAAAGGAATCGTCTTGCTTGTCAGTTCTCTTGTGGCTTTTTCTGCTTCAAATGGTACCTTGGTATGACTAAAATATACCTTTCAACAAGGACCCCATTCAGTAGTCACCAAAAGGCAGATAGTCAATCACATCCCATAGTGATTTGGTTAACTACCTTCCTGTTAAAAGTTACGCTTTATTTTTAAGTTCCAGTGTCTCTCTTCACCTGGCTGAAAACACTTCATATTATTGCTCTTTCCAGAAGAAATGGCATGCTGCTCTTACCTCTGCTAATACTTAGGGTGATAAAGTCAGCCTGCCCCGGCATAAGTTAAAAAGACGGAGTTTCTTACATCTCTGACTGCAAAAAAGAGGCTTCTACAATCCCAGTGCCCTTTTGGGGGCACTTTTCTGTCCATCATTCATTTTCTTCTTTCTTTAAAAAACTCTAGACATGAATGTACTACACCAGTATCAATCTCACCAATAACCAATGAAAGATGTATAATCCATCTGAACAGACAAATGAATGAGAGAATTAAAAACTACAAATCTACTGAAATTTTAGTCACATACTTGACACTTCACCACCACTGAATTGCAGACAACTTCCAAAAGGCCTATCGGCAATTTAAAACTACACTTCAAGTACACACCGGTTGTTTTGGTCATGACAAAAAGAGCACTACAAAGAGCGTAGTAAAATACGATATAACATAGCATAATACAATATGATTACTAGAATTGCAGAGACTGGTATCCCCACATTTAGAAGGGCCCATTTTCAATTTTTGAGGGCTGTATCTTAAATCCTTTAACAACCACATAACTTTATGGTAGCGCCACTACGTCTGTGCTGCTGCACGTGATTCAGTCTCTCATACAGCCATGTAAAGAGACTGTGTTTTGGTTATATTTTAACTGAAGTAAAAATACAAGTCTTGTGGCTGTTTCATACATGGCAATATCTTGCTTGTGTAATGTAATCAAAGTGCCCTCTGAGAGATCATATGCCTGTTAAGATGTCATTGGTCAGTAGAACTGGACTACCGGTAGTTAAAATCATTATGGATGTCTATAGCACAAGCCACATTAGATCACAAAACCCCAAGAACAACCTTTTCTAGGCCATAGATAAAAATATTTGAAATGACTGTTGGTTCTACCCTCAAAAATCTTTGCAAATTCGTTAAGTATCTCATAAAATCTCTGTTTCTCAGACTCCTCTGGCAGAGATTTCAAGTTTGCACTTCATATAATCACTGAGGAGTTCATAAAAAGCATACTTCCAAACTGGGCATGTTTTTTCACTCTGAGCCACACAGTATATGATCCTAAATGCATTTCAGTTTTTCCATGAGTAAGCCATAAGAACCAAATCAAGTAACTCACAGCTTGTAGCTAGATTAGAAATTAAATACGAGCAGGAGCAACAACCAGACTGACAACATGCTAATCCAAACAAGATGATCTGATTGTATTACAGGGAAGGTTTTTTGAAAGCTCCTGCAGCAACAAGGGAGCTCATCACTATTTCAGAAACTCTGCAGCAACACCAGCCTTTGGCTACATTTGTAATTGTCCCTAAGTGTAAAAATTGCTGTCAGCCCACATAAGTGATGAGGCAAAGTCGAGACCTCAAACTGCAGACCACCTTTGCTAGAGGAACTGAAGTTGTCTTATACAGTCCGTGTAAGGAGGAGCCTGTATGAGTATGGGCACATGTGTGCGAATCACGGAGCTGTCTGAAAACACAACTGGTCGGCTCTATAGACAATTATTATTCATGGTTTCTTGGAAGAACAACTTAGAGTCTCTTTAAATGTGGCACATACAAAATTCTGTTCATGGATGCTTAAAAACTTGAAACTAGAACAGAGGAAACCTGTGTTCCATGGAGGAAGTCAATGCTCTGATAGGGAATGTACATGGATGAATATATTGATTTTCAAATACAGATACTCTGGATTTTTTCAAAAATGAGTGACAGCCCATTGTACAACAGACACTGTGATAAAGGAAAGAAGAAAATATTTTCCACACAGTGTCAGCATCTGCATGCCGCACATCCTGACTCTAAAAAAACTAGAATTACAGCAATAAACTTCCAATTACCATATCTCTGTGTGAATAATTTCCATCTTGTCACTGAAAGAGCAAAAATGGATGCGATACTGAACAAATTATCAAAACGGCATTAAAATATAACTTCTGTAGTTATTTTTTGACTCTTGAAAAATGCGTCAAGATTATTTACACTTATGTAAATTGAAGTACTAGCTATATGTACACATGCACACATATGCATGCATTATGTTCATTACGCAGAAACATGCCCAGAATTTCTTCAGCCCCATTGGTTTGAATGTATGCCATTCCCTTCTCACCATCCTTCCTAAAGAGCCTTCCTTGGTTTCAAAACAGTAATGTGTTTTAAGGAAAACTGGCTATAACCGGTTCAAACAGGTTGAAATTTATGTCCTTTCTATCAGCAATCAGTCTCTTGCAAGGAAAGCTAAAGGGAAATGATCCTTGAAACATCACTCTGGCTATGGAAATCCTTTTAATTGTACATTACTCCCAATAGTGACAAGTAGATACTCTTTGCCAGTAACATTGATTGCCATCAGTCTGGGGTTACTGTACTTTCACACATACAAACTGCATCCCAGATAACCCACATATAAAAGTACGAGCAGTTGTAAATGTGCCCTCAGTTCACCTCACCATCAACAACCTCCCACAAAGCCAGATGTGGAGACAAGTGCCAGTCAAGTTGGGACAGACAGATAGGTGGGGTTTGGGCAGTGTGGCAAGGCAGCTTCCCCTCGTGTCACGCTTATGTACATGTGTTCCCTCCTACTGCTATATCACATGGACTTTTCTACAGGTGACATGGATTTATGTGTTGGTACTTTAAAATACCAGTAGGAGAAGAAAGGGGGTGCCTGATGACAAGCTAAGCATGCAAAATCCTCAGTCACTTATCACTTCAGATATTTTCAGACAAGTAGCCACACACTAGAGAAGATAAGGAAGATGCTGGAGTGACAACGTGCTAGTTTAGATGGTCACAGCAGTGCCCTCTCATAGCCACCTGGCAGAGATGTCTGCACCATGCAGCAAGCAGGGAGTATAGCAACCTGCAGTGACATGCTGAAATGTCATGCCAGACACTTCCAGCAAACCCTAATCTCCACAGACCAGTCCAAAGCCTGGCAGAAATCATACTAGTACTACTAGGACTTTTTCCAAAGGAGAATTTTATGTGCATGAGTGTTTACAAGAACATCACTAACTGAAGTTAGAAACTAGAGACCCACTAGGTCTTCAGTCCAGCCCCCCACTATTTCTGGCAACTGGTGGAAAGTCTCTTTCAGCAATGAAGCCAAAGGGACAGTCATGCCACTCCCATCCTTTGCCAATTTACTTTGTTTAATACAGCAACAGTGTACAAACAAACCCTATTCCTTCACCTTCCTCGTGAAATACAGCCGTTTTGTTATTCCAGTTGTCCTGGGCATTCTTCTCTGCCTCTCTTCTGGGTTTAGTTCATTTTCCTTGATTGGAAGTCATTAGAGATGTAAATCAGCACTACAGAGGAACTGGCCCATGGTAGCTGAGCATAGCAACAGCCAGGAGGTGTGGATATTCAGCATTTGTGTCCCAGAAAAATGAAGAGAAACCTAACTCTACCCTAGTTATGAAGCACAATAATACTTTTTCCTCAGAGATGGTGTGTTCCCTGGGTCCTGCCCCACTACCACAAAGACCTCCTGCCTTCTGCAAATAGCTGCTGCGTTTGTCCAGAGGCTTTTGTCTGCACCCCTACATAGCTGCTGCTGCTCCCATCAGCCATTTTCAGCAGCAAAGGGTCCTACAGCACTGTAACAGAATAGAGAGGACTGGTCATAACAAGCTACAGATGTAGCTCACAGCCAGCCATCTCTTGAGTTAAACTGGTATTAGATACTGGATTCCACAGGATACTCTTCACAGACAATATATTTTGGTATAATGCCTCATTAATATGTTTTTGAATTGCCCAGCAGCACAGAAGCCACACATTAGCACACAACCTGGACAATTACCAGAAAGATTAGTCTTTCTGGGCACAGCAAGCTGGGCAGTGTTCAGAGAGGGATGGGGTTATTTCTGTTGGAGACAGAGAGGACAACCAGCAGGCCCCGTGCCATGGTGAAACCTTGTCTGCTAGCAGGGAGATAGACAGACACCAGTCTGCAGGGGGCTGGAGGACCAGATGGCAGTTTGTAGTGGCTGAGGTGCTGCCCACAGCTCTGCCAGCACCTGCCCTCAGAGGAAGCCTGCACTTGGTGCTCAAACACCCTGGGAATTGAAGCTGTCCACAATCTGGGCTGCAGCACATACCAAGGAGGCACTCATGGTTCTTGCTGGTGACACAGCTGTCACCCAGGGATGGCTCTGCTGCACAAGAGGCACCGCAGCATGGGGGCACACTCTGTACCTGTGTGGTAGTCCTTGCCAGAAACCATCACATCTAACCAGAGGTTTTACTGGAGAACACTTCTATTTATGAGGCAATAACCATCTTCTGGCCCAAGTAAACTTGGTAACTGAAGGCAGAGGAGACTAATGGAAAATGCTATTCCTGAGCAGACAGCACCTCGAGTCACTGTGGTTACAGCTGGCTACTGTAAAAATATCTTTTGTTCTGGCCCCAAACCATCCATACACAGGGATTAGGGGGGGAAAATGCCCCAAGAAACAAAAGAGCCACTGACACCTCCAGGTATGAGGAACATTTAAGTTTTTATTTTCCCATGTGCCAGAGTACGGGTTAGTCACCAGTGTAAGGTGGTCACCCAGGCTCCTTCTGCATATCAGTGGATGGAGAAGATTCACCCCAAATTGATGTGGAGACCTGGAGGAGTTGCTCCACGCTAGCTGACCATAGTGGGATATGACACAACTAGTTTAGACAAGATATTTGACCTCTGAACGGCTAAAGATGATTCTCTAAGCGTGGTTTGCCATTTTACCTGGAAAAGTCTCAGTGCCAGGCAGCAGGCAGCACAGAGCAGCCGCAGGGCATGGCACTGCCTGATCTACTGAGTTTATGTCCTCCAAATAGTAGCAGAACTGAAGGAGACCTTCAAATCCAAGCTGCCACAGAGAAAGCTGAGCAGTGCTAGTGAACACTTCTGACTCAGATGTGTCAAATTTCCTTGATCCTATGAGCAAAAACCTTCATAGAGACAAGAGCCATGAGACTTGTTTGGGGTCCTGGCCCCAAGGTTTGTGAATGAAACAGGCCACATGACTCTGTTGGGCTTGTGTCCCTGCAGCTAAATCTTCTCTCCCACCATGGGGGAACTCAGGGCAGACTGTCTCCTGGGAGTGGTCCTCGGTGGAAGAGGGCAAGCAAACTGCCCCTGGCTCTTGCCTGGGAGGGTGACACCAGGTATGACCTGAGGCCATGCCAAGGAGCGTGCTGAAGATTAAACAGCATGGACAGAAGCAAGCCAGTGCCTGAGACCAGGCTTTGGTGCTCTTTGATCTACTGGGTCTCATTTTTCATTATCACTCTATATACTATAGCTCCCTACAGGCGAACACATCCAGGTCTTCTTCATGTGGAAGCCCAGCCTGTGCACATCAAGGTCTTGCCTCTGCTAGGCATTGGGACACAACAGGATTGGGCACTGGGTCTGGCAGTCATAGTAAAGCTACTTTTGGACGCATGCTATTCCAGAGCCACTGCCTATTTTAAGCATTTCAATTTCTCAGGCAATGGAGATGGCATTTTTCTGGAAGGCAGAGTGCCATGCGGAGCTGCACTACTGAATACAGAAGGTTTCTTTCAATCATGTTTGCCCAGAGTGACTCCTGAGCCCCATTCAACTTAGCTAAAGTCATCATCTGACTACATCCAAAATATCTTAAGCTCACCCTCAAGGAAAGATTTGTTCTGACCGCTGACAGTCTCTGTCTGATAAATGTCTTCTAGAAAAGGCACAGTATAGTAAATAATCTCATAAAAATAGGAGTTATAGACATTTACAAGCCTGGATCTTGAGAAAAATACCTAGTTAAATCAGCATACTTGGTAATAGCATTACACTGTCACATCCCAGCAGATACTGTTATCCACCAAAAGCCATGTCTGTATTCTTGAGTCAAAAGATTGGCATGTATTGCTCTCTGAAGGCGTGAGTCTAGTGTCTCATTCCTCCCATCAATCACTAATGTCTTCCTTAATGTTAGAAGGCATCTTACTCCCTTTGCACATATCAAGCTATTCCCCTTTATTTTCCCCCCAGGAAGGCTTCACTCTTTCTGTCTTTTGAGCTACTTTCCCTCCTTGATTTTCATTGGTGACAAAATCACATCACTAGATACTCTCATGTAAACAACCCAGATAATTTTTTTTGCCTAGTTATACATTGCTGCAATATTTAGTTCTGGTGCTCAGGTCCTATGACCAGCTTCACTACTCCTAGACTTTTCTTCTCCCATTCCTCGTGCCTTTAGGACTTCCTCTAATTTCATCGCTCTCTGGAAGAAGTGGGGTTTCTGGGTCAATAATTCTCCATCTTTGGAACCTCTCCAAGCAATATTTTGCTATTTCTTGTGATGTCCTTGTGAGTGTGCTGAGCTGCTACTCCTAAAACAGTTTTAGACTACTTTATTCTTCCCCTCCTTGGATGAGAACACACACTCCTAGTTCACATTGTCTTGAATTCAGTCTTCACAGCACTACACACATTTTCAGCAGTTTCCTTCATTGTAGCTCGTTTGCATTGTCCAAGGATACATCCCATAACTTTATGCATTTTCCCTGCCTTTGTCAGTGGCTGCAGTTAAGCCACAAGCCCAGAAGTGGCATGGTAACTTTTGCTTACCATACACAGAGGCAATTTATTACCCTAATGGATTTAACATTCTGCAGCAGAAGATTTACATCTTCTGCTGTGCCTGATGCGTTGGGTTTGCAGCTCAAATGACATACCAGATCTGAATGGCATAGCGCATTCTCAGATCTAAACAAAGACCTTCTCTAAGCCCCCCAAAAGGGAGCTGTCAGAGGACATAAATTGTCATGGCTTGTGGAAGTCAGTGGTATAGTTTCACCAGCTGGTGCTCAAGCTAACTTCATCAACTGATGAGGCAACAAATCCACAGTCATCTCTCTTTTTGAAGTAGTTCTATCACTTTATTTTGTTTTTTTTTAAATTCTGTCTACACTTCTGGTCCTAATGTTGATCTTCAAGCTGTCAGCTGAACTGTTCTCAGCTGTTTCAATATCACTGACAAACCATTTTTGGTGACACTAATTATTTTTGTCTGCTAGTCTAGGTACTTGGCTTATGCCCTTTCACTATTACCAAATTTAGCTTTGCTGTTATGTTGCAACTGGTGGCTAATGCCATATGTTAACATTCCTTTCTAATTAGCTTCTCCTTGAAACACATGTGACAAAGAGAAACCTTTTATTTTCTAAGCACATACTGCCAGGCAAAACTGACATACAGCATGGTCTTTGTGTCTTACGCGAGAGCAGTGTGTTTATGGCCAAAATGCCAGCAAAGTTATGACAACACAATCCAGGAGATTACAACACAAAAGCTGCCTGCTGATGCCACAGATTGCAATTTTTTTAGCTGAGAATTCACCCCCACCCCTGAACCCAGGGAAAACAAAACAACAACAACAAAAAACAAAAAACAGAGAGAAAAACAAAGATAAAGGCAAAGACAAGAGGAGACAAAGGAAAGGAAGGTGTTCTGCTGCAACCCAGCACAGGTAAAGCCCATTCTCCTCCTTTATTTAGAAATATGATGAGTTTGAGGGTCAAGGATCTCTTTTCCAAGACAGATTTGATGAGCCAGCATCAGATGTGCCAGCAAGAACCATACTGAACATGGATCATATATGTTGCTAAAGCCCAGGTTGCACCCAGCACCCTGGCCTCATCTGACCCCAACACAGAAGAATATGAGAAAAGACATGGCATCATAAAGAAAACTTCCTTCTCCACCCTCTTCTAAGCTCTGGAGTCCTGTAAATTTACCTTGGCCATTTACAGCAGAAAAGCCTTTAAAAAAAAAAAAAAGTCTTTCTTCAAGAACATCATGGCTTTCATGTAACTACAAAATGTTTACTTTTGTGCGATTGATTTGTGCATCTTTGAATTGGAGCCCCCTATCTCAGAATAAGTCGTGCCTAACCATAACGCTCTTCATGGATATAAGATCCTGTGAATGAGGAAATTGCCGAGAAGCCTTCAAGACAACAAGTTACAATACACCCGATCGCTTTGTGCGTGCAAGCTTCCCAAAACAGAACTCTGTACATAAGAGTTGAGCACCATCATGACTGCTTTTAATCAAACTCAGTGTTCAAAAGAATTAGGCATGGTTTGAGCATATACAACAATCAGCGTGCCTTTGAGATGCATGCCCCTTTTCTCCACCCCAAACAGCACAAGGAGGGAGAAAGGGATTTGAGCAGGTGACTCAGCCAGGTCAGGGAGGTCCTTCAAACACTAAGCATTTTTGGCATCATGTAAAAGATTTTCCTCAGAGTTTGGGAGCCTAGAGCATCTCAAACAATTACAGAAATAAGGTGAGATGTTATGATTCACTATCATGACAAACTTGACCAGCTAAATCTTGCTCAAACTACATTGTCGATTGCTTTCCTAAATCTCTTGTGCCTTTAGTCCAGTCTGTCTCCCCTAACACAATGACATTTTACAGAGATGACAGTTGAGGTTTCAAACTGCAGAACTAGATTTTAGTAGCAGCCATATATGTAATCCATGAGGCAGTCATACACATAACCCAGATCAATGCCTCTCAAGCAAATTTTTTTAGCTTGCTTTGTGGAACCTCATGTGTAAGTAGTTATCATGACAAGAATTTAAAATTCAAAATGCCATAAAATTAAAGGAAATTATTTGCGGAATGAGTAGAAGTTGTCCTCCTTGCAAATGAAGTAGATAAGACATCTTGATTCTTTGTGTACAGTTACCAAATGTCAGAAGACACTCAATACAAACCTTCTTGTTTTGCTACACGATCCTATAACTGTCAGCAAGAAAGAGGCAGCTGACTTTCTCTCTGAATTTCAGTGTTCAGCTTAATACTGATGACCATAACATTGCTCAAGTTATCTGGTGTGCTTTGTCACACCCGTAAGCCCTGTTAGCTAAGGACTACCCAGGAACCAGGCAGGATTCAGTCTGGGTGGAGATGGCCTGGAGCCACAAAATCTGGATGCAATCCCATGCAGTAAGTGTCCCTGATGGATATGTATGTCTTTTATTAAGAGTCACATAAGGTGGCTAGACAAAGCAGTCTGATTCCCACCTATTTTATGTACTGTAATACCTTCTTTGAGGCCTCATTACTATTGCCTCTTGCACAACCCACACTTTACTTGCCACTTTTCCATGTGCAGGATCAGATGGTCCTTAAAGAGTGCTTTTCACATGGCTCTGGATTGCAGACCCACAGCAGGAGACGATGGAAGCTGTGGATGCCAGGCTCTACCCGCCATGTTAGCCCCAGCAGCATGGCAGAGCCAGAGCAGTGGAGCAGCCCCATCCACCCTCAACCCACTTCATGGCTCCAAGCCCCAGCAAGCAGCAGAGATCTGGACCATGACAGCCATGGGAAGCAGACTCCCTCACAAGGGGAGCATGCAAAACCCAGAATCACTACAAGTCATCTCCAAGATGCTGCTGTGATGAGAACATGATGACCAGGTTAGACAGAAAGAAGAGAAAACAACCAGTTTGATGCACATGGCCAAAGTCTGCCACACCAGCCCTGGTGTATGAACCAGAGCCAGCTGGAAACATAAGCAAATGCTTGCAGGAAGGCAGACAAGCACTTTAACACCACTGCTAATAAAGGGTGAAGCAGAGGCAAGGAGGTTAAGCAGCTTACTTAAGCTATGGAGCAAAGCCTAGTTAGGCATCCTGGAGCTGGGCTTAAGCCACTGTTAGACCAGCAGATTTCAAATAATCATTCCCACAAACTTCTTCTGTGGTGATATTTCTGAACAATACCAGGGAACATTCCATCATAAATTGTGCTGTGTTCCAGTTTCCACATTATAGCTATGATGTAACTCAGTAACACTTTGTCCCATCAAGCCCAGCAACAATAGATTTAATCAGAACATTTGTCTCAGAGAGACAATGGGGAGTTCTGATTAATCTGGCACTGAACTCTGGCAGTTGCTTACAAGGGGTTTATTTATTTATTTATTTATTTTTATAAATGCTTGCCCTTGGCAGCTCTTCAATACGCAATATGCCAAGCCTTCAGGCTGCCAGGAGAGCTGTGAAAATGTCCCATGACATTTAACATGCAAAGAACATACTTCATTTCAGAAATGTTACATTTCTGTAGAAGTGCAAGGAAGAAGACGCTGCTCCCCAGACATCCCACCAGCCAACCACATAAGCATTGAAGATGTCAGACCACAGTCAGACACAAAGGATCAGTCCTGCGAGACCCTGCTGGTAGAAACCAAACTGCAGCCACTGAGCACACAAAAGAGGGGAGTGGACAAGGCTCGCACTGCACCACTTCTCTGCAATGGGTTGGTTGGTTCCTTCTGCACCTCTGCTACTTTTCAGGCAGCTCAGACCACAAAACCCCTATGGGTTGCTCCAGAGAGGAGACGTCTCTTCACATAGAGTAGACGCAGATGGGAACCCAGGTGAGAAGTCAAAGCACTGGTTTACTTGAGTGTGGTGATTGACAGATGTCACAGTCAGTCATTGAAGGTACAGGAACACAAGTTACAGCCCAGTGTGATCATGAGCAAAGGCAGGGCTCAATTCTGCTTCTCTGAATACTTCTGCAAAGATTGTGGCTATGGTAGGACAGCGTAACCGAGATAACAAACAGTCCCAGCAACTTGCATGGCTCTTGATAACACTGGCAATGAGATGCACTGCTGCACCCAAAGCAACAAGTGTCATCGAGCAGTCCCCTCAGGCCTGCAGTGTAGTATAAATTATTCTTCAATTTGGGCTTAGGGGGCCAGCCCATCCCAGACAGCTTCATCCCCAGCTCACATGCTGACAGCCTACCTACATCTCCCATCCATCCCCGTCCCACAAACAGTGCGAGCCACCGGTCGTGCTCACATCCTACATCCAGGCTGGTTCCTTGCATGCAGTTGCCTGCCTCCCCAGCACTGGAGTCCCAAAAAACCTTCCCATAAAGGGCCAGGATGTACTAAGTTCAAGACTCAGACTTGTTCTGAAGGTGGAATGCTGCTGGGCAGTAATGCTTAGGAGCTGGAATTTTAATGGGAGTGTCTATCTAAAACTAGACCTTGGCATTTGCAATCTAAGAAAGTTTGACATAGGTTGGGGGGGATAAAAACAGAAAACAATGAAGAAGGAAGAAATGTAGTAAACAAAACTTGCAACAAGGTCTGAAAGCAACTATCAGCCTCCAGCTCTTGCTCCCTCTTTCCTCCTGCTAAGCTTTGCTGTCACTGCTTTCACTGCAGTAGCACAAAGGAAAGAGGCCGTTCTGCTAGAGGAGATTTGGGTCCAGAGAAAGAAAGGGGGCTTCCCCAGTGCTCCCCATCGATCAGAGGTAACACATTAGCATGGCATCTTCTGCAAATCCTGCTTTTTCCACCAAAAAAAAAAAAAAAAAAAAAAAAATCAAGGCACCTTCTCCAGTCTTTGAGACCAGACAAAATTCCAGGTTGCCTTATGTTCACCAACACCCTGTTCCACTCTCATCCTTTTGCCTTTTTCACACTTGGCACAAGAGGTACTTCCGCAGTTACAAAAGCTTTTCTGTGTGTTGATGGCAGAGTTGAAGAAGCTTTGTCTGGATGTATCTAGTCAGTTAGAGAAGAAGCTTGAGGGTTGTTATAAGCATATTACTCATCTTGGCCAGCCCCTGCCTCCCATTCATTTCAATAAAATATGTTTTGTTATAAATCTTGATTTGATTTTTGGGAAGTGAAATACCCACCCCTGCCAAGAAGAAATGGTACATTCTACATGTCACCACTATGTCCTCCTCTTCTTAAGAGCTTGATGTTGTGAAATAAAAAGATCAATTTATATTAAAGCCAAATTTTTATCAGGTCAAGGCTTGTAATAGAAGGAATCTGTGTATGGAAAATATATTAAAAAAATGACTGAGACTTACTGAAAAAACTAAAACAGTCACTGCTCAGTAAACATGGTGGTGTCTTACATGCCTTATATAATTTGTCCAAAAATCCCTAACATTCTCATGACAGTTATATTATTGTTTCAGCCACCACTGAAATACCATCCTGAGAAACCATTTCAATAGTTCTCAAATCATACAAGCATATCACTAAGTATGCAGCCAGGAATGAAAAAAAAAAAAAAGTGAAAAAACCACCTTCTCTTGAGCTTTCTTAGAGGGCCTTAAGATATCAAGTAGAAAAATCTCCAGTTTCTTGAAAGCTGGGCTCATTACAGGAATTTTATTGCTACTTTGGAAATGTACAAATGATTCCAGTCCAGAGTTTTTAGAGTGATGTGATAATTAGAGTTTTTCCTCCAAGCTCGGGAGGCACTGGAAAATCCTGGAGATACCCAGGATCTTGCCTACGTGGTTGTGGAGACTTTTGACAAGCACATACAGAAGACCCAGCTGTACAAACAATTATCTTCTAATAATATTTGGAAGCCATTCAGGAGCTAGCAATAGCGTGTATACACCAGTTTTGTTCCCTTACCATCAGTAGACTAATTCATATGCAGTTGCATTTCCAATTGGCATTGCCCACATTCCTAATTCACGGCATTTCAAGGAGACTGTAGTATCACACTTAGCCTCTGCATTGCTAACCATATGGGTATTTTAAAACCACCTCTTCAATTGCTCAGTATCTTCATTAGAGATGGTTTCAAATTAGATTTCTAATGCCCCAGCTTTGCAGTCATTTACTACATAGACCTTGGGTCTATCTCTTCTAACAAGTAAGACCTATAGAAATGATGTTCAAGTTAGAGCAGCTTTTCGTGCTGGGGATCTTTATATCTACAATTTTGGCTCAGGCCTGAGCATAATTTTTCCATGCATTGAGCAAGGCACTTATACCACAAATAAACCATGCGGTGAAAATGATGCCTAAAGGCTTAGGGAGCCAAGCCCTTCTCAATGAATAGGGCAAACACCTGGAAAGAGGAACAAACTGGCATGACCTAAAACACAGTCCCATCGACTAATCAGGAAGGGTTTACACAGTGCTTCTCTAAACAGGTATCGCTCCCAGAAACTATTCACATCAGTAGCCATATCCTCAGTTATCCAGTGCTCATCAGAGGCTTCCAAATAGCAATCAGCTACAGAAAACCAGGGCCCAAAGCCAGTGATCCCCAGATTAGTTCATCTCCATATGTTATTTATTCACTTGTTTCTCTTTAATAAAAGATATTTGAAGTTCTACCTCCATATGCATTTATTTTGGAGTCTGGTAGGTTTAATTATTTCCAGACCTTGCAGTAAAAAGCAGAATGCTGAAAGAAACCTATAACATATGATTAGAACATTTTTTCTTAAAGCACGATGAATAATCCATTATAATTATTTATGTCTTTGGATTGAGTCAAAGTAAGAAAACAAGTATGTCATAAATGACATCTTGATGTATTTTGGTATATCAATGAACTGCGTCAATGAAATGACTTTTAACTTGTTCAGTTTATGTTCCTGAGAAATCTTATCAGGATTACTGCTGAACACAAGCCAAAGTTGATATTGTTTGTGTTTTGAGTTGCAAATTAAAGGAAACAGAAGTGGTGTTTTGGGTAACACTGGAAGACAACTAAAAGAATGAATGTTTTGAGAAAACAGCAGTGGTTGGGGTGGTCTAAGGGCACAGGCAAAGCAGTGTCTGTAAGGAGAAAGTATTTCTGAAAGTGTTGTTTTGTGCCTGAAAACCTGCTTACTTTTCCTAACTATAATAGTCAGTTTAAACAAAGGTACAGCCTCTACCTACAGACTTTGCCCAAACTACTTCTGCCCTACCCTCTGCCTACAAACCTTGTTCTAATTACCTCTACCCTACCCTCTACCTACAAGCTTTCCCATCCCTTCAGAGAAGGTAGTTGCTTTAGATCAAGTAGGATATGATGAAATTCAAGTGATCGTCTACTGTAAATTAAGATGCATGGTCTAACAATAGTCACAGCATATATAAACACTTTTAGATATGTAATAGTGAAGAACATCACAAATCATAGCACATGCCTGCATCCCTTTCATAGCCAGGAACAACTGAATTGACTTTTCTTGGTTTTAACTTTGACTTTGCCATCATAAGATAGCTCCATCCACTCTTCTGTCTTTACCAAAAACTTGATGATATAGCACACTTTTCTAGCAACAACTGGTTCGTAATCAATTCTCATTCATTAGTCCTCAAGGAAAATATTAATTATGTTCAGCAAGCAATGCTTATGCTAAAAACAAGATCAAGATAAATTTTCCAGCTCTGAAAGGCAATTCCCAAAATCTGGTGTGATTAGCAGTTTTCTCCTTCACTTCTGAAAAATCTACAGTTTCTCTATCCCTGTCCTTATTTTGTTTAGAATTTACAAGGATTGACTTCCTGCCCTTGCAATCAGCATTTAATTTTAAAAAGGCCTATGAGCAGGCTAAAGCAAGCTAGTTCATTTATTCATCAGAAATGTTCAGCATACTAAGGAAAATTTGCACCGAACTGAGTTCAAAGCAATGAAGTGAGTCTATCTTCCCACACATCAGCCACCTCTCATGAAAGAAGCAGCAGGCTGGTGGCTTCCCATTATGTTGCACAAAACAGACAGTAATTGGGAATGCAAAAATTAAGATTAAATAAAAGTGACGATCCATGCTTCCTTGCAGAATGACAGGCACTCTGGGTTCGGGTTTCTTCCAGTTAATACCTCCAAAAAAGTACTGCAGTGCAAGTTTTTGGTCTACGCACCAGTTTTTTTTCACTTTTGCCAAGTCACCACATCTCTCAGTTTGTATTTGTGTGCTGCCAAATCCCATGTGAAAACAGTATTGCCACAGCAGGAATACCTGTGATGATTAACAAGCACACGCACTGAGCCTCCTCTGCAGTCATGCTGTCTTGCTAGAACTTCATGCAGTCATAACTCATCTTGAAAGAACAGTTCTGATTCAAACCTTATGGAAGAAGCCGCACATAAGAAGTCATGCAAAATTAGTGGTGCTGGCATTTATGTGTCATTGCAGGTAGAAGATCTTAAGACTTCAATACACTCTATGAACTTTACTAAAATGACACATCTTAAATTCTTTAACGCATTTTTTCTGGTTAAAGAAAAACCCACATCAAGATGGTTTGCAGCTTTATTCTTAAAAACCAATGACGCTGTCTGTTGTTGCAGATAAACATGAGAGCTCTTTGTGTGAGGTTTCCTGGTTTGAGCAATACTAAAGC
This sequence comes from Leptosomus discolor, assembly GCF_034619465.1. NCBI lineage: Eukaryota > Metazoa > Chordata > Aves > Leptosomiformes > Leptosomidae > Leptosomus > Leptosomus discolor. The sequence continues at coordinate 13,699,122 of NC_141395.1, read as the reverse complement.
TTTGCATAGTCTGACGTTTAGAGGGCTTTCACAAAGTCATCGAGAGACACTGAAGGCTTTGGCTGTTTTCCAGCTTTCTCTCAAAAGAAAAGAAAAGAAAAAAAGAGAGCATGGATTTGTCTTTTAAGGAGCTGTACTTAGTGGAAGCATGAGAAGAGGGAGAACTCCACTGGGTGATTAAATAATAGTTCCTAGCAAGCAATAACATCACTCACATTGCTTTTTAAAGTCAGTGCAAGAGGTAAGGAGCTGGGGCTGCACCTCCTCACACTGTGTGCTTCACAGCCCTTGCAACAGGAAGCCACAAGCAGCTCTGGATCCACACTGCTGCCTGCTCCTTCAATAGGCTTTTGTCCTGTTTGTCTATGGCTTGTGGTTTTTTAAGCTATCCTTACTAATTAATTGCTTCATCCTTAGCTGAGGATCTTGGTCAGATCCACAAGCAACTTCCATAGCCCATGCTCAAATTCCCTACAGAGAAGCAAAGGGTCAGCGTTAAGAAGGGAGCAGCAGTCAACAAGGGCAGTCATGGCCTCTCACCCCTTGACCACAAATGTCTGCAACAGCACAGAAGAGTGCCAAAAGGACAACCTCCATCCTTGCAGCTCTGCTGTTTGGGAGGTCAGGAACCTCAGCCCTGTGATCCTTTTGACATAGCTACCCTTCGCACAAGACTGTCCCCATCCCCAGCACCACCCTGCCCCACTGGTGGCAGCTTCTGCCATGAGCAGCCTTAGCCTTTGCAGGATAGCAGCCAAGCCGTACTCCCTAGCCCTTCCTGCAGGTGGGTTCCAGCAGCCTGGGATGGAGGTATTAAGAATCAGATCAGGCAACTGATCATGCTTAAAAAAAAAAAAAAAAAATTAAAAGACACTTTTAAGTGCTGGGTTCACCCACCCCTTTCACAACACAGCTTCACCACCACCTGTGCCAGAGACACCCTGGGCCACGATAAGAGATGGCGGGACTAAGAGGGCAATCACAGCCTTGTTGTTGCAATGCGGTAGGAAAGGGGTGAAGTTGGACTATCAGAGGGGCTACTGCTGGAGGCAGAGGGAGATGCTGATACATGGAGATCTGGCTCCTCATTCAAACTCCACTGGAAAAAGAAACCAGCTCCCCAGGGTGTAAAACAACTTTGTTGCTGACCTCTCTGGTATTGCCTGCAGGACAGCAAGATACACAATTTTCATTCAAGGCTGCTACCGTTATACTTGGATATGCATTTCTTTCCCCAGCCACCTCAACCACACTACCTTGGGCCAATATAACCATTGTTGTAGCTATGGGATTAATCAGATCAGGAAATTCTACCAAGTCAAAACCAGTCATTTATTTCTAACCTAGACTGCATGTGCTGGCACACCATGCAGGCAGCACACCACAGCCCAGGCAGAAGTGAAATGCAGGGCAGGAATATGCCTTGGGTCAGCACAGCAGCCTGTTCAAGAGCCCATCCCCAGGCAACCCACAGACACCTCGTCCCAAGACATACAGTGCAGGATCAACAGTAAGAGTAGGGCAAATCACATGTAATGAAGCTGAAAGGAGAAGAAAACAAGGGAAAAAATACTGTGGAACAAAAAGCCACATGGCAAGTTTTCTCTAGGCTTACCTACAAGTGTGTAGTGAGGTGTTGCGTCAATCGTAAATGTTAGACAACACAAAAGCTTGGTCATTAATATGCACATCGATGCCTGGGACCGTCTGGCCAGACCACACCCTAACCCAAGGAGTGTGCAAGACCAGGGAGGAGAAAGGGTTTACTTTGATCAGCTAAGCAGGGAAGAGCAGGCTCATTGTAATGTCTACATGAGGATTTTACCTCTTGGTAGTTCACAAAGTCTCTGAGGACACAGGAGGCACAGGCTGGAAATGTCACCAGCAGGTGCTCTGATTGCCCATGACTCCTACCTTACCCATGCAGCAAGATGAAATATTGCTCCTGCCTGCACAGGGCAGGGAGTCCCACCTCTGAGCCCTAAATCTTCAGTGACAGTGGGAACTGGTGCTGCTGCAGCTCCCTGCCCTTTGTCCCAGGGACGTCCCTGGATACGTTTTCCCATGTGGAGGGCCTAGTCTGTATGGTGTGATACACCACAACTGCTGGGTGCTGATCCAGCACTTGTACAGCTTCTCTTAAAGGGCACTAACCTCCATGCATGACCATCATCCAAATACACTCTCTTTCCACCACACTTTCTATCTCCCCAGCTGGTAATTGCACCAAAGGAGGCTCTTGGATAAGTATCAGTAGTAACACTTTCTCCCTCACTTGTCATTGTTCTTCCATGATTCAAACAGCTTCAAATGACAGGTTTGAAAAATGGCCAGGGCTTGTAAAGTGTGGGAACGGAAGGTTTCTGAATGCTGGCAAGTGCTTATCAACCCCTGCATTGTAATATCTGCAACCAAGTGGCAAAGAGCAGTGCCAAATTAGGTGGAAAAGGAGCTCACACAAAGAAAGATCAATAGATTTAAAGGCAGAATTGCAATGAGCATGAGTACTCCTGAATAATTTCACCCACTATTTGCTGCAGCAGGAGTTTCTCTTCAGTAACATATCTAAGTGCTATTCCGGTGACCCTTAAGGAAGCTGGCAGAAACATCCAAGTTTTCCAGCTGCAGGACAAGAGTCTCTCACCAAATTTTGCATCTTTTAAACAAAACCAATCCAATAACTCAGTCATAGTTCCTTGGTAAAAATATTTTATTAACCTATGAACTCTTTGTATCTGCTTAAGAACATCAGAGCACTCAGGCAGCCCTTCAAAGAAAAGCATTACCAGGTATCAGGTGCTACATAATGCTAAAGAAAAGTCTGTGCTCAAGAATATATAGTGAATATGTTGTTCTGTGTGGTGGGATGCACTCCCTGACCAGTTCTGTAATAGATAGTGTTATTTCACTGACCACCATTGAAGCAATTTGTTATAGCATACAGGAACCTCAGACACTGAGCAATCGTACACTGCGCATCTTCTGCCTATGGTAAAGAGAGCTTAGCCATGCTTCACTAGTGCAGATATTGTCACAGAATTCTGCCAGAGCATGCTTCACTAGTGCAGATATTGTCACAGGATTCTGCGAGAGCAAGGCTATTTTGACACTAAAGATTTTCCTTTTTCAGAAAGCTTCTGTGGAGAAAAAAACCCTTCACTCCCTCAAAAGCCCATCAAAATATTACAAAAGTGTAAAAAAAAAAATTTTTCTGCCCTTTCTCCAGCAACTTTTGCAAGAACTAGAAGATCTTCACCAGGCATGGCTGCTTCCTACACACTGAGAAAACCTACCCTTGACAACATTAAATTCCCCCCTGACACCAGACACCATGTACTCCTAAGCTCTCTTAAAGGCACTCCATTAAAAATATACAAAGAAATAAAACATGTCCCAGACCAGTTAGTAATAACTGGGCTTAAACTTAATGCTAAGTTCCTATTAACCCTATAGATCTCAACTGAGCTGTTTTCTGGGATGCTACAACCATAGCCAGACTTACCCAGCACAATATCTTCTTCCATGAGTCTTGTGGATACCCCTGACCAATGCCAGGCACAGCTACAGCACAGTCCAGGTTATTCAAGGGCAGCCCTGCACACTTGTTGCATTCTTCCTGAAAGGGAAATGCTTAAAAACTTGATCCATGACTGGGTTTTAAAAAGTCCTCTCTACTTCCACCATGTCTTTAATTCCCATATCTTACGCCACTGACTTCTGTTGTGTATTTAAAACAGGAGTCGTCAAGACTTGTTACTATTGCCATGGAAATCAGGAATTGCTGACCCTGGTAGGCAGACCTATCCTGAAATGCAGGCAGTTGCTGGGGCTCAAGCAACTACAGACCATATCTCTACTCTGTCACAGCCTTTAGCTCACAGGTCATTTGTCCCCAAGTCCACAACAGCATAGGAGGTGAGTCAGGTACCCAAGTAATTCAGGAACTCTGAGTCTAAACCTCTTTGGGAAGAGCATCTCCTGGTCTCCCCAAGAACCCAGGAGATGGGACAGGTCACACGGCAGGCCATGAGTAGAGCAGCTAATAAGCTATTTAGCTACGAGACACATGTAAAGATTGTAGGGACAAGAGCTACACAAGCCAGTTTGCCCAGAGGTCAAGTAGTAAAATGAACAATGCTCATTGTGGGTTTTGTACTTTCTTAGCTGAAAGCACAAGGGACATCACACTCATGCTGTCTAGCTACACATACTTCCTAGGCCAGGAATTGCAGCATGCACAAGTGCAATATGCCAGGAGGTGCTTCAGCCAAGTCACTAGGTCAGGTACCTTTTCAGAGGACAGTTTGTGTACTCAAAGCAGTGAAAACAAAGCATATAGGCTAAATAACTTAATAAACAAAAACGTACCTTGGGCAATTAGTGCTCTACCCTGCTCTGCTGCCCTTCATTTGCTGAGGTGAACAATGAATTAAATTATGTTTTGCCAAGAAAAAAAAGTCTGTTGAACTGTGTCAGAACATCCTATTTTGGAAATGAGGCAAAACCTAAATTTACTATTTGTTGAGTCACAGCTTTGAAGTGATATTTTCAGCCTAAATACAGAATACTAAAAAAAAAAACCATATAAAAATTAGCAGCTATGAAAGAGAAGGAAGTCTTCTCTTTCTCAAAAGCAATATCAGATGTGAGTGGACTGATTGAGGGAAATTTACAATGAAATTCCACCAACACATTTACTACTGAACAGACCATGCATCTACATTTAGCCTGTACCCAGTTGCTCTGTCACCCAGCAACCCCTCATCAGCCAGGTGAGGAGAATCAGGAAAAGGGAAAGCAAACCCAGAGGTGGAAGTAAGAACAGATTTTAATGAGATAACACCAATACCAACAGAGATATACAGAGTTATACTCAGCCAAATGAGTATCCAGTCCTCAGGAGCAGGAAGAAGCCAGAGGAGGAGCAGGAAGAAGCCAGAGGAGGAGCAGGAGCCCAGCAGGAACACACCCCCACCCCCAGAAGGTTCCACTCCTCAGTCAACCTTCCCCCTTTATAATGACCATGACATCATGATATGGGCTACAGCTGTAGCTAACTCAGGTCAGCTGCCCTGGCTGAGTTGAGCCTGCCTAGCATGACTGGCCTATGATTCTATCCCAGCCAAACCAGGACACCATGGTATCCACAGGTCCTCAGTAATGTTGACAGGGACAACTTGCAGCAGCAAATGTGTCAGGCAACATCTGAAATGGGGAAAAACCTGAAATATGTAACTGTTTTTATGATTATCATGAGGTTATGCTGTTCTCCACATTTTAGGTCTTTCAAAGGTCAGGTTGTGTCCCATGTCCATCATAAGAGTGTTGCACTTAGGACTGGGCTCTTCAGTGTGAAGCCCGTGGTCACAACTCAGATGATTAAGGAAATTGCCAAACCATCTACTAGAATTTCCCACTTTTTGAAGGTTTTTGAAGGAAAGCAAGACAATCATGCTTTCCTTCAAAGTAAAGGCATGAAGGCACTGTGTAATGCTTCTTGTGCTTATAGCCTGTGAGCTAGACTCAGCTTGTAAGACTTACCTTGGTTTCATGGTAGATGTCCTGCCAAGATAAAAAAAACACTGAAAGGAAGATGACTTGCAGCTTCAAGCCTGTAACTTAAGGTTAAGCATCTCTTATCCACCAACTCCACAGCCATTTCTCCTCTTGATTGTATATTCTTTTACCATATATATATATAAAAAAGCTGAGTTAATGCACCTCTCACATCTAGGTTACATAGGACACCAGAGCAAGAAAGCAGAGCTCGGAATTTGCAGCACAAGCAGCCAATTGCAGAAGATCCTAGTTTGGATAGTTAATGCATTCACAGCACAGGTACCTTAAGCTGCTCAAAAGGCAGCATATACTGCCTTGCATCACAGCACTCGTGGAGAGAGCAAGAGGGCACCTACACAGCATGGAGTAACTCTTCCACTGCAATTTACCTCCACCTTAAAGCCCATTAGACCCCCCACACTACCAATCCCACCTGTCACTGTGAAGCAATACTGTTAGCAAGTAAAACCTTAAATTTTAGTTGCAATTAATATGTGTTCAGCTCCAATGTGTCAAGTTATAAGGTTAGCTGGCAACCATATCTCCAGAAGAACTGCCAGACTTAGCACAAAGTTGTTGACAAGTTATATTCTTTCTATTTGCTGGGAAAAATTATTAGGTAAACAAATATATCACAATTTAATTTTTAAATAGTCATTCTTAAGGGATGAACTGAAAGACAATTATGGCTTGGCATTCCTGTGTTATTTTACTTTTCTCCCACCTAATTCTGGAAAGACAAAAGCTTTTTTCAGTGAGTGTATTCATAGATTAGCTGAGGCAAGAATGAGGCATGATGATCTCTGGTCAGATTTCCTAGCTAGTACTGGTCATGGGCTTCCCCTTGCTGACCCTGCACCGCACCAAGCAGCCTTTGGACTGGTCATGCTTTAAGCAAGGTCTGGGCCAGATGACTTTGGAAGACTCTTTCCACCCTAAATTATTTTATGAGCCTATGAGTTTATAGCCTTTGTCACAATCACAGGTTGACGTCAATCACACATTCTGGCAAGACAGTGAAACCTGATATTAAGGCTGTGAGCAAGCTTCATCTAGTTTTCAAGAGTAATTATCTCATTGAGTATAAAATCACCATCCTGTCATTTGTTTAATTGCATCCTTCTGCAACTCCCACCAATGCCAAGCACTACACAGCCCCTGGGTTGGTAATAGACTAAACACCCACAGGTGAGCCACGTCAGGAGGGATCACCACAGATTACAGCAGCAGGCAATACTGTTGGCTACCCCAAGACTTTGACTTTGTGGTGTGGGGTCTGAAATCTACTTGCCTATGTCTGCTGGGATGGGGTTTATTGTCTTGTACTCCTGACAACCAAAATGGCCTGTTAATATTTTACTTAATGGCTTATCCTGGCTTCAGCTATAAATCTCTACAGAAAGAATCAAGTTAAAAATTGTCTTATGATTAAGTGATACACCCTAAACAGGTGCTACAGACAACACATATGCTGTCACAACAGATCTCTATATTTAAGTCAATTATTAACTGAATGATGTACATGATGTTTAAGTTCTTACGGTTCTTCCAGTGTTTAGTGGATACTACACAATATTTCATTTCCTTTTTTAATGTATGCATTTTATATTTATGACTTTATTCTACCCAAAATCACCTCCACGCATATTCCTATATTCATTCAACTGTAGTTGGTGGCAACCAGTCAGGACTTTATCAGCAGTCCAATGGTTTGGGGTTTTTTGAGTTCTGAAACACTGTAATGTCATGAGTATTTCCTTTTACAAGCAAGTTTAAAGGGCCCCTGATGGCCCTTTCCTCCAGCCAATGGACCTTTCTCCTCCCACAGGGCCTGGTGGACCTGGGCAGTTGGGCTAGGTCTCCATAGCCACCAAGCCCTGATGAACATGTACACCTCTTTGGCCCAGGTTCTCAGTTCGGGCTCCTGGTCCTGCTCTTTGCCCCACTGGAGTTCAGAGGCTTGGCACTTAACTAAAATTTTTAAGGACTTCCTCACTGACATAGACCAAGAGGAACATCACCTGTGGGTGTGAGAGCCTGAAAGGTGACAGATTAACACTACTTGGTGACGTTCAGGAGAAAGGAAACATTGTTTTGTTGTTTTAAAGTGGGAGTCTCCAAGAATCAAAAGGTTCATTTCTCAGTTGCTTTGCTTGTGGAGCTGGCCAGTAGATGACCATAATCATCACCGCAATTGGATGGAAAATTCAACTGTTAGCGAGCTGAAAAGTGCAAAATAAAACCAACCCAAAACTGAGTACAAAATTGCATCACTCACGTGAAACAGGGGACCCTCTTTGCCATACAGACACGCTCAGCTGTGTATATCAGGCAGGATCATGGTGGCCACCCCTGCCTCCATAGTGAACAGCTGATATTTGGCCAAGGCCACTACACATCATGTCCAGCTCTTGGCATTCCTGCCAAACAGCTCTCTGTGGTTTCTGAGCTGCACGAAGGGCATGGTGCTACCTCAGAAATAACATGGGAGGGTGAATGCTCCTTTTCTCACAGGTTGCTTAGTGAGCTATTTGAGCTGAGTTTCAAAATGAGTCAACAGTGTGTTGCCACTTTGTCCTTACAGTGTTAAAAGTGATTCGTGCTAGATTTGAAGTGAAAGGTAACTTGCTTTCTTGCCTTAGTCACCATCAGCTAATGGTGGCAGGTTTGCTTGAATTTCCCTTGATGAAAGGGCTGGAGGCCACTCCTTCAGCTGGGATTCAGCTCCATTCCAAGCAGGGACAAACACAGGAATAAAACACCCCAGGCCTGTTCCTACTGCTGCAGCAACATGGGTGGGCTGCACCCTGCTTGTCCCCATCCTGTATCACAGACGGTCTTTAAGGTCAAGTCAGATAATTATCCACCAAGAATTATATGGGTGGTGTTGATAGACAACCCCCTGATTATTTTGGGACACAATGGCTACCATGATGAAGCAGACGGCTACTCTGTTATGACTTCATGTGGGCGAGGACATCCTTACACCAGCCATTAGCTTAACCCCCTCCCCAAACAACCCTGGAATAGCATGTGCAGTAGTTAGTTACTTGGGGAAAGATAAGAGTGAAAAAGCAGCATGCAAAAAGTTAACATGATTTCTGATTATAATCTCAACTACATGGCAATGAAGGAAATTTTCTGATGACAAGCCAGAAACCCAACCATAAATAACCTACTTTAAACTTGAAAAGCTACTAACCCTTAAAAAGGTGCCCAAAGATGACACTCTGAGAGACAATCACACCACCCAGTTTCAGTCATCACTTAAGGCTGGTATCACAAAACACCCGGTATCATACCATGTCCTCCAGAAATCAGTAAGAACAGCCTAGCTGGGAGCTTGGGCTCTCTTCATCCAGTCACCCAAGCCAAATGGTGAAAGCTGGTAGTGCAAAACCCTCCTCCGTGCCTTCGTTACAAAATCTGCGGACTTACTTTGTCTAAACAACTATGGAGAGAGGTGTCCTCCTGAGCAGGCTGTCAGGAGGCTGCATTTCTGAGAAATGTGTTCGGGGGTGCATGTGCATTTAAACCAGAAACACGCCTGCATGCATACTTGTTTGGGAACAGGCACTCCTTTTCTGCAGACGTGGTGGGGACGTTGCAAAGCCATCAGCAGGCACTGGCAGAGCCAGAAGGGAGCCCAAGCTTTTGAAAAAGCGAAGCAGAATGCCTCCCCTTTTTTTTTATCCCTACTAATTCTTTCAACAGTCACCAAAATTATCCCCATGTTCTCACTTGGACTTTATGTCTTTCAGACCATGCATGTGACAGTAAATAACTATGGCTGCTCAAGACAAAAAAGTTATGGCCTCATAGGCACCGCCGTGAAATGAGGTAAATCTGTTGGAAAAAGGGAAACTGTGGGCGGTTCTGGAATAATTTTGCCTGGGACAATATTCTTTGTCCTCAGGACAGCTGTGCCGAAGCACGCACTTGGCTTAACGTATGTGGCCTCCATGCTTTTGGGCTGAGCCTTGCTTTCCCAGGCTGCTCTGGCCACGCAGCCTCAGCCACATTTTTCTTCCTGCATAGTCATGTGTTTATTTTTTCACTCAACTTTTCCCAGATTTTACTACCGCAGCTTAAACTATTAGGTGATGTTATGGAGATCTTAATTCCCAAAAGTGGTGCCAACCATCCAGGAATTCTTTCTTCTGGGAGATGCTAAGATTTTAAAATGTTTTCCTGAAGAAATTCCTCCTAGTGTTGCATTTGCTTGAGTCTGTCCTACATAATATTTCTAGCACATCTCCTCTCTAGACCATAAGTCTTAACTTCAGCATTTAAATTTTCACCCTTGGAAAATTATTTCTCAGTGTACTAATGTGCTCAGTTAATTTTGGATTCTTGCTAATCAATCTTTTTTTCCAGCTATATCATACTTGCTTGTGACTTAATATCAGTGAAATCAGAACTGAGGCTTTTCTGAGCTGCAAAATGGATAGCAGCACTGTTTGCAACAGCCAAAAAAAAATATAGCAAAAGAAAAAAAAGTGTATATATTTTTGTTGTGAGCAGCACTTCTAACATATCTATCAAGCACCCTCAGAGGAAAATGGACAGATCAGGGTGATATCCCTCGACATCCACAGCATGGAGCAGGCATATACTGGTTTACAAGTCCCAGCATAAGGATGTAGGTGATCTGGTACTCCAAGATCACTCGTCACCTGGGGGGGCACTATCCAGGGTGGTGGTGTACCATCTTCTACTGCTTCATTGTGTCTTATTTAAGACTTTATTTTCTTCCAGCTTTCTGTTTGTCGTCCTTACTCAAGAGGGTCCAAAGAGGATTTTATTCGTTGCCCTAATTTACCAGCATAGCATAATATTGTGTGTAGAGCCTGATTTGCATCGCCACTGTCTAAGAAACAGGAGGAAGGCTATTTTTCTGTGGTGAGCCAACACAGGTGCTACAGGCTGTTGTACTCTCCTAGGCAGACTTACAGCACCTTGGCACCTTAGTTCTCTCCTGAAATGTGAGAGGCTGGTGCATCCCAAAGCCCAGTGGCTGCCCTGCCTCCCTGGGCCACGCGTCTCCGAGGACCAAAGAAGTTTAAACTTGTCTGAAACTCCAGTTTTATTGAGACAAACAGCCTCTGTTGTAATATACTAAAAAAAAAAAAGAGCAAATTATTTCAGTGTCAAACCTTTCCTACCCAGGTAAGCCTTTACCTTCTTTACAGAAAAAGTGTAAGGGATGTTATTTCCCTGCCTGCTCCATAGTTGTGACTAATCCTTTTAACTGAAAGACTGCATTGTTTTGTAAATTGGAAAATTAATTTTGAAATGTTTGCTTGCTATTGAGGATTTATATGAGATTAGGTCAACGCTTTGGCTAAGCAGCTGCAGTCTTAGGTCTTGGCTCTCCTCACTCACAAAAAGCTCTTTTCAGCTCCTGTCCAGTCTTAATTACAGCTGCTGCTGACTTCTAGGTGTGTTCCCTGGGAGGTCTTTTCCCTATGAGCTTCTCTATTGGTATGTTTCCCATAGAAATTAAATTGTGCAGCATTACCCCTTTCTCTATCTTTGAACCCTCTTCATCAGGCAATTTTAGGCAAAAACCTTCCTTTTAGCATTTACCAACCCTGCCAGTACATGGGTCAGGCTTCCCTTAGGAGAAGAGGGATCATTTTGCATGGAGTTTGGTGGGAAACACCTGTGCATACAATGCTCACATAGCACCCCACACCCTGGGGAGCTCAGGGGGAGATTCACCTCCATGCTCCTGAAAGACCCAGGGATGGTCCCTGCAGCTGGCAGGGCTCATACAGCCATCAAGCACTGGCTGTCAGTGGCCTCATGCACTCAGCACCCTCCACCTTAACCTGGAGAGCCCAAATGCCAGCCTTGGACCCCCGAGTGCCTACCAGTATCCTGCTATCACAGCATGGCCCACCCAGCTCCCCTGCTGTTGCCTGCAAGTGGAGTTGAAGCTATGTTGAAGCTGAAGAAGCTGTATTGGATCCCAGCAGCCCTGTGAGACATGATGCTCCCTAACCATGCACGGAACAGTTGAACACTTCAACTTCTCTGGACTACTACCTCCAGAGAAAATTTAAGCTAACAGAAATTGGGGTAGACAGTCCCTTGCCTCTTCTCGGAGATGCCAGAGTCACCAGTAGTGAAAAATAATCAATTCTCACCTACCTTCCTCTAGGACCAATGTCTGTGCCCTTATACTTTACATATGAACTGATATCTAGAGAGGCACATGCTGCATTTTCTAGTTTTGTGATTCAAATACTTCTTCAGCAAAAGAAAGGAGTGGAAAATGCTCTTGAGATCAACTCAGATTAAGCAGCACCCTTACAGGGTGGTACACCCATTCCCTCTTTTTTGCCTTTGGCTGCTGGAAGATACTATTTGCAAACTGGGGTCCATCTTCTCCAGCTGGAAAATGACACCAAACATCTGTCAGTCTCCTGAACATGTATGATATTAGATCTATGGCTTAACCCTTAGAGGATACCGAAGTTCTTCCAGCCAAACCACTGTGAATGTTTCATGTCCAAACCTCACTACCTCTTCTCCAGTGTGTGTCTTAACAGCTGCTAAATGAGACAGATAATTGCTACCACGAAGGACTTTTTGCCTATCTCTGATGTCACCACAGACCAGGCTCTGAAACTCCTGTGTCCTCTGAGCACCACAAGACCAAAGCCAGCTGTCTTCTAAAACAGCTTGTGCTCTCACTAAAGCCTATGCCCATTGTCATGGCTTCTGCAAGAATTATGCATTTCTCCTCATGCCTTGACCTGGATTAAATATGAACTAATCACTTCACTGTGCTGTGGAGAAATGAAGTCAGTCCCAACATGAAGAAAACACTGCAGGACATTCGGCCACAGCTGACATTCTCTCATCAGCGCTTTGTAAACTCCGCTCCCACTGATTTTGAGAGGGTGTCCAGCACCTTCCAGCTGCATGTTGAGGAGGAGCTGATTGCAAGGCTCTCCTGCACCCATCCATGCCAAGCAAAGCAGAGGAAAAAGCCATGCTTCTTACAAACAGGTTTATTTGCATTTTGTCTGGAGCACAGATTCTAGATACAGATTTCTTCTGCACAACAGTACAAGAGCCAGTGCAAAATATGCTTTTTTCTTTTTATTCATGTACAAAAAAACCAAAAACCGACAAACGAAAAGACAGAGTGTGGCAGTATTTACTCACAACAGGTATGCCTCAGCCTCCAATCAACCCACCTCCACTCACCCTCGCCTATCACACTGACTTTATGGTCAGCATCACCTGTCTCAAACGGCTGCATTGTCAGTGAACAGAGAGGTAACTCCCCTAGCCCTTTGAAAGATAAACATTCACCCCAAGAAAACTGGGACAACAGCAGGCTACTTTAAAAAGTTGGACACACCAGCTCCTTACCAATGCGTGTCCCCCCAGGGAGCAGAAGAATTTTGAAGGAATGGTATAAAAAAAAAAAGAGATACAAATGAGAAATGCACAAAAAATTAGGCACCAGCTTAACCCACTTGTTAAAGAGAGGAAAGGACATTAACATATGCCTCCAGTCTGCCTTCTCATGTTTTCTCACAGTAGCGATGATCAAGGCCAAACACTCTCTACTTTGAGTACCCTGTACTGTCAAACGGATTATAAGCTTAAGAAAATATTTCTATTAGTAGCATAAAGTTAAACCATTTCATAACTGGAGGAGAAAGAAGATACAGTCTGAATACAGGCATTTCTTTGAGAACAGTCAAAAACAAAAACAGAAACAGACAAAAAACCCTGTCCCAGTTATCCACCAGATGATTGTTAGAATTACAGCCAATGCTTAAGCAATACAACATCGAACTAGGAAAGTCATCATACGGTTGTTCTGCTTAGGGAATAGCTCTTACTAGTTTACAAAGCGTTGGACGATCTATTTATCTTTTACTCTAATTTTAAGAAGCTGCAATATAGAACTGCAGTGTTAGTGCAAGAATATGCTCATCTTCACCAAGGCCTGGGATTTATATTGCAGAAATTCATCAAATTTACATCACTCCAAGTGTACCATGTCCAAATCACCTAGAGTCACTATTATGGACTTTTACATTTTTACTCAAGGAATGGCTGGGTTTTGAAGCTTGATCAACCAGAGTCTTTTACACTGAAATGCAATTAAACAAAGCGGAGTACCAGTTAAAGCCAAAGAACACAAGTACTCAGCACATATATGTGTTGATACAGTACAGTATGTATGTGTGTGTATATATATATATACGCATAAATATGTCTATGTTACATTATAAGGAGAGTGCTATTCAGGACTTCTCAACTGCAAGAATCCTTTTACCACCTCCAAGTCTTGAAACTTCACCTCGTTAAATTGGACACCAAGACTACGAGAACTCCAATATCTTCCAGATTTAATTATTATTTCTATTTTAGCCAATCAACCAAGCAGGGCCAGCTGAAACAACAGAAGCTTTAATTTTAATAACACCAGTCCTGCCACCTCAGGCAGATAGCACAAATTCCTTTCACCAGATTATTCACCCCTTCCCTGCCCTGAATCATGTGTATCATGGGCACTTTTATGAGTTCTCAGACCATCACCAGAGTTGTACAACTGATCTGTATCAATTTACTCAGTTGTCAGAGAAAATGCCACAATTTAATAAATAATTTCAAACAGCTAGTATGGATCTGACAACAACCCAGGTTTACACTTTACAGTGCTGGCTAGAGTCATATTGGTTTTATCATGCAATGGTTCTGCCTCTTCATCCCCAGCAAGCCCACTTCTACCCATAGTGGCTGTCATTGACATACAACCTAAGAGCTAGACAGCTTGGGATACCATACTATTCGTTGTATCCTAAAACCCAGACCTTATAAAGGTTTGCTGTACAAATTCTACATACAGAGCTTTTAAAAAACTCATTTAAAACACTTTGACCAGGAGGTTCATTTTTGAGCAGGAGGTTTCATTTGTTATTTTTTAAAAAAGAAAGAGGAGCAATAAAATAACAGGGCAAGAATAAATGTAACAGGCACCAAAGAGCACAGTAAATGCAACCCCCTTTTACATATTTAGATATTGAGGAGCTACACATCTCCCTTGCCTTTAGCCTATCTAGAATTAGACCTCTAGCCCACACTAATCATTTATGCTTCCTCCAGTCTTAAGGAAACAAAAGCTTCCTTCTGGAGGCTGTCACATCCTCAAACAGGGCAAATGAGTCTCTCCAGGGATGGCACGCCCTCTGTAAACCAGAGTCTAAGATTACCTGCCACTTACACAGGTGAAGCAAGTCTCTCTCTCTCACTCCTCACATAAGCCACTAACATAAATCCTGAAGGCTTTGCTTGGGTCCTGCATGGACATACTCACCAACTTCAACAGGGCAAGGGTTTGCTTTTACGTTTCTGGGAGACAGAGGGGAAGGTTCGTTGGCAGTCCAACCTCACACCAACATTGCTCTGACCACTTGCACTACCTGCTCAGCCATGATGGTTCATGGCCAGTTTGCCCATCAACAACCAGTTGGTTATGCAGCATCGTGCAACAAGGTGAAAGGGTGCAACATGTTTTCCTAATGCCCAAAGATGCACCGCAGTCTACAGCTTCCTCAAGGGGGGCAGCAGAGGGGGAGATGCTGATCTCCTCTCTCTGGTGACCAGCAATAGGACACAAGAGACTGGAATGAAGCCACAACAGGGCAAGTTCAGACTGGATGTTAGGAAAATGAGGGTGACCACCCAAGAGGGTGGTCAACCACTGGAACAGGCTCCCTGGGGAAGTGGTCATGGCACCAAGCCTGTCAGAGTTCAAGAAGTATCTGGATGACACTCTTAGTCATATGGTTCAGTTTTAGATAGTCCTGCAAGGAGGAGGGAGTTGGACTCTATGATCCTTACGGGTCCCTTCCAACTCAACATATTCTATGATTCTAAGTTGAAGGAACTCAACGTTCTCCTAAACACCAAGCTAGTTGTGCTGTGTCTTCATGGGTGTGTGTGTGTTAACTGACCACAAACCTCCAAATTTCTGCTGAGATTACAGAGGTTCGACAACGACTAGAACTACTCTGTCAAGTAAGCGCAGGCCTTACACACACATTTACGTCACACAGCTCTACAAGCAGGCTAACACAGATAAAGCAGTAAAGGCCACCCAGTAGGGCAGTATTTGTAGTCTATGGGACTGTTTACGCTGGTATACCTTCTTACAGCACGGAAAGGCAACAAGATATATTTTCAAATTCACCCTCAGATCAGTATAAATTATTTTATTTAAAAAAAAAATCTAACTATAACAAGGCCTTAACAGAGAGTTATTTTTGTTCAAAATTAATCAAGCAAGTGCTACTGGAACACAATGAGGGCTTATGCATATAATTCCTTACAGGCAAGATTTTGTTTTTAAATAATCAAGAACAAGTTGTATTTTTTAAAATAAGCAAACAGTTCTCAGTCCCTAACTCTGGGTGCAACGTTACCTCTGTCCTTTCTTCACACTGCTGTGTTCCAGTATTACTGTGTCCCCCGAATTACAGGGGCTATTACATATAAGTGGATAAGGTACAGGTTACACTCCTGACAACTCCAAGGTCTTTTTTTAAATGCTTCTCCTCAGATCAGACTCATCTCTCTGGTTTGCATGCCAACAACAGCCATGCCATATATTGGGCCAGTATTACAAAACAAGATGAAAAAGCACAGCCAATGTGCCATCTTCCAAAGCACTTTTCACAAAATAAACCAAAGAGCTCCTGGTATGCAGGGGCACGTTGGTTGTGCTGGAATTTATTCCCTCTTTTGGAAGGCAGCTGTAACTGTGTGGCCACAACCCGGATGCTTCAGTGCCCAGGGCCAGGGGGTCCCCAGCTGGCCCCCTCAATGCGCACGGCAGTGCACAGGAGCCTGCAAAGCCAGGGAGGTGACACAGGCACCAAGGCAGGGTCAAGCTTGTCATGGCATCACCTTCCTCTCAAAAAGACGGTGTTTTCCATCCTCCACAAAGTCCTTTCTTCACCAAAGCTCCCCCCAGCCTCTCTGACCTCCCCTCTCTGTCAGGAAGGGGTGACCTCCTCAACCTGTGCAACCTGGTCCTCAACAAAGAAGTCTCAAGCTCCTTCACTTTAGTGGAGGAATCACCGTATCCCAAAGCCTGGGCATCCTTTTTGGAGAAACACTACAATTTGCAGAGAATCCAGGACAGCCAGTTGAAGAAGATCGTGTCTAAGTAGGCAATGTTACCCAATTAGCTGAGTTGGCTGAAGGTTTTCCCATTGTAACACATTTTTTCTATTCTAGTATTATTTTTGGTGTAAAAGAAATCGGTGGGGATGGGTGGGGTTTTTGTGCAAAACTTGATGCCTTTAATGAAAAAAATGTTGCTTTTCTCAATGTTTTGCTGTTTATTTCTGTTGGGAAAACTTGAAACACATCGTTTTTGTCAGAAAAATAACAGTCCATGTCTGTCCGAATTCCTCCAGTGTCAGCTGGGAGCTGTAATTCACAGGCTCCATGTCCCTCTCTTTCCCAGAAGGCTGGGCTCCTGGGCACCCCTCCAGCCTTCATGACGCATTCCGCCTTTGACTAACCCACAGTAAGAGCATCATGGGATCTGTAACTCAGCCAAAGATCTCGGCCCCAAGGGAGGCACGGCACACAAGGCACTCGAATGATAATTTCTGAGGTCTGCAACAGTAGCTCAAATTGATGCTGCTTCAAGGGCCAAATGGATTTAATTAAATGTTTCCATTTCAAAAGGCTAGAACAATTTATTCAGAATTTTCCAGCTGACAATTTCTCATTTTTTGAAAAATTTCCATTCCACGAAAATTTGTTGGTATTTCAGCTTTCCATCTCAACACAGGATGAAATTAAACGTTTCATGTATCAGAATTTGATGCTATATGGACATTTGGTTTGGGAAACAGCCCTATTAATTAGCTGCCAAAAGTGAAATGACTCCATCCATGCAAGAAGGGTGTTATCCAGTTTGCCTTTGACATCAGTGGAAGCCACATTTTCAAGCTTAGTGGAGCCTGGATGGCATCCCAAAAGACCAAGAGAAGGTGGAGTTGACCATAGTTACAGATATTGGAAACAGGAGTCAAGAGTGAAATAGCAAGAATATAAGAAGCAGCAACTAAGATGATCTGTTACCTAGACTCAATCAAAACTCAGGTTTACTTACTTTAGTGAGCAACAGGAGGAAAAACCATTAAGATTATAAAATCTAATTCCCAGTTAGAGTAAAAATAGCAGTTAATCAACACTTTCTGGAGCAGAATAAATCCATAGTATGAATTTATCATGAGGTCTATAACTTTCAATGTTCAAAGCATTTCCTCAGAAAACCTTCATATACTCCATTCAAGGAGACTACTCTAAAGCTAAAGATACAATACGGTACTGAACTGCTTGCCTCAGGTTGTCTGTCCTCCCTTGAACGCCACAAAATTGTTCTGTTGGATGGGTACTACAGAAGCTCTGTCAGGAGGGACCAAGGTCTCTGGACTTTGAGAACATCTACAGGTGGATAACAGCTAAGAGTGGACTTCCAGGGTTGCCATCTGGGTGAGGAACGGGTACCAAACCCATCCTCTGCATTGCCCAATCTGTTTTGGGATGTAGCCTCAAGCCTTCTACCTCAAAGAGTAGAAGAGAAGCCCCAGGGAGCCTACGTCCATCAGCAACAGGGTGTGTGTTGAAAGCAAAAGAACACTCAGAACAGTAAATAAATCAACTCACCCAACCATGAGGGGTCTAGAGAATTGGATTTTGTTTATCTTTCATTTCCCTTTAGTACAAGGCAGATGTTTCTAAGTAATAAGCAGAAACCCTGACAATTTTTAAGACTGAAGAGGAAGGGAGGAAACAAGAAACATGTACAAGCTTTGAGGATGTTTGCAGCTCCAGCTTAATAAAAAAAAACCCAAACAAACAGGGAAAAAAACCCAACAACAAACAAACAAACAAAACCACACACCACCAAAACCATATATCTGTAAAAGCAAGTTTTTCCTTAAGCTGTTTGGTAATTCTTAGTTCATAGGAGCATTTTATCCAGAAGGTTCTTCATGTTTCCAGTCTCGGCTGTAGCAATCTCAGTGAGGCACTAAATTTTAGGCTGTTAAAGTCTTTCTGTGCAGCACGGTCATTTTAAAATGATGTGGTAGCCATCATTGCTTTCAGCTGTAACAAAGAAATGCAAAGCATTTTTTCATTTTTTTTTTTAGAAAACAGCACAGATACAGAACTCCAGATTTCCTTCTTAGGAAGTTTGCAATAGTTTGTACTCTTGTTCCACAACCCACCCAGGAAAATCAATGTTGAACATCTAGGTCAAAGCATTTATATAAAAAAAATGCAACATACTGTCATCTTTTATCATTTTACTAGAAGGTTTTCTGCTCATTTATGTCAGTGGTATCAACGGATTTATGAAAGTTTTATAACTGTGTAACTGAGAGGAAAGCATAGATCAATCAAAGTGATGCAATACCTTGACTTACACTAAATTAGATTACTTATCTTTTCAGGATAACAGCACCAATTTGTGATAACGTTCAGCACAATTGAAAGGAGAAATTATCTTTAGAGCCACGTGTAATAGCAGCAGCAATACATACCTTTTAATGTGCTGATAACAAAACAAGATTCATCTTGGAAGTTTTGCACCATCTGAAGGGCAGAAGGAAAAAAGCCAACACAATATTTTTAGCAATTAAATTCAAGTTTCTTTCAGTGCCAGTTTAAACTTCAGAGAAGATGTATCAAACAACATTTGGTGTCTAGTCCTACACAGTCCTGAATAACCCTGCCCATAAGATTATTAAAGTACGTGACTGATTAATTAAGGTCCTTGCAGCTGCGAATGTGCTTAAGAGAAGCTCATACTAAAGTTCCTGCCTGGAACTGATCTTGTTCAGCATTTTACCGTCCTCTTTGCAGCTCTTGATCCTGCAAGTTCTTATACTGCTCCAGTTAGTCTATTAAAGATCATGCTTTCAATTGCCTTCAGTGAAGCTGTACTAGTTTAGACTGAAGACAGTCCCTCTCCTAAAATCTAACAATGGTAATACACATTCATCTGAATGATGAAGCCCAGCTGAGCTTACGTTAGCATCTGAAATAATATCTAGAGGTGGTCAGCCCTGAGAAATGGGCTCCTTGCTGAATAAAGGAATATCACTACTGAAAAGCCATCTCAGTAGCGTCCGCCTGGTTATTTTGAGCAGACATTAGTACAGATGCTGTGCTTGCAGGAATCATTTACCTGCTTGTATTTTGTCAGAGCACAGGAATCTTGATGAAACAGCTATGAGAGGCAAGGCAGATCATGGGAAGCAAGATTAGTATCTAAAGCTATTTGAGTTATTCATGAGAAACAGCTAGATTTTCAGAACACATGCAGGTTCTAGTAAGGCCCCTAACTGAAGAGCTGAGTTAAGAGATTCGGCTAGCTTCAGATCAAACCTAAAATGCCCATTTAAGCTTCACCCTTAGTCAACCCTTCCTCCCATCTTACAGTAGCTGTGTGGGACAGAGAAGGTGAATTCCCTTCAGGGGGTGTCTCATACAGTTGAAGCAGATGCTGGACAACTTCAGAGGAGAGATGGCCAGAACCTCTTTGATCAGCTCAGAAAATCCAGCTTTAAGCAAAAGCCTTCTCCTGGCTATCGAGTATCATTCAAATAGAGCACTCTCAGCTGTACATTCTCACACCAAATATCCTTTTCAACTTAGACTAATCTCCCTATTCTCTTTTGGGTTTAACATCCAGCCCCTGCTCCCGCAAATCAAATTTCACTGGCCAGTCTGTGTATCGGTGCCTAATGATGCATGAAGTACATTCACAGACTGCTTCACTCTTGCCACTATAGTACTAGAACAAGAAAAAAATTATTAAAAAAGCAATAGACATTGTTAATAATTGACTTCAATAAATACTTAAAGCCTTATACCCATGCTGGTTCAGGCAATTCCCCTACCAAGAGTTGCCTCCAAGCACTTTACATCCATAAAGCATCAAGGTTTCAGATTTAATCAGGCTGAAATAGCAAGGAGACTTTAGGAATAAACATTACAGCCTTCAATTTAGGCTCCAGCTGAGACCTATGCTCTGCTTCATTTGTTTTAACAGTGTTTCTTATAAATGAAGCTCCTTAAGTGATTCTGGTGCATGAATGAGTAAGTAATTTAGCAGGGGGAGAAGAGGAAGAAGGGCAACTCACTATAAACCTGCAAGTTAATGGAATGGACTAAATTAAGCCATCATATAATGGGACACAAACAGCTAGCAGAGGTCCATTAAATTACAGTGTGCACTTACACAGCACTGAGTCTGACCCAGTGGCTGCAATCACTGGCCAAAATGTAAGACTAATTGCCCTACAGATTTTCAAACTCGCCTTCTTTAGGAAACTATCCTATTTAATTGTAAAGGTTCACACTCTAGATCCTCACTTCAAAATTTGTTTAAGTAGCCAACATGAAAAGAAAATAACTGACTTTGTTGTGTTTTGTTTTCAAAAAAAGACTCTTTTACAAAGCAAAGATCTTAAAACCACACCAAAAGCAATGGTATGCATGAATGATTTGCTTTAAGTGTTTGCTTTAACTTGTTGGGATTAGTAACCTTGCAAAGCTTCCTTAAAGATTCATTCCATAATTTAAAAGGTCATTCTAACTTCAAGAAGTCAGACAACTGTTACAGCTCTGTCAGAGTTTGCATTAACCGCTTACCTCATTGCTCACTAATACATGGATCCCTGTGGGTCCCTGCCGATAGATTCGATTTATCTGCTGTGGAGAAATGCTGTACAAGTTTGCAATCTTCTCGATTAATTCCAGCGTGGTCAATTCTTCCAAGAAGATTGCATGATACACTGCAACAAATAGAAAGGAATTAGACAGTTATAGAGTAATTACAGAAAAGCAACTACAGATAACACGAAGATGATCAATATCAACAATCAAATAGGTTTAAGATCAAGGTTCAAATCCTGACGGTAGATAAACAAGGTTTAAAGCAGATAAACAAACCTTTAAAACAGCCCCAAAATATCCAGCTTCACAATTTGTAGAAAATTACCCAGTATTTGGATGCAGTGGGCAAATAAAGCACATGTCACTTTTGCCCAGAGGAAAACACAGGGACTAATTTATCAGGGGGTACTAAAAAACCCCTCTCAAAGATATTAATATTTTTGAATAATTTGCTTTTACTGATTTTTGACATTTTAAAGTAGATCCAATTAAGTAGTAAAACACATGACATTATGTTACACAAATAGAGTATTATATTAGATATTATCCCCCTGATCCCATAGGCACAATCTAAATGTATCAAATAACTGTAGATGACTACTATTTTTTAAATCTAACCCAAATGGTAGAAACAACCAGGTAGAAAAGCTGTGCCTGGTTAATACTGCATGCAAGAACTAAGGACAATCTCTATTCTCATTTGATTGTACATCATGTCATGAGGGATAGTTAAGAGCAGTGAGTCCCCAAAAGGTTTGAACTTCCAAGAATTAGAACCTCACTTTAAGACATACCAACCCTCCATTTCCCAGAATATTTTCAAACAAGCCATAATCTAAAGCAAACTGTAGATGGGAAGGTAGTTTTGCGTGTTATGGTCCCTATTAAGAACTGAACAGAGATTTTGCTGTAGCATTCTGCAGACAGCTTGTAAGTTGAGTCTGTTCCCCAAGCAGATGGTACCAGTTGGAATCTGTAGCCCTGAAACTAACCAAAGTGGCAGAACTGGGACAAAAGGACCTCTTTAATCACTCAGGACATCAAGCTGTCCCACGCAGCAGCTCAGTCAGAAAGCAGCATTCTCACCAGGTAAGTGTTTAACAAAATCCATACGTAAAAACTTACCACAAAGACTGCCATCTCCATTTTCTCGTTTTTGGTGGAGATGGGACCTGTTTTGCTCTGGTTCTTGGCAGACATAAATTGTCATCTTGGGCCTCACATTTCTATGGATTATTAAAAAACAGTAGTGAGTTATTTGTTGTTCCAGTCAGCTACCAAACAGTGAGAGATGGAATCATTCAGGTTGTGCATAAATAACCAGCTAAGGGAGAATCTTGATGCTGGTGACTAGGTGTCTTAGGAGGTGTAGGTACAGTGCGGAGCACATTAATCTCTTCAGGATCAGATATGAATAAACAGTTTACAGCATTTGCCAAGCAGCTTATCATACCTGCCTTTACCAATTTGAATGCTGCCCAGCTGTAGAATTTATGAAGTTATTGCAATAAAAGTAAGTTTCAGAGTCATCTGAGGCTCCAGGGGTTGGTTGCTTGGTTTGTTACCTGTGATGGAGATGCAACACAGGGTATTGTAGGCTGTGTCTCACATGAAATGGATGTAATCTATCAGATGGTAGCAAATAAACTACTGGAGATCTACATTATGCTGCTTCATTTCAGCAACATTTCTGAGCTGTGCTTGGATTTGAATACCACTGTGATTTCCAGCCGAGATGACCTCTCTGAAGTGTTAAAAAGAAGTCTAAATGCTACAGCTCCAAGATTAACTTCTAGTTAACACTGCAATTACCAAGGGATGCTGCCATAACAAAAAAAAAATAGGAAGGAAGAAGTACAAACCTTCCTTTGATTGCATTAAAGAGCCGAATTCCATCAGCAGGCCCACAGATTTGAACAAAATCTTCTTTGGACATCTTCAGTAAGTCAGCACCTACATATTTCAAATTGATTTTTTTTCAGAAGTTAAGCAAATCTTAGCTTCCAAACTGTGTGTATGGGCAGCAGGAAAGGGCAAGGGGAGAGAATCCACAAAGCTAAATCAGATAGATTTGCCTAAAGAACTTGCGAATTCAGAGAGGTGTACACTGCAAATCATTAACTGTGAAACAGAGCACTAGAAGCTGCCAAAAGAGCAGCGCTGCACTGGAAGATACTCTAGTCAACTCAGAGACAAGCTAGATATTTAACATCGGCCACTAAATGGCCCAATTTTCTCTGCCATGTTCACTGGGTTATTTAATCATGTTGCAAATCAGAGAGAGGCTCCTCAAGGTTTCAACATCTTTAACAGTTCCCCCTTCCACCATCTTACTGCTGTGTACAGCTACCAAATGGGAGAGTACAGTGAAGATGGAGCTGCAGATGGAGCCAGACTCTTCTCAGAGGTGTACAGGGACAAGATGAGAGGCAACAGACAGAAGATGGAAGATGGGAAACACTGATTAGGTATAAGGAAAAACATTTTCACTGTGAGAGTAGTCCAGTATTTGAAGAGGTTGCTTAGACAGATTGTGGAATTTCCAACCTTGGAGATACTCAAACACAACTGCACAAGGCCCTGTACTTGCTTCAAGCAGGGGGTTGCACCTAATGAAGTTGAGAAGTTCCTTCCATCTTAGCTTATTCTCTTCCATCTTTATTACTCTATATTTCTACAACCTGTTTTGGCAAATGCTAACTAATCTAAGAACAAAAGTACAACCACACTGGATCAGACCAGTGATTCCATCAACAGTGGCCAGCAGCAGATGCTATTGATGTGAAGCATGAGCTGCACTTAAAAAAGAGAATAAAGACAAGATAATTGGACTGCTTAAACTCACCCGAAAAACTTGAGAAGAGTCTACAGAATGGAGAGAACCTATTACGATGAAGCCACTGCTGGGCATCTTGAATAGAAGCAGAAGGAAGGAGATGCTACATTGCAAAAAGAATAAGAAGGTCTTGAAATGAACTGTTCACCAGTGTCCTAAAAAAGAAAAGCACCACATTAACATGATCTCAAGTACTTACATCATTGCTGGGAGGCAGGAGCTCCACTTGGTGGGTTGGAGAACTGTTGCTAAAAAAAAATTATATAAAGTCGGAAGAGAAAAAAACATTATTTTAAATTTTACATTGCAGCCTCCATCCTCTTACCCCTCCTCCATCTGATTCAACTGTCACAAGTTACATACTAACTTGGCTTTTTTCTCTATCAGATTTTTTAAAAAAGGCATCCAAAATCTGGACCAAGAAAAAATCTCTAGTTGACCCTTTTTGTTGATCAGTTGAGGACCTACTCAAGACTGAGAGAAAAACTCAGTTTACTGACCTCATTCAAGCTTTTCCATATGGGTGACTCACTAATGTGACACCACCTAAGCAAGGAAGTTGTGACATAAAGGGTAGCAGAACTCAAAATTTCTATGAGCCAGAAATCCCTTAAACTAAATCCACTGTCTAATAACAAGAAAAACTGAATAAAGGACCTTATAATTCAACCCTGGTGTTATCTTAAACATAGGAAATGGCAATTTAACTATATTACACAAAACCACATTTCTACTAAACCCTTCTAAAACATAGACAGGACTTCAACACATCAAGAATTTTCCCAAAGACTTAAACTACCACTGGAAGAAAATGCTCAGCAGATCTCTCTACTAACACCAATTTTTATCATTTCAGTGTTTGTCCTTATTCGTAGGTTGAGGTCACTCATTGTAAATTTGTGATACAACATTGATTAATTAATAAGCTGTGCAGGAAGGCAACAAGGCAGAGGAGTCCTAGAGGAGGAAAAGAAAGGCCTATGCCAAATTCTTAGGGGAAAGTATGTTGCAGGGAGGACTCAGAAGTACCAAGGGACCCTGCTGTATATTTGTGTCATCAGCTATCATCCTGGGTGTTTCAGGACCACTAAAAATGTTTCTTTATGATGGTTATATTAATGAATTAAACATGTCTCCTATTAGTTCTTTGTTCTGCAACAGCTTCTCAAAACCCAGGCTCTTTTGCCCCAGACGGAATTTCTTTACTTCCAGTTCAACTGGGAATTCAGCACCCCAAACTACCTCAATACAGAAAGGAAGGAAGAAATATCAACCCTTAAGAGGTGCTGAAGACCGAAAGCCTCTAATGTTCTTGTCAGAAGATACTGGGAATTGCTGGTATAGAGCATTGTGTGTTCTCTGACTCCCACAGAAGTGTAAGAGAGGAAATTCATGGCAGGAATTGCCCTGGTGGTCCTCTGATGCTCACCTCCCAGCCACCACATAAGCAGCAGACAAACAGTACTACAGAATTATAGGGAATTCCTGAATGGAAGGTCTTAAAAGGTTTTGTGGGAAAGATTTTCCCCTTTCTAGGAAGGGTGGTCCTTGACCTGTTCTTCCAGGGTATGAAATGCATGGACAGGCAAAACACATGCATACAAAAGCTACCATATTAACAGGAAAGATAAAGCATTTATTTGTTACATACCCATCTCCAAGGTTGAAGCTATTGGGAGAACTGTTGTAGCTTGGAGATGGAGCATTGTTCATTTGATAAGGCACATCTGGCCAGGGAGAGCACTGTTGGAAGAAAGGCAGCAGGGATACTTTCATAAGGATGGAAATAAAGGATTCGATTCTCCTCTCATACCACATTCATGCTGTTGCCACGCCACTAGCTTCAGCTCATCACTCCTGCTGGGAGAAGGAGACAGGCCATGGATTTTCTACACTGCTCTCCAAGCGGGCTGTCAGGGGGCCAGATTGATTCCAGTTGTGCATTCCACATTTCTCCCATTTCACAGAGCCTGTCCCCAAATAACATTGGGCCAAAGTGTGCACAGCTGTAAGTCAGAGCAACGCCAGTAAGTCAACTCAGACTGAAGGCAGCAATGATACAGAAATACCCCTGGTCTCAATTATAAATCCCTAATTAAATCCAGGCAAGAGTGACAAATACGCTCCAGTGGCATTGCTTCAGGTTTATACCAGTGAAAGAGCAGAATTTGAACCAGCCTGCTAAAACCTCTGGCTATTAGTTGAAGAGCTCAAGTTATAAATGGGTATTACATGGAGAAAATTTAAGATAGACAGACAGACACGAAGCTACTAAAAGCCTTCACAAATATAGGTCAAACTCCATATTTCATTGAAGTAGTGTAAAACCAGAGTAACCCAGCTAGAACTGATGACTGTTCTGAATTTAAGCCACTGTAATCAGTAAGAGAAATCTAGCCCTGTGGAATCCCTTGCCATCAAGAGCTCAAGAAAATGCTCTGTAGTATCCTTGTTTGCAATGATAAAAGACAAGTGTAGCTTTGGAGTTTTATCATCCTCACAAGCACTAGCAAATATTTAACTCTTTGGCAACCCACATTTCCCCATGCAATATGTCAAAGTGCATCAGAGCTCATAGGGAGAGTTTGGGATCTGCCAACTCAGTAGAATTAGGTCTGCATACACAAAAGCCTCGTTAACAACCACCACATTGAATTAGAACAAATGCTGGTCACTCCTGGAAACATGAGGAATATTGAGTGAGACGGACTGGATCTCACAAATAGGAAGTTTACTTAAATGAAGAAAAAAAAAAACCCTCATTTTTATAAGTCCAGTAAGCCATTTCAAAAATCAAGAACTAAACTGAACAAGACATTCCCACAGGAAGACAGAACAGTACTTTTAAACCACTGTCTTGAGTCCAGTTGCTTAGTAATTCTGTAGCGTGGGGTAAGCTTGTATATACATATACCTTAGTAATGGCAGGGAGAGGTAGAAACACATATATCTCTACACCAGATGCATCAGAATATAAGACATTCAAGATATTTCTAGAGTACAAGCCAGAATCTTCTGAGATCTTGTATGTAATAGTAGCTTCATAGGCACATTCACAGAAAAAGGGATTAATAATTTAATCAGGCAGCCTATTAATCTGTTCAAGTGTCCCATCTCTAACATAAGCTTTTGCCAAACAGTTCTTAAGAAAATACCTCATACAACTGGCATCTAAGTGCCATGACAATTGCCTGCGAGCACAGCAGAAAGCGTTTCTTTCAAAGCCTGACCGTTAAGGGTTCGTTTAGACCCTGAAACATAAGAAACTTTGGCGTCTTTTATAAATATCAACAGTGAGAGACATTTTATAGTTTCACTCCACTCTGAATTTCAATCAGATATGGGCACACGTGTCTCCACAAGACAATCTCCAGGGCTAAGTTAGGCTGCATTTTCTCTCAAATCTCTCTCCCAACATGCTGAAGTAGTACAATGTGTCTAAAACACTTTACCTCTGTGAGAATAGTTGTCTCATAGGAAGGCTGATACTTCTCCTTCTCTTGGGTGGTCTTCTTCTCCATTTTTTCCCTGTCAGTCTTCTGTTTTCTGTCTGCTCCTTTAGGCTATAAGCACAAGCACAAGCTTTCCCTTATGCCAAGTATTACAAGTTTGGAGACAGAGGCCAACAGATTTTTTCTAATCAGTTCACAAAAGTCTCCTTAAGATTTATGGGAACTCTACATATGGAACAAGATCAGATCTGCATTTTCAAGACAAAAAAATTAGTCAAGCATCTCTACTGTTTCTGTAACATCTCGCATCAATGCCTATTGCAATTCTAAAATAGGCTGACCAGAGTCCTGAGATTTGATATCAACTATTTCAGACCTTGAGCCCTCCGTGAGTGATGCACCTCAACTGGTATTTGTACCACCTCTCCAGGAACAGGAAAGACACTTCTTACAAGAGCAAAACTGGAGCAGGAGATCCTTTGAGAAAATAGGCCTATGAAAAACTTGTTATTAAGTGGTTGATGGCAAGACAGATCTGCCATGCCCGGATTAGGGACTTCAGAGATACTTTCTCTCTGAATCTTTCTCTGCCAGGTAGCATGAAGAACCCTGCTGCAACAAGCAAAGGGTAGTTAAGATCTCCAAAATACACTCTCATAGTTCATGGAGGATTGAATGAAAGAGACTGGAGAAGCGACAATGGCTTGATTGCCTAGGAGCACCAAAACACAGTGGATACCCTAAGTATCTCTGTATTTGTGTGGTGTTCAAGGAACAATGGACTGGCATAAGTCTTGGTGCAGCACTTAGGTCATTTGAATTTAACTTGAATTGCCACGCAGTTCAGTGTTTATGTTGCTTTGTGTGCAAGAGTCCTGTTTAAGATTTTAAACCCAGTTAAAAGTCTGTTCTTTTACTCCACTATTTGTACCACTCCTACACATTTTAAAAACGGCACATGTTCCTGTGTCTTAACCTAGTTGATGACAAAGTCAAAACTACCTCATACCTTGAACACTTTGATCTGGCAGCTTGCAGAATGCAAGTGTTCTGTGTATTCACCATTTTCATTCTGCTTAAAGGTGTCGATTTGCACCCGGAAGGGCACCCCTTTCTCTCCTCCATGCTTCCGTGGAGTAAATTCTGTGCTGATGCAATGTACCTGGCAAAACAAAAGCTGTGCTCATCTCTGGAGACAGTTGGAAGCTGTGCAAATCTGAATTTCAGATTTTGCCTGAACATGAGGTTTTGGCTCCTCCCAAGAAACTCAGTCAGACAGAAGAGTTCATATGTTTTCATTTCTGTTCATCAGGACAAAACAATTAGAAGAACAAGCATCCCAGAAAGAAACAGGGCATCAGAAAAAGCACCCTTTGACTTAAGCAAGTCCCATATACAGATTAAAAGCGGATAGTTGGCATGGGACGAGAAATACTCATGAAAGAAGAAAGCAAGCAAAAATAACAGGTTGTGAACAGTTTTCTCCAGACAAAACCCATGCTTAGAAAGCAACACCATTTTTTTTTATTTAAGAAAAAGAAAACCCTGGCTGTAGCAGGTAGTACTCCAAAGCTAGCAAGCGAATAGCAAGTTGGTTTAGCAAGTATCCGACAAATTAATTATATATGATTGTCACTTGAGTTTGTATATTATCATTAGCATCTTTCTCTCTTCTTCACGTTCTGGCTACTCTCTAGGTCTTTCTAAGATACCTCACCATTGTATTTACCGCAGGAGTTCCTTTGTCTCTTACCTGAATGAATGCTGAGGCTCTCTTCGATGGATCCCACAGAAATTCAACAGTGTTCAACTGGGTTGGACTGGCCCTGGGATCCAAGATACCAACTGACAGCGGAATATCTGTAGAAGAAAACCCCTAAAATTTTAAAAATATTAAATTGAAGAAGAGAAAGCATTTCCATACAATTACAAGATGCATGTGAAAAGCCAAGCCACCAATGATACATCTATTTGGTACATATAGTGCTAGATCTCCTTCCCACCCAAAGACATATGTGATTCCTAAGACAGCGAGATGTAAAAAACCTAAATTCACATGCAAACACTCCAGACACCACCCAGCATCTCACTTTCAAACACTGCACAGGAACCATAATGAAATAGTCTCACCTATATCAAGGATGCGGTCCCCAGGACGACTCCACCTCCAGCCCTCAAGCTGCTGATGCTCTGTATACTGCAGGCGTCGATCATGGAAAACTACACGAATTATGCTCTGTTAAGAAAAGACAGCAAGATGAATAATGTGATCCAGAGGCCCTTCTCTTGAGATTACTTTGGTTTTCCAGTGTAGAAGCAAAAGCTGATCTGTTATGTTTCTCACCCCCATTCATGAGGAGAGTATAGGGTCCACCTAAAAGACCCATCACCATGTTTATCAAATTCCTATGGGACCCCTGAGAGAGAGTGCAACACACTTTCCCCTTCACAGGGCACATCTACACTGCTTAATGTAGCCCTGTACAGCTTTCTGGGATTTGGTCTGGAAGCACTATAGCAATGTCCACCTAATCTCAGGTGTCATGCCATGTAAACATCACTATACTGTCTCCACACTCAAAATGGCTCACCCTGGGGGTAATATTTTATGTGTCTGTATCATACCCCAACCTCAGTGTATCCCACTGTGATTAGCAAATGTGAAAGCCAGCTCACCTGTCCCTGCACCGGTGGAGCTGACATGCCCAGACACCTTGTCAGTGGGAATTAAACTTGATTCCAGCCATTAACAGCCAGTCATTGGATTTGCCCCAGTGTAGTCAAACAAGTGTAGAATAGGAAAGCTTCTGTAACAGAAGAACTTTCATCTCTGGTCTGCAATGGTGCAGCCATGTCAATAGCTGGAGAAAAAAGGCTGGAATAAGGGCAATCCCCAGGGCAGACAAGTCCAACATACTCCTAACTAATATATCCTTTTGTATATTCAGAGTGCTACACTTGCATAAGTTAATGACCCCTTACATCCCAGTTTCTCAAGTCCATGCTCCTGTTAGGGACTTCGATATCAAATGAGTGACTAATTTTTGCCAATGAACCTGAGAAACACCCAAATCAAACCCTAGCTCCAAGAAGCAAGCAAGCTGCAGTGGGAATGCCTGCAAAACTGGAATCTCAATCCACATGCTTCCTGAAATCAGACAAAAGATAAATAGGGAACTGCCTAAACTTGGACAACATTTGAAATCCAGATTGGAATCCAAATTTTGCAACTAGTCCCCACTTCTCAAAAGAAATCCTGAGGCAGAATAGCTAAGAATTGGGGAGAGGAAGGCTTGAAGGTTGGATCCAGAGCCAAGGTCTGGACCAAAGTTTTTTAATTTGAACTGTTTTGGGAGGTGGGAAACAACAAAAAAATCCCAAATACCAAACAATCAAGTCCTGTATGTTCATGATTATGCCCATTACCAAAGTAAACTGGAGCTATGCAGAATCTGCATGACAGATTGATGTAAACACTGGGGTCCTCCATTTGCCATGTAACAACCCAGGCACGTTGCTTGGGTTAAGAAGGTAGAGAAGTTTGCCTCTCAGCAGTTTTGACCATGTTCACCTCTGAACTTTGGGATTCCCCTGAACCCAATATTCACAGTGAAACTCTGGGGTCATGATCACAAACAGAACAGAGGTTCCCCTGAAGCCCTGTAAAGCCAAGCTGCACAGTCCCATGAAACTAGCACTCAACAACTCCATCAGCCCTGCTCCCATTAAAAACAATGGCAAAGTATTTTCCATTGTCTCAGTGTGAGCAGGATCAGGCCCTTCATTAGAGGCTGTATGTAATAGCAGGAAGAAAAGAAATCTATATTTCTCCTTACCTTTACATATTTTGTGTTTAAATCTTGAAACTCTCCCAATTTCCTATTCTCAAGTAGACGGATTTCATAAGACTGACCTAGAGTTTAAGGAAACATTTCCAAGGTGTTTAATACGTTGTAGCAATGAGAGAGTCATGCTGGCATTTATGTGGCTAATAAAGCATACGTTTGATTAGGGAAAGCTCATTTTTGGTATCGTAATGCATTTGCCCCAGTAATTGAGTAGGCACTAAAGCACAGCAGAAATCTGAAGGGAAGGTTTGCCTTTTGGCAGCTAACAGCTCTCAGTTAGGGCATCAATCATAGTCTCATGGGGCTCCTACAGTTTTCTGGTTACCCATCAGAAAGTCACCAAGGTGTTTGAGGCAGTTGCTCCCCCATGTCACGTGGCTGTAACAGCACTGCCTTTGTCTGTCCCTTCTGCTAAAGCAATGGTTGTGTGAAGAGCTGCTGGCACAACAGGTCTAGGCACTATTCTGCAGATGATAACAACTTGGGCAAAAGCTTGCCTTCTTCAGAGGGCAGTCAGGCCTGTAAGGTCTTTCAGTAAACCAGAAATACAAGATTTGTACCATAAGGCCTTGAACATGGCTGGCCATAAGGCATAAATACTCCTTCAGGCATGCATGTGGAAGCAGCAATGGGTATTACACATGCGCAAGGACCAATTCCGGGAAGGAAATCCATACTCCAGCATCCCACCACCCTCAGCATAAGGAATTTAGCCAGTTCAATAGAATTTAGCTAACTGGTTTATGAAACAACATTTCCCTCCAAGGCTGACAGCAGACAAAGGAGATTGATGTCTTAATACCTTATGCACAAATGCCTAAGACAACACAAAAGCCCATTGTATAGGACCAACTCTTTATAATAAACCTACAGCCAGTACAGAGGCAGGACAGGATCATTAGGATTAATGAAGCATATGGATACCTTATAGTTAGTTTTTCTTGTTCATCTTGCGATCCTCTTTTTTACTGAAATACGTACAGGGTATGACAAGGCAGGCACCAAGAAGGAGATCAGTTTGGGTTTTCTGGCTCAACCCATATGTCTGTAGAACTGGCCCTGCAAAAAACTGCGAGGTAGATGTATCTCCCTCTAAGCAGTTACTACCATCAGAGACAAAGATTTCTACATTTCTGGATCTGGATCTAGAAATGGAAGGCTTATCGCAGCAGATGTGTCAGAAGGGCACCATGTTTCAGGCAGAGTCCCATCTGGGAACCCCAGCTCTTCCGGTTGCCCACGTGAGTACAGACCATACCAGTAGAGCACCAGGATCATTGTAATTATTCAACTGGCTGGCAGGGAAAAAAAAAAAAAAAAAAAAAAAAAAAGACAAGAGAGGCTATATTGAAGCACTGAATATTTGCACAACACTCCTACTGATGTTAATAGGAGTTTTGCAAACAGGAAATTACCCTCAAATCCAGCAAGTGGCTTAGGGCATGGGGAGCAGGAAGAATAAACCATATGAAGTACCAAATTAAGCCCTGGAAACATTAACCCATCTCTTTGCACATAAGTAAACCAAAATGACAATAGTGATCTTCCTTTGAAGATTGCTGGACAACAAAAGTCCTACAATTGAGGTCTTCCACACTTCAACTTAAGAGACTTTCTAATGTTCTCACTGATACACATTAATATTGTTCACTTGGCAATTTTTAGAGAGGTACATATCTCCCTGCATAATTGATACTATTGCATTACCATAAAAAGATCAGGCTCAGGTTCACAGAACTGGTTTTCTCTCATAGAATCATAGAATCATTTAGGTTGGAAAGACCCTTAAGATCATTAAGTCCAACCACTAACCTAGCACTACCAAGTTCACCCCTAAACCATGTCCCTAAATGCCACATCTGTTGTAGTATGCACCTGTGTATGCATTGAACATGTGTATTTATGTTGTACAAAGTACTTGGCTGCTCAATGGCTCAGTTCAGGGATAGATTTCACCAGCTATAGAGTGATACAGTTCATCACCTAAATAAATTTACACAACCAAGCATCTCTTGCATTACAGTTTATTCCCATGCAAATATGAGGCTAAATAATCATTACAGAAAATTAATTTAGGATTTGAGACCCTAAGTGTCCAAGAGAGGGTAAAATACGTCTATGACTGTACACAGATGGGGCAACAGGGACGGAGAAATTAAGTGGCATGAGCTGTGCTACAGAGGAAGACAACAGCAGAACCAGAAGCACTGCCAACCATTCAGCAAATATCTTGGGAATGAGCAGGGTTTTGGGACACCTTTGTACGCTGATACACTCCTATTCTCTGGTCAGCCTGATTTGCTTATTTGTAGTTCAAATAAGACAAAAGAAAATAAATGAGCATAAAAACATCAGCCATGTTCCTTTCAAACTAGCATCAAGCACTCAAAAACTCTGCAGCATGCATCTTCCAACCACTTGCATGGGATAGGAACAATACTGTAACCTGGCAGACAGCGAGCACCGCACATCATCTCCTGACGGGAGTGATTCAGCTTGGATGGAGTTAGAAACAGATCATGCCCACAGATAAACAAGAAACTGTAGTGGAGACAGAGTTAATATTAAATGGAAACCAAAGAGGAAATAAAATACTTTGATGAAAGATATATGGGTCACCTGATGTAAGCCCTGGAACTCAGTTTACGCCATGAAAAACCTCGATCAAAATGGTATTTTATGCTAACTGCTTTCCCCTTGACCTCTGAATGTTTCACTCTACTACACAGAACTGTTATCAAAACAAAACTGCTTTCAGCCAAGCTTCAGAAAACATGCAGTTCGTTTCCCTCTCTGTGAAACTCTGTCAGTGAGAATTTGGCCCTAAGTCCTCACAATTAATTATACATAAATGTTTTGGTATTGATTTTGAAAAATTCATTCTCCCTACAACTTTTCCAGCAAATTCGTTGCTTTGTGGCTACTGGTACCCATAATTCATTGGTATAGCAAGGATAGCATTCAGATACTTGTACTTTTATAGCACCAAACTGCTTGGATTATATTTTTTCCTTGAAAAATATCTTCTAAACTGTGTTTACCCTATGTTTTCCACCATCACTACCAGCAAAACTCCTGAAATGGTGAATTACAATCTCAGTCCCGCAATTCTAACAATTGCAGGGGGAAAAAAACCCTTAAGAATCACTACTTGGATGTTGGAAAATAAGATTTCTTTGTAAAATGAAGTGAATAATAATGACCTAACCTGAAGAAAGCTTAACTTCCTCTGGCGTCAAAGAGGTCAAAGTTGTCACTCAAAGCTCTGATACACAGATCATCTATGAATCCTGCATCACTGGCTCACTAGCACTAGCAGGCATAGACCAACAATTTTCTGCTAAAACTAAATCAGTAAAGGATCATTCTTACTTGAGTACCTAAATCTGTAAAGAAACACGGCTGCAAGTGTGACTAAACCAAACTGGATTCCCAGTTCCCAAGACAGACTGCAACTAAGCCCAAAACATACAGCTGAAATACAGCAATTTCCCCTATACTGAGTTTTTCCATCTGTCTCAGATGAAAATACAGATTAATACAGGTTAGACTACATCTTTGCAAGTCAATGTCCGAGCAGCCACGGATCAGGCAAGGAAAGCTAAAGCCCAGATAGAATCAAATATGGCCAGGGACATCAAGGGTAACAAGAAAAGCTTTTATAAGTATGTCAGTGATAAAAGGAAGACTAGGGAAGCTGTGGGCTCTCTCCAGAAGGAAACAGGAGAACTGGTCATGAGGGATATGGAGAAGGCTGAGGTTCTCAATGACTGCTTTGCCTCAGTCTTCACCAGAAAGAGCTCTAGCCGCACTGTCCAAGCTGCAGAAGCCGGAGGCAGGGACTGGAAGAAGGAAGATCCACCCACTGTAAGTGAAGAGCGGGTTCATGACTATCTAAAGAACCTGAAAGCATACAAGTCCATGGGACCTGATAAGATCCATCCACAGGTCCTGAGAAAACTGGCAGATCAAGTTGCTAAGCCACTTTCCATCATATTTGATAAGTCATGGCAGTCTGGTGAAGTGCCCGCTGACTGGAAAAGGGGAAACATCACCCCCATTTTCAAAAAGGGAAAAAAGGAAGACCCAGGCAACTACAGGCCAGTCAGTCTTACCTCTGTGCCTGGCAAGATCATAGAGTAAATCCTCCTGAAGGTTCTGGAACAAGGCACATGGAAAATGGGGAGGTGATCGGTGGCAACAAACACGGCTTCATCAAGGGAAAATCCTGCCTGACAATCTTTTATGATGGAGTTACAGCATCAATTGACAAGGGAAAAGCAACTGATGTCATCCATCTGGAGTTGTGCAAAGCCTTCAACACTGTCCCACGCGACATCCTGGTCTGCAAATTGGAAAGCCAGGGATTTGACGGATGGACCACTCAGTGGATTAGGAATTGGCTGGGAGGTCACACTCAAAGAGTTGCAATCAATGGCTCGATGTCTGAGTGGAGACCAGTGACAAGCGGTGTCCCTCAGGGACCAGTGCTATTTAACATCTTTGTCGGCAACATGGACAGTGGCATTGAGTGTACCCTCAGCAAGTTTGCCAATGACACCAAGTTGTGTGGTGAGGCTGACATGTTGGAGGGAAGGGAGGCCATCCAGAGGGACCCTGACAGGCTTGAGAGGTGGGCCCAGGACACCCTCATAAAGTTTAACAAGGCCAAGTGTAAGGTCCTGCACCCGGGTCAAGGCAATCCCAAGCACAGATACAAGCTGGGTGATGAGTGGATAGAGAGCAGCCCTGCAGAGAAGGACTTGGGGTGGTGGTAGATGAAAAGCTGAACATGAGCCAGCAGTGTGCACTCGCAGCCCAGAAAGCCAACTGCATCCTAGGCTGCATCAAGAGAAGTGTGGCCAGCAGGTCGAGGGAGGTGATTCTGCTCCTCTACTCTGCCCTCTTGAGACCCCACCTGGAATACTGTGTCCAGCTCTGGAGCCCCCAACACAAGAAAGACATGGAGCTGTTGGAGCGAGGCCAGAGAAGGGCTACCAAGATGGTCAGAGGGTTGGAACACCTTTCCTACTAGGACAGGCTGAGAGAGTTGGGCCTGTTCAGCCTGCAAAAGAGAAGGCTCTGGGGAGACCTTATAGCGGCCTTCCAGTACCTGAACGGGGCCTAAAAGGAGGCTGGGGAGGGACTTTTTATGAGGCCATGTAGCGATAGGATGAGGGGTAACGGTTGGAAGCTGGGAGAGGGCAGGTTTAGACTAGATATAAGGAAGAAGTTTTTCACCCTGAAGGTGGTGAGACACTGGAACAGGTTGCCTAAGGAAGCTGTGGATGCTTCATCCCTGGAAGTGTTCAAGACCAGGTTGGATGTAGCCTCATGCTATCCGTTCTAGTAGGAGATGTCCCTGCCATGGCAGGGGAATTGGAACTAGATGGTCTTTGAGGTCCCTTCCAACCCAAACCATTCTATGATAATGCTTGGTAGTAAAGTTGGAGACAGGGCCAGAGGGTACCGATGCTGAGATTCTACAATGATTTTATTGAATGGTCTGACCTTGACCAGGGCAGCATCTGGTCCTCCACTGACCAGGGTTTAACATCCACTGGGCTCAGACAGAAGTGCTTGAAGAAAAAAACATCTGTGGCAATGGAGAGCAGCAAGGGCGGTTTTAGAGCAGTCTCCCATTACCAGGATGATATTCAGCATTGCTGAATGTTAGTCTTAAATGCAGTGCTAAAGGCCAGCAACTTTCCGAAATCCTTTTCTTTCCATTTTCTCAACATTTGCCATAGCTGCACCACCACAGGCAACACAGGTTCAAGATAACTTCAAAGCTGGTGTCCAGCTTGGTCTCCAGTCATATTGTAATATTGGACACATGCATACAAGGGCACCTAAAACATCTGTGTCACTACCTGAAATGAAGGGGGACGTTTTGCAAGCAAATCCCCAGCATAACTGAGGCCAAAGAAGCCTCCTGCCTGCCTGTGCGACCCAGCGCTCCCCTCGCACAGAGCTTGCCACAACCCTTCTTCCCTACCTCAGGCAGAGAACAGACCGGTAATAAATATTTAGAAAACCACAGTAAATTCCTGAGATGCAATTTGTCTCCCAGCTTCACTGAAATCTTCAGGGGCAGCAATAAAAACCTGGGTGGGTGATGATACACTGTAATTTGTATTTTGAACAGACATTCCCTGAGCAACTACAAATTTATGCAATCTCCTCCTAGGCCAGAGTTTGAGCAACTCTGCTTTACAAACAAGAGTAGTATCCAGCAAAGTAGTAACCACCCAGGTCCAGAGAGTTCCTGCTTGGTGATTCATAAAGCAATTGCATCTATCTTAAAGAGGATTTATAGACTGTTTACTTTTAAAATTTTATTATCTTTGATAATTAATGCTTAGTAAATGCAGGCATGACCACAGCTCGGGGACAAAAGAATTGAAAGTCAACAATTTGCTATAGATGAAAAATAATTTAGTTCAACACAGGAACGCTTCCACCTGCTCAAAAGGTACAAGCTATAACAGCTTAACTGACTTCCATTGCTGGAATTTAGTCAGACATCAGGAAGTTTGGGCAATTTCTGATTATAAAAGATTATAATTATTTCAAGCTCAAAGTTACATTTTGTTCAAAGATCATTTGCTACACAGCCATGATATTCTGCTTGCTTTTTTTGTTGTTGTTGTTTTGGTGTTAAGTTTCAAGGGCCACTTGCACTACAAATTTTGTGGCTTTCTGCATGATACACTGATACGATACACTAATTTCCAACTAGGATGCTTATGTTCCAGACTAATATGACTCAAGCCTTACTTAATCTAGCCAAGTAGTCTGCTTGCCTTTCCAGCAATTAATTAAACCCTAACCTTAGACTAAGTGACATCCCCAGAAAAGTCTGTGGAAAGAAAAAAAAAAAACAACTGCGAGTCCTCTTTCTCAGAATGGATCCACACAGCACTAGACAGAACCAGCCTGGAAACTGTTTGATTATTAAGCCAAGCTGGCCAATAAAAATTCCATTCAGCAACTTTATATGGACATCCTAAATAGCGCACAGATAAAGGCAAAGGAATGCTGACAGTCAAATGCAGCACACAGAAGGAGGGAGAGTTAAAAGAAAGAAAGCATTTATCCTCCCAAAGCAAAGCACATCTAGCAGGCAGAAGGATCACCTTTGAAACAGCCAAGCACAACTATTCAGGGCATCAGGCACACACAAAGATTTTTCTGACAAGAAAGATTAATGAACTCCTCAGGTAAACGTGCAAGAGTGACAGAGCTGGCATTTGAACTTGCATGCTTGATTGTCCACACCTTTTTAGCCAGACAAAAGCAAAAATAAAACTTAGCATAAGGCTTGCTGAAGTGTCCTGTGTGCAGATACTCTGCAGGACAAGGAACAAGGGCAGAATCTTCCCTCCTGGGGCCACAAATGGCAGTGGATACTCTGTAGTTGCTTACTGCAACCTCATTTGACAAGATGCTGTAGATGTTTATCCAGTGGATATTATGAATTCACCAGCTACACAATAGGCCACCCTGAAAGCTCCCACTGTGCTAGGAACATGGAAATCCTGCAAAGGAGGACCAACTGTGGGCCAGGAAGTGCAAAAGGAACACAAGAGTCATCCTGAACTGCAGGCCCATCTTGCCC
Source organism: Leptosomus discolor (assembly GCF_034619465.1). Lineage (NCBI taxonomy): Eukaryota > Metazoa > Chordata > Aves > Leptosomiformes > Leptosomidae > Leptosomus > Leptosomus discolor. The sequence continues at coordinate 13,660,065 of NC_141395.1, read as the reverse complement.
CGTATCTCACCTTCAACACAGCACCCAGTTATAAGCACCCAGAGACAGAGCAGGGTGAATACAGCCATCCCTTTTCTGGCCATATCCCAGCTTCTGGTATTCGTGTCCAGATTGTATCCATCTCAAGGTGCCCAGTCATGACCAATGCTCAAAAACTCCTCTTTTTGTGTGGTTTCCTTCTGAACTTGCTTATACTGTGGCAATAGGAACCACAATTTACACATGCCTTGCTTTAGTATTCACAGTCCTGCCCTTCACCTGCCTCCTGCCCATTTCCCTTTGCAGCAAAGCTACCTCAGCTCCACTGTGTTTTGGCATCCACCTGAGCCCAACACTGAGGATACCTGCTCTAATTGCCACTACAGCAGGGTAGCAAGAATACTGGAACACAGAAGACCAATTCAGCTACTCATTCTACTATCACACCATAGAGCTTCACCGTCATCATTTCTCATCATATGTTTTGCCTCCTTTTACAATCTGCCCCCAACTCAAGGGGGTTTCTTTGTCCCCTTCTTTCTCTTTCCCTACCACTTTCTTGTGGGAAAGCCAAACACACGCTTGAGAGCCAAGTTTGCTGGAGGAAAAATTCAATGTTCATTTACTATATGAACATTTGGCTGAGCCCTACTCCTCCCAGACTTTTGAAGATGGTCTGTTTTACAGTGGTGACACTTCATAGCTGACAGGCACTAACAGAAACACTTCTCATTTACAGTGGTTTCCGCTCAAAAGAGAGGGATGTACATTTAATTCCTCCAAGATTACAGTCTGACTTTGAATCAAGGACACAAAAACAAAGAGTAGACACAGAAACACTCCCAGTTGCTAAGTTCACTGTGTGCACTTGGGCTTCATAGACCTCATCCACTTTGTGCGATCCCATCTAACCTAAGCCATGGTATAAACTTTGATTTTTAATACAAATTAATCAGCGAAGAAATTGTGGACTTCTGATGAAAAGCTGAAAAAAATATCTCCCCTGTGAAAATAATTTCTTCCTGTATTTCCACTTCTCTACCACTTACTTGAAAGACCCAGGACTATCTTAGTCACATCTGTCCATCTCAGAAAATTTCAGCCCCCCTCTGTGTAAGTAAAAAATACAGGCTTTTTCTGGTTTCAACCTGTTCTAAGTCAATTTGGACAACAGGTTTTATAGCTCTGTAAGAGTAGTTTTGTGTGTAATATTTACCTGAGTTTCAGATAACTAAGAATGGTCCTGAAGAGGGATGCAGAAGAACTGAGTACAACTCCTGACCCCACCCAGCAGCTCCCTCAGGTGCCCTCAGGTAAGTCATTTCCTTCACATTTCTGCAGTAAAAACTGGGAGAAAGCAAGTTCCACTCCTGCACGTGGCTACTCAGTCACTGCCTACCACGGAGCAGGAGGGATGTGACTGGCAACTGTCCCGTCAAAGCATGCTGTATCTTCAACACCAGTCACAAAGGTGGCACCAAGCTAAAACAAGAGGAATCTCACTGCTCAAGTACTTACTGTCTAGTTTCAGGAACACTTGGTAGAAAGCAAAGGAGGAAAAAAAAAGGTGTTTTTTTCCAGCCTTTTTAGAAAAAATATTATATATTACTCCTATAAAAACATCTAATCATGACAAAACTACAGTATTTCTCAAGCTTTGCATTGCTACCTAAAATGTGATCTTTTAGGACACTGCAAATTAGAGAAAAATAACTGGAAAGTTTCCACATCTCAGATTGACAGGTACATTGGTGCAAACACAAAATGCTGTAAAATCACAGGCAAAAATTTCACTATCATAATTACAGGAATCTCAAAGTAGATACAGATAATAGGGGAAAGTAAAAGTGATGTGGAATATAAAGAAAAAATTTTATAGAGATTCTCTTACTTCTCACTGCCGTCAGAGCAACTTCTGAGCACTTCCTTCCTTTACAGATATTGAAGGTTTATGGAAGTGGGAGAACAAAATGCAGTCTAGGGTCTTCCAGTAGGAGTTGTGCGCAAGCTACAATCCAGCAAGTTCACAATCCCATTTGAATTTCATCCAGATTTAGCAGCAGAAGAAAGGATTACAGAAAGAATAGAAAACAGCCTCTTGGTTAAAAGAAAACTGAGATTCTAGCTTCCTAAGGACAACAGAAGTCAGATGCTTCACTTATGTAGAGGTACCCTGTCATCTGAAGCAAGATTCATAGTGAGCTTAGGGACGGTGTGGTTTGGAGACGGGGTTGTTTATCCTGGGCTGCCAAGTGAAGACAGAGCTGCCAAACATATGGGGAAATTGCAGCTAGCGCAACTAACAGCTTCAGCTGAGACACCAGAACCTACTCAGAGCTGTCTTCAAAGTCAGGCAGGAGACGAATTCCTTCTCCAAAGACGAAGAGGTGCACCATAAGAACCAGAAGTACCAAGTAGCAAATCTCAGAAATGGGAAAGAGAAAGCAGCTTCATTAGCCATTTTTTAAGCTGTCCAAACCCAGGAACAGAGTGGAAAGGGGTCAAGGAGCAGCATGGCACCCCACAACGATCAGGGCTCAAGGATGCATAGGTGAGCAGCCACCAGGGAGCACCTGATATTCACAGTCTCAACAACACAAAGTTGCTGTTGCGCCTGCGATCTCAGGCAAGGGTGGAGTGCATGTTCACATGGGACAGGCCACCAGCAGCAGAGCTCCTTGAAATACCCAGGGCCTGGTCAGTAATGGAAGTGATTGTTAGGAAAAGAAGCAGTTCTTCGCATGAGACAAAACAAAAATATCCCCACAAACAGAGCTATAATTAAACCAGAAGCATACCCAGGCAGAGCTGGTCACTCAGCCTTCTCTACACTTCATTTAGGCAAATAAAGAATTGTTCCAGGAAAACTACAAACGTTCAGACAGTTGTGACCCCATAAAAACTCAATTACGTAGGAGTTAACGTCAATACAAAACAGCTTTTTTCATTTACTGTAAATCTCAGCATTCAAAACTGGGTTCTCTGGCTGTAGAAAATTAGACAACCAAATTTGAACTTTAGACTTTTTAAGCAAGGCAAAGGTTGCCTTTTGCCTTCTGTTGTAAGCGATTTCAACCCCTACCCAAAGCAATTAGCAATCTGCTTCAAGGTGTCCTCTTCAGTGCTTTCTGCGCCTTTCTTTGGAGGGGAAACCAGAACATGCTTGCAGAAAGCTGAGGCAGGACAACACCCAGCAGATTTTAAACACAGCACAGTTTAAAGTGTACCAGATTACACACAGGACACACAGATGTCCTGAACCCAGGTTCAATACATGCCTTTGCACCCCAGGGCTGAAATTTGGGGCTTTTATTTAGGTATGACCCAGACTCAAACTAAGCCCATCTTTAGCTTCATGAGGCATTTGTTGCTTATGCACCTCTACAGCAATGCTCCCAATATCACAGGTCTTCTCAGATATCAGTGGTTTTCTCTCATGGCTTGGGTATTTGGCTTGTTTGTTTTCCAAACTGTCTAGGACTGGCAATAAAGATGACTCCTGGAAGACACAGTAAAGCAGAGATGGCCAGCCCTCCTAACCCTAACCAGCTGTATACTAAAATCCTCATATGGCCAAGAACCACAAGTCACATACCACAGATGCAGAGAGCTGAACAGAGACCAGGAAAACTTTACAGGCAGGTGATGGCCAGTTACCCTGAAGTACCACTGGAGGACAGGGCTGGATTTGTCACACCGCCTGTTCTCAGTGACCCTCTGCCATCAACCTTAACCATCCTCTATTTGGAGTAATTTAGATCTGAGGCTCTGAGCCAACCCCACGCTGGTCATTAAACAAAATCATGACTTGAATAGTTCACAGTCCACATGTGGTTCTGGCACTACAAGCTGATTCCCTTGGGCAATGACTTTCAGGTTTTTGTGTTTTTTTGATTTTTGTTTTGTTTTTTAAAGGAATGATTTTATTTCCTCACATTTATTAGCATTCAGATCTACTGTACAGCGCTTGTTTCATCCGCATTCCTCCTGGTGCAATTTCTGGAACCACCTTCATTTGCTCCCATTTCTGTCCGTGTTTGAAACTAGTTTCAACCAGCCATGGTCAAACCACACCCCATATGACTGCAGACCATGGAATATGCAACTGCATCAAGCCCTCTTGCTAAAGCAGTGGTTTGTAATATGGTTGCTGGTTGATTGTTTGTCTGAAAAGCCCTATCCACAAGAGACAGTGAAATAGTGCTAAAAGGCAGGCTAGTTCCAAAAGCGTTAGGCGAAGTTTGTGCTGCAGACTTCTGGACAGTGTAGCTCAGTTGACAGATGTGATCCCTGACCAAACCAGCAATGCCAGCAGCAGCTCCTAATGCTAGGACAGCACCTTTACCAGTTTTGTGGACTGAAGGTGGAGTGGTGTTAAAACACCATACTAATAAGTCTATACTTTGTCCTGTCAGATGAGTAATCCTCCTGAGGTCCAGTAGAGATCTCATTAATGTAGCAACTGCTCTGAAGATTAGCAAACCAAAATCATGTTCAATTTGGGCTAGCAGGGCTTTGGCTCCAGTTTCCCAAAGAATGTGGGAAGGCGGGGGGGGAAAGACATCAGGACAGACAAGTGTAATGAGTCAGTCTTTGGAAACTGAGCTAAGGATTTGACTCTAGTTACTTCATTTACAGGCTGGTTCTAGAGCTGCAGCCAGTGAACACTCATGGTTTCAAACTGGAGCAGACAAGCCTGGGAGCCTGCCACTGCCGAATGTCCCCAAGTAAACTCAATGCAACAGCTAAGCTCACTCCCTTGTGCTCCCTCACAAATGCTTCCCCTGCCCTTGCTGCAAACACTGATCTCCAGCTCAGCAGTCCTCTCTGCTTCCTTCTTCACCCTTGGGGAGAGCACAGGTCAAAGACCGCTTTCACCTCAATGCCACTAACCAGGTCTATCCAGCTAGCAGCAAGGCTCATCAGAAGTCACTATGCTCCACAAGCCTGGAGCCCTCTCCCATTTGTGTATACAAAGACAGCCACTGGACAGCCCTTCTTCCTAATCCATATGGAATCCTTTCATATCTCACCAGAATCTCTCCACCAGTTCCTCTTCCATCTGTGCTATGCAACTGTGCCTTCAATTTGCTACCCAGTTCTTCTAGCTTTCCCCACTCCATATCTGTCAGACCTGACCTTTCTTCTATCCAATTCTGCACATGGACTATCTCCTGAGCTGGTCCGCTCACCAACCACTGTTAAACCAGTCACATGTGGAGTAAGTGTTTCAGGGCAGGGAGCAGAGCTTCTTCACTGTGACAAACGGTCAGTTACCAAGTGGTGAAGATCTTGAGTCAGGAAGGAATATTTGGACAGCAAGTGGCAAGAGTCACCCAGTAAGCAGAAAGGCCCACACCCAGACCTCACAATTTGTGTAACCACTCCAGATGCTAATTGCTTTGTTGGAGCTGAGACAGCCACTGTGTCTTCATATCCACCTTGCAAGGAACCAGCTATGACTGATGTTCTCACCAGCACAGATAGGGCAGAGGGACATCCATTAACGAAGTTACCCATTCGCTAAAGTAATCCATCACAAAACTCAAGCATACAAGGAAGGAGGGAAGTTTTATGTAACAGTGTTTGACCAGACCATGATAAGCAGAGAAAGAGGGTAAGGTGCAAAAGTTGTCCCTTTGCTTACAGTCAGCGTAAGGTGATAAGGTGTAGGGAATGGTCTAAATTGCTTCATGAGATGGCTATGACACTGCAGCTGGGTCACAGTGCTCTGGAGTGAGTCAGTCAGCTCTTCTGCCATGCTGTGAGTATTGGCTCCAGGAACCCTGGCTGCCTCAAGGTCTCCTTCACATTACTCCTCAGGCTCATACAACATAATTCCATTAATGGGATTAATCTTCTGTCTGAGCCTTTATCTTGCACTTGGCTCTAGCTCAGGCAGGATAATTGAGATCAGTGTGGCAGCACCTGGGTGAGACTCCCTGGCTTGTGTTGAGCAGGTCAAAGTAAGGGTTTGCAACAGCCTCCTCTAGTTTTGGAGAAGGGAGGGGAAAATATCTACACAACAGGTACCTGCTGAGAAACTATATAGCTCAAGAATCAAAAGTGTTTTCCACAAAGAAGTGTTGCCGAAATAAGAAAATTGGACTCAAGCACTTCAATTTTTGCTTTTAAACAGGCACACCTCCTATTTTTTATTCCAGAAATTCAAGGCATGAGGAACATGCTTTTGACACAGATCTCATGAAAAAGACCAATTACCTTTTTATGTAGAAGTTCCTAAACAGAAACCTCTAAGTGAAATGGAAGGTTACCTGCCAATTCAAAATGATTCTTTGTCCTGGAATTGCAAGACAAATCCTCATCTCCTTTTAACCGCAGGCAATGTCCTCACTGATATCCCACCAACAGAAATTAGACTCCCCAGCTCTGACCACATCTGGTGGAAAGGCATGTCCAGCATCCTCTTCTCCCCGTATCTGTAGTTACCTTCAATGAACCCACAAGCTTCTCACAGCAGCTCATATCCATATGGGAGCAAACTCCAGTCCCTTTTTCCTAACTAGCACAGGCAAGAGATTTTGGTCGAAGGGACTTAGTATCAAGGTAGACTGCATGTTAGATGAATTTGTAGTCTAGGCCTGTCCTTGCTACTGGAAAGAGTCAATGCTGGAAGCAAGAGTGCAGCCAGTAGTGTGAACTCTGAAGCAACCTCCTGGAATGGAGCAGAATAGCTTTTAAAGTATGTACACTGCAAGATCTCAAGAAAAAAAAATCATCTACATACAGAGAACCTTGAATTTCAAGAGGTGTTCAAGAAACCCAGAGCACCTCAGCGTAAGGAAGATAAATTGCTTGGGAGCTTAAATAAATTAGGCACGGATGCTCCTGAGAAGGTGGCAGGCAGATGCAAAGCTTCTGCCAAGAGGAACAGAAAGTAGTGAGTCATTCAACTGTCAGCAAATGCACCACCTTTTACCACTAATCACCCCCAAAAGACCTAGGAAAAGGTACCGTTTCCATCCACTGTGGCAAGACAAAGGCACTAAAGAGTGCCCACTTCTTCCCCCAGCCCCTTCATAATTCCGCCCCACTCCACAGAAGCTCCTGGCAGCCTTATCCCTGCTTTGTTCCTCCAGGCCTGTCCAGCCTCATGGTCTCCAGGGTGTATTCTGCACCCTTGAGGTGTGAAAGACAGATGCAGAAGACATCCAAGAACTGGTGGTCTGCCAATGAAACAGGTCAGTACTATGTCAAGATGGAGCAGGGGACAACTCCTTGTGACAGTAAGCAGGAGAAACCCCAACACAACATGGTCTATCTGTCAAGGCAGTAACAGTCTTACTTTGCACAGGAAAACATGATTGCTCTAGTCACCCTCTTTTTTAAAATTCATGGTATTGTGTAAAAAGTTGTCTAACTTTTGCCTTACAAAAGCAGGCACTGTCTCATGTATGTTAAACTATTTGGCCTGCTTTTCACAACAGAAAATCTTTCGCTCTGAAACAGGAAAACATTGTGTTTCACAGGAAGATTCACCTCCATCTCACCCTTGATATGCCCCGCATCACCTCCTGGGGTCTGCTATATTTGGATGGATAAACTGGGAAGACACAGTCACAAATCTCAGGTATCTTTTGATCCCAGGTGACAGCACAGTGCCAGCTTACATGACAGGAAACACCTGGCTCCTTGGGTAGAGCATGCAGCACTTGGCTGGTCTTTCTATGGGGGCTCCATGGGTCTACCAGCTAGCAACACAAATCCAGCAGCACCTGATGTTGGAGTCCAAGGGAGGTCAGGGCTCTGCTTTGAACAAGCATAGAGAGATACCTAGCCAGAGAGGCACCTGAGTGAGCTTCAAGCTCAGTACACAAAGCTTGAAGAGCTGGGGCTATGTCCTGAAGCAGGGGAGGATCTCAGTAATAGGGCAGACAGCCTTCAGCTTGTTGTTAGGCTAATGCCCTTGTTTACAACCTGGCAGAAAATAAGGGTAGCAAGTTTTAGTATAATCTGTGCCTGGAGAGGTCTGATCCCCCCAGGACCCATGTGCAGGAGGTGTCACAGTGACAGCCAAACTCCAACCACATGTGTCTGCACAAATTCTGCCAAAGGGGAAAAAAAAGACTAGAGAAACGCACAGTGCTTCTTTACCCGGGAGTGAAAATTAGCCTGCGTGGTCAGTTACATAGGACCTTGCTGCACTGAGCCCCACCAACCTGTCAAGTTAGGAACTGAGCAGAGCCACATCACCCAGCCAGTGTGAGCGATGCCACACTCTGCCCAGACCACCAAGGAGCCCTTGGATTCCTTCTGACTCATCCTCTGGCAATGCCCTCCAGCAGCACTTGGGGACTTGCTATGTTAAGAGCCCTCCTCAACCCAAAGTTTGCCAATCTTCTTATCTATTCTGGCCTTTTAAGATGAAGGTAGGAGGCTGCCGTTTAAGTTATCTGAAATCAAGCCAGTACCTGGCCACAGGGAACTGTGCATGCTGTAATGCTGCTTTAAGTCAACAGTTAAATCAGTGGTACTTCATTATATTTTATCAGTGGACAATTCAGTATTTAATGTGAAAAAATAAATATTCTTCCTTTCCTGCATACACCTCCCCATCTCTATCCCTTTTTTTTCCCCATCCCACTGCCCTCCCGGTAAGGCACATGTATGGGATTAAATCTCTCTCATGAGTTGTCCCCCAGAAATATACCCTCCTTCAGTGTAGTACAAACCCTACCTTGGTTGAGGTAGGTCAGGGTTTCTTCATGCAGTTTCACAGCAGGTGACGTGGCTGTGCAGAGGACATACTGAAAGGGTGGCAGTTTGGCATCATTCTCAGGAGACAGCTGCGGTTCTTCTTGCTTGAAGATTGGCAGTGCAAGAACATCCCTGCAACATACAATTCACACATATTTAGTTACAAAGACTTTACAGAATATACTAGCCTCAATTTGCACTTGATTCTCATATTCTGAGACAAGAGATGGTCTCTGGAGAAACACCAAGTTGTAATGGTTAAAAAAAGGAAAGAATTTGGCCTGTATAACGTAACAAGGCAACTTCTGCCTCTAGGATGTCAGCACTGGACTCAAAAGAACACCACGTTAGCAAAATAAAATACCTCTCAGAATTAACTTGTGTTTTAAAAAACATAAATAAGATTTACTTTTCAGTTAAGCAGTCTTCCTGATGCCGAAAAAAATTACCAAAAATATATTCTTCATCCTTGTGCAAGTAAATATGTTTAAGAGTTCTCGGGTTCTCTAACAAAAGCCTTTCAGGAAAGAAAAAAGCAAGAAAGGGCACTTTATTTTGACAGCTGAATATCCAATTAGTAAAACACCTACAAGTAGCAGCCAAGGGTGAGGAGCAGGCACAGCTCTGGTGTAAAAAGGAGACATTCAGGTAAGTGATGGCATGAACTGCTGTATTAACAGACTCACAACATCTCCTTGCATTCTAATAAACCTGGTCCCAAGGAATGGCATAGCTCTTAAATCAGCACTAGGCTGCCTTCATCAATGTGCTCAGGAGCAGCTTGACTAGGACCTGCACACAGTCCCAGTTCTCACTCCTTTACATGCTGACCTGCCAGCTGATTTAGTGTCAGGCAGATCCCAATGCACGCTAATCCCCAAGCAGAACAGATATTAGCAAGGCTGAGAGCACAATGGAACAATTAGTAATAAAATGAGACGTCAGGAATAAGCATCCTTATCTCAGCACATCTGATACTGAAGAACCACATTAGCCTTTCCCATGCAACTAAATTTCTGATCATTGTGTCCATCTACTTAAGACACTAATATCCTCCCAAATTAGAAGGATCATGTTGAACACAGAGACAGTTCAGAACAAGACGGTATTGGGTTTTTCTCCCTTTCCTCCAGGTGTGTGAAGACTCAAGGTTCCCATTACAGAAACTGCAGTTCTGCTCCTTTCATTAATCCCATGCACAAAAAGCTTTAAGAAAAACTGTTTAGGAACGTGCCAGCATGTATAGGCATGCTCCTTACAGAAAGTGCATTAAGAATTTTTTCATTGCCTGTTCAGTTAATGATCCACCCTGTGTTCACTCATAGCACCCACAACCTTGAAGGATACCCAGGTCATGAGTGAAACCGCAACAGTTTATAGCAAACTGCTGAAGTGCCTGGTTCAAACACAGGTACTCCTATTTATGACAAAATAAAGCCAGAGATCAAACCACGTCATTTCAGATACAGACAGGAGAAAAGAAACACCCATCTCTGTTTCCATTCTCTCTTCCAACCCCACCCCCTCCATATTATCATCAACCCAAAGGCATCCAGCTCCATTTGCTTACTGGCATTACTGACATAATCACAGCTCTTGCTTAACTTCAGCCATAGAGAGGGATTTTTTCCTTAGTGATGATTTACTACAGTAATGAAGTGGCAGAAATGCCTGCAGTAGATTTCTGAAATAGATAGCATTGCTCCACACACAGAATCTGATACTGCTCCACAGAGTCATCTCGCTTACCCCAAATGCCAACATTTGCTCTCAACCCACTTGTCTGCACAATGCTATTGGAATGTGTGTTGCTTTACAGATGAGAACAGGTCAAAAACTCTTAAGCCTGAAAGCTTCTGCAGTTCTGCAGAAAACAGCACACAAAATCTGGTCCAGGTTTAACAGTTAAGGGTGAGGAATTTGTACACCTATTCTGCTGAAACAGTTGAGAAATTTAGGCAAGGGGAAGTCAAAATTCAAATATCATATTTCACACCACACTCTTAACACCCCTACACTTGGTGGAACAGCTGTCTGATCATTGAAGACTGTAAACATGGAGGAGTCCATGATTTGGTTTCTGGAAAGCTCCATTATATTAAAGCACTGATGAATCACATTTTCATTCCTATGGCATTTGAACTAACGGCCAACAGCATCTGTGGCTTTGGATCAAGCCCTTCTAAAACATTTCACCTTATCAACAGTGTTTGGACCTTCGAAGGATGTGAGCAACAGATCAAGGCTTAAAAGAATTTCTCAGCTATAGGGATATAAGCCATCACAACATTTGTTCAGCTCTCTTCACTCAGGAGTTGCAAATCAAGTTTTGTAAAAAGCAGGCTTTTACAACCTAAAAAAAAAAGGAAAAGCAACAGTGGGAGGGAAACCCTTAAAATTCTCCAAAGTTTCACCTTTATGCCAAAATTTTACAGTTTTGGTCTTAACCAACTCTTAGTCTGCTTACCTGGGAAGAGAGAAAGTTATTTGACAGTTCCATCAGCTGACAGAACAAAGAGTAAAATACATACAGGAATTCCACAAAAATTAAGATTTATGAGGAGTTTTCTGTAGTATTGTCTTGCTATAACTGCAAATACCACTGAGGTACGGCAGAATTTACATGGACATCTGATACACACAAAGCCTTTGAACTCTGCAAAGTACAATTGATAAAACCTTTTTCTACAGCTACTACAAGGATCATACTATTTCAGCATCCTCTGCAAAGTTGCTACAAGTGGGTACGGAGAGCCTTCAGAAAGACACAGCTCAGCAGAAAAATGCCCCTCTAGAAATACGTGTCTTGACACGTTCCCATGGAGAGTGAATTGGCCAGAATTAGAAGTCCCTACAAAAAAACCAAGGGTTTTATTTAACTGACCTACCCTGAAACACCTGAGGCCATTGCTGCCATGAAACTGGTTTTAGGGCTTTTAGTCCCAGATGCAAATCTCCACAGTCAGTGGCAGACACTCACTAAAGCTGAAGTTTGTTCCTAAAATATTGACAGGTTATGTTCATACTAGCAGCCTTCCTGCCAGATCAGGTATCCTTTATCCCCCGCAGCAGCATCAAGACAGCAAAAATAATCTAATGCATTTTCTGGCCAATTAAAAAGGAATTTGAATTGCGGGCTCAAGCCTGACCCAGACTTAATGATCTTGTGGCACTCATACTACAAATCCATGGAGTTAATGAAGCAGTCTGAGCACCATAAGTGATCTCTAATGCAGAGGCAAGTACCAATGCTGATGCTCCCCTGCTACTACTGTTCTCACTGTCCTAAACTAATCAGGTTTGCAAGCACAAAGCGAGACACAAGACTTTTGCCACATACATGTTGTTAAAACAGACTTACTGGGATAGAGGGAGTAGGTGAAGAACCCTGCATAAAGAAGAGAAGCCGACAGAAAGCAAGAATCTCATGGTAATGTATCATTCGATAGCCAGAAATTATCATTTAGTTAAAAAATCCTTTGCAAATACACTGATAGGGAGCAGGAATAGTTAAGATTTAGTTTCTCCTTGAAAAGGGGGTATTATCTGTCTTTGAAGTACTTTGCCAGACAACCTCTCGATGTTCTTTCAGCACTGGTTATTTGGGGGTACATTTTGAAAGCAGGGCTCTTGGGCCACAGCCAGGTTCTCCACTGCTGCAATTCAGCAAAATCACACTTCAGCAGAGCAGCAGCAGCAGCAATTGACACCAGCTGAGAGCTCAGCTTTACATATTCAAAAACCAAATAATTCATAAGCAACCAGCAGAAAGGAAACTCCCAAAGTTGTCTGCTTTGTTGTCTTCTGGAGGGAGGAAATACGGGTTTGTGCTACACATGTTACAGACTATTGTTTAGCAGCCCTTGTGCTTAAATTAGGCATACTTAATTAAACACAATTGTGTGGAGGCAGGAAAAAGCTGGTTTAGACAAGTTCAGAAAGTGAAATTCTGAGCTTTTTACCCATGGTCCCCAAAAGAAGAGCGAGAAATCCCATCCTGAGAAAACTGGATGCCCATTTGGCTTGCCAGCGGACGTTCTCCACAGACTTTTGACAGTGCTTTGCAACTGTCGCACCTTCCCCCTTCGAATTGCGCTACCTAAGCCCCTGAGAAGAGGGAAGCCGGCAAAAGCAAAACAGCAAAACTGCAAGCAGCTGCCTAACCAGGCGCTAAAGGGCGGGGGGGAAGAGGAAAAAAAGAGCGCACATCTTTGGGAAAGAAGTAGCAGCCCCAACCCCGGGCGACGCGGCGGCTCCGCTAGCTGCCGGGTACTGCCGCCGGGTACCGCCCGGGCGGCTTTGGGGGTGGAGGACAAACATCCCCCCCCCACCCCACCGAGGGCGCCGGGCACCCCCCGGGGGTCTCACGCTGCCCGGGGCGGGCGGGGACTCACCGCAGGTAGCTGCCGGTCGAGTGCTGGTTGTAGTGCTCCGGCTGCGTGTGCCAAAACAGCATCTTGGGGGCGGCGGTGGCGGGCGGGACGGGGACCTGGGGGAGGCCGGGCGGCAGGAGGGGGCCAGCCGGGCTGCCCACCCCGAGGCGCGCCGGGCACGGCTGCGGCCAACTGGAGCCGCGACGCCGGCGGCTCCCGGCGCTTTTATGGCTCAGCCTCGGCGGCCGCGGGTTGGCCCGGCCGGGGCTCCGGAGCCGGCCGAGCCCTCCCCCGGCCCGCCCCGCCCCGCCACCGCCCCCTCCCGGGGCAGCCCCGGGGCGGAGGGGCGGGAGGTGGGAGGTGGGCTGGGCCCCGCGGCGGGGGCGGAGGGGGCTGTGGGGAGGGCAGGGCTGGGCCCCTGCGGCGGGGGCGTGGGGGGGACCCCAGCCGCGCACCGGTTCTGCTGGGACGTGCCGTCGGTCCGCCACACTGCCCGTGGTTGTTAAAACACACCGAGCCGCGGGGGTGTCCTGGCGGCTCCGGCCGATATCGGTGGGGCTGAGTGTGAAATCGCTGCTCAGGTTCCTCTAAGTCATTGGGTTTTTAAGTGAAGGGCAGCTGAAGGTGTTAACTCCGCGCTGTCTCTAAACGCCGGCCTCTGCTTCACGTTAGCGAGAACCACATGTCAGGGGGGTATTTTCCAGCTGGGAGAGTGAGAAACAAAGTACTTTGCCAGAGGACACGCAGGAACAAAAGGGCAGGGCCAGGGACTCACCCCTAACCCATCCAAAACCCTTCTGTCTTTCCCAGCCCAGCTCCCCTACTCGGTAAGGAGAAATCTGTTCCTTTACCACTTCAAACTGCAGATCCTGATCCTCACCTGCAAGTCTGTCCATACCGATCATGTTCCTAACCCCCCGCTCTCAGGGCATATTCCTGTCCCATTGATCCTTCTCATGTGTGACAGTTCGGGGATGGGGAACAGAAGGGTAAAGGGGGTTCCCCATTTGGTCACGTCCCATTGTCTATCCACCAGCAGAAATGGAAAGAGGCCCTTAATTATTCTGAGTCATTACAAATCTTCCAAAGAGTCTTGTGGAAGGCTTCCTACCCACAGGCTTCCTGGTCAAATTTCAGCTGAGAAAAAGGCAGTTTACTCAGGGTAGCTTTATGCACTGCCATATTTTACAGCCAAGATAGCAGCATTTCACTGTCAGATGAAATTTTTATTATCCTGTAATGATTATAGAATATCGATATTGTCATAGCAACGTGATGATAATCATCATCACGTTGAGCCTGAGAGAGTCAGATGCAGTATGGCTGTAGGCATTGGCAGCTCATACCCTGATGTGAAGAACAAGGTAACCTGAAGGGTAGCTAAGTATCTTCACAGAGGTGCTATGAGTCTTAAAGTTTTTAAGATGCATTATTTATATCTGCTTGTCTCTGCTAGTTTCAGACTAAGAAAGAGCACAAATAAATGTGCCTTTAAGGTAGTTTCTCTTTCCTCTGTTGCCATACAGCTAGACAAACACCTGGCTCTTTCAAAGCAAAACGGCTGGAGTTATCTTGTCACTTTTTTATACTCTTAAAAATATTTAGCTCTGCTCACACAAAAACCAAGCAGCAGCAGCTGCTCAGACCTTGATTGAGCAAAATCTATACATAGCTCTTGGACAGAGAAACAAGACAAAGTTTGCTGAGTTGTCCAAGGACTTCTCTATACAGTAAATATCCTTCCACAGTCTGAGTAGTTTGCTGCACAGACTGGAGAAATATGAAGACCGTGAGAGTAAATGACCACACTGTACAAAACAACGGATCCCATCAAGTCTGGCATGTCAATATTTTCTTTACTATCTTTCTAGAAAGTAAGTATTTTAGAGGGAAAATTACTTTAAAATAATCCCATTAATTTCCTCTCTGGCCTGTTGCTGAATATAGAAAATAAGGTGAGATCTGCTAATTAATTTTACAGAGATTCTGCCAGCAGCTCTGTCTTCTAAATCATCTTGTCCCTCCCATCCCTTTCTTAGCCAAGTCTGGTGAAAAAGAAAGACATCTTTGTACTTTGTCTAACTCTCCTGAAAGACGTCTCAGCTCTTTTCTGGTCTAACTCCTGCTCTTCCCCCAGTGCAGACATTTGCATCACAGCATCAAATACCCTCTCCTCATTTTCAAAATCCACTGCATCATACAGACCAAGTCCTCCTCTGCTCCTCTCTGGGGCTCCCTTGACTGCCCAGCGTCTGCTCTTCCTCTTTCCCTAGCATAGTCCCTTGGTGAAGAAGTCTTCTCCACCACGGCTTTCTCACCCAAACCTCCCTTTCCTCTCCTACTCTCTCCCAGATAAAAGTAATTTCTTCCCTTCTGATTGCTCTTCATCTCTCTTTTTAGATACTTGTTCAATTGGCCACAGTAAAATACTTTGCTCATATGATTAAAAGGCGTTGAGTGAATATTTTGTTTGATGGATTTTTCTGCTTGAGGTAGTGCTATGAAGGGACTTTGGGATCGTTTTGTGTGAAAAAGTATTTTTAAAATAAGTATCTTTTCTTGTGGACTGGGCACAAAAGTACTGTGCCAGTGAGTTCAACCTGTCATAAAAAGGGACAATATGTTTAAGTATGCAAGTCCTTTTGATTAAAAAAAAATACGAAACAAAAACCCCACAAAAACAAAAAACCCAAACAGCGCACACACACACAAAAACTAAACACAAAAAAAACCAAACACAAAACCTTCAAGCATTCATGTCTGCACTTTCAGTTTAAGTTGTTATTGCCCCAAAAGTTCATTCTGCTGCTTCACTGGTCATTACAATCCCTTTAGCAAAGCACTTAGTGGAAAACACATATGCCCTTCATCTGCTTTGCTGGAGAGTCAAGAGGTTTAGATCAGCTTCTCAGCAGTTGGAGCCAAGCTAGTAGACTTTGCACTGAAGTCACATATGCTGTTCCCTTTCTCCTCTGGAAAAAAAAAAAAAGGTGTTTCCATTAGCCAAGGGACTAAAGGGATGTGAGCATGGGAGCATTATAACACTGCAGAGATGGCTGATGCATGGGCCATAGAGTTTACAGCCTGTCTGGATGAACTACAGGGATCTGAAATGTGCTGCAAAGACTTGGGAAGACTTACTGGGATGGTCACCCAAGCACTGAATATGCTTTAAGAAAAAAAATCAGCATGGTGCCTTTTGTGTTGCCTCTGCGTGTATTTAGTTTACAGGTTTCCAGTCTCTGACTTGGAGGAACTGTATTTAAGTAGGCTCTGAAAAGTGGTGGCTGGTTAATTTGCTCTGCCTGGAAAACACTGAAGGCACCAGAAACTAGAAAGGACTGAAACCCCAAGTTTTTCATCAACTGCAATGTTCTGAATGAAGAAAGGAACAGCTTTTATACAGCTCTTATTGTTCTAAAAGTTGGAAAATCATTGATTTGCCTTTGGCAGGGGTTGGGACAGCATCCAGTGGCAAGTGCAGCCTCTCCCGGGTAGCCCACTGACCCCTGAGGCCTCCTCATCCATCCTGTGCAGGTCCACTTTGCAGATGGAAAACAGCCTAGAGGGGTTCCCATTGCCCTCTGCTGAACAACACCTCAGGGCATAGCTGGTGGCCAGCAGTTCAGGGCAATGGCTACCACCAGGAGTATGAGTTCAGTCTTGGTGTTACAACTGAGAAGGAGGACACGGAACTGAAAAAACTCGGAATGAACAAGGTCTTGAAAATGTGCCTGACAGTGAAAGAAACAAGGAGCTTAGTTTGGTTTTACCCAGAGGAAGATTAACAGGTGACTCAAACAGTCTATAAATACTCACATGGGAAATCAACATTTCATAACAAATGCTCCTAAACCTCACAGCAAAGATATAAGAGCCAGGGAATAAACACCGCAAATTAATAAACCGAGGCTAAGAACAGACTGCACAATTTAGCAAGGAAAGTAATCAACCATGAGTGCAACTTTCCCAAAGGCTGTGGTTAAAGCCCCTTTTCCTCATCCCCATTCTCTAGGTGTAAATCAAGACTAAACTTTTCTCCTAAAAAAAAAAAAGAAGTTGAACAGAAAGGAATTCATTTAGGTCCCGTGGCCAGTTCGACAGAGGAAAACAAAGATGCTCACCAGGACCCTTTCTATCTTTATGATCTCTGACGTTGCCTCGCCAAAGGCTTCCAAATGCCTTCCTATTACAGCCACCTCCCTCTTCTACCTTGTGTGTCTAAGGCGCTGTATCCCCTCCCTGACAGCCAAACTGCCAGCAATGCTCATATGTTGTGATGTGCTGTCAACACAATCTTCATGACACAATGAGAACTGCATTAACTGAACTTAATAGCAAAACAAATATCAGAAAGAATACCACACAGACTGGCTTATTTATTTTCTTATTCAAGTAATTCATTAAAACTCTCACCATTTTCTCACTTATCAGAGGTCACCATCAAATTTCCAGCTGCCACTAAATTTCCAGGCACAACCAAGCACTGATGAATCCACGAGGTCTTTCTGCCACAGAAATTAAGCCTCATTTGCAAGCTTTCCCCAATGTCATATTAATCATTTTGACTGTCCTGATTTTATCAGCAGAATCAAAATTTTTTTCTTCCTGGTGAACATTTCTTTTAAAGTCGTCTTGTTGTGGAAACAAAAAATATTTACACAATGAGGATGATCGATGATTGGATAACAAAACCAGCGCTTTTTAAATGCTTGTTATAAGTCTATTGGCATTGGCTGTCTCATTGTGACCTACAGGCTGCAATTACAGGGACCGGCACTCTCTCCAATGAGCACACACAGTAGCTGTGTTTACATTGCTGCAAGAGAGGCCTCCAGAGCCAACACCGCTAGTCGGAAAGCAGCACATGACTTAAAAAAAAAAAAAAAAAAAAAAAAAAGCAACAAACAAAAAAGCACGTACTTTTTGGCCAGCAGCAGACACTGACTCCAAACAGCTGTGCCCGGTACGCGTCTCAGGGCTTCGTTACTGTCCCTCTGTAACTGTGGGGTCACCACGCGTGCTGCCTGCTCCTAGCAGCCTTGGCTTTCCTGGCTGGGGAGGCATAAATACATCGTGCCCTTGCACACACCAGGCTGGCAGAGCAAGGGGGACTGTCACCGCCCGGGGCTTTGTGGGGAGCAGTGGCCGGAGGTGAGGCATCGTCACCCACGGCTAAAAACAGACCAGCTCTGCTCACAGCTCCACTGTCTGAGGAAACTTTGCTTAGTGGGGACAAAAATATCTGTGATGGCTGTGTGTATCCCACACCCGCCCACCAGTCTGGTTTGCCACCCTGCCCCAACACAGTGTCAGTGCAACTGGGGAGAGGAAAGGGAGGGTTGGAGCAGCCGGGGGCCAGGCTGCAGCACGGACTGCTTAAACCAGCTTTGTCGGAGAGGCAGGTGTGTGAAAGAGCAGAAGAGGTGCCAGAAGATGTCTAGTCCATAGATCCCACGTGTCCTCTCTCCTCATGGAAAGGGAGTCTGAAAAGCCTGAACAAGAGGCAGAAGGCACCTTCTGCAGATTCACAGACAACACCAAATTAGGTGGTGTGGTTGGCATGTTGAGAACCTGTGCTTCAATCCAGAAAGACCTTGGGAAACTTGAGGCCAACAACAGCATGAAGTTGAGCAGAGACTTGTGAAGCACTGCACTGAGCTGGAAAAACCCCAAGCACCAGTCCAGGCTAGGAACCAACTGGTTGAAGAGCAGCCCTACTGAGAAGGACCCGTGGGTTATCTTGAAAGCCAGCTTAAACAGGAGACAACAGTTCCCTCTCACCATAAATGAGGCAAACCACTCCTCGTACGTAATGAAAGAGATCAAGTTATCATCCCTTCTGCTTGGTGCTGGTGAGACTGCACCTGTTTGAGCCTCCTGTTCAAGAGGGAGGTGGACAAGCTGGACAGGATCCAGCAGGTGAGCTGCTAAAGCATCAGGGCCTAGAGCACTTCTCCTGTGAGAAGAGCTTGAGGGCATCAGGCTTGCTAATTCTGATGATAATGAAGGTAAGACTGGATGTAATATCAGCCCACAAGCTATGCAAAGGCAGTTAAAAAGATGATGGAGCCAAACCCTTCTCAGTAGCAGCATGACTGAGGCAATGGCCACAAGCTGTGACTTGGGGCTTAGATCGAATGCTAGGAAAAACTTCTTCACCAAAGGACTGGAACACTAGAACAGGTTACCAGACAGTCTGTGGCACCTCCATCCTTGGAGGTATTCAAGAATCAAGCAGACAGAGCCATGGTTGACTCAATCCAGTGTAGACTTCAGCCCTATTTTGGGGTGGAGGTTAAATTAGAGACACCCAGAGGTCCCTTCCCGCCAACATTTCAGCAAGTCTATGAAATCCAGCTGCAAGGGTTACTAAAATCCTGACACAGGTTTTACTGTGGCCTACAGTCCCATTCCTGCTCAAGACTATGTCCAGGTCTCACCACACCGGTAATGCCCAGGCACAGGTGGGATGTCCGCAGCTTCCTAGCTGCTGAAGAGACTTATGGTAAAAGGTCTACATGCTGCTCTATTGCATGTGCTCTCCTGCCCCGTTGAGACCTCTAAGCAAAAACCATCTGAAAAGTAGTTATTTTTAACTCTGGAGGAAAGGCATTGTTGTAATTTAGAGCTGGCAAAGCAACAGTGACAAGCAGATGCACCCTCTCCAATGTAAACTCCTCAAATGTGAGCTGATTCCAGGATAGTAATTAGACACAGTTGAGGATGTAGAAAGATCTGAAATGCTCCACCCCAGGGCATTTATCTGTTGTAGGGAAGCACGAAGCATGAAGTACATTACAGAGCCTTTCATCTCCCCTTAAACACTTTAGAGGCAGTTTAAATTCCTTGAAAGGAAGACATTTTAAGACCTTTCATGTACTCAAAATGCCTTTCAATAGTCCCTCGGGGACTTTTTGTACCTTAGCAGAATCACAATTTACAGCTCACAAGACCACTAGCCCTTCACAAATACTATGACTTGTAAAAACTCAAAATATGAGAAAACAATGAGGTTTATTATTATAATATTTGGTCTTTGCTTCAAAGCACTCTTCCATCAAATGAGGTTTTTCATATAGAAACAGTCTAATTAGATGATTCACACAACAAATTCATAGCCAAGAAGAAGATAAACTGGAAAAGGGAGTGTGGTTTTCTTGTATTAGCTACACTAATACCGTAATTATTCCCAAATGGAATATCCATATATAAAGCAATTTTGCAATGACAGTAATTTGTACAATTATTCTAATACCATGTTATTCCCTTAATTTTTACAAACCAAATTTAAGATTCTTTTCAATTGTGTTTGTACAGCAATTGTAATAATGAAGCCTCCCAACTCCCCTGCAAGGTAAGGTAAGGCAAGGTGAGGTGAGTAGAGACTCATTTCTACCGACTAGTTACAAGTACATTTATTTCCTCAATATTCCTTTCTGCCCCCAATATATGAGATTTCATGTTTGTACAAGGTGTGACCTCTCCTGTCTGCAAGTTCTGTGGGGCAAGTTAATGCACTTGTATTAACTTCGTATGACGTCACGCAGTGTGGATGCACACCACACCTGCGAATACCCTGTCACCATTAGGTAACAAGCAAGTAGTCTTCACTTACAGGTGAGGAAACTAAAGGGCAAACTGACTTCCCACCACTGAGACAGTGATAGATCTGTGAATAAATCCTGGCGTCATGAATCCCAGTCTATATAGTCTGGTTCTC
Source organism: Leptosomus discolor (assembly GCF_034619465.1). Classification (NCBI taxonomy): domain Eukaryota; kingdom Metazoa; phylum Chordata; class Aves; order Leptosomiformes; family Leptosomidae; genus Leptosomus; species Leptosomus discolor. The sequence continues at coordinate 13,639,272 of NC_141395.1, read as the reverse complement.
CTTCACAGCCATATCCTGAGACCAGGGAGAGTTGCAGGCTTCAGTGTCGCATGCCCCACCTTGAAGACACTGAAGTCTGCAACTTTGTTTTCTTCTTATGCATACAGGCGTAAACTGAAGAATTGTTTGACAAAGATTAGTGGAGTTATACAAATGTAAAATCCATGCAGGTGGAAGAAAGATCAGACCCTTTATGTCTCCACAGCAGCAGTGGGGTACATTGACTTGTCTTTACAATAACCTTAGTGAGATCAACAGAAGCTTGACATTTTCAGCTCAGTCCCACCCAGGGCAGTTGCATTTGCAGGGGTTTAAGACACTGGTTTTTCAAAATTTTTTAAGACAAATCAGCACTGATTTCAAATTTCTTTAGCACACAAACCACCTGACCACTAAGGTTTCCCTGCGGTGTTCACAAAGACTTCCCGGAGTGGGATGGGATGGCAGTCTGAGGGCACGAACCATAATTAATATCTTCGGATAAGAGGATCCAAGTGACCAAAGCGCAGAACTGCTATGTCCTCACTCCCAAACCAAGGCTTGTCAGTTTGTTTTCATAGTGAAATAACTAACCTTACTGCAAAACCCTCCTGGGGACCATTGCTTTAACTTTTCCCATGATGTAGTTAGGCAAGGTCAGAGGCAGTTCACATGCACACTGTTCATACCACTAGCTTTATCACGGCAAAACCTACCTATTTCTTGTCTCCTTTAGGTCTGATTGCAGAACAGCTGCTGGACCAAGAGACAGCAGACACTGAGGATATAGTCAAAGCTCACCATACTGAGCAGAAACCATTGTCTTCAGTAGAACTGTATCTCAGGCTAGAAGCACTCCCATATTTCACAGTAAAGACAAGACTCAGACTTTCAGAGGGCATTTTCCTTTGTTCTACTTTAATCAATCAGTTCCAATTAACCAACATTTAGTTTCAGCTCAAGGAAAGAAAGACAGAAATAATTATATCCTGAGCAAGACATCCCATCAACTTCTCCAAACCTATTAACCACCTCAGATAAATTGCCAATCAATTAACTGAGATTAAAACGTCTAACACACAAACCATCTTCTTTAAAACCCTCTTTACTCCCGTCTTTAGAGCCAGGACAACACAAAATTACTACCTGATCTCTACATATGTTCATATAAAAGGACTATTACTCTGTCCATGAAACAACTTTGCTGGTTCATCCCAGGACACGGGTTCCTCTAACACTGAAATACAACACGGACTTGTTCCAGGCTGCCCTGGACCAGGGAACAGAATAAGCTGCTCCTGACATGTCTGTTTATAAGGCATCAGCTAAACAACTGTATTACCACAGAACAGTTAAATCAAGGGTTATGTGCTATAGGTTCAAGTCACCCAATGTAAAAGAAATTTGCAGTATTGAAGACAGGTTATTGTGGATGGGTTAAAGATGTGAAAAATACACATACTAGTGTGAAATAGGAAAATACTGTTGTTGTAGTTTTAGGTGCTTCCAAGGTGTAGGTCTGCCTTTCTTATTGACCTAATGTAAACATCTGTTTAGGATAGGACGCACAGTGTCCTAGACTCTCTGTGCCAGTGAGATCCCACTTTCTACAAACACTGGAGATGAATCAGATGGATCCTGCCAAACATCTGCTTTCATTTATCAAAACAAGGTTAAGAAACTTGATCGTAGTTCATAAATATCTCTTGGGAAGGGACTTTTTGGAAGATGAACGGAAGTGAGGCAGTAACACTGAATGGGAACGTGACCCCGTCAAGCAGTGTCCAGCTTATAACACCCGGTGCAAGCAGTAGCAATCACCAAGAGTATTATGTGAGACAACACTGTTATTTTTATTATGAATAAATAGAATAAACCAAAATGACATAATCTACTTGGTAGTGTCAAGCAGTCAGTTTTATATATCATCTTCATAGCTGCTTTTCAATAGTCTCCATTTAGTTGGAGAGCCTCACATTTTGATTTTGTCATTATACACACCTCCTGTGCCTTTTTTTTCTTCAGATACACAAAATAAATTATTCTTGAGTTCTTCTGCCTGCAGGTTTCTCGTCTGGACTTTTCCAACTTTACCAGTGAGCAAAATTAGATGATTTTAATCCAGCAAATCCAAGTATAAACTGCGATGCTGCCAGTGTTCAGCATGACATGGAATCCATGGGGAATTTCAGAGGAAAACCCATACTGTAATAGTATGTACAGAAGGAGAGGGATGGACTCCTTAAATAGCTTGCTAACTGCCCAGATCTAAAGTGTCAAACAGTAAATAACATGAGGATATGGGGAGGTGGCTCTTGGAGGCCTTCAGAGTGGTGCACTGGGTGTTATCCCAGCTCAGCAGCGGGGAGTTTGGAATAATCACAGACTGTCACCTTTTTGTTGAAAGAAATGTGCTTTTAGTAAAGGTAACTTCTTAGCCAGCCCTCTCAATCTTAACTATTAATAATTTTACCACCACAGCTCTCTCTGGTAGCACTTAGAAAAATCTAAAATCTGATTAACTATACAGAAGATACAAAGATTGCCTGAGTGACCCGTACTGAGGAAGACACGAGCGGTGCCAAATGTCCCAGCTCAGAGGCAGTAGGGGGAGAAAGAAGAAGAAGAAGAAAAAAAAAAGATGTTTTAATACAGCCAAGCAGGGGCACAGGACATGGGTAGGGACAGAGAGCACCAGCCTCACTCACAGTGGGCCATCTGCTGAGGAGATCATAGGAAATACTCGCCTGTTGGTTAATGATGACAGAGCAAGTCTCAAGATGAGACTCTGGAGGAGGGGAAGGGGATTTTATTTTGAAAGCAAACTCACTTTCACTCACATCTCACCCTTGTATCCACATACTCACAACCAGAAAAAAAGTGTCTATCCATCATCCAGGCACCAAGACGTGAGTGTCCAGGGTCTGCTCAGGATCCCTCGCAGTGACACAGATTGCGAGGGACATAGCTCTGCAGGCCTCACCCTGGCTCTGTCCATGGCTGGGGATGGCTTGCTGTGTCGCAATGTGCTGTTGAACCCTGGAGCTGACAGCAACTGACTTATTTTGTCTCGCCGTTCCACCTCACCTCTGTCGGTCATCAGGGCTGGCTGACTGCTCTTTCTCCCTGAGTGCTTCGAGGCTCCAAGCCCAACCTTTATCCTCCTGCTGTCACCCCTTTGATGGTCTGAGGCTTTGTTTCAGCCTGGGTGTAGGTTGTCCTTTTCTGCAGTTCACGAAGTCTGCCTGATCCCTCCTGAGTGTGTATTGCTGCCAGCTCCAGCTCAGCCTAGATTTGCATGGATAAATGCGTCCAGAGGTGTTACTCACCTACGATGAGTTAGGTGCCAGCAAGTGCAGATGCAATCCTATGTCTCCTAGATGGGAGGTCAAACTAAAGCAAACTTCAGCCAGAGACCCAGCAAGTGCCCAGGTTGCTCCCAAGTGGTCTGTGGAAAGTGATTGCACCGAGCTGGCCAGCTGGTTATAGATCTGACTTTTGAGGGATTCCTATCTCTACTGGAAATCAAAAAAAAAAAGGTTGAAAACCATTGAACTAGATAAAGCAAAAGCCTTCCAGTGGCCTTGACTATGCTATTCATTGAGGTTGGAAGCTGTTATGGAATTTTTCAATACAAGATTTAATCTAGGCAGCCTGAGCTCCAGAAGCAGAGGGAGGAAACCCAGCGACTCTGGAGCCAGGGCCCCTCAGGCAAGGAAAGGGAACATTTTCAATGGCTTTTAGAGGACGAGTTGGCCAAGTCACACATGTTACAGCAGTTCACTGGCAGCATTATAAAGCTAGAAAAGTGGTGTCAGGTAAGCTGCCTAAAAGGGGAAAAATTGCTCCCTACTCTGCAGTGTGCTAATATTTGGGCATTTGTGGGTTTTTACTGCGCCACAATTGGAAGGCACAGGGTTTTAGTGCCCGTCCTAGACACAGAGTTAGCAGCAGCTCTGCTGTGGCACTGACTTCTCAGCAACTGAGGTGTCCCACAGCAGGTTCTGAGGTGATATAGTCCTGCCCAGGTAGCAACACTGCCTCCCCCTGCAGCACCTCCATCCTCCCACCACAGGACATGCTGTGCCTCTCCCCTTGCCTGCACCAGCAGCACTGGGAGGAGAGCAGCCCCCCCTGGGAACTGTTCTTTTTCCATGAGAAAAAAACAGCTTCTTCTGGTCTTCAGTTTGCTTCTCAACTGGACCAGCCCCTGGATCTGAGTCCCAGTGTGGCCATGCAATTGGTGGTGCCAGCACAGTGAGGGGAGCAGGGAGGGAAGAAGCTGAAGGAGGGCTGGGGATGGATCCTGCCTTCAGCCCAGTGAGGTATGACTACCACTGAGGATATAACATAGTCTCAACTCCAAAGAGACCAGTGACAAAACAGCTTTCCATGAAACACTTTGACATCTATCTGCCTTGATGGCATTCCTTCCCTCCTTGTGCCCGGAAAAGTTTGGTAATTTTTTCTGCAGATGGCATCTCCTTTTCTGTTCCAGAAAATCTGGAATTCTATTAATAAAGCAAACCAAACCTAACCTTCACTGCTTCGTTTCATTCACTCCCAAAGTCCCAGGAGAAAATAAAACAAAATGTTCACTGACTGGTTCCTGCAGGGTGCAGGAGCATCTCACAGCAGGGAGAGGTGACCTGGAGCCGGGGAGCGCTCAGGGGACACCATGACTCTCCCTTCTCACCCTGCACCGCGCAGCTCTTCCCAGGCCCTCTGATAAATGTATGTTGTGACAGATCTTCAAGGGTAATGTTCTCCAGTCAAGGGAGTGACACCACCATGTCCCCACCAAAGAGGAGCCCATTAAACTTTCTGTCCCTCAAATGCCAGTAGCCTTTTGGTGGGTGTTCTGGATTTTAGAGACTGATAGAGCCCACGTATTTATACTTCACACTCAGACACATCCGACTGTTTTTTAAAGCAGAGGGCATTGCCAGCCCAAGAAATATAATCTTATCCCAAGGCCTTGAGAAATTCGGTGGCTGTCGTGTCTTCCTCCATTAAAACCAGCTCTTGGTCAAGGGCACCCAATGCTCACCAACGTTGATAAGGGGACGGTGTCCCCCGCTGCTGCAAATGGTCCTACTGCTCAAAGTGGATCAGGCTCTATGTTTTGTTAAATAAAAAAACACCACAGCATGGTGAAAGGCATCGTGCAGGCAGTGTCTGAAGCAGAGCTCCCTGCCCATCTCCAGGTACCTTCAGCACTGAGGAACAATGGAGACTTCAGTTCAGGCCTTAAAGCATGCTGGATTTAGTCCCAGGGGCAGTGGCATCACTCCACGAAGGCAGGGACCATCAGTTGCACTACCCATCTCGGGGCCAATTAATCTTGGAGAGACGAGGGGAGGACAGCAAAGCTCCCCCATCAAAGGTGCCTTCTGCAGCATTCATGAGACAGGGTGAATCTGGGTCACAAGCAAGGTTAGAAAACAAACCCTAATACAAACAGAGCTGAACGGTTGGTTGGATATCGTTCAAATGTGTTTAAACAATAGAGGAAGCTCATGTCTGAACACGTGTTTTGTGTCCCTGCAGATATGTAATATCTCTAAAGGGATCCTGGAAGTGCGAGGAAACAGCAGTGACTTGCCATCCCCTTGATAACAGTGGCCTTAAAGGAAGATGTGCCCCCAAAAGACCTCTCAGTGGTCATAAATGCTTTGGTGATTTTGTTATTTTGAATGCAAGGTTTGCATGGCCTTCCCCAGAAAGAGACCCTTTCAGCGCGCCATCCCGTGCCTCAGTTTCCCCACCTGCACAGTCAGGGTTACTGGGCTGTCCCCACAGGACCGCTGGGAAGATGGATTAGTTAATATTTGCTTAGTGCTCTGGAGATAGCACTATATAAGTCTAATTACATTTTATGCCCTCATGTGATAAGGATGTCATCTTGGATTAGTGGGGATTAGTTGTTAATGCCATTCCTGTACATACCGGTCCCCTCCAGGGCTTTAATTTCTGCTGAGAAGGTTTTTTTGCTCTGCTTTCAAATCAGCAAGGTCCCTCTAGTTATGTTAATCAAGGAAATCAAAGATTTTTGGTGGATGAAAACAACACTTGGTGGATACCAGGATATGCCTTCAGCCAAGCACGGGTATGTGCTCAGTGAAGGCTGGTGTACACTCAGTGAAACTCTCTTGTTTTAGCATCCCTAAACCTTTGACAGGGCTAGGGGAAGGGGGTTGAGTGCATCCCCTCCCTGTGCTCTCGGCTCTGAACACATCGCCAAGTTATTAAGTACAAATGGAAGTTAATGTTTAGCGCTCACCCAAAACACAGAGATTGCCAAATGCCAAAGGAAATGGAGTGAGAAGCCACATGCCAGCAGCGATTGCAGGGTAAAATGCCACTGAGGGGACATCCCCACATCCCAGCAGTGCCACTTTCAAGGGAGTGCTCTGATCTGCAGCAACATCCCAGAGCAAGCGAGAGGGGAATCTGGCTCCCATGCTGCATGGCAAGAGCCAAGCGACTCACAGGGATTTTGCTTTTTCTAAACCTGCTGCTGTGTAGTTTCCATCCCTTCACCGCAGTGACCCTGACCACTCTCAGAGGACTGCCCGGAGAGTTAAGCACTCTCCCCTGGTTCCCTTTCCAGTGCTCCCACTTGCTCTGAGTGTTGTCTCATCCCTGGCATGGGCTGGATTTCAGCCAGTGACTCAGAAGGAAAAGGGCTGTCCTGTCCCCACCTCTTGCTAGCGTGGGTTTGTCCCAAAGGAAATCCTGGATCCGTCACCTATTGTTGACCACCCAGGATTAGCCAGGAGAAGGACCTAGACTCCTCTCAGCAGCAGGAGGCGAAGGATACCACCTCCTGGCTCTGAGCCCCTGGCTGACGCAGCTTTGGCTCACCAACATGATGAAGCTCAGTGGAAAGGAAAACCTCCAGGGACTTCTCAAGCTGCATTCAACTTCCAGAGGCAGATCCCACCATGGTCTTTTAGTGAGGACCATCTGCAGCCATGTATAAACAAGAGAGCTGCAACAAGTGGTGGGAACAGACGAACAACAGAAGAAGTCTTGCCAACATCCCTAACTGTGAAACCGATGTGCACCCAGGGTGCATGGTGATGGCCAAAGACACATGTCAGCACAGACTGGCAGAAGCATCTACCAAAATCTTGAGAGGAGATGATCTTCTCTGCAGCTAAAGCTGGGAGCAGAGGCTGACAGCCTGAACTTGTTGCAGCAGCAGCATCAGTACCCACCTGAGTGGACCAGTGCTCCCAGAGTGAAGGGGAACCCATTGCAGTAGGAGCTGAAAATGTCAGAAGGGGTTCTGGAGAATGCTGAAATCTCAGCAGTGGTGGAGCTGGGCATTGCCCTGGGTCCAGCTGTGACTGAACAGCTTGCTTCATGGTGCAGTGTTCCAGGCAAGGACAGTCTGAAACCTCAGACAACCCTTCACCACAGCTCCTGCTGTCCTGACCGTGGGTAGGGCTTCCCTCCAAGCCTGCAGAGGCAGGTGGATGCTCGCTGGCCACGGGAAATCAGCTGGCCACGCAAAGGAAGCACGGACATGGCTTTTGCAGTTTATATTTCAACGGCAATAGGCAGTTTGAGGCTAAACCATGCATGAAGGAGAGAACCAGGTATCCTTACGATTATACATTGAGAAGTCCACGTCCTCCGAGCAGGGCAGCCCATCATTCACAGGCAGCATTTTAAGGAGGGGTCGCTCCATATTGTTCATATTCAACAATAAATGAGAATATTTTTTCACTTGTTAACACAAATAAAACAGCCCCAGAGAAACAAGGAATTGCTGCATTAAGAAGAGGTTTGGGGTGCAAAGGGCAAGTGCTTGGGGGGCTGGGGCCTTCAGGGGCTGCGTTGCTGTCGCCTCGTGAAGGAGCTGCTCTGCACCAGGGAGCTGAAGGTGCAACAGCTCAGGCGCGCGCAGACGAAGAAAGTGAGTATGTGGGTCCCCTGTGCTGCAAAAAGACGCCTGGCCCAGGTGGTTGGAGAGCACCAGGCACTGTGCCGTGCAGAAGAGCCCAGGTGCCTGGTTTGAGGTTTTCACAGGAATGTTGGAGGCGGCACTGGGGAAGTAGATCCCTAATTAGATTTTTTTCACTGGGGCTGAGCAAATGCTGACCAGGAACATATGGGGAAGCACCAAGAGCCCTTTATGGTCGCAGGAGCACCCATGACAGTGCTGAGAGGGCACAGCTGAGCAAGGAAGAAGGTGGCCAAACCTTCAGCCCCAGGTCTGGGGCACCCACAGGGGCTCAGATGAGCACAGCCAGGCTGAGCCTGCTGCGAGCCAAGCGGCACTGGGCTGGTGCTGCTTCTCCAGAGTCAATGGGATGCAAAAGCAACCAAGACTTTCTTCTGCTTACCTGGGTTAGCTCTACAAAGCAAATAACTACCCCTTTTATTTCTTTTTGTTGGTCAGAAGAGCTGGCCTGTTGCAAGTCAGGGACTAAATTTCTGCTGCTGTCACTCTGGCTAGGCATTCCCTGTCCTCCCAGAGCAAGAGGAGCTGGGGTGCAGCTGGAGGTACCCTATTTAACTGTTTCCAGAACAGCACCCTTCACTCAGGCCAGTCCTTCAAGGCAGAGCTGAAGCTGGCCAGGAGGCTGAATTTTCACTCCTAAAAATAAATAAATACAAAGTCAAGATTTTGAGGAAAAGAGATTAGTTCAGTATCTGAAACAAGACGTGTTCCCTGGAAGCCAATGGCACAAGAAGCCCTAGGGGCAGCTGCAAGGCAAGGTGCTGTGGGATGTGGGGCTGCAGATGCCACCAGGGTGCCCTGGCTCTCTGCAGCCCATCCAGCGCCTCAGCAGAGCCATTGCCCTGGAAGCCCCAAGTATCACACTCCTTCAGCTGTGAAGACCAGCCTCGCTCTCAGCAGCTACTCCAAATGCAGGGCGTGGAGCCAAGCTGTCAGGGAAGCCAGCAGGATCCCACTAACAATTTTATCAAACTCAATGTTTTTCAGTAGAATATTTCCATTTCGGTGAGTCAGCAGCCTTGGAAAGTGTCTGTCAACAGCAGCGAAGCTCGAGGCAGGTATGTGGGGAACAGCCCCTGGGACATGCACCTGACCCAGCTGCATGGACACCACGCTCAGAAGGAGCCATGCAATGAACCACCCCACTTTTTGGCCAATTTCCCTCCAGTCTGTTCCTTGTCCATCAACAGAAGACCTCATCCAAGCTGAGTTTTCAGGTTAAGTGGACCAACATGTATCAAGTTGAGACAACAGAATGATTTGTCCGCTAGCTCATTGACTCTTTAAGACTCACTTTCCCCTTTGCATGCTTGATCAAATCATCAGTTTGCCAAAATCAGGAGTGGAAACAAGTCAGCTTTATTACTCTGCCTACTAACAAGTTTTCCTCATCTAAATTTTTCTTGCTAAGCCCAAGACTTCTTGCCCCATCTGCAAAGAAGAGATCATCTTCCCCTTCTGCATTCGCCTCTCGCATATTTGAGGACTGCTCTCATGTCTGCCGGGGCTCCTTCTGTCGCCTGTTATGCAAACCAGGTCGAGCTTGCTAGGAGTCATCACGTCCTCGCTGATCTCTGGCCACCCTCCAACCTGCCCACATCTTCTCCGTCCCAGCATGAAGCCTGCCTTTCTTTGCAGCCCTTCTCTGCAACCCCCTAGTGCCTTCTTCCAGCAGGTCCTCATGCCCTTCACAAGGATTTACAGCCAGACTGTCACTCGGCGGGGATGGAGTTAGTAGCGCTGTTGGAGAGATGGAGGAGATAGGGCAGGGGATGCAGGCATGGGGGGAACCAGCAGATGAGAGACTTGCCAGGAGCCCAAAAATGCTCCCAGCCCCTGTTCCCTGCTCCCTCTCCAGCCACTGGGTGGGGAGTTTGTATGCAGGGAGCAGAGCTGGGTCTTCAACATCAGCTCACAGAGCTTGCACGGGTATTCACCTGTCCCAAAACAGGGGATGGCTCCAACGTGTCTCTGGAAGGGCAAGGCAGGGAGTAAAACTGGGCTCGCAGCACAAACCAGGGTCGTGGAGCGCCTGCCAAGGGAGGGCTTTGTTTCTCTCATCTTTTTTTTCCCTTTTTTTTTTTTTGTTTTTTAATCAGGATAGGTTAGAGGAGGACTGACAGGTGCAAGGCAGGACTCGGCCACTTGCCTCCCTCTCCCAGTGGCATCCGCAGGGCTGCAGACCAGCGCAGCTGCAGGTACCTCCTTGCAAGAAAAAGCAGGAAAAAACTGGCAGGGAGTGGAAACAAGTCACAAGCAGATTAGAAAGCCAGCTCCTATTTATAGACCAGCAGTCAAAACTGCCCCTGTGACAGGGCCATCCATTTAACCCTTTCGGCCCTGAGCACCAACCTGCCCAGAGATGCTGAACCAGCCCCAGCCTGGGCCATGAGGGAGCATTTCGGCACAGGGGAAGCAGAAGAGACCCCACACCAAGGCACTCGCAGAGGGGGCAGGAGGCAGTTCCAAGCATTCTGGACCTTACAGGGGCTATTCTTCAGCAAGGATGATGGGGAGGAAAATGGGACTATAGGTGTAAAGAAGGTGGGTCACTGGGACAAGGAAGAGAATATCCCAGTGTCCTGCTGCACAGCAGCCAGAGCGAGCCAAAAATATTTCCTCTAACAGAGAGGTAATGAACAGGTTTTAGGGGCAACTCCAATGATTCCAGCCTCGTTTGTGACACCTGAGCTTTGGCAGGGTTGAAGGTAATGGGGACTGTTACTTTGAGGGCCACTGCATATCTGTTGCCCATGAGTGGCTGCTGATGCTCATGGAAGGCTGCTCCATCCCGTGGGAATGGATTGTGGCCCCTACCCCCTGCTGCTCCCCGCTGTGGTCACCCCAGAGCTCATCAGCAAGACAATCAGAAATCATCGCCAGTTCCCTGCCAAATTGGCAGTGATTTGTTAAATCTATTAGTGTTTCCAAGGAGAGGTCATGCAAACACCAAAAAACGTAAAGTTCGCATTGTGAGTGCCCTGTATGTCCAGTGGCTGGGACCAGGAGCCAAGCAGAGTGTAGGGTGAGTCCCAGCAAGAGGTGATCTGCACATGCCCATGTCCAGGAGCACGATGGTGCTATCTTTCTGAAGTTCCCATTTGACTACCACTCTACCTGCTGTCACTTACGGGTGCCTTCATGCAGTACAGGCATTAAATATAGAAATTTGGTATTGCCAGTTTGCTCAGCCTTCTGCTTTCCAGGTCTGGGTTTCACCAGAAGTGGTGGCAAGCAGAGACACATCTGGAGAAGGTGAGCTTCATTATGAAAAAAACCCCAAACCCCACTGTTAGCCCTTGAAACATGCTAAACAGAATAAAAGAGGTGCTTAGTTCTGCCACACTATGTTAAACAGGAGGAGAAGAGAAATGGCTGCAACACAGAAAGAGGGTAGATTTACGTTGGACATAAGAAAGAAATTTTTTAAGATGAGGGTGGGCAGAGACTGGAACAGGTTGCTCAGAAGGGTTGTGGATATCCCATCATTGGAAGTGCTCAGGGCTAGGTTGTATGGGGCTTTGAGCAACCTGACCTAGTGGAAGATGTCCCTGCCCACAGCAGGGGGGATGGACAAGATGATCTGTAACTGCTCCTTCTGACCCAGGCCATTCTGTGATTCTGTAAAAAAAAGGTGTCTTAGCTGCTTAGCTGAGAGCTGGTGTTTGGTACCTGGCCAGCAACCACTACCCATAATGGAGATCGCTGAGCGAGAAGCTGCTGCGTGCTGGACACACACAGGCTGTTCCATGCCACCAGCAATGCAGCTCCTGCGCTGGCACCAGCATGCGGATGGTGGGGAGTGTTTTTCATTCCATTTCACCTCCTGCAGCTCTGGAGGCTGAGGCTGGCTGGTCCAGGATCACCCCTACTCCCTGCATGGGGATGGCTAAATGTGAGGCTGAATCCAGACATGTTTCACTGCAATTCTCCATCGTTTAAGAACCAAACCTTCCCCTGCCAAACACCCTCAGCTACAGGCCTCAGCCATTTGCTGCCTCTGCATGGAGAGACTTTCCAGCTGTTCTCCCACTTGCTTGTATCAATAGCTATTTTTACAAAATTGCTTTTCTTTACTTCTTAATTGATCTAAATCCTTTCCCTTATCTTTCTTGTTAAAGGTGGATTTAAAGAGAAGGAGTTCATTATCTCAGCCGTTTTTGTCATTATGAATTTCATCCCTCTCCTCATTAATTACTCATTACCTCTCAGCTCTGGAGGGCTGCTTTGTCCCTGATGTGTTTGTGAGCAGCTTCCCCAGCACCCTGTAATCCCCCCGGCCCCGTGTTAGCTCAGTCTGGTTTACGCTGCCTTTGCTTTCCCCTCTGCTGCCTGCTCAGCTGCTCCCAGTCTCCTCTGCTCCCAAGCAAGCTCTTGCCTTTTCATTGTGCCTGAGCGCCTGTTCCCTGCTGAGCCCTCCAGCCCCGGGTACCTCGGCGGGTTGAAGCCCCACAAGCATCATCCCCGTGCGTCGTGCCTGCTCCACAGGGCAAGCAAGCATTCCTGCTGGCCCCTGGGCCGGGCAGCAAGAAGAGCTGCTGGCTCCTGGTTAATGGGCTGGCACTTGAGTTTGGATATAAATATCCCTTTTTTTGGAAAGCAATGGCTTTGCTTGGGCTGTTTCAGTACCTGCCAAGTTATGACAAAGCAGCATGGTGAGTGGAGTAATGCAGCGTAAGGGCTTTGGGTTTAACGGGCCAATATTTCCCAAGCCTTTGGCTGCAGTCAGATCCCCAGGGAGAACTTGAAACACGTAAGCACCTCCTGTGCACCAGCTGCAGCAGTCCAGGGGAGCACAGCAGCTGCAATGGTGTAATCATCCTCCCATCTGTGCACGAGCGCTTCCCTGACAGGGGAAAGCTGTGCATGGTACAGGCACTCAGATACTGACACTGCTGCCGAAGCAACCTTCTCCAGTCCCATGCACACATTAGCTACAACCAAATATTACCCATGAAGGGATCCATGACGGGAGATCACAATGAGTGACAGTCATTCTCTGCACCTAAACAAACATAGAGCCACCCAGTGGCTGCTGGCAAGAGACCCCCTCCATCCCAGCCTGATATGCTCAGGTTGACTTCCATGTCCACGTTGCCCCAGCAGCTTCCCAAGAGCCTTGCAGTATGGTTTTTTTTTCCATCACAGCAGTGGATGGAGATTTATGGTCTGTCCTCTCCTCTGCAAGGTCAGTATTAGATGCATTTCTGCACTGAGCCTCCTCCAGCAGGCTCCCACTTGGGCTGGGGCACGCTCACTACAGAGGACCCTTTCTGTACTTCATGGATGTGTATGAAAAGGCAAAGCAGGAACAATGTGTTGGGTTGATAAAGGGAAGAGAAGGGTGTGCAATATTTACTCAGGGAGTTGCACAAGCAAGCAGTTGGGTTGCACAATCAGCAGCCGTAGAATTATTTAACAAGTTACTACTGATCAGCTGAGCTGCACTTTCTCAGGGGTTTTAAGCCAAAACATCTTATTTTTAACTGGAACAAATTAATATAAGGCACCAGGTCCAGGAGTGCAAGCAACTCTGCTGACATGCCCTGAGTTGCTCCACGGTGCATCCCTCGGTGGGAGGGAAGGGGTTGCAAAACAATTTGAGGGGGACTGCAAAGCGTTGGACTGGGAAGAAATCAGCAGCAGTTCAGACCCTCCAGGACAGAGAAATGAATGGAGAATGGGCTGCAAGTGCTTAGAGCAAGTCTTCACACTTGCCAGGATTCTGCTACCTTTAATTGCTGGCAGCAACTCCAGTCCTCCACCACAGGGGAGAGCCCAGCAAAACTGCCTAAGCCAGGAATTACAGCCATTCCTCATTCTCCATCTGTGAAGCCATCATGTGGCTTAGGACAACAGGGGACTTTGTGACAAAGGAGCTACAAGGGACAGATACATTGAGATGGTTCAATAAACGAACACTCCCTTGTCAACAAACTGCAGTCTCAGCCCTAAAGGACACACCAAAATCCAGCACAGAAGGAGCCAGGAGTCCAAGAGGATTGTTTTCTTCTGCTCCTGTATTTCATTTGGAGTAATCACTCTGGGAGGCTCCTGTCAAGCTTTTCACTTGCTGTGGTTGCATCCTGCAAAACCGTTGCCTTCTGCCATGCTGTTCCTGCAGCAAAGAGGGGTGGCCAGTGCTGGCATCCCCAAAGGTGTAAGGCTTGGCATCAAGGCCCATATTTGCATATCTTCCAAGGAGCTCAGCAGAGGATCAGACATGGGCAGTGAGTGCCTAGAGGCACAAGCCATTGCTGGGAGAAGACAACTTCCCTGAGAGGAGCTCTGTGCACCCAGCAATGGTTGGGGATGAGCCAGCAGCTGCAGATCCGTCTTGGCCGCCTTCTTTATAGCCTGAGCAATAGCGTGAAGGTTTGGTAAAACCCAGTCACAGGGTACAGAGAGGTGCTCTCTAGAGATGGAGTAGGTGTATGTCCAGCCTCCTCCAGTCCAACCCTTGCTCCAGAGGGAAAGGAGACCTCCACCACGCAGACAGACCTCTGCATGAATCTTGCACAAACTGCGAGAATGACCTATTTCTGCATCTGCAGGATGTCCCTCTCTTCGACCACCACAAAGGGTTTTGCAAGAACTGACCATTTTAAGCACGTGTCAGTGAAATCCAGCTCGAGTTGTCTAATACCACATTTGCAATGCCTCAGACTTCAGAGCTTTTCCAAATCCCTCAGGGATATAAGGCTAATTCAGGCCAGCATCTGGAGTTTTACAAGGCACAGATGAGATAGTGCTCTATTCATTCTCTCTTCCCTTTCTTATAACCACAGGCACCTGGCACTGCTCAAAAAAAATCATGTGGGAAGTGCTCTGGGAAGAAGCCAGGGCCACTGGGCAAGGGTAGACCTTCCCTTGTACTGCTCTGACACACAGCAGAGTCAAAAAAGACCCTGCCACCGCGAGAGTAAGAAGGCACATCTGCAGCAGGGATCACTGCTCCTCCCAGTTGGGACCCTGGGCTGTGCTTGGTGGCAGCCGGGAGTGCCAGGGCAAAGGAGACACCAGCGAGGGCTGCTGATGCTGTGAAGGGTCTGCGGCTAAACAAAACTATCACTTGTTTGAAACTTCCCCAAAAAATTGTCAAACTTGTTCTAGCTCAGTAACTAGCTAGAGAGTAAAAAGGACATAAAATAAACCTCTTACAGGAGAGAGAGAGAGAGAGAGAGAGAGAGAGAGAGAGAGAGAGAGAGAGAGAGAGAGAGAGAGAGGACGGTTTAACTAGCAGTGCATTATCCAGCATGGCTAGAACCACTATGTCCTGAATGCTGATGCTCAAGCACCATAACACTCTCCATGTACTCATCTGTCTGAGAATATTCACATCTAAAACCTCCCATAGGAAATCTGAACCTCCCGACTCCCTCGCGCCCACCACAGGGTATTTGAAGACCTTCTACCTTGATGCTAAAGAAACAGCATCGAGGTAAAAATCCTATCTTAGGGAATTCTTTTCCCTAGCAGAGAGCACAGCTTCACTACAGGTTTTAAATTGTGATGAGCTGTTATTCCCCCAGGGTAACACACAAGCACTTGAGCTCTCAGGCTCCCCAGCCGCTTCAAATTCAAGTTCTTTGTCTTTTGGTACCAGGCAGAGAGACCTGTTGCCAGCACCCCTTCACCTCCCCAAACACTTCATCACCTGAGTTCCTACAGCCACTTTATTTTAAAACCTCTGCAATTCTCTTAACGAGCCTCATAACACAGGCATCTTTTGAAGCCCCTGTTCCATGGGGTACGTGACTCCGCACGAGACCATTAGCTTTCAAACAGCATATGGCTGTCCAGTTTGTAATATCACAAGAATCCCTTAAAATCATGACTTCCCAAAAGCTTTTAAAAGCTGAGAGCAAAAGACTGGCACTCCAAAATATCAGCTGCCTGTTGGCCCCACTGCCACTCACAGATTGGTGCCTGTAGGAAACAGCCAGCCCACCATGCACCCTCCAATTAATACATGAAAACACAGCAGCAAGGGCAGGAATAAGAGCAAATCCTTTATAAGCAAAGGCTGCTGCAGTGAGGATCGATGTTGAAAATGAATCTTTTAACATTTCTTCCCCCAAAAGAAACCAAACTTCCACTTATTCTAGGGCAAACTCAAAAGGTTTTATTTTAATTTTTTTTTTTTAGCAAATTCTATCACGTAAATGTTAACAAAAAACATCTGTACAATTGCCATGATACACTCAAAAGTGAAACAAATAAGATATAAATACAGATATGGATGTAACATGACAAAAGCGGAAAAAATAGAAAAAAATACATGCGCATGAACACGGTGCCAACAAAGTCATTTCTCATGGCTGGCATTTTTCAGAGCGTTTTTACTTCCCATTTAAAACATTGTTAGCAACGTCCTGCTGTATACTACAAAGGTCTATTTTTCTGTCCCTTAATATGTAATATTATGCTTGATAAATAAAGGGGTGGGGAGAAAAGGTTTTGATGACAAAGATGCAAGTTACATTACTTATACAGGTTATTGGTAAGCTAGTAATAAGCAATAAAAAAAGACAGTTTTGTATTGTATTGTAATCCAGGCAAGCACACATAGTGTACCCTTAAAAAAGCCACATGCCTCGATATTTCTGCACTACATGAGAACTACAGTACGTAGACCTGTGGGGCGGATGGATCCAGTATTTGCCCATGCCCACGGAGCACTGGTGCAGCCAACGGCAGAAAAAACATCCACATCTGAGATTTCGGCAACTTTGCAGCCAGGAGCCGCTGTCTGCTGAGAGTTTTCTCCCATTCAGACTTTTAAAGCATGGTGGGCAAAGAAAATACATTTTTTTTCTTTTTTTTTTTTTTCTTTTTTTTTTTTTTTTTAAAGGTACGAAAATTGAAGCCCTGCATAATGGGCAGCAAAACAAAAAAACAAAAAAAAGGCAGCTGCAGTAGATGGCTACTGCTGGGAGAACGTGAACACAAGCTTCACCGGTGCGGTGAGGCACTGCCAGCATGCAGATCTTTCTCTGCAAGCGTGTGTGGACACTGTGGTTTGTAGCCAGAGAGACCTTTATGCTTGCTGAAGAGAAAACAAAATGATTGTACAGCTTGTTGAAGTCAGAACACTGGAGATCAGAGAGGTGACATTCAGAGCTAGCCCTTTGAGTACTTCAAAGGAAACACACACACACAAAAAAAATCGGGTCATGTTCAACATACTAAACAACCCTACTATGTACATTATACGCAATGATTTATAAATACCTAAGCAGAATGCTCTCTACTGTATACAGGTATAACATATTTCTAGAGTACTCAAAGGATGAACAGTCCTTGACTGACTCACATAACGAAATTAAGTAGCACGTTAATGAGCATCTGTTGACAAACAGAACCAAATCTGATTCAGAAAGTAAGGCCTGGTTCTACCTTTTGCAGCCCCAAGTGTGCCAATCGCATCAGAAAACGCAGGCTCGTCGCTGGCGTCGCAGCAGGTGGCACGCGTCTTGTCAAGGACGAGCCGTTAACTCCTCCCGCAGGGTCAGCGCACACGCCAGGGTCAGTTCAGGGACGTTACAGTGCGTTCACTCTCAGTGCATACTAACAGGATTTTATAAGACATGTAAAATCATTTGAGAAGGAATTCAATTCCTGGAGATTTGCTACAGTGTGCCATTCAAAACAAAACAAAACAAACAGCAAACGGTGATGGACCAAGCTCCATCACAGCTGGGAAGGACTAATCACCATCTGGTCAGCTATGCTGACCTACTGAACCCCAGAACTGGAACATCAGAAGATGCTGAACTGAGATGGGGAGAAGGACAGGCATAAATACTAAGCAGTTAAGAGTACAAATTAAAAACAAAACCCAAAAAAACACAAAACAGAAAAACAAACCCACTACTAAAACTTCAAACAAGACAGCTAACTGCTGCCAACAAGTCAGCTGAGTATTTCCTCAAAAGGGAAAATAAATTTCTGTTAAACTAAAATAATTTGAATCATTCAAAAAATTAAAAAAGAATATTCTAATAATCATACTGAAAGATGTTGAAAAGAAATGGTCCACGGAAAGGGAGACACCAACCATGGAGCAGCCAATCCTCCCTCTAGCGAGGATGGCTTTTCTAAGCCTGTGGAAAGACCCTGGGGAAATCCCACCCCTCAGGATCGCATGATTCTCCTGCCATGGCATTACTTATTGGTAAAGATGAGGAAACTAGCCCTGCAGACAGCAAAAGCCTGGGCACATCCTGACAAACTCAGGAGCAGGTCGCCTCCTCTGATCTCACATCAGCAGGGAAAGGGACAGACAAGCTTTGCAGCCCAATCCCACATAGTCCCCACCAGCCCCAATCCCTCCTGAGCTAGGGACTGGGAGGTGAGCTGGCACCAAGTGTCACCTCCCAGCATAGCTCCTTGGGGCCAGGGCTGAGACAGACAGGGATGAACTGATGGAAAGGGAGGACAGTGGGGCTTTACCCTCCCCACTGCGCACCCCAGTGGAAACTCTCACATTCTCAGTATGCTATCAAGGTGTCCCTTCAGCTCCCCAAAGGGAAAATGGAGGGGGCTGGAGAGAGACTGAGGCACTGAGAGCAGCCAGGGAGCACACATCCATCACCGCAGCTGCAGCCCTAAGCTGCAGGTCCACCATCTTCTTGCATCACTGGCACTGGCAGCGAAAACTCAGTCAGTTCTGACCTATTGCAGGTTTGGGGTGGGCACGCCCATCAGCCAGGATCCAGCCCAGGGCCAAACACAGCATTAGCATCCTCCTGCTTCCCCTAGTTACAGGCAGAGGCAGGGGGAGCTCGCCCTTTGCAAAGAGAAGGGCGTCCCTTTGGGAAAGGGTGGTGCCGTGGGGTATCTGACTGCTGCTGGTTTGGCTCGGACTTGGTCTGTGTCATCAGGCTGCAAAAGGATCTGCCCCACTGCACCCTCACCCAGAGCACCCTGCTGACAGCAGTGCCCAGCGCGAGCCCTCCACACCCCTCCAAAACACAAAGCACCCAGCAGGGCTGTGCATGGGGCTGGTCAGGAAGAAGGAGGTTTCTGAAGGCAGCTAACAGCACTGCAGGCACAGAAGGGAGCTGTGGCAGGCAAGCAGCACTGTCCCAGCTGGCTCAGCAGGTGCTTCCATGGGATCTTTTTGTTCAGTTTCAGGCGCCCTTTTCTGTCCTCTGGGATGAACATTTTGCCAAAAGTACAAAGGAGTTGTGGGGACAAAGCCATTCACCACCCAACACCAGTGGGTCTGGTCAGAGAAACCCTTTGATGCTACAGACTTCAAGAAAAATGCAGCTAGCCTCACAAGGCAGCACTGAGATACAGCCCTGCCAGCTCCCACTGCCCACCCACAGACACACTCAGAGCCTAATCCAACACCCACCCACCTAACTCCAGTGTCCCATTTGCAGGCATTAGTCCCAGAACTGGGTCTCGGGTTCCCTTTGGGGAGTAACAAGTAACCTGGAGAGTCTTTTGAGCATATGAAAGAGCCGAATAGGTTGGGAGGGGAGAAATATTTACACAGTCAATGAAAGGAGCAAGAGTCCAGCTGTTTCACACAGCACAGCTGGCTGGAGAGCAGTTAGAGAGAAATCAGCCCATTGGAGGTCTGTCAGAAGAACTATGTACAAAAACTCATATGTTTAAAAAGAACCTACTTTTTCATTAGTCACTTGATATCTCTCAGTATTAAAGCATCCGAGGCTGGAACCACTGCCACATCTGCAACGATCTCCCCATGGAGAGCCCTGCACATTAGGCAAGCTGCAACAGCAAGTACAAAATAGGACCACAAGACTTGTAAGAGGAGGAGAACCTAGCCAGAACGGCCGGGGGCAGAGAGCAGGTAACTAGCACACAGAAACCAAAACTGGGTATGAACTAAACCAACAGGATTGTTTGACCTTTACGTGTGTCCAGGTTCTTGGACTCAGTTTTGGAACACTAACCTAAACATATTTCTGAGATTTCAGCAGGCTATACAAATATGTTTAAGTATGGCTTTCTGTTCACCTTTAATGACGACCGCAACACAGACCTTGCTTCCTTTACATTCAATACCAGTAAGATTCTACATAAGAGCTTTTAAGGGACTAAAATACTGATTGCAATAAATATCTGCATGGCCTCCTTGAGCTGATGGAGCGCGCCAGTGAAGAGTAGCAGAAAGGTCTCTGAGAGGCACCGTTGATTGCTTCTAAGTCTACACATATGTCCACATATCTCCATTAACTGTGCGTTGAAACATCTGAAGAGGAACTGCTGTTGCTGTTGGTGGTCTGGGCCCTCTTTATGTACAAGTTTAGTAGCTTCATCTGAAAGAAACAAACAAACATCAGGAGAAGATGCCAGGAAAAATAGGCGGACAAAAGTCGACTGCAAATCTTAAACCTCACGTTCTGCGGTGAACTCAGTTTTGAGTGAGCTGACACTGGGGTCTCTGGAGGAAAAGCAGAAGCAAAGCCAAGTGTATTTCAGAACAGACAGAGGCAGGAGAGTCCCACTGAAGTTACAGACAGATTTAATGGGATTTAGAAAACCCTCTTGCATTTCACTTCAGCAGCCACCAGTTCACAGACCTCAATCCTGCAGCCTGCCCTGGGCAAGCAGGATGCCCACAGAGGTCAGCGGGGCTGTGGGCACATCGGTGATCCAAAAGCCACGGTCCCTCCTAGGAAACACCCTGAACTCTCCGTGTTTTATAAAACATTCATTTTCAGTGACATTTACATATCTTCACTAACTTGGTACATCCAGTGAAACTGCAGCTGTTATGACTATATACTTCCTTTGCATGGGTTTGTTTTGTTTTTCTGCCTCACCACCTTAGCTCCAGATCCTGCATGACTCATGCACACGTTTAACTTTAAACATGCAGGCAGTCTGCGTAAATCCAGAAGAATTACTCACATGTTTATAGTTAGTTATGTGGTGGAAGAAGTCCAGGGCACCTAGGATAGTGGGATAATAAAGTTTCTACAATATCTTACAGGGGATTTCCTAACTGCCCAAATATAATGAGGTAAACCTCAGCAGTCATAGCTGTCTCTTTCCAGAGCAATTTGGACACACAAGTAATTTGTGTAAGGACAAGGCAACCCAATTCAGAAATAAAATCCAAGTGTCCTCAGTCTCAGGTTCCTACTCACAAAAGAAATTACTGCTTCAAAATAACAGAACGAAGCCCTCTGAACTAAGTAGCTATTCACATGCAGAGATCTGCTTCAGAAAAAAATGCAGAATTCATCTTAAAATTGCAGAGAAATCTTGGGTATGATGACTTCAAACAGGAGAATAAATCTTGAGATGGGTTCCTGAGCAGCCCTGAAAAGCAACCAAACACCACCCGCCTCAACAAAAATTGTCTGAAGGGCAGAGCTGAATTAGGACTTGGCTTCACTTGCAGCATCAGGTCAGAATCTGAGTTTTGTGCTAACCTGACTCCAGGGCACAAAGTCCTTCGAAGGGTCAGTTAAGCTTGCTGGTGTCCCAGGAGGAAAGGGACATACCTGCCATGCTATTTAAGAGTGAAGCTTTACCTGTGTTTCTACCAGCCCTAATCACAACCTGCTGCTAAGGACCCGCTCTCCCACCCATCCCAGCCATGCACTCCCATCACTCTTTGCACTAGATTTCAGTCCGCTCTGTGGCCGCACAGGTAAGCTAATGAATTTGTGTTGCAGACCTGGTTTTTGGCCAGAGCAGCCAGCTGATCCAACTCACCGCACAGTCACCCCTGGATGCCACGCCGAATGGGCCAGGCAAACACGGCTGTAGTAGGAAGGACCCGCTCGGTGGCAGCTTGCAGTCACACAGGATCAAATGCGTCATGAAACCGTTCCCTGAACCCCATCAAAACTTGCTTAGTGGGATTTCTAATGCTCACACTGCCGAGCAAGTGCTGTGCTGTTGAGGTGGTTTGGCAGGGTGAGACAGGATTTAACAGAGTACAGGGAACTTGACCCAGAGCTACTGTGAAGCCACTGGTCTTGCTGCTAGTAGTGCAAGTCATTCAGCTGGCTACTATGAAAACACGAGAGACACATCACTCTTGTACCTTGCTTCCCGTGAGTTGTGCGAGATGAGGCTTCAGTTCTTCTCCAATTACTGAATAAATTGCCACTAGGCAAAATACGCTAGCTTTACGGACGCTGCTCTCCGTATTATCGTAACCCTAGGAAACAAGGGAAAAAAGGTCAGAAGCCGAACAGCACTAACATCCTTCCAGAGCAATATACTAAAAAGCTGATGAACATTCTGCAAGTGTGGCTGACCTAACAGATCAATGCTTAACATAAGTTTGCAACCTGAATACTCAAAGAGCGAGAGAATACAATCACCCAGTACATCTTCATATTATTAGTTATTACTATCATGTTGTAAATTATTAACATCTTGTTACAACATTAAACACCACCATACAGTTTCCCAACATGAGCTTAAGACTCTATCAAAGATACACAATCCTGCGTCCAGTTCAGACGACCATAAGTTATCCCGGCTGATTAACACTTCTTGGAGGGGAGCCCTGGTGCTCCCAGCTTGCCTTCGGAAAAGTCTCTCCTGACCCAAATCTAACTCAAAGGAAACCAATTCTGCTCCTGAGAGCAAAATTACAGATGGAGATGAATTTTGCAGCAAAATGGCCTGACGGTTATATCACCCAGGACATGAAAACCAGAATCCTGTTTCGGGAACAAACATTCTAGCTAAATATCTCTTTGGACATGACAGCTCTATCCAGGCATTAGAAATAGCAAAGTCACAGTC
The DNA here is from genome assembly GCF_034619465.1 of Leptosomus discolor. Classification (NCBI taxonomy): domain Eukaryota; kingdom Metazoa; phylum Chordata; class Aves; order Leptosomiformes; family Leptosomidae; genus Leptosomus; species Leptosomus discolor. The sequence continues at coordinate 13,616,564 of NC_141395.1, read as the reverse complement.
ATCATGGATGTTTTCCAACTCTTCAAAAGCACTGGGCTTAAACATTGTGGTTAACAGTGCGACACGCACGTGGCTAGTGTGTTAGATGTACTGCCTCTGCAACCTGGAGCTTTTTGATTACTTATCAAGGTAGGAAATACCACAGAAAAGAACATATTGAAAGACCCTTGTAGGTGTGCCGGATCTCTGGCAGCTTCAGGAGAGCTCAAACTAGCCACCAGGTCACACAGCAGATGGTGACATCAGTCAGTACTCAGGCAGCGACTCATCACTAAACAGCCATCCCATGAGAAACACAGACATCACTTCAACCTGCAAGATTCTGGCTCCTCCAGATGCAGGGTGACCTCTGCCAGGAAAGCCCGGAGGAGGGATGCGGCAGGGCCAAAATACAGTCCGAAATGACACTCTGCAATCCCAAAGAACACTGAACTAGAAAAGCAGGAGACCTAGGTGAGCTCAGAGAAACACCAAGCTATTGAGGACTGAGGTGGAAAAAAACCCAGCCCAGGCCCACAGCAGAGGAACACGCAGACGCAACCCACTGCTGCGAGGACAGCTGGGATGCAAGGCTCGCTCTATGGGTCCTAACCCAAAGGCTCCCCAACTCATCAGGTGCCTCTCCTTCACCTCACGTTTCCCTGTGGCATTTTGCTTACATGTACATCCCAGATCGTGCCAGTGGGGGCAGGCAGATCCATGCTGTGTCGAGGCCCGAGAGGGCTGTGTCCCAGCAGGCGCTGGGCCGGCAGAGCCCGCCCCGTAGGCACCAGCGGGACCACCGCGCCATCTGCCAGCGTGCTTGCAAGGCAGTGGCTGCTTCTCCTGGCATTTAATAACATAGCCCAGTGGTTAGAGCATTCACTCAGGAGATGATAGGGTCTCAAAGCTCTCCTCAGCCTGAGGGTATTGATCCCTGAGGGTACGCGTGGGAAAGTGCCTTGTGGCCCAGCTCTATCCCCCCGGCTCCAAGGGAGCCAGAGCTCTGCAGCGGTACCAGGGCAAGCACTATGACTCTCCCCAGCCAAGCCCTGTGCTTGCATGGAGATCTCCATCTGCTCATGGGGATCCTGCTCCAGGCTGCTAAGCTGCACATTTGTGCTCATACTGCTGCTGTCCAACGCTCCTCGCCTCTTCACCACTCTGCCAGTACCCTCGGCATGGTAAACAAGCACACAGGTGATTCCCTCTGCGCAGTTCTTCGGCCAGAAGGATCCCAAAATACTTCCCAAAAACAAGGAGTAGATTCCTTCAGCCATTATGAGTTTCTAAGGTGAGGAAATACCACTGGCAAACTAGGCTCCAGAACAAGATCCGTTTTAAGGCACGGAAGCAATTTAATAAAACAAATATAACTGCATTTTTAAAGGCATGCTGCACCCAGACTTTTCCGACGCACTGAAACTCCACTGTTCAGATTGTTGTCTCCAACAATTATGGCTAAAAACTTTTTACAACAAAAGTTTAGATCAATACAGAATTGCCCGATTCCCAGAAGTCGAGTTTTAAGAAAAGAATTGCAAGAGCTGACACTACAAAGCTGGGACAAATGCTAGGATGCACAAGGGATGTTTCTGACCTTGCTCTTGTCCTTCCAACTTTTTATGCTCACAATGAGGAGGCTTATCCCAGTTCTCCACTGAAGTGTTACCCATCCAAACATATCTCCCCATGCACACTGCCCAATTTGTTCCTGTTGCAATCCCTCTCCAATAAACACACACACATTCTCTCTCCTCCCTCATGCCACCTCCCCTTATTTCCTTCTTCCTTGCAGCCTCATCCCAGCCACTGGCACTGCCAGCTGCTTGTGCAGGGAAACAGAAGACAACACTGCTACAAGCCAGCGCTGAAAGCTGAATTCACAATGTAAGATCAAGCCTTAGCATTGGCAAAACCACAGCTTCCCACCCAGCCTGAGAGGGGTATGAATGAGGTTGAATGAATGAAGTTCGCAAGTAGTTTGGTCCTGATTTCAGAGAGGAAAGAGGAAAGGACTAGCCTGCCTGCTAGGATTCAACTTCAAGTGCAAAGTGAAGAACAGCTCAGCAGAATTAAAGGAGACTACAAGATGCATTGCTTGGGATGTACTGAGACAGCATAAGATGTGGCTAACTCCTACTCTCAAATTTATTACATGGCTGCTACCAGCTTATTCAGGAGTCAGGCCAAGGCATCTAATTGTGGAACATACACATAAGAATCTGAGTTTTCCTTTCCTTAACATTAAAACCATCAAAAGCTCAAATATAAAAACTTGGGGATTAAAACTTTAAGTTTACCAAAATCTGGGCCCAGAGGGTCCATCTTTTTCTCTTAGGTCACAGACTGCACAAATTACTCATTGGTGGTTTGTGCTCATCAGCATTTATGACATAGGATTCTGTACCTGTAACAACCCAGGAATGATATCAGGAAGGAGCTGATGCAACGATTCCTTCGAAATCCTCTCGATGACTTTCGTCTGCATTTTGATGGCAGCTAAGTTAATTGGATAATCTGCAGTTTGAATGATGGGGCAAAGCACCTTGATGCATTGCTCGGGGTGGATGGAACTCGCCAGGGTGGAAGCAGCTTCTTCAGCAGCTCTGACGACCTGGAATGAAAGCAGAGCAAAACCTTGTGTTAGTGAGGTCACACGTCACAGCCAAAACCACCGGTGTGTACTAGGAACGACTGCCAGGAAATGTTTGGGGATGTTCGTTAGGAGGCTCTGTCGAGAGGCGATTGACCCTGAGAATTCACATTCTTCACCTCCAGTGACATCTTTGTTCCAGCCAGTGGCAAGAAGTCCATCCTGTCTAATGTAACTGTGTCAAAGTTGTGGCTGGTTTGAAAGAGTCATCTGCCATCCAAGACACACAGGCACCCCCATCCTAGGAGAAGTGAGAGGACAACATTTCTCCAGCTACGGTCAAAGAACCTAAACCCACCAGCTTAGACTTAATGCAAAATTTATCTCCTTAAACATTATAATCACAGACTACCAGGTTGGGAGGGATCTCAAGCATCATCTGGTCCAGCCTTTCTTGGCAAATGCACAGCCGAGACAAGATGGCCCAGCTCTCTGTCCAGCTGAATCTTGAAAGTGTCATGAATGACACCGTTGCACCTTATAGTATGCACTTCATCTGCCAGTGCTTGGGTGCCCAAGCTGAGACACCCATGCCAACACAGATGCGTCCTGCCATTTCCCAGCTAAACTACGCTGTAATCAAACCCAGGCTACAGACACAAACAGGCTTTGGTGTGTCCCTGACCAGGCAGCTGTGCTCGCAGCACATCTAACCCACTAGGACAGCGCTGGGACCACTATAAAACATGGGAGGAAGGATAAGTGAAAACTGGGGTAGCACACACCTTTTGCCACAAGCCAACTCTGTAAAGCAGTCATGCAAACAAGGGAGATCCCAAATTCAATTCCACTCTTAGCCTGAGGGAAGGCAAATCCACAGCTTTCACACTCTTCCCCAGCATGCAGGACAGCTAGCTGAAAGAGGAAAGACCCGACTGCGGTCTCTCCTCCCATGAGAGTTTACTCATTTTACATTCTGCAGTAATTGGATAAAGAAACAGGATGGGAAGGCAGGTTTTTCTTTTTTCAACTGTCTGTGCTAATTGCCAGGCAACAAAATGAAGCTTCCCCATGGCTGCACTCTTCCTGGCCACAAATCCCACACTCTTTGCTCCCCTTGTTCTTGTTTCAGTACAACAGATGGGGGATGCTTTTCTCACTCCCCTCTTCTTAGGGCCTGCTTTTAAGGGGGGGGTAAAGCCTGAGTGGACAGAGATGCCCCAGTGGGCAGACTTAAATCCAACGATGCAACTCTAAGAAGAAAGAAGCATTCGCAAATCCTCATGCTTAGGACCTCCCATCTAGCCCCAAGCAGTCCCTAACTCTGAGCCCAGGAGCATTTATACAGCCTTTTGAGGCACCCCCTCTTTCCTGATTGTGTGGGAGGCTCAGACACCCAGCACCAGTTCTTTAACTCATCCTAAGCTGAACTACCTGGGGTTGTCTGAAGTCGATAGTTTAAAACCAGCACCAGGAAATCTGTCCCAAGCAATTCACAAAAAAGCAAATAAATCAAACCACAAGTCTCCCATCACTTAGACTGAATCCATAGCTGCTGGATTCTCCTCGTTCCCCTCTTCCACACGCTGTCATGGTGTCAAACTCAGGAATTTCTATTTGACTAAGGCAACCCATGGACAGACATAGTTCCAGAAAAGCCTCAAAAGAAGGCGAGCTTTCATTATTTTTAAATAACTACTATGGATAATACACAAACCAGGAGTATCTGGAAGTTTATTTCAGTCCTTACTAGGACAAGAATGTCTCCCCCTGTCTGGACTACAAAAAAATTTCCAGTAACGTTTAACTGTTTTTTAAGATAACAGCAATGAATAGCGACCAGAAGAGATCATCTCCACCTACAAAGCCTGCTTCACCCACAGTCTTAGCATCACAGCCACACCACTATCATTAATCTTCCACTCATGCTGACAGCTACCTCCCTGAAACAGGAATGGCCACAAGATACTTGTACACCCAGGAAATAACAGAAGTCATCCACTTGGCTCTAGCATCCTCTAAAGCAAACCCAACAGTGACCGTGATCTCAGATACTTCACACAGTACAAATACTACTTGCAGGCAAGGTACAGGCAGGGCAGTGAAGCAGATTGAGACCTTGACTGCTTCTGTATCAGTGCCCTATTTACAGAAGAAAAGCTGTCAAACTGCTCCATTTACTTCAGGCCTTTCTCAGCATTTAATCACAATATTAAAACATATTCCAAAAAGAATGGCAATCCACAATGTGGCCACTATTTAAAAAAAAAAAAATCCTGAAAGATCTGTGAATGAGTAACCAAGCAGAACAGAATGCTTGTTTTCCTCACTTCCAGCAAGCTTTCCTCTTCCAGCTATTTCTTTGCTAATTCCTCTTCAATTTCACACACGAGAAGCATAAAAGTTAGTATTTTTCTGTGTAAGCTAGTACTAGTTTGGAAGCAAGAACTATGTGATTTTGTTGGGAAAGGAGAGGAACACCCAAGTACTTCAGGGAAACCTAATGCCATGCTTTGCTACCACGATGTTGGATTGCTGGAGTGGATGAAGTCAGGAGCTCCCAGGAGGTCTCCTTTAAAGGAACTCGCTTCCTGGCACTGCAGCTTTTGACGTCTGCTTTCCCAGTGTTGAAACACTGCTACCATCAAGCTTTCCAGAAACAATGCAGTGGACTTACAGAGAGCCCAAATATCTTGTAATCAATTTAACAACATTCACAAGCAAGTCACTAGCTAAAAAACCCCAACTATAACTATTTAGACACAGGCCACTTGGGATTTTGCTTTGCAACAACTCCAAATACTGTTAGTAAATGTTTTCAGCCACTCTTGCTTGCACATATATCACAACTCACAAAAAAAAAAAAAATTTTTTTTTTTTTAAAACCTTAAATCCTCTTGGTATCCTGTTTGATAAGAAAGCAACAATATTTTACTATGCATCTATGGACAGACTCTGATCTCAAATACACTACTGTAAACTCCGAACAGTACAGGTGTTGGTCAAAATTTCAATGAGTCATTCTAGCTGGATTTCAGCTCCACATCCTGTTTGCATACAGTTCACCATGCATATTAAGTTGCAGGCATGAGGCAAGTGCATGAGACAAAAACCTTTTTTTTTAAAAAGAAAAAGGCTATTAACGCATTCCAAGCACAAGAGGTTAAAATACAGCTGTAATTTTTCACAGAACAAGTGGGGGTTCAAATAGCAACAAAGGTCATGTGTATTTTGCACATCGTAAGGTCAGCAAGAAAAGTTGTGAAGGTGCAGGATTTATTTATGCCCCTGCCAAGTCCTCCTTGCAGCAAAGCTGCAAGGATCTGGCTGCATTTACACAGCAGTTGGGTATTTCACATCACTTCTCCGTGAAATGCCTTCCTTCTGAATACAGAAGGATGTATTACACATGTCCAGTAGGATTCCTGCTGATATTAGCTTGTAAATGTGACAACACCAGGGAGACTTCCAAGTCTTCCGAGAGCACATCTGGCAGACAGCGTCTGCATCTAAGCCACGCTTCAGCAAACCCCTTAAGCGTACGTGTAATAGCACGCTGAAGTCTCACTGACGGGATTCAAGCATGTGCTTACATGTTTGCTTGCATCAGAGCCTCTGCAGGTAACTAGCTCCTGGCTCCCTTGGAAAGGGCCAGCAGGGCGCAGGGTGTAGGAATGGACAGGGCAATACCAGCAAGACTGAGCCAAAAAGACAAGCTCATTCCTGCTGGCACAGAAAGCTGAATGCCACCATTCTGCAATGCAAGTACCAGCCCTGTCCAGAAGGTCCTTGCTTCTGGCTTTGGCAGAATGAAACATTCAGCCACACAGACTGACTTCACATCCCACAAAGGAAAGCACATCCCTGAGTAAGAGTCCCACTCACCTGGTAATGCCAGAGAAATTAGCAGCATTCCCACATAGAGGGAAGTGCATTATCAAAAGATACAAACTGCCAGGTCATTTGGCAACAAGAACACGCACTTATAGCAGAGTTTAGCAAAGACATTTTGCCGTGAGGCACAACGCTTGTGTCTTGCAAATTATACATACCATACAATATCAAAAAAATCAAACATCTTTTCTAATCAGGGCTTTAACCTGACCAGCAGAGTGAAACAACCTTAAAAGGAGTGGGAGAAATGAGCAAACAGCATCAACCAACAGGTCTTCCTCCCAGCTTTGGAGGGAATATCAAAAGATACACACTGGGAAGTGATAGGAATGGCTAACACTAACAGCAGACACCAGAAGTAATAGTGGCTATCAAATGCATCCTTTAAATTTGAGAAGAAGAAAGGGTGCTGTTTGCTACATGCTCAGACTGGTAGCTCATTGTCACAAGAGGATTAAAAATTAGACAAGCTTACTGAAGAAAAATCAAAGGCCAAAATACACAGAGAGGCAGGCAGAACCATTGGCATGGGAAGACTGTAAGCTTCAGACCACTGGAAGGCAGGAGGATATCCTCAGGAAAGCATCACTCTATGCTTGCTTCTTGCTAGTCACACTCAGCTAGGGGATCAAGTGAAGCAAACTTTTTGTCTGACCTAATAGAATTATTCTCAGTGATCTCAGAAATATGGAAGAAAAGTAGCAAAGTCATTAAATGACAGTGGTACCTGGAAGAAGCAAGTACAAAAGGATGGCTATGAAGCAAGATGTGCAGGACTAGAGAGAGCCTGCAGTGTTTTAATAAAACACAGACACTAAGCTGTGTGTAAGGTATGTCACAAACATGATTTTACCTCCCAGTAAAAGCTTATAGCAAACTGTGGCTTGAACTGGGTATTTCGGTATCATTCAACACAGGGAAGGTAGCCTAGGAATGCAGATCTAAAAGATAGCACTTTGCCTCAAAGCAGCCGGTTTTTCTCCTTTCCAAATGCTTACCTTGCGCTCTACACACTACAGACCAGCTTCAGCCTGACTTCTGCTGGCGTAACATAAGCTGGTGGGTTCCTTGAAAGACATCTGCAGTGCATTAAGGGCTTTCCTCTGAGTCTCTCAAAAGACAGAAATGGTTATACTTCCACCCAATTTGCTTTAGGGAAGAAACCATAGTCACATGCACAAAGCCAGAGAGGTGTAGCGCACAGATAGGCTGTTCACCTCTAACATCCGCCTTAATGCTGTGAAGGAGTAAGCTTCAAAGTAACAGGTTAGGTGATCTCAGGAATAAGCACATGAAACGCTTCCTGATTTCAAGGGGAGGGGATATGCTGATGCGCGGTATTAGGAACAGTGTGATCAAGACTGCCACCTGTCACAGATCCCTTTCTTTTAATAGAAAAGCACGTTGGCATCATCAACGTTCTACAAAATTTGCTGGAGAAAACTCTGGATGACAATTCCCACCGGTTTACCTGGTTCACAGAGCACTGCAGTCATGGGATCCTGTTTGCTTAAGACAGCCAGAACCAAGACTCCATCTCTTCTGCATAATTTCTTCTGCTCCACTATTACTTCCAGTGCATTACACATGTTGCTTGCTGCCTGATGGCTGCAGCAAGCAGCTTGTCTGCGGTAATCTGCTTTCGGTCAATACACAACAGCTTTCTAAAGGGTTTTGATGGTTTCACTTCTGCTTTGAAGTGACACAAACTACGGGCAAATCAGGAAAGAAAAACATATGTCCTCCTAAGGCAGAACATACCAGGTTCATAGGCTACACATGGCACCAGTGTAACATGCTGGGATCTCAGCAGACCAGTACCTGACCACAGCTGTATGTAGGACCGTAAGCTGGAGTACTTTGCCTCTATTGCTAGTTGCACTGTCTCTGCAGAAAGTCATGGAAGATATGGCAGTATAGGTAAAATCCCACTGAAAACTTAGAGGCTTTGTACGCTCTTGTGAAACACGCAGAGTGCCAGAGAAGTTTATTAAGCAGAAGAACAAGGTTTTACTTTTGGGCTTACAAGGCACGCAGCTGTGTTTTTGAGCCGCTTTTTGCCATCTAGAGGTGGTTACTTAAAGCCTGCATGATCTAAGCTGGAGGGGATGGAGGCTTACCAATACTTAGCCAGGCAAACTCCCATTCCTGAAGGCTCTACAGTCTGATCCAGACAGGAACGAACAATTAAGAACATGGTTTCAAAGCAGGAAGTGGACTCAGCAATGAGGAGTGCTAAGCAGATGAAAAAACAATGCGACTTTTATAAGGGATTCAGAGGAGATGAAGTAGATTAAACTGCTTCTGCTGTGCACTAAATGTTTGAAACATGTCAGGAATCAGAAAAAGCACATAAACATGTACATTAACAACTGCCAAGCTGCAGCACTTGGCAGCCTCCAGCATGGTCTACATATATATCTCTCTCTCAACCTTAAAGACTGTGATCATTTAATGCTTTTCTTTAGCAAGCTACATTTTGCAGAAACCTACATAGATCATACCATCATCAGAGGACAGCTGCAAATCATCGTATAAACATCAGAGGCCAGTCTAAAAGCACCTCAGCTATATAGTAACAGTTAATGGATAGCTGTGATTTCTTCTTTTTCACCCGCTTCTACAGGTTTACAACAAAGAATGTTGCATCTCAATTGTGCTTATGGACCTTCTGGATAACGAAAGACCAAAATTAGATATCTAAGACATAGCACAATATCCTTTCCTTACACGTAGAAAGTACACATCAGCTAGGTTTACAGGCTTAGTTGCAGAGAAAAACAGAGTGGCCGAGGCAGAAGCAGGGAATTAACTATCCTATGATTTTCACTTTGTAACCGTTTCCCAAGCTAATGAACTATTTCTGTTTTGATATACTCAATAATAAGAACTCATTTTATTCAGTATGAATCTGAAGCAATGTCATATCAATGGTATTGGGTCAGCAGCCAGCATCTCTTCTTAGTTATGGGTGAGTAACTACACTGGAACAAATGAGTTAATATTAACTAATTGGCAACAGAAAAATGGTTCTCTTCCAAATAACTCCAAACAAAGAGTGATAAAAATCAACAAGATTTAATACCGTCCACAACTTCAATTATGTTCTAATGCTCCAAAAGTAAGTGAAAGGCATTTACATGTCAACCCCCATAAATATTCACAGTTATGACTGAACCAGGCTTGACTCTTCACATCACCCCATTAAATCAACAGCATTGAATAGACTGTTATACTACAAACAGCATTAAAACCAGGCTGAAGTTAAAAAATGCAAACTAAACATGCATCCCAACCCAGAGTCTTCTAGTCTGTAGCCTAGGGTTACATCAATTTTGAACCCCCATTGAGGTCTGTGCTTTGCCAGCCTCCTGCATTTGTGCTTACAACAAGGCGTGACTCAGCATCCAACTCCATGTACCAAGTTCTCCTCTCCCATGTCTCTGGGAAGAGAAGTGGTGCTCGTAGCTGCGCCGCTCTGCTGATCCTAGACCTTGCCTTCAGCAACAGAAGGCAGAAGAGTTCTAGCCATTGCAAAGATCCAACTGCCTAAAGACTCCTGCTTGGACTTGGAGAAACAGCCAATTACCCAGGCATCCCAAAATATTTAACTAGGCTAACACGGCTTTGAGACTTCCAGTTATATAATCTGGAATAAAACCACAGACCCTTTTTGTTTCAAACATTAACTAGATATCAGCACTCAATTGGAGGAGGGGGTGATATTTGCTGGTTGATGAATATGTTGGTTTTAAGTTGTTATTTGATCCCTTTCTGGCCATGCGACAATATTAGAATTCGGGTTGACAAATGAACCTTCTTGATTTCCACAGCACTACCTCTTAGTACGATGACTTCTTGGAGACAGTCCCCAAGAATAAGAGTTCTGTACCGTGCTCCTCTTCAAACCTTCTCTGCTTGGTCACTTTAGATTGATTGTGTGTAGCAGAAAATGTGAGCCATAACTTGAGGCAATTAGCAGTCCCTGTGCTGAAGAGGGAACTCAGGTAAAAAGAGACTGAAACAGATACAGTTTACTCAAAACAGTCATTTTCTGGTAACTTACGCAGTCTGTTGCACACCAAAGTATCTCAAACCATAAATCAGGACCACTCCTGTTTTCTACTACAAGGCAGAAGCAGCCCAGAAACACAACAAACCCTGGAGAGACATCCTATGAGGGCATCACTGGCACAAGGATTAACACTGTAGAACAGACTGCTCAGATCTTCCCTTTCCTTCTTCAGCTATTCTTTGAAAATGGCCTTCATTCACCAACTGGTGAATCTTCACTTAATCTCCTGCTCAGTGGGTCAAGTCAAAGGGCAGCTCCTCCACCCCTCCTGGAGAGAGCAGCGCTGCAAAGTCAGCAGTGAGAGTGACCTGGAGGGCCACCACGGGATGGGAATTTGTGACCTTCTGGCCCAAGGCTATGAGTTTGACCAACTGAGCCATGCCCAAATGGAGACTCAGTTAATTTTTCACAGACATAACTGAATCAGCAAGCCCCAGCTACAGGTAAAAAGACCTAAAGCATATTCCCAGGTATATCTTTATCCTAGCTCATGTAGGTACCCAAATGCAGGTTGGGAAACCTTTCTTAACTTCATGAATGCCAATATTCTCAAACTACTGACAGACAGATGACACCTTTCATGGGCTGCACGGGTTCCAAAAGCCCCAATTACAAAGGGATCAGAAAAAGCACATACATGGAACAAAAAATCCAGTACCAGTGCCACCACTTAATACAGCTGTGCACACACACAACTGTTCAGCAGCAGACAGTGAAACAGGAATATACCTGCAGCATCCTGCTATGACAGCTGTTACCCAAAGGTCTCATTGCAGCATTTGCAAATATGGTATTTTTTAATTATGAAGATGCTATGCAAATGCATTGCAAATCAAAGGCATGCTATGTACAGCACAACAGCTACTTCCTGATAGGAATACAGCTCCATTATTCTTCTTTACAGAAGTGCCAGAACTCACATCTCCTCATTCCCGGCTTGAGCATTCCTTTCTCTGCAGCAGATTTATTCTCTGCTTTTCCTCAAGAGGCACCTCATGCAAATCCTGAAGAACCTTTCCATACCACAAGCATGAAGAACACCATGCGGGGAATAAAGAGGCATAAAATGTCATGTTTTCAACACCATTCTTGATTTCTATAAAACCCACCAGAGTCCCATAAGGACAGTGAATTCTGAGGGACATTAAAAACAATGTCAGAGACAATATAGAAAGGTCCTGCTAGATATGGCAGTTTTGGAGGACTCTCAGAAAAAAATACAAAGGGCACTGAGTCAAGGTGAGCTGAGAAGTATGCAACCAGGAAAACTTGCCAATAAAAGGCACTCCTTCAGAACATAATGTTTTGTCTGACTGCTTTATCAGGAAATTAATTTACAACTGCTTCTTATTACTCTGAACTGAAATTGACAGGAGTGCAAAGGCTCTAAATCACAGAGACAAAGGTAGGCAGAGTACGGCAGCCCTCATTCACTAAAGGATTAAGCATTTTCTACTTTTGCATTTTAGAGAAATCCAGCCTATTAGTTTCTTTCCCTGAGGGGGTGTTTTTTTGTTTTGTTTTGTTGTTTTGACTTTTAAACAGTACAGTTTCTGCTACGCACAGCTCTCATAATCTTGTGCCAGTTACGCAATGCTCTGAAGCAGTCTGATCTATACAATGATCTTTTTCGTGGCCAAAGCTTTCCAGAAAGAGATGCCTAAAATTGCTAGTTTAGGACAAGCCTGTTGCATAGAAGAGTAAGTGTCAGATTTCAAAGCAAGGACTTCAGTAACAAAGCCATCACAGATATATAGAGAAATCCATGTGGCACTTTCCAAGGTTTAGTTCAAAACTTGCAACATGCACAAGGTAGATTAAATGATCCAACTTGGAGGTCAATCTACAAAGACTGGCTTTAAATGTAATGTGAATTTATCTATTTCAAATGTTATCATTATGTCCTTTGTTTTACTTCAGAAGATTACTTTCAGTTTTACATTTCCTCACAAAAGGAAAATGCAATTCACCATTCCCTTTGCTTCTTCCTCTGCCCCAGCTTCTTTTCAGCAGCATCACCTCTGTCCATATTCTCCTGTTACTCACCAGCTCCCAGTTCTCCAGTGTGGCCCAATTTCACCATTAGGTTTCCACACACCATTCTGCTTGAACATGGGTTTTGTGTTCTCCAGTACATCTCCTATCTTCACCCAGACAGACGGAGGGAGCACAGCGCCCTCTGCAAAATTACTAAACATGAACTCTTCTACTATAGGCTCTCAGCCTCTTCCAGAACAAGCAAGGAAATCCTGGGAAGCTGATAAACAGTTGCCTACAATTACAGATAGCTCCAAGTCCACTTAAACATCTCTGTCAGTCTCAACTTTTTCCCCCTTGCTTCAGCATGAAAAAATCCTGTCTTTTCATACTTGGGAGTCTTAATATCAATTTGTTCTACTGTCAAGATGGGTCAATGTGTTTGCCAGTCAAGTCTCACAGGTCCTACATTTCTTCAGCAGGTCCACATTGCTTTCCCAGCAGCAACACTGAAAGGCTCACTCACCTCCTTGTGGGAATCCTTGTGTGCTTCCAGTGTTTTCATGATAGTCAACTCCGCATAGTTCTTAAACCTTGCTGGCTGGTTCCGTAAGATCTCTCTCAGGACTCGCAGCGCCAGTGCTCTGATTGAATGCTGTGTCAAGAGAAACCCGTATTAGAAAAAGTCACCTCTCAAAACTGTAATTTGAAGTAAATTCTCATGGCTCCCTATGCCACCAGAAATCTTACATCATTCCACCAACTCCAGTGGAGTAAGCAGTGTAGTCAATACAACTGAAAATCAGAATTGGTCTCCTTGCTTGCTTTTGCACAAAAATTCACATAAAATGACTGTTGTCACAGACACAAGAAAGAATGAGAATGACTCTACTTCATTAAATTCCATACTTTTTTGGCAATGAAGTACAAATTTGTACCCAACGCAGCACGTCTGCATTACACGAATCTACAAAGCAGCTCAGATCATAGTTGTTTTGCCCTTCCTACTTTGCTTAGCTTTGCGGATATCAGACTGGGCTCCATCCATGCAACAAAGCTGCTTCCCATGTACTAATGCAGTAAAATCGGCTCTCTGCCTGTAACTCCTGTGGAAATTACTTTCAAGAACAGTTAAGTCATTGTAGTCAACGCTGACCTCTGTGTTAATCCTTTGTATCAAAAGATCATTAGCAGAAGGGACTTTTAACACCTGCTTCAATTTCATAACTGTTATATTAAGTTTTTGGCCTGTGGCCACTCCAAATAGATTCTATCATTTCAGCAGCGGAATACTTACTTTACTGCATACTCAGCCTTTAAAGCACATCCTTTGCTATTCATCTGCAAAATTCACGCAGCAGCACAATTCACAAGTACTTAAAGCTGCTGTATCTTCTGATACATGTGTGATGATGCTATGATTAAACATGTAGGTCTAGAGCAGCTCATGCTTACACTACGAACAACAACTAAGAAAGTGTCAGCCATCTACGCAGCTTCAGAATTAAATTTTCTGAGAGCATGCCATATACTTTACAAGAATTGTAAGAAATACAATGGATTTTGAATCAGATAAACCAAAAAAAGAACTGTGAATGCTTTGAGGCCTAAATATTGTAACATTCAGATGGAGTACAGCTCCACTGAGCCTTTACCAAGTATCACTGTACTGCAAGTTGAACAAATAGCCCCAAGTGGAAAAAGAAGTCTAGCCTGTAAATTACTGCTTTGATCAACTATCAAATACAAAGCTGCGATAATAATGCAGCTTTTTTTAATTCTTCAAAACAAGAATGCTTATATAAGCAGTTTGTTCCTGATGATATTTTTGTGAGAAACAGAGACCCAACCCGTGAGATCTAATAGCCTGGATCTTTAAACAACAGAGAGAAAAAAATATTAATCTATTCTAGGGTGCCTTTATTCTCCTTTCTTTGGCAATGGTTATGATATAGTTAAGAGCTTGTAACTTCATCCTAAGTTGGAAGGGAACAATTTTTGCAATCTTGATAGTTTTTGTACTAGATTAGAAGATAACTTTCATGATTCTAGTTCAATTTCCTAGTTGTTTGTTACTAACGCTCTGGAGAGAGAGGAAAAACTGGGACACTTCAGAGTAGCTTAAAGGTCATCATCGGATACACTGAAAACGAAAGCAGAGTTGTCAACCTTCAAAAGAAAAAATAAGCAGTGTAGCATCACTAATGAGATGCCGTACAAATGCAGCAGGTTTTATTTAAACTAGTGTGGAGAAACTATCACCCTAGAAGCAACAAGAGTTAAGACAAAAATCTACATCTCACATCTTTGTCTCCAAGTGTTTCCAGCAGCAAGAGCAGAATGGTTTTGAAATGTTCCTCCCAAACTCCAAGATTATCTTCCCTTGTGATCTTTAGCAGTTCCAGGAGAGCTCCCTTCCGCTCCTCCACTCGTTCGTTGTGGTTGGAGAGCTCTTTCAGGAGATCAGCCACCAAATCTGAATGGTCGATGGGTACTTCTAGGACAAATGGCAGCAAATCATTTGGGGAAATGGGGAAAAAGATCAAAGTTGCCAAGATTACTAACCCTCTACAGAACAAAGAGCATGTAACAAGAGGCCCTGCCAAAATGCATCAAACCCCAGGCGGCCTCAGTCAAGCAGGCAAGAGAATCTGACTGGCCTACGATTTCACCTGAGTTCATAACAGAGTGCATGAATCTGCACATAGCTTCTAACGAACGAGGAAGAGATGATGACTGAATTTCATCCAGTTCCAATAATTATTTCTACGAGGTGAGAACTGCCACAGTTTGTCCCAGACACACACACCCAAAACCAGTGATCACATGTATGACCTTTAGATCAAAGTACAGTGACTCATCGCCCTACTGCAAAAGAATAAAGCTAAGGCGTGGGATTGCTTAAATGAAGTGAAATGCTCAGTAACAATGAACTATTGAATGAGGTGTTACAGTCACAGAGAGTGGAAGGTCCCCAAAATATTGTCCCTACATATGCATTTAGATGCTTAAGGGACTAGTTTGAGGGAAACTCTAGGCAAACAAAAATTAAAGCTGCAGTGTAATGTTGTCTCAATAGCCACAGATCAGGTTCTGCTAGCACGTGAGAACAAAGAGTATCTCATATCAAGCCTCGATTCAGATGCAAAGTAAAACACAACATATGCATGGGCACGTGTGTATCTGAGAACAGCACCCATACACAAATATACTAGAAACAGAGCAAGCTGCCTGCAGTTTTATGAGATACACTGATACAAACCATCCCGAAGCTGATCCATGTCATCATCGAACACTGCTTCCTTCAGGGCAGTCTTGTCATAAGTGTTAATTGTGTCAGCATAAGGATAGGGGTTATATTCTCGAGCACGCGGCCCTGAAAAGGCGCGGGGAGGCTGGGTGTTAAGTAAGGAGGTTTTGTTATCTAGAGCCATCCTTCCGCCTTCCACAATGTCACTGCTTCCACGGACATCACTGGAAGGCACAGCGAGGCCACCATCTCGAGACACCTGGGGGATAAAACAGAGAGAAAAGACATGAGACTACTCAAATTCTATGGAAGCTGTAGCTTTTTTATGGAGTTTATCCACCAACACGAAGAGGCATAGAATCATTTACATGTATACAGTACTTGAGTAAAACTTAGATTACCACCTCTTTCCCTTATATAACTACAATGGCTCCAAAACGATGATAGGGCAAAAGAGCTATGTTAGCATTCCTAAACCTCAGTTAATATTACTAAAATTGCATAAGCTAGCAAAGATCATACGCTCTAGAACAGGACAAATTTGCTAAGAAAGGGAAAGGAAGCAAAAGCAACATCCCCCTCATGAAACTTCACAACCCACTAACAGAGGAGACTGGATGATGCTTAGCAAGCTAACATGAAATTCTTGGACCAAGAATTTTTAGCTTTGAAGTTAACTTAATCTACTAACATAACTTGTTTGTCCAAATAGGAAGCAAAACTTCCTAGTCATAGAATCATAGCATGTCTCAAGTTGGAAGGGACCCATAAGGATCATCATTTAAGATTACCATAAATTCAGAAGTCCATATATTAAAACAAATGGCATCTCCCATGGTAGATAATTCTGTAACCATTCATGCAGTGTAAGGTACCATACGAGTTCTGCACTCAGAGTGATTATAGGCCCTTCCTATATGGGAAGTAATAAGCCTGTCAGCGAAACCACCCATACACCAAGAACCAACATTTCCCATTGCAGACCTGACTACACACGCTCCATGAAAAAGCCATCACTGAGCCATGCTGAGCCTGAAGAACACTAGCACTGTTTGCTTCACACATAAGACTACCACAAAAGCCCAGTGAACACATTTCACAGGAGGCTAGAGTTCAAAGGGGGCAAGGGACTTCATTAGTGGGACTCCATAATTTAGGTGTAAGAAGTCATCAACCAGTAAGCTGAAAACACTTGCAAAATACAGCAGGAATAACTGGGTTTTGTACACTTACAATCCAAAGCCAGATTCAAACACAATTTTTTTAAATTTCACTTATCTGGGGACATTAATCAATTCAATACTTACAATGTCACAGTCTTTCTTTCCATCACGTTTGATTGGCTCATTCAGGTCCTCTTGACTACGGAAACTAAATTTTTCAATTGCTTCTGTGACTCCACGAAGAGAGCTGTAGATTTCATCAGAATTTAGGTTCTCCGTGTCATAATCCAGCATACTAAAGACCAAACGTATGTGAAATGTTACAAATGAAATTGGAATCCACTTTTGACTGTTAACAAAAACAATGCCAAGTCGGAGACAGGTGATTTGGCGTACCCTTTCTAAGAGTGACTTGTAACAAAACACGGATGGAATCAAAGGAGACTTCGGGTCTGAGTCTCCCCTCAAATGGGGCTACATCCAGGAGAAGCTCCACCGAAATCAGTGGCATTACGTTGATGTAAGCAAGGGGAAATCAGTTCCACTGGCTGTTACATTCCACAGCAGTGAGTATGCTAGCTTTCATAAACCCAAAAAACCTATCCCCGGCATAGTAATGGTGTTATTTAGAAAGGAAAATAAAGAAAAGAAATCACTATGAGAACTCAAAAGGTTGTGACAGCCGGTGGAAATGAAATCAATGAAATTTAAGTTTCATAATATATGGAATATATTCTAACAATGGATTAAAATGTGATGGATTTAAATGGAAAGGAAAATGTATCTTGACATAAACCTTAGTCTAACATGTCCCATTTTCATTTACAGAGTAGTAAAACAAAAACCACTTGCACAATGCCTTGATAAAAGATGCATTTCAGTATTGAGCCTAAATTTGGTAATTCTCTCATTCAAATCTGATACTTTCTTGCAGTCTGTCTGTTCCTCAGACATTCCTCAGCAGCATAAAGCCACACAAGTTTTGGGATTCCTTGAGGAGTTATCCAGAATTAAGTTCCATGAAAGAATGCCTGGCATGCAAGGGCAGATGATCTGAAAAGATGTGGCTAAGACAAGAAGCTCCTACAAGCTTGGAGAAAATGAAAAGGCATTATTGGCAGGGCTTTGCTCTATCTAGGAGGAGAAGTTGAGTTTGCACAACAATCAGTTTACCAAGAGAGATTTAATGAAGAGACCCAGTAACTGAGAACAATTTCTCCAGGGGAGTCTCAGATCTTAGTAGAGCCAGAAGCAAATAAACCAAAGAATTTGAGACATTTACATCAAGTTGTTTGTCAATAAACGTCAAGAAGTGGCTCCCTACAGGGGTGAATTATTATTTCTTAACAGTTTGGGAAGGATGAGAGGATGGGCTTGGACAAGGACGGCTGAACAAAGAGCTGTGTTCCTTTTCCATGAAAGAAAGATTCCCTGTGAGGTGGGTGGGGAAAAAAAGAAAACAGAAAATCCCTTCTGAATCTTGGCTATACAGCTATTATTTTCAATAGAACTAAAAGTAGGATGCTAAATATCTAGAACCACTGCTTTTTTTCTGGAAGAAACTCAGGAACTTGGAGACAGAGGATAAGATTGGTGCTGCTTGATTCCTTTGGGATTAACACACCGAAAATAGCCACAATCCCTGGCTCCCAAGCAACGCACTCACACTACACTCACAAGCATCAGCACCATGTATTCTGGCAAAACAAACCAAAGAACAACTCCCCAACTTTAAACAGCGTCTGTCAGGCCAGGAAGAAAGAGAAATCACCTGAAGAACAGACCAAGATCAGGAAACAAAAGCTGTTTATAAGCCTACAGAAGTCAAAGCATTTAGGGCTTTTCAGGCAGCTGAATGACGCTAATGCACTGTGACACCTTTCCAGACAAAACTGAAGGCAGTTTTTAGATTATTCCTAAGTAGCAGGCAGGGATAGAAAAACCTTTGTTTCATATGATCTCAAAAATACTCATTTTAAGCTCAAGTATATTTATTTAATAGATCTTAAGGGGTACCTTCATAGAACATTTAAGTGAGCAATGAAACCGCCATTTGAGAAGGTATACATGTGACTGTACCTGCGTACCCACATCAACAGATGACATGACTTATCAAAGGTCACACAATGAAATCCATGGAAAAAAAAACCACGAGAAATAATCACAGATATACTGACACTAAATCTTCTGCTAAACTTACTGCTTCTTTCCTCAGGGATGAATTTTGCCCTACACTGCTAGCAAAGAATAGATCAAAGTACAGACTCTGCAATTCTAAAGGACTAAGGCAATTTCTCAACAAAGAGCCACCGATCTGATGCATTTTTCAAAGCACAAACCCACATTTTAATAAAAAAAAACAAACTAAAGAATCCAATGATTTCATATGTCAAGAGTAAGCCTGTGTAGGAGATCACGTTATGGCTGTGTTCTACATGAATGAAAACTCTACATGTGAACACACATGTACACATGTGTCTACTGACAGTATGCGCACTGGAATATGTCACAGACAACACAATGGGGGAATAAAAAATAAAATGGAACTACACCCACCTTTCGGGGGGGGGGGGGGAAGGCACAAAAGCAAAAAAAAGTTATGACCCATGCAGAAAACTAGAGGAAAGTCACAGGATGAATAAGGAGTGAGTAGAGATGAGCAGCGTTTAGGGATGTCACAACATTATTTTCCATCTTCTGCTGCACTAAAACAATGCAGCTCTTTAGAAGTTTATCAAGACAATTTGGCAGTTTTCCAGTCTGACATGAGATACATTTTACTTCCATAAACTATTATTCCATTTCCAATCCAAACTACATGTAAGTAATCAACAGTTTAGCATCCTCAGGCAGTACACAGTAACCCACCTCCTTGCACTTTCAGGCTCTGGGCTGGAATATATATCAAATTAATCCAAACCTTGGTGTCGGCTAATGAGAGAAGGAACTGAAACTCTAAAAATCAACATAGATCTCTTCCACAGATATCTTAGGGTCCTAGAAGAGTCAGAACATTGATTCGGCAGGTATTCACAGAAGTACTGATTAAGGGATTCTATTTTCTCTCTCAGACATCACAGATTCCCAGATTTTGAGCCCCCAAAGAACAATTTGTTTGTTTTCCTTTCAATAGTTTTTCATTAGGAACTTCTTACTTCAACGAAAGACTAAATATAGTCCTGCCTCAGGTAACAGGTATAATTTAAGTTAGGAAAAACTGCATCTACAGAAAGCCTGTTGTCAGGGTATAAACTTAAAAAAATCCAAGGAATTTAACATATGTCAGACAAATTAAATTTGTATTCAGAAGTGCGGTTTTTTTTTTATTAAAACTAGGTTTAGTCCAGTATACTGATTAAAGATCTGTATGCAGATTGGTACAAAATGTGAAGGCACAGGAGGAAGAAGAGATGTCAAAATTAGCTAACAATAACCTCTAAATCTTGTGGTAAGGACAATTTTAATTTCAGAACTACAAATTTCCAAGATGTTCCACAATCACACTGTGCAAGCTGCTGGTAAAATCTTACATGCAAGCTTCATCCTCATCATCCTGCGGATATTCACTACTATGGATGTGAAATCACTACTGAGGTATATTTTTGCCTGTTTGAAAGTACTTGTGTGCCACTTGCACAGTGTAGCCAAGTTGAAAGACCTTGCCCATGCTATCATAACGCAACCAATGCCTGCCAAAAGTGCTCAGCAACTGTGTTCTGCGTTGGAAACCAACTGTGAAAAATACACCCATTCAGGAACCTGGCAGGGAGGAAGATTCTGGGAAAATCCACTTTTTTTTTTTTTCCTCTTGCATGCCACATCTTCCCCAAGCAGCAAGCAAGCAGCTGCATGTCACCTCTGCTCTCTGAAAGCCATCATCATCTTTTTTCCTTTTCCAGCCAAAGCCTCGGCAAATCATTTCCCACATTTGAACAAATCCCACTGTGTGAAAGGTAAATAATACTGTGACACCTCAGACAAGTTGGTTTAACAGGTAGCTTGTTACCTGGGAGAGTAAGAGCGTCTGAAAGTCTTGTGGGAAGGAGCAGTGGGGATGGAGTTAGGCTGAGAAAGGGGAGGGGGGTGCTTCGACAGCCCATCTGCACTCCAACCCCAGAACCGACTGCCGTGATCAGAGGAGGAACAAAAGAGAAAAAACAGAGAAAGGAGAGGGAGGAAAAAAAACAAAACAAAACAAACTATAATCTGAGTGGCTTAGTGCTGTCATGCTGCCTTGGAGAGAGAGAAAAAAATTAATAGAAACAAAATTAAACAAGAATACTCCATTAAGCCTTGCAAGTCATTGTTTTGGCCTTTGTTATTAATTTCCACTTTTATTCCTAACATAATGATAAGATTCGCACAAAAACAGTCCCTGCTTGTACTAACCAGTAAATTTTACAAATGGATATAGCCTCTATAAACAACTCTTAAAATGCTCTAAGTAAACAATCCCTGACCATGCATTTGTATTCAAACTCTAAGCAGCTATTTGTGAGCAACAGGATTTCTCTGGAAGAAAGAAAAATCGGAGTTGATTTTTTTTATCATACCCCCAAAGGCAGCTTGTAAAGTTTGGTGCCTCTGTAAGAGCTTGCAGTCAGGCCCTACACAATCAGCAAACTTTTGCGGGGCTTAAGATCTGATCCTATTTCACCAGATTCAAACTGATCCCAAATAGGCAGCAAGTGAAAGTGAGCCTACACTGTAAACGTATCATGTAAATTTGGGACTTGGCCCACATCGCAGCAGACAAACCTGGAAAGAGTGGATGAAACCAGCCTCTAAGTTGATTACAATCTCTCACAAACTTCCACAAGTCCCTTCCAGTTACTGTTTGATCCTGTGCCTTTGGGTCAAGGCATTCATCCCTGCGCCAACCTGTCTAACCTTTGCTTTTGTCCTGTTCCCTTTATGGTATATGTATTTTCAAAATCATTTTCTAAGTGAGAATATAGATGCTTGAGCTGGTGGAGTATTCAGGACACCACTTTGTTTCTATTAAGTTTAAGCACACTGTCTCGGAAAGTCACATTTGTATATACGCAAGTGAAAGATAGCGCAAGATCAGAAGCAAACAAGTTGAGAACTGCTCCAGTGCAAACAGCAGCAAAGCCTGTTGAAAACTCCTCTGAAGTGTGGTGTCAAGAAATTAACTCGTTAACCAGCAATCAATACACATAGCTATTACATGCAACTATTACAGAAGTACACCAGACACCCAGAGGTCTCACAGCTCAGGTCTCACCTACCTGCAAATGGGCCACCAAACAACGCAGGCTTGTCCTTACTGTACAAGGTGGGTGGCTTATTTTAATTATTTTTCCATGCCTTGCCTTGCTCAACTTAATACTGAAACTGTCAAATTTTTATTTTTAATGGTGTTTTCTATTGTCAGTGAAAAAACAAGCATGTAAACTTTCATAGCCAAATAAAATTGTTAGCCTTTTATTTTGATGTATTTCCTCTAGAGATCTTTGAAGGGCTAAACTATTTTTGTTTTGGTTTGGTTTTTTCCTTGTAATTGGAACTACGCATACAGGTTTCTGGGCTACTAATAAAGGCAGAAATTGTAGGGCCAACCTATTGATTTGATATTCCTTTAAATATTCCTACAGAATTCTAGGTGAAAATTCACAACCTGAATGTAACATTTGAGTCTACAGAATTTCATTTGTCATTCAGAATGGTACTCTTACACTGGAAGACTTCACAATTTAGCATTTTCCTCTTTGTCATACTACATCATCTACTATATCTCACAAGATTTTCTCTGTCCAACACCAACTCAAGCCATTAATCTGAGCATTGCCCAGAAAACATTCCTTCCTTTCAGTCAGAAGTCTGTTTTTTTCCCCTATTACTTTCAGCCTTCCCAAAGGCCCTCCCCTGCTTTTCTTCTTCAGAAGACACCTGTTTCCTCTGTAACTCCTGTCCCCAAAAAACTAAAACTGTCAAGACAAAAAAGCAGGTACAAATGCAGAAGTAAGTCACAGATGCAGTGGATATGTTTCACTGATCATGAAGCAGAACTGGATGGAGCAAACGAACGCAGGAGGAGGAAGGACTCTGCCCGAGGCCCTGAAAGCACGTTACCCTTCTGAAGACACTAACATCAGGGGATACTTAAGCAGATGTTATCAACTGGATCGGCAAATCAGCTGTTTGCATCAGCAAAGTCCAGTTCAACCAAAACATTCAAAAATCTATCCAGAGAGCTCAA
Source organism: Leptosomus discolor (assembly GCF_034619465.1). NCBI lineage: Eukaryota > Metazoa > Chordata > Aves > Leptosomiformes > Leptosomidae > Leptosomus > Leptosomus discolor. The sequence goes on along the minus strand of NC_141395.1, from coordinate 13,593,407 downwards.
ATATATGTACACACAAATACAGATGCACAAAAAAATAAAAAAAATTTTAAAAAAAAAAATCAGTCATCTGGAATTCAGTTGTGATGGCAACAATATGGGAAAAGTAATGTGACCTAAGGGCAATGGCATACATAAAACCACAGAATGTCCGTATCAATGAAGCCTTGATGATTAATATTGAGGACATTATTCACAAAGCATTAGTAATACGGGAGAGCAGCTATGCTTAGCAGCATTTTTCTTTTCCTATAGGACCCAAACTATCCTTTCTACACATATCCCAGCCCCAAAGACACATACATCTCTAGAAATGACTCCTCCAATCTGTGCATCAAGAAAAAATTCAAAGAAAAGTATAGTCTTCAAAACCAAAGCTGGCATTAAGAACAGGAGATAATCCTCCAAATAACTGCACTCAGGCTGGCTGTACAAGACAAGAGGCACGGACAAGGTAAGCAGGGCCCGCACATGGAGCACCCCAGGAAGCAAGGAGCATACACAATCTCAGTACGACCCTTTGGCAATGGGTCCCATAAAAATGTAAAGCCAAGCCTAGCTTCAGAGGAGAGCTACACAAAGAAACTGTGGGAAGCCTTATCCTTTTACATTGCTATCAGAATGGCTCGGGTGCACTCATCTTCCAAGTTTGCAGAGAGAAAAGTGACATTTTACACCACTGATGAATAGCAAACGACAAGCATTTGTAATGGAAACATGACACAGAAGCATCTATACCAACAACTGCAATACTGCAGAGTACCCCGCTTCCTGAAATCCATTAGCACATCTTCCAAAGCCTTTTTTCTGAAAGACGGACGACCACAGGTACTCTTCAGAAGCAGACCTAAATTCTCCCTTGTTAAGTCAGGACCGTACTCAAACTGTGCTACACAAGACATTTTCAAGAAGGATGCAGTCCAGCAGAGCATCAGAAGCTACTGCCGCTAATTTGGAGTACTTGCCACTGCCTTTCTCTGGCAAAAATCTGCAGCTATTGTTACCGCTCAGAGGTCACTCACCAAAACCAAACAGTAGAACTTCTCCCCTGAATACTTTAAAGGGGTTTTACAGCAGCTTCCACCTTCACCTGTCATTGAAAAGTAACTTCTACACATCACTCCCGAATAACTAAATCCAGCAAGGAAGCAGGACAACCTTCTTGAAATTTTTGCATCAACATCTCCAAGAACTCCATAGAAAATTGAAGGTATGATTGTTTTCTAAAGGAAATTCCCGGTCCACAGCATGAGTAGCAGTTTTAGTACTGACAACTTAATGGCAGAATACTCTGGAATTGCATGACCTCTCTATTCCTTGAGAACGTATCACATGGGAAAAAACCTCCAGTTCCTAAACCCAAAATGCTAGAAAACAACAGCAACAACAAAGTATTAAGTGTACGCTGAATGCTTTAATCAATATTTGGATAAGTGCATCCTGACATCAAGAGGTGAGAAGAATGCAAAGACAAATTGTAAAGCAGTGAGTGAAGCGGCAAAACCCAAAAAGCATGGTAAAAGATCATGGATTCATAAAATAAGTGACATGTTCAAACATGGCCGGCAAAGCCACAACATAACCACAGTGAGATATATCTCAGTTTATAATTTCCCATGTCAGAAATCAGCAGGGCAACAATGCTCAAACTAGTCAAAAAGGAAGCAACATAGTTGGAACCATTCCCCTGAAAGTCTACCACTTAATTTTTTAATGAAACCTTTGTTAAAAAAAACCCTCATAATAGGCAGCTCGACCTTGGCTTGCAACCCCTCTCAGTCTAGTTTTGGATTACAGGAGATTTAGGGGTCACAAAGATGTATTTACATATCTAAATATTTCTCAGGAAACCCCATGTGCTCCTCATATGCTGCTGGAATTAGACTAACTACTCACTAAAGCCTAAAAGCCAGTGTTTTCCCTGTCACATGGGAACTCGCATGTCTAAGCATCCCTCCAGACAGGGTTTAGCAAGTCACAACAGGGCTGATCAACAGATTTCAGTGTAAATTACTACACTGGACTAAGAACTGCAGTCCTCACCCAACATGTTTCCTTCTGTCTCTTCCATGACAAAGGGAAGTAACCTCCCATGGAGTGGGCAGACATACAAGAGCAGCAGCTTTTAAGCTTTCGCAGCATGAATCAAAACTTGTCGAGGTAACAATCTAACACTTTCCTCCGATATTTCTATGGTCCCAGAGCATACTGTTTAAATTCCTAACTCTTCTGCTCTAAGTTTTTATGATGCGAAACATGCACATTCCCAATATCCAAGAGTCCATGTTTATTCAATAAAAGGTTTTGGAGTGGACCAAAATATTCCAGGGTAGCATCTACAGCTTCAGCAAAACACCTGGTTGCAATAAACCTGCTGCCTAAAGGATCAGGCCACTATTCTGCTGGTGTGCAGGCAGGAGAGTGATTTGAGCATTGAAACACAGTCACCACCTCTGCTTCTTCTGCATCCTCACAAAGCATAAGAGGAGAGCAGGAGATTCAGTACCTCTGTCTGTAGTATGGTGCTTGTGCTGCTGTCAGATGAATTACTGATCACACCTTAAAAAACAGACACAATCTGAAACCCTCGACCTGAAAGTCATCATATAGTTTGTGATATTTGCAACCTCAACAAGACCTCATTTCTAATGCTGCCGTTTAGTGTTACCTTTATTGAACCCACAAATGTGGGTCTGGAGAAGGCCTAGTTATGAAAGAAAATTAATACTATAAGAAAGGACATTAAGATTACACAGATAACATAAGGACTGGAACACTGAAGTCAATCACCAACCATGTATTATCATGTTCAAACCTTGTTTCTTTGGAGCAATCTCCTGTAAACTTTTGGACTTGTTTTTGCTTTCAAAGTGAGTCATATTCTGCAAATGCACATGTAGTGTTGAAACCCTTTAATACTTTGCAAGTGGTTTAATTAGCCTGCCGCATTACCTTGGAGACAGTCCGCCATGGGAACAGTTGGTAGGTGAAGTTAAGGGGCTGGTTCTGCTGCTGGAGTGCCGGGAAGGAGTCCGACCAAGGGTATTGCTGGGGGAACCCTGGCACAGAAGCAGGAAGACAGGGATTAGCAACATGTTGCAATGCACAGGCAGGAGTACACAACAATAACAGGTCCAAATACTGCCTTTGTTTGCGCTAGACAAGCTTAGTGCAGTTTTGGTTCTGGCTCTTGACCTAAAAAACTGCAGCCATGGTTCATGTAGTCATTAATATATTCTTGAAGGTACTGCTCTGAGGATAAACAAAGCACATCTGCACTTTTCTACAGTCCATAGTACTTGCCATTTTAACTACACAACACACAGCAAATATTGCCAGAGAAACGGTTTATCAATCCACCAGGCTGCCCAGCTTCTCAGACATGATTTGCCAGGCTCTAAAGTATGCCCTGGCAATTTAGCAATGCAATTATGCAGCTATTTTTCACATTGTCTAAAGCATTCTGATTGTGCTTGTTAGGAACATAAGTAAGCAATCTAACTTGTCATTTTTCCACTGGCCTGCACAACCATTTATACCACAGCAAAATGAGTAGGAATTGCTCGCAATTCTCACTCTCTTCACACAAAGTCGAAGGTACTAGAGAATCCAGTCCATTTGCCTGGAAGCCTAAAGCTGCAGTTATAGCTTACACAAAGGTCTACTTTCGCCTGTGGAAGTGCAAAGATAGGACGGTTCAAATTCCAGCAAGTTTCACAAGATTTCCACGTAGAGGCAGCAAATACCCTAATCCTTACTGCTGGGGGTGCAGGGAGAAGCTTAGAAGCGCACTTAAATTCTCGACTAACATATTTCTTTAGAGAAATAAAAACACAGAAGAGCTTCACATAAAACCAAAACATAAAGTAAGAGGACTAGAGGAGGAGACCTTGTAGGTCACATCAAAAATCCTGCAATCTTCTGAGACAATACATGTTATTAAACTGATTTCAATAGTAGTGGTAAGCCTAGAAAATCTGTGGTATCAGGTCTCTGTTTTAGCCAAAAGGTCATTACTGGCAGGATTTTCAAAAGCATAAACCCAACCAACTTCCATGCATTTCTCAGTAATTTATTTTTTTAATCTGTACTGGTTATGACCATATGAAATCTAAAAATAACTGACTTTTTTGGTTTAATGGTCCCTATAAAAGCAACATCAAACAGAAGCCTCTGTTGTCATATTGCTTCAAGACAACAGTTACAGGTAATTCATGCTACTGAACATCTGCAAGAGCTCATCAATGAGCTGCTGTCTTTGGGTCTCCACTGTTTGCAAGGGCAAGGGCCTCTCACCACACTGGTGTTACTGGAGTTCTTGAGGTGGTTGTGCAGGAGCTTGGTAGCACCATCCTGGAATGTTTTTGGCAAGGCACCAAGTAACATTGTAAACTCAGGAGTGTTCAATTCAAAGAGAGAAATCAGGACTATCTGTGCTGCCTGAAAAGAAGAAAGAGAAGACCATCAGTTTTTATTCTTTGAAAAAAGAGCATGCACTCTGTTGGTAACGATTCTTACAGTAAACTATGTGTGTTTCAAAAAGACAACTCCCATACTAAGCAAATTTTTGACATGTTGCCTGTGATGTGTCATAAGGAATTGCTAACTTCCATAGTTAACGTTTTAGTTCTTAGAGCTTACAATATACTTTTGCATTTACATCATTAACTTCTCGGATGCAAAGCGTACAGCTATTCACAACTAGTGAGAAAAATCTTACCAGTCTTGCCCAGTACATATTTCAATTGAACAAGTTAATGCAAAAGTTTATAGGAAACAAACAGAACCAGAGGTTCAGATAAGTATGAAGAATCTAGGACTGCAATTTGTTATTCCCATGCCTTCTAACTTAAGTGTGAATGGGACTAGTTCTCTTTCCTCCCAACCTCTCCTTTTCCTAAGGATCTGACAAGTTTGTTTCATCAGACAGACAATCCCTGCTTCTGTTTTCCCACCTCTCCTTGCAAGTCTCACCCTTGAGCCTGTTTCAGAAACAGAAGACTCCATCTCAAGTGGAAGATCTACTGGGATGGTAAGAACCACATCTCTCTCTTTCACAGACAGGCTAAAGCCCTCCAGATAACCTAAATTTAGTAAGTGAAACCAGGGTACCACTGAAACAATTGAGAATTTTAGCATTTTCACTGGACAGGGCTGGACAGGGCAAGTGCGTGAGCCTGGAAGAATAGCTGCCAGAACAGGATCTCCACTAACTCCATTAGCAAACATACAGCTCTGCGTACCCTGAATTAAGACAAAAGAATCAAATGGGAATGGAAGCAGAATAAATCACAGAGTGCAGAACTGCAAGAGTAATTAACATCACATGTTCCTAACTAGACTTCCCCAGCAGCAAACAACCTATGTGGATTGCACCAATTCTACTTCCCACTCCCCCAGCCCCTGTCTTTGCATTGAAAATCAACAAAAATATAAAAACTGATTGAAAGAACAAGAAAAATGAAGAAATGATGAAGGACCTCTGATGGTCTGCATCACCACCTTCTCCAACAGGGGTGTAGCCACTGACACATCAATCTCCAGAATATGTATCTGGATGCAAAGCAGTGGCTTCGGCTTACAAAGCAAGAAGCAAAGCTACACATGCTCTCACTTTGCAACAGCATACATACAGGCTTGGGAAGAGCAGACACTCGTGTCTGACCCTTTCAGGAACTTTCTAAAACTTCCTAAAAATGAAAAAGAACTTTAAAGAGGGTAAAAAGATAATTCATTGCTGTGATGGTAACTGTACGTTCATTGTTCTCATCAATTCAAAGAAGGAGCTTTTAGTAAGTAATGTATTTTTAAAGTTGCAATAATTAAGTGTATCTGCAGTTCCCTGTGAAGTGGAATCCTTCAGCAGATGATGAACTTGGGTACACAAAAGCCCTTTCATAGTGAAGGGAAATCAAAGTACCTCATTGTTTCAGTGTGCAAACTGCAATTCAAACTATACTGTTCCTTCTGCTATCAGCCCCAATTTGCAGTAACACAGCTTTGTATATAAAAACATTTTTCATCCATGAAAGTTTGGTAACATCCTTTTCATATGGCCAACAAAGAAACTGAGGCACACAACGCTCAACGGGCTTTCAAGGACTGCAGCAAACAACAGGTCTTCAGACTCCATTCCAGATGGATCATGCTGCCTCCTGCCAAAACTCTCACTGACTCGAACAGAAACACAGTATGCCATTATTCACTTCACATGAAACATCGAAGGGTGAAAGAAGTGGGGAGATACTTTTCCCCATGGCTTTCTTAACTCCATACTCTACCCTCCTCTGACCTGAAGTTTTGGGCAACTCTGCCATGAAGCCTGCCTGGTATCCAACAAGGATGTGTATTTCTGTCCATTTTGATCCAAGAACTTTTAAGTTTTCACCAGCATAGTATTTTCTGTAATAAAAATATTACTGCAAACAAGAGATCTCAACAACCGGCAGGTTGAACTGAATGCAAAGTGACGAGGCATGCCAAAGTACATTCCCATTTGTGAATGGCATGCATATCCTGGATGGTTAGGAAGTGGACATGCAGATCTCCTGTGTCAGAACAAGCAGATCTCTCATTCATTGAGATTAAAAGAACCAGGAAAACTGACCAACAAGGTTTTCAGGTTAAGAGATTGCCCAGAGACTAGAATATCTGGAGATACCAACTGGTAAGTCAGGAGCTGCCCAAGGTACAGTAAGGTGGGAAAGAATTTCAGATACCGTTGTCCTATTATCTCCCATTGATGGGTTAGAAATAAGGTCATCCTTGGAGACCTCCTAAGTAAATAGAGCAAAACAGGCGCAAGAACACACGCGCTCTATGATGTGACATTCTGGAAGCACCTTTCTTGTGTGCCACAGAGGTCCAAGCTGCATCTCAGATCTGAGCGAAATCTTCACCAAAGCTTCACTGGGGACTTTACAACCCTGTGAATTCACTTTGAAGCACAGAGTTATCTAACTGGTACGGTTTAACCCTAACCCACAAACAATAACAGCACAGATGATGTGCTACAGGAGTTAGTTGAGCGAAGTTTCAGCTCTCAGAAGTCACTTCAATTTTGTCCTACTTTTTTGTTTTGGCTTTAATGAAAACAGGACTGTGTCCACTCTCCCTCTTTGCACAAAATACAGCTTGTCTTTAGGAGTGTTTGCCAGTATTCTGTATACCCAGGGCTCTTCAGTGGCTTTGCTGTTGCTTGCAAATAGGTCACTGGGTTTTGCATGAGGTGCTGAACAGTCAGTCACAATGCTTACAACCTTATGTGGCCTGAAAGGAAGCAGACTTATAGTCTATGCTTTTTGAAATAAAGCCAAGTACTACTGCACTGGAGTTACATGAGTTAACACTGTCTGTGTTCCTTTTAAATAGTCCTCAGCCATCCAACTGTACTTCTAGGTTTACTTCGGGCAAAAGCCATGATTTTGAACTTCAGACATGATTCCCTACTTAAGATTAACATACAAGAGTCTTGGTCCCTGCTACCATAAAAATCAAGAACACTGTTACCATTAACCTCAAAAGCTGGAAGGTCCATACTAGCTTGAAATCACATTTATAACATGCTCCGAGTTTCACTCTCGCAATACTTCCCAGTTCTAATACAGTTAATTTTATTTCAATAATGAAGTGCATCAGGAGCAGAAATTCCACACCTGTCTTAATAGCTATATCTGGACACACTTGATAGTCCTTAAAGTTTAATTGATCTAGCATACATTTATCTAGTCAGAAGACACCTTTTACAGATAATGTTTCTAAGAATTTTAAATCTGTGGATTTTCAGCTTGTGACAAACCAGAGGACGTTTTCATAATCTCAGAATCACTGGTCATTTCTGAAAATCTTGGTCCCTGTTTCATTAGATTACTCAATGAGTAGATGAATTTAAAACAAGCAACAAAATACTTATTTCTGTACACAATGTACAAACATTCTCCATGCAACACTCGTGCTTGATGATATACAGTCTGAAGAAAGAGTAATATCTGAATTTTCCCTTGCCTTTGTGTCCCTGTACCATTAGTGTGGAACACTAATCCATCTCCTTTCAGTGACATACAACATAGACTTTACAGATTATCTAATCTAATGAAGCAGTTCTCTTCTGGCTTGAGCTGGAGAAACTCCAGTGACTTCAGAGCCTGACTATGCTAGCGAGGGGGTCTGGCTCCACTTCAGGTTCTTGAATCGTTTGCAAAGGATCACTTATTTAACTTCACTATTTTCCTTATAACAATGCGGTGAGGGATCAGGTTCCACAAACTGGTAGCAGCTCCCAGAGTTTCACACTTGGGTCAATGCAATTCATGCTGTCCAACAGTATCAGCTGCTAAAGGGACACCAGTGCTTTCACAACTTTTGGTTTTTGTTTTCACCTAGACAGTGGGTGTTGGCCAGATTTACCAAAATCTGTAAGTCTGCAACTTGGCTGAATTATAATAAAGTCTCTTCGAAATGGTTTGGGCTCATTAGCAAAAAGATCAAGGCTAACTGGAAAAATCCACTGATTTTAGAAAGGAAACGTGAGCAGTGACCTAAGCTCAATACAAGTGCCTTATCATTGCTGCTGTCACTGGTCCAACAGACCAAGCAGAATAAGCAGCTAGTTGCTTGAGCTATGTGAAAGCAGTTTTCAAGTTACTCAAACTTCTGCTGGCGATGTCCTCACAACACTGACAGCCCCATAAAAGGAGAGGACCTCATACCCTCAATTGCTTACGAGGGACTACAACGAGAGTTAACAGAAAAGCACACCAAGGCCAAAAATTACTTCACAGACAGACACGCTTTTTTCAGGCTCCCAGACATGGTCTCTTTATACAGCTAGACAGTTGAGTCGAGACTGCAAACACGATTAGTGTGATTAGTGCATACAGCTTTTAGTCTACCTGTTTACACTTCTCTTCCAAGTTTCCTTCACCGGGCCCTGAGGAAGCTGTAGTTGTCCTAGCTGGCAAATCCTCACCCACCCAACTATGCATGGTCTGGGTTTGACAAACAGGAAAGTTCATATTATTTAGAGAAAGCGCAGATTTCAACTAAATCCTCTAAACAGTACACATGTTATCTTTTTGCAGAAGAGTTTGAATCAGTTGCTTGCTTAATTTCAAGTAACAAAAAGCATTTGTATTCAATTTACCCAGAAGAGCATTCTTTTCAGCAGAGGGCAGCACTGGCTCAAAATTAAATTCAGCCACAATTCTTCGGCTCACAGATCACTGCTTAGCTCTCCTACAAAACTTTGCTTTGGCAACCTCCTGATGGCCTCCATAATCACTTGAAAACCTCTGTTGAAAGCTTCGGCAGTCATATACTGAGATAGCACTTACATCTGGCCAGCCAGGAGTAAGGGAATAGGTGTTTGCATCTGCCTGCACCTATCCTCACAGATGCCTCCAAGAACTTTGCAAACTCCTGACTCCAGTCCAGGCATCAGTCTGATAGACCACCACCATCTACAAACACCTTTTATCATGTGATCGGTCTGGGGAAGATCCATACTAACATCTACCCACTTTTGACAAACATGATCGTACTCTGTATGCATCATTTGTTTCACCATCCAGCCTATGGAAAATGTGGTTTTAACCACCTAAGGCACACTGGAATAGAGAAGCTCGCTCGCTCGCTCTCTCCTGTCACTTTGAATTATACTAAACTGCAGATCAAATACAGATCTACTGAGATCGAGAGGCAGCAGTGACACATCAGGCAGCTTGTATTAGCACACATTGGCATAAGGCAATGCTTCGATTCTCCGATGAGCGTAGTTGGCGTTAAGTGAGTTAGTTCACATCTGAGAGCGTCTGCAGGTTCTAAAGAAGTGTTATTTAAGAGTATTTTCCAGCAGACAATTAAGTGTTAGCTGGCATTAAGCTAACAAACTATCTACCAATCCAAATCTCCTGCTTGTTCCTTTTTTGGGTATAGAATCAGATGAGTACGGACACCCACATTACTGATACTGTAATATGAAACGCAACGGCTTAATCAGTTCATACATAATCCAAGCATGCTAGCTTGAGCACAAGTTTTTTGACACAGTTTTCCCAAAAGACTTCTATTAGAATATGCTGTTTACGTCCACATCCTGAAAAGGAAGAATTTGTTTAACAGATTCAAATACAGAATTTACGTACAGATTAAATCCACATTGCTATTGTGTTTTATACAGCACACACTTAACATATCATGAAAGGCTTTTATAAGTCATCGATGGTTGCATTACAAGTGTCAAAGGCATCTCAAACAAGCGCCAGTGAAAACTATGCAGCACTGAACCATCGCATATTCGGATTACTGTCCTGTAATGGACTAGGACTTCTTGTTCATGCCGTTGTTTTGTGACCTGGGCACAGCAAAGACTATGGCAAAAATGTTCATTATTTCTGGAGCGCCAGATGTTACCCCAGAAGTCAGGCTGATGAAGGCCACTCTGAGTAACTTTGCTCCTTACAAAATGACATTTGTTGCAAAAACAGGTTTCAGGACTAGAAACAAAGGTCACATTTCATTAACAACTGAGAAACCTTTATTACAAACCTGGCATGATTTAAGTCTGAATTCTGAGGGAGAGGTTCCCACATATAAGCTAAGAAAGAAGAAAAGCTACTGAAGTAAGACGGTTTGTAGTGAAACATGCACTTTAATCTGCACTGAGTTTCAAAATGCTAGAATAAGTATGGCAGACTTATCCATCACAGTGCAGAGAAAACAGCTTATGGTCTATTGGATGGCTTCACAATGTATCATGTAAATACCTCCTCTAATCTTGATTTTCATAACAGATAAGACACCTATACCTATGTAGGTGTGGTGTATGTATTTATATAAATGGCATGTACCCACAAACACATTATGCACAGACACATAATATGAGTATACACACGCTGTAAAGCAATTCCTTCTTATCTCATATTATCATGCACTAGCTCTTACTGTTTCAAGCAAACTGAGAAAATGTGCTTATATTACAAATTGCTTTCAACTCAAAGGATACTAGAAGACTGTATAAAGTGAAGAGACTAATTTTAAGAAAATCTACCCCAGCACCATGTTTCCAAGAAGCATGTGATGATTTTCTGGCCGCTAACATTGAGAAAAGCCATTTTCCTTACACTGCGTACACTAAAAATATTTGGGCTCTCATAGCTCCCTAGCATCAAATTCAAAACAAATAGAAAATGACAGCTACTATTTTGGAAACACAGCTAGGACACAGAGATCCTTTTTGTTCTAATATCATTAAATCAAGTAAACAATGAAGTCTACCAGGTGCCACTTTTGATGTACTACACTTTTTCCTAACACTGACTATGTTTAAATGTCTGAAAGGAGTTCCACTGTGCATTTAGGCCAAGTTTGACTTCTTTAGGAATATCCCATAGTCCATAAGCCTGAAATTCAATACTAAAGCCTGGTTCTCTGGTAACTTTTCTCTTCAATGAGTCCATGAGACACACAAATCTGGCATAGGAATACGGCAAGAAAGGCAAGGGCCTGAGAACGGGGAATATTAAAACAATTTGCCATTCAAAAGCATTTCTGCAAACATCCTCTTTGCCACTGCTACTGTAACAGGCCATGACCGACAGTGTCTATTGCTCAACACAAGTAAAGATGAATGATGCCATTTCAGCTCACTACAAGTCTTTGGGAGTGCTTTTACAGTAAAACTTCTGTCCTAGAGTTGTTCAACTCAGCCTGATGCTAGATGGAAAATTAAAGCTCCAGGATAGATTTTAGAGGTCTCACGGCATCACATTGCCAAGGAGCCAAGTTTCATTTCCTTAGCAGTGTTTGCTTTTCTGTCTATCACCGGTCCTCGCCTACAGACATCACAACAATACTCTATCCAAACTTGCTCTGGGCTTTATTGACAGATATGATTTCCTTGTCAAAGTGACAACAACCATATTTCTCAAGAAATGACACCTAGGACTACTCGTTAAAGAAGTAACTACATCTTCATTGGCTGTTTGAGCATATGAAGAATTTCTCTTTCTCTCTGAAATCTTCCTCATCTTCCAGTATAATTCAGAAACAGTTTCCCAATCAGTTTTAGGAAAAAATCTGATCCCAAACCTGCTTTCATTGGACACCTCTAGACTTCACCTGCAAACCAGTGGTGCCAATCCAAGGAGGGCCATACCCCTTGTAGTCTGAGGGAGACTTCATCTTCATGAAAATCACAGTAATACAAGCATCCTTCTGGACTTTTTGATTCATTGCAGTGGTTCTAGTTTCTTACCAAGACCCATCCACTGCCTGTATTCAAGGGTAGCTTGGCCAAACTCAGTAATGACTGGGACAGTTGAAAGAAAAAGTTTTCCCAGTTACATAAGTGGAAGGCAGAACATGATATACATGTGACATAAGGCTGCCCATACTGTCTAAAAATGCATTCAGGCTTGTAAAATAAAACTGCTGCAGTAATGTTTCATCAACAAAGAAGTCAGTCAGGATATCTGGCACAAAGGAAAGATAACTTCTTCCCTGAGATTAGTAGTCCAAATGATGATTAGGCAATACAGATCTTGTTACTTATCGTTAGGACCAGAGCTTGGCTGACTAACAAGATTGTAGGCAGTGTCACTGGCCCTTCACCTCAGAAGGCCTTGTTCCTCTTCAGCCTGTACAAGCTCGTCCTAAACGCTAAGATCCTGCGTGCCCTCACAGACTCCACCCCCTCAGATGCTGAGCAGTCATGTTTAATGAAAGTTTCCATTCACCCAAGCCTTGGACAGGAGGCTTCCTTAGGCTTTGTCCAGATTCAAATCAGAAGACTCATTCTAATTTCCATTCTCAAACTGATGGCTCTTTTCCAAGATCAAAGTATTTTCCCACAGAGCCCAAGCCTGTCATCCAAATTCAATAAGCACTTTACCTACGTAAGGATTGCACAATAACTTTGCTGGCAATATTGGTGATAACATGGTGAAGTTACTGACTTAATGTCCTCAGACCAGTCATCACTGTATTCGCATTGCCATTGTGTTACTTTTCTGTATGGTAATTGACTGGCTTTTGTAAAATTATTTCATGATCTTAAATATTTTCCAGAGAAAAATCAGAATTAATGCCCTGTTACGGAGAGGAATAAACCAAGGCAGAGGGAAGTTAAGTGCATCACACAAGGTTAGACGTTACTGCAATCAAAATTAGAGCTCAGTGATCTGAAATCCTGATTTCTGCCCTGACCATTGATATGCTCTGCTTGGTGGAAAAAGTAGCAAGCTGGCTGTATGTGCAGAAATTACCAACAGGTCCTCTCCTTGCACTGAACCCATCCAGGTATCCACAGTGCTGCATGATCTGTTCCTATGCAACGGCTTTTGTTCAGCATGGAGGACAAATGCCTTTCACCTTTCTTCTAGCACTGCTTGCAGGAAGCAAATCTTAACTTGAATGCAGGGTAAACACCCGTAAGTATTAACAGTCTTTAAAACAAGACAAATATTTACCTGTAACACACTGCAAATCACCTTATTTTAAACATAAAACTTGACAGTAATTTTGACCGTACATAGTTCACGGCTACTGTCAGCAGCTCAAATGGTTTCTGCCCTGAGAGGGAATCATGACATTTTGTCAATGATGTTCTGTAATATCAACTGTATGTTCCTCAAAGTACATCATGTTTTTATTGTGGCAATAGAGCTTATGTTTACCTACAGATATCATTCCATACAAGACTATAACGTGGTTTATGCAAAATAATTTCCTTTGACTAAGTTTCTTTCTAATTTCACTAGCTATAAAACACGATCTGCAGTTCAAGTCAGGTGTCAGACAGCTTCAGTGTGCTCATTAAGTGTGCTTAAGCAGTTATCGTAACAATATGCAAAGTTTATTAATAAAGCTGTATCATTCAGTTTGAAAAAAGTTTTTGGATTAAATTACACTTTTTGTTCTACTTTTCTCCAGTGCCTTAACGCTACGGGGCTGGGATCTCCATGTCTATCACACATAGTGGAATAGTAGTAGTAGTAATGGACAGGTGATCACTAATAAAAGGATAATCTCACTATTGACTGAACATATAATCCATTTCTTGAACAGACCCCTTGATTGCTACCACAGGATCAGATCTGCATGACTAATTGCCATGTGCACATAGCAGCCACATGCTTTCCCCACTGACAGAGGTCATTTATATACTTCACCACCAGCACAACCAAGCTTGTTCTACCTCTATCTGCTCAAAGCTAAAATCTAGACAGAACAGCACAGCCACCACACACACAGATGCTACTTGCATTAAGGTAGCATTGAGTAACTCAGTCTGGGTGAGAACCACAGTGGCTGCAGGACTGCATTTCGTGCGGGAAAGAGGCCCTGCCTCCATGAGTAGTCGAGCACCAGCATGGCTGTTCCATCAAGTCAGCTGCAGTAGTATACATGGACTGGATATTGCCAGCCAAGACTGCTCAGTAGCAAAAAAACACTCCTCAGTGGTCTCAAATCCAGATTCTATTAAAAAATTACCTTATTTTGCACTTTTTACAGGCCTTTTGTAGCACATCATTTGAGGACTGAACTGATTCTTCTCCTTCTCCCCCATAACCTCAACTGCCATCTCCATTTTTAGGTTGTGACAATGTTTACGATGCACAGTCTGCTTTGCACTTGGAAAACCTCACATCTTGAAGGGCACCGTAACACCTTTCATGAGGGCAGCATGTTCTGATGCTTAAATGAATCATCTTGATATAAAAAAGTCACTTTATTTTCCAAGTTACAGTCTCCAAAAAAGGAGGACAATTTTTTAACTGCATTCTTCAGAACATTTCACCTGTCTGGGTTGGCCCTTGATAATCCAGTTCGTTACTGCATAATGAATTTATTAGTCTGTTAACTACAGTCCTGACAGAGATAATGGCCAATGATTGCTTATAAACCCTTTGCTGCAGTGTTTCTTATAAAGCCTGTGGTTTGTACTATGTTCTTAATAAAATCATAGTACAGCAACGGTATGAGGAAATAAAGATCACCTGGGCGTTCATCTTTAGTAGCCTAAGTTGGCTTAACTGTGTAATAATTTATTTGAAAGCTACAAGCATCAGAAGCAAATCCAAGTCACATGTAGGTTTAATAAAAAGAATTTAGATACAGTAATCTCGTCAGCCCCAAGGCACTTGCCCAGGTACTGCTCAGGTGGAGTTTGCTGGAAGTTTTGCCAGAGCTCTGCAAGCCTTTCAATCAACACCCACTCCCCACATCCCACAGCTTCACAGCAAACAGCCAGTTTTTTCAGTTGCTGCAGATACTCTTCACTCAATTTTGCATGCAGCAATGACGACCCCTAATGGTGGAAATATTTCTTCTGCTGACCAATACGCAGAGATTTTGCTTTTCGATGTCTATTTCTACTTATATTAATTACAACTCCCTCTCGTAGACCACCAGCAGAGTAAACTGCTTGAAGTTTACTTGAACTGTAACAGGGAAAGCAGCTTCTTTGCCTGTTTAATTCTTTCTGACTTTGGACATGGAAGCATCAAAATGGAAACACATATTCCAGATCTAAACCCAGGATTTAGTCAGTCTTTTTTTCTGAGGTAGACTGTCTTGCAGAAGCAAATTTCAGTCACCCTGGTGTGAACAATCCCTGCAAAAAGTCTTCAGAAAAGAGGATGAGACATTTTTCTCTAGATGCAATCAGCTGTATGCTACAAAGCAAACAGCACGCACCCAAAAAGCTTCTTTGAAGCCTTATGTCAGCTATCAGATAATGCTGCAGTTGCAGCACCTTTGGAAACCAGTGATCTTTTCCATCAGAACCAAATAATCACTAGTAACAAAAATAATTTGCTTATTTCCAACATTACAAAATAATATGCTATTCTAGTATTAATTCAACTTTTTAAGTGCATGCAGAGTGTAAAAATCTCATACCATTTTTACATTCAGAAATGCTTAAAGTTGGTTTGTTTTTTGTTTTTTGTTTTTTTTTTTTAAATCCAAGTACATCTCAAAGCCTTTAACTCCTACTGGAATCTATTTCTACATCCGGGCTGGGAAGAGGAAGTAATTTTAAACTGTGTCACAGATGCCAGGTACATAAAACTAAGTCTCACTTTTCTCTTGGGAGAGATGAGTATCACTATCTGCCCCATTTTAGCTTGCCTGACACTTGCATCTAGAGCAAGATAAAGAACAAGGTAACTGTATTACCCAGACCTGACCTAAATGTGTCAGTTTTTTCCAGGTTGAGATAAACACACAGCTCTTAAAAGAAAAGAGTTGAGAGCCCCTGGCAGCTTACTGATTTGTTTACTTTCTTTTAACAATATTATAACACAGAAGTTGTGCTAGATTTCATTCTACAAGACATAGAGCCTTCATCTAAATAAATGAAAACCTAGAGATATTTCCAGACTCTCAAGAAAAAGCACATTTTTAAACTATGATCTCTTTTTGCATAGTAATAGCAGTTAAAAGTCACACGGCTAAATACCTACCAGAAATAAAAAATATCAAGACGTGCTACAGAAACATGTGTTTACTGACCTGGCAATATAGTTTGGATAATAAGGTATGCAAAATCCAATTTTTAAAATTAGAATCTAATCACCGAATTTTTCATTACCTTTATGACCATTTTTTGTTGGTGGTTTGTTTGTTTTTTTTTTTTCCTTAAGAAAAACAATAATTACTGCAAATACTTCATCATCCTGGCTTACCTTTCTCACATCTGAGCTCTTTGGTTCTGTTGTCCAAGTTATAATTCTAGATACAGCAAGTCTTGTCTCACTGGAGTTCACAAAGTCTGTTGGATCCATCTGTCTTGCCAAGGACTCGATATACTTCAAGATAGCAACTTTCACCTGAGAGGTGAAAAGGGATTTGTTATGCTCCTGAGCTGGCAAAGATGGATTTACCCCATAATAAACAGACACCATTACAGATTGACAAGACTTATGTCACACAGGGGATAAAAAAGTATCCCTGAGACACGTCTCTCTGTCATCTTTCAAAAATCAGGAGCAACGTTCTACCCAGGATAAATTTTGTGTAGTAGGAGTCTGGAATGGTATATCAGAACTGGCATGAAACACACAGGTCTGCTTTTGCGTTTGCCCAAGCAAATCAGTATTGCACCACGCTGTTTCCACCAGCAGTTATTGTTCCAGATGTGAAACCATAGCGTTTGGGTCTCAAACCAAATGCCTGATACCAGATACTCAAAAGGTCCAAAATTTGAGAGACTGATGAAAGAACACTTGAGTTATTTGGCATCCTGTATATTCCTGTCTCTGGAAGATAGATGTGTATGAATTCCAGAGTTTACACT
This sequence comes from Leptosomus discolor, assembly GCF_034619465.1. NCBI lineage: Eukaryota > Metazoa > Chordata > Aves > Leptosomiformes > Leptosomidae > Leptosomus > Leptosomus discolor. The sequence goes on along the minus strand of NC_141395.1, from coordinate 13,576,111 downwards.
GTTCCTATTGCCTTGAAACAGCAATCTCCTGAAATACATTCTGCACAACAGTATCCCTTTGGGAGGATTCAGTAACAGAGCGCTCTGATGTTTTTTTTCTCCAAACCCTACACGTGCTACATCTGACCTGTGCAACAAGCACTTGTTAAGGTGTGCCTAGGGTCTCAGCTTCCCAGATGTTCAGACAGGGTCTGGTCCCTTCTGTCCTGCACGGCCAGGTCTTCTTCCCACCAAAACCAGGGTAAAGAGGAATTTTCCAAGTCTAAACTTTAATATGTTCCAGTGTGCTTAAAGCCCAAGTCTTACTGACTTGTGATGAGCTATAGGGCCCTATTGTAAAGATACTTAGATTTATTAAAATGGAGAACGAGAGAGTTAATCGAAGTTGCTGATATAATTTCTGTATCACGCAGGTACTTACAAATTAGTTATCTTATCAGGAGTTCTATGCTTTCTGGTATGCCTGACATGGCAAGCTAAGACAACCATACCGATATACTTTAGTGAAAAGGCTTTTGGTACTGACCTTCAGGTTTGGTGTTTGGGTCTGATCCACAATAAACCTCATCAAAATGTTAAATTGTTGATCAAATGGGAAAGAATCTCTGTCCAAAGAAAACAAAGGCAAAAACGTAATGCAACGTAAATTGTCATGATTAGATTAACTCAATAAATTAAAGCTTGCACAACAGATTTCAACACTTACCATGCTCCTCCTCTTAACTTTACCATCAACCACAGAAACTCGAGGTCTAAGGATTAACTAATTACTGATTTAATACTCCTCCACAGAGGAAAACTGCTAAATCAATACCTTTATACACTGTTACTCTATCTGCTTTCTGTACACTTGCCCAGCTTCTGGCACACCTGTCCATTCCTTCTTCATTTCAGGCTGTGCTTTGTTCCCTTATCTCTGGTACCAGCCTGGCTTATCTTGTCCTTCGAATTTATATCTGGTTTTGCCTTCTCACCTCTCTTTCCCCCACTCTGGTCTATTTTCTCCTAGATTACTACTATTTTTTTTTTTTTTTTAAATTATCCTATTTCCAGGATGAGCTGAACTTTATTGTAACAATGGCCTGTGATGGACATCCTTAGAAAAGGATACGGACCATGGAATTGGCGGGCACATTCAAGGTCTTATCCTGATATTACTGTTATTTGCTGTTTGAACAACATGAAAGATGCTCCAAACTTTGTGGTACAGCACCATTCATATTCTAAAAATGGCAAATGGCAAACACTTTTTTTTTTTTTTCAAATCAATCAAAAAGAAAATTAGTATCTAAGCACAGTACACTAAAAAAACAGATTATCAAAATGAATCAGTTACACATTTTAAATGTTGTGCTTTAAAGTTATCTGTTTAGAAAAGAGACAGGCCTTTTTAATTCAATGCTTGAAATATTGTGACATAACTTTGTTCTCCTTTATTCTGGTATTCATTAAGACTGAACCCTCAAAATATACGGCACTGCTGGTTTCTAAAATGTTCATCAGATGCCTCCCTGTAATCCTGCAAAAACCTCCGTAACATTTGCCAACTGAGTACTCTACCTGGTGACATCCAGAGCTTTTTGAACTTTCGCCTGCACAGACCCCAGCAAATCTGCTCCCATTTTCTTCAGCAACTGGGTCAGGAGAACAAAAAGCCAATCCTGCAAGTCATCTTTATGAATGATGATGAAATCAACCAGTGTTTCCAGAAACATGCTGAAGACCTATAAACAAAATAAGTGTCACTAAAAGGACTAAGATTCTTTAAATAAAAATAATCACAGGGAAGGGGATTACAATCGGAGTTTCAGGATGATTTTGTTATAGACATTTCAATGAACTATTTTAGTGACTACATTGCTCTGAAAAAAAATAATCAGACAAGACATGCCTAAAATGTGTCATATTAAAATACCACATGAAACAAATGAAGGAAGGGGGTAGAATACACTTACTCTCTGTTGTCAGTTCCACAGCAAAGCAGGCCATGCAACAACAAAAATTACTCGTTAGCACACATAGTGATCAAGGCTGGTTGTTCAGATGCAGATTGTCAACAGATAAAAGATACATTCATTGAAAGTTTACATTTTCTTAAAACACAATCTTTTCTCAGTGGATTTACTTAAAATATTATATAGTTTGGATCAGATCCAGTCTCCTCAGTCATGAAAGTAACACATTTATATATGTTTATATGTAACAAAGTTTACATATGTTTAACACCACAGCTAACAAGTTGGTAATTCTATAAAAGCAGTGCAGATGACAGAACATCGCTGTCACAGAGGATATACTTGAGTCCAGTGTGCAATAAACCCTCACCTTACTCAGAAATTGGAAATATTTTGCAAACGAACAGCTACACCTTCACCCTTTCCACCGCACATGCTGAATCTTTGAGAACCAAAACATTAAGACCTTACAGGTAGGAACTGCCACACTCAGCAAGGCCTGTGGGACAGCTGGTCCAGATTATAATTAACAGCCAAAAACGCACACTTTGAGCAAGACTTGTGACAGGCAAGCATGCCTGCCCAGGGGATTTCCACCTGACAACTGTTTATTAAAACTGGTTTACCAAGCAGTCTGAAGTACAAATATTTATACAACTTATTCTTTCTCAAACTGTTTCTTAACCCAACAGCAGATGTTTTTACCATGCCATTACTGGTTGCCCTCAATCAGCAAGTCTCCTCAGGAAAGGGCATGACACTCCCTTTTCCTCTCTCCCTGCTCCTGCTTACCTGTCGACGTAAGACCACTGGGTCTGAACGTGCCTGTGGGCCCAACCTCCCCATTCCCCAGCCTTCTCCTTCCTAAGAGATGCCTGTAAATTCGTGCCACAGCCTTTAACTTCCAAAGTCAGTGTTATAAATAAGGCAAAGTGGTTATACTGAAGATTTTAATTATGAGATCCAGAACAGCACCTTGGGGAGACCCCATACCGCTCCTAGATGTATACAATACACAAACCCCAGTAACCATGATGCTGAGCTACAGCTCATTACCCTTCATGGATCTCACTCTACAGTGTATCACCAAGCCAACCCCTAGAGAAAAACAGATAAAACTGAACTTCTTGCTCTGGGAGCTGACATCTGAAAGGCATTAGGCTGCTACTCGGGAAGCACGGAGCAACCAGTTCCTAGCAACATAAGAGAGACTGAGCCACATCCCTTCATTGTAAAACAGATAAAAACCAAAAAGATTTATAAATGCTAGTTTCCCCGGCAGATGGTAAGGGCAGAAATACAAAACATTAATCTTGGAACAGTGTCAGATGTGCACACATGGTAATGTAAGAGAACAAGCCAAGCTTTTCTGATCTTACCTTGCTGTGAGGGTCAGCAAACATGCGTGTAAATATTTCACATAGCCTTTTTAACTCGACTCGGCTAAAATACATAAATAAAACATAGTATTAATGCTAAAGTTTTAGGTGCAGCAAAAAAGCTAATAAATATTAACAGTTGAAAGATCTAACCTTCTTTATTTAAATGTTACTTAAGTCACACTTCTGAAAACTCTGTGTCAAGGCAAAGCCTTAACTGGCATCCAGTTTAGCTGCTGGGATCACCAGTCCTACATTAAGAAATCTAATAATCGGGGTTTTTTTTAAATTCATAAGCTGGACACTTGTATTTTCTGCTGCTTCTATTTTCTTCTATGTTCTGTATTGAAGAAGACAACTTGAAATATGCACATTCGGGAGGTATTTACTGCTGACTCACTGAAAATGGGTCTTTTGCCCCTTAGGAATAGGCTTCTCAAGTCTCTTTTTGTCAGGGAATTCAAATTTTCAAGTAAAAATCAGAACTTTCATGCTGTTTGGGTATATACTAATCTGCTTCACCAAAATCAGTCTAGAATCATACAGTATTAACAGATACCAGAACTGACTCCAAAGTTTGAGAGCAGGTACATTGAGGAGACAAATATATAGAAATGGAAGACAGATTAACAAGTGGGCAACCTAGTAAGTCGTAAGATAATTGAATCAAGGCACAATCTAAATCCCTATTAGGAAGAGATTATGAGGTGCTCAGTAATGCTTTTTTTATGCTGGGGAAAAAAAGACTGATGTATAGGTCCCTTTCATAAAATACTGAGTTTGAGTTAAATGCAGAACTGTTTGGTGCCAAAGCTCTTATTTGCAATGTATTGAAACTACAAGTCTTAAGTCTTCCTGCAAGGCAAACTGCCAAAGAATGCAGAAGTTTTCCTTGTTTACTGTTCAAACAAAAACAGGGCAAGACAGTTAAGTAACATTTCCTGCATACTATGGATGCAGTTAGATATTTTTCATAATTACTATGAAACCAGAGCAACTAGAGAAATGCACATGGATAGCTCAGAGAACAGCCAATCAGGTCTTGACTACAAGTGCCTTCTTTCCAGAAAGACATTAATTCTACAGTCCACCAACACATCTCTTTCGCTCTCTCAAAATAAGCTTCAAAGAATAGGCCAGAACATGCTAGTAGTCTACAGCTATTTTATGTTAGCTTGTTTGTAAGTAACACACCATGCTGGTTTTTGCTGGGATAGAGTCAATTTTCTCCACAGTAGCTGGCAGGCGGCTGTGTTTTGGATTTGTGCTGGAAAGAGTGTTGGTAACACAGGGATGTTTTAGTTATGCCTGAGCAGTGCTTACACACAGTCAAGGCCTTTTCTGTTCCTCACCCCACCCCACCAGCAAGTAGGCTGGGGGTGCACAAGAAGTTGGGAGGGGACACAGCTGGGACAGCTGACCCCAACTGACCAAAGGGATATCCCACACCACGTGACATCTTGCTCAGCATATACAGCTGGAGGAAGAAGGAAGGCGGGATGTTCAGCATGATGGCGTTTGTCTTCCCAAGTAACCGTTATGCATGATGGAGCCCTGCTTTCCTGGAGATGGCTGAGCACCTGCCTGCCTCTGGGAAGTGGTGAATGAATTCCTTGTTTTGCTTTGCTTGTGTGCGTGGCTTTTGCGTTACCTATTAAACTGTCTTTAGCTCAACCCACAAGTTTTCTCACTTTCACTCTTCCAGTTCTCTTCCTCACCCCACCAGGGGGGAGCGAGTAGCTGTGTGGGGCTTAATTGCCAGCTGGGGTTAAACCACAACACAAGACTTTTTTTTTTCCCCAAAAAATAAACCTATGCATGAAAGGCTCATCAAATTTTAAGAGGGCAGGAAAACAATGGTCTTAAGAGTTTGATGCAGAGGAAAAAGTCTTTGTAACACCACAGCAAGCTGTCAGCTTCATTCAGGATGAGACTGCACAGTCTCAAAATGACTACAATGCTCTCCTGACTTCATAGAGATTGTAGCTCTCCAAATGAACCCTTATTTATTACCCTAATGAATTTTCTTTCTGGGCAAAGGTTACATGAAGACAGCAAGTATAAGCATGTCTCTTTGTAAAAGCTCATGGACCTGAGGTAACAATGCAAGTAGTACACTGAAACAGGCAGTGGGAGAACATTTCCTTAAGGGACTTGTTGGCCTTATTTTATTTAGATGACCTTATGGGGATTCCTTAGAGAACTAGGCCAAAGGAGGAGGTATAAAACAAAGAGGATAGGTGAGCACCATACCACTTTGCATTCACATCTTTCTGGATATGCAAATCCCAGCCAATATAGGAGCAGCTACCTTTCAGTTCGGACTACTAAAGAAAACCTAGCCACATCACTGCCTTTTATTAAACTTGTTACACCACAACAGAAGATATCAGGTTTAATTAAAAGACAGACAGACTTGCCCCTTGTACTAATGACCTTGATGATGTTCTGCAAGATGCCGTGGGAACAAACAGGATGATAAAATCTAATCACTAGAACAAGCGCCAGATCAACCCTAAACCAAGGAGGAAGCAGACCAAGAGCAAACCAAAATGAAATATAATCTAGAGAATTAAAACCAGTATCAAATTAAAAAATTACTCTGCAGGGGTGCAGTTTCTGGGACAGGTTTATAAATTATTCAGGATCAAAAGCTAAGAAAACTTGCTAGCTTGAGGGACTAGCAACAGCAGTAAAGTTCAAACACTGCAACCAGCAGGGTTGAAAACAATAGTTTAATTCTACCAGTATTTCTGCTAAGAGCTATTGATCTGGATAAACAGCCCATCACCCAGCCTTCTCAGCATTTCCTCCCTTGGAACTATCTCCAACAGCACTCAAAACCTTGGTTATAATCCTCACACACCTTTGAGGCAAAAATCAAAGTCTCAGCCAACTTTTTTCATACAAATATATGAGGTGCCACAGTTTTTCCAGACAGTTCACTAAAATAAAGGCAGCATACATGTGGGAAGCATCTTTTAAAAGACTCATAAATAGACCACACGAAAAAGCATCTCTGATCTAGAAACTCCAACTACCCATATTAAAAACCTGTAGCACTTCCCACTTAAGGCCTGTACCATATCACGTGAAGTGCTAGAATGTTTCTATGATGGCAAGAGAACAACCTTTCTGAGCCTGCTTTCAGTATATTTTCATTCAGCCTGTTAACATGAACCATCAAATATTTTCAGCCAGCACGAAGGCCTTTTAAAACAGAAACAATTGCGCAAATCTACGTAGGCAAGCTATAAACCATACAGCACCACTTATAAACTTGGTCATAATTTAAGTACATAATATTCGTAACAGGAAAATAAAAACGTTGTAGCTATTCATGAATGTTATCTTCAAAGGATCCAACAGATAAACGGATTGTTTCCAAATACTGTCACCATAAACGAAGGGTGAAAAGCCTATGGCCTAAGAGCCAGTTGGCTTTAGTTAACATGACCTGTGGTCATATGAAGTTTCCACATGACTATTGGGTAATTCTAAGACCTGTTTTAATGTGTGACATTGCCAAAGGTGTTTGAAGGGTTTACGTGGCTTTCAACAAGGGAAAAAGATCTGCCTCTCCTACCATAAGTAAAGTTTCAGAGTTGGTACACCTACTTCATTGCCCTGAGAAGCTTCCCTCTACATTATGAACTACACCACTTATAGGAGACTCAAGTTTCTGAGATCAGATTTTCCAAGACTTACAAATAATATCTGTAATTACACCTAACACAGCCTTCATAAAGAGTCAAAGTATACCCAACATACTGAAAGCGTCGTCTGACGTCATCTTTGAAACACCCACACCCTGAGACATTTTAGAATAAGCAGTGAGTGTCTGCTTCACCAACTAAATGGCTGGGGAAACAAAAAATTGAAGGTTCAAACAGAATAATGTAAAAATGGTACCACCCTTTGAGTGCATTTACAGTATAGTCATTGTGGGAGATCTCACTGTGTTGCAACAAGCACCTACCATTGGAGGTCTTCATGAGACACAGCAAAGCTATGAGAAGACAGCATGCTTACCCAAGTCCTTTTTACATTACTGCTACAAATTTAACACAAATTATACCAATAACATAGCAGAAATTTTTCCAAAAGCAACTAAAGTGCCACATTGTGGAGACAAAGCCTTCACAGCTGCGAAAGACACGATCTGTCTCCATAAGGCAGGTACATATTACTGACTGCTGACTATAGCCATCTCTCATGAATGACCGACACTATAAAACTATCAAGGTCACCTCAGTGTCCGCTGGCTTTTCAGTAAGTTCTGAAGACCTATGAGCCCCTCTTTCCTTTCAGACCAGTTGGAGCTGGCACAATGGTTCAGGACCTCAGCCACATCTTCAGTCTGCCGCAGGTAGTGTGGAATGCCCCCATTCCTGGAACCATAGGAGCGCTCAGAGCAAGCACTTGATGCATCACTGTTAGCATCATCATCGGAGTACATCCCATAGGGTTCATATCTTCTTCTCACTGGCTTTTTCTGGAAAAGGGGAAACTCAGACTTAGTAACTTTATATATAGTTACATCAATGCCAAAAGAAAAACATTCTATCCGTAATCACTAAAAGACTAATGCTATTGTTATAGTGACATAGGTGTTTTTAAAACGTCACCAAGCACTGCCTGCTTACCTCTCACAGTAGAGCAAGACAGATCCCATTAACTTCAATGAGACTACCCAAGAGACTAAGGGGAGCAGGGCCTGCCTTCCCCAACATGAAAGCGGGATACTCATGCCCAGTGGAATTAGCTACTGGTAATGGTATCGTATGCTGGTTTATTGTCAATAATGGTCAGTTCCATTGTTACAGACTCTATGATGACACCACCTCTACTTCAAGAAAAAAAATAAAGATAAGGAAGAAAGAGCTGAAGGCATCTGTGCTGGCATGCACAGTCACTTTGATATTGATAATGAAGTGACTCTAGAAACGCACTGGGATATAGGAGATGACAATTTCTCTGTTAGTTTGGGCTAGGATTTTTCCAGTGGCTGCTAAGGGAGTTGAGTACCCCATCCCACTCATTTCCATAGCATGACATTAGAAGACCTGATTCCCTTAGGTACATCTTTGACACCCTCGATCCTTACAGAAGGGATATTAGAATAATTATGGTAGCAAAACGAATTGTATGCTATACTACAGAACAAACTCTTAAATGAAGCTTAACAGAACAGGATTAATAAGACAACATATCAGAAAAAGATCATCTATATTCTCAAGTGTTTGGTACAGAATTCCTTCCAGTGTCCAGTCCTGCAGTTCTTGGACTTGTAAAGCCAGCAGAGTTTTGCTTCCACTAGGACTGCAGGATTGAAGCGTAGAAATTAACTCAAGTGCAGTATCATGGGTGTTAGCAACAGGGTGGGGAAAGTTGGAAAGTAGAAATAAAAAGTCAAGAAAGCACTAGTACCTTGCTCCTGGAGTCTCCTAACAGCTGTAGGCAGGAAAATATTGAAGGGTGGGAAAAAGCATAGAGAATTATGTCAGAAGCTTATGTAGGGTTTGTTTTTGCAACAAAAACGTATAGCAAATGTGTCTTAGCAAATTAAAAAAAACACAGTTTACGCAAAATAAAAGCGGGTATAATAACGCCTGGCTATCTTCTAACTGTCGCACTACTTGCACAGCCTGCAATTTCCATTAGGGAGCTTGGAAGTAAGATTATCTTTTAAGTTTTTTTAATGACATCTATATACAGCACCTCTTTGCATACTTTTCAGAAACACTGCTCTGGAAGATATCAGAGGTTTTGGTGATGATTTATCTCCCCACACATTTGAGAGTCTTAGAAAGAAATTCTGATGTCAGGAAACCACTATCTACAGTACAGCACATTTAATCAACTTCACTTAACCAAGGTCTCTTTCAACCTGCAGTTCTTACACCACACTTTTTTGAAGCTTAGCTTCTTTTAAGACCTCCTGGCTGGCACCCCTGGCTTAAAGGCCTTACTTAATGCCAAAGTTTCCATCACCCTTTGAGCTCTTCTGACAGATCTGAGCACTGATTCCCACTATAGACACTGTGGGTTTAGGCCAAGTCCAGCTCTCAAACAGAAGCAGTGGATCCAACGGGAATTGTACACAGGGAGTAGAGGCCACAAAATGACCCACTGTGTTTTGTTTAAACTGAAACCATCTTCAGAGTTCTTTTCATCTCCTACTACAGGGAAAAGATTATTTCTCTGAAAACAAGGCTGCTGGGTAAAAGCTGGCATCACATTACTCTCTTAAAAGGAGCCTGAACAGAGTTTGTAAATTGCCTGTTGTAAGAAGACAACCAAGAAAAAGAGCAAATGGGGATGCTGGGAAAGAAAGGAACAAGATCACATTGCATCCCCTAAAGTCATACAAATTCAGATTGATCAACCAAGTCAGTAGCACCACCTAGTTTCCAGCTAGATTTAAGGATTTCCATTGCGAGTGTTCAACCCTTTAAGATTTTAACATTCCAGTATAATTTTATTTAGTTTAAAAGAGTGGAATATTTAAAAGGGAAATCTAAGTTTAGCTGAAGATTAAGTCACACCCAAAGAAATCTCAGTGATCAGCAGCGAATTGAAACCTGTGACCCTCTTCTCCCTCAAGAAACCTGTATTCATCAACTGCTCACATTCAGGGGTACAGCCCAATTTCATTTACACAGGCAAACCATCAGCTATAATTATGTCCTGAACTGCTCTGGTGGCAAATCTGAGGTGCTGAGAGTAGAAATTGGCTCACAAGCTGTTGTATTTGGCAATAAGAATGCCCACTAATCATTCAGCACACTAAATGCAATGATGGCATCAATTATATACTGTCCTACCTTTGTATTATTCACAAATATTTTTTTTTTAATGGAAAGGTAGATTTTGTAAAAACTGACATTTCTGTAGGAGTACACTAATAATCATCCAGAAATGGAAGTGACATGAGCTCAGTGAGAATCAAATATGAAAAGGAAAATGTTAGCCATCCTTAGGGAAAGTGAACTAGGAAATGGAGAAAGGACAACAATCACAAACTCCAGGGACATGGTTCATTCTCCATAAAGAGAGATCTGAGATATCTGTCTCAAGATACATCAGGAAATCCTCCCCTCAGCTCAGCTCTAGAGCTGAAGACCCAAGGTACATCGGTACCCAGCTAATGCTGTAAAATTGCTCCTGCCTCTACACATCCTCTCCCCCACAAATACTCAAGGCAAATTCAAAGGCTTATCTTAACACTTGTCTCCTGAAGAGCAGAAAACACTTTCTGAGTTCTAGCCGAGAGATATTATAGTACAGTAAGATTATACAGGACAGTAACATTTTAAAAAATAGCAATAAATTTACTTGGAAATGCACCAAATGTCTGAAAGTACTAGTTGAAAACTATACAAATACACTTCAATTTAACTGCATGAGATGGTACTGATTACAGGCAAGCCAAGTTATAAGCTGATCCAAGTATTTAGCCATGTGGAAATAACACAGGGCAGGAACTTGTGAAATTCTCAGTTCTTCTGAAACCTGATCAGGAATTGACACTAACAGAGAAGACTTTCTCTGACCGTCTTCATGCAGGCAATGGGATTGATGGAAATCCCTGGCCCCGTGGCTGCCGAGCACCTCCAGAGTGCCATGGACATCCTCTGACAACCAAGTGAAAGACAAACAGCTGATTCAACCCATCCTGCAGCTCTAGCACCGAGCCACCGCATTCTGTTTGATAACAACTACGGAGACTAACACGGAATAAAGAAACAAATATTGCTGCTGACATACCCAAAGACAAAATAGCAAAAGGTAACTAACTCTACAGCATCAGACACTGGCATAATCAGAACAAAGCTATTTAGAAAGAGGAGAACGTACGTACAGGTAACTGTTTCAAGCCACTTTCTGGTGTCGGAAGCATTTTGTATTTTTCCTCTTACCAGTGCATCGGCCACAGCAGCCTCCAGATCTGTGCTTGTGCTCAGGACTCGCATGGCATTCACAGAAGCAGGCATCCTGCCTGGCTGTCCGAGTCCAAACCGGTCTGCACAAAAGACAACATTGAAAGGGATTGTTAAATGAATTCACATTCACTTGGAATCCTAATCAGGTGCCCGAGCAGCTCTCCCCACGGGCTCTGGGAACTTGCAGTGCTTTTTCATTAAACACTCTTTTATCCACGGCTCTAGAGAGTTTGCCATTAGAGCAAGAAATAAACTATTGTTTCTTGGGCCCCAAAGACAATTTTGGATCCTCAGGGCAACTTTTTTTTTTTTTTTTTTTTTTAAGCTGGGAAGTGGCATATCTATTTTGTGTTTCTTTTTTACACAGAAATTGTTTCAAAGTTTCATTTTAACTTCAGAGGCAGACATGCCGGTCCCAATCTGGCACTCAGAAATCAAGAGAAAGCTTCTCATTAACTTCAGAGAACAGAAACATGCCCAGTCAGAACATGTTAATACCTGAGCACTCATCTATCCTGCAGCTTTTTCTCAGGCAAGGATCAGAGACTAGCAGCACCAGATTAGCCTATTTTATGTCTCAAGGCTTGATTAACCAGCAGAATATCCCCTTACATGCCACAGTATAAAAGTAAGGTTTATTGTTGCTTGTGAAGTGACTCCCATTTTTGTTTTATTACTATTCTTGAGAAGCACTTTAAATGTCATTTAAAAGCTTTACGATATATCAAATTTTTTTTTTTTTTATCAATAACATCTTTCTCCCCTTGAATTTAGTGGCAAAGCTCTCAAAGGCATCCAAAGCAACAGGATTGAGTCTAAAATGCCATTTACACTCCTAATATTAATTAGTTTACTTTATCACTTGCCAAGTCTACCCAAAAAAGTTATCAAAACTAATTTCTGTGGGGAAAGGCCAAATTCAGAAAGGCATGCTAGCAGGCATATGACAGGATCAGTGACTTGAGTATCACAGGCCAGACTCTGGCAGCAGAGTCCTTCTACATGGGGTAGATCAGATACCATATTACTGGGATCCTGGCTCCAGTCTATAAGCAGAAAGAGATTTGTTTTGGCAGTCCAAGTTCTTGTTTCCATGTGGGCTTCTCTTTGCTCAAGAAGGACTGGGAATATCCCTCCTGGGATACATTAACACCTCTGTCCCCTGCACCCACACACGCCAATCAGAGTTTTGCCAGCAAATTCAGAGGTGCACGAATCAAGCTGCATGAAACTATTTAATAGACTTTCAGCTGATCCACATTAGAGGCAGTCATCAAGCAGCAGAAAAAAGGGATCAAGTCACACAGGTCTTTTATTAGTTTCTCTATATTTAATTTAATGAAGGAAAAATACTGTTTATCAAAACGCTTAACTATATTGTGGGTTTCCACAAAACTGAAGTCAAAAATTATATTCATCAGCTTAATGTACTTGTCAGGAAAAACGCTATGCTTATCAGAAAACTTCATTGCTTTCTTCTTTAAAAACCCACTGCACTGAAATGTCTTTTAAGGAATTAGCTCACACTGACATGCATAATTTAAAGTTTGCCAGTCTACTGTCCTAATTCCAAAGCTTTACCCATGTGTGTCAGAGATTAAGCTACTGAGGGGAAATAGGGAAGATTTTTTAAATTTGAAGTATACTGAGGAAAAAAAACAAAAACCTCTGAGGACTAGTATTTATTTCAAATAGAAGTGTTATCTATAAAAAATTACTGTTTCTCAGAGTTATGTACCCAGACAAGACATTTCTGATTTACAACAAAAGCACATTTTCTACAAAACACATTACAAGGGAAAAAAAAATAAACAAACTTCTTAGAACTACTGCCAAAAAGTAATCAAATCATGACATTTCACAAAGAAATAAAAGTTGTATGTGTTATTACTATCCCCTTTTTTAATGCACTTGGATTGAAGAATCATTTCAAATATTTAGGTGAAACAGTACTTCATCCCTAAAATGGAAAGATCTGTACAGTCTTAATAGAAGCACTGAGAAGAGAACACATTAGGTCTGATTGAAACTAAAGTTACTACTACAGAGATATCCACTACAAAGATGTACAGAAGACAAGTATTTTCCTAAGTGTAAATGGTATCTGGTACAGTACAAGGGCTGCAAATGTTCAGACAAGTTCTGGACTCAGTTTTATATTTAAACCCAACTCAATGACATTATTCAAGTGTTATTGAGATCAGAATTTGACTTTAACTTTTGAAATAACATAGTATAAAAAAATACCATTGTCATTTGTTTTCATGTAAATTTAGTATTACATTAGAAAAGGGAAGATAGTTCGGGTTTTTTTAAAAAAATGAAGAACAAAATGACAAAGTAATTCAGTTTTAGATCAGTTTAAATACCCAGCATAAAGAAAATGGAGCTTTTTTAACAGATTAAGTACAGTGTGGCATGCTGCCTTTAACTGTCTCCATGGCTGTCAGGAATTCTTTGAAATACTTCTTTCTGTGATCTCTAAATTCGTAACACCCAAGTCACTCTGAGCTTCTCCCCAAGACACTGTTGCCATCCCTGAGTGCAGAAGTTAGACCTTAGGAGAGGCCTTGGCATATCTCTAATGAAGGGCTGGGAACACATTTGGCTCCAGGAATAACTAGTACAAGCAAGCCCAATGTTACTGGGCAAGAAATAAGCAGGGTATGGTCTGGCCAGATTCCTTGTCTTTCTGACAAGAATCATTTACACTTGTTACAAACTTGGTGAAAATTCCCAACCACCATTTTTGGCCTGATCTTGCTATTTTTAGGGAGATTTTGGCCTTCTTTAGGACACAGGTAATTATACAGAATTTTATTACACTTTGTACTGAACACCACAGGAGCCAAGCATGAAGCAACTATCAGAGGAAACTGAATGCAAACAAAGCTTAAATCTGTATTACAATTGAATTATTTAAATATTTTCAATTATTTTTCTTAAAATAGAAATTCAGATTGTTACTTTGAAAAAATGCCAGCTTGCATCATTTCTGCCAAGTAACCCGGTAAGGGAGATGTTTTGAGAATTTTAATTAAGTGACAGCCATTTAACTAGACTTCGAAGAAAGAGAATATTTTTCCCTCTCTACCTGAAGGGGATTAATTAAATAACTTCCAGTATCACTAATTCCTTATACAATTTTAGCCTCCAAGAAAACACTGAAGCCCTCATCTTCTACATCAACTTTGTCCCCAGTTAAGTCTCCATTGTCCCAAAGCAGCCCTCATTGATTTCCTTGAAGACTCCCAGTGAAACATCCTTATTTCAAACTGAGTTACAGCTTCTCCATAACTGCAAATCCAGCACAAGGGTGGGGAAGAAGCAACTGGAATCTGCTGATTTTTCCCATTACACATAAGCATTAGTCTCCTGATGCAAAGCCCTGTGAAATTAAGGGAATAACTTTTTCAACAACTTCCATGTACTTTGGACAAGGCCTTCGGAATTATATGAAGGATGGATCAGCATGTGTTATGCTCCAAAGTTCATTTTGAAAGCTCATCCGGTGTTTAATTCTTGCTGCTCTTGTGCATTTTGGAGAGGATCCCACAAAGAACTTGCATTAATAGAGACGGGAGTCCAGAATATTTAGTAATAAATGGGATGAAACCCACTGGGATCCAGTCCTAGGCACTGGGAACTGCTACATTGCTAAAGAGGAAATATAAGCAGAAGTTACAAGTACTCTGCATCTGTCAGAATTTAGCCCGTGCTGCACAACTGATCCAATTTACAGGAAAAACTAGAAAGCCCTGGATCACCCTTTGTTTAAACACTGTTCAAAATGTTCCTAAAATACATAAAATTAAAAACATCCAATAAGTGAAATTCAAAACAAAAAGCCACGTTGAACAAAAACAGAACAGAAAGCCCCACAGCGGTGAGAAGCACATGCCAAGTGCTGGCTGATGCACATGATGCCAAATGTTAAGATGGTGTAAAACGAGACTACGTATAAGAAGCAGATTCATGCAGTTAGCGCTTGTTCACCTGACTGCCCAACAGAATCAGCAGTGGAGAGAGCACTAGTGGACCTGGAATGACGTCGAGAAGCTGCAAGTAGAAGGAATGGCAACACCCACAGGATTAACACACATTTAATCCGAGACAGAAAATGCCACAATCCAAAGGGGATGTGTGTGACCGCTACCGGTAAAGGTGTTTCATAGTGACAGGGAAATGACGCTGTATATGAATGCATAACAGATACAGTGCAAGCCCCACAGCAACACCTCCGTCTGTAGCTTCCCCCCCTTTCCCCCATGACCATAAACACAATGCATGACAAAACTCTCTTGTAACAGTCCCAAACCCAGTGCCGTTCAGCAAAAGAACCCCAGTGCACATCAGTCACGTTCCAGACCCACAGATCTGGAAGACGGCCATCATGAGAACGTGGAGCACATAACTACAGAGCAGGATTTAGATGTGTCTGATCTAAACCCCAGAGTGAAGCCATGACGAATGGTTAGGAATTGTGCTTGCAGGTATTTTTCCACAACATTCTAGCCTATGCATAAAAAAAAAAAATACATTAACAAAGAGAATGAGTAACCACATAAGTAGAAAGAGTCATACAGGGAGGTCAGCCAACCACTGCGTATAGGTCTATGGGTTGGGTTTCTTTTCCAAGTAAACACACGTACACACATATCATAGCTGTTGCTACTACCAAAAGTCTCTTGCTTTTAACATATTTTGCATACATGTTTCTTGAACCTAAGTATATATATATGCTTATATATATATATATATATATACATGCACAGAAAATCTGAATATGCACATCATACACCTATCCAGAATTACAGCACATGTATACAAATTGTTAACAGCAACAAAGTGCGCACATAGTAGCAGAAGAGCTGAAGCCAAATACAGCTCCCACTTCAATTCCCAGCTGTCAGCAGCACATCAACCACAAAATGCCTTTGGAGAGGTTTTCAGTTCTTGGATTCAGCATAAAGGTGAGTTTTTTATGAAAGCAAATGGAAAGCTGGTCCAGCCATTTTCAAGTTACAGAAATTTAGTTTTTCTGAAGAGGTTTTCCCTGTGTCTAGCAATGACATGCTCACCTAGCTCAAAGCAACTGACCCAAGAAACCGATTGCTCATTTGAGCAATTCATCACCACAGACTCACTGAAGGCCTTGTTGCTTTAACATCATTACCAGTACTGTCAAGAAACTGAAAAAATAAAGCAGAATCACAGTCTGATACAAATAGGCTTTGTCAATTATGCATATATGTGTGCAGCAGAAAAATTGTAAGTCTTCTGTTAAAGCCAAACATTCATAAATACAAACACTAGTATTATAAAACAGATATCAGCAAAGTGAGAAAAACAAAGAAAAGGTTTTTTGCAGCTGTGAGAGCTTGATTAAAAGCTATACAGAATACGCAATGTGGTCTTTAACTATGGAGAACACATGCATTTATTCAAGAAAACAACCCCACTGACACCATAAGTAACTCATGAAGAATTTGAAGAATCAGTGCAGGATTATGGACTGAATCTCACTATCGAGATTCTGAGCTTGCAATTGCTTTCTCCCAAGCCATCCGCTGTGGCCCTGTGGACATAAGCGCAAGATCAAGTCCCAGGTAGAAAGAGGAATTAAAAAAAAAAAAATTAAAAAAAAAAAAATCGCATCTCTGCAAGGAGGCCGAGTGTAGAGTAACTCTTCACTGGTGGTTCCTATCTTAGGAAGCAAGACATTTGGTGTGCAGACATGCATACCTGCACAGCAGCCCCAAAACAAAGCAGAGCTATTTGCAAGGTCAGGATGTTGGTGTCGACATGGACCATAATATCGTTAAATGCAAGAATCCTGTCATTTACATATAGCTACCTCAAGTATAATTCACTAATATAAAAGTTAATCTATGAGCAAAACCAGATCATGCACAGCAGGATTATATTATCTTAGCATTAATGTAAGATTAACTGGGTTCTAGAAATACTGTAATAGAATCATACTGTTTTGGCTTAAATTGACACATATAAATTTCTTTCAGATGAATTACACACTACATAATTAACAAGTTGTTCATGATCACGTTCGAGCTTAAAGTATTTCAACGAAAACACAAGAAAAAAGACAACAGGATACAACTATATTGGGTTCCTATTACATTGATACCTCCTCCCCACATTACCTTAACGACTTAGTAACAATGTATTTCTAGAAATGCATTAATCTTCAGGTAATTAAATATCATGAGCTAAAATGAAATTACCTTCTCCCCACAATCAAGTTTGTTACAAACAGTGTAACAGACATCTGTAACTGAAATTTTATAGTCAGCGTACAAGTCAGACTCAGTAGTGGCGGTGGTGTGCAAAACTCACACCAACTATGATTCTGGTACACTGCATCTATTTTTCAGAACAAAGGCTCAAGTCAGTATGTCAATTAATAAAACAAACAAAGCATAGCACAGTGACATAGAACACTGATGAGTTAACCCTGAAATCCAGCCTGCTTATACACTTTGGCTGGAGGAAAAAAGCTTCATCTGAAATTGAAGCTAGGCAGGTAACTATAAAAATGAGCTACAGTTGTCCATCTACTATCCCTCTATGGCTCTGGTATCAAACCAGCTTTTAATCAATAAACAGTTCTTCTAGTTACATTAAAGAGCTATGAACCAAGTCCTGAATGCCAAGTTGAACTCCTCCCATTTTTCACCAGAAACTGAGATATTACAGATAATAAAAATAGATTCTTTTATAGCTCAATATGGCTTAAAATAATGAAGTTGTGAACCCATAATCCTCTCCAATATTGACTTGAAGAAGATAACTACACCATTGAAACCAACGGGATTTTTGCCAATGATTTCATATGAAGACAACCAGCCTCTGCACTCATAGCCAAATCAATAATGACATATATGCAAGTTTAAAAGATTACAGTATATTCATCAAGTATGAGAACCAAATAGAAAAATTTTGCCCATCTGTCCATATTTTGCATAACCTTTTCTCATTATTGGATTAAAGTTGCAGAATCAAGCCCAAATTGCTAACAGACTGTATCATACACACGTATTCTGTCACTACGTGCAAAATAGATCATGTAATACCATTCTTCAGCCTTGATGAAATTTGTAAGAGCTTCTTTCTCACTTTTAATACCACATGCACAGCTATGAAATTACTACATAAAGGAAGAGGGCCTGTAAATCAACTATATTTCATGTCTGAGAGGACAAGCAAGTCTTTCATACAAGCAGCAACATATTTGATTGAATATATGATATGGTATTTGATCAGAAACATTAACTATCCTGCTGTTTTCAGCACTGCGCAGAAAAACATCTGCATGTGGTAAGTGTAATGAGATTTTCTATTTGTACTGTACACTTAAGCTGCACATTAACAATGCTCCTTCAAAATCTCAGCCTTTCTATGATTTTAGGCTTCTTGAAAAAGGTTCCTACAAAATGGCATGTGCAACTTGTTAATTGATGATTGACAATGTCGTGTAAAACCTCTACAAAAAAGCACTCCTATCTCTGTTGGAGGACTTAGTACAGAAATTATACACTGTTACTGTACCTAGCTGTAAGAAAACCAGATCATGAATAATTAGTCACTCAACAACAGGCTACGATGCTACTGACTACTCCACTGTGACCTAGAAAAATCAAGGCTTGCTCTCCTGCAGATTTCCATCAGTGCTATGAAGTGAAGCACAGCAGCCCCATACAAGCTGATTTACTGAAACTAAAAATTTCCAAAGTTCAAACTAAACTATTTTTTGGCTAACAGTGAAATGCTGAGAACCAGAATTGAAGCATGCAGAAGAAAACAGAAGGGAAACAGGGTTGGAAACAGGGAGTGTGTCAGGAATCCAACAGAGGACAGGAAACAGAGCTCATTCCACCTGGCAGTGTCTTGAAAGGGCAACTCAGAACAAGGGAAAAGGGGAAAAAAATATTGACCCTTAAAGCTCCAATGCCTACATGTACTCACCAAGTGGAGGAAAGCCCCGAGCAGGGCTTGTATCTCGACTGCTCTCACGGCTGGTATCACGGCTGCACCCCTGACTCATGCTGGGTCGGGGGATACGACTGCTCCGTGCTAGCATGCAGCATGGAGAGTTTCAGAGAAGGTGAACAAGTTTAATGAGGACAGAAAGCTCAAAGTCAAGTCACATTTCTGTTAGTTACTGTAATTATTACATCAGTAATTATAATTTGCAGCAGCCTGCTCAGGCTCTTTACAAACCAACTACGTTACATGCTGAGCTGCCTCTGTGATGTGAAATTTCAGCAGCACTACATGTCTGGTTGACAGTCTGCTTTTTTCTTAAGCAATCCAAGTTTTGTTATTCAAGTAGAGCAGGAATCTTCAATCATTTAGGGGAGCTCTACTGTTACAAAACATGCAAAACAGATGAGGCTGAAAGAAACCCTTCTGGAATATTTTTTCCTTGATTATAAGATAAATGCCCTTCTGGAACAAAACAGCAGGTCAAAATTTTTAAAAGTGGTCACAATAGTGATATGCTATTTTTTACATAGATTTGCCTTTCACAAGGATAGTTTTACCACGGACAAATATCCTAAGGAAAAGATATGTATTGTACAGACTTGAAGAGATATTTTTCTCCAACGAAAGATACTGGGAAAAAGCATCTAGAACCTGAATACCTGAAAGATGGGTTAAAAATTTTAAGACAGCAGCAGCTTCAGATCTTTAATAGAAATTAACTTCTGCTCCTCAAACATTTCTAAAACCATATATTTATGGTCTTATATGCACACTTAAGGCAAGCTTTAAACTATATTCTTTACTTTGACAAAACTCTACATCAGCAAAACTCTCATCTTTGGTCTGGCAGCTATCAAGTGTTCAATTTTCCACAGTCTAATAAGGTTCCTGCCTATTAGCTGTATCACAGGAACTCATCATATGCACACTCTTCATTTGGCCAAATGCAAAGTAGAAGACAGAAGATTAAGCTGCTTTCATAGTAAAAAGCAACCCCACTGAATTCAGCTGGAGTTCTCTCCAAGTAGGAAAAACAGAGCTAGGCCCTTAGAAGGCTGCTTAACATCAAGAATTTGAATTTTATGATTTTATAAAATGAGCATTTTTAGTATTAAATACTGGATCATTCCTCTGCAAATTCTGAGTCATTTTGATATGAAAGACGTTTGCAGAAAGTTATTTAATAAGCTTTATGCCCAGCAGACAATACAATGTTTTCTTAGGTAAAAGAATAGCACTTAATTGTCATGAGTTTACCTCTGAAGGATTTTATGACTAAAGAGCCATTTCCTTTGTTGTTTTGAAAAGGCAGTAGCAGATTTTAAATGTTCAGGAAAAGCCTTTAAGGAATTTTCTTATGCACAGAGTAAAATCTACTCTACCAGCTTTGATGACAGTATAGCAGAGGCACATATGTATAATGTGAACCTGCTTTATACTAATACTTTAACGGTATCCTCCTATTTATAAAAATAGTGCCATTTGCATGCTTCAGAAAACATATATTCCTGTAAATCTCTATTGGTTTGTATATAGAACTCAAATGCCTAGACTCAAGCTAATGATGTTCCCCTACAGTGCTTCTGTGGGCACATATACACTGGGTATATTAGTATCCTTTCAAGCAAAACAGTACAGAACAAAATAGAAACCTTCATATTTAGGCTTTAAAATTCAAATATAGACTACTGCCAGATTCTTTATTTGTCAAATCCCTCCCAGTTTTGCAAAACCCAGCTCATATCTCTCAGATGCATTAATGGTTCTGATGGATGACCTTCGATGTCAGACAATACAAGATGAGCTATTGACCAAGTTGATTAGATCACCATAATGTCTAAAACTTCTGAGTGAGTTAGATGGTCTTATAATAAATAAGCAAACTAAATTTCATGAAATTAGGGTCCATGAGTACAATAATCCTACCGCAGCTGTACAAGGAAAAAAGCTGACAGACAAAGTACAGGTGAAAGTAACACTCTAAAGTCTTCCACACAAGTACTTGTTGAAATTGTGGACTCTCTCGAAGTAAACTTCTCATTCTTGGGTCTCATGCTTATATGTAAATAATGGCAGCCTTCACATCAGGTTTGCACAAGCAGTCATTTCTCTTAAACAGAGAAGATCTGTCAATCAATTCAAACCTACTAAAACCTGCAAAAGCTCTTTAGAGAGGGAGAGATGTGAATGATTAAAAAAAAAATAAATAAATGAGGCATACGCTATATTCTTCTTCCATAACAGCTAACAGCAGCAGCATGAAGAAAATGCACTTTTAACTGCATAGGAACAAACTAGCAGGACAACGCCATAGATGAAGCACAATACTGACTGCACAAACAGAGCACCCAAAACCAAACACTGGGTACTTCATGAGCAATGATCAAACAAAAGATTTGCACATTACTGGATACAAATATAAAAGCAAGGAAAAAAAATGAATAGATTGAAAAGAACTGAATGATGAGTCTGTTGTGGACTCCCAGGCACCTGCCTCACATTTTTGCTGCTCTGTGGTGTAGGGAAGATTGGATATCAGCCGCTCAGAGTATTTTCTTTGGGCACTGCCAGCTGTAGGGCCAGCAGTGCTGTCATTTAGACAAGTCTCATACTGTCACAGCCTGTCTTTGCAGTGCAGGCAGCAAAGACGACAGACACAAGTCTCAATTTCAGAGAATTCCCAACCCCCAAAAGTTGGACAGAAATTAAGTAAACAAGAAGCAAAATTGATTAAAAGGAGTAGGCAGGATGAAAGCAGACAGTGGGCCCACAGCCAGGTCTGGACTGAGAGCCTAGGACATGACAAGGGTGGGTTGTTTTCAATAAAATCCCAACTTTCTAGATGTGCCCTGTACATCTAAGTTTTAGCAATTTCATCTGGGAGGTCAGAGCAGCGGGATACAGTTCACAGCATTATTAAAACACATTATCATGCTGTTACACCAGTGGACCCAACAGATGCAACTACTACCAGCAGAATTCAATAGTGCCCCTGTTTACCAACCTACCACCACTTGGAAGAAACCTGTATTTCATTAGGGTGTGATTTTTAATGATTCTTAAGTGGAGACTAAAAATCAGCAAACACTTCCATTACACCAATACAAGCATTTTAAGGAGCATGTAAATGCTGCCAAAACAGCCAAATGAAAGCTCTGCAGTGGGGTACACCCAGTAGAGGCATGTCAAGAACTGCCTTCAGCTTTTCAATAAAGACACATGGCATAACCCTAACAGAAGGAGTGCTGTTGCATCAAATTGATAGCCAGCTGTGCCTGCTCCACTTTTTGGAGAAGGACAATCCTTTCAGATCCAACTGTGCCACACGATCTGCTGAGCATCCAAGAGGATTCAAGCGGATAAAACTTTCAGTCCACGGGAAACAGACATCACATTTTTGAGGAGATCTCCTTCAACAGGCCCAAAGAAAAACTCAAGATTAAGTGGACTATACTATTCCTTCCCCAACAGTGTATCACTTCTAGCAAATCTCCACTGCGCAGACAGCAAAGGCAAGCTTAAAACTGAGAAGTGCCACAAAGCAGGGACATACAGGTGACCATGCAGGACCTCAGCATGCCAAGTGTGCCTTGTTGCCCTGTCTCCTGGAAAACAACTACCACTTCAAGGTTTCCAGCCTACAGAAGGAACATACTTCATGGATACCTGTGGTTATCATGGAAACCTAAGCTAGCAGCAAGGCACTGATGCTAATGGGCTTCCACGTGCACAGGCTCTATTAGCTTGCTACTGGCCCAGAAGGGCCTAGAAAAACTCCAGTGGATGGTTCCCGGAGTATAAAGCCCCACCACATGCCAAGGACCCACACCCGGTGTGCTTAATCTTCTGCACACAGCATTGGTCCGGCTGCAACTCCCAGTCACCCCTGCAAAAACTACACAAGTCAATGGATGAGTTATGAACAGGATCCAGGAATTACCCATTTCTAACAGCCTGATCTGCATGATGGTTCAACACCTCCTGCACTGCAATGTGACCACAGACTTAAAAGATGTTTCAGCCATGGGATAAGCACATTTGTATCAAATACGTAAATAATCTCACAAAGCCTCAAGTATTGCATGTACATTTGATATCATATGTGTGCTCAAGCACCTTCTTGAATCAGACTCTGAAGAAGTCTATCAACATATTTAGGACCAAGGTGAGTGGGAGTCCATGTAATGAAATGAACAAATGAAAAAAAAGTCAAGGAACGATAGGGACTGAAGCAACACAAGAAAGCATAAAATACTGTTAGCTACTATGTTATGCAGTTATAAATACAATGGAATAACGGTATAAAGATGACAGCTCAAAAGCTATCTCCATCCAAGCCAATATTACCATTTTCAAGATCCAATAGAGAATTTCTGCAACTGAGTAGTAAAAGCAACACAAGTGTCAGACTCTCCTGTTCCCATAACAGCCCAAAAGAACAGGCTGTGGCCATCAACCCCGGTTGGAAGCCACACATCCGATAGACCTGCCAGAGCTCTCTCCCACTCCCAAAGAACTGACTGTGTTCACGGGGAGCACATCAGAGCAATGAGATAGAAATTACACTTTCAGAATAATTCAAGGCTCCCTTAATATACCTGAAAGCAGGCAACCCAAGAGTGAGTATTTTACACAAGGCAATTTCCCTTCAGATACTCAAGACTGTTTCAAATCAGACCACATAATGTGATGATCAGCTTAAGCATGTGTAATGGTACTATCCATCATTCTTTGTTTCCTCCTAAAAACCAATACTCTTCTGCAGAGTGACAGCAGAACAATTACCTCTAATATTTGGGAGGCACTTTACATTTTAAAAGCAGCGAACAGAAAAGCATACAGAGGCCATAAAATAGATCAGACATGAGAAGAACATTGAATTTGGAAAAATAATCCCAAGGAACATGCAATATTTTTTATGAATCATAACAGCATATGCACTCAGGTGCTTTAAATTCATTTCAATATAGTTGAAGAATGAATAAGATACTTCGCTGTTAACAACATACTCTAAATAGAAAGGTTGCTTAAATGTTAAATACAATTGCTAAGGCAATAAATTTAATTGACAACAGTAGGGCTCTAATTTCAATCAATTTCGACCTACTAGTAAATTCTTTGGAGATATAAAATAATTTAACAGTAACATTATTTAAAGTGTTCTTCCTTCACATAAGCTTCGAGCTTATGAAAACATTTCCATCTAAAAATTTGAAACAATATTTACTTGTTCAGGCAGCACACTGAACACCTTTTCACCTCAATGCAGATACACAAAAGTTTATATATAATGATGCTTACTCACCTGACTTTAAAAAAATGAGTCTGCTGATAAATTTGAAAATAAAAACTATTATAGAATATTTACATAACAGTCACTGAGACAAGACTATTGGAAGCAGAACAATTAAAGCATAAGTCTAAAACACCGTCTAAGAATGTGGCTCCAAGATATTAAGGATGAGCAAAGCAAACCATTTAGCCACAAAATTTCTAAAATAATCGAAGAAGGTACTTTTTTCCCTTGATTCCAACTGACTGTAAAGATTGCTCAACTCATTTTAGGACTAAGCCGTTGATGCCAAATGAGGTATTTTTGCTGTGACAACTGTTTTTGCTGCCTGATCTAATAACATCACTCCTGTTGAATTTCAAACAGAAGACATCTCATGACATCTTTAGGTCTACTTTGAAATTATAGCTCAACCTGGGAAATTAAAATTACTCTCCTACAAAACACGATCACATCAACTTGCTAGGTGAAAAACTCAGGTGAACAACAGTAACACATGAACAGTTCCCCAGTCAACAGCAAAGTCCCTCCTTCGAGCATGTCAGTCAGCATGTCACTGCAGTGATTATTCTTACCTAGGCCTATTCTGCTGGGACTCGTCTCTCGACTGCATCCCTGGCTCCGAGGGATCTTGCTGCGTTTCTCTGAAGATGATGGCACTGGCTGGACTCTGGACGTTCCACTGCTCAGGCCACCATAGGCGCTGCCTAACAGCTTACCAGGAGAACTAGACCGGCTACCAGCTAGAAGAGAACCAAAAAATAAAGACAAAACAACGCAATTAAAAAACCCCAAGATTTTAAATACTCTGACAGCAGAAGTGGAACACAATCAGCTCTACCTAAGAATTTGACCCAAGTCACTCAGAAAACAAATGGGAATGTTCCCCATGGGCTTTCAAGGAAGACTGAGGAAAGCCCATGGACTATAAAAACTGCCATCAGCAACCCTGCCTATATGAACCATGCTGCCCAGTTGGGATAAAGACCAAAGCAGACCCTGCAGTGTATGAATACCCCAGGTGGCTTTATGTGAGCTTGCAGAGGTGCCAGGAGCAGCCTTGCTGCAGCAGCATAGAATTCACAGGCTGCCTCACCTCCTCACGAAGCAGCACAATTTACCCTGGGGAGAGTGCTGCACTGCAGCGTGCCGGCTTCTGGCAAGGGTAACCTGCTGCAAAGTAGCTCAGGCACCTTCATGCTACACTGCAGTGGTGGCATTACTTTCCTGCAATAATTCAGTGAAGGAAAATTAAAAAAAAAAAAAAACACCAAAAAAAAACCCCACCACAAAACATCTCAACAGCAGTAGATCAGCATGATAAAGGGTAAACCAAGTGAGCCTGTCACATTTGTAGAGATGCTGGCTTACTTAGGTCTGATTGGTTAAACCCAAGTTATTTAGTTATTTTTCAGCTGGAGAAAATTTTTAGCAAGTTTAGTAGTTGGCCTGTTTTCTTTTTCCTTGTCTGTTTGACTAGTCCATGGAAAGTTTACATTTCTTCTAAGCCATGTTGTCTGCAAGACAGTCTACTAACCAAGATTTATTTGCATATTTACATTCCAGCTGCAGTAGATATTTCTATCTGAAATAGTCTTGCTGTCTAACTCAATGAGCTGAATAATAATTTATTTTTTTTTGCTGTGAACCTTCATTTGGCAAGCTGTTTGAAAATTACATAATGCTACTTAAAGGTAATCATAAAGAACTGTGAAAGTAACAGATTCAAGACTCTTTTTTGCTTCTTCAGGTACATAAAAGCCACAGAAAATTTGCTGCTGCTATTACCATTCCTGACATTTAGTTAGTTTGCCAAAACACCCAGAAAAAGTATATTTGAAAAGTTTGCAAGAACGTACTCTGTCAAGCTCACATTCCAAACCAATATTCATGTTGGTTTCTTTCTGAAAAGTATCTGCACATCTCACAAAAATTTCAGTTCTATTAGTATCTATCTATTAGATATTACTACAACTAGCAAGAGTTACAGATGGTTCTTCTGTCTTAATTTAAGAAGACATGCAATTCTATTAATCTTACGGACAATACCATAACATGTATTATTTTAGCTTACTTGCCCCCTCAATTTCTTGGCCAAAGCCATTCTGAATCAATCAAATCATATACTCCAATACTATATGTGGTGCTGGCTCCGCTCCCCTCCAAAGCACGAATACTTGTGCCAGATGCCAGTCTCACACACAGCATCCAGACCCTAAAAGCCAAGACTCCTCTCAGTTACGCTGCTGCAATCTCACTGATGTCAGCAGGGTTGCTCTGGAAGAATTATTTAGCACCAGGGGTTTAAGCTGAAGCAACGTGCCAGTTTCAATATGCAGAATGTACGTTTACCATTCTTGATTACTGTAAGAAATCAAAATCACTTGCCATACACATTTGAATTTATGAATTTAAGAAAATGCTTTTTAAGTCTCATAGTTAGGAGAGAGTGAGGGAAGCTAAAAGCTTAGCAGCTAAATGTGAAGGAAATAATGTGAGAAAGCAAGAAAGAGAAAAAGTTTCTTACCACCAGCAGGATTAGCTGATCTGGATCCTTGATTATGAGGGCAGACCAAAGGACAGGCAAAAAGTGGATTAAAAGACAGCAAGACAATACAGCGTTCAGCATGCGGTTTATGCTATACACAATGCAGACAGATTTATTTACAAACATGTCACTCCTAAAGCCTCTGCAGAATGCAGTGAGTTAAGATGCAGATGAGAGTAATAATTTCCCAAGGTTGATCAGCTTCTTAGCTAAATGTCAACCAACACACAAAGACCCAAGTTCTGCTCTAAATTATACCCCAGCCCAGTCTGCAAATTTGTAACAGGGTTATCCACTGCGTGGGCATGGAGAATTTGGTCCTGTGACCATACTGTATTTGAATTCTTAAGTTATTTCATGCAATGCTTGGCTTAAAGGATAAAGATCACATCTGGTTGGGCTAGGCTGGAAACAGGATTCAGCAAACTAGACCAAGGCAGCAGGTCCAGATATGATCATCCTAAAGCTTCATAAGACATTCTATGAAAAAAATTAAGCCCAAAGTCTTTGAAACCTTTGAATACTCAATATTCTTTAAATTCTTCTGAGATTTGTCTCATCTAGTCTGAGCATTTTTCACCAAACTAAGTTTAGGAAAAAAGGTCATTTCTGGCTTTCAATCAGTTTTAGGTTCAAAACTGAGGAAATCAATTTAGATGAGCATACCAAAGCCCAAATTTGTCCAAGAGCTCAATGTAAAGATTTCCATTTGGCCCCATCCTGAATATTACTTCTCTCTTCAGCTCTCCCAGCCTAACACAATGTTATAAACTGCTTCTCCATCCCTCCAGCATGACAGAGCAAAGCAACGAGAGAATGAACAGAGAAGGGCTTTTAAATAGGGGTACAAAGCAAGACAAGTCCTCAGAACAAACAGGTCTTTCCACAAACCCCATCTCCTGCTACCCACAAGCTTGAGGGTCCTCAAAACATGAGTAGCTTTCTCCCTCCCCCCAATTACTTTTAAAGTTTGAGTGACAAAATTCTCCTTAGATACACATGACAAATATGCAGCAGCACCATTTGTACGGCTCCCTAGGGGAAAACCAGGCCTTGCCAAGAAGCCAGAAAGCACAGATGTGTCATGTGAATCAGAGCAGAACCATCTCCACCACATCTACACAAAATAGGTGATGTCCTATTTTAAACTGATGTCAAATCCCATGAACTTTAGACAGCTCACACGTTACACATACAGAAATACAGTCACATAAGCAGGAGAAGCTTGGCAGGGCAAGAACCCAGGACAGCAGCTACAGACACAGAGGGTGTCTCAGTGGGACCCAGTGCAAGTTATTTAGTCCTATGCATCACAGCAACATGAAATTCTGCTGCACAACTGGTAAAAAACAAGGCAGCAACTAAGCACTCAAATTCGGGGCCCTGTTTGTCAGCCAAGAGCACGCAGTGGCTGAGCGGGGATTCGTTTTGTTGTATGTTCAAACGTTATTAGTGGAAGTGAGGCCAGTTCTCACTGATGCTACTACAATTCATGAAAAACATATTAATAACTATTTGTTCTGCTCCCCCAGAAATAAAATACTTCTTACGCTGGGACTGGGAAACTACTTTAGCCCGGCTGCGGCCTCGGGTATCAGCAGGCGTTGAGGTGACGCTTGTGGCACTGCCAGAGCTCTGTCTTCTTGTACGAATCCGACCTGGAGGAAGGCAAAGACAATTAAGTCTGTTAATAGGTTTCTTCCAAAGGCAGCAGCAGTGTCTAACATGCCGTTCTATGCTATACACACAAATAACCAGGGTACAAAAGAATTTTACAGGGAGAGGCAACATCTTTTATTAGACTGGCTGAGATGCAGGGGAGGGAGCAGAAACAGTCATGGTCCATAAGTCTGAAAAAATCTTTGCTTTCTGTAATGCTATCAGCCAGTTTAATTAAAAAAAATATCACCTCTATAGCCTTTGCTTCTGTTCTATAGTAGCTTCTTTACAAAGGACCAACAAAAATTTCAGTCTCCTAAATGCTGCTTCCTATATTAAATTATTACTTTCTGACAAGGCGATCACCCTTTCAGAGACAGGAGTGACAGATGCCCCCACAAATTCCATCACTGGGATTTCCAATTAGCAGTTTGGTGCTTTATATCCTGCTCTACACACACAGGCTGGCATGCACTCCGGCGAGAGACTGTCAGCACAGCCTGACTATGCTTTTATTGCAGGCTCACTGAATTTTTCCCTGCTGTTTACAGATCCCCGATACTTATTCCGAGATCAGTGTAACTTTACTTGTAATGGAGAGTCTCATTTAACACAATCAACATTGCGGAAAAATGATTCCGTGCATCTGCTCTTTATTTAAGAGGAGAATGGATATAAAGTCTCAAAGTGTTCTTGGTCCTTTTTCTGTCCTTTCCTCATGAAAAAAACACAGAAATTTGAGCTAGAAAAGCTTACAGGGTCATCAGTTCATCCCCTTCCAGGGGCAGGGCTGTTTCCTACAGAATGTTCTTTCCAGTGCTAAGCTTCAATTATCTGTCTCTAGTTAATGGGAAAGAAATGATAATTAAGAGCAACACAAAGAAAGCCTCCATCAGTACTTTTCAACAACTCAGTTCTCAGCCAAATCTGAAGCTGTTTCTCAGGACTCATGCCAGTGCTGTCCTGCATTCAGAGGATGACTTCAAGTTTCAGGCACAATAATAAATGAAAAAAACCACAACAGGTAAGAGAAAAGCCTAGACAACTGCACGCACCGGTTATAGATATTCATCTCCTGCCATTTGTCTCCACCATAAGCACACAGAGAAATATGAACAGGGAGATATACATTTCCCACCCAAAAAAATCACTTCACATAAAGTACACATGCAGGACAAGACAATGGCAAGCAGCCCAGGCTGAAAGGATTGAGAGCTCTGTTCTCCTCTGAGCTCTCAAAATATCCGTAACACGGTCTGCAAGTTTCTGATAGACACAAAGTGACTAGGGCAATGTTTAACTTTGAGAAGAAAGCCTACGCTTGTTTGCAGGGGAAAAAAGCTTAGCTGTACTTCAAACTTCTCCACCAGCATCTAGTTTTAAAATAGCTCAGTAGGCAAGACACAGGTATCTACATTTAAATAATTGTTTGTAGATGAGAATAGAAGAAATCATTAGCATAAAACTGGGAAAATATAAACAAAACACTTTTGAACCGCTGGCTCAACTAAACAAGCTCCAAGATGTCCACATGGGTCCAATAGTCATGAAACTGGCTGCTAAAAATCTTCTTACCACCAGCAAGGCTGTAGATCTTTGCTCTAGGACATTGTCTGCCCCATTCCCACCCCTCAAAAGTCTGGTACACGCACAGCTGCACACAGATGAGCAGAGCTGCTGTGTGACTTGCCACAAGGTATGTACCCCAAACCCCACCGCACGCTTCAAAGCAGGCATGCAAGGGGAAGGAGGCAGAAGGACCTCAACACTTTTGTCAGAAGCCTCAAGGCTTCCTTTCATTTCTCACATCAGGAGGGCATTGCTGGTGGCAGCAGGAGTACAAAACAGTAAGAGAAGAAGTTAAACCTGACCAGTCTTAGGAACCAGTAATGGAATTAACTTACATCCTTGCAGAACACCAACAGAAGGCGCTGGCGTTGCAGCAAGTCCTGAGGGATAAATCAAGCTGGAATTCGACATCACACACAGTAACAGACAGTACTGAAAAACACATTTACTGATGTGTATAGGCCAAGAACAGGTGAGAAGGGACAGACGTCTCCTCCTCTTATGCACAGGCTACTCAAGACCCTCAAAATTTTCTGCTCTTTCAGCAACTACAATTTTTTTTTTCTTTATAGGCAGGCGCCTAAGAAGGACGAGAAAAATGGGATAATATATAAGAAGTGACTCTCCCACCTTGAGAAATACAAAGCCTAAAATTATATATAAAGAGAAACCAAGATTATCTTCTGATACTAATGGGGGGGTGTGGGGTGTGGGAGTGTGTTTGCTTTAAGAAAGAAAATTGAACCAAAGGGTCAAACTCAGTAACATGTGATTATCAGCAGGATTAAAAACAGAGAGCTCAGTCCTATTTTGAAACCCCCGACAGCCAGTGGACAGACTCCTACCAACCTCGGCAGTTTCTGAATCAATGCCCAGGAACAAAATTCTGCATATTTTTGGCCTGGTAGATTTGTACACTAATTTTGGCCTAATGTGTGTCAGAGAGAATAAAGTGAGACAAAGAGTTGCTCTTGCACAGGAGGAACAGAGACTCAACACTGACACTGGTTTTCTCATCCTTCTAAAAACACTGAGAAGCATTTGAACCAACACTGCACTGGACTTGCATTGTGCAAATGGCAACAAGAATAGCAGAAACTAGAAATTCATGACGCAAAAATGACGTACCAGTACGAATACTTCAATAGTACAGTAACAGCTCACCCCAGGAGTACTTTATTCTTTAAAGTCCATAGGAAAGTAAAACATGAGGGGTAAAAAAATGCCTCTTAAATTAAAGGTCAAAGTCTTCACACAGTTACAAAGAAAAAGTGCCATCTGATATCAGTTATATGTATTCCTTGAAGCGTGAATTGCTTCAAAATAAGTGACTCAAAGCTACTTTTCAAGCAAAAGGTTAAGCTTCCAAGATTTTCCTACCCAAGCAGTTTTTAGCTGTAAAAAAAAAAAAAAACCAACTGTAACTCAAATTGCTTTAGGCAAATCTGCATGAGATCGAAAACCTGGAGAGAGATCTGAGATGTTTCATATGTTAACTTGTCTTCACATACATGCACAACTTTTAAATTAGTCCTACGATGTCCAAAACCTACTTGCTTTATAGTAGTGTAAGATGAATCAATTTGTCTGGCTTGAATATTTTTAATATATTATACCAAGCACAGCATGTATATATAGAAGTTCATCTATAAAATACACGTCTCTACTACATTCCCTTACGAATTTAATCTGCAAACAAGAGTCTGCATTCACATCCAAGAGTTATTTGCACATAGGACTATTTGTGTGGCTTTATCTCTATCATTCAACCCCAGATAGAAAAACCAATTTCAAGCAGGACTGGCTATAACATATCAATAAGTTACTCAGATTTTTTTTTTTGTTAAACTCAAGCTAACACCTCCCCTCCCAAAACTTCTTCACTTTCAAGTGGATTTGTTTCCGTATCTAGCTCAAACTGCAGATGTAGCAATTCATATTTCATAACCATTATTCTTCTGCTGCTTTTAAAAGAATTACTGCATCCTGACAACAGCAGCACAGCAAAGGAACAGATAAAGACTGCCCCAACTAGTTTCCAAAAACCATAAAAGTATTTCCATAAAAAAGTCCTTGATCTAAATTTGACATGTGACACATTGCTGTTGGTACAGAAAGTGTTTTGAAAGACTCCATATAAATGCTTTTTGTTAAGAAACCATTTGCGGGATTTTTTAGGAGGTTTTGGTTTTATTTTTTAAAGTTACTGTCATTTTTACAACAATCAATGGATCGGAATCAACCCTGAAATGTCTAACATATGTCTAAACCTAGGAAGGTTGTTTGGGTTTGTTTTTTAAAAAGGGAAAAGTGAAGGAAGATTCTACGATAATGTTTTTTGCACTACAAGAGGCTTCATCTGGCAGTGTTACTCCAAGCTCCTCTGGGCGCAGCATCTCCATCCCCAGTGCTCTAGACATGGCCTCTGTGAGACTCAGCCTTTTTATTACACTGAAGAAAACTGTTTTCAAATGGTCTAGAAATGGTATATAACAGCTCCACGACTCAGTTTAATCCATTCCATTCTGTGAATAATGATACCTACACCCACACAAGTCACGTATGGAAGCACCAGGATGGTAATTGTTTCTCCATGGATCAGGTTAATGCATTTAGGGTAATCAGCCCTGGGTTTTTCCCCCACTTGGAGAAAAACATTCCTGAAAGAGCCTCTAGGACCCTGCAGCTGAGTCACTGCTAAATGACATGTGTACATCTGTGAGACATGCACACACCAATTAAAAACATGCTTTACATATAAATCTGTAAACAACTTTTTTACAACAGCCATTGGAATAGTTTCTATGTGTATTTAGTACATGTCCAACATCATACTAGTGTAAGGCCTGACTCTGCACCATAATTTCTCCTGAGAAACACTCGACCCTTACTGGAAACCATCAGCATACATTGCCTCTGGGTTCCGCACGAGAACGCCCTCCAAAGCAGAGGGTTGAGGAAAGAGTAGTGGCACCACTTTGCCCTACGCCCACAAGGCAAATCAAGCACTGGCAAAGGGAAGGACCAACAGAACAAAGAAACCTACTACCTGAGCATTTCCAATTCAGGATACCACATTCAGTCACACCTTTGAATCAAGCCTTGCCTTTGAGGACAAGGGAGAGCTTTAAGGCAGAGAAGAAAACAGGAATGGTGATTTCTTAAAACTTGTGTTACTCCCAAAGCCTTTGGTAAGATGCTCAAGATGTCCAACTGAAACTAAGTTAGCTGAATACTGTAATAAACCAGATTTTATTTCCTTTCTGGTGAATAATAAAAAAATAGTAAAAATTGTGCCACTGACTGGAAACTGCTGATTTTGTTTTAAACTTGCCAGTTTCAGCACAGACCAGCATTTATGCTTCCCCCTTTTGCGAAAGGCTTGTCTGAAGGGCTAGTCTTCATGCTCACTTTGAAAAAAAAGGCAGCCAGATAACAGAAATGCTCTGAACGACTATTCTGTACTGAAAGTCAGCATTATGCCCCTTTTTAAAATATTCCTTGAAAAGTCATTTCATGACAGAACAAGCAGAAACTTTTCTAAGGTTTCCTTTTAATTATGTATAACAACTATGGCACAGCTGCTACCTGCACAGCACTAGCTGTGATGTCCCAATCAAGACTGTAAAGGTTTAGACCTTACAAGCTTTCTGCCTGCTTTCAATGAAGTTCAAGAAATATCCACACATGAAGGGTCTGGGCAACCAAGACATAACTGTGCACTGCATGAAGACACAGCCTCACGGCACAGAGACAGCAGAAGACCTGCACAGATTTAAGCGGTATAGAGACTTACGCTACCTCTCCATACAGAAGTGCCTTTCAACAGTGTTTGTCAATTGGGATCATACTACTTAAAACCAAAGGACTGATACTCAGCTCTCAACTTATATTCTTGCCACTGGCACAACCCACTCTATCTTGCTCCTCTTTTGAGTCATCTGGCTCAAAAACCAAACATTGAGGAGAACTGAGGGCAAAGCAGATAGGAACTGCCAAGTTCCCACAATGCTGGCTCCCGTCTGAGGGGAAGGTGCAGAATTTTTACACTGTAGCTACAGAAAGCCATGATGGGAACCAGACTGCAGATTTAACATCAAGCTGAACCACACAAAAAGAAACCCAAAGGGATTTGCTCTTAAATTACTCTACTGGTGACCTGCAAAAAAAAAAAAAAACCCACCAAACCCAAAACTTAAACCAAACACACCCCAAAAAAACCCAACCAAAAAACCCAAAAAAACCCAACCAGGGGCACGAGTGTGGATGGAATTTCTGCTTTATGTTCCAAGAGTGCGCACACAGGTATTTCCACCAGAGCAAGGGGATGATTTCTCTTTGCCTGCCCCTGCCCCCTTAATTTTTACATTGATGTCAAGAATATAAAATTTTGCCTTCCCTGTAGTTCCTGACAAACTCTGCAAGATCAAAGAGCTGGCAGAAGACCTTTCTCAGCCCTCATCTGTAGGACACACCAAATCCTGACTAAAGGCTGCTTTTCCCTCAACAGTCTCAAAGGAAAACAAAGATGAAGAGTTTCAAACAGTGGTTAAAGTCATCCTTCAAATACTCTAGCTGTAGTGTGCTGTGTTCTTATAATTCTCCCTGATCCTCACTCTCCCAAGAAGAGAATCCTGCAGCAAAAATAAAATACGAGATCTGGTATTTAACACTAAGGGGATGGCAAACTCCATTTCTGAAAGTTTATCTCACAATCTTTCCCCCCAAGCAATTTGCACGGTTTCTATTACAGATTTTGACTAAATCCAGTCTGCTTCCAAGGTAGCTGAACTGGAAAAAAAAACTTAATCAAACTAAAAACCCCACCCTTTTGCATTATGACAATAAAGCATTTAATAAACAAAAAATAAAGGTATTCCACAGCACAGCTGTTGTAACAAGCTTCCACAAATATTATACCGCCTAGGGGAGGACTGATAGCTGCCTAGGGTATTTCATAAATTAACCTTAAAAATATCCAACATTTCAAAGTTAGGCCAAAAATAGAAAGGTTGGAGATCTGAGAAGACATGGAGAAACAAAAGAAGGGTCAACAATGAATAAAAAAAGCTCAGTATTAGAACAATTTGGACGTTTCATCTAATTCACTACTGATTTAGAAATACAGGTGTTTAGGTCAACTTCGTGTTCCTTACCACTGACAGATCACAAAGCACAAACACTTGCCCATGATGGAGAGCCAGTTCATCTCTCAACACAGAATAAGTACCAGTTCTGACAACAGTAGAGATCTTTCCCTCTAAATAATAAATCAATGCATCGATAATAGTAAGAAAAAACCCCACACACATCACAACAGCACAGTGGCACTTCTCAGACGACCACATCGAAATACAAGCAGCCATCAAGGATACGAGCACAGTCCCACAAGACAGTAATAGATCC
Source organism: Leptosomus discolor (assembly GCF_034619465.1). Taxonomy (NCBI): domain Eukaryota; kingdom Metazoa; phylum Chordata; class Aves; order Leptosomiformes; family Leptosomidae; genus Leptosomus; species Leptosomus discolor. The sequence continues at coordinate 13,540,349 of NC_141395.1, read as the reverse complement.
CTTGAAAAGAGACTGGCATCAGGAGAAAAAGGGGTTTGTTGGTGGGAGTGTGGTGTCTCCATTCTGTGTAGAAGACATTCTTGTTTTCAAGTCCTGTCTACCTCAGAAAAAGTGATTTCCCAATGATCTTTTTTGCTTGAGAAATAAAAAATAAAGAACAAGTTTTGATGATGAGCCAGAGAACCAGGCTGGCTGGGAGCCCTCCCAAACTAGCAGGCTCAGTATTCTTGAAAAAAAGCCTTTCCTCCAACTGTCTTAGGTGTAAGCCATCTCACTCAGTTAAGAACAAAAAGAGAGCGCTCAGGTTTAAAAGAGGTTGACTAAATATTCCTTCCCTAGAGATCACTGTTTACTGTCCTCATTTTTCTGCCATGTGATCATCTCATTCAATTCTCTCGCTGCCCAGTCTCTTCCCGAAAGCATTTGGCAGTTGTGACCTGAGCTTTGAATGGAAAAACACAGCAAACCTTTACACATCACAGACCAAGAAAACGCAAGCCCTGCATTGGGTTGGGGTTTTTTTTGGTTTTGGTTTTGGGGGGGTTTTTTGTTTGTTTGTTTGTTTTTTTCATCTGTGCACAGGTCACCTTCAACCAAAAGCAGTGCTTTAAATACAGAAATCCACATACAACTTTGCAATCAGAAGTCATAAAAGCAAACTAGTGCCCATTAGGAGTGAGGAGCTCAAAGAGAAAGTGAAAATACCCCACAGCATCAAAATGAGCAGGACAACCATGCAACACTTCATGCAGGTCACCAGTGAACATGGATGAGAACCAGATAACACTTTGAGAACAGAGACCAGGTAGGGTGGTACGACTGTGGACACACCTCAGTTACACAGAGAGACTGCTTACCCTCGGTTTTAGTGGTAGTACCATCTTTAGGCAAATTAAAAAAAAATAAGGAAAGGGTTAATAGGGAAAATTAGTAACATCAGCAGAAGTGGGCACTATATATTAGCTATAGAAATATGCAAAAAATTTAACACAATTAAAGAAATGAAAAAATTTTGACTGAGCAGCAAATCAAAGCTTCATGTACCTGAGGAACACGCTTGCAGGTTTTCCCTCCTGCAATAACCAACCTTTGCCAAATTCCATTTTCATTGTTTGCCTCACCATTTCTCCCATGAGAATGTGCAGGTGACAAGTGTCCCTACTAGCTCAAAAGGAAGAATGCTCCTTCAGGAGCAGCCTTGTTTGCATCACTTAGAGTCCATTTGCTGCTTTTCTCCTACAGTCTGTTTTAAAAGCAAGAATAACGCAGTATTTGATCTCCCAGCTTCAAGGACAAAGCCAATTTTAGTAGATACTTCACTCCCTCTTCTGTTCTTCCTTAAGACATAAGATTGTTCGAAAGCACTTTTGCCACTGAAGCCCGTACGCAGCACGACGAAAAAACAGTTGCATCCATGAGCTCGAAAGCACGCTATTATGCGATCAACTTCATATTCTGTATTACGTTTTCACTGCAATCTAAATCTTGAACCAAGTATGAACAATTAAATCAGAATAAGAATTCAACTTCTGAACCAAATACAACCAACACATTTAAGCCACGGTAAAACATTTCAGATACGCAAGAAAACTGCCTACAAAAGGAATCTACAGAAACTATTTCTATATAATTCACCAAGTGTATTTTATCAGACTAAAGACCAAATGCCCTACACTAAAGAGAAGCAACTTCTAAACTGTCTCAGTGAAGACAATCTACACAGCTTAAATCAAGATCACTGATTTCTGATTTTTCTCCCTCTTGTAAAGGTAGAATGAGGGAAAAGTCTAGAATTAGACTAGTGTGAAACCAGCAGAATGAGAAACTAGCTCAGACGATCAGCTTTGCTCACAATTGAGTTGAAGCTCTGGAGATAGTGTCAATCACTGCCTTGCATTTCCTCCTCCGTGCCTCCATCAATGGCATTTCTCAGGAAAGATCAAATGCAAACTTTGTTCTAAGAAACCCTGAGGCACCTGAAAGGGATATATGATGCTCTGAGACAATAATGTGACATTCAGCTATAATCCAAAAAGAATCAGCATAAGGAACAGATACTTATATCCTGTGTGGTGAAATGGGAAGGCCAACTTCTTCTCTTTGCTTCTACATCTTTCTCTTGTAAAACAGAAAGCGATCAAACTCAATTAAGATGTACTATTCAAAGGATAAAACAATTAAGGGAAAACCTAAGGAAAGGAGGGAAGGAAGAAGAGGAAGAAAGGGGGACATGTCAAAAGGAATTGAGCAGTAAGTATTTTCCTCAACAACGTCCCAGAATCATAGCAAGATCTGCTTTTCCCCAGAAAGAAGAGTGAGGCGCAGACTATTATACAATTCAAAACCTAAGAAGTTGCTTCAAGTCAGTTTTGTTGCAAATTTTTTCCTTAATCCCAAAGGGCAAGAGATCACATACTGATCCTAGAGAGCTGGTAACTATCTCAGAGATATATTCTTCTAGTTAAGAGTTTAATATTCAAATAAAACTACAAGGCACTTTCTGCTAGTAAAGAAAGCTAACTGCAAGAGTAGAAGAACATGTAGATTTACCTAGTGATGCGTATGAGCCTGGGGGCAAGGCTGCAGCAGAACTGAAGGGGGTGGATGCTCCAGAAGACGTCACTTTTGACTTGGCACTAGCTGCTGCATTCACATCGACGTCACTGCGGGATCGCTGCAGAGATCCTGGTGTTGACACAGATTTTGTACTTACTGTAGATGCTGCAGATGGGAGTGGGAGATCCAGAATAAAGAAGATTAATTTCTTGAGCTGTGTGCTTCAAAGAGCCTGACAAGCAGTTTAATGTACTATTTTTAATGCTCCCTGCTGGCACTGAAATACCTCAACTAAGAATGCTTTATCAGAGCAACGTGGGCTTCCCCACACTGCCTGCAAAGATATTTCAATGCTGACCTGATGCTACCTCTAAGAACTTTATCAGACACTAACCTAAATGCTGAGAACAAAAAGGCTCCAGGCCAGCAATAAAGAAATTTCTAACAGAACCTGTATGGGAAAGTTCAACCACAGTACCCATCACCAGCTTGTGAGTTGCTGGCCAAAACAGACCTGCAGGTCCTTCATTCCAGGTTCTACTAACTTCCTTCCCAACACCTCATCTTCTCATGAGGGCTGCTGCTCCCATCACTTGTTGATGCTTACCCTCTCAAGCATGAAGCTTGACTATTCAGCTGCAAGCAAACATGCAGTTGTGTGCACAATCAAGTAGGTTACACAACAGTATCACCTTAAATCAAAGGTCTCGGTAGAGCCAGAACCCGATCATGGTTAGGCGTAGAAGGCAGCTTATCTTCTACCCAAAAAGTTCTGTCTATTACATTCTGTATAAAAATTTATTATTTAGATTATTGCAGGCATTTACTTAGGACAGGAAAACTGCACCTCAATATTCCATCTGACAGTAAAAACAGATTAGCAACGAGATGGAATTTAACACTGTAGGACTTGTGTGCAGATGATGCTTCCAGTAAGTGCTGAAACCACAGAGAATAAATGACAGAAAATGGTAAAGCTGAATGCACCATCAGACTACGTAGCTGTATGCCTTAGCATCAGCACTAGGTTATTCCAACATACCTTGGCTACAGTTTTCAAAGCTTTTTAGACTTCCCTTCAGGTGGAAGCAATAACAGATTTACTAACTTTGAAAAGTATCATTGTATCAGCAGTTAATGCACAGAACGTGGTATACAACCCAAAACTATTTAAAAAATTTTACATACTAAATTGCCATTTTAAAGAGCAGTAAACAGTGATCAAAGTTGTTCTTTGAACATCAGTGTCTGAAATTCTCATTCTAATTCATCACTCGGCAACACCTGAACACATTTTTCAGCTCCCATTCTCACCTCTAGATGTAGTACTTCCAGTAGGACTTCTTTTGGCAGACAACGGACGGCTAGAAGTTAATACAAATATTTATTAAAACAAAACTAGTATTTCATAGGAAGCAGTAACAGTGTAATCTGTTCCCTCAGTACACAATTGACTTAATAGGAAGTTATTTATATACAGGGATAGACAAAGAAAGCTTATTGTTTAAGAATAAATGCAGCACCACCATGAAATTCTTTACAAAAGCACTATGAAAAAAATTAGTATGCACATTATTTGAGTAAGAAGAGATTTTTAAGAACACTTTTTTTAGATTTAAAAAGTTACACCAGTGAGTTACAGATTTTTTTATATAGGTCTTACACTTAAACTGGAGACATGTGGAGCATGACTATCTCTGAGAAGCTAAAATACATGCATTCAACAGAAGAGTTACATATTGATTTTGCTGTTACAATCCAAATTTAGTTTAGTAACTTTTTTTCCTCTTATATGAAGAGTCAGACTTACATCTCTAGGATTAATGCTAAACACAGAATTTCAATCCAAGTATTGTTTTAAGCACACCTGGAAGAAATTATTAACAGTATCTGCTGAGCACAAAAAGCCTCCTAGAAAATTATTTACAGAGTCAAGATAACGATTATTTTTTTAAAGCCAGTAATGGGTTTTGCTGGCTTTTTATTTTAATACAACGTTAGCTACAAAACGATTTTGGCGCAACCAAGCATTGAGGCCAAACAATGACAACGTAAGCAATGTGATGGCTCCCAGTTCAATGAAGGCATCCGCAGTTGTTTAAAATCAAGAGGTAGTGACATCGAAGGACTTACTTTAGACTCTCCTGGGAGCTGGAGGAGGAGCGATCCGACTGTGGCAAGGACACGATGCTGTCAGAATTCTTCAAATGTGACTGGAGGGCCTTCTGGTAGGAAGACTCCAAAGTGTGGTACAAATGCTCTGCCTCTCGGCTGAAGTGACTGTGGAAACCCCAGTAACACCTGGAAACAAGGCATAATACTGTAAACATTCCCTTGACGTGTTTTAGAGGTCAGTGGAGCTCAGGTACAGTCAGAGCCCTTTTCACTGCTGGCATTAGTGGGCTCATTAGCCCACTCATGTCAACCATCTACTGCCCCTATGACATGCTTAAGACATAACAATTTCTTCAACCCATTGTATTGCTCAAACAGCCACACAGAAGACAAAACAAATTAAAATAAGAAGATAGGAATACACCATTCGGTGCATTGTAAAAACACCAGTAGCCAACAAAGCTTTACAAGAGAAGAAACCCTCATCCCTCTGGCTGTCTACCGTACAGAGGAGATGGTAGACCCACTAGACCGACACAAGTTTGGGACTGGGTGCTAAATAGCTACTTCAAAAACATGCCAAGAGCAGAACACACATGCATGGGCCTGATTCAGGAAAGCACCAGCTGGTGTTGTATTCTTCAAGTTTAACAAACAGCTCTCCTACACTGCTGCAGAAACAAATCTGTACTAAGCTGAGGCTGTTGACTGTCTTTTGGAGAGGAAATAACAAAAGGAAAGAGATACTCCTAAAGACTTCCAATCAGTGCCGTGCTGAAAATAAGAGCATTTTAAGATGAGGGAAGAATTCCTCTGTAGTCCAAATCTCCTGGCTGATGGCTAAACACCATTCACTCTCGTCACAAAAGAGATGAAGACTCTCAGTGCTTTTCAGGGGGCAACTAATGGGCAGTTTAGGAGTAAGATCATTAGCTCAAATGAATCAAGAATTGTTTGTGTGTGACAGTCAGTCCGCAGCGCCTCAGAGAAGTCACACGCATTCTCACATCACTAGAAGGAAACAAATTTGTCTTACAATCAGCCATGCTGTTAATTAAGAAACATGAGAAGAGAGAATTAAGCATGCTTTCCAAAGTCTCATGCCATTCTCCTTGCTGTCTATTCAGCTTAGCTAGTCACCCACTGTGAAGTCCCAGTGCCTACTGTATTTTTCAGTGATGGACACGTTCCCTTTCAAAAGGATTTAAACAGTCCTACTGTGAAACACCTCTGCTCATAACATAGCATTTAGATTAATAAAATTTATTGTTCATTGATCTAATGTTTTACAGCATGCTCTTTCTGAAGAATAATGTTCCTGTAGTGTTCTGTTCAGAAGAGCATGATCCTAGTATATCAGCATACTACCATAAGTACAATCACATTAATGGAAATGCAAGAGACCTTCAACAGAATAAAATTAATTGCAAACATTAAAGTTTCCTATAGATACACACAAATATATTATTTCAGCATCATAAAACATTTCCTTAATTTAGGATACCATTTAGCAGTGTACTAGCACAAGTACTTTTATTTCCAGAGTAGCAAACAACAATAGACTAGACTATTTCAGTCAGAAGGGACCTACAATGATCATCTAGTCCAACTGCCTGACCAATTCAGGGCTGACCAAGAGCTGAAGCATGTTGTTAAGGGCACTGTCCAAATGCCTCTTAAGCACTGACAGGCTTGGGGCATCGACCACCTCTCTAGGAAGCCTGTTCCAGTGTCTGACTGCTCCCTTGGTAAAGAAATGCTTCCTAACATCCAGTTTAAACCTCCTCTGGTGCAGCTTCGAACCATTCCCATACCTCCTGTCACTGGATCCCAGGGAGAAGAGCTCAGCACCTTCTTCTCCACTTCCCCTTCTAAGGAAGCTCTAAAGAGCAATGAGGTCGCCCCTCAGCCTCCTTTTCTCCAAAACAGACAAGCCCAAAGTCCTTAGCTGCTCCTCACAGGATGTTCCTTCCAGCCCTTTCACCAGCTTTGTTGCCCTCCTCTGGACACATTCAAGGACCTTCCTATCCTTTTTAAATTGTGGGGCCCAGAACTGCACACAGTGCTCCAGGTGAGGCCACACCAATGCTGAACACAGTAAGATAATCCCTTCTCTTGACCAGTGGTTATACTGTGCGTGATGCACCCCAGGATGCGGTTTGCCCTCTTGGCTGCCAGGGCACATGGCTAACTCCTATTGAGCCTGCTGTCAACCAGCACCCCCAGATCCCTTTCTGCAGGGCTGCTCTCTAGCCACTCCCCTCACAATTTATACTTGTGCCTGGCATTACTCTATCCTAGGTCTTGAATACAGGCCAAAAAGAAAACAAAAAAAATATTAGAAATAATAGTACTTTTGTACTAAACAGAAGAAATCTCAATTAACTGTGAGCAACTCAAACATCAAAAAGAAAGATGAGGTTGCTAGCTCTTGACTCTAGACTCTTGAACTCAGGTAAGCATTTTACCTGCTCAGACAGATAAAAAGACAAGACCAAAATGAAACAAGCACCATTAGAAGATGCAATACATACATAACTCAGTCCCATGTAATCACCTCATACGAGATCTCCTGCTGAAGTACACACTCCCATTGAAGTCAAGGGAAAGTTGGCATCAGCTGCCAGGAGAACGTTACTTGTCTGGACTTCAGTTTCCATCATGCAATACCGCTGACTCACAATAACAGGGACAAAAAAGGGGAAGAAGAAAAGACACCACCAACAACTTCCACTTACTTTCTTGCCTCTATCCTGGCTTCAGAGTCTGCATCATGAATTCCCTTCTTTATCGTTTCAGCTAACACTGATATGTGTCTGAAATAAGAAGGAAAACATTATCCAGCAGTCCAGAAAGATGTGCCACACTTATAAACAAATGACTGATTTGATTTTGCCTTGGTCTCCAAGAATAAACAGTTCATCACATCCTCCCATTTCCATGTAACGTTCTTTGGAGCCTTTATTTATTTACACTTACAAGCCAGTTTTATTTCACCCACACTGCTGACTAGGAAAAGGCAAGCAGCATTCTTCACAGGTCAGTCTTTAGTTAGCTATTGAAACTGTCTGAGTGCTTAACCCTTAAATATTCTTGCACAGTCTAGGGCTAAGGAAATTGTGTCCCAGTTTCTTCTCTCACAATTACTTTCACTGTTCATTAGTCTGAAGTACAGTAGAAACCTCAGAAGCTCCTGATAATCATGTAGTAGCCTTCATCTCATCATCTCGCTTTAGGATGCAAAAGGAAAAAAAAAAATTAAAAACCTATTGAGTTCAGTGATTCACTCAGACAAGTTTTCCAAGGCTGGGATAGGAGACAGACTCACCACACTCTGCCAGAACTACAGGGATGAAAGGTGTATGTGCATATACGTACGTGATTTTTTTGTGGCAAAGAAAAGATCTACTAGAGCTACCTGGTATAATCTCACCTCCTAGATTATCGTTTCTCCAGAATTAATCTCCCCAAGCATAAGTAGGAGAGAATTAACCCACTGTTTTTCAAAGCTTACCTTTCTAGGGAGTGTGTTTGCCACTCCTGCAACAGCAAGTCTAAAAATTCAAAACAACGCCTAAGAGAAGAAAGAGAAGAAATGCTGAGTTCTCCAAGTTAGCAGAGGCACACCAACTTTGCCATACCTGTCTCCAAACAACAGCCATCTTTTGCTAGGAAGCTTTTTGGGACATTAGAATTCAGTAACACCACCGATAAAAAAACCCATCAACATCTCTACAAACTCCATAAATAAACAGTCTGAAGTAGTAACTGGAGTCAGCTCACTACAGGGAAGTCTGAAGAGAGGGTGTGACAGACACAATCCAGAAAGCCCCCTTTTTCATTAAACAGGATCCAGGCCCAGAAGATCCATGCTACTGATACTTTGTGCCTGTTAATTCAGGCTTCACATGGAAAATTCACATTTAGCTTCATGTGGAGACAGATCTTTTCAACTTTAATCTCCCTTCCTCATTTCAAGAAACTAAGGCGCAAGTGTGCTGTTATTTGTTCAAGGTTTGTCACCAAATTCAGCAAAGCAGCCCTTCTTTTTGCCGGACTAGGAGAGAACTAGGTAATCTACACGGACCAGGCAAGAGTCTCCCAGTGAGGCAGCGAACTGAAGTACACTTAGATTTTAAGTGCGAAGAGGACCATCAGCACATCCAGTACAACTCCCAGATGATGCTATCACAGAACACTACTTCTGCTGACTGGCCCAAAGAAAGTGTGTCACTATAACAGCTAGTAGTGGGGAATAGGAACATGTCTGTAAAGAAGCCAAAATAATATGATGTGACAATGTGAAAGCACAATGATTAGTTTAAAAAACATTTCTGTCTGCAGAAGAGTTCCTTTCCTTCTCTGCAGTGCTGCAGCTTATATAAGAATTTGATCCCAACTCCTGGGGGAGAACGAGATGTATCCTTTACTAAGATTATATATGAACCCTTTCATGAATAAAATCAAATACATCAATGTTATCAGAAAGTACACATGAACCTATTTACTGGTAAAAAAAAAAAAAAAAAGAGTAAATTAAAATTAAATGCTTACCTTCTAACTGCAACAGACTTGGAGGTACAATTGCTGGTTATGATGGGTATTAATCGAGGGATGTGCGTATGCTAGAAGAAAAACAAACAACAAAAACAAGAAGAAATCTTTACACCACAGCTCCACAGAATGAAAGGCCATCTCTTTCAGCCACCTGAGCCCAGTATGCAGATTGATTATTTGTGTTCAAGCCTTGAAAACAGAACTGCTAAATAAAAGAACACTAACAGATATGGACAGATATTTTTATTATTAAAAGTATTTTCTAGTTTATCTGTTAAAATATCTTTAACGGATTCTTTTTTCTTCTATAATGACAGGGTCCAGTGAGTCAAGGAGCCAAAATCACCGCAAGAGGATCTAAACTGTAAGTAGAGGCAACTTGAGAGAAATCACGCTATCTACAGCTTCCCCAACAAATCACTAGGCAGAATTCACCTCTGTGACCTAATGGTTTTAGGAAACGTGCACTGTCTGCGAGGAGTTTTAGAGCATAATTAAGAGGATGAGTCTGTCCTGCAAGGCAGGTTTCAAAACCCATTCAAAGAAAAAAGTTTGCTCCACTCTTAGAGGGATGGAAATATCTTACCCTGCAAAGAAACATTTTTCCTACTATTTTGGCAGGGCTTAACTATCATGCAGCCTTGTGTAGGTGATGACATCCGAGTCAGCCAAGCCCAGCACAATCAGGAAAGTAGATTAGGCACTTAAGCTAATTTTCATTGCAGCAACAATCGTATTTCCTCAGAAACACCAAGTATTTGGAAATGACAACATTGTTCTCTTTTGATGTATACTTACTCGAATGATTAATCTAACTGCTACAACACCAGAAGTGGCCATGACTTTGGCACTATTTGGAATTAGATTAAAAATTGTTGGCATGATGGCTTCTGCCCCATGGTCAAACTTGTTTCCCAGAACTGATGACAAATGTCTGAAAAACAGAATGAAGTCATGCTGGTAAATGTGCTGAGGATTAAGCAAGTCAGACTTCTACAGAACATCTGACATAAGCACATCTGACATCTCAGTCTTCACAACTGTCACCTCCTCTCTAACTCCAAAGGACAGAGAGCACCATGTTTCAAAAAATAGTTCCTTTACTTTCATTTCAAACTTGTGTTCTGTATTCATCTGAACTCTGAGAAACAGTAAGTTCAGCATAAAATAAAGTAACTAGCACAGCTAAAAATCTATTATCAAATAGGATCATGCTGAAAGAATGTATTTTTCTGAACAGGTTAGTTTGTATCACAGTTTCTCTGAAACTGCTTATTTTGCCTTAATATGCACAAATTAAAAAAAAAAAAAAAAGCTTTTAGAAACACTGCAGTGCCCTTTTTCTTGAAGCACTTCACAAAGGATAAGCTATCAAAACTCAAAACTAGCTCAATCTGAACCAGAACAAAACACATACATTTTTGGCTTTATTCTTCAGTCCTTCCCTACTTGGTGCATGAATACATGGCTTGCTCATTCATTCAGCATATCTCAAGTCTGCATAGTTTAAAACTCAGGAACATCGTTTGGCAGAACTACAATTAGTGACATACATGGACGTAGTTTTAAAAAGCCATAGCAAAATCATGTTCTACCTATAACTATGCAGTGCTAGCAGCACGAGTTATATCCCAAATGTGTTTTAACCACTGTCTGTTCTTTTTTTTCTATGTTACATTTCAAGAGCATTGAGAAAGTAAACTTACCCCAATGTGATACAAGCCTCTCTTACTACTTGAGACCGCAAGTCTTTAGCGGATAATTTGAACGCTCCATCCAAAAGTCTTAAGTGTTGGAAGAAGTTATCGTATTCTGCAGCTCCAGCCAAAAGTAAGGAGCGGATCTTTTTCAACTGTTAGCACCATAAAAGAAAGCAGTGACTGTTAATATGCTGTTAACAAGAACAGTTGTGTTCAGGGCTGATACTTGGTTACAAGGGTCCTTGTATAATTTTCTTCAACATGCGTTGAGGAACACCGTTCTTACAGTCCAAGCTATTTTATCATTTCAGACCTTATCGTCAACTCCTAAGTTAACGTACTAAGTATGCTAATACACACACACTAGCTGTTACAGGAATCCAGAAGTGTTGCAGACATTTACTTGAACTGTATTGTTAATAAACCGAAGATATCTTAAAGGTTCTCCTCTATTCCCCTTAGAAACCACCTATTTACAATAGCTTCTAAAACTGAGGTCCTCTCACAGCTGACTATCGTATTAAAAAGATGACTAGACTTAAAGGCCATGGCTCATACTCAGATCTGAGTAATACCACTGTAAATATCTAGAATATGTCCATTGACTTCATTAAAATAATTATCTGGGTCTACTAGAAGTAGAGCCCTGATCCCAGCAAAATGTAAAATTTTCTATTAATATTACAGGGATCGCCATTTCAGCCTATAGACATTCTTTTGGACACCTTGACAGGCCCTCACGTATACTGATGTATCTGTACAGTGCCCCGATTTAAGTTCGCTGTTACCCAGTACAGCAAATAAAAAAAAAACAGAAGCAAGCTGAATCAGCAGTTTGCCACTCAGATCTGCAATACAGGATTTGACAAACATGTCAAAGTTGCTACACCAGTGATGAAAAAATCTACAGTGTAGACAAGATCATGCATCTATTTATATCATGAAAATGCAGCTCACCTCAGTAAACAAAACTCATTCTTGGCATGCATAGAACATATCTGATTTTCCACTTCCACATTTCCCACATTCATATTTATTTATTCAAAACCTAAGCATGTAAATTCTTTCTGAATTATTTTACACCTCCTTTTGCAAAAGCATAAGTAAGTTCTCTGTAAGCAAAGTGACTTTCTGCCTCATCAGGAACTTTTAAGATATTCTGAATACCACTTTTGCCATCTTGGTTTTAGCATCTGCTAGCAAATTTCTAGCTTACATCTGGATCTGCCGGTTCCAGTTCAACTTGATGCTGTCTCAACAGATTCTTGTATATTAAATAGCATTTTCCTTCACAGATGTGGTTTGAATTCAGTCTCATAAGAAAATACTTCCCCCAAGCTTGGGGGAACATGACAGATGCTCACCACTTAAACTACATGCTAGCCTTACTCTGAGGTTCTCCCAGTACCCTTTTCCTGGGATTAAGCTCAGTGCAGAAAACAACTTTATTAACAGAGTTCATATTTAAGTTCACCACTTACCGCAGAAACTCTCTGTTCCCAGTCGTGCTTATCATCTGATAGTATCTCTCTTATTTTGTTTATGGATTCCTCAAGATCCCGGCTGGAATAAATCTGCAAATTTAAATACAAAGTAGCACCATAATGCAAGATTTACTCCAGAAAATCAGATCACTTCCCAACTATATTCTTACATCCTTTGCTCCTCAATGCTTAAATGTCATGTCCTAGCTTTGGACACAGCTGGCTTTGCATAATGCAAAAAATTACCAAAGAAATACCCATTTCCTGCAATGAAAAACTGCTAAATGATCACAAGATGATTAAAGCATCATTTTTTATTATTTTACTATATTTTCACAATTTTAAGCAGCATTCTTGCAGCTACTAGTGGCACTATTAGTCAAGACCTACAGAAGATCATGAGTGGATACATGTGCTGTTCAGCTGTCCCAAAAATAAAGCTCTGGTGAAGGGGCGGGGATATGTAACACATCTCTGCTATATCCATCAGCAAACACGCACTGTCAAGTTGTTGCACTCACAACAGCAGCCATCCCAGAGACACAAGTCGCTTTTATTGCTTCCAGTTCCCAGATGGTACAGATGAAATACAGAGGCTTCTGCTGACTTAAGTTTTGATTGACCAGACTGCATTGTGCAGCATGCATGTCCAGTTCCAGCTCCGTGTCCGCTCCTGTGGTACCTCTACCACAACGCCCCCACTCCCATTCCCTCCACTTCTGAGAGTTTCACACAAACTACTGGCAGATACCACCATTTAAAACTTGCCTGCCTCCAACTTCCAACTTGCCTTCCCCTTAAAGAAGATTTGTCAACACCACAATGAAGCACAATTTGCCAGCCATTAGGAGTAGATCCTACAACTGTCTTTTGCATTTTAGCACTCTGTGTTTTAATACGTAATTCTACTTACCTGAACCGTTGGGACATCTTCAAATGCCTTAATGAAGTCTTCTTCATCCACAGCACCTGCTCCCTCTTTGGCTGCTGACATACAAATCAAAAAAGCCTCCTCTTATCAAAAAGAGAATCAATTAAGAAACCACCAGCTATCAAGGCACCTAATCAGGAGAAAGTTCACTATCCATGCAGCCTCCGAGTGCTGCAGATGTAATGAAAGCAGAGACAGTGAAATTCAACGCCAGGCACAGACTAGACATTCACAGCATCATTCAGCTCCTAGGCACAGAAGGCACATTAGAGAAGTCATTACAGTAGTCAATCAACAGTTAGGGGACACAGTCTGAAAGATGAAAGGGAATATTTACTTTAATTATACGGGAGATTTTATTTTAAAGGATTTAATCCCATCTATAATACATGAAGATGCAGATCTGACAGGTGCACAAACAGACAAATGGTAAGGAAGATAAATAGTCTCTGGAATACTAATCAGATTAGAGACTGTCCGATATAGGGAACTTTCTCCATTTCTCCAGATCACGTGTAGAATTATAATCATGTGTAGAATTATCGCTCACATTCAGAATTACTGTTCAGTTTTCTTCCTGCACCTTCATTACCAGCAATGGCCAAATGGTTTTAGAAGAAAGTCAGCGCATCAGTTTTAGATTGCATGGGCTGAAGTTTAGCGTTTAGCATGTAGCTGTAAGCAGCCTCCCTCAGTTCAGCTAAAAAGTTGCAGCTATAAAGACAAAAATCTATACACTGCAACGTTGACAGGATTTACTCACCGCCCTCAGTGCATAACCACACAGGTCCAATCTTTCACAGATGCAAAATGCATTATAGGGATGTGGGGACTTGGAGATTCATGCTACCAGTGTTTGGTCACGGCATGCAGACAACATACACGTAATGATTTCAAAGGGAAAAATTTGTTACTGGATCCTGGGGCACCAGTCTGGAAGTCCTTGCGATAAGCTCAAGCATGAACACTATAAATACTTCACATAAAGGTCAATTCATATGCACTATCTGCTTACTTGAAGATTTGGAGCCCAGAGCTGCAGACCCAAGTCTGCGGGTAGTCCCCATCCCAACTCTGCGTGAGTTTGCAGGGGCCTTTGAAGATGTAGAGGAGCTAGCTGAGGAAGGTCTGTTCCCATCCACGGAGTCTTCATCATCAAAAATTTTATCTGCCAAAAGAGTACACTCAGCTGTAAGTCCAATGAAGCAAAGGGTTGTACCAAGGAACATGTTCATGCAAGGGCAAACATGCTGCGTGTTCAGGTCTGCTCTGCCAGCTCTCATCTCAGCAGTGTCTTCATGCTAAACATCTGATTATTCACGAATGACCACCAGACCACTGAACCAAATCCTTTGCTACTGCAGCCACTATGTTATAAACCCTTTCAATGAATGCACTCAGATAAAAAGAATAAACTTCAAATCTATAGCAGAAAGATGCAAGCCACAGGTAATATTTGGGGTATCTACAGTCTGTATCTCTGACACCTATGCCTCAGAGTTATTTTGCCATGGGCTGTACTGAAACTAAGATCATGAGCAAATATAAGTGTGGGGGGCACCAAGCAGCACAGGCTGCCCTGTCACACCCTGCTAACTGCCTGCATTAGACTGAGAATAAACAGGGTAACCCAGGAAAGATCGCATGTCAACACCCATGCTGTTGATACATCATAGACCATTAATCACAGATCCATCCAGAGCTATAAAACTTTTTAAGTGATCACCAAAGATTCTTTACAAGGAAACAGAAAAGTTACCTCAATTTCCTAAAACCCATAAATATAAGGCGTATTAAAACTTATTGAAGCTTTGTGTACACACAAAGGGAACTGCAGCCTCTACCTCCAAATGTGAACATAATTGAACCTAAAATGAATTACAGTCACTTTGATTTCCAGTGAAGGTCACTTTAATTCCAAAGGAGTGCTTATATTGCAGTTTTACACAGATTAGCTAATCCACTTTAAAAACTGGCCACAGGTTGAAAGGTGACAAAGTGTTTGGACAGCTAATATAGATGGCGCACATCATTTACTGAGGCCAGAAAGCCACCTCAGTCCCCTTCACTTAGCTTCTCCACACTAACACTTCATTCAAGATTTGAGCCCTGCTTCATGTCCACCCCTCTCCAACAGTCCAAGGTACACACCCACTCTCCACCCGCAGGAACATTTCCCTCCCAAAATTTCACTCGGCAAAAACTCGATCAGGTGCTTCAGTCCATGCCTATTCAGTAAAGCACCTGGGAACATCTGGTAACAAATATAGGCTTCTACTAGAAGTTAAATTCAATACAGATTGAACTTTCTGAAAGTAAAAAAGTAAACAGATAACAGTATAGACATATTCTAAGGGAGGCCAAAGAACTGAAAGAAAAGCCTGTATTGTCCTCAGCCCAACAGCCTTAAGAAGTCTTCCCTGCTCCAAGTGGTATTGGCTTATTAGCAGCTGGACATAGGAGAACCATCACAGATCATCCAAAAACCTAAAAACCGCATTTACAGTAAGCACCTGTGCACACAATGCCACGTTCCGACGCCAGCACAACACTGAAATGGCAGGTAGGCAGCAGCATCCAACAGGTTAAGAAAGGCAGCCAAGGATATCTCTCCCCTTAATTTTGATGTCAAGAACTCTTGGAATACGGGAAAAGGTTAGGAAAAAAGTAAGATCTAAAGCAAAGGGGTAACATAATAACAGGTACTCAGACTATTCAGGCAAAAGTGAACATATAAATTCTAATATCAAGAAATTTAAGGTGTCACAGCTAAGGAGAACAACCTAAGTCACATTTAGGATGTGGGCTTTCTCTAACACAGTGCCCTAAGGCAGCCATGGAGACCGTGCTACCTCCCTACTGACACTGGTCATGTTCTGTATTAGTAATTCAAAAATAATTTGAAAAGAGCTCAGGAAAGAACCATAAGAATGATTAAAGGATTGGAAAATACGTTTTTAATTCAATTAAATGAAAATTCGCTGCAGGACACTTTAGCCTGGCCAGATTCTTAACAAGTTGCTTGATTATATTATGTGTTAACACAGCAACTCAAGTTTTATTAACATAGTTTTCCATTGTGATTTATTAATATTGTTTCTCACCTAATAGAAAAACACAGAACAAGGCCACTGGCTGGAGGTTAAAAACAAATTAAATTCTGACTTGCCTTTTTTTTTCACCTTCCCTTTCCCACCCCCACCTCCCCCCACTCCATTTTTTGCAATAGTCACAGGATTGACTCTCTGCAAGGTTAGGAGGTGTGTCACACAGTGAATTCTGTCACAGGCAGCTCTTAAAAAGCCAAGATTGATTTTTTTTTTCCTGATAAATAAAGTCTAGTTAAAACAGAAATTATTTCAAAAACATTATTTGGCGAGAGTTGCACAGAAGGCTGTGACAGAACAAAACAGACTTTAAAATATGTAAACTCTGAAGGCTCTAGGAAGGGGTTTAAGTGATGCAGAAAGACTTGCACAGACCCTGAATACAAAAACTTTGAGCAAAATCTGCCTCGATTGCGTGTATTTCAAAATCTCCTATCTAGATAGTAATCAAATCATTATTTGCCCTATATATATTACGAGCCAAGAGAAAGTCATATTCAAAACGAGAGATACTTTACTACTTCAAAACCACTTTCATCTGGTAATAACATTCTCCACCAGCTGCATTTCAGACTACCTAGATGCAGTGCTAGTTAACTGACTTCCTCTTGCATCTGCATTTTTAAAGCCTCACCCCGCTGAAAGGAGAAGAGGGTGTGGTTTGCTATTTCATATAATAAATAAAAATTCAGAAAAAATATATTAAAAGGATCGCACCCCTGTAGCATTTTAGCAATTAAAATAAATTATTGTTTTTATTTAAAACAGGCTTTTCTGAGAATCGTCAAAAAAACCAACGCTCCAAAAAAAACCAACCAGCCTGCCCACAGTTTTGGGGATGTTCAGATTACAATCACATCTTCCTGTTCATTAAGTCTACAAATGAAGCATTATGTATTTATCAAATCAGAATATCCCTTCAATAACCCAATAGTGTTTTCTCATCTGAGCAGTGCAGAAAGACAGTGCCACATTCAGAACTGCACATCAAGTCTTCCAGCAGCACGTGTGCAGGACAGAAAGAGAAACAAAGAACAGAAAGAAACCTGAACATGGAAGTACAGAAAATAAGAGAAAAAACAAGCTGCTATACATCATCATTAAAAAGACTTTTTTTTTCCCCCCTATTCACTGACTCCTGTCACAATAATCATTTGAACTAGCATCGTATTTTTTTTGCAGCCTATCTGCAAATCACAAGGTGGTAAATTCAGCATGGGTGTAACTCTCATGACCCCAGCAGAGGTGCACTGAAGCGGAATCAGTGCCGCGTTCTAATATTAAATAACCATTGATGCTCTCCCATCCCAAGACCCCCCCAGTGCTCATTTATAAGGGCCATATAGTACTCTCCATCAGAGACATGCCCTTATAAAAGAGGCCTTTGTCTGCTCACCATTCTGGTGTCTCAGAGAAACAGGGAACACAATTTGCTTTACATTTTTCAATTCTTTTACATTATTTAAGAAGAAAAAAAAATTGCTTACAAGTACATATCCTTCTGCAAATAAGCTTCCTCAACATTCCTTCATATTTTCCATAGCGTGCCCAGATGTAACAGTGCTTCACAGAGTGCCGCGGCTCTCAGTCCAGAACATAATCAATCATTGCCCCTTGTATTCATTAAGCATGCTGTCTTCACACGTGGATTTAAACAGCTATGGCTTCAGTCCTCTCTCTACGACTGCAGCTCTGCAGGATTCTCATCAACACCCATTGCAGCCCACGAAACTTTGGTTCACTTCTAGGAAGGAAATTCCCAGCTAGCAAGGGGAACCTGGGACAAATAATCCAGGATGAAGACGAGCTGAGTCTGTCTGTCGGGGCTGGCTTGCACTAGGAACCAGCCTGACTTTATCCCCTGGGAAGCGCTAACAGGAGCATCTCAACAGCTGTCATCGTTTGTCCATGACGAATAAATTTAGTCATTATTCATTTTTAAATGTAACCCCTTCAGGTCTGGCCAAGGTGTAAAATGGGGAGAAGAGACTGTGACAGTGGTTCAGGAAGCACAGTAAACAAGGGCCAGCATTTCCCCTGCCTGAACCACCAGCCTGGGACCTTTTAAAGCAAAGCAATCAAGTCTCAAATTTCCTTTCCAATGAAAGGAGATGCGTTATAGCCTTTAAAAAGCTGTAAGATGACAGATTCAAATCTTTTAGTTATTTGTCTGTAAGCTACTCTGTAGTGACTATAGATTGGGAAAAAAGCTTATGGTCATGTCTGTTCCTAACAAAGATGTCCTGCTATCATCTTCAGGTCTGACTCCGCAAGGTACTGAACTTGTTCTGGCCCCACTGGGCTCATTTATCATATGTCCCATCTCCAAGCATCAGTGCAGCTGAAATATGCAACACCATGAATTCAACTTGCAAGTATCACCTGCATCTCTCTCATGAGAATCTCCCTTTTGGGTGCAGAAAAACCTGGACAGCACCAGAGAAACCTGCCTTCCCACCCACCACATGGTGTCCTGCACCAGGAGTGGACACACAACTGCTAAAACTGACGCACATTTCAGCCCATCTAAACCCCATGCTCAACCTCTACTAGGTGGACAAAGCCCAACTCCCTGAAGACCTGAGAGCCCCCTGTAAAAGCTGAGAACACACACACGCAAACCCACTGATGCCAAAGAAAACAGGGTATATTCCTCCTTACTCCATTCTGCCAGACACGATCACATATGCATCAGTCAACGTTTGCGAAACAGACACCCCCTGGGCACCCTCAGCTGATGCCCTCCTCCAAAGCCAGCATCTGGCAGCCCCGCCTCCAGCTGCGACTCCTGCAGAACACGAGGCATAGCTCACTCCTCTCTGTAGGTGTCCCACCCGCCTCCAAGCGAGACAGCTTCAGCTGAGGTTAAATGCCTCTTCCCATCAGCAGACGCCAGACCCCTGTATGGCTTATCTGCAAGCCTGCCCAACTCTGTAGGTATTGTATAGGTTTCTCCAGGAAAATGGGTTTATGAACACACCAAAATACAAGGACATGTATATGCTCCTCAGCACACTCAGTAAGTGTTTAAAAACAAAGGAGTCGCAGCCACAAGCAGAAGTACACAGGCACAGCACATCATTAGGCTTTCTCACTCTGCCATCTCTCATAGCTTCCTAGCTGCTCCCTCCTAGCCTCAGACCCACCTTCCACACCAGGCACAGTGTTTTGAGCCTTTAACATGCCACCCACTTGGGCGCAGTGACCCCGGTCTACCCTCCCAGTGCCACCCACCGCTCCTCTCCCCTTCGGTCCAGTTCTCCCAGGTTGACCCAGCCACCAGCTCCAGTCCCAGCCCAGCCCTGCTGCCGCCTTCTGGCATTATTCAGTGAACACCTCATCATCCTTTACGACTGGCTTTGAAGTGGATTCCCAAAAACCTGACCTCAGCAGGGATCCCTCCAAGGGCTCACCAGGACTGAGCCAGCCACAGCAATGATCATGCCTGCAAGGATATGCCTATCACCATTACACCTTGGCTTCTTTCTCTTATCCCACATACACTGCCTTATTTAAACTAGAATATGCATTATTGTGGGTGGGAGTTTATGTTCTGAATAAGGTTTCTACAGTGTAAATCTAGACAGTATATTTATGACCTTAATACATACAATAAGCAATACAGCTGTCATCAGTCACAGGTAAGGTGGTACTTCCACACCCAAGCCAAGAATGTCATGCCAGGTAAGTGGACAAAACGCTTTTCATTTTAATAATACTTCCAACACCTACATGCTTTTCTTTAATCCAAAATGGTTTAGTTTCCTTCCTTAGCTAGGAAAGGTGACACTCATCATCACGGCTGCTGCTTCATTCTAATTACGAGCTAATGAAGTTGCTCAACCTAACAGGTCTTCAACTGCTATTACAAAGGTAAAGAGGATTCCTGGAAGTAGTAACAATTAGAATTGTTTTCTGCTCCAAATACATCATATTTACACAGGCAGTTGTTGCGATATACATCCCGCTCAGTCCCAAGCACAGGACTATAGCAATTTCAGAGCACTGATGTCTGCCCTCTGCAAGCAGGAAAACAATCAGGCAGTAGTACCAATAATAAACATTAGTGAGGAATCCTACGTTTATTAAACCAACTCCACTATGCTAAAATTAACTGAGGAAATTGATGTACACCCTGACCTGACCACATCCAACACCAGACTAGGCAGATACAATCCACATATAGAAAGTAAATTCCAACCTCTACCTGAGAGAGCAAGCAATAGGCCTGGCAACACTAAAAATCTGCTCTCAAGGGCTGGCCTGCTAAGTCAGACAAAATCTTCCTGCAGATGACTAATCTGAAATCATACAACTCATAACTGATCAAGTTACTTTTCTGAGGGCTATTATAATTTTCAATCCTGGAATCAGATGGCTCCAATTGAAGTTGTATCCATGATAGCTGTGGTGAGGAAGCTCGAGAACAAGAGCCTTAAAGACTTGAAAACAACAGACAAATACAAAGGATTCAATATTTATGAGCCTGTTTGCTTCAAAACATGATTTTTAAAACCATAAGGTTGAAAATATTAATGCCATTGTGTTAACAAGCCACAGCATGCACTAATAGCATATGAGCATTAACAGAACTGAGTTAGCATTAACAACAAAGTGCTTTTTAGAAACTTCTGTTCATGAAACTGGAAATGGGAATTTTTAAGAGTTAGTAAAACTGTCATTCAGATGTTTTTCAGCAATATAAAACTTTCGATTAGCTTTAAGTAGATTTAGAAAAGAGGCAATACAAAGGTTTCACATTTCTACAAGCTTTGTAAAATTAAGTAGCAACAGCAGACAACAAAATAGTTACGATACTGAGTGAAAAAGCAACAGCTCAAACAGCCAAAAGAATTCACAGAAGCACCAAAAGCTGAGATAAATCCACAAAAATAGCCAGAGTTTATTAGTTTCACTAATTAATTTAGCACAGTTCACACTGACACCTGAACAAGAATCAAACACCCACGTGATAGGAGCTGCACAGACACAGCCTTTGCCACATACTGATTTATAAAAAAAAAAAAGACCGAAAAACAAACAACCCACGCACCCCCCCCTACTCCCCCCACCCCCCCCCCCCCCCCAAAAAAGAGACAACATGCACACAAGGCCAAAAAGAAAAAAAAGGTGATAAGGGAAAGATAAGGATCTGTTTTCCTCAAAGTCATCCTTGGAAATACAATATTCCCACAGTGCCTTTTGCAGCCAGCCACACAGCTTTCCCCCAGACCTCAAGAGCATCAGGAAATCCACAACGCATACCTTAGAAAAAACACATCCACCTCAAAAGCCCACGTTTCCATAAAGTTTCAATTTAAAAAGGAAAATAAGTAAAATGTACCCCTCCTGTCACCCAGAGGTTCGTCATTAGGCCTTGCAGGGGGCCCCCACCCGCCGTTCACAGCCAGGCTGTCCACACAGAGGTACCAAACGCAGCCTTCCACAAACACGCCAGCTATTTCCGAGTCTACTAAACACGCCACAACGGCATGTTATTCCTGTGTTTCACCGCTGCAGCCTTCCCTGCTGACTGCACTTGGGGGTGCTGTCTCTTTTTTTGTTCTGGACCCTTGAAAATATCCTTTAAATTGCACTGGGTAGAAACATGGCAGCAGCAGCCCCGAGCACAGACCTCACCCCTACCTCACAGCACTCTCATTAGCATAATCTTCGCAGATAAAAACACAAAGTGGGTCCTATACACTGAGCCCTCGAGATACGAATCAATGAGAAAGGCTATTCGTACAGGATAGACCAGGGGGATCTTTGAGAGTCAGAAAATACCTTTTTCCAGAACTACAGGAATTAGTGGCCTTATTGCAGGACTGGTATAGCTGCAGTAAAGCGTTCCCTCATTCCCAAACAGCAGATAAAGCACGCTGTTTTCCATTTCAATAGTAATCCTGTGTGCTGTGCAGTACCAATGTTAAGGTTTCTCCTCAGTCTTAAAGTTTAATTATTTAGGCAAATAAAAACATAAAAGAAATCGAGTTCTGCCTTTGTTCACAAGACACCAAAGTTCAATTCTTCAGAAGCACAGGAGCTCCCCTCAGACACCATCTCCATACGCACACGTGGCAGGGACGCATCAGGTTGAAGAGCAAGCAATGAACCTTTCCCCTCCTTGCCCTCACCTCCAGGTTTTAGCCGGCTCTCTGCACTTGCCAGAAAACTTATGGCAACAGCCTGGACTCCCTGTGCTTGCAGTGAGCCTCCGCTCTGCTGGAAATTCAGGCAGCAGGCAAAATGGGCAACAGCATCACGCAGCTACGGTCATCCACAGTACACCCACCACCCCAGGCAGCAGCTTCCTTTGCCTGGGTCTGTGGTCGACCTTGCACAGTACTTGTTCTAAAAGTGATATAAGTGTGATTAAAAGGTGCAGCCATTCAACAGCAAGAACAAGTATTTGTTACTATTTTAATAAGTGAGTAAACTGCAACAGAGTTGCTGAGGCACATTCTCAAGGGTGTGAAGTCTCCAGGGCATTGCCAGTATCTGGATTAAGCTCCATTCCTAAACATAAGGGGTTTTTCCTAAATCATTTTTTTTTCCTCGCCTACTAAAGGTGTGAGTAGTGTCCCAAATATGTTCTTATTTTTCCAATACTATCTTCAAAACTGGTTCATGCGTATTCAAAAAAAGGATATTTGCAAATGGCTAGGAATAACTAGAAGTCACACCACAATGTTTTAGAAAAAAAAAGGATTTTAATGTAGTTCTTGACAGGTTGCTTGACGCTTAGCCACGCCTGAAATGAAGTTCTCTGTTTTACCAGGTCGGTACCCAGCAGTGCTACAGGGAACAGCTACGGAAGCCAGTGCTAAACCAAGCTCCCGGGAGACACCTGCTGGCAACGGCCTAGGGTGTATTTGCCAAAACCCTTACGAAAAAGCAGATACCTGGGGAATCGACAGGTGAAGTTTTGCCTTACCTGGACTGTCTATATTGTATAGAAATAAAGTGAATTAAGAGGCACACCAGGAACCTGAAGCCTTTAAGTGGACAGATGCTTTTCACCCGCAGAGGACAGGAGCACCACTTGTGGACCCATCAGGTACCTCCAGCCCCACAGACCCGGTTCAGCTTTCCAGCTATTAGCACCATCTGTTCCCATGTCATCATAGGAAGAGGCACCTCCTCCAGCCTGCACTCCCCAACTGGCAGCCCCCGCACAAATCCCTCTGCCTACTCGGGTAACTCTCACACGGGTAGCTCACGTAGACGCTGGCTGCCCTAACGCGCATCATTGCCAACGAAAGGAAACTGCATTTTATATTGCTATCGCTTACTGCTGCGTGAAGGGCTGCTC
The DNA here is from genome assembly GCF_034619465.1 of Leptosomus discolor. Lineage (NCBI taxonomy): Eukaryota > Metazoa > Chordata > Aves > Leptosomiformes > Leptosomidae > Leptosomus > Leptosomus discolor. The sequence continues at coordinate 13,516,584 of NC_141395.1, read as the reverse complement.
GCCTTCTGTACGTGCAGCACATTGAGGTGTACAGCACTGACAACTAGCATGCAGAGCTGTATCGGGAAGGAAAGAGCATCCTGACATTTTGGGGGACAAAAGCATCTTACTGCCTCAAGTTACCCAGAGCATTGCGGGGGGGGGGGGGGGGGGGCAGGGCACAGAAATGCTGCAGGAGATCCCACTTCCAGCCAACACACAACATCCTCCCCACTGCAAAGCCTGCTACTGCACACAAGTCCTGCAGCAGACTGGAATTCTATGCCAGATTTCTACTCTGTATTGTTTCTATTTCTAGAAATACCTACAAGGAGATAAAAATGCCAAACTGCAGCCTTGTTTCCTTTTGGGACAGGTCTCGGAGGATACCTGGGTCAGTGAAATCAGTAAGATATGTGGGAGGGACCTGGGGAAACTGTAGCACTGGCCCTGTTTGAGACCTTCATTAGGTGTATTTACAATGAGTAACAGGGGCAACATCTTGCCAGGGGATGACCCTCTCTATAAGATGGTGGGGCAACCTAAACTTTCCAAGTAACCCCCTTCAAGCCAAGAATCACAGAAACACATGTACTGTTATTCCAGAACAATGAAGGAAAAAACAAGGCTGTCACAGCCTATGTCTCTTATACAGTCACAGAAAACAGGAGCCAGGGCTTCTGTCCAGGGCGGTCCATCTGCCTGGTTAAAGACTAATGCAAGAACATAGGTACTACATCTGCAAAAACTGCATGGTGTTATGCACATTACACATCAATGACTCCACCCAAAATGCCTGGTCTGATTCATAAGTAATATACTTTAATTAGATAACCATTTAAGATACTGTAAAATGCTCAGTGGGGCAATAACCATGAGATAAGAAAGTCTAAAACTGCAGGTGGTTGAGACAAAAGAACAATCATTAAAGGATAACTAGGGAGCAATGGGCAGTGACTCCACAGCCTGCGTGCATCTGGAGAAAGATTATCAGCTACTACAACAGGTATGACCAGCACCATGACCAGGAATTTCTACTGTAAATAAATGCTTCACCTTTTTAAAGATGCATATTACTACAGACTGTGAAAGCACATATGCAAGCAAAGTCTACAGACAAGTTTTGTTTGCTTAAGAATAATTCAAAGCTGGATTTTATGACCAAGGCTATGCTGTGTATCTACAAATTATTACCAAACAGTGGCTTGAGATGCTTCTGACAGAAGACATGTCTGGCAATGGCTTCAGGAGCTCCTGGGACAATTGCTGCTAGGTTAAAGAGTTAGCTGTATGTTCTACAGAGCATCCACTGCAGCTGTTAGCAAGGAAAGGGATGGGGAACCTGACTTTATGTTGACTCTTGTTCTGAAGTATTTAGTAGTACTGACTGGCTGCATCAGCACTCCCCTGATGCACTAAAAAGCAAAAGTTTCTGGCTAGTCCTAACTACTAGAACTAGCACTCAGAGGAGGACTCTTGCCCCACCACGACCTCAATTCAACTCTACGTGAGCAAGCAGAACCCAGCTTTGATAAGCCATGTGCACATAGGATCTTACAAACCATACTTCAGCACCACTATGCCAGTGCCAAAATTTGCAGCTTGCGCCAGCATCTGTAATGTCTAGTACATGACAGTATTCAACTACAACCAGAGCTTAGATCAGCAACGCGTTAGAGCTGATGAGAAATATCTGTGCTCTACCCACATCACACTCAGTTTGGTAGATACTGGCAGAGAGAAGCAATGGTTTGCCAACGATCAAGCCTACTTCGTTTATTCTCTTTTGAGACACTGGGGATAAAAACCCAGTGACTGAATGACTAGCACTTTACATTTCCCAGGACCGTTGTAGTGAAAGCAGTGAAAGCACACTCAAGACGAGTGACTTCAATAGTAACTTTGAAAATGTTCTTTTTCTAGAGGCAAAAGCAGAAACTAGTAGATAACAGATTATGGAAACATTTTGGACGCTAATGACTAGTTTGAAAAAAGCACCCAACCTCAGAGCAGTAAGCCATGTTTTACTTTTAGTGAAAAAATGCTTGTTCAGTAACTTTTAGAATGGATTTTCAATAATGATTACTTCTAATAGTACTTTGCACAGATTTCTTTGTGTATGATCTAGATAAGAATAGTTCTATTTTTTTGACACAGTGGAAACAGGCAAAATACGCATGAAGAGGCTGACTCCAGGTCATGCAGAAAAGTCAGAATTAGAGCAAATGCCAGAAGATGTATCAGAGTATAAGATTTCCTTTATTTAATCACCATCACACTAGGCTAAATTCTGCTTCCAGCTCTATACATTGAGGATGGAGGTGAATGCAAGAGCATGCAGAACTTGACCTGAGTATTTTTTGGATGCTAGTATCTCAGATTTCCTCCTATGTGATTTCAAATATGCATGGGGAGGTTTTAGTACACTAAGTGGTGGCCCATTTGACAGATAGTTCAGTACAGTATATGGTTTCCATGTAGTTGGGTAACAAAGTCTAAAAGAATCAAATTCTTAATTAATATGGCTTCAAATATAAGCACAGTCTGAATTCCTGATCTACAATTGGAAAGGTCCAGTTCCTGAGATACATCGGTTTCTCGGGTCTTCTTCAAAGCTGCATTTTAAGCAAACCATTGCCTCAAGGAAAAAAAGTCATGGGAAAAAGGCTCCAAAGCCAGAAATGTGTCACAGCTTATAAAATATTAACAGTCAGCATGGCTTCTTTTTTCCCCCGAAGCTTGTTTCCCACCTCCCAACTCCTTTAAAACAAAAGACAGATCTAAGCTCCTTCATTCACATTCCTCCCCCATAAGCAAATATCATCATTAGGCACAGCAAATAAAGTAGTCATATTTGGGAAGGGGCGGAGGGGGAGGAAATAAAGGTGGAGTCAAGACATTGCTGAAACTTTCATTCCTTTAATGACTTTAGACTACTAAATATGATATTCATATTTCAGAAGCAACGTGAAACCCTGAGCAAGCAGGCGGACTTTAATGTGCTACAGAGAAAAAAAAGCCTCTTTCCCGAAGACTATAAATAATGCAGTCAGAGAATAGTTAAAAATAATTACTGTTATTCAGACTTTATATATAGGAAAAACTAGCACAAAGATTCTCCTCCCTTTCTTTTTTTTAAAAAAAGGCAGTTAAAGAAATGCAAGCACTTGTCCCCTCATCAGCCTGTTTAACAATCCTGCCTAACCCATTCTTACTTGGCCTCCAACTATGCTGCTATCAGGTTTCTCCCCACGGCTCAGCATCCTTTTTCAACCATCCTCAGGTCCCTGCACCTAGGTAAAACTTAAGCCTGTCACCCAGCCATCCAAAATTTTCTGCCATGGCTGAAAGCTGGTCCCAAATGGGACGAAATAATTGACTTTGATGCCACCACTTGTCATTTCAGTTCTTTAGTAGCCATCCTGGTTTCCTCCCATTGTGCACAATAGAAGACTTCCACAGCTGTTACATCCATGAAAGAATGATGAAAGAAATCAGTTTCCCCACAGAAAGCTACTTAGTACATCAAATAAAAAGATCAGTCAGGATCAGTTAGGAAATCAGAATTGCAAAAATGTGGTGTTACAGACCAGTAAAATCTCGATTCATCTGACCCGACTTCTACCAGTTCCTCTACTGTATCTGCTATACCACTCAACTCTAACCCCAAGACCACCTTACCCACAAGAAAAGCTAAACAAAGGGACTATGGGCAGGCTAATTTTGACCTTAGTCACTCGGTTTAAATCAAGGTCCAGAACTTGGTAAGAGGTGGTGGAAGCTATGAATAAACATATTTACAAGCAGGCAAAGAGTCCTCCTCTGATTCAAGGGCAAAGTCTGTCAAGTAAAAACAGAGGATGAATTTGCCTCAGGATTCAGACTCACAATCAAATTACTGCTGCTTAACAAGTCATAAGACACCAGCTGAGCCACAGTTAACAGCCCTTGTGCCGCTCTTAAGCTACAGCAAATGCAAGGTAATATAATTGAACTTAGTCCTAAAGAAAGAAAGTCAAGCAGAATCATTCACATTTACCACAAAGAATACAAACACTAATCACAAACCAGTTAAACGTCTTACTCCGGATATAGCCACTAGAGTCTTCACAAAACAAATACTGACCTAAATGGAATTGGAGGCATTAAAATATTAAGAGATTCCCATGCAAAAGCTGGGAACGCTGATTGCACAGAAAGCCTGCCTTAGCCATTTTCACCACTGCTGGAGGGGAAAAAAAAAAAACCACAGTCACTCATCTTTCCTTCGCAGTGACACCTTCTCACAGGTGATTCTGCCAACTTAGAGTAGCTGACATATTACCAGATTCAGACAAGGTGGTGAGAACTGCTGATTTAAGTCCTACCATCTTTCCTCATTCAGAAAAGACACTGAAATCATTAAGTGAGGCAACATCAACAGCAAATGTTGGCATTTATGAATCTAAGCACCCCAGATCTGAACAGCCACAAGAAATCACAAACATACGCAGATACAAAGCAAACCTGTGAGACTGGGATGGAGGTTAACTAAACACAACTGATTTCCATCTATATAGATTTCTGGTTTCACACAGGCACACTTGCCTCCATGCCTGACTTGAAAGGAGTCAACAAGTCAAAAAACAAAAAGAAAACAACACTTCATTAATATAAGGAATAATTTTCTAAAACAGCTTGAGAACTCTCCTCTCCCTAAGGCAAGTCTGGCTGGCACAGACATTTTGTACATCTGTGACCCTGAAAGATCACTGCATTGATAATTCAAATGAACAAATTAGATAGCAGCTTCTTCGCCCTTGCACTGATCTGTCTACCTTGTAGAGAGCTACTTCCCTTCATATATGACATTTACACTTTATTCCTAAATTGCAAGCTGTAAAGTGTAGTCCATATAGTGTCAGCTCCTAGAAATGAGCTGTCCCCTCTTCAGCAGGCTGCTCGTGCTGTAAGCAGAAGTCACCAGAACCTCAGACTCCATAACACCACTGTGTTTCTGCTTTGTTAAATACTGTATCAAATAGTAAAGAAAATCATAAATATACATGTTAAAATGAACAGTTCCTAGTTTTGTTTCAGTTCCAGGCTGTACTCTAAAGCTTAAACTCATAAACCTTAAAACTTACATGGATTTTTACTACTTGCTTAAAACCCAACACAGTGAAATCTTCAAGTGCCTACTTGTTCCAGCTTCACCTACGCAGACCCCACACCCTGGCAACTTTTCCTGCCAACTGTGAGGAGTCTACCAGGAAATTAAGCTTATGAGGTTATTCTCTCCATTTGGCTGCCACCAGGCACTACCCATCCATATTCTAAATTTACTGGCTAATTTGGAGTGGGATTAATTTTTATTTTTTTTTTTTTTTTTTGAGAAAGTTGGAAAACGGTGATCAGGTAAGAGCAGGACACTCAACTAAGTGATCTTTACTGCCAGCACAGCAGTTATTGTCTTGCTGCGGTCAAGTAATGCACATAACTAGGTAACAACCAGCACGGACTTTAATGCAATACTTGATGCGCACTGCCTAAATTAAAGTTCCGGGAGATGGAAATAGGTTCTGGAAAGTACAAAGAAGAGGCAAAGAGATTAACTTCCAACAACACACAGGGAAGCTGGGATAGGGCACAGAGAAGGGAAGACAGAAATCATTGCAAAACCCATATAATAAGACTTCATGACCTGTGTGCTTTGTGAGCCATCCTGGGAACTGGTGCATATGCATCTCCTCATTTGTCAGATCCACTCATATCACTCAAAAATGAAGACAGGCATCCCTTTCAGTCCAGCAATTCAATTAATTACTTCCTAGTGACTGAAGTCATGATTTCTTATTCTCCATTATTGCAAAGTCACTTCACACAGTTCGATGTTAAAAGTAAAAAAATGACTAAAGCAACACCACACCCAAGTGATAATTCAAATGTTTAATAATCTCACTAAGAATGCCTTCTTGGTTGATATTTTCTAAGTTGCTAGACAGAGGTTCAAAACCTATGATAACTATGTAGAATGAATCAAGGATGACCAATTTAAACCTTCCCCCTGCTCAGACATGCTACGGCATGTACTTTAATGCATGAAGACCTTCTGCACAGGCCTCCAAAACTTTAGGCTCACCTGCTCCCTGGGATTTACAAGACCTTTTTGGGGGTCATGTGAGAACAGGCAGAGAAATCAAGCTAAAATGGATTCATAATACTGTAATACCCTACCAGTTTAGGAATAGAAGAGAGCACATGAGCAACCAACTGCAAAATCAAGTAGCACAACATTTATTTGAGCATAAGTCCAAATCAGGAGTGACAACAGAAACTAAAGAGAGTGCTTTAATCCTAACCAGGCTTCTTTCAAAGTTGCTCAAGCAAATTAAACAAGGCTGAAATCTGAGACACTTCTATCTTGGAAACTCCGTCACAGGTTCCCAGGTTGAAATAATGGTCTTACTGGGACTTTTTCTGTGCAGTAGTGCTGATGAAATCCTTCTTAGAACCCAGGTTTACCATAAGTGATGACTGGAAAGAAGAGATTTGTTTTCCAGGTTCTCTATGAAGATAATCACCCCAAGGTAAGTATCTACAGCCATCAGGCCACAGAAAGGACACGCGAGAGCTGAGGGAAGGAAAGCTTTTTCAAGCACCTTGGAAATCAGAGACAGGAGGACATTTGCATCATTTCCTATAGCACCATTTTTTACTGGGTCTTTATTTTTAGATGATTTTGTTGTTATCTTCCCCTCACTTCACACTCTTATACAGGAGAAAAGGCATGACTCAGAGCAGAGGTGGTGCAGAAGAGCATCGTCTTTGTTTCACAAGAGGCAAAATGGATGATTTTCTTCAGAAAGGTAAGCTCATCCAGTGAACCCCCTGCAGGTCCTCACATGATGCTCTGTAATACACCTGTGTATGGTATGGCAAAAAAAGCCTAAGTTTGAGGTTATTAAAGGCACTTGTGTCTCATGCATTGTAAAGCATCCAGATGCACCTAGGATTTACATTCCAGAGCAGGAACTAAAGAGAAGGACACACGTCAAAGAATTAAAATATTTGATTATAAACACATTTAATTTCACATACAGGAGCATGCGTTGAGTCAGAGGTACAACCATTACAAGGAGGCACCAAGACTAAGATGGCTTAGGTCTGCTTTCTAGCATTAATATTTAGCAGTCCACATGAAAGAACTTTTGAAATACGACTGCTCCTTTTACACGTATCAAAAATGAGTACATGAGTTAGGGAGAGTTAACGAAAAAAAAAAAACAACCGAAGTTGTTCAAAATGAAATATGTTTTACAGAGTAAAACCTAATGAGGACAGTAATGGTCCTTGTGTATCATTGATTTCACAATAGCCTCTCACTCAGATACGCAAAGATATACAGTTCTATTACATACAAGTATATATAGACATTCGGTGGTTTGTATTTATTATTTGTATTACTTGGTGTGTATTACTTGGTGTAGCAACATCAAGAATCCAGGTGACACCAAAGACCTTACTTCTAGTACCTGAAAGAGACATTGAAGCCAATCTTCAAATTATGACAACTAGTTACAGATTTTATCGGAGAGTTTCATTTCTGAACCTTCAGCTTCTGGGCTCATTCATCTGGGTTTTCACAGGGACCCATAGCCTTGCAAGTACATCTGTCCCAAAGCACACACAACTTCAACCAGTTGTAAAAACAGTTTGAGAGCAGAGACTCATTGTTTCCATTCACCAAGGAGCTTGACAAGCAAGTAATTTCTTTTTAAATTATAATACTGCCTAGGAGCAACAGTCAGATTCCAGACTGTTATGCATTTGCTTTACATTTTCACAAATCAGAAGTAGGAGTGACCATGCCAGTGTTATCCTACATGTAACTAAGTGTTAATATTCACTTTGACAGGCAGGATTACTATCTGTTGGCACAGCAAAAATGCTCACAAACTCCATGACTCAAACACTATCAGGTACGGAAGTGGTAATAGCACAGAGGAGGTGTGGAAGTGGAGGCAGATACAAGTACCAAATTAGCAAGTTTTTATTATTAGCAGCTGTTTCCAGGCATTGCTTAGACTATCTGAAGAATCAACATGAAGAACTAACATTAAAAAGAATTAGCATGAACAACTGACTATAAAGATGTGAACTGAAGGAAAACAGAAAAGTGTATCAGTAGTAGCATATCAGAAAATGTTAGCAGACTGGATTGCAAAAGAAAAAGCCACATATATCTTTCTCCACCTAGTTCAGTAATTTTTAGCTTGCAATATAGGCTGCTGGTACCTTGTTGTTTAACCACAAATAACAGGGAGCACTCGTCAGGCCTTGCCATCTGTCAACAGCTGTTACAGAAAACTGAACGGGGGGGCAAGCTAGCAATTAGCAGCACCCTATCTCCAGAAGCAGCCAAAACTCAGAAGAAATAGGAATAAAATTTGTGGGAGAATAATGTTTTGTCAAACCCCTAAACCCAAATTCTGTGCTCAATGCACAGATAAACCTTCAGCATTTCTGGAGAAGGAAAGTACCAGTTACAGCTTGAGGGGTCTGCTGAAGCCCTCTGTTACTTCCACAAGCACAAGCACTTAAGTCCCATATACCTGCAGGTACATCAGAAGTAAGAGATTTCTGTCTAGGGATAATCATTCTTCACACATGGCCAACTGCTTTATCAACTATCAATCTATTCAGAGAGAAAAGTTTTGGGGCCTCCCAGAACATGAAAGCAGGATTAGCCTGGTTCATCTGAGGCTTACAAGTCAACCACTTAGGTCACCTCCATTACAGAGCACTTGTTTTATTTCCAAGTAGCAATAATTATTATTTTGTTCAGATTTGAACTGAATGGCTTGGTGATATGATGGCTATTTACTAATTGTGGCAGCCTGAAGCGATCAGTGACCAGCAGCTTCCTGGTTCACTGGATATTGTGCACAGCCCACCAGTTCCCTAGATGTTGCCAAATACTGAATCCATGCTTAAGAGCCACAAGCCAGCCAGGAAAGCAAGCTTTGAACCATTAGCCTGCGTATTACCCAGCACCCGTGGGGCTTTCAGTCCAGCTAAGCTAATTCAATTGAGCTAAAAAAATAAAAACTACACTCATGCTGCCCCTCTGGTGAGGGTCCTTCTTGGCATGATTTGGTTTGAAGGAAAGGGTCTGTGAAGGGATGAGGAGACCTTTGCCTCCTGGCACTATGGAGAGAAGAATCCATAAGTCTCTTACAGAATTAAGGCACGCCCTACATTTGAACTTCTCCATGCATGTCCCATTCTTGTTTAGGCTCCAGACCTAGTGAGAATGGCTCCTTAACAATAAATGACTGAAATGTCAACGTCCTTGCTAGAATGGAAAAATAATCCCATCATAATCATAAATTAATCCCACCACAAATTAAAAAAGGGGACAAAATGAAGGAATTTCAACTTTTTTAAATGAAAATTTTGAACTAAAAGCCATGACAACAAAGCAGCCTCAAGTCTGTCCAAGCCTCACTCCTGCAAACACACCACCATGCTGGCAAATCATCTGGTTCTCTTTAGCAACCATCTGTGCTTTCCTTCACTTAAAGAAGAATTAGCAAACAGAGGAACTGGCACACATAAAGCACAGCACATGACAGACAACTACAGATTCACCTTCAGCTTTGCTCCAGAGACTGAAAGCAAGTAAGATCAGGTGCTTTAACCGGGAAACGTGAATTTCAATGCTACCTTTACACACTGGCATTCATAAGAAGTCAATGCTCCAATTAGCATAATTTTGAACTCTTTGTTGCCTTCTTTCCCATGCAAAGCTTCAGGGGCTCCTACTACTGCACTCCCTCCACTTTACAACCTGGAATCTGAATAGATGATGACTCCACTGAAAAGCAGAACAGAGGAGATGGGCCAGAGAACTTTCACTCCCTCTTTGTTCTATAGTAGTTTTGTGTTTAGGTTGTAAAGATTAGAACCAGGACCCTACCAGCATCTGGAAACCCCCTCCCACTAACACAGAGAACCACTGACAACTACTGCCTGGAACATGGGTGGGTTTGTTGGGATATAGTGGATTTTAGTCACCTAGATTACATTTAAACCAGGCTTACTTAGCTTCCTTTTGCAAATATTACAAGGGAAGAGGGTCAAAAACTTTACTTTGTCACAGAGATGAAAAAAATACATTCAAACATCATGAGTTAAAAGAAACACATATTTTTTTCTACATGGGGAACTGGAACACAGAGCTCAGTCAGCAAAAGAAAGGTTACCATCAAAAGGGTAAAAGGTTCAGAAGGCTTCTAAAAAAAAAAAAAAGAGTATTTTGAAGAACAGCATGAAGATTAAATGGAACAAAATATAGTCTCACCTACTAATTTGTAGCAAGCTGCTCCTCAGATAAACAATTAGAATATATACACATTTAAATATCAAGCATTAAGTTCTTAATATTAAAATCAAAGACTAGTCTGCATCTTAATTCTTCATTAAAATGCCCATGTGCAACTTGACTGTCGCACTGATGACAGACCAATAAAACTAGAATATTCTCATCAATTCTACTATAACACCAAATCAGCAGAGGATGTACTATACATGCTGCCATTTATAGAGGTGCCTCTGTTGTGGCTTGCAGCCACTTCATGCTGACATCAGGTTGTGTTGCTAGCTGAGGTCACATTTTCTTCTGCCTTTAGCCCTGTTACCACTCTTGATAAACTAAGTGTTCAGTAACAAACACACTATCACAAATGACACTGGCAATCTTTGTCTTTAGCTTACAGCTATAAAAGTATAGAGTAAAAAAACAAACATACTGTCCCCTCAGTCCCTGTAGTCCATGAACTCTACCGGAATTTGCATAAAACAAACTGAAAAATCTCTTGCTGGAAAATGTCTTATTTCCAGTTTGGAGGTTTTCTGAAATTAGTGGTCTATGTATTATAGGTACAGAAAATTCAAGTTCCAGCCCAAAAATTAAGAAGTGAGCTGCTCATCACAGTCTTTTACTAGCATTTGCACTGTGTGTGGTTTTACAGAGATCACTTCCATGCCACAAGGGAGCAGTGATCACCTGCTTTCAAAAACAGCTGGTAGGGTCATCACTGGCCAAGGGCACAGAGCACTATCAAACATTGCTCAGGTATATTCTCACTTCAGACTGGTAGCATACAGCATTTTCTAGGCATGTAAAACATGCTGGTTTAGATGGCTCTGTGATCCAGCCTTCCCGGGAGGAAGCTGGTGGAAAGGACAGAACTGTTTCCTCCACACACACTCGGGGCCCAGAAGGGTACGTCCCGCTCCAGCTGATGGAGCACCCTGCCTGGTTTATACAAAAGGCACTGTTCCCCACAGTCGTCAAGAAATCACCTTTCCCCCTCAAGAGTTTCAAAAAAAATACTAAGTTTTTAGTCCTATTTTTAATGTTGACCAGCTAGATAAAATAAAGGCTTCACGTTTATCTCAGACTACTCCACAGTACATTGCACAGTCTACCTCTGTCACAAACTCCCCAGTGCCCCAGTATTCTACCACATCTCCCACACCCTCAGGCAACAGAGTGCACAGAGCTGCTTATACCCCACTGCTACAAACAAGAAATAGTTTGGATAAAAACAGGGACAGGACTGCTTTAGAGCCCATGATAATAAATAGGCTTCAGGGAGCAACATGAAGGAAGCAGCAAGCAAGAAGCACAATGCGCATACACAAGACCCAGCCAGACTCAGATCCTTGGAGAAAGCCCACTGTAGTGAGCCAAGAGACAGCACACCATAAAAAAAGAGGAAAAAAAAAAAAAAAAAAAAACACCCATCTGAGGACGACACTAGAGACAAGTATGGAGCTTCTTAAGGGGGAGGGGACAGAGAATAAGTTTCAGTGAGCTGCTGCATAAACATTTTGCCTGTGGAAGCTTGGGATCAGATCTTATTTACGTCTCCAGTGAAAAGAAGCGTGATTGTCTCTCCACATCATAGAAGCTCCGCGTGATTAGAAGTCTCTGCAGATTCAGCTCCTGCCCAGCACAGAGCTCAAACAGCAGGAGCATAAATCGGAGTTGAAGTCCGCTGGCAGGGCTGAGGCAGGAAAGAAGCATGCTCAGCCCTGCCTCTCCAGGGCTGCCTCCAGGACTGCCCTCCTCCCTCCTGGAGAGAGGTCAGGAGGAGAAACATAAAAGATAAAGAACAAACTTAGACCCATTCTTCATAAAGCAGAGCTAATTAGAAATGTCAGGTCTCATTATGAGCCACAGTTCCACTAGATAGGAGTCCCATTACTCAGGAGAGATGTATGCGGAAGACACGCATCATTTCTTAAAGATGTGTACACCTTTACCCACACCACACCCAGAGGGAGCAGTCTCATTACACAGGGCAGAGGCAGCAACAACGCTGTAAAAGCCAATGCCAACTGCATAAAGAAAACACTCGGAGAAGCAGTGCCACACTGTTTCATACCTGAAAATCCCATCTCCCCCTTCCCTCTGAAAGACTAGGCACCATCATGCCTAAAACACCCATACAAGGCTATTACTATTACAACATAGTAAAGCAGCAGTTTACAAAGGGGCCTCTGCATATAAGCATCCAAAGCTCTCTATCAAACCACTATCTATCCTGGTCTCCAATGAAGTCTTGATATGTTTCATAGTCATTGGACATTAGCATCTGCAATTAATACCAGAAACTTCCATGTCAAGCATGTAGAGGATTTTCGTGGTGCCTTGACAAGCTCTGAAGGAAGGCAGGCCAGGTCTGCCACAGGAAAAGGAGGAGGTCTGGAGACATAGTTGCTATAGGTTTTGCCATTCTTGAGAAAAGCTATTCAGGTGACACTGTACAGTGAATGAAGGTATTTATCTCCTCTTCTGTAGTGCCCCGTTTGTGCTACAATTCACCTGGCTTGACTCTGAAGGCCAAGTGCAAAGAGGCAGCCATCAGCAGTTTTTCTCATAAAGATTTGGCTGCAGTGAGCTCCCTGCAGGCTACACGTAGGGTGTAAACCAAGCCAGGATTATTTGGGCTTCAGGGGAATAAACAAGAAAGCCTCAAAACTGCTTTGCACAATGCAACAAAAGGATTCCTTTGATAGAGCAGCAGGGCAGAATTAATTCCTTCAGCAGGCAGAAGAAACACAGTCATTATACAGTATTTGCTGTCTTAATACTACAAAAATAGGACACTTTTACTTATTATAGCTTGGTTTTGTTCTGTTTCACATCACTATATCTGAGCTACAAACAAAATACTTCAGCCAAACATAATGGAGGAGGGCAATGTTAATGCCAGACCAGGGCCAAGTACAGACAATGCATTAACTGTACTTCCCACCAGAGTAACAAATAAGCACTTGTCCACTCTGGCGTTCAGATAAAAGGTCCTCTTCATGCCCCAAACTCACATGGCTGTAACTGCAGTTATTGTTCTACCACTATGTTAATACTGGATACACCATCTGTATTAGTAAGTCTCTCAGAAATGGACTTGGGCTAATCTCACCCAGTCTGAGATCAATGATTTGAGTATGAAAAGTGATTAGATACGAGAAGACCTTCAAGCCTGCAAGCATATGCTCTTAGGTTCTTTAGAAATCAACCAGGTGCTCTTCAGTCTAGACATCTGAATAAAATCTCATGGTTATGGAAGTGGCAGCTTCCATGTGGTTACACTATACATACACTGTTCTCCAAGGGCTGGGATGCTCTTTGTCACCAGCAGCAGAAACACGCCTGTCTCATGTACTTTTATTGCCCTTAAAAGCCTATGCTGTAGTTCACCAGTTACCTTAGGGTGACTGCTGTCCTCAGAGGCAGCTAATTACAGCAGCTAAACTCAGTTCACTTGTTACACGCTCAACCTGAAAACAAATCTCATCAAATAAATGAGAGCAGGAGCACAGGAATTCATCAGTGTTCCACAAGAGGTGCAAGAAATTTCACCTCTCCCCCAAGCAGTCTTTGGCCATTGCTGAGGCTGCTGATTAAGGACAGCAATTTAATTCTAACTGGGACAGTGATTCTATATAAAAGCAGCCCAGAGCATTTGCTTATAAGAAATACTAGGAGATTACTCTCAACAACCCAGCACCCAGATGATATACAAAAAGGGGAAAGGAGGACCCCCACCCCTCCACCGCTTTTTGTGGAGACTGAACTGTTTGTGACCCTCAGGCAAAGTTGCCTATGTCAAGAACACTTTCATAATTCGTTCCATAGCAGCAGAAAGCATGTGACACCTTCACTTGTGCTCACTGAAGTACTTTACTGCGCTTCCCCAACAAGTGCTGAAGCCACAGTGTATGAAATACATCAACAAACATGACCCAAATAAGCTTCACGAATCTGCAGAATATACAACTATGGAATACTTTTTACTCACACCAGGTTGCCCTTAGCATGCCAGCCTTCCTTTAAGATATTTGAGTAATTTGTACTCCTGTCTCTCAGAGAATTGTTGAGAATTAAAAGGCTGACTCAAAATCACTGCTACGTTCACAATGATAGATATGTATGAACTACCCTATCGATAAATTTGCGCCTGGAAGATGCTGTGTACAATAAATTACACAGTTAACAGATCAAAACCCATGGGATTTAGTTAGTCCTTTCATGTGAAAATATCACTAGAGTTAATATTGCTCCAGCTTGACCCCCTAAACTCTGACAAAAGATCTACCAAGCAGAGCCAGCTGGGCAAAGCAGCACAGAAGATACCAGGAAACTGGTCCAGAGATTTTAAAGACAATGACCACTGCAGATTTGAGGCTTTGTTTTACACATGAAACCAGCCTGACACCAGAAGACATAAAAGAAATTAGAGTAAGTGTCCAGAGTAGAGAAAACAGCAACGCTACTAAGCATTATTGAAATGTGATTGTCTCTGCAGCTTTACCAGATGTTCCCATGGGAAGGGTGTAGGATCTTTTTGAAGTCATTCTAATTCTTGTTATAGACACTGGACTGTAGATTCATCTTGCAACACGTCCCAAGTTGCATGTGTTCTCCAAGACAACCATTGAGATCCCTGAGATCCACAGGGTTCTTTTACCAAAGGGGGAGAATAGGCCCTACATAAAGCAGCTCATCTCCAGATGTGCACGACATTCATGCATTTAACCTCCACCAGAGTTAATGGAATTGTGCATATTAATCTTTTGCTCATGAGGACAATACTAAACAGCACCATCATTTAGCTGTCTACTCCTTTAGCCTGCATTTTATGCACATCTGTTGGAAATACCATGAAATGCAGTGGCAGAGTGGTTCTGCTTGGTTATACCAAAGCTTTGACAAAAGAGCACTTTCGTGTTCATAGAAATCCACCAAGGGTTAGAGAAGTGATGACATACACATAACCAAAGTAACTCTGGTCTACCGCTTCTTTGCAAGGGAATCCTAGGGTCAGGGTACTTTGTATTCCATCCAGAAGACACAGAAGCACTAACAACTTACTTTTCTTCTGATGTGTGCTGCTGCCACAGTTCAGACAACCAATGGTGACCTGGAGGTCAGACATTTCTCAAGGGATAAGAGCAGCTGGACTATGGCCTGAGGCTCTTCATTCCACCAGCTGATCTTTCAAAGCTGAGAAGTTTCCAGCATGATGAAATCATCATGCTTCATTAACAACAACAAATATGTGCTTGTTTTCTTTAATAAGCAGTTAAGTACATCAATTATTCAACACAATTCCAACTTCTGTTTTTCTGAAGAATGTTCTCAACTCCTTTTTTGACCTGGACAGGAGGAGGCACAGTGAAAAGGTCTCTCGGCTGTAGATGGTGACACTGTCCAGTGACAGGTGATGTAGCTCAATATGAGAAGGAGAACCAGCCTAGAGAGGTTTTGGCGTTTCATTCCTGGAGCTGAGAGGCATTTACAGACTCTTCACGAGTAACACCACACACATGCATCCTCTGCCTCCTCTGAAAATATATGTAATAATTGCCTTGGAAGAGCATTCTGAAACCATAGTATTCGGAAAGGATCCAGGCCCCTAAAATGAAGAACTGCCCATAAAAATGGCCTGTACTATCAATTCCACAGCATTCACTTTGCCTAGGTGAAAAAGAGCTGCCAATTAACTCGCACTTTGAGACAGTAAATATCAATACAAAGCCAAGGTCTATACAACTCAGATACAACAATCTCAGACTTCCTAAATTTAGTCTACCACATCCACAGTGTAATAAGGATTTCAGCAGGACAACAGGTACACTGAATGAAGAGAAGAGGGGAAAAGAAGAAAGATGCAGCTTTTGCAAAGATGGCTAACAGAAATCATTTCCTCTGAAAGCTAAGACGAAAGGCACAGGCTTCTGATGTACCAAAAATAAATGCAATACACGCTTCCATCTTGTAAATTAATTCTTCCCAGGTTAATAGATACAAAGCTCCTCTGCCTTTCCATTTTACCTAGTCCCCTCCAGCCTCTCCGACTTCTACAGATACCCTTTCTGTTACAGAAACGCCATTAAAACGCAAAAATGCAGAAAAGCCAGTGATGTCTCCATTTGGCACATTCTTGGAACTGTGATTCAATGTTAATTCAAAAGTGCTTATAAACAATTTATGCTGCAAAAAGGAAACAGGCAACGAAAGCCTCAGTGATTACTCGAAAACATCACAGACCAGGAGGAGTATCTGAAAATACCTGTCCTTCACCTCTCACAACCTGTTCTGCTCCCTTATATATACACATCTTCCTCTTCCTTCACCCCGAACAGATCATTTATCCTATTTTATAGAAGCTTAAACTGAGCTTGATGTCACCAGGCTACAGATGCTTACAGGCTATTTTTTAAAGTTCCACTTCTACTGCAAGATTGCTTCAGTCTCTTCACACCGTTAAGAAGAAATTTAACAGGCAAATATTCAGACTCGCACAAAATAAACCCACCCATCCCTGTGGCACATTCATTAGCACCTACCTTTCCCTGTAGTCATAATCTGCAGTGCCCGTGAGATGCTGGGGAAGAGCGCAGTCCTCCGAGAGCAGCCCTACAGAACATGTCTCAAGCAACTTAGCCACCAGCAAACTCTCCACCCTCCTAAACGACTTCTCTGTGTGACCTAGCAGACGATTGCCACCTCTCCTCCAAAATAAAAGCCTGCTCAGCACTCAGCTGAGCGCCATGTGTCCTCCTATGCCTGCTTGCTCACATCCCTCCCTTCCAGATCTGAGAGCTTAAAATCCAGGAGGCAGTAACATGCTTATTTACAAAGTTGTGTAATAGAAAGGGAGCAGAGCTCGTCTTGTGCATTCATACTTTTGACAAAGAGGTATTATCTGTTAATAGCACTCATTCAAATATCACTCAGACGTTACTGTTCTCTCAGCCCCCATGCAGGTGAAAAGGTACTTCCTTGCCTTTTTTATGCCACAGGAATGCTGAGTCAACTAAATTACTTTTCTATTTCACTTTCTTGAAAACAGTATTCATTGAGAACAAGCCACGATGGAAATTAAATCACACAAGGAGGTGCAAATGCAGAAAAGCATAGGGCAGTGTTTGTCAGTCCAAAACCCCTCTGTGTTATCAGACAGTCACCCCTCTTTCCAGTCTGCAATTCTGCTGCTTGGATGTGTGCTGACAAACAAACAATATCCCACTCACAGATGCATGGCAATGCTTGGCAAATACAGGCGATCTTTCCTCCTTATTACAAATACCTAAACAGCATGCAGCGATTCAGCTTTATTACCAGCAAAACACAGGAATCTAGAGCTGTTCTAGTTTCCATCTAATTGCCTCCAAGCTGTCAACTTCATAAACAGAATTTATTCAGCAAATAGCGTATTTACCTTAAACAATATCTCAAATATAGAAGTAGTTCTACTCAAGAGTAACACTGCTCCTTCTTCATAGGTTGCCAGTAACTGGAATTATCACATCTGCTATTTTAGCTTTGTTCTAATTAACCTGCTCACTCTCCGTTAACTCACACAGGCAACTACTGAATTTGCATCCTCCCCTCACCTTACTCTGTCTGCACAATTATCCATGGGGGAGAGGTCTCAGCTCCAAACTTCTGGCTTTAAGATCTCCTGCTTTGATTTCCTTGCAGGTCAAGACCACCGCCACCTCCACTATCCCTAAAATCTTGCTCTCCTGAGCAAAGGCAAAACTCAGCGTAAATAAGAAAGTTCAATCCCCTCCCTACCCACAGGTACTATACTGGCACACCAGCACAGCATCCCTTCACACAACAATATAGAAATTCCTCCCCAAAACTGTGTGACTTACGTACAAAAACCTGAGGGTTTATATCAAAGAATGTCATGTTATGACATCATAATGATCAAGAGCATACAAAACATACCGAAACGTTATGGCTATTAATAGCTTTGGTTTGGATCATTGTTTCCTATCAGCCTGTATCTCTCAGTAGATCACTTATTTCATTCTTAATCTCTCCTGTAATTTGATTATAAAGTCTTCTGGAGCCCAGGTCTAATCCAAAGTCAATTCAAATCCATGGAAATACTGTATGCTTGGTGTTCAGGTCCTTCCAGACACAATACCAAGGAAACCCGTGCAGCATGAATTTCTTGGAGTCTCTGTTTATGTCCAATAGCCTCTCTCTGTATCACATCCAACTAAAGATCATCACACAATGCCGCACAAAGACAGCAGCTGACTAGCTGGCAATTATTGGCTCGTTCATGCTGAAAATGTATTTGTCCCAGGGGAATAAGGCATCTGCATAATTAGCAAAAGCAGTTACACAAAAAATAATTAGCTTGCTGAAAGCCCAAAGGGGGAAAAACTATAATTTTTTCTTCAAGAGGCTGACTAATTATATGCCAAATAACAAAACAGAGATGCACTGAGAATCATCGAGAAATCCATCGTGAATTTTAACTTCATATTCCAGCTATAAGGGCTGCTGGTAGCCTAGCAACAAGCAGTATACGTCAGCATGCCAAAACCTCCCTCTGACTTAAGGAAACACCTCAGATTACTATGCAAACCTCCCCCACCCCACTACACATTTGATTCTTGTATTACTAAATGACAAAAACAAAGCCTACCCAAAAAAAAAAAAATAAAATCAAGCAATTCAAGATAAACTCAAACAAGCACTAATGGACTACAGTATGGAAAAATAGGTAAATATAAAACATATGAATTATTTTCATAGATTTAAAATTCACATTCAAATTAGAGTTGACTCATGAGATTTATTCATGGGATCAGAAAATGCCCTATTATTGTAAGCACTTTCTTTAGTAGACTATTTCTGTTCATTTGCATCTTGGGAATCATTAATTTAAGAAATCTTTAACAACTTACATTGTATTCTCTATCTCCAAGTTACTCCTGATACACAAATAATGCTGCTGCATTGCTTTGTTTTACCTGAACCCTCAGTGGGCTGGGTAGAGGAAACTCATTTCAAACAGTAGTCTCAGAGCTAAGAGACTAGTTTTAGTCATTGTTCTGCTTTGACCAGTTCTTTTGCCGTATTTCACCATTTCAGAAGCCACAGTTGCTTTCCTACCTGCCCAATACTGCTATGTTCTGCAATAAGTCAGGTTTGGCAACCCCTTTCAAGTCTTGTATTTAGCACAACTGCAGTGCTCCTGGGCCAGGGCTCAGTGATGAGTGACACTTTGGCCAACAGCTTCCTCTTGGTTACCCACCTGGGCTACCTACCAGAGAAGAACAGATTCATCACCTTCATCCATTAAAAAAAATTAGACTTAATATTTGCTAGTGAGCTGGGAAGCAGGGATATAGCTTCAGTTAAGCTTTCTATTTCAGAGGTAATGCATTAATCCTAAACAACAGAAAGCCCTTCCCCAAGGGGCAACGGTGTTACTTTTCAGCCAGGTCTATTCCACAGCCAGTACACACTCAACATAAGGAGCAGCTCAGGGCAGAAAACCCAGCACAAGGAGCTGATGCTGCTCCTTCCACGGTGCCAGTTTACGCTGACAAGGGCTTACAGACCGCAGTCTGCACAAACATTTGCCAGTCTGCCTTCCAAAACCTCTGGGACACTCGTGCAGTCTGCCTAGAGCTAGAAATAGTACACGCTAGCTACGGAAAAGGACTAACATGAGCTTTTAAGACAAAGTACAACTGCACCATTATTGCCTGAAGTCATCTGATCCTGGACGTGTAACATGAAGGTCAAAGCACTAGTGGTGTGTTTGCCTGGTGGAGTTTCAACCTAAAAGGAGTGGTATAAATGATAACAGATCGACACCCTCATAATCAATGCCGTACTCTGCCAGGCTCAAAGGATTAACAAGACTGAGACAGCTATTTCCTGAGAAAGGCAAATCTTTTGGATGTGCAATACTTATCATCATCTTCCCTGGTGACTCTGACAACCGCTGAAAGCGTCACCTTTGTTCAAAAGCTGCAGGAGGCGTCAGGGACACAAGAAACCCGACAAACTCAGCTTGTCTTTAGGCCATAATAAACTTGTGACCATGGGTGAAGATAAGCCTCCTCCATTGGCTTACACAACCTCAAAAAGATAAACCGAAAGTCGCACAGAGCTGTTGACACATTAGATATGGTGAGCATGTATGCTCTATTTGTGCTGTGCTTGGAGGGCAAGGAAGAAGCAACAGGCCAGCTTATAGCACTATGGGAAAATGAACCCACCCCTCAAACACACACAAAAAAGGTATTAATAACTAACATTCCCATTATTAGCTTCACAAATGAGAACTACTTTAACTGCAACTACAGACTTTTTTTATTGTCAGGGCAGATGACAAGGTTCTGGAAGAGCCATGGGAGATCCTATTCTTTCCAAACCTTATTCTCTTTGACCCATGAACATTCCTTGACTCTGCCCAATTCCCTTTCTCCCAAGGCTACTTTTTGGTCTCAGTGCCCACACAGGAGATTCAATGGAGCAGAAATGCTAGCACACACACTCTAGGGATTGCATCCAGCCACAGCACAGTCAAGGACAGTGAGCCATCAGCAGATCAGGTCAAACAGAGTGAGGAAGACAGGAGTACTTGTGTCTGGAAGCACAAAAAGGCCTGTTGATGCAGTCAAGGACATGAGAGAGGGTGTGTAAGGTCTTAGGCACTGTATGTGCAAGGAAGTTAAATCTTAAATTCATCAAAACAGTGACAGAGGAAGAGGTATTAAAAGAAAAAATAATTCTCAATGAAGCCTAAAACTAGCAGAACTAATACACACAGATACACACTTGCACTTATGGGGAAAAAAAAAGTTACTATGGAATCCTTCCTTGGCAATTTTAAAACAGATGGTTTGCTTTCTTGAAGAAGATGGCACTAAGAATTGTCTGCCCGAAAGAGGTCATCCCCATTGTCCCATCTTGTTCTTTTGATGTTTTCCATGGTGCCAGCAGCCTGAATCACATCACAGCATGCACTAGGATGTTCAGTCTAGAGACCAGAACCTCCTCTCAAAAGCCAAAGATTAGCAGGCGATGTCTCTGGTACTGTTCTGGGATGTGTAGAATCTAAAATGATTGCACAGCTAAAACTTGCATTGCAAATAAATTAGCTCTAGTTTCTTGCTCTTCATTGAAGTTTATTCTTACTTTAAATATTCTTCTAATACTCTTACACTAAATACTCTTCTAATCAGTTGTGACATACCTGATTTTCTACTACAATCACCTTCATTTGGATTAGGAAAACCCTCTGTAACCTTAGCTGAAACCTAGCAAGGGGCACATTAAGCTCCAAAATCTTTCCCTCTCCCTCTAGAGAATAAACCCACAGAAATCCCACCCACAGTCATCAACCCACCACAGCATTTGTTTAAAAAGACCATGCAGCAATACATCTCACCACAGAATGCACGCAAGTCTGCCGCCTCAAACTCCAGACAACAGCAGTCTACACATGATGCATCACATTAACTTTTCCTATTCTGCTGCTAGCAAAATAAAAATCCTGCCTAGCCAAGTGGAAAGCAGAGCAGTTGAATGAGCAATAGGTTTGTTTCAGTTTGAGTTAGGATTTCAGAACAAACACCTGCAGGTTGTAAACCTTAAGACATTTGCTAAGGGATTAAACATTTAATTCTCAACTGCACCTTTTTGCCATTGTAAGCCTCATCTACCTATACAGCCAATATTTTCCCACATTATGCAAAAGCATAATTTTGAACCTGTTCCACCACAAAGGGACCTGCACTAGGTCTTCACCGTTCCCAAACATACAACAGAACATCACATCCCATTTCTGAGTAATCCAAAATATAACTTCAGAATTTTCAAATAAGTCAATTCTATTATTTCCTTCAGGGATGAAGTTTACCGTATTTTAAAACGGTTATGGCAAGAAGAATGGTACCTAGCAGTGAAAAATTTTTCTTCCAATTTAAAAGAGCAGAAACCTCTCTGCTCTCTTGGCTTTTAGGAGCATGGTGGGAAAGACTGGGGACATCACCTCTCCTGCTCTTGGCCTTGCAAAGAGTGTGAGCTTGATAGGAACCTGCAGCACTGAACCCATGTTGTCATCTCTGCTCAGCTGTTGGCAGAAAGATGAATTCCCTCACCAAGAACTCTCACAAAAATCTCTTCCTAAAAAACGAGCGATACTTATTAAAAATAGTTTCTAGCTCATAAGAGAAGCAGTAAAACACACTTGTTTTTAAAGTAAGCATAATGCTAGTTTCAGACAAGACAGACAGAATGAAGGCTCTGATAAGGGTCTTTCACTATCAGTCATAAACACACAAAGTACGCAAACTTAGGAACTGCAAAACACAATCCCTAAACAATGAGCTTTAAACGGAACACTACTACACTAACATCTACACTTTCTGTGCCATTTAGGGCATTAAACTGAAAAGACTTCTCTTAAATTACTGTTTCTTTTACCTTATGAACAATTTAAACAAAGATGCACATGGACTTGAGAACAGAAGACGTATTTCCCTAATGAAACCCAAGAGGAAAAGGAGGACAAGCTTTAACACCACTTTCTGTTCTTGAAACATGTTCCATTCTCCTTCTGATACTAGTAGGAAGACAGAGCAAATAAAATTGATCTTTAGTTAATCTGCTGCAAAAGCTATGTGTATATTTCTGAACAATCACCCATACTTGTTTTCCCTAACAGAATGCTTGCTCTATGTCCATTTCAACGCCTCACCAAGTGAAAATTGCTAACACCACTAAAAAGAGAATAGAAGTACTTCTACTCACCACCTGAACTCTGGATCATGTTTCCAGATTTTTGGACCTCATCGAATTTTGTAAAAATTACATTCAACCTGTTTGAAAGTTAAAGAAATACACAATGAACAGCTGAATTTAATTTTGAGGAATCTTCTAATTTAAGATGTAATGGGACAAATTTTGCTTCACTCAGGTCATTGGGAGCACTGTCCAAAATGTCAGCGTGGAGGGAAGTTATTTTAAAATTTAAAAAATATCACAACATGCAACAGCTGGCAAGAACAACTGAGAAACAACTGATCCTACAGAGGTGTAAGAGACACTATTGGAAATACTACATTACTGAAGATGTGACATGTCTAACCATAGATGGCTTTCCAGCTCATTACCACTTTGCCTATCTTAACTATTTGCAGAACTACCTCAAAAAAACACCCCTAACAAATGATTTCACACATTTGTGTTAGGCCCTGACACTTCTTACCCATTCATGTCACAGGCCTGGTGGAGCAGACCCTTATCACATCCTTATCGCTCTCAGAGAGTTTATTACTTTAAGACACATTGTGGCAGCAGATGTTTTCAGTGGAGAAAAAGAGGCAACAGTACTGCCTCCCCCTGTATGTACCTCAACCTCCTCCCTCCGTGCCATCTACTCCACCCTCAGGTCTCACCATGCTCCACCCTGCACACTGAAGGGTGCAGCAAGATGCAGACCAGCTTTCTTACCGCACCTGAAGTGGCAGAAGCAGAGGGACAGGGCTTTGGTTTTGGTGTGGGCTTTTTTTTTTTTTTTTTTTTTTTTTAAATAAAGCCTTGGAACTGATGATATTGACTGTGGGGTTTTTTTTTCCTGTATGACAGCCTTCTAAGTTGCATAAACACAGGCTACGCTGCAGCATCCTCTCTACACATGCAGACCATACAGGGAAAAACACCACATTAAACCTTACATCAGTTAACTACACATCTGTAACAATTTTATCAGTTTTCCAAAAATGCTGTGCCATACTTGGGCAAAGGTACAGGATCCACATTAAGTGAAACCTGAGTAAGTGTTTATAAGATGAAAAAAAACCAAATCTCTGATCCCAGGAAAAGGTTCAATCATGCAGCTCCTGAAGCCCTCTAAATAGAAGGAAGGGAATAAAAAGCAGCCCCAAAATAGTGAATGCATAAGGACATTCCCAACTTACCGAGATTGGGGTAATCCTTTTTTACTGAGATCAGCCCTTACACGTTCACCAACGTGTCTGTAAATTTCCACAAGGCTGTTTATTGCTGCATCTCGAACCTGAATGTGAAATATGAGAGAAGTCAATGATCTTTATAATTTAAATACATAAATCCCTGCTTGGATTTCATTCTCCCTTGGAGAATTAAATTTGAATATTTCTCAGCAACAACAGTTGCCACTATAGACATTCCCACAGAGTTCATGAAGGAGCTTCCATCCCTGCATTTCAGTTATCAGCAGTATCAGCAGATCTAATTTAATTGAAAAGGCAGTCAAGATGTAAGACAAAAGGTTTCGTACATAGGTGCACACACAGGGAGCTTGGCTGCCTTTGCCAAACTCTACCCATTGTGTGCAACACGTATGTTTACTGGGTCAGCAAAACAAGGAGACAGACACGAACAGACCTTATTTTACTAGCATGTTATAAACCAAACTGGTTTTTAATGCAGTAAACTTATGTTTCTGTGTTGATAGCAAAATATGGAAGGAAGGAGGAGTAATGAATCACCCAAGTCACCATGAATTTTGCATGTTTTCCAAACCTATTTGCAAGAAATCGCTGAGCACATCTTCCCTACCCTCTACAGAAGAGCCACAAACCTGATTAAAGTGTCACCTTTCTGCACTGGAATCCCCTTCCTCCGTCAGACACAACAAGCAGAGAAGGTAAACTATCTGCTCTACTTACAGAAACACCAACGGAGCCATGCGCTTCTGCTTCTCAGAAGATGGCATGGCAGCTACCCAAGCACCTGCACACATCAACACTAGACACAGGATGTTTTATAGGCACAAGCTAGAATGGCCCATAGGTGGGAGTCAAAGGGCAGGCACACGTGCCCTGCTTCCTAGCCAAAAAAACCCCACCTTGTGCCCTGCTTCCTAGCCAAAAAAAACCCTTAACACTTGAGTCATGCTCATCTTGCCCCGCAGCCTTCCCGTTCAGCAGGTCACTGCCTGTTCCCCACCTGCTGCCCTCACTCAGCGGTCTTGCCTCTCTTCTCTCTGCCCATCAGCCCCGTATGCCACCAGGCAGGACTTGTGGGTACAGCTCAGGAGGGACTCTGGTGTCCCCAGTTCCTGGGGAGGCAGACCCTACCCAAGCCTCGCTCTCTGCCTCCACCAGCCACGGAGGGGAGGTCACAGCACCTGCATCTCTCCCCTCAGCGAGTCCGCCCGCCCCGGGGCCCAGGGGCACGGCAGCCAGGGCACACCGACAAGCTCTGCCATACCCCCAGCCTGCCACCGTGCCCCCTCCAGCCGCGGCACCCAGCACAGCCCCTGCCGAGGTCCTCGTGGCAGGATCTGGAAGGATCGCCTCCGCGTGTCAAGTCAATCAGAGGTATGGTTGCAGGACTGGGTAACGGACTGGGCAAGGCAGGGAGCTCCCACTGTAATATTTGCTTTAATCTACTACAGCAACAACAAAGCTTTAAAGCTCAATGTTATTTTTGAGAAAATACTCATAGTTTAAATACAGGTTTCACAGCAGACGCTTACTGGGTTACACAAACTCTTAAACTGCGTTAGCTGAAAACAATAAAGCCTAAAAACCACTCATTCTGAGAAGGGCAGTAACGAAACGGCTTCCGTGTCCATAACAAAAGGCATAAACACTGAATTTGACCTGGATCTTTGTTTCTCCATCTTCTCTCACCAAGAGAGGGCAGCATTGACCGAGCATCAGGTCTCCCAGAGCTCAGGAGACGGCACCACCAGCACAAAACCAGCCCTAGGGAAGCCCAGGACAGGCGCTGTTCAGCCAGGAGCCACTCTGACAGCAATCAGCGTCTGATCAGTTCGGGTATGGGCTTCCTCGGGATGAGGAACCAGACCCGGGATAAGGGGCAAGAGATCAGCCTCATTTCCCACTGCAGTGGGGCGCTGGGATCACCAGCTGTTCCAGGCACAGGGAAGAGGCAGTGCAAACAGAAAACACGCCTCAGGCCCCTCACCAACTTTTCCAATTCATTCAACAGCTCACCAATGGCAGAACCAAGGTGTCTGTCTGTGCAAGATGTCAGTCCTAAAACCAAAGTCCCCTCAACAAGTAACAGCTTGCTCAGCCGTGGCTCAGAACCACAAAGGACCCTGAACATTAAATATCCCTCAAAACTTCTTGGGGTAACAGGTTCCTCCTCCTGCGTTGGTACAATCAGGAAGCAAAGGCTGCTTCACACTCAGGCCTCTTCTTCAGCAAGGGGAGGCCCTGACAGCCATGGGAATATGGCCAACTCCCCAGAGCCAGCGTAAACCCATTCCCCCGTTGCCTGCCCCACGCTTCCTTCCAGCTAAATGCTCCAGATCTGGATCATGTGTACGTGTCACCCACACAAGGAGGGAACAGGGATATTCAAAAACTGCTGACACCTGTGTTATATGACATTAGTTTGAACCCTGCTTCCCCATCTCTTTTCTTCTCACCAACCTCACATACTTACATCTGATTTCAGATTAGGTCCTGTTCAGGGCAGGACAAAAAGCACATAGTGATCGATTTTCTACGTCAACATGTATTTTAATGTGGTTTGCATTGCTGATTTAAGGATCCTATACAGCTTCCACCTCTTATTTAGAATCTCCTTGTACAACTTCTGGCAGTGCATGTGGCCAGGCTGTCCGACTGGTCCCATTTGCCCTTCCTGCCCAGAGCCATGGTTCTCTGAAGGTGAAGGGTGCTACACCGAGCCCCGAGGGATCCCTGCAGCCTGCCCTGCATTCAGGCTGTCAGGCACAGGAGCTCCCTTCCCACTCTGTCTACCTCACCTGCAGATTCATGTTGTTCCGTTGAACTCTTGGAGTAACTGACATGCTGGTTTAGGAATACTTCAAATCATAGCCCTTCCAAACCAGTCAAGAGCTCTTCATGAAGAGCATTGTTCACAGTTCACCACTGGCAGCACAGTTCGCTAATTTACCAGGCAGAACGCAAAGCCTTGCTTATCAACAAAGCAATCGGCACAACCTTTAGACATGACTCACAGCAAAAGCTTACCTGGCTGTTTGGATCTCCAAGTAAGTTACATATATGTGGCACTATCTTACTCAGCGTTAAACTCTGAGCTCCAGATCTGGGAATAAAGAACAAAAGCAGCAGTGTGAATCACAGAGCAGGCTTGTGTAAGTAACGCAGGTCTGCAGGAGGTTCTGACTTACGCATTGAGTGTTGCAATAAGGCAGAGGCAAATCCCTTCTCTTGTCCGGAAATTCTTGTGTTTGAATCCTCCTAGCATCCTGTCCCACACGTACTGTGGAAGACAGAAAAGAAGGTGAGACAGGGAAAAAGGAGGTGGGGAAAGAGATTCCTTCTTCCAGCAGACATACACTGTAACATCTCTGGAGCTTAAACATAAGCTTTACATCCATCCAAGCAGAACAAGACAAGAAGTAGAAAGACACTTGTAGATCTGACTAATTCTTTGTTCTGTGCTGACTTCACAGTAACTCCCCAATACATAAAACAATCCCTTTACTTATAGAAAGCAAGTAACTTCCAAAGACCCAGAACAACTACTCCAACATCCACCCAACCCATCCTTGGGAAATCCACTGACACTCACACTCCCATGTGTACCCTGACATGCAACAGCATCCTTAAGTGAAGCAAACACCTCGTAACAAGGCGTAGGGAGATGAAGCCATTTCAGACAGAGGCACAGGAGGAAACCCTCTAACAGAAAGAAATTCTCCTTTCTAAGCAGCCAGTCACTCACTCACGCAGCAAAGGGCAGTCAAGCATACCTGAGGGTTAGCAGCTTGTTCCATGATTTTCAGCAGCAAGGTCTGATCCTGCTCCCTCACCGAGTCCTTAGAGTCTCCCAGCCTATCAAGCAAACTTGGCAACACTGAGGAAAGAACAAGAACATCCAAATCCCTCAGAAGAAAACTGTCACAGTGGCACAGCCCCTCTCCTTTCCCCCCACCCAATGGAGGGACCAGCCCTCCCACCCTTCAGCAGAGCCCAAAACCACCAAGAGCCTCTCGAGTGCTCTCCCAGCTTTGCGTACAGCAGCCAGAGCAGAGCCCAACAGAGCAACGGTGACACCGCCCTGCTCCCACACAGACCCCTTACCTGTGCCAATCTGGGCCTTGAAGCGATCTTGCAAGCGGGACACTAGTGCAGAGAGGATGTCAATCCCCAGCAGAACGACCTGCAAGCACAGGACAGGCGGTGTTTTAGTGTGCAGCCCTTTTCCCTCGGCCTTGGCCAACGAACCCGAGAGGGGGAAACGCCAGCACACACCCCCCCAGGAGAAGGGCCCCTTCCCACTCGTGCTGTCGGCACCACTCAGGGAACAGGGCTGCACAGATACACGGCTCCTCCTTGCACGGCTTCTGACAGACAAGCTGAGTGGTTTACAAACAGAAAAGCCCCCAAATTATTGCTCCCTGTGACATATAAAAGCCAAAATTCACTGCCAAGAACTTTACAAAGCCGACAACTGTAATTGCTGCTCAGTGCTCAATTCATACATATATACGTAAAACGTACACATGCCATATGCACAACAATTTCGGTATTTGCCGCAACCAGCTTTTCTAGTTAATTATCATTATTACAGTTATAATTAGAAAATGGGCTGCACTAACAGCTGCTTAATTATTCACCTGCAGAAATCAAACCCAATGCTTATGACATAACTGGGACCTGGGGAACAGCGCCTTGTTGGAGCAAAGCTTCAGGACGGGCTGCAGATCAGCAAGCCTGCTCTGACTAACTCCATTTGATGCCCACAAAAAAGACATCCTACACCGAACATACCACGCAGCTTGTGTCCTGAACCCCTGGCAGGGCCCTACAGATGACGCTAGTTCTGGCATAAGACAGCTCTCCGAAAGTTCTTAGCGAAGCGCTGAGGTCAGAGACCCCTGGAGGCGTCACGGACAGTCCCGCTCCCCGCGCTCCATCCGTCCGTCCGCGGCTGCTGGCGGGGCGGCCGTGCCGGGCAGCGCCGCGGGCGGGCGGCAGGGGGCGCGCGCTCCTTCGCCGCTGCCGCCCGGCGCGGCTGGCCAGCCCCTTATGCAAATAACCGCCCGGCTGCCGCAAAGCACTCTGGGTTGCGCCGCCACAGTCGACAAAAAGGCTTAAACCGGAGCCGGAGACGAGACAGAAACGCCGCTCGCCGCGCCGCGCCCGAGGGGAGCGCGCTCCCGAGCCGGGCGGCGGGGGGAGCGGGTCCGGCGGCGCGCCGCCCCTCGCCCGCACCTTGGGGGCGGTTAGCTCTCCCCTAGCGCGGCACCGCCGCAGCGTCAGCCAACCGTCCTTATCTCGGGGTTGCGCGGCTGCTCGATGAACGCGTGGTGAGGGCAGCACTGCTAACGCCTCAAGCAACACAAGCGGCGCCCGCCTCGCGCGCGGCGCAATTTTTGGAACCTCACGCACCGCGGCGCGTGCCCGGCGCGTTCCCCACCACGGCTGCACCACGTACAGCTCCGCTCCGGACCGCTCGCTCGGGGCTGCCGTGCGCTGTCCTTCGCTGGGACTGGACTGGGCCGGGCCTCCGCCTGCGGCTGCCGGCGCTGCCCGACCTGACCAGCGCCCCCTCCCTCCCCAGCTGCTGTGGCGTTCTCGACCGGGAACACCGCCGGACGCGAACACGTGGTGACTCGCGGCACCACCACGGCGCCCGTTCCGGTCGCATCGCCCAGCCCGCCAGTGCCGACCCTCGGGCTGCTGCGCCTGCTCTGCGCCGGCAGTCGGTCCACAACCCGAGCTTTCCACCCTCAGCTTGTCACATTCACTCTAAACTCAGCTCTACAGCAGCAAGGGAGCCCCGAGCAGCGTTCGGAGGGAACAGCCCATCCCATGTCAAGTCTCCTAGAAAGAAACTTTCTGAACGCAAGCACCTGGATCCTAACTTCTCCCAACACACCATTTACCTTCTCCAAACAGCTCCTACAGTTTTCTTCCATCCCAGTAACAAAAAAGTGGCACGGCTGAATGATCCAATTCAACATCACTTGTGGCATGCTGACTAGAATCCGTTCATATGCCAAAGGAGAATTTTCCTCATGCTTTTATAAGCCATGTTTCATTTCCACATCCATCTTGCACACTGGATTTAATCTACCATTGACAAATGCTCAGCCAGCTCCAGAGCCAGCTGCCTTAAGCCCCATCACTGCCAGCTTGTCTGCCAGCTCGCTCAGCTCCTGCCTGGGGTTATGGCAGCAGAGCACCAGAGTGAGGATGGGCTTGAGATCCCCATTAGCCAAGAGATGCTTTTAAGGAGTCACTGGGGCTCTGGATGCTGGTCACCACTCACAGGTGTCTGATCAGAGTCCCACCACAGCAGCAGGAGAGGTAAGTGTGCCGCCTGCAATTACGGAGGTGTGCCCTGGGGATAAACCTGATCCCGGGAGAGGAAGAGATCCATCTCTTCTTCAAACTGCCTGCAAGCCAGAAAGAGTGAGGGGAACTCATCACCCGAACATGAAAGGGACCACATGCACAGCGCAAACACAGCCAGTTACCCTGCAGCTTGCCCCCAGGATCAGATGGGGAGGATGAGCTAAGCCTCCCATTGGTTTTTCCTGTTGTGCTTATAAAAATGGAGAGCTAATTAGCCCAACAATTACAGTGATGGCTTGGACAGATATTGAGGAAACAACCACTGGGGGTGACCAGGTGTTATTCCCTACCATGCTGCATCAACCCTGATGTGCCACCTGCCTCAAACTGCTGAAGGTCAGAGGTAGAAAGCTGAAATCATGTATGGATTGAGAGATCCAACGCATCCGCTGGAGACACAGGTAACAGAAAACCCGGGGCATGACCACCAAACAAATGAAGAATGAACTGAATTCCAGCCCTTGCTGCATGGAAGAGCCCACCCCAGCTGGCCACTGGAGCAGTTACTCAAGCTCTGCTGGAATCAACACACACCAATGACCAGGAGGAACCTCAGGAGCGGGGAGGCTGTCACACAGGGCTGGAGCAGCGAGGGGCCCTGTCCTCAGCCACCCGTTGCTGTGATCTGGCAGCACGTCCCTCCCCGGGGAAGCCAGCCGGCGGGCACCGTGCCACACCAAGGCACAGGAAGGGCAGCTCTCCATCTGAAATTCCAGATAACCCTGCAGTGCTGGTAACTATGGAGCTAATCCACGCCTTTACATCAGCAGAGGCCTTGCTTCATGCTGCAAGCAAGGCAGGACTCAACTCACCAGTACCTCTAGTAGCACAGAGGCCCCCAGCCCTCAACTGAGAAAATACCAGGTCAGCAGCTGCTGCTTTTGGCCTCACACTTTATCCAGGCCCCAAAGAGAGCGATCTGGGGTCACTGCAGAAACCACTGGCACAGCCCTAGGTTTGCGGCTCCACTGCTTTCCTTATTTGACTCCTGAGGTTCCCCAAGTCAATAAAGCAATTTCTGTCACCCAGTATTTGGCTCAATTAGCACCTGCTGCTGCTTTGCAATGTCTCGGAGCACCTTCCATAGGCACTAAGGGCTGTCAGCAAGCCCTGCTCCTGCCTCCCTCTGACTGCCAGATCTCAAGGTACCATCGTTCCCAGTAAAGAATGCTCTTGGTAGTTCCTGGGATGCCACACAGCCTTTCCCGATACAGAAGAAGCTTTTTTTTTTTTTTTAAGAGGTCATCAAAAACTTACTTCAAAGAACTCAAAGCATGTGTCCTTTAATACCTGGGTGGTGCTGAAAGGCCTGCAGGCAGCTCCACATATCAGGGAGCAGACAGCCTACCACCACCACCCGCGCTAAGTCACTGCTCACCAAGCATGGCAGAGAAATAAATGTGTCCAACGCAGCTTAAAACAAGACACACCTAAATGCACTCCCGTAAAAGGGCAAGAAAGCTGCACCATCCAGCTCCAGCTGATCCAGCACAAAGTGACCAGAGTGAATCAGGGCCTCGGGCTGGGCTGGGCAGCACACCCCCACGGGCCCATTTCACTCTGCTGGCTTGCTGCTGGGACTGCAGCTTGGGACCCAAATGGGAATGCTGGAGATACATTTTCTACCCCAGCCGCGTCACCAGCTTGCTTTGTGCTCCATTTACTTATCTCCAGCACTCTGGTGACATGGCTTGGCTATTTCACCTTGGAGTCTGTCTGTGAGGTTTCTTCTTGGAGGAGGCAAGGGAGGTGGAAGACAGACTTATAAATCTCAATGTGCAAAAGAAAAAAAGTAAGAAAATTCAGCCAGCTTTTTTTGAACACCTGCTTAGTTAATCTTTTGGATTCATAAACAAAGAGATGGAGAAGCACTTGCATACTTTAAGTAAACAATGCATTTCTGACAAAGAACAACACTTCAGATTACACACTTAAGCCTGAGACAAGCAGCGATGCCCCACATCACTGCCTGATAGCTAGTGCTAATCAGTCAGACCAGGAGCAGTTTAATTCCTCAAGTCATGAAATATCCACCACAGCTGAACTTGGGCACCCAAGACCACACAAGAGCTAAAATTAGCTGACATTTGCAAACTTAGTTTTGAAGTCAGGTACGTATTTTGGGTCAGCACAGCAATAATAAAACCAGCAGACAGACAAATTTGAAGCTGGCGTATGAAATGCTCACTGCTGTGTTCCACCTGCACACAAGCATAACCACCACCGGCCTGGAGGAGTCCATCTCCTCCTGCTGCTCCAGCAGTTAACATTTCCCATTCCAACGCAGGACCACCTCTGCACTGGCAGCACGCGTCATTGCCCCAGCCCAACAACTCTAGTCCAGACACAGGTTGTACGAGCTGTTCTGCACAGCACAATTTGCAAAACCAACAGCAGCAAACAAGAAGGCAGCAGCAGTAACACAACTGGTTTTACAAGCATGACTACACATTGTGGTCAAACAGCTGAACAGAGGGAAGAGTTGAAATAGTTATTCCTGGGTTCTTTCTCTAGATCCACCAGATACCATCCATTCTGCCCCAGGCACAACCTTCAAAATCCACAAACAATTTTGGATACTAGGCCATTGATTCACCATTCAATACAGCAACCCCTCAAGAGACCAGCTGCTTGGTTTGCATATGTAAGTTTTTCCATTGGAACACGGACCACAATCTCTTGGAGTAGCTTCCTGGAAGAAAAACGCCCCTTTTATTTCTGATCATCTGCAGACAGATATCTAAACCTGTGAGATTTAGAACATTTAAGTAATTAATGTAGGAATTCAAATTTCCAAACACAGCAATCTTATAGTGACTTTTCTTCTGGTTTAAGACATCAATGAGAGGCCAGACATCTGTTTTGGACGTAGAAGAACAACAGCTACAGAAACGTTTCAGAGGGGTTTTGTGTCCTCCTGTACAGCTGATGAGAGGTATTCTGCCTACAACAGGGAATTACACTAAGCAATACCGGATCAAACACAGACAGTCCCTATTGCTGAAAACAGTCACAGCGGGCCAGGAACATCCCCGGCGCTCTGTCCCTCCCTAGCAGGGAGGCCAGATCCTGTACACTGGAGAGTATCAGCGCTGAGGGGCTCCTTACAGCACAGCAACTGTTCAGCAAATCAGACTAGCAGCACACTTAACAGACCTGGCAAGACTTAAACCACGCAGCAGCTTTCATCTCTACATCCCTTTTCTCTGTCTCTCCTACCTCGTGCTTGAACACCTTCGCTCTCTGCCTGGCAGTACACCCAGAGATGCCTTCTCTTCTCTCCCTGCTGTACGCTGGCCCATGACAACAGCCCTCCAAAGGCAGCGAAGCCCAGGCTGCTCATGCTGTCTCTGCCGTGCTGCTATCTCAAAGGAAAATCCAGGAGGTACTGACTGCCATGCACAACTCCACTCAGAGACATTCCCAAATCTCCACTGCTTGGGTCTCCCCTCAGTCCTAGGCTCTGTTATTGAACATCCTGCAAGTTTTATCTTCCCTGCGCCTCCATGCCAACACCACCCCATCTCCTGCAATCCTACTGACCCTTGCAGGTCCATTGAGTGTCCTTTCCTCACCGTGATGACAGCCAGTACCATCTGAGCCTCTGGCAAACACCTCACCTGTACAACGCAAGGAGAAACACAACTTCCCACAGGTCTTCTGGGACTGGAGAGCAGGGAGAACTGCAATCAGCCCATCTCCTTAATCCCCGCCCACTGCTCCAACACAACATAGTGCTCAGAGCACACCTCAGCACTTTTAAAACACTGCTTGTAAAGAACTATTGAGAAGAAGCATCTATGAGTTAAGGACCACTGTACAGCTCAAAACTCAGGGGACCAGCTTATCTGATGCCAGCTTACCCAACCTACAGTGGTGCAGCACTGTGGGACAGTGATCAAGGACAGTAAAGCCCATGCGACAAACGACAGCCTGCCAGACCTCGCTGCTGGAAACAGCTGAACCAAAACACCCAATGAAATCACCAGCACTTAAAATGAGCAAAAACCTGGTTATTGAAAGTTCTCCTTCGTTTACAGACTTGGGAACAGATGAGCAACTCAGTAATTAATGTATAGCTCTAGAGTGAAATAAATCCCAGGAGGGGTAAGGTCATTTAAATGTTGGAAGGTATTAAGAAAAAATTGTCAGAAATGGTCACTATAGAGATGTATTTTTACAACTACTGTTAGGACACAAGGACAACCTTCCTAAGCAAAAGCAAAAAAACGCCACCAAACCCAAGAACTTTTTTCTGGATCCAGTAAAAAAAGCCAACAAACAAGTTGCCTCCTGATGTAAGAGCTAGAGCCTTGGTAGAACACATGGGAAATTCAAACCAACTCAATGAAATGCACCAGAGAGCCAGAAGTTATCACTACAGAAATCCCACAAAGAAGAATGGGGGGTGATGCTGAAAAGAATATGACATTCAGAAATATGGGCATCTGCTTCCAGGAGAGCTGACAAGTATGTCCTAGGTGAGCGAGGTAGCCCCCTGCCCTGCCTCTGCTCAATGCAACTGGAGGGGCGAGTTTCAAAGATTACAAATTCACCCTCTTTTGCAAAGATTCTGCACTGGTCCTTGAGTGGTTGCACATAACCATGATGAGAAGGAGCAGAACGTGACCACTGGGCTCTGTCCGAAGGACACAGAGGGAATCACAAGTTGCAGAGTCACTGCTGTGGAGCACAGGTGGCTTTTCTAGCCTGAGCAAGGTCGAAGCTCCAGACAGCACAGCAGGTAAGTCACTACTGACACAAACTACGGTCCGTGCTCAGTCTCCAGGGAAGCAGCACTCATGGTAATACATCAGGAGACTTTGCAGTTGAAGGCAGAGTCCCAGTTTAAATCACACTTGCCTGTCTCAATTACCCCAAACACCGCTGAAAACCACCAGCCGCAAACATTGTTTCAGAAAAGCAGTCCTGTTTTTGCAGCACCTTACAGGTACGGATACCTGCATGGTAGTAATCAATGCTCAGCATCTTCACATAAAACATCATCAAAACAAAACACCTGCACTACCAACTGCTATTACCTCTGGTTCCTCACCACAAAGCAGTTAAATACCTTAGCCACAAACACTGCCACTATTCTGTGCATTTCCATTGCCCCCAGCTGAGCACTTACACCCAGGTCCTCAGCCAGTAAGGAAAAATGGATGTAGCTCTGAGCACCGATGAGATCATGCCCGTGTGTGTCAGCTGGAGATCAGGCCCACCACATCCTTGAATGAGCTCATAGCTTTGGTGACAAGTTGCATCTTAGGAGCTCAAGGCAAAATGAAGCATTTGGGATCTCTTGCAGAAAAGCAACAAGAATATGTCAGGGAAAGGAAAAAAAGCCATTGCAATGCCCTGCTTTGTTTTTCATGGGAAAATTGAAAGCCTTTATTACGGCAGCTAGTAAAAATTGCTAGTGTAGTCATGTGCCATATTAACAGACCAGGTTGGTTTACCTATTAAAAGCATTTTCCCCTCCATTAGAGGCAAAGACCTGCTACAGTGCATGGAGAAAGCAAGGAATCACACTGGTAATCCACCTTTAAGCAGAACCATGTCAGCTGGAGCACCTCAGAGTTCATAGCACAGAAGCATTGACCCTGCCTCCATCTCCAACACCTACAAGAATAGAAAGTGTTCAGCACGTTTTAAAATTGAAACAGAAGTGCTTCTGAGGGTTTAGACAGCATCTGGAAAAAACAAGGCAAATACACAACCTAGCAGATAATCACCAACAGTCCTCTCTGGTCCCTTAGGGCTCAAGAAGAGTAGTGAGAATTGTGAGGATGCTCAAATATCCAGCTAACCACCCTTGATCACTAGTTCCCACACTTCTGAACATCTGCACTTCCAGATTACACCATTCAACTTAAGCTTTTATGAGGAACAGCAACCCTGTGAAGCAGTGCTGACAGGCGGCATGGCCAGCCTCACGAGGAGGGCACCAAATAGCTGCAAACACAGCCGAGACCCACAAGCTGTGGTAGTGTGAAAAAAGCCGGGGATCTCAGGGAAGCTGAGCAGCCACTGTGGTGGAGTTGACAGAAGCTGACCTGAGTAGGGCAGAGGGTAGTTACCAGACACGGACATCTCTTGCTAGATCACATCTAATAAATATTTTTTCTTGCCTTGTTTGGGAAGAATACAATACATGGAATTAAGAGTGCAATAGCATTTCCAGTAGCCACAGCCTTTGCGAAGCTCTGGAAACACCCTATGACCTGAAGCTTCCACCGTAGCTCCCAGCCCTGCACAGTCACACTGCCTGCTCAGCATCTACCACATGCTCCTACACCTTTGAGAAGAGTCTACAGACATAACCCACAGCAGCCTAATAGTACAGCAACAAAGAACACCATTGAGAAAAGGAGAAGAAAGGTTCAAGATGCCTTTGTTAGCTGCACAAAGAAATAGCCCAAGTGACAAGATGGATGCCAGGTAGAGAAAGGGGCCGCAGGCAGTAGGAGGGAATGCTTCCTCCACAGAGGAAGGCATCCCTTCGGCAGGAATCCTATTTCTGCAAAGCGGCTTCTTTAGCCCACTGAAATCTCTTCACCCAGAAGAGACTGTAAAGCTGAAGCTCTGACCAACCAGCTGCATGGAAAGCCTTTAACAACCTCTTAACACAAAGGCAATGGCTTCTACATCCTGCCTATATTCCAGCTCAGTAATTACAAAAGCCCTACCTGGAATTCCCCCTCAGTTTCTGCCTGAAGAGTCCTTTCTTAATTTTCCATTGGCTGGAAAGTGCTGCTAATACTGTAGTGCTCTAACAGCCAAGTAAATAAGCAAGTGATTTTACAGCTCCCAAAGAGCCCAAAAGGTTCAACTATTTAGAAAGAACAGCACTAAGTACTACACTGGAGAGTGCAGTTGGTAGAAAAGGCGAGTCAGACTACACTTAACCAGGGAAAGCGGAAAAAAGAGGCTCATTATGTTCTTCTCACCTGTAAGACAATACATATTTGCCACCAAAGAAAAATCACCTCTCAATGCAGACAGACACAACCCACAGCATGAGGCTAGTACAGAGCTGGCTGTCCCAGCAGCAAACACAGCAGCTCGGTAACAAGAGAATCCAAGCAAAGCTTTCCGTTTAAAAAACAAACCCACACAGGCTCTTGCAGCATGGCTTGTAGATCTTCAGGCAAGTTTTACACACGGCAGGCCCAACAAATGCTGGCTGTAATTCAAGGACAGCTCTTCCAGTGCCCAACATCACAAGAGGAGACAATTTCAAAACCTTGTGTGACAAAATTAAAGCTCAGGGTTTCAAGATATTTCAGAACTAAGTGGGACCCTGATACATGAAGGAAAGAGCCAAGTGTGCTGAGCAGCACAAAGAAACCAGCCTGTGGGACTAAGCAGCATCATTTTCAAGAGATCCATATAGAGGATCTCTAAACATGTGCTGTGCTTCTCTGCTGCACCTACATCTTCTGCTCCCACCCCCTTACAGCTGGTGAAGCTGCAGTGACCCATGCAGTACCAGCAAGCACCACCCTCAAGGGAAGTCTTCAGCAGTATGTCACAAGGTCTTCCTTCACAGATGAGCCTTGGAGAGGAGACAGTGCATTTCAAACACCTTTCTGACCCATTCAGGAAAGCCCAAAGGATGACCCTTAGACACATGGATTAAAATACTTCTCAGTCTCTCCTACAGCAACAAGAGGTGCACCCCAGCTAGCTCTAAACTCAGCATCTACGCAAGATTTAGTACAGTCCATACAGATATGTCATGCTTCCCACAGGTTACTATCTAGTACTGTTGAGACAGGTCAGTGAAGACAGAGAGCTACTGGTTTAAGCTGTTGACTGTATCAGTTTCTTCTTTCAGTAGTCTCTCATAGTCCCCCCAAGGCACAGTTAAACGCTGTTTTTCAATGCAGGTCAAAACAACCTACAGGGAAAGCTTCCAGAGGATTACTATCAGTGCTACGCCAGTGACTCCAGCACCCCAGAAAATCAAGTGCCATAAGAACACAGAAGGGGACAGCCACAGTCCTGACTTGCTTACCCGAGTGGCCTATGCAGGTAGAACCAGACCTCACATCAGCAGATATGCACCAGCGTCCATCTGCAACCTGGGCAGCTGTCACCATGCATTCATTCCCTGCTTGAGCCATCATGCTGTCCTGCAAGGGGCCAGGGACATTCACTAAGAAGTCACACAACTGGCCCAGGCCCAGCACCCTGCAGACCTCTCTACACAGCTTCTGGCTCAGTCTGTAACCCATGCAAGCCCCTCGCAACTACGGCACTCTCACACCCAGCTCTTAGCACAGTTCTTGATCAATTCAGGCATCACTTTAAATATCTTTTGACATGTGGCAAGCAGATATCTTCCAAGAATTTGATCTATCTGGTCTAGGAAACAGCAATCATAATGAAAAAAAGGTTCTCTCCTTGCCCATTTAAAAGCTAATGCTAACTTTGA
The DNA here is from genome assembly GCF_034619465.1 of Leptosomus discolor. NCBI lineage: Eukaryota > Metazoa > Chordata > Aves > Leptosomiformes > Leptosomidae > Leptosomus > Leptosomus discolor. The sequence continues at coordinate 13,477,457 of NC_141395.1, read as the reverse complement.
GGGCAATGCTGTCCACACGCTCCAGAACTAAACCCCACATGCCATTTCATACAGGAAATAAGCGTTCTTCTCCTTCCTAAGTATGCTCCTCTCCTCAAGTCCTTTTGACCTTTGTGTCTGTCCCTTTGCCTTTTTGGCTGTCATCACAGAGATCTGGAGCAACAGCTGAAGCATCGCTCTACTGAGCTCTCACAAGAGAATAAAACATCTGTTTTCCTCCCTCAGACTGAAAACAGACACCTTTTTAGTTGTTTCCAAAGATACTCAATTGCATGACAGCATAGTGAAGCACAGTGCATCTAAATTAGGGCACACCCTTGGGCCACACTGGTGCACGGCACATGGTCAGAAACCCAAAAAGGTTTTGCAATCTCAGGCCAGCTACCTATCCACAAGTATCTAGAGATATCTGAGACAACCCCACCCAGGCAAGGACGGATTTCTTGCCTTGGCATTTAGAGGCTGCAGATGTCCACAGAACCGCTCCACAGTGGAAAAATAAGCGCACCAAGCACTATGCACTTGTGCTGCAGTTCAGCTGTGTACTTGTGGCTTTTCTAACAAGCTGTCTGGAAAAGCCAATTCCATACATTTAACACTCCACATCATCCTACTCACCTGATATTCCAGGTCTGAAACAGGTCACAGTCGTCACCATGGGACAACTGTTCAACAAAATCTGCCTGGAAAGAGCTACACTGGGTATCGTAGCCTCGTTGGAAACCCACTGCTACAAAAGACGCACGCAGCTGGCAGCCGTGACAGCCCGGCCACAGGCAGACCTAGGCGAGCAGCCTGGCAATAGCTGGTTCAAGAGCCACCTTGAGACACAAGGGTGGGCTGACACTGGTGTGACTCCGCTCGACCAGTGCCCGTGCCATGTCTGTTCCTGTGGCTGAAGCACTCCGGTCTCCGCAGCTGTGAAACTGGTGAGACACTTCACGGGGGGGGATGGACCACGGGGGGATGGGACAAACCGCCACCAAACTACACAAACATCTCAAGGGAAGAGAAGGGGATTCTTCATTCAGCATTGCTTGAGAGCGCCAGTGTTTTCTTAATGGAACAGAACAAGCCATCTGAGCACCTGAGAGTGCAAGTGGAAAACCAACTGGAAAATTACAGGGACAAACCACATACATTTTGGCTTCCAGATCCAGCTCTAGAATACATTTAAACAAGTCAGGCAAATAGTTCCTATCAATGCTGTAGCACCACAGCTACACAAACAAGCAGCCTCATGTCAGAGGCTTGTGGATTAATACAAGAAAGGAACTAATTAAATGTTCAACTAAACCATTAGCTGTTAATTATCTTAAATGGAACTCTTAAGAAACTGAAACACATCAGAGTAACACAAGCAGTAAGTGTAATACAAGAAACCACTCAGTTCAGCGCAACGTACACAAACAGCTGTGCCTGTACCTGGGAAAGCACAGCCAGATAAAGCAGATAGCTCCTGGACAGGCTCTACTCACCTTCCGCAGTGTTTTTACTGTATTTTTCTCTCCTTCACGACTCCCACCATTATTTTCAACACACCAAAAGGTAAGCTGAATCAAGTGTTTAAATAACCATTCTGATTGTGATTTTAGAAGATTGTATGCCTTGTTTTGTAACTGTTATTTTCTCAAAGAGGTCTGTTCTCAGTAGACACTAATCAACAAGAACAGTCCCTGAATTTCTGCTCAACAGGATATACTATATATTCATGGAAGCCGTTAACAGCACAGCACACCTTTATAAAAATGCAAAAACTTAGGAATCTGAATATCGCTTAGTAAAAGAGGCTGTGTCATGCTTTGGGGGAGGGAACAGGGGTTTTGCCCCAACATTGCAGAAACTTGAAGCAACACTGAAAAGCAACTCTGAAGAAGAATAAATGCAACCTGCTAAATTTGAGTTACATTTCACCTCAGAGGAGAAACGGAACAATTTTTCAATTTTTTCCAAATTGTTCCTTCTGGTAAAAGTCAACAAGTTTTGTTAAAACAACATAGAAATGTCTGTAATTTGCCAAGGAAGAGACTCAAGAGACTCAGCTGTCACCTTTCATCACAGGCAGGTTCAAAGGTGGATTTATTTAGTCTCCAAGAGACCGTAAGGGAGGCTTAGTGTAACTTTCTAAAGCACAAATTAGGTGCCAGCTTAAACTGAACAATGCAGCACCCAGACACACCAATAGCTCTAAAAATGTGCCCTTCACATCTTTGAAACCTCTTTATTCTACACCATCACATCTGTTTTTATTCATACAGGCTGGAAGTTACACAAGCCTTCCTGCTCCTATAACTTCAAATGGGGTTTCTTGACTGAGGCACCTATTCCAAACTAAAGTGCCCCATCAGTATTACTTTCTGTCTTAAGTAAAAGAAGATCATTTGCACAGAATGGAAAGCATGGTCGTTCTGAGAACTCCCAGATGTCTTGTGAACTCTGAAACAGGATAAATACAATGCTGGGCATGATAGTGTGCCATTGTTAACCTGACATGAAAAGGATGCCTGATTGTTTCCTCCCATCCCATCCAGACCTGCTGCACATTCCATACGGAGTTAAATGACACAACAGCTCTTTAACCTCTGGCATAGGAACAGGGCTCACCAATAAAGTCAGGTTAGAAGGGGTCTCCAAAGGCCAACTAGTTCAACACCATCCCCACCACGCTGTTCAAAATTAGATCAGGTTGGTCACATTTCTACAAAGCATTTTCTTTTCCTTGATTCTTAACATACCAGCCTTCAGCTGTCATCAACTGCAAATGTTCATTAAAACTTGAAACAGTTTTCTATATTCTAGTTATAAGCAGCCCTGTCTATTCATGAACTGATTTAATGAGCTTCTGTGTCACCATCAATAACACCTTGCTGGCAGACTGTGAAACAGCAATTTTATTTTTTTTAATCTTTCTCCAGGTATAGTAGTATAAGCCAGGCAACAATTTGCAGCCCCCAAAGCCTCCAGCTACATGACCTGATCCATGACAATCTTGGACTTCAACAGGGTTTCATGCAGGTACAAAGGGTCTGTGACATGGATGTGCAGCAAGATCAGCACACACATCAAGTTCAAATATTACCAGCCGTAGCAGGAATTGGTACATTCTTTTCAGCAAAGAAATGGCATTAGGCTTTTGGTTTATTTATCTAGGAGGTTTTGTTTAACTTGACATCATCTGATAAAAGTATAAAGTTCAAAGTCACACACAGTGATAGGCTCTAATTACTATTCCTCTCTAAGTCTGTGTCAACGGCAACTTTGTTCAGGAAGGAGAAGGGATTGCTGCTGGCAAGTCTCTTGTTCTCTACAGCACACAGACTATTTCAGAAAAACTGGAGATCAAGTTTTGGAGATAGTAACTATGTCAGACTAGAGAACATCATTTAGAGAAAGGGGAGTTAAGATATGGCGATGCCCAAGGATAACACCAAGAAACAATAACGTGCTTTCCTGGTAACACCGCTTGTGGTGCAGGTTAGAGATCAAGTGCTTTTCCTTCAGCACAGACATTGAAAGAAAACTCAAGCAGACCAGTTGCTAAATCTTGCACAACATGAACATCACCAACTGATTAGGAAGGGGATCCAGCTACATTTACATCTCTTCTTGACCTTCATCTTTTTCCTCCTGTAGGTTAATAGCACTTTCCTGCACCCTAGGAAGACAGGAAATATAAACTAGTGTTTTTCAAGAGCTTTCATGTCCTCATCTGGAACTACAGAGCAGTATTACTACCATAAACTTGTCACGCTGAGCTCTAGCAGTACTGTCTGGATGTTGGAAAGAAGTATTATTTGGCTACTTCATACACATCTGCCTGCAGTGTTGGGGCTGTGCCAGCATGCAGTCCAGTTACAAATGAAGTTCAGCTTAAGATCTATACATACAGGAAAAAAAAAAAAATCCATGCAGAGCCACTTGTATGCTCACATCACCATTTAAAGAGATTTCTTCTCCCTCCTTCGAAAGACTTGAAATTTTTTGAGATCACACATATACATTCTGTTCCTTGTCTTCAAATTCATACATCAAAGAAGATGCCACAAACACAAAGGAACATGGAAGCAAAGCACAGATTCTTCATTAACTCTTTCTTTAAAGAAAAGACCTGCAAGAGATGTGCAGGCTCTGCACTGGTTTTTGCTGTGTCTTGACTTTTTAATCAACCAAAAGTAAGGAATTCAGATTTGCTGCTATGGGCCAGATTCTGACCCATCAGACTAGCATAAACCCAGATCTGAAGCCAGCCGTCTGCACTCACATTGTCCCCAAAAACAGAATGGGGGCTATCAGCAGTCACTGCACATTTCTTACCTTTTGATGACTTAATTCAGACCTTAAAGATCACCTAAATTGTATTACATAGGGGAAAAACAATTCTAGAAACAGGTTTTTAGCTACTGCAGCCTACTAGGTAAATCACATGCTTTTTAAAGAGTTGCCCAATTATGTGCTGACCTTACATATGCATTTATGGTTTAAGTGACTCATTAAATAATCTAAGACAGTGGAAACTTTATTTTGCAAGACTGATAAATTCGGTTGTATTATTTTTCCATAAAATTCTTCTTGATCACTAGATAATTAGAAGTCAGGATGTGGCAGCATCAACACCTCCCTTTTATCACTCATCCTCAGCAAGAAACACAAGGTCCCAGGCAAAATACCCATGGAAAGCAATCTCACTCCCTGCTCCTCAGAGCTTAGTCTGAAATCCCTTCTTAGGAGGGTTTGAGAAGGGATACAGCACTAATCAACACCAGCACTGATTTTATTCTTCCTTTCGCCTATGTAAAGCGGCATGCAGGCAAATAGCACCCTTCCAGCCTACACTGTCTCTGCAAGGATATGAAGAGATTTGTTTCTGACTTTACAGAGGAACCTGTGTGCTCCCAGCTGGCTCTGGCCACCACAAAACAGACTTGCAGCAGAGCCATCCCACGCAAAGGAGATGGAGTCTGAACCATCTCTTCCCAGAGCTCCTGCAACCTGAGCCAACAGCAGTGGGCAAACCGCACTAAGTCTGGGAGGGACCAAACTGCAACATCACAAGAGATCTTCATTCACCCTCTCGAGTGGGGAATCCATGACCCAGCCCACATAAAACTGACTGACAGAAAGAAACGGTTACAACATAACCAGTACCTTGTTTTCACCACAAATTATATCCTGCCTGAACAGCCTGGAGTGAACAATTTTACCACCCTGCCCACACAGCAAAAGCCTGAAGGTCAGTCAGTTCAAGTGGATCAAATACTTGCACCTCCCATCGAGGTCCTATCACAACAGCAACTCCCACCCCTTCAGTTTTCTGGGTTTTGGTTCAGCCTAAGGAAAGGCAGGTTTATGTAAACAAAGGTCCCACAGAAGAGCCTGGTGGCAATTAACTGACAGACTGTGGCTGGATGATTTTGAACTTCACGCAGCCCCTGCTCCCTGGACACAGCTGCCCCCACAACCACGCTCAGCAAAGAGCAAGCCCAGCACGTGCCACCCTCAGGAGGGAGCCGACAGACACGCTGCAGCTCTCCTTCCCCATCAAGATAATGCAGAAGAGCAGAGTCAAACCAGATTTCTGCTCGCATAATTGTAGTTCAGGAACGTCTACTGAGGCAGGCCTAAAAGCCATCACTCACTCCTTTCATGCTCTCGCTGTATTCATTTGGCCTCTCTCAATATAGCAGCATGCTGCAGTTCAGGCTCCGTGCACACACAAGGTGCACTCTTCCTCAGGCTGCAAAGCTAATCAGGAATATCAAAAAGGTAGGTCCACCAAGGAATGAAGAGGAAAGACCATGACCAGCAAACAGACACAGTTACAAACCAAAGCATCGTGAACACCACCAGCCACTTCTGCCATGTTATCTCAGATGACTGTAAGACACTTTATAAGCACAATGACCACCAAGTGAAACTACAGCTCAACTGACTTGTCCAGGATGCTTCTGCTGCAACCAAGAGAACAAGCCTCAAGAACATTTCTCTTCTCCATGGTTGCTTTCCAGGCTGTACATGCAAGAAGTTCACCCAGAGGAGACCAGCTCGAGCCCTCTGCCTCCAAGGGCAGAGCTCTCTGTGCACACAGATCAATCCCACCATCTTCTACTGGTCCCCTTCCCAGAAATGCCTTTAGTTCATATAATCACATTCCTGATTGCAGCAGAAGTTTCCACCCAGGGTGACAAATCAACACTGTGACCCACTTGTCTGCCACAGCATGAAAGCTTCACAACACTGTCTCCTTAGTACGATTGTAGCTGCACTCGCCCCATCTGCCAGCGTGCTCTTTTCCCTGCCACATGCTGTGCCTTTCTAAGGATTACAAAAAGTATCTCTGCCCACGACAATGCCTTTAAAGCTTCATTCCACATCTTCCCCCACCTCCTCTTTGTTAATGGCACTGCTACAGAACTGGAGCTGGAAACCAGAGCAGCCAGCGCAAAATGGCTAGAGATTTCTTTAGGACATCGTCATTAAATAATGAAGATGTTATACCTCCAAGAGCATATGATGCCTCAAAGGGAGGCATAAGCAAGGCCTCTGCCTTTAAGTAGATCAATCTACAGGCGGGTGAAGTTGTTGTTCTCTACCCTTCAATTACTTACCACCTTTCTGGGATGAAAAGAATGATGTGCCCTTATCCCAGAATCACGTCAGATCTAACAATTAGAGGACGTCTTAGCAAAGACAATGCTCTGCCAACACACTGCAGAACAAAGCACAAACTACTTGCCTCATTTGGCAGACAGGTACACAGTTATAGGGGAAACTACATCACAGAGATTTTGCTAGCATGGACTTGAACAAGAGTGGTGATCAATTTTTCCCGTATCCTCCAGGAGAAGGATAAAGAGAAATCCTCTTAGATTAACTAGAAAGGAAATTAAGCAGGAAGAGCAGAGGGGCACTGGAACAGACTAATTCAGGAGACTGTGAAACCTTCAAAGGATGTATTTTAAGCATACGTTGGATAAGTGTCTGACAGAAGACATCTGGGTACATTTGGCTGTCCTCTGTGAACAAGAAACTGGATTTGACTATTTCCTGAAGTCCCTTATATTACAATACCTACAAAGCCTCAAAATTTCCTCCTTGACATTAGAAATACAGTATCAGCAAAATAAGTTATGTTACTAGTTGGTAAACATCCTTTACAAGCAACAGAAAGCAAAGTGACAGTAGACTCTTATCAGCAATCCATTGTAGACATAATTTACACTGGCAAATAATAGGTAACCCCAGGGTAAGGTTGACATCTCGGTTAACAAAACTTTCCAACATTGGCTTAACTCAAGATTAATGTACAACCACAAAGCATATAAAGGCTAAGGTGAACCTCAGATTCCCTCTCCCATGTCTGAAACCCAAACCATATCCATCCTTTCTTTCCCTGAAGGATCCTTAACTAACTCTACACCAATGATCCTGACTTAAACACAAGTAGAATTTTCTTCTTGACAAAACTTATCTTGGGCCCAGCTTGGAGAAGTATGAAGCATGTGTGTCATGAGATTTCTTGGAAGAACAAGCCAGGGAAGTGCTCCATCATAGAGAACACGAAAGATCTTCCGACTTGCTGCAAGCAAGATGCAAGAAGGCATTTGGATTCTATCATGCTGAGCTGCTCCAAGACCCAATAAAACTCCTCATGCTTGTGACATTCATTATTCAACAGCAAACAATAGGTCTTAATATACTTCTGGCTATTCAGCTTTCTAATTACCCATACATCTAACTTCAGAGACCACACATGCTGGACGCTGCATGAAAGGGAATCAATGTTAGCACATTCAGCATCCTCTGTCCTGCTTTCCATCTCAGTGCCACTCAGTTGTGCCGCTTTGCCACCGCAAGACCTGCTACTAAAGCCAGAATAACAGACTAGCCCTTCCCAATTAAGCTGAACCCATTTATACAACCCTATAAGCAAAATAAGCCTTGTAAAAAAAGTCCCTGGGCTACTCAAATAAATATAAAATTCACTTTAGGCTTGTAGTATTTTAGCTCATAGGGACAAGTTTAAATTAAATTGTATAAAGGTGTGTCAGAAAAGGAATTTGCACAATTTCCTAAACCTCATGATGTGGAAAGCATCCTCCCTCTATGTAGTTAAGACCCACCATTAAATGAAACCCCAAGGTGAGGTCTATGCTAGGAAGCATTCACACATCATCCTTAGCTGCTGGCTCTGGAGTGGGCAAGAAACAACCTAATCTTAAATTAGACATCCTCCCCCAACTACAGAGATCTTGACATCAGCCCCCAGTTTCAAATCACTACAATGGGCTTATACAACCAGTAGCCTCAATTTAATAAGCACAAAATTTTCCCCGAATAACAAAGCAACAAGACTCAGGAGGAGGGAAAGACACTATACACCTGGTCACTGTACACTGTCAGTCAGTGGCAGAGCTGCCAGCTGAACTTGAGTCTGTAGCAGCCCAGTTCCTGCACAAAGCCCAAGCCTTGTATCTCTGCTGACTCAAGCTGTGAGGTTCACCACCTGTGCTCCCAGGCCTTGCAAACAGACTCACTGCTCCTCATACAAGTGAGGATATTAAACAGCCCAAGTTACCTGGAAAGAGAAACTTTATTTTAAAATCTGATCTTAGGAGATTTTTGGTTTGTATGGATAGCCTGAATACCATAAAGGCAGAGACCACCAAAACGCAGTAGTTACCGCAGGCTAGCCTACACATTAACATGTAGTACTCGTATCACATTATTGCAATGCCTATTCATCTTAAAACCACAGGGAAAAAATACAGTTTAGCTCATGGTTAAGGTTTCCTAAAAAGTCATACGCTGTCTCTGAACATCCGTAACAGATTTTCTCCAGCACTTGCTTTCCCCTGCACACAGATGAACAAAATGGGCAAGAAATTTCCAAGCAGGCTACTCTGTACTGCTGCTGGAACACTGTCTCCTCTTGTTTTCTCTAACACAGAGCACAACCTCCTACAACCAAGGGCTGTCTCTCCTTTTTGCCTGCAAACAGGACAGAAATATTGAAAAAAGCCTGCTGGTGTCTGCAAGGTACCCAAAACTTCATCTCATGAGTCACTCTGCAAATACACTGGACTGCTATTCTGACTACCTACACCAAAAAGCTTGGTTGTGCCACAGACCTGTGGTTTGTAAACCTGGATTTTGTCATTACCATCCCTGTTTTACAGCCTCAGCAATCAAAGAAGGAAGAAGGGTTTGCTGCAAGCTAAGAGTCAATGGCAGGCTCTTGTATTAAGCACTCTTCATTATCACTCTCCTCTTACATTAAATAAAATCCACATGGCTCCTACATAGGTCAGACTGGGAGCAGTACTAGCTGGCTAACAGAGATCTGCATCAGAAGTTCTCTTCTTTCAAACCTAGACTATGCAATATGTTCAGGGAGGGGGAAATGGCAAGGCTCTCCCCTCTAGCCATTTCCCAAGAGCCCAAAATACTGGAGGCATAACTGCAATTAACTGCTGCTAAGGACACCACCTCAGCAACAACTAAGTCCTTCCCATGGCTCCTGAGTGAATTCACTGTGGTGGTTTTAAGAACCAGGCAAATAGACCAGATCCAGCATTTGAATCCTGCCAATACACCTCTCCCTTCTTTAAACATTCTTCTTGAGACCTGGGGAAACAAGGCATCATTAACCTGGAAAGAGAAGCATCTGCATGTGGCATTAGCTAGAGCATCTGCGTATACAAGCAAGAGAGAAAACACCGTTTCCCCTGGAGCTAATCCCTGCAAGGGCACCTGCTTTCCCAGCAAACCTTTACAACAGCAGAAACCCAGTTCCCACTCAGTTGCTCACAGTTCAGCAACCCAGACAGATGGTCTCTGACTTGTAATTGTAATCTTCAGACACACACAAAACCCACCTGCAATAGCTTAATCATGTTCTTATATCTAAAGGGGCAAAGCTAGCAAGCAACCCACCCAACTTCTCTTCCACACAGTGAGGAATTCTTCTCAACAGGAATCTGTGGAGCAGCCTCCATTCTTTTAGGAGTGACTTACAGCTTCAGGAAAACATAAGGCAAAAAAGGAAGAGTGTGAAAAATAACCAGGGATTTCCTCTCCACTACAGGGTCACCTTGCCTGCCAGCCTACTTCAGTCATGCAAACAGACGAGGATTCCCTCCCACCATGTCTGGTACAAGCATTTTCCTAATCCTGGTCCTGTATCTCTCCCCCCAAACAGAGGTGATAATGCTGCACACCAAGCTCTTGTGCTCAGTCACATCACAGCAGGCCAAGGAAACTCCAATCCAGCCTGGTAAGTGAAAGTTCCAGGCTGCCAGAGCTGTGGTGGGCAGTGACTGCAGGCAGAGCAACAGCAATGTGCCCCAGGAGCCAAGGTACCTAATGCAACTGCTGGTGAAGCAAACGTGGGAGAAAAAAAAAAAAAAAAAGAGCGAGCTTCTCCACATGCAGCAGGAGACTGTGCGAAAGAACCTCTCTACTACTGTTTTGGCAGATACTCTTGTATCTTTGGGCAGTTTCTTTTCCATTCAGAGGGCAGATGGGAGGCAGGGTACACTGCAAGTACCCTACACCACCTTCCATCCAAGTCCCACAAGGTCTGACTTCTGTAGCTCCAGAAACAGAGTGGGACAGAAAACTTACAAAGTCAAAGGACGCAGGAAGCATAGTCTTACCTTCTGTCTAGCCTCGGGTTTTGGTTCTTTGAGATTCTTTTTGTTGGGTTTTTTTGGTTGTGGGTTTTTGGTTTTGGTTGTGTTGGGTTTTTTTTTTAAATTAAAGAGGAGACCTTCTGCTAACACGGTCTGCAGAATATTGTATCTGAGAGCAAAGGACTGTTCCAGCTCCCAACAAGAATCAGAACAAGCTTCTGCTTGTAAAGGGAAGGACATCAGGCAGGAACCGGGCTCCCACGGGCTTGTGGCACCTGCCCGCCACAGGAACACAAAGCCATCAGCACCAGCATGACTGAAACAGGGACACAGCTCAGCAGGGCCTACCCACAGCACAGCCACGAGGCAAAAGCTGTCAGGGAGGAAAGCCATTCTCCCACTCCTCTTTTGGAAGCTCTGTTCAATGTGCTGTGAGCTGAGCTTCCAAACCTGCTCCTCAGTACACTGGCAGTCCAGTGACTAGTTCAGAGGCCAAGGAATACTAAAATTCACTAGCCCACTGCTAAATTTTCCCTGTAGGATTGCCTTGCTACTTTATCTGTGACCTAGGAACTAAATACAGCCTCTGCCTTAATGCCTAGTGACTAAAGAACATAGTATCAATATTTAAAGCAATCCAATTCCCTTGACAGAAAGCAACACATTTATGCCAAGTTTATTGTTCAAGCAGGTAAAAGCAGCATGCTTCAATGATGGGTTTAGCCATTTTGTTGGTCTGAAAATAATTCCAGGCCCTTTTGCATGAAAAGCGCTACAGAATTTAAAAATTTATATTAATCTCATCCTTCCAAAATAATTTTATTTTCTTTTGATCTAGCATCAAAGACTTGCAGGATGCGTATCACTAACTACACCAATCAGAAAAGCAGCGAACCACCAATCCAACTATTTACAGTACATGTAGGGAAAAACATGCATTAAATATTTCTAAATCAGATCTTGCAAGATCAGGGGAGAAGCAGGGGGTTCCTCCTAACAAGCAGGATTTCCAGGAAGTTTTATACATAGATTAGTTCTAGTGAAGGCTTTAGGCATCAGGCATCAAATAACATCTGCATTAAAGGAGTCCATTAAATGCTCCAACCCAATCATTCCAGAGAAATACAGTCCCTACTGAAAGAAGACAGTACACAAGGCACGGGCCACCACCACAGTCCAAGACACACGAGGCCTAGAAAACTACATAAACACTAACTTGTGAGGCTCGACTGTCCATAGTGCAGACAGATCTCTTATTGCTCATTGCTCATTACCAACAAAAGAGCATCAAAAACCAGGAGACCTGCAGCTCCCCTGGGACAGAACATTTATTTCCCCCCGACTCTCCCCTTGCAGACTCCTGGTGCATGTGCACAAACCTGTTTTCAGCAGAAAGTTGGAGCTCAGTACATTAAGGAGAAAATTAGCTGTGCAAGTCAAATGAAGAGCGTATGCTTCTTTTCAAGTTTCCTTTTAATCTTTTGATGCCAGATAAAAGGAAAAAATAAGATCCGTCTCACAGGTATGCAACTGTTTCCCAAAATGAGCACTGAACAACAGAGAATCAAAACAGGCACAAAGACGAAAACAATATCCATATGCAGCTTAAGTGTGTCATCCACAAATGCTGAACCTGGCAGCAAGAAAGACAAGACGGTCTTGTGACAAAAGACCCCTCTCAGCCTTACCTGGGTTCAATCCCTATTTCTCTCCTTGCCAAGCCTCAACCCTCAATTCAAAGGAACAGGATGAACCTCAAGTTCTTGCAAGATTCTGGACCTTACTGCCAGTCCTGGGTCAACCAAGTATCTGCTGATGGGCTCTTCCAAATACCTCGTTTTCTGCTCTTCTATTTGCCAGGATGACACAACCCCCTGACTGATCACCCAGCATCAACCCAAGCAAATAACATTCTGCACAAGGACCCCCGTTCGTGACTGAAGGCTTAATTCCAAATCACAATACAGCCTGCAATGTCGGTTAGCCAGTGGCTCTCCTCAGAGACATTTATACCTATAATGATCTATTCAAGTCAAATGAGATTCTAAATTTCCTCCAAAATAACCGAGAGCGGAATATAGGATGTCAAAACAAGTATTGTCTGGAAGTAGAGGGAACATTCTTCTCACACCACTAATGTGGGAATGGCAAACAGCAAGAACAAGAAAAAACTGATTGAAAATGGTATAACCTGTCTACCATCAAGCTACCTTATTTTAAAGAACACAGCCAGAGACCATGACCTCTTTTATCTTTACCCTACATTATTTGCACCAGTAACAGACTTTTACAGGCAGAAGAGGATCGTTACGTCAGTTAATCCGATATCCTATGAAACATAGTTCATGAAATCCCAAGTAGTTCCTCCTGCATGGATACCAATTATTTTCTGTGAATAAAGTATTCCTTCTGGAACAGCATTAATGCTTAATTTGATTTATGATCAGAATCACAGCATGGTTTGGGTTGGAAGGCGCCTTAAAGATCATCTAGTTCCAATCCCCCAGCCATGGGCAGGGAGACCTCCCACCAGACCAGGTTGCTCCAAGCCACATCCATGCAACCTGGCCTTGAAGAACACTGCCAGGGAGGGGGCAGCCACAGCTTCTCTGGGCAACCTGTGCCAGTGCCTCACCACCTTCACAGCAAAGGATTTCCTCCTAATAGCTAATCTAAATCTACCTCCTTTCAGTTTAAAACCATTACCCCTCATCCTAAGGCAGAAGATCAGAACTAAGAATTCTGACAAATTACTAATTTTTTGTTACAAACATTGCACATACCACAGTAAAATGCAGGAAGACATAAGCATTCTTCTCATCTGCCAAAGGACACTCCCACCCTGAGATTCACATGCAATAGTTTTCAAGTATATGAAACAGACGGATCTACATACTTTCTAGCAAGGATGTGGATCTCTGGAGAGCAAACGTAAGCCCACAGACAACGGCCTCACCTCCTTCAAGTTATCCTTTATAGCTCCCTAAACAATAACCCAAGTTCCACATGGCCCAGGGATCACAGGTTGGAAACTGGTGTGCTCCAGGTGTTGTCTCACAAGCATGCAAACAATGAGAGAGGGCTTGGGTTGTTCTCATAGCAATTCCTATAGCATTACAAAAACCAGTAATAGCCCAATATTTTTTTCCATCTTCTATTCTGCAAAATCTTTATACTAAACAGCATCTTTCAAAGATGCCATAGTCACACAATGCCACTGTAACTGGCATGCAAGCTAAAGTTTCTGACACAAATTCACATCTAGTTGGCTATAAAAGACTACCAATGTGTTTTTACTTTAAAAACATCAGGACTATCACAAGGAAATACAGATTCAAAATCTTCAAAGAGGGGGAGTAGGAAAAATCATAAGTTTCTGGACTTCTGTAAAAAAAAGTAAACAAGATTATTTACCCAAGTACCTATTATTAAAGGTTAGCCTCAAAGAAATGTCTCCCAGAAAAAATTTCCCTAAGAAACAAAATTCAAATGGAAATTAATCCTTATTAACATTCCCACAATTCACGCAGGTATAGATGTTATTAAAGCATTTCAAGAGTTAAAACTGAAAAATAAGACTGATCTTTCCCACAGTAGCTGTGGTGTTCATCCAAAACTACATCCCATCTCTGGAGAGCCTGTACATGGGCATGATTTAAGCACACTGCAGCAGAAGGGGTCAATTTGAGTTTGCCTGACTTTAATGGCAGCAGGATCTGGCTGTTAATTAAGTACCAGATCTCCCATTGTCCCAACCCTACCACACCTTTCCTGATTACAAAATGCAGCTTCTAGAGCATTTTTGTTTTAGTTGCTGCCCAGCAGAGTTTGGCTGCAGAGCATACATTTTCTGGCATACATTCACTTATCAGAACTGCCGCTCTCACTTACCACAAGTGCCTTTCTGACCGGGAGTGCAACCCCCAATAACACATTTCATTTCCATCCTCACAGCTTGAAAATGACAGTCACCTACAACTGCTGATAGCTATTAAGTAAACAGAAGGAAGACAAACAGGCTCAAGTCATCTCCTTGACCTCCCAGAAGTTCTTCCTGGCTCACCTCCCACCCTGAGGAACATCATCTCATCAAAGCCCTGCCCATAGCCTCTTTGCCTGTGCTTACCTCACACCAATTTAAAGAGGCACACCAGAACCTGTCCTCCTGCTCTATTCCTCTCAGATTGCCAGATGACAGTCACCACTGGACATCTCATCACAGAAAAAGCAGAGTCTATCCCACCCTCACCCTTCCTCAGATCAGCAGCTCCTTTCTCCTCCAAGCTCCCAGCTCATGCACACCTGCTCAGATTCCCCAGAGCTTTATCCAGGCCTTTTGAACTGCCAGCACTACCCCGTCTGCACAACTAGTTCTTTGAGCCACGGCCACGTACAGAGCTCCCCACGCTTTCTCAGTGAATGTCTCATACAGCCAAAGCACAGACGTTGCTCTGCAGTGTCTGAGGGCTGCGGCGGCTGCACCAAGTGAGGCCCTTTGGCTGGGAGCATGAACACAGCAGGACCACCCCAGCCACCCCTTCATGCCTAGTCCAACAGAATTATATTGATGTTGGACCAACAATCTTGGGATCATCATAAAACACACTCCTGCAAAACAATTGTGATAAATTTGGATTCTAGTTAATAAAACACATAACACATGGCAGTCTGGAGTACCCGCACAGAGTATCTAGTACATATACCTGCAATTCATCCTGGCTCCTCTCTCTAAATCAACTTTCCCTTCATCTCATTTCCCTCATTTATGTTAGCTGAAAGGACTGGGGAACCCATGAGCCCCACATGACCTAGATGACTTCACTGCTACGTCATGAGAAACCTGCTTTCCATAGACAAAAAACTCAGCAAGCCACCCTCATGCTGCCTTTCACATGACTTAAGTTTTGTGACCACCTAGAGCTACCACCTAGAAAAGTAACCAACACTTCTTCTTAAGTGAGCGAGCGGTAGCTGGACAAATTTCTGATACAATTCCCATGCACTACTTTCTCCTAACAATGGCGACCAGAAAATTCTTCTTAGAAAGATGCCTGTAAAATAGCCATCAATCACCATCAGCCCCAGATACCTCAGTGATAGTACAATGAGGGGTAAACAGCTGAGAAAAGACCATGTTAGTACCCAGTACTCAAGTAAGACCCCTCCCTGCCTAGGAATTTGAAGGATACTTTTCAAGTTTACTAAGTCTCTAACCTTGCAGTATTTCATGCAGCCTAAAATCCAGCCTTTCCCCTTTGACCTAAACAACTACAAGTTCTCAGGTGGTTCTCAGTAGCTCATCTTTCTGCTATTACATACCCTTTCCCTTCCAGCTTTCCCAAATATTCAGGCTCTGCCCCATTTATATCACTACTGCTGTAGAGGGAATTGTCTTCCCCTGGTACCTTGGCAAGATTGATCCTTCTTTTTACACCCCCATCCCTCTCTAGCAGTTCTGCACATTGAAGTTTTCATCTCTCCACCTTTAAAGCACTGTCATTTGGCCCGAGATGCCTTCCTGCCTTCTCATTCATCTGTAGTGCCAGCTCCCATCACACCACCTCTAGGTGCAAGTTTTCAAATAAGAACCACCGCACTCTTCTCCATACATGCCCTCCTACTTGGGAAAAGCTTCTCATTAACTGTAAGCTAGCTTACTACAACAGGAAATTCCAGAAGGAAACAGATCAAATTGCATGGAGAGAATGGGACCCGAGCAACACAAAGAAAGAAGCAGGGCTCTTTAAAGACAACAAGAAAGCTCAGATCTTGATGGGGACTGAAGCTGGTGGAGTCTCTCACAAGCAGATTTATTCACAGAATAAATTATTTACAGTCCAGCAACATTATACAGGTAACAACTTTCCAAAGATCTAAAGGGACAGAAGGCAGAAGTGGCAGACAGTAGACTACAAGGAAAGCTACCTACGCAGGCTTCGAAGAAAAGCTTTAGTCAGACAGACAAAAGAAAAACAAATATTCCAATCCGTAAGAGCAGGTACCTCCTAAAGCCTGTGTGCTGTTTCAGCTTTCCATACAACTTCCAACCATTGCAAGAGAAATTCCTTTTAGAGGTCAAGCAGCTCAGCCATGCACATAACAGCAGCACATCAATGGCACCCTTCATTCCTCAGGATACAACACTACAGTGCTCCTCTGAATGCCTCAAGAGTACACAACTATCTTCTCCAGGGTCTTAACTTAAAAAGCTAGGGGCGCACCCCAGCATCTGCCCAAGGATCATTCTGTCCACAGCACTCCAATTAAATAGGTAAGAACATGCATAGATACTTAAACCAATACTCCTCAACAATGTAACTTGGTGCAACACCACCCACTCCATCAGCTATGAGCAAACAGGATTCCCTTCAAAACTCAGGTGCACTTTTTATTCCAATGCGAAAGCTAGAGTTGTCTACATTTATAAAGCTATTACAGAAATTGGGTTAACAGCTCTGGCTCCATCAAACAACTTTGGTGATGGGTGTACATCAGTAAAAGCCTGTAACATTCAGTTTTAAAAAACATTGAACAAGTGGCGTCCCTTTTATTTAGGTTCCCAATAGCAAGATATTAAGTCCTCCTAAAAGCAGACATTTGTTCCACATCACTGCATTAGCAGCGATGGCTCCATTTGCAGTAAGATTTCCAATTAGACCCAACACGACTATGTCACTTGATATTAGTCAAACAGAGCGCCATGGCAATACAAGGCAAAAATACTGTCTTTTAATGGAATAGAGTTCTAACAGACACACAAAGAGCTAAGACAATTAGCAGAAAGTGCTGATTTTAACACATAATTCACAGTAAATGCAGCTATTCCTCAATCAAATAGTATAATTTCAAAATACAGTGTGTAGAAGCAACTTTAGGTTCTCCATTTGCCATTATCTAGTTCTCAACCACCAGCTGAACTGGCGCACACTCTTACCCTGGCAAGGTGGTAACACCACAGCCTCACAGTGCTTCCACATCCCAAAAGAGATCCTGCCAGCCTTCGCACTTGGGCGCACGTCCGGCCCGCATGAGCAGAGCCAGCCACAAGAAGGGTATGGCAGGATGGGGCTTTACTACCTAATTTTTCATTGTTTCCACAAACTTCGCTCCAGAAAACTACTTTTGGAGATGAAAAAGCATTACTAGGCATGAAAAAATTCTCTCTCACACTTAATGAAGGGCCAAATCCTACACGTTCTTCCCCCTGGCTAAACTCCCAGCCATGCTACGAAAAATTGTCTTGCTTTCCACGCTCTGATAATTGGGACTCTTTGCTCTGATTCTTGAATACTCAAATGTTGCTTTGTTTTAAAGTTTCGTATTTGGCACAAAAGCAATACCAAATGAGGAACATAGCAGGTTTTGTCTAGTTAAAAAAAAAAAAAAAGAGATCTGATCTAGGAAGAAACTAATGAACAATTTGTGGGAGGTAATGTTCACTTGGAGAAAATCAGAGACTACATGTCTCCACTGTGTTCCACACCTTCCCTCCTGCATTTAATGATATGGCCACAGAGCAGAGGACACATGGGATACAAATATATGAGCCAGCTTTATACAAACTCTCACAGATAGCACAGTCTGGCCATCAGAAGCCTGGAGCTCTGAGTGAGCCAAGCAGCAGGACAAATTCAGCTGTGCTGCGCCTCAACTAGCTTGTCACCAGTACCTTGGGTAGCTTATCTTAGAGTCAGCTCATATACATTTAAGACAAATCCAAACGGCTACACTGTCATCACTGGCATCCCAAAAGTATTTACATGGGAGTTGATTCACATAGGCAGTTCTGACTCTGGAACACTTACCACTTATATGCTGCTAAATTTTGTTAGAAAACAAGTAAGAAACAAATTTTAAGGCCTTCACTGTAAACAATGAGATGGCAGATGGAACTAGATGAATCCAAGGGCCCTTGAATTACCCTGTGATCCTATGAGCTGATCCTACTACCACACAGGAAATCCCACCTTTCAGTCTCAAAAGGCAACTGCTACAAAAGGAGGGCTATCAGAGCCAGACTCACATAGCTGAAATGAAAAGTATCCCTGCACCAGACAGCCTAGTCTAGAGGGCTGGTCCTCCAAAAACTAACATAGGTGCACTTAATGCTAAGAACACATTGGAAAGTTAAAAAAAGATTTTTTTTTCTTTTTTACTATATATCAGGTATTTTTCAGTCTTATTTTTAAGGAAGAGATCATTAAATTGTTCATCTATCATTCGTATCTTCTTCCCTTTCCTCATAACTCCTGAATTCTTTACCCAATTTTAGCAAATTTCAACCTAACATGGTAGAGAAAATAGAGATCCCAAAGATGTTATGCTCTTACAAATATAGTAACCAAGCAAAAGAGATTCCATTAAAAGACAGACTTCAGCACGAGGAAAACCACAGCATTAGACACCAGCAAATCTACGCAGAAAAAGCCAAAGGAAATGAGGCATCATAAAACTTCTCTGCTTACAAAAATGACTTAAAACTAGACAGAGGCAACTAGACCCCACTGCCAGTGGGACTGTTAGTAGGCGATTTTTCATACTGAAGTTCAAAGGGTGAGACAAGAACAGCTTTCAAGATGACTTCAAGGAACATCCCACAAAGACAACATGGAAGGGTGTGCATACTTTTAGCCAAGAAGCTAACAGGCTGGTGTGGTGGGGGGACCCTGGGGGCTGATGAATATTTCTTTCAGCATCAAGAGGACAACAGAACTCCACTGAGTCATTTAGAGACTAGCAAAAAATCAAGGTGCCTGTAAACCCACCACTGCAACTAACCTCCAGTTCAGGCAATGATCCGCAGGCAGGAGTCACCATGTCAGGGAAAATGATTCTCCCCTTCTCGCCCTACCACCCACTAAACACGAGGGGAGCTGGATCACACATGCACAAGCGACTGCTAATTCTACGCCAGAGGTAACAGGCCCATGATCCTCAGGCACAGCATGAAGAGTCTCTGTAAGCAACTCTGGGATTTCTGAGGACCAAAACCAGTACGATTTTTAAATAACTGTGTTTATTCAAAGTGTTAGAGCAGTTTCAAGCTCAGTATTGTACCTGTTCTATCATACAAAGGATTGAAAGGAACTTTCCCTATCACTGTGCATAATCCGTTATTCCACATTGTATATAAACTATTCAAAAATCACAACAAGAGCTATCCTAAAACCAAACAGATGTCTTGTCCCTATCTATTCCTCTCCCAGAGTTTTCCAATGTTCTTGCTGCAGGCAACTTTCATCTCACATCCAGGCTAAATTTACTCACAGACAGTTTATACCCGTTCGTTCTTGTGCTAACCTTGCCCTTTAGATCTAATAGTTCTTTCCCCTCCCTGATGTTCACCCCTCTGATGTATTTATAGACAGCAGTCGTATTCCTTCTCAGCCTTCATACTGTAAACTAAACAAGCCAAACTTTTAGTCTCCTCTGGTTAGGCAGGCTCTCCAACCCCCTGAACACCACACTAGCCCTTCCCTGCACCTGTTCTAGCTTGAATTCCTTCCTTGCAGGCGGGCAACTAGAACTCTACAACACATGCCACAGAAGGGCCCAACAAGCCGCTGTACAACAGCATTACTACGACCTTATCCCCACAGAAACAAATCCCCAATAATCTGCCTTTTCCACCAATGTATCAGCTGTGACCCTCAGCCTGCAGTCAAGCAATACCCCCAAGGTTTCCCGAGAGCTAGTGAACTGTGTTAGACCTCTGAATACACCCTAGTGACAAGCACTGAAGTCCTGCAACTGAAACACTACACCAGCATTAAAGGAATAGCTTTATTCTCTCAATTTAGTAACCACAATGGTTCAGTCTGTTGTGTGGTGACCAGACTCTCAGTCCCAGGCGAGAGCCTGTTTGGCCTTGCCAATGCCGAGGCGGCCACACCACTGAGCACCCAAAAGAAAATGTCTCTGGAAAAAAAAAAAAAAAAAAAAAAAAAGGCCGTAAACAACACTCTTGCCCCAAGCTAGTCCCAGCGCTAAAATCCTACGGGAAAGTAATATAAATTCAGTCAGAAAGCAAAATCAGGGCTCAGATCTCTACAAGCCAGAAGAACATGCAAGGGAGACATTTACTTTGTACTCATTTTTCTACTCATCTCTCACCATCCACTACCGGCCACCAAGAGACAGGATACAAAGTTAAACAGACCCTGCATGTGCCACTGTGCAAACAAACTTCTGTCCTATTCATTTCAACATTGGGTCTCTGCTCTTCACACTCCCTTGGGATCCTGTAGGTTCTCACTATTTACATTTGATTTCATAATACCTTGGTAAACAACTGGAAGATACTGTTGTCTGGTACACTCAGGCTCACAAACTTCTTGTTTATTCCATACAAGCAGTAGCACATCCACATTGTATATAAAACAACCAGAAAGTATTACTACTCCATTACAATTCTTCCCACCCCAGCTGGAAAAGGACAACTCTTCCTACTACAATCAGTCATTATTAACTTTTAAGTGTCAAGAAAACGTCACAAGAAAACTAAATGCTGACTTGCCACAGCAGTTAATTTCGTTCCCGTCCTGAATACCAAGGACTGAAGCTAGTATTAAATTTGATCTAGCCCAGCTGCTACAAGTCTCCTGTTCTGCACTGCACCCTCTACGGCACTCCCCATACTGCCGATACCAAATAGGTAAGAGCTGCACCATAGTCTGATCAAATTACCACACAGACCAATAAGCACTGGAAAGACAGGCCCAGCTACCAGGGCCAGAGAAAAAATGATCAGCTGGACTGGGAATTAACATCAATGCCTACAGGAAACTGGATATCCCGGAGCCAAAACTCTGCTGTTTAAGTTTAAGGCAGGAAAACCCACCTACTAGGAGCAGGCCAGCACAGGAGCCTGAAAATCAAGGGCTGGGAACACTCTGCAAATGCACTTCAAGCCCAAGAGCCCAAGATAACTCTTCTCCCCACAAGAGGAATCATCAGAAGGAGCTTTTGTGAAGATACCTTTTGCAATATGGGCATATGCAAGGAATAGGCTCTATTCACAAGTCCAGATCTCAAGATCATTCATCCTCCATAGTCCATTTCTCATATCTTTTGGGCATCAAAACTAATTTAATTCATTTTTATTCGCAATTACAGCTCCATGGTAAAGAGGTTTTCAGGGACAAAACTGCTAAATAAATGTATATATTATTGATCCTCATGTACCCACCCCCAGCATCCCAAAACTCACGAGCTAAAGCAGCTGCTTGGAAACCCTTTACAAGTCTCTCTTTCCTCCCCAGATGGTAAAGTCTTTTTTCCCCTGGGCATTAAATACTCAACAAAACACTTATCAAATTATCACATCAACCCATAACCACGCATAATAATTATTTCTTAAATCAGGATTTCTTCCACCAAATTTTAACCAAAATAAACATGGTATAGAGAACAAATGTATGCTTATAGTGAACAACTATTCATCAGCTTAAGTAACTCTAATGGATGCCACTTTAAACTAAGCCTGCACCATCTGTTCTACCCCTCAATTAGTGAAGCCAAAAAAAAAATAATCCATACACAGTTTAAGCAAGCCAGCTAATTTATGTATGTATGTTTTATTTCTCTTCAGCTCAGCAAAGAATGCTTTTGTAATGCTTGATATTCAGAAACAGATCAGAACAGAAGGCTGTTTTCTCTAACACTATAAGGAGTTCTGTGAAGGGAAATAAGATTTCCCTGCAATATTTCACCATATAAGAAATTTCTCTAACACCTCACTATACATTTTATTTTAAAGAGTGTGATGTCTCTGTACGTAACAAAATCAACTAGGAGCTAAACAAATAGAATCTGAATTCCTGCATACATGAACATAAAGCTCAGGACACAGCCCTGCAGAGCTCTCACCCTGACAGACTGGGTCGGTCTACCAGCACATCCTTGCTTGTTCAGCCAGGAGGCAACTGGAAGTGTCCTCAGCCACTGGGGTCTCTTAACCATGTCAGGTCCTAACTCCCCTTTCACAGACAAAACCCGATCCGGTGAGCTGCTGGGCTGAGCCTCAAACGGACCAAGCTGCACTGGGGCAAAGGGATCATCCCGTGCAAGGGTGAGAGACTCCCCTTGGCAAGTACAGCCTATGCAGTGAAAGTAGTGCAGCACCACAAAAATCACTACTTGCCAAAATACAGGAAAAAGCCAAAAAGTTTCATCCAGTTCCTTACTGCAACCCCCCACCATTTCACTTCAAACTGGCCTCTCCTTCCACTCTGCAATATGAGAAAACATTGAGTAGAACCTCTCTTCAGTTTGATGGAC
Source organism: Leptosomus discolor (assembly GCF_034619465.1). NCBI lineage: Eukaryota > Metazoa > Chordata > Aves > Leptosomiformes > Leptosomidae > Leptosomus > Leptosomus discolor. Next base: position 13,454,547 of record NC_141395.1, on the reverse strand, counting down.
CTGCTTGAAGGCTCTGTCACCATCAAACCTCTAAGCTGAGTTCGCTCTTGGGTGTTGCTGGTCAAAAACAAACCAGAAATACCAAGGGCTACTTCCAGTGTAAACCTCAACCCCAACAGCGTAGGCCACACACCACAGAAGAAAAATGTGCAAGAGACCTCATCCTCATAGGGGTGACAGTGCAATACTCATCTGCTGTGGAGAAGCAGGCAAGAGAAAGTTACTGCCAAACACCCTCAGTTCACCTCTAGGAATATCAGGCTGGTAGAAAACTACTTTAAGATCCTGAACATATTCCTTTACGCTACACCTCAAACCAAAACATCAATGGTATGTCATAGTCTGGGTACCGAGACAGGCAAATTTGCCACAGATGAGTCAGGAGATCCTGCATACTTAACACAGCATTACCAAATAGTGCCACAAGCAGCTCAAAGTCAGATTGTTCACCAAGGAATTACTGATGATTTCAGCTCTCTCCTCTTGCTATAGGATTGTGAAGCTGAGAGGAGATGCTGAAGCTCCTGACACTTCTGCATTGTTTTGCTTCACGTGTCAAGACAGACAGCTCAGTGCAGGCCTTAGCTGTTGTTCAGGGATTCAAAGCTCTGCAAAATAACTCTCTCTTTTTTTGGTTAGCAGAGGGAGAAATGAAGTCAAGAGGAGCACCATCCTGAAACAGCACAGACCAAGCAAACAAAGCATGTGAAAAAACAGAACACAGGCAGGATTCCTCTTTGGTCTGCAGCATCCTGCAACACCTTCCCCAGCTGAGCCTCACTAGTATACCCCACAACTTCCGGTGCCCATGCAAACATAGGCCGTCTGCTCTAAGTAGCTGAGCTCCAGAGAAGAGCAAGAGAATTCATCTTTCCCCTCTGCACCATTCTTCTGTTTCCACCTACCTGTAAGTACTTCTGCAAAAACGCAGGCCAGGCAATGCCTGTTGGGTGCAGTTCAAGCACGCTCCTGACAAGCATAAACGGCCTTGCACTGGACCTCAGTGCCTTCATCTAACAACCCTCATGTTCCCTGGACTTGAAAAGCATCCTGAACTACCCAAGTGTCTTCTGCACCTAAAGCAGCTGCCTGTTACGAAGAAGGGATCAGTGACCAGGTCACAAGGCCATTTGTTAGAAGAGTTTCAGAGTGCTGAGTGCTATCAGAAGCGTGTTAGGTGTCACTCCGATTCACACATGATTACTTTTACAGACTTGGACAACACCAAGGAAAGGTGTTGCCCCTCCATCATTGCTTTTTTTGCTGTGTCACTTGAAAGAGAAGATTACATTGTCTGCAGTCCCACTGCTGAGGTCCAGGACTTCACAAAATAGTGTCGGTTAAAAATAGAAACCATGTACAAAGAAATATCAAAGCCTAAAAATGTCGATGATGGTCACAACTTACATAGCTCAGACTTGTATGCCAGCGAGGAAGACAGTTTGAGCCCTCCCTGTAAAGGCATAGTAATTTCATCATCAGTTGAGGCTCCTTTTAATCTGAACTGAATTGCCTCAGAGATGTCACTTCTCTTTGGTTCATTAATGTTTCCCCAGCAGTAACATATAAGCACAGGTGTTTAGTTAGAAGAGTCCTAAGATAGGTAGGAGCCATGAATCACCTGGACGCTCTTCCAAGATAAGGGGTCTGTTATCCAAACCCTATCTAATTCTGAGAGCACACACTTTATCACCAGAGTGTTAGGAAATGTCAGATCATGCAGATGATCTCAATCTTTGTTTTAAGCTGATAATTTTTCAAATGAAGGGAGTGAGCTGAGCAGAGAAGCAGACTGCAAATGGCTTTTTCAACCGTGACCGAACAACTGCAGTTTAGCTCTCCAGATGGCTATTCTAGGGCAGTGATGCTTGGCCTTTCGCTCTCAAGGTTGTTACACTAATCCATGAACTGGATCAGATGACACCAGATACCCTTCTCCCTCACACCAGACAGAGTTGACCTTCCGAACGCCCACCCCACGAGCAGTCAAGAAGAAAGGTGACAAAACCACAGATGCAGGCACTAAAACAAAAGGAACAGACTGGTATATGACGATGCACTAAGCCTCGACAGAACCTCGCTACATCGCTAACCTCCAGATAGTCAGCCTGGCCTACTCAAAGGTTTCACATCCTCTATTACTCTTATTCACCAAGAAAAAACACTCCAGACATCCACAACATGTCCCTGTTATGCTTACTAGAACTTATTATACACAGCAAATGCCATCTATAGAACATGGAAATTAACAAACAGCCAGCCTGGCAGCATGAGCTCTACAAGAGTCACTGTAGTAGAGATGTGCCACCAGTTTGTTACTGGAGAATGAGTATCACAGTGAACATTGTAGGTGTGTGGTTCAACAGACAAAAGACTGGGAAGGGCAGTGGAGGAGGGAGAGAACAAGTTATTCTAAAAGAAATTCTGCAAACCAAGTGTGATGCTGGAATTGCAAAGTACTGCATGGTTCTGCGATCCCCATGACTTCATAAAATCCATGCAAACAGCACATTTCATAGCAATTTCAAGTCTACCGTGCTTGGGCTACCTTTCCACTGAGAATCATGGAAGTGCGTAAGAAAGCCAGTCAGCAAGAGAAGGGGGAATAAGGACACACAATGCTCTCAGAAAATTGTACATGCATGGCTTGTTCATGACAGTAAACTTAAGACTTCTTTATGTGCTCCACCAGAATGGATTCTCTATAGAGGCTGTACTGGCTTTGGTGTTTTGTTAGTTTGGTTCTTTCTTATTCCTACCCACCAAACAGCTTCTACCACAGCTGCTTGTTGACAAAAATTAAGAGGAAAAAATGCAGCTGTGCAGAACACATTGACCAACACACCACAATCTCAGAACCACTTCTCAATCAACATTTCTATTAAAAATAGTTTAAATTAATCTGAGGATATTGAGCTCCAGAGCACTTGCAACGTATATGGATACTCTCTCCTTCACTTCTACAGGAAAGAACTCCAGTACAACTCTCAGTTAATTATCTTCAGGCTCAGCTCTGTAAGAACTTTAACTCTCAGATTTTTCTGGACTTAGAGAAAGGAACAAAAGCCTCCTATTAGATCCCATATAACAGCTTAAATACCCTATTAGCCTTGTCAGAGTGCCACATGAAGGCACCAGGACAGGGGTTTTCCAAGCCACAGCTGAGAACCCCTCCCCACTCCCACAGTACATGGGAGTGGTAGGACTTCCTCACTAAGACCTGTAAGGAAATGAAGCAACACGACAGGGATAACAAGGCAGTGGAGTGCCATGTCCTACCAATTCACCACAACACTGTCAAATTCAACAGAACACACACACACAACCCTTCCTCAACTAAGTGCAGCAGATCAATTGTACTTAAGACGCCCCTAGAAAATAGGGAAGAAAAAAAAAGTAACAAGATCTAATCACAGAGAAAAATACTGCTGTTTAACATAGAAGGGCTGGGTTGGATATACGCTTTTTGCAGTTTTATGAACTTTTTTAATACAGCAGGAAATCATCAACATTGCTAACTACTGGGATGATCAAAGCATGCCACCAGCTAACGAGGTACATAAAGAAACCAGGATATCACGAAGTACGAACACCAAATGTAAATCCATTTATCAAAACCATTTACTGAATTCTTACTGCATTGAGTCCTCAATATTGTATCAACTATCAGCTACCAAGAAATGGGACAAGAATGGTTGATTCAGCATAATTATCACCTTACAGAACAGTATATTAGAAAGTTTGATATACAACTTTCACTTAGATCAAGTAGCACTTAACATTGAAACTTCCAACTGTAATCATATTCCATCTGACAAGTCTTACCTTATAATTGCTGGAATTTACCCAAGAAGTGGCCAGTCCATCAACCATTTTATCCAGCATAGTCTGATCATGTTCAAGATCAGCTGACTTCTGTTTATCTGAAAAGTAATCTATCAGTTCCTGGCCAACCTGAAGTCTCTTTCCAACATCCTTCTGCAGCACCTGCGCTAAGCAGTACTCCATACTGGGCTCCATAGTGTCTTAGAAATACAGCACCAGTAATAAAGCTAGAGGGCAGCAGGTCCAAAAAATCCCTCTATAAACGTACAGAGGAGGTCGCCTCTTTGTTCGATGAAGGTTACTGAGGATCTGGGTTTCAAAGATGCAATTCTGAGAATGGCAACAATGCACCATGTGTGTGTGAACAGCAGCTGGCAGGATATTAAAAGTCCAATTTGAATAACTAGTAATAGATGAAGCAACGAGCAGTGCTATACTGTTGAGTCTGCGATAATTCCCAATTCAGCAGTCCATTCTGAAAGAAATGAAAAAGAACAGTGTTACAGGTTAAATTAAGACTGAAGCAAAAAAAAAAAAAAAAAAAAAATCGAAAGCATGTCACAAAATAGGTTATTCATATACAGCTGCGAAGCTGTGATAAGCTGGATACGGGCAGCACTGTTCTATTTTAAGGAATCAGACAAGGTAGGTCAGGACAAAAACCTCTCGTTATTCTTTACAACAGCACTTACCCATCAGTTCCCTAGAAGTTCTAGTGACAGCCAGCAAATTTGGGGCTTAAGTAACAGCTGATTAATATTATTGCAACTACCACCATCACCATCCACCCACAAATGTGGAGACAAAATCCTGAAGCAGATCACCAGGAAAACACATCTGCTTTAAGAAGTGAAAGCAGGAAGAGGTCTGGATCCTGTTTTGATGGTTGGCCTTCAGCAATCAATGCCACCAGCTGGCCAGCATGATACAGCACTAACACTGGGCTCCAGGAATCTAAAAATGAGCATTTTTCAAAAACTAGGTGCTCAAGCTGTTTCCAGGCTGAATTCTGTTACATCCCAACTGGACGCGTCAAGGAAACAGCACTGGCACAGTCTAAACACAGTTCAACCAACAGCGCCCATGGTGTCCTGAGAACCAAGGCTGTACACAAGAAAGGCCAGGACAAACTGCTGCCACTCAGAGGCACAGTATCACCTCCCAAGTAAGCTTTTGGCTTATGTGTAAAAAAATGTCTATATGTCTGGGTTTTGGTTATGTTCCTCAACCCTAGAAACTCTCCTGTCCAAGGACTTCATCAGGGACGCAGCTGCAGCTTCCCCCCACCCCCCAATCTGCAGCCAAACAAATCCAGCCAGGGAACAGACCCCGGGCCTGTCCTCCACCCTCTCACAGACCAGGACTCCCAGTATCACCATACTGCTTCCTGAAGCACTCCCTCATCACAGCTTAGCTCTTTTAGAAGGAGGTGACAAAAATCCAGTGTCCAAAGCTAGAAATCTGCCCTACTTTTTCCGCCAGTGTGGGGAAAGCAGGTCAAGCTCAGAGCAAGGGAAAAGGCTGTGGAGCAGACACCTGGTTCAGTAAACAACTGGAATGAAGCTGGAGGCATAAGTTCACTAATTGGAAGCATTGGGGCAGCAAATCTCAATACCTTCTGTTTGAGCAAATAAGGCCTTCACAAAAGTCTTAATAAAACAAAGTGGATCTGGCAGCAGATGAACCACAAGAACCCTAGCCTGGAAAGGAAAGCACACCTCACGCAGCAGACTATTTCAGTTCGCTACCTCACCTCCATCCTCCTTGGCCAGACTTAAAATTGCCACATCTTACCAAAACCAAGCACAGCACCTAGATGCAGCACAGAGGCTTGTAGTCTTGAGTTTCCCTAACCCTACAAGAGTTACCAGACATCTCCCAGCTGCCCACACTGGCTGCACTGCTTATTCATCAGGCAGGAGTCACCGGAGAGCAGGTCCCTCTGTTCCAGGCAGCCAGTTCAAACCCCTGCTGGCTGACAGCAATCAAAACCGGTTCTGTACATCCAGACACCCACCTCACCCAACTGCCTGGCAAATCCTGCCATCAGCCAGAAGGGATTGTTTGTGCCTGTAGACTAAACGCCCTCCTCACCAGCAAAACCTCACCCCTCAGAGCAGCAAGGAAGTGTTACCTGCAACTGCACACACAGCACCTAGGGCTTTTAAGTTAGTGCCGAGACAGCTTACTGCTTGTGACCACTACCCCAACCCGAACTGTCTGAAGAACACACCAAACTCTCACCATTTTGCTTCAAGTGTGGCTTGACTTCAAATTCTAAAATTGTCAACACCACCCCAAATCAATACCCTTAAAAGCAACGTCTTTTTTTCTTTCTAAAAGAGAGACATTGGTTCCAAGCCAGAGGAAAGCCATGCCTTTTCTTACTGCTGAAGCTACAGTTTCACACTTGTTTCAGTTTAGCACCAACTCTGAAAGTAGTCCTCTGAGCTTTCCTAAGTGGTTTGCATCATGGCTCCAGCTACCCACGGCAGCAGAGGCAAAACAACAGGCCTTCTTTAAGTAATCAGAAAAGCGCAGCAAGTCTTCCTCTGAGTCTCCCTGTCTGCACCTCTGAATATTGGCCCTTGCCCTGCCCTCTAGCACGGGCTGGTCTTGCTCCTTGCTGCAGGCACTCCAGTTACGCAAGACAGCATTACACACAGCAGCCTGTAAGCATCTAAGCACGGCCAAGCTCAGAGTTGTGATCAGCGGCGCAGAGTCCAGCTGGAGGCCTGTGGCTAGCGGTGTTCCCCAGGGGTCAGTACTGGGTCAGGTCTCGTTCAGTATATTCATCAGTGACCTGGATGAAGGGACAGAGTGCACCCTCAGCAAGTTTGCTGACAGCACAAAACCGTGAGGAGTGGCTGACATGCCAGAAGGCTGCACTGCCATTCAGCGAGACATGGACAGGCTGGAGAGCTGGGCAGAGAGGAACCTAACGAGGTTCAACAAGGGCAGGTATAGGGTCATGCACCTGGGGAGGAATAACCCCATGCACCAGTAAAGGTTAGGGGTTGACCTGCTGGAAAGCAGCTCTGCAGAGAAGGACCTGGGAGTTCTGGTGGACAGAAAGTTGACCCTTGTGGCCAAGAAGGCCAATGGTATCCTGGGGTGCATTAAGAAAAGTGTGGTCAGCAGGTTGAGGGAGGTTCTCCTCCTCCTCTGCTCTGTCCTGGTAAGGCCACATATCTGGAGTACTGTGGCCAGTTCTAGGCTCCTAGTTCAAGAGGGACAGGGAACTACCAGAGAAAGTCCAGCAGAGGGCCATGAAGATGAGGAGGCGATTGGAGCATCTCTCCTATGAGGAGAGACCTGGGACTCCTTAGCCTGGAGAAGAGAATACTGAGAGGGGACCTTACCAACACTTATAAATATCTAAAGGGCAGGTGTCAAGAGGATGGGGCCAGGCTCTTTTCAGTTGGTGCCCAGCAACAAGACAAGGGGCAACGGGCACAAACTGGAGCACAGGAAGTTCCACCTGAACATGAGGAAAAACTTCGAGGGTGGCAGAGCACTGGAACAGGCTGCCCAGGGAGGCTGTGGAATCTCCTTCCCTGGAGGTACCCAAAACCCGCCTGGATGCTGTCCTGTGCGACCTGCTCTAGGTGAACCTGCTTTAGCAGGGGGGTTGGACTAGATGATCTCCAGGGGTCCCTTCCAACCCCTACCATTCTGTGATCTAACAGAAGTGTTTTCACACAGTAGGGCAGCACTTCAGTAGATACCTCTCAAGCAGAGAGCTACTGGAGAAGGGGCAGGTAAATTATATTAGGCAGCTACCATGTTCTAGCTGAAACCTTTCAAGCTATCTGTGTGGTTTGCTTCTGGACTTCAGAAGCTGCACACATATTCAAAAGGGGACTCTTCTGTTAAACTGGATAGAACATAGTGAAGTAAGTCCCCAAACTGCTTTTAAAATGGAGATGTGGAACTTGCTTAAACTTGAAAATTCAGATTACAGGAGGGTGTGAATGACTGTTAGTTACCACAGAACAGCCTTTTTTTTTTTTTTTTTAATTAACTTCACACATAGACAAGTCCCAACACATCCAAGAAACCATTAGCTGGCCATACTGCCAAGAAAAAGGAACATTCAAAGTTTCAAGTCTTTCTTCTATGTGGGTTTCATTTAAGAGCTTGTAAGTCTCTGCATACAAGCACAGAAATAATCTTTTAACTAATATAAACAAATTTCTCTCAGAGTTCTTCAGTGTTTAAACATGTGAAGGAAGGCATAGGATAAAAATTATGGTGCCCTACAGAAGAACAGATTTGCATTATAGTCTTGATGACTGTAGTCTAAACAAGATCCACTATACATTATGGCACCAACACCAAACATATACACGGGGAGAAGAGCCAGAAACACCTTTGAATCCTGGGGAAAACAGTAATAGTAAGCCAAGAGGAAAGGCTCAAGTTGGCTTGCATCTACCAGCCAACAGGTGTTTAAGTTGCACTTTTTTTTTTTGGTTAAAAAAAGAGCTTTTCCACACATGTTAGGAAGTCTGTTGACTTCCCCTCTTCCTCACAGGAGGAAGTGGGAAAAAAATACCACCTGAGAAAACTAAGCAGCAAGCTGACAAGAAAATGAACCTCCCAGTCAATGAAGCGTATCACTGCGATATCCCACCACGTTTGAAATCAACTGGGCAGATGCTCCCCACATAACAAGCTTTGGAAAACACAAAGCTAGTCTCAGCCCCAGTGGTCCATTTCTGTTGCTGCAGAATTTAAATGCCACGGTCTTTGGGTTGCCAGTGTTGCAAGTTACAAACAATACAGGACTAGGATTTTGAGTGCAACCTCTTCCCACAAAACAGTCATGCAGAAGTCAAAACTAACAACTCTGTGGCACAGGTCCTGTGTTTGGAGCTCCTAAATGTTTTGAGAAGGGTTGCAAACACAGGCTCCAAGAGTCTTCTCCAGTCCTCCTACTAGGCTTGCAGTTTGCGCTTGGTGAGACAGGCTAGGCTACAGCTGGCATAATGTCAACATGTAGACAAGATAATCCAAGAGAAAAAACTATTCTCCCCACCACTCCAACTCTGTCACTGCAAAAATAAAGCTCCCTCTCTCACCAATACCCCATTAAAACGACGTGTTTAGTCAAAAGCCTCTACCAGGAATGCCTCCATTTTCCATCAAGAGCTATCCAGCAGAAAGCTACTACAGAGGTTTCAGTTTAATGCCAGCTTGGAGCTCAAAATGATGAATTTAAAGAAGAAAGCTGACAAAGAGCAAACAGCCTGAAGTTACTCAGCCCAGATACTACCACCATAATGCCACAAAAGCTGGTACAATTCACAGCAAAGCAACTGGCTCAGCATGGAGAATAAGTCAATCCAAACGGTAATAAGGAAATACTTGTTACCTAAGATGCTGTGGCAACACTAAACTGGGTAAATAAGCCAATGAACTTTTTTCCAGCGCTTAGGAGAACCCCACTGACCCATGACTAAGTGACACCACACTATCTGCAATTCTCAAGTAAGACTTTATCTTAGGATAACTTTACAGGAAATTGTAAGTCTTCTTCCCCTTACAATGAGGAAGGAAACCTGAAGCACGTAAAGAATGCAATACTACTCTCCTGGGGGCTTGTCTATACTTGGGAGCTCTTCCAACACGGCTATTCAACTTTAAAAATTATGCCCCACTCTCTTCTGGTTTAGTCATCAGGTTAAGTTACCATCTTTGTCATGTTTCACCAGCATCTTCATTTGCCAACAAACCCCCCCAGTCAACTGCTCTAACACAGCTAACTCAAGACACAAAATATTGCTGCCACCCACAACCACCGGAGGCAAGAGCCAGTACCACTCAAAAACCAGGCCCTTCCTGAAGGTATCTCCGGACCTACTTCGATCCAGCACGCTTAACTTGTAAACATGACAACGCTAACCCAGCAGTTGTAGAAGCAATACAGCAAAACAGTTGTACCTTGAACTAGCTTTAAACTGAGGTCTGTATGCAGTTAGGTCCTGAGACCTGCAAAGAAGGAGGCTTGTTGGTACCTTAGACAGACATTTCCTTGAACCTTGGCTTTCCACAACAAAGAACTTCTCTCCTCCTTCAGATCTCCACCCTAGCCAAACACAGCAGTTTTTCAAGTATAAAAGCTACCAGGCATCAAACCTGCAGTAGTTCACCACTACTGGAAGGTGGGCAGGGTAAATACTCAGCTGTTAGGTTTGCCAGCCAAGCCCCCTTGGGCAAGAAGTTCAGAGCAATTAAAACAGCACCCAGAAATCACACACTGCAAAGACTAAATGCAAATCTCATCAGCAAGGTAGTGTCAAACTGCAGCTCTGCATGAAGGGTGGAAATTCTAAGCCCTCCGTCCACTCCTTCTCCTCTATTTTTGCTTCAACCAGTACAGCTACCCCCTGCCCAGAGGGGATTTGGTATCAGGCCTTTACAAAGTATGACACTCACTAAGCACTCAAACCTACTCTGCCCTCCATGTGCAAGTAGCAGTGGACAAAGCAGCTGTACTGACAGTCTCTAAGCTCAAAGTATTCTTAGTTGTTCAAACCCTCTGAGAGAATGAGGTGGCAAGTAAAACATCAAGTGTCCTACTTGAAGAAGAAAGCAACCTTTTTCTGGAGCCAAAGGCAGTTTGCAGGAGACACCCACCCAGCAACTGACAGATGGGCTCTCCTTTTGTTCACCTGTCTCCGTAAGTAGGCAATAACGTTTCTTTAGTGCCCAGGAACACTGCACAATCATTGTGATTGTTTTAAATCAGTAATTTGTGTTGCCTTGTAGTTGTGCCTCCCCCTCAATCAAAGATGGTATCTTAAGACTTCCAGCCTGACTCATGCTTTTCTAATTAGCTGACAGGACAGCCCTTGCAGAGACTCCTTCCACACCCTCTGTACTGTCTTCAGACTAGCCACCACACCTCTAGTACTCCCCAGTACAGTCTTGCACTGCTCATGTGGATGGAGCTTCCTTGCTGGAGGTGTGATTCAATGTGTTCTTCAACGAGGTTTCTCCCTCCCACAGCACCAGCCACACTAAGGGAGCATTTGCAGAATTCCCTGCTGGTGCAGGCAGTTCACTCCCAGTAAAAAGCATGTCTGGCTGAAGCCTTCCTAGGATTCCGCCAAGTATTAGCTGCTCTTCAAACTTGCTTGGAGCCTACTGAGGCGTTCAGGTTTAAAGCACAGACAGTAACCAGTCTACACCAGGGCACAACTTCACTGCCATGAGGAAAACTGAGGCAGATTTCTAGAATGAAGACAGCTGAGAGATTTCCAGGGTTTAAACTAAGGCCTTCTACCCCCCACACAATCCTTCTAGGACAGATGCTACCTGTGAAAGTTGCATTACCCTACCCTGGGTAAGATGAGAGATAAGCTTCAGATAACAGGAATACTTATGCTTCCACTAGAGGTTTGCATTGCTGCCTCGGTAACTGAACACCTCATACACAGCTACTGATTTCAGCAAGGCATCAATCTGCAAAAAATCTCCACAGTAATGAAGCTGCAGCAAATCAAGATGACTTGCAGGTCACTTCAATGTGACCCCAATACCCCACACTAACGGAACCACTTTGCAGAGTGGGAGTAACCCTTTAAGAGTAGGGTAGAAAATTAGATGAGCTTTAACATCCTTTTTCCTAATACAACCCTTCTCTGAAATTAGCTTGGCTTTAACTTTGTCTGAGACCAAGGACAAGTCTAGAACGAGCTTTCAAGGTCTCCTTCCTTTTTAACAGTCTGAGTGCCAAGATGCAGATCAAAATCCTACAATGTTAGGAGCTGCTCCGTGTGACTCCATCTCAGTTCATCGTTCCGAGGTATCACGCCACAAGCAATCTATTAGGGGCCTACCGGACCACAGAGGGAAAAAACCCAACCTACTCTCATGACACTTTACTCTGTGAATAGTACCCAAGTTGTGGGTTTATGTATGTAAAAATCTCCTTTCTGTCCCTCATTCTAGTGATCTTATCTTCGAGCCTGCAGACGGCAGCTCTAACACACGGGACCCCAGTCAACAAACCACACAACACTGGCTCTCTATGACTTCCAGCTCTGCTCTGCAAGACGTCAGAACCAAGGGTGCACAAGGTCCCCCAAGGGGCTGGGGTGATGCACCCCAGAAGAATGGAGGTGGCATCCAGCCCCCTTCCTACTGTAACTATGAGTGCAAAACAAGACTTTCCAGTCACATCCTAGCCCTCTCCTCCACAATCCATCGGCAATATCTAGTCGTCTGGAAAAACATGAGAATAAAAGGAAAAGATGAGACTTTCACCTGTAGCCTCACATGGGTAAAATGCTTAGCAAGGTTCAGAAGTAGAACACTACTGAGAATTAGAGCAGGGTGGCCCCATCACTTGCCAGATTGCTAGCAGGACAAGTAGCTTCACAGCACACATATGAATCTTGTCATCTCTAGTTGTGTTGCAATAGATGAAAGTCCCTTAAGCTAAGATCACCAATTTAGCTGGTCCTGAAGATGGAAAGAATCTCTTAATGTGTATCAGTTGAGGAAAAATGTGGGAGAATACCAAGAACCTCCTATTTTACAGGCAGGAATCAGATGCAAAGCAAGTCTCCAGTGGCAGTGGGAACTGAGGGCGAAATAACACCTTGGGGAAAGAAAAAACCCATACCACCACATGCTGGTACAAGATCAGGATAATCTAGTTTTAAAGAGGCAAGTGGGTTTGACATAAATGCCATACTCACCAAATCCTCCAGGACTTTGTTAGCCCTACTGATGTATAACTGGCAAGTGGCACAGTAGTAGGTAAGTCTTTGTGTACAAGTCCAAGCCAGAACCACCCTGGAAGGAAGTACTTGAGACAGAAGCGCTAGTAGTAAAATGGCAGATTGGAATGGGAAACATAACACACGAGATCATACCTTGGGTACAAGCTCTCAAGTGACACTGAGTGTCCAACTAACCACCTTTCAGTAAGATTTCTTCCCTCTGCACCCCACATAGTTTTCTCAGAACACACATGTATATTTTAGACAATCTTAACAAAACTTGTATGATGTGCAAGTAAAGAAGGGAAAAACAACACTCCATGCAGACTACACCTCAAATAAGGTCACTCACAGGACCTCACACAGGTAAGCAGATACTACAGCCACAGATAAAAGCACATCCAATTCCCAGGCAATGACTTACATGCGTACTTGTGACAAGTCATGCCAAGATGCTGCTGACACAAAACCCAAGAGACATCCAAAACTGAACAAGACAAACTCAGTAGGAGCCTATAACAGACCGGTTGTGGGATGCAAAAGCAGCAGTTTGTAAGTCAACAGTTTTGGAAAAAGTTTATTTTCTTGGTCTCTCTCCAGGCTTCTCAGCTAACATCCATCTTTTCCCCTGTGACTCTAAATACAAACCTGTCTGCATGACAAAACAGGGCTCTTTGCCTACCCCTCTTCTTCAGGGCTGTCAGCTCTCATGAAAATTGTTGGCCAAGGACAGAACTCTCAGCAGCAGCTGGATTTCAACTGCCGACAGGGGCCAGCAGAAACCAGCACCTAGGAGCAGTTCAGCTCCAGGGAGGGGAGGAGGGTTACCCCCTACGCTCAGGCATAAGCAGATTCTATTCAGCCTGGCATTTGCAACCGCACATAAGCGGATGGCCAAAGAAATCCTCCAACACAGGCAGCAAGGGATTGCAGAAAGCCACCACTACACTTAAGATTTACAAAACAGTGGGCGGAGGGAGCACAGGACAAAGAGGAGCAGAAAGAGGTTTTGTTTGACAACACCACGAATTGGGCTGAACTCTAGCGGCAGTTAGGAGGCTGCTGGGCTAAGAAACCACCGGCAATGTAACAGGCATATAGACAGACCTGCGATTCCGCCCTTCTGCTCAGCATCACTTTGAAATACAGGTCAGAATCTAACTCCATTTTGATCAGAGCTGTACCCCAGCAAATCACAGTTTGTTCAATTTGGCTTTCTGAAATACCTTGGCATCTAAAGCATCTACAAAGTGTAAAGAGAGGGCACCAGCTTAAACCTGAAACACAGAAACGCTGCACCAGGGACCGGCCTGGTTCAGCTGTTTAACCCATTATTTTTTCTGACAGGAGAAACAAATTAGAGATTTTTAAATCTGCCCACTCGCTTCTAATAAACTAGTGATGATGATGCTTTTCTAACTATTTTGCTGCTCCTACCTGGCACGCTGTTTCTAGATGTAGAATGGACATCTCCCTCCTGGCAGAGCCAAACATGCAGAGATTCAATTAAATGACAGAACAGGAAACCAGATGAACTCAACCACTAACCATGAATTGAGGTCTAACCTCTTGGAGAGCACCTGCAGCCTCTCAGACCACAAAACCCATTTGCTGCCCTCCTACAACTTGAAGAGTTACAACTCCATCATCCAGTTCATTTCGGTTTTGGTTGTTTGGGGGTTTTGTGCAAGAGTACTAGTGCTGCCAAAGAGAGGAGAAAGTGATCCCTCGTGTTTATGACAGAGCCAGACACTAGCGCAGCGCAGCATGCCAAGGAACACGTGTGTTCAGCGCTCCTGCGCAAAGCTCTTAACTAGCTCACATCAGGCTTTCGGAGAGCTTTGAGGACCGGTAACAGGTTGGTCTGATAGACAATATCCAAAACACTGAGTGAGCTCTAAAGAACCACGAATGCAAACTTCAACACTATATAGGTTGATGAAAATGAAGAAACTGAGCAAAGAGCAACACAGTCTACAACAGTGGGGCAAAGCTAAGGCTGTTCTGCACAAGACTGCCACGAACATCAACCCTTCCTGACAGAAAGAAGCGAACCCCTTTCCTCACAGTCAGGCTGCTTACAATTTACTAAAGTCACAGTCTGAAGAAATTAATAGACAAAACCAGTCTATTTTATTCACTCAGCTGAGACCTTTACAGATTTGCCAGCTTTTTTTTACCATGCTGGCAGAAGCTGCTCAAAGGTGCGCTGGCACTGTCAGAATCCAGGAGCAAGCTTCAATTACCACTGCCAGCTGAGGAGGCGTTACCAGCAGCAAGCCCGATCCAGAGGCACGCCAACAAGATTTCCAGCCCTAGTCTAGGCAAGGCCCAAGATAATGAAAGACTCGGGGTGACACATGAGCCTGATCCAAAGTCCTCTGAGGCCAGAAGGGTACCAATAATGGCAGTCCACAAGCTTCAAAGCCATATTACTCTCACAAAAATCTGCATGTATGTTGAAATGGGGAGGTACACGTGGAAGAGTTCATCACTTCATCCATCTGAACATTTCACGCCCAGCCTCCTTCAGGGATCTTCTTAGAAAATAGCATGACCTGCCCCTAACACAAAGGTTGGCGAGAGCAAGATCTAGCTCCCATGTTGTAAATCATTATAGAAGTGGCCAGACTTGCTGTCAGCTGTCATCCTTTAACAACCAACAGCCCTGAACAAAATGCCCGATGGATAGGGAAGGATTGACTCACATATGGGAGAAACAGATAAATCATTTCAGTTTGAGTTTTGCTATTTAAATATCTGGGTTTTGTACCACTTAAGTTGTAGCTCAGCCTTCAAGATTCCTACAGAACTTCAAAGATGACTAGAGGACTAGCTCATTCGATTGCAGGCGCTCTCGGCAACTGTCCCTCTAGGGAACATCACATGAACTGGGGAAACATTTCCATCTCATAAGCACGCTGCTGTCTCACTTTTAGCACTGTATGTTACCAGCCAGGTGAAGCAAGGCCAAAGTGTTTTAACTTCATGCCATTTTTCTTCCTGAAACAGTAACTTTTGAAGCTGTCCGATCAATTCCAAGGATGTCCCAGGAATGTTGCAGGCACCAGTGTGAAAAAAATTCCATTTATGTTGGTAGCAATTTTTTTAAAAAAATTAAACTAGTGTGACTATGAAAGAGAGGATCACCCATGGAGACCAGTCACTATTCCATCCCTCTCGTAACTTCCAGGCTTCAGTCCCACTGACAGGGTGCAGCAGAGAAAACCAGCAAAAGCCAAACTTTGCCAAGCCCAGGACTGCAGCACACAGGCTTGTTCCACACAGCGAGGGTGGCTGCCATGATGAGGAAGACCCTGAATATGACAGTACTGCGGTTCCAACCCACACTTGGTGTGGTCCTTCGCTCTAGCAAAACTACTGGAAGTTCTCAAACATCCAGCTGCAGCCCCCTCTCCAGTTGCAAACCTCTTTTAAATCCAGCTCCGAATCCCACACAGAAGCAAACACTTGCACTTCTAATGCCTTTGCAAGATCTGAGAACTGCTGATTCAATGGTGGATTTGTGTCATCAGGTATCAAACGACAACACTTTGGTTTGTCTTCAACAGCACCCAGGTGGCATCAAGAGGAGCATGCGACAGAGATGCAACTGCTCAAAGGATGCAGAGAAATGGTCTGTGCTGCTCAGCAGCAAAATGGACTCCAATGTACTCGCCTGAGATGCTGGCACAAGCCTGGAGTAAAGACCACATCCCTGCCCTACCAACACGAGCTCAGCACACACTTCTTTATTACTTAACCCTTGTCTCCTTCACCAAACACTGACTTACGAAGTAAGTCTGCAAGGGACAGAGAGATCTACTGGTCAGAACAACCCTCACACCTGGGAAGTCTCTGCTCTGCACCGGCTCCCCGTACAACCTAGAGCTTGTCAGCCTGCCTCAGTTTCTCACCTCTTTCTCAGGAAGCTGTGCAGGGGGGTGGGAAGGGACAGCTTTTCCCTTCCTCACAGATACATGAAGACATATACGTTGAAAATACCTTCAGCATAGCCCACACAGGCTTGTATAAACACACCAACAAATAACTACATTTTATTTACCCAGACCAGCATCTCTGCAGGATTTGCCTAACGATCAATGCACCTCTTTGTACAGGCACAAACTTCCAGCCCTCACCCAACCTGCATTAAAAATTTTGATAGAAATAAACGAAGTAAAAAACGAAGTGCACAAAAGGGCCAAACACAAGAGCGGCATCCACCCAAATCAGAAGGTGGTTTTAAAAATGCAGCAGCCTCAAGACATTACCGTAATCCTGCACCGCCGAGCGAACGCAGCACGGCCGCACCCCCCCTCCCCTCCCAAGCAAGCCCTTGTACTCGCGGAGACCCTCGCCAGAGGCCCCTGCCCTGCGGCGGCAGAGGCGGCGGTGCTCCGCTCCCACCGGCCGCACGGCCCCCAGCGGTGCCCGCACCGCTGCTGCGCCCGAGGGGTGCGGAGCCGGGCGCCCCCGCGGCTCGCTGACCCCAGCCGGCTGCCCACGCCCAGCGGCCCCCAGGGGCGTGGAGGCCGAGGGGCGCCTCCGCGCCAGCCGTTAGGCCCCGGCAGCCCCCGCACCTCCCGGCTCCCGCCGCGGCCGTTACGCCGCCGGACCGCCCTCCCCCTCCCAACAAACCACACCGCTGGGCGGCCCGGGGCGGCGCTCCCACCCGGTGCCCCGGGCGGGACGGCCCTGACGGCGGCGCCCACCCCGCCCCGCTCCCCTCACGGCCGCGCTCCCCGTCGTCACCCAGCGGCGGCATCACACAAAGCCCCCGGCCGCGTTCCACACCCCCCCCCCCGCTGCCGCCGCCCCGCGGTGCAGCGGCCCTCCCCGCCAGGCGCGAAGCCGGCACGGGCGTTACCTGCCGGGCGCGACGCGGGAGGCGGCGGCGGGGCGGGGGCCGGACGGCGCTCAGTGCCGGCGGCGGCGCCCGCTGCGCTGCATGGCTGCGCCCGCCCCGCTGCCACGGGAAGAATGGGACCCAGCGCGCATGCGCCACCCGCACCCTCTCCGCGCCGGCGCGTAACCGCCCCGCTCCTCTAGAAGGCTCCCGGGCCGGCAGCACGCATGCGCGCAGACACATTCCCACCCAACGCGTACCATAGAGTGTGCATGGCAAGGGCTAGAGAAGACGCGTCTCCCGCCGTTCTCTATGGTAGGTGGGGGGAAGCCCCCCAGCACGGCGGCGGTGAGGTCAGTGTGCGCGGTGCGCATGCGCAAGGGCGGCACCTGCCCGCCGCGGCCGTTACGGGCGGGCTCGGTCGCCATGGCGACGCGGCGGGACGGCCGGGACCGTTTGCTGCCAGAGGGCGGAGAAACGTCTCTCCGGGCGGAGCGGGGGCGAGGGAGGCCCAAAGCCGAGCCCCGACTGACCCCCGCCGGCGGCGGGCTCGGGGAGCACAGTGCTCCCGGGCGGCGGGCCCCGCGAGGCAGCAGCCGAGGGGTTCCGGGAGGGATGCCCGGTACCGGGCCGAGCGCCGCCGCGTGGGGAGGGGCCTGCAGCTGCCTGGCGGTGCACAGCTCCCCCCTTTAACGATTCCCTATGGCGGGAAACTCCGTTTTGCGCGGTCTTTGTCAAAAAGCTGCATTCAGAAGTCTTTCTCCGAGGCGGAGCGAGTGGCGGAGCTCCTGTCTGATTGACCGAGGCGAAGGCAGGAAACAAGCTCCCTGGGCACCGGCTATTTACCACGGCACGCGTGACCCTCTTCTTCCCTGGGCTCACGGCCGCTTCTCTCGTGTTGGTTGTGGGGAACCTTCACCTCGGACACCCCCAGCCCTCCTCGTCCTCTGCGCTGCGGAAAGCGGTCGACCTCCGTACAGTGATGTGGTTTCCAACAAGAACACCGTCTGAGCCATCAAAAAGTTCATATGGAAGAACTGTATGTGGAAGAAATGGTTCCTTTTCAGTCATAACTTCTTGAAATAACAGTGGCCGCCTTCATGGCACAGGAATGGCTATTGGCAAGCCCCCTCCGATTAATAATAAATTTCCTAATTTGTTCTTTTCCACCATCAGGTCTCAGAGCGATATGTAACTGCTGCTTTGCATGAAGGAATCTGCATAGGTCGAACATGAAAAGTGGAACAGGCTGCACAGATGTCAAGAGAAAGCTGGGGATAATAGTGCTTAAAAGGATGCCAGCTCTGTGCAAACTGAAAGCGGGTGATTACAAACCAGCTTTAGAAATTACCGTGGTTCTCACCCCCCAGGCAGCAGCTAATCTCCTGAGAGCCCTAATGGCTAAGTACTACCCACGGTAGAGACACCAGCTCTGCTTCACCCACTGTGGCTTTCCAGCCCCCACATCACTATCTGTGTGCTGAGCACCCTCCTGCCCTAGTTGGGCAGCTCAGCAACCAGGGGTCCGGCCATTTGCCCTTCTCTTGTTCTGCAGTCCCCTAACCACAGCTGATGACAGGGTAGGATCACCAGAACATTAATAAAGCACCAGTTGTTCCACTTCAGCTACATCTGTTAGAACTACAGGCAAAGTTTTCTTGGAAAGTCAGACAGTTCCCCCTCTGCTACCTAAAATACCATTACATTCCATTTTGAGCAAGAAAATGAGACTAGAAATTGAACAAACAGTTAGCTGAATTATGTTAAGTAATATTTCATTTAGCTTTAGCAAGAAATCAGTAATTGTGTATCACACATTTGCTGTGAATTCGTTCTCTTCAGTGCTGCAATAAAGAGGCATTTACCTTGGAAATCTCTCAATATTGCCTTCTGATACAATCAGGTGTTTGCCCTTTTTTTCATAGGTTCTTACTTCTGGTCATTTTAGGGTCACTGTTTGGCAGTCTAAAGCTTCATAACGAAATGCTGAGACATGCAGTTGGCTTGGGTTTTAAGTACTTCCCCACACATCCACCCAGATAAAACTTGCACAGAAAAGATAATTTTTATTTTCTCTTCTGTTGCAAGACCTCAGGTGACAACTGCAGAAAACTTAGAAGCTTCCTCACTGTGAAATTAACAGACAGCGGACACAGTCTTTCTGTGTTTTCTTTACTTTTTTATTCTAAGACAGGTAGAAGTCAATTTCTCTGTCATTTGACTAGCTCTAATGTTTTGCTATTACATGACCATTTCCTTGGCTCCCTGCAGAGACTTTTAGAACAGTTCATGCCCGTATTTTTAAGATGCTCAAATTGCTCCATGAGCAGCAGCACTGACGATGCCTGGTTTCCTACAGACCTGTGCTCTTTGTCCCTCTAACCCGCCCTGCTCTCCTGGCAGCCCTGCCTGCCTTTGCGTGTCCTACAGCACTCCCCTCCAAGCAGACTCGGGCAGCACGAGGTGCGGTTAGTCCAGGGCTGGACTCACGTGCAGATGGGCGAGCAGGCGGTGCCAAAGGAACCACGCCATGCCCGAGCTCCCAGCTGCCTTTCCCTGAGGCTGGCAATGATTGTTTCTCTCCTCCAGTTCTCATGAAACTTGAGATTCTTTCCTCCTCCCTAAATGCTGAGAAAGAAAAAGGAGGGGGCTAGCCTGACAGCTGAATAGAAGAGAAGACAGACAGACTGATCACAAAAGCCTCGTTTTCATTAGGAAAAGAAGTCTAAAACTCATTGTAACCTGCAGGCTTTCTTCAAACTTTTTAGAAGCAGGCAGGGAAGGCACCGTTCTGATTCTTGCCCTTCAGGTTTCTTAAAATTAATCGCTACTGCGTGTAGTATTGCACTGTGTCACACACTACATTGCACACTTTGTCCCGCTTCCTCTAATAGAACACGGGCCTTTCAGGGATATTTTTTTTAGCTTTCTTTTAGTCTCACAGCACCTCAGTACCCTTTCATTCTGCTCAGAGGTGGCTCTTGATTCTGCTGCGCAGTTGTGCAGCTCTCACCTTTCTGTGTTAGTTCTAGCGCCACCTACGGCAGGCCTGTGTGCCCACGGCCTGGGGCAGGTCTCAGTGGAAGCCCACCATGAAGGCACGTCAGGACATCCCAAGGCGAACCAGACTGCAGTTCCCGGATGGAATTCAATCCGCACGGATACCTCATCTTCTCCAACGTTCCTGTTGGGTAACGACCATGCTACTTCTAACCAGTCCCTGGGGACTCACCCTGGCGTGCAGAAAGGACCCCCTAAATGGAGGAAACTGGAGGAGCTGCTACCATCACAAGTGAGTGCTTGACGAGGACTTCACTGCCAGCGGTTTAACAGCAGGCATTAGCATTGCCCTTACAAACAGCGTACCTAAATACAGGTACTTCATACTATGCTCTCGTTTCGGAAAGATCTGCATTTCCTTACCTGTCTCGCACGTGGATCTCCAGCCCAGGCAGGCCTAGTGCAGCAGAAAGGTAGGAACATCTGTCTCCCCAGAGGACACTGTTCCCAGTGAAGCAGCACGTATCTCTCTCATCAGTCCACCTGCAAAGTACATTGTTCCCTGTTTGTGGAGAAAGGCCTGTTTTGTCATGAGTGGGAGGTGTGTGCCTATACACATGCAAAAAAAAGCACAGGCCATCTGCAAGGTGAAACTGGAGATCAGCTTATGGTCATCTGCAGCGAGGGCACAAAAAGCTGTAAGGAAGGGCAAAGGAAAGCCAGAAAGCTTTTTTAAAAAATAAAGGAATGTATGGTTATTCTAGCTTTCACTTACCAACACCGCTCTTTCAAACAAAAGCACATCAATAAAACAGAACTCGTGGGAAGCAGAGGGATGGACTGGGTGGGAGAAAGGCTCTATTTCAGTAGACACACTGACCATACCCAAGTGACCTGCCCTTCCCCTTTCCTTCAGGGCCCTTTTGCACAGTGTCTGCTCGGGAATCTGAGGGCCCAGTGCTCCAAGGAGAAACATACTCATTTAGGAATGACAGTACGACGACGTAGTTGCCCGTGGCAGCAGAGGCAGCAGCATCAAAGCCCGGCTGTCCCTGGGTTGCTCCCCTCGAGTTGAGCACGCTGCCATGCAGACTTGGAAAGCCACGTTCCCTTTACGTGTTGTCCCAGCCTGACTACTTGCATGGCTAAGGGGGAGAACAACTGCACTTGACTCGACTTAACACTGCAGCTCCCCCTTTGCCATCTCCTGGCACTCACACCTCCTGCACACGTCACCTGAACAGACTTGGGAGCGCTAAGGAGAAGGCTGCATGCCTGCTGGCATGAAGACAAATAACATGGGCCAACCCGAGGTGAAGCTCAAGTACCAGCTCCTGAGTGCTGCTCAACCCGCTCTGGCACAGGGTCCCCGTGCAACTCACCTCCTTTACCCCTCACTTACCTGTGAAACAGGGAAGGAACTCCTTGTCCATACTGCGTGAGAACAAGCACTTGAAACCGGGAAAGCACTCGCTACTTCAGATCAACATCAAAGTTAATAATTCCTCGTTCTTTCCTTTGCACATGACAGTTGTCACAGCCCCAGATTCGAGCACTTTCAGCTCAGACAATATGCTCCTGCACTGCTATCTTTAATTGGCACTTTCCTGCCAAGCCTCAGCGTTTTGCATCGAGCTTTTTCCACGTGAGAGCTGCCACAAACAAAGCAGCCCGCTGACCCACTTAACTCCCACGTGAAGGCACATGAAGCTTCGCTTCGGTCACCAAACAGAAAAGAAAATGCGAGAGCAGAAGGGTTTGATTAAAGGGAAGTGAGCAAATGGCTTCAAGGCTCATCGTGTGCACATGGGCACGTCTGCGTGCGTTCACTCCTCGCACAAATTTGGCCGCCCAGGGAGAAACACCATGTACAAAGCAGGTAGCCCTCATGCAGCGCGAACCGGGTTTGATTTGAGACTTCCCATTGGCACGAAGGTCCTGTGAGCCATGCGACATCCCCACAGGCCTCTTCCTCTGACCCGGAGTGACTGCCTCCAGGGAGGCAGGGGACGGTTCATTCTCCTTGGCCAAAGCATCAAGGAAGGTACCAATTAGCGTTAATTGTGGCAGTCTTTGTTTTGTGACCAGAGCTGAGCAGAAACCCCCCAAAACTGAACAAAGGCTACTGGCAACAGCTTTCCACCCTTTCTGACCCGGGCTAGGTTTAACGCCGTAGCCCAGAAGGAGCTCTCTAGCCTTAACAAGGCATAGGCACGGGGTCTCATCTTTGCATCGGAGACCGTATTTTTCCTGGCTGCCCCCAGGCCTCTGGGAAGAGACATTTACAGGTCAAACTAACAGGACCCTTATTTTTGTCTTGCACTTAAATTTACATTAAACAACATTTCAGTCCCATTTCCTCTTCTAATTCCCCATTTACACTCTTTCAAATGGATTTACCTCTTCCTCTGCTTGTTCCCTATAGTCATCTCCCATTATTTTATATAGTTATCTGTGTTATTTTATCTTTTTGTCCACCACCCAAACACTTACAATTATGCTCACATCTCTTTTTTTCTAATACTTGCACATCACACAGCCACATACCTTAGCAGCATGGATTCTTTTAATCTTTGAAAAACATTTCCTTTTTATCCTCACCCAAATATTAAGCCAACCAGAAAGTGACACATCAAGGTTAGGAATGCAGTCTGCTCCTGACAAGGAAAAAATGCTGAGCTTTGCAAGAGAGGCTAAGTGGATTAAGATCCTTTTTAAAGATTAACTCACCCTTCACCCCAAATGCAGATTTCTACTGAAATTAATGGAAGCTCTTACAAAATGCAACGGGAGGGCTGACATTGAACAGCAGCACAGCGAACATATACCGGCAGCCCACTCAAAACCGATTGTCCAAATCACCGACTCCAAATGGTTCTTAACAACCGACTGATTGAATCAATACTACGTATTAACACGGCAGGATTTCATCTTGTAAAATTATGAACTGATGGGGAAAAAAAGCTGAGCCAGTAGTTCTCAGGATAAAAAACACTCGGGCTGCGATTCCTCTGATGTGGCTGCATTGACGTTACACCAACAGACAGGTTTGCCTCGGAAGAATCCATACTGCCTCTGAAACCAGTCCTTTGCACTTGCAGAGCTCCTGCCAGCCCCGTCACAAAGCTCCGTCAGCTCCAAACCTGGATGGTTTGTCTTTCAGGATGCAATTCAATCGAATGCACTTTAAGCACTGCCCAGCCAATAAACTGGAAGCATCGTGTCTTTGTTGGGGGCAGACGAGGGAAAAGCCTTATAGATTGGTCTTACATTTGCTCTGCCCATCGCTTCTGGGCGGATGAACCCAGCCCTTCTGACAGGCAGACCTGCAAACGTAGCCCAGCACCTGAAAGTCACACCGGATCCCTTCCAGCTCTCACATCAACAGAAATGAAAATCCTGCAGGCGACCAAGCAGCCGTGCTGCCGCCGCGCAACCGGCACGGCCCCGCTCGCCCCCCACCGTGTTGCTGCCTTCTGCGGGGCGGGCTGGTGAGAAACAGCACCCAGCAAGCAAGACAGAGAGGCGAGGTACTGCCTTTGCTCTCAAAATGGTGCAACACTTCAGCCTTGCGAAGCCACCCTGACAGAAGTAACTCTACTTCCCTGCTTGTTTTAAAGAAACCAAAACACACGCAAGCTGGGGGTTTGTGCAAGCACTTGCAGAAAACTGGCAGCAATGCCGTACTGCAGAGCAAGCAGCCCGATTGCCAGGTCTGTATCTGCTCACCAATCCCTCCTTCCAGTCAGCACGGGAAAAATGCATTGAAAAAAACCAGGACTTTCCAGAATCACTATCCTAAAACCCAGTTTTAGTTGTTTTTCTCCTCCCTGTTCCTTAAAACTCCAAGTTTCAAATCAAGGCCAGGCCCTAGACACCACGTCTAGGTCATGTGCAGGGTTGAACGTGCAGCCATGGAAAGGAGCTGACCCCAGGGCCCATGGCTCACTGCAGACACCCATCTTGCTGTCTCAAAGTCCTGCAGCATTCATCCTCACAACCCTGCCTGCTCTCTTCAACACCACATTTGAAGAAAATTATAAACCAGCATTTTGTTCCCTGATCAGAGCCAAGAATTGTGTAGGAGCTTCTCTGTAGATCATACTTTCCCAGCACAGGAGATCCACATATTACTGGCCACAGACACTCTCAGGTGTGTCACTAGTCCAAGCCTCCCAGGGCAGCCAGCATCTCCGTCCCTGCCATATGCTTAATTAACGCTGGGTGGGAGAAGTGCTGAGAGGCCTTGCTGCACCCTGCATGGGAGAAAATGTTTCACTTTAGCAACGCTCACTCATGCAGTCAACCATTTCCTCAGCTTGCTCCGACAGCTGCTGGCCTTGGGCAGGGAGGGCGGTGCCTGGATTAGCGGTGCCGGGCAGCAGCCTGACGCACAGAGCAGCCCTCCCCACCACCTCCCGTGTACCCCTGGCCAAGAAGGTGCAGACTGTTGCTGCCTGGAGCTGGACGTTTCAAGGCTTTGTGGGTTAGATTGTGAACTCTGGGAAACAGGGTGTGTTTGAGCAGCATCTTGGACAACGACGGAGTCCGGCCCAAGAGAAGGACTCGTGGGTATTCCTGGAAACCTCCTGACAGTGATCACATCCACCGCACTCCTGTTACCCACTTGCCCAGCTTTCACCTGCCACACCCTGCCCGGGGCAGGGGCGCGCGCAGCACCTCACACCACACAGCCCTACCCCGGCCGGCTGCATCACACAGGTAGGCGAGAACCAAACCCCCCAGCACTCTGAAGGGAAAGCTGGGAGAGGAGGAACTTGCTAGAGCTACCCTCTGCCTCGCTCCTGCCTGACTCTGACAGGAGGTCACCCCTCAGAGCCACGCACAAATTCTCCCTTGCACCAAGAGCTATCTGCAGACAGGTTTTAGCCTCGTTCTTTGGAGCTGCAGCCGTTTTAAAAGCCAGGTACGCAAGCAAACAGGCTTGTTAGTGGCAAGAGCCAAGTGTGGCTTGCCCAGCCTGCGCTCCTCCTCCACTCAGGGCTCACGAGCGAACTCAGCCCATGGTTTGCAGCACACTCCTGATGCACCGTGCAGGCTGGGCATCCCACAGCACATCTGACAGGCAAAACAAATAAGAAAAACATCAAAGTGCATCTTTAATTTGGAGCCATCTAAGATTGCCAAATTCACCAACACCTTTTTCTCTTCACCATTCCTTTCTCCCCTCTATTTTGCAGCCAACTCCGCTTTCTTCCCATCCCACTCCATTCCCCTTTTCTGTCTAGTGCTTCATGTGCTGGCAAACGCTGTGGACTCCTAAGCCCAGCAAAAAATCCCCTTCCTGCCAAACAGAGAAGTCGTAATAAATGAGTGTACGTTAGCAGACTTTGCTAACAAGCGTTTCTGAAGCTTGAAACCAGTACTAGCTACATAGGTGTTCAGTAAACCCACTCCACAAAGACAATCATTACAAGAAGGCAGAGAACTTGCAAGTTATGCCTTGAAACCAAAGCCCCAACAGTCCAAGCACCCCAGTAAAAACAGCTCACAGCCTGCCCTAAAATCAGTGGTCAGGAGGTTTGTGTTTGTCCAGGATGAATGAACAAACGACTGGAGAGCTGAGAAATAAAAATCAGTGCAAGGACTGAGGCATAACTCATGACACAGCACGTCTGTCCACTTGCTACGGAAACTATGTTTGGCAAGTATCAGGTGTCTGAATTTCTGCTTATGTACATCTCCCGGGACAGCAGTATATTAATAACACAGCCAGACTAAAAACAGAAACTATCACCAAGAAAAGCCGCCCTTCTGCTGAGCGTTCCTTGCTGTAGCCTGGGTATTGTTGTTGTGCTTCACCCAAACAGCACAGTTTTGTTTCCTTGCTTTTCAGATTTGCCATCTAAGCCAATCTGAATTGAAGGAAGACCAATAAACAAAAGGAAGGGAAAGGAAAATTACAGCAGGAAGCAAATCTTAAGCATAGCTTTCTTGAATGTCTTGCCCTCGAGGTTCGCACTGCCATGCAAATACAGAGAGAGAGCAGCAACCAGGGTGCAAGCGTGAAGGCACAAACCTTCCCACGAGGTCTACTCATGCAGCTTGACGGGATAGCCCAGGCACGGCAAGCAGCGTGAAAAGAAGCCACAGAGTCAAACACAGAAGAAAGCAGCAAGCAGACACAGGCCTCCGGGCAGGGGCAGAACACTGGGCAGAGAGGAGCACGGCAAGAGAAGCAGAGTAGGACGAAAACAACTGCAGGCTCAAAACGCAGGCCAAGGGTTTGGAATGGAAGCAGAGGAAGGGAGCGGCACAGGCTTCGGTGAAGGTGGAACTGCACTGGACCGCTCACTCTAGATAAACCAAGTTTTCTTAAGAGAAGCTTTAACTCTACAGCCTTGGAAGGAGTGTTTGTGCCTGCATCAAGAAATGGGCATATGTGATTAAGATCCATACCAGGCTTCTCCCGTACTCTTAAATCATGTTAGAGATGCGTTAGTCACACCAATGCAGCCAGCCACTCCGAACCGCCCGGAGCAGCCAGGTTTCTTTATAAATCCGGGAGGTCATTTCCCAGGAAACCTTGTGCTGCATGTGTTGGAGAGCAGGGTGCACCCACACAGCTGAGGCCTGCTGCCCCCCGGTGTCAGACTGCGCCCAAGACACTCGGCTCCAGCCAGCAGAAAGTGCAGCCACATTTCTAGTTCATCTCGACCCAACAGCCGTCTTTATTTGCACAACACAAAGTCAGGGATATGGATTTTAAAAGAAACTGTCCATTCTGGGCAGCTGCATTTTGCTTCTCTTCTGCTGTATGAAGTTGAGGCAGGAAAGTTTTTTCAGAGCTGCACGTCAGTTACTAACAGACAAACAATTTCTGCCGACCACTCTGATCACATGTATCTCAAACCTCAGCTGAGGATGTATTTTCCACGGGTCTGAGGTGTCAACACCAGACAACGCACAGAGAAGAAAGCCTGCAGATGTACACAGCGATGCTGCTACTAAAAGGCAAGGACTGACAGTGACTGTCGGGCTGGTCAACAGCTTTCCCTAGCGTGCCTAAGATGGCAAGGATCTGATATAAAGATGCACTGATTCAAGTGGCTTCCCTGACAGCTAAGAGCGACAAAGGAGAAGGACCTAATTTGAGTCACCAAGAGAATGTCATTACGCTCACATGATTATTCAAGTGATCAGGCCAGGTAGGACAGAATTAGCCAGGCCAACGCTTCAGATTTCTTCTCCTCTGCCAGGAGTCCAAGTCTTAAAATAGCCAAGGAATTAGTGCCAGCCGCCTACCTGAGCAGCCGGTTATTATCACCTGGGCTTTCCTCTGAAATCTTCTGCCAAGCCTGACCCACAGCCAACAGCAGCAGAGAGTGTTTCATCTCAGACAATAAAAGATCAAGGCTAAGTACGTGCCACAAAACCCAAAGTGGAATTTCTGCAGGTCTCAGATTTCCAGTAAAATCCAAATTCTAGTTGTACTGTCAAACTGCATTTTCAGACAGGACTGGATAACTGCAGTCAGCTACGACAGGTTATGCTGGAACAAGAATAAATCTTGCCAAACAACAAACTGCTACACTCAAATCCTCTGAACTCGTGCTACTGGTGACAAAACCCTGCCTTCCCTTCCTCAATCCCACGCAGAGGCGTATCACAATACTGCAACGCGCCTATCGCCCCCTGAAACAGAAGATACGCTTATTTCACATAGGCAATGAAACTAAAATAGAGGGACAAGGTGCTGCAGGGCCCAAAGGACAACAGAACTCCTCATACAACCCAGGCCGCTCTGATGACTGATGCATCTCCTCAAAGAGCCTTGCTCAGCCTGGGAACAGCTGCAGACAAGCTAGTTGTCACCATCCGCGCCTCATCACAGTTCAGCCGGAAGTCCCTCTAAAGGCAGCCACACTTGGCAGGTCCTTGAACGTTTTCCAAGCGAGGCAACAGCACATTTATGGCACACAAAACCCCAGAGAATTGCAAGCTCCTTCTGCCCGGCCAGCCCGGAGGTACAGCAGCACGCCCGCACGTGCACGCCCGAAGCGCCGTGTACGGGGTGCGTGAGGAATGGCAGCGCAGCCGAGACTCGGGCTAAGCCGCCAGCCACCAGAACAGCCCCCCTACACCCTCCACAGCAGGGTACGCTCTCAAACACCAATCTTTTGCCTGCATAGGGAAAGGAACGGGAATCTTGAATGCGAGTGACTCCAGACATCTTCCTGTCTCTTAGCACCTTCCTAACCTAATCCCAGTCCTTTCCACGTCCTCTGCAACCGCTCCACACGCCGGCAAAGGCGGAGTCTCCCAGGCACGGCCGAAAGCGGATCTGAAAGGCACCGGCTTGCTCGGGCAGCGCGGTATGCTGCCTCTGCCTGGACAGTACAGGCAGATCTTGACTGATCACAAACTGGAGATGAAATTCAAGGTATGTCTTCCTTGGGGAAAAAACTCTCACCCTCTATTTGTGCAACGATGTGAGAACTCGCATGAAACGCAGACATTCAGTTAAACAGAAAAACCACTACCAAGAGCCACCACAGTTGAAAATGAATTAATTTTTTTTTTTTTTTTTTTTTAATAACCCCATCATTAATTATAAACGTAAGATACAGCCCTGGATGAGCAAGCTCTGGATGGACAGCCTCGCATTTTCTTTCAATACAGCAAGTGCTAGAGACAAGTTACAGAATTAACTGAAGGTTCTGGCACGACTGTAGGCCTGTCACAGCACGGGCACTCGTGAGCACAAAGTCAAGAGTATCTTCAAAGGCAGAGAAGACCGTAGGTCCCCCGATGGCTAAAAAGGAGGGGCAGGATTTGTGAACAGGTTCCTTGCCTAGGAAAGACTGGAACAGTCTAGTCAAGACGAACCGAGCAAGGGCAGCAGAATCACCAGAAGCTCCAACTTGCCCGTTTTCTGAGTTGAGGGAGAACATGGCTACAGCCATCAAAATTTTAAGTCTGTTTCTTCAGGTTTGGTCTTTTTCTTGGCTTCTTCTTCGGTCTCTGCACAGCATTCTTAACACTGGCAGGGGGCAGTCTGAGAGTAATTTCACTGTCCTCTGCGTCATCATCTGCCTGGGAAGCTTTCCGGCGCTCGAGCACCGTTGGAGTGCAGACTGGAGTAGGATCCTGAAGAGATCAGAAAAACACGATTCATTGCAAAGCACCTGCCAGAGGCAGTTGTCACTGCCTCTGTGGTACCACAAGGCACTCAGGCCAGCTCTCCTTCCGAACTTCCACGTCAGGGGAAACTTTCATTTTTATAACTAGCTGTTTTTGTAGACAGTATTTCTTCAGACAAAAGTGTCATCTTCAAAAAAGTACATGTGAAAGGCAAATGTAGATTCATTCACATTTTCTAACATGTCATTATGCACGTTTGCTTTCTAAACTTTGTATTTCCTGACTCAAAGCACTGAGAAAGCCAAGAGGAAAAGGATCAGGTGGGAAAAAATAAGTGTATTTGAGAGGGCCATACAGAAGTGCCACATTAGAGCCCACAGCAGAGCTGAAACATCCCAGCTCCATTACCCCAGCGAGTTCTCAGCACTCAGCTGACTGAATGTAGGAGTTATCCTGTCTTACTCACAACCAGCCCCATCCCAATTATCACAAGTAAACCCAGTAACATTAAAAAAACCAAAACAGACTCACAACAGTGATGAAACAAAACAGAAACGTTAATACCAGACAGACTCTCTAGACTGTCAGTATCCCAAATCTCAGTCCTGATGGCCTGAGCTTTCCTTTCATCCTACTGCTACTTTTAGCTGACATTCGTTTGCAAAATAGGGGAATACCATGCCTGGAGGGCACAAGGGAGGAGGGACAGGATCCTATGTAGATGGGGACGGGCAGCACTAGACTGCCTTAACGGTTCAACTTCCTTTCTGTCACACCAGGCCGGTACTACAAGGCAGGACAGACCACCAGAAGGATGCCAGCAGGGAGACTATTTCATACCAGTCTGAAGCAGAGATGCAGGTGGTGAGCAGGTGACCACCCCCAGCACCCCGTGTTTCTCCTGCCTCAGGTTAGTGCGGGATAGCAGGGGCTGACAGCACCCAGCGCTGCCCGACGCACCGGGGCAAGCGCCGCTGGTTTCCGCACGCTGAGCGGCAGCCCTTGCTGCTGAATACTCCTACAGGAGAAAGAACTGAGAGGATCCAACCACCCTCCCCCGTTCAAGAGTGATAATCCACATCAAAGGAGCTACTTTTGGCACAAAAATCTCTCAAGCAAACAATGTCAAGGCTTCCAGGTGTTGCAATTAATACAAAGAAATCAGTTGCAGACTTGAAACATCTGCCTCAGTGTGAATGGTGGAGCGTGATGCTGGGCATCACCAGGACTGTCCGGTCTTACCTGGCTGCTCAAAGAAACGTTCATTTTTGGCTTCTTGGCTGTTTTAACTTTTTTTCTCTTTATGGAAAGCTCCTGTGCAGCCTAGGAAGCAAGACAGATCAGGTGGATCACTTCAAACCTCCTTGTGTGAGGACGCAAACAGTCACTTAACAGTCTATAGGTTTTGCTTGCCAACTACAAAATCTTTGCTGCAGCAATTAGGTTTGAACGAATAAAATGACTTCCAGTGCCACAGAGATGATCTGGTTTGAACAAAAACACCCAAAGCAACATAAGAAATTAAAAAAAAAAATACTGCATTAAACAGCATCGCTTAAAATTCCAGTCCTTCGCCCAAGCACTCCGCGAACGAGCAAACCCTTAGTCAGCGTAGGCAGGGTCTCTGGGTGGGAGCTCTAGGGACCTGCCTTCAAATACCCACCCTGCCAAAGCCTCCCACAGGGCTGGAGCAAAGCCCCTGCCACTCGTCTGTGACCGGCAGGCAGCTGTGAAAACCGCAGGATACCCAGCTGCTTAGGCTAACGGCACAAAAGAAACGCCTTCCCTTTCCCTTCTCTGAAAGTAAACCCACACGTCACGGAGCACAACCCAGTGACAGCACCATGCGTACTTCCAGGAGCTTCCATACAGTTCTTCTGTCCCCCTGGTGCTCCAGCCCTTTGACCAGTTCCACACAAAAGACATGATTTTCTTATATTTAGCACAACCTCGGACACGTTTTGCACGAAACACTCATCAAAACGATGCCAAACTTACAAATCCCGGGAAGTCATAATCGAGCCCCTTCTCAGCCAGCCTCTTCCGGAGAAGCCTCTCCTTCCGCAGCAGCCGCTTTGTCATCTTTGCCTTCTGAAGGAGCGAGCGTATCTTATTGTACCGCCTGACTGCCGGCTGAGAAGGCTTCCGGAATATTCTGTCACTGTTTTTGAAGAGGTTTTCATGGACCCTTTCAGGAGATACAAACTGACCTGGATCATAAACACATGACAGCGAGTTATAGCAGAGCTGCCCTTCTCACCAAACACTATCCAGTTCTCCTTACAACTCCATCCACCACTGCGGAACACCAAGAGCACAGCATTTTATGAATGCAGAAGACGGAAAGGAACTGAGAAACTCACTAATTTCATTCATCTTTTAATCAAAAAAGCCCCTTATGTCTAACTACACAGACAATGGCTGCAACAGCTACAAACTACAAAGGAACTGTCCTCACAGCAAAGCCCACCGCTCCCCGAGACTTCCTGTCACACGATTACACAACGAGCATTATCAGCCTAGAGGAAAAAAACAGCAGTAGTGACCAAAGGCTGCTGAGGATGTTCTTTACACATAAAGAAAAGGAACAAAAGATCAGCTCCACAGAAGGTCCTTTTGGTAGAAAACTTCATTAAAAACCTTAAGACTCTCCACATGGTCCAAAAAAAATACACACACATAACTATGACATGCCTTTGCACTTCAACTCATACTTACACTTCAGCAGTCTTTCAGAAAACAGGTAGTTGTTCATTGTGTCTGCAACAATCTTAGCCACATCATCGGACTCAAACTCTATAAATCCGTAGCCTTTGCTAGCTCCGGTCTGCAAGCAACGACAGGAAGAAATCTGAAACAACGCTTTGATACCTGAAGAACTAAATTAAAATTATTTTGTGCTTCCAAAGTCATAGCCCGTTCTCAGCAAAACAGAAGTAACTTCATAAAGTCCAGGGAAATAATGAAAAGCACCACACTGAGTTCCAATCTAGTATGACATTATTTGTAAATACATATTTGCGTACGAAACAGACTGCTCACCAATACCTATTTGTTAAAAAAAAACAGCTGCCCTGCGTTGCTGCTGTGCTGTTGTTGTTAGCAACCTCATACAGCAATAGCATAACATGACGACAAACCCAGAAATGAGAAGTTAAATTTATCGAGCACAAAGCACCAAGAAAGCTAAGACAGAGTCTTAGCGACGTTTCCCATTCTACCTTGAATTGGTGTATTCCGGCCAACACTTCTCCCGTACGCCTGTTTACTGATGGAAAAAGCCGGGCTGCACTAACTGCGGCTGACACCGCCCATTGCCGCCCAGAGGCAATGCCCCGCAGGTTGCCCCCGTTTTGGAAGTATTCTTTTTAAGCCAGGCCGCTGAGCACGGTGCCCCCCTCTGCCCACTCACGGAACTGCAAGCTTCCCGCGATGTGCGCGCCCTGGGCGGAGCACCGTGCCGGCAGGCGGCACCGACACACGGCGCCGCTGCAGAAGCCGCCGGGAGGAGCTGGCTCTGCCGCGCCCCGGCCGGCAGCGGGCGCAGGGAAGGAGCCTCAGAGATTCCGAGGGACTGCGGGGCCCGGCCTGAGGCAGGCGGCTGCGGGCGCACGGCCGCGTCCCGGGCACGGCAGGAGCAGCAGCAGCCGGGAGGCGAAGGGGGAAGGTCGGCAGCGGCCCAGTCCCGCAGCCGGGGGCACCGGCGGCCGGTGCTTTACCTTCTTACTCCTCGAGAGCCGCAGCCGCGTCACCGTCCCGAACTGCTCGAAGTACTCGTAGATCTGCGGCTCGCAGAGCCCCCGCGGGAGGTGCCCCACGTACACCACGCCCGGCGTCAGCTCCTCCTGCGGGGCACACAGCAGCCGCGTCAGGCCGGGCCGGGCCGGGCTGGGCCACCTCTGGCCACCCCCGCCCCGCCCCGCCGCAGGGCCCCGCTCACCTTGGCCGCCCGCTTGTTGCGGACCCGCTGCACCTTCTGCTGCAACTCGCGCTGCAGCCGCGGCTCCAAGGCCAGGAACGACGACGCCGGTGCGGGCACCTCCGCCGACCCGGCCTCAGCCGCCGCCGCCGCCATGCTGCACTCGCCGCCGCCGGAAGCGCGTCACCCCCCTCACACGCGGTGGCGCGCGGCGGCAAGGGCGCGCAGGCGCAGTACAGCGGGGCGCTGTCTCCTAGCAACGGGGCACGGCGCTGCCACCGCCACCCGCCCGCGCGACGTCGCGTCGCAACGCGGCGCCGTCCCCAGACCGCGGGACCCCCGCTCTGGGCCCAGCCCCGCCGCCCCGGGAGGCGGCCCTGGGACACGGACGCTCCCGCGGGCACCCTCCCGCGCCGCCGTCTCTTGGCTCCTGCGGCCGCTCAGGCGCGGCGCGGGGCAGGCCGGCGCGGCGCGGTCAGGCAGTGCGCGGGGCAGCCGCCGCGCCGGGGGCGCAGAAGGCCCTCTGCGGGCGCGGGAGGCCCCAGAGGCGGGAGGCGGCGGAAGGCACCATGTCGGTGAGCGACATGTTCATCGCGCTGCAGGGCGTCCTCACCGCCGACCAGGACATCCGCGAGGTGGGCGCGGGGCCGGGCGGGCGGGGGACCGGGACCGGGCGGGGGGCGGCGGCTGCGGCGGCCTCTCCTGACGCGCCCTGTGCCCGCAGGAGATCCGGAAGGTGGTGCAGGCGCTGGAGCAGACGGCCCGGGAGATCCTCACGCTGCTGCAGGGCGTGCACCAGGGAGCCGGCTTCCAGGACAGTGAGTCCCTCACGGCCGCCTGCAGCCGGCGGTAGCGCCTTCCCCAGGGGAGCGGGGAAGAGCCTTTGGGGCGGGGGGGGGAAAGTACCCCCCGGGGTACACGGGCCTCTCTGTCACGGGCCCCCTTTTGCCCAGTTCCAGTCGCCCGTGGGCGCTGCTGAGGGGTCCTGCGTGGGCTTCTCGGAGGCTGCTGGTGGTGGGGGGAGAGCACCCTGGGAGGTTTCAAGCCAGATACGTAGAAAAGCTGCTGTCCGTCCTCAGGCAACACCCTTCTCTCCCTTTCTCCCCTCCCCGGGCTGGTGTTTCCCTGTCTCGGTGCAGAAGAGCCTGTTCTTTTTACAGGTGTTCACTTTCTGGCTTGTCACATTGGGTTACAGGTTTCCCACTAAGTGACACACTTGTAGATTTTCATATTCTGCGAACTTTACCATCACCTCTTTGCATCTGTATCTTCCTCACCTCTTCGCCCCACCCCCAGAAAGCTGTGATCCTTAACACCTTGAGGGGTCTTCAGGATGGTGCGGGAAGGGAGGAACTTTGGTTAGTGCGAGAGTGCCTGCGTGTGTGTATATAAAATCTGCTTAACATTGCAGAATATAAAGGGAATTTACAGGGGCTGATAAAGCAGGAGCTGTCCTTGATGTATGCTTGAGTGGCAACTGCGATTGTTCTGCTCTTTTTGAGGTTTGGGTTGTAGCTAACCTGGTTCCTTGCTGTCAGTCTCAATTTGTTTAATACATTTGACATAACGTGTCTGGGCCAGCCCGTTTCCTTCAGGGCATGAGAACAGCACTACAGACCCAGATGTC
The DNA here is from genome assembly GCF_034619465.1 of Leptosomus discolor. Lineage (NCBI taxonomy): Eukaryota > Metazoa > Chordata > Aves > Leptosomiformes > Leptosomidae > Leptosomus > Leptosomus discolor. The sequence continues at coordinate 13,419,487 of NC_141395.1, read as the reverse complement.
AAATGTGCTCTTTCTGCTTTGCCATCCCCCTTTTTAGACTTACTGGTGGAACTACTGGAATAATCAATTTTTTCCCCTTATATATGTGACTTAAAAGGTATTTTTTCAAGTCGATTAATATCTCCTGAGAAGAAGCAACCATTATGACTAACTTGGAAACTCCTGAGAGGCATTTGGGGAGACCTCTGTCAGGCTACTCTCTGAAGGTGACTAGAAAAAGCAACCTCACCAGGTGCTGGTTTCTTCACCTGCGGAGCTGGACGGTGGTTATCAGCCTGAGGACATTCACCACATGCTGGAGCTGGAGGCCTGGGGTTTCTCTGGCCTCCCAGAGGGACGGGTTTAGCAACATGCAACACCTGAGGTGTGACCTCTGCTGGCAAGTGCAGCTTCCACCTACTTGGGAAATCTGGCAGTGCTAAAAATTAGAACTGCTAATTGGTTGGTTTACACAAGCATGCACCCGTTTTTCTAAGCTGAGTAAACCCGTGGATGTTGTGACAGTTGTTTTGCGTGGGTATCGACTTCAGGGGTTGCTTTCCAGCATTTAATAGTAGAGGCCTGTGTCTGGCGAAGTGTATTTTTACTTGATTTTTAATTCTGGGAGAGGGCTGGTCCTGGAACTTGCAGAGTCTGAGAAGAGATTTGGAATAGTTTAAGTAAAATAAATAAATAAATAAATAAATAAGCTCATCTTATAATTCTCATAATACCGAAGATAATGAATACATGCTTGATAGGTTAGGAGTTAACTCATGGTGATAGACCTGTCAGCTTGTCGTCAATTACAAGGATAATAAAGTCAGTCACTAGCATTTAGATTAATAAAGGTTTACAGCAGAATAACATAATGCCAATTAACAGAAGGATTGTTAGGGGGATTGATAGCACTTGTCAGATGTCACGTGTTTACACTACAGTGTTATCTGGTAATGGTTGTAGTTCTGTGGTGCAGGGCTTGCTACAGCAGCTCCTCGTTTGAGTCGGTGCCACACTTTGCTGAGAAACTAGAATGGCTCTTCCATAGTAGATTAAAAAGGGATAAATGATGACTCTTGTAACTATGAAAGAGGATTATTCACTGCAACAGAGGGCAGGCTAGACTGTGTAGCATCAAGATTTTTTTAGCCTTATACTTGCTCATTCCAAGATGTAAGAAAAACTATTAACACTATTACTAAACTATATTGAACTATAAAAGTATTCAATTATAAATAAACTATGAACTAATTAGTAAAAAGGCAAAAATACTGTTAAATAGTGCAGGTTCACAGGCGACAGTAACTAACGGTGCCTGGTGGCCGCAGCTGTCTTGCCGCGGGAGGCTGGAGCTGGTGGGGCTGCCCAGGGACGCTGCGCTGCTGCTCGTGCCCCCGCCCCTGCGCCAGCCGAAGCGGGGGACGACTCCCCGGCAGCCAGCCTGCTGGTTGATCCTCTGTCATTATTCTTGCATCATCAGTGGAGGTAGAGTGATGAAAGCTCGGGGAGACAGCAGAGAGCCAGGGAAGGCGGGGAAAGGATTTGCACCGGGCTGAGCAATCCGTGCTGCCAAGGAGGCGGGTGAGGGGTGGCCTGAGCTCTGGCAGCAGAACGGCGGGGTCGCCGGGAGCTCGGTGGAGGGCAGTTCCCTGTACCAGTCGGTGGTGGTTAAACTGTTCCCTTGCACAATGCCTTTCCTCTTTTCTCCGGGGACTTCAAATACCTCTTGGCTAAACGTGGAGTTTTCATCGCCCCTCTCTTGCTGGGGGCAGCCACCTGCCCAGGGACAGCAGCCGTTTCGCAGCGCCGGCTTCTCTGCGGTCCCTCTGGGCACCGAGCACGAGACGATGCTCAGCTGCGGGACGCGCACTTCAGCTGCAGCCTTTGTTCAGCTGGGGGGCAGGGAAGGAAAACCAGCGGAGCCTCAGGCTGGCAGCCTCCGGAGCAGGGTTAGAGGATCCCTCTGGCAGCTCCCTCTGCTCCCTGCCCCAAACAGAGCACACGGACTGCTCAGGAGGCTGTTGAGGACAGCGTGTGCTGCAGCCTGCTGTTAGCTGCCGTGGGGCTGAGTGACAGGGAGGGTCTCTGAAGGCGGAAAGCCAGCTTAGTACGTGTTTGTTCGTGAAGCACATCGTGTAGTTTGGCACAACATCCGCGGTGATAATGCAAGGATGCACGAGGGTAGTTTGAAGTTGGGAGGTTTTGTGTGTACCGCTGGGCGCTGTTGTCTGAAACTTTACAGTAAAGGTTGTTTATTTTTGTCACAGGTTCCTTTGGCAGAAGCCAAACTGTGAATTTATGCCTTGCTCTATCCCCAGCCATCACGTGACAGCTTACACGACTGAGGCAGAGACCGTAGTTTGAGGATGGTGTTCAAAGGGCAGCTGTCAGTGAGCTTCACACATTTCCGTCATTCTGACTGCCACACGGAGCACTTTTACCTTCTGCTTCCTCAAGCTTTTATTTTCAAGTGCTCCTTTTTTTTTTTATGTGGAATTGATGTTTTATTAATTGAAAGAAGTTTTGAAATACACTTAAGTGACTCCTGTTAGGGTTTTTTTGATAAAAATCATCACAGCTTTCAGATTTAGCTTCTGTGGATCTTGTTTAACTAATCCTAGCTTCTGTACATCAAGATGCAGGACAGCCTGTCAGGTTGATCTTCTGCCTGCCTTGGGTGGCGACCAGGATTTCTGAGAAGGCTGCAGTTAAGATGTGCTGGTTTGATTAGTTCTGTTGGGCCCTTGTACTGCAGGTGCCGAGGGGCTGTGACTCGTGGGGGGTGGCAGCGGGTGGTACGTAACCACGAGACCATTTCCCTGCAGAGGTATGACATACCTTGGGCAGGCTGAAACCCAGCGCCTTCAGAGGCATCGCTTGAGAGCAGGAAATGCAGTTTCCTGACGGGATGTTGCACCCCATCTAAGCTAACTCTGATCGATAAGAAAAAAATATTATAAGGTTTTAAAATGGAGAAAGAAGAGTTGCTTTTCCTTTGACTGTACGAGGCGTTTGGCAGCGCTGCTTGCTGTGGGTGGGTTCTTTGGGGCCAGCTGCTGTGCGCAGTGCTGTTCTGTTGCTTGTGGTCTGGTTGCTGCTGGGGTTTTTTTTCTAAACCGCTGCCTTGGAGCACTCTCCAGAACATCTTGTTTCTCTCTCTGTCCAACCCAACCGGCCGCCCCTGTCTCTTACTCTGTCCACACGGCTAAAACTAAAAAGGTCCCGTTACCAGCTCACCCTGACCTCTGCTGCGCCCTTCCTCCTGCAGTGCCACCCGCAGCCCTGCCGCTCCAGAGCGCTGCTGCGTGGGTGGGCTTGTACCACGGGCCTTTAACCGCCTCGCTGCTCTTGCGGGCTCCCTCCCTTGCCCCCAGTGCCTCAAGCCATCGTCTCGGCTCGTCTGCGTTTACAGGCCCTCGAACAAAATTGCCCCTCCACTACCTCAGACGCTCGACACCTTTTCAGCTTTTCCCCACCCCTACTCATCAGCTCTCCAGCGTCCCTTGTTTGTCGCCCTGCTCAGCGCGTCACCAGGCTCCTCGGCTGTAGGTTCATTGCACAAACACTACCTCGACTGTGTTCCTCCTTTCCTGCCCCTGTCCCTTTGTATCCCCCGCTGCCTCTCGGGCTGTAGGCTCTGTGACCTTTCCTGTGTTTTCTTCCATCAGTGTCCATCGCAGAATGGGTTCTTCATCCAGGACACAAGTCTTACAGCAGCAGTAATTAGTCGTTATTAGCAGTGATTGTTAAATAACATGGGGGCATCTTGGCTCAAGTTCGAAACTAAGGACTAGAGCAGATTAGACAGCCTAGAACTCGGCAGTATTTCTCCTCTGCCGCTGTGACTCGTGGTGCGGCAGTGAGTATTTGATCTGGATGTCAGCAGACTATCTGGGACCACAAAGGAGCACAAATAGCGCTGTCTACACTAGAAAACTCTGTGTTTACAAACCCCTGTTCTCTGTCAAGTGCTGAATGTTGTGCTGTTTCTTTTTCAGTACCAAAGAAATGTCAGAAGGCTCGTGAACACTTCGGTACAGTGAGAACACAGCTGGAATCTCTGAAGACCAAGTTTCCCACCGATCAGTATTACAGGTGTGCAGGATCACGCACAGCGACATGTGGATATGGGGATTGCCTGGGCGTATCTGGCGTCGGTACTTGGGAAGAATGATTTAAAGGTTTATGGGCCGAACGCTTCTTTCTCTTTGAAAAGTAAATCATAGCAAGAGGGGGGCCAAGTTTTTATCGGCATAGATAAACGCTTTTACTCAAATGCTCTGTTTATAACTTTTCACTACAAATATCCAGTATTTAATTCTTTCTCTCGAAACTTTTTTTAAAAAAGAAAAGGGAAAGTGTAAGAAATTGATGTTCTATTGGAGCTGCCCTTGTTTCTGGGAGCAGAGCATTTGCTGCTCCATTAATCTCAGTTGTTAGGTCGGGGCATTGCTGAAAACAGAGCTCTAATCTGTCACGAAGCGGCTGTTTGACACTGCAGGTACTCAGCAAAGTTGTCACCGCTGTGTTTTGGTGCTGCCAGAAGGGGACAGTGTCTAGCAAGAACATTTCAAAGAACAAAACACTTGTCAGCTCAGATCTGCCGAGGGAGGATGGGAGGGAAAGCCCTGGTTGTCTTGTGGGCACAAGGACAACCTGAAAAGCTCCGTGAACTGGGTTGGTGTGTGAGAGGCGCGAGCAGAGGCTAGTGCCCAGCGTAATATCCTGGGGGTGAAGTTCTGGAGTACCAAGGGGGAGGACTTTAAGCTGGTGTCATTTTGATAAGCCAAAAATATTGCAAAGTGCTATGTGTAAAGGTGGAAAACATAATGTATAGATAAGGCATGCTTGCTGCCTAACTCCAGTAATGGCGTGACTCATTTATACCTTGACTTTGTGTTTTCTTGAACAGATTTCATGAGCACTGGAGGTTTGTGCTTCAGCGGTTGGTGTTTCTGGCAGCATTTGTAGTCTACTTGGAGTCAGAAATGTTAGTGACCCGAGAAGCTGTTGCAGAAATACTTGGGAGTAAGTTAATGTTGTAACTGAAGAGAAAAAGCTTGTGACAATTTTAGATGTTGTAGCTTTCTGAGGTACAGGAACATAGCAGAACTTCATTTCTTCCCAAGAAATAGGTTCCAAAATTTATCTGGTATTTGATTTCATTATATAAACAACAGATTCTTTTAGGAGAGGGAAATCAGCAAACCTAATGTGAACAAAAGTATTTATTCATTAGTAAGTTTTTCATCAATGAAGATTATTCGTTCAAATTGCATAAATCTACCAAAAGAATAATACAAAGCTGACAGCTTACTTTTCTCACTTTTTGCTTTTGGTGTGTAAAAGGTGTGGCAAAAAGATTAAATTCTTGTGCTGTAAGACAATTGTGTCCTCTTGGAGCAAAGGATTTGAAAAAAAAAATCAGGAAAATATTTTTCTAAAAGATGACTACAGCTCCCTCTCCTGCATGTTCATGTAAATCGAGTTATTCTGTTGGATCAATTATAACCTGTTGCACGTCCAGTTGAGATGCTAAATCAAAACTTGGAGAAGAGGCAGTAATTGTATCGCGTACAGGAAAAGGCTGACTTTTATTTTGTTATAATATTTCATAAATTTGATATTTCAAATTAGCTCCAGTAACCAAATGCAATTTCAAGTCGCTGGTTTGCTGACATTCAGTACCACCTGACTGCCGCTCTGTTCTTCATCTTAGTTGAAGCTGATCGGGAGCGGGGCTTTCACCTGGACATCGAAGACTATCTTTCTGGGGTGTTAACTCTGGCCAGTGAGCTGGTAAGGAGGATATTCATGTATATGTTTGGATTGAAACTGACCTGAAAAAAAAAAAAAGTGACATGTTTTCTCGGTTTCCCAAGTTGTTCCTGAAGTTACGGTACACAACACCTTGATCACTTGTAGCAAACCGCCTCTCTGTATGCCAGAGTTGTTCCTCACTGATGTTTTAAGGTTTAAACTAGTCACTTGATTGAAAATCCAGGATTATCGTCAAGAAAAAGGTAGATCTAAGTATAAACAATGTGACTGCCTGAAAGAAAACTGCTTCATTTAGTGAAGTAAATGGTGGGAACAGTGACGTGGTTTGGGTGGGTTCCTCTGCTGATGTCCTCCCGTGCGTCTCCCTCTCGTAGGCCAGGCTGGCAGTGAACAGCGTCACGGCTGGTGACTATTCTCGCCCTCTCCGCATCTCAACTTTCATCAACGAGCTGGATTCCGGCTTCCGTCTCCTCAACCTGAAGAACGACTCCCTGAGGAAACGTTACGATGGCCTGAAATACGATGTCAAGAAAATTGAGGAAGTGGTTTATGACCTGTCGATCAGAGGACTCAATAAGGAGGCAACAGTTGGTGCGGGTGGGGAGAAGTGAAGGCTGCTCATTTTTACAGCATCATCGATTACCTCAGATGGTTGCCAATTTAGGAAGCATGCTAGCGAGGCCTTCCTACAGTAGTTTAGAAGAACTGCAGCTGAAAGCTGCTCTCTATTTTCTTACAAAAAGTGTAGTACGGGTGTTAGATCTCAAAATGTTTTGTAAAATCACGTCTAAGTTAGGGCAGGAGGCTCTCTGTTTCCAGTGGAATCCCTCTGTCACAACACACGGTGCCGTTGTGCGCACAGCAGCCGCAGCAGTCCGTAACCCACGAGCTGAAATTCTCACTAGTGCTGTGGTGCCGCCCCACTGCCCTGGCAGTGCCGCGCTTCAGCTGTCTCTGCTCACGCGCCCTTAAGGACGGGTGTGCAGCGCGCAGCTCAGGGCAGATCCATGCCGTGCTGTAGAACACACAGTGTGTACATACCCATACGTTTTTTAAGGCACTGATTTTTTTTCTTTTGCCTTTTTGTTTCTTAATTTTTCACCTATGTCAGTAAGTTGAACACATTTGCATAACTGTTTATTAACCAGATCTTTTTTAATGGCTTCTGTTAATGTATCCCCCCCCCCCTTAATTGAGAAATTAGCGACCCTATTCCAAAGCGTTTCTTCATTGGAACTGGTGTATCACACCCAGGCACATCTGTCTCTCATTTTTCCCTTTCCTCCAAGATTTCTGTTGCCAGGGAGAGCAAGGTTTTCTCAAATATCTGCTTTGGCTGGCTGGTATTTGTTTTATTGACATGAGTAAATGCTGAGTTTTAATGTGATCATTTGCCTCGAGAACTTGGTGTAACCAATTCTTACCTTTTTTAACCACCCAGGTTTCCGAATAGAGAAGTGTTAACTGATGAACTGCAGGTAGCGTCTGAGTTTTAACAACCTGCGTGGGCCACAACTGTACCTGTGTCCTGGGATTAAAAAACCAAACACACCAAAACTGTAGTTCATGTAGTAAAATGTTTGTGTCTTCAGAAAAGGGGAGAATACTAGTTTCAGATACTTTGCATGCAAGATGTTTGCAAACACCAACAGCCTCTCTCATTTGTGTAAATGACAGGCTCGTAGCTCCCAGTGTGTTTGATCTCTTGTCCTGACCGACTTTGAGTTTTGCCATTCTCCTACTTCTGGCGGTGCAGGAGGGTTAAGGAGAAAAACTGACTTCTTTAGGAGGAGGAATATTTCCAGAGGATGAACGTGAACAGTCAAGTTTGTGTGGGGTTTGTTAGTGTTACCTTTTGTTAGCAAAGATTTACCACTGTTTCAGTTAGAATTTTGTTTTGTCTATTGGAAGAAAATGGTTTCTTGGTTATTTTGGCCAATAAAAGCTGTTCTTTGATTTTGGCCATTTGGTAACTCTGACTTTTATCTGATTATCTGTTGTCACTTGCTTCCCTTCCTGGGACCCTGCTCTGAAATACTGTAATGTAAGCTGAGCCTCCAGCTGTACTTGGACAACAGCAGAATGCCTCACTTTGGCTGTACGCTGTTCGGTGGCACACTTACCCGCTGGCGAGTGGAGTCAAGCTGCAAACAGATTTTTTTCTAAATTTATTTTTAATTGTGACCTGTTTCACCAAGTAAAAGAGGAGGGGTATGGAGGAGTTTATCGTTACCAAATCCAGGATGTTCCGAGGTTCATCTTCAGAGCCTCTCATCATCTTTCATGTTTGTCCTCATCCTTTCTGTCTTGTGTCACACACCATGGGGAGATGGCAATACCCTTCTCTCACCGCTGAAGAAAATGAGGGTGTAACTTCCCGAGCCCCAGGGGGAGAAGACCAGCTTTCAAAGTAGTTCTTCGTTCTTGCCCTCTGCCGCTGCCTGCTGCTTTCTCGCTTTAACCCTGTGGAGGTGGGAGGAAGGAAGGAGCTTAAGCCAGTCCTACTGCCAAAACCAGACTTGTGAAACAACACCCTAAGGCTGAGACAGCCGCGCAGACCAAGGTCTCGCAGGAAGCGCGTGGGAGCAGGGGAATTACAGAAAGGTTTCCTGCGCGTCAGTCTGGTGTCTCTCGGGCTGGAGGACTCCTGGCACGCGGGGCTGGGACCTGAGGCCACGTGGCGGGGCAGGTTTCTGGTTGCAGGGCAGGCGTTCGTGAAGGCTTGGCGCTGGCTTGTGTCCCAGCTGCTCCGCTTGCATTTGGTTGCACAACAGGTCTGCTTCCTGACCGGGGATCCCATCTGCCTAACGCAGCTTTTGAGGAGGTCCTAGGTCTGCCAGCTCTTGCATCTCACCTGGTCTCCAAGAGCTGGTGGAGACGCAACAGCGCTGTGCCGGAGGTGTAGATACTGTGGGAGGGACAACTGGAAGAGCAGGTCCCTTGGGGCTTACAACGTCTGCAAGGGGTGGGATCCTTCTGTCTAAGGCTCTGTGAGGTACCTGAGGAAGAGACGCTCCAGCGTTGTGTTCCTGGAGGGTGTTTAGCAAACACCTCGTTCTTTCCTGTTCCTAGGTTTTGGGGGAGCCCAGCATCTTCCTCTGGAAAAGCATCATTTGCAAGAGCCGGGCTGCGTAGAGCATTCCCAAGCCAGGTCTGGGGAAGGGAAAACAAAATGGCAAACTTTCTCTGTAGGCTGCAGCAGGGAGAGCCGGGGATGTGCTTTTTGTAGCTTCCTGGGCGCAGAGGTGGCCTGTAGGACCTCGTGGCCTTGGCTGTGAATCTGCACATCCCTGTGGTCCTAATGAGAAGTTGTGTTTCTGTCCCAGAGCTGGGAGGAGAGGGAAGAAGGGAAAACTGAGAAGGACTTGAGTAGGGCGTCTCTCTTCTCTGACCCTTCCCTTTCCCAGGGTAACAGGAGCAGGTTAACCAGTGGGGAATGGCAGTGAGGGACAGAGCTCTGAGGACTGCAGAACCCTGATGGCTGATGATGAATCAGATGCACTCGAACGCTGAACAAATAACTCCTGTTGGTACTGAATGGACTGGGCAGCGCGGGCTGGCAGCTGGGAGGGGAGTGAGTCAGCGCAGGAGCACTGGAGAGTCTGACTCAACAGCCAGCACGGCTATTCTCTGAGCCACTTCAGCCTGAAGTGTGTTCCAGGAAGCGCTCTTCAATCATCTTTGTATTTGCGCATTGGTTGGGGTGGTTTTTTCCCCATCTTGACGTCATCTCTGTGGGTTTTCTTTATTTCAGTAAAAAGGGCACTTAACTAGTTGATTAACTGCTCTTTATTTATGGCACCGCCTGTTCAACCCCTGCAGATCAATGGAAGTGCTGACCTGAAACCGTTTGGGAAACAGGGGCGAACAGAGCTCCGTGGCACAGGATGCAGGGTAGACCTTGGTGCTGGCTGTGGAACTGGGCTCGGTCTGCTGGGATTGATTAACTGCAGCCAGAGTCCAGCCACCTCTTTAAACTGGCACTTGCTAAAGGACACATTATCACCTTCAGACTGCCCTTTTCTGGTGCCAGCACACGTCTTTGTGCAGTGAACTGGATCAAGGAATGGACCTAGCTAAAACATTTCGTTTTCAGCAGTGTTTGCTCCCAGTCTGGTTCACCACGCAGTCCCACACACACTGCACCAGTGTGTGGAGGGAGGCTTCCTCCTCTCTGTGCGGTGCCAGCTTTAAGTGTTCACTGAGGTGTAACACTACGTGGTAAATGGCCCAATTTTTTTCTTGCAGTAATTGAGCTGCTTCCCCTTCTGTTAGAATTGCCAAGGATTTTCTCTTTGGGTAAATAATTTGCCTTCATTTTACTGCAAAGTGATGACTTCTGTGCTACAGAGCCTCACTCACGTTTTTCAGCCAGTGTGGTCATTGCACACCAAGGCAATTAAGCAGAGCAGAAAGTGAACATGGATGACTCCTGGGGTCTGTGCGTGGATACTGACGCGTTACTCATCAGCAGTCCATCTTCCCTCATTAAAGCACTGTCTGTTGCTGGATGCTGCGGTGCAACTGTACTAAAGCGTGTGTAGGGGCTGTTCAGAGAGCCTCCTGCCTGCTGAATTAATGAAGTGTCATTAAACAAGTGTTTGATTTTGAATGAAATAGTCCTTTAAAGTATACATCTCCTGCACGTGTGCTGTGGGTCAGGCATGTAATCCTTGAGGATGGGTTACCTCCTTGCAGGCTTCTCTGCCTGTTTATTGTCACTTCAAACCGTGGCACTTCTGGCTTGCCCTGGTGAGCTGTCGCTGGAGGATTGCCTAAGGGGAAAATGGCTGTCCTAAAACCAGCCCTTTATTGAAAGAAGGGGGAATACACTCCTTGTCTGAATGCTTCTTCATCTGCACGTTCACCCTGTGAGTGTACAAACATTTAACCTGCTTCTGTTGGAGAAACTGTAAGAGCCTGAGCCCTGCAAGAGCGCTGTCTGCTTCCCCAGGAAGCCTGCTGGCTCCCATCCCGGTAGGGAGGGCTGTCTGGCTGCCTCTGGGTCTGCACTGGGGCCCTGTGCAGCTCTCACAGGCTTCAGTGAAGTCTGACAACTACCACAGCCTGTTGGAGACTTCAGCAGGGACTGCAGACAGCCTAAAGGGAAGAAAAAGCCTGAGATTTCAGCCCCTCAGAAATGGTCCAGGGCTATAAACGCCTTGTGCTCTTCATGTGTTTTGGCTATCCCAGGCATCAGTCGTGGGATCTGCACTGTGACTCTCTTGTGACCTGCAGGCTTCCCGCTCTCATCTGCCAGCCCTCCCCACATCACCCACTGACGTTTGGTGCAGGTCCTCCCCAGGATGTGACTCCGGCACTGCGAGGGTGGTTCCTGCACTAGGAGGGAAGGGTTCAAAACCACCCGGGGCTCCACTGACAGGAAGGGTTCCTTTGCCTGCCCCTACGCAGGGCACCTTCCCTGGGAGGGCTGTTTGCAGTCTGGGTCTTCTCACCTGCAGCTGAGATCATTTCTCAGGGATGCAAAGCCTGCACTGGTGGAGATGGCACTGGGGCAGGATTTGAGCTGAAGAGTTGCAAATTATCATTACATTCATCCCTGCTAATGGATCTAGGGCCTAATGCCAGCTTTTCAACTTTTTCCAGCTGTGGAAACTGCTCCCAGTCAAGCCAAGTCTGGGCAGAGACCAGTGCTGGAGGATGCCCTGCCTGTGTTCCCATTCCTTGTTAAGTTCCCTCAGGGGACCAGCTCCAGTTTCCTGAGGAGATGTCTTCTTTTCTAATGAGTGCCCTTGGGGCTTGCCTGGAGTTTTTGGACTGTGCAGTGTTACTTGTCAAAACTTTGATTTTTCTTTTTTTTCCCAATTGCTTGTACCCGTCACCAGTCATAGTGAAATTCTGCAGCAGCCCCTGTGAGAAACAGGCAGTTCCTTTGCCTGATCAGTAACTTTTTGCTCTGTCATACTGCACTGTAGTGACAGAAGGTCACTCAACGGTGACAGTGAGATCTTTGAGTATTTACCTGATCTCTGGCAGGAGGGCAGCTTCCTCCACTGCTATTGGTTCCAGTTTTTTCCAATTTCATGTCAGAGAACATCAGCCTAATTCCAGCTGAATCTCACCTGGTTCATTTAAGAGGAGACACTGCTGACACCATGAAACAAGTTACTACAGCTGCCTCATCCATGTGCCCTGAAGGGGCATCTTTGACACGGTGCTAGAAGATTTGAATTATCTTCCCTTTGAGCATGTCAGGGACAAGAGCAAGAGTGCAAGAGTCACCAGAATCTCCTGCTGGAGTCTGTCTTCCTGGGTCTTTAGCTCTATAATGTATTCACGTGCATTGAATGACTGAAGCTCCCCAAAGCAGCAGATCTGAGATGATCTTGGAGCTTTTCTTCAGAATTTGGGATGTGCTGAGGTCAATCTCTCAGTCTCCAATGACAGCTGCAATAGTGTCTTGCTGCCAGACCAAAGCTGATGCTCCCTTTCAGATGTGTTCTTGATCATATGGCAGAGATCGACGCTGAACGCCCCTTCCCCATCCTCACTTCTGTCGAGGACAACCAGGGATGTGCAAGAACACCATAAAAGAGAAGACATCTGTTCACTAAAGCAGAAGCCTCTGCCCTCTAAAGTATTTGCACTTCATCTCCCCATGTTTTTTTCAGCCTTCCCCACCCAGGCTGCTGACTCTTAAAGTAGCTGTTCCTTCTTTTCTTGGGACCTGATCTCACAGGGGGCTCTCAATCCAGTGTTTTGCCTTCTGAGCTCAGAGCTACATGGACTCTATGATAAAGACTGCCTTTTGTTGTTGTTGTTTTCCTCGTAAATGACCAGTAAGACTCATCCTAAATTCTTGTTAACGGTCATTTATAAGTTCTGATAAATCAAGGGAGTAATCGACTTTTTTCCCCTAATGTGGTACATCCAGAGAGGTCTGCTTGTACTAGCCGGGTAAGTTCAGTGGGCAGAAGTCTTGAAAAATAATCTTAGTATTGTCAGTCGTGACAATGAGAGGCATAAAAATAATACAGAGCCCTAGGACGGCCAGTTTGGAACAAATAATTGCTTTCTTGGCTTGCAGACAACCCTGTTCCCAAGCACCCTGGGTTATAATAGCATTTTGTCAGGTTTGTTAATCAGAAATGGAAAAATACAGCACAGCTAATCTCCAGGGCTGCCGAGTTAAGATGTGTACATGTGATACTGAAAGACCTGGACCTTCCCAGGAGTGGGATCATCCAGTTCAGAAAGGTGCCTGAGGATTATGGAAACCTACTGCCGACACTCCTCACCCTTCCTGTGCCGGCTCACCCCACAGCACGAGCTGTCACTCTGTGCTCGTGTGCTCTTTCAGCACCTGTAATTTAAAGGCAGGCAAGCAGCTGAGTACACACCGGAGACATAAAAGACAAACGACATTGGAAGCACAACCTCTGTCTAGTTTGACAGGTTCAACAATCGGGCTGTTGCTTCCCGTAGCATGCTGTCCCAGATCAAAGCGCTTGTACTGTTCCCTGGCCCCAGGTTTTTTTGGACAGGGCTACAGCACCAAGTACACGTCCTCATAACTCAACACCCAGCAATTATTTATGGACCTTCTTTTGGGGAGAGTTTGCCTGGTTCAGAGGAAATGGGCCATGATTACTAGGAGGCTGGCAGGCAGGTGTTTCCTGTGATACCTAGAAAAAGCCTGAATCTGACAAATTGAACAATCACTCAAACGCAAGATTGATGCTAAATATCAGACCTTTTACATGTACTTATTGTTCTCTAACCCTTTTGAACAGCTAGGGTGACTGAAGGTATCTTGATTTAAAGATACGACTGTACAAACAGTCCGTGGCTGGTTTTGAGCGTGAATTGGTGTGGAGAAAATCACTGTGCTGGAAAGTAATTGAAAACTTGCCAGAAAGCAGCAGCTTTCTGTGGCTGTGAAAGCCACTCACTGTTTGGATAAGTTAAGCTATTAGGCTTACTGTACTTATGCCTTCCCTGATCAAAACTGCCACTGGAGGGAATGAAGAGAAGGTGGCTGCGCCATTTTGATCTTGGGAGAGAAAACAAAGGTACGACAAGCTGTTGCTTTTCGCATGTTCAGTGAAGAGGGCGGGAAGGCTCATAGATGCAGATCTGTCACGACAGCGTGAGAGAAACCTTCCTCCAGCAGCTGCTCTGCTTAGGCATCCAACTATTTGAAAAACAAACAACAAACTAAAGGCAATGCCTTGTGCCCTTCACTGGCTGTTCAGTGCGTATTTTGGGGGGACAAACAATTTATTGTCTAACGACTAGAAACAGCTGGAGGGAATTCCACCTCACCTGAGGGAGGCAGGCTGCTGCCCCGACAAGCGCTTTGGCCAGCTATCGCTCGCTACAGCGCCCAGCTGTGTGCTGCCACCCTCAGCGTCTCGGGTATGTGTGTGTAAAGCCTCCACGTGACGCAAAGCCTCCCATCTCCTCAAGGACAAAATGAAGCGCTAAAACGCTGGATGGTGCAGATGAAGAAAAAATACGGCCAGTACGTACATGTCTCACTGCTGGCGTGTGCTCGGTGCCCGGAGCAGTGTAACAAGCCCTGGGCAGCTGTGGCGGGAGGACAAAGCACTGGGTACGGTCTGGAGGCCTGCTCAGGTGTTGGGTCAGTGGTGACTTACAAGATTAGGGCTACCTACATGAAGGTAGCCTCTGTCTGCCTTCGTTTGTGTGCTCGCTGATGCTGGTTGATCTCTGGAGAAATACACAAATATGCTTCCTTGTGTGAATCCTCCCGTAAAATAAATGCCTGTAACAGAAATATTTTGTTGGGAGTGAATAGTACTGATTGGCTTTGTCTTTACCCTGGGGTCTGAAAGAACATTTACAGGCTGTCCTCCAAGATCCACCAAAATTCAGGCTCTTAATTTAGCCCCTAGGGCTGTAATCTGGCCTTTGCTGTGTAAGTCACAGCGTGACATTTTCCTGATCTTGTAATCGCAAGGCCACGGTCAGTGCTAATGTCAGGCTGGAAAGGTTAAACCCTGTTTGCCTTTTTACCATTGTTCAGCTTCGAGTCATTTCCCTGCTGTGGAGCTGAGAGAGGCTGGACCTTAGTGGGGAGCACTCTGTGGCCTCAGTTTCGTCTCTCACGTCTGGTGCACTGGGGCCTGACCTGCCCAGGCAGGACTGCGGCCAGAGCATAAGACTTTGTGCCAGTCTATTGTTGTCTAGCAATGATTAAGGTAGCAGGCTTGTACCGCTCTCAGTAGGAGTAGCCCCTGAATCCTGCTCAGGGGATCCAAAGAACAGACGTAGGCACATTGTTCACCTGAATGCCACCCACACTAAATGAAATATCTGCTCCAGAAAACAAGTATTTAAAAAAATACCCACCTATAGTCATTGAAACATAATTATTAAAACCTTTTATGTTACTCTACAGTACAATGTAAATTGTTCCTTTCAATTAAATTTTGAAATACACTAGATTACATCATTTAAATAATTGCAAACTTTTAAGTTCACTATTAGTGGTAGCGGAGCTATATTTACATACACTTCTGAGATATTTCAGATGCAGTGTTATGTTCCAGTCCCTAAGTCAGTTAACTAACAGACTTTCAGTGTGGTTATACTGCTCTTCCACAGGTTCTACACATATTTGGGGTGCATGTGGCAGAGAGTAAGAACTCCTTTTATTCTTGCTTGCTATTTTTTTTTTTTGCTGTGTGCATGCAGCTGAATCTGAGCAAACTGATACCTACTTGATTTGGATTAAAGATGAAAGACCTTTCGTTTTAAACAAGTATTTTGACTGAATATACAGAGATGAACAATGAAACACAGTCCTTAGGAGTAGCAGTGGAAAACAATTTTCTCCAACATTCCTCCCCTGTTGCATAATACTGCACCTAATTTTGACCCTGACTTTACCTAATATGCTGATGAAGTATAGTCAATGGTGGAAACCTCTCTCATGTTGTCAAGACTGGCTTTCAACACGATCCATGCAATGGCAAGCATCATACATCATTCTCCTGCAGTGCAATATTAACAAGTTAAACTCAGTATTTTCCTCCTGAGATCTGCTCCTCGAGGGAAGCCCATCTCTGTATGTACATCAGCCACAAACAGGTTGTGAGTCCTGAGGCTGGAGACCAGAATTAGGCTGTGATGCTTGCTTTCAGTGCTGCTAAGAGTCTTTGTGGGCCAGGCTCCTCCCTGTGTTGTCCATGGAGAAGAGCAAGTTCAAGCCACCGAGGCTCTTGATGGTCCTTGCACATGGCACTGGTCAAGCCAAGTCTCCCTGCATGCTGCCCGTGCAGGACTCAGGGCCTGGTGTGAGGGGTGCTGATCATGATGTTGGGCAGCGCGTTCCGCCGCTTCTTCCAGGAGCCCAGCTCCCTTGAGTACCGCCTGATCTGCCTAAACCAGTGGTGAGTCCGTGCCCGGTCACTATCCCGGAACACAAATGCCTCCCGCCTGATCTCAATGAGTTCAAAAGTGTCATCACAGTCAGGATCAGTGGAGACGATGCAATTACTCAGCCTCAAGGGCTCCCTGAGCAAATGGAACTTCCCGTTATTTTTGTCCCTGATGAGTACCAGCACGGCGTCCTTCACGGGCCCTGGCTCGGCTGACTCCAGGCTGGACTCAGACACACGCTTCATGTTCACCAGGAGGAGGACCTGCATGTTCTGGAACTTCAGGGTCTTGCTGCCTTTCTTCACCCACTGGCCGTCAGGGGGCTGGGCCAGCTGCAGTGACCCCTCCATCACAAATCGTGTCTCCTCCCGCAGCCAGCCTACAGTTTTGAGGGCAGTTTCTCTCATCTCGATGTTGATGACTTCCCTCTTCTTCTTGCTGTCCTGGCGAAACGATCGGAGGGTCCACGTGTTCCCCTCCTGCTTGGTTTTCATGTTGATGTGCTCCAGGTGGGACTCGATGCGGCTCTTGGCCTCCCGCAGGCTGCCATGATCTGGGTGGTATTCAGTGGTGGCCTTGATGATTCTGCTGAGCAGCAGTGGGTACTTGGTGACTCTTTGCAAAGGGGCCATCAGGAAGGACCTCAAGTTCATCCGTCGCAGTGCTGTGTTGTCGTTCTGGGAGACATTGAGGAATATTCTGCAGGGATTTAAGAAGAGAGAATGAAATGGTGGCTGTTCTGCCAGCAGATGCTGAAATCCTAAATGCAAATGAACACTGTGGTCCTAACAGCTGCTGGGCACTGCAGCCCCCACTCTGGTTTTAACAGCCTTGTGAATTCTGTCTTCTCAAAAACCAACAAGAATTGCTGCAGCTGTGCTCAGCTGCAGAACAGCGATGAGGTGTCTGGGACGCTAGCACATAACATCCTAGCAGTCTTCTATTAAATCATTGTAACACAAGGAGGGTGTGGTCTTTCTCTGGTACACACTGATGGAGGCCTGAGGCAGATACATCAGCTTGTATCAGATTACATTAATTTGTAGCTCCTTTCATCATTTGATTACAAAGCACTCTAAACAAAAATTTGGTACTCTCATCATTTTAAGCTGTTGCAGTGGAAGGAGAAATGACTCGCCTGATGTTGCCCAATAGGCCAGGGCTAGGAATGGGAAACAAATTCAAGTCATGCATGCTTCACACAGCGGCTTTCCCCAGTGGAAATCCAAACCATGGTCTGGTGCAGGGTCTGAGGGCTGTTCTCAGCTGGGTGTTATTTGGTGACGGTTCAGCACAGCGGTCAGTGGGCAAACACTGCTACCACAAAATACAGTACACAGCTGGGGACCAACTGACTCCTCAATGGAGACAGCAAGGACTGAGTACCTTTTGGAGAAGAAATTACTCTCCTCACCCCAAGAGAGAGAAGCTCATCACTGAAGAACTTTAGCATCAAAACTCTGATCTAGCTGAGCTGACAAGGTCTTCACCCTCAGCCTGGTGCCTTCCTGTCCCCAAAGCCTGGAAGAAGACGCTCATCCCTTTTCTCACCTGAGCAACTCTTTCTCCTTCTCCAGTGCGTTGAGCATATTCACAGAGGAGGACTGCTGAAGACAGTAGGTCTGAAAGGCTGGCAGCATGTTGACGAACTCTAGAAATATTTCGCCGATGCACACGGTCATCAGGTCATCATCACCCTGCAAGCATGCAATACAGCCCCTGCTGGGTTAGCTCAGGAGAGGCACAAGCCTGGAGCCTGCGTTCAGTCTGATAGGCACGAACCTACTGCAGCATCTGGTGACCACCAGACCAAAGGTAGAACTCCCTGGCGGAAAGGCAGTCCCTGCAGGTCCGGGGGAAGCAGTGCATGGGGAGGGGAAGGAAAGCTGGTCTAACTGCTTGTTCTTCTACACATAAAGAGCCATCTTCTCTGCTTCTGTGGGCTCAGCCAGCTCACCAGAGCAGGGGCTCCAAGGCCAGAGGCCAGAGTGAGCCTGCCAGTCAAGAGGGTGTACTGGGGCCCTTCTTGCTGGCAGGTCTGCCATAAGGGTAATGCAGCAGTGCATAAACTAACAGAGAGCGTTTAGGAGCAAATGGGCAGGGAAGGCATGTTACTCAGGTAACAGACATGGCACTTAACAACTTCTGCAGTTGTTCACAGCAACTGGCCTGGCTGGGAAGCAGTCTCCTTCAGTTGTACTCTTACTGGCTACTTTGATGCCTAAATGAAAAATAATTTCATGGTAAACTGTTCTCTGATTTCTGGATGTGTAATAAAATAAGGGAATAGTAAGAATCTGGTGCCACATAATGCTCTTAGCTTTGTCAAGGTGTATGCTGACATGCTCTGCAATCACTACTCATTTCAGCAGCAAGAGAGGGAGCAGTTCCCTGGCTGCTGGTGGCTTTTTGGTGCAGTACTGAGCTCTGACTGCAAAGGCAACATGGAAGAGGAGATAGGGAAACCCACAGCTGTTTGTAGAAGCCATTGTCTCACTAAATTATTCACAGGGGACATCACACCTGCAGTGCACATCTGTCTTCACTGTGCCAGGTGCATGAGAGTGGTTGTCAAAGTTACCAGCTTTTGAGATGTGTCACTCAGGCTGACATGCAGGGTTTCGGGGAGGGAGAGGAGGGATGTGTTTCCTAGAGAAGAAAACATCCTGGTGAAACTGACAGAGCAACAAGTGGGGTTTGGTTCCTTGAAGAAAGAAGGGTGTGGAGCTGTTTATACATCCTCTGCAGTGACTGTCTGCTGCTCTAGAGTCTTATTTCTATTTCTCTGCCCTCTGACCACCACGCTGGTGGGGCAGGAAAGTTCCTTGTGTAAGGCAGGGTGCATCAGTAGAAGCAACTGGTACACAGAGGCATAAGGGCCAACTGTCGCCAGAACAGGGAGCAGCCTGTGCTGCTTGGCCCCGCAGCCAGCCTAGAGGCAAGCTGCAATTAACTGCAACCCAAGGCAAAGACACCCAAGCCAGACTGAAGAGAGCCAGCTCAGGGTTGCAAGAGCGTGGCCTGTCAGCCAGACCAAGCTGAGCTCTGTGCCCCCATGGTCACACTCTTATCAGTGTCCAAGCTAACTGGCTTAAAGCTAACTTTGGTAATGGGACAGTTAGGTCCTGTTAAGGAGATAAATGAGCTAGACTGCTGATGGCCTGCTAATGTCAGTAGCATTACCACAGCAGAGAGTGAGGCCAGCAGCTGTGACCTGGCACAGGCCTACTGAAATCACTGGTTTACAAGAGCTGAGGGAGCAAGGAACTAGGTAGATGACCAGAACCCAGGAGTCCTACCTCCGGTTCCTCTGCTCCACCTATGCTGCCTCACTAATACAAAACTTATTCCTGTCTGCCTGGTCCGGCCCCTTTAGACCACGCAGCATCATACCTGGTCAAAGGCTTGATCGATTTCTTCCTGGAGTATCTCCAGGAAGTTCTCGTTGAGGTCGATGAGCTCCTGGATGTTGCTGAAGATGCCCAGGAGCTGCTCCTGGCTCAGCAGCCCAGCTGCCTGCATAGGGAGATAGAACTCCTCTTTGATGATGCGCAGGTCCTCTCCATAGCTGGCCTCTGTGTTGACAAACTCCAGCACAGACTCCTTGCGCTCCGTCCTGCGCTTGCGGCACTTCTCGCAGAGGTCAGCCCGCCTCTGATTGCAGTTCTGCACATCTGTCTCCACCGGGAGGTCCCTTTCTCCACAGTCGGTGCAGGGACGATGGGCTTCCCAGGCCTGCAGGGAGCTCAGCGTTTCAGATGCTCTGTTCCTCCACTTTCTGGCTGGCATCTGGCCGATGCCACTATCTGCCCTCTCCACATCTTTTGACTTGGTCCGTGTGGCCTCGCTGGGATCCAGGTCGTCCTGGACATCGTTCACACCAACAATCCCGCTGTCCGTGCTCAGGCTGCTGACATTGCTCCAATGATGTCTGGAGCGGAGGGAGCCACGTGGGGCGCGGCGGGTCTCATCGAAGCTGCCACCATGGCCAAGGTTGGCTTTTGCTACCACTGGACCTGAGAACAGACACAAATCATTACAGGCACTGCCAGCCGCACAGAGCCCACCTGAGGCGCTCAAGCTGGCACAGCCATGGGTGGGAGGAACCCTGGGGGGGTGGGCTAGATCTGGTGAAAGCAGGGCTGTTAGCTGTCTCTCCTCTTTTGCTGCTGAGACTGGCGAGAGTCAGAAGTAAATGTTTCCCGGGTGAAGCCCAGGGCCTGTCATCCCTGCCCTGCCCATACCTGTGAACTCATTTGGGCTCTCTCTTCCCCTGCCACCTGCCAGGCAGGGACAGAGACACAGCAGAGTAGATCCTGATTTCTCGCACACCTGGGTTAAACCCAGAACGCTTCCCTCCCCCAGGTCAGCAGAGTTACTCCATATTTACACCAGCATAGCAAGGCTCAGCATCTGGCCCATCAGCCCCCTTTGAGCGTGCAGAACGTGGGTACCATAGTCTCGCTCCTGCCGGCGCTTCTGTGCGTGCTGCCGTGCTGCAGCTGCAATCTTCAGCTCCAGCTGCTTCCTCTTCACCGAGTCTGTCGGCATCGGGTCACTGAAGTGCGGCCGCAGCCGGCACTCCCGCTGGGCCTTGGCACCATCCGTGCTCTCATGGACAATGTCGGAGCTGGATCGGCGGCAGCCAGGACTGGGCGTCTGCAAGAAAGGCAAGTGGGTTTGGAGCAAGGCGGTGGTCCAAGCAGGACCCAGTTTGCAGCCACTGGACTTCAGTTGCCAAAGGAGAGAAAGAAAACTCATCAGCGGTGAAATTGTTAAATGCAGCTCTGATACACGTTCATTAGGAAATGTGACCCCCCAGGTCCCTCTGTCTTGCTTAGTCCTAACAGCAACGACCCCTCTGCCTTTGCTGTTGTGTAGCTCTGAATACAGTGGCTCCGGGTGGCTGGATCACAGCTGTCAGATAACCATGAAGAAGTCAACAGCACAGCCCTGGCTAAGGGCCTAAAGGGGAGCTGAGTCTGTCCTCCAGGTATCTGACCTAGCTTGTCTCTGTTCCGTGAACACTTCAGCGCTGCTGGGTCAGGACCTCCAGCCTCTACGCCTTACCTACATTCGTGGTTTGACCAAGTGGGGACTAGGAGCGAGGCTGTCTGATCTCCTGGGCAGCACAGCAATGAGGGGCTGGTGGCATGCTGAAAGCCATGAAAGGGTTATTGCTGAACTTCCTGCAAGAGATGCCGCGGCAGAGAGGCAGAGGCACAAAACTGACTCCTGTTTCATTAACTGTAATAAAAAAGGCACTAGAAATGCTTCTAACAGAGTTTAATCACTAATGGGAATTGGTGTGATCTCAGATCCCAGGCTCCCAGCCCGCCCAGTTCCTACAACAAAGGGATCCTTTAGAGCTTGTGACAAGAAAAAAAATCCTGAACACAGCCCAAGATGAGAGGGGAATTCCTCTCCCTTACATTCCCTGCAGGTGGAGTGTCGCTGGATGTCTCATTGCTTGGCTTGTCCTCCCAGGTCTCTGTTGCCATGGACATCGCTGTGGGCTGCTGGCTGTCCTCGGGAGGTGGGAGATCAGCTTCCCTCAGATCACACTGTCCCTTGGAGGGGGATTTGGCAGCAGTCTCAGCATTGCAGCTGCAAGGGAAGAAGCAGACTCTGATGAACGTCACGTATACGGTTCACCTGACGTTCCTGACACAGATGAGACTGAGCAGCAAGCCCAGGTTCAAACAAGCAGCTGCAACAGTTCAGGGAAAGCGCAGGCAGGAATCTAGACTGGTCAGCATGGATGGCTGTGTGTGTGATTCAGGGGCTCTAAACACAACTCAATTATAGCAGTGAAAATTGGGTAACTGCACTCATGCCAGCATCAGTCTGGGATATCAAGTCTCAGGTGTTCAGGGGGCATTTTTGTGTCCATAAAACACAAGGTTCTCCCACAGGGACCAGAAAAACCTTTTTCTAAGTAGGCCACATCCATATTTGCTGCTATTTAAAGAGATGTTGTCAACACAGAAACCATATTGCTCAATTGGAAGAAAATCACCTGCTAAAAACCATAATACTTTGAAGAGATTAGAGGATTAAAGGAGCTTTCCCTCTATTTTTCATCTCATATGATCCCAAGCCCGCTGAAACCACTGGAAAGATTCCCTCTGCTTTCAGTGGACTCAGGATCAGGCCTTTTGGTGCACTTAAGTCTTGAAAAGATTGGCAGAGTCTGTTGCTCTCACTTGGCATTTCTGGGATGCTTTTATTCATGGCTTTCTGGTGCTAATGAGGGCCTGGCCTGGCTGATACAGGCAGTCCGTTCCAGCCCCACGTTCCCCTCTCTGTAGACAACACCACCTCTCCAGACAGACACAGTCTGGTGCAAAACCACTGACTTGACAGAGTAGTTGACAGGCTGTAGTTTGTGATACTACTTGTGACACATTTTTTTAACAGACTCTCTAAGACACCTTATTTCCATGCATAATGAAACCTGCTTGGAAGAATATTAATTTTTTCATTTGGGGTTTATTTAATTTTTATGGGCTTGGATTCCTTTAAAAAGAAAGGTTGTGAGGACTGGATATGGATGCTTGCACATACAGGAAGCCAATGTCTGGAACGTATTTCAGGTTATGCATGTATTTTATGCTTAACAAAAGTCTCCTATGACAAAAATCTGCTGCTTCTTAAAGGCTTCACTTGTGAACTTACGCTGGTAGGTCATACTGCTAATGTGCAATTACAACAGTGTCAGCTACAAGCAAACACATGAGACAGATGGGCATTTTCCTTACAATGAATGACAGTTGGCTCCGATAACAAACCATCAGCCAATACTGAAATTGCTGAAGAGGGAACAAATCTCCCAGAACACAAACTGGCTCTGTTGTCATGCCAGAAAAGTTGGTTTGAAACTTTCCAGCTGATGCTTTTCATCTTCCTCCATTTATGCTTCCAGGTCCCAGCTGACACTACCAGAGGATTTACCAACTTAAAAAGAGTTTAGCCATGGCTGTGCAGCAATGGCACACCGCTAACAGCAGGTTCCTGGCTTTTGCTTTTTTGCTGTGCTAACTCCCTGCCATATGTGGATTTGCAAACATCACTTCACTCCTCCAGGCCTCCTCTCCCCAGCCTGCAGAAAAGGGATATCAACATCAGCAGTGTCATGGAGCAGTCTGTAGTACGGGCTGCATTAGCCCCCGTACAGGAGGGCTGCAGTCACACAGCGAGGCTGTGGTCCCACCATGGTACTGGTCTGGCCTTAGAGGTTCCTGTCTCCTTCTCCCTGCCGTCCCCAGCCACATTTGGGGTACCACTCCCTCAGCCGGTCCAGAGTAGCTGTCTGTGTGGCCATGATCTAAAATCAGTCTTGAAATGATCTGGGTGTAAAAAAATATCCTCCCTCACGTATTCCCAGCCAGATCATTTCACTGATGTTTCACTGAGTTGGGCAAAGTATGAATACTTCAGCTGGGCACACCTGTGAGAGGGAAGGCAGAGGTTAAGGAGCAAGAAAGTTCTTGAAGAAGATCTGCCACCGCTGGAAAACCAGCATTTCCAAAAGCTGCTCCTGCTCAAGCAGCTTCTGGTTGAAACACGCAGAAAGAAGGGACCATTCTGAGGCACAGAGAGCCAATGGGATGTGTCCAAGGTCAGCAGCAGTGCTCAGAACTGGAATATTATCTTCTCTTCTTGATCACACCACCTCCCACCATACAGACCATACTCTCAAAGTAAAGCTGAGCTTTCATTTGTCATTTTTACAGTGTTTCAAGATCGTCCACTTGAACGTGGAAAGTACTCCAGAGTATTACTGCTCCTCTAAGTGAAGCTGACAGCAACTCTCTGCTAATAAGGTGTGCAGACCAGATGCCATCGCTTATTGTGGTTTCCATAACCCAACAGGGATATTCTAAAAAAAATCCCAGACATGACCTGCAGTGGGGGTAAGAGCCAATACTACCCAGAGAGCTGAGCTAAGGAAGTGTGACTGGAGACTGAGAAATTCAACCCACCCCATGGTTGGTCAGCTAAAGGTAAGGAAGGCAATGATGCAGAGCCCTCACTGTGTGAAAAGAGATTTCCTCATCCCTGGTTTGACTGCTCTACTTCTAGTTGTGATTAGATCCCTCCTCCATGATATACTGGCTATGAGGTGTTGGGGCAAGTGCTGCTCCATGGAGCAGTCACTGTGCACCGCACCACCGGTGTGATCAGAGGGATGTAGGCGAAACAGGGAGGATACAAGCAGTTTTATAGAACCACATCTTAGGGCTGCTCCTTTAACCTTTGTCCCTGGCTTAGCAGGAAGAGAGGACATTGCCAAGAAAACAGGATTTTGCCCCTTCCTCCCGGCGCCTCCCCCTGGCAGAGATCTGGGCTGTTAACAGGTCCGCACCAATGCCTGTTCAAGCACTCCCCCCTGCCCTCACGCAGAGCTGCAGAGTGGGGGGACTCTGGAATGTTTCCTTCTGTGGGATCAAATCACTTATTGGGATAGAAGTTTTATGCCTGGGGTTGGTGTCAGTTTTCCCTGCTCTTCCTAGGACAGGTGATGCACTCCGGCCAGCACAGGGAGGACAAGGTCTTCCTGAATGTCCTTTTAAATCTCTGGGCCACCATCTCTGAATCTCATGAAAGCACTGGCACTAGGTGTGTGGTGTACAACTGGAAATGCACCTGCTTTCCTTCACGGTCTCTATGGGCCTCTTTGTGGTTGTACCATTGTCCAGGCCAGCAGTTCTCAGCCCTCTCCACATGTTCCTGACTGTTTCTGCCACTCCTTCCCTGCTGGCACCTGCCTTCCAGACTTGGAGTCCTCTGCTATGGGAAGTTGTTATGGTACCCACCATCCTGGTGTCATCCCAAATACACGCCATCACTCTATTCAAGTAGCCTTCTTTCTTAGTCATGTCCTTTGCTCCCTTGTGCAGGTTTTTGTTGTTACCTTGTCCCCCATTTCATAGACAGGAACCCCAGGTCCTTGCATGTCCTTATCCTGAGCAATTTGCTGCTTAAACAATTTCAGAAAGTGGACTACATATTGAAATGTCTACAGCATTTCCACCTAGATCTCAACACCCTTTGCCAGCCAGGACTACAACTTAAGCTAAAAGTATGCAGTAACATATGAGGGGGCTAAAGCCACCATAATTATGAAGCTGAAAATCAAATGTCCACTGATGAAATATTAAGCCATTTTAATGAGTCTTAAGTAATTAACTATGAATTAATAGGGGGGCAATTAACTTACCAGACAAAACTGCTTTGTAAAACTGTAACACTTACACAGAAACACTAGAAAGAGAAGACAATTTCAGCTATTTTATTCTGTGATGCTCCATCACAGCATCTCTATCAAAGCCTTGTTGAGCTCAGTATCTGTGGAAATCAGCTCATTTCATTTGAGACTTAGAAAAAATGTGGCCTGGATGTCAACGATCATAATTTAGGACCCAAAACATCCAGACAAAAAGTCTCGCATCTCTGCAGTGAGAATCAGCTTGAGTTGTAAGTTAGTATTCAAGCACATTACATTCTCAGGTGAAAATGATGGAAAATTGAGAAATTTCCAGACAAAGGAAACTGGAGTTTCCCACTAACTAGTACTTTGGCACTGTCAACAGATTTGTTTTCCTCCTGGTATTCTGAAGAAATTATAATCTTTACCATTAATTGTTATTACTATGGAAAATAAACAGGCCAGGGTGGTTCCTTCACTGGAACCACTGTCATTCTCATTTTTAGTTCAATTATCATTTTGGTGTTAATAAAATCACCTCATATATTTTAACAAATCCAACTAGAGAGACTGAACGCATTCACCGAAACAAAAACCACTGCAGATATTAAAAGCACAGGAACTACACTGAAACCATAAAGGCCCTGGGCAGAAAGTATTTGGAGGCTGGGAGACTAATGGGAAGAAAAATCATGTGCACTACCCATTTCCTGAATACTTTGCTATGGTGCATCTCGGGCACCAGCTCGGAGACAGCTGTTCTCAAACTCTTACTCATGGCTTGTGCCATTCTGTGTATTTCACTTCACATCCATGATAAAAATAGCCTACTCAATGAAAACAGTTGCATACCATAACTTTCTCATCTGTTTCTTCATTGGGTTTTCACACTCTAGAACAAAAGCACAAAGGCTGGGCTGGACAGCTGAAGGAAGCATTTAGGGCTCTGACATCACCTATTTCCCTTTGAATTATAAAGTTGCAGAAGTATTTCTACTTGTCACTCTAGCTCTGTCTACATGCGGAGCTTCAGCTCCACAAAAGTTCTTTCAGACAACTCTGACTCCAGTGCAGAAGTCCCTATCATCTCCTCTAAAACCTATGTTCAGTCTCAGAGCTCTAGCGTTCCAGAAATACCAAGCCAGTGTACAAGCTTGATGCCCTGGCGTCTCACACACCACATATGTGGATGTCAGAAGCAGCAAGAAACCAAGTCAAATGTAATTCTTGGCAAAGCCAGTCCTGAAAGCCAAGCATACGGAAACAAACCACCAACACTTACTTCTCCTTTTCCTATCAGCCTTATCTAGTGATAAGACAGTGACAATTGCCCCAAATTCCTAGCTTCCAGAGCTTTGCTGATTCCTGTTGGGCCACCTGCACAACAAATGGAAAGAGATCCCCATTTCTTTGGCAGGAGGGAGGTAACAGGACTGCAGTGTCCAACACCAGGATAGAGAAAGCAGTCCTTGTGAACGTCTTACCCAGAGAAGGTGAAAACCCTGATCGGAAAGAGGGAGGAAGGCTTTATGCAAGTATTTTCTCTCACTGCTTATGCTGAGTTGGCAGAAGGACAGTATATGCAAGTACTTTCAACTGCTGCCTGTGCTGGTCTCCAGCGGGTGGTTAAAGACTCGTAGCGGCCATCTTGCTCTTCTTTGTTTGTCAGTTCGCTACATACAGGCAGCAAGTGAAAGCACTTGTTGCTGCATGTCACACTACCTAGGTTCATGTCCTGCAGTAGTGGGACAGACTCTGCATCTTTTTTCAGAGGAATCATATTAGTACTTTGTATCCCTTGGCTGTCCTCTACTTTTAACAGATGTTAAAAAAAAAAGACATTTCAACAATTCATTACAGAAATAAAACAGGTGGGAAATTGGGTGTCAGGACTACTAATGGCTGCTGTCTTAACAAGATTAGGGTGTACAAAAAGGCAAAGTCTAGATGAAAACGCTGTTTGATGTTTAAGCCCACGCAAAGATGTTTAAGCTCAACAGCTTAAAGACATGTCCATGTGGCTATCAGAGACCCTAAGATGAAAAGCTCTGCCAACAGCGTATTTATGCTACAGGAGTTAAATGCACATAACGGGAAAGAGACCAGATCGTTAACAAGGGAACTGCTTTCAGGTGACCCCACAGAGCATGTTACCTTTTCTTAATAAGTTCCAGGGCTGAACCTATGAATTCATCCTTCATTTTTTGTAGCTTAGCTCCATAGCTGGATAAGTCTGTGGCTTCTAACAGCAGCGATGAACAGCAAGAGGACTGGGCTTCTGAAGCCAGCGACTGCCCTGCAAGGTGGAGGACATCATTTAATTGTCTTGTCTCTCCTTTCTGCTGCTCATCACTGAAGATGTCCTGCCCAGTTCTGTGTATTGCTACTGCCTGTAAAGGAGACCGTGGAATAGGGCTAGAGCAAATGGGGACCGGTGATCTATCCGGGCTGGAGATCTGGAAGGTTCCGTCCTTCACCTCAGGGCTGCTCATCCTGGAATCATCCCATGTGGCTGGATATCGGGAAAATCCAGCAGAGGTATGGTTTTCATGGAATACATCATCATCATCCTCCACTGTGACAGTGGTTTCATTCACACCTTTGGTCCCCAGAGCTTCTGGACAGACATTCTTATTGTTCTCCTCCTCCAGGGTCTGGTTTGCAGACAGACTCTTATTCAAGCAATCTGTTGGCCCACTGCTGCTGGCAGATGAATTTGCCTCCTTGCTTCTCATCTGCTTGAATTCCTCAAAGGTGGGTATGTAGAGCCTCCCTTTGCAGTGGCCTTTCTTGCTCTGTCCCGATGCAGCTTTGACATCTGCTTCCCCACTATATTGTTCCAGGGTTTCTGCTGTTCTGGATTTGGCCATCTCATGGCTTCCCCCAGCATGCTGAAGGGGCAAATTGGGGGAGCTATTCTGCCTTCGGAGCTGAAGCCTCCTCTGAGCCTCCTGCTTGATGTCTTCTGGACTGGTGATCCTGTGTGCAAAACACAGTCTCTGCCCTGCTGTGAGGCTGTGCCTAAGAGCAGTGTGTTCCACCAAAACCGTGCAGCAGTTGACAGCACAACCGTTCTTGTACTGCCGGCACATCTGGCATTCAAAAAACTCCCGGGCCATCAGGTCAGGCAGGGCCACCTGTGGACGCACTGGCTTACAGGGCTCTGCCACCTTACTGCTGTGCAGCCTCAGCTTCTCCTTCAGCTCTTTTTTGGCATCTCCATGTAGGGCTCTTTCCTCAGCAGAAGGGAAAAGCCACTGAGGCACTTTGGCAAAGGGAGGGAAGAGCACATTTTGTGCCGATTGCGATGTCTGTTTAGCACGGAGAGAAAGGTTTCTCAGAGAGTCTGATGTGCTCTGTACTGGGGTCACACCCACGCTGGCTTCTGTCCACTGACTGGTGCCTCTATAGCGAAAGATGATCTCATTATCCAGGCTCCGGCAGTGAGAATACAGCCCAGAGTCAGCAACCGTTGACCAGTGAAGGTTCTCCACGCTCCGATACATCCGGTTTTCCACAGGACTGGCCAAAGGTGCCTTGCCTGTGTGGCAGGAGTCTAGAGTGTGGAAGTTCCCAGAAAAAATATGAGTGTCTAGGTTCTTTAGTGGATGCATGCTGCTAACGGAAAAATCCTTTAAGCCATGTTGCGCATAGAGCTGATTATTTTGGCAGCTCAAGATCACCCGGCAGTGTTCCTGTCTCTCATCAACACTGATGTATGTCATAGCAAATGCACATGGAGGCTCTAAGACAGTGGCGTCTAGGGGGAGAGGAGGGAGCTGGGGTGTCGCTTAGATGCCAGTCAATGTCCACAGACCACAGACAGCAAAGTGTGCTGCTGGGTACTCACATAAGAGAGCTCTCACATGGGTTGAGTCGCCATGCGTAGGAGACCTGTGAATGGAAGGAAAGATGAGTTACTGAAGCAGCCTGGTGATGACTCGCAGGATGCAACAGCAGGTCTGCTTCCAGGGAACACAGAAGCCAAACACCAGCATCCTGGGTAGAAACAGAGCAGCCTAACTAGCAGACAAGCTGCGGGGCTTGGGGCAGGGCATCTTTTCCATCTCTAGCCAACAGTGGCCTTACACGACCCATCTGAATTTGCAGAAGTTTATCCTACCTACCCTCAGCAATTCCTTCACAATTAACACTGCTCAGCTCTAGTGCCAAATGCTCAGAAGTGCTTGCAGCAGGCTCAGCTTACTCACACAGCAGGGCTAAGGAGATGGGAGGTTTAAAAGAGATACTGAGGTTCTTTCGCTCAAATGGGGTGCAGACAAGAGTGTGGGGGTTAAGGAGGAGGCTGGGAGTCGGAAAGGATGTGTGGTGTCCTGGAAGGCTCAAGTAGCAAGCAGGAAGAAGAAGGCTGACTGGTGGTGGTTTCTCTCCCTGACAGTCACACTGCAGCCCCTTAATGCTCTGATTTATCCTTCACAGGGAAGATGCATGTGTTTTAGTAACTAGTAGCCAAGCATTTCCAAGGCCTTTCCAGTGCAGAGAAAAGGTGCCTCACAGATTTGCACCCTCCTGACCCCTTAGAAACAGGCCCAAATGATCACCCACCATGACAGCTCAGCAGAGGCCCAGAAAGAGAAGGTGTAGTTTCCAAGGCTGTTCCCATGATCTGTGTTCAGCATTGTAAGGCCCAGGGAATCTAAGTGACTAAATCACATGTTCAGAGCAATGCAGAGAATTAAATCCCAAAACTTTGGTTTGGGCCAGCAGGGTGAAGGCCAAGTGTCTAAGTCATCCTTGCAAGTGGAAGGAGCCTCCTTACACTGAATGGAGAAACTCCAAATTTCTCTTAAGGATTTAGGCATCATGGACTTGCCAGCAGTCACACAAGACATCAGTGTCTGCTACAGTCCCGTCCACTCCCTCCCTTGGCAACTAGCAGCAAAGGGAACAAGTGAGTGCTATACGTAAAGGAGAATAAGACTGGGCAGGGGACACAGGGTCAGCCTGAGATTCGTAATGGCAACATAGAGCTGGGATGGTGCGGCATCGGTCTCTAATAACAAGCCAGGCAAGAATCCTTCAGGTTGAACACCCAGGAAGGGGTCTTGGTAAAGCAAGACAGGAACATCTAAGTTACAGCCCAGACTGTTTGCTTTGCAGTGCAGCTGGGTTCTTCACACACTGCCAACCATTCAGGCAGCACAGCCACCTTGACCAGGAGGTGAATTAAGAGGCTTAATTCCTGAAGGCATCCAACCCCGTGAGGCACCAACAGACATCTTCCATCTGAGGTGAAGTCTGAGGCAGCATATTGCCTGGAAGCCAATCTCGGTAACTTATTGGTAGCTTGATTGACCCCTTGCTTAGTTCAAATTAGCATACTGTTCCTGCATTAAGAAAATTATCTCTAATCTAATCCGAGAGGGAAGGCAGAGCTGCTCCTGTGGATCACCGCTGAATGAAGAATATTATTTCCATCCTTCATAATTGCTAAAAATAAAAATTAAAACTAGCTCTCAAAGTGTGGCTCTTCCCCAAGACGTCACAGGCACTTCTCACCCGGTCTTCTCATGGTGGGGCTGGAGCTCCCCCTTCTTCGCGGCTCTGGAGGAGCCCACAGGTGACAGCAGAGAAACGTGAGGATCAGGACTTTCTGTGATCATAGGTTATAACAAGATCTGTCAAGAAAGAGAGAATGAGATGAAGTGAGAGCCAGTCACTGAGTAGGGAACAGGGCTCCCGGTAGTGCTGAAGGGCTCCTGTGAGAAAGTGCTGTTAATGAGAGATGCCATGGCCTGTCAGGCTGGTCTGTGATCAGGTCACAGCCACAGGACTAAAAGCAACCATGTACTTTCTGCACTCTGCTTTCAGACCAAGTAGACAGAGAAAACAACCCTTGCTGTGGTGAGAGCTGAGAATAAAGCAGTCCTTGCCCAAGGCAGGGAGCTACGTACAGTAAGGCCTGAAGAGAAACCAAGGCCCATGTGAGGCAGGCTCCTGAGCTACACGCTTGCTTGGCGAGCTCTGCATGTATGACTGAGAGCGAGGGAGCCAGAGAAGAAAGCACACAGGACAGGGAGAAGCAGTCACGAGAGGAGCAAGAAAGCAAAGGCACAAAAACGATGGGGCGGGATCTGTCTGTGGCTGCTCCCTTCACCAACAGATGGGGCAGCACTGAAAATAGAATTGACTTGTCTCCTCATGGTCTCTCTTGAGATGGAGGTTCTGCTGGGGCCTGTGGTGCTGACCGCTCTTTGGGCTGCAGGACAGCTGCGGTGACACCAGGCATGGGTGGCCACGGACCACTCTGCCCCTGCCTGCTCAGGTGCGTGGCACAGACCATGCAGGCAGGTTTGCGTCCCTCCGTTACATGGGGAAATGCCTCAAACATGCCAGCAGGAGAGAGTATCCCTTTGCCCTGCAGGGGAGCAGAGGCCTATTTCCCCAAAGCGCGTGGAAGGTGCCAGTGTTCTTGAGCACTGCCAGGCAGCAGGGACCTGCTGCTGCTTTGCCAGGGCAGGATTTTCCACAAGATGTGCGTGAGATGGCAAAAGTTGCTTTCAGGGAAGGAGCAGCTGGGAGAAACCTCCTGTGGGCAGAGCAGGGCAGGCAGAGAGTGAGGGACAGAGAGGGGGAGCCAGAGGCAGGTTTGAGAGTGGAGGATCCAGAGAAGACAGAGAACAGCCAGAGCCAGCTGTGAGAGACAGCAGGAAACAGAGACTTCCCAGAGGAGGCTGTGCAGAGTTTGCTGACACGTAGGCAGGCACCAAAAATTACTGGATTAGGTGGAGGAAGAGGGGAATTTTGTTTCCAAATTAATTTTAATTGTTGTCACCCATCAGAGCTGAGTTTTCTTTCTCTAAAAAGTGACTTTTTGCTCTAAAAAAGACACTGGAAGTCCCTTTCAGGAGAGCTCAGAGCAAAGGTGCACATGGATGCAACTCACAGGTGGGTGTGAAAACGGCGTTTGGTGCCCTGGCTGGAGAGGAAGCCTCTGAAATCAGTGAGCTCTGTTTCACCCCATGCCTACAAGGCACCTTGGACACAAGCACCTTTCTTCCCTGTCACTCCATCCTTGAAAGGACCATCTCTTTCCTACTGAACTCTTCTAATCTTGCCCATTCCCCCCACATCACTACCCTGAGGGCTGTACACAGCATGTCAGGTAGCTAAGCTTAATTTCATTGAGCACCCAGGCCAACCACTGCCCTTCACCATGACCTGTGAAGGGGGACTGACTGTGCTGAGGCACAGCCTGCTTCCCCCACTGCCCAGGGATGCTTGGAGCAGGAAGAAAGCAGAGGTCCCTCTAAAACACCAGATAATTCTGATCTGGCCTGTAACCCGGAAACACTGAGTAAGGGCTTTCCCTCCTTCCCTTGTTCTTGTGCTCCATTCCTCATGGCACACTGTGCCTACACACCCAGCTCTAAAGTAACACAACCACAAACATGTTCTAGGCACTGTGCTGGAGGAGAGCACGAGGTGGAGATATAAAAAAAAATCTGAGTTAATATGCTTATGGTTGATATGCTGAAGATGATCTTTCAGCACATCCTTGCAGGCTCGCTGTACATACAGAATATTTAGCCGCAATCTTACGTGGTCACCACCAAAGAAACACTGAGAACTACAGCAACACGAAAGAGTTTGTCCCCCCACCACTTCAGAGCTATAACTACAGTCTATAGCTACAGCAGGTGATCCCAGGTATGGAAATTAGCAAATGCCACATAAGTGTGAGGCAGTGGAGAGAAGTAAATACTGATCTATCACATGGTGACCCAACTCTGGGTCCTAGTTTACCCTCTTCTAAAGGTACACAGAAGTCCTAATGCACCCTGTGTTCTCTTCCAGTTAAACCAAGCAGTGATTCGCCAGTTCTTTGTTGCTCTCCGGTGTGCATGAGCACTGTGGGTTGATACTGCATTCCTTCATTTACCCACCTGGGTACTTCCAGGCAGTCCTGTCCACACTTCCCCAAAGCTAGGGCTTTATTCCAGTCCAGCAATCCTCCAGGCCAATGCTGACTTATTCCAGTCCAAACAACAAAAAGCAGCTTAGTGTTGGCTGCCACTGTGGGAAGCGCACATCATTGCTCTTCGATCACGTTGTCCGTGCAACATTTGCCTGTTCCCTGGCTCAGGGAGTGAAAAGCTCCTGAAAGTTATGAGCTTCACGCCTTAAGCGAGCATAAGACTAAAGGTATCGTGTGCTCAGCTTATTTTCTACCATGTGATCCCGTTTAATCAACTTCTCCTCCACTACTCTGATAAGTGCCTGCTTGGAGACCTGCCACTAACCTTCATTTTCCTGCAAAATCCCCCCAAAGAACTCATTTCTCAAGGATTAAAGCTTGAAGGATAAATTATTCTTCCCCATACACATAAGAACCATTCTGCCTGGCTGACCTTCCCAGCAAAGCATCAGAGAGAGTGTCAGGAGGATGAAGCAGGCAGGCACAGAATAAGTTGTTCAGTGCTGGTGAAAAGCACTGTGGAGGGGACCAGTCATGTCCAAGGACTCCAGGGACATCAGGACAGGGGACCACAGAGCCTCACAAGGCCTCAGGAAAAGAGGCCACTAAATCTGGTAGGGCTGAGTAGGTTTGCCAGTGCTGCTTTGCACAGTTCACTGCAGCGAGATTTGCTCAACAGATTCATCCAACAGGGAAGCTTATTCCATGAGATTGTGGAGAGCAGCTTGCTATTTTCTGGTCTCTCCTGCCTTGATCAGAGAGATCGGGTGAGTCTGGTATATTTTCCAGTCTCCACATTTACAGCAACTCAGTCACAAGCAAATTAACTTCTGAGTTATGGCCATCACGCCAAATTCCCGCTTTCAGGAGGGAAGTAACCAAAGCCACCTTACTCCATCTTGAAATAAGAGATTAAACTAACCCTCAGGTCTTATTCTAATTTCTATGCATTGGGTTTTACAAATTGCATCACTGAACAGAAGTTGGTTTATTCTGGAGTACAGTCTCCCTTTTATTTCAGAGATCTAACCAGCTAGAGGGATGCAAAATGCATATTTCAAAGAGCTGTACAAAGGATTTTAGCAAGCTATGATACTGCTGTGAGTTTTTTGCTATCTAATACAGCAAACCTCATGCACACAGCATGATCTGTCTACTGCCATGTCATGCACATCACTCCAACTGCTTAGCAGAACGCCAGCAATCTCAAGGGAAAGAATGCCAGATACATCTATTTTTTCACATTAAAGGTTAACAAGAAAAATAAAGGAGCCTTGGCTGTATTTGTTTTCTTAGTTGTTCACTTAACCAGAGCTGTGCTGCAGGAACTAGTTGATGCAGTGGGATGATTAGGTGACTACAGTCATATTTCTTGGGGTTTTTGTCTGTTCCAGCAGTTGAAACAGGAACAAGGCTTATATAGTGTCTCTTAATTGCAGCAGGAGAGGTACAGACACAGCAGTCAGCTAAACTGGTACGATCTCCTGGGTTCCTTTTCCTTCCCAGGGTAAACAGCTGAGCATAACTTTCCTTAAGTTTACATATTATCACTGCTTTCATTGTCTGCTCCATGGCACAAATCAGGATTGCTAACAAGAGAAGTAACTGCCATCTTGGTTTCAAAACTAGGTAATATAGAGAAATCCATAATCTCTTTAGTCTGCTCATCGTATTTATAGTCTTTGCGTTCCCAATTTAATCATAAGCATGGACCATATTGTCTCAGAGACAGCTTGGCACAGGGAACAAAGTCTCTCTTGAACCTCTGAAGATCCAGTGCAGCCCAGGGTCTACAGGGTTGCTGAGGGCACTGGCAATGACATTAAATTTCTGCTGTACAATGAGCTGTTTGCCTTGTCACATTATACTTCTAACCATTTTCCCCCTTTCACAACTCTTCTCATTCTTTTCTTTTTTTTTCCTGCTTCCCCAACTCTTCCTGCGTCAACACAAGTTTACACAGCCCATCTGTGGCTGCTGCTTCACAGGTACCACTTCTGAACCATCACCACCATGACCATTGCCTCCAGGAAAAGAACTGGTCTTGCCCATGTTCAGGGATGGCTGATCAGAGCAGCCCAAAGTTATACATGTGCCAGCCAGATGTGCCAGAGAAGAATCTGTCCACATTATTTGTTGATCATCCTGCTATGGTACACATGGTTCCAGAAAGGAAAGTGCAGGAATCACCGTAACTTCACGTGAACTTCTATTTTGGTCAGATTGGATGCTAAATAGTCTCAAGGCAGTGGAAAAGCTAATCTCAAAACTGTATGGAATCACTTAAGGTCTCAAGCATTCTTGGCTCCCTTTCTATGGGGTTTTTAAGCTGTTTGGGAACTTTGCTTTATTGATATGAAGGGTTTCAACCGAGAAGCCCTACTGCTCCACACATCTGTGCAGTTGGCAGCAGCACCTTTGATGAATTTTTATGGCTGCTCTCTTAAGTCTCAGCAGCTTCTCCTTCTTGTGTCGCAGCATGGTTTTCTCCTTGTGTTCCTCCTTCAGAAAGGCTGTGATGACATGGTACTTCCAACCTACCTCTAAGGGCAAGCATTCCAGTGCACTGATTTCAGGCAGCATACTTTCAAGGTGACCTGCGTCCCCTTTTGATTCCTTGCTTCAGGAAAGGGCACCCCTTTTTGTTTCACCAATGCACCACTCAATCTCTTGGACAATATTGCTCCAACAGTCCTGCTGACAATGCAGCAGAGGGAATGGAGCTTGAGAGGATTAACATTCACCTTGGAGCAAAGGAAGGCTGAGTCTGTTGGTTACCGAAACAAATGCTCCTGCAGACACCAGTGTGAAACCCCCATCATGTGTCCCAGCTGGAGCTGCCTGGCAGCATCAGCTGTGAAGTGCCCCTGGAGATGGCACCATTCATCATCTGCCAAGCTTTCAGTGAGTCAACACACACTGGCTGGCCACAAAGCTCCTTTGGATGACTCCTTCTCGGGAGGAAGAAACTCCTATTTGCAATAAAGTCCCCTCTTGGGACAGATCACAACAGCACTTATGAACCTGCAGGGTGCATCTGATTGAGAGATCCTGCACTTGTCTGTAACATCATGAGCCACTCTGCTCCTCTCTTACAGCTGGAGAAGGAGCCCATGGGGGTTAGAACCAAGCAGAGCCAATGCATAGGCTTGAGTTATCTGATGTTCAGGACCCAGGTGGCTTCCCCTGTTCTGTGTACACACCATGAGCCAAGCATTCCCATGCCTTTGGCTCACACAGAGCTGATCTTGACCACCACCCACCTTAGTCTTGGCACGCACACAGAGCAAGCACTATTAGCTTCACGATGAACAGACATGAGCTAAACACAGCCTCCAACCCTGCTCCATACCTGGCTCCAACCTCCCTGGCTCAGATACATGCAGTTCTCGGAGGCAAACCTCAGCCAGGAAAACTTATCCAGCCCTCTGTGAGATCTGGGAAGTACAAAGCCGTATGTGAGCCCACTTTACAGCCTGGTACCTCCACTCCCCCTTCAAATTCCTACTCTGCATAGATATAACATTAGTACTACCTGCAGAAAATGACTGCAATACAGCTACAAGCAAATTTATTATTCCTTGGGGGGCAGAAAAGGTCCAAGCTGTGACTTGAAGCTCCGCCTCAGCAAAGGCTTCAACATCAATTACAACCTCCCAGTGCCAGCTCCAGACCGTTCCCCTCTGGCTTCCAGCTGACAGAGGTGCACCCCCAGCACAACCCTGCCATTGCTCAGCTGATCGCTAGACAAGCCTTTGTAAGCCAGCCCAGTACTGCCAGCCTAGAGGCCTGTCTCCAGAAGTGATCAGCAGCAGATAATTTTGGAAAGTGCAGACACAGATAGAGCATGTCTGCAGCAGGTAGCTGATGAGGTGGGGAACTACATCTCAGATCATCTGAAACCATCTTGATCCCCTGTGTGTGTTTTATGAAGGCAGAGGGGACAGTGCAAAAAATGCAGGGTCATGTTGGGTTAGGTGAACATGACAGCTGAGAGAGAGAAGTAAATTGAGCCAGTAGCACGAAAGAGCTGGCCGCTCCCTTTCCCTTGCAGCATGTGATGAGGATCAACAGAGCCTTCACCTAAGCACTCAGCTGAATGTTTTCTTCCAGCATGCACTGAAGACTGGCTTTTCAACTCACAACTTTCACTCACTCTCTGGCAAGAAAGAGGTAAAAAGCCAAGTCACACTAAATGGGAAAAAAAGAAAAATCGGTCTTTTTTTTTAACATCATCATTCAACTCGTGGTTTAATCTCATGATGTGCAGGGCCTGAGTCATGACGCTGGATTTTTTTCAAGGTGGAAATACTCCTGGCTGGACTAGCAATACACGACAAATGGGGAACACAGAAACACAGCTTTTCCCATGTGCTGTTACACTGCCTCCACCAGCTCCAGGAAGACAACAGAAAACCAGTCCTATACAGTTAGATCCATCACGGTTGCTGAAGGGATTCCTAATTCCTTGTTCTAACATGCCCCAAAAGTCTCAGCCCAATCCTTAAAAAGTATAGGGCAGAGGTAAGAAAGCAAACATTAATTCTAAGAACAAGGTGTATGTCAAAAGTTTCTGCTCCCTTCCTTGCACCAGAAAGATGTATGTTGCAGCACAGCCATAAGCCTCGAACTTTGAGTGCACTAGTGGCTTACTGCATTGGTTTTTCCAACAAGGCAATATGAACACTGACTCCCCTCTTGCTAGTGGGGAAAAAAAATTCCCCAACCTAACTGTATTGATCTCAGTTCATTAACTTTGTACCCAAACCTAGTCCAGCACCCCCCAAAGCTGATGGAAGGTGGACGAGCAGAGTCCTTCCAAGCCAGCAACATACACCTCATCGGTGAGCTCAGAGAGGCCTGAGGGAGGAAGGAGGTGTTCAGGAGAGTGAGGGAGATGGATGATCTCATCCTATGCCTTGTTTGGCCACATCCCAAAGCTGTCAGGCACTTTGGCATATTGCTGGTGGAGGCAGGTTCGGCATGAGGAAATGTGGATGGCAGTAGTGTCAGCAGGCTGGGGCGTGGATGGCTGAGTGTGGAGGTACTTAGCAATGGTTCTACAGAAAGCCTGGGAGGACCGTACCCATCAGCTGAGGGATTTGTCCCCAGAAGGTCCAGCACTACATGTTGCCTGCTACCAGGCAGTGAGAGTCCTGACAAGGAACTGGTGCAGCTGGCCAGGCTCTGCCTCTGCATCAGCCCGGGGAACATCACAAGCTTTTCCCTATCTATCTAGGAGAATTAATTTTTATCTTTTTTGCAGATTTTCAACTTCTCAATCTCCAACTCCTGCCATGGGCCTCTCTAAACAACACCCTCCCTTTCAGATGCTGATGCTTTTCAACTGATTTACTGTGGGCCAGACGATGAGCTGGGTGTAAATCAGTATAGCTTGTCAATGCTAATTTATACCTGCTGAGAATTTCCCTTCCTTCACCATTTAGCAGAATTATATGACATTTCTTTTATCTCTCCTCACAGTTTAGTCTGCCATTCCCCTTTCCTGGCCCCTGAGCCTCCTGCTTTGCTCTGAACTCCCTGTAGGTTTGCAGGGTAAGTTGCTTATTTGCAATGTAAAGCGTCTCTCAGTGCCACAGCCCCGTGCAAACAAACTCAAGAGAGGCACATTTATCCTTACTTGTGCAGCAAATCCAGTCTTTTCCTGGCAGCAGGTCCCTACAACACACACTGCACTTGACTTGCTAAGGGAAGAAATATGTCCTTATTGCCACTACGAAATGCAGGACCTCTCTGGGGAGATGTTGGGGAGGGAGAAAGAGAGGACTGATCCCACAGAGACCCTGAGCTCTCGCCTTTCTCCCTGAAGCTGATGGCAATGGCTTGCCACCCAGCTCAGTGCTGTGTAGACTCTGACTGTCAATAGGCAGGATACCATTAATGACTTCTTGTTGCTATGGTGATATTGATGGATAGTCCCTGGGGTTGGTGGGAATTCGCAGAAAGCTAGCAAAAAAAAAAAAAAACCAAAAACTGGGTCAAAAAAATCCCTCAGGAAAATGCGAGTTTGCCTACAAATGGGCAGTTGTGTGACATCCTAGATGAATTCAGTGGCACTTCACACTTCCTGACTCATCCTCCCTCTTACAAGAACAACACGGTGTTGGCCAGAGCCAGTGCAAACACTCCTGCTCGCAGCAGGGCTCTGGCGCATAGGCGCAGTGCTGCAAGTGGATTTCATTACCAGGCGTTATTTTTGCAGCTTCACCCTGGCATTCATTTCACAAGTAAAAATCTTGGCTCCAGTGAAATCACTTGGACTTGTGCCAATGGGCACAGAGCCAGGATTTTCCCCAGCTCTCAGGATGCCTTATCACAAATGACAATTTCATTCAGCTGCCACGATAGCCACTGGGCACCCCATGCCTCTCCAGAGCTGTTTCAAGCATAGAAAAGCCGCTGTTGCACAGTTTTTTGCTCTATTTTCCTGAGGCTCAGTGCTGTGTGCTCTCTGAAGGCAGTGGTGTGGGCTCTCTCACAGCTTCCTACTCTGCAATATGCAGTTTAGAGTCATCCCTTACCCAGCATCCTAGTTGAGTAATGACCGCTTGCAAGGACAGGCTGCGCTCCAGTCACACTTGGGCCCTCTCACTCTGCACAAGTGTTCTAGGGATTTGGGGCACAGGAATCGCCTTCCTAAAATACCAGTTCTCTCTTTCAGCTTGCTTTCTCTGGGAAAAACATTCCTAATTCAGGTTGGTGACACATTAACGATGAACTGATAAAGTCCCAGTGGAACTCCCTCTTCCTCTGCACATGCTATTTATCTAAGCCCCCCGAGGGGTGTACAAACTGCAAGATGCCTTGTTTTCAGTGGGTTTTTAGTACTATTAGTAAATTTCAGAGTATGCCTTTTGCCCTAGCAAAGACTCTTACCTTTTCTGCTGTGTTTTATGTCTAGGAGTTGCCCTACACACACAGAAACTTACTAGGGAACTTTTTACTCTAAACAGTAGTACTGCTCCAGGCATGTGCCACTCATCACCTGATGGGCACTCTTACTCCAGAAAGTTGTTATTGTTTTAGAACTGTTTTTACAGAAGTATAACCACAGGGGACCAGTATCTATAAAGCTAAAGTAGAACACTCTACTAAAATGCAGACAGTTTTGCCAGTAAATGCCCCAATGTAGGTCAAATCCAACTGATGCGTCTGTGTCAGCTTTTCCATCTACTTCTGTGTTCAGATTCTTTGCCTCCATGTGAACTCAGGAACTGGAGACAAAATTACCCTGCCCCTCTCTTTTGCATCTTCTGATAAACATAGTTTTAATGGACTATGGAGTCTGAAAGCACTTTACATCAGGTACAAATCCCAAGAGCAAAATTCAGTTTCTCCTACATTACATGGAGCTGTTAATCAAATTTATTGGGCAAGGTTCCTAAGCACATGGAGGCCGGACCAGCACTGACTGAGGCTCTCTCTTGTATAGCAACCCTTTGATCAGACTATCTGCATCATTTATTTGCTTGTGTTTCATATTCTCGAATGCTCCAGTAAGTTATTTTTCCCAGTTGACTATCAGAGGCAAAGGCTGCTCTTTCAAGTTGGATTTGCACCTCTCCCCTTCCCCTCCATTTCAATCAGCTACGGAAATGATTTGGGTTTTGTTTGGGTTTTTTTTCCCTAGCTCCTTTAGCCTGCCTGTCTAGATTAGAAGCTTTAGCAACTCCAATAGCTGGAGAAGACTCCAGCTGGTGTCCTCCCTGTAGGAAATGTTGCGGCTTGCAATTAGCACCCCTAATTGTTCTTCTTGACCTGCTGCTGGCCAGGGTGGAGAGCACTGTCCTGCCTTTCCACCAGCTAGAAGCGAGGCGATGTGGGGGCTGTGAGTGCTATGGGTGGAAGAAAGGAGGTATCGCCACAAACAGGTGGGGCCAGACAGGGGCAGGAACTGGTTTATTGCACTGGTAGACAGAGGAGGCTACAGGAACATAATTACTTCTTGAAACAGGATCTCTGCCTGTGGGGAGCTGTTGTTCTACTGTGGATGCAGCTATTAGTTTTCTGCTAATGACTCTGTGACTGCAGAGACATGTCACGTGGTGAAATGCCCAGAGCAGCTCAGGGCTGAGCAGAAGTGGCCAGTTTGGACTGGGCTGGAGCTCTGGGTTCCTTCACTTGGAGACACCAGGGTAAATGACTTTAGGCACAAATCCCAGCACACTGGGAAGAGCACATATTCCAGAGGGCAACTTTCCAGGTGTGGTCTACCCTAAACAGCTGGTCACCAAAGGTTTCTAAGAGTAGATCCCGTATATCAAGGTATTTAACTTAAAACTATATCAGATGCATTCAAGATAGGAGAATCTCTCTGGGCTTCCTCTGACCCCAGCTGGGCATTAACGCCTAGGTGATGCCACAGGAATGGGATTTGGAGAGATCAGACTAGAGGAAATACAGGTCCATGGGATTTTTCACCACACACAAACCTGGCCTCACCTGCCCCCACACACATCACGTCATGCATGGTTTACTGGCAATGTTTTTAAAGTTGCCATTAAGAAAGAAATTCTAAGACTGATTAATACTACCGCATATGCTCTTGGGATGCTCCTGACCACTTTATATATTTTAACTTAGCAATATTGCCAAGCGACTCTTTCTTTTTGGTGCTCCACCAGTTCCTACTCTACAGTGAAAGGTGATGGAGGAGGAGGAAGGACATGCCCCTTTGTTTAGAGACAGCTGTAAGAAATTGGTTTTGTTTGCTCAAATGCATTGGATACTTTGTGCAAGTAAGCCGCATCTTTTGGCAGTGCAGATTAGCCATTGCATATGTAAGATTGTGAAGAACAGTAAGAATAAATGCAGCATTTCTGCAGCTCTTTCTAAGCGAGCGAGGGAGAAGAGGACAGTAAACCAGATCCCTTCTCCCTGTGCTGTGGATCTCAGATATTAGCTATATCACATAGCCCCATGACATAAATGGTGAGGATGACCCACCCTGGATCCAGAGTCACAAGATACCCCATGCCCCTTCCTATGCCACTAACTCACCGCAGCATCTGAAGCTGGCTGCTCCCAACCAGCTCCGGGCTCTATTCATCTCGCAGTCAGAGTCAGGTATCATTACTTTCAGCCATTTTGCAAAACATTCCAAGTGTCTCATGAAGGCTGCTACATTCTCGTTAACCTTTGTTTTTTTTGTAACTGGGAAAAAATAAGACACAGATGATAGTAGCTGATGAGAGCCCTTGCACGCACATTTATATTACCAAGGCAGTGCTAAGAGCTCAACCAAGTACATCACGGCCGAGCTGCAGGCAAACAACCAGCTTTCTTTTAACTTGGCTCCGGCACAGCACTGAAAATCTGCAGCCCTTGTGGTCGTCTTAAAGTACCCACACCTACCCAAAGCTGAACACTCTACAGCAAGGAGAGACAAAACCACTCTGTAGATACAACTTGGTAGTATCAATCAAAAGAGAGGAAATGTTGTCTATGCAGACACCAAATCACTCATGGGAAACAGATGTGAATCCTTCATAAACACCGTTTTTAAGGGGTACTCTAAGAAGAAACAGTGGGGATTCTGCAGCCAATGTGATGGTAAAAGTCTCATGCAACACAGCATCTCAGAAAAGGATTTAACATCAACTTCATAAATACCCATCAACAATTCCTGCATGTAGCTAGCCATAACACCTCAGAAAGTTTAATTACCACTTAAGAAATGGAAGACAAAATGAGCTACGTGACCTTTCCCACCCCAGATCCTGTAGGTCAGCATTATTTAAGGCAACTAGGAGCCTGAAAAGCTAAACATTAGTGTTGGCAGATGAACAGATGGATGGATTGCTGCCAGCATAATCCATCTTCCCACTTGCCTCCGCAGGACTGGGTGACATTCAAAACTACCTACTTCCCTATGCAAAGAGAAATGCACACAACGCAATGAGCAGGCTTTAAAATGGACTCATCAGCTGGCAGGACCAGTGGCAAAATGCTTTATGGCTGCTATTTACTGTTGCAGGCAAGGCTGTAAATAAGAGGCACCAGGCTGTGACAGAAGTGGGGAATGTAGTGACCACAGTGGATTTGCTTAAGCCAACCCCACAGCAAGTTGTAAAAATCTGTCAGGATGCTGTCATTTTTCCTTTGTGTATAAATGCTCTAAATCTAATTAACCTCTTAATCAGAGCAGATAAAATTATGGTATTATCATCAAAGGCAGTGCTCTATCTACAGTTTCATGAAAAATTTCCATCTCTGCTCAGCTTGGATATTTTTTTTTTTTGCTTGGGGCTCTATGAGTAAATTCCCCAAA
Organism: Leptosomus discolor; assembly: GCF_034619465.1. Lineage (NCBI taxonomy): Eukaryota > Metazoa > Chordata > Aves > Leptosomiformes > Leptosomidae > Leptosomus > Leptosomus discolor. The sequence goes on along the minus strand of NC_141395.1, from coordinate 13,375,918 downwards.
CACTGAAAAATATAAAAGAGGAAAGTCTATTTTGTAGGAGATTTCTTAACATGGCCAGTTACTGTGCAGACATCAGCTTGCCTGATGGCAGATGGCTCAGTCCAGAGCTTTCAGATCCAGCTCGAATACCTGTTGCCTGAGCACAGAGAACACTCCTGCTCCCTAAACAGGGCAGGCACAACAGGCGCTGTGACACACTGCACCAATACGAATCACATTACCCTTCCCAACAGAGAGGGCACTGAAGGCTGCAGACTCCCACATATCCCAGGACTTTCTGGTGCTCAGCGAGGATTCAAAATTAAAATAATTTCCTTGATCTACTAGCTACAGCAGACTGCTCTGTCAGCTACTAGACTACACCATGACCTTTCTGTATTGACACAAATACCTCTAGCACGTACCTTTGTGCCTATAGTACTGCAAACGACAGATCTGTCTCTTTCTGGCCTATAATATCACCCAGATCAGACTGTATGTTGTGGGGTTTTTTTACAACAGCTGAAGGTTTCAGGATTTTCCACATCTGCTGGCAAACACCAGTACCATTGACAAAGTCAGACAGCGCAGCCAAGTGCAGAAATCAAGATCTGAACCTGGGACTCCAGGTGAATAAAGCTTCCTGACTAACCCACTGCAGCATCTGGCTTTGCTGAACTTGCCTGTGTAATGTGAACGAAAAAAAGCACTCATTTCCATTTACTATTGCCCATATGCCACCTCTAAATATACTCACATATTAGCATTTATGCAACGTTCAGTACAAAATCCATATGGCTCCTTTCAGCAGGAAGCAACAGCAAGAAGGGTGAGTTGCAAAGTCTGGAGATGGAGCTTGTAAAGATTTCTTTCCAAGCACCATATAACATTAATTGCAGATGGACAGCGATGGAGGACAACCTGCTCCAGATGGGCCACGTTTTCTTTTTTTGCATGAAACTAAAATGGATTTCTTTTATATGATGTGTCTACTAGTGATCCCTCTGGAACAGAAGTTGGGTAGCAAAGCAGATCCAGGCCTAGGCTAAGGAGAGTGAGAGCCCATAGTACAACAGCCTCCAGTTACCTTGACCAGCCTCATCTGGGACTTCCTCCCTGGCTCCTGCCACCCATTGGCCAAGAGCAGAGTGGCCCCATGACTATATCTTGGTTCAGCCGACAAGCCCCAGAGAAAGCCATAGTCCCAACACAGCTCTGATGTCATGCAAGAAGTCAAGTTGGCAAGGCCAGAATCAGTACATACATAGCCTAGCTCAGGCAAGGACCAGGGCAACGACTTAAATGATGGGGCCCACTCTGCTCCTCCCATTTAGGTGCAGTGGGACTGTACCCCTTGTCCAAGGTTGCTGTCTCAACCTGCCCTACTGCCAGGCTTCCACCTCACCTTCCTTTCCAGAGACGTCCATCCTTACTGGCTCCCTGACAAGGAGTTTTCTGAGCCCTTAAGTTTGGTGAGTATTACTTCCCCAGGTTAAATGGAAGAAAGAAACATTCACATGGAACAAGACAGTAGATAATGAGGAGGTTTCAAATGTCCCATGCAGCAACCGCTGCCAGGAGACCTTCCCGGCTGCAGGAACAAAGCAACTCAAGCCTGTCACAAGTGTCCTTCTGCCTTCTGAATGGCAAACCACCCAAATGAGAGCCTCTGAATGTGAACAATTTGCTTTAACAAAAAAAAAAAAAAAGTTTGCTGTCACCATCTAAATCACAGGAAAAAATGTGGCAGCCAATTAACTACTTCTGGATCATGCTTAACTTAACCAAGACTACAAGACCATTAAACTTTCATACCCACTGAAAAAGGCTACAAGCCTGTAAGTGACTGTAGTCAAGAGTGGGAAGACAGGGACCTCATGCCTCTGTTACTCCCAATCTTATAGATGATGGGTTCTTAACCTCAAAAATTGTTGTATCCCTTGTGAGCACATGATGTGTTAGACTTAATCTTGACAGATAGAAAGGAATTGATCACAGAATTCAAAACATAACAGGTTGCTTAGTTACCAATGATCACTACACAGTTATATTTGCTGTGTGCAAACAGAGCCCAGTACAAACCAATTATCCATCATTACCACTCTAAAAATGTCAGTTTCAGAGAGCTGAAAACAACCATGAGCTAGGTAATAAAGGAAATTTGAGTAGAAAAATATAAACAATAATTTTTTTTTTTGCTAAATATTCAAATAGCCACAATCCTGTGACTGAGGAAAGTAAATATACTAGTTCTGAAAAAAACAGGATTCTTGTTTATTGGGAAAGTGAAAGCAAGCGTGTTGTGTGTATAAACACTGGGAAAATAGAAAGTAGTAAATAAAGATGACAAGCTAAGAATTGCACAAAACTGATAAGTGAAAAAAGGCACTGGGAGAATTAAAGACCTTCAGGATCAATGATGGCATGAAAGAGCTGAAATACATTGGGTCCTAAAACCAGCACAGTGTCATTCCAAAAATTAAGTGGAACTACAGTCAGCAGCAGTGCCATGCACGCAGAGTAAGTAGAAAGCTACCTCTGTCAGCTGCTCAGCAGTAACCGTCTTGGGAGCTCTGCAACATTAATCTGAGATTTTTTTTTTTTTTTTGATTGTCTGAATACCGAAACATGAGATAAGAGTGGCCTTAGATTTAGGTCAGTTTGGAAAATACATTTCATAAGAGCAGCACATTGCTGTTGGCTGGGAACAGAAGGTAGACTAAGGCAGACTACAGAAAGATGCATGATTTCATAGTGAAGATATTTAACCTCTAGAACAATTTTCTGGGGGCTGTGGTGATTAGTGGGAATGGCTCAGGCACAGGTAATGCAGACTAGAAGAGCCAGCAGGTTGCAGGGATCTGCGAATGTCCCTCCCACTTCTTGAAACACAGATACATGGATATTGCTATTTAATACCCTGTAAGGAGCCACACTTACTTCTCACAATTAGGTGCTATTCTTTCATGTTCCATCCCCAAAGATCTAATCATTTAATCTTCCATAACTGTGACCTTCCTTTAGCAAGGTCTGTCTTTCATCTGTCAATCAAACTGAGCCTTGATGCCAGGTCTGTGCATAAGCTGCTGTACTTGGATGCCTTACCAGCAGCACATTCATGAGAGTATGCACCACGTAGATGCTGGCAGGTTAGATACTCGGGGGCTAACCCGCAGACTGAATTTATCACCATGGCTGTAAACAATTCGTGCTCAGCATTGCTGGTGTCCAGCCTCTCTTCTTCCCAGCAGTTCATCTTCCCTCTCCTAAAATACATGATAACAAAAGCAGCTACAGAGATTTCTGTCTTACTTGCATGTGTTGTAAAGCGCAGCTATGCTATATCTGATCATGTCTTCATGACAATTTAAGCTCTCTGAAGATAGGAATAGTCAGGGCTGGATGCAGCCACAGTAGAAACTGGTTTAGGCTGAATGCTCTGCTTCTCTGCAGTGAAAACTGCATGTCCTGTGTACGGGAAGGATAATGGCCTTAAGTGCTAAATCCTCTACAAGACCTGGGCTGGAGAATTCCCCTGCCCTGAGTAACCCACAGTTTACAAAGGAGGAGAAAAAGGAGGAAATAGGTCAATCTGACTTCTTTATGCAACGCAGCACAATATGGTAAAAGTAAACTCTATAGGGGACATACAGCATCTTTCTGCCTTTGACTCCACTATGAGATTGATTCTTATTGGGCCAGGAGAGTGGAAGCAAAGAACAGACTGAGCAATTCGGAGGCTGAGAGCGAATGAACAGACAAGTGTGTCCGTGCCTACTCAAGAGACGTACAGAAAGTGCTTCAGTGTCAGAAAGTATTTTCTGTTGTTGAGTTTGAGCAGAAGCTGAAGGAAAGACAGGCTACAGGAGTCACCAGATCAACTCTGTGTTTGCTGTGGCAGCTACTGCGCTGTGAAGAAGTTTATCAGCAGCCTGGACAGGATGTATGCAGTGTACCGAGAGACGCAGCTCGCATACTTATTAACAGTTGTGCATGGCAACGCGTGCATGCGTTACACGTAAGACTGATCCATGTAGATGCCTACTGAATGGGACTGGTTCATAAACACCACAACCTGCCTGCTCTGGAGAAATATTAGAGACCTAGGAACAATTTTGTGAGAGTGCGTGTGTGTGAAAGATGGGAAGTGCCTCTCTCAGCTGTTGCAGCACCCAGGCCATCTGTCTGAAGGGTTACACTCTGCCCTGGAGGTCAGTGTGTAGCAGCTGAGTCCGTTTCTGTACATGCAAAGCGTTCTTCCCTGTGTAAAGACAGGGCTTTGCCACCTCCTGAGAGATGGGGGAGTTCTGTTGCCTCTTCAACCCACTGTAGATCTACCCCAAATTCGCGCTGTCTGCTACTAATCTCTCGTTAACTATAAAGGCCCTCAGGTATGTAAACCTGGACCAAATGAGAAAGGCCCCAGGAAATAATGGATTTACCACATCATATCCCAGCTGGCAGCACTGCCTAGAACATGGTGGAAAACTTGATTTATTAAAATTAATGAAGGAACTGGATAGTCTTGAATAATTCATTATATATCAGCTGCTGCTGAGGTAATAGGAGCTCAGCAAGATCCTCTTTAGCACTGCACAGTGCCTAAAGTCTTTAAATAAAATGAAGTCAAAGACTGGCTAGTTAAAGATTGAAGGGCTTTCTCCATGTGAAGTGGGAGGCCCCAATTCCTGTCGCTGAGGTCATCCAGCTGCCGTCTGCAAAAATCGACAAGGTCTCTCAAATGGAAGCCAGCCAGCTAACATCACAGATTTTTGCCAGGGCACAAAGCATTCTGCCTCAGCCATTAACTTCTGCAGAACATAATGGCTCCATTTTTCATGATTCTTACTGAAATCAAGTTTTGATTTTGAGATATACCATAAGCTGGGTATGTCTGAGGGCATTGGCTTGCTTTTCTGATCATTATGCATGAAAATAAATCAGCTGGACATGCAAAGAAGTAGGCACTACCATCTGAGTATGCAGATCTTAAGGTGCAATCTCTGCTGCTGCTGCTCAGGATTTTCATCAGTGCCAGCAGAATCAAATTACCCACAGCCTGGGCAGTGTCAGGCTGGATGTTGGAAGCATGTCAGAAGTCCTGGAACAGAATCCCGCTAACTTAATCTGGTGCCACTTGATGAAGCAAGGGCTCTTTTTCAACTCTGCTGAAGTCAACGATAAAACCTTTGATAAATGTGTAAAAGCAGCAGCGAAATCAGGCACTGTAATTAGATGGCTGATACTCCTCTTCCTGTATGCCCTCCTTCTGCAGAGGTCAGAGGAATTGTAGTTAATAAAGAAAGAAAGGAAAAACATAAATGCAATGAACACCTTCCTGCCTCCCAGCTGCTGGTACGGGGTCTCCTAATGCAATCAGAAGACTCTCCACTAGCTACAGCTAAGACCATCCCTGAAGTCCATCCCTTTCTCTCTTTCCAACTGGTGATGATGGGAAGTGGCTGCACAGTCCAGCGCCATGTCCACTGATGGTACTGTTCTCAGCTCCAGCTCTGGTTTGCATTGCCTTCCTTGGTCCGCCACAGGGCACCTAGGAATCAGCTCTGGATCGTATTAAGATGGTTGGACAAGACAGCCTTTGCCTCAAGATCCTGATGCCTTGTTGATTGCCTCAAGTGAGATTTTATTTCCAGATGCCATTCCTGCTTCAGCCAGAGCAGATGATTTTGGCCAGGCCTCCATGTCTGAAGGATTTTGGTACAAGTACTCTGATGCAGGCAATTGGCATCATGAGACTTTTGACCCAGCCCCACGAAACCACCAGTTTCCTCTCCTCTCCAAAAATATTGCTTCATCAATCACTTGGGAGAGTGTTTTAAAAATTAAAGCCAACTCCCCTTGCCTTGAAATGAAGGCAGCACTTTCTCCTCTTGCTGTCTGCTGATAGCCTCCCTGTGGGGGTCACAGGCCACTGATTTACGCTCCTGAGCTTTTTGTGGACACAGGCTAAGATCATTTGGAGAAGCCACAAACTGATGCTTTGACTTCTCAGCCTGAAGTGTGTGAATGAAGCAAATACTGTAACTCTCACAGCTGCGGAGTGGGAGGTGCTGTGAACAGGTTTTAACCTGGTAACACGTGAGACTGACATCTGGTCCCTGACCTCCTGGGGTCCTCCCAGACAAGACACTCCAATTCCTGTATTTCAGCTCTGGTATCTGTACAAGGAGATAATAAAGCTTCCTTGCAGCATCTGTGAGAACTAGACCCATCCTCTCCTTGCAGTCTTTGAACACCAAGGAAAGTCAGGTAAGGTTTCCTAAAACCTAAGTGTAATTATTTGGAACTAATTGTACTCTGGGACCTGTGTTCAAGTGTAACAGCTCCAAGCCACTAACTGGGCACAAGCTGGCATGGCTGTAGCTACCTCGAAGGACAGAGGTGCCTTCCCCTCTCAAGCTGTAAGGAAATGCAGGTATGTCGGCAAGGATAGGACTGTGCTATCAAAGGGCCAGTCCATGAGGCAGACATGCCTCTTTAAACACCACCAGGGTAACCATGTGTGTGGTTGTGTCTTTGCAGCTGCTTTTGGCCTTTCACCATTGTTTTCTTCTCCTTTTCCTTCTCTCTCTTTCTCCCTCCTTTTCTTCATTTTTTTAACAGTCATCTTCTGGAAAGGGCACCTGACTAGTGATGATGTACAGTCACTCTGGGAGCTGGTTTAGGAGGCATGGTGCCCCTCTGACTTGCCAGAAAACAGCAGTTGCTGTGTAGCTTCCTTTGCTTTGTTCCTTCAGGAGAGCAGTTGGTATTTACAGCATTTTCTCTAAGCAAGGCATCATCCCTGACATATGCTCACGTGAGAGTGCTTCAGGGAATTCCATCTGGGAGGTGAGAGTAAAGGATTTTATCATTAAAAGAAAAAACAAATCACCACACCTCAAAAAAACCCACAAAACCACAAAGAAATCCTGGAGGAGATGCTGTTTCCTTCCAAGTGATTCTGTGAGGTGGGGACTGTAAGTGAAGCAGAGAAGCAAGAGTTTTACCAGTTCCAATATAATCCCATTTTTTTCAGGAAGATACTAAAAGTCCATTTCAATGCAAACCATTTTGGGGAAGCATGGAGGCTGGAGCCTGTTCTTCACCTGGTTTCCACTTTCCCAGCCTAAGCAGTGAAAAAAAGTTAAGAGAAGGACACAAAGCAGCCTAGTTCATATTCCAGGCAGAAAGGAAGGTAAACAGTGTAAATCAGGAGTAGCACAATTTAGACGCTTCTGTTAAGTTCGTTTGGTTTTATTTTAACCTAAAAGATATAAAATGGATGTAATTGAGCTGGCTATTTGGGACGGTGGTGTGGCTGGGATCACAAAACAGCCTGTAAGTTGTTTGAAGAGACACACTCATTTCCCTGGGTTGCAACAGTGAGCGAACAGAAGGGCCCTTCTCCCGGTTCTCCCAGTTCTGCCCTCAGTGGCTGAAGGCACACTCAGTGCTGCTGACGGGTGAGCCCAGCTAAGTGTTAAAACTTGGCTTAGCCTAAGCAGGGAAGGAAAAAAAAAAAAAGTTAAATGCTCTTTTATTTTCTCTAAGGATATGGTGGAATTAAGCCAAAAGTGTGTATTTGTACTGCTTCGCCTAAGGCAGCATAAGCACCTTCTCTGGTGAATCCCTAGGTCCCCAAAGCTTTTGCTCCGCCTAAATGAATGTCAAGTATCCTGAGGAAATGCCGCCCATCACAAGGACACTGTGACACTGCTGGGCTAATGCACGATGAGTGTCTGCGGTGAGGGTCTGCAGGATTCTACCCCAAGCTCCCTAGGATGATGACATTTGGGATCTAATCCCCAGTATCCGACTTTTCACTGTGCCCCAATTTACCTCAGTTTTTCTGCCTAATGCTATTTTCCAATCTTCCAAAAAACGTTTTCCCAACCTGTTGCCCAGTATCTCTCAGGAAGCTGGGGACAGCAGTTCCTCACTGTTCAGGGACCAGCACGGGCAGGATGTTGGCAGGTAGGTGCACAGGATAGCTTTGGAGGTGAAGGAAGATAGAGATGGACAGAAGGCTGCTGCCACCATGATGCTATGGACAAGTCACACACGGCAAGGTTTGGAAACAAAAATTCTGCAAGACGGAGATAAGGGGGGGCAGGGGCAAACCCACTCAGATAAATCTGAGGCTTCCTTGCAGCTACAGCAGCCATGTTAACACGCACTAGGTGAAGACCAGGCTCAACTGTTTTGATGTTAATTGCCTGGCTGCTTTAACAGGATATGTTCTTCTAAGTCCTAAAGTCAGCTGTGTGACAAGACAAACTGATATTTACCGCTTATCTCCTTTATCTTGGCTTGTCCAGCGCTGCATGGTCAGTACATATGTTCCTGTGCATTACAACTGTCCGCAGAGCTGATGGATTTTTTGGTAAGAGGAATGAGCAACATTTTACATCTGAAGTGACTGTTCGGACTGTGATTTGAGGCAAAGCTACTTAGGCCTGAGCTCAGTTTCTGCTCCAGGGAATGCCTCCAAGGCACCAATAACCATCATCAGCAACCAGATAATAATCACCGTGCTGCAGGGCTACTCATCAGCAGTGCAATGACTGCACGTGGATACCTGATGGCCTCTGATGATGTGACACTTGCATCACACATGCAATGCAGTCAGTGTCCCTCTGGCCATGCTGAGGGACACGGTGCTCTCATGCTGTAACAACACATGGAGCTAGAGGATCAGTTACCACAAAGCACTGGTTATTTCAGTTATTTCAGCTGGGAGGTTATGAGCATGGCTGAGGACGAAGTAACTTTCTAAGATGGGTTTTGGCACACGGGGCTTCCTGCTGCAGTCTGTGCCAACGGGCTGGCATGTGAAGGGATGCAGGGCTGCTGAGTCCAACTTCTGCCTTTCTCCTCCTGTTCTCCTTCGGCTCTTTGCTATCCAAGATGATGTAGGATAGGAACATGACGGGGGACAGAAAACACCCCCACTGCTTCTGAGCACTGCACTGCCCCATCAGTTAATGTGATTAGGTGGAGCACCAGGTTTGCAGCCAGGCACAGCTATCCACCAGCGGCCAGGAGCAGCAGGCTGTGTGGTGCACAGCCAGCGTGTGGTTCCAGACGAGGCCAGGCCATGCACTTGCACCAATATACTGACACACCCAGCCTGGCTCCACTGGGGTGTCTCTGAGCCTGTGGAGCAAATTCCTGGTAATGTGGCTGCAGGTTATCTTGCAGTCACCCCTGTTACAACCAGCAAGACATTATCTCAGCCTCCTGATCTCCCCGTCTGGTTGGGCTTTGTATTGAGAGAACTCAGGCTCTGCCCCCCATCCCCATTACAGCTTCAATGACATAAAAGCAGAGGAAAAAAGACATTAAATACTCTGCATTATGGAGTGCTGGGTCCTTCTCTAAAGAAAGTGGGGGAGGATCCCTCAGTAGGGTGTAGTCGCACATCACAAGCTTTGCTATCAGATTCTCTCACTGGGAGAGAAGGACCTGAAACTAAAAGTCTCCCTGCTGCTCCACGACCCCACGGACAACTGGGCAGAGGTGCAGTCTACCATGCGCCGATCAGCCAAGCGTGGCACAAGGGGACAGGGGCAAGAAGCTGGCCACTGCCTTGCGAAAGGCTTCCTGGACAGGCATGTGCTTGGAGGCGCACTGCTGGAAGACACCTCTGACTGCAGCTCTCCTCCCTCCTTGCAGGACAATTCCCCTCACTGAGGGCCACCCCTGTGTGCTAGGCCTCGAAGCAGGTTCATCTTCATCAAATGATCACAAACCTGTTCTCACACTCAGTCCATCGAACAGAAAGGAAGCTGTGAGACCTGGACTATGGCACATAAAGAAGCAGTACCATAGGCTCAAGTTTATGCTTACTTACACGGATGTAAACAACCTGACCAGAAGCAGCAAAGGTACCTGATTTTGCCTACTGCCAGAGCGAGGAGGACACTGCATGAGGTACAGAGCTACCAAGGGAAGCTACGGTGAAATCAGCCACCTCTTTGAGCCATTTACCACATCACGAGGCAGGATGAATCAATAATATGTATCGAGCTGGGAAAGTTAATCTGCATCCAGAGCATCATAACAAATTAAAAGGAAATAAAATCAGTACAATTCCACTGGCTCTCATTACTATCACAGTGGAGAGTAATTAAAATCCATGGGCCAAATCCAACACTGAAAGAACTCTCCTGAAGCCAGAGGCACTGTACAAGGGCATTGCTTTCTCCAGATGCTATGTGTTTCAAACAGCAGCAAGAATGGCAAAATGGGCAGAGAGGATAGGGCAGGGTAAGACAGGAACCTATTTAGGAGCCAGGCATTCTGCTTCTTGCTCTTCCTCACCTGGAGTCCTGCTGCATGCCTGCTGTTTTGGTGCTTGATGGGCTGAATATCAAAAGCTCCAGGCATTTGTATGGGGGGCTCCTACTCCAATGACAAGGCCTTCCCAAGCCAATACAGAACTGCTATTCACCAGTCCTCGCTAACACCCCTGTCCTGCCTCTCCCCTGCTCCACTGCCTTACCGTGCTCCCTCTGTGCTCCTCAGTACAGCCACCCCTGCTACACCCTCTCTTCCTTGCTACAGAAACTCCTTTCCCTACCACAGAGCACCTCTGCTAGCCTGTTGCCTGACAAGGCACTCAACCCATCTTTCTGTGCTTTCCTATAAACTCCTTGTCCTTTGGCCCTCCCATGTCCCTGAAGAAGAAGAAGCAGCTGAAGGAGGACTCTCACTTGCCCCAAAGCCATAGCCACTTGCACTCCCATTACAGCTTTGGTCCAGCCCTGCACGAATTACAAAGCTGTGCTATGAAGCAGGGATTCACCTTGAAGCAGATCTGCTGCCCACACCTCTGGTACCCTGCCCCTCTGAGGCCTCACTGCTCCATGTGGCTCTGTCCCAGCTCAGTCCAGCAGCTGATTCCCACTAAGCAAAAGGGGAACGTGGGATGCGCAGGAAGCACGTTGCTCATCACCGCACACAGCGCTGCATCCAACTAACCAGCACTGCAGCACGAGGTGAGAGCGCAGGCACCGTACAGGCACCCAGAGAGGCAGCTGATGGTGACACATGCTGCTGGCAGCGAGCAGGACTGGGGATGCGAATACCAAAGTTGGGTTCACAGGGCTCAGGGGCTGGGAACAGCCATTAAAGGAGAGAGGACCTGGAGAAAAGATAGCAGTTTGGGGAAGCCCTATACCCGTGTCTAGCAAAAGATTAGATCTCAGCGTTCTTGTCCAGCCTTCAAGTTTATGAACCTCTTATCTCCTGTTACCACACCCCACACATGGCTTCCACCTATGGAAGTTATGCTGACATCGGCAGGATTAGGCAGTTACTAAATACCACGTGTGGCAAACTCCAGTCTGCCCATGTACGTTGCTGATGAGGACTTTTACACACGGACACATATACTATGCAATAATTATGATACTCTACAGAGATAATCTGAAGTGGATTGTTAATGCTGTTTTACAAATTGACGTAGTATGGTCCTGCAGGTGGAACCATGGACTGAGAGTTGTATTTCCAGAAATACCATGCTCCTGTTCACTGTCTGGGAAGGTGGACATTTCACTTGCCCTAGCTTTGCCTCAGTATGCCTTTTAAAAGTTCAGCCACTCTACTAACACATACCCAGCTCTGTAACCATGTTCAGATGCACCAATGAACAGCACAAAAGCATCATTCTTAAAAGTGTTCAGCACCTATATTCATAGCCATATTATCACAGAATGCGTTACACCATTTCACCAAAAGTGCTCGCATCTTTCAAAACAATTCAGCAGGGACAACAGAGACCCTTTGGAAATCTGCCCCTTAAGTGCCTATCTAGGGGCCAACTTCCCTTATTTCTCTTAATTTCCATCTGTAAATAGCAGACCATCTCTCCTGGTCCAGAAAGCCAGGACTTCTCTTCTAGGACACCTTTTTAGCTAGCTGATGGAAAATAAGCAGCAAGAGCTTCTGCTGTGTCATGGAAGCAGGTGCATTCACCTTGGCTACTGTGGGAGGGAAAGGCTGGGTCTTGTTATGGGAGGAAAGCAGAAGGCGTGAGCAGGTAAGGGGAAGTGTTTCTTCCATAGATCCTAAGACGGGAAAGTATGTCTAAATTTTTCTCTTTATGGTGGGCTAGGAACATTATTTTTAATGATGTACTACTTAGTGCGCATATATATATATATATAATCTCTCATATATGTAAAATCTGTCTTTCCTATTACAACAACTTTGAGTTGATTTGTAGAACATTTAGACATTCTCAAAGGGATTACTCTTTGTGTTAGCTTGAGGCATAACTGCAGTGTTGTCCCGAATATGACTTTACTCAAAAAGAACAGTGTTTTGACATAGTCTTTATATGAGGTGAGATACAGGTAAAAGCATGGCTCCTAATGCAATGAGGAAATAAACTTGCTGACTCTCACCCCCCTGGACAGGCCAGAGCGAGTAGGGAGCTTCTTCCCATGGAGGTCAAAAGCCAGCCTGTACATGGAAATCCGAGCTATGCACTAATGCATACTGCACTGCATAAGCACGGAGGGGATGGCTCACACGGCTGGGGGTTATGTTAGTGCCTGCAGTTGCTTCTGGGCTGGGCTAGCTCCATTTTATGGATTTACTTCATGCTACTGCTGTAATGAAGAAAAGCCTGAGGAGTGTGCTGAAAGCCAGAATAAAAAGTGTTGCAGAGCTATTGCTCTACTGTTTGCATGTGACCAGAAATAATGCAGCGTTGTTTAGACGAACAATGACTGTGTCCCTTGGGGACGCGGCTATATGGCAACAGGGAGGACAGAACCTGGAATAAAGGGCAGAAGATCTGCCCTGAAAGACACGACTGGCTGTAGAGGCACTGTTCTATTAGCAGAGCTGATTCTCAGAGCCAGAAACAGGATGTCAGCTCTTCCCATACCTGCTGGAAGGTGTCCTGAGACCCAAGTGGCAGATCAAACAAGCAAGGTATGGCTTCTGCAAGCATAAACCACCAATTTCCAAAACCATGTCTAGCCCTTAAACTAGGAAGAGGACTGCCACACTGGGGCTCACGAACAGGTTATCTTCTGTTGCGGAAACGTGATCCCTGATTGTCCACAGAGAACAGAGCTGTTGCAACAGCTGTGGTAAAAAATGGGGCACATCAGTGCAAAACAGTTAAGTACCGCAAACCAGGACTCCTGAGGGAGTGCTCTCAAATCTTGTAATTGAGATGTCTCAGATCAGTTCAGGCCTGAGGTTTTTCTAGGTTAAACTACTGCTGCACGGATTAGCAGTGAAACTGTATTGATCCTTTATGATAAGCAGTTACCTCACCGGCTCTTAAAAGGCACTTTCTTGAAAGAAGTCTTTCAAGAGGGACCTCCTCTTGAAAAGAGTTGCTTCTGTCTACTCCTAGAAGCAGGCTGGAAGGATCAGCCACACCACCATGAGTGACAGGAGTACTTCAGCACAGAACTGATCAATATCCCCAGGCACTGATGTCCTGTTAGCCCAGAGCGCTCAGCTTCAATCGGGTACCAGCCATGGCTGGTGCTCATCCTGCTCCAGTCAAAACTCTGAACCACTGCTTTGCCTCTAAACCTCTCTGCAGGGTTTATTGAGCGAGGCGTTTGAGACGCAAAGATCCTTAAGAAGAGCAAGGACTTGATTAGAGGGAATGGTAGGTGAGCTGTCCTTGAGACAACCTATGAAGCCAGCAGATAAATCTGTCACAGCAGCTCTGACTGGCTGTGACACTAGAAATTAATGTGTATCACTTCTGTGCTAGGTCTGAATGGAGCTGTCTCTCTTCAGTGTCTGAGGGTCTTTAATTCCCTTCTTCCTGGGGGAAGAACCTTGCATAGAAAGTTCAGCTGTGTGTACTCCAAATCTTGTGAATCACTCGCTTGTGGTCAAAGCCACTGTCATCTTTCAGTCCCTAACTGGCTTCCTAAACATGCCTGCAGAAACAGTCAGATTGCTGTGTTGCAAACAAATGAGTTTTGACAGGACACTGCCAGCACTGCTCCCAGATGCCAGGGAAGCCACAAGATGGGCTGCATAGTGTCTGACTGGAGCAGCTCTAGTACTGCATCCACAGCTAGTGCACTGTCTGGCTGCTTCTGCAAGCGCTGACAAAGAACCAAGCCTGTAAACTCCCACTAGCATCTGCTGAAGCTTCGTTTCCCAAAGGAAAAACGGATTTTTGCTTACATGTATCTTTAAGCATTTCAGCAGCAGAGAAGGCAAGGGCGTAGACACTCTCTCTAGCTAAAAACCACAAAGCCATGTTTTTTCTTTATAAGAAAATATTTAGTGCTGCTCCTTGACTTCCTGTCTACGACAGGAGATGGAGAAGGATTTCAAAAGGTTTAGTTCCTTCCTGGAAAGAAGTCTTTAGGACAGGTACTGTTTAATTCCCGATCAGGTTATTTCTAGGAGGTGAGGGGATGGTCTCAAACTCAGGTTCCAAAAGCTCTGCAGAGGGCCCCGAGCTGTTTCAGGCCCAGAGTTGTTACATGGCAAAATGAGTATCAGCAGACAGTGGAGATTTTTTTCTTTTTCCCCTTGTGCTTCACCTTGAAGCAGCTGTTAGCAAAGCCAGAAAACTCCTCTGCCCCTCAGTGTATTTAATACAGCCTTGGCAAAGAGACTGCAGTCTGTCATCTCATGACTATGGGAATTGCCTAATTCTGCAGCTATTCTTATTACCTCAGCCGGAGGGTCCCAGCTTTCCATAACTAATTCCTGAAATCACACTTTCCACTGTCCTTGCTGTCCTTGAGCAGAAAATCGCTGCTCCTCATATAACTGATGCTGGTGTCTGCTGTGGTGACACAGGTTTTCCCAGGGCCCTCCCTGAGCAGGGACAGCTCTATGGACAAGACTGCTGCCCCCAGCACTCCTGTGCAGTTCAAGGAGCTACTCACCCTTTGTTGCTGTAACTTACAGCACCGTGTTTTGAAAATAACAAATGCTGCATGGCGCTCTGCAGTGGCTCAGGGCTGGATGAACAGCTCTGAAGCCTGGGCAGCAGGCTGGCAGCAGTAACGCAATCCATCCCCAGCAGCAGAGGAGATCCCTCACGCTATTCCTACAAGCCACAGAGCTCCCTGCCTCCTTCCATGTCCCACCTCATCTGCGACTCCCACGAAGTCTAGAGATTTGCAGTGCCTCCCACTTGTCGCTTCATTTTCCCCTCATTATCAGGTATGTTCTCAGTCTACCTTCCCTCCCTGTGCCCATGCACCTATTTTCTGCTCCTTCATTATTTTTCCTAATATCACTGATCCTGCCAGCCCTGTCCATCCTCCCCAGACTCAGCGCTAAAGCTGTTCCTATGCTGGAAGGCGAGAATGGCTGCCAGGAACCAGCTGTTAGGACTGCTGCAAACTGCAAAGCAGCTGGAAGCTGAGGCTGAGCTAATTATGAAGCAGGGACTGCAAAACTCACAGAGATTCTGGCCAGAAGTGCCTAGTTAATTCCCAGAGACAAATGAGCACATCCTTTGAATGGCGGCAGGTGACACGTGAGCAGGAAAGTCACCAAGCTGTGGACAGCTTTGCAATCCTGGCTACAGAGTGCTGCATGTGATGCCTCCTCATCTCACAAACACCCACGACTGCTGCTGCCAAGCTGCTCTGGACAAGGAGAATGTGCTCACACGCTGCACCAGCAGCTGAGGAGATCTTAATGCTGGTTTCAAGGGCTAGATTCCTGCAGAACATAGGCAGGTAAGAGCTCTTCTCAGAGGCCAAGAAGTAGCCCGCAGTAGCACAGGCCACTGAGTCAGGATCATAGCAAGGTGGAAAAAACCCCTAAGTTCTTCCCGTTTCTTTTGTGATACAGAATTTTTTTTTTTCCTCTAGAGTTTGCCAAAAGGGTAACTGCATCAATGGTAAAGACTGGATTATGTCTTCTGGTAGGTTAATTTCTTCTTCGTAGTTCAAAACTAGCCCATACAGAAGCCGCAGAAGCAATCACCTTGGAAGTCCATGGTTTTGTAATCAGAACCTCCCTTTCAATTAGTCATATTATAGGACTGTAAATACAATAATTCCATCAATATTATGGAAAAGTCATGCTGCATTTGTATTAACATAAACGAATGGTAATGTGCCATAGAGCTAATCTGATATGACAGTAATTGGCTGATGCCCAGCCATGGAGGCCCTGGAGCTACACTTGCTCTCTCTTCTCTAAAAGAACTGTCCTCTGAAACACTGGAAAGGAAACAAACTATGATACCATATCTAGCCTGCCAGCAATGAACAATGCTTCTTGCAACGGCAGCACCGAGGTGTTTGGGTTGGGGGGGAGTGTAGAACTTGATCTCCTACACACTTAAATATTAAGAAATCAGGATTTCCAGAATATCTTGCAAGGTAGATCAGACTTGGCAAGCACGCAATGGGTATTAAACCCAGAATATCCATAAAAGCATTCAATCTGCTCCTTTCCCTTCCCTCTGTGACTACTGGGAGCTGTACATCATCACCTAGTCTGCAGTAGGCTTTTCTTACACAGATGAATCTTAAGAAGCTTAAAACTTCGTAAATGCTTTGGGGCTACTATTGTTATCTTGTGCAGTGCTCTACAGACAGGGCAGCAAGACTTAAATCTGAGACTGCAGCTGGGGTTCTCTGGTTAAAGGCCTTAAAGGAGATCAACATAAGCAAAGCCTAAGATGGGAACCAGATCTCAAACACAGCCCATCTCCTGTCTGGGCCATGAAAGCAAGTGGACAGATTCAAAAGCATGCTAGGATCAGGAGTCTTCTGTGTTACAGTCACAGTAGGAACCACCTATTCTGCTTTTGGAAATATGCCCTTCAAAGAGAGTCTTAGTGAGGACAGACCTCTCTTTTGTGAGGGGGGCTGTCAAAGAAGTCATAGCAGATATCTAGGCTTTCTGTATTTGGCTCATCAGCTCTTTGCAGGCTTCGCTGTCTGACTGTACAATGCCTTGCCTAATGCACCCTCATCCCTGATGGAGCTCTTGGGTTCTACACCAGTACAAACCAAAGAACAATCAGAGACTTGTTTTAATCAAGAAAACATTCTTCTCAACAGTACAGCACTAAAGGCACATAATTTTTGGCAATATGCAAGAGCAGTATTCTCAAAAATCCAAAGCATTCATAGCCTGTCAGTGCCCAACATAGCCAGTGAAATTAAGAGAGAATTTCATTAGAGGAGGTGGGGGAGAGCACCCTAAACAGAGGATTTAGGAACTGCGAGATGATGGCGTAGGTTCTGGATTTTACTTAATCTTTCTAGGTCTCTGATCTGCTCCTCCATCTGTAAAATGGGATCAATAAAACCTCCCCAACTTGCAGCAGGGCTCCCAGTCTTAACTGATGTCTGTGAAGCATTTTGAAAGCCATGAATGAACGAAACCATTACCAACCCCTCAGGCCTTACTATAATACAACAAACAATGCAGAGTTGTTTATAATGCTTTTCAGGGCCACAATGCCTAGGAAATGAGGGAAGGCAAAAGCGTAGATGCGCCCAGCGCTGCTTTGCTGCAGTGTAAATAAAAATGGTAGAAGCAGGTTTTATAGATTGCCCTCTGGGGAATTCTGTCGTAGCTACTATTTTCAATAATGCAGTAAAAACTTCTGCCTCTATGGCTTCAAAGAGATGCCCTTGCTAACAGCTCAGGTATCAAAACCTATTATGAATTTGGGAAAATGCATCCTGGAGTTGAAAACGTTCTGAAGCCCATGGAAACCAATTAAGAAATGATTCACTTGCACCCCACAGATTTAAAGAGCTGGTGCTGCTCTGCCACCCCTTACAACAATTAAACTCAGGCTAATACCGTACCAGCACACAATATTCCACCTTGCAAAGGACAAAACCCCCTCCGCATCTAAAAGGCTCTAACCTGCCAATTTGCAAAGTTACCCCTGCGGCTTCTGTTTTAGGACCCGGAGAAAAAAAGCCGGGGGGGCTCAGCCGAAGCCCTGCGCAGCGAAGGCAGCCGCCCGCAGCCCGGGCGAACAATTTGCCCAGCGCAGAGCCTCTCAGCCCGCTCTTCTGCGCCAACGGGAGCCAGGGCCGAGCGCTGCGAGTGAGGGGCTAGGAAATGCAGGGGGTGGGGGGCATGCGGGTCCCCCGGCAAGGAGCAGGTGTCAGCCGGGAAAGGTGTAGAAGGGTTTGGGAAGCGTGTGTCGTCCCCCGCCCCGCTCCCGCGGCGCTTCCCGGGCTGGGCGCGGAGCTCGCGGTTGTACCCGAAGAGCCCCGCCGGGGCAGGCAGAAGGAGCTGGGGAACGGGACCCAACCAACAAGTAAATATATAAAATGCTGCGCCCGGTTCCGCTCCGTTCCGCCCCGAGAGAGGGGTAGCAGCCGGGCAGAGGCAGGGAGGCCACCGCCAGCCCCGCAGCCCTCCCCGGCGCGCAGCCATTTGCCTTTGTTGCAGCCCCGCGCCCGCAAGGTGCGGCGCCGGGCCGGGGCCGGGGCCGGGGCCGGAGCCCGAGCCCGCGCCGCGGGTCGCTCCGCCCTGAGGAGAACGGCCCTCGCAGCGCGGCGGAGGGGAGCCGTCCTGCGGCAGCGGCTCCCGAGAGGGGCCGGCCCGCCCGCCGCCCGCACCTACCTACCTGCGGAGCCCTCCCGGGACGCGTCGCCTCCCGCCTTTGTTGTGCATGCCCCGGCAGCGCCCCGCCGCCGTCCGTCCGTCCGTCCCTCCGTCCGTCCCTCCGTCCGCCCCCTCTGCGCCCGCCGAGCCGCCGCCAGGCCCCGGCTTAGCCCGTCACCACGGCAACGGCGGGCGCGTGGCGGCGCGTGCGGCGCGGCTGGGGTAACGGCCGCCGCGCAACGGCCGCGGGGCTCCGCCCGCCGCGCGCCCGTGGGGGCGGTGAGGAGAGGGGAGGCGGGCGGCGGCTGAATAGACGGAGCCGGGTGTCCCCGCCGGGCGGGGGGCGGCCCCTCGGCCTCGGCTTTATGGGCCCTGGCTTGGGTGAGGGCTTGCGCTGCTGGAAGGGGAGAGGCTGGCCTGGCAGCCCCGGCAGCCCCTCGCCCGACCCGACCGGGACGGAGAGCAAGGAGGCGGCTCGGCTCGGCTCGGCTCGGCAGCCACCCGCCCCGCTCCCCTCCTTGCCCAGCGTGCCTGGCAGTTTCCGAGCTGGGCTTGGGTTAGCTCTTGGCTTCCTCTTAGGGTGCATGGCATCCCTCATTCTCCATCCCCAGCAGCTTCTCTTCAGATTGACCGCCTCGGCAGTCCCTAGTACCTGGTCCCCGATCGCACATCCTTTTGTCCTAAAGCAAGCGTGGCTCTGGTGACTTTCAGGACTACCTCCCTGTCTCGGCCTTCGCGGGCTGTCACACCTGATGGGCAGTCTCACTGGCACCAGCAGAGTTGCTCAGAGAATAAAGCCAACGCGATGGCAATGCCTCCGTTTTTCCCTGCTCCCGAGCACAGAAATGAGTTGTAGCCTGCATTTGCAACTATTTTCTTTTAATTCACCGTTCATTTTAGGGGTAGCGGTGCCAGCTTGAATGCCTCTTCCCTTTCAGACAGTAAGGACTTGCCAAACTTAATGCTTGCTCTGACTGTATCTAGGACTAAGTGTTGCAGTTCACTGGCTCTGTCACGTCATGCTGGATTCAGCTGGGTCATACTGTCCGTCTTGTATGTGTTTGTCTTGTTCCAAACAGGCAGGTTCTGGATTGGTGAGACGTGTTAGATGAAGCTTCCTGGATCAGAATCACTTGCTTTCGTGGGTTTTTATTAAGTGATCAAGCACAGGTAAAGACATTAGTTCTGTTTGAGGGTGTAATTCAACAGAGAAGAACTAAATTCTGCAGAGAAAAGCTGAATTCAGAGAGAAATACCATCTTTCTGTGTGTTCAACATCTGATTATACAAATGTTTTTTTTCTTTCTGGGGCCTCTCAGATTCCCATTTCACTCTAGTAGAAAGGGATTTCGGTGGCACTGGGCTCACGCAGCATCCTCCAACTGAAGGCCCTTGAAACAAATTACAAATGCAACAGACGAAACCTCCTCAGTAAGCCTCCTGTGAGAGAGGAAAAGACAGAAGCAGGGCCGGAGTGTGCTCAAGGTCACAGAGGAGTTCTCTGGCACAGCTGGGACAAATGGCCAGAGCAGCAGCGCCCTGTCCTTGGTCCTCACCTGCCAGACTTTGCCTTTCTGGCCTAAGAAGGCAGATGGAGTGAACCCAGCCCTGCCTTCAAGGAGGGCAGGGGAGAGGGGACGGGAGACACCCATCCTTTTAGTTCCCCACCATAAATCTGGGCCCAGATATCACTCGTTTAGTAAATAATCTCTTTATTACAGTTTTTTGCTGCACACAGGGATGCCTGGAGGATGACCCGGTGTTGCTGTGCTATAAAGAGGGATGATAAGGAGAACTTGGAGATCCATTGCAAAGATCTTTGCAGCTCCCCCTGCAAAGAGCTGCCTCCGTTTCATGCTAATTTATAAATAGCCCCGAATCCACCACTTGGAGAAGCTTTCCTTTCTCCTTGTGCTTGATGTATGTGATACTCAGCCGTGGAGAGCAGATGTTTGTAGCAGATTCTGCTCCCACGGAAATTGGCAGTAGAAGGCGCGGAGGCGAGAGGTGAAATAGCATCGGGGTTATCTCCTGTCCTCAGCTCCCAGCTCCTGTTACAGCCAGGCTGAAAGGCCAGGAGACGCCCTTGGACTGAGCAGCTTAGTCTCAAGCGCATGCCTGTGTCTCTGCTGGAGATGAGCATCCTGTTGTTTGCAGAGTCCAGTTACAGCTAAAGCTGAAAAAAACCCCGTATCTGTCCGCATAAACAGGAATTTTCCTCAATTGCAGGAGCCAGCAGAGGACACTGCTTTGTCTCTGGCTCTGAAAGAGCTGAATGGTTGGGGTTTTTTTGTTCCTTTTTCTGCTTTCTTCCTGCTCCCTGACTCCAGTGGCACCTTTGGCGGGAGAACAGTCATTATCCCTTCTTTTCTATCCATATCCCTCAGAGGATTTTGTTTTCCAGGTTGTTTGCTGCTGCTGAAGCTGTAGCAATGACGCTCCTGCATAGCTTTACTTAATGGAGGGAAGGAACAAACCACATGACAAATTGGTCCAATTTATCACAGCAACAGAAACCTGCAATTCAGCTAAATCGCCCCACAGGCCAGCTTAGACGGCATCAATATTTAATGACCTGAGCGCCACTGCCTTCACAGCTCCGGCTTCACCTCTGCCCCTCCTCACGCCACAGCGTGCCCACAGGTTTGTCACCGGTAGGCACCCCCGTGCTTCCCCTGGGCTGAGCAGGGGCTGTCTCCAGGCTGCCAGGGCAGGCCTGCTTGCTGTCCGAAGCGGCACGGCCCAGACCTGCCAGGCACAACCAAATTCTGCCCGTTGTCCTACCTGGCTGGACCAGCTGTGCGGCACATTTAGGCCCGAGTCACAGCTCCCAGCTTTCTGGGCGTGCCTGCGGTCTGTGGCAAGCAGACAAGCAGGAGCAGGACTGGACTCATGTCAGCTCAAAGCCTCCCCTACAGTCTTTTTTTGGGCAATTGTTTAACCCAGACAGGACTGTTCACCTGGTAGCAGGCTGGAGGTGGCTTCTGTTCAGCTATCTACGTTGGTTCCCATCACTCAGGCAGGACTATTTTATCCCAGAAGGAGCTGCAGTGAAGTAAATCACCAGCAACATGTCCTGCACGTGGCACAGGAGGACCTGGAAAGAGGATGAGCCAAGCTATGCCAAATCCCTCCAACCCATGAGCAAAGGGGGGTAGCAGGGGAGCTCGGGGATCTCTTCTGCTGGGCCAAGGCTCCAAGGTGGCCACAGCAGCTGGCACTGAGAGCCTCTCCCAGCTCCACCCCAGCATGCTGCAGCGGCTCCGTTCCGGCTTGCTGTGCCCAAGACAGCAACGGGAACAAGTGACAGGTTATACAGTTCTATGTGGCCACGGGCATGTTCCCTCATGGCACTCTCGCCTTGGTTTCCCTGGTCTGTAAAATGGAGAGGACAGAGATCTGGTGACAAGCACCAAGAAGAGGCATTTCTCTTTATCAGGGAAGTGGCGGGGCGGGCGAATTTGTGCTGCTGGGCTGGTAATAAACAGCCCAGCAACTTGAATTCCTCTAGCAAGACTGCACCTTCCACCAGGCTCTCTGTTGACTTAAAAAACCCCATTATCCAGCAAACCGCATATTCCAAAGCAGGGGTTCGTTATCCACTCCAGTGGCAGTGAGTGGCAGAGGCCATTACAATAAATGGCTTTTTGCTAAGAGGCCTCGATAATTCACTCTGTATTTAACACTGGCCAGCGGGGCTCATCTCTTTACATAAAATACATTAAGCAAAGCACCTTTGTGAACATCCCCCCTGCACTAAAGAGCTGTTTTAATGAAGGTGATTAGGAATAAACATAACAGCAGAGGCTGCTGTCTGAAAATAGTTTGGGTCAGTCGCTGCACGGCAGAGGGGACTACGAGGCGCACAGAGGACTGTATTTGCGAGGGAACAGCTGGCCTGCTGCAGTTCATCCAGAGACACTGAGCCCTTCCCAGCGCCAGAGCTTGGCAGCTGCTGGGGGGGCAGCTTCCATCCCCTGGAGCACGTGGTGAGTGCCCCCCAGCCCCTCCACTCTGGTGGTTGTAGGGCACCTGTCTTGTTATGGGCACTGCGTAAAACTAATAGAAGGGCTGCACAGAACAATATGTAACTCAACAGAAACATGCAAGTGCCCCTGGCAAACGCTTAATGGATCGTTCCACCAGTTAACTCTCCAAGAAAGGAACTGAGAGACAATTCAGTGCCTTCCAAATCACAGCTCTGCTAAAAAAACTAACGGAGAGCACAGATCTTCCTCTTGGCAGCTGTCCAGTTATTAATTTCAATGTATCAGCTGCATCTGAATGGGCTTGGGCTTCTGCCCACTATTGCTATTTATTTGTTTTCCATTCATATCCACTAAAACGAAAACTCAAAACCTTCTAGAGAGAATGGAAAACAAACATGCTGAACCAGTATTGCTGCCCACATACAACTGGCAGATATCACTGCACTTTTTCCTCCTCTCCAGTGAGGTTAGATCTAATTCTGAGGACTCTCTGGGCCTCTCACCTAAAAACCAGTGCAGGCACCTATGGCACTAGCTGCAGCCTCGAGTTCTCCTCGCCTTCTGGGCACACCGGTAAGCAGCAGCCTTCAGCCCTTGACTGTAGGTTTTTACTGTGTACCGGGTCACGGTGACTCGCAGAGGCTGGAGACCTTTCTGGATTAAACAGCATCTGCGTGGTTTAAGAGGACAGAGCGGATGGTCCAGATGGTCACACTGAGGCTACGATCCCACAGAAGAGTTTGGACTGGGCCCATGTTACAATGCACTGCATTGGCTGTGGAAAGAACTGCATGCTTTTAAAGCAAAACACATATAAACCAAGAATACTGGCATTTTTTTCCTCCCCTTGCTTTTTCCCGTGTTGCTATCAAGAGGCTGGTGGAGGTTCCTCAGGCCAAGCTTTGCCTGTGCTAACTGGAGTCAGCTGTTTTACCGTGCCGTAAGTGCCCAGCCTGCCTAGTGCTTGCTTGACTTCCTGCTGGTGTCTTGGTTTGTTCTGAACACGTCTTTATCTCAAAGCACATCACCTGAGAAAGTGTTTTGCTATAACAGCCCAGGCTTTTACAATGGCACGATTCTTTACACATCCGAGTGTGAATAAGGACTGAAAAGCCAAAGGTTATGAACTTACTTTAAAAGTGATACAAATCACAAAATATCTCCAGTTACAACTACAGTATTTCAATCCCATTTGCAACAGCACGGTCAATAGGATCTAGCCGTTGACGCACAGGAAGAGATTCTTAGTAAGTAAAATGCACTACAATAAGGCTTCGGTCTG
This sequence comes from Leptosomus discolor, assembly GCF_034619465.1. Taxonomy (NCBI): domain Eukaryota; kingdom Metazoa; phylum Chordata; class Aves; order Leptosomiformes; family Leptosomidae; genus Leptosomus; species Leptosomus discolor. The sequence goes on along the minus strand of NC_141395.1, from coordinate 13,352,119 downwards.
TTGCAGAGCTTTCTCTTACAACTCAAGTGTTTTCCTTAAAAACACACGCAAGTAAATGCATAGTGCAAGGTATGAGTCTGGTTGAGTAAAAAATTCTTCTGCCTGTTACCTAAAAGGATTTCCTTCCACCAATAAATAGAGCTCCCAGTTCTGCATTTAGGGCATCATCAGGAATGACATCATCCTCCATAAACTCATCTCCAAGCTTCTTCCACCATGGCCAGCGATTGTACTTCAGCATAGTGTTGTGGGATTGTCTTGCTTTGGTAGCTACAGGGATTGATCGACTCATAAAGACATCGAGATCTTTTTCTGTGGTCTCTGCTAACCCTGGAGCATCTGTAACAACAAGGAGAAGAGCTTTCTGTATCATATTTGTGGTTGTATGAGTATTTAGAACAAAGAAAGAAGGAGCACTGCCCTCCCACTTCCCACTGTCCTAGGTCTCTGCTTTCCCCTTGCTGGCATTACAATTTTATGGCTGCATGATAAACCCGACTGGAGAAGCGATCCAAATTAAGGCTAATCTGAAAAAATAACCACGTTGGGGGAGGGAGAAGCGGGAAAAGCAGGACTACTTCATGCAGGTGCAGTGGTGGCATCCACCAAAATGACTTCTTGTGAAGCCACGACCTAAGAGAAAGAGGAGCTCCTGGTCGCTCCTGCTGGATCAGCGCTCCCGGTGAGGGGGGACATCGCATAGAGCTTCCACCGCTCTGGCGGAGCGCCACTGCGCGCCCCCTGCCTGGGGGACCCCGCACAGCCTAAGAGTGTGCTGCTGATCTGCCTGCTCGGGAGCGATGAGCTGCAGTGACACAGCACGTGACAGACTAAATAATGGAATTCAGTAACTTGCTGAATTTTGCCTGGCTTGGGTGCTCTCTGGTGGCTGCGGTTTGCTATTCTCGCTCTCTCACTCTGGGCTACTCGTCTGGAATGAAGATAGCACAACAGTGAATTCCGTTTCAAATAAAGCCAGGCCAGAGAAAACACAAACTTGACTCGGAATTTGTAGCTCAAAGATTTCCCTCTTTACCTGGAAGATGTGAGAGTGCTTCAACCAGCAGCTTCCTTACTACACCATAAATCAGAACAAAGCAAAACAAATCTAGAGGAAGAGGCTGTGCGAGATCCCCTTCTTAGAAATTTTAACGCTTTTCACAGGGCCATTATTTTCTTGCAAACATATCAGATAGAGACTTGTAGCAGAAGAATAAGATGCTGCTTGAAAAGCAGGTGTGTATACTTAACCTGCAGCAACACCTGGATAATCTCTAAGAAAGCATAAATCTCAAGATAAGGCACATGGCAAAGGAAGAAAGGTGCTTCAGTTTTGAAATGAGGCTTTACCACTGTTCCCTCTAATTTTCTTTCTAAATTAGTTTAATCCAAATGGCAATCAAAACTACGACCGGAGCAGTCACATACTCATTAGCAGCTCCACATCGGTGTTGACCTGAGCCAGTAACGTCTCTCTCCGCTGCGCTGCTCTCTGATCCACTCTGCTCCTCAACAGGAACTGTGCCAGCTTTTCCTGGGCCTGCATATGCAATTCTTTACTCAGTTCTTCTGACATTTGGGAAGCCTGGAGGAGAATAACAGTTTATTACCATTAGGAGCTGGTTATTTTAAATCTTTTGGGGGCAGAATAATGTCTAAACTAGGAATGCAAATGCTGTTCTTAATTGTTAATAATTTTGCTTCCTCTGCAGCTCTCTCCAAAGCTATCTATCATCAAGTATATAAATTTTCCAATTACAGTTTGCTTTGACCCTTTTTATTAGATTAATGGTTAAAATCCCCAATATCCTAGTACCTTTCTTTCAAACAAGCAGGGTTAATATATGCATACCTCAAATGGATTATCTCGATCAGAATTTATGAAGCTGAATATATTTCATCCCTACAGTATTTTATGTTGCATCATTAATGCGAATTATGAAATGACTAAGAAACAGACCGGATGCAATTTGATGTAGTCATCCACCTTCTGCTGCAAAGCTAGTCTCTGCTCATCAGTCAGTCCCTTGGGATATTTCCAAGGAGAGAGAGGTCTCCTCTTCCTTCGTTTTTCCAAGAATTTACAAGCCTTTGTAAAGAACACAAGAGAATATGACAATCACAGACAGGAAGTTTGTCTTCTCGCTTTGTTTGTAATCAATCAGTGAAAGAAAAACGTTTCAGTACTGCATCTGTTAAAGCATAAATTTAGCTATGATGCTGAAAAGCCAACATACAGCCGTCAGCATGAATACTGAATACTAAGTAAGAAACTTCATAATAAGTTACTGACTCACCTGTAGTATGGTGAAATTCGAACCTTGGGTTTCAAAGTGGCAGCTCTTGCATTTTAGTTACAAGACTGTATTAGGCTTTGCAACCTATGCAAGGTTTCACCTGTCTAAGCAACTTGTGGCTCTAGACATCATCCTCTGAATAATTTTTTTCATAAATTATGGCTACACCGACAGTAAGAGAATAAGCAGAGCTTTTTGAGGGATCGCAATAATCCACTCAGTCCTACCTAATGTTAGAACAAAGTACACATACTTACTGCTCTCTGAATGACGACAGCTGCTTTATACTCCTTAAGAGATTGTCTCTGTTGATGAAAATTTCTTCTCGCCATATACCCTCGCCAGAATCTCTGGATAGTTAATGCTGATTTCCCTTCAATTTCCTCCATGTATTTATTTACCTGACCTACAAATGTAACAAAAATCCAGGTATAAGACCGTGGGTTGGGATTTCTTAACAACTTATATTTTTAATCCTCAAACCAGACAGCACCAAAAAAGCTTGGGTGCCATCAATTAAAAACCCCTCTTCATCCAAGGTCTGCTAGCTGTGGGCCACGTCTCAGAGACCTGTAGCTGCAGCAGCCAAGCAAACTGGGTTTCCCGTTCTTCCGCACCATTCTGAAGGCAGCAGATCTTGATCACTAGTTACTGAGCCCTTGTAAAATTTGCATGTTCTCTGACAGCTAATTGGGTCAGGAGAGACTGACTGTAAGACTACAGCGCAAACAGACATGCAAGATTAGGGAATATACGTGGGGAAACTGTTCATAAGGAGACCCAGACAGTTTAATCTTCTGATATAGTTCAATATAAATCATACTGGCATGGATTATTTCCAGCAAGGCCAGCTGTCGTTCATGGAAGAGTCTCATGGCCCTCTGCCTCTGAAGTTGCATTTGCAGTTTTAGAGCTTCATCTTCCTTCTGTCTTTTTAAATGCTGCAGCTCCTGTTCCCGTTTAGCTCTGCAATACACAAGTACATTAACAATTAGCTTCAGTTGTACATTTCTTAAAAGCACCTCTCTTTCTTCTGTGTTGAATGGTCCAGCATCAAGGGAGGAAATCCACACAATAATCTGCCATCCCAGCTGCTGGCTGCAGGACCACACCGAGCAATGAGAAATCACCTGCAAGCTAACGAACTACCACACTATCTATAGCCATGAAAAATTCTGAGCCAGTCACTCAATCTGTTATCAAATCAAAGGATATATTTTTACTTAGGATATAAGCTCTAAGGACCCTGAAGGGAATGATGCTCCATGTGGGACGTTCACAGCTAGCGTGAACTAGAACAACTATTTTGATTCCATCATCTGGGAAAAGCAGGCATTCTCTTGCAACGTTAGCCATCTGCTCCAGCACGCACCTTTTCCATTGCATCCATCAGCACACACGGCACCTGCTTTCCGTAGTACATACTATTATTGTTGTACTGGCTGCAAGAGTAGATCAGGATGTTGGCTGAAGGCTCACATCTTAAATTTGAAGGGATTTTTTTTTCTCTCCAGGAAATACAGACCGACACATTTTCCCCATCCACTTTATTAAAAGAACACTAGGAAAATTTTCCTACAAATTCTTCCTGATCTGTACTAGTTGTTGTAATTTGATGTTAGGATGTTGCCCTGCTGTGCTTGGCATTGGAAAAGCCCCACCAGATGTTTCACAGATGAGACAACTGAAAGTCTGTAACTGGCCCTGGAGTGTTTAAGCTAATAATAGCCTGTATATCAATTATATATACACTAATGTATTAATATAGAGACTAACAAATTAATACTAAATATGCTGAGGTGTAGATACTAATAATTACCAAGACCACCTGGACACCTTCACCTTCTCAGTGAAGCATGAGGAGCTGTGAGCTAGGGCTTTCCCTCCCTTCACTGCCCCTTCTCGTCCCAATGGACCTGACCTCATTAGCAGCTAATGCTTGAGACTTTACGAGATCACCCCACCACGAGGCAATGATGGGACTCCTCCTCTTCTCCTGCTGCAGCAAAACCACTTGCCCGCTCAGGACCTGAGCACCCCACTGGGCCCACAGCCCTGAGTTCTGCTCTCCTCTAGCACTTTTCCAGGGACCACGAAGCACTAGGAAAGAGCACAGGCAGGTGCAGTTTCTCCCCAGGAAGAGGAAAAAAAGGCCATAGACTAGACCTACTCTCCAGCAATGTTGGTATTGCTGCACGTCACATACCTGTAGATTGCAGTACTACCAAGTTATTTGTGTGTTTCCTATCGGTAGTATAAATAGAGTTGTAATTTTTCCACCAACCATACTTTCCCCTCAGTCTCTCTAATTGGGTGGGGAAAGATGGGCTGGAAGCTATTTAGTAGAAGAGATGCTCTGGATTTAAAGATCTGGCCTTAGCTGATAAACAGCCTCCACCACGATCTGAGAGACCATAATCCTTTTATGACAGTAATGCAGACTTGAAGCGTGCCCACACATCTACCTACAGAGACACACCATGATAAATGTGATTGCATCAGAACCGTCTCAAGGAAACTAGAGGTTTTCAGCCCACACATTTCTGCGAATTAGAGCTGTAAATCTTTGCATTTTCAATCCAGGCATGCACATACTATACTTCTAAGCAGAATGATGTCACAGGACCAAACAGGACTTTTGACGACATTTTCTTGGTAAAACTATTAATCATCTTCCCTAGAAATTTTTATCAGCTCCACTAGGTGGAAAACTACAAGAACGTTTCATGAGGTTTTTGGATGTGCATCTGTGAAACTACCAATAGTGTCTGTCAGGTATTTAAATGTTTCTTTGATACCGATTCTTTCCCATGTAGTCTGCAAAACACACGCTCTTCTTCATTCTCTGTTCCTCCTACTGAGAAGATGTATTTGTTTGCACAAGACCACATGTGACAGGGAAGTGCCTCTGAACAGAAGCAAAACACACACAGAGTAAGATCCAAGCTTCCTTCAAGAGTTCACGGCACAGATCAGCCTCCCTCTGATCATCTCTTTATATATATATATATATATAAAAACAGTTAGATTTTTGATGCATGATTAATAGAAACTCTTGCCACTGTAGCAATTCTACAATTAGCTATGTAACAGTGAACTAATTTCAAGGAGAGATTACAAGCTTTAATATTCACTGAGGAGACATTTCTGAAACCACAGTGTCAGAAGTTTATCACTTGCAGAGTTTAAGATCTTCCGCTGCAGGTGAGCCAAGTTTGGAGTTTCAATCTCAGCAGTATTTAACCACACTTGTTCTAAAATAAATCTGTGAATATAACCAAACCCTGACTGTTAAAAAATAAAAAGTCCTCTTGAAACCTTTTCTAAAGTCATGCTTACAGTACTCCAAACACTATTTTTCAGCGTAACACTAACTGCAGCTTTGACCTAGACAGAAAAAAAACAACACTGGAGCTCTACGGTTACTGTATTTACTCAGTACACTGGGACTGACTGAGCTACGAGCACACAACTGCAAGGATATTAACACATTTCCATTCCTCTCAATATTCAGCAAACACACACATTCAAGAGTCCATTTAAATGACTCAAGAACTACTTAAGAGGCACACACTAACGTTTACGATACTGAAAATACGACACCAGAAAGTCAAGTGGCTTGTTGATTGCCGATAGCCTTGCCACCCTTCTGCTTCTGCTTTACCACCTTATATCTTAGCCCAGCATCCAAGCTTTCTGGGCTAGGATTTTGGCTTGCAGGCTTGCAAGGTGCCTGACGAGGGCAGGAATATTGGCTCAACATGTCTGGTGGAGAAAAAAAGGAGTGTCAAGTATGTCATTCTTGGTGGTTCAGCACAAAAGCCGGAGTGGCTAGTGGCCCTCAACAAACACACTGCTTGCCCCTGCAAATCATCCAGAATTTAAAGACTACACCCTAGATAGCCAGTATCTTCTTAATGCCAGTCTAGACGACAAATCATAACTGTCTGCTTCCTAACACCTTGATCATAAAGCAATCTGATTTGACTAATTGATTTCTAAGATCTAGTTTTGACATGGTAATGCACAATGTTCAAAAAAAGGCTGAAAAAACCTGCTGTGGAGTCTGAACTTGATTTAGAACCCTTAACCTATGTTAAATTCACACTAAATTTCTCAAAAGAGTTAGGCTAACATGTGCTAACATTACCGCTGAAATCCTACAAGACAAGCACTATTTACATTGCTTCATTCTTCTGTAGTGATCCAAGTCAGAGGATGCTATGTCTAGGCCATTGAAGTGACTCCACTTCTGAGAGTCAGAGATTTCAAATATTAATGAAGAACAAGGTCTTGCAAGCACTACACTGAGCAAGCACTAAGGGCCTTGGTTTCTGCAGTGCTTTGGCATGGCAGACTGGAAACTCTGGGGCAGCTCCACACGCAATTTATGGTGGAATTTTTTGTCAAGTTAACCGTGAACCAGTTAACTGTTCTACCACCAGGACATCATCTTCTAGTGCTATTTAGTGCAACCCTATGCCACAGTGTGCCACGCTTTTAGTTTTCAATATGCCATAAATTTTTACACAGAAAACATATAAAAGCATCACAGAGGTAAGTTTTGTGCATGGAGAAGTTTGGCAGCTGGGAAAGGGACAGTTGGAGCTTTTGGCACCAGAAGTGGCCGTTTGGTGCTGCTGGAAAAGCACATTGTTTGGATGTTTCTGCTAAAAGAATCTGTAGTGAAACAGCTCATTGGCATTACAGTACCTTTACGTTTTAGAAATAACAGCTGACTGGAAAAAGGCATCTTCAAGATGAAGGAACTCTTGGTCAGCCCAAACTTATGCCCTGGGACATGGGAACAAATCCACAGGGAAGCCATTTCCAGGACAGACAGGAAGGTGCATGGGAATAACCAGCATATATTTATTACAGGCAAATCATATTTGACCAGCCTGATTGCTTTCTGTGATGAGATGACTGGCTCCATGGATGAGGGGAGAGCAGTGGATGGCATTTTCCTTGACTTTATCAAGGTTGTCATCACAGTCTCCCATGCGGGGCAGGGCTGACACTCAGAGGAACCTCCACAAACACAGCAAATGGGTCAAAAGAAACCATGTGAAGTTCAAATAACGTACAAAATAATGTCATGACCCAGTACAGCTTGGGCACTGACTACCCAGACATCAGCTCCAATGAAAAGGACCTGGGGTTCCTGATGGGTGACAAGCTGACCACAAGCCAGTAGCATGTCCTTGCAGCAACAAAGGCTAGCTGCAGAGGGGGTTGCACGAGCAAAAGCAGAGGCAGCAGGTCAAAGATTATTCTGTTGCTTTACTTGGCAGTCTTGAGGGCACACCCAGAATACTGCTACGCTACTGGGCCTCCCAGTAGAAGTCAGATGTTGATGGTGGGATAGAGACTGTCCAAACAGAGACAACTAGGGCTATGCAACGTATGAGATAAAAGGATAGGTGACAAGATGGGTTTGCTTAGCCTAAAGGAAGGCAAATCATATTTCTGTCTTTCACTACTAAAGGAAGTGTTATAGAGAAGACGGAGCCAGACTTTTAGAGGTGCACAGAAAAAGGACAGGAGGCAGTGGTGAAGAGCTGCAACAAGGAAATCCCCACTGGCTGTAATGGAAGAATTCATCACAAAGCAAGTCATTCAGCACCAGGACAGGGACCAAGTGAGATGGTGGGATCTCCATCCTTGAAGATCTCCAAAACTGGATATGGCCCTGAGGAGCCGGATGCCATTCTGAGGCTGGCCCTACTTCAAACAGGACCTGAGAAAAACCAAACCAAACCGTCTTACTAGGTTCTTCTCTTTAGTGCTTTTTACAATGCCGTACTGTTTACCTGAAGCTTCTCTGTAAAGTGGTCACTGCTTGGGGTAGTTTTTTCAGCCTTTTCCTTGTCTGAAATCCCCTCCACATAGCCTGGATTATACAAGCTGCTTGATGCTGCCTCTGAAATTAATAAAGCAGTTGGTATGATATTTTCTCTGCATATAAAAACAATTACTGCTTGCATATTTGGAACTATCTCAACATTTGGCCAAAACACATCAGTTTTCAAATGCATCAAAATTCAGTACTTGTAACAGCTTGGGGAATTTAAGGTCTTATGAGACAGTTGTTATCATGAGCCCTGTACTCGCTCCGAAGGCAGCTAATCTGATCATCTAGATTGATGCTCTCTGTGGTAAACAAATGAATCTTACTGTGAGGGTGGTGAGGCACTGGCACAGGTTTCCCAGAGAAGCTGTGGCTGCCCCCTCCCTGGCAGTGTTCAAGGCCAGGCTGGATGGGGCTTGGAGCAACCTGGTCTGGTGGGAGGTGTCCCTGCCTATGGCAGGGGGGTTGGAACTAGATGGTCTTTAAGGGCCCTTCCAACCCAAACCATGCTGTGATTCTATGATCTACAGCACAAATATAAAATATATATCAGCTGCATTAATCAATGTTAGAAATTTGTCTTTAAAACACCTGAGGCACTTGGTATTTCAAATGGTGATTCAATCAAAAAACCTACAGCACAGAAAGACAAGTTTGGAGAATCAGCAGCCAGGAAAATGTTACATTTGCAGTATGATCAGAAGTCACTGAAATGCAACAAACATGAAAAAAAAATCAATTCTATTCTTCAATGGATTTAAAAAAACCCCAAACACAAAACAGCCTGCTCTGTTGAAGATGAAAGCAGGTCTCTACAAACATAACTCCGATTTCCTTTAAAGTATTGTCTCTGAGAAACCTGCATGTAAAATTTTGTTAAGAATTAAAAAAACACACATTGTCTCTTTTATTTGGAACACAGCCCAGAAGGTGTTCTTACTGAAAATTTTCTCTGTACAACTTAATTTATGTGAATGCTGCCTAGAATTCCGAGATCTAAATTTTTAACACTGATGTGAGAAAAGCAGATACAGTTATTTTTGTTTTATAGTTAGCAAAACAAAATTATTTCTTCCCCTATGGTTGTATAGAAGTCTATGGTGAATCTGCAACAGAAAGACAATCTCTCAAGTCACAGTCCCATACCCTAATCACTGGATAATTTCTTGATGTCTTCAAAAACGAAAAAAAAAATTAATAAAGAGAAAATTTTAAAATTCATTAATATAGTGAAAAACTAACACAGGTTTTGAAAAGCAAAGTAATAGAGTAAACCCATTCTAACCATACATAAACACATGTAACTAGGATTTCACACACAAAAGTCTCAAACCACAGCACCTGGATTTCTCCTTTTCCATTGGACTGTTCCAAGTACAGCAGGTCCAAGAGTTGACAGAGATCCCTGTCAAATCCTTTGCCAGTCCACTGTTTACTTAAGAGCTCTTTTAATCCTAAGGGAGAAAGAAGAAGCAAATGGTACCGCTAAGGTAAATTTTTCTTTTCAGGATTTCAAACTAACAATTTCCAAGTCAAAAAATCAAATCCGATTCTATGTGCAAAGGAACACTAGAGCTGAACACCATCAGTCGTCTTTGAGTTTCAATGCAGAATATTATCAATGAATAATCTGGTGCTCCAACCATCACAGAGAAGTACTATACAGTGACCATAATTTTGTATGTCCAAGTCACTGTCTATCATGCCTACACAACTGGCAGTTAAATTATCAATGTACTTTCAGTGCCTTATCAGCAAGTCATTGTAAGATACTAAAAGGATGTAAAGCACCATGCAAGTGCTAGGTTTTATTAGTACTGCTTTCATATTTTTCATAATAAAAATTATTTATTTATAACTGGAATTCTTTGATGTCTTATCTGTATAGCATAGTGAGTATGTGTACATCCAGTCCCTTAGACAAAATAGCTTTCTGGTTCACAGTAGCTAAAAAGCAAACTTGTGCTCCCCCCCCCGCAATGCACAGACGCTCCCTGTGCTGTGCACAGGGCACAAGTAGTCAGTAACACGTGCTTTTTAGCTTTGTATCAGACAAATTCCACAACTTGAGAGTTCTGCAAGGAGTTGGAGGGAAAAGGAAGGAGGGCTGGAGGCAGACATGTGTTTGAACAGCCTCCTGAAGAACTGCAGATTCAAGTAATTTTTCCATCTTCAAATTGTTGTCCATAAGCATATTCATACACTGGGGAACTCCAACATCCACATATACTTACAGGAGCTGGATATGGAGCACAAAGTCCTTCGTGCAAACAGAAATGGCACCTTGTTCTAACACACATGCACCATTTTAGAAAGATGATGACGGTTAAACACTTCAGGAGAGAGAGGTGAGGCTCCAAATGGAGTCAGTGGGTGCCCTAAGGCTGCCTGAGCTCTGCAAAGACACATAGCCTGGCTACACAAGGCACATCCCTCACAGAAGTCCTGTGGGTCTGACACAACCACTTGCCAGCTCCTGTACAGACTACACAGCCATATGCACCTTTCAGCTACTGACCAGGAGTGCCTCGAGTGTGCCTCTCAGACAGGCCAACCCGTGCAGACAGAAAGCCCAAGCCCTCCTGGAAACCTAATGTAAAGACTGTGCTAGTCTTGGAGAGGTGAGGGTCAGGTGATGTCCTCACCTCTGCCGGGCTGCCTGTACTGACAGAAAGCTCACACTGAAGTACCTCATAGTGGCAACGGCTCTGAGCCACTGTGAAGCCAAGTTACTTCAAGGTGATGGCCAGATGGTGGAAATGCTGTAATGCTTTCTTTGCTGCTGCTGTTCCTCAAACTACCTAAAGGATTCCAAAGCCTGAGTGAAAACTAACATAAGGGCTCCAGCTTAAAAAAAAAAAAAAATAGAGGAAAAAAGTGATTTTTTTTTTTTCTTAGTGGAAACAGGAAACATGTACAGAAGAGTCTCTAAATGACTGTGGCATATTCTGATTCCGGAGCAAAATAAAACATAATCCTTTGATGGAGACTTGCACCTCTTCAGGCAAGCCAGCATTCTATAGCTGGGATGATCAGACCATCACAGTAGCTTCACAGGAGTCCACAACGTGATATTTGCCTTAGGCACGTTGTACCTAATTTCACAGCAAAAGGAAGACCTCCTCTCCCAGTTCTGTAAGCCAAAGGGTGGCAAAGCTGCTCATCTGGTCCAAAAATTTACCTGGCTGGTACTGCCTAATAAGCAGTCAGCACAAGTGTAAAAAAAGGGGGATCAGACTTTTTTATCTAGCATACCCATTTCTTACTGTCTGGGACTCCAAAGGACTGAGGCTGCTCACAAGTAGTTTTGACCACCAACATCCAGAATATAAAAGACCTGGCAAACATTAAAGCCTTTTAGTCTCCATGGGCATCACAGGGGACAAAGGGGTTTCCTGGAGCTCCCTGCTAGGCTAGAGACAGAGACATGAAATGGGACACTTCATTAAATAATAAATAACATAGAGCAATTTATGTGCATATTCAGCCTCCTCATCTAAAGGCATTAAGACAAAACAATAAACTCAATTCAATTTTTGGGAAGAGTTCATTCCAATCACTTGGATATCCAAAGACAGTCAGCTCCTCAGTAGCAGAGCAGCACCTATCAGATGAGCACACCTGTAACAGCCAGGGTCAGAAGCTGGCTTTAAGTAAAACTTCCGTGCTTCTGGGGTAGCGGGCCTTAGCACACTGGCAGATGTCTGACACACGGCTCTTAGCGCGGCAGTACAGGCACCCTGCTACTAGGACCTATCGATATCCAGCTGCACAGGAAAAAAGATGCAGAACATCACATAGAAAGAAGTAAAGCCCATCAGGTTGGAAGTAACAAACAACAGCTTTAAGAGACAAGTTGCCACATGTAGAGTCCTCAACACACCGAAGGAAATGGATCTGGGAAACAGAACGAGGCACTGCACCTTAAACTACAATGAAAATGAACAGAAGAGAGGGATAAAAACAACAACACAGCACTGCAGTTTCCATCTGTATTGGACAGTGATTGAAACGAGATGGGAAACCTCAATCTCTGTATTTTTACAGTGAACGCAAGAGGAGGCCGAGTGATTGGTCCCATGCACGTTTACAAACCTCTGTAGCGAGCTGTGAGTAACTTCACAAGCTGCTTGCCAAATTTTGCCACCACCAACAGCAGTTTTGTAACAGCATTTCCTATGACGGGATTGGTGGTAGATGAAAGCTTATACACAAGTTCATCCAAAACAGGGTGAAGGGTCTCTTCATCAACCTGAAGCAAGACAGAACTTTAAAAGGAAGGAAAAAAAAAAAAAGGCGGCAAGGGGAGACACAAAATTGAAGTGTTAATTACAAACTATGAGCATTTTAACAGTGACTTATTTTCAGATATATCAGGCATTCAAGCAAGCTAACACACCCAGCTAGCTGGACCAGCAATCTGATCCAGGCAGTACTGCTGTTTCAATCAACTGATTCCTATTGCCCCAATTTAACAACAAAATAAAGAAAACATCTTCTTTTTTTTTTATTATTTCTACAACAAAGATTAGGGGAAAAAACCTCCCACAACAATTCTTGTATATGAAAAAGTTCTACTTTACCAAGCAGTAATGAACTGAGTTTTAAATGTAAAATTCAGAAAAATCCATGATACGAAAACAACTAACCTATTGACCCTCAAAATATTGTGTAAAACAGACATCGTTATAGTTGCTGTTTCAACATCATCTGTCATTAACAACTGCAGGAAGTGATCATTTTGCAGTACTGCAAAACACAAAAACAAGCAAACAAGAAATCATGCAATCAGAACCAGACTTGAAAATATCATTAAACAAATAAACTTCATTAAGGAACATAAGCCATACCAAGTAAAACCAGATACTGTTTCTGGAACAAACTCCCTCTTTTATAATTTTCACACTGAAACTTACTGTAATAAGTAAACTATTTCAACATTTGAAAAACATGTTGAGCCCTGTTTTTGTTGCCTTTGGTTATCCCTCAGGCACTGGTGTTGAAATGGAATAAAAGCTTTAAAACTTTTTGTGTTACACCAGTACCAGTTTCTTATTACAACAGTGGAATTATCACTGGGGCAACAACCGGAAAAGATAAGGACTTCAACCTTGACAGTTTGTTACACCAGGTTTAAGTAATGCAAGTCATTAAAGCACCATCTTTTTTATTCCAGTGTACCACTGTCTACATATTTAGTAATTTTTCTGGCCGTGTGTGTTTTTAGTTACACACCTTGCGATCCTTAGGTTCTTGTTCTGCATTAGAAACAAACCAAATTCTGCTTTTTAAAATAAGTGTGGTTAACATCGGTTTAATTGAAAGCTTATTTTGGTCAGAAGGGTACAGTGAAGTTTGTTAGATATTTGTATAATTCCACAGAACCACAGAACGGCAAGGTGCCATGCCATCTTGGCATGGCAACAACTTCAGAAATCTGTTTTCAACTCTATCCACTTTTCAGGGCTGGTCAAATTTCTACATATGTTAATCACACACGGCAAAAAGATTAACTGTATCTTCTCAGGAAAAACAAGTCTGATTATTTTTAAGGTACAGAATTACAAAGGGCAATTACAGGAAAACGCTTTTAATGTTTGTCTCTGAAAGACTAGACAGGGAACTCTAGTATTTCCCTTTAGTGGATCTTTCCCTCTTTAGACATTCCTGGTCGTGTGGAGTCGACTACTTTAAGAGATTGATTTAATATCTACTCCAATTTAACAAACTAGGTGGTGATTAGCTTAAGAGTGATTCTTGATACCTGTAGCTGCCATAAGTAAATTTTCAGGTGTTTTACAGGTTTACTTTTTCCTTACCGCAGGCTGCTAGTTGAATATGCCCACCGAACAGCCAGCAGATGGCATCAGTTACTGTTTGGAACCAGTGTAAAAATTTTTGGTTTTCTTCATCCTAAACAAAAGAGTAGGTAAAAGCATGTGTATGTTATCTTCACTGAGGACGTCAGCTTGATGTAGTGGGAAGGTTTGTACGCTTCAGGGATTCAGAGTCCAAAACTGTCAAATTCCCAAATGAGGTTGGTGAAACTCTAGGAACTAGTCAAAAAAAAAAAACTTGCGAGTCCTTCAAGGCCAGAGATCAATCAAGAAAATCTAAACATACTAAAACCCACAAACATTCCTGAAAAAATCATAACAGGGAGAGAGAAGTCTTGTTTATTCCTTCGAAAATAATTGATAGTGTAGGAGGGCTAAGACGGCAACTAATAGCTCAGTACAAGTGCATCACAGATTTAATCTACTAAATGGGAAATATAATATTGAAGATTAAAGCACAGGAAAAAAGGGTACAAACCAAGAACACAGTTAAAATGGAAAAGGTTACTAAAAACTGGCACGGTGAGGCTTCAGAAGCACCTCCTAGTTGGAGGTCCGGGAGCAAACACCAAACCACTACTAAGCTGAAGTTTGATCAGTTTGCCAAACAAACTGTGTTATGTGCTTGCCTGTGATAACATTGGACTGGAAAAAAATGACCAGGAAGAAGCCAGGTTTTAACGTGTGAACGCACATACAGACGCAGTCTGGAGTCTGTATTCCAGGTGCGAGCCACAGGCCACTGGAAATCTAAAATCTTGGTGTGTGGGAGAGCAAAGGGGCTTTTGATAGTACTACATCACTGACAAATGTTGTTATAAAGCACTTGGCCTGGTATGTCCCACATCAACTGAGCCTCACAAATGAAACTCTGGAAAGCCTATTCCTAGATCCGTGCAGTAAGTCCCAGCCATCAGTCACAGTTTAACTTTGTATTTGGTTCTTACCAACAATAAGAGATACAAAATCACAGTAATAAGTTCAGCTGTAACATTATCTGTGCTGTGTTTTGGCAACACGTCAGTTTCTGAAAGCTATTTCAGTGCTTCCCTTGACTTCAAAGACTTGTGCAAAAAGCAAACGAGGGCAGAATAAACTACTAATCTCCACTGGTAGAGTGGGATTTCCAAAGTTCCACTGAGCAAGCACCAAGTCTGGGTGCCCAGTCACCTCCAAGACCACAAGGTTTAAAAGCCAAAGTACTAATTATAATGTAAGCTGCATTTGCATTCAAAAGAAATCTTTGCCCACAAGCATGACTCAAGTAGCATGTAGGCTGAGACATAATAAGAAAGTGTGGGGGAAATTACATATTGTGGATAAGACTCGAGTCTCCTGGGAAGTCATTCAGGAAGCTTCCTTCTTAAGCACTAAATGCACCTCTGAAGTGTTGAGCCAACACAAAATACATTACTTTATTGACACGTTCTGGGAATTGATTATGTTTGTAGTGTCCATCGTAATACTCGCAGGGAAACTCTGACTAAGTGCAAGAAGCCAGTGAACCAAGAAATGAGATACTACGGGGAAACAGGAATATTAAAATAAACTATCAGAATCCATGAGGTTGGTTATTTAAATTACTTGTGGGTTTCCTTTGTTGTTTTTCTTTTTTTTACTTCTGATTCTGGAACTCAGAAGGCTTCAAAAGCATGAGGGAACCCAGCTGGGCAAACCCCTTCTTCTCTGCAAAGGAGGAGAGAAATGTAAGGAAGTGTTCAAATCTACAAATTCGCAAAGTCTGCCTTTGGGGTTCCCAACAGGCAGGTCCAGAAGCAGTGAGCCTTTTTGGAATTTTTTGCGAATTTCATGGCAGAAATTGTATGGCAAAACAAACTTTAACAAATCTGATTTAAAATCTTAAGACTTCTTAAACCTTTTTTGTAAAGCTGAATAGAGCAGTGGGAACAGAGCTGTTACAAAGACTGAACTCATTATATGCAAAATTAAAAAGACACTACCGTGACTGGGATGCTGCCTTTTGTCAGGCATTTCTTTTCTGTCATACCGCTCTAATTCTTCTACTTACAATCGTATTCCTTCCCCCACCTTTAAAATCTGTGAAAAGTAGTACCCAAACTCTCTAAACAAACCTATGGCAATGAACTAACTTTGCACATGTAATGGACTGAATGCTCCACAATGACAGATTTCACCTTCAAAGCTCCAAGACAGAAGAAAAACGACTATAATTTCTGGAAAATAGATTTTCATAATACAGTGTCCCTAGGATAATATCCTACTTTTACAATACGTAACCTTGGAAAGTTACAGAGGTTCTCTGCTCTTTCAGCTATGAAATTTAAATACCTTGATTGCTCGGATAAATCGTGCTTGCAAGCGCCTTCCCAAAAACAGCAGGTTGTTTATAGCTGAAGGAAGAAACTTCTTGTAAAATTCCTCTGGATCGTCTTTCACCTCTAGTCCTACACAACAATGACTGAAATGGGGGGAAAAAAAATAAAAAAAATATTAACCTGAGTAGTCGAGGGCCTGTTTGAACAGCTCTGAATGAACGTCACGGCATCGGAGAAGAAATGCTTCACTGGCATGGGACAATTCAACACCGAACAACAGTTAACTGCTGTGACTGGCTCCAAAGCAGCTGCTTCAAAAGGAAGAGGAACCACTGGCAGGCTGGAGACAGCAAGTGTATTGCTACTCACTGTAGCACGTCTGTTTAAAACATATGCAAGGCACTTTCTCCTTTACCTTCATAGGATCTGTTCAGGCTTGTTCTACATGCTAAGGAAGGGCTCTGATGGTCATAAAGAAGAAAAAAAAAAAGCAAAATAGAAAGGTAGAGAAAAACCTGATAAAGGAAGCCTGATGATGAAGAGGGTCCAGATCAGGCAACGAAAGTATGTATAAAAAAAAAAAATTTCTTGCCACAAAATCTTCATTGAGTCTGTCTACAACTTCTCTCTAACTGAGGAACACATGTGGGCTAGAAATCAGTTCTTCAGATCTCAGTTTCCTTATTTTACTCACCGCAAACATGTCGGTCATTTCTGGAAGACTTTTTACAAGAAACTGCATGTTTTACAACCAGGAAGTTTTTCAATTCTGTACTCTGCACTGATACCAGTGCAACAAAAGAGTCTTCCTAACTTTTTACGAATTTTGCTTTCTGACACCTCAACTAGGCTTTTTTAGGTTTTTGTGAATGCACACACGTAAAGCTTTGCTAACCAACGCCCTTGGAAAGCAAATTCTAGGCATGAAGCTGAGATCCATCTAGTTACAAAAGGACATTTTATAGCCAAAATAAATTTCAGTTTTCTCTGCAAACTGAAATAGCTTATAGGGGATGATTTAAGTATCACACAACTCTGGTGATAAATCTTGCATCTCTTCATGAAACTCCTGGCACTAAAAATTCATACTGCAGATATGGCATAAACAAGAGATGGTCGCCTAATTGCTTCATGCCTTAGAATTTTGCTCCCTAGTTAAGCCAAAATCAAGTAAAACTTGGGGAAAATTTAAAACTTACTATTTTTCCTGACATTGAAAATTGAGATTGGGTCACTGAGCATTTGAGTTTAGAATTGTCTTATTTACTAGACAGAAATTAAACTTAATAATGCCCTTCTCACAGTATCATTACACGAAGCTATCTAGTCTGTATGAACTGTGTCCTCTATCACGTTTAAAATGTAAATAGATATTTAAAATAGGTATATTAAATAGATATTTAAACAGAGTCAAGACAGGCTGTGAGTCAACCAGGCTGAAGATTTTTGCAAGATAAATCTAAGTGAACAAACTTTTTTAACTAACAGCAATTCAAAATCAGCCATCGCTGGGTAAGAACTGTGACACTGACGAGTACTGTTCACAAAAAAATGTAAAGCCAACACAAAAACTGTTCCCACCAAAGAGTTTACCCAGTTCAATGAAATACAATGCGAATGAATTAAACAGGACCAATTAGGCTATGCCTGACCCCTCCGCTCTTGACTGCTCCCTGCACTTTAACCCTGGCCTTTCCTGAACAACAAGCCTTGTTCTGGATGGGAGCCAATGTATTACGGCTTGAAAAGAAAAAGAGCAAGATGAAAGGCCAGAAAGAAAACAAGAAGAAAACTTCTGAGCACTTTTTTTTTTTACCTTAGTATCTCTGCTAGCTGGGCAGCAGTAGCCCAGCCTCCACGCAGTCGAGAGTGGTCTTGTTGAAGGACCAGCATGCAGTACTGAGTAAGATCATAATCGTATATATCTTGCTTAATTTTTTTTGATTCTTCATGTCCCAAGGAAGCACTGTTTAAAATTCCTGTGGGAAGAAAGCAGGAGAGAGACAAAGAGGAGCATAAGACTCTGATGTACAAGATTTTTTTTTTTTTTCCCCCAAAAGAGAGGAGTATGTGTACACAGAGCCAGGATTAAGGTAATTCTAAAAGTGCTAACAACAGCATCAAATATTTGTCAGCATTTTTCACTCCTATAACTACAATCCATTTGCTAGATTGTATGACAATTGGGAAGGATAGCTGAACTTGCGTTTCCATTTTTCTCTTTACACATTTAGTAGTAAAACATGCATTACCTGGGATATAGCCCATTTGTATGAATTTCCTAGGCCAGAAAAAACCACAATGACAGCTTCAGTGAAACATACAGCTTCCTTATAATTACAGCCCAATTTAGAACAGGACATAACTTGTTTCTATCGTTTCTATAAGCAGTAGCTATGTGGCAAAAGGAAAGACAGGGGGAGTCACACAGGAGCTCATGATTGCGTTTCTGTGTTAAGACTTAAAAAAAGCATACTGACGACCACTCCGGCTCTCTACCCAGAAACACTGCGAGAAATCATTTGACCAAGTGTAAGATCCTTGCCCACATCAGCAGGGGTCTTACAAACACGCTGACAGCTGAGAGGGAGAAAAGACTTCCTCTCCATTTGCTCCCCAGCTCCTCCTCCTTATTGTTGCCAAGCCAAATGCCACTCAATAACACTCTCAGGAAAGGCCGTATGATCCACCTTAGGGAGTTTCCAGCCCTGCCAGAAATATTCAGAAAAACCTTCTGTATTTAAGGAGGCAGAAGGAAGAAGGACCGTCCATACTTCACGACCTCATCCTTTTATTTTAGAAACGGTATGAATTACCCTTTAACTTCAGCAGTAGCAGGGGGATGTCCTGTTCTCTGCTCTCAGTGACCTGCGCAGCTAAGGCCACTACCCGGGGGTCCGCAGCTGCCAGCCCCGCGCTGGGCGCCTTGGCCATAGGAAACAGGGGCCCTCGATGGCATCGATTCGAGCCTATTTCCCTCCTTAACTGTTTCGGTGCAGGCGTGGGGTCCTTAAGCCACAACTTCCCTCAAACCTCCAGCTCCTGCACCATCAGCTGGAAGCTGACCTTCCGCAGGTCTCTCTCCCTGGAGAAGGAAACAAACATGGAGAAAGCCCCATCCACGCTCCCTCGCGTCGCCTTCTCCAGGCCGCGGGCAGCGGGACCGGCTCTGCCGGCAGCACAGGGCTCCAGCGGGGCAGCCCCAGAGAGGCCCCGCGGGGCGGGCAGAGGCCGAGGCCTCCCTAAGGGCCGCCGGCGCCGCCTCAGCCGCAGGAGCGGCGGGGGGGGGGGGGGGGGGGGGGCGCTACCCGCCAGCAGGGCGGCGCGGGAGAGGTGCCTTCTCCCACCGGAGCCACCTCAGCGCCTCCGCTAGCGGCGGTCCGGTGCCGCGGAGCCCCCCGGACCGGGAACCCTATGAGCGGGGACGCTCTGAGGGAAACCCCTTCCCGCCCCCCACCAGACCCCTCTCACCGCCACGCCGGGGCTCCCCCACTGCGTGGGGCTGGGGGGGGGAGACTGAACCCCCTGGGTCTAACCCGACCGCTTCCCCACACCCCACACCCCCCCCCCCCCTCCCGTCCCAGATGTGTGGTCGCGGCCGCTCTCCACCAACCAAAGCTCTCCTCTGAAGGAGGAGGGTGTCATTTGCATATCCGCGTGCGGGCTGCCGCCTCCGACAGTTCCACTCGTGGAAATCCACAGAGGGCAGTCTACGCCGCCCAATCCAAGCCCACGCTGACCGTGACGCCACGCTTGAAGGGGAGGGGCTCCGCTCAGCGGTAGCCTATGGAGAGAGCGGGTGGGCGGGGCCTACCCCGGCGTGGGGGCGCGTCCACCGTCCGTGGGGGGCGCGTGGGCGTGGCCGGGCGGTACGAGGGATGTTGGGCGACGACGGCGGCGGCGGTAGCGGCGGGGGTCGCCCGGTCTCGCCATGGTTTGAGGCGCGGTCTGAGGCGCCGCGATGAACGGAGCGGTCCCGTCGCTTTGCGAGGCGAAGGAACGCGTGTTGAAACTGGGCGAGACCTTCGAGAAGCAGCCGCGCTGCGCCTTCCACACCGTCCGCTGTGAGCGTGGGGTTGGGGCAGCCCCTCAGGGGACCGGGGCGGGGGGCGGAGGGGGGGGAGGGGGTCCGGGTGCCGCCGGACGGCGGCACCCGGACCCCCTCCCCCCCCTCCGCCCCCCGCCCCGGTCCCCTGAGGGGAGGGGAAGAGGGGGAAGCTGTCCGGGCAGGTGCTGCGACCCGTTTTGGGGTGGGAGTGGAGCAGACCCGGTGGCGGGGGGTGTCTCGGTGTGAGGGAAGGGTATGGCGAGGCAAGGCAGGTGGGTGCTAAAGAAGGGTAACGTGGGGAAAACTTTACTGCGGGGTTTGTTTGTGCTGTGGCCAGGCTTAGTTCTCTACACCCCCCCCCCCCCCCCCCCCCCTCGTTTGGGCTGTGGAGGAGCTTATCTGTTCCGTAGGCAGGTTGTAGCCTGATGGGGGTTGAAATATCAGGGACCGAGAAGCTGAAATGAGTCGGTTGTCTTTGACCCGGGATTCGGAGGTACGCCTGGGAACCGGGTCCCTATGGCTGGGGTGCTGGTCGGGCATGTCGGGAGTAATGGGGTGCAGGTCAGGTTTCAGTTGCTCCGGAGAGCGTGTTGCTGTGAGGCCGTTGTACCCCAGTACTGCTCCTCGCTGCTCTCTGGGCACTCACTTCACTTTTTACACCTTTGGCGTCCAGAACGGTGGCTCAATGCAGTTCCTCTGAAAAGCGAATTGGGCTGAAGCGCTGGCTTTGCCCTCTTTCCTGCTTAGATTTTAGAAGTTAAGTACAATTCAGTAATCAAAGGTTAAAGGCAGTATTAATCACAAAGCCAGTATACCCTCCCTGAGTACATAATTACTATCTAGAGAGGTGTGTGCTCAAAGATTCTGAGGGTAGCTAGGAAACAAATGCTCTCAGGATTATAGTTCTGGTAATTTAGGACTGCTGCGTCTGGTTTTGATGTCTCATTATTTATAGACTGATCCCCAAGATTCAGTCTCACGTAGAACGTCCTGTATGCTTTCAGGCAGTGCAGCGAGATGGGTAATGTGCTTTCTGTGAGCAAATGGAATGGCACTTAGTAGGATTGTCTGCAACTGTGGGAGGGGAGGGAGCGGGGAAAAGCTATAAATGGATTTAAACAAATGCTGTAACTTGAAATTTTAAAGAGGACTAAAAACCACGTCTGGTACCTCCTACCCTTATGATTTCTTGCTGACTCCTGTAACTTGATGATTTATTCTGAAATCTATTTTGAAATCTCTCTTCCTTTCCAACAAATGAGACATAGAAACTGGCATGTTCATCGGGTCTGTCAAATGCACATGCGAAAGTATCCTTCTCTGACACCTGAAACTTTTGTTAACAAGTGAGTGAAGGGGAAGACATCTGCTGGTTAAAAGTTAAGATCGGAAGTCTGTTTATGGACACTGGCATCGGTATCTTAATTTTCTAAAGTGTTAACTACCCAGTGGCCGTGTATTAAGGCAAACATTCTCTAATTTGATGAGAAACCTTGGAACTGTGGTGCGCTTGTCCCTGTGAGACAACGTGTGGGGTTTTGGGGTGAAGAAGGTTAACAGGGGCTGTTAGCAGGGGCTGTTACCTGTGTCCGAGCTCAAAGCCTTCTGCTGCGTGCATCGTCCTGCCCGCCAGCTCTGGAAGCTTGGTTTTCGTGCCCGGTTGGTGTGCGAGCCAGAGCCGTGGTCTGTGCTGCCTGGCCAGTGGGTTGCAGGCAGTGGTGTTGCCCTGGGAGCTCCCCAGCCGCCACAGAGCGCTGCCACCTGTGACCCGCAACGGGTGACATGACGGGTTGTGAGGCAAGGAGAGCGCGTGGCTGGGGAGCGTGCCGCCTGGTGGGTCCCCTGCATGCACCTGGTCCCTCCGTGCCTGTCCCCGGCGTGCGAGGCAAGGCTCCGGGCATCCCCGGGGTGCGAGGCTGGCCCTGCGCC
The DNA here is from genome assembly GCF_034619465.1 of Leptosomus discolor. Classification (NCBI taxonomy): domain Eukaryota; kingdom Metazoa; phylum Chordata; class Aves; order Leptosomiformes; family Leptosomidae; genus Leptosomus; species Leptosomus discolor. Next base: position 13,329,860 of record NC_141395.1, on the reverse strand, counting down.
TGCGTTTGCTGGAACCACGGGTTCGAACCCACATGTTACCACGTGCCTTGCAGAGCCTCTTGATGCCATCCTATCTCCCTAGATCTGTGCAGGCAGGCCTTTCAGCTGCAGCCCTTCCCGATTCATTTGTGGTGGAAATGAGATTTTACAGATAACGGTAGGTTACATAGCTGCAGCACTGGTGCCTGAACGCGTGCTGGTTTTCAATGTCTCAGGTTTTTGAGAAGGACCAGGAATTGCTATCTTCTTTTGTTTAAAACTTATTTTAATCAATACTTTAGATGTTGAAAAAGGCAAAAAGGAAATTAATATTTAATTGGGAAGTAATTTCACTTTTGACAAAAACAAATATACTGAAACACAAGTTCTGGTCAGCTTCTGACTGTGTGTTTTGGTAAAATCAGAAATGAATACAGAAATAGATACTGAGGATTGATGTTGCCCTTTGCGTTTCCAGTCACTTGTCTACATCTCCCATGTTTGGGATCAACATTTTCAAGAACTATTTATTACTTTTTCTGAAAGTAATTACGTGAGGGTTTATCTTTTGAAATGTAACACAGCTTGTTCAGGCCCTTTATCCATTAAAACCTAGAAACATTTTTCTAATTTTAACCGAAAGGTTTTTTAATGCTTGTACAGAATCTTGAGAAAACAGTCTCGATTTTGAATTCTGCTGACTTATGGAATGATCTGCTCAGGGGAATGGTAGATGGTACACTAGCAAAAAAGGCTTTAACTTAACAGGCTCCAACTGCAATTAAAAAGTGTCTACACTTGTAGGATTCCTGAAGAGCCTGTAAATAATCCAGTTTGTTTTTATATTTAGATGACTTTAAGCCTGCATCTATTGATATGTCCTGTGAAGGAGACCTTGAAGTTGGCAAAGGTGAACAGGTGACAATAACACTGCCAAATATTGAGGTGAGTGGGGTGAGCTGAAGAGTGGTGGGCCGAAGGGAATGATTTGTTTTGTTGTCATAAGTATATACTGAATATAGAAGGATGAGAAGTTTCAGTGCTGTTTCGGAGCTGCTTGTGTGGCTTTTAGAGTAGAAAAACAATTGCTCTAAGAATGTAAAATTACGAAAGACCTAAAGGTTAAACAGCTGCGCTGTAACTTTAAGTGTATCCACCGCATTGGAAATATGCTGTAGGATGACCCAGAAGTGTTGCGTACACAGAAAAGCTTCATGTGGATGTTGGCAATGCAAGTTTCCCCTTGGTATTTATTGCTCTAGTGCAGTTCTAAAGCAGGAAAGACTGGAAGGGGAAAATTTACTACCTGCCATGCTTTACTGCTGTGCTGATATGGTAACTGAAACCCCTTTTGGTAAAAGGAGCCCTACAGCGAGCATGCCCTCAGTGGGAAATAGGCATTGAATCAGTTTCAAACTAAGCTAAGCTGGGTGAAATCCCGTTCCAGTCAAACACTGGCTGCTTTTGGTCATGGCTACTGTGAATCGAATTTGAATTAACCGATAACCTTTTTAAAGGCTAGAAATGATCACTTGTAGTGAACTTGTCATCACTGTGATGGATTGCTCTTTCTAACAAAAAAAAAAAAAAAAAAGACTACAGGAGTAACACTTACTGGACTTCTGATTTAATAGGGCTCAACTCCACCAGTGACTGTGTTCAAGGGCTCAAAGAAGCCTTACCTAAAAGAATGTATCTTAATTATCAACCATGACACTGGAGAATGTCGCCTAGAGAAACTTAGTAGCAACATCACTGTGAAAAAAACCAGGTGGGTGATTTACAGGAGAAACAACTGTGCTTTACTCATTGTGAAAATCGATTTGTTAATGAGTCTAAATGCAGATAACGTAACTACCCATTACTATTCTTAGCAAACCATCATTTTTAGAAATGATGTACCTGGCCTTGTTCAGCAGAGTGAAAAGCCTGCTTTCTCAGCATACCAACTTCACAGCTTTCGAGTCTGACTGGCAGAAGAAATGGGAATAGTTGGTTGGTTGGTTGTTTTAACTGAAAACTGTCACATTGTTGAAATAGATGGTAACTTTGATGAGTTTAGAGGGGGTAAAAAAAAAAAGTTTGGAAAACAGCTTGCCTACTGTCTTCTGACTTCTACGTGAGGAAATCGAAAAAGCTAAATTCTGTGATGTGTTTCAGTAATATTAATGGCTTGCTTTTCTCATAGTAAGTTTTTTTTAATGTTGTTTTTTTCTGCTGCTGAGTCCATGTAAGTAATTTCTAGCAGAATTATTATTATCCTGGGTAGCCAGGTATAAAAACAAATCAAGTGTCAAAGAGTTAAAAAGTTATCAGCACTGTATTAAAAGAAACTGTTTTTAATACATCTATATATAATTAGGTGCCAGTAGAATAATGCACCTAGAAATCTAATGATGCTATTTAGAAAGGCATGACAAATAACTCCATAACTTAAGAATCCCCTATATTCTTGCCTCTTTCCTTGCATCTTGACTTCTAGTTATTAGTAATCTTTTGCTTTTACACACAGAGCTGAAGGAAGCAGTAAAGTCCAGTCTCGCATAGAGCAGCAACAGCAGCAAATGCGAAATGCAACTAAGGTTCCAAACAACATTAAAAATTCCCCACCAAAAGAAAAGATGTTTCCTCCTTCTCCTATGGATGATATTGAACGAGGTAAGCTCCACTGGCATGTAAGTTTTAAAACCTTTGCTCTTAACTAGCAATTAGTTTTTAAGAGCCAAGGTTTTTTGTTTGGTTTTGGGTTTTTTTTTAATTAAAAAATGATGAGATTTACCCTAGAAGCTGATTATGTAAGCCTGTACCCTGATATGGAGATGACCCCTCTGGCTCAAGTGGTAGCAAAGCAGTATTTGAAACTCGCGAAGGTAAAAAAATCAGATGAACCATTAGGCTTAATAATGCCAGAGGTCCCACTCTCTCCTTGATTCTGTGTTCCACTGCTACTTTAATCAAGTACATAGCTGGTTGTGCTGTGGCACTGGAACCAACCGCGTCACTTGCGTTTTGACATCGCTCCTCATTCTTTCTCTGCAGTCAGCAAATGTACAGGTTACAGTGCTCTGGAACTTGAAAATACATTTTAAATTACTGGATAAGACCCTGTGAAAGATGAGGTTCCAATGAAAAAGACAGCTAAAAACCTATATAAATCAGGCCTTGAACGGTGCTGTGTGGCTGTATTCCTGAGAGACTCTGGTTTGGTGCAACACTCGTATTTCACTTCTTAGGAGGCCTTATTTCCTTTTGGAGGACAAGGAAGATGGCAGGTGGTAGTTACTTGCTACAGAAATGCTGACAGGTGGCAGTTTCATGGACTGGAATTGACATCTGCCTCCCAAGATGTTCTAAATTCCTTTGAACAGATTTTTTTTTTTTAGATATATCATTATGAAGGGTTTTCTTTTTTTCCATTTTGGTTTTAAACTCTGACCAGAAATCTACACTACAGAACAGTACTAGAATACATTCAAGGTTGCAAAGAGGAGGGAGTACTTCAATGCAAGGAATAAAATAATGTTTTTTCTTGGTGGTCTGCTGTTTTGGGGAGAGTGGTGGTGTCAAACATATTGCAGGTCACCAAAGTGGCTGCCAGCATGTGTCAAACTCTTGTGTAGTGCCAGTCCAATTTTGAGTACCACTAAAGAATGTGGAATAATTGACAAACAGGGATGGCAGGGACCTTTTAATGTCATATAGTGCATCCTTCTGTCCCAAAGTCAGATTTCTGACATAATTTTTTAACCTGTTCTTAAAGCCTTCCAGTGACAGATCCTGTGTGCTCTCTGGCAGTCCATTCCAGGGCTTTGCTCTCCTCGCTCTTCAGGTTCTTCTAACAAATAAGCTGACACTAAAGCCGTTGCTACTTTCATAGTTATCATGCAAGTATAGATCAGATTACTCTGCTGCTTTTGAGCAGTCCTTCCTGTACTCAGAAGCTGCTACGTCTTTCCCGTTCTTTATGCAAAATGATGCCAGCAGGTTCAGTCTTTCCTTAGAAGTTTTCTAGATCCCCGATGCATTGTCACACTCCTTTAGCTATCTTAAATCGAGTCCAAAAACTTCCTGAAGTATTGTGCCTAAATACATTTACTGTTTCAGCTATGGTTTTAGCAGTGCTGAGCCTGGCAAGAAGACTGTCTTAGAGGCACTATTCATCTTTATACACAAAGACCAAGTAGTATCATGTCCCAGTGTAATGCTTGTTATTTCCACAACAGCACGATGTGGTAGAACTGTGTGTAGTGATCCAGTGTAACTCGCAGGCTCTTCAGAAGAGTTGCCTACTTAATCATTCTTCATCCCATGGTTGTGTAACTGACTATTCCTGCTTAAGTACGCTACCTTGAACTTGTTACTAACTTTGTTTTCTTGGGCGGGAATCACTCTACCTTTGTTGTCTAGTATACATGCAGCCCTTCCTTCACTGTTTGAAAAGTCTCAGTTTAAATTCTGTCAGATAACATTACATCAGAATTCAAGGCAGTTTTTGGTATTGTTAGCCTTTCACTTAAAATTTTTCTCTATTAGACACTGGTGAGAGCAGGGAGGAAGTGGAATTAAATGCATAGGACTGGAGTTGTATCTTTCAGTTAACTTACAGCTCTGGATGGGTGGTAGATCGGTTGTTTCTTTGGCCTTTCTTCTCTAGAATTTATTTTTAAATGACTTCTTGATTGTTTGGCTAGCCACATCCTAATTGTTGCCTTAGCTTTTCTGCCTACTTTTGTTTCCTTAAGGTGTTCTTATGTGTGTCCCTAGTAACAGGAGGACGCTTCCATTTTTATTTTTTCTTCTTTTTTCCCCCTCTCCTTCTCTTATGTTTGAGTCAGCCAGTATGGTCTTTTATTGTACTTTCTGTTCATCCTTGGCATTGGGTTAGTTTGTCCTCATAGCCACAGCTGTGCTGTTTCAGGTGCCATTTTTCCTGAACACCATTTTTCTTTATACTGGCCTTTGATAAGGCTGACTGGCCTAAGTACCTTTCCTTTAGAAGTGGCCTTTGATAACTCGGAATTGGAAGGCTTCATGGAAGTTTTGTGTTGATGCTTATTCTTTTGTTCTCCCTTCTTCTCATGATTAAGCTTTGAGTCATTTTGCATCTTGGTGACTTTCATCTTCAACCTGTTTTTCAGTATTGGGTAAATTTGAAGTGAGATGAGCCACTCTCCTACTTGCTTTTTATGTCTGCTATATCAAAGCTGTTCCTGAAATATTCCAAGTCCTTTTAAGACCATCCTAACAAATATCTGGGTAGTTACAATCTTTTATAACAATGAACTTCTGCACCCTGGGTAACTCCTGAAGTCACTGTATAAAATCTCCACCCACTATTATAACTCAGTGGTCTGTTTCAGACTTCTCCCTTCAGCAGTATCCCTACTTTGCACAATTATTATGTGTACCCTTTCTGCAAAGCTTAAGTTCCTCTGTATGTTGGAGTTGAGCTAGTAGATATAAAAAATGCATACTGTGCAGCGTGATCTATCCAGTCATACTCTCCTAAATATTATTGTAGTCAGGTGAGTTATTTCATCAAGAGTGCAAGTTGGCTGAGTCAGTTTGATCTGTTAATTTCCAGTATTTCTTGTCTGCCTCGCGTTGTTCTAGCTTCTCCCCACCCACAATCTATAAAGAGAACAAGGATTTGGTGAAATCTTCCTAACAGTAAACTGTGGATGGTTCCTTTGGATATTCTTTGTGCTTAACTTGGTTTTGAGCAAAATGTCACATAGTCTAAACAAATGTATTGATTGTAATACCAAACTGCTTGGAGGCATTTTGGGTGCAGCTGCAGACCTCTTGCAGCTAATTTATCTGTGTGATTGTAACTGCAGTTTTTAGTCGGTGAGAGGCATCTTTAGGGATGCTAAGGAAAATACAGAAGACTTGCTAGTTGCAGAAATTAAAGGCTATGTGGGATGCGCTACCCTGTGGAATGTGGGGTTAGCATTTGGGTTCACAGACACCCTTGTTCTAACACTTGGCTTGAAAAGGAGAAAGTGCACAAGCTACAAGAGAAGAAAACCACATGACAGGCTGGCTGCTTGCTTGTGCCCTTTTCTTCTGGAGGCTTTTGGTGGTTTTAGTTTGGTTTTGTTGGGGTTTTTTAGTTGCTATAATGCATGTACCTCATTTCTGCTGTTGATTTTTCTCTTTCATTATTTTTTTCCCTCCTTATATTTCAATTATGATGAATGTTAACTGAGAAACAAATCGTATTGTTTGCAGAGCTAAAAGCAGAAGCCAGTGTCATGGACCAGCTGAGTAGCTCTGACAGTTCATCTGACTCTAAAAGTTCTTCGTCCTCTTCATCAAGTAGTGAAAATAGTTCTAGTGATTCTGAAGACGAGGAAATGAAGCCCTCTCTTCCTTTGTCAATGCCGTATTTGCAGCCGCAGCCTACTGTGTCTGCCATACCACAGCAGGCGGTCCCTGACAAAGATGCCAGTCATAACAGATCCCAAGAGAGTGGTGGTCATATGATGAATACACTACGTAAGTACAAAGGCCGTTCTTTTCTTAGTGCACAATTCCAGACATTAAGATTCTGAAAGGAAACCATATTGTTTTTAAGTATGTCTGTTATAATTGAAACTGTGGGAAGCGATCCTAGGGTTTGATTGTTCAGCAGCGTCTGAATTAGACACTGGGCTAGAAGGTTCTTGGTCCCTAGAGATATTAAATTAAAGCTGATGCAGTTGAAAGTATCTCCTAAGCTCTTCTGGCTTCCTCCCAGTTATATACATTGGGACTGGAGAATAGTAATTTTGTATTAAAATACTTGAACTAACAGGGCACTCCTAAAACATATGCTTATAATTTCTTGGGTAGAACTATGGCAAAGATACTATACTTGCAGTACTCTGAATTACAGAATAGATGGGGTATTCTTAGCTCCTTCAGTTGCTATTATTCGTGGCACTGTTCCACTGGAGAGCATGGCAAAACTGTCCTTTGTGTATAAGGAAGGAGGTGATTTGCTTTCAGGTGATACTATCTTGTTCCAGCCATTCAGGCAACTAAAAATGTATCTTGAAGAGTAGCTGTGATATTCCTCAAGAAGTGGTTGCTGCGCAGCCGGGAATTTAATGCTCAGTGTATTCAAAAGAGGAGAGTTTGGACAGAAAAAAAAATCCCACTAGGTAGAGAATCTAAAGTTTGCTACCTAAATAGCAGGAGTATTCAGACATAGAAGTGAGTATTCAGCTGTGGTGACTCTTCAAATATGATTACATTTTTAATTAGGTGCTTAGCTGCAGGCTCTTGGTTTGAAGAGATTCCCATCAACCCTGGTTTGCAGCCTAAGATCTGTAAGGTTTTTCATTTATATGTAAACTTGTTACACTGACATTTTAGACTCTGGCAGAGCTACTTTTCTTTCAGTACTTAATGGATAACATGAACAGGGTTTTTTTAGTAGCTAGTATTTAAATACTTAATTAAATATCTGTGCTGGTTATTTATGTACTGCATTAACAGATAAGATCAGACTGAAAAGTCCTGTGACTGTGTGTGCAAAGGACTAAATGCTGCTTTCATTTTACTGTCACTGTAGAGAACAATGTCTTCATGTTTATAATTTGCGTAACTTTAGAGTGTGCCATTTATTTCAACCCTTATTCACAAATGGGATTTTCCATTCTTTATGCTTCAAATAAAACTGTGATGAAAACGAGATTAAGCTCTGCCCCTGGTGACAGAATCCCATCTGGCAAAGCTTCCCCTGAGAAATACACTTACACAGTACAGGTGGCCAAGTCCTCCAATTCCAACAGTCATAGTGAGAAAACACTGCTTAAAACATGATGACATCAAAACTGTTGCAGACGAAGTCGGTGGCTTGATGGTGCACAAGAACCACGTTGACAGGTAGAACCTCTGTCTGTAGCACCAAGCCTTGGGCTTGACTATCTGAGCTTGCCTAGATCTTTAGCTTAATCACATTTACTTCTGTTATGGTTACAGATCTATTTACTGCTTTAAGTAATTGTGTCCCCAACTTCCAGTATGGTTAACACTTAAAATACATTTCAGCTACACAAAGATCGAAACGGTTACTTTCATGGAGAATGTGTTTCTCTAGCTCCCTTGCTGAGGGAATTTGGCAGGAGAGTGAAACCTGGAGAAACTAAATGGATAGCACATGGTTCTAGCTTGGATGGCAAGTTCTCAGTCGGGGTCCTGTACAGTCATTTCTTCCATCTCAAATAATGTTTTACAAAAATAAAATATTGAATCAACAAATGTCAGCACAAGCTGTGCGCTTGCCTAATCCTGTTTTGCGGTCTGTTCGCTTATGTGCCTGACGGGTTTTGTGCACCTCTGTAGAATCAGGGCCATACTGGGTAATTGGTGAAGTTTTCCTTTGGCTTGCTGTGTGCAGGCGGAAGGCTGGGGGAAGGCTTAGAGAGCAGAGTTTCGTCTTGCATGTAGAAATCATACAGCTGAGGTTTTGTGGAAGTTGAGAGACACAGGAGGTGGTGTCTAGAGCATGGTAACCAAATACTTCTGTCAGATAAACATAATACACCTCTTCAGGAATCCAGGGCTCAAGGCTGCCCCTCACCCCCAAATACTGCCTCTTCCCCTCTCTACCTTCAGAAGCTGATTATGTAGGCTCACAACTTGGCTTATACAAAGTTTTTAAATGGTGGCACTAATGAATCTGTTCTTCATAAATATTTGATTGTTGCTTTATGTCAGCTTTTTGTTTAAACAAGGGTTATGCTAGATGGAGTAATTTTTCAAAGAAAAACCAGCCTAAGTTGGCTGTTCTGGAGCCTTGTAATATTGAGCACAGCTTTACTTCTGATACTTAGTGCTGGTACAAGCGGCTAGTCATGAAATAATTTTCCCTTGTGTTAGTTTGGTGTTGGTGTGACCAACTCTGATGAAACTCTGTGGTCACTCCTATGAGTTTCCCAGTCCCCTATAACTCACAAGAATTCGATTGAATGTGTTATGGTCACTGATTTAAAAGTTTAGGAAATATCATAATTTGCAGTGCAATCTAATTCCCCAGTTAATATTGCTGATAAGCAATTGGCACTGTGAAAACCGAACTCAACAGTTTTTACCGCTTTATTGCTGCCTTATAAGTGCAACAGAGTTTAGATGTTTCTTCGGAGTCCTAGTTAAATGAACTTTCCATTCTTGCACCAAACCTGTCTGAAAACTACCAACTGTGTTATTTTGCCATCTTTCTGAAGGTATTTTTTGGAGGTAGGGTTATAAAAATGGGGCAGAAAGTTTTCTCTGAAGTAAATCCTAATGCATTATTTCTGACTCTGGAACTTGGAGTTCTTTCTTTTCCCATCTGCTGGTTTTCACAAGCATTGGTATTTTTGGCTGGTGTTACAGGGCTTGTGTAATTTCTATTAACTATGTTGAAATAACTTTTGAAGGCTGCAGAATCACTATTTGGAAGGTTATCTTCTTGTTCGTACTCCCAGTCCTCTCCTAAAGTAGGTAGTGTATAACAGGGCTGGGATTTCTAAGAATTCACTGTAAGTTTTCCTTTGAGTGATAGATGCATTAATTTAATTTACTAATGCCATTCTCTGCCTTGAAATATTATTTATTGGAATAATATATTGTCCTGAATAATTATTGACAAAGTATTTAATTTTATTCCTTCAAAACAGCTTTTTGAATTTATATTAAGATAATATGTCTGTAAATATTGTCTTTCTATAGAGGACTGGAAAGGGTTTTTTTTCTACAGTAGTACTTTAAAGATTGCTGGAAGCAGCCATCTTCACTATTCTTGGCTTACATTAAGTGTTTTCTGTTTTGTTGCAGAGAATCATGTACTACTCTGTAAGCTTTAGCCATGATGTAGTGGAAAACAAAGGAAGGGTAAATGCAGCCATGTTAAAGGCTTCCGTGTTCTGGCAGAAGTGATGTGCCCGGTGCTCAGATTGGATCTTTTGTTGTCTTGTTGGGTTTGCCCTCTTGAGGTTACTTTTTTACCCATCTGCAAAAGTGATCTGTGAAGGGTGCTGCAGCTGAGGAAAGGGCATATGAAAATAGTGTGCCTACTCTGTTTCAGTGATTTTTCTTTGGGTTTTAGGCCATTTCTGCACAACCTGACATGCTGAGAGACATCCTTTATTTTTTTTTTCCTATTTTAATGGCTGTTTGGCAAGGGAGGTGTGAATAAAAGTATATTAGTTGGAACAAATTCTTAAGAATATGTGTGAAGTTGCTAGATATGATGTAGATTCTGTATAGCAGGCTGCTCTGTGTGTGTGTATATGTGTGTGTGTGTGTGTGTATAAAATATTTTTTTAAGTTCTCTATCATCCTAGAAAGATTCCCTCCCTCCCTTCTACCCCCTAAGCTTATGGACATCCATTGCAAGCACAATGTAGTCTTTCTTCTTGCTTCCCTATTTTAAAATATATATATGTAGCCTCCAAATTGAAGTGCTGTGTAAAATTTCTTTTGATGTTTTGTTTGTTCACTTGTTCCAAAACCTGTTTGAAATAGTAGGTCACTGATACATCTTTAAATGGTACATCAAAGAGCTGCTCTTCTTGATTGAGACACCACTTTGTTTTCAAGCACAGCTGAGTAGCATTCAGACGTGTCTCAAAAAAAACCCCAACAACTCATTTTTCACAAAACTGCATTCACCAGCAGTTTTCCCACTTATGAAGCATGAAAATGTGGGTGGCAAAGATAGCTAGGTGTTGTCTTCTGTGATCTGGTGATATTAAATAAATGCACTTGTAGCTAATAAACTAATAGCTCTCTTGTCAAGGTTTTAAAATTGTAGAAAAGTGATCTCTCTAAGGTTCTGTCACTGGGGAGTTTGGTTTACACCCATTTGTTCTCTTATCATAGAATAGTTTGGGTTAGAAGGGACCTTTAAAGACCATCACCCCCCATGACCTGTTTGATATTTTTTGTAAGCTTTTAATTGGGAAAGGGAATATCTTGAAAGAAGAAAAGTCTTTCCCTGAAAATGACTAATAAGATTACTTTCTTTCTTCTAGGAAATGACTTGCAGCTGAGTGAATCTGGAAGCGATAGTGATGACTGAACAAATTTTTGGCCTTAAATGTATCACCTTTTTTGCTAAATATGTCTTAGCATCTGTTTTGCACTAAGATTAGATTACCAGAGACTGGAATGAATGTCCTCAATTTTGATAATAGACATCCTAATTTTCTACTGACACATCATGTCTATAATACAGCAGCATTGATATCCTGTCAGTGCTATGGTTATGTGTTTATCTTTCAAATTACTGTATTTACAGTAAAATTGTGTATGATCTGATTTTGATTATTGTTGCCTCAGCCACCTGTTTTACTTGAAACTGATTTGTAACAGCTAGTTACTTTATATAAATAGTTACGGAATGGAGAAATTTCTGATATTTATGGAGGCAAGTTTCCTTCCTATCATTTAAATGCTGAATGCTGATCTCACAACTTTTACTTGGAGGGAGTGAAAGGGAGAACAACTAAATGAGGTCTGCCGTGTCAGCTACGCTTTTTGTTCAGTTCACAGTTCATACCTTTAAGGAAACTGCTGAATAATGTGGTCCACTAGTGCAGTTACAGTTTACAATTGTTCAACACATTGCTGAATTCTTAATTTCATTGTATTATAGGACTTTATATTTCTGAGCCTCAAGATTCCTAAGGGAACTTGTCTATTCTCTGCCTTTTTTATGCAACTTGAATAGGCTGGTCTTTGTACAACCTTTTTGTATCTAAATTTAGGTAACTGCAGACAGCAATGAATTTTCTTCATTTAATTCTGTAATGGAAATCGGAAAATTTCTTTGTAGGAATATAAAAATAATTTAATAAAGCAATATTTATCATTCTCAAGTGTCTGATTCTGTTTTTACTTGTTAAGAATTGCACTTTCTACCTATAGAAGTCATGCCAGTGAAAGGGTCATGCAAAGAAATAGAAAGCAGTGAAACAGTAGCTAATATGGGCTCCCCGCCCCCTCTGCAAGACTTAAGTGTCTGTTGCTTTTGCCTACATTGAGACAAGCCCTAATAAGAGCTTGCCAAAAGTTTCTGGTGGTGCTAATGTACTGATTGATGAACGTTTATCCCAGATTGTATCCAAGTGCCATTGGTAAGGGATGCTGTGTTAGACAAGAAAAGGGTTTTGCCTAGTCTTATTTTTTCCTCATTTGAGATTGTATTTCAAGACCTGAAGAACTGCCGGTAGGAATCCAAATTTCATCCTGTAGTTGACTCCTGAAGGGTTGTGGGTTTGGGTTTTTTTGTAGCTAACAGTAGGAAACGTCTGTAGGATGAATTGTGATGAGATAAACTTGCTCAGTCTTGCTCAGAAGTTTCCTTTGCTAGATTGCAGTGACTGAATCGCAGCGCTGTCTAAACTGTGAGGACTGAATCCTATATGTAAGCCTGAATGTGCAGACAGAAAAAATGCATACTGGGTAAATGTATACAATAGATGGTACTAGACCAGCTTATTCTCTCAACTGTGCTGTGGGTATCAGCCTGTGCTTACCTCTAGACAGATTAAGAGGCCAAAACCATGTCTATCCCTCACAAAGGAACCTTTATTGGTACCACCAGGCAGAAATGAAATACTGGAAATGCTGCTTTCTGATGCTTCCCCACCTTGCATGCTGTACCCCAAACTATGGTACTGGTCCGTGTTCTGCACCAGGTAACAGCTTGCTAGTCTTCCAGCTCCCTGAAGCTGCTGTCATAAGTAGTAAAACATTTTCTTGTGTATACTCAAAGGAAAAAGCTCCAGTTAATAACCATGGATAAACAGGTCTTTGAGAAAAGGGCTAATGAGCAACCTTGAGGAAGGATGCTATGTAACAGCCACCATAAGATACTTGGACCTTTCTCGAGGGAAAGGGTATTGAGTTCCCTGATGGATCGTAGCCGTTGGTATGGGAACTCTAGTAGAGTACTTGGTTCTTGGCACATGCTGCTAATGAAGTCTGCTAAGGCAATGTGAGGAGCTGAGATGTTGCGGGTAACCTTAGGACTGAGGAGAAGCCCTGTGTGCTAAATAGGAAGGGGTGTGTGATAATGAAGTGTCCTGAACTGAAATGTCCTCTTTTTGCCTTCCCACTGTCCCCAGTGGTTTCTGTGCATCAAAACCTTCCTTTAGGCCAATGCTAAATTCTCATTCTAGCCAGAATGCTGCTGATTTTCCTGAGTAACAGCGTGTTCAGGGTGTATGGGAGTGAGCAGATGGGTGGAAGCACTGACCGGGCCAGGGTCTAAATCATGGAGAGTGTGTGTGTAGTCATGGATTATAATCACTCCTGCAGTGATAAAACTGATGAGTACAATCTACCTGTATCTGTATGTAATTGCACTCATATGTATACAGGTGCTTAAATATAGCTCTGGGAGTAAAGCAGATGTCCAAGTTCCTGAGCCTCAGGACTGTAACTAAGCCCATGCTATCTTTAGGATTTGATCTTTGGGTTGAAAGCTTTCTAGGATGGGAAGAGTCTCTGTTAAGCTTTTGTGTAGCATGTGGTACAGAGTGATTAGTGACCAGTCAGGCACTACCTGGTATAAATAAGTATGTGATCTAGATGGATGTATTCTGTCAAATGCACAGTTGTGATAATTCAGGAAAGGCTCCCTTTAGATATCAAGACAGGAGATAAGATTCTGGAACAGAGTTTTTACAGAGATAAGGGGAAAAAGATAACAGACCTTAAATCCATGATGGAAAAAAGCTCTGTGTGGCATATTGAGCCCAACTGTGTGTGATCTGGCTTCCTTTCTCCAAGTGTCAAACACAACCAAGTGAGCTAAAGAGCTTGCTTGGGCCTGTCGTCACACAGGGGGGTTGGCTTGGATCTCATTTGTGACTTGCTGGGGGTATTTCCTCCCCCAAGGCTTGGTTTGTGTGCCCCAAGCAGTGCTGAGCTCCCATATCTCCTACTGCAGAGTGAGGGGGTGATTGTATTGAGATTTAGAAGCATGAATAAGGGAGGTATTCTAGCAATAGAAAACCAAATCAGGGTGTTGTCTTTGGTCTTGGAACTTCTTTTTGAACCCTGATTTGAAAATTCTGTTCTTCTTCAAAAACACATTTATTCCTGTGATGTCAACTTAACTAGAAATGAGTAAAATCAGCAACTGCTATAAGTTCCTATGACCTCTGAGTGCCTCTTTCAAAATAATCTGAAATAGATCTGCTTCTGTCTTGTTGCTTTAAGCTATTTTGTCTTTACATCCTGAGGTTTAAAGCACAAGTGTGTGTGTGTATCTCTAAGTAGTAGATACATTTGAAGAATGATTTATTATATTATATTTTATTGTGATGTTACAAGTAAACTGTTGTGTATGTTTTGGAGTTGAGGAACATCTGTGTATCACTTACATAGAGATAATGAAAAATATCTTCCAAATGCAGCTGGATATTTCACCGTTTGTTATTTTTCTGACTATTGCAGTGCTAAGGACCACTGCAGCCACAGCTCACCCAAGCCCTTCTCTCTGCATGGCACCTGGTACGTGCACAGTTTGTTTAGTAACCCCCGTTAAGTCCTGAAATGGTGATTATGTATGCTTACCAATTGTAACTCCCTTGCCTGGCAGCTTCCAATTTTTGTAAGACCTCTGTGTACTCTTGTTTTTCATTAACCTTGTCTCAGGACGTGTGGAGAGGCTGAGGTGGTCTCTTCAGGGCAGCCCTGGCACCACTGTATTCCACGACTAACACTGGGATTGCGTGTGTTTCTTGGGGTTTCTGTCTATCTGTAATACCCTCTTGAGATCCTTGCCCTTAATGCTCTAACGGGCCTTTACGAAGTTCTGCTTTATAAGCATCAAACTTGATATAATGTCTGTGCATTTTGCAGTTGTTCGGTGAGTAATAATCTCATTTCCCGTGTAATCTCTGAAAATTATTTTGATGCCTAGGCACGGACTACTGAAACTGTTGCTCAGCAAAATCATGATATCGGCATCAGCTGGAGCGCAGCTTATTGCGGAGTTTATTGTCAAGGCACCTGATACGATCAGCTTTATTGCATAAGCTTTGTTTTTTATTTTGGAGGAAGGCGGGAGGTGATAACCATTTTCCAGATTAAAGGACTTTGGGAAGTCACTTCTGTGCTAACAGAGATTGGATCATCTTGAGAACTAAGCAATAGTATTTCGAAGCAGAATGATTTGTTGGGTCTTTCTTGACTGATTTCTGGGGAACCAAATGTGAACAGATCATCTCCAATAATAGTTTGCTCTGGTTTTCAAGATGTTGGCCCACAAAAAAAAAATTGTATCATTTCTGGCCAACACTTTTTATTTCCTCTAGAATTTCTACAAGAAGGTTTCTGAGTACAGCCAAGCAGATTGTTGAATGCTTCTTAAACAGAAGAGATGAGGATGCCTGGGCTGGACAGAAACAAAGTCCACAGGAAGAAAGAGAAGATGTTTTGGCTCATGATGGTGCCGAGGTTGAATGCTTGCAGTGCGTGAATTCCTCCTCTCACCACTTTTTGAGGTCATTTAGCTAACCATGTAAGGTGCTGAGGACAGTCTAAGTAGATATCGAGTTCAGACCAGCTTTTTGAGGAGATGTACAAATAAGAACGAGGAAAAGAGAAGTTTTGAATAAGGGTGTTTGCATTTTGTTAAAATATATATTCCTGCTGCTTTGGGAGAGGTAGGGGAAATGCAAAAGGAAGGTGAAAATGTACTGAAATGAGGAGAAAACAGCGTGAAATGATAATTTCTTTCACAGTTTAGACCTAAAACTTGATAGGAGTAGTCATCCACATCTGACGGGAGGACTGAAAGACCTACGTGTCTTAGCTATTACTCTACCCAGTTCAATGAAACTGTGGTGACAGCTTCTCCTGGTTGTTAACTGGTCAGCAGTTATGTCCCAAGTGATCTTGGTCCCCCTGCACAGGCATGAGTCATGACAGCTTGGGTATTTGCAGGCAGCAGCTCCTTGCTTACCAGCTAGATGCACAGGAATGGGATGAATTAGTGGAAAGCTCTATAAAGAATCTGTTACTGTGGCTTTTATTTCACTGCTTGCAGATTCTCATGTTGGAGAAAAGCTCCTGAAGGGCTGTCTCAGAGCTCAGGGTTTGTGTCAGCAGGAAGAACTATTCAGCTCCCAAGCAGAGATACCAGCTTCATACAGGTTTTCATAAAACCCATGCTACATCTGTAGCGAAGGGTCTGGCCTGCGGGAAACAGTGAGGGCTTGGGCTCTAGTTGTTTCTGTGGTTTTCTGAGTCCATAGAAGAAATGTGTGTGTTCTCAGACTTTCCTTCTCTGAAAAGCAAATCCCTCTGCTGTGGTGAGGAAGGAATGGAGGTTAGAGGCAAAGATGAAGGAGCCTTTCATTCAACAGAGGAGGCTTTGTTGATGTACAACACATACCTGGTGAGTTAGCTGCTGAGACCTCTCTTGACTTGCTTTGAACAGGGGCCCTTGTTACAGAACCTGTTCTCCATCTCTCATCTCCCATATGCTGTGCATTTTCTGTGCAGCTTGGTTTGCCTCCTGAAAATGCATACATGGCTTGTTCTCCTAAGTGTGCTTACACGTGACAGGGGATTATTTGCTCCCTCTAAGAGATGAGGCCTTCTTCATGCTGTTATTTAAAGAAAAGTGGAGTGTCTTAAAAAGGTAATTAAAGAAGACCCAACAACAACCCGAACTGTTCTTTAATCTCTTTAGTTTCACTTCCACATGCTGTGCATCTTGTTCTACCAGTTTCAATGCTCTTGCAAAGCAGTTGCACAACGACTTCCTCTTAGCAACGAGCAGAATTAAACTTGAGCTCACCTAATTGGCTGTACCTTTTCTAAGGTACTCAATGTATTGAGTTTCCAATAAACTCTGTAACCCCCCTTTTTTCCTGCACCTTTTCATTGCAACAACTTTTGGAATAAATGCTCGTGGACATCCTCATATACAGTTCCCATACAGACGTGGGAGCTGGTTGAAGCCTGAAATACCAACTCAACCCTTAACCAATTTCCTTTTCACACCTGACTCTCTGCACATTGACAATTTATGAAAAGACCTAGGCTTTTACCAGAGTTTTGATCCAAGTGTTTATGGTAGTATTAAAAAATCTCCCACTACAAACTGTTCCTAAAAGCTACGGCTGTTTTAAAGGCCAATGTCTGACTCAGATTGCCCCTTCAAATAAAACCAGATTTTTTGCCAGTTTCTGATTTTGCTGGAATAACGAGGGCACAACAGAGGCAGCACAAGGTAACAGGCCACTCAGAGCATCGGGGTCAGATGAACTACTTTGGAATTAGCTGTCCTTCAGCAACTCTTCTGGAAAGGTTTGTGTGCTTTATGATCCTTGCCCACCACAGTGTGGAACAACTACCACTCCTGTGTGGGTTTTTTTTTCCCTATGTGAAAGTTACCAATAGAAACATTTAGCTAACATTTCATAAATGGTTTTTTTTTTATAAATACTGGTCATCAACAACGGTTGCCAAATGTGACCTGAACGTAGGAGGGGAAAACTCCATGCAGATTAGTAGCTACACTTGGGTTTCTCCATTATTGGAGCTCCTTTCCCCCTTACAAGCCAGACTTTGCATAGTAACCTTCACCAGGATACAATATTTGTCAAGGATACTGATGAGCAGCGGTTGTGGCTATGTTTAACCAAGGATGCAAGACCGTTAAGCTATTTAAGAAGTTCTTGCCACAATGAGTACATTTTAGAAAGTACCACCTGGAAGGAGCATACTGAGCTTAGCAGGGACTTTTTATCCCCGTTAATTTGTAAAACAAAATGACTGCTAAAAGCTTAGAACCCATCCCTGCTTTTGTACTTTCCATTTGACTCCCTCCCGGTGATGAAACAACAGCTACTCACAGGTGAATAATTGAGGTCCCCGAGAGAGAAACTTGTTAAAATTTTAATAATGTCTCAGCTATATTTATAATTCTGCAGAGAGGCTCTTAGCTGAGCGAGCCAAAGAATCTGCCATGTTACATCAGAGCCTTTGATCCAAGTGACCTCTGTTCTGGAAATGAGAAGTGCTTACGCTGCACAAATCTCTCTAAACCTAACAAAAATATGTGTGAAATTGTCTGTGCTGTACTGGAGAAAGATCACGGTCAGGTAACTTCGGCCACTGTTAAATGGGAGCAGCTCTGTGATGGGAGGTTGGCAAACAGTCGGTGCCTGTGGGATGTGTATGAAGGTGCTGGTGGATTGATCTGATGTTTCCTTGAGAGCAACCCCCAGGCAGGTGTGTTGGTTGCTGGAAGGGCAGAGCCTGCAAACTGCTCCCTACTGCGTGGTAGCCTGTGAATCTCCTGGGTCTTATCAGCAGCTCGCACCACACAGAGACCTCCTGCCTGATACAGATGCTCAGCTGCGAGAGGCTGCCTCGCAGCTGTGTTTTCTTCACCTTGTACTTCTTTGACAGGGAGGAGGGGCTGTACAAATAGTAAATTTGTTTTCCAAGCTAAATGAAAACTGCAATTTCAAGCTTGCTTGCCTTGGCACCTCTAACACCTTTCCAGTTTACAGGGACAGTGGCAGGGTACTTGGCAGGGAGGGAAATATTTTGGTCACCCCACAATAAGGTGAGGTGACCGTTCAAGGTAGCCCAGTGGCTCAGCAGCCAGACTTCTCGCTGGTGGACTCTGCTCAGGTGACAAAGCCACACAATTTAACACCCAGCCAGCTTGTTGCTCTGCTACAGCCTTCCCAGACTGGCACACGACACGGTTCCAGTGAAATCAGGTCACTTGGTCTCACAGGTTTCTTTCCACCCATGCTAGCATGATCTTCCCTCCTCTCTTCCCAGGGTATTTAGGATTGTGTTAACTGCATCTGGTATGAGAAAATAATAATACACCCCTGCTCCTTCCTGGCTTTGCTGAGGCCTCTCTAGCCTGGACTCATGGGGTAAACCACTCAAGTTCCTTCCCACTGCATCAGGGGAGGAAAGTAAAAGCGTCTTTGCAATGTATACAGCTGCTCCACTCCCTCCAACTGGGAGAGGTGGAGATGTCTTGTGTCCCTCAGCCTCAGTGGCAAGGACCCCATCGGGTACCTTGTCTGAAGGCTGAAGCATGACTGTGCTGAAGTGAAGCTGGACCCACAAGGGAACATCTGGCTTACTTTGCATGGCGGTGTGTGGTTGGGCGGCCCATGAGGTGAAAAAAGAAATGGGGCATCTGTGTGGCCTCTCCTGGTCTCCTGGACTTGGCCTGGGGCAGCTCTGTAGCAGTGCTGCATTGCTTCCTTGCAGACATGCAGCTGTGATGGGTGGCACGTCCTGTGTCCATAACCAGTGGGCATGACTCTCTCACCCTACTCCTCAGGTAGCTACGCTATACTGGTCCAGTTGATGCACTAGTATTTTCTGTTATTGCTGTGTCCCTTCTGACAGAGAGGAATGAGACCCAGTCTTCCAAAAGCTGCACTTTCAAAGCACAAAGAAAGAGCATCTCAGAAGGGAGCCAAGCCACGCGAACCACACCAGGTAGTCCTTTTCCCTCGGGGCCTGAGTTAGTCACACATCCAAGCTCACAGTCCTGTCAGGGCATAACCCACCCAGCTGCATGGTCTCCCAGCCTTCAGCACTACCATCCATGAGGAAAGAAAAAGCATAAAATGCAAATGTTTGAGTCACAAACAAAAGGTGGGTGAGTAGGATTAGGTGAGGCTGTGCTGACTAACCCACCCAAGCAACAGGCATGTATTGCTCCCAATTTATGCTGAAGGAAACAGATCTGGCTGTGCCAAAGCTCAAGGTGGTGTTGGAAGGTGCCGCTGGTGCCGAAACGTCTTAACTCATCCTGCGCCACCATGCCAAAATGGGATCCCAGGCCTGGGTCTGGCTGGATTCACAAAATCCATGATAAAAAGCAAACCAGGGATATATCATTGCTACTGTTGCGTCTGACAAAGGAGAGTTGGATCCCTTGAGGCAGAAACAATTTATCTGTGGCTCAAAATGACTCATTAGGAGCTGTTTCAAACAATCTGTGTCTTTGTATTGAAAAGGCACGTCCTGATGAGTTTGGCAAGGACATGATTTCAGATTATTTTATAGTCTGCCTTGTAAAGCTGTGCACAGGGTTAATGACAGTTTAGTATTAATTGTGTATCTCTGGCAATTTGCAGAGAGACATTTGCCTGACTAGAATCTTGTTCCTGCTTTTAACATTTCTAGTTCTTGAACAACAAAATGATTGGAAATTAGAGCACTGTTTTCTCAAATGGCTTTATCTGAGGCTTTCAGGGTATGATACAATTAAGCATTTAATTGTGAGGCCCTGTACGGACAGCATAAAATTTACTCATCCCCAGCCGCAGTGCAGACTCCCCAAGGCTGGAGTGTGATCGCTGTTTGTTAGCGACCAGCAGTGCCAAAATAACTCTTTGGAGAGGCAGGCTTACAGCTGGCTGACGCTGGGCTGGGAGGAAACAAGATGGTCAGGACCTATTTAGCAGTAAACCAAGCGTACCTGTTCAGTCACACTGACAAACAGATGCACAAATACAAAAGTGTGGCTTCTTATCACAAGCAACATGTGTGAGCGGGGTCTGAGACCTGGCTGCTTTGAGTTTCCAGGAATTAGCTGGTAATGTATTAGCTGTGTTAAGATAAACCCGGGTGTCTGCAAGGCCTGCTGTTAACTCTCCTTTGTGTGTGTGCTGAGATACAGACAGCTCTGAAGAAAGAGCATTTGGTGCTGTAGATTCTGGTCTCGAATTCAACAGGATGAAGACAACTGTTACGCAGCAATTGTTCAGTGAAGGGCACTTGTTCAGTGTGAGGGAGAAATGGTTGATAAATTTAATTTTTCATTTACAACGGCTTTAAATGCCTCAGGGTAGTAACATGGATTTTAAATTCTGACAATTATTTAAATTAATTGCAAAATTCTAACTGACTTCCATGTGACCAAAATGACAACTTGCGTTTACAAATATCCAAGTGGCATTCTTCAGGGCATGGAAAAGTAATTTTCACAGGGATTAGATACATGCACAACGACATCTGCAGTCCCCTTTCTCAGCTTATTTCGAATGACTGGTGTGGTTTGGTTGGTCTTTCTGCACTTCACTCTTTTAATGATTGCCTGCAGGACCACTCATCCCTACGCACTAGCACAGCTGGGCTGTCAGTGAGGAGTGCAAAGGCCCTGAGTGCATCCCCTCTCCTGCGGATTTGGTGCCTGGAGGTGGGCTGAGCTAGAGCTAGAGCTGCTCCCCAGCAAAGAGGAAGTTTAAATCCAAGCAGGATTTTTTGTTTTAAATTGCAATTAAAAGACACCCCAACTGGTGAAAGTACTTGCATTTCATGTGCTTGGAGGTTTCCAAAAGCCTAAACTTGGCATCCCAAATAATTCAACCTATTTGATCAGATTGACTGCAAGTCCAGTCTGTACCCTCTCTGGGCAAACCTTTACTTAAGTTTCAGTTCTTGCAGATAAACACCTTCTTCCAGGAGATTGTCTTTCCCCAAAGAGCTACATTTGCATGCTGGTGAAGCACGTACATAACTTTTCTTAAAACTGTTGTTTCGGCACACAGTACTGGGGGATTTTTGTGCGAGACAGGAGATGGCGCTGTGTTCAGCAATAGTTCGATTCCCTGCACTCTTGGTTTGCAAGGAAATCTGAAACAATTTGGTTTGGGGCTTCTTCCCACAATGTTCTTAAATGTTATTTTTGCATGCTACGTGCTTTTCTTCCTGTGCAACCACAGTTTGCCCAGGAAGGCAGATAATTTTTCCACAACCTCAGACTGAGAGTGTAGAGATCCTCTGAGGCTTCAGATGAGAACCAGCCCCATGAGAGCTAGTGTCAGTATTGATTAGGACTCAGGGAGCTCAGAGGGCTTCCCAAGGTTATTCCATGGAGCAGCCCAGAGCATGACCTCTTACTAATGGATTTCTCAGTGCCTGCCTGCATGCCACCAGATGTCTAACCAAGACACTGAGAATTTGGCACCTAGAAGATGAAGGTGATTACCAGTGGGAATAGAAAAAAAGGAGAGAAGAAAGTCAAATAGAGTGGAGGTTTTTGAAACATCTCCCACAGAAGGTGTTTCCCCCGAGGGAACTCTGACAACAGTTGTACAAACACCCAGATGGCAGCTGCCTGTGCCCTGTATTCGGTGGGCTTGGTTCCCTGTCTGGTCCCACATGGCCATGCCTGTGAGCTTTGCTACCCTGCTTCTCCCCAGCTCCCACTCAAGGACTTTCCCCTGCCTTGCTCCTCCAGGAGGGATAACATGCCTTGGTGCTCAGGCCAGCTGCCAAACCAGGCAGTTGCCCAGTTTTGTTGGTTTTGAAGAACACTCGTGTTTGGGATCTCTGACTTGCTTTTTAAAAGTGCTCCTGATGTTTCAGTTTGTCTTGTGATGCTCTTTAGCACTGCTGAAAAAATCAGGCTTCACTGTTGGTGTGTATGTGCACGTCTACATATGGGTGAGACAACAGTAACTCCTGAAGGGAAATATTTCCTTCCTCAGTTCCACCAGAGTCTGCCATGAGTCCCAAGGACTGCCTTCCCAACAGCAGCTGTGAAAGAAAAACATTTCCAAAGAACCAGCCATGTAAAAAAAAAGAACCAACTCCATGCTGCATTTTTGTTGCTTGTAAGTGGATGCTTTCTCCTGCATTTCCTGAGGTCTGTCGCAAGCACCTACTCCCAGCTGTCACGTTAAACCTTCCCTGGCAGAATTCCTGCTGCAGCCTGAAAGCTCCAGGCTGGCACCGAAGCTGTTTGGCAATCGCTCAGCAGCGATTTAAAGATTTAAAGGTAGTGACGACTGAGGAGAGCGCGTCACTCCTCTGCAGCCCGATCCAAAGGAAAGATAAACATCCTCCCGGCCGCAGGTCCAGGCCAAGGCGTCCACAGGCCGCCGCACCCACTGGTTCCCTGGACTGCTCCGTCTGGTGCCAGCAAATCTGTTCTGTAGGCAGCAAACGTCCTGGTCTCTGCAGGTCACGGTTTAATCCTGCCTGCCGAAGGCTGCCATAACAAAACCTGCTGTTTTCCCTCCCGAGGTGACCCCGTGTGTTCCCGTCTCCCTTACTCCCGTGTCACCGGGGCCGGGGAGCTCTGCCCAGGCCAGGCCGGGCTGGAGGCCCGGGACGGGTCGGCGGTGGCCCGAAGCGCACCTCAGGGCTCTCCGTCTCTCGCCGGGTCTCTCAAGGCGGGCGAGGGGAGGCGGGAAGGGGCCGCGGCAGCGCCCCGAGGGCCAGCCGGCACCGGCGGGTTCGCGTCCCGCAGGCGGCTGTCGCTCGCGGGCGCCTTTCACGCCGCGACCTGCAGCGAAAGCCAAGTGGGCGATGGCTCCTGCTCCCCTGCGGCCACGGCAAGGGGCTGTCTTATTTTAATCGCCTTCCCGGGGGGCAAGGAGGTTTCCTCCGTCGTATTTTCACTCAGCGCCTCGCAGTTGCCCGCCCTCCACGGCACGGAGGGCCGTGATGGCTGAGGGGCCGGCGCCATCTTCTGGGCTACTTCGCACGGCAGAGGGGGCAGAAGGCCGGGCTGGGGAGCGGCGGCGAAATGCCGCTGAGGGAGCAGTGAGGGTGGGGAGCAAAGGGGAGCTCAGAGGGGCCCGAAGGGGAGAGGGGCCCGAAGGGGAGCGAGGCCCAGGGGCGCTGCGAGGCCCCACCTCGGCATTGGGATGAAACACCTGCCTCAGGGCTGGGAGGGCAAATTCAAGGTACAGCTGGCGGTATGGGTAGAGCCCTGGTGAAGCATGGGGCTATGGAGCAGCCTGAGGGACCACGAGTCCTCTGCCCGGGAACTCCTCCTCACTGCCAGCAGAAGCAGGGCGGATGGCCAGAGAAGCACTCAGTGTGTTGCGGTTTGGGTTTGTTCTGCCCTCCCTTGGTAACGTGGGCTTTTGTCCTTTATAGACTTGTCTCTCTCAAACATCTCAGTTCTGCAGCAGAGAAACCAGCGTGGTGCCTCGTGCTCACCAGCTACTGAAAAACGCGCTGCCGGCTGATTGCCGAGCGCTCGTGTGGCGAAGGCTTCGCGCTGGGCAGTACCATGCCACACGGTTCCTCTGTCCTTGGGACTCCTTGGACTTGCTCCGCCCAGCAGAATGCTAGTTCTAAGCAAGCAGGAAAAAAATATGTGCTAATCTTATTTGTGGCAGGAAGCCACAGGAAGGGTGCTTTGCCTGGGTGAAGGTGGTGCGACACGTGCTGTGCTCTTGTGCTACCCATCAGCCACATGTGGTGAGGTGGGTACCCTGACACCGCCCCGAGTGTGAGCAAGAGCGGGCAGTGCTGCATTAACTGTGCTACATATTTCCAGGTGGGATTTGGCTTACACCAGGCAGGTCAGAGCTTGGGACTGGTGGAGCTGTGCGTGTTTATGCAGGCATGCCCACAGAGTCTGGGGTGGTGTTAAATACAGGTCTTCCTATTTGCACTTAACAGCCTCCTGAATTCAATGCCCTCAAATTTGTTCCAAGGAGGAGGGCATAATGCTCAAGTCATTGCTAAGCATTGAGTGATGCTGGGCTTCTGGGGAATACAATTTAGCAATCATGCTGAGATTTCACTGAGCTGTAGGAGAAATAGTCAAGGTGGACTGCATTCTTGTTGCTTCCGTTCACGCAGGGTTGGCCTCAAGAGCTTTCCGTGGTTTTTATCTGATGGATCAAAAAGGAATCTCATCCGCACATCCTCGCCCTGATTGCTGTCACTCTGCATAGGAGGCAGTCGGCATTGAGTTAGAGGCAATGAAGAAAGTCTCAGGAGTAACGAGTGAGAAATGGGAGATTTGCGCAAATGAATTGTGGTTTCTTGGCTAATATACCTTAAGGAAGTCTGGTTTAGATAAGCAGCAGGTCTGCTGCTCTGGGAATGCAGAGTCACCAAATGGTAGGGATCAGAAGGGACCTCTGGAGATCATTTAGTGCAACCCCCCCTGCTAAAGCAGGTTCACCTAAAGCAGGTTGCACAGGACAGCATCCAGGTGGGTTTTGAATATCTCCAGGGAAGGAGACTCCACAGCCTCCTCTGGGCAGCCTGTTTCAGTGCTCTGCCACCCTCAAAGTAAAGAAGTTTTTCCTCATCTTGAGACAGAACTTCCTGTGCTCCAGTTTGTCCCCATTGCCCCTTGTCCTGTCACTGGGCACCACTAAAGAGAGTCTGGATCCATCCTCTTGACACTCAAGTGAATGCCACGGAGTCACTACCTCTTCTCTGTGTTTGAAAGGGCCTAACACTTCCTATCCCATCCTTCAGACTGCAAGCCTCTCCACTCAGAGGCCTGTCTCTCACTAGGTGCGGGGATGACATCTCACACAATGCAGTTGTCATGTCCGGTGCTTTTAGGCACAACTCTGATATTTCTGCTAATGATTATTCCTTGCAATAACCCCTGTAGTAGTGTTTCTGTTGTAAATCAGGAAACTGTAGAAATAAATCTCTTCTGTCAAGGGTGTTTTGTGGTTCAAGCAGGGAGTTGTAATGCCAGAGATCTCTTTTGCCTTGGCATTGGCTGGGCAAGTAATTTCCTCTCTCTGGTGGAGCTTCATGTCCCTGAAAGTCTGAGGAACCTGTATCCAACATGAAAAAGTGGTCTGGTGTGGAATTGCTTGCGTAGTGGTACAGGAGTGTTTTGTTCTTGCTTAATTGTCTTTTATTACTTACCACATCAAAGAATAAAATGTTAGAGGTGACTGTATCCTTCAGCTTCTCAGCTGGATGGGCTGTAAGATACCAAGTGATGTCCCAGAAGGGGTGCCTGCCTTGCTTTTCTCCTCCCAAGCAAGTGCTCAGCATCGTTCTCTACCCTCTACCATACCTGTGTGACACAGAGCTTTGTGTACCTCAAATGACCCTGGGAGACCAACTTTCTAACACAAACAGTGCTAGATTGAAGCTGTTTTCAGTTCAGATAAATGACGTTGCCTTCATGCTGTGTTCTAAACTGTTTGGATTGCAGTTAGATTGTCTTACAAAAAAGCTCCTAACAGGCAAGCGTGGTCTATCTGTTAGCTTAGTAATGAGCCCTAAAGCCCTGGAGGAAGAGGGAGAAACTGCTGCAGCTCTTTCCCAAGATCTGGTGGAGACTGTGTCTACATTTAGCCTGTACCCAGGGCTAAACTGTAACAGTTGTTCTATCACCCAATGAACCCTCACCAACCAGGGAGGAGAATAAGAAGAAAGGAGAGAAGACCCATAGGAGAAAGTACAACAGATTTCATAAAAACACCACCAGTACAAACAAAAAAATACTTAGCCAAATGAATCTACTATTGCCAAGATGAATAGTCCTCAGTGGAAGCCAAAGAAGGAACAGAAAGAACCCCAGCAGAAACCCCATAAGAGCTCCCTCCCTTCAGCAAACCCTCCCCCTTTATAATGACCATGACATTATGGAGTGGGCTACACCTGTAGCTCACTCAGGTCAGCTGCCCTGGCTAGCTTGAAACTCCTAATGACTGGCCTACTGATGGTTCTATCCCAGCCAAACCAGGACAGGCTGTGAGGCCTTTATGTCAGGAAATGCCAGTTTTGTTTTTTTTTTTTCTTGAAACAAAGGGAGAGTGCTTGGTGACTATATTTATGTTTGAGTGTGCTAGTGGGGAAATTGAGGTATCCTTCTGTAAGGACATGATTAGTAATGGTCAAGAGTGATAAAATGTCTGGAAAACATGTATAACGTCATCTTCAAAGCCTGGCTTATCCATCAAATTGTGGATGTGCATGAAGAAGGAGTCTCTCCTGCATGCTGGATTGTGCTCCTGTATGTCCCTGGTGCACCAGTGACTCACGATGAGCTTTGCAAGTTGGACAGCACATCTGTAACACCACTGCTGTAGTGGGCAGATGCGAGTTTAGTGGAGCACATGCCAGTCCCCCGGCTGGCCATGCAGTGGCACTGAAAGCAAAGCTAAATCCCAGATGTCAGCGCTGGCAAGGTGTACGCTGGCTACAAGGGAGGTGCCAGGCAGGCTGTCATGTGCTGGGAGGATGGAGTGGGGCTGCGGAAGGAATTAATCAGCTGCAGTTTGCAGAGCACAGGGGGACATGATCAGTCCTGTGCCATTTGGGAGTTTGCTCTGGTAGCCCAGTTGCTCACAATGTGCTCCTGTGCTCCCAGCTGGCTTTCTGGGGCTGGGTTTCACTGAGGCTGTTACCAAAGGAAAGTGAGGGTCTTTATTGCTTGCTCGGTTGGCCCTGCAGAATGTCAGAGACTTCAGCTTTCCCTTCTGCAAGACAGGTGTATTTTCAGCCTTTTTGTTCTGCCTGGTCTGTCCTATGAACGAGCTGCTGGCTTTGCTCACGAGTGTATCTGCAAAGTGCGTGGAAGCAAATAGAAGCTGGAGCCAGAACTGTTGTTAAAAGCACACGGAAAGAAGGGAGTGTCTGCAGCAGCAAAGGTTCTTACTGTAGCTAGCAACAAAGGCACAGATTGCCTATTGATCTGCTAAACTGCAGAGTATGCACAATGCAACAAATGGGTTTGAGCTGTTGTACTTGAAATGGCTGAAAATATTTTGATGAAACAGTTTTGCTCAGAAGACACCTCAAAAGGGAGGAGGTTTTGATTAAACTCTGTTTTGATCAAGGATATACAGAGAAATGGTTGCATGCTTTATTACAGTGCATAGCATGGGAGTTGCAGCATTCATCTGGGCAGCAGAAGCTGTGAGAGACTGCTGAATGTGAGCCTGGGTGAATGTATCCTAAAGTCATGTACCAGGTTCATGGGTGTTTTGGGGCAGGTTTTTATCAGCTTGTCCTATTGAAACTGTTCCACTTTGCAGAAAAAAAATATTCATTAGCCCTGAGAAAACTGGGTTCAAGTCACTGGTTAGTCGAAGCTCTGATATTTATGGAGTGCAAAGAAGCTCCAGCAGCAGAGATGGTGGCATGCCCAGTAGCCTGCTTGCAGGAGACCTGCTGAGAAGTCAGCCTGGCCTTGGAGAGTCTTAGCCTGTCCAGTTGATATCCTCTAGCTACTGACGTACACATGCATTTCTTTTCAGAAAAGATTTGAGATGCCTTGGTTTTATTCTAAAACGGGATTTTTCAAAGTTGCCAGGATCTCTGTGGGTTGGGAACCCATTTCCTATGCGGTACTTGTTTCAGTAGAGCAGCCACAGGAGTGAAATGCAGGATCTACTGTACAGTGTGTTCGCACACATGCAGTAGCTAATGAAACAGGACAATTAAACTCCAACTCAATAGGTTTCTCTAGTTTCCAGATAAGTTCTAAATTGGGAGCATCGGCTAGAAGACTTGCTGGAAATCTTTGAAAATACGTGAGCGTAAGTTTCCTTTCAAACTGTATTAGGTATTATCTGTTAAATAACTAGGCGAGCACGTAGCAAGCTGAACCCCTGACCTGCTCAAATTAAACAGTTCTCTCTGGGTGAATCTGAATTAAAATAATCCCACTGGATGGGAAGACTCCCTTTCTGCTTTGGCTCTGCAGATCAAACACTGTGAAAACAATCTCTCCAACCTTCTGCCCCTTTTCAGAGCATCACCTTCCTTGTTCTTGTACAGTACCTCCTCTGCTGGTATTACAGCTATTCCCCTCCCACATGTAGGGACAGAAAGGGTGCTGGATGAGCGCACATGTACTGTGGCTTGCCAGTTGATTCCGTTGGCAGATAACCTAGTGCCCCAGACTGTCGGAGTTCATATGCAATATTGTTCAGGATGTGCTTACTGCGACATGGGATTATCATCTGCTCGCCTAGCTTTGGTTGCCTCAAAGTTCTTTCCTCAAGGTGTCTTTAAAGAATGCAGCTATTACAACTCAACGCCCTCTGTTTTTCCAACCTCTGAACAAGAAAAAAGATCAATTTTCCTTGTTGTGTTTGGCCTTTAAATTGGTGGAGGAATCACAGGGCTTTCAGTTAGCAATGATCTGCACTCTGTATCTACCACCTCTGCAGCAGTGAGGGGCTGTGGGGTGCAAGCAGACCTGGAAGAAGTCTCTTCTTTGGCCTGTGAGGTCTTGTGGTTTTATGTAAGCAGGAGGTAGAGAGTCCCTGAGATAGGAAGGGACGTAACCAAAGGGGCTTAGTCTGTCCTAAAATACAAGCCAAACATGCCTGGGATGCAGAATGCAGTTTTGCTTTCGTATTTGCTGCTAGCTACCATGCCTCTTACCAGGCACAAACCTCAGCTCTTGCCAGTCACAGCCCCTGCTGCCTGTGCCTTGCATCAGCATTCCCCTCACCTAGCAGGTATATTGCTTTCCTCCTCTGCTGTCTGGCTCTGATTGATGCTGTCATTTGTGTATTGAGACAACTAGAGCCTATAAATCCTTCCAAATACCCTATTATTAAAAAGAGATCTCACCTTCAACTTTGGGGTGGTGAGAAGGTCTCATTATGCTTCTGTTTGTTAGCTGTGCTTATGCAGGCAGTGTCTCTTGAGGCCAGAGATAACACTGGGATGCGTGGTGTAATGCGGTCAGTGAGCAGGTTGCATGCGTCAAAAGGTATCTCGAGGGCAGGCAGAGATTTCAAAGGCAGCAGCTTGCAGAAATGGAGATTTTTACAGCTGCACTGTGAGGGCTGGTGATGTGGGGATGGGCATCTATGACTTCCAGGTGACAGGTCTCTCCAGAGTGGTTCAAAGTGGTGGCCCAGGGACCCTTCGTTGCTTCCTTACCTGTGGCTGAGGGTAAAGACGGGTATGAAACCAGAGGCCCTGCATAGCAAGTGCTAAGCCTGACTGATGGAGCCTGTTGCAGTGCTGTTTGGGGGCGACAGAAACAGCCAGTATGAGCAAGGCAGGCGATGTCTTGAACTGATAAGAGGCTTCTCAGCTTCCTGTGTCCTGGGGGCCCCACTTCCACAGGGGAGGGCACACATGGACCCGCCATGCACCAAGCTTCACCTACAGGCCAGACTACAAAGACATCTAGGAGAAGAGTCATCCGTGTACAGATTTGGCAGTATTGACTGCCTACTCCACATCACCTCCGGAAAAAATAATGCTGAGGTAAATGTCTATCTCCATGCTGAATTGGATTGAGTTTTCCTGTGTTCTGGAGATTTCTTCCCCATTTTTTATTATTTTGCCTCAGGCTGAAGGGTCTGTTTTAGGGCCAGCATAATAACTGTCATAACTTTGTCAGGCTGACACATCAGTATGGTGCCAATCACAGTTATACAGACCCTGGGACCACTTCATCACGGCAGCTTCACTCCAAGGCTCCTTTTAATCTTTCCTAATAAAATTTAAATGACAGTAGCTGTTCCAGTCATGAACCAAGAAAAGCCTCTCATATTATTTCCTCCCTTTTTTTTTCCAGTGTTGGGTTCTCCATTTTATAGTGACTAATTTATGACACCTGATGTCTTCCAGAGCTGGTTATGTGTGTCTGAAACAAGTGGCACGTCTGTTTAGTGACTCTCTTCTCAGCAGATAGGGTGTTTCCAGAGTGATGTGGAAAATCGTATAGTTGGGCCATTGCCAGCCTCATCAGAATCCAGGCTGAATTTCCAGATGCTTATGGGTGGTTTTGACCAGGAGCCGTTATTGAGCTTGGATAGAGATTTGCTGCAGGTTCTTCTAACCAGCCGTTAGAAATCCGACCCATTGATGGTGCTGAGGTGCCTGGCCGCCTCTCAGTCCCACATTAAATGAGGAGAGCCAACATTTCCTCACATGCTTCCACTTCTCCCCTCTCCCCGGCAGAAGGCGGTAGAAGGAGAACTTTAAAAAACTGCACAAAATTTTCACTTCAAGCGTGAGTGGCACTGAATGGCCTGCCTCACTGGGAAACGGGCCTTGCGCTTGGAAGGAGAGGTAGGGCGGTTTGTAGCGGCTTTTAGATCCTGCACGCTGCACAGTCCACAGACTTGGACCAGCCCCTGAGTAAAAAAGTCTTTGGCAGTAAAAATCAAGCCACAAAAGCCAGTCTCAGCCTTCCTGAAGTGTGAGGGGTGAGGGAGCTGTTTGGAAATCCTGTGGCTTGAACCTCAGTCTGAGCTATTTCTAGCACTGAACACTCTGGGACTGGAGCAATAATTTGGATTATGCCCATGACTTTTGCTTATTTTTCATTTAACCTGCTGATGGCTGCTGTCTTATGTTGCTTTTCAGATCTACTGAGAGCAACTGCTTATGACTGCATTAGTGGGAATGGATGTTTATGACTGATCTCTTGGTGGTTGCAAAACCCATCATGCTCCATCAAAACATCACACTCAGCTTGCTCCAAACAGGTATTTTTTTCTGGGCTGTTCCTCCGTCTGCTTTTAGCAGAAAGCTGGAGGATGACCAGCATCACTGAGGCTCTCAGAGTCTTGGTGGGAAAGAGGAACGATGCTGACATGAGGTGGGTGTCAGTCTGGTGAGGTGGATGCTGCCCCAGTCTGAACACCCCGCGGGTAATAAGCTCATGAGTTGGGGTAATGTGCTATGGGTGGTTAAGTGCAGGATTGCTGACTCAGACTCCAGGCATTGCTAGGTTCCCGTCAAGTCTTTCATAGGTCATGAAGCTGAAGGGAAGGCAGGAGACTGTGCTGGTAACGTGTGAAATTGAAGTGCTGGGGCAAGGAGGTGGGAGATGAGGACTGATGTCCTTTCTCATCTCAGTTCACCTCTTCATCCAGTGAATTTGCACTGGTCTAGTACAGGGAAGACCTGCTCCAGCTACTGCACTGGCACAGACCTTCCCTTTGACCTCAGGACTTTTTCTTCCTTTCTTTTAGCAATTGGCCAAGTCACACATGTAAGGGAAAAGGCAATTGCAATCAAGGCATCTTCCATTTCCTTTCAGAATGCATGTGAGGGAAGGTGATATCTGGCACCTTATTAATACTGAAGCTGTGAAATGTCACCAATTCTGTGGCACAAGCAGGCCTTGATTTACATGAGTATAATAGAGATCAGACTGAGATCCTCAGACTCCAGTGTCAAAGGCCTGCAAGGTTGTATTACATTTTCTTGCCTGCTGATGAAAATGAAGTCCTGGGAGAAATGAGCAGTTTGGTCTCATCTGAATTCCTTCTGGAGTAGTGTTGCCTTCAGAAACTCTAAGTGGCAGTCAGCACCTCTCTTCTTGGCAGTCTTATCTAGAAAAACAGGGAATGAGTGGTCTGAGAACAACATTTTTAGCATCTCAGCCATCCATGTTATCTCATTTAGCTAAAAGAGGGATTGTTACCAGGAACATCTGTTTGTCATGTCTAGGTGGAGAATGAGATAACATTTAAACGATACACTATGGATCCAAATCTCTGTTGCTTTCTAAAGCAAATCCCAAACAGACCATCTTTGAAGGAGATGACATCTTTGATTACATTTCTTGTCTTTACTCAACATCTAGTGTCCTTCCATCAGCCTACATCTTTCTGGATGACTGGCCCTTAGCCATTGGCATCACTGCCCACTGCCTTCTTGTGCTGATACCTTTCCAGTGTGCCTTGCTGGAGATCTGGCCCTTTATCAAGATTGCATGTTCTTGGGAGACTTGACCTTGGAAGACTTCTGGCCAAAATGTACCTGTCTCAAGAGCTTGGATGTTACAGGGCATGATCAGCTCTTTCTGTGCTAAGTTACTTGCAGTTGGCTCATTCAGAAAACACTGGCTAGATTGGCATTTGCTTTGCTGACTGTTTTTAGTACTTAGTACTTCTCAAGTTATAGGAAATGTGGGGGAAAGTGAACTAAGCTCAGATCTGGAAGGGATCCTAACGTGAAGTTAGGTATCCTGATCCTTTGGGCTGTGAAGGTTGTTTTTGCTTTGGCGGTAAGATGAGAGTTCTGGCTGCTGTTGCTGCAGGAGATGAGTGGGAAGACCATATATGTGGGTGCTTGGTGGCTGGACAGGCCTGGGCTGCTTGCTTCTCTGTGTATCACTGGTTCTCAACTATTTCTTTTTACAGTGATCTTCTTGGGTCCCATTTATCCCTATTTCCCTTACAAATTACAGCAGAAACTAATAAATTATGGGAAAGTTGGGGCTGTTTCTATTTTTCCTCTTTCCAGGTATATGTCCTCCCAGGGTATATGTACTTGTCCCATTCTAAATTGCAATTTATACCCCCTAAGGGTTGTCTCCGCAAGGACAATCATATTACCACTGAGGCAGAAACAAAGCCACGTGTGTCGTATTGATTTCTGGCAGCAGACAGCCTGAGTAGTTCAGGGTGGATGAGGACCTTGCTTATTTTCAAGGGATCAAATCCTTTTCAGCTCAATCTAACCCATGTGAAGATTTCACAAAATGCCTAGAGCTTGCTACAGACTAGTGCCATCCAGAGACACTTTCTCCAGTCTATTGCTTTTTGGTGGACCTATGAAGAACATCATAAACCATCAGTTTGGAAGCCTAACAGACCCCTAGGGGGTAACCGAGGCTCAAAGAGTTACAGTAACTCTGACAACATATTTTTAAACCCCTTTCTTTTATCTTACAACATCTTTGATTCTGTGCCTCTGTGCCGTTTTTTAGCACGTACCTATTTGTGCAGTTTCTAGTAGAGAGCACCCAAAGTTCTGTTTATGGTGGACTTGCGTATGAATTATTACCTGCGAAGCTTGCAGTCAAGTGCTGGGTTATAGTACTAATTAAGGCAAATGTCATAGCAAGAGCATGCTGACGTTGTTGGAATTAATGGCCCAGAGCATTACTACTTAGCACACCTTTTGAAGTTAATAGAATTGTATTAATTGGGATCTTGGAGGGACTGAGGGACACAGAGTACATCAGTGCTGAACAGCACCTCTGTTATTACATTAGGGCTGGAATAGCATCCAAGTTCCTTCTGCCTTTTGTGCCCCTTTTGCACAGCCATTTCATGAATGGATGGCTCTGACAAGGCCCGGGGGAAGGTTGTTTGGTCCTAGGGTAAAAGGTGGAAAAGTCTGTTCCAGCTGCAGTTGCAGAGAATCACTCTGCCTCCAAACACCAATGCTGAGAACTGCCGAAGTGCCTCTGGCACAGTCCAGAAGGAATAAGGAGGTGTGTTCAAAAATATTGTGTACCCTTGTCCCTGAGCCTGATTTTGCAACTTCATCTCCCCTCCACGGAGCTTCTTCTGACAAGCACAACCCAGGGTTTTGGTGCAAGGCAGTGTTAGAGCATTAAAAACCCCAAGGTGTCTGCCAGCGGTACTGAGTCCTTTTGGATATTAGCCAGCTGTAGCAGCAGTGAGACTGGTGCAGTATGTGGTTAGACCTAATGCCAAGAAAATTTTAGTTTTGACAAAGCAAAAAGCAACTCATGGAGGGTATCTGCTTTTTTTGAAAACAACTGGGAGCTGATATTTTTCTATAGAAAACCAAAACTCAAACCTCTTAATACAGTGCTTTGTGCAGTTGAGGAAAAAAACCCAACAGTTTTCTATTGAGGATTTTGATTCCAAACCAGAATGTTCTCATTTTCATCCAAGTTTTCCACATGGGGGAAATAATTTTCAAGCATCTCTCATATAAAGTAATTAACCGTAGACGAGGAATGAAGGATTTCAGAATAGGAACACATACTATCTCTAGGTAATGATATTAAATCTGTTGTGCCCTAGGAATGGAAGTTTTTATGATACCGTAGATTTGCTGTGCCACTTTAACCTTGTTGAGTTCAGATGTAAAAAAAAATAGAGCTGTGATGTAGTGTTTTCTCTGTATTAAGAGGACTACAATTATTAATTATCCTTTGCAACATTACTGGGGTGTAGGTTCATGGTTACCACTGGCTAAATTTGTAGACTTTCACATTACAATCTATGATAATCTATGATTATCTCCTGGGTTGGCATGGGAGAGATGTTCGTATTTGCTTGAAACAGGGATGATTTAATCAGCTCAATCTTCCACTGCTTGGAAGTTGAAACAACAGCATGGTTGAGCTGGTGCTGCCCACATGGGATGTTCCCTCTCAACTCCATGCTGGCCTCTCCTTCTGCCTCGGACACCTCAGAGGCCTGATTGCAATATCCAGAGCTCATCACAGGTGGTGCTGCTCGGCTGGGCAGGAGCTGGAGCATGGGAGCCCTAATCCTGCTGCAGACGTACTGCATGGTGTTGGACACATCTCAGCTTTCCTGCTGGGTGTGCTGTGCAGCCACCTGTAACTGGCTGCAAGGGACGGGCAGGGTTTGCCAGCAGAAGGTCCTTTTGTTCAGGACAGTTTCTCTCAGGGCTTATTACCCTGACCTTAGCCTGCAGAACTGCTTTGCTCCCAAGCAAGCGCAAAGCGCTCCTGGCTGTTTAAATCTATTGCAGTTCTGTTTGAATTGAAAGATTCCTCTGTTCCTCAGCAGAGTGTGTTGTAAAACAATCAGTGACATTTGTTAAATGGAGAACACGTAGGGCAAGGACTCCATCAGCTCCGAGGAGACAGTGAGTAATGGTCTTTTAATGTCTGAGAGCTTTAAAGCTACTATAATATTCTTCAAAGTCAAGATAGTGCGGTGGGGCTCTGCATTGCTATCCCATGTTCAGGGGCGGGCTGGCACTGAGCATGTAGCCAGCCACCATACTTCAAGCAGCATCTATGTGGAGGGGAAGGAATTAGTTGCTGTGCAACATGCATCACAGATGAGACATTTCTTATTTACTTGCGAGGGTTCCTGTCGCACCCATCACTCAACTGGTTACTCTCGCCTGCTCGATGCTGCTTTGCGCTTCCAGCGGTGTCTGCGCTGCCCTCTTCCCGACACGAATCGATACGCTAAGCCTCAGTGCGTTTGGGAAGGAGGTACAAGTTGCACAGCCATCACCACAACGTGGGGAGCAGAGAGAAAGTGTGTGTCTGATCGGATGGAAACTTGTGGTACAGCTGGATGCGGGTCTCCTTGTTTTGGATCCCTCCGACCTGTGGTGCCAGCGATCTCTGTCCAAGGGCTCTGTCTTACCTGTTGGGCAAGGTCCTGTCTCTGGCGGGCTCAGGAGAAAAAGCAGGATGATAATTTCATTCTGAGTCCTGTAATGGGTTTGGTTTAAACTGAGTGTCTCTTCCCCTCATGTGCAGAGCTCTTGGGCTGAGGGGCGCAGCTTAGCAGAGGAGGCTGTCCTGAGCAGGACCTGCGAAGGCTCTCTAACAGCCAGCATTACCGCTTCTGCCATGCACGGCACAGGGCTGAACTGATCGACCTCGTCTGTCACCAATACATGAAGATGCATATTAATGCTATTTGAAACTTGGCTGAGTAACAACTATGTGGTAATGAGCTGTGCATTTTTAGCTTCAGAGTCTCTGGGACAGACAGATGGAAGCAGAGGGATGATTTATATCCTCAAACCTGTTATTTTCAAGCAGTCATGTTCCTCATCTTCCCGTAGACAAATTGAAAGAGTTGTAAATTTGCCATATACAGTCCCTGGAGCTAATGCTTATGGGACATGTAATTTAAAACATTAATTTGTCCTGGGGAACTGAGCCTGAACAGCATTGCCATGGAAATAGGTACAAAACCTGAAAATAGGTGGACACACCCCACACAGTCCTTACTATAAAGAATTTACTATCCATATAGACACAACAGAAGAAGCAGGAGGGAAAATAGGTCTCCTGAGTGGCAATTCACTTTATTAATCACTGCCACTAGTGACTAGTTAAGGTCTAATTAAGGGCTAACTGTGGATCATGAGAAGTGAACCAGCTACCAAATAGGCATGACAGCACTGGGCATTTATTCCCTAACCGATCATATAGACCTGAAAGTGCACCCGCTGCTTTTAGTAAGCATGGGAAAACCAACATTTCAGAATTGATCTGGAAAACAATTTTGCCTTGTTTCTGAGGAAAAATCATATGTGTGTGTCTGTGAGAATACAGCCATTATGTGAGATAACGTATAAAGCGGGGGGTGGGGGGATCAGGCCTTAGAATATTTGCACTTCTTACTTTCTGGACACTTTTATGTGGGCAGTGCTGTTTAGTAGGACTCACCCCACACAAAAGCATTTGTAAGAGCAGGGGTGGTGAGGGACTGTTCTTTTCCTTTGCAAATATTTTGGTGGTTTAGTATCATCGATCCCCAGTGCCTGTCGCTTACCACCCATCATTCTGAGTTTAAGGAAGAGGTGAAATATAGCTATTTTCTGTACTTTGTCTGTTTCCCGTGCAAATCTGCTTTCAGCCTGGAATATGGATTTTTGAAGGCTAATGTGGAAGTCAATAGATCTAGTTAAATGGATCAGATTCCCTTTTAATTCTAGTAATTGCACTGGCTTGACTGGAGTTGTTACTGATCTACAAGAAGGAACTGTCAGTTGTGCCATGGACGTATGTGAAGGAAGAAGCCAAGCCTCTGTAATACTTTGTGTCTTAGTTTCTCCTCTCCCACCTTCAGAGTCTTGGTTCTTGCTGTGAGTAGCAAGCACCAAGTACAGTGAATCTGCTCATGGACAGAGCCAATGGCAGATCCTCAGAGTCCTGACCAGAGGCTGTGGCGTGAGCCTTCTTGCTGTCCTGGTATAAGGCTGCCATACATATCTATGCCACACATATCTTTCCCTACTTGGATATTTATCATGAAATAGGGGGAGAAGACTTTACCTATGTGTCCAGGGCTACCTCAAGGTGATGTTACAAGCAGATTGCCAATTCACTCTGTGCTCTGAATCTGGCTTTCTTCCTGTGTGTGCATGGATCAACTGTACCTAGGAGCATCAGTGCCTGATGAAATGGGGCTTCACGGGGTACTGCACCAGTCTCATAGTCCTGGGACTGTCAGGGCATCTGCTTGCCTGCCTGTTCCCCCAATCCTGCTTGGGTATCTCAGTGCTGTGCTAATACAGTGGCAAAATTCCAATACTAATCAAAATGCATCTTCCATTGTGTTCCTTTGCTAGCGCTGCCAGATGTTTTAAAATAACTTCTTTAGACCTGATGCTCTCTGGCTGTTATCTCCATTTCCTGCACAACTGTTAGGCATGTTTTCTGTTTTAACCAGGTGTTCCATGTATCTGGCAATGGTGAATGCCCTATATTTTCCAGGACCACTTTTGTCTCTATCTGCACATTATCTATCCCTCTCCCTCCCAGAAATATAGTCCCTATCACAGCATTGGGTCCCCGCTTCCCTGCAAAGAGGCAGAAGGAAAAAAAATTGCTTCATAAATTTCCCCATTTCATCACCTGCTGACTCCAGTTCACCCCTATCATTTTTACTGGAGTAATCCTCTTGTTTACTTTCTGTCTGGTACAGACTTGTCCACAGTGCATTTTGCTTCCTAGGAACCTCTCTGTAACTCTGATAATATCTCTTTCTGGTTCCTTAATAATCCTTCTAACTCACTTTGCCTTGTTTTTATAGGTCTTCTAGTCCCCTTGCCAGGTAGTTCATATCTTTAATACAATTCTCTTTATTGCTTGTACTCCTCTTTACCTTCTGGCCTAAATACACTGGCCTCTGATGCCTTGGGTTTTGCTTCTAGTCTAGACTGCTGTATTTAGCACTGAGCTCACAGCAGGTGAAACAGTAATTTTACAGAGTCTCCCATGAACCTGTGAATGTGAGAGAGTATCTCGGGGCAAAGCCTGGGTTTCTCTGCTCCCCAAACTGTCTCTGCCCCTGATGCTCCAAAGGACTCTCTTAGAAGGTACTTTCACTTTCCTTTTCTGTGGCCTACTGTTATTTCAGGTACTAACTTTGTCTCTTATTAGGCCTGTTTGGCATTTACCACAGTGGAGCTGGTCATGCAGGTGTTTCCCACCTGCAGATAAGAAAGACATCCCCGTGGTAGTACTAGTAGGGCCAGGTGGAGGATACTAGGGTGTTCTGTAGATGAAGCTCTCTCAAAGCAAGCATGAATCCTCATGATAGTTTGTTCTGCTTCATGGATCTCTTTTATATTTGATGTCATTGATTATATGCACAGGATTGGTGTTAGCTGTAACTAGTCCCCAGTTGGGTAAGCATGTGAAGCAAGGTAACATATGTGCACAAATTCTTTTGCTCCAGTATTAGGAACAATTCCAAGCAAGATTTCACCCCATATCCCAGTCTTCAGCCTGTGCCCATGTCAGAACTGATTCAGTCACTCCCTGTGAACCACAGCCCTGCTTCACCAGCACACAGGCTGGGGGCTTTTCCACGTGGTGTGGCCTGGGGACACTGACAGTGGGTAAATGGCAGAAAGACCCTCATCCAGTTCAGCATCATTCCCACTGCTGTCTTCAGGCTCTTCACAGCAAACTGTGCTAAAAAGAGAATAAAGACCACAGTTGAACTTTCTTCTAATCCCAGATAGAGAACTTCTCTTCTGATCGATATATTTGCTTATCTCCACATGCAATGCAGAAATTCTTCAGGTGGACACAGGACTGCTAACAGGAAGGGAACATCTCTACAGGCAACATGTTAACAGAGTGAAAATAAAAACCCTTTCTCCTTCACACTGCTGAGATAAAGTGCTCTCCATGACCCTGAGCTGTCACCCGAGTTCCTGTCTTGCCTTTTTGTCTGTGGCAATAACGACGATAAGTAATCCAGCAGGATGACTTTCCATTGAAGACCAGAGAACGGACAGATAGCTGAAATATTCTGAGGTTATTCAAAGAAGCAAATATCTTGAGGTACAACTATGTCTTTTTTTTTTTTTTTTTTTTTATGGCAAAAAGCTGTGCCAGTATGACTGCTTCTTCCTGGTGCACAGAAACTACAGATGCACTTTTAAGGCCCTATAAGCGTTGGCGTGTGCGTAGCGCATCTTGTGTCTAGTAATGCTCTGCTTTGTTGCTGGGGTTTTGAAACACCAAAGCTTGCATTAGAGTGGAAGAGACCCAGACCAAGTAAGACATAGAGGCATCGTAGTGGAGTAGTTATGATTCTGGCATAACAACAAGAGGCAGTGAGGACTTCTGCTTTGGAGAGGAGAATGGTGTGAGAATTCCTAGATTCTTTTGTTTTCAGAACTGAAGTTTTTGCTGTTTTTCCTGGATAGCATTAGAAAAATTAGTAGATGTAGATAAGAACAGTGTGTGGGATAAAGTATTAGAGACATTGTTTCATGAGATGTTACAAGCTAAATTAATTCCAATTGCCTGGGAGGTAAATGCTGCCCCAGGGCTTCAGGGACACGTTTTGGATGGCTAGAATATGAAACGCATACTCCTGTCTTGGAGTGGAATGTGTGTGTGATTTTCTATGCTTGATTATTAACGTGTATATTTACTTTTTCTTGCTGGAAGACACAAAAACAGAGGTGGAGAGTGCTCTGAGTAGTTCCCCGAGCCTATGTTTCAGCACAACTTTGGCACATAGCCTCCTGAATCTTCTGGTGCAGGGGTGCTCTCCCCTGCCTGCAGGCCATCTAAAAGTAGGCTGAGAAGACTTCATCTCCTCCTGAGAAAATGGTTGGAGATGGGCAGACAAATTGCCTGCCAGAAGAGCTGGTCTCCCTCCAGTGACTACAGGGACCATCTTAATGAGTAAGTTAGACTACAGGTGTCACTTCTGGATAGCTGAAGGTAGGTGAGAGGTGTCCCACACCTGTGGTCACACTTGCAGAGATATTTAGTTGGAGGTACTTGACTGCCTTTATACTTAAAGACTGGGAATTCTTGTATTCTGTAGACAGCACCTTGAGGGCAGCTGGGGATAGATGTTACTGCCACCCGTTGCAAGTAGGTGAAAGTACATGTTCCTGAGTACTGGAGAAAATAATACTTTCCAATTTGAGCATTTGGGGAATAAAATTGTAAGAAAAAATCCCATCATTCTGATTTCCCTGTTAGTTTCCATCTTCTGGTTTTCCCTCAAGTATGTTCTGATGTCGGTCACAAGAACTGCTATCTGTGGAGTTACTGCTGCACAGTGCCTTGGAGCACAGCACACCAGCATTCCTGTGCTGCCTCTGTTTTGAGGATTCATAGGAATATTAGCTGGACCTGAGGTGCGGTCTGGGAGGCAAAGCAAGACAGGTATCACAAAGAGATGATCATTTTTGAAAGGATTATTTTCTTCATTTAATTCTCTTTTTCAAAATCATCCATATTGTCTTCCTTTCCCAACTCCTCAGCAGTTTCAGAACACTTAATTAAAAGGTCATATTCATCTATGCCTGGTGCCCTAGATAGCTTCTGCTTGCACTTTCAAGAGAAGCTAAAATTCCTTAGTGAGGATAAATAGGGGAAGTATTAGACCAAATTGGGTAGATACAGTTTCTGTGGAACACAGGGAGAAGGAAAGCATATGTAGAAATCACATCTCCTGACAAGACTGCTCAGGCAACGCATTAGTCACAGGCTGGGAGTCAAATGGCTTCATGAATAACACCAGGAAACAGCAGCTATCATCAAATGACACATCGCAATATGATACTTTGGGCAAATTGCTTAATGCATATGCATTTCAGCTTAAATTGCTGTGAAATAAGGACAACATGGTGTTCACTCATCCCAAAAAGTAAATACGTAGGGAAGGTAATAAGTTCGCTAGATATTCATGTCATGGAATGATCCATCAGAGTGTACTGTGCACTGAAGCTTATGCACTGCTACCTGTTCTTGACAAACGTGCAATTTCATCTGGGGATATCTGGAAGCATCTACTTAATCATCCTGGATTGGAGAGGTTTCACCAGTGTCCTGAATGGTTGGTACTGTCCTGTTCATGAGAAGTGCTCCTACCCTCTGATACATGTCAATGAAATTTCTGTACTTGAGCACTCTGAATGTCATACGCACATTTTTCCATGCATGCCCTCATGCGCATTCATGGTGGAAAACTAAATAGGCTATATTCTCTTCCCCTTAAGCAGAAGGTTATTAAAATGTGAACTCCATAGTTAAAGTTGTAAAGCCAATTTCATAACTCATGTAGTAATATTCCTTCTATTTAATAAGGCAATTCGTGGATCTGAAGCAGCAAATTATACTTTTTGAGCATTTAAGTAATACTTCCACTTGGCTTCCAGTTTACGAGACAATTTAATATTTCCCTGGGCTCACTAGTGCTGACTGTACAGAACTTCTGGTGTTGGGCGTTTATTCAGCATAGAAGCTTGAACAAAGTTACTGCTATTTTATGCACAATATGGGAACATTTCCTTTTAGAAATCTCCCCTTTGCCCAGCTACCACCAGAGCCATTGGAGTACACCCAATTCTGGTAAACAAATCCAAAAGGAATGGACTAATCCAAATGAGCTGCATCGGCAGCCAACATCAGGAACACCTGGCCCAAACGGGACACGGTGCCAGATTTCTAAAGCTGGCCTGATCTGGTCACCATCTCTTCAAAAGCACCAAAGGACCCAGTGTTTCCCCTGAATAATGGGGAGAATTCAAACATAGGAATCAGGTGCCTTGAGGAAAACTATTTCAGAAGGAGACATTGAACAAGAACTGGTGATATTTGAGTTGACTCCTAAATGATTTGAGGAAGGTATTTTTATGACTCTAAAGCTGTTTCTGTTTTCTATTTAGGTCACCTCATGTAATGAAAGACAACTGCTCCTGTCTGCAAACCTTCTCTCATCTGTAGCCTTAGATGATGGTCATCAAGACAGTCACAGCTGGAGTCCTCACAGTGCTGGCAGAAGAAGTCCCCTGGCCGCATCCATTTGCAATCATGGTTGTACTGGAAATCTGACAGGAAACTGGAGCTGATTCCTGGAGACATTCATATCATGTGAAAGATAAAGTTATGGGACCTGGGTGGTCAGATAAAGTGTGGACAGTTCTGGCCACATCATGGAATACAATACCCTGCTTGTAATATTCCCTTTTCCAAATGGATCCTTCTTCAGCTAAAAGTCCACGCTGATCTGGAAACATAAACATGTTTATTCTGGGATATTTCAGAACATTTTTGAGATATTTCCTTTAGGTGGCAGCAGGAGTACAAGAATATTCAGGCTTTTGATACTCTGGGCTGCTCTGGTGGCTTGGCTTTGTGCAGAACATAAACCCAGTTTTACAACCCTTTCACAGCCTAATGCACATGAGTTTTTCTTTTAATTATTAGAGCAACTTGCTGATGAGCTGAAGTCATGAGTCAAGACCCCCTCACCTGTCTGTCCAGTCCTTTGGGTCTCTATGTAACTGCTATGACAGTCTGGACACTTAAAAATATGAAAATGATGCAGTCCCTGTCTAGGGGATCTCAATCTGAACTCGGTATTGCCTACACATAGCATTGCGATGGAGTGTGAAAGGCAAGGAGATGGGGAGGAGAATGCTCAAGATTAGTGTTGCTTTTTCACCTGTTTTAAGAGTCAAGGCAAAACTATCAATAGTCTATAAACACAATTGCAGTAAAATTGCTAAACTTTGCTAAACTTTGCAGAATTCCCCATTCCATCTTTGGGGTGGCCCTACTGCCTGCTTATCTTCTGGGAGGCCAAAAGGTATTTCTCTATTGCTCCACTCACTTTTGGACCCTTTCTTCCTTCAAGTCTTGTTTGCTTTGGAAGGAAATTCCCAGCTGATGTGTCCATCACATTCCCTGGGGAATGCTTTGAAGTTTATGGTCTGCTTGTGAGACAAGGAAGCCTGCAAAGTCCTTTCCCTTTCCCTGTCTAGGGGTCTCTTGGGAAGAGGAACAGGGATCTGGAAGA
Organism: Leptosomus discolor; assembly: GCF_034619465.1. Lineage (NCBI taxonomy): Eukaryota > Metazoa > Chordata > Aves > Leptosomiformes > Leptosomidae > Leptosomus > Leptosomus discolor. The sequence goes on along the minus strand of NC_141395.1, from coordinate 13,286,412 downwards.
GTTGGCTCTCTGAACTCCACAGGATGCCACTCGGGCGCTTCCATCCAGCTGGAAATGAGCCAGTAGCTCTCAGTGCTGCTGAGGGGGACCTGCCTCAGGCCAGGCTGGCCTTGGGCTCGTGGGAAGAAAGGCAGAGGCTGAACTATGGCTGTCATCTCTCCCTCACCATCAAGTGACTGATGTGGGATCTAGCTGGGCACCCATGGTTGGGTGCCTCAAGTGATTGTTCATATGCTGCTGCATAATAGACTGCTCTGCTTCAGACCGTTCTGCTTTCTGGACTTGCTGGCCTCAGACTCCTCATTTCTTGGTGCTGCTCCAGAAGAGAAATTGTGTTTTTCTTATATGTTTTTCTCCTGCCTTCTCAAGAGGGCCTTGAAGTGACATCACCTTTTCAAAGAGCAAGCAGATACACCTGATCTATACATTGCAGTGACTTGTGGAAGCTGCTGGCTGGGTGGTATAGGTCCCAGTATCCTGGCATTCTCTGTCACACTCAAACCTCCTTCCATTCATCTGTCAACAAACAACCACCATTGCCTCACACCCTCCTGGAGCCTGGCCATTTATCCAGCCTTTATGGTGAGTAAATAATATGCTCAGTTATATGTCTGGAAATAAGGTTCTGTACAAATTCCTCGGGCAATCAATATACAGAGTCGTTTTATGTTAGAAATAGCTTGTTCCAAATGGCCATATATATCTTTATTATACTGTAAATTCTCACACTGTCACTGGAAGCCACATATGCCTTATTACCCAGCTGTGGCTGCAGAGCAAACTCCTTCCCTCCTTCTCTTTACAAGCCTCTTTCTCTCTCCTCCCATCCCCTTTGCTAAAGGCTTAGGAATTATCTGACCTCTCCAATACACTGCAAAACCTCCTTCCCTTCCTGATACAAAAGTGCCCTCTTGTTTTTTTTTTTCTCCTGTTGAAGATCCCACTGCATTCTTCTTCCAAAAAAACCAAATCAGGCTTCAAATGTCCATGCCCTATAGCCTTAGTATTTTAGCTGTGTTTTCTCTGTCAAAATTATTTCTATGGCAAAAGCCTTGAGAGCTCCCAGCCAGCACTGAGCCTTGTTCTGTCAGGCGCTGTACCCAGTGCATAAGATGGCTTTAGCCATCTTGAACCATCAGTTTTATCAGAGGTCATCTGCATCCTCTAGTTAAGGTCTCTCCACATCTGGGGACTAGTCTGAAAGGTTTGTGAAAGATAAAGTTGTGGGACCTGGGTGGTCAGATAAAGTGTGGACAGTTCTGGCCACATCATGGAATACAAACTGTACTGGTACCATGGGCAGGGATGGGGGAAATGGGTGGTTACTGCCCCTCAACAACAACTTCACAGTCCTGTGCTTTAGCTAGAAAATTTCTGGCAGTGGTACAGGAGGAGGGTTTTGGTAGCTGTGAGTCTTCTCTGTGGCAAAAATGTAAAAAAATCAGGTGAGAAGCAGAGTGCAGATGGAGAATGAGATTCTGCGAACATAGGCATTGCTGACCCCCTAGAAGCACTCCCATTCTCTTTCCTGAGATGGGGAAATGAAAGCTATTTGCAGGGTTAAAGTTATGGGCATTGGACATGGCAAAATAAACAGTAATGGCTTGAAGGAAAGACAAGGGGATGAAGCATAGCTGTGCCCTGGGAACAGTCACTGCTTGCTCAGCATGTCTTGCTGCTGTACACCAGCTCAGAGTGGGTCCCACCTTCAGACTTCTAATTACTTTAGGGGAGGTATCTCTTTTTTACTGTTCTTAGCACTGTTGTGCCTGGAGAGAGTGAGCAGGGCTTTTCCTGCTTGGCACAGCTGCAGCAAAGCTCTGGCTAAATGAGAGCCAGAGACTGCCATGGAAGAGAGGAGTCATGCTCACAGGGGTGAGCAACATGAGTTGTAGCTTACTGTGGGTCTCAACTAAGCTCAGAAGAAAGAAATTTCTTTGCAAATCCACCACCTTATTGCTCTCTACAACTACCTGAGAGGACACTGTAGAGAGGTAGGTGCTGGTCTCTTCTCACAGGTAATTAATGATAGAACAAGAGGGAATGGACTCAAGCTGCACCAGGGTAGGTTTAGGCTAGACATTAGGAAAAATTTTTCACTGAAAGCGTTGTCAGGCATTGGAACAGGCTGCCCAGGGAGGTGGTTGAGTCACCATCCCTTAATGTGTTTAAAGGTCGTTTAGATGTGGTGCTTGGCGATATGGTTTAGGGGTGTACTTGGTAGAGTAGGGCTGATGGTTGGACTCAGCGATCTTAAAGGTCTTTTCCAACCTGAATGATTCTATGATTCTATGATATGTTTGAGCAGGCAAGTAAAATGCCTTGCTGGGAAAACATTTTTGTTTTTTGGGATGAGGGTGGATAGTCAGGTGCACCCATGTTTCAGGGCTGGGCCTGGGTGGAGGAGCTGAAACATGGTGTGCAGGTCTGGCACCAAGAAATTTCTCCCCACCTGGTAAGAGCTCCCATTAGAATAAGAGTATTTCTCTATGCCAGGGGCTGGTGCTCTGTTTAGCACAGCAGTGTCCACATATTCAGCTGTGGAGATATTAGTTGTGGCTGAGCCATGACCTTGGGCCAGGACTCCTGGGGGAGACTTGCTGTGTGCTCCATGGTCTGACAGAGAGGGAATAAGTGAAGTTGCTCATCGTGGTTACATGACATGTTTGGGAAAGCTGTTAGTAAACCACAACCAAGGCCTGCATCTCCATGAGCATCACCTACCTGCACTAGACAAGGCATGAAGCCCCACCACAGCTCCCTGAAGGCCAGCACCTGTTGTGTGGGGAGGCAAAGCTCCACTGGAACAGCCAGTGTAATCCTGCAAAATGAAGTCACAGCTGGAGGCAGTGGGCACATCCTTTGCTGGTGTAATTCACGGCGACCTGATTGATTTCAGGGCCAGCCTTGGTACTGAAGATGTCACAAAAAGTTCTTTTGAAAGAGTCTTTAGAGAAATGTTTCTGCCTTGGTCTCCTGTTAACTTGGCTGTGATAATACATCTGCAGCTTGCTATCAGTGTGGAGCTTGTTCATGAGAAAAAGAAAGAAGGAGAGAGACTGCTGTTCATCTTATTGACTGCTTATTCACTTCTTTAAAAGTAATTAGGAGTTTAATCAGAGTTTCTATGGATTTTTGGGGGAATCTGTAATTAAAATCTGCACAGTCCCCTTGCATTATATACTTAACTTTCTCCCAGAGCTGCTCAAATATCTTTAATATTCTCACTTCCTCTAATGGAAACTGTCAAGTACCCCGACATAAAAACGAACAGCTAACAAAACTGCTGCAACAGGTCTCCAAACTGCAGCCCCCAACAGTTTTTTGTTGTTAGGAAAGGTCTGATCTGCGATAACAGCCCAGGCTGTAGGCTAACAGGCCTGATCGACTCCAAGCTGCTTTTTCTCTAATGAATAGAGATGTTTCTTTTCATCAGCGTAAAGAGTGCAGCGTATGGAAAGGGGGAAGGGAAGGAGAAAGAAAAAAAAGCCGTCTCACTGTGTAGGGATGGAGCCAGTCTCTTGATAAGCTTTCAATTAAGAGCAGATTAAAATTAGGTTTATCTTCCCCTGAAAATGGCAATGACGTTAATATAATAATACAATGTAATAACTTAATAACCCAGTTGGAAGTGACTCATCCCCATTGGAAAGATCACAATTTTGCTGCCTAGTTCTGGGGAGGTCCCTCGTTCCTGTGGGTGTGCAGGCACCCATGGGGAGAGGCAAAGCTGGACAGTAATTCATAGCCTGGCTGCTTCTCCTCCCTGGCTGGTCCTCAGGGCAGTTGGATCATCTGCCTTCAGGTCTGGTGGGTCGAGTGTGGCTTGGGAGATGATTAAGGGCTCTGATTTGCCTTGAAATGCAAAACTCCTGATAATTAGTGTATTCCTGTGGGAAGATCTTCACCTACTGGCATGCATTGCATCTGGAGGGTAGCCAGGCTTAGCCCAGCTTTCTCTCTCGGTAGCAGACCTAACAGTGCTTGCTGCTTTCTTAGCCCCTGCCTGGTGGGAAGGGCCTGTGTGCTTGGTCCAGGCAACCAGCAAGGGACAACTGTTATCGGGTGGCCCCAAGGGATGGTGAGACCCAGGTCTGAGCCACAGACAGGAAGTGCGTTTGCCTCCCTGTGAGACCCAGTGTTTGCAGCAGCTGGTGCCCATGTGCAGCCAAGTGCCACCACCGCTCCCTGACATGCAGCCCAACACATAGACACATGGACACATGGATGTGACTTTGTTCAGATTGCCTCGGGTGTTGCCTGGGAAAATCAATGAGATTTGGTCTCCTGGTCTCCTTTGTCTTTCTTCTTGCTCTAATGTTGGTTGAACTGCTCTTTGTGTATCATTTTGAGTTCCTTGGTGCCACCCTTCACAGTTTAAGGCCACAAGGAGCTGGTTTGGCCTGTGTGTCTGAGTTTGCATTCAGACACTCAACTGCATTCAGGTCTCTCTTGTGAGTGAGGAAAATCTCTTTTCTTGACCACTTGAGTTGAGCAATGTGTTCCTGAGCACAGAATCACAGAATGTTGGGGGTTGGAAGAGACCTTGAAAGATCACCCAGTCCAACCCCCCTGCCAGAGCAGGACCACCTAGAGTAGATCACACAGGATCACGTCCAGGTGGGTTTTGAATGTCTCCAGAGAAGGAGATTCCACCACCTCTCTGGGCAGCCTCTTCCAGTGCTCTGCCACCCTCACAGTGAAAACGTTTTTCCTTATGTTAATGTGGAATCTCCTATGCTCCAGCTTGCATATATGTCAGTCTGGCAGGCCAGCAGCTACAAGAGAGGATTTTCTTCCCTGCAAACTGCCCCCAAACTACCTGTCCCCTCACCCCTATGGGGCCCAAGGCTTCCAGCAGCATCAGGAAAGTTGGTGCTCTGCCAGCTGTTTTGGAGGTGAATGTTGAAGCTACACTGACTTGGGCCACTGCTTCTGATCTGCTCCCCACCAATTCCTCCTTGGCTCCTTTCTTTGTGCCACTGGCTTTTCCCAGTTTCTGAACACAACCTGGTCCTGGAGGAGTGCTCTGTTGGAATTTCTCTTGCATGGTGCACAGAGGCATAAGTGGGGCTTCATTTTTCTAGGTACTCTATTAGCACATGGCTCCTACCCCCAAGCAGTTTGGTGTGACTGACAAGGGAGGTTTGGGGTGCAGAGACATGTGATGGGTCCGTGTGTAGAAACAACTGTTGAGGCTCAGCAGAGTCCTCTGTTGCCTGGACCTCACTGCTTACCCAATCCCATTGGTCCATCAGGCCAAGGACAAGGTCTCGAAGCTTTGAGGTGTAGCAGCCAGTGTCTGGCATTGCTAGGAAAAGATCCAGGAATCAAACACCCACAGCCGGTTGTTCCCTACTTCTCAGTCCAGCCCATCGCACTAAGGACTATAAAATCTGCTGGCTTTAGTGGGAGTTTATCTCCTCTGTTCAGGTAAAGGAAATAGAAAATAGATTCCCTCTGCCACAGGAGAGTGTTAGTGAAAGCTGCCCTGTGCAGTTTTTGCTGCCCTGAGCTCAGGTGTTGACCCCTGCAATTAACCCAGACTGTTATCTGGGAAAAAGCCTGATTGAACCGGTGTCACGGGACAGTGCAGTTGCTTGTTCAGCTCATGTCTAGATGAGGCTGGATGATCTCAGACATGCCCTTTAGTTTCAGGGACAAAGCTGGTAAATCCATTCCTGCAATCCAGACAAGGCAGCATTTTCCCGCACTTCCTGGACAGAGACTACATCAATTTATTTATGTCTGGAAAAAACACAGTCAGAAATACTTTTTAATTTTTTTTTTTAATGAAGTACGACTTGAGATCATTGAGTCCACTTTCCTTCTAATGTCTGTGGTGCTTTGAATGCATGATGTATGTCTGGTTTACAGCTGCTGGAACCTGTAATCCCACTGCAGATTCAGGCCTGCTCCTGGAATGAGCTCTAAGTCCTCCGCTTGTGAAACTGTGTGATTTGGATTAAAGCTCTGTGAGGGCCAGAAATCAGCCTCCCAAGGTCCTGATTACCAGAGCAAAACCTTTGTAGGCACTTCTATAAGGACCCACTGAATTAGCCTTTGTGCTTACCAGCTGTTTGATATCACTGCATTGCTGGTTGTTCTGCCCAAAGAGTTCTGCTGTTAACACCAATCCGTTACATCTCCTGCTGGTCAGTGCTGTGTTGTCATACATGGGACAATGCCTCCTGCCCCCTTGGAGAGATGCTTGTGTCTGGTATCCTCTGCACATGCTGTGGAGTGGATGTGATATGGCTGATTTCTCACTATCCCTTGGCAGAGATGACTGGTGCAAGATGCTAGTGCCATACCTGGTGCTTAGCTCCTCCAAGAAACTGAGATGATCAGCCTCAGAGGGAGAGGCAGGAAGCAGCTTCCAATGCAAGGTAATCTCTGGTGTCTTTAGCTCCCTCTTGACTGGGCTCTGCCAGCTGTCCTCTGGATTGAGGAGATCTGATTTGGCTGGGGGTGATTTGCTCATCTCACTTCATGGATTGATCCCGTGAAGCCTGGAACTCATGTGTCACAGAAAGATATTTGTATCTGTGCCCTATGTGGCATTTTATGGAGGAGGGCATAAAACTATTCTCTTCCCTTGTCACGAAGGCTGTCATCTTCGTCCAGAACCTGGGCATTAAGCTTTACCCATAAGAACTGATCAGATTAATTGGGTTGACTTCTCGGAGCGTTCAATCTCTAAATAATGAAGTGTAATGATACAGTAATTTTCAGTTGACAACGTCTAAGCACTTGAATGAGTTACTGTGCTTTTGTGTGCTGGCCACTCTATTATGTGCTGGAGATTTCCTGCACGTCGGCGTGTCAATGGTTTGCTTGTGCCCTTGAATTTATTTAGCTGAAAACAATGAATTAAAGCAGCTTTCCGGTAAGACACTTACTGTGCCCAAATGCAGAACCCTTCAGAGCATTATTTACTCATGTCTGACCTCTAATGTGGGCCTAACCCTTTACCTTTTGAGTGACTCACTGTGATGACTGCAGGATGGGTCTGCTCAGTCCAGTGCAGGTGCAAGGTGGACAAGTTCAATGGTAAAGAAAGTGAAAACCAACAATAAGCAACTAAGTAACAGGTAAATATCAGCCTGGAGAAAAAAAAACCCAAACAAACAAGATTTCTTTCCCTTGGCATTATGGGCTATGGTTTTTCTATCCATAAAATGGAGTGTGTAGAACTCTTACGGTCTTAAAACTCTAGCTTTAATTCAGAAATGCCTCTAATGCACTGGAAAGTCATCCCATGAAGAATGACAGCACCATAGTGATGTGGCCATGACTAATCAGTTCCTTGTGGTTATCCCTTTCCCTTTCCTGGATGTGCAGCTGGGGATATTAGAGTGGGAAAAGAAATGGCTTGAGAGCAATTAAACTAGGAAGTAGTTAGATCCTCTGTAATAGCCATAGGGAAAGCAGAGCAAAGGAAATCAAGGGAAAATGGAGAAAGGAAAGGAAAGGAAAAAGGAAAGGAAGGGAAAGGAAAGGGAAAGGAAGGGAAAGGGAAGGAAAACAATTTCTCAGGTGTAAAAAGGACGTTGCATGAACTGCATGAGATGTGGCATCAACACAGGCAGCAGGATTCCATCTGTCCATCCTGCGCTGGCCATGAGGCTCAGTTCCTTTACCCTGCTTTGATTTGGAAGGTCACTCCGCACCCATCTGGGATCAGGACAAAGTGTCCCTCATTCCTGTGTTTTGTCTGAGGTGATGCTCATCACGTTGCTTTTCACCACTTACTGTGTTGCAGGAACTTGTGGTGGCAAAAGTCAGAGGACAGTCCTGGGACCCCAGTTGTTCCCAGGTATGTGACTGACCTCATGTGTCTCTTTACACCAGAATCTGTCACTTCAATGCTTACTGGGGTGCACATCTGTTAGACGAGCTGCTTGTGTCGGGAGGGGATGAGATAGGCTTTGTTGCTGATGTTCAAGGCTAAACTTTTGCAGCCTCTGCGGTACTGTGAATGCTCTTTCCCTCAACTGTCTGACCTAATGAAAGCAGCAGTTTCTTGTTTGGATTTACACTGCTTTAGAAGGTTGAGCTGTGAGCTGCTTTTGGGTACTTCAGTGTCCCATCACCCACATCCCATCACAGCAGATTTGCTAAGTGGCTGCTTAGCTGCATTTCTCTCCAGATACTTACCAGTAGGACAACTGCATAGATTTGTTAACACTGTCAGGGGAAAAGAAAAAACATGGGGTATTTTGCAACGGGAGTCTGATTTTTATTGTAGCAATGATACAGGCTGTGTTTTTGAGTTTTGGCCTGTATTATTTTGCCCTGATTTTGAAATGCTTGGTTTTTAATAGTTTTCCATTGACTGACACAGGAGGCTACTTGTAAAATTGTAATAGAGAAATTCAAATGTTGCACTTCATAGAAAAATAAGACATTCATGTTGTGCATTGTAAACAGGGAAATTTAGCCTTTGATAGCAAGAACAAGCTCAGCTGATTGTGGATGTTTCTGAGGATGCTTTCTAGCTTTGTCTTCTCTCAACAGCACAGTCAGGACTGAACCTCCTACATGGGTGTGTGAAAGGTCCTCGTCTTTATTCCTGAGCAGCCAGGGCTAGCCAACATTAATAACTGTGTTCAGTGTTTGAAAAACTGTGTTTATTGTTGTTGGAAAAAAGTAATTCCCCTTCTGGCAGTGAAGAAGGTGTTATTTGTAAATAGAAGTCTGGGAGTGGTGCTGTGGCTGCAGATACAGCAAGGTTTTGACAGAAACGCAGCAGAGCTGGGTTACATGTCAGTGTGCGGGAGCAGAACAGCCCTGTGAAAATGCAGAGTCTGCTTGCTAGAGCCGCTGCCCTGGACAAGACCCTGCAGAAAGCAGATTCTGTGCAAAACGGCTCACATACTGTAATTCCCAGCCGTGCTTACTAAGGGGGAATTCTCCAGATTATGTGGGACTGGAAGAACATGCCTAACAGTTTCATTTGACATAATTTCAAACATGAAATATCTTTCAGAAAAGTATCTTACATCAGCCATGCTGTAGATACAGAGATGCCTACTGAAGCTTGTCACACAGGTCATGGCTGTTTTCATTTGAACAGATGATATTGCTTGTATATAGAGAGCAATATTCTTTCAAAGGATCTCCACTCATCTGGAATGCTTTTGTGGGTTTTCAACTCTCAGGAGATTTTTCTCTGCTCTGACCTCTCACCTGGGGTTCTCTTTGTCATTAACTTCCTCTGGAACAGAAGCACCTGAGCTGCAAGCTCAGATGCTGCAGGAGCATTTGGGAATGTGCCACTTGCCCTGTTCCTGCACTTTGCCCTGAGCATCTTTGGCTGCAGTTGGAAGCAGGCTCCTGACCAAGGTGGACACACATCTATCTTGGAAACGCTGTTCTTTTTTAGTTACTCTTGTTTTTTGCTCCCACCACTTTGACACCTGATCTCTGTACTGAGAAGTTGATTGAGGACGTACCTTGGCCTCTTCCCTAACTTGAGCCTGGCGTCATCAATAGGCTGGATGTAGAGAGGGCACTGAGCGATTCAGGTACTGATCCCTGGCTCCCAGTTTATGCAGCAACGCTGCAGGAGAAGCCTCCATTTCTTAAATACAGGATTCTCATGGTAACTGCAGATACGCTGGATTGTTCCTCACAGCGCTTATCTCTCTGATGTGTGCAGCCGGCTCCCTGCCCTAGGCCTAGCCACTACTTAGTCAGGATATAGATGTTTAGTCTCTTTTAATTTGTTCCTCACAAATCAATCCCAGAAGCTTCCCAGCCATTTCTGCTGCCTTTCTCTCAATTCTGTGCAGTTTGTCGATACCCAGCCTGCTGCTGAGGATTTAAAAATTTATATGTGTATTTTTAAGCAAGAAGCTCTCTGTGCTGAGCTCTTGGAGATCAGCAACTGAAGGCTCTGTGAACAGACTTGTACAGGGAGAGGAAGCTGGAAATGGGAGGAAGATCCACAAGGATGCTTGCTGTCTTTGCCTGACCCCGTTGAGGACCTGCTGGAGCCCATGCCTCATTTCGAGTCTGTCACCTCAGTCATTGGGGAGCTGCTGGAACAGGCTGGGAACAGGCTGTGCTGGTGCCAATGGCGCGACACAAAAAGGCATTCACAAATAACGAAGCCCTGAAACACCCTGAGCAAAAGTGTCAGCAGCTTGAATTGGGGTCAGTTGTGCCGTGGAGAGAAGCAGGCCGGGCTGGGGGAGCAGGGAAGAGACCTTCCCCTCTTCTGCCTGGCTGGGGGAAGGGGCCCCCAAGGCAATGGTGAGTGAATCTGCTTCTGCTGACTGTCCCTGGGAAAGCCAGGCTCTGGCAGGTGTCCTTAACCCTACTGCAGATCAGGGTCTGGTCACCCGGTCTTCTTCACGCCTCATGTAGATACCCAAAAAAGCATCCTTCCAGCCACAGAGCTTGGCTTTCTGAGGCTGCTGTAGTCAAACAGATGCTGCCCGCAGACCAGCAGATCATGTAGCCTCCTGGCTGTCTGCGATGCCCTGAGCAGCCATGGACAAGTTGCCACCTTGCTCCATGCCTCAGTTTCCCCTTTTTTATAATAGGATGATAATGCTGATCTACCAAGGGGAGGGAAGAGGTGAGGAAGGATGTTTGTGTCATTATGGCTGTCCCTGCCTGAGGGGCTGCTGCTCCCAGAGAGTAAAAGGAGATTGGTTTTGAGACTAAGGCAGAAGGATACTTGCCTTTGCTGTTAAGCTCTTGGCTGGCTCTGGCCACATGATGACACCTCTTCATGCTGTTCCCTTAAAACAGGAAGGCAGATCCCACCAGGTCCAAACAGCACCAAGGGCTTTTCAAGTTTATCTCTGTACCAGCCAGTCCGTGGTCCCCATTTGAAGGCATCATGCCTCTGGCTAAAGGAAGCTCTTCAAGTCGAGTCATAAGGACCCACCACAGCAGGGTATGTAAAACATTGGCTTTCCACTGGCTATGCTTGCTTCACAAATCAACTTTGAGAGAAGAAAATAAGATTTTTAAGGCTGCACTGAGTGGGAGCAAAGCCTGCCTCTGCCTCCCAGATATTTAATAGCAACTAAGCTGCTGAAGGACTTTGCCAGCAAAATTTCTCTGCAGTGCAGTACCTTGGGTTGAGCCACCAGCACTACCTGCTCTGAAGACATGAGAGGCAGACCTGAGGACATGTGGGATGTAGTGTTGCTGTTCCCCATACTGGAACAGTTAGCAATTGTGCAGACACCAGCTGGACGTGTGTTCAGGCTTATTACAAGCACAATCACCAAATGCTGTCTCCTGAAACCCTGGGGCTGCTTTGCAGCAAAATGAAGAAGAGAGCAGAAGCCCATATGCTATTTCGCTGGTCAAAGTGGGGAGAACAAATTAAAGTGCCTATTTTAGCACAGTGAGACAGCTGTGCTCTTCTCAAGGCAGTTCCTGAGAAGCCACCTATCCATGCCTGATGGAGGGGAAAGCATCTGGCCCAGCAACAGCCAGTTAGGCAGAAGTGGAGGGGCTGGCTAATCCTTGCTGTTGAGGAAATCTTTGGATGACAGCTTGGCAATGACCAAGGGGCAGATGTGAGCCCCAAACACTCCCCACTAAGCAGTGTCAGGTGCCTTTCATGGGACTGTCACATGCCAGGTGAGAAGGGGCTGTGACCTACCGGTGTTTTTATGTCACAGTGGCAGTGGATGTCAGGTATTCAGTGGGATTTGATCACTGTTGGTTGTGACCCTGAGTTACCATCAGCAGAGAGAACCTGGGGAACTGGGTTGCAGGAACACTGTTCAGCTGCTTCCCTGCCAAGGCACTGGAACAGGCTGCCCAGAGAGGTTGTGGAGTCTCCTTCTGTGGAGACATTCAAAACCCGCCTGGATGTGTTCCTGTGTAACCTGCTGTAGGTGAACCTGCTTTACCAGGGGTTTGGACTAGATGATCTCCAGAGGTCCCTTCCAACCCCTACCATTCTGTGATTCTGTGAAGGCAGGCAAGTACTTAAAGAGCCTGTAGTGTTTTTTAAGCAGTATAGATGTATCATGTATATCATGTTACTGTTAAGCATTGGTGCACTCTGGAAATGTCTGGCTTTCTTATTCTTCTGTTAGCAAAATGAGATTTAGGAAGTTTGTGACCAGAATCCAAATATATACCTGCATGAAGAGAAAATGGAAAGGTGAGGGTGTTGTCATGCCTTGCCACAGGCATTAGAAGTGATGATCAGATGTTCTTACCTGTGGTTGTTCTTAATTTCTAACATAGTTTTCATAACAGAAATGAAATTGGAAATTAGAGAAAATGTCACTTCAGTGTTAATAGATCACAAACCCCAAGTCACTCAGATGATGTAATCCCTCCCAGTACAGGTACATAGATGCTAGATGCTGAGTGTATTTAACTGTTTCAGCACCTGAAATACTGTAGGGGAATTCTCAGTGCTTTCTTTCAAGCATAGAATCATAGAATAGTTTGGGCTGGAAGGGACCTTTAAAGGCCATCTAGTCCAACCCCCCTGCAGTGAGCAGGGACATCTTTAGCCAGATCAGGTCACTCAGAGCCCCGTCCAACCTGACCTCGAATGTTTCCAGGAATGGGGCTTCTACCACCTCTCTGGGCAGCCTGTGCCAGTGTTTCACCACCCTCATTGTAAAAAATTTTGTTCTTATATCTGGTCTAAATCTACTCTCCTTTAGTTTAAAACCATTACTCCTTGTCATATTGCAACAGGCCCTGATAAAAAGTGTTTTATATTTCACATGAGATAACTGAATTAAATTAAACCACACCAAATCTAGGCTGAAGTTTCCCTTACTTAGTGTTTAGGAGCTTACACTTTGGAATAAGTTCAGCCTGTGATATGCATGATTTTGGGTGCTCCTGGGCTATTTCTGTGTGGTCTAGAGCTGAAAAAATTGCTGTTATCAGGAGGTTTTAGTTTGCCAAGCAGTATCTACCTGTCTCCTGAAAAAAGTTCTTATGGGTCTACAGTCAATAAAAGGTTTTAAAAGATTGTTATAAAGGGCTGACTGCTTTAAGACAAAAGAACAGTTCCTTTCCTTTTCCAGGTGGAAACTTGTCCCAAAGATGAAGTGATTTGCTGAAGGTCCCTCCAAAAATGTAAAGCAGAGACAAGAGATGAACCCAAGTCACCTGACATCTCATTTGACGCTCTCTTAACCAAACTGCCTGCCTACATTATGGGAAACTCAGCAAGAAACAGGGGTAATGAAGCTGCCCAGCTGCCTGGAAGAATGGCTCTGCTGCTATACAGCAGATTTAAGCAATGGCATAACTTGTAAGGAGGAAGTTTACAAAATATGTCATCTGAAGACACTGCCATGTTTAATGCATTTGGTGCCAATGATTTGCTTTCCCTTGCTATACTGTTTACAGAGCAGCTGGTGCAGAGCTGTTGAGTTTGCTATTGAAGATGAAAGGCTGGTTGTTTTTCAAAGCCCTTTGTGCCTCTTTGCTCCTAACTGGAGCTGTCAGTGCAGATGCTTTTTATTTCCTTTATCACTGGAGGTCTGAAGTCCCTTCTCTAAAGATTTCCTCAACTCAAAGGAAAATTTCTTTTGCTTAGTCCCAAAAGACCTGGAGGGTCTTTGCTCTTTTGTTTGGATTGAAGACTCCACAGGCAAGCCAGTGCCTTCGATGGACTGCTGAAAACCTTTAACCCCCAGATAGCCAGTGTCCCATCTGAAGTCCTTTGATGAAGGCATGAGGAATTTAGTCTGTCCTGCTCATTTCTGTCGCTTGGGAAGGAGAACACCCCTCTTGAACTATGTAGATGAAGTGAAAAATTTCTGATTATTATTAATTAGTGGTGTTTACAATAGTACACAAAGGATGGAGCTTCCCCTCTCAAAACAGACACAGAGAGTATGTGTTAGGTACTGTACAAACCCCTACAAAGAGATACTCACTGAAGCTGTTTAAAAGCCAAGTAATCAAGGCAGCAGCATCTTCCCTATTTCAAAGCTGGGGTACTGAAACTATGTGAGGTCAAGTAATTTGCCCAAGATCATGGCAGGAAGACTAGACACAGTGAGAATTGAAACAAAGGTGCTGCTTTGGTACCCTAACAACCTTGATTTTCCTGTTGTGTGCCATCTCTCATGCACTGAAACAGGCTGAATTACAGGATTTTCTCCCTTTCATATAGTCTGTCAGCTGATGGTTCTGTTACTTTGGTGGGCGAACTACCTTAGAAATCTCTCTGATCAGTCAATAGATCTGCACAGTCTCACTTTTTGAAATGTTCTAGCCAGTGAGTTTCTCTCAGAGACAATCTAATTGGTCCTTAATGGCAGTCTGGAGGGCAGTCCCTCCAATGCCCATTCCAAGCACGCAGCCTTCTCACCCAGGGTTATCTGTCAGTCAGACTGATGCTCCTAAATGGCTACATTGCCCAACAGGAAAGCAGTCCATGCAAATCTCATAACAAAGCTGTACTGAAAAGAGCTGGATCCTGAGTGTTCTCCAAAGCTCTCCCCATCAGTGCGTTCAAGTGACTTCTGACTGATGAATGCTCTTCAGCTAAATGTGCTTTTCATCTGTGAATGTGTTTTCTGTAAAAGTTCATAAAAGTGATTCCAACTGATATTTTTCAAGTTGCCTTGTAGCCCTGCTGCCAGCACACCCCCCTTGCTGACCACACACTGTAGCCCTGGAGAGGAGCTGCAACTGAGCTTCTTGTGAGTTGTGTGGGGCTGAAAAGCTCATAGCCCAGCTACTCTCATGTTAGCTGAATGAGAGAGAAATGGTCCCAAAGTTGCAAGTGTTCACAATGGGCAGAGGGGATCTTGCTCGCCTTGCTGAGCAGTTTGAACACTGAGCAACAGGTGAATCGATACTGGGTGTGCTGAAACCAAAGGAGGAATGCCTCTAGATACATTTCCAGTTTTAAGGTTCTCCACTTATCAGAAAGTGGACACTGGACACTGGGAGATTCAAGCAACCATCTGCTTGTTCATATAAAATGTCTCCTTCCTGTTTTATTTCTTGGGATAGTGTTTACACAGCAAACCACATGCGGAATGCACACAGACGTCTTCCGCCTATGCATCCACACATGAGCTACTTCTCTGCTGTTAGCGATTACCCATTACAGAATTGAGATTAGAAGCACATGAGTGTCAGGAGGGTGACATTGCTGCCAAAGAAAACTTGTGTTTTAACTATCAGGTCACCAGAGAACTGTGTAAAGAGTAATCAAAGTGCATATGGCTACCAAGGAAGGCGACTGCCTCTTAGTAGGAAATGTAGTTCTTTCTCTCTCTATTATAATTGGCCAGATTGCACAGTACCAGTGCAGAAAACATTCCCCAAAACAAAAATATCAACTCCAACCACACCAGAAGTCTGTACAGAACTGGAAAGTTATTGTCAGTCTTTTAAATCTCTAGGGTTGCCCTTTGCTTAAAGAGCCTGAGCTGAGAGTGGCACAAATTCTCTCCCTGATTCTGTTACCAGCTTTGCTGATTTCTATTTTAAAAAGGTTTTGTTGATTTTTATTTTGTAACTTTTAACCTCTTCAAAAAATATCCTAAGTCCACTAAATATGTTATCACCTACCACAGAACCCATTTGGCTTAATAATTGAGAGACTGCTCACCACTGGCATGTGGCATAAAAGTTTAAACTGTATGTAGCTGTTCTCTGTACTAATGCAATAAAAGTGGGTTTACTTTTGCAGTGGTAATTTTAGCAGCAATTTAAATCAACACCTTGTTGATGATCAGACAAATCTTCCTTTAAAGAGAAATGCACTGTGAGCGAGCTAGTTAGTGTTATGGGCACATTATTGTCTTTACTTTCTGCAATCAGCTTTTATTCATGCTTTTACACTAGGTGTAAATTTTTATATTTCCTTAGGCAAGCAGAAGAATGAACTGAACTTCCAGAAAATTACTTAAAATAGGCTATGGTGATAAGAAATAGACAATCCTGTACAATGTGTAAACGGTCAATGGATTAGAGTGCTGAGTTCTGAAAATGGGCAGCCCTGCTGTGATGGGGCTAGCAGTCAGGCAGCTGAAAAAGGAAAGCTTGACTGGGGGAGTGTTCAGAGTGTGGTGGAGTGTTTTCTGTATGGATGTGTGTAAGGGAATTTGAGAGGGGGCAGGAAGAATGGTGGGGAAAAATTTCTGTGATATGAGGCACAGCTGGTGGTGAATGGTGTCTGAAAGAGGAATCATCTTGCACGAGGTTGGAGGACTTGCTCTGTGATAGACCTGGGCTCCCTCAGCTGTGCCTGGTCCTCATCCCTCAATCTCAGGCTGCCCTCAGCCATGACCAGGTGTAGAAGTAAGGGAGACCAGGCAAGTGGCCTTGCACCTTTGTGTGATACAGTGACGAACACTGTGCAGAGAGAAGAGCAACTCTGGAAAGTTCTGGGTTTGATGCTCTCAAGCAGTACCAAAAATGTAGGGCAGCCCGTATTATTTTCCCATTCTCTTGACAGTATTGCTTTAAGAAGTTGAAAGAAATCACTGAGATATTGCTGGGCAAAATTTTCATGAGTGCTCACGGGATGGAAGGGCTTGTTGCATGACTGTATTCCCAAGCTGCACTGGCTCAGACAAGCAAGGTGGTGGCAGCTCACACTTGCATCACTTCCAAGGGTGGAGCTTTTGTCTATCCTGTTTTCTAGGTCCAGCCGAAGGAGCCTGGGTCAGTCACAGGATGCCCATCATGCCTCTCTCTGGAAACTCTAAATGGATTTATGCTTGCAGTTGATTTAAGGATCACCAATTTACTTATATTAGGAGTGCAATTCCTGTTGGCTCTGAGGAGAATCTTGTCAGCTAAACATCTAGACAGACATGTTAATTATTACCCTTTCTGCTTCTTTAATGTCTGCATAGTCCCTTGTCATCTTCTTCCAAAACAAGACCACCCTTGAATCAGTCTGAATGCTACGTGCAATGTGTTGCTTCCATCTGACTAGGGACAGCTGTTCTGCGTGCATGGCTGCGTGGTGGAAAATGCTGAGGTCCTGAGGCTGACCTGTCTCAAATAGGAGTCACTGCCCTGTGTTTTCCTTTCTGTAATCTTTCAAACCACCCTCCTGTTTTACTGCTGTTTTGTAAACTCTCATGAAAGTTTGTTGCAAACTGTTGTCATTGCAATTTTTGAGCAAAAGGAGATAAATGGTGGTGGCAGATTCAGTGCAGTAAGCTGAAGGCAGTGACATGCATTACATTATATTTGGCCTTTTTATCTCTGGCCCTTTATTTTTTTTCATGAGTAGCAAGATGACAATAACTCAGCTTAGGTTGACTGCTCCTTGCCTGAAGGGCCATGACACTGTATCAAGAGATGGCTATGTGATGGCCTCCCAGACAATTTGAATGTTAAGCCTCGTATGTTCACCAGTCTGGAAGATTCCTCATTAAAGCAGTTCTTGTTAGTGCAAGTTCGGATCCTATGGTAAACAGCCTCCTTTGCAACCAACACGGATGAGCTGAGCCATGGCCTGGCTTCTCAGGCCTGAACAAGTTTGCAGAATAACCTTTTCTCCCTGGGGAGGAGTAGGCTGCACCTTCTTGAGTTGCTTGGCAATTTGGTTCACTTAGCAATGCTAGGATGGGTATAGCAGCCTGGCTTGCTTTGTCCTGGAGATCTATGACTCTTAGGTTATCTTTTCTGCAGACAGTGACAAGTGGGGCTGGCTTTGATATCTCCTCGCTTTTTCCTTGGAGGCTCAAAAGGAATCAGTAGCTCATTTTAGGTGGGCTGCTGGAGAGCTGCTGAATGGCAGTGCAATTGTATTTTGATACCAGTGGGGAAATCCAGGGCTGATTACCTTACCCATCAGGGTTAGAATGAGCATGGAGACTTCCACAGCTGATGCAAAGGGAAAAGACCAGGGATGGAGAGTCTGTGTATCAACATCCTTTCACATGTTGAAGAACAGAGAGGCAAATCCATCTGTCAGCTGATAGTGGTAGCCCATCACCGTTGTTCTAGAGTGACTTGGAGGGCAAGCACTCTCCAACTGCATGCTGGAAGCAGAAGGTTCAATAAAGTGAGCTTCTGTTGTCTGCCCTGAAGCCAAAGAACATTTGTTTCAGGAACAACCCAGTGCTAGCAGTGACCTTTCATATCATATCCTTTGGGGCAGGTGCTTGGCTCTGGTGTTCCGTGTAAGCCAATCCTTTGTCTTGGTTTTGGCTTTCCTTTGTCTTCCTTTGCCTTGGTTCATCACATGTCAAATTACTTTCATCCTTGCCACCTGCCAGGATGGGGCATGGGCCAAAAATACAGTAGAGCAGAAGGTACCACATACATATCCTGCTTTCACTGGCCAGATACAGCTATGTAGTCCAAGCCTGTGTCCCAAAACTCTTTCCTTGGCCTGTGAGCAGGCAGGGAGCCTGTTGCCTTTGGTAACTCTTTTGCCTAAGAAAGCACTTTGTGGCTTGTCTTACAGCAAGCTGGTAAGTGATGCAGACTTGCCTGTCTCCAGGCCATCCACCCAGCCTCTGATGGAGAAGAGGAGCTGCTCACTGTGTTGTCTAAGCTGTGTTTGGCCATCCTGCCATTTGGGCAGGCCTGCTGCCCTCACTGGCTTGCACTTCAATACCAACTGCCTCAGGCAACCACCCAGTGCATCTGCCACAGCTTTAGAAAGCATCTGCAGCTTTCATTGGCACCGCCAGAGTCATCTGTTATGCATGAATGGGGCTGACCATCATCTGGAAAATCTCTGCACCACTGGGATCTGTTGTAAAGAGTGAGGGACCGAATACTCCGACAGCATGACTATAAGCAGGATTTAGTCACTGTAAGCAATGGCTCTGCCCTGACACAATTGCCTTTGAGATTTGAGCTAGAATGAGTCAGGCTTCTTCTGGGGAGCCTTAAAGCCAGGCTCCTCCCGCACTTAAAATCACCTGGATCTACAGTGGCTGGCAAAGCTGTGGTATCTGTCACACAGGCAGTTTTTTCAGTGCCCATGGCTTCAGTTTCACTGGTGGGTGCTCTCTCCATGGAGAAGCTTGCTCTGGCAGCTGGCACATAGCTGAGGTATCTGAGGGTCTGCCTCAGCAAGGGAGGGCTGGGTGGAGTGGATAGGTGGACCAGATCTGGCCCATGAAGGTGGCAAGTAGCCATCCTTTTCACTCTGCCCTACCCTAACAGCAAACACAACCGCAGAGCGTGTCCTCCTTGGCTGGCTGGTAAATGAGGCGCGTTTACTGAAGAGGCAGCCAAGACAGCGTAAACCTGTGTTGCCAGTCGTTGGCAATAACCTGTCTCGTTGCATGTGCTTTGTCCGTGCCAGCGCACTGTTAGCAAGGTGAAGTGGCAGAGGAGTGCACTGGCAGTGCAATTGTCTCCAGCTCTTGAAGATCTGGGAATGTAATGGCCTTAGAGACACAGAGATGCACATTTCCACCCCACCAGAATGTCTGAGATTCAGAAAATTCTTCTTATCCTGAAGCAGAACAAGCTGCCTGCATTTTGAAATGAATGAAAACATGAAAAACATGGCTTGAGTCAGTCAAAATGTTTTTGACATGTTTTATTTCAATTGTGAGCTTTTACAATGTGTTTGTGATTTTTTAACAACTAAAACCTTTGAAATGATACGTTTGAATAATTTTGAAACTTTATTCTCTCTCTTGTTTCTTGTATAATGACCATCTTCTCAATTCCTTTCCCCTGCAAGCCCACATTTTTCACTGGTCTAAGTGAATCCTTACTTCATGCTTAAAAAAAAATAATCGGTTGGTATAATCTAAATCTGTTTGATTCAATTAGGAAGAGCTTTTTTTGAGCTGCAAAGTCAAGGAGTTTATCTCTCGAATGCTAAATGGTGGCCAAGAGGTCACCACTGGACATAAAATTAATTCCAGAACTAGTTTTTCCTAGCTTCTAGCTCAGTTTTAAATGCTGGTAATTCTGGCTTTGGTTTGAGTCAGGAAATCATAGTAAGAAGCCTCGTAAAACACTTAGAAATTATTTGATAGTGAGACACCAATCAGAGATGTGCATCCACATGTTTTATAGTCCTAACTGTAAGCAAATACATTAACTACTCATTCACTGGCAGTTGATTCCAAATCCCTATAAAGGTCTTTAAGAAAATGTATGTTCTTGGGTTTTACCCTCAGCTAAGTCTCCCCTCATACTAGATCTTGTGGCTACTTGACTAATAATTTGAGGCACAAGGGTACGAGCCACCTAACAGCTTAGCACCACAGTAAATCTATTCACTCCTTGGAGCATGTACTGGATTTTAACTAGACTTTGCTCCAGCTCTGTGTCCCCTAGCACTCCCTGAAATCAGTGGAGTTACACTCTTAAATCTGTGGATCAGATCCTACAGGCTCCTCTTGGTTTACTGCAGCTGCGTATGCCATGCCACACCTTCAGCCTGGTGTGTGACCTGTCACTGGGCAGGACAATGACTCCTCCAATGCTGGCATATTAAATTGTCTGGTTGTTTACATATTCCTATGTATTTTGATACTCTATGATACCTGTAATTGTTTGAACAGTTCAGCCTGAGGAGGGTTGAACTAAGGTGCAAAGGA
Source organism: Leptosomus discolor (assembly GCF_034619465.1). Taxonomy (NCBI): domain Eukaryota; kingdom Metazoa; phylum Chordata; class Aves; order Leptosomiformes; family Leptosomidae; genus Leptosomus; species Leptosomus discolor. The sequence goes on along the minus strand of NC_141395.1, from coordinate 13,265,902 downwards.
AGCAACCCTGTCTGGCCAAGATATTCCATAACCGATGATAACGAACCACACCAAGTACTCAATTAAAGCTAAACCCATCTTTAATCAAGACAGTCAATTTAAGAGGCTCTTGGGATTTTTTGAGGAGGAGGAACTCCTAATCAGTGCAAAAAGGGAATTGCTCTTATTTATTCTAGGGTTGAAGTTGCCCCAAAATTTGCAGATGCTAATTTTGAAAAAGAGAATCAATCATTAGGTTTTAATAAAGAACTTGCTCCTTGGGACGTGGAGGGGAGGGACTGAAAGCATTTCCCCATACGGTTTAGAGTTCATTAGTGCACCGATCAGAGAAAGTGTGCAAGAAAAGTGCAGTCAGTTGAATATTCCTTATTTAACCTCCAAACCAGTAATTCAGAAAAAAAGCAATCTGAGTTCCAAGTGACTGCCTTTTATCTGAACTCCATTAAATTATCCCCCTGCTAACTTCTCATGAAATAGGCTGTTTGCTTCAGCAGCTGTTGACTCCCTGAGATCATTTTGAAACCAAAACATTCTGGTTTTATTAGTAATGTTCCATCTTCCACCATGGTGATGTGAGGGGCTTGAGGAAGATGTTTGTGCCCAGGTGTCAATGTTCTGCACTGCATCCCTGTTTCTCCACTGTCATGGGGACAGGCTGAGTGAGCTGGTTCCTGCTTGTCTCCCAGGCTGTGGGTAGCACTGGGGTACAACAGAAAGATGTGAGAGTATCTGGCAGCGGTGCTACCTCCAACCAAGTCAAGAGGTAGTGCCCTCAGCCTCACGGTCACTGCACAAGCTTGTAGCTATATCCCTCTCACCCTCATTCCCACCGCAGTGTCTCAGCAAGGTCTCCTTTTTTCAGTCTCAGTTATGATAATTTCTTCCTTCCTTGGTTGCCCCATGTGATTCATCCCCAGGGTTTATTTCTGTGTGGCAACCACCAGATATAATTTTTCTACAGTCTTCTGTTTATTCTGGACTTAACACACTGCAAGCTTCCTACACAGCCCTTTTTAAAAACACAGATTTATTTGATTTTACTGACTCTGGTCAAAGTATCTGTTCCATAGGGATGGAGCATTAGGGGCAGACAGATGTGACAACCTGGGGCTGCTCCACATACCAAGTGCAGCTGGCTGAAAATAGCCTTGACCTTTTTATAAACTGAAGTATTGTCCAGCCCTGTTTTCACTGACCTGACGTGTTAATGTGCTGAGGAGAGTGGGCAGGACAACTGCCTCAGCATTTCCCAGGTGGTGTTTGCTTGGGGCATGTTTGCCTCGACAGATTTCTTCCCGTGCATGAACTCTGAGGCAGAATGAATATTTTATAAAGCTTTTTATATCTCTGTCTATGATTTTTATGGCAAATTGATCTCCCCTCATGTTGTATTGCTTCTCTTCCTTCCCCTCCTTGGTGACCTTGCAGTCATCAGTGCCTGAATTCTTGCCTTTACTTACTTGATTTTCTCTCTCTTCTGTCTCTGAGGAGGGCTTCATGTCCATGACCAAGCATATGTGGCTGTGATGCTAGTTACTGGGGTCTGAAGGGCAGTTCCCATGGCTTGATCAGACTTGGGCATATCTAGGAGGACAGAAGACCCCAGAAGTCTGGGATTCCCTGCCAGGAGCAGCAATGAGAACTGCAAGCTTGTCGTAGGGCTTTCAGGCTGCTGCCTTTATGCTGGGAAGCCTGGAAGCCCCCAGACCCCAAGGGTTTGCAGGGTCCACGCTGTGCAAATGAGCTGGGTTCCCTGGACAACCAGATGGTTCTGCGGTCTTGGCATCCAAGTGTCCTCACTGCAGTGTGGTCCTGCAAACACCCAAGGAGGAGATTCTTCCTATCAAACCATTTTACTACAGGTTTAACTCCACAGACAGGGCAGCTCCTCCTGCTTCTCACCAAAATAGGTGAGAGGAGAATCAGGTTCTTAATCTCAAGGGATCCAATGGCATCTTATCATGTCCTCTGAATTATTCTGTCACAAGCATCTTGAATGTCTGGTTTGTCTCCTCGAAAGTGATCAGTACACTGCTCATCAATCAGACTTATTTAACAACTAACATGCTACAGATGGTTTAGCAACCTGAGCCTTTGGTCTGAAATAATTGCATTCTTTGGAGCTCCATGCCTGAACTGTGAGGGAGCTGCTGGTGCCTTTGAGATGCTTGGAAGCTGTGGGCATGGGGCCATGGTGTGCCTGGGTGGATGGCCAGCCAGGCAGCTGTATCAGGGGCTGTCCTTCTGCAGCATACCAGCTCTTGGGAACAGCAAATTTCAGTTTTACAGTGGATTATGAAGACAAGGCTGGAGAAAGCGAAAACTTCTTTTCTCTGAGGCAAGTAAAGAACCCAGGCTATTTTGCGTTAGGAATACAGCTCTACCTGCCTGGCTTGCTCCTACTTCACTGCAAGCTGCAATTGAATGGCAAAGTGATTCTTGCATGTGTAGAAAGCAGGGGTGCCTGAGAAGTGTTCAGCACTCACAGGAGGACTGTGACTTCTTCTTGGAGAAGCCGAGTAGTCAGTACAGTGAGTTTCCCTCCTGCTTGCCATTCATCAAAGCCTAAATCTAGTTTTAGGCATTAAGCTGAATATAAACTCTTGAAAACATACAGCGTCAATTCTAATTGCGGATCACTTTTGGTAAGTTGGCTTGATACTGCCAAATCCTTTGAGTTGCTTTCCATTCCACTACAGGGAGTGTGAAAAAAAGGAGGAAACTCTAGGGCTAGGAAAGACTGGGTGTGGCCAAGCTAGCTCCAACACAATTCCTGTTTTAGCTGCCTATCGTCCCTATAGGACCATCTGTTTCTACAGAACCCCTGCTCTGGAGCATGTGCAAGTTGGAAAGAGACCCCACCAGTAACTTTACACTTACAAAGGCACTGAGCAGTACAGAAAATACAAAAGACTCCCCTGAAATACATGAATGATGAATTAAAGAGTTAATGAATCCTCAAGAAGCTTTAAATTTGCATACAGAAATCAGAGACGGGAGGTTCACCAGCACATTCCTCTGGCCAAACCCACAGATGAAGATTAACTGGAAGCCTTCAGGGACAACAAACAGAACAATGCTACTGTGAGGCCAAGAGCTTATTTCACCATTTGTTCTCTGCACCTCACCATGGTATACAAGTATTGCTGTGGGTACAAGAAGAAATAACCTTATATTAATTCTGTACATTCATCTCGGACACATCCCAAAGTTTAAACAGTTCATAGTGCTCTTTTTTTTGTATTGGACAACTTCACTCTTCCTCTATGGAAATCCCTCCACCTAGGGACATTCCACCAACATCTTTCTTTGAGACTTACTGCCAATATTTCCGTAAGTAACGTGCTTTGGTTGTGTTCCTGTTCTTTCCGCATTCCCTGGCTGGGAGTGCTTGAGCAGACAGACGTTGTGTGAGGAATACTTATGGGAGTGGGCTGTTTTGAGGCAATGGTCCAAAATGTCCATGAAAGAGCTTCAGAATGAGAGTTGTGCAAATCTGCACTGTGAACGTGTTTCTAAGATGTATGATCATCCAGGTGAAAAACTTTGAAGTGTACGATGTAACCTGCGTGTCGTGTTGTGCCTGCTTATATTGCAGATCACTAATGTTGTTGAAGTACCTGAAGTTTTTTGCAGAAACTGCTTGACAAATAGTTCTGAAAAACAAATAAACCTAAGAAAAAAACACCTCTGTTCATAGGGGGCAAAAGCAAAAGGCAGAAAATGACCAAGCTACTATTTTTTATGCATTAATCATCCATCTCCAGATCTGACAAAATAACTCAGAGGAGGCTGGAGTCTCTTTTTGCTTTATTTTCAGCCAATGCTGGAAGTAAAAGTGCCAGAAATCACCCTGCAAAGCCTGTTCTGATGAGATTTCCAGCCAGTTTCATGAATCAAGTTCGTTTGGATTAGCTGTGAATAAGCCCTTGGGCAGAACTAGCAAATCATGGGTTCATTGATCACAGACACTTCTGTGCACGGGGTCTGACCCAACACTCAATAGAGGCAATGGGGCATCTTATCTAATAGCTGTAGAGCCTCTTTGCAGTTCTCTCCAAAGCACCTGGGGCACTCCAAAGACACTGGAAACTGAATGGGGGTGAATTTTGCTTATGGTCCATTCACCCAAATTATGGGGGTTTGCATCAGGCCCAGGAACAAATTCTCTACACCGTACACTGCTCATTTAAAAAACTGGTGTAGCAGATAAGACCTAGTAAGAATCAGGCTCATCTTTTCCTCCTGCTGCTCTGATGCCTTCCCAGCAGTAATTAACAGGGACGGATGCCTACTTCTTCTGGGACTGTTTAACTGTGGGGACAGTTTCGGAGCTGTCCCTGGAGGCTGTCTCCACAAGTAACATGTTTTTTTAAGTTATGCCCCTCTATTGATCCCCTGCCTGAACAATTTCCAGTGGTGCTTGCTCTGAGCCCAAAGGTGTCTGCAATCAACCACGTAACGATATTTGAGGAGAGCACCATTTTAAAAGGCCGCCTCTCCTGAACCATGCTGTGTGTTTTAAATGTGACAGGCTACACGAAAGGACCTGAAACAGAGACATTTGAGAAAGCTTGGGAACTCCTTGTCCTTGAGCCTGAGCCCAGCCATTCTTTCTGACTTTGGTTTGGGAGTCTCTGATTCAAACACACACTTTTCACCTGGCATCCAAGCCTGGAGCAGACCATGTCACCTCTCCAATCCAGAGGAGGCCAGAAGTCTTAAAAAAATCAAATTCTATCAGAAGCTTTTGCCTCAAAATGAGTTGCCCAACGTGGTAAGAGTGACTGACTGTGAAATTTCATAATGGTGGAAATCTTGTGAAACTGCCTCCTACCTTGCTTTGAAATGCCCTCCCCTGTGCCTGGGTTCTTCCTATGCACCCAAATCCCAGCCTCAGTCTAAGCTAAGCAGAAAGTTGCAGCTACTGCTTCAAGATAAAAACTTTCATACCCCTCTGTATCTTGAGGACATTAAAAAATAGAAGATAAAATATCTAGAGAAGCAGGCATAGGAAGAGCTTGATGTGACATGAGGAAGAGTTAATGAGGTCTGGGTCTTCACCAAGTAATTATGGGATAATTAATTTAATGAGGTACATCTGTGGACCCAGCTGAGCAGTACTTGGGTGGTGATGGTGAAAGGCAGTTTAAAAGGCAGCCTCTCCCACTAGTCTGTTTGAGTAGTGTTAGTGGGGAGGTTAGATCTAGATCTGCCGAATGCTCCTCAAGGGTGAAGTGTTAGCCTTGTGGCATGGGGGTTAGTAGTGGTTTCTCAGGTTTGTGTGTAGCACAAGAGTGCTGTTGTATAGTGTGATTGCACCATGTGTAAGAGCTGCTTGCTCTCTAGGTGCTGCTTACTATCCTGTTGCTCTCTTGCTTGTAATTGCTGTGCTGCCCTTGAATGCAGATGCTGTGAGTTCTCAGTAGACAGGGAATCCTGAGGTCTTTGCTTTTATAAGCAAAACTGGAGTGTGTTTGAAGGACTGGTTTGTGTCATAAAGAGAGAGAGAATATAAGTTTCTAGGATCCCCTTGTATCATCTTGACAACCTTTCCTTACCTTGTAGTCCTTCTGAGAAATGAAAGAGTTAATGGATTCTCCAGCATCTTTAGCCTTCTTGCAGAGTAGTCACCATTAAAGAAGCCTGCCTTGATATTACAATGTAATACTCTGCCTGACTAAACCCTAAAGATGTGGTGGCTGGTAGATAAAAATCATTGAGATCAACCATTTCATTTGAGGCATCAATAACTTCAACAGAGGTGTTAGGACAGCAACTCAGCTGCTCAGAAAATGGCAAAGACAGTTTTTTGTGAGTGTTATGTAGCTCACTTTACTTGCCCTGAAAACTACAGCTGAGGCTCCTGGGGGTCAGATATTCTGGAAGTGGAAATCCAATATTGAATGCCTGATGGGGCATCAGGGCTACCAATCCTGCTTGTGAGGCTGTGTGAAAAGGTAATATGTGCATTGAGAAGTAAAAGCACTGACTGAATGATCATTCAGGAGTTGTGGGCCCAGTTCTTTTTTCTGTGGTTGTGTTTCTGTGCAGCCTTGAGATAATTGCTTTTTCTCCTTGTCCTTACACTGGCTCAATTGCTGGACCAGTCTTATAGCAGATGGGAGAGAGTAGGAGAGACTGCATCTCCTGTCTGCTGCTTCAAGTAGTCTGGGCAGCCCTACACTTGGCAAAGTTTCTGCTTGGAGTGACTTGAGTCAACCAAGAGCTAAGGCAGTAGGGCGTGAGGATCCCTGTCTCCATATGGGCTGTCACTGCGCTCCTGAGCAGCTGTAGCAGCAAACTGTGCTTGTGGAGCCAGATGCCAACTTGGAGATGAGACTTGGAGGGAGCATTCTTGAGTCACTGGTTTTCCTTCAGAGCCTCTCTTTTAGAAGGTGGACAGCCCTCTGTCACGTTTTCTCAGCCTGGTGGCAAAGTTACTTGGGTTGACAGCCCTCAGTTTGGAGGCTGATGCAGGAGGACAGGTTGAAGTTAGCCTGTGTTTGAAGGGGTCCATGCTGATCATGGTTGGATGCCATTAACATAGGGGAAGTTAATTGAGGGAATATCAATAGACAGCATGCCATCTCTCTCTCTAATTTTCCTTTCCTGCCCGTTATTTAATAAAACTACTGAGAGGATGGCTGCATTAACTTTACTTTTATCTTTAATTCTGTGACTAGAGTAAAAGCCAGTATTTGGGAAGTCACTGAATGCAGAATAGAATTGGTTCTGTAATAACAATAACTTGTTTTCCCTCTTTGAAAATAAATACGGTCCTTAGTAGAAAGATTTACCCATTGCTGGCAGTCAATCAGCCAGGACAATTTGGGCTCTGAGTACTTGATTAGAATACGGAAAATTGCCTTCCTGAATCAAGTAAGGATCCATTAACCTGATGAAACAGGGTTTGCTTATCTGAGAGGTTAAGACTCAAAACACAGCCTGGGCTGCATTAGATGAGGCCTCTTTTAGAATGGCATAAAGACAGAAAGTAATAAAAACACCATCTGTCATGTCTAGTCAATCAGATCTAGTATAAGACAGGAATTATTCCTCTGACTTTACTGTTATAAGATTGTCTGTTTGTTAACAATGGGAAGTGTCAGGAATGCTGAAAACTGGTTTTATTCCCTCAAATTATTTCTAGCTGTCTTTATCTTGGAGAGAATGAATATTAATCTGAGTTTACACAGCAAAGAAATATTTCTAGATGAGTACAATGCTAAGGCATTCTATGTTGAGTCTTTTTAGTGATTTATTGTTAGAGGTAAAACTGAATAGGATATGGAGAAAAAGTGCCATGTACACTTTGCTTCTGAAAGTGATTATTTCTACAAACAAATCTCTTGCAAGTTGCTGAGCACTCCAAGTTCTTTGAAGTCAATTGAATATATTCTTCTCAAGTGGCCCTCTGCATTTAAAGGACTGGCATGGCTAGGTCTTCTCATGTAGTAGCTGGTGGTTATGGAGAATGTGATTGCGTTTTTTTGGCATGGATTTATTAAAGCTAATAAATGTTGGCACTAATGGATTTCTCTGTCAGTGAGCAGTAGTGTGCTCTCCTCTGTTTACTAAGGGCTGTACAGAAGCACTTGGAGACATCTAAAGGCTGAATGCCAAACAGCAAAGACATGCCAGGTGTGCGCACAGGAGGTGGAAGGGGTGGTGGAAAGCCTATACCAGCATATCTCCAACACTGCTGCTCGTCAGCTGGGGAGATGGAAATACCATCTCCCTTGTCACACACGACAGATGAGACTGACCTGGATGGGCACATCACCATCATCTAGCAACTCATGCTGCACCTGGTACATACCTATGCTACCTCCCAAACCACGTGTACCAATTCCATCTTGTTATTGCAGCTGATGAGCTTTTCCCCGTTTGCCAGGCCGATGTCCTTTCCAGGGAAATAGGTTTAAGAGAGTAAGTGCCGGGACTAGTGAAACCTCTGCTATGTCTGGGTATTTTGCTTTGCTTGGATACAGATGGGATTCGCTGCTGGAAAGTAATAAATGTAAAGAGTGACCAGATCAATAGCTAATAGCTCACCACAGGAAAATACTGGAAACCTGTGGAGGGTCTGTATCCATATTGTGTACGAGAAACTGCTTAGAAATAGATTAGGAAAGCAGAAGGGCTGGAGGGGTGTGTAGTAGCCCGAAGAGTGAATGTGTCTCAATTTGACTTCATTAGACCTCCTGCAGTTGTGTAGGACTCATGCTCTAAGCCTGTGTCTGCAATCACTCAAAATGCTGGAGCTGGCTCGGCTCCTGGTGAAGCCAGCAAGGCACTGGTGGCCTGCAGATGCAATAAGAGCAACATACACCATTGCCTGCTGCTTGGGCATGTGCCATGCTGCTGCCCTGCACGTTGAGCACTGCTCTATACCTTCTGGGTGGCCACAAACTGGAAAACACCAGAGATGGTTTTTGTGTGCCTGTGGTTCTTTGTTCAGGGTTGCTGTTGGCACAAGTGAAGCATGCAGAGTGTTTACAGATATGTGATGCAGGCTCAGCTATTGTGTGATGGGCACCACCCCATGCAAGATCCCAGGAGGGAAGAGACAGGCTGGGGATAGAAGAGAAGGGTTAGAGCAAGTGCAGGCATATATATTCGATCATAGCCAGAAGATGCTCTCCAGTTAATCTACTGAGTCAGGAGAGGTTATTTCTGTGAGAAAGGCATGTTGAACAGAGGGAAGTTAACATGTGCTGGGGAGTGGCATTGGTGAAAGGCTGAGCATCCCTGGTCCCACCGATGTCAGGTGGATCAGATGCCACTCAGCTCCTAAGAAAAGTGGACCTCTTTGAAAGAGTTAGTGTAAGGAGGAAGAGGCACAGATGAATTCTTCCTCCTATGTGAGTATAACTGTTCTCCCCACCAAACTCAGAAGGGATTTGCCATGAGTGCTGGTAGAGAGCAGGCTGCCCTGGGCACAAGATGGCCGGGAGAGAATGAATCGTACTACAAAGTGCTAGGGTCCCTGGAGACCCAAAAGCTGTACGTTTAGATCAATGTTTTAAAAAAGCACAAAATGTCTCTAATTTTGTGCCAGTCCCTCTGGGATCTGATGCAGGAGAAACCCACATAACTGCACTTCCCACTGGAGCTGGTGAGAGCTACTCACACTCACCGTGGTAGCAAATGGATCCCCATGGTCACTGCGGGGGGAGGCTGAAAAGAATGGATGGCACTGCAAGCTCATTATGAAAATGCAGGGAGCCAGCGTTAATGAATCTTGGATGAGCCCCTGATCTGCCTGGCCCTTGGTGTGGCAGTGGAGGGAGCTGGTCGGGGAGGATCTGATTAACGTCTCAGTGGAAATGATGGTCCCTAGAATGCAGAAGGTCGTATCATATCTGTCTGTGCTTGCATCTGGGAGAGGTCATTGTCAGAGAGCTGAGATCTCTCTGGATTAGATCTGCAGGTTTTTTCATCTAGAACAGAGGTATTTTGGGGATTTACATGTTCTTTGTCCCTGGCAGCTTGCCCTGATGAAATACTGATTATGCAATTGCAATCTAACTTAAACTGTAGTAAAAAAATCAGCTGTGTGCTGGGATAGGGTAAGAATACCCTCTCTGTGATGGCAAAGATGTGAAATTGTGCAGTGCATTATATCTCCTGACACAGAGAAGCTTGCAAAGAATAAAACAATCAGACTGTTTACTGTGGGTAAAAATTGGAAAAGCTGAAATTAATGGCTTTTCTGAGATTCTCCTGGTCCTGTAGCTGGATTAATGAATTAAACCATTCGCCCCAGATGTACAGGAGATTAGTGCTGCTTGATTCTTTTTTTAAGGCCTGTGGGGTTACATCTAGGAGACTTGGAATGTGTGCTCAAGGTGCCTGCAAGGAGCGTAGTCAGAACAGAACCCCAGGGTCCTGCTGCCGCATCCTGTAGCCATGCCCCCTCCTTCACTGCCCTATTGACCCCCCTCCCCCCAGTGCCAGACATCCCTGTGAGCTGGCTGTGAGGAACAGAGTAGTTACAGGATTCCCGCTTTCTCATTGCCAGCTGATTCTCGCTGAAGGAGAGGCTAGCAGTGAGTAAAAGCAGCTTTTTACTCTGGAGCTGGGTAGGAGAGGGTGTGGGACTTGCCACCAGAAAGGAGCTATTGGCGAGCTGAGGGGTCAGTGCAAAAAGGGAAACTCTCAAGGCAGCATCTGTCCCAGAGGCTGGAATTGAGCACAGAGAGGAGAGCAATGCACCCAAGGGATCACTGAGACACTGGATGCAACTGTCTTTTGGTGTTCCTCCAGATCCAAGGCTCCTGCAAGCTGCGATGGCTTCAGTAGCTGAGCTATCCCTCAAAGCCTGTGGCAGAATAAATCAATAGCCGTTTTTTTGTTTGCTGTGATAACACTACATGCAGGGCAGCTTAATGGATAGACTGCTGGGCTGGCATGCAAGAGGTTTCAGCGGAGTCGGCATTCGTCAGGATAGTTTTCCCTCTTTTGCTCCTCTCTGAAATGGAGATACTGATAGCTGCCCGGTGAAATGCCCCAAGACCTGCTGCTGAAAGGCACTATGTAAGAGCCTGCTTCTGATACCACCAAGGAGAAAATGTCCTTGGGACACCTCAGGTGCTTTTCCAAAGACCTGCCACAACACATCCATCTTTCTTCCAGCTGCAGGGACCTCTCACCTTCTCAGTCCATGAAGGGGACGACCGAGCCTCAGCCCCAGGCAAGTGGATCGGGTAAACATTCAGGTTTCCAGGCTCTCACTTTTATTTAGAGGATAATACAGAAAGCCTGTATTATGCCTGAGACAGACAACGAGGCGTTGGGTGTGTGAGAGGCTAGCACACCTCATTTAATGTTAGGGACATAAAAAAGACATTCAGAATTGATCACTTAGAACCCTCGCGAGTCAAACAGCACCAAATAGTGTGTTAGAAACTGAGCTCACATTCCCCTTTACACCTGTCTCAGCTCCTTTTCTTGATTTCTTTTTTTTTCAGAGCATTCTCTCTGTTCCTGACTTTACATACCTTTGTGAACAGTAAAACTATCTATTGTTTTAACTAGGGACTGTGTCTAAGAAGCAAGCAGCATTCCTAAAATGCTTAAAATTGCTGTAAAGGGGAAAGAAAGGCCAGCAGGAAGGGCAAAACATAGAAACATCCCAGGGACTGGGCATGTTCCCATGGGTCAAAACTGCTTGGTGCATCTGGATGTCCAGTTTCCCTATGTCTTGAATGTACTGAAACCAACGCTACCAGTCAGCTCTGAGTCAGGGCACGGTACCTTATCCCGTAGCATCAGGTACAACGTAGAACCGGAGAGGAAGGAATTCAAGAGGTTGCTTAGCCTGTCTGCTTACTAACAGCCTAATAGTTAAATTACTCTTGATTTTCTATGCAAAATATAGCTTCCTTGGTATTCGCTTACTGTTAATCTGTGGTCTGTTCTGAAAGACCACAAGCCTTATACTGGAGACGGCTTCCAATTTTTTGCAGTGGTTTCGTGATACTCCCATCTTGAGACCCTAGATAGTGATTTAAATTTGTGATTGTATTTTGTTTGTGCTGGGTTTTCTTCATTTCCTGCCTCAGCGGATCAGCTCTATCTTTTTCTGTGTTTTGCTTGGACATTGCCTCCATTGAAGAGAAAAATCCTGATTTTCCCATGCTATGACAGTCTTAAAAAGTTGTTCGTAAAGAAAAGCCCTTTCCTGCTGTGTTTTTTTCCCCCCCCTAATCTTCTAACAGAAGTCACAAGCATTACTAAGTAAAGCTTTTTATTCTTCCCAACAACTATTCTCCCTCCAGCTTTTCTTCTCTGTTGCATTGTCTGGCTTGTAGTGCTCATACTTCTTTTCTGCTTGGTGTTTCACAGTGCTTGCCCAGAGTCTCATACCGCTAGCTTTGCCATGCTGTGCTTTGTGCTTATCTATGGTACATCTTATGATATGACTAATGTTCCCTGGATCCTGGCCATACATCCTACATTCTGGATTTAAATCCTTCTTACCATCTATCTTTACCTTAATATATCTTGTGTGAATAGTCTGCTCTTTTGTAGTCATAATTCAAGTTTTGCTTGAGTCCTTCTTTCACAAGCCACTTACAATTTACCATCATCTTTTTATGAGTTTTGTGCTGTTCTTCTTCCTTTCACTTCAGCCTGTTCATCCCTTGTTGCTTTATCGAATGACTCCACACCTGTAGGAATTTATTCCTCATTTCATTTGGGAATTTGATCTGTGATCGGCTTAGGCAGCTCACTATTGCACATATAAGTAGCTATTGCTGCATGTTTCTCCTCACTGTAAAGTTTTGCTAGTGCATCTTTCTAGTCCTCCTACCCAGTTCCACTGGGTCAACTTTTGTTCAGCTAATAGCAGAGTTCATTAGGAATTAAGTATCTGTTTGTAGCCTGGTCTGTATTTTGTGTGTTGAGGTGATGATGAGAAATATGGGGCCGTGAAGCAGGTGGGACTGGGATTTCAATGCAATGAAGAGGGGAAGGATGCAGGTGGCTTCAGGGCCATGACATGTGGTGATGGAGACCCCATTTTGCTCTGCTGCTGAACACACAGAATTTCACTGTGAGCTATTTCTGTATCTGCAGAAAATATCTGGGGTATTCCCTACAGAGGAGATGCCTTAGAGCCTCTCTGAAAGGAAGTCACAGCAGTTTAGAGGAGGTTATGGGGAGAAAACAGAAAGAAATAAACAGAAGCGCGGTAGAAAAAATTTTGATCCTCCTTCAGGCGGCTCATGGCTTTAAGGTGAAAAAGAGTCTGGGAGGATGGCACGTCAGTGTTATGTCTGCATTCCTGTGTGACACGTGAAAAACCAGGAACTGAAGCCAGTCTGTCAAAAGGTGACGAAACCCTGTGTCTTCTCACAACCTTAACTACTAGAAGACGTGTATAGTTAAGGACAGTTCTGTAGCTGATGTGCAGTGTCAAAAGTTTGGATTTATGTCCAGCTGTAAATCTATCTAGTCACAGGTCCAGTCCCTGTTATCGTCCAGAAGTAGTAATTCTATTGAAAGATACTGTATCTGCGGCGCGAAGTGATTGATTGTGAACATCCATGGAGGATGCTATGCAGCCTTAGGGGCTGTATTCAAGGAGAAAGGCAGATTCCCTGACATTTCGAAGCTGAGCAGAGATTACTTCAGTTTCACTTCAAGATCAAAAATAAATGAAAGTTTAACTATTTTATTGGTGACCAAAGGACTGCTGTTTTGAAGTGAAACATTAACAACAGGGTGAGAGCGAGCCAGGATTGCTCAACGAGGTTCGTCTTCAGGCGCAACAGAGCTGGGGTTGTTCAATGTGCAGGAAGCAGCAGACATGGCAGAGGGGGACGGCATGCTGCAAGCTGCAAAGGAAGCCCAAGCTGGTGAGAGAATTTTTTAAAGATTTCTTCTTGCTAATCATAGAAGAAACTGAAGGCAAAAAGGCACCAGGAGAGATGAGAAGTTACTCTGATTGTTACAGGTTGACTAGTGACCAGATGACAGGCTCTTAAATACAGATTAGGTACTTGATATTGTTAGAGGTATTAATCTAAATACCTTTACAATTTTGAGTTTATGAGGGCTGGTGAATAGAGAAGAGATGCAGGTCTGAAGAATTCTGTCATATTTTCCCAGTTAAGTAATTCGATACATCTTTTTCTTAAATTACTTTTGAGAGAAGTCTGCAGGCAATGGAAACCAGTTTTGATCTGTCTACATCAGTTAAGCCACGGTCTTTCCTGTAATCAAAGAATCGGACAAAATAAGCCAGAAGACACCTGGAGAGGTTATCTTGTCCATCCAGGGCCAGGTCATTAAGCTCAAAATGTTGCTGGCACACGTTCATCTAGCTTCTTATAACCTTATCTTGGAAAGAGAGAAAGAGGAGAGAAACACAGATACAGTAAAAGGGATATAAAAATATGGCAGTGTATATTAATTCAAAATATGACTCAATATTAAGAGACCAGTGTGGCTGAGCTGAAAATCAAGAAGGAATTGTATCACAAGATGAATGCATATAAACATGAAGAGATCAGTTGAGTATAAACAGATTAATGTGCACAGTAGTGCAGCAGGAAGCAGTGAGAATCTGAGGACTGTAAATGCAAAGGGAAAATGCAGATTGTCTTCCTGTGGATTTGAGAACCAGAAAAAATTAAATGATGAACTGAAAGTCATAGAAAAATGTATTCATGGGAACTTCTGACTATGCAAGGCATCTGGTAGCTGAATATTACATTTAAGCATGAATCATTCTGCAGATTCCCCACTTGCATAAAGGATAACTCAGGAAAGAGGAAATTTTATAGAAAGCAGTCCTTGCTTTTGTGCTTAACAGTTGAAGTTGTTTAGCACATGATTTCCATAGAAATTCAGGAGGCACCTCATCCATCTGCTTGCTCTGGAACAGGACATGATTTTTAGCCAGTCCCTAACAGGTTCTTCTATAACAGGCATTACAGATTGCCTGAACCCTGCAGCCCCAGCCACACTGTCTCTGTTCCTGTGCTCACCTGTCCTTGCAAAAAGGGAATTTGGCCAAAAGCAGCCGCAAATCTCTTTTATTGAAAACAAAGTCAGTTATTTTTCTCGTCTTGGTGGCAGTGAAAATGGAGAACTGTTGGTCTTTGTAGCTGCTTTTCCTGTCAATGGGTAGGGGTAGCATTTGGTAGTCTTCTTACCCGCGTTTCATCTTTTTCATTCCAGAGCCATGAAGTGGTTTCCCCCCTTTAGTGACATCATTTTGAGTTCATACCCTGTTCTCTCTCAGGCTCGGTCCATCCTGGTTTCAGACACAAACATGAACAGCATACTGGTTGTGCTGGTGTTCTCTTTGCTCATGGAAAAGCTGAGGACCTGCCCCCCTAATCTGATGGAAAATCATTGATAGCTACTCTGAGAGGGATTTCCTAGTTGCACACTATATGGGTATTTCATCTGGACCCTCTTTTCCTTGTGAGGCGTTAGAGACACTACAGTTAGGATATAGCACATCCACAGGTGCTGTAGCTCTTACCACTTCCCCTGTCACCAATGAACAAAACAGTCTGGTTTGAGAGTATTTTTGTCCAATCCAAAATAGCTGTTTTGTAACCCTTATTCCCCTTTTGGTGCTTAGAAGGAATTACTTGATCAAATTCTCTCTGGCTATGGAGGAACATGCCTGGCTTGTCCTAGCCTGCCTTTTTAAAGGCAGTGGTGATGCTTGTCCTGCTTCTACACTTCATAAGGGAAGTGCTTCAATACTACATTCAGCACTTGAAGGTGAACTTCGTCAGGCTGTAATGATTTGAGCACATTTGAGGTATCCAAATATTCTTTAAGCAGTTTTCATCTCATTTCACCCATATTTCTACTGGTTCATTTTAATGGCGTTGGGTATCTTGTTGCAATTTGGTTTTTTTAGTGAAGACAAACAAAAAGGACACAACTTTTCTGGCTTCTCTGGGTGAGCTTTTGTTTGCTCATTTTCTAGTTTAAATAACAGACTTTCATTTTCCTTCCTCTTTCTCCAATATTGACAGCATTTCTAACACCTTTTCTTATTTCCTTTTGTGTCCCCCTGCTAGCTGTAATTCATTTTGTGCCTTAGCTTTGCAGCCTTTATCGCTCCATGCTTGATCTGTTTGTTTATACATGTCTTCAGAAATGCCACCTTATTTCCATTTGTTGTACAATTCCTTCCTGATTTTCAGCCCAGCCGCACAGGTCTGCTTCTATCAAGTCTTATTCTGAATTCATTTGTATCTGAGGTGCTTGCAGATCTATTCTCTTTAATTTGTTCTTGATGTTTGCCATGAGTTACCGTTTATTACCAGATATTTGAATTCCTTTTCTCCCTTTCTGTCTCAGAAAACCTTCTGGGAGGTAGGGGCCTAAACATCTGTGCAGTGTATTTGGCAAGTAGTATATTAATCCCACGGACTGATATGGTTTTTCATGCTAGCATTAAAAAAAAAAAAAAAAAAAAGCTTAAGGGATGCATGGGGCTGTGTATACGTTCAGGAAATATAGCTGCAGGATGCTGAAAATATTAAGGCATCATATTGCAGCAGTGTGGGAGCCCTGCAGAGGGGATGGTGAAACCTTTTCTGACTTCCTTTTATATTATACCTTACTGCTGCTGTATTTGCTCTGCTCAGCTCAGCTGTGCATGGCAGAATGCAGCAAGTTTCTACCAGGAGTTGTCTAGAGATACTTGGGGCACTAAGAGATACCACCAGAGGGCTCAGAAATGTTCCTGCTGCATCTAGCACAGGGTCAGGCTTGCAGGACATAAGGGTATGTGCTCGCCTGGTGTGCAAGAGACGGACCAATGTGCACAAGTCCTGCTCCTTGCACTGCTCCCTTTTGTTGGGTATGCTTTTGAGTCACTCTTGCCCATGAAATGGGCTTAACAAACCCTAGCTCCACGGGGGCTTTTCATGGCACCTGAGAGGTGACCCAGGTGAAAAGCAGGGTTGCTGCTTTGTGGCAGTACAGGGGAGGTACCAAACTGTTGCTTTGCCACTGCTGTAGAAGAAAAAGGGAACAAGAAACAGGTAGAACTTCCTGGTCTCATCTGAAGTTTGGGCTTCATGTTTAGCTGCCCAGTTAGCAGGAGTGAAACAGGATCCCTGGGGATCTGAGGATTCAGAGGAAGCAATGCCAGAGCACATGAGGGAATGTGGAGAGTAATAATGTTTCCTCTGTGCATTCTGTCATGTCTGAGTCCCTTACCTAAGTGTTCTCCATGTCTTGTTAGCAATAACTGAAGCCAAATTAAGGGCCTGTGGTGTAAGCAAAGGCCTCTTTCGTGATTTGTCAACTGCAAACCTGGTTTCTGTGATACTCAAGCACTAGCAGCAATTCTGTACTGGAGCTAGGGATGACACTATTGAGACCTCTTGTACCAACTGAAGTTTCTGGGTGTGGTCTGTACCTCTGCTGCTAAGAGAAGAAAGAAATATTTGGGAAAATTCTTTGAACATTTGCCTTTTAGAGAAGCCAAATGTAAAGGGAAGAAAAAAACCCTGCACTGTGCCGAGAATACTGCAGAGCCACAGCCACTGAGGATAGTTTATGGGAAAGTTGTGAATTTTGCTCTGTAATTGCAACTGGCACTGGAAGAATACTGATGAAGAGCTCCTCTGTTCCTATGGGAAGGGCATGGAAGGAGGGACAATGGTATCTGCAGGAACTAAGCCCACATAGCTGCAGGGGGAATCCAGGGGCTCCCAGCACAGTGTAGGATGCATTTGCCACATAAGGAGCCCTGAGGTGGCCTTCTGGATACTAGGAAGTAGAGATGGGGTTTGGGGCTGCTCCGGAGTGCTGGCTGTGCCCTCTGGATTAAACTGTCCCACAGGAAAAGGCAAGGTCATTCCAGGAAATTGGTGCAGGAAGGAACCCTGGGTCACTTCGCTCCTGGGATAGCAAAGAAATGATTTAACACAGTGCAGGTGTCCGTGACATCCAGTGTCCGATGGTTTGGCGTGATGAGCGTTTTAGTAGTTATGACTTGGGAAGAACATGTGGCTTTTCAGTGGAATGACATCCGTTCAGAATAAACTGTCATTACTGCATCAGGAGGGAGATGCACGCTCTGCTCTTAAATCCGCAGGCTGTAGGGGTATCTGGGACCTGGGATTTTTATTCAGCTCACATCTGTTCAGCATACAGTGCTGTGTTGGGCTGGTGCACGTACGATAGCTGGGGGCATGCCAAGCAAATAGGAGGTCCATGCCACAAAGTGCTGACAGCCCCAACCTGTGAATGATTTAGGCTGTGTTCCCTGACTCTTCTTGAACTCTGGAGTTCTCTTTCCTGGTAGCATCTCCCTCCCCTTTCTGCCCTGGCTGTACAAATGTGCTCAATTAGGGTTAACTCAAACTGAATCAAACTTCATGCCTGAGGTTGGAAATCTTCCCAGTCAACTCACCACAGCCACATAGCATGGTGGGAGACAAGACGAGAGGGGAGATGAATGCTTTTCAGAGAAATGAATCCAAGGAAACTTTGTTCACTTTTATTTCTGCAGGAGATGATCCCCCCAAAGGAGATTTCCCTGTTCAGAAAAAATCCCCGGTGAGTGTTACAGTTGGTTTCCTTTGCTTTTCTTTCTGCTCTGCTTGCTCTAAACGTTGCAAGATCTCTCTGTTCTTTCCTCTGTTGTGCTCTGGCTAGAGACAAACACCCTTTCTTGCAGAGGGTTGAAATAAGCATTAACAACTCAAGGCAAAAATCCCTCCACTAACCTGCTTAAGTTAAGAAAGTGCAGCTTAAAGGGAAAAAACGAATGGTCTGAATGTTTGGGGAAAAGGGTAAAGGTTTTGATTGCTGCCTTTTTCCTGAACCCTACTTTTCTTGTGGGAAAGGACTTCTCTGAAGTGGAGGGGGATGTGCGTGGGAGGAAGGGAGCTGACCTGTGCATGTGCTTAGTTTGATGAAACCCACCAGGGAAGGGTCCCCAGATGCTGCAAAGCAGAAGGATGGACAGGGATTGAAGACAGGCCACTGATGTGTGTTACAGAGCACAGCTGTAGTGCCAGAGCCTCAGGTTTACATCTTTGGCTCTGATTTAAAGCCAGATTCAGGTGAATATTTTATTGCCTTGCAGCTTTTATGTTTGTGCAGGTTTTCAGGCTAATTCTGGTTGAGCGCTTGACCCCTAAAAACTGTACACTGTCCTGACTTCAGGGAGAACAGGGCTTGCATTGCACCTGCTGTGACTTGCAGGACAATATGGTAATACTTGCTTTCAAAGCTCACAGTCATGTCGTTAACAAGCCGACTATTTAACTCACAATTTTAAGTACTGTGCAGACATTAACTATTGGATATCCACAGCTCCTGGAAATATTAATCTTTGTCCATTTTTGCAGCTAGTCAGCAAGAAGGAGAAGTGAAAACAGAGTCTCCTGTAGCTGGCACTTTAAATAACCTTTCTTTTTTCCAAAGATACAGACTATCAACTTCCACAGTATCTTTAAGAACTCCATAATCCTGCAGATCCCAGGTTTACAGTAGTAGCTAAGCACAGCAGACTATCTGTGCGCTCGTGAATCCAGGCTTAGCCTCTTTGCTTTTGCTGAGGCTCTCTGCTGAGCAAGGTCCTCCTTCGCGAAAGCAAGCA
Organism: Leptosomus discolor; assembly: GCF_034619465.1. NCBI lineage: Eukaryota > Metazoa > Chordata > Aves > Leptosomiformes > Leptosomidae > Leptosomus > Leptosomus discolor. The sequence goes on along the minus strand of NC_141395.1, from coordinate 13,246,797 downwards.
AACTGCATCTGGCTCTCCACATGGATGAAAGCTGCCCACTTTTGGATGTCCAGGCAGGCCGCAGGCAGGTCAGTGATACAGCGGAGAGAATACACGAGGGTTTCTGCGTGTGCTGATGGCATCTCATGACATACAAGCCAGATGGAAGTACCCCTGCTTGTAAGTCGTTGCTCTGTATTTGTAAACACTTACTCAGGGTCCTGGCTCAGGCACTTGGGAAGGTCTAGCTGGGAAGTCACCACCTCCTGCTCTCTCTTCAGAGCTTGCCCCTGCTCATCTGTAGGATGTCCCATCCCAGAGCAGGAGTGGCTGAAATGGGTCACTGCCAGGTTTTCTGTCACTGCAGGTTGCAGTGTGGCGTGTGATACCTTAAACCGCTCCAGCTAAATCCAATAGGGTTTGTGCGTCGGGTGCGGAGGGGTGAGTTCAGGCAGCAGGGTTCCCAACACCTGGCCACCTGGGTTTGAACAGTCATGCTCTGCATCTCCATCAAATGTTCTTAAATCTCATGAGTACTCATAGAAAGGTCTGTGAAAGTGAGGGGGGAAAAAAAAAAGATCCCATTTTACTTCCAAGTTCAGAAAACGCTTCCAAGCACCCACAGGAAACATAATTTGCTTCTCATGGCTTTTCTTCTTTACTATGAAAAACTTGTAGAAAGGCATTCTCGGTGTGCGTATGTCTGTGTGTTTGTGCATGTACAGCTTATATATGCCAACATTTCTAGGCTAGTCTAAAAGCAGTAGGCCCCAGTGTGGTTTCCAAGGCAGCCCACTCTGTCTTACAAGCCATATGCTGAGCATGATGGTTTCAGAGTAAATAATAAATGAAATGGATAATTACATATTTACTCTACTAAAGCAAAGAGGCCAAGGATTTCTTATTAAAAAGGCAACCCATAAATATACAGAGAAAAATATATAGTAAAAAGGACAAAAATATTTGTCTTTAGAAATAGTGGTCAAGTAACGGAAAAAGTGGTTTGGGTTTTTTATTTTATTTTATTTTTTTGTGGACAGCCAGTCTCTTCTCTTTTGTTGCTCTTGTATGACATTGAGCAAGACAGCATCATTAAGCTAGACTCTTCTAAACTTGATGCCATTGCTTTGGGAATCCAAATAAGCTCAGGTCTCTTTGTGGTGAAATAAACCTGAATAAACACATCTATTTTGGTATCTGTATTTGCATTTGGGACTCTGGGAAGAAATGCAGGAATTTGTTATTTCCAACACAAAGCAGAGAAATGCATGTGAAGAATTCGTCTCACTTCCATGGCCCATACCATGTGTTTAAAACTGTAAATATAAATGCAGCTTCAATATCCCCCTACATCCCTCACCAAGTGCATGGCCAGCCCCTCTCTCCTACTAATTGTCAGAGGCTGGGCAGTGCTGTGAAAACCTGCTTTCCCTGTTGTGAGGCAGTGGAGCTAAGCAGCTGGAAGCTGCTTAGCTCAGACCGCAGTGGGGTAGCAAGAGGGACGGAGGCCCGCGCAAGGTCATGCCAAGACTCATCTGTTTAAATGCTGTGCATTTCACTTGGAAACTGCTGATTTTAGCTGCAGTAAAGTCAGATTCAGCAAAAGAATGGCCACCCTCAGGCTTGACAGTGTCATTGCTATTTTCTTTAGTTTTGATTAATAAATTGAATTATCCATAGCTATGCCAGCGTTCTTAGAATATGAAACGGATGCCTGCCTGAGGAAGCGCAGGACACAGGGCTGATGCTTTGCTTCAGTGAATGCGATGGCAGAGTTTGGTGCAAGTGAGGTGCACAGATTGAGGGCAGTTGTCACATGGGAGGGAGCAGCTTCACACAGAAGCAGGCAGCAGCTCCCTGGGGTCTATCAACTGCCGAGGCAAGGTCTGGTACAAGAAGAGGGAGCAATTTTGGGGCAGGGTAGATAGCTTTATGTGAAGTGTAGGAGGAAAGGCATCCAAAGGCATTTTTGCACTGCAGCGGAGGTGCAGTAGGACCCTTCCACTGGAGTTTTCTGGAGCTACAAGTATGGTGGGCTGCTGAGAGCCCACGAATCCAGGGTGGGGATCCCACACCCTGGCCAGGGTGATTCACTGGGGAGCCTTAAGCAAATCAAGATAGGTGTGGGGTCCTTCCCTCCTTTGAGCCCAACCCACAGGCCAGTCAAGCAGCAGTGAGTTTTGGACCACGCTTGTCTCCACCACCCAGGCACTGTGAGGATACGTTGCTGGGGTGAAGGCTTTCACGGAGCTGATATGTTCTCGTTTGTCTCCTGCAGAAACTCTGTGGCTCCAACTACCCACTAAGCATTGCCTTCATTGTGGTGAACGAGTTCTGTGAGCGCTTCTCCTACTATGGCATGAGAGGTATGTGGCCTGTGTCTGGGAAGCCACTTTGCCGTCCCTGGGTTTCTATACACTCTGGACTGGTGTTCCAAGGCTGTGCTGTATGTGGTCTCAGCTGTCTTTCAAAGAAAATTGGCATTTTGGGAGGCAGGTATGAACAATGTGCACTACCGTTGATACTACATCTGCTCTGAGCAGAAGCTGTGACTAGAGAGCTGCAAATGCACCTTCCAGTCTAAATTTTTATAAGATTCTCCCTATCAGACCTGGTTTTCCAGTGTGTGATGTCTTTCATAGCTGTGCGCAATCAGTGTGTTTGGGAATTGAATCATACAGGCACCTAATCTGCAAATAGAAAATGTGCATAAACAGAACCACGGGTTACAGTGAGATAAGCTAGAAAATGTATTTTCCAGCTAAACATAAATGTTTATGAGCAAAGAATGCCTGATACTCATATATCTCTTTTTAGCTTTTCCTGTGTTAAAGATTGTGAGAAACAGGTCTGAAAGCACAGGTCTTTCCATAACAGTTCTCATAGCTGCTAGACAAATCAGTGGTTTTCTTGACACTGTGATCCTGCTTGCCTGCAGAGATACATATTAATTATCTGATGTGATTTGCTTGTTTCCTTTTAGCTGTCCTGACGCTATATTTTTTAAGCTTCTTCCACTGGGATGAGAATCTCTCCACCGCTGTGTACCATGCCTTTTCTGCGCTATGTTATTTCACACCTGTCATTGGAGCCATTATGGCAGACTCATGGCTGGGGAAATACAAGTAAGTGAAGACATCTCTCTAATTCAGACAGCATACATCTATACCATGCAGCCTGTGCAAGGGCAATGCTCTGTATGCTCCCAGTTCTGAGCTAGCTCAGAGTGCAGCAAAGACACACTTGTGAAGGTCGGCTCCTCTGTTTGCTTGTGCTGTTCTGTGCTCCTCTTTCACCCAAGGGCCAACAGGCAACAAAGTTGGAACAAATTAAATGTCACAGGGACACTTTTCCTCCACTGCCCTTCCCTACCCACCTTGAGGAAGCTGAGCGGTAATTAACCCTCAGGTTGGCAAGATCCGCTTCTGAGAAGGATTCAAAGATGGTGAGGAAGTGGTGTCATCCTCTCGATCTTGCAGTTTCAGATGAAGTATTACTAACTTTCCTATACTTACTTGTGCTTTCACAGCGTAGAAAATGTGTGAGCACACCCATTTTTATGCCAGAGAGACCTGGGTTCACTCAAATCATCTCTCTCAGCACATAACCAGCCAAACTCTCCCTGAGTAAGTTAGGCAGGCTTCCCTTCCACTGATAAGTTGTTGGGCCATCATCATCTGCCCCAGAGTGGTGGTGAGCAGCTGGATATAGGACTTTCTTTGCTTGGCACTCTTTGTTCCTTATCTGAGGAGTCTTGGCTGTCAGAATGATGAAGTGCAGCCGAATCCTTCTCTCTAAGACTAAGAACATCTGGCAGAAGAGTCTCAACAGGAAAAAAGCAGCTGACATACCCCTTTACAGCAGAAAGTTCTTAAGCAGATATCAATGTTATTTTTTCTTTGTGCTCAATTTTAGTAATTCTCTTGTCCCCTTGAATGAAAAAAATATCAGTGGGGGTTTGCAGATTAATTATTTAAGGTAATCTAGTTCATTGGTATTTGAGGATATCTATCTTGCAGTGTGATGTTGTGAGATGGTAAATCTTTATGCAGCCTTGTGCATTAGGCAGAAGACTTTCCCTGGAATAATCTCTATGACTTAATGGGAGGTGGCTTTTGCTGTAGTAGCTGGACCTCAGCCAATACCAAGGACAGGAAAACAGATTAGAGAGGCTTTTAGGAATGATCTGATGTGGCTCTAAATTAGCTGTTACAACCAGGGTTTGGATGTGTCAAGGACTGCTTCCATACTCAAAGCTCATAGGGCTTCTTCCAGTGCCTCTGTCCTAACAAGTCCTTCCATTCCCTCTGTGTGTGTCTAGTCTGCACATAAACACATAGACATCTCTTAATCCTGAAGGTGATGAAGGAATAGAATACACTTAAGAGCCTGATCCTCCTGATCAGATTTCTTTTCCCTCACCAAGACATGGGAGGCAGATAGGTGAGCTCAGTCCTTCGGAGGTACTTGGGATCTAAAACAGATTTGTAATGGGGAAATTGCACTCCTAATTTGGACATGTTAAGAGGTTGAATGTAGGCAACAGTCCCTATAGATGCCTTCCAGCTAAGGGATTCACTTGGGCTCATGTTACAAAATGCCAGTTATTAGTAATCTGGAAACTGAGTCAGACCTAACAGTACTCTTCTATATGCAGCTTTCCATGCATGGCAAGACTGGACTATTTTTAGTTTATTCTGCTCAGCAACTTCTGCAAAGGAAGCAGGGGCTATCCCTCCTTAATCGGGACCTATTTGCCTATCTCTTTCTTCCAGTGCACTCGGTGTTGACACAAAAGAGTTATAGCTGCCTGCTATACCACTGGTATGAGCAAAGCAGTTCCTTGTGTGTCTGTCAAGTAGACCTGCCGTATCAGGAAGCACAGGCACACTCTGTTTTCAGATTGTACGTCACCCAGAACCTTCAGTCACTGCTATTTGCTTTCCTCACAGGACCATCATCTACCTCTCCATTGTGTATGTGGTTGGCCACCTGATAAAGTCAGTCGGTGCAATTCCATCCCTAGGCAACCAGGCGGTTCACGTGTAAGTAGCTGTTGAAGCCGCAGCACTGTAGTAGTTTGTGATGGTAGTTGGTTTACCCAGTACCATCATCTGTTTCACCTCCATGTTTGGGGGCTGTGCATGGGTTGCTTTTATCAGGGAAGGGTTTGGGATATATGAGTAAGAACAGAAGGGCGGATCTAGAGTGAATGCACCAGAAGGAGTTGGAAACCACCAGAGAGAATCTAAGCCCTTTGAGATAGGGACCTCTGATCACCCCTCTCTGCTATACCATGCTACTGGAGTTTGGTCTCGTCCATCCAACTGGCTGCACCAGGCTCACTCCTCCCTCATTTCCTCCTCAGCATAACTGCCCAGCCTAACCAGGTTCCCCTGCGTGCATGGGGACATGAAACCAAAGACACATTTTTTGATGTGACGGAGGAAGGGTATGTCTCTTCCATAGGGTACAGCCCTTCTTGCCCTCTAGATTCTGAAGTGATAGGTTTGTCAGAGTAGTTCCCCAGCTGGCACCTCTGAAACCACCTAAGTGGTCACAGCTCTAAAAATATGCACATGCAGGCAGGAGAACATCTCTTTTACAGAACAGTTTACTTTTGTCCCAGACCTGGCTAGTCCTGACATTCCTGTTCCCTGCAGAGGTAATCTGTGAGGCCAACCATAGTATTTTGAAGAGCATGGGGAGCTAGAAATCACCCAAGAATAAGCCTAATTCAAACAGTTTGTCTGCGCTTACCCAGGCTGTAAGGGTACAGGAAAAGGCTTTTTTTTTTTGCTTTTTTTGTTTTTCTCTCTCAATTGATCTCTGCAATCTTTTTTTCTCATATGAGTGAAAAATAATCCCACAGATCTTTGATCTCTAGTATGTCCATTTGGCCTCAGAACACCAAGAAACTGACAAAAGCAGTTTGGTTAATTGACTGGTACTGAATGCAGAAATGAGGATAATTAATTTGTTTTTCGCACTTAGCTGGCTCATCATCACTACCCATGTGCAAAAGACATACCAGAGAAATCATGGTTGGGTGACACTAAGATGCTCTCATAAGCACTGGAAAGGTTTTGCAATGGTGATATTTTTGTTCTTGCATGAAGGATCCTGTCTATGGTTGGTCTGTTTTTGATCGCCCTTGGAACGGGAGGTATCAAGCCCTGTGTCTCTGCATTTGGTGGGGACCAGTTTGAAGAGGAACATGTAAGATTTCTTTTCTTTCCTAAAATCTGCAGTGTCTGCTTGCTTATGAGGATGTTTGTGATCAAATCCTGTTGTACTAGACTAAGGGCCAGTTTGCTAGGAAAAGATGTAGTGAGATGTGAGTAGAATGGTTTGCATAAAACTTGAGAGAATCTGGATGCTTCAGGAAAGGAAAATGACAGCAGAACAGGACTGATATCGGGAAGGTTAGGTCATAATTGTATCAAATCATCTAAATGTTAATTGGACATCAGGGTAGTTGGAAAATCCTGTATCATATATCATGGAACTGTAGCCATTTCTGAACCAGCATAACAGGGATGATTGCAATGCACTGCAATGGAATTCAGCAAATGAAAGAGAAAATTGTATCACCAGCCAATGCTTCCTTGGGAATTTTCCTTCAAATCAGTCATAATCTGTGTCTTAGATGTTGTTCACAAAGAACTGTAGGGAATTCCAGTCTTTCGAAAGTAGTGCTGGTACCAAATCTACCCAGAATTTTTTCTAGATATTCCAGAATGGAAAGTTTTGAAGAGTTGGGAAGATCTTTCTTTTTAGCTCTGTTTGTGCTCTGCATCCTGTGAATTATAGTCCAGTTGCTTTGTGCCCTCATTCTCTATCATGAGTGCTTAGCCCCTTGCCTGCACTAATCTCAAACTCCCATTATGCAGCACAGTGGCTCAACCAGGGATAAGGTAGTGCTTAAAGAAGCGAAGCAGGTCAGGAAGTACTAATCCTCAGGCAAAATGCATAATTTCAAATTGACCTGAAATTAAACACTTAGATTTATGTAGACATAGACATATAAATAAAACATACAAATAAATGTTTCAATTTTCTCTATGGCAGTATTCAAATCAGCAACTTCTGTGCGTGGCATAAGTCCTCAAATATGTAGAAGGCCACTGCTACAAGAAAGAAAATAAGTGTTGGGGTCTGTGATAAGTAGGTTTAAATTCAAGGAGGATTATTTAGAACTGACAGTAGGAAAAAATTTCCAGAAATAGCTCTAGAGAAATACTGTAAAATATTAGGATCTTTGGGAGATGGAAATTCCTATCAATGGAGGCATTGAAGAAGGACATTAGACTAACGGTCTGTCAGGAAAGGCACTGGTAGAGTTGGACAAGGGATGGCCCCTTGGCCTTGGACAAGGGATGGGAGCCCCATAGGGCAGTTTCCTGTTTGTCTTTTGCAATGCTCCAGCACATAGTCAGCATTTAACAAATTAATAATACAGACTAGAATGTTTATTTTAAATTTTTGGGAAGACTTGTGCTTTCTGCACATGAACTATGTGATGCTGAAGTGATGGAGCTTATGGTTATTAAGGAGTAACAAAATACAGGCTATTTCCTGGTCACTTGTTCAAAGCAGATCCTTCTGCAGGTGTGTCCATCCTGTGCTGTCAGTTGGACCCAGTGCTTAGAGGGCCCTGCAGAGGAGGAAGCAGCAATTATCTGGTGGTCACCAGCCTCCCCACTTGGCACAACTCTGACCAAAAGCAGTTGACAGTACGGCGTGTGTGTTCTTGGAATACACTTTGTGCATACTAGTATGTGGGTATCCCAGCTTGCAGTGCCATTAGTGTCCCAAAAGGATTCTGACAGGTGTTACAGCAGCATTTTCAGAAGTGCTACTTCTATGAATATTAATGATTAATAATGTTTATCCAGCATCTTTCAATTACCACCTAATTACAGTATGATAATATGTACCACTTATCTTCAGAGTGTTTTATAGACTTCAGCTAATGAATCTCAGCATCCCAGTCAGGCACATACATATTATTATCCCAAACTTACAACCACAACTGAGTTACAGAGAAAAACCTGAATTGACTGTGGTTGTGTGGGCTTGTGCCCATTCTCCAGCATTCAGACTACACCTCTCCAACAAATTTATCAAATACTAAGGCTCAAACATTCATCTGTGTGTTGCCTTCAAGAAAAACTAATTTAGAGAAAGAAAACTGCAAAAAGCCTTCTGATAAGGACAATGAGTTCTGCTCTATTCATTCTCTTCAGAATAGAAAGTTTTATATTTTACCATTTTGAAATGACTTGGCCTTTCAGAAGAAAAAAAAGGTTTTATGCTATGTAATAGGAAATTTAAGTCTTCAAAATTAGAATGAGAAATTTTGATTTTGTAAGGCATGAAAGGTTTGAGACCAACCAGAATATTTCTCCCTTCTGAGTGGTGTTTGAGAGGACTTATGTTTTTCGTCTTCCACTCCAGGTAGCATGAAATAAGTTTTGAAAATGCCCAATGAAATGAAGCATTTTATTCCCCTTAGTTTTCAGGACACCAATAAACTTCAGCAGAGCGCTTAAGTGCACAGGCTTAGTTGTTCCATCTGGAAACCAGGGATGTGGTAGTTCTGTACTCAAAGCGAATAAATTTCCCCTCCTATTCCCACGTAGAGACAAATTTATGCTTTGAGGTAAATGCACACCATCAGTCTGGTTTTCTTTTAAATACTTTATGTGTGTAATAGTCTTGGATCTGCCACTTTGAGAACAGTACTACTACAGTGATGGAGACTGATTCAGCAGGAGGTCAGATACGGGAAGTGGATTTGTCTGCAGGAGATTTCCAAGCATCTTTGTCTATGGGATTAGGAGACCAAGCTAAAAATGCCTGAACAAAATTATATTTACGATATGTTCTATAAATGTGAAGGCCGCTGTGCATATTAATTAAGGGCTAAAGCTGCTTTCAAACAGTGTGATATGGTGTTTAAGGTACTAAATAGATTTCTCTTTGTTTCTTTATTTTCTGGTTGCCAAGGAGATCAGGATTATCATGTACGATACCTTTTCTGAAATTAGCTAATCCAAATCATGCTGCTAACATACGTCTGCTCCAAAGATTAAGAAAATAGGGATGGAATTTTTTTTCCAATCAGTGTAATTTGCAAGCTGCTGGGTCATTATTTTTGTACTCTCTTCTGCTTTTCTCTGACCATTTTTTTTCCATCACTGAAATCTGAAAATGTGTGAAATAAGATGCTCCATATTCTTTATGCATCACTACCCTCTTCTCTTACCAGCACGTTTCCTTTGGGTAGTTGTTGTGCTAGACTTTTACATGTTGAAAGCTGCATGCCTGGGTTTTTCTCAGCTCTCAGAAATTCTGAGTTGCTCAGATACAAAGAGTTAGAGATACAGCATGAGAATTTGACTAGAAGAGGGCAGGACTGTGAGGACTTTACTGCACCACCCATGTCAAGCCATGGTGGGCTATTCTGGGAGTGGGAGAGGTTGCTGAGGCTGCTCATTTATCTAGATTTCCTTACGGCAAATAGTCAGAAAGGTAGAATGAAGAAGAAAATATACTTTTAGTAGCTTAGCAGTAGAAAGTTCCAGGTAATCGAAAACACTGGTAGGGATGGAAATGGAGTATAAAAGATCGTGAGATCCAGTGCTGTTTGCTGTTAACCGTGGGAACATGCTACAGAGATGATTATTATAAGGTTTACAAATCCTTTAATCCAGGATAAATCGCTTACAATTAATGTATGGATTGCCTGGGACACGCAAGGAAATAAAATTGCGGAAAAGCGAAAAGCTCGAGTTGATGAGGTCTTCATAACTGTGCTGGGGCAAGGCAAAAAGCCCCTAATCCAAGTGAGTGGACTCTCAGACTCCTTGGTGGGCGGCGGTGGGAGGTGATGGTGCTCTCACACTCACCTTCCCAATATCTGCTTGATACAAGGACATAAATAAAAGTCCTCCCACCTGCCTACCTCCCCTGCAGTAATCCCCTGTGATAAGAGGCTTCTTGCCATATGAAGTAGCAATATTTCCTGTTGGCTGCACCATCAGTCACAGGAAGTTTTGTTGCATTTTTGGATCCCAGGCTTCATTCCTTAAGAGCTGTCCTCTTAGCTGCCTGCAATTCTTCAGATTTTTTCCTGTTTTCTAGCCTTGTGAATATTGTTGTCTCAGGGAGGAGAAGGAAGCAGGGCATAATAGAAAGGGAGGGGACAGAAATAGTCCCCTGAGGAGCTTCCTCACACTCAGCTAAGTTAAAGCTTCACATTTAAATGAAGCTCAGATCATAGAGATGTGGCTCAAGGTGCCCTAAGGAGCTCTCTGCCAGGCACCAAGCCACGTCTCAAGCAATTTGCCCACTACCTTTACAGGACGTGGTGACAGCTGAGTGTGAAGCCTAGATGCATATGGAATATACTGGGCTGTCCTGAAATGTTAGTTTCACCAACTCAGGTGTCCCTCAGCTGGTGATACAGATGACCGTGGGGTAGGTCGGGTAGCCTGCTCTCCTTTCTCCGCTCTGCTGGCCCACCCAGGCACAGGAAGGAGGTTTAGCACTGTGTACGTGCATGCGACTGTGCATGTATGTCTGCCCCACAAGCAAGGAGAGACTGCTCTCGGTTGAATGCTCACACATTACTCGTGCAAAAAGGACAAAACTCTGGTACAAGTTCTTGATTCCTTGCAAATTATGAATTATGCAGGAAGAAAGAAGATCAACAGGAATCCTTTGAATGAACTATGATATGTTGCAATATCAGTTAAATTCTGAACTCTTTCTGTTAGAGTTCATCCCTCCATCAGGCTCTTGAATTTGCTCCAGTAGATTTAATTTACCCTATCAGTTTGAGGTTGACTGTTCTCAGCTTGGTGATCTCCTGTCTGATGTGTACCTCTCATTTGCTGGCACTCTCATGAATGCTGTCATTACCATCTCCTCAAAATACACAGGTTTCTTTTTCTGATTCTACACAGGAGAAGAGGAAAAAAAAAAAAAAAACAAAAAAAAACCCCACAGCTCAGACATGGGAAGAAATGATGAGCTTGTCAAGCCATGCCAAATTGGATTGAATTAGGTGACGGAGGATCTGAATCATGCTACTTGTTCTGAATAAGTAAATGCTCTCCCCTCCTTCCAGTCTCACAACACTCCTGAAGCAGTGGCTTTTCCTCTGCAATGCCAAAAAGTCCCAAAGTGCTTCTCAAGTAATGTGAGCTGATTTGTGTGAGCATTTCCCATCACCTGAATACAAGCTTGTTTGCTTAACATTTTATGTACTGTGTGTCAATATTTACCCAGCCTTCCTAACAAGAGAATTGATAGTGTTCAATTTGCAAGCCCAATGCTGTGCGTTAGCCGTGACATTGATATTGTCTTCTCTTGTTTTAGACCTCGGAGAGAAGCAAGTTTTTTTCCATCTTCTATTTATCCATTAATGCTGGAAGCTTGATCTCCACATTTGTAACTCCTGTATTAAGAGGTCAGTGTTGATTTAGAATGAGACAATAAATTAGCTGCCCTCTGACTACTTTGCTGTGCATAGTTAGGCTCTTATGACAACTGAATGGCAGAAATTACGGTATCTGTGGAGTGGCCAGTGTATTGCATTTATGCCTTGTTAATCCTGCCGTAGCAGCGTAACAGATTTATAGTACTAGCAGACAAGTCACAGAAACTATATTCCTGGTTGTATTTCAAAGCCAGCCTGAACTGTAGAATTAAAGTATGAAAGGTGGAAGGACCTATATGGCCATCTAATCCTCCCCATTGCCAGTGAAGGATTATTCTCCCGTCTTGCCTGCAGGTAGCCTGTGGATGGGAACTGATTTCTGCTGTCCTGTGCAGGTGGCAGGGCCGAAAAACTTACCAGGGCTGGTTTTGAAGTCCGACCTTCTCCCTCCCACAGGGTGCTGCTGACTTCTGGAGGGCTCTGTCTGCATGAGTCTGCTTGCAAGAATGCAGCCCTGAGCAGCTAGCCTTGAAGACAAAGCACAGGCCTATGCCCCACTTAAGACCTACTTTACATTCTAGCCGGCTTGCACAACCCCTTTTAGTCCCCGAGTCTTGCTGCGCTTACTGCATTGTACTGCAGCGCCTAGAAGCCAAGGGGATTGGCACGCTCTAAATACAGACACAGAGACAGGCCATAGGCGATGGGGACAGGGACAGGGACAAGGTAGCCTTCACGCTTAGTAGCAATTTCATTCATTCTGTCCTGTGGCCTCTAGGAAGCTTTCTTCGTTCAGAATGGTTATTTTAACAGGCCGTTCATTTCACAAGGCTGTGGGCAATTGTGCTTGTCTCATATTTACACCAGGTGTACAGGCAAAGACAAATGCTTTTGCTCTTCCTCTCGCTGGTGCCCCAGATCAGCATTCTGTTGGGAAGGGGCTTTTGCTCAATGTAGTTAGTGGGCAGTTGAAAATCCCGTCCCCTTTGAACATCAAAACCTGTGCCAGTGTAGACTAGCAATAAAGTAGTTGCAACATGGAAATGAGGTGGAGAGGATGGGGAAAATCTAAAATTTTTGCTAAGTGTGAAAGCTTTTCTTGGAAGAACAAGAAATGCATTTCATAGACATTTGGCAGAAATGTGGAATATATACTCTTAGATGGAGAAGTCCTACTTGTTTTGCATGTCAAAAGTTCAGTGTGCCCATAATGTCTTGCTGCCGGCTTTGTTGGATTTCAGCTAATTTGCTGAAAATAAGTAAATAAATGCTATGCACACACACAGCTATGCAGCTTGACCGTGACTGCTCAGGGACAACAAACAGGAACAACTGAAAGCTTCATGGGTTGGTTTCCTGTTAACTATGTTGGCTTATTTTAGCCATTTTGTTATTATGCCATGTAAGAATGCAATAATTTGTAGCCACTGGCATACAAACACAGACCCCACTGCTGGCTTGCTGTTTGCAACTGGACCTCTAAATTCACTTAGTGCGAGAATTGTCGTGGTCCAAGACACACAGGGTTTCAGTGAACCATATCTCAGATCGATCAAAACTGTCCTGTAACAAACCTGGCTTCCTGATGGGTTATTGCAAGGCCTCACATTTGGAGCAGGATGCCTCTAGTGAGATTGGGAAGGTGGTGAGAACGGGAACTGGAGTTTTAAGATTAATTCTGTGCTCCAACTTATATAGTAGGGGTATTGGCTTCCACTTCATCCACTGTAGGTAGCTATGAAATCAGATTCCGGTTTTTGGCTCAATAACTCATGCAGCTGGTGCAAATAGTGTGGAAACACAGTACTGGATATTTAGATCTAGGCAAATACAGAATGGCTTCAGGTTATTTTAAATGTTGTGGGTTTTTTCCCGATTACAGCTCCTACTACTTATTTCTGCCTGTTTGTCTGCCCCCTCCCTTCTACCATTCTCATCAATATCCCATTATCAGTTGCTTTTGCTGGCAGACACTAACCCTGCTTCCAAATTGTCTTCATCAAGGGAGGACAACTGTTTCAAGTAGATTCAATTCACAGTGTCAAGCACCAGCAAAGAAGATTTAAAGCCAGGAGAAGTGACTGATTTAGGGGAAGAAATCAAAGGCTCCGGCAACATAAGTCTGACTGTAATGAGGCGCTTTTATTTCTGACTTCTTTTTCAGGGGATGTGAAATGTTTTGGAGAGGATTGTTATGCACTGGCTTTTGGTGTCCCAGCAGCACTGATGGTGTTGGCACTTGGTAAGTGGAAACAATAATGCTTGTAATAGGAGTTACCATTTTTCAGTCCATGGATAGATGAGAGAATGCACATATTCACTAGCTCTGGTTGGATACTGTGATGGGAAACTCAAGGGTTCAAGGTCATCCAACAGTTCCATAGTTCAGAACAGCAAGAAAAATCACTAATTCACTTAGTGGTGGGCAGACCATGGTTTTACTGCAATCCTTAATCATGATGCTGATGAGAGAGTCATCTGGTGAATGTTTCACAATACAGTGGCTTTGCTCTATAAAGCAAAGGTAAGCACCAAAATGATTCTTCTGATGGTTTGCAGCTTTGCCTATGAGCAGGCTTGGCCTTTGAACTGCAATCTGAGCAGTCCTTAGAGTTCCCCATCTTACAGAAGAGAAGCTTAGCATGCCACTTCTAACCTTTCCACAGGCTCTGTGCAGCTCGAGGGCATCTTTAATAGCTCAGACTTTTTCTTCAGAATCTACACACCACAGAAATCACAGAAGGAGCTGAAAGAGATGTTACTTTATTCTGAGCTGTCTCGCTTTGCTTGGCTGAAGTAATTCCCACAATTACTGTGGACAACTTATTATTATGTTGCAATAAAAAGCCCTTATTGTCCAAGTGTCAGGAGGCAGCCACAATCACCCTGCTTCCCAAAGCTTGCGTCTTAGCCCCATTAATGTACTTGTCAAGACGACTTCTTCAACCCTTATAAAATACTCGGCAATTTCCACATTCTTACTGTTACTCCTTGGTAGCCAATACAGAGGACACCCCGTTAGCTTTAGTTTCACAGTTGCAAGCTGCTGAGGGGAGCAGTCCCCTTATTACACTGCATTTGAGAGGTTTTGACACAGCATGAAGTGTCAGCTTGTTAGATTAATTGAGAGACCAAGCAATTATATGATTTCACCACAGCATCTGTGATTTGAAAAGTTCGTCCCCCAGAGAATGTGAATGTTGCGCTCTCCTCTCCTCTCCTCTCAAAACTTCCATCAGAGAGAAGAATCAGGACACTGGAGAAATGTCATCAGGCTGCAGATAACGTTACAGGAATTATTTTCAAAAAAGTGCATGGTCACAGGCCTGAGAAGCTTCTCTTTTCCCCTGTGGCCTGTTCCTATCAGTTTAAGGCAGCACAGGCTCCTCTGTGCACCATTGTGTGATGAATGTTTCTAGCAGAGTAGTAGTTGCCCAGGGGAAAATGGACGTGTAAATATTGCAGTTTCGGTGAGGGCATCAATCGAAATGTGTTTTTAGCTAGTATCCTGCTGCCAGGTTCCATGGCTTGCCCGGCAAAGCAGCTCTGTGTTCTTTTGTAACATGCTAAAATGGGCTTGGAAGTGATATATTTGACTATGTGAGCAGCATGCAGAACAGGAGAAAACACCCTTTCAGCTCTGACTGGCACTCTCCCTGTGATGATGGAAAGCAAGGATAGGTTTAGAGACAGAATGGAAATCTTACAGAGCAGGATTTTTCTGGGCTGCTTCAGTTTTTGAAAGATGGAGGAAAATTGATACTATTTAATTCCAAATGCCAAATCTAATGCAGGAACCTCAGCTCCCAAAGGAGTCAATGGCATCTCCAGAAAGTATTTCAGCAAACCTAGTGAATCACCTTTTATAGGTACCAGTAGGTCCACAGGGAGATGCTAAAAATTAGGTAGCACAACTACCTACTTTGGGTGATTTTGCACAAGTGTCTTTCAGTGTGTCTCACCTAAACTGGCTTCGGAGGTCTCTCTGGCAGTTCTGCAAGTCAAAACTGGATGTGAAAGGTATTCGTAGTCAGAAAAGAGAAATGTTGAGTTCCTTGAAGTGTCCCAGGCCTCCTGTGTTAGGACAGAGGTGCCTGCTCTTCTGCACTGGCTGTGGACTGACCCAGACAATTGGGTTAGTTTAAAAAGTTGAAGTTGGTCTGTTATATGGATTTCATGCTCTGCTTTTATTGTGCTTCTCCCTGGTAACGTCTTTGGAATTGCAATGTGCTCAGAGGCTCTCAAAGAGCAGGACAAATGGTATGTAATCGGACAGCCCCAACTCTGACAGGATTTTGAAGCCTTGGTCCGATATTCTTTGTGCTTTGAGGGAGAAAACAAAGACAAAACAGTATCTTAAATTGCGTATCCCTTCCTGGAAACCATAAATGGAGGTAATTTCTTTTAACACCGGTGTGTGATGCAGTGACCTTCGTGGCAGCTTCCATTGCAATGTGTGTGAGATGCAAGTACACAGAGCCTGCGCTGGATCTGGATTAATCCTCACACGGTTGCAATGAGTCAGGGCTTTCCAACATTGGGTGCAGCAATTCAATGTGGATTGTATTTTAAGTTTAGCCTACAAAAAGCATAGATGGAGGGAATTTGATTTGCAGATTTTGATTTGCAGCATGAATCATATGTGGAGGTGTCTGTTGTACTGGAGCAGGTCATGAGAAGATGATGGTGACTTCCTAGGGATCATGCTGCCTCTTACAGGATGTTGCATTTTCTTCCATCTGAAGGCATTGAGTCTTGTATATTTATTTTGTTAAAAGTGCAATCCTGTAAGCCCCAAGGGCAGAGGATTTCTGTTGAATACAGGGGTGGGGGATCCAGTGTAGGACTGAGTCTCAGTCATGTGAATCCCCATTTGGATTATAATATTTTTCAGTTGTGTTCATTGCTGGAAGTGGACTGTACAGAAAAACACCACCACAAGGAAATGTCTTACTGGAAGTGTGCAAATGCATCTGCGTAAGTGTGAGCCGTTCTTTTTCGTGTGCGACTCTAAGGTTGCAGGTCAGAAAAGTGCAAAGGGAAAGGGGAGGTGGCATTTGGAGCTCTTCTGTACGCTGCTCCTGGATATCTTGCTGATGAGCTGTAAGAAATAAGAAACACATTTAGGTCCTAGTTTATTCTTTCAACATTTCAATTGTTTTTCCTTAGGTCCATGAACTGTTCAGTTGATGTCAGTAGATCCACTAGTGGCAGATGCTGGTGGAGACTGAACTGAAAGAAAAATTCAGAAACTCACAGAGTATCAGATATATGACTCAATTTTTTTGAGCTGAATAATTTTACTGAAGTTTATCAGTTCAGCAGATAGTAATAGTATACATTCATTTTATGGACATTCAGCATGTTCATGTAAATGCAAGAGTCACCTGCTGAAGCATTATAGCCTTATCAATTTTTTTTCATAGTCTGTGAGCTGATATAGTATATATTTTTCATATAGTATGATATGAAATATAGTATGATAAATTTTTGATATAGTATGTGAAACAATACTCTCTTATTATTAGGTGGATAATAATGTTTCTTTTTCAGGAAGCTGTCATTAACAGCAGATTTTTTTCGTTTTACCTAGGTCAATCCTAGTGACAGATTTACCTTGGGGAAACAGGACAGATCTTAAAGACAGGATTTCTAAGTGAGGTCTGCCATTCTTTTTGCCAGTGCCTGTGTTCAGTGACTGGAGCATACAGCATAAACAAACAAGTTACAAATTCAGTGTCACTGATTTCTCGTCCAGTGAGAAACCAACTTGATAGCTGGTCTAGGAGTGAATGAGGCATGGGCTGCACCAGGAATATGGAAAGAAAGGTCTACAGAACAAGAAGGGAGTGAGAGTTCTGGTTTTAACATTGCTTTGGATTCCTCCCCAGCACAGTGATCAGTTCGACAGGTGCTTTTTGGAAGAGAACTGAGGAAATGATGTTAAAAGCTTTATCATGTAGTGTGCTTTAAATCAAGCATGAAACAGTCTTTGGGGGCTAGTGTCAGATTTGTCTCTGAAAGACAAGCCCATGAGGTAGTTCATTCCCACAACATACCTTTAGTCAACCAATGTCACAGAAACTTCCCTACAGAGAATTGGTCATAAAGCATCTAATTCAAGATTTTGGAAGTGTCCAGTGAAATTGCCACAGTTTTCTGGTGCTGCTTGCATTTGGGGATGGGGACAGTGGCCTTGAGTTGGGAACATGTCAAGGGCAGGTATGCCACAAGGGAGTTACTCACATGTTTTTCTCCCTAGTTTGCTATTAAAAACCGGCTGAAAAATCGCTCCCGTCAGATTCCAAAGAGAGATCATTGGCTGGACTGGGCGTCAGAAAAATACTCGGTAAATGATGCTCTGCCTGGCAGGTTTGGAGGGGGAAGTGGGGAGACAGACAGGGGAGACAGTAGGACTGGCCTGGCCACATCACTCCTCACACGCACTGGGCTCTCAGTTGTCCTGTCCCTTTCCACATCTGTACTCTCCTGACCCTTAATGGACAGTTTAGGTGCTGCACTGAAATGCAGAAATGCAAATAGGTCCAATATCACAAATCAAGACAATGAATAACTGCCACGAGGAAAGAAATAGGGGCTCTCATGCTTTGTGGCTTGAATCACCTGTTGGCTTTTCAGCCCCATCTTACCTTTTTGCCTGTTCCCTTTATAGAAACAGCTGATTGGGGAGGTTAAAATGGTGACACGCGTTCTCTTCCTCTTCATACCGCTGCCAATGTTCTGGGCCCTGTTTGATCAGCAGGTACAGTACAGTGTGTTGCAGGTCTGCCTGTTGGCCTCGGTTTGCACCCTTGTCCTTCCAGAGTAACACCAAAGCATCCTGGGGACATGGAGCACCACGTTCCTACCAGGTGTCCAGGGGCTTGCTAAGGCAGTACCCACCATCACTGCTGGCCGTCCCTTCGCAGTCGTGCCAGCTGTCTGGCACAGGAGGATGAGAAGGAAGAATGTGCCTGCCTCCTGGCAGGTGTTGCAGGGAAGGAAGGAATAGATGGGAAATCAGGCCTCCAGAACTGCCACCTTCTCTGTTTTCTAGTCCCATAGGACATCTTGAAGGCTTCACAGCTGTCTGTTTTCTCCTTAGGGATCCAGGTGGACTTTGCAAGCCACAAAAATGAACGCTGATTTTGTAAGTACTTAATATCACCAGGGCTGGTAAGGCTAGTGGTAACATCACTATTCTTGCTTTTTAACCGGAGTCTCACAGTACTAAGAGCATCTACTTGATGAGTCTGGGTGAGTTGTGCTTTTGATGATTAGAAGTGAGAGGCTCTGTGCAGCCATGTTGTACTCATCACAGCACATCTCGGGAAGGAGCGAGGGCTGGGGAGTCATCGGCAGCCTGCAAGGTCAGGAGTTCTGACCTACTGGCAACTGGTCACTCTGTGACCTTGAGCAGGTAGGGTTTCCAGCCTGCTACCCTCGCTGAAGACAGAGAAATCAGGGAAATTTCACACAGCCCTTGTAAGGTGTAACTAGGGCTATTGTAGTTGTGTATTTCTGCTCTGGCTCACTTGGTGACACATTAATGAAGCCTCTCAAAACCAGAAGGAATCTTGTGTATAGGGTAGAGATGTGATGAGGATTAATTAGTTAGCAGCCATGAAGATCTTCAAAGATGTGAATGGCAAATGGTGCAGGGTGCAGTGGCAGAAAAATGTGGATCAGCTATCAGCCTAAAGATGCCACCATACAGTGCTGGTTTCCAGACATATATGTTTTAACAGGCCATCTAGATCTTACCTGTGGATGCACTTGTCAGAATTTAGGATTGTAAATGCCCATTCTCCAGCTTAAAATTGACTTAAAGCCCAAAATTTGAGCCTACTATGTCTCTCCTGTTAAAAATTGGGCTCTCAGCATGTGATAGTCATTAGGCTTAATTAATTCAATTGAGGCGTGATAAAGACTACACCTTGGATAATTTTTATCCACCTCAGACAAAACAGTGAAAGTTCATGCAGTCTTTGTAATGAGTATCTAAAAACTTTGGTTTCGGCTGTTTTGCTCACATGCACTTTGTGATCCATTAGCAGAAGATCTAAGAATCTCCAGCTGTCACTTATTAAACTCTCCCTGGTGGAGAAAGACATATTCAGGGCTTTTTTGTCACACCAACTTGGATAGATTTTCGGCTTCTGTTTCTGCCTCATCTGCTCTCCACTGGTGAGTTATCCTAACTCACGAAGGTGAGAATTAACTGCTACATTGGAGTGATCCCACCATTAGGCTTGTTGGAGTTCATGTTTGTAAGCTTTTCCCTTCTGCAGACAAAGGGCTGAGCTACGAAGTCCAGAGTCAAACAAGGAATGATTTATTGGGAGATGAAATACTTACAGGCTTATTTCCTAATAGCACATTTGTATAGTGTGCAGAAAGTAGCAGGAGGAGATATTTGCCTGACATTTTTAATTGTAAGACTCCTTTGCTGTGCCCAGTGGTTTCCACTCTTCCAGGAGGCAGCTGCCAGCAGAGACAGGCAACCGTTCTAGAGTCAGCTCAGGACAAGCTTGGCAGACAGGAGACAAACCCCCATAGCCCTTTCTTGGAAAGATACTATTTCCATCTTAATTTTTCCTCTTATTCTCTTAATCTTTATCTCAAATGAAAAATATTGCGTGGAGTTCAGACAAAAAACAGCCCCTCCCTGGAGACAGCTTGTTGGTCCCTTTTGGGGACTGGGGTCCCTCCATCCATCCCTGTTGCCCTTGCCCAGTTGTGGGGCTGAGTACAGTGATGCAAGGGCAAGACACCTCTTACAGCCTTGAGGTCTCTTGGCTCAAACGAAGAAGTCACAGTTGACCAAAGCCCATTAGGTGCCATCAGCAGATGGAGGGAAGAAAGAGGTGTTTATGCAGCCATCTGGCTCAGGGATGGTCTTTTGTTACCCTTTTGGGGTTCTTGGGAGAAATGCCAAGAGAGCTCAGAGGGTCCTGAACTTGAGAGCACTCACTAGTAGGATTTGGGCTTTTTCCATTACAGAAGCAGGGAGGGAGGAAGGTCTAAGCCCAAATCCCACCCTGGACACTAACATGCTCATTCCTCCCCACTCACCTAGTTCATGGCTCAGCCATTCTGAAGGATGGGTCTCAGTACCTGTCGTAGGCTGTGTCCCAGCTGCCATATATAAAAGACCGAGCGTAGCTTCCTTCTGCAAAACGATTCTCATCAAACACTGTGTCCTTAGATGACAAGTGTCAAACGCACAATGTCAGCTGCTAAAGCCAACATAAAGCATTTGAGGAAATCACCTTTGCTGCTAAGGCCTCTACTGGACCGGCTGCTTATTTGCCATATGCACTGTTATATTATGGTGTTTATGAATCACTTGGAATATCTTTTTGTTTCAGGGAATATATGTGCTTCAGCCTGACCAAATGCAGGTAAAAGATACTATAGGGTTGGAAATGGTGGGAAATAACCCTTAGAAATGTATTTTATTTTTCTCTCATTTTTATTTTTCTCATGGGACCAGTGGCCTTTCTCTGCCCCTTTTGGAGGTAGTAGCAGTGCTCCTGCTGACTGCTGTGGTGTGGACTCTGCCTTATTGCTCACTATCTGTTTTGCAAGCTTAGTCTTGGCGTTCAGAAGACCCCAAGTTTGTCCTAACATGGAGGTTGAGTCTGGTGGAATAGTGCAGAGGTGTGGGGAGACATGCCACCATAATTGTTCTTGAACTAGTGCTGGTATGTGGAGGATACAAGCTGTGTCTCCTTTTAACATGGCCCTGCGTTGAGATGAGTGTTGTACCTGAAATGCGTTTTCTTCCTCCCTTTCTGCAGGGCAGATGAAAATATGAAGGCTCCAAGATGGTGCCATGTTGTCACAGTTGATTACAATTTTTATGCTGAATTCTTACACTGGAGAAATTCAAAGCTGTTCTGTTCCCTGAAATCTTCCTTTGAAATTGAAACAGCGTTTCTCTCTGCTTGTTTCCCGTCACTCTCTATTTTCTTGCTCTGCCACTGCTGGCTGGCAGACAAGCTCTGCCTCTCCCAGGAGAAAATTAGTTCCTGGGGGATTACCAAGCTGTGTGGAAGTGCGAGAAATTGCCAGTCTCCCAGAATAGTGCCTGCTCCTGTGGGAGTTTGCTGAAGTCCCAAGATGTTTCCGTTATTGCTGATTTGTTGTAAGGTCCCACCACAGCACCAAAAGTCACCTACCTCTATTGTCAGTGGGCTTTGTACTCTCTGAAAACATAATGCTTCAATTCTCTCTTCAGGGAAACTGGGCCAGTGATGCTTGCTTACCTCTTGGAGGGGAGGATATGAACAAAATGTATTCATGCCTGTGAAAATTAAATAGAAGAAGCTGTCGAAGTGCAAACTATGATGATATTTTAAAACAAGGGTTTTAAGTGTTTGTTCATGTCCTTTCTGTAATGGAATTATTTCTGGAGGACAGTGCTTTATGAGTTTAATTACTGAAAGTTGCTTTCTAGTCACCAAACTCCCATTCTTTTGTATTGCAGTTCTTAAATCCACTTCTTATTCTTGTCTTCATCCCAATTTTTGACCTTGGGCTCTACCCCCTGATAAACATGTGCAAATTTAATTTCACGTAAGTACTTTGTGACAATGCAAATGCCTCAGTGCTTTTTCTTTTGCAGCAAGTGTGCAGAATGGCTTTAAGGAGAAGAAACACCAATTTCTATTCACCCTTCACAGTACTTGCCTTTACTTCGGCCCCAAGAGGCAGCATCACCCTCTTCCATAGGCCTTGGAAATTCCAGAGGGGAAAATTCAGTGATGTTGGATTCTGCTCTGTACAGATTTTCCCTGAAAGCAAATATGAACAGTCCCTCTTCGAATTTATCAACATGTTCTTCACCCTATCTCCCATATCACCCCTAAATAATTCTCTCCTTGAGAAGTCCTTGTGGTGCCAGATTTGCTGTCCCACGTGGGCTACATATGGTGTTGTGAAAGCAGATACCACACTAGGATCTGAACCAGTGAGTACATAAGGGAATTTCCTATGACCCAAACATTTTATCACTAGTCTGTGTAAGCAAGAAGCGCAGTGTAATAGGAGCAAACCTCCGGGTTTGTTCTGAGACTCCCTTTATGCATTTTGGGGGATTTTACTTCAGAGGATCTGTAGTCTGCCTCTGTGGACTGATGCCCTTCAGCAGTGGGAGCATGTTGTGTGCACTCATGAAGTGCCTCTGCCAGTGGAGTTTCGGCTGAAAGGAACCAGGTTTCCACACTCCAGCACCACTTCTCAACATGAAGCACAGTGTGGGAAGGGGTGATGAGTGGGAGATGGCTTAAAAAACATGTTCCTAATCCAAACTAAAAAGCTGGATAGACAAAACCACATAAAATGGGGATGAAAGGAGCCTCGGAAGCCTACCCGTTCACCCTGATGATCCTTTCCCATCATGCTGAATTACTTGTACCTGAAGACTTACCAAAGACGTTGTCCAGCCCTATGTGGTGCCCTTTGGAGGACACACATGAGAAGCTGTGATTCTCCGTGCTACCTCAGTGTGAGCCTGTGCCCTGCACTGAGCCCTGACTCGACAGAAAGCTTCCTGCCTGATGACTGATTCACAGACTAGTTCATCCAGCAGCACAAACTCATGCACCGAACAGGACGGGATGCCATGCTGTTTCTGTCCCCTGGATGTGTGATACTAACAGGCTCCTATCAAGTTTAGCTGTAGAAGTGGCTGCGGAAACCCTGTAGCCTGCAGGGTGTTAGCCTCTGTGGCTGCAAACCTTCGTGCTACAAAATCCCAATGCAATGTTGAACATCAAAACCATTATTTTATTACAAGGTGCAAGCAGTAAATACTTTCTTATCCCAGGGCATGTAGCTGAGAGACAGTATTTGGGTTGCTAATCTGCATTTTCCCCAGCCCAGTCAATCTGGAACGTGAATCAAGACTATTACAAAGAGTGGAGACCACTGAATCTAGAACCAGATTTGTTTAAAATTTCAACGAGTCAATATTCATCTTGGACTTGGCATTCTGGACCTATTCTGCTTTATATCAGATTGTCTCATGTAACTCTGGTAGAGTTGCACCAGTTTTGCTCCAAGTTCAGAAGCAAGCTCTTTATTCTCTAGAAATGTAAATGTATTGGCATGAGACATAACCCAGAATGATGCCACAGATGGTCAGAAACATTGATGACACAAACTACACATTTTTCTGCTCCTCATTCCTGCTGCTAAATAGCATGCTACTTTTCTTTTGCCTTTCCCAAAAGGGACTTGAAAATCTATCTTTTCTAGTGCTCCTTCCAACATCACAGGTTAACATAATGCCATGAGCTATTCCCACTAGAATAGCTAGGAACAAGATAATATGAAACTTGCAAGCAAAGAGCTTTTTTTCATGGCATATCAGTTTTAATTGGCCTCAGTGCTGGCCTCACACAGAATAATAGAATAGTTTTAAGTTAAATGATTGGCAATTTAAACAGCACGTCATTCCCAGTGCCACCTGTTGGACAGTTTATTACATGGTTTTGGCACTTCTTTGGCTCTGAGGAATGGTATTCTATACTTTAAATTACTTTTTTTTCCTAATGACACCTCTTTCATTTGCTCCATAGACCTATTAGGAAAATGGCAACAGGTATGATCCTTGCAGGGCTGGCGTTTGGACTTGCAGCTATTGTAGAAGTCAAAATAAATGTAAGTATAGCATAAGGAATTCCTCAGAAATTCTTTCCCCGGGGTGTTTTTATTTATGCCTGTTAGATTATCCTTTTAACCGTTGTGTTCCTTGATCACAATTTTCAATGTGTTCTTTATAATTAAGCATACTGATCCAGTTGCTAATGATAATTCTTACTTTGTCTACTTTTCCCTCTCTTTCTCTCTGTCTCTGTCTCTTTCTCTCTTTCTAGTCTTTGCAGTTTTGCTGTGCCGGTCATCTGTATTGGTCTATATTCTAGATTTCCATCATGAAAGTGCTTGACAGACAACTAGTTAATGCTAGTGATTAATTCCCAAAAGGTAGTCTGTTCTCACTCCTATTTCTTGCTGTAGCTTGCCTATATTTTACTGTTTGGTTTGTTTTTTTTTTTTTTTTTTCCTGTGTGTGTGGTGGTTTTGTTCTTAAAATTTAATTATTTTCCTACTTTAGGATGGGGATATGTTTTTTTTACAGGACAAATTGTTTTTCCAGTGAGGCAGGTGAATGCAGTCACTTCTGTAGTCACAGGCATCAGGGACTGCCAGGCATCCCCAGACAGGATGGCAGCGAATCTCTTGTAAATTCAATGTTAGCCCCTGCAGATTTGTACCGTTTGTTTCTGGCCCATGACCGGCCTTGTGCGGGCTTAGGCTGACATTTGCCTCATGAAAATTACTATAGGATTAATTTTTAAAACTTCCATGTATACTTAAAATGTTCTGTTAGAGTGGCTGGCGTGCAGCCCTGGATTAACATCTGCTGGTTCCTCAGGTGAATCCACTGACAAGTCTCCTGCTGAAATGAGAGTTTGTGGGTTCAGGTCTGCTTTCTGATCTCTTTACGTGAGCAAAGAAATACTCTTATTGCCACCACCAGCAGCTCTGGCCAAGCACTGAAAGCCTGCTCTGGCTGTGGGTGACTCCTCGGGGCAGAGGCAAGGTGAGTTAGAGGCTCCTCCTTGCCTGTGCCTGCAATTCTGCCCTGAAGGCCATTAAAAGCTCTAGCAAAGGGGAGGATAGGATGGCCCACCTTGGCTTGGCTGTGGGTAGCGCAGGTGAAGAGCCACAGTAGTGGAATTTTCTGGTTAACATTAACAGGCCTGTTGGTCCAGAGCAGCGCTTGGGTACAGGGAAATCAGTATTGTCCTGTTTTCTCTGACAGTGTGTCTCACCATCGAGTTAAGTTCAAACTGCCCTGCCTGTAATATCCAAATTATAGGATGAGATAGAAAAATATTAATGGCTCTGAAGTATTGCTGGCAGCTACCTGAAAATAAAGTGAGAAAAAAAAGATAAGTTTAAAGAAAAAAAAAATCATTTTAGATCTGCAGTTAGTACAAGGCTGACACTGATGTATCCTTTCTAGGAAATGATTCCTGACAGAAAGAGGTATCTCTGTGCTGGAGGCATCGTCTTCCCTTTCTTAGAAAACAGGGAATAAGATCTATACAGTCTGGATAGCATGGTGTCAAGTGATGCAAAAGCACTGATTACAGACGTGGAGCTGGACTGAGATTTTCAAAACTGCCTAGCTTCTGGCCTGATTCTTTTCCTATTTCCCAGTCACCGACTGCAGTGGGAAATAATTATTCTGGTCACTGCTTTTGAAAGCTAAGCACAATTTTTTCCATTCTGATATGGCAGTTGGTTAAATCGAGGCACTAGGGAGCTGTGTAATGAACACAGTGACATTGTTCTACCTACCCAGCAGTTGCATAGCCTGCACACTTAGTGGTGTGAAGAGCATTTTTTGGGAGGAATGATACGTTGGCTGTTGAGCTACTTTGAGGAAATCTCCCTGAATAAGATTTATGTTCAGTTTTCTCTCAGTGAAGCTTCTGATGAGGAAGGGATGGGAAAGTGTCATTACAGAGAGGAAGACTATTATGGCTAAAAATGAAGAGATATTAAAGTGCTAATAAAGCATACAGATGGCACTTAAAGCCTTTTACTTTAATTAGGAAACCGATATGCCTCGACTTGTCCCAGAAGAAAGTTTAATTCGGGTCCTTAATTTGGCAAAGAACCCTGTTCAAGTGACAATCCAAGACCGGGACCTATTTCAGCAGCCCGTGGAGGCTTTTCAGGTACGCATATATGTGGGGCTGGAAGGCCTGATGTGCATCCCATTGAAGAAAGGGTGGGCTTTTTTTCAAGTATTTTCCAATAAAGCCCACAGATGCTAGAGCTTGCTCTCCTCTACCACCTTAGAAGTGCATGGGAATAACTTTAAAAATGGAGCATATTATCTCTGTTGATGAGACAGAAATGGAAAGTTTGGAGACTTATTTTCATGGCAAAGGAGGAAATGGTTAACTACATTCACCTGTAATTAGGAATAAAGGATAATTGTGCTGAGACGAGCCTGTAGAGACATTCAACTTGCACCTCTCAGTGCTCAGACCAGGCATTGCTGCTGGGAT
This sequence comes from Leptosomus discolor, assembly GCF_034619465.1. Lineage (NCBI taxonomy): Eukaryota > Metazoa > Chordata > Aves > Leptosomiformes > Leptosomidae > Leptosomus > Leptosomus discolor. Next base: position 13,220,274 of record NC_141395.1, on the reverse strand, counting down.
CTGGATGGCATCTAGAAAGTATATACCTGCAAAGGAGGAAGGAAATGGGAAGGCAGTTAAGTGGGCACAGGCACTGGATTGTTTCCTATTTCAGCTTCCAGATTACAGGTCAGGCTAGTTTGGGACTCAGCCCAGCAGTCCATTGGCTACCAGAGTCTGCCACGTTTTAGATGTGGTCCCATTGGGGCAGAGCAGGGCTGGGAGAAAGGATAGCTGTGTGGGCAGAAGGTGTTCCCTGTCCTTTGGGTTGCATCCAACAAGGGGAGGTACTCCAAGCTCTGGCTTGACCAGCCCAAAGCCTATAGGTCACCATAGGTCCTTTGCTGTAGAAGACAGCTCTGACTTGTTAACCTCTCTTTGCAGGCTCTCTTGAAGAGAGGATAGGATTGCACTTGGTGGGAAGAGCTGGATCCTTTCTCATCTGAAGAAAGTATAACCAAGGGTTTTTTTTTTCCACAGAACCCAGCTGAGTACTCAAAATTAATATTGAACGGAGAACAACAGATCCTTCGCTTCACCCTGCAACACCAAGGATTGTCTCATGCTTTCAACTACACTGTGATGGAAAAATCAGTATACAGCTTAATTGTTTTTGAGGCAGAAGGAAGCCTATCAAGCCGCTTAGTGAGTGTGGGAGTGAAGTGTAAATACAGTATTAATTCAATGGCTGTGATGATACAATGGGGTAATAGGTTCATTAATTCATTTGCTCAGTTGCAATGTCTGTCTGATTGCTCTCGGATGCTCTAAACCTGACTTCTTAGCTAGCAGCACTGGATCTGTATGCATTTCTGCTGGTTGATTAATAGAGGCGTTATGGCATCTGAGAGTTTCTGGGCACACTTTAATCCAGTGAATGCTGCAGTGGGAGAGCAGAATCATGCCTGCTAGGCAGCAGAGCTTGAGAAAGCGGAGGAAAGAGAGAGCCAGAGATTTTCCCCCAAAGATGGTTCTATAAAGCAAAGATGTTAAAGAGGCTCTAGGGCTGGGCATGGAATAAAAGCATCAGAGCAATGATTCCAGCTTTAGTTATTGCAAGTGTTTACTGAAAATGCACAGAAGGCCCATTTGTTTTCCTGAACGGAATAAATGATTAAGCTCATTTCAGGCTCTGCAGCAGAGACGACTGCTTTTGGACTTTTGTGTATTGCTGCAACAATCAAAGAGAGGCATATGGGATATATAGGGCCAGATTCTGATGTCCTTTACATGTAGGTGTATTCTAAGAAGCTTTCTTGGAATTAATGGTGTTATTGTACATCGTGGCCGGTGTGTAAATGCCATCAGAATCTAACCTCATGCTAAAAGATCGACTCTCTTTGCAGTTCCTTAGCCTCCTACCTTGCAGGTTTGCCACATCAAGCATTCAATATTGTATAGTAGAACTCACATAACTATTTTGAAAAATGAGGCATTTTAAGAATTTATTTTTTCCTAACATTGTGGGGTTTTTTGCTGCTTTATGGTTTCTAGGCTGTGTCTCATTATCACACAATGTTGTTAAGTTTCCCTGTGACCCTTATGACTGTGTACTGTTACCTTAAGAAATGGATACTTGTACAGTGATTTTCATACAGTCCTTAAGAAGTGAAAGCCCGCTACAGGCTGGAGCAAAGCAATCTCGGAGCTTCAACACATCTCTGTGCTGCCCTAGCTGTCTAGCCTGTGCTTAAGTTAATGCCCCCCCAGCACAGGCAGGCTCCCATGCACTGGGGAACAGCTGTGCTGTTGGGTCATGCCATTGACCTGTCATTCTCAGCTGTAGATAAGGGAGGTGTGGAAGACAGTGTGGCAAATGATACACAGTTTTCCAGCATTGCAACACAAGGAAGGCAAAGCCAGTGTCCCTGCTGTGGGGACTCCAGGCTTGCCCTGGAGTAGCCATGGCCCACGCCTGCCTCACTTACTGCTAGGTTTGGCCCCATCACTCAGGTGGGGCTGCTTTCCTGGAAGGCTCGAATCTGAAATTGGTTTCTTCTCCTTTGTGGGCTGTTGAGTAGGCAGGAAATGAATTTGAGAGCTCTGGGGATCATTGATGAAAGCAAGTAATAATTTGGCTGGCCTGTTTGCAGTGAACTAGAGTGTTAATCCCCATGTGTCTCCCATGGAAAAAATGATGATTTTTTTTTTATTATTTATTGCTCTGACATTTATTATTCACTGTGGCTATTTATTATTTAGGGCATATGTTATTTGTGGGTCAGCATATTACACTGGAGTACAATAGACTTTTTATAGGTATGAAATTCTGGATCCTTGGTCTCAAAAGCTCAGGATTTCACATCAGGAAGAAAGTGTGGAGAAAGGGCTAGAAAATTTTAAGAGAAAGCCAGTTTCTGAAGGTGGATTCAGTCCCTTTTGGATTGCCTGGGTTCTGTCTGTGGGCAGCACAAATTGAAATTGCACTGCCAGCTTAAGTGGACGTGCAGCTGTGGATTTCTACCAGCCAAGAACCTTGTTCTGTATTGTTCTCATGTGACACACAATCTTCAGGGCAGGACTATGTCTTTACTGTCTTTTTTTTTTTTTTTTTTTTTTTTTTTCTCATCATTGTACACCAAATAGGCTCTCCTGGAATGAAAGTAGATCATGTTAACTGATGCTCTAGCTGTGATCTCTAGGAGAGGCACTCTCTCTCCCCAGTGTGCCCAACCAAGTGGCCATTTCAGGGATGTGTCTGCAGAGACTGTGAGTGCAAACAAGCTCAGTGCATCTTGGTCTCTCCTGCTCTCTGCCTGCACCATACAACAGTTTAATCTCTTGGGTATTGAAAGTCAGGGAAAATATGAGTGATACATGATGATCAGAATAGTAATTTAGCATTTTCTCTTGGCTTTAGGCTTCTGTGAAATCTGTGAGTATGCCAAGAATCAGAGTCTGAGGGTTAGGCAGTTTCAGGTTTTGTAGGGGTTTAATTAAACTCACGTTTAATTGTATCTAATCATTGAAAGAGGCTAATGTGAATAATGCTCTCTTGCTACCTTCAGATCAAGACAAATACTTTTTTGGAGGGTGTTACATGCCTCAGTAGAAGGGTGGCTGGTTCAAACTCTGTAGCTTTTGTTACACAGAAGATGGGGAAAAAAGTATGATCTCATCTCAAGCCCTTTCAGCGCTGGAGCTGAATTTTTGCCACTGGCTTCATTGTACCAGGACTTCACTTCTGTGGCCTGATGCAAAGCTTATGTGAGAGTCCAGCTGATTTCCATGGACTTTGCAACACAGGTGTAACTCCGCAGTCACTAGTAGTTTCTGCTACACATTGTTATAAGGCAGCGTTAATAAATATGATTTTTTTTTTTTTTCTTCCTCTCTTTAGATTACAGACTTGGAAGCAAAGCCAGAAAACGGTTTGGCAGCTGTTAGGTAGGAATGGGTTTGGGTTTTTTTAGGATTTGGAGGTTGTGGGGTGAGGGAAACTGCTTTTGCCTAATGCAAACTGTATACACTATAACCCAGATGTTCTCAAGTTGGAATCTAGTCTGTGCTTCTCATGGAAGACTCAGGTGTCAGCTGCGGAGGCTTGACAGCGTGTCATCTCCCACACTTGCTATACAGAGCTGAGCATTATTGCTGCTTACTGCCTAGGGTAGTCTGGGCTGAGATGGCAACATGAAAGATCTCTTCCCTTGGGAGAGTGGTAAATTCATCTCACTGTGTTCCATCTCTTTGGGAAAGAAAAGGAAGACGCACTCTGGAAAGGAGCCGTTGCCATTTGTCCTCTGTGAACTGACCAGGCCGTGATGTTCATTTCTCTCACCCAAACTCATACACAAATGCCTGCTAAATTTGATACAGCAAAAATTTTACATCCTTGTGAATGGTTCAGCTGGGCATTGATTTCTGCTTAAGCAGCTAGTCTACCTTCCTAATTTGAGCTAGTCCATGAACAGTCCTGTGCTGGTCTGTGCTGAGATGCCGACTCACTGAGGTCTCAGTCACCTCCAGCACCACATCAGCAAACCTGTGTGAGGCTGCTGAGATGTAGAAGAAGCAGATTTGCAAAATAATATAGAGGATTCCAGATGGACTTTCTGGAGTATTAGGGCAAGCTGCAAGTTAAAAAACCCCCAAACAATCAAAACTAACCAAACCAAAAAAAAACCACCTCAAAAACTTTATATAGTAAAATAAAACAATATCCAACTCCCTTATCTGAAAGCCTGTGGTAACCAAGCAGGAGAGCAATATCTCTTCATAGCCCTGTGCTTATGAAAGCTTCTACTGGCTAAACACTGCCTTGGAGACTTGATTAATACCTGCAGTCAGGAATGTTTTGTATTTTCCTCTGAGTGTTTTCAACAAAATCCCAAAGCTTTCCCTTCAACAATTTGGGAAGAGGTTTCACTAGGAAGAAACTATTTTTCCACTAAAAAGTTAATTTTGTTAGGCACTTGACTATCATCAGGGGTTTCACCCCCATTTTAAGAACTGAAAACCAAAATATTTTAAAACATAGTCAGATCAAATGGGAAACGTTTGGTTTTGCTAACAGTTTTTGAGTTGTCAAAAGGAAACTGTCTTTTGTGTATGAAAAAGCATATAAATGCTAGGTGAAAAACAAACAAACAAACCAAACCTGAACATTCCCATAATAGTGTTGGTTTTGTTGAAAATATCTTATTATGCTAGAAAACTCTTTCCTACTGGTAAAAACTCCTTGGAAAGTATGCCAGCATGGTGCACACGCTCATCAGGGCACCCAACTTTATAGTTTCCTGGGATGGGCTGGGGCTCTGTCACCTCAAACAGACACAGAACGATCTTTGAAGGTCTCAGAGAAAAGATTTTCTGGAGGTCCTAACCCACAAAAAGTGAGGGTCACTCTTCACAGGAGACAAAGTAAGAGGGTAAAATTATGCATCAGGGAAAATGAATCGTATATTGAAAAACAGAGCAATGAATCAGGCAAATATTTTGGTAGCTTGCAGGAGGGGCTGTCATAACCTTATGGAGTTACAGAATGCTTTGGGAGAGAGAGCACAGTTCTGCTAAAGTGTCTGATTTTATGCTTCTCCTGCCCTGTCTGACAACCCAACGAAATATGCTTTCTTTGCAGATTCATTAATGGTTTGAGCCAAGACGTCAACCTCACCATTGACAGCAAACAGTTCATTGCTGTTCAGAAAAACTACACCGCTTCTGAGTACTCGCTGCTAGAGAGGGACAAGTAAGTTTCCCTTGCTGTGCTGAAGGTCCTTGCTGAGGCCTTTGCTTGGATACAATTGGGCTTTTCTTAGGCGAATAGCAAAACCTTCATTGCTATTGTCTTGGCATTTGGTTGTGGGGAGCAGATGTTTGCAAAAAAGCAGAATTACTGGCTCTGTGCAGAGCAGGTGCTCGGGGCCACTTGTGTGTGTGCAGAAGCACCATACACTTAGTCTGTGAAGTATCCAAGCCAAAGGACAGCAAATCAGTACCTCTGTGTGTAATATGCAGTTGAATAGATTCAGCCTCCAAACAATGTCTGGGATGGCTCCCTTTCCATGGCTGTTATTGCTTTGGTAGGGTAAAATCAGCAGGGACAAAGCTTGGAAACTTTAGTCCCATGACATGAGTATAATGACATCCTAATTTAGGCCATAATCTGAGTTTTCTTAGAGTCAGGTCAGGGGCATTTTTGGATTTGTTTTGAAGTCCAGATACAGTATTTAACTTTCTCTAAGTTTTTATTCACATTATATGGGGACCTGGAGAGAAGAAACTTGCCATTCCTATGCATCTGTCAGCAGAGTAAGGTGGGACATAGCGAAGTCCCCTCTGCCATTTGATGCCTGCTCTATTTTGACATTCTCTCAGGCCCAAGCTCTTAGTGTTAGGGTGGTCTCAGGTCCAATTCATATTCCACACTACAAAGCATTGGTATGTGGGCTGGTAACATCAGGTAACATTACATGGCTCTGCAGGCTGGGCTTGTTAGACGGGGGCTCCATATGGCCTTGGTTTGGCAGCACTGGAGCTGGCTCTTGTAGAGTATTTCTGGTGTTTGCAATGTTTCAAAACAAGCTTCATGGCTTTTCTCTGCATCAGCTCCATCCAAAATATTTATTGCTGTAATTTAGTAGGATGCAGCAGCCATTGTGGCAATGCTGCTGAGCCTCCGTGCCATCTCACACATTCAAAATCAGAAGAACAAATATGAAGGCTACTTTGCTGTACTGAATGGAAACAAAGAGGCTTGTGGATGCATATCCTGAAGGCTGCTTGAGCCTGGCTAACTTGTCTGGCCCACAGTTCCTGAAGAAGTGGAGAAAATTTTGGAGGGAAAATAAACCTGAGGGTGGCGGGGGGAAAATCAGTTCTAGATGAAAACAGAAACCATTTGAAAATGTTAGCAATAGCCGAGGTCATTAGGTGAACTCCAGTCAGTGCCTAAGTGTTTCTGGAAGGAAAAGATGGCAAGAACTCTAGTGATCTTCTGACATATAAACATTACTGCAGCTCTACACCATACATCCTCCCTACTCCATTGTAGGGACATGTTTGATAGCTGTACTCTGTTGCTCTTTATCTGTGGGACTAACTGGGAAATACCGTACTTCACCATTGTATCTAGGTATAATAATGGAAAATGCATAACTGAAATGGGAGAATTCACCCTGGAACTAGGGCTGCTCGATTTCGGCGCGTCATACACCGTTGTGATAACTAATGTAAGTGTCTGTGTGATGGTAACAAGCTCCTTCTGTTCTGGTCTCTGGCAGTGCTTCTGTTCTTATATTTGTGCCTCTCACTTTCTCCACCTTGCAAGATCTGGGCAGTAGCCATCTGAAGGCAGTCCATTATACAAGGGCTAGTAAAAGTTTTGGCACCTGCAGAAGCAAGGTGGGTGGCTACTCATTCCACCTTACACTGTGATCTTGTCAGATCTCGTGGGTTAAACAAGAAGTAAGATCTCTTCCTTGATGAAAATCCGCCATGGAAAATCACGTGATCCATGGTTTGTGCTGGTCTCATGCCGTCCTTGGTCAGTTAACATTGACCCAGCGCACTTCAAAGAGCTATTACAGTCTGCCAAGAGCTGACTCTGCTTGTGGTCTATAAAATACTGTGCCTGGTGGTACCTCACACCTGAAAAACTCTGCAGAAACAGTCTGCTGCATCTTCACAGTTAACTTGCTGATCTAAAGGCTGATCTTCCAAGACTTGTGCATTATGCATGGAGGGAGGAGGGATAAAGTGTTGAGGGAGGAGGCTGGTGAGATTGTGCATCTGGTTTTCCTCCTCTCACTGTCTGTACAGCTCATTTGGAGCCTAGTGTAAAGTCAAGGCATGGTTTTCTGAAGAACCTGGCCCTGATGGGGTGTGAGCACTGCTGAGAGGGTGGATTCCTTTCCCTGCCTGCCAGCCTCTTAGGCATGCTGCTCCAACCCTGGTCCAGCTGGCAGGAGCCATGGAGATGAACATGATCAGCTTAGTTCCCACTTTAACCTTTCCACTGCACAGGCACACAGACAAACCAGGTCTGACAGGACACGCTACTAAGCTGCCCTCCAAGACTTTGGCTACTGTGTCGTGATGAGCAGAGCAAAGTGCTGTCAGCTACTCCCTGGCAGTAACATTTCCCTGTTGGGCAATTAATAGGAGCTGTCCATGTCTGCAGAGTCCAAATACATAGGGGAAAAATCATAGCTGCAAAGCACCTGGCGTTTTTTTTTTTAACTCTAGTAGCTGGAGTGGGATGCACAGTCCTGGAGGGAACAGGCAGATGCTGCCATCTGTGAGTGCAGAAATTTATGTACATAAAACACATACACACTTGAAGTGATGTTGGTCAGACCTGTCCTCCATGGCTGCAAGCCTCTTTCACCAGATGAGAAACCAAGTAGAGAAGTTGTGTGAGGAATATTACACTAAGAATATTGCCCCAGAGCCTCTGGTAATGCAACTGAGTCAGGGCTAGTTGAGGTAGATGTGTCCCATGTCACCATGGGCAAGGATTCCAGTTTGTGGTCCCATCTACAAAAGTCCCCGCTGTAGCCATGGCTGTTTGGAGGTGGTTCTATGCCTCAACCTTTCAGCCCTTCTGGACCCTGTGCTAGTCCTTTAGTCTTTTTGACCCTCTGTTTTTCCATCTCTCTCCCTGTGGTTTCCTCCTTCTTTAGAGAGTTAATTTGCTCTAGGTCAAGATAATTCTTAATTATTGCAGTGATTTGTACTGAGCCCTGCTCCTCTGACAGAAGTGCTATATAGAAGAACCAAGAATGCAATATATTAGTCTGCTAATGTGGCTGAACTGTGATACTTAAATCATGGGGATGCTGCCTTCTACCCAGTCTTCCTCAGTGTGCAGTTATAGAATGGTGCTTGTGACAGTTCTTTATGGGCTAAATAGCAATGCACAGCTCTCCTCTCACCCCCTTTAGCCTGCTAAAATACAGTCTCTTGATTTGCCTCCCTGCATGGTGATTAAGTACATCTCATAAACATCCCTTGTATTTTCCCAAGTACTCTCCTTAAAAATGGAATTTTCTGCCTGAAGTCATTTCAGTCTAGTGTTTTCCTGGCTACTAGTCAAATCTCTCTCTGCCTCTTAGCCTCTGTGCATCAGAGACGGTATTCATTACACCTGGGAAAGCAAACAAAAAGAATGAGGAATAAATCGGCTGTAACTATTTGAATACATCTGATAAGGGGCAGTCTCTGCTATTCTTGATGTTCCTGAACTGGATTTGTTTGGGTGTCACCGTTATAGCAGGGGAGTTGTACAGTGACAATGAAATAGGAACAGAGGCCACATGGCTGCAATAAGCATTTATCCTCTTGTCCTCTCCTGGCCCTCAGGACAGCAGCAGGTCACAGGCTCTGCACAAGTGCCACACAGGCTTTTCCCAACCCTGCTACGGAAGGCAGCTTGTTGGTTTGCAATAACTCATGCAACTCTTGCAGCACATGAATGAGTTGGGATGCTTTCATCCTGCCACCTCTGCCCTGTGCAGTAGGAGTCAGCCTGCTCCAAACACGCTTGGAAATGGTAGGGGTCAGACCCAGAGTTTTGCTTCCACCTTTACTTAGAACTTCAACTTGGTAAAGTTGCTGTTGGAGTCTGGGCCAAGAAGGATCTGGTCTTTGAGCAGCTAATCAATATGCCTTTATTTTCTTGCTAGATTTCTGGAGGTGCTGTTAATACATGGAAGTCAGAAGACATCAAAGCCAACAACGTCCATATGGCTTGGCAGTTACCACAGTACTTATTAATATCTGCTGGGGAGGTGATGTTCTCCATTACAGGTCTGGCCTTCTCCTATTCTCAGGTACTCCATTTAAAGATTAGACTTTAGATTAAACTTACAATTAGACTTCAGGGTTTATTCCTGCATCCACCATTGACTTGTAATACATCCTTTGGCTAAAAGTGGGATTATAACACAGCTTGCTAAGTGCCTTCAAGCTGAATTAATTCATACTGTGAAGATACCTGTTCTCAGTTATACTCAGGAAAATCCTTTTCTGGTAAAGCTGAGAACATAGAACAAAACTGGATAGAAGTATATTTTAATGTGAAAGCTCTGAATACTGTAATATCAGGTTTTTCTCCCAGTGAAATATTTTGTGATATGTATTTTCCAGTGACAAAAAGGCAAGGGTATCTCAAGGACTACTGGGTGGCATGGGGGCTTGGGCCTCCTTTAAACTGAAAGATGGAAGGAGTCTAAGCCTACCTGAGTGTAACAAGGGAGCAAGGTGTAACGAGTGTGCAAGGGAAGAAGGTTTATGAGAAGAGAGGACAGAGACATTTCAGGATCAAAAAGCTGAAGCTGCTAAAATTTGTCCTTGGAGTGAAGTGCAGTTGTTTATTAATGAGGGTGATTAATACAGTGGGACAATTTGTCATCAGCAGGAAGTTTAAAGTCTGATTTCCAAAGGCATACAGCCACATGGCACCATACTCCAAGGTGCAGGGCTTGTGTGGCTCCCTGAACTTCCTTTCAGATGATGCAGGTTGGGGATGGTCAGGATCCAGCTCTGCAACAACAGCATCACCTCTTTCTTCATGTGTCCTCCTGGAGGACATGTTTTGAAAGCTCCTTGTATGCAGCTGTTGAAATTAACCACAGAGGAGACTGCACAGAGGAAATTCCACCATCTGCTCTCTACCCACCTCCACTGGGCAGAGCATCACAGGGTGAAGCAGGGCAGAAGGGCACAGCGTGATACCCACTGACCAATCCCTTCTCCTCTTTTCAGTCTCCGGCCAGCATGAAGTCGGTGCTGCAGGCAGGCTGGCTGCTCACAGTGGCTGTTGGGAATACTCTTGTGCTCGTGGTTGCACAGTCTGCACCAATGGCACAGGTACGGTTTTGCTCTTAAACCGGAGGTAATGCTTTAAAACAGGCCCGGATGGCGCTTCTGGGTGTCCGTGTCCTGGAGGCACAACTTCTGTGCACAGCCCCAAGCTCCTGGAACAGAATGATGGCAGACTGCACCAAGCTGCCTCCCAGCCAGGGCTCTGCGTTGCCCTCAGCAGCGTTACCCTCTGGAGCAATAGCTCTCCCTAAGCCTCCCAGACGTGCACTGTGATGGTGTTGCTGGAGTTCAGCTCTAGGCAAGCGGGTTGTATTTGGGCCTGGAGCCTGGATGCAATGCCAGCCAAACGTTGCAGTGGCTTACCAGAAGCAGCTTGCCTTCATCCAGGTAGCCCAGTGGGCAGGCAGCCTCCTCAGGTGTCTAGTTTGAGACTCCTTCAGGGCCACCTGCTTGTGGCAAGCTTGCCTGGGGAGGTTGTGATGCAGAACCTGTTTAATTCAGGTTATCGGACTTCTGGGGTGATGGCATGAAGGTGTGAAATGGGGCTTATTTCTGGCTAACATGAAACTGCCTCTCCCAAAGGCATCTTGTGGGCAAAAAGCCCAGGCAGGTATGTTCCAGTCAGGACAGATTTGTAAGAAAAGATTGAATGAAAACTAGCTCAATCTAACTGGTTTGTTTCAAGGTATATCACATACTCATAATTATGTTATGTGTACATAACTAACCAGAAAACAGGATGAGAAACTTTCTATCTTGTGAGCAAACTTGGAAGCTAAAAAGTAATTTTCACCCAGCTCTTTAAAAAGTGCTTGGAAGTGCAGAGAAATCCTCTGGACTGAGAGTCTGGGGTCCCCTGACCTGCTGTTCTTTTTTCTTTCCTAGTGGGCTGAATTTGTCTTGTTCACTGTTCTCCTCTTTGCTGTGTGCATTATTTTCTCCGTCATGGGATATTTCTATGTCAGTGTGGATCCAGAGGACCTAGAAGAAAAGGAAGAGAAGACAGAGACCTCAAGCAGAGGAAACATGATTAGTCTCGTTACTCAGAAAACAAAGCTCTAACACATGGATTGGGGTTTATTTTTTTTAACTTAGTAGGTGAGAGGGTAAAAGAAGGGTGGGACAACGTTACTATATTTTATAGCATTGCAGTCTTTATTACTCAAAATGTAGCCACCTTCTAAATAAGGACCAAATAGCCCTCTATAAAAGCAATGGGGGTCCTGAAATCAGAGCAAAACTCCCTGGGAAAGCTCCTCTGGTATTAAGAGCCCTCATAAGTAAATACAGTGTAATTTAAAACCTGCCCATCTTTTTAAGCATGGAATGCTTTCCTATGATTTTGTTTTAAACATATATTTAGGGCAGCAGGGAGGAAGGATGGAAGGAATGCCATATGACAGCAAAATTTGAAGATGTGGGGAGAAAAGAATGAAAATCCAGTATGGGAATAAGGGAAGAATAGATGTTACTGACAGAAGAATTTTTAATGCTGTCATCAAGGACTGGAAGTGTTACGCACAATCCCAAAGGATTTCATCATGTAACTCTCCTTATGAGTATTTCACCCCATTATTGCCTGTTATGAATGGTCCTGATATATGACTCACCTTCAGGCTCAGAAGTAATAACAGGGAATTAAATTCTGCAGGCTAAAATATTCCCAAAACACTACTGAAGAAGATATGCATGCTACCTTCTCTCTTATACCCATTTTTTCCTAGAAGTTTTTAGCAACTGATGGTGTTCTTTGATTAGACGTGATTAGAGAATTGGTTTATGCTTTCTTATTTCAGAAATCCAGGCAATTATTTGCCATCTTCCTATATATTAAGCCTTTATTGGGTATTTTCTTTTACAGAATCTGCCACTGCAAGTTAGGATATGGCTGATTTCTTATCTCATGCTTCAGTTATTCCCCTGGGAGACACATTGCAGCAGTTTCTATAAAATTCCAGGCATCCTGCAGCCAGTTAAACAGGGATGCACTTTATCATTTTTTTAGCCTACAAGAAGAGACCTCCCTTTTTCCTCTCTGTTTTTGTCTCTACACCAAACTTCATCTATAGCTATTTTATCAGAATTGTGATATAACTGCCTGATTTTCCTTGTCTGTGTGAAGCTGTGATTTCATGTTCTGCATAGAAGTAATTCAACCATTGCTGACCTAGTAAAACTCCTGATAGAGTCCCTACCTTCCTCTGTCACTCCAAGGTCACAGTTGTAACAGGTATGGCCTAGTACACAACAAGGTTGTCAACAGGATCTTCAGGTTCGCAGAGAATAGATTTTAAATGATGCTTTCCTCCTGCATCTTGCCATTGGCCATAGGTGGCCGCTGATGCTTTGATTCAGGAGATCATGAAATGCATGTTTAATTTCATTCCTGTTCAGGACAATGCTAGGGAATACACTTAGCTTGACACCTCTGCTACTTTAATGTGCTGCCTTGTCTATGTGTATGTCTCCTTGATTAAGACTGAGAAAACCCCACTTCTTGGTTTGTAACTGGAAGACTCACAGCCTCAGATTGTTTTCTCTGCTCCCTGTTGTAAATGGTCATGAACTTCCATGGCTAGTTCTGCATAAGCTCCTGCCTGCTGTGAAATAGCATCTGGGTCTTGTGCCAGAGGGGGGCTGTGGTCTCAGATAAATGACAACAGGCTGCGGGTGTGCACACAGAAACACTTAATGTGGTTCTGTTGATGCAGAGCCATTTATTAAGCTGTGGTGGCTGGATCCGGGCAGCTGAACCCTGCGACTCAGCAGGGAATGAAGGGCATTGAAAGCCATCTATTAGGTCATCTGACCTGCTCCTCAGAAGCCAAGTGAGGATTATTCCCTCTGCTCCTTTCTGGTATTGTTCTCCTGCCGTGATTCTTTGTGTGTATTCTTTCTCCTCCAGGCATTGTTGTTTTCCTAATCCTGTTTTATGATACACTGTGAATCAGCTCAGAGGCTGCTGAATCATTCTGCTATGATGCTGTTTGTCCGGCTTCCAATTTGAAGCACTAATAGAAAGCATTTCTGCCTCCCCCCCGCAAACAAAACAAAAATCCCCGAACTGAAGGAATGGACAGGCTCCAGTAGCACTGAACAAACACAATTTAGAATTATTGGAGCATTTAATTTTTTATAAGCTTTGAATTTGGAGGCGTGTTGGAGTTTGAGGGCATACGTGATGAAGAGACAATTGAAAATTATTAGAGCACTTTCCTTGGGAAGCACTTGGTACGTCGCAGCTCAAAGTGGCATGAGGGAAAGCAAGATGTCCAGAGGACATGATCTTTAAGACTACGTATGCTCAAGAACCTCTTGATTTTTATGTTTTATTTCCTTACTGGCGGCACTACCAGAAGCTGTCACACACTCTGAGCTTAATTTAAAGGAATCATTCCAAGCTCATAAAAGATACATTTAGGATGTCATCTGTATCTGCCTTTTAGACTCCTGATGCCAAATTGCCCCTTTCCAAACATCTCCATGTTCCAAACCATCACCATAATGCTGGGAGGAGAAAAATTGCAATTCACAGTTGGGAAGGTTACGAACAGGAAGGCAATACTATAAATAAAGTGCTAACATGAGGCTGGGGGCTGCTTCTGCAGCCCCTCTGGGGAATTGCTTGCCTAAGGGACTGCAAGGCTCTGTCTACATTTCTCTTGCAGCTGACACAGTTACTTCTCCCCACCTGCTCATCATCACCTATTGGAAGCTTTGTCCTCCTCCAATCTGCCTGCTTGTTTGCTGGTATGATCCTTCCCCACCGTTTCAGCTGCAGTTGTGAAGCTTTGCTAATTGGACCCATTTGTTTGAAATGCACCAGCAGTTTGGAGGGATTTCCACTGGGCGTGTGGACAAACAGCCAGCAGCAGGCTGGGGGCGGTAATGAAGAGCTGCCCCTGCTGTAGCTGGAGAAGGTGGCAAAACAGCACATTCAGCATAGCACTTCTCTAATTTTAGAGCCAGAGCTCCATCCTCGGAGCCTTTTTATCACTTTCAAATGGACTCAAGACTGGATCAAAGATTTACGACCTGATTCTGTGGAGTTTTGACGTCTCTGGGTTTTGGGGTTTTTTTTTATATGGTCAGCTCAGAGATGGGGCTATGCACAGCTCTTAAGGCCCAATTTTAGAACAATATTATTCTTCCCGATTCTTTGATTTAGGATCAGAGGGAGAAGCCAAAATAGCAATAGTATATGTAAAGCTATGTGAATCTCTATGGAGAAATAGCAGCCAGCTTTGCCTGTCACTGGAGGGAGTCTCAGCTGTTGGTGGAGTTTGCCTTGGAGCAGATTAGGGTAAGCTCACACCAGCTATTTGGGAGGCTGACCTACAGAAAAGATCATCTCCAGCTAAGGGACAGTAATGATCTGGTCGGGGATCTGTAGGTATGTTGCTGCACAAGCCTTCATGGAGGTTGCAGGGGTTTGGCTTCACTGTAGAAGTATATGTATTTATCTGTTTTTCTGAAGGATGCTTTCTGATAGACTTTTTTGTGCAGCACATTTCCATTCGGTTGCACTGGCTGTTAATCAACATATTTTTTCCCTTAGCAGGTTGTAAGTGTGGCCAGTGTTATTTCCAGCTTTGCATGAAATAAGCATAAAAATGAGTTTTCAAACTCAGCAAAACAACTTCTTGACTGCAGGTTCCTTAAATTTATCTCTTCTTTCTGAAGCAGTCAGACACCTTCAGGTAGCAAGCTGCTCCGTGAAGCTCAAGGGCCTAGCTTCTCTCTTTTCCTCCCTCTCCCTTTCCTCACAGCCCTACAATTTCAGAAGATGCGTTTTGGAGGATTCCAGAAGCTGAGCCCTGGGAGGCCTGCATGGCACTTGCTCAGATGCAGCTGGTATGTGCTGTCAGCACTGGCTGGGAGGCAGGAGCCCAGCCAGGCACAGGAGCTGGTTTCTCTCTGGAGACCCAAATGAGGCTGGGCAAGGTAGCCTGGGGCAGGGCTTGCCCTGGTGGAAGATTTCCTGAGCAGTGATCTAGATGTGAGTTTTATTGTGAAAGTGAAATGTGAGCGAGTGGAGGAAAAGTTTTTACTGGCCTTGGCCTGAGGTGCTGTGCAAGGAGGCTGGAGACTGATGGGCAGGGAGAAAGAAAGGGCTAGTTGGTCGAGGTCTTCCCGACTCCTCAATGAGCAGCTGAAATTCCTCACATCGAATTATTTGGAGAGAAAATGAGACAGGAGAAGTGGAAGGCTCAGGTGATTTAATAGCAGATGACTTCAGACTTTTCAGAAACGCTCTCTCCTAACTGGTGGTGCAGGGCCATCAGGGAAGTTAGTCACCTATGGCTTGAAAACTGGTTTGTCGTTCCAGAGTATTGCAAAAACCAGCATACAGACCTTCATCGGTGTGTCTGCAGCAACTGGAAGAGGAGGTGGCTGCGCTCCTGTCCATGCCCTCACTGTCCATGGCAGCCACCAACTTGGCTTCTCCTTGGGACAGAAAAAATAGCTGAAGGTGTATTACAGATGGGAGTAGCACAGGAGGGAGAGCTAAATTTAGGGGTGGTTAATGGGTCATTTTAGCCAGGGTCATACATAGAGGAATAATCTCCTCTGTGTGTTGAATTTCTTTGCCTATAAGAAACACTTTCTAGCACCAGCAGCTTAAACCTGAGAGTTCAGCTCCATGGCAAATACAACAGCTGCTGAATTTTGGATGATACCAGACTTTGCATTTCATTATCACTACATTTGTTATTGTGATATCATTTTAAAACAGCATTTAAGAGATGTTTCTGGTCCCAGATGTTGGCAGATCTGGCCAGGGTTTTGCATGTTGATAGCTGGATTTATACTAGTCTTTTCATGTCAACATGTGCGATAAACCTGTCATGTACAAGTAGATGTTGCGAAGCCTTTGGATTTCCCCAGCAATTTAGAAAAAACAAAATCCCCAGTGATGATGGCTAAGTGTGAACTGTGGCATTGCTTCCTTGTTGGAGCTGCCCACGTGCTTTGTAAAACAGGGACCCTCATTTATCTTCTGCAAAGTGCTTCCCAGAAAGAGAAAAATGGGGGACACTATTAAACATTTTGCCTTGAGAAGGGCTCATGCTATGTTACAGAAATTGCATGAAGGAAAATAATTGCTTTGCTTAAAATGCTTCCTTCCTTGCCATCTCAGGTGGTCAACAAGGAATGAAACAAGTTGTTTCTTAGTGAGCTTTGAGTCAAGGAGCTGCTGCATCTTCTCAAGGTCTTTCCATGCTGTGATTTACCAGCAGATCAGCGTTAACCTGCCTCTAGTACCTGCAGATCAGAAGACTGCCAGGATGCAGAGCAGCCACGCTGCAGGCTCCCACTGTGAGCTGATCAACTTTGATCACTTCATTTTTAATGAATAGTTTTAGCAGCTATCCTGCAGGGCTAAGTCAGAATTGGTCTAAATTTAGGCCAAAACTAAGGACCCAAGAGAACAGTAATCAACAAGATAAATAGCAAAACTCTCAAAAAACCCTGCTAAAACACTGTCTTAGTGCTTAATTAAAATTTTAATATGCTTACAGAAAGTAAAAACCTAAACCAGAATGTAGCAATTCAGTGAGAGCAATGGGAAGCTGCAGTTGGAATCCAGCAGCGTGGCAACTGGCAGCCAAGCTGAAGACACAAAAATCAAGCAAACATAACTTTTTAGATTATTTTTTGTCATTGCATATGTTGTTCAGTCTGCTTGGCCTGTCCTGTTCAATCTACCATGTGTGTAAGGAAAAGAAGCTGAACTGACTCATGGAAGACACATACCCTTCCCAAGCTGCAGCTTGGTTTTCTTGTTGCAGACACCCAGGTTAGCTCCAAACGACTCCCTCCGCTAGCAGTCAGCCCCCTCAGTCCAACAGGCTGATTTGCCCTCCCCAAAAGTCACTCAGTCTTCTCCCTGAAGACTTTGCCAGCCCTCAGCACCTTGCTTATTCCTCCTCTCATACAAGCTCTCTACTGCCAGAAACAGTGTGTCTTCTTGGGTGTTATCCTGGGTAATGCCACCCACTTTCCTACAGCCAGAAAAGCTTCTCACCCACAGGACTACTGTGTCTGGGCAGAAATCATGCAGAGCCAAATATCTGGGTGGTTACAGGGCATCTGCCCTGGCTTGCTTTGGCTCTGGCTTCTTGTCACAGCCTCATATGGCTCAATACATCTTACATAGGCAAACCAGTTCAGAAGCACTGGGCTAATCCAGCATCTCTGTGTGTCCCTCCGATCTGTCCTGTGCCCAGTTAGCTGGCTGCAGTCGGCCGTTGTGTTGTGCCCTGTCAAGCTGCAGAGACTTCTGGACTGAAGCTAGTTACCAGCCATGGGGGGGGCGTTTGTGCTGCCTACGGCCCCAGCCTGCTTTAGTTGGCCTTTGTTTGTATTTGTGGTCAGGCTGCTCCTTCCAGCCTCCCACTTGTGATGGAGGCTCTGGAGCCCTCCTCTGCCAGCCAGTTTGCGAGTCTTTTTCTTGTAGAGAAGTAGGAGAAAGTCACTCAGGTTGTGTTCATCGCAGCACTAGTGTGTGGTCAGCAGGCTGCATCTGCAACCACAGATCTCCCATCAGTGTGGACGTGGCAACCAGTGAAATGGGGCTGTCTCCTCTGCCCACAGTGCCAGCACAGGGACTGTTGGTGGCAGTAGGGCTGGCTCTGTGGATTTCCCAGGCTTGACCGGGATCTTTTAAAAGCCATTGTCAGTGTTTTGCTGGGAGACCTGTGTTATGACTGTGGTGCTGCCAGGCTTCAGCTTCTGAATCTGCCAAGTGAGGAGCAGCAGGCTGCGTGCCTGGGCAGAGCTGCTCCTTCCAACGCAGGGAGCTGTGCCGGTGCTGCTTGCCCACGGTGGGGCACTTTCTGGTCCTTCTTCATCTACTTACTCAGCCCCAGTGACCACATCTCAGGTAACTGGCATCTCCCAGACCCTCACTGTGTTAATGAGCCCACCCATGAGGGAAGTTTATTCGAGTAGAAGTGAATTTGGTTGCTTTGAGCTCTGACTCTACCCCAAAGAGCCTTTGTTCAGGCTCTTTGTCCAATCTGTGCATCAAAACACTCTTCAAGTAAGCCTTCATGCTGTCCTCACCAAAGACATAAACCTCTCAAAGGCACTGTGCCAATATGGATTTTCCTGCCCAAGTCAGAGGTGAAAGGGGCCAGCAGGAATTCAGCAGGTGCCAGGAGCTGCTGCCTTTCAAAAACACAAGCCACTGTCAGTCACGGTGGCTCCCCACATGCAAGGCCATGCAGTCCAGCTCCTGCTGTGCCCTGAGCTCAGCAGAAGCTGGCGGATGCTTCTCTAGGGGCTGCAGCTCCCAGGTCCCAGCACTGGCCAGCCCACCTGTGTGCCATTCACGGTCTGTCAGCAGCGGCTTTGCTTCCTGACACTTCGTACAGGCCAAAATATGCAGAGCAAAGAGAAAAAAGTTCCCTCTTTCCACAGAGTGTATTTAATTTGCTTTTTTCTGTTCCTTTCACATTCACAGCCAGTGTCATTAGCTGCCCCGTTATTTCAGGGCTGGCCAAGGGAGCTGCGCAGTTCCCCCCATCTCATCACTGCCTCGGAGTAAGGGGAGTTCGGTGCTCTCCCGCTCTGCCCACCCATGAACACCTTCCTGGAAGCTCTCCTCAAATTCAGGTCCCCCACTCCTCCAAAGAGCACATCCCTCATGAGAACAAGGATTTGACATGGTTTTGACCAGCCAGTCCCTTTGTGGGATTAGCCAGCCTGGGTAATGTTTGCGTTTTCACCCTTTGCTGCTGTTGGCTGTGGCTTTACTTTTGGAGCTAATGTCCCTGTTTTTCTTTCCTTTTTCCCCCTAAAGGTTGCCCTGAGCTCCTACACTATCTGTATAAAACAAGTAAATGGCCTTGCCTGTTTGCAGGCAGGTAGTCCTTCCATCTTCTACCAAAACTTTGACGGTGCCATGAAGAATCCCTCTGCACTGTGCCAGTATAGTCCTTTACATCGCTACTGGAGGACTTCTTTGGCACTTCTTTGCATCATTCTTTTGTACACGCTGGTTAAAAACCTTTAGGTTTGGGCTTGTGCTTCATTTCCTGCAGCCTGCAGCACTCCTCAAGTTTCTGTAGTGCGGGCTCCGAGTTCCCTCTTCTGTTTGAGCTGAAAAATATTAAAACCCACTGAATGCTTCAGAACCGGCTGGTTTTTGTCTAGTCAAGTTCCTTTTTTTTGCATTTCTTTTGCTGTGTTCTCATCCATTGCTTACAGCTATGGAGTGAAACACTGGTCCAGTCTTCCCTGTCCACCCTCACTTTTCCGGAGAAGGTTGGGCTTTTAGCTTTTCCATAAAAACCTTATCTTTGGTGCTTTAGACCTAATGCTATTCATTGTCCAGCATCCCTTGAAGCCAGGGATTTGGGCTCCTTCCTTTGGGTTTTCACTTCCATCTGCTCAGCATTTCTTAGTTGGTGTCATTGTATTATACCTCCTGGGGCCCACTGACCTACTGGGCTGAAAAGGAGCAGAGAAGTCATCCCAGTGGTCTTAAAAAATGCATCTAGGCGGGACCTGCTCAACTCTGAAAGTTTTGAGACCTTTTTCAGCTTGCTAGAGGAAGAGCAGGCACTTCTCTACATGAAGGTGTGCTCTCATGCCTACTGCATCCTGCTCTGGCTGGAAGGAAGTTCTACCATATCAGAGCAGCTCTGCCAGCCCCGGCACTTTTCTCCTGCTTTCCTCTAGCTCTGCATTTCCTGGCTTGGATTCATCTGCTCTGGTCCTCTCCTTGGTGGGTTTCTGCAGTAGTGATATTCACTCCGAGGGAGCCATTGCAGTGTCATGATGTTACTTGTGGTGACATCCATCGCAGGGTTTATTTTGCCTTTTCAATCTCCACTGTTCCAGGTTTCTGCTGTGGTTTCTCTTCATTCAGACTGTCAAGCCCTTGCCAATTTTGTCTTCCTCGTCATGGCTTCCCATTATCAATGCTGTGCTTGAAGTCCAAGTGCCCTTCACGCCACAGATCTGCAAGCTAAGTAAACTTAGCAAATCATTAGGGCAAACTTTGACCGCTCCTGTCTCCATCAAAGACTGGGATTAAATTAGGTCCCTTTGATAAACTGAGCTGATGGGCCAATTTGGATTGCACATGTGATATTATGAGCCTCATGGGCCTTATGATTAAAAGACACAAGAGAATGCAATTATTTAGAGAGCTACCGGGAGATTGCTGTAACTCACTAGTCACTTTATCAGAACAAAAGAAGAGCCCAATTCTCCAGGGTGGCAGACAGCTCCTTGGAAGTGGCTTTGAGCCTCTAATTGCTGGGGGAGGTCAGAGTCATGTTTGCCTCCTGCAGGTTTTGATGTCTCTGATAACACTGCGGGGGCAGGAAGCCACTCTGACAATTTCTGTCCCCAAGGCACTTGTTCCAGGAGTGAAACCATTCACACAGGTGGCTTCTTTATCTCTTTCTACAGTTGCCTGGGGTTTTTCCCCCCATAAACTACGGTGGTCTTTGCAGAGAGAGAGACCTCAGCTGGGTTTCTTTGCTGGACTCTAGTCAAATCCTGACCTGCACAGGGAGCTCAGTGCAATCTGGGCTGACTCCCTGCATCAAATCCTCAAGCCTGGGGCTGGATCCTGGCCCACTAGGGAAAGCTCTGTTAGCTTAGGCTCTGCATCAAGCCCTGAAGATGAGAAATGTCTGGCTGGACACAAATACAATTTTGCCTGGTTTTTGCTCTCAGGTTATTGAGTGAGAGCTGGATGGCATATGTAATTGTAGTAGGGCTATTCTTCTTTTTTTTTTTTTTTTTTTTTTTAATAGAATGTTCGTGCTGCATTTTAATTACAACATTTAGCATAGCTTGAGCTCAAATTGATCTTGTTTTTCAGCCAGGAAGCTTGTTTTTCATCTATTATAGTAATAAATGTGCTATTGATAATAGTTTAGGTGCAGTACAGCAAAGCTTTGTGTTATGCATCAGCTCTGGAGGGCCAAAATTTTCTTATTATCTGTTATTGATATGACAGTTTGCAAATATTTAACAAAAAAATTACCAGGTTTTCCCTGTCCCCTCTTAGTTTACAATCTTAGTCTTTTTGACAGCTGAATTCAGGATTAATGATGATCTTATTTAAGACAATTGTTTGCTAGCAGGTTTATTCGCTAAACCTACAAGTGCAGTAGGAGAAGTAGCACTGGCACTGCGAGTTAAATCTCATCCTTTAAGCGAATTTTTTAGCTTTATTCCTTCCAATTCTCCTAAGTAGAAATCGGATTTGCCTGGTAAAGTGCTTAGACCTGTTATTAATTTCTTATTTATGTAGTCATTTTAAATATAGAAGCTTAACATGAAGGGCTGGCAAAAGGAGATGTTTTTCTCTCCCAACTCTGAGCTTGTTTCGTCTGTTCAGATCATAGGTGCTTTAAGAGACAGGTCCGTCTGACCACAAGCCTGGGGGCAAGGAGACCACCTTGAGCCTCCGTAGAAAAGAGAGATCAGGAAGGACATGCTAGATTTGGTCCTCAGTAAAGTACTGGAGGCGGCACTGGGAAACATTCAGTCCTGGTCCTGGGACTAGTAAAACACATCCATGCTCTGCAGCAGCTTCCTCCCTGTCTGCTCCAGGTCTGAGCACAGGGTTAAAAGGTACGGAAAGGGCTGAAGCACCAACTTCTGCCTGGGAAGGTTGTTTCTGGTGTAGACGGCTGCAGGTGAAGCAAGGAGGGTGCTACACCCTGTGGAAAAGCCTGATGCATCCCCCAAGGAGTTCAGGGGCATCTTCTGGGGGAAAGCACAGCACCCTAATAGAGACTCAAAGAAAGCATGAAGCACCCCCTTCAGAGCACGTGCTGGGCACTGGGCCATTTCTGCCCTGCGGTTTCTGACCGTGGGCTTTGCATACACAATACAGGAATTCACTAGTGTGTGAGTCAGGCTTTGGAGATGGGAAGTGAATTTGTTCTCAAGTAAAATCACCTTTTGTTAGCAGAAAATCTGTGAGTTGGGTTCCCCAAGGGAACAGTGTTTGCAAATCACAGATTACTAAAAGAGAAAACATTTGAGGGGTTTGTTGTTGTTGCTGTTGTTTGGGGTTTTTTTGTGGAGTTTTTTGTTTGTTTGTTTGCCTTTTGGGTTTGGGAAGCTGGATGGCGCACATAAGTTTCTCCACAACTGACCTGGCCACAGATTTTTTCGTTTAATGTGAGAAAATGTGAGGCTATCCTTAAAAAGAGGAGCCCCCAGGAGTTCTGAAATACCAAACATCACACCAGCAAAAAAGATTGAAATTGGCAGCTCCCAGGGTAGTGTATCACATTGGTCTTAAGCAAAAATAAGCCAAATCAAACAAGACTTGATGGAACAGAATAAAAGCGGACACGCACCACAGCTTGGCTTGAAATAATGTGTTAATAGAGAGTGTTCCTTCATTACTTTTTATTTGATAAGCAGTAAAACCACAGGCTCACGCTGAATACAGTTTGCAGGTGCCCTCTGCTAATTGCCCATCCCCGTTTGCAGTGTAAGCACTCGTTACTCGCTTCCCTTGGAACTAGCAGTGGCCAGCATGAAGCAGGAGGGAGAGGGGCACAGCTGTGTATTTCAGCATGTCTGCACGTGTGTTTTCAATCCTGGAATAATCCCTATTATATGGACTTCTTAAGCCTGGTATTTGAGCCTTCATCTCACTTCTTTTTAAGGCTTGCTTAGCACTTTTTCAGTTGATTGATGCAGCATCAATCACTGTAATATGCCAGCTATGATGTTTCTGTTAATAACCACCAAGGAGCCTGGAGGCTCAGGGCCCTGAGCTGAGCCATGGGCATTTTCTATGTGAATGTCGGCGGGGATGTGCTGACCAGAGCAACTTGCAGATGTGTGGTGCAGCAGCAAGAAACTGCCCGTCATTCAGTCCTCAAGCATCTCCTACCTTGGGAATATGGCTATCGAGGTTACATTTGCAGCTCTCTTCTGCTGTTGGGGGTTAAGGCTTTGAGAAAAAAACATCCTTATGTGCAAGTTTGTGAAGTGCAGCTACCAGCTGGACACACCAAGGGTAAACTGGCTCCAATTACCTGCTTTGCTTACACCAACTGCCATGTATTACAAATCAAACCAGCCACAAGGAACCGACCTATTAAGCTGCTTTCTCATAATCATTAATTATGAAGATACCATCACTCATGTTTGTAATCTATGAACTGTCTTGTGACAACTGATTTATTTTTTTTGGTTCAATGGATTGTGATGGTGAGGCTGCAAACAGTGTTGGCATGTCATTCCTGCAGGGACCCGCTCCTACAGGTCTGAGCTGGTGAAACCCCCTTTTCATGACACAAAGCCAGCACAGTGACCTTGCGGGTACAGATTTACATTCCCCCCATCCTCCTGGCCACCCTGCCCAATCTCTGGGAAAAGCCTAACCCAGTGTGTCCTGCTTAGATGGTCTGGCAGGAGAAGGTCAGGCAAGTATTTGATACCCTGGCAGCCAGTTTAAGGAGGAGCTTTCAGGCCAAAAGAGTGTCACCGCAAAGACTTTCTCTGGCATGTTGAACACCCCAAAACTTTGCTGGGATCCACCTGTTCGGGTACTAATTTCCCCTCTCCTGGTTTACCATCTCTAATGTGTGTGGCAGCGCAGTCAGAGGGGCTCTTATTCCCCTCCCAGGGCAAAGGCATCAGGCATGGGGCAAACGCCACACTTCTTCAGGCACCCCCCAATTCATCCTGCTGGCATTTGGCCCCCCTTACACATCTCTGCCCTTTCCTGTTGCTGGGAAGGGCAGCAAAATGGATCAGAAGATGAAAAGACCTCCAAAGTTGTTCATCTCGCCAGGGTCACTTGCTGCCCAGGTTGGCCATGATCTGGAGATTGAGTTACCAATGGGACTTGTTACCAGAGCATCTGGGATGGTCTTACATGATTTTCTTCCATAACTGCTTCCCAGGCAGATGTCTCCCAGCTGGTCGGTCTCCTCAGATGTGCACATGAGTCCATGCGTGTGATTGGATCACTGATAGATGCTCCGCAGCCATCTGGATGTAGGGAAGAAATGACAAATCTCCACCCCACCAACTACACCTTCCATGAGATATTGATGAATGAGATCTTTATTGGCTGCTGGGCTAATTAAATAGAAGTTGCATCAGCTTCTAGCTGACAGGCTCTAATTGCTCCTGAGCAGATTTTGAGAGGACCAGATAAATAGGAAAATAAAAGGAAAGACTGTGGGTTGGATCCAAGGATGTATCTGACTGCACCATGTTTCAGAAGTGCTGGAAGTTTGTCCCACCTTTTCCTGGGGAAGAGGGATAGGGCAGGGGGCTTCTGTGCTGCAAAAGCGCCCAGGGAGGTGCTGTCAGAAAAGACAAAATTAACGTAGATAACAAAAAGGAGAAAATAGTATCCTGGTTTTAGATAAGAGTTTCTGAAGTCTTATCTTTGCCCCAGTCTCTAGCTTCAACCTCGAGCAGCTGGCACCCATCGCTCTGTGCTCTTGTTTCCTGTCTGTCACAGGACTAGCAACGCCTGCTGCCAAGGGCTGAACTGTCTCGGATGCTCTAGCACCACATGAATCCCTCAGCCTGAGTTTTTTGTCCTCCTATTGGCTTGAAGTCCAAAGACTGCAAAAGGGGTGTCAGGTGCCCAGCAGCCCCCACAGCTGAGCCCAGCCCTGTGCAGCCCTGCTGAGGGCTTAGGAGAAGGATGCTCCCCTCCAGCAACAAGGGTGTTGGGACTTTGAGCCTGACCCTTCTTGGTGCACGGCCCTTTGAAGATGAGAGGTGCTGCGTGTGTGCAACACTGTGTGCTAGCTGCCAGCAAGGGGTGCAAAGCCCTCTCGGCCTCTTGCTGCCGTTCCCCCATGCAGGAGCAGGGCTGGTGTCCAATTTGCTTCTCTCCTCCAGGCTCCTGCCTAAACCTCTAACTGGGGAGTGCAGATGGTTCAACAGGAGAATCACTAACAGCAGAAGTTGCTGGCTACCCAAGTTTTGGGTTGGTCCAGGACAGAGCTGCACCTGGTACACAGTAGGTCCTGGCACTGAAAAAACTAACTGAAATTAATGGCCAAACCCTCAGTAACTTCAGTGGTGTCATGTTTTCCCCAGTGGACTCTGTGGGCTATATCTGGGCACAGCCAGCCTAAGAGGGCTTGTCCCATGTTTAATTCATGGGGTGATGAATGAGTTCTTAGCATACAATGCATTTAATTCCATTTTGGCCTGATTTATGACACGATGTGAACAGCATGTGACGTTTTTAATTCAGTAGGTGGTGACTCTGATTCAGTATATGGAGTGTGACGGAAGAGGTGATAAATTTGATTCCAAAGGTGATGCATCAATTTCAGTGTGAAGTGCATCAAATTTATCACATGGCACATTAGTTTCAGTGCATGACACCCCAGCATTGGCAGTGCCAGGCCAGTTAAGTGGGATACCTTCACTGTATCGCCAGTGGTCCCCAGGTCCACCACCTCCCCAGAAGAAAATGGCCCATGCTGTTGGTCTTTTATTTGACCTGGCAGGACTTGAAGAAAACCAGTAAAATGGCCCATCAGGTGCTGGTCAAAATGTTTGTCTTCATTTTAATATATGCCCCAGGTAAGGGCTTCTGATATGCCACCTAATTTCAGGTCTCAGGAAGATGTTGCTGCTCTTGGGAATCTCAGCACCAACCAGCAAATTGGCTTCATTTTGGGTTCATTTCATGACTCAATATCTTTGCTTTTAACTCAATGTCTGGCTGATCCACGTTGCTGAATGAGGATGTGGCGTTTGAGTCCTCTTCAGAAGAGAAAGACTTTAATATTGGGCTCTCTCACATCTGTAACATTTGAAGGATACTAAAAAAAACACAGAGAAGACATCTCCTCTTCTCCCTCATTCCACATAGCGATGATTTTGGACTAAGTCTTCCTGGATGAAAAAAAAACGTATCTTGATTAGGAGATCACAATGGCATTCAAGCAGCAGCCGTTCAGGCTAATGGGACTTGGTGTACACAAGCAGGACAGCCAGGGGCATGCTGGGTGCTGAGGGGGCTCCCCATGCCTGTGGTACTCAACCCCTTCCCCATCCTCATGCCCCATTAACACCAGCACTGCTGAATCCAGTCCTGGCACAGCGGAGCGTGGCAGGTCACTAACGCAGCCGAGAAAGACGTGAGAGGGCTGATGAAGGGATTTGGTGACAAGCTGAGTGGGAAGTAATTACTTTTCTCCTTCTCTCCTGCTCTCACTGCCACAGCCTCTGCAGCGGTGAGGATAAATGCAGTATATTAGCAGCAGTGAGTGGCAGATTCACTGAGCTGCAATTTATAACACTGTCCTCCCCAAAGCCTCATATGAAGTTAGCTTTGTAAGAGGGGATAAAATGATGAGAGGGTCACTCTTGAAAAACATTCAGAAAAGGAGCTATTATCTTCTTTCCAAGCCGGGTATGTCTCATTGAGCTGACCCCAGAAGAGCTCTGAGTGAGTGCTCATATACCAGATATTAAATTTAATCCAGTGAGAAGCAGCAGATGTTGATGGGCCAGGTCTGTGTGCCACCACATCTAATGCATAAGGATGGATGAAAAATCTTCCATCAAAATGTTTTGGTTTTTCTCAAAGAAAAAATAGAGAGCAACTACTGGAAAAAAAACCTTGAACCCTCAAGGCAGAAAACTTACAGCTGAGAAAACTTTGTCTTTGGACTCTTGATAAAGGGTTGCTGCTGTCAGAAGGGACAAAAAGGAGAATGTTTTTCATCAGCTGTGTTAATCTGATCTATCCCTGCATGCAGGCTTGCGCAGGCAGATCAAATAAAACAGATCCCAATATGCTGATGAGCCAAACTCTATCACAGTTTCCAACAAGGGAGTCTGAGCTGTCTGGGTGGAGGGGCAGGGGAGGGCTTCACTTATAATATATGCCCTGGTGAAAGGTGTGAAGCACTGGGGACAGGCACCAGGTTAATATGCCTCTGGTCTGCCTGGAGAGAGCTGTCTGCAGGCTTGGTCTGGGCTCTGAGCTCCCCAAACCTCTACAGCAAACAGGTCACACCACTCCTGCTGCTAACAGTCTGGCTCCTGCAGGGCGGGGAAGGTTTCACCCCGGTCCTCCACTCTCCCAAAGGGTTAAAACCCCCCATCTAGGCACACTTTAAATGATCTAAAAAGTACAAGGGAGAGGAAACACTAAAAGCCACCCTTTCAATAGCAAAAACGCTCACGAAGCTGAACTTCTATTTCAGCACCACCTTGAGAACAACTTTTTTAGTGACCGGGGTAGGAACCGTTGGGTCTGGGAAGTCGCTGTGCCGGCTCCTCCATCTCCCAAGCACCCCAGTGAGGAGGTACGTACCAGTCTCAAGGGTGCTCCCATCACTGCCCTCCTCTGCAGTGAATCTCAGCAGCTGAGCCTGCCAGGGGCCAGGACCGGGAGGTGGGCAGCAGGGAGTATCCCAGCCCAACAGTGTGGCCTCTGCTCCTGCATCCTAGCTGTGGGGTGGCTCACCGAGCCCCCGGCACAGACCTTCCCACAGCACCATGAAACCACCTTGCAGAGCTTCCTGGCTGCCAGCGCAGCTCTCAGTTGCCGATAGAAGTGTGTAATTTATGTCTTCTTTTATTTGTTTTGCATAGGAGACAAGGCTGTTTATAATGTTGAACAACCATTTTCGCTGAGTGCAGTAGGTGCCATAAATCAATCGCCCTGTCCAGAACATTAACCAGTCACCAGAGATTTTGTGATACCTTTCCATGTTATTCTGGGGGTGCTCTGGGGCCAGAGTCTCAGCTGGTGTGACTTGGCCTTGCTCTCCAAATCCAGATGATTTACATTAGCTACCTGATGCTGCAATGAGCTCCTACAAGTATTCTTATACAAATAGTTTAAAAATCTTATTTGGCCTAATTTTTACTGAAGGAGGGTTCATACCTTGCTTCATGGTGTTTTAAAATACGTTTGACAGACCACTTATCTGCCTCAGGTCAAACTGTATGTCCCAAATGCCTCTGTCACTCTGAAATAGCTCTGGAACAAAGCATTAGCAAAAAGGAAGTCCTTCTCCAGTAGTATGTGCTCTGTATGTACTCCAAAGGCTACTGGTCCCAGTTAGCCAGGCCCAAGAGGGTCTCAATTTCTTCCTGTTCACATGGTGACACTGCCAGCACTGTAGCCTATTGGCAGAGCTCCCATCTTCTCCTTGGTTCACTCTTCTCTGCTATCACCACCCATCACCTTTTAGTTAAGGGGCAAGATCCTGGGGCAGGGACTGTCTGTCTTTTCTCTCTGTTACCCTACTCCTTAAGTAGCAGGTTTTTATTGTGTCTACATTTAGCTTCTACCCAGGGCTAAACTGTAACAGTTGCTTTATCACCCGATGAACCCTCACCAACCAGGGAGGGGAATCAGGAAAAAGTAGAGAAGACCTGTAGGTAAAAGCACAACAGATTTAATGAAAACACTACCAGTACAAACAAAAAAATACTTATCCAAATGACTATGCAGTTGTCAGTATATACTGCAGAGCAGTCCTCAGCAGAAGCCAACCAAGGAGCAGCAGGAACCCCACAGGAGCTCCCTCTCCTCAGCAAACCTTCTCCCTTTATAATGCCCATGATATGATGGGATGGGCTACCCCTGTAGCTCACTCAGGTCAGCTGCCCTGGCTGCCTCAAAACTGCTAACGGCCTGGCTAGTATGGCTGGGCTGGGATTCTGTCCCAGCCAAACCAGGACATATTGACTTGCAAATACACACAAAGCATATTTCTGTCCATAATCAAAGGGACATGTTTTTCCAACCTGCTTAAGGGTGAGCCCTTATTTTTATTTTAAACTGCAGTTTTTAATTGCTGATGACTACTGAGAAGTTTCTATGCCCTGTGAGCCCGCATTGGGCACTCACGTGGCCTCTCAACAGGGTGGACATCACCGATGACAATTCCTGTGCCCTCCTGCCCTGCGGGACCCATCACACCTCTAATGATCAGATGGTCACCCTGTGCTGTTGGATTTCCAGGAGGTGTTTGAGACCCTGATGATTTGCACCATTTTTTCTTACTCAATTTTCCCACACTGCTCTGCCGTTAATTTTTTTTTTATATAGAGAAGAGGAAAAGGAGATCTGAGACCTCTGGGTGAAATTCATCCTCTGCGGCTGAATGAAATGCACACTCAGCTGGACATGGGCCTGTCCTGGCTTTTGGCATATTTTCTGTGCAGATAGAGCTGAACTTAGTTTCAGGTGTAAAATTTCCCATTCACATCAGAGGATGTTTCAGTTAACCAGTAATCCATGATGATGAGATTTCTACGAACTATAAGAGCCGGGAGGCTTGAAGAGTATCTGAGTATGTCTCTCCCCTTGGCCTGGTGCATTCGGGAATGGCTGAGATCCAGGCTGATATCAGTACCTCCACTTTAAAAGGATTTAAGTTATAAAATTTGGGCAGTTTCTTGTTTGTTTCGAGTCAGTTTTTCCCGATTTCCATCACTGGCATCTGGCTTGGCATGATTTTAATGTACAGCTTCAGGTTGCAAACAGAATTGAAATTTTCAGACATACGGTGCTAGCTTCGTAAGTGGTAATTGGATCAACTTAGGATCAATGGAGCAGAATAATATCTGCCCACTAATAATGCCTTAATAAAATTAATAGCACTGACCCTACCATGAATTACTTTAAAATAGGGATTGTAGGATAGTAATGTAAACAATCATTGATTTTTCTTGGGAGAGTATTGTAAATTAGATATGACTCTCATCAGTGTGTAGTTGATACCAGACAATGCAGAAAATGTATCAGATTACCTCGAAGGTGGGTGGAGAGGGAAAAATGAAGGGGGCCCCTGTGGCATTGAGGAGGCGATTAGATAAATGAAATGAGCCTGGACCAGAAGATGAAAGCTCAGAGCTGCATAACACTCAATATCGCTGCCATCCAACCTGCCCCAATTAATAACATATTAGTGCAGGACAGGTCTGTTCAATGGTTCAGGTCCGTTAATTGAAATAGTGTGATTAATGGCATCAAAGGAGACGAGAAATACCTACAAAAATGACGGGAGGCTGCAGCTTCACACTGTGGCCGGTGCATTGCTCGGGGGTGAGGGACATGGGGGCCGGCCACGCTCCTTGCAACACCCAGCCTTTGTGTTTCAGCACCCTGTGGCCAGGCTCTGGCTCTGATTTTATCCCCCTTGAGATGCCGCCAGCACCCCGGCCCTGAGCTCGGTGTCAATGCTGGAGTTGGAGAGGTGGCAGGTGGAAGAACTAAATCCATCCTCAGCCTTTCCCATGGGCACGGGGAAACTGTGTGCACTCGGCATCACTGATGCCTGTGGGATTCCACACCAGTGTCCGGGCTGCCTCTGGCTGCTGGGGCGAAGGCATCTGGGGTTGGGCCGGACGCGGAGCCGCTGCTCTCGTGGGTGCCGGCACCCACTGCTACCACTCGAGGGGACATTGGGGCCCCGGCAGCAACGCGGCTCCATTCCCACTAGCTCACACACACCCAGCATCTCTGTTTTTCCTTCCAGAGGCCAATTTTCCTGTCGATTCCAATTAACCCCAGCGCTGATGTCTCAAGGACAGTTCTGGAGGGGGCTTTGCAGAAGAGCAGCAATTCGGAAACGTGTCATGGGGCTGTGATGGCACCTCAGAGCCCAGCCTTAATTACAGCAAATGGCCAGAAAGAGCTGTACAATGATTTGAGCCATTTCCATTTGCAGAATGATTTGGCTGCAAGATTACCTGCGGTCCTGCTCCCGTCCTGCCGTCATGCCTTACATCAGTGCCTCTGCCTGAATGCAGGGCTCAGCGCAGTGGCAGGTGCTTGCGATGCACACCCTGGGTGTTTTCCTGGCAAAACCAAGTCTTCCCTTTCTTCTCCCTGTTAAATATGCACCCTGCAGCTGGTGCATGAGCATGCTGGGGTGGGGGCCTGTGGGCTTCGTTTCCAGGGAGCCAGGGCGAGCAAGCAGCTCATCCCAAATTATTGCCCCCTGGCCGCAGGGAATGAAGCATCATGCCTTCACGATCTCTTCTGCCCTGGTCCTTTCTGGCATTTCCATTGTCCCCATGAAAGCTGGAGGTGAGCTCGTCCCTGATGCCTTGGGGCCAGCCTGGTCCCTCTGCCTCCCTTCCACAGAGCCTGCCCATGCCACCCTGGGAATTCACACTCAATTTGAAATGCCCAAATCCATGAGGTTTTGGAGGATGGTGTGGCTAATGGGGACAGTCCAGGAGCCTTTGCTCCTGGTAGAGGGTACTTGAGCCACAGCAGCTCTTTTCAGGCCGTCAGAGGCAAAGGAACAAAACTAAAAAAGCAGCAGCAACACCAGGGAGAAGCAGGTTCAGAAGGACAAGTCAAAGCATGGCTTTTAATGTGAGGAGTAATAAATGAACAGAAGGACCCACAGTGCCACAATGAAACATCTCTTAAATCATTTGTTTTCATTTCGGATGATAAAGGAAAATCATTAGGGCTCAATTAGTCATGAAAGACAGGGGTCCTTCTGCATTGCACTGGCTTGAGAAAGCGACTCCTGTTCAAGAGCACATCTCCCCCATCCAGTGTGGGATCATTAAATATCAAACACTTTATTTGTGCTATTTGCATTGCCTATTGCGCCCTTGTGCGGGATGAAAACCCTGCAGCGATAATTGATGTACGTGGTTTTAAAGGCGCTCGGCTCTGCCTCGCGGAGCTTAAAACATGCAGAGAAATGAAGGAGAAGCTCTGAACAGCGGAGGCTGCCGGTGCCGCTTCAGCAGCACAGCGGGATAAAAGAGAAAAGAAAAAGGGGAAGGAGTGACAGATGAGTTTAGGTGATCCTGACACAGGGAGATAAGGGCACATTGACTTTCCCTTGGGGATGGAGAGGAGGGGACGGGGCGGGTGACAGCCACTGCTGGACACATGATCAGACACAGCCACGCTGCCGGTCCCAGCGTGTCACTGGGATGAACTGCTGTCTCCTCCCCGCTGTGCTGGGAAGAAACTTTGCTGCAGCATGGTATGCATATGTGTGTGAGGCCTTTAGATATTCATAAAGCAGTAATTGATGTTGAGATGATGGATGAGAGAGACTCCAAATCGAGAAGGTTCCCCAAGCCATCTGCACGCTGGCCTCACCACAAGCCCTTGCTAGGTGACTGGTGGGACCCTTGGCAGTGCCGGCGTGGGGCTGTGGTTCGAGCTGAGCAGACAGAGGACATCCCAAGAGGAAATAAAGTAAACAGTCTGTAAAAAGAGAGGAGCTGCTACCGGTGTAGGGCACAGAGGAGGGACAAACACTTGGGCCTTTGCCGTGTTCTGGCACATGAGAGCCTGTGCGATGGGGCAGAGCGAGCACCTCTGAGCAGTCACCTCAGGGACAGGTCATGCAGTGGGGACAGGCTCTGGCACAGGGTTTTGGCAGGAGTAGGTCAGGCACAGGATGGGGTCAGGTATTAGCTCATCTGCCCACGGGGAAGGAAGATGCTCGTGCTGCCGCAGACACCTCGACAGCTTTGGGAGGAAAAGCCTGGCTGAGCCTGGCCAGACTTAGCAGAAGGGACCCGCCATGGCTCTGGGACTCGGGGGTTTCAGCCCTTCCTGCCTGTGCAACTTTTTCCTTTCTGCAAGCAGGGACGGCAGCAGGCTAAACAAATAAGGGGTGTAATGTCATTTTATATATATGCTGTTTAGAAAATGAATTCACATTTAGAGTGCAAGCTGTAATATTTTGCTTTATTATTTGATTACAGAGTTTGTAAACGTAAATGGATTTAGACCCTTAATTTTAGGAGGCTTGAATTACCTTCCGTTCCTTGTTTAATATTCAGGTGGAAGAGCTCCCATGTCTGGCTGCAGCACATTTGGGGTGTGGAACGCATCTGGGTGAACAGGGCATTTTCACTGCTCTGTCTTCTCGTTTGTAGAAGTTCAGCCAAATTGTGTTTTACTCTAAAGTGCTTAAAATTAATTAAGTGACAGAGCATAAGGAGTTGGTTTCAGTCTTTCTTCCCCTGCAGCACTTTGCAAACTGCAATAACCTCCTCAGTGAAAACCAGGAGAAAATTGGGCCCCGACTCGCCAGCTTTTCTTTTGCACCTGAAAATTTAAATCCTGTCTTTCTGGGAACCTTACCTTATTAGAAATTGTTTGCCTAATACTAACTGTGTGAGACAAACCCCCGATGGTACAAGGCCTCCCTGGCTTGGAATTTGAGCTCCGTTCCTGCATGGTACTGGGAGCACGTGTCTCTTCTTCTTTATATTATTTGTCCAAAGGCCTGAGCACGTGTGTGGGGCTGGTGCTGGAGCATCCCGATGAACTGCCCCTGTTCAAGGAGACTGAGGCCCCGAAACACTGAAAGCTGAGCAGAAGCTGCTTCTGAGGACTCACGTCTGAGCCATCTGCTCACCTGGGGGTTTGATCTTTATGTTTGCTCCTGTGCCATGTGCCTCTGGGACATGCCACCAACAAACAGGGCTGTTAATTAGAGGAATCAATTCATTGCCCAGGCAAGGTGCCAGCAGCAGCATCGCTGCTTGGTAGAGAAGTGTTTTTTTAGGGAAAAGCCTTCGCTGGGCATTTGCATCCCACTCCCTGCTGAGCTGTTCAAGTCAGGTATCACCAAGCACCTGGTGAGGTACTGGTGACCCCACCGCTGCCTCTGTGATGGGGTCGAGGCTGGTTTGGGGATGGCTCGCTTGCCCCCGTGGGAAGGGGAACAAGCCATTTTCACTGCTCAGATGAAGACCCAAATAGAGTTAAAACCCTGCTGAAGGCAAGCCCGAGGCTGTAGGCTGTCCTGGCCGGTGTGACAGTCCCGAAAGCAAGCTCCAGCTTTTCTTACTACGACCACAGAAGCAAAGTTCTTTTGTTTCCTTTATCTATTTTGAACCATGTTTAAACTCAGGCTGCTTGTCCCCTGCAATTCCCATCTTCTCATGCTTCCCCCCAGCACCAGTGATGTCTGCAGGCAGCTGGCCAAACCTGGGAGTGACTCTGCGCAAACACTCTGCACATACACAGTTAAAACCCTTCTTTGTTGTGCAGGGAGACCCTGGCCAAAATCAGGGAGGGGGTCTGCAATCACTCTGATACCTTATCAGGCACGTACAAGCTCCCACTCAGCTTTTGAGCAGCAAGTTATGGATAACATAACCTCTAGGTCAGCTCTCATAAACAAAGCTCCTGCTTGTTCAATGCCGAGTAAATCATTTATCTGTGAGAAGAGTCTGCGAAGGGTCATGCCAAGATTGGTAATACATTCATTGGATCTACACTAAGGAACAACTTTTCTCCCTCTTGAATATCATGTTTTAACAACAGGCTGTTTGGGTTTTTTTCCTTTTTAATGTTGTATGATTTTAAACTGCTGCATTCAAGCAGGTGCACATTTGGCGTCCGGATAGACGATGCAACATAAAGTAACGACCATCTAATTCCTATCCATCTGGATTTGCCATATAAATAATTAGAGCGAAACACCTTTAGAAAGGAGGCTGAGGGGGCTGAGCCCATCAGCAACAACATGCAATAAACAGCAAAAGAAGATGTCAGAGTTTGCACGACGTGTCCGTCTTAATCCCTTGCTGCAATTCAAAAACGCTAAAAATAACCCCCCTTTGAGTTTCGGCTGTTTACACAGCTGTAGCATAAATATTTAGATTTGCAAGAGAAATGCTTGCTCAGCCAAAATCGTTCCGAGATCTCTGGAGTCAGCAGTGGGGGGTTTAGAAAGGCCCAACATTTCCTTGGAAAAATTAAAATCTATAATAATTAAAGCAGGGAGCGATGTTTCTGCAGCAAAGCTCGTCACTTATGTAAAACTAATTTGGCTCCTGTTCTTCAGGGGGTGCATGAAAAACTCCCTGCGAGGGCTGGCAAACGCCGTTACAAGCTGCAGAACAAGTGCCACACACTGGGACCTTATTTACACAGCTGGTTTGGACATGGGGCGGGCGATGGGGAGGGCATAGCTGTCGCTCCAAGGACTGGGGGTCCAGGGGAAGCCACAGGCACCTGCACGGAGCAAGCCGAGCCTCTGGGACAGCGAGGGTTTGGTTTGGTGCATTTTCTGGCTGTCGGGTGCTCTGTGGGGGATGTGTCCGGCATTGCCTCAGCCAGGAACCACTATATTTCTATAGGTGTTTTTTTCCCTGCGCTTTGTGACCTTGAAGTTGGCTGTGGACCCCAGATCATCCCTTGAAAACCTCCTGCCAGGGGAAAGGAAGGCTTTTACTGCTCTCGAGTATTACCCGGGCAGGTACGGCATCCTCCACCCCAGGGAGGAGATGGAGAACAAAGCTGGATCCTTCCCACTGATCAACTGCAGCCTCCTTTCTAGATAAAAATCTTTAAGTGGATTTTCCATCTGGCAAACCATCACTTTAGGAAAACCATAAGGTATAGCAGTTATTAAAAAGAGAATTTTTCCTAATGCACCTTCTGTGTCTTCATTATGTCAGGGCACCTCTATGAAGAGATTTGCAGGAGAATCCATCCATTCATTTCTACGCATAATTCCTCAATAGCCCATTTGCTTCAAAGATTTTTATTGACTTTTACTACTACATGAATCCTCAGATATTTATTTTTTAGGCCCCAGGGGACCTATTGAAAAAGAAATTTATTTTCTGAAGTTTTATGACAAAGGTTTTGCTCTGGATAAAAGCTTCCCATTATTTCCAAAC
Organism: Leptosomus discolor; assembly: GCF_034619465.1. Lineage (NCBI taxonomy): Eukaryota > Metazoa > Chordata > Aves > Leptosomiformes > Leptosomidae > Leptosomus > Leptosomus discolor. Next base: position 13,184,394 of record NC_141395.1, on the reverse strand, counting down.
TTCTGTTCTCCACAAAGATGACTTTGTCAGCTCTGCTCCTGTGGCTGCCACAGGGCATGAGACACGGGTAAAATTTCAGGTCCCAGAAATAAATAAAAACATACTTCTGTTGGAGAAGGCTCCTTCCTTACCACCATCGCTTTCAGTAGTGAGGACATCTCTCCGCAGATATCCAAATGCACACAAACTCCTGGGAGAGGGAGCTCTGCTTGTTCCCGTGTTGTTCCCATCACCATCATCTGCCTCTGTGCCTGACCCATCTCCACGCAGGCCAGCGCCCCTGAGGATGGCCATAAACGCCCTTATAGATCCCCCTCATGCCCCCCGAGCTCTGCCTGTGTGACGGTGCTGGGGAAACAGCAGTGAGGCAACTGGCCAGTGGAAGCCCTTTGAAATCACTCCTGACAGGGCTTTGATGGAGGCCAGCTCTCTCCCAGTGAAAGGTTTTGCTGCTCAGGGATGTCCTGTACCCCAAGCCATGCTTTCCACGCCGATTCGCACTCCGCCAGTGGAGCTCATCAGGTTTTCTGCCACACAGAGTGCTTTGATGTGGTGGCTTTATTTCCCAGGCCTGCTGCAGCCAGTGAAGGCGATGGAGAGTGGATGGTGGTCCTGGCTGGTTCCCCGCACGGCCCCTTCCCAGCCCTTCCCAGCCCAAAGCACCAGCAGCTGGAGAGGGATGAGCAGGAGGAGCTGCCCCAGGGGCTCCTAGCCAGCCTGGAGGTATGTTAACCCCTAGACAGCAGGATCCTACCTGGCCAGAGAGACAATGGAGATGGCAAAATTTAACAAGAAACAGGTAAACTAGTAATAATAAAAGCCTTTATCCCCATTTCCACGAGCCTCGTGCAATATTTAGGCTGTGCAAGGGCAAGGCAAACTCACAGCACTCAGGAAACATTTTATATATCAACTGTGCTTTTTTTGCGGAAGGAAGCAAGTCTCTTCTCATTTTGCTTTCTTGAGGATTGGGAGTTTCCAAAAGCAAACCAGATGCCTTGAAAAATAGTCTAATGTGAGTGTGGGGATATCACACACATCCACTAGCAAAACTGGCATTTCAGGCAGCCCAGCAGTCCAGGTGCTCTTGTTTGTGTAGCTCCAGGATGACATCAACCCATAAGATGGATTATATGAGAATATAAAGTGTCTGGGTGCCGTCCTGCTCCTACTGAGATCTGTCAAGATGAGATTTCACCGCCTTGGTTTTCAATGGGATACTGAGTGAAGCAGGATGATGGTGACGAGGCCAACAGAGAGGATGGGAGAGGAGGATTAAAGGAGGGTAAATGTGGCCACATCCAACCATGGCTGTCCGACAAGCACCAGAGGGAAAGCCAGATGGTGCACTGCGACAACATTGACACAGCTAAAGGAAATATTTAACTGGACTCATTTTCCATGAAGTATCATTGGAATTAAGAGCCAACGCATCCACAAAAGATGAGGTGCAGCCAGTGCTGTGGTTTATGAGGGATATAAACTGCCACGCTTCAGGGAGTGAGCTGGCCACATCAGAGGGAGAGGAGGAGGAAGGGTCTGCAGGCAGACAGGCACTTTCTGGTTCTCCCCATGAGGAAACACGCTGGCAGAAACCACGGCTGTATTTGGTGTTTGTCTGCCCACGTGGTGCCATGGCGATGCACCAAGGATCACTGCTAGTGACTGTCTCCTTAGGGAGCTTCGACAGCAAACCGAGCTTCTTCCTCCATCCTGCTGCCATGGCTGGATCTGTTGGGACAATGTCCCTGTCCCCTTGCTTGCCCCTGCCCCATGCATGCTGGCAGGGCTCCACAAGCAGCGGCGGGACAACAGCGAGTCCCGTGGGCAACTGGGCAGCCTGCACCAGGTGGCCCGACTCACCGTCACTGCAAGCACCTGAGGGACATCTCCAGACCTTCACAGCCCAATAATTCTGCCTCAGAAACTGCAACCGGCAGTAAAACAGGGCAATTAGCCCTAATCATCCTGAATGATCATGAGTCCTCCTCCATCCCTGCTTTTCTGCCTCTCCTTCTCCCAGAACTTTGCTCTCACATTAATTAAAACAGAAACTTTCTGCCACCACTGATTGCATCATCTGATGTCAGCTGCCTGGAAGGATAGAAATAAAAGGTGGAAAGTGGGTGCCTTTGTAACAAATAAATAGGTGCCAGAGAAGGTAATCTAATTATGCAGTGATTGAATTAAGTGGAAGGAACTGCATTATGCACAGAAAATATCTGCCGTGAGGATAGATTTGAGGCAAGGTCCTCCTTTGGTCAAGTGATGGGTTTGGCTGGTAGGGCTGGGGAGCAGCTCCCGCCTGGTGCTATCAGGATCATTGTGGATACCTGGGATCATCCCCTTCTGGGTGAATTCGACTGCTGGCAGAGGGAGGTCAGCGTTAAAATGCTCTCACTGTCCACTACAAATTTTCTGTGCAAGAAAAAATTACTTCAGAGCAGAAGGGCCTTATGGCTGGGCTGTGTCCTTCCACTGCCGTACCTTCTGCAGGATTAAATGGGACAAAGTGGAGCAGTTAAGGGGCAAAAAGGAAAAGCTCACGGACATGTGTTACTCAAAAGTAAAAGCCATGAGGATTTTATAGGGGAGGGAAGAAAACAGGGTTTTACAGCTGATAAAGGTTTTCAGGCAGGTCCCAGAGTTGAGCACCTTGACGAACGTGACACAGCCCGAGCGCACCTCTAATGAGGATGAATTTCCCCATGCTGGAGTTAATGCATTATATATCGAAACCATTTGTGTTCATTTGTAGCAAATAATTACTTTAAAATGTTATCATTCATTTGGGTTATTTAACTTCTCTATTAATTCTATAAATAATTGTTTAAAAGATCGTGTTGAGATTAGTGAAAGGCATCAATATTGTTCCATTATTAGTTGATAAACACGGTGGAGTGGCTCCCCATGGTTGGGACAGCCGGTGGCTGACCTGTCAGCATCACCAGAGACCCAGCCTGAGCCCTCCATCCCCAGCAGCTTCCCACCGTCCCTTGGTGACACGGGGGACGCAGTGCATCGATGCTGAAAATCACCTCATGCCTCAGACTTGGTGTACCTCTCTTATTTGTTAGGAAACGCTCTGATATCGATGTAAAGCTGCACCCACATCCTTTCTTGCTTCCCCTTGCTGTAAATTTTCTGTCTCGTGACATCTAAAAGAAAAAGCAATCTTTTTAATCACACCACTTGATAACACAAACAGAGGTACAAGGCAAAAGGCGGCAGGGCAGTAAGCTCCTCTGTTGTCTGCCCTTCAATCTGGCTTGATAAATGGAGATTTCACTGGGAGATTTTTCATGCATTAACATTAACAGGGGAGCAAGGCTATTTTCTTTCCTTGTGAGGCGAGACAAAAGAGCCGTGCTTTCAGATTTGGCAACATTAGTCTTTATTTCAAGGGGGAAAATTAAATAAATGAATCTGAAAGCGGGAAGAAGGGTAAAGCCTTCCATACAGAATTTTAAAAAATTATTTCTGGGGCTCTCCATGTCCTCCTGATGCTTCAGCCAAGTCCATTAATCATTAGGGAAACACATGGACCCTGTAAGCATCCCGGCAGCCGTCCCTGGCCAGGCATAGGCATAGCAGCTCCCTCGCACTGATGCTCCAACCCAGCAAGCTGCCAAAATTTTTTAAAAGTAACCCGTCAATTAGCTGATTCTCTCAGAAGAATTTACCCTGGATAAATCCAAAGCGAGAATTTAAAAGCTCTCTATGTTTAATTTGATCGAGGCTTTAATAACGTCTGGCTGGATTAGTATGCGGGTGCCGCTGCGCTCCCAGGAGCGGGGCTGGAAGTGGCCTCCCAGCGTGCCGTGTTTGCTGGGCTTGAGTGATTTCCCCACCGAGTTTGCACCATTTGCGAGTAAAAAGGATCCTGCAGGGTTTTGGTGGCACAGGGCTGCTCCTGCAGGCCCCCTCTGGGAGCTGGGGGTCCCGCCAGCACAGATCCCCCCCCGTTGATACTGTGAGAGGCTGCAGAGAGCGAGGAAGGTGGAGGAGCTGACCCTGACAGAGCCACCATCGTGACCTGGGGCAGAAGGTGCTCTGTGGGGTGGCTGGGGTGGCCTGTGGGGTCAGGAGGGTGGAGGGGCAGGGGATTGGGGCTTGGCCCCTCTCACACTTGATACCATCATGTTGCCTTTCTGCAGTGAGGCTTCTCCCGGGAAGGTGTCACAGCAGCTGGCACCAGAGAGGGATTTTGCCTCCCCTTAAATCATGGGAAGATGATATAAGGGCCCAAAAGCTTCAAGCCAGGACTTTTAACCAAAAAGATGCATCGATTTTCTGTAGCTGATGCAATAAAAGAATTACCATGGTGCAAAAAAAAAAAAGCCCAAGGAAACTGTTCAAAAAGCCACCTTGGCACGTGCTGAGCATCGGTGCGGCTGGTGCTCCCGGGTGCTGGAGATGATCCTCCTGCAGCCCCAACCTGCGCTGCCATGCGGGCATGTTTTTGGGTGCTCTGCGGCAGGAACAGGCAGAGCCCAACACCCAGACAGATGCAGGGCAATGCTGGGGGAGCAGCCACCCTCCCCCAGTGCCACTGGGAGACCCCTGAGGCAGACAGGGGAGTTCAGGTGTCGCATCTGGCTGCAGCCCAGCGAGGAGGGAAGCATTACCTCTGCTCACCAGGAGGGACCAGATTTCCTTGCCGGCTTTTCTATGAGCCTTAGACATTTTAATCCCCCACCCCACACACCCACCACCAGGGATATTATCTCCATCTTGCAGACAAGGGATGGAGGGGACCATGTGGGACCAGCACCAGGAAGCCCTCCCTCTAGGTCCTTCCTTTTGGGGGTGCAGAGTCTTGGCCCACTTTAGGGTTTGGGGACCAAATTGTGTCCCTTGCAAAAGGGGTATGAACACCAGTGGGATGAGGATGGGGAAGCAGCGAGCTGGGGGTTCTTTGGCCCCTGGAGGGGTTTCCAGCCGCGGGCAGCAGGGTGCTGGGAGGCTTTGCGCTCCCTGCTATTGAAGCCGCTCCGCTGGTTATGAATAATTGAGCTCCCCCTCGCCCGTGCCCTAATCACCCTGCCACGGAGTCAAGCGCTCGCTTTCTCGCTCGCTTTTCCTGATGAATATTTCATACCTCCCCAGGGCGGCGATGCAGCCCGGGCAGCCTGGGCGGCCGAGGCTTGCTGGGATTTAGGGGAGCGCCCACCGCCAATCCGCCTGCCTTGGAGGAGAGGGTGGGAAAGGGCAGCACATCACACAAAAATGTCTCGGAATGTGTTACCAAGTCACCCCGGCGCTCGCAGGGGGTCCGATTTGGTGGCCGCATCTCTCAGAGATGGGGCGAAAGGCAGGAGGGCTGCGGCCACGGGGAAAAGCAAATGGGGGTCGCTTTGGGGATCAGCGGGCATCCTCACCTTTCTCAATGCTGGATCCAGGCGATCTCCCCAGGGGGAGCAGCCACCCACACTGGTGGCAGCCTCTCACCCCAACACCCCCCTCCCTTGCACTTTGCTTTCCCACTGGTGCCCAGGAAAACCCCCGAAATACCACCTGCCCAGTGACCGTGAGGAGCTGGCAGCATTCCTCGAGCCCTCCGTGAAGGCACTTGTTAATTCTCTGTTTCTTCCTTAATTACACGGAAGCAATGACCGTTCTATCATCGCTTTACAACGCCGCAGCTTAAATCCACTATTAAGGCAGGAGTGTTGCAGCTCAGACATTTTAATTAACATGAATGATCTCACCTTTGTCCATAGCATCTCTTTACGTGTTATTATATCAGGTAATTGTTAAACTACTCACTGGTTTAGATAGGTCTGTTCTTCCATTAAAATGTCCTGCTTTTTCTGACCTGGCAGATTACCCACATTTTTAAGCCCAGGATTTTCAGGTGATTTGAGTTAAATCAATCTGCAAGAAACTGGATGAATTATTTAAAGCACTGGTGGTCTCAAGCTAGGAAATGGTGTTTGGTCAATGTTTCTCCAAATTTTAGGAGCTTCAAGGTGCTCCCAGAGCTGGCTGGAAATCAACTCCCTATTGACCAAAGCTATCAAAAGAAAGAACTGAATAGTTTAAATTAATTTGAAAACTTTCCACGCTTGGGGGGTGGGGGGAAGCATTCATTAATTTTTAACATCCCCTTTCTTGTTTCCTCTCTCACCAGAAAAAAGGCTAGGAGAGAAATCAGGGGCTCCTCCCTCAGGAGAGGAAAGCCCTTCCAAGTTTCTAGACATACTGCCCATGGTTTTTTTGATGTGAAATTTCATTGAAAACGGAAGAGAGGAGGGGGAAATGAAAAAAAAAAACACAACAAAAAAACAACCCAGCCCAGATGTCCTTTCAGGGAACACTCAGACACAGGTGAAACTGCTGCTTCTGACTGATTTTGACCACTTGAAAACGTCAGTTCTCCTCTCAAATGGGGGAAAACCAAAACAATTTTGTGCAAGCTATTAGGACTGGCTAAAGCATCTTGCCTGCACCCACCCCTCAGCCCCAAAGGCAGGCAGTGATCCCTCTTCACTGCTAAAACATGGCCTGGGGGGTTGCAGAAGGCTCAGGCCTCTGCTTCCCAAGGGCAGCTCTGGCTCCGTCTCCTGCATCCTGGACTTGGAGAGTGCTCAGGTGAGAGCAAGACAGAGACACAGGCACGGGATGAGACTTTTACCTTGGCTCAGCAAGGACCAAAGCAGTGGGAAAACGCTAAACTTTGGTCTGCACACCTGAACTTTCATCTTCTCCTCTTCCTCATCATAGGTTGCTGCCTGAGAAGCAGGAGGGGAGCTGAATTAGGACAGACCAGGGAGGAAACCCCACTGTTGCTGCCCTTCCCCACCCGCACTGGGAGCATTGCCTATCCCCAGCCCACAGCAAGCCCAGGCTGCAGCACGTAAAGCCTTTGGTGGTCGCTCACTGCTCTGTGGTTGCTGGAGGAGAAGCAGTTGAAGGCCCTAATGGCCCTGCCCAGCCTCACTTGGGACCCACACCCACCCACAGGCTCTGGAGCCTCATTTCAGCTCAGCCCCGGGCCAGCAGCCCTGGCTTGAGCCTTGCCTTCAGAAAGGACCTTGCACCCATATTATCGTGTCTCTCCAGCCCTGTCTCCTTTTGCTCCTAGCTGCTGGACTCCAGTGGGACCCTGGACCTGGCTCATGGCTCGCTGCGTGTGGAGGTGTCGATGGACGCAGTACAAGCCCCTGTAGGACTGTACCTCATCGGTGAGGGTCGCCCTTGGCTCCCGGCTTGTCCTGCTGCTCTCCAACAGTAAGCTGTTGCGCTTTGGATGGTGGTGAAGGCGAAGTTGTGGGCTTACCACATCGTTATGCAGGGCATGAATCTGGAAAAAAGAGCTGGACAGCACCCTGCGTTAAGGGGTTGTCTTAATTTTTTCCACATGTTTGACTGTCCTATGTGTGTGCCTTTTCCAGGACTGGGGTGGGTCTGCTGCGATGTTACCCATCCCATTGGAGAGATGCATTTGAGTCATATGAACTGTGTAGGGTAAGGGCTGTTGTGTTGTGCTGCCTCTGAGCAGATCCTATGCCACTGGTGGGCTGTGGGCCATGTCTATAACTCCCAAACCCACCCCCAGAGGAGGGGGAGCGGGGACCAGCTCTGACCTGTAGCCCTGTGGATGTACCATCTGGGCATGGGGCTCAGCGAGGCTCTTCTGCCAGCACGGGCAGCTCTGTGCAGCGGTGATGAGAGCCGTGGTTAACTGGGTTAATTATATTCATGTTGCTAGGAACACTGTGAATTATGTTAATAGCAGCATCTGGGGAAATTACATCTTCATTAATTGGTCCTGATTGCTTTTTGGCGGATGCGAGATGGTTTTGACTTTAACATGCAGGACAAAATTTACTGTAATCAGCGCATGCAGTAAACGCACAAATGCCATTACCTTGCCTTGCTAATTAACTCTCCAAAGAGGAAGGGAAGGAAAAGGCCTTCTTGGCCTTTCTCTCTTGCCCCAGCCAGGGTAGGCTTGCTTTCTACCCGCCCATGCTCTAGTGCCTCTTCTAATAGAGTTTTAAACATTATTTTTGAAGTTTAAAATCTTAATATTGAGGCTATCAGAATATCAGCCATGGGGCTGCGGATGCTTCTGATGGTGTGTGTGGTATCCTGGAGTTGATCTTGTTGCCCTCTTATGGGCCTTGATCTGCCCATAAGGCTCCTCCTCATGGATGTAACTTGGTGGCAATCAGGTCTATTCACATGCTTAGAGCCAAATATGTTGGTGATTTGGAAACCTTTGATGCCATCATGTTCTTAGCTGAAAGAAGAGGAGCATCACCCAGGCTGGGTTGTCCCCAGGGGACTCCTGATGGGTAGAAGGTAGGGCTGTTGGGTTATCAGAAGACAGTTGTGGCTACAGCAGCAATGATCTATGTGCAGTGTGTAGCATCAATCTTTACAATTCTTTAGCTTTCAGTCAAGGTAGCAGCAAACAAGGAATTAAACCACCTTTCAATGAACTATTGCTGTGTAGCAGAAAGCTCTGGTTTTAACCACAGCAGAGATCCTAATCTCTTTGGATAAAACCCCAAAGCCCTGAGTGAATGCAGAGTGCAGGGCAGAGGTAATGCACTACCTCCCCAGGGAAAAACAGGCTAAAACTCAGGTGAGGCATTGAGCTCCTCGTAAGTTATGAGGCTGTTTGTCTGGGGAAGGCAATAAGTTGTATTATGGCTCTGCTTGCTCTGCCTTGTTTTTACACAACACCATTTTTCATTTTAATGGTGGGTTTTCAGCCACCTTTGTTAGGGCTGCTACTAATTGGACTGGATTCATGTGACCTGCCAGGGCAGGACAAGGCTAGTGCTGGTTAAATGGGAAGGATGAGTTTTACTGCCTGGTGCTTTGGATGGGCATTGCCCAGGCTGTGGGGATCAGGAGGAGGGGGCATGGCAAGGGTGAGAGAGGAATTTAGGTACAAGTTTAACCCTATGGCTGCCATGGAAGCTCAGAGGTGCCCTCCCCACGGTGGTGATGGGGCAGAGAGTGCCTCCACACGAGTCAATAGCCCCCGCGGAGGTGAAAACCCTTTTTGCAAGTGACCTTTTTGACCTGGAAAGATGTAGGCCCACCTTTTTTTTTTTTTTCTGGGAAATTGGGTTTAAAAGTTCTTTGGTGCTTGAAGTATCAGCTTCAGACCTTCATGAAGTGGTTCTCAAGGGTCATCACAAGGAATGAGAACTCATTGCTGCAACAATCTCACCAAGAGACTTGGAAGCAGCAAAGTTTGTGCCCTCAAAACCTAGAGCTAGATTTTACTGAGAAGCTGTAACACGTGCTGAGCCGGGAGCTAGTCATGTCTTTTCCATCACACTGCCGCTGTAAATAGGTAGGCAATAATGCAAGGACCAGGACAGCTGTAATGCATGTGGGATCTGGCTGCAAAGCAATGCTTGTATCTTGTGGGACACTTACCTGCTGCAGGGCTCCCAAGGCCCCTCAGCACAGAGGCCCTGGGAGCTCAGAGAGCTCCTGGGTTTCTGCTTGTGTTCCCAGGGCCTCTGAGAGACTTTCACAAAAATCTTCTCCCCATCCTTGACCCACAACACCTGCCCTCTCCGGTGCCTGCTGCCCTACACTCCTACCCAGAGCCCTGGATGCTGCAGTCCTGCCAAGCTGACTGTCCCAAGGTGACCAGAGCTTCTAGCTCCCAGTCACCCCATCAAGAGGGACAAACCCCACCAATTAGATGGAGAAATAAATGTCTACCAGAGCATCCACTTGGGATGTCTCCAGAAACAACAGCTCTGAAATGTGTAGCTATTCAAGCGGAGGTACCATCCTCCCCCTGCCCCTTCAGTTGATGTGGGAACTTCTGTCCCCATCTCGCTACAGGATCAGACCTCTCCACCCAGAGGCCAGAAATGTGCAGAAGATCTAGGCTGCTTTTCCTCACCTGTTCGGATGAACTGGGTGGTAAAACCAGGCCACCTATTTGCAAAAGTCTTTCCCCATCAGCTACTGAGATAGTAACACCAGAAATGCCAGGAAACTTCCACCAGAGGGGAAGCCTGCCTGTGCATACACCGAGACAGTTCACGTTTGTACCAGAGAAACACAGCAAGGAGCTGACTAGTTGGCAAAAGGACTGGTATGTAGCAGTGCCTTTATTTTAAAGGGCAATTAGTACTGTGGAAGGATTCTCTCTGCCTCTTCAATATGTCATGTTTGTTAGTTAAAACTTCAACTTATAGTTAATGCTATACCATAACATATGTCACAGCTCTGCAATTGAGTTGCTCTGTGGCACGAAGCAAACTGTGCCGGAACAGAAGTCCCAAGAGATGCGAACATGGAGGGAAATAGTGCTGTGAGATAAAATGGTACCTAGTGAAATGTAGTGGGAAGGTTTTCCGTGAACGACTAAAACTCTCGAAGACGCGACTATTTGGGTTTTTCCCTTTCTGCTCTCTCGAGAGGTGGGACTTCTTGATTTGGGTGGGTTTTTTTCTTTGCAGACAAACAAAGTGCAAACCCCTTTAGGTGAGGGCTGTGCTCAGGGACAGCGAGTAGCAATGCCACAGTCCAGGAGAGATGAACCAGGCTGACCTATGAACCACTCTAAACCTGGTTTTGGGGCTGGGAAGATGCCTGGACGTGTGTGGGGAGAAGAGCAGGCTGGCTCAGCCCACCACTTGGTCTGGCCCCTAGGCTCAAGCATGGCTTTAACTTCATCACCGAGCTGTGCAGCAGCAATCTCTTATCACTCAGCTAAAGCAGAGATGACAAGCATGTCACCACTGTGACCACCTTGGTGATGGCTTCAGGCCACGCTCTCAACTGTTGCCATACCCACTGCTGACAGTGAGTGGGAAATACTCTTTCTTGGGAAGGAAAGTTTTCTATTAGTGGTTGCACAGGGCTAGGCACTGGGCTCCTGCTCTTTGTTGAGCCAAGCTGTCACCAGAGAGGTCAGAAATAATTTATTTTTAACGCTATGAATATGTAGAACCTTGTCCGAGCTTCTCCACGCAGTGGCCATGAATTTAGAAACAGCATCAGAAATCACAGCATTCGGTATCCTGCGAATCGGGTCAGAGCCATAAATTTCTCTTACTGGTGTGTGAGCCATTTGCCATACGTGACTTTCTGAATTTGTGGCCATTTCTCTCTCTACCCCTGTGTGCCGAGTGTATGACTGAGATTTTATATTGCACCTCTGAGACACAAAGTCCTTCTGGTGCTTTTCCCTAGCATCCTAAACAGGCTCGCTCGCCCTCCTCCCCGTGCCCTGTGCTAATGGCTTCTGGCCACAGCCGGGCTCTTAAATCACGGGCTGCACCTGGACAGGCATAAACTGCGACTCTCCCCAGACAGAGGGTGTTTGCTCAGAGCCATGAGCGATGCGCCTCTGAACGCGTGTGGTTCAGCCTTGTGGGAACGGCTGCTCCTACCCTGAGCCCGAGACGGGTCCCCTGATGCAGACACCAGAGCTTCTGCCCGTGGAGGCAAGTCCTGCATAGACCTCTGAGACACTCAGCGAGCCTTTCCAAGGACAGTCATTCTGCGTACAAAGGGAGGAGACGTTCAGCACAGACATTGGGGCAGGGGGAGGTATGTTAAGATGATCTCTGTGTTGGGAGGAAAGCTTAAGCTGAGGAAGTTCACACTGTGGGACTGGAAGGTGGTGTTGATGTCCACCTCCTCCAATGTACTGTCTGTGATCTTCCTCCCCCACCTATACCTGTTCTAGATACAAAAGCTTTTTTATTGCAAGACTGTTCTTGTTCAGCGAATTAAAATGAAGCATTAATGTTTATAAATATGTAAAGGTCGAGTGTCAGGAGGATGGAGCCGGGCTCTTCTCGCTGATGGCCAATGACAGGACAAGGGGCAGCGGGTGCAAGCTGGAGCATAGGAGGTTCTGCATTAACACAAGGAAAAACTTTTTCACTGTGAGGGTGACAGAGCACTGGAACAGGCTGCCCAGAGAGGTGGTGGAGTCTCCTTCTCTGGAGACATTCAAAACCCGCCTGGACGCGTTCCTGTGTGATCTACTCTAGGTGGTCCTGCTCTGGCAGGGGGGTTGGACTGGGTGATCTTTTGAGGTCCCTTCCAGCCCCTCACATTCTGTGATTCTGTGATTTGCAACCCCCTCCTCCCCAGTGCCAGTGCTCCCAGCAGCGATGCTCTCTGGCTGGTCCCAGCCCCTCTGGTCAGCCTGGGAAAGGAGACAAGTGCAGCAGCAGGACACAAGAAGGCTGTCACTAAAGCCCAGCTCTGCTGAGATGAACCCATGCACTGAAACGAGGCTGCCTTATTCCACAGCTCTGCTCCCTCAGAGCCTGGAGAGTCACTAAAGGCAGTAGATGTGATTAAGACATTTCCTAACTAATTTTTAATCCTTTTGGCACAGCAGTGCCAACTCACAAATATGAACTCTACCAACGGGACTGTTTATTAAATTCTGGTCTTGTCACAGTGGTGCAAGCCCATTGAGAGGCTTTGGTGTATTAACATAAAACAAGAAAACTGGATTTTCTCACATGCCGCTGAGAATTGCGTCTTGCCTGCAGGTTGCTGCTGAAGATGATGATACATAGGTGGCATCGGGGTCTGAGCTGAATTACGAGTGTAGAGCAGGACATCTGAAACTGCACATTTCTGGGTCAAAGATGGCTGATATGGCCCCTGCTAGTAACTCAGTCACTTCTCAAAGCCAAGGTCTCCAGCAAACTACACGTACAACTTTGTTTCCTTCCCAGCCAGCCAGAGGAATGAGAGCTAAAATTCTGCCCCATCCAGCAGCTGAAGTAACTGCACCCAGAAGGCCCCATCAGGATAAGGTTTCTGTGCTTGTTAAATGTTGAACCTTTGAGCCTTTTCAATTCAGTCCTCTTCCAAGTGCATTAGGTTTTTCTTGGGATTTTTTAAATGGCAAGGTTTCCTGAATTTCTGACCTGTTGGTGCCTATCTAGACCAGTTACCCTTGTCCGTCAGGGCCCTGCCAACACACAGTCTATATAAAAGCAGAGAGGAAGCACCTTTGCCATTGTGGTTTTTCAACTATAAATTGCTGGAAGGTGCTCTTTGTGAAAACTGCTTTACCTTTGTGCATTTAGCAGGGAATAGGCATCAGGCAAAGGAAACACCAGCTAGAGGGCTGATGGTGCAGGGTTATGACTGTGGAAACAGGTTAACGATAGAAACTGGTTTGTAGGTGCTAGTAGACGTGAGCAAAGGTAAGTTTTGAAAGCAAAGGTTTCACAGAGTTGTCCCAGAAGAACCCCTCTGAAGCTATGGCTAGGGCAAATGCCACTCTCTGTTGCCACCACAAACAGAAAGCAGAGGAGGTGAGAGCATCCCAGAAGACACCAGCAGCTTTCTTTCCAGTTTTTTTTTTCCAAGCCTCCATGCACAGCTTCAGTGTTAACTCACCTCCTTGCCTACATTTCAAGGCCCATAACCTTTCAATCAAAGGACCACCCAGCCTTCAAAAACAAATCCAAGGACTACTATACTTTGAAGAATGGATGGTATTGTACAGCAACCACTTATAACCGAAAGGAAAAAAATCGTTAAATTTTGTTTGTTACAGTAAAGAGCAGGATACAGGTAGAAAGTCATAACTGCTTCTTTTTGTTCCTTAGAGATAGGGAACTGTGTGCATCTGGCTTTAAACAAATCATAACAGTAACTTCCCGATGGCCTTTTGTCTCCCAGCTTGAAGCATTTCTGAACCAGCTGAAGGCCACTTTCTTGCTAAGGGCTTTTATCTTGCTCTGTCCTAGAGCTCTGTGACAAAACTGAAGCTATTTTGTGGATGGAAGGAAGTAGATGCATTAGTGAGTGCATTGCCTTTTGGCTGAGGTTTATTTGAACTTATTATTTCTAATGTGATCAACTGATCACTTATTGACCATTTCACTTTAAATGTGGTCAAGGGCTGCAGTCTGCAGTAAGCCTGCCTAACTTCTCCCACTCTTAGTCCCTCTCTGCTATGTAACCGTGTCCCAGCACTCCCACCCACCCTCTATCACCAAGCTTGTTTCACAGCTCAGAGCTGCAGAACGCTTTAAAGATCCCATCCACACAGCATGGTGGGAGTATGACTGTACGTGCTCTGTTTTGTTCGTAACACTGAGGAGCTTTCTGACTAAACACACCTTTCTCTTCCCAGTCATCATTAACCAGTTATTCTTCTTTCAGCTCAACTTCAATCTGCCACTTAACCATTGACTGTGTCTATCTGTACCTACAAATTATTTGAAATGAAACATTCAATTATTACAGAGCTTAAACACCAGAACAAGGCTGCCATTTGATTTCTTTATTTCAGAAATGATAAAGCACTCCAGCATTAAACTCTTGTTCTCTCCAGCAGCAGCCGAGCCACTAAATTGATGACATGTGGATTAAGCAAACAGTCTAGCAAATCATTGGTAGAAAGGGCTGTTTGTGAGGTATTTGGGCTGCTGTCTGAATCCATTTGATGTGCAGGCGTTTCACAGTCGTCACTCATTACCAATTGCTTCCTGGTGCAGTGTAATTTTCCAAAATGTCCTCCTTCATTTTCATGGAGATCTCTACCGTCACTTTCAACAGCAACTGCGCTCATCGAGCTTGTTTCTTGAGACTGTGGTAAAACTTGAATAAGATGAGGCCCAAAAGGTATTTTCTGCAGCTCTTCTGCTTTAAATGTTGAAAAGCCAAATTCATGGGTTAGTAACGTGCAGCCCTCTACTTCACAGCCCACTTCCCTTTTCTTCCTCTTGCATGAGGCTCTTGGCCTTTGCTCTGCACCAGTGCTGCTGGAACATGCCTGCTCTGACACACTTGCCTTTTGACACCTGAAATATGCAGACACTGCTTTGTTCAGGTACTGCAGGTTGATTTCATGGGATGTTGCCTCAACCTAAGAAAACACCCAGGATACACTCAGTTAAAAGGAGATACGTTTCAATTCATTTTTTTGCATTATTATCTTCCATGAATTACTCTTGCTACATAAAGGGAAGGAATTCAAAATTCTTTTTCTCAGGCAGCAGAAAGACTCAGGGGGAGCTAAGCAAAATGTCAGTAATTCTCTGTTATCACTGCTATAAAGGGAGCAAGGGAGGGCTCACCTCTGTGGGATTTAGCCAGAGATCTCCATCGCTAGGATTTTCTGCTGATTTTATGGCACATACCAGCATTCGAGTTATTGCTTCTTCTACACGGGCTTCATGATCTGCATCCTGCCTCAAGTGAACAGAAAGTGTTCGGAGACACGTTAGCACTTGGGTCTCTGCAGAAAGCTGGAAGATCTTGGGAAGAACTAAATGGATGGCCTTAGTTTGAAAGCCATGCTCGCGTACATGAAGTCAGCGAAAGGCTTCGACTTTTGACGCTCCTACTCAAGCATACAGCCCCCACATGGGTAACAACACAGGCTTTGGCGCAACTACTCATCTGAATAAGGATTTGCAAAAAATAGGTTCTAGTGTGCGTATATAATCTTTTCCCTTATTAGTGTTCTGTTAATTGAATCTGGCGCTTGAAATTACAATGCAATGTTAGCATTTAATTAATCTATGCATTTATATAGCTCTTTAGGACTAGAAGGACCATGGAAATACATAGCAAATTTTATATTTCTATATATTATGTCTAATTTAAGCACTTAAAACACACAGGATGTTAGAGCAAGGCAGCAACTATCTGGGGGCTCCAGAGGCACAAAAGTGACTCTTGAGGAAATTCAGGAAATATTTTTATCGTACAACTGCAGCTGACATACTGCAGCAGTTTTAAACATCAGCAGAAGGAAAAACATTTCCTCTCAAAGCTCTCCTGAAAAACTACACACTAAGTTAGTAACTGGCTCTTTGTTTCAAGCCTTCACTTACTGCATCATCCCCTTGGGCAGCTGGTACCAGCTAATTTGGGATAGCAGAACAAAACTTCATAGGATCTTTCTTAGCTTGCTTTCCCACTGAATGGAGTTCCTTCTATATGGAAGGGAAGGGTATGTGGAAGGAGACAATAAGACTCTCCGGACAAGACAGCTGGTTTAGTTATTTCAATGACAGGTGCCTAGGAATGGATACATAAACTTGCTTTCACTGAGATGCTTCGTCGTACAAGTTTGGGAGGAAAGATGTAACGCAGTCAACCCACGGCCCTGAACTGCCTAATTGCGGCTTTGGGGAATGTGTCAAGCAAACCATGCATCTCAACTAGTACGAGTGTTGAAGGCAGCAATTCACCCTGGAAGCCTGAGCAGAATTGGGATAGAAGCAGCGGGAAGTGTTCTTAGCATTTCATGACTTTGGATGCTTGGTTTATTAATGGCCTCATATGGCAAGCCCCCAAACAGAGAGGAAATGCATGTGGAAATTATTTAAGGTGCTGCACTCCTGGTATTCAACCTGGTCTGCTGAATAACAGGGTTGTACTGATTGCACGAGAGTACGTTAGGAAGCAAGAAATACTTTGAGTAGCTCACACCCAGCTGAAAACAAATAAAACTTCTAAAGTCTTGCCAATATAATTATGGTTTCACTAGGACTATACATGTTGTCATGATTCACATCTGTCAATATGAAAGCAGCTGGTAACAGCTGCAAGCAAGAACTGTGTGATTTGGTAATGGAAATGTTCTCAGTATTGTCTTCTAGCAGCCATGCCAGAATTTATTTTTGTAGATGGATTACCCAACACCTAACAGTGCTGCCATCATCAGCTGTAAGGATAATTTCTGTAAGGAACTTTCACCTGGGTTGCAATAGCTACACTTGTTTATGGCAGCTTTTCATATTTGGGGAGGGGGAGTGTGTGTGTCATTCATTAGCAGCATCCAAACTCCTCTGTTTATGATGCCACACAACTACCTGCTCTTCCTGTCACCAAACAGGATCTTGGTGACTTCTGCAAGACCTTTATGACCAGAAAGGCCATGGAGTTTAGCTCCACTACTTGTTTTTTCTTGCAGCACATAAGAACAGCTACAAATGCTATAGCTAAGGCAGGACCCAGCCACCTGGGGGTTACCAGCCTAGCACAGCTGATCCAATCCCGACCTGCTCCCCCAGAGGGGGATAATTTCTGAGACACAGCTTAGGGTGCAAGTGTGTGTGTTGACATTAGGGTCTTTCCAAGCACAGGGCACGCAGCCAGTTCCTCTGAATCACCTCAAAGGCTGCTTGAATTTAAGGCAGGCTTAAACGGATGCTTTGCAATATTGTTGGTGCTTTCTCTGGCACTGGACACAGCCTGACTGTACCTCGGGCTACATAAGAGCTCGGCACGGGCTGTGGGCCTGCTGTCCTTTCTAAATACATAGTCCCGTCTGGAAAATCTCTCCATGAGGGAAATACCCAAGGGAGTTCCTCGGCTCTGCAAATGCTTGGTTTGATGTTGGTATGAGAAAAGTATCGTGTGGTCTTTGAACAGCAGTTGAACGCATGTGTTCAACCCCCTGCAGATTTCCAGTCTAATAAAGGTGATTTACAAAAAAAAAAAAAAAAAAAAGGCAGTAAATATTTCAGAGAGGCAGCTTTCACAGGCCATTTCAAAGGGTCTTTCTTTTTGGTTTGTTGTTTTTGGTTTTTTTTTGTTGTTGTTGTATTAAGCCAGGATTAACGATAAAGTAATTTGAATCAGAAAACCTTCTGGAGCATTGAGATGATCTAGTTGAAGATGTCCCTGCTCACTGCAGGGGGTTGGACTAGATGACCTTTAAAGGTCCCTTCCAACCCAAACCATTCTATGGTATCCCTGGAACCATCCCATGCATACTGGTTAACATGAGCAAGAAAAATCAAAGCAAGCCTGGGGAAAAGAAAATTAATTAAATACTTGAGAAAATCCAACTCCAGGCAAATCAAAACTATTGCCGAGAAATTAAAATGCAAAAGTCTTCTTCTACCCCCTTCCTATCACATTAATCAGATTTAAATTCTAATTTAGCTTTGCATGTAAGCATGTGCTTGAGGTGAAGTTGCTGTTTTGTCAGCTATTCAGCACAAAGCTAGTTAGCCCATAGGAAATTGGACATGAAAAGTTTAGCTTGTATTAAATTGTTTGCCTGATTGAGGTAAACTTGAACGTGATTTCTTCTGAACTGGGGCTTCAGATTAGGAACCCTGGAAGGTTCTTCAGGAAAAACTGTGTCCATAAGGGCTCTTCCCTCCCCAGCTTTTGAATACAGCACACTCAATAGGGCTGAGCCTGGCAGGCAAGGGACAAAAGTCCATGCAGACATGGAAGTGCTGTGTCATGACATAAAAAGGAAAATACCAGTTCAATCCAAGAGTTTATGCTGACAGTGACGGGATCGATGGATTCCACATAGTGCCACCAGTGCCTTGGAACAAGCAGGACCTGGAATCAGAGACATTGTGTTAGGGTACTAGCAGAAGCCTGAAGAAAGGTAAGGTGTTTTAATTAAGGTGATGTGGGATGCAAAGGCAGAACAAGGCAAGGAATAGGGGTGGGAGGTGATCTTTATCTTTTTCTTCCGAAGAGCCTTTTCTCAAGACTTCAAAAGCTCACTCTCTCCTCCCTTTGTACCAATGCTGTCATGTAAGAAGTGGACATGATCCAGAATGACCTCTCATCCAAACTCCTCCTCATGTGCAGCAGGATTGTAACCTTACAGCTGCTCCAGGGAAGCAAGGTCTGGCCATACAAAGGGAGTGCAGCTGGTGTAGCAGTGGAGCAGTGCTTTGGAGAAATTCTCAGCCAAGCAAGAATTCTTTTGTAGACTCTCCAACTGAGCTGACTTCCCAGTTCCTTTAGAAGGACAGCCAGCTGGCTTCCCCAAAAAGCAGGTATCCTAATGCTCATCTAGGTGATTAACAATATGTACCTTTATTCTGGTAAATAATCACCAGTATTAAACTTGTCACTTTTAGTAGACAGGCTTTTAAAAGAAGGTGTCCCAGAAACCATGACAATCTAGTTTAGATGAGAGCTTTACAACTATATCAGAATGATAGCTGTGACATAAAATTGATTCTAACCCATGGCTTTTATGGTACAAGGACATTAATGTTGTTTCGATGATATAGGACAAGCTTTACAGATTACTGAACATTAGATTAACATAGAGCTATCAAGAAAAGCATAAAAGATGGTTTTTGACAAGGAATAAAAATGGTCAGACACAGATAAGAATATACACTTCAGAAGAGGGAAAGTGAAGCAATGATCTGTATCTGAATTGCAGACAATTCTTTTTCTTGGTAGACACAAATTACTTAAAAGAATGTTCTGCTACCTAGATAGCCCAGTGCTTTGTTATATCAAAACGTGGCTAATGAGAAAATGCCTGTGTAGGAAACAATGACTGTGGCCCTAGTCCTGCAAACACTTACTTACAGGACAGTCAGAGCAGAGTCATTATTGGGCCAGAGGACAAAATGTTCTCCACAAGTTTCAATTTAAGTCAAACAAAAAAAGCATTGGCTCTTTAAAGGTCAAAACCATTCGGAAATTGTACTTTAATCCAGCACAGCATACAAAACAGAGAAGGAAATCAGTCTGTGGAGGGCCATTATTTAAAAGTATCACCAATTAGCTATTCCTGACATCTAAAAGTGTATACTACCCTACACAGACTGAAGCCAAAACACGTTTTCTGCACTGAACAAGTTTCAGAGTGGTCCTTTTATCACAGAAACCCAAACTTTAAATGAAAAGTGCAGTTGCACTAGCTGAAATTGGTTTATCTGTTAGCACACGTTTGCCCACATTTCATTGACTGCAGAATCATATAGAAAACCCACTCATCTGCTCTATAGGGGATCTTACACTGAACTCTGTTAAAGAATCTGGGTGCCCTCCAAATGACAGGGTGTAATGATGAAGCCTGGAGAAGTTTGTTATGCAGCAGAAGGCAGCATAGTTGCTGGAGTAAGTAGCTGTTTCCAACAACGGGGTCCTTACGGTGAGACTTGTGTAGGAAGAGCGAGCTTGTAACGTGCTGGAGAAGTGGATGCAGACACTAGGGAATTGGGGTATGGTGCAGAGGGACTATGAGGCAAGGGAAAAAAAGCAAAAGGCAAGTTAAGGGAGGCGTATAAATGTTTCAGTAGGAGGGGCTGCCTGGAGAAACAAGATGGAAATTAGGAATGGAACGTGCTGGTTCAACATAACTCGCATGCAAAGCGGAGACCTAATTGCTTTGGGAAGAGGAGGTACAACTAGGAGGAAAATACAACCCCTCCAACTAGTCCAGTCTTTTCAAACCAAAGAGGAGGAACTTGGTCTTTGGCGAAACTAATCAGATTTTAATTGCCAGCAGGATAAGGGTAATAACTGCAAAGGTGTGTATTTCTGCAGCTGGCACTGTTTGCTGATGCAATTTATAGAGGAGCTACAAAGCAGTGAGTCAAAGAGGGAATACAGGTACCATAAAGATACTCACTCTTTTTGGGCAAGCTTATGCTTGTTAAAATAAGGATTTATAGCAGCAAGAAAACTGAAATTATCAAAAAGCTGAAGGACTAAAACTTTAAGGAAGACAAAGAAATGGGAAAAAAGTAATTAAAAACAAAAAATCCAGCTGGCAAGGGAGCAGCAGAACTAACAAAAGACAAAAAAAAAAAATCCAGCAAAGAGCAGTACAGTAGGATTCTTCTACCTTTACAAACTAGAATTCTTCTAGGTTTGCAAATTAGAAGCAAAAAAACCAACACACAACGAAACCAAAACAAACAAAAACCCACCACCACCGTGCCCAACTATCAATTCCACAATAAAATAAAGCAGGCTTCCATATGTTTATGAATATGGGACACAGATTTAGCTACATTTGAAACTACATTTCAACAGGAAATGTGAAAGTAAACCACAGTGAAATAACATACACAGATGCACACAAAAATGCAGCAAACATTTTACAGGGAAAATGTAAAGTGCAAAAGCAAGACAGAACTATTCCAAGCTAAGAGATAATCTTATGTTAGCCTGCTTTCTACAGAATGTATCTAGCTTTGGGGGCTGGGAAGATACTGATCTAAACAGCAACCAATCAGATAATTTTAATATTCAGGCTGGTGATAGGCAAACAGAGCAGATGAATTCAAAGTAGGACAGAAATCCCAGAGAAGATAAAATGAAATTCTGGCCTGTAATGGGAGGAAAGAAACCAAAAGAACAGTTGGGAGAGCAAGTGGAGCAATGCTGAAGACTTGTACAGCACAGAGAACAGAACAGGTTTAAATTCTCAATGGACGTGATTAACTAGATACAGTGCAAAGGTAGGGCAAAGGTGGAATTGCTTCAAAAAGAGAGCATACCCTGAAGTGAAATATTATACCAAGAAATTCCTGCTCATTAGAAAAAGATATTTGGGCAAATGCACAAGAAGCACCAAAGAACTCCAGTGTGATGGCAAGAAAAAGATGGGGGGCTGTGGGGGCACCCTAGCAACTCCCGAAGCTGCCTGCGACCCTGGCAAGGAAAACAAAATAAAGAAATGCAGAGTGAGCTCTGCCGGAGCACCACGTGAGGACTCTGTGAGCGCTGCCTCCCCAGCCTGTGTCCCAGCTGGTGCCTGGCTGCCCTGGTGCCAGGAGGGTGCTTCTTCCCCTGCCTCCCTCCTCCCTCCCCAGCTGGTGTCTTCCCACTGCCGAGACAGAGCCACTGACACCAGAAACAGAGGCACAGCCCTGGGGAATAAAGGGAGTGGGTCTGTTACCACACTGTGTCCACAGGGACCCAGGCAAGGGACTGAGGGAAGCTCAGGGAAGAGGTGGAAGAGTAGTTACGAACTGGCAGCTTTCACCTTTGGTTTGCTTGACTCTTTGGGCACTCATGGGGTTCTCCACGTGTTTCAGACTGAGTGGTGTTTTCATCACCAATTCTAATGTAAATTCAACTCCTGGACTTTCCTGCCTCTTCTGTGATGGAGATGATAGTTCTGGTGTCTGGAGGTTGAGCTCTGCCTACTCTATGGGGGGACTTGGGACCAGCTCTGTTGTCTCCCACATGAAAATTCTTCCTTCCCCAAAACAGAATTAGCAACCTTCTACTATGCATAAGGCTGCAGACAACTGAATTCTCCTCCACAACCCCCATTTAAAAAGTATTTTGTATACTTTGAGCTGGAACATTTCATTGCCTTTTTAAAAGTTTGAATGACTGCATTTCCTGGCTTAACTACAACACTTCTTTTTAACTAGTTATATTTTTCTTGTTTGTTCTGCTGTTTCCCACTTCAAACCCAATCTGAAGTACTCGCCCCTTTTCTTTAAAGGTGGCACATAAGGAAAATCCTTCCCTGACTTCATGAAGGTTTCTGCTAGCTCAGGGTTGGGTTAGAAGTCAGAGGTCTGCCTGTGCTGTTGAGAGCTCTGGCTGCTGAGCAGGAACCCATGGTGTGTTAGATATTGAAGCAGGAGCACAGAAAGGGAAAACCTTGCAGCTATATGCAGGAACTTAGTGATAACTGTGGTTGTGGACGCAGACTGAGTTTGAGATTTGTTTCTTCAGACTTTCAGAAAGCAGTGGGGAAAAAAAATAAATCATTTTTTCCCATACTACAACAATGTTTTTCACGGCTGGAAGGAAGCATCCTTCTTGGACTTGATGTGCCTCTAAGACTAGAGCTGCACTGCAAATCCTCTGGCTCCAGGCTGCACCTGGGGCGCATGGCCAGGAAGCAGGAGAGCAGGCAGCAGGGCAGCCGAGGGCTGCCTGTAACAGCATGGGTCCCCGTGTCCACTACCACTCCTGTCTGGGGCAGCGTGAGAGGGAACGGCACTGCTGACGGGAGCCCACTGTACAAGGTGCTTGCTCTCCATTAGGAGGGCAGATGTGTGGAGCCTCACGTGCCTACCTCAGGCAAGCTGAGATGTGCTTTCTCATCTTTTTACCATCGTCTGGTTATATGGATACGGATTAAGAGGAAGATGGATTAAGAACAATTACATTAGCGAGCAGGAAGGAAGCAAGCAGCTGGTGAGAACTGAGGCAGAGGAAAGAGTGATCAATGATTTTATATTTGTATAGCATCTCAGGTTTTTGTAGCCTTTTCAGGTGGGATTCATCTTTATTTTTAATCATCAAAAAAGTAAAGCATCTATATGCGTAGGCTTCTTTTATAGCCTGTGCTGACGGACAAGAGGGGACAAGTGTTCCTGCAGGACTGTAATGGTATAAGACAGAGAGGATGAACTGCCCTGTAGAGGTGCCAGGTTCTTCCCACTGATGTCAGACAGGACATCTGTCCTGGACAGGGTTTAAGTTGAGGGTAACAGAACTTACCCTAACGCTCTTAACACTTGTCCCAGAGTGTGGGGTGGAATATACTGCAACAGACATGTTATGCCCCATTTGGGATCCTTCAAGCAGTATTTGTACATTTGTGAAAACAATCAAGGTATTACTAGAAACACTGCAGAATTTACAAACAAAAATACTAACGCTTTGGGAGAAAACTCACTAGTTCAGTGAGCACAAATCCACCAGCAGTCAACCTCCTGCTCCATACTTACCACTCAGCCTTGCAACCACCACATAGGTGATGAGGTCCAAGTATTTACAAGAAGCCCCTACATTTGTGTGATACAACTTGAGCTTGCAACTTTATGGATATAGTCATGTACAGCTGCAAACCCTAAAACTACTCAGCTGCCTATTTAAGTAAGTTAGATATCTAAATGTTATCATAATTTGTATCGAGAACAGATCACTAATGTACAACCAGAAGCGTATTAAGACCTCTGTGGAAATTCAGCCCACAGCCACTGGTCAAGCACAGGACGAAACCTTATAAACCTCGAAGTCTCAGACAACTACTTCCATTCACAACAGAGATTCACCTCTGAAGAACAGAGTGAAAGGGCACAAAGGATGCAACTGAAGTACGCATTGTGCATCAGAACAATGTTAGAGGAAGGAATTCTGCTTTAATGCCTTAAATGGGAGTAGAAAAATGGCTTGTAGCAAACAACGACCAGAAGGTGGCATTAGACACACGAAGTTTTTGGTATGCAAAGCTGCACTTCCCCTACATGCAGTTGCTCTCCTGAATACCTAAGAATACCTTTGTCTTTATTTTTCAACCCTTTATTGTAGCAATATCTAATCCAAAATGTTCTGTGTACCCTCTGGGAAGGAGTAGAGATGCTATGTATGATCACAAAATAAAGCTGGCTGCAAATTCTGCAGTAATTGTATTAATTCTACATGAAAACCACTGCTAAGCATGTATCAAGATTGTTATTATTTAGGGATCCTCTCCTTTGTTAACAAAGGAGTTCTTCTAGGTCGTTCCTTTCCTCTCCATCAAACGGCAGCAGTCCTCAGCTACCTGCCCTGTAAGCTTCTGGATGAGATACTGGAAAGCACCACCCACAAGGTGCTGATAAAATGGATAAAGGCAATACCTCACTGATCCGTCACTGCCTTCATATTACTTTGTCCCCAGACATCCAAACACTACCTCCTTCATGGCAATGCAGACAGCTTGCATTACTGAGCTGGCTCAAGATCTTTATTCCTAGCAAGATTAATTTGTAATTGCTTAAGCCTAATTAAAATTAAGATCATATTAAAGGTTCACTACCATACTTGATCATTCCAAAGGAGATTATAAATTGAAATAGTGTTGGGGATCATGGATAATGCAGTGCTGAATAGATGTGGCATTTTTATCAATAGTAAAAATTTGTTCTTTGTGCTTTAAGTTGTCGAACACCGCAACCTTACAAAGTGCAGAATGTGAAACTAATCATTTGCTTTAGGAGTATAACTAGGAGCTAATGTAGTGTAAACAATGAAGGCTGATCACAGATTCCCCATTTGCAACTGTACCAGCAGAAGAGCATACTCTTCCCAGTTGATAGACATCATCCTCTTGTTGGAAACTACTATTCTGCTCCAGTCTGCCGTCTCAACAGTTCACAGGAGCACTCCTCACTCTGCCTCCTCAAAATTAGCTGGATGAGCAAAAATCCATTCTTTAAATTGTTGAAGGCAGTTGGGTTTTCCAGCCAGGGGCAGGGGAGCACCTGCACAAGTCGCTGAGCTGGCAGGTCAAAAGAGGTGACAATCTGGTAGGAGAACGGTGAAAAAGCTCTAGAAGCGGCAGTTCCACTGTCTTAAGCAGTTGGAGCAACGAACATTGCAAAATTCCTTGGGAAAGGCCTGACAGGTTGAGATGTGCAGGAGTGCGTTACAAGGACATGCACTGCTGAACTAATGAAAAAGGGTAATTCAGCCTCCAAAGACAGACCATGTGGATTAAATAAAGAAGGATGCTATTTATGGCAGAAGACTAGGGATTAAGAGCCCTGAGCCCTACTCTCATACTGCTGCTGACTGCCTGTGTGACTATAAGCCAGGCACTTTTAACTGAACTTTCTCCGTAAAAGAGGGTTAATAATATCCTCACATCCTTGTAAAGCACCACGAAACCTCTGGATGGTGTGCACTCTAAATGCAAGTATCATCATTACAGTACCCTGCTATTAAAGCAACAAGTTGGGCCAATGTTCCCTGGTGAAGGTTATTCACTATCAAAATAGGAGTTCCTTTGCTGGCTCTACACGCTCATTAATCAAATACATTTTATGGAACATACTGGTTTCAGAGTAGGCAGGTTGGAGTACTGTTCAAGAAAGTTTTAAAGCAGACAAATTGGAGGTGATGGAATTGGGCAGCTGATTGAACTAACTCTCGAAATGTTTGCGGTTCTGTACAAAAAAGGCTAGTAAAATAACTGTGAGCAAAGCAAGTTCCCGTGCTGAGAGAACTGTATCAAGCCTGAGTGCAGAGCATAAGGAGAGGGAAGTTCCACAGTCAATTTGTTAAGATTTCCTAGCTGTTAATTAGCCAGTTAAATAATTTACTAAAATCTTCAAAGTAATGTGAAGCTCATATATGAATGGTACCTGTCCTGGATGGAGTGTAACGACACAAGCTGTTGTGTTCCTAAACTCAGGAAAGCGTTTCAGATCAGGATTGGCAACGTTGACTTTGCTGAATACACTGGATTCCTCATAAGGGATCCTGGTGGGATAAAGGAAACTGGTGTCACCAGGTGGGAAGAGGTGCCATCTCTTCCTGAAAATAGAGTGAAGATAAAAATGTATTCAGTGCATGTCAGTTACAGCAAAGAACTAAAGGCAGTAGCAAGGTTTTCAATAAAACATAAATCTGCCTCGCTGTGTGAATCTCCTACGCAGTGAGAACACAGCCAGTGCTGTCTCCTAAAAGTGTTTTTAAAATATTCCACTTTTTAATTTTTTAACTGAAAAGATTTACAGCTTCTCACAAATTATTTTTAAAAGGCAGATAAAATAATTTTTTTTTAAAAAAAGCTTTTCCATCTGGTTCCTCCTTCCTCCCTTTTATAGAGCAACACACAGCATTTACAGATGCTCAGAGCATTAAAAATTGCTCTATAAACCAGGGGAAATAGTTTTGTTAGGGACAGCATACTTTCATTCACTGAATGCATAGCTGCTGTACCCATGTTTGTTTTAAAAGGAGGGCATCGTGTGTTTACAATGGTAACAGTAAAGGGGTATGGACAAGATCTTCTGTTTCCTATTGTCACCTACAGTACTTATTTGGCTGTTAGTCACAAACCCCTCATTCTTAGTAAAACTCACCTTGATGCTCCTGTACCACAGATGGCAAAAATAAAAGCCAGAGACAATCAAAGCCAAGAGCATCCTGAAACACCTCTTTTTTTTTCTATTATCAGTACAATACGATGAAAATGTGGCTTGCGTGGGCCACTGGCGTTAAGAACTCACTGGCATGACGACATGCCCAGCTGGAGCAGGACAGGGTCGTTCTGCTCATCAGGGCACTCGTGTTCCACGTTGCTTTCTACGGGCCCAAAGACGAGGGTCTGCACACCGCAGGGCAGGGCCAAGCAGAGCTGAGACACAGACCTCATCCTCAGGAGCTAATGTTTCCATTTCACTTACATAGACCAAATCACAGAGAGAAAAAAGAATATACCAGAACTGGTGGTGCCAGTTTTATGAGTACTATAAATGAAATATCTTAGCAGGTACATATGTTATTTAGAAATAGGAGTTTTATATGGCAGTACTTAAGGTGATGGAAATAACCAGAAAGGAATACACAAAGGGAGAATTTATTACATTTAAGAGGTGCCAGACAATCAGAATAACAGTGACCCACACACTAAGCAATGGAAAAGTAATGGCAGTACTTCACAGCACAGCTGAACAATTTGAGCAGCTCTCCTCTTTGTTTCAGACTTTAGTGAGATCTTTTCTTTTTGTCCCTTTCCTTGGTACTCACTTCTTTCTTTTTGCCTACTGCTTCTGGTTGTCAGTTCTAAGTCACAGATCTGAAAATGGGAGAAAAGCAGCCAAATGGCACAAAACCAGAAGAGACAAGAATAGCGGGATAGCCAGAACTGCAGGGATCGGCACAGATGGAGGTGCCATCGGCCGCTGACATTTCTTGGTAATCACCAAAGCTACTGCTGGGTGCAAGCACAAAAAGTAGTTCTCCCAAAACTTAAGCCCTATTGCAACTTTTTTTGCCCTCCAAACTAGAGCCTCTGAAGGGGCAGAGAATAACTGGGTTAGGAGGCTCACGGGTTAATCCTGCAGGCTTATGACAAAGCAATATCATGAAGCAAAAAATTAAGAAGCCCGAGGGATGCAAGGAGGAAATTCAAGATAGCAACAAAGGGCTAAGGAGTCATCCCTGGCTTTCCTGCAAAGGCAAAATCTATTTAAGTTTAGCATAAGCTTATATTCTGTTACCAAGCCTGTCTTGTTTGTGAGTCTCAAAAGGGAATCTTTCTGCTCTGAAGAAGCACAGGATTCACAAGCTTGTGGAAGTTTGCAATCTATTTATAGGCTTTGCTCTGAAGAGGAAAACAACTTTGTCTTTTCAGGCCATGTAAAGGCTTTAGGCTTCATCTTTCCCTGAGAGGAACAAGGATTTTGTTCTACCAGAGGAGGAGGAAGTGTCTTGGGAAGGCAGGCAAAATTGCTACGTGATGCTAGAACTCTGGCTCGACTTCAACACCTGAAGGTAGAGATCAAAGAGGCAGGGCACGTATCAGGTCTGCTAGATCACTGTACTTATTTAGTACACCCAGTATTTAGGTGGATCCTTAGAAGATATTTAGGCGTGTAAGCTCCGTGGTTTCCAGTGAGATTTCTGGCTCCTAAATACACTTCAGTGTCTGGACTTCAATGCATAATGCTTACTGATGCGATCTGAAGTCTACAGGACTGGCTGCAGCAAAGCTCAGTGCTGAGTGGGCCTTCCAGCACGCCTCTGCTGCACCTTCACCCAAGGATCTCAAGGCTGTTTATAAACATGAATGAAAACCTGCCTGAGAGCTAAACAGTTACCCTTCTTACAGATAAGATGATAATTTCATTTGTCTCAGGCCTTAAAGCCAGTCAACCGGTGGCACTGCCCAGCACAGAAGCCAGCACACCTGACTCCCAACCCTGCACCTTAACCACAAGACCACCATGACTTTACTGTTCTATAAAATGTCTTAAGTAATTAATCACATTAAAATCCCACTGGCAAATTATTCCTTCCATATATACTACCAAACCTAAAAAATGCATGCAACTTGTTTTGTTACTCTAGCATTACTCTAGCAATAATAGATAACAAAAAACCTGAGGCCAATATGCAAGGAAAGGAGGGGGAAAAAAAAGGAAAAAAAAAAAAAAAAGACAGCATGCAAACAGGCAGAAAGATACAGCAACAAAGCCACATGCTCCAAAATTAGTCTGGAGCCTCAAGTGTCCCTTTCAACTTTGCTCACAGCTGGCTGCTCCCATCCTGATGTTCCCCTTTTAAATTAATTCTAGCAGGCTATTAGAAGCTCTTGCACAGCAAATATCGTAGAAGTCTAAAGTAGTTTATTTCTATTTTGTTTCTGGGCTTTTTATTTTTAACTCTTTATCTCCTAATTCCAAATTCTTGGATCCATAACTACTAGGAAGATTAAAATGCTTATTATTGAACCACATAACACATAGATCAGAGAAGATCTTCCTCAAACTGAAGTAAATAAAATTGTTACCTCTGCGCTCCAGTCAAACTCCAATCCCCTGAAGTTCTGCCATTTCCTATAGAACAGTTCTGATGCTTTTCAATCATTGAGAGCTCAGAAAACTAAAATAGCCAGGGCCTAGAATTAATACTCAAGAGTCCAAAACTAACTGCATAGCACAGTATAACATTCTTCTGTATTTGTTATATCAATATGCACTTGTTACCTTCCTTGTACTTGCAACACTAGGTTGCAGCCGTAGGAGTCCAAATGGCAGGGGGTGTTTGCTCCTTCAGAACCAATCCACAGCGTGCTCTCTTTTCCACTTCTTCCAGGAAAACCAAAGTCAGACCACCTTATATCCTACAGCAATGGAAAGGTTATTTATGTAAGCCATTGAACTCATTCACATCCTACCCTCAGTTCTCCGAGTCTCTTGTCTTCTCTCTCCACCACTCTGTCACTCTTTATTCACTGCAGCTGTTGCTCCTTGGTGGGATTCCCACATGCATGGCCTGTGCCCCTTCCTCCAAAATTCTCCTCTCTAGTAGCATTTCTCCTGATGACTTTCTTCTTTTTCTGACTACACAGCCTCCCAGATTTCTGTCTCCAGTTCTCACCCCAGCCTTTCATATCACCCAAGTCACCTGTTCACTCTACAGAACGACTGCCCAACTGCTTGCAGCCACACGTGCCTTTTTTTTCCTTCTTTTCAAACATTCTTTTTTTTTTCCTTTCTCCACTCTTAACCATCCATCCAACCTCAGGATTGCTTTCAGAAAAATTCCAATATATGGCATTTTAAAAAAGAATGAAAGGAAGGAAGGAAAAATCCCTATTTCCTTTTCAAGACAATTTGATAATCCATGGGGCATATTTGCTCTCTCTTGGCGCCTGCCTCAGCTTTCTCCATGTATTCTGGAAATGCAGACTTCACCCCATCTCTGACCCAGTGGTATGCTGGGTTTTTTAAGTGCCTTATTATTTAATGGACACTATTTCATTTTGGAAATTATTTAATTATTCTCCTGCTTTTGCAACTGTGGAGGCAATGAACTTAAAACAACTCATGGTGAGAAAGGGCAGAACAGGTATGCATGTGTTATGAACATGATCTGTGAGCTTTCCAGCCCATTGATCCTCCCACAAGCAATCCCTTGGGGATGACAGCTGAAACGAGGGACAGTGAGGTATTTTTCAGATAGTTCAAGGGTTTTGCAGGATGGCTCTGTATAGCTTGGATAAAGCTTTCCCATGTTTCTGTAGCTCGCCCTGCCACCTGCAGGGCCTCATCATTTGTTATTGGAAAGCATTTGAAGTCTACTGGACAGAGATACTGGTGCCTTTTGGCTGCAGCCCCAGACTGAGCCTTAGGAAACAGAGATTCAATTCCCGGCTTCCTGATGGTCTCGGGCAAATCACTTCATCTCTGAGCTTTAATTTTCCCATCTTGAAGAAGAAGATAACAGTGTTTGTTCTGTTTCAGTAAAGCACTTTGGGGTCATTCACATCACCTAACTTTAGGAACCTAATTTAAGCTTGGCTCCTGCTCTTGTCAAAGCACTCTCAGTCACACCTTGGAAAAGCCTCTCTCTTTCTGCTGTCTATAAAGAGAAAACAGGACTCTAGCCTCCTAATTTAAGTATGTAAACTAGCCGCTTGCAGACAGGTGGGTGACTCTTTTTTTATCATCTATGGATGAGGAAAACTACAGCTAGACATTATTATAAGGATGACTTCACCATGGCTTTGTATCAGGAAACCCTCAAAATGAGCGATAGCCTTCCCAAAAATTAGGCGTTGCTAAAGATTTTGAATTTCAGAGTTATTGATTTTAAAGATATAATTTGAAAAAAATGCAAGAAGTGTAATATAAACATTTGTCAAAGGCAGCAAAAAATCAAAAAGAAAAAGTTGCTCTTATAGATTTCAGCAGCCATAAAATTTAAAATCCAATACAACTATTTCAGTGATAAAGCTAAGCGTAACTCCATCTCTACACTTTAATCTCACACCTAAAGGGCTTTTGTATTTTGTTACAATTTAAGTGGAAAGAAAGCACACATAATCAATATTAGATTTAAAAGAACTTTTTGAAAATGCTGCAGCTGTAGTAAATAGTTGAAGCGATTACGGGTAAAATAGTTTTTAACCAATGAACTGAAAAGGAACTAGTAGGACTACTGAAATCTTGTCACAGTGGGTTCCTTTTCTATAATAAAAAGCCACAGTAAGAAGAAATGCACTAAAAGGTGTTCCAACCATAACAGATGGCACATTACTTGTGAATTATATTTATTTCATTTGCTGCTTATAATGAAGTTAATCTGTATCCGTATGTCACTTTAAAAGGTCTCATTTCTATTTAAACTTCATGCATATATCTTGCTTCTGATTTATATCTCAAATTCTGTAATGAAATATCAACTGAACAAAAAATGTAAGATGCTAGATACTGCTCATAGATTAGAATAATGGAATCATTACCTTAGCCCACACAACTGTAAATGATAAACAGCGCAATCTAAATTTCAAACAACTTCTAAATGGCCCTATTAATCACTATGAATAACAGCGCAGTTGGCCTTCTTTTC
The DNA here is from genome assembly GCF_034619465.1 of Leptosomus discolor. NCBI lineage: Eukaryota > Metazoa > Chordata > Aves > Leptosomiformes > Leptosomidae > Leptosomus > Leptosomus discolor. The sequence goes on along the minus strand of NC_141395.1, from coordinate 13,152,861 downwards.
CCCTTCAAATCACCTTACGTAAATCTAAATAAAATCCAAAAAGAAAAAAGGGGTTATCATCAAATTCACACAAGAATGGAAGAGGATTTCTACAAAGAACTCTTTTGGCTGGTATAAATCGTGTAGCAGTGTTTCAAGAGCCATACGAGTCTGGAACTGATGGATGCATTTCACTCCTATGCCTGTGAAACTGGCAGATGACATACACCATATTTGCTTGCATAACACCATCGATTTTTTCCTTCCCAGATTCTGCTTTAAAAAAAAATCCACAGCATAACCATTACGTGTGTCTATTCTAAAATTGCAGAACAATCTGTTGCTTGTTATAGGTCAGGTGATGAGGTTGTGGCGTGACACCTGCACAGCAACGCAATTTCTGAAGCCTCAATTTTGTTCTTGAATGGGGGCAAGGGGTAGAAGGAGGTAGGAAAATGGTTGTTTCCTTCAAGTGTGTGTTTTATTGACCGAATAAAGCAGCAGGCTATTCAGGTCTTCTCAGCTAATATTATCTTGTGTCATAAAATGCAAGAAAATGCTGTCTATTGAGACAGAAAGACAGAAGACCAAGCAGGACCACCTACACAGGAAGCCACTCAAAGATCTGGGGAAGCCTGAAACATCCCTGGAGCTCCCAACTTAGTTCAAACAACATGATCCAGTATCAGTCATGTAGCCCTAGTTTACATGATCCTGGTTGTGTTTCAGTGCACTTAGGATGGGAAGGGAGAAAGAAAAGTCAGATGGTCACTGTGCCCAAACCTTACATTCTGACCCACAGAACAGGAAAGGAGACAGTCTGAAAAAAGACTGAGCACTGGAAAATACTAATTTTACTGGTATAAAAGAATAAAATACATATAAGGAGCATAAGAAATGCTTTCTAAGGAAAGAATTAATTTGAGGGGGCTTATCAGTTTTTACTGTCTATCATCGCAGTGATACAGCATTTGCAGGGAATTACATGTGAAAGTACAGAAATGAATAAGGCTTCATTTACTATTCTTTCTTTATATCTTTTGAAAAAATACACCTTTTGTACAGCTATCCTTAATTTTGCCCTCTTGCAGTTTGCAAGGAGAAGTAGCAGGAATGTAGACGAACCAATCCATTGAAATAGCAGACAGACATGGAGAAAGTAAATGAAAATACCCCAGATAAGTGTCCTAATACCTACATTTGGAAATTACCACAGAGCAGGGACTTCCATGGGCAGGTTACTTCATGTATTTTACTGCCTCCACAGACAATCAAGCTATAATAATCCTGCAGACTAGGAATCTCTCCTCCTCACAAACAGTTAATCTAAATACATTAAGGGAAGGAACTGCACTACTTGAGAAGATGAGCCACAAGGCAAAACGCGGAGCAAAACCATGTTACACCGTTGTTGCTACAAGTGAATCCATGCCATCAAATCCTCTCTCCTGAGCGGAGCTGTTAATTCAGGTACCATTCAGGTACAAGGTGGATCTGGGGCAGCAGCAAGGTCTCAAGTTTGCAACATGCCAGGCCTGCCGGCTGCCTGTCATCTCCACACCCTATTCCCACCTCACTTCCATACCTTCAGCAGAGGTGCAGGGAAGATGTTCAGCTGCAGAGGTCACACAGATGATTCCGTGCTCCCTAAGCTCGCCCAGTCAAAAATTGATGCTGGGCTAAATAGGAAGGGAAGTTCTGCCAGTCTGGTAGTTGGTTTTCTCACTTCTGGTGGTGTTTTTAAGCATATAACGAGACCCAGAATTTTAGATGGCTGCCACTCAGCACTAGTTCTCCATTAGCCTGAGAACAAATAGCTTTGATTTCAAAATTTTAAAATAAATGGCCACAGGAGCAGAGAGGGGATAGCAGTAGAGGTTTCAGAAGTTACACCTGATAATTTGCAATGATTAAACTAGGAAGAGATAATATTAATGTTTTACCTGGAAAATGTCTGGCTTGTCTTCAAATATCCTAGCAATGTATTTGTAGTCAGCGTAAGCCCAGTATTTGGAGTACTCGTAACAACTGAATGGTCCGGAGAGACAAGAAGGCTGCCCACAACTCCAAGCCAAAAACTCCTCAAGTGTAGCCTTCACGTAGCTACACCTGGTTTCAAACTGGGGAACTACAGCAACAAAAGAAAAGCCAAATATTACACGAGCATTGAGCACTGAACCAGTAAAAATAATATGTAGTTTCTCTCCCAGCACTGGTTAAATGCAACATGAAATAAAAAGTGGGACTAGGTGGCTTCACTGGTCAATAAAATGGTGCTCATCACCTAACTCATAATTAAAGTCTGAGACTATTGCTTTTTCATTAAGTGAATGGCTGTTACCTTGAACTTGCTGTAAGTTAAAAGCACAGCAATAGTTACTGTTGTTAATGTGCAAGGCACTCTTCAGCACGGTAACTCAATAATATACCCAAGTTCCCTAACATCTGAGAGCCTGTCCTTGCTTCATCTCCCTTCCTAAGTGTGAGGTGCTAACGTGCCCACAAGTATCTGCGTACCCTTAATTTTGTCTCTGTGGATTTATGTTCATCTTCCCCTTTCCCTAAAGCAGTAACAAATCAGCAGAGTAATACGTAGGAAGCAAATTATGGAACCACACGTGTGTCAATGACCCATCCAAAATGCTATGTGTCCTTATTTTTCATTTGGGACTGACAAAAGCATATCGTGGTGTTCCTTGGCAGACATTAAAGTATTTACCAGCAGTGTTTTGCTTCTGTCATGCTTTGGTCAGGCTGACTGATACAGCCTTTCAGCTCGAGGTCATGTCACTTGGAAGGCTACAAGATAACCCACATCACAGCATACTTCAATTGCGGTTAATCAGAGATCTTCATTTCTCACAGCTGCTAATTGTGCCAGCTTCAGAGAGACGTATCCAATGTTAAAAAAAAAAAATATTACTTTACTACAACCGCTACTGGGAAAAAACTACTGCAGCCTGCATGAATGACGATGACAGAGCTGCAATTTAACCTTGTGTAACTTGCATAGAGCTGCTCAGAAACAGGATCCTTTCACTGCTGTGCAGCAGCAGCTCTTCGTCCTTTACCGCTCCCTTTACCGCAGTTCTAATAGAGTCTCGTACATTCGTTCTTATTCCCTTTGGGCGGGAGAAGGGCTTTTACAAATCTTTATCACTATCATTTTGCCATTTTCCATTGCAGTAGCCTAGGTAGTGGTTTTCCTTCCCCTTACTATCAAATTCATTAACTAAAAATGTCAGATAAGCCCCCCTACTCAGCAATCTGTAACCTGGGTCTGTGCAGTAGAAGGGCTCCCTACCTAAAAGCTGCATACAAGACATATAAATCACTTGCAATAACCAAACACCCCATATATCTGATTCCATGTCTGTGTCATAGTCTAATGCCCTCCCCTGATACCCAGTCATTAATGCAATGCACATCATTTTACTAAAAGATGGCCTGATTGAAAAATTAGGTAAAAGATACGAGCAGTACTGAAGGTGGCTTGATATCTGTATTATTTTCCTGAGAACCAAGAGTGCTTAGGACACTGCCTATTTTCGAAGATAACTCAGGAACAAATGTTTTAAAGGCAAAAAATATGCTCTTTCTACTTCTCAGGATATTTCACTCTAAGCTTCATTTAAAAAAATCCAACTACGAAAGGCAAGACTATCTTCTAGGATACAGTGTCCTCAGCGCAGGGTTCTCGGTTTAATTTATAACTTGTTCAATACCAAGGTGTGGGTGTCTATGGAAAAATAAATACTAATAAAAAAATGTATTTGGGCAAACTAGACAGATAGCTTAGATGGATTTGTAGACTGCAACTAGAGTGAAAAAGTTAGCAATGGGCAGCTGAAAGCAAGAACATTATTAGCCAGTTTGCTAATACTTAATGACTAAAAGCTAAAGGTGTTTTGTAAGTGCCATGTAAATTTAACGTAAGCTACCAGTGCTGCCTTATGACATGGTGTCTGAAGGTATGACAGTCCTCCTCTCTCCCACGTACTGCCACAGATTGAATCCAGAGGGAGGGAGAGAGGAAGAAGTGCTTTTTGGAGGAAGCAGCTCCCTTTCTTAGCTAAGGTCTGGTCCTGACAGATGCCAAATTCTGTTCTACTTAGAAAGACAATGTTTGCAATGTATACTAAGGGAAATGTAGAAAAGAAAGGATAATAGCCTTAGAAAATACCCTAAAGCTCCAGTAAGAATGTAAATGAAATGTCTCCTCCATTTCTTTAAACTTAAAAGAAAACCAAATGTCTATTCAGAGCTGCTGGGGAATTAAAATTATTTAAATGAATAATCCAAGCAAAGAATAGCTATTTAATACTATAGCAAAGCACAGGCACATTCACAAACCAAAAAACTGGCCATCCACATGCAACTCCAATAACCACCTGAAATCTCAGCGTTACACAACATTTATTCGGTGTACGGTATTTGTACTACATTTTCAGCCTCCTATTCAGCTACCAAGTCTAAAGCCACCTTTACAGTCCCTCTCTATATCAAACGTCAGAGGCTTGAATTCTTTTGTCGTCCTTAGTGGCAAAATCTCTTGGGCAGATGTCCAAGTTGCAGCCCTTTTCTATCCAACTGCATATTGGACAGCATCAGCTCTATCCAGCCTCTCCAAGAGAAATCTGCTCCAGAGATCTTGCGGCTCATAACTGACCAGCATGACAACCTCTTGTTCTCTCCAGCTTCTTCACAGTAAACTCAGTGTTTATTCATTTTACTATACAACCAGAGAAAATGGTCAAAATAAGAAATGTCTGCATACAGAAGGCAGTTTTGTGTAAGCTTTTTTCTGCCTTTGGAGTTGGTGGTGTGCTCCAGGTAGCCATCAGATAGATGAGCTATAATGCTGCATTTTCTCGGCTAGAAACTCAACTTCCGTAGTTGCTGCCCACCTTTAACCCACCTCAGAAAAATAAATCTTTTAGCACGGTTGGAACTAGATGGGTAGGGAATTCCTCATTAATAGCACCTTCATTGTTCTTGTAATAAATGCTGGTACTCTCTCTGGAGGTACCTTATCTCTGTCAATGCTTAATCCTCTGATTGTATTTTTTCCCCTCTTATGGACATACACTGTTTAACTTGTGTAATCAGACAGAATACTATCAAACACACAAACTTAGGTAGGCACAAATAATTCGCACAAATAATTCACACAAATAATACTGCTAGCTCCCACGTTTCCCATGTGCCTTCCACATCCACATGCCTCAGGAAGTTCCAAACTAGCACGAAAAGCAAATATACAATCCAAGCAACTCCCATCAAGTAGCCCTATTTTCAGTTCTCACTTTTTTATATTGAGGAATCTTCATTTTGGGAATCCCCACACAGGCTGCAGATGTGGCAGTAAAGAAAGATGTGAAGTTGCCATGTAAGAGGTCTCAAATAATTTTGGATCTTCCAGATTAACCTCGTGGCTTAAATAATCTCAGAAACTTGGAAGCAACCATTTCAGAGTGACACCAGAATATACCTACAAGCAGGAGAACAGTTTCTTTCTTGTACGTGTTACCGACCCAGTGGCAGGAGTGGTCCCATCTAGTCTTAAAGCAATTAATCTATTGTAAACATGGGAGGAATATTCAGAGAGATCAAGACAATTTTAGTTGTATTCTCCTGTTGCTTCCTCTAACCACATCACTGCCTCCGTTCCATCTGGGAAACTTAGCATGAACAATGGTAAGAGAGAGAGGCCCTCGTTGAAAAACAATGTTAAGCATGCAAGAGTGAGATCAACCATCTTCCAGATGACACCAGCACATGAAATGTATTACTCTATTTCAGACTCTGAGATGGCATGGCTAATGGCTGCATTAATATATCCTTACAATGCAAATTTTTATAGCATCACAGGTCTCATTCAGTTACAATATAACCCCTGAAGGCTCTACCCATCTTCTTGACGACATTTCTAGCCCACATTAGCATATAATGGAGGTTCCTGGAGACAAACTGATTGCTGCCTAGGGATTGATGCCTTTAGGAAAAAGCAAAATATACACAGATGCAACTTCAAGATACAAATTCCAATTTAATCCCCTCTATATCCTTAGTGACTACAAGATACTGTTAAGTGATGACTCTTACTACTTAGTTGGTCGCACCAATCCATCAGCTTTCCCAGCTGGCATACCCATTTGGCTCTCAAAAAGTGCTACTAATTAATGGAGACTAGGACCAAAACTATCCTTTTACCAGGTAAGCCTTGCATACTACAACTGAGACATATTAACAAGGTATCAAGGAAAATGTCATATATATGCAGCGTCTTCCCTATTGGCACCCCTATGGGATGCCTTTTGCAATGTAGTGCAAGAACTGGTTGATACCTCATTGAACTATGGAGATGTTGATACCTCATTGAACTATGGAGATATTGCTGTGAAGATGTGTACCGACATATTATTTCTGCACCTCAGTTATCCCATCTGTAGGAAGTGAATAAATAACATCTGTTTTCCCAGGAATAGCACAGGAATCATCAGTCCCTGCTGGTAAAATGCTTTGAAATCCTAAAATGCCAAGCATTTTCCCTCTTAACACTTCTATTTCATCATTCCTCTTGCAAAAATTGAACATGAAATAATATGGTCATGATGCTGTGAAGAAAGCAAATTTCACACAGTGTTGTTAAGTAAGATAATGTGATGCAATACTACCATTTCCATAGGAGCTGGCAGACCCTCATCTGGAGTCTTTCTGCAGACCCTACCTTCCAAGAAAGAGGCAGACCAACTGAAGAAGGTTAGAAGAGTACCGAAAGAACAGCTAGGTGGAGTCTAAAAACCCATGACTTATATTGAACATTTTTTAAAAACTGGGTTTCTCTGGCCTAGGACAAAAAAGAAAAAAAGACCAAAAGAGAAAGCACGTGGCAAACTGTATTTTGGTATGTGACTGGGAGGGCAAAGGATGTACAGAGCACAATGAAGCAATGCATAACCTCTGAAGTAGCTAGCAGATTGCCACCCTGGAGCATGTTTCCTGTGTCTTCCCTCCCTGGCATGAAGCTCTGTCTGTCCATGGACAGACTATGACTAGTATTGTGTGGCTACAGACAGAAATAAAGTTATAGTATTTAGAATCAATTGCAAAAATTGCCCTTCTCCCATGGCACGTTCCTAGATGTCTGAGCACATCTGGAGGGTTAGAGGTGAAATTACTGTATCAGCATCAAGTGATTTTCTTAAAGCTTTATACTTCTATAGCATCTTTCATCACAGGACCTTAAAGTACTGAAAACCACCACAGTCTTATAAAAGCTCTGGAGGCGAGAATTATCACTGTTTTACAGACAAAAAAAATAAGGTAGACTGGTTACTTGGCTAAATCTTTAATGCACTCAGGTTTATGGACATGGAAGTTCAGCTTAGGCGAGCAACTGAATCACAAATAAGACCAGGACCAACCACACATAGTATAAAGCAAAGAAAGAAAACCGAGACGATTGATTCTTATATGTTAGTGCTACCCATCAGATTTCCTACTAAGAATAAATACACAAGAAAGAGAAAGAAAGTTCCCCTGTTGGCCAAACCCCATATAAAAAACAAAGCCTGTGGTGAAAAGCAATACATTAGACAGTGAACAGTGATAATGGAGAGGAAGAGGACTGCAGAACCTAAAAAAGAGAGTTGTGACATATAAACGCCTGTTCACCTCAGTCTCACCTAAATCCACTGCCTTCAGACCCAGCCTAAACTGGATTGCCTTTCCATCCAACACCGCAGAAAGGTATTTCGCATTCCAGTGCAGGGCTGGCCAGTCGCCAACCATGTTACAGAAGACTGCAGGTTGCTGTAGAGACATCACAATCTCCTTGGCTTTCTCAGGAGTAAATGGTTTGACATCTTCACCTATGTAAAGAAAAAAAAAGCTGTAGAGAGATGATTTATGATAAATGAAGTGTTACCTACTATCTCCCACAGCACAGGAAATATTAAGAACACCTCCTTTGTTTATGGTTGATTGCTTTACTACATTTGTAGATTAAGTTAAATTTCTATTGCAAACACTGAAAGAACATTCTTACACTAACTTAAAGTTTAAAGCAATGTATTAGCACACAAAATATATATATATATATATATATATAAAAAGCACATGCTTAGGATTTTCACTTGTGGCTTAGTCAATAAAGCACCGTAGCCAAACTGTTAGAATTAGACTAACAATAAAAAAGCCTTACAAATAATGTCAAGAGTTTAGAGAACATAAATTTTATGAGTAACAGTCTTTCTGCACGGGATTCTTTCCAAGAAGCACAGCGCATTGTCAGAGATAGCAAACCAGGTTCCTATGCATTTGATTTAAAACTAAGGAACAGCAGCGTAACCAAAACAGCAGGTATTTTTAAAGTGTTTTAAAATTTCTTTTCATCTACAGAAGTTTAGAAAAAGGAAATTGTGCCAATCCAAGAACTGAACTAACCCAAGATTTCCATTTACTCCTTTGCTGCTTAGAGATTTACATGCCCCACTGAAACTGTCAAGCTGAAATGCTGGCAACCTTGAATAAACCCAACACTTTCTGATCAAGTTTTCTTAGGGACATATTGAGAAGGAAAACCTGGGGTTTTTTAAATAAAATAACGTAACAGCTCCAGAGAGCTGAAGCTGTGGACTACAGCTTCGGATCATCAAAAAATCCATTCATTATTTTAACTTCTATTGAAGGTAACTCATCCAGAATTTGTATCCATATAATGCCTAAGATTTAACATACCGACTCGATATGCATGGCTCCCCATGACTCCTAGCAGCTCATTTAAAACAAACAAACCAATTCAATCACGCTATTTAGGGGTCAGATTATGGTCTGGCATGCAGGATGGGTTAAATAAATACAGGATAAGAAAATTCCTTTTACTGCTGTGTGCTAATGTTGCCTCTTGCTCCTCCCTGTGCGTGGGTGGTGGGACAGGTAGTGGAGAACCAGCCAGTCCCACACAAGGCAGCCCTGCAGTGCCTGCGGGGTGAAACACAGAAGAAGACCCACCGGGAACAAGGTCACCGAGGAAGGTTCTTTAGGACTGTTCCAAACATAACAGTTCAAAATAAACATATGAATGCTACAGTGAGAACAGCAGGAACATGAGGAGCCCTGTACATGCTGTATGTTGTATCACTTTGGTAACTTTTCTGAGTCTCCCTTCTTTCGACAGGGTTTATACTCCCGCATACCTGTACTTTTTAGTTTCCTAAATTAAGCTCCTGTCTTCACACATATTCAGTGGGAGGTATCAGGGCTGTAGTTTCCTACAGTCGAGGGGTCCCTTCTCCCACAGACTTCCAGTGAAACTGAATCCCTCCCTCCTTTCACTTGAAACTCCATCTTGAAGCTTTTAAACTAAAGACCTCCAATATTTTATCTACAAGGAACATAAAATTTTTAAATGTCTTCCCTTTCTTAAGGCAGATGATAGGAGGGAGTGTGGGTTTTGGTTTGTTTTCCACATTTTCTCTCATACGCAGAGCGACACTTGACAGGATGGTGTTGCTGTGACACAGAGATGTCTACGACACTTGGCCTTCAGTCTCGCGCTCCAGCAACTTGCACAACCAGGACATAAGGCGGCCTCACGGGGACCGTATGTCTTACCATATGGTCTTCCCTACCCCCGGAAGGAGCCTCTGGGGGTTTCCGAGCGATAGGTTAGTATACTAGAGGGAGCAAGTCCAGAGAAGGCAGAAAGACCATCTGCAAACACCATGGCACGTGCTGGAGCAGCTACCAGGAGTTGGCTGTAGGCATGGTAAGAGGTTAAAGCTCAGCATGGTTTTTCGCACTGACGCTGTTCAAAAACTAAGGCAAGTCTCAGTCCAGATATGAACACTCCCAAGGGGTTTATAAAACTCCTGTCTTTAACTGCTGTAATTATTTTATCGTACAGAGGCAGCTTTCACAATGCAGGAGCTGGCTGGCCTTACGTACCTTTCAGATTTTCCAACCCATAAAAATGAAATTATTCCTACTTAGGCTAAGTTTATCAGTGCATGGCTGTCTTTTTGACTACTAATTGTTTTTGTTTTAAGGGTAGTACCTTTAACTATTTTAGAGGATATAAATCCAAAGAAATGCAAGAAATTGGTGGCACTTCTTGGGAGGACTTTGTAAAGCTGAGTTTTATTGCAAAAGCTTCAGGTTTATCCTGTAACTTCAGTCAACAGTTGGGATGTGCTACGAAAGCAGAACTTTTACTGGGAGGGCCAGGAAGGCTCATTGAAGCCAACTGCCGATTCTGTGTGGCTTTCTAATGTGACCTCCACGTGCCTATTGTGCTTTTGAAAGGTGTGGTTTTAACCACAGTGAATATACAGTGGGAAGCTCAGAGCTCAAGCTACTGGGAGAGTTTGTATCAATGCCAAACAAAAAACCACAATTAGACCGAATAGCCTCTCCTCTACTGAACATTAGCTGGAGGTTTTTGTCATGTCACCACACTTAATTCAGTTGTAAACATACTTCCCTATAAAATTTAGAAACAATGAAAGAGGACAATCTGTCTTAGTAAGATGCTGTCCTGGTTTAGCTGGGACAGAATCCCAGCCCAGCCATGCTAGGCAGGCCATTAGCAGTTTGGAGTCAGCCAGGGCAGCTGACCTGAGTGAGCTACAGGGGTAGCTCATGCCATCATGTCACGGGCATTATACAGGGGGAAGGAAGGTTTGCTGAGGAGAGGGAGCTGAGGTTCTTCCTGCTTCTCCTCCGGCTTCTCCTGAGGACTGCTCTCCTGTCAATTGTGATGACTGGATATTTGTTTGGCTGAGTATAACTCTGTATATCTCTGTCGGTACTGGTGGTGTTTCATAAAATCTATTTTCACTTCTACCCATGGGTCTGCTCTCCTTTTTCCTGATTCTCCTCCCTGGCTGGTGAGGGGTTGTCGGGTGATAGAGCAACTATTACAGTTTAGCCCTGGGTACAGGCTACACATAGATAGACACTAATCATTCTTATCTTTAAACAGTACTCAAATCAATGTTAAATCAGTATAAATCTTTTCCTGACATAGGTAACCACATATAATACATACGATATTATCAGCAGTGAAGCTTTAAATGTTTTAGAAAATTTAAAGCACTAGATAAATGAACATTAGAGGTTTTTTTGCAAAGACAAATGGGGATTCTTGTTGATTTTGTGCCAAGAAGCTTTAAGTGTCTTGATTCAGTTTTTCCGTATTCCTTGGTGAGAACACCAGTCAGCTGAACACAACCCTTTCCCTATAATACTTGTCATGCATATCTAAACATCTGTTAGAGAAAAGGCCCCTAATAAAAGGTAAATACCATATACTACATCAAATAGATATTATGATAATTTGGAGAACCCTGCTTATGACCAACAGAGATTTCTGATGGAACTATATGCTGTAGGAGCAGTAAAAAGTAATTAAAAGAGAGAGATTAGCAAAAAAAATTTGTAACTTAAAATAATAATATTTTCCTTCCTTATTGTTATCATAGCTTCACAAAGACCTCATAAGCTGGGCTCTTACTTCTGAGCTCAGTACTTCCTAACCTGAAACTGATGGCAATTTATTCCTAGGCAAAACCTGAGGTTGTATTGCATATACAAGGGAATGCAGTTCGGACACAGATGTGTGTAAGTAAAAGGTGTATAAATAAACTGTGTTGCAAAGAAACAAGATGTCCATGGCACATCTTGGGTGTTAGATATCGAATTCCTAGGGGAGGTCGGGTAGTAGGAGAGAATAGAAACGTATATTCCCTTTGAAAAGCAAAGCTCTGCTGGAGTCTTCATTTTCTCAGTAGTACTCTGATCCAAAAGAGAAAAGGAATACTTTAAATTAGTTCTTTCCATCGGGCTCAACAAATGATGTGGCTTCACAGTACAAAAGGAAGCAGGAATAATTTGTCTCATGTTTTGACTTTACACAAGGCATGTACAGAATCCAACCAGGAACTGAAAAACTGAACCAAGTTTTACCCTCAAGTTTCGTAACTGTGACAGCTTACATAATTGGCGAAAAATGTAGGTGTTCTTTAGAAAGGTAACACATTGCAAAATTCCAATTAAAAAAACAAAGCTCTCCAGTTCTCTTTACATGAAGTGTTGTCAAATATGAAGACTCATCCAGACTCGGCACTGAGGGCAGGTAAAAGAAAAGCGATGAATTGGCTACGTACTTTCCAGTAGACTTTGTGCTTCCAAGAGAAAATGATTTAATGTTTCTGATTAACAATTTCTCTGAGTAACTGAGTGGGATTTGGGAATAAAGAGTTTAGCACAGCAGGCTGTCTGACAAAAAGTGGACTTGATCAAAGTTGTTCAGAAGTTAAATGTACTGTCATTAAAAAGCTAAATGTACTGTCATTCATTTAAAATAACTTAGCAAATTAGAAGAGTTCATTAGTGCGTGGTAGTTGGCTTCTGCCAAAACACCCCGCTGCTTAAATATGAGATTTAATTGAGAGGTATTAAAATTATTTTCTAAAAGAGGGAGTACAAGGAAATCCTGGTAACTTATTTGGTATAAGCATCATCAAATTGTTTTTCTTGCAAATCTGTAATGCTTCATTATCCTTATTTCTCTATTTAAAAAATATTAAAACTTAAAAGAAAAATTTGGTATTGTGAATACATTAATACAGAGCAGCCAGGTCACTCAAAACAATCAACTAATTAACCTATTAACTATCCAGCCACCAGGAGTGGGAAAACAGAAGGTATGGGGGAGGATGGGGAAACTCCCCAAACCAAAGAGAAGTGACTTGGTTTGGAGGTCAGACTTAGCGATTTCACAGTACATTAACGCTGTAAATTAAAAAACAACTTTAAATAAACTGCATGTGATTACAACATTATGCACTATCATCAGCCTACTCTGGCCAAACAGAATGCATCTAAATACACAGGAGTAGTATTCAGGCTACACCACATGAACATCTAGGTATTACTCCCTGACCAGCTATTGCTGTTATATTATTTTTGACTCTGGGAATGTCAACACTGCAGATGCTGCATTGCCAGGGGGCATCTCACCTAGATTTGCATAGGCATTTTGGCTACTGAAGGATAGTTAGCAGTTGCATGGAGCCTCTCAGGATAGACCAGTCTGCACTGGTAAGACCAGCACCTGAAGCTTATTCTGTCAGCCTGAAGTCAACACACCCTTCCTTGCCCTCCCCGTCTGCTACTGCAGGAGGAGGGCATCAAAACAAAAGAAAGGCCAAAAGAGGAATTTGTATTTCCACTCACTTTCCAGTTTTCCTGTGGCAGGCTGAGCATCTTACAGTTTTTCTTACAGTAAGCCTGAGTGACTCAAGACATGAAGTAAGATAAGAGTGTGGGCTATGCCCTCAAACCTCAAACTGTCCTTCCGATAAAGAAAAGGAAATAGCTGCCAAACTTGCGAGGGACGCAGTAAGAGGTTGAGCCCAGAATACAGCACTGAGAGGGACTTCAGCCCCTGCTCTAAACGACAGCATATAATCTCAAGGGCTCTTCCTAGAAAGCTCTGCCTGAACCCCTGGCCAGCTTCTGCCTGTTGTCTCTCCTCCTCCCACCCTGGAGTGCACTTTTAGAAAGGAGTTGTGTCAGTTTTCAGCTAAATAAATGCATGTTGAATGACTTCAGCTCCTCTGGTCTCCTCTAGTAAAAGAAACGTTTTCCTTCCCCTCCTTGTCCTTACAGCTCCTGCCTGTATCTTCTGCCATTTGAAATACCCCCTTCCCTCCCATTCCCCCAAACCCAGGAAAATTAGGATATGTGTAACTGACAGAAGTCATACTAAATATATTTCCAATGAACTTTGTACTTCTTATTGGCAAAACTGCTGAAAGCAAAGTGAAACACAATGAAACTGCAGCACCTGTTGGATAAATGGCATTTCATTTTCTTTTGAAGGAAAACACTATGGTCTTTGACCAAAACCTTCCATCAGGATAGAAGAGAGATTCTCCAAAGGAGAGACTGTTCTTCCTTAAGCTAGGCTGCTACAGTGCCACCTTTCTGTCTGTTTGGGGTGTAAATTACACCCACCTGCTGCCGAGGAAATTTAGTAGCAAGGCCATTTCCTCCCAATACCCCACTGGCACTGATACACATTTCTCACATTTCCTAATGGGAAATTTAATACAAAACTTAATATAACATTATGATTGAAGGTAAGGAAACAGGCACATCAGGAAACTAACATCTACACTTCTAAGAAAAAAAAATGTTCATGTTGTAAGTAAAGTTTATTTCTATCTCTTTTTCTATTCCTTGTTAGTAGTAAGTATGAACGCATTACTCAAGCTGATGAATGCACTGTGTAAAATTCAGTCAGAAACTGCAACCATTTACGACTTTATTGTTGTCCTATCCTGCAAACTTGACTGACCAGAACATCAAAATGACAGCAACAAAAGAACCTAAATCTTGTAAAATACACCATTTTCCCATAAGCAATTGTAGTAAACAGTCACCAGTATTCTAAAAATATGGGGGTTTTCCCATAAGCCATTGTAATAAATAGTCAATAATACAACTGAGCCTTTTGGGTTTGATCCAGATAGGGGTTATGATGGAAGTATACATGACTGTTTACTATTATACTACATAGGATACAAATTATGATTAATGACTGAGTCAATTAGAGGTATAATTGTCCAAATAAAATTATACTTTGAAAGAATAAAAGAAGTATTTTTGAGTTACATAAATATTGAATTGAAAGAAACCAGAGAGGTCCACTGTGTGAACCTGAAGAACAGTTTGTGAAGTGCACAATGACCAAAATGCGCAATCAGGGTATTAAATGCAGGGATTGCCATTAATATAGGAATATTAAACAAAAAGCATGCCTATCATTCCACCTCTTTACATCATTCCATTTCTTTCAGCACAGGTACAAGCAGAAGTGAGCTTAACTTTAGTTTCAAGTTGCTATTTCTCTTAATAAAAGTTCTCATACAGCAACGTGAAATTTGTTTGTGAAAAACTGTTAACGGTGTATGTTTTGAATCTTGAGGTTCATAAAAAGAATGTAAAATCTTGCTTTGACATAATGTAGAGCTAAGGATACATTCGACCTAATACAGCTCACCAAAATGCGAACTACCAAGCTCTTCTAATTTAATTTTCAACCTTAACACTTCATTAATGCTAGTTCTGGTTTTAATATAAACATGTAAGAAACTCTTGTTTTTGCTGAAAAAGTACAGCCTTGTTACATAGAAGCTTATCTTTCACAACTTTATAATATAACAAGCTGCTGCTACCGGTGTCAACATATCTTTGCCATCTTCCCTCCAGAGATTTCTTTCTCTTTTCTTTTTCAAATAACAATTGCCTGCTAAATTTCTTTATCTGTAAACACCAGCAGCTAAATATCAGAAAAGATCAAGGACTCTGTAGGCCCAAATCTCCACTCAGATGTGTATGAACCTTGTTATAATCAGCTGCACCTGCTTTTCTGGAGACTGAAGGTGACCTTTAATTTTAGAAGAAACCACGACAGTGCTGCAGCTTTGAATTTTGGAAGCTGTTTGTGACATGCAAAATTTACCAAACCCCAGTATTTCTTAACCTATTAGTATATCTGGAAAAGTCCTTTAAGTAGAGGAACTTCAATATTTTCAGATTCCTTTTAAGCAATAATGTCACTATGTGAACTGACTAATTCAATATTAGTATTAGAAGCAATAATGTCTTCCATATCCAGTCTTCAAAAGCACATGGTACTCAAGATAACCCCTAAATACTAGCAAAATGATAAAACTGCCAAAGATTAAAGTTGCATCCGAGCAGAACCATACCAATACAACTAGCTCTTCTTGCAGGCATCAGAGACAACGAGATCTATGCTGAGGCAGTCCTAGCCTAAGGAGATAAGTGGAGGTTTTCACCCTGTATTCCCAACTCAAGCCTAACATCCTCGTGTGACTCTCGTCATTTTCCTCACATTCAGGTTTTCAGGAAGACAGGAAACCATGTCTTTGAAACTGGATTTCTCTGACACAAATTTGGGATGCAAAAACACTCTGTTGATGTTGTTTGCAATTACTTGCACATGGTGGCCCTGAATAAAATGAAACAACATAGAGACTGTCGTCTGCTGAGGTTGGAGCTCCAACACAACATCCCTAAAATACCTAAGACACTGAGCCTGAAGGTTAAGTGAGGTAGAGAAGTAGCCATCAAAATGAGCTTGTATGAAAGACATCATGTCCCTTCCATCTCCCCCTCAAAGAAGATTCCATCATAGTCTACATGTTCATTGTTAAGCAGGTTATTAGTGGCAGAACAAGCAGAAATAGAGTATAAATGCTTTAAATGTACCCAAAGCCCAAGTCAGGTGTGACTTTTGCATATTCCTTTTGAGAGCTACAGTAAAGAACGTACAGCATGGTCTAAAGGGAGCGTGGTGAGATGCCTTTCATTGGCTAACCACAAAGGTAGACTCCACAAGAAAAAGGAGCTACCCACATCTCCCTAAAGGACCTTGCAATGGGCTCTTAATGTACAGCAACAACACTCTGGCTCACCACAAACCTAGAATTGTCTCCATAACGGTCGTTTTGCAATGTGGATATACACAGCCTGCAATCAAAAGGTATGAATGAATGCCCACTGGATAACATTGATATTCAAATTTAAGAATAAAACTGTTCAGCTTGCATAAGCTGAAGATGTGTCTGTATTTTTCTTTCTTGTGGATACTAGAAAAAAGGAAGCAGTGCAAAACCTTTTTCTTCCTGAAGTACAAGGAAATCACTATATGATGTGAGACCTGGAAGTCTACCTACATCTCATTAAAGAAAGGCAAGAAAAGATGGTGAAAGGTACAGAATGCACAGATTGGAAGGTGCCCAAACCAAGCCCAAAACAGAGCAGACAAACAGATCCCAAACAACCTGTTCCTAACTAAAAGGAAAGGGAGGCAAAATTTGACGAGGGAAGAGTGGGATTTGCTCACATCTCACAGGCTCACCTTCAAAGATGTTGTTCAAGACGGGGAGTAAAGAAGAGAACCATTACAGCTCCCTGGTACACTAGTGCTCTTTATGGCAGCTCAGAAACTACATTGTCATAACTCCAGCTGAAGTCTAGAAGTTGAAGGAAATCCCTGGAAAACAGGCCTCTTTTTGGATGCTGGAAGGAATAGTCAAAAATGTCTAAATGCCACTTTTGAATCTTTGAATGAATTTCAGGTCCTGCCCATTTTGTGCCAAAATGCTTCTAGCCCTCATAGGGTATGTAATCAATTGCTAAAGTCAGATTGCAAGATACGAGTTGACACAAGAAAGTAGAGGATTGTACATGTGATGTTAGGAGTTGCTGGGAGAGAGGTGTAGGAAACAAGGGGATGCTGAAGTTCATCATATCTCGCTGAAGAAAATCCCATGGAGAGCAAATCTCTCAAAAACCTGGAGAGGGCAAATGGCACCTCCTAATGCGCTAGGAACTGAGAGTTGCACCATGGAGGGGATGCTGTCCTGGACTGCTCAGCTCAACCATTAAATGATAGGTGTGTTTAAGCTGAATCAGACTCTCCAGATGCCTCAAGGTTATAACAAACCTGTCAAAGCCTTCAGTTCATCTTAATAAGCCAGGCTTAAATCAGCACAGTCTAGCTGCCAACTCACAAGCTGATCAGCCAGGCCTGCCTCAGGGATGGGATGAGCATTTGGCAGCAGTAACAACTTCAGCCATATAATTTTTATCCATCACCACTAGTCTATTAGAGCTCCAGGCCACCAACTCCTCCTAAGATGAATTCCAGAAAGTTTTAGGCCAGACACAGGCAGATAGGCATGAATACGGAGACAGAATCACCTTGAGAGCTTTTAGGTTTGAAATGGAGGCACCTACCAATGGATACACCATCGTGGTTGGGCAATTAGTAACTAGATGGGCTTCTGTATCACAATTTTGGATCTAGGTGCCTTTAAGTCCGTGCAAGTCCTGCCATAGGCATGAAAGTTCTGGGCCAGGAGACAAAATAACCTTTCCACTTGCCTGAATATACGTGTACTTCATCTGATAATATTAAAATCTTTTTAGCTACATTATAATGAGGTTAAAGTAAGAAAAGATTTCCCCACCCCAAATATTACAAATGTCAGTAATGAGAACAGTAAAAATGTCACCACACGGAGAAAAGAGTGAAATTAGCATATTTAGAGAAGTATTATACCCATGAGTGAAATAATGCAATCAGCTAGCTGCAAGATAAAGCTAATTTGGTTTCCAACAGTTTATCAACAATGCACTGCTCCTTTACATTAACAAATTTAAATGGTACCATATCCTGCAAACAATAATAATTCACACGGAATATTACTCTGTGTTAATTAAATAGCTGGAATAGAAAAGGTCAGGCCATGACTGAAAGATGCACATATGGGTTGTGAAGCTATGAAAAGATGGAGCGATTTCAAATCAAGCAATTAAAATAAATTATTTAAATCATGACTAAGTCAACAGTAAATACACCTAGATTTTCTGAGCCTACTTCACAGCTCCTTTCTTTTGGCGCTGTTTCTCAGAAATTTCTCTTTCTTCCTGACCCACACAAGAGTCAAAATATCTTTAAACCCATCATAAACTGAGGCGGCTCGGATAAGTTATCAGAGTCATCCTTCTTATATTCAGTTTTCATTTTACTGTGCAGGTAGTAAGAGGCAATTTCTGCAGTTAAAGGACAATGCAAAGCCCCACTTGCCTTATTTCTCGATGGGCTGCCTGCCACTAAAACAACCAAGAAACCCCTACAATTACTACAGTTAATTGAAAAATGTTCAAAGAGAGAAATATTTTTTCACTTTGTTTACTGCTGCAAATGACAGCACTTTGTCTTTGGCACGATGCCACTGAATCAATTAAATTATAGTAGTAACATAGCCATTTTAAATTGAAAGAACATTTTGGCATGGGCTAAACTATGCTGAGGTGGTAATGTATGAAAAAGACCTAGTAAAACAGGGAATTAATCTTACTCTGAGCCCCAAAGCACTACTGCAATAGTGCATGACATTGGTCATGACTAAATCTGAATCTCGTCCAATATTTTTACTGTATTGTTGTTACTACAGTTGAACACAGCAAGCTCAAATTTTAGTTTGTTACTATCCATATGTCCCTCCACTATTTAATTGTGCATGAATTCGATTTTTCCTGGGGATTTTCCTGAACTAAATCTCATTTTCTTTTAGATCACAGTTCTGCTGATTTCAGTTGGTATAAACTTCCTTTTTGCACCTTCAGTGCAACTTCTAATTTGAACCTCAGTCTAGCAAACAGAGCTGTGTGGGCTAAACAGAATGCAATGTCCGTATGTTTTGGGAAGAATTTCATGGGAGCATGTGGTTTTGGCTGCAAAACCGTGGGACAGGCACCACGTGTGAAATCTAGTTGTGTGCTGCCGAACACATCAGCAGTTAAGATGCTGACACTGGATCTAAAACCAGCCCATGTGGATCCCACTGTTCAGTGCTCCCCAATGAAGCATACGGGCATTTATCAAGCTTCCAGACTTGGTGACAGAATGCCTAAGCAAGCCAAACCAAAATACCTGATTTTTTCAGGGAAGATGAAGTATTGTGCGGCATACGAGCCATTAATTTTACGACAAGCGCAGATGGTAGATACACAGATAAATACTCACGCAACCTAACGAATATATACTTCCATCTATTTAAATGGTAATAGTTTCTAATGAACTTAGTGTAGCCCACATGATGGTATACTCATCCCAAGTATTTTTAAAGGATTTCAGTGCAGGCTGTAACTGAATCCTACTAATTTCTCCCCCAAGTCAGACCACGGCTGATTTGTATCCGCGTCAACACAAAACAATTTATACTCGTCCCTTTACAAGGACAGACACCCCGGAGAAGCTCTGCTGCAGGACTGCCCTGCATGACACTACCCACACCCGCGAGGGGCCAACCTCGCTCTTCCCTCTGCCACAGCAGCGGGAACGGGCCCACGCCTGGGAAGGACGTGCCGGAGGAGGAGCTGAAGGAGAGGCATGGAGGCCCCGCTCACGCCCCCCGCCCCGTTCCTGCCCGCGGCCTGCAGACAAGCCGAGCCGCGCTGCCGGGCCGGGGCCTCGCCGCGCAGCCGGGCCGCGCTAGGCCGCAGCGCGGCGGGCCCGGGCCGAGGCAGCGCCCTCCGCGGCCGGGCGGGCGCGGAGGGGCGGGGGACACCTACCCGGCGCGGGAGGACGGCAGCTCTCCGTCCCGGCCATGCTCCTCCGGCTCTCCCTCCGGGGCGGCTCTGGCGGGCTCCCCTCGGCACCGCCCTCGCTAACGGAAGGGGGAGCCCGGCCCGGGAGCGGGGCGGAGCCGCGGTGGCAGCGTGACGGCCGGGGCTGATGGCGGCCCCGAGGCAGGGGCTGCCCCAGCCCCTCCGGTGACACCCTCGCCCCCAGCGGCGGCTCCCACAGGCCGCCCCGCTCACTGCCCCGGAACCCGAGTCCCCTTTACCCCGCGGGGTGACGGCCCGGGCGGTTCCCCGCCCCGCACGCCCCCACAGGCCGCGGCTGTCCGCCGGCACAGCTCCCTCCCCGCGGGCGGCGGGCCGGGCTCTCCTCCCCGGCGCCGCTTCCCTCCTCCCCTCGCCGGCGGAGGAAGGAGGCGGCCGCCGGCCCTCCCCGACCGCGCATGCGGCTGTGCCGGGCCGGGGCATAGCCGCCGCGCTCGGGGGCTGAAGTGTGGGTGTCCCTTCCCCCGTCCCCCTCCCCGGCGGGCCCCCGTCAGCGCCCCCGCAGATGGGCTTAGGCTGGAGCAGCGCGGAGGAGCGGCAGCCCCTCCTGCCGCCGCCGCCGCAGCAGCAGCAACGGCGGCGGCCGCAGCCGCGGGAAGCGGCGGGGGGCCCGACGGTGCCAGGGCCGGGGCCGGTGCGGCGGCTGGCACCGTTGGCGGGCCGCGTCTACGGGCGGCGGTGGCTGGTGCTGCTGCTTTTTTCGCTGCTGGGCTTCGCGCAGGGTCTGGTGTGGAACAGCTGGGGCCCTATCCAGAACTCGGCCCGCCTGGCCTTCGGCTTCAGCGGCTGGGATATCGCCCTGCTCGTCTTCTGGGGGCCCATCGGCTTCGCGCCCTGCTTCTTCTTCATGTGGCTCATGGATAAGAAGGGTGAGCGGGGCCGGGGGCGGCGGGGCCGGAGGGTCGGGACTCCCCGCCCCGCTCCTGCGGCTTCCCCCGGGCCGGGCGGGGACGCCGTGGCCATGGCCGTGGCCGTGGCCGTGGCCCGCCGACGCCGCGGTGAGGGGCGGCGTGGTGGTCTTGAGGCCGGGGGCAGAGGCGTCACCAGCTCGGGGACACCCGTTGTGCTCGGGGCTAGTGGCCTCGGTCTTAAGAGGGTCTCGGTCTAATAGTACGTTAAAGGCATCATGAGTGCTATTTTCAGTACACTGCTCGAAGGCACATCAAAGGCCATTCACAGGGAAGGTACATCAGTGGTTCGTAAAGCGAGGAGGAGTTACGGCATCTTATGTCACGGCTGAGGTGTGGACCTGGAGGAGATGTGCTCCAGCCTGGCATTGCCATGCAGGTGTTTGACCTGGAGATGGTCGTGTTTTCTGGTAATCAGCTGTGAAACAAACACCCGTGTTGATGTTTGGATCAAGTAAGGTCAGTGCTCAGGGCAGCCACTGCATCTTGAAAAAAGTACTTCTTTTTAAAAGCAGACTGGGCATGAAGTTGGTGGTTTGCGTTTAGTCGTGCTAGGGAGATGCAAAGACAGAGAATGCAAAACAGAAGTTGCGCTTCAGGGTTTCAGAAGACAAGCACGAGGAAGAATTTCCTAGTTTGTGTTCAGGCCATTGCGTCTCGGTAGCAAACTTCTGAAAACAGTGTTTGTTCTGAAGAACTTCTCCAGGGCCTGTGCAGTTCATCTGCACTCACCCCAGGGACCAGTCCGGCGAGGTCAGGTGCCTGCGTTTGGAGATTTGAGCTTTTGGGCCTAAATCCACAGCAGCATTTAGTCTTTCAATTCCTGGTTAAACAGGCCTCTAAACGGGAGATAGGAGCCTACGTACCCTTGTGTCTCCTCATGTTAAGTGCTACTCATTCTGTTATTTGGGAATTAATAGCTCATTTGTGGGGAGGGAAGGGAGGAAAGTGAAGATGGGCAGGGAGAGAAGTTGTAGCTGAGAAGGTCTGTGTCTCAAAATTGGAATTGCTTTTCCTAAAGCTGAAGAGGTATTGGGGGAGTAAAACCTATTTGGCTGAAAATACATTCTCCAAATGAGTCCATGGTGGCTGTACAGCCAGTCTCCTCTCAAGCAATTTAGACTTAAGTTGACAATGCCTGTCTAGACTGCTGTATAATATGTTGTTAATTATCTTAAAACTAAAATAAGTTACTTTGTTTTGTACAGTGAAGACAATGACTCTGCTCATGACATGAAGGACATAAAGCTGAACTTGAACTTGAACTTGTGCTTGTAGAACCAAGTCTGTATTTTTATTTCTTCATTCTCTATGAAGTTGATTCTGAGCAATGCAAAAAGGTACTGGAAAGGTTTTGAAGTAACTCATGGGAGAAGAAACACTAGTGTTTCTTTAATGTGATTAGTAATGCAATTGCTAGATTTCTTGGTTTCACACGTGGCTTGTTTTCGTGAGAATTTGTATACAAGCGTTTTCCTCATTACCTTAACTGATTACGTGCTGGGTTTTGTTTCTTTTTTTAATTTCTATATTCATTGGAGATATTGATATGAACTACCCCTTTGCTCTTGCTTTGTTGCTTTCCTTGTTGATAAAACTTTGGTTGATAGCCTAAATAAAGCAGATAAGTTGAGACGCTCTATGCATAGGGAGTACATAAGGGCTCTGGAGCATATTCTTTGCATAGCAGCAGATTTTATGAGGGCCCTGTTGTGTTTCATGCTGTTTTCTGAGTCTGGATGATTTCCACAGAGAATGTGGTGCTGTTCACTTTGGAAGTGATGGTGGAGTCTTGCCACTTGGTTTCTCACAGAGCAGAGAGGAGAGCTACTGCTGCCCAGCTCTCCCGTGGGGCACATTTCCACTGGAGGCATGTTGTGGGCAAGTGTCTGCTCTTTGGAGTATGCATGTTCTGTGAGGAGCGTGACTCTTCTGCTTTGAAGCTGTGAAGTCATTTGGGTCTGACCTTCCAAGAGCGGTATTTCACTTGCGTATGGGTACAAATGCTTGTTGTTACACCAAATTTACTCTCTGTACCAAAAATGTAGTGAAATGACACCACTTACTCCCTGGCTTCACTCATCTGTCATTGAAGTAGGCTAGTGAAGGAACTGTCAGGGAAAAAATGTATTTGTGAAGTGTCAACATGTAAAACCTGGCATGTATCAGAAGTATGACACTGTAGATGATGCATGTCAGAATTTGAGAGGACATTCTGCTGTTAGATAGTCCTATACTTCACAGTCAGAGGTATTCCAAACTGATGAGTAGCTGCCTGCTGTCAGTTAAGTCTGATGTGTTATGATGCTTCGACAAAGTCCAAAAGTATTTGTCTTTAGTTTTTAGTTGTTCATTGTGGCATACAGTTTGAAACATAAATCTGTTTCCATACCAGACTTCTGTTGTATTAGTCATGTGCCTGTTCCTTATTTTAGTACTGCTTATAAGGGTTTGGTCACTTTTTTTTTTTTAACCTTTTAACTGATTAGAGGTTGGAAGAGCAAATATTCAGCAATAGGCATGTTAATAATCCCACTTGGAAGAAGCATTTCTTGGGCTGTGTGATTCAGTTCCGTCACAGCTTCTCAGGGAAGTGGGGTCTTCTGAGTGTTTTATTTTTAGTAAAAGATAAGCTCCAAATGATCTGTGTAGTTCTGTACAGAAGGGATCTAGGGTGGAGGAATCATAATTTTTTTGTAAGGGTTTCTTGGCCTTTGTGACCTTTTCCTTCCTGCCCTGCCAAGTGTGTCTCCTGTTTTTTTTTATGGAGGCCTGTTTGGAGTTGACACAGGCAGTGCAGTTGGAGGAGAACTGGGCTGGGAAAGGTGTGTAGATGGTGTCACTTTTGGCTCCCTGGGGAATTTCTGCAGAAGATACTACAGGCAACTGTACACCTCCCCCAAGGACTCAGATGACCCAGAATGGGTATTGGTGTCAGAAGCAGCATGACAAACACTCTTGGTTGGCTTAAACTCGTGTTCCTGTGGATCTATAGGAATTGCCTGTTTTTTTTTGAAATTGAGGATGGATTTTCATCAGGAGGGTAGTGATGGTCTTCACAAGGCTGTAAATTGCAAAAAAATCTTACTTGAAGGTCTGAACAGACTCAGAAGGAATAGACATCTTTTTTTTTTGCAGGGTGTTAATACTGTATTTTAAAGGGTCTTTGTGGCATCGGAGGAAGCGTGGATTTAACTGCTGTTTCTGTAAGGTGTGTCGATTGAAATCTAGTTTGTATTTTTTGCCGAGCTCTTGTTGTTCTCAAAAGTACATTCTTTTTTAGGTGCTTAGCAAGGCTTACATATTGGAGCTGGAAATTCTTCCTTGGGGAGCGAGCCCTGTTCCTGCCTCCCAGCTTCCTCTGGCTGAATAGAGACTTCATGCTGTTCCTCGGGCGCCTGGGGGAGCTTTCTGTGCTCCTTGGCTGGGTGCTGTGATAGGGACAGTGGTGGCATCCATAATGTTTCCTAGTCCTGTTCTGGGATGCGAGCGTGTTGAATCTCAGGAATTATGTTTGAATGTGTCATTTTTGGGTGTGTGCCATTTTGAAGTAGGTCTGAAAACACTTTTCCATAAGTAGAATTATACAGGTGGTGTCTTGGTTGGTTTCTTAGTGAAGAAAGGTTGAAAGAGCTGTGGAGCTACGTCTGTCTTATCTGGTGCATTTTCTTTAGCAATAGGATTAGAGAGTCCTTGTTTAAATGATAATCACCTTTAGAGATTCAATAAGACTGAAATTAAATGGGAAATTACTTCAGTGTGCCGTTGGATGGACCCTTGTTGTTTACATGATTAAAATTAGCTACAATTTGTCACATGATGCTTGAGTGTTTATGGATGTTTTGTGCCTAGAGTGTTTCATTACCTGGGAACTGTAAATACAAGCATACAGAACTGTTAGGATGTTTATATATCTAACTTGAAATTGAAAGCTTACATACTTCTATGAATCTCGTTCATGGTGGTTTTTTATTAGTTAAGTGCATAGTTACAAGGTGAGAGCTAGAAGCAATATATAATGTCAGTCTTCATTATGTTCCCATATAAGCAAGAAGAGGCAATGAAGAATGAAATACTTCATGATAATTTACATTAAACATTGAATAGAATGGTGATATTTTTTCATTAACTTTTGCAATGCAGTAACACAGTTTTATATTGAGTTTGAAGAAATGTGACATATTGCTTGTAAAAGTGAAATGTAATCTATTTCTTTGTCCTTTCTTATAAAATGATATATGCTTACATGGGTTGCGTAGACATTCTTAGTAACTTCATTATGCTGAAATTAAATTTATATCGCATTGTATCCTAGTGATTAAATTATGAAATGGAGAGAAAACTTCAATAATCAGATTTTAGTTTTTAATGGAGATTGGCTTGTCTATTGAAACCATGAATGTTTTTACTTGTATGAATAGTTATTCCCTTCCTGAATCTCAAACTCTTGATTTCATTGCTGTCTCCTAAATCAGGCTTCTCAGTTTCCTTCTCTGAGACATTTGATAGTCTTTAACACCTGGGAATTTTGAGGTTAAATCCTTTAATACAGTCTGACAAAATAGTCATGAATATTGGGTATGAGCACTAAATTGGGCTTTAGTAATACAAAAAATGTCTTAGTAACTACTCTCTGTACAAAATAAACTACACATGATGGATAAAGAGAATTCTGCATAGCAGCTTCTATGTTTGAAGTTCCCAGATTGTCGGTTTGTACTCCATGATGGAAATACTGATTTTACTTTCAGGGGACCTTTGGACTCCTCTAACGTACATCTAGGGTCACTGGGACAGAAGGGAGAAGACTTCAAATGAACTTGGTCTCCCCGTAGATTTTTTGTCTAGGAAGTTTGTGAAATGCCTTTGGTTTTAGTTTGAGAGATGTGAGAGTGGGTACAGAGAGCAGAGAAGCAGCAGGTGGTTGTTCCAGAAGTCAGTGGAAACGTGAATGGTCAAGTGAAGCCAGCAGATGGGGAAGACTTTCTTACGGGTTTCCGTTGTGCTTAGCCTATCAGGGTTCCTATCTGTCATTCAGGCTCTCAGATAACATGCTAGTAAATACAAGTTGGAGCATGTTCCTAATAACGTAGAAAAATTGCAGCAGGTCTAATTTGCTGATAGGTATTACTGTTGATATAGATAGACAGTGTGAGGTACTTTCCATGGTGTCACTCTCAAGAACATGCAGAATTTTTAATGGAAGTATTCATTGTTCTGTCATGTCCCAAGCGATGATAAACACATGGAGTTTTGGTTAATAGAAGAAGGACAAAAATCATGAACCTTTAAAGTCTGAGAGTTTTCACGTTGTGGCAAAGAAACACATTTTCAGCTCCATTTTGTCACGATCTCAGACTTTTCTTATCTCAAGTGCATGACTGCAAGATATGTGGCCAGTATTTCAAAATGACCGATTTGATAATTCACGAGTCAAGTTCAAACACGAGCCTCAGCTAAAGATGCCTAGGATAAGACTTGATGTAAGGCTGTAAGACTTTAATATAATTTGGTGAGATCAAGCTAAAAGGATTTACACGCTTCAACAATAGAAAAGGTTTATAAAGACATAATGGTTTTAGTAGGTTAGTACAGCCTACAGGAAAGAAATACCCATGGGAAAACTTACAGGTATGAAAATGTGCCTAGAACAGCAAGGACCCAGTGAGAAAGGGCCCAGTGTGATGTTTCTGGTGCTCGACTGAGCTATGGTGGGATTACAGAGAGTAGTCTCATACACAACTGATTCTACTCAGTAGCATTTCTCTTAATGGCAAAGGTCTTGTTAACTCCAACAAGAGCAGCAAAAGGCTCTCTTGGGTTTAATGAAAACTAAATGTGAACTTAATGCTTTGGGGTAAAAAAAAAAAAAAAAAGGGTTGGAAGAGGTTGCCTTGACTTAGGATGAAGCGGAAGCTGTATGTATTTGGTGAAAAGGCGAGTGATTGATGCACTTCAACGAAATGCAAAGAAGTCTGAAGGAAAATACCCTGTTTGACCCGAAGTCTGTTCTCTCTCGACCTATGGACGTCTTCTACTGCATGCTATGAATGATGTGTATTTTATTGTCTAAGTGATACTGATCAAATCCCATGAAAGGAATTAATTTTCCTAAGCTAACAAATCTTGGAAAAAATGAGATGAAGTGTTGTTTTTCATGTGGAAAGATGAAAGAGGCAATTAGAGAGCTGAATATAGTTAAGTCCCACTAGAGCAGATATTTGATAGGCTTGATTTTACAGAACTTATTTTGATGAGTTGCCGGTGTGTGTGTTTGTATAGATATACTTTTCTTCTATACCATCAGAAGAAAAGAAAAAGGAAGACTGAACTAAACTTAGCTTTTGTTGCTTGATTTTGTATACTGTGGCTGCATGAAAGTCCGTGGAGCACTTGTGCAAGTGCTTGCAGAAGTGAGGACTCATTAGAGAATTGATTGGCCCACCCTCACTGGAGTCAGGCATGCTGCAAAAGACCACTTGAGATACACAGAGTGATTAGCAACATGGAGTGGTTTAATTAGGACCTGATGAGTTGTATTAACTTGATGCCACTATGGTTCATCATAGCAATACTAGCTTGATTGTTAGCAGCACTTCCCATACCTCCTGATGGGCCAGGTTGAGTTGAAAGCATCGGTCATGGCTGTAGACAGATGTCCTCTTCTGGAGCTAGCTCTTTCTGTTAGCTGGTATCACCCCCGTCTGCTTTGTACCGTGTTTCAACAGACGCTTCTCATTATGCTGCTACCCTTTACGCAACTGCCGTGCTCTTCGCACTCTTCTTTGCAGCTGCGGCAGTGGTGCTAGGATAGCCGTTTGAAACACCGCGTGCTGAAGGATATGGGGAAACTGCATGCTGGATTTAGAGTAGCTGTTTCATGATGGAAAGCAAAATCCGAACATGTTTGCATAGCTCATGTGAGAATAGTAAAGGCAGTGTTATCTGAGGATAACATTATCTTGAGGCTTTGGTGCACTGAGCATACAGGCATAGTGAGCGTGGGGTATGAAACTTGCTATGCCTTGATGTCGACAAATTGATGAATAGGGAAATCATTGTAAAATACAATCCCTTACTTTTATTATGCAGCTGTTAACACAAGCAGAGTTGAAGCACATAAGCATCCCAGAACTGGGTCAGGACACAGCTCTGGCTAGGAAGATGTTTTGTCAACAGTAGCTTTTAGAAGTTGACTACAGAGAGTATAATACTAGGGCAGCTGTGCGCTGATATCTCCCCTGTTGTGTGCTCATGTACTTTTACTACCCCTCATAACCTTCTTGTGACCCAAATTCTTCCTAATCTGACTACTTCCTCTTCTCTACCTCCTGCCTCACCTGTATGTGTCCTTGCTGTTGTGGCATGCTCATCTTGTCCTCCCATTTCTCTCTGTCCTTAACTCCTCCTGCTTGTTGATGAGTAGAAAAGGTTCAGTGCGAGAAGCTCAGGGCTCAAAGGAGTGAGAGCAGACGTTAGAAAAGCCCTTGGATAGGTGGGAAGAGGTAGAGGGAAGGGGAGAGTGTGGGACAAGGTAGTGGGTGAAGCATTGGAGGCACAGATGCAGAAACGGGATCTGGACCTGGAGGGCAGGGAGTGGTGGGGAAGGGAAAGGTGGAGGAACGACATGAGTAGGAGGCAGGGGGAAAAGGACACTGAGTGAGCAACAGGCAGTAGTAAATGTGACTTAGGTGACCAGCAGCAAGTGATGGGGGTGGTGGGTGCCTGCACCCCTCCTGTGCTGCCTGTGCAGCATCCTAGCCACGGATCACCAAACACAGCTTTTGTGAACTGACTTGAGAAGTGCTCAAGAAACCCAGGAGCTGGGAAGTCTGTTTGAATGCAGTGGACCTTTTTGCCTTTTCTTATCTCCAGCAAGGTCCCAGTCTTTTGCCTCTGCACAACCCAACCTCTGAACTCTGCCTAGCAGTGCTTCGTGTCAGCCAGAGAGCATATAGTCCCTTCCTTCACCCTCCCCTTCCCCTAGGAGCCCCGAGCCACAGCCGCCTGCTCCCTGTGGGGCTCCCCAGGCACTGCTGACACAGAGGAGGGTGGCTCTTCCCACTTGAGTGGGTTTGGTGGTGACGGATGTCTGGCCTCGTGATGGAGGCATGAGTGGGATGCTGTGGTGGATGTGGTCTCTCTGGCTAGTGTCTCTCCCCTGCTGGAAAGCCTTGTGGAATGGGACAGAAAATGCAAAAATACTGCTACCTTGTCCTCTGCCTTGCTGCATTTTAAAAACATTTACATTTTGCCAATCTCCTTTCTTCTAGAAGTTTTTAACAGTGTGGCAGCTGTGCTACATAAAGGTGGCTGGTGCTAACTTCCATAACATAAATGATAACAATAATTCCACTGTTATTGAAGTCCCTTGGGCTTTTTTGTAGATTTTTATTACGGAGGTAGTAAAGTACTTAGGAAAGTTGTATTGCATTTGTTTTGCTAGCTGTATGTTTATACTGTATTTATAATTCCTAGCTATTAGTTTATAATTCTGTTAAAGGGAAAGAAAGAGTAGATAAGGTTTTGGCTTGCAAAAGCTGAATCTGCTTCCTTTAAAGAAAACTGAGTCTGTTTCCTTTAAAGAATTAATACGATATTGTATATTTTTTCTAGCAGAAGAAACTGAGTATGAAGAAAAAAAGACCATTTTCATTTGGTAATGCTGAACTAACCCAGCTTTACTGATTTCTAAATTCCAGTAACAGCACTACTACTGCACAAACAACACAAATTTTATTCATTATTTTTGTCCTATGTTGTTTTTAGGAGTTAGTTTCATGTTACGTTTTAGGAGTGAAAAACAAGTCTGAAGCAAATGCAAAAATGAGGCTCATTGCTTGTTAATAGAGTTCGGGTGTTTTCTGCATTACCAATTTCTACCTTTTTTTTTTTCTTTTCTGGTAAGAAATGCCCTGCTTGTGGGAAAGGAGCCATGTAGAGCAGGGGTATTTGGTTGCCTTTTCAGAGCTGAAGAAGTAGATAGTGCATAGCACAGGTCCTGAAATAATGTTCCCTGTTGTGAAAATCTATAGTCTGACATTGCCAAACAAAAATATTTGGTTTATATAAAATATTTGTTTAAAAACATCCAAACCCCCAAAAAAACAAGGTCTGTGTTGAGATGAATTTGTTTGAATTCTTCCAGTGGCAACCTGGTATAGCCGTAGCTGAGCAGACGAAGACCTCTCTGGTACAAGTTTCTTTAACACTTTTTTCAGTTATAATCCTGGGACAAGACAAATCATGGCTCTGCTTTCTCTTGACGGTGACATTCAGAGCTGTTCCATGGTTTCCTGCTATAATTTCGTTTTTTAGTGCTTCTCACGTGCATATGCTATTGTGGCTCTGTAGCCATGCTGTAACTGTAATTGTGCTGCAGAAGCTTGTGATCAGTGCTCCAACTTCCTCAAAAGCTACAAATTAAGCTTTCTCATGCAGATTTCTAGTAGGGAGGATTTTTAGATTTTTCCTCTTTTTAAAGCTGGAGATCCATGTGACTGGGCCTGAGAGAGTGATGTGTCTTGAAAGTGAGAGGTCTTCTGCTTTTTGCAAAGTCTGCTTGTGTTTTTCTGGAATACAGGAAGTCAAGTCCAACTGCATTTAGAAACTCTCTTTGGTTTATTTGGTTATTTTTGATGGGTGCCATCCCTTTGGTATATTTGAGAAAGGTGGAGTGGTTATATTTTTAATTAATCACAAAAAGAATTGATCAGGAACCTTAAAAAATGTCACGGGTGTGGGACCCATTACAGTGCTGCAAGGGGTGTGTTTTAGGATGAACTATGTACGCTAAATAGTGCCTGATGCATTTTAATGTTAAAGTAACATTGAAACTGTTCACACAGAGGGAAATTGAAAGCTCACTCCAGTGACCTTTCCTACAAGTCACAAGACCTGCATGGATATTACATTGATGAGACTCTTACGGCTCTTTTTTTTTCCCCCAACTTGCAGCAGGGATAGTAAAAAGGAGAAACTTTGCACTTAGTGTCCTGCTTAGTGAATGCACTAGGCAGTATTTAGTGTAGCTGCCAATCCTTGCTGCATGGTTGCTTATTGATACTCTGTTGTGGCAAAGCAAAATGCCTCTGTATTTCTTAAAATGAAGAATTTCATGCACCGTTGGGTGGTGTGGGCAAGTACCACTAAGATAATGACAGAACATTTTCCCTGATAGATGTGTACAAGAGAGATTGTTTTTCCTCTCTGTCGCCACAGGTAAGGATCTGTAGTTAGTTGTGTGGTAATTAAGCCTGCTGTGCAATCGGGAGTCCTTGAAATGAGTGGGAAGAGAAAAGAGAAAGCTTCCCTCCCCTTGTTCAGTGCTGAAAGGGCTTGGATTGTCGGCGTTCGTCCAGGAATACAACAGCGAGAGCTAGAGCAAAGCTTGTTGTCTTGTACTTTCTCTCGACTTGTTAATGAGCATCCATAATTTAGCTTCAAAATTAATGAAGATGTTTAGTCCCCAACTGCATTATTAGCTATTTTTGTCAGTTGCTCTGCATCTCTTTCTGTATGTATACACTAGGACATGCATACACACGCACATGCCCTGTTAGGTAGTTTTTCAGTTTATCAAATGGCAAAGATGGATTAAATGGTTTGCCCGAATCTTCATATTTCAGTAAATATTGGAGTTGAGAGTTGAAAGCTGGTACCTGAGGTGAAGGAAGAAAGAACAACTCTTACAAGTGTTTGTATATTAATTTCACAGATTTAGTAGGCACTTAAATAGCTCTCTTTTTATTGTATCCCAGCACTGTACTGACCCCAGGTGAAGAAAAGACCTGATTTACTAGCCTTTCTAATACTAATGGTGGGACTGGCTCCTGTGTTCATGTGTTTATAGCCTGAATAAACAAGGCAGAGGGGGAAAAAAAGAGAAAAGTGAAGCAGGAGATAAGTGGCCTGCCTAATTTCATAAGGCATGTCAAGAGATGCAGGTCCTGCTGCCGCAGGCCAGTGCTCTCTTCTCTCAGAGGTACTCTGCAAGCATTAGGAGAGGTTCATTGCACTTGCATTAGTTGCAGATAAAATGGATGCTCTCTGCAGTAAAATGTATACTATCAATAAACAGCTAAAATAATTGGTCTCCTTTGAAGCCAAGAAACATGGTATTAAGGAATAGAAGATATTTTAGTGAAGAGTGTAAAACTGATTCTGAAATCACCATTTTGATCTCCAGGCAAATACCATTCACCTCAGAGCTTTGTTTATCTGTTCAGGCAAAATGTCAGTCTCTGGATTGATAAATAGAATTTACAACACTTGTAGAAACTTGCAACGCAGATTTTTAATCTGCATCTTTTGCCGTTTATTTTTCCATTGTTGATCTTAAATTATTAGGATGCTTCAAAATCCTTGACTGACATATGGACGGAAACTTCAATACTTGAACTACCTTTTTGTATATCCAAAAGCTCACATTAAGCCTGTGTGGTTCTTAAAATTAGGACTACCAAACTTTTAAACTGCTGCACAAACTCTGAAATACTTGCTTTATGTTTACAGCTATAGTCTGCCACCGACTGTGGTTAAATCCAGAGCTAACTCTGAAAGATGCCATAGAAGAACTTGTGTCATTGAGTTTGTAACAACTAAGCGTAGAGGAGTAGAGAGCTGGAGAATTAAGCTATACTTTCCTTGATATCTTTTTTGAGATTGATTGTGTGCTTGCTTGATATGCTGGGATAATATTTACACAGGATGGGTCCACTGATCACATTGGCTTGACGTCATTGATGCGAATGAGACAAAAGCACCCTGCAGCCTCTTGACATGGTTGTGGTAGCTTGTTATTCCTTCTAACAGGTGCAATCAAATTCTTATATCTAGAGTAAACAGAAAAATAAGGATTTTAATGTGCTTTAATGAATGTTAAGGAGAAAAAATAAAGTCGAAAAATAGCATGAGACGAGACGAGTATTTGCAATACAAACCAGAAGCGAGCGGTGCACTTAGAGTGTGAGTACTTAAGTATCTTGGTTTCCTTACAATCAGGATGCACATAGAGAAAGATGCAGCAGCTCGGGAATTGTGGAGTGGTTGTGTGATTGTCATAATAATTCTCAAATGCGTTATATTTAGCTTTGCTTCTCACAAATATGTTGTAGTAGCTTCTGTATCTGTTTTAGTTGTTACTTGTGTTCAGTCATTTCCCTCAAGATGAGTGTCTTCTCTCTGAAACACTTGGCTGGCTAAATTTTCTGCTTTGAGTTTCTTAGTTATATTGGGATTTTTTACAAGGTTCTTAACTAACCTCAAAATTTGGGAGTGATGCTCTTCTTATAAGGACTCACGTGATGAAGTTTATGCAGAGAATACTTGTTTTAATCTGAGAGTTATACTGAAAAAGGTGGGGACAAGTGGTGGCCCTCATATTTTCAGTTTTACACGCAGCCTTGCTGTGTCTTTTCGACAAGTGCTAGCAGCAGAAATAACTTTGTTTGGGTCAGACTTGGTCGCTGTCACCAGTCTTTCTTCCTGGTTTGGCAGGGTCTTCCCTGTGGGTTCCCCTGCATTGCTGGAGGTGACACTTAACGCGATATTGGCTGTTCTGAATTTCTGACCCTGATTAGAAAGTCTCTATCAAACCACAGGAACTATTTTACTTGAAGTTGCTGTGTTTACGCATACAAAGTTTGTTTCCTCACATTTAAATTTTGCAAATACTTATTTATAAGAAATTTCAAACTGCTCCTGATAGCCTGGGTGTTAACTGGGCGGCTATTGCTGACAGTTTCTGTTATAAAAAACTGTAAGATATTATAATGAGGAATTGCCTCCCTGAAGATCATTACCTTCTACATCTACATTTCAAGAGGTTTCTAGTACTTTGTCTGGGGATCTCCATCTGCCTACTATTTATATGAGGTGGCAACTGGAGCACAGTGTCTAGTGGAACCTGCCCTTGCTGTGCAATGCTCCACTGAAAGGTGGAAATGGGCTGTGTTGCAGGATTTGTACAGGAAAGGGTCTGCTTTTCATATCCTAGACAAGCCTGGGGATTGAAATGTAGCTCTGGGTCTAATTTGTTTCAGACAGGTCCTATATGATAGAGCTTGGTTCTTACTGTTTGATACCAGAAGGATGCTGTCACCTGTCTTGAAGATTCCTTAAATTGTTTCCTTCATTTTCAATCAGAAAAAAAAGTCCTAAACCTTTTCAGTTGAAATTTCGATTATATTTTGGCAGTGTCCCATAGAGCCAGGGGAACGGATAGAAACAATTTGCTTTAGTTTGTTTTAAAAACACAGCTTATGAAAGACAGAGCAGTAACAGAAGCATCAGCATCGTGTGCCAGAAAGAAAGGGAGATCCAGGTTGTGCTTAACATCACCCCATGATATCTTGGCTATCAAACAAGGAGTCATTTTGGATTAGTTACATATGACCTGGTAGTTTTTATCTCTTGCATTCAGTCTTTGTATTGGGTTCCCAATTTTTCTTGCTTTTGAGTGTAGTTGATGCTATTCTTGAGACTGTATTTATTTTCCATTGAGTTTCCAAACACAATTTATGCTCCTCTGCAATCAAGTGCTTTTGTGGAATTCGAGGCAGGCCCGATATACTGATTTTTCAAGTTTGTTCTATATGTTAGCAGGAAGATTGGGACCACATCTCGGCTATGAAGTCTTTTTACATCAGTGAAAAGGTTCTTTTGAAAATTGTATTGCTTGATGCAAGGGTGCTTCTGAAAGAGGATTGCTGCTTATCCTCCTTAATGACAGTAGTCAATTTAGCAAAGTGCAGGCACAACAGAAGTTTTATTCACCTTATTTAGAAGAAAGGTAGCAATTTGGGGGGGGGGGTGTTTTAAATCATGACAAAGATAGCTCATCTTGTGAGAGTAAATGGCACAGCTATTAGTACAATTTTGCTAGAATTTCATTCGAAATACAAAGATTTCTAGGTCAGTAGATAATGATGCAGGAGGAAGTTCTGTGCAGAGCTTTCAGGATCCCCTGACAAAGTGAGCTGTTTAATCAAGCTTTTGTTTCATTATGGCTAAATGTAAAGGCATGCATTAAGGAGGAAGAGAAACAGACTCATCCTTTGAAATGGACAACTGGTATCCAGCAAAGAAATCCATTCAAAAAAGGATGCTTGAACAGTAAGGAGGGTATTTAACAAGACGCAAAACCAATTCCAGGACCAAAGAAAAAACGTGAAAGACTTGGAGCTCAGTGCTTTGTTTACTGAAACCAAAGGTAAAGGTTCTTTTTTTGTAGGTTAATTTCATAGAAGGAAAAATGCAAAAGCCTGTACTTTATTTTGTCAAGAAAGGCAAAGCAATTTGTTTGAAAACTGAATTTGCTTTAAATTGAAAGGAAAAGCACAATTGAACAGTGAATTGTTGGAATGGTTTTTGAAATTGGGGAGTTTTTAATTTCCTGGTGTGTGTGCATCAAGACAGAAATTTTTATTTTATTTTAGCTAGATATGGTATAGTCAAAGTAACAGTACAGTAGTTAAGCAAATGCTCTCCGTTCAGCGTCAGAAGAGACTGTTCTCGCTTCCAGCCTGGTCTTTAAAAACTCTGAAAATGTGCAGCAGGCTGATGGCACTCATTTCTAGTTAGAGCCTTGTTGTATTCTGTATTTGTGAGGACTGATTTTAGTGTCTGCAGCTGAAGGAAGGAAAATCCTCAAATGTCAATGCATCTGAGAGCAGGGGGTGTGAGCTGTACGAGGGAAATCCACCTCTGGCATGGCAGGCGGAGGGCTGAATCCAGCAGCCTTTCCTGTGGCCAAACTTCAGTTAATCTTAGCAGAAAGGTGAAAACTGTTCTGAACACCCAACTGGCATTTCCCCCTAAGATGGATGCTTCATTAGGAGGTGGGGAAGACCAAACACCGTCAGTATCTGCCATTTGTGTGATGCTCTGAACTAGAAGTGTGTCGCTCTTGGCGGGTCTGTAGCAGTAGTTGGGGAACCGGGGTGCTACCATACGCTGGCCTCAGCCAGGAGGGATGCACCAGATGTTCGCTGCTGCTAGACAGCAGAAGTAGAAACTTCCCCTTCTCAACATGAAGACAACTTTGACTTGAATGTGTGTTTTGTGTGAGAAAGGATTTGTTTTTTACAGTCTGTCAGTCACATGTTTTATAATGTTTTATCGTAACAGGTGACTGACAGGTGAGAGAATGAATAGTCATACTTCTCAAAAGCTTACAAAAGCATTAAGCAGCTGTTAATTATGTTCTCTTTCTGAATGTCAAACTGATAATGTATAAATAGTTGCAATGAGGAGTTCACTGTAGCTGTACAACATCTTTTACTAAGTTTCTTGTTAAACTGGGCATAATAAATCATTACTGGGTTACAAGTCAGTAATGTAATGTTGGGGAGGAAATGCATTTTCTTTTCATGTACTTCCAAAAAGCATCTTGACCGTAAGCATGCTGGAAGAGTTGTGGGGGATGCAGCACCCACGTATTGGATGCTATCGTTCGATGTTGCTTTGAGGGAGCTGAAGAGCAGCTGGGTGCCACCGGCAGCCGCTGCCACCCACTCCTCTGTGAGACCATGGTGCAGCATGGTTGGGTTTTTCTTGTTTTCTGGGTTGGGCTGGGGGGGGCCCTGGGTTCATCACACTGTGTGTGTGTTGCTGCAGCAGCTGCTTTCCCAGTAGAAAGGAAAGGCAACTAGTGGGCCAGCTAGAAGTGTCCCAGGGGCTGGGTCCAATCAGCATATCCTGCCAGCACAGGTAATCATGGAGGTTTACTAGTACGACATGGTCTTGGCAGGATTAAAAGTCTGTGTTTTGCAGGAGAGTGTATTGTGGGTTGAGAGTTTGTGTTAGATCTCTAATATTGGCAGGAGTTTGGGGGTAGTTGTTTTAAAAAGAAATAAAACCCAGCAAATGCAGCGTGGGCTGCTGAAGTTGTAAAGCAGACTGTGTTATTAGCTGCAGGAGGGTTAAACAGTTGAATGATATTGACTGTTTCACTTGTAGATGGTGATTAATATCTTTTTATTACTGACTCAATTTCTGCAGCTAGCTCGGACTTTCTCTTGCTGTCAATGACGGTTGGCGATTCTGAACGTGGCCACACTTTGCTCAGCCGGTGCCACTTGTGGGGCCCAGAAACCTCCTGCCAGAGCAGGGTGGGAATGAGCATCTAACAAGAAAGGCTCCAAAGAACAGAAAACTTCCTCCATTGGCAGAAAATCCTTTTAAAAGAATTTCTTCCCTTTCCAACCATGTATCAGAAACCTCTGATAGAAGGGGACTAGAAAGTGGATGATGGATTTCAAGCAGCTGTAGCTAACCCCCATCAATTACTACTTGCATTTACAGAGTAAAATTAATTAAGTTAATTACATCTACTAAAAATTATGCTTGTTTGAATTACTTAAATCTTTTAAAATAGAGAAATAATTTCTTGCAGGGTTCATGGGCGAATTTTTTTCAGGCTTGGTTGGTTACTTTGGTTTATTGTCCCCATGATGCATGTTGCTATCTGAAACGCTCGGGGGTGCACCTTTTAGAATAATACAAGATGTCCAATTCAGATTAAGGGCCAATGCAACGTTTAAAGCATAAATACTGAAGTAATTATAAAAATACTATTAAAGACCAATTTCTAACAAAGATGAAAAGGAGGATGGATTCAGAGAGTTAAAACGTGAAGCAAGATAGAAGGGGAAAGTTCTTAGAGGGTAGAAATACATCTTGTAATTAGCAAAGATGATGTCTAGTATGATGCTTGTCTGACAGTCTTTTACTTGTTCATTTTGCTGTCATCATTTTCAACACACAGCTTTAACCAAAGTAATTTTTAGGTGTGTGCTTACATGTTAAGGTGGGAAAAAAAAAGGTCAAAGAATAATCTGTGCGATCAAAACATTTAAAAATGGTACATTGCAGTATGTAGTATTAAAGATGAGGACCTCAAAGAATGTTTGGAGAGATAAAACATACGTGATTATGGGGCTTTATCTGGTAATTTTATTTTAAAATTACCTGACCTGTAAGGTTGACATTTAGGGCTGGGGGAAAACTTCGGCATCCAATTCAGTTTTGCGTGTTGTTTTTCTTAGGAAACTTTTCTGCAGATTTAAATTAAAACTTTGTAGTGGTTTATGTGTTTTGGTTTGTGGATTTTTTTAAAAAATTAAAAATCGAATAGAAGCTTTTTTATTTGTAAACACTCCCTGTGTGTCCTGTGGTGATTTAAACTTGAACTGCTGTATAATACTCACTTACTGCTGTGCCTTGGACTTGCACCTGGCATGTGCCTCTGTGGCAACCCATGAGCACGACCTTGCAGGCTGTCTCTGTCCTCATGTCTCCTGAAAGGCAGAACATGCCATGTTTTGTGAAATGTAATTCAAAATACCCTGGTTTACGTGGAAAATAAGAAGGTGATACGTACATTACTAGAGCTTTCCTGAAACATTGCAGCAGTGTTTCCAAATGGAAAACTTAAGATTTTTCAGTTAAAAGACTTGTGTTTCCATTTTCCATCAATAAAATTCTAATTCTCACTGTGTACAAGTTCTCATTATGCAGAAAAGCAATGCTAACAGAGATTCATTTCCCAGGAGAAAAGGCAAAAGTGTCACACGTGATCCCGATACAAATAACTACCCCCACAACGTATGCAGTGTGGTAATGTGGGGTTAAGCATGGCATGAAGGCTCATGTGGTGGCCCAGCAAACATGAACAACAGGATTTTGAACAACATGTTATCCAGGCATTTAGTTAGGGCGCTCTGAACACGCACACTTGAAAAACCAGTTTAACAGCAACATGTGCTCGTTGAGCACAGAGTCAAGCAAGTAAGTCTGGGCAGGCATTGGAAGTCCTTCAAGGAAACAAATATTCTCGGCTGAGGCTAATTCTCCAGGGCATCAGGGATGTGAGGTGTCCTTCGGAGTCGCAGGACTGCGGGTGGCATTCCTTTTGTTAATGACTGAGCCATACCAATGGAAGTCATACTTCCATTTTGGAAGCCCTGTAACATTAACTTCTCTTTGGGCTAAGTCGATGGAGAGAGGAGCTGTCTTTGGTTGGGTTTGTGCAGTGTCCAGCACAACGAGTTACATAGCTGTGAGTGAGGTTCACTAGTAGCTATTGCAATAAGAGCATCCTCTAAAATTACATTTTGGGAAAATACATGCTCTAAAACGCACACAAAATTCACGTGGAGACAAAATATTTAATGTGACCGCAGGCTGGATTGTACTGATTACAGGAGTCATTAACATAAGGGGAAGGCTTCTCTGAAAATTGGCAGTTTTAGAAAGAATCAAAAATGTTTGTTTGTTAGGTGAGTTATCATAGGGACTTGTTCTTTTTCTGTCTGTGTTTTGGGTAGTTACTAGTTTTACCTAAACATTAGAGATACTGTGTGTTTGTCATCATTTAATTGTTTTTATTAGATTCTGCTAAGAACATGGAAGCCCTTTATTTTCTGTTTGTTGCTGTGAAATTGTTTCAAGTTTTATGACTTCACAGATGTAGACTGTATCAGCGTTTTTTAATTGTGCCTATTTATGATTTTGGTGTTTTACAAGATTCCGGAGGTTAAGACCCTCAGCTGTCACCATTTTCTTTCTGTTTGCTGCTGATGGAAACACCTTAGCAGCAGCAAGTAAACTGCTGGCAAAAGGAGTTGCAGCACTAAGATAAAGTTGTTTCTAATCTAAGTGCTTCTCAGTCG
The DNA here is from genome assembly GCF_034619465.1 of Leptosomus discolor. NCBI lineage: Eukaryota > Metazoa > Chordata > Aves > Leptosomiformes > Leptosomidae > Leptosomus > Leptosomus discolor. The sequence goes on along the minus strand of NC_141395.1, from coordinate 13,113,062 downwards.
AGAATCGCAGTATGAAGAAAAAACATATTCAAGGAGTCAGGCGATTGTAGCTTTTTTCTAATGTACTATATTTACAACCTCTGACAATTTGAGCTGAGCGCAGCGAAAATCTGGCCTAATTGCAAGGACTGCAAAGAAATACTTGCACTTTTTTTCCCCTGAAAAAATGGTTATTTCTTCAGGATGAAATGATACCTGCATTATGAAAGAAAACAATAACAGTGCTGTGTCTGCTCATTAAGTGGTTGGAAAAGAATGTACAAGTCCAGATTTTTCTTTGGATCTACCTAGATTTCAGATCATTCACTGGAGCATATTCCCTGCTGCTTCTAATTCCAAAGGGAATATTGTACATTTTGATGGTACTTTTGTTATCACTTTTCACTTCCAGCAATGTCTGTAAGATTTCGGGTAAGGTCTTGTGCAGTAGTGTGCCAAGAGTAAGCCTTTGTAATTCTGGAGTGTAAGTATAGAAAATAACACAGGATTTCATAATGTATCTGTAATTCACATCAGCACCAAAGTGTTTATGATTTGAAAGAGATGTGCGTTACTTCTGTGAGACTGCATGTAGATCTATATATGTAGGCAGTATTTTTTTTGCAACATTGCTGACTTGTAAAATACTGTTGTTTTTTCATCTTAGGTCTGAGGGTAACTGTATTACTAACATCATCCCTCATGGTATTGGGAGCTGGCCTGAGATGTGTTCCAGTTTCGGACCTAGAAATTAGGAAGAAGTAAGTGAATTAGTTATTTTTAATATACATATTTTATACTTTTTGCTAATGTAATTTTTGCTGCTACTGCAAATAAATGTTAGTACAAATTTTCTGTATGAATTAGATACGCCAAATATTTGTTGTGTGGACGTGGACTTACATGCTTCTTTGCTTAAATGGATTTTTCTAGTCCTTCTATATAGTATCTGAAGATCAGAAAGCCCTTTACAAACTTGAGTTAATTAAGCCTCACCCTATCCTGCATAACTAATAATAATCTGCTTTGCAAACAAGGAAAGAGAGATTTAGAGAGGTTCAGAAACTGGCCCAAGATCACACAGGAAACCATGCCACAAACCCCTAAAATATGTAATTTGTATGCAAATGTTAAATAATGAGTTCATGTTTCTCATATTGGATGTATGGGATTCTGCAGTGAGAAAGATGAATTTACACAAAATAGCCTTTTTCATGTAGTCTCTTCTGGTCTGCATTCCAAATGTGGTTGAAATGAATGCCTTCTGTATACATGCAATTTAAGAGTTTGTGATAGAGGCAGATTCCTCCCTAAAAATCACACATTCTGAACAATTCAGTTGTCCTGTCAAGGTATCGTGAACCTGGGAATCCTCAGTAAGTAGAAGAGTCACACTCATTTTGTACAGCCAGGATTATGGACCACTACTTGTTGACTTAACTTTCTTTTGACTTTCATGCTGAAGGAGGGAGTACAAGCATAACTACATTTTTCTGCTTTAAAACAGTGGTAGCACTAGCTCTTCACTAGTTATGCTTGCATAATATGTAAGCATGAAGAAAACAACTTATTTATAAAAGGTTTTTATGTGTTTGGGGTTTTTTTTCTTCTTGAATTCTAGTCAGCTTCCAGGCAATCCTTGTATTATTTCAGCAAGTTAATTTTTTTTTCCCCTGCTTACCCTGAAAATCAGCTTGGAATCCTTTAAGTTAAGAAAGAAAATGTTTGGTGTGAAGTAGAAGGCAGGTGACTGGGTGCCATGGATAAAAGAAAGGAAGAGCTTCAGAGAGAGGACTGAGAGTGTTATAACCACGTCGATTGTAAAACTAGCCCTGATCAGGAGTAAGGAGCTAGGATGTAATGAATGGCTTAGTAAACTAAGTGCAGTGTGGCAAGTAGGGGGGATGCAATTTGAGTTCTTAGATGCTTAGTGAGTGTATAAGGAAACACCCAAGCTGCTCCTGACGTTAGTTGCCCAGTGTTGCACATTTCAGTGTGGTGTTCAAGGACTTTGTGAGCAGGGGAGGCTGAACTAACCATATTGTGCTGCCATGCACATTGACCCTTTTAAGGTGAAAATGTACTGTTAAAGCGGCCAGGAAGAGCTGTCCTCATTGTGCCCTTGTTTTACCTTAAGATGTTAAGGGGTGCTCAACATCCAGTTCATACATTCTGACCAGTCTTGGGTTAAATATATATATCTTTTAAATGGGCCAGATGGCTTAAATGCAATGAAACATGGAGTCTTATGTAGCTTTTCATTTAGGATTTATGCCAAAAGACTTGTGCTGCGCTAGGCTTTACCAAAGGATGAAGGCTGTAAGAAGCCGAGAAGAAATTCCCACATGAGATTTAGATGTAAGGTACATCATTTGGGGAGTGGGAAGGAGAGTTTCCACATGTTCTGATCACCTTTAAACAAAGTTTTCCAGTGTAACTGCAGCAAGGAGACCTAGGAGAACAATGGAATAAATGCCTAGGGAGAAGCGTTTAAAGAACAGCTTCTTTAACTAGCGAAAGGAGGGCTGTGGGCTGTATAGAGTCTGATGAGATGTATAAAATATGATGATACATTTTATTGAAAACTATATAGGCAAAAAAAAAAGAGAATATGAACAGAATCCTGGTGGAAAAGGTTACTGATTTCATATATTCATGCTGTGAAAATATGCATCATCTCCAGCTGCAATTGATAAATTTGCTTACTTAGCCTACTCAAAAATAGAGAAATTTTCATGAATTGCATCTCTACCTGAGGAAGCAGTTTGATCTTTTACACAGTTTGATTAAACATCTATGGAGAATTAATTATAGCTAACCATGTGAAGCAAAAGGATGGTTTTCAGTGAAGGTTTCCTGAGACAGCGTAAATAATAGTACGAACTGTGCGATGTTATACCAGGTAACCTGCATTATTTTGAGGGCTGAGACTGAAGGGCAATTTTCATCAATTACCTGAAGCATGATACCAAATAAAATAATGTTTTTGAGATGCACATTACTGCTTAATGCATTAGCAACAACTGGCTGAGCACGAAACTGTGCATTTATTCTGAATGTGTATATGCGTTAATGCGACAGTTTGAACATTACAGAGCCAGTCAGATGGACAAGATCACACACAAGCTAATATCGGAGTATTTCAGAAGCCAGTGTAACTGGAATTTCTTTAAATGCTTTTGCATGTTTTGTAGTGTGTTTCTTCAGTCCCTGGGTAATCTGCAGTAATACACTGAAGGATTTCCATGGGACAATTATGTCAGACTTAAGATACATAAAATTACAAGAACGTTCATGTGGTTTGTCAGGTTTAGGGTTTTTTTATCTACTTTGTAGCTGTCTCTGCTCCCTAAGCTCTTGTAATTTAACGTTAAAAGAGTGCTACTAAAGCCCATCACCTATCAGAGCAATCGCAGGCATGAGGAAACCACTGTTAAGACTGACGTTTAATCCTGACTGCTTTATGCTCCTTATCTCACACAGACCTGTAATATCCAAGTGCGTTCTTAAGCTCCTTTCTGGTCTGTAATTATTCTTTTGGCTCTAACATGTAACAGCAGACTATCTCCATCTGAGTCATGTTTTAAACACAAACCTTAACCTCTGTTTTCACTTTGTGCGATGCCCATGTATATGCACGACTTGTACAAGGGAGAATTCAGGTTGCACATTTGAGTGTGTCTCTTGAAGCAGATGTTCCTTACGGTGAATTTTTGTTCTCTGCAGTATGTGACCTAAAACTGTACTGGGAATCCATGCTAGAACTGCTTGAATTCTGAAGGCTGAAGTAGGAGTGCATGGCAAAAATGTGGGAGTATGGACGTCCATGTGAGATTGAGGGACTGACCTATACTAGTAAAGTCCCTCTCACATACACATACATATATGCTCTTACTTAGCTGCTTTCCTCCCCAGCCCTCTAACCTGTGAGATTAATGTGTGTATCATACAGACAAGAAGGTTAAAAAGAATTTTTCTTATCTACCATGCACTTGTGCATTTGTCAAATGTGCCAGATATGTGACCGTGAATTTGACTTTTAAAAATAAAACCCCAAACCATAATTCCTTTCTAAATGTTATGAAAACTTCATTTGCCACACCTATCTTTTTAATTCACAGTTAATGTAAATTATGTAGAACATTAAAAAAAGGTGTTATCAAACTGTTCCATTCCTGAACTTGTACCTTTTTCCCTTCCCTAAAGGTTACAAGAGCACCACTAAAGCTTTTTGCCTGCATTTTGTCCAGTCCTTTCCTTTTTGACTGCTGCTTGGCACTGAGTGCATATTTTCGTTGAACTCTTCTAGATTTTTATTATTTTATCCTGAACATTAACATTACTAGGAGGCCCTTTTTTTTAATAGAAAAAATAAGGATTGGTTCCCCCCCCCCCCCCCTCATATTTATCTCATATTCTGTGTTTTGGAATAATTTACATACAGCTTAGGTTTTCAGTAAGATTGTAAAATAATAAATCTAGGCAAAAAGCTGTATGAGCTGAAACATATAAGAAAGAAGGAAATAAATGATGAAATCAGCCCATAGCCATAAATCTGTGGCTTTTAAGACTGATGTAAGACTTTTAACATGTTTTGAAAGACAGGATAATTAAAGACATGGAAGTAAAGGATGTAACATAATTTGTCATTTGTATTGAATATATTAATTAAGCAATTTATTAGAACTTAGTATGCTGTGGGCTGGTAGCGTTTGGCCTTGACATTGGATTTCACAACCGAGAAGTAGTTATTGAGGACCTTGAGTCACTGCAGAGAGAGGGTGCTACTTGGCAATAAGTACCATTAAAACGTTGTCGGGAAGCCAGCAAAACAGTAACATGGAGAATGACAGTGGAAACAGGAGTGGTTTACAAACTCATTTATGGGGGACACACTAGTAATTTGTAGATCCTGTAAGGGTTGGGTTTTTTTTTCTTTAATAATACAACTTCTTAGGATGCTGAACTTTTTTGCCTACTCTTAGATATGTTGATAACTTTTTACTTTATTATATTTGAAGACTCACTCTTGCCATATCTTTGGTACATTTTGTTTCTGTTACCTAGTTGCAACCGACTTTGTATTTATTTTTGTTAGACTTATTCATTAATAGTTTCATGCCTTCCCTTTTTCATCCCTGAAAGCCTAAAGAATGACGTGGGATGATCATATTATTTGTCTTTCCTGATCCTAAAATGACTATAAGCCACCATTCTCATGTTTGAAAAATGCAAAGGGGCACCTCAGAAGTAATTCCAGTAAACAAAGTACATACTAGGATTTTCATATTCCCTGGCAATACTGAACACATGCACACCCCAAACTGGAGCAGCTGTGAAGAAAAGGCATTAAAATGTTCCAGGGAATGAAAAGAGCCTTTTAGGAGAGGATGGTAGAACAATTTGCCTGTAAGAAATAAAGGCAGTGATGCATGTTGCGCACTCCCTAACTCACTGGGGAAGAGAAATGAAAAAAGCATTTTGTCTAAAGCATGAGTAAACGTACCTGTTTGTATGCTGTAGCTCAGTGAGCATAGGGGGAAGATGATTAAGATGGGGAGCACTTGCCTGGTGCTGATGCCACTTGCTGGTTTGTGCTTTGGCTGCAGTGCTGGGGGAAGGCTGAACTGGGTTAATGCATAGTATCAGAAAAAGAGGTAAGTGGGGAAAAAAGGAAACAGATCATTCATGGGATGGGTAGGTTCTCATGACGAATATTTAATTTTTATACCCCCGTAACTTAAGAATTTAGCTTGGTTTTGTTACCTCCACCAGCTTAATCTTGTACACAGGTTTTATTTTTTATAAACTCTGCTCCAAAGCTGTTGTTTTATGTGAAAGGTCCTGTCAGTTGTTGCTAAGCGGTGATGCTTTTTTCCTGCTTTGCTTATTGTTGATGGTAGCCATGCATTTGGCGGGTGATTAAGTGTCCCTCTGGCTGCTCAGCGGTCCTGCCTGCCGCTGCCCGAGCTGTGCATTCTGTGGCAGCCAAATTGGCTTCTCCTTCAGCTGAAACAGCCTTAGTGGAAAAATGAGGCGGCTTGATGGTTTTGGTGATAAATAGCCTTTCCTCTTGCTCCTTTGCTGGATTTCAGCTGTGGCACTGTGGATGTCATCTGCCTCCCCCAGCAACAGGGGTAGCTGCTGAATTAGCAATTTATAGAACCTGTCTAAATTCTTGGAGTGGTAAATCCGGTAGATATATTAAAGGAAAATCTGAAATTTCAGAAATGGCTTGATACTGCAGCAATTAATGGGCAGCGTTTCTACAAGGCCTCAGCTAGTATAAGCCTATACTGGAAGGGAAGAGAATTTGTATTCTTTGTGGGATTTTTAGCTCCATCTCGTATAATGGCAGGTGTTATCCTCAACTGTAGAAAGCTTTTAATTTTTTTAATCATATTGAGCTCTTTTCCTTAGTCTTGTGACTCATAATTTGTTGGCTAATTTCTGTCCTTAAAGGAGAATTCATATTATGTGAATTTATATCGAGGTTGCTGCATTATGATTGAAACACCCTCTTGCTCTTTCACTGGCCCAAGAAAAATTGTGCAGGAATGTTTAAGTAGGTCTTGTTTATCCCATTCCCTGGGTTGCTCTATCTCCTGTACTGTCCTAGTCTTTTACTAAAAAATCGTACTTAGGGCCTGTCTTGTGCTAAGTAATCTCCATTAGCTCTCTCCCATGGCAGCCCTGATAGCAGCCAGTCCTGGTGCCTTTCCCTGATAACTTGTTTCAGTATGTTTTGCCTCATTAGCCCATAATGTAATTGCCTTTTTTGTCTTTGCAGCAGTACTGTTTGTTTTTGGTCTGTTCGTGTTTGATGAGCCTGGCCTCCGATAGTGTTGCTTTAAAGACAGTGGGTTGCTTTTAATAATGGGTTTGTGGAGTGGGTTAGCTTTAAAAGAAAAACAAAAAACCCTAACTTTTAGTAAGATAAAAAAAAATGCCAAAAAGAAGCTTTGATTTCATGTGCCCTCATCCTTCAAACTTGGATAAAGCTTTAGGTGAAGAAACTCTCTTCTCAGCCATGTGACAGCTGCGATGGCTGCACAATAACATGGCGTGAGGATGTGAGTGAATTTGTCACCGTACTGCCAGGGGTCTTGCTGTGCGCCCGCCTCGTCCCTTTCCTCTGTCAGGACGTCTGACAGAGACATCAGGGTCTTGGCCTGAGATTGCTGCTTCCTCCTTGCAAATCCTTGTCTCTGCCTTGGCAGGCTCTCAGTAATAATAATTTTGGAGTAACTCTGTTTTTCCAATCCTTTTGAATTTAAAAGTGAAACTCACTAGTTTTCAGACCATTGCAAATGTGTTTGCTGTTTTCTTTAAGAGTGGGAGAAGCAGCATGAGGCTGGAACGCCTGGGAGATGCTGCAGTCCTTTCCAAGTCTGCTCCCATAATGATGTGACCAACTGTGCTGAGGCCAGGGTTTGTACAGGGGGTGAAACGTGAGCCCAGTTTCTGATTAAAATGGTCGAAAGTACATTTTTAACTTTTTCTCTTTTCTTTTTCACTTTATTGCTGGAGATAATGTACCACACAGTGAGTCAGGCTTTCTGCTTGTAATAATTTTTCTTACTGATGGGGAAAAACAGCTTTAAATTATTCCACATATCAGTGGTCGCATGCATCAAAAACAAGCTGAAAAATGCTAATGGCCTCAATCCATGAATATCCAGAAGGCATAAAGCTTTTGTAGTATAAATATATCATTTAATGAAAATACTGAAAGGAAGTGCGTTTCCATGAAATTCATCTTTCAGAATGTTATTTTTAATAGATGAATTCATTGCTTTACCCAGGGGTATTTTTCTTTCCAGTCCTTTTCCAGACATAGACCCTTACTGCACTCTCTTCAGGTTATGAACAGAACAGCATTTGCATTGGGTTCTCCCCATACTCTGTAGCAGTGAATTGCTGTTGAGCATTTGACCTCCCTAATTTTATCTTTGCCTTAAAAAGTACCTGAAAATGTTCCACTTAATATAGGGTTCTTTTGTTGTATCTATTTTTGTGAGTCTAAAGGAAAATATCCTTTTCTAGTAACTCGATTGTGAAAAATCAGAGATGGTTCTTTACAAAAGTGGTATCAGTTCCCTCTGAGGTGTTATGACGCTCCTAATGTATCACGTGGATATGTCCATGTCTTTTCATATTCCTTTTCCTGGCCAAGCAACTTGCACTATACATCAATGTAGACACTCTAGAATAGGAGATATTTACTTGCTTTGTTGCCATGTAGTGAGGCTAAATTCAATAGCACTTGAAAAGTGCTCTGAAGTCCTCTGGTGGAAGGGTTTCTCTCATTTGCTTCCAGTAGTTCCCACAATGAGCTAATCGCTATATAAACTTATTTGTCTTCCAAATTAGCAGGAGTTGAACAATCCACTTCTTTCAATGAGTGAAAATGTCAGGCATGTGAAAGAAAAATCAGCCATTCATTTCTGTAAAACCTTAACTTCTTTATCTGGAATCCCTTTTTGTGTTAATTGTTAGGATCAGCAATTAATCTACTAAACTTTTCCAGGCTAAGAGGCACACTATAGTGCTGTCTTCGTGCAGCAGCGGTTAGCACTCTCAACAACTTCATTGCTCTTCACACTTTGCTAAACAGCAGAGAAATTGAATTACCAGGTTTTTTGCATTGCATTTTTATAACAGTTTGAATAGTGACTAAGCAGTCAGTTCTCATGGCAGCTAGTGGGAAAAGCATGGTAAAAGTTTCAGGGCGAAAAACCTGCACCAAAATCTCATCTTCACAAGGCTCTTCTCCCTTTTAGGGTCTAGAGGAACCTAATTTCCGCATTGACTGAGGGCTCGTCAGAGGCTGGTAGAGAAAATCCGTGTTTAGAGAGTCAGAGCAATGCACTGGGGCCAACAGCCTCACTCTTCCCCTGCGTTGCCTGCTGAAGAAAAGGTGACAACGCTTTTTCCACTCTGCTAATCAGTGTTAAAATACTCATGTGACTTCTCCAGCCCTAGCCTTCCCAAAACATGTTCAATTAATATGTCTTAGAACTGAGCTTTGGAGACTTATTTTAGTGTTGTGGTTTAAATCTGTTGCATTAGGAGTAATTTTTTGAGCAAGACATTTTCCCTCTACTGTTTCCTTTGTTTCCCCATCTGAGTATGGAAATTAATGAGATTTTCTTTCATTTAAAATTCTCTTAAGTTCAGGCATGAGACCTACTGTGGTAAAAACACTAAATGTCTGGGAGGTTTACGTAGGAACAGTGTTTATGTAGCACACAGCTTTTAAATAGCTTAACAAATCCAATACCTGACAGGACTGCGACCATGCATGAAAAGTTTCAACCCATACAGGGGGAAAAAGATAAATAAAGCTAACTGTAAATGGAAGCTCTTTCTCATCTCAACTATATGGTATTATCATCAATCACCGAAACCTTTTTCCTGTATAATCTAACTTTTCTTTCATACCCTGTTTGCTCAGTGATATTGTGATTTCAGCATTTATAGCCTTCCATGTGGTGGTGGTTGTTGTTGCCTATTAGGATACTGCAACAGTGACAGCAGGAGTGAATAAAGCAGGCCTAACCAGGTTACTTCTTAATACTCATATGAAGTCTTATCTCACGGAAGTGATGAAAACCATATAGTTTATAATGTGAATTGCCAAAGATTTGGAAAAGAGATGACAATATACTACAATAAGAGTTTTTCTTCTCTAATTTCTATTGGTGTATTTGAACTGCCCCTTGTTCTATCTTTTTGCAATTCAGAGGCCAGTTTTAGGAGCAAATGTGGTCTTTATTTTGTGCAAAGGGAAGTGTGTGTGTGTGTGTGTGTGTGTGTATATACATGTCTGTGTATTATTTTTTTATAGATAGATATATACATAATGTAAATGTATAAGTTATCCGTTACTATGATGCTCTGGCACATGACGTTTTGCACTAGCATTTACTACCAGTCCTCAAATAATTTTTTTTTTTTTTTTTTTTTTTGTAAAGAGCTCATGTTAAGCTGCAAGTTACAAGTTTGCAGAGCACACAAATTCATCAACACAGAGGTCAAGCGTGCAAAAACCTTGAATTTTTGAAATGAGTCCCTGACTTGGCTTCTGAAATGGTTAGAAGCAAGATATTTGGGATAGATGTTTACTTCCTCACTTTTATGTTGGACAGTCATTGATTATTTTGTAAGTCAGGGATGAATTTCTTGTGTCATTTTTTCCAATTTTCTCTCTCATGATTGTGATTAAAAAGCCTTCCAAGTCTTGTGTTATTTTTTATTACTTGAACTCAATAACATTCTGCTTTTTGATACATGAAAATAATTAGAAGATGATTGAATAAATAATGCACCTGAAAACAGAGCAGAGCTGGATAAATAACAGCTTAAAATTACCCTGTTAGTGTAATAAGACTGAAAATTATTTTTCCATCTGGATAGGGTCCTGAGCTAAAGTTATCTCTTTTAGCCGTTTTTGCAGGGAAGAGAAATCTTGTTGTGCAGAATGAAACTGAAATAATGAGAGGGAAAATTGCAGTTGCTCTCTGCACCTTTTCAGTAGCAGAAACAAAAAGGAAATTGGGGAGTAACAAACAAATGTCCCTTGGTGTTGGAGCAATTTTTAGCACTGATGATGTGCAAGAGAAGACTCCTGTGGGCTGTGAGACCAAAATCCAGCACGGTGATGATAAGACGTTGTAACAAACAGCAAAAAGCCACCGATACTGTTGTGTTCATATTTCTCTGTCAGATGGAACGGCTGCTAGATACGTCTCCCAGAGTAGCAGCTTGGTAAACGCTCTGAATGGCATTTTGAATCTCTTGTCCCTGCTTCTCTAGGGAAATTAGTTAAGGATGTGTAGAGGAACAAGGAAAATAATCTTTTTCTCAGGAAAAAGTAGCTTCATTCAAGCCAGTATTGAAAAACATAAAGTAAGGTTTAGGCTGTTATCATATGCAGAGATATTTGAGGTAGTAGTCTGTATATCAGTGGCAATTTAGTCTGAAAATCGTGTTTATTAACCTGAATATGTTAGACTTGAAAAATTAAGCAATATGAAGATAAGAGATGCTCTACCGTAGATGATAATGTCAAGCTTGGAAAATGCCAGAATGCAGATGGGAAGGGAAATCCGTGGGAACAGACAGCACACCAGGCAGGGCAAGGCAGGAGGGAGAGAGCAACCCCTGACAGGAGAGACCTACAGAGAGACAAAAATTGGCTCTTTCTTTGCGGGGGAAGACAGAAAAGTAATTTAGAATTAAAATTCTGGATTAAGATACTACTTTCTCACTTTGGATCTGGAAAGTAAAATGAACATCTGTTTCTCCCTCCAGGATAGAGGTCAGTTAATAGCTTTATTCAGATGGTGAAGTTTGATAGACATAATGTAAATCTGAAGTGTAAGTACATGAAAAAAGTATATATAATTCTCACAATATGTAAATTGGGTTGTTTGGTGGTTTGTTTGGGGTTTTTTTACAAAACTTTTCTTCTACCAGATGAAGTGCGTACATGCCCTTAGGCGCTGCAGAAGAACTGTTGTACTTTTTTTACTAATTTTAGTGAGTTTTATTTGCCCTTAGGATTTCTATAGAGTAGGCGTATTTGAATTAAAACAATGTTATCATAGTGGTCTAAGTGAACAGAAGTGTTAGTATGGCACCTGTAGCTATAAAGGTTATTTTGTGGTGACAGTTTCCCTAGCATACAGTAACAAACCCACAATTTAAGAATTAAATTCACTTTGGAGCGAAAGGAGATACTAAAATAAAACCTTTCTATGTTGCAGTATTTACCTCACTTGCTACTGAAATGCAGCTGTTTCTGGGGATGTAGCATAGCTCTGCAAATACCCTCGAACAGTTCAGGATAAGTTTGAAAATAACTTATTGTAATGAGATAAGTAGAATGCAAATACCAAGGTGCACAAGGATACCTTGGTTTGTCTAAAGAACAGGGGGTTGGAGAGTACCCATAAGGAATTAATGTGTGTTCTCCAGAAAACTATAGCAGAGCATTATTTAGAAAGTGCTTTTTATTTATTTGAAACTGTTTAATTTTATTTTATTGGGGGGCCCTAGTTTAGCAAGCATTAAAATGGCCTGACCATGCCATGGTGATGTCAATCTGAAACACATCATGAACAAATAGTAATGAAATCTATCCTCACTGTGTGAACTTTAAAAAAAAAAAAAAAAAAAAAAAAAAAAAGGATTGCAATTGCTTATATTTAAGAGTGGTATTACTTCTGTTCTATCTTGGTAAGTATTTCCTTCAGATGATATGTAATAGGTTTTTCTTTTTTTCTGTATATTTTTATAAATTTTGTTTAAAAATTTAATTTCTAATCCGCTGAGATTCAGTAGCATCTATTCCTTCTTATTGCAATCTAGCTTGTTAATTTGATAAAGAATCTGTCAGCCCTTCTTTTGCATATTTTGTTCCTTTGTGTGCTTTAAAAAACTCAAGCTACACTGTGTATTATTCAGCCGTTTGTGGCTTGAAACATTGCCTAAATGCTAACTTATGCTTCCCCATTTTCAGGCCGTAGCTTTTTATGTCTGACAACTCAAGTCTTGCAGCAATAACATCAAGTTCCTGCTATGCTTAGAAAAACACCACCCATTTAAAAATATCATCTTGCACCATTTTATTGCCCAATGGATAGATCTACTTTGGAGGGTTGCAGTGTTTTGTTTGACTCGCTAGCTGGTTTTTATACATGAAGTTTTTATATAAATTCCAAAACCCTTTTGCCTGTCATGGCTGATCACTTTTTGGAAAAGTCAAAGTGGAAGGTTTCTGGCTCACTTCCACATGTAGAAGAGCCTTCAAAAAGTCCTTTCTGTATGTGCTCATTGTACTAATATTAAGCCAAAGTTTGCCGAGTCTTCACTGCTTGGAAGTACTATCTCTGTTCTGTCACCAGCCTTATCTGTTAAATCCCAATGAGTGTGAAAAACGAGAAAAATCTGGGTTTGCTTGGCTGTTTCAACAGTATGTTGAGAAAGGCCAGATTTCTGGAGAAGACGATTCTCTTGGAAACCTCAACAGCCCAGCCTCCTCATCTGTAGGCACATAGAGCTCATCTGAGTGTGTAAATAAAAATAAATAATGCAGTGAAAAAATATGCAGAGTATTTTGCTGAAGTGTTTCAATTTTGGATCTGTCGTAACTGATTTCAATCTTCAGTTGGGATTTATACAGGCAAGGGGTCAGGCTTAAGACATTTGTAATTTAAAGCTTTCCTGCTACTACACCTTTTCTACTTTTATATCCTATCATGATACCTTTTTTTCTGCAAAGAAAGTCCCTTTTATTCCCTCTTACTTTCCTGCTTTGAAGAGAACATTTGCTTCTCCATTTATCTGAGGTAATGAGACCAGAGTAGCTCTGGATTCTTTAAATCAGTCTAATTGGGCTTCTTTTAGTATATAGAATATTCTTTTTTTTCCAAAGGACTTTCATTTCTTTGTGCAGTCGCTCAGTCTCCAGCACTCAATATCTTACATGGTTTTTTAATTAAAAAAAAAAAAAAGACTGTGGTCTCTCTTCTCTATTCCAGGCTGATTCACGGAGGGCAGCTGTTAAACGGCTTGGCGGGGCCAACTGTGATGAACGCAGCACCATTTCTTTCCACGACGTGGTTTTCTCCGGATGAACGTGCCACAGCAACAGCCATCGCGTCACTGCTCAGTTACCTGGGTGCTGCTGGCGCGTTTCTAGTGGGACCCCTCGTAGTGCCATCTCCTAATGGAACATCTCAGCTCCTGCTGGTATCACAGAGCAACACTGAGCACATCAAGGACCGCATTGAGGCTGTGCTGTATGCAGGTGTGGTTTCAAAATAAAAATTTTTTAAAAAAAAATATTAAAAATTTACATACTTTCATATGTGTGTTTGGTACTTGTGAACCACTACCCTCTAGTGGCTGGTCTGCACAGAAAACAGTTACTGACTGACAGAAAATTCTACGTGGTAAAATGTTGCACTGTCAGAAGGCGTTGGGTTTTTTTCCCTTTTGTGTAGGAAAGTTTTAAAAGTAGCCTTTTGTACAGACTGTTTCCAGATGAAGTATTTCAGTTGTTTTATTGGCTGATCTTAGGAGAAATGACTTCTAGGAGAGCTTTTGCTTTTCTCTGAGCTTCCAAACTGGTTTTAGCTTCTTGAATTTTCATTAAAAAAAGTGTCCATGACAGGTTGGGGTTTTTTCTTTTGTTTCCGTAAGGATAGAAAGCCGGTAGTCTTTCATCATTAAACTCTTTCCTGCATTAAATCAGCCTTAATTTATGATTTGCTTATGCCTTTGAAATGTGATTAGTTTATTAGTATTTAAGAATCTAACATTGAAATTAAAACTCAATAGACTTTGTTTTTAACTAAACCCACGTAATTCTTATGTGGTGAGCAATTTCAATGCAGCGACAAGTTTAGTGGAAAAAAGCCACTGATAAAAAATTCACCTGATATAACGTAGATTTTATGTCCTTCCTCTTTTTCATGCAATGGCTTCTACAGCTCTTTGTGACAGTTACAAAAATTAGCAGCAAGCTTTAAGGAAAAGGAGTTGCTTAAGTGGCCTAAGAGTCTGTGATCTGATTCTCAGTGGATATAAATTGGTACAGCATCAAGAGCAGCTGAACTTTACCGTACCATGGTGGTTGCACATTTGGTTGGTTTTTTCCCCTGTTATAATTGCAGCCTCTGAAAACCAGCCACGAGTTAGCCCTAAGTGTTCCAGAAGTCTTAAAGTACATATACTGTGTAGTTTATATGCAGGTTTATGGGATTGAGTTAAGTGTTTGTGATCGTTTATTCGTGGACATTATTCTTACGGAAATTTTGTCAAGTTAATGCTCCTGTTGGGTGAGGACCACTTTACTGTTCATTTTAAAGAAAGCATAGTAGCAGTTGGATCGCTCTTTCAGCAAGCATTTTTGAGTAACCTACTTTTCACTGGACTCAATTGTATTGGAACAATAAGGAAATTTGGGATGGGTTAGGCCTTTTTCAAAGGTAGATATTATGTTAGACTCTGAAAATTTTGTGGCAGATGAAAACAGCTAGTGTGAAAGAAGGAAAAATGAAGGCAAGTCAGCTTTTGTCCTGAGGAGCAGAGATAAGGGGAGGAAAAATATAGCAGTTAGAGAAGTGCTTTAGTGCTCCCTCTCCAGATTTTGCATGGAGAGAGAATTCATCTGTGTAAAGGAAGTACAGATTTGTGCCTAAAACCACTGGTTTGTGTCTGGCAGCACTAGAAATGTTTCTTTCAGCAGCCCATTAGATTCACTTTCTCTTCTGTTCCCCTCTGGGAGGTTTTCCTAAGCATTTTCTTTGGAAACGAGGATGGATCTTGCTTGCCACCAAGGTTCAGAGGTGTGTCATGCCTGCCTTGTGTCTCAGCACAGCTCCTTCTGCCTTTCTGAACTGGCAAGGGTTTGGGAACATCCTGTAGACCTGTTTGGGATCATTGGTCCCAGCATAAGATGATCCTACAGCAATTCTTCAGCTTCCTAGAAGATGTGTTTTGTGGGACATCTGTAGTTCTTACTTAGTATTTGAAGGTGCTTTAAACAGAGATGGTTTCTTTGTGCAGCTGTGCTTGTGGTTGTCATGGAGTGTGTCTTTTCAGGAGCCACGACTGCTTTAGCTGTTCAGGCAACGAAAAAGAGCTGGTTTACAAATGTTGCTGGCTGGCAGTAAATCACAGGGATGGTGACAAAATGTCCAACTGATTTACAATTGGTAGGAACTCAAACAGGAGGCTGCTTTGGATCCCTCATGGGATTTGTCCTGTCTCACCTCAGCCCTGTTTCCCTGGAGAGCTGAAGGAGCAAGGTCCCTACTGTCGGTCTCCCCTGTGCTCTGTAATGGTAGGTAGGTTCCAGAGGTGGAAGGAAGGCTGCCTCATGGTGGGTGACAACCTTGTGGTAGTTGTACAGCTCTGTTCACCTGTGGACCAAAAAATACCTGGTAGGTGTGGTAGGGTACTATTTGTCCCCTTAATCAGCTAGGCAGAAAATGAAGCTCAAATTGACTTCTCAGATTATGAGTAAAGGTATTACAGAATGTAGCAGAACAAGGAACTGGACTCAAATTTCCCACTTCCTTAGCAAGTGTGGTCAGGCTTGGTATGACTTCTTTCAGATACTATGGGAAAGCCGGTTTCACAGGATGAGCACTCTGCGTTCCTAACAGAGTTGTGTTTGCTGCTTTTGCATGAGGTAGCGTTAGATAAGCAGCCTCCAAAAGTTAGGTGATGACTTCTAATGGTAATGATGTGAATTGTTAACTTGGGATCAGCAGCATGCCAAGAGTGTGCTAATTTTCCAAGGACTTAACCTCAAACACGATTACAAAGCAATTGCTTATAAACCCATTCTGAAATTGCTCTGTTAACTCCAGTCTCTTCTGTGTTTTAATAAATTGATGTTCGTTTATCTCAAACGTGGACTAAGAGCTCAGCTGAATTACCACAGCCTCTTTCTGTGTCATCTGTGTCGCTGCACGTTCTGGTTCACAGCTGAAATAGTACAGAGGTAGCAAATCAGGATTGAATTGTATTAGCTGAATTGCATAAGGAAGCATGAATTATTCTGGACTGCAGCCAGAGCTTTTAGCCATGTGCTCTCCTATATATCAATGTAAAAATCATTATTTGTTTTTTTTTTTAAAAAAAAAGTGTGTGTGTGTAGAGTGCCCTCATTCGCCCTTTACATTTCAGGACAAGATGGGGAGGAGGGCTTCTGGGTTTGGGTATGGTTTTGTGCTATGAGTAGCTTATCTGAAGGAAAAAAAAAGTTGTATCAAGGAGGCTTGTGTCTCTGTAAACTTCTGTTCTGTTTGGGGCTTACACAGGCAGAAGCATGCCGACTCCCTATGCTAAGATGCAGGCATTTCTCCACTTTGACAGTCACGACTCACTGTGGCATGGTACCCAGCTCTTGTGAAGCACTCAGATTCACTCAACAACAGATATACATAGCTGTGTTTCTGCACACTAATTTATGCTGACTTACCTAATTTCGAGTGCTCTGCTGCATCCATTGCACTGTTGAGAAGCTGATAGCTCCTGTGGAAGAGTTCTTCTTTTGTGACTGCAGCTCCCTTGGTCTCAGTATTGACCTATTTCTTACCTTTTCTCTTTTGCTTACTTTTACTCCCTGCTTACAATCTAAAACTTGTCCTGGGAATGTGTTTTTCTTTATCTATTCTGGTAGAGTAAATGATGATGGATATAAAGTTGTGGGTTTCCTAATGAGGAAGGAATGCAACATGTAAGAAATCAGATATGTTTGGCAGTACTTGGACTTTTGATAGAGATGCAAGTGTGATACAGAAAGCTAAGATGGCACTAAAGACTTTTATTCTTCAATAGAGGGAGCTGCTTTAGTTTCCAAAGTACATTCTGCTCTTTTCTTTTGGCCCGAGGGCAGTGCTTGCAAGGCAAATTTGTTAGCCTGGAAAGTGTAACACTGGGAAACATTAAAGAGTTGCAAGAAGGTACTACAAGGACTGCATGCTGAATTTAATAATTAAAAAAAAATAAAATATGAACTGTTACTATACTGGTTCTACTGCAGCAATTTGACTGGCAGGAATCTTGAGGCAACCAGTAGAAGAGGCCCCAGATGGGCACCTGTTATACAATATTACAGTGACTAAAAAGATTCTGAACGTGGTTTACGTTCTTTAGAAAAAGAGCTAGCCTTTCCCCTTATGGCATTGCGGTATAATGAAGTTAAATAATAAGCACCTCAGGCAAAGTTTATGGGTTTGTGTGGTGACATTCTTGTTGGCTATACCTGTCTGCAGTCTGAAGTCTTCCTTTAATATGTGATTGAAGCATGTGTATGCATGTACATATGTATACCTATAAATATGTATACCTATAAACCTATATGTAGACCTAGATGCAGGAGAAGGGGATAAACAGCTTTTGGCAAGCCTTACTTCGTTGTCTAGTATCGTCCTGTAGTGACAAAGCATCTCATCCTTTTCTTAGATCTGGGACGATTGGTTACAGCCAGTTCTTTATTCACTGCTTATCATCTCAAAAACAATGTATACAAAGATAGAAATTAATCTGTTTTCTGGAGAACAGAAGAGATATAGTGAGAAGGTCTAGTAAAAGTGCCCTTGACCCTCAAAACGTGCAATTAGACCACAGCAGGAAAAGAGGCACCACATAATTCAAAATGAATCTTTTAGTATTTGATCGCAAAGAACGGCGTTGTCACAGTCCCGGTATGCCTTCAAATGAAATTTAGTGTAGACTTTTTTTCCATACACCAGATAGAAGCATTTATTTCCCTTCTCCATCTCCAGCTGATCCATTTAGGCTCCAAATGTTATTTACTTTTCAGTTTCCTGAATTTATTTTCTTCTGGTTTAGCAGAAGAGCTGGCAAAGTGCCATGTTCATATTGATTTATTAAAAAAGAGAAGAAAAAAGAAAATGAGCGCAATTGAGTATCCAGCTCTGCTGGAATTTATTTATGGTGTCGGTGAACATGTCTTTGTTATAAGATCACAGGTTCTTTTAAGATAACACACTTCAGCTATACATTTTTTCTCTCCAGCAGCAAAGAATCTTGTTTTCAAAGGGGATAGGAGAAATACTGGGATTGAGGACTGTGGAGAGCATGATATACATTGTAAAAGCCCTGTAAAACAAATTAATTAGACTGACTGCGGTTAGAGTTGTTTTCCCTCAGAATGTCTGATCATGGGGCTTGCTGAGTATTTTCTGTGAAGTGCTCATCACTTTGCAAGTTCAGGTCCAAATTTAAGCTATGAAGTTTTTCAAAGATCTAGAATACCTGCTGCTGAACAAGAGGAGCATCTGCAAACAGCTGTGTTCTTTCATTTTTCTCCCTGTTACCTGTGCTTTTTCTGTACCTGAGCCCTGGCTGCTCCTATGCTTTTCTCTTTATAGTCTGTTGCCACGTAATACTGTTTGTGTCCAAGATGCTGCCTTGCTTGACCTTTCATTTCCCTTCATTGCCCTGTGTGCTAGGTAATTGTCATTCCGTGCTCTGGAGCTTCCCCAGTCCCATCTGTTTAAAGTCTCCAGCATGCTGTTACCTGCACTGCCTTACTTCCATGGCGAGATAACATGGCCAAATCTTCGTAATACAGTTCTCTCTAAAGAGAAAAAGCAAAAGCCTTCCTTCTGTGTCACCAAGTTCTCCCTGTGTGAGCCTGGTCCTCTGCAGCTCCTGTCACTGGAATGGACTGCTGGTATTTCTCCATCTCATTGGTTCTTCATCTCAATTTGAAATCTTGCTTGGGGAGGAAAAAAGAAATTCTCCTTCAAGTTAGGGAGTTACGTTGTTGGGAGCAGTAAAGCACTTGTGGTGGGATTTATGTGTCTGAGGCTGGCTGATAACAATGGTGTACCAAAAGAAGTCTGTCAATGCTGACATCTGTTCTTGGTTTTGTTTTTCTCTGCCCTCTCGTTTAGAATTTGGAATGGTTTCACTGATATTTTCTGCAGCATTGGCCTATTTCCCCTCACGCCCTCCATTCCCTCCCAGCGTGGCTGCAGCGAGTCAGCGGCTCAGCTACAGGAGAAGTTTTTGCAGACTCTTAAGGTAGGTCCTCATTGGGTTTCCACTTCAAAGCAGATCAGCACCGAAACAAACACACACAAGTGTGCTTTAATCTTCTCATTGAGCAAACAAGTTGGTTTGTAGTACTTTTAAACAAAATAAAATTAAATATTAATGCTGAGACATAAAAAGATGCTAGCTGCTAAAACCAGACATTAAATTTTAAATCACTGGATATATCTCAAGCCTTCATGCCAGAGTCCTTCAGCACCAACACTGCTTTAGTCATCCTGTTAGCACGGCTTTTCTTATGCAATGCTTCTGTTACATCAGGTTACGCAGGATTGTTAACAATGTGTGTACTGCTATGTGTGAGATAACAATTAGCAACATGGGGGAAAACTAACTCATCAGCTGCTTTCTTCCATGCTTGTTATATTGCGATGAGTTTGGGGCTTGCTTGTCATTCAAAGGAGTATTCAGCTGCTTTCATTCAGACATGGGAGAAACAAATGAACTGAAACTGTTATATGATCTATTAAATCTCATTAATTATATGTTAAAATATGAAGTGGCAACAGGAGAAGTGTCTCCAGATGTGTTTCTGGACAGGTTCAAAGGTGAGCTAGTTTCCTTTAAATTTTTCTGTTTAAAAAAAAAAAAAACCAAACAGTTGTAAATGAAGTGACATCTCCAGCTTTGCAACTTCTCCCACTTGGGCTCCTTTGGTAAGACACAGTCCCACTCCCTTCAATGTCTTGTGTAAACGACTAATGTTAATGCTGAATAATTGTGAAGGCTTGTGATACTGCACAGGTGAACTTTCCGGGGCAAAGAACTGCTCCCATGGTACGGAGTATATCTGACTTTGCGGGGGGGCTTCAAACCCTTGCTGTAATTGTTTCATGGGTGATGTAGTGATAGGAGCTGAATCTGCGTACAAAGGGCTGCTTGAAACTTGAGCTTTAGGCATTTGGTTATTACAGACCTATTGTGGGCTGTACTTTCTAAAAGTGTATTTAGAGCCAGCAGAAACAACTCATCCCTTGTCATTGGAGTTTTTTTCTTTTGTTTTCGGAGGCTTTTGTTGCAGTCTCGGTGAGTAAATAGTTGACAAGATACTTAATCCTGTGTGTTCGTCCTGGAGCAGGCTGGCAGTTGGGAGAAGGTGTGAGTACAGCTGGCTAGTTAGTCTGCAAACTGACGTACTCAAGGTGTTAAAAAATAGCAGTTCCCTTAAGGACACTTAGCGCACACAATAATGCTGTTCGCACCCAAGCTGATGTGCGGTGAGACCCTGCCTGAGGGCTGTGTTGTGAAAATGTTGCTGTTGAACAGAAATCCAAACAGCAACTGACTCTACAGGTGAAATATAAAATTTCTGTTGACAGTACTCCATTTGGGAGCATTATAACCATTAGGTTCCTTGTTCAAAGTGTTGTAAACAGTGGACCTGAGATACTGGTAAGGTCAGGAGATAAGCAGCAATGCTGGCTTAACTATTCACAATCAGTGAAACTTAAGAAAACAAACTGGACAGTTAAATAAGCATCCGTAGTTTATAGTGTCTCCAAGAACCAAGAGGTTTTTTTTAAATGCGGTCAGGTAGATCATATCTCCCTTCCCTCTGGTCTTCATGCATTCTTCCGTGCTATCGCTTATCAAAGGCACTTCATTCTTCTGTACATGAAACAATCATCAGTTCATCATTAAACCCACTTATCTTGGGGACCCTTTCAGCAACAATCCATCAAGCAAGAGGGCTTTATAAAAGAAAATGGTATCTGCTGTGCTTCAAGAGAGATCTATCATCTGGTTTGTTAGGCTTCTAAGCTCTGTTACCTGCCTAGGCTTCATAATTCTTGGCACAGAGCGCCTTTCTTTTGACTTAATGGTGTAGACTGAAGGTAATCAGCTGATGAGTACTAAGAAATCATTATTTCCCTTTTTGCAGACTTACCCTCTGGTATAAGAACTGTGTGTAAGGCATTTAGGATGTGTGTGAGCTGGTGGCCTGACCCAACAACTATGCACCAAAAAACACTTGGGAGAATTGAGATGTTCATCATTTCCCTCTTCTCTTCCCCAGGCTGCAGTTTTATTACTTCAAAATAAAGCTGCATAGCAGAACTTTACCATTGAAGTAATTGACCTTTTTCCTTGGATGCCAAAGGGATCTATCATGTTCTTGCAACTCCCATACTCCTTCATGCCTTCAGGTCCTTGAGTCGTCACCTTCATGAGCTGCTTCTTGCAGAGCTGTGTTATACATATCTTCTTAGGGTCAACCATCCCCTGTATGCTGTTTTTTGGGACTTGCCTAGGAACTTGGTTCTTCCTCCTGTTTTGAGGATTCCTACTTCTGACAGATTATAACAATTAGCTGATCTCTGGTTATCTCCTGGTACCAACTCACTCAGCCTGCAGTGGGAGATGACAGATTAGTCATGGTTTGGGAGCTAAGCCCAAATCTTTTAACAGTCTATCACACGCTGTGACAAGTGTAGTTTGAATTTTCATTAGGAAAAGTACGGTGCCCTTTCTCAGTTTCTTGGGTGAAGCAAATATGACTTTATTTTCCCCTCCTATTTCAGAATATGCCACAAATTTCCATGGAAAAAATTCTAATACAAGTAAGTAGTTGATAAGTCTTAAAATCTGCATTAAGAAAACATGTCATGATTTTTGCTTTGAAGTGATTAGATGCTTTTAGCTGGTTATGTGCCTTTTATATTTTTAATGGTCTATGTAAGGAATTTTGAAATTTCATAACGGGGTTTTTGTGCATTGTTATTTCTTTAATGAAACTTCCATATGACATCACAACAACAAAAGGAGGTCTACGGAGAATCTTCATCCTTTGCTAGACAGAGGGGGAAACACAGCAACAAAGGATGAGGAAAAGGCTGAGGTGCTCAAAGCCTTCTTTGCCTCAGTCTTTAGTAGTACAACTAGTTGTTCCCTAGACACCCAGCCCCTTCAGCTCGAAGACAGGAAGCAGGGGTGGAATGTGGCCTTCACAATTAAAGAGGAAGTGGTCAGTGACCTACTACATCACTTAGATGCACACAAGTCTACGGGGCCAGATGGGCTACATCCAAGAGTACTGAAAGAGCTGGCGAATGTGCTCACCAGGCCTCTTTCCATCATCTACCAGAAGTCCTGGCTAAATAGAGAGGTCCCAGTGGACTGGAGAATAGCAAATGTGACACCCAAGACGGACAAATGTTACAAAAGAAAGGCCAAAAGGAGGATCTGGGAAACTACAGACCTGTCAGTCTGACCTTGGTGCCAGGGAAGGTCATGGAGCAGATCATCTTGAGTGCCATTGTAAGTCATTCACAGAACAACCAGGTGATCAGGCCCAGTCCGCATGGGTTTATAAAAGACAGTTCCTACTTAATGAACCTGATCTCCTTCTATGACAAGATGACCCACCTGATGGATGAGGGAGAGGCTGTGGATGTTGTTTACCTTGACCTCCGTATAGCATTCGACACTGTTTCCCATGGAATTCTAGTGAAGAAACTGGCTGCTCATGGCTTGGATGAGAATACACTCTGCTGGGTAAAACACTGGCTGGACAGCCAGGCCCAGAGGGTGGTGATCAATGGAGTTAAATCCAGCTGGTGGCCGGTCACAAGTGGTGTTCTGTAGCGGTCAGTCCTAGGGCCACTTCTGTTTAACATATTTATCAATGGTCTTGACGAAGGGATAGAATGCACCCTCAGTAAGTTTGCAGACAACAAGAAGTTAGGTGGGAGCGTTGATCTGCTTGAGGATAGGAAGGCTCTGCAGAGGCATCTGGACAGGCTGGATCAATGGGCCAAGGCCAACTGTACGAGCTTCAACAAGGCGAAGTGCTGGGTCCTGCACTTGGGCCACAACAACCCCACGCAGCACTACAGGCTTGGGGAGGAGTGGCTGGAAAGCTGCCCGGCAGAAAAGGACCTGGGGGTGCTGGTCGACAAGCGACTGAATATGAGTCAGCAGTGTGCCCAGGTGGCCAAAAAAGCCAGTGGCATCCTGGCTTGTATTAGCAATAGTGTGGCCAGCAGGAGTAGGGAGGTGATCGTCCTCCTGTACTCAGCATTGGTGAGGCCGCACCTCGAGTGCTGTGTTCAGTTTTGGGCACCTCACTATAGGAAAGACATTGAGGTGCCAGAGAGAGTGCAGAGAAGGGCAACAAAGACGGTGAAAGGCCTAGAGAATAAGTCTTATGAAGAGCAGCTGAGGGAACTGGAGCTATTTAGTCTTGAGAAAAGGTGGCTGAGGGGGGACCTTATTGTATTGCTCTCTACAACTACCTGAGAGGACACTGTAGAGAGGTAGGTGCTGGTCTCTTCTCACAGGTAATTAATGATAGAACAAGAGGGAACAGACTCAAGCTGCACCAGGGTAGGTTTAGGCTAGACATTAGGAAAAATTTTTCACTGAAAGCGTTGTCAGGCATTGGAATAGGCTGCCCAGGGAGGTGGTTGAGTCACCATCCCTTAATGTGTTTAAAGGTCGTTTAGATGTGGTGCTTGGCGATATGGTTTAGGGGTGTACTTGGTAGAGTAGGGCTGATGGTTGGACTCAGCGATCTTAAAGGTCTTTTCCAACCTGAATGATTCTATGACTCGATGATCACCATTCAGTGAGGGAGGCTGCTTGGAGTGTGCCTGATGTTAATAGGTGCTGTCAAAGTTATTCTGAAGATGGTGACTGGGTTTGATGGGGCTCCCCTTTGAACCAGCTCGTCTTAGATATTGTAGTGGCATTAACTAGGTTTCTGAAAAAACGGAAGAAAAAAGCCAATTCATATTCCAGCAGAATGGTTTAACAGAGGCTAATGCTGATATCCTGTCATGAGGGCTGATACGATGGAAAACAGTGTGGGTTCACCAACTGATGGTGTGACAGACAGCACGTTTTTCGGTTTTCAGTGGAGCAAGTGCAAAATTGCAAAAACAGATACAAATGACTGGAGCCATGAAAATCAAAGCTGCTACTTAAGATATATGTTGTAAATAGCTTTAGCACTTAATGTAGCCAGTGCTAGCTACTGCTGGAAAAGGGGACGGAATGACATCTAGTGATTGGTGCCGCTTTGTCACTGCCATGCACCCTTTCTCCTGGTCACCTTCCTTATTCTGGAGACTAGGCAGGGTGGCAGCCCCTGTCACTGGAGAATGTCATGATGCAGAGCTAGTTCTCTAGTATTGGTACTAGCAGTTGGACGTGGCACAGAGCAGCTATCCCACATGCCACTCTGTCTCATTGAGTTACAGAAGACAAATACGCCATAGGAGATCTCAGTCAAGTAAGTTACAAAGTACTCACACCGTCAAAAATAGCTCTTTAATGAAGACAAGTTTCAGATAGCCAAAGATTTTGAATATTAAGCAAGTGTTATTTTGGAAGAGTGCATTCAGACTTGCTCCGTCTTTGCAATCTGTGACATGGCTGTATAAAGTCCCTGCAAAATAGGCACTTTCCCTTTTATTTTATTCTACAGGTGTAGAATTAGCTTTTACATGGATAGTATTTGATAGCATCAGAAAGCCTGCCTTAAGAGGTGCAAAGATGATACAAGATAGACCAGGACAAGAGTATGGCATTCTTAAGAGAGGAAGAAAAGTTGTCAGGAAGACAGCAAAGGCTTTAGCATTCAGAGAAATACAAGCAATGCGTAGAAAAGCTGAAAGTTTGGGAGTTGTTTTTCTTTGCATTAAAAAATAAATCTGACATGAATGATATTGAAAGAGGAGAATATGTTCATATGATAGAAATGTGTTATTCAAGAGGAGGATGTGTGAAAAAGAACAGTGCAAAAAAATGCTGGCTGGTGTGCTGTGCATGGATCTTTTAGGGGAGTAAAACAGCATAAGCTGCAAACCTCTGAATGTTTTGGAGAGTATTTGAAGCTCTTTCTCTCCCTCTTGGCTTTCGTAACTGTGTGCTATCAAATTGCTGCTGCATGCCAAGGAACTGGTACTGATGAGGATCAATTTTATGTAAATTGTTTGGGAATGAGGGGAGGCACATTTTGTCATTCCTCAGATATCCCGTGGGATAACCTTGGAATCACTGTAAAATATCTTCACTTTAAAAATATCACTGTTGTAGAGTCCAAAGTATATTTTCTGGTTTTATTCCCAAATCGAAACATTTTTGAGGAAAAATTGCAAGTCAGTTAGCAAAGGTTTCGCATTGGCTTTCAGTTACAGGCAAGGGGGGGGGGGGTGGGAATTGGTGGTGGTATTTGTCTGCCAACTGCTGTTTAGCTGTGTATGATGAAGATGATGACACAGCTTTGACTGCTTCATCTTCGCTGAATACTGAAGGTTGAATAATTTTAATTGGGAGGAAAAAGCAAACACATTGACTATTTAGAGCAGAATATTATACTTGTCTCTGTTTTTTGACAGTTCAAACTGTCAAAATGTTCCACTCTTGCAACTGTACCCATCTCGTTCCCAGAGCTCTCCTGCCTTTCACCAAAATAAAGAGAAGTAAAACAGTAAAAAAAAAAAAAAACCAACAAAAAAAACCACAAACGCACAACTGCAGTTCAAAAAGTATCAAACTTTTGATTTTATTCTTGAAATAAACTTTTTGTCATTTAAATTAGTGCTTATTGTTCCTAACATACACTTAGGCTGGGTAGGTTGCTCGTGCAAGTGCATGGAAGAATTACTTGCGGAAATGAGAAACACATGAGCCCAGCATGTTACATAAATCTTTGAACTATGTGGAGAGACTGGCTTTTTTTATCATCACAGTGCTAAAGGCAGTAACATCTCAGCCACTGGAATGTCAGTGACATGGCCAGACACCTTTCTTGTTTTTCCTGGATCACTCCTTCTTCAGACCTCTGCTATTTTTCTTATTGGGCAGAATATAGACTCTAGGGTGGCATTTGTCATTTACTTCAGCAGCTAATCTTGGTGCCATTTCTAATATAAGCTACGGCTAATTGCACATGTTTTGTCTTCACAGCAATTTCCGATTCTTGATGATTGCTTTAGCCTATGCTATACCACTGGGTGTTTTCTCTGGCTGGTCCGGTGTTCTGGATTTGATATTAACACCAGTTCATGTAAGCCAAGTAAGTATCTCCTGACTGATAATCAGCAGCTATTTTGTAAGTAGCATGTTTTTATTTTGCACTAGCATACCATTTTTTCAGGTTCATATGTTTAAGCTGCTTTTAATACATAGGGACACCTTTTCTCCTGAAATAAACTGTGGCTTTGGCATCCCAAACTGTCACGATTCTCCCTACTGACTCTCTGTCAGCAGTGGATATTTCCAGAACCGTACACACCTTTTGACAAGGAAGAAGCAGGTAACCAAACAGGAGTATTGTTGGCTGCTGCACCTTCAGTAAAAGAAAATCATGTTTACCAGGTAGAAAAATGACCTGGAGAGAAGAAAGTTTCTAAGCTTTTGATACAGTATTATAAAAATCCAGAGGACTTTGCTCATTCTATAAAGAGAGGTCACATTTAGGGCATAGGCTACTTAGTCATACTTTCTTTTAGTGAATTTATTTCCTTTTGGATATCCTAGAAAAAGTCTTGCAATTCAGATTGTTGTCAGGGGCTCTTGCTAGCAGTTTGCAGCACCTGCACACCATTTGTTGTGAAAGTAACATCTTATCATCTTATTTTCTCAGCTTTAATGTATTTCTCTGTTTTGTTTTGTTTTGTTTTTTTCCTGTCAGGTAGATGCAGGCTGGATTGGATTTTGGTCTATAGTTGGAGGTTGTGTGGTTGGCATAGCAATGGCAAGGTAGGAATAATTACAGGTTTTTCTCCATTTCTTCAACTGTGACTGTCATTTATTCTGTTAATAATGTAACTTGTTTTCTCTCATCTTCTATAAACTTGAAAAGGAAGATGCATTCTGGGGTTATGATGCGTTTCTTGTAGAGCAATAATGTGTATATTCCACGGTAGTAGTTGCTGGGCGTTGAGAACTCGTGTGTGTATACCTCAGTTTGGCAAGTCGAGTGCTTCCTGTGTGCTCCTTTTAAACACAGTTCTTGTGAATTCAGCTGCCCGATATGAGGGAGAACCTGTTGTAGCACATTTGGAAAGCAGTGAAGAAATTACTGTCTGTCTCCTTCAGTCAGCACTTTGGGGCATACTGATTCCTGAAGGGATATTGGGAATGTAGCGCAGGCAGCCTACCCACAGTTCCTCCACAGAGAAATTCGTCTGGGCCCATTTTGGCCAGGTTACTAGACTCCTATATGGCCTAACTATTTTTTTGCTGTACTGCTGTGGTTGTACCTGTGCTTTTTATATTTCCAAACTCTGGCCACCATGAATGCTGATGACACGGGGAGTGGAAAAGCAAGAAATGGATTGCCCTTCCAAAAGTCTGTTGCTTTTTCTTCATTGAGATGCCCTTTAAAAAAAAGGGTGGGAGAGGGAGAAAAAGTCTTTCAGGAGGTACTTAAGCAGTGAGTTTATAAATGTAATTAAAAGCCATCGCATGTTCCCGTTGCATGGGGATATCTAAGCATCGTCCTGGCTCCTCCATATCTACTCTTAGACTCCAGTTCTGGACTGTGTTTAGCACAAGTGCAGGGGTCTGTCGTCGTTACAGTTATTGTGGGATTGTAGACCCGGAGAGGCATCTTTTTAGGACAGAAATTTAAGCTTTTTTTTTTTTTTTTTCCACTTGCTGTGCATCATCAGAGTACACAATGCATAAAGAAATGTGAGGTTTCTCATCCTGACATTCTGCAGGCTGCCTAGCAACTGCGATGGAGGGAGAGGAAAAAAACTCCTGACCTAAGGAAAAGAATCAAGCACTTCTCTCCCGTCCGCTCCAGATGCAGGCCAAAGGACTTAATCTGTTGAAACAAAGTTCGCATCTTGATTCCTCTAAAAAGAGTTGCTTTTGATTAGCTAAGTTCAGGTACGAGGTTTTCTCTCTTAAGACAGGTAGATGTTTAAAAGCAGCTGCTGTAAATGGCACAGATGCTGGAGCAGGTTACATGCTGAAGTAGGTGGTGTGCCAGTTTAATCTTTTCCATCATGAGTTAACCTCTGGTATATTTGCAACCTTTCAGTAGTAGAGGGGGCACCCTTCGCAGCTCACTTAACTTTGCTAGGAGAGAATCTGCTGACTCAGTGCCAACATGCAAATCTCAGTCTTTATGGTAGATTAATTTATTTAATATATTGCCTGGGTTAAGTTTCAGGAAATGCTGACAGTCTCTTTAACTGCTTCAAAATTGATTTCAGGCCTTGTTGACTGCCAGTATTTTGTAGCATTCAGAGCTTTGCTTTTGAGTGAATTAAAAAAATACCAACAGTCTGTCTCCAAATATGTCTTTCTAACTTGGGCGATACACAGTTCAAATGGGAGGGTTTGCATACAGAAAGGGAGGGAGGAGGTGATTTGTCACTCCTGATGGATGACTCTCTCTCCTAGGCCTATTCAGCATTTATCTGTATAGAGTTGAATCAATGACGAGTCTGACTGTAATCTGCTGAAAGTTGTAATTAGGAAAATTAAGTAATGATTCTTGTCAAGGCTGACAAGTTGATGTATTTCAGTGTCAGAACTGTGATTTGCCAAGCAAGCAGCTCTCTTTCTTAAGCACCTCTCAAGAAGCTGTTGATTTTGGGGGGTGTGTGTGTCCCCCTTTTTTTTTTTTTCCTGCTAATTTATCAAAGCAAAACTGTAGCAGTTTAGGAATTTGCTCCTTCCGTTTTTGACAATGCAGATTCTATCGTTTAGAACTGTAATAACACGAGTCTTGCCCTGGAACATTTGGTCCTGCACATCACTGTAGGTGTTAAATCATCTACGTTTAAAGTAATGCCCAGTTTGGAAATTTGTTTATCTATCTCCTTTTCAAAATGGTGCAAGTTTTCCTCAGCACAATACGTAAATCCTCCTGCTCTCCAACCACTGCTGTCCTGGTAGCCGTGGACTTAGATATGTTTAACTAATTTGTGTGATGCATTTTTATAATTGAAAAGCCTGGGCTATTTTGGGCAGCTGGCAGGTGCTGTACATTTTGCTGGCAGCTTCAAATGATATTGGTTTGAAGAAAAGCAGTGTCAAAGAGCAACATTCATATCATTGCATGGAAACATAAATCTATTCCCTTTTCTCAGATTATTTTTTTTTCCATGTTTGCTAATGATCATAGATATTTCTGAGGTTTTGTCCTCCACAGCTCTGCTTTTAACCTGCAGTGTAGTCAAAATGCTGAAACTTTACGACGTGGTGATAATTTCCCTAGCAACAGACAGTGTTGTCAGCAGCACAGGTTTGTGATTTGAACTGTAGCATCCAGCCTAGGGCTGGATTTGCTGCGTTGCGGGAGGCTGGTACCAGCAGTAGGCTCAGAGGTCTTTGGATAAGTATATAGCTTCTCTCCTGGTGTGCCTACTTTTTTAGCAGCTACAGATGACATCTCTTTACATGCCAGATGATGAAGAAGGATTTAAACAGAACGGAGGGTTTTGAAAGCATCTACTGGGGTCAGAGGATAAAAATAATTTTTCTCATTTTTTGATTGACACAAATATTCTGAAGTGTTGAGTAGATTTAGAATCTTCTTTATTCTTTTGTAAGCTAGACAAGAAACAGAAGTCCCTCAATTACAGAGTTCAGGCTAGTTTGCTATGTCATTTTTTCCCATTATTTCTGTTGCTGGCTGAATTCAGTAGCGGCATAAACCTTTAAGTCTGTATTTGACCCTTCTGGAGTCCTGTGATAGCCGAGAGCTCCTTGGAGCACACTGCTACCACTGAATACTCAAACCAGGGTCTTTGTGTCAAAAAGAGTTGCAGCTGCTCAGTAAAGATAGATATTTGCTCCACTTCACTGTCTCAAATGGTTTAGTTGCATGTCATCCTCCCATCCCCACATACCTCTGGTGATAGGGTAGAGCTAGAGGACCCCCTAGAGATCCCTTCCAGACCTGTTGTCTGTGAATGTCCCTTCCTGAAGGCTGATCTTTCTCACAGTGTTTCATTAGGTGGGATATACTTAACTGGCCTTGTCTGTAAGGAGGGGGAATAGTGATGTTGTCTGCCAACAAGCAAAGCAGGGAGTCTCTGTGGAAGAAGCCGAAAGTCTGCACTTTGAGATGCTTCTGTGAAGCTTTTAAAATTGCTGATTTTGACCCCCGTGATCCCAAAGAATAATTAAAGAAACTGGCAAACCACTGAGAAGAGGTGATCCTGATTGCTGGATTTGGATTGTCAGAAAAAACAACAGTAGCAGCTAACCTCTGACTGTTTAGATTAATGCTTAAGCCACTTGAACACTGCAGTCATAAACTTTTAAGATTATATGCAGCATTGATCTACCGCTACTGCATATTGAATTATTTGCTGCTAAATTCAATATGGAATTAAAGCACAGGGAGAATCAAAATAAGTAGTGGGGGGTTTTGGCTTGGGTTTTGGGGTTTTTTTTTGATTGCATTACCCTTAACATCTCTTCAGTATGTGTGGTGCCGAGGTTCCCAGTTCTCAAAATGTTGGTAGTGTTATCTGTTTTATCAAGTAAGCTATAAGGTATCTACCTGTAAAAAGATCTTTGTCAGGGCAGAGAAGGCAGTTAGCTGACAGACGGACAGATTTCATAATAGACCAACCTAGATGAATTGTGCTGCTCTTAGCCTAATCGAGGTAGGAGGCTATGAGGGCAGAAGACATTCTTGAGACATACATACCTAACTAGTCTGGCCTGAAATCACATCTCCTAAGCAGGAGATTACAGAAAATTACTAGTGGATAGATGACATTGCCTTTTCTAATGTAACTTTTTAGTAGCTGTGTTGAAATCCGTTTTGAAAAGAGCAGTTGCACTGATAATTATGCCATGTGAGCACTGCTCAAATGCATTCTGTCTCCTTGAAAGAAAAAGGAAAAAGGATGAAAAAAGCAATTGTACCATCAGGTGGTATAGAGATCGTATTTCCCTCTGTATAACAGCCAGACTGCCCAAGGACTCGTGGGTCTGTCTTCCCCCAGACTGTCAGTGGGGGCATGTAGGAGAGGATGGCACCAAGCTCTTGGTTTCTGGAACGTTTCAACCCAAAACAGCCACCGGTAGAGTGACCACCTATGTAGAGTTCTTGCTTTGCCTAAGCCACCAAGAGCTTCATCACCAATGCATCCGAGGGTTCAGAAGCTGTTCCTTGTCATCTTCGATCTAGGGATTCTGGTATTTGGAGTGTTGTCGTTTCCCACAGGAATGAATCTTGACACTTAACTATGTCTTGAATGAAATGCAGCAGCTCCTCATATGCTAATTGAGTGGTGTGTCTGCCAAGGGAGACTGGCAAATGCTGACAAAACGGCGATGTAAGTAGTGGTGTGATGTTGTGTCCAACAAATGCAGAAGTAAAAAAAAAAAAAAAAAAACAAAACCCTTCCTGTATACCAAGTGTTTTCAATTGATGCCTTGAGAATTGTTCTGGTTTGGTTTTTAATTTTGTGACAGCTAAAAATTCCGTGGCTCTTCAGCTTGACAGCTAGGAATACCATTCTATAAAACTGCCTTTTTTGTATTTCTGAAAATGAGAAACGATTTTTAAATTGTTTTTATAGTCTCCAGAATGTTTAATGAGAATCTACTGAATTAATTGTCAAGCATCACATTTAAATAATGTGAAAATCAGCATTTGTACTGCTCTGATCTGTGCTTTTATTTTAGATTTGCAGATTTTATCAGGGGCATGCTGAAGTTTATACTGCTGCTGCTTTTATCTGGAGCAACGTTAGCATCAACCTGGTTCACTCTCACCTGTCTAACTAGTGTCACTCATCTGCCTTTAACCACAGGTATCGACAATGATTGTAATTCCTATTATTTATAATCAGTATTGTAGGCAAATATTTGCAGTCTTAAATCAACTGTAGTATAACATGGTTTGGTATATTTAGTAATAACGTAGTTTTACCAAGACAAAAAAAAAAAAAAAAAGGTTTAGAAAACCCATTGAATCTGAAATATTTTTACCAGCTTTGAATAACTCCATAAAAAGATGAAAAACTAACAAAACCCAATAGTAAGAACCCAGAACATACATATAAAATTGATTTGGGGACTGAGTCTTTTTCTGATTCGAGTGTTTTGGAATAACAGAGGTGAGACATAAACCAAGAAGAATCAGATGAATGGCAGTAGCATTGTGTGTAAGAAACAGTGACATGTCTCGGAATTTAGGGTTTTGAAACTTACCTTAATTATTGGAGACACATAGTGCGGTTCAAACCAAGGTGACCCATAGTGTTTTCAGCCATCTAAATCTATCCTTGCACTGTGCTGTCCTCTTTTTTGCACCTGCATGCAGGTTCAGGGAACTCTTCCAGCCCAAAATTAACTCAGCCTGCATCTCAAAACGACAGGAAAAAAGCTGTTGGCAGGAGTGGGGGGACAAAGCTCAGAGGTCTACTCAAGCTGCCAGTGAGCTATACCCTTAGTTGAAAATTAGCACTGCTTAGTTTAAAAATCTCTCCTTCACCTTGCTGTCTGCACAAATTCCACCTGTGATTTCTTCAACAGAGTAATGAGTTACAGTAAAACTAAGCCATTGAGATATTTAAAAATACATATTTATTAAAGAATTCTGTAAACCCATTTTACATGAAGTGCCATCTTTGTTAGAGGCAAGCTTATGCCTTATAGGAGAACTGAAGATTGGTTTTTTCCCATTTTTTAGTAAAGAGTTTGGTGTGGAGAGTAGTGAATAAAATATTGTTTTACTCAAATTAACTTTGAGTTTCAGTAAGTGTCCTTGGTGCATTTCATATGTCACAACTATAAACTAAAGTGGGTACAGCAAATTGAAATACATGATCAATTCAGGAGAAACACCATCTGGATGGATAGGTCAAATTTGTGATTTATCTTGAAATGTCAACTTTTTAAAAAAAATTCTGCTTAAATAAAACGTAATTTAATCAATAAACAAATCAAATTTCATGGTGGCTATCGTCATGCCAAATGACTACACTCTTCCATCAAAACTAAAATAAGTGCAATAAAAGCTTATTTCTTGTGCTTGCCTGCCTCATCACTACAAGCCTGCAGTAATGTGAATTTTTACAGTAACTCTATCCTCTGAATTGATGCAACCAGCTAAACACATAAACTTCCCTTCAAGTCTATGCATAAGAATGAAGCAGAGACGTTTCAAGAAGTGAAAGGCATTATGTGTGTACTCGCCAGTGATCCAAAACAAAAGTGATGGAGCTCTGTCTCTCATTGCATTTTTTTGTCAAGAACGAGGCATGCAACATAGGTTCTAGAAGAATTCCTGCTTGTTTATCGCATCTGGGTGCATTATGGTGGTTTGTTTGGAAAGGTGAACCACTGTCAGGTATGTAAGGTATTTGGGGTTTGATATAAAGTATCCTAAATTAGCATCCCTTGATAAAAATCTATGGATTGGGTTGTTCAGTTACTGGTTCTTTTAAAATAGATGATTCCTTAGGCTGAGTTGTAAATTATATTTTAGCATTTTCTGTGCTGTTCTTATATGTGTCACTGTAAATGTTGAACTCTTTTCTATAGAACACAAGTTTGTTTTGAATAGAAATGCCAGCAATATGGTGCATTCCTCAAAAAAAGGCAAACTAAATGTTTAAACTTCATAGATAGGCAGGGAGGGAGGTTCAAATCAGCTTTTTCTCGTTAAAGTTGATATAAAATAGATGTAATGTGCCTGTTCAATTTAGAACCTTGTACACAGAAAAGCAGTGGTATATCTTTATGAAATATGCTGTTATGGATGAAAACACAAGCTATTTAGGCTAATTTATAGGACTTCATGCTAGATAATTTCTCGATGTAATGATGGAATGTGATGACCTCTGCATTCCACAGTAATTGGGAGAAACAGTACATTTGAATTGATTTGGGCAAACCTTTTTTTTCTTCTTTTAATTAAAAATTCGAGATGTAGAGAATATCAGAGTATAACGGTAGGAGGTCAAATGCAGGCTGTTGGCTGGCCGCTTTGGAAAGTGGTTTGCAGTAGCAGGTTAAGGTGGAAGCCACTCTGCATACTGGACCAGTGTTGACAGTGGACTTTCAGGTAGTTATCCTCTGTGTGTTTTTGTAGGGCTGGAAGATGTGCAAAACCAAAGCAGCTATTATTGTGGGGTTGTTTCCTT
Source organism: Leptosomus discolor (assembly GCF_034619465.1). Taxonomy (NCBI): domain Eukaryota; kingdom Metazoa; phylum Chordata; class Aves; order Leptosomiformes; family Leptosomidae; genus Leptosomus; species Leptosomus discolor. The sequence goes on along the minus strand of NC_141395.1, from coordinate 13,078,398 downwards.
TTTTCCTTTTCCTTTTCTCTTCCTTTCTTCCTCTCTTCCTTTCCTTTCTTCCTCTCTTCCTTTCCTTTCTTCCTCTCTTCCTTTCCTTTCTTCCTCTCTTCCTTTCCTTTCTTCCTCTCTTCCTTTCCTTTCTTCCTCTCTTCCTTTCCTTTCTTCCTCTCTTCCTTTCCTTTCTTCCTCTCTTCCTTTCCTTTTGAAGAAGCCCATGTAATGCTTTGTATCCCAGAGCTACTTTGCAGGCATCACTGAACACCAGTTACTGAACACTGAACGTTTGTGTTGCTGAGGACAACAAGGTTTGATATTGCCAGAAGGTTAATAGGCTCCTTGGCTTCTTCCTGTCCTGTGGCAAAGAGCACAAGTGTTAGGCTTGGTGGTGCTACAGAGCCAGTGATTGATCTTGGTCCACACGTTCAGCCTTACTCAAATGCTGAGGCAGAGCAAGCAGGGTTCAAAACTGACTGTTAAGGAGACTTGTGAGGGTGTGCATTTGATCTTGCAAGGAGGCTTTCCCTCCCAACCAACTCACTATTTTGTGAGGGGCTTCCCCTCTCCTCTCTTGCCCTGCCTCCAGTGTGGTTCTCTTGAGCAGGTCAGATGTCACCCTACAAAACCTCAAGCGTTGCTGTCTTCAGCAATACCTGGAAACTGCTAAGACATCCTGATGGACTGCTGGTACACTTCAAAAGGAGCTCTTCCATGGGACAGGACAGTCATTTTGATTCAGAAGCAAGACATCTCTTGGGAGGCTTTGTACTGGCCCGGGGGTTAAGGCAGGCTTCACGCTAGAGATGAAGGCTGGTTAGAGAATATCATCATCTGCATCATCTCACCTGGCAGCTGCTTGATCCGCAAATAAAGTTTGCAACCATAGGTAGATCTTGCCAGTGGTTTCCCCAGGTCCAAAAATAGTCTTTTCCTTTAGCATATGGATATCGTGTCGCATACCTGCTCCTTCCCCTCTTCTGAAAACCCTCTGCCTGTCCCTCACCTGATCTCCAGAAGAAGCACTCAGGTGGGAACATTTGCATGCCAGCAGGCTTTTGAAGTGCTAAAAAGATGAGAGAGTTTGGCCAATTATTCACCCTAAAGGAAAGGGAAGAAAATCTCTAAAGACTTGTCTTTAAAATACAAACAAACAACCTCCGTCTTTTAATCAGTATTCTTTGTAGCCGTTGTAGTTATGTCTGGTTTAAATATTGGGGGAGGAATTGTATTTGAAAAAATGGTCACAGCAAAATGTTTTTTCTTGCCCTTGTTTGTGTAATATTCTCCTAATGCCTTGTAAATAGGCACGACATCATCTAAAGATATTTCCTACAGAATGTAATTACTTAGAATGAGGACCTTTAATGCAGATATTAAAAATCAATGCCTGCTTTGTGTTTTCTTTAAATGATGCTGTTTAGCATTGTTTGTATTGTGTAATGCCTGCATTGCTTTGCATTATCATCGTATGCTCCGTTTTTCCTCCTGCCGCAGAGCAAGGCAAGTTTTCTGTCACTTCCTCACTTCTTAATATATATCCAAAAGACTTTATAGAAAGTGTATTTGGGGTCATGTGTATGAACTGTAACTGCTAGTGTGGGGAAAAAAAAATAAAGCAAGGCAATAATGATACAGTGCCATCATAGCTACTATATCATCTAAAACACCTCTCATCAGCTAATCACAGCTCTTAACCCGTGATTCTGGAATCGGTTTACATTTTAAGCAAGCTTGAATTTTCTTTTAAGAAATTTTAATTTTAATGTGTATTATTTGCATTTTTCAGCAAGTTTCAAAGACAATTTTATGTACACATTGAGCATTAAAATAGTTTTCTCCATTGAATTCCCAATGCAGCTGCTGATCTGTTTCTCTGTGCCAAGTCCATTGTTAGTTTGCTTTGTACTGAACTTCATTATGTGAATTTATGTACAATGGGATGCTCTGACCCAAAATAATTGTGTAAGGTATTGTAATGCCAGTTTCAGTATCTTGCTGCTTTGTATTGCTGGTAGTATCTCTGGATACAAATACTAGCATTTTCCAAAAATTGATATGCAACACCAGTTGCTTGCGGCTCAGATTGAATGTTTTCAGCATAGCACATCAAGAATATTCTAATATTTATGAGCACATTCAGCAGAATTTTGCTTTACAAACTCTTTTCTAGTGCTGCATGGCAGATAGCCGAATATGATGGCAACTCCATGAGCTGATGACTATATTTAGGTTAAGCAGTCTAGATGTTATTTTCAGGTTCAACAGATTGAACATTATAAACACATCTGTCTCCCTGTCCTCATCTACGAAGCACAGTATTGAAAAAGGAAGGTGTTAATTATTTAATACTGATGGTTTTATTCTTTGAGTTTAATTTCTTCACTTTAAACAAGGTGTGTTTGATACAAGGATAAGGCAGGGGGACCCAGAGGATAAAGCAGTGGCCTGAAAACATTTATTTTTCTAGCTTCAGCATGAACCTGCTTGTGGCTGTGGGTAAATCATTACCCCCACTCCTGTTGTGCTTTTCTCACTCATAGGATGGGATAATGACCTTTGTCTTCCTGAAGGCTTCTGTAAATCCACATATAGAAGAGTGCTTAAAGAACTAATTTAAGGGGTTTATTTAAAATCAGTTTAAAACCCCAATCCTAAGTAGTGTACAGTGCTTGAAATTTGGGAGGAGCATTTCAGGCATGAATATCTATAAATCTGGCCACTTTAAATATCCAGGCCTACCCCCTGGTTTGTTTTATTTTGAGGCTTACCAGTGTTTTCTTTACTCTTTAGTTCTCCAAAGTGAATACTCTGCTTTCAAAGTGAGTTCCACCTGCTTTTCACTTGGGAAGTCTATAGAACAAATCCGATTTGATCAGATTTTTGGTTACTTTCATAACTATATCATGAGATAAGAATTTGATCAGCGTGTGCTGGAATGGAAATCCAGGCAATGAAACATATTGATGTTATAAACGTGCACTACAGGGACATCCTTCTTCTATTGTGTTTTTTGTTCATATAAATGAATTACAGTAAAAATTACTGTCTTGTCTTGAGGCAGTCACATTTCTCATGGAAAAAATTAAGGGGGACTTCTTCCATGACTGTTCTTACCATGGCCAGTAACAAGAATTAAATTATAGGGAAATTTCATTCCACTTTAACAGACTTCAGAGAGTTTGGTAGGGACTGACTTTGAATTGTTCAGGTCATTCGTAGGCATACTAAAGTCAACAAAGCGTCCATCCACATGAGGCATTATCCTTTCATTTTGACATTTGGGTTACTGTTATAATAAGCAATAACAAAGTGCCCTGGATCTCTGTAGGTTTTGCTTTAAATTTTCTGTGGCACCTAAGATAACATATTCAGTTGTATTTACTTTCCTGTTTACCCATCTGAAATGTGTGAGTCTTGGCTCAGTTTGTCTGAGAAGAGAACTGTTAGAAAATGTACAGAGTTCAGGAGTTTCTGGCAGAGAACTTTGGAAGAAGATACTGTACCACCTGCTTGCACTTGATACTGCTTTAGAGTATCTGCATTTCCTTTGTAAATTTATCTGCAAAATACTTTTTTCTATTTTATTTTTAAAGAACTGGTACTATTTCATATTCTTTGTTAATGAATTTTAACAAGGTGTACGTGCCAATGGGTTGATAAGAACTATTTACATCGGTGGAGGTCCTTCCATTAATTTCATTTGGATTTGGATCAGGCTCTATAGTTTTACATTTAGGGATGGTATAATTTAAGAGTAAATTGCTAAACATGTTGCAGAATGTGACATGATGAAGCCTAGCTTGAGCCGCCTGCTGCGGCAGCTCCAGGCCAATTCTCTGAAGCAGCTGTGCTTCAGACGGGTGTTTTGCGTTTCCTGATCTTTTTGCAGTGGCCAACCTGAGAAATAGCTGCTTAATTCACACAGACATCTTTAAGACACGACATTAATCAAAATACTTTCAAGAAACCCCGCCCAGTGCCATTATTTATTGATGTCCACAGCTGCCGCTGCCTTGGGTACACAACTTTGCTCATAGCCTCATAGGCAGTTAATGTTAAAAGTTAAAGTTAATAAACCTTAGAAAAAGTGTTTCTTTATACTAATAGCATGACATGCTTCCCCAATGTATGCCTATCCAAGCTAGTTGTCCTTGTGAGGCTTTAGGACATAATATCAGCTTCTTGGTAAATCATTTCTTTCTTTTTTTTTTTTTTTTGATGTGTTTTTTGGGTGGGTTTTTTGGAGTGTTTTGTTGGGGTTTTTTTGTCAGCGCTTTCATACCCTTATGTTGATTTCCAATGACTGTCATCAAGATTGTCTTAATTGAAAAAAACAGTCGCTGTAACTTTAGCAGCTGTTCTTCTACAGTACAAAATCATGGTAATTGTTTGTATTCATTCAATGCAAGGTCTCTAATGGAAAGTAAATGGTCTCCTTTAATAGGTGCTGTTCTCCCTGTTGCAATATCTTGTTGCCCGTGAGCTGGAATATGAGGTGTGCTATTTAGTGTGTGAAATAAAAGGCAAAAAACAGTTTGGAACTCTTACTCAACTTATTCCTATAACTTTTTGCTGAAACTGCGTATCTTATCTTTGACTTTCTGTCTAGTTGACCAATTGGATTTGTGACTTAATTGCCAAGTTAATGGAATAAGCTTCTTTGTGTAGCACTCAGAAAGACCTGGATGATTTACAGAAACATGAAATAAAAAGTATTTTCCCATCACTACAATATGTACCCGTTAAGGGACATCTCCTTCACTTTCCAAGTGTCTTTTTGTGGTTTACCAGTTAAAAGCTATCATTTCCGCTAGATCTTAGAACTTAAATTGACATCTACTGGACGCAATATTCTGCCTGTCCTTTTACCTTGACATTTCTGCTTATTAGTTTCCAAATATATGTGTACATATAGATAGACCTTGTTTTATAAGCATTACCTGTGATTTCAGATGAGGTGTTGTCATTGGTATTCAGCTGGCAGCTTTCAGTGTGCACACATGAGGCAGGTAATACTTTGGAGAAAACCAAAAGTTAATGCTAAAGCTGCTTTGCTTAGGGTAGTATGGAAGTGAGGTGTGTGCCAGTGGGTGTATTTGCGTGACTGAAGCAAGCTGTTGTGACAAGGAGATGTAAGGGTGTAGTTTCTAAAGTACAGAGTTATTGCACTTGTTTGCTTACGGTCTGGTCTTCCTGATACATTTTAGAAGTGATGAGCAATGGTGTAACTCAACTAGCATATTTTAAGGTATCAGATTTATTTTGAAGGCTTTTATTTGTTTTATGGAAACTTTGATACCTACTGGATTGACTAAAATTTGAAGTCTTGATCTTTTAAATGGCTGCTAATCTTAGATGCATATTTTTGCCTTCTTCTCAAGTGAATCTAAGTTTCTGGAAATTATATGCCTAGAGATTTTCTTTATTCAGAGTCACATGATTCCCCTTTCCCGGCTGTTGCTCTTTATGGTTTCAGTCTTCCTGCAGAGATATTGCCTCTGGCACTTGCTGCACCCAGCTCCCCTTTTGATGATGCTGTTGTGGCTTTCAGCAGCTTCACAACTATTTCCACTGTTTGAGTTTCTGATACAGAATTACAGCTGGCTACCACCTTCTTTTCTTTCAGGAAAGTTCTGAAAATGTTCTCTAGAAGTTACAAGTAGTTATCTATAGATATCTTCAATTGAGTGTGGTGAGGGGCAGATGTTCATTTGTCTTAAGAGATACTTCTGTTTAGTTTGCTTGTTGGTTTCTCAAGCCAACACACAAATTTCAAATAGCTGAGTGTGTTTGGATTTGCTGGCTACACCTGATAGCAGTTAGAGACAGTCAGAGCAATACACAGTGGTGTTTGAGGTAAACAGGAGTTTAAAGAGACATTCATGAAATTTTAAATACAGGTAAGGACTTGCAGCAAAAGTCTTTGGATCTTGTGACTAGGGAATCAGTTCTTCAGTGTTATCTAGAGGAGCCCATTAGGAAGAGCATCCGAATAGTGGTTTGGTTTTTTCCCTTCCTCTCTGATGGCTCTTGAACACACCTTGCATCAATTTCTTTGACTTTTATTTTGCAGTTCATAATAAGAGACTTCGAGAGCTGGAAAAGTTACCGTGGTTTACTTGTTCTTTTTTGTCTTAACAACTCAGAACATTCTGGTATTTTTTTTTAAAAAAAAAAAAGCAGGGGCCAGCTGTGTCTCCTGAAGTCATGCCATCTGTATCATCTTTCTGGCTGGGACTTCTGTCCTCTTTTTTTCCTGTCCAGGCAAATCCTCTGTAGAGAAAGAAATGTGTCTTTGTGCCTTGGAAGCCAACCACATCAAACAGAGGATCTGATAAATAGCCCTTTCTGATTCTTAATGCTTTTATCTCTTTTCCATGATTCTTCATATTTTAAGAAATGGTGATTTTTCTAATTTATTTTTTTTTAAGCTGGAAGCTTCCTATTTTCTAACAGTTTCTCAACTGGAAGCTTGAGCAATGCTTAACAGAAGATGAAGCAGAGCAGTTTCAGTTCTCCCCTTTCCAAGACAGAAAAACGTAAATTAATCTGAAAATGCAGTTTCTATTTTATATAAACATATATATCTGTATGAAAAAAAAATTGTCTAAGGTTTTTGTACCATACTGCAGTGGAAAGATGCTATAAATAATTTCCCTATGACTTGGCAACACTTTTGTATCTGAAAATTTTTTCTTTACATTTTTCTTGTCACTTTGGTGGAAACCTCAGAAATCATTCCAGACTTTTCTTTTTTTCCCAAGCCTTCTGGCCATTACCTTATACTTTCTACTTGATCAGTAACCTCAGACTGTTGAGGCTGATGGTCAGGAAATCTTCCCCTTCCCAAGACAGCACTCAGCAAAGACATTTACATTTCTAAATAGGTACTAAATTCTTAAATTTTCTTTTCTTTTTTCAGTAATAGGTATAATAGGTTTATTAATTGATAATATAGGTATATTAAGCGTCTATATTAAGTTATTAAGCACTGTAAAGTATTTGGCAGTGCCAGAAATTGTAGAACAAAATACCTGAGGCTACTGAAGAAATGTCTTTATTCTTCTGTTGATTCATCCAAGAAAAATAATTTGTTGTGCAGCGGTGAATATTATCAAATATGTCCCATTCCTGCCAGGCGCTGGGTGCCCTTCATTTCCTTTTGAAGCCAGAAGGGATTCAATGTGTTGCAGCTCAGGCTATGCTGAATACTAATGTCTTGTTATCTGGTAGATCATTAGTATTTATTTGTAAAATAGAAGCAAAATTAGTTTTGACCTTTAGAGCTAAGTCAAAAGGTTGATCTATGTCCATTTCCAATTTGGTACATTAATTGCTCCCTGTACTAATTGTGTCTAGGACAATAGTTTCTGTTTATTTCAGAGGTGAATCAAACTGTAGGTGATGCTTCGCATTCATAATTTTGTTCTGTTTGTTTTACTTAGAAGTGAATTCCGAATCACTGAATGTGTCTTCATGGGTTCTGTTTTTTGGAAAAAAAAAAAAAAAAAAAAAAAAGTATTTCTAATGTTTTTTTCCAAATTAATGCATGCCTTCTGCCTAAAACTAGTGGGATGTGATATGCTTTATGATACGCAGAGGATAAAAATAAGTTTATGCATTTTTCAGTTACTGAGGTATTAGTATTCTTGGCAGCTCTGAATAGGAGGAAAAAATGCCAGCATGAAATTAATAACTGTTTTTGTTTCTTTTATAGCTACACTGTACACATCCTGCATTTTGTTGGGTATATTCCTCAACAGCAGCGTACCAATATTCTTTGAGCTCTTTGTGGAGACAGTCTACCCTGTTCCAGAAGGGATTACCTGTGGAGTTGTCACCTTTCTGAGTAATGTGTTTATGGGAGTGCTTTTGTTTTTCCTCACATTTTACCATACAGGTAAGAAATATAAGCCACTTTGAAAATGTAATTCTGTGTGAAGACATACCCGTGTCAGTAAAGGGAGCTTTTGCACATACGATTTCTGTTAATAATCAAATGTTTGGATCCCTATATGTAGCAGCAAGGGAGAAGAACTTTAATTACTCTTTTCTATATGATGCTAATAAAAATGAAATGCTGTAGTGCAAGATGTATATAGTCATACTCTACTTAGCATTTGCTGTAGCCAGAAACCATCAAGATACACCCTGTTGTCATATATTTGTAAAGCCCCGGGGTAACATGACCATTTATAACGTTTGCATCTATGGGTGTTCAAACCACAGTAAAGCTAACCCAGTCTCATGCTTCAGGGTGTAACAGTGTTGCCCAGGAGGGGCAGAGCAGAAGTGCCTCGTTTATGGTCAGTTCTGTTCAGTGGGTTGGACATACATTGCAGGGAGAGAGCATCACTTGACCACTGCTCAAAGGATGACAAAATACTCATTCCTTTAGATAATCTAGTGGCCTAATGAGGCAGAACAGTGTTTTGCGTGATGTTTTCATGAACTTCTCCAGACTGTCTCATCTCTCAAGTATTACTTGCTCCCTCATAATTCACGATCGTAACTTTCAACTCGCTGTTTAGTAGACTATAATATTTATTATTACTCTGAGCTGTAAAGTAAGAACCCATCTTGTTTTCAAAGGGCAGTGGTCTTTATGAATGGTTTTCAAAGATGCAGATTCTTGGGTTATATTTTGTGGTTGTGGCCAAGGTTTACTTCACGATGAAAGATTTGTAAAGCAAAGTTTTGCTTTGGAAGCATTAGAAATTGTGAACTTTTATATATTCCTATGAGTGCGTGTACTTCCTAAGATGGTGTGTTTTATAACCAGGAGACTGACAAATTTCAGAATGAATTGTGCTTGAAATTATGCAGGATATAGCCTGGGGCAGATTTTCATCGTGGTTAGTGTGTGTTTCTGCCAGGGAATCACAAGCAGGTTAACAACCCTGTTCCAGATTGTGGTCTGTGAACATTAACTGAGATTTTTTTTTAATTTTTTTTTTTTTCAAATACTGACATTGAACTGCATGATTGTAAAATCTGAATTCCATCCCCAGTAGCCTCAGGGGGTGTGATATTTAGTCTTTATGTTTTAAAGAATGCTTTTATGATTAGTATTAATTCGTGTGAACTCTGTTCACATATACTATTATTTCCAGCATTTACACCTGAGCTGAAAAGATCAGTAGAATATTCTGAGAATTTTTTCAGCATTTTTCAGTGTTACAATTCAGTGCTTGGAATGTCTCACTTCTGACTGAAGAATTACGGTGAAGTGAACTCGTTTCCTCATAAACAGGAAGGGCCATTTTTTGTCTCTAGTATTTCTTTCCCTCGCAGGTATCAGTAAATGCAGTTAAGGATAAACCCAAAACTAGTATATCCATACACTTGGAATATTTTCCCTGTTTCTTCAAAGGAAAAAAAAATAAAGGTAGTTTGTGCTTAGGACAATCCATTCTCTGCAATGCTGTTTCACAGATGATCAAAAGTACAAGAGCTCACGTGGTCACCGCGGGGGTTCAATGCCAGTGGGTGCTATTGGCTCCTTTAATAAAAACATCCTCTAGAAGGCAGATAATGATCTGAAACATTTGCCTTTCATTTGATTCAAATGCATCCTATGATGGCATTCAAGAAGCTTACAGGTAAACCAGAACGTAGTCAAATTCATCTTGTTCCCTCAGTCTTGCTTTTTAGGCCAAATAATCTTTCACTAGTTTTAATTCTGATTTCTCTCTTTTTCTCCTCGTACTCTGATACTGCAAAGGCTGTGAAAGAGCCAAGCCCCAGAAACTTGCCAGTGCACTAAAGATTTTGGTCCAGGTAGCATGGTGGAGGTGTAAACCTCTCTAAAGCTCAGCCTCCCTGCTAGCGCTGTGCCCTGAGACCCAAGGCTGCAGCCTCTGGATGCGCTTTCCTTCGCCTTTCCTGCAGGGACTTCCAAGGGAAAAACGACAGTACATCGACCTTTAGCTTCACACGATCGATGTGTTAGTGTGCATCGCCAGTGCTGACACAAATTCTGGATTACAAAAGACATGAAGGATTCACAAGTTAAATTTGGTCTTTTGGGGTATTTGGGTTAAAGTCTGTTTAATCCAATTAAGCGAGAGCATTGTAAGGAAAATAATAGCGAAGCGTTTGCCTATTGACTTCTGGCATCACATAACACGGTATTCGCCAAGCCTAGGAAAATTTTACTAAGGTTTTAATAAGATTGCTGCCTAAACAAATCCATAAGGGGTTTTAGTGGATGACAGAGGGTGGTGTTGAAGGTTACTGGGTTTTAGGCTTTCTGACTTTTGTCCTTTGCATTGTGTAATATAGTTTCTGCTTTTTCTTTTAGCACTGTAAATTACAGATTTAAGAAAGTAGCAGTGCTGAAGTATTGATTTTGATTAACTCAGACCTTGAGGGAGAGTTTAGATTCTGTAAAAATAAATTAATAATAAAGGAGACTTGAAAAAAAAAAGGAAAAAGGAGGAAAACACCATCTCCAGTAAAATTAATGTTTCTTCAGTAAATTGAGGGATTTTAAGAAAAGGAAATTATGGTGCACTCATTAAAAAACCTGAATAAAGCTGCTAATCAGTAGTCAAATATCTGATGATAGGATTTCTGAATGTGGAACGCAGGCTTTTAAGAGCAGTACATTATGTCTTAACATCTAGAAAGAGGCTTCCGAGGAGCTGTTTGTGCAACTAGTTTTAAATTGAATTGATTGTACTACTCACAGGTTTCTTCTGAGAAATTGGTTTTCCCTCCTTATCCTATGTAGCAGGTTTGATTCAAAATCAAATCCTGCTTCTTCTTACACTTTTAATTTGTTTTCAATCCATAGAAATCAAAGAACTAACGAGTAGAGTCTTTGGAAGTGGTTTATTCTCCATTTGCAAGGATAGATTTTATTTCCCCCCACTGCCCTCTTCTCCCCGTTGGCAGGTTGAATAAGGAAGATTAACATTAGCTGGAGGCATTAGTTTTATGTGTGTATATATATATATATATTCATAAGGCATCCATGGAGAAGTCTCATAGACCATGTTAACAATCTATCGATCAAGGGCTGTCAGGATTTTGTTCAGAACACAGCAATTTCCTTCAAACCCGCCATCAATCAAAGATTTGGTTGCTTTAAACATGGAACATGTTTGGTAACTCTGAGGTTGGGTCTGTTTTCTGCTTTACAGAGTTTTCCTGGTTCAACTGGTGCCTGCCAGGGTCGTGTCTGCTCAGCCTGCTCCTCATCCTGTGCTTCCGCGAGTCCTACGACAGACTCTATCTCGATGTCGTTGTCTCCGTGTGATAACGCTGGACTGGTGAGGGGTTGGAAGAGACTGGAAGTCGGTTTTGCAGTCTGCACATCTGCCTGGATTTGCACGGCTCAACAGTGGAAAAACAAATTACAAGACTTAATCGTGGCTTTATTAGAGCGGGTGAGGGAGAGGCTGTTCTTCTGTTCAAGACCACCTTGATTTGCGATAAACGTGGAACTTGAGTGGTGATAAAGATGCCGAAATGCACAAAGAGAATATATCTGATGTACAGGTGCCGGTGCCAGAGCTGGTGCTCTCTATTTAAAAGGCTGTTGATGTAGCAATGAGGTGTACAGTTGTGTGTGTGTGTGCGTGTGTGTGTGTGTGTGCTGACTCACGGTTACACGCACCAGGGTACCAGTAATCTTCAGAGTCTTCTATCAGAATAGAAATAGTGAATAATCCTAACCAAAAAAAAAAAGATAAAAGGAAAAAAAAAATCTTTTATTTTAAAGATCTCTCTATTAAATCGCTAGTCATTTGTATAATGAACGTCCATGAAGCAGTTAAGCTAAAACGATTTGGTGCCTGTACACTACATTTACATTCTAATAAAGTAATTTCTGATATAAGACACTGGTACCGGGGTTTTTAGCCATACTAAATATCCCAAACAATCTTTGCAGTGTTGTAGAGGAGTTTGTTGTCACCCTGGAGCACATGTAAACGATAGCTTTAGCTGCCACTGAAACCCAACTTGCACCACAGTCGCCTCTGAAATGCCATCTTGGTTCCGTATCTCCTGAATATGGAGCATCTGTGGTGTATCAGAAGCTTACTGGAGAATCACTCTTGGTAAATGTTGCTGTTTTAAAGGCCACCACTGTGTCACCTTTTCATCCCCTGTCTCCAGTACTGCCTTTCTTACTGTGAAGACCTGTTTGTGCCACCGAATACTGTGGGAGTGGGTGTGCGAGTCCCACTAGTTCTCTTCTGATACTCCAAGGTGTGCGTGGTTTTTAGGATTAGTTTATGATTGAGGGTGCCTAAACAATATTGTTTGTTGATCCAAGTCTTTAAAATCACTTTTTCCTAAAAAAATATTTCTAGTTAATGAGGCGCCCTGATGGCAAAATGACAACGAGTTTGACAATGAGAAATAACTCGTGAGTTTTGGCATAATATGGGAAATACAATGCCAGCTCTTTTTATCAGTACTAATCTGTGGTCGTTCTGGCCCTTACTTGAACATAAATATTAAAGACACTTTGAATAGTTTTTTAACTCAATTTTAAACCTGCTAAAAATTTCTTAATTATATTCTTAGACTTCAGCATCATTTACAGTATTTCCATGTGTGTGTTCTGTGCTTTGTGTTAGGGGGGTGGGTGTGTGTGTGCGTGCGTGCATATTTATATCTATGTATACACGAATAAAACTTATATATATGTCTTTTATATATAAGTTATATAAGGGTGTGTGTTTACATAGGTTTCTTTTAAGTAAGCCTGTCTCTGGATGGTGGTGTGCCACTGTTTGTAACTAAACCAGTCACTGCCGCGAGCGGGAACGCGTCCGTACGCTGCCTGCGACCTGATTTCTTTTCGGGGCTGAATGATCTCCTGTCGTAGCGATTTCATCGCAGGGGGTGCGGGTACCTGTTGGAGGGGGCTGGCGTGCGGGGTTCGGCGTCCGCAGGCGGCTGAATCAAACGCCCTTTGCTCCTGTGCGGGGCTCTTCTCTGCCGCCCTGGGGTGACACCACACTGTAAGCTTGCTCAAATGAACCCTGAACTGGGCGCTGCCGTTCAGACACGGATCCGTTCATTCTCTCTGCTCTCCTTCAGCAGAGAGAATATGCACTAATACCTTTAACTCAGGAGTGTATCTGTGCAGTAAAATAAAACAAGCTGTTCCCTGCTTTTATGTTTTCAGAGCAATGGGTGTATTTTCTGTAGTAACAGAAAATTGACTTTCCTCGTTGCCTATATCAGCTACTAAACGATCTTTTCTGTCTTGAAGCAGAAATGGAGCTAACCTACACTGGGGTGACTAAATCAATCTAACCAGCATGTTCAGATCCACTGGCATCATCCTCTTACCGGTTTTCAGATGAGTGGTATTAACTGTCCAGCTTCTTTTTACTATGTTTTTAGTGCCTGGAATAGTTTCAGTATCCAGTAGCTGCTGCTACCTATTGTCTTCTGAAACTAAGGATCGCTTGCCAAGAGTCTGATTGGAGTTGCATTGTCATGGCAGAACTGCAAGCTTGGATGGCTCTTCGGAGCTCTGCTTCTGCAATTTACTGTAGCTATATTAAGATTAAAATTGCACAGCCCAGGCACTGTCCCGAGTGACAGAGATTTCTAATCCTTTCACTGTCCCAGCTATTTTAAGATGGAGAAGCACTTCAGGCGGTGTCCAGACCGTAACCTATTCTGCCTCTGTTCCAGAAAGCATCAAACAATTCAAAATATTTGTCAGTGATGCCAGATGCAGACTGTCTGTACAGTCAGGGGAGAAGAGAGAACATCTTGGGTTTTTTTCTGAGTTGGTGTGAATTGCTCACTGCTCTCCTGAACTTTGATGCTTCGACAGAAGTTTCTGTGTGTGGTGGGCTGACCCCAGCTGGATGCCAGGTGCCCACCAAAGCCGCTCTATCACTCCCCTCCTCGGCTGCACAGGGCAGAGAAAATATAACAAAAGGCTCAAGATGGGGACAGGGAGATCACTCAGCAGTTACCATCATGGGGAAAACAGACTCTGCTTGGGGAAATTAATGTATTACCAATCAAAAGAGAGTAGGATAATGAGAAATAAAACCAAATCTTAAAAGACGCCTTCCCCCCACCCGTCCCTTCTTCCTAGGCTTAACTTCATTCCCAATTTCTCCTCCTTACCCCCCTGAGTGGCACAGGGGGACGGGGAATGGGGGTTGTGGTCAGTTCATCACACGTTCTTTCTGCTGCTCCTTTGTCCTCAGGGGGAGGACTCTTCACTGTTCCCCTGCTCCAGCATGGGGTCCCTCTCAAGAGGAGGCAGTCCTCCACAAACTTCTCCAACATGAGTCCTTCCCAGGGGCTGCAGCTCTACACAAACTTCTCTAGTGTCGGTCCCTTCCATGGGGTCCTTCAGGAACAGGCTGCTCCAGCGTGGGCCCCCCGCAGGGTCACAAGTCCTGCCAGCAAACCTGCTCCAGTGTGGGCTCCTCTCTCCAGGGGGGGCACAGGTCCTGCCAGGAGCCTGCTCCAGAATGGGCTTCCCATGGGATCACAGCCTCCTTGGGGCATCCACCTGCTCTGGTGTGGGGTCCTCCAAGGGCTGCAGAGAGGTAGCTGCTCCAGCGTTAACCTCCATGGGCTGCAGGGGGACACCTGCCTCACCATGGTCTTCACCACAGGCCGCAGGGGAATCGCTGCTCGAGCACCTGGAGCACCTCCTCCCCCTCCTTCTTCACTGACCTCGGTGTCTGCTGAAATGTTTCTCTCACACGTTCTCACTCCTCTCTCGCTGCAATTCCTGCTGCACAATAACCTTTTCCCTTTCTTACACACGTTACCACAGAGGCGCTACCACCATTGCTGATGGGCTCGACCTTGGCCAGCAGCGGGTCCGCCTTAGAGCCGGCTGGCACTGGGTGTGTCAGACACAGGGGAAACTTCTAGCGGCTTCTCACAGAAGCCACCCCTGTAACCCCCCCTCTACCAAAACCTTGCCACGCAAACCCGGTACACTGTGTCTGTCTTGGGCACTTAGTGTGTGGTCTTAATTACAGCCCTCAGTGCCTCTGCAGCAAAGTAGAGACGCTATCCAGAGCTGAGCGGCATGCCCGGGCTCTGCTGGGGACCTGCGCTGGGGCTGCAGGCACTGTTCTGCAGTCAGGGCTTAACCACAGTTCCCAGCAAGTCTGATGGAAATCTGCCTGAGTGAAAACCAAAGGATTGCTCTGAAATTATTTGAAGTTGTCCAGGACACTGCTGCATTCCACACACACCGTGTTCAGGCTTTAGGATTTTATTAGATTAGCAAGTCTGGCTCAGGATGGAGGTGAGGATTGCGCATGTGCTTGCTGAGACCTCTGAAAAATATTTTATCCCCATCCGTGCCCAGCAGCAGCATCCTTCTGTGGAGGAGCAGTCCATTTCGTGTCAGTAACGCACGTCAGCCCCTGGGAATATTACTGGGACAAGGGCTGTTTGGATTTACTAAGGGTCTGAGCTGTCGGGGTAACCACAGGTCATTGGAAGTTAGGAGCCTGAGGCTGCAGGGCAAGCGCTAAGCGGTGCTGATACAGTGAGCGGTAGTGGAGGTTGGGCTCAAAGCAGTTGATATTTCTCTTACTCATTAGTGAAAGTTCTAAGTCTCAACTTTTGAGTCAGTCACAACGGGGTTTTTAATCTAAATGAGGCTTTACCTTGCACTGCCCCAGAGCAGCGACGTGGGCTGCTGCTTGGCCTGTGCCTTGCAGCAGAGGAAGGTGCCCAGGGAAGTCACAATATTTGCTTCTCTTCATGGCCCCTAAGTTCACGGCCTTGAAGAACTTTTTTTCCCAGCAGTGCAGAGCCCCCTAACAGGCCAGTAATTGTGCTGTGTTTTATGTTGAGAACGCTGGGAAGGATGCTCTGCAGTGGCCGCTCTCTCTCAATAGTTCTTCATTTTTAAGTATGGGCTGCTCCTCGGGTTTCTGCTGGGCTCACTAACAACCCTGTTCAGCTTCTAGAGCTGCTGGCTTTTCGTCTTGCGAGCTGCGGAGCTGTGCCAGCTTTTGTGCTGCTAATGAGGAAGCTGAGGGTTAGTGACGTGGGCTCCACTTACAGCACTGTTTACTGGCTCTGGGCACTGCTGCTACCCGTTAATTTCCTTTTGATTCCTTCCCCTTCCCGCGTGGCCACCTGCTCCCCTGAGCTGGAGGTGTGGCAAAGAGGTTCCGTGCTCCCAAACCAGTTTTAGAGCGATGGGTTGGCCGATCATGTACATAATGTACATAAACCCAGCCATTTTTAGAAAATCATGCAAGCTGGAAGGAAGTGCAGACCCAAGGGATTTTGCACATATGTGAGCAGATAGTCTGGTTTTAGACTTCAAACGTATAATTTGCTTGAAACGTATAATTTTAGCTCCCACACCTAGAGAGGCCAAGCAGACGGGCACCGTGCATGTTAGGTACTGAGATTCGTGGCGTCACGGAGTTGTTCCCAACCATCTGACAGAGCTGACGTGAAGTGGGGGGTTGTCTTTCATCTTGGAGTGGGTTGGAAAACCCCAGGCTGCGTCAGTGTTTGCACTGGTGACTTGGGGGAGTAGGAGGGGGTGGGTCCGGAAGGCAGTTCAACATGAAATGCTGCGTTGAGTTGATCAAATCCAAATACAATTTGAAGTTTTGTGGTGACAGGGATGTTCATACCTGGCTTGTTCTGTGGTAAACTTGGCAAGTGACTGTGTAGCTTACACTGCAACATAAACGAGCTGAATTGATTGATATGCATATATTGGCTGTTGCTAGAAAGGGAAGTGCTGTTTAATTGTGAGGATTGACTGAAATACGAAAGGGAATTATACCATTTGCACGGTGGATATTACTGTCTTGTAACGCTGCGACATCGGGGGGTTAATGTTTCATCTTCATTTCTTCTATTGGGTCACTTGCAAACAATAAGTATCTATGACAAAGGTGTTTTTATGTTTCATTAGGTTTGGGGAGGGGTGTCTTTTAAACTGAGCGTGGATCATTGTACCAACTTGGCAAGACAAACGCTACGCTGGTAAGGAAGCACACGTGAATATTTGGTATTTGGCGTTGGTGCTGCCCTTCTCAGTGTTGTTAAAGCACCGGGCCTGGGGAGCGGGGATGTTGTGTGTGCGAGGAGGCAGCGGTGCTCGCGGATGCACAGTCGTGCAAGGGTAGATGCTGACCCTGCCGAAAAACAAGAACTTCATCATCTCATGGGTCCCAGCATCGGGGCTGGGAGGAGGGGGAGAGCACGTGGAGCGGATGAAAGAAGCTGCCTCGTGGCTGCTGCTGCGCTTCTGACAGAGAGACAACCTCCAGGCTCACTGCTTCACATGTGAGAGATCCCGAGTATCAGCACAGGCTTCCCTCATTTCCCTGCAGTCCTTACTGCTGCGGGGTGGGCTGTACCTGGCACAGGAATATCTGCCTTGCTTCCCCCAGGAGCGTCGCTTCAGACGGCGGAGGAGAACTGCCGCAGAGCCGGCGGCAGCCCAAGTCAAGTCAGAAGATGATGTCAATCCGCTCATAATTTTTGCAATTTGTGATTCAAGACAGATGAAACTAATAAATAGCAGAAGAAATGTAACTCTGTCCGAAGTTTTGACAAGCAAAAGCAAATATTTGTACAGATGTGCTGGCTCCTGCCTTTTACTTGGGATCACCACGTGTTTGGAGCCATTCATGCCCACCCGGAGCGTGGACCCGCTCCCGCAGCCCCGGTGCTCCTCCTGCCACTGCTCAGCCCCCAGCACTGCTGCGGGAAGCTTCGTGCCTAGGCCGGGGGCAGCGATCGGAGCAGAGGGGGAGAAGGGAAGGGCTGCAGGATGCCCAGAAGGTGTGACGTAGGTGAGCACCTGGGTTATTTGCACAGGAGGGATGTCTTCTGCAGCCCAGTTTTAGCAGCGTTTCATTTTTTACTTCCTCAGCAATGAGGTTCTGACCTTTGTTTATGGCTGTGGGACGCAGCGTAGAGGCACTGGGTTTTCCAAGGTGTGGCAGGGAAGGCAGGTGGGACTTGCTCTCTGCAATAACAGCTTTTCATTCCACAGTCTCTCCCCACGAGCGTCCTCCATGTGAGTTCTCTGCTTGTTACATCTGGACAGACTCGTGCTCACTTTGTATCACTGCATGAAGAAAATACCATGAGCAAAACCTTTTTTTCTTTATGGGGAGCTTTTCCCTTTAGGCTCAGGCCACATCTTCAACTTTAGTCCATCTGTTTGTAAAAGCCAAAAAAACCCCAGCCCTGTGTTTTCCTGTGCAGAGGGGATGTGCAGGTTTGTGTGACGCTGGGGCGCTGCCCTTGCTTGGTCACAGAGCTGCTGGGGGGCTCGGGGAAGGGATGCTCTTGCGTGGGGTACCTTGCTCTCACCACCTGTAAGAGGGGAGGGGGGTGCCCCATGTCCCTCCCCAGGCACTCGCTGCAGGCAGGGCTGGGAGGTGCTTTGGGATCCTGTGAGGGATGGGGCTGGAGCAGGGCATGGGAAATGCCCTGTTTGATGGGCTGCGTGTCCTCAGCCTTGAGACTTCTGTGGGGAGTGCGGACCCTGGGTTTCTCTGCCTGGCTGGCGTAATCTGTAAGGCATAGACAGTGTGTAGGGTGTGGACAGAAACCCCTCTGGCAGGACAGGTTACATGGGCACACCGGTGGGGATTGGTTATGCGTAGGGAAGGGATGCTGGGGGAGCCCGGCTGCCCAGGGCGGTCAGGGGGGTGCGGAGCCCCCAGGCTGTGTCCGGCTCTCTGGATGCCCTGGATATGCAATCAAAGCTACGATGCGAAAACAGAGTTGGCTCCCTTGCCCTGGCCGCTGCCTGTACCTCTCCTGCCTGCACCAACCTTTCTGCTGCCACCCATCACCTGGGCTGAGCAAGCCCTGCAGAGCCACAGGTGTCCCCGTAGGTGACCACCGGCTGCTGCTCCCCCGAGGACAATGATGTATTTTCCAGATATATTTGTTTTCTCTGCCTATGGCATTTGTTAGATTAAAAATCCCTTTTTCCCCTACCAACTTTAATGTCTTCTGCTGTGCATTTTAGAAACAAGTACTTGATAAGGTGGAAAAAACCCAGCTTTTAATGATGTGGTGCACGTAACAGTTGGGGTTTTTTGAACTGCATGAACATATGGAGAAGGAAGAGGGTTTTACGTGTTGCAGAGCGTCTTTGTAAACTATCCTCGACCTGTAAGACTGTTCAATTTTACTGGAGTTTGTCTGCATTTTACTTTTGTAATTTTTTTAATTATTTGATAAAATTTTATTTTAGGGCAAATTCTACTTTTTGTATGCGATATTCCAATGTGATGTATATTTATTTTTAAGAAAAGAATGTTGAAACCACTATATACTTGTCAATGTAACACATCCACTGTGTCATTTCTTTTTAAAACTGGAGTCTGACCGTGAAGTGCGTGTAGTTACGTACTGGCTGTTGCACATTAAAGAGGTTACTCAGATATGCTGCCATCACTGTTCATTAATTCAAAAAAAATACAGGGGAATAGTTTATTTCTGCAATAATATCACTGAAAAACACTGGAGATAGGTACTGCCACAAAATGGGGATTGCCTACTCTAGATGAACGTAGCCTCACCCAACCAACCCAGCCAACAGAGAGATTTCCATCGCTTTCAGCGGGGTTTTAGGGAGGGGGAATGTCTGGCCCCCCACTGTCGGACCAAAGGTCCCTGCAGACCAAGGGATGCAGGGGGTGGGCCAGGGCAGAGCGGCCCCCAGTGAGCAGGGGACCGAGGGAGGGGAAGGCGCTGGTGGCTGTGGCAGCCCCCGCTGTCCCATGGCACTACCCCGGCTCTGATTTCACACCCTGCCTCACCCGGGCTCACGGCTCAGGGTGCAGCAAGCCGGTTGATTTTGCTGGTTCCCATCATTAACATCTCTGTTTGGGCTTTTGGAAAGGTGAGCCTCCGTAATCACCTTCCTTGTGTTTATTCTGCATTAGTTGAAATGGACCCAGCCCAGGATCTCTTGATCCATGTTTATTTTCTAGGACCAGCTCTTCAATAACGTCCTGACTACTTACCAGGGAAAGTTTAAAATAGCCTCACATCCTATTAGTGCTGGGAAGAAATCTGTCAACTCCTGCATCATGGAATATCTAGGCCCTGCTATTCTTAGCATCAGTCTCTTTCCAGGCTATATATGGGAGCTTAAGTCCCCTCTGATGATATAGTTCCCAGTTGTATTTATCTTTGCAGTGTTACGGAAATCTCCATCCCTGGGGGCATGAGAGCTGAGGGTCCCTCTCAGATCCCTGATGTAGTTTTGTGTGTTGGTGAACACCCTATGCTCATTCTTTCTGAGGTGGGATTTTTGTTTGGTTTTCGGTTTTTTGTGTTTGTGGTTTTTTGTTGTTTTTTTTTTTTAACCCAGATTGTATTTTATCTTTGCTGTTGTTGAAATCTGCTGTTTCCCTGGCATGTAAATGACATTTATTCTCTCTTTCCCGATCAGCACATCCTTGCTGGGTGCTTGCTGGTGGCTCCCTCTCCAACCACATTGCAGTTGCATGTGGGCAGGCAGGACCTGTGGGAGCTGCTGGGCTGAGAGCCAGGCTGGGTGCAAGCACCTGGTGGTGTGTCCAGATGTGCCCAGATGTGGGGGAGCCACTCACAGGTACCTCACGTCTAATGGCTGCGGGACCAGCAGAGGCTGGGGAAAAAGTCAAGGCCACTTGTAAATGCTGGGTGTGGGTGTTTGGCGTCTCTGGGCTGCAGCCCAGCACCGGGGGATGCTGACATTGGGGAAGAGCAGCAGCAGCCGCAGCACCCAAACGCAGCTGGGCCTGCCTGCCCTCTCCTGCCGGGGGGTCACGAGGGCCCAGTGGCCGCAGTGCTTTACCTGCTCCAGGAGCACCATTCGGGCTGCAGCCGGGGAGTTTCGTCGGGAACTAAGGCCTTTACCTGACACATGCTGCTGACGTTCCTCTGCACCCACCACCGTACAAACACAAACTTGCAACTGGGGGACTTTTTTTTTTTTTTTCGGCACAACTTGGGCTTGAGCAGGCGGAGGGGAAGCCCAGGAGCATGCACCATGCCAGGACTCCTCACGAAAGCTGCTAGGAGCAGCAAGCTCTCCTCTCCCAGTACTGGTGCCAGCCAGTCACCCAGTGAAGTCATCCTTGGATAAGGGCTGCAAAACCCACCTTAACGCTTTGGGAGCCAAACGAGCACAGGAGCACAGCCCTGCAGCGGTGGGGTAGCCCTGGGCTGTCCCGAACTCTCAGCGGGAGGTTTTGCAGCAGGTCCCATGGCTGCAGGGAAGTTTCTTTTTGGAGCTTTCTGTTTTGCTCCATATCTGCAGGCAGGTCCCAGGGCTGGAGGGGCTCTGCTGGTGGCACCAGGATGGGCTGGACCTCTTCCCTGAGGGCTGCAAGGGCTGTACCATGACTAAGCCTGTCCATCCATCTGTCTGTCCACCCATCTGCTTGGCCACAGACCTACAGCCACAATAGGTACCCAGCCCAGGCACCAGGAGGCAGTGGGTGGGGGATGCGAACCTCCCCACGGGCAGCACGCAGTGAAACGCTGCCTCGGTGGGACCCTGGTGAGTGGGGCTCAAGAGACACAGGCAGAAGAAACACAAACAGCCAATGACCCCACTGTCTTCTGAACCTCAACCTCTCCCTGGGGCTCTCTGGACATGCCTTTGATTGCAGAGCCGATGGTTGGGATTGTGGATGTAGCTTCATGGTTGAGTTTTGGTGCTGAAAGAGCATCTCTGGTGGGCAAAGGAAAGGGCAGCTCTGAAGGGTTTGTGGTGAGCGGATGAGCAGCAGACACGTGAACTAAACCAGCACAACCTGATACAGAAGTGACTTCAACTGCCACTGAAGTGCAGAAAAGACCTTTTTGAGAGAGATTTTTCAGAATAGGTCTCAGCCTGTGCTAAAGCATTGCAGCTTGCCCTACCTTGTACACTCACGTGGGTCTTAAAGAAGAATTTTTTTTCTTGTTGGGGCAGGACTGCGGGCTTCTGCGCTGGCACGCAGAAGTGATGCTCAGAGCACGAGTCCGTACCTATTAGCTCCAGACCCTCCTTTGCTGTGACAGCACCCAGTGTGGCAGGGGCTGCCAGGGACCAGGCTGCTCCCCAGCATGGGCGGCCTCCACCAGGCAGCGAGGTTTGACTCTTCCAGTGCCAGAGGAGTGATGGATCAGCAGAAGACAGCAGTAATTGCCAGGAGGCTTTCAGGCAGAAAGCGAGGCTCTCGCTCGTGGACAGGCTGATGTAAGTCAGCATGTAAATTGGGTACAACATAAAACCAATTTCAGCTCCTATGAAGAAACTTATGAACAAAAAAATGTTGTTGCTACGAAATGTGAAAACAGAAAACAATGATGTGCCTCCTGCCAGGGTAATAAAAGTGTATCAGTGTTATGCCCGCTCTCTCTCGTACAGATCGCTTGCTCGTGACAGTAAATTAAGTACTGCAAAAATGGGTACAGTTTTTGCTGTGGCCATTGATGCTTCACATCATGGAAACATCAAATGTTTCTGATGGCTGCTCATTACCCTGCACTTGAGAGGGGAGCAATCCATTGCTGGCTCCATTATTTCCACGACAGCAAGGAAATGACTATGGGAGGTTTAGAAATGAAAGACTACAGCAAGGTTAGATGCATCGATCCTTGACAGCCTGTTGCTGTTCGCCGTGGTCAATGCTAACCCCAGGCCTGGGAGACACTACACTGTCTCCAGAGTGACGGAAAACCAGGACTACTTTTTGCTTCCAGCTAATTGGCAGGTTACAGACTGAAGTTTGACCTCGAAAATCTCCAGAAAACTTATTTTGAAGTGTGACAGTGGTATGGCACAGCTTCTCAGCAAGGAGACATCTCTGCCCCACAGCCAGAAGGCGCTTTGAGAGTTCACTGCGTACTAGATCTGCTTCAGTTCGTTCAAGGAACCGACAAGTTGGATCTTCCGTGTTCTGTAGAGATACACATCATGGAGCTGGCAGGCGGATGTGGCTGGTGTATAGCAGGCAAACGTTTCCTTCTGGTCTTTATAGCTGTAAAATGAGAGCAAGCTAATCTTACTTATGCTTGAGTTGTTGCCATGAGGTGGCCAAGGTAGGGTCAGTCACAACCAAAAAAAAAAAAAAAAGGTGATACAAACCTGCCCTGCGAGAACACCAGGGCAAAGCAGGAAAAGGTGAGAGTCTACCCAGCCACTGTCAGCCCCCTGAAAGCCAGGTTTACGTTTTTATCTCAACAAACAAAATCACCGGAGCCTGATTCAGTCCTTTCTCCAGAGGAAAATGGGTTTGGTTTGGGGAAATCACAAATAGATTGAAGTGCTGAAATCTGATCAAAGATGGGCTCTGTGAGGGGTTGTCCTGGGAAATGGGCTGATGTTTTACCCTCAAAGCCTAATTCTCTCCGTTTGTGATGACGTAAGGAATTTATTTTCTGTTCTTACCTCACATGCTGGGAGGGGTGTGTGGTGGGGTTGTATTGTTGGGTTGTTTGGTTTTTTGTGGTTTTTTTCTTTTGGAAGCAGGCTTGGACAGTGCTGAACTCTGCCAAGTTATTGAATAAATTGAACCTCAGCTTTTTTAAACAGAAAGTGCCATGACAACTCCGCAAGTGGCTTTTTATGAATGAACAAACCATGTCAAAATGCATTTCAGCTGTCATCAAAACAACATTTTTTAATAAACCTCCAAAACTTTTGGTAATTGAGCTGTGTGTTTGAAGTCTCTCGGCTGTATGCTTGAGGGGAAAACCCACAGAAGATACCATGGGAAGTGATGCTTTTGCAGGAGAGTGTTGACCCTCATGCACATTGAGGAGGTGCTTGCTCTGTGCTGAGCTCCGTGCTGCAGTGACTGCACTGAGCTGATTTCAGCTGACCCAGGGACTGTCCCCGAGCTTGGGGGCCAGGCCCCAGTAGCACAGCCCACAGCCACGTCTGCTTCTGCAGTTGACCAAAATGCCTGCATGGGTAGAGGGAAATGCAGGAGTCAGAGCAAGAGACTGTGACCATGTCTTGATGGGGGACTGGGGGTGCTGGTGGGGGAGCTGGGCACTAGTAGGGGTGCTGAGCACGGCAGTAGGAGACCCAGTCGGGGCTTTTTTTCATTGCCACAGCCTGACTGCTTTCCGAGGAGGGTCTCTGCACGATGCTCTGCCTTGCCACCACCCCTGGCAGCGTATGAGGATCACGTACGAAAGAGCTGAAAGCCTTGCGAAACATCAGGCTGCAGGATATTTCTTATTTCTGTGCTATCTGCAGGACGTGGTGCCTGTTCAGAGGAGGAAATTAACTTGGTCTGACACGACTTACTCTTGATAACGCCCTGGTGCCAATATGCAGCTGCTCTGCAGTGGTTACAGATCCTTCATCCAAGTCCCCGCTCCGGCGTTTTTCACAAGCACTGAGGTTAACTGGGCCAGGCTGCAATTCCTTGCCCTTCCTTTCCTCCATAATGCCAAGTGTTGGCTGTGCCATTGCCCAGGCGGATGCTGCACCAGCCACGGATGTTTCCAGCCCTTGATGGAGACGAGAACACCAGCGGAAGCGCTTCACATGGAGGGACAGGGCTAGGACGGGTTCTGCAACATCTGGCTCGGGGCGTCCCTATTGCAGGGAGCTGGGAGGACACATAGAGAAACAACTTGCAGGGGATCTTCTGCTTTTTCCTTTTCCTCCATTT
Organism: Leptosomus discolor; assembly: GCF_034619465.1. Lineage (NCBI taxonomy): Eukaryota > Metazoa > Chordata > Aves > Leptosomiformes > Leptosomidae > Leptosomus > Leptosomus discolor. The sequence continues at coordinate 13,053,784 of NC_141395.1, read as the reverse complement.
CTATACACTCACCCCCCAAGCGCTGCCAAAGGCAGGCTGGAGGGGGCTGTGGCAGTCACTGCGGTCCCCGCAGGCAACTTTGCATCCTGGCCCCGCTTTTGGCCGTGCTGCTGCAGGTGCCCCCCAGCAAACCCCGTGGGCAGCGGGCGCTGCTCGGCAGCCCAGCGCCAGCAGTGCAGCCCTGAGGCTTGGGCTGGATAAGAATCACAGAATCACAGCGTGGTTTGGGTTGGAAGGGCCCTTAAATCCCATCTAGTTTCCACTCCCCCGCCATGGGCAGGGACACCTCCCACCAGACCAGGCTGCTCAAAGCCCTGTCCAGCCTGGCCTTGAACACTGCCAGGGAGGGGAAGCTGATGGGGACCCTGCAAGGTAACAAAGCTTTCACTGTTAACTTACACACAGTTAAGAATTAAAGAGGGAAAAGGGTACAGTTGGGCTGTGCAGTGGAGGTGAGAGAAAAAAAATGCACTGGGGCTACGAGTGAGACCGTTATGTTAATCAATCAAATTAACGACTGCAAAAAAATGTTGTTGTAGACAGATTTTAAGGAAATTGTAAATAGGTTCCAATGTGATACTTTGCTCTTATTGTGTGCAGAGGTGTCTTGATGCAAAACAAAACCATTCAGAAATGGCCTCCCCGTGTTACCGTGCAAACTAACTGGGAAAAAAAATCCATCTTATTCACAGCAAGTTTGTTTTTACTGATCTTGTGCCTCTCAATTACTTTTTAATGGTCTGCATTGAAAAGAAATTCCTGTATGCACACTTGAGAATATGAAAACACCCAAAGGATAGCTTATGATTTAGTAGGATTAAAGTATTATGTATGCAGGTGTAGCACGTTTCAGGTTATTAGTAATCCAATCTATTTTTTACGACATTATGGTGTAATTTTCTGTATGAAACTTCAATATAAGTCTTGAGCTGTATCGGAACATAAACTAAAATGTTCCTGACTCTGTCACTTTTCATGGTCTTTACTTTGATTAATAAATGCAACAAGAGCTATAACGTTCTTCAATACGAGGCTACAATCATCCTTCAATCAAAACGTGTCCCTCAGCTTTTTATAACTTTTCGCATCAATATGTAGGGCTTGAGAAGGAGCAGCGATAGGATTTCACTGCAACTGAGCACGTACACCTGAAAGGCTCTGCAGAAGACGAGTGTATTTTTGCTCGCTGCAGCTGGGCAGTCTCCTTGGCATGGTGAGCAGTCGTGTCCTTGGAGACTCGGTGCCACGTGCAGAGAGCGGGGGACCAGAGGGGAGATGCATACTGCATAACGGGATGTGGATTTGGCACCCCGAATTTCAGACAGAGTTGATTTTACCCCATTGGGCACCTTCCTCAGAAATACCATTTTTCAAATGCACCCCAAGTTTGGTGTGGGGCTGTACTCCAACATCCAGGCTTGTGTGGGAGGGGAGTTGAATTGCAGCAGCAGACTTCGGCATTAGTAACACAATTTTGTAACCACGTAGCCTACAACTCATGACAAATATAATCCAAACGTGGGCCTCAGGATGCAGCCAGAGCGCAGACCTGGAGGAAGGACGTATGCTGCAATTCCCCATCCATCCCCGCACAAGCAGCTGAGTGAATTTTGCCTTGTCCTTGGCCACTAACATTGTCAGGAGGAAGCTCCTCCACGTTCCTTCTGACCCGTCCTGCCAGCGCTGCCCAGAAGCCCCGGCCCCACCATGCATCAGCCACGGAAGGGAAATAACTCATAGGCTTGCCAGGTTGGTCTGTTTTATTTTCTGAATTATTCTTTACATTGTACAATATATAAAAATACAGAGTACCCAAAAAAAATTCACAGTGTCTAAAGGCAGTGATTACAGTCTAGGTCACCTTTATACTAAAGTACCATTAAGTTCGATTGCATAGGAAGGGTGATGTGCCTTCACAACAGAGTCCAATGATACTCTCCAGGTTTTGCTGTTTTGGGGCAAGCATTCTGTGTTCGCATAACCATGTCCCACGCATCCAAGATCCAGTATTTCATCTGTCACTCCCCCACCTCAATAACAAGCTCAATCCTACAATTTCTCTCTCACATACCGTTCAGCCTCCCTAAAGCCTCCGCTGTGGGAATGCTCCCAATTAACCGCATCGCTTTTAGGTACACGCAGGTCTGGATGTTATCTGAGGAGGGGTGTGCGGATGGAAACCACACTGTCATGCAGCTGGCTGGCTTTTACGTTGTTTGACATTTTGGTACTAAAAACATTTTTGCTTCAGTTATTAACGGCTCATCCATGCCGACCTCTGCTTGACTCCATGGCATGTGAATTAACAGCATCCTGCTCACAGAGGTTTCAGAACGAGAGTGAGTGTTAACACTTTCCACGATCAGATTTGTTTAAAAGCAAATAGCAGCTGGGACTTGCAGAAAGCCAAATGCTGCTCTTACAGCACTGAACCCTCTCGAATAGTCGGGGTGAATTTGCAGCTGAGGCTGGAGGCAGAATGGAACAAAACAGGTTCAAGACCCAAACTTGCGTTGAATGCTATTGAGCACCTGTGTTTGTGGCTATCTAAACAGAGGGGTGCTGGTTTTGCTCCTCCAGCCAGGACTAATGCAGACACTAAAACTTCCCACAGGGCCCAAAGGAGGAATTTCCAGGCAGAACAGCTGAGACTGGCTAAGTCCCACAAGGACCCAGCTCCAGAGGGGTTTCTGTCCAGTTTTGAAGGCTCTGGCAACCAGGCAGCATCAAAACTTGCGGATTTGCTCACCTACCCCAAATCTGCTCTTGAAGCTGCCTGAAGTTTCCTCCTAACAAGCTTAAGGGGAAGATTCACCTGTTCGAGTCCGGGCCTTGGCCTTGGTCACGAGGGCATTAAAGTGACCTGTTGGAAAAAAATAAATCCTTCAAACCCAATTTTCTGGGTATTTCTCTGTTACGCCAGACAGCTCCAAGGGGTGCCGTGCCCTGCCAGGCGTGGGGCTGGCTTGCGGCTGCAGAGCCTTGGCCACCAATGCTGGAAGCTCCAGAGACACCCAGGGCACCATGTGCCTGACTCGTGTGGCCTGGTGGCTTTTTTGGAACACTCTGAAAACAAAAAGCCATGGGTTTGCAGGGTTTCTCTTCCCTAAATTTTGTACTGAAACCTCCTAGTGCGATGACAAGGCAAGCCTTATAATGCCGACCAGTAACTCAGAAGGCAGTTGTTAACTTCTTAACATGGAAGATGACATTTTCCCCGTTCTAATAGATGATGTCTTCTGCTCTAATGGTACAATATTTGTTACTCCTACTTGCTATTTTAATTTTCTTTGCACAATTACTCCCTATTTATAATTAGAAAAACAATAGAGTGATACACATGAGAGATTTGGGAGGCTTATTCAGAAAATATAAGCAATAACAAGAATCTTTTTCTTAATCATTCTTAACCAGAATGATTTAGGGGAGAATCAGCATTTCTAACTAGAAAAATCAATTTTCTTTTCAATTAAAAGATTATATTTCATTTGCCTCAAAAGTGTTTTTTTTTTAAATCTAATGGAAAGGATACTAGATTTTTACAGGGTTTTTTCTTCACTTTGTCCCTGTAGAGTTTGAATACCAGCACTGCCTTTCTTATTCTAAGTTTCCTCTGCAGGCATTTTGCTAAATATATATATTGTGTGTGTATATATTATAAATATATACTGTATCTATCCACTGATAGATGTATACACTATTACAAAAAAAGAGTAAGCTGTTACACAAACTTTACATTTACATTTATATATATATTTATATATATATATATAAAACTCTCCCCCCACTACATTTGGTACAAGTAATAAATCAATCTCAGTGGACAGCAATTTTCTTTCCAGGTGGGCTTAACATCAGATTAACACCGGAGGCGTCAAATTGTCTGCATCAGACATGGACTCCGTTCCTACACTCTGTTGATTTCAAACCATCTCATTTTCTGAACGTAAGGCATTAGGAACAGTGGCAGTAAGACAACGCATATTCTTCTCCTATAGTATCTGTACAGTTCACGTATTTAAGAGCAGCCCGGGCTCATCTGCTGAACATTCAAGTGCACCTTTAGAGCAACAGCACCTCTTATGCCGTATTTTCATCGTCAAGTGGTTTGTCTGTTAGTGAGCTGCACAAGTTATTTCTGGTGAGTGACAGCTGATCAAGTAAAGCCCGACAGCAACAGCACAACACAGCCTGGATAACACCATAATGCACACCCCTTCTGGAGGGAGAAAGTCAGCCACTTCCATGCAAAAAGAAAGAAGAATGGCCTAATTAAAGACATTTCCGCTACATACTTGGCTGTAAGATTTCCATCATATTTTCCACACTGTATACCTGAATCTTATCCAAAGGGTTTGCAGAGAATCAGTGTTCCTAGACCAACACAGGAACTGCCCAGGGTTCCCCTTGTCTGTCTTACAAGCGAAAGAAAAAAAACATATACAGCAAGATGACTCTTTTGGAAAGCAATGCTCCCAAACTAAATGCATTTCCTGTGAACTGTAAGATGGCCTTTTAGGAATAGGAAATTTTAGCAAGTTTAACATCCAGCTGCAGGAGCAATTCAAGCTGCTACAGATATTACAGACCTGATGATCAAGCTGCCGAATTACCTGGATCACAAGAATATCACTGTACATGGTGTCATTAACCTGCCACGCATTAGAGAGCTCATAAAAAATGCAACTCTCGCACCGCATTAACATCATCTTTAAGGAACTGCACTCTCATGCAAACATTAATTGAGTAATAAGCATTCTGATTTCTTTTTTTCGCTCTCTCTCCCCTCTCCTGAGTTCTACTTTCTGCTCGAATGGAGTCTACAGACCCTTGCTGTGATTGCCAATTATATGAAAAAGGGCTGAATCCATTTGGATGGCTGGGTAGAAGCAATGTCTTGATGAAACTATAACCACATGCACCACTCTCAAAGCATCTGCCCTCCAATAGCCTACAAAATATCCACCTCCTGAGCACAATGGCAGTAATGGCCTATCTTGGTGAGCTGAACATTTAAATAATTTCTGCTGCTATGTGGCACTTTGGCGGGGGGGGGGGGGGGGCGGAAAAAATCCGTTTACATCATGTTGTTCTGTGAAGCCGAAAATGGAAAAATGTTTAAGGAGTGGGCTATAAAAGAAAAATAAAGGAAAAAATGGCAAATTAAAATAATTGCAAGGTTTGACTTGCTCGCATTCCCCCAAACTCCAGCTGCAATCCTGCCACGTGCATGGTAATTGCAGAATGTGTTGATACAGGGAATCTTCTCAAGGGGAAGCTCGGAGATAGCTTTAATTTTACAATGGCTAGAGTGATCTTGGGAGCCAATGTTTTCTTCTGAATCACATAAATTAGAGCTGGGAAATCCCATCCTGATAGTCTAATGTGATAACTTTCAACCCCTGGGCTACATACTTGTTAGAACTACTTTAAGTCAGAATTTTCAGTGTTGCTGAGGGGGATGCAGAAATTCAGTGAGACGGGGCAGACTTGTTATGGCACAAGGCACAAAGGCATCGCTCCTCAAACAGGATTTAGGGGCCTGGGAAGAGCCTCCCTGCAGGCACTGGTATGTGCTACCAGTGCTCTCCGGCTTCCCTGGTGGTCCTGCTTCACTCCTGCCACTCTCGCCCCAGCCATGCTGCCAGGGGACTTAGGGCCACCGAGCTGCTGTGCCTGCTTGGAGGGCTGCAGCAGGTTGCTTCAGACAGAGCTTCGAGGTCTGCATCAGCTCCTGACCCTGCTGCTTCAAATGCAAGTACATCTATCTAAGGGCACCTCTCTCTCTCTCTCTCTCTTCCTTCGTTTCCTCTGTTTCACCCAGTGAGATCAGAGCAGAAGCAGGATGAGCTGATAAATTAGAAAAACAACTGCTGAAAATGACGGGCACCACTGAGCCTAAGGTGTCCTTGTGACAGTGCTAATGACCTCACTTTATTACAAGTATCCCTACAGCCTTCAATCACTGCAAACTGAAGTCGACCAAAGTAATTTAAAAATGGGAGGCTACTTTATTCTTGCCTTCTGGTCAAACCACCATAACACAGGCTTACAGAGCCATGTTGGCTTTTCTTCGCAGGAAAAGCAATATACTTGTCACAAGCAACACAGTCTTTCTTCATTTCCTACCAGCTGCCTACGTGAAAGAGCTGAGTACACAGCCCAAGCTGGGCTTCCAAACAAGCAACTGCAAAGGAACAGCACTGAAAAACGATCCGTGTCAGCTTACAGCGAAATCTGAAATAAAGCGAAGACAAACGGGACTGCTGGGAACACGGCCGAGCCAACGGCCAAGCACGGGCATGGCAATTGCTCGAGTAAGATGCAGACGACAAAGCCAAGCTCGGGACCACGTGGAGCTCATGCGCGATTCAGGGTGTACTTTTATCTCATGCTCAGTATTGCAACAATCTAAAGTCCTTAGCATCAGGAGTTCATCATAAATATTTAGAAACACTGAATGATAACAGTGGTGAACTTGTTCACGTTGCTAACACATTGGATGTAATTGTACATTAAGCACCAGCAATAAGTTTCCTTTTTGCCAAACAATTATGTCAGACAAACATCTGGTTGTAGACAACATGGCTTCTGCATCAAACTAATACAGTTCTTATAGACAAGGTCACACACATACACAGAATTACATTTCAAGGCTGGATATACCGTTTAATAATGCTACCACCCCAATTTACTTCAATAGCTGCAGCAGCACTTGTTTGTTGGGTTGTTTTTGTTCAGAAAAATTAAAGAAATACTGGCAAACAACGCACACCACTCAGCTGTGTTACTATTTCATAGAGTACTGACTGGAAGACGCTATAAGAATGTGCAGCAGACTTTCTGGGTCACGTCAGACTATGGAAACATTCCTTACAAAAATACCCTCCCCCTGCAAAGTCAGAATTATTCATTCTTTGAAAGTAAATGAACTAAAAACCAACAGTAAAACAAGAGGAAAAATTAGCCCAAAGCATGGTGATTTCCCACAAGAAGAGCATGGCCTCTAAAGTTGCCTTTCCTGGCAGACGCAATCAGGATCAAAGCTAGAACAAAAAGAGTTAACACTGTCTCAGAAAAAAAAAAAAAAAGAACAAGAAAGAAAGCAAGCAAGCCCATGGCTCTTGTGCGGCAATCATCACATCTTTTTTTTCCAGTGATATAAACATCTTCGTTTGTTAGGCACTCCAAGTTCATGTCTCCGATGTTATTCCAACATTTATTTTTCTCAGTGTCTCACTGCCTGTATAATTTTCTTTTAATTAAGACTGGAAACATTCTGGAAAGCTTCTTTGGGTAATGCACTTTGTTTGTGTGTTGTTTCTCATCAGCTGAACTGCATATCACCAAAGAAGGCTGCAGAGAGTATTTCCTGTAATATGAAAAGATTCTGTTGATGATACAGGGAACACTGCCCTAGAAAGTCACTTTTTCTTTTTTTTCTTTTTTTCTTTTTTTTTTTTTTTTGCAGAAACATAAAAAAAAATCAAAAACGAAAAAAGGAAAAGAAAAAAGAAAACGTTCTTCAAGTTGTTGGCACGATGGAGTCACGCTCGGCCTGTCTTACGAGCTGCGTGTCACCCAGTGCACCATTGCTACCCTGTCTCAGGAAGGATGCTCCTCACCAGACAGACACCTTTGCCTCAGGAGGCCACCTCTTGCCTTGCTTAGAGTGCACCCACGTGTTGTGTGCTGCTGCGTGGTGGCCACCGAGCCCAGCACACAGCCACCTCCTTGACAACGTCAGCCTTGGACAGCAATGCTGATCTTCCAGCCATAAACAGCTGCAGTAGTAAAAGCCATCTCCAGCCAAATCTCCACAAAAGCTCTGCAGAATGGTCCATACGCATTTTTGTCCTTGTAAGGAGATGTGCTGTTTACAAGAAATACAATTAACCAAAGGAAAAAAAAAAGACCCTACTGTACAATATTTACATCTAGAGGTTGGGCCAGTATTTGGTCCATAAAATCAATTAAAAAAAAATTCATATAGGAAGCAATCCAGTCCTGTAGGATCTGTCCATCATCAGCTGTTGGTAAAGGTCCTTCCAGGGGAGGCCTCGGGCCTGTAGTCATATTTATTCAGTGTACTCGGGTAATAGGTTGTCGTGTACACATTGGTTTGCTGCAGCGGGTAGAAGTTGGTCCTGTCATCTGGTATCAAATTGTTCTTGTTAAGTGTCTGTAAAAGAGAAGAGGAGATGACAGGCATGGCAATGGTACCACGTAATTATTCTTTTCTACCTGCAGACACCTCCCTCTCACCTGCCTTCTCCATCACGGTCTCTGTTGCAGCCACCACCACCTTCCCTCCGGCTGGGAGAGTAAGACGGTACATCGTTCTCGCTATGGGGCTAGTCTGCAGGGGACCACAGCTCCTGCCAGGTCTCCTTTGGTGGACCTGTGCTCAGCTACTGCTAGGGCCAGAACCCAGAGCCTTCTCCAGAGACTCGAAGTCTCCTGGTAGATGGTGTGTTGTCTGAACATCATTGTCACACAAAACCATGCTGGGCCTACGTGGAAGTTGGTGATTAATGGCAGCACTCAATCTAATCTCTTCCATAATGCTCATGTTATAGCCTGCAGCTCCCTCCTCAAACCAGTTGCCAAACGGCAGCTTTTTCTCTTTGGAAGAGCAGGTGTGCATTTACCTGATCTCCATCTCCATTGGTAGATATCCAGGTTTGGACCCCCCGATATTAAGTGTGTCACTTCTGTAAGCTACAGTATAAGTAACAAATCATGGTCACTTTTGGAAAAACTAAAATGACTTAAAAAATTTAACAACCACAATTGTTGTCAACAATAACATAAAAAATGAGAACCACAAATGCCCCTTTTCACCATAAAAAATTTAGAAATGGATTTTTTTCTCCCTCCCCTCTTCCCCCCTTCTTTACTTTTTGCAAGAATTACTGTTACTCTTCCCACCAGCAAGCAGATGTCCCCCTCTCCCCAGATTAAAGCCCATTGCTATGCCAGCTGTTACCTACGCACAAGGATAAAATCCCATTTTGGAGGGGGGGGTGCAATAATTTTATGGAACTTTCTCCTGCATCTTTATAGTCATCTGCTTTCTGTGAATTTGGCTGAGAAACTTTTATGGCAGTTTTTTCAACTAACCCCGGCTTAAATTTCTTATACATATCTCTGGCCTGTGTTGATCCTGCGTGCACCTTTAATGGTTGTCAGGCAGGGAACTCACTCCTTTGATCTGGGGGTCAACACTAGGCCACCTCACGATCAGGACACCGCACATTTAAAGAGGCTATGAGCATCTCTCCTGCCTAGAGCAGAGGGACGGAGAGGTCTAATGAGGCAACTACTCCTGGCACCTAATAGCTGTTCTGCCACAACCCAGTGCTCCTGGGGGAACCGCTTTACCACAGTTCCCCCTTGAGACAAACACCTCACACCCAACCCAGCTCAGGGCAAGATGAAAATTAATTAACTGATGCTCAAGTCCATGAAATACCCAGCTCCATTAGCTTTACTCGACCCATCTAACTTCAGCTGCTTAAGCTTCAGGCATGGTGCCTCCATCGCATCGGCAAGGCGAGAAGTCTCCTTCCTGAAGAAGGTGAAGGCAGGTGCAGATGAATGTTGCCTTCTGGGGACGCCTCTGCTCCCTCCAGCCCTGGCAGCAGTGGGGCAACCTGCCGACAGTGGGTGCCCAGCTTTTAGGAGGCTACAGTTAGTGAGTGGGGTCTTGCCCTGTGCACACGCCCGTTTCACAGTCAGGGCGTAGCCACATCCCAGCTGTGACTGCTGAAACGATCAGAGCTACCCCTAGGCTCAAACACAAGACCACAGGCAGTACATTTATCTCCCAATTTCTCTGTAATCAAGTAATTTTACTGCATGGGGAGGGGGAGAGGAGGAGGAAGAAAAGAAAATGCTTTCTTCTAATCCAATAGCAGACTGACAGCTACAGCTATCCTGGGAGCTGTGACTCCCAGTTTCATACAAGACCTTAGGAGGAAAGGCTTTCCTATGGCAAAAGTACCCTGGCAAAGAAATTTCCCAATTGCTGAACTACCAAGTAACTTTTTTGGAAATGGGCACTACCTGAAAAACCTCATACGTGAAAATCGGAGGAGACCCAGCCTCCTCCTGGTCTGACTGTGATCTCTCCCTGCCTGGAGTCTCTAAAATGAGCTCACAAGCACATCACTTGCAGGACACACAAGCACAAGGACAGAATTTGTACAGGCACGTTTGAAGTGACAAGTATTTCCAAGGAATGAGAATTTGTGCCCTTCAATATGAAAGGAAGATGCTTTGCTTTCTGTCACCCAAAAAATATTGAAATAGTGTAGGCAACAGTCTACTGCTTTGTGCTGGAGACTGGGAAACAAGGAAGCCAGGCTCAGCCCTCTGCTGCTTGCTATGCTTCCTTGGGAAATCCAATTAACTGCTCTGTGCTTCAGGGTCTTCTGACCCAGCTTGATAAAAACATTTGAGATCCCCTGTAAAAACACCCTTTGCCAAGTACTACTACTGAGTATTTGGGGGAACTGCTCTCTGGCGAACACCATAGGTGCTCATGCCGGCTGTACACGATGACTGCTGTTCCCTATCGATGTCTCTAGCCCAGGACACCCACTGCAGGCAGCGCAACCCTACGGCCACAGTCCACCACAGCAGGAAGAAGAGGCTGATTCCCACTGCCACACTCCCTGGGCTCTCTTAAAGGAGGTCCAGCATCCAGGCCTCGTCTGGGTCACTTTTTGGTACAGTTAAGATCAATGACAGGCAAGAAATACCACCTCTGAAATTTGGTGACATCAAAATCCTGACCTGGGATGGCTCAGGACCTTGATCTGAGGATAAAGACCTCAGGACTCTACTTTTCTGGCTTTTAGTTGGAAAATCTGTATGAGTTTCGACATGTCTCACGGTGTTTAAAACTAGCCCCTTACAGCAGATTTAGCATTTAATTAACATGATTTGCATTTTTTCCTCTCTCTCCTGCCTTACTTTCATATAACATTTAATTAGGAAAAAAACCCACAACTGCTCCTTTGCTCTTTTTGGCTTTATTTTTGATGGAGGGCTTATATCTTAGGGAAATACCTTATGAAAATGGTTTAGCGGCATTTATAATGCAATTAGCTGCAAAGGATTTGTCTGCAGAAATGCTGCGATGGCAGTATTGTCCTAAATCAGCATGATCAATGTGCACTGCCTTAACATTTCCCCACACAAACTTATTGTCTGTCTCATTTTAATAAATAGATTATTAGGTTCCTTGGCACTAGAAACTGGTTGATATTTTGAAGAAGGGAAGTTAGGCAGCACTGAATTTTGGAGATGTACGCACACACACTCATGCATGCATTGCAGGACAAGAGGCGACATTTAAATCTCTCTGGGTGGGCTCCTGTGCTATTTTACTCAGAGCTTTAACCCTTGCTCTCATCCTGCAATTCTTTGCTGTGATAGCACAGAGATGGCCAGCAAGTTTCCCTTTGCAAGGTATTTCCCCAATGCTATATGGGTTGTGCCGTCAGGGTCAGAGCCTCCTGACAACGGGAGTTGTTACGGGGATGAAAACAGCCTGCTGCAGCCATAGGTGCTCCCACCAATATTTATCAGTCCCAACGGTACACAGGTACAGTCGACCACAAACACTAACACAGACCAGACCCTTGCTCACAGCCCAGCTCCTGCAAGTGCCTCTTCAACTCAGCCACCTCTGAGCCAAGTCTCTAACATTACAGTGGCCGAGAAGGGGTTGCTGAAGGCAATGCCAAATTAGTTCTCTTAGAAGGGTCAATCCTTCCATGCTTTTGCAGGGACTTATCTGTGGCTGCAGTAACTGACTAAAGCAGCGCAGCGAGCTCTAGAGCTCAGCCTGTCCTCACTAGGGGTTTCAGAAAGGGAAGAAAGACTCACGTTCGCTGCCTGAGCCCTTCTGCACTACCATCCATCCTGTACCCTGCAGGGAGACGTGTCAGTCATCTAAGCACCCACCAAACCTTACTGATGACACTTTTCCTGACGCTCAACCTGTATTTCCCCCTTCTTGCTGTCTGCTCCCTCCCATACCAAACACTAATGCCTCCCCTCGCCAGCAGCTACAACCTCTTAGGACTGGTTTCTCAGTAAGCAGGAACAGAAAGAACCAAAAGCCTGAACAGCATTTACTACTGAAACATCACTTGATGCATAATCTCTGTGCCATACACACAATGTATTTCAAACACTAAGGGAAATGTATTTCAGGCCCTCATTTTGGTCCCATCCTGCCTTGAGGAGAAAGAAGCTTCTGGTAGTTGTGCAAGCATAACATTCCCCGTAAAAAGTGAGGCCAGACCCTGAGCTAATATGAAAACCTGCAGGACGTGCTTAGGAAAAGTGCTGCATTCAACTAAGAACTAGAAACTCAACATGCATCAATCAAATACTTTTAACTGCTTCCTCCCTTCCAGTATGAGCCATGCCATCCTGGCATATTTGACAGCATTTGTTTCTTCTAGTCTGTTTACCACTAACCTCAATTCAAGAACCTGTTAGCAGAAGGTAAGCCATCAGCACCATCTAACCCAACCAAGTGGGTCACTCAAAAGCAGGCACAACTTCAACTGCTTTCTTTAAAAGACCCTTTATTATGTTGCATTGGCCTATGACTAATACATTAAAAAATTCTCCAAGCCATGAACTCTGCTTTGCCAAGCAGGGAAGTTTTCAGATGGACTAAGATGGATATGCTTTCAAGAGAATGTAAACCAGCAGCAGCTTTCTCCATTACCTGTGATCTGTCAACTAATCTAAAAGTCCAGTCTTGCTGCTGGTGAATTGCATGTCTATGCCAAGCACAACAGAATCCTGAGTATTTCGATATTTATGGAAATATATACACAATTTGTTATCACTCTTGCTACTGTATTAGCAATTAGAACTGGATGACTCTGAGGGCAAAGTTGACAGATATCCCCCGTTGTGTGCTGCTCTGGTACTCATACCGGAGGCAGAATACTGACAGGCGCTTGCAGACTGTTTCTCCCAAGGTAGGGCCAAGCGTTGGATGTGTTAAACATGTCTGTATTGTGCCATATGCACATGTTTAGTTTCGTTCAGCTTTCTCCATTGGTATTTTTAGCCTAGGTCATAATTCAGATTTTCCATTTGTTACTTTTTCTCCAGCAATGCCTTTCCACTACTTCCCCAAATTCTGCCTCTGCTTCCAAATCATTAAGTCATAATCCACTGACCTACTGGCTTACATTCCCCCAGATGTACCAAAACATCTTTGTGCACAGCAGTATGGGACTTTCAGTACTACTCCCATCCTACAGCTTCATGTACAAGCTGTATAAACCTTTGTAACACACATAAAGAGATTAAATGCTTCAATTTTCAATAAACAGTCACAAAAATTTCAAAACTTAATTTAAAAAGATGAACATCTCCCCGCACCCAATTAAAAGGAATTCCGTATAGTTTTTGAGAAGCTAAAGTGAAAAGGATGCTTCTAAAAGCATCTGATACACATACAACTAATACCAAAATAAAGGCCATGAAGTAGTTCCCACACAGTGACGTGCAATGGCAAGATTTCCTTAATTTGCTCACGCAGAAAGCACTCGGCTTTCTAGAACTCAACATTTGCTTTGAGCTCCAGATCTTCTTTTCTATTTTGGGGGTGGTGTGGGGGAAGAGTCAGCAAGTTTCCCAAGAGTTTTGTAGGTTAATCTTCACCAGCTATGCAGCACCACAGTCCTTGTGAAGTCAGTGAACAAACACAATTTCTCCCAGTCTCGCAGTTTCTCCACTATTTCTCTGCCGACAGGTGTAATTTCAGTTCTTTCACCTCCCACCCATGATGCTTTCCTCAACAAAACAGTAAAAAGAAGAAAGAAAAAAAATGGGTGACCTTCCTGGGCAGCTTCAAACCACTCTGTCTAGCATTTATTAGGCTGCTATCACCACTCTAACCTCTGAAGAGGCTGAACAACACAGCACGCACCCTTCCAACGGACATGACTCATTAGAGATGTGTCGCCAGTGCCAGCACAGCATAGCTGCAAGTTTCCATCTTTCAAGTTCGTTTGTAATGTTGAACCTCCCAGTGTACTACAAAGAAAAACGTTTCCTTCAAGCACTGGTCATCCACTGCGGACACAGGCGAAGGTCTAAAATCAGGGTCCCGGTAACAGACAGCAACTTTGGAGTCACCCAGTTCCTCCTGGCATTATCCAAATGAAGCCCATCTGCATCCTGCCTCTGCAGAAACCAAGGACAACGTTCCCACAGAACTCAGTTGCACAATTATCCCTGAAAGAATTGGGGTAGCCCTTCCAGTTTTCCTTGGAAAGGCATCCAACGGACTTTCTGCAGCAACAGTGGAATGGCCATTACTCCCCCTCATCCCCCAGGAAAATGGAGGGATATGGGAGTTGTGCAATGGTGTAATGAAGCCAAGATCCAACATTTAGGCTCTTCTGTGCTCCTTTTAAGTTGTTCGCTTCTTGCAGCGAAATGAGATTGAGCAAAATGCCTTTTTGATGCAGATCAGCTGTTTCATGGGGCTAGCCATAACTTCTCGTTAAAGGATGTTACTTTTTGCATTCTAGGATCACTAGCCAAGCAACTTAGGGTTGCGGAAATATATTAATACTATGAAATATTTCCCGCAGCTTGTACATCTCTGGAAGTACCAAGGCAGAGGCCTCAGAATTACAACTAACCACTAAGTTTGGAAATAATTAGCATAATAATTACATTTCAACAAAATAAACCATACAACTAAAATAACCTCTTTTGGCAATAATTGACACCAAGAAAATAAATGATGTCTGGCCCACCCACATGCTCCCTTTCTTCTGATCAACTGGATGCCACAACCCTGCTGTGCCTCTCGAGTTATGCATTACAAATGACCCAGGAAAGGTGGAAAGTTGCCAGAAAGACCTTATGAGACCCATGTATTTACTGTAAGCTAAGAGTGACTTTTAAGACTTTAATGATTCTTCTTTAAAATTTGCTTAGTGTCTTACACTAAACAAACTATCTCACCTGATGCTTTTATAAAATCTCCTGAGCTCTGCCTACGCTGAAGTCAAAGGTAGCAGTGGCCAGGGTTTATGTATTGAGTTTTTTCTGATGAATTCAAAAAGGCTATTTGCAGGATTTACAGTGAAGTGGGATGTACAGATGAGGAACCTATTTTCTATGTAATAAGGTTTTTCCTTTCAAAAAGAGATACAAAAAACTCCCACCGGGACACTAAACTTATGATTGCATGTTCTTTTTCGATGGAAGCTTACCATATTTTTAGACTGGAAATTCTTTGTTCACTGTTATTGGTAAATAAATTAAACAACCCCCAAATGATGGCAGCATCTGTAGATGTGCTCAAGTTGACAATGGAACTAACATTCAATTATGAGAAAATGAATAACTACAGATTTCTATAGCTGTTTGAAAATAGCTATTTTATCCTTATACTTAGGAGAGAGTGAGGTTATATTACTGCCATTTTAAACTTATAAAAACCTTCAGAGTTGGCATCATAAAGGACCATTGTCACAAAGATGCTTTGGCACACCTCTGACTTTAAGCACATGAGTAAGACAATGAAACAGACTGTAAGCAATAGCAAGGCAAACTGAAGTGAGTCCCTGCTTAGAGCTAAATCCAGGTTTAAGTATTTTTCTGAACCGGAAACTGAAGTCTGAGGAGTTGATGGAAATCTTCCCACTGGCAAGTGCATTTGTCTAGCCCAAAGCTTGCTATTTATCCCTGGCTTGCCAGTAATTTGGTGGTGGTGACACCCATGACGTGGCATCCAGACACAAAAGAGGAATTCAGGGTTGCCCCAAGCTGCTTCCCAATATAGCTGGTGCACAGGATATAGCAGACATGATCTCAGCTGTGTGGGAAGGTGTAAACTGTCTCCTTGCTGCATTACTATGCCTTGGGGCATGTTCTTCCTGGGTCCCTCACGTCTACAACAGTGTTACTACAGAGGTTCATCAGTTGAGCTACAGCACCTGCCCTTGTGCATGCCCTAGTACTGGCACTAACTCACCAGAAGTATAATCACTGCCTTCTAGAACTAAGCTTAATAGCTCACATTGGGTGCAGATGATCATCTAGAACAACCAGGCTACACCGGCTTCAGCTGATGGTAACCAGTGAGGTCACAGTGACCGGCTGCAGGTCTGTCCAGGGAAGGCAGCTCTCAGCGCCTCATTGCAGTTATACTGGAGCAAGCAGCCCTGAGTTTTCAGATGGTCTCGGAGCTGCTTATCTGGTGAACTGCCAACAAAAGTCATGCAGCCTGGTGCCAGCCCACAGCACTACATTTAGACTGAGAATTGCATAGGTGTAACTGCAGTGGTGCAAAAAAAAAAAAAAAAAAAAAAAAAGTAGTAAAAATAGAAATAAAAGTAAAAACTGAGCCTAATTTGCCATCTGCTAACTCCATTCAGTCTCTTATAGTCTTACTGCTTTCCAAATATCTCCCACCCTCTAAATAGCTGCTTTTTTATTATTTTCCTCAAGATTGCTTTGTTTTCTCCCCATGTTGCCTCTCACCTTGTTATTTCCTCTCTACATTTATGACCTTCTCAGGTAATTTTCCATTATTTCTATACCAGTGGCTGTTTTTTTTGACAAACCTCCCAATTTAATATCTTCTGCTAGTTTAATTAACACACTGACTGCACCCTCTCCAAGGTTGTTAATGAAGATATTAAATAAAGCCAAACCTTGCATTACTGCTTGCAGTGCCCTAAACAAGTCCTCCCCATAGCCCTGTATGGGCCCATTAACGATTGCCCGATGTTCACAGTCCATTAGCCAGGTTTCAATCTCTACAGCAGCATTCCTGTCCAAGACAATTTATATTTACACTTCACAAGATTATTTAAGACACCAGTACCATCCTCTTTTCTTTAGGTGTATGGACCAGTGAAGCTACATTTTTAACCAGCTGACAATCTGCCATTATGCAGCTCAGTTTCGTGCTTTCCTTTCATTCTCTAATGCAGAAACTCTGTGCAAAAAGTGATCGTGTTTGATTTCTTCTGCTCAGCATTAGGTCCCAGCTCAGCTGTCAGTCCACCCCAACCACCTTTCATTTCATCAGGGTATGTGATATGTTGCCTCTCAAATATTAATTCAATTTGCCTGCATATTAATACTGACACAGATTTGTTTCAATGAGTTTCCATCACTGTAAATGAAAGTACAGTCGAGTCAATCCCATTTGTTTCTCCTGGTTTCACTCTCTAGTACAGCCCTGACTGCCAAATTTTAAAGACCAAGCAGGGTTTAACACTCCATTGATATGCTTTGTTGAATGGGGAAGGTCCAGGCATACTCTATCAATTGTGGACCTGTATGCTTACAGATATTTTGTCTTACCCCCAAATCCAACTGGCATTTCCCACACAGACTTACTGCAGCTACTTGTGTGACTTTATTGCATGAGACTTGGGTAGCTTATCAGTGACTCAATTAGCTGGGAGGAAATTGGCCTGCTTCCTTACAAATGCCTTTGTGTTACCTTTGCATTTCATGGCACCGGGGGTTTGCCCAAGATCCATGATATTTATAAAGGAAATTGGAGTTGTTCATTAGCTGGTTCTTGTAGACTCTGGGACACGGTCCATCTAGATTCCTTCCTCCGCAGATTTTCAGTTCTTTCCTTTATTCACATGCTTCATGCCAAATCTCAGGACAATGTTAGTGCCGATTTAATGAGGATTCCCCCAGCTATAGGGGAACGCAGGCAGAGCTACTCCTGCTTACCCTATGCCAAACCTATCGTGAATATATAAATGATGCACCAGGGAAACGTGGCAATGGATGTAGCGTTGCTGCAGCCTGTGCAGCCTGTGCTGTGGCAGCAGCCAGCACATCGTGAGCAGCCCTGAGCTCTCAATTGCTCTTTAGGACAGGGCAGTCATGGTTCAGAAAAAAACAGCTCAGGTGTTTTGGCTGTCCTCTGTCAGAATTGCCAAACACATTCTGGACATTGAGCTGTAGTTCTGAATACTGACACAGCTATCCTTATTTTGTATGCATGCAGCTTCATTTCTTTATAATTCTACTTAAAAAATCCATTATTCACCAGTGGAGCTATTCCAGAAGAACAGCAAGAAAGCTCCCTTCCAAGTGTACCACAAAGGTTATATGTTTTCCGGTATTTTTTGTTTGTCTAATGTTATCCTCTCCCTTTACTTTAGCTCCTTGTCTCTTTCATGGCTCCCTTTAAACTCTTCTGCAAACACAGAACTAATTTCTCCTGCACATCTTGGTGGCACTGAGCTTGGCTAACGCGCATAACACTGCCAGCCAGAGCTTCGAGGAGACAAGGAGGGAAGAACCACTTCAAACACCTGGACCAAGGGAGAACCATCACTTTTAGCAAATGAGGCTAGGGTATATTTGAAATATTCCTCTTCTGACCAGCAGAGGGAAGTCATGTAAACACACAGCAGTCGGTGGAGTGCGATTTCGTTATTCCCATTCCGGCAGTTCTTCATTTAGTTCTCCTTCTTCCAGCACACGGGGGTGGGTAGGGGCAGATATAGGTCACCCTCAGAGAAATTAGGAAAGGCAAAAATTGCAAGAAAAAGGCAATATCAATTATTAGATCAAACAGTGTAGCTGGAAAAATCAGATAAACTTTTGAATACATCTGTCTGTCTTCAGGTCTGAAATAGCAGCTCACATGTTCAAAAACCTGCCAGCTTTTTCCAGCTACACTCATTGATCTAATTAAAAACAAACCAAAACTTATCTGCCTACAAACCTGTCTTGTCTGCATCCACAGATTATCACACCTGCATCATCCATGATGACTAGCCTAGCCTGTAAGAAGGCAAAGCATGGAATATATCCCTGATCTGGGTGTAGAGGAGATGTGCCTGGTGGTACAAGGAGGAGGAGAGAAGGCTGAGTCAATAGAGAAAAACATGACAGGAGAAATATGAAGCATCTACCCCCAGTGCCATTTAAAACTTCCTAACATGGCTTAAAGAGGAAAACAAAAAGTCATCCCAAAAGCCGGACTCTCTCAAAAGGGTGAGGGAGGAGGAACAATGTGGATTCCCACCCCACGGTGAGGAGCACCAGCCCTGTGAAGTAATGAAGGGTGTGTATGAAAGGTGGATGGAATGGGGACCAGTTCCCATTGTGGGACCATTGTGAGCAGCTGCTTAGCATCCCAGAGGGAGCAGGAGCAAGGAAACATTCAGATCCAGACTGGCAGCTTCCCCTACTCTTAAATAACGTATCTATGAGAGGGAGATATCTGTGAGCTGCACGCAGCAACCCACTGAGCCACTGCTGCCATGGGGTGAGGACACCTCTAAGAGATGCACATCACTCGACGGGCACAATCATCCTAGGACAGCCACACCTCCAGGCATGCTTGACTGCTCAATTTGACTCGACCCAATGATATAAAGGGGAGAAAAGATACTAATAGATTTTGACTGAGATGCACCACTTAATCCTTTTTTCCCCATCAGTAAGCTCTGTTGCTTTCCTTTCCTAGCAGGCATTATGTAAATTGAGAGTCCCCTGAAGTGATATTTGCAACTGCAGGATCATACAAGAAAGGGCACAATGCTCCTTTGCCAATACAACCCCCTGCCCCTACTATTCTTTTTCAAATAATACCATACTCATGGTAAGTACTAAAAATATGTACTCTACCATTCAAGCACTTAATGTTCTTAAATGCCACTTTGTTCAGGGGAAATAGTCTTTGTTAAACATGAAACTCACTGGGAACAAAATTTATGTTTCAATCTGATTTACTATATATTTTTATATATATATATATGTATGTACATTTATATTTTTCCCAGCTGATTACATCAGCTAAATCTCTCTGTAAAATGCCATGCAGCTAAAGCAAATACTTAAGGGAGGCTGTTGATAACTTATTGACGATGTTGGGTATCATCAAGTGCTGACTTATGTCTGAACTTTATAGGCACTTCCTGGGGCTTGAATGATGCACAGTGAAAGGGTCAGCAGGAAAAGAAAAAAGCTTGTATCACAGTGCTATCAGTGTATGTGCTGTGATCACTACAAATAAATGCGTTAGCCAATTTAGTTGAAGTAGTAACGTATCAAATTAGGTGACAGGACACTGAAGCCCTAAGTTTTCCATGGCAGAGAGAAACAAACATCCTCAGAAGCCAAGGCTGGCTTAGATAAACATCCCTCTAGGGCACCTGACAGTAGTTAAAGCTCATTTAAACTTCAACCACTGGCTGTCTCCCTGCTATAAAAAAGGCGTGATTTTCAGTGGCAATTACAATGACCCTCACCAAGAGAGAGACATTTAGAATCTACACAAGGATCCACTTTCCTATACCCTGAGCTTTATTTCTTTTTGCAGTGTTGAAAGCCACACCAAACACCCATGTTTTATTCAGAAGGATTCTTCTTCCAAAGACAGAATTCATTTTTGTTTCATAACGCTCATGCTGGTATTATATTGCCATAAATTATTTGGGATTAGTAAAGTGTGGATCACAGTGCCTGGACACCTTCATAGGGGGTGTCTGCTCTGCACTGTTATTTGATTCTCAACAGCGTTGTTCTCATTTTATTAAAAAATATTCATTGTAGCTTCTAATTTATACAGAGTCCCAGGTGATCTACTGAATATTCCCCCCATTTTCTGGTAGCTGCATTTGTATTTGCTGTATGATTTTGGGCAAGTGCAGGACTCACAGTCCTACTGAAGTTAATGGGTATTGTTCTGATGTCCTCCTAGGAACCTCAGGTATCAGGTGATACATCAAATATTTAGTTTCCCTCTTTCATTGCCATATCCTGCAATCTCACCCATTTCTCACCTCATCTTCCCCCACAATAAATTTGCTCATTGACATAAATGACTGTTTTGCTTGAGTACAACTTCAGTGTTTGGCCCTTAGCTTCTAAAAGAGCAGCAGTGATGCCCAGAGTAGATGTAATACTCAGGTGCTTCCTCAGCTTATCTGAGACATAAGTACAGAAAGAGTTTGACTGTGTGACTCATAACTAAAGCTGTGTTTAAGGAAGGAAGGACAGAGGGAGGTCTGTCCAGCACAATCAAGAAGAAAATCTGCAGAATCATCATCATAACCATCCTGCAAACTTACATTTCTCACTAATCCCATCTGGCCTGATCCAAAGGCCATCAGATTTTGGACTTGGACCAATATGCAGACGCCTTCATCCAAATCCCATGTAGAATAAAATGTTGGCTCTCTTTATTGGCAGAGGATTTAGCAATAGGAAGAAGTTCAGTCCAAACCCCTTCTCCACGTGTGGCTGTTCCAAGAGCTCCTAACTCACAAGGGCTCAACCTTGACCCTACATCTCTCTGGCTTCTACTGTAGGATCATCAGGCTTTCCATCAGCACAACTCTAATAAGTTACTCACAGGAGTACGTCACTGAGTAGCTGAAGCAAGATGTTAAAAAACAGGATCTCCTCTCTGCTTTGATAGCCAGCTATTAACTAATTGGCGTGGCAGTACTGGGAAGGTTGTAGGTGGTTCTGTAACCCATCATGCCAAAATGTGAAGAGCAGATAATTTTTATTTCATTATGCTCTTGTTCTGCACAGTCTTCAATATTGTCAGAGTACTGTATGAACTTTAACCAATTAATGAAACATGAACTGCTTATTAGGTGACCCAAAAGGTCTCTCCCCTGCAATCTGTGAATAACAAATCAAAATCAGCGTGGAGCTGGTAAATGCATATGCATGAAATCTTTTAAGACATCATGGCTAAACCAGCTAATAATAAACCTCACAGCATTCTTGAGAAAGCAAAAAAGGAAGGGAAAAGAAGCCAGCAAAAATAAAAGACTCCTCGGCAAAACACTGCCTAGGCAAGTTAGCATCAGCTAAACAATCAATAGGTCACCATTATGTATGATATTTACATCTGATCTACATTACTGCATTGCTCTGCTGAAGTGTCCAACAAGGCTCATATCAGCTAGCACTTCCTTCATTAAAATCTGCCTTCATATAAAATTCACCTTGATTTATGAGTTTGCATTCAGTGCTGTACATTTGAATGTAACACTACCAAATTTTCTACTGTGTTCACCTGCTGGTTGGAGAGAAGAGATATTTCCAGATGAAAACAAACTAAAGACGGTTGCAGAAGGCTTATTATTATCAAAGAATTGAAAATAATAGACTTGTGCATATGCTCAGCCTTCTGCTACCATCATGTCACTGTGTATTATCATTTTCTGCTACTGAAAAGTAGTCCACACATCATGTATTTCCTTAATCATGGATTTATTACCTCTTTCACAGACACACATGAACATACAATGATTCTTTTGCTTTACCTAAGAAAAGTTGGGGGTAGTTTTCTTGGCATCTGCTGGATAGAAACTTAATTGGGTTTAGAATCTGGAATTTCAGGTGTTTCCACTTTCTTTCATACATACACATTTGAAATTCAGATGGGCCCGTATCCAAGCTCAGTCCAACCCTCGTTTTTCTGAAGGTGAATTTTAGCTTCTCTGTCATTTGACTGTTAACTGTGCAGCATCACAATAAAACCACATGTGCTCCTTGAAGGCATGAAAAACTCCCTCCTGACCCTTAGAAAAATCCGCCAGTTATTCCTATATATAAAGCTGGCTAATAACAAGTTCTGCAAGTAATTACACAGCACAGAGCACACACAGCCTTCCTCTTAGTGCACTAACGCTATGTTCTTCAAGGGAACACTGAGGAGTGGCAAATTTGTAGTATTAAATGAGACATTTTCAGGCAAGAGTTTAAGAAAGGAAGGACAATAGAGAAGATAAACATAAGGAAATATTCAACAGGAATAGAGAAAAGGGGCTTCGCTTGATAAACGGATTTTGCCCTTTCTGTAATCTCTTTGCCTCTTTCACCACACTGAAAGGGTATGACTTTGAGCTCTTCTTCACAAGCAGCCCCTTGCTCCTAAACATTTTGTTTTCGTCTGTCCCATGACTGCAGATTTATTCACTTGAACTCTTTCACTTCCTAACATTCTATAAATAAGCCCCATCTGGTTTATCTCTCCTTGTGTCCAAGTCCCTTCTCCCCTCAGCCTAACTCATACAGTCCCAGTTAGCTAATGCCTTCCTTTAAATAAACTAGACTTTTCAAAACTTGATCTAATGCCTAGGCTGTTTACATCCCTTGAAAAAAGACTAACAGCTGCTCACTGTTACTACACACTAGATAAGTATTCAGAGATGGATCCATCAAAGAGGTCAACTCCCTCCTGATGCTGCATTAACTGATCTGCTGCTATTTTAAACTTTGCTTAGCTTTCTTATTACTTCTACTCCACTACACCACTCGGCACAGATATACTGTATTTCATAATCCATTTACTCAATTGATCAATTGATCAAGATCGTTTTGTGAACAACTTCATCCTACTAAGTTTTAACCATTCTTCCGATTTTAGCATCATCTGATAACATATGATAGCACAATATAAGACATGAAGAAAATGATACCATAAAGTCAACCCTGTAACTACCTGCTTTTGGCCACAAAAATAAATTTGTCTCTTTTCTTCATTGTTTGCTGTGTAAGGAACAAGGGGATATTCTTGCTAACCTGTTTATTCCTGGAAGCTTTTCTCATCTGGGTCTTCCTATTGACTTTGCGACAACTACTGACACAACTGAGAGGATTACTCTCATAGTTTGAAGCTTCCAGGATCACGTCCTGGTTCTTTACCTGCCTTAATAATTTATTACCCAACCCATATATGCAGAGTGTGTAGAATAATACATCCTGTGAAACTTTGTTAAAAGCCTCTGAAAATCCCAATATGTCTGCTGCTTCCCTCCTATCTAGATCAATATTTATTTAATTTAAAAAAGGAATCCAATTTGCTTGACATGATTTACTTCCCACAAATCCATGCTGACTCACATTACGATGCTGCACCCTTATTAAACTGTATGCAACTGTAGCCTTATGCTGCTAGGAAATGTATTTTTGAGACTGCACTTATAGGCAGTAGGATCCTCTGTGGGCCTGCAATGCCCAACACAAGAAATTCAGTACATGCATCTTGCCAAACTGGTCTACTGTTTTCCAGCTCAAACTGTTTTCCTTTAAAACACCAAAATGACGTTGACTCTTTTTAAATTATTAGATGCAAGCTCTTAGTTCTGATGCATATTCACACTGCAAATCATGGCCACCTATCAGGAATCATCCTGTGCCCAGCATTATAAAATCTCTATGTGGAAACTGTCCCCAGCACCCAGGGCGTTTACAGTATGGCAACGGTTCCACCGTTGAGCTTATTGTTGGGTCTCAGTTAGAAGCCAGGCCAGATCAGCAGAAACAGACAATCAAAATGTCAGCAGCACATAGCTATACAAAGGAACAAGCAGCTGCAAGGTTTCCTTCTGCTTTGTGTTCATGTCCCAGATAATGCTCCAAACTATTCAAGTGACCCGAGGCAAGCTGTTCCTCCTGTGGTGAAATGAAGCCCCTTCACCCATCCCACTGCTCACTTCTATGATCTTGCACTTCACCCGGAGACTGATGCTCAAATACAACAATGTGCTATTGTCCCAGTGTATTGTCTCTTGTACCCTTAGTCCCATCTGCTCAGATGATGGGTGGTGCTCCCTTTAGCTAGCAGATACACCAACGAGAGTACACCATTTCAACACTCATCTTCTCCCAAGGCTTCAGCTCCCAGTTCTGCTGCTATCACAGATAACATGGCTGCCTGGGGTAAGTTCTGTCCAGTACTGATAGAGGAGGCAGAAGTCCCTCTTCTTTCTCATTCTGTCCAATTTGGCAGTTCCCAAACCACTTCCAGACTCTCACCCTACCCACCATACGCATTTTCCCAGCTATTTGTCTAATGAAGTTTCCATTTTTATTCTTCCTCCCCTCCATTTCCTCTTACCACGCACTAACAATGCACTGAACTGAGCTCCTACTGATTTCTTAGAGGACAATTTGTATACATACAATAGTCACAATGGGCTGGAGTATCTTGGTATGTACTTGCCAGACTGGCATTCCTCAGGACTGTGAAACAGAACAAAATCCCATTGCAGCAATGGGACCTTTTAACCCCTTTGTGACAGAATGGCTAAATGCTCCTTCAAACCCCGCATGTAATGCCAACAGCTGGGCATAGAAACACAAACCTATACACTTCCAACCATGACATAAATACAGAACTTGTTCAGGTAGTATCAAGCTGTTCGTGGTATTTCTCATCGAGTACCCTACCTTGAACTCCATAGGGGTGTACTTCTCGTTCTTGGGCGTTGTGTTGCCCTTGTAATGGAGATGGTTGGGAGTGGTTGGGTGGATAACGGTCGACTCCTGGGACTGCCTCTGACAGCGCTGGCAGTACACGTAAATCACAAACGTTAAGAGGCTAGAGCCGAAGAAACAGGAGACCCCAGTGGCAATCAGATGGATGAGACTAAAACCTGCAAGAGAAATGACAAGAGATACTATTTTTAAAGAATAGCCTTTTTCCCTCTCCCGACAAGACCACAGGTGCAAATCAGAGCTATGACATCTTGGGATCAACATTAATAAGCTGTTGAAGCCAGAGTCTTACGTTCTAACATAAACTGACATAATCTCCCTGCAAATCGGTCTCCCCACTGCAGCTCTGCCTTGTGCAGTTTAGCAGGTTCATGCATTGTTTTCTCAAAGCTCCCTCCCTGTCTCTCCTTTCTCCCCACTATTGATATTGAAACTAAACATTATGTTAAGCTGACAGCTAAAGAAATGAGCCATACAAACAACGCACATTAATGGATTCCAAAGCATGTGCGTGTCATGGAAATAAGGGATAAAAACACTCAGCGTTTCTCTGAAGGGGAAGGAAGGGAGGGGAAAGCCCTTTTTGTTGGCTGCCCAAAATGCCTATGGGACTGTGTGTGGAGTGGGGGAGATAAACATTCCTCCCCCGTGTAATCCAAGTGTGCTCAGCATTCTTGCTTATTCACGGGGTGGCATTGCCTTGGCCATGCCTGCACTACCTCTGAGGTGTATTTGTACCGCTAACAGCAAAACAGAGGTCCTCAGGGGAATGGGAAAGATAAGGTGGACAAAGGAAAGGGGGGGACTGCTTGAAAAAAACACTTCTTTGTTGGCTTTCTCCACAAACTGCAAAGATAGGAAGCCAGTTGCAGGCAGGTGCTGGCAGGGTAGCTACAGTGCAAATATTTTAAACAGAAAAGCTCTTGGTGTATAAAAGCCTCCTACAGAGATCTCTCCACGTGGGATTGCAGCAGCACCCTCCAAGCACAGCGCTGACCTCTGGAAGGAGCTGTAGTTGTGCATCCCACGCACCGGGAGGTACCAAACTCGCAACTCCGGCTGGTGGGGGAAGACAAAGTCAAACAATACTCCTCATTCCTCCCTCACCTCAGAGAGTCTCAAACCCCGTGGTAAAACCAACCATCAACAGACCTTCGCTGACAACAGAGCCAACAGTAGTGACCTTTAGTGCCACCAAGTTAATGAAGCAACTGGAGGAAATCTTGGGTGGCAAAACTTTATGACCGTCGCCTTTTGCTATGTGTAGGGGGGAATCTACAGAAACAGAACGAGTGATGATGACTCCAAATGTTACTGCCTTTCCTCTGCCTTTGCTCTGTCATCTTTCGCCCAGGAATGACAGGCGCCCTAGGGCCTGATGGGGGGACACCCCTGAGTGCTGCTGCCCCCCCAGGTCAGCTGTCCCAGGGGTCAGACATATCGGCTTTGTGGCAACTGCAGCGGTAAAATTCCTGTAATACTTAAGAAACCAATTCATTTGGACAGACTGCTGCGTTGACTTGACTGCGTGCAGAGAAATGGAAGGGACTACTTGGAGAGTGGCTTTAAATAAGGTTCATTCTTAGTCTGATCACGGTGTGCATTTTTTTTGGTGCCATCTTACATCTTAACTGATATGCTTTTCAAACAGAGAATTCTGACCATTAGTCTACAGCTCTCCTCTAATCTTTAGTTAAAAAATATCCTCCTGAGTTTAGAAGAACAAAACGGATAGAGTTCTACAGCAATGTGCTTCATTCATAATTACAGTAAGGAACATACAGAATTTATTAAGACTGATGAGCTACATTTATTTTTTAAACCACACTATAAAATTCTATTGCAAGATTACCACTTTCTATTGTGTTTTGGATGATGGTCCAAAAAAACAGCGGAAAGATGGTAATTTCCTACTAAATGTTACAAGACTTTTCCAAAAAGACATTTCTTTTCTAAAAACCTCTGCCTGCTTTACTTCACTCATGAGAGCTAAAAGACAGAATATGCAACTGTGCTCAGTAAGGCCACATGACACTGCCATATTCTCCTCCTGCCCAGCTTTGCTTATATTGCAGTGAATGCTTCATGTCACTGCTACATTAGCACGTCACTACAGTAAGAAAAACTTTCTAAAACATAAAGTTCTCTTACATTTCATTCTCACCTTTGAAAGACCCATCTGATTTTTCAGGTGACTTTTAGCCATATCTTAGGGGAAAAACAAATTATTTTTGTTTGCAGCATGTGAGTCCCCAGGGGCAAAGCTTTCTGGTTCACCATTTTGAAAATATAGATTTTCTGAGATGCATCAACAGCATTTCTATTGATTGGCTTCTTTGCCTAATATTGTAGAACGCTAAAGAATAAATAATATTAGCTACGGTAAAATGTAGATTGCAACAGCAGCAGATACAAAGGTGACAGTAAAAGAAGGAAATGTAGGTACAGGGCAATACGGTAGAGTGCAAGCCGTAGCAAGGAGTCCTGCAACTGAAGCAGATAGTTGCACCCTTTGAGGGAGGAGTGACGCAGAAAGCCGACTGTTACATTGCAGGTGCTGAAATCTTAATTCCATTGATTGCCCCACAGTCACAAACCAAGAGGTCACATTTCCATTCCACAGAACCATTGCCGTGATCTCCACAGGGAGAAGAGATTTTGGCAGTCTGCAGATCATCTAGATTTCAGGAAAGCAGGGATGTGATGCTAGCAGGAACTGACATGGTCGTTAGTGTGAAACTAGCACTTTGAAATATCGAAGGAACCTGCCATTTTCTTCAGTCTGCATTTTTATCATAGGGGCTCCTAGGGCAGTAGAAAAGTGACACTAATGACTGGATCTTTCCAAGTTACATGCAGAAAGGAGACACAACTTCTGTGAGAGGTAAGGACTTGAATGAAAGGAAGTGCTTGAAGGACAAGTATAAACCCTAATCTTGTCCTATATCAGCAAAGGATCTGCCTAAGAGACTCTGTTCACTGAAATTTTCACAGGTTATTTAAAAACACCTGCCTCCAAACAGCGGGAGGCTTACAGTGGTAGAATAAGGAATATTCCTTCCTTTCTCCTGAACCATTTACCCTGTGGGTAGAAAAAGACAACCAGTGTGCTCCCTGGTAATTAATGACCCTCAGTGGCCAACCCAAACCCCAAAATAAATAAAAATCTTGGAACTGACAAGTGGACATGCGATACATTCTTCCAGTCTGACTCAGACAGCAAGACTCCAGTGGTATTAAGGCTATCAGTGGGATATGAGCTGTATAGATTAATGGTTTAGTTGATACTGCACAGGGAGAAAAGGAGCCAGGTTAAGATAAAAATAAGATATATAGTTAGTGGTACCCTACCTCCACAGTTCGTGCTCTCATCAATGCTGGAGGCTGGCAGGATCACTAAAGAAAGAGAAGAAGATTGGAGAAAGTTGTCATTTTGCCATCACTTTACTTCTTTAAGTAATTAAACCCCCTGTGCTCCAGACACGAGAAGGCGCTCACGTGTTCTGCAGCAAGCCGAGAGTCTCTCTAAATTGAATGATAAGCTCAGAGTGTGAAACACATGCAACAAAACCTCTCCAAAGACCTGACAATTCCAGTACTGTTACCTGATCACTGTTTAGCTTCTTCAATTTAGGGGAAAGAAGATAGCTGAGAAAACCACGAAAAAGAATATCATTGCCTACAGACCTCGGATTTTTAAGTCAGGGTACTATAATCCGAAAAGGAACATGTGGAAAAGGGTTATTCAGTCTAGACTCATATCAAATATTTGCCTGAGATTCAATTTCCACAAAACACAAGGTAGAAGATGTTGATGACCATCTGTCCATCAACAGTGTCACAGTGTTACTCTCTTAGACCCTTGACTAATCTCCCCACTTCAGACACCAATTTTCTCCATCTGCCCCACCTTATTTCTTCACTCTTTTGGGATGCTTCTTTTGACACCTGAACTCAAGGACCTTCTGTTGCCCACGTCCATACTTAGAACACAGATAATTTTTATAACCCAGCCTGAGACGAACTGTGCAAAGTTAAAAGCTTAAATTCAGGTGAAGCAAAAATAGTTATTTATCACAGACCTAGATAAATCTGTTTTAAAGAAATGCTAAGCTATCTTAAAGGAATGCCAGTTACCCTGTCCCTGCCACAAGGGAGTTTATAACATTTGTTTGTTTGCTTGTATTTCTAGAAGCATCCAAACCCAATTTATACCCTATAACCCTAGCTTGACATTCTGGGCACAAGGTGCCGTCCTGAATTGGCCCACCCTCTCCCTCCTCAATGACACTGTACATACCAGGAATTTCATTATACAGGCAATCTTGGTACTGTGTGCTGTTTCCGATGCACTGAGAAGAGTCTGGGCTGTGTACCTCACAGTAACGGCTGCGGTACTGGATGCCTTCTTCATTACACAGGCTCCACTCTGACCACTCTGACCAGCCACCTGAAATCCAAGATCAGGAAAACACACATATCGTGTCACCAAGAAGGAAAAGAATCCCTTATAGATACCAAACTTCTCCCATGGTGAAGGCTGTCTAGATCCCGGCCTGGGCCTCTCTCACACATCTAATCCAGAGGCCTTTAGTGGACTTCATTTTCTCAGTACAAATAACAGTGCAAGCATCATACCCTACCCTAATTGCCAGGTTTTAGTTTTCTTAATACAGACTGAACCAACCCCTGGTGGAGCACTGCACAGCATGGAGTTGTCTTAAAAGCTCCTGTATCAGCTCTCTGGTTAGACATACAAGGAGCTGAAGGAGCTGGATGGGGCAATGTTGAACCAGGACCCCCAAGTTTTGGGTGGCCTCCCAGGGATACCTCAAGCAGCCAGCACAAGTTAGAGCAGTTACAGACTTTTGCTGAGGTTCCTAAGTGCAGGAGTCAGCCTGCACTGGATCAGAAATACACAAAGGTGGTTCAAAACCAGCACAGATCTAAACCCTGTTCTCTGAGTTGTAGTACATGCTCATCTGCCTGTGTAAGAAAAAGGAAGGATTGTCCTTTCAGCAACTGTAAAGATTGATGCTTCATGACTCCTTTTGTTTGTCTTGTAAGCTTCCACATTGAAGAATCAAGCTCCTGAATGGATCAGCCATTAATGAGATTTTGCCTGTCCAGCACCAGAATGCCAGAGGATGGGCTAGTGAAGAGGTAAAGAGAAAGGTGAGGGATTGCAGCTGAACACTGAGATGTCTCCGTTTTCCCCAGCTCAACAGATGTTTACTGAATGGACAGAAAAGCTTCTAACTGGTGGTGTTTCTGATTTATTTTTTAAACATTTTGCAGATGTGCCTTGCTCCCACCACCACCCAAGCCAACTGGAGCAGCGAGGAGAACTGGCTACCTTCACATGGGTGCGTGTTGCAAAGGGCCTCCTCGGTGTGCAGACCAATGCAGATATCCTCTCCACTAGATGGAGCTGGATTGGTGCAAGTCCTCGTGCGCTGGTAGTGTCCTCCTCCACAGGTTGCTGAGCAGTGAGACCAAGGAGTCCAGCAAGACCACGAGCCTTTCACTGAAGGGCATTGAAAAGCAAGGAGAGAGAGGTAGATGCCATTGGTCACCCCTTTCACTCTGACAAAGATGAAGACCCCCAGGATCTCACCTTCCAGACCCACCTTGCCCAGACTAGCTAGCGGTTTCTTGCGCCCCAGGACATTTGGGCCTGACAACAAGAACTTCATATCAAGAGAGGGTACAAATGTGCTGCACTCTGCAGATGCAGAATGAAGTCTATGCACAAAAAGACACTGCATCGTAAAGTGCCAAAATAGAAAGTATTCTTCCTGGCAGTCACTGAAATCTATTCTATTCTATCCTATTCTATTCTATACCTTTTTATAAAACAGCATTGTTATCATTATTCTATTGTCTCCTGATGCTTCATCTACAGCAACAGCAGATTAACTTAGGAAAAAAGTACAACCTAAGTGGAGCTTATATGGCACCTTTCTGTGGGGCCCCTGAGTTCTTTAATTCCAACCTGCAAGAAAAAGAAACTCAGAGGCTTTATTTATTGTCCCTGCTCATTGCGGGGGGGGCTGGACTAGATGAACTTTACAGGTCCTTATGATCTCAGCACAGCCCCATAACAGCTTAATAACAAAACTAGGGAGGGACTTAAGATATCTGATCCCCCCACCCCTTGTCAGGCTACTAGGCTGCCTGATTTGCAGGTCCACATGCCATTAATTCAGAAGATAATAACCTGATGACTTAGTGCAAGGTAAGCCCAGGATTTGTGTATACACATTGAGTAAGGCAGGGAAGGAGGTAGACACAGAGAAATAGTAATCATGCACTCAGAACAGATTGTAAAACATCATAGTGTCCAAGGGGAGAAAACAGCACAGAAGAAGGGCACAGACATTAGTGAAAAGCCACTGAGAGCTTCCAAAATAGTACTAATAGCTGTCTTTATAGTCCTAGAGTTATTTTATTTTTATAGGCCATAGAGTGCAATATTTGACACTCCTGCTATGCTCTTGCTGCACATTCTGATCATAGCTGCACTGGAATTTTATCTTTGTATTGAATTTTAGAATCATAATAATGCTATTATAATACAGCATTTTCAAGTGTAGGCCACAAACTATATTGCCAGAGGTAGATAATTGCTGGAACTGCAGAGGCAAGGTAATTTGTGTAAGATCACTTAAATTTAGTTTAGTTATTACAGAGCAAGGAAAAGGATAACTGACATAGAATACAGTAGTGAATGGTCTATTATTACTATTCTGGACCAGGAGTGCAACATAAACATGAGGACAAACTCGAAAACCAGGAAACCAGGCAAGAATACTCCCTGCTGGCTGTGCAGGAAATGGTAACTGATGTCAAGAGTAGATGCCCATCGCAAGAACAATACGTAAGCAGGAGAGGGGGAAGAAACAAGTGTTCACAAGAAGAACCGCCACATCAAGCATCTCTACACATTATTAAGCCACATTCATTAAGCCTGTCTCCTCATCAAGGTGCAGATGCACTGTGATGCCCTCAAACCTTCTTGAAGCAAAAAGACATACCACGATACTACTTCCTCTAGAGGATATGGCTGTGTTACCCTTCGAGCCAAGGTGAAACATAAGTCATAGCACTAAAGATCGCATACATGGGTCATTACAATAGCTTTAAAAAAAAATAAGGAAAAATCCCCCAAATTAAAAAAAAAAACAAAACCAAAGCAGCTTGGAAATACTGATTTTTTAAATTTTTTGTGGCTCTACCATTAAGATGGGGAGGAACACCTCTGAATTTCATGCAAGAAGATGATCATGGTTACCTGGGCAGGGATGTGGATTGCAGTCTTGGTACTCCGTTGCTGACCCCACGCAGGGCAAGCCACCATTTTTAGGTTCAGGGTTTGTGCATGTTCTCTTCCTGATCCTAAAGCCCAACTCACAGTCCCTGGAACAGGAAGACCAGGCCCCCCAAAAGGACCAGCCCCCATTGATAATCCGTGCAGAGGTCTTACCAGTCTTCAGGAGGTCATCAACAAGAGCTTCAAGGAAAACAAACAAGACACCACAAGATCACAAATTAATTAGTTGTTGGGCTTTTAAAAAGGGCTTCAGCTCATGAATAAAATCAGGACTTAGGTGCTCTGGGGAAGAGTTTCTATTGAAAGCCCTTAGCAAGAGTTTTGTTCACAAAAAGAAATCTGTACATACACAAACTGAATCTACTGATAACCTTGATAAATGAACTTTCTGGGCAGCAAATTGTGGCAGTGCCCTCAGGACATTGCCTTGCATCACAGCAATACTGAAGGGATTAACCCCAGAGGCAGCGCACAAGGGGACCTCCAGAGAGAAAGAAGAGTAAAGACACACTGTCCTGTAGAATGGCTCTTTTCTTCTCTACACCCTCATTATTTGCCATTTCTCTTTGGGCCTGTCTGGCAGTAGCCAGAACAAATCTATACGCTGCCATAAGCACAGAGCTCAGAACTATCTTGACTCTAAGTCACAGAGCTCTCTCCATCCCTGCCATTCTGCAGTGACACTAGTCGTACATGTCGAGACTTATGCAGACACAGTCAGGTTGTTCTTGTTCTGAGAGGATCACCCTTCCACCACCAAATCTAAGCTTGCCCAATGGTCCCCCAGAGCTGGCAAGACGTACAGTCAGTATCACACACTGCTGAGCCATCATTGGGGCAGAATCGACTCTCAGTTTTCTTCCTCCCAAACTGCAGCTCATGGGGATCAGAAAGCTGGGCACGACACGTGTAGCGGAAGCGCTGCTCCTGGCGGGCACCATTCTGTGTGATGTTGACAGGCATCCAAGGGGTCCAGGGTGTGTTCCTGCGCACCTCCGGGCAGCTCTCTGGGTTGCAGGTCTTATATTCCTGCCGAGAAGGAAAACCACTCTCTCCTTACTTCTTAAACAGCAGCAGCCTGACAGAGATTTATTTACTCTCCAGAAAATAAGGGGACACCCTCTGTATCTAAAACAACCTCTGTCCACGCTATCTGACCTCACAGACACAAGCCAGTGCTAGGCACAGCATAAAATGCGGTGCCTATGGAGGCAATGGTGGTGCATAGCTTCAGGTGGACCTCAAGGATGAACTATGCTTGCTATTTTTATGTCTCTCAGGTTTGTGGGTTTTTGCTGACTCAAAGTCATGTGGAGCTTTGAAAGCTTGGTACATTATGGGCAGGAGAATAATTCAGGCAATAGATAATATTAACAGCAAAACAGTTTTCTGCTGTGACCCTGAGATGCTGCTCTCAGGTCAGCCTAGAGGAGCCCCATGAGGATAACATGTTAGTAAGGTTTATTCCTTGAAAAGTTTATTGTTTTATTTTTAAGATAGGTTTAGATTATCTCTTTTTACAGCTATTTTTGTTTGGTTGGCTTTTTGAACTCTCTAGTGAAGGCTGTGAACCATTTGCCATCCTCTGTGTAGAGCATCCATTGCGTACAGACAACATTCTGGCTGGGTGGGGTGATTTGGGATCTTTACAATTCTCACCGCTAGTGGGAGGAATTCCAGTGACAAACACTGCATTCTTTTTTTAAAATAAATAAATAAATTGGTCTTTTCTGGCAGAGGGAAAGAAATGTAATGCTTCAGAACTTCATGATTCTAGAGTAAATGCCAAACAGCTTGTGAACATATGGGAGGTTCCAGATCAAATCTGCTTACACTGAAGGAAAACTCTCCACAAAACTGATTAAAACAGCTGCATGAAACAGCTGCCAGAAAAGGAAAAGGAAAATAAAGAGAGAAAATGGGTAGCCATTGCCTCACCGATGGATTAACCAGGTGTTTGACCTGTTGTTTATTCAGGTATGACAGTGAGACTCATTTCTGATGCGTGTAGGGCCTCCTTGACTCAATAGCATCATCCTCGGGAGTGGGACAGAAGAAAAAAAATGTATAGTGCTTTCAGGTAAAGGACTTGATACCTAAGCTTACAGAGGCCTAAGAAAGTCCTCTCTGTATACCAGTCTGTCCCTGCCTGTACACACACACACTGACCTCCCCCCTCCTCACACCAACACTGACTTCGGAAATCTGCCGCCTCTCTGCTTCCCAGTTCCTTTCAGCATCCTCTGCAGCTAAAGCTGAGGATAGCATTTTCTTCCAGCTTGAGAAATAAAACCAAGAAGGAGAGAGGAGTTAAATACCAAGTTCCTAGTTGCCAGATGTCAATGGGTGCCCCTTATGCAATGTCAATCAACAATACGTACCACAGCACAGCCTGGACACGTATTTCCATTTTCACAGGACCTCTGCCTTGAATGAATCCCTCCACCACAGTTCACACTACATTTATTCCAAGGACCCCATGAAGACCAAAAAATTGGTAACGGACATGGACTGTTCTCATTACAAAATCTGAAAGAAGAAAGCGCATTGCTCAAAAAAATACCCATGTCAGCACATTCGAGAGACAAAACGGCAACGGACGCAAGACTGCACACTCCATTTGGGTGCAACTCATGCATCCACAGAAAGCCAGCAGAAGACTGACACAACAGTCAGATTAGCAATATTCCTGTTCACAGCAGAGAAGTGTACCCTTTGTACAGAAGAGGGAGTGGTTAACCAGGCTGAGCTCAGTGACATAGTTAGAGTAAAAGGTCAAGAAAAGGTTTTTGAAAGGGCTCTAATCTCAAAACTTTTATGCACTGAATTCACGGAAGAGCTCATAAACTGAAACCCATGTGTCACAGAGACAGTGGATGGTAAATGCTTTCAATGGGATGACTAGTGGGAGGTCAACTCAACAGTGATCTGTCACTAACAGTAGGTGTTAAACACTCAGCAATCTCCTCTTCCCACGGTCTGGCCCTTACTGCCACTTGGACACTAAGAAACTAGTGTTTGCAAGTGGAGCTGAACTAGATGCTATGTGCACTCAAAAGCAGGCCCTAAATTAATGCTATTTCATGTTCCTTTTCCAAAAGGTAACTTTTGTTCAGCTTTTTAATCAATATCGTTCCCAAATTGAATCACACAGGACTGCAATTGACTCAGATGTAGTCTTTAAAACCCAAAAAGGATCATTGCGAATGCCGCAAATCAAACCAAACATTAAAATGTCCTGAATCAAGGAAGTTAAATGAATTGTCCTTTGTATTCTGAGAAACGCAGAGAGATCTGTCTTAAGTGACCACTCAAGAGACAAGCAACAGACTACTGCCAAGCGGAGGTGGCCTTTAATGAAATGTCAAGTCTGGAAACCAAACTGGGATGCCTTGAAGCATGTGTTTCATGCGAGGCTGGGCTTGAAGAACCATAATAAAGCATCTGGCTCTGTAGGCTCAAAAAGTATTGTCTTTTAGTGATTTTGTGTAAAATTTGTTTAGATTACAGGGGAAGAAAGACGTTTCTCTAATGCCAAGCCCTGTGATTGAAGCTATATTTTGTCTTGAACTTCTTTTGGTGCATCAGCACAATAACGGAGACTTAGGAATGGTGCAATTGGCAATGAACGCTGCACATATTCAACTGCCTCTTCAGGGACGGCTCAGAACAGTATAACTGTATCTATAAACTCTGCACTGTTAATAGCAGGCACAGCTTCTCCTTTCGTTGAAGAGGTTGACTCTCTGTGGGACAGGAATACTTGTCAAGGTCTGAAAAGTCCTTCCTGAGAGTGGAGGTAGCTCTGACATCTCTGATGTTCACAGGCTCATTGAAAGAGAGTGGCCATGCATGTGAGCAACCTCATCCCTCCCAGGCTCTTGAATTCCTTCTGCTTTGTGCATTCAGCCAAACAGTCTTAATCTGCATTCACGTAAGAGCCACCACTTCCAACTGCCAACTTTTAACCACAGAAGTGAACACACAGCATTGCGGACATCTCTTACCTTTCTTCCCTGCTCTGTCCAACGCAGACCCTGCCTCCATACCGTGGAGCAGGGTTGCTGCAGGATCGCTGGCGGACCTGAAAGCCTATCCCGCAGGAGGTGCTACATGGGGCCCAGGAAGACCAGGGTGTCCAAGCGCCATTTCTAACAAAGAGGGTGAGAGAGAACAGAGTATGGAGATGACCTAATGGTCTGCCCATGTCACACCGCGCTTAACAACAGAACACATATGGCACTGACAGGGGAATCAGGAGAAGAAATCATTCATTTAAACCAAGACTTTATATTAGTGGAGATGTAGAAAAGGGAGTTTCAAAAGTGCTTAGCATTGGCCTAACTTTCCTCCCATTGAAGTCTCTCAGAATTGGAAAGAGAATGAAGCCAATGCTGAATGATTTCGAAAATGCCTCCTAGGATTTGCTGGACAACAGTGTGGCTGCTGTAATTCTCACTGACTATTCCCCCATCATCTCCCCCATGTCTCATAACCCCGCTTTTCTGAGCCAATGGCTGATTCCAAAGTTGCATCTCCTGGACTCTTCTGCACAAAGAGTTCAGGTTTTGAGGCTCATGAATGCCAGCTGTGCCAAAGGATGTAAAAACCCTACCTGCTGCTAATTCAGGAGGTAGTGATGCTTTAAATCTCTCACAGCAATATTACTGCCAGCTCCCATGGTTTTATCACGAACCTCCTAATATTTGTGTTTTCCTAAAGCCTTCATCATTGAATCCTAACTGGAAATCTCAAATTTCATTAAAAATAACAACAATTGCTTCTAGCTTTCATGGCCGCCTGCAGACGTCACTGTAGTGTGACCTTAAATCTGTAGAAACCAGAGGCAATTTAGAGCTCAGAGGCAGGATTGAGTTTCATGGTTTAATGAGT
This sequence comes from Leptosomus discolor, assembly GCF_034619465.1. Classification (NCBI taxonomy): domain Eukaryota; kingdom Metazoa; phylum Chordata; class Aves; order Leptosomiformes; family Leptosomidae; genus Leptosomus; species Leptosomus discolor. The sequence goes on along the minus strand of NC_141395.1, from coordinate 13,016,265 downwards.
GATCACATCTCTGCTGAGCAGTAGTAACCTAGCCTGAAGCAAACGCGATGTAAAACCCCTTAGTTCACACCTCAGCAACAGAGGTGTCAGCAAATGCTCTGTGCCTCGCTCCCACGTCAGGCTGAGCACGTGCAGGCAGCCGGCTCCTGTGATGCTGCTGCCATGCAGTGACTCAACTGCATGCTTACACAGAAGCCAACATTTTCACCTTTAAAATCTTCCATTTATTAAAGCTCTCCTTCCTCTGATTTGGCAGCACTACTGAACCTTGGAGCAGGAGAAAGGGAACTGTATCTCATCTCTTCTGTACTGCAGGTTTCATTTCATATGGAGCCAGTGGCAATGCTCTGTCTTACAGAACTACCTAATCTTGACACTTCACTGCCTTAAGCCAAAAAAACTCATTTGTTTTAGTTTTTTTTGTTTTGGTTTGGTTTGGTTTTTTTTTTAATAAAGAAAAACCTTTCTAAAAAGTGTAGTTGAAAAACAACTCAGGTGCTCTCTGGTTCTTGAAAGCTAAGCTTGAAAACAGATGTTAATTTTCAAAGCACTTAGTGAACTAGTAACACTGCTGGCAAGAAATATTTTCTGGCATAGCACCAATCAGGGTAGAGGATGAAAGTTAAAGCCCACATTGCCCTTCACACTTTTGTATTTGTTATCAAGTCTTGCCTGTTCTTGGCAGCTTTATTTCAGAACCCTGTTAGAAGTTTCTCCCCTCCTCCCCTTGTTCTCTCATGCCTCTCCCTCCTTCCCTTCCCCTCTCCCACCCCAAACAAAGTCAAAGAACAAGAAACTCACTTATATAAAAATCCTACTATTCCATCTTCTTCTGCCATGTTTTAACCCACCTACTATCTCCCCACTCCTAACCCAAAAGAAATTATATGTAAAATCACAAAAGAAAAAGTCAAATGGAAGGTTGCTGTTAAAAAAAAAAAAAAGGCAAAGTAAATTTCTCAAAAAGCCAACAATTCTCAGCATCTATCTGTTTCAGGATTTTTAACAGAAATAAAGACACCTTCAATTTTCAGATCTCCAGCTTTCTAATAGAACCCATCTTTAAGCATCCTGCTCCCTCTTTGCAAAAAGAAATCTCAATGCCATATGAAGTCAATTAAAGGAAATTTGAGGGCTGAGGCGGATGTAGGATGACCAGATGTCCCTATTTTTCAAACCATGCTGTTTTCCTATGTCTTAAGATTGAATAATCTATTTTTCATCCCCTTCTTAGAAGCTGTTCCTGCCTCTTTTGCCATCAGAGCACTGCTGAGAAACCCATCTCGCTGGCATGCTTTCCATTTGCCACTGACATAAAAAGCCTGCCTGGGGAAGACTTCGCTCAGCCCACAGTGGCAGCACAGGGGCAGGAGTGACTGCATGACTTTTGGGCAGCACAGCCCACAACTGGAAGGAGAAACGACAATTAAAACAGCAGTATTGCTGAATTTTTGGTGCCAAGACCAGCACTGATCTCCAGGGATGAGTCAAGAGACAGATGTCCTTAATGGAATGAGTGTTTATGAAGAAGATCAAGTAGATTAAAACTATATTGACCCAATATTTACCAGAATATTGGCTGGCCCCACCCTGGTTAAGCAGTGCTTACACTATTGCATCTTCTTTCCTTGAGTCATGACATGATGTAGTCTGAGGGTGGTGAGGTAACATGGACAAAAACAACAGGCTATGTTTGGGCACCCGACTAGAGGACATTTAGCTTCCATACTGCTCAAGCACAAGCTTCAGGCTTCCCTGGAAAGGCAGCACTTCGACACAAGCTGAGCTACATGTGCTGTTTAAGTGCTGTCCCCGGCAGGCATGCTTCCTATGCGCTGCTCCCTGCCAGATGACGATCTGCTGCTTTCACCTAGCCAGCGTGCTGCAGACAGTTCACAGACTCGCAGAATAAGGTAAACAAGCCTTGCTCGGAGCTAGGCTAGGCCCTGTCTTTACAAGCGTTGCTCCAAAGGAGCTCTGCTTGCTTTTGGCAATGCAACCTTGGAATCCAAACTCTGAAAAATTATGAGCTTACTGGGTTTTTTTAGCTTGTTGCTGTTCAGCTGGCCAACAACTACCTCTGCCTTACCTCCTCTTGATGGGTCACTACTGACTGTACAGTTGAAGGAAACTGAGGCACGGCGTAGGGAAGGTTAACGTGTACGCTAATTTGGGGTGCTCATATTCCAAGAGCCCTGGCTGAAGGCCCTTCTCTCAGAGCCCTTGGGCTCCTTCATTTTTCACTGACTTCAAGCTGGACCTCACATCCCCCAGTTTGGCTGGGATACAACAACATGATCATAGAAACACAAGGAAGGATCTATGCTGTGGACAGGCGCAACTCTTGTTCCTGTCCTAAAAAGCACAAAGATGCTGAGGTACCTTGAGCAATTTGCGACCTCGATCCTGGCCCCTTCACAGCCACGACCTCCGCAGCGAGGACGAGGGCTGTCACATGAACGTGACCTACACATACAGGAGCCTATGCTGTCCCCATCCGAATGCTCACACAGTTGCCATGAGGACCAAGGCCCCAGTCTTCCATTTGTTGTCAGGTTTTTCACCTAATTTTAAAAGAAAAAAGGTGATTAATAGCAAGTTTACATTTCTGGAGACAGCCCCACAATAGAAATGCCAAACAAAGCTGCCTGGGGGATTAGGATGCAGCTTAGATGGGAGCTGTCTGTGCTTGCGAGCAGGATTCAAAACAGCGGGCTGTTTTCAGACAATGCCGCATCAATATTTACCCTCCAAATTCCACCCCACATACCTAACGTGTGCGCACAGGCACTCGAGCCAACCCAGCCAGCACCACACCAGGCGCAAGCATTCATTTGCCATGCCGCAAAACCACCGCGCGCCCTCGGCCCACACTGCACAGCTTCAGCCTTTCAAGCAACACAACGGCTGGTGCTGATTGTCCTCACTCCATTATGCTCCTGCCTCTGCGATGCTTGGGACTGTTCCTGCAGATATTTTCTGAGTTAGTGTTCATATAACCATAGTGACTAGCTGAGATTGGGGCCTCACTGAGTTTGGCCCTGTCCAAACATGCTGTAAGAACTGATGCCCTTTCTAAACAGAGCTGTAGCCTAACCGGCTAAGCTGGGTCAGGACAGAAAGTGAAGGAGATGGTGGTGACTAGAATTAACGCTGATGATCACACAGTGGGCTAAAGAGCAAGAATTCATCTCAATGCAATTTATAGACCAGACCATGACGCTATCTGTTTCCTCTGCCTTTTGCTTCATGCCTGTACAGCCCCAAACAGGTTGGGGCTTGAGCTTCCTGTGCAGTGTAATGAAGAAGTAAAAATATGGTAGTCCCAGCAGACCAAATGCATGAGAAAAAGAATTATTTCAGCCCAGGACTGAAGGTGAAGACCTTCCAGGAGACAGGGTGTCAGAGCTTGCTCCCCTGTGCCTTGTTTTAAGCAGTGCTGCTAGGTGAGCCCTAAGCCGAGGGCTGGGGGAGCAGGCTGCCAGGGCCCTCCCTGCCAAGGCTGACTTGAGAAGATGCTGCCTGCTCCTCTCGGGATTGCTCCCAGGCCACCACTGCTGTCTTGAGCCCACTCCACCACTCCAGCAAAATCTAGCAACTCCAGGACCATGCCTGGAAAGCTGCCCTAAACACCCCTGTCTAGGTACAGCTATTTCCTTGCCACAGCACAGCACCATGATGCACTGTCCCCCGGCGGCTCCCTCCATCCTCTCACCCCATGGCCCAAAGTGAAGGGCCTTGCAGGCGGGATGGCACAGATAGAAGCTGCCTGCAAGTGGCTCATCCCCGCTGGTGTCACCCATGGAGTGGTGGGATGCTCAGCAGCTTTGGTAAAACTGCTGGCAAAGGCAACACTGGACTTGGCCTCCATGTCACATGTAATGAAGGGTGAAGAAAGGAATAGGCTATGACCCTGGCGAACAGCCCTGGCCCCAAATCTGAGCCAGCTACCGCTGACAAACCCCACTGTGCCATGCTTCACTCAGCTCTGCAGTCAGCAGCATCAGTCCCCTGGGTTGCCCCCAGGGGGAAACAATTCCTTCTGCTTCACAGAGAATGAAACTGAGGCACAGAGAGGCTGCAAGCTGGCTTGGGAGCCACGCAGGGAGCCAACCACAGCCACGGGAGTAGTGCTTTCAAACATACATCTTCTGAAACACGCTGCTCTGTGCTTATTCTCCAAGTCTGGCACTATGTTAAACACTAACAATGCACCTCTGGTGGGCTGTCATCTTCCCCTGTCACCCATCTGCAGCAGCATCAAAAATATGCAGCAGTGGCATGGAAGTAATTTAGATCTGTTACTGCGCTTGTCAGGCTGCAGTCGGGGGGTTTCAAGCATCTGTTGTAAATCTTTGTTTGCAATAGATTATCAGGTCATCATAAAAATTTGCTCTGGGCTGCAGGTTACGAGGCAAGATGCCCAGAGAAGAGAACACTGAGTTGTTGTTGTTGAATTTGTTATTTTAAACATGCATGCACTCGAAAATCAACACAGTTGGGTTGCTAAATGTCAGGGAGGGGAAAAAATCAAAAGAACTACTTTTAGCTATTTAATACTAGATTTTTATCTCCTTTTTCCTCCTGCCTTACAAAAGTCATAATCCAAGTATTGGATCATTTCTGTTCATTTTTGAGCCAGAAAGCCTTGCTGATTCCAGCAGGGACTTCTGTTCAGAAATCAATGGTATGATATGGCCCGTGGCTTCAATTAAAAAAAAAAAAAAAAGCTGACAAATAATTATTGGCTCATAAGTGATCCTGGGAAGCAACCCAAAAATTAAACAAATAAGCAGCCATAACCAAAATGCTGAGATTTATAAACATGTCACGTTATGAGTGTGAGAAGTTTTTATACTTAAGAAATTACATGTGGATTATTATTCCATCTTTAATTGCATAAAAATATCTTCAAACGCACAAACTTGGGAAGCGGGATAAAAACCTACGTGCACTGATCTTTTCCAGGAATACCTTCACAAGGCACAATCTTTGTAGCCAACACAGCGCCCATCAGACAGAGAGGACATCTTTAAAAACACATGTGATCAAAGGCTCTTCTCTCATCTGACAATATTATCAATTCCAGAGTTCTCACGTTTTATAAACTGCCATACTCCCACCAAAGGCACCACCTTTTCATTTCTTGCTTGTACCATCTAAAGGCTCAAGTGCAGGATCTAAAAATTCAGACTGACCATTCCTACCTCCTGATACCAGGGTATTTGCAATGTTTATTCTGATACTACAGATAAGGCTAGAAGCATTCCTTGTTCTTCATCTATGATTCCTCTTAGGATTCAGATGTCAACTGCTTGTAACTTTGCCAAGCTTTAATTATTTCAGCTAGAAGTTTTGATGTTGGCTGCTTGATAGAAACTGAAAATTCTTGCAAAGTTTCAGTCAAAATATTTCAACCATTTCTAAAATCAAATCTAGCGAAAAAGAATGCCCATAAGTAGCAATGTTTTCCTTGAAACAAGCTCGTGTTCAGAGCAAGGGCTGAACTTTATGTCCTTGTAACCCCTTTTTGCAATTCCCATGAAAACCCACTCAAATCCGTCCTTGGGAGGTGGGGAGGAAAACTCTCAGTTTTCAGACACTTAGATTTCGATCCTGGCACTTGAAGACTTCTCTGTGCACTGGGCATGCTTCAGTGTGGGCCAGAGCAGGATCATCCTGGGCACTGAAGCTCTGAGCGGCTGAGCCCACACGAATTGAGAGCAGGGTACAAGTCTGCTAGACACCCTGAAAAAAGAGTGGGGAGACTAGCACTGATTAGCAAGAAAATGGGGTAGCATAAAGCAGATGTCAGATGACTGAGATAAGGGTTTGCTGGACACACGGAATGGGACTGGGATGAAAACCTTTGAGGAAGGGCATCATTTGGCTTGGGATAAGGAGGACTGCACATTTTACCAGGAATACTCAGTTTTCCTGACTTGCCACGCACCATCAACAGTGACCCCATGAGCTTGGCTAACGGAGTTTGTTAGCCAGATCTAAAGTTCCTTTCCTGCTGGTCGCTCATGTTGGCATCAGTAAGACATTATAAAGTAGATACGGCTTTTTTCGGTTTTCCTAAAACCAAAAAGCACCTCACTCCCTTCTCCCAAGCCTAAAAAAGAAACAGCATGCAACCACGTATTCAGAACTCCCTGACAGGACACATGCACATACAGGTAAAAGAAGAGCAGCATGTGTAATTTGTGTCCTATCATTTCTTAACATTAAAATGCTTAACACTACAACCTTAGCAATGAACCTTGAGGAGGTTCTTGGTGTTACCTGGTAATAACATATATTAACCATCGCCCAAGGTACTATGTTAACACTGTATGATTAACCCCCTATCTAAGGTCCCTTAATATTAAAGCTGGAGAATGCAAATCTGTGGTACAATGTAGCGCTGTACAAAGATGTTCAGACTAGCTCTGAACAAGCATGTTTGCACAAGAACAGCAGTCAAGTTGTGTTAGTGTTGTGGTTGACTCACACAAATGTCTGGCCTTTGTAGGATATAATTCAATAATATGCCAGTTCTGGCTTTAAAAGTTGCTGCATGCCAGTCTCTTAGCTGTGCCAGGACATCTGTTTGTGGGATAGGCTGCAGAAGAACTCACTAACATTATCTGGGTTAGGAAAAGTTTATTTGGGAGGGGTGCTTTTAATCTACGCCATGTCACACTTGAGTGTGATCTCACATACAGCTGTACCAGCACAGCTGAGCGCCTGGTGCTCAGCCCAGAAAAGTGGGATGAGAAAAGCCAGGACTTCCTAAGACAGTAACTCATCTAATGAAACTCCCAGATAGATCTTTTTCAGCATGAAATTTGGTGTTGGGTCACTGCATTCCCCTACCTTTCCAGTGGTCATTTGCACATGCTGTCCTAGACTCTTGCCTCTGTTGACCATGACCTTTATGCTGCACTGAACACAAGGAAATGCTTGAATATTGTTGATGTAGGTGCTTAAATGAGCCATCTCACTCCATGCCAGTGATGAATTCATTCCAGCGAGGGGCAGAGGAGAAAGAAAAAGAAAGCACTTGGCATGTGGATTTTAAACAGCTTGGCAGCCCGTCAGTCGAAGAGCACAAGGCTGATGTATGCGCCAGAATAAGAGCACCTACATGGAAAATAATCTACAATGGAAATGCTAAAACAAATGTAAAACTAGCACCACAAAGCTAGCCAAAGCTTCTGAATATGCTGCACTGGATTTTTATGACCTTGAAACAATGATCTGGAGTAGTCTTCCCTAGTGTGCACCACAGCAGACATGTTCAAACTAGAGGATTAACACCTCACACACCTATCAACAGACACAGGCATTAAGCAGGACGAGATAACAGCATGGGCAATCAAGAAGCACTGCATCCCAGTTCAACACAGAAGGGTTATAAACACACAAGCCTCTGAATCCAGCAGTGAAAAACTTAAGCCTGCCAAGCTGAGGATGGATTGAAGTAATGACTAATATTTCCCAGGAAAATATCTGAGAAGTAAGGAAGATAAGAGGAATAAACATCCTAGCATCTCCAGACAGAAATAGCATACTGAAGATAAAACCCATACAGTCCTCTCTCCCTATCTACTGGACTTAGCAGTATTAACATGCTAATTGACGTTAGATAGTAACAATGGATATTAATGAGAATTCCACCCACCCCCAATTTATTTAACAACACTGGGCTTCTCCCCCAGACACCTTGCAGGTACGGTTCAAGCACTAGGAATTAAATTTGGCCAGATGGCTTCTGGGGATCACAGCCAGGAACTGAATATTGTCGTCAGAGGAGGGTGAGTAGGTGGGTGGGAAGGGAGCTGGAGAGCCAACTCAAACCGATTCAAGCAAAGACACTCTTTTTTTTAACTGCTGCATCTGATGGAGATCAGGGCAAGGAAAGAAGATCATCTCCTTGCAATATCACGCAGATTCGGTCTTTGATCTGCTAAAGTGAGGTTAGAACACAACACACTCTTTCTCATACTCCCTCTCTTGGTTACACTCTCCCCTTCCCTTGTGTTCTCTAGCACATACTGTGTTTTTGTTCCCTCTGCAAACCATCCGTGCTGCTCCCTAGATGCCTCTTCCTGCCAGTGCAACACTTTTTCGCCAGTATTGTCTCCTGGGCCCAGCTCAGGGACCCCAGAGGAAAACGACCCAAATGCTGCCCAAGGATGCTGTAGTCAGCTATTCCGATTTCCCCACCCTGCAGGGAAGCCAAGGAAATGGTGCAGACAGTGGATCAGCCCCGCGAAAGCTCAAGTTTCAACTGGGGCTTACGTGGTTCTCAGCAGTAACCCAACAGCATGATCCAGTCTTCTTCATTCATGTCATGGGTGGGCATAAGGAGGACTGAATGCTTCCTTTGGGATCCCTCTTTTGGAGCAAGCAAATACATTTGCAGTCTCTGTGTTCTAAGCAAGAGGCTGTGCACAGGTATTAGTGCGAGCCACTGGGCCTGCCGCGCTCTCCTAACAGCCAGTCCTCATCAGGCTGCCACACACTCACTTTCCCTCTCCCTCCTACACATATGTAGACACTCACACACCAGTATATATATAAAATATTCCCACTCCTTCCACTTACTGGGCACTCAGTAATATTTTGAGTCCACAGGCTCATGTTGGAGCTGTCCTCAATGGTGGTGCATCGCTTCTGCTTGTTATCCCAGCCGCAGTAGGGGTCTCTGGCTCCTAGACATTCCCTGCATGTGCAAAGAGAAAAGATTAAAGCTCTTTAAGACTGTCTAGCTCTAAAGACATGTATTCAAGTATAGTGCTTGTATATGACAGCTGTCAACTGCACCGAGGCTCAGCAGAAGAAACAATTTCTTCTAAGCAGAGGTTTACCTGCTTGGAAGGGGAGAATGGCTGAATAGAAGGGTGATAGGACACAAAGCAAATATCACTCATAGAAGCTGTAGATTAAAAATCAGTTCACTCCTCTCCAAGGCCTAGGGAAAGAAAATGACTTTACAAATTTTAGTCAAAGAACACTTGTCATTGAGATATCTTTGTGCCCACATGTAATCACTCAGCAGGCCAAATCTCACACAAAGCAACCTCTGTGAGTATGTTTTCTGACACTGTGTCCATCCAAAGGGGTTAGACAAGCAGAATTAGCCAATGGACTAGTAATAAAGGCTTTCTATTAGTCTTGGCCTTTGCTGGAACAATGGTTTCATTTATAATCCCAACATCAAGATGTCAGTTTGGAAAAGTCACAGCAGAACATTATTTCTAAGCTTTTGGGTGCTTTGAACACTGTCGTATTCATTTTCCTCCTCAATCCATATTTACAGGCTAAGTGTGTGTTCCCAAACATGTGAGCTGCTAAAGAAAAATAACTAGGGTTACTACTGCCACTAAACAGAGCTGGTCAGTCACAGAATTAGTCTGTATTGATAAAATTCATCTGTATTGGTTGTCCCCATGAGTTGCTTTCAAACTGTTAGTTTTCATTAAGAAAATATAACAGGAGAAGTCACATCATGCATGTATTACTGAAAGACAAAGAAGAGAGGACTAAACCTAAAACCATTATTTTTTTATTCCAATGATCCATTCTCTTCTATCACACAAAAGGCTGATAAGATCTTTCCAAAAGTCCAAAATGATTTGAAAACTGCCTATTAGACAGCAGCAAGGGACCGAGGGGAAAAATTCAGTTCAAGAAGCTAAACAGGAAGAATAATAAAATTTATTCTAAGGGTAGTATGATAAATGAAACATTAAAAAAAAAAAAAATCAAATGCAATGAGATGTGAACTGTTCCCTCCCAGAAATCTCTGAAATCCTATTAGCCTGTAATCAGCCGCAAATGAAAAAGCAAGTCCCTTAAGCACAGCTGAAAACACTCTTATCAGTCTGTAGTGACTCCACAGTGATCTGCCCCAAAACAAACCCTTGATTGTTTTGCTGTCTGGTACCCATAGATATATACACACAGACACACGTGCACATATTTATATTTCAATTATGAGTTTCCATCTTGCTCCTACATGGCAGCTCCCACATTTCCTCTGCTAAAGATTACACACACAGAGTTGTAAGAAACATAACTTCATCTTTCATGCTTTAGGAAGGTAGTTACAATGACTGTCCCTACTACCTTTTTCTTTCAGCTGCTTCAGCACACCCAAGGAAAAGGCCAAGATGATTTTGTCTGAGCCCCAAGCAACAGAACATCAAATATTTGCCTTGGGATCCCCAGTCCAAGGACACAGAAGGGACATGTGCTGCTTTGCTCATTGTTCTGGCTAAGGACCCCCATCTTGCTGTTTTGGCAACCCACACCACCCTCACCCATGAAGTGGCGCCACCACCGTGTCCAGAGCTGCCTTTGCCATCAAGGGCAGCACCCAGTTAATCATGGAGCAGACACTGGAGCATCCACCCACCCTCTGGGCAACTCAGCATTTCAGGAGGAAACCGGGCAGCTTCTAGAGAGAAGAATAAGAACAAGAGAAGCAACGGGGGAATTAAAAAAAAAAAAAAAAGCGCCCCTGCATTTAGTTCAAGAGCCTTTTGGTCAGGCTGTCAGAGCCTGACACCACATACATGCTATTGTTCCAACTGCATGAAGCCATTTCGCTGGGCACCCAGCGAGCTGAGAGAGGTCATTGTAATTCATAACAGGGAAGGCTGTTGTGAGCATCACCCTATTATGATACACATTTTCTCTGAATTTAATTTATAGGAAAACATGTGCTGCATAAATTCAGGAAATAATCTCCATATGTTCTACGCTGCAGCCCTCAGCCACTCCGCAGGCTGCAATATATCCCGGTTAGGCACTGACCACTTTGTTGGCACTATCATAATGTATGTCATGTAGCTAATGTGTTGCTCTTGGCTGAGAGCGGTGAGCTACAGATCCCTAACGGAGCACTCAATGAATCACAGCCTGCGGTCCCCTGCCGCCACCACTGACCCCCAGCTGACATGCCATCGGTAACCGAGCTGCAGAGCCACCCAAAGACCATGATGCTGGGTGCCAGGAAAAACCCGCTGCAGTCCTTGCTGGCGGGGAGCTACGGCCATCCCGTGCTGTGCCGTCCCTCCGCTCTGCATCCTGGGTGTAATGAATTCCTACCCAGCCTGGGCTCCGCTGGGTTGTCAAAACATGCACTCTGTAATTTAACAACCATCAAAGCCCAGGACTTCTCCCCGTCTGATGTAGGCCCTCAAAACATTTGAAGTCTAAAAACAAAATAGCTATGCTGTCTGCCTCGCTTCAGGATTCAGAGCCCACTCATCTGCCTCAACTTTGGTGAGAAACCTATTATACCAACTGACAATGATAAACTTAAGGGTGAGGAGGATCATATTTACTTACACACAATTTCCTCCATTTTTTTCCCTTTTGTAAGCAGGAAAAGCATTACAACATGCATTACTGCAAGAGAACAATATTTCTGGCAAATACTTTAAGTGAACACTTCAAAATCCACTCTAATATATATCTATACAGTATCTTTACCATATATATCCCTATTTATGTCATTAAAAGATAAAACCACACCAGCAAACACACACCAAAAGACAAATATATGCATGCATACATGCACGAACAGATCAAAATGTCTCAGAAATATGCTGTCATTCTTAGTAGATCAGGCACCACAGTGTGGAAAATGTAAAGATATCACGGCATTTCCCTGTGCTCAGAACACAAAACAAATTGAAATGTTTACGTGTAAATACCATTTCATATTATGATACCACTGAAAAGCCTCACACAGGCTGCGGGACCCGAAGTCTCCCAGGGCAGTATGTAAATACTGTGAAATAAGATACAAAAGAGTTTACATTTTATAGAAATTCTGATGTTTCAAAGGCAATGGGACTTCTGCCACTGGCTCAGTGGGGCCAGATTTCATACCATACATACAGGGAACACCACACTTAGGTCTCCTCAGTGGCAGGCTGGGAATGCCTCAAGGAACTAAAAACACACTATCGTCTCCCATCATAATTCACGCGGGTAGAGGGAACCCATTATCCCAGAAGACTACCAGAGCATAGCAGGTTAACACTGGCTATATTAATGCTAATGACTTAGTTAATGAAATCTCACAAAGTGGGATGCTGGTGGAAGGAAGATGGTGATGATACCACATGGTCCATGCCCCCAGTTCCCCTCTGGCCATCTATGAACCGTAGTGCATTCGGTGAGTACTCAAGAGAATACCTCTTGATGGATATCCAAGAAGTTGGATTTATTATGACAGGGCATTACTATCAATAGTGATTCACTTTAATTCATTGCCTTGCAATAAATGTCTTATCTGAGGCATAAAGGCATACACTGAAAACACTCAATTGAAAAACAATTCTATTTGCATCTCCTGTTCAAGCTATTTTTTTCTCCAGTTCCTTATTCTCACTTACCAAGGACATTTGCATGAAAATAGGATCTTACTCATAAGAGCTCACCTGCTGCCTGCTGTTCGGGAGCTGTAAGCCTCCCTGTTGTTGTCTGTTGCAACCATTTCTACAGCAGCGATCTGGGATAACACAAAGGATTAACAGCCTGCAAGTGGGGTGCTATCCACAGCCCTCTGAAGTCAATGGAAACTCTTACCTATGACTCAAAAGAGTTTTTGTGGGGCCTTTGAAACCTGGTGCTGCTGAGCCTTCACTAATAGCACATGCTATAGAAAGGCTTCTGCTTCCAAGATGCTGGTCTTGCCCCACATCTCCTTTTTTTGTAATAGCCTGAATGACGTCTTCTTTCAGAATCTTCATTAAAGCTTAAACATCTGTAGTTCAAAAGTTTTTCATTCCCACTTTAATTTGCTTTGGGTCTAGATAACTTCATCTTTTGGTCATTTTCCCCTGAGAGTTAAAACTTTAGACTGTGTAATAAATGGATCATCAAATCAATAGAACCAGACTCAAGAGATTAGGCTTCAAAAGAGCAGAGGAAAGAAAGAATTACTAGAGCTTCTTCTCATTCTTACTACCAGACAGAAGACACATAAACCCGCCATTTTGTACCAAAAGCCACAAAACAGTCATCCAGAACGTTCACACTGAAGGACTCTGCTCTCTCATCTGCCAGGATGCTCTCCTAGTTTTCATTCCCTCTCTTTTAATTTACCTCTTTCTCACTCCTTTTTGATGACTAAAAGCAAATGGTGGCAGAATGACAGGACATGATGACCTGCAGAGGCAGAGCTCACAAAACCCCGCCAGTGTGCCAGGAGAGGGTTCTGCATTTTTGCTGATGAGTCTGGAACCTGCAGTGAATGCCACGTTCGCCAGGGAGACACGATAACTGCCACAGCACCTAGTCCTTTAAACCCCCGTGGGCATCACCAGTTAGTTCATTAGAGGCACAGGGATAGCAGTGCTCTCAACTGATGCGGTGCAAACATTTATAAACCTGATCCTGCAAGGCACTGAGCAACACTCATCTGTGCTCAGCATCTCAGCAGCACGGGCAGCACAGGAGTTCACCTTGCTCTTTTGGGGAATAAGACCTCAGAATTTCACACTGGTCTGTTGCATCCTTCGAGCAGTTAACTCCGAGGGAACGGCCCTTTGCAAGCAATAAGGGGGTTTTGGCTCTGTCTGTTAGATGCAAACATGAGGCTGTGTTTGGCAGACGGGCACTTCCTGACAAGGTTAGCTTACTGTCCCGTTGCTATCAACCTGTGGAAGGGATGAACTAAACAAATAATCATATTAGCTTCCAGCCAACCAAATCATAATTACTGACAACCTCAATAGCCTGTGCAAGGAAGAGCGGACTTCTGTTTTCCTTAAAGCCAGATGGCATGAAAGAGAAGAATAAGAATCAAAAGGATGTTCGTGGCTTAAGAAAATAAGATTAGAAAGGGAAAAAAAGCACCAGACCTTCAAACAATCCCTCTAATTTTGATACCTTTAAAAATACAAACTGCAGAGATGAGTTAGTGATGTGTACAAATCCATTATCTTTCCCCACTGAGAAGAGAAGCCAAGTGGAACTGAGCTGCTTTAGTCAGATGCTGGTCAAGTAGCAGCTTCATTTCTCAGCTGGTGAATACAACATATTCCGTGCCAGATGCTACTGCCCTTTACTCAAGACGAGTAGCCACGTACTTTGTAAGCAATTACTGCGGGTATTTGTGGAACAGGGCACTACTTGGGAAGAGCACACTACAGAGCTCACAGGTACCACCACTTTGAGGGCCACAGTTGACGTTAATCTGGACAGACAAGGTTTGGTATTGTGGCATTTCATATTGGATGCAGAGGCAGAGAAGCTGAGGCGGGCGTGCGCCGTGTGCGTGTGTGATTTATTACCCACAGATGCTTAGCATCAGTGATTGCTGCTCTGCACATGATTTGTTTTGAATGCATAAATTAAAGCCATGGTGTAAAACGACCTCTAAAACGGAAGTCCATTTATGAGCCAAACACATGTAACTTATTTGAAAGAAGCAGTGCACAGACAGAGGATTTTCAGAGGCAGTTTCACTTCATTTTCCTTTCCACGTCAGGGACTTTGGCCTGCAAGTTTTCACCCCCTGCCCTACCATTTTCAATATCACTTTAATCAACTGTGGTTTATAGATTACAGCCTCACACAATCTACACAACAAACTATTCCACTTCTTACTTTCTGACTTCCCATTCCATCATCTTTTAGCAACAGTGACTTCTTTATTGGATAAGTGTTTATTTTTATCTTTAAAGCCGTGAAATAAAATAACATTGCATTTATTCAAACATGAAGATTAATGCCAACCTGAGAAAAATTCTGATTAAATCTGGATTTATGTTTATATCAGTAAAGCAGGTTATTAAAAAAAATGAGTAAGTGTTCCTCCACAAACACTAGTAGAAACTCTTGTCACTGTGCCAAACAAAACCGACCTCTAATAAAAACAAAAGTACAGAGGGCCTCTGACTACCAGTGATGGGATCAGTCATCCACAAGAAAACTTGGATACTATTAACGTCCTAATGAAAGGAATTGCCAGAAGGAATTCCTGAACGCAGGGCATGTTTGCCTGGATTTTGAAGCACAACCATTTCCTAGCCTCTGCAGGCTTTTGAGCCTTAAGAAAACATGCCCCCCAGGGCTGCCATATGGAAAGAGGCAGAGGGGACTAGACACCCTTTTGGAAAGGCAGCTTGGGCAAATCAGTGCACTCAAGTGTTATTCCCTGTCTCTGCCCTGTGTCAGTCAGTGTCTGGAGGTGGCTGTCAGATGAAAATGTGCTCTGCTCCTGCATTTCTGCTCTGTGGCTGCAGATCTGAGAGTTCTGTGTGAACACAGAAAATTCCTGTAGTCTGGCGGTGTAGATGGATACAGGAAAAAGGGTGGTTTAGGCAAGAGAATATCCACTGCGAGGAACACAGGCAGGTGCTTTATGTAGCCTCTGCAAGATCCTGATGATATCAGAACACAATTTATGCTAAAATGGGAACTTCGAAAGGAAAGAAAACTGCAAAGGCAGAGAACTTAGAAATGTGAGTGATGATAAAGAAACCTGAAAACAGCCTACAGTTGTCATCCAGGCTGCACGAAGTAATCCATATTCAAGCAGCTCCTTTGTGAAAGTTGGATTTTGTTAAGCTCTGGGTAATTATTTTCTGCTCAACAAGATGTAGATTCAACTAGACAGAGTCTTTGTAGATTAATGTATGTTGGAAAAGGCAAATAAATATTAGACCACTTACTAACACATCTCTTGTCCAATGTAGGTCTATTTTAACATTGCATAAGGGGCAAAATGGTCCTGCCAACATATTCTCCATTGCGTTTTCCCATGTAGTTACAAAAACACCATCAAACAATGTCCATTCCACTATTTAACAAGAAACAACATCACTTAAATAAATGAATATTCTTGAAATCCTTTGCAGACTGGACTGTTCCCATAGATCTACAGTACTTAGGTATTTTGACATGTAAAAGACACCAGACAGTACAATATTATGTTTCTTTACAACCCATACATATTTTTTTTGTACTTAAATTTTAAGCTTAAACCAACAATAATAAATTTGCTCTGGCTCCAGATACTTCTTCCTCCCCAAACAGGTAAAATAGCACATCTCCTAATAAAAAGTTAATGATGCATCTGTGGCAATATATTCATTCAGTATTAACATTGGACACATTTGTGTTTTACACTGTAAATACTGACTGGAAGCTTGAGACACAAAGCAAACCAGCCATAGCAGCAGTAAGGCTGTAGACTCTTTGCATCAGGAGCCATGTGCTGTATATGACCGTTGCCCAGAATACGAATCTTATGACACAATACAATAGTAGCAAATTGCAAGAATTGACAGATCCAATGGATATCTGCCCTGAGGCTTGCTGGTAGCTTTAGTTATTAATCTTGTTTGTATAACAATAGCATCAATGTCACCCTAACATCACATATTCCAAGAAAACTACCTGCTTTCCTGTCAGTTGCCACTGTGTTGAAACTAATTTCACATAGCCCACCTAGCAGGCATCAGATGGTAACGACTTTTAGACATCATTGATCTGAGTTGGCCTAAAGCCAGCGTACTAGAGGCAAAAGGATCCATACACTAAACCGTTCCCAATCTTGCGAGCTAAGTCACATTGGCAGTACGCTTTAAAAATAAGGAGCAAACAAATGCCCTCGGCACGTTCCACCTCCCTGCTTTTTCCTCCCTCCTAGCAAATCAAAAGCCCCCCAAAACAAATTTGCAACCTAGTCATGATAGTAATGAGACAAAAGGCAGTGAGCCCTGAAATTAGCTGATTTTGTTTGTTTTTTTCTGAAGTGACCTTCATCTGTTTCAGCAGTTGTATAACTCTGGACTCTGGCTACTGCTAAATTTCCCTTCTGCCACAGTACCACTCTCCTGGGGCCATTTACATAGTTTGGAGTTAAAAGTGGGGGCCTAAAAGTATACAGGCAGCTTGAAATGAATGTAAAGCATGTCATTGGTTTGAGCATTTAATAGAAATGGGAAAAACTGTAATAATTCACCTGATTCAGAGCAGAGCCCCCTTCCACTCTTTCATCCTGTGTCCTCTCTTTTTCAGCGACGCAAACACCAGCAATCTCAGCACAGGCTTATTTCTCAAATTCAGCCTCTTGCTGGTTTCCCTACTGGCCTCACATTGCATTTCTCTCCTCACTGTTATTTGTGATTCCTTCATACTTAAATGCCATCTACAAAGTATGCTATTTTCTTTCTTCCATGCCATTAAAGATAATATCAAATAAGATGAAACTGAAAACCAATCTCTCTGGCATCTAACTGGAAACATGTTCCTGCTCACTACATCACCGCTTACCCTTGCCTTCTTTTTTTTTCCATTTCAGACACACACGGCCACATCCCTTTCCCAGACTGTTCAGATGAAGCTCTTCAACTGCTATCCTGAAATCCGTGTTTCTTAGACCTGTACCATCCCCTCAAATCTTAAAGGTCCATATCCTGCAAATAGTATGGATGCGCTTAACTTTACATATATACACAGCTACATTAAAGAAAATGGGAGTAATTGCCTGCTACAGCAGATGCAAATGTGTTTTCAAGACAGAGAAAATGGTATAATTTTGTACCTCTACTTAAAGAACCCAGATCCATTTAATCTACCAAACTTCATTCCTTCCAAGAGCTTTAGTGATCATGGTTCTGTTTGATGTCTTCATTCCTGTCAGTGGGAGTCTCGCTATTTACTTAAACGCTACCAGAATGCCAAACCAGATGTTTAGTGATTTATTCTGATGTATTATTGGATACTGTGGACGACAAAACATTGGGCTGAACACCCTCCTTGCTGCCTGTGAAGTCTTCCAAAGCTTTTCAGCATTAGTGGTGCTAGAATAGTTAGCTAATTCCCTCAATTTTGGAGAGATCATATCAGCGAAAGCAGATGGAAATCGATGATTAAACTTTATCACAACATTTTTGTAGGCTGTTACCTTTCCTTTTGCCTCTATTTTGAAAAGGATTTTCGATGTGCTGGATATTTTTTAAACTCTCTGGGAGAAGATTTTGAAAACAAAATCTGGGCCAGATTTTCAACAGCCTCAGCTCTGAAGGGGCTGGATTTTCAAGGTCTTTGATGAACAATCTGGCCATCAACATCAGATCTGCTGGATCCTGGGCTCCACTGAACAACAGTCTCTGCTTTGTTCCCTTCCCTACCTCTTTTAACATTTTCTCTCCCGCACTTTTCACCCAACAATAGTTCGTTGTTTGTCCTTTGAGGAACTATTGTCACTCTGATGTAGGGGTCAGAGGATTTCCAGCCCATATTCACTTCACTCTTTTCTCAAAACTGAGAAAATTTTAGCTCTTTTCCCAGACTGTATTATTCCTCCCATTAAGTTCCCCAACAGTTTCACTCCTGAAATCTGGTAATCCTGTAATTCTGGTTTTGCAGTCCTAAATTCAAGTGCTTCACTCCATTGTTACAGAGGATTTTGCAACATATAAGGAGTAAAAAAAAAAAAAAAAGAAGAAAATAACAGTAACCACCAAAGCAATCCTCCATGCAGTATCTCAACCCCCTTAAAGTGTAGCACGGACATGGTACAGGGACCATGCTGGGAGCTTCAGTTTTGCACTTTGGAAAGAGAAAGAGGGTGGAAAAGTCTCTGCTTCTTTACTGCAGCTGCTGACCCTCTTCTTCAAAAAACTCCCCAGAGCCATTTCAGGAGTTACTCACCTATATGTACTTAGTTGTCTGATCACTGGCCCAGACCTATTTAGAGGTGAATTGTGTTTCTCACACAGATCTCAAGTCAGCAAATAAGAATACTTGTCAGCTGAGTCATTTCTGCTAGCTTTGCATTAAGCACTATGGCCAGAGGGGATGTACAACAGAATTTAGGCCAAGTAGGAGGGCAAAAGCTCAGCATCACTCAACAGCAAACTCCCTATAACCCGGTCAAAAAAGCAGGCACAGATCAAATGAGACCATGTCATAGCTGCACACAAGAGGATCTGGCTGCCCCCACAGACTCGGAAGCAGGAGTATCTCCACTGCCATGAGGCTGACCTGAGGTGGAATTCATACAACCTGGTGGGACACCCACATGTGAGCACAGCACAACAGGGAGAGAGGACAGGCAAGCCAAACTCTTCTCAGAACCACACTGTACATGCTAAAATCTCAACCTGCATCACGCTAACTGCAAATTTTATGCAGAAAACTGCAGGGAGGAAGAGGAAAGAATTAATATCAACATGAAGTGCATTAAAATAAACTGCTCAGGACAGGGAGAGCAGAACAGGTGGGTATTCAAGGGACCCTCTGGTCTCATTCCCAAACGCATTTTATTTTCCTCACTTGAATGTGTAATCAAAAAATGGCTACAAAATCACTCCGAGGTCTGCCTCAGGGTTTCCGTGTGCTCAGAGGCCCACAGCCCTCATGCTGCAAAGGGGCAATACAAATACATCACAAAGTGTTCCCTGCAACAACCACCTTCATTTTCCTATCTGTTTGATTGCAATTCTCGAAAGCAACAACCTCACCCCACCCTTTGAAAAAATTACTAAACTACCCCTACAGATAGACCCCACCTGAAAATAATGGTCCAGATCTGAAGTCCTCACCTCTCTAAAATTCAGATTCAGGATTTTGTTCAGACACATTCTAGAGATATGGTGGTGTCAGTGATAAAGCTGCAGTGCTTCAATATCCCTCCCAAAAGCTTGGGGGCAACTCGAGGTAAAAATCCAAGCTCATTTGAAAATTACAGGGAGGTTACAAAGATTTCAAAGCCATGCAAAATCCAGCAGCAAGCACAGCCAAGCTTCCACCCAGCAAATCAGCTTTCAAAACACACTGCACGTTCAAAGGGCTTGTAGGTTTTGCCCGTGTTGGACATCTTCCTAATAGTCTCCAGCAAGACTGGGGAATGGCAGCACTGAAGCACAACAGGAAAACACAGGCACAAGGCAAGGTCCCTGCAGCCAAGTCCAGCTTGTAAATTTGGGCAGCTGACATTACAGATGTCTTCCCGCTGCCCTGTTGCTAAGACTGGGTGTTCTGAAAAGACAGATTGAGACAGGTCAGTGGGCACACACAAAACACTGCTCAGACACCTAGAAATATATTGGGTCAACGAACTACATCAAGACATGAGGCTGAGTTACTGGTCACCATTTAAGAGATTAAATCGGTGCCGTGTCAATAAACAAACAGTAAAGGAGATGGCAGAAATCCTTTTCCCTTTCCATCTCTTCCCTTTGCTGCTGCTTTTTCCTCTGTCCCATTTCTGAGGCTCAGTACCAAGCCCCAAGGTTTTAAAGCAGCACAGCAGCGAGGATTGCTTGAGGGGATCAATGCTAGGATCAATTTTCTCTGGATACAGGATCGCCTGTTCCAGGGAGAATGCAGGGTGAAGGCAAGAGCTCTATGTCAGCAATCACGAACCACATCAGCCCTCAGGGTGTAAAAGGCTGCAAAGTTTCCTGATAATATAAGGCAGAGCCAAAGAAAACAAACAATGTTGTGGTATTCCTCCCTGGGAGGCACAAATTCTCCATCACCTCCAAGCTTCCTGAGCTCCCATCAAAACGATTACATTATAAAAACTGCTGAAACCAGAGCTTTTCGGGGAGGCCAGTCAAGAACTCACAGCACGACGAAAAAGTAAGCAGGGGGTGTTGTAGGGGCAGGAGTCCTTCTTCCCATGGTGGCTGTATATTGGCATGTATTAAACATAGACACAACAATAAGCAATAAATCACAGGCCAGGAGAAGTGCCAGGTGGAATGCACCAGAGGAAATTAAAACATCCTTCTCGATACAGTTTGGTATTGAAAGAAATACAGAGGCCAAGTTGACTTATCACCTACACAGCCGGGATGTTACAAGGGGAAAAAGGGCTCCAACATTTGCAGCTGAAAAATTTGCAGTTAAATAATTTCCTACAAAAAAAAATGCAGCTTAAAGAGTAATAATAATATCACAAACATCCTTTTAAACAAATAAATAAATAATGGCCTTCCTTGGCTTTCCTAGGTTTTTTTCATTTTCTCCTCGTTTATTCAAATGCACAGTCCCTCCATAAGACCCAGGCATGGGGCAAAGGATCCACGATGTACACAAGTACACTAGCTGGCCAGCACCCTAATTCAGCAAATTCTTACCTCCCACAACGCCAAACATATGCAGCCGCCATGCTGTCAGGAGACCTTATCTCGTGTACTTTGGTATTGCCCAGTGGCTGGCTTAAACTGCCTAAAAGTATCATGAAAACTAGTCAATTGAGGCAGAGTTTGGTTCTCCATCCCCCCAAAGAGATGGACTGCTTCCTTATTTCACTGAAAAATGCCTCCAGAAAGTTTGTTTTAGAAAAAAAAGTGTTGGTACACAAGCTTCCCAGTAATTTCAGCCAGGACCCAGGACAATGCATAAAACTGAGGCTGCTTGTGGCGACCAGCAGGCAAGGGAATCTCTTTGAAGCCAAGTTTTTGTTTTGCTGGTGTAATCTTATACTAGCAGGGGACTGCGCTGCAGCCCTCATGTCCTAAATAGATGGTGCTCCTGTGAGGTACTCCCACCTGTCTGCCCTTCAGCCACTGCTGCTTTTTCCCTGCTTGTCCCTTTTTTAGGCAGTTGAGCAAAACTCCACCATTTGAGTTTTAATGGAACTGTGTGGTGGGTTTGACCCTGCTTGGATGTCAGGTGCCCACCAAAGCCATTCTATCACTCCTCATCCTCAACTGGACAGGAGAGAGAAAAATATAACAACAGGCTAGTGGGTCGAGATAAGGACAGGGAGATCACTCAGCATTTACCGTCATGGGCAAAGCAGACTCGACTTGGGAAAAAAATGCAATTTATTACTAGTCAACTCAGAGAGGAGTAATGCGAAATAAAACCAAATCTTGAAACATCTTTCCCCGAACCCTTCCCTCCCCCCTCAGGCTTAACTTTATTCCCAATTTCTCTCCCTCCTCCCCCCGAGCAGCAGAGGGGGACAGGGAATGGGGGCTGTGGCCAGTTCATCACACTTGTTTCTGCCGCTCCTTCCTCCTCAGGGGGAGGACTCCTCACACGCTTCCCCTGCTCCAATGTAGGGTCCCTCTCACGGCAGACAGTCCTCCATGACTTCTCCAGTGTGAGTCCTTCCCACGGGCTACAGTTCTTCATGAACTGCTCCAACGTGGGTCTCCTCCATGGGGTGGAGTCCTTCAGGAACCGACTGCTCCAGCATGGGCCCCCCTCACAGGGTCACTGGCAGCAAACCTGCTCCAGCGTGGGCTTCTCTCTCTCCCCGGGCCACAGGTCCTGCCAGGAGCCTGCTCCAGTGCAGGCTTTCCACGGGGTCACAGCTTCCTTCAGGCATCCAGCCACTCCAGCGTGGGGGCCCTCCACTGGGTGTAGGCAGTCATCTGCTCCACCGCCCATGGGCTGCAGGGGGACAGCCTGCCTCACCGTGGTCTTCATCACAGGCCGCAGGGGAATCGCTGCTCCGGCGCCTGGAGCACCTCCTGCCCCTCCTTCTTCACTGTCTGCTGAAATGTTTCTCTCACATGTTCTCGCTTCTCTCTCACTGCAATTACAGCTGCGCAATAAACCTTTCCCCCTCAAACACGTTACCACAGAGGCGCTACCACCATCACTGATTAGTTCGGCCTTGGCCAGCAGCAGGTCCGTCTTGGAGCTGTCTGGCATTGGCTGTATTGGACACAGGGGAAGCTTCTAGCGGCTTCTCACAGAAGCCACCTCTGTAGCCGCTCTGCTACCAAAACCTTGCCATGCAAACCCATTACAAAGTGTCATACAAAGCACTTAGGCAGGCTGAAACTGGGACACGATCTATAAATTACCAGAAAGCTGAACTCAAGATTAGGAAAAGAAAGAAAAGGAAGAACTCATTTCTTTCAAAAATGGATCATATATATGTATACACACATAAATATCCTCAAACTGAAACTCTCCAGGACAGCCTGAAGAGGACAGCTGTTATGTTCTACCTTTTTAAATCTCTGCTTTTAAGGTCTGAGGACAGGATGGAATTTTCCAGCTGTGCTTCTCTTTCTCTTACTAAACACTTTTGTGTCAGCCTAAGTAACTAAACCTTTATACATTAAACACTTTTGTGTCAAACTTGCAGTAATGACCAAGTCACATTTTCTGAAAGGGATAATTAAGAGGTTCACTGAAAATAGAAAGAGCTGGCATTTTTATATTTAGACAGACATGAATTTAGTACAAGCTGATACATAAACTCTACTTGTTGAAAATAAAATGATGGTGACATTTTCTATATCAGTTTTTTTGGCAAGAGAAAGGGACATCTTGCTGTAGGCCATTAAAGAGGGAATCCATTTAGATGTTGCTAACAATCCTTCCTCTTGTCTAGCACAGAGGACATCAGTTTCAGACAAAACTCTCATTAAGGAATGCAAGGCAAAAGCAAGAAAGGAGAAGGAAGAGTATTTTCAAGAGATGTAAACAAGCAATTACCCACAGAGAAGGCCACACTACACACTCAGGGAGATTATTTGAGCATATGTGTTAATCAGTTGGTATCACACTCTTTTACCTGCTTAAACAGAAGGATACCATTTGGATGCAAAAACATTCTACACATATTTTTGGGCGGAAAACTGCTCTGGATCCAGGGATAACAATTAAAAGAAATCTTTTTTCCAACTCCCTTTAAAAGGTACAATCAAAGCACAAAATCTATCCAGGTGTAAGAGGTGTCACACACAGTTGAGATGAGCTATTGGGTTCTAGAAGCAATAACAAGTTGCCATGCAGCCCAGCCCTGCCTCATCAGACATCTTAGAGGTGATTGCTCAGATAAGCCAGGAAAGGCTGGCTGCAACCCAAATTCAGAAACCTGCAGCCATACCGCCAATAAGAACCACCAGCAAAACACACGGAATTAATAAAAGCAACACTAGAATGTCAACACAAAAAAAAAATAGTAGTAAATATTGCAAGCCCTTCCTTGGTAAACATACAATTAATTTCTGATGAGGACTAATAATATTTACAAAAAAAAAATATTGCTCATTCTCATTGCTCCTGTCATGAATGTATCTATCAGGAGATACACTTTCAACAGTGTCTTTTGTCTTGTAGCAATGAAAAAAAGCCTTCTAACCTGAATCATACCAGAATATGTTTCCCTGGTGCTTTTCTTTTTAACCTGAAGTGGAATATATCAGAGCTGTAAATTTGCTTACCCTTCTGTTCTGTACATGGAGCATCTCTCCAGAGGAATTTTTAGCACTCCATTATTTAAGCCCACGAAGAGCGACCTGTCGCTGTGCAGGATTTGGAGACTCTTGATTGCTTCCCGTTGTCCGTCAGGGAGGATCTGCATTTCCTCTAAATAACAACTCCTGAGGCTCCTGTTAGTGGTAGAAAGGGCCTTCAAGATGGTGCCATACTCTAATAGAACAAGAAACAAGGCAGAAGTAAATCTTGGAGGCATTGACTTCATTTCGTACCTGCCTAAAGAGTGAAATATTAGTGTGATCTTTACACAGCTGCTTTAAACCTAGTTGTGGGTCACCTGCTGCCCATGGTAGAGAGTGCTCCAGCTACATGGTTACAATCCTCAGCAATTCTCAGACATTACAGACACGGCCCATGAGTGCGTTTTAATGGCAAACCAGAAAGATGTGAACCATCTGGAGAGTGAGTACCTGGAAATATTTCCCAGCTGGAGCACTGAGGCAGAAAAGAGTCTGGTCCTGTTACCAGTGAGTTATACAGCAAGGTGACCTGAGATAGCAGGGATCATTTCTGGTGCCTCGAGTCTGTATTTCTTTTGGTTTATGGAGCGGATCGGTGTGTTTTGACGCCATGACAAATGCCAACAGATGCAGTAGCCCTGCTGGCAATCTCAGAGGGCTCCATAATGACTGCATGGGTCACGGATCTAATTGATCCTCTTCCTGGAAGAAGCCACACTGCCAGCTTGACAAGGGGATGTTATGGCATGAGCAGTGCATGCAAAGAAACATATATGTTTGTATTCACAGTGCTTTTACCTAAACAATTTAAAGATTTGATGAACTGTGGGAGATTTATGCTGGGGAAAAGTGGGCAACCACACCATTTTCATTAAAACTCCAAAGAGGTCTGTCAGCCCTGATTGTTCCTGAAGCTTCATCTTTCTATCCTGGTAACTTCTGTATTGGTGTCAAAGCTCAGCAATTTACAGTGGCGGGGTTGGCTGCCATGCAAAGCTTCTCCTTCACTTAGGAGGGCCTGAAGTGTGGAACAAGACTGAGGCCCAAGTTTGGGCTTTGTTTGTCTCGGGACTGGGTTTGTGTACGGGGCTAACTCTGGGCACTGCTGTCTCTGCTGAAGCATTTCACTGGTTTAAATGTTTCAGGTCCAGCAGAGCTTACTCTTCAGTCACCACTAACTAGGGGCAGAAAGCAAAGACAAATAAGGAGGTAAGGTTATGGCAGTAGACCTTTCTACACATATGATACGAGGCAGAAAGTATCTCAGCTTTCTCTCAGGTTTAATAGCTGGGACTCCTCACTTAAAGTATCAAGACATCAAAATGGCAGAACCATGTTGTATTTCCATTTAAGTACAATCTTCTCATCTTAATCAATGTCCATGGAGGCTCCCACAGTGGGAATGTTACTAGAACACATCCAAGATAATCCCTTTTGAAGTAAGTGGTGGTAAAAGTTAGATAAATTATGACACAGTCCTGGAAGGTGGTAACATGAGAATGAGGCAATGACTCTGCATTGAGATGTGAGATTAAACTCACACTTACGGAGGCAATCCATCTCATTCTAAAGTCAAAGCTTCTGCAATAGAGGATAACAACATTATACCCATGAGGTTGGCCATATGCTCTGATTAATCAAACCATTTAATTTAACCTCTATCATTAGTATGAATATGGGCTAGGACAACCATTTATAACACCTTGTCCTTCTTCAGCATCTTTCATTTGTCCAAGGTATCTTGTGCTTTTCAGAAGAGGCAATGTGTCCTGGTAATTGCAGGACGGCAGTAGAAATCAAGAGACTAAATCATACACTTAATTCTACTACTGGCTCGCTATGCTACCACAAAAAAGCACTTGCCTCAGCTTCCCCATCTGCATTACATTTCAGTGCATGCCCATTCCCGAAAGCACTGAGAGTCATACACCAGTAAGCACACGGAAGTGCAAAGTAAGACATAATTAAAACCTGGGCAGGCCTGGAGGTTAAGTATATCTAAGTATATGTAAATATTGCTTATTTAGAGATGAGCATGGCATAGTGCAGAGACAACTTAGGTGCACAAAACCACAGAGCATTTCAGTGACCTCTGCTCTTCCCCACTGTTATGTGTTAGTCTGATTAATTGAAACATGTTTTTATAAGAGGGAGAAAAATGTATTGTTGTTTTTAAACACAATGTAGATTTATGGTCTTTTCACTTGGGATTCTGCCTCAAGTCCTCCATCCTGCTTTTCATTTACTCAAGCAAACTAACTTCCATGCAGTTCTGTGCCAAAATTATACTGAATGACAACTGTGTAATGATGTCACGACAGGGCTCCCAGGGCTACTAGGTCTATGAGCAAGTGGAGGGAACTTTGTTAAGCCCTGATGCTCTTACCTGTTCCAATATACATCACGTGGTAGAGAGTATCCTTCCCCTGAACAATATCAACCACCAGTTTGGAAAATCGAATGCTGTCCTGAGTCACGTACGGATCTACAGTCACTGGCTGCACAACATCATTCATCAGGAACAAGCGCTGCGCATCCTGCAGGACTCTCTCCGTCAGGTTCTCATTAGGGCCGTCATCACTCAGCGTCCCACACTAAACATGGAAGATTGAACTTCAGCACCTGCATTTTCTCCCCACTCCAGCAGCCCAAGACCAAACCCTGAAATTCTTCTGGAAACCCATGTCCTGTTGATTTCCTGGGGAGGTGGGTCTTTGTGAGGGTCACAGGATCAGACCTTTAGCCTGGTCATAGGTGCTTTGCCTAGCTTTGGCCTGTAGCCCACTCTTTCAAATCGTTTCTCCCAGCTGGTCCACTGACCAGTGATGTGGTGTTTCATTCTCTTGTGACAGCTGGGAGCCAGCATGCCAGAAGGGCAAAAGGCACTAACAAACCAAGGAAGAAAAGCAAGAATTAAAACTAGCTGTAGAAAGATTTAAAGCTAGCATTGGAGACAAAGTTTTTGTGGTGACAAATCCTTGAAGCATTTCAAATAATCTTCAGACTCAACCTGGCATCTCAGTCTGTACAATGCACAAAACCTGGAGGTTACGAAACCTGAAAAATGGGTTGGTTTTGCATCAAGTAACCCAACTCACCACACTGCTTTTCTATGATGTGCTCCCTTCTGAAAAGACTCCTCTGGTTTCATCTGAAGCAAGGCAGGTTAGCCACTAGTGCCCCCCTCCCCACACGCAGCTCTTCTGTCCTCAGAGCGAATGGCAGGTCAACCTGTGTCCATCCATTCTCTGGCACCAAGAGGTGCACTGAAATAGGACTCAATGCCCTTTCCCATCCAGAATGGGGGGGAGAAGAGAGCTCATCTTGTGTCTGTTAAACACCAGTGCAAGTCTTATCAGGTGGATAACGCATTTTAAGTCCCGAGTTTCTACCTCACACTGATCTCTAGAATCCAGCATTTTCAAAAGACAATGCAAGATTAAACTTTCCATGCAGTTTTGTGGTCCATACCAGTAGCCAGGGCTGGATCTTCGCTCTTCCCCACAATGTCACACATGGTGGGCAGAAGATTTATTACTCCAAAAGACAGCTGGGTGATTGGGTATTTATCTTGACCAAGGCCACAGGAGTCAGTGGTCCAACTAGAAATCCTGCCAACTTCCATACTCAGTCCATGCACAGTTTCTCACTAAGTGAAGCTCACACCTGAGTAATTTCATTAGAAAAAACCCCACAAATATCTTTTTCTTCATTTTGGGTCCTGGTGTTTGGGCTTTCCTTGGAAGGGAAGTTCGCATACTGCAAATTACAATGTCAATTTACAGCACTCCAGCTACAGTGTACAAATTTCCCACATGCATACTCTTGACATGCATCACAGCAACTCTTTGCAGTGTGGCTGCCTTTCTGAGGTGCACCATGCAGAAGTTCTCTTGTGAGCTAAAATGAGTTGACAGGAATTTAGCTCACATTTACACAATAAATACAGATCCTAATGGCTGGTGTACTAAGCTCTACAACATTTTGGAGCTTGTGTGAACTAGGCGAACAGGCTGATACTAATTCCCACCACCTATGAACATGGTCACTTTTTTTATCAACTTAAGCATCTTCCTGATTAGCCAGACTAAGAAAACATCAGTGGGTTTTTGATGTGTCCTCAGGTCGGTTTTACTGTTTCTTTTCTATTGCAATGGTCTTTTTTAGTTCATGACTCATTCCAAATTCTAAAGAGTTTTTAGATCTCTCTCTTCTGCTGTCTCCTATACTCCTTCTGGTTTACACCACTGTCTTGGCTTTGGGTGCTTTTTTCCCCACTCACTTTCCTTTCTAGAGTGTCACTGAAGGAGGAATCCCAGTGGCAGGAATGTCATTGTTGGTTTTGTTTTCTGTTCTCATCAAGTCACAGATAATCCTTTTGGGCTATTGGCAGCCCGTGTGCTGACACAGCATCCCTCTGGTTTGGTTTTATTTTGTTTTGTTCTAATTTCCTGATTATCTGCACTGCCCTGATCCTCTGTATCCTTCAGTATTTCTCCTTCCTCTCTGCAAGAAAAAGAAAAAAAATCTGGCATCCTTCCCTCATCTTCCCTTGTGAACACTGAGGCAAAAAAAATTAATTTAATTTTTTTGCAATATCTGCCTCTTCTGTCACTAAATTACCCTTGTCATCTCCTAAAGGCCCTTCACTGACCTCTTGTTCCTCCTGTACCTGAAAAACATCTTAATCTCTTCTTGCAATCTTCCTTTTGTCTGCCACATACCTCCTTTTCCTTTCCTTATTTTCCTCTGACCCTTTTCTTTCATCTTGCTGCTGCAATCTTTGCACTCCACATTTTATCTGATACTTTTCACTACATGGAAATGCTTTCCAAAGTCCTTTTCTATTCCTCCTGGGTTAGCTCAGCAAGGGACAGAAAGCTCTTGATTCTCAGTTAACCTTAATATTCCCTTTAAACTTTAAAAAAATCCCCAACAAACCCCACAACAAACACCACCACCCCCTCACCCCCCAAAAAAAACCAATCAAACAAACAAACAAAAAAAAAAAAAAAGGAGGGAAAAAAAAAAAAAAACCAACAAAAAACCCCCCCCACATTTTGGCCTGGATGGGCCTTCAGCCAAGCTTGCTTTCTTGGTTTTGAGTGTACCAAGCTTAGGGGGTGACCGAGAGCCCAAATCTGTCCCCCACCTTGTACAGGCAGAAGCCCTCACTTACGTCCATGAGGGAATTTAGGAGAAATCAGGTTCCTCAGCAGGAAGCCAAGCATGTCCCTGCCTGCAGCATGGAGCTGCCTCCCATCTGCTCTTGCTGTGATTTCAGGTGACTGCAGAGTCCTTTTTGGAAGGTCCCTGACATCACCAGCTTGAAGGCAGATGGCACTTGCAGGCAGCCTCAGCACCTTTGCCATATCAAAGGAGAGCCAGATTCACACAATTGGGCTGAAAGGATTCACCATGGGGAAGCAAGGACAGGAAGACAAGTCCACTCTCCCTAGGATTCCCCAGGTGGGAAGGGACTGAGCTGTATAATGGGCTCATGCTTCAGAAGACACAGGTTTGCTGTGGCTGTCACACACATACTCTGCACCTCACTGACTGAATCTGGGCAGGCATAAACAACTGAAGTTGTTCTATAATTTTCAAATTGGCCTTAACTGGTAATCCTGGAATGCTGCTCATTCATAAAACCAAAGATTTTTAAGGTGAGAAGGAACCGCTGTGACCATCTTCCTCTTTCCTCTTCTACCAGTTACTGCTGCAACACATCCATAACTTCTGGCTGAGCTACCATGTCTTTGAAAGACATCTGTCTTGCACTGAAACGCAGGTAGCCTTAGGGGCCCTATCAAGTGATGGAAAATTCATCACATCCTTGCACAGTCACAGTGTTTAATTACCTTTCTTGTTTAAAAACATAGGTTGTCTCTGTTCTAGTTTGAGTTTGTCCAGCTTCAGCTTTCAATCCTTCCTAGTTTCAGTGGGGACATGTCTTGGTGTCCCCTTGTGAGGATCACGTTCTTGGAGTTCACATCTCAGTGATGAGTGTAACAGAGATTTAAATTATTCATTATTATAAAAAATCTGAACATTCTTATTATCAGCAAAACCATTCAATTTTTGCCACAAATCACATGGTCTCAAGAACATGTGGCAAAGAGCTCCACAGACTAAAACACTCATAAATGTGGAGAAATGGAGAAATCTGCACCATGGGTCTACCTGGAAAAATGAGCCCCATACAAATCAACCCACTGGAGTGGCAGAATGTAAAAGGGACTGGAGTAAACTGAAGGGCAGCAGCAGTACCTGGAAATTGGGGATGGGATTTAACGTTGGCAGCCAGGCTGATCTTGGATTTTCTTGGTATCGGAAAGGGCCATTAAATGCCTGAGTAATGGCACTCAGATTGAAGGCACACACTGCTGAGGCAGCTATGCTGTTTCTGGAAAAGAGGAGAAAAAAATCAATTTAATAATTTGAACATTGACATTTTCATCACAACAAACGTCAAACTCCACTCAAATAAAATACATGTAAATTGCTAGGTAGATGTACATTGATACCAACCTCACAGGGAGTAAAAATAAATAAATAAATTGTAAAATGCAGATGGCTTGCATGACAATTTTGAGAATTAATTTTAAGCTTGGTTTTAAAACGTCTGTGATTTAAGAGCCATGGAAGCAGTTCTGACAAGAAAGGTGAATACAGTTTAATTTGCTTGGATTATTTGTGTCTGGTTTTATTTTTATTTTTTTTAACAACCCATTTATCTTTATTGATTACAAACAACCTAATTTTTAATCTTATGGTGTTTCTCAAGGTGAAACTCTGTTTCAACAGGGTCCTGAAATCTTCAGCCATAATATATATCCCTTAATATTATATATATATATATATATATATATAAAAAAATATATAAAAATACACACATGCATGCTCACACATGCAGGGGAAGGGAAAGAGTGACAGTGCAAAGATGCTGGTTGTTACAGCAGCCCAGCACGCAAAAAGGTCTTGCTAATACGTGAAAGCCTCTGTTTTCAATGATCACAGTTCACTCTGTGTTCCCAGCTGGGAACAGCATCTGTCTCGGGCAGACTGTTCACCACGCACGCACCAGCCAGGGGAGGCACGGCTGGGGAAATGCCACTGTCGGAAGGACTCTTGGGAAGGGAATTTGTGTTAGGAGTGCTCTGCTGCCCAGTCAGACTCGCATACAGATCAGTTGGCCGTCACTGTCCCATTTCAGTCATGGAGGACCAACTTCTGCAGGGTCCTGAGCAGGCTCAGCCCCTTTTGCCTCAGGAGGGTTGGAGGGCACTTCCCAGATGGTGAAGGCACCTCAGCGAAGCTGGCCCAAAGAGGGACATTTGCTAAGTGGTAACCTGAAATTAAAACCTGCTCCCAGATCTCCCCTTCCCCCCTGCCTCTTTTTTTTTTTTTTAAAGGAAAAGAACAACGTTTAGAGAAAAAGATGTCAGAATAAAACTAAAAATAGGGATAGCACAAGAGACTGACTCGTCATGGTGCCTTTTTAAATAACCCAATCCCTGCTGTATGTATCTTTCTGCTAATTAAAGTAATTTGAATTCTCTGAAAAGAACACATTTTTTTTACTAAACCAATAATTACACATTCTTGCACACACAAAAAAAAAGCGCCTTGCTCCACAATCCCAGGCTGGAAAGCAGAAGAACAGATTCTTTCACAGTGTATTTCTTCCAAGCAATACAACATCAGGAAGAACTTCTTGCTTTGTCTTCCTATTCTCTGCTCCTGCCCCTGCCCCTTCCATCTCTGGAGTGATGGAGCAGCTCACTTTGAACATGTCAAAGCAACGCTGGGCAAACCTTTCTCCATTTTTGTCTGAACACTGCTGACGCAGTGCATGCTCACAGACAGCAGCTCTTAAGACAAAGCTAATGATGGATGATAAGTAATGCCTTGAGGCTCACATGGGGGAAAAAAAAAAAAAAAGAATGAGAAAGAAAACTAAAAAGGAAAAGAAAGACTAAAACCCCACTAGTCTAACAAAAATACCTTTAAAAAAAAAGGGATATGTTTAGGGCTCTGCTAAGGACTCCACCATTTAGACCTTTCCCTTTGCTAGAGAGGAAGGAAAGAGGTTTTCCATTAAATCTGTGGCCCATCTTCCTTTCCATCTGTGGCCTAGCATATTTCCCATCCATCCCTAGCAAAAGTTTGATCCCAGTCTCAAGCCAGTGACATCAACTTGTGCAGCTGGCTCCTATGTTGTCTAGGTGTGAAGTGCAGCCTCCTTTATTCCCACCTCCTACTTCCTGTGATTAACTAGGTGGTTTAGAGAACAGGTTAAGTTCAAGGAGGTTTTAATATTGTCTCTATTACTCCCTAGAAAAATTTTAATAAAAACATCTTATATATTTCATCATCAGCTTCCCCAAAAAGCTTTCTTTCCCACAGATTCAGCTGGGTATAACAACATGAAATAATAAACCTGTATGTGGGAGTTACCACAACCACTAACACTGCTTTGTTATAAGATGACCCTAAATGCATTAGACATGAACCTTCCAAAATAAAAATACCTTTAAACAAATAGTCATAGTTTTGTGATGCATTGGTATTCTGCTATAAAGAAACTCAGACTGGAGCATGTATCAACCCTTTTTGGTATGCAGAGCTCATGCAGCATGATATAAGTCCCAGTGGAAGTTAAAAGAATAATTACCATTATTTCTCTAGTCAGATGACAAATTGGAACGTTTTCTCTTTGAACTCTCAAAAGAACACCGTGTTGTAGACCCAAAACGATACTTGATCTAACTTCAGCTATTATCAATAACTCATTTCTTCAATTACACAAATGTTACATATTATATTGTCCTCGGAAGATACAAGAGAGAACATACATCTGTAATGTATGAAGAGTGACTTAAGTGTAACCTAAAGTAGATGACTAACACTCATCACATCTCACGTTAAACCTGGGAGACCAGAGCTAGCCTATGTCTCCTCCCGTATAGCCTAAAAATTATACCAATTTGATAAATATAATACTGTTATTAATAATTTTCTCATTTCCAACTTCTGCTCTTGGCTGGGTGAATGGACAAATGGATAGATAAAATATTATCACTATGGGCATAGAAGTCCCTTCTGATTGCCAAATTAAAAAAGAAAGTGTCATCTCAAACGCCTAAAGCAGTAGCCAGGTTTCCTTTCCTTTTAATGTTCAGCAAGTTTGGCTAACATCCTCTGAATGTTTTTAGAGCATGACACATGCTCCTTTCAATCCCAGGACAGATTTTCCCCAAAGTCCAGAGTCAAGGTGCAGTGCTCAATCATGTTTATTTTTCCTAGTTGCTTCTCCACTAGCTCAGTTTTGGCTGATGTTGGCAATGGCAGTGTAGAAACAAAACATGGAAGATGGACAACAGTGGCCAAACACTTGCCTACTTCTTGGCATTTACAGAGTGGGAATAACGTTCAGGCTCTGTTGACTCTCATAGTGAAACTCCCAACAGTGCTTTAGCTTGAGAAGCTGGTGCTGACACTTTGTGACTTCAAGGGCTGAAGTTCAAGCCTTGTCACACCAGCAAGTCACACATTAGAACAGGAAGGCCTGTACTTCAGTGGGGCTTCACTTCTTTGGTTTGCTGTGAGCTTCTTGGGAACAGACCCTTATTCATACTGAACAGTACTCCATTGCACACAAAAACCTCAAAAAAGTTGGCTACCCAGCATAAGGAAGGCACTTTGAGTGTTTGTCCTGTGGAGCAACTAACTCAGATTTTCATTCTCTAGTTTAAACATCAGGATAACACCCCCCTGGAGAACATGTATTATTGAAACTCAATACCATGCAGACTGGTTATAGCTTGAAACTTATCATCCTAGCCTTGGGCTGCAGAGAAAAAGTTATTTGAGTTTTCCTGACTTAAAAATATACATTATGAGTTTTTTAATATATTTTTTAATTAACTCCTCTTCTCCTTTCTGCTTTCACAGCTACATTAAATCATTCCAATTACAAGTTTTTTCAATATCAAGCCAAGAAGAGGTGATTATGAAGTTTCAGAACTCATGCCTTCCCCTCAAGAGTTCCAATGCTGTTTTTGATTTGTGGACCTGAAACAGTCTATAGTGGAGGTACAGCCCCCCTTGGAAATGTCAAATGCTGTGTAGCCTGCATGACCTTGCTTCTATGAAGTGTTGTTCAACATCAATTTATGTTGATTTCAGTCTAGGCTGTTGTGATCCCATCTGCCTCATTCTCCTCCTTCCAGTCCTTCTCTCCCAAGCACACGTACATGTCCACGCCATGGGCCAGCCCCAGTGTTCACACAATTGGGTCAGATTGTCCAGGCAGTTTGCCTGGCTGAAAATTGTCTACCATCAGCCTGTAGCAGGGGCTAAACTATGACAGTCACTTTATTACACAACAACCCCTCCAACCAGGGAGGGGAATCAGGAAAAAGGAGAGCAGACTCACAAGGAAAAGTGAAACATTTAATGAAACACCACCAATACCAACAGAGATATAAGGAGTTATACTCAGCCAAATGAATATCCAAGTGATCACAATCAACTAGAGAGCAGTCCTCAGGAGAAGCCAGAGGGGGAACAGGAAGCCACAACCCCACAGGAGCTCCCTCTCCTCAGCAAACCTTCCCCCTGTATAATGACCACGACATGATGGGATGGGCTGCACCTGTAGCTCACTCAGGTCAGCTGCCCTGGCTGACTCAAACTGCTAATGGCCTGCCTAGCATGGCTGGGCTGGGATTCTGTCCCAGCCAAACCGAGACAAAAAGTCATTCTTAGACCAGCTCTCTGAACTACACAAGTAGCATTGCCACTACAAAAACTAAGAAACCTGTCCCAGCCCAGGTTTATATCAAACTAAGTTACCCTAGAGCTGCACAGTCACCTTATATGGACTCCAGGAATCTATGAACCATAGACTAAAAACATTGTCCTAAAGGCTATATTGCCATGATGGATGACACAGACCTATCTATTCCTTCATGTTAGCCAAAGCATCTTTCAAAAATGATTGCTCAGACTGTCTAAGAAATCGGGATATTGTCAGTCTCAGACTGCTGGGGATAGAAGGGCAGTAAAATCAGTGCAACTTACACATTAGTAGTGAAGACACCATAGATCAGATCTTGCTCAGGAAGGTAGAAAGTGCTTTGCAATTCATTATAATAGAAAGGGATTTCTCCAGCGCGGGAGCAGTTCAGCCTAGCCTTCATGAAAGTCGTCCATGTGTCCTCCAGCAAAAATCTCCCTCCAATATCATTTTTACAAACCCTTGCAACACGAGAATACACTGTTTTCCCACAGTCATGTTCTACCGCATTCTCACGGAAGAAGAAGTAGGTGAACAAGCCGATGTCGTAGGCAGCAATAAAGTTAGGCTCTGAAAAACAAACATTTGAAGAGATTTATACAGGTCAGAAATCAATCCGTGCTCACTGGCTTGCTCAATGCATTATGCCGCCAGCTCCCTTTACACAGGCTGTCAAAACTTGGACCACAGGGATTTGGAGTCAGCAGAGGACATAAAAACAGTACATGGGGATAATGATATATGGGGATACAGCCCTAGTTCCATTTTTTGGATCTTGGAAAAACCCCATTGTTTCCCCACTTTATTGGCAAAGCTGCTACTGATTTCAGTGAAAGCAGAGATCAACACTTTGCATATGCATGACTATTCTCTGTACCTACACTCATTTTACAACATAAAGCCTTCCCATTGCGTTCTTTCACCTATTCACTTCTGAAGTGCACCTTACGATGTGTTAAATATGCTGCGTGCATCCGCCCGATTCCCCAGACTGCTGCACTGAAACATTCAACCTACTCTGCCAGTGCAATCACATCTGGCTTTTATCACAAAGCCTTTCCAGTTCCTAGGCACAAAAGATTATCTTATGTCCGTAAAACAAAACCATGCCACAGACTGACAGTATTGAAGCAATTGCCTTAATTCTTTTTTCCTGGAATTATTGTTATTATTTTCACAAGAATTGAAAAGAACCTGAAATTGGTTTTGTAGTGAATATTTTAATTGGGTATTTAACAAAGCTTTAAAGTGTATGGTCTTTTATCCCAACAGTTTCTTTGGCAAAGGGAAAAGATTGGCCCATGAATAATATTTGACTAAGCAAAAAAAAAAACCAACCCTGTTGGTTTTATAGGCTGCTTTTACAATGTTCATTTCTGAGTAATGCTCAAAGGAAGAAGAAAAAATGAAACTACAGAATTCCTTTAATGCTGCAGCCCAGGAGTGAAAGGAGAACAGAGACATGGTGGAGGGAGAGGAAGGCAGGCTGCTGGCTGCTGCTGCTGCAAGGTAGGTTTGGAGGCAGATGATGGTACAGAGGAGGGTACTGCAAAGCATCTCCTGTCAAACTCTCTCCTTCAAACAAACAGTGAACCTTAAAGGGACCATTGTGATCACAAATCTGACCTTCTGTCTAACATGAACCAGAGAATTTCACCCTGTAATTCCACCATCAGATCCTGTAACTAACAGGTGAATTAGACAATATCTTTCGAAAGAGATCTGATCTTACTGGACAATGTCACATGGCTTTACACCCATCACTTTCTCTAGTCACTTCTCCAAATGACTAAAGACTGACCCAGCTGCAACCTGTACTTCTTTTTCCATTTGACATTATCTGCTTTCAGCTTCCAATCATAGGCTCTTGTCATGACTTGTTTGCTAGATTAAAGAACTTTATCCTGCCAGAAATCTTCTCTTGATGTAAGTACTTCCATATCATGAACAAAACACCTTTTATCTCTTTTTCAGAAAGATAAATAAATTGAGCTCCTTAAGTCTCTCATTGTAAGGCAGGCTTTCCAAGCTTCAAATCGCTCCATGGCTCTTCTCTGAATCATCTTCAAGTTTTATGTTTCTTGTTGAAAAGTGGCCAGAACAGGATGGAATTACTCCAATGTCACCAACGCTGCACAAGGTTACAAATCCAAAAGTCATGTTAGTTTTTCCAGTCACAGACTAGAAACTCAGCTTCTGTTTGTCTTTCCTTAAACTCCCCTGTTCCAATGTGGCTTTCTTCTGAATTCTTCATTCATGCAATGACAAGAGACATATATTTCTAATTTCATATGGGTTATGCTGCTTCTCGGTCCTACATTTACAGTCTTGCCTGATGACATCCTTCTGAAACTCCAGATTTCCATACTGACTTCAATACGCCTGCAGAAGCCTAGTTCACTCATCAGGCTCCAGAGAGTGCACAGTCCCACTGCTCATATCTTTGACTGAAAGGTCCTGAAATCCAATAGAAAGAGTCTGAGTATCTTGTCAACTTACCTTGGTCAAAGGAGAGAGGGGGAGTATTGGAGTCTCCATCACTACAGTTTGTTTAGACAAGATGTGCTTTGCCCCCATCAAAAACTGTGAACTCGGTGCAGGAATTACTGGTTGCAGTTCTATAGCTTGCTTGATGCAGGGTATTATCACACTGGGGTAACGGCTGCTTTTAATAACTATAAATCCATAACAGCATGGGTTCACATGGAACATAATGTGCTGTGAAATTTCTCATTTTCAGACTGATCTTGCACTGACAGCAACCATCTTCAGCTGAGTCAGTGGAAGTAGAGGATGCTTAACACTGTGCAGAATTGGGTCAACAATATGATGCTTTCAGTTGGTTTTGATCTTCAAATCTTTGAGTGATTTCTTGTTAAAATGATGTATTTGGTCATCTTGCATGACAGAGATCCATATACATGTTAAGTAGCCTGTGTGATCCACTTTCTATATTCTAAATCAACTTCTCTGAAGTACTTCCAGGCTATTTTTAAACGTCTTCTAAGCTGCATCGATTACTGCACAGGAAGCCCTTCCCCACCGTAACTACGGATCTCAACATGAAAACAGATGGAAAGATTTACAAGCCTGTCAATCTGACTTTAATACACCTCGTGCTCAGATATGACCCACATGACTTTACCATTGAGCCATTTGGAGTTGTATTGTGCTGTCCTAAGTGGGGGAACATTTCCAAGGCTGCGGTAAATAGCAGGATCCCGTCCAGAGAAATCGATTACAGTTGCAGCATAGAGTTCTCCTCGTGATGTAATCACAGCTGTCGAGTTATGCCGAGGGTCGTAGGGACACCGAGCCACTCCATTAATTCTGTCAATGATTTTGCTAAGATTTCCTACCTGTATTTAAAAGGAGAGAGGAGAGAATTTAAAGAGCATCTGGCCTTGTTACTGGTATAGAGAGTTCAGTTTGCCCACAAGTACCTAAAAGCAAAACCCTGATTTTAAACAAACAAGCAGCTATAAGAATGTAAGGTCAGCGATGACTGTAAATTGATCTTTATATCCATCGTTTGCCAATGAAGAAGAATGTCATGTCAGTGATGACTGTAAATTGATCTTTACACCCATCATTTGCCAATGTAAGAAGTTGTGTCTGAGCCTCACTGATCCTATTGCTTTGTGAGGATAATTCCCCAGCCAATAAAGCCTGTAGGCTCCAACCCACTCATTGTAATCAGGTGCTCCTGCTGCTAGCACAGGTTTCCCATCTTCCACAGACACCTCCTGAATGCATATTGGCATTAAAACCCACAAAAATAAACATTGCTCTGGACCTGTTCCTGCCTCCCTTGAAGCCAAAGGGAGTTTTGCTGTTTATTTTAAGGAAACATTCAAGTATTCAGATCAGGAGGTACTCACAGCTAAGCTTGTCTATATTCCCCATTGTCAGCAGCATACCTAAGGTTTACATGAGCAGCACTTTGTCCAGATCCAGCTCACCCATAAGGCTTTTGCTTCCCACTTGCAGATAAACCCAGTGTCCCAAAGCAGCCCAAAAGAACCCAAAGATGAAAACCAAATTAATTTTAGATCAGCTACATTTGGAACATGTTCTCTGCAGCCATGATGCCCTGCCAAATGACTGGCCTCCCCAAAGCATGTATCCAGCCCTCTCCATCACTGTAAAAGAGGCAAAACAGACCTGTCGACTGGAACACACTGGCGAAAAGGCATTGGTACCACAGGTAAAAACCTTCTTGCCATAAACAATCAGCACTCGGACATAGTTCTGGCACTCTTCCTATAGGAACACAAGACAGAGACAAAGGATTTTTGAAAAGGAGATGGTGGGGGTTTTTTATTACATTAAACAAAATTACCTATATTGCAGCTGGAATACATCTTCCTTAGCTCTAACTCAGGCCGAGGTTTACCGCATCAAGCAGTGCACAGCTGTAGGGAGCTAGTGGTCTAAGTGAGCAAGGCCAATTTGCTGGTTATTTCTCTAATCATAGCCCTGCACAGTCCCTGGATAGGATGTTATCCATCAGGTTGACTCAGTATTAGCTACACAAGTGCCTCTTTCTGTGCTGTGCTTAGATTGGAGAAGGATTCCTCCCTCTTTTCATGACGATACTTCTGACCTATTTTTCCCAGTAATGCCGCAGCTTTGAAAACATTACCCAGACATAAACTCCAGTGAAGGACAGCGGGTCCATCTGCACTATAATTCACACCAGTGCCAGCAGGAAAACAGCAGGAACTTCTCTTTAATAGACCAGGCTAGTCAGGAGAATCTCGTGCTTGAACAGGCTGTTACTTCCTGCCTTCCACAAGGATTGTGTGCTCAGGATTTTCCATGGTAGAAGCAGATTGTCTTTCAGGCCAGGCCAGTGAGAAATAGCAAATCCCCTCTTCTCAGCTGCATGACCACTTGCTGGTACAAATAGATAACTTCCTTCACATGCCAGTCCCCAAAGGTGTGGGGCTCCTGTCATCCTATGTTGGGGTAGAGGTGGCAGCACAAGGATGCAGGGGTTTTTTTCAGCGAATCTCCTTCATGTTGTGGAGAGAATCATAGAATCATTAGGTTGGAATAGACCTTCGAGATCATCAAGTCCAACCATTGACCTAATACCACCATGCCCCGAAGTGTCACATCTACACGTTTTTGGAACACCTCCAGGGATAGTGACTCCACCACTTCCCTGGGCAGCCCATTCCAATGCTTGACCACTCTTTAGGTAAAGAAACTTTTCCTAATGTCCAATCTAAACCTCCCCTGCCACAACTTGAAGCCATTTCCTTTTGTCCTATCACTTCTTACTTGGGAGAAGAGACTGACCCCCACCTCACTACAACCTCCTTTCAGGTAGTTGTAGAGAGCCATAAGGTCTCCCCTCAGCCTTCTCTTCTCCAGACTAAACCACCCCAGTTCCCTCACCCACTCGTCACAAGACCTGTTCTCTGGACCCTTCACCAGCTTTGCTGCCCTTCTCTGGACACGCTCCAGCACCTCAATGTCCTTCTTGTAGTGAGGGGCCCAAAACTGCACACAGCACTCAAGCTGTGGTCTCACCAGTGCCAAGTACAGGGGCATAATCACATCACTTCCCTACTCCTGCTGGCCACACTATTACTGATACAGGCCAGGATGCCGTTGGCCTTCTTGGCCACCTGGGCACACTGCTGGCTCATGTTCAGCCAGGCTGTTAACCAGCACCCCCAGGTCCTTTTCTGCCAGGCAGCTTTCCAGCCACTCATCCCCAAGCCTGTAGCGTTGCATGGGGTTGTTGTGACCCAAGTGCAGGACCCGGCACTTGGACTTGTTAAACCTCATACAATTGACCTCAGCCCATTGATCCAGACTGTCCAGATCCTTCTGAAGAGCCTTCCTACCCTCAAGCAGATCAAGTCTCCCACCCAGTTTGTTGTCATCTGCAGACTTACTGAGGGAGCACTTGATCCCCTCATCCAGATCATCGATAAAGATATTAAACAAGACTGGTCCAAATACCGACACCACTTGTGACCAGCCGCCAGCTGGATTTAACTCCATTCACCACTACTCTCGGCCGTCCAGCCAGTTCTTAATCCACGTTAGTGTACACCTGTCTAGGCCACGATCCGCCAGCTTTCTTAGGAGAATGCTGTGAGAGCCACAGTCTTTCTTTCTCCCCACAGCCTCATATGCAGAGACCTGTGGACTTCAGATCAGGCTGAGTATCTCTGGGGAATTAAGCAGTGGGAGAGGAAGAGGCCACATAAGGCAGCGACTTTCTAACAGTATACACAGGGAAAAGGAGGTGTGACTAGCGTGCAACTCCCACAGGCAGTGCAAGAGCCTCGCGAGCTGCCTGCCCCAAGGTTCATACAAACAGCCCCGATGAGAGATGTACAGTAAGCCTGGCACCAGCCCGCCTGCCCTGGGCTCTGGGACCATCTCAGAGGGAAGGATATGAGCAATGGCTAATGACTGGCACCCACAGGGCTCCAAGTGAAGAAAGTCTATTACATCCTACTGTAAACAGAAAAGGAAACGTTAAAAAATAACAACCTTGGCTGGGTTATCCTGGCTGCTTTGCTTTTGTCCCTCCAATAGATTGTAAATTGCCACTAAGCTAAGCCTACAGCTTCAGACACTGCTTCTCCTTCTGTAAGCAGCAATACTCTGCTAGCTTCCCTGTCTCACAGCGCTCCACGCTGTTGAACATTTCCCTGAAGACTTCATTTGCAAGATTCAGCAGTGTAAAAACACTCCCCATCATCTGGAAAGGAAGCAGCTTGCTTAGCTGGATTATGTGCTATCTCCTTTCATTTGATGTATGGAAATCAACTTGTTGAAGGATGGCATTTAGCAGAAACCCACCAGCGTTAGCTACAGACAAGCAACTGCATGGGCATGACATGTGGAGCTTGCTTTTTGTCCTGGTTTGGCTGCAATAGAATCCCAGCCCAGCCATGCTAGCCAGGCCATTAGCAGTTTTGCGGCAGCCAGGGCAGCTGACCTGAGTGAGCTACAGGGGTAGCCCATTCCGTCATGTCATGGTCATTATAAAGGGGGAAGGTTTGCTGAGGAGAGGGAGCTCCTGTGGGGTTCTTGCTGGAGTTCTGGCTGGTGGCCTGCTGGGGTTCCTGCTGCTCCCCCTTTGGCTTCTCCCTGCTCCTAAGGACTGCTGTCCTTTAGTTGCGACTGCTGCATGTTCATTTGGCTGATTATAACTCTGTATACCTTTGCTGGTATTAGTGCTGTTTCATTAAATCTGGTTTTGTTTCAACCCATGGGTCTGCTCTCCTTTTCCCAGTCCCCCTTCCTGACTGGTGAGGGGTCATCAGGTGCTAGAGCAACTGTTATAGCTTAGTGGGGTATGGGCTAAATGTAGACACTTTTCAATGGAGAAGATCACAGCGACTGCACTCCAGAGTCAGCCCCGGAGGACTTGCTCAGCCTGGGCAGAGGCTACAGAGAGCCATAGAGCAGGTGCTGCCAGTCTTAAGTCTCAGGAAGGCCACTGGGGATCAGATACATAATGCCTGGCACCCAAAAATGACAGCTTAAATTCATAGCCTGGTTGATTCAGCACTTCTTATTCCACAGGCAGATCAGTCATGGTGACTGTGCATCAGTCTATCAAATAGGACCTTGAGAAGCACTGTCCCACCTGCTGTGTTGAGAATAGAGGTCTCACTGCTTCCTTTAACAAGATGAAGGGCTTGCCAGCCTCTCTGCCCTCTCCTGTCATTGTTATGAGGTGCTCTGAGTCCTGTTAGTTATTTCCTGCC
The DNA here is from genome assembly GCF_034619465.1 of Leptosomus discolor. NCBI lineage: Eukaryota > Metazoa > Chordata > Aves > Leptosomiformes > Leptosomidae > Leptosomus > Leptosomus discolor. The sequence continues at coordinate 12,973,534 of NC_141395.1, read as the reverse complement.
CTAGAAATGTCTGCACTTCATGAGTGGATTAAGTAATTCCTCTTTCTGTAGAGCACAGTTATACAATCGATAAAATTAGGACCAGTATATATTTAACTGCGAAGTACTAGAAATTCTTGAGGGCATATTATAAAAAAAAGGTATGGGCTCCTCTCCCAACAGCATTTTGTTTTCAGAATATGACTGATCTGACCTCTAACCCAGAATGCAGCTCTGTACCCACATTTCACACAGCGAGAGAGTACCCATCTGCTCCCCCTCCACTTCCACCTTTCTCTGCTTTGTGCAGAGCCTGAGCATAGCTTCTGACCTAAACCAGCTAATACCATTTATGTTGCTGGACCCTTTCCTGCCTAGGTGCTTCAATATATTCCTAACTAAAACTCTGTCCTGTGGAAATCTAAAATCCTAATTTGTGGAATTCTCTTCTTTGCACCAAACTATATTACAGATTAACAAACTTCAATTTCTATAAAAATCTTCCCAGCTGAGAAGATAGCACACAAAAAAGAATTTCTCTGCGAGGTCATGTGTTGGATGGTCTTCTGGAGTCTACTGGCAGTGATACAGCAGTTGCACACTTTACACCAAGGTGCAGTAGTCTGGCTTGGTAAGGATGCTGGAAGCTGGTAAAATACTGTGCTATTTTAGCCTAGTTAAGTACAGTTTTCTTTGTACCCATTCAGTCCAAAGCAGAAGTTATTTACTGAAACAGAGGAGGAACAATACTGAGCAAACATATCTGCTGCTGTCTGAATCTGCACCAGAATATTTAATCTGTGACTTTTAGCCCATTCCCAGCTGTGGCAGCAAAGAGCAGAAGAGTGCAGTCTGTATGGATGCGGTGCTAGACTGGAAACATTTGACAGCTGATACTTTTGAGGGAACTGGATGCACCAAGCCTGCTAATTATTTCAGAGGCAGAAACTGGGGTGACTAGTGGATGTTTTCTAATCTGTTTAAATAACAATGCTACTAGGTGTGGGCCATATCCAATTGTAGTTATTCCTATGAATTAACTGAGCAGGTGTTTTCCCTGGACCTGCCTTACTGATGATGGTAACGTGGCTCCGTGCTCCTGAAGGAAGAGCACTGATCATATGTGTGTGTCGTACACTGGTCTCAAAGTAATGTCCTCAAACAGATGTACATGATCTGTCCTGTCCTCTCAGCTGGGTGAATCAAAACATGCAGGAGCTAAAGAACTTGCCATGGTGACACACTGAGTCAGAGAAGATCCTGAAGGACAGCAACAGAGGTCTAACTACCAGACCACACATCTCTAACATGCCTGGCCTGAAGAGCAATACTGTGCACAACTTGTATTTCTTATTGCTGTACCCACTGCCAGTACAAAAGCAAAGAAGAAACCGAACCACTTAAATGCTCCAGCTTGCAGGACTTTTCTCAAGACACTGTCAGTGAGATTTACATTAGATCCTCTTTCTACCGTATTCTCAAAATAACCAGCAAGGAACAACCTCCTCTCTGTTCTTTAAACCAGCCTGGATTTGTGCTGAAAACTCATTCAGCACTGCTCTCTGCGACAATTTGTAGCTGAGGCAATTGGTTAGTAAAATGATCTCACAAACCCCTACAGAAAATAGGAGCTATTTAATGCAGTTTCTTCCATGTGGCTGGAGAACTCAGGCGCGCAGGAGGCAAAATTCAGAAAGGCTTTAATATAGCTGGAAAACCTGGCACACTTGAACCCAACTCTGTCCAGACGAGACAGTATTTGGATCCTGCTCTCACATTATGGAGCAGACAGTTAAATCTGTGTATGATCAGTCTGCAAATCTCATCACCAGAAGATATTATTGGGATCAAGAGATTAAGGATTAAATAAAGGGGGAAGACTGGGTATTTATATGGTTAATGAGAATAACCCAGTTATATTAGTTGAGATTATTATTAAATATTGGCAGAGCTGATAAAAACCTGTGGCTCACTGCCAGAGCATTAAGCATATCTCAAATTTTCCTAGGAATTGCATGTTACCCACTTTGGGGTTCTTGCTCCTTCCTCAAAATTAGCTGGTACTAGCCTCTTGTCTGAGGTAAGTCCTTAAATTGAACAGGTATCACTTTTCTCCAGTCTAATGACCCTTGTTTTCCTAGAAAGGAAGAGTATGTGACTTTTAATGCTCAACCGTACAGGGCACAGGGTCTCACTGTCACTAGGAGAATAAACTTCGCTGAAACCCCTCCCTCCCATGTGCCCCCAGTTTAATCTTATCCTCATTTATTTCATTCTTTGCAGCATTTAGATTTAAACGTGTCTGTCTGTGAATGCTGTAATGTCCATGACTGGGGACAGAACCAGGCCTCCTTCTAGCTCACAGAGATGTCAGGCTGCTTTGAAAGCACATTTCAAACCCAAGAACCAAGAGTGGTGCCCTGTTATTCCCTTCATTCAAGTGGACAGATCAGCAAATGGAGGGGCTTAACTCCTGCCAGCTTTGGTTTGAGGTAAAATTCAAAAAGACATTTTCAGAATCCTGTGAATAAGCCAGCTATAGGTGCTTCTTGAGTTATTTCTTCTGTCATCTCTGAACACTGGCGTTCTGAAATGTTATAAGCCCTTAATCTCATTGTACAGACGTATTTTTCTTTGAAAGCATAAGCATATATAGGCACTACTTTAATTAGGCTTTTACTTTGAATAAACCACTTAAGCTCTGTTGTCAGAGATCTTTTTAATTCTTTTTTTATTAGGCTAATGCTATTTCATCACATACTGATATATTTTAATCATAGATTAAAAACATAGTTACATGCTGTATAAGGAAAAGGAGCTGTTTCAGACGGTCTACCATCCTCAGTAGGTAGAAGAAACTCAAACTCCTGGAGTACAACCTGGAGTTCAGAGAATCAACCAGCAGAGAACTCCACATTACCCCTTCAAGAACACTTTAGATTGAAGCAAACATTTGGCTTATCTGTTGCAGTTCATTCCAATTTGTTAAAAAATGATCAAGAGCTAACATGTTCTCAAGCACTGTTATTAACACACTTTCAGATATCTATATTTATTTCTTGGGACAAACAATTCTATTAATCAGTTTAAGCCAATGCCCTGACAAAGCTGTCTTACTCCTTTGAGCACAATAGATAGCAAAGAGAATTGCTAATGATTTTTCCAGCCAAGTTTTTATTTAATGGACTTCAAATCAAATTTGGGGACAACGATAGCTTAGCAGAAGTACTAGGAATGTAGCTTCAGATCTCTAGGAAGAGTTACAAAGGGGGGAAAAATATCTGACTGCCTCTCAGTTATTTCTATTTGGCTGGGGATTTATATGGTGCCTGTCCTACCTGGATGCCTGTTATCTGTAAGTGGCATCAAGATTCCCAGCTCCACTAGATAATCAGAGGGCACATCCTCTGTGTGACACAGAGCCACCTGAAGGCCCAAAACAGCTGATTCCTCCATTAGCTCAGCAATTTCTGCACCAAAGCCATTTAGTTGGGCTGAAGCCTTGGGCTAGGATTTCCCTGTAACCTTGCGTGAATCATATGACCCACCAGCATCAGGACATCATACAAGAAAAGAAAGAAACTATACTGGCAATACGGTGGGACAATTGGTAGCTGGATGCCTGTCAGGTGTCTTGGTTCTTTCTTGCTCCAGAAGTTTTTAGCGCATCGTCTTTCTCCTGGCTACGCAAAGCTCTTAGGACGGCAAATAAGAGCTGCCATTTGCAATGCCATTTTCACAAATGGTTCCCTCTCACGTTTTGAAATGATGATGTCCTGCTTTTGGGAAGTTAACAAATAATTCTGTGCTTAGACAAGGGAAAGACCAAAGTGCTCATGTTTAGAAAGCCACAACTTTCCATGTCAGGCAAAATTCCTTAGATGTGGTGGATGTGGACTGTTAATGCAGAAACAAACCAATTACAAACTAGAAGCTGAGCAACTCCTAATGAAATTAAATACACCTCTTCCCCTTCTGCTCTATCCATCACTCATTTTAACTACAACCTCTGGGTGATTTAATTTCAAAGACAAAGAAAGGCAGCATAATGCTGACTTTGTTCTCTGCACTGTCTCTCAGTAATGTGGATGTTTTCCAGGGGACAATTTTAAGGTGCTGATTATGATACATTTTATAAATGCTGCAAAAATAAGAATGACTACTTGTGGAAGCCAGCATGGATCTCCAGAGACATGGCAAGTAAAGCATGCACAGTTCGTTGAGGAAACCACAAGTTTTAGTTGATAAAAATAACATAAATGAAAGAGACTTTTCAGAGGTGTTTGTTTTAGTACCACATGATATATTGCAGAGAGTTAAATTTAAAATCAGGTTCAAGAACTTATAGATTAATGGATTGAAAACTGATAAATTACTGGGCTGAAAAAAGTCATCAGAGTGAAACCATTCCTAAACTTGCTATTCTAGCAAGGCCCCAGATCAGATGGTACCAGCCCAGTATCAACATTTTTCTTAATAAACATTTGTGGGTAACCCAAAGATCACAAAAATAGTAATTACCACTGAGGCCAATGCCTCACTATATATATATAGTGATATATCCTAGGATGGTTGTTGAGCTGGACCCAGCAAACAAACTCAATTTTTGTAAAATATTATGTACTAAAGAGCAAGAAACAAAAGGGCTCTATGTATAGTTTGAGAGATTACATCCCAAGACTAGCAACTGTGGAAAGGATTTAGTGGTTGCAGTGGCTAGGCAACTCTGCATGATCTCCTATGGCAGAAGAGCTTACGAAACCACCACATATATGAACAGAGGAAGGTGAATAAGAGGTGGAAGACTGTTTTAATCACACTCTGGCATTAGAGAGATTGACAAGGGAATATAGGTGAAAATCTGGAATGTGCAGAAACCAGACAAAAAATATTCAAGGGCAGCAGAAAAATTACTTAGAGAAAGATGCTTGGAGAACTCAGCTTTTTACGTTATCAAAAAGCCCAAGTACTGATTTGACAAGAGCATATAAGTGCCTCTGTAAAAAATAAATATTGGTAACTAAAGGGCTCTTTAATCTAGCAGAGAAGGGCAAAATGAGACCCAGCCACTCAAAAGTGAAGCCAGATCCAAAGAGGAAATAAAGTACATGTTGTTAACAGGGAAGGTGATCTGCCATTAGAACAAGTCAGCAAAGCACACAGTTGGCCCATGTGCTTCAGGCCTTCAGTTCAAAATTTTTTGCTTGCCTCAAAAAGGTGCAGCAGCCAAACACAAGTTACTGAGCTCAGTTAGGAATAAGCAGGTGAAATTTGTGGCCAGAGCTACACAAGGTGTGAGAAGAAACGCTACCTTCTAACCTTAAATCTGGGACCCAGATTTCTCATCTCCCTTTTCTCTGGCCAATATGTATTCAAATATGGCATAACCATCACGCCATAACAATTATAATTCTGTGGTACACATTTTGTAGCTTTTATTCTTGCACTTCTTATTTTCCTTATGGTAAAGCTCAGCATTTTAGGAAGAGACTTTCTATGCAGCAGGAAGAATCTGATCTGGATACTCAACAGGCATAAGGATGACGTGGAAAAAAGGCATTTTAATACACTACGTGGCTTTGAAAACCTCACCCTAAAATACTTACATTATTAAATGGGCAAAGAAAATAGGCCAGTTATATAATTTACGCAAACTACACTGTGAATTAATGCAAGAGCCAAAGGTCCTCCTTATTTCTAGCCTCCATCACCACACATCGAAGTGCCTGACATTCCATAACACATTTATCATCAAATCATCTGTGTTAGGTAGAAAACTGCTATTAGTCAAGTTTTGACAAAGCAGAGCTGAGGCAGACAGAGCTCTGCATCCTGTACCACTGTTGCACAGCTGAATCGGAAATAGTCCCATTAGTGCTGCCCTCATTTGCTGCATTTACCCAGCCAAGGGCAGAGATGCTGGGTCAGAGCTGGACTTCTTAGCTGGAGTAGAGCACTTCACCAGCTGGCTAGGCTCAACTTGATATTTTTTGAGGTAGCACTAAGTCGTTTCTTTGCAGTATAACGAACAATGAATGTGTAGACTCACCCCAAGACAGACTCAGCCATGGACACACACGTTAGAGTAGATATAGACTTGGGAGATGTGAGTTTACTTAGCTACCGTAGAATCCTTCTGCCTTTGTAGCTTCATGTCTTCTTGTCAGACTCTTAGTCAATACCTCTGTTCGCCATTAATTGTATGTCAAGAAGGGTCTAACAATCTGCTTGATTATTGTTCCTCATAACTTCACACTCATGGCTGCTGTGCCCACCAAAAAATTCAAGCTCTGGATCACAGTCAGCATAAACTGAGCTGTTCAGAGCATTATCTTAATGAAATTTTCAGCAAACACTTTGCAGTGCGAGAAGGCAGCAGCAAAGATACTCAGACCATTGCTTTCTTTTGTCATGACAGTAAAAAAGATAAAATTACATTATCCTAGAATTTGTTCAGTCAAATGTATGCCTTTATCCAGGGGCTGACAAAATAATTCCGGGTTATTAATTCAAATTTTTATGAACAATAGAATACAATTTAAATCTCACAAACTTTACAATGGAAGAAAAGAGAAAAATCCTTTCCTGACTACAAATTCAAAAATTCTTCATTCGTTGCATTTTAGAATTTTTTAATTTTGTCCAACTCTATTGGGTTTTTCTTCTTATTGCTGGCCATGTTTGGTGTTCACCTACCCAACCCATTTTGTCTCCATGGTGTTTTTCTACATAAGAAGGATCCTACATGAAACTCTAACAGATGTTCTAGGATACCTATACTCCTCCACAGCTACATGAAGCAAATTGTTGCCTATCTGGCAAAATTCAAGCTAGCTTCTTTGTGTATATACAAGTTAATACAGTAATCACATAAAGCTTATTATATAAAATGAACATGGAAGATCATACAATCCTGCGTTTAAAGCACTGAACTGGAACTTGACAGAATTCCAGCATTTTGGGACAGCCACACAATCACTCTCCGCTGGACTGCCCATGTCTAAGAAAAGATTGTGCTTATTCGCTCTTATCCTTTGTCCAGCTCCTTTGGTTTAGGCTAAGAACTCTTTGCAGTGTAGTATTAAGGACAACAGGACAGTCTCTCAGTTGAGGCCTGAAGATTTTTGAACAGTACCAACATCACATCTGAAAAATCAAATATTTCCTACTTTTAGATAAATGGCTTGTTTTAGCTTCTCAGAAGAGGGGCAGAAAGGATGTGTGTTTGGATCAGAAATGCCTGCAAACTTCGAACTTCTGGGACAGCATGCGTTAGTTCAAGCTCTTACTTTAAACTGCAGTTTAGCAGACTGCACCTGCCTCCGAAGGAGGTCTGTGATATTCCACCTGAATAGACTGCAGTATGCTAGCAGATTCAGTTCTCACGTTCCAGTGAACTATACAAAGATGAATTCTTAACTGCAAACAAGCACTGATGCCCACATGGCCGAATGCCAGGGGCTCACTGCTGAGTGCCTAGACTAAGCAAACCTGCCCAGCCTCAGACCCCACTGCAAGATGATACCCCTGGATTGCCACCACTCTGCTCCTTGATGTGTCACAAATTGTGTCCTCTCCAGCAGTGAAATCACCTTTAAATTTCATGCAGAGCAAGTCTAATAACTTGGGCAGGGGGCCTTTGAAATGGCTTGCTCAGTGGTGCTTATACACTTGTGGTGGTAGATCTGAACTGCTGCAAATTTACAAGTTCAAGCTGGTATCAGATGCTCCCTGTGTGGATTTCACATGATGCAAATAAATTTACCCACAGCATCATTGTCACAAAGCAAAACTTACCTCTGTTTTCCCTTTACTTTGACAGGACCTCCTGGTGTCTTCATCTGAACCCCATGCTGTTGCCTGAGAAACCAAAATGCACAAGTCACATGACAATGCCACCAACCACCATGTCTGAAGACTCCCAAAACAAGAGCAAGTATCTTCAGCCAATTTACACAGCTCAATTTAAAAGCAGCATTGTGACGGTAAACATGTATCTTGCTCCTACTGTGCTCACACTGCACACAAATGATAAATAGATGAGAAGTCCAGAGGCAGAAGCAACTGGAATGTTAACAGAGGACTGACTTTAATTTACATGTAAATACAACTTCTGATCATCATTCAACTGGAAGGTCCAAGACCAGGACCGGAAGGCCCCACACACTGAGCCATCACCTTCTTTTCAAAGAGGATGGTGCTGTATAAACAGCCAGCTTTCATTGCCAAAATAAAAACCTTCCCTACAGCAAAGTCCAGCAGTTCTGCACAAATCTACCGGTCTCCTTAAAGATTATCCACATGATTATCACTTTCTAAGTAACCCCGCAGCAAAGTAAGCTGGATAAAAAAACAACTGGGAGCTAAAGGGCGAAACCTGGAGAGACAAGAAGTGGGGAGAAAGATTGGATGGTTATTTGTGATGCCAGACAAGTTGGGTCAGATCCTGAGATGGAGTAAAAGGCATTAGGACTGAGGGCACTATTGACTGGGGGCCGAGAGCAAATAGGATCCCTGGTCAGCTCTGACTGACTGCTTTGGAGCAAAGAGGCCCCTTCCTTTGCAAGAAAAGTCAAGACCAGCAAATCTGTGTTAGAGAGAACTTTTATATTTAAAATATTCAGCAACATACCCAACCATACAATTGCCCTCTGCAATTTTCCTCCCTTCAGCACTTTTTTAAAATAGTCCTAACAAATTCAAGCAGGTATTGTTAGCTGGAGGTGAAAAAACATACAAACATCCAAACTATACATAATACATTATTCTGAGTACAAGAAAAATAGCTCCGTTGCATGGGGAAAGGCCAGGCTCGCAAAGTTCAGATACAGATCCAAAACTCCCCTAAAAGAGCCAGGATTTCTATTTTTTCCCAGTCCATTACTAACACAGGAAATGGCTTCAAAGTTCGGTCCGGATCTGAACTCTTCTTGACCCTTCTCACTGCAGCCAATATATTTTTTTAAACTCTAGGCTTCCACAGAAATTGTCCCCTCAACACATGATAAATCATGGTTTTTGCAGGAGAAAGATGGGAGACCAGTAAGAACAGGGGATCGATTTTCCCACCCCCAGCTCAGGTCCATGAAGACACTCGCTCAGAACCGCAAAAAATAGCACCACCCAGGAAATGCATTTATACACAACATGTGGGGAAAAGATGTTTCTACCTCATTTTTCTCCATTAGCTGAGCATTCAATTCAATTTGGCTTGAAGTAAGACTTCATGAGCACAGGCAACGATCTGGTGGGAGAACGGAAGAGCACAGATCTGTCCCTGGGAGTTGCTTGGGAAATACCTCCCAGGTACGGCAGTCCAATCCACGCTGAAGGTCAAAAGCTTGTGCCTCAGAAGTGTTTTTATGACAGCTGGGATAAGTCCTTGCTGGAAAGGATAATTTAGCCATATCCTGAGAGGGGATATGTCACTGGATGAGAGAGCTCACATTGGTAAGACATCACAGGAGAGCAAGGAATTTTGGCTGGTGACTCCCAGGAGCCCTTGACATCTGCAAAACAACTGCGCAGCAGCATTTTGATCCCCAGTCTGAAATCTAGCCCATATTCATCTAACCACAGTATCCTTGCACCTTGGATCAATTTTTGACAACCTTAATACAGAAAGAAATCCAGAAAACAGACAGCTTATTAGGTGGCTCTTCTTCCCATTTCAAAAACAGAGACAGAGAACTCTCCATTATACAGCCCAGTTTACCTTAACAGTGCTTGACAGGACAAAATGAAAACAAAACTTGTTGGTTACTTCAGCAATTGATGCTGCTTCTCTGCAAATACTCCGTGTCTTCTGTGATTGCAGCAACGCAACAGAGAAGAATTTGGCCTCCTAGGGGACACCTAGCTCTTCCTGCCAGACATCTGCACCACAGAGCTTTAAGGCATGTTGTAAACTTAGCTTGTGTCAGAGCACTGGTCCCCTCCAGCTATGTTTTCGGTGCCTAAACATTTTCTTTTATTAGGCAACACTGCCCTTAAGCTTTCTGAAGCACTACCTTGATGAGTCTAGTGATAACAGAAGTTCCTGGTGATGACCCAAATTATAGGAACGTGTTGTTCGAAACTGCACTATTAGTCAGGGTGCACTTCATTAGAGCTAAGAGGATAATTAGGCAATACTGCAATCCAGAGCATGTTTTACAAGTCCCACACGTGTCTTTGGTGGGACAGGGAGGAGCTAGTTTGAGGGCTGAGTAACTCCAATGACCTCTAGTGACTCAAAGAAAATATTCATGACCCTGCAAAGCAGAACGTCTTGTCAATAATAATGTAATTGCAAAGCCAAGGAGCTAGTGTGTGTTTAAATAATTGTACTGCAAGGTATGAACATGAACCAGTCAGCTGACCTACAGCCTAGACAAGGCCTTCTGCTGGGCTCCCAAGAGCCTGCTCGCATTGTGCCTTTTGGGTTAGACCTGGTAAGAGGTCCTGGGCAGGCACAGACCTCTGAGCCTGGGGCTTTCACATGAGCTTTCCAGCACTGTTTGGTTTCTTTACTTCACTGATCAGCTGTCTTTTCAAATCAAAATGTTCTGCTCTTGTCATCTCTGTTATCTTGGCTTCCCTGTGCAAACTCCCTGTGTAATGCTGGTGCTCTACTTCCTGTATCTCACTGGTATGTCCAACCCAAGCCCCTCCTTCCCAGAAAAAATGTTCTTCCTCTGCCTTAGATTCATTTTGCCCCAGTATCAAACTACATGCTGGACATTTGACAGAGAAACCTTCAGAAAGATCTCTTCTGGAGTACATCTCTGTGTACCCGTATGTTTCACAGTGAGGCAGACACCTACTTGACTGGACATTTGTGTAACACTACAGCACTGTAAGGCATGCTTCAAAATTTTGCCTCCTTATCTGATCATAACGCTTCTCAATGGCCAGCTTCTTGCACACTGACTTAGATGCTTCGTCTCCCTTTCCTCACCTCCCTCAATAAGCCAAATTAATACCATTTCTTTTTACTGCTGAAAGCTGCCTCTGCATGCTTGGATGAGGTACAAACTGTATCCATCAGAAGTTTTTGGTCATTCAGTTGGGTCATCATCCTGAATTTATGATTCATTTTCTCAGTTGTCTGAGACATTTAAGTTTCCTATCTCCAGGAAACACATCTGGGATTATTTTTGTACCTCCTGCAACACACGTCAGTCAAAAGCAGTAGAGCAGACAACTCTGGACCCATGTGGCAATAAAACAACTTTCATGGCAGGGGTCACGGAAAACAGAGCCCGGCTGAAGATGTGACAAACCTGGGAGCAAGGCTACGTAAAAACACAGGACAGTATGTACTTTCTTCTAGCTGCTTCCCTACTTGCCGTGTGCTGAAGCAACCAAGCAAACACTCTTTTAAGCTGTCATGACGTCAGCAATTTCTCCCCTTACAGAATTACCAAGAGCCCTCCAGCTTCTCATGCTACCTCCTTACGAGCTCTGCAGCATCTCTTCCCTTCCAGAAGAAATGCGGTTTCTAACAGTGTCGACAGCCACTTTGAGGACGTCCTCTACAACCACATGGCCTATGTGCAGAATGGAGGAACACGATTCATACGCCATACAAATGAAACAAGGAGCTCAGGGCTGCAGCTGCCGTGTAAGACAAGGCCCATGCAAACCATGAGCAGGACTGCCCAGTCACGTGTGCAGATAGGCATGAGAGTACTTGTAACTTTGTCTATGAACTGAAAACGCAATTAAATGTGTGTTCCAGTCAGCCTATTCACATGAACACCTGGTTCTTCACATCTCTATTTCTGTTCTTCAGTTCTACGCAGGTAGATTTTCTCAATTAACAAAAAAAAGGGGGGCATTTTGTGTTATTTCTGCATCTTTAGGAAGTCACATGAAGGAGAACAATCACAGGAGAAGCAGTCATACATATACATATACAATCATGACACGTGGTGCAATACTGCCCAACTAGAAACAAATAGAAATGAGCCACAATGGCCAAGCTCAGTGCATATCTGAATATTCAGTCAGACACAGAAACAAAGAGTTAATGTCTCTACTATTAAATTATGAGCATCATAGTTTGCTCCCAGTTCAGACTGCAGACCAACAGTGCTCTGGAAATTCTATCCCATCATGTGCTGTCAAATCAGTTATTCACCACGCACTGCTGAGAGAAGCTTTCTAGATACATTTATTTAATTACCTGCACATCCCAGTGTTGGCATCCAAAGCACCTGCCTGTCACTAGCAAGTCCTGTTATCAATAGTTACGTGCATCCTCAAATGCTGATGCAAAAATCTCTTCGACATCTATGGACCAGCTTTTAAATTCAGGCCAGCAATTTATAATTACTTCAAACACCACATACGAATTTAACAGATAAAGTATACACTAATCCCTGCACTGTACTTGCACAACAGAGGTTGCAGGTTTTGGTGCAAAACCAGAACATTGCTTTAAAACTGGAAAGTGAAGACTGGAAGAGAATAGGTTACATGCGTATTTATCAGGTAAATTAAACACGTTCTTAATTTCTAAAGTCTTTTATTACAAATCAACCTATCCATCTGTTACCAACCTCACTTCCATTAAATAAGTACTCTGTGAAAGCTACCGGCTGCAGGCAGACCCAGAATCATGTTGTTCTCTCCTATTAGGGGGAAAAAAAGTGTAATACAAAAATGTACATTGTGTATGTTTGTAAGGATATGAAAAAAAAAAAAACAAGTACAGGCTTATGGCAAAAAAACCCAGGGACTGAATTTGTGAGATGTCCAGCATCTCCTAGGAGATACTGAGTTCCTCAGGTTCCTGCTAACGTCAGCAGAAGCGGAAGCAGCACCTTGCGTCCCAGGCTTGGGTCTGCAGGGATTGCTAACGGCAGGAGCTTCCATTTCCATCAACCCCCCGCAGCGCCCACAGGAGACTTCTCAATCTTCCCAAGGAGTAAGAGGTGATTTTGGTTCTCCGCTTGTACCATGCAGGGCACCCCAAGCAGAGTCTGCCAGTCACATCACTCTTTGCTGAGTTATGCATGAGCAAGGAGGGCAGGAGGTGTTGTGATATGACAGTTATTGTGCACTAGAGACCTGAGCTGGCAGAGTAATTTCTTTCCCTCTGTATTTATTTACATCTTCCTTTCCAGCAACTGTACAAGGCACTAGTATGTTCAGAGAAATGTACCTCTGAAAAAAACAGACTTGCTCTGAAGGCAGTTTCCTGAATTCCTTATACTGGCCCAAAATCTCTGCATTTCTTATTCACACTTACAAATTTGTTTTGGATCAGCTCATTTCACAGCAAGGTATGGAAACTTTTCTGCAAGTCTGGGGAGAGAGAAACATGGAGGGACCGTGTTTCTGCACTGCATTTAATACCTGTCAACTTTAGCACATATTTACATACCCTACTGGGCCAGTTCATTCCCCTCTAAGATGTCAGCCTCGATCTTTTCATCCATACTGATGAACAGATTTCAGACCTCTAAAATATCACCCATCGATTCTTGCTGACAATGACAAACTCATTTCATAAGTTAATTTCTATATTTCTATACACTTTGCAGTCACTACACAACATAGCAGCAATGTAAATCTACCCTTCTCTGAGTATTTAAAAGAAACTGGTAAGTGCTGGGTCTTACAGCACTTAGAAGAAAAAGATCTTTGAAAGAACTTCTACAGGCTGGATCCAGAAAATCCATGAAAAGGTTCTTGTTTAACTTCTGTTTCTATGATGTGTACTGTAAAAACATTTCTAAAACACTTCAGCTATTTCTTCTCTATTTAATCCTCCAGGACTTCTCCATAAAGATTTGCTGCCTTAGTCTAAATGTGGAAAGTTAAATTCCCTTTTTGAAACATTGGCTTTTGTCTCTTGAGGACAAGGCACATTTACAGTGCTCTATAAATAATAACTTATTGAAATCTAACTTCTTAATAATAAAGCACAGTAGCTTAATGCCCTAGAGGCCATTTCTGAAGTTCCAACACTGGTAATTTATTAAAACTGTGATAAACATGTCTGATAAACAGATAACTAATACCGAAAGAAGACAATGCCAAGCTTCAATAAATAGTTCCGCTTCATACTGCAGTATACAAATTACAGATCACTGCTGCATGCAGTGACAGGTATGAGGAATGATCACAGGACTCAGTCAATTGATTGTGGGGAGAGGAGGGGGCTTGGATGAAGGGAATTGCCTTGCATTTTATCAAATTCTTAATTGATTTCCCTTAAGTGATCTCAGATCCTTCGAGATGTGGTAAAACTCAAGCTGTTTGCTTCATTGAAACTAAGCACCCATAGTGCCTATCAACAGACTGGCCCAGTCGCACGGCTTTTCTGGAGCGGCTGGGCAGTAAGTCAGTGGGGAGGACCTCAAAATATAACACTTAGAAGATGGAGGCTAGTAAACATGCAAAAAAAATCCATCAGTGGGTTCCAGTTCCCATAACCTTAATCTCTGAATCAGACCTTCTCTCTATAAACAAAAGCCAGCCGCTTACTATACCAGGACTGATTTTGGCCTGGCATTTATTGAGTGCTGAACACAATCGCTCACTATGTTCATGTCAGAGCAGAAGTGGATGGTACATACTGACACAGGAAGGAAGGAATCACTTATCAGAAAGAAGGACTTTCTCATCTTAAGAATGGATCTTTAACTCAGCTCCAAATAATACCATCTTTGGATATTCATGTTTCTCTATCTCATAGACTCTTATCACATCCTTACAAAGAGAAACGCAATAGTCTGAGGGAAGTTCCCTCTGCCTTGGCTCACCTACTGTACAAAAATCACAGAAATCGTGTACAGCTGCACCCAATAGACAGGGAGGAGAGTTTCCAGGAGGACTGACTACATTCTCTTTGTTGGTTTCATTCTTAAGCCTCACTGACTTAGGTAGAGTCTGTCCTCCCACCTTATGTTTTCAGACTGTACGCACACCCGGACAGAGCATCGCTGTAACACCCGGCAGAACAGGGCCTCAGCCCTCAGGTATGAGAGCTCGATTTCCTTTGATCAAGTTATCCCAGCCCAACGAGCTACTGTTCACCAGCTGAGTCATGGTAACCCTCTCTGTTCGTGGTCCTCTCTTATCTCAGACGCAAGGTAAAATGCTTCACAGTTCTCCTCCTGTGCAGAAAGCACACCCCAGTAACACAGCTCTGCAGCAAATAAGTGGATAAGCTCCTGTACCTCTGTTGTGCGCCTGTGCCTAAAGAGACAACCCGTTTTCAACTGCAGATATTAGTTTCTGAGGGAAAGTTTTCAGCTGCTTTGAGTTCTTGTTGGATGGCGAATGTTACCGATTTTCTCTCTTTCACAGCTTCAAATTCCCTTGTTGTTTACTTGTATTATAGGAGCACGTAGAGGCCTGAACTGAGATTGTGACCCCATATTTCTAGGCAATATACAAACATGCTGTGGGAGAGAATTTCTGTCTGAGAGCATTTACAAGCTAAACAGACAACACAGGCACATGGGAGGGAAGGAAAATCAGGAGCACAGAGAGGTCAACTGACTAGGAAAAGCCACCGAGCATGTCAGAGGCAGAGATGAGCACTGAACTTTACTCTCTTGAGGACTAAAAACTTTCCTGTCTAGCACAAAATGAGTTCTTAGACAGCATTTTTTTGCTGGGATCACAAAACACATCCACTGAATGGCAGTGCACAGAGGGAGCAGGTTTAGAGATTAGAACACTGGGCAAGATGCCGTGCATCCCATCCTCTTCTTTCTGACATCTTGGGGCAAGTCCACAGTCTCATGTACAAAACCAAACTTCAGCTTTGGTGCCTTCAGCTTCCATTTGTCCTGCAAGAGATTCCATTAAACAACATAAGGTCTGTAAATCAGACACTCCCTTCTCTCTGCAGTGTCAGGGAGGAATTTACAACTCCAGACCATGCATTTCCTTATCTGAAAGGAGCATTGTATGAGGTTTAACAGATCATAGTTTCTACAGTGTACCCAAATGGAAAGCATTGTACAAGTATAAGGTTTTATTATTAGAGAGAATTGTCTAAAGCTTTAGTAAAGAACATTTGATACCAAGTACTAAAACTAATAAACAATAAAGATAGTTACATCCAGGTTACAACTTGTACCTTTTTCATCTCTTTGGGAATTTTAGTGTACAAAGAACAGCTTACAATGGAGCAGCCAGCTCAACCTTGAGGAGGTACTGTCAAATTAAAATTCGTATTTGAAGCAAGCAGATTGACTTGCCACTGCTTTAAGCATAATTTCAGTAACCCTGGTGTAAAACATTTCTAACTTGATGCTGAATTCCACACAGAGGAGAAGGTGAGCTTTTTGACATAATGGAACTTTGTCATCCAAATTTGTAGATTTCACAGCGCCTATGAGCCTCCATCAAAGCCCAGGACTCCCTGTGCAAGCCTCTGTAGGTACAGCCTTGCCAAAATGCATTATAGGCAAAGCATAATAATATACAAGGCATCAGGTAGCAGTGGACGGCAGAGCACAGAGAGACAACGGAGCATAACCACACAACAGCTCACCAGCCACATAACTCATTGTGAGGTTTTTCGTAACTGGAAGAGTTTTAGTATGTCAAGGTTGGGATTCAAAGAGGACACAAAGGGGACGCATGGGAGAAAGCAAGAGGAGAAAGCACATTAACCAAGGGGGCAAGATGCTGGCTTCTTGGGCTGTTTCAAAGTGGGGTGAGCCTCTTATGGGAAGTGATAAGCAGGTCTGTGGAAGACCTTTAAAATTAATACAAGCACTAATGCAATGCAACAAGGATATGCCCAAAGAGAGGGGAATCAGCGGAAGGGTGCAAAGATACTGGTGATCCAGCAACACGAGGAGCTATGGATGTGACACTATACCTGAACAGAAGGGCTTGGGGAAGCCAGGAATGATGCCCAGATTACAGGCTTTAGCAACAGACTGTATTGCAGTGGTGTCCATAAGGGTAAAGAAAGAAGGAGTACACACTCTGCTGTGGCTATATGCCGAGCTTAGACTGACAGTTACATATTTATGCAGGAATCTTAGATGAACATACCAACATGGCACTTTGGAAGAAAGATACAGCTCTGAAGAAGAGAGATAATGATGGCACTGGATTTCTCTCTCCACTATCTAGTGTTTGTATTTTTATCATTCTATGTAAAGAAAAATGTCACGTCTGTGACAATGATTTAATTTTGCTGATGGTCTACTTCATTTTGCTTGAAAGTGCTTAACACTGCAATGATTTAGTTGCAAGTACTGTATGGGAATGCTTACCTTTTTTTTGAAAACAACTTGATCTATTGGATATTTCTATTGCAAAAGCAGGGACAGGGCCAAACGCAAATTGATAAGTCTTAGTCAACTGGGACATTTGGCACGCTAGTGAAAGAAGACCTTAAAGCTTTCACCTGTAGCCTGTTAAGAATGAATGACAACATCCCGAACTGGAGAATAGCACAGGAGATGTTAAGGAAGGTTGACTTACAGTGTTTCCTACTACTGAAGATCAAAAGCATACAGAAACCTAGACAAGACTTTTAGCATACTGGGTTATTAACAGCCACAGTGGAATGTGGTTTCTTGCCATTCAATTTATAGCTTATGACAGCAAACATTTACTAAATGTACGGGAGATCACAGAGACATAAGATTATATTATAAGTCAATAAAATAACTAAATAAAGAGGTTAAACTACATTGAGGCAAAAACCATTAGAGAAAAATTCCACTGCAGTCAAGCACAGGTCAGGAATATAAGCACAGCCGATGCACATGCAGGTGCAGTTGCCACTGGCCAGGCGGGCACCACACAGCACTATTTGTTCTGTAAAAAACAGGTTTTGTTGTGGGTTTTTTTTCTTCAGGTGCTGCAAACAAGGTACAACAAGCTATTTCTAAGCAGTGAGCCAGCAAACAGAGTCACAGCAATGGTCTCCCTTGATAAAGTGGAGGCCATTCTTCCTTCGAGGCTCCTTTACCGCCAAAAGATGTCCATCTCCACCCCTTTATGTTCTCTGGCAGAGTTGCCTTTCAGAACAAAATCCCTCCTTCCTCTTTGTGGGCTCCACTGACGGATGTGACAAGACTTCCAAGCAGCCTCCTCTTACTGTTTTGCACAATGATTTCTGGAGTAGGAGGTTCAAAAACGCTTCCAATGGACCAGCCCATATTCAGTACAAAATCGATTTACCATGGCTATAGTCTCCTTTGTATTTCTGCATCAAGCAAGGCGATTTTATTCTCCTTCATTTTTCTGCTCTGGGTTTCCTTGCCATTGTGCCTCTGAAGCTGATGCTATGTAGAGATGTTAAAGGTTCTCCACTATACATTTTGTTTGTGTTCCCTCCCCCCCTGCTTCTGAAACAGACTGGATAAATCCTGCACAGTCAACTGAGTGCATTTTTGTGCACCCACATCAAGAGTTCAGCTATGAAAATCAATCTTTCCACATATGCTTCAAACCAAAAACATAGTCACTGAAGCACATGTGAAACCTCTGTGTATTATCAGCTTTCTAAAGTGGAGAAGTCTTGCATTTTTTATTCCTCTCCAGGTTACATCATTGAATATACTTGTTCAGCATTTATTTGTTTGCTTTAAGAAGGAGCTAAAATAAGTTTGAGGAAATGTCCAATTTGGATCTTATTCTCCCCACAATTAGGCGGAGATTCAGGAATCAAAATCAGCACATCCTGCAGTATTAAAAGACTAATGAAGAACTCAAGATGACATTTTCACTGTGCTGTGCCTCCTGTTTTCCTTTAGGGAAATCACATCTATCGCATTAGTGGGGGCCTAATACACTTTCAGATGACAAACACTGCAATACATTCTCATTAAAATTGTTTAAGAGGTTGAACATGGTTTGAGTCCTGTCTTGGCTTGAAAAAAGGGGGCAGTGCACGATTAAACAAATAAATGTGCGTGCGATTCAATTTATCCTATCAACATTCTTTTCTTTCTGTGCACTTAAGCTTGGTGTAGTATGACCAAAAGGGAAAAAAGGCACTGGAAATCTTTAATTAAGTGATAGATGCATTATTGAGACCAAACTAAAGCTTTGAGATTACTTTAATTAGCCAAGGCCAGATCCATGCTAGCCAGAGAGATTGGGAGAGTTTTGCAAGGCATGCTGAAAACAGAGATCCTGCCTGAGCCTGCCTGTACCACAGGAACTTAAGTGAAACCAGACTCTCCTTCCTGCTCTTCCCCATTTTAAAGCAGTCATTTCTGAGCTTCAAGAACATGGGCAAAAAATTCTAAATCCTCAGCTAAAAAGGAGTCTTTGTGCATTCCCTATTCAGTTCAGCAGATGTATGACTGAATTTCCATTTGTTTTGCATACCTAGAGAAAGGATCCAGACTCCTGTTCCCAGAGACCAGGATTTTGACATGTACTGTGGAAGTACGTGGAATACTCAGCTGCACTCGGCTAGGCACTTCTGCTTAAAATTAAATGGCAATTCTTGCCCCAGTGAGCCTGAATCCTAGGGTTAAGGTGAAAGACAACATGTGGCTGCAAAAAACAGGCAGAAAAAACAAGAGGGAGAGGTGAGATGACTGATACTTGCAATCAGGGAGTACACATGTTGCACAGGCAAGCACGGTGCGAGCTTCCCAGGGATGTTTTTGGCAATACACCTAGATTTTGACCTTTAGACTCTCTGGCTTCTATGGGGTTTGGTGCTTAGCATCACAAACTGTCAGAAAACGCCATTTCTGATGAATCACAAATAACCAAGAATAAGTAGGACCTTTCAGATGTTACCAGGCTGGGCTGGAAGAGGAAGTCAGTGATGAAAAGTCCCCCATGTTTCATAAAACAGATTTCAGTATTTTTTTTATTGTTCTATAGCTACATTGTGCATTATATATCTGCTTTCCTCCGCCAGGTGCCTAACGCTCTTGATAAGCTAATTACAGCCTTCTGCTTATTTCATGTCAAGCTTAACTCCCAGTCTGAGCCTAGCCTGCAGTTCTGGCATGTTTCTTCCTTAATCTAAGACCATCTGTGCTCCATCAGCAAGGAACACCAAATACAGAGAAAGTGAAGAACCAACAGTGTTGAATTCCCCGTGCGCTGCCCCCAACTCCTCTCCCCAGCTTTTCCAATTAAGTGTGAAGCCAACATCCATCCAGTCCTAAATACACTGGAAGGCTCTGAGCAGGCTACAGTTATCTACAGATGCAGCAACACTTTTCAGTGGTCAGTGGGGAAACAACAGGCCAGAAGGAACCTGAATCTCTCCATTTCATTACATCTTTACATCAAAAGCTTCACATTTCAAATACCATCACATCTCCAGCAATACATGCAGTGGTTGAGTTCAGCACTTGATCAATGTAAATCAAATACTTGTCTCAGAGAAGCACAAGGGGTCAGTTTGGGAAAAAAGCAATGGGGATGATTTATTAAGAATCCAGAAGATATTTCTCAAGTCTTATGTTTATTGCTGCGAAATGGAAGTGCACAACAGTTTAAATCAGAACTGGACTGCGACACTAGTGAAAATGGCTCTGTGCTGCTCTCCCCCTCACCATCAAAAGCTGAAGTGTTTCTAAACCCTACTGTCCGCTTGCCACCCGGCCCAGCTGGGCGCAGTCCCTGCCTGCTGCCACTGTAAGTGGCCAGAGCCCCACCGCTGTGCGTAGCATCAATCCACCTAGCTTCCTCCTACGGCTGGGAAACAGATGCCTTCAGACTCCCTGCTTGGTCTGTCACAGTTTGCCTTGCTTCTGCCTCCTCTTTTCCAACACCAGACGTCAGCACCTGATGCCGTAGTGAGCTCTGCCAAGCTTCATCTCAACAAGGAATTTATTTGCTCCTTCTCCTGCAAAGATGACTCTGATGCAGAGTCTTTATTCCTTCCTCCCAGCTCCTCT
This sequence comes from Leptosomus discolor, assembly GCF_034619465.1. Taxonomy (NCBI): domain Eukaryota; kingdom Metazoa; phylum Chordata; class Aves; order Leptosomiformes; family Leptosomidae; genus Leptosomus; species Leptosomus discolor. Next base: position 12,952,709 of record NC_141395.1, on the reverse strand, counting down.
GTTCTGTTCTCCAGTCTGCACTCCTGCCAACCCAAGATTTATTTTCCAATTTCCTTCAGTTTGAGTCCTGCCCTTACATTCCCCCTGCCACCTGGCTCTTCCCTCACCTCCCCTCCAGCACGTTTGCATTTGACCTCTACCAAGGTCAAAGATTCCATAAATGAGTTTTGAGAATATGCCTTATAATTAAGGTGAGGGAATACAAAATGATTCTCCAACAGGATTAATGCAGCATACTTCTTTGTGCTTCTTCCGTCTAACTCCTTTTTGGTGGTTTTCAATGCTTTCACATTTATCTTGTATTGAGAAAAGTAATTTTTTTTTCTTCTTTCTGCCTTGTTCTCAAATCCTCATAACTGATCTCACAGCAAAAGCTACTAAATTTGTAACAATTATATTAGCCACATACATTTTTTCTCCTGTCACTGTGTTTACCACTATTATATTTATAAGCCATTGATCATTCCTTTCTGCCCCATGCATCAAAATCCTCTCCTCTTAGGCAGCTGCAGTTTGTCTCTTAATACTCCCAGGCTAACTTAAGAACTTTTTTGTCATTCTTAATAAAGCTTAAATCACTTGTCTTTGAGCAACCTTGCAGCCTATTCAAATGGCTGCAGCCCTGTTATTCCTTTTTCTTTACTTATAAGGAATTAAACCACTCTATTTCGAAAAACATGCTTTGTCTCCTATCTGAAGTGATCAATTAATAATCAAAATAGTGTATGCAATTAGATCCACATTCCTGACACAAAAATGTTTCCAATGAAAACAAATTTTATCAACCCTCCCCCCAAATTCTTTCCAATCTGTTCTCTTTTCACAGAATTATTTGTACGTTAAGTATTTTTATCTCAAGGGATATATTTTTATTGCATTTTTCCCCAACCAGACCCCACCTACTCTATTTTTACATTAAAAGGTTTTAATTTCAGAAGTTTAGAAAAATGTAGTGAAAAATGGGTCCGTTTTAAACATGTGGACACGCTGAAGTTGGATACTGCTTGCCTAGAAAGGAGAGGTGAAGCTATCAACTGCTTAATATTACATGTACTATGGATCTGAATATAACAACTCTGCAGACTCATGATTATGGCAAATTCCCTATATTTACAAGTGCATATCATCATGTATAATACTTAGGTCTCCAACAGAAAGCCACATATTTCAAAATACTTCAAAAGGACAAGTATCATTATCTCAGCTTCATGTGTGGAGAAGGGAAACCTCAGACTGGAGATGGCTGGAAACCACCCTACCTCCCCACAGCTGTCTACAAGTGAGGCAGCTGGCCCATGCTATCCAAACTCTCCTTATAGAGAATGGAGAGAAATACGTGATTTTTCTGCATATCTCCTTCTGCTGACTCCCCATGCTTGGTCTCCCCAGTCTCAGAACATCTTAGTCTCTACTCAGTTATGTTACCTATAAAAATGCATCAGATAGCTACAACCACAGTGTGGTAACTTTTAGGCAAAAGAAGCATTTCAGTGACCTGCAAGATCATTGTTTCCACTGACTGTTTAAGCCATGGTGGCACCCAGCAACTCATTTATAATCCACAGCCACATCCCTCACTCTCCTCCAGGGGTACAACCCAACCTTCCTCTCCCATTGCCCACCTGTTAGCCAGCAACTCACAGCAGCTGTTATTTGATGTTGTTTAGCTGGAGGTTTGATACTCCTCCTGCAGTCCTGAAGAAAAGCTTCTGAGCATGAAAACTTGCCATATTTCTCCAGTCAAGGTGGCTGGAGGTGCCATAGGCACAGTCAAGTTTGTGCCTGTCTACTCGTCTGTCCTCTTAGCACATGGGTTGTGCTTTCCTTGAGCTCAGCCTGGGGAAGGTAGGTGAAACCTCGGAGGCCAAAGCTCTCTGAGGCTGTCAAATGATTCAGTGAACCTGCGCCTGCCGTGCTGAGACAGGATCCGTGTCCTGTGGGAGCGATGAGCAAACTGTTGCCATCTCTGCTCCCCAGCTCTGGGTCCCTGCTAACAGCTGTGCAGGCCATGCTAGGGACTCTGCTGTGTAGCTCCAGGCTCCGATAATCCCCTCGTATTAGTCATTCAGAACTGTTGTGTTCAAAAGAAGCTGTAAAACACACATCAGCTAAACTAACAGAGAAAAGTAGGACTATTTATCTAGGGAAAAAACGCATGCACTGACATGAAATGTGTTTACTATAAAATAATTCTTTTCTTTTTTTGTAAGAGCTCAATAGTCGGTTTTAAAGAAAACATATGAGGTCATTCATGGGCGCTTTTAGAGAGGTGCAAATCAATAAAAGGTGGGTTTTTTAAAGCTCTCATTATAGATGGCTGGATGCTATCAGGGTCAAACTTAATCCTGTGCACAGAGTCAGTGCAAGGGACGCGAATCATTTAGATCTCTCTTAAGCTCTGCTTTGGGAATAAAATGTAGATATTTCTCTGTATTCTCAGGCTTAAAAAAACCAAACACAACCTGCTGCTTTTCTGCAGTAATTGGCCCAGATACTCCATTGTTCATCTTGCAAGGTGCAGTCCTTCGTGTTTTCAAGGATTTCTCTTACTTCCGACTTCCCAACATGTGCAGCTCAGCTCCCATGCCAGGGACAGGTCAGGGTGCTGGGTCCCAGGCAGGAAGATCCCTTCACTGACTGCACAGCCTTGACAAGCGGCAAACTGCAGCACCGGCTGCAGCAGGGTGCCAGGCCCTCTCCCCAGGCTCCATCGATCGGCAGCTCACCACCTCCACAAATCCAGGCTTGCTGAATGCAGGAGAGCCTGTGGGAGGTATCGCCTCCTCTCCAGGAGAGCATGAGGCAGGAGTTGACAGCGTGAACCCTGCGCTCGGCATGTGAAACTCAATAGGTCGCTGTTGCCCCGTTGAATGCTCTCAGCGAAGGTGCTGCACTAAACCCGTCCTGTGTTAGAGCCTTCACTAACAATTGCATCAGAGCGCCCTAACTGGGACAGGAGCAACTAGAAAACACTTTCTGTGCCTTGTGGTAAGACAGCATTTGCAGCTAGACAATAAACCCCTCCCATGTCTAAAAATATCCCACATCCCTAATGCAATAATAATGCAAAGCAGTGTATTTTTATATAAATCTCAGTTTATATAAATGTCAGTTTAGGTAAGGTGTAGCCTACAACAAGAGGCTGATTCGCCTCTCAGGAACATCTGCAGAGCTGGATTTGTTGACAGCAGCCACAGATGAATGCATGTGCCAGGGCAGGGGACAGCCAGGGTGTAAGTACATGCAGATCCCTGAGAGCCTCCTGGAGCTGGTGGAGTGGGAAGCAGCACACAGAGAAAAAGGGGTAAACAGGCAAACCAGGACACATTTTTCAAAGACACAGAAGCAACATCGATGACAAGAAAAGTCCAAAGGATTTTTTCTTTCATTTTCATTTTTTCCCTCCCCTTCCTAAAGGATGTTTAATGGTCCTGACTGTAAGTTGCAAAGAGTAAGAACATTAGTCTTCATTCCCTACACATAAAACGCCTGACAGGGTTTTATCAAATAAAGAGCCCAATATGCTACTGTTATCAGTAAGTGACTTCAGCAGCTAATTAAATTCTCAGTTTCTGAATCCTGCTCATAATGTTTGCTGACAAAGACCAAAACCCCTGTAGTAATTTTAGCTTTTGGGTCAGGTGAGGCAGGAAGAAGGAAGGAATGACAACTAACAAATTACCCAGGAAAGCAGGCTGGCACTCCACGGCTGACAGTTGTCACGCAAACCTCACTTCACCGTGTCAGCATAACAGGGCAGATCCCCTCCAGATGTAAATCAGCTCTGTGGCCTTCACTGACTCGAGGAAGGCTGCCCTGCTTAATGCCAAGTATGCATCCAAACAGGTATAGCTCCTGAACCTCCTATGTATGCTATACAACCCTATGTATATGATACTCCTGTGCACGGAGGATCATATATATATATATATATATATATATATACATATATATGTAGGCACACAAAAATATACATATGAGAACTTCCTATACCATTCCCAAATACTCACTTTAGAGGGCAATTACATGGATCACAACTAGGCAGTGCACTCTGAGCCACTTTAGCACATCTATGAATGCACATATTGAAACATATTCTCACTCGGTAGAGCATGCAGCGTGTTCTTAACTCGGACAGTTCTCAAAGGAAAACAGGCATTTATTTAAAGCTAAACCTGGGCTTAAAAGCTTTGCTGGCCTTAAATGGACTCCTGAGTTGGGTTCTCTCAGACAGAGGGGATATTGTTTTCAGAAATCACTCAACACTACAGAGTGTGAGGAGAGATTTGCTTTCTCTGCTTGCTGAATTTCAGCTGATGAGTAACATTAGCACAAGGTTGGATCCCAACAGCATATGCCGGAGCCTACAGTTCCCTGTAGCAAGGAGTTGGAGAAGTGTGTCCTTGGAGGATGAAGTATGACCTTCAGACATGGTCACCTCCAGTGTGACATGCCTTGTTTTCTTCCCCATCATCTCCCACTCCAGGTAGAAATTTCTCTCAGATAAATCCTGGGAAGGGAGACCTGCACCTGAAAGCTGCAATCTAGCTCCTGATCAGTCATTTTAAGGAAGGGTGTATTCAGGGAGCAGATTTTATCTGGAAACCTGAAACCATAAGAATAAAAAGCTGAATTTGCCAGAAAGTTTGTTCAGCCAATATAAGCTTTATTATGGAATAGCTTTAAACCTCTAGGCTGAGAGTGAGAGGTTTTAGGTGCAGCTTTGGAAGGTGATTTATGAATAGATTTATATGTTAATCTGTTAATAAAAAAGTAGCGTGTGGATAAAGTATGTGACAATCATAACTCAGCTATGAGCCACATATTAAAGACTGCATCTGCTCTAGTAGAGGTTTTGATTACGTTTTTAAACGAGGAAACTGCATTGCCCTAAAAATAAAGAAATAAATGTTTGATCTAGAAACATACGCCATATAATTCAAAGAGGTATCTGGGAATCTGCAAGAAACAAATAATAAACTGCTTTTAAGAAAATAACGTCTGGAAAGTGAAGCTTATTCCTGAACATTTCAAAATCGAGTTCCTGTCAGAAGGCTCAGTAGTACATAAAGACAGGCAAAGTATTTTCACTCTTTCCCAAAATTACTTCCCAAAGTGGATTTTAAATTGGATGATAATTTTGACACTCCAACTAGATTGAAGAAATAATATCTTCAGCAAAGTTGGGCCAGCTCCTGAGCACCCATGGGTTTGCGCTGCATATCAATGCCTAGTTTCCTCATGATTTTTGAAAGGATATTTTGAAAAATGGGAATGGCTCTGGCTCAAGGATGTTTCTGCAAGTAAATATAAAATACAATACTTTTACCTCTTTTTATTGACAAAACTCAGAGCACTTTATAAAGGAGTGCTATATCCCTATTTCACACGCAAGCAAACGCCAGGCAGATAAACTGGGCAGATTAACTTGCCCTCAGGTGGTGGCGGGCAGAGCCAGCAGTATGAATTTGGACCCTCCAAGCCCCGTCTGGTGCCTATCCAGCAGCTCTTGGGGATTTATCTATTATTTGTAAATTTTCTGATGAGCACCAGGGCTTTGTGAACATATTCTGAAACCTTAAAATTTCCCAGTGAAGTATTTTCACCAGGAAAGATTGAGTGACTGTTTGTGCTGTAAACTATATTACTCACTGCTCCCTGTTGGTTTTGTTTATCACATTTTATTCAACTATATAGAGAAAAACTAAGTTAAACTCTGCCACTTCTCCTCGCACTTTTATACACTGTGCTGATTTTTGGCTAGGATAGAGTTAATTTTCTTCACAGCAGCTGGTATGGGGCTGGGTTTTGGATTTGTGCTGAAAAGCATTGGTAACTCAGGGATGTTTCATCTACTGCTAAGCAGTGCTTACACGTCAAGGCCTTTTCTGCTCACCTCACCAGCAAGTAGGCTGGGGGTGCACAAGAAATTGGGAGGGAATACAGATGGGACACCTGACCCCAACTGACCAAAGGGATATCCCACACCATATGATGTCGTGCTCAGCATATACAGCTGGGGGAAGAAGGAACACGGAAGGTTTGGAGTGGTGGCATTTGTCTTCCCAAGTAACCATTATGTATGATGGAGCCCTGCTTTCCTGGAGATGGCTGAACACGAGGGAAGTGGTGAATGAGCTCCTTGCTTGCACGTGTGGCTTTTGCTTTACTTATTAAACTGCACCTCAACCCACAAGTTTTCTCACTTTTACTCTTCTGATTCTCTCCCCCATCTCACTGGGGCGAAGCGAGCGAGGGCTGTGTGGTGCTTAGTTGCCAGCTGGGGTTAAATCACAACAGTCCTTTTTGGTGCCCAACATGGGGCTCGGAGGGTTCGAGATAACGACAGATTTGATTGGATGTGCCAGATCGTATTTATAGCTCTTATTGCTGTTTAGCTATTAATTGGCAGGCTTCTGTTCTTGCCATGGTGATTGCTTGCCTTACTATATATTAGAGTCTAGTGCTCATTAGTGGCTGTTTTTTTGCTTTTGCTGCTTGCTATACTGCTGTAGTGCTTATCATCTCACTCTGCTGTGCCTGGGAACATTCTGATAACAGCAGCGGCCATGCGCCGGGGCTGGCAGATGGCCAGGACACCGCTGCTGCTTCTGTGCTGCTGTGCTGGACAGGCTGGAGCTCCAGTACGAACTCGAGTCGAAGGGACTGTGACCTGTGGATGAGTCCATATGGGAGCAGGACACCCCGAAGTGTCTGTGGCCATGGATAAGCCCATGCCAGAGCCGGTTCATCTCGAAGCGCCTGTGGCCGTGGTTATGTCTGTGTGGCAGCAGGTACAGCTCTGAAGGCATTGTGGCCCACAGAGAAGGCCACACTGGAACAGGTGCACCTCAGAGCAACTGTGGCTGATGAGAAACATGCTCTGCAAGTGTATCTCATGGTTTTGCAATAGGTGCACCCATTTATGCTTTCATATTTTGGTAAAATACAGTTTATTTTTAAGAAAGGGATTACATACAGACTCTCGAAGTATTTTAAATACTGTTAACCTGATATAACATAACTGGTCAGCATACAAACTTCACAGAGCTGGTTAGAAACTTTTTCACAAGAGATGTTCCACTAAAACAAATCACTGAAATAAAAATATTTTATGGAATTCTAACATTTTCTTGTTATCCAAATAAATCGTTAAATTTATTAGATGAGAGTCCAGAAGAAAACTTTGGATCCAGAGGGAAATTTTGGGAAGGGAAGGGAAGGGAAAGGAAAAGGAAAAGGAAAAGGAAAAGGAAAAGGAAAAGGAAAAGGAAAAGGAAAGGGAAAGGGAAAGGGAAAGGGAAAGGAAAAGGAAAAGGGAAAGGAAAAGGGAAAGGGAAAGGGAAAGGGAAAGGGAAAGGGAAAGGGAAAGGGAAAGGGAAAGGGAAAGGGAAAGGGAAAGGGAAAGGGAAAGGGAAAGGGAAAGGGAAAGGGAAAGGGAAAGGGAAAGGGAAAGGGAAAGGGAAAGGAAAAGGAAAAGGAAAAGGGAAAGGGAAAGGAAAAGGAAAAGGGAAAGGAAAAGGAAAAAGAAAGGCCCCAACAAACCAGGTCAATCACTTGAGATGAGAGAAATGCACATTCAAATCCTTTCTCTTGATGCTTCAGAAAATAACTTGACCCAGAATATTTGCATCCCAAGTAACCATGTGTCTATTTCCTTCTGTTTCAGATTTTACAAAGACGTCAAAAAGTCTTGTTTTCATCTCAGTGCAAAAAGGCTGGAAATCTTGGCATCTCAAAAAGGTTCAAAAAATCATTTCCCACTCAGTTCAATTGAGAACTCTAAGTTCCAGGTAAAATCCAGGGTGAACAGGGGTAGGCACTGCACTGGGATTTATGAAATGCCTGCCAAGTAGCCTGCTTTTAACACACACCAGAGAATAACATTCCTTGCTAAGAAGTCCTAATCAGCATTGTGCATTTCTAAAAATTTGCTCAAAGGCTTATGTTTTTAAAATGACCCTTCCACCTACTCTATTAATTACAAACTCCAGTATAAAACTGACTTTTCTATGGCCTCACTGTGAAAGTTGCAGATTAGGAGCTAACCTTGTTTCAGACCCATGCATAAATTAAACAGCATGTGCTCCAAGTGCACATCATTTTAAAAATGTGTTCTATAAAATGTCTAATACTTAGATGTTACAATGCATACAAGAGGACCATTTAAAGATGAAGATGAAACATGTCACAGGGATTTTGTTTAAGAGACTCTAAAAGATTTAGGGAACAGTATTCATTTTAAAACTCATTTCTTGACTGCTGCAAGAATTTGAATGTTACATGTCAAAGTTTTCAAAATAACAGGTGCTTTTGGATACCCCACCTGGGGCATCTCATGATGCTGATTTTCAGAAATTCTTTAATAAGTGCCTCAATTTTGGCAAGAAGGGCAGGTAAACAAAATCACAAGTGATCCCAAAATACCTTGGCCTCAATTTCCTTCTGGATACTGACATTCAGCCAAAGAAGTTTCTCACAAAAAAATTAACCATGACCAAAGTTTCTCATGCAGCTAAAACTCATTTGGTGAAAAGTTTCTTAGGTCCCAAATGGAATTTATGAAAAACATTTCATAAATAAAGAGAGCGGGAGAAAAAATCTCCAAAAAATTGCGACATTTTGTTCTGCTGAGCAGGAAACAAGCTTGTTCTGCTTCAGTTTCTGCTCCACTCCACTCACCAGTTTTCAGGCAAAAGCTCAGTGCTACAGTCTTGGAGAATCAACCTCAGCAGAAACAACAGAAAATTCAAAGTGAGGAGAATTTGGCACATGGTAAAGCATGTGAGAGCTAAGAAAGGAAAAGAAATGACCCCTTTATAGTATGGTCCTGACAGCTGACACATCCTAAAATCTATCTCTCTTCCTCCCATCCCCTGAAATCTCAACTGTTCTATAGGGTAATTCTATCTTTTTACACAGCTCTTATCCAGTAACTTGCCCATATAATGCCAAATTTTGTCTTTTAGTCTGCAATTTCAAGACAATAACTGCCTATCCAAACTATGTGGAGTGACTACATGATACTCCAGAGTGTTCTTTGCTGTGGAAATTACAAATTTAAGTTTATACTAATGGAGTCCAACACAGATTCAGGAGTAATACCATAACTTTATCTTCTGGCACTGAAGACTCCTAAAATGTATTTTCAGGAGTGACAGTTTGACAAAACAATCCTTGAAGTTGATGGAGAACTCTGACTTATTTTAATTGATTTTGCATTAGGCTTAAATGAAAGGCCTTCACAGTCTTTCAACAGGCAGAAGGAAAGAGTGCAGTCTTTTAAAGTCTGGAAGCTGAAAACCTTTCCAAAATCAGAGTAACAACATGGTTAACACTGGGTTTGTGATACTCAATATTCATGAAGGGGATTATAATCCAGAAAAAGAAGAATTTATTCCCACTGGAAAGCAGTGAATAAAGTAATGCTGTGATGAAAAACATTATGGCCGGCTCAACAGCAGGAAATACTCATTTTCTGGTTAAAGAACAGATAACTGTCAAGGAAAACATGCATTAGGTAGAGTGAGCTAGTAAATCTACCCATTACAGAATGAGAGATTAAAGTACTGAATTTGCTGTGCTAGCAAGCAGAGGCACGGGGATATCGCTCCTGCGAGATGCTGTTGCCACCCTTGCTGAAAAGACGAGCCATCTCCTTCACAGGAATGCCCTGGCCTCCTCTCCTTTCCATGACAGCTGTGGGGCTGAAATGTGCCCTTGCCTTTTCCCCACAGGGACAGTGCAACCTAGGGATATAGCTGATTGCACAGGAACACTCAGTGAAAAATAGCTTTAAACTTCACCGAACCCTGCTGTAGAGAGGTATATTCCTCACACTGCCAGGCTTGGCCCCAGAACCAGCATATCCTGCCCCGTCTGTAGACTCTGCTCCTCACATTTCTGCCCTCACCTCATGGAAGTACAAATGCAAAGGAGCAGACATCTGTCAACACAATCCTGCACCTTGAAGCAGATTTAGCACTGCTGCAACCTGAAGAGTAAGTCCCATGAGCAGAAATAAATCAGACCACAATTTCAAGATGAAAAACTATCCCCAAATCGGGCCTGACAAGATCCACACTGTATTTTATTGACAAGCAAAGAGGAGATACAAACCAACCCAAATTAGCATTGTGATTACTTCTTAAACTGGACTCTCATTCCCTATAGAACTAACTGCAAATTCCTTGCATTTCTTGTCTCGCTTTCTGATCTGATCTTTAAAATGATGCATGGCGAAGGGAAGGGGGGAGGGGGTGCCTCTAAGCCGCATCATGTGCTTTATGGAGACAAGCCAAGCAGCTACTTAGGCAACCATTAGGTCGGGAAACAATCACTTCCATCATTCCCAACACGTGTGTCAACATAATTCCATGCTCTCTTTGTCATGCAAAAAGTCTTGGCAAAGTGACCGGATACACCCAGAAAGCAGGAGCAAACTAAGCTCATTATGTTAACCGGAGATCCCACAGCATCCTCCAGTGCCATAGAAGGAGACATCCCATGTTTTGCAGTGTAGGAAGGAAACTCGCTGCACTGAAAAGGGCCCAAGCCAAGCCTGACTACAGGAGATTCATAATTGGGTTTCGTGGAAGGGGATCCCTCGTCCAACAAGAACAAGAGGCTGTGTGATAACAGACATTGCAGAAGGTATGACACTTCACGTAACTACAGAGACTTCCCTCTTCTGTGTGCTTGCTGGAAGCCTTCCAGCCATGCTAATACGGCTCTGCAAAGGGACACTACTGCCAAATGGGAGTATCAGCTTCTCTAACTCTTTATTGTTGTCATTGGTAACTATGGACTTTGTTTTCCTTTTAAAGGAAGACTCAATGCATTTTACAACCATTAAACATCTTTTCTTCTCTCCAGCTATACTTGTAACTCTTACTAACAGCAAAAGGCTTGTGCATGTCAGAATGGCTGGCAATACCACTCAAATGGCTTCTTTGCATGGTCAGGTACAGGAGAAAGACTCCAATCTGTCTGAAAAATGCTGAATACATCTTTGTATGTAGAAGATAGTAAATATCCCAGATCATTAGTATTTATTTATTTAAAGATAAGCAGCTGCGGTTTTCACTAACAATTTTTGCTGCATCTTTCAATTCCACATTCAGTGCAGTGGGGGGAAAGCCTGGATACTGCTGGGTATTTGCAAGCCCTTTCAAACTTTAGCTGCTTTGCCTCCATTCTGCCATGGGTAACATACATTTTTCAACCCATTTTGCCTCTTGAATGCTTGCAAGTCCAATTTTAGTTTTAGTAATGCATTCAGCAGAATACAGTTCCTCAGCCATCCATGTTCACAGAGGCCAACAATGGCTAAAATTAAGGATGGACAAGGACAGTAAAACCTTCTCCTACATGTTGCTGACATCTCCTCCAATGAAAGCAAGGATTTCTATTGATTGTTGTGTTGAAGCCTGTATCCGTCACGCTACATGCTTTGTTCCTCAAGATGTCATATTTTTGGCAGATCCCACTACCACCCAAACACTGAAGAATCAAGAGCGGAGAGCGCTGTCCAAATGGGCAAGTGTAGAAGAGCCCTTCCCCCAGCACTACCACTGGAGTGGGAATAAGCATTTGGTTCTGACTTTGTCTTCTCCCTGCTCCATCACTCTGGGCAAATTTACACTACACAGCCTTCTGAAAAAAAGTACTTCAAATATTACAGAACATTCATTAGCAAGTCAAATAAAACAAGAGAGTAAAAAGTGAACATACCTGAATAAGAGAAACGTTGTGTAGACTAAGTCTGAAGAGGTAGTTCCTGCATGAACAAGCAGAATAATTACAAACTGTTAGGCTACCAAAGAAGGAAGAGAAAAGTTATAAAAGCAATTCATAGTTTTTGGTCATTCATTTCTACAAACAACAAGCTTTTCTTGGACTCCTCTCTACATGCAAAAATAGTTATATGCCCCTTGTTCATCAGTGTCTTAGTGAACCTTGTAACAAAGTTCTGAGCAGGTCTGGAATAAAATATTCCAGAACCCATAACGAAGAACCACAATGAACTCCCAACAACACAGGGACTGTCTGAAAACCCCCAAAGGGCTTTAGTTGAATTCTTGTATGGGCTGCACTCATGTTTTTCTCTGCATTCTGAGAAAACTGGGGTTGGGCAGAAACCAGCTGGAGCAAAACTGACTCTTGTAGTATGCTCCCCCCAATCCTCTCCTTGTGGGCACTCCCATTCAGGACTTTGTGGAAAAGGAGAAGAGGACAGATACTTCTCAGCAGAACCTCTCTGCACAGAAAACCAGCAGGGAAATCAAGGCAGTGACTGCAGATTCTCCCAGTCCTCCTGTCATCACATCTCCACAGGCAAAGCGAGGGAATTCCTGACAGAAGTCACTGTAGCATGAGTTACCACACATCAGATGAGCTCCTGTAACCCTCCTTCTGCATGTTCATATCCCACAAATAGGAGAGAACACACATTTGCATAAACATATACGGATGAGTCTTAGTTAACAGGATTTATCTCAAATTTTTGCTTGCTAAGACAATGCAGTTACCAGGAATCAGCTGACATATTAAGCCATACAGATTTGATTGTATGCTTGAGGGTTTTGGCCATGTCTAACCTCGTATTTTTGCATCTCATCTGCCAGGGGGTCTAAGGAGTTGTGATCCTTTTCCAACATCACTGTCACCACAATCTCCCAGAGAAGATACATTTGTATTATACCAGGTGAACTACATTTTTGGAGGTGTCTCTATTTAAACAGTAGAAAGGGCAGCTTTGATGATACAGCTTCACCAGCCCTAGAAGTGCCAGTATACAGTATTCCCCTACCTAGTAAAATATAAGTTCCTGTCTTAGGTCACTGAAGTCAGACAAATCAGAGGAAAGCTCCTACTGAGATTAAAAGGTCCTAAGGATTCTTCTGAAGAGCCTTGTTTACGGTCTGTAGTTAGCGGCACACTCTGCCCAAGCAAAGTAACTCAAATTTCCAACATATGAGAGATTCATATTGGGTCAATGGCCACTACAAGGCTTGAGCAATTTTTCCTTCTTCTGTTATCTCTCACTTGTATATCACCCAAGTCATAATCATAGAGTTACCTCAGTTCTAGAAATAAATTGAAAGGTCTGAACTGCTGCTGACTGTCAATAAAGAAGGATGGGAATTGGATGATGGGGAATTTGGGAAGTCAAACTGCTGGTACCAAATCTTCAGCTGATGTAGCTATGATTTGCACCATCCTGGGACCGGTGACCCGGAGAAGAACGAGACCCATTAACAATACCTGAACAAAATATATCAGTAATTATTATACCTCCTGTAAGTACGCAGAGAAGTACACACACACACACAAAATCTCCATCTTCTCTCCTAGTCCTGTCACTGGAGATTCAGCAGTTCTTTTGTACAGTCTGAAACCCTATTCTGTCTCAAAGGCTGCATACTTTCCCAAGGAATTTGTTATTAACTCTTTAGCATCAGCCACAGACTTCTAAATATGTCCTGCAGATGCATGCAGCAGACTAGAGGCACTAAGCTTACATACAGCTAGAATTTCAAAATGGAGATGAATCCTCATCCAGTGACTGATCTGACAGCTCCCTTAGAAAAGCACATGCTACCCTCACCAAAATATTAATGCAACTCCAGGACATGAGATATCATGGAATAAGCCTTCTCCTGCAGAAGTTAAGCATGCCACTGGCCTCCAATCTTACAACACCCAAAGGAGAAAGTTCTCGTAACTAGGGACTTGAAGTTGCTATCCTGTAGTTAAGCATGCTATTTAAATGCATTGATTTTGGAAGTCTTGTAATGCAGATTTCAGCTCCTTGTTTTAGTCTTGTAAAAAGCTGGACAGTTTGACTGAGTAATAAATTTTAATATTAGGGTCTTTTCCCTGATAGCACTGCAGAGCAAATTCAACCAAAATATCTTTAATGGAAGAGACATATCTAAAGGACACAATTTTAATTGCACTCAGCCAAAACAGATGCAGGCAGGAATAGTGTCCATTTAAATAAAGCCAGTCTCTGTCCTCTCAGTGACTGCCACATAGCATCTGGACAAAGCATTAGCGGTGAGATCACTCGGGTGCACGTACTAATGTGAATAGCACAACGATCTTCCAAAGGCTTCACACCAACCTCAGGTCTCTAAGTCTGACCTTGTGGCTTTCTTACAGAAGGGAGGGTTTCCCTACATTTTTCATCAGCTTGCCTCACCTGGTGTCTGCAGAGCCACCGGCAGTTTCTTTTTGTTTGTTTGATCCTTCTCACATCTCATCAGCAGTAATACGAACACCAGTAGGCAGGCCAGGCTATCAGAGACACCTCCAGACTCCAGCTGACCTGCCCAGCAAGAACTGACTAATCCTTAATTAATAACATGCTTTTTTAACCATACTTGTTCTGTAAAGCTGTATCAGGAGTAAAAAGCCTAGGGGAAAGATACGCTGAATAAGATAGTGTCATTTTTATGAATTGCATTTTAACTGCAGTTTCAGTCCAAGAATGAGCAAGGTCTCTGAATGACAGTCATGGTTTATTGTACCTAGAATTGTCCCATTTGTGTCCTTTTTCCTGCTTGTGTTTGAAGTTATGTCTGTTTAATACCTTGCTGAACTATAATTTAAAGGAGCTGAAAGAGTAGGATTAAGAAATATATGAGAACACTGAGATCTCTGCATGAATGGATGAGGTACCTTCTTGGTCTTTTTTTTTTTTCCTTTTTCTTTCCTCCCATTTTGTCTTGTAAGTGAACGTTGGCTAATTCTTTTTGCTCTTAAATTAAACCCACCTGGACTAGGCCAGAAGAGTGACTGCCTGGTGCAACCAGCTATTTTAATAACCTCCCTCTCCTGTATAAAAAGCTGGTGCACAAACTTGGAGGGATAGGACAACCTTCTTACTCACTTTCTGTCCTAAAAGGTCACACACCTTCAGTCCATGGTATTAAAACACGAGCTTTGTTTCATGCCAGAGGTGGCAGCATTTCAGCCATCTCCAGAGCAAGCAACTACACTCCTCTAAGTACTCTAGGACAAATGGCATTTATACACATTAAAAGGCGCCTCAAACTGCTAATTATTATTACTACTAACCTTATTATTCATGAACATCAGTGCATTTCTGAAAACGCCCATGTTAAACAGTAATACCCTAAAGTCTCAGCCAAGACTGTGGTTTTGTTGCATTACGACAGAGTGGGTTGATGGTGGTTCCTCTGGAGATTGATCCACAGCAGATGCCTATTTAAACAACCTGAGGGTGGATCCCCTCTCTGGCACCTCTGACTGCAGGAGGATATTATCCCCCAGCTCAGATATATGAAGTTAGCTACTGTAAAGACCCTCCTGTCTATACAACCTAGTCTTGAAGAATTTGCCATCTAAATATATATAGAAGAGTGAAAAGATACATTGTTCTCATTTAAATTTAAAGCACAGATTGAGCAACTTAGCCAACATCACAGAGCATATCTGCAGCACAACCAGGAGCTGATCTCCTAGTCCATTAGTCTATGCCCTGGTTAGGAGATTAACTTGCCCCCAAAGTTGAGGCACAGAATGGAAATGGGGTAGATGTCAAATTACTCTCCCAAACTAGGCCCTCTGTGCTAGTCTGTGTATGAACAGAGCCAAGCTGCAGTATAAATCCTGTAGATTAAAGTATTTGTTAATTGGCTTCGTAATTTGTATTTGGCTGCCTTGTAAAATGATTAAGTGCTCACTGTGCCTGGTACCACAAAGCATACGTACCAGAACAGCAGGAGAGCAGCTGAGATGTGTTTCAAGAAAGGATGGAAGAATATATCCACTTAAATCTGCTTGCCATGACATTCCCAAGTCAAAGCTGCTTATTAAGTGTTTATTTCACATAGCCGAGCGCACCTTGGATGAACTTTGTAACATGATGCCCGTGCACTTGTTCACACATTGCCTGGCCTTGAAACAATTTACAGCAGAGGTAAAGTACTTCCTCTACGATGCCACTGAGCAACAGAGCTACAAGACAAATTAAGCCTTTCCAGTGGGAAGCCGCATAACGAGAGTGCTTGAATAATAGCAGAGACCCTTCCTCTGAGGAGTTCTGAAATTATAAGGGTTGTAACATGCTTCAGACACTCGTTCAGGCCTCTTTTTTAGTGCCTCTTTTCAGGCACTACATCTGTCAGCACTGTACTGGCTGATTAAAAGGTGCTTCCTTCTAATTAAAAGAGAGCACGCTTTTCAGTTTTGGTGTGGTAGATCAGGAGGAACATCCCTGCAGTCGATGGACTGAACGGGTGTAAAGGAAAGGTTACTCTAGCTTCAGATTCTTTTTTCTATTTAAGTGAATGAGGTTTGTTCACATTTCCCAACTCTGTCCCCCTCCACACACACCGAGCAGGTGAGATAACCTCTCTGTGCTTCAGAACAATCCCCGCTAGCAAATTGAGAGCCACGAGACACCTAATGCTGATGACCTCCAGCGCCTCTCAGGACTTTGACATGCACACAGAGACCAACAATATGCTGCCTTGTCTCAGCTGGTCTGTATCACTGCAAGACATGTACACCTGCTCGCATGTTGCTACTTGCCTGCACCTCATAGTAGACGTGAGAAGCTCACCCCTCCCTCATTACAGGGCAGGCTATCTCAAGCTCCCTCTCTTTGTACACAGACAATTAGCCTGCAAGTAGAAACAAAGCCAAAAGCAGCTGATAATAATGTTTGATCATGAAAAAAAAAAAAAAAAATGTTTAGGGAAAGCTGAAGAGAACCGAGTGAAGAGTCGGTCTCCCTTTCGGGGGCTATTATTCACTGAAACAGGCATCCACACAGGCCAGGTGAGGTACTGGGGACTCAAGTAGACTTGTGGTGCTCTGGGAAGGCATCCCCTGTGCTTGTAGAATAGAATACAATGGGCTATTTCAGTCGGAAGGGACGCACAACTATCATCTAGACCAACTGCCTGACCAATTCAGGGCTGACCAAGAGCTGAAGCATGTTGTTAAGGGCACTGTCCAAATGCCTCTTAAGCACTGACAGGCTTGGGGCATTGACCACCTCTCTAGGAAGCCTGTTCCAGTGTTTGACCACTCCCTTGGTAAAGAAATGCTTCCTAACGTCCAGTCTAAACCTCCCCTGGTGCATCTTTGGACCATTCCCACATGTCCTATCACTGGATCCCAGGGAAAATTGCTCAGCACCTCCCTCTCCACTTCCCCTCCTCAGCAGGGGATTGTGCTGCAATGAGGAGCCAGGTCTGCAAGAGGGACTCACAACTGTCACAGCATAGATAATAAGAAAAAATAATTAACAGAACAGGGTCCTTCGGGCGATACAAAACAAGACACAGAATTATGCATGTGACAAACCTAATGCTCCCTTCTGGCACTCCTGGAAGCCATGTGCTGAGGCTGAGCCTCAGGCTAGGAGCCAGCAATTCCTGTCAGCTCTTCCTATCTTTGCTCCTGGAGGCCTTAGATATACTTTGTACTTCCACAGTACATGACAAACACAGCTTAGTCATGCTTCATGACTCCCTGGGAGCTGGTTAGTATCATTCACCCCTTATACTAATGGAGAAAATGAGCCAGAGAAAGGTTAAATGACCTTCTCCAAAGCACACAGCAAGTCAGTGATGAAATCGAGATCAGACCCCAGGGCTCTTAGGTACCAAATCTCATGCTAGATTAACACGCAGTGACTCTATGCAGGTCCAGCTGTGGCTGAACTTTTCAGATGGTTACCCACATTTCTGAACTAGCCAACCATCCCAAGAAACCCAGCTCCTGAAGGATGATTCTGGCCTTTGCTCTCAGAAGAAGTTAATTACATGCCTGCTCTGAAGTGTGATGTGATGATCTGTTTGCAAATGCTACTCCAGTGATTCACTAGAAGGGCCTGGCATACACTGCTGGAGAAAAGGTGGACAGCCAGCATCTCCCTTACAAGCTGGATCCTTATTCACCAGTAATTTTGTTTCTGTTGAAGAAAAACCTGTCTGGTACATCATTCTTCCTTAAAAATCAATAGATGTTCAATAGAAAACCATACGAAATGGCACACAGTAACATGATGTAGTTGCTGTATGAGCAATTGCTTTTCCCAAAGCAACATTTCTCAGTGACAAATCCAGCCAGAACCAGAGAAGCATCCTCTTCGAAGAGGCTCCTTATGCAAGCAGCATATCATCCTGATTAAGCAGCTTCCAAATTAAGCCAGGGTCCCAGCTACTGTTTCTGGGTTGCCACTGAGGCCCATTTAGTACCTCGCAGTGGAAACAAGAATGAAAATCAAATCATCTATATTCCAGTCAACGGAGCAGCACTATCATCAGCTTCAATGGCACAGGGTGCATGGCACAGATCTGCTCAGGCTCAATGCTGTATACTCAGGGCCAGCTCTAGGAACAGTCAAAAGATGCAGATGCTTATAGCCGCAGAGCATGCAGGACATCAGCAAAGCTGTGTCACACTTGGACTGT
The DNA here is from genome assembly GCF_034619465.1 of Leptosomus discolor. Taxonomy (NCBI): domain Eukaryota; kingdom Metazoa; phylum Chordata; class Aves; order Leptosomiformes; family Leptosomidae; genus Leptosomus; species Leptosomus discolor. Next base: position 12,934,254 of record NC_141395.1, on the reverse strand, counting down.
ACCAATATTCAGAAATCTAGATGGATGGCTGCTGCCATGGGAGGCAGAAGCAGGAAGGGGATCGGCCCTTGGATCCACAGTCGTGTCCTCTCTTCCATCAGCTCATGCTGGCTCTGGTGTCTCTGGTCCTTCTCTTTCCCCAGGGCAGGAGAGGCAAAACTTCGCTCCAATGTGATCCCACCTCCTTGGGTTGACAGTGTTTGCTATGCTCCTGACACACCTTGAACCAGCTGTTTTCTGGAGGGTAGCCATATGCACACACTTCAGAGAACAGGGAGTAGGATTTTTTTTGTAATATTGTTTGAACATATTTATAAAACATGTGCCAATTTCCTTTTTTTGTTGATGTTGTTACATTTCCCTCCCTCTCTTTCATTAAATGAGTTTCTTCAAAACCTCAGAGATGGAAACGGAGCCAAATTTTCAAAACTCGTGTGTGGGTTTGTTCCTATTTTCCTGGAAGAGTGAATCCATCTCTCAGACCATCACGTATTATCCCACATGCCACCTCAAGTCTTTCTTCACATGCAACTGACAGCTCTTCTCTCCCTCTCTCATCCATATGGCAGAGTCACAGAGCACTTACAGCACCTTGATATGGCCCCAAGCCACATGGGGACCTTTGATCTCCTATTTGCCCATCACTTTCAGTTGTGCTTTCAGTAAGTCATACTGTAAAATTCCTCTTCTTCTGATGCTTTGATTATTGTTCAAATATTCCCTAGCAGACTCCCCACATGCCTACTTAGGCTGATAAACACGGTCCGTTCTGTCAGGCTTCCCTCAAACTCTGGATGAGTGCAGCATGACTTGTATGCAAATACTGATAGAGTTGGCTGGTGAGCTGAAGTTATTGCCAACCAATCCCTTCTCTTTGCTGTGTTTTTTATACCTTTGCAATGGCACAGAACAGTAGGCTTAGCACCTAAACATCTGGATACAAAGTGATATGCAAGTCACTGTAGTGAGCCCTGCCATATAAAACTGACATATCACCAATTTAAAGAGAGCAAGACAGAGTATTTTCAGTAACGTGAAAGAAAACTGCTCTGCATCCCCATCCCGTGATGCTGTAAAACACAGCAGGTCCAAGCCTCCAAGGCTTTTGCCAAAATATCCTGACCTTGTGTTTGCTCACACCCCACTCTCTGAAATACAATCTTCAAACTTAATTATTCTCAGTGTGTTACTAAAGCAAGTGACCTTCTCATGTGTGGCTGCTTTTGTGATAGCGTATCACCAATTTTCATTTTATCTGGAATATGAGATATTTTTCCAGTCAGGCCTGTAATTTGCTGTGTCAGGATGCTTCCTATCAGCCTGCGCTGCACCAAGATTGCCTTTCACACAGCACTGGCTGTGCAGGCACTGGCCATGAGTCAGCCGAAAGCCTGGTTCCTCCGATGGTGGGGAAAAGCACATGGAATACCACACTGGTGAGGTCACTTGTAGACACCATTTGCAGAGACCAACAATTTGAAGGACCAACTGTTTTCTCTGCCAACAAAGATGACGGACCAGAGACTGCTGTTGCCTCACCTCTTCTCCATGAACACTTGGGGCAAAGCTGTCTCTTTGCTCTCCCATAGCTGCGGCTTCTTCTGTGCATTGGTCCAGCCCAGCAACCTGACAGTGCTGCAGCATAGAATTTTATTTGATTTATTTATTCTGAGCTATTTACAATTCACATTCTGTGCTCAAGAAAATTTTAACTAATAAAAAAAAAAATACACTTGGAACAAAATGTGGGCCAGGCCCCAAAGTTCCCAGAATCCCATAATTACAAAAATTGTCTTTCTGTCCTTTCCTGTCCCCACCCCTTCCTCTCCTCCCTAAGGGGTCTAAGTCAGGGACAGCACAGATTTGGAGTATGGCAAATTCAGACTCCTTGCAGACCAGCAGAGAAAAGCAAACTCTATAGATAAGAACCTCTCCACCCCTCCACACTTGCACAAGGGCTGAGCTGACCTCACCTGGCACAGTATCAGAGAGGAAAATCTCCCTCTGAACTTCCAGGCTCAACCAGAGATGTTAAAACCTGCACTTTAAATGACACTTTTGTTCCCTGTGTAAAGAAACGGTGCCCATCCAATTACGGATTTAACTAGCTGCAATGTCTAATCACCAGTTTCTCACCTTCACCATATTCTTTACCATGCAGGTTCAACAGCTTCTTCAAAAAACATCAATGGTCTTTTTTCTCACATCACCATGTTATCTGCCCCCTCCAGCCCCCAATACAAGGATGCAACTTTAATTAGAGCATTATTTTGCCTGATAGGAAAAATCTCAGTGAGAAAGGACGGGGTTTGTTTTTCTAGGTTTCTCTGCAGCAGCACTTTGTGCTACCCTCCTACAATCCGGATAGAATAAAAAACATTATCATGCTCTTTGCTTGCTCACGTCCTCATTAATACCTCAACTGGCAAGGTAATTTCTCAGCCAAACGCAACTTAATAGGGGATAAAGCTGGCGTAAGACACTGCGATAGTAATGCAAGCCATCAGAAATGGCAGTAACTCAGCCCAGTCAATCTGTCTCAGAAAAGTATTGAGTCAAATCCTGTAGTCAGGGACGAACGACATGTCACTCCTGGCTGACAAGATGACAAGCCTGTGGACTATTTAACCTTTGGCTATGGCCATGTGGTTGTGGCTGTTAACTTGTCTGCATGTTAGCCTCTCCATGCTATATGAGACTTAACTTTTTCAGCCCTGCCGAAGCCCCACTGTCCCAGTGCAAGGGTATGGGACTAACAGACTTTCATAAGCAGTTTCAAGACTTAGTCTTCTTTGGAGATGCAAGGCTGAGGGCAAGTGATTAAACTACCATGTGGAAATACAACAGTAAAGGGTCCAAATCCCACCTCTGCCACAGGTTTTCTGTGACTCCATAGAAGAGCTTTGGCTATGTCCACATCAGCCAAGAGCAGAGACCTCTGAGGTTGTGCAGACTCTGACTGGTACCTTCAGAAAGCACAGTCTTGCTGCCTGAGCAGCTGTGTTAGGTGCAGCACTGCACTACCTTTCAGATCTACTACAAACTCGCATCTCAGCATCGCAGCCTTTTCACAGGGCAGGCTTGCTCTTAATCCCTCTGGGCCTTGGATTCCCATCTATAGTGTGAAATTATCAGTGCTTTCCTGCCTCACAGGAGCCCTGTGAGATAAATGTTGGTGAGGGGCCCTGATCATTTGGTAACAGATAGTATTCTTAACAGAGTTTAGACCCAATGTTGGTACTCTAAATCTGTTGATCAACTCTGATCCAACTTCTGCCACTGAATTTCCTGGTTTGCAAAATGCATTTTGCCCAAGCAACATAATCTGCAGAGATTTATTCTCTTCAGGGTTCAGTGGCAGTCCAGATCTGGACAGGATTGAAGGTGCCCAAGGGTAAGAGTGATATTTTCCAAGCAGCACAGGTTTTGAGAGTTTTACTGCAGTGCTCTGGAGTTTTCTGCCAACCAGGCAGGAAAGAGCCTATGTTCAGCCAGAAATCTGCATGAAACCTGGTGTCTGACAGACTAATCTATCATACACCGGAGACTTTCAATAAACTCAGGGTGCCAAACATGCTGGTTGAGGGTCCTAGAGTATATTTACAATTTGCCATATTTCTGCAAGCTTCAACTTGAAGCAACTCTTTTGGGACATCAGTCACTCCATTCAGTCTTCAGCTCTTAAGCCTGCATGATCTAGAGTTGTTTTAATGCTTATACAGCCAGGAGCAATAATAACCAGGAAGAGGTGTGCCCAGACTGCTGCGCTCCCCCTAAAACAACCCTTGCAAGTTCACATTGCACCTTCCCTGCTCTCCAGACTAACCATACCTGCTTCCTTGCACCTATCTACTTGGCATTAACAGGCACATTCAGTTCAACTCTAAATCAAGTATGAAAATCACCCCCGTCAAAGCATCCAGACTTGCATCATTAGCAGCTTAGTACTTTACTCTTACTGCAGAGAAGTCTGGCAGTCCAGAATGACGTGCACTTTACTTGCCAGTTTTGAGTGCCTTGATGCAGCCTTTGCTCACTACCTTCTACCTCCGGGCTCTTCTTGGTAATGACTATTTGTGACGAAGGCTCCTGAGCTGCAGTTCCCCATGCAACAGCCATGAGAGACGATCCTTTCCCATCTCCGGATGGAGCTGACAGCCCTCTTGGCAGGCAGAACTCTGAGGACTTCTGGTCATGACGCTCTCTGGCTGGTTTTCTACAGTAACACCTCCACTCACTGCGAATGGCCAACCCTCGTAGCCATGCCTCTCACATCCGCAGCCCCAGCAGGCTACTGCCCCGAGCTGACACCCCTGCAGTTTCCTTCTGGGAAAAGTCAAATGTTTCCCTTAAGGCTTCCCAGCCACTCTCTGTGCAGCCATTTGTTTGGGTACCATCCTCCTGTTGTCCAAGCTGTTTCCCTTCAGCTTGCTGTCGTGCCAGATTGTCACACGGTGTCTCAACCATCCTCCTTTAAACCTTTTATGTTCTCCTCGCCAGGGAGCTCTTGTGAAGCACGCTTTTTGGCTTGACTCCAAACAGGGTCTTTCATATCATCATTTCTTTGCTGGCTCCTGTCTCTGCCCAGCCAGTAATGAGATAGTGTCGAGGAGTAAGGCTCCTTGAGGAGGTAGGATGTCACAGTTACACTATGTACCTCCTCCACAAAACCCACCCTCCCTGGGATTGGGCACCCTACAGCACAGGTGAGAGAGCAGAGCACTGCACTGCTTCTCCAACATGCAGGTGAAATCACTGCTGTAATCATAATTTCAAATTTTTTTCTCAGTAATAATGAGGTCTAGAAAATTGTTTTTCCTCCCATTAAAATAAGCTCAAATAGTAATCACATGTGCTCAAGAGCTGAAAAAAGCATCAAATATTTCAAAACACTCATTCACAGAAGAAAAACAGTACGTTAAAATACTAACACTACATTTAAAACAAAAACAAAACATGCAAGCTATGAGTCAAAATGAAGGTTATGAATTTTTGAAATGTTGTTTTTATACTTAATGAAATGTGGCTCATAATACGGGTAGTGTGAGATTTACAAGGTTCTAAACTATTCATATCCTTACTTGCAAGTGTTTGGATTTTAGAAATGATGTGACAAGTAAATACGTTGCTTAGAAACCATGGTGGGCTTTTGAAACTAATTCTTTTGTTTCTGGGATTTTGACTTGGCAGGTGTTTGGTGCAGCGGAGTTATCAAACTCCTCTGGTTCGCACTCAGTCATTCAGGGAGAGCTCTCAGATAAGGATAAAGCTTAAAAATCTGAGGCTCGTGTTATTCCAGCTCCCTGTCTGCATGGCATGCCCTCAATACCTCTTACAGTTTCAGTCACGCTGTGTCCAATTCCTGAAACCAAAAACCCTCATGAGCCCCAGGATCTTCTTTTCTTCTAGGAAGCATTTTCTGTGAAGCTTTGAAACACAGGATAAACTAAGCCAAAGAGATGCTGTGGTGAGGTCATACTGCTTTTAAATAGAGACAGAAAGACCTAGCCTGAAATAATTTATAACGCTATCATCTAAGAGAATGATGTTAACCAGGAAATTGAGAAGTGGGAGTGCTTATAAACTCCACCCTGATCTCAAACTCCTTCCACAACCCCAGAATAGCTGGCGTTACTACTAATATGATCTACAGTAGCACATTTAAACATGGTTAACATTTAAATTTAGGTTTCATAAATTACACCCTGTAGAGATGGATAGAGACAGCTCCTATCTCTTTGAGGTATTGTTTCATTTGCAAATTCAAGCAGATGGTGCACGAGCAACTAATGACTCAAAAAATCACCCCTAAAAATAGTCCAGAACAAGGTGTGGATTTATCAGGGAAGGAGAGAACAGAAAAGGCTTTACTTCCCCTTCCCTTTTCTCTGGCACAGCTCCAGGAGCTTAGCATGCCCAGAGATGTGCAGCACTGAGGACCCCATCACACCCCCATGTTCATGCACCTCTCCCTGTCACTTCACACAGGGTGGAAATGAGATGATGAAGAGGGAAAGGGCTCAGCACTCCCCACTTTCCCCACATCAAGCCTGTATCCAACCCGAAAAAAACACCCGGGGAAATTACATCTCCATTAACTCTATAAAGAATTGCTCAGCAGAGCCATGTGGCACCACCGAAACTTTCAGTCTCCCAGTCAGGTGGGTAGGACTTCATGAAAACTGACTTGTCCAAGCAAATTCTATAAATACTTGTTACTGCTTCCTCATGAGGCAATACACTGCAATACATTGTACTTCCAGCAGGAAGCCAAATTTGCTGACATTCCCCCGTTTATAATGATATTGTAGCCTCATGTCTAACCACACTCATACAAATTCTTGTGGAGACAGAAACTCCCTCCAGGACGTGTTGCTGGGGTTTGAGCAGGGGTGAAGCATGTCAGTGTTAGCAGCGTCTGCACGGGGGGAAACCTGCCGCGCAGCCGAATTATGTAAACCATAAATTCTTCAGAGTGACGTGCCTGTGTTTGTGCAATGCCTGGCAGAAGGCACTGTTCACAGCTGTCCCCAAAGCAATGCCGTTCTCAAGTAATAAATATTAATAATTGCTGGTTAAAGATTCCAGCGCAGGTGAAGCCACGGCTTGAAAAGTAAAATGTTTCTGTATGAAAAGCAGAAGGGCCTCTGGCAATTTGAACAGCTACAGGAAGGTAAGTGTTATTATTTACTGCATAAATACACACAGAAAATGTATATTAAATCACACTTCAGTTGTCTTTGTGAAGAAAAAAACTCTTCCTCTGCTACACATGTTGTTCTTTTCTCTTGTTTGTATCATGAATTCTTCCAGCTCTGCTCCTCACCTCCTTGTCCTCTAATGCTGAATAACCTGGGAAGAAAGCAGTATCTTCCTCCATTTTCACTGATAGTAGAGACCGCTACCGCAATGTTATCTGATTCTAAATGTTATACTTAAACTGATTTGTTAGACCATGCTTTGTCTTTTCTTTTTGGGTTGTCTTATCTCTTTATTATGCAATAAAAAATAGTTGCTGTTGGGGCTCATGATTCAGCCACTCCTGACGTATATTATTTCACTGAACCATAGTTCTTTTCCCTGTTATAAATGCAGCTCTAAATTTGTTAGAGCTTCCCTACGCTTGTCTTGTGTGTTTCCACCCTCCTCTTATGGCATCCTAAATAAAAATAATGTTTAAAAATAAAGGAAAATAATGCAAATTATATACAATGGGCCAGAAAAACAGAGTTGCACCAAAATGCACTAAGTGAGGATCTGGCTCTACCAGCAAGATGAAGCAAACAGGTTGTGGAGTGAATTCTAAGAGAGAAGAAAGCAGTCATTTACATTGCCACTATACAAAGGTGTGTAGATGAACTTGATACAGAGGGAAAGTCTGGCCGTGGCAAATAAACCATAAAGTCAAATTCTGTGCTGGCAGAAGGATGGTGCAGAATGATTTACTTCAACTCTTCTAACATTCAGGACACCAAGGGAGATGCCAGCATTCTGCTTTGTTAACCAGTCATTTTGATTGCATCTTGTTGTTTTGGGTTTTTTTAATTCTCGTAATCTTCTCTTCTTTGCAATTACACTAGGAGTCTACTAAACTCCTCTACATAAATCACACCTTTCTTTTTGAGGGGAAGACTGGCCACATAAGCTGGAAACACTCTCCTCTGAAGCCTGAACCTGAAGGGAAAGAGCTTGAGCAGCAACCCTGGGCTAATTAAAAGATTATCTTTACCTTGCTCCCACAATGAGCTGATTCCTGTTGGCATCCAGTGCAAGCTGAGAAAAGTCATGCACACCTGGATAGGTGAAATTCGAGACCCAGGGCTTCAGATCTGCAAGAAAATGAGAAAGCAGAAAACAGTAAAGCTGCTCTAGAAGCAGTGAGTTCACCCGAACATCCACTAACGGATTTCCTACCGAGTTAGCTGTCAGGAGAAGGCTAATTAATAATCTATTTAAAGGTTTCTATTTATTCTGATTCTCCACAGAATGTGCAAAAAACCGCACATAAACGCAGGGCCGTCTCAGCAGCTATTTTCACATCCAAGACGGAGTGTCAGCATTGGTTTTGGAGACAACAGCAGCTTGATTTTACTTCTGTTAAATCTGGGGAACCATCTTCAGTGACAGGGTTAAGTGGTGTAAAGGGACTAGTTGGCTGCCGTAACAGCTCCACAACCTTGCCTTCTGTACTAAGCAAAGGGTAGCTGCTGCCCTCCAGAAAGAGAACTGATTGAAAACCAAGGTAAAGTACAAGTGATCTGCACTCAAGATCTGGCTTCTCTAATTACCGGGTTTTACCTTCCCTTTTGGGTTTTTGGTTCTCTTCTAGGTTTCATGTTACCTAAAATCTGGGATCCCTATCACTTAAATCCTTCCTTAATGCAGATGGGGGGAGGTTGGTCGTCATAGCATCTTCACAGCTGCGAGACTGCACAAGCTTGAGACTGGCTCTATCAACTATCTTGGATTTGCCAATCTAGGCAACTGTCCAAACTGCAATCACACAGGTTAAACACAAAGCAATAGATTTGGCTACGCTATGCTCATGGAGACAAAGCTCTTCCAGAAGCTACATCTATTAACACAACATCAATTGAGACATCTAAGGCAGACAGTCCTGAGGTAATAAAAAATATACTTGTTTAAAGAAAAAGCTTAATTACTATTTTTAGGGTACTCTCAGGCACGATGCTAGGGCATTCACAGAATCCCAGCTTTCAGTACAGTTACCAACTTTGTCCTTGTGTGTATCACAGATCACAGAATTTCAGCCTCACATCTTAGGCCTTTACTGCACGTAGTAACAGGATAGAGTCATATGTATCTTTCAGAAAGGCATCCAGCTTTACTGTAAAGACTTCTCTTGAGAATTTATTCCAACTGTTAACTACTCTGGAGAATATCAAATATCTGAGGGAGCAAGGCACAAATGAGAACAAATCAAGTGTATCTGTAATCCCTCTGTGACCTGTTGACAAGTAACCCTGCCTCATTCAAGGACTGGATGTTGAAGACTGCAGAGGCTCAACATGAAAGGTAATATCTTCTGGCCTCATGCCAACAGGATACCAATACACAGGCCAATGACCTGATGACTCATAACAATAATGATGCAGTTCAGACCAGTTCAAAAGAGCTCTGAAAAAACATGCTCCATTGTCATTTTATATCCCCAATGATAAATCGAGAAGTCTCACTGAAGGCAGTCAGGTTTGAATGTTTTGTTGCAGGCATTAGTTCCCCTTTCCACAGGGGTGAGATGACAATGCTGATGAGGACTCATTAAGGCCTTTGGCGTCTTGGCATGCTTTGCAGGATTACAGATGTGCAATGGTTTAAAACCTTTGACGTAGGGATGTTTGTTGAGCAATTTCAAATCCCTTCTCCCTGCAGGGACAGATGAAACCTAATCAAGCCCTTCAGTTATCAAAACCTTAAGAACACATATAAAAGTCCCTACACTCCACTTGTCCTGCCTCTCTTTCCAAAGCAGAAGCTTGTCATGGAGCTTCTGCCTCTGCCCTGAACACCACCAGATTTTGTAACAGCTCCTAAGCCCCCTCACCATGGAGCTGGACACCATCAAGCCTGGTCCCGTACCCTGCCTAACTGGATGCTGCCAGGGCCTCTCCAACAATGAGACCTCCATCCTCACAATCTAAAAACCCTGTCACCAGGAGCTGGAGGCTTCCAGCCCTTCTCAGCATTCCTGTCACACTGCGTAACCACACACAACACGTGTACCTCCTCTGCTCTTCAATGAAGAGGCATGAGCTAAGGAATAACTCAGCCCATCTAACCTTCAAGCATCTCCACCTCCTACACTCCTCTGGGACCCTTAATGATGTACTAGCACCAGGGAGGCACCGCAGTTTCACCTCTGGCATTCTCCTAACTAGTGGGGCTCTGTCTTCTTTTTCTGTAGCACTTTAACCGCAGAGACATTTCTGAGCCAAGCAGCAGAATCAGCACCAATAACACCTTTCAGGCAGGTTAGCTGGCTGACATGTGCTGCAGATCTCCTGGCACTTCTGTTGGCTGATGGGGGTGGGATTAGGGGATTGCTATATAATGATGATACCTTTTAAGGATCCTGCTCTTAGGCCATAATTTCTCTTGTCATTTTACCTCCTCTCTTACTAACTCTTTCCTACTAACTAACCCACTCTTACAGTGCAGTGGCAGGAACAATATTTCTTCATCTGCTGCTATAAGCAAACGCTTCTCACTTCAGAGAGGTACACTCATCAGTTCTTCCTTTTAATGGCAAGCTCTGACAAATTACAGGTAAAAATAATTAAAAAAAATTAAAGGCAGTAGGTGGCTTGAATCTTTACATGTTGGCTGAAATGTCAATCCAGCCCAAGAAATAACAGGCAGTGTCTTGATTTCTATTACTACTGCAGGTGGTACAAGTTATAAAGAAACCCTTCCCGGTTATTAAATTAAAGGCTGCAAGGCATGCATCCTCATAGCAAAATTAAGCTTTTATAAGCATATAGTTGGAGATTATTAAACTCAGCATGGTCCCAGATAAGAATGTCTAAATGTAAGTTGTCAGAATTAATGCCGAACGGCACATTTTCCCTCCCAACCTTCTTTCTTCCTGTTAAAAGAGGGAAGGGATAAAGTGGAATGGAAATGCAACCAACAGTCAGGACACGGGTCTTTTTTCATTCAACACATTCAAATCTACTGCTCAAACCATAGGCATCCCTAAGGACAGTTCCAGCCTTTCATTCTGAAACTAGCTCAGTTCTGCGAGGTAAGTGCTGCCCTGAGTCTATCCTATATTAGCTGAAGTTTACACATATGGACCCAATGAACTCCAGAGTTTGCTTGTATTTGACCTTTCTCAGAAGGCTGATTTTTCCAGTGCTGACTCTTTAATTTGGCTGGAAACCTTCAGTGCTGGGGCATGTTTACATTTGCAAAAGTATCTGTTTAAAAAACATTATGAAAGATTAAAAACCAAGGCCCTGGCTTCACATGTCGGCAGCAGGAGCTGGAAAGCTAGGAACCACATGGCTTAGGGGCAAAATGTTCATCAAGGCTTCCTTTGTGCTTCTCATCTCTAATCATTTCCAGGGGGTTAAAGATCCATGCTCTCACTTCCTCCACACAAGGACCAACAAACAAAAGATTTATAGTTTCCAACACTGTCCATTGCCAGACATCTGATTCAGAGACTCTAAAGCTCTGCAAGCCCCTCCACAGCTCAAGGTGGTTCAGGTATTCAGCTGCAAAGAAGACAAAGCTTCACAGGAAATGTAAGTCTGCAGACACAGCTGTGCTCAAACTATTATGCATCCATAAGACAAGGCGAAAAGACGCCCTCTGCCATTTCCGAGGGTGGTCCCTGCAGCCTGATAGCACACTGCTCTGCACCGGCTTCCTGTGAGTACAGGACTGGGACAAGGATTAGTCAGCTGCACAAAGGACTGCATGCCAAATTGCAGGAGCTGGCTTTAAGGGCCTGATCCAGAGGCTCTTCAAGTCATTGGCGGTTTTCCACTGAGTTTGATGGGTTTCAGACCAGCTTCTAAAGATGCGGTAAACCTGATAATACTTGAGCCTTCATCTCCTCAAAACCAGCTGCTCCCCACCTCACTCTTACACTGTGTTTTGGAAGAAAGAACTATGTAAACACTGAGTTGAGACTTCCCTGTCTGAAGGTCAGCATTTACTCCTTCATCTCACTTGAGGCCGCTTGTAGCTCCCATCTCCAGCAGGCTGTAACAGCTTTGTGCATCCAGCACGCATCACACAAGAGCAGAGAGGTTAAATGCCCATGCCTTGAAATTGCAAAGCCATTGCTAGGTGCATGGAGCATGGCTAACCGCTGTGTTATTCAAGAACATCTCTTCCAGGATAATTCTCGGTGTGGATTTCCTAGTCTGGAGCAAAAGAAACTAAACTAAACAGGACCAAGGATTCTCTCCGCAAAATAAGGGTATACCCACATATACAGACTAACCATGCTCCTATCCTAGGATTGCACAGAAAAGCTTCAAAGATATCATAAAAACACCTTAAGGGAGGAAGACAGGGAAGTTAGAATCACAAAATCATTTAGGTTGGAAAAGATCTTTAAGATCATTGAGTCCAACAATTAAACTTACAAGGCCAAGTTCACCACTAAACCATGTCCCTGTTGTTGAACAAGAAGCAAGATTCAGAGGGACCCCATTCCAGAAAAGACAACCTGAACCATATACATTACATAAAGACCCTGTAAAATAAGCTGATTCAACAGTAAAAGTTTGTGTAATGAAGTAGAGCACACATATAGCACTTAGGGCCTGCCAAACTCAATGGGAATAAATAAATACCTGTGCTGCAGATATTCAGACCTATTTTTGTGCAGTGTTAACTTGACTACACATTGAGTGCCTCCCTTACTGCTTCAGTATGGTCTCTTATAAGTTCTCTTAACTCAGCTTACTACTTCATGGCATGTTTATTTACTATGTGTGAGTATTTCAGCATTCCTGGTGAGGCCCAGATGACAGGCATGACTTCTGTAGCTGTTCAATCTCCTCCTCTTTTGGTTTGCTTCAGCCCTGCACAGGGCAAACCACACATAGCAACTGGCAGATACTCCAGTATGCAAGTATTCAACCACTTAGAACTTTTTCAGACCACCCACTAGCCTGGAGGACTCTCAGTGTTGGATCCCAATCATGACCAACTGACGCAAATCACTTTGCAACATAAGTCAAGGTCTCAGGCTGTCTTCTTTGTCCAGACTGATGAAATGTCCTCTTTTCAGAACCAGACCTACCATCTCAGACCATCCTTTGCTTCAGTTATCCTCAGTATTCAGAGCATTTTTTATGAAGTTGACAGTTGCCTGCTAAGACTGAGGTCACAGTTTCCATTTTGTGTGGGCCACTGACCAGAACCCATCAGAGACAAAGCAAACAATGCTGTAATCAAAGATCAGAAGGCTAATGACTACCCACGCTACAACCTGTCTTCTCAAACGCAGCAAGTGTGGACACTTCCGAGAATTCATCGAAGTTAAAGTCAAATTACAGCCTTATCTTTATTAGACTGTCAATGAATCATATTTATATCAGCTTAATTTTAAATTTTAGCTCTCTGTTGTAGGTCACACCACCAAGTTAGTGCAATAGTCTTTGGAAAATAAGTTTCACTCCTACCCCATGCTGAGATGTAAAAGTAGCCTCCATAACACAAAACCACTTCACAATTCAGCAAATTTATCACGAGAAGAAGAAATCTTTTGCTGTGTCGGCAGAGCTAAGCCAACAAATGTGTCAGCACTAAGAGCTCAACTTTACTCATGAGGCCAAAAAACTCAAGCTGGCTTTACCCCAGAAGTCCTCCTACACACACACATCACCCTGCTGTCTTGTCTTCCCATCACCACCTCCACCTCATTACTGGTATTCTCTCTTTCTTTAACCTGATCAGTTGAAATCTTTAATTGTACATGTAATATGTCCTCATCCCAACTGCTGCAATTTCTAGTTTCATTGCCTTCTCTGGTCTCCACTCACAGTTATGGGGACTCAGAAGGCTGTTGGCAGAATACATGCCCTTCTACAAAATGGGCCAAACCAGCAGTTTCCTTCTCTCCCCCCTTAATACCCAAATCCAAGTCAGATGTTCTTCCAGCTGTCTCATTTTCATGGTTTCCTTCAGGTTACCCCTCTGACCCCACATCCACCTCCCCTCCCATTCCTGCTTTCTTTTCTAGCAGTCTTTACCTTCCAGGCATGTTTCTACCTCCTTTCCTGCCTACTCTATCAATTCTTTCTGTCTTGGCCAACTACAAAACTCCTCCTCAGACAAGACAAACAGTGAGCTAAGGCCATGAATGGCCTGAGAGTCACCGTCATAGCTGCTTGCAGTGAGCCATTCCCTTTCAATGGGATCCAAGAAGCAAAAAGAGTTGCTAATGTCCCTCTCCAACCTGTCCAAGAATATGTGGATAGCAGATGACTGGAAGAAGAAAGAATAAGCCTTTTTCTCTCTTGGTATCGTGAAAGAGGGAATAGTCCCATCTCTCAGCTACCAAGGAATAGAAGGAGACAGAAAAAGAGGCCATACTCTTTATCACCCTGAAGAGAAAAAAAAGAACCGAAGACTCAAGTCTTACCTTCACAGAGCCATAGGAATCACAATAATCATAGTAACCTAGACATGTTATCATTTAAAGTTATGTCAAATCTAGATGATTTTTCACCTCTCCCCTCACTGCATACAGCTCCTCCTTGAACTACCTTGCTGAGCTTATTCCATCCCAAGAGAGAAATGACACCTGGAGATGTAGGCATGGTCCCAAGTGCCCAACAGCACTGACATTGGAGCCCTCTGTCTTTGGCAAATCATGAAACTACTTAGTGTCTCAGTGCTTCCAATTGTTAAATGGGTTTAGGGATACTGGCTGGTGCATGAAGACCTAATTATCTGTAAAGCACATCATGTACTGGAGGCACTAACTGTTGCTAACGCAAACCAAGCATCTTGACTCTTTGTTTCCTAAATTTTAATAATTTCTTCAAAACAAGTGTTGCTAAATTGTTTCAATATGAAGAAAAAAGAACTTAGTACAAACCTATTTTTTGCAAAAGTACAATTATGACTGCTTGTTTATTTACTTTTTTATTATTAACATGGAGCAGCTGGCAAAACACACCAATCTACCAGGAAGAACTCAGGGATTCAATCCCAGATAAAGAAAACAACAGATAATAAGCATGAACTAGTGCTCACTTCCAGTATGCTGTCAAGTTGTTCTGGGGCCCCCCCAGGGAAAGAGATCGAAGGACTGCAAGTCATATTTCTCAGTTCTTCAGCATTTCTGCTCCATCACAGAGGCCAGTCTCGGCCCATTGTCTGTTTCACTTGGGTTGCTATTTGCACATGGTGAAAGGCAGGCAGAAGATCAGTCAGGACCTGCCCCAGGGGAGAGCCAGAAGATTTCCACTTGGTGAGTCCCCAGGCCTTAGGCTGGGGGACTGGGAAAGAAGTAGCGTAACATAAGAGAGGCTCTTCTCTCTTCAGTATGGCTCCTATTGCTCAGACCCCCACAAGACCTAAACCCCAAATAACATAGAATCATAATCATTCAGGTTGGAAAAGAGCTTTAAGATCACCAAGTCCAATTGTAGACCCAACACTGCTAAGTCCACCGCTAAACCATGTCCCAAAGTGCCACATCTACATTTCTTTTAAATACCTCCAGGGATGGTGACTCAGCATACAGCATGGCAGATCCTTACTGGCAGTGGCCGATCAAGAGCAAGAGGAGATGACACAGGGCTGCAAGAGTGTCAGATACAGATGCCCGTCCATGAGTCATGAGCATGTCCGTTTGCCGTGCCTGAGATCGATAGGACCACCGAAGGTTTGTGTCTACACAGCACAGGACTTCATGGAAAGAATGGATTTGGCTTTCCTCACCAGGCTACCAACTGCGGCAAACACTACCCTAATGCTGCCTCCCCTCCTTAACAACCTCCTTGAAAGCTTTGCCTGCTACCCCACACTCGCTGCACGGTGTCATGCAGCCATAGTTCTGTGCCCACCACCACCTTGTGAAACTCAGCTAACTGGTGCCTCACTGTCAGCAAACCCAGAGATTTCTTGTTTTCTTAAGGATGTTGCAGAGTATTTAAGTATTGTGATCCATTGTTTACAGAGACAAGCCCTGCAGCTGTCACGTAATCTCCCTGAGAAAGATAAGATGAGTGCTCATGCATCACTTGCAGCTTCCTATGACATTCTGATCAGTATAATCCCTCTTTTCAGACAGGAAAGCAAGCTGCATCTTGGCTCCTACAGCCACTGCAGTCTCACGGAAGAAACACTCCTTTGTCATCATTCAACCATCATTCAATCTGCCTCCTCTGCATCTGGAGGTACATTTTTTTCACTATCCTCACAGTTACATGTCTACATCAGCCACTTGTGCCAGCAGAGACAGTGAGAGATTCAGGACAACTGTTTTCACTAGTGAGAAAGCAGGAGAGGGCAGAGAAAGCATGTCTAAACTCTCCTTGATTTTCACCTGCAGTTAGCCAGATCTGCCACAGAAGCAGATGTGTCTGATTTTGACGAACATCTGAAACAGAAGTTGACCCTCTTTGCTAGGTCACCAAAGACTGAACTGGAGATGACAAGACAAACAGACAGTTTGTACTTTTTAGCTAGCCAGGCTTATGAGGACTCCTGTCTTCTGTGGACAAAGGTCCCACCTGAGTCAGTTACACCAATGAAGCAGAGCAGAGGCTGTAAAATCCTGAAAGACTTTTGAAACGAACCTGTTCTCATAAGGATCAGTGTTTTTAAATTGGAAGCTGGCTAATAATAGTAAAGGATTATCGGAGACCACATTTCACTAATGACCTCCACCTCTTTTATTAATGTGCTGTAAACCAGAGCAATTCTCACGTATAAAATACAAATCTGAATTTTGCAGCTCAAGCACTTCCACTAAAATACATTCTAAGGATCGTCCAATGTTATAAAGAGGTAAGGATGAATGATCTATGAAGTCAGAGCTTTTTAAGCTGGAGCACAAGAGTTTCTTCTGGATTTTATCTGTACCTCCCAAAGCCAGAAATGATCATAAACCCCTCTAACACAGTCTACTGCATATTGCAGATCACAGACTTTCATCCAGCTAATCCTATACTAAGCCAGGGAACATGTTGCATTTCTTAACCATTTAATTCAGCCATGTTAGAGGAACAACTTGGCCAGCTAGACCTACGGTAGCAGAACACTCTAGAAACAAAATTATATGCTCAGGCTTCCATTTATAGACTTGATGTTTCAGTGCTGGGCACATTGACTGTGGTCTAGCTCAGCACATAAGCATATGCTTGGTTTCAAGTGCACAATCCCATTGACTTCAAGGTAAGTACATATTAAGTGCTTGACTGAGGTGAGATTGTTCATGGCTTTCCAGGGTGAGCCCCGCATGATTAAACAAGAATATTTCTTAGGAGATTGCTAGTACTAAAGTGAACCTTATCAAAACATAATGACATCCTTGAATGGAAGGTTTTAGGAGAATGTGATATATTAACACTCATCAGAAGCAGATAGCTTAAGTAAGTGAGGTCTGCCATACCACTGGCTCACAAACTTTACTCAGTTAGGGAACTATGCTAAGTCAACTTCAAAACTGAGAATGAGGTCTCTGTAAGGCATGTCTTTGTTTGCACTGAACCACAGAAAAAGAAGAAAAGCGCTTTGGTTTGCTTTCCACCCTGTTTCCTTTCTCTGAAGTGTGCCTGGGCTCTGAAAAGAGGCAGCCCACTTCTCTGTCCTAGATCCAATCACTGTGCCAAAGAAAGGACCACGCACATGCTGCTGTTATCTGCTGCTGTTAGCCCCAGTTACACCAGCAGTACCTCTGGAAAACACAAATATGCTACTCTGCTGCTGACAAGAGTTTTTCACGGCCTTGATCTAGGAGTACAATGCCAGTAACCTTCTGAGTACCTGCTTCTCCACACCATGAGTCCACCTTACTCAGTCCTGCTGCTGAGGATGCCCTCCCTGTCATCATCACCACCACTCATGGTCAAAGGCAGCTCCTTCACTTGAACTATCGTACCTCTTTAAAGTTTTACCTTCCCTCATGCCCATACGTAAGAGTCACTCAATCACTTTGCTTCCTGAAGCTTCACTATGAAGTCTTCCTTTTCTCTCCTGCTTGTCATGATTCGCTCTAAGGCATTTTGTGAATGAAGGGCACTCTTCCAAAACCCCTTTTCTTCTTGAGGCCCCAAGGAACATCACATAGAATAATTTTTTCAATCAAATCTCACTGCAATTATTTGCGAAGTGCCTTGGACACCATTAATAGGGAAGTGTCAAAAAATAGCATCATTATTGTTATAATTATTATTATGGAATGAAAAATATATTGAGAGCTGTTGGGTGTAATTTTCAGAAGTTTTGCCTGAGAGCAAATTAATTCCCTAACCACTGCATATTTATGGCTTTATCAGTCATAATTTTCAAACAAATTCTAAATCAACTCTAAAGAAGAAAATACCAGCTTCATTTGCCACATTTCCATTTTTCAAGATTAAAAAGAAAATTACCACAAGGCTTGCTTAATGTAAACAAAATCTATACTGAAATGTACCAAAGATCAAATATTTTGTAGCACCCACAGGATGCCACCAGTTGCTGGTCAACATTCCATCATTAGTTAATGTTTGGACTCCCTGTATGGAGATTCAAGGGCAGTAAGGCTATGAGCTAGAAGACAATTCTCCCATAATGTATTTTGCCTTCCCTTTGGTGTTTACCCAGGTATTATTCTCATACTTCACCCCACAATCTTCATCCACTGTTAACTAAAATTTTGGTTTGGATTGTCAAAATCTCACTTGTTCAAGAAAAGTGTAAATCTTTATCAGAATTTCCTAAGAGGCTCTCCTAGCTGGCCTTTGAAGCTGATGGATGCTAATGTGCTTCTTTTCCATCAATATACAGTAAAGGGAATAATGTATTAGTGACCAATTCAACAATGGTGGGGGTTTGGTAAAATCTTAAGAACCTTCAAAAGAAATAAATCATACCCTATTATCCTTCAGCCCACAAAGTTAAAACAGCTTTTGCTTTCAATACAACAAGCGAACACTTAACTGCTCCCCACAGATTTCAGTGTTTGAAGCTGGCCACGTTTCAATAAAATGTTGTTTAAAGAAAGAAAATATTGAGAAAATATATAGCAAGCTACATTCAAGCAACCTGAATCACATTTATCTGGTAGGAGGTAATAACTACAGACAGTCTGAAGTAAAATCCCAGATTTAAACACTCCCAAACCAATTCATTTTGAAAACCTGAGGCAACAAACAGAGCAACTTGTCTGCATCTACGAGAAACTGAGGATTAGACAATGGGTCAAATACCACACACTGAGAATTCACACCAGCCATGATGATACAGTCTGCAAAGCTAAGATTTGCAGTTCTGAGAAGATCTGGGACATAAGGTATTTAACCAAGTCCACCTCTCTCCTGTTCTTCAGCATGGGAGCAGCTGAGGTGTTTTTAAGGATGAAGACAGGTGGCAATTATTTAAGCAGGGACAAATTATATTCTTCCAGCTTACGCTAACTGCTATGACCCAGGAGAGAGAGCCCTGAGAGAACAGAGAAGAACCTGGGAAGTTTATCGTACTTTTTCCTGACCATAGCAATTTAATGGACAATGAGAAATTAGAAGTGAAACTGCAAGTGGAAACCTGTCTACCCCTCATTTCCAGTTAAGTTGTGAACATCCAAGCAAATCATATAACACAGATGAATCACAGAATCACAGAATGGTTTGGGTTGGAAGGGACCTTAAAGACCATCCAGTTCCAAACCCCCCGCCATGGGCAGGGACACCTCCCACCAGACCAGGTTGCTCCAAGCCCCATCCAGCCTGGCCCTGAATGCTACCAGGGAGGGGGCAGCCACAGCTTCACTGGGAAACCTGTGCCAGTGCCTCACCACCTTCACAGTAAAGAATTTATTCCTAATTTCTAATCCAAATCTCCCCTCTTTCAGGTTGAAACCATTACCCCTCGTCCTATCACTACCCTCCCTGATCAAGAGTCCCTCCCCACCTTTCCTGTAGGCCCTCTTTAAGCACTGGAAGGCCGCTATAAGGTCTCCCCAGAGCCTTCTCTTCTCCAGGCTGAACAAGCCCAACTCCCTCAGCCTGTCCTCACAGGGGAGGTGCTCCAGCCCCCTGATCATTTTTGTGGCCCTCCTCTGGACCCGCTCAAGCAGGTCAATGTCTTTCTTACATTGTTTGTAAAAAAAAAAGTTTTCAAACTTTCAAGCACGTCCTTGGTAAACAAGCTGAAACGAAGCACCCTGCACCCACTACAAACATACGCACATCAGTCATGGCTCTGATTTCGCTATAACGGATCTTACATAGTATTGCTGTGGCAGAAGATGCTTCTGGCTTTCCCAAGGGGCATGTTACAAAGGAGCTCCAAATGTCTATAATGAATAGCAAAGGTGCTTTATGTCCAAGAAACAGCTTGAAATGCATTATACTGCTAAGAACCAGGACAGTATGGCAAGGGCATAGCCCAGTTGCAAATGTAGGGATCGATCTATTGGTTGTAAGATACATATGGAAAAGACAAGAAAGATAAGCATGACCAACAAGAACTAGAAACAGTTTCTCCAGTGTTTGGCTTACCAGAGTGGTCCACAGTGGAGCTGTGCCAGGACGACATACTGTTTAGTGAAGTGGGACTTGGATGCATGTGTACATACATGTATAAATAAAAAAGGACACACTAAGGATGTACTTGACTTATTTCACAAATTTCTCAACTCACTGAAAAACAAACAAGCATGCAAGATCCTTAATGTAGCTACCCACTCACAGCCAAATAGGTAATAAAACACCAGAAACAGCCTCCTGGGAAGTAAAAGATCATTTTCTTATTGATCTAACAAGGGAAATGAAACTTTAACTGGATTTCCTATAAGCACAGAGTAGAACAATCTAATTATGAAAAGCCCAAACTTTTGGGTACGTTATTATTATTGGTGAACTGTACAATGAGCATAATTTATAAGCCCCAGGAAAACTGGGGAACCATTGTGTTAGTTTGGTACTGTGCAAACACACAGGATGGTGCTCACAGCACAAATTCCTAACCGATCGCTCACGATCTCTATGTAGTCTGCTAGGATAATGCATCCAGCTCACAGCCCCTTCCCAGCCCACATCTCTCCTGGCAGTGGAAACTTTATCTCGAGCATGGAAAATAACCATATTTAGGACCAGAATTTGTGTCCCTTGACTGGTCTAGACCATTTTCTCTAGGTTATAAGTAATAGCAGGTGGTTCGGGGAATGGACTCTGTAAAGAAACAGGCATTTCTTCAGATCCAAACACAGCTAAAGTAAAAGCACTTTGCATATGCAGACTCCTTTCTGCTTAAATGAGTAGGTCGTGTACCATATTCTCCCTTTCTCACCCCCCCTATAGCAATACAAAGAGATGTCAATACAAAGAGATGTGAATTCAAACGGACAGTTGACTAGCAGGGATGAGATACAATAAGCGAGAGATGAGACATAGAAAATACATAATTTCTCAGGAAAAAAGTTTTAAAGTACACAGAAAGGAGTTTTTCTTGTATTCTTCCATGCCAAGGGTATTAGGTGTTAAGAATATCATAATCTGGAGGAAAAGTACAATAAAAAGAGAGGCTGAGCCCAAGCAAGGTGGGAACTGAAGACTGGAGAACACAAAACATGTTACGGCACCACATTTGTCTTGCGATGGGAAGCCTGGCTAGCAAGGTTGTGAAAAAGAAGCTATTCAACCCCTTTGTAACATCAACTGTTTTGTTAATCCATTCATTCTGGCAGTAAATTAATGCATCCTGTATGACTGAATGGTCTGGGGCCTTACTTATTATTAAAGCCCATCCACTGAAAATTGTTGGTGTAACATAATCCTCTCCCCTGGCAGCGGGAGCATCAGCAGAGCTGCTGCTGGGGTCACACTCTCAGTCCTTGGCTCAGCATTCCCATTGTATAGAAGGCTGTGATCCATGGGACGATGCGTTTGGAGACCCACAGAAAGCCCATGAGCCACACAGTTAACTGAGGACATCCTCAGAGCAACTTGGAACAGCACCTAAGATGTAGATTCCCCTGCTTGTCTCCCCTTGCAGCCTAAACCTGCTTGTGCTGGCATTAGAACAGGGTAGAGCTTTAAGGTAAATTATATTATGAACTGAGATGTGTTTTTGGAGGTGTGAGCCTTAAATACTACATGCAGCGGAAATTAGGTGCCTTTAATTTTTTGCTGTATATTGTGTATCTGCTGTATTTGCAGCAGAAAATACAGGATTAAACTGTATCATGAACAATCACAAAACAGGTGCTGAGAAAAAACAGTAACTCTGAATCTTACTGGGGTTTAAGATATCCAAATGATAACCTGGTTTATTTTCTTGATGTGTCTGCAATTTCAATCTTTCTTTCTCTTGTATAATTGTCAATTTCTAATTAACTCATACGAGTTTTTGCCCTCTATCATTAAAGAGAGGAAGGAAACAACAACAGTGAAAGGGGAGGAGATATTTTTTTTCTGTGAAAAATTCATGCCTGATTAAAACAAAGCAAACTGGAAGATTATGATTGTGTTTACGTAGCCATCACTTCTGCAGAGAAGGGCTCATATTGAGTGCTAAAAAATGCCCATCAATTCCTCAACATCAGGAATTGGGACTCTAATATTCCCTGCAGAATGATTCATCTCAGTGCTGGATCCTGCAAACACATCCTCTGTAAACTCAAAGTTTGGTGCTCCTGGTTAATAGAAAGAGCACACACTTTTTCTCTTTTCTGTACCTACAACATCCTCATTATTGTATTATCTATTTAAATATCCAGCTGAGCTCCACTATGTTTTTAACCGCAAGGGTTTCTCCTTTCACCCCTCCCCAGTTAAACAGATGGTTAGACTTATTTAGCAATTAAAATCTACATTTATTTACCCATTCCACCAGGGCAAGGTTAGAGCCAGTGCCATATCGTGTAGGCTTAAAGATTTTGCTAATTCACTTTAATCCACTGAAACCTTTAAAGCACAGATAATGGAAAACAGACAAGAAATCTCTTACACTTTCCAAATTCAGAGACAAGAGTTTCCTCCTCTGTGAAGAGGAATAAAGCTCTCTAGAAGAACCCTGAAAGGTCAGCAAGGAAGCCTTTGACTACTTTCTTCCTGGAAACTCTATCTCAAAGGTCACAAAACCACAACTACATTGCCTTTAGCAAAGAACCTAACTAGAGACACATTGCAAGGTACTTAATGGCCTTTAGTGAAGAATGTAACTGGAGATGCATTGCAAAGCCTTAAATGGGAACCAAAATCGATGTCTCAACATTTAGGAGGAAACCATTTTTAGCAAGGCGATTCAGCAGCTGATGATGCTGGCACACAGAGCTTAACACACTAGTCCGGGGTGAATTCAGAAATAATAATGGTACTGCTATAATGATTTAACTGTCCTGTGACTAAGTGGACAGGTTGGAGAGGCAGTAACTTAGGAGTTACATGTACACTTGGAAAATCCAACTGGGATAAAGACAAGAGAAATACCATACTGCAAAAGAACAGTAAAAGGATTGCCCATTGCAACACAAAGGCCCCCTCTTACATTCTTAAGACCTTGCCAAGTTAAGTGCCCAGGTGAAAGACAGAAAAACTACTAACAGAGGGGATAAATATATAACAAAAAAAAAAAACAAAACAAAAGGAAAAAAAAGCAGCAAACAAAAAGGCAGCCACTCCCTGCAATTTCAAAACAATTTACTTCTCTTGCATTCAAGTATGTCCACATTCTCTATCACTTTTCACTTATTAAGTGTCTGGATCCAGCCAGCCAGGGGACGTACATAAGCACTACTGAATCCAGTTAGAGAAAAGGACATTGAAACACAGTTTCAGTGTGGCACAAGAGAGAGAGACTGTAGCAGAACTGAAAACGGAGATTCTTGGACCAGTGGTCCCAAAACTGCCTGAATTAAGTGACTGCTGTGAAACCTTGGAGTTAAAACACTGTAAAATAACTAATGATGAGAGGAAATGGCCTCAAGTTGCAGTAGGGGAGGTTTAGATTGGATATTAGGAAAAATTTCTTGACTGAAAGAGTGATCATACGTTGGAACAGGCTGTCCAGGGAAGTGGTGGAATCACCATCCCTGGAGGTGTTTAAAAAATGTGGCACTCCAGGACATGCTTTAGTGGGCATGGTGGTGTTGGGTTGATGGTTGGATTTGATGATCTTAGAGGTCTCTTCCAACCTAATGATTCTATGATTCTATAAAGCATCAAAGGAAATATGATTCATTAGGCCACTTTCACCGGCCTGCGGATTGCAGGTGTAAGGAAAACAGCACAGACTAAACCATCATCCGTAACAGCATCAGGAAGGACTTCAAAATGGATCGTCCTACTGGAACTTGAAACAGGAATAGAAGCTCTTACCTTCAAAAGCAATTGTGGGGTGTTCTTTCCTGACACATTGCTGATGTTCAGCTTCAGAGTATTCAGGTACATTCTGTGATGCTGAGAGATGAAAAGCAAGAAGAAAAAGGCTTGGCAATGACAGGGAAATGGCCTTTAATCTTGAAACAACCATGACTGAAGGGCGGCTGCAGAACTAGCTTCCAAGGTAGGCCCAGGGAGGATACCTGAAATAGAAATAATTCCACTTTCAGAAAGACGAATGCTTATCCAGAATGTGTAACATGGGTAGAGAAGGGTGGAGGTTCCCCTTTCATCCCAACCCCACTTGTGCTAAGTACACAAGATAATACTCCACAAACAGCATCTAAAAATAATGACCCAATTTACAACTGTATTTGGGCTTCTAACTTCAAAGAGAAGTGCACAGCTCCCTAAACATGTATCTCTCTGTATCTTTGGGGTATATGCGCTTATACAGCAGCTGGTGTGCAATGGCCAGCGCTGATGACACGAAATCTCAAATACTCCAGGTGTAATTGTGTCCCCCAGTGCGGATACCTCACTCCTCAGTTTCATGACATGTCCATGTTTAAGTTGCTACATTCAAGAGATTGCTAAGGAAAGGAAATCAGTCATCACGAAAACATCTGTGCAATTAATACTGTTCTAATAGGAGATTTATACATTTTACTGCTGCTGTTTTAAATGTCTTAAAACAAGAAAAGCCAATTTAAAGGTGTTGCCAAGGAAGTGCTAATTAAGGTACCATAAAAATTGAAAGAGCTTAATGGGGAGAATGGTGAGAAGTGAGTCAATTGCCAGTATTATCATGGGATGCCATAGCTCCCAGTCACAGGAGCTGAGGCACAGCTGAAGAGGTGCAGCACTCATTCTCAGGCTAGGAGAGGGTAAAGTCATGCTTTTTCTACGTGAGCATTTTTAACAACAGCAGCAGAAAAGATATAGCTCTTAAAACTCCCCCGGGCTTAACAGACCTGAGGCAGGGGATGGAGGATTAATTAGCCCATGCCACAAGCTCCCCAAGATGCTGCTGCAGCTTAGGAAAATCTGCATTGCCAAATTTAATCTTACTGATGTGCATGCTGTATTTTCCTATGTAACTTTGTTCAATTATTGCAAACACATGTTTTTAAAGAAATGGAGTCTCCTACCCTTAAATCTTTATCTAGTGATAAAGCTGATTCTGAATAAATTCACACATAATGAGATTTACAGTTCCTGTGGGTGTAGTGATTCATAAAATAAGTGTAACAGCCACCACCTGCAGTGCCCAATACCTCTATATTTTTGCTCAGAGTCTCCAAAACACCTTCAGTGAGCTAAAGCGGCCAGGCCACTGACACACAATGACAGGCTTGTGGCATGGAGTGAACTCCAATATATGGGACAATACTGTGACATAAAGGAGTTGGAAGAAGTTTGTAAAGGTCTTTGGGCATCACAGGAGCAATAAGGGACTGCTTACAGCAGCAACGGGAGACAGCTGGTTTGAAAGATGGATCCTATGTTTTATTCTTATCTGTATTTCTCTGTGATTTTAAACACTGGCATGAAGACAAGTTGCCAGAGCATCCATTATGCGTGTCTTCAGCACCAGCTACATACCACTGACTGAAAATAGCACTGGCATTCAGGATTTGGGGTAGTTCTAGGGACTTGGTTTCCCAGCTAGGGTGAGTGAGAGATTACAGCACTTCACATTTTTTCCAGCACCATATACATGCAGATTTTATGCAGGGATGTATAAAATCTCATTCCAGTTCTCCAAAGGAGGTTCTACAGTGCTTCACTACAGAGGGTTTTTTTAAACACAGTAAATATCATGTTAAATTAAAAAATGGGACTGGCAGAAGTAAGAGATGTGAAATCATTCAAAGCTAAGGCCAGCACAGCATTTAGTCATTAAGCACAAGCACACTGTAGGGCGTACACCACTGAGTACTGTGGCATCTCAGATGATGGAGATGTTCTGCAAATCACACTGTAACGAAAATTATTGATGGCAAAGCATCAGATTACATTTTCAGCCATTGGTTTAAATGATCATTTTTTTCAGTACAGATCCAGAAGTGAAATACAGCACAGAGACGTGGACCCCAGGAAGACACACGTTGTATAGCTCTCGGATCCACTTCAAGTTCCAGAAGAGACAAAGCCAACCTTTCCTTAGGTAGGAGATGGTTGTTGTGGGAAATGCACAAAAGGCAAAAGGACTTCGCTGTCAGATATCCTTGCTGGAAACTGGAAGAGATAGTCATGGAAATCTCACTTTATGCATGCTCTGCTCCTCCCAGTGCAGCCATTACTGGCTAATCCTAGAAATAAGGTACTAAACTAGACAGGCTTTTAGTCCGAGCCAGTACGGTCATTTTCAAGTACTAATCATCCAAACAACGAACTCAAGCTAGGTGAAAAAAATTCTTAAATCAAACAGTAGGGTCCTATGCTCCTCTACGGCCCTATGTGGTCTACAATCAGCAGATGAGTAATTCAAGTTTCACACTCATCAGGGTCAGGAAATGATAAAAAGCTGCATGCAGGAAAGCTTCATAACGTCCCACAGCCTATTCTGTGCCAAAGCAGAGTACATTTACTAGTGTTTTGTCTGGACTAGTTGTAAAATGTGCCAAGTAGCTGGATTTCTGCCACTTTCCCTGAGAGATTTTACCACAGTCCAAGAGACTTCAGTGTTCCTTAGAAAGCTGTAACCAGTATTTGGGGTAAAGTTCCATCTTCTTTTTCCTTATTGTCATAGGGAAAGCCAAAGTCTGCATGAAAATAATGGCTTCGAACTTGATGTGAAGTGGAAAGTAATATATGACCAAACAAAGACAAAAAAGAAACACTATAAAAAACTTGTATCCTTCCCTGCATCCCCTGTCTCCTACATCCAATTGCATCCATCAAATGTGTGGAGCTCTCATGTGCTGGGAAGTTGAACAAAATCAGTGTCATGTGCAGCCCTGAACTGGTGTCTACTGGAGTCAGAATCAATGGGTAAATGCCAGCTTGATCAAAGGTGACAGAAGCCAGAGCCCTAGAGCACTGGCTGAACAATATTCAGAGAGCAGATAGCATTGCAAAAGGTTACTCCTTCAACCTGCCCCTTCCCAGGCTGCCTTGCCCATTTTTTTCTCAATATTTTAAGAGAGACTCTAACTCAGTAATTGCTATTCCCAGCTGCTGCAACTTCACTTCTGAAAAAAACATACTCCGAATATGAAGCAGTGCCATGTGCGAGAGCAGGTCAACTGTAGTATGCCAAGAGCAAACTAGTAACTGCCTGGCAGAGTCCAGCAGCTAGTTATGAAGTGTAAATGTTTTAATTCTACTGGAGATGGCCAAACTCAACCCTTCAATTTTGCCCAGGCTGCAGATTTTCATTGTGAGGGCTGAAGTATGACCAGTGCTCAGGACCAGTCCTCATCCAGACTACTAAAACACTGCACGTCCTAAGCACAGCCCAGGCTAGTGGTGGCTTGCACTGCTGGAACTTGCCCTTGCCATTTAGTTACAGTTAAATGCTATAAAAAGAGCTGTTCTTATTAGACTCTGTGCTCAAAATG
Source organism: Leptosomus discolor (assembly GCF_034619465.1). NCBI lineage: Eukaryota > Metazoa > Chordata > Aves > Leptosomiformes > Leptosomidae > Leptosomus > Leptosomus discolor. The sequence goes on along the minus strand of NC_141395.1, from coordinate 12,906,665 downwards.
GCTTAGAGCTCAAGAAATCAGCTGCCAAGGTTTCAGTGCAGATGACAGACAAGAGCTCAAATCCCTGGTTAAACTCAAATCTCAGACAGGACGTACCGTTTCAATTCTTTATTTGCTCATCTTGATATATCTTTATCATCTTAGCTATTCCCCCACACAGCCCCAACGTAGACACATTAAAAAAAAAAAGGATTAAAATGTCCAATAAGATTATCTGTCCAAGTTTATCTGTCCTCTCCCTCATGAAAGCCTGTCCTCTGCACCTCTGCACAGTCCCAAGGCCCAGTGATAAGGCGTCTCTCTCCCCTCTCCTACTCTGCACAGTGAATCCCTCTGGCCCTCTGCCAAAAAAAAGTCAACAAACTCAGGCTCCATTGGATCTGGTGAAATATGTTCGAGAGACACGTATTTTGTAGAGCACCACTTCTGCCACCACCCTCTTGTCTCTTAAATCAGGCTCTCTTAGCTCACGGGCCTCCCTGACTGTAGTGGCAGTGGCAGGGGATGGGCAAAGAGCTGCTCCTTCTGGGTGACGCAGGAGGTCTACACGGTCAGTGTGTCGCCAAAGCTGGGATTTGCAGCCGCAGCACCCCTGTGCGCACAAACCCACTGCCACATGCCCGTTCCTCGCCCAGGCTGTTTCATGGCAGCCCGATAGGGACAGCGTATAATTCTGCTTTGCCTCGTGGCTTCAACCCCTCGCACAAGTGCAGCATTCAGGGGATCACCCACAGTCCCTCCCTTATTCATTCTCAGGGCATGAGTCTTTTCCAACTCACCCTGCATTGTATCATTGTAACTCCATTGATTTCACAGGAACTAATGCTGATTTACAGAGGGTAACTCAGATCAGGCCCCCCTTGACTAAAGCTCCACGTCTGAAAGAAAAATACCTTCAATCAATCTTCAGGGCTTTAAAACAAAGCACACTTTAAAAATGGTTGTACCAGGAATTCATATCCTGCTTTCCTCTGACTGTAACTATCATTTTGACTTAATAAAAAGTGACAGAAAAGTTTAAGGATAAAAGAAAATGCCTTATCTTTCATTTTAAAAGAAAAGAGATGCCTTTAAAAAAGTCTAAAAAAGGAATCTCCTGTAAAAGCATTAATTCTTCTGTTCGGGATCTTTTGTGATTGGCACAGTTATGATTTTATTAGAATGGGATACCAGAGGGAAGGAGAGCAATGCAAAGAGGTGGACACTAAAGTAGCCAAAAAAGTACTGGATGAATAAGGGAAAATAAATATAAACATTATAAAGCAAGACAGCTCAGCAATGTGGCTATGACAGGCTGGCACAGGCAGCTCTGCCCTAGAAAACTCCAAGGCCAACAAAACCACGGTCCTTTATTCATGTGCCGCTCCTTGCCCTCTCCTCCCACCCTCACCAGCTGGAATTCGTCCCACCGGACTGGCTCCAAGGGCCGTTTCACACTATCGAAGAAAAGGCACAACTTTTCCTTCTGCCCCTAGCCACATCCGTACACTCAGCCCTCAGCTATGCCTGAGCTGGAGATGGATCTGTCCCACAGCAAATCAAGGCATGCTGCACTTGCATGTCCACACGTCTGATCTCATGTGGACCCTTAGACTGGGCTCCCACATAACAAGGTTTTCTCACTTATTTACTTTTAAGGCAAACATAGGGGAATGGTTCAGATGAGAATCTGAGCAGAGATCTTGTTTTGCTTTAATCAAATCACCCTACAGTCTCCTGAAGAATTGGCAAGCTCACCTCTAATTTCACAACGGCTTACACACTGCAGCCTTTGTTCTGGCTGGGTTTCACCGTGCACTCGTGTGCCCACCTTGTTCAGGGGCTTCCCATAGCCTCCACTACAACAGCATCTAAAAGCCTCACACTGAACTCATTCTCACAACACCCCAGGGAGACAGAACCACATTTTCACGCCTATAATCCAAGTGTTATCTTTAAAAAAACAACCTACAATTCAGCAGCAGGGTGGATGGCAAGAACGCGCAGGTAATATGCTCTCCTGCGGCAAAGCAGAAGCTCGAGCTCCATGCCGACCACTGGGGCACTCCCACAGCCCCTGCCTCACACAGTCTGCAAGGCACCAGTTGCAGTATCACAGTAGGCTTTGTATCAGTAATAAACAATCAAGATCTCTCAACACAGGTCACTTGATTGCAACCTTTCTGTTATCTATATAAATAATTCAGGTAACTCTTTGCAAAGGAGAAATCAGTTTAACCTAACATATTGTTTGGTTCATGGCTTGTGGCTTGTGGAGCTGAATAGTAACAGTCTATAGTTTGATCATCTCAGGACTACCTCCCACAAAAGTTTGGCAGTGCACTTTGGGGCATTTTCTTTCTAGAGCACTTTCTGATAGCTGTTCAAACCCAAGCAGGACTGGTCAAGGTCCCAAATCAAGCCCACAAAACACAATTGGATGTTCTTGTTCAGATCAGGTGACCGAGACAAAACTCTTAGTAATGGCTTGGTACAAAATGAATTGATTGTCAGTCCACCTCTTTAGGGACTGGTGTATGACCTCAATGAGCCATCATCAGTCACCACTTGGTTACTCGGTCTCAGTAGCACAGTCAACGGCTGCATGGTCATGGAAACTGAAAGGTTTCCTCACCTTTAGAGGAGGCCCTCCAGAACAGGAACCTATTATAGAAAGCTCCAATTAAATAAAGCTGATTCAACAATAAAAGCCTATGTAACAGAGCAAAATATACTGTACTGCTGGGTTCCTGCCAAACCCAGTGGGCATAAATAAATACGTGCTCTGCTGACACTCAGACCTGCTTTTGAATAGTGCTATCCTGACCACACATTGAGTGTGTCCCCAAGTGCTTCAAGAGGCACTCCCCAGAGAGCTCTAGATCTTTTTTTACTGGCTACACATAATATAAAGACATGAGAAGTTTTGTTAGCGTTTGTTTGGGGTATGAATTTAGCACTTGTGAAAAGGTGCCTCAGAGTCTGAAGTCTTCTGTTTATCCAAAGATCGCATTTGGCAATGAAGGCGTACACTCATTTATTTCCCTGGTGGTATGCCTCCACCGTTCTCTAGAAGACTACCTCTGCAGTGGGGATGGAAAGACCTTCTATTTGCTGGTCATAGAACGGCCTCTTTGAGAGGCTGTCAACAGACATGTCAAATGGAGGTATTTCTGGTAATTCTAGGACCTGGGCTGACTATGGAATTATTTTTCATGTGCTCCATCTGCGAAACACATAGAGTAAGGCAGAGACTAGTGCAACAGCAGAACGCAATGGATGCTGTGGTACTTAGCAAGACTGCAATTCAGACACAAAATTTACTGCAGCCTAGATTAGAAATCAGGAGCTCCTGGCTCCCAGTCAAAGTCTCTGGATGTCCCATCAAAAGGAGAGGATGAATGAGTGCAACACAGCCCAAAAGACCAGCCATCCCAGGGCTCACGGGACAGCAGCAACACAGCAAGAATAACTATTCCAGTGGCCCTGCCTGCAGCAGGGGAGTGTGCCCAGGGCTCAGCATCCCTTGCAGTGCCGTTGCCTTCTCACTGCACACGTGATTTAGAGTCCGCTGCATGGGTGCTGTAAATCCAAGGTGCCAGACATGTTGTTTACATGCAGATCAGCTACGTAATGCAAATACAGGAGATTCAGGATCAGACTTACCGCAAATAAGTCACCTGGCTGCAAGGGCTCTTTCTGGCTTGAGGTTTGGTACCTAAGCCCATAGACCCATGCCTTAAGCCTATAGCTACTGTGGAAACACTAACACAGCAGCTTTCCACCAAGCGGCTCCCCTGCGCAATGTGGGAACGGTTTGTAAACTTGCAAACTAGCAGAGCCACAGCCCCTAAGGCCCCACTGCGCAGTCAACGTCATCCCAACGCATTCTGGTGCCTGACAGTCTGGAGACGCTCCTGTATTCCCAGTGATTTCCAGAGCCGTGGTGCTCCTGCTCACACACCTCCCCACTGCAGCTGTGACACTACAGCTGGGGCAACTGAGGCATGACACAACTCTGTGACTCGGTCACTAGTAACTGCAGCCAGCTTTTGGTAGAGACAGAAAGAGAAGTAAACCCCTGACTCTTCCAAATGCTTTTGCTACAGGGCTTTCTTTTGTCTCGCAGTTTAATATGAAACCCAAAAGTGTTCTCGAATTTTATTAGAGTACTAACTGTTGTTTTACTGGCACTAATTTTTTATTCAACTCTAATTAGAGGGTGCACTGGACACATCCCATGGGATATTTAATAAGGAAGTTAGCCACAATAGTTCCAAATTGTATCAGACCTAATGCAGGTTGGTAACTTGCAAGGTTTCTCTCTTCAATACCATGAGGACAAGCCAGGGACAACTGCAGTCCCCAGATTGTGTCAAGCAGATAGGCAATCCTTATAAACTATGTAGCAGCAACACAGTTGAGAAAACAGTTAGATGATGAAATTTTAAAAAAAACCCACTCAATTCTCCTTTGACCTGAAGCAATCTCAGAATTCAAGTCTCCAGCAGATGAAAACTGAGCCATGAAATCATCACACCAATCAACCTCCTGCCTGAGAGTCAGCCATAACATATGGGCTTGACTTTCCCTAGAGCCTTGTTTTTCCAGTTTAAAGACTCCAGCACTAGCTCCAGGGCTACAGCTCCCGCCCCCCGCCCCCCTTCTGCTCCATCCCACAAATCCTCTTGCATCACTCACGCAGCCCCACGCGCCGGGGTTAAAGGCGGTTGCTGCACGTCACAAGCCCATCTCATCCCTCCCAGCAGCTCCCTCCTCTACTGCTATGTTGCAACAACAGGATGAGAAGAACTTTTTCTTTTAATGCTTGCCCATGCAGGAGAGAGAAACCACAGCTTGTTTGGTTTTGTCAAAGATTCGTGCTTAGCCGGTGCCACATAACACATACTCACGGTTTAAGTGTAGGAGAATAAGCACAAAGCATCACTGTAGTGCAACTCCAAGTTTCGGCCTGCTTGGAAACGAGAATGTGTTTTGCTGCAGCATCTTCTTGGCACTGCACAGCATCATTTATCACATGGAAACCTTTGGCAAGAAGGCATTCAAACAGCCTATATATGCCCCAAATGCGAACAGACAAAATAATAATTGTCACCCAGACTTTTTTTTTTTCCCTGCTGTTCCCAGCTTTTCTCATATTCTTGCAACAGCAGTTACCCATTGGGGTCCACTAACTCTTCCCTTCGTTGCAGCACCAGGGCTGCTTTGGTCTGCCCCAACTCTCACATTGCCCTCAGGATACTGTAGAGGAGAGTGGCTCTTCCCAGAGCTACCCAGCTGCAGGATAGCACTGAAGGAAGTAGTGCAGAAAACAGGCAGCTCACAAATGAGAGGTTATTACTGACTGCTGTGTGTAAACAAAATGGGACAGATTCCTCATCTCCTGAAAGCAACAGTGACATCAATTTTCCCCAAAAAAATGTTTGGTGATGAACAGTTTCTGAAAAGGCTGAGCTGAATTTGCCTCTTCCTCCAAACACCCTATGCAACCTCTCTGATACCAGGAGCATGGTAGTGTGCTACCTGCTAACTGAAGCTCCCCAGCCTAACACAGGCACTACCACGCTGAGTCACAACAACATCCTTTCAGAGCTCTTCTCAAAAACGTTATTTAGGCAAAGGGAAAGTGAAGCAGGACAGGCGAACTTGGCTGCATTCTTTTAATGAGCTGTGGTCATAATTTTCACTGTCCACAGATTTGCCTTACCTAAACAGTACATGGTACAGTCCCCACCCTGTAAGGTGTCCCTCTCCCTAAATTCCCAAAGACACCAAGGTGTTCCAGGATTTAAGGCAAACCCTATGATCTATGACTTATCTAAGCAGCTCCATGCTGGAATGGGAGGGACGAATGTCTGAGACTGAAAGCTGAGATCATCCTCCACACTCACATTTTTGATGTGAAGCAGCCTGCCAGCGGATGCCCCAGCCCTGGGGTGCCAGCTCTCCTCCTCAGAAATGTTTTAAAAAACCCAAACAATCCCTCGGACAAAACCTTGTCGTCATCTTCCAGGAGGCAGAGTCTGAGCAAGCGTTTGGGGGATGATATAATTTTAATACACTCGGAGGCCAGGCTTTCTGGAGAAGATGAATTATTTGTAATGAATTCCAATCACATGGCACTCCAGCCCCCACACCTTCATCCCGCATATATAACCAAATCAGTTTAGGAGATGTAAGTTATTCAGGGGCTTAGCTGTTCAGTCTGGCCTTGGAGGATTTGCTCTCATTATGGCTTTTATGCAAATTCTGTCCTCCAAATCTCTTCTGAATCAATTATTACTAGATTAATTTAAACATGTCCACCTGGGGTGCCTGTATATCATGTGCCTCATGTTAAAAAGTAAAAAGGATGATAATGAATTCAGGAGGTGACTGAAACAGATTCCTGCTTTGTGGAAATGTGACCTTTTTGCATAATGTCATGAAAGAAAGAAGTTCCCTCAAGAAACATGGCAGATAGGGTCACTCGTTGGATCAGCTGGGCTTTCAATCACTCTTTGGAAATTAGCATGATACAATAAAAAATTAATAAGAAATTAAAAAAAAAATATCACTTTAATGCTCCAGACTATTAAAGTATTCGATGGACTACTAATTGAAATGTAATGCTTAATTTTAAGCAATGCTATTTTATTAATGGTAAAAACTTGAATTAATATCATTAACCAATGTTAATATTACAAATCCCCTGAGGGATAACAAAGCAATTATGTTATTCACAGAACTGAAAGTGGGGGGAAAGATGTAGTCTGTACACGGCTACACTAAGACGGAAGAGACTGCTCCCATCTGCATTTCCTCTGCTGAGAAAGGGGTTTGTTTGTTTTTTTGAGCAAAGAGGAGGGAGAGGAAGAGAAGAATTTGCACTAAGTTAATTACTGCTGATTTTCAGGCACTTAATAGCTAGGAAATTATTCTGTTACTCAAACACCATACTGTGGGGATCCTGGAAAAATAATTTGGGAACGAGAAATTGATTACAAACCCTCCTTCTTGGAGGCCTCCCCTGTGTGCGCTTGGATCCTAACACATGCACCAACAGTCTTCACCTGATGGAAAAGCCTGATGCAAATAGATGGTCCCCTGCCTGACAGTAAATGGCTTTACGGAGCTGTGCTGGTTTGCATCTGCCAGGGACCACCAAGAAGATCACCTTCTCTGGTACTGAATGCCCTCAAGTCCATACAAGGGCAGGTGCTTTTATTTTATATAGTTTAGCAAGTTCATCACTTGTCAGATCCACTGCTCATACAGTGGGGTTAGCCTTAAATAAAGAACCAAACCCAACACCCTTGCCAACTGGCAGAAGTCACATTGCCCAGAGGGAATAACCTTGTATGGTGCTGGTGTAACACTGCATTTTCCCCAGAATAACCACGTTTGAGATAAACCCTTAACTATTTTTTTTTATTGTCTGGCTGATAATTTGGAGACAATGGGGAGATACGGCAAGCCAGAGCATGAAGATTTCCCCAAGGAGCTACAAACCCTGTTGTTATTCCTCAGAATTCCAAAGACTTTTGCTTTTTACTCACAAAAAAGTGAAAGTGCTCCAATGCAACCAACACACGACTGTCAAAATCCATGACTAACACAAACGCCTCGTTCAGTGTGCACTTTTCAAGGCAACCGGGAAAACATGTCACAAATTCACAAATAGTATTAATCCATGGGAAGAGATATAAAAATTAGTTTCCTCTTTTCATGTAACGTGCCAATGATCTGCTGTAAACCAGCTCTCAGGATGCTCAGGAGATTCTTCTGACACTGTCCAGCCAAGCACTTTTTAAAAATTAAGTTCATCTCCTTCTCAGAGGAAAAAGAAAAGCATTGACACTAATTACTACCAGGCTTCCTATTTATGTTGCACAAGGTCTAAAACCTCAACACTAACCCAAAAGAAATCAAGCGAAAAAAGACCAAGGCTTTCAGTGAAGTGAGAATCTATTCCTGAATTTGTCTGGATATAATCACAGGGATGCATACTTGGCGGCTAGGACCTGGGCGTCTTTCTTTCTTTGTAGACCAAGCCCAGAGCACCCAAGTGCCTCTTTATGTTTCCATTCAGGATATAGACACAGCTGTAAAACACAATGAGATTTGGGGGTTTTACTTAAATTGATATATTACTTAGCAATCTTATTATAAATGGGAGAGTGAGCAAGAGGAAGAATTAATGCAAGGTTTGCATCTCTGCTTACCAATGAGGTCCTGCACACGACAGGCTTCTGTCTACGGAGCCAGTTATGCTCGACAGCATGATGCCTTTTCTCCTGCAAATTTGTAAATCATCGCATTTTGTCTTCCACTAATGGTTTCTGTCTTACCTCTTGTCTCCACTATTTCCTCAAAGAACAACATTAAACCTCCTGTGAAATATCTCCAAAGTCCATTCTGTCACTCTTTCATTTTCTCTCCTGACTCCCCACTCCCGATTCAAAAACAGAGGGAGGGGAAGCCACTGAAGACACCAAGGTCAAGGCAGAGCGAGACAAAGTCAAATTCATGCAATCATTTACAACCACACACCATCAGACCATTACAGAGACGCAAGACATTATGGATTGCAGCTTAATAGATTGCCATGGAGGATGATGGGGGAGAGGAGAAGAGAGCAATGTTCCTTCTGGGTTGAGACTTGCTGATTAAAGTGCACGAGTGGGCAGGGGACTGCAGCAGAATTTGTGTTCATACGGCCGAGACTTACTTCTCGATATTAATGGACACACCATTGTTGCCAGACGCAATGTTTTGTTATTCCGTGATTAATTGAAAGTCACACGCAATGACATATTACAGGCAGGATAAAGCTGTCACTGGAAAGCAATTCTTCACAGTAATTCCTGCCAGTCTCTACAATCTGAAATTGCATACCCCGTTACAGACGACCCCTCAAGCACAAATGCATTACATATCTTTATATAAATAACGGTGACTAACAACGGCAGTCTGAGGTAATCTCTGTGGGATATGAAATAGAGAAAAAGGTAAGACAGAGAAATTGCCTTCGAATATTAGTAAGCTTGTCCGTGCTAATCTCCATCAAATGAGCCATTTCTCTTTTCCTCTAATATAAAAACTCTTCCCGCTGGAGACACATAAAGTATGATAAAAGGACATGTTGTGGCATAAATGACAACTAGAAGCCTTTCTTCTTCAAAAGGCCACTAGTTCTAAATCTTAAAAACTTATCTTGATCAAGACTAATTAAACTTCGGCACAGTCGCTTTATCACTTACTTAGGTCAGTAAGTAAGTATCAGTAACTGGTCCAGCTCACTTTTTTAAAGCCCCCAGATCAAAGACTCTTTTGTATTTCTTTTGGCAGCAGCAAGAAGATACCAAATCATTAATTTTCTCCATGCATTTTGTTTCACTCAGAATCACTGCATTCAAAATACAATGTGGAAAAAAAAATCTACAGTGCTCTAGGGAAAGGACACAGCCCAAGGGAATATAGGTGCCCAGGAAATAGTGCACGTCACTTATATTTTATGGATGACAAATTCACAGCTGAATTGCCGGTAATGGTACACAGTTGTCCAATCTTCAGCTGGCGTTTAGCGCTCCATTTCCCGTACCATTGGCTAATGGTTAGATCTGTCGCAGTGCTCGAATTATTTTCTTGCTATCTGAACATAAATTGGAGGCAATAACCCACTACTCAGATGAGCAATATTTTAAAGACTCACCACCAGATAGGGTGGCATTATCCGAAACCAAACAGTACCCTCTCTTTTGCAACTTCTCCATTAAAAAGCTCTATTTCACACCCCCACAGAGATGGTCAGTGGTTTTAAGCTTCCCCACTTGGACTTTCTGTTACCAAGCACTTGCAAAATAAGGAAAAGTGACACAAAGGTCTTTACCTGCTCGGAAGACAGTCTCTTGCAGGCTCTTGTAAATCCACCAGTGACAGGAGCCAAGAGAAATGGGGACAGGAAAGCACAAAGCCTGGGCTGCCCCTGGCCTGGAGGCAAATAGCAATCTCTGTCTTCACCTAACCCAACCAGAGCCCTGCAAGAGAGTAAATCTGTGTCCACCGGCCTTTTTAACAGCCCCTTAATGACCGTTAACTTTTTTCAGCCAGCCATTGATTCTAATGGCATGTGCATTCACACACAATAATACCTCAGACGGCCTTCATTAATTTACCATGCATAATTTCTCTGAAAGCTTTTGCCAATAGAATACCCCTAAACTGACTCACTAACTCGTGAAGATAAAGCACTTTCTGTGTGAGACCATTATGCAGATTCACAGCATTCTCCTCAAATAAGTTAAAAAGTAGGTATTGTTCGGTGTCTACCCATTTTTTGGACGCAGCAAAGTACCAGGGCTCACAAATGTAAAGCTGCTGCTGGAGTATCCGGTGTGACAATGAATATGTAAGATACTCTGGGCTGAGGAAGGAACAACAGGAAAAAAGGCAACTTATATGAAAAAGCCTTTCTGCTGAGAAGTTCCTGAAATCTCTTACAAATTTCAACAATAGGAAGTCCTGAAAGTGAAAGGCTGCTAAAATACCAAGGGAAAATGCAGCAATATAGATATTCACCAGCCTAGGTCCATTCATCCAGAGAGAGCAGGGGGGAAGATCCAGCAAAGGGAGTGCATTAGAAACAAACTATCCTGGAGAACAAGGGTTTGGAGCTGTCAGGAACTACAGTGCTGCCTGTTAGCAATAAATTACAGAGCCGTCAGCATTTTCCCATTATAAATCTCTCAAGTCTCCTCTTATGTACATTGATGCAAGATACAGACCTTAGTCCTAAGTGGTAGCAATGAAATTGCAGACAGAAGCACTGCACCCCACCTTTGGAGGTATGAGCCCTAAATATAACCAGTGGTCTTAGAAACTTTATAGGATATTGGGTTTCGGGAATAAAAATGGATACTTTTTTATTACAATTAGTTTGGCTTTAAGCAAAGGTACAGGATGACAGGTGAAAAGCTGATTGAAAAGGTGATCGGGAATAGGCTCCTCTTCTGCACTACACTCAAGTCGGTTATCGACTTGCAAGTCTCTTACCCCTTTCTGGAGGATTGATCACAGAGCCACGAATGCTGCCACTCCACTTCCAAGGTTAGAGGTGGCAACCTGACATGTTAAAAACACCTTCCGTGGACATAATTCGCTTGTTATGCCCTCTAATATTAAATGTGGAGGTAAAACGAAGATTTTTTAAAAAATAGATCTGAAACTTATTTTAATCTGTCTCAAATTCATGAGTCGTAGGACTCAGGGGTGTGAGTTCTCATCAATGAGCAGCGAACCACTTGCAGAGAGCACAGGAGCAAATGTAGGCACAGAGCAGGTGGATGAAGAGCAGAGGTCTTCAAAAAATCTCGGTTAAAAGAAAGCTTTGTATTTTTAAGAAGTGGCGGGTTTTTTTGGCAACACGGATTTAGTACAAAGGATATAAGCCATTATCAGTATAAAGTTAATGAAAACTCAAGGAAAACACCACTGCCTGGAGTTAGTACGTGGAAGACCACTAATGTTGCTGCTAATTACACATGCTTAACTACAGCTTTGGCTGCAACTGTAACATCACCAAATTGCCAATAAACTGGTCTGTCTATGAAGTAACAGACTTCTTCAAAAGCCTCTAAATATGTGTTTACAAATGATATGGGGAAAACAACCTAACACACCTGAAGAGAAATATCTCCTCTCTCCCCTCTTTTCTTTTGTGCATTTGACTTGCTCCAAAGAACTAACTCTTCCCCCTTGCTCTGACACGAAAGGCTGGTCAGTGATGCTGACACCCTGAGCCTGGCCTGTCAAACCAGGAAAAACATGGGCATGGGCTACAATTCTCCAACTACTCTAGCGGCAGCAGGAAATCTTAGCACAACATACACGACTGTACTAGACATCAAGGAGTGCATATGCTGGAGGATTTGGGACTGGAAGCAGGCTGTCTGCTCCAGATAAAGTAATGACTCAAACACAAGGCAGGAGACACTCGAGGCTCCCGGTGTGTGCAACATCCCAGCAGATACGGCCACCCCCAGCCCTCCATTCAGCACTAGTGGCAAATCACTCTCCACACTTTTCTAACCCTTTAACAGTGTTTCCATACAATACCATCCTTTGCTCTTGACTTGTGTATTAGAGGGAAAAAGTAGGACAACGTTTCCCTTTTTAATCCTTGATTTTTACATTAATTTTTTTATTGTATAGGGTTTTTTACTGAAATCTTGCCATATATCTGCTCATAATGTAAACAGCATAGCACTCTGCTTCAGAGAGAATATATAGCAGCAGAATAAAATTCTATCCATATGTCCAAAGAACAAGAGGTTCACAGGCAAAGCTGGCAAATGGTGTGATTAATCCTGACTGCATTTCAGCGAAGACAAATCTAGAAATAATGTACAATTTCTCTCTTTGTGAATTACCACTTGAGAAAACTCCCTGCCTGTATCATATACACCCAAAGCAATTTTTGAAGATTGTTTACAATAAATCAAATTTGGGACAGTGCTTGACTGATGAAATTTCAAACACCACCTCTTTATTCTTTGGGTGCTCCTTTTATAATGTCAAGTTAACAGAAAAAACACAGCGGATACACAGACGCCAGACACATTCAAAGGTTTCCATCTGGGCTTTAATTACTATCACAGTTGCCTCACTAAATTGAATACGTTCCTCCCCCTCCTAAGGGCTTTGCCTTGTATCTGATTTAGCTTACGTTGCCTTGATGAACAAAATCTGGAATAATCATTTTCTATAATGCCCCAGAGGAGCATCATCCTGTGTATAAACTTGCTGCCCCGTAAGTCAGCTTTTTACATTTCTCTCTTCAGACATTATTCTGAACTTTACTCAGAGAGATTCTTCTTTTCTTCAGGAAATTATTTTGGAAAAGTCCTAGAGCAGATTTTTTCCGAAGGCCACATTTACATTAGATTAAGTCACTGCCATTGTCATAAAGTTAAAAAAGAGGCAACAATGTATAAACCACTTCTTCCAAATGCAAAAGACAAACAAAACCCTTTCTCCCCCTCCACACAGCATCACCTGTTCCTGACCCCGCTGACCAGTTCATTATTGCTTTCAGATGGTAATTAGTGAGCCCAGACAGCCTGATCTTTGCCACTACTCCTGACCCATTAGGCTTGGCCCCTCTCAGTTATTATCAGTGTCCTTCTATAGGTGTTCTCAGAGAGCAGTAACAAGTACGCCATCTGTTTTAGCTCTCCTGATTTGAGCTGTTAAATAAAAACATGTAACATCATCCACAAAAATACCTTTGTTAGGGTTCTGCAGCGAGCTCTGAACCCTTTATAATTAACTGCAGACCTACTTGTTGGTTTCCAATAAGGTCACTCTTTCAGTAATCAGAGGTGGTCCCAGGAGGCAGTATATAAATAGCCTATATTGAAGCCTAAATCAGGCTAACTCAGAACTTCCTGTACTCTTCACTGCAAATAAAGCAAATATTTATAGACTCTTGCAATCTTTGAGGTTCCTGCCTAAGAATTAGGATCAGAGCAGCTCTTCTTGTTCATGGTAAATCAGAACTCAAGCAAATGTCTCAAAGCTTGGATTCCTCAGCGTATCATTTTTGTTTAAAACTCCCCACACCATTCTCTAGATATCCTTTAAAAAATTAAAAAGACAACCAAAAGGTAATTTGTAAGGGAGATGAAAACAGACTTTGAAGGAAAACATCTCTCTCTTGAATTCTTGCCACAGACTTGGAACATCTGGCTTCTATTCTGGGCTCTGCCACTGACTCTCTACGTGGCCTCAGGCAAGTCCTTTCAGCTTTAAGTCTCCACCTTTTCTTTCTTTTCAAGAAAATAAAGTTTTCCTCTCTTCTCCCATTTGCCTTCTGTTTTGACCATCCAGACATATGCATCATTTTAAAGAAGACAAGTAACAACATCTTCTCACTGGACAACATCATGTAAGTAGACACTTCCCTGAAGGATGAAGGCTTTGGACTGTAAACACTTCAGGGTAAAGACCATCTCTTAACATTTGTCAAGTCTTCTGTTTTATAGACTATTTAGAGAAGGCTAATGGTATGCTGTAGGAGTTTCTGGAAGCAGCTGGCTGAGTTTCTGCTGGAATCATCACTTTAAACACTGTTGGGATGTCATTGTTTTACTCAGAGGTGTCAGAACGCCTAGAGCTTTGGCCAGCCATCTTTTCTCATTAGTAATTTTCACACAAGTCTAAATAAATGTGTTTGTACTGTGCCCAGCGTAATGCAGCTCCTATGTGCCACATTAACACAGCTAATAAATAAAAAATCCTATTCATGATATTCTTACACCAAGCCAGCCGTAGAAAATGGACACTCATAAGGGAAGTGGGAAGCATTAGTGGCTGGGGCGGACGGTGTTAGCAAACAGGCTCCAGCTGGAAGTGTAAGCATTGTAAGTAAATTTATCATTTATTTTCAACAGCTAACACTGCATTTCCTTACCCCTCTACCACCTCTTAGAGAATGTCTAGTAAAAAGCATGGTACCCACTTATCCTTGGCTAGCTGATGAGCCAGCAAGCCTCTTTGTTACACTTTGGCCTGGAAACCAGGAGCAGATCCGAATGATCAATGCTGTTCAGCTTCTGCCTCTACACAGCCAATAGTGCAGGAAGAATGATACCAATGGGCAATGAAGAATACTGCTTCCTAAATAGCTGCCACCAACATGCTAGGTGCTTTTCAGATACACAATACCCAGCCTAAAAGTGTTGTCCAAGAGCTTTCAAACACCACTGGAACACAAAATTAATACACAGGGGACCGTCTCTGTGAATACATCAGTGCAATTCCACACCTCTTGTCTTGACTGCACCCAGCTGTGGTGCAGCTTCCTTACATCTCTTTATCACTATCCATTCATCTTATGTGGAATGATAAAATGATCATATTTCACAAGAAAGCGTGTTAAGAGCAGAGACTTGACTTTGGAGCCAAATATAGTTAATTATCATAACATGTATACACATTATCCCCCAGAACCTGGAATTTCAGACCAATCAGATTATTTATTTCTTCCAGGTAGCATGGTTAATGGTTTTCCTCATCCACAGAATAAACATATTTGAACAAGCATTCTGCAACCACAGCATCCCGTTGAACTCCCCCCAGGCTGTGGACTTACAGAGCGAATGTTCCCATCTCCTGTGGACAGGAAACTAGCTCCTCTGCTTTTAGGACCAGGTTCTACCAATACAAATAATCCAGTATCAGCTTACTGAGATGCACCGAGTCCTTGATAAAGCACTTTCATGGACAGTCTGCAAAAGCTCCCTCTCCCTGCAGCCCCAGCCCAGAGCTCTTTGTTTCCACTGTCTTTCTCTTTACCCCTCTTGTTGCTCAGATGAGAAGTCCGGCTCCCAGGCTGAGACAACTACACTTTACCAGAGCAGTGAAGCTAATGTTACTCCTGACGAAGTTCAAGAAAGTTACAAGCAATGTTCTTGGCCATTGTAGACCCCTTGCCTATGTAGACACTTGACAGGAGAAAGCTGAACCCTTCCTAACCATCAGCCTCGCAAAATCCAAGACAAGAAATGATTCATCTGTGCTTTTAAATAATAATAATACTTTACTGTTGTGATTTTAGAAATTGAGCTACTGAAATCTATGAGTGCTAAAGGAAAAGGAGACACTAACAGCAGCCTTCTATGAATCCTGAGAATATGCTGTGTGGTTCACTATGAAGATGTCAGTTGCTCTAGAAACCTCATAAGCTGGAGTGGCGGATAACTGCAGTAGACGAGATCTGTCAGAAAAAGTTTGGCACCATCAAACCAATGCTTTGAAAGCATAGAAATGACTAATTGTCTGTGTTTTCTTCACCATATCAGACAAAAGGTTCTCCTGGCACTGAGGGACAGCTCTTTGAGCTGTGTTTCACTATTCACTCATCTGTTTAAATTTAGAGTGTAGGATTTAAAGCTTATTTTAAAATTTTTAGAAGCTTATTTCATTTAAATGAAAGCTAAGTAAGTAATGGGCTTGTTTTCGTTCCCCTTCTCTTCCAAAGACCAGAGTTCAGACAACATTCTGATAAAGACTGGTGTCCCACTGGCCCTAAACCTTACTTAACACCACCATAAAGATGCCACATAATTGGGCACAGGTCTTATTTTCTGGCCAGGAGACTATCAAGACAAAAATATTTTGAAGGTCTGACTTGTAATGCATTGAAGCACAAATCTTGTTTTTGATCAGATTCTCGTTTGTCATATGAAAGTATAGAATCACAGAATCATTTAGGTTGGAAAAGACCTTTAAGATCATCAAGTCCAACTGTAAACCTAACGCTGCCAAATCCACCACTAAACCATGTCACTAGGCACCACATCTACATGTCTTTTAAACACCTCCAGGGATGGTGACTCAACCACTGCCCTGGGCAGCCACTTCCAATGCTTGACAACCCTTTCAGTGAAGAAATGTTTCCCAATATCCAATCCAAACCTCCCCTGGTGCAACTTGAGGCCATTTCCTTTCATCCTATCGATAGTTACTTAGGAGAAGAGACCAAGGCCTACCTCAGGATAACCTCCTTTCAGGTAGTTGTGGAAAGCAACAAGGTCTCCCCTCAGCCTCCTTTTCTCCAGGCTAAACAACCCCAGTTCCCTCAGCCTCTCCTTGTAAGACTTGTGCTCTAACTACTCAAGTTAGTGGGTGAACACAGAAGCGACAGAAATTAAGGTTTGATTCAGCAGCACTGAAGACACTGTCTTATCCCAAGCCTACTGATCCCAACTTCTCATCTACAGTAATAAACAACAACATTGAAAAAGAGAAGGCTGAGCTTTAAAAAGAAAAAACATGAGCTATAATGTATTTAGACTTGTGTTTCCTTTTTTGGCCTCTTTGTGTATGTTTCTCATTCCCTTTCCCTCCCTTAACTGGCAAGTTTCCAATAGAGGAGAAAAGAAGAGAAAAGCAACAAAAATTAATTATAAGCCATAAAAGTAATTTTTAACTTTCTTAAGGACTGGTGCCAGAGCAGGAGGGAACGCTTGGGAACTCTGGATTTGCTACACTCCTCTTCGTGGGTCCCCAGCGATGCCGGTGGATCTGTGTAACCAGCACACAGCAAACAGCACAGCTGTTTGCATTCTCTCTGTGCACAGGGAAGCAATTTTTCCCTCTCATGCATTATTCACAACTTGCTGCAGCCATTCTGCAAATTCAGTACATCTCCTTTAACACAACGATGAGATTGAGATGCAGATTCTTTCCCTTGTTTTTTTTCTTGAATACCGAGAACACTGGATATGGGTTTTCTTTCTATTTAAATTTCTCTTTTCAATTTGGAGCCGATTTAAACTATGCATAATGCGGACAGGCAACAAGTAAGGATCTCCTGCTCTGATCTATGCCTTCTCCTCCAGTCAAGTCTGCAGAAATAACCCTCCAAACTTGGGCACAGACACATCTCCTACAATTTAGAGGATAGTCCCAACTCTCCCAAACTTTCAAAATGGTTTGGGAACTGAATGTCTTCAGAGAAAATATTGTCTCTTTTTCCTCTCTACAGTGACTAGTACAAATCATAGTCAACTCCTTTGCAAAAAGCAAACATTTAACGCTAATAGCCATTACCATTAATAACTCCCTGCTTTTGAAAAAGCCTTAGACTGCAGCCATCAAAATTTATTCTCACTTGATGTTAAGATGACAGATTTGCCAACAGACTTGGGAGGTGAAATAACATCACTGGGCCACCTGCTCCCTCGGAGTTTAGCTTTAATAATGTAATGCAATATCATAAGCTGAAGTCATTTTATGCACTTAATGCAGGAGGGAAATGTAGATTTTCTCGCTTTCTCTGAAAGTTTTGGGTTGGGCGCCACAGTAAGCTGTATCATTCTGCTCCCACATCCCCAGACTGAACACAGCAAAGAGTCACATCCACCCCTGGTGTCAACCTTGGCTTGGCATGAGGCCAGAAAAAAAAAAGAAATTGTGATTTTATTGCCATTTCTAAAAGACCTAGTTGAGTACAACTAGCAGAGATTTCTTTCCACAGTTCACGTTTGGCAGCCACCTTGCATTTTCTCTCCAGATAAAGTGGAGTATCTTTGTTTTGCTTTGAGAAGTTAATCATTTTATCATTGAGGCTTTGTAACATACTGTATAGGAGTGTCTCTGGAAAACATCCATGTTGTGGCTCGGCATGGTTGGTTACCTGTTCACGCACTACAGCACCACTGCTGTTTCAACAGTTTCTACGTTGTCAAGGCTGCTTGACACAAATCGGATTTTATTTCAATATTGCATTGATGCTGTACCCTGAACATGAAACACCAATTTGCACACATTGTAGGAGCCAGATTCACAGACTTGTAACTCAGCCCAAGCCCACTGACAAGAGCAGAAGTGTATCATTCACATCAGCAGATCACCTGGTGCAGGTCTGAGTTTTAGGGGCAGGACTGGCCAGCAAGAACTCTGGATTTGAATCTCAGCAGTCTGGGCAGTTCTTTTTAACTTCTGTAAACACTAAGTTGCTTTTTGATAATGTGGTGCTTATATTGCCTGTCCACGTTATCAAAATACCTTAGTTACTTAAGTTTGTGAAATGCTTTGAGATTTTAGGGTGAAACAAACTGTGGGGATTCAGAGCATTGCTGCAGATGTGATCAAACACACTGTATGCTATGGAGAATATTATAGTTCTGCTGACAACAGGAATGACAGCAAAGTTCTGCACTTTGTAGCTTGATACTGCTGGCTACAGGTGATATGAAGGACCAAGTTTCGGAGAAAAAGTTACTAGTGTAAGCCCCATAATGCCAACCTTGCTATCCACATGACTGGTCTTAGCTTATGTGGGTTATTGCAGTAACCTACCCGCAATATTCACCTTCCCAGTGAAGATTATCACTCCTGTGTAAGAGATACCAAATAAAATCCTTGTTCCCACTGATGTGAAATCCTTTTAGGAAAAGCTGCTAAGCTTTCAGACTACCTGTATGTTAATCCAAAAAGCAGAGGACCCTGCTAAAGAAATGTGCAAGCCTGGCTTCTTCACCATCAGTGAGGCCCAGGCCTCAGATGAAAGCCCTCCTATTTTGTACGTAGGCTTACATGTTAAATATGAGGGTCTTGACAGTGAGGTCAGCTCCAGGTTTAAATTATAAGACGGAAAATCCCTGCATAATTTCAGTAGTGCTGTATTCACTGAGTAAATGCTTACACCAAGGTAAGGTCAAACCAAATGCCACCTGCACAGGCTGATATGACATGCACTGAGTAAGGCTTTCTCTGCCAGAAGTAGGTACATGTAAGGCTGTTTCCTACATTTGCAGGGGAACAGGAACCCATCATTTAAAGAGTCATAAATACACCTAAGTGTCATCTAAGGCAGAGCCTCTATCAGAGCACAACATTACCAGTTACAGGGGCTCATGTTGTTCTTCCTCCTCCATTGAACAGGCTGTTAAATGAACAAACCAAATTTGATCTCACACATCCAACTAGCATATAGAAAAAGCTCAAGAGCAGCTGCTGCCTACCTACAACTCTCTAATTCCAGCCCAAACAATCTGTTTCCCAGTTGTGGGAGAGCAATCCACAAAAGGACCCGACAACCAGACGGAGTCAGCAGAGACGTGACGTTGTGCCTCCAGCTCTGGCACGCGGCTAATTATGAAGGACAATTATTATAATTAATGCCAGTGGATGTGGCCAAGTCTCCCTGCAACTACTGTGTGGAATTTCTACCCATGCTTCAACCAAAAACCATCTGTCAGACAGGAAAAGCACAAAATAAAAGCCCTCCTTGCCAAATATTCTCAGTAAAATGTGTTATTGCCACTAACCTGGCAGTCACAGGGAGGTCACACAATTTTCAAATAGAAACCACACTGTGAAGTGAAAACCCCTGACGTCATATTCTCCACCTCATCAGGTAAATAGTCCATTGACTTAGGCAGCAAAAGGCTATTGCTGGAGAGGTGCAGGGATGGGTACATTACACACTTCTGTTTGTCCCAAGCTGGTTTACAGTAGGGTTTACAGCAGGATCAGCTAGAGAAAATGGACTGGAAATGCTGCTACTGCAGAACTCTATCAAGGTAGTGAGTTTTGCAAAAGCTGCTTGTAATTGGCCATTCATGCATTTAAATTTTCTTGTCCTTGTACCTCAGTGACCACTTGAAAGGCAACAGGAATAAGGAAAAATTATTAAAGCAGACGTCATGTTCCTGACTGATGCACGCACAGACTGCTAAGAGGAAAATTTTGCTATGCAGGAAAGTTGTTGGCTATGTCAAACTACTTTCTGTGCAACTCAGAGACAAAGGCCACATAATTGTCTCTCACAGCACTCTGATTTCTTCTCATCTCTGCTCCTTTTGCTGCAGCACTGCGGGTGAGCTCTCATCAAAAAATACCCACCCATGCACCTCTTTAGTCACTTGCTTCAGGCATCAGACTCTCAACTCTGTGCAGAGACCTTCACTTGGCCACAGGTGAGTGCAAGAACTTTGGTGGTGGTACTCAGGGATATCTGAACCAGCTGAGACTGTCAGAGACTCAACCACTTGTCCTCCACTAGAGGAAAAAGCAAATGGCCAAGACAAAACTGTAGCAAAACAGAAGAAGTGTTTTCAAAAATGTTACACAGTGACTAGTATTGGGGCTTTTTGCTTCCCAAAGTGTAGTTCTTACTGGAATACAAAAATAATACTTTACAAACTTTCAATACCACCTTTTTCTGGATAGCCCAATCACGCTTTGCAGTCTTAACAGCTCAAGTGAGGAACTCCTCACATTTCAGGGCTGATCTACCCTGGAATCCCTGCGCCAGACACAGATACATTCATAGCACCTTTAAAATCCGTACTACAGGTGTCGTTAGTAACTTAGTCACAGCAGAATGGAGCATGGCAACTTCCCTGAGAATACCTGGGCCATAATGTTGCTGGAAAGATCCAAACTCACAGTATATAGCTACACATTGATGCTGCCTGGTAGACAGGCTCTAAGGAGTTGAAAAGGCAAAATTGGAGTCTGCTGGAAAGATAGACTTTCAGATTAATCCAAAGCTCAGGTCCATGCCATTCACTTCCATTAAGCTATTACAAGATCAAAGAGGACATTAACTGGGGCTAATATGGCTGGAACGCCCTGTTCGGCTCCTAGCTCTGCAAGAGGCGACTCACACAAATTAATGCAAGCAGATAGATAACATACAGGCACCATTAAGTGCTACTATGTGCAAAAGCATCTGAGGGTATATTCCTATTCATCCCTGTTACTGCGATAATTATTAAAACAGACATCTGCTGTCTGCAAAGCCTCATGGGTCAGAGTTAAGGTGTCTTCATAGGATATTTCTGTGCAGGTGTAATGAATTATGTACATGTATTGATCTGAGCTGAATGAAGATTTGTTCTTCTTGTAAGTTCTTGTTGATGTACCGCTATGCAACATTTGACATAAGTTAATTAAACACTGCTTAGTAGTCTTCACACACAGGCTAATGGTGAATACATCTGTAAAACTGAAACCATTACACAGGACAGTTGTTTCGAGCTGGAATGTACACATGTAGGTTTGTGACATACTAGACAATATGAAATACTACTATTTGATTTGAACACTTTCATAGTCATGACAATTGTACATTTTTCAGCCCATTTTAAATGTTTTCATTATTTCCCATCAATATTTAATTCTTTGCTTGACAATGATTAGCCCCAAAAGAGAATAAAAGGCTCCAGAGAAATAAGGAAAGCAATTCTTAACTTTCAAGAATAATCTTCTATGGCTTCCAGCTAAACAAACTAAGCTTTTATATGGCATAATGTGGGCATAATGAAGCATGTTTGTTCTAAGGATTTACATGTAAAGCATTCACAAAAATCTAACTCGTCTTTTTACATGTGAAATCACTCTTGCTCAGACTAGTCAGAGAAAATAATCTTCTCAGCTTTTTAAAAAACATCTGAAGTAAAAGGCTTCTCACTGTGCTGGTGATTCAAATGTTGGTGTGGTTTTTTAAAGTCTAAAATTACTTTTGTTTCGATTTAGATTTCTGGAATAACTATAAGAAAAAAATCTTCCTATCAATGGTAAGATTCCCCTGCACTACCTGAGCCTGCCGAGATGAGAAGAATGGAGACATCCAAGCCAAGGAAAGTAGTTTAGTGTAATAACTAAGCACGTGTTGAAGCAATTGTTTTTAAACCCGCCTTCCTGTCAGATAACATACTCATAAATCCATCAGCATCAGGTCACCACTGTGTCCCTCTGGAGTGCAAATGTAATTGAAACCTCACAGCCACTTAGAGCTGTTGTTTTTCCATGTTTAAAAGGCTAGAGAGGTTAGACGCAACTGCGCTAATAGATCAGATCAGGCTGGCATTTATACCACCACTGTCTAACTGAAAAGCTCCTTATAAGTCTACGGGCAAATGTTTTGCTTCTGATTTGCATTGACTTGCTGTACACACACCCAGATCACTCGGCCTGCGAGGGTCAGGGGAGATGAGCCTTTGGAAGAATATAATAAGGCAATCAGTTAACAGTGCTTAACATCTGTTGCCTAACTACATTATGTCTCATCAATCAGTTTTCATTCTACTTCCCATTGGTGTTTTTCTTTATCACTGTATCTTCTTTCCATTATTTCTGTTCAATGGAGTAAAGACAGTAGATGAAATGTTGAAATGACTTAAGGTTTTCAACTGTAAGAAGAGTGTGTAAGTAACATTAAGTGTCCAATTTCAGTGTAAGAGAGGATATTCGGGTAAATCAGAGATCCCAGAGCAATTCAGCAGCTTGGAATTGCAGAGGAAAGAACGATTTGCCATTCTCTTCCAAGAACAGTAAAAAAATTGTGCATGCAGCTGCCTAGGCATGTTCTTTTTAGCTCCTTTTTCTGCTCTTTACTTTTTCTCTCCTTTTTTGAAAGATGCCTTTTTATATTTTTTTTTAAGCATCATTTGCACCCCAAATAGGTGCTAAGATAATCACAGACTCTAACGCAACTGCAAGAGGGTTTGCAGCACAGTGCAGACAAAAGTGGGCCAGCTCTCATCTAGCTACACCTGGAAAGGAAAGCAGCCAAGTTGGGACAGCATGGACATCAGTACAGGTTAGCCACCAAATTCAGGCAATTCAGCACAAGCTGACTTCTGCATTATCACAACTATACTAATGCAGATCCCCTAAATGGCAAAGTTCCCAGAAAACCAGAATACAAGAGTTCAATGTAGAGGGCAACGAGCATCGTCCCTGTGTTAACAGAGTTTTCTACAGGGGACTATTTTGTATCCAAAACCAGGAGATGTGCTGAAGCTTTGAAACACAAGAGAAAAAACCCAAACGCACAAAATCAAGTTGATCACTTTCTGAGGAGAGCAAGAGGTGGAATCGTGGTGCCTGAGAGTCTGCCTGGGCAGCAGCATCTGCCATGTCCCTGAAGACAGCAGTGTGAAATGGGCTGCTGCACCACAGGCCAATCTACTCGACAATTTGCAGTCCTACCCAGTTTCACTCTGCTGATAGGGCTGGATGAAAATGGATTTTGTCCACATGACCATGGCTAAAGCTGCTGCAATTCTGCAGCTTGTGCAGGCCTTTCTCCAGCAAATGCCTTCTTAAAATTGCAGGAGCGGAGCCTCGCCACCACGCCGGCGTCTGTGCTTCCTGCACCTATGAAATCAGCCAGCAATGCCTGGTGTCCTGTCATTTCACAGCCAGAGAGCAGGAAACACACAAACCTTATTTGAAAGTTCTTTTTAATAATGTTTTACACAGCTGAGTACAATTCTTTGGGATATTTAATCTCTCTCTCTGTTCCAGGGAACCACCTGCCAGAACAACTGATATGGCGCAGCCTCCCTAGGCAGGTGATGTCAGGGTTGGCAACGCTCACGTCTGACACTCTCCAGCCAGGATATTTCAGGCTGATGCTGACATCCTATATATTGAGATCTTATAGCCAAGTCATCTGTATCAATTCTGTGCAACTTCTCTGTTCAATAGGTGGTGGGTCAAGAAATTACAGGAAGTGGCCCCCATCTCCTACATGGCTATTAGATCAAAACTGAGTGATCACTCTGCTGGCTCAAATACATGAGGAAAGAAGAGCAAAATCCCAGTCACTCAAACATATAAAAGCAGTTGAAAGTGAAAGCAGAATTAGGTTGGTTAAGTAATGGGGAAAAAAGCAAACCTATTTTTCATTCAAGTTCTATGGTAATTCAGAGGCTCACAAGTCTTCACTGCTTCATGATAGACCAGAAGAACCCATTAGCAAAGCTTATTTTAATTCTGAGCAAATTAAGACACACATTACTGTAATATTTGCCTATGGACTTGCATAAATGATTTACTTAATTTATGCAATTAAAGGAAAGGACTAAACTGTATGGGTTGTAAGTGATAAATGTAATGAAAATCGAGAATTTCCACTGCACTATTTCAATTTACCCTGACCTTCCCTAGGTCCACACTTGGCCAAGCCGGTCACTCCAGCTACCTTTGCTTCCATCACTGCTCTGCTCTGCAACATTGACGACTCACTCCTAACGTCAGTCACGAGCTACAAATCACAATCTACACTACATCAACATGCTTTGGGGCACCAGCCAGCTCTGCTGGGTGTGAGTCAGAGGAAGTTCCTTTATGGCACATCGTAGTTTCTTGCATCTTCCCTAAAGCATCCGATATTGGATACTGTCACTGGCAGCATGTCGGAGAAGAATGACTGCCAGTTTTATCTGCTAAGGCAATTCCTACTCTCCTAACAAGTAACGAGAGCTGTGAGAATCTCTTGAAAGCACTGCTTAGAATATGCACTCTTAATTGTTCCGCCAGTAGCCTTTGGAACCCTGTAGGGATGTACTACCCACGAGAAGGATACAGTGTGTCAAATAACTGGCTTCCTGCTGAATAAAAGTTATCTTCAGAAAAGTATTAAAAAATTATGCTGCATACCAGACACAGCTATGCTCACTTTTTCATCTGCACATGTATTTGCATCATTTGCAAACAAATGCCTAGTGTTGCACAACCAAAGCAACTCTGGGAAACAGACTTTGTCCTACTCAACCCTGTGTATAATATGCAAAGTTACCAGCCAGCTTCCTGACCCAGCCTCCTTAGTGCTACTGCATCCCTTAAAAAAAGCAGGAGGAAAACAGGTTTTGTCCTGTTCCTTTTATGTAACTCTACATAAAAGGAAGAGTATGCCATGGTCAGAGACAGAGAAAAAAATGATCTAACTTGGAAACTGGCTGGCTTGAATGTGCGAACATTAATCAGAAATAAATAAGAAATATCAAGGTATGTATTGCACTATTGGCCTGGACCATGCTCTGATGTCTCTTACTGCCGAACTTATTCACTAAAATAGAAAATACCTCAAAGCCGAGGATTTCTCAGCACCAAAAGAAGGAGTTGAGGCAGCAAGGATAATAGGCTATGACAGGAGGGGAAAAAACAAGCATAAAGAAAATGCAAGGGTATAAAAAAAGTGGTCATTTACTCCAGGGATTAAGGGAAGAGCAAAGCAGAGTGTGCTCAGGGTCTGTGCTGAAAGACCTTCAGTGACTGCCCCCTTCCTTTCCACTCATCTGGTCCTGACAGACAGGGACAAAATGAATAAAAATCAAATCCACTGAAGGAAAAGGAGAAACAACATTTTTCATTAGCTTTGATATCTGACAATGTGGTGGGAATCCCTGGAGAAGGGGTGCAGCGTGCAAGAGCCCGGATGCGGAGCTGCAGTCCGTGCCCACAAACTGGGTGAAAGTCATTTAGAGGCAGGACAGAGTGAGCAACCTGTTAAATGGAAAACCAAAAGATCAAACAAGAAGGCAAGTGCCAGAATCTTAAAAACCAAGCAGCTGCTTTATTGGGAATCAATTTTGCTCCCTTAGGAAAGAAATAAGATAATGGAAAGACTTAGATCCGGAAAAGAGCCCTGCTCCTGAATTCTGTACAGGAGGGCAGCATTAAAGGACACCCTCTGGCAATGACTTAGAATAAAAATGGCCAAAACCAGGTGGAGGTGGAATAAAAGCAGACAGCACATTTCTGTGCTTCCACTGAAATGAATAGTCTTAATTCATGTGATCAGTTCGTCTGCCTCTCAGACATGGTATTTCTCTTTAACATCATCCTCTGTTTGAAATCAGACCATTTTGCTTCCTGCTTTGCAAAAATGCAGCTTCTGCCTTTCTATTGCTTCTATCAAGCCTTGTCCCAACGCTTTTCTAGGCCAATTCCTCCACTATCACCCCTGGCCCTGATCTTCTCACCGGTTTCCCTCCAACAGCAGTTATCTAACCAATGCTCCCTCAGATTTAGCCATGAAACAACACAGCAAGCAAAACCATGACTTCCAGTTGTCTGAAGCCACATCCTTCCTCTTTCCCCCTTCCTTGCCCTCTTCCATACTCTCTCCTGTCTGCTGGATCTCCACCACATGCCCACTTGGTCCACATCTTTTCCAGGCTGAAGAGACCCGGTCCGTTCTACTCAATCACCAAAAGTTACAGACATACCTGGTGATAAACTTAACTTGTTTTCTTACAATTGAGGACAGTTTCTCTCCTCAAGATGAAGTCTGAAATGCACTGAAGGCTGAAACAACACTCCCCAGCCTCTCAGATTAGAGTTTGACCACGGGTAGCCAAGACTTCACTGCAGTGATGCCCTACAAACATCCCCCAGCTCAGCTCCAGGGACGACAGTATCCATCAGCAATGGCAAAAGTGCTGGTATACCCTGAAAGGCTCAAAGTAAAGACGATAAAGGTTTCATGTTAAAGACTCTAGTATATTATTTTGACACTCTTTGCAGCAGGCACCAGCCAGGAGAGATCTCCTTCCAAAGCCCAGTCTTGTTAAACTGCAACAAAATTTCACTGAACATTCGTTCCGTTCTCTGTGCTTTTTGCCCTTTTTGGCAGGAAAAGGCGCTTTTGATAGCTCGGCTGTTTAATAAGGAAATTCCTCAGAGGGTCTTTGCCGAGAACATACAAAAATCCACTGACAGCTGCTGTGACGGTTGCTCATTTTTGGGTTAGCACACAGTATTTAGACGGGAAGCAGTTGAGGAAAAGGTACAATTTATTAAAAACAGGCTCGGTTCCAAAACTCGCATTATGGTACAACACATGGGACAGAGACAGCACACTCCCACCACAGCTACCTGCACGGACAGGCAACACCAAATTCCCACTATTGTGTAAGCCAGGTGCAGGAGCTGCAGTTACACCAGGGGAGAATAGGACCCACACCACTTGCAGTCATTCAAAACTACAACACTGTAATAAATTCATTTTTTGAAAGACACATCCTGCTTTTCCACATGGTGCAAAATGAAGCCAAATCGTTGCATTTCTTTTTACATCTTTAAAGCAGCTGTCAGACAGAAAGCTGTCTCTCTGAAGGACTCACACGGCCCCTCTCACCACATCATCACTGTAATGTAATCATTTTTACAGCCACTTTGGGAAAGATCTCCTCCAATTTACAGGAGGGGAAACTGAGTCAGAAAGCCACTCTGATTTTGCACAGTGGTCCCCACTGCAAAGTAGGATGATGATCGATCACTCTGGCTCTTACAGACCTGACCGGCACCTATCTCACTGAAAAAGGTGTTCGCACATTGTCCTGTCCACTCCAGCAGTGGGGTGAAGGTGAGATTTTGCTCCTCTGCCCACATGGTGGCTGCAGCCCCTGCCATGGGCAACTTCCCCCCTTCCACTCTTCTTCTACCCCTGGGGCAACTGCATTGCTTTGGTGGGACAATATCTGTATGTGTCCTGGTTTGGCTGGGACAGAATCCCAGCCCAGCCATGCTGGGCAGGCCATTAGCAGTTTGGAGTCAGCCAGGGCAGCCAACCTGAGTGAGCTACAGGGGTAGCTCATGCCATCATGTCATGGGCATTGTAAAGGGGGAAGGTTTGCTGAGGAAGGGGAACTCCTGTGGGGTTTTTGCTGGAGTTCTGGCTGGTGTCATGCTGGGGTTCTTGCTGCTCCTGCTCTGGCTTCTCCCTGCTCCTGAGAACCACTCTCTGGTTGATTGTGATGACTGCATGTTCATTTGGCTGAGAACAACTTTGTACACCTTTGTGGTTATTGGTGCTGTTTCATTAAATTGGTTTTCACTCCTATTCACAGGTCTCCTCTCCTTTTCCCAATTCCCCTTCCTGGCTGGTTAGGGGTTGTCAAGTGATAGAGCAACTGTTATAGTTTAGCCCTGGGTAAGGGCTAATGGTAGACAGTATGTTACAGCCTATGAACCCCCACGTGGCCTTGCACCGAGAGCGCTGTAAAATGCCCATCTCCCTTTGGGCAGAGAAACAACGTGGTCTGCCCTGCCAAGCAACATCACTGCCAGGCAGCCACAGTTCACACCAGCACAAGGCTTGTGCTCTGGACACATGGACATGCTGTCTTCAAGCCACCAGCAAAGAAAACCTCTGAAATGGGATTCATAAAGCATCTGATGTGAGCCTAAACAGAACAGCAACACAATGATAGCTTCCAAACGATGGTTTCTATAAAAGAAAATGGTGAGATTTTGTGATCCACTTCAGAAATTCCCACTACCAGGTGGTGACTACTTTACTTGCTTTACAAAAGCACAGAAACTCTCATGTTCCCCTCCCCCCACCCCCACCCCGCCATGTCAGCAGGCTTGCCTGGGTGTTTTCATGTACACCCACATTTGTCTTTTCTCACATAATATTACAGAAACATTTCGTTTTGCTCTTTTCATATGCTATGTTCCAAAGCGTTTCTGTCAACAGCGAGCTGCATCCCCGGTGTAAGCTCATGCATGTAGTCAACTGGTAGGCAGTCATCAAATCCCACATACAGCCAGAGCCTGGTTGAAAAGAAGAGGATCAGCACAAAGCGATGACACGCAGGCACACACATGCCTTCCCTGCCCTCACTGTCAAGGCTTTTTTCCCACTTTAAGCCCCACAGAAACCCTTAATGTATGTAATAAAGTTCCAACGGAATTTCGTTAAGGTTCAGCCAGGATGTGTACACTAACAGCTTGGTTGTTCAGACCTTGGAGTGGCTGGCTGCTGTACCCACCAGCGCCAAGCACACTGACAACTAATGTTAACGTGTAAGTGGAGGAACTGATTGCTGGTCACAGCTGACATGAAAGTCAGACGTTTTGTGCACTTATGAACCTAGCCCCAGCTGCCGCACCGAACAGACCTTCAGCAGAGGCACCGAACCACTGAGGGGGAAGAGAAGCAGTGCTTGCCTGGAAGAGGTGGTACTTTGCATTTTTTCACAATTCGAAAACTCAGCAGTGGCTGAATGGCTTTATATCTGAAATACCAAAAAATATTTTTTTCTGCCTTTAGAGACAATAGCATCCCAAGTGCTAATTTTTATTTAAGTAACTATAGAGAGCAGTCTAGAATGAAATTGCCATCTGAATCTTAATTATACCTTCACATTGAAACACTGTAGCGAATTACATGTAAGATTAAAAAAAAGGAGTGATATTAACATATAATGAGCCTCATCAATTACTATGGATCAGGAAAAGTAGCCCTCATATTATTGAAATAGTTTAATTTGCATGACTGGATGATTCAGATTCTTCTTGATCATTCATTCAAATCTCTCCAGAAGTCACAGCCACAGACAAATGTCCCATAGCAGGCTTGGCCTTAAATAACTAAATTATACACACTGTTAGCTACCCTCTCGTTTTGCAGCAGGAAAATTGAAAAGATTTCATACAGTCAGTCCAGGGAGGAACACAGACCTCCAGCCATCACTGAGCTAACTGTATATGTATATAAAATTAGTATGATTTTTATAGTGCAGCAGTATGTAAAATGACTTGCATATTTGAGTTTAGCTTCTCATGGACCAAGGTGCAGCCCCATCCTGGCAGCAGGGAATGTATTTTAGCAGTATAGCAAGGGATAGACTTTAGGACAGGGATGTGTGTTCCCATCACTTATACAGGAGCCCAACAACTAATAAACCACCCAGAAAAC
This sequence comes from Leptosomus discolor, assembly GCF_034619465.1. Lineage (NCBI taxonomy): Eukaryota > Metazoa > Chordata > Aves > Leptosomiformes > Leptosomidae > Leptosomus > Leptosomus discolor. The sequence goes on along the minus strand of NC_141395.1, from coordinate 12,876,670 downwards.
AAATAAACTATACTCAGAACTAAGGCTGTGGGTGTGCTCAGGTTTAGTCCCGATTCAGCCACTGATGAGTAGCTGACAGATCTGGGACTACAAAGGCCCATACAGGGGAAGCCACATTGAAATGTTTCCTCTCATTTTGCCAAACCCTGGCTTTTCTTGGCTATCGTTGGGAGTTTTCCCTGCTGTAACTTCCTTGGCTGATGATGACAAACAGCAGGATGACAGGTACAAAGATACAAGTCAGGAGCTGCTCGGCATTGCTTTGGACATCACATTTATCCTCTCTGCTTTAATATTCCTGCTCAACAGTTACATTATTTCCCTGCTTTGCAGGGAGGTTGGAAAAATCCATTTAATACTGTTGAGCAGATTAAGATGTTGGATGAATCTCGATCACTGAGCTCATTCTGACTTTAGTACCGCATACATATATAGGCCAATCTTCAGGACACTTTTGATGATCAGCACTGACCGATTATATTTAATGAAAACTATTTTAGAAACACATTTGAGTCGGGTATCATTCATTCATTTCCAGATTCAATCAGCAAAGGAGCAGGGGAAAGTTTGTTTCCTTTTCTGCAGATTAAAGGTTGTGTCTGCTTTGAAAATTAATCACTTTCTGCTGTCATAAAGTGCTCCAAGAGGCAAACTGATGCATTGGCATGAGGTTGACTCGCAATAAACAGATAGCCACATGCCTGCAAGCACTTGTAAAGATTAAGGATGGAAAGGGATTTTTTAGAGGTACAGGGAGATACCATCATGAGTAATGAAATGAGGAAAACAAAGGTGAAATCTTATTTTTATAATGCCCCGTGGAGTGTTTATTAGAGAATGGGGCCGGGATAAACTTCCAAAGGAAGCTCTGAAATTTTCATCACTTGCAACTGGATATAAATGAACTGGACAGAGCACCTGAGAACATGCTGTCAGGTGTGCTCATGTTTTGGCAGGCAGATCATTTAGATGACCTAAAAAGCTCCTTTTCCACCTGATAGTCCATGAAGGCCCACAGCTGGAATTATTACAAGGCCCTCGTCCAGTGAGGCCCCCCACTGAGTCTGGGCTGTTAGCAGGGGAGAGAAGAGGCGAAGAAGGACCGGCATGTCCCTGGGACACCAACATTTCTCACGAGCACAACCCAGCCATGCACCGTGCCCCTCCTCTCCCGCCTCAGTTGCCCTGCACAGAAAAGAGCCTGCAGTCATTTATCACATTTTAAAACTATCTGATAAAGAAACTGCCTGGCCACATCTTGGCTTTAAATTAGAACGATGGCAGGACACTCACTACATCCCTATGTACGGTCCACAGGCATCCTTCTGCCCTACCCGAGTCACTGCAGTCCCAGCGATGCCCCTGTTGTGGGCAGCATGATAACAAAGTATAGATAATGACTCCAATTAGGAAGTGCGAATGTCATTCCACTCCCCCTACTCTCTTCCAGGTCACTATGAATGTGTTTGAAAACTACTGGCACAGCAATTTAACGATAATTCAGATTTAATTTGCACTCTGTCAACTCTGTTTTTTCTATAGGCTTTAATAGTTTAATTTAACAGTCTTAAGCACTGTCTATATTACCGAGACATAATGTGTATTTCAGATTTGAGCAGCTGCATGGCACAAAATAATATTTCACATTTATATTGTGCCTTTCACGCTGAAGATGCTTAAAAATGCTTTGATTACTATATCCACACAAGAATCAACTCATCCATCACTGAAATGCAGCCACTTCTAGGTTGGAAACCTCATCAGTCTTTAATAATTTAGGCAAAATAGAGCAGAATATTCCACTGAAATGAGGAGGCAAGTTGAGCGGGTAAAATGAAGTTATCCAAAACTGCAGCTGGGCAGAGCTGTCTGATACGCTCACCCTCATTACAGTAAGTTTTTTACGCCTCTCAGATATCTAATCAAAAGGCAGTACCTGCGGGAACAGTTTTCCTTACACCAGCATCAGTTTATTACAGGTTGAGAGAAGGAAAGCTCTACCGTTTGCTGCACAGCTCAGCAACACAGCTCTGCCTCTCCCTGTGCCACCTCCCCTCCAGGTCAGCAAGTCCCAAATTGATGACAGTCACAACTAACCCTCGAAAAGATAAAGAAGCAGTGAAATGATTGTCAAAGTTTGTCACCCCAGCACTGCCCATAAGAGATCCTTCAAGCCAGTGAGAAGGCACCCACTAATGTCAATATGCTCTGAATCAGGCCTTAATGAAGCACAGCTCAGCCCTGCCCATCAGCTCCAACGCCTGCTAGCATCACCAGCTGCCAATCTTCTAACTGAACGGCTGCCCAGGGAGAGCACCTTTCATGTCTCAGCGAGCTCTCTGCTTAATCTTTCAACAGTCGGCGTAGGAGAGATGTCTTACACACGTAGACGGAAACCATCTGGCGATGAATTTGGTGGAGAACAAGAAGCGGAGTCCCACCTGCTTGAGCTGCCCCACAACTCCTGCTCCGATCAGCAGGAATCCATGGTGTTACAGCCTCTTCCCACAACGTCATGTTCTCCTGGCAGCCAGGGAACGTGGTGCTATTCCATGTAGTTAGTTTCCCAGCTAAAGCTTTGTCTCACTGGCGCATTTTTGTGATAGTGATCCAGGGACCAAGTAGCAGGGAAGTGGGTGGGCGGAGAACAAATGTGTCAAACTTAATAAAGATTCCCTCTATCTTCAAGTGCATTATCATCCATGTTCATCACTTATTAAAAGCCTTTCATTTATAAAGTCTTTAAAGCCTAGTTTAATAACCTGCAATCATTAATTGAATCATAAAATTTGCTTTTTATTATATTGTGTAAATGAAGCACTGTAGCATTTAATGTAAACTATTTTTTCCTCTCCCTCTTTTACCACTCTTTTTGAAGCCTTTATGATCGGGTGTTTTTCTCCACCTACCTAAAAATGTACAGCACAATACCTAGGACCCAAAGTAATGCTGTTGCTGGGATCTGAGTATAGCAACAAAAGAAGAACAAAGATAATAAACCAGCCTTTCTTGTGTGCTTGCTGTCTCTGAGGTTTCTAACTGGGCTCTTCAGACCATTCTCTCTCCCCAGGGAGAGGCTCGAGGTCCCCTTATATCCAGGAGACATAAAAAGGAATTTGTACATTATTAATACACTGTCTCCAAGAGGCTTTTCTTTTTAATCAAAGTATAAATTCTGCGATGGAATTGATATATGTGCAAACTGAGAACACTGCACCATCGATGGGGTCTTCTGGCATTACGGGGGAAGGCACAGTAACAAACCATCATGCAGATTTGTGGCTTGGGGGACTGGTCAAGAGTCATGGCCACTTCGGGCCAGAGAGAAAGACATTTGCCATTTAACTGAATGAGGACTTCACAGGAGCCGTATTTTACTGAGCTGCCAGAATTCCAGTAGGGGCAGCCACCTGCCTGCATAGATGGCACAGAAATGTTTATCAACCCAAAGCCTAGCACACGCTCCCCTGGCGTGTATCAGCACATCCTGCTAACAAATTACACCTCTGCAGCCCCAGTGGGACTTGTGGCAGCAGGTCTCATGTCCGTCACTGAGGCCAGTCTTTCACAGAGACAAAATGAAAACATTAAAACACCTGGAGTAAAACCAGAAGGAAAAACAAAATGGGAAGAGAATTGAACACTGGAAACTGGTCCAAACTGCAAAGCTGAGAGACGTGGATCCAAAATCTGGAGCAATTCTAATCAGGGTTTTGGTTCTGGCTCATCTGTAATTAAAATGAAGTACAAATCTGACTGAGACAGTCAACAATCTCAGCTGTTTCCGAGATCTGGCTTTCATTAATTTCATTAACATCTTAAATGCATTCTTATTGCTTGTTCTTATGCTGAAGAGCAAGTGAAATAACAACACACCATGAACGAGTTTATCTTTGTCTTTGCAGAGGAGCAGATGCGGTATCAGTCTCAGGGGCACACAGGCCCTTTGCATGGCAAGCGGCAGTGAAGGGGGTTGTGCAAGTGTGGAAATCTTTGGCTTGAAAACTAAATAAATTGAAACTAGCACTTTCATCAGTGCCTCACACACTTTGGGGAGCTGCACCAGCATTATTAGTATTAATGAGCGTGACAATCTCAAGATACAATTTGCCAGTCTTGTTCCAGAGAAACAGTCAAAAAGTCAGAACTCGTACGGAGCCCTCCCAAGTACCTGCGCTCTGAGAGGCCAGATCTGGGGGTCCTGCAGGAGCCTCACAGCCCTTCCTGATGCTCATGGAGGGAGAAATACAAGTTCCTGGTCAGTGGTATATATTACACACGCTCTAGCTAGGTGTGTGACCCAGTGTATAATGGCATTTCTGCCTTTTCCTTGAATTGGGAGGCTGGTTCCTCATCTCTGAAACAAAGCTGCAGCAGCGATGAGATTAATTTCCCGTGTGCTCCCCACGGCTCTGCAGGCGTTACAACCTCAGCCCAGGTGGTGGAACAGGCAGCCTATGTTCGCAGCCCCAGCAATCTCAACGGCAAACTGCGCCCCAGCCACAAGCTTTGCGGTGGCAGCAGGACAGGCAGCAGCAAGAGAAACCATGTGCTCACCAAAGCCAAACCCAGCAGGGCTCCAGGGCACAGAAACTCTGTGGGAACTGTTTGGGAGGGGAAGCAAGCCACTTTCAACCTATGCAGTATATCAGGGCACAGAAACTCTGGACAAACTTTTAATCAACTTTCACTTGATCTAAATTCTTTTGCCAGACTTAATCTCTCCTCTAGAAGCAAGTTACCAACAGAGCGACTAGAGGGTGCTACAACACACATGGGCCTGGGACGCTGCCTGGTATTCAGAAATTCCTGGCATAAATTAACTGTTCAGCTCTGTGATGATGCCGGTTTACTCCGCTTGGCATAATCAGGCATTTTGATACAAAAGAGACGATACTTTCTGAGACCTGTCATCCTTGGGTTTTCAAATCCACTGGCGTGTTTAATAGCAGAAAAGACGAAAGACAAAAATAGCCTTGTACAGATAAAGACCTCCGTGTCACAAATGAAAATTCAGTTTAATTAAGCGAACTCACATACATTATATTGTGCCCATAAAACTTAGTATCACCTAAAATTCCCATCAAATGCAAGTTTTCCTCAGTGATTTATTTGTGCAATTGTGAGACAGGAGAAAGCACACAAAGCAGTGGGAGCTGCAGGCTGAAGTAAACAGTGTTGTCAGAATATGCAAAACAAGGGAAGAACACAAAAAAGAGAGAGAGAAGGAAGGGACAAACATTCTCTGGCTGGAAAGTTATTGAATGTTTAGAGCCAAAGAGGAGTGGAAAGCTTGGAGAGGAATTTCTACACGTAACCTACAGACTCTACCCTATTTCCACTCCCAGCATCTCTCCCATTCAACTAACGGATGAAAAATCTTTTTGGGGGTAGATGTAGGGTTAGGTTTGTGGTTTTAAAGGTCATTGCCTAAAAGCAGCGCTGCAGTGAGCAAAAGGAGCTTTGCAGTTGGTCGGCTTTGGCGTATCCCACACTTTGAGGAGTGCTGGCAGTGAGGTAATCCCCTAGGAATGTGTGTGCGGTTGGATGGCTGTGAAAAGAGAGCGGTCAGCTACCAAAGCTCTGTGCTGAATATTCACGTCACACACACACAATCATTTTTCTTGTTAAGTATTGAGAAGAATGGGAACATTATAAATGCAGTATCTTTTTTGGCTACAAGTTTAGCTGCTTTAAAAAGATCTGCTCCCTCCCTGCTCCTCCACTCCACCAGCTGTGCTCAACCTCCATCCCCAAACCAAATCTGCACTTGCTGAACTTTGTAAGATATAAAAAAACAGGGGGAAAATTAAAACAACTGAACTAAAGCTGAAGAGTAAGAAGTTTAAAAGATGGCGATGCAGCAAACCGGTATAAGCATTTTAAGGTCACTAGTCTATCTAAAAATGACATCTTAATGAACGCCTAACCCTACGCCACGTGCTTGGGTTATACCCACGTCCATATCCATGTTGTATTACTCAAAGCAACTGTTTTCCTCTACATGTTGAAGACTCTTCAGTCGTTACAGCCACAGCTTTGCTTTACCAGTGCCAGGTCGTGTTGGTAGTGCTGGCTGCTGAAAACATCTGTTTGCCTGAGGCACTTAGTAGAAGCAATGAGACAGAGTAAGAGAGGATCAGGTGTCCCAGCCCAAAGCTCAAGCACATTGTGGAAAGTTTCCCACTCATTTTGGTGCGTTCTGGATCAAGCCGTAAGCAAGAAAAAATGCAATGTAATACTTCTAGTCACTTTCCTGATTATATGCCAATAAGGCTAGACAGATTTTTTTTATTATTAGCATTTGTTTTGCCTGTTTCAAATGCCCCTGCATTGGCATTTATCTGTCCACTTCCACATATACTTGCTCATCCTGTGCTTAGCTCGGCAGGCTCATGCTCATGCAGTTTGCCTGCACGAAAGCAAGACAACGGCACTGCACAGAAGTAATTTTCAAATTAATGATATCTACAAAAGAAGAGAGAAATAGACCAATCACATCCCTCATTTGAAAATAATATTTTTTCTTTCTATTTTTTCAAAAATTGTAATCACAAGACTACATTAAGTTTCTAGGTCACTAGACTCCTGATTATGATGAATGGCACATTTAAATGCCAATCTTTGTTCTCCTGCAGGAAACAACCAGTTCAAACATGCGATTCTTGACCCACTCTAGTACTTTTAAACCTATTGTTTAACAAAAAGAAAGAAAGAAGGGTAGCGAAAAGTTGCCACTCCACTTCAAAACTTCTGCTATATTTGTGGGTAAGCAAAGTCCAAAAAGCATTAATGCATGTGCTCAGAGATGAAAACTCATTGGGAACAAACTTTCTAGAACTAAGCAGCAAAAGTCTCAAACAGGCACTCTGTACCACAGGCCAGAATCCAAATTTACTGCAAATTTATTACAAATTTTAGCCTTCAGCTTCTAAACATGCATCTAGAAATGGCCTCACAGCTGTAATTAACTCCAGCACGGGGTCTTCAACAAGGCCTAGTGCTGGGAAAGGTCCTGGACAGTGTCTGGTACTGTTTACTTCCAGCTGAGGATTTCCCCACAGTGTACCACCACCTCTCCCTCAGAAAATACTAGCTCTCCACAGATATTAACCAACCAATCCTGAAAATCCTCCTGTGTTCCATCAACTCAAAGCCCTCCACTTTACCGGTGGGAAAAGCGAGATACAGTTCTGCCAAAGGACTTCTCAGGGCCTTTCCACAAATCTGGGGCTACAATGTACAATTCCCTCGTCTGTTGGGGAATTTAACTCCTGTGTGAGAGGAGTTACATCTGAATGCTATCTCCCAGTACTTCACAACAGGATGTGAACTGCCCACTGCACACAAGGACCACTTTTTTAAACCACATTAATGAAAGTCATTAACTCATATAGACAAAAGGTGCTTTCTGGGTTTCTATCATTACTGCCATGACTACAGCAAAGTCTACTCATGACTTCCAGAATGGCTGCCCCCACTGGAATTTCTGCAGATGGTCCATCTCCCATGCAAGGCATCCAGGAAGCTGATTTAAAAAATATACATATGAAATGATGCTCATAATTTCAAAGCTACCCCAATTACACATGTTTGGAAGGACACAATCAGGGGTTATGGTTAAAAAAATTACACTACTAAAAAGTTATTTTACTTTCAACTGCCTTATCAAGTTCATTAATACCTTGGGCTGTTGGTGAAATGATCCCCCATTAACATTTCAATTTATTATTGCTGTTCCATTAATGAGACCACAAAAAATGGAAATGAGGCCTATAAATATGCTGAGAGTTAAAGTCAGGAATCGTAACAGTGTGCACACTTTATGAGTAATGTTTCGGTACCTCTAGCATTCAAAAGAGCACGGAAGGATGGCTCTGCAGCATAAGCATCTGGCTCAACAAACAAAACCCCCAAAAGCCCAAACAAAAACCCACCACAATTCCTGAAACTATAGTTTGAAACATCAGCAGACTCAACTCAGTCTTAACCCTTGCTGCAGCAGATGGGTGAACTCCATGCAGTTCACCATTAAAATGTCTTTGGAGAAGGACCTTCTCAGTGAAGGTCACTAGGACTGTTAAACTTCACAAAGCAAATTCTGCAGGAGGAAGGATCTGTCTCCATGTCCTTTGTTAAAAAACCCTCTCTCCATGCTAATGTCTACTTACTGCCACCACACCCAGCAGTGGGGGAAGTTGATTCTCTTGATAGTATCTCAGGTCCTCCAGGAAAAAGGGCAGGCTATAAATAGAGAGCTCCAGTCTTGGGAACCACATTAAGATTCATTTGAGAAACATGTTTATTGCCAGGTAGCCTTTTAGATCCATCAGGCTCCCACAGTTCCTCTGCTGATCTTTTATCCAACAAACAGTGAATATCCTCCATGGGTCAAGAAACATCCTTATGCAAATGGCATTACTGCAACTCGCATTTTCAATTATTAATATTCCACTTCTAGTCTTACGAACTTTTTCAGAAAAGGAGGAAAGCAGCAGCTGGTTCCCCTGGGAACAAAAACACAAAATGCGGTACCTTGCTGAGCATGAAAGGAACGGTCCCTTCAGCACAGGGATGTCATATCACGCTAGCAACATTTTTGTTTCTGCATTTTATTTCTCTCTGGTGATTAAAAATGATCGATCCTACCCCATCCTCTGTGCATAGCTGACAGCACTAGGCTTATGCTAAATGAAATGTGTAGCCACACTTCCACTAGCACTATCATCTTGGAAGGAACAAACTTATAATTATTACATTGATTTTATAATTTATTTTCCAGGGAGCTCAGATTTCATGACAGGGATTGGCTTTGCACTGAGGTCCCACTACATCAGCGAGAAGAGAACACTGCAGTCCATGCTTCTTTTAAGCATTAACAGAAGAAATTATCTAAATTAGCCAGTTTGCCACGGCAGTAATAGTAGGTTTGAAAAAAACCCAGACACCTCCAGTAAGATGAAATAAAATGAAAACATAAAAAGCAAACTATTTAATGAGAGCACAGGCTATTTCAATAAATCTAGTTATTTGATAAGCTGACTGCCACTGTCAGCCTTTTATCATCTGTGAAAACGCATGATGGGTCTTCTCTGTTTGCTTACAATTTCAAACCTTCCCCTTCTGATCAACATTAGCATTTTGCTCCGGTGCCTCCAACAACATGGATTGCTAGCAACCAGCCCAGATTCCACCTTTCAGGAAGAGTCTAAGCACTGACAACCCAGGCATGGCTCAGTGGCGCATACATATGGCACACAGACTGGGTGGTTGGAGGCTGTTAAATGTTCTTCCTCGTCTGAGTTTGCCTAAAGGGAAGGAAAACAGCCCCCGCTGAGAGTGTACGTACATAAAGCTGTAACAAACATTTAATTTTAGCTGCTCTGAAAGAGTACTAGTCTGTGCATTCTGCCGTGCCAGTTCCTACTGCAGCTGCTCAAAAGAGGTGGCTTTGGAGGGTTATTAATTCTGATATTAATGGTCAGCCTCCTCCTCGTTACTGAAATATAGGCTCCCGAGTGTGTTTCAGTCTTACTTTCCCACATCTCTTTCAATTCTGCCATTATAAGCAGCTAAAGTCATTATTTGGCTGAAAAGGACCTCAATACAACACAGGCTCACAATACTTTATCTAGCTTTATGATTCAACTACACACTTTTCCTTCTGTGTAAAAAAAACCTTGTTCAAAAAAAAAAAAAAAAGGAAAGAAAGAAAAGAATTTAAAATGTACAGCAAGTTCCAGGGAAATCGCTGAAATGGCTACTGCCTGGGTGCATTGTTTGTGCTAAACCAGTTAGCAGCCACAGGAGGGAAAGACTCAGGTATGATTTTTAAACTAGGCTAGTGAAAGACATTTCACTCTCCATCAGAGCTGATTTGAAAGGATTATTTCTCTGCTACACTTTCAGAGGGCAATGCTGCCAGATGTCATGAATTTAAAAGCACTTTATGCAAATCATAAGGCAATATGAAATCATGTGTACCTTATATACCGTGCAACCACTTTCTTGTCCCTTTGCTGAAGTTTAGGTACCAAGCTTAGGGGTACTACTGGAACAACCCCAAAAACTCCATGGAGATTTGCCTCTGAACTGGAGCAAAGGAGAAGTTACTCCATCAAAATCAGCTCTTCAGCACTTAAGTTTAGCTCATTTATGCTGGCTAAGGATCTAAATCCACTATCTACAGGTCAAAAGATGCTAAAAAAAGGGCTATTTTTATATGCTTTACCAAATATAAAACATGTGATTGAAACGTAGGCAGAGATTCATCTCACCCTACTTTATTCACCTGAAAGCTAGGCTAGGCTCGGCAGCGAGGCGCTTGGTACGTCAGCACTCCCAAAGGTCAGCTCCTGTCGCCTGTGGGAACACCCTTCTGATGAGTCACTCTCTGGAGATGCTCATCTCCTTCCTCCACGACGCAGCAAAAATGGATTATGATAGATCGTCCCAATCAGTTGTAACAAAATAATCTGATAGTTATGCAAAATCCTGATCGACCTCCTTTTCTTCCCCACCGTTTTTGTGCCAGCATGAACCCACTGACTCACAAACTCAAATGCATCTAGTCATAATATGCACTCCAAAGTCATGTTCACCTGGACTGAAAGCTGCTGAGGACACTGAATTCAATTGTCCTAACTTCTTCAGAAAAGGTGCCCAAAAACCAAGAGACTCAGATCATCCTTTACATATGGCTTTTCATCTTTTTCATCCAGGTTCTGCCTCAACAGCAAACTCTCACATCGTTTGGTCTGACATGAGACAACTCTACCACAAAACAACTGAGAAATATAAATTGCTGTAACAGCCCCTCACCACAGGACGAATTGCCCTGGATGTGGAGCAAAAGTAGATATTGTTCACACTCCACTGCATCACTTCCACTGAATTTTGCTGAAGTTTTTGAGAGTTAATAAGCTGCCTGCTTCTCTTTCAGTCTTCAACGGTGTCAAGGCTGTATACAGAGAGATGTATGGAAACAGTATCTGATCCAAAGCTAGAAACAAAAGAGCTTATTTCCCCTTATCTGGTGAAGAATCCAGTAAGACTCTTGGACACATAGTTGAAACCACAGTAAGACAGTAAAACCCTTCCTGGAATTGAAGGATCAGGGAGAAAGCAAGACACAAGAGGAAAACAAGTTGTTAAATGGAGTATCCTTGAGAAGAGCTTTAATCAAAGGTGATACGTGGTGTAGGTCCCTTAGCAGACACTCCAGCGCTCACTAGCAGGAGATACTTGGGAGAGGGAACAGACTGGGGCTGTTCCTGTTCTTGACTCAACTGGGGCTGTGTTTCCATCTTTGGGAACCTCTCTCTTTCCCACCTGCAAAATGGTGATAACTCCTTAAGAATAAAATTTAGTGTATGAGAGCTAAGCCTTATTAGTAATAGGAAGCCACATCCTCTGTGTCTTCAGGCAGACAACACCCCAGGGAAATCAGTGTGCTATTTCCCAGCCGAAGGGTTACAGGAGAGAGCCCAAACCTGTGGGACAAAGCCTGTACAAGGAAAAGAGATGACCAAGTATCGTGCCTTTCACATATCTGCAGCATGGTGCAAAGTAATTCCCAAGTGCATTGTTGCAAAGCAAAGCTGAGATATATTGCTCCTTTACAAACACAGACATTTCATCAAAGGACATCAAGACAAGTTTTGCCTTTGTTTTGCCCTTCATAACTAAAAAAGACATCCCACAAAATAAACAAAACCTTCTTTCATTATCTCCAAACACGCTACTTCCAACAGGAGCCAGCCTCTGCAGCAGCTATCATTTTGCTCCAGTCTGGTAAATGTCCATTCCTCCCTTCCCCCTCCTCTCTCCTTTCCTACCTGAGGAATTCAGTGCTTGCAGAAAAAAACTTGAAAAGAGAAAAAAGGAATAAAAACGTTGGCTTGCATGGCCCAGAAATAAGAAGTGAGAAAAAGTGAAACCGTATGCCTTGCCCCGAGTGGCTCTGGGACTTGGAGCCAAACCAAGGCCACAAAACCAGAATATTGCTCTTTGTTAACCATAAATAAATAAATAAAGGACTAGTCGCTCTTGCCCTTTGGGATATGTTTTCTAAGGAGGAAGAAATTCCCTGTGGAGTTTATTATGTGTACACGGGAAGTGTGCCTCCTAGGGAAAAGCAGTGGGGGTAGTTTTTCCCTTGGTGATTTCTTTCCCGCCTTTCCATCACCCCTTTATTCATTTTGCAAGTCTCCCTCCCCTCCCTCCTGCAATAAGTGAAGCCACACAAAGGAACATGCAGGTAATTCAGCCACTTGAAACTACACAGCATCTCCTTTCCTATATAAACGATCAGTGTGTGGCCTGGGTTTCATTTGCAACTGTAAATGAAACAGGCCTACAACTGTGTTCATAATCCTCCTTAATTGAATTTCTGTGACAAAACCCAGACAAAATTATTACCCTCAAGTTAACAGTTTGCATGAAGTAGCCAAGGGTTCCTGGGAAGCTTTAAAACAAATGCAGGACAAAACTGGATACCACAAAGCAGTTATTTGGTGTTGGTACCATTTTTTTGAATGGGGGGAGGTTTCCCTGGAGGAACAAAGTCATTTTAATATGAGCTACAGCCTAGAAATCCAACAAAGGCCAAAGAAAAGCGACAATTAAACAAGCAGCAGAAGAGCTTCGATGTAAACCAGCACATGCTGCTCACATCACAGCTACTGGAAGGAGGTGTTGGGCTGTCCTGACTTTTTGAAAGGGCAGCATCATTCACAACTTGGTGTGGCTCATTGAGAGAGTACACAAATCCAGGAGGACTTGAGGCAACTGGTTTGTGTTGAAGTTCACAGCCCATTGAAAGGGGTATCTCCTTTAAAGCCCTCCATGTAATCATTTCCTTTAACTAGATCACCAGTTATATGGTAAATACACACAGCATTGTTAATGTTGTCAGGCTGCTGGTAAAACATCTAGACTTACTTTTAAAATGTGAGAACCACTACTAAATGGAAGCACGGATGCAAAAAAGGCACTGCCCTACAGGGCACTCCCATTGCTTGCGGAAGAAGAGAATTAAAGCCTTTCCTATTACCAAAATTTAGTGTTTGTTATTCTTTCAGATGATACAGATGTTTTCTTGAAGGACTGGGCAAAGCTGGTGTGACCAGAGATGTGTGTTTCCAACAGCTAATTTTGTGTGTCATATGCCATATACTTGGACAGACACCCTATTTTACTCCAAAATACCATGTTTTAGTCATCTCTGTATCAGCTGGTAACTAAAGCAAACTAACAAAGTTATTAGGGATCAAAGTAGACGCTTTATGCTTCAGTTTACACAGAGCTAATCAGAGCACGGAAAAAGATGTCATCCCTGGGTTACCACCCCACATGCTCATAGAAGTTAATATCCTTTGCAATTGAAGCAGAAGGCAAGGCTATGAGGGAATGGGGAAGACTGAGGTAATGGAAGAGAAATCTGTAGTTCCTCAGCATGTGCCCATGTCCTGTGTGTCACCTAGTCCTCTTGCAGGCAGAGAGTTGACGGATATGTAGGGGTAAAGGAGGCTGGAGGGGCCTCATATTAAAATTCCCTCCAATTCAGTTATTCAGAATGGAAGTAAAATATGGCTAGAGATGATTAAATGAGCAATCCTGTTCGGAGACAGGCAGGCAGAGACCAGACCTCATATCCACAGACCTCTGCACCACTGCGGGACGGTGCGTGCCTATCCCCACCCTCACTTGCAAGGCACAGCTGGCATAATGAGGGACCTCGGAAGAGTTTCCAGGAGACATTTCCTCTCCCAGGGATGCAGCGAGGTAACAACCAGGTGCTACCGCTTTCCTCAACGTCTCTGCTGCAACAAACGTTTCAATGGCTGCATTAACACCCGCGTTTGAGAGATTGCTCATTAGCCCTTGGGTCCTGTGCCACTTTAAGAAACCTTTTAAGAACACCTTTTTATAGCTTGTGTGCTCTGTTTTTCCCCAGGCCAGAAGTTAAACACACTGAACAACACCAGGGGCAAAGTGAGACAGAAATAAATAGATGCATATGCACATGCCTGCAACGCCCCACATACACAGACATACAGACACACACACACAATCAGGGCCAGAGATTAATGTCTTCAGGAAAAGGCACAGGGGATAAGTTCATCACAGGGCTTTGTCACTGGTGGCAAAGGAAAGGAAAAGGAACATTTAAAAGGGTGATGAAATGTTTCAAGAAAAAGCAATATATTTTTATGTACTTGTAAAATCCATTGGCAATGACTTTTCCGGTTAATTGGTTTCATCTTATTAAACTAAAAACCTATTTGTAAAATCCAGACATATTCAAGCATAAGTCCGATTCCTTCACTAAAAGCCAATACACCATTTCAAAGAAGAATATTAAGCAATACAAACCAGTTTCCATTAGTCTGAAAGCACAGCACTTGGTATAGGGAAGAGAAATGGAACAGAGTGTTTGACTTTTCTAAAAAGCACTTTGGAAAAATCACGTTAGTCATTTACCCCCAAACTGCAGCCCCCTTCTTCCCTGGCCCTGTGAAAACAGATTTTGGCCCAATTATGCAGTGATTTATAGATCAGCCTTCTGCTATCTTTCCCTGCAGTTGTCATGTTCAACTTCTTCCCCCTTATTAGACCATTCTTCTTCTCATTAAATAGTCCCTCTGTCTCACTTGCCAAAGAACTGCCAATGGACCACTCATTTTACAGAAGAATAGACCCAGCCTTACCAATGGGAAAGGGCCTTTAATGTACCATGGATGCAGCACAGCGAAGCATTGCAATTTGCCTGTGTTAATGATGCTACTTCACAATGATCAGGACAACAAAAATCTTTAATAGCTAAATGACACCCAGCCCTTCTGCAGCCTGTTGAATTCAAAACCAGTGGAAGCAAAACTCAGTGTCCTTTAAGAGACGAGCTAAAAGTGATTGCAATGTTCTTTATTTTTTTTCCAAATTCCTAATCTGTGTGGAATCACTAAAATGGGTGATCTGGTGCTGGGAGCAGGACAGAAAAAGCAACCCAAGTGTTTCAAAACGTTTTAGCAGCTTAAAAGCAATGGATATTAGAGGAAAAAAAGTAATGAACATATATGCAAACATTTTTGGACATACTATACACAAGCATGGTTCTCAACCCCCCAGTTATTCTGCTCGGTGGGAGGGATTTTGTGCAAAATAACACTGAAAAGTGGGACTAAAGCATAATTATTTATTTTCTCCTTTTTAGGTGAAAAGAGGAAGTCATTATTGTGGGAAGGCCAGAGGGGCAGTCTGCATGTGCCATTGCTCATTTCTGAGGATGCTCCAATTCCACAAAGCACTGAGCTCTTGAGTGCTAAATCAGCCCCAAGACATTATTTCAACCTCAGTTCTCATCAGAAGCTTTTAACTTCTTACAGCTGGGTTCCCAAGGCTGCCTGGCTAGGCAAAACACTGATTGCTTTGGCCAATCAAAGTCTGGTTGCTCCAAAAAGTCTATCTCAAATACAGCACATTAAGCTACTCAATGGGAGAAATTCTGCTCTCATATTTGGCCAAACACAACAGGCAGAACAGGCACTGACTTTGATGACATTATTTGGTGTGCACCAAAAGGAACCAGGGATCATAAGCAATCATATGGTGCATGTTTGGTAATCCTTTGGCAGTGTTGAAAGGTTGGGGAACAGACTTAAATATAGGTTTATGAAAAAAAGATGAACCAATATTTACAATATTACTTATACAAGAAAAGGCTTCTATGATATTTTCCAAGGGCAGAGGGAGTAAGTTGTCAGCCAGTTTTGTAGATTTTGTAGCTGATTGGCACACTTCACACATTCCTTGTCCAAAACTTTCTGGTACAGCTGTGCAAAACAGAAGCAGGACTTGAATTCAAGAGGGCTGCAGGAAGGCAGAATTGCTGAGAAATTAAGACCAAGCCATTTCAATGCACCACTTGTCCAGGCACACTTCAGTTCATGATGTTCAACACCTAACAAACCCTGAGGTAAGTCTCTATTGCAGTTAAGTGATAGTTTTTGCTATAGGGTGCTTGAAGTGGGTTTTTTTAAGGCTATTCACTGTAGAGTTCATCAGTTGATTGGCTTATTGTCTTATGAAATTATGTGCTTACCACAGGAAAAGTTTGTCAACCCAGGTTGAAAATAAGCACCTGAAGACTCTCTAAATATCTGTTTACTCAATCTGGAGTAGCATTCAAGGGGAGTACTGAAATCTTCGAGACAAATGCCACACACTGCATATTAAAAATTGCCCCAAATGTTGTATTCTTAAGCCTTTCTTTACTAATGTGCCTGCTTCAATTAAAAAAACATGTTCTAAATATCCCCCAAGATGCATGTTTCAACGGCTGGCTCAACATTTGATTTGCAGAAAATGTGGCTACGGTGCTAGCAAAGGGGCTTTAGGAGAGACGTAAGGAAATCACCATTTTGATGTCCCTTAAAGACCAAATTATTTATATTAATTTAAAATATTAACATTTTCCAAACAAATAATTTTGATATCTTTCATCCTGAGTTCTGTAGACCTTGCCAAGTTGAGACCACAATACTTATCAGCAATTTATCAGCAAAACCACGGCTGAGTCCTCAGAGGCCTGATATTTGAGACCCATCCAGGCAATCTCCCTCTGAAGTCAAGGAGCCAAGGAAAGATCCCCAGCTGTGACTCCACACAAGTGCTCCTCCAGTGAGGCATTCAATTCCCCTCCCAAGCCTTGCTCAAAGCTGCTTGGCAGCATGAAAAAGACATGTTGCCTTCCAGAGGCTGAGAGCAAAATCAACCTTCATCCTTGGGGCAAAATTCACTTTTGCAGCAGAACTGGCAGAGCTGCTCTTCCAGGCACCACATGTCTCAGATGGGCCACGACATGAAGCCAAGAGAGTTCTCACTCACCAAGAGAGCTAGCAATGAATCGCCATCCCCTCATCTCGCCAAGCCAGCACAGTACCACCCCCTCCTTTGGGGCAGCAGAAGCAGCGGAAGCAAACACAGAGGCAGGGGACAGAGCAGGTACACAGGCCACAGCCACCTTTCACTGAGGCCAGGGAGATCCCCGTGCTGCAAAGCCTTGAGCAATTCAGCGAGCACATCACGAGCAGCCTGATACCATGGCTGCTCCCTCCTCTGCGCTTGTCTAAAGCAATGGCAATGCAACAGAGGCATGTGAACAGAAAGGGTGGAGGATCTCACACAGCACCGATTCACCTCTTAGTGTCTCTCTTGATACCAAACTGCCCGTGTGAACACCACTGCTCATGTACAGGGTTGCTAACACCATGCAGTGTGGTGGACTTGATACAAGGTACTCGTCATAGCAACTTCAGTAACATCCAAGATTTTTCCTCTAGACTTCGCAAGATGAGGGCACAGGTGCAACCCCTAGATTCATTAACCCTAAAAGAGTGGTATCTCTTTTGCTTGCCACTTGCCACACAGATATAGCCACCAGCGTGTGCAGCTATTCAGTGCAAACCACAGCTCCTACCACCCTATTTTGTTCTTCACTTTCCTTTTACTGTGCATTTTCCTTCAGCTCTTTCTCTTTAGCTCTCCTTGAGAAAAATGTCTTCCTTTATTGATTAAATTACTAATTCCAATGGCAGATGATTGAGTTATATGACAACACCTGGCAAAAGCCATCAACTACAATCGAAATAAAAGGAAAAATTACCACTCTCTTTATTACAAAAGGTTTGGATGTTGAGTGGCTGACTGAATTAAATGGAGATTGAGCAGATCCGAGAGAATTGATTAGGAAAAACAATGCAGAAGAGCTACCAAAATTAACATCTCACTAATTCACCTTAGAAAAAGATGGGAAAAGTTGAGGAAGAGAAGGAAATCTTTTTCAAGCATTCACCACCAGGAATTGCACCAAAGCTTGCCTCTGTGATAAGACTCTTCAGACACCCAACTCTGACACCAAGTTACCGAAGCCAAACAAATTCACGACCAGGTCAGCAGCCCCTCACGTTCCATTTATTCAGTTTCTAGTAGGCTTTTTTAATTAGTGGTATCACAAGCAAAATAAGGTTCTTGGCCTTTGTTCTGTGCCTGGGAACCAACCGCATCCCAGCTTTTGGTAATGTATCATTGCATTTTATTCACCGCTTATCTACGTTAATGAGGTATTTTTATTTTTGTCTGCTCTGGCATTTCCTGCAATACTGACAGATGTCTTGGGCTTTCCTCCTGCAGATTAAGCAACCATTATTGGAGTTCTTAAATGAAACAAGAAGTTGATAAAGTGAAGTGTCTAAAATGACACATCTACTTTAGAACCGCATCATCTTGCAGGCACTTCCTTGCAAGCTTGTTGCAAGGTAGAGTCTAGCAAAGATGAGTTCTAGCAAACCTCTGGAAAGAGTGTAAACACAGCTGTTAAAGAAGGGTTGCAAACATTACGTTATTTACTTACAGCCTCTGCATTACTGAAATGTCATATTCGAAGTCACGCTCCAGGGAAAATCCTTAGTAACCTGTGGAAACATCAGAAAAAGTCTTCAGTGGATATTTCTAACTACATCTTCTTACTGATGGGGAAGAGAATTTAGTGTCAAATTAGGACATTATTTTGGAAACAAAACGTGAAGAACATTATTTAAGTTTAACCACAAAGCAGTGTAAAAATTTTGCTTAATGCTAAGCTGAATGCTTCGAAACTTGCTTCAGCTGCAATCACTTTCTTCATATTTGCTTTCTGCAAAAATCCCAGCCTACAGGTTTGTGAGCAGCAAATGTTTGTAGAAACAATAAATATTTTAACACATTCAATCTAATTTAGAAATTGTGCAGCCCTGCCTGAACTTTACACAATCCTGAATGCTTCGTCCTCACAGAAGATACAAGGAATTGCTCTTGTCCCAGTTTCCACGTGGGAGATTTGCACCAGTGAGAAATGTAGGCTGTGAGCACACCTCTTACACCTCTTATTGTTCACTGCAGTGCTCTGCTTGGGGACATTCCTGCCCCCACCACCCATCACCCTGCCTCGCCATTCACTCCTGATGGAGTTCACTGCACCCACCATTCTGTCAGCAGTACTACTCACAAATGAAGTCAGATGCAGGTTAGTAAAGACCTATTTAAACTGTTCAAGTCAATCCAGGAGCTGCAGCCAGATGAAGACGTGTGAACGCAGCCTACACAATTTGCCCCAGGTCCCACAGCAAGCCTGGCAGGACAGACAGCTAGCACATTAGCTGTGAGCCCACATCCCCCCTCTTTGAAACACCAAGGGTACTGATCCCAAAGCAAAGCACAGAATGAACAAATCTGTTCAAGTAACCCACACCTTAAAGGTTATTTTCATTATATTCACCCTTCTGTCTTATCCAAAACCCCCAATTCCACCACAACCTGATGAAAGTAAAGAGGCAAAAATTATAACAGATTATAAAAAATTCTACATTACTTTCTAATAATTTATCCTTTAATTTCATCTTACAATACCCCAAGCAGCACCCCAAAGCCTACGCTATGCCTGAACTCTTTGTGCTAAGCACAGTGCAGACATCGGACATGGTAGCCTCTGCTCCCTGGAGCTTACCAGCAAGAGATCAAGGAGCTAAAAGTGTAGGCAGGGAAAAGACAGAGACAGCAAAAATCAGAGGACGCTTCTGCACAATCGCTTGTGAGCACAAATCCCACTCAGCCAGTAAGAAATGATTCACTGTGAAGAGATTCTGACCCTGCTACCTATTATGCTCGACAGACGATCTCACTGAAATAATTTATCTAGTTATTTACATGGCTTCCATTAGAGCAATGTCTGAGCATTCACAAACCAGATGGGTTTTTCCTCACCGCACTCCCGAGAAGAAGCACATGCTGTTAACTCTATATCACAGACAAGCAATAGAGATGCTAAAAAGACAAAATGTTTTTTCCAGGGAAACTGAAATCTGGTCTACCAAAACCCTGTCTCATGCCAGAGGGCTTCCGTGGGTTAAGGTGCTGCACTCAGGGATGGGCCATCAAACTTTAGCCATAGGCAGACCTCTCACCACCTGGCAATTCTTCCTTGAACAACGGCTTCCAAATAGTGTGAATCACGAAAAGGAATAATAAAAGGAAAAGGGAAAGGGAAAAAGCGAAAGGGGAAAGGGAGAGAGAAACGGGAAAATAAAAATAAAAACGAATAAAGAAAAAGTCAAAATAAATGTAGCAACATCTGAAAAAAGCAAACTGCAGCAACAGAGGAATCAGACACCCGGTTCACTGAGAGGACTGAAGCAATTGTTTTCTGCAAGAAGCCTCATTCATCACATTTCCATAACCCTGAAAATGCTCTCACAGTCCCTTCTTTCAACATTTTAAGACTAACATGCAAACACATTCTCACATTTCCTTCCGTCTTCTATCAGTGGAAGAAGTGGAAGAAGTCATAGGAAAGAGATGAAGATGAGAAAATTTCTGCAGCTGTTCTGCCAGGGCTGAATCCTGAAGGTGGGAAACCCAAGGGAACCCAGGGGCTACAGAGCACCTGACAAAAGCACTCAGCCTTTACTGTCAGTTGACTCTTGCTCTTTTAAAATTATGACAGTGGAAATGGTTTTATGGTGATATCCCTGGAGGCATTTCAGAGCCCAGCGTACCAGGTTGTAAGAAAATAAGATGCATCTGTTAGCACAATCCTCCAGGACTGGTAGTCTTTTCTAAAAAGTGAGCCACTGGTCAGCACAAACTCTTGGGTTTGATCACCAGAAGGACTACCTCTCAGATGTCTGAATTCCCTCTCAGGTTACAGCATCCTATCTCTCCATTAAAGCAGCGGACAGACAGATGGGACAGTCTTCATCTTTCAGGACTCTGGAAGTTCATTTCACATTAATTTTAACAGGAACAAGATGCTCAGAGCTCCTGTTGAGGTTAAAAGAACCAGACCTGTAGACTGTGCTCAGTCAAAGCCAGGAAAATCCCAAGCCTGGTAGTCACTCCATAGTGCTGTCGTCAATTAAAAAGAAGCAGGATAATATCAGCAGCATAGTATAGTTGTCAAATTTCCCCCTCCACACACACTTCCAAATCCACACTGTCTTAGCCAAAGGCAGGGGGTTCCAAAATTAAAACCTGCCCATCCTGTGACAAGGAACCTGTGGGACTAGTGCAGAGCAGGAGGAAGCAGGCACCTCCGCTCTCCCCAAGGCTACACCTGCATCTCCAGGGCTGCCAGCTGAGCTCTGCTAAGTGGGATCTTCTGGCAGGGGTATGACTGCCACCTTGTCACTGACTGCTGCCCAACCCTGGGCAAACCACGTTGCCTTCCTCTGACCATGCACAAGAAGAGTGTAAAAATGCTCGTGACCGTTTTTGAAAAATCTTTGAGCACTGCAGATAAAAAGCCCAGTGACTGCCTTAGCAGAGGTGGAGCTGTACCAGAACCACCACAGGATCTGATTGTCTTCTCTTTATTCATTAGTTTTACCCTCTCTTCATACTCAGTCTAAGGCAGGAGACGTTACTGCCCTTTTGCTAGCTATAAAAAAAAACAGCACAGTGGATGGATTAAACACCTCACCCAAGGTCCCTTAGGACACACACATCTGCACTGCGAACTGATCCCAAACTGCCACAAACCCTACCGCCCTTCCCTCCAGCCCAGCCTAATTCTCTGAATTTCATGATGATTCAAAGCTCTATTTAAAGCCCCTACAGCCATGGGTGTGGGTAAGGAATTAAGGCTGAGCCAAAAATTTCGAATTTAGCAGCTCTGGTTGGGATTCTTCTTGGTACTGAAACACACAGCTGTGGGGTTTTAACCCGACATGGAAATAAAGGAGGTATGTGTCATCTGGGTTATGATGTAAACCCCCAAGAAGATACAGTAGCAATGCCAATGTCTTCTGCTCCCCAATTAACCTGTCTCCTGAACAGTGGTGGCCACCCAGACTAGCACAGCTTTCCCAAGCCTGCTGCTTGCTTCCATAGCAAGGGCTCCTATGAAACAGGGAGCAATGGACACAGAAGAACAGCTACTAGCATCTCTTGCAGTCTCCCAGTGTAAAGGAAGCAGCCAGGCACAGTTACATGCTGAAATGAAGGGCAGCCAGGACAGCTGACAAGCTTTGGAGACACACAGCCATGGTTTACTACTCAAACCATGCTAAGCTCTTTAAGCAAGCTTTATTATTACAGATGGTATTGCTTGCCCTAGATCTGGTGACCAAAATGGGGTTGCTCTCCATAATCCCACAGAGGCTGCTTATAAATCAGAAAACACTTCACCTCCAGACATATGGCACTAATAGTTGATAATGTAAATGGTCCAGTGTTTTAACCTTAACAGGCACTTGCTTGGGTTATTGTAGACAAAAACAAGGTCAGGAACTGTGGTCGTGAGCTTTAAGTTAGAACAGCCTCAGTCTGGGGTCATCTGGACCACCCTGGCCTTTATAGTACATTGTGCACATAGCTGACATGTAACAGCAACCTATAGGCTGGAGTGGCAAAGGTGAGAGTGGGCTATACTGTTCCTAGCCCTGCGCAGCTGCCCCCCACAGGCACCAGTCACTTCCACCTCCTGGCCCCCATCAAAGTCACTTTGCCTATTAAGAAACAGCAACAGCAGTAACATGACTGCTGTGAAAATAGTTTTGAAGGCATCAACCCCTAAACATACATGGGAAATAAAATCTGCTTCTATATGAGTCCTTCCACTCTTCTCAAACATCTGAGGGATGTCCTTTACAACACATAAGAGCAGACTTGTTGTTCAGACTGCGTATCTGTATGGTTCCTTAGATACCAAGGAAAGCACAAAGACAGGTCTTGGCATCCCATCCCCTTATTATAAACTCTTTCAGAAAGTTAGAGCTGACTTTGACACAAACATGATGAGAAATGGGGAGCTATCTGTGCCATTCTGAGGAACATGCCAAACCCTGTATTAACACCCCCCACCCCATTAAAAACAAAACAAAGCAAAAAACCAACAAAAAACAACCCTCCTGTTTGCTACTGATTAGGCAGACGAATTAAAACTGATGAAGTGATTGGATAGGATCCAAAGCTGTTTATCTGCACATAAATCACAGACATGCTTTACTCAGCCAGTATGGATTTACTGAGCTAGGGGAAAGACCTCTTATTCAGAATGCTGATTATTACAGTAATTAAAATATCAACGAAGCAAACATTTGTGGTAGAAAGCTGTTAGAGGCTCCTGGAGAAATCATTCCATTAAATATGAATTCAAACAAATTTCTAATTAAAAAAAAAGGAAGTTTTAATAGAGAGTGGGTTTCTTTCTTCTGATTAAGTATATGATGCTAGAAAAATAAAATTCTAAAGGGGGAAAGACACAAATTAACTAGCTGGACATGCCAGAGGAGATTAAAAAGGAAAGCTGATACATATTTTATGATCACAGGGGAATAAAAAAAAAAAATTAAGAGATGCACTGTCAAATCAGACACAGTGTTAATAGCTAAAGTATATGGCAATAAGAACTGCTGTTCCCACAGCTATTAATGTAAACTGAAAATTGGGAGCAGGCTGCAGCAAAAGAAAATAAATCACACTTTTTTTTTTTTCAGTTTGAAAATACGTGTAAAATAAATCCCTACCCCCAGCATTTACTCTCTACATCCCAACATCTGAACAGCAAGACAAGGACTGTCATTTCAGCAAGCTACAACTTCCAGGCAAGTGAGACAAGTGACAATTTCTTACTATTAATCATGGCTAATTTATTTATGCAACTTTTCTGCTTATCACAATCACTGGCCTGGAGATTATCTCCCCCTTCCCCTTTGAGTCCTGAGAAACTATTTAACGTGGGAAGTGGCTAAGGGGGGCAAAGAGGGGAGAGTGTCATGTAGCCAAGTTACGCATCCCAGTTGGAATTTGGGATGATGCCTTGCAGTTCTGCCTCCTTCAGCCAAGTTTCATACAGGAAGCACGAACGCGCCAAGGGTGCAGTGAAATACACTGGAGCCAATAAATAGCGCTTGACTCTATTAACACACTCATGCTATGGATCCCATCACGAAATCCTTAGTCACCTTGAAACGTGTTTGCTCATGAGGTAGCCAACCACTTGCACAAGGGAAAGGTTCAGCAGCCAAGAGGATCCTCTGATGAAGCCTGATGGACGCAGATGTATGTGGGATGTGTATGCAGAGCCCTTCCAGAAGAGGCAAACGCTGCTCATATATAAGGCTTAGACGGAAATACTGGTCACCAGTGAGGTAAAGGACAAATTGCTGCCAGGAACATCACCAGCGCCGGGAAAACAACCCACTCTTGGCACAGAGTGCCCTGGGATGGGTACAGGAGCAGGTGCCCCCACCAGTTCATGCAGTTTCTTCCCATACCCAACAATCTGTTCCAGCTGTGCCGCAGAACAGGAATTTGTCATCAAGTGACTGTCAGAAGGGGATTTTTCTAAGACCCTCTTTTTGTCTTCAGTGTTGTACTATTTGTCTCTTTTTTTCCCCAGTTACTCACAGCACACACACAGTGCTGATCCTCTCCTGCTCAGCATGTCTCGTGCACCAGTTCCCCCCTGGCCTCACTAGAACAAGAAGGTGGCTTCATATTTAATAAATCCCCTTAGAGGACAGGAAAAAGTTTCTAAAATTCTTAAATTAAAATTTTGTAATGCATGCACTGCAAGGCTGATGGTTACTTTAAAAAGCTATTAGCAGAAAGAATAATTTCAGTCAGCATAGAGATACCTCTGGTTTTGTGCTAGAGTAAGAGATAACTTTTGAGGAAAGTAGTTGACAAATCACTTGACAAATTTGTCAACTACTTCGGAGCCATCAAGATGAAAAGCTTTATAAAAATGTTGTATGATTTTTTTATGTATATATATAAAACACTTTTACTGGACTGTTGATAAAAGCCTGAGCTACAAAGGAAATCTTTTCCCCACTTGAGAAAAGGCAAGCTGCTAGACAAATCAGTTCAATCTCTGCCTTTCAAACAATATAAAGCAGTATAACTTTCAGGAGTAACACCTCATCTGTTTTTTTTTCCAGACTGCCTATCAGGAATCAAGCAGTAAGTAAACATTTGAAAAGTGTTCCTCTGAGAGCAAAGGTTTAGATTTGAGTCACAGGATCCATTGAAAAGAAAAATTGCTTCTGTGCATTGGGACAGTGCCTTCCCTTCTGAAAACTTTATAAAAAGAATAAATGGAGATAATCTTTTTACAAGGTATAGCCCATATGGAAATTCATTATTGCTTCCCTTTAAAAAAAGTCAAGATAGTTCAGAAAGTGAGAATGGGGTCACTATCAAAAAAAAAAAAAATCTATGCAGAAGATTTCCTGACAACTATAGCCAGTAAAGTACGATTAAAAAGCTTTATCATGGTCTAAAGTGAAGCTCCTGTTGATGAGAACATACGATAAACAAAAGAGGGAAAGACATAATAAAGCCCTAAATCACTAAGAGTATTTAATGCAGAAGTGGCAGTATATATATCCAGAGATTGTTGATTAAATATTTTACGGATCCATTCTTCTCTGAGTACAAAACACTTGCTAGAGTAGCTTCAGCGCTGCCACTCCCTGAAGACTGCATTACTGCTTGTTAGCCCCACTCAATTGCTGCTGTGGAGGTGCAGCTGAAAGGAATCATTGTTCCTGCTTTACAAAAGCAAAAGTGAACCTCCAGAGAAGGTGAGTGATTTGTAAAGGATTTTATGGCAAGCCAGTGGCATAGCTGGGGGAAGGGAGGAACCCCAACTTATAGGCCAGTGCCTCCCAAACACTAGTCCCCATTCCTTCCGATGTTTCTACTGAGAACACCACGGAATTAGGCACTATTTCCATTCCTGCCTATTCCACGTACAGCCATGACTGTTAATTTAACGATGTCACCAAGATACTACTTGGAGACAACATTTAGGTCTAGATTGTGCTTTCAACAGGTGTGCATCTAAAATTTTTTCCTTCAGAGGATTTATACTGGAGATGAAAATCTGATCCTAAAAGGCCTAAATTAAACCTACAGCTGCTTAGAAATAATTTTCTGTTGTAGCCAACATTCATCCCGAATTCAGTCCGATTACACAGTGTCAGCGTGGCATGCACCTGAGGACAGAGCATAATCTCGCACCAGATGCACGCTGTGATACCCAGACAAAGCAACGTAAGTCATGGAGCCAGACAGCGCGCCCTGGGTGGTCGCACCAAGCCGCACACTTTTCTTTAACACTGATTAATTTAGGTGATTCGATGAGTCAAAGACTCAGGGGGAGCTTCCAGGAGAAGTTTTAAGGGACAGAGGATCTTTTTAGCATATAGTTATGATTCTCATTAGCATTGAAAATATGAATATGAAAAGAGTTCAAGGGGAGACGGGAAATAACTGCAAACATCTTTAGTCAAAGAAAATGCCTATTCCTCCTCCAAAGAGTACAGCTACTGTGCACCATTCTGGGCAATGAAAATGAGAGAAGTAAAATCCATTAAGCAAAGTTCACTCTGCACTGTTTCTAAACCAGACCCAGGACGCAGTAAGTAGATCTGCCCAGGAAATGTCCAACACGACTCTCTTCTGACAATAAAGTTTGATTTGTCAACATTGACACATCCAGTCTTTTGGTTTTGCCAGGTCTATCAATAAAGAGGTGTGAGGAGACCAAGCTTGTCTTGTTGGTCTCTATCAGCACCCCGCATGGCTCCCCACCGGCTCATGCCACAGGACACCAGAGAAACAGCTAACAGGGTCTGTGCTTTTACAGCACTGACAGCTCCAGGCCAGCAACCCCAAGCTTGCAGCAGCCTTGCCACAAACCAAAGTACTGGAAGTCCAGCAGATTTTAAGATCAAACTCACAGGCCTTCTAGGATCCCAAATAAGCATCCAAACAGCTCAGTAAGATGACATTCCTCTGCCTCTAGACTGCCCAGTACTGCCACTTCCCCTGGAACAACTTCGTGCAGACCCACATCTCTTTGTCAGACAGTCCAAAGGGAAGTTAATTAAGAGGATGAGACTGGATTGGTTATTCTGGAAAACTCTGTGTTGGGTCCATCATTTGACAAAATCAGAGAGGAATGTTCTATATTTCTGTCAAAATTTTAAAAAAATAATTTTCTATAAGGAGCTTAAAAATGCCTATTTTCCAAACAGAAGCTCCCACCTTTCCAAAACAGAAACCTTTCCCAGTTTCAGACAGCGCAAACTGGGCACAAACTGCACGTAGTATCTTCTTATCCTAGCACAGTAGAAAAGCAGTATTACAATTACCCCTTGCAATGCTGTTTACTTATTCTGGGATATATTCTAGGATGAAACTAATCTGTTTCCATTCACCGTTCCCCCACCCATGTTGCATCACATCCGCTTATACTGAGTGATCGTGAAGTAGTGGGTATTTGTGTAACAATGGACTTTGGCTAAACACAGCAAAAACATTATTTTGGATTTGAACTGGTATAATTAGGGCCTAAATGTGACCTACCTTTTTAGTTAAACTGTGCTTCCCCCACCAACTAAACAGCATCTGCAAAAGTTGCATCAGTTCTCTGCACTGCAGCAAGCAGACATTTTTTGTATTCAAATCATTACAGAAACCCACCTACTTCACACACAGTCTGAAGCATAAGGCCCCTGTTCCCAACAAAGTCAAGGGAGAAAGTCCCATTGAGTCCAATGACAGCAGAGTTAAAGGAGCCCCGAGCCATTTGGAAAACGCTACATCTAACGTCTGTCATTCTTTGCCTTGTCCAAAATCACAAATAGACTGTGGCAGCCTCAGAAACAGAGGCCAAGTCTTCCAGCTCCCAGATTTGTGCTTTAACTACTTGACACATCCTCTCATCACTGGAGCAGGAGAAACAGAACAATCAGAGACCCTCACGTTGAGCAACCTGAAAACATCATGTTTCACTACAACAGAGACGTGTGTCATCCCATCACTAACTCACCAGCCCAGAAGCCAAGTCCAAGACAAATGTCCCAGCAGCAGTCCAAGGTCGGAGTCCCAGAAGGTAAACCTGTCAAGAATTAGTGATGTAAACACTCCCTCTCAGACACAGTCCCACTGCAGTCTTCTCTGAACCCCTTGGACTCTGCAGACTTCCTTCTCTGGCATGCCTCTTTCGCCTTCTTCCTTCTATTTTTTTCATAAGCTTGTTTGTGGATGATTTATCTGAAAGAAAAAAAAAAAAAAAGGCATTTTTTTCCTTCATTAAAAAAGAAGCGTGCCTGCATTTGGCTGATACAATAACGATGTTATAAAGTCCTCTTTGACAAAGGCTCTCTCTGCTTCTGTCAGGTCCTTCCTCTTCCCTGAGTTACGTGACCAAGATCTTGGGAAAATAGTTCATAGCCTTCATGGTAAGCATCACCTCCTTCTCCTTTCTCCCTCCTCACAACATTTTTTAAAACAACTTAAATGATCCCATGCCTGGTCTGAGTATCAAGTCTGATATAGTCATCATCTCCGAAGGTCCTACTTTTCATCCATCACTGACCAGGACACAGAATCCCTGTTCAGTGTAAACGTGACTTAGTTTAGTTTTTCCAAAGACCATTTGTTTACTTTCTGGTAGAGACTAATGGGTAAACATTATTTGGTAGGCTGGAATTTCATGAAGCCCAACTAAAATGAGGGCTCCAGATCACTGGGTGCAGTATAAACATATGGTAAAAAGTTTGTAATTGTCCCCAAGACTACAGAGGCATCCTGTGAGGCAGCCAGGAAAGGAACTGAAGTTAATTTTCTGAGTCCCAGTGTAGAGTCTTAAACATAAGCCATCTTTCCTCCATATCTCTGTTCTCAGAAAACACTTATTTTCTGAGTTTCTGCCTAGCTAGCAAATATCTAAAGCTAGCAGTTATCCATCTCCAGTATCAAATGAGTTGCAACTTTAATTGCAATCTATTTCTTAAGTCGTCGTCTCTTCTTATAGTAATTTTTGCTGAAAATATACCTCCTGTTGTCGCATGGGCTCCATTCTAATCAAGCTATGCTGTTCTCTCCACATGTTTGGCACTGCATTTAAAAATCAAAGTGACAAATTCCTCTGTGAACTACTCAGATGCAGCACTTATACATGCCTATCAAATGCAGAGAGAAGCCAAACTTTGACCCTAAAGAAGCTGATATATGAAAACACGACAGTGTTTCTTTGCCTAGAGGAAAAGAGAGATTACTTATAAAGCCTTTACTTAATTCTTTGTGGCTGTATTACAAAACAAGCAATTATAAATCTCCTCAGATTGTTCTAAACAGTACAAGTAAACTTAACAAAATGAGATACACATGCCAAAATCATAAATGCTTTTCCAAACAGAAATGTGAGGCACTGTTACAGCACTGCTTCAGGTCAGTCCAGTCCCGCAGTAATTACAAGTGTTAAGAACATACAAAGCGAAGACCAGATTCAGAGCAGAGCCCAGCCTTTTTCACCTATAATGAAAATGAAGTTCAAAGAGAACCCAAGAAAGAGTGAATGAAACTCCAGAGAAGTAATGAAATCCCCAAGCCTGCCCTATACGCAGAGCTAATGACGGCTCTGTAGCGAGCTGAAGAGGAATGGCGTAAAGGATGGAGAATCTGCCAGACACTGACAAGCCGAGATAAAATGAAGAGAAACAGTTATAAAGAAAGACTTGTTTTCCCTTGGTGATAAACTACTGTCTTGGTTTGAAAAAGACAGGTGTCTGTGGAGGAAGGCAGGAGCCTCCCTTGAAATGGAGAGTGCAACCCCCTTCCCTCCAAACTATTATAATTTTGAAATTAACGGGCCTTCAGGCAAAGATATGGGGAATAGGAATAACAGTTCTTTACTAATATATATATATATATAACACAAGGCAGGGAAAAAACAAACAACCCACTGGTTTACACTGACAGAGTCAGAAATACAACCTGACACCCTGTTAGGGTGGCAGTAGCAGTCCGATAAGATGCTGGCTGCAGTCCTCCTGAAGTGATGGGTGTAGTTCTGTGGAAGCAGCAATCAGGTAAAAGAGTCTGGTCTTCCTCCGAAGGTCCAGTGGTCGGCAGGTAGCTCTCGTCCTCTGGAACTCAGGTGGGGGGAAAAGCTCCTCTGGGAATCCAGTGGAAGAAAGGCTGCTAGGGTGTTCAAAATCTCCGTTTTTATTTGGCATGGACTGCTTGGCTCCTTCCCCCCCCCTCCCCGGGCGGAGCATCTCACAATGGGATGAGGAGTCGTGAGGCAGTTCCTTGATGGGCCATTAACAGGAGATAGCCCAGGAGCGAGTTACCGATGGGTCAGGCGATAAGGCATTGTTGTGCCCAGTAACAGGAGATAGTCCAGAGGGGGGGAGGCAGGGAGCACCGCCCCACCTGGTCTCAACAGCTCCTGAAGATGGTAATAGAATATATTTTTTTCCTTTTGGCACATTTTACACTGTAACCCAGGACATAATCCACCCCTTATTCTATTACCATCTACACCATACCCAACCCAATGCCCCCTTACAGATACATATATACATATATACACAATGAAACCTTACACAGAGTTCTCACTTAAAATTAGGTCTCCTTGTGGTACACAACGGGTTTCCCCATTTTTCTGCATTACCCACCAAGTGTAACCAGGTCCTTGAGCAAAAACAACCCCACGGAGGGGTGTGCCTTTGCCTGATGTGGGATTAATCCAAACAGTCTTTCCTAACATACCTCTCGTGTGTACCACAGGGACTTTATCTCCGTCCACTGTGTGCAAGGGTCCAGACTGGGCGGGACCAGCTCGATTGATGGACCCTCGGGTATTGACCATCCAGGTGGCCTTTGCTAAGTTCAGTTCCCAATTTTTGAAAGTCCCCCCTCCAAGTGCTTTTAGGGTAGTCTTAAGTAGCCCATTGCACCGTTCAACTTTCCCGGCAGCTGGTGCATGATAAGGGATATGATATATCCATTCGATTCCATGTTCTCTGGCCCAAGTGCTTATGAGGCTGTTCTTGAAATGTGTCCCGTTGTCTGACTCGATTCTCTCAGGGGTGCCATGTCTCCAAAGAACTTGCTTTTCCAGGCCCAAGATGGTGTTCTGGGCAGTAGCATGAGGCACAGGGTAGGTCTCCAGCCACCCAGTGGTTGCTTCCACCATGGTCAGCACGTAGCGCTTGCCTTGACGGGTTTGGGGAAGAGTGATGTAGTCAATTTGCCAGGCTTCCCCATACCTGTACTTTGACCATCGTCCACCGTACCACAGAGGCTTTACCCGCTTGGCCTGCTTGATCGCAGCGCAGGTCTCACAGTCTTGGATAACCTGGGAGATACTGTTCATGGTTAGATCCACCCCTCGGTCCCGTGCCCATTTATAAGTGGCCTCTCTGCCTTGATGGCCTGAGGCATCATGGGCCCATCGAGCTAAGAACAACTCTCCTTTATGTTGCCAATCTAAGTCTATCTGGGACACCTCTATTTTTGCAGCCTGATCTACCTGTTCATTGTTACGATGTTCTTCATTAGCCCGACTCCTGGGGACATGAGCATCTACATGACGGACCCTCACAGGTAGCTTCTTTACCCGAGTGGCAATATCTTTCCACTCATCAGCAGCCCAAATTGGTTTTCCCCTACGCTGCCAGTTGGCCTTATTCCACCTTTCCAGCCAGCCCCACAGAGCATTGGCTACCATCCACGAATCAGTATAAAGGTAGAGCTTTGGCCACTTCTCTCTTTCAGCAATGTCCAGGGCTAGTTGAACGGCTTTGAGTTCAGCAAGTTGACTTGATCCACCTTCTCCTTCAGTAGCTTGTGCGACCTGTCGTGTGGGGCTCCATACAGCTGCTTTCCACTTCCGGTTCATCCCTACGATGCGACAGGAACCGTCAGTGAAAAGAGCATATCGTGTTTCCTCTGCTGGTAGTTGGTTGTACGGTGGAGCTTCTTCAGCCCGCGTCACTTGTTCCTGCTCCTCTTCGTCAGTGAGGCCAAAGTCTTCACCTTCCGGCCAGTTCGTAATTATCTCCAAAATCCCAGGGCGATTTGGGTTTCCAATACGGGCGCGTTGTGTGATGAGGGCAATCCATTTGCTCCATGTGGCGTCAGTGGCGTGGTGGGTGGAAGGAACCTTTCCTTTAAACATCCACCCCAGCACCGGTAGTCGGGGTGCCAGGAGGAGTTGTGCTTCGGTGCCAATCACTTCCGAGGCAGCTTGGACTCCTTCATAGGCTGCTAGGATTTCCTTCTCTGTGGGAGTGTAGTTGGCCTCAGACCCTCTATAACTTCGACTCCAGAATCCCAGTGGTCGGCCACGAGTCTCTCCAGGCACCTTCTGCCAAAGGCTCCAGGACAAACCATTGTTCCCGGCCGCAGAGTAGAGCACGTTCCTCACCTCTGGTCCCGTCCTGACTGGGCCAAGGGCTAGCGCATGAGCGATCTCCCGCTTGATTTGGGCAAAAGCTTGTTGCTGTTCAGGGCCCCAGTGGAAATCGTTCTTCTTGCGGGTAACCAGGTACAGAGGGCTCACAATCTGGCTGTACTCAGGAATGTGCATTCTCCAAAAACCTATGGCGCCTAGGAAAGCCTGTGTTTCCTTCTTGCTGGTTGGTGGAGACATCGCAGTGATCTTATTGATGACCTCGGTGGGGATCTGACGCCGTCCGTCTTGCCACTTTACCCCCAGGAACTGGATCTCTCGGGCAGGTCCCTTGACTTTGCTCTTCTTGATGGCAAAACCAGCTTCCAGGAGAATCTGGATGATCTTCTCTCCTTTCCCAAATACTTCCTTTGCCTTGTTCCCCCACACAATGATGTCATCGATGTACTGCAGATGTTCCGGAGCTTCACCCTTTTCCAGTGCAGCCTGGATCAGTCCATGGCAGATGGTGGGACTGTGCTTCCACCCCTGGGGCAGTCGGTTCCAGGTGTACTGTACGCCCCTCCAGGTGAAGGCAAACTGAGGCCTACATTCTGCTGCCAGAGGAATGGAGAAAAAAAGCATTGGCAATGTCAATAGTGGCATACCACTTTGCTGCCTTGGACTCCAGCTCGTACTGGAGTTCCAGCATGTCCGGCACGGCAGCGCTCAACGGTGGAGTCACTTCATTCAAGCCACGATAGTCCACAGTCAATCTCCATTCTCCGTCAGACTTGCGCACAGGCCAAATGGGGCTGTTGAAGGGTGAGTGGGTCTTGCTGACCACCCCTTGACTCTCCAGCTCGCGGATCATTTTGTGGATGGGGATCACGGCATCTCGATTCGTCCGATACTGCCGGCGGTGCACTGTCGAGGTGGCAATTGGCACTTGTTGCTCTTCCACCTTCAAGAGTCCTACTGCAAATGGGTTTTCTGATAGTCCGGGCAAGGTGTTCAATTGCCTAATGCTCTCTGCCTCCACAGCAGCTATCCCAAATGCCCACCTGAGACCTTTTGGGTCCTTGTAATAGCCGTTCCGGAGGAAGTCTATGCCCAGAATACACGGGGCCTCTGGGCCAGTCACAATCGGATGTTTCTGCCACTCCTTCCCAGTAAGGCTCACCTCGGCTTCCAACAGAGTCAATTGCTGCGATCCCCCCGTTACCCCGGCAATGGAAACAGGTTCTGCCCCCACATGTCCCGATGGCATTAGGGTACACTGCGCACCAGTATCAACTAACGCTTTGTATTTTTGTGGCTCTGACGTGCCAGGCCATCGGATCCACACCGTCCAAAATATCCGGTTTTCCCGTGCCTCTCCCTGGCTAGAGGCAGGGCCCCTCTAGCACTGGTTACCATTTCCTTCCTGGACATACATACTAGAGGTTCCTTCAAGGGGATCTGTCAGATCATCCTCCCTTCTGTAATATCTGGCAGCTCGGTCCTGGGAGGTTGAGGCTACCTTCACTTTAGTGTTACTCCCCCGGTTAGTGTTTCCCTCCTTGAGTTGACGCACCCGTGCTGCCAGGACAGAAGTGGGTTTCCCATCCCACCTTCCCATGTCTTCCCCATGGTCGCGCAGGAAGTACCATAGCTCAGCTCGTGGGGTGTACCCTCTCCCTCTAGCTGGGGGACGTTGGGCTCCGACTTTGGGGCCTGTGACTTGTACCGGTGCCAAATGGGAACTGCTCCTCCTCACCTCCTGCTTTATTTCCCTCATCTCCTCTTGTAGGCTCTTAATCACAGCAGAAACGTTAGCCTGCATTGGGCCATTGATCATGCTTTCAAAATTTCTAAGCTTGCTCGTGACAGAACCCACTGTCTCTCGGTCGTTATCTGCATTAATCATTGCAATGAAGGTGGAGTATTCGGATGGCCCTAGATTTGCCAGATTCCACAACATTTGCCCTGTGCACCTGACTTTGTCAGGGTCATTACCATGCTGTCCATCCCTCCCAAAGAGTACCTCCAATACTGCCACTTCTCTCAGCTGCTGGATCCCTTCCTCAAGGGTCTTCCAGCGCATTCTATGATGGTGCTCCTGCATTCTCTCTCTGTGGACAAACCTCTCTCTCACACTCATTAAAAGCCGCTCCCAGAGGGAAAGGGTCCCTGGCTCCCTTACAAATACCAGATTGACACCTGAGTCCTGAGTCAAGGGTCCCAAATTCCTTGCCTCACTGCCATCCAGTTGCACACCCGTACCCATAAGATCCCAGACCCGAAGTAACCAGGTTGTAAAAGCCTCACGCCCCCGCCGTACGATGTCTTTGTGCAGATTACGGAGACTGTCATACGTCAGGGACTCGGTGATTATCTCAACCACTGGCTCGCCTGCAGGTTCTGAGGGCCCTCCTTTCTTAACTGAGCGCTCTGATTTCATCTTAGATTTCCTCGTTTCCACAGGGGCGACTGCTGCTGGCTCTGACTGCCCTTGCGTTTCAGCTGGAACCTGGACGGTTGTAACGTCTGTGGGTTCTACTGCTGCACCATTAGACTCTCCCTCTTCAAGGCAGGAGGAGGGATTCCCAGCAGCTGAGAGAATGCACTCCTTCAGCATCTGGCCCATCTCACGTATCTCCTTCACCCAATCCGGGTGGTTCATTTCTGATGGGAGCTGTGAGGCAGGGTCAGATTCTGGAGCAGCATTCCTAGTCAGGGTAGTTATCCAAGCCAATCTCCCCTGATCTCTGAATACTGAATAAAACAGGATTATCAGCAACACCAGCCACTGTATGATATCATTAGCACTTAGGAAAGCTCTGAATCCTTCGAAAACTGGTGGAGTAGACCCAAAGAGCTGGGTTAGGGGTTGGGAGAAAGTTTCTCCCGGTGTCATTTCCTCACAGTAGGTACCATTATTAAAGTAACCCCAAAAGCATACATTTAGTGTTTGATAGCTCCGAATCCATGTGCCCGCCTTCCAGAGGAAGTTAATAAGCCATGAATTCCTCACCTTATTAATCCATAAAACAAACTGGATAACAGTCACGGTAGCCTTAGTTATAGGACCCATGTTTAGATAAGGGCCTGCAAATGGGAGAAATACAGCCACCACCACATGCCACACGAACCGGGATAAGCTAGCCCACATGATGCCACTTAACAAGGAATCTATATCCAACGCACACGAACCGTTATTCCTTTTATCTCTCGATGCCCTCGGGCCCCACGTTGGGCGCCAAAATCTGTCTTGGTTTGAAAAAGACAGGTGTCTGTGGAGGAAGGCAGGAGCCTCCCTTGAAATGGAGAGTGCAACCCCCTTCCCTCCAAACTATTATAATTTTGAAATTAACGGGCCTTCAGGCAAAGATATGGGGAATAGGAATAACAGTTCTTTACTAATATATATATATATATAACACAAGGCAGGGAAAAAACAAACAACCCACTGGTTTACACTGACAGAGTCAGAAATACAACCTGACACCCTGTTAGGGTGGCAGTAGCAGTCCGATAAGATGCTGGCTGCAGTCCTCCTGAAGTGATGGGTGTAGTTCTGTGGAAGCAGCAATCAGGTAAAAGAGTCTGGTCTTCCTCCGAAGGTCCAGTGGTCGGCAGGTAGCTCTCGTCCTCTGGAACTCAGGTGGGGGGAAAAGCTCCTCTGGGAATCCAGTGGAAGAAAGGCTGCTAGGGTGTTCAAAATCTCCGTTTTTATTTGGCATGGACTGCTTGGCTCCTTCCCCCCCCCTCCCCGGGCGGAGCATCTCACAATGGGATGGGGAGTCGTGAGGCAGTTCCTTGATGGGCCATTAACAGGAGATAGCCCAGGAGCGAGTTACCGATGGGTCAGGCGATAAGGCATTGTTGTGCCCATTGACAGGAGATAGTCCAGAGGGGGGGAGGCAGGGAGCACCGCCCCACCTGGTCTCAACAGCTCCTGAAGATGGTAATAGAATATATTTTTTTCCTTTTGGCACATTTTACACTGTAACCCAGGACAACTACTCTGTTCAATTACAGACCCAGAGGAGAGACAGGAATTAGTCTATTGTATCTAACCTAAAAAAGGTGACTGTCACCTACTCAAAGGAGGGAAGATACTGGAAATAAGTCCACTTTACATGGGGATAAACATGAGAGACCTTCTAGGGAAGGACCACCTGGCATCTGCACCCTAAGGAACAACCCACTGCCCCACCATAAAAGACGAAAGTTTAAATCTCCATGCTGCCTAATTTAACCAGACCCTCTAACACTTGTCTTTCACTTCTCAGCTGAAAGCTAAGCCACAAAGTTACTGGCTATTCAGGGAAATGTGTGTACCTGTATCTTACACAGTGACCTGAAACTACTAGCACATTACCAACCAACTCTGCTTTCTAATAACATACAACACCAGCTTGCTCTATAAAATATCCCACAAATT
Source organism: Leptosomus discolor (assembly GCF_034619465.1). NCBI lineage: Eukaryota > Metazoa > Chordata > Aves > Leptosomiformes > Leptosomidae > Leptosomus > Leptosomus discolor. The sequence continues at coordinate 12,840,008 of NC_141395.1, read as the reverse complement.
CTGAAACATCCGTGCTTTCACCTTTTAATAACACAGAGGATTATCTGCATGAAGGCATGTTTTAATGATAATCACACAGCTTTCTGCAGCTCCATACTTCCTTTGCTCAGTGCTAACACACACATGCTTGTGGGCATTAATAGGGACATCTAGGACCTTTACTCAGAGAAGCAAAGGCAAGAAGGAACCAACAGATCATTTTCTCTGACCTCCTGCTGACAACTCAACTTCCCCAGTTACACAGCTGAATCTGCTAAGTGCTACATATCAGTTGATGAACACTGGTAATGTGCTACATAGGTCCAAAAAATATCCCCACGAAACACCCAGGGAGCATTACCTTTCCTAGGGTCCTGGATCAACTCTACTAGTATAAATTTTATGGGTTATTATTCAACAATTTCAGCGACTCATATGAAGGGTGGATTAAATCTGTGACTGTCATTCTCTGACCCCAGTCAAAGAGACTGAGTTATTTCAGAAAAATGTCTTGCACTTACTCTTGATAATTTGCATCTACTTTCCTCAGCCTTTACAGCTTCTTTCTTTGACATTTACTGCCAGTGCAACCGCTGCCATTGCTTTCCTTGAACATCACAAACACTTTGTTACTAATTTTCAGCTCGTCTGTAAAGAATAGAGTAGATCTGAGAGCAACTGGGATGACAAGCCCTCCAAGCACCTTGCAAACTTACAACTGGAACAGAAACTTAGAAGCCAAAACTAGAAACTCACAACTGAGATAAGGAGCTAACAGCTAAGGTGGCTGGTAAGGGGTGTTGCAGAACCAAAACATAAAACAGAATAGATTGCAAAAATGGATTTATTTCTACTGTAGAGGAAATAATGTCCATGCCAATAAAGATGGCTACTCCTGCAAGAGTTTATGTGTTTGCACTGGGGAAAAAACTTGAAAAGAAACCAGGTTTCCAACTGAAACTTTTTGGTAGCTGGAACTGATAATTTTCAATTTTTCCAATTAAAATCTCAAAGCTAAAAGAAAGATTTCTATAAAAGCAATGTTTTCACACAAATGAATTAATTTTCCAACCAGCTCTCCAACATACACATCCATAGTAGCATGGAACAACCAACGCTAGTATATAGGCTGACCTATTTTTCACACAAAAAGCAACAACAGTCCTTTATTTCTCTTTGGGACACCACCCATTTTCATCTCAGATAATTATGGAATAAAATCTACTGTCTTCTCCACTTCCATTACTGCTGGCAGAGACCAATATTTAAGGCTTTTTGTCTTTTTCATGTTCAGTTAGACCCCTAGCAAGCTCTGCCCATCAGATTATTCCATTAACTTTCCAAATGACATGAGATCACAGTTTTACATTCTCTTCCTGATCATTATCAAGGTCCTGGAAAAATTGCATTAATTTTTGAGCAGCTCAAATCCTTACGAGAATTCTGTTACTTAAACACAGTAATCATCAGCTGTGTGGGACAATATGAGCCATTTCCATGCACCATAATTTCATTTCATTTTCAGACGTTGCAAAACACACCAGTTGTTGATCATTAGCTGTTAACTGGGATCCCTATGAAATTTTATTAATTAGCTACTTTGTGCCTCTCAATATACTTAAAATAATGCAAAAAATATCAATTGTATATCTACGCTGTAAAGAGATAAAGATTTTTGTTAATCATTTTCTTCATCATATTAAACTCACTGACTTAAATATCAGTATCAGTTCTTTCATTGTTCACTAATTCCAGTAAGTTTACACTGGAAATGCATTTGGTCCAGTTTCACTCAGATGTGAGGTTCTGGCAGTACACATTTGTAGTCTCTTTTTCATAAAGCGTTCTTGGCAACACAGACACGAGGTTATTTTCAGACATGCTCCTCAAAAGTGCTGTTGCAGGCAGGAGACTAAAAGCCCATTTGGAGCAGAGAGACCTGTAGGTGGTTAATTAAGATCAACCACTGTATTACTAACAGCCATCAGGTCAGCTCTGCTTCAAGGAAGCAGTGGAAGCAGAATACAAGAGTAGGATTTTGAACAGGTACCTCTGTACAGTTGTCTCCACAACGCAGTGAAGAGCGAAGCACCCAAGTCCCAGGCAGCCCCAGGAAAAATCCCCACCAGCCTTTCTAGAACACCGCTCTGACCAGACACAAACGCCACAAGACCGTAAATCTCCACACCGTCTATAAATCTCAGCTCGTACAGCCGCAGCACACTTAACTTTTTGTCTCATATTGTGAAGCTGCAAATAATCTAATTTCTTTCTTCACTGTTAGAGCTGAAAGAAGGATTCTCAACATGTACCGATGCTACTGTAGTGCCTTTATTCAAATACGGATTATTAATGCAACTAATGGTCATGATGGACAAGGCTGACAAAACACCACTGGGCTCCTGGATGGAACCCACTGTATCTGGCAGGAAAGATTCAACTCCACACTTGCTGAATTTGGAAACCAGAATATTTCTACCTAGCTTGTCATAACTACCTCATTAAGCAAACGATTTCCCTTTCTGCCTGGCCTTAACCATCTAAAAGTTTAGCTTCATTTCCAATTTGAATTTGCCCTTTATTAAATTGAATTCATAATTCTTTGTGTTACTACTTGTGTTATGTGTCATTTCCTTTTCCCGGTATTAAATGACCCTTAAGATGATCATCCTGCCATTAAACATTTCTTTAGATGAAATTGGCTACATTCATTCCCACTCTCGTATCTCCTTTAATGTTGTGGTCTTCCTTTGGAGACTGGTTTCTGAAGTTAAGAGCTTAGTGCATGGTACTACAGGAGCGATCTTAGCAACAGCATAATAACACATTTGTAAACTCTCTTATCCTGGCAAAGCTGGTTTTCAACCTTCAGGCTTTATAAGCGATTTTGTTCTTTTCAAACACATCACATGACAATGAGAGGTGTTTTGTTAACCTCCATCAACAAATTCTTCTCTCCCTGACTGCTTTCATTTTGCATCACCCATACTCAGGATACATTTGCTGAAGGCTCTTGCTCAGACCAGACTCTCCCCTTGTGACATCACAAACATCCATACGTGGAGTTCAAAATCTGTGGAGTCTCAGTGCTGCCCCAAGCCTCGTGAGAGCTGGCAACCAGGTTCACAGTGATGTGAGAGGCACTGGATCATGCTGCCAAACACGGATGAAATTAAGAACTCATATTTCTGAATTCGAATCCTGAACTTCGGGGTACAGGATTTACTGTGGAGTCAGGCACTGTCCGACACCAGTAAGGTTAGTGCAGTTGTGAGTTTAAATGGAAGGACCTCTTCCTTCATTTGCATATTTTTAAACTCAGCTGTATTCTTTTATATGCACAATACCTTCTCACTGTTCCCATGCAGTTGGACACAGTCATTTCCTCGGCTGTGATCTTTTCCTGTATGTCTTTCTCTGCACCAAAACCCACCTTTTGTTACAGAAAACCACCGGGTAATGATCCATTTTTCAATGCATCTGTGTGAACAAATGCAGCAAATGCTGAGGGGAGCAGATTTTGAAGTGAATCAAGGAAGTAAATGAGTGTGGGAGCAGGGGCCCAAAAGCCATTTTGGAAAGACATTTCTGAGCTACCCTAATAGAATCAGTCTGCCATATTTCAAAACAGCATCGATGGACAGAAGTAATAAAACTTGTCTGATCAGTTTAAGCACAGGCATCCCTCACAGTCGCTTTCCACATGCATACACATGCACTCAGGCAAACACACACGCTTCTCCACCCATAGGATCAAACTTCTTACATTTTTTCCATGATTAGTTTGCAAACAGCTTATAACACAACCAGAGACCCTCCTAGAAGACTGTGTTACAGTACATATATTCTGCCCTCTGAAGGTGCTCATTTTTAAGGCTTTTTTTTAAACAAATACGTATATGGATATAAATATAACATGAACATCTAAATATATATATGTAATACGTACACAGACATTTATTTATAATTTTGGCCTCATATGCCCCCAGAGAACAAAACACTTGAAAATCATTCTTTCAGTGGGGCTATGGCAGCATGGTAAAAATCTCTCTGTTCTTAATTAGTCGAAGGCTCTTAAACTCATGGAGATATAAATTGCCAGAAGTAGAAATCTATTGAGTGTAAGAAATGTGCTTTAGATAAACAGCAGGGAATAAAGTATAAGATGGACCAGTATTACTTGGCTTGATGAAGTTTTACTTTCCCTGTATCAGCAGCAGAGCTTTTAGTGTTTCTTCTTTATTTTTAATGAAACTTTACCACACAACCTCCCCTGTATGAGGAGCTGGGATTCATAAAAACAATGCAACAGCCTATATATTCTTCTGATTATATTTTCTAGAGCCAATTTTACACAGGCCATTTATAAGTCACTCACCAGAAAGCAGAAGAGAAGAAAAGAACAAATTCCACCTCTTTACTAAAAAGCAAAAAGCCTCAAACCAAACAAAGAGCAAAAATCAGCAACTCCCGTTTCCTGCACTGTACACAGCTGTGTGACACCAGCAGTGACTTTTATGATACCATATGCCCTTGCTGAATGGTGTTTCACTCAGCCGATGTAGCCTTATTGGAAGGTTAATAAAGAGTCATGATCTGTGGTTAATAAAGGCTGAGTTGTTATAAAGAAAATACATTTCAACTTGAAGGGAGAAACGGGTTGGCGGGGGCCGGGGGAGAAGACAGGCAGGAGAAATCTCTGCTGAGGGCAGTTGGCATGCCATAATTTGCAAAGCAGGGAGACAGGGACTTTTATGGGGTTTCACTACAACAGCACATGGGGTAAGAAGAGACAGGACTTGCTCCAAAGCCCCCTGCAAAGTTGCTTCCCCAGAGCCACATGGCAAACCCAGAGCTTGTTTCTCAGCTTGAGAATAACAGAAACCAACGTCCCAGCTCTCATCTGCTTCTATATTTGACACCACTTATCACTTTGATGGACTGTGTTACAATTACAACGACAAGAGGGGGTTGCCAGCCTGGGTGTCTTTTTTTCCTCCAGGATGCAAAAGAAGGAAGGTCTCAGATGGAAACCACCTCTGAAGCACATGTGGAAGTGTGAGCTGTACCATCCCTGAGAGACGGGGCTCGGCCACCCCCAGGCACCAAAAAGCCTCCACAGAAAAGAGGAATTCTCGCCTGCTCTTTCTACCACCGCTGAGAAAGCGTGAAGCAACGTTTGTTTTTATTGAAGCAAGCCATTCTTTCATGTACGCGCCTATTTCTACAGAGCCTAAGCCTGGCAGGTTTCTTCCAGCCTCCCAGAAAAGCATTTCCAGCGCACCCTATCCCAAGATCCTCTGTTCCCCCCACACAGAGACTCAAATCCCATCGAGGTAAACAAGTGATAAGACTTCAGGATTAGGTCTATTGACCTCAGAAGGAATTTTGCTCAAACAAGAATTAAGCCTGGAAAGATTTTGTCCTTACTGAGAGGCTTCTAAGGTTTCTCACATAAGAACTTTAGGAAAATGACTTGTGGAATTTACATCCCGCTTTGCTGCCTCAGTTGCTTTGGCAGCTTATCCTGGAGGGCACTGGAGCTGGCACTCAGACAAGCCATCAACTCACAGCCTAACAAATTATTGATTCTCTCCTCACTTTGAAGCAGACAACAACAAACTCCTAAATGCACTGCATCCTTCAATATCTCCCTCTGGAGAAATACCCATTTGTAACACTGGCAGTAAGAGGGCATTTCCATCTCTCAGGCCATGACGGGTAGATGGAGCACTGCGCTTCATGTATTTTGTTCTTCTGCCTTCAACCAAGGATTGGTGACTAGGGGAGGTTTTTGCACAGAACGTGACTTTCAAATCCACACTCAGACACAGCGAGACACATGTACAAATGTTCAAACGCACATATATCAAATTGACTGAATTTAGAATGCAGAAGGTGTCCAACAGAAAATGGGGCTAAGAGCTTGTTTATCCCACTATCACATTATTAAGAAGCAAACAATTTTCCATGCACCATGCACTTAATGAGCTCCAGATTGCAGGATACGAAAAGATCTTGACATTGGCTTGAAGAAACAAAATGGATACGTCGAGGCACTTCATCATAAATGGCACATCACCACGTTGAGTATCGGTTTTGTGAAATTCCCGTTATTTTTCTGCAACTCATAGCAATGTGTCCCGAGCTTTCTTGTTTCCCTCCCGCCTCCTCCACTGCCGCTCACTGGGGATGTAGGTTGACCCACTGCTCTGGAGGGACTGAGCCTTCTGCTGTTGATGGCATCCCAACTCTGCAGCCCCCAAATGCTGAAACCAGCATGCAGCAGCCAAAAAGTGCTGGGGCCTCACCACTAGACTCATGTCAAGAGTGGCATGAAGAGATAGCATCTACTTCTGCCTCTCTGCTTGTAGCCATGGGAGCATCTCTCCCTCCTGTCAAGGGCTAGAAATCAGGGCATTCACCAGAGTCCATCACGGACTGCCTCGTTCGGGTGTATGGGACAGACCCAGGAGCTGAACCCAGGAACTGCAGCTCACGCACAGTCTTTCATTACTCCTCATACACAATGCCTCCCACTACCTTCCGCCGTCTCACATTAGGACTACAAGGGGTCCCTTGGGCAAATTCTGCCTGCTCCCAGATTAGAATACAGATAAATCCAGCAGCCCATCTATTCTGCATTGAAATGCTTCCTCTGCACCTGAAATCAATACAGTTTTCATGCAAATTCTTACTACATGTGCTGCACTGATTCTAAACATTCATTCAGTCGACACATCTAAATAGCTCTGAAAGTTATATTATTATCAGGTCAATGATCTACAATTTTGTATCTCCCTAAACACATATTTATAAACAGTACTATAAACACCGTTAAGGTTATTGTGTAAAAACTCTTATACCATTTCTAAATGTATTTTTTGCAAATGCTAATTTTATCAGAAATATTAATCAGCAAAAATACTACTTTTTGCTTCAGCCACTCCTTTTCTGATTAAGATATAACAAGATTTCAAATGTGCAAGAAATACTCTGTACCACAAATACTTTTCATTGTCCCTATGTACTGCAGTATGTCCCAATTTCAAGTCTGCTTTGCTTTAGATAACGTTGCCAAGTTACTAAAAAAAACCCTCAGCAATGGGCTGTTTGCATCCCAGGGTCATAATAATGTATCCTGGTGACACTGAAACATCAAGATGTAAACAATAAGGAGACAGAAGGATGTTGACCCAAGTGGCTAAGTCTAAAAAACTGCAATTCCAAAGCAATGTGATATTTAGACCATTGAATACATTATCAGCATAGGTACTTGCAGAACTAGGTGCCAATTTTAGCATTTCTCGGATGAATTTGCAAACTGAGTTCGTATGTTGGGCTCACTGCAAATAGAGACCTCAAACAGATGCAGATTCATATACGCTGAAGAGGCTGAAATAATCACTCGTAGCCCCAAGGCAGAGAAACACGAGAACATTTCTTTTCAATATTTAAATTGACTAATGGTACAGGATAGCTCGTCATTAATACAAACATATATAATAACAGGCAGAGGACAGCACTGAGACTGACATCTATCCTGGCTGGATGGTTTTGCAGGCTTAAAATACACTGGATACAAGCTGCAGCAACATTTTAGGTGATGGACTGATAGTGAGGCAAGGTAGATCATGTGTATCTTTTATTGGACTAATATATAAGCTGTTACACATGAGCCTTCAGGCCAAAAAAGTCTTCTGGGAGCTGGCAGCAGAAAGAACATTTCTGGCCCGAAAGCATCTCGCTGTTTTGAGCCAAGACAAAGCCTCCACCTCTGTCCATTTTATCTCAAGCAGCTGAAAATATTTTTTGCAGCCTGTTTGTGACAGTCACAATGACAACCTGCACAAACCCAGCAGGCCCAACAGTAAAGTCCTCACTGCTTAAGTGCTCTGTTTTCATTTTGCACTGTCCCTATCCATCCAGGATATTTATAGAGCACAGTCACTGGGATGTTCACAGCCCAATCATGGTGACTTGGCCAGTTTCACAAGAAGCACAGTCATTAAAGGACCGATTTTCTGTGAAAACACACAAATACTTTCACCTGTCACTAGTACTTGTGTGTCCCCAGAACTGATCATTGCAAATCTCTTGGGATTACAGCGCAATTTAGGGAAGGAAAAATACTGTTGTCAAGGTGTTTCTCAGAGACAGACAAATGGGGATTTGGCTGGGAGTGATTTCCATGCCTCTTTTGATAATGTTTCCATACAAACATAAGGGCCACTTAGCAGTGACTTGAACAAGCTGTTTCCAAACTAAAAGTCTGAAGGGGTGTCGGCTGAGTTAAAAGGCTGGATTCTGAAATTAGGGACTGCAATAACTCAGACCCTGCCTAGACAATCACAGAACCTAAAAAGAAAAATTACTTTATTGTTGTTCATATAATATCAAGAGACATGTGAAGCACAAAGAGTTTAAGTCATCTGACCACCGGCATCAGAAACTTAACCGTGATCTCTTGCATTTGCAAAACACTTTCTGCACCAGACCATGGGCTGGATTTTTCAAGTCTCTAGGAAACAACTGAATACTAAAACAGGCTTTTCAGCAGCACCAAGACTGAAGTGTTCAGAAAATCTTTGGAAGTTTTCTTCCTTGAGCCAAAACAATTTGGGAAATAGTATCAGTTCTGCTGAAATTGTGTCTGAAAGGAAAAAAAGGAAGAAAACTGGAAAAGTTCTGAACACGGGAAAATCAGACATGGAAAACTTTGAGAAGCATAATATATTCCAAAATAAAGTTTTTATTCAGCATGTTCTGTATTACGCATCTGAAAACAAATATTTCTTACAACAAAGCTGTTCTGTGAATCCCAAACAAAGCTCTTTCCCCCCTCAGAATTTCCTTCTCAGTTTTGCAGTTCTCTGCTTTTTTTCCTACTCAGAATAAGTGCAAACTCTAAAATCCTACATAAAACATAGCTTTTGTCCATCCCACAACTTACACCTGAAACTCCGTTCCTCTCTAGAGTGACAATGTGCCTGAGCACTTCACGAAAGACCTCTGTTTTGTGCCTCTTGGTATTGTTAGGCATCTAAATATTTTTTAAAATGTGAACTCACCTGGTTAGCAAGAAATGAAGCCAGGCAGCCCTAAAGCGTACACCAAACTGCATTTCCAGACCAGGCAGTTAGAAGCATAAGGCTATGAATAATCTAAGCACAACTCTCCTGAAAAAAAAGGAAAAATAATAAAGGCAAAGGGGAGAGGGGAGGAATTCAAACAAGCAGCGTCCCTGTGATAACGACAGTGCCGGAGCATCACTGTAGTGTAGCCGGGCTGTGGCAGGCGATAACATTCTTTCCCCAGAGGAACCTTTAGGTTTATGACAAATCAGGGATGATGCTCAACAGCTATTTAATGAGCTCCGCAACAGCTGCTGAGGTCTGCGTGCCACTGCAACACAGCTGGAAATGCACAGTGCCGCAGCATTAACTGGATAATAACTCAGGGCTTGCCAAGCACTGAGTATCGCTAACTTTTTCTGATGAGTTATTTGTGTCCATAATCAGCTGTGAAACTCTTTAGGAAAGATGTTCTCTGAAAAGGAGGATTTATCTGAAAAGGAAGCTGCTGTCGTTAATAAAGTTGTCTGGCCTCAAAGCCTCAACAAATCAGACTCAAACCCATGGTGCAGACTTAAGGCAGTCAAATGTTTTCCCAGTGACGGAAATTTAAGGAGTTTTTAAAAGAGAGTAAAAATGGCAAATAAATGAATCGGAGAACCTTTGTCTATCAGAAAGGATGACTTGCTGGGAGAGCAGAACTACCACGCACCCATCACAGTATGATCAGGAACAAAAAACTTTACATTATTGGAGAGCCATTTTTGACTTGGGAAAAAAAACCTAATAGTGCAATCACTGACATCTTGACTGTAAGACATCATCTGCTCTGAGTAAAGGCTGGCACCAGCTCTCCCAGTGAGCAGGACCCAGGGAACAAATTGTGGCACAGGCAGTTCCAGTTTCTTCAGTCCTGCCAGAAAAAAGCTGTATCCACTTCAATGCAAGAAACATTAAACATCAGGCTGTGTGCAGCCACGCTACAGGGAAAACAAGGGCCAGAACCATGCTCTGACATGGTGAAATGAGTCAGAGTAGGAGGAAATATTGCGCAGGGCACAGTGGGGGACTAGACTCTACTCCCCCTTGCACAGGGACAGGTCAGGTCAACCTAGCTCTTCTAGTTTGGCTTTTTTGTGTACGGTACAAGAAAGTCCCTGGCACAGCTCTCAGCCAAAAGATCTCTCCTGTCATTGAGTGATTGCTCTGGCCAGTTATGGGAGCGTCTCTCAGCTGGCGGTGAAGCAGCATCACAGCTGTCGTCACCATTTCTGGAACCAGGATGTTCTGCAGCTGCTGTGTTCTTGGTGAGCCATGAATCACTGCTCACAAAGAGGGGACAAGGGAGGCTATGGCAGGTGAGAGCGATCTGCGGAAGGAAGGCAGGGGGCACATTCCTGTCTTTGCCTAAATAAATGAAAGATCAGCCCTCAGTCCAGACTTGGTCATTCACATGTATGCCACACTGACCAGTCTTTTCCTGTCTCACACATGCCAAAGGCATCTGCCTTAAAGAATGTGAATTAAATAAGAATCGCTGCCTTCTCCTTCATTATACTAATGCCTAGAGCATGAAAAGGGGAGAAAAACCCAGCAGAATCTTACTCTGATTTACATCAAATGCCATTTGTACTTTTCAGTGGCTGCCTGAGGGGGGAGGGAATCCACAGCATGAATACGGGGGGGGGGTGGGGGGGGGGTGTCTTTATTGTCACCAAAGGAAAAGAAACACGAGAAAAGAGCAGATGGGAGAGGATGAAAAGAAGGAAAGACAGTATTTCAGAGAAGTGAGTTTACAGGTGTTGTTCTTGGGTATTTCACAGGTTCACACTGAGCACATATGTTGAGGAAGGAGAGGAGGTTTTTACAGCCGACAGCAATGCCTGTGATTTTCTTCCAGAGGTTTCTACAGCTCCACAGCCAAGTCCCATGCACCGTTCTGTAACAGGCTTTTAGGCACAATGATGGCAAGACTTTCCTTGTAGCAGCACTGATTTTGCCAGCATTAGAGGAAAAGGACTCATTTGAACGGATCTCAGCATGTTTGACATGCCTAGTCTGTTACTGAGGGTAGGGACAGAGGCCACACAGACTGCAAAGACAAATGCAGAGCATCCCCTGTAGACTCCTGCTCATACAGTTCTGTCGGTGAGCAACTGCAAGGAGGCTGTTGGTGCAGAAGACCCCCCAGCAGGAGCTACAATGCTGAGAACAGCTGTATTAGCTGAATTCTCCATGGACAACCTGGTAATGACTGCACAGAGCATGGACTCCTCTTACTCTCCCCACATGACACCCCATGCACAGCACACTGAGCTCACATGGAGAAGGCAGCAATCAAGCAGAACAAAACAACATCCAGCCTGGTTGTATTGTCTCCCCAAGCAGCCTCAGTAATCAGGCCTTTTATTCCCTTGCACATGATGACCGATCAGGAGAAACCATCATTTTCAACTCTCAATTTTATGCCAAGTCTTTCACTGGCTGGTCGTTTCCTATAGCGCTAGTTCCTACAGTCACACAAAAAGCAGCGCTGTTCCAGGTTCCTAAGGAAATGAGATCCAATGTGTGGTCTGACTGTCTCTTCTTCCTCATAACTTGGGAACTATGGACTAGTTTTAATCCAGACCAGAGAAAAGTGGAGGTTTCTGGGATAAGAGAGTTCTTACAAACTTCACTAACATAAGCTCTGGAGAGGACATAGATCTAGCAGCTCCAGGAAAGGCTGAAATGTGAACTTGTGCCGTATTAAACTAAACCATACAGGAAACAGCCTTATATATGAGACCTAACTACATTCATCAGGGTTCACAACCAACCACAAGACACAAATCTGCAGGAAAACAGGCTTAACCTCTTCCAGCATTCATTTGGAACTAAAGATGGGGAGATAAGACTGAAAATCTTAATAATAAAATATTAGCCTCCTTCTCCATAAAATATATAAGTCAAACCAAAAACAACCTGTAGTCACTTTTTCAGTTTTCAGGCTCTGTAAGACAAATCAAACCTCTCCAGGCCTGATCTCACAAAGTCTGGAAACCAGCCTGGCAATACGACACTTGTTTCAATATCTGTAGCTTAACTGCAATTAAACCATGAGACATACAAGCCCAAACCAGGGTAGACACAGCTCTGCCTAGGCTACAGAAAGGAAAGCCAAAAAACCCAAATCAGCAAATTTAATTGCAGAGAAACTCCCCTCCCCTAACATAAAGCTTAAGCATTTGTTTCTAAGGATCGTTAAATTAATAATCATGAAAAACAATGATTTTTCCGAAAGCTATTTTACTTCCCATCATTAATTCAGCTTCTTTGCACTGCTGAAGAGATATGGATAGGAATGGTGAACCTCACATGCCCTACAGGTGCCGCATCAAGATGGTGCTATTGTAGAGCACTACAGCACCCTCCGTACCCTCCCTAAATCTGCCTCAGGGACAAATCCATCTCATATGTTGGGATTCAGCCAGAATCACCACTGCAGACCACAACAGTGATAACACTGGCATTTCTGGTACTGCATTAACTAACATGGTTTAAGATGCTGGTATTTCAGGCTTCCTGAGCAGATCCATCATTCGGCTCCCATTTACACTGTCACTGATGGAGGGGGCACCCGCAGGGAATTAGAGCTCTGAAAATATCTCCATGCAGACAGGGCCAGCGAGGCCTCCTCCTCATGGTGATTTACTTCACTGCAGCAATGAAAATTCCTGTCTGGAACCAAGTGCCTGACTGCAAACTTACCACAGCTTCAGGGCTAGCAGAGTCAAAAGGTCACAGTATTTATTTGTTGCTCTTCCAAGATCACTTTCCCATGAACTTGATGGATTCTCAAATGCCTTCTATAGCACAGAAGACTGTGATTAATCTAAGTCTCCGTTCAGTTTGGGACCAGCAATGTTTTCTTCGAAAAACTTATTCTTAAATTCACTCCTCAGATCCTTAGCAATTTTAAAAGTGAACAGTTAGTTTTAAATTAAAATATATAAAGGTTTTCTTTTTCTACGCAAGTATAATGACTGCAGAAAATAAATTACTCTAGTTCTTAATGTAATACTTTGCACAGCAGAGGAAAAATTCCACGCTGAGGATCTTCAGCTGCTCTCTTTTTCTCCTCTCTGTATTAAGATACGGAGTAAGTCAGGTCTGCTCCCAGCCCTGCTACTCACCTTTTGTGCTGTTGCATGTAAAACTTGAATTTCATGTGTGTTTTCTCAGCTAACAAAAGCACTTCTCTCTGTCTCTGAAGTACAGTCTTATTTAATTTTTATGTAATATAATAGAACATGGTGATTTTATACAGTCTCTCATAACTTTCTCTTCTTTATAAGGCCGCAGTTCCTGGAGCCATGTTGTTACATGAAATTCATATTACACAAACAAAAAAGAAGGTTTTAGTGCTTAGGGTAAGAAAGAGGAGATTGCAAAGGTGAATACTATCAGTTCAAAAACCAGACGAGCCCTAGCTAATCATGTTCAGAAATTTAAGGCATCACCGTCCCCAGATGTCTGCCTCAAACATTTGCCAGAGGTTACCACTGCTTGAAGCAATGGGCAGAGTGGAACTTGTGTCTGCATTTCGACACAACAGCTTACAGCCAGAGAGCTCAGTTCATGCTCATCATCCTTGCTGGTTTGAGCTAAAAAATGGGGTTTGCACAGGAGGTGGAGGTAGCACAGGCTTAGCTGCCCCTCTGCCTACTCTGCTGTGAAACAGGGGCCCCGACAGACAGGACAAGGCAGACAGCTGGGGCCATGTCTTCGGCCCTAGGTTCATCAACCCCCATTTTGGACCCCAGCATTTCAAGCAAGCTGTTTTGGAAGCAGTAATGCTAATGCTGTCATGGGATCCAGGTTGGTTGTCCCTCCCACCATGATAACCCCAGTTCTCTTATGTCCCCTGTAATCCCACCCTGGCCTTCCAACATCCCTCTTCCAAATCTCCTGACATTCCTACATCACAAACTCTCTCCCACAGCCCCAGCCAGGACCCTCACTTTCTCCCCATATACCCTCACTAGCAGCCAGACATTTGCCAAGCTGAATGCTGCCCATCCGCCCTGCTGACAGCCCGGCCAGCAGTCAGCCACTGCAGGACTAAGGTGACTGCCTCTCCATGGAGGCACTGATTTGGCTCTCTGTCCTCCACCCAACCATAGTGTCTTCATTTGCCAGTGGCAGCACTGCTTTTTGTCCCTTTTCATGGGAGTATCTGTGCCTCAGGAACTCTCGACAGCAGTGATGCAGTGTCTCCAATTGGTCTGCAAAGGGAGCAAGGAAATACAGGTATTTGCTACACATAACCTAGTCGCAGTTTAAACTCACGGCCTTTGGGGTTTACCCCCTCAAATACAACACTTAACATCTAATCCTGAGATTGCCTTTCCCACCCCAAATGCTCATCAAAATTAGTAAGGCATGAGATCTTATATGCTAAAACGGGCACATTCCCGGTGGGAAAACAGTCATCCCAGCAGTCTCAAGCCTGGCAGGAAACTCCTGGCTTTCCAAGAGCCTGGAGTTACGTGGGACAAGCTAAATGATGCTACTCAGCAACTGTTTCCCAGAGAAATACAGTGAGGGCCACGACGAGGCCAACAAAGACTAAAAATATCCCAGAGTTTAGCCCACGCTTTACATATTGTTTCATTTAACGTGTCACAATTAAGGCTTTTTGTACACACAGAGAGATGTATGAAGTGCAATACCATCACAATACTGGCAACAGCAATATCTAAGAGACACAAAGACAAGGGGATAGCAGTGCACAGGAGCAACATAGCTTCTGTTCGGTGCAGAAGATAGGCCGGAGTCTCAGGGATAAGAACAAATTGAGAGGAATACCTCAGAAGGAAAAGGTCTACTCAAAGGATGATAGGGAGCTGGAGTAAAAATTGATCTGTTTAGCTGGATCCCAGCAATTTGGTGAATGTAGCTGCCTTCAACATTTAAATTTCTCTCTGAGTTATGTCTACAAATTGTCCTTATTTGAGACTGCAAAGCATCTGTTTAAAGCAAGCTCTAATTTGAGACATTTTTCCCTTTGATAAGATGATGGCATCAAATTCCCGAGTGCTAAAAACCAGACAAAAATCAAGAGCTGAAATGCTGCGAGATTTTACATTTTTCATGTAGCAGCAAGCCAGTCTGACACGCTCTCATGGATCCCAGCATGCTGTTACTATGTGAAGCTCTAATGGCATTGATAATAGGTAAAGGATGGCAGTTATGTTTCAGGAGCCAAAAATAAAAAAAAAAACCTTCAAGTGCCTTTAAACAAACGTTATTGAAACCTCTCCTTTTGGTCCTTGAATTCCCATCGGGTAGACACTACACCCTTCACGTAACCCCTGGCTGCTGATTAATGAAATTTGGCAAAGGGTAGTAAAGCCATGCCAAAGGCAGCACAAAATCCCAAGTTTCTACAAATCCCAGAGGTGAAAATGCCCAGACAACAACAGCACCCCCCAAATCGTTTCCTGACTTCACTTAGCCACAAGTTTGAGATAAGAGCGCTCAAATAGGTTATGCTTTTCCCTCTGTGTTCCTGACAATGGCTCCACATTCAAAGCAATCACAGCCATCTCCTGTGTACAATTACTGGCCTTTTACAGTCTCACCTTGTCTAACTTCCCACTACGGACCACAGCTCTAGTCAGACACTACGTGCATTTGTAGCAACTTTTCATGTAGTTGCCTGGATCTCTGGCTCCTGTAGGAAACCTGCTGTCTGCAAAGTTAACAGGCATGAAAACATTGGATACAATTCTCACGTAAGCTAAAACGGAGCTTTTTGGATCATTAGTGTTCATAGCACCTAATCATGCTACTGCTAGAATAACTAACCCTTTATGTTCTGCAGATACTGGCTTGAGCTGTGAAAGCTGAACATCCAGACTCGCTGGGTGTTTATGTTCTACATCACATCTCAATTTTTGTGTTTTGTTTCATTTATGAACAAAAAGTAATGTGATCAGAGAATCTATGCTCTGGATGGCTCCCAAACCAAAGCAGCGTCCCTCCCAGGGTCCAGACACCCCTCTGCAGCAAGGTTCGAAAGACAATATACAGCAAGCAGCAGCAGCAGCATCCCGGCTTCTTGCCTACAAACCAGCAGCTTGGGACCACTGGCGCACAGACAGGTCAGAGCAACACACTGCAGCAGCGATCAGAAATATCCAAGGTGACCTTAAACAGGCTAGCCCAGGCCCCAGGTCTCTCCCAGAACAAGGAGGAATGCTTGTTCAGCCACAGCACTGCAGCGCTCGACATACCCCCAGCATAGCCTATGCAGCAGAGAGGCAGGCCGGTGCTGGGGAGGGAGCGTAATACCCTGCCCACAGCCAAGGGCAGAGCTAGTCCTGGTTTGCTGCTGCACTGTGGCGGTGTTTCTGGAGAGGCAAAGCCCAGAAAAAGCCATCGAGATGGGTTTGCACATATCCCGACGTGCGAGTTCTAAAACTCACCCATACGGATTTCCCACCCTTTGCAAAACCACTGTACTTCATACCAACACAGGGGTGCGAGGGCAAATGGCTTGCTGACTACGTTAGAGCAACTAACTTTTATGCTGTTCAGCTCTTTGCAAACAGAAAGCCTTTCAAACAGGAATCCTGGATGCAAGTAATTGATTTTTTTTAGTCAACTACAAGGGACATTTCACAAAACGTGTTCTACATGTCAGGTATCATAATACGTACCATGTATCATAATAAATCCATGCTCCTCCCAAAGCTATGCCTCAGTCCTACTGCTCTTCCTGCATCAAAATTTGTTAGCTGTTCACGCCTGGTGGCAATTTCCATTGCATATGGTAGAGGGTAGGTGGTGTGCACACACCATGGCAGCAGAAGACCTGTCAAAGACATTCCAAGAACGTGCCTGGAAGCACCAGTGCAAACATCCCAGTCCCAGTTCTGCTTTTGATTTCCTCCTGTGATGCTGGTTAAGTGACTATGTGCCACCTTTCCCATCTGTGCAAAACCCCAGTCCCTGGGGCTGTTGTGAAGATTTGCTTCTGTGAGGCTCTTAGGAGAAGAAAAATAAAGTTTTATTTCCCTTGTGGTTGCACAGCTGTCTGTGTGGAAGAGTCCTGGGCTTCTCGGAAGAGAAATGCAACCAACAGAAATGCAATCAACAGCTTCTGCAGCACTGCAACCACGATCTACAGAAGGGACCCGAAAAAAGTATTTAAAAAGAAAAAGAAGAATGAAAGGCTTCTGGGAATATTTTTTTAGCCAGCACCTAGAATAATGCTGCTCGGAGTTTGTGCTCTGTGTAGCCTTACAGGGTGATTTAGAAACTCCATTTTCCTGTATAAAAGAGTGAGACTGGGAAAGCAAAAAACCAAGACTGAGATGAGAAAATGCAAAGAGAAAATGTCGGATAGGGACTATAAATGAAACACTAAGTGTTAAGCGTCCAGGGAGGACAGGGCAAGAGGGGAAATAAAATTCCAGGTATGAAAAGCAGAGAAAGCCAGGGGATAAGAAAATCTTATATATCAGTGAGCAAGCGGTAGCTCCTCTGAGATGAGGTCTGAAAGAATTAACTCAACAGTGAAGTGGGGAAAAAGTAATAAAGAAAGGGCTGGTGTGGCATTTACAGACTGCTCGGAAAAGTCACGGCAGAAGTGCTAATGAAGTGTACTTTTTTAATTACTGCTGAGCTGGCTCCCCACCATGCCAAGGTGCAGGATCGCAGCGCATGAGCAGATGGGTTTGTTGATCATCCCATCACAAGCCATGGGTGGAAAGCAGAAAATTCGGGGGACTTCTAGAGCAGGTGGTGAAAAAGGCTCTTGGGTTGGGTGATGGAGAGAGAAAGAGGGGTGCATAAGCTGCTCAGAGGAGGTGATGAGATGCCAAGCCTCTTCTCCCTGTGGAGCTACACACTGTCCTGGCCACAGTGGCTCCATGTGCTACCAACACACAGGGCTAAAAAGTCACAGTGCAGATCCAGGTGTCACGTCCAGCACTAGTGACACAGACACAGCTTCTTGGTTGTCTCATGTCCAGCACATGGGCATAGCAGGAAGCTGGTCATGCAGCACCACACAGAGCGAGCTCCAAGCAGCCACACATTGGGAAACACTGATCATTCAGACGGCAGGATAACAACATACGGCACTGACGGAATACCTGTGATTACCAAAGCACTTTGTAAGTATGAATGCAACCTCTCTCTGTCACTAGGAGACAAATTAATATTTGTCCTCATTATATCGGAAGGAACCGAGACACAGAAAGGTTACGCGATTTGTTCTACACAGCAAAAGTGAACAGCAGAGCAAGGAATATGATGACTGACAGACAGATGCTGATTTTCCTCCACACTCCCTGTGTTTTTTCCTCCGCTATTGGTTTTGCCAGACTGCAATGCACTCACACGGGCAGCTATGGGGAGAAAGTACAACACACAAAGTTGAGACTGGGAATTGGTAAGAAGTCTATCCAGCATTGTGATAGCAAACTGTAGCTGCTGAGAGGCAAAAGTTTTTGACAAAATACTACACATTTCAGAGCCAATCTCTGGCTAGGACAAGATATTCACAAAGCACAGCTTATTGCACACACCCCCAACACACAGCAGCAGATTTTGGCCAGTGTCAGACCCAGCAGATACACAACCTAGGTAGGAATCCCAGTCCAGGCTGGTTTTCCCAAAATTCCACCAAAATCAGAAAAGAGACAGAAGAGCAGAGTGGACTTGTTATTAGCTGATGTATATGAACAGGCAACTTGAGACAATTCAGTTCCTGGCTGACATATCCTGCTTAGGGGCTATTTTCAAACCAGCAAGAGAGAGTAAAAATATTTCCTCCATGGATCTCGACTCCTCTCTCTTCCTGTAATACTTTCGTTGTGCTTGCCAGATTGGAAACTGCTTCTGGCCAAAATGTCCCCGCCAGGAACAGAACAGAAAATGAGCTGTCTGCTAATAGATATCACCTAATAACAGGGAAAGGAGCTATTTCACTTGCAGTCCATGCTGATACTTCTGAAGGACCCGGAAAGCAATGCATTCAGAAGGTGAATTCACAAACCCTAAGTACTGGTTTGAACTTCTGACATCTCCTTCACTGCTGAGCATTAGCCTCGCTGTGGGCTGACACTGGGTGCCCCACTCACCTTGGCCTTGCACCCCGTGAATTCACTAAGCCTGTGGTGCTCACCAGCAGCTTTTTAGCTACACACTCATAACTAGTTCAAGTGTAGCCCCCGTGCTGAGCTAGGTATGTTACCAGCAGTGCAGCAGGTATAAGCATAAGTCACTGCTGTAGGGGAAGTGAGCTGATGAAAGCCATTAACTTCTCACCCTAAAACCCCATTGCATGCCCAGTCCAGCCTCATCTCGCAGCAGAATGGTCGGTCCTTTGCAGAGCTTGTCTCTTCTCCCATCTCTAAATTAGGCTCAGTTCCCCCTCCACCTCCCCAAGGGATGCTGTACATATTTCATGGCCTTCAGCCACATGGAGCGTTTAGACTGCCCAGAACTTGTAGGGTCAGGAATCTTGGCCATCTCTACGTTCAGCTAATGAAAAGGAAAGGAGCAATGCTAGATCTGGAGACAGCTGCACTGCTCTGGAAGGGAACTGCACAGAAGTACAGCTGCTCCTCCCCCATGTGACAGCGGCAGCAGGTAGGGACCTGCAGCCCCCTCAGGCTGCCCACAAATCCCTGCCCATTTTGATCAGCTCACACCTCATACCCTTTTTTGCATTGGTACAATTAACTGCAGAAAGCAAGCAGCAAAAGAAGATCCCACCCCAAGAGATAATAAAGCTTTTAGATTAAAAAAAGCTGCAAAAATGTCAGGATGCATGTTAGGGGACAGAGAAGCACACATGGGTGGCTACTACTTGAAAAGTCAGCATTTACAAACTCGGTGCTGCTGAGCTTACTTTGTGGCTGTCTCTCCTCTTCCCATCCTGCACTTGCTGGGAGAGCCTGACAACCTACAAAATCAGTTCAATTCCCAAGAAACAGCAGTTTTGTAATCATTTGTGCAAGTCAGGTAGAGGCTACAGTGCTGGCCAGGAGAAACTCTCAGAGTACCTGAGAAGCAAAAATGATTCAACTCTCATGTCTAGAACAAGCTCCAGAAAATTCACACAAATTTGCCCTGATGAAAACCAGTCTCCATCGCCAGGCTCCCGCAGGGCAGCTGCTCCAGCCTCCAGCCCTCCCTGTGGTCACCCACAAAAGGGGTGGAAACCTTGGGGAAATACCAGTGGGCCAGCTCAGAGCATGAAGGCAGCCCCATGAAGATCCTCCACAGCTGCTGGTGGGGTTTTGCTAGCCATGGTCCCCGGGGCAGGGGGAGAGGCTGTGGGAAGCACAAGCCCGAGGGCCAGCTGGGGAGAAAGGGAAAGCTCCCTGATAGTTAATGTGTCTCCAAGCAGGGCAAAATCCACCTCCCTCCACGGGGTAAAGGTGAAATGTGGCTCCACGCAGCCCCACGCGGCAGTGAGAATGCTGCCTCAGCACAGACACTTCGACCTCTCCTCCGAGCATATGAAAGCCATTGCGCCTTATCGGCTCTGCTCCACTGGAAACCTCCTGCAATCCCATGCTGGGGACTTAGAAAGAGGTCAGGGAGGGAGAGTTTTACACGCTGAATCATTCCCAGACAAATCGCTTCCTTATTATACATGGCAGCCTCCCACGGACAGACTGCCAGAGGGCTTTCTGAAATCGTATTAGGTGCCTTTCCCTCGCTTCTCTTTATCCCCCCCTGTCATCCTTCTTTCCCTTGAAACGTTATAGCTTACAGTCCCATCGGAGAGGGTCCGGGGGGTCATGAGCACTTCGAACAGTCCAAGGGGCCCGAGGAAGGGAGCAGCATGAGGGCCCGGTGTAAATCTCTCCAGGCTCAGCAACTCCTGCCCCACTCCCCGCATGGGGCGGCCAGGCTCCCAGCTCACGCTCCCGGCCCTTTGCGGGACTTGCAGCCAGATGTCAGGATCCAGCAAGCCCGGCGGCAGAGCTGCTCTCCGGGCCCGTGAGGCCGTTGCTGTGGCACGCTGCCGACCATGCCTGCAGGTTAGGTGTGCACGCTCCTACCGTGTCTGCTCACGCCCTGGGCTCGCGGGACGCAAACCAGGAGCCACAGAACTGTTTTTGCAGAGAGCATCAAAGAGGAGTTAGTTAATAAGCCCCGAGGAGGCACTTAGCTCTGTGCCATGCCGAGGCTCCGGTTACAGCCTCCGTGCTGGAGCTGACTTGCACCCAGCCAGCCAGGAGCGTGGAGGGATGGGGGTAATTCCCCCTACCAAACCGCACCGGCTTGCCTGGGGGATGGCTTGTGCTGGGAGGCGCAGGGCTTCGGGCTGGACGGGCTGCGTACCCGTGCCTCCCGCGCTGCGGCTGCTGGCTGCCTGAGAAGGGAAGGCGGGCGGTGAAGGAGCACGAGCTGTGGCTGCGAGCCCCTCCATGGGGCCTGGGGAGATGAACAAGACACTGAAACTTCACGCGGGTGGTTTCTGACGTCAGCAGAGCGCCTTGATGGAATTACAGCAGCATTATTGTGCGCGGCTGGGGGTAAATTATTCCTTATGTAACTTTTATTTAACACAGTAACTTCCCTTGTAAATCATGCTGCTCAGGCCCCAGTGACTGCAGGAACATTGCCGACCAAGGCTGTGACAGAAGTAATGCCAGATCTGAATCAAACACATAAACCCTTCCGAGGTTCCTCAAAATGTGCTCGAGGGCTTTTCAGCAGGGCTGGGTCCGATGGCTTGCAGCACGTGCTCGGGCCACTTCTGGTTTGTTACTCAGACATAGTGATTTCCCCGCAGAAGAAGGGCTGGGGCTGTCACACAGCAGTACAAGCTTCCCATTGAATCCTGCAGAACCGAACAGCGGCTCTCATGGTGCCTCTCCACTCAAATGCCTTGGAGCCACAAGAATCATTAGGGTGTCAGGGAAAACAGAAATATTCTCTACACACTCACAATTTCCTAAAAATTGTACCATCAAACCTGGCCACCGGCCATCTCTCCACATGGTCGTTTTCTCCTACTCTCTGTGTTCTGCTTTATCTTGCTGGGGAGCAGCCACCCTGCAGAGCTTTCCTCTGTTTCAGAAGCGTTCAGCAGCAAATTACTGACAGCTCCACGATGTCGTAACAGGTACAATAACACGTAAGGGTGACCTAGCATCACTGAACCATTTAAAATTCAGCCACAGCAATACACAGGGATTTGTGACAAACTATTTCAGGTTCCGGCTTGAGGGTGACTTCTCACCTTAAGAACCCACAGCCTCTTGGAGTGGTGTCCAGCCTGAGGTTGAACTCAAATGGCGACTGTCCTGCAGAGTTACAAATCCCATCATAGCCTCGAGGTTCCTCTGAACCTTACCAGAGGCGCTGTGAATCTCAGGTAAGTAAAGCAAGTCCCAGAGCTGGGAAATGAAACAAGAACTGCAAGTAGAATTTTATTGCTTTGAAATGACTCTGGTATCTGGACCCACAGGAATTTGCACAGCACACACGTAGTTTCTCCTATCAGCAGAGCACCTCGTTATCCCTCGTGGCTGACGCGGCACTGCAACGTCACCGTGCAGAGCCCTTGTCTCCAGCACACATCAGCACAGAGACATTTAGCACAGCTGTGACAGCTCTCCCAAGAGACACAAGTACCCCACTCTTGCAGGCATCCACGAGGCACAGCCCTGCTCCCAAACCTGGCAAGCACCAGCCTTCCACCCTCCCGATTTCATTTGCCCCAGGCCTGAATCAGCTCAGGTGGCCTGGGTTATTCCATTTTTCCTGCAGCCCGTGGAGTCCCACCGTTCAGCTACCTCAATTTGACCTGAACAGCACATACACTAGACAAGAAAGGAAAAGGCTGGGGGAGGATTATCCTACAACTGTTGTACTGAAAGGACATGGAGATTAACTGACTTGCACAGGGTTACACAAGCAGCCTGTGGCAGAGGCAAGAATTAAACCAAAATCCTCCAAGTCCCATGCTAGTGCCTTTACTGACAGGCCCTTCCTCTCTGCCTGTGAAGGAGCGTCTTTGCCTTTCAAGGGCAAAGCAGGGAAAATGGCAATGCTGCTTTGCTTCCTGCCTGCAGCACAAGCAGAAAATGAGAGTTACGGCATAGCCAGGTGAAACTGAAGACAGAGCACTTGGAGCAGCACTGTCAAGCGGGTAATCCCAGTTGGAAGCTGCTTCTACCTCCTGAACTGTTTGGACCACTTCCCCACTCCCTCCCCACAGCATATCTGGCAGAGTTACAGAGAGGTGGACACTTGGGCTAGCATAGCTGATTTACCTTCACTCTCCTTGCTTCTCACCAACGCCTGCATCACCACAGAACATCTGCTTCATGTTTTATAGCAGTTTTAATTGGGAGCAATGCAGAACGCTCAGTAATTGTCTCTTTCTCTGGGTACCACAGTCAGGGTCCAACACTATTTTTTATTCCTAATTGGACAACTCTGCCAGGGCAAATCTGCAAGCACAACCAAAACAAGTAACTGCTGAGACTCTGCATGGATTTTGAGAGAGAGTCCCCATGCAAGCCTTACCTCTCAGTTTCCTTCCTGAGCAGTGGGACAAAAAGGAGAAGACGCATTTGACCTTCCTAAATCAGGAGGCTATGATGATTTGTGCCTACATCTCTCTTCCAGCAGAAGGGACCAACCTTATTCTTGAAATCAGACTTGAAATATCAAATCAAGAAAATCAAGTCATAAAATCAGAGCAGAGACTGACCTATGCATCCCTGAGTAACTTTTGTCAGTGCCGACAGAACTAAGCCACCACATCTCTATGTTTCTCAGATGTAAACCCCACATTAGAACCACATGAACAAGCTACTCTAATAGTCTGGAAATAAAACAAAGCTCTGATTTCTGTTTTGATTTCCGTCCTAAAACACAGATAAAGGTTACTTAAAGACCAGCGCAGGCTTGGCATAGGGTGATCATAATGTCCATTTTCAGAATCCCAAAAGTCCTGACAACAAAAATAAATAAGCCAATTTCTCTGTGAAGTGGTAAAGAACAATACTTGACTAAAGAAACAAAGAAATTGGCATCCTGCATTCTCTGCCCAGCCTCAGACTGTCTTTCTACAGAAAACAGACTGTTTCCAAACAAAACCACTTTCCAAGCCTGCCACAACAGCTCTGCTTCATGCTTTAAAAAAGTTCTGCATGAGTCCAAGTCTCCTTATGCACTTTGCTGGAAATCCCATACTGCTCATCATATAGGCTGAACTTGAAACCAAGCAAGTTTTCAAACTTTGTTTTGAGATACCAGCTTCATACAATACCACGGCTCCAGGCAACAGACCCTCCAAGTGTACAAGTGTAAGCCAGCCAGATCTAAGACTGGTTATCACCCTTTAGACGAGCCCAAGCACAGCAGAAACAACAAGCTTTGATTTAAAAACAGGGAAACAATCATGGCAGTGAAAGTCTGAAACGCTATCAGAGTCATCAGTACAGTTTTTCATATGTCACTATGTTATTAAATCACAGTTTGTAGTACAGGAGATGGGTTGAGGACCAAGTTTAATTCCAGTCCTAACATTTCTTTGGATTGAATTCAGTTTTCACTTAAGGAGCTGCAGTTTTAATGATTTACATCCAAGTATGCCAAGTCTCTATTTGGCTTTTTCTGTGGCTTGAGGCATATGATAAATAGGATCATAATATTTACTTACCTCACCGAAGTGGTGGGAGACTTAATGCACCAACTTGCATTTTAATGAGATGCAAAAAGATATTGTCTGAAGTAGTTTCAGGCACTATCTTGAACTGCTCCGTTCAGTTTTTAAGGCTCTATAAATCACATATTTTTGTGATGTTCTTTCTATTTTGTTCTGCGCAAAAAGGTAATAAGCAAAAGGTAAAAAACATTAGAATCCAAACAGCCCCAATTTCCACTACTGCAAATTCACAGCAGAAGCAGGCTGGAGGGAATGTAGCTAATTTCTTTTACTTGTTCTTTTGTGATTCAAGCTAGTTAATAAAGAAAAAATGAATTAAAACTTCATCAATCACAGCTTTGACCAGAAAAAGAAGAAAGAAATCTGTGAAATTCTCCTTTTCTTGCTCTGTGAGCAGCATTTATTGCAACATTCGGGTGTGTTTTGTAACATAGTAAGTTAAAAATCAAAAAGACAAAACTGTGTTTTCCTGGCTGATGACAATTCTTCAATTAGTTTGTGTTTGCAAAGAGTTTTGAAGATAGAAATTATTATTCTAAGTGTTAAAACTTTATTTACTGACTTTGCCGGGAGAGAACTTCAGCACAGGGGATCCACTGGAGAGGAACAAAACAAACTGGCTGGCAGTTCTGAAAAGCCATAACCCAAGAAGTGCCCATGATGTCCTGTGATCCTGCACACAGGTGGATCTTCTACAATCACTTCAAGCAGTAAACTTAACACACATCCAACTCTTATACAGCCATTTTCATCCTCATACTTGCAAGCAATATTTCCCCAGAGCTCCGCATTACCAGATCTGTTTTCCGTGATGGGAGACGGACGGGAAACACACAGAAGGCACACAGTCATCCAGGCAAAAGACTTAAGGCTCTAACTGGATGGCCCAAGTCCCCCAAGTCCCAGCTCAACACTGTGAGCACGTAGCTGTGCTGCCTCCCCTGGGTCACACCAGGGAATTCAAACATGCAGGAAGGCTTGGAAGAATCGCTGAGCATTTGAGCTCCATTACTCAATAGCACTGAGCCCTACAGAAAAAACAGGCAACTGTCTTCTGCTCAACAAGGAGACAAGACTAGGAGGACCATGCCCCATCAGCCACTCTGACTTGGATGTGGAAAAGTGTCTCATGCTGCCTGAATCAATCCCTCACTGAGTGTTCATGAATCCTTCCAGCCACCTCCACTCACCACCTGCCCCAAAGCTCTTTACCTATCTTTAATATTTCCAGTAAAACATTAACGTAGGAGCACTCAG
This sequence comes from Leptosomus discolor, assembly GCF_034619465.1. Lineage (NCBI taxonomy): Eukaryota > Metazoa > Chordata > Aves > Leptosomiformes > Leptosomidae > Leptosomus > Leptosomus discolor. The sequence continues at coordinate 12,814,001 of NC_141395.1, read as the reverse complement.
AACAGAAGTCGATCAAATAGGAACCATTCACTCCTCTCCATGCCTTCCCAACTACAAACAACTTTTCCCTGGTGCTCAATCAACATCCCAAATACTTCTCCCTTTCTTCAGGAAACACCTGAGTAAACAGGTGTGTCTGACAGACTGCTCTTAAGTTCAGCAAATCCCCTGGGAAGCAGCTGTCCTTTCTAACCGTTGGTCCCTTTTCCCATCCTTGGTTGAAGATAGGATACATAGGAGACCCAGCAGACAGCGTGGTCTTGTGGCTCAAAGGCTGTGTGGAGCAGAAGCACTGGTTTCATTTTCAGATTTGGTCTGTTGATCTGGGATGTATTAGCACAGGTCTGTCAGCCTCCACCTCCCAAACTGCATTCACCATTTAAACAGTAAGCTCTTGGGAGAGATACCACTGCTGTCTAAATGAGGGAGGAAAGGCTGTGACTATATCAGGCGATTTAGGAGCACAGGAAGGCCAGGAAAGCTGTTAATCCTTTTTAGCTTTCTCCCATCCTGGAAAATCTGCAACTGTCTGAAGCCATCTCCCAGGACATGTTTGTAGCCTGCCTATTATAACAGGTCCCTGGTCTCTGCCAGACCTTCCTGGGTATTGCCAAAAGAAGCATAAATACCAGAAAGGCCAAGAGCTGCTTCCTAAGACCAAATAATTTCCATCTGTGACTCAACAGAGTATTTGAACCCCAGGCTACTGAAATGAATGGCTGGTATCAGCCATCAGCTGCACGACCTGCATTGCTCTTCCACACTGCTTTGACCTCAACCAAAACCATTTGCAATTTTACTTCTTCCGCAGTGGCATGAATTAATGATTGATCATGGACCTTCACCATGAATCTCCAGGCTTCTGTCAGCCAGTGTCACAAACTTAACATTATCTAATTGTAAGTTTTCCCATTTAATTGCAATATACACCTGCTCAATGTCCCTCTGTGTGTGGAAAAGCATCATACTTCATTTAAAAAGCCCTCATTTAAATTCAACAGCTAGCTGCACAGATTTAACCATTAAACTGATTTATGTTGCATAAAAGATCAAACCAGATCGCACCTTGTGGCCAAATAACTATAAAAGGTTTCTGTAAAGATCATTAATTCACCTCCCTGGGCAGTTAGTTTGGCAGTAAATATGACTTAGATGACTTTATCCAGTTAACCTTAATCAATTTGTTATTATGATTAGTCACCCTAAATAATACAAATGTGAGAGGGGAAGGTGCTACAGTTCAGACCCTGGTAACGAACAGTCCGGTGGTGTGCTGACCCTGGCTTCCCACACGCCTGGGAAACGGGCATCTGTCTTCCACTTGCACCCCGGGGGATCGCAGCCGGCCTGTGCCAGCAAGAGCATCCCAGAGGCTGGGCTCTGCCTGATCCTTTTCAGTGGCCCGCAGATGAGCAGCTCCTGCCACCACAACACAAGAAAGGAAGATGAGGGCAGAGGGGGACAGAAGACAAGGACAGCCCATTCGCCCCATGCTAGGAGGAAGGCTGGCCCAGCCGTCCACATACCAGCTTGAGATCTGGCAAGGTTTTATTTGGCAGACCCTGCTCTGTCACAGACTTCCAGAGCGACCTTGGCCAAGGTATTTCATCTTACTGTATCTCAGCTCCCCAGCTGTTAAGCAGGTATGACACTGCTTCCCTCTCTCACAGGAGTGGTCTTAAAAGTTTGTGAGGCATTCAAACATCACAGCCCTGGGAGCCATAAAAACTCCTTAAGCAGGCAGATCCATCACACCCGATGCTCCGTTCTCCTCTCACCCCGGCACGGCTCCATTGACTTCAGCCCATTTACTCTGTCACGGAGGACATGAAATCAGAGTCAGGCCCTTGATCTGGCAAAGGGATTGCCTCCTCCTCGGAGTCGCTGCAATAACCAGCAGAATGGGACCCAGTGGGGGCTATAGCAATGTAAGTGATCATCAGTACTAAAGGAAATAGGCCCATATCTCGGCCACCAAAGTCATTCACACCTGAGCAAAACACATTATGCTGACAGCCCAGCACTCCCTATGCAAACTGCTGATATCACCGTACCACCTTTTACACCAGTTTGGAAATACAGGGAAGAGAAGATGAGAAAGGGCTTAAATTTTAACATACATCCTGGTATAGGTCAGCAGAAAATTCATGCAGTCAGTCAGTGGAACAATATTGGTGTAAAGAAGAAATCAGAATCCAAGATGTTTGGGTGTCAGCCTCCACGGCCTCCCGAGGGGCAGAGCCTTGCTCCTGTCACAGGGCTGCACTTGGTATGCAGTCAGTGCATCAGTAAATCATGACTCCCCGCATGAAAGGGCTCATTCTGTCTGTGTGCATTTCTCTGTCTGCGTGTTCACTCTCGCCAGGGCAAGGAAAGCACTTTATCCTTCATTTTTATGCTCAGCCACATGCTTCTCCAGCCTTCCCGCATTGTGTATGCGACTGTAAGAATGTGGAATATTTCTCTTTCCAAAATGCATACATCTCCACCTCCCAGGAAAAGGCCTCCAAGCCCATGCCTATGTTCAGCATGAAGTGCTGGACATTTTCTCCTAAACCCAGCTCCTACTTCAGGAGGCGTTTGATCTGAACAGAAAACAAGGGCATGATCAAAGCCAGTCAGGAAGGACCTTTTCACTGACCCCAGTGGGCTTTACTTGAGGTCCTCTGTGTTCAATTACTTACAGTCATTACTACCAAAGAAGAGGCTAGAGCATACCTTGCAACCTGCAAAGCTGCTGATGTGGAACACAGCACGTAAGAAGAGACAATGTAATTCTTTTGGGAAACTTAACACGCTAATAGAGAATCTTTCCTTCAATGTCAATGATCTTTTCCATGAACTTGGTTGCATGATCATTTGTTCTTGGATGTAAGTTTAGCTTTCTACAAGTGAAGAAAGGGGATTACAAATTTGCCAATGTACAGGGAACCTCAGTTCCTATGATAATAGTTTGCACTCTTCTGGGTCTGGCTGCAGCACTGTGGCCAAAGCAGTATTATGGAAACCAAATAGTCTATCCCCATTCTGAGCAACATTCCCAAATCCACAGAAATAAGAGCACCAATAAAGACTGAAAAGAAAATCTGGTGAATTTTAAGAAAAGTGGGGCCTGACTTTGTGCAGCATTTAAGCAGCACGTGCTAAAATTAAGCATATACCTAGCGGTCATCGACTTCAGTGGCACTTATTCATAGGGCTAAGATGTCTTGCTTTGGCATCTGAAAGCTTCAACATTAAAAAGCAAATGCACAGAAGACTTCATTTTTATGATTAAAGGCATATCACATCAATCTCATATCAACGAGAAGACTTTATTTATAGAATATGATATTAAATCTGAATTCCTTTCAAATATTGGGAGTATTTTGTTACATTACGCATCCAGGTGCTAGATGTGATTTTGACAGACAGGTTCATCCGAGAGGTGCCAATTAACAAACACACTCAGAAACAGACCGTGACAAAAGTCACAACATCATCAGAGAAGGAATGTGTTTTTTCTCACAGGAAGAAATAGCAATGAAGAAAAAAATTTGTTCATCTCCTCCAATAATATGTGAATAGTTTCCCTCAATTACCCCATTACACTTTTACTAACTATAAAGAGACATCACAAAGAATTTTAATAACAGGATGAAGAAATTATTATATATTACATTTCTATTTTATGTAATATAATTCCATTGTTACTAACAAGTCAGGGAGAGTTAAAACTCGATGAAAAGGCTGTTGATTTTTTATCATCATGTTTGCTTTTAAATTCACTGGAGTGCTTAAGTGAGCCGGTGAGTTCCACATTTGTTCCTAATCTGCTCTGAAGGAAGGGGGCCAGCGGCAGGGCAAAACAGGCAGTGTCTGGCACTTCTGCTTATTTTCAGATAGAGTTTAAGGCAGGAGTCCAGACCTGGAGGGTTTTTTAAAATACCGATCTTGAATTTCTACAGTACTTTTCTTCTTGGGAGGATATAATGGTGTCTTACACACTATGGCCACAATTCTATACTGAATTTATTCAGGCTTCAAGTATGAAAAAGGGGCTGAATTTTAGGAGGATTGGAGCTAGAGGTCACAATGGCCACTGCTTAATGCACACGGTTGCTATTTAATGGTACAGAGAAGAAAATCCTACATGACTTCTTATTCTATTAAATCTGCCAAGAAATAACCATGCAAAATGGAACTGGCACCTCTTCACTTCCGAAAAGTGCGAAGTGATAATTAATGATTTCAAATGTCAGAAACTTCATTTAATACCTTTCCTGGAGGACTAGTGACACCGTGCCTGACTGAATCAGCAGGAACATCTCTCGGCTGAGTTATCATCTGCCAACCCTAAGAGTCTTTCTTTAGGACCAGACCTGCTCAAGCATCATTTCCTATACAAGATCTGGCAAGAGCACAACATGCCTGAGGGTATGACTGCACGCTGCTGATAGGTGAGGCTTTCTGTCCTACTGGTAACCCAAAATGGCCTAACTCACCCCTCCAGTCATGTCTTTGTAGACATTACCTGTTGCTGACTCACATCCCGCCAGAGAAGTAAGTCTCCTACAAGAACCAGCTCTGATGCTGAAGTTGCTTTCTACCAAGCATACAAGCAGAGGACTCCCAAACCTCATCTACAGCATAAGGTACTGAGATGCATGTTTATGCTACTGAACTCAATAGCAAGAAGCTTAGAATTTCAAGCCTGGTTTTAAATATTTAGTCTACATCGTAATGAAAAGAGAAGAGTTTTAGCAATAAAGCAATCAATGTGTTTTCAAGGTACTTGGTACAAGCCCTCTGGACAGTTAGTTTTTCTCTTGATTTCAGTGAACTGCCTTTGAAACTTTCCTGTTTCTGAGAAAAATATTCCATTTTGCTGGGCAACAACTTTAATTTGTATGCAACTTTCTCCCTTGTTTTGTCAACCTCAGACAAGGGTAACAGGTTAATTGCTGTTTTTATTGGTATAATGGATACCAATTATAAGGTGTGTGTTAAACTCCTATGTTCTAGTTACGTGAAAAAAACATAGCACATATACCATCCATGCTCTGCTATCCAAAGTAACAAGAAGTTGGAATATCCCAGGTAACACAAAACAACAACAACAAAATAATGAAGATAAACCTCGCTACTGTGAGTCAGCACAGATCCTGCAGATCCACAGCCGGCTCTGAGACAAAGCTGAAAAGCCCTGCATGATCCGATCCAGCTCCTCAGCTCTCAGCAGGCTGAGCTTACCTGCTGAGTCTCCACACCGGTCCCGTGCATTCGCATTCATTGCGCGTGAGCAAACCCTTCAGGACCCCAGGGCGGTGGGGCTGCAGCCACAGCGCTCCCCGAGGGCTCTGCTGGTTTGGACCCAGCCCCAGCCGTGTCTGCAAGTTCCAGCTGTGCCAGAGCCATGGCTGGCCCCATGATCAGTGTGGTGGTTACAGCACAGGTCCTCCCATCTCCTGCAGGAAACACAAGTGTCTTGTGGGCCACACAACTCATGACTGTAACATGCTTATGGCCTGAAAGAATCCACAGAGCTACACACTAGTTTAAGAATCTTAGTATTGGACTTGGCAGACAAGAAAAAGAAAATATGTAGGATTTAACATTTTCCTTCTTCATTAAATCTGGTGTGGCCATCTCTCCCCATGGCTTCACACAGCTGCGTAACATTCTCATCCAAATTGCTCATTTGGTGCAAAGTTCCTCTTCAGGGAGTTTTCTTCCAATTTTCCCCCCTTCTTCAAGTGGTCTTAAAGAAAGGACTTGGGCAGCTGGACTTCAAATGACCCTTGAATGCTGTGCTTACTTTCACAGCAGGATGCATCAACTGCTTCATCAAATAAGTCTCAAGCAGACAGGTTTGTTGATTGGGAAAGCAAAGTCTCAAGCTGAGGGGAAAGGGTATGTCACAAATATTAGCGTAAGTACAGTGAAGGCCCTATATCCTTGCAGAGAACAGTGTTTGCCCTAGGCTAAATTCTGTGCTAATATTTTGAACTTACATCGCATCTTCTCAGCTGATCTTATGGGAAAAAGGCCAATTGGATTTTATAGCTCAACACCTAACAGGATTCTACAGGATTTGATAAAGAAAGAAACTGCCATTATAGGTTTAGCTATCGTGTAACAAGGAATACAGAGCTGTGTTAAATTTCAATATTTTATAAAATATTTGCACTGAAAATTGAGCTGCAAATCTATGTGTTAATAGTTTAAAATTAAATACCTGGATGCATAGCTGCTGTTGAACCCCACACTGAGAAAAATAAGATACCCTGTATTTTTATAGCCTAAATCTCTGACATCTGCAGTATCTTCCACTCCAGGTGTTCTCTTTGCTTTGGAAATTTGGATTCAGAGAAAGAAGAAAATTGGGACTCTGCAAAATCTTAATCCAGCACTAAGGTAGATCAAAATGTATTTAGGCACTGCTGCTTACAGAAATATCCACGGAGGTGTATGGCATGCTAATAGACCCTGGGTTGATATTGCCAGTTATCTGTTCTGCAACATCTGGACTCGCCCCAGGCATGCATTAGCCTCCTTTTTTTAGTGCCACTGGTGCTTGCAGACAGGCATATGGCAGCCCAAGCTTCCTCCCTGACACTGAGAGCTCCCAGGGGCAGCCAGCTCTGCAGCTGCCCAGAGACAAGTGCTAACACCGCAGGGCAGCAAGGGCTTGGTGTTTTTACCGAGCTGGTTTTGAGGAGAACTCAACTGAACTACCAGAGACAGAAAGCATCAGTAACAATTTGCGCACAGGCCCAAGGGTGGGATTGACTAGAAAGGAAACAGAATCTTGAAGGAAGCATGTGAAGGACCACAAAGTCCCAGGCGGACTAGATACTGAAGCATGGATAGACCCCAGCTGATTTTGACAGCTCCCTAAAAACAAGACCCTTAGGAAGATAGATGCCTCCTGATGAATTGACTCGGATGAAAAGAGCTGCTCTGCAAATTAGACCTTGCCAGAGAAGAGCCAGATGAGCATATGACAGACCATACCTGATCCTAGGGAGAAGATCTGACAAGTCAGATTCAGGAGCCAGAAGCTGTTTATAATGGCAGCAAAGAAATACACTCTCAACTATAACCTTGGAAGCAACAGGCTTGCTGAGCCAAGCATCATCTCCTAGATAACAATCTAACGAGAAATCTCGCCCCAGCTCCCTCCCTCCCCTCCTCTGTGCATGCAACCCTTTGATGTACAGCTGCAAGGGCTGGCCAGGTGCAATCTGTTTTATTGAGTAATATGCATATAGCTTTGTAAAATATTCTCAAGACTTCAGATGAACCCGGGTTCAACATTTCATGTCTGTGAGTTTCAGCTCCTGATAGGGAAGTTCAGCAGCTGCTGGCTGAGCACATCTCCTCACTCGGAAGGCCCTGTACCTCCCCTCTTCAGCTTGGGGGCACCTGAGTGAAGAAGCTGAGGTGCAGCACAACCTGCATCTTTCTACAAGAAAAGGTTGGGCAGGCAGCTGGCTCTTGGGGAGGGGAGGGTAAGTGAATGTGAGTTTGCAGGGGATTCACTCACTTGCAGCCTCTCTGAACCAAACTTCCAGGATTCTGCCTGTGAACTGAGGACTGCAGGGAGGGAAAGGGGCTGGGGCTTTTTTTTATGTGCTGGCTGCTATGTTATCGGCCACCGCATGGAGATGTACTTCCAAGTGAGGCCAAATTGTTCATCCTGGCTTTGACTCCTTCTTTGCACAAGTCCAGCCATGTGCTGCGGAGCTGGTTTGAATGATTCCCTTCTCTTCACCATGCAAAGGCAAGTCTGTTTACACTTGCCTCCATCCCCAAGAGTAGGTGTCTAGAGTGCACTAGTGGGCAGACACCCAAGACAGCTCTCAACAAGCTAGCCTGAGCCTTGAGAGCAACATAACCACTTTTCTTTTGGCACTTGGGAGCAATGTAATCACTCTGCCAAGCTAAGGCAACCTGGTTCCAAGGAAGACTAATTAATCCAAAAAGGCATCACACTGGTGTCGTCACCTGGCTCTGGATTGCTAAACAAGCACCTCCGGGGCTCACCTGGGCATTTCCGAGAAATGCTCTGCACCACGTAAGCTGCGTACCATAGCACACCACCTGCTGCTGCCCACACCTGGAAACTCCTACCTGAAGCGCAGGCAGAGATGTACGTGCTATCCCACCCACCCCAATACACACACCCAGCAAGAAGACAGGCAGCATCCAGAGACACTGAGTACAACTCAGAGACAGCAAAAGAGTAACAGTAAGACAGTTAGATGTAGTAGGAGTTCATTATAACACACCCAATTGCTCAGTGCTCATGACTGTCTTGCTCATCAGAGCTACTTTCTGTCCACACATGCCTCTCCCTGGCCCTTGACCCTCATTTGGTGCCAGCAGTAGAGAAGTGTCTGACCCCAGAAGCCAAGTAGTAGCCCCACACAGCATGTACAAAGGATCGAAAAACACCCATTCCCCTCTTCCTTTGCCAGGCAATCAGTGAATGCTGGATTCCATCTACAGTTTTTTTCCTCTCACCACACACACAACAACCAATTTCCAATATACATGCTCATTACGCTCCAGTGGAGCATACAATAAAGTAAAGGTAAGCGGCAGCCAGAGGACTGTCTGCACACAGCAGCCAGTGATGAGGAAGCTGTTCTCAGCTTACAAAATTGACTCAGACACTTCCAGAAATTCACATCAGATATCCACCCTCTCTGAATGGATAATAAATACGTCTGACCCAATAATCCAAGTGTTATCTGCGTTCCAACTACCAAATCATACAATACAGCTACACACCTGATGTAATTTTAATAACATAAGACCACAAAGAGCAATGGAGCACAATGGCGAAAGCAGACAAGGGAACATTGATTTTCAGATTGCTTTCCACTATAAACATCAAACTGCTGGTGGTTTATCTGAAATATAAGCAGACCTAAGCGGAGCAAAGGAGGCTGAAGTTCATGCGTTTAGGCTGAACAGTGCTTAATGTGCCAACCCCAGTGAATCCTGCAGGCAAGCTGCCTCTGCCAGCCATAAACAGATACTCTTCATTCAGGATCAATACAACTGCAACTACAGTTGTACTAATTGCAATAGCTGGATTTTGACAATGTTCATGCACATGTTATGCACCACAGGTTCCTGCCTACAGGGGAAGAATTTAAACTTCTTTTAGCACAAATAATTATACCTTATCTTAAGGTCTTGATCAAACTCCTCATGCTCATGTAACGTAAGTTTTAACACCCTAAATGCTTCAGCTCTCACTGTCTTCCTGTAGTCCCAGGAAGCTCTTCAAGAACCGCCACTGGGGAACAGGTTCATGGGACAAGGAGGCTCACTACTAGCTTTTGCTGTCATTTACTTGGCTATCAAGGAGCTGTAACTTCCCTGACATCAGCTGAATTATTCCTTTTTACAACCAGGAAATCACAAGCACAAATTTGTACACTGTACTTTGAATTTATTTGAGTCACATAAGGGATCTGAGTTTCCTTTCACAACCTACTTTCCACCTAACATATTTGGGAGTACACATACTATGTTTCTTTGGCTAAACCATAAGCCATTAATCCCTCTCCCTATTCAGAATACATAAACTTCCAAAACACACCCAAATGGCACTGAGTTTAGACAAAAAGGAGTTAAAATTTTAACCTACTTCTCAACAGGTGGGTTGGACAGACCTGTATTTCTAAATCTAACACTGGCATGAGCTAGGAAATTTGGATTTATCTTCTGGTGAAGATGAGCTCAAACAATATAATTTAAAAAGAGCTAAGTTAGGAACATTAAAGAAGATATCAGCCCTGGATGCAGGGAAAGCTTTCTAGGGACGAATTCTCTATATACTGATGCACTGCGTGCTGCATAGGTTCTGCCCTAAGCATCTGCAGCTGTCTGCTGTCAAAGGCAGGCACCAGGAGAAGTGGAGCTTACTGTGACACATCTAGTGAATGACACACAGAACTTCTCCTAAACTCTGATGGCTTTGATGGCTGTCAGTTTTGACCCTGTGTCACTGCATCCAACAGCCAACTTTCCTTCTCTACTGGCACACTCAACAAAAATACAAGGGCCCTCCTTCTATCTGCGCCAGCAAAGCTGCAGCCAGATCCCAGCTGAAAGTCACTACTTCCTGACAGCACAGTGTTACTGTAATGCTCAGATTTCCCAAGAAATGCAGTGGCCACAGAAAGGAGATGACCGGATCAAGCAGGTACAGCCTCCAAAAAGATGACACTGTTTACGTACTCTCTTGCTTCCGTGGGAGTCTGTGGAGGACTCCCTACTGATTTCAGCAGCAACAGGATGATAAAAACAGACGATTCGGTTACCTAGCTGATAAAAACACGATATCGGCATTGCCATCACATTGGTCCCAACCACAACATTTCCTGGTTCTTTCAGAAGCTTTTCAAGCACCATTTGGGGCTCAGTGAGCATTACTTCACCATCACTGCCTCTCTGAAGTGCTGAAGAAACATTTACCAGTATGCAAATACTTAGGATTGTGAGTTTACACAACAAGGGGAGATGCTTCTAGACTACCGTCTGTTTTTCTTTGGCAGAAATACAGAGCTGGTCACATTTTGGAAGGTATTTAAAACCTAATATTTTTCAAAGAAAAAGAGCCTCTACAAAATAAATAAAGCAACAGAGCTTGATTCTCCACTGGACTCCTCCAATTTCACACCAGTGCAACAGTATCAAACAAATGGCCAAGAATGATTCATGGTCTGGAAAACACGCTTTTCTGTGGGAGATTTAGAGAATTCAATCTTGTTAGCTTATCAAAGAGCAGGTTAAGAGGAGATTTGATCACAGGCTGTAAGTACCTACACAATATCTGGTATCTGATCCTAGGCAGTTCTTTAATCTGGCAGATCAAAGCACTAGAAGGTAAAATTAGACAAACAAACTGGAAAAAGCAGACTTTTTACTCTTTACCAAGCCGTTCAACCTGGGATGTCATAGATGGTCCATTTCTTGCATGTTCTAAGTTTGAATTTCTTCCTGCTACTAGTATGTTCTAACACAGTCACATATTGTTGGATTTAATGCTGGAATCAGCAGGTGAAATTCCATGTTCTGCAGTTTAACAGAAAATCAGGCTAGATGCTTATAGGGCATTCTGGCTTTAAAAATAAATATGAAACAGAGTTATACAAACAGTATAAAATAGAGTTATACAAACACGCAATGTAATAATGCTGCTTATCAAATTATTTTTTGACATTTAGAATATATTTTTGCAGCAAAAGTTGTGTTGATTATGAAACAGCAGGTAACATCTTTTTTCCTTTTGCCTATAAGGAAGTTGGCTCCCTCGGTCCTTACACTCACACAATTTATTTTGAGGCAAAGTGAGGAGGTTTGGGCTTTGTTTGCATGCATTTCTTGTTAGTATTAATTTCTTCCGTACATAATTAATATTGAGGCATCTTCAAAACTCCCACACATAGAAAAAGCACATTCATAACCACGAAGATCTTCAGTCTTTAGCCTTGAATGCAGCTGACCTTTCCTTTCTCAGCCGTTACAGTTTCTTAGCTTCCACAAATGGATATTTACTCTTTTTCTTTTTTTTTTTTTTTCTCTTTTGGAAATGTTCCATTCACAGTGTGCTAGAGGATTTCACTCAAAGTAACACATGCTCCACAGATTAGCAGGCTCTCAGAAATACGCTCGTCTTCTCTTTATGGGCCTGGTCTATTAAAAAGAAGTTAACGGAAAGACACCCATTAGCTTCTGTGGGTATTGGATTGGGGCCTAAATTATTGCTAGTGCTGAACATGCACAGTCAGAAAGTATTTCAGAAAACATGTGCTATATACTGCTCTCTGAGTCTAAAGCGGATTTCCCTGAGATCCTTTCCAAACTCCAGTGACTAGCTCTGAAGAAGACATCTGCTCTCCCACGGAGCACCTCCCTCTAACGACGGGCAGGAATCAGGCATTCCCTGTGTACTCACAGTGGGGTTTTATATCACTTATCTCGGGCTTTATGTCCTGCCTACACACACACGCAGCTCTTCTAAACACCAGGTTCTCTCCTCCCCTTCCTACACTGTCAGCTTCTCCCTTCTAGGCCATCAAGGGGACTAGTACTTGCACCTCACAAAACCCGAATTGTTAACGAACCACCGAGTTCGATAATGTCATCTTCTTCTAAGCAGCCACATCATACCTCATATATGCACCACACCTGTATATATATGCATTAAATGCACCTTGTGAGCTGAGGAGAAATGTCTTAACGGATCAAACAATTGCACATGATGTACAAAGTCTGTTTTGCAGACTCCTAAACATTTCCCTGGCAAGACTATCAGTGGGCTCGCCAGTTCATTACAGAATGCTAATTACATCCCATCAAGTGACCTGAAACTGCTGAACAGCACTGAGTTATGTATGCTTTCATGGGAAACACCAGAAAGCTAAACCTCTCCATAGTTGGCTTAGAAAAGATTAGTTTACGGAGACGTCTGTTCCTTGTCAAAAAATTCCTTCGATTTCTTTCTTTCATGTTGTACACAGACAGATCATTATTGGCTTGAAATTGCAGAATCCATTTCTTTCCCTTAAGAAAATCCATGGTAAGTCTTACTGGGTTAAACTAGTAATTTTAAAAAAATGAAATGGAAACAGGCAGAAACAGGTTTCTGAAGATAAACAGAGGTTTAAAAAATAGCTTTAGTTTTAAATGGAAGCAGAAGCGCAGGCATAGAGAGCTGAATTTTTCTAACTAAGTGAAACCAGAAACTGAAATCTAGTTGAGTGCAATCTAGACTGCTCAACTGCTCCCACTTATTCCAGTTACCTCCCCATTTCCCTGCTACTGTGATGCTCACTTATTGCCTCTTCTCTTTAATTAGGCTTCCATCCCGCAAGCTGTTTATAGCAGCAGTGTCCCATTCACTGCAGCAGGGCATGAGGTCTAGCTGTACGGAGCACTTTGCCATCTGTTCAGGGCTGGGTCTGACTTACATTGCGTGTTTGGAAAGCATCCCATATGCTAAAGCCCCTCTCCTAACAGAGGCCTCTCAGGCAAGGCAGAACAGCAGCCTGCGTAGATATTAGTACAAAAATTAAAAATTACAGATTTTTTCCAGCACCAAGCAGGTTCTTCATTCCTACAGCTCTCCCATGACTTTCCTCAGCTGGTTTTAAAGCTGTCCTGAAGAAGATAAGTGTCTGTATTTACAAACAGGGCAACTGTGCACCGGAAAAACTGATAGCAGAGCCAGAAATAGTACCTCAGCTCCCCAGTCCCAGGCCAGCGCCAAGTACACTAGGCTACACTTGTCTTTCAGGAAGCTGCTATGGTCAACTCCCTTTAACTGCTGCATTAGTGCTTTTGAATATGCTGGGTTTATTTTAAGTATCTCCTACCGGGGGAAAGACAGTGAGCTAGCTTGTGAGTAAAATATGCTAGTATGCATTTCTGACTTGATGTCTATAATATCCTGAATGTTTTATGCTAGAGAGAAAGAAGAAAAAAACCTTCAGGATACTGTCTGCTCCCACCACACTGCTGAAATGGCAGAGGATAAAGATATGCATGGGGAAGTCAGGAATTGATTCGCAAATATGACCTATCTGTTCCAGTTCTGGTCGCATTAACAGCGAGGCTCCTGTGAGTTATCTCTGTTGGGTATGCTCAATGCCAGCTTTGGGAAAGGAAAACTATTCATCTCCAGCTCCTAAAGAAGGTCCTACCTTACCAGCATTGTTGTGACATTGCTGAAAATGCCAGAGACACATCAGAGCTACAGAGTTTAGAGCTAAACTCGTCAATAGGGAGAGAGCAGACAGACACCTCTCAAATCTGCACAGTCATCAGCTCTCTTTTTCCCTGACAGTTTTGATTCAGCCCATCTCAAAGATGCACTTTTGACCACTGCAGCATTTCAGCTCTGCTCCCCTCACAGTGTGCGAGCTGTCTGACCTCTACAGCCCAGAGCTGATGGGGGTGACAAGTGACATCTGACAAAGAGCGACAAGAGAGAACATCTGCAGAGCTAAGATATGCCAAAGAGGAGCCTGAAACACGGAGCTGGGCCCTTACCTGGGATCATAATTCCTAGGTCCACAGATACTAACTATTTGAATTTGGTCATATTCTCAGTTCTTGAGGAATGGATTGGGACCAAAGCCAAAAAAAGGAACCTAGCTAAGGAATACAAAGAAAGTAGGAGCTGCCTTTAAGAGGGCATGTATTCAGTTGCCCCCCCCCCCCCCCCCCCCCCCCCCAGTCTAGGCAACTGTACAATGCGCTCCAGACTTCTTTATATGCTGGTTCCACTCAAAAAACCCACAGTTACTTCAGTCAATGGGGAGGAATGATGGAGACAAGAATGCAGTGCATGTCTGAAGGCTAAAGAACTGCTTGCAGAGCCACTGCTTTCCAGGAAAGGACTCAGGGCGTCAGAGCAAACAAGGAACTCAACATGAGTTCTCAGGGCAATGGTACCAGCAAAGCCGTACATCAACAGCAAATGGAGAGCTGAAGCAGAAAGGTCATTTAACTTGAGTTGAAATAGTATTTACCCTAACCCAGTTCATCCGCACTAAAACAGCAGGGAGCATTCCACCACCTAATGAGCAGCTGACCTAAGAGAGCAGTAACCCCAAGAGAGACAGAGCCCAAAAAGAATGTGGGAACACAGATTTGACACTTACAAGCTGGAGAGAACATAGCAAAAATGGTGAAGACAGCTTTGTATTTTCTGGAATGTCTCAGGAAGGTGGAAGATGGGAAGCAGCAGTACCATGGGAACGTCCTCTACATTTTTGAGCAATACGAGAGAACGAGCTTCTAACTTGGCACTTGCAGACTTCTCGTTTCCTCTGCTCCAGCAATTAACACTGGGGATATGCCTGACACACTGGATCACACAACAGGAAAAAGCTCTGGAGCCCTTTGGGAAGCACACACCCATGCTGGGGTACAAGACTGTGCTGCCCCTGTGCTCCAGGCACGCCCCCTGGGTGAGCTGAAGGCTCCACTAACAAGCTGCACCTTCAACAGGGGCTCACCGAACGGAGTTGAGGTCACAGCGCTCTGCAGCAAGTGGATGGCAAATGGCTCTCAGGGATTAAGGGAGCTCTCTGCAGATGTCCAGCCAGTATAGATGTGACCAGTACAGCCCACACTCCTTACTGGTCCAAGTATTTTCTCGCACAGCACCTAAAACGTTTACATCTCCAACTTAGCAATGGTTAAACACTTACATCTAAGCACCTGCTACGAAGCAGAAAGAATATCAGCTTTCCCTCATCCACAGAGCCATCTCTCTGTGGCCTGGAAAGCCCACAGTGATGGTGCAAATAAAAACCTGCCAGCATGGCTTGATGTAAGCACCTGCAAATGCATCCAGCATACATACATATTCCATGCAGGGGAGGGCAGGCTAAGCTACCATTACAGCATGTGCATGCTAAGTGGAGGCTTTGCAGTGCTACCGAAGAGAATGCAGGAGGTGTCCATTTGCACAGACAAACACAACAGTCAGATTAAATTATTCTCTGTGGAGAGCTCTGAAACAAAATGCTAACACGCTAAACAGTGTTTTAATGAGAGGGTCCTATCCCTGAAGACCTGGTAGTTCAATTTAGATAGCAGAAGAAACAGGGACAGTCTTGGCTGCATAACTGGAAAATAAGCCAGCATACCTAAAATGTTCAGAATTGCAATATGGTTTCACTTGCCATGTGGTTTTCTATGCCTTATTCCTTTGCTTGGCTTTGGTCTGTTGTCTGACAATGCAAGAGGTGAAAAAGAGATTTCTATTGGCAGCCCCCAACATACACCATAGAAAAAATGTTCAGGGTTAACGAGGGGAAAGAAGGATTTTCTAAAAAATGCTGTTTTCTCCACACATGTAACTCAAAAGACATAAGAGCTGTTTGAGGTTGGAGCAAGCTGAAAATTTAAAATGCAGTTCAGTGACCTAAGTGATGGGATCTAGCATTAAATACTGCAATATAGACAATCCAGGTTCAGTACTGGCTCTGCCACTGATACGTCCTCAGTCTCTCAGCCTCTGAGCCCCAAGTCATCATCTTGAAAAGGGAGTTCAAAAATGTAGGCCCTCAGCAACAGGATTTGTGCACATGCTATGGCTAGTTCAAGAGGGTACTGATAATTTAGGGCAACTATAATAATACCTCTCTGTGGATCTTGCTCTGGATTCAACTTTTTTGCTTGACTAACAAGAATAACATGCCAGCTGAGACAGCCACACCTGTGCTAGAGTAATCCAGCTGCAAATCTAGAAACCTGTCCCACAGTCTTGGGTTTAGGATCCAACATTTCAGCTTGGACTCGTCTTTAGTTTAAATCACCAAGTAAGAAAATTCAGCATTTGATTGAAACCACTGATGTACAGAGCTCTCCTTACTGATCGAAGAAAAGTGATTATCTGCTCTTTTTTGAGAAGGAAAATGACTGTTCCTAAAGAAGAGATCACAAACGCCCATGTGCATTTTCTATAGAATTCTGAATAATATTTCACAGCTCCAGATAAAAATTAATGACCTTTACGATGTAGAGAATGCTCCAACTGGGATCACTTTTTCTTTTATTTCTTATGCCTTATGGCACAGACACAGAGTAAAATACGTTCACAGATATAATTGTGTTATATCACGATACTAGACAGAGACAGTGCTGAGACCAGACAGTAATTTACTCACTAAGGCTCTGATCCAGTTTCCATTGAAATCAATGTAAAGGTTTTCTTTGACTTGAATGGCTATTGACTGGATCAATCTTTTTGCCTTCATAGCTGGAACACAGCAGTTTTCCTGTATTGTTCTGTGACCTTGCTTTCTCATTAAACTTCACTCAAGGGATTCATAAGATACAGAATACTGCATATAGAGGATAACTCCAGAGATTTATTCTACCCAGTCATGTCTAAATAGAGTAGCAACATGCAGGCAAACATACTTCTTTTCCTACCATGCAGTCTGCTGGTCATCATGAGAATGTCAAGTTTTA
The DNA here is from genome assembly GCF_034619465.1 of Leptosomus discolor. Classification (NCBI taxonomy): domain Eukaryota; kingdom Metazoa; phylum Chordata; class Aves; order Leptosomiformes; family Leptosomidae; genus Leptosomus; species Leptosomus discolor. The sequence goes on along the minus strand of NC_141395.1, from coordinate 12,797,009 downwards.
CTTTATGCAAGGTAAGATCTTACACTTAGTATCAAGATCTCACGCCCTACAAAGTTATGGAAATACGTGCAGTGGGATAAACTGAGGATGATTGGAACTGTAGCATTGCTGGGGTTTGCTGATGTTGATTTGAATTGGACACTTAAATGTGTATAACAAAAGTTTGGCTGTTTGTGCTCTTTTATTGAACTCTGCCGGGTCATCCAGTCTCTTGCTCTCGCACACAACCACATCACTGATTCCCTTCATCAACAACCACGATCCACATTAAACACATTCCCCCTTTCAAAAGCTGTGACAGAAGCCTACCCCTCACTGCTCTAGTGGCCAGAACATTACAGTTTCCAGACTGAACTTAAAACCAATGTATACGTATTTAATCCTGTGCCAGCCCAGTCCTGTAGCTTAAATAGTTCTTTCCCTTCCCCGGTATTAACACCCGTGACGTATTTATGATCACTTATATCCCCTTTCCACCTCAGCTTTGCTGGGCTAAGCAAGCCAGGCTATTTTCATTTCTTCTCTAATGATGGCTCTTCACTCTGTTTAGAATACTTTGCACCTTACAGTACTTTAAAGTACTTGCAAAGTTTTAGACAAATTATTATATTTTACAGCCAGATTAGGCCATGGTGACCTCCTGAATTACCCTGGCTACAGAATACTACCTGCAATTTCTGCATTTTGGCCATAATTTCAGGTTGAACTAGGGCGCATATTTAATAGGCTGCAGAGAAACAAATCCATAATACTCTAATGCATCAAGCACCAACTGTGCTCAGTACCAAAATGATCAGAGACTCAGTAAAGGACGTACAGAGGGTAGAGCAGTAAAAACCAGAGGCCATGAAAAATGCTGCACTGTTTTAACAAATACATGTTCTATGACACAGTAAGCATCACAAAGTGCTTTCAAAGTTAAAGTATAAACTTGTTATTCATCCCACATTTGTAACAATACAAGCTTTTCTTTACTCCTAGAAAGCTTCACTTGTTTTATTTCTGTGCAAGTATTTAAAGATCATTCCAGGAGTGCAGAAGGAAGACAATAAAGAAAACACAGAGCTGGAAAGGGAAATTGATTAAAGATAAAAGCAAAACTAGCTTTGAGGTTTTAGTCAAAACTAAAAAATATATGGAAAACATAATAGCATCATTGATATTTAATTCTATTTTGTAAACAATAACGTAACAATAGGTCTTCCTGTAGCAGAGTGTGTTCATCAGCCTGGTCAGATCTTCAGCTGGTGCAGGTCAGCAGCATGCAGAAATGTCCCATCAGGATCCGAGACACCCTTGAACTGACCCTTTTAGACAGAGCTGAGGCATCCCTGGGCAGCTCACGCTCCTTTGTTCTAATGACACCAGTCATCTGGCCCTAAAGCTCACTCCTACTGCAAAGTGCCTTCTGGATTCATGATTGCTTCGAAGCAAGTGGAACTATTTGCAGATGAGGTACTAATTTTGTATGAGCAAATGCAGCACAACCTGTGGCTTAGCTTTAAGAGGTCCTGAGCGCCCACAGCTCCCATTAGCTTTCTCTGAAGCTCAGTCTTCAAAAGCAAAGCCAGCATGCCTTCAGGGCCTGATTTTTCCCCAACCCCAGAAGCACTGAAAACTAAAGCATAAGGGTTATCAAAGGAGTGTTTGAAAATGTACTAGATTGCATAGTGTACATTAAATTAATACTAAATGTGTATCTGTCTAGTGCTCCCTGCAGCTGGTCTGCCAGTAAGCTGTGCAACCAGGACAGGTCTACAATTGGAAAAGCAGATGGGCCGTGATATTTTCATGATGAAGAATCAGACAAGGTCTTACTGCTCTCAGGTCCATGTACATACGCTTCCCCAGGACTGATGCTTTACGAGCTAAAAAAGGCAATGCACTGGATAAACCTGTGAAGGCGTTCTAGTTTAAAAAAGAGGATCTGTGAACACTGGGATTTTTCCATCATTGGCCATGCAAACACTGCTGCAATAAGGAACCATGAGTATTGTTAAGTCTGAATCTACAGCTTTTCTGCGATGCCTGGATTTAATTTCCAGTAAGGCTGCACTTTAAAAGAACATCATATTTTTCTTGTTTTCTTTGGGTTGATTTTCCAGGCCCTTGTATTTTGATACAGAGGAGAGAAAGCAGCACATAAAGTGTTTTAGAAGCAGTATTTCCTATGGATTTAGGGTAAGACATATCATAAAGATGTGAACTGAACCATCATTTCTACCTCTGCACCTCCATAGGCTTTTGCAAATATCATGGTCATCGTCCTATCTTCATTTCTGAGAACAATGGTGCTTTAAGATCTGGCCCTCCCTTCTTGCTATCAGCTTAATTAAAAGCTTCATTAAATGAACTGTTTCACTTTGTTCTGAAACAAATTAGGAATACTTACATGATCAGTCAGCTGAGCAGCAGATAATGAACAGCTGAGAGACAGTAACAACGTAAATCAGTACAGCTGTTTAAAAGGCATGTGCATGACTATCTTTCAAAATTTGCCACATCCCTGTGAAATAGATAAATACCGTAATAGATATGCTCCTCTCACACCTAGATTTCCTAATTACCCTTGCGTGGTCTGCTGTAGCCATACGGGACCCAGAACAGACCTGAGGGCAGAAACCAGTCTCCCCTTACTGCACCCACTTCTCAGCTGATCTCACCCCCAGGTGTTGGCAGTGGCACTGGGCAGGTTCCCTTTTCATCTGAACTCCCGCCAGCAAGTTCCTCTTGACAAACACTGCAAATGCATTTTTGTCTACAAGCAGCTGTGAGGCTGATTTTATTGTTGCCCCTAAAGCAACTGCATTTGCAAAAAAAAAAAAAAAAAAAAACTTAGGCAAAGAAATATCACAGAAGAAGTCCTAGCAGTTTCATGAATGCTCATGTAAATATGCTTTGGCATAACTTTTGGCACAACTGACTCATTCAAGCCCCCCCTGTTTACTGAACACTTCTGCCATTCACTCAGACTGTTGACACACTCACATGTGACTTGTCTATGCTACACCATTGGCCACCAACAGACGATAGCCATGTAAAACTGCAATGAATTACTCTCAAGCAACCCTAAAACTGAATTTTGTCTGCATAAAAGCCTATGTGAACACTCACTTTAACACACAAATTTATCAAGACTCAAATCCTTGTGTGAAGACAAAAAAAGAGCAATATTTGCTGAAAGTAGTTGCTGTGATTTAGGTAAGGGATACAGAACCACAAAGAAGCTACCTCTTCAGCACAAGCCGCTGATTTATGGACACAGCGGCCTAAGCAACACATTACATTTCCTAAAAGCGTCATCTCATGCCGACCAAAGCAGGCAATATGAGCTGACATCACATACAAGAACAGATTCTCTATGTACATACAGATGGATATGATAATATTTAACACAAATCCACCCCAGAGACACAGGTGAATAGGAACGAATCTGAAACAAACTCGTACTTATTTCTAATCCAGGAAATCAGACTAAAATTCCTCAATGGGGTTTGGGTTTTCTATTTGTTTTGTTTTGTTTTACAGAGGAAGAAAACCCATGCTCCCAGGATGAGGAGATGCTGTATGCCAAATGTCAGCATGAAGCACATTTTTACAGACAGCTTCTAAACCCATGAATAAAGAAAAGGGCTTAGTGGAAGTACTGACAGAAGTTTAATCACAGTGGGCCAAAGTTAGCCTTGTGTAGGTGCGGGCAACTCCACTGATGTTAATGGACTTACACCAAGGCTACAGTTGGCCCAATGCCTCTAGCTGGCACAGCTAAAATCTGCAGGCGTGATAGGGGAAGACCGCAGCCTGGAGGGACTGGATGCTTCCCCCTGAACCTGTTGAGATTCGTGTTCATCAGAATGTATTGCACCAGTTCCTTCATGAATGAGCACCTGCAGATTCACCCATGATCAGCTCTAAAGAAACTCGATGCCAGCTTTTCATGGGACAGTGATTATGGATCACAGTGCTCCTAGTAAACTGTAAAGCCTGAGGGATGATAATGTGCCCCTCACTGGCAGAAACTTCTGTCAGGCCTCCTTTTGCACACAGCACTGTGCTTTGTGGGGTTTTTTTTTTAGGAGAAAGACCACACAGGGATTTTGACATGCTGTAAATGGAAAGCTGTAGCTGGTTTCTAAACGTGATGAATCCGATCCTGAGGGTCTTAGCTCCAGCAGGGAATGAATGATCAAGCTCAGGGAAAACAATGGTGCATTATCAAATTAATTCCACAGCGCAGATCATGCGAGATTCCCCAGAGTCTCTCCAATGCCAAGACACAATCCAATTGTGTAGATCAGTGGCACAACTGCTGTCATCAAGGGTAAATTGACTGGCCAGACTCATCCCCTGGTGTAACCTCACTTAAATCACTGAGTAGGTCAGTGGGATCCTGCAACAGACAATTTTAATGTGCAATTCGACCGGCTTCAGGTTCTGCTAATAAGCAGAATTTCCAACCTATGTCTGGATTAGTAGTTTCAGTAGATTCCATAAAATCCTACTCTGGTGAGGAGCTCCACATAGGCAGAAATTTCGTCCACATGGAGTTCCGCTGCTTTGAAGTAAATCATGCTTGCACCAGTTTCATTAATGGAATGACAGTGGGTCGCAGCAGGTGACCCCCAAATCCTACACACACAGAGAAGCGTAAATACCCATACACAGCCTGCCATAGACTGCATCTGTATTACAATCAAACTGAAAGTGATTTAGGCTACAGTCCTGCTGAGCTCTGCATAGGCACATCTAGAAATGTATCTTTTGAAACATTTGTTGAAAAGCTGTCCTGAGCAAATCAGCTTTATCTTAGCAAACACTGAGTACCCTGAAGTGTGCACACACTGAAATAGTTCCGCACAGCACAAGATCTTGCAACACTGTGGAAGCCAACATGACAGGTACGTTAAGGATTTAACTAAAGACATTCACAGTTAAATGTACGGTCTGCTACCACGAGCTGAAAGACGGAAACTTTCCACTGCAACTTCTGTAGCTTCATTGCAGCTGAAGTCCCTGCAGTCCCTAAGGCAGGCACTCAGCAAGAGCTGCACAAGCAGCTTGCAGCCCCAGTTCTGCATTTCACACGCTTTTAATCCATTGGCATGTTCTAATGAAAGGTGGTGCTAATTCACAGTTCAAAACAAATTGGTGGTACAGAAGAGAACAGTGATATCACACATGACATAACAGGTGTGGGGCAAGAAGCTTTATAATGCAAAGGGCAAGATCATATATTTAAAAACCAAGAAGAATACTGTGGATATCACTGGCTAGAAAGAAGAAGATAAAGACCTGGTTTTATAACTGCATTCATGAGCACCTGAGCCATTAAGAGGGAATAGCTGTTAAAAAAACAAATGAAACCCCATCATTGTATTAAAATACATTTTTCTATGCAGAAGTGGGAAAGCAATAATGGAGCTGTACAGTACAGTTCTATCCTGTACCCAAAGAAGAGGAATTCAAACTTGAGTAGGTCCAGAGAAAAGATACTCATGCTATCAGACACTTTATGAATCTCATGAGCTTAGACTGTTCAGCCTAGTAAAACAAAAGCTGAGAGGGAAGATGATTACTGACTGTAAATATATCAGGTATAAAAGAGCTATTTAGGTTAAAAGAAAGTGTTCATATGAGAAAATAAATGATATAAACTATCTCTGAATAGAATTAGCATACACCTTAGCAAATATTTCTGACTATCAAAGTACTGAGTTTCTTTAACCGTTTTCCAGTGAGAACAGTGGGGACAAGACACCCACATGCTTTAAAAATGGGTCTTGCTAGATTTATTAAGCACTGCACAACATACCATCTTTCAAGAGCAGTGAGCAGAGTCAATAGTCTGGAGATGTCATCCCAAGTTTTGCATCTCTGTGGGGTACTTGAGGCTCCACAGACCTGCTGTGGAACCAGGGTCCCACTGTGCTTAGCACTATACATGGGCTTATCACAAAATGACAGATTCGTACTCTACTGTAGTTTTTCTGTCTTGTCCTACCTGATAGATTCAAAGGGCATCTTACTTAAAAATTAATTAAACAATCTGGCCAAAATTTAAGTCAAGACTACGATTTGAGGACAGGACTGGAGGGGAGCAGCAGCTGAAGAAGAAAGGACTTCAAAACCAGGAGTGTTAATATGCGGCAAATAAAAACGTACAACAACTACATTCTAAGAAATAGCTATGCCTAGACAATAAAAAGCCAACAGGAAACCTTGTGGTAGCATGTTACCGCTTGTCAGATGAACATAAAAATTGACTCTATGAGTGCTCCTAGCCCATTGCAAATGAGAAGTGAAGCATGTTAACCTGAACAAAACAACTTCCAGCAAGATTTTGGAGATGAGCAGCTGTGAGTGATAACATCTTACTCCAGCTCAACTACAAGTACAACAACAACACATTTGATGGAAGCCTCAACTGCACAGAGAATCAGCCACCAAAGAGTAATTCATTATACTGTGGTCCCACGGTGTAAGTAGTCACACTTACATACTGCAGGCAGCTGCAGCAATAAGCCTTGCTGACACTTATAAATTCTATATAGTGTATGTATTTGGGGGTCTAATGCATAATTTGCATGACATATTTAGAAAGGTCTAATTAATTTTGTGATCGATGCCCTAGAACTACTGAGTGAAGTTAAGATTTTTTTAAACTTGTTAAATTACATTTGTGCATTAACATGAGCAGGGCTGAGTAATCACCACTTCATGTTCATATATAGTCCATTCAGTTCAATTAAGTTCTGCCATATAATGAGGAGGAGAAAATAGCCAGACAAAATGCTACTGCAAGAATCTGGGTGACAATTAATACAGTTTACGAAAGAGTAAGAAAAATGGTAGATTTTCTTTAAACGTTTTAAAGAAAATAAGTCTGAGATTTATTAAGGAAGCAAGATATGCACTATTACTGGCAGAATTATCTCACACTCAGAGTGATGAAGTATTTTGTGAACTATCCTTAGGAGACACTTCACCCTGTCCAGCAATATAGTCATGTCTGGAGTGGAAAACAGTACCTGTTTAACAGCATATCATACAGATGCACAACTATTTTAGGATGGAAGGTAAGGAATACTATTATCAATTGAAATGCTATGGAGAATTACACACAGATACAAATACAGGGTATCTTGAACATTCCTTGTATAGCTAACATCTGGAACTCTTCCTCCTGAAGAGGCTAAATATTCCTTGTATCTTGTTTGAGTTTTACCTTATTACCTACGACTATGGTAGGAGAGAATCAGTGAAAAAACAATAACAATACCATTAGCATCAAGGATTAAAAGGGATCAATTTAATTTTTAGGGCAAAAAATACATAATTTGTTGCTATACCTTACAGGCTGGTTGGTGAGCTTACTTGTTACAAGTCTGACGAGGGTAATTTAGAAGAGAGGAGTTGGTTGATAGGCCAAAAGTGAATATGGATCCATATTCTCCAAAGTCATCAATCCTAATTCATTGTACAAAGAAATTTCTCCACAGATGCTCTGCTCCCTCTTAGTGTAAAAGTTCAGGAAAATCAATCAATATGTTATTTTGTTATTTGCCACACACACACACCCCGCCCCAGCTGTGGCTGCCTTGGTCCCCTTGGTAACATTGCTTAGTGCTTACTCACACACAAGCCCAACACACCTTTCTCTGGAGATTTATTCTCCTCTGTAACTCACCGTGGGAGCAAGAATATAAATTGCTCCAATTTGCAATCTGTCCAAGACTCAGGGGCTCAAAAGCAAAGAGCGCCGGGGTATGAAATGGATGGATACTGACCACGATAACACAGCTCGGATATCAGAATTACTTCTTACCTTAAAGATAATGACTCCAGCAACACCCTACCCTTTGGCAAAGGTACTGGGCACATGAATCATGATTACCACCCTCAATTGTGCGCTGAACCCTGGTCATAACTGACTTTTCTCAACTTGTGGAAACCCAGACAATCACGCCCCAGGTCGAGATCTGCAGAATGCTAGTCAGGTCCTCTCCAAGCTGTGACATAAGGAGCAATGCTTTCCCACACCATCAGCAGAGGTGCTGTTACCATGAATTCCTAGCGCTAGTGGTTTCTCTGTACACATGCTGACAGGTGCAACCACTGTTTATCTATCAGTGAGCTCTTCACCTTTGAGAAGTCCACATGAGAAAGACAAAGCCTTTTACACATCCATCTTTCTCAATTTGCCACGCACACCAAGAGGAAGAGCACGAAGCAATGCTAACTGACTGGAGAACAGATGAACACTGTAACATTGTGCTGCACAGGCAGCACAGTCAATTCCTGCAGCAGACACTCATTTGATCAAAAGTGGTTCTGCTGGCAATTTACTTTTCTTGATCCCACAGAAAATGAGTTTTAGTCTCTGTTTTAAACTTGACTTCTACTTGCTGCCCTCAGGAAAATCAAGGCCAGATAAATGATTTTCAAAGACAAGACAGTTTCTTTTTTTCAGATTCAGAAAATGATTTTGTCTTGATGAATAATACAGGCTTTATTCATTTAACTTAACTCAGAGCTACAAAGCACCTTTGCTCTCTCCAGGTAACCAAGGACACATGCATTTTTAACACACCTGTCTCAAAATGAGTTTGCAGGGCAGGCAGTCAAAAAATACATCCTGTAACTTGGATAATGAGATATGGAGCCATTCGAAACCACTCAACATGCAGCTCCATGCTGTCACTTCTGCAGATTCACTTTATTAAGGAGGGCTACATAGTAAAGCCTTTTTTTTTTTTTTTTTGGGGGGGGGGGGCAGGGGGGAGGGGGAAGTTATGCAAAACCAGTATTTTTAGATGCATCACGTACTTCCAGAGCTCCACAGAAGCCTGAGACTTCTCCACAAAGTACAGAGAAACATCACTGGTTACTCCACAACACCAAAACACAGACAATTTAACCAGAGAAAGTTACAGTCTCTTTTGAGTTTGCTGGATCTAACATCAAGATTTTCTTGACATGACCCTTTCTCTCTCATTTCTAATTCCCTCCCTGCACCCACACACCAGATTTCTCCTCTCCCCACTCTAACCACTTGTGCTTTTGACATCACACCCCAGCATGTTTCTACATCACTCAACTTCTCCGCCATTTGGTTCCCGAGCAAGGCAAATAATCCAGCCCCACATCAAAGCAACAAGTAGGAGCAATCTGAAAACTGCACAGGTTTCAGTAATGGAAGACAGCAAGGAACAAGCAAGGTCTTACTGCCAAACAGCGAGGAAAATTAATGAGGCTTTCAAACGCCCAACTGGCAGTGTTAGTGCGTTAAAAGAATGTAAAAGAGGGGAAAGGACCATCTGCCTGCCAACTATGAGTACTCTCTGGCTGGTGCTAAAAACCCCACTGACTGCTGGGCTTGAAATTCAGGTATTAAAGTTTAAGGGATGTGTTCAAGACTTTTATGAAATTAATGTGATTTACACCAAAAGACACAGCCAGGGATGCTCTTTATCATCTCTTACTTTTACCAGTATTTTTCCTCTAAACGGATTCTCTGGATCTTTGGCCACCAGTAAAATTTTAGGCTTCCAAAAAGGGTTCCTTGTAATTTTCAATGAATCATAAAATACATGAAACAGGGATTGATGTATAATTCCTGATTGCTGCTTGGTCGTTGAGCTGAAATAAAAGAAAATGGTACGCTAATCATCAAACTGAATGATGGCAAGGAGAGTCTAAAAAGCAGTATTTTCCTTTGAAACCCTCTTGGTTTATGTCCAGATTCGGATCTGACACAGCCAAAAGGAACGGCTCCTCCAGGATTTGGTGGTAGATGAGCCTATTTTAAAGATAAGGCACCACTGGACATAGTAGTGATTAGCATTTGGTTTCTGAAGGTTTTACAATAGCACCTACAAGTGACATTACCCCTAACCCACAGCTGGCAAGACTGAAGTATCTCACTCCATCTTCACCATATATCCCACATGCACACCCCCATACACAGTTTGGGGAAAGCAATCTGTACCTCTCATGCACAAGCCTCCATTCAGAAGCTGTCCTGACTTATCCTGACAAGCAAAATCCCTTTCCTAGGGCTACCACATGAACAGGTGCTAACACGCACATTACAAAAAAGGGTTAGTGGCTTCCCACTGTGTGGATTCATCTTGCTCCAAGACTGGGGTGCCACATTTTCAAAGGTATCCAGAACTACAGTTTTATTCAGAGCACATAAGATGCACAAGTGGCTTTATCAAAGGACATGCTGCAGTTTGAGCTGAGCATTAATTAGTGGCACCAGAAGATGTACATCTCCAGACTGAAACTTGAAGCACCATAAACAGCAATTGATAAGACTGAAGCTTACACTGATCATTGATGACTGACACAACATGTGTAACAACACAGCTATCTACAAATATTGGAAAAGCGTAAATATCTAAAAAGAGTCAGGAGAAGGGGAAGGAAATTAAGGAAAGTTTAGGCTGGCTGTTAGAGTTCACTACTGGTGAATGGTGGGCTTTCCCAAGGGAAGCAATAGATGCTTAGTTATTTAAAGCCAAAAGGAGAAAATGTGTTGTAGGGAACAACCCCACATTAGCAAGGAGTGAAAAGGATAGTCTGTCAGCCCTTTTCCAATTCTAATTATTTTATGATTTACTAGTAATTCTTCTTCGGGTCAAAAGGCCAAATTACCCCCACCACTCTGCTTACTAGTCTTCATAAACATACACTATACAACAGGCAGAGAGCACGAGTTCTCCCTGTACAATATGCTGTATCCGTCACCTTGCAATTACTGAAACAGTGTGCAGCAAAGCCATTTCACTGCAGAGATTTTACTTTCCAAATGATGGTCAGGGTCACTTTAACTAAAACTTGTTCTTGCACTTCACAAAACAGAGCAGTTGCACCATGCTTCTTTAAGTGTGCCTGGAAGCTACACCTGGATGAAGAAAACAGGTTGTGATTAAGATCTACTGAGATACCTGAAGCAATTCAGGGCTCTGTCTACAAAAACTGCATTCCTAGCAGCTGTAATACACTTTCAGTTCAGGCTCCAAACTTCAAGACACCTTGCGTCAGCCATAGTCTAGGTGGACTACGAGACCCTCACACATCTCATACTGCTTCTGGAAGAAGACATGAGACAAACAAAAGACAAAGTGAGCAGTTTTATGTTCAGACAGGACATGTGCTAAGAGTTGGAAGAAGCCAGTTATTGTAGGTGGGCTACAACGAGAAGCATTTGTAAAAGGGCATTTTCCCAGTTGCGGCAAACAAAGAAACTTGTCATTCTAGAATTAAAAGCCTAGGTGCATTGTCAGAGATGAAGGAAAAAAGGGCAGGGAAAAGGAACAAAAGGAAGAAGTTTTGCAAGGATTCAACTGTCAGCCATGAATTGCCCATGTTCAAAGGGTGACTCTGGGATTCAGAAGAGAAGCCAAGCACGGGGAGGAAAGGAGCAGAGAATGCACCAGGGCATTTTTTATTCTCTCTGGTTTTCTGACTCCTATTCTGCCTGAAAGGACAGAGTTAATGGGTTAGAAATCCTCTGAAAATCCTAATTTCTTTTATCTGCCACACATCCCTAGAGAGATAAATTGTCCAGAATGAGCCGAGATCTAGAAGTACAAGGATACAGAACTGGAAAAGACCACAGGAGCAATCAAGTTTTACCCCCTGCCTATGTATGGTGGTGGTTACAAGCATAAAATTAAAATGCCTGTGCTAACTCATTCCTAGCTTAGCCAGGCCAGAGGTGAGGCCTGCTAACTAGGAAGAGCTGTGGGGCACGCAAAAGCACCAAATATTTGCCTGCTGAATGACTAATCGTGCCCTCACCCTCAGTAAAGTGTTCTAGCGGCATGAAGAGACACATTCTTGGCTTCATAAACAGCTACTGTTAGCACTGGGTTGAAAATGTCATTGAAAGTCTGTGTATTTCATCCCAAGGTTGGAGCGGCTGAAAACTCCTTGTTCCCTTACCACCCCAACCAGCCCGTCAGACAGATGGGGAGGTTTCCTGGTGAAACACAAACAGCTGTAATCACTGGATTAGGTACGGTTATGAGGATGAAAGCAAAGGACAACATCCAAGCACTGCAGCCTGCAGGGACTGGGCAGAGGGAGGGAAGGGAGCTGCCAGCATCTCTTGTGGGGCTGGGGAGAGCCCTGCCCCACCGGGAAGGCAGCAGCCCGGCCGGCGGCAGGCAGGAGCTTGCCCATTTCTGACAATGCGGATGGGAATCAGGAAAGGAACAGAGGTTACAGGGCAAACAGCATGAGAAAGGTTGGAGCTCAGCCCATTTCCAGCCAAAAGAGCCACATAATTTACCAGTCTGTAAGAGAAGCAATTTGACTGAAGTTTGTTCTTGCCTTTGGGGGGATTTCTGACAGAGAAACAGAAGAGACCTGCCCTCTTGCATTCAGCAGAGTAGATCCATGACCTCTAAGGACAACCTAAAACAGCAGCGCTTCCCTGCATCAGGAACCCATGAACTCCAGGCTGCAAAACACTGTCTTCATCCCTCTTGCCAAAGAGTACAGCCAAGGCCAAAACGCTGTTTCTGAGAAGCAGAATTATCCTTTGCAGGCTGGTGTTAATAAACAGCAACACCCTAGAGGTCCTTCTCTCTCCAGCAGGTATAACACCCCTAGCAGAAGAGGACAAGCACAGGGATCTGTTGTTACATGAGTCCTTCGTGATGGGAACAGGATGCCAACCAAGCGCGCTCTAGATTTTTTACTATAACTCCCTGTCAGACTGCCAAAGGTATTAAATAACAAATCTGCTTATTTTCAACCATGACCACAGTTCAGTGCAGCCAAGTGAAAACAGTCTGTTGCAGGTGGACAGCATATAAAGCACTACACCCAGCCCCTGGAGAGGGCACCCTGCCCTTAACGACGTGTATTCCAGCTGTACTGCAACAGATGTACAGTTCCCATTCAGCTTAAAAAAATACTGTCTTTGGTAGACTCACTAGTTTAAAGGTAAAACACGCTATTGGCTCTAACTTCAGTCATACAACATTGATATATTCCTCCTTCTGTTAAAATACACTCTTGGTAGCTACCCATGGCTGATGCAGTAGTGAAAACCAACCTGCTTCTACAGACCACAAGTCATACTAAACGAGCAGAACTGTGAACTGGGCATGGCAGTAGGAGTGAAATGCAAAAACTTCTGAAACAGAAAAGATATGCACAATACTCAAGAATGCTTGGTTCCAATTAGAAGAGAGGACAAGTATCTTTAAATGACAGTCTGATCCAAAGCTGATGGAAGGAATTTTAAGACACCCTACCCCTTTTACTTCAGTGATCTTTGGATCAGGTCCATAGCAGGAGGCTCGTAGCCAATTTATAGCCTTTAAATTCAGGAGATTCAGGAGAAACAACTACAGTAATTTCTTGAGTAACTTTTAGAGGAGCAGTTCTAAAGAGACAATTTACTCTCAGCATTTCAGTCCACATGAAAGCTGGTGCCAACTCATCAAGCTGACGAGAACTTCAATGGCAGTTGGACCCTTGCAATGTGCACTTGTAGAGGACAGAATGGAGAGCATCTTCATTTGCAGCCCACTTCAAAGTCAAGATAGCTAGGGTATCACAGGAACATGGACCAATGACAGGAGAGCCTTGGCAAGTCTTTTGTAATCTCTTAGTCCTGAAAGGAAGCTCAACAATGTGCGAGCCTTAATGCACCGGAGAGGTCTGGCTTTCACTTTGAATGCTGAGTTTTGGAGGATCACAGCCAACAGCAGCCACAGAGTCAGCAGCTTGTTTCCAGTTTGTGAACTCCATACGCAAGCAGGATTTCCACTCCGGGAAAGGAAGGGGTGAAGGGAAATAATTCAAGTGATCATGCCTTTGGGGTCTATGTTTTTTCCAATTTCTTTTTTTTCTGCCAGGCTGGCACATGTCACCAGGAGCAAAGCCAACACTAGACACACAGTCTGTCAAGTGACTCACCACTGATCACTGCTTGTTACTGGGAGCACAGGTGTGGAGGAATCTAAGAACGGGAAATGCAAACTTCTTGCATCAAAGGAAATAATGGTGGCTAATGCCAGCTGTTCTGCAAGTAATTTAGGGAATGAAGTGGAAGAGTTAGCAGCAGCTAACTGGTGGGAACCTAGCTTTTCTGCAAGCACTGCTCCAGCAGGGTGGGTTTCAGAAATAATGCTGCCGGTTTGAACAAGAACATCTTGTTTTTAATAGCACACATCTGTGCTTTCTGTTGTTTTGATGAAAGAAAGGGTCATTTCAAACAGAAATCACCAAATGGGAGCTGTGCTTCAGACTGATTTTTTCCTATGCACACCACTAATATGTAGAGATGGGAAAGCATTTAAAATATATAGCACTTCTCAGGCAATCCTTTAAAACAATCTCTGATTAATTGTCACAACTCCAGAAAATGCTGTCTTTTTTGTTTTCTTATGCATTACTACTTCAACAGAGAAACCTGATACTGACTTCCCATTGTTTGCCCAAGGCAATGAATGAGCTGCTGGTAGGGATGAGTTTAGAAGTTAAAACTTACCAATTCCCAGGTTTGTATTTAAGCAATCAGAGCACATGTCTCTCTCTCTCAGACAATTCATGTCCCCTTCTAACTGTTAACACAGACCAAAGCAAGTGACATTTATACAGGATTACTCCAAGCAATATTAACACTTGCAATTCTGTAGCTGGCCCAGACTAAGTGTTCCCAGAGCTTTACAAATCCCGGTGACCACAGCCTCACAGCATCTCTGTGAAGTACTGTTTGCTTTGTAAAGGGGCTGAATAATGAAGCATGGAGTGTTTATGGGATGTGCTCATATTCACACAGTAAGCCTGTAACAGGACTTGATATGCTATCCATGGATGCCAGGTCACTCCCAGATGTTTCAGGAATGCTCCAAGTCTTCATTCAGCTCAAGAGCCCATTCTGCCCTTCCTTCAATTCAATTTTCAGCCAGACATATTCTCCATAAGAGGCACAGAAAAGATGTAAGAAGACCCTGTCCAGTGATCTTGAACAATCTCATCAAGGCTAGACATCCATACACAGAAATTTGGTAGGGTGAAGGGACCAGTCACAAAAGACTCTGTTGTTTTGGTTCTCTAAACAAATTTTTGGGCTGTGTGCAGTGTAACATGCATATCATTTAACCTTTTAACATTGTTAGTTGTAGGTGCCAATAAACTCAATAAGGGAACATTTGAAATCAGTCTCACCTAACTGTAAAATCAATGCTACCTGTCACAGCACAGTAAAACACTAAGGCTCTGGCTGTACTGTATGGTTTCGACTCCTAGCTACACAAAAACACACACAATGCTCTCTAAGATACTGCAGTCCTGCTAAAACAATTTTCATTAAATGCCTCAAAGAGCTAAAGAGATTGTTATCTGTAAACAAAGAGATAGCATTTAAACCACAAGGCACTTGGATTCAGATGGATTCCCACTGCTATTTGTGTAACAGAGACAGGTAGAGGTTCCACGAGTGGCACAGCACAAGATGCTGTCCACAGAGTAACTTCCCATCCCAAAAGAACTTTCGATCTCAATGACAAAACACATTACACATACTCCTGTACTCATTCCCAGTGGAAAGCTGAGGCAGAGAGCACTCATCAGACATCCTCTTGGAGCTGGTTTAAACTTCCTGTCCCTGCACCATTTGACCTCGGCATGAATTAGAACTTCCTGCAAAAAGGAAATTATTGCCCAATAATCCAGGATGTAAAACTAAATTCTAATAGGTATTTCCTGTTAACTCCCTGAGCAGATACTGTATTACACAGTCAGAACATCTTCTTGTGGTTAAGAGGCTTACACTAAACCACATAAAGGCACTCTTTTGTTATCATTCCATCACAGGCAGGAGATCCAACCACTGCACAGGTAGGCATACCTGCTCTAGTTGACAAGGCACAGGCTGTATTAGCACTACCAACATCCTAGGAACTTACTTGGGTGGTTGATGCCTTTGCTTTTAAAATAAAACCCTCAGAGCCATGAAGGAACAGACCCCTGAGTTTTCAGAGCTAAAGTACGTAGAGAAATAAAACTCTAAACCTGTTAGCTGCTAGATGTTTTTGTTTAAGCGACATATTCATTCCTTCACAGTCCATTATCTGACCAGGTTCAGCTACATCTAATAGCTCCAGTGAGGAAAAAAAGAAAACCGCCACTGTAAGAGGAAAGGATTTTTGTAAGTCAGTATGTGTGTGAGCAGGGATGGTTTTATGAATTCAATCCGTCCAAAGACAAGCAGGAGCAAAGAGCTGTCCTCGTTAACATGGTATCACACAGCATCCAGTTGCCGCTCTCAGCTCTGACATTCCCAAGTCTCCTCCAAATGCCACCTCCGTTGTCCACAATCCTGATGCAAAGCCAGAAGGAAGTGCAGCACGTGTGGCATGCCGCACTCTAGCAGCAGAACAGATGTTTTGGCTGCTGACTCCGCAGCAAACCCTTTCTTTTCATTAAGGATCTGTCCAAACTGTTTCACTGACAGACATAGTCTTCTGCTGAGACTCAAGACAGCCACTCACAAGCCTTGTTTACCTGCATCCTTAACTGGGGTTCTCATTTGGCTATGGCCTCTCACCTCTCTTTCCCACATAAGAAACTCCAGCTCTAGGAGAAGTGCTTTAAACTCCAGCTAATTAACTCAGCAGGAGAAAGACAGAGCTCAAAATCTACCCTCCCCTACCAGAAAGTCCTTACACTGCAGTTAGGAAACATGATGTTGCTGACAACTCTCGAACACTCCTCCCACAGGAAATATATTTCTCCAATAACTTCTGGGGAATTACTGCTATACGGTCTCAACGTAAAAAATCCTGGGAAACAATGACTCCCACATATACACACACCTTCCCAGAGGCAAGTGCAGGAACACTAAGGACATGCACGTGGCTTTACTATTGTACTTGTTCAGATGGAGCTTCCAACCTCCTAAATGAGTTGTGCAATGAAGACAAGGATATGCATCTGTGACTGAATTGTTCTGCTCTGGCATAGCAAGGCCAGGCAGCAGGACACCTGTACTCCTCTCTCGGCTCTGCCACCGACTGCACAACCCAGCCCTCGGTCACTAAACACCAGCGGCCAAATCTGAAACGAGGTGCCTTGCTGGAGAGGCATGGCTCTGAGATCCCCAGTGTCTTTAACTCTCCATGACTTCCAGCTGCTTTGAGCTTTCAGGACCAGAAAAGCACAACCAGGCATCCAAAAATGGAGGCTGCACCTCCTCAGCCTCTATGAAAAGCCACGTCCTCTTCTGTTCTACACAAGTGGCATACAACCCTACTAGCCTTAGTACAGCTATGCCTATTAATACAACATGGGGATGTTACATATTGTCCCTAATCTCTCTCTGTTTCACTTTATCCTCCTCTAAAATGGAAATAAATAATACCCACACAGCATGGCAAAGCACTTTGTAATCCTCAAATGAAGGGTTCTGTAGGTGTGAAGTATTCATAAGATGTATTTATTTTCAAACGCAAAAAAGCTTGCTGCTGTGTTCCCTGGCTGTATTTAGCAGACCTCTCCGCTGTGCAGATCTGAAGCAGACATCAGGGAAAGGAATGCTGTGATAATCAACTACAAATCCCGCAATCTATTTGTTCTACTAATTAAAGGAATATTTACTCAGGAAGCAGGTTTACACTAGATGAATAGTTTCTAAGAACAAATATGATTTAATTATGTGTAGATGCAAGAAGTATACTACATATTAAGTAGATTAATTTATGCTCACTAAAAATACAGGCAAAATTGGTGCTTGGCTATTAATTTTCTATGCTGAAGAAAAGAAAGGGTAAGAAAGGGTTCACACAGTTGTCTGCTTTAGAAGCTTATTTAAAAGTGATCCGCATTTTTCTTCAGAAAGAACCAGAATAAGTTCTTTGCATAAGACAACTTCATTTATTCACCGCACTGTATAAATAAATTGTCTTCTAGACTAAAATAATAAATTTTATGGAATTAAATAAGAGAGCAAGAAAGAAGTAAAGCATGTTGAGGAAAAATAAAGCCAGTTTTTAAGTGATGTGCGAGTGAGGATGAACAGGTTAAGGAAGTGCCACATGGCATAGTTACAAAGAGAGTCCTTACAGGGGCCAAGGCAGAGCAGGCCAGTGCTGAAGAGTGATGATACATGAACTCGCAGCATATTCATCCCCTCCTTTCCCATGTTCTGTAGTGAACACCAGACATGGTGTCGCTATAGCAAAGCAAGAGGCATCATCAGTTGTGTGGAAGAGTCTCTCTGCCAACAGATACCTTCTTTAATAAACCAGACAGACTCCCAGCCTCCAGAAGGTGACAAACACTTGAGCAGAAGAGTAAAGAGAAGGTCTTGGTGGGGCTTCAAACAGCAAGATGGCAACTTCGAACGGAACTAAGAGTGTATTGCTTTAGTTATTGAAAGAGCTGATAGAGAAAAGCAACACAATATTTTGGTATCAAACAAATTTGTCAGAATTCTTCATTTATGACATTGTGGATAAAAAAAAATAATTATTTTTTAACAGTTACCATAAGTATTTATAAGATATTCATCAACAGCATTTGGCCTTGCTTTATAGGAAAAAATAATTTCCCAGAACGTGTGGGGACTATTCCAAGGCCCTTCTGCTTCAACATAAAGAATTCATCATATTTCTGCTGTCAAACAAGAAAAAGCGACTGTGACTGCAGGACTCTCATTCACTGCCTCCCTCTATGAGCTTAGACAAGTGACTCAACTTCTATTTGCCTCAGCTTCTTCCCTATAAAAAGGAAATTTGCTCACTTAGGCATCATAAAGGACAATGCAATGGGTTTGATATATGACAGCTGGATAAGGCACAAAATAACACAACTTTTTTGTAAATTCTTCCTGTCCTCTACATGTACTACTAATTATAGTGGAGTAAGACAGTTCTCATTGATTCTTGTCTTTCTTCTTACTGCTGTCTTTCATTTTCTGCACAAGCTTCCCCTCTCTTCAATAGCCTCGAAAAACAAGAAGAATTTACTGGTGTCCCACCACATTTCAATGTGCTGTTACGAACCAGAAAGTTGGCTTCTCCTGCTTGCTCCTGTGTTTGCAAGTATGTAGAAGACTTCCAGTCTTAAAGACATAGACATTAGCCTACAAGTAAAGTTTTAGGGAGCCTTGCTGAAATGGAATATAGCTTGTCTTGTGTGTGAAAATTCAGAGATTAATATATTTTAAGCACATCTCCAGTTCCTACCGAGGTTTAGCTACTGCTGAGTTCAGCTGAGCCTGTGTTCAGCTGAATGGTGGAGGTATAGTTGATGCTGTCTGAGGTCAGGGAACAGACTAGATGATGCGTCAAGATCTGGTCTACGAAAGTCTGGCCTCCGATATATTAAACTAGTGTCTGACTGTTTATCAGATGCAGCTCAATATTTCATTACAATGTTTAAATCTCTGCCCTTAAAAAAATACCAACCAGAAATTCAGAAGGATATGGAAGAAAGGAAACACAACCTTTGAAACCCTCTGTGAAACAAGAGAGCCCAGCAAAATACAAAGAGCTTTGTAGCATTTTGGAAATTAATAGCAGCCCATTTTTATCAAATAAATGCTGTTGTAGCTGAAACAACACAGATTGCAGACACATTTGTAGCTTTCTGTCTTACAGAGAAGCCAAAGTTTTCGGGGAAAGATCTTCCTACATCAATCTGCTTTGAAGTGCTTTCTACAATCATGATAATCTGTTCCAGAAACTGGTCATAATAGAAAACACCATTTCAAAGCAGTCTACAAAGCACATTTCTAAAAACGTTTTCAGTTGCACCTCAATTGCAAATATGCCACTGAGCCACTTATTTTTTCATCGGGGAGGGTTGGCTGTGATAAGCACGCATTTTTCCTGATCTCCTGCCTTTTAATCACGTCTATCAAGTCACTGTAACTGACAGACATGTTAGCTCTGCTATTCAAAACAAATAAGAGATGCCTAAATTATACTGCTGCATTTTAAAGAGATACTGTCAGGTTGAAAACCTGGGGCCAACTCATGCAGCCATGGCTCAGGTACTACGCCAATTTCAAAAGCAAATAGTCCTTGGACAAGAACTGCAAGACGTGTAGTTTGGGGAGTTTTTAAATGAAAAATCCAATTTTAACTTACATAAATGGAACCTTTGCTACTGATGTCCCTTAGTGCAGGATCAGGCCCTTATCTCTTCTACAAATATCTTAGATCACTAGAACTGCAGACATCGTATTATTTCCAATTCTTTATACTATTAATTTAAAGCCCTGATTCTACCAGGTAGAAATCTGCCATGTAAATAATCCCACTGGCTCAGGTCCTTGTGATAACTTCACTGAAGCACTTCAGTAGTTCATTTGGTCTATTTGAAAAGAAAAGTCTTAACCCAAATAAAAACTTCAGAGGTTTTCCTTCCTTCCACAACTGAATCAGCTTGGAAAAGGAAAAAAAAAGCAAACCTCATCATTTTACTTCTGTTTCTAATCAATTACTTCTGCATCTCATGTCAAACATTTGGGAAGCTTAAAATTCAACAGAAATAGAGATCTTGTTGTGTTGGGTTCTGTTTTAATTAGAACTGGAAATTCTTCGCTTGGCGCTGGGTTTTGCAACAGCAGACCTAATTTTGGAGGGTGCTTCTGGACCAACACCATGCCTATGAAATCCTTTCCCATAGGTACAAACTTGTCTTTGAGGTTTTGGGCTCATACTACTAGTCCTCAGTCAAGCACAACCACAGCTCTTCAATGAGGCTGCACTAGTGTATCTGTGAGCAGAACGGGGCTCTTGCACTTTTCACGGACGTCCAAGTCCTTTGAGACCTTTGTAAATGGATAGCAGCGTAGGCTGCCAGGAAACAAAGAGTTTTCATTAAACGATAACATCTTTCCAAACTAAAAACAGAAATTGTACTACTTATGGGAAGGTTCTAGTCCTCTCAGACCGCAAGATCACAGTTAAGGTTAGTGCAGCCCAGCAGTACACTAATATAACTTTTTGGAAATAGTTTAAGAGTGTTTGCCTTGTGTCAGCAATCAGGAACTCAGGCCAGTAAATTCTCATCCACAGGTCATTCCACTGAAATGAGTAACACTTCATGCATTTGTACAGATTGAAAAGTGAGGGGTTTATTCTGCAGGTTCAGATCTCACACTTGCAAGAACGGAATGGCTTCCTCGCAAGAAATTCAACCTGAACTCTGCCCTCAGTTAGTTTAAAGTGTCTCTTTTCTCTTTGCCTCCATCGCAGTGCTCCTGAGTGAAAGAGAGTCTGGTTATGCCCAGGCAAAGTACAGACGGATGTTCTGACATTTCCCTGCAGAGAGCTCCTCTGATACAACGCTGCTCTGGTTTACAAGCAGTGCTGCTGCTGCTGCTGCAGTCCCTACCCACCTCCCAGCCATCTTCCTCCGCCACTAAAAACCCGCTGTTGCCTTTTGCCACTACAGCTACTCCAGTTCTTCACCAGGCATGTATCACATCAGGCTCCACATACCAAGAGCTTCCTATACCACTATTCCTGTTTTCTGTCTTCTAACTGTATAATCCTTAGACAGTGTTCAAAGAGCCATCAAGCAATAAGGATTGAAAAAACACAGAAGAATCCAGTATCATACAGAAATATCACAGGGAAATTAAAAGATTAGTTGATTGCAGTTCACAAGTTATTTCCACAGCAAGAAAATGTGATGCTCCAGAGGAGAGCATTACAGGACCAAGAACCTAGCAACTGAGAAACTAGGAGGCAACATAATCACAAGGGCTGCTGAATTTTAAACACTCAACCAGGAACTGCAGGATGTTCTCTTCCTTCAGGAATACTTAAAATTGGATGCTTGTTTAGAACACTTGACCAGCTTGAACATGAATCAGCTCAGGGAAGTTCTGTGCCTTTAGGGAAGACAGATAAAATGACTGAAAGCACCTTTCTAGAGTTCATTGTCCATCACTGTGGGAGGAGGGACTAGATGAGGAAGAATCCCAGGAATCAAAAGTAAAATGTAAACTAAAGGGTGAAATGCTGAAAACCTGGTTCATGTGTTGTCTCACGAGTCATTGTTCTTCATTTGAGTAAAGACCAAGTGACTGTAGAAAAGATTGCTTCCCTAAAGTATGTAATCTGCAAATCTGCCAATGAGTTTTCAATGAAAAATTAAATTTAGGTTTGTCAGCCTTGATACACTTCATCTTTATGAAACTAGGAATGAAATATAACATTGGGAGTAATCTTATCCAGTGGTCTCAACTAATTTAGCATTTTGGATGCCTTAGCTTATGAACTTTACAGAGAGGTTCTTGGCAAAAAGAGATGGCATTGTAACTTCAACCTTCTTAAAATTAACTCACACCAGCTATTCTCAGCAGAACTATCATTATCTGCGAAACTGTGCTCAAATGAAGAATCAATAAATAAATATGAAGAAGAAATTTAGGGAAAAAATGAAGTGCTGTTAGCATTCCAGGAGTATAATAAACTCATAATTCTCTGAGGCAAAGCAGTGAAGCCTGGATTTGCAAAGCAACCACAGACAAGGAGGTGTGCAAAGCTCATTCCAAATATAAGCTGGTTTAATATTTCAAAGACCCATTAGAGAGAACACATAGCATTAGCAATATCATGGTTTGTATTCCTGATGTACAGTGCTAGACAAATACAGAAGGTATCTAGTAAATTACTCTCTCGGGAACAACTTCTGTTGGTTAAGGGGGGAAACATTAAATTTTAAAGATGTTAACCACTTGCTTTTGTTTTAATTCAATCTATATAGATGCATGTCCAGTGTGCATATAGAGATATAAAATACGGGAATGATGCCTAGCATCTTCAAAATGCTGGGACCAATTGTGCACATGTGATCAGGGTACTTTTTTTCTCAAATTGTAATCACACTAATTTGAACTGAACTGCTTAGGTGAGTAAAGGATTTGCACGATGGAGTTACCTACTGGCAATGTTTAGCAAGGACATAAATGCATAGTCTTGTAAGGCACAAGTATAGGGCTCTGATGCAGGAAAGCAATGAAATGAAACATTTCATTCATAGGATGTAACTACATATTTAGAATTAAGTATGTGAATAAGTGTTTTCAGGGGCTGTAACCTTGCCTCTGCCACTAATGCACTCTATGACCTTGAGTAAGTCATGTAAGATCAGACTTTTCACAGACACCAAAGGCTAATTTGTACTGATTTCATTCCCTGGCAATCCTACTTGGCACCTATCTGCATCGTTGTGTTTCATGATATCTTTAACAGATGAGCATAAAATTCTCTGGGCCATAGTCCTTTTATGCCTCAGTTTCTCTCCCTGATGATTATTCCTTCTGACAGCTGAGCATGGTTGTCAAAACAGAAATAAGGGTAAGTTGTACTACTATATCACTTGGTTATCCTCAAAAAGCAGGAACTGTGGAATTCTTCGTCATTTGTATTATGTGTTACTTAACATCATCCTTCATCAGTACTGGAAAAGCGCACAGCTACAATGCATAGCCCTATTTCACTCATGTTGAATAAAGTATGTATCTTCATCCTACCACAAGCCACTAATGATATTCTTTCCCCTGTTGACTTATATTTTAAGTAGGTGGTTACTAGGTGCAATTATAACAAAAAGCTAAGCTCTCTTAGACTCAGGAGCACCTTGGATACAGGCAGAAACTGAGTCTCAGCCTTGTATTTTTAATGAAAATGCCCTTCGTATGTGGAGTGGACCCCAAAAAGGTCAGAGAGTGAAATATTAAGTGATTTATAAATGCAGAGTGAATGCCCTGTCCAAACCATGTGTTTGAAAATCTCCTCCTGGCAGACAATCATTTTCAATCAGGAAGAGAGAGCAGAGAAAGGAACGTGAGGCAGGGCAGGAGGATCTGTAATCACTCTAACAAACTTTTGAGACTTAGCCAATTTTTCCTTCCCTGCATTATATACACAGGCTCCAAAAAGCATCTCTTTCTACATTCTTGAATTTACTATATTGTCCTGTCAAACTGAGTTATCCAGAGTGAACTTCCTACTCTTTTCTTTCTTGTCTTCTTTCCTCCCGCCCCCCTAGTCTTTGATCTCTAGTAAATCGGCATTGTAGGAGATAAATAAGCAACCTTAGCTGAAACAGCCAGCTAAACAACTTCCACGTGGCCAGGCAACACAGCAAAGCAATTAAACCTGCCCAACAGGCCATCCGTAGCCAGCATCCTCTTCCCTTAAGCGGCTGGCCCCAAAGTATTCCCAGATTTGGCTCCTAATCATACTTCTGAGTTGTGCAGACGGTCCCAGCACCCACTCAAAACCTCTTTGAAGTTACTACGAATCTACACAGTCAGGTAAGCTCGCTGGCCCCGATTCTGTTGCAAGAATGAGGACGTGGCCGAGGTCTCAGCAGAGTCTGTTTCCTGCCCCTCAAGAAGACAGGCAGGTTCTCCTCCTTTTTGACGTAACTAGTCGTAACTGTCACAGCCATATTTTGGAAACACCAATATTTGATCTCTGAGTCAGGACACTTTCATGCCACATAAGAAATTTTCATTCTGTTATCCTTTCAAATAAAGTTAAAGCTATTTTCTCATTTTTACTCTACATCAGTAACCTGCACAAGGTTTGCACTTGAAATTAAAAATACTACTTTTAGAATGACAAACACTGAAGACAGGACATTCGTTACCACTTAAAAAAGCCCTCTCTCTCTATGGAGGAGCATAACTCATTCACTGATACATGCACCCACATTTTCTTCAGGGAGTTTCGCAAATTCACATGCACTCCCAGCACTAAATCTTGTATTTCAACCGAGGCATTAGCTATAAAAGATGTGTAAAATCTTATGTAGTCAGACAGAAGCTCTTCCCTATTGGCTACATAATAAGCATCTTAGGTGGCTCCAGGGTATAAAATTATTCCAAAAGGGGTGTGGAAAAAATTACACTGCATAAATTGATTCCAGATCCACCTGTTCCAGGTGCCAGCAAACATATTTTGTTAAAGCCATCTGCTTGTCTGAAAAGCTAACAGTTTTTGAAGACTGTGGCACAAGCAATCTGCAAAATATACAAACTTCAGAAGCCACAAACCCTTAAACTGCAAATGGCTTATAGATCATCTACGCAGAACTAAGCCTGGCTGTTCTGCAGGACTGCAGACAGCACCTCTGCTTAACATCTGAGCATATCCTCCACATCACAGAGGGTTCAAGGCTACTGGAGGATCCGTTTGGCATCACCAGATCCTCACATGTTATTCCCAATTACAGAGGCTGCCTCATGGGTTTGAAGTTATGATTAAGCTTTTGAGTGCAGAACAACATTTGGCAGAGATAAAACTGATGACTATGGTTCTCCTCTGCAGGTTGCTATGTCCCAGCCGGTCACGTGTTGCTGCACAATGGATAAAGTCAAGCCTTTGAAACTGGCACGCTGCAATTTATTTGGCTTCCAGCAACAGCCTAATAGGGAGTACGTTATATATTGAGACTGGCAAGCCCATAAGCATTTAGTCTGCTCAACAAAGCAGGTGACCCACAGGGTCAGACACTGCTATGGTTTGTGTTTATCAGGGTCTGATCATGTAGGGTGCTGTTTCCCGGAGACGCGTTAACAAGAACGAAGAACATGTAGCACCTTGTAAGATCAAGCTCCTTCACAGCAGCTTCTGGGAAGAAAATATCCTCTGTTCCCTCCACAAATGACCCCTAACTGAAAAACAATGAAATCACACAGATTATTTATAAACTCCCAAAGTGTTCACAATTGATTTGCGGATTAAGACTAGTAACCAGCATGTTTACTTACGATCTCATCTAAAGCTCACTAAAAAGTAAATAAAGACACACCAGTCCTTAATAGTGCTTTGGTATATGCTTAATTATAAGCACATGAATAGCCCTGTCACCAATTCAGAGTCATACTCTGTAACTTGGTAACTTCCTTCACATGCAAATTACCTCCCAGACTTATTACATGTGGAAACAAAACAAATCCATTTGGTTTGGTTTGTAGATACATATTTGATAACAGTAATACTTCTAGAGTATCACTACTCATACACTCATCGTCAGAAAATCACTTTGAGTGGACCTTAAAAATTTGTGCTTTACGTGAGTGCCAAAGCAGAGGTAACTTCGGGAGTCGCAGCACTGTAGTCAAGGAGACCTTGCATACTGGAAGTTACAGTTGTGCTCTCAGAGCTCTGCTGCACTTTGCTCAGATGGTTTGAGCCTGAGGTAGGGAATAACTGCTGCCATGCAGTGGTTTTTTGGACAACCATGAGAACAGGGATGAAATAAACACTGAGGCTAACTACGCTCAAAGAATAATCTCTAGAAAGCAAGGCACTGTCCACACAAGTTGCAGGTTTAAATACTTGGCGAAGTCTTGCACCTTATATTCAGACAGCTCCCGTTGAAAGCAATGAAAACTGCCACCATGGACAGAGATGGGATGAGTCCTGGTACTGGGCATGCTGGAGGAGTCAGCAGCTCACAGTGTAAAATGAAGAGAAACAATCCCTACAGTAAGACTAGCTGACATACTCCCTTCAGTGAGTTGGTTTTTTCCTCCTTAAAAAAAGAAAACAAAAGGCAACAGAACCATAACAAAGAACCATTGACTTGATCCTCAAAGTCAACGCCACTCGGATTTGGACATCGCCTGTTTAAGCTTCAGCAGGGATAGCACTGTAATACTCCACACTTTGCCTCCTGGACTAAATCACAAGGATTCAACCTAAAATAGTGGCAATTCACCTTTAGAGTATTCAGCCTGTAAAAGGTAAGTCCATCACTTAAGACCAACTTTGCAATCTCAGCATGACGGGATACTACGTATCTGCTGCACAAGAAACACCAACGAATTTCACCCCTAGAGAACCCTTCTGAATTGCCTCCACCACCATCTGCAGATGATTACATTTCCCTTTTTCAGTTTTACAGCAAAAATTATCTGTTTGGGCACGATTTGAAGTGAGGCAAATCTGCAAGTGAGTTGCAGACTCCACACTGGACTGCACCTGAACTCTGGATCTTGGCACTGCCCCGGCAGTGGAACATCTTCACATTACTATGATTGACTCCTTAATCCTCACCACCTACCCTCTCTCTTGGGGCCGGTCCACACTTGTTGCTGCAGCTCTTGCCATGAAGGCGGTGAGCAACACTTAGGAGACCTGACAAAGCTGGAGTCCAAGTGAATGGCTTTCCTATGACAGACCCTGGGTGAAATTACCATGGCTGTCAGTAAAAAATGAACTAAGAAATCCTAATCTAATGATTCCAGGCATACAGATAAATAAAAGGTGAAAAGGCTTTTAAATGCATTCTAAAACCAATATTTTAGAAGACGGATCAATATATTTCTCTAGGCTGGAAACAAATGAGTTCTCAAAGAAAGTTAAATGTTTGGTTTTCTCTCTCTACGGAAAACAGTGATGACAATTCCTTGGAGGGCATTTATATGAACAGCAATTCAAAGCCAGGGCTTCATCATGCTCTCCCTAAAATCAGTGGAGTAAGAACAGGTTAAGGTTACTGCTGTCAACCTCTTTAATGTGAACGGCAGTAGCTTTGCAATCATACAGCATTAATTTCGAAGCTTTCACTGGTCAAATCAGCATATGGAAGTGATGCAACCACAAAGTAAAACAATGTCAGCTTTGATCCTGCATCTTTTACACAGTCAGCTAACCTCCCGGATGTCTTTACAAGGAATCACCTGAATAAGGGCTACCGGTAGGTACAGCGCACATCAGTACTCAAGGCAGAAAGGCAGCGGCGCAGCGATCGCTTTGTGGTATTGTTTGATACTGCCCCCTTTTGCCAAACAGCAAGTCAACAGCCGAGACTTCACACAAACTTTTCATGTCATGTAGTTGTTTTCAGTAAAACATACTCATGCAGAGGGTCTTATTTAACCCTAGCATGACTGCTCACATGATTATTAATCCTGACTAAAATAGAAATCCGTTGTTCAAGCCATGTTTAATATCGGAGAGTGAAAATGCTCTCCAAGAGCATTTCCTTTAACAAGCACCCATCATGTCTCAGCCCAAGTCAAATAGGACTTTTACAACTGACTACGAGCTAAGAAGCAAAGACTATGAAGTCTGGGTGTGTGTTCCCCCAAGTCAGCTGTCTGCCTGGAGAATAAATAAAGTGCAATCATACTGGACAACCAAGTTTGCCCGTTTTGTTTGGGCACTTGTTTCATCTTACTGCAAAGCAACTGAAAACCCATGGCACCACGTTTCTGTCAGGCTACAGGCATTCCTGTGGAGCCCATCCCCATGCCATCTTTTCAAGGCTATATGAACTGATCGGGGCCACCTCGTTAAAAGTCATTCCCCACACAGACCCTCATCCCTACATTTCTCTGTTCAAGCCTTTTGTCTTCTGGAGTTGTGCTTTTTCACTCGATAGAGTTTGCACATTTTCTCCTCCCTGGTTGCCCCCGTTCTTTGTGGGAAGGGAGGGAGGTCATGGAGGGCAGCCACTGCCAATTCCATCAGCCTAACAGGCTGGGGACATGAACAAAGCAAATATCTATATTCTGAATGGTGGGATCTCTCTCTCCCCCATGACTTCAGGATTAACATGTTCCTGACAGGGAAAGACAAAAACTTAACCTTTCTGAGGAAAGAAAGCAAGATAGAAAAAAAGGAGAAATTGCCTTCACTTCACTGAAAACGCAAGAGGCACAACACAAAATGCAGAGATCCCCTACCATAGCCTGCCTAGAGCAGAGTCTGCTTATCATCCAATCCAATCTGAACAGAAAAGTTTTAGTCCAAAGGGAGAAAAAATGAAAAAAGATACAGATGATTCAAGCGGCTTTTAAAAACGAAATCTCTGATAAAAAATCTGGTTAAATATCAGCAGGATTTTTCTTTTTCCCATTGCTGCCTTCTCTGCAGTTTATGACCAGTTTTCTCCCTTGGGTGCTTACAAATCACACTGATAATCAAAAGAGCACTTTTCTGTATGAGTAGCTTGTTCCAGCTACTTTCACTCCTCCTCCTTGCCTTCACTCACCCGGGATCTCTACTGATCTCAAACAGCAGTAAGAATCAAAGCCCATTATAACTTTTAGATTAGTTGGTTTCTATTTTGTTCACAGTGCAGTTGGCTTGGGGTCTCAGCCTACCACTGAACCCATCCAGAGGCAAAGACAGCTAACCTCTTGCCGCTCAGACTATAATTTAGGAAAAGAAGTATTTTCTGTAATGAGAGGGAACACTTGCACAACAAAAAATGAAACTTTACTATGACCCCAAACCGATATATCCATACTTAAATAGCTCAAGAGAAAAAAAAAATTAAAACCCAACCAAAAATAAAAACAAAAAACCACCCCAGGACCTGGCACCTACCGTGCTTGGAAACCTTTTTTAAGGACAGGAAATTATCTAAGAATCTAAACCAAGCCAACAGCGGACAGTGAACTTTCAGGACATAGCTACTCCTCTATACTTACGCTCCACCTAAAAACCCATGAACAGACAGGTTCAGTACCGACTTGGCAAGCACACCTTTTGTTTGTTTCCTCTGAGGCGTAACAGTAAGCGTGCTCCTGGGCAGCACCGGGGAGCAGATGGCAGTACTGGAAAATACAGATCTCCAACTTTTGATGTGGGTGTTGGAGCTCGATCGACAAAGGTTGTTTCTGGGAATCCTCTCGCTCCCCCCGTCCCCCGCCCCGTAAGTTTCTAACAATACACGGAGCTAAGGAGCTGCACAAGGCTCTCTGCCTCCCTCTCCCTCTCCCCTTCGCTTTTGATCTCCATCAGGACGTGAGCTGAAATTTAATGGACCACCCCTACCACAAAGACAAATTACCATCTGAAAAAAAAAAATCACTAATATCCCTCCGTCTAGGCTATCGGCTTCCCACCACTGCACCCCCTTCCTTCTCGCCACAGCCCCGCTCACCGCGTTTAGGGAGAGCTAGGAAGGGGGGGAAGAGGAAAGAAACCACCTCCTCCGCCACCTCCTAGCTAACGTCCTCTCCGGCGCTGCCGGATTGCAAAAACAGCGACAAAAAAGCCCTTTTCGCTCCACAGCCCGCGGGGGCAGGAGGACGGCGCCCCGGGAGCCGTGCACAAACACACACCCACTCCCCGCAGGGTGCCTCCCCGGGCCCTCCATCACCCCGCGGCGCTGCCCCGCGCCGAACCGCAGGGCTGCGCCGGGGGCGGCGGAGCCGCGCAGCAGCCCGGGGCTCCCCACCTCCCCGGGATCCCCATCCCAGGGCCGCCCGCTCGCCCCGGCCCCCCGCCAAGTTGGGAAGTTTGCGCGCCCCCTCCCCGCGGCCGGCCCCGCCGCCCGCCCCCCCTTGTCCGCCGCCGCGCTGCGCTTACGGGGTGGCCGCCGGGCTCCCGGTGCGGGGCTCACCGGCACATCGCGCTCCGGCTGCCGCAGGAGCGGAGGCAGCCGCGGCTCGGCGCGGCTCGGCTCGGCGCGACTCGGCTCGGCTTGGCGCGACTCGGCTCGGCTCGGCTTGGCTCGGCGGCGCTGGGCTCGGCGCGGGGCGACAGGGGAGCGGAGCGGCGGCTCTCCCCAGCCCGGCGCTCAGGGAGCGCCGCCCCGGGCCATGCGAGCGGCGGCGGGCAGCGTCCCCGCGGCGCGGCCGGAGTTGGGACCGAAGTCCTCCCCTGCGCTCCGCTGTCTCTTCCAGGCGGCTCCTATCAGCACGGCTTCAACTCTTTCCATCGGAGATCGGGGGGGAGGAGGGGGAGGAGGCGGAGGAGGAGGAGGTAGGGAAGGAGGAGGGAGCTAGGGGCTGGCAGCCCCAACTCGCACTGATGTCAACTAATATATTCAAAGTTCAACAGGGCATTTCTTTGCAGGCGAATCGCCCTCGCCGCCCTCCCCGCCGCTCGCAGCCGGTCGCCGCGGCCCGGCGGGGGTCCGTCAAAGCGCGGTGGCGCTCCGCGGCCGGGCCCCCTGCGGAGGCGGGCTGGCGGGGCTGGCCCGGGGGGTCGGGGACAGGGGGATGGCACACTTTTCGGGCGGGCAGGTTCAAGCCGCAGGCGTGGGGAGGGCTGAGGGTGAAGGAGAGGCACCAGCCGAGAGCGCGTGTAAGCGCCAGCGGCGGAGCGATGTTTGTAGTTAAATCCATCCCCTTCCCTCCCTGCTGGAAGGGGCAGGGCCGGCAGCATTGCCGTGGCTGGGATGGGAGCGGGGCGCAGGGAAGTCGCCGGGCTGGGGCTTGGAGTCGCGCCGCGGGCCCTCCAGCCGGGCTCCGGGCTGCAGGGCTGCCGTGCGGAGCCCGCGGCAGCGGCCGACCGGAGACGCCGCCCGGCAGCGCTCGGCGCAGCACCGGGCCGAGCGCGGTCCCCCCGCCCGCGGCTGCTCCCCTCACCCGGGGACCGGGCTGAGGCTGCGTCTCCCCGTCGCGATGTCCCCCTGCTCGCCGGGGACGAACGAGGTGGAAACGAACCAGGGGAGGGAAGCGGCAAAGTTTTCTCACGCCGAAGCGGAGACGGCGGCGGAAAATCCGCGGCGAGGCGCGTACGCGGCGCGAAGCGCAAGGGAGAAGCAGCGCCGCTGTGCGCTGCCCGGTGGCAGCGCCGCCCGCTCCGCTCCGCGCCGCCGAGGCCCGGGGCCGGTGGGCAGCGCCCGCAGCCCCCCGCCGCCCCGGCGCTGCTGCCCGGCGGCGGCCCGGGGAATCGCTGGGGGGTGTTGGGGGGGGGAGCGTTGGGGGCTGCATCAAACGTGTATTTGCAAGTGGCCGGTGTGCCGCGGTGTCCCCGCGGTGACGCACCGTCCTGCACACCGTTAGCGGCAGCCGCGTAAAGCTGCGGGGTGATCGCGGCTGATGGACAAGAAGCCGGGCTGTAAAAGCATAAAAAATGCATCTGGGCTGGTTTAGTGACATTTAAAAATCGCAAGATGAGAGCCTCAGTTATCTGTCAGCTGAATCCCCGGATAGAATGGCCTGCACTGGTGTCATTGCATGTGTATGTGTACGTATGTAACGAGGCTGGGATTTTTTTCTTCTGTAAACTGATCCAGTCATTGATGGTGACAGTATGTTATGGCTATATTAAAACAGTGTAATTGTACGATGGCTCGTTGATGCTGTGACAGCCAGTTGTGGTGGCAGTGGGTGTTCTGCCAGTTCACGTCTCAGAGAAGTAACAGCATAGATCCACTGAGATTATCATTGTACAATACATAATTATTTGCCTAGCCTTAATTTCTCAGTTCTTCCTTAATCAAGTAGCTCTATCACTACATCTGCTCATGCAGTAACGCGTTTTTGGATACAGTTTGTATGAAACAGTCAGTACATTTT
The DNA here is from genome assembly GCF_034619465.1 of Leptosomus discolor. Taxonomy (NCBI): domain Eukaryota; kingdom Metazoa; phylum Chordata; class Aves; order Leptosomiformes; family Leptosomidae; genus Leptosomus; species Leptosomus discolor. The sequence continues at coordinate 12,764,743 of NC_141395.1, read as the reverse complement.
TTATATGCATAGACTTTTCGAGCTGCTTTCCATTTTATAACTTGCACTGGCAAGTGTAGGACAGGAAATGGGTATAAAATAATTGCAATATTGCAATAATTGCAATAAGTATTCTGCTCAAAACTCAAACTCTGGGATAAGCCTTGAGTCAGGCATAATCTGGAAAGTGCTGAGCAGACTGCCCAATGCACAGTGGCATCAAATCTGCCCCTCTTTTTTCATCCCCATCTTTCCTAAGACCAAAAAAAACCCCAAACCAAACCCCAGCTGATTTTTTATGATAGCATCTTCTTAGAGTACTGTCTTAGTTTACATGTAAATAGTAAATAACTGTCAAGCTCTTCCATCTCCCTAATACATAGGATGATATACTTCAATTTAGTAAATTAAATTTTAAATAATGATGTACAGCAGCCTGCATGTTTGGAGCAGAACACAGCACAGGGCTCTACTGCTGTGCTGGGACACTATTGACTTTCTTTTTCAGTTTTACTGTAGAGCAGGTGGTTTGGTTATCTAAGCCTCAGGGATAAAACAGCTCACCAGATGCCACAACTGCACATGTCATTTCCAGAAGACTCAGCTCAACCTTTCTTCCTCCTAAGACTTGCAGATGAGGCACTAGTTAGTAGCATAAGACCATATAAACTTTTTCTCCCAGTGTCTGTCAACATTTAAAGATTTAACAGATAGCACTTTTCTGTTAAAGAAGAGATTGTTTGCCCTAAAATCTTCTTCTAGCATTTTCCTACTACTATTTTGCTGTTTTCCCCACAAAGCTGGCAGTATTTCTGTTGGACATGTGCGTGCATGCATTGCTCAGAGACCCACGAATAAAGGTACATACAAATTCAAGTCCTGTAATGTTTCCTTGGACACGCGGGTCCTGACACCTTAATGCCTTTACACAGCATGACGTCTCCAAAATCACTGCCCAGACAGGGAAACTACTCAAATCCTTTCAGTAAAGGGCTTGTGATGCCAAGCAGTACAGTTCAGATTCTTTGAAAAAGAGAGAAATGCCATGGGAAAAGTCAGAGTATTGCATGTGAAGTGATCTATATCAAACAATTTGTTTTCAATCTCCAGATCCTAAGCCTCGCTAGGGAGAGGTTGTACCGGGTTCCTGTGCGGGACTCGGCAGAGCCGGAGCGCTCAGCAAGACTCATCACAGTTGGTCACAGAGGTGTTGAAGTGCACCTCTGTCCAGAGCCGCCTCTGCTGGAGAAACCCCCTTTGCTCTGCTCTTCTCCCGGCTTGTTCCCCCCCGTCCCGCCTGACGGGCAGACGCGCTGTTCCTGCGGGTCGTTTTTAGCCGCCGCGAAGTGCAGCTCCACCAAAGAAAAGGGGTGTTTGGTGGAGCCTCCTTCTCCCCGCCGCTCGGCCCCGCGTTTACCACTAGGTGCTGCTAGTGCCTCCCGATGCGCCCCGGCGCCGAGCCGAGCCGAGCCGGGCCGGGCCGAGCCGACGCCTGGCTGTCCCCGGCCCGGAGCAGCCCGACCCGCAGGGCCACCCGGGGCCAGCGCGGTGCCCCCTTCTCCGGGGGTGAACCGACCCGGGCGGTGCCGCACACGGTGCGGTTTGGGCAGCACACGCGTGGCCAGGCTGCGTGGCCGGGCGGCGGCTGGAGGCCGGGCACCGCTGCCCGGGAGCGGGCTGGAGGGGGTAGGGGTAAAACCCGCGGCTTGGAGAGCGCTGCCGGTGCAAGAGGAGCGCCGCTGCCCGCCGCGGACGGGGGCCGCCTTCGGTGCCTTCAAACAGCGGTGCGGAGCGCCGAGAGGGAGCAGGGACGCCCCTGCAGGGAGGAGGAACTCGGAGGGGTGGGAGGACTTGGGCCGTCGGGCAGAAGGCAGCAGGGTAACAGAAGTGTACTGTTGGGTGCTGGTGGGGATAAGGACCTGAAGGAATAGACCAGAGCTCTGTGGGGTAAGAAGAGATAAGACCTAGGCGTTTTGTGAGTCAGGTCACCCACAGGCAGCACCCCAGTTTCAGCTAGCGGTGCGTTTTGCAGCCTGAGCGGCACGGGCTGTGTTGGCCTGCCCTTGCAAACAGAAAATCATTCCGGTTATGGCTGAACTGCCTGCGCAGACCTGCTTGAACTCGAGCTGTTCTGGGCATTCAGATAAGCTTTACTGGGAGGTGATTTAGGGGGAGGTCTGGAGGAAAATCTTGACTCCAGCCTCATCGTCTGGAGGCTAGGCGACAACATTCACCCACGCTTGATCTCTGGACCACGATTCCACAGTAGCAGCAGTCTCATTAGAAAAGTAATTTTGCTGTAGATGGCCAGACCATTTCACGCAGACTGAGGGAAGGGGAAAGTGCATATGTCAGTGGCAAAAATTTTAAATTATGCTTAAAATTAGAGCTGGGCAGATATGTTCAGCCAGTCACTTCAGTAGGTGACTACAAGTTTTTATTTCCCTGTAGCACTGCAAGGGGAGAAATGGGGTTGCCATGAGGAAAACAGTCAAAATGTTCTTTACAACTTTATGCTGATGCAAGTGACTGACCCAAGTGGAGCCCAAACTCTCTTCTAGATGATGCAGTGTTTTCTCAAAAGGGGAAAAAATGGATTTCTAAATACAGCATCAGCAAATACTCAAAAGCAATGGCATGCAGCAATAGTGACAGTAAGCATTATCCCAAATACTGAGATCTAGATCTGAAGCCAAATGGCCATTAGCCATAAAATATTTAGGCACACGGCTTTTTTTCTTGAACTTAAAATAGGTTGCTAAATAGTCACAGTCGTGGTTTCCGGGCTCAGTCTGGTGGCGACAGTAACATTTTAATTTATACTAAAGAGAAGGCAAAGTTAAATCCATGACACGAACTCGGAGTCAGATGACCTGAAAGCAAGAGAATACAAATGAGCTCCCTGGAGAGAAGAGGCTGTGATGGAACAAATAGAATAATACAGAGGAATGACTTGACACTATCACCAGAGCAACTGCATTTCACTTCTTTGGAAAAAAAAAAAATAGAATTAGCTTAAATTGGAACAACTGCTTTATTTTCAGAGAATTACATCTGAAGGCTCTGCTGCCTACAGACAAGTGATGTATAATTGTTTCTCCCCCTGAAGCCAGGTACTATTAATTGCCAATTTTCCTATGTCACTTGACATGAGGAAGTCAGCAAATGTCATCATACTTAGTAGAGGTAGGACTGAGTGTTCTCACTCAGTCTTACCGAAGTAGAAAGTTCCCTGTTTGTGGACAAAGACTCATGAAACATAAGTTAACTACATGATATACCAGGAGGGAGGAGATGTTAACCTAAGACACTTATCATTGCCCAGTGACCACCCACATTGCTGTAAGATGTACAGCACCTAGCACTCACCCATTTGTTGGCAAATAAAAGGAGCAGTGAAAAAGTAGTTTTTAACACCACCATTAGGAGGTTTGATACTACATCAGAAACTGTTTTTCCCACTCTAACTCAAGCTCTGAGCCTAGAGGCTATGTTTATTGGAAATTGCTTCTGCCTTGAGACTGGAAGTGTAAAACCTAGCACTGAACACCTTTATGGTGCTCCTAGGTATATATTATCTGAGGGACTGAAAACTTCCTTGGCAAATACAAGCAGGATTTTTTTCCCTAGGGCGTATAGGTACCTTTACAATTAGACTTAAGCTTTAATTTAAAGACATGTTGTTTGGCACACCAGACATCTCACTGAATGCTCTGTACAAGAACCAGACTTGAATGGAAAGTGAATTCAGGACTGTTGACAGCTTATCTACTCATTTCATACCCAACCTTAGGCAATTCAGCTGAAAGATGAGCTCAACACTGCAAGTTCCCATTACAACCTTTGCAGTGCCTTGCCCTATCCTGAGTTTCCTTTAAACAGCTACATTAAAAAGTTTTACAGGGATCTACTTATACAATAAACTGTAAGGCCCAGCGAGCCGTGCTCTACTGAAAAGTCTGCATCTACATGTGAGTAGGTTTTGAAAGAATTAGCATTCTTTCCTCCACCTGCTTATGTGATGACCAATGCCTTGGTAATGCAGCTTGCAGTGTCTGGTTTGGCAAATGCAATTCGCAGTGTAATGGGAATGTGAACATGCTGGTAAAACTGAGTGTCTCTTCAGCAGACTGTAGTTCTCCTGTAGTATTTGGAACTCGTGACCTGGAAAGCCATTCTGAGGACTTCAGTCTTTCATAGCACTCAGTTACTATGGTGTCCTTCCTTACTTGCATGTTTTTAATGAACTTAACTAAAAACCATACTGTACCTACTCAGTGTGTGATATTCAGATGCTTATAATTCAAATCAAAACCCATTGACTTTCAAATCTCACCCACTTTGGCTGCAGGGCTATTTAAACTAAAAGGTCAGGAGAAAAAAAGTCTTTTTTTAAAATGAGACTTTTAAAGTCTTCTCAATCAAAATATGAACTGCTTTTAAATGCATGTTTTCATCTTAAGGCAGAGGCCAATTAGTTTAAATTTCAACCCTCCATTTTGCAGATTTTCAGACAGGTTTTAAAAATAAGGGCTTAGAAAAGAAACCATATGGTAGCTTCACCTGTGATGGTTGTGACCGAGTCACAAAGTCTTTCCTCTCTTAAGAAAGAGACCCATTGGAACTGATGCAGAAAGATCCATGATCTTGGGGAAAATGTGGTTTCAAATTCCTAGGCAGGGTAAGTACAATTTCACAGGTTGAGGCGTTTCTCAACAACAAACCTGAAAAGTAACCCTAAACCCAACAGCTCTACCTGCTGCTTTAGGGGAACGTAGCTTAGATCTGCACGTTGTAGCCATTTTCCCTCTTGAACTGCGATGTGCCCCTTTGTGACTTGGCAATGCAATGGAAGGCCCCACAGTCAGGAAACCTCCTTATGAAGTGTAAAGAGGTGGAGGTCTCCCACAGAGAGCTCGCTCTGCCCTCTTCACTGCAGATTCATCGAGACAAGGTGGCTTCTTCTCTCCCACACAAAAAGAAGGGTGGTGGAAGCAGTTCTGTGATGAAAGGGAATCTTGGGCCTAGGCTGAGCTGTCCTAAGAAGAGCTAGTAATATGTGGAATATGAATATTCATTGTTAATTTATCATTGGTAAACCCAAACACCTGGAAGAGGTTGGGTTGGATGTTACTACAGGATGTGGCCTGGTTTTGTTAAAGAGAAAGGTTGGAAGAGACGGCCACCTGTTTACTTGCAGTAACTCAGCAAAGAGATTGTGGGGTACCGCAAACATTGCATGAACAGAAAGCTAAGGACACCGTCGTATTAGACCGTACACTGCACTGCTTCCTAACTGAGAGTGTCTGCTTCCCTTCGCCGGCACAGCCAGGGGTGTCAATAAAGAGAAATGATTGCAGCAGAGTAGGCTAGTGCACTAAGAGAGAAGCCTTCTGCTTTGCATTTTCAGCAATTAAAACCCCTATATCTTCTCCAAAACATCACATCCTTCCTTCAGCTTGGCCATCACAGTGTATAGTGGCGGCATCTCAAATATAAGGCACAACAGCAAAGCAAGAGAGAGTTTCATAGTGACTTCTGAAGGCAGGCAGTCGAGCAGCGCAGGTCAGGGCAATTGGAGCAAGCAGGGTCAGGTATCGAGTCACAAGTATTGAGCAGTGCGCTGTTAAAATTCTTCTACTCAGATAATTCCAATCAATTCCTATATATGTATATAATTATATAGTACTGATTATCTATTTTCTAGTTCTTTTCCATGCAAAGTTGTCCATCAGAAATACCTTTACTAGATAAAACCATGTTTAGATAAGTATAATGAAAATACAATTACTATATATATTTCTAATTAGCTTAACATGTACTGCAAAGCATATTGTATATTCAATCTAGTCCAGTGGCCAAAAATATTCCATGAATTCTGGTCAACAATTATCAGGAATTCTATTCCTGCCAGATAAGCTCAAAATTATCACTTGCTGACTAAGTCAATATGTTACCCTGCTGCTATGCCATATGGCCCTGGATCTGAGACACAACACAACCTCACCAAGCGACACCCAAACTGGAGGAGCGGTTGATACATTGGAGAGCAGGGTTTCCATTCAGAAGGACCTCAACAAAGAGGAACAAGCTAGCAGGAACCTCATGAAGTTTAACAACAGCAAATGCAAAGTCATGCATCGGGGTCAGAAGTACCCTGTGCACCAGGTCAGGCTTAGGGCTGAGCAAACAACCCTGCAGCTGGAGTTTGGGGCCTGCAGAACAACATCTACTGGCAACCTGGAGGGCCTCCAGAGAAGGGCTGCTAAGGCAGTTAGGGGACAAGAGCACCTGATGCACAAGGAGAGGCTCGGGCAACTGCTTTGTCTAGGCTGGAAACAAGAAGGCCAAGAGGGGATATAATTGCAGCCTTCCACTGCATTAATCCATTGGAGAAGACAGACGCAGACTTTTTTGAGACACACAGCAAAAGAACAAAAGGCAAGAGTCACAAGCTGCAACAAGGGAAATACTGATTGGAAATATGGGAAAAAAAAATCTCAGTGGGACAAGTGCATCACCAAGACAGGGACTCAAAGGGCCTGTTCAATCTCCACCCTTCGAGATTTGCAAGGCTTGGAGCAACCTGGTCTGATTTTGAAGCTAGCCCTGCTTTGAGCAGAAGGCTGGATTACAGACCTCCAGATGTCCCTCCCAACGTAAATTTTTCTGTGAATCTACAATATAAAATCCAGTTCTATAAGATACTAAATATCCCTTTCCATTAGTCATAAAGGTGCTTGAAGCTTTGTCGGGGGTCAACAGAATTGGCTTATTAGAGCAATAACCTATCTAAATCTCAGCTATGATTTCATTCAGTAGGTAATCAGGTTAAGTGTGATCAATTATTTGATTGCCTATATATTATATTCAGAATGTCATAACAGGCCGAGATATACGAGGCTTGATTCTCCTCTCCCTTTCTTCAAAAATGTGAGATTGAGCAGTGATAGGGAAGGAAAAAAAGACAGAAAACTGAAACTGTTTTCCCCTGAACAATGAGTGGGACTGCTACATTTCATGTAAATATTATCACTGATCTATGATACTATCATTTTTACAGTCAGCAGGCCAAACCTCACTAATATTCCTTCCTGATCAAAACACATAGGGTTACTCATACAAGTAAAGGTTTGCAGGCATGCAAATTAATTTGTAGTAAGATGGTTAAAGTTCTAAATCATGTATTAAATTACTTCTATTGTACAAGTTTAACTTCATTTTCCAAGCTAGTCACATGCAACAGAGATGCAGTAATGTAGGTATTCCAACTGCAGGAGTGATTAGCTGCCAGTGCCTTCTAAAACTAGATTTGTAAGTCAGATCATTGGAAAGTTCAGTGGTTTGTGTCCTGGATGTCATGAGACCAGAGAGGTGGAATATTGGCAGAAGATTAGGTTTATTTTTGTATATGTGCTTGAAATATTTAGACAGACTAGGATAGAAATCAACTTGTAGAGTTATAAAACCTGATCCAGCAAAGCAAAACAGTCATGAGCAAGCCCATCTCAGGTGTTCAAGGAACATAAATATCGATTTATCCTTGAACAGTGGCCCAAAGTCCCATTAAAGTTCAAGGAAGGACAGTGATATTCAAGCACTTGCTTAAAGGTAGGCACGTGCTTAAATGCACCAATGACCTGGGGTGTTTTTACTTGTATACCCTGTGTAACAAACAGGGAGCTACCACCAGGTTTGTTGCAGGCATTTCTGCGTCGAAACGTACTGCTGGTAGTTTTGGTTTTACCACAGAAGAAAATGAGCATTCCAATATGACTTGTCTGCCTGGGTCTGATTAAATCAGAGAAGTTAGCCATCAGTTTATGTAGGTTCAGACTGGGCTATAAACATTTATTCTCACAAATAACTTTTTTCGGACCTTTAAGAGGCTTGGGTTGGAATGTAACAACCTCTGAACAATCTGATTGGGACCAATATATAAGCAGCCAGACTGAGATACAGTTAGTACCTTTCCCTCCCTCAGGAGCCTTATCCGTTACTGTTTGTAGGTTTACCTGCCCATCGTGGTTATAGGCTCTGACTCAAGAGCTCTCATTAATCATCACCTAAGAACACTGCATCAGGTAAGCAGATGTATCAGATGCTGAGCTGAGGCAGCAGTACTCGCTTCAAACTGTCATTTTCTCCTGACATAACAAGGGAGGAGATTATGCAGCCTAAGTTCCAAAAGTTTTTCACTGCATGATTCAAAACAAGCTTTGGAGATTGGTGCCACATTGCTACAAATGATGGCACTGAGGGTTCATGAAGTTCAGTGATCAGCACTGAAAGACACATCCTCAGCCTCACTGCATGTCTTGCATTATACCCACATGCAGTTACTCAAAAGGTGTTCAGTTGGTGAGCCTGAATAGCAATGTTAGAATTTGAATTCGGGTCCTAAAGTTTGAAAGCTGGTACTGAATGATCACATTCTTTAATAGAGCCAGCTGTGAAGAGCAGCTGAAGGTCTTAATTTTATGAAAGTTCAGGTTCACTTTAATCCAGATTTTCATCTGTAATCCAGCCCTAATTCATCTTCTAATAGCAGGAGGAAGCCAGGCAAGATCTTTGGACAGGCATTCAAGCATTTAGCAGTTCATTTTCCAGGCAGTCAGTTTTGCTGACTCAGCAAACACAGCAGTTCTCAAACTGTAATCCACTAAACCTGCTGCTATCACAGTGGCAAAGAATCTGTTAGTCTTAGAACAGTGATGTCTTGCTGCTGCTCAGAGCTCAGGTCAAGATTCATTTAAGATTTCCAGATCCTTTTTTCTTTTCTTTCTTTTTTTTTTTTTTTTTTTTTTTTTGAGGGGGAACCAGCTAGACTGTAAAACAAACATAATACACTATTTGGCAATGCAGTATTTGAAAAATCACCAAGTTCACACACTGCTGGTTATACTTGCTATGTGGTTTCAGCAAGAGATAGTATTCTTCACACACAGTGTTCAAACTGTTCAATAGTGGTTCATGCAGCAGCTACTGGTTTGCAGCCCGGAAATGGCTGCAGTTTAGTGGTAGACAAAGGGGTCCAAGCTCCTGAAGTACTTGGGTATTTTGCTAGATAGAAAGGAGTTAAAAGTACACCAAGAAATATGGTTTGAATTTATTACCTTTCACACAGATGTGTGCTTTATGGAAAAGGCATGATACAACTAATGCAACCTTCTCTTTAAGGCTCACTCAGGAATACTTTAAGGTCACAAATTGTAGTCTATGTTCTTTGAAGAACCCCATTTTGCTGCTCAAACTGGGAATGGCAGCAGGCCAGCTGGTATGAACAGCAGCTTTCTCTCTACGTTCACATACTGCAACTTTTGTATGGATGGTGTCTGAACTCACTTCCAAGTTGCCACAGGATCCCATGCCCTGCTTATTGGTTGCTATCCTGATATACTGGCACATCCAGAGGTCACTTTTCACATGCCATCAGGACACCAGATTAGTTTTGTAAGTAGAAGCTGTCTATGTTCAGCCCATATCCAGGGCTAAACTGTAGGAGTTGCTATCACCCAATAACCCCTCACCAGCCAAGAAAGAGAATCAGGAAAAGGAGAGGAGACCCATGGGCTGATGTGAACACAGATTCAATGAAACAATACCAATACCAACAAAGGTATACAAAGTTACACTCAGCCAAAGGAACATGCAGTCAGCACAATCAATGAGAGAGCAGTCTGCAGGAACAAGCCAGAGGAAGAGCAGCAGGACAGCAGCAAGAACCCCACAGGAGCTCTCATTTCTTAGTAAACCTTCCCCCTTTACAATGACCATGACATGATGGTACAGGCTACCCCTGTAGCTCACTCAGGTCAGCTGTCCTGGCTGACTCAAAACTGCTAACAGCCTGCCTGGCACGACTGGGCTGTGATTCTATCCCAGCCAAACCAGGACACAAGTGACTACCTAAGTGATGGAGGATTCCTGTCTCCTATGCATACAAAAATAAAAAGGGAGGGCAGGGCAGAGAGAGAACAAAAGGCTGTGTTAAGGAAAAGCTGAATTAATTTGTGGAAGCAATAACATTTTTGTCAGTTCTTCCTCTTTCCTGAAGGATGGAACCTCACTGATTGAAAGATGCTCAGGTCAGATATTCATTCATTCATCAGCAGTTAAGTTGGTGTAGCCTTTGTAAACTCTAAAATCACTCGCCCTTCACACACACTGTTGTTTTTCATGGCTGCACTCAGCCTAGAGTATAGGAATTGTCATATGTTATCAACTCGGCAATCTGTTCCAATCAGTATCCTCTCTAATAGTAGCTTAAGAGGCCAGTGCCATAATCTGGCACATATACTTTTTTCTGTGCTTTAAATCTCCAATTAATCTCTTGAGAGACTCAATTCTTCCCTGGAGCACATGCTTTAAAATCTCTCTGAAATCTGACATAAATTATGCCAAATCTGGGCAATCTTGCTGTAACGTAACTGACCAAACCCTCTTCAATCTCTTTAAGGTCTTGGCCTCAGTGGCTTCCTGTGACAATATGTTCCATGGGTGAAGTACATGCTCAGTAAAAACGCTTAATTTTATCACATGCTTCCTTTTATGGAATTCTCTGATATTTAATTTCCTTTCTCATCCAGTTACTGCGGCAGCATACAGCCCACTGCCAGGGCCCTGAGTGCACTTTTAGGCCTGAATGCCATGACCAGCCCATTTCCAATAGCCGCTCTGCCAAGCAGGGACGATCCCCTCAGGACCTCCGAATTCCAGGGGCTGTGCTCAGTGCTGACTGCTTCAGACCTTCCAGCAGCGCCCCAACAGCTTTCTGTCCCTTCCCAACTGATGACACCACCTCTGGGTCAAGTGAGCAGTGATGGGGACCCAGCACCCGCCCAGAGAGCTCCTGTCACACCAGGAGGGACAGTCTCGAGTTTCCCCCCAAAAACCCAGGAAAGCCTTTCATAGGTCCTCTAAATCAGTTATAAATGTAAACGTGGAGCTCTGAACACCATAATCTCCCCATCATCCCAAAGATGACTGAAACCTGTGCCTCCAGGCCTTACCTCCTCCCAGGTGACAGCCACCGAAGAGCTCCTGACATGGCGGCAGGACCCAGTTCCGCCAGTCCTGCTGACAGTCGCCCTCCCTTCACCACCGCTGCCAGGGGTACATGCGAAGTCCTGAGGGAAAGGGGATGCCGGACAGGCTGAGAGAAGCCCACCCAGCTTACAGTTTTCAGTGGAAGAGACGTTATCCCAGGTGCAGCCCGCCAGGCTGGGTCCTGCCTCAGGGCAGGCACCCTGTGGCCTCCCCGTCCAGCAGCTCCTCAGCAGGGCCGGGCAGCTCTGCCAGCTCAGGCGTACCCTCATGCGAGGCATCTCCAGCGAATTTCACTCATCCTGTTTGTTGGTCAGCACAGATAACAGTATCGCTACATTCCTGCCTTCAAAATTTAGCCATGTTTTGGCTGAAATGGCCAGAGCCATCACCCAGGTAAACATGAGCAGGGCTGGACTCCACATGGGTCATCCTTTGAGCAGAAAACGTACATGGCTTTTGCTCTCCAAGGCCTAGGTTTGGTCTCAAATGGCGGCACAGCACATCTTCAGCGAAGGTTTTCACGATGCAGAAAGGTAAAAATAGATTTATTTTGCTCAGGGAACAGACCCAGAGAGAGAAAATGATTTTCCCGTCTCTTCTCAGTCGTGCACTAAAGTCGTAGTTACAAGATCATCCTTTCTTGTTGGTGGCAGCTATTTAACTAAATGTGTTTTCTCTAGTCTAATCCAGTACATTGTGCTCTGTCCCAAGTTTGTCAGCTCATTGTAGCTGCTACAGAGTCACGTTTTGTTCTGTGTTTAAATAAAACAGTGAAACAAATTCATATGTGAGCTATGGCTTAATAGCCAGCATGGATTTGGGCCAATGTACTTGAATACATTAATGAAATTTCACTTTATCCCTGGTGTCTTATCTTCAAGAATACTTTAAATTTACAATTCTTTCTTTTATCTTTGTTGTGTTTCACTTGCTTGTAAATACACATTATACATCCTGATTTTGTTTGCATGTTGATTGTCTTTCTTATGAAAATTGATAAATAACTAATCGGTGAATAAGAGATGGACTGGTGCTGGAATTATGCCAGATCTAACCTTGGGTCTTCTCTATTTCTTTATCATCTTTGAGGAAAAGAGAAATGAAACAGAAACAAGAACACTTAAAGCATATGATAAATTCTGCCCTGTAATGAAGAACATTCATGAAAACTTCCTTTCCAAGAGCATCTTTGGTTTGTTTGATACAGTATTGTTGTCGGGTGCACTGGGGTCATTCTGAAAGGAGAATGACAAAACAATGTCGTTTGTATGATAATTAAATGTAGCTGTCTACAACTGCCAGTCAGGATCAAGTTCGAAAATCTCAGCAGCAGAAGCACAAATTCCTGCCACCTAAACTGAAGGAGGAACTCCTTTACCTAGAAATGAGTAACAGGCTATTACAGTCTCTGCAGCCAGCCATAAAAGGGAAACACTCAGTACACTGCAATTATGCCATGCATCATAACCTCTACAGTTATGTGCAGAGTAAATGTAGATTGATCATTATTAACTTACAGTTTTTATGAAGGATCAGCCTAAGTACCTCACATAATAGAAAATAAACTCATTAGAAGACGATGACATCTGAAAGTTGGAAGTCTATGTTTCTTTTTTTTCCCCTTAACTAGGTCTCTCTTCTGTTATTTTCTCTATTGTCTCATTGAGGATTCTTGGTTACAGCTGCTTAGAAAATGGGCAGTTAAGGAGACTTTTCTTGGATAGAATAGTCTGAAATGGCAGTGAAAAAAAATATTTTGATTCCTAAAAATAGCTGCGCTGCCTCCTGGGAACTGTAGTCCAGGTGTTGCAAAACCGTGTTCTTCATTGTAGGCTGGGTTCCCTGCCATAAATAAGTAGATCAACATGTCCTCTTCTTTGCACAGGGAAATGGTGCATCACAGCAGTCACATGGCCACAGCATACCAAGGGGGATAACACAGCCTAAAAAGAAGAGTGTAAAGCGATCAAAGTAAGTATATGAAAGACTTAAATAATGTTACAGAATCACAATAGCTAGGGTTATGATCACTGCTTCAGCTACAATTTTCTGCAGAAAACAAGTACCATTGACCAGAAATATTTTTAATTAAAATAGTTCTGTCAAAAGGTCAGCTCTCCACCAAAACCAGACTAGAACTGTACTATTTTTTTGTCAGATTTGCTGTTGATAAATCAAGCAGACTCTGCTTCTGCTTGCTTCTTTCTGAGCCCCCTGTGGATCGGATTAAATGACAGGGGCTGCTCCCTCTAATTCTCATACATGAATTGCAGTGCTGAGATGCGTTCATGATCACAATCATGCCTTCTAGCAGAGATTGCTTCCCCAAAAGCTTAATGGAAAATACCCTCTTAGAGAGAAAGGAAACATTTTTTTTTCTCAGAAAAAGTCTGGAGGAGAAAACAATCTTCTCCAGATACTGGCACAGTAGGTTAAGTATCATTTAGGGAGCATACAGAAAAAGGCATGCCCGACTGCTTTCCTGACATAGAAATCCATGCTTAAATAGACATTCTGAAGGGAGTGGGGTTTTGTGGGAGGCTATGGCTTCTGGAGAATTCAGGGGAACCCAGTATATTGCATTGGCAGCCTAGGAAACTGGTATAATACTGAAAATGAAGCAACTATAATGAATCAAATCCGCTGGAAACAGCAACGTGATAGGAGAAAGAAAGGTAATCCGGTAATTAGAATGCTAGTTTTGCAGACTTTGATATCCTAATATGTCACAGACTTCCTGCATCAGTCTCTTAAACCTAGTTCTTCTAAGGGATCTGACACCTACTGATGCTAGTTTTATCAATAATAGAAACAGCTTCAAATAGTTCTGGGTTCAAAATTAGAATATGTAATAGTCTTTTTATAAGTTTAGATTAGTGTAATGCTTCTAGATTGTAAGCACCCTGCATCACTTATATTAAATTTGATGAGATGAGTGAATCAAAAGTGTGTTCATAACAAGTCAAAAAATAGGATTCGGGATTTTGAATGCAGGGATCTCAGCCTATTTAATGTCATAGCAACAAGGCCTGTGATCTTGACCAACTAAGCAAAACCCTGACTAAAAAAGAAGCTAAAAAGAGAAAGATATAGAAGAAATAGATGGGAAAGAAAAAAGATCCAGAAGAAGGAGCAACAACAAGAACTCAGTGCTTGTTCAGGACTTAGCCAAAGCTGGCAAGAGTAATGAGTCATCTAGGTCTTCCTCTACAGCCTGGTCTGCTCTGGCTTTGATGCTCCAGTACTGCACTGGTGTATTTTAGCACACAGAAGGTGATGTAGGAAGCAGCCATTAAAAAATGCCTCACTGCCTTTAGCATATTTTCTTTCATGATTGTCTTGAGTCCTCTACAGCCTTTTTTTTTGCCCCTTCTGAAGAGTTGAATAGCTGATCCCTCTATTATTTTAACAGTAAACAGATGTGAGGTTAATCTAGCACATTCTTCTCTAGTTTTGTTTCCTTCTTCCTTACCACAAATGATTTTAGAAGTACAATTAGGCTTTTTTGTTTGGATTAATCCAGGCTTTTTGCTGCTTTTTATAAAGAAATCATTGTTACCTTGGGCAACTTAGCATATTGGCCATAAGGAATAGTAACGATCATCTTTTTTCATTTATGTTTGTATAGCAGCTAACATAATAGAGCCATGCTCCATGATGGTGTCTCTGCAGAGCTATCACAATGTAAATAATTAATAATAACAGTTGTTTAACACTTGAATGGGACTCTGTTGTTTGTAAACAAAGAACATTTATTTTCTCTGCATTATTGCACAAAACATAAAATTACTCCAAAGGAAGGAAGCTGTTTTACTCATACATTTGGTGAAGTGTATGAGGAAACGCAGAACTCAGCAATACACCAGAAGTAAAAGGTCAAAAAGATTTTTAAATTGTTATAAATACATTCCTAGCAATATCGGCAAATAAATCTGATATTTATGTTAATAAATTCATCTGCCAAAATGTAATTATAAATCAAATAGGCCTTGTGGTAGTATTGTCCCCATGATAAGAGAAAAACAACAAAAACAGCTTTAAAAAGAAGGAAATTTAAAGGGCATTTTACTACAGTGTGTAAATATAATTATAATAGCAAAACCATATCAGAAGTCAGCTGTGCTTTTTCCACACAACATGCTTTAACCAAGGAACATGAGTTGACATTGCAGAAAAATTAACTTATTTTCCCGAGTCTCATTATGTAACCTTGATTGCATGTACTGCAGTATTTAAGTATTAACACAGCATATAACCAACAGATTTTGATTAAAGTTGTGGTTTTGTAATTCCAGCAGATTTGAGAATCATGATTTTCCTTTTCATAAGTCATATTGTTCCTTTTGTGGTACAGACAGCTGGGTGTTTTGATTTATGTAACCCAAATATATCTATGTTCCTTAAGAAGAAATTATGTCTATATGCCAGAGAAAAGGTCCTTGCCATTAAATTCTTCCTGTAAGTAGACAATATTAAAACAAGTGCATTCCCACTTAAAAGTTTGTCATTTATGAATACACAACCAATTGGATATTAATGTGACAGAGAAAAGCACAAACCCAAGAGACTGGCGGTAAGGAAGAATCCGTAGATCACACATAGCTGAACATCTCCATTTCTGTCTTTTCTGACCATCTCAAGACTGAACCAAGAAATGGAAGTACATATTGCTACAATGATGTTGCAATCCAACAGCATGAAGGGCTTCTAACCAAACCAGAACACCATGGTGCTAGATGCTGTCTAATGTAAAGGGGATTCCTCTTCCAAAGAGATGACAACAGAATAAAAGAGCTTAGAGCTTAGAGCTCGTGTCTTGGGAAGTTTACCAGAAGAAGATAAGTATTTGGTAATTCTTCATTTAGACAAGTTCACTGAATGCAGGATTGCTCATACTCCCCTCAGAGTAGGCTTTAAGCATAAGCAACTCAAGAAAATACCTGGGGTCCTTTTACTTCTGGAGGCCCTGCACACCTAGTCTATCAAATCCTCACCCACACAGAGGAGCTGCAGCCTAGCTGCAGTAACACTAACCCCCTGTTACTTAGGGCACTAATGTAGATGTAGCCTTTTTCCACAGCCTGGCATGGGGCTCAGATGAACTGTGTGCAAAGTGAGACAAAAGATTACACGTGGGAACTCACAGTGGAGCAGATCTTGTGCCTGTGGGAGGCAGAAGCTTTTGGCTCCTTGGCCTGTTAAGACAGTGTTGGGAACAGTGTGTCCAGCTGCAGACCTAGAGCAGGGCCCAGGAATTTGGCAACAAGTTAAAAATGGAGAATCTGGTTATCTTTTTTTCACTATAGTGGTAAGACTCCATTTCTAAATGATGATTGGGACCTTGTGCTTTCTGTCTTTCCATAGTAACTTCTCAGACACGTGCCCTGTCATTGTTTCCCATGCTAGCTGCCCAGACGTACTGCTTTCATAAACTCCAAGAGCTATGGCGCACTTCAAATCTGCAGCATTTCACTGTCAGCCTGTATTTCTTGGGTCACGTTTGCTGCATTGGCTTGCACTTTCAGTGCTACCATTTGTTGCTTGTCATTGACAAGTGCCTTCAGCAGGTGCTCAGTTTTTCTGCTATATAACTGGCAGAAAGGAAAAAAAGCAGCATTTCAGCTATGTTCCTTCTGTGGCACACATGGGGAAATGAGCTTGAGGTGACCCTGTCACTCTCAGCTAAACCTCATTCTATTGCTTTTTACTAGTTCAGCTGGACAGTGTCTTATTAGTGTCTCAGTTCTGTCCCCCTCTTATATTTCACAGACTTCACTGTCTGCATAGATCTAGTTTTAGTAGTTGTTTTATTACCATGCTATCCTTCCTCTTGGTTTTTTATACATATTACTTTTTTCTGGGTTGCTTCCAAGATGCAACTTGTTTAAAAAATAAACCCAACTCAGATCCTGGCTTATGTCACCCTAATAACCTCAACTGCGTGGTTTTGTCTCTAGGGTCTACAGCTCATGACATCAAGTCACTTCGTAAAATGAAACTGGGTTTGATGGCTCGTGGATTTTTCTCCCAAACCCCTGAAATTAACTAACTTCCCACTGACTACAATTGTCTTCGGATCCATCCTTTGAGCTATCCTGAAGTCACTCGGTAAGATCTTATAGTTCCTGTGAAAAGCAAAATGCATTAAGTCTTGTAGCAGATTTCACCAGCCGTTCTCAAAGCACTTCACTAGCAAGGAAAAGTATCATTATCACCATTTCATAGGTCCTTAACACATTTTTGCACAGTCTTGACAGACATGACACTGCTCGTTTCCTCCAAAACTCTTTTCTTAGATAAACAGGCATCTGTTAATATTTGACCATTTTTTTTTTCCCACAATCCCTTTCCTCCTTCAGTGCACAGGATAGATGGTGCTCAATACATGCATAGCTCTTCATATTTTGATTTAACCTCCATGATCCATGTATGTCTCTTGCCTGCTTACTGTATGCTACTTGGACTTTTCCTTTGAGGTGAGTTATGTTCTCTATAACAGGGTCTTTTTTATGTTCTCATTAAAGAGCCTGAGTGCTCCATGCCTGTTGGTAAGTTTGTCTTTCCAACACATAGTAGGACAAAAGACGATGCCCTCCCACTTCATAGACAGGGAATGTAAGGTTGAGTTTCCTATTCTGAGTGTACAGCCTGTCTAAGATCTCCTTTTCAGAATAGTCAGCTGTACAGAGTGTTAAGTGCTCACTGCACTGCTCCTATTGAATTCAGTTTGAGTGCTCAGCATTTCTGCAAATCTGATCAGATACCAAGTTGGATACTCAGAAACAGAGATATGAACATGTAGAGATAATGTGAGAAAATTTTCATTTAAGCAGTTTGCCCAATGTTATAGAGGTCACATTGCATTAGTAAGACCATCTTTTTCCTTCCATTTGTCTCCTGCCTTTAATTATACATCTCCCAACTGTTGCAACAACAGGCAATCTGTGGAAAAAAAAAATAATTATGTAGTTAAAAACTCCATCTCACAAACCGTGTTCAAGGAGGATAGTAGAGTTTTTCAAGCATTCTTAATCTAGCATCTCCTAACTTTTGAGGTAGTGACTTTGTTCCCTCTGAACAGAGTTTGCGTGCACGTGATTTCCTCATTTTTTTTTAAAAAAAAGCAATCCAGACAAAAAATATTTCCATTCTGCAGGTTATATTATATCTTTGACATCAGTAAAATTCAGCATTCCCATCCTGGTAGTCGAAACACCAGAGTTAACCCATAGAAATAGCAAATTGCCATCTGTAGATCAGAATGTGCTGAGGGACACACTGAGAGCAGAAATCTGGGAATCTAATGGCTCTGGGGGTGTGCCTACAGCTTCTTCTGTCCCACTAGCCTCCTGTCTTGTTACCTGAAGCTTCATTCACCAATTTTGAAAATTCAGTTGAGTTTTCCTCATTCAATCCATCATTCAGTCCTAAACTCTGTCCCAAATGTCCTCATACAATTGCAGACTCCTCATGCACCCATGAGGTTTGCCCACCATCCCTGGTTGTTTCTCTACAGTCTCTCCTAGGCCTGCCCTTCACACTGTTTCCTGGCCGTGTTTTCTTGCCCAGCCTGCTCTCCCACAGATTCCCTTTAGTTCTCATCTGATCCTGTGGGTACTTCTCAGCCTACATGCTCCCAAAAGGCCAAAAACGAAGTCAAAGCAAAGATTGTACTGTCTGAAACCCAAATTGTTACCTGCATGTGCAGAGATCTTGGCTTTGGCTGCATCTGGCTGGAGTCTCATGCTGGCTCTTCTGCTCAGTATTTTCCCAAAGGCACAGGTAGGCAAGGGCAGGAGAGATGGAGTCTGGAGCTCCAAATCACTCTTCTGGATCCCAGGAAACTGTGTTGTCTGGCTGTCCTGGGCTGATATTGCAATTCCAGAGATTTAGGATGAATCCCAGGGGGACAGAAATATTTTTCAGCTTCCGCAAAGGTATGTCTGATAAGGATACCCTTGATAATAAAGACAGGAGTTCACCTGGCTGTCAGAGTTGTTGTAATGCTGCAAGGATTTCATTATTGTGTTACGGTACCTAATGCCATGCAGAGGTATTGCTAAGTATCTTAAAAAATTGAATGTATTCTTAAAGGAAGATCTGGGAAAATAACTGAATCTTACTATGATGGTCCGTTCTCAACACAGACCTTACCAGAGGAACAGTTTGCAAATCTCACTGTTTCACAAGCAGCAGCTGAGTAACCACCTGTCCCCAGGCTTATGCATATTTTAAGAGGAGAAAATGACAAAAATAATACTTTATAGAGTCATTAACAGTTGCCAGAGCCTCATGACAGGGCTTTGAAACAGTATTTAGGTCTCCTAACTCTTGTTCTTGGCCCACAAAACAATCTTGTGCTTTTAAGACCCACCTTAAATGATCTATTAATTGCTACAGTGGAGGCAAGAGTCAAGACCGCATATTTCTCTGACACTGAGCTCCTTCCATTTGCATTGACTTCTGCAGGAGCTCAACTCCATACTCAAGGTGAGACCCAGATGCACACCAGACTCCTCCTCGTATAGGGATCCTAGATGCCTACAGCAGTTGGAAGCCATGATGTTCTCTAAAGAAGTGCTGGCCTGGCTGACCAGATGAGCTGGGATGCAGGACACGCCATCAAGCACATCAAAAGGTAAGTGTAGCTGCAGCCTCAGGCAATGTTGAGGTTGTGCTATGTGGACAACCAGCTTAAAAACCTGGAGCAAATCAGCTTCCTGCACAAACTATTTCATTTATCGTTCATGGCTGGTTTTGTCTCGGTCTTCTCTACTTATGTTTTAGTGGTGTCCACTACTGCTCTCCTGTGCCTCTCTTCCCTTGGCACTCTACCTTTTACCCTTTCTTATTTCTTCCTTTTATCTTCAGTATCTTTTCTTTCTGCCTCCTTTGTTTCCCTGTTGTTTCTCAGCTGTTTTTCCTCCTTCCTTTACTGACTTTTCTCTCTGACAGCTGGGGATTGAGCAAAGCCTGTTGAAGTCAATCCATTACCTTCAAAGAGTTTAGGATCAAGGTCTTATTTCTGCTTGCTTCCCTGCTTCTTCTACAATCTTTTTTTCCCATGCAGCATTCTCTGTGTTGTTTCCCTACTAAAAGATGGGTTACTGCAATATGCAGGGAAGGAAAGAGGTTTAGAGAGAGAAAATCCTAAGGACCTAGTAAATTCCTTACTGAATTGCTAAATTGCTACTCTGACTGCACAAGTGCAGAAAGCCAAGGGATTTGATCATAAGGTTGTGGGTTGTTTATGCTAGCTTCATCTCAGTGCAGCTTTTATCATAAGTAGTGGTCCTTGCAAAGACAAGGTCTTTCAGGAAGAAAATCCCTCATTAAACTTTGCTGTATTGCACGTAGTAGCTAGTGACTGCACAGTCATACGCTTAATTATGGCTTCTGATCTTGAGCTCAAACAGGCAGTACTTCATCACACAAACTAATTCCAGGAAAACTGAAAAATGGGGAAAAAAGCATATTGACGGATATTTACTAGTATTATATAAAATCATATAAATCCACACAAAGCATCTTTTAATATATGCCACGTATATATGTGCACATGTGTGTGTGTTTATATCCATGTGTAAAAAAAAGTAGATATAAAATTATCTATCTACATGTGCAGGGGTAAAAGTACTGAATATGTATATATGGGATGTATTGGATGTATTCTTACAGGATAGATGTATGAAAAATATTTTAGTAGAATTTGTCTGCAGCAAATATATGCTGATGGTTGAATGCTACTACATTTTTGGATAGACTATAGAGACAGATGCTCAGCTACTGAGGATGGATACGGCTCCATCAAAGACTGAGGCCAGTAGTGCAAACACTGTTTTACACCGAACGGTATTTAGGTCATGTGTTTACAGTCCTATCTTTATATCCAGTCCTTCGTGTGGGTGACTACTTTGTGCACCCAGGCCAGAGGCACAGCAACTCTACTCGCAGGAGAACCCCCATCTACTTCTTTGTTGCCAGCTGTTAGTGTGAGGCTACCCCTGAACAGCATGGCAGAACCAGTCTCAATATGTGAACTTGCATATGGAAGTTGAACATTTTGCCAACAGAATACAGACTTGTATTGTTTTAAAATAACCAGCTGGATCCCTGTCACTAGGGTATGTAGGTGCCATCACAATCCAACGTGTGTTAGCTAAGCTCCACTACTGATTTACAGGTGGAGATGTCAGCCTCCACTAGATCATAAGACACATAAATCCTCATGCAGGAAACCTGTGGTTGGGCTATGCATTGAATTCAGATTCAGATCTCAGCCCTCTTCACAAACACTCATTGTTTGACACATTCCTGATGATGCAGTAAGTTAAAACAGCCTGCAAATATTTTATAAAGCTTCTGCAAATCGCTGGAAAACTGCCTTGACCGCAGTACTTTGGAAACATGCAGTAGTGCTGCAGTCAGTGCACAACAGCTAGAATCCAATGACTGTTTTAATCTTGTTTAAACTATTCTCTCAGCAGGTAACTGAGAGACATAAATTATCTACTACCTGCCAGCAAGGTGCCTGTACTGTAGAAGGTTTTTATGTTACTCAGGAACACATTACATCTAGCTCTGGAGATTCAGTGAAGGAAACAACAGTGTTCTTAACAGTAGGGCCACTTAAATGTAAAGGGGCATGCAGACTTCAGACTTAAAGAAAGCAATAAAAAGTGTAATGGAAAATTTCTAGGAAGAGATATTTGGAAAATATCTGTACTCAACTTTTAACTGACTCCTGCAGTACCTACTGTTTTTTCCCTCTCATATATAAAGAGCATCTGTCTACCTGTGGTCCAAAAGTACTTTTATTCTAGAATGAAGGAAACAACAACAATAAAGTACCAAAGTAAAATTCCCATGAAAGCACACAGCCTATGTGTATTTCTTCTTTGTGCTGTGCAAGGTCTGTACAAAAAGTCCACAGTCCTTCTCGACCTCAGAAATGTAGAGGGGTATGATGCAGAAAGTAGAGGCACTGAGCTATATGGCTGCGTACAGCATCCTTGCAGAGCACTGAGGTGAAAGCATTCAGACTAAACTCCATCTCGACTTGCCTCCGTGCCATCCCTGCTGACTGCAGTGAGGGACCCAGGGGAAAAGCACAGCTGAATAACAGAAAGCAGTCCCTTGAGACTCATGACATATTTCTGTCATTAACAAAATAGTGTTAAAAAGAGCTCTTGCAGAAGTACGAAACTGGAATGTTTGACCTAAGAAACAACCCTTTATGTAACAGCTGTACCTTTGTACCCCTTGTTTTGATGGGCTAGCAATCTTCCGCGGAACTTGTTAGCTGATGTGTCTGGATCTGCTGCATCTGCAGCCCTGCTATCAGGTGCTGGGGAGGCAGCAGGAGTGGGAAGCTGCCTTCAGGCTCTCCCCTCTGACAGACGTCAGCTGGAGAAAAGCAATGTACAGCTGTGCCTCTTCTCTGAGACCACTCCCGTGTGAAGTCCTACAGGGGCTGGTCCTGTCTCTTTTCCTTTTCATCATGTGCTGAAGAGCTGTAGGAAAGGTCGTGAGGAGCCGAGGGCTACGATACCATCAATCTGTTGATGGCAACCAGCTCGTACGTCTCTTTTCAGCTGATGCAATCAGTGCCATGACACAGATGTCACAAAACTTACAGGAGATAAGCCCGCAGATCAAAACCAGTTGGCTGAAGCTGAACTAAAGAAGGAAGAGATGCTGCTGGAAGGAAGGAGAAGAACTCGAAGTCGATAATTCAGTGAGCAAATCCTGCTTTAGTTTTTGGCAAATGCTATGTAGTTTGGAGTACTAGTGCAGGCCACATTGCCCCTGGATTCGGTATGGCTTGCAAAGTGCTTGTGTCTTTTTCTGTCTGCTCTGCTGTCGTTTTTCATGGTAAAGGTGACTCATTTTACCTTTTGTGAGAGGCCGCCAGAGACTTGTTCAGATTAAAAAGAGAACTAAGAATAAAGCTTGTCAAATAAAGCAGCAACGTATAGGAAATGTGAAAGGTGTAACTCCTTACAGACATACTTACTGTCAGTCCAGTTTTGTATTTTATTCTTGGCAAAAGAGGTGTTTGAATACAGATAGACAAGTAAGGATTAGCAGACCCAGTGTAGACTCTGGAAATGAACATGATCTGAAACTGTCTGGTTTTATAGCCTTGGGCAAATCATATAATCTCTCCGCTACTGTTTTCTGATCTATAATCCAAGGGCAGTAATTCTTTCTTGCTTCTCAGTGGTGAATTAATGAACGCTTTCACAGTGCTTTGCGGTGCCCTGTACAAATATTACAGTTACAGAGAAGCAAGCAGTGTATGATATGAACGCCAAAGAGATACAGGGTACAACTTGGGATGCTGGATAGCGGCGCACTCGGATACAACTGTAATGAGTTCATTAGTAATGCACGACTGGATTGATTAAGTAGTTGCCACTGTGTAAAGCCTTGCCTAGAGCCGATACTTGATATATTATTTTGACCCGAGACAGATGCTCAATGATCTTGTCTCTTAAGTTTTGGCAATGCCTGTCATATCAATACAAATTATCGAGCTGAACAGAAAGAAAGAAGCCGTGGTTGCCACATGGATACCCTTTTTATATTCTGTATATAATAATTGCAGCTTCCCCAACTGGATTTTTTACATAACCTTTCAGAAGCGCAGTTTGAAATAGCTTGTCTTCTTTTTATCTTTCTTCCTTTTTTTCTTCCTTCCTGAGAATGTTTCCTCTTGCCATCATGATAAAAATGTACTCCTGTGACAAAACAGCCATGTCCCAGGATTTTATCCTTTCCTAGCACAATGGCAGCACATCTCGTACGGTGATGACACAGCACAGAAATTCCACCACATTGAGGTTACTTTTGCGTTGCCTGATGCTGTGATGTGAAGCGTCAGAAGACAGAACAGTTTTCTACACAAAAGGGTCGCAGGAGGATTCAAACAGTCTTTGAGGACCTGGATATCCAGCCGAGATTAGAGGTCTGGGTGAGTCAGGGTAGTTGTGTGCAGAAGCCTTTCAGCTCCAGGCTGGGGATCTGAAGGTGAACAGCATCCAGGAGAGGTTGCCTGTTCCCGGAGGTTTTGATAGCTTCTTTGAAATGGGCTTCAACGGGGAGCCCTTTGCTAGCAGGCTGGTTGTTACCGGTTGGGGAGCTGGCACCAGCGGTGGTGGTGACTAGTACAACGCACCCCTCCACCCGCCCCAGTGCAGTCGGTGAGGACCACAGGTGAGAAGTGGCGGCACGGAGAGCGTCTACTTTAGGGGTACAGGTATTTGACATGAGGGGTGTTTTGCTTTGGGTCCTTCCACTGTAGAGTGAAAAGCTTCCTCCCTTTTCCTTCCCTTCCCTAAGCCTCTCTCCAGCCGTGCATTCTTCCTCATCCCAAACTCCTTCTGACAGCTCCTCAGCTGTGCCTCATGTGTACATTCACTGGCATTTCGGAGTGAGCTAAGGACTGCTAACCCCGTTTTAAGGCAGGCTAACTGAGGCCTTCTGCAGATGGGAAGTGAGGCATAGCACTGTGAAATGATTTGCTGAAGGTTACCCAGCTGTGACTGCGAAAAGCATGCTCTGGCTCTGCCACAAAAGATGCCACAAAAGTGTAAATGTTAATAGTAATAACTTTCTCTACGTGTATTTCTGCAAAATTACATCTCCACCAGGGGACTTGTTAATGTCAACGGCATTCAGTTTTCATGATCACTGCTTGAAGTAATCAGTCAGCTGTAGGGATCTACAAATTGCTCCCTTGCAGCCAGCCTCTTAGCCTAATGCTCAGGCTACAGTCAGCTGGAAGGATCAGACTCGAAAAGACACCTTTGATTTTCCTTTGATGTTTCAGAGCCAAGGAGGGATTTCATGCGGCCACTGGGCGGTAGGTGAAGATCCCTTCTGTCTGTGGGAAGCCAATTACAACGCGGCTGACCCGCTTTGGCTTTAAGATTCCTGGCACGACGTCCGGGATGTCCTTGCGTGGCAGAGCTGGCTCACCGAATGTGCCTTACTAGGGGCACGGGCCGATTTGTCCATCTGGCTGCAGCGACCATTCCAACAGCATGAACACAGTGGAGGCTGCATTGATCGATCCCGGTCAGACTCGGTGTATTTATTTGCTTGTGCTTTGGCGTTACTGCTGGTGTGTGAGGGTGAAGCAGGGTTCTCCTTTGGGATTTAACGATAACAAGTGGGAAGAGCTGACAAGGACAACAGGCCCTCGTTTCCAAGCCTCTCTTCCCACTAACTCTCTCCCCCTTTCCTTGTATTTTGTTCCCTTATTCACCTCTTCCTCCGCATCTAAGACCAGCAGAAGCTTTTAAAGGCCCTGACAAAAAAGCATCCAGAGGACGTGGCTTGCCAGAAGGCTCTCCAGGGTGAGGCGCGCACCGGGAGAGCGGCGGAGGCACGGAGCGCGGATCCCAGAGGGGAGCCCAGCGGGACGCTAGGGGCGAAGAGCTGCAACTTTTTCCCTCTTAATGCCCGCGGCAGCAAGCCGGCCGGAGCTCGCTTTCCAACTGCGATTGCTGGCAGCGGTTTGGCGGGGCAAGGGGGGGGGGCGGTTTGGGGGTCGCCCAGCGGCGGGCCGCCGCGGGAGCCCCGCACCCCCTCGGGGGGACGCGCAGCCCGGCTCCGCGCCGCGGGGCGGACTACAAGCCCCGTCATGCCGCCGCGCGGGCGGGCGGTAGCGGCGGAGCGCGCCTGCGCCGCCAGACGTGGCAGCAGCAGCGGCGGCAGCAGCAGCAGCCCGCAGCGGCGGCGGGTCCGGAGCGGGTCCGGCTCGGCGGCGGCGGCGGCGATGGCTGTGCTGGGGCAGGGCGCGGGGGCTGCGCGGCGCCGCGGGCGGCTCCCGCTCCTGCTGCTCGGGCTGGCGGTGAGTGGCGGCGGCACCGCGGGGCGGCGGGGGGTGTCCCCCTTCCCCGGGCCGGGGCGGCGGTGGCGGTGGGGGCGCTCAGCACGGCGCGGCCGGCGGAGTTGGGCGAAAGTTGGGAGCGGGACGGGCCCCTCGGGCTGGGCGCGGCGGCTGCCCCCGCCGCCCGCACCCGCCGCCGCCCCGGGCGGGCTCGGCACGGCGCAGCCCGGCGTGGCTGGGCTCCGGCAGCTCCCCTCGCGGGTGTTTCCCCAGCCCTCAGCCCCTGGGCTGCTTTCCTGTTTCCCTCCCTCCCTTTCCCCTGTCTCTCAAAGGAGAGAAAACCCACCCCGGCGTGCGGCGGCGTCTCCCCGAGCGGCTGCGGGCTGGAGCTCCCGGCTCGCCCCCGGCTGCCCCGGCCGGCCCCGAGGGCTCCGAGCGGCGGGCGCTTCGATCGGGAGCAAGTTTGGTGTGAAAATCGGGGTGGCGGCGGCGGCAGAGGTTCCCCTCGGCGGAGGCTGTGCCGCAGCGAAGCCGCCCCGCCGGGCTCGGCGCACCTGTGCGCGGCCGCGGGCAGCCCCGCCGCCCCTGCCCGGACGCCCCTCGGCCCCGGCGCTCCGCCCTAGCGCCGGCCGGAGCGTCTGGGTGCGTGTCGCTGAAATGCCGCGGAGTAGAACGCTCCTTACCTCAGGGGCACTCCCAGGCTTACGGAAATATTTTAAAGTCTGATTTTTCTTTTTTTTTTATCCACAGAATTTAGTATAGGCAGCTCGAGAGATAGGCGAAGACGTGCTTTAAAGCATTCCTTTATTTACTTTCTTGGCATGAACTACAGTTCTTCCTTCTGCCTGGACAAATAGAGTTAATAGTTAATGAAAAATTACGTTAATTTTTTTACACACACGTGATCTGAAATGTATTTGGAAATGCCCGACCTAGGAGTGTTCATCTAATTCATACAAATCAAGTGTGGAATTGCAAATTGCCCTATGCTTATTCTGTACTAATATTAGAATTGTCATTGTGGGACAGAAAGCATCGGCCCTGTCTGATGTGGCCTTTTGCCCCTGGCAGGGACCTGACTGTCTACTCATTCAGGAGGAGGGGAAAAAAAATGCTGTGCATCCTGAGCAATTTTTGTTTTGTTCTGAGCTTGGTCTAGAAACACAGACCTCTGCTATCTGCGATTTATTTATGGATTTCCAGTGAAACTGAAGTCAGGCTGAACTTGTCCTGAAATGTTGGAGAGGTCTTGGTCGGGCTTTTTTTTTTTTCCCTGTGGCTCATCCTTAGCATACACAGTACTGTTCTCAATAATACTCGTGGCAGTGTATTTCTCAGATTAAGTATGTACTGTGGACCAAGTGGAGTTACAAGGGGACTGAATTTTCCCGTTGTTTAAAATAACTAAACACGTGGAGTTATTTGTGGTGTTTCCTTCTATATCCACTGTGACTGTCTGACCTTATCTTACTCTAACATTCATTTTATGTCAATGTAAGTATTTTGCTGTGATTTCTTTTTTTAGATAAAAAGATTTTTTTTTTCAGCTTTCCTCATGTGAGTCAGTTGTTCCTAGCTATTCTAGTTGCCCTTCTTTGGACCTTTTATATTGCAGAGCTGGCATCTTTGAGATGAGCAGAGTGGGCCTGCGGTTGTCAGTGAAATTATACAAAGCCATTATAATTTATCCACATTATTCTCTCTTACCCTTCTTAATTTGCCCCAGCATTTTATTTGCTCTGTGATGCTGCATGCTGAGCAGATGTCTTCATTGAGCTGTTGATTCAGCTAATTTTTTCCCCTTTACTGTGTACAAGTAGTTTAAATTATTTCTTCCAATTTGCATTATCTTGCACTTGAAGGTGTGATTTTTCATCTTGAAATATGTAACTTGCTGTACGCCAGGATTAAAAAACTAGCCTACAGCTGTGACTTTGCAAAACCTGCTTTTAAATTTTTCTTGAGTCAATGTTTGCAAAGTCAGTGAGGCTGTTCAATCAGGATATTCTCAGTGTGTAAAGTTAAAGCGAAGGTAGTGCCAGCTGCTTGATAGGACAGAGGTTAATGAGAACATTGTATTTCCTTCCAGCCTGTCCTGTTTTATGTACGTGATTTTTTTTTTTCTTTTCTTTTTTTTTTTTTTCCCCTGGAAGTGCTGAGCGCTTGCAATGCAGCTGGGACAGCAGCTAGAGTCGTGCATGCATAGTGCTCCTGAAAAATAGGGATCATGTTTAAAGTAGCACCCAAAATTGGAGGTGCTACTTCCGAGAGTTGAAATCCTTTTCTCTGTAAGACTTCCGGTGTTTGTAAAAGGAAAACTGAAAAGCTGGATGAAGATACTTCAGTATCTTCTAATGGAAGATGTTGTTGTCCTCTCATCACTGTGAGTATGGGACACGTGTGAGGAAGATACTGCAGTGATCTCCACCTGCTGTAAAGTTTTATTTCTCGAATGAGTTGGAGACGTCACAGCGAAGTTGTGGTTTAACTTTAGAGATACTTCCCTATTTGATATGTGAAGTGGTTGACTATATTTCACGCTTGAAGGACTGAATTTACTGTTAAAGGCATTGGGAAGGAGTTCCACACTGAGGGGGATTTGCGTTTCCTCTGATGTATCAAGTACTGTCCTTTCCCTAGCAGAGGCCAGCCACTGCTTCCAACAGGGTTACGCTTCGGGGATCTGTTTGCTTTGCAAACACCGATGAATGTTATCTCAGGCCAGTGTGGCAAAGGTTGATTCTTCTTCTGAGTGTTGCCTTAATGGCAGAGAAACTGAGTCAAGAGAGTGTGACCGACTTACAGCCGTTGGGAAGAAGGCTTCTGACCTGGTGCCATTTAAACCCGGTACCTTCAAAGAAAGGTTTGAAAGGAACATTTCAGGCTTCCAGCTCCTCAAGTCCCAGTAACATCACAGAAATGCACTGGTGAGCACTGACATGGACTTGTGAATCCAGGCCTGTGGGGAGGGCTTGGACGTGGCTCGCTCTTTCTGTTGCAGTTAGCCCTGCAGCGTGGCAGCAGTGGCTTTGCCTCCGGTGAGTTTGCAGGCGGGGTGCGAGCACTACTTCTCCTCTCCAGTGCTCAGGTGCTGTCTTCTGTGGTGACATTTGGGCTTGACTTCAGGAGTGCCTCTGCCTATCCAGTTACTGTTTGCATCACAAGAGCTGATGTGGGAGGTGTTTTGCCGCAGTCAGAGGGAGAGTATTGCAGAGGCAAATAATCTACTTGCTGTCTGCCTGCCTCATTCCTGCTTCATCTGTTCCCTCTTCAAAATACGGATTTGTAAAACTTGTGACGGGGGCTATGCTTTGTCTTCTCAGAGGCCCTTCCCAAATCGAACCATGGCTTTCAGGACTGGTTTTGTTACTCAACTCCATACCTTATGCAGTGGTGTTTTGAGTTCATTTACTTTGGTGCCAAAGCACCCATTTAATTCAGAGGGCTTGGGACATTGCCACAAGTGTGGTGTGTTCATCAGAAATGGTGTTTCTGCCCAGGGGTGTGTTCAGGACATTGTGAGCAATTGGTGATGAAAGAGGTGCTTGTTCTGTTGTTGACAGTTTCTTTTGCTTTTGGTGATGCAGTTCCTTGAGTTCCTTCATTTCAGTAAAACAGAGATAATGAGACTCACTTTTCTTCAGAGCTGTGTTTGAAGGTCTGTGAATGGAAAAACTCAATGCAGTTTGCAACCAGAATCACAAACTAGCATTGCCTTAGATTTCTTGATGTGGACAGGGTCGCTTTGGAAGTAAGTTATGATTTACCTTGATCCTGCCACCATTTCAAGCTTGTGAATGGCAAAAAATTGTGATAGCAAAACAGTTCTTAAGTTTTAGCACTTTGCTAGCTGAGAGTAGCTGGTAGCATTGGTGGAGGGCACTGTGAATTGTGCATTTGCAAAACGGAGATGACAAAGGTAATCTCGTTTATGACTGCCTTGGTGATGTCTTGTCTGTTGTCTTTGGGTTTATAGCCATACAGCATATTTGTTGGGTGACTGCAAAGAGACTCTTTCTCTCCCTCTCCTCACTTTTCAGGAGATGGCACACCACGAGTATGTGGTTGTGTGCTGCTCTAGGATCAGCTGAGTGCTGGTTTGCTCTGATTCCGTCTGCCTTTTGCCTCTTGCAGATTGCTTTCTTTCTCTGTGAATCTTACTCCCAACTATTTAAATTAAGCTTCATCTCCTATCACCTGGCAGAAAAATGTGAGGATTAATTAGTTAATATTTGTGCAATGCTTTGAAGATAACAAGTGCCATATAAAGTGCTAAGGATTTTCATGTGTTATTTTTTGCCCTCTCCTTTATAAGTCCCAGTAATAGTGTTTTTGTCTTCTTTTTATAGCATCTCCTATGTGCTTCTTGAGTAGGTGATACTTCTTTAAACTTCTTCAAAACCCAGTTTTTAGTGAGGGATTATGTGGCATGTGCTTTGCTCATGTCCTTAGCTTCTGAAGTCATCCAGATGTGCTTGTTCAGAAGTGATATCTGAAACATTATTTAATCAACAGGTTGTTTAATATATATTGCACCAATGCCTGGCTTGGAGAGGTTGAGCTTCACATTCATAATAAAGAGAAAGTTTTTTGTCAGCATTAGTAATTGATCCTATTATAGTCTGTTGTTAATTAGTAAATAGTTGCACAGGTTTTCTTTCACTAAGCATTTGAAAACCAGTGATAAACCATACAGTTAATTGGCTACACAGAGCCCTTAAGAACAACCTTTAATACAGACTATTATGCCTTTATCTTATGTTCCTTCAAACCCAGTGTTTAAGAACAATATGAACAGTAAAGTCTAGTCAAATTTTGACGTCTCCATGGTATTTTTTGCTGTCTTCTATATTTGGAAAGTGAACATAGCAAGCACCGTGTTAAGTGGAGTGCCTTGTTTGTAGCATTCTTAAGCCTGAGTTAAAGAATACCAAGACACCGTGTGTCAGGATTTTAATTTGCCTGCGTTTGTGAAGGTATGACACTTGCCCCTCACCGATGTGACTCACCACAATAAAATGTCAGCAGTGCTTGCTTTTTTTTATTCTTTGAATGGCTTGAGGTGAGAGTTAATTGATCTGGATTATATATAGAGTAAGAATGTGTTCTTACATGAGGCTCATGGGAAATGAACAGAAACCTGAGAAGTGTCCAATGGACGTGTCTGCAAATGTAAATCTTTTGAGCCAAAATAATGTTTTCTAATGCGGTCAGGCTCCAGTGCACAAGTTGTTGCTCTTCTAATGTGTCTGCTGGAGTGCTTCTCACCTGGCTATTGCAAGCTGCCGTAAGCCCAGGTGTTGCCGCTCCCCACTGAGACCATAGATGGCTTTTCTGATCGGTTGCAGATAATGTGCTCTGTGTTGGGGATCCTCAGCAGGTTGCAGTTTGGGAACCCCTGCGGACGTGATTGGGAGAAGATGGTCTTGTGGTCCCAGTGGGATTGCAGGAGCTACTTCAGTTGTGACTCCTGAAGTCTGAGACCCAAGTGCTATCTTTTTTCTTCCCCTCCCATTCAAATAAATTCTTAGCAGGCTTCCTTGAGGTACCTTTGGGTAACAGACATAACCTGTCTCCTCTCATCCGGTTTGATGAAAACGTTTCTACAGCTATTTTAGATATTAATCATGAATGAAAACAGGGGACTGTCCTACTTATCACTATCCATCTTGGAAGGCATTTGTTACAAATGGCTCAGTGATCAAAGCAGTACAACCCTGAATGTAAATAGCAGCAGAGGGAGGGCTTGTGAGTGAAAAGCAAGCAATTATTGCACAAGGTCAAGAGTGGTTTGTATGATGAACAAGGAAGATAAAACATCTGCAGTCAAACTGTGATTCTTGTAAACAAGGGGGCTTTGGATTTGAACATCTTGTATTTTAAAGTGAGAACGAATTGGGAGGAAGGTAGCAAAAGAACTGTTTCTCTCTTGCACTTGCCTGGAGATTACTTAGACCTGGTATTTTCACCTGGCTGTGCCACCAGCTGATCTGCAGGTTTACCAACCTCCATCGCTGCAGTACAGAGATGTTCCTTCAAATCCACCTTCTGAACTTAAGCATGCACTTCACCACTGGGTTCATTTTGGGAAATGACTAAGAGAGGGAAAGTGAGATCTGATCTTGTTCTTGGGTTTTCTTGCCTGTTCCTTCCCCCCTTGCTCCCCATTTTAATGTAGCAGAGGAGACCCCTGGTTAGAATGTGAACTACTCCCCTCCTAAAGAAATTAAGTATGAAATTAAATTCAGTCATCTCCACTGCTGCTTGGAATTTTGAGGCAGGTTTGCTCTTCAGCTAGATTCCCATAAAATGCCTTGTCAGACACAATCTGTTTCATATGTACAGGGTCGCTCATTGATCATATTTACAGTGGGTTGAATGCTGTTGTCCCAAAATGAGAATGACATCAGTGGGCGGCTAAACTAAGACAGAAATCAAAGTCAATGTCTTGCTGAAAAATGGGCTTTTGAAATTATGGTCGAGTGTAAGACTGCATCCCTGCCAAGTAGCAGTTGTGCTAGAATCACTGTTGTTCGCATCAGCCCCAGCTATTTCTGATGAATATTGTGCAAATTGTCTACCTAATTATACATGTAAGTGTTAGTGTGCGCATAAAAATTGTATGTTGACATATGGATTCAGGCACCTAAGTGCTGTTTCAGCTGCATATCCATTTATATTTTTTATGCATAATTTGTGTCTAGGGAAATACAGTTTTTCAGGCTCTTGAGCTGGAAATAGGAGAAATGTACAGTGTTCTTCAATTTTTGATTTATATTTCCTTGTTTTTATAACCATGTGTTTTCATTGCCCTTGATTAAAAAAAAACCCCAAAAACCAAAACTAAACAAATAAAAAAAAAAAATTCTCCAGGCATGTTGCTTATCCTTAGCAAAAGACCATTCTGTCATGAAGCTTTTGTGGGGAGCAACTCATAAATTGAACTGGGTACTGTGGGAACAGCAGTTAAGCATTTATCACATTTAATTTGAATAATAAATGTAAAATATGAAAATACGTTCTTGGGGCTGCTTGAAAGATATTCCCTTTTTCCATCCTGAAATAAGATTCAGAGACGAGTGAAAACTTGAGAAATAAACTCTGCTTTCTCAGATCCTTGGTGATTTTGAGAAAACACGGCCTGAGGGATGACCACATTTTTCAATAGTGTCGTTTCTGGAAGTATGATTAGCAAATAGTTATTTGCCTGTAACTCTTTTTGCCTCTGGGTTTCTGAAAGCTCAGATGTTTCTTGGGTACCAGTTCTAAGGGAGTGGGGTTGTGGAGTGTTCCACTGCTCTTTAACACTTGCATATATTCAGCAGCTCTGAAGGAATTGCTGGAGAGTGGGGAAAAAAATAAAAAGAAAATTAAACCTTTCTGACTGATCAGACTCTTCCACCTAGCTTGCAAGATTGTATGTTTAAATACATACGTTGATTTGAGGAGCAGAGGTAGAGCTAGAGCACATGTGGTTTTGTACCTTGTACTTGAATAGCAGTGTCTCTCAGCGGTTTTGAATTGACTGTCTTGAGGGTTTGAGTTCACTTATGTTTTACTTGAGAATCCTTCATGCATCTCAGATCAGACACTACAATCACATGACTGATGTGCGACCTACGCCATAAAAAATTCTGTGAAAATAAATTCAGATTGAGATCTTGAGCTGGGGAAAATCTGCAGACTAGAAGTGCTACCAGATTTGCATTTCATAGTCTGCTGTGTGTAGCCTGCCTTTTTTGAAGGTCTCTACCAAAGTTTCGTGCATCCAAGGTCGCCAGGTGACCGATGTGTTGGTTCTAGCTCACTGAGCCAGCCATGGATGAGGACCCGTTATGCTAGGCACTGTGTAAACACAGCATGAGATAAAATAGACCCTCCCTCAGTTTTATTGCAGTTTCTTGTCAGTGTCACTGTAACAGGGCAAGAGTGGCACAGATGTTACATGTGTTGGTCCTAATATGCCTTCTTCTTTAATGGGTACCAAGGTAGGTAGTAGCTTCTTAAGAAAAATGTGTTTCTTAACTTTTCAGCAGTGGTCGTGAATAGATTTAAAAGCTTTAGGATGCTTAAGTGAGGAGAGGGTTTAGCTTGTTTCTTATTTATAGAGTTCCATATGTGTGAATGTAGCACTTCCTGACGCATATGAAAAGAGGCTTCCTGCCCAGGAGGGACTGTCACCTTTCTTGACCTTTTCTTTATTTAATATGAGCTCATGTCCTCTTGTGCCCTGGATTTAAACAAGAAGCAGTGTGCTTGATCGGACAGTGCCTGGCTGATGAGCTCTCCTGCAAAATGTCTGAAGTAAATCTACCCGAGTCATATCTCACAATTAAAGTCATAGAGCACAGTACATGCAAATGAGCCTCATCTTTGCTGTTCCTTTGCCTGTGGGCTGTGCAGGAATATGGTTTTCTGTGAAGAACAGCAGTGTAACTGCTTCTATAGGATTCTTTCTTCTCATCCTCTTAACGTCACGCTGTTGCCGGAACTAGTGGCTATGGCCCTAGTGAGGCTGTAGCTGCTGGTTTGGTCGTCGCAGCATTGGCACTGGAGCAGGGCAAAGCAGCCCCATGGCTGGGACTGGCGTCGGGTGAAAATGGCTACTTGGCATCGCTTGCTTTCAATGGAGCTGGTAGCGAAGGCGGAGGTTCTTTGGGAGGTTTAACGATAAATCAGCCTCTCATTTATTCCTGGGTAGGGTATTCATTAATTTCAGCAGGAGGAAGCTGGAGAGTGTGCAACTACTTAATTCTTATCAGTTTGCAAACACCATGTAGTGCAAATGCATATTGGGAAGTGGTGAACTTTTCTGCTCAGCCGATAACCTTCCAGTATTGCTGTGGCTGACTTAGATGTGCAGGCAGGGTGTTTCTGTCCAACTTAATGCCTTCAGCTTGGACCTTTTGGGTTTTATAACCAGGAAAGGCTGCAACATTTATCTTAATTAAAGGGAAATGATGATTTATTTGGCAGGCTGACTGGTGTGCTTGTATGCACAATGCCTTTCCCAGTGGGTTTTGGTCTAAACCATAGGTTCAGGGAGAGCTGCTGGAGTAAAACTGCAGGAAAATGAGTAACATGTATTGATTTGATACCTGGGGAGGAATTGGGCAAAGGAGCAGTGGATATATGCAAAGTGACGTGCTTCTCCCTCCAAATGCCCGCTGTTCCACCAGTGCAGCGAGTTTTCTGTTAGTGGCAACACTGACAAGGCAGTACTTAAAGCTGTCACTGTTTTCCAGAATCCAATTTTTCAAGAAGCTTATAGCTCTGCCATTATAAGAAGAAGAAAAAAGAAAAAAAAAAAAATTCACTGAAATTGGGTAAACAGCCTTCTATCTGAAAAAGACATGAAATATACGTACTTCTGAGCTATAGGTAAAACTGTAGAGGTGCTTTAAACAAGGTTCATAATAACATTTGGTGTCAAGTCGAAAGGGCCTTTGTGGCTTTCTTAGTCCAATTATTTCTTTTGGCAATGAGTTCATAGACCAGAATATCCTCAACTGAGTCCAGTTTTCTCAACCAAAGCAGCAACCTGTAGTTTCAGTTTTTCCCCTCTGTGTTCAGCCTTAGTTTCAGTAAAGTTTAGCTTTAGTCTTCTGTAATTGAAGGCATAAATAAGTCTTTTAAGACACTTGGATGGTTACAGAAAATTGAGGTGAAGGGAAAAGTTTTTTTTTAAAAAAAATACTTAGGATTAAAGAGATCTGCTCATAAGTCAATGTTAGATTAATCCCTCCTGTTCAGCCTGTGATTGCCATGAGTTTTAAGCAGGAATTTGCATGTCTGTGTCACCTTACTTAGCACAACTATATTTGTCTACTTTGATTGACAACACCGTGTATTTATCTCAGAAAATACACAAATGATTCACTTACATCAGCCTCAAGTAGGAGGACTGAGCTCTGGACATCTGGATTTATAAGAATGAGAGTCTGTCGGTCAAATTAAAGCATCAGGTACATTTATGCTGAAGGTAGGGGCTGACTTGCAAATGTGCTTTTTCCCTTCTCACAATTAGACCGTCTGGTCAGCAGGGCTCAGTAGCGGGAATCCTGCCTGTGGAGTGGGATAACTTGTTTGCTCTAAGCGTGGGCGGCCTGTTGTGCTTTGTATTTTGTGTTATAGGTGTATCTTCTAGTAACTTTAAATTCCTGAACATGGCCTGGGGTTGTTTTGAGGATGACGCCTGTTTCAGCTCAGCTTCTTCCCTCTACCTCGTGCAGCCCAAAACTCACCCTCCCATTTCCACGTGTGAAAACTTCTGGCAATTAAAAATGTTTCATAGGTGCAGGTTTTGGTTCTGTGCCTCAGTGACTGGTGTTTGCAAACAGCTGAATTTGTGATGAAGTGTAGTGCCTGGGGCTGTGTGTTCTGACTTTGATTGGCTTAGTGCCTTGTTTTGAATGCTGTGATCTGTAATACACGGGATGCAAGAGCAACCTCTTACGTCTTCGCATCCACCCTGGACACATTTTCCAGCCCAATTGGAGTGAGACATGATCAAAAGTAGTT
Organism: Leptosomus discolor; assembly: GCF_034619465.1. Taxonomy (NCBI): domain Eukaryota; kingdom Metazoa; phylum Chordata; class Aves; order Leptosomiformes; family Leptosomidae; genus Leptosomus; species Leptosomus discolor. The sequence continues at coordinate 12,728,355 of NC_141395.1, read as the reverse complement.
CTGTAATTAAGAAAACGTTGAACCTCTTGTGTGTGTTAAGCAAATGAGCTAAAGCTTTTAGCCAAGCAATTAAGTGTTAAGGTTTGACTGGAAGGTGAATGTAAACTAGACAGTTTCTTCAGTTAAGCTTCCCATAATCATTCCCTTAGTATGAATTCAGTACAGTGCAGAAGGGAGGCAGCATAGCCTGATGGATAAGATGATGATGATGATTATTATTATTATTGAAGATTATTGCAGCACAAATGAGCAGTAGAGGCTCCAGCTGAGGCTACGGTCATATTTTGATAGGAGTTTTACTTTATAGTAGGATAAAAGACAAACTCTGCTCAGACAGACTCTGTAACAAAAAAATAACAAAATAATTTCTTTGCATAGATACGGAACTGAGATGCAGAGAGATTAAATGCCATGCCTTCCATGTGGCCGTTGGAAGGCAAACTTGATCTTGTGGCAAAGGCACTGGGGGAGGGCGGTGTGTGTATGTGTGAGGTACGGTATGGCCAGTGGGAAGCATAAAGCTCTGTTCCACTTCGGAAGGGCAGGTGGGGGAGGGTTGTGGTTCTGTAATGCAGATGCTGGATTACTTGCAAATTCTGTTTTCACTTCCTTCATCTGCTCTGTTGGCATGGGTTAGTTATTTTAACTTCATGGCTCTTGCTGTCTTCTCTGGGGTATCAAAGTACTTGATTGAGTTTGCAATCGATTGAGATCTAGGGACAAGAGTGTTCTCAAAGTGGTAATTTGCTGCTTCTCTTGTTACAGTATATTACATTTACGTAAGAATTCCTATCTGATTATCTGACTAGGGAACAAACTTGTAAAGGGGATGGCTTCTTAACTATGACTTTATTCCTTGATATTGTGTTTATCTCATCTTTCCACTTAAGGGTCCTTGCTGGGGGCATTATTGGTTCAGTTCCAATAAATCATGTGTATGGCTTTTTTCTTTTTTGGGGAGGACTTTTGCTGATCAGATCAATATGGTAGTTTGTTTAAGGCGGCATGTCTCAAGAATATTGAAAAATGTCAAGATAATTTCAAAAGCAGTTTGTCTTTCTATTGTGTCTCAGCTTGGAAGCTCTTACTAATGTTTCTGGCTTTGTGTTTCTGTAGGCATTCTTGCTGGCGTTCGTGTACTCATTGAAGGTGTCTCCACTCATAGAAAAAATAAGTGACCACAAGGATTTTAAGAAGCTTCTCAGGACACGGAATAATATACTAGTGCTGTATTCCAAATCTGGTAAGCCCTTTTTTATTTTTTTGGATGTCACAGCTCTTTGTGCCCAGCAAGGTGTGTGTGTTTGAACATCTGTATGCATGTTGGGTTACCTGTGTGCATGCTCAGATGGCTAAGCACTTCACCCTTGCTTGCTCTCTGTTCAGTGTTGCCTTATGTAACTGCAGGGTGCTTCTACATGACTACAAGGGGTTCCTCAGCACTGGTGTCCTTTGTTCTGACTCGGAGGCTCCTGATGTTTCAAGATTTGAGTCCTCTTAATTTAGTCTTTGAAGTGCTCTGTCACATTGGCAGAAATGTACTTTATTCTGGCTTTGTCTCCAAAACTGACTTCTCATAACAGCTATCAGCCAGACCTTTCTGGTGTGTTTATCACGGTAGTTTGAAAGTTTCGATTTCCTGGTGACACTGAAAGGCTTAATGAGTAGCTCTAGTACTGAAATCAATCCATCTTTGCTTCTGACAGCTTTGAGCGTCCTATGGTTGTCTTTCAACTTTAATTAACAAAATAGAAAAATAAAAATAAAACCCAAGCTGCTTGTGTGAGAGGGAGAAATGGCTGATTTCACATCATGCCGCTTGTCCCCTTGAATCTCTTTTCTCTCTTGTCTCTCATTTAGGCCCTCCTTTCTTGCCGTTCACTCTTGCTCTTACCTGTCTGTTTGCTCTTCCTTTTGCTCTGTTCTGCTCCTGCTGTACCTTTTCTCCTTTATTGCTGCGTTTGTTTTGGTGTGTTGTTTTGTGTGACACCATGGAAAATGAAGAAACAGTCTTTAAGCTCCATACACAAGCGCAGAATGCTGTTGTGGATGGGGAAGTCACTGGAAAGCAAGAAGTAAAATGTGTCACTAAGAAGATTTTCCTTAGAGCTGTATTGTTTGTGTTGTTGCTTCGTTTTCCTTCCTGCAGGCAAGCAATACAAGATAATGCTTTGTTTAGGGGTTGAGTTCTCCCTTTCTGATCTGTTGCAAAGGTCTTACCTCAATTAAACACAACAACATTGGTAGAGTTGTTCTGGGTTTACAATGTGGCAAATTGGAGCAGTGTGTGGTGACCCAATATCCTCCCCCCCCCGCCCCCGAGAATTCTGCAGACAAAAGTGTGCAGGTTCTGGGATAATTAACTTTGTTTTCTAAAGATATGCTTATTTTTAATTGGTTAAAATTATATATATGACTTAATTTTTGTGAAAATATTTGTGTTTTGCTGTAGTGAGGAACTTTGAGTGCTCAAACTTGGCCAAATAGTTTTATAGTAACAGGTTCAAAGGGAAAGTCATAAAAGAGTTTCTAATGCTTTTTGATTTTGAAAGGAACACTTCAGACAAAAAAAAAAAAAAGACATCTGTATTATTCAGCTTTTTAAAGGGAAGATCTTCTTTTTACGCTTAATATTTTAAGTGGTGGTTGCTTTCATTGTTAGAAGTGCAAACAAAACACTTCAGCTCTGACACTCATCAAATAAATGTTGCCCTATGGGCATTGTTCAAAAGCCGTGTTGTGGAGATTTCTTTTGTCTGTGTTTGTTGTTTAATTGGTTGGTTTTAGCAGTCTAAAGCGTTGCATACAGAGCTGACTGTGGGATTAATGTTTCCTCCTAGAACTGTGATCCTTGCACAATTAGAAATCCCTTGCCTTGTCACCCAGAAAGAGGGGAGGGGAAAAAAGAGATAGGAATTTGGAGGTGCAATTCTAATCCCAGATACCCATCCCCCAGCTGTGTTGAGATGTTGGCCAGCATCCGATTGTACTGCTGAAACAAAGGCTTTGCTTCTCAGCTGAGCAAAACTAGATGAGTATTTCTATCTCATGCAGAAAGTTCATTGGTTTCAGGAGATGTCCTAATTTACAGGAGATGTGTAGTTCACCGTATTGGCTGGGTATCCTGCCAGGGCTGGTCAACTAGTGAGGCTTCTGGAACAAGTCTGTCCTATCTTGAATGCTTATTTTTTAAAGAGTGTTTGTCAAACTGTTGCACTCTAAGTACACATGAAGAATTCCTCCATGCGTCTACATCCCTGTGTTGGAGAGAGGTGGCAGTTGCATGCTATCAGTATTGGAGGTAGGAGAGCTTCTTGAGAGCTAACAAGCGTGGGCAGGCTTCTCTGATGGCATCAGGCCCAAGCAAAGGCTGTTGAATACAAAAAAACTGTTTCTGGCTCAAGAGACTGTTGAGATAAAAGTTGTGGAGGTTTAAAGATGATTTGAGGGGGCTTTCACTGCCCACTGGCTCTGCTTGTCTACTCTGACCTATATAGGCCTTCACTTTATCAAATGTTGGAGACAAAATACTGGTCTATAGAAGTGTTCGGTGTGCCCCAGTATAGCTGTTCTTATATTCAATTAGTTGAAGTAGTTGTGGAACAACAGCAGTTTAAATGAATCTGGAAGAGGCTCTGGGTTTCTATTTTGTATTTATTGAGGCAGGAAACAGTTTCTGTAATGGTGGGGGTTTTTTTGTTTTGTTTTGGTTTGGTTTTTTTTTTGAGGAGCATTGATACTTGTTTGAACCTTTGTATTTTTCTCTCCCGAGCTCTTGTTCCGTTTTTCTTTCGTGTTTGTTTTTAATACCATTTATAAGACTCTTTTGGAATGGAAGTGTTTTGCAAAATCTATACGTGTGGCATGGCATTATAAAAATCTCAGTTGGGTGTTTATGATACAGCCAGTTCTTGGAAGGACCTTTTCTGGGTGCTCTCTGCTACTAGTTTTGAGCTCCTCATGACTGTTGATTTGGGTATCTCCCAGGGTTATTATGAGAGTGTGTTATTTTCTGTGTATGATGGGTAGAATTGAGGCAGGCAGAGATGCTGAACGACTTGCCCTTAGATCTGGTGAAGGTCCTAAATGAAGTTAAGTTTCTCTAATTATCAGGTAGTGGTACAAACTGGTTAGTGCCCAGACAGGAAAAAGGCAGTGTTGGGGTGGCAGCCTGTTTGCAGGAGAAGACACAGTATAGCTCCATAAATGTAGGTCAGGGAGTGTGCCTGGAGGTACAAATTTCAGTGTGTTGTTAAGGGGGGTTGGAGGGAAGAAGCCACCCAATTTCAGCTGCAGCCAGCATTCCTTCTGGTTTACAGAAGATTTTACTAATGCTTCTCATATTGGTTTCTTGAAATTAGATAAAATGTTCTTCCACTGCTTCAGAACAAAGGAATGCAGCATTGTGTTTTTCTGTGTGGAGTAATAATGCTGCTGTTGACTTATTTTTATTTTTGTTTTATTTTGTTTTCCAGCTGCTGCTGCAGAAAGCTCCCTCAGGTTACTGTCCAGCGTGGCCCAGGAGGTGAAAGGACGAGGTACTATAAGCTGGATAGACTGTGGGTATGTGTCATGCTGTTTATCTCTTCCCCTCCCCGCCTTTTGGCTTTTATTGCTGACTTAGCTTTTTTGATGGCTCTGAAACTTTTTGCTTGTAACTGAACCCACATCATTCTGTGTAGTTTCTTCATCGCTGTAGGGTGCCTACATCTTACCATATTCTTTTCCTTCAGACCAGTGGTGGGGAATCATTTTTTCCTTATGGCTGTTGTTATTTCTTCTCTGACAGTACATTTTTCAGCCTGAAGCTGGAGACCCCAGCTAGCATCACCTTTCATGGGGGGCACATAGCATGGAAACTCCGACTGCTTCAGCTTTTCAACAAGGTGGGGGAGGAGGAATCCCACATCTTGTGCCTCAGCAGGAGGGCAGTGCAGATCTGCTCCAACAGCAGATGTTGCACGAGCAGTAGGGCTGCTTGCTTGGTTTTGAAGCATCCACCCATTTGTGTTTCTCAATAAAATGTGCTTTCTTTTAAAGAACTTCCTCTGTGCTTTGTAGGTTCATGGCAATTTTTAATGTGAACGCAGGGAAACTTATTTTTGTAAGTGGTTTCTTGTGTGTGGAGGAATGAACAGGTGTGTACTTTCTGGTTTGCAGATGTGAAAGCCTTCACTGTGGTTCTGCTCAATAACACATTGCCTGTGGTTTTAGCTTGTGTATCGTAGTGCCTTTCTGCCTCTGCAGCTTTGAGAGCTTTGCCTGCAAGTGGCAAATTCCTCTTCCTGTGCTGCAGAGGAACAGCTTGCTGCCTACCTGCGTGTTTGGGTGGATTGCCATGAATCCATTGCCACGAACAAATTGTACGCTGTGCACAAATCTGAGTCGGCTCTGAAAAATCACAGAATCACAGAATGGCAGGGGTTGGAAGGGACCTCTGGAGATCATCTAGTCCAACCCTTTTGCGGAAGCAGGTTTGCCGTAGAACAGGTCACACAGGACAGCATCCAGGCAGGTTTTGAATATCTCCAGGGAAGGAGGCTCCACAGCCTCTCTGGGCAGCCTGTTCCAGTGCTCTGCCACCTCAACTGTAAAGAGTTTTTTTCCTTATGTTCAGGTGGAACTTCCTGTCTTCCAGTTTGTGTCCATTGCCCCTTGTCCTGGGGGCATGTGGCTTCCTTAAAATTACACTTTTGAAACCAACCTCCATCTATCAAGCAGTGACACAGAGTAAGTCGTTGGTAAATCAAAGCTAACATGCTGCTGTTGGTGGTTAACTTGTCTTGCTCTTCCCCTGCCACCAGGCAGGTATCTTTCCCATGGAGTCCTCTGCTTCCGCCTTCTGTTTGCATTCTGCTGGGCTCATCCAAATGCAGAGACACTTTCATCTCTGCCCAATTGATAGGGACGGTGTTCCAAGTCATCCGCTGGCAGAAAGCAGGGCTGCTCCTTGGAGGTCAGTGAAACCTGTACCACTTCCCACCCGCTGAAAAGCCAGCAAATAAATTGTATTGACCCTGATGAGGATGAAGGTTGTGTGGAGATCTGGCATACCTCTGAAAGTCTCGTTTTCTAACAAAAGCACTGATGAACGGTTTTTGGTTGTCAGTAACGATGGCTAGCAAATAGGATTTTGGGCCAGCTTCTTGGCTTTAGTTTGTGATCAGCCCCATTTGTGACTGTGGAGTGGTCACTACCTCTTTTTGTCTTCTGTTTCCCTTTTGGTTTAGGCTACCTCTCTGTTGCGGGACTTACTGCTTATGGTGTGTGTGCACCTATGGCATATGTATACAACTGCTGTCCCTTCAAAGTGCTGATATAATACAACTAAGCAATAACCATCTCCAGGGTTTTAGTTCTGGGTTGGAAAAGGAAAGATTCAGTGTTTAGGCCTTCAATTTGAAATCCAGGGAAGTTTTGGCACTTAGTTCAATGTATCAGTCTCTGCTCCTGAGTTTGTAAGTGATGGGGACTGGGAGGGAAATGTGTTGTTTTGTTTTGCTGTAAAATGCACTTCAATTCATCAAATCCTAATATGCTCTCCCTTTCCAAATGTTGTCATCTAAACCAAACTTTGTTATGAAGTTACTTGCAAGAAACGTTTTAAAGTTTGCTCCAGGTAGTGCTTTAATACATTTTGTAGGAAGCTTGGTAATTGCAGTGCCTTTCCTCTGACTGTGGTGGGGAAATATTTAAGCTTCCTTTTTGTAATGAAAGGTGAGTTATTCCCAGAGAATGAAGCAGCCTGGTGAAAGTCATGCTGTAAGATGTTGGGAGACCTGGGAATAGATTTGTAGGTTCCCAAAATTTGCTTTGGTGCTAGTAATAGCGCGATCAGATTGCCACTTGCCAAGTGACAGGCAGTGGACGGGGTGCTGTAACATGGCAATAGCTGTAATTGTCTTCGAGGGTTGAGCAGCACTTCCTTTCAGATCACTTGTTTGGGAAGAACCTGGAGATAATAGATGATCTGTCCAACTGTAGGTGGGTATTTGTCAGAGATGTCTCTTCTATTCCTCACTCCTGCAGAGGGATGTCATAACAAAGTTTGTGAACTTGCCTCATGGTGCAAGGTGAGCTGGAAGACTTGATGCATGCAAAAAAACCTCCCGAACGAATAGTTTGAGCCTGAACCAAGTTTTGTGGTTGATTTGCTTGCTAAACCTTTAAAACATTCTGAAATCAATCTCAGTGTTGAGATAACTTTTAAACATTTTTTTTTTTCCTGGAAAGTGTTTTTTTTTTTTTTTTCCTTTACATATTGCCTTTTTTTTTTAGTATACAAGTGGCTGCAAACTGCTGCCTGCCTCATCGCAGTGCTAATATGAGAGAGGCTGCCGTAAGTGCTGTCTGTCACTGGTCACAAAGGGCCAGTTGTAGGGCCTGAACAGCTGAGTCCTACCAGGGTTGCTCAAGCTATTCTCCCACTGCAAGTACGCTGTGAAGCTTATTTGCAAGTCTTCATGCTGAAACAAACAGTGCACAGATGCAGGGATATTTACAGCACAGGCTCAATTTGTTTTACAAATACTGACAAGAGATGGCTTGTTTGGCAGCAATATTTAGCAGGGAATTTTGGCTTTGGTCTTCACATCACACTGTAGCGGACTTCTTTGCCTTCAGATCCAAGCGTTGGCAAGGCTGGCATACATGCAGAGTTGTGGTTTGTGTCTCTGCTTCCCTGTGGCGATGACGGTAGTCTTTTTCTTTTCTTTATTGGCGGTGCTTTTTTTGTTTCTTGTCATTCTCCTCCTTCCCCTCATTTTCAGGAGAAAGCAAGAACATACTACTCCACTGATGGAATCATGGATTGCTAAGTCTCGGCAGTATGTTGTGTATTACGTACAGCGGAGGGGAGTGAGCAGGTTTGTGGCTGGCGGCGTGCTGCCTGAATTGCTGGCTTACATGGAAACAGGGCTCCTTGGCCTTGGTTTTTGTTGGGTCTGTGGTGTGAGACAGGGGGTTAGACTTGAGCTTTCAGTTCCAGGTTGAGTGGTCTTGGAGAGACCAGGGAGGTTAGTTTTTCAGCATAATGTGGGGAAATAGTTGGTTTCTTGCAACTTCGGTTAGTGAGAAGTAGAGGAGGTTGTCACTTAGTTTGTCACTTTGAGGCAGGGTAGCAGGGGTCCCCAGAGCGCATGGGCTGAGGAGTTGTAGGGCTGGGAAGTGCCAAGTACCTGCCTTTCCCGCGCAGTTAGGCTCGCTTGTGTTAAGTGCCGCTCTGGAGCAAGACCATGCTGAGTGCAGTATTGTAGATAAGGTGCTCATTCACGGGAGATTTCAGTCAGTTTGTGCAGGCAGGTAGACACCTCCTAGAGATGAAGGGGCAGCACGAGGACTGCTTGCAGCATTGAAGCGGTCATTGTTTGCTCCTGTGTGCTGAGATAGCATATGCGGCTCTGTACACAATTAAATGTGAAGTTATTTCAATTGTGAATGAAAGACCCACAAATAATGTGACAAAAATATGGTTTATTCTTTCCATGTTTTAATTAAAAGTCCTTGCTGAGTGGTTGATGTTGAATGAATGGTGAGAGAACAGAGCACTGAATTAATCATGCTCTGTGAAATGCATGGTATCAGGGCTAGAGCACAACGTTGTGCGTTGGTAAATCTTCTGCAAGTATTTTGGGACTTGTGTTTGGGGACATGCAACTTTAATAGTTGCTGAGAGTCCCAGCTTCTGTTCCTGGCTCTGCGAATGATTCATTTGTTACTTTGTGCTGTTAAAAGGTGTATCTGTTTTCCAGGCAACTAGATAAATACTGCCTGATTGATTAGTCAGTGTTTATAAAGAGCGTGGAGAACTTTGAAAGGAAAAATGCTACGGCAGCACAAATGAGTGCTCTTCATTTAGTGTGTTCAAATGGTACTGGGATGGGCATGTAAGCAGGCAGAGGGTTGGGTTATTTATTGAATTATTTTTATTAGTAATCTGATAGAAATTTTGAAAATTGAAGAGCTTCATAGGGACTTCAAAGCTTAAGATGTCTGCAAAAAGAAACTATCGTGTCCTTTTGTGTAGTCTCAGAGTCCGGCTGCTGCTAACTGTAACAGCAGGTTGGGGTGCAGTGGAGCTGTGTGTGCTGCATAGGCAGATGGATGGTCGGTGTGCATGCTGCAGAGCCTCTGCATCCCCCCTTGTCTCCCGAAAACTCCATCTTTGTAGGCGTAGTACAACTGGAAGTAAGCATTGATGTGGTTGAGTAAAAGAGGAATTTCATGAAAAACAGAAACTCTTGGCAAGTCCTTATGGTGGCAAGTAAAAGGTACAAAGTAATGTGCCTGCTTAAGTGAAAGACAAAATTTTTGTTCATTGTCTTTAAATTAGACAAAGCTCAAGTCCCAGTTTGTGATGGCCCAAGGTCTGGTTTTGAAGACTAATCATTATAAAGTTATCCACTACCCTTCTTCAGTAAGTTTTGTGGTAGATCGTGGAGTGGCCAAGGACTTTGGGTGACGTGGAAAGAAAGTAAAATAGCTTTGCTGAAGAGAATAAAATGTGTTTGGCAGGTTATAAAACGTATTGTGGTCAGGTGCAGCTTTGAGGAGGTGGCAGAAGAGGTTCAAACTAGCTCTTTCCATCCTGAATGTGATTGAGTGAACTCTCCTGGGTTTTCCTGTTGCTGAATTGTCTCACGTTTTTTACTGTCTATAACTCCTGCCCAATCGTGGACTGTTATTTTCAAAAAAATGCCCGTTCTTTGGCTGTGGGTAGTTATTATCTGCTCAAACTTGCATGGTTCCCTTTATGTCCCAAACATAAACAAAGCTGTGTGATTTCCATCTGCTGTCATAGCGCGTGTGCTTGGCTTTAGCACATCAGACTGCTAGGAAAAGGAAATGCCATCTGGTTAAAATGTCTGACTAATTTTTGTTTGGTTTTAATCCCACTTTTTCTGATTTTGTGTGTCATTCTTGTAGTCCCTTTGGTGTGTCCTGTGCATCATTCTTGTAGTCCCTATGCCCAATAATTACTTGTTATTGTTGCAATCCCGTGACACTTAGCATAAAGGTAAGGCCGTAATTTGGCTGGTAAAGCAGTCCTTTCAAGGTTAGACATCTAAACGTGTGCTGGTTCACGACAGCACCAAATCTAACAAGTAGTTGTCTTTCCTGGGATTTCCCCCAGTTTCCATGTTTATCATCCTTTTAGATGAAATCTTCCTTCATAAATTTCTAATTTCCTAATACTTTGATACGGAAAGGCTTTACCCATACAGGCGATCATAAATGAATTTGTTTAATGCCTTGAAATAGCAGGGAGGAATTTCAGAAATAAGGCTGTTAGTACAGATGGCATTAAGTGTCATTTTGCTCTTTAGTTTTTACCTTCACTCCTATAAAGCCCATCAGAAGCAGGATTTATTTAAAAGAATGTCTGCTCATCTTCCTTCCTTGTAGTTGAATTTTAAAGCTGATGAAAAGCTTTGAAATTGCAAATAAAAATTACCAGATATAATGGAGAGAGAAAAAAGGAAGAAGAAAGGAGTACTGCTCTTGCACCGATGCGTCCTCTTCCATCCAAGTAGTTTCACAGTGTCTGGGATTTCTGCCTTTTTCTAAGGTCACATTTAAGGTGAAGGGCAGTGGCAGCTCAGGAGTGGATGACACGTGAGGTTAGGTGCCAGCCTGGGGGTGTAGCAGGGGCTCTGTTTGCAGCTGGTGCAGGGGAGGTAAGCCAGGTGTCCATCAGGAACACTGCAAGTGTAGTTATACTGACAACGTGGTCCTTGTGTGGATGTGGTTTATACTGGCAAACTGTGCATTTGCAGCATAGATTTTCAATGCCTTCCTCCTGTCTCTATCATAACCTGTCTGCACAGTTAATGCTAATTCACATTAGAGCCCTTTTGTTTTCCTGTAAGAGTGACCATGCAGGAAGTGCTATGCCAGTCTGAAAAAAAAATCCTTTTTTAAGTAAGCTCTCAGTTCCTAACATAAAACCATTTAGTCTGGTGTATTACATTAAGTCAGAAATGCAGAATGCTTAACTAAAATCCACTGTAGTGCTTGGGTGTGTGAGCCTGGGCTCACGCCTGTTTCTTGCTAATCGTGTGTATTCCATGGGTTATGCCTAGAATTGCTCATTAACTGTGAATCTTCAGTGTTGCTGCTTTTCAGACTAAAACAAAGAGTAAGCAAGCTGAGATTTATGTAAAGTTACCTCCATTTTCGTGCATTCAGTACTTCATTTAAAACATTCTCTAGCATCCTCTTCAGGCCCATAGTGCAGCTAAAGGTCATAAAGCAGGTGCCAAGGGAACAGAACAATGTGCTGCAGCGTCTGTGTGCCAGTGGGTGATACCTTCAACACCTGCTTTTGTGGGAATCTTAGATTAATGTGAACTCAAAGCTGGAGTGCTACTTGTCTTGTGTCCCAGGTTAGGACAGTGTTCCCCTGTACCAGGCTGTGTGAGTTAGAGGAGGTGTGGATGAGTCCGATGAGGAAGGCTGCTGCTTTGCAAAGAGAATTTGAGTGTTCATCATTTCTAGAAGTTCCTGCAAAGTCTTTGATAGCTCCTGTGAATGTGTTCGCCTTACTTCTGTGCAGGTATGTGGGCTGCTGAGTGCCTCTTAGTAATTTATATTTCCGTGGAAAGTACCGTTCATTATAACTTCTTGACTTTCTGCAGGGCTGGAGCTTATAATTTTTTCCCTTAATTGTTTTTGCTTGACGATACCTGTTACCTTTTTGTCTTGGGTTTCTTTCTGCTCTTTGGCTCGCTCTTGCTTGCAATGAGAATTAATCTCATGGGTTTGAATTTTCAGAAAATACTTCTTTTTAATCTCATTCTTATAGATTCCTGGCCTTTCTAATTGACTAATGGGCACAGGGAGTAATTTGTATTTGGTGACGAGTGGCACTGGGTCTCCACAGCGCATGGATTATTCTGTTTGCATTCCTGGCACGTTCCACGGGAGTGTTTGGAGCAGAGGGCTGTGATCGCCTTGTGGGTCACAGGGAGGCTTTTTTCTGCATTTGAGGGGGGAGAGTCAGGCCCTAAATTCAGATGAGAAGGTGTCCTGTCAATCTGCTCATCCTCATCTTTAATTCTTTTCCAGCAGCATGTTTTCTGGTTTTGGTTTTTATGCTGCCTCATCCCTTAAAAGATTCACGCTTTTCATCTGCTGCATTGTTTGAGCAGCTCATTGGTTCTGTACTATGGAAACCTGTTGCTATTGTTACTTCTTCCATAAGACACTTTCCATCAGGAACCTGGGATGGTGGCAAAATGTTGCTTTGTTTTCAAAGACAAATCTTGTGTTTTAAGCTTCCTATGCTGATTACTTCTGCCTCAGTCTCCCCTGGGTCCTGTTCCTGTTTTGGTGCCTGCACGTTCTTAAACCCCACTCATAGCATCAAAGTGCCTGTCTGCACAGAGAGCTGCGTATGGGCTTTCTGTTCGAGTAGATGTAAGCCGCTACATCCAGTTGCTGCTTAGCACAGCTCTTTGGAGAAGTGCTTCTGCAAGCTAGGCTGATGGTTTGGGAAGCGATTCCCCCCCCCTTCTTGTGTGATTTCAGATCTGTCTCAAGGAAGTGATACAGCAAGGTCTGGGATTATTAGAGAACATGAGGAGCCTTTCAAATGTGACACCCTGTCAGCAGCAGTAGTTGTGGCAGCTGCTGCCCTGGGCTGGGAGGGAGGAGTGAGGGCTATGGGGAGGCAATGCCTGCAGTCCGAGAGGAGAGTTTTGCAAGGGTTGGTCTGTTTTCATTTGGTCAGCAAAGTACTGACTGCTGTAGCATAAATGGATCATACAGTACTTGTTGGAGGGTGGGATTGATGCAAGGAGCATATTCAAAATCCCATATTGTCCCCAACGGCTAATGAATTGCATTTTTGGTTTCGAAACCTTGTAGGAGCCCATCTAACTACAGCTGACTGTTAATGACTTCCTCTTTCAGATTAGGTTTGCAAGTGCAAATGTGGATTTTATTTTTAGGTGGCTTGAGGAAATTTCTGGCATTGACACCCCTTTTGCTGCTTTTTTGGGTCACAAGCTCAGTTAGTTGTTTGGCAGGATCTGAACTCCATGCTTTCTCAGGGTGTTCATCAGTCTGTTGTCTGGAGAGGGTATTCCATGGAAGGTAGCCAGAGGGCATTGCAGAGGCTGCGCATTGGCCTGGGAAACCCTGTTTGATAATTCACTTCTGAGGGCTGGTCTGAAATTACAGTTGCACTTCCCTGAAATTGTAACTGGAGTTGTTCTCTGTACGATGGTTTTCATCATAACGTAAAAGAATGAAAGCAATTACACAACAGAGACAATAATGAGAGAGCGTGCTGGTAGCAAGACGGCAGCTTTGACTGGTACCTTCCAAAGCTTTTTCCAGTGTTGGGAGGCTTGCTTTGTAGGCAGCCATGTTTCTTCTCTGCGGTATTGCCCTGCTCTCAGAGTCCATTCCTCCTCTTTACCTGCACAGTCTTGTCCCTTCCAGCTATTGGGACAGTGACAATGTTTGTACAGCCACTGATACAACAGAGCCTCCATTGCGTTGGGGTCTACAGGCACAATTGGGATATAAGAGACTACTGAAGCATCGTTTATGTGGATTGTTGAGCCCTGTTTCAGATGAAGATATGTACAGATAGAAGAGATAAAATCTGTTTACAGATTGTGAGGTCTGTGGTTCACATGTGGTTACATGATATGCTGATAGTGGAGTGAGGTAGTTTTTGTGCAGGCAGATTTACTGACAGAGTTGTTTAAATTGGTGCTGTCAGAGTACTTCTCTTGTGCCTGGAAACACAGTAGGTACAGATGAATAAAAAGGCTGGGTCTAGTCTGTGTTGCAAAGTGTTAGTAGATTCCAGCACTGTGGTGTCGAACTGTTACAGCCACACAGCACATGCACGTGCTGCTATTACGTGGCAACTGGAGACATGAGCTGTTTTCGGATGGTGTTTTTGTCATTTCTTAAGAGAGGATTTGACAGTCATTCCAGATCCTTCCTCCTCAGAGGCTTTTTTTCCTTCTTGATGAGAAGCCAATGGGCAACATTGTGATAAGGAAAATAATTAGGGAGCTGCAGAAGATCTTATTTGTGCTCATGAGAGAGGATGGTGCTGAGAATGTTTGTTTGGTCTTGCCCTGCTGCCTTCAGGACCTGACAGGACAATATTTGAATTTGCCCCAAGGAGGGTGTTTTGCACTGCCACCTCCATACACCATTTTACTCAGGATCCATCCAGCTTGGACTTGTTTGTAGAAACCAATGTGGACTTACTGCATCCAAACTCCTGGATCTTATTTTGTGTTCCTTCTGCCTAGCTTTGCCCTCTTCTTTCTCTCTCCAAATTACCTTGACAGATTGCTGCAAAAGCCTTTCTCTGGGTTGCTGCTGCCACTGAGGACCGTCGTCTCTCACTGCTTCTCCATCTATATGACCATGAGCTCCCAGGCCTGTGGGAAGCTCTGCACAGGCAGAGCATCCAGCACCACTCCTGAGGAGTGCCTGTGGCATGTCCCCTTCAGGTGCTGGCATCACTGATGGTGAGCTAAAGGAGGTCAGATCTCCTTCACAAGCCTCTCACCCTCCTCCTGCCCCAGTAACAGCTGGCTGCCTGTCCAAAGTGATTACTCATGCATGCTAACGCTGACAAGGGACCCCAGAGGTTTACAGGGAGCACTCCAGTTGGGCTTCCTGCCAGCTCCATCATAACCCCAAACAACAGAAGTGTCTCCCAGTAGAGGAGACAGGGATGTGAATGGAAAGGGGTGAAGTATTCCTGTGATGCATGCTGTCTTTGTGGTTTTTTAGACTTGTTGCTTAGTTAGTTCAACTTGGATCTTTCATTTTACCAAGCTGCCCTATGTCTTCGCTTCTCCAGCAGTGGAGCATTTTGGAGCCCACTTTGGCTTCATTGGAAGGGGGAGCATGCGGAACATGCCTGTGGGAGTGGAAGGAAGCTGTGCCATCGTGCCACTTAAGGTTTGACCTTATTATCACATAGACAGCTGCTGGTTTAGGTCCTTTGTGGTATTGTAAATAGGTTGATGTTTCGGATTATTCTCCACAGAGATAAAGCTGGATGATTTGTAGGACTGCCTGCAGGCAAAGCAGGGCTCCCTTCAGCAGTAGCACAGCAGGGACCTTCCAGGGTTTGAATTGCTCTGGACAGAAGTGACAGGAGGCAGCCAAGGATGGCTGCTGGGGGCACATTACTGACCTCATCCTCAAACCAGTATTTCCTGAGCCTTGTGCCTTGACTGGAGTATCTTGACCTGGGCAGTAGAGTGCTGATTTTGGGGGCAGTTTCTGGCTTTCTAGAGTTTGGTTTTTTGTTTTGTTTGTGTGTTTTTTCTTTTTTTTTTTTCTTCCTCCTGTTAGTCTTTGTAACAAACTCTTACACTGCCTCTTCAAGTGCTATAATTAAATTGCGAGAACGGGAGTCCTAATTACCCTCTCCCATGTGAGAGCTGAGGAGCTCATCTTCAGAGAGCGCCTGTTGGCTGAGATCCAAAGAGACAAATCTCAGAGCAGAGACTGCATCTATGTTGATATTTACTCTTATTAAGGATAATGGTCATTACCAAGTGATATTGGAGCAGGTTGCTCTTTGCAGGTTATTTTTGCCTGGCTGCGAATGAAAGCAGAAGGAAAAGCAAAATGGGTCGATCTCTGCCGTTTCTGTATGTCTCCTTTTCTGCTTTTCCCAAGGAATTGTTAGTATAGCATCTGAGCTGGTGGGTCTGGCATGTGCAAAATTTTCACTGATGCATGAAAAAAATTACTGATACGTAGTTAGGTACTTCCTATTCTGGGAGTTTGCTCCTCTTCCATGCCTTGCATCAGGGCAGATAGCTTGCATAAACAGACTAAACTCCCAATACAGTGGTGCAGAGAATCTGCCCACTAAATGGTAAGAGACATACTGGAGCAAACTGCTGCTTGCTTTCCTGTGCATTCAAGCACCTATGTGAATCTTTACAAAGGGAGCAGTGAAAGCAGGGCAGGCTTAGATCCTGTTTCCTTCCAATGAAACAGCTTTCTTATCTTTCTTTTTTTGATGGAAACGCATGCAAACAGAAAATGAATTGGTAGGAGTTGGAGTGGTGGGCGTTGCTAGCTGCTTACTCACAGATACATCTCAGTAGTAATGTTTTGTAGCCTTTTTCCATTATAAACCTTGCAGAACTTTTCTAAGATGAGCAGCTGGATCTCTAAATAACAAATAAGGAAAAATTGCACTTTTTTTTCCCCCACATGGTTTGAAGTTGCACGAATTTGGTGGCAGAACTGAAAACGGAATCAATTGTCTTGATACCCATTTTGGTCCTCTGCTGACGCTGCAGACATGATGTTTTAGCTCCACCTTCCAAAATAAATGGAAAATAACTGTCTTCTCAGGCTCAGATCTCCAGCTTCCTGGAGAAGTAAAGAAAGCATTTATGGGTTACAATGACTAGCTTCAGCTATGATCTGAAAATGCAGATCTGACATCAGTTCAGTAAGACTCTTCAGATAAACATGCTTCTATACAATTGGGATTACAGGTGCTCCTTTCTGGTGAGGTAGTTGCTTGCTGTTAGTTCCTTAAAATGCTCATTTCCGTCTTCAGCATAATGTTCTGATTTTGAGGCATGTGCCTGTGGCACACCCCTCCTCATTTCCATCTACAGTAAGCATTTGGGAAGTTCCCACAGAGGTGCGCTCTCATCTGCGGCACACTGCAAACTTACGTTTGTTGTTCCTCGTATTTGCGGAAAGGCAGCTGGAGAACATTGGGAGGGTTATCACCAGTGCTGGCAGCAGCACTTAATTTGGTGGGGCTCTTGCAACCCTTGCATCTCAGTGTCTCTTAAAGTGTCTCTAATTAGTTTAAACTTGATGGGTTTTCAGTGTTTTCATTTTCTAAATTGATTTATCTGCGTAAAAGGTACAAGTTGTCCTCTGCTGGGAACAAGTTTCCAAGCTTTTTAATCTTGCTGTTTGTCAGTGCAAAGAATAGTCTTGTCAATGTGAATCATCCTCTTTTCTTTGTAGTTGTACTGTTGTACTCATTTCCCCAGGTCTTTGACTGACTTCATATTCACTTCAGCTTGAACTATACTTACAGCTTCACTTCTGTATTGTTTAGGGCAGCAGGTAGGCCATGAAGACCCTTTAGCTGCCCACCTAAGCAAATGTATATGCAGTTTTCTCTCATGACCCTTCTCCCTTCTTCAGCTCAGTGTAATCTGGTGCTGGAAGCGATTCACTCTTGTTCAGTTTGAAAACCACCTCTAGCAGATCTGTCTGCTGTTGCATGCCGCCTCCTTCAGGAGCTGTAGCAGATGGTCTTTACCTCCACTTGCCAGGTGTGACTCCAGGACACGTTCCTCATACCTAGAGTAAATGGGGTTGCTGAGCTTGGGGCTTCAAAATTTGAATTGATTTTTGTTCCTGCAGAACCTTTTTAAGGCCAGCCACTTCTGATCGGGGCTTGGAGATACCATGAAGATGTTTCTCTTTGTTTTTATGTTCTGCCAAATATAAAAGCTGACCTGCTGTTTCTCTTTGAATCTTTTCGGAACAGTGCTCTTTGACCACCACCGTAACAGTAGCACAGTCTTCTTGAAAACTTGACTATCTAAATTTTGTGTTAATCCCATGGGCAGAAGGTCTGCTGAGGTACTCAGACATGCTAGAATGGGCTGATTTTCTACTGGTCAGGGCCCGGCTTTGGACTGTGGTTTTGTCACAGTTCACTGTGTCTTGACCAAGCAAACAGAGAAATTAAATTGGATAATGCGGTGTTCCACAATGCTTGTCCCACAAACTTAGCTGAACAGCTTCCAAATTACTGTTAGTTGAAACTCATTGCTGATGAGGAAGCACAGCAATGAGTTTTTAGAACTGAATGCATTTAATTTCCTTTCTAGTAACCGTTTTTCTTCCAATATGTGTTTTTTGCAGTGATACTGAAAGCCGAAAATTATGCAAGAAGATGAAAGTAGATCCTAATTCGAAGGAGAAAGGAGTGGAATTACTCCATTATAAGTGAGTGCTGGGCTGGGATTTGTAGTTTGTAAGTGTTCATGCCCCTGTTAGGACCATTTGTTCTCCTTGCAGTTCCATACTGTTGCAGCATGAAGACTTCTTACTTTTTATCCTTTGACATGTGAAATCAATTGCTGTTTCTTCAGTTTGTAAGCATGTGTTGTAACAGAAGTTGAGATAAATTTATTCTGCTGTTGAATAGAGTACACTAAAAGCATGGGCGGGGCCTGGGAGAGCTGCCCAATGGACTAAAACTACCCAAAGCACACGACTGATGCCTGAGATTTGAGCTCTTACTTTCTCTGTCATGTGCCCTCTGGCAAGTACCTTGGCCAAGTCGCTTCACCTCCCTATGCTTGCTTTTCTGACTTGAGATAGCACTTCGTAAAGTAAGTGGAGAAAGGCAAGTGTAGTGAGACAGCAAGAGATTTTTCTCCTAGAAATAATAGGAGTGGGAGTACTGTTAAGAGACACCAAGCAGCTACATCTCAATCTCCACAGATCATGCCTTAGTAAATATTCTTGTTAAAGTGTAAGGGAGGAAATTATTCACTGGAAACCTGTCTGCTTTACACTGTTCTGCACTCTCCCTTTTCCCTTTCTCTCCCCGCCCCCCTTAAATTACAATACAATAAATTCTACTTAGTTCTGTGGCTTCAGCAAGATAATGTTGTTCTAGTTAGTGAGAAGTGAAGAAAAGCAGCTGTATGTTTTCCAGCAACATTACTGTAAGTTAAAACTATTCCCCACTCCTTGTTCAACAGGGACGGTGCATTTCATACTGAATATAACAGAGCGGTCACATTGAAGGTAAATTTAAATACTTGATTATTATTCTTTTGGTTTTGCTAGATATGGGGGAGACATTTGTGGATTAAAAACAGGTGTTGGTACTTTTTCATGCTGAAGGCATGATCGGGAGTGGATTAGTCTTTGTAAGCAGCTGTCAGAATGACCTAAAGGTTTTTGTGTGTGTATGTGTCTGCCAACCATAGATCCAGGAAAATTGTATATTATTAAAAAGATTGAATCTGTGTTGAACTGTAATGTAAATTTTGAGTTAACTTGCAGGCTGGTAACAAAATAGGGATTTTCTTATTTTGATTATAAGGTGCTATTAATGGCAGTATAACTAAAGGTATTAGCTGATACTGCATTTTGATAAGTTCTCTCAGGTTTTTAGGTTGTGTGTTTCTAAACCTTAGAGAGAGCTGAATGGCCTTATCTTTTATCAGATTATGGAACCACAATTCCTATGGATATGCCCTGAGTGCAGCAGGGGTAAAACAACCTTCCTTCCTCCTGCAAACCTTGACACAAAGCAACAGAAAGCAACATTCTGTGAGGGCAATGGAAGATGATGTGAAACATAGAATCATTAAGGTTGGAAAAGACCTCTAAGATCATCAAGTCCAGCCATCAACCCAACACCACCATGCCCACTAAACCATGTCCCTAAGCACCACATCAACACGTTTTTTTGAACACTTCCAGGGATGGTGACTCCACCATTTCCCTGGACAGCCTGTTCCAATGCTTCACTACTTTTTCGGTAAAGAAATTTTTCCCGATGTCCAATCTAAATCTCCCCTGGCGCAACTTGAGGCCATTTCCTTTTGTTCTATTGATAGGGAGAAGAGACTGACCCCCACCTCACTACAACCTCCTTTCAGGTAGTTGTAGAGAGCCATAAGGTCTCCCCTCAGCCTTCTCTTCTCCAGACTAAACCACCCCAGTTCCCTCAGCCGCTCCTCACAAGACCTGTTCTTCAGACCCTTCACCAGCTTTGCTGCCCTTCTCTGGACACGCTCCAGAACCTCAATGCCCTTCTTGTAGTGAGGGGCCCAAAACTACACACGGTATTCAAGGCGTGGCCTCAGCAGTGCCACGTACAGGTGCACGATCACCTCCCTACTGCTGCTGGCCACGCTATTTCTGATACAGGCCAGGATGCTGTGGCCTTCTTGGCCACCTGGGCACACTGCTGGCTCATGTTCAGCCAGCTGTCGACCAGCCTCCCCAGGTCCTTTTCTGCCAGGCAGCTTTCCAGCCGCTCTTCCCCAAGCCTGTGGCATTTCATGGGGTTGTTGTGACCCAAGTGCAGGACCTGGCACTTGGACTTGTTAAACCTCATACAATTGACCTCAGCCCATCGATCCAGCCTGTCCAGGTCCCTCTGCAGAGCCTTGCTACCCTCAAGCAGATCAAGACTCCCACCCAGTTTGGTGTCGTCTGCAGACTTACTGAGGGAGCACTTGATCCCCTCATCCATCATTGATAAAGATATTAAACAAGACTGGCGCTGAAACTGAGCCCTGGGGAACACAGTGAAACAAGTGAGTGTATCCTGATGATTGTGGAAATGATGGTCTGAAAGCACGGTAAGCGGGCTGAAGTGTGCAGCCTTCTTCTGTGAAGACCTGGTGAAATTCTCGTGTGAGGCTGCAGCACTGTGATGACTTGGCTTCCAGAAATTACTTCTGTCCAGCTCTGGTGCCAAATTCCTATTTCTTTTCCTCCTCCGGCAAACCCAGGCTCTGCACTATTGTTGGTCTTGTGGAGGCTTGGTGACACCACCCCAAGGTGACATCATTACGTGTTCTTCCCCTTTCTGGTTCAGGGATTTGGCCTGGGATGAAGGAAAGCCTGTGCAGCATGCTATGTGAACCTGAGTCTGTCAGAGTGGCTGTTCCTGAGCACACTTGCTCTGGACCTTCTTTTTATAGCCAGAGTTGTTGTGGGGTAGCTGATGGGAGAACTGTCTTGGAAGCACACCTGGCTTGAATCATCCATTCAGCCTGCACTTGGGGTTGTTACACAGGATTTGCCTGAGGTAGGGAGAGTAGGACTGTGTATCTTTCCACCTCCCTCAGTAGAAATCTTGCCTGGTGCTAGGAAGGACAGGTACCCAGCCTAGTCAACAAGTGCCTGAAGCTCTTTCTGTACTTAGTAGGGAAATGCACCTGGTGGGTGATGGGGCAAGGGAAGCTTGTTAGTTGCCTAAATTTAGGTAGTTTGAACAATGCATGACATCTTTCCTGCCCTCCATAAAGTGCTGCAACCAGGAATTAGTGCTGTGACTCTTCCTTACAGATTGGATCAACTGGAAAGCACCTGCAGAGCCCCAGGGAGTGTTGGGCTGAGAGGCAGTCAGCACAACAGGACCCTTCTGTATTCCTTCAGTTGCTGTTTTGTGATGAGTGTTTCCCCCTTCCCTTTTGCTGGGGAGAAGGAAACAACATCCTGTGGACAGGGATGTGGGCTTCCAGTGCAGGTGGAAGAGGAATTTTGAAGCTTCCTCAGTCTAGGAACTCTAGTCTTTCTTAATTTAACTGCCCCTGGGAAACCAGCCGCTAATGATTTACAGGTTAGACAGTGCGTCAGAGCTGGGCAGTGGTCAAATAACTCAGCTGTTTACTTGTTCTGCTGCTTACAGCTAGCTGAATATTTTGTGTATTTCTCCCTCTTCTTCTCGCTGTTTTCTTCTGTTGAGGCAGCGACCTTTCTTTCTCTCTCTCAGCTGTGTTTGTCAGGAATCTCCCAGTACATTACAAACAGTGAGCAGCAGAGCAACACAATTACGTAGGGTATCATACTCATTTTATGGACAGGTGGACACCCTGAAGAACAGGGAGATTAAAGGATTTGTTTCACATCATTCAGCAAGCTTGTGGCAATAAAACTCGGATCTTCTTTCCAGTCATCCAGTAGACGTATTAATATATGTGTGACATTTTGGAGAATGATGGATACAGCTCTGAAGAACTTCTGAAGTAATTGCCAATTTCATAGATGTGGCTGATCCAGCTGATAGTGTACTCAGGTTTTTAAGAAAAGCTTTTCATTTCTTAAAGTAGCTAAATCCTTATGTAATTAGCAGAGATGCCCTTGTGGGTTTACTCTTAGAAAAATGAAGAATAAAGAATAGCTCAGTATTGACGTTGGAGGAAGTTAGCAGTCAGAACCTTCTGCTGCTGAGACCTGTGTTAGGATCTGAACTGTTCGGGATATCTGGTAAAGGGAGGTGGACTGGAGATAACAAAGTTTGGTGATACAAAATTATTAAGAATAGTTTTAAAGAAAATGTTTCCAACTCTGCAGAAGGACTTAGGTCCTTACAACGCTAAGTGGCTTGTCAGTATGAAAGTAGAAACTTGAGGGGTAATGAGCATGAGAAGGAGGGAAGGGACACAGTTCCAACTATGCTGGAGTACTGCTGACTATTGTAATGGGGTTTGAATTACCAGTCAGGACAGTGATTGGCTTGAAAATATTGTCCCCGTGCTTAATAGTGTTTAAAACTCGAATGAGTAGGAAAGGAACAGAATGGAAGAGGAAATGTTATTCCACCATCTGAGTCCGTTGGGTTCCTTCACCTTGTGTCTTGTATGTGATTCTGGTCGCCCCGTCAAGTGAAAGGTGTAGAAGTACTGCAGAAGGGCAGTGATGATGATCACAGGCAGAAATGACTTGAATATTTAAGGGAGATTCTTGGGCTTGGAAAAAAGGACAACTGGAGGAGATTATGATGGGTATTTGTATAACTAAGTAGCTTGAAAAAGGGAATGATTACCTATTTTTTTCTCCAAAATTGGGTGCGAAGAGTGGCATTTTGGGACAGCTGATTTGAAACAAGTAACAGCAATTTAAAAAAGTTGTGGAACTTGTAACTACGTGTTGTGAAAGCCAAGAATTTAGGATTCTGAAAAACAGTTTTAGATAGTCACAAGGTATAGATCTAATGATAGTTGGCAGGCATAGAAGTCCAAATACAACAGCTGGTACAGAGTCCCTAAACTTACTTTTTGCCAGAAATTGAGAGCATATACCAGTGTATGCTATATAAGAATGGTACTAGTATAGATTTTACCCAAGTATCTGTAGTCAGCTGCTATTGGAGACCTAAGCTTAGATCAGTCTTTGGTCTTAACTGATATGTCTGTTCATACGTTGTTTTAGCCACACCATGTTCTAATCCTCAATAGTGCCAGTATGCAGGTTGTGTTTATTACATGATGAAGCCTTTTCTGGAGCATGAAGTACAGGGAGAGTTTTACTCTCCTAAAGTGGAGAAAACTCATTAAAGTACAAATCTGCTTAGTACTAGCAAAGGGAATAGGCTAACCCAATAAATTGGTCCTGCTCTAAACTCTCAATCCTTTTCAAGTTTGCTGTTGTATAAGGTGTGTGTGTGAAATCAAGGGAAGTCTTTTTATTAGCAGCCCTACTGCATTATACTTCAAAGGATGAGAAGTACAGGGATGTGTTTCTGTGTGTGTGTGTATGTGTATATATATATATTTTTTTTTTCCAGGTTAAAACCTAGGTCCATATATGATAGCCAGCTATTGTGCTGTTAAAGCTTGGCTTCATCCAGGCTATGCTGCTAAAAGGAAGCATGACCTGTATTCTGCTGAATCAATGTTTAAGGTTCAAAGCTGTCACAGGGGTTCGGGCAGTGGATTACAGCCTAGCATGGCTCTGTTGGTGCTGTGGGGTCAAAGCAGGTCCTGACCATGTCATGGCGGGACAGGAGTGTAGCTGGATTCTTCAGCATGGGGGTTGCTGTGGTCTGGACCTTGCTGATGTCTCTGAACAGCCTGGGGACCACTGCTTTTCTGTGATTAGAAAGTCCTGTGGGTTTTTTTGGGGGGGGTGTTCTTTCCTATTTAAAGGCACACAGGAAGTTCTCTTCGCCGCGTGCCGTAATGAGTGCAAGGCAGTGTACTGCCTGCTCCTGCCAGAAGACATTACACATCTAATTTTTTCTGTCTTGGCTGAGAGGGAGATGCTGGGTGAATTAAATCCCTTTAATCCCCCATCCTCTAACCACATCTGTTTCTACATGACTGAACTTGGCATGCAGGAATTCTTGAAACTAGCAGAGTCAATTGCACTCATTAGCTGTTTAAAATGTTGACCCTTCTCTCCTCCCCTTCAGTGTATAGTTGAGGTCTGTGTAGACTGAGAGTGAGCAGAACTTGATGTAGCTTTCCTAAATGTAGAACATCTACACTGTTTTATCCTCTCCTTTCCCCATATATTATTAACTCTTCTTAGGGCATGATTCTAGGGCCTCTAGTTTTACAGGTTTTTTACAACTGTAATTCCATTATAAATTACTTGATTTTTTTTTTTTTTTTTTCCCTAGCTAGCTCCTTTCTCTGCTAATGTCGTATTAGAACAAATTTCTTCTTCCTGAAGTGTTTGTGGTCCCAACACTACTACCTCACCCCTTAGGTCTTCTTACTGTGTACATCAGGTGCTTTACTTGCTGTCTAGTGATTAATACATGCTGCCTCTTCTGATAAGACAAATCTCTTCAATATTAGCTGTTCAAGTAGACAGAAACATAAATACGATAAATGGATCCTGCCGTAAGCTGTGAATCCTCCTGAGCCTTACAGTACCAACTGAGATCCAGGAAAATGAGCTGAACTCCACTATCTGTTGATAAGCAGTTGGGATGTTGTACCAGAGCAGCCCTACCAAATGCAGAGAGGTGGCAAAAGCGACTCTGAGACTGTTTCAGTGGCATGTGTTACCAGGCATGCTGCTAACCTGCTCTTGAGAAGATGAAGTACAAACCTAGGCTTTTAGATGGATATTCTTGGCATGCACTAGTATATACTTAGCTCTGCTTTTCAGTCATGAGCTGCTTTTGCAAAATATCCCATGGGCTGAAAGCTTTAATGAGTCTTTTCTTTGCTTCAGCTCCAAGTAAGTTCACTTAGTGCTGTGGCAGCATCATCTACTCACTCTTACATTGAAGGAAGCTCCTGAGGGACCTCACTATGTTACTGGTGTGGTAGAGATGCTGTCTGGGACTGGACACATAACTACAAGCAATGCCACAGAGAAAGAAATGGGATCAATCTGAGTTGTGAATGAACACAGAATACCAAGTATTATGTTTCCTGGAGCACAAACATCTGAGGATAATGGTGACCAAGCCTCTGCTTCCACGTACAGCTGGAAATGGGGGGCAGTGTGACTCTGGAATCCATGGAGAGCATCTCATTGGCTTTGAAGGGCTGGAAATCAGGCTGAAATCAGAACCATCAGAGAGTATTTTTTTTATGATAAAGAGAATATATGTGTCTGCTGAAACAGATTGTTGGTTGCGTGTCAGTTGGGTAAAGCGGTTATAAAGTATGCTTGCGTGTGTACTCAGCTTGTTGAATATGGGAGCTGAAGAATTGTAGGCTCTCATATTTCCCACTTGTCTTGTCACATTTGCTTCTTAGTCTCCTACTTAAAAATACATTGAGTGCAGTTTCTATGTAGATGGATCACAGAGGGAACTATTGGTGAATTAATATTCCTTTGACCAAATAAGCAGTTTGACCTCTAAGTGTGGAGTTCATTGCTTTTGCTCACAGCGAGTATCAGTGTGCCCTCCAGCTAGTCCTATGGGGTTCAAAGGTTGCTCAGATATGGTGAAGGGTATGGGAACCTCACCTCTACATAAAGAGAAATCTTTCCTGCTAAGCCAGGGAGTAGCTGTGGAAGTATTGCAGATGTAGTAACATTGAAAGCACTCTGAAGGATCCTTGAAGCTACTGTCTTTGTGCTGGTCTACTTCCACACCTTTTCCCCCAGTTTTATAGTGGAAATGGGAACCGGAAAGTTGGGTTATCAGTTATGAGGATGGCACCGTGTTGGTACTTGCTTCTGCAATAGGAGGTTTGTGTTCATCTGAATTAGAGCAGATAAATATATAAGCAGAGAAGCAAAGGCACTAATTGGATGGGGTTTGTGTGACAGCATGGATTTGAGATTGGATGTCTCATGGTTTCCATTCATTTTGCCTTAAAAGCTTTTTCCCCTGTTTATTACAGTCTATAGTGGCCTTTCTCAAGGATCCAGAAGGTGCTCCACTGTGGGAGGAGGATCCCGAAGCCAAAGATGTTGTGCATGTTGACAGTGAAAAGGTACATTATCTGGATAGCTGTTCTATATGTTTTATAAATATATAGGATGAAGGGAGTGTGTATGCTTGTGTTAACTCTTAACGAAGCACCATTATTTCCTTTCTTTGGAAGGGAAGTTTAAAGCACCCAGATTGTTTTAAGTGACTTGACAGTTTGTGGATTGTGTTAATGGGAGAGTAAAGTCTCCTGCTTCCCACTTTCCTCTCCCCAACATGTGGTCATGATACTAGTCTGCCAGCTACATGGCAAGTATCAAAGCATTGTGGATGGCAGAAGAGACCTGTTTGTCTCAGGAAAGTGTAGCAGCTTGCGAGATGCAGTCACTGCAGGATGTAACTAGGAGGTAAAAAGCTGCTCTTACATCTGCAGGTTGTTGTTAAACCTTGGGTTCCATCATGTGCCTGAGGTCATCTCGGGAAGTCTGGAGCAGGATGGAACAGGATCCAGGTCTTGAGATGTTTAACTTTGTACAGTAACTGTCCTCTCAGTGTTAAGTGGGAAAGCAGCAAATACAATGAAACTACCTTAAAAATCCAGTGCCACCACAGAGCTATCCAGTATATTCTCTCTAATATAATCAGCTTGGTCTTTTGTATTAGTTTTCTAGTCTATAGATTTTTAAAACTTTAATTGATTGGACTCTAGCTGGTATTTTGTAAAGGGCCTTTTCAATTTTCTAGCTTTCATTTTTAATATTAGAAACAGTTATTTTGACATTCAGGTTTTTGTAGGAAGATTAATTTTTAATGTTCACCCTCTGTACTCTATTACAAGCCTTCCAAGGTTGCATTCAATTTGAAAACTTCGTCTGGTTTCTCTATCATGCTGATACTGAAAAATCTTTTGTCATGACTTCTTATAGCTTCAACAAAGTTTTGTAGTGTGGAAACTGAACTTGTTTTGTTTATTATTGAGTCCGAGTTTTTGAATTAGAGTATGGCTTTTTGGATTGGTCAGGGAGGAAAAAGTTTCCAGTCAAAGATTCTGTGATGAGAATAAACCAAGCCATGCAACTTATGCATCTCAACAGTGAAGATACTGGCCTAGGATATTAGCAGATACTCGAATCTGTAATAAATTTTGCCATCTTCTTTCAAGTTAAAATTGAGCAAGGAGAAGAAACTCTTGCCTGTCAGGAAAGATGACTCTTTTTCCCCTCAGATAAATGAACCTATATTCTATGAATACATATTACAACTTAAAAAAGTTAATATACGAACAGTAAGAGGTGTCCTTGGGTATAGGTCTGATTTTATTTTCTTTGGCTCGTTCACTAGGAGTTGAGAAGGCTTCTGAAGAAGGAAGACAAACCCCTTCTGATGATGTTCTATGCCCCATGTAAGTAACCCAGCATGTCCTATCACCTCTTTCTCCCTTCTCCACTGAGAGATGTCCAAGTCTGACTAGAAGCCTCACCTGTGCTTCACTAATACCATCTTTATCATTCAACTACTTGTGTTGTTCTGCCTGTTTGTCCTTGGTTTTCCCTTAGTTGTCCATCTCTTGTATCCTAGTCTTGCCTCTTTCTCTTGTGATGGTGACTCTTGCTCTTTTTCTTTCAAGCAGCTGCTTTCTGTAATTTCTTTACCCATTGTCCTTTCTAGTTTTGTGTTGTACGAGACAGAAACACAGTACGCTGAGTGTGTAAGTGTTAACGTATCTGTCTGAGAGTGCCTAGCCCTCTGGCCTGCATGGAGTTGTAAGTGCAAATGGGCATTGCACACTTTGCTTTTTTACTTCTGCAGTTTTGGCCATAGCATAAGACAAGCTGGTTCCACACATGCAAAATATCTCTAGAGGAGACCATGGAGTTGAAAAAACCCAACGTATTTGTTCTTCCTAACTACAGGTCGAGGGAACAGTGCAGTGTCAGGAGCAGGAATATCCTTCCCACTCCATCCAGGAGGCATCCTGGGTGTTCCTACCCACATTGGCAGGAATAACTTGAATACAAGTGGGATTTCATTGTGGGGTGCAGGAAGAAAAGAGAAGAGCACATTGGAGTCATTGCATTTCTTTTGTGACCTTGACCTTGTACAGCTGCTATCTTGTCATTGCCCTGGCTGCTTATTCCTTAACTTTGCAGATTTACAGCTGCTTTTTTTGTGTTGACTGGTATTTGAGGAGCTCGAAAGCCTCTCAAAACAAGGTGTTGCACTGGAGTTGTTGCTCAGATGGAAAGCAGGGGAGCCATGAGAAAGGAATGAATGTGTGACCTAAGCTAGAAAAGCCTCCCAGCGCTGCCCTGATAGGGAAATTCATGTTAGGCACCACTAGCAATTTGCTGGCTGATTCTCTTTAAAACTGTGTCCCATGGCAGCATTATCTGGTGTTTCTCAGTGTATTTTCTGTTGTAACTGCTGCCTGAAACAGCATTCTACCTTTTTAGTCTCATCTGAGTACTGCCAAGATGGCCAGAATTGCCCAAGACTTAATTTGATGCATCACTAAGAAAATGTGTTTTCCTTCAATTAAGTTAGTTGCAGCTCTGTGCCTTCAGTCTCTGTAGCAGGATGGTCCTGCTTGGCCTGGCATGGTGCGTGGTCGTTCCCAGTCGCTGCTGCCGCCTTAGCATCAGCGGGAGATGATATGTCTACTCTGTCTGTAAATCACCGCTTCAGGGAGAGTTCAGCTGCAGAGTGCTTTCACAGTTTACCTGTATCATGAATAATGTTTTCCACAACTGAGTCTCTTCCTGAAACGTCTCTTATCTAACCCTTCGTTCTCTTTGAACTGTTCCCTGAGAAACCCTCCTCCTTCCAGTTTCTCTTCTTTTGAAGTGGCAAAACACCTGCTAGTCTTCAGTGCTGTAGTACCTTTGCTGCGTTCTAAACTGCTGTGAAGGAAGCATACTTGTTGCTTTTTTTCTCCCCTCTGATTTCACAATTCTTAACTCCCTCATCTTTTATTTAACACACCAGACCTTCTGACTTGGTTCTTGTCCAATTTTTCTTTTCTTACTCCTGTTACTGGAGTCAGAATACATCCAGCAGTTGCATTAAAATACTGGCTTTGGGCACCTGAAGTTACTGGTTACATACGGGTGTTACCTTTCGTAACTGGGAGCGGCAAGTCAAGGCTGGTCACTAAAGGAAATGCTGCTTTTCTTTACTTGTAAGGGGTGTTTCAAGCAGGTCTATGGCATGAGAGGACATCAGAGACTTTATCTGGGAAGCTATGGGGAAAAGAGCTGCATTATTTCTCTGCTTTGTTGGAAGCAGGGGCTTTAGATTCATTGTGGCAGGTTCATAGGAAGTAGCCTCTTTCATTATGTACTAGTGCAGAGGGAGATGAAAGTGACTGCAAACTTAAATGTAGTTTCTTTAATATTTCAGGAATGCTTGGTCTGGGTAAAATGACTCAGAGCAAAGGCATGCTTTCCTTAGAAGATATTACCTGCCATTTGGAGACCATTCGCTGTACTTTCAGACCTATATTATGAAGTCGGACAGCACTAAATATGAAAAATTAGGTGTACTTATAGGCATTCAGATTTATTTGTAGTTAACTCTGTCAAAGAAGACTCCTGCAGGAGATGGTCTGGAGTTGGCAACAAACCCAAGCCATTTATAGCATCATTGAAAATGGGGCTTTAAAAATGAAGGTGTTAACTAGTAGAAAAACTCATACGTGTTTAATTAAGCCCCCACTTTTGAGACCAAATGCAAGAAAAAAGAACAGAAGAAATAGTTTTTCAAGGTTACCCTTTTATACCTGTATAGGAATATATGTGGATTGACAGTATCCTGAACAGTATAACAGAGAAATGCATAGGCAGGAGAGGTTGCACTGCAGTGGGTTTGGGAGCAGTGAGTTTGAGGCAGCAGCAGAGCTGGAAACAGGACAGTAGGGGTGATGGCTGCTTGGAGCAGGCTGGTACGTGCCTGTGCTCCAGAAGGGAGTCCAGGGACCGGTAAGAGGTTGAAGAGGGGAAGCGAGGGAGATCGATAGCTGGGGAGAGTTTGAGGCCTGAGCCTGCTGAAGAGAAAAGAAACAGAGGATCCAGAAAATGGTGTTAACAACTTGTATCTTTTGATGTCTCTCCAGTGGTTTGGATGAAGCTGCAAAGCCTCAATGGGCCTTAGATGAGTGGTCCATGCCCACCAATGACCTATGTCATTTTGACCAGCACTAATGTAACAAGCTCACTGGCAATTTGAGCAGAGAGATCAAAGGTGGAAAGACCACAGAAACAAGGGCTGTCTTTCCTCTGATTAATGGATGTTTCTCCCAGGCATGCTGATGCGATCCTAAACCAGCGACTGCAAAATATGTTCCTCCTTTCTGGAAGATATTTTCAAAACTCTTGTCTCTTCACCGGAACAAAGATGTTGACTACTGTCCCGTGGTGGACCCAGGAAGTTTCCATAAGTGTCTGGAGTGTTTCCTTTCTTTCATGCTGTCTGCCCTCCTGCCTCTTCTCGTGTGCATGCACATATTTTACTTGGCAAGGGTGAAACCTGCTCCTTACAAGGTGATTTACTGCTAATCTGCTTAGCACTCCAGAGCATCATCAAACAGCTCTTAGCACACTCCAACTATACACTGGTGGTCTTCCTCACTTGCCATTTGTCTTTTCCTCAGCACATAAAAGTTACTGTGTCTTGTAAGGGCTATGACTTCTTCTGAGTTATGTCGTCTTCTCAATTAACAGAGCACTGTGTAACTTTTGATATCTGTTTAATGTGTTTAGGAAATGCTTCTCAAATTAAATTAAAAGACTTGTTAAGCTAGGATGAATCTGAAGTACCCTTCCCCCATCCCTTAAAGACCAGGAATACACAAAGCTTTTTGTTTGAGTTCACAAGCATGACATCTTCCGTTGACTTTTGATATGTGAGTTTCATCTTAAATTCCCCTCTGGGCTCAGCTCAGAGCCTGAGGAATATAAGATGGTGTTACTCTTTCCAAAACTGGGATGAGAAATGAGTATGAAAACGAATAGCATGAAAAACATGCGAAAATAGCGTCATGTAACAAGAAGTAACATCCTTAGAAACTAGTAACCTAATAATTATTTAATGAAACATATAAAGAATTTTTTTTTTGGAAACGTTTTATATGCTTTGGAGCATAGATCCTGTAGAACAGGCTGAATAGAGTTGTTGGCATATTACTTACACAATTTCTTTTTTATCAGGGTGTGGTGTTTGTAAGAGAATGATGCCATCTTATCAGCAGGCAGCTACAGAACTGAAGGGTAAATATGTAAGTGAGAAGATAAGATTTATATGAAATTTTAAAAATCCTTTTAACACTTTTTTTTGAGTATTTAAAACCACAAATATTTATTGAAGTGGGGAATTTTTAAGCAAGTCAAAACAAAATAGATATGAATGACTGCGTTCCAGATCTCTTCAGGATTCTCTCTTTGTTTTTATTCTTTTTAAAGCTTTGGAGAATGAGGTGGTGTTAAGTCACTTGCCCTTTAGATCCAGTGTAGTTCTTGCCATGGAAAAACAGACTCTGACACTATGTAGGTTTATGTTTAGCCTCTAATTTGTGAGTTTGTAGTCCTTTTGAGCTCATTTTGGTAGAGATAAAGAAATGTTTGCTGTTATAGGTTTGATCAGCTCTTTGGCCTGATGTTTCATGGTAGGGTCAGGGGTGGATGCCCTTATAGTAATAATCCACTTTTTTAGTGAAGAGTCACAGTGTCATGGGAGGGGGATTTCCCTACGTTAGCCACTGATCGTCTTTCTAGCCACTAAGCATAAGCGTTAATAAAATCTTGCCGTTTTACTATACCTCAGTCAACAAAGCATTCATACCAGCTTGAAATGAAAGTAAGTTTTGACTGTAATAAAATCCATCAACAACAGTAGCAATAATTTAGTTACCTGTTTGTACTAAGGTGTATTGATCTCTCTCAAGCAAGTCAAAGGCATTTCTCTAGTCAAGGTTTTATAATGTGCTTAATGTATAATTTATGTGATACCAATAATACATGAGTGACAAAGAAATAGGATTGTTGTTTCATGGCTTTAGCTGGATACGGTCTGATCCTGCCTGTTGGATCATTCACTGTCGAGTTTACAGGTTTCCTCGGGCGAGGCGGCATGTGATGAGGAAAACATGAAGCACTGCGGTGCATTGCTAGGGCAGCTCTGGCCATTGCTGCTCATGAGCATTGAGTGCTGTCAGACCCTCCCACGTTCTCCCAACTAGTTGTTTTTTGGAAGGCTTTTCTCTAAATCCTTGTTTGCTTAGGGCTGAAATGAGTGGGAGTTGTTCAGATTTATTTAGGACACGGTACAACCCTTAAGGTATTTTCAAGAGTGTTTTTGTCCAGCCAGGCAGCACTTTAATGCCATCTCCCCTTGGCAGAGTGTGCTCTGCGGCCTTTGGGAAGGCACTCCTGTCTTGCACAGTGGGTGCATTGTGAGGTGTGGAGTGGGCAGGGATTAGGCATGTAAAGGATCACCTATAGAGATAGTGCCAGAGAGAAGGCATGCTGCAGAGCGCAGTGTTCCCCTGCCGTTCTCCCTTCCTTGTCCATGTGCAGCTCATTTTATGAAATTCAGGCTTGAGAATTTAAATGCCAGATCTATTATTCTAGTTTGGTTATTTCCTTCCTTGCTTGGAAATGGTTTCTGTAGATCTGGGCTAATCCTGCACAGCTGAGTGACAGGGCTGTGGCACAGCTCTGAGACTGGCAGTGCCTGTGCTTGATGCAGCTCAGGTGAGGGATGCTTTTTGCACTGGAGTGTTTTTAGTGCACAATCAGTTCAGAGAAAAGTCTAGTTATGCCACTGCCACCCGTGTCTTTCACAAAAATCAGTCTGTTCACCTAAACTTGACCTAATTAGCTTCCTGAGTGGGATGTGTACACAGTTTGCCGTTTCTAAAGTTAACCGTGCTGTACCCATCATAAATTATCAGTGGGGTACCTTGGAGCAATGTTGACCTCCAGATCAGACTTTGCTGGAAAGTTTATGATTGGTTTGGATGAGCTGAAGGTTTGGCCTTTTAATCTCACCTGTCATTAGCTGTCAGGATGTGCCAGGCTCAAAAGTAATTATTGCTATTATATAGCAGGAAAATGAAGTACAGTATTGCCGATTTAATAGGTTGTAAAAATGAAAAGGTGAACTGTACCTGTCGCTGGTTGCTGTGTTCTCTTGGGACTGGTTGTTTCTTGTCCCGGTGCTGTTACTGAGGGGAAGGCAGTGTGGCATTTTCAGTGTTACATTCAGTTTAGATCTTGCAATTCCATTTCGCCCAGTGCAGAAGGAAAAATGGGGATCTAAAGTGGAAGATGATGATTTATTTTATCCTTGGCACAAGATATTCCTGTGGTTTGTGGTCAGGTGGGCTCCAGTGAGTGACTGTCACTGGGGCACTATGGCCTCAGTGCAGGGAGGAACTGGTGGTCAGCAAACACTTCAGCATCTCCTGGACTTTGTGAGTGTGCCAGAATGCTTTACTCAGTAAAGACCGTCTTGAGTGTGTGCTTAAGTGCTTTCCTCCTTTGGTGCTTGTCTTTTTTTTTTGGTAAAAACATCAGACTTCAAAGCCTTTGTTTAATCTGTTCGTTAAACTTGGATCTAGGAAGGCTTCAAGTGGTGTGAGCTACCAATTTTGGAGCAATCACATCAAGAAAACCGTGAAGCGAGAGAGGCATCACAGTAGAACAGTAATGGTCAGAAGCCCAGAAGACATGGCCTGCTACAAAAGGTTCAGAGTCGGTTTAGGTTATAGATGGCTTTGTGGAGAGCAGGTAAATGTTGAAATATGTCAAATGTCACTGCAGAGGTGAAAGGAGTAAACTGATCTTCATGTCTGCTGTGGCTATTACAAGAGGTAATGGACTTAAATTGAAGTCAGGGTCATTCAGTCATTTGCTAAAAGCAAATTAGTGAAACATCTGGCAGGAGCAGCTTAGGTATAGAGGGAGGATCGTGGCTTTGGGTAGTAGGTGTATTCTGATGGTCCCTGACGGCCTGATATTACATAATTATGTGATTATAGGCCAACGAAAGCTGTTACTTTTGTCATTAAAAATGAATCCCATAGTAATAGGCTTTTTGCTAATTATGCTTCATATGGTGTATGAACACAAGTTACAGACTTGTGCAGGCTGGGTGGACACAGTGAAACTGTAGCAGAGTATCTGAAATGGCTGGGGACACCCATTTAGGACCTAGGAAATCCTCTGAAAGTTTGTGGCAAATGTGGAATGTGGTAAACTGGGGTTTATGAGGGAATTAGTTAATGAACTACATTACGAACCTACATAATGAACCAACATTCTTGAGTACAAGAATGTTGTTAGGTTATGCAGGGAGGCAATTAGAAGATCCAAAGCCCAGCTAGAAGTTAATCTGGCTTTGGAGGTAAAGGGCAGCAAGAAAAGTTTCTATAAATGCATTAACAACAAAAGAAAGACCAGGTAGAGCCTCCATCCCCTGCTAGATCCAGAAGGAAATACGGTAATAAGAGACGAGGATAAGGCTGAGGTGCTTAATGCCTTCTTTGCCTCAGTCCTTAGTAGTAGGAACACTTGTACTGGGGAAAGTCAGCCCCCCAAGCCAAGAGACAGGGGCCAGGAGCAAAATGTCCCCCCATAATCCAGGAGGAGATGGTCAGTGACTTGCTACTCCACATTGATGTGCATGAATCTATGGGGCTGGATGGGGTACATCCTAGGGTGCTGAAAGAACTGGCAGGGGTGCTCACCAAGCCACTCTCCATCATTTATCAGCAGTCCTGGCTGCTGGGGAGGTCCCATCAGATTGGAAGTCAGCCAATATAACACACATATATAAGAAGGGATGGAAGGATGATCTGGGAAATTACAGGCCTGTCAGTTTGACTTCAGTGCCATGGAAGCTGAGGGAGCAGATCATCCTGAGTTCCATTATGCAGCACATGCAGGACAACCAGTTGATCAGGCCCAGTCAGCATGGGTTTATGAAGCGCAGGTCCTGTTTAACAAACCTGATCTCCTCCTATGACAGGGTGACCCGCTTGTTAGATGAGGGAAAGGCTGTGGCTGTCATCTACCTCGACTTTAGTAAGGCATTTAACACTATTTCCCGTAGCACTCTCCTAGAGAAATTGACTGCTCTTGGCTTGGATGGGCACACACTTCGCTGGGTGAAAAACTGGTTGGATGGCTGAGCCCAGAGAGTTGTGGTCAATGGAGTTAAATCCAGTCGGCGGCCGATCACGAGTGGTGTCTGCCAGGGCTCAGTACTGGGGCCACTCCTGTTTAACATCTTTATCAGTGATTTGGACGAGGGGATGGAGTGCACCCTTAGTAAGTTTGCAGATGACACCAAGCTGGGTGGAAGCGTTGATCTGCTTGAGGGTAGGGCAGCTCTACAGAGGGATCTAGATAGGCTGGATCGCTGGGCCAAGACAAATTCCATGAGTTTCAATAAGGGCAAGTGCCAGGTCCTGCTCTTTGGCCACAACAAACCCCAGCAGTGCTACAGGCTTGGGGAGGAGTGGCTGGAGAGCTGCCAGGTGTTGATTGACAGCTGGCTGAACATGAGCCAGCAGTGTGCTCAGTGCCCAAGAAGGCCAATGGCATCCTGGCCTGTATCAGAAATAGTGTTGTCAGCAGGAGGTGATCATTCCCCTGTACTCAGCTTTGGTGAGGCCACACCTCAAGTACTGGGTCCAGTTTTGGGCCCCTCTCTACAAGAAGGACGTTGAGGTGCTGCAAAGGGTACAGAGGCGGGCTACCAAGCTAATAAAGGATTTGGAGTGTGTCTCATATGAGGAACAGCTGAAGGATCTGGGGCTGTTTAGCCTGGAGGAGAGAAGGCTGAGGGGAGACCTTATGGCTCTCTACAACTACCTGAAAGGAAGCTGTAGCGAGGCAGGGGGTTGGTCTGTTCTCCCTAGTAACAAGCGATAGAACAAGGGGAAATGGCCTTAAGCTGCACCAGGGGAGGTTCAGGCTGGATATTAGGAAGAATTTCTTTACTGAAAGGATTGTCAGGTGTTGGAGCAGCCTGCCCAGGGAGGTGGTGGAGACACCATCCCTGGAGGTGTTTAAGAGCTGGGTAGATGTTGTACTTAGCGATGTGGTTTAGTGGTGTTGATAGAGCTTAGAACAAAGGTTGGACTCATTGATCTTGAAGGTCTCTTCCAACCGAAACTGTTCTATGATTCTATGAACCTAGTTCTCGCTTTATAAAGCAACCACAGTGTCTTGATCCTATTGCATTTGCCTACTGTCTGTGTTTATCCTGTACCTGGGGTTAAACTATAGCAGTTTGTTTATCGCTGATGACCCCTCCCTGGTTGAGAAGGGGAATCAGGAAAAGGAGAGGAGATCTGAAGGTTGAAGCAAGGACAGATAATGAAACAGCAAAACAAATAAAGTGTACAAAATTATACTCTGCCTGGAATGCCTGGCCCTCACAGTCCTCAGGAGCAGGAGGAACTCCAACAGGAACCTCAGCCAGAACTCCCCACAGGAGCTCTCTCTCCTCAGCAAACCTTCCCCCTTTATAATGACCATGACATTATGGTATGAGCTACACCCGTAGATAACTCAGGTCAGCTGCCCTGGCTGCCTCAAAACTGCTAATGGCCTTCTATCCCAGACAAACCAGGACACGTACCCTCAAGTGTTGACATAGAGGAAGACGTAAGGATGGGGAAGGTGACATAGAGGAAGACGTAAGGATGGGGAAGGTGACATAGAGGAAGACGTAAGGATGGGGAAGGTGACATAGAGGAAGACGTAAGAAGGGGGAGAATTGAGTCTGGATAATCACATATGAATTAAGTCAATCTGGTTGTTGGAACCATAAGGAAAATTCAAAGTAAGAGACTTGGCCAGCCAGTATACACCCTATTTCTGTACTCAATTAGCTTTCTTTTAGCCTTTCTCAGGATAGGAGAGAGAAAACACAGTATCTTTTTGTGACTTTCCAGCACATTCTTAGAAAAGGTTGACCTTCAGATGATGATTTTCTGCTTTAAGATTTATTTCGTGCTGGCTCTGAGCACATTTGGTTGGTCTGTGCAGTTTACTGTAGTCAGGAACCTGGTGTTAAATTCTGATGTGATGTTTCAGGTAGAAGGAGAAAATCCTGGGTTTTGGAGAGGGAAGGAGGAGGAGTTTGGATTAAGACCCTACTGATGAAATGATTTAAGCCATAAATGCCATTAAACTAGGTTAATCATGAAGTGGTATCTCAGCAACTTGCTGGTTAAAGGTTTGACAGCAGAACGACCTCTGTGTGAATTCCACACCCACAGAAACTCAGAATCAGTCCCATCTTCAATTTTTCAGGTCAGAAATTTTTGGAAGACAATTGGACAGGACGCAGGATAAGTTGCAGGAGCCCTGAGCCTGAAGCTTGTGGTGAAGGGCTCTTGAGTTGGAGGGTGGGTTGGGATAGGGGTAAGGAAAGGGAAGGAGGGGCTTTTTGTTTCCCTTGCTAGTCTGAAAAGCTACTATGCTTCTGTGACCCTCTTTTGATTATCTGTAGGACAAGGTTAATTCTTAACTCTCATTACACCCTACCAGTCAGGTAAGTTAGCATATTTAAAAGCATATAAATGCCATGTGGTATTTCCTGGGCTCATGGAAATAGGGCACGTTTTACTTTCACATCAAAGTAATGTTGATTTTTCCCTTGCATTCAGTAAGTGCATTTTTGATCTGGGATAATGGCAGTGCTTGGTTGGTTAGAGCTTCTGGACATTAGTTGAGATTGTAAATTCATTGCTGGAGTGGAAACCAGAGAGGTAAGGTGGAACTTCTTGTGTCCTAGCTACTGTTTGAACTAAGCCATGTACTTGCAAAAGAAGGAAGAAAAAAAAAATCTAGTTATGCTTGTAGCTTAAAATCCAAATGAGTAAGGAGGAGCACAAGTAGTGCAATTGAGAATTCCCTTCAGGTGTTTCTGTTAGTGGGTGAATAAAAAGAAATGGAGACACTTCCAGAGCAAGGAGGAGGAGACAAGGTGGTTGATGTGTGCTTTCTGTGGTCTAGACTCAAATATTGCTCTGGTCCCCCTTGCACAAAATCAGAACTTTTTTTACAGAGAGATCTTTTACAGAGATCCCCTTGCTTTACAGCAATATGAATGAAATCAGAATCTGCCCAGAGCTTGGTTGTTTTTACTTAACTCTTTAAAAAGCGTTGTAATGTATCTGCTGTATTGTAAGAATCAATGCAATTATGCTCTGTTTTTTCAGGTTCTCGCGGGGATGAATGTTTACTCTGCTGAGTTTGAAAGGATAAAGGAAGAATACAATGTCCGGGGATATCCTACAATCTGCTATTTTGAGTCAGTTATGTTTTGCTACTACTTTAGAAATCATACACTCAACTATAATTGCATGTTCTTATCTTCCAGGGCAAGGACTAAACCTTGTTTTGTTGCTTTAACAGGAAAGGAAAGTTCCTGTTCCACTTTGAGAATTATGGTGCTACTGCAGGAGATATAGCAGAGTGGCTGAAAAAGTAAGGCATTGAACTTCATGCACTCCACCTTTTATGTACTCTTCATTATTTACAGAATGTAATGGTTTAGGAACAGCCGTCTCTCCATCATTCCCTCTGCTCAGAAGAGCAAACAAAACTACCCCGCTGAGATTGGCTAATCTGGTACAGAGAAATTGCTTAATGTTTGGTTTTTAGCATGCATGCCTTGCATTTCACAATTGCATTTTGTCTGTAATAGGACACTGTCTGTGGACCAAAATAAATGCAGATACACAGATCTGAGCTTCATTAAAAATGCTAAATTAAATTTCCAGTGATCTTGGGTGCCTGAACTTAATACCTTGCAAAAAGTCTGACTTCTGTTGTTGTATTAAAAATGTATACCAAGTGTGCCATTCTCATTGGTTCTTCAGCCTTTAGCTGGAGCCTTTAAAGTGTCTTGCAGAGACAAAACAGAGTTCAAGGCACCCTGGATTGCTAGTCATTTTTA
The DNA here is from genome assembly GCF_034619465.1 of Leptosomus discolor. Classification (NCBI taxonomy): domain Eukaryota; kingdom Metazoa; phylum Chordata; class Aves; order Leptosomiformes; family Leptosomidae; genus Leptosomus; species Leptosomus discolor. Next base: position 12,689,522 of record NC_141395.1, on the reverse strand, counting down.
CAAAGTCTGTTTCCTGTCATGGCGTGAAGTGGTGTTGAAAGCATCTTGTTCCACCTAAAGAGAGCTATTTGCAGTCATAAATGTTTTGGGGGCTGAATGAGCCTATGGGACTAGCAGTTGAAAGAGACAGACAGAAAAAGTGTGTGTGTGAATGGTTGCTCTTCAGCAGGTGCAAGTCAGCACATTGTCAGTGAAGCTGACAGAGCAGCTGGAGAGAGCTGAGATAGTCTGGTGATGGAGAAATACCGTGAGCAGTTAGCCCTGGCTCTTGGGCATTATGTCATCTTTGTAACCATCCCTTGTTTCCTCCAGCCACAGAAATAATCTCGAAATGAAGCTAATAAAAGGAAACAAATGCATGGGAAGGAATAGACAGTTGCAAACTATTGTGATAATACGGCTTAGCAAAATTGGCTCAGAATAAATGTGTTTTACTGTACCAGTGGGGCTACACTGGGGACATGTGTATGGTTGCAGGTAGCCCAGGGTCTTCAGCAGGACAGGCTAGGTGCTTCAGCAGTGGGAACCTACAAATGAAGTGACAGCAGCGTTCCTGTTAGCATCAGAGGGTACAAACACTGCAGGTAGTACTGCCCCGTGGATCAAAGAAGAGGATTTTACCCATAGTTTTTAAGCCTCATTTAGTCCATTAAGTCTTCAGATATGAGTGATCAAGGTGGCAGCTCCAGCAATGCTGAGGAGATGATCAGCCCTTGGAGCAACTACATGACTTCATCACCTGCACATTATTATGTTTTCCAGTTTTTGCAAGGATGTGATTATCTCTTAGCTACCACATGTGAAACATCAGATATTTGGGGTGGGATTTTTCCCCTGTCTGCCCACACAATATCCAGATAATCCCTGTAATATGCAGTGCCTTTGTATCAGTGCTGTGACAGCAAGTGAACACAGCTACTGGAGTCAAAGCAGAACAGCTGCAAGCTCTTTCCAATCATAATCTCGGCTAACAAGCCACTGTGGGCTTTGGCTGGTATTTCAGCAGTCCAAAGCTAAAGACAGCTGTTTGTCCTCACTTAGTGTTAGTGCATGCTTATTAGTTTCCCAGAAGATGATCTGAGCAGTAGCCTTCTTTCCCTGTTTTGTATAATAAGTACAACTTTTAAGGAAACCATGTTGAAAAGTTAGGTATACTTGATTTTTGCCAGAAAGTGGTGTTGCAGTTAAAACCATAAACGGGGTAAGTCTGCTACCTGCATAATATTATGTTACTCTGAGGTATCTGCAGTACAAGTAGTCAAATGGAGTGGCAAGGACCAAAGACTCTAATTAGGTAGCTGCAGGGTGTATAGGCTGTATTTCAGAATAGTATAATACTAAAATTGTGTCAGGAAGTCGCTCTGATGCAAGATGTTGCTTTGCAGAGCAGGGGCACGGCAGTGCCAGAGTGTACATGGCAGCCCATGGCAAGGAAGGCCAGTGTGGTTTTTTTTATACTGTGCATGCATGTGTTGTCATCATAGATTCTAGAAAGAGAATCCAACAGACATTGAGCCATATGAAATTACCTATTTTTTGTGGCCATTATGTACACACTGCAGAAAAGCAACTGTTTTCTCTTTCCTCTCCCCATTCTTTGCTTTTTCCCTCTAAATGTTATTGGTAATGTGCTGAAAGTGGTTGATCTATGCTAATTTGGGGGGAGAAGGCATGATATAACTTAATGAAGGTTAGAATTATTTAAATTACTGAAAGGATGTTTTTCCATGTTCTTTCCTCTCAGAACAAGAGCTGCTAGTTTGGAGGGCTCCAGCACCTTTTCTTTTACTACTTATTGAAGGTGCTTCTTTCTTATGCTGAAGTGTGCTAATGCATCAGTCTTGCAGATACTTAACCTCTCTTATCATCCTAATAGGCACTGGCTACTATCTTATGGAGTTTCAGATGTTTTCATGAGGTGATAGAGAGAAACCATCACGCAGCCTTACTCCAACACACAGCATTATTAACATGAGAGATGCTATCTTGCTATGCTGCTGCCTTTTTTTTAAAATCTGATACAAGCTGCATCAGCCTGAATGGTAGGCAGGCCAGACAACTTCTTACTGCCTTCGGTAGCTGCTCAGCTTGTCTTACTGTTTTTATGGACTCCTCTTGGGCCCTTCCTTAGCACCAGCTACTCAGTTAAATCAAGAACTTGTTCTCTGTTCTTAATTGAATTAGCTCTTGATAACTCTTCCAGGCTTCTGTCATCCTATTTTTGGTCTTCAGGCGTTGGATGTGCCTTGTCTCAGTTTTAAATGACATTTTAGATTTTGCTTGTTGCTTCCTCCAGGCCTCGAGGTGCTTCTTACCAACTCCTGTGTAGGCTTATTAGCATGCACAGCATTTTAAATTGGGCCATTTGAATAAACATCCTGTGCCCTGCTTTACTCATTCCTTACTGAAATAGGTCATGCCAGGCCCTGCTAAACACAGCATTCTCCCAGTGCTGTGTAGCCACCGTGTCCATGTTCATCATGCTCTGCCTACTCAACCCAACTCCTAAATTCATTGTGTCATGGTGTTTTCTGGAAAGCCTTCACTCTCCCAGGATACCTGCAGATTATTGCTGTCTTACAGGCTTGACAACAAGCAAACTGATTATCTGCTAAGTTTTTAGAGAGTAAACTCTTGTGGACAGGGATCTGCCTCTTTTTCTGTGTCGGCTGCTTGGCCGAGCACATCTCTGATCTTTACTTTGATGTTTGTTTCTTGGTTCGTTTGTTGTACAAGCAGCAGCAGAGGTGTGCATCACAGTTTTCCATGAATTGCTTAATATTCTTGGATCGTACCCATTGCTTACATCAACAGAATTTGCTATCTGAATCTGTGTATCTCTCTACTACTTTTTTTAATCAAACTAGGCTTTCAGCCTAGAAATGAGCAAGGCAAGATAAATGAGTTATCATCTGTTTGCCGTTCCTTGTTCCAGGCAGCTAACACAATAATACATTTTAATCAAAAATACTAAATCTGCTTTCACCAGAGATGGGGTCACATCCAGACCTATAATTTGCCAAAGAATTTGGGGAATTTTGGGGGGTATTTGAAGCTCATTACTACAACTGGCAAGGATAAAATAGCTTCAAAGTCTGGCACCAAATGTTCGTATGTTTGGGTGTCCTTTATGTGAACACTGCTTTAATAAATAAAATGTCAATTAGCATAGTTTAGTTCACATCTGCCAAATTCTCTTTTTAATGTACATTGATAAAAGCCAGGAACAATTTAGTGGGATGATGAGCACTGAACTGGTCCAAAGGAGCTTGGGTTCGGTTTCCAGATTTGCCACTGTCTCTTTGAGCAGTCTCACTGGCTCTGATCCATCAAAGATGGTTAAACTCATGTGCAGTCATAGTGAAGTTGGTAGGACATGTCACTTACCTTTTAGGTTAAGTATGCAGTTTAGTAGCTTTGCTGAATTAGACTTACAAGCCCATTGCCAAGTGATAATATAATGGAAGCATAATGATGCTTCCCCAGGTCACAGGGTTGTTCAGGGTGAAACTGGATATTGCTGGGGAAATACAGTGTAGCTAGCTCATGGTCCCCAGACTGCACCTCCTTCCTTCTCTGTCAGCCCTAATCATGCTGTCGGTATTCAAGGTGACTGGCTAGATGGGCTGTTTCTGCGTGCTACTTTTTTCTTTCCTTTGCAGTGGCTTCTGTGAACAAAAAAGTGTGAATGTTGTGAGAAAGGGAGCATCCTGCTGAGGAGAGTAAAAGAGTAACAGAAAATGCATCTGACTTCTAGAATGTAATAACCAAGAAGTCTGATTATCTCCTTGCTCCATCCTCTTCCATTGCTCATCTGTCCTCATCCTTCTTGTGGATTTTTTTTTATTCCTCCTCCAGTTTTATCTGCGTTTCAGTGCTTATGAGTTCTGAATGACTACAATTATGGAAGCTGTTCAGTAGGGTTAGTGTGTAATACATATATGGACATCTGCAAAGTGGTTCCTTGCAGTCTGAATCGCCAAAATGACTGCTTAGCACCAAAGAGCTGCTTGTAAGCTGTGTCTGTTTGTCTTGTAGCCCACAGGCACCTCAGCCACAGGCACCAGAGACTCCCTGGGCAGATGAAGAAAATGTAGTTTATCACCTGACTGATGAGGACTTCGACAAGTTTATAAAAGATCATTCATCTGTGCTAGTGATGTTCCATGCACCATGTGAGTTTGTTTTTTTTCTATTCTAAACCCTGTGCCAAATGGTTACTAACAAAACCAATGATGATTTTCTGTGGAGGTTTCACAGAGCTATGAACACAAAGTCCAGGCTTTTCTTGTTTGTGATGATTGTTAAATACATAAGGCATGAAATGCTTGTGAAGTGCTGACTTCAAGATTAGGAGGGACATGTGCTGCTGAAAGTGAGTGTAGGCTGAGTCAAAACATAACTGAAGAGTGTAATGATGCTTAAATAGTCTGAGAACTTATCATTTTACAACATGATTTACCATTTTCAGCTCGTCTTCTGTGTTGTTTGCTTTCAAAGCAGAGCTCTGGTTGATTGAGCAACTCAACTTGAGAACTGTGAGCTCCTGAGTCCTTATTCATGGCTGCTGATGTGTCACTTTGACCATTTTTGCTCCTCTGCTGTGGTTTGTTCTCTGGCAATGTAAGGAGTAATGGTCATTGTATATTGTGCTGAAGTATGCCAAAACTTGATCTAACTTCAGAAAGTCCTCAGGACTTCTGAAAAGTAATGCAGAACTGGTAGTGATACTACTTACTGTTTGGCTGAGAGTCATAGAACCATAGAATGGTTTGGGTTGGAAAAGACCTCAAAGATCACCTAGTTCCAACCCCCCTGCCATGGCAGGGACATCGCCCACTAGACCAAGTTGCTCAAGGCTCCGTCCAGCCTGGTCTTGAACACTTACAGGGATGGAGCATCCACAAGTTCCTAAGGTAACTGGGCTGATTTTTTTCATGACTTGAGGTTTTAGCTTGAGCAATAAAATGCAGTGTGTTGCCTTCAGAAAGCTGTTGCAGTTATGTTGTCCTCCTGTATGCTGTTGGGTGGAAGAGTGCGTTAACCACTTTGTTCAGTTAGGATGTAACTTCTTTCAGCCATGTAGCTGGTTCTACTGTTTCTTTGTGTCTGCAGTGGAAGGTTCAGGCTTAAATCTGTTATGCTGGGTGATATGCAGCTTCTGTCTCCTCTCGCTGCTGTGCTGGCAGTTGCACTTGGGCGAGATGTTCATTTTCATGGGCATAGATTTAAAGGTTAGGGCTCTGGAGGCAGGCTGTGCGCTCACAGCTGAACAACGGAGGGTCTTGGCACAGAGGCTGAAATCCCGCTTCCCTTTAAGCCAGCAGGAGTTAGTTCCAATATGCCTTTTTTGAAGGTCTGCTCATAAGACTGTCTTGAAAAACATACCGTAACAAATTTCCTTTGCCCGGTGAAACATCTAGGGATTTGATCCACTGAAGCAGGTGACTGACTGCTGTTTTGTCACTGGGTTCACTGGATTATTTGTACTAATGAAAGGCGGACCGGAAAACCGAAACACAAGTAGCAGAACTGATGAAGCCTGGTTTGCTCAGGAGTTATCCTTCGTTACCCAAATCCTTCCCCAGATTTCCATGCTCCCTAGTGTGCAAGCGACAGCATGGGCTGCTGCTCCTCGGGAGCTGTACGCTCGCTGGCTTGGCTGAACAACTGCTGCCAAACAGAAATGCTGAATTTCCCTCCTTTCCCCCTGTGCACATGGCTTGGGATAAGTGTCCTCTCTAGCTCCAGATTTCTGTGTGTTTACAGAGATTTAGTCGTATTTAAAAGCTTTGCTGTTTTATTTAAGAGTTTGTAAGTGGGCAAAGGAGTCCAGTCATGTATTTAGGAGGAGGAAGAGGGGGAAGAAATTGACAGTTGGGCCTGCAAGCATTATGCCTTTAGGAAGTCAGATTAAAAATAAATGAATACACACAACTACAATCAAATCTTATAGTAAATTCAAGTTAGTTATGAATCTGAACAGGGCTCTATTCAGTTTTTAGGGGTTTTTTTTTAATATTTTCTCAAACACAGTAACACAATTTTAGTGTTAACAATATTGCGTGACCTATTTGGAGAGGAGGGGCACTTCCACCTGGGTATGTTTTACACTAAGGGGCATTCTGTGCTAAGGTACAGCAGTACTTTGGCAAATGCTGTTTTAAAAGTAAATCAAATGTCTGAATTGGGCTGTTGCAATCTCCTGATAACATGTTTCAGCTGCTCAGAATTAGGATAAAGAATGTTCCTTACCAGAACAACTCCATTTTAAATGAAATGTGAATATTTGGGGCATTTTATTTACATTCAGGTGGTAGTGGTATACCTACATGCAGAATCCAGCTTGTACATGTGTAAAAGATCCATGTTTGTAAGAATCCTCTCTGGGCATCCTCAGCAGAGAGTCAGGCTAATTAACAACAGACAACTATCATAAACAGTTATCTCCATGATTAAAAGATCTTCTCCTAGCACTTCTTAAATGTGCTAATGGAGTCACCTTATGAATATCAGGAGATAAATTACTCCAGTAAAAGAAGCTGTAAAAACAGAGGACATCTTCCTTGTTTTAACCTTGGTAGCTTAGGATGAATTTTTTTTTTTCTAAAAATTATCTATTAATAAAAAAAATTGTTGAAACAGGTGTACAAAATAGGCCCAGAACTCAGGATGTACTTCTGTGTAACTAAGAGTAAGCAAGGGGATTTCAACACTGGCCTGGAATTAGCAAGTACTTAAAACCCTGTGTCACAGTGCAGCATACACGTGACTTGGAGTTTTTCTAGTGTATTATCAATCTTGTGTTCATGAGAAGGTCTTTTGCTAGAGGGAGAATTATTTCAGTGATGCTTTAATTGCATAGTCAGCTGGCCAGTGCATTAATAGAGTGTAGTATTAAAAGATGTGTGGGGAATTGGACGCTTTTTATCTCTCCACCCCCACCCCGCCAAGTGCTGAGGATACAGCTGAACCAAACGCATCCCTGGTAAATACCTGTGAACTGCAGAAGTAGGCACTGTGATGAATGTGACCAATTGGGTCTCCATGCCTGTGGCTACTAATGATCATCCCTGAGGACCACACTATAATTATTTACAATCAGTTGCACTTACTAGCCCAATTAAAGGCGTCACTGCATTTTGTGTTAAGTGCAGTCAAGCATAACTAGGTTCAACTAGACCAGCTATGTGTGATTTAAACACATTGGGAAGGTCTGCAACATGCAGCTTGCACCACTTGGTATCAGAGACCTTCTACTTTTTCTGCAATAATTTAGCACAAGCATTAAACAGAAGATGTGCTGCTTCGAGTCATTACTGCCGGCCGTGAGAAACGTGGGTGAGTGTGGGTGGGCAGGATGAGTTCATCCTGCTTTCATTTTGCAGGTCGCTAGGGACATGAAGCAGGATTTTTAACCTTCTGAAACTCCTCTGTAAAGCCCTTAAGAGGATGTTCAATAAATCTGAATATTTAGCACAGGTAAACAGCAACCAAACCCAACCAACAGGAAGGCACTCTCCCTCTCCAGCTGTCTGTGGAGGGTGTCCAGTGTTGTGCTCCTTATTCAAGCATTTTGCTGAAATTCGTTCGTAATTGCTGGTGGTGAGCATATTGTTGTCCTGGATATATCCAGACTGGAGTCTTGCAGAAAGCTGAAGTGTTTTTTCTATGTGTTGCTGTTGTACCCAAAATCTTCAGTTGTGAACTGAGATCTCCTGGACTATACAAAAGAACAAATAAATTACCCTTTCCCCCAAAGGATTTGGAGTTTTTGCGTGGATTCATCAGATTTGCTAACACGAGATAGCACAGTTATGTTAGTGGGCCTATTTCAGAGTCTGTAACAGAAGACGTATTGCACCAACCAAAGCTATTTCTGTACCGTAACATAAATAGACACCTATGCTGCTTGTGATAGTCTTCCGTTAGCAATGCGAATAAAGGCTTCATGTCTGTATGTGCTTCTTGATATCTGTGCCTACAGCTGATTAATTTATTTAGATGCCCAAGATGACAGCTGCGTTCTGAATGTCTCTAAATATGGGTTATGCTGCCAGTCAAGTGTTGTTAAATGCCTTAGTGACATGGGGACTCGCTGGGACTTAAACTGCTCCTGTGTCATTTGAGCATAAAAAAGCCCTGTTTGTTTTCAGTTTCCCCATCAAACTGCTTGAGTCAAATGCAATTTTAAAAATAATTCTGTCCAAAATATTTGCCAAAATAGTGAAGGTTGCAGTCTTTCTGACTTGATTTTTGTCAAAGAAATAGAAACTCCACAAAATTCCCTTTCTACATTTTTTGCAGCATTTTTCTTCAAAGCACATGTCGGAGTCTTGCACAAAATAAACCTACCCAAGTCACTGATAAGTCAATTCAAATGCTACTAAAAGTTGTTTAAAGTCTGGGATTGAAATTAAAGTAAATTCAGAAATGGGTTCTAAAAGTGTCTGCTTTTCATGCACAGGAGTTAGTTTTCATTAAGTTTTGTTAACACAAATGACATTGCTGACGTTTTAAAGTGTACCTGTTCTTGCAGCCTCATGCAGAATAATGTCCTGGTGCCACCACAGTCTGTAGCCTCCCCGTGTACATTCAGCAAGCACAGATCTGAGTAGTCTCTGATGCTGATCAGTGATTTTTGTCAGACGCCTCTGATGGTTGCTTGGCGTTGCTTTTCCCCCCTCTCATACGTACACCATCAGCCATAGCACAGTCCATGGTCCAGTACTGATGCCAGAGGTGACAGAGGGTAAAAAGGCGCTTTGGCTGTGCTGTTAGTGTGAGTGTGCATTTGCTTTTTAAAGGATTGAACTATTAAAATACTTTTCCTGCAACATTTCTTCCTTGTACACGAGCTTAAATTCATGCTAAACCTGTCTCTTTCCCAGCCCTCGTCGTAGGACTTCCTCAGAGACTTTATATAAGCTGTAGTTGCAGGACTTAAGGTTAGAAAAAATGTCAATACCCTTAGTGGGAAATTAGAGCCATCACATTTTTCCTTCCTTGATAAGGAGGAAGGCAGGGAAAATGCAGCTTCCCCCCCTTAATTTGTTCTTGGAAACTGCTTTGGAGATGCAGCCCTGATACACCTTTTCATGCTCTCCCTTAATGGAAGGGAGGGCAAAAATAAATCTTGAGATGATAAAACACACTATAGTTTTGATGTGTTGTTGAAACGTCCATGAAATTCGTCTCCTGTCGTTGAAGATTTTCTCTCCCTTTATAAACGAACCCAATAAATTACGCAGTTGATACCTTCCAAAGCCAGCTATTCAGCTGTGCAGGTTTTTAATTGCACACAGAGCATTTTTATCAATTTAGCTTTGAAAACCAGCTTTTCACACCCTTCACTCCTTCCCTCCTCCTGCCCGTGCACTAAAACCCAAGGTTTTAGGCCACTTTGTGGACTCATTAAGAATGCCAACCAATTAGCCCAGTACACGATGAAGGCCTCCAGCTTCTAACCAAGCAGTGGACCTGGATCTCTCCCTACCAGTACACCATCATTGGTTTCAGTGGACTTGTTTTTGTTTCTTGCTGCTGCATGTGGTGAGATTAGGATGTAGCAATCCATTGCTCACTTTAAACATAAAGTAAAGCAAACCCAAAATGTGCGCACAAAATCAAATCTGTTTTTTTCAAACGGGATTTTACAACTATAAATAAAACTCTCTTTCAGACCCCCACTGATTCTATATGAAAGCTCCTTATGAAAGCAAGCTACCATTGCAGTGAGCGCTAATTGGTACTTCTGTTGGCAGCCGCAACAGAAAGGCAATGAGTTGAAAAGGCTGAAGAATTAATTTACTGTGCAGCCTGAAAAAATAGCCTTTTTAGCACAGGTCAGCAGCAGCCTAGCCTTGGCAGCCTGTGACAAATAAATCAAATCTTAAGTTTTTCCATGATAATTCATGATTCAATCAAGGATGTATTTTCAAATGTAAACCAATGCAGTTGCACCAGTGGAGGTTAAAGGCTTGTGGGTTATCCAAACAACAGGCAGCACTGAATGTGGAATGAATGCAAGTATCATCTAATTTTCATTTGTACCTGTCATTTCTGACATCTGTGATTTTTAAAATAAAATGTTGTCTGTGTTCAGTGGCTACATAGAGAGCTATTGGCATCTGCCTTCAGATGTACAGCCTCTAGGATAAGGACAAATGGTAGGTAGCTGGGAAGCTGTTCTTGTTAAACCTGTGCTAGGAACCCCCTTAATTTATTTGACATCGTCTAGTGGTAGCTCTTCATAAGAAGCTTCTGGTTGTCTTTATGGAAGGTATCAGTTTAGTTCAGGTGGAAAATACTCTTCCATCACCAAAGGTCTGACTTTGGGCCTCAGTCTTGGCACTAGCTAAATCAGATGTTTTGAAGAGAAGGTGTACATCTGTCCTCGTGGAGGCGTCTCAGCTTCTCAGGAGGAGTGTCAGCAACTGCAGTAATAGCATCTACTCCAGTGTTCCTCCACGTCTGCACTCTGCTGTTGTTTCCAATTGTGTAATGTTGATCGGTCCTTGGTCAAAGGTAACTGTGTGTGAGAAGAGCTTGTTGAACAGCAGAAGTTGCAGAGAAGAGCCGTGTTTTCAAAATGCACTTCAGCTGTGTGAAATAGGAGGGAGCTGGAAGCCAAAAGCTTGGCAGGATGTATCCCTGGGTCAAGGGCTTCAGAGTTTCCTGAACGGTCTTGATAAGCTTTGACAATCCAACCTCAGGAATGAACTCTACTTTTTAAGTTGGACTTTCTGCGTGGGCAGTACTTGAGAAACAGTTGTGCCCATTATTGAGTGATGCTGTAGTCAGAGAGGAAAATGAAGGCAAGGAGTTCTGTGCTGCCTTGGCTGCAGTCTGAAAGGATTACTGGAAGTTCATAGTATGTAAGGCAGGTTGTATATTTGGAAGCCTGACAGATGCCACATCCACGTGCTATAGCTGTGTGTACTAGTCTGTGGGATGATATATAAGGAGACATGCATGTGTCAGAGTGCTTGCTGTGGGCTTGATCCTGTTCCTACTAGACGCCACAAAAACGTTCTTCTTGCTCTTAGAGTAATTAAAGAAAGCTTTGAACAAGGCAAACTTTCTGGACTGTTATGTAGGTTATAGGCAGTACCTAGCTCTGTTGGGTTTCTTGGTGAAGCAGTGCAGATGTCAGGATGGGCTGTTGCAATGCCCTGGTCACTGAAAGATTAAATTGTTGTGCAAGGGCACTCGGATGATGAATGTTGCTGTTTAAGAGTCTGGACAGGTAGGTGAAGAGGGGAGATCTGCTTCAGGTTCAGCATTGCATTTCCTGACTCTTTACATCTTGTAGGTGCTAACTTTAATGTTGCCTTAGTGCATTTTTAATGGAATGTATAATAAAATGCTTCCCTGGACAAGCGTAAATTGTGCCAACTTTCTGTTCATTGTACGTATGTACTTTTTAGCTGTACGTTACTGGCAGGCTCCTGGAATTAGATATATTCTTCATATAAACCAGTTAGAAACAGGTAAATTCTTGGCTCCTGAATCTGCTTCCACTGAACGGATCAAGTTCTGACTGTTCATTTCAGAGAAAGGAGGAGTGAGACACTCAGACTAGGTTCATGCATATTCAAAAGCATGCAAGTCTACAACAGGACGTTGCTTGCTATAACATATATTTGAGTATCACCAAAAATCTTAGGGAGTGTAAAGAGTTCAGTGCAATGACCTGCTAGTGCAGTGGCCTGCCTCGTTAAACTAATTACAGCAAGGATTTTCAGTGGAGATTTAATCACACATTAAAACAGATGTTCTTGACAATGCAGCAAACCAGGAAAATTAAGAACCTGACATGGATTTTTCCTTTAATGACCATCCCACTTACATTTCTTGAGGGTTTAAAAACAAAAATCAATATGGATTTTTAGTGGTACTTAATATAAATAGGAACGTGGCGAGTATAAAAATCCTAGTAACTAGCTTATGCAGTAAAACTTGATAGGATACCTAATGAAAAGGGTGAAGACAGTAATGATAGGAATCCATTGTCTCTTTTGTGTCGGTCTTTTGATACTATAGCACACAGTTCGTATAAGATTATTGTCTTTTTGAAGCAGTTTGTGCTCTTTGAGCAGGGTAAAGTCATAAAAAAGGATGATCCAGTGATAAAAGTGATAGCCTTGGCCTGGAGACGTAAAAGTTTAGTTCCTTGCCTTGCTTTGATTTGTACAATCGTGACCCAAGTTCTTAAATATTTGTCTTGGCTTCCAATCTGTGAAGTGGAGATAACATTTCACCTTGCGTGGGAGTTTAATCTAGCGAGCCATGTCCAGACTGCAAGATCCTCCAGTATTGCAAGAACTGGGGTGCAGAAGGCATGTGAACAGTGTAAAGACTTGATTAACACAAAGGAAATAGGATTCTGCTTTCAGTATTCCCTGGCTTGTGGCAGACAATCAGGTTTTTGGCCCCCAAGTTTAGGGAACCCCATCTGCCACTGAGTGAGCACACAGCTCAGGCATGATTATTGCAGCTAGAGCGGATGGCTTGCAGCCGGGTTACAGCCTGTGCTGGGACTTGAAGAGAGGAGCCTTGGCTTGCTGTGGTTCAGCCTCATAACAGGAAAAATGGCAAACCTAGACTTTTGGGATGTTCACGGCTACTCTGCCTTTGGGCTGGATCTTGACTTGGTGTGTGCCATGGTGCTGTCCTGGAGACACTGCACGTACTTTGAGTAACTTACTTGCTAGCAGTTGTGGATATCAAGAGCGGTATGCAGGACACTAGTAAAGGAGGAAAGAAAGGAGCTGAACTGTAGGTATGTGGGTTTTGTGAAATTTGGGGGATTTGTTCAAAATGCATTGCTGTATGCTCACCTCCAATAAGAAGCAATTAGCTCATCTGTTAAAGAAGGCATTTGCAAAGGCTATTCCAATCAGAAAAAAAAAAATCTTCCTGTGAATGTGCGGCAGGTGGTGTGAATGGAACATTAGTTTCTTTGGGGATTTGCTGCCTCATTTCTCATGTTACTATTGCATTCCCTCTCTCCTAACAAGTCCTTACTGACTAATGGAGACTATTGCAGAGGAGTAGCTATGGCTGCCGGAGGGCCAAGGGGCATCTGAGAGGTGACAGCTGAAGGGAGACCTGCCCCATTCTACCCTTCTCTGGGTACCTGTTATAGATTATTTAGTTATTCAGTCCTTTTAAAGGATGTCTGTAGCTTTAGCTGTGAAAGTCCCCATTTGAGCGTGCAGATCGTGACTGTCCTCCCGCAGGCTTGATGCCAGTGTTCGTATGAGCCCTTAGTGTTCTCCTGGTAAGTTCTTTTTATTTTTATTTTTATAAGTTTACTTTGCTTGCTACTAATTATGGGTTAACAGTAGGAATTAGCTTTAAGAATTAAGCACCAGGTTTATTTCTTCTGAAATAAATTAGTTTCCTTGCCTGGATAAGCTTAATATAAGGCACAGGCCTCTCATTTGGAAAGTGCCTTAGTATCTCTGCTACTTGAATCATTAGCAGTAGAGTTTTCATTATCAAGTTTATCTTCCTAAATACTTTATGCCTTCAATTTTTATTATCCTGTGGAAGGTAGAGAACTTATTTAAAGGGCAAATAATGAACAGAGAAACCTGCCTATCTGCTCCTTGTGCCCTTTCAGATGGTGAGTCGGCAAGTGATGCTTAATAAATCCATTGCTTTGATACTGGGGTGTTGTGCTGATGGTGGAGGTGTGTCTTCTGGGGTCCTGACTGCTTGTGGTTAGCGAGCATCCCAGAACACTTCTAAGTAGGTGAATGCATCTGAGCTGGTAACCACTTTTCCTCTGATTTTGGACGAAAAGTGTATGTTCTGCGTAGTATCCCTTCCTGATACTTGACTTTCATGGGTACCTTCACAGTAACAGTCCATGTCACCATTGCTTTTAACACACCTGCCCCATAAGCTTCTGTGCTTTGGGATGTAGCTTTCTTGGGAAGATCTCTTTGCATTGCATCCCTTTTGCTGATGTTTTACACAAATTGCATCCTAGGAAGTGATTTGCTTGCTATGCTGTTTTCCTGAGCTGCATATTCAAAGCCATTTCATCTAACCTCTATTCTCTGGCATTTTCATTGCTAAGTCCAAAGTATAAAGTCTTCCACAGTGGGGTAAGAGTGTGAGGGAAAGCAGTGCAACTTCTCTTTACTCCCCAAGGCGAAACTTTGTTGATCATCTGGCAATGGAGAATGGGAGGGATCTTTTTTGAATGTGCAATAATTATGGTTTAATTGAGAAGGAAACCTTCTGGTGGTATTTTTCATAAACTCTCAACAATTTCACCTTAAGGCAGCCATGCTGTTGTCTCTCTCTTTCACATTTCAATAGGGGAAGATTAATTTTCAACACCTACTCAGGGCCATGTTCCTCCAAGCTGGTGTAGGAAGTGTAATGCATATCTCCTGATGCCAGCTGATCCACCTTCCTTCACTTCTTTTCCCATCCAAGACGGATGGGAGGAGGCACTGTCATCTCCCAATACTGATTTCTACTAGTTGCACCATATAGTTTTGACTAAGAGGGTATATACATGCAACGTAATCTCCAATAGCTGGAAGCTGAAGCCAGATTTGGAACAGAAATAAGGAACCATGTGATTTTTGTTGTTAGTTTATTTTAAATAAAGGTGGTGGTTAGCTTAAAGATTGTTCCTGGACGTGTGCTGGAGTCTGTGCCATTGCAGATGGGGGTATATTTTTTCAAAGGCTAATTTCAGGAGCCCAGCTCAGCCAGGGCTCCCTGCTTAGCTTTCAGGGATCCCTGGGAGGTAGCAGCCTGTGGCTGAAGTTAGCCTTGAAGAATATTCACCCTTTCCCCTGAGCCTGTTCATCAAAAGAAGATATGCTCCAGCATGACCATAAATGAAGGCAGAAGCATGTGTTACGCAGTTCATCAGAGCTGTTGCCTTTTAAATCCTGTGGAAGCAGCCTGCAGGACCTGCTCAGCGTTTCTCCCACCCTGTGCTCAGTCTGCCCCTGCCAAGGTCTGTTGCTGGCTGAAGGTAGGCCTTCAGCCAGAGCTGTGAGTACATATCCTGGGGGATACATTTGGTTAAGCTTTCTTCTCAGTTTGATCTGATTTATCTTATGTAATGCAGTGATGTGATTGTCTTTTTAAAAAGTAAATAAATAATCTAGTCATACTGTAACTGTCTAAAGCTGTTATGAATCTTCTTCTGCTGAGCAGTTTCAGTGATGCTAGGAGGGAAACAGTTATGCCAGCATAAAAAAAATGATCAAGAATTGGATTTCAAATGCTTTCACCTCTACAACCGAGGTGACCAAGCAGGGAGGTGAGGCTTGGCTCACTCAGCATGTGTCAGGCAGGTGTCAAGTAGCTCACATGGTGTTGGCCTCCTCCTGTGGCCTGATCAGGCATTTATTGATGTCTGTCTGAATCATTTGGTAGTGCCCCATGCTGTGCTACTCTTATTCTCAGTGCCCTGAGGCTTTCCCCCAGGGACATCTGTGCCTGCCCTATGTGCTCTGCAACACAGGCACTAAGAGGGTGGCTGGGGTGGGTCACCACTGCCTCGGCAAGTCACGTGGACAGGGGAAGGGGTGACCGATTTGTAGTCATTTTGTGCCCCGACTTCACACTGAAGAGCTGCTGGAAGCAGGCAGGGACTTTCTTCTGCGTGCACATGCTGGGATTGGATTTGCACAGATCATTGCACGCGCAGATTGACTGCACTGCGAGTTTGTGGTAATGCCAGTGAGATAGTGATAACGGTGTGGACAAGATGCTGTACTGCTCTCCTGTCACTGGGGTGAACTGTGCAGCCCACACAGCCGAGGCGTTAGGCTGCAACTGCATAAATGTAGCATGACTGCAACAGTCCAAACTGCTGAAGTATGTTACTTCTAATTCTATATTTCTAACTCCTCAGGGTCTTTTCCAGGCTGACCTTTCACAGGCCTTGTCTTTTGTAAAGCTGTTTGCTTGTTGCTGATCCCTACACAATGTAATACTTGGTTAATTCAAACCTACCTCTAAAAGTACAGTAAGGGGGGGGGGGGTTGGTGTGTGTGTGGTGTCTGTGTGTTGCATGCACGCATTTCTAGCTGTTGAAAATTTGAATTCAATATCATGTTAAAGATGTTGAAGCTGCTTCTTATACCTCATAAGAAAGCATGAAGCCTTGAAACATCTTTGTCTTTAAGTATCTGGAATTTTACCTGGGTTGGCAGTGCTGCTGGTGAGGAGGAGATGGATGGTTTGGTGGGAGTAAGTACCCAGCGGGAAAAAGATGCATAAAGTTTCTTGAGCTCCTGATCCTTCATAAGGTGATTACTTTTTTTAAAGCAGAAACCTGGAGATCTGGGCGTGACCATTAAAACTTTTAGGTGAACATGCAACCAATGTGGTTGCAAATTTGTACCTGTGATTACGGGGAGAAACAGCTGCTTTTGTTATCCTCCCTCCCTGCCAAATTTGTGGATGATTTCCCATCAGATGTCTGCAATGCAGATGGCTAAATTATGCAAGGGAATCTGCAGCTGTTGTAGTTTATGCTCTCCTACACTGGTTGAAAGAACAGTAAGGTGCCTCGTGTCAAACCTTAGAGCTACTCTTCTACATGATGCAGAAGAAATCTTTGTGTGTTAAAGGCTTCATGGCAGAAGAGAATACGTTTGTGTTCTCTCATAGATGGTGAGAGGGCTGGGACTTGTGTATGCTTGCCCTGGCTCCAAGGATTGTCTCTCCCCGACATGTACATACTGTTGCTTTTATATGTACAGGTGTGTGTTCAAAGTTAACAACAAGGCATGTATAAGGGCTGGCTATTCTGCTGGGTTGAGAGATCACTTCTCTTCTGTGACTAGGACTGGAGAAACCAAAGGTGTATAACCAGGTGTTAAATGTTTGGAGAGCAAAGGTGCATCTAAATTCTTTGAGACTTTTTGTCTTTTCTTGATATTTTCTGTTAATTTTCTATAAACATAGTCTGAACTGAGTAATGACTGAGTCTGAGTGTAGTGACCCACTTGCTGAAAGCAGGACATGCTTTGTGCTTCAAATTTGTTCTCTCATAATCTAATGGAGGTATTTTTGGTATGTAGCTATAGATGGATGTAGAGCTGGCATGATACAATAAATAGCTGGTACACGGTAACAGTACTCAAGCAGTCTGTCGATGGCAGAAATGCAGTGATTCTTTAAAATCTTTATTTGCAATTTAATTTATCTCTAGCGTTCTTCATGTTGGAAATTCCTTGTCCTCACCTGGCTTTTATCTCTTGCTTGTCACGTACACTTCAGATCGCCAGACGCTGTTGTCTTGAAATGAAAGGACATGACCAAAAGCATGGTGTATATTTATATAGCCATAATAACCTGAAAGAAGCAAACAGCGAATGACAGAGAGAAACAGAGATTCATGTTCTGGGGACAGCACTAAGACAGCATATGCAGGAGCTTAACTGGAGCTGCTTGAGTGGTTTTCTTCCTGTCTTCTGTAGGCAAAACTTGGTTTTAACAGTAGAAGTGTTTGCTTTAGTTCAGTTCTGAAAATGTTTGGAGCAACTGTGCTTTGTATTGTGAATGTTTACCGTGGTGCCAAACAGGCTGCTGTAAACAAATATAGGTATTTACTTGGAAAAATAGTTGGCTTGGTACGTTTGTTAACCTTCCCTTTGTCCTTCTGCTGCTTGCCCTTGCATGTTGGCATCGCTCTGTCCACACTTGGCCTTTGCCTCTGTATTTGCATACGGTCACAGTCTAGGAAGGATGAAGTGCTGGGCGAGTGTTGTCCTCTGCCCTGTGGTGGGATTCTGGAGGAAAGTGACTTGTCTGCACTGGAGCAGTGTAGAGACCTTTGATTGCTGTCATTCTGGGGTGCAGCTGAGCTAAGCTGTGTGACAGCAACTGCACTGAAGGAAGGAGCTCTTTATCTGCCTGTCTGTGCAGCACAAATGAGAAGATCGATTATAAATAAACTGGGAAAACAGAATCCTTGCTTCATTTAGACATCTGTTTTAAAAACGGTTAGCAAAGGCCTGTCTTGTACCAGATGTCCTAGCACTGATTTTTGTAAGCTTTAACTTCATTTTCCTGTCTTGTAACACTCCTCCTTTATACTTATTCTGTGTGCTCTTTTCTATTTGAGCCTTGGCCCTCACAGCCTGAGGCTCCTTTTGTGCAAGGAGGAGCAAGATGAGGTGTCAAGAGGTCAAAGGAGTTGTCCAGAACTGTTCAACAGACCCAGGTACTGAATCCCGACTGGTTTCTGCTGCCGGATGGAGAGTAACTCTGTCTTGCACCTCCAGGGGAGCTACTTGTCTTCTGCAAGAAAAGAGCAAGGCTGTGGGAGTCCTCTCGTGTAGACACCTACAAGTCCCTTGGGTGTTTCCAGCAGCCATGACCCAGAGAGGCTCAGAGGAGGTCAGTGCTAGGAGTAGGCTGCGGGCGTCCTTGTGTCGATGGTGACCTTTCTCTTCTCACCTGCCATTGAATGAGTTGCTTCCCTTGCTTAGTCTTTTAGTTTTAATGTCAGTATACGTTTGATGTGACAGTGCGTCTGTTAAGAGCACATCTATCACAGATGCCCATTACAGATCTGTGGGCTTCCTTCCACTGTCCCAGCAGACCTTATGCAGCACTTTGGAGCATCTGGGCTAAGGGCCTGTAGGGTTGTTGTTGTTTTCCCATTCATTTTATGAACAGAAAATGTCTAAAAGTAGAGGAGCTTAGCACAGAGGAATACAGCTGCTGCTGAACCACCTAATGTAGCAATCAAAGGAAGGCACTGACCTTGGAATTCATTTAAATGACTTTTTCATTGGCCTTGAGAATTTAAAGGCAATCCTCCTAGGATTATTGAAAGGTAGGATAAATAATCATAGCAGAGGTGAATTGATTTGCAGTGTGTAGGTCTGACTTCTAATTCATATCTCTTCTTTTATGCAGTGATAGGTGGAAGCAGGCTGTAGCACGCAATAGCAAAATTCTCATACAGGTGGCCAGAGAAGCATCATTTATTGTGGGAGAAGCTCTTGAGATTCGTTGTCCCTCTATCAAATTCAGTTTAATGTGGTGGCTTTTTTTCCAGGCTGGCATATCATGCTGTCCTCTGTCAGGGGTAGAACAAGCATTGCATGGTAAAGATTTGAGGACTTGAGTTGGCATTTAAGTGCCTTTAAAAACCTGATCCTGCTTCCCCTTTATTTTAAGCATGAATGAGTTAGCTTTGTGGCAGTCAGTAGTGCTGTGTCTGTGTGATGTTCATGAAAGAACCTGGAACAGTGATACTTCATAGACTAGGTAGCTTTCTCCAAAATATTATTCACATGAATTTCAGATGCTTTGGATTGTTTTTTATTTCCTGGGCAAAGTATGCCTAGCTTGTTTGGGTTTGTTGTTGTGGTTTTTTTTTTTTCTCTGAATAGGTTTATGAGAACTCAGGTTGTTTGATGCTTTTGATTGATCAGATCTGATATTAATGATTGTGGAATATAGTATAGACTGAGTGGATGCCATAGTTAGAGCACAATATGAAGCTTGCTCTGGCTGGAGGACACGCTGTGTAAAGCCCACCAAGGTGAAGTTACCCCTGCAAAAAAAGTATTTCATGTACAAATTTGAGCTAGCTGATTCAGAGAGGTTCCCAGGTATCTGAGCTGGGACTCGAGATACCCTTTGTTTAGAAGTGAGAAGAGCACAAAATGAATAAAGTTCCCTGCTCCTGAAAGGAGAAATAAATCAAGTTGGGCAGGTGTCAAAGGGAACTGTCAGCCCCTTCCACAAAGCCATATGCCTGCAAGTTTTCTGTGGGTGGCAAATAAATCATTTTGCCAGCCTCTTTCGTGCTCTTAACCAAGGCAAGCAGTGCTGAGACAGTAACTCTTCCTCAGCCTTTTACAGCTTCTTCCCAAATTCACCTCCGAAGCTGTTGCATCAGGTTCCTGGCTTGGTGGCACATGCTCCCACCACGGTGTAAAACTAAAGCAAAGCTTCCTCCGCCAGCTGAGATCCCCTTGTTCTGCTGCTCCTGCCACATTAAAGCATTGTTTTTTGCTCAGAAGGATGTAGGGCTTCTTAATGCTGTGGTCACTATGCAGATGACTAAGTGGTATGGACCTTAACTGGTGTTTGAACTGGAGTTTGGTCTGGGGTCGACTGTTTGGGTATTTGCTGTAATTCTCAGGTGGGATTTGTAGTCTTTATTCACTGTGTTCTATCAACATGCCCTCAAAGTGTTTCATGCTGTTCTGCGGTGGTTGGAGCTCTGCTGTAGTCCCTCTTTGCTGTGGTGAAGTTACACCTGGATGTCCTGTCGCTTCTTGGCTGTGAACGCTCTTTGACTTGTCCTGTATAGAACATGGTTGTCTGGTTAAGTTTAGGCTTAGGTTTACATCTGCTGGCTTCAGCAGTCATCCCGTTAGAGGGAATCAAAGCAGCACTGAGATTCAGAGTCCTTTGTTTATTTTCTTTTAGACAGAAAAAATAGCCCCAACCCTGTTGCCTATACACCTCAGAAATGGCTTTTACTTAAGCTGCACTGAAACAGATTTCTAGCCGTATTTTCTGATACGACTTTCAAAAGTTCAGTGATGTCTGGGCTTTCAAGTGCCTGTTCCAACCATAACAGCTGAAGAAAGAAAAGCTGGCTGCTGCTGCAAACAGGAGGAAAAAGTGTGGCAAGGGATTGGGTTGAGATGACATTGCACTGGGGCAGGCGAGTGCTGCGCGTCTCTGTTGTGCCACGTGCCTTATTGCAGCTCTCTGCGTCTCCGGTCTGTGCCCAGGAGCCAGCCCTTGCCCTGCCTGGGTGTCGATCCCTGCTTCTCTGTCCCTTTGCGCTGACCCTGCAGGTGTGCTGGTCCCTTGGGGGCAATAGCAGGGGCTGCATGGGGGCGAGGAAGGGGCTGTCCCGGAGGCCCAGCATTGTGCCATAGGAGCTGAAGTGTAACTTGGTGTCGTGGCAGGAACCTCACCTGGTCCTGAAAGTTCAGCTTGCCTGGAAGCAATTGCACCAGCTGAAAGCAGTTTCATTTACACCCAAATAATTTATTTTAAATCTGCTTTTCTCGCTCATGTATTCATTTTACTTTATTGTAATGTCAGCACTTAGCAGTGAAGTAATGGCGGATCTCTGGAGAACTTCACACTAGCAAGAAAGCACCATTATCTCGGTTTTACAGGCCCTGCTTATGTTGAGAACATATGTGGTGGTGTAATTACACTGATGTGATTAAATCAGTGCAAATCCTTGCTAGAGGGACATGCTGCACCACTGTAAAGCGGGGCTTATTATCAGTGCAGTTTAATTCAAATTACATTACTCAATTAAGCTGTGCTAGTATAAGCCTCAGCTTAAAGTCAGGAAGTCACGTGAGGGCTCTGCCTTGTTTCTTTTTAAAGCAGATAAAGACTTGGAAACTGAAATGGGTGAGGTTGTGCCCCGCCCAAGAGCGTACTAGAGGCAATGGGCTTGACAAATACTGCGTTTATAGTACTTTCTGGGAGGAAAGAGGTCTGGGTGTGAATTCAGGGGGTTTATTATTATTTTTTAGTAGATTAAATTATTTGTTTAAGCCATAGTGACCACTTTGGAAAAGATCCTAAATCATACTAAGGCTTTACAAATAAGTTAAGTAAAATGCATACTAAATTCTAGTAAATCTCTACCACATGGTTTTGGATTTTGATAATGGCTAGATGGGTCAATGAATAACCATGGCGTGTACAACTTAATTGGATTTTGTTTCTTTTGGCAGGGTGTGGGCACTGTAAGAAAATGAAGCCAGAATATGAGAAGGCTGCAGAGTTTCTCCATGTAGCCAGTGATGTAAGCTAATTTCCTTTATTATATCCTTCAAATCATCAGTAATAAATAACTGGAGTAATAAAAGTGACTTTTCTCCCTACAACAAATTCAGCTGTTCTCATCCTCCCACAGGACCCTTCAAAATGTGTTTCCAAAGTACAGTCTCATCGCTAATGCATGAGCCCTGCCAAAGTCTTAGAAAGAACATTCTGTCTTGAACGAAAACAAAATCGAAAAATGTTTATGTATTCTGCTGTAGGCCTTATACATAATATGATCAAATCCAAAATGGATTTTTTTCCCCTTACTTAAAGGCATCGAATGTGAAGAAACATAGGCTGTTATTTATGAATTAGATTTGGAAAAAAACAAAGGGGGTTGATCCCTCTTTCAAATACCCTGGGTTTATGGTTGCATCACTCCATTAGCTTCATCTTAAGTGCTCCATCAGCATGGCTGGAGAAGAGAGATCCAATAATGTAAGTATTAGCGTTATTGATTCAGTCTCATGCTGTGTGCTCCATGCAAGAAGAGAAGTAGGATTAGTCACCCCCATACTTTAAGCATCGTCAGTGTAGACATCTGGAGTCCCTTTGTAGTTTGATAGGAGATGAGAAGGAGGAGGAGATGAGAAAAACAAAGATCAGATGAATCACACTCTACAAGTGTCTGTGTGCTCCTGTGACTCTAAAGGTGGTCCATGTAAAGATGCCCGCAAGTTAGGGAAAGGTGAATTTGCCTTGAAGTAAACTTGTCTTTAACACCACTCGTTTCTTCTGGGAGAAATTGGGATTTGTGGGAGGAAATGCCATTCCCGGGAACAGCTCTTAGGCATTATAAAGTGAGTTATATACAGGGAAACCTGTCAGAAATGGGAGAACACGTAACACTCTGATTACGTTTAGTCCATAAGATGTCCCTTTCTGGTCTTGTATCAGTCCTTTGTCTTTCCTGTGCTGAGTACCTGAGAAAGTGAAGGTACCTAGATCGTGAATCATTGCCCCAAGTCCACTGTTTCATGCCAAAGAGGTGTGTGTGTGTTGCTGGGATTTACAGTTAGTGATCTCTGTTTTAGAGTCCAGGTGTCCTTGCAGCAGTTGATGCTACCGTCAACAAGGCGCTGGCAGAAAGATACCACATCTCAGGGTTTCCTACTTTGAAGTATTTTAAGGATGGAGAGGAGAAATACACTCTACCACACCTCAGAACAAAGAAGAAGATCATTGACTGGCTGCTAAAGTAAGTTTTGAGGGTCTGAGATAGTATTTGGGTCACTGGTTACTGGCTCCTGAAGACTGCTTTGGTGAGGAAGTAAATCTTAAACCTAGCTTCATTGACTGCCTAAATCACTTGCTAACAAAAACAAATTGAATTCCAGTATTCAAAGCCGTACAAACACGTATGTTAATTATGGTCTCTAATACACCAAATCCTTTATTTGCTCTGGGGTTTTTCATAGTTGTCCCAGTAATTCTTTCCCAAAATAAATATTTTTCAAATATACCCTAAGCCTCTCGCCGGAGAAGGAATAGCAATGGCTCTGAAAAATAAACAGAACATTTGTTGTTCCCTCTTTATACTAAGCAGAAAAGTTCACTGTTGGTAGCTGAATCTCTGCAGTTGTACTTTTTGCTTTTCAGCATTTCAGAGCCAATGCCTGGAATACCAGCTACGTGGAGCTGAAGGAAAGCCAGCGAGACCAACAAAAACAGCACCTTTGTGTGCACTAAACAACTTTTCTTGGGTGTCGTGCTAAAATATGCAGAATTGGGTTTGATGTATGATGAAAATAATTTCATTTCAAAGAAGTAAATTGCTAGTACAATTCTCTCTAAGTATTCTGGAATAAAATACGCATTTCCTTTAGGTACTGTAAGCCTAATGTATTTTCTGCATCATTCAATGGGAAAAAAAGTGCCAGTGTTTTGTGAAGTTTTTAAGTCATTTAACTGTTAAGTGCAGTTGGCGTGAGGAATGTAATCTTATTTTTTCCCCTCTTACTTGGTGCGGGGAGGGGGTTTGTGGGGGGTTTTTTTGGTTGTTGTTGTTTTTTTCTTTTCTTTTTAAATTACATCTCTGAGTGCTTCAAATCAGGTAATAGATATGGTCTGACAGCATCTTTGTAGCATGTTGGGAAGTTTTATCTATATTTTACATTTAGATGTGGTGCTCCTTGGCCTCCCTGCATACTGAGGCTCCAGGCTGCTGTGTCAATACTGGATGTTAAGTCACTGTCCGAGTTTCACCAGTTGCTGGAGTGTTTTGAGCACTGCATAATTTGTATTGAGTTAAACAGTCAGGTTGATGCTGCCTGTACATACTGGCAGGTGAATAAGCAATGAGGGAGAGGGAAGGGGCGTTAAACCCTTCTGGATCCTGCTGTGCTTCTGGAGTGCTTTTGTCTTCAGCCTCAGGTAGTCAGCAACGCAGGGGAAACCCAGACAGCTTGTTTCCTGCTCTTGACCAACAGACCTGCTCAAGACGCAACAGAGTAAGATCCTTGTTTGTGGACCAAGGATAAAATTGTCACAGCTGCAAGTTGGTGGAAGTAGGAATGCATCTGGGGTGCAGGCTGGAGGTAAAAGTACGGCTTGTGTAAACCTATCCCAAGGAATGGTCTAGTCACAGCCATGTGGGTTTCAGCTCCGATCCCTCTGTGGTGACTGTGGTCTCTGCTGCCACACTAGGTTGTTACCAGTATCTGGGTAGCTTATTTCAGGTCAGCATGGGAAGGTGTGTGTGAAATGAAGTCACACCTCTGACTGTGATGGCTCACACCAACTGTGTTTGTGTGAAAATTCAGACCAGCCGCCCTAATTCTTTTGCTAACAACTGGCAAATCAGTATTGATGGAAATAGGATGGATGTCCACCAAGTGACCTTGAGTAGGACTTTAAAAATCAGATTTTTCTCCACTTGGTTTTTATGTACCTGATACAACTTAAAATGGTGTCATTCAAAGTGACAGGAAAGTCTGAAAAGCTAATTTATTACCAAGGCGACATATGAAGGTCTTTATACCGTGGCACCATTCTGATGATTTTATATAAGTAATCACTGTTTAAGATACAGCAGGAATGAATTTAATGAGTCTGAGAGAAGTCTGTGAGCTGGTGAATAGCAGAAGTTTTGTTAGAGGCGCTCTAGATGTGCAGGATTGCTCTGATCTAGTCAGTATGTGCAGTCATAATTGAAACCTGACATTCTCTTTATCAAGGTAAAATATTCCAGTTCAGTCACCCCCAGCCTTCCAAGTGGAACGATGCTGATTATTGCATCCTGGCTTTAATATCTGCATTCAAGAGAAGGTCATGAAATTCTTTATAGAAGTTTGCACGATAGCGATAAAGAGTACAAAAAGGATGTTTGAATGGAAGATGCTGTTCTGTATCAGTTGCCTTTTGATTCCACCTGCTTGCTGTTCTTCTCAGTTCATGCCTATGGATGACACAGCGATACAAGAGCAATGTTCTTTCCACCCAGCATTTGGTTGCAATGTAGGAAATCTTTATTCTGCATTCCTACTCATATCCCTGAATACCATCACTTAAATTACATTTTTATTGAGTTACAGAAATTAACTTGCATCTTTTTTGTTGTTACCTAGTGTTGGAAATATCGAGCGTGTTTTTCTACTGCACAGGCACCCTGAAGGATTGCTTGACCTCAGTTCCCTCATGGTAGTTATGACCAGGGTGTCTGCCCCTTTACCCGAAACATTTTCAAACCAATCTCATTTCCTTTCTTATCTAGTCCTGAAGCACCACCTCCACCTGAGCCTGCATGGGAAGAAAAGCAGACTAGCGTTATCCACCTTGCTGGAGAAGACTTCAGGGAGTCCTTGAAGAAGAAGAAGCACACCCTTGTCATGTTCTACGCACCATGTGAGTAAATACCTCTCTACGTGAATGGATTTTATAAACCTACAGTTTATGAAATCCTGAATTAATTCCCCCGCTGTCCCCAGACCTTTAAGAGTAAAGAGCTGATTCTGGATATAAGTGCATGGGACCATCATTGACACCATCGTTTGTAGCTTTATAAATGGAAAAGGAACAGTATACGCTTTATTTAAAGAGTTACTGCGTTAACGCAAACACCAAAGCAGACAGGGGTACAAAACCAAAACAGATTTATTTTCCTCTGCTGCATTTTATGGTCCATATAACAAAATGTGATCCTTTATAGTAACACAATGGACATAGAGAGCCTGACTCATTAGTGCAGCACTTCAGTAGTGAAATCAATATAGTGGTGTGGGAGGAATCAGTCCCCGGAGGGTGCGAACAAATTTTGATGGAATAAATCTTGTCTGTAATAAATCTACATTTAAATCTCCACTGGGGATATGGGCATAGCTTCCTCCTCCCAAATTGTTTTGCATGCATCACATGCACACTTTCTTTTTGAAGCTCCTCAGAGTATTTCTAGAGAAGTTTTGAATCAGGCCCTTTATAAATTAGGTGAATGGGAGGGACCTCTTCTGTTTTCCTGTGTTGTCCCAGGGACAGGCAGACTTGATACAGGTTTCTTAACTTTTGAGGGGTCTGTCAAAAGGAGAAGATAATCCTGGCACTTAATATTAGATAGTATTAACTTGCTTTTACAGCACCATGACTCAGCCCACCCCAGATGCAAGAAAAATACTTCCCTACCACAGGGCCAGCCCTGCAATTCATAGATAACCTTCAGATAAGTAATTACTAACTTGTTCCCATTAAACTGAAGGTATTTTCCAGAAAGGGAGAAAAAGCTCAGGTTCTTAATGTTTAATCAGGCAGCCCTTATTTTGCTTTTCTGTTAGAGAATTAAACATGAATGGTTTTGGGCTCCCGCAAAGCCCTGCTGGATGTGGGATGTGGGAGAAGGGAGGGGTGCAATTCAGAAGGGAGCTTTCTGGAAGGTTGTAAAAGAAAAGGGAAGGGGACTTAATCCCTTCTCAACTTCAGTTCCCACCACCTATTGACTAAAAATTGCCCATGTGCCAGGAATTTGTGATTCATGGACTTCAACTGGTTAAGAGCAAGCTGTAACTTTAAAATCAAATGATTGCATACGAAATGGTAAGACTTAGGAGTTCACAGTCTCTTGAGTTCTCTTTACCCAATGAGTGACTTTCTGTGGAAGACAGAGATTTATTTCCCTTTTGCTTTTAACCTGCATCTTTTTAAGGCACTTAGATTCTTGATCTTTCAGAACGCCATGTTTAAAGCAAAGACACTATGTGCAGTGAGTACGTAGCTCTCAGCTTTGCAAGCACGAGGCAACTTGCCTGATGGGCTAATTATGATACCATTGTTTGCAGGTTGACTTCTACCTTTACACCAGGAAGGGTGAATAAAGATCAGCCTGGCCCTGCCTGTACAAAGGGGCTGTAAAAGCAAGGCTTGCGTGATGTAAGACTGTTGGGTCCTTTGAGGCTGCCCTTCAGACATGTTCTTCTTGCACTGTTTTTGATACAGTGCTGCATGAGACCATCTATATACAGGACAGAAAGGTGTTAACCTGGTACCACTTTTGGCCTTTTGTGTGACTTCTAAGACAGTCAGCAATGCTGTTGTGTTGTCAGTATGTGGGTCATGCACAGTTTCTTATTTGTCAGATTTGTTCTCTCTAAATGTGGAAGTGTCTGTGTGCAAAGCAGAAAGTGGGTGCACAAAGGGAGTGCAATGAGCCTGCCCTTTATTGAGTGCAGGGGAAAGAAGCAGATGAATAGTTTACATCTCTGGTTTCTGTGGAATAATCATTAATGCCATAGAACGATACAAATCATTCTATTTTTCAGCTTTTCTGCAGTGATAATGTGCCTCCTGCTAAATTTGATAGATTAGCTTTTGTTTACAGTTTTCTCAATCTTGAGACCTCTTGGAGCTTACATTGCCAATTAGTCTTAACTTGCTTATTTTAGTGCAGAAGGAACACTGCTAAAATTGCCAGGCCCCATTATCTCAAATAATTTTCTTTTTCTGTTCAGATCCACATCTTAGGTCAGCACAGACTCACAGTATGTTACTCCATTCACTTGTGACTCTATGACAATATTTGTTACACTTACACATATGCTGAGATATTTTAAGATTGGGGGTGTGTGTATATAAAGTATGTTTATATATAAATATTTATGCTAAGAAATGTATCTCTCATCTGTCATTAGAATTTTAAAGCATAAAGTTGAATATTCTGACCTTTGTACAGCCTTCAGCTAGAGTGACAAACCTTTAGGCAAAGGCCACAGATATATATCTTACATGCAAATTAAAATAAGATCTGGCTTTTCCGTGGCAGCCTCTAGTCCAAATTACTTAATATGTATAGGAGAACCATCAATCTGCTGCTATGCTGATAGCTCTGGACTGAGCTGAGTGGTGCTTTAATGGTACTGAACGGTGCTTCACAGTGATTTAGCTCCGGAAGAGAAGATTGCTACATCCACACAGAAAAGACGGGGAACTCGTTACTCCATCACCCTGAATGTGGGTGAAGCGTAAAGGTTATTCCTGGTGCCTGTGGAATATTTTAAGGACTGAAAATCAGAGTCAAAACTCTTGAAAGTATTGGGAAAAAAATGCACTCCTGTAGGCTTGACACCCACAGAGAGTGCTGTTCTTGATTTCACATTCCCATTCCTCTCCTGTGGCATCTCTGTGCGCTGTCATGACTGATTTGGGGCAGGAGGCAGCAGTAGGGACAGGTCCCCAGTACTGACTTGGGGCAAAAGTGCCAGCTGCAGAAAAGCTAATGCTACTTGTGCCAGTAAGTGCCTTGGACCTGATCTTTGTCCAAGTCTCCATTGGTTATGTCTATACCCTCTGTGGCCACCGTGACATGCAGGCTTGTGGTGCAGGCTGGCACTTGTTGTGCTCCTCAGGGCCAGCACTTGGAGCAAGCTGCTGGCTTCTGTGCTGCACAGCACCTGGCCCAGCTCTTCTCTGGACACCTGTGGGGCTCTTGCGGTCATAAGGTGTAATTGTCATCCTGCTCTATCATCTCGTGAGTTCAAAATGCCTGAAATAAGAGGAGGACAATGATACAGTCTGCTGAATTGAAGCATCATGCCACAGGTGTGTTTTGTGTCGTGGGTTAGAGGAGCATTTGAAAGCAGTAGGCTTATTGCACCAGCATTTTGGGAGGGTTTATGGGATCTGTGTCTGTATTATCTCCACAGACCAGTCCTTGGAGTACTGGATACCATCAGCTGATCCAGGTTTCCTTTTGTAACTGCTTGGCTTCATCCAGAAATGGAGAGGGGAGACAACTGGTCTGAGTATGGTTTGGTGTTCGCACATAGCCTGGTATGTGGATGATGAGGATTTGGGGGGCTGTGGACCAAATCAGGAAGTGAGCCAAATGGACAAGAACAGATCCAGCCTAGCCCAGTTAGACTCAGTGCTTAACCAGCTGTGGCCAGAAGTACACTAGCTGCATGTCTGTGGTCTATGTCTAGAGCTTGTCTCAAGGCATGCATCATTAAATGCCTAGCATCCTGCACCGACCAGTTTGCATCAGTGCCTCTTCTGGGATCAACGCACTGACTTGTCTGTCTTCTTTCTCTTATATCCTCACTGTTTGTTCATATAGCTTATCTGAAAGTGTTTTATCTGCATTTTTACTTTTATGTGCTCTCTCTACTCCATTATCCCAGATAATTGAGATTTGACTTTGCCAATGCATTAAATTTTAACCTCCTACTACTGTAGCACTGAAAACTGCAAAACAGAAACAGTTGGTTGTGATTAGTTGTCAGAATCACAGAGGGCAACAAAGTTCCAGTAAATAACATGTCTTCTCAGTTGGAGATGGTTTTGCTGTGTTACTGAAACTGAATTAAGGAAGAAAAATGTGATTGAAGCTAGGTGAGCATTTTTGAGTGAAATAGGGAGATGCAGATAGTTCTTCAGGAGCATATGGTGTTTTTAACCCAAACTTCTGTCTGGAGAAGCCCTTGGAGTCCTACATGGAATTTCTTGTTGAGCCAATGCAAAAGACCCATACCAAATTAATGACCATCATATTCTCTAACTAAAACCCACATGGTTTCCGTTTCTGCCTTGTTCATCCCTGGGATTTAATATGCCTTTTTGATGTCTTAATTTGATGATTTGACTATCAAGTTTTAGCTGTTCTTGGGTGATGCTTCCTCAAACTTATGCTAGGTCTTTTCTGCTGCAGTAGAAACAATTCAGAGCTGAGGACACAAACTCCATAGGTGGGCATCCTCGATTGCATTAGGCAGAGCATCACCAGCAGGTCAAAGAAGCTGATCCTTCCCCTCTGCCCAGCACTGATGAGACACAATTGCATTACTGTGTCTAGTTCTGGGCTCCCCAGTACAGAAAAGACATCAACATACTGGAGTGAATCCAGTGAAGGGCCATGATGGTGATTAAGGGTCTGGAGCACCTGACATATGAGGAGAGGCTCTGGGATTCTTCAGCCTGGAGAAGAGGAGGCTCAGGAGGGTCTTATTAGTATGCATAAGTGCCTAATATAGAGGGTAAAGAAGACAGAGACAGACTTTTCTCTGCAGTGCCCAGGGACAGGACAAGAGGCAATGGGCACAAACTGAAACACAAGAAATTTTGCTTAAATGTAAGAGGAAGTGTTTTGGTTGTTTTGGTTTGTTTGTTTGTTTTTTACTGTGGCCATGGTTGAGCACTAGAATGGGTTGACCAGAGAGGGTGTGGAGTCTCCATCCTTGGAGATACTCAAATCCCAACTGGACACAGTGCTGGGCAACCTGCTCTAGTTGACCCTGTTTTGAGCAGGGAAGTTGGGCTAGATGATCTCCAGAAGTGCATTCAAACGACAGCAATGCTGTGTTTCTAGGAACAGTAACACCTGAGTTTGAAATGCACAGTGGGTTTTTTGTTTTGTTTTGAGGTTTGTTTTTGTTTTGTTGGGTTTGGGTTTTTTTACACCTCCCATCAAGTTCTGATTTTCTCTAAATAGGGGAGGCTTAATTACACCCCCTACTAATTCTTGCACAGAAACAGAAGCTGTCCACTTGTAGCTTATAAAAATGAGGCACACACACATGAAAACACATTTTTTGGTTGAGATTGCTGCCTCCAGAGAGACTACAAATGAATCAACAGTGTCAGAAACGGGGATTATGTATAACAGATCAGTCATTAACAAGTCCGAAGGGGGGGGGGTGCTTATTTTTTAGATCAGTCACTTTTAGTGGAAGGGCTCAGCACTGAGCAAATTCATTCAGTTCCTTCTTTTGTAACAACACAAAGTAATAAGCATTCTTAAAAAGTAAGGACATTCAGCAGCAATGAGAAATAATAGGGGGAAAATTCTCCCTTTTTATGGTTTGTAAGCGTGGCAGTTGCCAATGTTATTAACTTGCCAAATGGCCTCAATTTGTGGGACACAACAGGGTTCGCAGAATGGGTATTTTTAATAAATACTTTGCTGGGAGCTGATTTCCGGTTCTCTGTTCAGAAGTGAAACTTTCACTTCACTGGAAATTATTTTTATCAGCTGGAAAAGGTTATTTTCTGGTGAAGCCTGACCCAAAGAACACCCAGAAATAAAAGGTACCAAGGATGATTTTAATGAGGTATTTTTGTATTGAGTAAGTGGCTGTATTGCGACAAGAGGATGTGCAGTTAAGAGACATCAGCCTCCTTGGCTCTTCATTTAAATTTTTTGGTAGGGTTTTTCTTCCAGGGCTGGAAGGAGTGAATGAGGGTGCTTAATCTGTGTTGCACCTGATAAAATCACAGAAGACACAGGGATGATGTTTGAGCCATCAGGAAGGTGAAGCCATTCAAGTTAGAAGGCTGTATGTTGTTCTAAGCTGTTAGTGGAAGATGGTACCTGGGTATTGTTCTCATGTAAAGCAAAGAGACTTCTTTGGCTTCCAAGTCAAGCAGGAATCGTGACATCATCACTGTCTGATGGGTCATCTCCTGACCATCAATAAGAAGTGAGAAATCAGATGGGGATCACATTTTTTCAGTTCTGACTAAATCAGTCCTGCCCGTCCCTGTGTGTTTCATCAGCAGTGCATAAAATGCTGAAAGGTAAAGGAAACTTGCATTAATTTTACCCACAGTCTTTGTTCAAAATACTAATCATTCTGTATCCTGGTATGCTGCTTCTTTTTCTTTTCACAAGAAAAACTGACCAGTGTCTTCTGTCCAAGTTGTGCATCAAGGAATGTACAATGACAAAAAAGCACTTAGCTGAGAGTCCTTGTCAGAGTGGGTTGCACTGTGTGCAGAGTGGGTGCAGACGGTATTTTGCCTATTAGTGCTAACAGGCAGGAGGGCCAGTATGCTCCTCCAGCCATGCTAGCTTACTCATGAGACCCAAGCTGTCATCAAAAATCTGTTCTTAGAAAGCGTGTTTCCTTTTCATCCCTCCCATTTTTTGAAGTAAGCCGGGACAAAGCTGGTTGCAGTGTATCTCAGCCTTTGCACAGGAAGGTTTGTGAGATAATGCTGTGTTCTGGTGAAGCTGGACTGCTGTAACAAAACAGCAGTTTTGACTAACTGTGAGGCTTCAGCCGGTAGCTGCTGGGCCTGAGTCTGTGCTGAGCAGACCTGGGTGGCATAATTCTGTATGAAGGATGCACAGAGGGGTCTAAAATACTCAACAGTTGAGTTAATGGGTCCAGATGCTCCAAGCAAAGCATCAGAACAGATAAATTCAGTGTCCCATGATGGCCTCAGATTGACTCCCACCAAGAGGTTTTCCTGTTGCTTGCAAGCACATCTGGTTAAGTTTTCTTTAGGAGGCTGTATCAAAGACCCTGAACAAAATGTGCATGTTTGTAAATGAAGCTTAAGCTATCAAGAAATTATTAAAAACACACTGAACAGAAAGAATCCTTTTCAAGGCAAAAACCCTTGCAGGAAGGATTTTCTGGTTGTTGACTGAGGTACAAGCGAGGTCTGGACCCTCTGATAATGAGGCTTTAAATCCTGCGTGGGCTGGCACTGCAGAATTTTGATATGTTAGCTGTGCTGCTAACTGGTTTCTCTCCTGCATTAGTGGTGTTCTTGCTACAGGCTCGCGTTGGCGAGGTGCATTCCTGTTGGTGTAAATAGTGCTGGTGCCACAGAGCCCATTAACAGGCTGGTTTTGATAAAGGATGACTTTATAGAGTGGTCTCTGCAGTCAGGCTGGCAGAACTGCTCCTAGCCCCAGTGTTTGTGTCAGGGATATTAATTAGTGCCAAGAGAACGGTTTTAACTGCTCTCAACTCAGAAGCTGAGGCACTTCGCAGGACTGTACTTAGCTGAGACAGAAGCGCTCAGGGCTGGCTGTCGTGGAGCTGTGGCATTACGCTAAAACTTGTCGGAGTGATCCAACTCCCCGTTTTGTAAAACAGCATTCATGCTTTAAATCGGTTGTAACTCTGAAATGTTACAGCTGCTTGAATTAGTGCAAAGAATATTTCCTGTATATAAACAGGTCAGGCTTGTGAGAAGGGGGAGAGGAGGGAAGTGCATGCTCTTGCCCCATGACGTTCTCTCCTTGCAGACACATAGCTGTGTTGGTGCAATGTCACATAAAGTCTGAGTGAGGTACATTAGGAGACATGCCCTAGGAATATGCCGCCCACCCTTATGCACTATTGTCAAACCCATTTCCTCGCATTTTGTAGTGGATAAAACAGCCCAGGAGTTTTGTGCTGAGTCTTTCTCTTCACCTTTGCAATTTGATGATGACTTTGCTGCTACTACTGCAATTGGTCATGTCTAAGACTGTAGTTTCCAAAGATTTGGGTTTTGTATCCCTTGTCTCCTTGGTATACCCCCAAAGTGCTGCAAAGTAACAGTTCAGATAGCTTGGGGGAAAATGCAACCAAACCCGCCAGCAGGCTGTGAAATTGGTAGTAGATTGGCTGTTGTTGTTAAGAGTAGCGAGGCAAGCCCTGGTTAACCTGATGCTTAACTGAAGAGTCATGACCTTTTTCAAAGCAAAGGACAAATTGCCCTCCTTTCAATTACTAATATCTCGTGTCTTGGAAATATGATTATGCTATGTGTCAGGTCATGTCATAAAATGAGCTTTGGTTCCAGATATTCAATTAAAAGGCCTTCCAGTTCTCTACTGGTAGAACAAAAGCGAATTAACCTTTCAGTAACATCTCCAAATGCCTTTCTCAAATCTGCCTGTGGATTCAATAACTTCTGTAGCTACAGGAATGGTGTTGGCTGAAGCAGTATGCCCATTTTCAGCTCTTATCTGTGCAATTACTGTCCGTGGCCTGTCTTTCCTTGATTGACCAAGTAATATTCTTGTTTTAATTCTAGTTAATCACTTGGAACTCTTGAAGTGGAAACAGGCTTTGCTTTACTCTGCAGTCTACAAGCTCCCGGGTTTGCTTTGATAGCTGTGCTTTCACTTGCTTAGAATTGCAGTCATTTAAAAACCAATAACGGAGGGCAGTATCTACCCCTGTTATTTAGACGGTGATGATTTCAAGCAGAGATGTGGAATCAGAAAGTCATTCCCTGCTCTGCACTTCGCACGCTGAGGGCTCCATCCTGCCACATGCTGAGCCCTGTGAGGCCCCAATGGTTTTGCAGTTGAATGAATGGAGTCAGCACCTTGCAGCCTTGCTCCCCATCAAGCAGGATTGTTAACCCTGAGAGTCACTTAACCTCTTCCTGACTCCATTTAACCTTGGGTGTAGTGACAGAGGGGGATAATCACGGCTGTCTCTCTTAGGGGCAATTTGAAGCGTAATTAATTGACATTAGTTAAAGCATTTGAGATCACCCGTTGAGAGGTACTAAAGGAAGCTGGGGGCTGAAGGGGGAGCAGAGCCCTTCCTCATGCTGAGGACAGAGTACAGACAGCACAAATGCCACGTTCTCACAAATCACGGGGCTTTCAGAGCTCCTCCAAGAAGTTGGCCAGGAGTTCGCTATGAAAATACTGACAGTTTAAGTTAATATATTTGATATGGAAACAGTCTACAACATTAAAATATATGCATGTTTAAACTATCTCTTTGAAAAATCTCATGTAAAATATATGCATGCCATTTGTTGCTTTACTTACCAGATTTTATTATGTACAAGATGCTAAAAGCATGCGTGGAAACGACATGGGTGGGGTTATACATCACTGTGTGTTAACAGTGGGCAAAATGTATAAGGTAGCACTTTCTGAAGTCAAAATGCCTGCTGTGCACTGGTGTAGAGCCGTTTCAGTTGGGATGCTAAGGTTAGGGTCAGCAGGGGCTGTCACCTCGCCTGACCTGCAGGGCAGCACTCGCATGCTGCAGCTCCTGGCCACTCAGGGGATGATGATACAAGGACAGCAAAACCATAGCACCTCTGTAGTAGTTTCAGCTCAGCAGTATGAGTCAAGGACAGGCTGCAGTCTGATCAGATGGGAGAACCACTGTGTGAAGGCATCTTTTTTAGAAAACCATTTCCTTTCAGACTAAAAGTCACTAGTGATGGGGAATGTGAATTTCCTGCCTGAATTAGAATGGCTTCAACACAGCCAGCTCTGGAGGTTACTTAGCCTTTGGCACCCATCTTGAAGAGCTTGTTGTAATGAAAACTAGACTGACTTTTCTCGATTTCTGTAATTTCTTAATCTTTGGATTTGAGCTCTTGACACACTGAGCTTCCTGACTCCCTTTGCCGTGAAACGCACCTTCCAGTCCTGTTATTTTTCTTATGGGTCTTCTGAGCCCCCACCAGTTTGAACTCATTCTTGATTTGTGGACCCAGAACTGCAAACAGCATTTTGGAGGTGCCAGACTTAGAGGCCCTCTCCACGCCTACTTAATGTTTTCATTTATATATTCAGTGAAGTTCCTTTTGACAACTCCATCATTTTCTTTCAAAGCTATATTGCTAGTATTGTTTGGATTTCTTTTGCTTCTAATACATTTAAAGCCCCTTATATACTTAAAACACCATTATTACCTCTGCTGACTGCAGATACTGCTTTGATGTCCATTTGCTTCCTTTATCTATTTTGTACAAATTGTTAGCTTTTGATTTATATTCATTAAAAACAGCTTCACCTTTCTTCTAAGCGCTATGCTAATACAGCTTCCAGTCTTCTAAGGAAACTGAATTAACCTTGTACTGTTCAGCTGAAGAGAGGTTATATTACATTATATCACTGGGCTTTGTAGTTTCAAATTAAACAAAGCATGAAGTAACTTAAAGGACATTTTTATATTTAAGCAAGTAGAAACCTGCATGTTTTGGAAAGAGAACGTGATTCCTTTAGGCAATTCTGAAAATATCACACAATTTTATTTTAAATGTAGTAAGGTGACTATTGTCCAACAGGGTGCATCTATTTCATGCACTACTCTGGAGACATCTTTATAATTGCCATCTGGTCCTAATGTTTTTGTACATCGAAGTTTTAGGAATCTCCAAGTTTTTCTTTTGAGTTGCTGTCATCTCTAAACAATGTACTTGTTTAAAAAGAGGAACCCTGTCCAATGAAACATTCTCCATTCAAATGTAATAACGATATGTAGGTTATTCACTTGATTGTTCCATTGCTTTGAAATCCTGTTTGCATCCTTTTTGCATCCCATGGGACCCTGCAATTAACGGGAAATGTTTACAATTCTGAATACAGGATATTATTTCTGTGGATTTATTGAATTGTTACCACAACATATGCTTGATTATGCTTGTGTTTGGAGTAGTGTGCACTTGGTTTTTAATACCAGTTTTGTGTCTTTCTTACCTTACCTGACAAGTGGATTTATATTGTTTTTTTCTCAGTCTGCGTTTTGTTTAAAAAAAAAATATTTTGCAAGGTGATGTGAACACTTAGTAAGTTTTTTCTGTTTCCCTGTGTGATATCCTTGTTTTACATCATATATACAAATGTTTTGTGGCATCATGTTGGAAATCACATCCAGCTCAACCCTGCAGTTCTTACTTCTTCAGAATCCTGAAACTAGTGTTTCCATGAGGATGAAGCCAGCTTCTGTGCTGGCCTCTCCAACACCTTTCTGTGCCCAAACCGACACTGGCTCACTGGTTCTTTCCTCAAAGACAACCAAAGAAGATGCTGTACCGTGTGGTTGTTCCTGCTATCAGTAAATTCAGACCATGGAGAAGAAGCTGGGCTATATATTTTCCTTCACTTTATCTCCCAAAATACCCACTAGCTTTCCTTTAAATGCCTCTCTAATTAGAGGAGATTTAATCTGACTCCCTCTCCCCCTCGGTGATAATAGGTCTGAATGAAGCCTGCTTGCTTGCTTACTTGATTTCCCTCATCTGCTGTTCATCAGCCATTCCTCTTGAATTCTTACCCACGTAAACCATATTTTTCCATGTGCTGGATCAGTCAAGAACTACTTGGTTTTCAAAGTGAGGAATGAGACAGTGCCTGCTGGGACTGTACTGAAGTGTGCCTTCCCAGCCCCTACCGACTTTACGGCATGAAAGGGCGAAAAAAAACCTGTAGAAGATACTGGATTCATGTGAAATTTTAAATTTGTATTGCAAAGGCTAAGAGACCTTAGAACCCCTCTATTGCAGGTGTTCTCATATGGATCCACGGACCTGTGGTTTAAGCACGCAGCCCTCGTCCCCTGGCAGGCTTCAGCGGTCAGGCAGAGCAGATATCACCACGGGCTGTGTGGCAGGGCCACCAGAGTGCAAAATTTCAAGCACAGGTTGGCGAGAACAACTGGCCAGAGCTGTAATAAAGCTGTATCATTTGCTGATTGGGAACAGAGAATGGCCTTAACACATGCTACCGCATGTGCATTAGATGTCAAGCTCTCTTGCTTTCCTGCCAGGTGATGCAAGTGTGTTTCTGCATTAGGAAATGAAGTTAGCTCGAGATTTGAAGAAGTGATTAGAGGTTTTGAGCACCAGTGCTGGGATACTGTGGAAAGGCTGGATGCTCCAGGAGCAGATTTCTTTCAGATTTCTCAAGTCAGGCACAGGAAATTACTGTTCAGTTCATATCTGCTGTTAACCCTGTTGAGTTCAAATTTGACAATGATGTAAAAACGGAGAAAGAAAATTGATAAAGCAAAGTCTTGAACCTACATTAGAAGGCTCTGCTCTCAGAAGTGCTTCTTCCAATGCTGCTCAATTGAAAGTCCACCTTTGGCCTTGTAGGAAGCCTGTGTCTACCATAGCACCCAAATTATTCAACTAAAATGAAACTGAATGAATCTTCCCACTTCTTTAGTCCATAGTGACTTAACTGTCCTAAAAATACTACTGAGAACGGGCAGGACCTTTTGAGTCTTGGCACCTTACCCACACCTTCAGATGCGACCAGTTTAATCTCTTTCCATTGCAGCCCATCTGGAAGATCCTTTGTAAGGAGCCTGTACACTTCCTATCCTCATGTACGGTGCTCAGTACATTTCCTTTCTTTGCACTTTCAAATCTGGAAGATAGTGTTAACACTTAAAATAAACGTGTGATAGTGGGTGTGAAGAGGGAATGGGGAGAACAAGTTTTCCGTCTGTCAAAATGAAGACATCAACCTCTGCTTTTATTTTTTTGGCATGTGTGCTTTAAATAGAATGACTGGGTTGGGTGACTTCCAAGTGTTTGCTGTGTTTGGCAATCCTTCTAAGTTGTAACAGATGAAGTTCTGCTGTTCCATATGATGTGCTCCTTCCCCCTTTTTTGGTGACTCCTTGAATCTCTTTGGGAATTCAGCGTAGCATTCACATCTGTTCCATGGATGGATGTCCAAGGCTAACAAAATGCCTACTGGACTTGGAGTCAGCTCTGCCAAAAGCCATATGGTTGTGTTTTAGTTTTGCAAGCACAGTTCAGTAAAGAAAGGAGGTTGGGCCAAGAGAGAAGTGAAGGGAGGAGGGATGGCGCTTCAGACTGGTAAATGAAGGTAACTTTTTGTCATTTAGTATTAGAGTGGGAAGATGAGAAGATCACAGAGAAAATGAAATAAAAGCTGTGAGCGTACGTTCTTTTACCAGTTGTTTTGGGTTACGTGGCACTCCTCTCCTCTGTGTGGTGTTACTGACCACAACCTCAAATCATGTTTGGTTTTGCCTACCTTTGCCAAAATGCCCTAACAGTCTAGATAATCGGATGCTTCCTTGTGGCCTTACAACATAGAATCATAAAATAGTTTGGGTTGGAAGGGACCTTTAAGGGTCATCTAGTCCAAATCCCCTGCAGTGAGATGTTCATCTTTGCTGAGAACTACACTCAAAGCACTTCCTGATGCCACCTCTTGAACACCACGCAGCAGCATGTGTAGTGGGGACTCGCTAGGGTGGAATGGGCATTGAGCAGCTGCTGATGCTTTTCTGAGCAGTCACCAGCTAAATGGCCACTCGGGCTGTTTTCTTACCAGCCATCTGTTGGCCCCTGTAAAATGGCAGTTTGCATTTTTAGTAGCTGTTGGACTTTGCTGTGTCTTGAAAAAATGTGCTTGTTATTTGTTGAATCCTATGCTGGTTTTCTTGAAGACTGTGGCTCATGGAGAGCTCTTAACCTGCTGCAACTTCAGTGGGGCCTTAGAGAGAGGCTTTACCAAATGTCCCGTCCTCTGCAGATCCAGCACCCGCGAGGTGGGAAACACATTAACTGATGTATCATAAAGGTTTTAGAGGGGAATAAGAAGACATGAAGTCTTGTGTTTCTCTTGAAATATTTTTTGTCAAGGGTTTGAAAGTTGCTGTTTCAAATCTAAATTTCAAGCTCAAGATCATAAGCAGGTTGGGGAACCTAAAAGGTTTAAGTTTTTAGGAGGCTTTGTGTTTTAGTGTAACAGCTGGAAGTGCTTTCCAGTAAACCACAGCATGTAAGCATGCGAGCTAGAACAAGTGTTCTTGTTTTAGGGGTGCCTGATTTTTCTTTTTTTCTTTCTTTCTTTTTTTTTTTGTCTCTGTAATTCTTTTTAGATGTTGTCACCAGTTCTGATTTATTTGTGCAGAGCAGTGTTAAGAAGTCAACCGAGGCAGTCACCCCCCAGTACAGGAAATTATCCAAGATGTGTCAAGAGGCAGGCTTGACCCGAAGGCTTTTCAGTACCAGGCAGATAGGACAGGCAAGTGGTGAAAGAGAAAACAGGTCACTGAAGTTGGCTGATGGACATGGGAGCAGCCTGGAACCCTAGCCTCCTCCTTCTTCTTTTCCTCCTCCTCATTTTCTTTCTTGACCATTTACTCCCAGGCAAATGCCAAACGACTCAACAAAGTTGATAGTTTGCAAGCTGTAGAGGACTTGCACTGTCTCCCACTGAAACACGGCTGCCATCAGGATAGACTGCCATTATGCTGCATAAAGAGTTTGAAGCCATTAAGATGGATTTGCAGAAGTGCTTTAGTTTCCCAGGAAATGTCCCCTTGACTTTTCGATATTCTTAGTTACTGCATAGACTCTTAGTGAATTTACACACGCATGGCATTGCAGTGCTTTCAAAATCCTATTCTGAAGGAAAAAAATACTCTAAAATTCAAAACAATGCATGTAAGCAATGAAATTGCATTTTGGTGAAGGTGAAAGGGATGTGCAGCCTTTCTTATGTGGAAAGGGGTGTGCAGTGTTTATGCAGACACTCTTTTTCTTGTCAGCTGAAAGAGTGAGTGCACTTTATGAGAGGGTGGCTACAAGCCTCCTAAGAGGGCATTTGTTCAGTACTGACTTGAAAGTAACACAGCCACTTGTTCATCATTGTACAATATTGGTAAACAACAGTAGCATAAGCTGTGATTGGAGCTAGTGAGCAACTCACCTGTGCTCTGTTCTGTTCCTCTCTACAGATAATACCAGGATGAACTCTTTTGCCTTTGCTAGCATTATACAGGCTTGACAGAAGTGTGTCATTCTTTTTTTCCCTGCATCTAAGTAAAACACAGTGTCCTGAGTCTTTGCTCGGGAACAACCTCTTTATGCTGTGTTCAAAAGAATTTGTTACACATATGCAGGTACTTTCCTTTTTAAAGCCTTACTTAGTATTAATACTTTGAGAGTAGTTTAGATTGATAGTAGACAATAAGCATTGCTTCCAAATTAAGAACACTCATATCTGAATCTTGAATTGAGAGAACAGTTCTTGTTTCCTTTCTGTGGCTTCTGAAATGTTTGAGTAAATTTAGTGTATGTTTAAGCAAGGGATGAACTGGCCTTTTGTTCAATGCTGCGGTGATACAAGCAACTATCAGCCCATCTCCTGCACAAAGCTGTGGGGTTCTTGTGTGCTGTGTCTGTAAAACTCTTCTGGTGTTGCCTGTTTGTGGTGAGCAGGAGGAGGGTCTCCAGGAAGGCCAGCAGCAGTCATCCTAACCTGGGGCTGGACCTCTGCTCTCCGTACGTGAAAGATGTGTAGCCTGTTGGACTTGCTTCTCTTCCCCTCCCTTATGTTCCTGATGTCTGGGCTCTGACACAGGCAATTCCCAAACACTTCTAAACGCTCCCAGCAACTTTCTTTCCAACTTCCAACCTCCTCCTGTTCACGACTGTGCTGTCTTTATTCCCGTGTCCAAACATAGCTGGTATCTGTGGCAACTGCAGTAATAACCTAAGTGGTAGTACCACGAGGAGGTGTAGCAGCAGGGAAATGCTTTGTCTGTTTGTGGCTAGCGATCCTAAAATGCTCTTAAGGGACTGGCGATAGAGAAAGGCCTCCTGCACCGTGGTCCCTGTAGGGGATGTCGTGTAACTATAAGTATACACTTAAACTGCTTGAAGTCAGAGGGATTTTAAACACATGCTTAAGTTCACGTAGCTGACACATGGTCTACAGATGCCTTGTCCTGCTCTTCCCAGAACTGGAGAACTCTGGTTTAGAGTTGGTTTTAATAGAAATTTTCCACTAATTCACCTTTTGTCTTGAGTTTGTCCCAGTTTCTTATTTACAACTAATGTTTATGCTGGGTTTTTTTCTGTGTCAAACAGGGTGTCCCCACTGTAAAAATGCCATTCCACATTTTACAACTGCTGCTGAAGTCTTTAAAGAAGATCGAAAGGTAACTTACTGTTACTTATTTCTGAGATATTTAGAATGTTTTTCCCCATTTGTACTTTATAGGCTTTGCTTATTGATAAGGTGGTAGGCTTGTAGATAAAATTGCTGTTACACTAATAGAAATGTATCTGCATCTTAGGGGTTGTATCTTTTTTGCTCAAGCTGAGTTACACTTTTAACCTATGATGTTTTCCTTAATTTGTTGTTTTTCGCTGTTTAATTCTTTGCGTAACAGTTCTTTTCTTTGAAGCAAAACACATTCTTTCTCATTGAAAGATTAATAAAAGATAATTTACATCATCTCTATTCACCTTCAACTTTGTCAGCCCTTGGAGTGCATGTGGAGAAACCAGAAGTTGTGTGTGGCAGTTCTGAAGACCTCAATCATATAACTAATCTTTGCTTGCATAGCGTAAATATAATATATTTCCGTAAGTTGGCTGACATGAGTCCAGGATGTTGGGCCTTCTAGGACCCTCGTGCTTTTGCCTTGAAAATACATCTGATGGCTGAAGTACACCTGTTAATTTCGTTGCATCATCTGAACCATTTTAACCGACTGTGTGCGTATCTGGGATTAAAAAAAAAACCACCTGAGCCACTGGATTTAACCAGGTAACCAGCTAGAAACCTGCTTATTGTCTTTGAGTGAACCATATTTTATTCTCCGAATTTGTTCCAACACAATTGCTTTGTGTTTAGGTGTGGCATCAAAAAGATTTAGCAATAGGGGAAATTGCTCTTTACAGTTTCCTGAGGAGGGGAAGTGGAGAGGGAGGTGCTGAGCTCTTCTCCCTGGGTTCCAGTGACAGGACGCCTGGCAGTGGTCCAAAGCTGCACCAGGGGAGGTTTAGACTGGACATTAGGAAGCATTTCTTTACCAGGAGGGTGGTCAAACACTGGAACAGGCTTCCTAGAGAGGTGGTCAGTGCCCCAAGCCTGTCAGTGCTTAAGAGGCATTTGGACAGTGCCCTTAACAACATGCTTCAGCTCTTGGTCAGCCCTGAATTGGTCAGGCAGTTGGTCTAGATGGTGGTGGTAGGTCTCTTCCAACTGAAATAGTCCATTGTATTCTGTATTCTATTCTAAATGAAGAGGTAATTTTGTAACAGTTACACCCCTGTTAATCTGCCTGCTACCATAACAGAAGAATTTATGTTGTGGGTTTTTTTTTCCTTTTTGTCTCACCTTTTCTGTAACTCACAGAAGATGCATCAGATTGACAAGAAACAAATCATTCCTGTGTCACTGACTGCGTAAAATTAGGAGTCCATCACTTACGCCCTCTGGCACACAGAAGATTAGGAGGCATGCACCTTTCAGTTCTCTTACTGCTGTAAATTTGTGTGCTCAGATCCCTTTCGATTACTTGTGTGTTTCCAAGATCTCTGAGAAAGTATGCTTGTTTTCCTACTTTTGTGGTAGTTCCCAGCGAAGCCTCTCTTTCCTAAACTCATTAAAATTTCAGTCGGAGGAAATGAAGCAAATGAACCAAACAATGTGAAACTTGCTTATTAGAGCCCCAGGATGTGTTAACAGCAATCCGAATCATGGCACAGTTTATTGGACGTGGTGGTGGTGGTAAGTGCAAGCTTGGGAAGCTTTCGGTTCAGACTGCAGGTTATGAAAGGACTCGAAGAGCACAGCAGTGATTGACAGTTGCAGCTCTTGACTTCAGTCTGAGGCTGAAGTGGAGAGGTATAAAATGTAATGAGTTGGAACAGGAGAGCCAGTAGGGAGTATTAAGGCTGGTATGGTTTCAAAGAGGTGTGTGCAGTTAGGGAAAATGATGTTATTCCACCCCAGTGACCTATGAAAGTGCCAGGGATTGATTATCTGAGGACCCCTGTTTAATTGTGTACAGCCATAACCTGCCAAGGTGCTTCTTGCTGCCAGTTTGTGCCCTTGCGGAAGAGAAAATAAGCCTGTTTAAGACTTCAGAAGGGCACATGGCTGTTCCCACAAGGAGCACTGGGCATATGCCCATGTTTCAAACTGGGCTGAGCCTTCAAACTTTGTCTAATTCATAGTTCTGTAGGGTTTCAAACTTCTGTAAAATTACTGCTTAAGAGGGAAGAAGTACTTCTTCTTTCAAAAGTAGGGAAAGATTACTAATTTTCATTTTTAGTCTGTAGTAGTGTCTTTTTTTTTTCCTCTGGAGAAAGGTTTTTTTCGCTTTAACGGAGTATGGTAGCATTTAAACTGTATCTTCTTTTCAATAGGGGTGGTCTTTAATTAAACATTTAATTCTGCAGAATCCAAAGAACAATCAAAAACATTCCAGCCTTGAATTGGTTATAAATGGTATCTTAAAAGGTATCCTTTGGGAGACTTTGAGTCTTTACTTTGGAATTTTGAAGATGAGCAGAGCTTGAAGCTGTGAAATACGTGTCTTTGGCTCTGCAGAGTCACTGTAAGGGGGCGGTTTTGGCACATGCACCCCTGGGGCTGTGTGTAATGCTGTGTACTTTTTCATCATCTGCACTGCTGGAGTTGGAGTTTAAAAACGAGATGCTTGGAACATTGGCCCCAAATGTCAGTTCTTGTTGGCCACATCACTGCTGGTGGTTTTAGCAGAAACCCCAAGCCTGCTCGCTTGCCTAGGGCAGTCGTGTGGCTATTGCAAAACACAGCTCTGGGTGTAACCCATAAA
Organism: Leptosomus discolor; assembly: GCF_034619465.1. NCBI lineage: Eukaryota > Metazoa > Chordata > Aves > Leptosomiformes > Leptosomidae > Leptosomus > Leptosomus discolor. The sequence continues at coordinate 12,645,162 of NC_141395.1, read as the reverse complement.
CCAGAGCCTCTGCGTCTTTCCATGTACCTGGAGAAATTCAATGCCAGTAAGACCAGATCAGTGGAGAGGCTAGTCCAGTGAAGCAGTTAGCATATTGCTTTTAGTTATTTAAAAAGAAGGAAAAAAAAAGGGGAACAGTTTAATAAAAAAAAAAAAAAAGCCATCTGGAGCCTTCTTGTCTTGGGGCACTGTGGTCTTTGCCTACAGCTGCCGGGGGAGAGCCTTTGGCCTGTGCTCCACAGCTCGAGTTTTGGCATGGCCAGTGTATGTCAGAAAATGCGAATGTGAGGATTGCCACTTTGCTGAACAGATTGAAGAGCAGGAAGGCATGTTCACTAACTGCTCCAGAGACTCTTGAAAGGGCACCAACTAAATCTTAAAAAAATCTGCGTTTTGCCTTTTGGCTGATCCTAAAGTTCAGCTTTAAGGAACTGATTTGTGATGCTCTGGTTTGGATTTGCTGAAGGAAAGCTCTTGACTCCTCAAGGCCTCTCAGTAACAAATCTCTGGAACTCCCCCAAAGGGGCTGCTGTTTGACCAGTCTTCTCCATTTTCACAGAAGACTGTTCCTTTATGGATGCACTGACCCAAATCAGAGCACTGCAGCTGGGTTCTGAGTGAGTTTGTACAGAAGCAGCTGTGGCAGAGATTGCTGGAAAGGGTGCCGCTAATGGGGTGAGTGGGGGGGCTGCAAGACAGCAGTGAAACTGGTCAGTCCCCAATGTGTATTGTGAACCATGGTTTGAACCAAGGTTTAAAATCATTACACCACCCAAATCACTGTACAGTTATCCAAAGGAGTTAATATTTTAGTTTGGCCAAGAATATGATCCCTATTTGCTTAAAAAGCACGTTTCAAATTTATTTTTAATTAGACTCATGAAATATGGTGTTGCTAGCACTGTACATCATGGTGCCTACTTGTCAAGGGTTGAGGCTGGGTCGGCCACTACCGAATGACAGACGCTCTCTATTAACCCCTCTCCCCTCCTAGGAGGGGAATGGAGAGAGAACAAGGAAGAGAGACTTTATGGTTTGGAAAAGAAAACTTTAATGAAACAGCTTTAATGAAACAATAACAATAAAAGAAAAGATTATTAACTTAAGAAAATATTGAAATACATGCAAAACCAATACTGCCCAACCCCCTGATGACTATATGTCACCGCTGACACTGCCGAGCTGGCGCTGGGGAAGTCGCAGGCTTGACTCAGCAGCAGACAGGAACCGGGTGCAGGAGCGCACGGGTCGGGATTGAAGACAGACGAACGGACGGAGTCCTCCTCGGGTGTCGGCCATCGAAGAAGAGAGCTTGACTCTCGTGATCCCTCAGCTTTATACTGAACATGACGTATCTGGATGGAATACTTAGTTGGTCAGGTTTGGGTCACCTGTCTGGTTCGCTCCTCCCCGCAGGTGTGACCTTTTTACGTGTTTGTGACCCTTTTCACTTCCGGGACACCAACATGGGGCACAAGATTTAGCAGTGACCTTGGTTCCCATAGGAGCAAGTATAAGCAAGAGCCTTTCTGCATCCTGTCTTGGTGTTAGCTACAGACATCAAGCACTGTCACTGCTAGAAGCAGACACTGTCTGGAAAGACATGCTGTTGATTTCAGCAAGTGCAGTCACTTAGAAGAGACTTAACTGAAAAGCAAAATCACTGAACAGAATTAGTTCTGTTTTAGCTCAAACCAGGACGCTACTAATGGATCCTCCCTTTGCAAATAGGGCTGCTGTGGGAATAGCTGATGAATTGCAGCTGTGATAATTCTGGTATGGCACATCAGGGCAGCTAATAATGACTCATCCATTTGCAAGGCCTTTCACATGGAGAACAGGAGCTGAATTGCAACAAGCTGTAGCAGGCCAGCTTGTAACTGCTGTTAGGATCTAGAACAGGTAATATAAATAGAAACGTATGGAGTAATCGTAAAGAACAATATGCTTTTGTCTTACTCATAGGTGTTTTTAAGGCATTTGGTAACCACAGACTTTTTTTTCCTAATAATCAGGTAATTTTCATCTGGAATTGACTATGCTTTAAAAATGTTGCTTGGAAGCATTCTTTTCCATGCTGCAATTTTACTTTTATTTTAATTTTTTTTTAAGCTTATCGTATATCATTCCTCTCTCAAATCAATATTCAGTTAGTTATTCACTTCCATTTTCATAACAGAAGTCAATATTAGCTCAAGCAGAGATTTATTTCCTTGAATCAATAAACCAGTGTGTGGCAGTACATATTTTAACAGGAGAGCAACTAAGATTGCAGGGGGTATTTTTACTAATTTTTACTAGTCATCATATGGTGACTGGGAGACAAACTGTTAAAATGAAAGAGGTTTAAGAATAGAAAGGAGGAGTTACCTGGAAGGTCAAGGGATCCCACTTTCAATTTTCTACACATCTGTGTGAACCGTTGGGTGTAATTGTGTTCCTTACCTGCAAGATCCCTCCAGAGCAAAAAGTTGCTTCGTAATTCTGTTGGAAGGGAACTGTGATTCCTGATGTGTGATTAGATGGTACTGCAAGTAATTGTTTTTCCTTCTAACATGCTGTAAAAAAAAAAAATAAGGCATCATCTTTCTGTTACAGGTGAGGCACAGGGAGATCAATGGTCACATTTTCAGCATAGCTCCACTTCCATTTAAGCAGCTAAATGAAAAGTTCTGATTTTTGCAACAGCTTGGTGTTGATGATCAGACCACTTCATCTGAGCAATATGCCATGCTCTACTTCCTTTTTTTAAGAGCTGTTCAGAACTGGTCATACTTTGCTCACAGTCTAGTAATGCCGTGCAGAGTTAAGTTTGCAACTCTGTAGTTAAGCTCACACTTCTTTGGTAAAACCATGAAATGTTGCTGTGGGACTTCTCTTTTCAGATAAAGATGTTTTCCAGTCCCAGATGTTGCTAGAGTTGTGTTAAACTGACTATACTAACGATGGAATAAAGGAGAAATGCATACTAATCTGATAGTATTTGTAAATTTTTATTATTATTGTGCATAATTATGCATTATTATTATGCATACTAACCTGGTATTATTAATTATTGTAAGCTGCGTACCAGTTGTGAGGAACTACCAATGTCATTAAGAAAGCTGGATGCACTCAAGGAACTTCCTCTGGGGTCCACAGTCACTGATTGACTATCTTTTCATTTGATAACTGCTCTATTCCTGCTACAGCTACCGAACAGGATGGTGATAAACCTGAACGGCATTGCCTCTGGAGAGAGAACTTGTACATAATGATGTATTGTCAATATCCAAGGCAGCGCTGTTTTGGGTTGTGGAGAATCCATAACCCTGTGGAGTTCTGTGCATGTTGCAGATATAGCACTCAGGGTTTGGTTTTTTTCTTGAAATGTTTTTTCAGTGGATTTTTCCCTCTGGTTAGAGTGAAGTTAGGAAAGCTCAAGAAATTAAATTTTAGCCCTAACAATCAAAAACTCCATAAAATCAATCTTGTCTTCTGAAAGCTGTTAGGCTGGGGTTTTCCATAATGGACATATATATGTATATATGCACACAGAAGTCTTAACACCAGTGTTAGGAGAATTTCTTGCTCTCACAGATTTTTAGAGGGGTTTTTCCCTCTTGATGAGAGGGAGTTCATGGGAGATGATGCCAAGTGTCTTGGCTCCTGGATGCATATCGGGGATGTCTTATGCTTCATCTGTCTGAAATTTCTGGTTAGTCTTTTTATAAGGCAAAGCATATAGGTCTTGCTAACCTATGCTTTCCAGTGATCTTCCATGTAACTTGGCTCTGGTAGTTGAATACAAAGATCATTTGTGAGAGTAATTTTCTCCAGAAGTCTTTAACCACATTTTGATAGAGGTTTTTTCAGTTGTTATTTTTCCTGACTCAGTTTTCTTCTTTAGCAATGCAGAAAACCTGATCGTTGTTGCTAAGAAGGTTGAGACTGAGAAGGAAACCTCCCTGCAATGTATCACTGCTTACTTGAGCCAGGACTCAAGCAAAGCCTTTCTTTTTGTGGGCTGCATCATTTTATGTGCAGCCTTTAGTCATTAAGTAATTCACCCTAACTGAAAACTGCTGTAGGAGACTCCTCTACCAGAAATGGGGTTTAATATTCACAGTCCATGAAAACACAAACAGAGCAAAGCAAAGGGCATCGATGCTGTTTGCTGAAATTCCAGTATGTCTTGGAGTTCATTTGTTTGAAGTTGATAGAATTGAGATTGGAATTGGTCCTCAGTCCAGAGGTGAGTTTTGCTACAAGTGTTTTTCAGCATTACTTTTCTCTTCTTGCAGTGCACTATATTTGATCTTCCGCTGTGAGACAGGCAAGACAATTAGGACTGTGATGCTATGGTAATGAGTGCATAGAGATGGTAGCAACCTCTATATTTAGGCTGCTTTAACATTTCCACTCTAAAGTAATCACTCAAGCTCTCCTAAGTACTCTTACTCAGCTACTGTTGGCAGCAGGCATTTGAAATGCAGCCTCAGATACAGTCTTGGGAATTGGATGTCTCTCTATGAAATTTTGCTCAGGTCTGTATGAGTTACAAGGCTTTTGAAGATTGCCATTTCTCTTCTCTCACTGGCTGTAAAAATAACCGAACGGGAATGTAGTTTCTGAAGAGCTGCGCTCAGAATGACGTGTGCAGGAGCAGCGGCAAGTCCGTGGGGCTGTGTGGGAGCTTGCACCAGGAGCATTTCAGAGAGTGATGGACCATGGACACGTCCTCCAGATGTGCGTGTCCCTCACCATTAGATCTGTTAGATTAGGCATAGCAGTAGGGTGATGTGACTGTTGCAGCCAGACTGAGACTGGGATCTTTGTGCGTTGTTTCAATGCACAGCAAATGCGCAGATGGACCGGCTTAGATTTCCATGTGCTGTAGAGGAAAGCTGTATCTCAAGCAGACTACTCAGCATTTCTTTCAGAAGTCACCTCCTTATAGTCTATCAGTCATCTGCTTTGAGGCAACAAGTGAAGATGTGCTGAACAGGGTTAACTGTGGCTTGTAGTGGCGTGCCTCCACTGCACCGTTTCCTCACCGGGGGCTATTCTTGAAAAAGTCTTTTGTAAATGAAATGGGGCTCTCTGCTCCAATCAAAGCCAGTCTAGATGTTTCCAAAGAGCTACAGATAAAGAGGGCTTCTCTTCCTTCCAATGTACTAAAACTTAGTTTTCTTAATCTCCAAGACACAACCTAAGAGCAGGTGGGTCATCAGTGACTACAGTTTCATGCCTCAGACCAGCTACTACAATCTGGATGAATGCACATGCACCTTCCCCTTTTTCTGGCTGTAATCTCTCCCTGTGTGATAGTTATGGCAGTAAGAAAAAAAAGGTTTTATTTATCCTTCCTGTTTTCAGGGAACCAGGAGTTCCAGTATTCTTTCTACATTAATACTGTGACATGAAATAAATGTTTGTCTCTATTGTAAGCTTTCCTTTACACAGAAGTAGCCAACAGGGCTCTAAATTTTCACTGGCTGGTAAGGTCAGGAAGGCATAAATACTTAGATTAAACTCTTTTGCAGTGTATTATTCCTAACCTTTCATTTTAACTGGCCCTGAATGAGTAGGAGTCTTTCTGTTTACCAAAAGAAAAAAAGAAAAAGTGTGATCATACGTGTTTTTAACAGCTCTCAAGAGTCCTTTTTCTGTAATAGCCTTATTAATGTTTAAAATGGGAAAACAGAAACCAAATATTTAAGGTAAGAACACTGCTCAGTTTATATAGTGCTTTCCATCTGAGATAGACCCAAGCGAGATCTTACTGAGTATTGTCTTGTCAGGCTTTCAAAGCCAGAACAAAACAAGCAAATTAACTGAAGTTGGCTTTGCCAGTCTCTTTAATTACTGCTAGGATAATGAGATCAGGTTTTCTCGTTTTGACAGTGTCACCATGAAACTGGAGGGCACTGTGGAATATTAAGTGATCTTTTAATTATGGAAGAACAGTTCAACTGCAACCCTAAAGTCATGCAAGCAAAAGGTATTTTGATCAGATTGTTTAAAGGCGGCTTGAGGAACGGAAATTTCAAGTTAAGATGTGTCTGCTATGAAATTAGTACTCGACACACTGTAGCCCACAATTGCAAAAATCGTTCCTCTAATTTGTTTGGGGTTTTACGTCGCTTGTACTTAAACCCGCTTGCTCTTCAGCAGAGCAGGTAAGGGGCTGTGAAGGCAGGCCTGTCCGTTCAGAGCCAGAACTGCCGCTCGCGGGAGCAGTCAGTGTGAAATCACAGCAGAGGGCTTGGCTTCTTCAAGTAGAAGCCTATGAATTATATTTTGTTTCAACATCAGAGATGTTAAGCGCAGCCCCTCCTCAGTACTTCACAGATTCAGGTTTCAAATGTCAAATGCTCTAAACTCGGGTTAGCCTGAGCTGATGCTCCAGGGCTGTGAGGTTGCGCTTCCTTGCTCTGCCTGTGCTGAAGCAGGCAGGGACGGAGGGTGCTGCTCCACTGCCAGCAGGCTGAGAGCACGGCAGGCTGTTCCCTACTCAGCGTTTGTTTGTGTGACAGTAGCATCTAGAGGTTTCAAAAGGAATTAAAGCCCACTTTGCTAATGGCTGCACATGGCGTACAGTCCCTGCCTTAAAGGATAGACTGAAAAAAGACAGGAAAAGAAACATGAACCCAGGCTGAGGTTGCAAGGAAGCAACCTTCTTCTCTGTGTGCTTTAATTGGTAGACGTTGCTTTGGCCTCTCACCCATCCATTTGACCTTGGGAGAACTGAATGGCATTTACAAAAGCTATTTGGGGTAGAAATCATTAATCTATTAATAGCCTGCATAAGTGACCAGCCATGTTTGTCCAAGAACAGAAAAGGTAACTTTTCCAAGCACTAGCCATGCCACAGGAAGGAGGTTGGGTTAGGTGGGTCGTTAATGTTCTCAGTCCCCCTGTCACTGCTCATCACTTAAAACCAAAATACTGCAGCATGACAGAGCTGTGACCACTGCGCTTGGACTTGGGTTTACTAACAGCCTCTGGATTTCCCGTTTGGAGTCTAATGTGGTGCTCAGCGGGGAGGCGAGGAAGGTGATTTTCTGCTCTGTGCGTTGAACTGCCTTGCAGCTGCGTAGGCCAGGTGCTGCCTGCGCAGCATGTCATTGGGAGGGACAGGCTTCTGCTCTTCCATTCCTGTGGCTTGACCTGATGACCACCCTCTGATCTTCCTCCACAGCTCAGCCGTTAAAAAAGCTATTGCATTTTTGGCAGAAGCCTTGGGTCTCTCCTCCTGTTAATCTAAGCTGCAGCAGCATAACCACGAAGTGGAGTCTTACTTTGTCTTCTCCTGCCTCATGCTGACCTCTTGCATTTCAGATTGCCTACGCTGCAGTGGACTGTGCCAAAGAACAGAATCATGACCTGTGTAAGCAGGAGGGGGTTGACGGCTACCCCACCTTCAACTATTACAACTACGGGAAATTTGTGGAGAAATATACTGGAGAAAGAGGGGTAAGTGAAAGCAAGAGTCATCACCTGGTACAGAGAGGAAGGTCTCCTCTGCCTGTACTGCCTTGCAAATGAAAACTGTGGGGTAAATTTTTATCACACTGAAAGAACGTTTAACTGCTTCTGTTACCTGTCTTACGCGGATGAATCATTGTGTACCACACCCCTCTGTATCTCTGCATTAGGAACTTACTTGGTCTATTTTAGGAACGTGAGAAGAGGAAAAAGGAGTAGACTTGGTAATGCTTTGTTGTATATTTTATTCTGTAAATTGAAGTCTGCAAGTGAGTTTGGACTGAGTGAAAGTGAAGGGTTTATTGCAGGGGCTGCTGCTAGGTGCAGAAATGCCAGAAAATACAGAACTTACTCTTGTCAGTTCTAGATCTGGATCACATGTATCCTGCAAACATGTTACAGGTCCACCAGGCTGCCAAACGGTGACAGACCATTGGTTTTACAGCAGGGACAAAGCTGTCCTTTGGAGACTAGGGGAAATTAAATATCTCGTTCTCCCCGAGTCAGATTCATTCCTGGAGCTCAGGATGGAAAGACTGATTGTGCCATCTAGCCCACGGGCTGAAGTTTCGTTCTTTTGTCCTTCTGTGGCCAGCTAATTATATGCTACGAGTACAAGAGGCAGAAATGGCATGATGCCTTCTGTGGTTGTAAAGTGCCTGAAAATAAGGGAGCAATCCAATTATTTGTGTGCATTCTTCGTCATAACCTCCTAGAGGGAGGTTACTCCTCAGCAGTGATTGATTGCCTGGAGAAGCTAGGGTCTGCAAGAAAAATTTGGGCTCTTCAAGCCATCCAGTGATTTTGATAAGAGAGCCTTCCCTGAAAGTTATCGCTGCTATTACAGCTCTCCAAATTATAGAGAAGCATGAAGAAAAAAGCCAAATTCTGAGGTTCTTTGTCAGTCAGGATCTTAGGGAAGTCTTCATGGAGCTTTGCCTCCCAGTTTTCTCCAGCATTAGGACCCCAGTAATTACCATTTTATGGTGCTGATCCAGGCGTTGTTATGGATACTGTGTTTATTTCCATTTGAGGATCTTTTCTTAAAAGTAAAGATGGGTGCAGTAGCCAACAATTAGGTAAAATTTCTGCTGCAATTTTTGTATTTCTAACCCGTACTTACAGAAATGATATATGAAAGGAAGGATCTGTGGTGGCTGATAAAAAGAATTTAGCAAGACAGGAGTGCTCCGAGGCCACAGCAGTTGGGAGATGATTATCCCTGTGCTGGAAAGTGGACTGACTAATCCCCGATGTGCAGCCAACCCTTTCTTGGGTAGAATTAAATGACCCAACAAGAACATCACAATCTCTTTGCTGCTGGCCACTGTGTTCCCCCTCTACCTCTTCTGGGACCTACGGTCTTCTGCTTGCGCAGCGTCAAATTAGGTTTTGTTATCTCCTGTCATGGTAACGCTGGGGGCAGCGCTTAGCACAGTGCTTTGCATGGAGTTTCCAGGTCTGTTCACAAATCTGTTTCAGTAACGAGGGATTGCTCTGTTAAAGGACTTCTCATCAGCATGACAACAGCTTTTGAACCACCTTGGCCAACCACCTCCTACTTTGCTCTCTCCTGAGATTTCTTTTGCAGTGGGAGACAGGGGACTTGTTTTCTGTTCCCAGTTCTGGCATGAAATAGTAGATGTCCATGAGCATTTAGTTCAGTATCATCATTTCACATGGGCGGGGAAGAAGAACGGCGATGTCATCTGCCGTGGGAGCAACATGACATGCTACAGCAGGAGCCATGTCCAGTAGAGCAGCAGCTCTCAGCTCCTTGCCACCCCACACTGGAGCACTGGCTATGGGGAAGAGCATGACCCCCAGCAGTAGCTGGTAAGAGGTCCTCCCCACCTCCACGGGAATTGCAGTTCCTAAGTAGTGATTTTAGGTCATTTCACCCCAAGCAACTTGAGTAAGGAAGAGTCAGGACACCCTCTGACCCAAGTGTACTTCAAATGACTTCCAGACACACAGCTTTGAAAACTGGGGTCCTTTCATGGGGGCTATGGATTGCCAGATGTCTCCAGATGACACATGGCCAGAACTTGTCACTTCATTTTTATTTTTTTTTTCAGTTGAAGAATAGTGAATGGTTTTAGAAGAGTGTTTTGTTTTCAGCCTTCTCAAAAGCTTCCCAGCTTTGGGGTTTGGTTTTGCTTTGTTTTGTTTGGTTTGGTTTGGGTTTTTTTTTTTTTTAAGTCAAACTTTGACTTCTGTTTGTTGTTCTTTACCTCTTTGTGTTTTCCCTCTTCATCGCCAGTTTTGACTGGTGTGTTTTGGGATTGCTTAAAGTAAAAATGGTCACATTGGGTGGGATCAGTGTTACTTGCCCAGACAGCTGTTAGTGTTGGCGTGCCAGTAGACATTGTGTTCAAACACGGGTGTTCACACCTCCACCTATCTGAGCCTTTTGAAATGCCTGTGAGTTGTGTTCAGAGTTTTCCCTGGAAAAGAAACTGTTGGCGTCCAACAGCCTGAGAGAATCAGAAATCATAAGTTGCTGAAATACAGAGGTCGGCATCTAGACATCCAGGTTTGAAATTGTTTGTCAATAATTTTGATAATAACTTGAAAAAAATTGTAATTCCCATCATCTGCATGTGTGGAAAAGGAAGAAGACCATGAGCAAAACTGTTAAGGGATGAGGAAGAGCGGTAAATGTGCGTACAGCCAACAAATGATCCAGTAACTGCTTTCAAAATGACCATGAAACACACAATTGTGGCTTGAAAATGTCTTTGAGTGTTTTCGACAAAGAGGCATCAATGGCACTTCTAGGGACAGATTTTACCATGTCCAGTGGGTTTTAGGGGGTATTTCTCTGTTCTCTGTCCCATCTCTTCAAAGTTTGACATCTGGAATCTGTATGGATATTTCCCCCTTGCGCTGCAGCAGAGCAGCCCTGGACCGGAGCGCTGCACGATGAGGCAGCGCAGCAGCAATAACTGCTCCTTAGTTTATGTCCTGCCGCGGGATACAGAAACTAAAAGTGTTCTTGATGCATCGTTTTGGATTGTTTGTAAAAATATGACCCATATTTTTCTTCCTTTAAAACCAGGAGTCTGGATTCACTACCTTCATGCGAACCCTGAGAGAAAGAGACCATGAAAGAGTAGGAAAGAAGAAGGATGAATTGTAGTTTCTGCCTCAAAAGAAGCTTTCCGCTGCACTGTGAATGGTTCCAGGTCTTTTGTTAATGCACCTGAGACTTCACATATTCTCAAGACAGAGACTTTTTTTTATAAACAGCCATGGCCATTTTGTACAATTTTGAAATAAAGTGAAACCACTTGATTTTTAAAAGGAAAATAAATTAGAATGTTGCCATAATGTTTTAAAGAAGACTTAGCATTTTCTCTCATGTTGTGAGACTATGCCCACTGACACTCCTATGCAATATTTTTGTAGTCTGTAGTGTGTCTGTAGGTGATGTTGTTTGATAGGGTGAATTTTTTTTTTAAAGGTATTGCAGTATATGTAAAAAACAAAGGGGAGGGGACATGTCTTTTGATTTGTGGTTTTGGTTTGTTGGTTTTTTTTTTTAAACCAGTGAAGGAAAACGGGACTTGTAAGACAGATTTATCCAAATGCAGTTTTACATTATTGTGAAATAGTTACATGTTCTTCAGTGAGATTTAGGGGAACAATTTTAAGGTGCTCAGGGATAAATAAGGTATCTGAGTTAATGAAGACATTAATATTGACCAGTCCAGATCTGTTGATTTCATTTAAGTCTCTGGTCTTTAAATCAGGACTGTTTACATACTGTCATAGAATGTATTGAGTGAATTAAGCCAAGTATCAAAAATCAGCAGAGCATGGGTAAAAATAAACTAAACCCTCCTTTTTTGGCATTAATGTTGTCAAATGCATCTGTAAGTTATGGTGGGAGTGATTATCTTATAGAGGTATACAGTTACCCTTATAGGGTATACAGTCTCCCTTCAAATTATGATTCGGCCATGTCAAGTACGTGTTGGAAAGTGTTAGGTTCAGCTGTTTTGATGAATGCATAATACTTTTGATAATGCAGGAATTATGTATATTATGTTTACATTCCAAAAGTTTATCTGTATTTGTATGTGGGATTTTTCCTTTTTGCTCTTCAAGGAGTTGCATAAACAATCTCTCTGACAAAGTCATCCCTGTAAAACCTGTATTAGCAGCAGTTGAAATGTGTTACACTCTTGATGCTTAAAAAAAAAAAAAAAAAAAAAAAAAAAAAGACATTGATCTGGAGGTACTTATGTCTTCACAGGAGGGGAGAGGGAGGGGCAGGAAGTTGTGATTCACTTTGAACTAAAAATAAATCTGAAAAAAGACAAGTATTTTTATCATTAATCAGCCTTGTTCAGCTTCTTCCCCGCTGGGTGAACGACTGGAGCTGGTGGTGGTTTAGGAAGAGCCAGTGCATGCAGGACGGGTGCCCAGCACCCCTTACTGGGGACAGCCCGGTGCCAAGTGTGCTGGGCAGTACGACGGGGCGCTCGGCGCGGCGAGGGTCGGCCTCCGTCTGCCTTGGCACTCAACGGCCGGACAAAGCAGCCTTTTAGAGTGAAGCACTGTGCCTTGGGTCTGAAACCTTCCTCTTGCTCCCCAGCCCGCCTCTCATTTTCTTTTGCTAGTTTGGATCCGTGGTGGAGGCCGTGCTAATGGACAACTCGGTGCTGTGCTGCTCAGGAGATGAATGGCATCTTGCCTCCTTTCTCAATATTTTTCCCCCACTTCTCTCTTGCCCAATTAATGGCACTGTATGTTTGGCACTCGTTAAGCTGCTGAAGCCATTAGTGAGTAATCTGGAATACCAGTAGCCTGATTGGCCTTGTATGGTAGCCAGCTTGTTAACCATGACATCAATTTGAACAGCGATGGAGCTGTGCCAAGTATCTTCTCTTATTAGACACCTGATGAGTCTCTTCACTCAAAAAATCAGCTGCCTGGTAGTACATAATATCCTAGTGTGAAAGTAGCTTAATTTATTAAGTCTCTTACTGTGGGGTGTTTTTTTTTTTCTTTTCTGTTAGCAAAGTTACTTCATATTGGGTTTAGTGCTTTTGCATAAGGTCGTGGTAATTCTTTCTTTCAAGCTATCCTTGCATTAGTAGCAGGCGTTCTGCCCTGTGTTTAGGAAATAATACAGATTGATGCCATCTGATGTGAAACAGGAATTCTTTTGCTTACCAGCAATCGATCAAGTATGATCAGTCCACAACTTACTGCATATTTTTTTGATCTCCAAGTCAAAGCAGCTGGCACTAAACAAATACAGTCTCCAGAAATGCTTGAGCATGTCTGTGCATAGGCTGTACCTATGTTTGTGCTAATTGCTGAGAAATGTAGACTTCTTAAAAAAAAAAAAAAAAAAGAAAAAAAGAAAAAATCATAGCTTGCCAATGATGACATCACTTGTCAGGATCATTCTGAATTATAGGCTTTAGTAAATGTTTAGGATAGGACAATTGCATACTGTGCTTCAGACCAGTAATTCCTTACAGCTGGTTACACCATAATAAAATTAAAATTAAGGATTCTCGTTTTTCCCTTCAGTCTTTTGTCAGTTACTTCTTGGACTTGGACATCCATTTTTTCTTGGCTAATCGTGTGTTAATGCACAAATACAAAATATTTGAGAATAATTTACCTTCTGTTACAGGGTCATGACTCATCTGGTTTATAGTCTGAATGGTTTTTGAAAAATACAGTTTTGGGCACCATAAACGATTACATCAAATGGCTGACAAAAGCTTTAGTTACTGTGAACTAGAGTGTACCAGGAGCTAGGAGCTTTGCTTCCAAGCCTTTTTAATGAGTAGACCAGGTCTGGATCTCAGTTACACTGTTGTAATTCTGTTGCCTCCAGTAAAGCAAAAATTGGTGTTTGTATTTGCTAGTGAAGTCCGTTTATGTTTATACTTGTATCACTCAAGTTGAAATTGAAATGCTTTTCAAATTTTTTCTACAAACTGTGAACGAAAAGTATGTTATATGTAAGAGCTCTTATTTTGTGTAATTAAACAGTTGGGCACTTCACACATTCAGACTTTCCAGCCCATCCTAGTAGATGCGTAGCTCAGGCGTTCATAACCACATAGGAATTTCTGCCACGGTTAAAAGCAAGTAATCTGGGCTTTCAAGTCATGAATCTTTTATCAGCAAGAAATTTAATTGCTGATAACTAATGATTTGCAGTGACTCAGAGATTCTGCTCTTGCAATTACAGGTTTGGTCTTTCAGCTTTTTTAAGGTGTGATTCAAAGGTCTTGGACATCCGCTACACTGTTAACCCTAAGCAGATTAATTCGTGTTGAGGAGGGGGAAAACGTGTACACAGTGGAGAGGCAGAGCAAGGATTGGGTATCACTTTGTTCCTCAGCATTGGCTTAAACAAGATACAGATAGCACACAGGTCTGTGCTTGTCCTGTTGTGTAGCTGGACCAAGAGACGAAGGGTAGCAGGACCGAGTGTTTTGGGCAGGCTAGTAGCAGCTTGATACGAAGTGGTTTCCTCACCTAATGAAAGAGCCTGAGATGTTGGATTTGTTTCATCCACCAAAAGGAGGGAAAAGGGAGCCTGGGCAAGATCTCAGGAGCGTGAATACTCCGGGATATGGGAGACCCAGGCTGAGTCCCAAGATGAGCATAAGCTTATATCCCAGTCCCCTGCAACCCGAGAGGATAATTTGGCTTCTGTGGTAAAAGAGTTTTCCATCTATTTCTGACCCAATAACTACGTCTTTATTTCTTCAAACTAGAGCAACTCCTACAGGAGAGACTGGAAGAGACTTGCCTTCCAATCTGAATCATGAAAAGCAGCCTAGCAAATCTCCATTTCCTCTTTCCTCCCCCTGTAAAATTGCATTCTGGATCTGACATCCCCACTGACCCCCAAACCCCTCCTAACTAGCTGCAGCTGGGTCAAACAGCCTTGGAAATTTTTGGAAACTCCCACCCAGACCAAAATAGGTCCTCGAATCTTGCTGACTTAAAATTCTCTGAATAGTCATCCACAAAGATGGATTGATATTAATGGTGACAAAAGATTAGAGGAATAAGGTTTATGTTCTTACAGCATTTAATTTGGGAGTAAAAAAGCAGATGTAACTGCCATGATGAGTAAGCTCTAAGAGAATGCTTCAGACAGAGCCTTGTTTCAGATGGAATTGCTTCATGGCCGATTTTGATTTTGGAGGCTAACTGCTTTTCAAAAGAAAAGTCAAGACCTGGCAACTTAGCCTACAGGTGTTTTCTTAGTCTGTTTTCCTTTCAAAAAATAAAAGGCAAAATCACTCTCCCTATTTCTTGATAGTGCTATATTACGAGAAAATATGGATTTCCTAGAATAACACTAAACCCCTGCCAACTGCATTTTACAAACTATGAAACAAGCCATTTGCTCAAAACAGCGCTCAGGGGAGTGGGGACTGTTGTCCACGTGCACCTCATTTTAATTTAATAGGCTTACTTTAGTGTGATCGGGTCTGTAATGGTACACTGGGATTGCGGGAGTAAATTCTGAAAACAGAGCGGGGGGGAAATTAGCTTCTCTCAGCAGGTGCTGAGCATTGGGGCCAAACGCTGGCATTTCCCTTGCCTTTGGCAGCCCAGCATCCCTGCGCGTTCCATGGCTCCCCTGGAACGGCGGGTGTGCAGCCCTTTGGCTAATCCGGTTGTGTACATAACTGCTCTGTGCTGGAACTGATGGGAAACCAAAATCTCTCCCGTTATTTTCTTTGGCTGGTCATGAGAAGATGCTACACTTACTCTGTGCATCCTGCTTTTATTTACCGATTAAGGACGGAGGGTATCTGGGTGTTTCTACAAAGGAAATGACTCCAAATGCCGTTTTATCTGCTGGCAACCAGGACTCCTGGAACGCCTGACTGACCAGCGCTGCTGAAATAGTCCCTGTGAAGCACCCTCGACTGCCTCGGCTTTTGCCACGGTTTTGGCAGGCACTGTATGATGCATAGTTGCAAAAAAATCTCAGTATCTAAGGCAGCGATTTCCAGGCTCTGGTTTCTGAGGAGTTAAGCTGAACTGTAAACTCTGTGTATTCATCAGCCCGATGTAGCTGGTTTTGAGGACAGAAAAAGGATGGTCTTTTAGCCCAAAATGTAGGGAATTGCAGCTCCAGTGCTGGCCCACAATTAAAGGCAGGTGTTTCCACCCAGCTGCCAGACCTGGTCCTTGGTTTGTAAGATTCCTGCCCTAGGAAGCCCTTTCTCCTCCTGCCCAGAGCACTCGCCACTCTTGCAGGGAGATGGGGCTCCTAAAGGAACAGTTATTCTGTGTTTGCTTAGAAAGCATCATAGTGCTAATTATTCTCATTAGCTTTGAGCCACTAATAAATTATCTTTCCTATTGCTCTTCCATCACTCAGTAATGAGAACCATTTAGTCAGATTTTGCAGATACTGCTCCCTCCCTCTCTGCAACACATGATTCCCTGCAAGCATTCATCATAGGAAAAAAGCTTCTACGTGAACAAAATCTTTTCAAACTAGTCTCTGGTGCCCCAGTTAAGTGGGTGTCTACATCGCAGGCATGCAGAAGAGCCTTCTTCATTAATATGTGCAATTCTGCGCGAGCTGATTAGCTCTTGCAGCTCATTTGGTAGCAAATGTGTAAATCCGTCACACTCCAAATGCCAAATATGTGCACAGCTAAATTAGGGAGAAGTAAGAAACTGCAAGAGTTAGGAGTCTTTACTTGGAGAAAAAAAAGAGGTCCTTATCCCATGCATTGAATTGGAGCTCTGGATTTATCCACAGCATTTGTCACTCCTCTGCTTTGTCATTTTTCTGCTTGCAAAATGAATAATTCTTCCTGTCATGTTAATGGTCCTTTCAGTATGTGTGGGTGTTTAATTTTGTGCCTAACATTTGTAACAGACACCTGATATCTAGTCTCAGTCCCCATAAAACAACAATAGCCACAACACAATGCAATTTTCCTTGCACAGTACGTGAAACCAAATTAATCAGTTACTAACTGTGTATTATTAATAATCCACTTGCCATCACTCTTCTTGTCCTTTTTTGTTTGTAAAAAACTTGTGAAGAGAAAGGGGGAGGGGGGATTAAGTTAGGGGTTTTTTAAATGGCTGTGGTTTTTAGCCAGGACTGTGCTGTGCAATGACATTGATGTGACAGTGTATGTGCCAGCACAAGGGAAGCACTAAAAAATGTCACCTGCTTCTGGGGAGGGGCTGCTGTACTGCTGCAAACCTTAAGTGCCCTCAGTCAGTTACTCTGGGACCAAACAAGGCAATGGCCTTAAGAGCTCCTAATTTATGCATGCTTTCTCTCCTCTTCCTGCCAAGTAGCGGCAGAGCCAACCCAGCCTCAAGCCTGGACTCACCAGCTCAGGCCAGCCAAGCACCCTCCATTTTACTTTCTCTCGGCATGCAGAGAAATCGCAGCGCAGACCCAGCTTGATCTCCGACGAGAGCAATATTTTGGCATTATCTTCTGGCCATACAGGTTATGGGGAAAGAGCTTCCCGCTTCCCAAGAATTCTGGCGTGGGAAGCTGTCTTTCTCGAAGCTGAGCGTAAACTCCCAAGATAACATTTCTTAGGAGAATGTGCAGCGTGATAATGAAGCTCCCGTCCTGTAGGCTCCAGGTTGCTGGACACATGACTGTACCCCACCCACGAGCGTGGAACAGGGTGATCAGGTCCAACATTTCCTATTGCATCCCCAGAATGGGCTGAGACCTCTCCAAGAGCGTAGGATTTGTTTACCAAGAGGGAAAGGACAGCTCTGTGCTTGGGCTGGCCTGCAGTGGGTAGGCAGTCCTCCCCAAGCCTTTTTCTTCCCTTTTCAAAGAGGAACAAGCTGCCTTCAGGGCAGACCTTCCCCGGTAATGCGGGAGGAGAATGGGGCCACGGAAAGAGCTGCCGCAGAAATGCAGAGCCTCTGTGTGGTGCTGCCCAGCTCCTGGCAGGTCACTTAGGACTTTGGGGTCCATCACTCCTTCCACCTGCAGGAGACCGTAAAAGGGTAGCCACAGGACCCCTAACTTGCCTAAACCCCACCTCTCTGCCAAAGCCTTCCTTAGGCAAGAGAGCAGAACAAAAGGAGGGACTGCAGAAGTCACAGAAGCAGAGTTCACTGTGGGATGAAGTCATGTCTCTCAGCAAGGTACCGCAGTATTAGGTGCATTAGGTGTATTTTGGATGGATGTATAATCTTAATTGTTGTGCATTGTTTGTATTGTAGTCCCAAGATCCAGGTCGTCGTTATGCTAGATGCCGTACAAATATATAAGAGACTGTCATGCATGGAAAGGCTTTTATTATGTAAATAGTCAGGTTGGAAAAAAAAGAAGTAGTGTTATCTCTGTTTTACAGATGAGGCAGCAAGAGAAAGAAAAAAAAAAAAAAAAAACGAGAAAGCATTTTGCCCAAGGACACGCGAAGTCTGTGGGTCAGCAGTGGACTTGAAATTCAAGTCTCGATTTAGTTTCTTACCAGGTCTTCTTTCAATTTGTGTACTGCCCACAACATAAGTAAAAATTAAGCACAAAGAAGACAATACCATGTGTAATTTATCTCTATCTGGAACAATCATCCAGCACCTCTCAGCCAAATCCTCCCCATCTCTTCCCTGGTTCTTCAAAACCTGTATTTCTTCCATGCCCAATGTCTGTGATCACCTTACAAGTCAAGTCACTGAACACATTGTCCTCTGATTTTGTGTCGTGTTTGAGTTGGACTACAAACCTGTTTGGGAAAAGACCCTGTTCCATGTGGGGCCCTGTCTCAGTCAGAGCAGCCTGCTGAATTTCTATTCCAATCCTTTTAAAAAGTGGTACTAGCCATATTTAGAATAAAAAAGGATGCATATGCATTTCTACCAGTGAATGTAGCAAGGCATCCAATATATTTATGACTGCTGCTCAACCCTACCTGCTCGTCAAAAATACGTGATCTATAGCAAAGACAAATAAAACATGGCTTTCACTCAAAAGGCACAATATGTTTTGCTTTGTGTACATCAGCGTTTTATGTTAGGCTTTAGGAAAGAATGTGGGAGGAGAGAATTATAGAAGTTATGACACTCACTGGAAAACAGAATAGAATGGAATTGGCATTCACTAAGGCTAGATAATACCAGGCTAATTCAATAGCGTTCTTTGATACAGTAATTAATTAGCTAGACACAGAAGGGAAATCTGACTGCCTGGACTTCAATAATGTAGCTGATGAGGAGCCATGTATAAAATTATATCTCCTACCTGGAGAGGTCTGAGATTTATACAGGAGCTGCAAGGCACGCACGGTGTTATGAGAAGCTGAGCTGTGTTGAAAGGGATTATTCAGAGGTCCTAAAAAAAGTAAGTCTTAAGACTGATTATCATTATTATTTTCATTAATGACCCATTTGGAAAACAGAGGTGCCTGATCATTAAAATGTATCAAAGTCACAATGTTAGAAGGTATCATCAGTGCAGAGAAAATTCAGAATATCCCACAGCAAGAACTGAATGTCCTTGAAGAGCGAGGCCACAGAAGTAGTAAGAGCGCTAGCAGCAGAAAAAATTCTGCAGGAAACCACCACTGACACAGCAAGATTTCTGTTTGCCCCAGTGCGGTGTGGGCATGGAAAAGGCAACTGAAACCCTAAAATGCGATAGGAGAGACATTTCCAGAAGAGCAAGGGAAGTATGATCAGCCTTGTATAAAACCCTGAGAAGATTTTGTTTGGAATAAAATGCATGATTCTGATCAATCATGACAAAGAAAGCTGGATTTTTAACATCATGGGTACAGAAAAGGGCTGCTAAGATGAGGAGGAAACTGGAGGACCTTTCATGCAAGGGAAGTGTGGGTATGCAGCTCGTTTAACCATGAAGATGGAGATGCAGTTTGATTACTCTTTGTAAATACAGCAGGTAGGGGAAATATTAAAGGTATGCAATCTTGGCATGTGAGCAAGTGGGTACAAATTGGCCATGAATAATTTAGACTATAAATTAGGCGTTCTTTATCCACCCACATAGCGAGGTTGTAAAAATTACAGGGACAAAACCACACCTAGTTTTAACATGAATCTCACAACAGTCATTAAATGGATTGTGTGATCCAGTTACCTGCAGTACCTGGGGACTGGATTTGATAGCCAGGGAAGTCCTGCCGGTCCTATGTCTTAATATATTCCTGTGTTTTAGTGGGTTTCTATTATAGTGAGCTACCACCTCCATTTTATAATCTTATTAGATATTACAGTACCTAATAATCCCTTCAATCCTAAAAAACCTTTCTGTCCTTCTGAATTAAATTTCAAATAGAATACCCTAACAGTGGATTACAAAGCCATACGTGGGGTTTTTTCTTACTCAAGTAAGTTTGTGGTAGCTATTATCATAAACAAAGACAAATTTCTTTAGGGACCAAGAGTTCCTTGAAGATAAATTACAGTGTTTATAGCACAACTGTACTAGCAAATAATGATTTTCTTGTTTATTGTAATTGTTTAAATGGCTCCTAATGAAATTTTTGGCCTCACAAAGCGATCAGCTTGGAATGACTTTCCCTTCTATGAAAATGTTTAAATACAAACAAAGTCTGCCAATGTGTTCAATTACAGTCATGTAGGGAACTAAAGGGATTATGTGTACTAGGAGTATATTCATGTGGCTTTCCAGATCAGCTGCTTCTACCAGAGAGGGAATAAAGTAAGCGGAAAAGCCCCAAAGACAGGCCGTTACTGTTGGAATGGCTTGGGACATGACCATCAGCAAAGCTCACTTGTGTTATTTCCATAAGCCCACAGTGCTGATGGCCCTGTAAATAAAAATGCATTAACAACATGTCGCTTTTCAAACTAATTGAGATGCAGCGTGAAGATTGCTTTTCAGAAATATGATGTTCTTTATGCAGGAGATCATGCTGGGCCCTGCTGCAACAAAAGCCATTAGGATAACGCTGTATTTTGTTCTAACATCTGCATTTATTACCAGTGAGATACTTTATGTGACATTACGAGGTGGCTTCAGACTTGTAAAGCCCTTGAGAATTAAACACTATTGTTCCATGAAAGAAACTCTTCTGCCCAGCACAGGCCCTTATGACTCAATCAGTGGAGAAGGCTTTTAAAAGAGAAGCAAGGAAATAAACTGGATATTCTGCTGATGATTTTTATGACCTTGCTCACACTTCTGCTGATGCTGTGTTAGCAAGAACAGTTTGTTCCAGTGAATATAAGCTTAGCTCGTGTGATTATGGACACAGGTTTCTCTAAAACCTCTAAAATCAGATGCAATTTTTTGAGAGTTCAGAACTGTTAGAAAGTCACAGGTTCTTAGCCAGCGCCATGATTTCAGGAGCCTGATTCGGAGTTTTAAGCACTCATGATGAAGCTGGGCTGCACTCAGCATAAATTTACTGATTCAACATACCTGTTTTATCATGGGAATTGGCACTACCATCCCAGAAACAGGAAGCACGCTAATGGATTATTAGTCTGGTCTTCAGCTAAAGCCTCAGCTTGAATAACACCTCCAGCTTCAAGCACCAAACTTTAAGAAAGATCTAAGAAAAAAAAGGTCCAGAGAAAGGAGCAACAGAATTGTAACGATGTTTAGTAAACAGAAGGGTTTTTTTAAAAAAAAGAGATGAAAGGCTTTGGGTTTAATTAGTCTAAATCAGTGAAGGCTTTTGTTTTCCACGTAAAAATGGGTTACAGAGTGGATCAGCAATCTGATATATTCCACAGCTTAATTTGCTGCAAAGAAAATTGAAGTTGAATTTTCTGAATGACCTTCTGAGGATCCTTTCAGACCTCTACCTCTGTGCTTCTCCTGTGACTCCGTCACTGATGAGCACAACTGCTGCCAGCTCCTCAGGCTGGATATTTTCCCTTGGGGAAACCTCATTTAAAAGTTGTGCTTAAATCCAGTGGACAGAGCCCGAGGGTTTGTCTTCCCTACCTTTAGTCATCTAAATCCCAGGTGTATAAATGTGGCTGGACATGTCTGCTCCCCCTGCAGTGAGAAACAGCACGAAGTGGGCAGTTTCCAGATCGTTAAGATTTGGTGAGACAAAGCCCATCCTAACTTGTCTCCGAGTGTTGGCTCTTGGGTTCTGCCTTCAGCTGGCATTAAGCAAGCACATGGCTTGTTTCGCTGCACGCATGAAGATGCACCCCACTGTCATCTCTGAGGGGTCTGGCACCACTGGGACTTCTTTGGCACCAGTCCTTCCCATCCAGCTCTCTCTTCAGCCTCCAATGCTGTCCATACCCTGCCTGTACCCCTCTTCCTCTCCTCACCTCTTCTCCTCCTTCTGAAACACCTACATTCCTCCACTTTGGTCTCCCTTTGCACTGGCTGGATTTACTTCTTGCAAATCTCAGGTTTATCTCTGGCTGCAGCTTTCACTAATATATTCACTGCATGGTGCCCCTCTAACAATGTTTTATGCTTTCATGTCTTAGGGGAGTCAAAGGGACAGGGGAAAAAAGCTATTTTACGTGTAACTGGCTTGTTAGCCATGCAAATTCCTGAATAACAGGTATGATTTAAGTTCACTGTGAGAGCTGGGAGCGCTGGAGCTCTAACACCACTTCTGGCTCTGCCACTACCTCTCCCTCAGTGACCTTGCGGAATTTATTTAACCTCTTGGGGCCAGGTTCACCCGAAAATAAAGAATATTACATGGTTTTCCCCTAGGAATGTGTAAGTCTTAACTAATAGATGTGTATATAATTTTTGAAGTCATGTTTCTGTAAATGCAAAGTGCTTATCTTTTTTCCTTCAAAACATTTTAAAAAGGTCAAGAGAATTTTAGGGTTGAAAGATAAACAGTTCAGAAGAATTAGAAAAATTAAAATGAAACACATATGCACTTATCGCAAACCTTTAGGCAGCCTCTAATTAAGTAATCACTACTCAGCGTTATAGTAGATGCTATCATAAACTGTTAAATTGTGTAGCAGCTTGTAATACTGTGCATTCTGTTTATAAAGAATAAGGACGCTCTGGAAATTATTCAGATTAATGTGCCATCTTCCAAACGTATGCTACAGTTGTCCCTACTCAGTCAGGACTGAGATGTTCCCAAGCTCAGCTCTACAACAGCCTGATAGGGAACCCAGTTTCTTCCTGACATGCCAGGATACTAACCTGGACATGCAAAGCTGCCTATTCAAACACGCAGCCCCCTCTGCCCCTTGCAAGGCTTAAGCAAGATTTGTTCATGGTGCACATCTTTGGCAGCTCCCCCCAGCAACCAGCTTTCACTGCAAGTAAGATGCTCAGAAAAGGGTCTTCTCCTGGGGTCTCCAGGTTATCACTTTTCCCTTGAACTTTTACGTTCAGAGAAAAACTACCTCACCAAGCACTCACAGATGACCTCTCCTGCAGTGGCCCCTCTGCTCACCCGCACCTGCCTTCCTCTCCCACATCACCACACCACCCACGTCTCCTGACCCCCCTCACCGCTTCCCTGTCTCATTTCGAGTCTCCTCTGAAAACAATTTTTCTCTTTTTGCCACTCTTCCCTCCACCTCTGTTATTCAACTCAAGCCGTAGTTAATGTTGCCCCCCTTGCTGCAGCCTCATTTGGCACAAAGAGCTCGATTTCTCATCTTGGCTGAGCTTTGCTTGAAGCACAGAGGAGAAAGCCTGGAGGCTGAAAGGGTGAAATTCATCTGCAGCAATAGCAACTTACACCTGGTTGTAAGATCCGAGAGATCGTTTTATCACACCGATCACTGGCATTTGCAGACGTTATCTCATGGGTAGGGAGCGAGGGGACAACCCACTGGTGTCCCTTAAAATAGTTTACGCTGCTTTAGGCAGACTTGAGGTTGGGGAGTGTTAATGTGCTTCAGCATTTAGTCCTCCGAGCGAAGCTCAGTAGAGCCCAAAAGACCAGAGCGTGAGGTATACTACCTCTACCCCAAAACTCTATGCAGTGCTACAAGCACTTGGATAGTGAAGTAGTAACAGATGGAAGGAGAAATTAAAAGGCGTTAGTGAGGAAATAAGCTGCTTTCATTTGAGATTTGAGCCAACAAACTAAAACTGTGTGATACTGTAGGAAAACAGTAAAGTTGAAGAGCAATACAGGGAGAAAATTGTTCTTGTATCAGCAACGAAAGTAGTTTTAAAATAGGAACCTCACTTCGGGATTAGTAATGAGATTTGCAAACTTTCATTTTTGTATTGTCATTTATTGTCGAAACATTCCCAGTCGATTTGCCTGGAAATGAGTGAAGCCCAAATACAGGCTGGGCGATGAGTGGATCGAGAACAGCCCTGCAGAGAAGGACTCGGGGGTGCTGGTGCATGAAAACCTGAGTATGAGCCAGCAGTGTGCTCTTGCAGCCACAAACCCAGTCGCATCCCGGGCTGCATCAAGAGAAGGGTGGCCAGCAGGTCGGGGGAGGGGATTCTCCCCCTCTGCTCTGGTGAGACCCCACCTGCAGCGCTGCATCAGCTCTGGGGTCCTGAGCACAAGAAGGACATGGACCTGCTCGAGCGGGTCCAGCCAGAGGAGGCCACGAAGACGCTCCGGGGCTGCAGCACCTCCCCTGCGAGGACAGGCTGAGGGAGCTGGGCGGGGCGGGGGAGGCGCCCCCTTCCCCTCAGAGCTCCTGAGGAAACACCGCCTCAGGCGCAGCACCGGGGACGCCCCACAGCCTCCAGGGTCTCCGCCGGCTGCGCCCAGAGCCCGCCGAGGAGCGGCCCCAGCGCGGCCCGACGGCTCCGCCGAGCCCCTCGGGGCAGGCGCGGCCCGGCCCCGCCGTGTCGCCATGGCGACGGCCCCGCCCCGCCCGCGGAGCAATGGCGCGTCCGCGTCCGCGTCACGTGAGGGGCGCTCCCCCGCCGGCGGGGGGGGCGCGGGGCAGACGTGGACAGTACCCACAATGCCTGGCGGGAGGCGGCCGCCGTGGCCGCGCGCCGGTGTCGACGCCGCCGCCGCTCCGCTCCGGTGAGCCAGGTAGCTCGAGCCCCGCCCCCGCCGTGCCGTTGCCAGGCAACGCGGCCTGCCCGGGGCCCGCCGGCCGCCCGGAGCCCGCCGGCGTGAGGGAGGGCGAGGGACGGGGCGGTGCTGAGAGGTGCTGCCGCAGGGCCCTGCGTCTGCCCGGTCTCCCCGGGCCGGGGTCTCGGTTGCCGCCCACCATCCCCTTTCGGCTCCAGTCCCGGGGCGGGCAACCGGGACACCGGGGGGTCCCCGGCGTGTGTGCGGGTCCAGTCCTGCGGAGCGAAGCAACTTCTCACCGGTTTTTCCGCCTTGCGGGCCGCCGCCCCGCCGGGGGCTGCCGTGCGGTAGTGGGTGGCCTGGAGCCGCTGGGTCGTTCGCGTTCGGTCACCAGCCGGGGGGAGCGAGGGGTGCCGGCCCTTCCCCTGGCACCGGCGGCTGCCAGCGCTGTCAGTGGAGGTTTGCGGGGTGCGGTGGGCAGGCCGGGGGCGGGAGACCACCGGCGGCAGCTCAGGCCTCTTCCTCGCTGCCGGTTCGTAGCGGCAGGGTGCTGCGGCAGGCTCTGCCGTTCTGCTGGGCGGCTGTGGCGGCTGCGACCTCTTTAGTGTGAAGTTTTGCAGCCCGAAGCGGTGTGAACCCGTTTCAGTCAGTAGGTGCGGTGCCTGCGCTGGCTGCCCTTGCAAACCGTGCAAACGGTCGTGTCGAAGCAGGTGGTAGGTGGAAGGGCCGAGTTCCCAAACTTCGGGATGCTGCTTGGTTTGTTCCCTTAGTTTTTTCAGAATCCTGGTTCCTTTTCTAAGGTCTGGTTTTCCTCTGCTTTATGGGAAGGATTATGTGCGCTGGTGGTTTAGGATTATTTCCTTCTCTCATCATACCTGGTGATGTCAAAGTGGCTTTGTTTGTTGTGTCCTTTTGTAGCGCTTTAGTTTGTAATGCAGATTTCTGAAGTATGCCGTAGGGTGCAAAAATTAAGGCTCCTGCCTGCATTACGCAACTGTCACAACCCTCAAAAGTGGGGACAATAAATTGTCCGGCACTATGACGTACACATGAAGTAAGTGCAGAAACCGCGTCTTCATTCTGTGTCGAGCAGGTGTGTGGCTTGCAACCGCTTCCCAAGTTTCTATGGTGGGTGCCCCCTCCCTGGCAGTGTTCAAGGCCAGGCTGGATGGGGCTTGGAGCAACCTGGTCTGGTGGGAGGTGCCCCTGCCCGTGGTGAGGGGGTTGGAACTAGATGGTCTTTGAGGTCCATTCCAACCCAAACCATGCAGTGATTCCATTCTGTTTTACGGAAGGTTGTCACGAGAGGTGGACATCCTGTCAAGAAGTGTCCTAAGTTGATGCTGAAGGCCAGCAGGTGCAGGAGGGTTGGCTTGCCATTGCATGAGATCCACTTAGAATCTCTTTGAATTGTTGTGAAGTTAGACTGTTTCTAAAAAACGGAAGTATCCTGAGGAAACCAGATTCACAGGTCACTTTCAAACTCTTATGTTAAAAAAAAGTTATGAGATGATGTCAGATAAGTATAAAACAATTACTGTCAGATCACAAGTTGGAAGGCCAGTTCGTTACACAAGACTGGAACATATACCGCTTCCTGGGACTTTTTTAGATGCTGCCTCAGGATCAAGTATCATCATAATAAAAAAATAAACAAGATGATAATTGAATCTGTCTTTAAAAAAAAAAAAGTACAGTAAGACAGGCTCTGGTCTCCATCATCTGAGATTTCCCGCTCATGGGAGGGAATGAAGCGGAGGCCACACGTGGTAATTCCTATTTGTGAGAGCAGTGGAGGCTGAGCTGTGCATGATAAATTGGACAGCTTTAGGGAGCGTGGGGTAACAGAGGAATGACCATTTGAGTTGAGCCTCACCTGTCTGTGGCCAGCTTTCTCCGTGTTCCTCTTTTCTGTGAGTTCTCCCAGCCCTCGTTTTGCAGGCAGGGCTGTGTAGTGTCAGTGTAAGGGGAGATCAGTGAAGGTGGGCCAGAAGTAGATGCACACAGGGAAACGGAAGAATAGTGCAAGTGTGGAGTGATGCTTCCGTGGTGTCCTTGCCCTGTTGGTGATCGTTTGGGGGTCAGCATCTTGCTGAGCAAAGGGGAGGGTTTAGTTTTAGTAACCCTGGTAGTTTTTCTGTGAATTTTCCTGGTTGCCTCTTGAATTCACGTAACGTTTTAGTGACAACAGCATCCTGTGACAACAGCATCCTGTGACAAGCAGTTCGGCGCGCTGACTGCATGGTCTGTGCAGAACCATCTGTGGACCCATGAGCCCCACACCTGCTGACCGGGTTTGGTACTCCTCTGGTCTGTCACAGAGTGAGATGGCGAACCCGATCCCTGTTCATTTCTTTGTGGCTGTAATGGGTTGAGAGACCATTTGTGGAAGGGAAGTCTTTTGTCGTCTTCGGGTGTTTGATGGATATAGAATTTTTGGAGGAAAACCTATGAAACTTGTAATGGTGAATTACTTTGTGCAGTTTTGAATAGATGTTTAAAAAAGACATTTAAGGATAGTTCTAAAATCACTGCTGTATCTTTAATGTTCTTTCTTCAGGCTCTACCTATATAAGTCTGTATCAAATTTAACCACTTGGCTCCTTCTGTAGAGCCTTATTGTTTGAGAATTGTGTAAAGTATCTCTTTCATTTTGAAGATTTAGTAAACTTCATTTCTGTATTAATACATTTTCAAGTGAGGCTGAATGTTACAATATGTTTTACACATCTGTTCACAGATGTGTCATCTTGCAACCAAAGTGATTTTCTTTCCTTAGCTTCAGTTTTTAAATAGCTTTCTGATTCTGCTGTTAGGAAGCTGAGGAAAAAGTACATATCTCACTGGGTGAATTTTAAGATGATGGTAACAAAGCCTGGCTGACTGGTGATCTTCAGACTGTTCATCTAATACAGTTTTTACCTTGTGTGATTTCATAGTACATTAAGAGAATTGACAGGTTT
The DNA here is from genome assembly GCF_034619465.1 of Leptosomus discolor. Taxonomy (NCBI): domain Eukaryota; kingdom Metazoa; phylum Chordata; class Aves; order Leptosomiformes; family Leptosomidae; genus Leptosomus; species Leptosomus discolor. The sequence goes on along the minus strand of NC_141395.1, from coordinate 12,617,795 downwards.
TAATGGAGGCTTATCATCTGTTACAGAGCCTAATTTCTCTAAATATGAGTCTTGAAGAAAATTCTAGATTTATGCAAATATTTATTTACATATAGAATAGACAAAAATTGAAAGTATACCTGTAAAGGGGTCTTTATCGTTTGCTTAGTCTGTTGTTCATTCATACATGCTGTTGTTAGTGATATTTATATTCCAACTTTGTCCTTAGTAGTAGGAGTAAAGCAACTGCTGTTAGACTGAATATTGAAAATCTTAATGCTTTGGAAATACAGCTATGGGTGTGTAGTATTATGTTCCTGAAATGTTCAGGTTTCTAATCAGAGGAGGTTATAGATTAATTAAACTTAGTGTGTGAGGTGAATGGTGGGCTTCAGAGTCAAAGGTTGCGTTACCCCGAGTTACTCACATACTGTGCAGACAGAAAACGTTTCCCCATTTTAAATGGCTGAAGTGATGGGACTTCCTCAACTTTGCTTAAAGAACATGGAAACATTTTAATATTTCTGTTGTTCTAGTTTTCTTTTTACTTGAGTAACTCTTGAGTGATCTCCCGGGGGTATGTTCAGGCCTTTCCAATAAGCATGCCCTCACAAAAAGAGTTGAAGAGTATTGTTAGGCCATAAATACCTTTACTAACTTTTTCTGTTTGTTCTTATCTCATCAGATAGCTCAACATGAACTTTAACCATCAAGATCATTTAAACAGTGAACAGAACAATATTTTTCCTTCTGAGAGCTGGCTACAGGATTCTGAGTTTCTCCTGCAGTGCTGTCCTGTTCACTCCCCTTTCCTGAAACAGGACATGGAGCTATGTTCCTTTCTTCACATTAGGTGCTAATGAAGTTACTTGCTTCATCAGAGGAAATGCAGATCCATGAAATTACACTTTGTGCAAGTAAGTTAATGAGGGGAATTTTAAACTTTGCTATCACGTCATTGTTCGTTCTTTTATATTGCTATAGCTCCCGGAAGTCCCTTTCAGGATTGAGTTCCAAGTGGTAGAGGTGGTTATCGTCGGAAAATCATTACAATTTAAAGCTTCTCTGCAATTTTGTCATGCTCTTGAGCTGCTGCCATGGTTATATGGTTAGCAGCACAGTTACGAAAACGGGTGCTGTGTGCGTTCCATGTGAATTGTCCTGCTGGGAGCACGTACATGAGCTCAGAATGAGTTAGGTAAAAGTTTCTAGAACCACATGTTTAATTTCTAGAATGCTTCGCTCCAGCAAGCTAACGTAGAGCAGGTCCTAAAGTTGTTTTGTTTTTTGGTTTTGTGTCCAGCTGATCAAAGCATTTTGTAGAACAGGGAATTCCATAGTGAAGTGCTGAATTAACAAGCGTACCTGGTAAAAGCCCAAAGGTATTCAGCAGACGACAGGCAACAGTGGCTTCTGCTGCTGTTATGACTTTGGTGAAAGTTGAATATGCTATACAAGTGACATCCAAGGGTGTTAATTTGGAATTTGTTTAGCTAATGGGTTCCATCTCAAAGCAGGTTGAAGTTTGACTGTTGATGAAGCTGAATTTCTTAAATGGAAAATTACATGTTTTCATTATTACATGTGTCTTTCTCTCTGAGGAGTAAATACCCTTAAAAAACCCTGAATATTGATTATTGTTCAGTAATTATCCTGCTGTATATATAACCTTTGAGTAGTGGCGATTAGGGGAGGTGAGAGTGGTGAGGAGAGGGGAAAAAAAAATCTGTCCTCTTATGAAGAGGCAGTGCTGTTCTGGGAAAACATGGATTTCTGACTTCAGAATACAGTCCTTCAGTTGCTAAGGCTTGTAAAGCACCCTTAATGTTGTAGTTTGAAAGGTGCTGTAAACATGTCAGTATTGCACACAAAAGCATATTTGAGCTGTATTCAGAAATCTGTTTTTTTTTTTTTGCAGTCTGTGGCTTTATGGAACTTGAGTAGCATCGTCTGAGGGAGGCAAAAATCTATTTTTTTTGTAATCTCTTAAGTGATAGGTGTAGTATATGGTAGGAGTCTGCAGAGCTGTGTTGAGAGCTGAGGAAGTGTTTGCTTTTTGGCTTCATATAAATTCTAGCAGTTCGCCCACTTGTAAGAGGACTTGTGTACTGATACTTAGCAGGTAAGTAATCCTTCTTTTAATGCTTGTCTCGCTAACCTTTTGGAAGTTTTCATTTCACATAAGGTTTGAAGAACTTGAAGGTTTTAAAAATGTGTCTTCAGTCTTGAAAGACTGTCTGCAGGCTATGTGTTTATACTGTTAGATGCCTGCTATAAATTTTCTCCTTCTGATTGAGAAATGCTTAAATACATAACTTTTTCTGTTACTATATTGTACAAAGCTTTAATTATTGTGCTTTAAAAATTAAATACCTTCTAAAGAAGACAAATACCATCACTCCGAACACGTCCTCCCCTTTCTTCTTCTTCCCCCAGCTGTATATGCTGAGCACGACATCACATGGTGTGGAATATCCCTCTGGTCAGCTGGGATCAGCTGTCCTGGCTGTGTCCCCTCCCAGCTTGTTGTGCACCCCCAGCCTGCTTACTGGTGGGGTGAGAAGCAGAAAAGGCCTTGATGCTGTGTAAGCACCACTCAGCCATAGCAAAGGCATCCCTGAATTACCAACACTGTTTCCAGCACAGATCCTAAACACAGCCCTATACCAGCTACTGTGAAGAAAATTAACTCTGAGCCAGACTGGCACATACTGTAAAAGCATGTAGGCTTTGCAAGCACCATTTCAACCTGCTTAGTATTTGTGTAATACTAACAGGCACTTTTTGCAGATTTAAAGAAAATGGTGGCCCATATAAGAAAAAAGACATTTCAAGTTTAAGAAATTCTGTTGTGAGTTGGGAGAGCTGGATTACCTCCTTGCTGTCCTGATGACATAAGTCATACAAGTCTCTGTTTCTCAGGGTACTTAAGCATGTACTCAGTAACAGAGTTTCATGAAAGCACATTAATACTATTGCTTGATCAAGACCTGGATCACTTTTCCATCTGGCATATCTTTACAGTACACATTTTTCCTCTCCAGCTATTGTTTGTTTATAATTACTGTCTCACTAAACAAGAAGACTCACAGCTTGAAGGGTGCAAGTGCCACAGTAGTACTAAGTAGCAGTGTTGTAGTCTCCACAGGTGTCTCTAGGTGAGGATTTATGGCAGTTCAGATAAAAAAATATTTTAAAACGTGACAGTGATGTCAGATGTGCTGCTGCTTTGCAGTTCATGTAGACTAATAGGTCCTGTTCTGTTTAGGACTCTGATCTGAGTTCCAGTTGAAAATCCTCCTTGTGCCCTGTATTAAGCTTGAGCTCAGTATACAGCTTGGGAGGTTTGGTTAATGACAGTTGACTATGTTGTGTTTGCTTTTACCTTAATTCTGATTCTTCCCGATATGTGTTTTGTTGCAGGTTGTTGTTAACTCTCTTGGCAATGTCTATGATTTTATCTGCCTCTGTGGTCCGTGTGAGGGATGGGCTCCCACTGTCTGCATCGACTGATTATGAGCAGAGCACGGGAATGCAAGAATGTAGAAAATATTTTAAAATGCTCTCAAAGAAACTTTCTCAGCTTCCTGATAGATGTACTCTGAAAACTGGGCAGTACAATATAAAGTAAGACTTCTCTTTTGTGTATTTGCGATGTCCTGGGTTGTGTCTGTCTGTAAGTTGAAAAGTGAACAGTTCACATCAGAAATTATTCATCAAACTAAGATTTGGCAGTATTTATTTATCAGAAATTTAAAATTGAGAAATTGTAGAGAGATTTGAGACCTGCTCTGACTTTGGTGGAAGTTCTAGTTTGAAATAGACAGTATTTTTGTAAATATCAAAGTCCTTGATCTATTAGAAATATTCCTTTAAATTTCAAGATTGTTTCTTACATGAAAACAATCAGACTTGTTCTTCATCATGCTAATTCAACTAGTATTCATTTGTTTTCTCTTTTTAGCCTACACAAGTTTAAAAAAGTACCTAAATACTGTCATAACCCAGTATTTCTGGAAATCTGTGCTTAGGATGTTATGAAATTAGGCCCTTTTATTGTACCTTTGGGATTTCTGTTGACTTCAGAGAAAACATGCCCTAAACCCCAAGCGTAACTCAGTGATTATGTCTTATAGCCCACAGGGAATGAGGGAGTGGGAAGGGTGGGAATCGTTTTTCTAGTGTGAAGGCAGTGTGTAGTAGTCGTGAATGGTTGAATGGAGCCTACCTATCCTGCTGCTCCATCCAGCACTTTCACAGCAGTGCTTTTTGTTTTTTTTTCATGCTTTTGTGTTTTGACTTTTTTAACAACTCTTCCTCTTCCTAAATTTTTTGCGCTAGTGAATTTGATCATGTACCTGCATGACACTGATTAACTAATAATTCAGAAGATGCTCTTCTTCCCCTGTTTGCAGCATGAAACTTGGATTATTGTGAAATAGTTCTTTGAATTTATTGTTTACTCAGAATTTTGCTTTGTATGTGACCTTACTCCCTTCTCCTAGCATTGGTAGCTGGGTGCACCTGTGTGTAGTTGGTAATTCAGTTGCACTTTAGCTGAGCTAAATTCCGATTCTGATTTAGTTGTGCTATTTTAAATGAGATGAGTAATTTCATCCTAACCCCTAGCAAACGTGTAGAAGTTACAGTAGTGTGAAGCATACCACCTGAATGATCCTTGAAATTGCTCGGCCTTCTCTGTCTCCCATTGGGATATGTGCGTTTCCAGCATTTCTCAGGATTAGGCCCAGCATGGACTAAATTTTTCCAGTCAACATTTTTTTTTTTTTTTTAAAAGCTTAGCTGTAGTTGGCTTGTCAACTGATCAGCTTAAAAGAAGCTTTGAGAATGAGACATAAGGCTTAGTCAGGGCAGTTTTTATTACTTTTGTCTTTGCTTACTTAGTATAAGTTATCCATCAAGATTTTGAAGAAATTTGAATGTGACATGAGAACGTGAACTCTATTTAAAGAATTGCCTAAATGCGGTAGGGGTATGTATATTGAAAAATTGAAAACTATCCCTTTCTAATTTCGTATTTGCCATCTCTGGTCATCCTTGCACCTATCTTTGGAGAACGATGAATCCCGTATTTTACAGTTTTATTTCCTCACATATTTTAGAGAGAACCAGCTGCCCCCCGCCCCATCTGAAGAGAATTTTTTTTGCGTTGCTGGAATGCACCAGATCACATAATCTGCATTTGAGATGAATGAAAAGCTATTTCAGGACAAACCTGATGTGTTTCTGTATCCCAAAAGCTTTATGTTCCATGTATGTGAGAGTGTGTACATATGGATACACACACTCACACATATGTATAACACGGCTTCTCATATGATCGTACAGTGTAGTGTTAGGGTAAAACATCGCCTAAAAGTACATTTTCTTCTAAAATAGTGTTGGGCTTTTCAGTAAACATGAATTTCTTTGCTCTCCCAGAGCAGTTTTTGCTTTTCTGATTATAGAATATGAGATCAGAGTAGCAAAGCAGCAATTACCTGGATTTAAATTTGAAATTCTGTATTTGTTGTCTCAATTATAGCTTTATAAGTTCTCTGGGAGTAAGCTATATGATGTTGTGCACTGAAAATTATCCCAGTGTCCTGGCTTTCTGCTTCCTGGATGAGCTTCAGAAAGAGTTCATCACTACCTACAATATGATGAAGACAAATACTGCTGTCAGACCGTACTGTTTCATAGAGTTTGGTAAGGATCTGACTTTTTTCCTTGATTCTCACACTAAGACAAATGAGTATATAAATAAATATGCAGCTTAATGCACACCAAACAAAAATGTCCAAGGCAGTTTATAGCTGTATTTCATGTGGTTTTAGAATCTGATTTAACTCCTGTTAGAGTCAATAAAGAAATACTTCTGTGGGCATTAAATTAGGCTACTAGAGTTTTATCCAAATTTGTTTATAATCTTTCTGTTCATTCCAGTAGGTTTTGGTTTAAGCCCTGTGTGACCAAGTCTGGAGTTCGTCTTCTCGTGGTTAACAATACTAGGAGTTGTTTGACTTCATACCTGTTGAAATACTTAACCTGTAAAGGCATTTAGCTTCATAAATTTCTCAAGTAAAAGATTGCAATTTCGTGTTTGCTCTTAGCTGTGCTGTAATTTTTGTTCAGTACATGAAAGGGAGAGATTTTTATTTGTCCTACGATATAGTGAAGCATTTAATCTTCTGTCATGCAAGCTCCAAATACAACTAATCTCATATATGCCAGATAACAGCTGTTACGGATTCCATTAAGATCTGTCGCTTTAGTACTATATGGTAGGTGGTTATTTTAAATATTCTTATAAAATGCATTAGAGCAAAAAGAACCGCAGTTTTAGAAATACGGGGGAAGATATTCCAGTTGGTTAATTCCTGTCTATAATTCAGTCAGGCAATTTTTAACAATTTCTGTATAACATTGTTGTCTTACTTGTGAAGATTTCTATGAACACTCTCCTTCTTTGTCTGCTAGTTGTTACGTTAGAATGAAGGTCTGTTACAGTCTTTATATCTGTATAATCTTGTATTAATTTTCTCCGCCTAATGTTTTGCAAGCACGTTTTGTACTCAGGTAAGTTTATACTTGAATGCAGGAGGTAATTTTTTCATAAAGATATTTACTAAACTAACAGAAAAGCTGAAATAAGTGCAGTAAGTCCATTGTATTAGCAATGCATTCAGTCTCGTGCAGTGAAAACTCATTAGTTTATTCACAGTTATGAAGTAATCAGATTTCTAGAGCTTAATTTTTTTTTTTTACTGCAGAATGAAATAGCCCATGAAATATTAGTCACGAAGCAGAAATAGTATTAAAAATTCCAAGATGAATACAAGCATTTCAAACAATATGTCTCAATCTGAAGTGTGTAGTACATAAAGCTGCATGGTCTTGGATTATTTAATTAATAAAAGCCCATAAGGATATACTTTTTGTTTTGAATTTTGCACAGATAATTTCATTCAGAGGACCAAACAGAGATATAACAACACTCGTTCTTTGTCAACAAAGATGAATCTCGCTGACATGCAGACAGAAATTAAACTGAGACCACCGTATCAGATTTCCGTGTCAGAACTTGGTTCAGCTAACGGGTTCGCACATTTATCCGTGGGGGAATATAAGGGTACTGGTAAGATATCTGCAGGTGAGTTTCAGGCTTTTGGTTTTGTATCCTTAAATGAGACAGGTGCAGGGTAGTAGAATTAATCTTTGATATTTTGTTCTTTAAAAAAATCTTTTTCACTGTGATGTTCTTAAAGCATACAGCTGCCATGACCTTATGTCACTTTAGCTTAGACATCTGTTTTGTCCTCAGCTCAAAATGCGTATCTTCCTCTTCCCGAGGCACTCAGAGAGAGAAATGGGTCTATTCAATGGACTGCTTTACTGAAGAAAAAAAATTTGCATGAAAATAAGCAAATGAAAATGATTAGTTAATAAGATGATCTTCTTTCTTTTTCTCACCTTTTAAGATTTATGGAAATTTTTATCATTTCTGCCCAGTAAGACCAAGTGATGACATAAGCTAAGAGCATAGTGTGAGGAGTTAGAGCAGCTGGAGGGAGAAGCATCACTTTAGGAAGCGTCTGTGTTGGTAAAGAGCTGTGCTGGCTGAAGCATGTACTCTGAAAGAAGTGCCCTGTGTCTGATGTTAATACTAGCAATTTTGTTTATACTTGCCACATTCATTTAAGTAGTCGTTAATTGTTTTACACTTTATTTTATATATGAGGTAAATACGGAATTGTGTGGTTGAACTGGATTAAAGGTTTGTGCTGTTCAGTGAATGCTCTGAACCGGTTTGAAGCTCGTCTCTAGATGTTTCCCAGCGGGACAGAAAACTGAAAACTCACTGAGTCCTTGCACTAATACGTGGACTCCACACGTGCAGCTGACATCATCTGATTTCAGTCTTCCAAGTTGAGCGAAACAAAATCATAAATAGAACAAAAGGAAGTGTTGATTTTAATTAGTTCGTATCTTCCCCTTTTTTCCAAAGTACCTCTGTAAGGCTAGTTAGCCTGGGCAGACATACTGTTCCCTTTACAGTGCCTGGGTGAAAATGGCAATTGTAAATCTAAATACTTACTACAGTTCTGTAATATAAGGGATCAGCTTAATTTTGTGCCGTTTATATCTGTGAATATATATGAATAGGATCTGTTTGCCAGTGTTTTATCCTGATGACTTTACTTAATCATAAGGATTCCTCTAGAAGATTGAAAACTACTTTCTACTGAAGATGCCTTATTTGTAGTGCTGGGGCCCTTATCCTGAGAACTCTAGGTGCTCTGAGACAGTGTAGAAATAGCTTGCAATCTATGTGTTTGCAGTTTAACAGTATTAGAGAGTGATTCTGGAAAATTAATAAAGGGAAAACTTTAAAGTTGTTTAGAAGAGCCGACTCGTTCGAGCAGCACTGTACATAACCTTTAAAAACAGTCCACACATACAAGTAGTAGATGATTAAAGATATGTAATGCTGTGATCCCATCCTTTTGCTGCTTTTGATGCTTATATCCTTGTTACCTCTTAATGCTCTACTCTGTAATCCTGGCTTGTGGAAGAGGTTATGGTGGCAGAAGTGGCAACTCGTTTACTCTGAAAATTGTCTAGATTCAAACTTTCTGCAATTAGAAAAATAAAAAACAGTAAGCATAAGAGAATTTGGCCTGTGTCAAAATTGGCTGTATTTTTAAAGTTGTCCATGTAGTGGGAGATGAGGTTTTTACCACTTTTCTGAGTAAAAGTGTTGGAAGAGCATATGGGCCTAAATTAAAATGTGTAAGGGCCATTTCCCTTTCTACTGTAAAATAAAATTAAACAGTAATTGACAGATGATCTTCCATTGGTTTTCACCTACCTCTCCACAACTTGTCTTACAGAAGCAGTTCTATTATCCCCTTTTCTTTCCATGTCGACTTTTCGTCTGTTTTTTTTCCCCCCTCTTTCAGTTACTTTTTTCTTCTTCCTCTGAATTCCATAGATCTCTCTGTTCAGTTATCCACTTCCTTCCTTGAATTGCTGTAGAAACTCGCCATCAAAGGGCTGTACATTATGAGAGGTTTGCACTTTGCTCCTTCTTCAGCTCTTCAAGTTTTGGATGCTGTTGAGTCACAGTGTCTTTTTTAGCAAGTCTGCTAATAGTTTTATAATTCTTTACATTCATCGCTTCTCTCCAGCCTTGAAAAGAACTTTCTCTGGATGTTTGCTACCCACTCAGTTGGCTAGACTTCAAAGTTTCTGCTTTACTCTAAGGACAGATTCTCACAGAAAGATACAGTTTGCCTAGCAGATTTTCCTGGATATGCTGTCCTTTTAAAGAATGCGACTTGCTGTAGGTGAATTCGGTATGTTCAGTGCAGTTGGCCGGCATGCAGGGGTGGGGAGTTGGGCTGACACAAATCTCGTTTTGTTACACAGAACAGCAGAATTTGATGTATTAGTTTTGGCTGTGCTGATGAAGGTTAGGATAAGTTTATTATTTTCTGAAATTTTTTTCAATGAAGGAACAGTTGTCAAATCAAAGCTACTTTTTGCCTGATGGGGTGAGTGATTTTTTTTTTTTTCTTTTTACATTTTATTTTTAAATAAATGACCTTACAAGTAGTGCAGTTCTCACATCGTGTAAATTTCCTCAATTTTTATTTAAATGTCAATGTTTTAATTCAGAATTTTGTGCTTTATTTGATCCTTGGCTTGTGTTTAAAGAGTTTTTGATATGGCAATTATCAAATTTCTAAGGTCAAGGTCAGCTCTGCTCTACCCTACCCTGCCTTTTCTGACAGTTCTGCTTCATTCTTCTTGTTTTGCCTTTTTTTTTGTGTGTATTTAAATGGCTCTTGTTGCTTTGATTGTAACACTAAAATTTATTAAGCCCTGGAGAGCTTAATCACATCAGTAGTGATATACAATGTCCTTTAAAGTTTTTTGGTTTGTTTTCATATTTTAATGAGAGAGAGAATTTAGTTAGATTTTATGATCCTTCATAGACTGTCTTGGTTTAGCTGATAAGACTCTTTACTTTTCCGCCCATGGTTCTCAAAGAGGTGTTTTAAATGCAGTTTTAACACATGATGTTTTAAAGTTCCCATGATAAACGGGGGAAAAAGAGATTGCCTGGAGAGCTGTGCATGGAGAGCAGTGAACTAGTTTTAGCCACCAGTTAATGAAATGCAATTACTTTTGGCTAAAACCAGTCAAATACACCTTCAGCTCTTTGCCACTCTCTAGATGAGATTGTTTAAATAAAACAAAACAAAACAAGCAGTTGTGAGTCACTGAAAAAGAATAGTTTGGTATGCAAATAGCATATCTAACCTTAACGGAGTGACTGCTGGTAGTATTCCTCTAATATGCACTACAGTTAGAAAAGCAGGAAGCTCTGAAAGTTAAGCGTGGATTATGTTTTTGTTTAAAAAAAATCCCAACTGATTACACGATTAAATTCAGCACAAATGAGTTAACTGAACTAATTTCGTGTTTTATTTTTAAGTTATCACACACGCATTAATTAGACAGCCCTGTCTGCTTATCAATGTGAAATAGCTTTTGTCATTTTTTTCTTTAGGTTCTGTAACTTCATAAACTGTTTGGAAAGCCTGTTTCCTGGGTCTGTGCAATGCAAACAACCGAGATTGACACCCCTCTCTCTTTTAATGTTACAGTTCATTAACCTCATTGTTCACATCTTTACACTTGGTTGATTTGAACAGAATGATTTAAGTATGGCTCAGTAGTCCTATTGTTTTCCTAGTGTTGCCTAGACTGCTAAGAGGTTTGCATTGTTTTTTTCATATTTGCTTTCTGTTATTAATTATGGAAAGGAACAGTAATGAGGAACATACACAACTGTTATGTACTTGTGACCCTAGATAAGCCTGAAAGAGTGGGTGTACATGGAAAGAAAGTGTGTTTTAATTTTAATGTGTTTTGTAAGAGACTTCTAAGTACTATCTGGAAGGTCTGTGTAAGGTTGTAATATAGATCCTAGCTTAGTTTCAGAACTGTCTTCTTATTTGTGTCTTTGGTAGCACTTACGGGCTATATTTTGTAAGGTAGGGGACTGTAATAGCTTTGCCTCATAGTGTTCCCTTCAGCAAACAAGCTAAATCAGTCTCAATAGCTCTGCTAATGTATTAGTGTTAAAGAAAAGGGAAGGTTGTGTGAGGAGCTCTTAAGTATGTGACATTAGCTGGCTACTAATTGACGAATTTCCCTAGCAAGGGCATCGTTTGCTATTGGTTTCCTGGCGTGTTTTAGCAGCTTTCAGTACCATACTGAATATGCTGAGTTAAAGACTAAATATAAAAAGACAATTATATATGTGAATTGAAGGAAAGTACACTTTTTGTAAACTTTGTGGTGAAATATTTAAACCATTTCTTCTTTTTAGAAAAAAAGATTGACATTTTGTTGTTTGCTTCAGTGATCTCTTCTTGAGCTAGAAGCCACGGAAAAACGAGATTACTATTTTACTAAATTTCTAAAGACATTGCGTTGACCTTTGATATCTTTTTTTGATCTTCTGCTTTGCAGCTCCTCATCAGCGTCTGGAACCTGTGACTCTGCCAGGGATTGTCTCATTTGTACTTAGTCTGTTATGTGGGGCTTTGAATTTAATTCGTGGCTTTCATGCCATAGAAAGTCTTCTCCAGGTATTGTACATGTTTATGAATTTAAGAGTTATGCCTTGTAGCAATCATAGTATCACCTTAGAAGATGCTTGCTGTATGAACTAAGTCTTGATAGTTTAATTTTCAGAAATACTGTTTGTGAGGTCAGACCTCTGTTTATGAAACCTTTATTGTTTGTGATCTGTGCATCCTTCTTGTGTGATGCATCATTCATTGAGGCTGTGAGTTTCGAAAGCAGTAGAAGTGGGTGGCCAACTCCTTCCCTAGGTACCTTGCTAGCAGTGCATGAACATAATGTTCTGTTTTCTAAATTTATACCAGGACAGGAGACGTTTAATTTTAATAGATGTTATTTAAAAACACCTGAGAGAAATTAAGAACAGCTTTGAAAATCCAGCCAATTTTTTGGAAGGGTCCACAAGAGCAGGGATCCTTAAACAAGTTTTGTAAAATTGTTTTTTAGAAACCTTTTTTAGTTTTTCTTTATTTGTTTTTAATAAACCTTCTTAAGTAGGGTGCTTATTTCTCTTTGTGTACTGAGAGCATCAATGTAAGGGAAACTGTCAAGTGAGTTCTTCTAAACGCTCCCCCAAAACAACACCAGCCCCCTCACCAAACAGTTTCTCCAGCAAACATTTTTTTGTTTATGTGAACTCTGCTCTGACCCTCCCAATAGTGTTTCAGTTTGTTTCTATTCCATTTCTTGTGCTAGCTTTATTCCCATTGCCACAATGAAGATAATAGTAGCTAATGACTTCAAGCAATTCAAGTGAACATGCTGGTAGTGCTTGGAAGCACGCACGGAAGGTTCATGTGTGTTACCACAAAAAACCCAAGTTAACATTAAATGAATGGCTCTACTGTTGTGGTGATCCAACTGGAAACTGAAAAGCCCCTGGAGCTATTCTGGAAGAAAACGGGAATCCTCCTGCTTGGCTAACAGATAATCTTTTTATTCAAACTGTATCTGCAGTTTATAGAATCACAGAATGGTTTGGGTTGGAAGGGCCCTTAAAGACCATCCAGTTCCAACCCCCCACCATGGGCAGGGACACCTCCCACCAGACCAGGTTGCTCCAAGCCCCATCCAGCCTGGCCCTGAACGCTGCCAGGGAGGGGGCAGCCACAGCTTCTCTGGGCAACCTGCCCCAGTGCCTCACCACCCTCAATGGTGGTGCAATGGTTATGATACCTAATGGACTTTTTTAGGGCAGTAAGGTAAAGAAGATGACCTGTGTTGCCGTTGTCTTACATAATTAGTGATCTATGTAAAGATTTAATAAAGCAGTAATGTTTGAAGTCTCAGCATCTCCTGAAGACTAATGGATAGATGAACAGGGTTAATTAAAGTGTTACGTGCTAGGTCCTCCTTTTGAGTTGTTTTTGGTTTGTTTTTTAAAAAAATCCAAGAATAAAATAGCGAACATACATCTCTACTTTATCCCTACTCAGATTTTTTTGTGTTGTGCACAAATCTTTCAGTTTATAAATAGGAATGAATTTAAAGTATGCTGTAGTACAAATAGTACTGAACAGATTTCTACCACTTAGCGTAATGTTTTTAGAACTTGTTTTGTTACCTTTCTGCAGCTGAATTTTTAAAAAGGAATGCCAATGTTACGGTAGCCTGTTTAAGTGATGATGGGGCAGCCAATTCGTTTTATTCTATACGTTGTTGCATCTGGAGGTAATAGATGGCAGTGCAGATGGAAGGTATTTTTTCATTTCTGACAAATGAGGCACAATAAAAATCCATTAAAATTTCTCTTAATTTACTTCATTATGGATAAATCCACAAGGTTTAGGGAGAAGTAATGCAAAACATGATTAATGGAACTTCTTCTGAGAAGTCCTTCAAAAGCTCCTCTCTGAGTTAGTGTTTGCTTTATAATCAGTGTTGGTACTTGGGCGTTAGGAAAACTGTGTTACAATCTGTAGCTATGCTCTCCCGAATATGCAGTGGCACGGAGGCAAAGATTTCCATGTGGTTTAGGAGTGTGCTGCATTGTGTAGGTAAGTTTTATGTGCAGACGTAGGAACTTTCTCCTAGGCAACGCTATAGATGGAAGTGCTTCACGCTGAACACGCTCGGAGCAGAAGCAACCTGTGGTTCTGCATGGACCACCTTCTTCTCAAAATTATGTTCGCTTTCGAGGAAGAACATTTCCATGAGTACCCATTGTTTTCCTGGGAAAATTTTTGATTGTTGCAGATGTTTGTTTGAATAATCACTGAGCGTGTAAATGTATTCTGCTCAGCTCTACAGAAACTGTAACAACCTGTTTGAGTAAGTTAGAAGGAATTTTGTGGGGTTTTTTTTAAACACATAGTGGAAAGATGTGTCACTTCAAGTAAATTTTTTCCATCTTTTCCTGCAAGAAAACTTATTCCAGTAATCTCTGATAAATTCATGTTCTTTTGTTTGTTCTCACTGCCGTGAAGGCAGAGCTGCCTGCGTTAGTCTCTCCGTAGGATTTTACCACACTCTAGTGGCCGGTTTGTGTCTTTTTCCTTTTGTCCGTTTCCATTTTGTGAAGCTGGAGGAAGGCACAGTTTTACAAAGTTGATATTAAAGGCAGTTACCAGTGTTTAGACTTGAATTTTCAAAGGCACCGGGAGAACGTAAGTATCTAGTGTTACAGCTGAACTTCCTTTAAGGCTTTTGAAAGTCTCAGCTTTGGATGTCTGTTGTGAATTAATGTTTTGGTCAGATTCCAGATCACGGTGGGTTTTTTCCAGACATATAAGTAAGCAATGACTAGTGCTAACTCTTTTGGTTTAACGTAGTATAGGAATTGTTATAAATCTCTATGTCAGACTATTTTAACACACAATAATTAATAACTTTCTTACTGTAAATACCTGGTATTTCTCTGAAACATTGTAAACATGGCTTTTTGTTTTATTTTCACAGAATGAAGGCGAAGATTTCAGCTATGTTATTGCATTTTTTCTTGGAACAGCAGCCTGTTTGTACCAGGTGTGTTCTTCTGCTTGCATAATTCACTAGAGTTTAGAAACATTACACAGTCATGCATAAATGTCATCATGTTTTCTTAAATGTCACAGATACTTGAATAGGACGATTATAAAAATAGTTTCTGCTCTGTTTTATTTCATTAATCATAAACTGTCATACAGTAGATTGATACAAAGAGCTTCTGTTTGCTGGCATTTTTCTCCAGTTAGTTGATTAAGAGATTTGGTGTACCTTTCTGTCTGGAGCTTACGATTTAAAGTCACAAGCAGTGGAGGTTCTATCACTTCCTTAAAGTAGTAGTTTCGTAGTCAGGTAAACTTAACCATCTCAACAAATGTCTTACTGCTTCTTTCTTTTGGGAAGATTTGCAGTAAAACCAGTAATATCTAGGCACTACACCCCAGGATTTTCCTTACTTTGTAAATTTTTGTGCATCTCCTTCCTTTTCAAGGCTTTCAGACACTTTCCACTATGTTTTTCTTCTCCTGTCTGGTGTTTCATGTTGCATTTCATGTCTGTAGGTTTTCCATTTCTGTATCTGAATTTGACTTTCCTGTATAATTTGTAGCAAGGTATTCTGGTGCCCGTTGGCATTTGTCATTCAGTGATGCTGCTGCTATGTTTAGCTGTGACAATCATGTCTGTCATGCTCAATTGCTGCTGTTATAATTCTTTTGACTTTTAATCTCTTGCACTTGCGGAGTATGCAGTTTCTACTTGTTTCTGTGTGCCAATGTTTAGTACAGTGCCAGATCATAAAATAAAGTAATGTCTCAGGATTTTCCTCTTCTATCAGCCTTTCTATTAGTCAGCCTTTGTCCAGGTTACCTGTAATCTCCATTCTCTTTAATTTACCTCTAGCAAAATGTCACAGTACACCTTGCGTTCTTCACCACTTGTTGACTTTTCATCAGCTTCTGCATTAAGTAATTCTTCAGATTGGTGTTAATTTTCCATGCCAATAATCTGTTCCATATCAGATAAGGTGGAGCTCCTCCGTTATTTTTTTGTGTGTGAAAAATACACATTCTTCCCTCCTCTCCCAAGTTAGAAACGCTGTTCTTTTGAAGTACTCATTTCTGTGCATTGAGACATAAGAACATACGTCTTTTCCCCCAGTGTCTGACTTGAATTGAGCTGTTCTAAAGAATGAAGCCATGCAGCCTGGAACGTAGGCTTTTTCTTGACATTCAAAATATGTCCTTTGAGACTTGTTCCGCGTCCTCTGGTGTCTTTCCTGCAATATGGAATTGGTCAGTTTCGGAACGAAGGGGGCTCTCAGTTCTCTGGCATGTTCTGAAGGTTTTTTGCCACATGTAGGAGTTTGGGAGGTTAAATTCCGGGTGTTGCATGACAGCACATTTCATTGTCAGTCACCCACAAGGCGTCCATAATGCTGTATTGTCTTGTTCAGGTAGTAACAGCATAGCTGTGTGTTTCTCTTTCTGGTTTCCAAGAAAATGTTTGTAACTTAGGTGTGCAGGCAAAAAACGGGGCTTAGATGGAATATGATGTTTTAGGCTTGCTGACGTGGCTAGTGTTCCTCCATGGTTTCTAACCTCTTCTGAAGAAAATGTACAAAAGTAACAACTGTCTCAGTTGTACCCAAAGTGCAAAGCGTCAGGAGCTGAGCCTTTGGTCATTTCTTAACATTTATTAAAAATAAAAATATCAGAATCGCATAGAGGAGCCTTCTACATAAAAGCATGCTCAGTAATTGCCGTGCTAACACTTCCCCTTAACAGAAGAATTTTATAATAGCACTTCTAGTAGATGTTAAAACCACAGTGTTTTGGCCCTTTGATTGGTGCTGTGTTTTGTGAGTGGCAAATTTTCTAGCATCTCAAAGCTAGACTAATGAAAAGCTAAGCCTCAGAACTCATTGAAAACAAATCTTCAGTAAAATTCAGTCATTCAACATCATATTGCAGTAACATTTTTAAACTTCTCTAGCATTTTTGGTTTTTAAGCCCATCATATTTATTAATCATTTTGATGAAGCATATCCTGACTCTTATTTTAATCTTGGAAGCAGTTACACTTCTTCATATGTTGTCAGTGGAGGCGATGACGCTAGGAAATTACCTGAATTCTTATTGCTGAGATACTAGTACCAACTAATTGCTCTTTTAGCTGTGATTTATAAAACTGTCAGCACAAGTAGGTTGCATTTGCTCTGCTCAAAATGGCCAAGCAAGTTCAGAGGAATTCCATCTGAAACACACCGGTTACTTATCTCCAGTTTTACTTTGCTTTGGAGGAAGACCCTACAGATCTTACTGGTACTGTCAGTGCTCACATCTCTGAAGATATTTAGATATCCAGAAATTACAAGTAGCGTTGTTAACCTCAGCCACACTTACACGGGAAATGCATGCTTTATGAGAAGGTGGTTGAGTTTCAAATAGAATGTAAAGCAGCCTCAATAAACTGCGCTGTTTGGTTGCAAATGTACAATGCTTTGGAGCTTTTTTGAGGGACATAAAAAATGAAAAAAAATTAAGTAGAATTTCTCTGGCTGATTAAATGTGGCAAATGCCCAAGAAGAACAGAAATGACACTTTGATGATGGATGCTGTTAAAAAATTTGTGTGAGCGTGGTTATATATCCACTGGGAACAGATTTGGAATGCAAAGTAAGCCCAAGTGATGTTGTTATCTACCTTGAAGCACAGCAAGAATTTTCTTCAACAAACAGAAAGGTCTAAAATCCAGAGCGGGGCGGGGGGGCAAACAGGTTTTTGGTAGAAGTCAAGGAAGTAGTTTGAACAGTAGCAGAAGTAAAAATAATGTTTATGTAAAAGCTATGTCCTTTTAGAGATGAAAACTGAGGTGAGAGACTTGAACAGATTTCCAGTTGCAGTAGGAAGAAGGCATAGTAGGGAACCGTGGGCAGTCCTGACATCGTGTTACACCACAGCCTGCAGCAACCAGCCCTTAAAACGTGGTACAGTTACAGCAGAGTTGTGTATCTCTCTCCAAATGTGATCCCTCCTGCACCAGCTGAAGAAGGGCGGTGGGTATTTGTGGACCTCTCTGCATCTACCTGTTAATCCTCTGCAGTGACCCGAGCAGGACACTGGGTCGGTACCTGGGGATTGTGCTGTGCTGAGTGTTCCCAGCTGCAGGGCCCTGGGATTTTCCCTGTCCTTCCCATTGCTTTGCCTGAAGAAGACTTAACGCTGGCTCTTGTTCCTTCTCCCTTACCTGGGTGGAACAGAGTGTGTGTTGACCAGAGATTGCCAGGAGCATCCACTTTCCTTTGTCATGGGCCACTCATTACTGCAGGTTGTAATCAATTATTATGAGAGAATTGTTCTCAAAGAGGGTTTAATGGAAGCAAATGTAGCCTTGTATTGATGTCAGGTACTTTTCACCCTTCCACGATGGCTAAATTCATACTGTTGTTACATGTTTGACTTAGACTTCTACTTGGTTTGGGTTTATAATTTCTCAATGACCAAATAGTGTTTCTTCAGTGGAAGTTATTTTCCATGCAGTAATCAGATTTCTTTTTTATTTCCCAACAGTGTTACCTGTTTGTATACTACACGGGCTGGAGGAATGCCAAATCCTTCCTGACTTTTGGGTTAATTTGCCTGTGTAACATGTATCTGTATGAACTGCGCAACCTGTGGCAGCTCTTCTTTCATGTGACTGTGGGAGCATTTTCTACCTTACAAATTCGACTGCGACAACCACAGGGAAAGTCCCCTGATTACAATGTCTGACAAGGCCTGGAACATGTAGAGGCAGTCTTGTTCCAACAGTTATTTACTCTCAGGAATGTAAAGCTGTTCTCCAAAAGAAGAAGCTGTCTGGATGGGGCTTTTTTTTTTTTTTTTTTTTCTTTTTTTTTAATAAAGCAATGTAAGATGTCTGTGGGCATTTTTCACTTGATGGTTAAACTCTGGTTTTTGTTTGTTTTTTTTTTTTTTTTTTTTTTTTAAAGAAGGACACAAAAGAATATGGGACTAGAGGAGGAAAATGGGTCATATCCATGCAGTGAAATGTAGGTAGGGACACCGAGTTTGGGCAATTTGACTGGTGGCATAAAAAAAGCTTCATTCAAAAGTATGTTAATGGTATGAATGTGTAGATGATGTGCTCTGCATATCATGCAAGCTCTTCACTTCCAAAATGCGTTTTGCCTTTGTGAGGCAGTAGGGGATAGGCTAAATAAATAATAATGCTATTGCGTATTAGCAAACTAGATTTGGAATATGTAAGATAGTAAATTTTGGAATGTTTTGTTTCACATTGACATATATGTGTATGTGTTCTGAATTAAAATGTGACCTGGAAGCTCTGTTTCTGGGTATCAGCTTTATGGCACCTGTGGCCTGACCTGTCCAGTGCTATAAATACTTTAACATTTTTCATTTATGATTTCCTTTTAATTATCCTTTGGAAGTGATCTATGTGGACCGGGTTTCTTTTTAGTAATTACTCGAAAAGCTCTGCCACTTAACTCAGGATTTTGTCATGCTTCCTGTGTTTGAACTCTGGAAAGGTTGAAAGGAAATGCATTGATGAGTCAATGGAGTGGCCGGTACTCATTGGACTATTGTTCTTCTTTTTATATACTTTTAGAAATGGGTGAACAGTTAGCTCAAACCCGAGATAAACAGCTGGTGACAGGAAAATAATAAATCAGTCTGATTAGCTTAAACAAGAAAAGACCAGGGATTTTGTTTATTCTTCTGGCTTTCTGGGTTGGGTGTGTGTTTAGCTGGGGTAGAACCTCCTTGATTTAGACTTGAGTTTGAGAGAACCGTTGTGTGCTCCTGAAGTTGGTGAATCACCTAGCAAACCCCAAACACTTAGAATAGCAACCAAGGGAAGCAAGCTTTAAAGGCAGGGAGATTGCCATGCTGCTTGTGGTACTGGATTTGGGAAGTGGCAGAGTTTCGCTGTGCTATGAGGTGTCGCTCCAGGCAAATTTCTTTGGGCACTTCACACCAAAATGTTACGTGTTTCGGGAAGTTATTTAGTGTTAGATTATGACCAAGAAGAAAGGAGCTTTGTGTTTTCTTTTCTTTTTAAATAGGTGGTATTAGTTAAGAAAATCATGCATCATACAACCAAGAATTAGAGGATGAAATTGTAATCCAAAGTGAACAGGAGCAATATAAATCTCAGGCTGACATCTGAGATGGAGACCTTGAAGATACTTTGGTGCGCAGCCTCGGAGATTGATGCTGGAGGTGATGTGCTCTGTCATGAATTCTCTTCCCTCCCCACTTTGAGATGGGGAAGAAGAATGCATTCATGGACCTGGTCTGCTTTTGTTCTGGGAATCCAGAAGGTGGGGAAAAGATTAAGATGAGGACGGGATTGAAGCATACTAGAATTTTAGGAAATGTTTATACTACAGATACTTTAAAAATCCAGAAGAACAGCAAAACCGCTTTGTTTAGCACTGAGAAGTTTGCTGGTACTAGCAGTCAGTGCACCCTTCTGAGCTCTGGACACCAGAGAAGGTGAAAAGCAGTCCTTTACTATTTTAAGTCAATGACTGAAAAATATAGCTGTTCATGTTTTAACTATAAAAACAGGTTTTATCTTGCTTGTAAAGTCTAGAAGAGTCCTTATACCTATCTTTTCACTGCACCTCCGTTATGGGAAGCTGTTGTGAATGCCTGAAGTCCTGCTTAGTTTTTAACTCGGGCTGTCGTGCACATGAAGAATTTTCTGTTGCGTCATTTCTTCAGTTTACATGTTGGCAGAGGGTCTTGTTTTCTCTGAGACACCTTCCCTTCCTGCTGCTCCTAAAGATGCGTTTTTAAGGAATGAAAACTTCCTTTGTCACAGCAGCTGGAGCCTTTATTCCATTCCAGTTATGCTGGCATTAAACTAATTGCTGATTAGCAGGTGTAATGAACAAATGCAACTGTTGGTGTAATAGAAGACAGTTGGGGTTTTGTTTGCTTGTTTCTACGGCACTGATAAAAATCCCATTTCACAATGAAAAGTTAATGAGCATGACAGTTCTTCATTACCTGATATTACTAGGTGCTAAAAACATGGCTTTTGAAGGTATCACTTCGACTATGATATTAGAACTTGCTGAAATTTTGTGTGAGATGAGAAACAAGATATACCAGGCCAAGTTGGACGTGAAAATTTACTGACAATTCCCAGGATTTCCCACTTGCTTATACAAACTGAGTATTCAGCAAACTACTAGGTGCTTCCCTGCTGATTTTACCAGATACTTGGGTTATTAGACTTATTAATATGAACTTAGAAAGATGACTACTCGCTAGAACAACATGGGTTATTTTAGTTTGAATTGCCCGAGGCCATTCATAGTCGCTTGATTTTTCTGTGGGATTTAGTAGAAGCAGAGCCCACTTCATGCTGTATTTATAAAGTAAGCCCTCTTTAAGGTTGGAAGGAGTCCATCCAACACCCACAATACCGTATTTTTCTTTTTGAATAAGGTATCACTGTTTCCATTCACTTTCAGGAGGGGATGGCCAAAAGTTTGACTGGCTTCCACATGATACATTTAATGCTGTTTGAGGTTTGATTACTGCAGAGTCCCCTGTTTGAACTTCTAGAGATTTAATCACATTCTTCATTGTGTATTTTTCTTTAATGTCTGAGGTTTTTCATGGTGGTCTACTCTCCTGTATGCAATGTCTGGGCCATTAGCTGGGGATAAGAACCTGTCTCACTTGCGATTCGGCAGATTTTGCTAGGAAATAACTTTTCAGATGCTGGAAAATGTGTAGACCCCTTCTTTCACGCTGCTTCGTGGAAAGCTGACACACACGTGTATAAGATATATAAAAATACATCGAGAGAGAGAGAGGTGTAGAAAAGAATGCAGCCTTCTACACGGGAATGTATGTATGTATGTATGTACGTGTTACTTGGATTGATTTTTAGCTCTGCCAAAGCTAGCGGAGGTGATGATGGAAAGCGGTTTCCTTTGCAGACATCGTGATTACCTAACATTCACTGTGGATTCTTTAATATATTGATGGTCTTTTTATCAAAGGACTGAGGAACATCTGTGCAGGGATATTACCTTTCAGCCTCCTGCCTTTCACTCCCCATTTCCACTGCAAGTACTATGGTATGATTGGTTTTCACTTTCATGGTTGGTATTGAAAAAGACGCCAATTAACATTTGCAGACACAAAACACGTGCCATTTTGAATCAGCTTTTTGTCAGAATAAATAGCATTCTAGGTATGGGTTATGGCTCGCAAAAGTGCTTGCTTTCTGGATGGTGCTAGTGTAAAGGGATGTAATACTGGAGGGGGGTTTCCCTCACTGGGGGTAATTGATGAGAAGGGTAGCAGTACGGGGTCTGCTTCAGCGGCAGTCGCAGCCCTGGGTTGACAAGAGTCCAGCTGATCTCAACAGGAGTCTGAGGAACCCTGGAGCAGCCAGCTGCGTGTGCAGTTCTAGTCATAGCTGGTCAGATATCCCAGGTACTGCTTATTTTGGTAAGGCCAAATGGTCTCACAGTGTCTGTGCTTCTTTTACTTAACTAAATTGTGGTTCTTCAGTTTTGATGATCAAATTCTTTGCTAATGAACTTTATGGAGCAGTTTTGTCAGTTGGTACATCCCCATTTGCTATCCTGACTTTACAGAGCTATGCAAAAGTTGTTCAGACCTCTTAAAGCATTTATGGAGTCTGTTTTCCTAGATAATGGTTTTTTCTTCCTCAGAGGCAAAGCCTCCTGAGACAGATAGATGACAAGTACGTGTTCAGAAGGCTTAAGGTACAGTTTAAGTGGGGCTGCACCAGCACTGTGTGCGTACTTGGGTCTGGTATGGCCTGCAAAGCTCTGACCTGGGCGTCCAGCTCAGCCTGCACTAGGAACATGCGAGTGACACTGTAGGATTAGCCCGCTAACCTGTGTACTGAGCAGCGCTTCAGAACATGCCCCAGTTGTCACCATGCGAAGCTTGAAATCAGGTGAGAATGTGCTCCATGTCTTGTACCGAAGCTGCTGGGGCAATGCTGTGAGAGGGCAAGCGAGAGGGACATTATCAGCTCCTGTGCTCGCCTGGTCGGGGCGTTGTGGTGCCTGCTTTCAACGTGAAATGTGACATTAAATAATTCCAGAGGCAGCTCTAATCTGTCGTCTTTTCAGGACACAAACTGCATCTCTAGTGCTACAGGGAACTTGAGGTTGCTAGCAGGTGGTGTGTAGCACCACGATGGCACTCTGCGGCTCTCTTCCTTCGGCGTTCTCTCCCTGTCCCCCAGGCGTGGCTATGCCGGGACGCTGTGCTGTGCTCCTTGCCGAGGAGGAGAAGTAGGATGTCCGTTAGCCTGTATTTCGTCTCAGACTGAGTGGAAACAGTCACTTGAAGGACAGGAGAGCACCAAGAGTACCTGAGCAGTGAGAGCAGGAGATTCTTGGCTCTTGCCCCTCAGTAAAGGAAGGAATTGAAGCCATTGTCTTGATGGCACGGCGGGGTCGCTGTTAACGTCTTTGTCCTGGCTTTGGTGGGACTCAAGGTTCACGGGGCCAGATTTGGCCGCCACAGAACAGGAGTTTCATGGCTCCTGTTGGAACTTGGGCCGCACCATGCAATTAGGTGGGCAGGCCTCCTCTGGAGCCGTTCAAGGGCACCCCTGCAGTGAGGAGAAGCCGCAGGGTAGGGCCTTGTGTTGCACCATGGACTGCTGTGCTGCCGGGGGGGGGTGGTGGTGGGGGTGGGTAGGATGATGACAGCCACCGCCTGGGGTGATTAATTTTGCTTCTCTGTACGGTGCCTTTAGGTTGTGACCTGCTCTCCCCTCCACCCAGGATGGAAGGGGCTTTTGTGTCTCTTTGGCCTGACCCCTGGGGCTGCTCAGCAGCAGTGGCAGCAGCGCCTGGCTGAGGCCACACAAGTCTCTTCCCAGTAGATGGCAACTGTTACTTCTGTCCGAAATGCTGTGTTTAAAGAAAAGGTCCTCACAGGGGAAACTCGCTCTCTGTAGATGTTCTCCTGGGGAGGTTTTTCTTCCAATGGCAGGTGCTGGAGTGCATCCCTGCCTCTGGGCTTGCCAGGGCCGGGCTCTCGCCCTGCCGCACCGCCGCTGTAATCCCCCCACCTAGGGCCCGCTGCCTGCCCACCCACCCTGCTCCGTACGCACCGGCCTTCGGCGGGGACAGGGCTGGCCCCGCCAGCTTGGCCTCGTTGCCAGCACTGCCAGCGAAGCACTGGGGCAGAGCAGGACGGCGTGGACCGGGAGGTGCCCGGGGACAGAAATTGAGAAACGTAACCCTCCTTTTCACAGTAAGCTGCCTTGCTGCCAGATGGCAGGAAAATGTTGCTGCTGCTGTTCCTCATCCTGCCTGAAAGTCCGGCTTCTGAGGCC
This sequence comes from Leptosomus discolor, assembly GCF_034619465.1. Classification (NCBI taxonomy): domain Eukaryota; kingdom Metazoa; phylum Chordata; class Aves; order Leptosomiformes; family Leptosomidae; genus Leptosomus; species Leptosomus discolor. Next base: position 12,593,852 of record NC_141395.1, on the reverse strand, counting down.
GGGCCCAGGTGCTTCTGGCTCCTTCAACTGAAAAGCCTGGGACAGAGAGGGTGGAGAGAATGGAAATTGAGTTTTTCAGCTTAAAACAGCTGAACAGCCGTTTTTCAGGCTGCACCCCAAGCTATCTCTCCCTGCCAGACCCCAAACTTCAAACTAGAAGTGATGGTGCCCTGAGGAGCAGTTGGGAAGGTTAACAGAATGAAAATCTTTGCCTCTGGGCATAGTTAGTGTCCGTGTATGTTGTGTAACACACAGATAGCACTGGGATACAGGCAGGACACGTGTAAGGAGTTTGGTGTGTCCCAAATGTATCGCCTTATTATGTGCGAGCAGATTCTTGCCATAGTCAGCTTGGTGTTGGGGACAAGTGGCTAAACACCTTCAAAACTAATGAAAATGCTTTCTGGATGTGAAAAAGGTGCATTTAGGGAAAATAGTTCAGCCAGTCAGTGTGCAGAGCAATTTAAATAAGAGGGCACAGCACTGGAGGCTACTGGCTTCCCTCCCCTGGGGAGTGACCTTCTCCAGATAGTTTCAAAAATTGCTTACCTCAGATAATGCCCTAAAATGCTATTTGTATGACTATGTAGGATAATATATGAAGTATTAAATAGTTCTTCACCATCTTTCTTAAAGACTGATACTTTAGGTACTTCATGGCTTTCTGTTAATGCAGCTATGTTCTCGGTACACTTGTAAAATCCCTCCTAACAACAGATTATGAGTCATTCGGTTGTTAGTTGCCTGTGTAATGTCTCCTCAACTAAAAAAAGTCAGTTGAAAGCTGCAGCTTTTTGTTTCTCAGTTATACTTCAGGCTTCTGTTCATTGGTACAGTTACGTGTAGCATTTACTTTTACCTGTAAAGACTGAAAGTGTGCATTGGTAAGCACTGCTGCCTCCTTCCAGGTGTCCTTGAGAGGACAAGTACCGAGGTACCTGGGGAAGCCTTTGGCAAAGGTGATGTACTTTTTAAAAGACACAGCATTTTTTTAAAAAAATAGGACACCCCCCCACCCCAATTTAAGCCCTTCAGTTACACCAACATATTTAACCACAACAGGGCTTTGTCAGCTACCCTGAGACTAATGTCTCAAGGCAAGTGGGTGCACCAGAGGGCCCCGGGGGATGTTCGCCACGCAACCACCCCCCCGGGGCTCCGTAACTGGGTATGGCGTAGTACCAGCGCGGTCTGGACGGCCATCCATCAGGGCCAGTCGAGAACTGGATGTTTCTATTTGTAGATGCAGTATCTCCTACACAACTTAGGTCTGAGCTCTTCACTAGCCAGCTGCAGCTAAAATAATACAGAGACACTTTACCAGTGAAACAGTGTTTAATATAGTTAAATTACTTAAATAGATTTCAATTTCCATGGGAAATCATAACTGTATCCATTTTTGCAAGATCCAGAGTAAAGAGTGTGTGAATACCCCTTGAAATGATCATGACACACTGTCAACAATCACAGCTAGAGATACTGGGGACTTGAAATTTCATTGACAACACAACTTCATAAGATGAATCAAAGGTTAAGAAGACTGCAGACTTTCGTAAAGCAGAAAGCAAACCCAAAACCGAGTGTATAGCATGAAGGTAATGAAACTCAGTGAGGGGTAAAAGGGGTGGAAGGTGGAAGGGGGAGAGAAAGGAATAACAGCGTGATGCAACTTAAGTATTTTGCAAACGAGGAAAGATGTAAAGGAGCAAAAGTATAGTACAAGGGCAGACTTGGCAGTTTTACAGAAGTCAATATACTATACTTTTCAGAGATGTTTCCTAGTGGAAGGGAGAAGGAAAAGGGCAATGCCATTTAAGCTCATGTTTAAATGGCTTAATGCTCGGGTTATGCTTAGCAATACAGCAAATTAACAGGCCCATGGATTATCATTTATTCTCGTTGTTGAGTAGGAAAAAAAAATAAATCACCACCACCATAGTGCAATCATTAAGCTGTTAGTACTACAATAATTCTGCCCTGAGAAGAGTGGAAAAGAACTTTATTAAATGTCAAAAGATTGGAGTCATTTTTAGTGCTAGCCAAATTCAATATCAAAACTCTCCCCTCATAGAGTATAAAAAATATAGCTTTTTTTAAAAATTATTTTCTTTTTTTTAATAAAATATCAAGGGATTTTTCTTTAATAGTTAAAAAAGGTACATAAATGATAACAGTGAACTATTCATAAACCCCCACTAGTGATAAAGATGTCCAACACAATATCAATGGCACTGTATTTTAAGGTTGACCACCTCATATACACACTTGCCACCATAACCTTTTTTGAAGATCACCTAATTCCTGAAAATTGAAAACCTGTGCCTACACGTGAAAGTCAGCTTGCTGCTGCAGTACATACCTCCTTGTGAGGTCAAATGGCAGTTACAGTATCAGACAACTCTCATATCAGCAGGATTCTATTAAGACCGTCTATGAAAAATTATTCTTTTAAAAGAAAAGTTCAAATGAGCTTATTTTTTCTCTTCTTATAAGAGCCCCTCTTAGCGTTAGTTAGAAGATATGCTTAGAGCCTTTTTTGACATATTTGACTGATACCGTCTCAGTAGCTAAAGCTCAAAGGTCCTGTTTCCATTTGTTAAGACGCCACCCTCCGCTTGAATGCTGCATGGAACAACTGTGTGACTACCGCGTTTTGTCTTTTCCTCTTCTTTGGGGTTGTCGATTTTTCTGGATTTTCATTTTAATATGCATATGATTCAGTCTGGAAACTCACCTGTTTGTTGTTGGTTGATTGTATAGTGATAATCTGAAAACTGCCAAGTCTGTGTTCAGAGTATTATGCACAAAAAAAATCACACAAAAGTCTACAGGTTATATACACCTCCCACCACACCTTGGTGTGGACAGCCTGCCTTCTAATTTATATATAATTTACAAAATATAGGATTTGGTATATCTGTTAGATCTCCATGTTTTCAATATTACAAAATAAAAAGTACAAAAAAACCCACAACAAATTTCAGGGGAGTTCCCCCCACAAAGTGTCTCTTGTTTACATCTAGTCTTTCCCATGTAAACTGATATATACCAAAGAAGAGCACAGAAGACTGTTTAATAAATATGGTTGTAGAGCCATCTTTCTTTATCGCGATCTTCCCCTCCGTCCGATGTGCCAGCCCCACTCAGAAGAGCAGTCATTTAGCCATGTAGAAGGAGGGAAAAGAGGGAGCCAGGGCTATAATGTCTTTTCACACTAAAACATTACTGATGCCCTTCTAAAAGGCCTTTTTGTGTGCTGCAACAGTGGGTGTCAATTTTGAAAGCCCATTCAAAACAGCTAATAAAAGCACAGTGGTACACTTCAAATAGCTGGCAGTATGGGATGGAAACATTATGGGAGTGCAAATCCATTCCAAAATAATGCTTTGTAGTGAATCATACATTCCTTCAACCAAGTAAATGTTGTGTTGCATCAATAAATACTTAAATAGCTTCTTCTATCATCCTGTGGTAGCAGCCTTTTTTAAAAATTCCGAATTCATGTCTTATCTGTGAACTCTGTAGTACACATCTTTGGTCGACTTCTAGCACTCAGCCAGGAACAGCTCCAAGGTGGTTTCTTTCGATTGCCTTTCATGATGGGTGGCCAAAGAGTTTGCCAATACCAGCTCTAGAGTCACGGTGTGAAATTTCAACTGCGCTGCCTTTTCAGCTTCTCTGCCAACGCGATTCTTCTGCGATTCACAATCTCGTGTAATGCAAATTCCATCTTTGAGTGACGCTGCAGTCGGTGCTAACTAATTGGAGGCCCTTCATTTAGAAAGTAGGTGGTCATTTCTCCTTTGCCTTTGACCTTAATGACCCCTCGATATTCCAGCTGATAGTTGTTGGCTGCTAGAACCTGGTACATGTCCGTGGTTACCTGCAGAATAAACAAGAGTACGCAGATGCTTGTCATCCCTTCCACACAGACTTTTCATTTGCTTTTGTAGTAATCCATGGACAAAATTAAAGTAGAATCAACTTTTTTGTTTCTAAGTCAGTTGACTTTTCCATATCAATCACTAATTAAAAGGTTGGCACAAGCTGTGGAGCAAACACAACCTTTAGAAACTGAGAAACTCCAGAAGTCACACACAGTACACCACTGGGGGAGGAGCACAGTTTTCAAGGAGGTCACAGGATAAAAAGAAACAAACGAGTCACATTTTTTAAAAAAAATGTAACTGGCATTTCAGTCTACTCAGATGCATTAATTGTATCACTGGAGTGGTAGTAGGCAAACAGGTTAGACACATTTAAAAAGTCCTCAGAAATTACTCAGAAATTACACAGTGGATGTACAACTTAGAAGGAGTCATTCAGGGGGTTGTTTTTGTGAAAGAGAAGGTAATGGGCAACGAGAACGACCAAACTAATGGAATCATCTAGCCAGCATCCAAATTCTCTCTGCAGATGCCATTCAAAAATAATCACTTGTGCTGCAGAATAGCAGAAGTTCAAAGACTAGATTTCCTGAGCTATTTATTTATGACAATGTATTTTCTCACCCTTTTTCAGGTGGCTTTAAATATTTACATTTCTGGCTTCCTATTGCTGTAACATTGCTGTGCCGATTTGCTTAACTAGGATGAAAATTGTTTATGGACCATCTTGTAGGAGAGTTTAAAGGGTGTTGGATAAATATTGATCAGTTAACTGACAGCTTAATTGGAAAGAAACAGCATGGCTTCCCCTCTTGGGTTTTACATTAGTTACTCTAACTATTTTTATATCCCTTCAGTACTTTCCCAAGGAATGACAGTCTGTTACTGTGGACATTGGCTCAGCAAAAGCAGGACAGTGGAACTAAATCACTGCAAAGGTCACTGTCTGAAGGCCAAGGAGATGTTTGATTACAAGAAAGCTTCCATTAACCCCTAAAACTGTCCTCTTTCTCTAGTTGTAAGTCCCCATCCTGCTGATGCCTGCATCCTTGCTAGCCTCACAACACATATGGCATTATGGACAGAGAAGTGAGTTACAGAAATACATGTCTGAATCAAGCCCTTTGAAAATAAAACAACCCAAGGTTGCACAAGGCCGAACAGCAAAGCTGGCAGCACAGCAGGATGTGCTCCTAGTGCCAATGAGGCATGTGACGGGGGAAACTCAGGTCGACGCTTCCACCCAGAACCAAACTGCAACTTTTTGACCAAAGGTTGCAAAGTTGGTCAAGATTAAAAGGCAAAACTTGATGGTACCACTAGCATTCCCCAGTTGGCATTTCTTTCAGTACCGTATAAGTAAATATATGGCATAAAGGAATAAAAGGAAACTAGAATTCCAATTGTAATTAAGTTTTGAAACCTGTAAGTGACACAGGGCTGGCCATGTAAGTTTTCCAGTGAATTCTTACCTGAATCCTGTCAGGCACACCTGTACTGTCCATTCGGCTGGCTACATTCACCGTATTGCCCCATATGTCATACTGGGGTTTGCGTGCTCCTATCACCCCAGCTACAACAGGACCAATATTGAGGCCTGGAAGGAGAGAAGAAATCCCACAATGCTCAGATCCATCACGTGTGAACCACATGAAGCTTTAGGCAAGTTACTTTTCAGACAATAAAAAACACCCTGAGGCTCATTGGTTCTAGCTGTGCTTTACCCTGACATGTTAAGCTACAGACAAACTGTGGGGAAAGAAAACGGTTAAAGAAAAGTTGGCTTCTTTGATCCATTATGCCTGTCTGACTGGCAGCATGGGCTGGATCTGCTCAATCCAGAACTACTTTCCAGTACCAGACAACAGGGTAAGGTTTATTTGCCATCCAGCTGCCAAGCAAACTGCTCACTTGGAAGTCAGCACACAGCTGCTCCAACAGTGAGCGCCTGCGAGGCAGCAGCCCGGCAGCCTTCCAGAAGAGCCACCACACTTCATCCTCACATTTCTTCTCCTTCTCCTTTTCGATCTCTTTTTATTCCATGATTTGAAAGACAATTTAATGTCCAAGAATGGCACAGCTGGAGACCGCCGGGGGTGTGCACAGGGAGCCCATCACAGGCAAAATGAGCCCAAGCTCAACCACCATGTGAGACCGTGAAGCTCTGGTAAGAGCTTCTCCGTGCCAAGGTTGGTTGCCCAACTGCTAATTCTCCAGGGAGACTCAGTAATAATGCTGCTACTCTAACAAAACCGCTCTGATGTTTCAGACAGGCCAAAGTGGTCACCAGGCACAAGACAATTAACATCACTAAGCTAAGGTAACACCTATGTGCAGCTAAGATAACCTACAGGCTTTACTCCCCATAAAATCTCCCGCTCAGAATGACCACTACCTGTACTTAATCCTGTAAACACAGTGACATTACCTATCTTCATCTGGAAGTTGTTGAATGAATGTTCATTGATGTATTTCATTTGGTCCATTAACCTCATGGCAAAATCAGCCAGAGCTTTGATATGCGTCTTCCCTTCCTTGTCGTAAGTGGAATCATTGAGGCCTGATGCAGCCATATATGTACTGCCAATGGTCTTGATCTTCTCCAGCTGCCGAAATTGGTCCTCACTTATTATCTGTTTCACACGAGCAAAAGAAGTGAATAAACCTTGACAAACACATACATGCTCATAATGTCCTTGCCCTGTGTCCTCTCTTGGTACAAGCACTACAAAGTAGTGGACAGAGCCTCCACTACTCAAAGAAGAAAGGGGTTTAGAAATTCAGAGGAGCGACATGGGAATAGAGGGGATTTTAATGTGAAAAGAATTAAAGACTTCTAGAGAAAGGAGAAATGACCCATGGCACAAGGATTCAATAAGCCACCTTCCTGCAGGGGCTCCGCAAAGCCCACCTAAACTCATTGATTTGCTTCACTCTGTCCACCCAGGTTTTCTGCGACTTACTTACTTCATCAAAATCGGCAATGATCTCGTTGAGCAGTCTCAGACACTCCACCCCTTCATTGTTGGCCTCCAGCTCCACGTAAAACTCTGAGAAGTTGCTTATGGAGGCGAACATGACAGCCACGCACTCGCAGGACTGGTAGTACAGTTCATCATTTCGCCGCTCCTGAGCCAAGAAATGGGCTGCCACGTCCTTTGGCAAAATGTTGTGAAGGAGGCGTCTGTTATAGGCCTGCAGCTCCTCCATTTCTTCCTTCTCTTCAGTCGCCTAGTTTGGGAGGGAGAGACAGTGATGTGCTTACTCTTTTGGTAACTGCTCTGGGGAGGGAAAAAAAGGCTAAAAATTAACTTGGAGGGAGGACAGAAACAGAAGAAAGGGGGAAACTGCAAAGGAGGGCAGAACCGGAGTGATGCAGAAACTTGTGTTTTGCAGTGGAAGATGGTCTGTCTCTTTGTGTGCACACATGTATGTAAAAGCAGGCACAGAATAACACCAAAATCCAATGTTATATTTCTGGGCCCTGAATTGGGTAATCTGTACAAGGTCTGTTTCTTTTGGGGAACTCCACTGCCATCCTGCCATCCACGAAAACGTACATTTGGCTTGCCCAGTCAAGCACAACAGGTTTCAGGAGGACAAAGACAGCTCATCATTGCTGAAGTCTGACTGCATGAGTGCCATTGAATTATAACCCTCTCCCTGCACCCCCAAATGCTCATGTAGCTAAATAAAAGGACCTTCCTTTCCCACGGGGTTTGCTGAGGTGCAGTGGTGGTCATGAAGTACAGTTACCATGGAGCCCATGACACAGGCCAGTCCAACACTCTGGAGAGGACTTTTCACCAGCCTGTAAAGCCCGTGTCTCCCATGGTAGTGGGGGTATGTCCGGGCAAAGGGAAACATGAGGAGGATGGGTTGTCTTGTGTGTGTGCTAGTGGGTGTGGATTTGTGTTTAATGTTCAGATGGAACTGGAGCTTCAGGAAGAACGTACCCAGAATGTACCTAGGACACCTAGGATGCACCTAGGACCAGGTGACTAAAATAAAACAAGCTTTTAGAGTTCACTAGATTAATCAGACTTCAGAACCAGGTTTGATTTCTCTTTGCAGACTTGCACAGTACCAGCATTACCTCAATTCATTACTTCTGGTCTGTGTGTACAGGTACAGAGGTGTGTGTGCTGATCACCTCTGTCTTCCCCTTTACCTGATGGCAGCGGGACTTTCCCCCTTTGTTTTACTTTTTGCCCTTTTGAATATTTCTGAGCAAAGGAAGAAACGGGGTCAGGCAAGGACTGGGGAAGAGGCAGCTGAGACAGGGGTCGCATGGAGCGGTTCGGCTTACGGGAGCCCCAAAGAGCTGCCCTGTGTACAGCACCCTCTGCTTCAACAGAGGCACCAGGCAAACCATGCAGCCTTTCGAAATGGGTCTTCTTCAGAACTTTTTCTCCAATGACATTCGTCATTGCTGGAGAGATGGAGCCAGAAAAGGAAAGACTTCCCTGGCACATTTGGGCCTTGGCGTGGATGAACGCAGCTCAGCCATACCCTCCAGCCCTCACTTTGCGAAGGGATAACTTCCCCACATCCCTTAAGTACATGTTGGTAAAGGCACAAGCAATACTTGCAAAGCACTTATGACTTTGCTGGTGGATGCTGGTGTCTGAAACAGGACATTTGAACCTGGAAATGAAGTTAAGGAAGGACCCTTTAGAAGGTGATATGTCTGGACAGAACAAGAAAAACACTTGGCTCTGCATGGGGAAACAACTGCTTCGGCCAGCTGAGCCCAGACCTGGAACAGGCAAGTCGGTTGATCCCTTCCATTGCTTTACCAGTTATAAATGAGGATAACAATGTTTATCTGCTTCCCAAGGAGCTTCAGTTAATTGGTGCTTCCTCAGTGCTTCCTACTCAAACCACTGAAACCTATGATCAGAGGACTGGAGCACCTCCCCTGCGAGGACAGGCTGAGAGAGCTGGGGTTGTTCAGCGTGGACAAGAGAAGGCTCCGGGGAGACCTTCCAGTACTTAAACGGGGCCTACAGGAAAGACAGGGGTAATCTTTTTAGCAGGGTCTACTGCAACAGGACAAGGAGTAATGATTTTAAACTACAGGAGAGTAGATTTAGAATATATATATTCTAATATAAGGAAGAAATTTTTTATGATGAGGGTGGTGAAACACTGGCACAGGCTGCCCAGAGAGGTGGTAGAAGCCCCATCCCTGGAAACATTCAAGGAGAGGCTGGACGGGGCTCTGAGGAGCCTGATCTGGCTAAAGATGTCCCTGCTCACTGCAGGGGGTTGGACTAGGTGACCTCTAAAGGTCCCTCCCAACCCAAACTATTCTATGATTCTGTGATTATTAGAATGATGTCCTGCCATCCAGAAGGTAAGAAGTCTACATAAAACCTGCAGTCCTGTGGCCCCCCAGCTGAGTCCTGGGCAGAGCCAAGACCTGTCCTGCTTGCTTGAGAATCACATATGATGCCCCAACATCACTCGTGGGCACAAGTAGTGAAGACATTAACACCGAACCCAGAGACAGAAGTACAGTGTGGCATCATCTGTAATGTGTTGGTTATCCAGTACTGCTGCCTAGGGGCTAATGAAGGTTGGATATCAAGCCAGTTTCCACTGCTTAACAAGAAAGTGAATGAAAATGCAAATGTGAATCTTTCACACGCCTGAACAGAACAAACTAAAGCTCATTGAGCTCTGGGAAACAATTCAGCAGTGAATATGAACTTTTTATATTTACAAATGGTGCTACATTACAGGTTCCTGCAACAGCGACAGGCTCAGTTGCCCAAATTCATTAACCTCAGGCTTCAGATCTATAACCCTTTACTGTGGGGACCACCCAAAGTGCATTTACAAGGAAACAAGGGTTAAAGTAAATAACCAGGATGAGAAGCACTGAGCATGCAAAGTACCAAAGAAGAGCAGAGGATTACTAGTATGCCCAGTTACAAGCCAGATCCAGATTAAATTCAAAGGCGTTTTTTAACACTCCTCAACACGACAGTGAATGGCTCAGTAGTTTTATATTAACACCAGTGACCATGTGTATTCCTCCAACACAGCAAATACCCACTAACCTGGAGTTTCCAGAGGAAATCAAGCCTTGCAGTGGATTCCACTTGCTGCGCATGCAAGTACAGTGCCAGGACAAAGACGGTAATGATGACAGGGGTCACAATCTTCAGCGCGACTCGTGTCATTGCTGGAGAGCTGCAGCCAGAAGAACTTCCCGGTTAGTCTCGGCATGGAGGAACACAGTTTAGCCACGCTCCACAGTTCCCACTTTAAGGCTAACCAATCTCAGAAGAAAAGGCCTTTTTCTTTCCCCTCAAAGCGCATGTTGGTAAAGGGACAAACAACACCTGCAAAAAGCTGAGGACTTTGGCCCATAGGTGCTGGTTTCTAAAGCAGGACTTTGAAATTGGAAATTTAATCCAACTTCTTAAAAAGGTTTAACATCAATATAAAAGCCATCTTTTAGAGAATGGCCATACGTGCTCAGCCACCACTATGCTTGGCAAAACCGAAATGCTGACAGCTCTTTAGACTGTATTCACTGTGCCTCCTGCACTGACTTCCCTAGCCTCGTAAGTCTGGAACTGTTCTACACTTACTGCTTCTCTAATTAGCTGCTTCTTAATGGCCTTTGTTTTGTAAGTATTCCATAAGCCGAAAAGAGCATTAAGAATCATTCCCATCCCTTCTGACAAGCAAGCAAATAAAAACTGTTAAATCTGAATTACAGAGTTATACAGTATGAAAATATTATTTGATAAAACCTTTGACTTGTAATTACAAATAAACTCTGTGAGATGGTCTATAAAGCAAGTTGACATAAGCCCCACTGGAAAGAGGACGCTCTGAGAGTAGCTACACATACAAAAGAGCAATACTCAGTTCACTTAGGGCATCTGCACTGTGTTGCAGCAGCTCACAGCAATGTGTAGTCAAATACCAGACACCGCTGGCAAGTCAACGTGCTGATATTGCACCTTGTGAACAGAAAATGCCTACCAACAAAACCCCATAAAAATATTTCATGCTAAAGTGACTCACCATGATAACGTCGCATTTACAGACACGCTGAAAAAAACCACAAACACAAGGTTAGTAGAGTGGCTCCCTCCAGCACTCCTCTTTCTGTACATCGTTCAACAGCATCTCTGCAATGTGGCACCTCTAACACTGTGTGGGGCTATAGCCCCTTTAAAGCAGAAAACTACAAAAGATGGGGCCGGGGGAGGAAAAAAGGTGGTCTGAGCTACACTCAGAAATCCAGAGTGACCGTGCAACACGGTTGATGTGGTTAAAATATCTAAGAAGCATTAAGAGTCAGAGAATAATTTGGGATTTTAATGTCAGTGTGGGCCGCTTAGCAAATGCTTGTGCAGCCATCACTATTTCATTAGGTCAGGCTGGAAAATTTGATCTAAAGGAAGCTTTGGGCTGATATCTTGTGAGGGATAGCTCCTCTCTTCCCCATTTATCGTAGCATGGAGATGTGTTTATTTCCTTTAACTCTAGCACAACTCCCTTTTTCTTCAAGCTGCTCATCTCCTGTGTTGTGCCTAGCTTTGGGTACCGCACACGGGTGCCCTAAAGAAAACCCTTATGCGGATGGCTATTGCTGTTCACAATATGCACAGTACTCATATGAATCACTGCTGCTGGCGAAGATGAAGGGTGTGCTTTTCTTACAGTGAGAGGATGGAAAAGAGCTTTCTGGTAGGCAGTAGCTATCTGAGTTCCTGACTGATTGATTGCTTAATGCTGCTGGGTTTCTTCTCAAGTGTGGGTGGAGTATTAGGTGGCTGAGAACCATGTGCATGGATCTTTTAAAACACTATTTAAATGGAAAGAAAGACATCAGTGGTAAAATTACTGTAGTGTCATTGATGCAATTACAGCTTTGCAGGCTACTAATGTGATACATCTTTAGCCTGAGAATCTCACAGCTCTCTCAAGAGCTTTAGGCCACAGTCTTCTGGGGCTGGAGGGAACCTCTCATTACAGAATCAGAGATACAAATCATCAAAATCAAAATAGCTGAGGGAGCCTAACTGGGCATAAAAATTAAAAAAAAAAAAAAAAAAAAAAAAAAAGCAGCATAGTGACTCTCTAACCTTGTTTGTTCTGAGACATTTTCTGCAGCTCTGAGCATGGAATTTCTTCTGACATGGATTTTGCAACCCGCCGTTGTCTTGCACACGATGTATCCTGGCCAGCTCCAGCACTGAACATGTGTGCTTGGATGTGGACCCAGTTTGGGAACCCTGCGGCTCCCACACTAAAGGCTGCACCTTGTTGGAGGTGGAGACATTTCCCACATGCAGCATGATTCCCCTGCTCCCCTAAATCACTGCCTGGCCAAGGGTGACTGACTGCCCCCCCATTATCACTCTGTCTTATGATGGGAGCATGGCAGATCTGACCCTCTGCACTGCGGCTGCAGCTCACTGTGAGTGTTACGATCGCTCTAACATCTTCAGCAGAGACTATGAAATGCAGCAAACCCAATATTTACATTAATGCTTTGGGTAAGTGAAAATACTCCATGCAAGCAATAATGGCGTTACATTGGTAGGATGCTTCCCCATGGGACAGACATTTCCAGTAGCAGATGGCTCTTTAATTACTGGAAGGTGACACAGAGAGAAGCTTGCTAAATACACTCCTGCTTGAGTTAAGTGCACATTTTTAGCAGGAAAGGTGGTTGATTTTGGGGACAGCTCTCATAGGACAGGAGCATCTCCCTTGTCACAGCCACAACGCCGAGGACAGACAGCCCTCTAAATCACAACCCACAGCTTGAACTGAAATGATGGGCTTGATGAACAAACCACCGGGCGAAGCTCTTTGAGCTCCACTGTGCAGGAACTCAACTTAGATCACATTGGTCCATCACATCTTCGAAACCAATGCATTAGTTTTATCTTCTGCATAGGGAAACGGTGACATGATAGTAGCTCTGTGCATCCAGCGTGCCACCATGCCGGTGTGCTGCTGCAGTCAAGTCTAGCAACACCCAACGTGCTACAATCAGCCTTTCAGTTGCCTGCATGCTGGGTCGGTTTATACACAGAAGTGTGAAGTGACATCTGCATCACTTCTAATTAGTCAGAGTACCATAATGGCTGCAGAGCAGACAGTAATTATGTAGCTACAACGGGCACCCAATTAAAGTAGTATGAGGTCATGTTGTTGTTTTTTTTAGTATCAGTTGGACAATAAGGTACACCTCAAACTATGTGCTACATGCTGAGCTCCCATTTCCCACAACACACAAATGGACTGCTAGACATTGGGACAATAAATAGCTGTCCATGGAGCTCTCTGGACAAAACAAGTATCACTTAGTGAGAGAGAATACAGCATCACAGAAAGCTATTTCTGGGAAAACATGCTAACCTTCTCCACCTTATTACTGACATTTTGATTGTGAAGTGATGTAAATTATACTTCCAAGTGCTGTAATTTCGCTTAGTGCTTGACTTACAAGAATGAAATTGTATTTGGGATGTAAAATGCTTTTATTTCTCTAATTGTGTTAGAAAATGCTAAATAGCTTCCGCTGTTGGAATATGTAACATCTGCAAAAAAAAAAGGAAGGAAACCTCATTCTCCCCATACCTCCACAGAAAGCTCCACGGGGTTTCCTACATAATTTCACCCACTTGAGTTAACAAAATAATTGGAGTGATTACTGCCAATGGCAGTAAAAGCCATACCTCCATTAATTATTACTGGGCACGCAGGAGTGCTAAAATCATGGAATATTTATGTGAGGGACAGAAGTAACCAGGTGCATCTGGCTTGAAGGGGTTAATGACCATCAAGAAATCTAAGCAACTACACAAGCTATTTCATAACATACAAGATAACACTGGGAAGGACCATGGGAACCTTCTCAACCACCTTCCTGTCCAAGACAGGAGCAACCACAGCTATCATCCTTGACAAATATTTCACCTAAATTGCTGCTTTCTAGATCTCTGATTGTTCTTTGCTGCTCTGGACTCTCCATTACCTCAACTGCCTTCTTGCCCCAAACTGGAAAACATATTCCAGGTTAGGCCTTCCCACTCCTGAGAAGTGCAATGGTCTACACCTCATGTCTTACAAGAAACTCTCCTTATTATACATCCTAGCACCATGTTCATCCTTAGACAATACCATGATTTTATTGACTCCCATTCAAGTACAATTGTTGCCTACAAGGGGAAATCACCAAAACAAGTAGTTAACAACTCAGTTCCCAGTGAGAAATGAAACTTGTAGAGGAGGACAGGTTTGCGGACATGCCAAATTTCTCTCCCTGGCATGACCTTCAGGAGAGGGGTAACCTTGTCGGTAGAAGGAGGTTGCCACCATGATTAATGTGTGACCTGGTGACGACAAACTACCTTTTGTAAGCAAAAGGGCAACTCTCTACCCCCACTTAGCCCAGGTCCTTCTGCTGGGAATCGTGCTGAGACCACCTGTGATACTGGCTTTTCAAATGCGGACCTGTGTCCAACAGCAACTGTCAGGAGATCACTAGCCAAACATCAAACACCACCATTCCACCACGCAAACCTGGGTTTGATATACCAGATGTCCAAACATCTCAGTGGTTCATTATCACATCCCTGAGCCAGCTCAAGTTTGTTGGAGGATTTTTTTTCTTTTTTGAGAAAAGACATTTCTATATCAGGAGTGTAATACCAGAAGAAGTGAGAATGACTAACTACAGCTTCCCATTTCTGGAAGAAAAAGAAATACAGATCCACTCTGATTCCAGTTATATATTGTTATTAATAGATAGTTCGTTAGTCAATTTCCACATTAAACAGACCTCAAAGGGAACATGTTCTCCCACTCTTCAGAGATGGAAAGCAGCATTGTCAAAGCCTTCAGTTTACAGCCATGCCTTCTCTGGTATTATGCACTTCCCTTGCTCACACCACAGCCTCAGCGCTCCCGTCCACCTAATGCCACACTGAAATCATTGGGTGAAAGAAATTAGGTGAAGATTTCGGAAGTGAAACGCACTTACTAGGTGTTAGCTGTAACCAGGAGATCAGCATTGTCAAAAAGGTTGACCCCTGGCACTTCCACAATGAGAACATATATAAATTCAATGATTAACATAAGGATCAATTTTCCAATACAGCTGATCTGAAGGAACACAGAGCAGGCCAGGAGACTCAATAAGACACTGTAGGTAAAGTACTGTATAAAGACAAAAAGGGGAAAAAACAGAAGAGAGATGAATGTCAGCTGGATAAATCAAAACTGAAAACAAAGGAAACTGAACAGAGGGATAGAAAGGGATTGGGAATCACATAGTTGAGCTGACCGAACATGTAAACTTGGGGCTGCTCCCACATTACAGGAGATTTATGTGTTACAACTGAACTGATGGAGAGGAAAACTCTTGCATTCTTCATTAGGCGTTATTTGCTTTACACTCAAGAGGCATAGGGCTCGCAGCTGTGTACCCAAGGTCGTGATGCAGGTTCGCCCTACACACAGTTACTGAATTAGTAGAAAGCATCATTCAGTTATGCTGGAATACTTGGTGTTTTAAGGTCAAATTCTGGACTTGAACTCACACACCTGCACAACACACAGGACCAAGGGTATCAGCAATTCACACCACCAGGACAGACACCCACTTGAGGCCAGTTGGAAAGTACTGTCCCTGCTGATGTGACGCACTGGATCCGTCAGCAAGCTGTAGGCTGGACAAACTCCTACCAGTGCCCAACACCACGATCATTTCTGCCAGCAGCTGCAGAAGTGTGCGCATGTGTGGTAGTGGAGCCCCCTGTCACATGTGGGTGCTGGGGCAGCAACTTCTACCAATCTGAGAGCTGAAAGTGTAGCATGCCAGTGGTTTCAAATGTGACTGCAGGTGCCATTTATGGCTCCTGGGAAAGCTAGCATGGATGTAAAATGAAGAGAGGTGTGTTAGCCAGCTCATCACCTTCCTGCTATCAAATCTGTGGAGATTTAAGCTTCCACTCTGTCCGGACAGGCCTATTTCTGGAAAAAAAAACCTTTATCAGATGCCTAAGGCAATCCATCCTTTCAGTTAAAAGCAAGCCCTAGTCGAAGTAGAAATACACTTATGTTCTGAGCTCATTTATTAGTAGTTCATCACTGATACATTAAGTTAGAGAAAATAACTTCTACAGCTTGTAACTTGACTCTTCAGTTTCTAGAAAATGGGTGGATGTTCCCTGTGGCTGAGGGGTAGGATCCCACCACCTCCTGAAAGCACACTGGCAGCAACAGACAATGCCTGTACCAGTTCCAACACCTGCCCTGCAAAGCACAGGGGAGGGACTCCTCACTTCTTAGCCCACTGACCGGCAGGACCTTGCTCAAGGCTGCCGTAGCTTCCTCAACATGCAAAATGCTTGCTCCTCATTGCTTAAAATTCCTCTCTGTCCTGAACCAGCACTCCTGACAACCCCATGATAGGCACAGACTGTTTCTAGCTCTCCACTGTGCCAGACTTTGCTCCTGGATCTTTCTGCAGACATACAAAGAGCCTTTGCAGGGTTCAAAGTCACAGTAACGGTGGTCGCAGAAACCTCACTGAATCCGACAGGGACCATATTCCTGTTAGATTAAATGGAAATAGGTTCAGTGGGATACCAGGGCTTTCAGTAGCACCTTGGACATCTGAATGATAACAGATCAGCTATAAATCTGTCAGGTCGCCATAAACCCAGATGACATTGACATAAATTCTGCCCCTATCCTAGACAGACTTTTTTCCATTTTCAATTAGACCACTCACATAATGGCTGTGACCTAAAAACTCAGAGAAAGTCTTGAGTAGTTATGCAAAAAGATGATTTTTTGGTAAAGTATTCTGCCAGTGTGTAAAACATGTTTGGGCTCTTTTTACTATTAGAAGCATTTTCTTTTTTTTTTTTTTTTTTTTAAACAAGTTGTTCTGAAGACGTAGGATTTGCATTTGCAAATTGAAGCAGACCACTACCAGGGCTGCTAACCTGCCTGCAGCCAGAACGTGCTACACCTAGTGAAAGAATATATAAGCAAAGTTTTTCATCAGGACATAAACCAATGGAGGAACGGGTTAAATCTGTGACTAGACATTGATTTTCAGTGAATGGATTTTCAAGTAACACTAAGCACACACAAACTCCTTTGAAATGATTTGCACTTCTGCATGCCATTAAGGACTTCATGGAGAAAGGCCATTTCGCCTGCTACAGGCAGGATCCAACAATTATAAAAGCCTACTGATTATTCAGCCCTGAAGGAACTTAAACATTCATGTGGACTCATGATAACAACTTCAGACACTTAAGTTTGTGCGTAGTAGCCTGTGTCAGTCCTATAACGTCAGTCAGGAGCAACCTTGCTTTCCTCTGAATCACTGAGATTTATCACACAGGTTTTATAGCCTCTTCTCAGATCAAGCTCTGCAACCGATTTTTGTCAAGAAATACCTCTGGAAAGTTGCAGTTGGGCAAAGGACTGTCACAGAATCCCTGCAAGGTGCCCAGGCTGTAGTTGGAAGTCAGGTTGCTCATAAGGCATATGTCCACCTGGTCAGGAGTGATGTTGTATTCTGCAGCCATGCAGCTGGCAAGATCCACAGTGCTGCACATGAACTGAAGAAAAAGATGGTATCAAACTTAACGGCATAGACAAGGAGAGGAAAACAAAATGGTTTGCATCAATTAAAAAGCCTCCTGGAAATGGCTGTAGCGATATGCAAAATATGCAAAATGAAATCACTGGTTTATGTTTTACTGCATATACAACGGTTACGGTTTTTCTCCTCCAGAATATTAACTAAAAAAATCCAGGCTGTGCACTCTAAAAAGCTAGTTTTGTGCTCAACTTCACGTACAACTTTATGTCTGAAGGTTCACAGGCAGAGGGGCTGTAGATATTACACGTACAAATATATCCCGCTTTCTGTGATAAGGTCCTGGTGCTGCTCTATTTCTGCTGATAGGAATTTCTGAGCTGATAACTTTCCCTTGCCATCTCTAAAGCTTCTGCTGCATGTCCTTCAACAGGGAAGACTTTAGCAGCACGGCTCAAAGGCTGATGTGCTATGTTATGCGGAGGAAGTAGCAGAGGCCCATTCTGATCTCCTCCACGTGCTGCTCCAGTTGTCCATTTTGCTAATTTTTACACTAAGCATTTCACGAATGCAAAGAATCAATCACGCATTATGCAGAAAGACAAAGTTCTAATTTCTGCGTGGTGCTCAGCAACCCACATCAGCTTTTTGCAGGTGACTGTGGGGGAAGGCAGCGGGGTGGTGATGCCAATGAGCTAGCACCTCCCATTCCAGTACCTCAACATAGTTGTTCTCAAATCTCCACTATGTGTACATGGAAGCTGAGGCAAGAGCGAGTGGTGGACTGATTTTCAGGTGTTTAAGCCTCTCCATGCCAGTGCAAGTGAGCACTGACCCAGTTGAGACCATAACTGAGAGGAGCAGAAGGCCACGTGAAGTCTTTGTAGCTGCCTCCAAGCTCAGGGCCTTAACCCCAGGCCCGTCTCTCCTCCCTCCCCCTTAAAAAATGAAATAGATGTATGCAGGGTAGAGAATATCCAAGTGGTCTCTTTAAAATACATTCAGCCTTCAAGCTATTTGTACAAGTGAGAAAGCAGCAGCAGCAGGGACCTAGAGAACAGCCCATCTTTCTCTGAGTCTGAAAGCAGCAGCAGAGTTTGAATGCAAAGCTAGACCACCCCAGTCCCAAAAAAGCAACTCAAAGCAAAGTCTTCACAGTCCCTGTTAGGTGATTACCGCACTCGGAGCAGGATGCAGCACCGTGCAGCAGGCTGGCACAAAGCCTACGCAACCCTGAAGTCCCACTCAGTATTGTGGGAGTTAAATGATGCCTTGGCCTTGTGCTGGCCCTTCACACAGGAGTACACTTCAGGCTTGGCTTATGTGCTTGGAGCAGAAGCATTTAAAGAAACAGAAAAGAACATGGGCACAAATCAGTGCCAGGCTTATAATGGGCTATAGGGATGCAGCTGCCAGGCTCCCATTTATTTTCTGTGCCCGAAAAGCAAAAGAGAACTGACCTCAGGTGCTGTAAGCATGAGGCAGATTACATTAAATGCAGCGGTTGTAAGGGTTACAATGCTGCACAGCACCAACAAGAAAACTGTGCAGAACTGAGTGGGTCGAAAGGAAATAATGCACATACCATGTTGACAAAGGCAGACAGAAAAACCAGGATAATGGCAAAGACTCCAACTAAGGTACTATTGGTCCTGGACTGTACAATCTTCTTAGAAAGAGTCTGAAGTGGAGCTGGGAAAAGCTGCATGTGGGACAAAAAGAAAAGATTAAATAAACATGTAAAATCATCACGTGTTTTACAGATTACAACCTGCACTTGAGCTGCCTCCTTCAGCTCAGCATCTGTGTGGATGCTGCACAGGGGTTAGGGAATGGTGCTGGGGGATGGCAGCTCCGGGACGAGAGTGAGCAGGAACATGACCACCTCGTGGCAGCAGGCCCAGCTGGCTCACCAAATCTACTTAGCCCTTCCTAATGGGAATGATGGCTCCTGAGCCGAGATAGCATGGCTTGCAGGGCTGTGCTCATCCTGTCATGGGAAGCAAATCTGTAACTGAAATAGCCAGGAGCTCGAGCCTGTAAATTACTGGATCAAAAATGAAAAAAAGCATAAATGGAAAAATACATGTCATACCCCTTTGATCACAAAGGCATATCACAGGACTTTCTGGTGCCATTTCAGAAACAGACTGTTAAAAAGCCCAGGCTAGCCTTGTGATCTGTCAGACCCTCGGTGAAAGGTGCTGGAGAAATCAGCTGGCCTTGTCTGGTCTATGGCATTCGGCACCACAGACACATGGGGCTAAAAATAACCGCTGCTGAGGGTGATCACAGAGCTCCCCTAGACAGACTGTTCCAGTGTTCCACTACTACCAGAGCTAGAAGCTTTCTTCTAATTGCTGTCTGACTGCCGGCCGCCAGCGTGCTCTGCTTTAGGTGCTGCGTTGTATTCTGGCTAGAAGCTGTCTCTGCGTTAAAGCAGAGACTAAGCAGGCACCCTTTGCAGCAAGTGTCACCCCTCCGCATCGCATGGGGCCTCCTTGGGTCGCATTAGCTACAAGAGGAGTCCAGAAGACAATGAAACCAACCCTTACCCTTCATGCACGACCACCGTCCCAGTGCAAGCTCAGGGCGGGAGCAGTGAGAGCTGGACACCAGGAAACCCTTGTGCACTGACACCCTCCTGCAGGAGAGCACCTGCCCTGCAGTGCCCTTCCCCTCCATGACAGTGTGTGGGGCAGGGGGGCTCTGCGGAAGACTGCCAAAGTTTTTTCCAGAACCCAGTTCTCCTTTCCCTACCAGCACTCTGCATGAATAACCAAGCCACTAGAGAGTATTTTTAGAGACACAAAGAAGCTAGCAGCACAGTGACATGGCAGTGCAATTTAACTATGACTAATGTTTCTATTAAAAGTCTTGCTTTTCCCTTTTATCCTTCACTCTTACATCTTCAGAGATGCAACATTTTGTCAGTGCCTAGCTTCCCACACAGCAGTCCTACGATGTAATTATGAAATGTTTGATCGGTCAAAGCACTGATTAGCTGGTGACTTTTACAGAGGGAGGGAGAGGTTGTGGCAAGAGTTTTGAAAGAGCTGATTTCACCTTCTACCAGCACATGCACAAAAATCCAGCTAACTCCAGGCCATAGGGGAGGGCAAGGCTCTGTGAGGGATGGCAGAAAAGAAGAAATTTGGGTTACGACTTATTTGCACTGAACGAGGATTGATTGAAATTCACTGAAAGCTTATGCAATCCTTCAGGCTCATGCAGCCATTGTAAAACAAAGCAAACCACCTTTCTCCCTCAGAAATAAACCTTGCTGATACAGAAATCCTTGGCTCTGTCGGTAAGCCATGAACCAAAATATCTCCTTGCCCTACTGTATCTAGCTGCTTCCACGTAGACATCAGCTAGCAGATCCCTACCAGTGCTGGGATGTGAGAAATGCCATGGTGCTTTCCTCTGTTCTAACTTTTATAGTATTTGAAGGGAGAAGGAGGATTCATGCTGCATATAAACAGTTTTCTCACTAGATTAGAGCAGGACAGGTTTTCCTGACACTGCTTTATTTAGGCCTCAAGGACAAGCTCCACAAACGTATGCTGGGACCTAATCTCTTTCTGTACTCTCTGGGAAATCAGGCACCTAAATAAAATTCAGGAGCGCTTTATTGTGGATCTTGGCTCAAGCCCCTGATGCCAATGATCCCAAAAAAGCCTGACTTTGGACCAAGCCTGCAATATCAAGCAAAGCTATCAGTGGAAGACACTTAAATTCTAATGAAAACATGTTTTCTTTGTTTTAATCTTTGCAAACTAGGAAAATTTTAGGTCAGTAAACAAGCAGAGCTGGAAAAAGTCCTGAAGAGGAAACAAATGCCAAAAACCATAGGAGGTCAGGATTGTAATAGAGAGCCCAAGGGCACAGCTGTGCTGCACATCTGAGGAACCTCTGCCTTGCGAACAAGCGAACAACTTTCATGGAGTCTCTATAGCATAAGGAACGCTCTCCCCACCTCACCTATTGTGCAGGTGAAAGGCTGAATTTAAAAAGTGATCCAACAAGTACCAGTGTTACACTGAAAATAATCCACAACCTCTAGTAATTTGCATGACAAAAATACACTAAATAAAAACTGTACTTTGCAGTAACAGCTGGTCACAGACGGAAGAGTAATATTTCTGCCTTTTGTCTTCTTAACATATATTGTGGACATGGAAAACTTCTTAGATAATTGCTGTTGTGTTGCAAGACAAAAAAACCCATGAGGTCTTTAAGTCCTGATTTTTCAATTTGTAATATAAGCCTTTGAGTCATTTTGAAGTACATTAAGATGCTTCTGGAGTAAAAGACAGCATCTCCAGGCAACTTGATGTTACAAGTCCATTTACGTAACTTATTTCACAGTGATTTATTAGTCTATTGAAAAAGTACAGTTTTCAGAGTTATTTTTTCCTTTGCTTGAGAAAAAAAAAAAACACTTTAGGAGCACCTAGACCAGCTTTCGAGGCAAAAAACAGGTAGGCAAGCTGCATCTATGTAAAGCTACAGAAAACCTTACTTTCTTGTAAAGGATAACTTGGAGTTTCTCTCACACATGCTCCCAGGAACATGCAAGAAGTTGAATTCCACACAGCAGTGTAGATACCAGAAGTTAAGGATTTTAAGAAGAAACACAAACTTGATAAGTTAGTAGCAAAACAGATGTCTGTCAGTGGAGTATTTGAGAAGGGACCCTGTTTCCCATGACCTTTGACTCTACTGGGAAGGAACACCATCTCGCGGTGGCCAAGTCTTCATGGAGCATCAAAGTGAAGAACTGGAACTCTCTTGTTTATTACAGCTGAAGAAACTTGGAAAGCCAAGCTGGCTGCGTTGGCAGTTCCAGGATCAACTTCTGGTCCATGGAGAATTTTATAGTGGAAGATAATAATGACAGCAAAAGAAAATAAAACATGATCAAGCTGTCCAGAAAGAGCCTGCTGGCCACTGTCAAAGCCAGAGACGGAGAGGCCAAAACAGGGAAGGAAAATCTCACATGAAAGCTGGAAAGAGGAAGAAAAAAAGAGTCACTTTTCACGTAACAGCACAGCAAACAGGCAAAAGTTATGCTTATGCTGATATCCTGGGGTGGACACCTGCTTTCCAACTTTGTGTGGAATGAACCATTGGTACAGAAAACACATGCTCTCACATCTCACATCTGAGTGTGAAACAAAACAAACAATGCCGACATCCCTGTGTCTTAAAATTTCATCTAAAGGATCTGTAAAAGTCCCTTCCTTGCGCCTATATGTAAAAATGCCTCCTGGTGCAATGTGGAGTACAGAAATACAGTAACACCCCATAACCAAGGGGTGGCTAAACCCATTGATTAAAAAAACTCTTGACATGAAACACCAAAATCTTTAATGGCAGAAGCAGGCCACAGCTACTGGGAGCTGCTGCCATCAGACAGATAGCTGACAAGCTAGAAGTACCCATCCCCTAAACAAGCCATCTCATAATCAGATGTTGTCAGCAGAGGCTAATTTGGAGCACTAAAAAAGGGGTAATCAAAAATGTACTGGAGCTAGAAGGCCTGGTATTTTCAATATTTGCAATCTGTGCACAGAAGGCACCGGTCACACTGAGTATTATACACAAACACCTTGTGGGTCTTGGCCAACATGCTGAAAACTCACTTTTGGAAACACCAGGAGCTTCATAAAATCCCACTATATTCTGATGTTAGTCTGAATTCCCTCTGATGCCTTGTGTTTCCAAGGCCTGTGCACTGAGGCAAAGCCAGCCTAAAAACAATTGCAGCCACTGCTGAACAGACCTCTTCTACAGGATTTTGGAAGATCAAGGCAAAGAAAGCAAGACTGAACATCTGCCTAGGGTCACAGGGACTGGAAAATCCTGTATGCCTTTTAAATTAATCGTTAATTAAGATCAGTAATAGTATTAAACCAAAAAGCCCAAACCAAAACCTTTGAACGATGACAGAAGAAACGAATGCTGCTGTCAGTGCGTGGAAGCAACCTAAACCCGTAAAAGCCAGTGGGTGACAAACAGCTGTGTGCCTTGAAATCCATCTGGTTGCAAGTCAGACAGCTCGAATGCTTCAGAGGTCTGGGTCTGCCACAGCTCTTGCCGCAGTATTTGCACAGCACCACCAGAGCTGGATGTTGCTGCCAGTGGAACTGCAGCGTAAGTAGGCGCCAGCACAGCTCTGCACAGAGTTTCCAGGTCCTTTGTGGCTGTGACCAAATGCTTTGCACATTGGTTATTCATTAACTGCTAATACAAGTTTACAAACCAGTGACACTCTGTAGCATCCTCACATGCAACAGACACACCAAGTATAACCAGGCATCTTTGGGTACCATTTCCCAGCTCAAGGGACACAAGCTTTCCTATTAGCACTGTTATTTCTGACTTGTAATTCTCATTGCTGGTAAACAAGCAGGACCAACAGGATGCCGCGCTGCTGAACTAGGCTCCATTTAAAATTGTCATAAGCCCAAGGGAAGCTCTGTGAGTGAGTTGTTCAGTTCAAATATAACCTGAAGCTTGTTTCACTAGGAACAGTTACTACAAGAGAAGGCAAAGCTTAATTCTCTGCATTTAACTTTCAAAAATCAAAAAGACATGAAAGGTGCAAGTCTGTCAAGAGCACCCACATTCAACTGTTGAAAATGGCACAGAGAAGATAATTAAAGTGAGGCAAATCATCTGCCTGGCATAATCCATTACCCACTGTTTCTTCTGCAGGAAACATGCTACTGAGCTATTTTATTCCAGGCTCTGAGGAACAAAGCTGAGCTTGGGCTAAGGAGCCTGAATGTGAACATATTCTGTGTTCAGACACTGCTAGACTGGAAGGCTCCCCAAAACTGCAAATACAATCAACTAGCATCAACATTTTAATAGGAATGCCTTTGAGTGAAAGAGATGAGCACACCACCCTTCCCAAAGCACTGACTACCAATTTACCACAGACTGCCAAGAAGAATGAATATGTTCTTGGATTTCACACAACGTGTTTCTTTGCTGATCAAAACCAGCTAAGAGAAAGAGCCCACTGAATGTTGGAAGCTCTGTACACTCATCTGAGAAAGGCTGATAAAATTCTATATGTTTATGGCTTTTACTTCCCCATAGGACATTCTTCCTTGATGATATTCTGCTTCTGATTATCTGCCTACCCAAACATGCATATGCAGCAGAGGCCAGCACACAGGCGACTCTGCAGGAAGTTTACAGGGAGGAAACGAATGGTCAGTGTTTCGTTCCACAACAGAAAATGTGTTCTTCTTATATCAATATGAGAGTGCCTGCAGGGGACGTAATTGACATGCAGATCCACAAAATGATTACTTCTCAGTGAGCTAAAGAGATGCCAGCCCTAACATCTGTTTGCAGCTCATTCTGCCTTATCAAAGGCTTTTTCTGTAACCCTTATCACATGGTGTGGAAAGGATGGCTAACAAAACATGCTCTGTTAGCTGAAGAAACAGATTGCTGATCCAGTTATTTTAGGCAAAGAACTCTACAAAGAAACCACAGTACTCACCTTTACACAGGAGTAAATGACCGAAACAAACACCACTGTGGTCAGGATCAGGAAACAGGTCAGGTAAAAACCCAGCATGAACGTAGAGCTGAAATCAAGGAGATTTTTTTTTTAAATACACACCATATAGAAAAGCTACAGCTCTGCTCTGCAGAACATGACATGTGTACAAGCTTTGACACATTGCAAGGGCTTTCCGGTTAGGACAGCAGTAGGAGATACGAGGTGCCTTGAATACCAACAGATACTCTGTCGTATTTTGAATTACTCATGCAGGCTGCAGAGTGGAGAATACTGCATCTTCTGTATCAATCACCTTCCTGCTGGGGTGACAGCAGAGGGACAGAAAAATATTTCATGCGCTAGAGGAGCTGATAGAACAACTTGTTATGGCAGGTTGGCCCCTGGCTGGCTGTGGGCAGCAGAGCCCCGGGAAGAAAAGTGTGCCGAGCACTGCAGTGCAGCCGAGTGGGGATAGTCTCAACGGGAATAGCAACCCGTCCTTGCTGTGCATAGGGAATGCCTGTGCTGCACCACCCTCCATGCTCCGTCTTGTGCATGAGATGGCAGCAACCACGGCTGAGGATAGTCAGGGAAAACAGCCTCAGCTTGGCCAGCTTGAGAGGTTCCTGTTCCTCCCAACTCTGAAGTACAAACAGGACCCCAGGGCCAACTTTGTACTGTGCATTTTCATCTGTTTCGATCACAAAGATATTCACCAACAATTTCCCAGTACTTGGTCTCAGTGTGACAGGATAGGCTGCCTCCCAGGAGTTAGCCTTGTTCATAATTTAAAGGAAGTATTCTTGTGACATGACATTGAGGCCAACCACACCAAAGCCAGCTGGTCTCTGTATTCTCTCATGACTACTAAGATAATTGTATTTGCTAATTCACTGTTTGAGCCTTTGTGAAATTCATTAAAGCTATTCCTCTTTATCATCACAAATTATCATTGCCATTTTGTCTCTAGTTTCAGATTCAAATTCCATGTTGTGTCTTTCATGAAAATCTGATGGTGACATATACACCCATGGTTTCAAGTTGCTGCTGGAGTGTTACCTTCAATAAAAGACCAAAACTACGCAATTGAAATATAAGGAAAAACAAACCAAAAGGTGAAGGAAAGTCTATCTGACCCTCAAATAAAACATGGAATTTTATTTACTCTTGAACCAAATCATCTTTCAGCCAGGCCAGGCTGCCTAAGGACACTTCAGAACTTACCAAAAAAAACCAACCACCACCATGGAAGGAGATTGAGCAGCATGACATTTACACCATGCTGCCATAAGGGATTGGCTCCCGTGGAATACAAAGGAGTCAGCCATATGGTTGCCACAGATCAAAAATTGTCAAGTTGTCATTTAAATGTTAAACTGTGTTCTAAGGAGACAGCTTAGTGGCTGCTTAGGGAGTTTGATGAGCAACACAAAGGCTGGCAGAGGGCCTCTGCTGGTGTGAAGTCACAGCAGTAATACCCAGAGATCCAAAGTGCAAGCCCTTGCTAAAACAATTACTCTCAAAGAACATTTTTGGGTGTAATTAACAATGCATTAATTGCGGGGATTGATCTAGTTTGTATTTTGAGCCTCTTCGAGCTTCGCTTCCAGTTTCCCCAAGCAGATGCGTCTGTTTACACAGTGCATTTGTACTGATGTTATTTTGCTGATTCAATCTTTCTGTAAGCTGCAGTGAATGTCCTCTTGCCTGGGAGAGTGAATGACCTCAAATATCAGGCCATGCGTTGTTTCTGTGACCTGCCAAATATCTGATTCTCAACACTGCAAACCAGTCTCTAATCTGAAAAGGACTGTGATGTGAACAGAAATAGAAAGCAGTTGTAATGGCATAAAATAGTATTGGAGCTCTCTTTAATAAACAATTTTTGTCTTCTTGTAATGAAGATGAATTTGGAACCTTTTCAGGGCTTCTGCGATCTTGTTCTTCAGATTAAAAATGACTAACTCCAAATTTATTTCCAACACAGCCGTGCTCAGTGAATGATATATTATTGCTACTAAACCAGAGCACAGGAAATACCAACATGCTTTAATTTTAAGGGATCTTTTATGAACTCTTTGAGAAGAAATACCATGTCTGCAGACACTGCTGGGAGAGATCTAAGCAGGTTACACTGCGCCTTTCAGATAAAGCATTTCACTGCAGTGGCCCATGAGCACTGTGCCCCACAGCCCTGAGGAGCTTATTCCTCTTGCCTGAGGAAAGAAATGACTGCAACCCTTAAACCTGGAGTGAGCTCCTCAAAGCTTAGGCATGTGTAGCGCAACTCCCTCTCTACCTTTCTTCTTGCACTGCTGCTCTGAGTCCAGAAGAATAAATGCATGAGAGGCTATGCCTCATCTGTGAAGCAGACCCTGAGACCTCAGTGCTCTGAGAAACGAGGCTGTGATGGTTTTTCACCTCCCTGTCCCACTGCGTTCAGATAAGAGGACAGCCTAGCCTCATGTTGTGAAAGCATACTATGCCTTAGTAGGCAATCCTTCCTACTTAGTGATAGCGGTTTTCCAAAGGCTTATAAACATGCTGAACCGAATTTCCTAAGATGGAGGTAAATGGTAAGAGAAATCACACTGGGAAAACAGAAATCCTCACGTGCCAGTGAGGAGGTTTTAATCTGCACTAGAAATGAGTGAAAACAATAAGCACCATGCATCACTTGGACATGAATTATTTAAGGATTTTTCTCTTCCCCTTGGTGCTCTGAATTCTCAAGAAAAAAACAAAGAAAAGTAGGCCAGAATAGAGGAGGGGAGCAGATGGGAGCAAAGGGATGAAAAGGTACTCACTGTGGCACGATTATAATTTGAACAAAGCAGATGAAGAGGAAGACTAGGGAGGCGCAAGCCACATAGGCTCCGAACCTGTCATCCACCTGCTTGGAGTACTGCAAAAAATGCAAACAGGGTTATGTTAGTGGGAAATTTAGCTGGCTGCCTTCTCTCCACAAAAGCTTCTTACTTGGTTTCTGTTTAGGTCCTCAGAAAGCAGCACTGGTAGGAAACGACTAACATTGCAAACTCCCTTTCTCCCCGGACAAGCTGTAAGGGCATGAACAGACCCAAAGGCCAGGGAACAAACACACACAGCTGGGGGGAGAGAGGATTCGCCATCTGTCCCTTGCACGAGAGGAACAGAAATGGATTAGCTGGGACCAGGATTCTAGGTCACTGTCATCAGACCTAAATTTCTTCCATTGGAAGTTTCCTCCAACAGGTACAAATGTTGCCAATGAGAAGACCTTGTATTTTGTGCAGACGGCTTGGCTCATTCTAATGATAGTGTGAGGATGCGGCGGTTTTCACACAGTCACTCCTTCCAACTACTTGTCAACATATCGGTCACATGGGAGCTGCATCCGATTCCCAAAGATGCTTAATTTAGCTTGAAGCACGGTTCTCAGTACAGATGGTCTCAATGTTTGAACCACAAAATAAAAGGTGCTCAGAACAGGTGAACCGCTAATTTCCCTAGTAGTTTTCAGCTATAAAATTGAAGGGAAGGAGTGGGGGGAAACTGCATGCTGGAGCTTTTATCCAGTCCCACACTGATTCATTGAATAGCTGTAAATCCTGCAAAGGTCTGCTTTTGCAATAGGTTGTAATTCCTGAAGAGTGTTTCTAAATAAAATGATAAAATAATTACTGCAAACTTATTACTGAAGCTTTTTCCATTGAAGAATGAGTTTAACCTGAAGATCACTCAAGAGTACCCCAAAGATCTCTGCTTCAGTAAAAAAAACAAAACCAAAAGATGACTTTGACTTTCTTTGGGCAATTAAAACCAGCAGTGTATATAGCACCCTTAATAACAGCATCTGGGTTCCTCTGGACCTAACTGAATTTAAGTTTGCAGCCATCTAGAGCTGATGTTGTCTCTATTACATAGACAAAGAAATTGAAATGATCTTTGCCTCACAACAATGATAACTGAAACAAAATCAGGAAGCAATCAGCTATTTGGGAGCTCTAGGTGTGTTATTCTCCTTTCTCACATCAGTGAGATAGAGAACTCTTTGCTTAAAATGGGCTCCCAAAAATGACCAGAGTATGAATTGCATCGCAATGAACCCCAGTAGTACCTGGGGCTCTCTGGGGGGACAAAGGGCAGGGAAAACCCCCTCCAGAGGTGATCTGGAGCTCAGGCAGGCTGAATCGGGTTTCTCCAGTGATTTGAAGGAGATAAGGGGTGACTGCAATCTCAGTTTGGATGCCTCAAAGTCAGAGAAACAAACTTGGCTTATTCTGAATTCCCTTTATGGCTCATCATTGCATATCCATGTGTGTCTGACAGAAATGGTTTGGTTTTCCTGCCCAGTACTTCCTTCAGATGACCGCAACTTTCTAGGGATGTATGTTTTAAGGTTTCCATGAAGAAGCACAAAATTTTTAAGGCCACAACCTCACCTCCAACACCTAAAACCTAGCTTTACCTACAGATACAAAAGCTTGACCTTATGCAGGAGAATTAAAACTCATAACAAGCCCCACTGACACATTGCAATGATTTTTAGACATTACCTTTTTCTCCAAGTCAGGCTCCCTGAATGTTAAGAGGAACTTGCGCACGTGCTCAGAGCGTAACCGGTCAATACTTCTGGCATCGATGGCACGGCCCAGAAACTCATCCACTTCATCTTCTGGGTTCATGCTTTCCTGTGTATTCCTGAGGATGTCACGAAAAGGGAGCATAAGAGGACAAGATAATTTCTCCCTCTTCACCATATGTTATCATTTCACTGTATAACAAGCTGGAGGTTACTGGCATTTTGCTTATGACAGTTTCAAGTTGGAAAATGGATTATGAGCTGAGAGGAAAATTATATCGGCTCTAGAGCTCATTGCCAGTCCTGAGTCCACCAGCGAATGGATTTGATTTACTTGCCCTTTTTCTATACTACATCCATCTGTTTTCTTGCCTTGCAGTCTCTTTACTGTCTCATCTCTAAAACTAGTCAGTAGTTTCCTTCCACTAGTCCTCTGACTTCTGTCCGCTGCTGTGCTCTTGTAGATGTTAGTTCCTGGACTGGAAAAATGTTTTACATAACCAGTCCTATTTCTTGCTTCTCAATAATAATTTCTGTAAATATTTCTGTGAAAATTTCTGAACTTGAACAGTTCTCCATTTTTGAGAAAAAATTGTTCCTAGAATGAATATGTGGGGAAAAAAATGTGGCCTGACACCCCACTTCATGCAGTTATTTCTGAGTATAAAGAGTAAACCAGACAAAATTTTCTGTTTACAAGACATTTACTTAAGGAAAGGCTGCAAAAGAAAAAGATAGAAAAAGAAAAAAATATAAATTAGATTCTGCTTTCTAAATATGTGGACAAGATTTCTAAATTGCTTATAATCTTTATTATCAGTGTATTTCTGATGCTCAGCTACAGCTTCAGAAAAATGAGGGTATTTTCAAAAACTTTTGAAAAAAATAACACTGAAAACTTAATCACCCTGAGGTATTTTGCACTGAGGATCAGGAAATCTGAAGTATCTCCCCAAACTCTAGTTATTTTAAAAATCTAATGGGATTTTAATGACTTGATGCTGTCACTTTAATAGCCTACCTTAAAACTAGCTATAGGCAGAAATTAAAAGCTAATCCTGAAGTGCTGTTTTCCTGCTCTACTTGCATGATTGCCAAGGTTATCCACGGGATACACCAACAGTCATCCATTGGAATACACTCCCCACTTGCACTGGGCATATTCCAGTGGATAACTGTTCCTATGTGCAAACCCCATGATGGCACAGCAACTTACGGCTCATCTTGTGTGACCTTCACCTTAGGCACTCTGGAGAAAAAATCCCGAGGTCTGAGAAGCATGATGAAAAGCTACACTGCTTTATTTTCTCGGTTTTATTTGCACTGCGTAACAGCACATAATGCACAAACACTGCATTGCAGCCAGCGGGCCCCTACAGGTACGACTGTGCTGTAGAGTGGAGACTGCTCAAAGCTGCTTACAAACCAGAATGTGACTCTGTTTCAAAAGTTAAAGGTCCCTTTCCAAAAGAAAGGCTCTCCAAAAGCTTTCTGCAAAATGGGACCAGATTTCAAGAAGCCCTCTGTACCCCAACTCTACCACGTACCTCTTGCCAAGAGAAAAATAAATCAGTCCATCTACTCATTTCCATCCCAACTCCCTTTTCCCCAGCCAGCAAGCTGAATGTGGCTACACCTCAGCTGGGTCATGACAACGTACCATCGGCACCTATTTTGTGACCATATGGCAATTGCAAACCTAGTGTGTCTCAAGATCTTATCTCTATTTTAGCCAATCTTAGTATTTCAGTAGGGTTTTTTATTTTGGGGCTCTAGAATTCTTTAATTCCTTGAATTTCATATATTCCACTTTGAAATTAAAAGTGGTTTTGTCCCTAGAAGGACAGGACATCCAATTTACTTCTAGATGTTTCCTCAGAGGAAGTACATCTGCTTGAGCATTCAAGACTATGCTGCCTTATTTTCATTCAGTCCCCACAATGTCTTCTGGACTCATAAAAATGAGCAAGGAAATCATTAGGCTTCGTATTTACAGAATGTCTTCCAAGATCCTGTGAGTTATTTACACATTTGGGTCATTCACATTTAGTCATTTCATACCACGTACAAGAGATGCAATACGTTTTCCTCTAGAACTGAAGCAAAAGAGTCGTCTCAGTATCTTGGCAAACCTTGGTTACAAGTTCCAGTCTAAAAGTGTCACTCAGGAAGATGTGAAAAGAAGAAACTGCCTGCTCAGGCTTTGGTCTCGGCTGCCTCCAGCTTTGTAATAGGTCATTATACTGCTGAGGGTGTCTCTAACACCACAATAACTTCTGTGGTTGCAGATTGTGTAGAAATACCCCTGCAGGTTTCAAATTGCCTTGCTGAGAAATTCGCAGTGAGGCAGCCACCTCCACATAGACTGCGGGGAGGCTTAGTCACCTTGCATATACCTAGCTGCTCGGGTGACTTTTGCAGCCAGTGGTACTCAAACTAAATTACTGTACAGCAAGTTTGGGTACATTTGCGTAAATGTAATTTTAAATTGAAATACAAAATTTCCCCGCGCTAAGGAGTGCCCTGGAGGCAGTGCCTGTAAGTCAGAGCTGAGGTACTGCCATAGACTAATGAAATTCATATGTGGAAATACGTATTGATATATTGATAGCGTGTGTGTGTGTGGAATAAAACTAAGGTTTTTCAGGCTGACACGAAACTTCCAGAAACAACTCTTTAAAGCACTGCTGAGATTTCTCCAAATGCAGCCAACAGAAAATGGTTGCAAGGGACAGGAACAGCACGAACAGAGCTTGGAGCAACTTTTGCACTCTGCTTGCAAACGTGAAAGCTAGCAATTAACCCAGAGATCCTGGCTTCAGAGTAATCCAAAAATGTTCTGCTGATTTAATTACTTTCTGCAAATGAAGAGTGTGACCACTGCCAAAACTACATGTATGTCATAATTTTAAATGCTTCATGCCTAGATTCAGTAACTAAATCTGCGTTTAGGCACGTAAGTGTTGGGTCCTGTTTTCGGAGATGCGTGGTGCCTACATCTTCCTTCGCTGTAAGAGACAAGTATTGATGACCAGTGTTTCTGCATGTGAAGGCAATGGGTTGAGGTATCTGCTTTTAACCAATATCACCATGAACATTTTCTGCTAGAGATTTTTTTGGCCAACTCTTTCATCTTGATTTAAACAAATTTGTGGATCAAGAGAATCTGAGATAAGTAGTAGCTGCTTTCGGTACTAACAGAAATGGAAAAAACCTGCAATCTGTATAATAAGACAGCATCACACTGAATCATCGCTGTAAATATACAGCTCTCAGCTGTTGGCCATAACAGCTCAAGTAACCTTTTCAAACTATAGATGGAGGAGAGACATTATGGTCCTTGGAGCAACAATGGAGACGCTGTTCCTCGCCAGCTGGGTGATTCTGTTGTGGACCAACACTGAGGCAGCTGAATTTACGTTTTCTTGCACAAACTATGAGGACAATATCTATTTTATGAGGGATATTTAAAATTTCTGTATTCCTAAGAATTATTTTGTTGTAATCTGTTACCTCTTTTCAGCTCAAACTATATCTAACATCAACTGAGGTCCCAGCTGACAGGGATGCAACAAGGAGACCTGGTGAATCCCCCTAGACACCTTGTAGCACCAGCGAAACATCCCACGGTGCACAAAACTAAATGTTATGAAAATCAAGTTTACAGTGAAGGGCAAAGGAAGGAGAGAATGATTCTTTAATATTGCCATGTTCAGACTTAGCGATTCCCTTTACTTTTAGGGAGTTGTTCTCAACGCTTAACCACCATAATGTGAATTTTCCCAAAGCCAGATGCTTAGGGCTCACAGAAGTATTTAGCTGTCCCAGCTCACAGAGTTCCACTTAGTCCTGACTGGCAGCTTGAGAAACATGCAACATATTTCAGGCATTGGTCTACTCTACTGTCACCTATCTTGCTCTGAGCAAGCTTACAATCAATTTCACATTCAGTAGGACCGAATGTGAGATTATTCCAAAAACCTTCAATACATGAAATGCTTTTGTTATGTCCAGCTGCAGAAGTTAAAAAGTGAACATGGCTGGGGTTTTT
Source organism: Leptosomus discolor (assembly GCF_034619465.1). Classification (NCBI taxonomy): domain Eukaryota; kingdom Metazoa; phylum Chordata; class Aves; order Leptosomiformes; family Leptosomidae; genus Leptosomus; species Leptosomus discolor. Next base: position 12,560,216 of record NC_141395.1, on the reverse strand, counting down.
TTCCTCCAAAAGCAATTTTTCAAAATACCACTCTTGTTAAATTGCTGTTTAAACCAATTTTTTTGAAAGTTCTATAAGAAAAAAAATGAAAATGCTGCTTTGATGTCGCTGTATTTTGAAGCATGAAAGTTTGAACTTACTTTTTCAAATAAGCTCTCATTTCGGAGTTCATTTTTATATACAGAAATAAGTAACATGTAATAATTTGTAATATAAAATATATACAAATAAACTCAGAAACTACATATGTATTTCAATACATACACAAATTTTTCTTATCAGAGATGTTCAACGCTCAGACATACTTTGGGATATCTTTGAAAATATCTTGGGATATTTTCAAAGCAGCAAATAGCAAAGAATATTGGGGGCAAAGGGAAGAGCAGCAAAAGCATTTTAATTACAAAAGCAAGTTAGAACCACACAAGCGAATAAACGTTTTGAGGGCAGAGGCAGATCTGAATGCACATCAGTCAGTCCCGTGCCCTCGCCTGGCTGGCCCTCCAGGAGAAACCTCTGGGGAATCCAGGCATTATTCTTGGCTGCTGGGCATTAATTTTTGTCTTTTTTCAAAATGAGAAAAAAAAATCCCAAATGTGCAAACATAACAGCGTATGACAGAAGTAAATTTGCTTACTTGTCCTTGGGGTCCTCAAAACCCTGAAAGAAAGAAAAGGACACAAGGATTAGGAGACAGGCTAACCTTGGGAACACAAACTATCCTGAGAATGGCATTTTGCAGAGGAGTTTTTGGGGTGCTCTCTTGTTAGGTTGGATGGATAGCCTGACCCACCCACAGCAATATTTGTGCTGCTGTGTCATCAGGCAGACAGAGCAGTTTTAGAAAAACACATGCCTTCAGATATAAATTTATGGAAGTAAAGATATGGGAAATGCTTCAGTTGACTGCTGGTACACTTTATTTCAGGTGTCTTCTTTTTTGCAGTCACTATTACAAATGATACAACGGAAATTATGCTGATATTATAACTGAGGATGTATCTTACTTGAAACAAAACTCAGAATGATAACATAAGTCAACTATTGTATTCACCAAGGTTGCATCCCTTTTATGTCAGCGCTTGGCTAAGGGAGCTGGATGCATTTCAGTCTTCATCTCTTCAGGAGGAAACCAAAGGGATCTCCTCACTTCACCCCTCACTGCATGCACACACAAAACATGTTTTTTTGAATGAGATTTCAGTAATTATTTATGGCAATTGTAGTAGCCAAAATGCTCACAGTTCCTTCAGGGCCACCTGAACTAAGCAGATGTGTGTATTTACAGTTCATCCATAGTTGTAACTGCTTAGAAGGCCTATGAGAAAAATACGTACGGAGGCATAATTTTATCTTTAGCATTACCATACCTAATAGACCAAATTGCATCAAAATGGCCATTTTGCATGGGCTGAGACAAAATCTGCCCTCTGACATCTTGGCTTAAATTCAACTGAAGTCAAGAAAAGTTGTATATTTGACAAGTAGGGTCAAATACTTGGGCACAGAGTTTGTACCCTGTGTTCCAAAACAAAAACCAAATGTCGCTGGGAGATAGGAAGAATTCCTTTTGTTTTCCTCCCAGAGACCTCAGGCCAAAACTGCTCAGAGCACATGAGGATACTCCAGCTGCTGGACCTGCAGCCGCTACCAGGCTGGGGGCAGCAAACTGAGATCCATCCCAACTGTATAAAAGTAAAAATCTTTGGGCAAAATTCTTTCCACAGCTGCCTTGTCCAACGCCACCACGAATAAGAACATTGACCAGATACTAAATGAGAACAAGATTTTGCCCTTGTAACTAGTTAGCAATGTGGTGACACGGTGAGAGGCAGAAATAAAGCCAACACAGTCTCCCTGAACAGCATCAGCTTTGCAAGAGGGAAAAAGTGGGTTGTGTCACTCAGGTCAACAGCCAGGCCTGTGATTCACCGAGAGAGCAATTTCCATGTTTACATACTCCGTTTCAGACTAACCCCCCACTTCTAAATAGAAACTGCAACTCCATTTTAACCCATCAGAAATTCAGACAAAGGAAGTCTCTCAGTCCCATGTAACAACCACCAGCACATCCAGTGGGAAGAAGGAAATAGCAATGTCGATTCAAAGTTAGCATGCCCAGTTATCCAAGCCATAAAAACACGTACTTTTTGATTTCACATTAAAGAGTGATGAAACAACCATTCAACGTTTTGTTGTGTGGCTTTTTTTTTTTTCCTTTGCTTAATCATTTTACAGTTGTCAGGACTATCTGATTGATTTATTTATTTATCCTCTAAGCAATGTTACAACACAGTGCCAAAACTGAAAGCTCACTGATTAATCATGGAGACAAAATGCTCACTAATTTGTCTGGTGTCGTAGTCAGTCAGGCTGAAGAAAAAAAAAAGAAAATCAGCTGAACATGAATAGCTGCCAGCCAAGAAATAAGGGGAGGGAACCGATGAGAAAACAGCCAGTACTTGCTTATTAGATAGACATCAAGTTCACATTTTCAAGCTTAGCCACATGGAAACTGGATGACTGACTACAGCGGGAGAGTCCCCTAACATGGTCTGATTTTCACAGACAGCTGCGTAACCACCCATCCCACTGAAATCCTGAAACTAAACACAGGTCTCGTACTCCTGCCTTCTAGGTGCACAAGTTTGAGGATATATGTCGACCAAGTCAAGTTACCAAAACACCTCAGCAAGCATATCCTCAAAATATTCCCCAATATTTCAAGCATGGAAAAATATGTAGGCTGCATATTTAACTGGTCATTTATATGGGTGATCACTTGATCAACACGGAATTTGACTCTCCTCTGCTTCTTTCCCCCAGCAAAACTGTTATAAGGAAAGTCTCTAAAATAATACAGAATCAATTGATCTACCTTTTCAATTTAAAATACTAAACTGTTCTGGATATCTTGGAAATCACTCATGCTGGTAGCTGAAAATCAAATTGGTGTTTCAAAACTAAAAACTCAAAAAAGGCATATTTCAGGTAAAGCAGAAAAGGAAAAGATTATTACATTTTCTTTCCTGGATCGTCATTTAACGAGGCTAAATATTTAAGAGTGACTTGAACTTTAATTAGAGAGAATCAGCTTAAAATTAAATGTGGTAGGAACCTCTTTAAGTTAAGCAAATTAAATGATTCACTTCAAACATTCCCATCTCATATGAAAGATTCTTCAAGCAGAATTGCCAAAAATGGAATTGTTATGGAGAAAGGTCTGCAGGATTATTTTAGGAAAAAAACCCCTCAAACACAGCTTCTCAAAAACTGGTCATTTATTACAGGAGATCTTTCTTATTTGCTCTAAAAGCCTTTGCCAGGATACAGAGCAAATATACCTCTAAGGTCTAGCTGTGACCAGAGATTTTCTTCCCTGTCCACTAAGCATCCATGTTTCAATCACACACTAAGAAGCCTTTTAAGTGGAGGAGATGATCACACACACAGGGTCGCGCTGCTCACTATTTTGGGTTGGGAGGGAAATTTCCCCCCGGGTGTTGGTTAATGTGTTTTCACCTCCTCCTACTTCGTGGGCATGCCCAGTTCATTGAAAAATCTGTACTTAAATTATTTCCTTTCCCTTGCATGAGGCTTGGGCACTAAAGACACATTGGTCTTGTTTTCTTCTCCGTGGCTGGCAAATAGCTTAGTTTCTTTAGCGCTCAGATGCTTTACTCCAGTTAAAGCCCTTTGGCTCAGCACAAGACTGCTTGCATGTATTGCAGCGGTTGCTGTTACACACAGGGTAGCCACTAAGCACAATCAATCCTGCAGAAATATGGTCTACATGGATTTGCCTTCATTCCTAAAGGACTAACGCATTTATGATCTAGTAGAAAAATTTCCAAGCTAAGCAGGAAAGTGAAATAATGGGGGCTGCTGGGGCGAGCATGTCTACAAAGCCTCTCTCTAGCACCCCTGATCTCACCTGTCTGTGCTCACTGCTGGACTTGGGTAGCTGGGCTGGGGCTGTGCTCAGCCTGTGGGCGTACAGAGCAGGTTTTGAACTGCACGAAGATATGTCAAGATTGGCATTTCTGCACACACATGCACAGAAATCTGAACATCCAGAAAACATAGTTGATAAAAATGAGATGCCTATCGTTTAGGAGAGAGGGAGTAAGGGGGTAGGAAGAGAAACAGCCAGTTCCTGGAGTTAAGTATATAAATCTCCTCTTGACTGCTTATGGATTTGTGCCCAGCAGACTGAAGCAGTGCTGATGGCTTTCTAGGGTGCTATGAAGAAAAGGCTGGGAATTGTCAGCAGGGATGAAAATGGCAGAAGTGGTGATGGCTACAAGAATCAGACAGATAGGAGTTCACAGGAGTTCAAGAATAGCTCCATAATCATGATGATGAAGTAGCCCTGGTTAAGGCCAAAATTCCTTTTCTCTGGAAGGGAACATAAGGCATGAGATAGGTCTTATCACAGTGCAGTACTAATGGACTGCTGCATATACGACCTCATGCAATTTTTATTCAGTCTTATTTTAAATATCCCTGATACTGGAGTTTTCCCCCTTCCCCCAGGAGGCTGGATTATTCTGCCATCAGATTGCAAATGTAAAGGTAATAGCACTTAATAATTGCTCTGAGACTAAGACAGTTCTCTCTCTGGCTTCAGGAATATTAACCCAAACTTAGCTGAATCAACTCCCTTAAAGGCACTAGTACCTACCAAAGAACAGCCCTGCTCTTTCTTCTTTTCTACACGAGATTCTCAAAAAAACCCATATTTTTTATGGCAGGTCAGGTGCCTCTGAATTTACAAGCACTTACTTTTAATGACCATCCTCAGTGGGAGTAGAGAAGTGCAAGAGGAAAAAAAAGAGGGAATGTTATATTACTGCATCTGTCCCTAAGGCTTACTGTTTTATGGGGGATATTTCATGAATATCTATTGTGCTAAAAGTCATATGACTGCCATCTCTCTGCTTGACTTCTAAATTAACTAAGCCCTTTTCTTTGAAGATTAAAACAGATTCCTTAAATAGAATGATAAAGTGTTTGTCAAAGCCATGACAAGCTGACTGCTATACCATAATGCTTCAAATCAAGAACGATTAGAAATAATAATTCTAACTTTGAGAACATTAGCTGCAATTATTAACATATGGTAAATATGCAAAGAAAAGTGGAATAGACTTTACATCCTTTTAACTTTTCATTTAGCTCAAAAAATAAGACAGTAGAGGGGCTGATGAGCTCTATGACCTTATTAATAGCAATGTGGTTAGAAAGCATGGATTCCACCTTAAAAACTTCGCTGGCAACTCCAGTGAAGATCATAAGAGCAAAACTGAGAAACTAATTTTCCTTGCCCTCTTTTCATCTCTAGAACAAAGCTGAAATGGGACTTACACGATGTTAAATCAGAAATTGAAAGAACTATAGACGTAGGGATGAAATGAGCTTTGTAAGAGGTCAGACCAACTTGCAAAGCAAAGGTGTTTCACAGAGACAGTGACCATGGAAAACAGAAGAGGATAGTGACAGGCTATGACAGCGGATGTAGATAAAAACAAACCTGTTTTGGCCTCACCACAAAACTAATTCACACCTGTTTTCTGCAGTGTTACACATTCTGCATTTGTCCTTGTGGTCAACAAGACAAGGCTACGAAGATAGATGCTGTCAGGTGTAAAACAGAAACAAAACTGAAGGACTTCAAAGCACTCAAGCCAGAAATAACACAATTTCTATACCAGAGTCCAGAAAGAACTGGCACAGAAAATACTAAGCCTGATAGAAAGGATGTTTAACAAGCATCTAAGTGCAGAACAACAAACTGGCAGAAAACCAGTTTATGAAACAGATTATATGATGAGTGTGTCTGCTGTAGCTGGAATGCAGACTAATGAGCTCCAAAAAGGAAAGCTGAAGTGCTCCCTTTCTGTAGCCCATCCCACTTGATAAATAGACTTTCATTCCTCTGCGCTGCTCACAGATGGTGAAACCCTCTACCTCATTCTACTCAAAATGATTTCGTACACAGCCCCCAGCTGGTAGACTGGACCTGGGCAAACCCATGAATTTATTTGGCCCATCAAATTTATATCTATAGAACATAAGTGGTTTCTTTTGAAGTAGGTTTTCCACCCTTACTTTTAATTAACTTCTGGCTCTGAACTCACACCTCTCAGAAGTGCAGGTTGCTCATACTTCCCAGTTTTCTGTGAACTCTGAATCCAAATATCTTCCGTTCAAAGGTAATGTTTTCAAGTGAAACAGTATGTGGTCTTGTGCCTTACTTGTGAACAGTTACCAGAAAATGACATAAAACAGGTAGTCCTAGAAATGTTCCGAATCAGTTCCTGGCTCTGTCATCTCTGTCCTTTCATCTGTACACTCCAAACAATGACAAACACCACAAACTTCTACAGAGACAGCTGCCTAATCAGACGCAGACAGACTAAATCCAAGACTAACCAGCCTTAATTGAAATCGCCCACTGGTGCTGGCTGGTGCTGCCCACCCTCTGAAACCCAGACCCAAACCTGCTGACCTGCATCACTAAAGCCTGCTGTCTGCTTTAGGGAGCTTCGGAAATCATTCTGGTAAGTGCCACAGCTCCACCTCTGATGTCCACTGTGCAATGCCGCTACAATCATCAGAGGAAATGTTTCTGTGAATAAAGGCGAGTGTGCGTATGTATTTCTGAAGGCTTAATTTAGTCCCACTCGCTTTTTAGTAGTGTCCCAATCCAGACCACCTTTTCCCATATGACTACTGTTTACTCTAGAAAAGGGTATTGAATGGTGGAAAAATTATCGAGAATTCCAAGCAATTATTAAACTCTACCTAAGTTTCACAAAAGCAGCTGCAGATCAGTTGTTGCATCTCGCTGACTCTTATCCCTCTTTTAAATAATTTAATCAAGGACTATTGCAAGCGCAGATTGACTAGAATAAAAGTTAGGTTTGCAGATGAGGATAGAAAACTGTATGAAGCCTCTGACAATTTGAGAAATGGACAATGTTTTATACGGCTCCCACTCATTTATATGAGATCACATGGAACATGTGAATCAGGCAAATCCTCTTTTCAGAAGCACCAAAGCAATTACATAGCATAACTACAGGATAGGATTCCTTCCCCTTGCTGTTTGTGAGCTATCTAAACCAAATTGGCTATATAAAACCCAGACTAACAATTTCCTCCCAGGTCTACAGCAAAACGTGGAGATTACAGCTGAAAGGATTGCTTAAGGGCTTCTCCCTGCTTGATTATGAGTTCAGGGGATTCTGCATACTACAGTAGCAGCAAAAAAATAGTGGGTCACATTCTTCTCCATTGGGTGCCCCTGTCCAGCTCCACTGACGTCAATGTTGCTATTACCAGATTTAGCAGATGATTGCTGAAAAAGAGGATAATGGTGACCTTCAGTTAAATGAAACCTTTAGAAGGAGCGTGAACCCTTGGTGCCTCATTCATGGACTCAAATCCATTTCTCTTTGATGGGGCTGCACTATTGACTGAGGAAAACTTTCCCTGCTGAGTTTTATTTTAATTTTTTAATAATTATTGATGTTTAAGCAGTAGACTTGGCACAGAACCAGTTATAGCGTCTTTTCCTCTGATGCACCTGTTGCCTAATTTTGATTTCCGAGTAACAAGAAAATCTATTGTAAGGGCAACTTGGAGACATAAAGGGAGGAAGTGAGCTGTATTTGCAGTGCAACATGCAGAGAATTGTTTGATTTAGGACAGGGTGAATAGGACAAAGAATTCTATTTTATGGATGAATGACCAGGCTTGTAGATGAATGTTGTTTCATTAGAAAGTAAGCACCAAGCAATCAAATATCATGTAGAAGACTGTGCAGAACTCTGAGCAGAGCCACAAGGAATCAGGCAGTGCCTACCCAGAAGAAGAGCTTGTTCTTTATTGCACCGGCCATATCCAGGATGCATTTTTACAACCTTGTCTCATGTTTTTAACATCTGCATGCAGTCATATTTCCTACACATTTATAATCCCTACTTGATTTTATTTCGGTTTTCTCTTTGTAACTAACATCAACATCATACACAATCTTGTTGCAAATTAAATGCTTCATTAGTTGTACTCAGTCTCATAACAGAAGCATGGTCAGACTGAAATCAGTACTGCAGATCTTCAGGGTTTCCTCTTTCTGTTCCTAAACTTCCTAATGTTAAACCTTTCCAGCAGCTGAAAAAATAAAAGGAAATCTGCCAGGCATCTACAACCAGGCTCAGTAATCACGTTAGCCACTCTGCTCACATTTGATTATAAGGACTCAGAGGTACCTGTTTCTGAAGTAAACCTTCTGCAAAGCATGTATCAGTGGACCCAGCTAAGCTGCTCAGCCATACCAGTCAGTGTAAAACAAACATGATAGCCATATGGCAGCCTTAAAATCATAGAGTCACAGAATACCAGGTTGGAAGGGACCTCAAGGATCATCTGGTCCAAACTTTCTTGGCAAAAGCACGGTCTAGACAAGACGGTCCAGAACCCTGTCCAGCTGAATCTTAAAATGCTGGGGACTCCACCACACCCCGGGGGAGATTATTCTGATGGCTGATTGTTCTCATTGTGAAAAATCTACCTCTTGTGTCCAATCAGAACCTCCCCAGGAGTAACTTGTACCGATTACCCCTTGTCTTTTTCATGTGACTCTTCGTAAAAAGGGAGTCTCTATCTTTTTCGTAGCCAGCCTTTAAGTACTGGAAAAACATCCAAACTGGATGTGGTTTTCCAGCTACAACTTTATATTGCAGAGCAGAGTAAAAGATGCAAGAGAATCATTTGTCATCTAGAACAGCCCTGTAATTTTGGACGGTATCAACAATTGCATTTTTATTGCTGTTTACAACAAAACTCTTTCAGTTTACAGTCAACTACAATTCCCAAATTGTTTTTTTTTAATAGTATTGTTTTTCTGATGAAAACTGAGACATGAGTATTATTTCCAGAAGTCTGAAATCCATCAATATTTATAAAAGCACTCTGAAATCTATACTGGGAAAAGCAAAGTATTTCTTAGTGGTGTATAAATATTGTTATAGTTATAAATATACCTGTACTCTCAAATGCTTTCAAGTCCATTTATTTTTGACTCTTTTGCAATAAAAAACTGGACCAGAGAGACAGTGGGGAAGACAAGGCTGGTGTATGGACACTTGGGGGAACGCTGCTCCTTTGCATACCTCAGGAGCAGTGCAAAACTCTGTGTTTCCAGAGAGATACAGTCACTGGTGCTGGACTGACCGCTTTTGTTTAGGAAACAAGAAAACATGCTGTAAAAAGCAATAAAAACAGAAAGCAGCTGTGTTGCTCTTCTGCCATGCGCTGGCTCTTTTCATACTCTGCATACTGCGACAAAGCTGACCCTGTCCAGGCTTCTCTGCCTGCCCAGGGCGAGCGAGCAGCCCTCCACCCGCTCCACACCGGCAGCATCGCCCTGTCCAGCAACCCAGGCTCCCAGGGCCAAGGCCGCAGCAGAGGCTGCCAGCTCAGAGCAAGGCTCTTTGCTCTCCCACGTCATTTGTATCTGATCTTCCTCTGCTGCAAATTTACCATTTTTTTGGGGGGGCAGCCACTGACCTGGCAGCCCAACTCAGCACAGTCCCCAGGACCGTCTTTCTCCAGGCAGTGGCTCCACCAGCTAATGGCAGTCAGGGTCAGCAACAGGCAACGTCAGTGTCTCCTGCTCGCTGCCTCCCTGGAGGCTCTGCATGGCAAGAAAGGCCACAGCTAAGCCATGGGAAGTGAAAAAGAAGGATTTGGGATGGTCTGGAAAGAAGACCAGTGCATGAGGGAGATGGAGGGGCTGTTGGGCAGGATGGGATGAGCCGGCACAGTTGCAGTCCCACTGACTCAGGCCCCAGTTAGCTAGGGTAGGACTACGAAAATAACTCCAGTTTTCCAGGACATTTTAGATTATTGCTGCATGAACACATGTAGGATATTTTGTCTTATTTATATGTGTGTGCAAGTGCCTGAATAAACTCCTGTGCGCTCAGGGGAACAACTTAGTCTAGGAGCATCGTAGAAAGTCATCTGGACCCAGCAGAGGTTAAGCTCCAAGCCACAATGCAGACAGAAGCAGGGACCAAAGACCTCCCCATGCTGCCAGCCAGGCTGCCTTCCCACATGAACCCCACTGCTGACACAGCGGTGTGCTGAAATGCCTCAACAAAAGAGGAGCAGGGGGGCAAAAAGGAGTATATGGCTACCTTTGATACTAATCCATCTCATCCAGGACTACTGCTAATATACCCTAAGAATAGGGGCAGCTACCAGAGCTGGCGTTCAAAGGAAAGAAAAATGGCCAGAATAATTCTGGTTTTTATTAAATATAAGAGTACCCTCCCAAAAATGCAATTCAGGGAACTTTCATATTCTCTTTCAGGGAATTTTAAGTAGCACCACAAAAAAACCCAAACCTGTCTCTCTTTTATCTAGAAATACAGTTGTCTTCATAATGCAAAATGTTTTAAGTTTGTGACAAAAACTGTGTCCTTTTTAACCATCAATATTACTCCCTACACACAAATGTATTCATATCTGCATATCAATATAATATCAATATAATGTAACTACATCACTACAACATTACCTGGCTCCTGCCTGAGGACTACCTCACAACTAGCCTTACAAACACTTGTTTTGAAATAACAGGGCTAAGAGGCTCCAGGTTTTAAAGAGAAAGGCAGTGTCACACTGACTGCCTTTGGCATATTGCTTTGACTAATCCAACCTTACCCGTTCACAGTTTCCAAGAAAAAAGGCTACATATAATTACATGCAAGAGGTCTGGGGGAAAGGTGGGTGATGTGGAATAAAGAGCACGTTTTCAGGAGCTTTGAAAGCTGGTGCGGCTTACCAAGATCAATGACATGTCATCCCAGAGGAGCACTGAAAAAAGCCTTTGTAGTTCTGCTCCCCTTCTGTCTGTCTGTATCTTGTATTTCTAAGCAGGCAGTTTGCAGACAGTGTGCCTGTGCATTCAGCCAGCAGGCACTGTGCATGCATTTAAGCACACACAGCATCCGTGTAAAACAATGTTAGAGATTACAGACAAATAAAGTACTGTGCAAAGCTGGCTGGTACAAAGAAATGCATATTTAAAGTAGAAGTCAACACAGAGAAAATATATTGAGACAGGAGATGGAGAAATTGTTCCTGTGATCTAATCAATAAAATGTCCATCCAGCAGATACTAAAATGGTCTCTAGGCCATGAAGAGCAGCATGTTTTCATTTTGACTAATGCATCTCAAACATAAAACAGTGGGAAATACTGTAAATAACAGATTTTAAAAAATAGTCCCCAGGAACAAAAAAAAAGTCTAGCTGAAAATAATACCTCTGGATCAGCTCTAAATTGGATTTCAAGAAATAGCCTGACACATGCAACATCAGCCTCTCAAAAAAGAGCTTAATACAAGAGGCAGTACAGAAGCAGATTGAGTGGAAAAGATCTTCTGAGCTGCTGCATTTATAAAAAGGTATATACCATTACAGGGAAAGGTTCAAAATAAGGAGAAAAGAAAAAAAAAAAAAAAAAAAAAAAGAGAAGCTTTTCCTCCTACAAGTGAGGGGCAGTGAAGTTTTTAGAACTCAGCTTGATATTTCAATAAATAATTATGTTTTTCCAACTGAACAACCAGCTAGACACGGCAAACTGTAATTAACACCAAGAAGCATAATACCATTTGGCATGCTTACACCTTGTTTTTGAACAGGAGGCTGCAAGAACCCCTTAAAAGCTATTCAAAGAAACTTATAATTATAATTATGTGCTAGTGTGATTAGGCTCTTCTAATAATGTCATGCCTATTGAGCGCACCCTATTGAAAAGCCCACATAAAAAATGCACAGTTCCACGGATCTGTACGCTTATGTCAGAAGCCCTCATTTGGAGATCTGAGAAATGAAAGAAACATTATTATGGAGATTAAGAAATTTGGTTTAGCACTGTAAAATAATATTATGATTGAATAATATTAGCACCAACTATTAATAAATGTGCCAGTGTTTCCCATTAGAAGACACCATATGCGGTTGCTTATAGCTATGCCAAAATTTTTAAGCTGTGGGAGTGAATTTCATGTTAAAAAGTTCTTTGACTCCTTCAAGACTTTGGTGATCTGGAGCAGAACTTTAACTATGGGTAACAAAGCGGGTAATAAATACACACTTTTGACTGCGCATAAAGGATCAAAACAGCATTAATAAGATCACAGAGCAATCTGATTATGCATGCAATTATAAAGGTGCTAAATATTTTTATTACTATTATTACAAACAGCCATTATAATAGAAACTCTCTTTTCTGCATCTTTATTGCAGGAAACAAAGATATCATCTACAACTTTATGTAAAATAAGCCATAAAATCTCTCAGTCCAATTGCGTTGGTAACTAGCTCTTGTTCATTTTAATTTACAAGGACTGAAAGGTGTGAGCAAGAATTGAAGATGCCTGCTACCTTAGGCCAATTAATCCATGTACTCAAGAATGTATTCTCGAGAGTTAAACACAGCGGAATGGTTCCTGGGGACCCATGAGCATTACATGGGCACGTAGCTTATAGAAGGTGAACAGCATCTGGCTGTTAAAATGCAAGCAAGAAACCTTTGCAGGTGCTGAGGTCTGTAATGATCTAGTACAAACGTATGTCAGCTGCTGTTTGAATGCTTGGGGTACTGAGCAATTTCTGTAGATAATCAAGTCTTCTCACACAGCCTGGATCAATTTTCAGAACACGGGACAAGTCAGACAAAAGAGCCTTCTTTGTGCCATTCAGCCTCCCTTCCCCTCTCAAAAAACCTTGCGCCTCATCTCACAATCACTCACCTCCAGATGTACCAATTATTATTATTTCTGGAGTCAAAGTGGAATTTACCACCCCCATTTGGAAAACACCCTCGGGGCTGCAAAAACCTTTAGACAAAGCAGGGAAGGATACATGATGCTGTATTAAGAAAATAAATGAATGTCCATAAAGCAAGGCCTTACCATTCTCTTCATCTCCTTGGAGACCTGGTGAGCTCCAAGGTGGTTATAAAAGGGACGGTCAACACCCCAGTGTGGTGGGTTATGGCTGATGGAATTAGCGCGCTGACGGTTCATCTTGGCTATTGTGGCTTTCTCGTCTTTCTGAAATACAAACGAGAGAGAAATGCAGAGTAAGTTTTGAAACATTTATGTGGGAGTCATACTCCAAATTTCTCTCACTTCTGATCTCTCACTCCAGAAGCTGGCTTCGCACCATGAACTTTATGAAGTGGCCAGTGATCAGAAGCAGTCCCAGTCTACCATTTCTTTTTATTCTCATTTTTTAGAACACTTGTCTCTAAGTGGTGCTCACCATTTTACTCCTCTGCTTGTTTCAAATAACCACCATAACCTGAGCATGGAGACATCTATTTTATTTTTTAGTGAACTGACTCATTTCAGATAGGAAACTGCAGTTCCAAGCTGAGAAACCACATGGAAGGTCCTAAAAAAAAAAAAAAAAGACTGGTATGTCGGCAAAAGAAACAACACACGGAGTGATCTGGCTGAAGAACAGGAGCCTTGAAGCTCCTTAAAGCTATGGGAATAAAGGACAGCTTTCTCTGTAGGTACAAGCAAATAATTTTTCACACTTGCAAGAGCATCTTCCCAGACATGCTAAGGAAAGCATGTAAATCATGCAAACAAGTTATCTGTGTAACTGTTAAGGGTAATGGTGTTGCAAAGTGTGACAAAATGGTCTCCTCTATCCTAATGCTAGCTGCAAATTTTATCATTGACATGAACTTTCCTGAAGTTTGGACAAAGTCTTTGGTTTTGTTATCAAAGCTGGTTTTGAATCTTGGTTGTAACTGGAGCTTACTGCGAAGTTTGCACGGGATCTGTCGGGAAGGTTTCATTCAAGCTCAATGCCAGTTACAAGAGCACAGAAGTGCAGCATGTGACTGCGCTAACAACAGGCTGGTTAGTTCGTTATTTTGAATATATTCTCTAGCCGAAAAGACAGGCAGGTTTTCCTGTGAATGTGTTCTGCGGAAAGACAGGAGTTTATTGCACAAGATCAAGCCCTTTAATCTTCTCTGCACTGCAGACTTACTCAGTGAGGACGGTGCGATCTACCTGTACTGACTCAGAAGGCAGAGAAGTGGCAATTATCACATCCTTGCTTAAAAGAGACAAACTCTGGAGAACTTGAAAATTTGGACAACAGGAATAGCTACAACTTGGCTGTTTATTATTTGAGAGGTTAAACTTTTTCAAGAGAATTGCTGCTTCCATGAGATTACTGAAAAAATTAGACATAATGGTTAATATTGGATTTCAGAAAGTGTTCAGACAACTGAACAACTTAAAAAGAAAGCATCAGTTGTTTTAAACTCTAGTATTTTGGTTCAAGTGTTGTACAACAATACAGGTAGGTCTGCATCTTTTTTTTGCCTGGAGTCCGCTTTCCCTACCTGTTTATTTTGATTCCCCACTATTCACTTGTAACTTGTACCTGTCAGGAGTTTGCAAAATACCTGATGTTATTTCCATATATAACAGAGAGTTAAATGTCAAGTGTTATGAAATTTGAAAAAGCCTGCTAAAATTCAGTGCTGGGGAAAGCTGCCTGATTGACAAGCATGGGAAATCATCATCTCTTTTCTCGCGAAGGAGAGACAGCTACGATGACAACATTTCCCATGAGACCACAAGCTCACCACGCAGGCACCTAACGTTGCTGGGAACGTAGTGCCGCAGGCTTCATGGCCACTAGCTGGGGTCACAGGGCCGCTTGCGACAGGAGCCCTGTGCTGGACACCCGGCTGGCCCCGTGGCAGCAAGCAGCAGTGGTCACTGCGGCCCCAGGCTGCCAGCAAAGATCTTTTTTTACCCAGACAGGATGACAAGCGTAGGGTCTCAAGGAAACTCAGTGGGAGCAAACCTAAGTGAGCTGTCAGCTCCCCGGGATGTTTGTACGTACTCCCACACTGTGCGCCCCGAGGACAGCAAGTGCCTCCCACACCGCCTCTGCCCCGCATGGAACCCACCACTGTTTCATCTGCAAAAGCTGAAAACTCCATCACTTGGCACCAGCTGAATTTCACATGAGCAATCATGACGGAGCCACTGGACAACCTCCAGGACAGCTGCGTTTTAAATGTTTCTAAAAATACGGTAACGTGATGCAATGCTGATGTCTAGATTTGAGTTGGTTTGAGGTTTTGTGTTTTAAAAGTTACTGCTCTTTATGGTCTCTGCCACCATTTGTGGCACTTCCTTGTGTTTTTTCAGTTATGCAATCTTTTTCATAGTTATGCTTCTTTCTTCTATGATGCCAGAAAACTGGTAGGAAATACAGTTTCATTACCTCCAAGCAATATATATTGTTTTCAACAATACTAGTGACACTGTCACTACTTTTTATTACAACTTAGTGAAGGGTTTTCAACCAAAAGCAACCAAAAAACCCAGACACTGAAACTAGTCTGGGGACCTATAAAAGCAAAGTTATTTAGTTACATTACAAACACCTTTGCATCAAAAGATAACAGAAGATACACACAGCAGGTTTCCCCCCATGAGTTAGTAAATTTGATTAGAATTTGAGAAAAGCCTTAGCACCAAAAATCCAAGCAGATGTACTATCCCTCTCAGCCAGTGAGTGATCCTTCCACTTGCAGCTAGTGCTGGTGACCCTGAAGCATCACCTGATTAATTTGAAGGGAATAAAAGACCTCATACATGTTTATTGCCACATCTGGGTTGAGGTAAGGGCGGGACAAATGGGTAAATATATACTTCTGAGATTGTTTCTAACCATGAGGTCAGGCACCATAAATTTTCCATGGCTACATGAACTCTTGGCAGTATTTCATCTCTCCCCCTGTAAAAGGTTTCCACTGGATTGTGAACTATGTTTCAGCAATGTTTCCGATCAGATTAAAACACATATACAAGCCGAGTGGATTTTTGGTGAAGGAACCGTGATCCTTCTAATTCTTCATTTTTAGAGTTTGTTGTTATCATCACCCACTGAACAAGTGATTTTTCAGAAAATAAATTAGCTCAACTTTTCAAAAGATCAGATTTTTAAAAAATGTTTTTGAATAAGTACGGATGTTAACAACAAAGTCCTGTTGTTCAAAACAATACAGCAGCACAGTCTGTAATGTGGATCTCCCCTCTGTCTCTTCCTGGCTAATTGACAGCATGAGGACAACTTGCACACAGGGCTACCTAAGGCATAACATGACTGGAAAGAAGAATAAAGAAAAGGAAGAGATGATACCTTCCAGTCCTACTCATTACAGGTACTACCAACAACGGGAGCAGGTGCAAAAGTTTCTGACAGCAATGAGTTTTTCAGATTTACAGTGGCTAAACTCCAGAAAGCTGTTGTGGGAACTTTTCAAATTCGGACTCGCAAAGAG
Source organism: Leptosomus discolor (assembly GCF_034619465.1). Lineage (NCBI taxonomy): Eukaryota > Metazoa > Chordata > Aves > Leptosomiformes > Leptosomidae > Leptosomus > Leptosomus discolor. Next base: position 12,543,806 of record NC_141395.1, on the reverse strand, counting down.
ACTGTAAATCTTATTCCCAGAGGTTTTATTGTGTTCCCACCACCAGTTCCCACACACTGAGCTACAGTAATGCTATAGCAAAACTGCAGAAATAGCTGGGATTTTCTTATACTTATCAATTGCATCAAGAATGCCTGTTAATTCTTTAGTGTGTGGTAGGATTTTCCAACATATTGATCACTATCAGTGCAACAAAGCAGTGAAATCTGAGCATGGATCAGCCATTTCAAATTCAGCTACATATCATTCTTTAATTTTTCTTGAAGTCTTATTGACATGTGAATAATATTTCTTGCAACACTACATACTCCAAACCATTGTCTTCATAAATCTACATCAGTGGAACCCTGCCGAGCTGTGATTAGATTTGTTAAATTGAGGCATCATCACATTAGATTGATTGTGTTTTAGGAGAGTCACATGCACAACATTTAAAGGACCATTTTGTTTCTTCAGCTGGATGGAGTTCCAGGACACTATTTAGAAAAGAATGAGAATTGCTTTTCTAGGAGTTTCAGCCAAAGTTTTGTTGAGCTGTTTTAAGGCCACCATCAACAATCCTTTCTGAAATAGTTGTGGACCTGCTATTGTTGAAAGAAACACCCATGTTTACTGCAATTGAAAGACATTAGAAAAAAAGAAACATTTTTTCAGTTTGCCAACTTTGTGCACTCAGCACGGTATGTTTAGTCAGCAGTATTGCTCATCTGTTGACAGCCTCCTGTGTTCAAAGCGAAGCACTTCCCCAGGCTTCTCACAACATTGAGGACAATAAAACTAGCTGTAAACCTGATGTGCTGTTAAAATCCTGTTCACCTTGAGGTCTGTTTCCCACCCCTCCAAACACGTACTTTTCCACCCTTCTCAGAGTAAAGCTTTATTAATGATTAGAAGTGATGAGAGGAGTAGTTGTGACAGTTCTGCAAATTAGTGCAGCACCTGATCTTAAAGAAGAGCAGAAAGTTGCCAACAACTACCAAGTGACATGCTTCTGTACAAACTCCAGAAACTTGGGCAGCTCAAGAACTGGGACTACTGGATACCACAATAATTAGGCTGAGTACTGTAAGAATAGCTGAGATGCAATAGGATAGCAGTAACGACTGAATAAACTGCAGAAGGACAGATATAAAAGTTGTGGAGGTGAAGGTACAGAGCTGTGTGTTAGGAATGCTACAGTCTGCAGGGTAAACTTAAAAAAGAAGTGTAATAAAACAAAACCACTCTGCAGAAGGAAAAAGACATTGTACTGAGTAACGCTGGGTAATTCACTACAATGCCTCGGGGTTAAGTTTGGGAATCACTAAAGATCTCGGTAAAAGTATCAGTAATTCTAGCTGATAATTCGCTGTTTATCTGGAAACACTGACTTTCAGATAAAGAATGAAGATGCAAAGACAGTAATGGAGGAAAGGCAAAAATCTCCTTGGAGAATTCTTGCATTTCTTTCACGCTAAGTTATTAAGTCCATTAGAAACACATATCCAAATGAATAAGAAAAATAGTAAATGAGGACAGAAGTCACCCTATATCACGCGAGGATAACAGAAACTTAAATATCTCCATTACTCTAGAACTGAAGGAACAGACTACTTCTCTTCAGATAATCACTACTGCCACAGTAAAGGCAAACGTAAAGAGAGATCATAAGCACAGGGTTATAAAAGGAAAACATGACTAAGCTGGAAGCAAAACTTAAGTGTGATGCGCTGAAGTCAGAAGGACAACCTCTATCCCAGATCCGTGCAAAACTGCCAACTGCAATCTCAGCTCTGGTTAACAGATACTTTTAGTAACTATTTAGTCAGGGATCATGACACAGAACTTGTAGAGCAGCAAATGCTGGGCTTGGATGAACAGCCTTGAGAGTATCCAAGTTTTTCCAAACAGAAAAAATACAGTAGCTCTCACTGGCCTTGCTCTTTCCATAGAGCATTTGACAGAGGGCTGTGCTGGAGACTAATGGCTAAGACAGATGTGGAATACAAAGCTGGGCAAAGAGCTGGTTTCCAGTCAAATGGCAAAAGATGGTTTTGAATGAGGAAGTATTAGGCCGAATGAAAGTTACTATTAGAGTTACTCAATGATTTGTCTTGGGGCAGATTTTGTTTAATTTTTTTCTTATCACATCTGACACCAGGTGTAGCAATGACAGACTTTGCTAATGAGAAAAGCAGAGGTCGTATTTGATAGATAAGACAGAAAGGAATACTAGCACCTGACATTTGAGGAGTGACATAGTAGAAATGGGACCTGAGACATTCAAGTGTACAAACTGCATGCTCATTCACTTAGAGATTACAGTCAGAAACTTCACTTCATTATCAGGAATCACATTAGCTCATCACAGAATAAATATCAGATATCAAGATAATGCAACTATGCAAAACCTAAAGGTTTCCTCTGATGATCACAAAAATGAAGAGCTTGCCATGAGAGCTTGTGCTTGTCTCTTCTTCATTGTGAGAAGACTTTAGAAGAGTTTGCCTTAGGAGAAAAAAGGCTGAGAGGGAGAGGGGATACAATCGATGTCTGGCAGCAGACACCAGACCACCAGAGCAACCAGGTTTTAGAGCAGCCCACTGTTAGCACTAATGGTAGCAAACAAACCACAGCAAAAGATTCAACAGACCTTTGTAGTGGAGCCTGCTAATTTTATGACAAGAATTACTTTATAGATATATACATACACACTTATATATATGTATATGTGTGTATATACAGGGGTTCACATTACAATGAAATGCATGGCACCCTTTGTATCTCACACAGTTAAGACTGATTCATATTTTAATGATCAAAACCCTAGCTTAAGGAATTGAAAGCAAGCACAAGGAAAACAAATTTTTTGGATCTATGCTTTCAAAAAAACCCACGAAAACTTTTTTCTAGAGGAACGTAACACTGCAGTAATAAAGTCACTCCTGCACTGCTCTGGGGTATCTGAGCACCGCCTTCACAGGCAAGGGCTCACCACAAGAGCAGCAGAGTCACAGGACAGGGCAAACAGAAAGGTGAAAGCAAATCTGGAGGTAAAGATGTGGAGAGAGAAACCTAAACAGACTAGATTTTAAAACTTTGCAGTTATTCTCTTTCAATAGAAAGCAACTCTTCTGTGTACGAGATAAAAAACAAGGACTATATTTTCAGCTCTAGGGATGTTATTTAAAGACTGAGGGATCAGAATCTAGCTTTTTTCCCCCTAAAACTCAACTAAATATATTCCAGTTAAGAGCATCCTTAAAAAGGAAAAAAAAAAAAAAAAAATTCAAAGAAGGAGCTAGTCTGAGTTCCTGGAACAAAAATATTAGGTAAACGTTCCTCCCATTTACTCTGTGCCAAAGAAATGGCATTAACATGATGAAAAAGCCAAATAAACAAACAAACAAAAAGACAGGAAATTCAAAGTTACAGCTCCCCACGGCAACATTAAGCATTAAGGGTTTGGAAGAGATGCAGTTACATTTTATACATTCATCGTACCTCCTGGTATTGTTGGGTGGGACTGACGGACCAGCTATTCAGATAATTCAAGTCTGCCTGTGTGAACTGAGGAATAGCTCAGGCAAGCAGTTACTTGGGTCAACGGTGCGTCTGCTCTCCAGTCAATGAAAATCCTGTGCCTTGTGTGTGCTGTGTCTGTGCAGGAACTCAGACACGACTCACAGGAACCCATTACTAAGTTAGGTGAACATTTTATGGCCATTACTGGAACAGAATGAACTGAAAGCCTGGCTAAATACACCACAACAAGTCATTAAAATCAAGCAGAAATGGAAGGAAAAAGTGAAACGCTAGAACTTTGCCTAGCATCAATATCCAAGACTGACGGAGCTGACTACAGAAGAAAGCTTTTCTCACTTCTGATCTTCGTATTATGTGAAAATGATTTTTTAAAGAGGGAGGGAACTTTAAACTATTCACAAAGGGACAGAAAACGGCTATGGGAGCAAAAAAATTGCAGCAGTATGGGCAAACCAGGAGCCCCTCAAACTCTCAACACCAATGTCCACAACTTTGGGTAGCAGTTTCTTTGTTTCAATTTAGCACAATAATTACATAGGCCATGCACATGTCACAATTCTTAACTGCTCTGGGATACAGCATGTTAGAGCTGCATTATAGTAGTACCTAGAGACTTCAGCCAAGGGGCACTCTGTGTAACAGAGCTGCAGTAAATACGTATAAAGCAGTGAAAGAATTGGGGCGGGGGGAACCACATTTCATTTTACCATGGAAAATCAAGGCTGAAATATACAAGTTCCTAAAAATCTAAGTCTGGAATGGAATCCACATCTCTCATGTGTCTCTGTCCAGTCTCATAGTCAAAGGAAAGCCTTGTGTTCAAAAATGAAGTGAAGTCCCAAGTGCTCCATGTCTCTGGTTTTTGAGGTTTTCGTCTACACCAGCGAGGAGCAGAATCCTGATCTTAGGTCTTCTTCTTGTCTCCAGAGAAACCTTCAGTTCTCCACAAGAAGATGAGGCAACTTGGTGAGTGCACAATTTAAGAAGTCAATACAGCTTCTCCATCCCAGGAGACAGGGCCTGACCATAAGGGTATTTGGTTTATGTTCTTAAATCTACCCAGCAAAGAAGTGGTTTAAGTATAAACATCAGCTGGCCCAGTGACAGGCAGTGATGCTCAGGAAACAATAATCTTGCACTGCAAGCTCTAATCCTCTTTTGAAGATTGACAATTGTTAATAAGATTTATCTTACGAGTAGATAGAAACCAAAACATCAGCTTCTCTCTTTAGCAGATGATAAGGGATTTTCTTGGAGATTTTTTACACAATATCCATTAAGGAGATTTGAGGCTTCCATTCTCTCAGGAAATGAGAAATGGTAGCAAAGTATTTCTGTATAGATGTTATAGTTACTCAAATCAACCATGATATTGGAATATGTCACAAATGCTAATTCATTTAATCTCATGGTAGTCATATTTACAGCTGTGGGAAGGTTTAATTGGTCTTAGATTCAGAAATATTTTAAATTATTTTCAGTTCAGGCCAATCTTTATATGCTTGCCCTTACTTTGAATAGCAAACTAGTGTCTATAGTGCAGAAATTACTTAGAGAAATATTCGCTAGGCTCAATTACATGACCAAAAAGATCCTTTTCTGGAATTACAGTCTACTATTATTTAAAAGAATACAAACAAGTGATAACATAAACCTATTTTCTGTTATTCGCAGTGTCACAAAAAGAAGATATACTGGCTGAAGTCCACTTAAGTTTGACCTGACTCTAGTTCAAGTCAGTAATGCCCTAATAGCCTTATTTTGTGCAGGCTGACCCATGTCATAGCAGTAGGTATGCTCTCATCCCACTGTCACAGTGATCATCCACCATTACAGTGGGCCAGATTTTCCTGTCTTCAGAAACAGAGGCTGAAAAGTAGTAAGAATGGCTCTAATCTTTATGTTCATGGCAATATGGTCAGCAGGTGGACAAAACCACCTCTGTCTGTAATCTGACAGAGAAGAAATCTTTGTGGTTTTAATCTATTCTTTATGAACTTGTACAAGCATCAAATTTAATTGCAAAAATTACATATCTATATTAACAACATTCCTCAAAATTATTTTGAAAACAACTCAGGACAGTTTCTTTGATAGAACTAGAAAGTACTTGGTGCAGAAACCTTATGCAGAAGGTGACTACACTCCCTTCTATGCATGCAAAAGTTCAGGAAGGGGAGAGAGAAACAGGAATTTTTGTCACTGAAGGTCAGCTAGTCAACTCATCTATAAAGTCTGATCTTCACTCTACATTGGTATGTTAGAGACCATCTAGTTCTTAAAAGTATCTGAATGTACACTGGTTTGTTTGGTCTTACCCGTTTCTGACTGCACCGTACAATCAAGAAGGTCTCAATACTGTGCTCTTTCAGATAAGCGTTGCGTTCCCCTCCAAAGCCCAGCTCCACCTCATAGTCTCCATTGAGATAGTTCAGGGTTGCTTTTGTTATGTGGATGCGCCTTGAATGAGACAAAAGACAAGCCAGTTTTCTAAGCTCACCTGAAAAGCCAGTTCCTGTTCTGACAGATTCCATGTACTGGAACAAACAAGCAATAAACCCCAGTTTATTTAGCCATGCCACTACTCTTGCAGATGAAGTACAGGAGTTTAATCTGTTTTAAAGGAACCGGGCCAGGCGGTGTCTTCTTAAAGAGAGAGGTGTTCACATGAAGCACCTTACACATCCATTTATAAGCACCTCCTTAGATATAAAGCACTTATTCTCTTATTCACTTTGTTCTAACACACAGCAGATCTATTTTTTGGCAAATACAGGCCCTTCACAAGGGCATGTCTACTTAGCGGTCACATGTAATAAATCCTGTAGCATGTATCTTTTTCGTTGTATCACATTAATCACGGTGGTACAAGAGTGCCTTGTAGACATATTCTATCGAGTACCATATAGTCTTATGCTTTCTTCCAGAGCAAAGATGGAAAGGCATATAGAAAAATTATCTCGTGGAGTCAACTCAGTCTTCAGTTGGTCCATACAGCAGTGAAACAAGAACCGATTCTGCTCTCTCACATGAATGTTTCAAAACAAAGGGCTGGCCTGAAACAATGCTTCATACAATATCCATCGATAGCTGGGATGCTCTCCAGCAAACACAGTTAACATACGGTCACATCTCTTTGTAACCATGACCAGGTCTGCTAGTGTTTGCACAGACCTGCTTATTCCTGTTGTATCTACCAGTTGTTTCGCAGAGAAGGAATTCTGTTCTTACCACAGAAGGATAGGCCTATCTTGGGATTTTGTAGACCTTCTATAACCAAAGACATGTAGACACAGAACAGAATAACCTTGCTAACATTTGTATATGCTTGAAACATTACACCCACGGTTCATTTTACAGCAGACATACAGACCCTCTGAACTTCTGTCCCCCATTTCCCCACCTCACTGTGATACATCAGGCATAAAACAACACACAGATTAACACGATGCCTTTGATGGAGCAACTTACCCAGCTTTGCCCCCTGCTTCCATGTGGTTGGCTAGCGTAACGTCGTTGGACCACACATCAAATTGCCACTTCCTAAGGCCCAAGACCCCACAATGAACTCTTCCACTGTGGATACCAACCCTCATGTTGACATTTACTCCTGTCACCTCCCGGACTAATCTGAAAAGAGATATGGGAAAAAAAGGACATCACTAAGAACTGCATGGTTGTAGTCGGTGGCACAAACTTGCACCCAGAGCACAAAAATCCATAATGACCCATAAATTAGTCATGCATACACACAGTGCTGCTCACCCATATCAACAGGACAACAAACCAAAACCAGACCAGCTGTTCTGCTCTTGGATGGCCTGGCTGGCCAAGCAGAGTACTAATTAGAAAGGGGAGCCCTTGGAGTAAATCCATGTAGAAAGGGGAGCCCTTGGAGTAAATCTCTGTACTCTGAACTCATGGTCAAGTTGAGAACTCATAAAAAAAAAAATCTTTGGGGCAGTAAAAGGAATAAAGAGCTGGTCTCTGATTTCCATACCAAAGCTGGACATAAACTGCCAGCACTCAGGCTCATTAAGAGTAATAGCATGTTGCAAAGAGAAAAAGGAAATGATTTCAGAGATCTTAATTTGTCTGTATGGCACCAAGCATACAACTCTTCCACAGATGAAATACGATATGTGTGTGAAACACCCCACTGCAGTTGGAAAGCTTGAGCAGGGCTTACAGCTGCAGTCAGAGCAGCAAAACCAGAGAACCACATCTATTGCAGTCACTCCAAACAGGCAGCTACAAATACTCGAGCTCTGATTTTAATGAGGTTTTGCTTACTCCCAAAATGACTGCTGGAATACTTTGTGGGTTTTGCCCTTTTAGGGCAAAAGTTAACTTCAAGAGCTGTTCACATGGAAAATATATTTAGGAATGTGGGTAGGGGAAAGTCTTGATAAGGCCATCAGAACAACTCTGCTTCTTGTTATTGCTGATCACATCATTCCCAGAATGTCCGTGCTTAGCAGGCAAATTCACCTACATCACATAGCACAGTCCTTTCCTTTGAGTTGTTAGTTCCTCGAAGCATGAAGTCGTAGTTTATACCTATCAGATTTTGACCTCTTTGATTTTCAGGTTCATCTAGTCCTTTCCAGATAACATCCTCTGGACAAGTATGTCATCCCAACTTCCCAACACCAATACAGATCTAATATTTATGCTTTAGTTATTAATTAAAATGAATGATTAAAGATAGACCAATTCTGGGCTCTAGTTCACTCCTAACAGTGTAATATGCCCCTTAAAAGACTGTTCAAGATGACCTCTTGTTGAAATAGCTCCTACCCTCTTATAGTTCCTTTTTTCTTACAATCCCTATCTTACATTTCATTATCTACTCGCTGAAGTGATGTTCATTATTTTTATTAGCACACAGCAGATATTCTCTAGTAGGGAAGGGAAGCTGCATATTGGTAAGGTGCCACAGGCTTACGAACTGAAAGAGCTCCAACCGCACTACTTGGGAAAACAACAGGAACTGGGGTAATGAAAATGCAGCTGTAGCCATAACCCTTGCAAGGATAACAGCAGCTGCAGTGTGGGTACAGCACTGGGGAGGGCAGAAGAACAAGCTGCACGAGTGCTACAAGCCCTACTGTACCCTCTGCCAAGCCACCGTACTGACACAAGACCAGGGAACTTCTCCCAGAAGGGCTGTTGATGAGAAGGTGACTTTCTCCAGACTTTGCCTTTATAGACCAACTAAATACCCTTTGTTACCTTCCTTTTTTTTTTTTTTTTTTTTTTTTTTAGTTCATTTATACCAGCAGAACAGTGAATATAATTCTATCTTTCTGATCTGGGATAACACTCCTTGGCTGTTATTGTGTACAGATGAAATCAGCCTACGGGCAGGGCCCAGTGTTGGTGAAGCCTGCAATCAAATGTTCAGCAGCTATTGGTTACCTTAATTGTGAAACCTCTTATCTTGATCCTTGAGGGGGTGGGGGAAGCAGGGGTAGTGAGAACAGAGTCACCTTCCAGACTTAAGAGATAAGACTGTTAAATGCATTCATCATATATCAAGTGGGAAACAAGTTGTAAAGGCTGCTGAAGAGCTATTTGTAAACCAACACTGAGTGCACTTCAGCTCCATGTTTATTTCAAGGTAAGGTGGGCTGCAGTTAATCAATGAAGTCTAGAGATCCTGGTGTTACTCAGCCTTGTGGGGGATTACACAGCATGGTGTCAAGGTCTCTGCATCTCATCAGGCCAACTACTGCAGAAGGTCAGACTTTTCTGGGCAATGTACACAGTATCTTCTTTGTAGAGCTGGTGGCTAAGAATTGCTGCTTCTCATGTTTGACAAGATACTTTGTCACCTGCCACTTAATTGTCCTTCATATGGTAGAAATAGCATCCTTTCAAAGGCTACTGAAAACTAGTTACTTGCAACTCCTTTTATTTTGTGTTTTGCATACAAATCCCAAAAGGAGACTGCTGCAAAGCAAGAGTTTAAAACCAGGAAAGTAAAGGGAGGAAGTCCGAACAATGTACACTGTATAGAAACCAAGGGAATGCTGTTGCATGCTGCTCTTTGAATGGGGTCTCCTGGGTGAAAACATTGCTTTTCAAACTTCTTATCTGTGCTATGAAAACGAGGCTTAAAAGTGTGGGTGTGTATTCATGTCCTTGCAGAAATTCAAATGGTAAGGATGTACTGCATCCAGCTCAGGAAACAGGTAGCTCTAGTTTCTACCAAGATGAAGTTACTGAAGTTACTCCATCAAGTTACTGAACAGAATGAGAGGAGAACTGCATAGAGATCTTCTACTTCTCTGTTGGTACCATTGATACTTTAGAAGATGCTTTCAGAAAATAAAAAACTAGAAGGGAAAAAGAATCAGAGTCTCTACACAGCAGGGATGGTATAGATATCACTGTCAGCTCAGCTACCACCTAAAACTGACTGAACTTAGTGCCTAAGCATGCATACACTCAAGATGACCAAATAAATCTTCCCTCCCTGAATTCTGAAAGAATTGGCCTGTGAAAGCTCATGCTGGATGCAAACAATATTCAATATTATTATATTTATTTAACTAAAGTAAGAAAGTCTTGAATCTGACCTTTTTGGCATAGGGACACATGGAGAAGGACTAGTTACACTAGATAAGACAGACCTTAGCAGAGGAATTGCAAGGTGAGTAAAAAGTTGGTTTAAAGACAGTTAAGTGAAGAGTGACTGAAATTTAATAAAGTTATTATTAATCCTCTGATTTCACATTTCTGTAATTCACCGGAATCCTCCTTTGGGAATGAGACTTCCAGTAATTACAGTAACCTTTGCCTTTCTCATCAGGAGATAGCTCTCTGATATCCACGTGGCTGTAATGGACTCAAGTGTCTGTTTTTCTGCTGTCAAACCTTTACTGCATTTTGTTTTCTTGTTCCAGCTGGTCTCCCTTTTTGCTGGCATCAGTTCCCTGGTTTGGCTACCTTGCTACTAATGCAAAGAAAACGTAACAGGAAAGAGAATCTACTTGCTATTTGTTATGAAATTCTCCATGGGGGATACAGTACTTACGAGATGGCCTCTATCATATCCATGCCCATTTCAACACAGCAGTGTGCATGGTCAGCTCTTGCTTCTGGCAGACCAGACACACAGTAATAGCAATCACCCAGGATCTTGATACGTAAACAGTGGTTCTCCTAAAAAAAAATTAAAAAAAAAATAAAGGAGAGAGACGTATTCAGCTTATATTCATGCTTGCAATAGCTTGCCTTTTAGGGCAGTGAATATTTACAGAAATCCACTGGACCAGCACAGTATGGCATTCTTGCAACAGAAAAAAAAAAAAAAAAAGAAAGAAAGAAAGAAAAAATAATTATAACAGAAAACTTACAGCTGCTAGCTTATCAAATCTGGCAAAGAGCTCGTTCAGCGTCATGACCAGCTCCTGAGCAGTGCACTGGGAGGCCAGACTTGTGAAACCCTCAATATCCGCAAATAGGATGCTTGGGAAAAAACAGAAAAAAAAAAAAAAGAAAGTGTCACAAAATGTGTCACAAAATTAGTTGCTGATATGTGTGTAAGTTCTGGGGTAGAAGTCTAAGGATGGGGAGGCATGTAGGGCTGTTCCAGCCCTATAGCAGCAGGAGATCAGCATCCCTAATGCCACCTTACGACACAGCCTCTCACACGCAAAGCCCTGAGGGGCACAGCCTCATTCCCTCCAGAGATTAGAAAGGGTGAGAAAACCCCACAAACCTTTCATGTCGCCACCCCTGCCCCATGTCCAGAAAATTTACAGTATGCTGGGAGGTGGTAGTGGCATGATAATGCTATCAGCCATCATTAACAACAAGGCACTCCTACACAATGACCAAATTAGCCCCACTATAAAATCAACACTTACCCATTTTGTTCACATTCCTCAACCTCTCAGCTCAGTCACATTGCCTGTGTCTTACTCTGCTGCAGAAAAACCACACTCCTGCTTCCCCTGCTCCCAAAGTGCGGCCACAAAATAAAGTCCCTCTCTAATGAATAACCTTAACCTGTCTCCCACAGCTTTCACCCCTGCTTTGATGGTCTGCATCCATGCACACACCCTAGCCCTGTGGCAGGCAGCACCCTGCCCTGTACCGCGTGCCTGGCAGACACGCTCCTGCAATGTCATAAATGCAGAAAGCGGGGTGCAACGGCACCGCGTGCTGCTGGGGTGCAGGTTTGGGGGCAGCAGGGCTGGCTGGCCGTGCACTAACACACTCACACGAAGACTTACCATCGGGCTTTTATGCTCTTCATTCCCTGGAGAAGGAAATCTACACCAATTTATTTGACTTTACTCATCTCCCAGCTGTACACGCTTCTCACTAATTGCCCTTTTTTTTTTGCTCAGCTTCTAAAGAACGACAGAAATGAAACCTTCCATTTGTACCACCCCTTCCAGCTGGCTTAGCCCCTGAAACACTATAAAAATATACACCTACAGTGCTCAGGAGCTCCTCTCAGAAAGGCTGCAAGCAGGCATCACCCAACTTTCTGCCAAACGACAAGCACAGCCCTTGCCAACTGAGGCAAAATTCTGCTATTGCAACAGGGATACGGAACCGCTCCCATCCGCCCAGGACAGACCGTTACAGCCCTCTGAAAGCAGCATGGACTGTTTTGAAAGTACAATTATTTGAATTACAAGTATTAATAATGATTCTTTGATTTAAGTTAATCAATTTTAATGTTGTACTGCAAAGTTCTTTTTTTTTTTTTAAACTGGAACAAGTTTCTGTCTCATTGATAATTACAGCATTGAAAATATTGATTTGCAATCAAACACAGCCATTTTGCTAAATTCAAAACTATTCAGTAAACCAAGCACTAGACTATGTCTATACAGATCTAAGACAAAATGTATATATGCACACACATTTATATAAATATAAAATTCATAAGCTATACTCATATATTGGAACACTTATCAAGTGGTTCATTTCTTCTTTGAAGTTGATTATCACATCAAGCTGTACTTGAATAGGAAGAGAAATGAAAAATGAAAATAACAAGCACTTTGGAATTGTTTCTTCTTCGTAAAATAAAACTCCCACGTTTTAGGCAAATTGCAGAGGCTATGTTTTCAGCTGGAATTCCCTGCAATGTCTTCAGACAGAAAGCAAAGACAACAAAAACGTTTTCACAAGCATTTTTTGCAAAAATCCTGAAACTCCAATAAATCAATTCCAGTAAATCACCAACCAAACATATTGCATTAAATATTTATTCGTTAGACTAAAGCTAAAATGTACAAGAAAAAAATCAAGACAGGAATGCAGGCATGTCCGAATCAAAATATACTCTGCCATTTTTTTAAACACTTGAGAAAATACACAAAAAAATAAATCAAGATTTCACATATTTACAAATAGAAGTAAACCTCCCAAAGAAATACACTTGAAATCAACTGAAATCTTAGAGATGTCTGTATTGGTCACTAAGCAACTTAAGTATGTGTTAATATGTAATACACGAATAGGAAATGTCTCCAGTTCTTGTGGCAGTAACAAAATGTAACTTGGTTCTCTCCCAGCATGGGGCAAATTGCAAATTCATCACTTGTGGACATGTTCACTCTTTGCTTATGTGCATGTTGTAACAGCCTTGTGTTATACCAGGAGGAATAAAGAGCAATTGTTGCTCTGATGTTCAGATAGCAATAGGTATATCTGGAAATACTGCACAGGGATGCTCTGAGCCTTCTCATGCTTGATTCAGAAAATTTGTGCTAGCATAGTGTCCTAATAAACATGGATAAATGACCGAAGGTTGCTCTCTCCATTCCCCATTACTATCACACCAGATAAATGGATCAGACATTCCTAGAAGTTAAATTGTGGAAATATTTTCAACCAGGCAAATGAAGCAACCAGCAGAGACCTATGGAGCTATCCTACGGACAGATTTACTCCTTTTCAAATTGAAACTACTTGATTACAACATTTTCTCAAACTTGTAACCTTCTATAGGTGACCACCAAATTGCTCTTTGTTCAAATTCAGCAGCTATCTCCTTCATCCTGATCCTTGTCTTCCAAGGACAACATAGTTGCAGCTCCACATGCAGCTCTGTCTGAGTTCTAGAAAACTACAATTACAAGCACTACAAAAGGGTTTATTATGAGAATAAAACCTGGAGAGGTTGCATGATGGGAATCAGAAATGCATTCTGCACATGAGCCGGTAGCAATATTGGGAAGTTAACATTAATGTCCCTGTTAGGAAGCCAACATTTACTACAGGAGATGCTTCTCGGAATGAGTGTTTTGTTTGAGGAAAGAGGGATCATTGAAACAATTTCAGCAAAGCCAGTTTGATAATATTTGAAAGGCAAGCCAAGGAAAAACAAGTTTGGTTTTATCTAAAGCAAAGGAATGAATTGCAAATATTTTTTTAGATGCTTCAAGTCTCTTCTCACTCTTGAACATGGACATGGTGCTTGACAATAAGGGGAAGAACTTCACCTGGCACATGCCTTTTCCTCTTTATATGAAAACCTACTTGGAATCGCTTACGTTAAATCCTTTGCGTGACTCATTTTTTGTGGTTAACATGAAGGTATCTGCCTGCATGGTCCATCCCCTTGCCCCTCCTCCATGTCAGTTAACCAAGTAACGTATGAACATCTTGAAGCACCTGGGCATTTTCTATTACAGGCCTGAGATAGATGTGTGACCCCCTCTGCAACCAAATAGGTACACCACTGAGCTACCAGAAGACACTGCCTGGGACACACAGGCATCAGGGTATGGAAAGGACCACGTGCGAGATGGCAGAGGACAGAGCAGTGATCTGGGAACTGAAGACAGAGAGGGGAAAGACAGATTTGTGGCAGGAGACTGGAGAAAGAACAGCACATGACCATCAGAGAAAACAGCCCTTGGAAACAGGAATGCAGCCTGAAGCCTCTCTGTCCTCTGCTCTCAACAGACACCCCCGAAAGCCACTAAATCACATTTTACTCCTCCTGCCTGATCTGTTCCTTTCACAGACTCCTGCTAGCAGCTCCAGCAGCAGAGACAACTAGGCTTATCTCTCCCAGCCATGCCAATGACCCACAAGGGAGGAATGGGGACCCATGTACATGGTGCCGTGCCATGCCACTTCTCTTCCTTTTGTTATTAGCCCCAGTAATCCTTAAATTCAGCCTTCTTCCCGTAAAATACCCAACACCCCAGAAGCAACTAGGAAAAAAGTAGATTTCTCCTACAATAGCCATCAGGGAACAGCACATGAACCTCATCCTGTGTTTAGTCAGAGCTTTTCTTTAAAAATGAAGCCCACTGTGTCTCCTTACACAGACAACGTGCACGCAATAAGGTTGCAGAAGCACCCAGTCCAGCCAGTGCACCTTATCCAGACAGAAGCCTTAGAGCTTAAACACACAGCTTCCTCACTGCCCTTAGGCCCTCACTCCACCCTTCAGTCTTTCATGTCAGACTACCCTTAGCAATGAAAAGATTTTATTAAAGGACGATGCTGATGGAAGATTGTGATGAAGGGCACAACTCAAGCCAACTATTTGTCAGTCTTCAGAGGGCAAGGCATTTCCTTGCTAGTGGGAGCACAATGCCAGTAATAGGCCTTCCCTGTGCCAAAATGTGGGGTAAATGACAGTGGTCAACAAAAGGTCAAATGAAATAATTATCATAGCTATAAAATATTGTGAGATATAAGGCAGTGGTTTAGAAGTACTATTAGCTGAAGCTGACTGGAAGGGATTGACCACACAACCTGCAGCCTGGGCATCGGCAGCTACTATCAGCCCTGGGCCCCAGTCTCTTCATCTGGAAGGCTACTGCTTTATGGAAAAAACAGTTTAGCGTGTAATTAAAATGTTGTAATGGCTTCAGAGCTCTTGATATATTTTCCACTCCATCACTGCCTTCAGACTTACCATCTGATTGGGTTTTGTCCAGCGTTAACCAGGGTATGACCTCAAAAAAGACAAAAAAATGGTTTATTTCTGGGAAAGACAGACAAGAAAAGGGGAGTTATCATTCATTTTATAAGTTTTTTTTTAAATTATTTCTGTTTAATTTTGGTTGAAAAGTACCACAAACTGTGTTATAGGGTAGAGGTGAATACTTTCCTAAGCTCCCATTTCAGCTCCTATTTCCAGCAAGGACTGGCTCAAGACTTCATAGCTGTACAAGGCAAGCTTCGTTTTGTGGCTGTACTCATGATGCTGACAGAAAAGAAAGATGAAAAGGAGCTTGAGTAGCTTCCAGATCCTGCCATCTTCCTCTCTGCTTAGGGACCAACCTGATACCCACCTGCTCCTGCCCAAGCCCCAGGCAGGGAAGCAGGAAAGATGGATACTTGGACTGGAGTATCCCTGTGCCACTAGCTCCTGCTGATTCCAAGAGCCCAGGGCTGATGGGCAGCTCAGCGCAGGCTGGGCGCATAGCTCTAGTTGCTGCCAGGATGCCAGGCTCTGCCTGAGCTTGGCTCTTACCAAAACCACCACCACGGTGGACTGAGAGACCTCCATAAGCAGGAAGTCTAGATGCTTTTTGCAGAGTGCTTTGCATAGCTGCAAAAGCAGAGTGAGGTGAAATGGAGAGAGGAGCAGCTAAGATGCAGAGCCAGGAGGAGAAAATTCCCGAAGTACTAAGCCCAGCTTTCCCATTTTTTGGTCTGTAACGCATTCACAGAATAGTTAAGATACACATGGACAGGCAGCTCAGGTACCAGCAGGAGCTTCAGTGCAACACCCCAGAGATCAGCAGCGTGAGCCTCCCGGGCTCGGGCTGCTTTCACAGTCTGTGCTCAGGTCCATCCCACTGCACCTTGGGTCCTACCACTGCAGGTCATTTAAAACCAGCTCCTGTAATTCAGGTGATCCTTGTTGTGACTGCACTGCTAATGTGCACTGAGGCAGAAGGGTATCACATCACAGGATCTTTCAGATGGCAAAGGAGAAAGTTCTTAACAAGAGTGCAGGAAGGGGATAGATCTGGGCAGAAAGCAAAGGATGACGTAAGGAATAGGAAGAGCTAAGGACAAGGTGGGAAGCAGGAAACCCACATAAGACATTTAAAAACCACACGCACCTACAAAGAATGATTTTGAAGTGCAGCCTGAAACGTCTGAAGATAATAGAGTTATCAAAGGAGGGACACGACACAGCCAGGTTTCCCTGAAAATGTAGGATTATTAAAAATGCTAAATTAAATCATCAGTGTTTCTAATGTAAAAACAAAAAACCAGTCGTGTTCTATTTCAAGACATGTGCGTGCCATGCACGCCAGCCACAACATAAATCAAGCAAGGCAAGAAACACAAACCCTATCACCATCACAACGGTAATGCCAGTCATGAATATAAACACCATGTGTTACTGGAAACCGAACACCACAGGCACTGCATGGGAAACAGAACAAAACCCCAGACTTGGTGAGCCTTAATGACTTATTAAAACAGCAAAGTGCATCTGACTGCATGTGAAGCAAAGCCATGGTATTTTATTGAAACGCACACTACTACAAGAGAAGAAAAAGTTAATGTACCATAATAAAATAATCATTGTTCACTAAATACAAGCATTCACGAGCAAAGGTGTAACAAGAGAAAGCCATTTGCTGTAGACACTGTCTGTCCTTGTCAGTGAATTCACTAAGCTAATTGGTGAGGACAGTGTCTCAGGGTGCTACTGTTATTTTAAAACACCATCCACTGCTATTGATGTTGCATGTCATTAAGTCACGCTATGAACAAGGAAGGAGAAAGAAGAAGGATGGATTGGGATGAAGATGACAAAACTCTCAGTTGAAGGGCTGGTTCGAGCCTTTAACCCCAAACTAGGCTTTCACAGAATGACAGAATGGCTATGGTTGGAAGGGACCTCTGGAGGTCATTTTGTCCAACGCCCCTGCTCAAGCAGGGCCTAGAGTTGGTTACCCAAGACCATGTTTAGGTGTCTTTTGAGTATCTCCAAGGTGGGAGCATCTCTTGAGCAGTTTGGTAAATGAGTCAATTTTCACACTTGGACATCTGTTTAAAAGCCAGTTCCCTGCCAGCACTGTAAGCCCAGAAGTTATTCTCCAGCTCCAGTGGCATAAGTTCATCTAGAAATTCCTAGAACAGACATCAAGATACACCCAGTCTCTCTTTCCTAGCTATAGTCACTTAGGGATGGGATGGCGAGGAGGTCCTCTGTGTGGTCTCTCTTCTGTCCACCCTATGCACAAAAAGGATTTCAGCTTCCAGAAACACTAAGTGAGAACATCTTATAATGCTCTTTCCCTCCTGAATTTAATAGCAGCAACAATAAAAGGACAAACCAAAACAAGATGAAGACAAGTTCACAGCAGTGGCATGGTGACTGTGGCCAGGCAGCGTGTCTAGGTAAAGCAGCACAAATGTGAGCAAGGGCAGCACAGCCCACCAAAGAAGGGTGAGGTGGCCCATACAGATCATCATGCTGAGTGAGAGCTTGGTGACTGATCCAGCAAAGGCTGCAAGCTACTTCCAGACTAACTCAGGTCTCAACAGCACATCAGCCTTGCTCTCTAGGGATGTCTCTGTGACAGGCTAAGTTCTTAGTCTTAGCAATGCAAAAAATGTTCTCCAGAACAGCAGGACATCAGATGGACCTTTTCCTACAGTCATGGAAAAAAATCAAATCACAACAGTAAAATGATACACTTTCTTTCCTAAACTTATATGGTCATTTCAAAGAAGATCCGTTTAGTATTGGAGATCACCTATTGTTTCAAATGAGCCCTAGCACTTCTGTGACACATCAGCTGACACAGGTCCCCCTTGGGAAGAGGGACTCTGTTGTGCACTGTGTCCTGCTCCACCTTAAGGTCAGTCATGCTGGCTCCCACTTGCTCAAGAGAGTGAGAAGGCACATATGTACACAAATGCTGCAATAAGCAAAGTAATACATTAGAGAGAGTAACACAAAATAGGAGGAAATACACACAAACCCCCTACAAAACGAAAAGCCAGAAAACTGTGAGCCTTTTCACCTTTTTCTTTACAGCAAAAGGCTGAAAGCCTCCTGCCCCTGTTCCAACATAGCCAAGAACGTAAACCAAACCCACAGCCCATATTTGAAAAAAGGTCACTCTGCAAGACCATACCACCTGAAACTGTTGACAGAGTAAAAACCGACAAAGCAGGAGACCAGATGGCTCTCGGAGACACTGGTGGCAACGTGCAGACTGCCATCCACAGAGCTACTGCATGACGACAGCAAGGCTCGTTGCAAAGATATGAACTGCAGAACCCTGCCTTTACTTGATTTTCCCATGTTTGCTCTCAAATGAGTGTTACCAGAGGTTAGAACTGCCTGGGGGACTCAGCTGGGAGATGCACATCTCCAGCACAAACTCTCAGCATTTGTGGTTGCAGCTCTCTCTGCGTTAGTAACGTGCTCCTGGGAATGCCCTGCTGAGCGTGTCTGACCCTGCTGACACTCAAGAGCTGCTGAGAAAAATGGCGCCATACTTTCCGTCATGGCCAGTGCTCCTCACTCTGATGCCTGTGATTTCTCCTCCACTGTCAAGACAGGAAATGAGAAGAAATTAAGATCCTGAAATCACCAACCTGAAGGGGAAGACTGTACCAGTCATACAGGGAAAAGTTTTTCCATGACCTTCTTAGGTTTGCAGTTACAAGCATTTCCCAGTTATTGGAACTTAGTTATAGCTAAGCAGTATCAGTACTCATTTTTTATTTTAAACATGAAAAACCTGCTACCCTCTCCCTCTAAACGTCTTGAGTTAAAAGATTTTCCTATTTCAGCAGGCTATATTTAACCAGATTGATTCTTCACTGGAAAAAGGAGAAATAAATAGCCTTTTGGGAAGAAAAATTATTTGAGGAAGGCAAAACAAATAAAGATAGCTATGCAGTGGCTACCAGCCAAACTATAGGTGGAGCACATTATAGATGTCTTTGAGATGAGTGGAAGGAATTTTATTACTCCATCATCGCAAGCCAAATTAGATGCCACTGTCGGTTGAACACAAAAAAGAAATCCAAGCAGCCTAAATGAGATTTTAGGTTATTAAGAAGGAGGGACTTCAGACCTTTTTCATTATCTAAGAAGGCAGTGATGGGAATGTGAAAATTTTTCCAATCATGCTGGTCAGGGGAAAAACCACGTAAGTGAGAAAGGTGCCAAATCTATTCCAACTGCAAGAAAGTTTAGAAAGGCAAAGTTGAAGGATATACACGGCCTTTTGCAGAAAGGCACAAAGGAACCATGCATACTGCTGACCCTGATCATGTGTCTTTGCTTTGGCTCCAAGCAAGCCCAGACTCACCCAGGTCTGCCTGACCAGTGCAAAAGAGCTGGCAGGCCTGTCTGAACTGGAGCTGGATCCAGCCCACACCAAAATAAATCTCAGATTCATTTGTCCCACAAGATAGCTTGAAATCCAGAACTGCATATAAAACAAAAAGGAAAAGCCATGTCATTTTCTGGTTTTCAAACTTCAGGCATGCTTTTTGCTGTGAGCATTCTTGCAGTCTGTTTTCTGGCATTAGCGTGATCTCTGATGTCAAAATTCTGCCAAAAACCAAGAAGAAGGAAGACAGAGCTAAGAGAATTCTGCAAGAAGGGACTATCCATTACCACCACAGCTGTAGGAGTATGGCACTATTCCTCCCTGCCCTCCTTCAAGAGAATGGCTTGCAAAAGTGACTGCAGCCACAGAAGCAGCGCAATAGGAAAAACAACTAAAAATGTTAAGTTTTAAAACAAAAGACAACCTGTTGCATAGAGGCTGTGTGCCAGCAATCAATCAGTCGTCAGAGAAAGCAACAGAGTAATAAACTTTGTCACAGACAGTTAACAGTTTTACATGTACATCCTGGGTCAGGCACATGGGATAGAGATCGAGTAAATTGAATCTAATCAAGTTTGGGATGCTTTCTGTTATATATTGCTCAGGTCTTTGTCTTTGATGGTGAAAGAATGAGCTCTTCATAGCTGTGTAAACTGCATTCAATCTGTTCTTCCCTGGTATCATGGATATTCAGTCAAACAATGATGCTTTTGTACTCCCTACCCAAATAGCTGCAGTAATTCTGCATGCAGCGGTCATTTCAACTTAACCTTACTTCTTTTTCACTCTCTCCGCTAGCTTCCCCAGTGTTCTGTACTTTTGTGATTTATTTACTCTGCAATTTCAGTAAGTCAGGGTTTTCCCTCTGGAGAGTCACTATGTGATGAAAATATTACATGACTATATAAATGTCATAATTTAAAACATTAAGGAGCAACTGTGTCTCTCCTACAGTAATGTCATTTTCCCGAGGACAATCGGTACCAAAATATGCAGACTGTTTCACAGATAAGCTGAGAACGGACAAGTGACGTGACGTTCTGTATACACAATTACCATTTGTGTTTGGGAGCTTACTAGATCAATAATACTGAAGTGGCCATTTGCTGGGAAAACTGATTGCCGAAGAATAGCAACATGAGTCTTACTGCCCTTTTTAGAACAGTCAACATGAGTTGACTCTCTGCCTCCTCATTTCTATACTTTTAAATGTAATCAAGCAGTTGTGTTTTTAAAATGACACCGATGAAACTGCAAAGAGAAATGGACCCAAAGCATATAGAGAAACCTATCTGTGCACCCTTTGTAACGGCCACTTTTCTGAGAAACACCAATGCAACATCAGTGGAGAATTTTAAAATGAAGACATAATTCTTTGTTAGTTATTCTGAAGGGTAAAATGGCTGGCCAAAGAAAATGGTACAGCTCATTAACTGAGGGATCAACTTGTTATTAATTAATATACAAACCTGATAATAAATTTCATAACCAAACATACGATGTTTTCAGTGAAAGGGAGACTGGCTGTAATTTCAGAATTAAATGAAAAGGAAAAAATCCTGCAGGAAATTGCACTCGTTATCTGGTTAGTGTACACTACATTAATATTCCTTACCAGATAAGAACGAGTAATAAACAGATATTCTCAACTCATGAGTAAAGTTCTCCCAACTTTACGAGGGCTATGATTTAATGTGAAGGGGTTTATTTCCTTTTTAAGATGTGATCTACCATCACATCGCAATTGATCAATGGCATTTGAGCTGACATCTATCTTTGGTTCCCTTTGGTGACACAGAAAACTCCAGCTGCCATGGAGAAAGAATGTAAATATAATGAAATTCTGTACAATCAATATCAGCAGTAAAAACACTCCTCCTTAGAAGGCAGTATAGGTAAGCTCATTAAATGAGTGTTTCGATGCAAAGATCGTCCTCCAACAGGGACTATTAAGTTCTATGCACCTCTTCACCCCTAACACGCCTCATATTCCAAATACTCTGCATATGTCCATTATTTCATAGATAGTAAGCAGTGTTAAATCTACTTTGTGGCATTCAGATTATATACTGGAATATCAGAAAACATTTACTCCACTTTTGTTTTATTATGCTGGTCAAGATACCAGCTGTCAAGGCACCCTGAGCCTAATCTTTGACAGCCCATCATTTGATTCTGTGATCAGTTACCTAGCTGGCTCTGTCTCAAATGTCTTTCTTTATAAAATAAAATGGACCATTGCACCTCTAGGTTCTTAAGCACATGAAGTCTTCAAACTGGCATTAAGCAATTGTTAAAATGTCATTGGTGCTAAAAAAGCAACACCACATATTTTGCAGACACAGCAGTATGGTATATAAAGAAAACACATAAAGTGGCCCAAGGTCATGTGCAAAGACCATGGCGAAGCAGGAATGTGAATCCTGGCCTCATGAGTCCAGGGAACATCCACACAAAACCTACTCCTGAGATGCTGGAGCAGGGAGCGTGGCGAGGCAGGTCTGCCCACTGCATATGTCTTTTTAACTTTCCACTGAATCTCCCCTGATTTTTGCAGTCAGTGGTTTCTTCTCATAATGAAGCAGGCATATAATTTTACCTTGATTTCAAGAGAATTACTGTAATTGCCACCACCAGAATAATATATCTGTGTATAAAGAAATGGCTTTTCTCTTGCATTTTCCATTGGAAAATTTAATTTCTGTGTTAATGCATTAAGATATTTCACTAAGCCATTTGCTTGCTACTATCGATATTCACAAAATATCATCTCCAAATGAAGTTCCTGTAAACAGTTATTAGTTTACAAGTGAACTAATAACCAATAAAATCAATAGAGTCTGACCGGATCTTTTCTATAGCATAGAAAGACACCTCAGAGACCTCTTAAAATATGTATTACGGTAATGTGTCTCGGACCATAAAAATAAGAGGGAAGTTACTGTGTCAGATCTTTCTACACCTATGCCAAACCAGTCTAGCTGATTCCTGCTTACTTTCTATGCCACTACAGTAGCAGCAATTTTGGCTTGCGGATTAAAAACAAAAAAAATGAAATAAAGTACTTTGCATTTGAAAGGATGAGTTCAGTTCAGAACAGTGGGTGTCACAACTTCAAAACACTTCTGAACACTCATCTGTTACATATATAAAACTAACTGCTACTTCAAGCAAGGAGCGAAACTGGAGAC
This sequence comes from Leptosomus discolor, assembly GCF_034619465.1. Taxonomy (NCBI): domain Eukaryota; kingdom Metazoa; phylum Chordata; class Aves; order Leptosomiformes; family Leptosomidae; genus Leptosomus; species Leptosomus discolor. The sequence continues at coordinate 12,520,774 of NC_141395.1, read as the reverse complement.
ACAGCTTGCTGGTGTCCCAACCTTATGGTGGCCTTTCACAAAGCTGCATGAAATGGAATTAAAGTGCCATGGAAGACACATGCCCATCTGAAGGCTATAATAGCCGGCAATAAAACTGTGGCTAATGAGTCACAGGACAAACAGGTTGGGACTTTCCCCGCAGGGGGATTCAGGGAAGCCAGAGCTAAATTCACTTGCAGAGCAGGAAGATGTTTGAGCAAACTGTCTCATGTGAAATGTCTTACAGAGTATATACGTTAACAGCAACACAGCTCCTGTCCCTAGCACAGATGCATTCAGGTTTCTAAACAGATGCCTTGGATTAGAATAATTTGCTCTTCCAGATAGGAGTAACCATGACTGTAGTAAAGTGTTTCTAAAACAACGTATCTGTGCTCTCCCTCAGGGGGCTGTACTGTAACTGCACAAACTAACACAGTACAAGTTTCCAGCGTAAGCAGAGCCCAAGGCTGTCAGGCAGAGCCAGAGTGATGGAGAGGGGAGAGGAAGGAAACAGAGCACGCAACTGAAACACAAACCGTAAAGATCTTTGAACAAACTGGAATTTGCAAGATGTGCACTAAGGCAAATAGCAGCTGTGGTATTTATGTTTGTGTAGCTGTTTTTAATGCTCCTATAGTTCAGATATCAAGAGATAATTCTCTATTCTTAAGTACCAAGCCACTCTCCGGAAGCCTGAAAATGCTTAGCACAGCTACTCTATTTCTTATACACCACAATAAACAAACTTGCAAAGGAGCTGCATTCTAAAATCCAGTGCAAAGAAAGAAAGAAAGACGGGGGAAAAAAAAAAAGCAGCAGCCCACACAGCATCAAATGCTGGTAGGCTCAGTGCTAAATAGCAGATGATTCTTACTGAATAACTGACCTAGATTTTGCAAACAATACAGGGAACAAAAATAGAAACCCATTTACATATTGCTGTTAATAACTTTATTTATAGTGTCACAGCTAGAGCACAATAACTGCAGCCATGGCTTAACTTGAAAGCCATTCACTGTGGAAGAGTCAGACAGATACTGTTTTCTCAGTCCTTATGCAACTGAAAAAAAAAACCCCGCTGACAACAATCAGTCACCAGAATCCAGAAAAAAAGTTAACAGCAGTCAAAACCAAAAGCAAATCATCCCCAGGATCCCACTGGCCTCTGCCCCTCCTGGTTACTTCAGACATGCTGAGGTTAACCAAGGACCACTGAGGCTACAAAACCCAGCAGATAAATTTTCACTTCAGTTTGAGCCTCGTGATAGCATCTTACAGGAAATTTGACTCGTTTTTTTTTTTTTTGGGGTGGGGGGAGGTTTGCTTTTCTTATTTTTTTAATTAAGGCATACAGACAGGGCTCAGACTAAGTCAGCAGGTACAATACTAAAGGATGTGTCCAGCATTTAAGAACATCCCTACCACATCCACATTGTCTGCTACATGACTGTAGCCAAATCTTTGCTAGAAGCCCATATTCCTGCCAGCTAAAATACCACTGGCCTGTCACAACAGACTGGCACATCTTTAAGGAACAGAAATGTACACAGAAATTTGTATCCTTGGCTCCTTAGTATCCTGCAAATGCCTGCTATATATAAGTAACTGGAGTGAGAATGCAAGCAAGGAAATTGTCTCTTAAGACCCTTTGACAGAGAAGTGAGAAACATGGGTCTAATTTTTCCTCTGTCTGAATCCAGCCTGAACTGGACAACGGGCTATTTTGGACTGGGAACTGGGGTGCCCTCAGGACCTCCTGCTGCAGCTGCTCATTATGTATAAAATACTCAGAATAATTAGAGGCAGAGACAGCAAGTGCCCCGGTCTGCCCTGCTGATTACGGCACGCTCTGTGGCATGGGACAGTGGGATTCAAGCCGCTGCTGCAGGGTTTGATTCTTTTCTATAAAAAAATTAAACAGAGTTAACAAAAGAGAATGAGGACGCCTTCTTCAGTTAGGGCCTCTCCTAGGAGATGTGGCCTCAAACGCCCTCTGGCACATGGGAAAACTGAATCTGGATAACCTACACCAGCATGTGGGTCGAGCCTCTATGCTCCTGGGTGAGCCTCATCACTCGTGTCTCTTCAGATCTTCACTACCTCTGTATTTTACTTTCTGCCACCTGGAATGTCAACTGAATTAATTAATTCTCTGGGTTTTCATTTTAGTGTGGAAAAGAAAGAAGCCCGTTTGGCATGGCAGCCCAGACGAAATGTAGCGCTAATTCCCCTGTGGATACAGCCAGCAGTCACGAGAAGTCCCCAGCACAAAAAGCGTGTGTGTTTGTGCACACTCCCTGCTTGTTCCTTCTGCACAATTCCTCTGCAGCGCAGGCAGGGGAGAGCCTTTAAGGTCTAGTCGTTAGGATGTTTCTGTAACAGGAGCCAGGCATTTCTGAGCTCTAATCAGCCTCACTACCAAGTAAAATTAAAGAAAGCACTGTCAATCTCAGCACCTCCATTCCCCAGCCCTAACCTCCCTTGTGGGGTTGACTGGTAGCAGTGGATACTTACGCAAGAGTTCGTGAGTGTAAGGTACTAAAAATGCAAGGAGGTGTTTCTAGGCAATGCCCATTATCCAGCAAGATGACTTAGAATTTGTTCAGTTATTAGTAATACAGGAAATGCTGTGTCTGATATACATAATGGAAAAATAAAAAGCTGTGGGACATGACAGACCAACAAAATACAGCTTTTATGATCCTCCATTAGAAATGATCCTTGAATCTGCATGGAAAATAACCTAAAAAGAGATGAAAGAATACATAAAGGACATTTAAATAAGCCAGTGAATGCATGTATTTAAGTGAAATATACTCATTTAATAAATACTAATGAAGTCCATACTGGGCTTCTGCATTACAAAAGCATAGCCCTGGATGATTCTCAGGAGACATGGCATTTTATAGTGGATGAACAAATATTTTCGTCCTCTTATGCTGTTCTTAAAATCAGAGGTTACCTCCAAAATCACACATTTCATCCTTAAACACAGGTTTAGTTTTGTACAGTTGTTCTCTGATATTATTTTATCTCTCTTTTTTTCCAGTTGTTTTTAAGCATTCAGAGAATCATTTTCAATTTACTACTTCCACCACTACATACTTTCAAGGAAAAGGAGCTCAGCAGGTAAGTCACATCTGCAATTCCAAGGTTTCTGGGCTTTGCAAGAAATTTGTAATCGCTTCCAATTTCAATAATAAGTTTTATTCAGTTTGCAGCTGAAAATGACAGAGTACTGGATCTTAAAAACAGAGTATCACTTACCATTTATATTCGGTAACACAACTTTGTCTCTACATTAGACCTGTCATCCTAACTGTGACCTGCTAGCCGCTATTCTGCAGAAGAGAAGATTCTTAAGGAAGAAAGGCAAGGAAGAAGGATTTTTTTCTCCTTTTTAAATTGAAACAAAGTAGAACTATTAAATCAAAAGGCCTCCTTTTCTCTTGCCTGGAAAGAAAATGGATCTCACAAAGGGGCTTAAAGTAGTTTTGAATGCAATCCAGAACAAAAGGTTCCAAATGAAACAGAGTAATTATACTTTTATGGATCAGCATTTGGCTTCTGTTGAAGCCTGATCTGTAACTACAATTGCTCAAGCCCCCTGAGCAGAAGCCAAAGTTTTGTTTGCTTTGTTCTACAAATTAATTCTTATTAGCTCATTCTTCGGAAACAGCCACAGCAGAAAGCAGCCGTGCATTCATGTCTTGTGCCCCCAAGATTGGATGGTCTCCACCAGAACTGCTATGGCACGTAACTGTCCACTATCTAAAACTGTATGCATCTGTTCTCCATTCTCTCATCTCCTTTCCTCCAGTCATTACTAACAATTGCTAAATTTGCTCCTTGCTTTCCAAGGTTTTTTGGTCTTTCCCATCTTTTTTGCCTACCTCCCCACCCTGCAATATCCCATCAGCTCTGTGACATACGTCTCTCATCTCCTTCATGGTCCAAGATGTTACAAAGCATCTCTCTGCATTGCTACTGCATTCAGCACTGATGTATGGGTCAGAAATTAGGTAGTTGTCAGAAGAAGAAGGGTTGTCCTAGTAACCTCCTATTAGCAACTAGGGAGTTCTCTGCAACAGAAGGCTAGGAGAGAATATTTTGCTGATAGTCACATAGATCCAAGTTTCATAAGCGGTCACTGCACCAGGTCTTTGGGCTTGGGTGTTAAACTAGAACTGGTGTTGACAGAGCTGATTTCAAACCCTGATGACACTCCTATATTTAAGGGGTTCACTTTGGCTCAAATAGAGACATCGTTACTGGTCAAGGACATCCTTAGAATTTCTCAGTGCCTTTGAGAGCCTCAGATATTTGCCAAACACACATACAGCAACCACAGACAAAGATCCCTGCTGGCCATGGTATCATTCCTGCATCTTGTTTGCTTTCTAAAGCATATCACACATACCCTTTCCAATTTCTGAAAACTATTTGAAAACTTCCAAGTCCTCAGAACCTACATGGTCTCACAAATTCTTATTCCCACCATTTAAACCTGTGTGCATCTTTCTAGGGTTTTGTAACACAAACACAAATGGACACAGAAAAATCTCAACTTCCTAAAAAGAGTATCTCTATCATTTCACAAGGCCAATGCTCTGTCGATGGTGTGTGAGAGCTGAAATTCATTTAATCTCTTTGGTCTTCTGCCTCCTGTGCCATTTTGTGCAGTCCTCTGTTGCTTCTCATTTCTGTTAGCTCTGCTTCTGAAGTGACCTGTTCTTAGCTGAATTACAGCTTTCAGTCACTGGAGGACATAGACTCAAGACTAACTTGAGTCACAGGATACCAGACCACCCGAGAGCTCTCCTCCACTAGTTGGTTTCAGCTTTTGTCTCTTCTTCATCATTTATCCAGTGTCAAAATTACATATAAACCAGTAAGAACAGATGCACAAATTAGCAACAATTGTTGAGGGATATAAATATACTACAAGACAAAAGAAGTTAATCCATCCCCATCCAAAACTATCCCTCTGTTTTACAGCTTCTGTAAGAGGGCTTTAAATAGTTTTGCAAAGTTCAGTGCATTACAGAATAAAAAGTTTAACTGATTCTTGCTTTTCAGTCATTATAGTCTAAGGAGGAAGCAAAAAGGTAGGATGATTTTAACAAGAACCTCTTCAAATATTATATAAACTCAGTGTTCTTAAAACCACTTTGCATGTTAACTACATGATAAAGTAGTTCATTAACTGAAATTTAACCAAGTCTTTACAGGAGGAAAGCAAGGCTGTACAAGCAAGTCTTTACAAGTAAAGTTTTGGTCAGAGAAGACTAAACTTCTCTTGTCAAGGTTACTCCAGAATAGAGAAGACGGGGAGGTGGATTAGTTTTAATAAACATAATTTGATGCATTTTTTTACTATAAGTTTGATAAATCTCTTTTTACTATCAGGTCAATCAGCAGTCAGACTTACATTTTTTAAAAATTTAATTTATTTTTAGTACTACTGAAGAAAAAAAGAGAACCCAAATAACCTTGATGAGTTAAAATACTGCTCTGTAAACTTCTACGGGCACCTTCATTATTCTCTCCAAATTACTATTCACAGTATTTCATCATTAAAACATCTAACACTCTTCAATCTATCACCCTGTGAACTTCACAGGCCCGTGTGTAAACTCAGAATAGCAGGGTGTGAATTATACATCACAGGCCTTTCCTAATTGCCGATGGCTTGCTGGTGGTTGCAGATCAGCAGTCACCTGGCACGCCGCACTTTTGGGATGTTATCTTTATTACAACACACGTGTTTAAGTACTGCATCCAGCAGGGTGCCTTGCAGACAGTTATTTATCTGTTTTGTCCTTTGGAAGGTACAAGGCTCTCTCATGCCCCTGAAGACACCAGGAGTTCCCAGCAGGGACCAAGATCACAATATATTCCCAGTTCAAACAGAAGGAACTGCAGACAGTCAGATGAGTATTCAAACAAGTTGGCGCGTATTTGTTCTTCTTAAAGGGTGCTGTGCACATGCACAAAGAGGTAGATTTGATAAAATATATAAACCTGCTCTATTCTTTGGCTTGAAAGTTTTCAAGACTGAACCATCGACACACACATATTGAAAAGAGGGAGAGATCCTGGGCTGAAACACCCTCTTTAATATTAACGGCCAGATTTATTGCACAGCTTCAATGTCAAGTTCAGGTGTAACAACAGCTGCAAAATAAGCGAATTCCTTTACACAGGGACTTTAGCTCAAATGCCTTTCTCCATAAGACACTGATTTTTCCTCCCAAAACCAATAAATTGGCTAGGAAGAGTCAAGCGATTAGTGGCAGTAAGAGCAGAGTAATTCACCTTCATCCATGGCTGAAACCTACTTTCACACTTCCTAAAAATTATTCCTAACTTAAAAAAAACCAAAAATCATTACTTTTTCTGGAAAATTAAAAAGGCAAGATTCACTCCAGGCAGACATAGGTGAAGCTCCCAGGAGCTGGCTGCTGACAGGGAAAGAGAAGAGTTCCCATGCAGGTAAAATTCACTGCTGTCATTTGGGGAAAGGCGTGGGAAGGCTGATCGTTTCCCTCCTACTCACTTTTCTCAGCCTACAGCCTCAACTAAAAGTTATGGCAATTAAATGCAGAGGGCCCTTAAATCCACATGAAACCCACACAGTTTCCCCCCACCTACCTTCTACTAAAAAAATAACCTTCTACTGCTGCTGGGCATATGCCTCGAATGAAGAAAAGGAAGGTAGAGGTCTTGCTAAGGCTTGATGCTGGGAAAAAACTGACCCACCCATGAGGACATTTTGGGAGGAGATCAAAGCTCGTGGACTGGCAGGGACAGCAGTACCAGGAAGCAAGACATGGATAAAACCTGCTCTTGGGCTTCCTCCTGCTTAACGCTGCTCCTCCTCATCTTCAAACATAAACCATCCATTTTCATTCTGCCTCCTCCCAAAAAGGGGAGAAGACAAGGAGGGAGATGGACTATAAAGTAACTAATAAAACCAGTTACTGCTCCTGCCCTTTCCTGGCAATGAGGCCTTCCACAGAAATTACATAAGCTTTGGCTGAGACAAGACATTTGGGGAATCATTGAAAATATAGATGGAAGAACTGTCAGAAATTTATACACACCATACTGTAGTTTTATTTATTAAAGATGGTAAAATTAAACTGGTTTCTGCTTAGCTTCAATAACCTCTCATGAAAAAGCAGGAAAACAGTATTGGGATGAGTTCCTGAACAAAATCAGCCTGTTGGCGTAACTACCTCCAAAGGCAACCTGCTGTCTGACCCAGGCTTGGTAGGATATGGCTCATTACAAACCCATTTAGCACTTCAAAAAGCACTGTTAGCAAGCCAGAAAAAACAGCCTCATGCCTATACTCACCAAAAAGAATACATCACTAAGCAGCACATTGCTTTGGCAAGCCATGGCACTAATATGTCCAGTAACAGCTGGGAACCCTCCTACTAGCTGCAATCAAAGCTCAGTTTTGTACTACTATTTATATTAAGTCCTTTAACACCAAGAAACACTAAGACTAGATGTCCTGTGTGCAGGGAAGGAGGAAAAAGACGTTTGCTTAGTTGAAATTTTTACAAATTTCATAGCACACAACTACACAGCACCTTGCAATCTAAGAATTTAACATGCTTCAACGGCTGCTCTGAATATCCTGACACTCAGCAAAAGTGCAACTATCTGGTCATTTTTAAGTGGAGAATTTTTGGTGTTAGAATGTAATTAGATCAGAAAACTAGCTAAAAATGTTTTTCATTTACAAAACTGAAAGCAAATGGGCTATTTCATTTCTGCAAATGGTTTAGTTCAAGTTGTCAAGATGTTTAAAAAACTCCAAGATCAGGTTAATGTTGTTGAGTACATGATTCATAAGAATTATGTGAAGGGGAGAAGAGGAAACTGTCACTTTCACTGCGCTTAGATGCCAGCCCTAAAATAAGCTGCTTGAAACAGTTGTCAAAGGAATTTCAATGACAAAGCCAACCTTTATCCCTTCACAGAGGACTTCAAACCTCCTTTTATAGCATAGATTACTATATTTGGCCAAACCTAGATAACATTAAAGCCATTATCACTGCAGTGAGATACTATAAATAGCATTAGTAAAGGAAAACGTTTAAAATTCTGCCTGGGAAGCATGATAGATAAACAATATAATCTATGCATATTTTAGGGTTTGTCTGTCAGACATAATCTCATTCATGATAACGTGAACCAATTTAGTTACATAATTAACCTTGTTGTTTACCCAAAGTTACTTGCATAGTCTTGGGAACTCCTTTCCTGATTGCATTTGACAATAGACTTTATATTTAACACACATATATGTGGGAAAGGTCAAATCACACTCTGAGGTTCTGGATTTGTCGAAGTTAATTCTCATTCAATAAATCAGGACAGGAAACTGTTTTGTTCTCTATTAAAAGGTTCTGTTAATTTGCATCAAAAAAGAGTGTATTAAGCCCAAACATCTTCATCTTAGCTTCATCATCACCCTAAATTCTTCAGAAGAACATAATCCTGAAACAAATTTTGCTGCCAAAAAGTGCCAGGAAATTATATTTTCTTTGTGGATAAATTAGTTTCTGAACTTTACTTTCCATAACAATAAGCAGGAGATTATGAACTCATTCACAGGAAGTCCTGATAAGGCTGTAAAAAGATTTGCTTTTACCCATTCAGGTCAAAAAGACCACTGTATTTTGCATAAATACATCATCTTTCCCCAAACAGAGAGACAGCCCACCCTCCAAGAGAAATGTAATACAGTAAGCAATATCACGGCAGAACTGTCCCTTATTAAGGGATCACGGCTGTGTTTTACAGACATACTACTGGCACCTAAGGAAGATGTCTTTTCTGCACAGGTTTTAAATTGATTTATTAAAAAAAAAAAAAAAGCCTAGGAAAAAAAAAAGAAGCATCTAACCTAGTATCTAAAACTAAGCATATCACAGCAGAACTGGTCATTTAAAGACATCTCATTTTAAAACAGGAACAGAAAAAGCAAATGGTAACTTTACATAATTTTAGAACAACATTTTCTGCTGGTAGAGTGGTTTGAGTTCGACTTTTAATTAAAATTAGAAGTGGTCCCAAAAGCCCAGACCCAATCATCCCTGAAAATTAAAATATTTAATCTTGTCTGGAACAGAATTTAGCAAACCACTTCTCCCACACAAAATGTCAAACCAGGCTGAGTGCATGAGGCTGAGCTCCTGCACCTCCCGAGTTCAAAAGGCCAAAGTTAAACCCGGCTGGCTGGAAACCTCCAGTGTCAGTGAGGCTCATGATTTCTACATTGTCTGTGAAATCAGTGAGCAATCTCCCCCTGAAGATCCAGTAAAAATTAAGATCTCAGGCTCCAGGCATTACGATGGCAATCAAACTTTTAAATCAATAGGTAATGAAAATTCCTATCCATTATACTCTCATTTATAATCTACTCTTTTAACTAATCTGGGAGAGTGGGAAAAGAGAATCACTGGATACAGCTGATGGAGGAGGGAAACCCGCACCTCTGCAGACACACAGACCTTCCCACATCTATGAACAGTGGAGGAAATGCTTCTACTCATAAATCATCAACAGGAAGCCACATTCAATGGCTGGGCACAGCACCCTTGCACCAACTTCACGTACTTCTCAATTGCCTTGACACAATAACCTTTAGCTCATAAAAACTTAGATCTTATGACATTTTAGTACAGTAACAAAAACAAAACAAAATTGCTTGCAGTGTTCTCATCTCAAAAGCCTTCCCTTGAGCATTTCCCCACGAAAAGCAAGGAGAATGCTTGCTTTTATTCAGCCAGTTCATTAATAACACATCATTGAGATGCTACCCCCCACCACCAGTGTGTTTCTGTGTGCACGTAAATGCTTCAAAATCATCCAGTCATTCCCACTAGAGGTGGTTTCAGTGCACCCAGGCAAAAGCAAAGGCTCCATGCTGAACTCCTAGTGTGAAATGAGTCATTTGTTCCAAATCATATTTCCTTTTTTCATTCGTACTTAGCTCTATTCATTTCCCTAAAGTACATCAAGATGAGATGTTCCTAAGTTACCTTCTATTTGCTCTCAGTACGTAGACTATTTTATTCCTATTTCTCATCTCTGTTTTCCAGCCTTTTCCATGATCTCTGTGGGCTTTGATTTAGGACTTTGTAGGCACAGACAAAAAGGAAGATAGGTTGTTTCCGCTTACAAGATCTTTTAACCCCTCAGCCTCCCTTTGCACTGGAAACAGTCAGTATCTGCAAGGGCTTGATTCCTAAACACTCATTACCATGAGGAATAAAGTTAAAACTACCTTTAGGCTGCAGAAGATAATCTGTTATGGAAATGTTCAGATTATGCAATAAATACGCAAGATGTGAAAATTAAACATTTGCAAGCTTCCCGTTAGCTACCCATCAGGACAGTGCAGGATGCATATATTGGTGCATATACCCATTTATGTGTACATGTTTCACCTTTCATGTTACTTCACAGCCATAACTAAAAATCATAGCAAACTGTTTACTCTTTCAACACTCTGGGTCTTGTGTCATTTTTTCTCGTATCTTTTGAGATCTCCATGTCTCCATAGCAGCCATTATCTTTGGGCAATTTTTTCCAATCATAATCATTCCATCAGATTCCCCTCTTGCTTTAAAAGTGTTCATTTATAAATTTAGTTTATTATTGGTTTTTTAGCTTTTGTTTGTTTAGTGATGTAGTTAAAATTTGAAACAAGTATAATCCTAAAGAGATAATCACCTTTACTAAGATTTGACTGTACTGAACAACTTTCAACCCTGCCAACAATGACACATGGAAATTGATGTGAAAGACTATAATACCATACTGACTAGTCTCATGTCATATCTATCAAATTGCATTCAGTTTGAATATCAAACTGACCTTTGAGTACTGGAAAAAAGTAATTTCTTTATTGAGAAAATTCACAAACGGCATCTATCACAAGAAATTTACACACCTTCTTGAACACGCTCAGTGCCATTGAGGAAAAAATGAGTGTGAAGACACAAAACCTAATCTAACCTACTGTAGCACATACTCTGCTGAGGGCACTCTGTATGGCCTCTTCTCCTCACCTTCACCACCATATGTATTCTTTATTTTTTATCACTGGACCATTACTGTCTTTGATATCTGATAATGGTTTCGTCTTCAGTATTGCTAATGGATCTTTATCTGTTTACTGTGTCATAACCAAAATATGAAGAGCTGACCTGAAGTCCATCCAAGCCAGCACACATATTTACACTGATTTCAGTGCGTTTTATATCAAACTCTACATTCAACAGTGAGCAACCTCCTCCCAATTTTCTGCTTGTACATTACTTCTCCCCACTACCCTCAATGCTAAGAAAATGTCTTCAATTGCTTCAGAATTTCATCTGAATTTCACCGCATCAACTATTAGAGATTATGCAGGGTGCAGTGTATTAGAGATTTAAGAAATCCACTTTTATTTTTGAGCAACAAGTATCAGAAAATATAATGCACCAACATACTTAAAGTTACATAAAAGAGAAGGCTATGCAAGCAGCTTGCAGGAAAACCTCTTGTTGGAAGGGGAGATGGAGAGGGGAAGAAGGGAAGCTCTCTGTTCCCAGTCCCTGTGTCTCAGTAAAAGTATTTATAGACTGTCAGAGCTCTTACACAGTTCCAGAACCTGGCTTAGTAGAGAGATAAGTGATCCCCAAAGAGGTCAGTTACAAAGGCGAAGATAAAATGCTTCAAGACTAAGTTAAACTTAACTTTGTAACTGCAGCTCGTAAAGATATAAAGCAACTAAAGTACCACTTTATTGCCTCTTCCCTGGAAAGCGGACAGAGGGAACCTGGTGATGTTCAGAAGCTCATGGGGCTGGACTACCCCAGCAACTTGGACTGGGTTTGATTTTTCATGACTTGCCAGACTGGATGCCAATTGCTTCTGCTCATCCAGGTAGACTAAGGAGCAACACACAACTGAGTGACTGAGCATGTGCCAAGGGCTGTCGCTAATGGATCCCCTGCTTGTTATTCCAAACTGACAGAGACCACTCCAGTGATCTTAACCTCAGCTGGGCTCTGCAATTCATGCCATGGAAAGCATTGCCAAACTTTAACTTGCATCCCGTCGTGGCTTATCAGAAGGGCACTTGTAACCACCAAAAAATAACTAAGCCCAAATATACCACTTTCTAAAAACCACCAAGACTCACTCCAGGAAAGGAAGAAAAAAGAAAAATCTAAAGAAAGGGATCAGTTAAAGTGACTTCTCAAAGGAAGATGTTGCAGGAATGTGTCAATCTCCTCCCGAACGATAAACAAACTTTTAAAAGTCAACTGGTGACACTTTAGAGTCTTTGCACTTATTTTGCATTATGTGTCACTGTCATCTTCATCCCTGGGTGTTAAGCACCAAGCACTAGGAGGGTCCCTCCTCCCCAGCAGCTGGGAGACGGGCTGCTCTTCTTACCTGACATTGTCATGCTTCTGGATGTAGATCTTATGAAACATCATATCTTCCTGTTTGGCATTAATGTCAGCTTTCATCTCCATGGCAACATGTCGAGGAAGTACAGAGAGCAGGAGACGCTCCTGTGGAGTCAGACAGATGAACCAATTAAAATACCTACTGCCCAGTTAACAAACACACTTTGTTCCTTACTGGGGAGAAATGAGTCATCAGTTTGGTGAGAGATGAGTACAACCAAGTGAAATGGTCTCCATAAACCCAGCAGCTGATCCTCTAACAAGTCATATGCAATTCTGTCCCAATCCCACAATAAGAATTCAATGATTTTAGAAGAAAAAAATATGATTTTTCATCCCAGCTGCACTGGACTTGTGATTCATGGTTGCCAATTCTTGCACATGAAGGAGCTATGCAACCCCAAAAATGCCTGTGCACCACTCTTGGAAGGACTCTGATAAATGATACCAACCTCCCACACAGCCTCTCCACACCACCATGAAGTCTTCCTTCACGTAACACCAGAGGACTCATACCCCAGCAACCTTGGGCACCATTTAAAATTCCTTCCTTTCCTATCTAATCATCTAAGCACATTCCCCCAACAGGCACAAACCTGTTCTTAGCAGCTGAAAAGTCCATAGGAATGCCCTGATAAAACTAGCAGGAAAAGTTAGCGCAACTATACAATGCAGTGTTATACTTCTACACTTAAAACTGCTATTAGTGCCCAACTGCATTAAGACCTGTAAACACACCCACTTACCTACAACAGTATTTTCAATAACCACTTCTGTCATCAACAATTCATGGCTCTCCACCCTCCCTTGGCACTTTTGTTTACTGATAATAGCCTTAGTGTGACTTTCATAATATTGTTTTGTAAGCTGCTCCATATAAAGTTTTGCATGCTAGGCAAAGATTGGTTACATGACAAAATGAAGACTTTCTGGTAATTTTCATAAAACCTCACACAAAAGCCTGTGCTTGTTATTATTCTAAATTTGGTGGCAATTTCACGCAGAAGCTATAGAATTTAAATCTGCAGGTAATATGTGCCCCAGGGAGGCATTTGTGTATTCCAGGAATCACACCTGAGAAATTCTGCCCAGACCTTCGTTTTATTCCCACTCACACCCCTCGCAGTTCAAAAGAAGTTTTTGCTATGGCTGAAGAAGGTGGGGAGCATCTCCTTTGGGATCAGCTCCACTGTGGTCTAACCTGCAGGCAGTGCTCTGGAATAGCTGAAGAATCCCAAAAGCCTGTGACGCTCTCATCTTTTATTTTTCTTTACCTCCAGTGAACGAAGAGAAGGGCCTTCGTTCCTGACGACACATGCACAATGTGGCGTAAACCAAGGTCCCTAACCTTATCTAACAGCTCATTTATTCTCAACAACACAGGGAAGAGCAGGGCTCAAAAGCAGTCCTGACTCAGAGGAGTCAGCAATCCTGTACTAATTATTCAAGTCACCAAACCTCTTGCCCATACTACAATTATAGGCATTCCTGGTTTCTAATTCCTAGTTTTAACTGAAAGTTCCCCATTTATTTCTTCCTCTAAGGAGAGAAAGGAACTTCGGGGGAACCAGAGGAAGATGAATTTACTGGAAATGTGCTCAGCACGCACTAAGACCTTTTATAGTCTGCGGCACTGCCCAGTATTTCCTTTTTTTCCCCTTCAATGTGTGTCTTAAAGAGATTGACTCTTGCCTTCAGTCTTTAAAGAGGTAGTAATAACACAGAAGATGATGCGTTGGAGGGATTTCTATCTCCTCTGCTCAAAACTGCAGCAGTCCTGACAAGATACTTGCTTTTTAAAGTACTCTCACCTTCACTAGCATATCGCAGGTGCTAAGTTACATATCCACATGATTTGCTTTTTTTTTAAAAAAAAGATCATGAATCATGCACATGTCCTCAGGCTTCTGTCAGCTATTAGCATACTCCTTGAGTGCAAAAGCACAACACATTTGTATGCTTTCCAGAGTAACTGTTGTATACGCTGTTGTCATTTGCATATTATAATAGGCATCCTCAAATGTGTGAAAGCTGCTATTTTACGTGTGATTTTACACCTCCTCTAAATAACTCGGAGCTTAATGGGCGGTTCAGGGGCACCCACAGGTTTGGAACATTCCCTGTAGGCACAAGAGCGTGGAGGGATGTTTTTTTTCACTTGCTTGCAAAACAGGGACATGTTCAGGGGACTGAGTTTCTCCTACTAGTACTCCAAGAGATTTTCACATACATTTCTGAGTAACTTTTACTTGAGAGAACCCTACTCTTCCTGACACCATAGGCACTTGCCAGATTAAAACACCAATATTTTCAAGACATTTGAGATCTCCAGGAGATGAACTAAGACCGCTCTCAACTATCACAATCAGGGATTAAGATAGGCTTATCAAGTGAAACAAAATGTAGCACATCATCCCTTCATGCAGTAACTAATTAGGAAGTTGAGCCACGTTACAGAGCTGGGCATTATCTTTATTCAGTTTGTTGGGAGCACCACGATCACTGAAAATAACCTCTGAAGCTAACAGGAGGAGGCTGTAACAAGTGCCTTTGTAAAGCACAAGCGCCTTTGTAAAGCACAAGCCATGTTAAAAGACCTTCAAAACAACAAAATCCCTATGTTTTATTTCAAATGGAGCACAGTCTCCATCAGAGCACAATTTTCATTTTGGTATAATGACTAGAAAGTACTGCAGCCCTCACTGTAAAATCACTTATTATGCATCAGCGAGGTGACTGGGACTGCTGTTTTACAAGTATAACAAGGCAGCATTCTGACCTGATAAAAAAAGCAAGAGCAAATTCATATAGAATTCTCACTTCAAAATAAGATGCAAGTATAGTTCCACTGAATTATACATTAAACAAATGCATCCCGAGGAGCACTAGTCTCTAGAATAGACACAGATGAAAGAGTACAATACAGATCTACTCTGTTTACAGATGTACACATAGATACATGTATATGTGGGCACACACATCCTTACGATGACTCTGTACTACATAGGAATTTTAACTATTTATACTCTCCCAAGATTACCTCAAAGCACTACAAATACTTAATGTCTTATGACTATCCATTTGTCCTCAGGTTTAATAACACTTATTTTTCACCGCAAGTTAAGTCATGCAGAGAAGAAGAAAGGAAGGAGAGAACAACTTTTCAGAGACAGAAGACCAGCAATGCTAGAAGTAAAACTGTGCAGTCCCGATAACCCAACTCTTACTCAAATCCTAAATATTTGCTCACTACAAGAACACCTATTTTTTTCTTCCAAGAGTCTTTTATTCTGGGCAAGCAATAGTCATTCCTGTTATGGCTCTGCCCTAGGTTATCTCAAATAACGAAATCACAAGAAGTCTCTCTTCTGCATTGGACGTTCTGGATTTTTATTTACTTTCTTCCTAATTCTGGGTGCTGGTAGGTGCTTAATAAAGGAAAATACACATTCCTTTGCCAGGGATAATCTGCCTGTCTTTAATAGAGAACAGCACTTAAGAGCACCATCAGATCTCCAGAAACCAGCAAGTGACAATAACAGTGTTGGGCTGTGCAGTTGTCTTTCCCTCCACCCCTGTTTGGATACTGGCTCTCCCAAATGAGGGCTAAACTGCCCTTATTTGTCACCTCAAGATTATCTCAATGCATTATGCATAGGGATGCCTCTGAACTGAACTTGGAGATCAATGTCAGTGCAGGCTGTAGTAGGAAATAATCTTATTAGGAGTTCCCAGCTGCCAGGACCCACAGTTACTGCTGCAAGTACTGGAGAGTACTTCCAAGTGACTGGCTTTGACCCATGTTATTCTCATGTCCTGGCTTTCTTCTGTATGGTATAGTACTTTCTGGGGAGGAGGAGAAGAAAAAGGCATAAGGCTAGGGCATTTGTCAGGGCTTTTTTCATTAACTACTTCTAACACAGAAAATTCTAAATCCAGAACAGCACAAGCATTTGAGCCATGCTGCTAAGACATTCTCTCAGCAGGGAGGACAGAGCTGTAATCAATAAGTAAAATGGGGTACTCTCTTGGCTCAATCCTTTCCTCCATTTCAAGGTGTGAAAGGAGGAGCAGCTGCTCGTTTCACCCATCTGAGACTACACTAGTTACAAAGGAAAAAGGAGCCTTGATGTGAATCTCGTTTTCATACATATACTATGAAAATAAAGGATTCTGTGATTCTGTGTACATGTTATTTCACAGTAAGGGTCAAACAGCAGGTATGTCAGCCAGAAGTACCTAATCAAACACTGCCAAAAGGCAAATCCATAGATGGGTTGAGAGATAAGGGAAAATTAAACTGTGTTGTCACAGAGATGCAAAGACACTCCAGCTGATTCATTCCGCTGACCTCTTCCCCAAACCCACAACCAAGCCCTGAGATATCTCCCAAGAGAAGAGTGGAAGTCCCGTTTCATGGTTCATTTCAAATTGGACTGGACAGACCACTACGAGATGCAGCGCAGAGATGTGTGTTAGCAAGGGAACAGTCAAGCTGTCCCAAAAGGTCTTTTGTATCTAATTCTGAAGACACAAGATTCGTTGCAAAAGAACCCACAAATGAATTAGGGGAGTAGATATGTTTAGTACCCTTGAAGACTAGGCTGTATGCTGGCAGCAACAGATGTTTTTACAGCAAAAAAACATTGAAGTTGATGATGAATCTTATTGTTTGAACAAATACAGTTCACTTGAGGCCTATAAGGTATACAGAGGTGTGCAAGCAGGTAGGAACCTTTGGGAAAGGCAGGAAGAGGACACTCTTTGGAGGCATCAAGGGACAGCATCTTCTGTGGACCAATTATTACCTTTCCCTTCCGAAACCTGCCTTACAGCTACCTGTTGGCAGTGGCTTTGCTGACAAATGCCATGCTTTGACCTTACAAAGTGGGTCAATCTGAAGCCTGTGTGTTGCATCTGCATTCAACATGTGGCTTCAATGATGGGTGCAAAAAAACTATGCAGACTCTCTATGTACTGCGTAATTTTAATCCGCAGAGCATAGACCACAGGATTTGTTGATGTCTGTGGAGGAGTCCATCAGGGTATTGGGGAAGAAATACTCCCCTGAGCTCTCTTTCAGACCTTTAAAAATCCTGCCCTCTACCATTAGCCTATTCCTGCTTGCATTAGCCAAGAATCAAGAAGCCTTCAAATCCTATTTCTACAGGAAAAAATTTGCATACTAATTCTGCTTCAGCAATTTCATTTTTTATTTCCCACTGTTGCTCTTACCTGCTGCTGATTTTCCCTTTGAGAATGCAGCCTGGCTTGTATGCATTCCCTGGTCTCCTGGAAAGCCTGTCTTTGGGACACCTCTGCTGGGTAGTGGGTACACACGCCTACAATGTTTGTACAGGAGAAGATGAGAACATTGGAAACCAGCTGCAACAAAAGAAAAAAAAAAAAGAGAAAAATACTTGGTTACACGTTGGAAACCTGCCACCAGTAACAAAGCACCATCCAGAACCCAGCCCCTTCCACGACTCCTTAATCCAAGCCATACTTAAACCTCAAGTTTTAATTCCAGCGTATTTTACCTCTCTGGTCTCTAAAACATGAAATTTCCATATATGGCCTCAAATAGATGTTCTTAACACTGTATATTAATCCACTGGTAACAAATACAACTCCACTGGTAATTCTATAACCTTGCTTCTGGTAATCCAGTATCTAGGAACTACTGTGAGAAAAATCTATCTAAAAATCCATGATTGCTCTGTCAGCCAAGAGTCAGCTAAGACTCATGCAGACAGATTTGACAGAAGAACACAAGTATTTCCATGTTTGTGTACCTACATATCTGGCTTGAAAACATACCAAAGTTACTTTAAATCATTATTTTTAAGTAGTACTTAAAATACTGAAGGGAAAATGTTGGTATTCACAAGGTTTAAGAACAACTGAAGTATTTTTTTAATATAGTTCTGGCTCAAAATTTTATATTACTAGATAAAAAAGCACCATGTTTTTACCTTTTTGTGAACATGATTACAGAAAGAGTTGTTAAGTCTGAAGCATATGTGGACTGGACAAGCATGAAGGAAAAACTACATCACGCTTCTGCTTCCACTTGGGTTGTGTTTTGTAAGGAAGCAGTCACATAACTTTTGCTGAAAACTAGTCTTGCAACCTTTTACTTCCCAACTATTTTGTAATAAAAAGGAAAAAAAAAAAATCCATGCCCATCGTTGGCATGTGGTTCATGCAAAATGTTCAAAACCACTTCTGATGGCATCACATAAACAGTTCGCTCGACAGAGGTCAGTCACAATACAACTTCTTGAGTTGCACAAGCTGCACTGGATCTCCCTCTGAGGACAGACTTATTTGAAATACCTTTCATCTCTTCTAGGGGGAAGGACTGTCAGACCTGCAAGATTCTTAAAAATATGGATCTTTGGTCTATTCCTTAATAAGTCCAAATATACCCTTCACCCTTTTTACTGGAGAATTTAAAAAAAAGTAATTTCCAGTCCAGACTACTCCCTAAAATATGGGGCCAGGATCTGAAGGGCAGGAGGGGTGCAGGGCATCACTCAAGCCCTAAGGTCACAGGAGGTGCTCAGGACTCCTCAAATGAACTTGGTCACTGTGCAGGAGAGGAGCTGCCTCCATGTCAAACATCGACCCACATCCTGAAGAGTAACAACTGCTCAGAGAAATCACAGATAGTATTCTAATTCTTTGACTACATCCATACACTAAGGACAGCAACAATTATTTTATTAACAACTCTTGACTTGCAACAGGCAAGAAAAACCTCGTCTTTCAGCTCAAAATAAAGAATACCTTAAGCCACAACCAGCTGAGGGACTTCTCTCCGTGGATGACTGCCAGTAGATGGCAACACTCCAATTTCCCAAGCTTCTGCATCAAAGTGATGCATTTTGGGCTACGTCCCCACAGTGAGTTCCCACACTTATGTATCATACTACAGCACAATAACCTGCAGGTTATAGATACCCACTGGTGATTATCATCGATGCTGGCTATATGTATTTGCAGATAACCGGTTTCCAAGGAGGAAACTATTCTCTTCCCTTACAGATTGCTCCCTCCATCCAAAGAGTCCACACTTCAGACAGAGACAGGGCTATCAAAGGTGCAGGTCATACACATGAACATGAAAGGAGCCCTGATCCTAAAATCACACATTCCCTTCACAACTATATTCTCATTCAACTCTTTCTAAGGCTGGACAGATCCAAGGTCCTCCACCCCTCCCCCAAGCGGATCAGATACAAGCCAACTTCCACCCAGATCCTGCCCAGTTGTGCTAACCCAGTGCTGCATCCAATGGGCATGTAATAGTATTTTTTTGCTGATAATGATAATTTTTATGATGAAAAATCCCCCCATAGTATAAAAAAATCACTAGTGCTTATTATAATGAAAAACAGCTTAAAAAGAGAGCAGAAATACAGTTTTCCTAGGAGTTACTCTGATTCCCGCTCCACGGCTGCCCTGATTGCGACTCACAGCCTGTGAACACCACTTCTACAAATACAGTTATTAGGGGCTTAAAGGAGTTAACACTAAATAGCATCGTTTGCATGGCCAGATTACAGCAAGACTCCCAAATCCTCTCTATTGGAGCTATTCAGTTGCATGGTAAGTGGAAAAATTCTCAGGGCATATAAAACAGCATAAGCACGCATCATATATCTGGAATGGATAAAACCGAGAGCACAGAAGATTTTAAGGAAATATGCAGTTTTATTTTTTAATATCAAGAATCTGAGACTTCATTTCATTTACAGCCAATAGCGCAAACCCAAAACAAACTCCCCAAAACAGTGACTCAACTCTTGCACCAAGAACAGGAGACAACATGTGATTTAGATGGCAGGCAACATATCAGGAGTTAACCGACCAGTAAAGAGGAAGACCTCAGTCCTGAAAATAAGCTCTTTTTGGGTATAGCTGGGTGCCAACAAAAAGTGCCCCCAGTGGGGCCCACCCATGAAGATACCATTGTTGTGATGACGCCTTAAATAGCCCAGCTGGATAGTTCAAAGCACGCGATTCATATGCATCGATACCAACATTGTCAAAGGGGAATACAAACATCATCAGACTTGACATTATTGATAAGGTTTGTAGAACACAAAACAATTTAACTTTTCAGCACTCACTGACGTCATTCTACACAAACCCAAGAGACCTCACAGACTGATTTACAAGACAGACTCAACGACCATGCTTCATTAAGTAGGAATAAAAAGTATATTGCAACGTAATTTTTAAGTAGCAGGGGACAGACATCTGTATTTATTCTGCTAAGCAGAAGCTCATTTAATTCACAGTATGGCATCTTTGCGACACCCTGAAACATAAGGGGAGAAATTACAGCGTAATGTTGCAAGTATCAAAGATCTGCAAAGATTTAAAACTGGAGATCCTACTATTTGCAGCAACACTTGTTATGTGAGCAAGAGCATTTTGTCCAATATCTATTCATAATCATTTTCTTCACAGATGTTTTAAAATATATTAAAGCAAAAAAACCCAACCAAACAAAAAAAAACCCTTTCTAATACCATTAATTTTTTTTCACAGTTCTCTGCCTTAATAAAGTAAATTTATATCCTGTCTGCCAAATGGTACTACTTGCTTATCAGCTTCCTTGCCATTTTGCTATGGTAACCAGCTTCAGTCCCAGGAGGAAAGAGATGATGTAGATATTAAAAAACTGATTCCCTAAGCTCCATGGCCTGAAAAGAAAAAACATATTATGGCAACTATTTCAGACAATCTGTGCTTGAAGAGCTGTTCAAGGCAATGGTAAAATATAGTTGTCTATTTCATAGTTGATTTCCTTCCCCTGCCCAGCTAGAGATTTAGACTAAGAAGATTCCTACCCTTCTGATTTTGGAAACTAATATTTTATAAAGGACTATTTCACTTACATATAACTTCAAATAAGCTATTAAACCTGCCTGCAGTATTGCCATATTTGAGTATTTCGTAAAAGTAATACATTTACTCTTACAGCATCGGCTTGTGGCAGAGAAATGTTATTATCCTGATGTTACCGAGGCAGAGTTCTTTAAAGCTAACTCAGTACCGACAAAAAAGCTGTGAACTATGAGGGATTTTCAAAAACCACTGTGACTTCTTAGTTCCACTGAAATAATAGATCACTCAATCTCAAACAAAACAAACCAGACAGTTTCTAGTCACTTTTATTTAATCGTGCAAACAGAGCACTGCAATGCTTTTGTTAAATCTCCCACAGGAAACTGTTTTCAGTATTTTTTTCCTTTGGTGACTGAAGGAAAAAAAGAAAGAGATGGAAACAGTTTAGTTCCACATGTTCTAGGAGTTATGAAAACCTGGTATTACAAAATCAGAATTGAGAGCTAAATTTGGCCTGCTGCTATTGTTACAAAATTGATGTTTTGGGCGTTTCAGGCCAGGCTGAGGAAGAACCAGGATGGCTCAGTGACCAGGGGAGAGCCTCCAGACCACCACAAGCTGAAGAAAGTATCAGCTTGCATCAATATTGCCACTCTTCTCCCTGCTGTGTTTCGATTCCATTATTCTTCAAACACCAGATGCTATTCAATATGTAATTAAGAGACAACAACATGCTTAACAGGGATAGCGTCAAGATAAATTTTGTTAGTTCCCTACCTCTGCCAGAGCAAATAAGTCTGGCTACTGACATGAGAAGATGGACCATATTCCTCTGAATATCACCGCTTATTATAAAAATCACAGCTTCTGTTTACTGCCAAATTATTCTGCTTTGGTCCACTTCTCTTGCAGAGCCTCAAGGTTATTTCTGTTCTGAGATCACAGCACTAGGCTATTACCTGTTAGTTTCCAACACCACTAATCAGAATTTTGTTTTTCTACTTATTTTTCATTTAAATCAAAATATTGTTTTGATATTTTCATAAAATCCCATTTTGAAAACAATGACATTTTAAGCTTTTACTGTGGGGCAGTAAAACTGTCACAAGGAGAAGGAAAGCACATACGTGGAGATTAAAAAGTCACGTAAAACAATGTAGAGCAAACAACAAACTACATATTGCTTCTTTCCAGAAAGTGACACTGCTCTGGCTCTGCTTTCTACCTCTCATGATACTCACTCACTAGTAACCTTTTTGTTAAATCGATTATCAGAGCAACAGCCAGGTTAAAAGCAGATAACAACTAAGTTTCTAGACTACATTTCATAGAGGTTGTATACTGAATTGACAAATTGGTCCAATTATTAATTGCAGGGGCAGACACTGAAATCAGCTTTACTTTTGAGAGCTCCTTTTTTAATAATGAAAAATTATTATAAAATCTTTAATCTTAACTGAAATAATGTAAGTACAGAAATATGATGGACTACAAAAGCTCTAACTATCAAAAATATTTCTACAGCACATTTCTATGCATGCAAACCTGAATTGGAAGTATGGATAAGTTCTAAAGATAAAAAGCACAAACTTTATGAAAAAATGTTGTTATAAGGTATAGCTGCTGTTGTTTTTTTAAATGCTTTCCCTGAACAGCAATTAACCCTCTATTGCCTCTTTATATACTACTACCTAATAAAAAAATTGGAGCAGCTACAGAGCCAAAGGCATAATGAAAATTAAAATGAAAGACAACATCAGCTGGCTCCAAGATCAAATTACTCATGTATTTGTTCTGTATATACAACAACATCTTTCATTTCCCAGAGCTACAACTAGCAGAGTACTAAGATAGTGAAAACTTGTAGATTATGCTAGAAAGATGATTAAACAGTTAAAGTCATACGGTCTTCTCCCAGTGTTTGGCCAGTAAAGAACAGGATATGTACTAGTGAAGAAATTAGGAGGAGTTTTTTATTTTAAATGGGACAAGTATTTTTACTGAGTACTGGAAATAACTGCTACAACAAAAGATTACATCAATACACCAGAGTCTAAGAACAAATTTTCTGAAGTTGCTACACGGTGCCTTCCCTCTCCGTTCTGCTGCCTCTGTGCAGCAACCACTTGGACCTCGAGCAGACAGAAAACTGGTTACAGCCACTATCTTCCAAAGACTTCTCTAAGTGTGCTTTATGCACATGAGTAGTGCTACTGAAGCCAGCTCTGAAAGTTTAAATGCTTCTCTAAGTCATAGTATAATTTAACTATGCCAAAGTAGCAGAATTTATTAGCCATGCTCTAGATATGCAGTAAAACTCTTCAATTGACTCTGAGAACAAAAAATTTATTTGCAGAAAACTTTTTTGCACACTCCCTCTATTTGGGAAGCCTACAAGGAGCAAAAGCTGTCTACCTCAATCTTTCAACTAGATTCTATATTCAGTATAAAGTTACTTGCTGAGAGAGAAGCAGTGGTATTTTGGCTGAAAACGCTAAAGAACCCTTATGCTATCGTGAATGTCTCTGTTCAAGAATGACAGTCAATAAAAACATTTCACTGAAGTTATCCATTCTGTGTATTTCAGCGACGACCTCACCTTTCTAGCCTTGGTATACATTGATCTCTTAGATGTGATGCTCTGTTCTCCCAGAGGGAAGCCAAACAAGTATTTTGCCCCACATAAGTTCATTCTTTCTTTAAAATAAAAAAAAGATCTAATTTACCTTTTAAATACATAGTTGCAGGTAGAGACATAATACACTACACCTCCTATCCAGAGCAAAAAATTAAGATTTTTGTATTTTTCAATTCTTGCAGTTGTTTCAGAGGACACAAAAAACGTTTGATGCTTCTTTCTTAATTTTAATGCCTCACACCTTATTCTACAACATTTTAATTCATTTAGTGACTGTTGTAATTGCAAACCTTCCATGCATTCTTTCCCACTGACATTCTAATTGTCATACAGAATACAGTATTTATGATTTGGGTTTTTTAAATAATTAAACCCTTTAAATCACAATTTTATTAAAGAACAAAACATTACCATACAGATGTATTTTTAGTAAGCATCGCAAAAGGAAACATTCCTACATCAAACTGACAAATTCTAGTTCCCTATCACTGTTTTATTAATTAATTTTTTCTGCTGGGATTTCAGCGAGATCCTATTTTCTTTGGTTACTGAGCAATAAGGTTAAGTTAAGGATAAGAAGAGGAGAATATACTGTCCTGACCAAATCTTGGCTTAATACCAGCTAAAAGAAGTATTTCTGTGTCTAAAGCTTCCTGGAACTCTATCATGAACCCAGCAAAGCATCTTCTGTATGGTGGCACAGCCTGGTGGGGAGGAACTGCTGCCCTTAGCTTGCAATAAAATAGTAGGGAAGGAGATTTCCCACGTCCTGTCATCCATCCTCACTGAATCTGTGGCAGCCAAGTTTCTCTGCATCTTCACACCTAATACACTTTATGAGCTACAAATCAGCACTGGGTTTCATGCGAGGATCCTTGACAATCGATTGACTGGATGAAGCAAGCCAACAGCCTGTGGCTAAGCAGCAGAGACAGACGCGTGGGAAGTTGCCACTCAAGGGGAAACATCCAGTGGCCTTTGGATGCAAGAGTGAGACCCTGAAACAACTTAGGGGAAGGCTTCTGCCACTGAAACATGGACATTTCCCCCTTTCCCTTCCCCTGATAATTCAACCCCTGCATTATTATTTAAATTATCACCTCATAAGTCTTTGCAATCTGGCTGTCTCCTTCAACTCCAATGGCTTATCTTAAGAGATGGCCCACCAGTCAGATATCTCTCCTCAGCACAGACAGCTGAGCACAAGCTGCAAGTTTGGCCAGTTTCAAATTTGCTGTAGCAGCCTCCAGGAGGAATAACATGCTAGAAATGGAGAGCTGGGATTGCCACAGCTCTCAAGAGCAATACTGCATAGTGGGTTATTTTGGGGCAGGTTTAATGCTCCAGCTCACTTAATCTGATCCTAGTGAAAATACATTTATCCTATGAGTGAATTCATCCCTCTGGAAGTGAGTTTATTTCTGATCCATAGAGGTACCCCTGTGTCAAAGACTTCAGCAACCACATACAATCTTACTGAAATAAAACCTCTTCAAACAAGACTTAAAACATTTGGTACATCTCTTTGAGGTCACAAAAGTGGATGAAAGGTCCTAGACTTTCTCTGTGTGACTCTCACCTGTTGTTGGGTATACACCTTCACACACAACATATGTCAAGATAATTTTGACAACTGTATAGAATTTGCCCAGATGCTTAGGCAATTTAGACAATGACATTAGTTATGAAAATTAAGCAGTTGTTCTGCAAATGATTCTAAGCACATTTGAGTTCGAGTTGTCTCCGTGCCAGTCCCACCTGCCTGTGTGCTCCCAAGATGGGAGGAGCTGTTCAGATAAGAAGATATAATAGGTGTGAATTTAAAAGGTGTTAAAAAAAAAAATTGTATTTGAATACAAGTTGGATTAAGAAGTCTGGTTATGCTTTTGAGATTCTCCATAATGCCTCTGAAACTAAAGGATGCTGTAATCAATAAGGAGAAAGCTTGAGAAACGTACTTGATTCATCTTTTATGTCCTATTTCTTTCCTTATCTGGTGAAACGGATGCGAGGCAAAGAAATCAAATACTTAGGTTTTCTATCACACCCTCTTAAAATTAGTCCACTACACTGAAACACTCAGAAAACTCCATTTAATATATGCTAACTAACTCAACACGCAAACACATACGCTGATTTAACCCACGACAGGAGCAGGATTTTGTTTTCTTTGCCCTTCTGCATTTTTTTTTGTTTTGGATCAGGTTGTACCTACATGATCTCAGCAGAACAGACCTCTGCAGCCCATCCTGCAGGATCCCAGTTCTTCACAGTCGCCTCCACAGCTGCCACTACCTGCCCTCTCCACCGTCCTGGCAAGGGGTGCTCTGCCTTTCCCAACAGCCTACCCGCTGCCAGCAAACACAATTCACAGAGAAGTACATTCCCAAGACCTGTGGTTGCTTTCAATAGCTATGAGAAAAAATATCTGTACTAAATAAGCAAAATAATGAAAATCAACACGCCCCTGCTTCCCCCTCATCACAGTGCACCCTGATCTGGTGTTTCTGGGAATATTTCTGGGAGCCCTGGACTCAGATACAGGCAGCGCATCACCCCTTATCTTCCATAGTCATTTAAGCAAAGGCATCACTCCAGGTCACTGGGAAAACAAAAATATTTATCTAGTTACATGAAAGTCTTATTTATCTGGGAAACAAGAACGTTGTCCAGTTGCTCAGCAGGCAGAAATGAGTGCCCTAAATATGGTCTGTAAGATATAAAAATCGTTATTTCCCAAGCATTTAGAACGCGTGTTTCCGGGAGGTGGTGAGTTAGGTTGGTTTTGCTTGTTTGTGTGGGAAGAAATGTTAAATTGGAGAAAGAAATGGAATAAGATAGATTTTTTTTTTTTGGTTTTGATTTAAAGATGACCTCATTTCTTCTTCTGTTGCTGGACTTCAAATCAAGCCACAGCAGCTTGCCCACAAGCTGTGCTCCTTCCTATTAACACACCTATCCCAACATATATTTTTTAATAAACAAAACTTACCAAGCACCACCAGCAAAGTTTGAACTCTTGAACTGAAGCAGTGGCTTGTACCAGATGAGGTGTGGGAGCAGCATTCACAGCGGATAG
The DNA here is from genome assembly GCF_034619465.1 of Leptosomus discolor. NCBI lineage: Eukaryota > Metazoa > Chordata > Aves > Leptosomiformes > Leptosomidae > Leptosomus > Leptosomus discolor. The sequence continues at coordinate 12,493,704 of NC_141395.1, read as the reverse complement.
CAAACATTGTGCACAGCCACCACTAATATACAAGTCAATCTATAAGGGATCTGACTGGATCACAACTGAATACTCTCCTTTAAAAGCCGTGTGGTTTTGTCAGTTGTCACAGTAAACTAAGCTTGCTTCTGAATGAGGGAGGTTGCAGAGAAGTCTGAGATTTGTTATTGTATGTTATGGTCTGGCTGCTTGAGCAGTTGAGCATACTGATCTCTAAACAGGTTTAGTTTCAACAACACAAAAACTATCAGTAGGCAAATTCCCAACTAAATCTTAACTGAGCACAACGAGTAGCTTGAAGGCATATTCCTTGGCCTTCAGCTTCATCATACTGCATTTCAAAGGTCTACAGTAATACAAGAAAGGTTTTATAGAGAAGCTCTAAAAGACTCTTTAGAATTGTTTACAAAGACAAGCGTAAGACAACCTAATGACAATGGTTACGACCAGCCGTGTTTATAATACAAATTACACAACACAATTTAGCCTGCTTTTATTTCATTATATACAACTCCTCTCTGCCTTTGGAGCTGAACTACTTTACTCTCTACATGTCTTTCATTCTGCCTTCTTTATACGGTAACTCTCATTATTATCCACCCTGGACTTTCTTCTCAGCTCCTCAGTCCTGTCTTTCTCCCAAACACACACACAAACGCATGGCCCCACAATTCCAGGATCACACCAAATGAATACTTATAAATTAGCCAAATGAACCTCATTCTTTTCTGACAGCTCCAACAATTTGGTTACTCTGCTACATAAGCTTTTCACAGTGTACATTACAGGGCACAGTTTTAATTGCTTTGCAGTACCTGAAGGAAAACATTTCAAGGTATACTTTCGAGGCATATATTTTGAAAACATTATCCAAGTCCCACACCACAAGCCTGCATCATCAATTTCTCTAAGTATTATGAAATGGTAGGAAGCTGGATTCTTGACATGCTATAGCCGAAGGTTATTTTTGCTGGGATCTTAAACCTGCTTTTTCTCGCTGTCAAATGTATAAGATGAATACACTGAAAATATTGGCATTATGATACGGTAAAAATTCAAATGTTTAACAGAAACAAACAAACCAACAGCACTTTGCTGGAGATGCACAGTTTAGAAGAGTCTTTGAATTCTGACAATTGAAATAAGCTGTGTCTACTGAGAATTGGGCAGGATATAAAGAAAATAAACCCAGCTTTCTGTAGCTAGTGGAAAATTTTGATTCTGTAATTGAGCGTGTACTTGTATTCTCCCAAAGATCGTTACCAGAGATTATGCAGCTGAATAGGTTTTCTGAGGTGAACTTAAAATAGACCTAATATCATACTAACCTCCCCAAGAGGATACTGTACACCACAGAATTGGACTTTGAAAAACAGTGAATTATGAATATTTAAAGTAACCTAATCTGAGGAAGACAGAAAAAAAAGTAGGGAGTACTTATTTTCAGAATTTTGTGCAACATCACAAGACAGCAAAGGACCTCACGGACTATGTAGTTCATTCCACACTTGCCTCTTAAAAAATGTCATATCCAAAACCTGATACAACAATTCCGTTGAAGTTTAAAGGGCACTGAATAGCCGTACTTCCTTCTGTTATATGCAGGATTTCTCTTAATATATCCCAAAGAGACACTTACTTTTCCTGGAGTGGACAATATTGATCATAAAGAAATTAGCTCACAATCTACTTTCCCTGCCATCATCATCTGTTGCATCACTGCTGAAATATTTAGTCACGGCATTAGATTTTTCATTTCCAAGAATACAGTGGCTGTGCACTTGGCCTTCCCTAGTAAGCTTTTCGCAAATCAGCACTTGCATTATGTAGAGATTTATTAGTATACTTCAAAACAAAATGAGTTTATGAAAAATACTTCAAACGTGGAAGATAACTGGATAAATAACTGCTTAAAGAGAAAACGCATAGCTGAGAGAGGTTTTGCTGTCTATTGAAAACCAAGCACAGTTATTGCCTTTATGTCTGGGAAACGAAAGCCACATAAAAACAAGTAAAGAATTTATCAAGAGATAATAATAAAACAAAATGGTACAAAGTGGTGTAAAATCTTTCAGTATGTGACCAGATTCATGGCTGTGGTTTGAAATCATCGGTTCTTTGCCATGCTACAGTACTGTGATAGCATTTGTCAGCCTAAATCCAACAGGGAGCTCCTAAGCCGCTTTTGATAGGATAAAGATATTGGATCCAGTTCTCTATTCTTATCAGCTTAACTCTATCAACTTAAGACAGATAGAACTAGAGAAAATGATTAATTATATCTCTAAGATCTTATCTCATCAAACACTTCTTAGTGCTTTATGATAATCAGTCATAAGCAAATACAAGATATCCCTTCAAAGACAAAGCAGGTGGTCCTTGACAGATAGCAGTGATAACTGATACATCATCTGGTGCACAGAAGGCCCATACACTGTAATACACACTCTGCTGCAGAGCTGGTAAAAGAACAGTAAACAGAAGAAAAAGTGAAAGGATAGTGAAAGTCCCAATTCCAGATAGGCAAAGCAAAGCCAGGAGAATACAGAAACAGACCAGAATAGAACAAAAGACCTAAATGGGTCTTTTCTGCCATTGACTTCCTTCATCCATTGAGGTCTCCAAGACGGTCTTTAAAACTAACCAAGACAGTCTTTTGAGAACATCAAATACCTTTCCTAAACAACAAGTAGAAAAGTTTCTCAAAATGGTTCCATCGGAAGTTCCAGAAAAACGTATATAACTCTTAAAAGACAAACCACAAAATACACCGACTCAGGTGTATTTTTTGATTATGGATAAAAAACCCTCCAAGCCCTATTCCTTTTTACGAAACTATTTCAGAAATTTGTAGCAGAAATCAACTGAGAAAACCAACTATTTCAACTATCTGATGCTAAGCAATCGGAGTATGCCAGGCATCACATAGGCATCACAAAGAGTACCGACCACAGCCAAGTTTGGCTAATACTTTTGTTATTACCAAACCCTGGGCAGAAATTTCTCATGTAGTTATCTGTTAGTCTGTTCGTTGCATTCATGTTCAACTGAAAAGTCCACGATGTCTATGTAGTTTTGGAAAACACACCAAAAAAAAAAAGGGGGGGGGAAGAGAGAAAGGAGTGTGGTGGAACCTCAGAAAAGGCAGAATCCAAACCAACATGGACAGAAGAGGGAGATGGAGAAGCAGAGATCAGAACATAGGCCCAGGACTACTAAGTTATGGACAGAGAACACAAACATCTTCACCTTTTTCTGGAATGATTACACATTTCTTTCTTATAGAACCTGAAATCAAACCACTATTTTTTTCCCCACTGTTTTTTCCGCCTCAAAAATAATGAAGTATCCAAAACAACTTCTGCTCAATAACAAACTACACATACAGTCCCTTCATCTCACAGGTCTGCAAAGAACCAAATGATCTTTATTGCTACACTTTGCTGGCAGAGAATGTAAGTATTAAACACTGTGTTTGTCCTGCGACTGCCTTAAACAAGGGAAGTGAATCAAGGCTGCAGAGGCCACCTAATTGCTGAATAATGTTCATCAGCTCACAGGCAAGTTTTTATCAAACAAGGTTCTGTAGGCAATGTGTCACATTTCCTAGCATAAGTGCTCAATTTCACAGATTCAATTTGCCCTTAAAATATCGCTTTTACAGTGTAATATTTTTATACCTGATCATCATCACTGAACAGATCAGGAAGAACTATCTTACAAATGGCTGTTTAATTAGTTCAAAGCAAGCTGTGCTCCTTTCAAAGAGAAACTAGTTGGACAATCAGCACCAAGTTTTATTGGACTTTCAATATGTATTTGATACAAGAGGATATCCAGGACTCGGTCTCCATGGAGCATATTTACCTTCCCCACCATTTTCTACCACTACAGATGGGTCAGATGGTAGCATCTAATCATGATTTCATCCAACTATGCACACATCATGTCTAAACAATGGGAATTAAAATCATAGAACCATAGAATTGTTTAGATGCTAGAAGTTATCTATCCACAAGAACTAAGGAAGGGAATTAGAGATTGAAAACAACAGAAACAGGAAAATAAGGCTGGGTTCCTTCCCATGCCTTTCTTTAATTCAAGGAATGTGAACAGGGAGGGGAAGGGTAGAGAAAGAAAGCCCTAAAGAGTACATTGTCCCAGGTCTCCCATCCTATATACTATCATAAAAGCTGCTAGAAGTGGAATTCAATGTAGCAGACACTGAATAGCAAAGAAACTTGGTTGATCATGAAGTGCCTCCTTGCAAGCACGCCTTTTCAGCTCTGCTCCTCCTTCTCAATTTGAGTGCCTAACATCAGCTCAGCACCAAAGGAACAAAAGATGTACCTGGCAGTAACTTTAGGGAGAAAAAGGTCAGCCCTTGCTCTGAATGCAGATGGAAAATGTGCTCAAATACGCTGATTCCTAAAGTGTCTGGAAGCACTCAAAGATACCCGACATCGAAAATCGCCTTATTAACAGCAGGTGAAATTCCCTCGGGGAGATGAATAACCCTATGCCATGGCATCTTTATTTTTCTCCAGCTCTGCAGAATTGCCTCAGTCCAACTACAGTTAAATTTCACCCAGCAGGTGTTCAATCAAGCCCCTTTTTAGCTACTGTCTGTAACAGCTGTATCAGACAACACACATTTCTTCATGCTATCCTATGGTTGGAAAGGCAGGTGATCTACATCTCTGCTCATCTAAGAATGTAAGGTTTCTACTTCTGTACTCCAGTGTTCCTTGACATAGCTTATACAGCAATCCACCACCAGCAAGCACTAGGCAATTAAATACCTTTGGTCCCTCTGAAGAGTTTCATCATGCCCAACTTCTAAATACTTGATAGAGGACACAACACAGGAAGCACAGCAAGGAGATGGACAACATGAGAACCTACCCTCTTCATGAGAAAGCTTTTGGGAAAGCGGACAGTGATCCCAGACGACTACCTTCACCTCTGTTCTTAATACATACCATGGTCACGTGCATAATATTTTTGGCAACCACACTTGACACCTGCTTAATGTGCAGAGATAACTACTGATCAAGGAAAATAATGCTTCTATACTGTGCTGTGGCTTGAAGCCAGGCTGCTCTGAGAAGATCCCAAGTTACAACTTCCTTCCCAGGAAGGAGCAGCTCGAAGAATATTACAGGAAAGTCCTTTCTCCTCCTTCAAGGAAGGATTTTGAATTCTCCAACTCCAAGGTTGAATCCTTGCAACAATCCTTACCCAAGGGAGGCTGGATGCCCTTTCTCCCATGGAGAGCAGCTCTGATTTACAGAACCTCCCTGCTGAGCCACGAACAGTCTCACGAATTACATCCTAAAGCCCCATCAGCTTTTGAATAGACTCTGCTATTCTTGCATCTGCACAACCCAAGCAGGGTCAGCAAGGGTATCTAGCTACTTACACATTGGCTCCTACTGTTCTTATTTGAGATACTAGTCAGGTCCACAAGACTACTGTGCCAGATCTTCTCAAAACAGGGCAAAAGATCCTCCATCACTGAGTAGCTTACAATTAACAGATGCGTTGCCAGTATGTGCTATCATTTTCCCCACAGTAGGACTGCTATATGGGTCTTCAGAGAAACAACAAACATTTGATAAATTCTCTCTCTACCTTTTACCTCATGTAGTCAAGCAGTTTGTGGTAAGACTCATAAAATACTGACATGATCACAAGTACTTTATTCACACAGAACAGAATTTATTAAATCATTGAAGCTATGCCCACTAATTTTTACAACTATCACAGGGGGTTTTATCTTTTAAAGCAAGTATCATGTTTCTGAAAATAACTTTTTTTTCATATATTCCCCCTTCCACCACAGCCTGCTATGGTTTGTAGGCCCAAACTACACTGTTTTGTGCCCACCTGAGTATAACTCTAGCCCTTCTCTATTTGGCAAGGCATACAGAAAATGGAGTTACAGTCCAGACCTCTAGGATGAAGATTCAGCCAGGATTTTATCACTTCTAGGAGACCTTCTATTCACGAGATATCATTAGAAGAGGTCCCCTTCCATTTTTATTTTGATGAATCAGTCTTTTCTATCTGTCATTTGACTACTACCTCCTGTTCTCGCTGTGTGCATTACAGAACCCATTTTTAATTGCTCTGCAACACCTGATATAAAACATTTTGTGTATTTTCAAGGTATGCTCATTGGAAATATTCCCCAGATCCTGCACTGCAGGACTCGGTCATTGATCCATTTAAGCAGCATGAAGTGATAGGAAAGTCAAATGCAAATGCAACCAGCAGATTAAAAAATTGCTTTTCTCTCCTGGCCCGCGAGGGAAATCAATTTTTGGCATTTGTGCCCACACACTCAAAGATTTTTCAGGTGTATAGCTGTCACCAGTTCATTAAGATGCTTCAATGAGTTGGTTTTAGGAACTGAAACTCTGTATCTGTAGAAAAAGTTCAATTTCTAAAAGCAGTTTAAACAAATGAGCTGCTCCTACAGTAAAGCATAGCCTTTGGGCACCCAAAATCAAATATAATTAATGTACTTTTTTAAATATTAGAAAATCTTAGTTTTTGTTCCCCTGCACGTTCTGGCCGAGCAATTATATCCTAAGTTTCGATGGAGACAGACACTGAGAGGTATTAGCAAACACAGTGAGGGCCACTGTTCAGAAGTGGAGAGGCTGTTGATTTTATTTCCCACTGGAATCTACTGGGAATAAATGAACTACAGGATTCCAGAAGAACAGCTTGTTCTCCAGGCTTTGCTCTGTTCAAACAGGAAAAACATAAGTTATTAAAATACATACACAGAGCACGAGGACCGAAAACAGGCTGCGAGGTCTTTTGCTCTCAAAATCACAAGCACAACTCTAGATCAGTGATGGCCAAAGCAAATGCTGTTACTCTTCTTACTGCTTTACTGCTTTTTGGTACTATCATTATTAGCAGTGGCAAGTCAGTATTGCTGTCCACACTGCTTCCCTCGTCATACTATCAGATACTGCCCATATCACAGACATTTCCATTCAAACCAAGCCTTCACAGTGGTTCCAGCAAGGAAGCTAATGACTGAATAAATAAAGGGTGGCAGTCCACTTCAAACAAGCTCAGTCTTTCAAACCAGCACACAAACCACCATGTATCTCAACCTCTGCTAGACAGGCAAAACTCCAATCCTGATACTTTAGAGAAAGATACTTGAAGAAATGCTGCATTATACCAATCTATCACTAGAATAACCCACACAATATTCATCCATTTGGTATTGACTCTTCAGCATAAAGGTTGATGTTTCTTCTGCTATCCTAAAGGCAACACATAAAGAAGGAGCATCGATCTTAGGCAGTTGTCTTGGAATTTGCTACAATCTCTCCCCTACCTCCTAACTCTAGATTTAGTTTCTGATTTTAGCTGTAGAAAGGATAGAGTTAATTTTGTATCATCAGAAACTGCACTAACAAGTGTTATATGATTTGCTACTTGATCATTAACCTGTCAAATTCAGCATAATAAGCCCTTCACCAGCTTAAGAAAATACAAAAGACTTGTCATAGAGAGAATTTTAAGAACATGACAATCATGTATAAATTAAAAAAAAAGGTAGTGATGCTACTTCTACATCTGTATCCACAAGAAATAATCTTCCACCTTCACATAGCAAAAGTAACTGCTTCTGCAAGTTTTATTCTTTTCTTAGATTTTTTGAAACTTTCTGAGCTTTCAGCCTTGCAAAGAACTCATCTGAATCACAGTCACTCAAAGTGACACTTTAATGCTTTTCAGGAACCCGCCAATGGTCTGGTATACATTAAGTCTATGATCTATATTTCCTTGTAGTCTATCACAACCTAATAAAACTATGTCAACAAGCGTTAAGGAGGGAGAACTAACACAGTAATTTTCCAGCCACATTATGCCAGCTCTCAAATGTCAAACTTCTTCTACTAGTATATCTGCAGAGCCTGCAGAGGTAGTGCATTGGCTATATTGCAACTAAGCTGTAAGCAAGTTACTGCTGGCTGATTTTCTAATACAGTGTCCAAATGCAAGAGATAATTCCAGGATCTCCACAAGCAGTAGGAGGACAGTATTCCAGGCACAGTTTGCACTCCTGAGTTTGGAAACATCTGCACTATCAGATAAAGAGCCTTTTATAAGCAGTACCAAGTTAATGAATTTCTCTGAAGTATAAAGAGAGCCACAGAACAGAGATCCTTAAGTGGTAGCACACTGTCAAATGAGGGCTATAATTTTGTGGGAGGAATTTCAGTGTAACTGTTTTCCCCTCACTCAGTTGTTTCTTTTGGTGCCTAGCTCCACTAGCTATAGCTTTCCTAGAAAGAGGGCCAGGAGGCCAGCTGGAGGTTTCAGGCTTCAGGGTCTACCTGACCACTCATCCAAGACAGGCAATCAGTGCTTGTTCAACAAAATTTGCATAGTCTTTTACCAATGTCCTCTGCTGCCACAAGATTCAGCACAGCAATCATGCTGAAACACCTGACAGAAACCATGAGGTTTGGGACCCTGCTGCAGAAATGGTATTTCCAGTACCCCAAACACTGTATGTCTTTCTCAAGAGAAAGACATAGGTCACAAAAAAAAAGGTCAGTCCTCAGGACTTAAGGAGAGGGTCTTCAAGGATATCTTGGAAGGTTTCCTCTTCTCCTCATACTGAAAACTGATAAACTGAGCCCTTTGGGTATTCACGGAACGGAGGGCTTCTGGCTATGGACTGGGCATGGACTGGGATACTAAGTACATCTTTATACAGCCAACAAATTCACTAGTGAAGTGAGCAGACAATACTTATGGTGGCCTTGTCTGATAGTGACGGACAAGACTGTCCTTTCACATTCACTCACTTCTTTGCTCGTAGCCCTGCTTGATTTATTTGTAGCAGCAATACGTTAATGTTATCTGACAGCTACTATTAAAGTGTCACAAGCATGTGTATGCAGTAACGCAGATGGTGCAGGGAACCCGCTGCAGGCCACTATCTTCCCAGGCACAGAAAGCAAGGGGAGGGAGGGGAAATACCTTATAAAACAGAAATCTTCTACTACTCCCTATTGCTCTTATTTAGAGGGAAAATTGACAGACAGGGAAAAACTAAAGAGGCCAAACACATGCAGAAGGAATGGCAATGTTCAGACAAAACGAATGCTGCAAGTTTTCCCACCCGTGTGCTGATAATTAAAAAACCCCAGCAAAACCAAAACTAAACCCAACCACACAAAAGGCACCATCCCACTCAGGTACCCAGTACAAGAAGCTGAGCAGACTGATGGTGGTACTGCATTGAGGAGTTGAGTGATAATGGGCTGTCAGAATTTTAGGAGACCTAAGAAAAATCTTTCTTTCTAACCTTCTTTCTTTACAGCAGTGTACAAGTGTGGTGATAAAATGGCATACGTTTGGCTGATGACATTTCCTGCCTTCAAGACCCTTCAAGTACTTACACATCTATTCTTATACCAGCCTTGAAAATGAGAGAGAGGTTACCCTCATCTCTTATACATACAGAGTGAGCAAAGAATTTGTCCAAGGTCACAGAAGAAAATGGAGGCAAAGCCATGATTTGCATACAGATTTCTCAAGCACCAGATTTCCCAATACTTTAATAAAAGCGTTCACCAGCTTCTTATCTGTCTCAACCTCTGCATGAACAGCTATACAGGAAGAACCACGCAAAATGTTCTTGCTACACCACTTGAAGTCAGTAAGTCAGTAATGTTAAAGAATGTGCCTTAACCATATACTCTATGAATTTTGAGAAGGGAAAGTGATTCCAGGTCCCTAACTTGTGAAGGGCTGGAAATACTTGACAGCTTAAAAATCTCAGCTAATGAGAATAAAGACATTGTGATCTAAAGAAAAACAGCTTCATAAAGAGAACCAGAGAATTATTTCTGTTCTGCATGAGACAGAGCTTTCCATCTGCAAGCATGAGAAGGACACGCAGAAGCCTCACTGGCCCTTTTTCATGGTCTCAGTGAAACCATAACACAGCTTGTCCTCAGCATCCAAAGGACTATGGATCAGAATGATCACTATGATATTCACTGAAATTCAGTGCACCTGATAACGTAGTATAATTCTCAACGTTGAAAGTAAGTCTCCAGAAAGACGGTCTAAGATGGGATGTTTGTCAGCTTATCTGCCAAACAAGCACAAATCTCTTAAGACATGTCTTTGTAATAAAATTATGTACCCTCTTTCCCTACTTTAAAAAGTTCTCACTGCAAAACACTGCTTTCTATCACATAAATAAATAAATAAATAAAATCTAGCCTATCTTCTTGTTGCTTGAGTCGACTAACTCAGCTGATGTGCCCGCTAATCACAAAATGTAGCAACACTGATAATCAGGCAGGGAGTACAAAACAAGGACAAAAAAAGGTGCTACTCAGTATTTATGGGTGCCTGTGCCACCCCTTTGATGTGGTTTGCTAAAGATTCCACCACGCAGGGTCTACCAAATGTACAGCTGGAAAGATACTCCATTTTCTCATGTCAGAGTGCTCTCAAACCCCTCCTAAGGGGACACAGGTGCATAGAAGTTTTGCACAACAGCTACAACAAGCTGAAAGACTGATTCAAAACGTTTACTCAGGAGTCTAGTACCGGTGTCAGCACTGATTCCTGCAGAACAGGGAACTAAATCTTCCTGGAAAAACCTGCAGCATAGCACATTTCCCTTAGCCACTGCCATCGCTGTCCAAGCACCTTTTCTTGTACTCAGCACGGTCGGCAGGATGGCCGATGCTCCCAGGATCAACAAGGAAACAAGCTGTAGCCTATTAACTGGATAATCTACCTCCTCTCCTTCCAATGCCAATATGGTTAAAAAAAAAAAGCATGGGTCAGATTTGCACAAGTATTTAGGCCAGATGTGCAGATAAGCAGCTAAACTATTTAGACATTCATTAAATCACATTAAGTGCCTATCTGCACCTTTTTAAACTGAACTTCTTTCCCTTTATCAGATCATAGTAATTTAATAGGAGCTGATTAGAAATTAAGGTCTCCAGGGCCAACACATAAAGTTTACTTCAGTTCACTCCAAGCCACAAAGCCAGCCGCAGACTACTTGTTGCTGTGTGAGCAGAGACCCAGTGCATGCAAAGAGATGCCAGGCAAGTAAACCAGGGAGGTTGGGAGACTTGTGTCATAGGGGGGACAAATCATGAGTGCTGAGCTCCACAGAGAAACAGAAGATGAGGCTGATGATGGCTACGTTAGCGTGCTGCAGCCCACTACACGTCAAGCTGTGCCTTGGCTTCAAGTCCCCCTAAGGGGAGAAAAGCGCACTAAAAACAAAGGCCAAATAAAACATGCTTTAATTCTCAGTCATTAAAACTCCAGCTGCAAATATAACTGAAGTATGTTTCTTTTTAAAGAAACAACACAACACTTTCTCCCTCCAGCCCTGTTGACTTCAAAGGCTTCAAAAGTAACTCGATGACACAACTAGAGGCAAAGCTGCCATTAAGTGCCAACTCCTACAGTCACAGAGGTTTTGAGGTCCCAAATTCTGATTTGATTCTTTACCTTCAAATGAATTAAAACAATATAAAGAAATAAGATAAATAAATGGGATACAGTTTTCAACATGGCTGTCTGAATGCCCACATGCATGACAAGCTGTGGGGTGAGTACACACATAGTGCCCATGGTTGCAAGACATAATCTTACAAATACTTCTAAGACACTCCATTAAGGACCATCTCTCTCGACCACTGCATGGCTCATCACAAAGGATTTCTTAGGTCCCCGTCCCCTCTTTTATTACAGTTTGTGCTACCACTTCTTGATCAAGTTCAGCACTCGCAGAAAACAAGCCTGAAAACCCTCTTAAAGTGATTTCTCCAACATGCATATGCCACAACCCACTGAGTTTAAGTCAGCAGAGATTTAATCCACAGTTTTGCACATCAACTTCAACAGAAACTGAGTTTCTGCATTCACATCACACACACACACACACAGAGACTCCCTGAATTCAATTACAGATGCCAAATGGCTAGCCCTGATCCTTAATTCAGCCTCATGAAACCCTTCCCTGACCTGGAGCCACAGGCCAGAGTCCAGGTGAGCTGGTAACTTTAGGAGACTAAAGGTGAAGGGGGACAAGGCACCCACCACATTGTGCTGTGTCAATACTGCCTGTCCTTCCACCTTTCAAAATCAACCACAGTGCAGGTCCCTGCGTTGTCAGTACTGCACCCAGCCTAAGCACTGCTGGCATGTCCACGTGCTCAGCTACAGAAAACTAATAGAGGCAACAGGGAGGGAAGGAAAAAATAACACCAAAAAAGGGATTGAGCCCTGTAGCTCCCAGATACTTGGATGAAAGATTTATTCCTTGCTTATGCTGATGATGTTCTGGTACAGACTGCACATGAACAAGGCATTCCCAAGCTTTTAATTTATTATCGTGTTCCCAACAAGCACAAACATAAAAGTTACTTTTCAGGCTTTCTTGTCCCCGTGTACTTAAAAACAATGCAGCCACACTGAACATCCTTGGCCACTGCTGGATCTGTGGACAGAAGGATCAATCCAGGCAACAGCCCCTCCTTCCTTTCCAATTCTCCATCAAACAGATGGGAAGACAAGGAGAGGAAAGAACTGAGGAACAAAGAGCTGAGCTGACTCACGCCTTCAAAGGGCCCACTTAAAATGACCAAGTAACTATTCTTTAGGTCAAACCAGAATGAATACAAGTCTTCATATAAAAGTATCTTGCATAAATGCAGATGCTAATCACAAAAGCTTAACTTCAAAAGAAACACATTCAAGATACTTCCCATTCCTGCCAGTGCAATATCCAGGCATCTTGCAATCTTTCGGTTATGGTAATACGGATAGTAGAGGACTGAGAGCAGACAATTTTGAGGGACAAGGCTGTAATCCAGCCACACTTGCATATGCATCTACACCATTCTCTGGACAAGAGCTAATGGAAGAAATTGCAGCAGTTAAGACAGAACAAATGTAATAAAGAAAAGTTGGGGGGTTTTAGCACATAATGACAGCACAGAAGACTTCAGCCCAGTTTCCACCTCTGCAGCAGACCTACTATGCAACCTACACCTACTCAATACCATCATGTGTCAGAGCTTGGTTGTGGATTCTTTTTGCTTTATATCCCTTTGCGTATTGAATCAGGCCACTCAGAGAACAGTTTACAGTTTGCCACTATGCAGCTTCCCAGCATCCAGAACAATGTGGCTCCAGTCCTGGTCCTAGGGAGAACAGCTTAATAACAATTTATTACAAACAGCATGGCCCGTCGGTGGCAGCACGGAAAAGCTGGTGGAAGGCACAGCATACACAGCGCACTTACTCTTCATGATTTAACCCTGTGGTCCTTTCCCTTGGGCAAAGGCTATCTGAGTGCCTTCAATAGAAGTTTGGTCAGACAAAACCCTTAATTTCTAAGAAAATAAATCAATGCACTTGCAGCACCATAAAGAACAGTTGGTTGCTATCATCTGCCTCTAAGGTCTCAAGTTGCTGAATCCACTCCAGTGCCCCAAACCCCAACCAACTTGCTGAGTTGCAATACGCAGCCATGAAGGCGACCTTTAAATAGCAACCTGAAGTATTGCTTCTTCCTTCTAGGCCAGCCTTTTTTTCCCCAGAGATGTATCTTCCTATTAGAATGAATAAAACCTGGTTTGTGTTTTGTTTTAAAGCAATTTGTAAAAAAGCAGCAGTGAAACTAGCAAACAGACGATGCCTTTTTCTTTAAATCTTTCCAACATAAAATAGGAAAGCACGCCTAAGGGTTTCCAGGCCAGCAGAGTTTTCTTGTTTTGTTTGTTTATTTTAACAAAAGTAATTCGGAAAGCATGAGAGCAGGACGTACTGGTACCAACTATGTTATCTCAGCAGTGCTGCAATTTCCCATAGCCTACACTATCTGCAGGACCTCTGTTTCTTTCTGGTCATGAATTCAGAAACAATGATAGAGCTGAATAAAATCGTGCGCCTTGATGAATAGTAGAGTGTAGAAATCCTGCATTTGACCAGGGCTTCCTGGCTGGTGCCTGTACAGAAAAATCTTGGCATGGGAGATGCCTTAAAAACTCAAGTACCTACTATTCAGAAGTCACACAAAACTTGTACTGCCCTGAACTCAACGTTATCACCAGTCTCAAATTTTCCTTACTACTCTTCATCTGCAAATTGAGTGTGTTCAGCACATGTACAGGGTATTCACAAGCAGAACAAGTGAGCGCCACGGATGATGCAGGTGGGCAGAAAGCCATGTGGGTGCCCTAATGATAGTAGTGACCCTCCCCAAAAGAGCTCAGGACCCTGTTAATGCAGCCACACAAAGGCTAGCTGGCCCGGATAGGCTAACATCTGCCTGCCAAGCATTTTGCAGATGTAGCCTAGTTCTCTCTGCCGAAGCCAGTGAGCTCTTCCACTGCTGTTGGTTAATAGCTGGCCCTAAGCAGGACACCCTGAGCAGCAGGAAGAAGAAATGTCAGGGTCTGACCAGCTGAGCCTTGCCTTCTTCAAAAATCACAGCAGTTTTGCATTGACTAGAAGCTCTGAATTGTGAATGAACAGCAACCTGAGAACCTGGTGGGGAAAACCCCACAAGAATTCATTTAGTTTTAAGCTGTAGTAAAGAAATCTGTATTTCCACATATCAGGGAAAGGAAAGTGTGAGGGGATGAACTTATGATACTCTATCATTGCCCAAGTCTAGAAGACAGCAAGTTAGCAGCAGCACAGTGCAGAGCTCACAGTGTAATTTCCACCCAGACTACTCGAAACTTGGAATGGGTTTTTTTTCCAAATGTATTGCTTCTCTGATTTCATAACAAATTAGCTCCATGTACCATTACAAGAACTGCTTTGCTGTCAGCCCTGCAGGCTTAATTTGGGGTCTGGGAAGCAGAGGGCTCTTCCCTTCTCACACATTGTCAACAGCCATACAAGGTTTTGAACAGTGAGTTCCACCCATGCTTGTCCTTGTACAACCCCAGTGAAGCCTTTCACAAGGTTGGACAGGTGTAAAATGACAGAGTTTGACCTAAAACAGCACTAAAAAGACAAAGCTGGGGGAAAAAAAAAAAAAAAAGAAAAAAGCTGTCGCTCTGACAGTACATATTAGACTTGAATTGACTAAGATGTTTTGTTTTGTTTTTTAAAAAAAGAACATCAACGTATCAAATCAGAATGAAGATAACTGACGGAAAGGGGTAGGAGGAAAGAGAATTGCTGCCAACAGTCAACGCAATACTACTGTTTTCGCAGAGCATGTGTTCCCTTTAAAAGTGGTCCGATAAGCTAGTGCGACAGCCATCCTGTTACTCAAGCACTGCAAGAATGCAAAATAGATGGTTAGAAACTGGGATCGTGGTGTTGCAGACAATCTTTCACAGATTTATGTAGGTGACTTTTGAATTTAATTATCTTTTTTCATCTCTCCTATGCAGATCTCTCACTGATCATAAATACTATGCATCAAACTAGCACAGAAACAGCTCCTGTTGGGTGCCCATTCTAGACGAGGTAATGCTCATATTGACAGGCAAACAGGAGCAAAGGCTCTATATTAAAATAATCCAAGTTAGACTTGGCTTTAGTTGCATACACTAATTAAAAAAATTGCCCCAAAGCTGCAGTAGTCCTAAATATGCTGAGTACACGTGCAAGCAAGTATGCTGTCATCATGCTGATAGATGATGCATTTGTTTGTGTGGTGAATACATACAAGTAAGAAGCAACTGGAAATATATTGTAATGCGTGCTCTATACAAACCTAATCTCCACTAATATTCCTCAGATTCTAGCTGCTGGTCAGCTGGGTGCTGCTGAGTGACAACTTCGGTATAAATTTCTGGTTCTGACTAAAGGACCAAGGAACGTTAGCTGAAGGGCAGATATTTGAGGAGGAGCCACCACAGGCTATCCTAAAATAATGTTGTTTGAAGAGGCAGAAACAATATTCTCATCTTCACCTCAAATTTACTCACAGAAAGGGTTTTTTGGTTTGAACACTGTCCTCTGGTTTAACTCAGTCTTCTCCCTTTCTCAGTTGTCTCATTTATATATAAAACAGAGTAAACAACTATATTTTAAAATATTCAGCATCAGTTTTTTGTAAATAAGAAGCTCCTTTCTTTTAATTTCCCTATGTGAAAGAGACTCTCCATTCCTTTGCTATCCCCAGAAGCTCTTCTTACACATCTAGATTCAGGTAATTAATTCCCAGACCTGGCTAACCAGACGTGTATGCAGTATTCCCAACACCACAAGATCTTACTCGCTGTATGACAGAGTTGCTAATCCCCTCTCATACTGGGAGCTCGTACATTCACTGAATGCATCCCAGGGTTGTACTTGTCTTTCATGGCTGCATCACTACAGCAGCTTAGTCATTCTTGGACTGACTCATGCACCATGGTCCTTCTCCTCTTCTGTCATTTCCAAGTGATGAAGTCTAAGTGCAGAGCTGAAATTAAATCTAACCTCATTTAATGACTATCAACTGGTAGGACCCTACCTCTAAGAAGAAAGAGTGCACAACTGTAAAACAAGATTTAAGCCCAAGGTTTCTATTTGTCAATTGACATCACAACTGAAATCACCCAGGAGAGCATCCTGGCAGTTCACTTAAGACGAATTTACTTTCTCAAATATCCATCTATATTTGCTGTGCTTCAGACCTATGACATCCTCTCCAGAACGATGCATTCATTAAAACTCCTTGCAATTTAATGTACCACTGTTGGCCTGTTTTATGATTTGTTTACTCATTTTCACTCCTCCCTCCATTTGAGCACACTTAAAACTTGCTTACGTTTAGATATGCCAATTGCACCATCGCTTCTCCATATCTCTCAGCAATGCTCCTTTCTCCTTTTCTCCCCTTCGCTTTCTCCCCTGCTGTTCAGCAGTATTGTCCCGAGGCAAAACAGTTATTCACCTTTAATCCATTCCTAGGTGGTCTTTAACTTAAACCCAGCCTTGGCAGCTACTGTTTTTCCTTGCTCTATTTTTATCTCTGTAAATGTGTTCAGGCAGGCAAAATAGGAACAGAAGTGCTGCAATTAAGCGGGTAGTTAAATGACACAACGCGATGAAGAAAGTCAAAGTTTGTAACACTTCAGAGCCTCATCTACTGTAACCCAGCACAGAACTGAACAAAGAGGCAGAAAGGCTAAGCCAGAGATCGACGAGATCTTGCTCACAGCTCTGCCACAAGCATGGTATCATTCCTAGGAAATAACAGGGTACAGGTAGTGTCCTTGTACTGTGTGCAATTAGAAATTACTGGCTGGCAGTTCATCTTGTGTTTTTGATTATTGCTTAAATCCATTTTTTCTGTTTCTTTAAGGTCAGTTCTAAGAAATAATAAAAACTGATTCACACTACCGAACCTCGAAGCACTCACAGATCACCAAATCTTTTGGTAGCATCTCTGGAACTAAATATTTACTGGACACATTTCTGCTCTAGGGACTTAGCCAAAATGAGAGAGAAGGCATGTGAAGCCAGCCTTTTCCAAAGCAAGTATAAAACCTCACACACATAATGCCACACATCCCCTGCTGAGAGATCACAGAAACCTGGCTGCCTCGGAGATCATTCAACTGAAAGGAAAAACAAGAGTGGACTGGTAGGCTGGGAGGCACATCAGACAGCCATCTCAGCTGCGGTGTGCCAAGGAATAGTTGATTTGACCCTGCCCCTTGCTCCTTTTTCTCTCGCAAATATTGCTTCTTGCTCTGCCGAGGCAGAACTCCAGCAAATGTTTACATTATTGCATGATTAAGGTAAGGTTTAAAAATATCCTGTTGAAGATTTTACTCTACATGTGATGAGAGCTTGTGATTGCCATCACGTTCTGAAACTAGCTGCTTACTTTTAGTATCACCTGCCTTCTCCCATAGCAACCCTTTCCAATCAAGTAACGCCAACTGATCTTGGAAATCAATCAAACTCCTATTATGTTTACATACAATAGACCACCATGAATCATGTTCATTCTACAGCCCTTGAGCTCCAAACACTGGTTTAAAACAGGCCACAGATTATTATAATCATGTTTACACAAGAAATATAATATGCCAACCTGTCAAAATATTGTCAATATTTATTCCACATAAATCCATCCCCAAAAACTGAAGCAAAAACTTAATGAAACATTAGAACTGAGGCAAGCTGGGGAAAAGGTAGAAGCAAATATTTGAATCTAACACAAATTGTTCATGGATGAAGCTTAAAAAAAGCTGAGTATCAAAGAGAGAGAGTTGTCCCAAATAAACTGGGTGGCTTCACAACAAGCAGTAAGGCACTGGAAATAAAAACTTTCATGGGCTATGGAAGACGTCAAGACCAAAGAGAAAGGATGGCAGACTGCACTTAGGGTCGGGAGAGAGAATTGCAGTGCAAACTTGTGTAACGAG
Source organism: Leptosomus discolor (assembly GCF_034619465.1). NCBI lineage: Eukaryota > Metazoa > Chordata > Aves > Leptosomiformes > Leptosomidae > Leptosomus > Leptosomus discolor. The sequence continues at coordinate 12,475,282 of NC_141395.1, read as the reverse complement.
GAAAGAAGGTACCTACATAGAAAAGCAGCTCTAACAGCAAGTGAGTAACATTCCTTGCTTTCTAAGAATAAAAAATTAAAACTAGATGGCCAAGCATCATGGCAAGGCAAACTATACGCCCATAAAAGTGGAAACTGGATGTACCTTTTTAACTACCACTCCTCCAGGAAAAATGCATGGAGAAAGGGGTTACTTTATGCTGATGGGCAGGAAGGAATCTTTACAGACTAAACTCATTAAGCGACTCTATATTTCGTCTCTCCTTGAGGAAGCACTTGCTCCAATACAGCTGGGGAAAACCAGAGCTGATTTCCTCATCATTTAGTACCTTTTCTGAGCTATTCTGCTCTGTCCAAGCTTGGATGGATTTCAGTGGGAGTTAGCAAGTGAAGCTTGCAAACAAATGTCAGGAAGGAACTCCATGTTATTTTTACCTAATCTTATTTTCCCATGTGAAGTCATCTGGGGCAGTTTTGTTCCTGCTGGAATGCTGCAGTCCATGGGAGTTTCAGGTAATCCGTATCTCAAATTAAGTACTGCACAAACAAAAGGGCTGACACATTGGAAAGTTAAAGTCCTTTACCCTCTTCGCCCAAGTTCCAGTCTGTATAATGTGGGATGATACAAAATGAACCTGAAGTGTTCGTGAGTGAGTTCCTATTTCTATAGCTAACTTTTTAGAGAAATAACCGGTAGTCTCAGTTTTGAAGCGCAACTTCTCTCAATTCTATGAGTTACCACTAAAACCCTTAAATCAGAAAAATCTCAGTCTAAGATTAATTCAGTGTCTCTCAAAGGCATATTCAGAACATGAGAACAAATACAGCATTAACACTACTTACTAGTCATTTCTTATCTTCCTATGGGCTAGATAAGATCTTTCGTTAGAAGTTTGCACAGGACCCACTACATTAAGGTCCTGATCCCTAACTGCGCACTTAACAGTGGAATAGAAACAAGGGCTGTAAGGAACAAGTTAGTAGTCAACTCAGTCCCCACCTAAGACAGACAAACACACATTTTGTGGGATTAAGATTGTTTCACAACATCAGTTATTTTTATGGTCGTTCTCTGCTGTTATCTTTTCAATTTACCTACAAAAATCCTCTAAAACCCGTTGTCTTTTCATTATCAAGTTATTTTAATTGATTTCTGATCTTGTTCCAGTTTTCCTCTCTAAAATTGTTACGGTCTTCAATATGCGCACTGAACATGCCTTTTATTGCCAAAACAGTTCCCAGCACTGAATGCAAACCTCATGGGCTTTTTTACTCTTGCTTAAAGAATACATGCAGAAGAGCATCCATTTTTATTTCTTCCATGTTTAGTTTGCTCCTTAGTATTCAGGTTTGTCCAGATTGGGAGCCAAAGCCTATACAGAATTGATCACCACGAAAGGCAGTTTAATTTTGTGTTGTATCAGATATTAAAATACTTGTAATAAAAGCATACATAATCAACACAAAAATCAATGCAAGTCTAACTAGTATCCAATAATTGATCATGGATGGTCAGATATATAAAAAGGTGCAAGAAACTCTTCAGAGTAAAGTTAGGTGATAAACTGAATGCAGAAGGAAGCATCCTCATAACCTCAAACACTCGCCATAATTTATGATCTGAAGCACAGAAGTTTTTCTCTATGAAGAAAAAAGGGGGAATCTACCAGTGGACATGTTCCAAACTTTGGGTAGGCATTATTTTCTTCGGTTCTCATCACTTGTCTACAAAGGGAAGCAGCAGAAGTAGAATGGGATCAGTGACAGAAAATGCCTACTACTACTAATGGGAAGTATTATTTGCTGTCCTCTTTCTTGTAATTCTGACATATGTTCTGTTAGATCACCACGACACACTGAGCAGACATATTCGTTCAGCTTCCCACAGTGGAAGCTGTGGGAATAAATATTTTTATTCCCAAAAATATTTTTCCACCCACAAACAATGGTTGTTAATTTAAAATCCCCCAACACACACAAATCAGTCTTGTTACTCTTTGTTCTGTGCCTAGCTTGTGACAAAAATGCATTTCATGTGTCATCATGTCCATTCACCTCATTTTGCCCTAGTCTTCTTTAATCTTCATTAACCTCTACAATTCCCTGTCACATTCAGCTACTACCTCTCCTTTATCACATTTTCTCAATTATATATGCAGTATCCATGAATCACAACATGAAATACTGTACTGAAGTCCCAACCATTCACTTACTTCGTACAAAAGTAAATATTCCTAAACTTTTGTTTCCTGTTTCTTGGCAGGATGGTCAAAGTAATCCCACCATTTGGAACAGCAGCAGCTAAGAAAAGAGGATAATAATGGTAGTAAGAAATTTTACAAGCATATTCTGACTTAGGGGACTCCCCACATGTTGTATGGTTATTGGCTTCAGAGAAATAGAGAACAATGGTGTTTGAAATCCAGTATTTAAGGAAACTTTGTGCCCTCTGGCATCAGGGTCAGCTAATGGTGATGAAGACTTCACTCAGCTTTCCAGTAGTTGGTGATAACTAAAGTATAAAGGAAAGATAGGCCTTCCACCTCCTCTTTTCCCTGACAAAGCCTATCCTACGGGTGGAGTCGGTGATGAGTGAGGTGCTAAGACAGATAGGTATTTGGTGAGGGGCTAAACTGGGTTAGACCTTACATGAGTGGCTAAAATACACAACAGTATTTCTTCACTGAAAAATAAATTATGTTGAACTTTCCACAACCCTGTCAGATGCTTACCTCAGGTGTTAGGCTGACCTGGGAACAAAAACCTAGGACAGGTTACAGAGCAGTCCTCCCTTTATCTCCCCCACCTGGTAACCCACCTTTTCGTACATGCTATTTCATGACAATGTGAGAAGCTTAGACTGCTCCTTTTACCCTCTTTATTCCCAAGTGTTGGCTTTTGGTGGGCCAGCACTATTTGTGCCCAGCCATCCCCTGGTAACTTCTTTGGCATGTACCACTTCACTAGATAGTAGCAGGGATCAAAGTGAAAATCTCCTTAAAATTCTCATGGTAATACAAATGACAGCTGCTCTTCCTCCTAAGGATGAGACAAGTTTTTTAGCCATGTTATTTCTCTCATCTCTTTTAAACACACTCACGTCAGTAGATTTTTTTCCCCCAATGAATTTTCAGTTATACTCTGAAGCTTTTCATTTCAGAGCTGGGTTCAACAATAAGGACAGTGGGTGCCTGTCTGCTTTTGCTTTGATGCTTAAGTGGTAAAGTATTTCAAATTACACTGGATTGCCAGGTTCTAAAAGCCTTTTCCTTACAAAATGACAGTACGATACATTACTTCAGTTTCTGAGCCTGGTTCTTAACCACAGTGTGTTCTGCACGCATCCCAGAGCTTTACATCTCCTAAGAAACCATGACAGCCTTCAGTCCTGCAGCTGTTCTTTGTGAGGTTCAGATCTTGATAAGTGTTTTAGTCTCAGATGAAAGATGATCTGAACACACTTTTCTTTGACTGTTTTACCAGAACACAGTACCAATCACAATTTGGACATAACTCTGAAATGAAGTCATTCTATGAAGCTTGAACACATGTCCACTTCCATTCAACTTCTGTAATCTATAATTAATAATTAATCAATTATATCTATATATTCTGTCCTATTTCAGTACTCTCCATGTTGCCTGTGGTCCAAGATGCACCGTGAAGGAGAGAAGAGTAAATCTTTTTTGGTTGCTTTCATTGTAGATCATGAGATCTACACTCTTATCAATGCAAACTTGAATTTGCAGACATTTTCATTAGGAAAGAATATTAAGTTAGAGGTGCCAAAGTAGTCTTATGTAGAGAGATTTATTATAAGAAAAGGAATACATAAAACCATAAAGGAATATCTTAATGGGAAATTTGAAGTCTGCTCTATTTTAAAAAATTATCCATTTATTAGGTATCTATGTTTTCTTTATCTCACATTTTTTAGAATTAAGAGGGACATTTGCATTACGGTAAATTTTCAGTGAGATTTAATACAGAAGTACTGTTTGCAAATATTATTAAAGTAATATGCAAGAACTTTATCAGCCTGAACTTTCTCATTTGTTTCTCTGTTTTATTCTTAATCTATTTTTCTATGCAATTTTTCTTCCTGAAACTAAAGTATTGTGGGTGTGACACCTTTCAGAGTGAATCTGCTTAGGAAGGCACAAAAAAGATGATTAACTGAGTAATAAGCAACTGTGAAAGAAAGAACAGAGTGCTAGTCATCTTAACACCCTTTGTAGAGATGGACTTCTTAGCAGGTGGACTTGAATGTCGGTTTACCCGAAGACAGCATGTGTCACTTAGGTTCAAAACTGAATTGGATTAGCAATGCTGCCAAATTCTCCCAAGAGTTCCCTTTTCACAGTTTTCAAGCAGTCATTTATCTCCTTGAGATCTGCCATGAAATAAAAATTTACAGGAATTTTTTCCTAGTTATGACAGTACATAGAAACCCTAAGTTGTTCATTTTTCAAGACATCTGTGAGGTAGTGGACAAGTTAGCATGATAACACAACAGTGCAGAGATACTGGAGTTATTGCTGGCTCAAGACAATATGTCTGTCATGGCACAGTTCAAAGCCATGTAGGTCTTAGTAAGTCTAGTTTAAGGTATGGGTTTACTAAGTTGCACTAATGCTAATTCTAAGGAGTTCAATTAGTCAGTGACATTCAAGATGACTGCAACCAGCCAGTTTGAGTGTCTTTGCACTGAATTTGTTAACACTTTAAGTTGCAAGGTCAACAAAGACAAAGTATACTTGGGTGTGTTTGCAAATGCTGCTATTAAGAGTTCCACCTATGCCTGCTGGGATCCCCAGCTTTGTCTCCATGTCAGGCTTAACAACTGTAATTTGGGCTCAACAACTGTAATTTGAGCTCTCTGATGGCCAAAGAACTACTACAGATCATCCAACTGCCCTTAACTACTAATGGAACAAAATGGTCACATTCACCGCACGGGACACTAAAATCCCAGTTTCTCTTCCATGTCAGACTTCTCCTGTCCTATTTGCACAAGCTTGTCTTATCCATCCTCAACTCATCCACTCCCTCACCTTATTTGTTCTAATTTCCAAACAAACATTTTTCTGCTTTCCCCTTGTTCTGTTCCTTGCTGCTTTCCACATATAGTCAGACACTTCTCAGAATAAACTGCGAAGCCACGTCACAAGCCTCCTTCAAATCCTCCCCTTCGGACTGCCCATTTTCAGATTTGGTTTGGTTGGCTTCCCCACAAAGGTCAATGCCATGGAAGTACTCTGTATACTACATATCCAAAAGAGCAAGACTGAAGTGTATTTGCCCATCATACAGAGTAGCCTGACTTGTTCCTTCACACTCCCCATCCCACATGTACCCAACTGATGCCTCTTGCCTTGGGCTTCAGGTAGAAAATCTTCGGGGATGCAGCATTTCCTATCCTCTATTCATTTCTATGTATTTCTTATTAGGAACCATATCACCTTGTGCTAAGAGCCAAAAATTGATTAGGTGAGGAAACAAAGCATCTCCTCAGGGTTACAAGGCTCATTGACGCCTGAGTAAGGATTAAAAAATCATCTATTGATGCCCAATTGTTCTACCAGAGCAGCACTTTTCAGCTCTTCCACACTGACATCCTCTGGGTAGGAAAAATGAGAGGCAGATGGGGAAATAAAGCCATATGAGATTCTCCCTTCATCTTCTATAGTCAAGGAACCAAGAAAAAAGACAACCTTAAATTCTAGTCCATACTGACTCGCTGATATCTATCATCACTTAAAAAAAATCTGAAGACACACACACAGTTTACTAGGAATGTGTGCAACAGCTATTCATTAAACTTTAATATTTTTCAGCTTTTCATGGCCATGGTACAGAATTCTTCTCTTTGTTGGCATTACACACTGAGAAAATACCAGCTCTAGTTCAGTTTTCTGCACAAACATCGTGATTTTCTTCTGCATCACCTAGAATTAACTAAACTCGTCAGAAAACGGTGACAGTAAAGAGTTATCTTCAGCATCTTAAGCTATAAAACCATAAAAAGATCAGGACTATAACAGACATTCATATTTCTTAGGCATGTTATAAAAATAACTTACCTAAGACATTTCAGTTACTCTGAACACGTCTGATGGTATGTAATTAACTATTCCTTTCTGAAGTTTGGATCCTTTGAACATGAGCTCAACTTGACTACATAACTCCCAAGGCTAGACATAGAATAAAACGTCTGCCTATATGACAGTTCCTCCAACTAACAGCACCCTGGTGTTCAACCGAAGCAAACTGTAAGGCCTTCTACATTTCCTGCTTGGATAGTCTTGGATGTGAAGAGCATTCAACAGTTTGCAGCTTTCTGTAAAATGATAACGATTGCTTAAATTAAGCTGTGGACTGGAATGTGCCAGATGTTAGAAGATGGTCACAAATAGAGAGATGCAAGTTGTCGGAAGAATGGAAATGATGTTTCCTTATGTCTTCAGTGGCAACACTGATAGGCAGTTTTATAGTTGATCTCTCTTCAAACTAAAAAGTCTTAAGCTTAATTTTTTATCATTCCCTCTAAGTCAATGAAGTCAATCAGCTCAGGCTGTGGTGCCTTCTGGGTTTATGTATTTCAGTTTAACACATCTCAAGAACATGAGAAATACTGAGATGCCATAATACTAAGTGATGTCACAAAAACGTTCTGATGCTCGACAAAGTCAAGGTCTGGATTTTTAGGCAAGTATCAAAAATGTGCTGAAAACAATTCAGAGATCATTGCTAAAAGAATCACTTTACTTCATTAAGAACAGACAAACCCACAATACTACAAGACTCTGTGAGACAGTAATTTATAATTATTAATATGAATAAATTCAGAACTAATGCAACACAGCATAAATGGTAAACAACATATTTGTTACAATTTTTGCTAGCTTTCCTCTATTCCAGCTCTTTATTGCTGCATTGTTCCCACTCTACTTCCAACCTTATCTGATTTACTTTGAATAAGACCAGCTAAGCTTTGTATTTAACTTAAAGACATTTTCCTGAAGACAACAAAATAAAACAACCATTTGCAAAGTTACAAGCAGTTTCTTTGATTTATCTCAGTGGCCACAAGCAACTATAATTTAAATAAGAAGAGGTCAATATTTAACAATGTTCCCTATAAGTACTACAGCAAAACTGTAGTGTTAGAAACAGCATTTCAATTAGGAAAATATTAATTCCCCCTTTATATACCCACACCCAACATCTCCACCTCTTTTTTTAAGCACAACAACATGGTGTACTTGATGTATGTTTCATCACATAAAAGGAGAGGAAATTAAGTCAAATGTTAGTAAAACAACAGAAAGTCTGGTACTGGTATATAAAGAGGAATATGGTCTGCGTGACACATAGAGCAATGCTGTTTTCTACCCAGCATTTGTGGTCCACTGCTCCAACAACAGAAGGACAAGGATGGTTACAGGAATAGAAAACATATCCTGAAAGAAGTACTATAGTTGCTTGATTTAGGAAAGGGAAGCAAGAGTGACACAATAATGATATGAAAGGCTACTGCAAAAACATAAGGAAAATCATCTGTTCTTCATGTCACTGTTAGCCAGGAGAAGAAGTTAATTGCAAAAAAAGCAGATTATCATCATCATTAGCTTTTTTTTTTTTTTTTTTTTTTTCAGAAAAAACACAACTTTCTAAAGGTGAAGATAATTAAGCAGTGAAATAGATTGCCTAGGGAATCTGGGAAATCTCAACCTCTAGAGATGTTACATAATAATTTAGACAGGTCAAAAATGACACAAGCAGATACTTAATCCTTCCATCTTGCTTTTTTAATTATTCTTATAAGTATGACTTTTTAGATGGCATAGTTTCTTAATAAATATGGTGCATCAATTAACATGTCTCAGGATTACACATTTCAGCTGGGTTATGCTAGCAGATTGAAACAAACTGAATAAATGCTCAAATTATTTTATTTATTAGCAACACTTATTTCCTAATTAAGAGAAAAATGCATTCTTGCTTGTATAACTAAGGGATTCAACAGTGTTCCCAAAGAGGCCAAAACTGTCACCAATTTCAATGAGATAGCAGTAATTATGAACATCATCTTCTATATAAGGCTTTTTAAAACAAAATAAAAAGAAAAAGCAAGCTGAACAATCTCTCACTTAAGAACAGAACAAGCACCCTCGTGCTTTGACAGCAGAGGTTGGCATGGATGACGAGTTCCTGCTCTATGAGAGAGCGCAACATACCAGCTCCTTCCTACGATGTGCTTATTTTCTTAATTACATTATTCAAAAGGAATTTCATTCCATCTGGTTTATTGGTGACGATTTGTATGTATTATGCAGTTACTACAAAAGTCAGTTACACAAATATAATGGGTGTGAAACAATAAGACACATGCAAAAAAAAGAATGAGTTTATTAGTTTAAATGTTCAGTCTGTTTTTCATGTGCCAGTTTCACATTATAGTGAAAACCATGCTCATCTTTCCAACCACATCATTTATAACACTGTTTTTGTTCACTGCTAAAATGTAATCCCTTCAAACACTGAAGCCTTGATAAGGGCCAGAAGCCATTTATCTACTTAAAGCAATCTCAGTCTCGCAATTTGGGTTCTGACCAGAGTCCGTTTCACCGAGATCTTCGTATTTAATCACAGACCATCTAAAATGAGAATTTTATAGCAGTAGGGTTTAAGGACAGAGCTATGGATAAGGAAACCCATCTACTTTCCAGTTGATAAGTGCTCCCTTTCCACAAAGTTGTAGAAGACCTCTATAAATCAGTGACTCATTCTCATCTAGAAGATTGTGTGCCAAAGTATCCCCCCTCCATGAAAAGACACTGAAGAACTGAAAAGAATTCATAAACAGATGACAATGATCAAGGGCATGGGAGGAGAAGGGCTTCTCACAAAACGACACGGAAAGACTGGAACTGCTTACCTGGAATAAGAAGGTGACCGACAGAAGTATGTACTGTCACAAATAACCGACAGAATGGATATCAGAATCCTCTCTTCTCTCTCATAAATCAAGTTCAGTGGATTATTCAAAAGTTATCCAGGTCCTTAGTAAAGCTTACATAATTGCAAAGTATTAATGATGCTACTGAAGCAAAAGTATGATTAAGGTTCAAGGAAAAAATGGACTGATCTCTAGAGAGTTGTCCAGAGAGGTGTCTAGAAACAGAGTTCAGTAAGGCAGAGCAGTGGAGGAGTAACATGTCTAACACTTCAGAGTTTATATTAACCTCCAAGCTATTGGCTTTAAGAGGACAGATGAACTATTTTCTTTCGGGTTCTGTAAACTGACCTCTGAAGTACCTGGGACTGGTTACTGTCAAACGGTCTGCAGATGTAATACTATATGCTGCTTCCTATGCTTTGTTTCCAGAAACAGTGCCATGGAGATGCCCTGAAAATGCCCACTTACTTGTATTTTCCCTCAAAGAAGAAAGTCTTTCTGCTAAGTTTCCTCAAAAAAAAAAAAAAGCTGTATCATTACCACTTGATCAATGCAACATTAAAATAATCAAATGTTACTCGCATTATTTAACCATTAAACAGGAAGTTAAGAAGCTGAAGTTGTAATGACATCTCCATTGCAAGCAGAGTTCACGTGTCAAATGACTTAGTCCATTTCACTTTGTGACTGCACATCAAGTGCTGTTATAACATGTTTGGCCACCAACCTCAAAATTATTAAACCCTCACCACTTATTTCAATGTGGGATACTCAGCTGCATTCAAAACACACTTTCAACAAATTTCAAATTGACTTGTGCTGTGTAATGCAAGTGAACTGCAGAAAGATTTTATATTTTCTACTGGTAAGGAAAAAAAGCCTTTTCCCTCTCTTGGGAGGGATACAGCAGATTCCTACACTTCAAGATGGAAAGAGTTTTTGCAAGGCAAGCCTGCTGCCTCCATGTAACAAGCAAATGTTGCCTCACTGGAATTAGCAGTGAGCCCTTGATACCTAAGGCTGTGTATGGGTGAATATTATTTTAACTACCGTCATTAATTTAAAAAGAGGTTTTCCATCTTGTGGAATAAACAGATACAATGACAGACCACCTTCTGGATTGCTTCCTTAAAACCTCGCTGCAATAGCTCTTCTGACTGTCCTTCAAAAGAAATTTTAATTCTGCCTCAGATCCATCTGTTTATCAAAAAGGGATGCTATTTCCTTACTTTACAGAGAAAGGGAAGAGCAATGTTAATTTACAGTACTCCTTAACGCATGAACCCTTTGCCCTCTTGGGTGCAATACTGTCACTGAAAAAGCAATGCAAGATGTTATCACTACAGTAATAAAACCAAGAAAACATTTCACAACAGCAGAGTGCCTTTCTCCCAAAGGGTTTGCAGAGATACCAGTACAGGAATTGCAGCGCTCTGAAATGCAGTACACATGCACTCAACCTGGTGCCATTAGATGAACCTGTTGGAAAAGGCCAAGGCAGCTCAACAACACAGGAGAGCAGAGAGGAGGAACTGTACAGCATCGTCTCTGAGGGAAATTCCAGTGGAAACGTAGGTAGGTTGAATGCAACCTGATACTTAACCAGGTTTAACATCTCCCATTATACAACTTTATGAATAAATATTCCTTGCCCGTTTCATATGTGCCAGAACTCCCATTTTTCGACCTGTTATGCAATATATTGGTCTCATATTTAAATGGACTCCAAGAGAAAGAAAATTTATATCCAATTTGAAGGTTGGAAAACAATCACTTGGGACAAAAACCCCACGCCACAAACTCCTGTAGATGGTAACTGGCCTTTCAAAAGTTCTTAACTACTGGTATGACTGACAAGCTTTCAAACAGAAAATTGCCAGACAGAAAACTGTCCCAGCATCAGTATCTCAAAGGATATAAAACACTGTCTTCAGCTGTAAAATACATCCTCCTAAAGCTTTTGTGTATGAATCATGGCTTTTTTTGGTTTGGTTTACTCGTATTGTAATGATGAGCTAGAAGACAGAGGGCGGAAACAGAAAAGCACAAGGGGCTCCTGTCTTACCAGCAGGCCCCTAAAAATGCTCTCAGTTCATTAGAAAAGCCCTGGAGGGTCCCCTTCCCTCCAGCTAATCATCCTGAAGAGCTCGTTTCTCTGCAGCCTGTCTGTCCGAGACCAGCTGAACGGGATTTACTTTGCGACCCTTTAATCTGTGCAGGCTAAATTGAACCAACGGGGGCTGGCTGAATCATTAAATTAATGAATCATTAAAGTTCTCTTTTTGTGAGAAGCAAGTGTCTGAGTAGAAAAATAACAGCGAGAAAGGTAAGAGCCCTGAATTGTAGTGGTCTCATGCTGGCTGCACAATATTCATCATCGCAGGACTTAGACATTCAATGCAGATCTTCATATAATGTTTCATACCACTCTCACTTAGGCCCTGCATAGGTCCCATCTCTCAAAGTCACGTAGGTCAAACTGTGTTTATTACTAATTCAGGCTGAGCAGTGCAACAGTATTAACTCCAGCATGAAATACCACAAGCAGCAGATGTCCAGCAACAACTGTTTTCCTACAAATAAACAAACTGGTGTGTTGAATTCTTGAGCTGCATCTAAAGGACACCAAACTTCACCCAGCAGAGAACTAAAGAAAAGCAAAGCATGCTGCTGTGAGATGCTGAACTTCCTTATAGGGGCAAAAAATGTCTAAGAAAGTCAAATGAAGTCAAGTTTATGTCCTGGAAAGGAGGAGGAGGAGGAAAATACCAATACATTGAAATTGCTTATTTTATTGAACTTTGTGTAAATAAAGATAAGCTTACATAAGTACATCATTGTTCACAAAAAGGTTCTGAGTCAGTTAAGTAAAAACACTTGAATTACTCTTTTGAGTAGATGCTTTCCATATATACTTATTTCAAGCACTATTCTCTAAAAATAGAGATATCAGCTTTACAAAAGGTGCAGATTAAAAGACTGAAGAATCAAGTTATTCCTTTTGTTTAGAGCAATGTGCTAAACTCCCATTTTCCCCCAGCTGCCATACATAGCTTTCCCATAAAAGGAAACTACTTTGGCTAGCTTGAGCTCAGAAGTAAAAAAATATGGTCAAACCTGACATGAGAAGTACCTGCAGCAAAACTCCTAAAGAGTGGAAGATGCTACACAAATTTCAGGATGAGACCAAACATTCTTCCGACGATAGGACATCAGCATGGCGGGCTGAGCTGCAAAGAAGAGGAGTTTTCAACCAACAGCACTCGAGTGAAAGTGCTGCTTTTACAAAACCGCTCTGGGCTTAACACCACCCACGCAGACTCCAACGCAGAGAGTGACGGGGACGGGATTCACTGCAGCTTCACCACCTCTAACAAAGTCAAGACCTATTAACCCTGATATTTTGTACCTCTGTGCCAGAGGAGATCAGGTTTCTACACTGTGCCCAGCTTAACCAGTTTCAAACAAGGCAAGCAGAAAGCCTTATTAGTGCTGAGCTACCAGACAAGACCATAAAGTTTTACACTCGGAGTTGCAGGGGATGAAGGACAAGGTTCCTCTTGTATTCTTCCCAATTTTGCTATATGTTTAGCTTGGACACTTCATTGGGCTCAAGTTTACCATGCTGTGCAACAGAACAATCCTCACCTCTCATGGAGGATGGCACATGCTTTGAGATGGTGAGAAACACAACACATACTAAGTGCTATTGGCAAAGCTCTCTACAGTCACTCCTGCTGATATGGTGTTTGGTACATTCATTGCTCGATACTGAGATGCACTACTATGATTAGTTACCCAGAGCAATCTAATGGCACTCGTTAACTTTTGTCATGTTTCTGCCCTCACAAAAGCAAATATTTCCTTAAATATAGCTCCTATGTGTATTTTCCACAGCTGTCTTTTGAGCAAACAAAACATTTGTCCACTCAGGAGTGCTTTGCTTTGCCAGGGAAAGGATGCAAAGCACTATTCCTGAAACAAAGCCATCACACATTACTATCTTTTCCCCTTTTCCTGCAAAAGTGAGGTGCTGCTTGAAACGTCGGCTGAACAAGCCAGCTCCTCACCATGCACCGTACATCACTGCCACACACCAGCCACAAACACTTTATAGATTTGCCTGCAAATGCTTTATAGAACCTATGTCCAGCACCAATTCTCTCAGAAATTGCACTGCAATATTTTACCTTTTGTTTAGAGGTCAGGTGCAAAAGGAGCATGTTGTACATCAGCGGTACCAGAATCTCATTTAATACATGGGACTGCTGTTGAGTTAGACTTCCCTCAACAACGTTCACAACATCCACCTGATTTACTGAAGCTCCTCTCTTTGAGGACTATGTTAAAGGCAAACTAGTTTGAAAACAGCATGTATTGTACATGGAATACATCCGGGAAGAGAAGGAAAGAAACTAAGAGATAATATTCTCAAGCTAAATGCTAAAAAAACCCAGTCATTTGCTTTTTATTTTTTTCACAATGAAGCCACTCAATGCAGAAAAGATAGATGTCATCCACATTCACAGCCTTAAAAAAATATATAAATAAACAGCGCACCTGGCAGCTAAAATTATTGATTTTCTAATTCCTGTGGGACAATAAATCTAAATAAATTTAATCAGGTACTTAAAAAATACAGACCATTTTGTTCCTTTAAAATCAGTACAGGGGACAGAAAAAGCTTTTGATTTCAATTTAATCCTGGTTCAAACAGAAGAGAGATTTTCTATCAAAAAGTACAATATGAGATGTGAAAGCTTCCTGCTGGAAAGCACTGCTAAAGAGATAGATCCTCTTAATTAAGGTTGTCTTGTATTTGTCTCCCTAAACCAGACATGATCAATAGGCACAGAATAAAATGGATTGCTGCAGCTTATTTCATTAGGTGAAGCAAATGTCTCCATAGAGATTAAGCATGTCTTTAATATCTGAAGGTGGTAACATCTGTCTGGTTGAAACCATGAGCTCTCTGAGGCAAGGTTAAAAAAACCCCACAACAACCAGATTAGTAGTAGCTGCATAATTCTTACTGCTGTCTCCCCCACTCCAGATCACCGAACCCCATATTACAAAACTTAACCTTATCACTTTTATCTAATTGACCCTCTGTACTAGCACTAAATGTCACATCCTTCCCTAGCAACAGCTGCTAGACTGAGCAAGGTCTTGTCTGTTATGCATATTTCTGCATAGCAGTCATCTGGGAGCTCCAGCAAGAAAACAACTGGGAGGACTGGGAAATGGTGCTCCTGCACGGACAGGACAGGAAGGTGAGGAGGGAAGTTGCAAGCTGGAGGAGTGCTGGGGGGAGCATCTGCAGAGCAGCATTCAGCGGCCAAGGAACCCTGCCAGAGGAAGACAAACAGCGACGAGAGTTATCAAGTAAAAGGCTGAGCACAAATTTACTGCAATTACTGCTACGTGTGTGCTCTCTCTGCTTTTCCTCTTGGCCCAGTTGTTTCCACACTGCCAAGCTATCATTTTAAAGCAATGCAGCCAAACAGTGAGTAACAAACCAGCGTGAGGGGATGAGGCAGGCAGGCAGGGATGGATGGATGGATGGACGGATGGATGGATGGAGAGAACACAACCCATTTCACTGTGTTTGGGGTGTCTGACTTGATGAGCTTTGCTGTCAGTTCTTGTTTCTAAAAGGGGTTCTTGGTTACTCTTCTGTTTTCACCAGCCACCTCACCTGTGCAAGCAGGAATGTAGAAGGCAGAAATCAAGACACATCTGCACTGTGGGAAGTATTCTGCAGCAGTGTAGATGACTAACAGAGGATCTGAAGCCCTGAGAAACCAATCCCACCATTGTTTCATGTTTTCTTTTGGGAAAGGGTAAATAAAAATGCTTCTTGGAAGCCAAACAATAGGAAGGGATTAGAATGAAAAGCAGCTGAGCCAGCACTACCCCTTCATCCTGCTGAGGTGAGAAATACTATAGAACTCAAGCTACCTGGAATGGCATAATGCAATTTCCTGCCAGCAAGAGCCCCGAGTTGAGGGATTACTCTGAACTCAGGCCAGATCCTGCTAGAGCTTCCACACAAGCAGAGACATAAAATGTTCCCCCACCCATGTTTAAGGAATTGTTTTCATTGTAACTACACTCACACCATCTGTCTGAGTTGCCTAAACAGTACCATGTGCGCAGTTTGTGCTACCTTCTCTGTACAGATATTTACATACTCTTGCACAATACACTTGCTGAAAGATGGATGAAAAGAAAGCATAATCCCATTGAGGCAGCTGCAGGGAAAAAGTAGAGAGAGGCATTCGGACTTGGCATGACTTGGGGTGTTCAGCAAATCATTAAAACATTCTTCAACAACTCACAAACACATCCATGTACACTGGGAAGGTAGGGGCCCAGGAAACAACATTTCCACTTCCCCTGCTCCTCCTAAAATTTACATTTCTGGTTTCGTCAACTAAAAGTTTAAGTCCTGCGACAGTTCACTAAAAGGTGGTAGGCTCTTTATCACATGCAGGCTTAGACCTGAGAAAATGTCAGTCAACTTCCGATATGGGCATTGAAAGAAACATCATGGGAAATAACTAATTTTTAATACGGTGCCTTTCCAAAGTAAGGCTTGTGAGTACTTCACTCTTCTCATGAAGTTTCCCTGTCCACCTCATTTTGGGGGAATATCACGAAGAGAGTTGCTTGCAGCGATGCAGCAGGCCACCAGCAAAACCAGAAATAAAATCCAGGTAGCCTGCATCGCAGTCTAGTCCTCTGCTCATCAGGACACAACATAAGCAACACTTTACAGTTCCAACAGAATTTCATCTTTCGGTTTCAGATTTACTTCAAATGAAAAGCTTCAGCACCAAGCTGCAGGAGGCATCCCCCACTCACCCAGCCTACTCTATCCGATAACATACAACCCTGTCCAATCCTGATGGATATGATACAACTTACAAAACAGGACAGTTTTACGGAAGATACGATGAGATTTAAAGAAAAAAGAAGTTTAACTGAAGACATATGACATAGAGGGATTGTATACTTTGAGGAGGAAAGTCTCAATTCAGCAGCCAAGGCTGCACTGTCAATTTTTCAGAGGTAAAATAAAGTGAGTAAATTATTGTTGTTCTAAACAAAAAAAAAGAGTATGTTTGCTTTTGTATGAAACTTTGGAAAAGCAGGGAACTAGACAATTAGGCTGGTGGCAAACTGGATTGAGAATAAGCCAAATCCTTGTGCATGACACCAAAAAAGGTGGAAACCTCATAAAAATAATCAAGAAATATTACAAAACCAGCACTCTTCTAATTCCTGGTTGTTTTAAAGCCAGTTTTCTCTCTTTGCTTTTAACCCAGAAAAAAAAAAAAATCATGAACAATTCTGAAAAACTCCAAACTTTTAGCTGAGCACTTGAGCGTGCAGTTCTGCGACAGGTCTCTCTGCATGCACATGTGGTTTGCCCACGTTCCCACACTGTTTCAACACCCCATATACAATTTTTCCTCTGCTCCAGTCTATGGAGTAACATAAACTTGAATAAAACAACCAACCTTTCAGCAAACAACAAACTCTCTCCTTAAATTATGCAGAAGATAACAAAGAAGTTGGCTTGCCTGAAAATTTTCTGAGATGTCTACACATTTAAGATCCTTCTGAAAAGATTATTCAACAGGTCAAATGCACAGTGAAGGGCCCTGAAATAAGATGAAGGTGCAGGCAGACCAGCAATGAAAAAAACCGAATCTGTTCTTAAGCAAAACCCATTCAACTCCCATGGAAAGACTAAGAGGATAACTGTAAGCACCATCCACCCGTTCGTGGGACTGATAAACCTCAGAGTGTCTCAGAGTGGAAAGTGTCTCGACTCTCGCAGACCTAAGATAAATTAATGTCAAACCTTTTTCTGGGTTGTGACTAATCATTCCCAATGAAAGGAGACATTGGCCAGTCTTGTCTAAACACACCAGATGAGGCATGTTTAGGAAAGGTGTTAGCTAACGTTTTAAACACCACTTAGCACCTACTTTAGGTAAACAATTTAGCTAAAGCAGTTGGTAAACACTGGCCACTTTCATAGTCTGGACAGTGGCAGAAGAAGCTGCTTTGTCCAGATTTTTACTCTGGTGGTTTATACTAACAGCTATTTTGCTTTAAACAATTCCTCAAATGGAATAGGCTATGATATGCACGAAGAATTTTTTCCTCAGGTGTCACAGGGCTACACTACAGCGCCAGTGGGCACATCCACACCGTTCCCCTCCCCACCACCTACCCAGAACTAACAGTATAGGCTGCTACAGAAGCAGGATGAAGTAAGTCCATCCTCTAAGTCAAATCAAGGCTTGTAAATTGAGGTAATATGTTTACTTAAACTGACATAGCGGTAAAAGCAGCTTTCAGAAATGAAAACAGTTCTTCTTCACTTGTTCTGTCTCTGCCCTTGGACCCTCCCATCTCCAGCAAAATTTCTTCCTCTAATGAGGAGATGAATTGCATTACTGGTACCTGTTTCTTACTGCTGTCTAGATGACCACCCAGAAGCACTGCCAAGACTGCACCAAGACTTTAGGTATCTACAGGTTTCAATACCTACATTTAAATAAAATTAATCTCAAACTCTTGACAACTTGTTCAAAGGGGGCTTGCTTAGCAATGGGACTAACTTTGGTTTCAAAACTGCAGGAAATTACAATAGGAGTGATTGGTTTAGCTGTAATTCTGATTTACAGGGAAGAACCCTCTGAGGGGTCAGAGGGGAAGGTGACTGATACTGATGTTATCCTCTGAGTGTGGGAGGAAACAATAAAGGCAACAGAATGAGGATGATGGTCTTAAAAAGGCCTCAGTAAATTCAGGAAACCAGCTGGCTGGGCTCCTGGAACAGAAACTTCAGCGGGAAAACACTGAAAAGCTGCCAGAGGGAAAAGCTGGAAGCAGCACAGTAGAGAAGAGGGCATATGCCGCTTAAAAATCAGAAGTTTTGAAAATCCAACACAGAAACAACTTACTACGGCTAAGAATAAATGTAAAATAACAGCAAAGCTCTCCTGTGACAAAATTGTAATCTACTTCACAAGAAGAGCATCACAAGTACCGAGAGATGTGAAAGATGAAAAGAGACTATTCTATAAATATATCAGAAGGAAGGTACAGCCCTATTACTTAATAAGGAAGGAGAGAAAATAATGCATGACTGAGAGACACTAAAGTAATCCATGTTTTCATTGCTCCACATCTGCTGCTGCACAGAAACTTCACACCATTCTAAAAATGAGCCAAAAATATAGACTAGAATAAGGAAAGAAGCAGCTAAAAAATGGAAGACAGGTTAAATGTAGTCAAGCCTGCAGTTCTGGTGAAATCCAGTACTGAATTAAATAAAAAAAACCCCACAAACCTTTGAACCACTGCCAATCATTTTCAAGAATCTTTCGTGAACATTAAAGACTCAGCAGAGTGGGAAAATAAAATGTTGCAATTCTCTAGAAAGTGTAAGCACTGGGGAATAATTACCAGTAGAGGGTGAAAGATCTGGATTAGTTTAGTTTAGTTTAGTTTAGTTTAGTTTAGTTAAAAGGAAAATGAGAGGAGTGCAGTAACTCTTGATATAAGGAAAAACTTTTTCACTGTGAAGGTGACAGAGCACCGGGACAGGCTGCCCACAGAGGTTGTGGAGTCTCCTCTGGAGACATTCAAAACCCACCTGGACACATTCCTGTGTGATCTACTCTAGGTGGTCCTGCTCTGGCAGGGGGGGTGGACTAGGTGATCTTTCGAGGTCCCTTCCAAACCCCAACATTCTGTGATTCTGTGATATGTCAAAGAAGACAGCAATTAATTGTTCATCACATTTACAGAGTAAAAGACAAGTAGGCTCCATTTCCAAAGAGGTTTATCTAGGTCAGACCCTAGGGAATTTTTCCCTAGGTATGGACAGTTAAGGACGGGAACATGTCCCAGGAATACTTGTGGAACTGCCCTCATCAAAGATGCTCACAAATCAGAAAACAGCTATCAGGAATGCCTTGGGATATTCAGTTCTGCCACAAAAAAAAGGGAAGGAGTCATGAAAAATGAAGTTATATAGTTTCTTGAAGTCCCTTCCAGGGGTACCTTACATTTCTGTGATTCCCTAGGGCTTCAGGAACAAACTCGAGGTGATATTGAGAGGGAGAGGAAAAACAGAAGAACAAATCAGCAAAAAGCAAAGCCCACCTCCAGGTTGCTGCTAGCCTCACAACTTCTGTTCCCTTTAGAAAAGCTGAAATGACTTCGCAAAAGGATTCAGAAGAGTATGTGTTTTTTTGGACAGTGATTCAAACCTGAAGCTGTGCTGTAGGTGCTCTGAATTACCCCCAGAAAAGCCTCCTACTTGGCTCATAAGGCTGAGAAAACAGCCTTCACAGCTAAATCAACCCTCCTGAATACTACTCTCAGCTATTGATAACAACACATCTTAGAACAATGTTAACTACTTTACTTGAAAAACAAGAAAAATCCTGCTTGCAATGCAGGATAATATATGTGACCCATACCAGACACAGACTGCATACATGAAACCAAAGTTCTCTTTCTCTCAGCTGTCAGCAGCTTACAGACCCTTGTATTTAATCAACTACTGGAGTTGGGGGAAGGAAGTAATGTGCACTGGTGTGAAGAAGAAAAGTTGCACAATGATTGCTACCAGCAGCTTCTGTGCCATAGCTGGGGTGGCCTTTAGAACAACTGAACAGAAACATATTTTGCCACCAAGAGGAATGACTTGCAAAATATCTCCAAGATAGCTTTTGATCATTCATTGCATGTCTTGTCTATCAAGGACTCTCATAGTCTGTCCTCCACTTGCAGAACAGCTCTTGCAGTTGATAACCATGGAAGCAAGGTCTGCCTTCTGGCACTCGCACACTAAGGGCAGAGACAGGCAAAATTAACCATGCGGCTTGTAAGGTGCACTGCTAAAACATGATTATTTACCACAGAATAACTCAATTGATAGAGATTTTTTAAAAAAGGAGGAGAGAGGAACATGGATGCTTTGTT
Source organism: Leptosomus discolor (assembly GCF_034619465.1). Taxonomy (NCBI): domain Eukaryota; kingdom Metazoa; phylum Chordata; class Aves; order Leptosomiformes; family Leptosomidae; genus Leptosomus; species Leptosomus discolor. The sequence goes on along the minus strand of NC_141395.1, from coordinate 12,455,305 downwards.
TGTTTGGATATAACTAGGGACAAATGGGACAGAAATCAAGGCAAACAGCTACCAGGGCTAACCTAGCCTGCAGGAATAAGGTACTACATCAGATAACCATGAATTGGCTTGTCACATTATTTGGAGTTTTTACAAGCCTCTCAGTATATCCTTTCCCTGAGGTAAACTTGCACCCACTTACAGAAATACAGCTAGGAAATCAGAAAAGTCTATACTTCAATTAATCTCTTAAGATTTAGAATGCGTGCTGTTGAGAAGCTAATGTCCTTTTAGCTTTTAACAGTATGACATTCCCAGAGGAGGCAGATGATGCAATGAAAAAGGAAAGGCTATCTGGACAGAGATATGCTGTTTATTATTATCAGCTGGACAACAAAATTTACTAACATACTCTTAGTGGATGGACTCTAAAATGAACCTTTTTCTTTCCCTTCCCAAAATAAGAATGTCACCACAGTGAAGAAAAATTTTTCTCTTGCTTTGTGTGTAATAAAAAAGACAAGTATTTTTGGAGGGGCAGGTTCTTATAACAGGAGGAGGCACATCTATGTAAGACATTGTATCTTACACTATTATAGTAAAATTACCTGCAACATGCAAGGATTCTCGTATCTGAGTAAAGAACAAGCTGCTTACACCACCAGCTCCTGCCTGCACTACTTGTACGAGTCAGGGATCATCTTTGCTCTGCCTGGGACCAGTACATATTTCGAATAACAGCTAAAAAAACCCACCTAGTATGGGGGGGAAAAGTCTTTGTCTGCTGTAACATTTACACTAGTTATACACATTAAAATGTTCGAGAAACATGATCTAGCGATATGGTCAAACTGGCTCAGCAAGAACTACTGCAAGATTGCGAGGCTAATACAAAGGTATTTTTGAGCAAGCAATTGAAACCAGTCCCCCAATAGCTAGTTTGCTGCTTGTGAAATTAATAAGGCATAGAAACAAAAACCTTTTGGGAAATTTAACTTCAGGATTGCTAATGTGGAAAGAAGAACACATGCCAGATGACTGAGGCTTTGGTGAATTTAATGCTAACCATGTATTGTAAATACTCTTCTATGAAGCCACACAGCTACAACACAGTGTGGTGAATACAGACTGTGTGCCAAGTTTAACATGTTTGGTTTGTATGCAGATAGAACACCAAACTACAAGTAGTGTAGTTAGTGTTCCTTTTCTTCTGTCTATTCTTACTGTGAAACACAATGAACTGAAAGAAAAATTGAATTATAGGCCAATTTGAGATCTGTATGTAATTTTGGATCACTTAAGATGCATCCCTGGGTTTTTACAATGCTACTCTACAGCTATTACAAATACAACAGATGCCCAATATACTTCCATTGCCACCAGTGGCTCTGCATATTCCTACAGTTGTCCTGAAATACAAATACTTAGAAAAGCTTCCTGAGGAAGGTCTCCAGTATGTGGTTTGTCTAAAAGGAAAAATGGGAACTATAAGCATATACTTTACAAAACAGCATAAAAGAAACCTTAAATTAATCCATGCAGCGAACTGAATACCTCTGTCAAAGGAGAGAACCAAAACCTAGCAAGGAGCCCAGTTCCTGCAATAGCCATTTACAGTGGCTCCTACATACCTATATCATAATTTTATCTTTAGTGTAATATTATCTTGAAGAAGTGTCTACTAAGAATGAAGCTCACGCTACAGTTTCTTGAATTATTAAATTTTCGCAATTCCCACACAATGTACAAAACCCAACTACAGATATTCTGGGGGAATACCAGGCATGAAAGAAAGAAGCCCTACTCATGAAATGCAGTTCAATTCAGTGAGGAACGATGCCCTACAATCAACACCTTCAGGCTATTCCATATTCTAATATCTGTGCTAAAATCCCTCAGGAGAAGTTGATAAATGCTTTTGTACACCTTAGGCTGGGACTCCACAAATGTCATTGTGGGATCCACTGAGGCTATCCCCCAGTAGCTAATCTAGAAAGTTTGACAGCGCAAAATTAGCCCACATCACCTTTCCTTTAACAGACAGCACACATCAGATCAGCATCACCATGGTGGTTTTGATTCTAAAGTATTAGAAGACTTAAAGCCAGATTTACTCTACTATCAATCACAATCTCTGAAAAAACGGAATTTATAAAACTTATATAAATGCTTTCTGTCATCAAATGACTTCCAAGTAGTTTACACATGTCTAATCTCAGAAAAGTCTGAGAAAGTTTAGGTCAATATAATTCCTATTTTACAGCTGCACATAAAAAAGCATACCCCAGTGAAGAATTCAATATCATTTTCCCAAATGTCAGCCTTGAGTGCTGCAACTTAATCTTCAAGTCACGCCACTGGGAGATGCAGATGCTCACTAGTTGTAAAGATTCAGTGGTAACAGTTATTTTACTTTGTGTTTCCAAAATAAATGATTGTTTCTGAAAGCTTTCTGTGCATTCCCCAAGATTAGGGAAAAAATTAGAAGTGAGGCTACAAACAAAATCTAGAGGAAGATACTTTCAGTTATGTGCTTCGCTCACAAGACACATTGCTAATTTTTGAAAAAAAACCACCACCAAACAGTTAAGGCAAAGAGGAGACATTCCTCCCTGACTAACACAGTACACAGCAATGCATTAGCGGGGTATTCTCTTCCCTTAAGTCTGAAAAAGTTGGTTTCACTAGCAGTGCTGCTCATGGGTGGCTCTCCATCACTTTGGTCTGAAACAATTGCCAGGTCTTTGCAATTTGGAGAGAATTTGGTGGGAAACAGCTGCTAAAAGTTTCTGAAACTGGTAGTTAAAAACCAGCTCCTACAAACTTGGCTTCCTCCTACTGCACCCTCTCCTGGAAGCCATGCCATTCATCCTCAGGCTAGCAGGATGCTTTCCCGTGGTGACACTTGCCTGAGAAGTCCCATGTCCCTCACGGACAGCGAGGGAGCGTTACTTCTGGAGAAAGAGCTGCATCAAAGTGGCTTTGCAATGCTCAGAGCAAGCTGCTGAGAGCCTAGGGAGAAAACCGTGGTCCCATCTCATAACCTTACGCTGCTTCTGTGCCACGACAGTGTTTTCTGGACACATCTGCTTTCCCCCAGAGGACACATCTGCACGTAGACCAACAGGGGCAAACTCTCACAGTACCAAGGGAGCCACAGGCAACACAACAAATGACAACTTTGCTTTCAGCTTTCCAGGAACATGCGATGGAAGTTTATGCTTGCTCTGCTAGAAGTTGTGCTGCAAACAGGGCTTTCACGTGACTGTCTCATGTCCCAGGGAAAAATACTTTACTTTCTAGTGGATGTTGTGGGAACAGATTAAGAGCAAGGATACCACTGCATTCCTCCAATGCTCAGCAGAAGTTAGCTGCAAAGAAGCCTCGTGTACCTGGGTTATTGCAATACCCTTACCTTAGTGCCAGTGGGTAGTGAGGCGGTGCAGCGACCTCACTGCACCAGCTAGGACGTTTATCCTGTGAACACAGGGGTAGGTTGGAGGCCGGCTGGGTTTGTGGCACTTTCCACCACTGTAACACATTTCTGCTTCAAAGGCTCTGGTTAGGCGAATTCAGCTGTGACTGGAGGGGCGTGCACTGGGAGGTCCTGAGGTGGCTGAGCAGGACCCCAAATCCCACTTCTCACCATTTCCTTCCCTCATAAGGCCATGCCTCACATGAGGTAAGTGCCAAAGCCTGGTTCTCAGTAAACTCAGCTCCATAAAAGCTCTGTGTAAAAGAAAAGCACACAGGAGCAGAGACAGCCAAACTTTGGTGCATAAGAAGGGCTTGATTTACACACCCACACGTAACCCCCTGTCTCTTTCTTTTACTGTGGTACCCCCACACTCCTGCCTCCTGCTGGGGCTGGTTCGCAGCAATGGCCACTGGGCCACCACCCACCTTCAGACTGGGCAGCCAACTGCTGAGTTTTGCCTACCTTACCTTCAGTAGGGCATGAATTTCGGTCGCCTTCCTCTACCCAGATGCTGTTTTACACAACTGCTGAGAGCCTCATAACCTTTGAGACCTCTTCTGTTGTCAAATGTGGTGGAAAACCAGTGAGCTAGTTTAAATCTGTCCTGGTGAGGGAGCGGGGTGAATTCACAGACAGTGTGATCACACAGCCTCACTTCCTTGGAAAACCAGGCTGAAAATCCCAAATAGAGACAGAAGAGCTTGTCACAAGTTTTTCCTGGTTTCTAACTTCTACTTCAAGGAGAGTGTCAGGTGTGAGGAGGAGCTCCAGGAGCTGGCCTGGTTCCTCCTCCAGCCCACACACAGGGCTACAGCTGAAGGTAAATGCATCTCCTTGCCTCACGAGCAGTACAGAGGCTGCATCCCGCTTGGCCTGGGCCAAAACAGAGGGGTCCGTGTCCCAGAGAAGACTCCGTGTATTAGACAGAAAATGAGCAGACACAGGGAGGGAGTTGACTAGGCCCCTCCTAAGGTACAAAACCACATTCCTTCAGATCCAAAAACCACAAAGTTCTCTCCAAACAGTCAGTTGTTTTTTTTTTTTTTTTTTTTTCCATATATAAATAATCCACTTTCATTTTTAAAAAGGGAAATTCAGAACAAAACCCAGCAATACCTCATGATCCAGCAGGTGCTTCGCAGTTCTGCTTTCCCCGGCCCTCCAAGGTCTCTGCAGGGTCACATCCTCCAGGCACATGTCTGCTCTTGGCAGAAAAAGGTAAGGCAAAACCTCCAGGGACCAGGCAAGACCCAACCACCAGCACCGCTGCACCCGTGCCCCAGACGGGATGATGCACAAGGGACAGCACTGATTTGTTCCTAACAGTCCGCAAAGGTACTAGGAAAAACTCAACAGTAACACAGGGTGAAGCTCCAGGGCTTCACAGAATAATTACAGAAATACAGCCGTACTAGGAGTGCTTCATTTGCTGTTCATACATATGCAATCTCAGCTCCCCAAACTGTAAGCATTTTACTGGCACACAACTGACAAAATCACTCAGCCTCTTTTGCAAAAATTTCCAGTCCTCCCATGATGTTCCAATTAGGTGTGCTACTAATAACTGTCAGCTTTGTGAATAATTTCACATAATTCACTTGGGCAGCAATCTCCCTTACAAATCTGCGGCTAGGATTGAAGCGACCAACTATTACTCACTTTCACACCATAATGCAGTCACATTTCATCCCATTAATTTTCACCTTCAGTGCCAAACAGTGCTACCCTGGTGACACTTTTCTATACGTTGAATTACAATAATACACAGGAATGTGTGTAAGTAGGCAGACCCAGAGCAGCAGCTAATCATCTTTGGATCCAATGCAACCTCCTTCACAGATGAAGGATGCTCTGAAGCCTCCTTAAGCACCCTCTCCCATACTGTATTCAAGAAAGCATATCTACTTCTTAACTCTGATGTTATCAGTCTTTCTTCTTCCTCATATGAAAAAAATGATGAAGAGTTGTGAATCTAGCCTGGACCATAAAAGCACAGATATTAAAGCATGTTCAGTGCTTCCATAAGCATGATCGGGAGCATATTTAGTCTTACTTTTTGCAATAGTAGCATTTTTCTCTACTTTCTAACTTACTTTGACTCCGAGGAAATACGTGACAGTCATCACAGCATGCAAAATTAAATCTTGGCCTTGCAATCAGAGACAAAGCAGTCAACAAAAGCTGAAGAATTTCTTTCATCTTTTGGTTTTTGTTTTAAGAAATGCATATCTACTCTGAGTTTTAGATTGGGAAGCTTTGATCTTGCAGTGGAATGGAAAGGAAACCTCTGCTTGAAGTTTGCAGCTAATGCTGTGTTTGCAGAGGGCAATCTTTCCTTATCAGAGCAGGTGCAGGACAGGAGGACCCATCTTCGACAGTGATTTGTAGGTATGGCTTGGAATATATATCTGTATCGCTACCTGCCCTGAACTATCACACAGTGGTGCAGTATGCTTCTAGTAAGTGGCCACATTCCTTTTTAGAGGTGGGTGAAATGATTCATCTTCTATATATAAACCTGTTGAAGTACAAAATTATGCTGATTTTTTCTTTGCAGTTGTTCTCCACATATGCTTTTCCATTTCACATTATTATGATTCTCAAAGGGTATGTTGAGTATCTATCAGACTGAAATACAAGTTAGCTGTGCCATGCCTCATAAATGTAGACTTCAAAGGTTTCTCATTTTACTGTAAAATTTTGGTGATTCAGACACAATAAATGCATTTCTAGACAAATAATTTCCTCTACCAGTTTGTCAAGTCCAGTTTAGTTGTTCAAGGGTTACAGGATTTTAAAAAATCCATCTATGTTTATATATTGTAATACATTAGAATATAATGGAATACAGTCAACAAGGTAAATCTCTTTTGTGTATTCTGCACTTGTCTGTAAGCCATCTGCAGCTGGGAAGTTTCATTGTTAGAGGTCCATTAATGAGATCAATACAAGTTATATACACAAGGGATTAGCTGGCTCATATGCTATTGAAAGAATCTTGGGTTCAGCAAACTGTTTTGGTTCTCATGTGCAGTTATGCCTAACCGTGCCCCTCCTTTCCTCCTTTTGCAGTCCAAAACCTGGAAATGAAAGCATTCCCGTTTTCCCCCCAATATCAACTTTCACACACACACAAAAATCATACAGTAAGTAGATTCAGAGATTCTAAATTTATCTTCAGTGGATGCTCTGGGAATGACGAGGGGTAGGTAAAAGGGAAGGCTCTCTGCCAGATATTTCCTCTCCTGTATTTATTAACTGACTTTTCCCCTGCTTTCCTTTGTGGCTTGTCTCAGGTTTAGTTATGCATTCATCAGTTTTAGTTTTGGTTCCTGAGCAAGCCCAGCTGCAGTCACTGTCACCTTGTATCAACAGCAGTTAATGGCTCTCTTGTACCCTCTACTCCTACCCAAGAAGTCATAACTTTTATTTCTGGACAATAATGGGGGCAGGTGAAAAAATAAATTAATAGATAGCATCAATAATTTTAAAGACACTCCCTCTACTTTCATCCCCTAGTGCAAAGAAGCAGAAGGACAATAAACACAGAGCTGCGGAGCACAAGAGTCTGCTTGTTTCTCTGGGGAAGAAAAAACCATCAAAAACATGTGCATTTGCCATGGAAGAAAGACTGCCTTTCTGGCTGTGCCTGAGCTCACATGACAGATACAAGTTGACATAACGCTGCAGTTATTTATCACACAGATGTTTAAAGATACCTCTCAATAAAAAATGATAACCACACAGAGTACCACAAATCCACCAGACCATGAAAGCTAATATTTACTCAATACAGAATACCTAATGGCCATGCAAGCCTCTGAGGAACCAAATTTGGTTTCTGCTCTATACCTGGAAAGTGAGCGCTTCAGAGAAAATAGATTTTTTGGATTTTTTTACCAAGCTATTCAGCCTTTACATTTTCCATCAAACAGTCAATCTCTAATGGGTTTGCATGGCAAGGTTTTGGTAGCCAGGGGGTTACAGGGGTGGCTTCTGTGAGAAGCCACTAGAAGCTTCCCCATTGTTCAATACAGCCAATGCCAGACAGCTTCAAGACAGACCTGCTGCTGGCCAAGGCCGAGCCCATCAGCGATGGTGGTAGCGCCTCTGTGATAACGTGTGTAAGAAAGGGAAAAGTTATTGCGCAGGAGCAAATGCAGCGAGAGAGGAGTGAGAACATGTGAAAGAAACACTTCAGCAGACACCAAGGTCAGTGAAGAAGGAGGGGGAGGAGGTGCTCCAGGCACTGGAGCAGAGATTCCTCTCCAACCTGTCATGAAGACCATGGTGAGGCAGGTGTCCCCCTGCAGCCCATGGAGGTTAACGCTGGAGCAGCTATCTATCTGCAGCCCGTGGAGGACCCCACACCAGAGCAGGTGGATGCCCCAAGGAGGCTGTGATCCCGTGGGAAGCCCATGCTGGAGCAGGCTCCTGGCAGGACCTGTCGCCCCCCTGGAGAGAGGAGCCCACACTGGAGCAGGTTTGCTGGCAGGACTTGTGACCCTGCGGGGGGCCCACGCTGGAGCAGCCTGTTCCTGAAGGACCCCATGGAAGGGACCGACACTAGAGAAGTTTGTGTAGAGCTGCAGCCCGTGGGAAGGACTCATGTTGGAGAAGTTTGTGGAGGACTGCCTCCTCTTGGGAGGGACCCCACGCTGGAGCAGGGGACATGTGAGGAGTCCTCCCCCTGAGGAAGAAGGAGCAGCAGAGACAACGTCTGATGAACTGACCACAACCCCCATTCTCTGTCCCCCTGTGCCACTCAGGAGGAGGAGGAAGAGTAATTGGGAATGAAGTTAAGCCTGGGAAGAAGGGAGGGGTGAGGGGAAGGGTTTTTTAAGATTTGGTTTTATTTCTCATTACCCTTCTCTGATTTGACTGGTAACAAATTAAGTTAATTTCCCCAAGTTGAGTCCCCAAGCATGCCCATGATGGTAATTGCTGAGTGATCTCCCTGTCCTTATCTTGATCCATGAACCTTTCATTATATTTTCTCTCCCCTGTTCAGCTGAGGAAGGGAGTGATAGTGCAGCTTTGGTGGGCACCTGGCATCCAGCAGGGGTCAACCCACCACACAGTCACAGCACACAAGTTTTCCATGCTCAGAAATACCGTGCTTTCAGCACTTCAAATGCCAGTAAAATGGCTTGTCACCTTTCCATTTAGTTTTACATTGGTTTAGCACTGATACAGAAAGCATAGAGAGAAAGGCAGTGAAGAACAACGCAGACCTTGAGCAGAGTCCTGTATGCGCACCAGAAGGTAAGAAAGGAGCTGAAGGAAAGAAGGGTCCCTTGCTGCACCCTTTGTCCTGCTTACACCCTGTGTTTCCTGCCCAGGTGGCATTTCCTTGCCTTGCCTTTGTGAGGGGCAGCACGAAGAAGCCTGCATCCACTTTTCACCTATTTTCATTTATTTAAGGAATTTACACGGCCATACTACGGCCCTATATATGCCACATAAGCTTTAATTATTTTTTTTTAATCTATTGTACTGTAATCTTTATCACTGAGATAGAAAAGTGTTATTGAGCGACAGTCGCCTTCTCTGACCAATTTCCATACGGGTACAGACATGCTAGCACAGTGCAGGGCTATGTAAGAAGTCCTGAGTTAGCTCGGGTACCGGGAAAAGTACAAAGAGATCAGTGTGGTTCTTCGCTTCAGAAAATGTCTTATTTTCCCCTTACCACTTAGTATTGCTTTGTACAGCAGTGGCAAAACCTGAATTTGCAGAAATTTTTAATTACTTGAAGCAAGCAACAACTGAGGCAAAAATCTTCAGATACATGTTTTGCTCAGTTCCACCCAATATGCAAGGATAAATGCTATAAACAGCAGAAAGGAAGAAAGCTGCTTTGGGATGCTGGGAAATACAGTGTCAGGAAACGCAACGGGCTGTACGTGGCTAAAACCCACCGAGTTCGTGCATACACAGTTACGTCATCTAAATTACCCATTATTACTTAGGAAAGAGATCTTGGAGTCATAACACAGAGTTCTGTGAAAGCATCAAGTTGAATGCTCAGGGAATGTAAAAGGGAAAAACAATCACAGGGATGATTACAAAAGAAACAGAGATCAACTCTCTGCATATAAACTGAAGCTTTGCCCACATCTTCAATACTATGCATAGTTCTAAAATGGACTTGGGATAATTAGAAAGAGACAGGGAGAAGGAAGACATAAATAGCAGAGGTACAAAACAGTTTCTTTACAAGAAGAGATTATCCAGAGGAGGACTTTTCAGCCTGCAAGAGAGGTCACTGTGGAGAAGAATATGATTATGGTCTAGTATCATGAATAGCATAGAGATAGCGAGTGGGAACAACTGTTCTCATGATGCAAGAAACAGGGTGCACCAAATGAAATGATCAGACAGTTAGCTTAAAACAAAAGGAGCCAATTTTTTTATTATTATTATTATACACTACATAATTAAGTTGTGGAACTTACTGTCACAGGATGTTTTGAAAGCCAAAAGCATAAATGGATTAAAAGAAAAGCAATTAGAGAAATTCATGGAAGAAAGGTCCATCATAGGATATTAAATACAATGATGCAGATACAACCTCTGGCTCAAGTAGTACCCAAGCGGCTGACTGTCAGAAGCTGGGAAGGAATATTGCTGCTGCTGCTGCTCTACACCAGCCAGTTGCGGACGCTTTGGGAAAAGACAGCGAAGGACTGAATCAGGATGTTTGATTAGATGGATCTTTTCTCTTGCCTGGTATGGCTGGTTTGATGCTCTTCTGAAACGGACTAATTTATCTTTGAGAAACTGATGCTTATTAATATCCAAATTTAATTTCTTCCCTATAAAAGAGGGGGTGGCCAGAAATTACCAGAAATACTACAAACAACAATTCTTTAAAGTAATGTAAGTACCTATACTTCATGCTTTTGGATTGCCTTTAATCTGGGAATTGCTACATGACTTAAAAACCACTCAGCTTAACCTACTGCTGCTTGAAAGTTTGTGTCCATGACAAAAGCTTTACACGACACAACAACAGCACATCTATGTTTAAATGCACAAGGAAAATATCTTGTTAAATGCACAACAGTTATTGCTGGGAGGGAGAAAGATGTATAAAAGCAACAAAAAGCCCCATCCTCTCTCACACGTGTCAGTACAAACTAAATCAACAGCACTGAATTTCCACAGATGAGCAGTGCCACAGAAGGGCAGGATCACCTCATAAAAGCCATTAAAGACACACTAGGTTATTTCAACAATACAAATCAACGTTTTCATCCTGGCAGGTTTCTCTAAGGGCAGTGTAAAGTTGCAGAAAAATCAATTACTGAAATAATACCTAATCAATAATTCAAGGCTATGCAAAACCACGTATGCACGAGGTTATGCAAATCACCATTGACTTTTTGAGTTGTTCTTTTGTTTCTGCATTAATATTTTCCTAGCATAGTTTTATCATACTGAGTTATTCAGCTGGTTAAGAGCAAGATGAAGCTATTTCATCAGTGAGATATGTTCCTCCTCTGCGTTTTCAAAAAACAGGAAAGATGAGATACAGGTAGGTGGACAGATTTGAAGTGAAAGCATTTTGCACTAAACCTTTCACAAATTTGTAACAGTTTTCAGTTTTTGAAAAGTGTCCGCTCCACTTCTTTCAAGACACTCCTCCCAAGACAGGCTGGAGAGGGCCCTGTTCTGATGTATTCCACAAAACATTCGTGGGCATAAATGCATGCAAACAAAGCAAAATGTAACATCACCTTGAAAGCACAGCTCTTAAATTCAAGATTCACATTCAAAAGGATTAACATGGTTGGTTTCTAAAGCAAGCTGTAATACATGAGACAGCTTAACTTAAAATTGATCTTGATCAACGTAACACAAAGTTCTCACAACATAATTGTGGTCTCAGCAAAGTGACGGAGGGAGATGAAGGGAGAGGGGAAACAGATGCTACAATGAACATACCAACAAGGTAACACCTTCATTGGCAAAGACGCCAGAAAAGTCCTTGTAAAGCAGAAGGTCCTGATCGAGGTTGCGTTCTGGATGTTCACTTCTCATTGACGTCATCCTCCTCATCGCTTTAACGGGAGAGGGTATTCATCTTCCCTCCCATCCTAAATTGCTGCACAGCAAACTGCAGCTCACCACTACTAAATGACTGTCCAATCCCACCACACACAGCATAGTGTTTTGGTGGTAGGAAAGGAATGATTTTGGTGTGTGTAATCAGCACATTGCCTCCAATGAGAGGGAAGATGACAAGCAAATGCTAGAAATGCACAACTATTTTAACTGAAAACGGATAACCCTGACAAAAGGGATGAGAATACTATGTTTCCCTGGACCAGGTGAGTCCCCTCAACCTTGTGTGACAGAATGACTCTCCTTTGCCCACTTTACATCTCATTCTCTTTTCTGTGAAGTGACACACTCCAGCAGAAATGTGGAAATGTTTCCTATCACCTTGTTTCCTGCTTAGAGGCAGCTTCAACTCCACTGTGGCTGAGAAAGCCATTTCATGTAAAAGGGGCAGCTTAACCCCAACTCCACATTCTCTGGTTCTTCAACCTGAAGTTTAAGGTCTGTGAAGGGATGGTTGCACATACCACTCCTTCAAGAGGGCTTCAAGCTGGAGACCTTGGATGAAAAGAGGAGTGTGTGGGCAGCTAGTCCCCAATCTCCAAAGGATGAGGGGCTCAGACACAAAGCCATCCATAGCTTTTCCTACAGGTAGGAGGTACAAGTCCCATGCTTAGCATCACAACGGTGTAGAGTTCATTCTCAAAGGCCTTATTTCCCAAAGTTATGGGAAACTCCCCCATATGCAGGGGAGACTGGGAGCCTAATATCTAAGTCTTAATACCACTGTGGGCTGAGGTCCTGAAACATTAGGTGCACATGCTGCAAAATATTTTATGGTATCTGTAAGCCGGCATGATTGGTTAATTCACTTATGAAAATATTGAAAGCACAATGCTAAAGCAGATAAAGGTCACAGTGCAAAGTTCCCAAGCTCAAACAAGACATCGGTTGAGATGTTGCTTCGTTGTCTCAGCAAAGGATCAGAAACACATAAGCTGCAAGCCCCACAGCTGCACTGTAAATACAGTTCTGTTGCTAAAATTCCCAGCGCCCACAAAGCATCATGTGGTTTCCTGCAGCATCTTCACAGCTAAGAGAGACCTTCCTCCTCCACCTCATGTTGAAAAATCCCTGCATCCAGACCACAATGATTCAAACATAATGAGCCCTTTATGTTGGATGAAAAAGTTGTAGTAAGGGACCACAGGAAAGGCACACCTTCAGCTTCCACTCTGGCTCTGGGTAAAACAGCTTTCAGTTACCATGGGAACACATCTTCCCGCAGTACCATAATCTCCCATCTACCATGATAAATGCAATCCAGCATCCTGAAACAACTACTTTGAACAGTTCACCCTCTCCTCTTGCAAGGGCGCACAGAAGCATGCATGCACACGCAGACACAGCCTGATAACAGCCGGACTCTTCTGCTTTTCCCCTGGGACAGGTGTGTGCAAGACAGGCTGCCTTCTTCCACTTCACCTTTCCCAGGCTTGAATCTTTTTCAGATGTGTGACAGATGATGATAGATAAAGCAAAAGGGATGTTTTAGTAGTTTGATTCCAACCTGATCTGTGGAATAACTGGGGCTGATCCTTTGCTTTGCCTGATACTTCCTTTCAGGTGAGTCATTTCATCCTCTCTCTGCCTCAGCTGTGTAGAACACAAACCCAGTGCTTTTCCCTTCCAAAGGAGATGGAGGGAAGCATAGCATCTCCTAGCCACAGATGGAAGCTGCCAAAGCCCATCATCCTGTTACATAAACTACTGCAGCATTTGAGGTTTGTGGGTTTTGGGGACTTCGCTTGCTTGTTTTGGCACCACTGACATACATCTGCCTGCAGATCCTCAGCCCCTGGCCATCCCCTGAAGCAGCATGGCCAGGGAGCTGGGAACAAAGCATGTAGAGACCTGACAGAGCTGATGAAGACAGACATGGAAAATAAGCAGTACTTTGAACTACTGGATCCTTGCTGCTACTGGCGGGGATGTAGAAGTGCAATGGAGCCACAGCTATGCACAAATTGAAGGAAAAGCTCAGGGAAAATAGTTTACATTTTAAACATCTGACTTCACCTTAAGGACACCACAACCACAAGCTTCTCCAAAGGATAACAAGCAGGTTCAAATGCTAGCTAAGGAAATGCAGCTTGATAGGCCTTTTTGCACGTTCCAACCTTGTTCTTACAAAGTAGCCTGAAACTTTCCCAACTGAGCATCATCATAAGAATATGAATTGGTTTTTGACTCTCTAGACAACTGGGGCAAATTTATGGCATTTGGGAGTAGCAACTGTCTTCTGATCATGACATCTTACATACATCAAGAAGCAATGAAGTATTTAAATACATGCAAACTTCTGCTTTAAACACACATCAAGTCCTATTTGGAAAAAAGCATGGTTCACCCAGAAGCTTGGAGATGTGTGTCAGGGGCGGGGAGGAAAGGTTATCCATGGTGTGCTGGATCCAGTTCATTTAGGACTGTACATCACACATTTGACTCGGCCAATTGGTGAGGGACAAGAGATGGCCCATGCTTCCAGTTGTTCATCACAGTGAAACTTTTTCATCATGCCAAATTGCAATTAAGTGCATGGACAATTCAAACTAAAAAAGAAGCAATTTCAGCGAATCATTACAATCCCAGCTCAGGATCTGGGATTTCCCACAGGTAGACAGCTAGGAACTGCAAAGCGTTCCCCATAGTGTAAAGCTACACCAATATGGCAAGTCTCAGAACTAGTATTTGAAGACTTAGAACTCTGATTTTCCCGTAACTGCAGTCAATATTAGTATGTAACAGAGAACACATAACACTGTATAGATAATCATAGTGTATTCATTTGCTTCCTAACCTGCAGCCACTAAATAATCAGTGAGAGACTATAACCAGTCAACACCACTATGAAACTCAGTTTTGCGTAAATGATTGCCAATTCATGATGGCTGAGAGGAGGTAGGAAAGTTACCATAGCATGAGAAATGAGCCTTAATACAACCCTTCTACTAAAGCATGGCACAGGCACTAAGACAAGTTCTGCTCAAGTCTATCAGCTACAGACAGGTGTTTCCCTCTACTACAGGGGAACAGTGATCAAGACACCCAAATGCATGACATTTTCAGTTCTGTCACCAACTTGTGGTGTGACTTTTCACATGGTGTTTTGCCCTTGTGTTTGCTCCTTCTTTAATAAAAACTGAGAGAACAACTCTTTTTCCAAATTCAGCTTCCTCTGCTTTTCAATTTGGGAGACAAGCTCCCTGGACATTCAGCCACTAGCTTATGTATGGAGCTGCATGAATCAAAGACTTATCTTTTTTTTTTTTTTTTTTTTTTTTTAAAAAATAGCTGTGACCAAATAATCAAAAATCCTACCCAAAGATGTTCTTTTTTTTTTTTTTCTCTTTTTGTTGAGGTTCACAAAGTGACTGCTTTGTTATTAGTATTAGCTTTAGATAGCCATGTCCCTTTTGAAGATTCAGGTCAATTTAGAGGTAAAGACACCACTTCAAAACAAAACAGAAAATGCAATTTACATCTCCTCTCATGCTGTTTTTCTTAGACAAACCTGAACGAATTTGCAGATAAGTCCAACAGCTCCAACTCAAAAGCTGCATTTTCATCATCCTTTTGAGCTTGAGAAGTTCACTAACAGTTTCTGTTCAATTTTACCTGTCTATTTACATAGAAAACAAATCAGCTTTTAATTAGGTGCACCTAATTGCACCTTATTAGTAGGTAGTTGCACCATGTGGAGATTAAGAGTACCTTAATGCATCACAGCTACTCAAAGCTTTCTCAGAAAGCCTTAGATTTGTAACATTGTGTAGTTGTAAATACGTGACATGCCACGAAACCTCTTCACAAATACTGCCTGCAAGCGCTGGATAAACAACAGGATCTCAGGCACATTCGCAGGTATGCGGGGTACAGAAGGTGCTCTTTAATTGACACATTGGAGGAAGGACTGGATACTATTATCTGAACAGAGCATCTTTTATTTTCCTTGCAATTGCATCTCAGGTTGCTTAAGCCAACACGGCTGTCCTTTGCACGGGAAGATAATCTGTTTATTTAACCTGCTTACATTCTGCAAGTGAGTATGTGTTATAACTTCTTTTCTCCTCAACAAATGTATAAATCTATGGTCTATATACCAGCCAGTTTCTTCCAAAGAGAAGAGTCTCAGAAACGGGCAAGGCTTGAACACAACCTTTATACAGACATAGGGACAGCCCCTCTTGGTGAAGAGAGCAAGCTCAGGAGCTCCTGGAAGCCATCAAGCTTCCCAACACCTATGGAAGAGCACCAAATTGCTGAGGAAAGAAAGGGGAGAGGAAAATCCATGACAGTAAACAAATACCAGTTCCCCTGGGAATGTTCCACTCTGTCTTACCCCTCCTCATTCTTTTTTCATCCTCTGACCACCAGTGACAGCTCAGCTGAGGTGGCAGGACTGCTCTGGTCTGCTGATATCATGCCATGAGGTTCAAATGCCTTCTCATTGCTCTTACCTAGCACAAGACACCAAACTTTGGCTCCCTTTTCCCCCAGATTAGAGAAAGGCAGGGCAGCAGGGAGGCAAAAGGATATACTGGGTGGTGGGTGCTTCTAGGATCTTCCTGTAGCCTGGTGGGTGGACGGATTTTAGCAGATGAAAGCCATTCCTGGCTCTGCACTGTCATCTTCTACATAGATCATGCACAAACAAGGGAACAAAAGGGATGTGTTTGTTCCAGTTCTATTAGAAACACAAAGACATTGTTTTGGTGGATAATTTGTTTGCTCAGGAAAGCTCAGCTCAATTGCAGGAGTAGCAATAGCTGTGAGGTCCTGCAGCTGATTTAAACAGATAAAGTTAAAAACCTCATATTCAAAATTATGTTGAGCTAGAAACAAAGATCATAGGCCTTATTTTTAACATCATGGACAAGTGACCCTAGCTTGCTTATGCAACTACCTGACTTTTCCATGTAAAAGAATAGAAATTAAATATGAGGCTTATCCTTAGATTAATTTACACAGTCACTAACTATGTTCATAAGCAGCTGCACCAACAACAGACTCATCCTCCTTGGAAACTGGACCTGCACTAATTCTCCCATGTTTGTTCACGCACAAACAGCATCCGCTGGCTTTGCTTTGCCTATCTTGTGGCTTAATCCTTAGATGACACATTATACGTGCATGTCTTACATAGTTTATTTTTTATATTCCAGACATTCCAGATAAAAATGCATAAAACCTAGAAAAACAAGCACAAACAATGTTTTAGAAGTTGTTAGAGCTGTATTAATTTATGAAGAAAAAGCAGTCACATCTGTGCTATATAAGATGTGTTGGAAGGCCAAGATACAATTATATCATTGGTGGTTTAAATATAGCTTTCACCAGAAAGAGTTCATCTTCACCCGTGCTGTAAACTGGGTTAATTTTTCAGCATGCCAAATGGCAATTTGTTCTCTTAACATGAATGGCTTTTGTAACATCAGCTGCAGCTTAACAATATTAACATCTACCCTTCAGAAGAACTCTGGAAAATTTAATTATTCACCCTAACTTGAACAACTCTTCATTCTCAAATCAAGAAAGCAATATTAACCCTAAATTATTCTGCATTAGAGTAAGCAGGAGCTGTCTGAGACAAGGACTAAGTTAGTATTTACTCCATTGAAAAATGAAGCATCTGTTTAGATGTAGAAGTCTGTGATGGGCGCTACCTACGAGAGTGAGAAGTGCTGAGCTGTGAATGCATAAAATTTTGCAAAGGGACTGCTCAGCTAAAAAAGCATTGGCTCAGCCCATATAGAATACAGCCATGTATTTAGTTAAATGAATTGCAAACTAGTGGTGGAGTAGTTGGCAGGTGCTTCCACAACAGAAAGTGATGGAGAGTGTGGAGAGACTCCACCCTGTATCACTCCGCCAGATAATGGTTGCACCTGGTTAAGCAGTTTACAGGAAAAAAGATATTTCACATCAACAAATCCCACTCACTACATTCATGCTGCTGGACACTTCACAGTCACAAAGAAAAAAAAAACCCAAACCTCTCCAAATTTTACATTTCTTTGTCGGAGAGATGACGGAGGGAAGTAGCTGTTTTCTAGTTGCAGAAACACTTGGCATACACTAGCGAAAGCAGTTAGTCTGCACTTCAGACAAGGCAACGTTAAAACAAACTTTTACTAATTGCAATGAAAGTTCCATGATACAAAAAGGAAAAAAAAAAAAAATCCAGGAAGTGTTTTTCAATCTTTTTTTTTCTCCTGTTGCAACCCAGATTCTAAAACACAATTGTCTAACAGGGAAAGATTTTCTTCATGTTTTTCTTGCAGTTGCCCGATTCAGTTCTTCCAGTATTGTATCTTGCTTTTGTACAGTATATTTATATCTGAGGACTAGACTACTTTTATGTGCAATGAGCTGAGGTCACTTAACTCTACACAAAACAGGTAATAATCCTACCTCCACATGTATGATGTCTTCGAAATATGTTTGGAAATTATTTTCAAAGACAACCTTTTCCTCCTCAAAACTCCTGATGAAATTACAGGTTGTTCCAAAGGCATTATTTAGCATCTAATGAGCCTGAAAAGCGCCATGTCCCCTTCCCCACATTTATACTTCCAGACTTGTGCGCCTACGTGGGTCTGTACAAGTGTCGAGAGGCAGATCAAGTACACCAGCTTCTCAGAATTCAAACAGAATTGCAAAAGGGGAATTACACTATTGCACAAAGGCCTTCCCTTCTTAACCCCACTTGATACTTTGTACATGATGCAATTGTAAAAAATTCCACGTCCCACAAATCCTTACATTTCATCCTCCCTAAGGACGAGGAAGGAAAAGAAGATCTCCTCTGAAGCATACACTTAGACTTTTTCCCAATTCAAGTATTTCTGACCTCTAAGAGAGGAAGAGTCTCCTTCCGCAGGAGATAATGGAGGTATTTCAAACATGTGATGGAGCCACCCATACATTTTACACCTTGTCCAATCTTCCCCATTTAACAATTCAGTATTTCCAGTATGACCAGGCTCTACGTGAATTGTAGGGAGCAGAGGTACTACCATCTCTTTGTTAGAAGAACCGGTAGTGCATCAGTTTCCTTCAGGACAGAAGCAGATGCAAACCTGGTGCCAACAAACTGAAGCTGCCAGACCTGATCCGGAAGAATGAGGATTATCTGAGCTATTCTGTTTTCAAAGCCACCTTCATCTGGGAAGAAGGGGAATTAATTCTAACAAAAGCTGACTGATAATGTGAGGTCAATTCAGTGCAAAGCAGCAATGCAAACAATCTTTAAGGATTACTATTACTGAAGTAAAAGTCTTCTCTTTCAGAAGAATCCTCTATCAGCCCTGCCTCCTTAGACACCACACCTCACCCTTCTCTTGTTCTCTCCTGCCCATTTTTCTCTGACTATAGGTAAGCATATACTTATGCGAAGACTAGCATAATAGGCCCTCACTGTAATTTAATAAAAGAGAATTTATCTTTAGAGTCTAAGTATTTGCCAGAAATAAAATCTGGTTTTAATATTATGGTTTATTTAACATTTCCCTTATTCAAAATGTATTGCTCTATTTACAAGCCAATTAGAAGTTTTAGAGTGTTTAAAGAAAATCTATTCACATTAGCAAACCATCAACAACACAAGTCTTGTGCAGCTGTCTATAAGACATCCAACAGAAGTTGGCAGCGTCAATCACCTGTCATCATTGTTAGTTTAGTTAGTATATTATTACTATAGCACAGTACTCGAGCACAGATTTAACCTAGAAAAACAATTGAAACAATTGAAACAAACAGATTGAATCAACAACAGTCTTCCCTCGACCCCTGAATATGCATATATTTAACAAAAATCTCAAAGTTCTACTTTTAATCTTTTGTTGGCACTGTGTGTGATAAATCAAATTAATGAAAGATACTGACAGTTCTATAAAATAAAGCCTCCTTGTCCATCACAAGCAGCGGCAGTTTTTAGTGTTTCCCCTAGGCTAGCTTGACCTTGCAACTGACAGTGAACACATTTTAAACATGTAATTCCTTCTACGTTTTGGGAAAATATGGTGTTAATCTATTGACCCTGGAAACCCATCAGGAACATGGAACATCTGTGTGAGTGGAAAGCCCAGTCTCTAACCTCTCTGTAATGCATCTTCGGGTTTGATCCTCCCACCTGTAACCGTGTGAGCATGCCACACATAAAACCAGATTGGCTGCTGTGCATTTTCCAACCTATTTCCTAGCATCCCTGGCCTTCCACTGGGGGTAAGAAATGATGTTTGCAGAGTCTGGAATGGGGTTCTACCTGTAAAAAGTGAGTTACACTGATGTAGCTGCAGCTGCTTGGGTACCTTTCTGCCCTAAAAGGCCATCGGAGCAGGCATCCAGAGTCCGGGTCCACCCTTCCCTTGGGTTACAGAGCTCAGCGTGCACACAGTCCCCGATGGCAGCAAAGGTGTGCCTAACTGCTTGCTAATTAAAATCCCCTCCGGCAACACACACTTACAGTAACTTGAAATGACAGACCACTGCACTGTAGCTACAAATCATCTGCACGGTACTGAACTGTAATTTTAGCCTATCTGTTTCCAATGCAATCTGGGTCTGTGTAATAGAACCATTTTGTGTCTGTGATTGCATGTGGGAGGAGGTGTGGGCAGATGGATGGCAGGTGCAGTAAAATAAAGCCACTGTCCTGGTTTCAGCTAGAATAAAGTTAATTTTCTTCCTAGTAGCTGGTATAGTGCTGTGTTTTGGATTTAAGATGAGACTAATGTCGGTAACACACTGATGTGTTAGTTGTTGCTAAGCAGAGTTTATACTAAGACAACCACTTTTCAGCTTCTCTTACTGCCCTGCCAGTGGAGGCTGGGAGTGCACAAGAAGCTGAGAGGGGACACAGCAAGGACAGTTGACCCAAAAGAGCCAAAGGAGTATTTCATACCACATGACATCGTGCCCAGTATATAAACTGGGGGGAATTGGCCAGGGGTGCTGCGCCTCAGGGATTCGTTGGGCATTGGTCAGCAGGTGGTGAGCAACTGTATTGTGCATCACTTGTTTTGTATATCTATTACTATCGTTATTGTTGTTCTTTTTATTATCCCTTTTCTGTCCTTTTAAACTGTCTTGATCTCAACCCACAAGTTTTCCTTTTTTTTTCCAATTCTCTCCCCATCCCACTGAGGGGGAGAGTGAGCAAGTGGCTCTGTGGTGCTGAATTGACAACTGGGGTTAAACCACGACAGCCACAGACTAAGCAGCAATGACGCTGCCCATAAACAGAAAAGGTCTTCAGGTAGCCATATTTCTCAAGAGCAGTGGCAATCAATCAGACATTAACAGATGACCTGAAAACATCCCTTGCATTCCATTTTATGTACGCTTCTCCCAATATTTTTCTTACCCCATATTCAGAAAAAGAAGAGCTTAAATCCATTATCCCAAGACCATCGAGCTATCCAGTGAGCAAATAAACAGAGTGCAAACTGAAGACACAGCACTGGTAATGTGCCCAAAGGGCCTCCAGCTAGTGAGATCTGTGAGCACACCTGCACACAAAGATGAAACTGCAGTTTAAGATGAGTTACCTATCATGGACTGAGATGTAACTGCGTTATGGATTGTTATGGTTCTCTCATCATCGTATTACAGGATGCTTAAGAGGCTTTGTAGTGCAAACCGGTATGAGCATAAACAGTGGAATACGGTCCACCAAGCATTAGGCTTCTTGTGCCAGGGACTGATGTCTCAGTTGGTTTCATTTGCTTTCCCAGCTTTCCCCTCTGTCTTTTTTGGTTATTCCAATTTCAGTATTTCTAGGGTTATTCTCCCTTGGAAGGTTTATCTACAGAAAGCCTTTATTCTGGAATGAGGAAGAGTTTTGAAGTGCAATACCCATTTCAGAATATGAAATAAAAAAATTACTCTTGCAAAGTAGTTTATTTTGCAATAACTACTTGGGTCATCTTCTCCTTGCAGAAAAACTTGCTGTCGTTTTACAGGAAAGAATAAGATGAAGGAGAGCATCTCTCCCTTCCCATGCCAGAATAGATTTCTTTAAACCCTAGTTCAAATTCAAGTATCTCAAAACTTTGGCTGTGGATTGTTGTTGCAATGAAAAGTATCACCATCCACAGCCACTTGTCACCAGGCCCTTCCTAGGTATCACAGAAAAGCCTGTGGGAGCAGTAGGGCAGCAGTGGCACCAGGCATCCCTGTCTTCCCTGGCACAGTTGGATGCAGAGCCCACACAGATGTTCTCCATTCTCTCCATGGCAAAGGTGGCATGGGATATGGGTGGGAAAAATCCTGCATATTGCCTTTAAATGGTTTGCATGCCACTAGCAGCATATGTAGTTCAGCTTGAGGACCCATAACTTAGAGCTTTAAAGAGCTTCAGGGGTTGCAGCTGTGCCTTCACTGAGGATGTGGTCCCTAGTCCCAAGGCAGATGAACTGCATGGACAGAGCACTGCTATCTGCAAACTCCAGCTCTTCCCAGCCTGCTGCAGTCCTGCTGGTACAGGCACTGCCATTGAGTATTAACCCAAGGTACTTTTCATCCATGGAGCATACTGCACGCATCCTGCCCTAAAAAGCAGCATCAGAAGGCCAAAAAAAAAAAAAAAGACGACCCACGACAAAGTTTTTCTGCTTCCCACATGCCTTTCCCCTGTACATTAAGTCACGCTGTCCCCTTCATAAATCAAACAATTTACCCTGCCTGACATAACACACTGGCTGTTCACCCACATGCATTATGCTTCCTTTTAAGAATACCTAGTGTTTCGCCTTTTTTACTTCCCTCCAAACATTCACTGGAGCCTGATGAAACCCCAGTGCCTCACCCTTTCAATCACCTCCTCCTCCTCTGCAGAGAGGCTGGGAAGTCTCTTACGTTTGACCTTGCCCCTACGTAAACATGCAGCGTCGCTTCGTTTCCCTTTTATGGTCTCTCTGCTTATTGCTGATGTTGGTAATTCTAGTTTGTATCAAATCACAGCTAGATTGGTATCTGATAATGTTTACAGTCTTCTGTAATGTATATTTTGGAAATGCTAATAAAAACAATTTTTGAAGAGGAGAAAGGAATGGCATTCAAGATGCTCACAGAGCGTGAAGAAAAAAAATACCATCTTGTCAAGATTAGCTGTGGGCTTCTAACATTATCCTTTAATTATTATTGAACGGCATTGTCACAGGCTCTCATGGGGGAAAACCCTTCTGAGCCTTCTAAAATTCCCAACCCACTGTTTAGATTTGAAGTTTTATAGAGTGTGGCTTCAAATCTGTCCCTGATACCCAATGTGATCACGGTTGCACATGAAAAGATTGCTTTCATTAAAAGCTGGAATGGTCTTTTTGAGAAGCAACATGCTGCACATTCAACATGCGCACCGAATACAGAGGCATTTCCAGGGCATGCAACTGACACCTGTGAAGAAGGAAAAATATAATGAGGTCTTTTCCAACAAAAATACAATAAGGTCATTTCCAATCAAAATGATTCTATGATATAGCTATGGACACAGAATAGCTGGATCCTGCACTCTGCTGCCTTTGAAAGGAATGTCCTGCACAAAGGCACAAGATTGATTACACTGTTCTTCTCTGCACAGAGCTCAAGACTTATTTTTCAGTCTAAATTAACAAATATCTACAGTATCAGTGCTCTTAAAGGAAACTAATGAACTGTTCTATATTCATCTTTCTCATTACAGATTTGTTACAGCTTATCACATGAATAATATTCCAGCTCTTCAGAGGAAAAAAAAACCACCTGTGTCAGAGAAAAATACCTTAATTTCTCACATGTACTTAAACATTAAGTTAATTAAATAGTAGGAAGTCATACAAGTCATTTTAAAGCTGCTAACACAAGATGAACTGCTGCCTTTTCTGTGCACAGGATGAATTTTTTAAATTATGTACTCTCTAGCTGCTATCGCAGATAAGGCTTTTGCAACAGTTTTTGAAAGAAATTGATGTAATTTTGCAGCATTATGCATTATTCTGGGAATGAAATAAGGGCAAGATTTCATTCTACATCCATAAAGAGAATTCAGAGCCTAAGGACAGGACAAACTAAAGGGACTTTGCGTCACCTGTTGGCACTCCTGCTTGTGCACTCCTTTGGCTGCTTTGACCTTTAGGCCTTTCCAAATTATGGTAATCTTGAGAGGATGTCCTATGGGCCACGGCACCGTTCAGAGTCTGTACTGCATTATGGATTATAGATGTGTCTAATCACATCAGCCCTGCCTATAAAATCACTGCCCTCTGAAGCTTTTATGCTGGAGGGATCCTGCTGCAGCCACAAAAGGAACTAGGGCATCTACAGCTCTCGGTACCAGTTTGAGATTGCAGGAGTGTCAAAGGGCAAGGATTTAATCCAAAAGAGCCAACAAAAAGGCACTTATAAACACAATGCAGAGTGCTCAGACTCATTCAGTCTGCCACTCAAAGAACAACATGAAGCTACAATTAAAACCTTATAACTCTGCATCAGGGAATACTGTCACATCTGTCACATGCAAATCTGACAACATACATGCAAACTGCATATACACAAGCATAGCCTTTCTGGGCTATATACTCAATGAAATTTATTGCTAATGAGGTAAAAAATAAGAACACTCCCAGAAAATTATATGTCTCCTGAGGTAGGCAGATGTTCAATTCTCATTCTGATTCAATTCTGTCCAGAATTTGGACACCCTGAAATCATCAGGTTTCCAAGTCTGCCAAGCCAAAACTAGTTGTCCCCAGAACCTGGAAGCTGCACTTTCTACAAAACAAGAAAAGACTAAAAATGTGACAGCTAAATGGAGACAGGCATCTAGAACTGGCACACCTGGATGCATTTCACTGTCACTGAGGTTTTTGTTGTAACGCTGGCTGCCATCTGTCCTTTGGAGAGAAATATAAGCAAAACCTTCAAACAACAGCCCTACTCTCCTGGGCCCATGAGAAGCAGTTCTGACAGGAGTAGACTATAAAAATAGCCTTCAGAGGTCTTCCAGGACTGAGGTGGCTCTGGACCTCTCAAGCACCACTGGATTAAAGAGTCCCACTACAAATGAGGCACTGGACTGGGCACTGAACATCTGGCAGTGAATATTAGCTCTGCTTGCACCTCCAGGCAAATAACTTCACTCTCTGCCTATCATACTCTCTCTCCTCTATTTTGAGTGTAAATATGACAGAACATACACAGCTTCTCTCTGTGACACTGCTAACAGTCAAGATACAAAGCCCAGATTTCAGTTAGGGTCTTGAGGCACTCAAGTGACAACAGCATGGCATTTAGAAATCATCCCTTAAGCACAACAATGACAGTTTCTACCCCAGTGAGCCCTTAACAAGGCTTCCATATGCTCAAAAAGTTTACCTGTCCAAAGTTGTTGCCATCCCTGAGTAATTTTAGATTCAAGAACTGTTGTTTATGAATCTTTGCTATCTTAACCAGCTGAAATGCTTGAAATTAAAGAGATTGGTATTAAGGATGCAATTCAGATTAGAAATTGGTCTCAAAGAGTCTGCTCGAAATACTGTTGAATGTTTTCTAAATTAAATAAGTATTTGCAACATCAACTTTTTCCTAGCTAGGGGTCATCTAATCAAACAAAAATTTATTTATTAAAACTTCAAATTCAAGCTTTCCCTGATTATCAAACAATTTCAATTCTCTAGTTAAAGGATAAGCATTCCTTTGCAGGCAACATATAATCACTGTTTTTTGCCCAGTCTGGTATAAATACAGTTAACTAGATTACTCCAGCAGCAACTTATTGAAAGTCAAACAAATTTCTCAAAGACATCAAACAGCATTTTCTAAACAATAAAAAGACCAGAGCTTTCATCTCCAAAAGTCACAAACATCACTGGACAGAGAAATGGGTATTTATGAGAGAGAGAAAGGGGTTTGTTAAGTGCTCAAAAGTTCTTTTGATATAAAAAATGATTGATGATGTTTGACCTTAGCAGTGTGGATACATCAAAAAATTAAAGTGTTTTGAAGAATCCTTTTAAAACCGTAGACCCATGAGAAACCATAAGAAGTTTCAGCCATGAGTCTCTTCTGATTGACATCCAGAAGGTGGATATCCTCATTCAAAGTGACAAGCAGCTACAATATTCCTAATATCTGAATACATTAAGTCAATCTACTTCAAGACATATAAAACTGACCAAGGTGCAAAAGGAAGGAGACTCCAATAAATTTTTCTGAATAACACTTATTTTTGAGAACTTCAAAGCTTTTAGAGCTTGTGACCTCCAGGTTGTTTTGATGCCTAAAAAAATTCACTCCCAAAAAGTCACTGTAAGTTGTTCTCCCTATATAAACAATGCAACTCAATACAGCAAGCAATGTATACCTAAAATATATTCATTTTCATATTAATTCAGATAGTTTAAAAGATCCAGCCAAATCTGTAGGCCATCAAAATAGGATGGGTATTGTTTTTGTAGAGGTAAAAAATTGCTTCAACCTATGAGAGATCAAAATGAAGACTAATCTGTGCTGAAATATGTGGTAGGCTTTCTAAAAACCTGCTAAATCCGGATTGGTCTGTTTATTTTCATGCAGGATGTATCTTTTGGTAAAATGGGAACTGCAATGTTAAATTCCTGCTTGCTGGTTTGAGGTTTTAAAGGAAATATGTCAATTACTCTTTTACTTATTTAGGAAATGCTTCTCTGAATGTACCTGAAAAGGAGCTTAAAAAGCACTATTCTGTTTCATGAATTTGAATAAAGAACAGCACGACGATTTATCCTAGCTACACCCAGTAGTATGAGCCTTCTGTTCACCTGATGCTCAGATTACTCTCTCACCTCCTCATCTTTTTTTCTAGTTTCCCCACTTCTCTGCACTAAGTTTAGCTTCTGCTTAACCCATCTTCAAATGTCCTTTTTCAGTTGGCTCCCTTTTGCTTATAACCTTTTCTTCTTTCTTTTTTACCTTCCCGAGCCAGCAGCACCAGTGCATAAGATCTTTCCACGGCTTGAGAAGCTCAGCTGACTGTAAAACCCAAGAACCTCATGGGAGCTGAAAATGACAATATCAATGCATTTCTATACAGATGGTGTTTTGGACAGCAGGCAATGCAAAATGCTGGGAATAGATTCTAACCCACTGTCTCTCCCTCGGACAAGGTGGAATAATAATCATGGAGCTTGAATCCATCATTAACATTTGCCCTCCACTTTCATCCTTCTTTAAAATCACAATAGTCACAGTTACCATTGAGCATTACTTTTAAACGCAGCTATGAACAGGGCTGTTTTAAGCTAGTATCATTCTTTGAGGCTAACCACTCCACTCTGGGCTCCGTAAGTTTGACAAAGTTCATTTTTCCTAAGCGTTTTCTGGAAGTCATCACTGGGTAAAAATAGTAAAGCGTTATTCTGAGGAGCATTTTTTCCTGCCTGTTAATGTATTTCCTGATAGCTCTGTCTTGTGAAGTTAAACATGCGCTCAGAAAGGAGTCTCTGCTAAAGCAGCTTCCAATAGCTCATCAGTTCGAAGCAGACCTAGTATTAATTTCTTCTGACAAAGTATTGTCTCTGCTTTGAGCAGTCAGGCAGTTTCTTTATCACCTTTAAAGCTCCCTTCCAACCCAAACTATTCCATGATTCTGTTCTATGATTCCATGAAACATCTGTACAGCAAGGCCAAACTGCTCTTGCTGGGTTCATTATTTTGATAGCTGCCCAGGCAAAATTAACTGCTTTATCACCATATTCATTTTGACTGCCCCACAGATTAAAACCAGCAGTAATTACTCCCCATCCCTCCAGCGCTTTCCATGGCAGTGTACTGTTTGTTCCCACACTTTATCTTCGTGAGGTGGTGTTATGCCACTGCTGATGCAAACAGCTGGTCAGTTTTTACAATGGGTGTATTATCATCTGCTGTTACTGCGCAATCTGCAATACATTTGATTGCATTCTCTCCTGCCGTCAGCAGAGATCTACCCATCACACAGCCCACACAAACTTTCAATTAGAAACACTTCTGCAAAAATTAGATGATAAAGCATCATGACATAAGATAGACTAATGGAGCAAGCGACAGTTCTTATAATATGCAAGACCATATCTGAATAATACATTTAGCCAGATGTTATATGGCCAAATTTTCAGGGATCCTTAATACCACTCACAAGTGAAATGTGAATCAGTGTTTTGCAGAGAAGCCATTAGCCAGGCCAAGATCTCACTGTACACTGCAGGATTATAAAATAACTACAGTGTCTACTGAAATAAGTTATAGCTTAATATGTATGGCTACACAACTAACAGAGGAGAGGTAAGTGGGCAACAGGGATCAAAGTAATGACAGGATGCTTCAATACTTGCTAAAGTTAAAGCTTACTAAATTGTTTTTTTTATTTCAAATAAAATAAAATACATTGTTTTGAAGACTCACACGGCAAAGTGCAGAGAGCTCTCTCACCTTGGACACCGGTCCTAGGAGCTGGCTCTGCTTCCCACCTGCAGTCACCACCCTGCACCATCTTAACAGAGGAACGTGGGGAACCAAGCGATGAATTCTGCAGAGACCAGCCTCACCCTGTGGTGCACAGCTCGTCAGAGCAGCCTAAAAGCTTCACTCGAAGTCAAGCCTACCTAACTAGCTAGGTACCTTTTGTGCCATGGCAAGATTTGAATCAGCATTGCCAAGTCTACCCTGGAGCTTCCGTGTTCTTAACACTGGGTGACCAGTTCATATTACAGTGGCTGAGTCAAGGAGTTGAGGACAATTACATCACATAACACCATTCTGTGGATCGGTAACTCGTGCAAGTAGTGAATGAAATAGCACAGCAGGACACTGGCTGACAGCCCCAGTGCAGGACACAGAAAAGGATGCTTTTAGCACAGATTAACTAAAAACACACAAAGGATGAGTTTGGCTGAGCTCCACTGACATGAGCAGAGCTCTATTAAATGAGAATCTGGTTGAATGTAGTGAAGAGTCATTTGCAGCACACAGTTGCAAATTAACAACCCAGAGAGCTACAGAGGCTCCAATAATCCCAGTTCTACACTTTTTTCCATTATTTCCAGTACTGAAATTTCACAGGCAAAGGTCATCAAGAAAACTTTTTGAAAAGTAGCAAATGTCTTTCACATTTTAACATTTCCATGGAAACCTTTAATACGTTGCACAGCACAATATGTTCTTTAAATGCACTAAACTCATTAGAAACTGCACTTTGTCAAGAGAAATGGATAGGTTTGTATTACTGCTGGCAACACACTTAATATAAACAATATCTTGCGCTTTCCTTCAAGTGTGTTTATCCTACGTTTTCCTCTGAAAGAAAATTACCCCACAACATGGAAAAAAGATATCAAATCCCAGCAAGTGGTTTAGGGCTGCCTCATGCAGCAAATTGCCCAGTGCAATCCCTCTGTGCAGACAAGCTGCAGTATGACTCAGACAGCTGATCTCTGACATGGGTCTGGTGGCCTATTTCTTCCTGGCAGTTTGTCCATTTAAAAAAATGGCATTCTTATCAGCAAGGCTGGCCAAGACTTGAGTGGGTGTGGAAACTGAAGCTGCAGTGCTCGTCATTCCAGGTCAAGGTGAGCACACGTCGTGTCACAGACACCTGGAGATGGTCTCCTTGCTCCTGTCTGTGCCGTTCGTGCTGTGTAAATAGAGCTAAACTTCACTTGCCAGAGGGGTTGGTCCAATATATGTCACAACCATTAAGAAAAATTCATTAATATAAATTACAACCACAGCTGCCAAGTACTGGAAAAAGCTTTGCATAGCTGTAACTGGTAATTGTGCAATGGTGTCAAAACTGTATCAGAAACTAGATTATCACACACACCTCAAAAAAGTATCCTGTTCCACCTCATTTTTGTCTTACACAGTGTGAAAAAATTGCAGTTTCCAAAGAAACACGTACTTCTTCCTGATCATCTCTGTTTTGTTTAAACACATATACATTCGGATATACCAAGGATTACCTGTTTGTTCTTATATCATACCCATCAGACACAAGATGCATGCTGCAACATACTGCCCTTGTACTTCCATCTACTGAAAATAAGATAATGTTTGCAACGTAAGAGATCAATAAAGGTTATAACTAGATCTTGAAACCAACTGAATATATTTAAGCTGTCTACTGTTCACCACCAGTAGAAGAACATTTAAAACTGACAGGAGAGATGGCTTTTATAGAGGTCATAATCTTAATGCAACTACTACTTGGGGAGGGGTGTAACTAGCATTGTCGAGTGCTACTTACTTCTTTAAAACCTCATTTTTAGTAATCTAGTGAATATTTCTCTGAGTTCTAGTTAGACAGGTGGGGAAGAAAAAGATAAATTAAGAAGGGGTAAAAAGGATGCCATCATATCAGTAGATCACCACAGAGCTGTCTTCCAGGCACAGGGTGAATCATCAGGACTCTTTCTATCTTGCAAAAAGGCAATGTTTTAAAAATCACTGTCCTTGAGCTTAATTCTGTTCCTATTTAGGTAAAAGGCAAAGCTCCCATTTGCTTCAGGTGGGAGCAGAGCAGGGTCAAAAATGAGAGTTTCTGAAAAACTTTTCCTTAAATGCAAATCCGGCCTCTTTAACGGTGCTCTCTTGCAGTCACCTGCGGATCATAAAGAAACATCAATACTATGTTTGCACCAAGAAACAAAGCTATCATCAGGAACTTTTCCACCTACCAGATCATCACAATGACATCATTCATAGCCTGGGGAATTTACTATCTAAATAAGCAAAAGCAAAAAAGGTAAAGGTTTTCAAGCAAATTGTCCAAAATGGCAGGAGCCTGTGGCAGAACTACCACCGCAGTTTTCTCCAGCCTTGGAGAACCACGCTCAGTTCTGCTGTGCTCTGCACTGATAAAAATATTAACAACAACACTTCACACTTTTTCTAGTGAAAAACCAGGAAATCTCCTTTCAGAAAGGAGTTTTGGCACCAAGGCAGAAAAGTGAGCTGATAAAAGCTTGGGGAACCTGCTCTTCTCTACACAGACACACCCCATAAGCTATAAAGACTTCAAGCTCTGGCAGTCAGGACTATTTATACAAATGACAGCTCTGTATTGGATTCTTCGATGCTCTGTCTCTAGCCCACGCAGGCTCAGTTAGCTCAGTTACACTCCCGAAACTACAGGCATAGATAATACCACACAAGGAAGTAAACAAGAAAAAAATCCACTCAGCTTCTTTGGTGCTAAAAACAAGAGAGGCTCCCAATGAAAAAATGGCAGCAAGAAAGGAAGTTTACAGGGACACAGCTTTTTTCCATCCAAAGTCTTCAAAGAACACAGTTGCAAAAGAGGACAGAGTTTAATCATCAAGTCCAGTACTGCAGCTAAGAACATAAATCTACCGAATTTATTCCCAAGAGACTTTGTGCATTCCCTTCCAACGATGTGCCTGTCCATTCCTTGGATGCTTGTCCCTGTTCAGGATTCTCCTTTCTTAAGCAAGAAATCCAGTGGGCTTGTGTGCTGGCAGACTCTCAGGTTTAGTGTGTTCCCAGATACAGCCATGTTTCTGGCTTGTTTTCCTGCTGCCAACATTCTTGTGCCTCCAAGGGAGCCTTTGTAAACATGATGTTAGAAATGGCTTTTGAGACTGTTTCCCCAGGTAAAAAGTGGCAGATATAAACCCAGTGAGACACTGGTAAAAAAAAACTAAGACAAAACAGGGACTAAAAAAATCTTGCTGCACTGATTAAATTGTCAAGTGAGACAAGAGGAGTCCACTGTAAGACTTTCTCTGTAGCAGTACATTCCTCTGATTTCTCTAGATGAGGTGAATTTTACATTGAAAGAAATACCAGCAGAGAAAGCTGAACACTTACTCTTGATTTTCTGAATCTTACATCTTATGTGTTTAAATGGAACAAGACATGTACATCTATTTCTCTCTCTTATCATGCAGATACAAGACATGTATCTCTATCATAGCAACATAAAGGCCACTAAGTACAAACAATCTGTCTTATGGAATAGTACACTCCTTTGCATTTTCACCTACCAAAGTTTAATCATTGAATGTTCTGATCTCTCTGATAACAAGTTCCCTGTCTCATTTTCATAAAAATAGCCCAATACAATTTTACATGCTGGCATGTGTTTACACACAGAGATTAATTGGTCCAAGGAGGCTCCCTGGAGTTATTCAGTCCTTTCAGACTCTCCATCAGCACTTGGAACACTCACATGTTCAGCTTACAGCTGTATGTAGGAGAGATTAATAAGAAACCCAATGCCTGAAGCTTCATTGAAGTACAGTTGTAGGAGTTAGTTATCTGCTTCTCCAGGTAAAAGAGCAGCTTCAATCAAAAATTACTCCCTCCTACTCTTTATCACTTCAGTCCCTTCCATCCTACCAGCTGATTTTGTTCCTAGAAGAAGTTACCAACTAAGACTGACCACACACGGAAGACGATGCATTTATTGAAACAAAGATGACAAAGAATGTGCATTTTGCCGTACCTCTCTAGAAATAGCCTTCAACAACTCTAAATTTGATGGAGACAGGAAGACCAACAGAAAAATAATACACAAAACATACAGTAGAATGAACCAGAGATCATTGCAGATTGTATTTGATAGTTTTCTGCATCGTGTATTCCAACAGCACAGTACTGCTGCCTGTACGCATGCTCCCAATGGTTCACAACTGCAGTCTACTAAACCAAAAAATGGATATATTATCTACAGCATTGGCTCAGTGACCAGAATTGTGGTCATTTTGAGGATGTTGATGTTCTGTACAATAGTAACTGAATCTTAAGTCACTTCCAAGCAAATCTACTTGACTTCACGACTTCAACATCATTGGTAAGAAGAGCACTCAGTCACACAGTAGTTAAAGGTTTGATTGTGTAAGCCTCTTTCCTGCAAAGTAAAACCTCCAGCAGGAATATGCTGCTGATCAGCACACGGAAGTCTGCAGTACTTCTCCACTCAGCTGAGACTCATCCTGTGGAAATAACTCCTCTGCTGTATGACAGATACTCCATTTCACAGCCTTCGATCACAACCAACGCAGTATCATCTAGGCTTTCTTGCAAAAAACACTCAGTATTTCTAAGCTTTCGAAGAGAAACAATAGGAACTAGCTGCACCTTAGAAGATTCTTTCTTTACAAGCTTCTTTTAAGACCACACTGCAGAAAATTTAGAAGAGCAGCACATGATGGCACAGCACAGATGATCTTAACCAAGATATACATGTTGTGGCAAAACCTATAGAATCAGATGCATAATTCCATATTCTTTGATAACAGAGGGTGTTTTTCTTCCTGCCCATCCTTCTTCCTTCTCTATATTCGGAATTACAGTGAAACATATGTTCTCAGTACCATAACCACACCACCAGATATCTTTAAAGGTTTAACATATAAAAACTCTGAGATACACCAGCTACTCTCAAAATGACTACAGTGAATTATTCCCCAAACAGGACCAGTCCTGTTTTATGGCTTATGAGCAAATATCAGGATGACCTGTTCACCAAAGCACATGAAACCTATTAAAATATGTTCATGGTTTTTCATACCATAATTTTGACCTTTTCATTTTCCAATTATTTCTCTCAGTAACTGAAAAGATTTGTTTTATGATACTCATAATTTAGGGGGCCTTGGCAAGTGTGCACAGCACCTTTCAGCATTGCTGCCAAACAACTTGAGTTAAAGTAATAAATCAAGTCATAACTGTCCTCTGCTGATAAGCAAAATTACTGGCAACACATGCTTTATAGCTTAAGGATACTAGTTATTTGTATAATTTAAGTCCTACAATCACCTGAGAGAAATGCATACAAAATATAATCACGAAGAAGCAGTGACATGTTGCACAAACATGGCTAATAATTTTAACTTCATTGCTGTCGTTCCCATTGTGATTTGGAAGAACTTTGCTAGTTAGCAATTGCAAGCAATGGTATACTTCATTCAAAGAAAAATGAGGTAGAAGAGCAGTGTTATTATTCATCAGGACACAGCCAACTCCTTTCATACAATTTGTTTTCATTTCAGCTGCCTGAACTTTGGAAAAGTAAATACTTTAACAAATTGACACAAGGGCATTGTAGTGTCCTTGACACCTCTGTAAGCCTCATGTTAAGGTCCAATCCTGCACCTGCTTTCTCCCATACAGCTGTATGTACTTCAAGTCACCGGTCCCTTTTTCAGTGTCATATTTTTGTCTGAGAGAACAGCATAAAGGATGGGGGAGAAATGCATCAGCAACTATTTGTATACTACCATGACTGGATGTATTTTATGCGCAGTCAGGATGCAAGGACTGGCATCGATTTGTATGATATCATAAAATACTAAGGCACAAAACAATATGCAATATTGTGCATGTCATTTGCCCTGCTCTGAGGTGAGCCCAGCCAACCTGGAAGGAACTGCTTTAGAAAAGCTTTACAAAAAGAAAAGTATTACTTGTCTTCAATGCCTCACAAGCTTGACTTGCTGCTTTCCTTTGGCTAACCTGTCTCTGTCTTGCTAGGTGTCTCTGGTGAAGAAACAGTTCTTCACCCAACTGGGGCTGGCTCACCTCCTTAAGAGATGCAACACTTCCTCATCAGCTTTGACCACATGGATTTTGTGACTTCTCATGCCAGGAGAAGGATCCACCTAATGCAAATGAGAACAAAGAAATGCCAGACCGTATCTGCCCTGGCAGAGATGAGCCCATGGGCCCGCAGCAAGTAGGAAAGTAGCCTGTCTCTCATCCCATCTCCCATCCCCATCTCACAAGGTACAGGCTGGAGACAGGGAATGGCAGTCTACGCATGTCAGGACCTCAGGACAACCTGAGTTGGCAGTCAGGGAGCAGATGACAGCAGAGCCATAGCTACTGCCCCCTTCCCTGTTTGCCAGTCCAGAGAGCTGCAAGTAGGCATGCAGTGTAGCACAGGGACAGTGCAGTGACCTGCCAGTGAGGGCCAGCAGGTCTCTTCTAGGAGGGATTTTAGTTGAATTCTCCATTCCTACAGCTGACTTATGGTGTTGCTTGGCCTCCTCACATACCTATGTGCCAACCATGGCTCCAAGGAGCCAGTCACATCCTCATCACTTGTCTTCTCTCTCCTTTCATTACAAGGGTACAGTGCCAAGCAGGGAACTCAATGGATGCAGAGAGCTGACCAACCCTCATCAAAGCTGAGAGGGCTGTAACTTCACATCTGGAAAGGTTTACATGTTTTGTTAGAAGATGAATACAGGCATGACCATAAAAGGAGTATTTTTACATCTAAAAAATGTTTCAATAAGGGGTTCAGATTTTTATTTGCCAATTATGGAGACATTTATTTCAATCTCTAAACTCAGAGCAGAGAGATTTTGCAGCAAAAGGCATGCTATTTCAGTGCCAGAAAGTTCATTTTTCTTCTTCCCAGTGGAACATATTTTTCATCCTGACACTTTCTGAATACAGAAATGT
Organism: Leptosomus discolor; assembly: GCF_034619465.1. NCBI lineage: Eukaryota > Metazoa > Chordata > Aves > Leptosomiformes > Leptosomidae > Leptosomus > Leptosomus discolor. The sequence continues at coordinate 12,420,297 of NC_141395.1, read as the reverse complement.
GAAACAGAGAAAGCCTGGAGATCTAATTCCATAGGACTAAAAGAGCCACAGCCTCTCTCCGGTATGTGGCTCTCCAAAGAACTAGGGTACACTTACCTCTCTAACTGCTCAGGAGCTTTCCCCAGTATTTTGCCACCACAGAAAACCAATCATTGTAATGAATTCATTTCTATGTGTCCCAGCCATGCTAGGCAGGCCGTTAGCATGTTGACTGACACATTTTGAGTCAGTTTGGAGTCAGCCAGGGCAGCTGACCTGAGTGAGCTACAGGGGTAGCCCATCCCATCATGGCATGGTCATTATAAAGGGGGAAGGTTTGCTGAGGAAGGGGAGCTCCTGTGGGATTCCTGCTGGTGTTCCTTCTGCTCTTCCTCTGGCTTCTCCCTGCTCCTGAGGACTGCTCTCCTGTCGATTGTGACCACTACATATTCATTTGGCTGAGCATAAGTTTATACACCTTTGTTGGTATTAATGCTATTTCATTAAATTTTGTTTTTGCCTCAACCCATAGGTCTCCTCTACTTTTCCTGATTCCCCTTCCTGGCTGGTGAGGGGTCATTGGGTGACAGAGCAACTGTTATAGTTTAGCTCTGGATATTGGCTAAACATAGACACTAAGCAACTATTTTAACTGGAGAGAGTAAAAGCACTATGGACAGGAAGGGAAAGATTAACTTATTCATAGAAAGACTTGGTTCTGGGAAAAACAAGTGCTGAAACAGTAGAAGCCATGCAGTCTAACAACACAGGATAGATCTGGAATCTCAAACATAACCTTGATTTGCTGCAGGGCTTCATTTGTCCATGCCTCTGTCTTCCCCTCACCCATAAAACCAGGATTAAATCTTTCTTTGCAGAATTGTTAAAAACGCATTGCCATTTACCATCTGCTCAACATCCTACTTACCTAGTTTTGACGTGAAATACCTTTCTCCCACTTCTCAGAATAAGCAGCAGAGTTTCAAGAATTGTCAAAGATTCTGCCTCTCCCTGAACATTACCATCTTTAAAAATTACATTGGCACTTTAGGAAATTAATTCAAATTAGCTGGCCTGCCAGGTTGCTTGCAATGGAATATAAACTTAGTTTAGGTGAAAGAGGTATCAGGGAGGGAGGTGATATTTTGATTTAAAAATGCATCTCCAATGAAATAAGGGCAAAAAAGCAGTAAAGCTACACATTTGTCTGGGACTTTTTTGTTAACTCTGACAATTTTGTTGACTCGGAACTCTGATTTCTGACATCACCTTGTTACAAAAGAAGCATTTTCAGCCACATGTTATTTTCCTACAGGGATTTGACTCATTCTTCCAAACTTTAATTTAGAATCAATTGTTTGCTGTGTTATTTTCACACATAAAAGGCAGCACTGGCTCTTATTACCCCTCAGAGATTTTTAAAAGCCTAGAATATAGTTGTGGAATAAGTAGCTCCTTTATTTAGGGAGAGGAGGAGGAGAAGTACAAAAACACCTCCAATTGCTCAAATCACTTAGTTAGCCAAACATCCCTAATGCCTTTCTTTTTATTTCAAAGAGCAATTCTCTAAGCCACGAGGGGTTGTAAGTTCACGCAACTCAAAGGCTAATAAAACCATTTGACTGTCATTTCTGAGTAGGCGGAAGCTCTCTTCTGAATCCATTTGGAAATTAAGTCACCCACACATTTCCATACTTGATAAAGACCATAGGGCAAATGACCACCTGCCAGCAGCGAGCAGGGAAAGAAGGGGAGAAATAGAAAAGGAAAAAAACCCCAAACCTAATACAAGGTCTTCCAAGCTGTATAATTGTGACAACATGCTAGAAACGAACATTAAACTGCTTTTTATTCCTCAATAAGCCTACTGAGCTGTGGACAAGTAGGTTTTTCATAAGGATTTTTCTCCACCTCTCAAATAGGGCTCATGACTACACACAGGCTTACCATAAAACGGTTCCACAAATTCAGTAAGATCAGTATTGTGCCTTTTAAGAGCCGCTCCAAGCAAGTTTTTGATCATGAACCTTGCATGAAAAGGATATGAAGATTACACTGCTTAGCAAATCAAGCATCTTCTCCAAGTTGCAATAGTTCACATTGATCAACTTTTTATCATGATGAGAAACATGCACTGTCTGGAAACGCAGTCAGCTGAAGCAACAGCATGACACCCATTTGTATGTTGAAATGACAAGGCAGGTGACATCTTCAACAAGTGGCATGCAGAAGATGCAATGAAACAAAAAAAAAAAACCCCAAAACCCACAAACACCACCACAAAAATGCGTTCGAACCTTCCTGGAAATGTAGTATTCCCACTCTGCGCTGAGGATCTCAACCCTGACAAAGCGTCCTGTGTGCATCAATGCAGTGAACTGTAAATTTGGGCTTAATCTAGGTACTGTGTTTGGCCCAGTGGTCCCTGCCTGCCTTGGCATCCTGGAAGGACTGTCCTGGCATGTCTTTTACTAGAAGCCCCCATCCTATTCTAAAGCCCAGTCTACACTAAAAAAAAAAAGACTAAAAATCTGAAATGGTTTCAAGGAAAAATTACTAGAATGATCTGATCTTGAGAACAGATCATAAGGAGCTCATTATGCAGCTTAACAAAAGCAAGATGGGGTGGCAATTATTCATATGGAGAAAAGAGAACTGATGCCACAGAGCTCTTAGTCATACAGATAAAGACAGAGCATGATCAGAATGTTTTCTATTGAAACATCCCAATGATCAGAATTGGAGAAACAAGATATTCAAGCTGAAAACAAAAGGCACCTTTTTACCACACAGGTAGTTCCTTATTGTGATGGCTTACAGAGGACAACAGTAATTAAGTATCATTTATGATCCGCTTCAATCAAAACTGAAAATTTTTGATGAAGATCCTTTAATTCATCAGTACACATCCCAGCTTAAAGCAAGAATTAGTTGGTAGAGTCACACAACATGTCACATACAAGTTAAAACTGTAAGTCTGAACATAACCATGACAAACAATGAATTAATCTTGGTAGGGCTTTCCCTGCTGGGATTATGCAGCAAATCAATACAAGTTACTTTGCACAGATATGCAAACAAGCTGTTATCATCCTCAGGCACACTCCCTTCACTCTGTAAGAGGTGGCTGCTAAGCAAAGCTGGATGCTGGCACATGCAGGGAAACAGGCCCATACTGCCTTTAGGTGAGGTGGTGGAACCGCACACATGGTTCCTCTTGCACAGAGCTCTTACTGCTCCTCCACTGCAATCCCCAGAGCAACTCACAGTTCTCTTTTCCTGCAGTGGTATTTGATCAACACAAAGTGATATAGGTTTCTAGACATTCTCCATTTCATAGATTAAAAACCTTTTTTATTCTTTTCCACAGTCACTCACTAAGGATGGCCACAGCACCAAGCAGAAGGTCGAAAGGAGAGGTCTTATATTTTTGAAGATGAAGACTATGACCTCTATACTATCAAAATCCTGTGGTCAGAACAACATCTAAAATTTATACCAGGATGTAAAATAACAAATGACAATTTTGTATGAACAGAAAGCCCAGATTTGAAGACTTTGGGCTTCAGAACAAGGTTGGGATTTTGCTGATGATGTACAGATAATTTCTTATAGTAAGAGGGTATAACAGAACTAGGGCAACCTAGCTTGCTCAAGAAGTAATGACAAAAAATGTAGCATCACTAAAGATGCTAATTTCTAAATACTGGGTACAGTGAGACCTTATTGAAGCCTTTCAATACTTAAAGGGGGCTTACAAGAAAGATGAGGGCAATCTTTTCAGCAGGGCCTGCTGCAATAGGACAAAGAATAATGGTTTTAAACTAAAAGAGGGCAGATTTAGGCTAAATAGAAGGGAGAAATTTATGATGAGGGTGGTGAAACACTGGCACAGGCTGCCCAGAGAGGTGATAGAAGCCCCATCCCTGGAAATATACAAGGAGAGGCTGGATGGGGCTCTGAGCAACCTGATCTGGCTAAAGATGTTCCTGCTCACTGCAGGGGGTTGGACTAGATGGTCTTTAAAAGGTCCCTTCCAACCCAATCTATTCTATGATTCTATGATAAACTGTACATATCCATGCTATAAGCTAAACATGCCAGTGAGGAGCATATTCCTTTATTAGCACTCGTTTAGAATATGCTACACTGAAGTGACTTTGCTGCTGGCAAACAATGCACTACTCTTAAGTCTTCTGCAATAAAAGCTTTATACCACATTGTTATTAATTTATCTTATAAATGTTATTATCTTCAGGATGCTCTTCTTAACTCCTTTGAAATTGCAAAAGCTGGCTGAAAGCCAGCCATAGTGACACTGAAATTAAAAGATCCCTGAAAGCTGAAACAGAGATTGATATTCATAAAAAACTGAAGCAAAATGTCAGTGTATTTTAGATGTTGACATTTTAAGTAAACCATGACCTTCTCTCTGAAAACTTCCATGTAATTGTTATATAGAACAGGTTCCCCATTAAAACTTCAAGAGACATAGTAATTTAAAACTCCAGAGAAAAAACATCCAGCTCATTCAGCACAAGAACATTGCCTCTGAAAATTTCTCATTCTTAAATAATGTCATTTAGTGGGTGTGTGTCCCCCTCACTAGACTACACACTGTTTTTTTTAGGGATATGCTGGTAACAGCCAAAAAATGCAGAGCCATAGAGGAAATAAATGCCTTCATGTGAACTAGGAGAGGACAGTAGTTATGAAGAAGTGGATAGGCAGTCAACAAGGTGTTACAAAGACTGTATTACATGTAGGTCTTAATGTACGGCTGTTCTCTAGGCATTACCCAGATGAGGGCACGCAACTTGGTAACATGTAGCAGAGCTCACCACTAAACAAGCGGAGAGAAACAGCGAGTCGCCTTTCTTTCTCTTGCTGCTGTTCTGTTACAAAAACAACACAGAAGTCACAGGATCTCTCCAAGCCCCAGCTTCTTGCCAACATAAGTTAGAGAAAAAGCATCTCAAGAATGTTTTTTTTCTTTTGTGGGACAGATTCACACTTGTACCAGCAATGCAAGGCTGAGCAACTTACACAGCTTGTTAAGCACATGCAGGCAGTTACGTGTGCTTGGGTGAAACACTAGTTCTTTCACTCTTATTTCAGGATATCTCTGCTGAGTTAATGGTGAAGCACACGGGAGAAGAATACAACTTGGAGGACAGACAAAAAATGAGACGGAGTTTTGTTAGGGAGCTCACCAGGGAGGCCAAAGGGAGAAATCCATCTGTCCTCCTCTTACAACTAACAGCAGATCATCACCATATGACTCATCTGAAACACTGTGATTCTCCATCAGCAGAGATCAGCACAGTCTTACAAAATAGGGGAAGCAGTGGATAAGGCTGTGCAAGGCCAGGGGTGTCCCAGCAGACAGAATAAGGAAGGCTGTTCAGGTTATGCAGAATCTGGTCTCGCATTCACTGCTGTGAAGGGATGACTTTAAAATGCGAAGCTCAGGAACTTCATCTGTCTTCAGCTCAGTAACAGAATGATGTCTCACCCCAATTAACACTTTGTGGGATTGAGAAAGTTTGCCCGTCTTTGATAAAATTATCCAACGGGGGATGGGGAGGAGATAAATCACCAGAAACAAAGCACTTAACCAATTGTCATTGATGTTCTGAGTGCTTTCCTTCACCTTCCTTCTCTTGACGGAAAAGGTAAAATTAAGGGTGTGTTTTAGCAACAGCACAACAGGCTATGAAGAATCTCCTTACTAAGCCACCCCAATGCATACCAGACTTTTGCTAGCCTCATTCTGATATCCCAATTTTGTCTTTGAAAATCATGCTCCTATTACCAAGGCTTACGTTCTTACAGAGGATATTTAATCCTGTCACAGCCAGGGCACCCCAAGGCAGCTGTATGGGTCACATAACCAACACATAATGAAACTGTGGTCAGGATGGAAAAACAGCTGAAAATGGATTTGATCAATGTGGACTGGGAGTGAGAATGAAGTAACTGTCAGCAGAGATCAAAATAGAGCTAAGAGGAGAACTGGGGTTTCATGAACTGAAAGAAGATGCTGCTTTCTCCTTACCAGTCTGGAAGGGAGGACACTTTAAGGCTGTCTATGAGCCACCCTAGGATGGGCTTAGATCTGTACGATTTTTCAGGCATCACAGTGATGACAGTGAAACAAACACAAGGAAGGAAGGCTAAAGAAATAAAGTTGGGTTGTAGTAAATATAAACAGCATCTTTAGTTAAAGCCCCCAACTATACTGTATTTGCTAGACACTAAACACTGGCTTACAGGTCTACTCACACCAGCATCCCAGTGAGCTATCAATGCTGTTAAAAGGGAAACTCTACCAGCCACTAACTGAAACCAGTTTTTTCTTCACAAAGTCTTAGGTTTACAGAGCATTTTAGGCCTGAAGCACAAAACAGTGAAAACATGTCTCCAAGTACTTATACTTCAGTAGATAGAGACTAGAGGAAAAAGCTGGAGAAAATATCCCACACCTTCACTGTGAGGTTTGCTTTTTCAGGCAAATGCCTCACGCTTGAAGGCAGTGAGGTTGGCTGAAAACCTCAAGATCACAGGAATTATTTAAAATACCAAAAGAGGGGAGGGGGAGAAACAGGCCAAAAACATCACTTGGAGGCTATGCATCATGGAAATGAGACTGTAAAGCCCAGGAGCATAACTAGGATTGCTTCTGCTTTGAAAAGTTGTTCAGCTGTATTTCTCATTTCCAAATAAAAATGTCATAACAAGAATTAGACATTGTCAACAGTAAGAACAACCAAAGGAGGATTTATTTTTTTTGTTTGTTTGAATGAGACAGAGACAGCATAACAGATGCAGGAGGCCCTTCTGATACTGAAGCCTTGGGGTTAACTGGCTTCCACTCTAGTGACCAACAGGAGATCCTCACCTTATAGATTACTGCATATAAATACAATCCTAATGTGAGGCACAGCTGCAAACACAGATATTGCTGCCTATCGATATTAAACATGTAATTCCCCAAGTACTGGAATTAAGGAAGTGGTTTCCTGTGAATCTGCACCTCGGGCTCAGCGATGTCTCACAGCACAAGCTTGAGCAAAGTTCTTCCCACCGTGTTGCAGGGCTCTGCCCCGGGCAGATTCACTAGAGACCCTAGGAAGAAGCTCATCTGTAGTAACGCAGTTACCCTTGAGACTTCTACCAGCCTGTCAAATTTGGCTGTGATTGGCCAATGGGTTAAAAAAAGGAGGGGAAAAGAAGGAAGAAAAAAAACATGTAGAACCAGCTTCATCTTCTATGCTTGTTTCCTATGGAAACAAGGCTAAACCCAACACATTACCAAATGAACGCTCAGTTTAGTGCCAGGTCTGTTTCAGAGCATAAGATGACAGAGAAAGCTCAAGTGGCAGAAAGTATTTGTCCTTCACTGTCTCAAGCAAGAATCTCTGTAATAATTGCATTGATCCCTTTTTCATGTTGTATTGCATTACGGCAATGCAACAGGGAGGGGAGAAAGGAGAGAGAGCAGATGTCACTAGATTTTGAATACACCGTCAGCACAGAGATATCCCAACACTTAAGTGCTGCTAAAGAGCCAGACAAATTAACTATGTCTAACTGGATGGTCTAGATTTTTTTTTTTATTATCACATCTCCTGCACAGAAGTCATACAGCTTGCTCCTCACTGATGTGGTTGCCACATATAAACAACGCATAGTACACAAAAGCAGAGGGTAGAAAGAAAATATACAGAGATCTGTGTATTTAAGCTTGCCAAGTGTTGCCATTTGCCTACACGTACCGTTCTCAGAAGAATCAGGACAAGCTCGAAATGCCTTTGCATTTCCAAGCATCCACTCTCTTCTCTGCAGAGTGAATCCTCTTTTAATGTCACGATGAACCAGCATCATTTTAAGGCAGCTGGACACATTCTAACCCAGAAGAAAGGAATTACTTTCCAAGCCCCTCCTAAGTCACTTTCTCTCAGTGCCATGTAAAGCTCCAAATCACCCAATACATATAATTTACTTTTAGGGAGGCAGCTTTGCAGAATAGCTTAATTTCTGTTCTTCAGCACCCACAAGAAGCTATCTAAATTACTCACATGCAGAAAGATAGTAACTTCACAAGGCAGATAACTAAGCTAAGCACCAAAGGCTCAATCACCTTCTACATGAGCTAAAAGGAAAGTCTGTTAGGTGAAATCAATAGCAGAAGACAGAAGGTATTTAAAAGACCCTTAGTCTACTACTAGTCAAGTTACTTACCAGCTTAGCAACTGCTTTTCCAGATCTACCACTTATCTGCTTATCTGTTCAGGATAGAGACCACTATCTACTGCCTATTTCCCTGGGGCCCAACAAAAGGCAGCTTTGCTGGTGGCTTCTTTACATTGCCAGAGAGCAGATTCTAGGATCTGCCAACAGACAGATTAAAAACACCTTCAAGCTTGCATGGAATTGCTTTCTTGCAAAAGAAATCTTGTCTAAGAACAATAGCCTTTCAGTGCTCTAACAGGGTTGCAAAATCCTCTGAAAGAGGAACTTGCAGTATTGGCCCCCAACACACAGCTCCCAGCCCACAAAAAGAAAGGCTGCTCTTTTGCACTGCTAGGAGGGAAATGATGACCTTCATTCAGCCAGCTACTAGGCAATGCCACATCATCCTTCTATCTTCCAAGCTTCACCAAACACTATTGAGTTGCAAGTGTAACATTTTCCACTGCAAAACACCAATGCCTCCCTACAGTCAAGCCTGTCATCACATACCCAGAGGTACTCCTACCTCTTTATTAAGGACTCCACGGGCAGGAGACGACCTATGTTCCAGTTGTTGGTCAAAACAAACATTTCTTGTTTCTTTTTCATAATTTCAGATTCCTTCTCATTAGAGATTATGCCGTACTCCAGAGACAGATGTATTCTACCTACCCATCAATCAATAGTTATCCAAGATATTGTCTCAGTATTCCCCTTGGAAAGTTAAAGGACACCACTCTGACACACAAGCACTGCCATTTAACTATGCAGGGCCTTATTTTCCAATAGAAATAGAAAGTCACATATTTGCCCAACTCTCCCTAAAGATTAAGCTTTTTCTCAGCCAGCCACATTGTCAAAAGGCACAGATATTTGGCTATTCCTCATTTATTCTAGAATTTTACCAAGGAACTGTGTAGCTTTTTTTAGTCAGCAAGTTTTCACCTCATCAGACAAAACAAAGACCTGCGCAAACCTCATTTCTTTGTCGAGCAAAACACAGTTTTTAAGAGCAATCCACCAACTCATCTGGTAATAAAGAAGTCACCTGTAAGCCAAGGCCAATCTCTTCATTGCACGCACCAAGAACTGATAACTCAGAGTAAGGATAGTCTAGGAGAGGAGTAGGACAAATGTCCACTTAAAACATCTCAATGTACAAGTTAAGCAAGTGTTGATTCTAAAGTGCATTTATCATAACAAAAGTAACCTCCTTTTCCCCAGGGTCATTTTGAGACAAACAACAGGTCCCTAGCTGAAGCCCATTCTGAAACATGAAGCCTGAGCTTCCCTGTCATCTAACAGGAAGGTGTCTTCTTTCTGTGGTGACAGTTACTCACCAGTTCACACCACCCACACCACTGCTAGAAAGGACTCTCAGCTCTGCGAAGGAGCAGGTTTTCCCCCAAGCATGGATGCAAACAAGCCAAGGCACTAAAACATTTGGAGGGAGAGAACTGACAGAATCTCCATTCAGGCTGCATACTGCCAGTCCGCTCTGGAGTGCTCAGAGCCCACCTGCTCTTGCTTACGTGCAAACTCATACCTGGAAGCCCAAACTTCCCCAAATGCCATGTCAGCCTCTGCCACTTCTGATCTTCCCTACCTAATGTTGAGCATTAGGTTATTTCAGACCACTTCCCATTCCCTCAGGACTCTCTCATTACAAAGCAGTGAAGTCAAATAAATAATCAGTAGCTGGGATTTCCTTTATCTGTCCTCTTTGACATTATAGGAGGCCAGTGTGTTTGATAAGCCCTTAGCCTCGACTAAGGCAACTCAGAGAGCAGAACCAGATGTTCAGGCTCCTGGCACAGTTAGTTAGGGGAATCCAGTATCTCAGGAAGGTGGCACTGCAGACGCTTATGCCATAACAGGGATTCACCTACATCCCACTAACAGGTGTGTTGGATATGAATGTCTCTAAGTCCCCATTTCTCCCCAGCATACAGGTATTGGAATGAGGGCTGAGCACTGGATGTCTTCATGTAGCTAGACATAGAACATGAGGCTCTTGCCAAAGAGATGCTTGACTGAGCAGGGTTCACCCTCAAGATTTTTTCGGCACGTGTGTCAAGTGAAGAGGAGGTCATGCTGTCCCTGCTCAGCTTTAATTAACAGCTTAAAGTATTCAGCCAGGAAAATGAAAGATGCCCTAGTCAGTTAAAGAACATTTAAATTTATTGTACCCACCTCCCTGCACTATCAGGCTGATCTGGACAAAGGCACTCCCCAAGTAGAGCTGGAAAGCAGACACCACGGGAGCAGAAGGTGAACACAACACCACAGCCCCCTGGTTAAAACACTCTCATGGAAGCAGGAATGCTAGGTGCGAGGTCTCATTCCTAGAAACATGAAATATCTGAAGTGCCTGGAACTGCATCTAGGTTCACCTAGTTCTCCTCTCCAGGGATGTGGCTATTGCAATAGCACAGGCTGTTGAAAAATCAGGACTGAAGCATGCAATTCTGATGAATGATGGCAATAAACTAGGATGTGATGAGTCTTCATCTTTTAAAGGCAGCTCTCTCCACTCTTCTGTAGTGCTATGGATCTTTACATTACTTTAATGAGAAGCCAAGACAAAAAACAACCCAAAAGCATTACTGAATACTATTTTCTCCTCTCTCCCCTGCTGCAATTTATATGTCTCATCATTTTTCCAGTGCAAATCTTCTTATTCGATAATCTCTCTAAAACCTTAGAAACCAGAGTCAACTCAATGTTGAATTTTGACAAGCTTTAGAGAGAAGGAGTTATGCTTAACAAGTGATCCAAAATGGTTGTCTCAAATATTCTGATTTTGAAAAGATATGGTCTGTAAAAAAACCCCTAGATTTTCTTTATACTTTTTAGCACGTCTGTCTTACCTCAGAGACAGCTGCTCCCCTGTTAGTAGTAGCAGAAGCAAAGGGACAAATAAGGCTTGGTGTAAGCCTTATGACTGATGATTTGCACCACATCTTGCCACAGTTGCCCAGTGAAACGAAATCTCTGACACCAAGTGTGTCATTGCTCTGAGACTGGCACTTGTGCATAAGGAGGCAGCATGACTGAGAGACTAAGAAAGCATAAAATCGCCTAGAACATCCGGTAGAGCATCAGCAGTGCTCTGTGGCTGTTCAGCATGGAGGAAGCATCTCAGTTGTGTTGTCCTGGTTGAGATACACAGGGAAGCTTATGAAATGCCATTTTCACTGAGCATTAAGTTACCAAAAGCCAAACGGACAAATCCCAGAATTCACACGTAAGTAAAATGGATATATTTTACTAATGTATGTGCACGAAGGAAGGAAACTGTGAAGAATATTGTGACTTCACCAATTGATAAGCTACACACGCAGTGTGCCTTTCGATGGACTGCTGGGAGTCATCAAGGCATAAGAACTGCAGGCAGACTGATAAGAGCATCAAAGGAGGCTCTTACCGTTTGCATTAATGTAACTGGCTGTAGCACAGGGATGTGGACAGAAGATAATGATGGCAGTAGTTTGTTATATTCACTCATTGTTCTTCCTTCTCCTCCCACAATTAGAGCAACTATACATATAATGCAATGCAAAATTATATCAACTGAATTTAGTCTACTAGCCCCAGCAGACAGTTTCTGTTTAGTATGTTGTCTTTCAACATGAAGCACAATGCAATATCAGAGGCTTAAGATAGATAGCGATAAACAGCATGGGCTCATTACAAAGATTCATTACCGATTAGGCCATCAGCATTGAGCTCTGTTTTTTCCAAAATGAAACATTTGTTTTATAGCAAGGGAAGCATAACTATTTCTGTGGCAGAGTCCTGTTGAAATATCCTGTTTGTAAACAGGGCCAGAACACGTCAGATCTGTTTAAACCCAGGACTGGATAAAGTCACTCAGGTTTTGCTGGAAGGACACATTCTCCTGTTATCTGGGACAGCTCCTGCGTTCTGTCAAGATGCAGGAGTGATGACAAAGTGGCTTGGCAACCATCTTGTCAGAAGCAACAACAATGAGGAAAGAATAGCACAGCTTAGAAACAAGAGAACAAACACACACCGTTTCCACCACTGTGACCTTTTCCTCACAAAGGGAGAGAAAGTGCTGTTATCAGGAAGATATCAGAAGGGACCTTGGAAAAAGAGCACTGCTTAGCCAGCTGGTGGAGATTATTCTGTCCTCATTTGAAGTGTTCAGTGGAACTCTTAATTCTGAGAGTACAGCAAGGAATTCCTAAAAAAAGCATAATAACTGATAATCCACAAAAGAATGAGGAAGGTTCTTCAGCTGAAGTCCTGCATTACAAACCTAATTCTGCAATTTTAAACAAAGTGAGTGCAAAATACACTGACACTTTGGTCCGCAACAGAGCAAAGCATCAAACCCTATATATAGTTGGGTGCTTTATAACTTGAAGACTACCACCAATTCTCCGTATGAGTGACAGACACGTCCTTCATCTGCTTATACAACAAGAGTCATTATATAGGCAGTTTGGTGAAGCTACCATCAAAGTCAAAAACAAATGGAAAAAGCTGGGTGCAGTTAAGGATTACAATATTCATCACTTATGCTTTCACTGACCTTGCAGCAAGGACTAGAGCTGGTTCCTTATCTGGATTTCAAAGGAAAGTGTAAGTACCCATGCATGTAAGAGCCATCTCACCATACCACTGCACGGGAAAAGGGCCTCTGTCCATGGCGGCAGCTCAGAAGTTCCATGTACTGCATTCCTCAACCTTACAAAATGACAGATTATTAGGAAATAAAATCCAACCACACACTGAAATTAAGAAAGCCAAAGAAATGACCTGCCCTAATTAAATGTTATGATCAGATCTATTTCAAAAGTGAAGGTTGTTTTTTTTTCCAGCTTGCCTAACTCATGCATTCTTCAACAGCCTCTGTTTTGCAAGTCAAAATGCCTTGGATAAGATTTAGTCAGAAGCAGTACTATTTAGCAAGGTGCTATTTACCAGTTATTCTTGCCCTGATAAGCAAGAGGATATATGTCCTCAATGAGGTGTTTTCACTTACCTTGTATCACCCTTCACATTACTTAATTCTGGATGCAAGATAGGGAGAAATAATGAACTTCCCAGTAACTGAACCCTCAAAAGCAAAGCACATCTGTGCCTTAAAGACAGGAGTCTCACTGACCCCATCTAAAGAAACTCAACCCTGGCAATGAGTTATCAATCCAGAAATATCCCTTTCCACCAGGTGGGATTTACACTCCAGCTTGAAAACCAGTTCCTGCTAAAGGAACAAAGTTTCCATTTCAGAAAGGTTTTATACAGAGCTGAACCTTAATGATCACCACTCAAACATGAAGACTCAATTCTTTCTTCTATCAAAGCTCTTCAAGGAATCCCTATAAGAAGGTCCTGGTTCCCTACAAACAAAACCTAAATGCAAGGGGGAATTCAGCATCCTGAAAGAAGAAGCATTTGTTGACTAAATTAATTTCCAAAGTAAAATTCTAGAGGGAAACTTTGTCCATGTGTGAAAGATCTAAATGCCTTGGTGATGGTAGTGGGAAACCCAGGTTCATCCTCTATTAAAGCCTTGCTGCTTGTCTAGCAGAGTCACCTTGCACTCTCTCTTGAGTAGCCTGAATCCTTCTGAAAAAAAAGAGTCTTGGTGATTTGAGGTGAAGAAACAGACATTCAGGAAAACATGTTAGAGTAAATACCTAAAAGCTCTAGCTTAACTGGTGTGGCTAGAACTCAGGGATGCTTTATCCAGAATCCACTAACAGAACGTATTTTAGAAATCTTAATAAGGGAAGCTAGCAACCACTAATAGCTGCAATACACAACTGAACCCAGAAATGATGGACTATTTCCAGCTCTGACACTGACTGGAATAATGAAAAAGTCTGAATATCAAGGCAGCACCATTAAGACAGCATCGGTATGAGTTACCCATTTTTGCTGCTTTAATACATAGGAAAGATGTCTTTGTAGATTAATAGGAACAATCCTAGCTTGTCTTTCTGCTTGTCCCCAGAAAGCGGCATCTCTTTCTCCCTACTTCATAAACAGAGCTTAAATTTTGCAATATGCATCCTCTCAGTTTGTATTATCAAGCACGTGCATGAATACATCACGCCCAGGATTAAAAAAGAATGACATATTTCAGCCCCCACAAATAGCTGGTTTTGTTCAAATGAAACATACCCTAAATTCCCGATTTAAATAACTAGGGAAGCAACACAGAAAAATTTTGGGGAAATAGAGAAGAAAACAAATTTCCCTATCTCACTCAGTCACCATCTTCATATGCAAAAATAATTCAGTTTGATTTAATCTCACCTCTGGTTCAGTCACCATCCTAGTAAGTTCTTCCCCACGCTTCACCAATGCTTTACTGTCTCCCTCTATACCAATGCTTTACTGTCTCCCTCTATCACTTAAAGTCACAGTCCACAGCTTTTAGGACCTCAGTATGAGCAATTTAGTTCCATTATTGCCATCAGTCTTCACTGTGAATTGTTATCTGCTAAAAAGTTGTCTAAACCCACAAGCAGCCATCTGAGGAAAAGAAACTTTCAGCTGCAGCAAATCTGGTCTGAACAACTAGAGATGGCAAAGTTGAACACTTATTTCTTTCTAGGTAATTGCAACACATTCAATCACCTAAAATTGCATGACGAAAGGCAAGCCATCCTAATGCTGGCTCCTTCCCTCTTTTGCATAGATCACCCCAGTCTTTCTCTGGGAGAAGGGAAGGCAGCTTGCTATTATGGTGGACAAGCAAAATAACTTGTAAACGTTCCTTGGGTCGGCCAACAGGGAAGAAGAAGAGACATTGCACACCGTGTCCTTCTGCCCACATGTAGCAGTGCCTATTCCAGAGGTAAAACCTGGCAAACCAAATCATTCAGGTCAAGCAGGAAATCTTCATGGGTTTTGGGACAGAGACCTTCAGCACAGAAAACCTAACAGAGTTTTGCTTCAAGATGCGACCTGCAGCAGAGTTTGACCTCAGTGAACATAGAGCCGAAGTTCTCAGCTTTGTTAGCAACTGCTGGATGTCCCTAGGCTAGACAGTCATGTTAAGCTCAGTGATGGTAAACCTAACAGAAGCAGCAAAGGTACATTCCTTCAGGTTTAACTGCTACCAGCTGTAGACTACTTCTGCCAAGCTGAAACATTTTATACTGCCACTCAGTATTGATTAGCAATATCCTAATTAAATGTATTACAGATGTTTCCAATATAATCCATTTTCAAGGTGCAGACAAAGCTATAGGAGAAAAGGAATACCACTTTCCCCTTCTACACAAAGAAAAAATATGCACAATTTTAACACAACAGCACAGCATTGTACCTTAAGGACTCAGAGAAATAACTTCATATTACCTACAGCAGCTTGTCATCAAATTTTCATAGTCAGGACAAAAAAAAACCAACAGAGGCAAGCACTGGGGGCACAAGTGATCCACACAGAAATCACAGAATCATAGAATGGTTTGGGTTGGAAGGGTCCTTAACGGTCACTTAGTTCCAACCCCCCTGCCATAGGCAGGGACACCTCCCACCAGACCAGCTTGCTCCAAGCCCCATCCAGCCTGGCCCTGAACACTGCCAGGGAGGGGGCAGCCACAGCTTCTCTGGGCAACCTGTGCCAGTGTCTCACCACCCTCACAGTGAAGAGTTTCTTCCTTATATCTAATCTAAATTTACCCTCTTTCAGTTTAAAAACATGACCCCTCATCCTATCACTACACTCCCTGATAAACAGTCCCTCCCCATCTTTCCTGTAGGATATCCCTCCAATATCTTCATAGCAACTTCTTCAAAGGTCATTTTATCACTAAAAGATAGACATTATCAACAGACAAAATCTCTAGGGACACCACTCCGAGCTAACAGCAAGACTGGGAGCCTACTCACAATTTACTCTCTGCACTGGGCATCATATGAGACTCAAAGAAAGCAGTCTACATATAGTTTTTAACACAGGAGTTGGGCTACTCCCTACCCACTGAATTTTAACCCCTAAATTCAAGAGAAACAACCAAAGCAAGATTAAAACCATTGAAAAACACAACTACTGCCGAAGCGTTCTTCATTGATGGTAGCACATGGGCGTCCAGTTAAAAGCAACTAAAAGCACAGATCAGGGTCACAGATGGAGTTTGTACTTCCTAGTCTATTCTTCTGTATGGCTGAAGAGGAGCACTGCCAGGTACTAAACATGTTTCAGACACTGGTTTTATGCAAATCCTCTGGAGCCAGGAAACCACCTGCTGGGAGCTTGGTCACACTCACAGAACTGTTCCAGTTTCTGGTTCTCAGGTACCAGCCCTGCAAACACCAAAAGGGGAGCCTCAGTACACACCAGCTCTCTATAGAAATTAATCAGCAGTTCTATGAACAGGGGAAGTAAACATGGTTTCCTACAGAATTACAGTTTGGTTCTCTGAGATTTAATGAAGTTGTTGATTCAAGCTTTTTTTGCAGTTGGGATATTTAGAACACCTCTCTCTTCTCTAAGGATTCTTCAAAAATGGCAGAGGTCAATCTTTCAGTGTTAACATCTGTCTGAATGGGCACTAATGCATAGGGTGTCTTGTCCTCCACCTGCCTAAGTTCATGAGACTTTATCTGAAATTGCTACTGAATCTTTGTCATATTTGGTTGAAAATAATCAACAGATTTGAAAGTTATGGTGGGGAAGGAGGGAAGGAAAAAACCCCATCATTTGAGCCTAATTTTCTTTGGAATCCAGGCCAAAATTAGCACAAAACAATTCACATTTACATTTTATACTTTAAACTACCTCCAGCTCTGTAAGCTGGTCCTCTGAATCCCAAGAGCATCCTTTAAGAATGCCCTAGAAATCCACGTTGTGTCACATTTCTTTCAGCATCTTCTTTCAAATATGCTAGTTAGACTGGAAGCAATTAGAACAAAATTAATGTATACATCTTTATTTGTTGTTCAAACTTCCCTCAAACACTGAAGAAAATTGACAAATATGAAGTCAGCATGTCAAAGAGGTACTTCGAGCTTGTCATACAAGGTGTGAAGAAATACATGGCATTTGACTGGTTTCTCCTGTCCCTATTGAATTTATGGCTTTAAGGATCAAACTGTCAAAAAGGGTGACTGTCACTGACTGTAAACAGTAATTGCTTCCAACAGCCCATGCGATGATGCTTATATTGCTTTAACTAAAGCATGTTGTCCAGACCAGCTGCAGACTAAAAGAAAACCGTTTAACAAAATCAAACAACTTAAAAAAAAAAAAAAAAAAAAAAAAAAAAAAGACCAAATCTGTGCCTGAAGTGTTTATTACAACTGTATTTCTGTGTCTCCTGGGGTGGCTTGTTTGCTGTGCCCTCTCTTACAAGATGGGGCATCTACTGGGTCGGCCAGCTGCTAGCCTGGGGAAGGAAAAGGGTGACCAAAGTGCTCTGTAACCTCCAGGTCACCTCAGTTCCCAACAGAAAGCAGGTGTGGCTAACCTCTCAGCTTCAAATCTCTACTCCTCTCCAGGGACAAGATCAACAGATACTCATCAGTGACTACAACCAGT
This sequence comes from Leptosomus discolor, assembly GCF_034619465.1. Taxonomy (NCBI): domain Eukaryota; kingdom Metazoa; phylum Chordata; class Aves; order Leptosomiformes; family Leptosomidae; genus Leptosomus; species Leptosomus discolor. The sequence continues at coordinate 12,402,557 of NC_141395.1, read as the reverse complement.
TCAGATTTTACTTCTAGCCTCACAGATAGAAGCCAGAGGAAACGTCCATTCCTGTGGCAATCAGGTTCAAGGAGAGGCTTGCTGTATCACTGCTAGTACTGATGGCCTTACAGTTCTTCCCAGGGTTTTGTCACCTACACATTTGATAGATATATCTGTTCTGCTAAACACTAAGTAGAAGCAGACCCAGGAAAAAAGCATACCTACAACCTCACTCTGCATCCTTTTATTTGACAGCAAATCCTTTACAACTGAACTAGGATATACAATCATTTTTGTCTCTCCTGCTTGACCCCATACTGTGAAAACGCATTCTAGATGCCATTTGCTTCTGAGATTGTTGTACAAGTGCCTGCGTGTAGCCTGTACCCAGGGCTAAACTGTGACAGTTGCTCTATCACCCAGCAACCCCTCACCAGCCAGGGAGGAGAATCAGGAAAAAGGAGAGCAGACCCACGGGTGGAAGTAAGAACAGATTTTAATGAGATAACACCAATACCAACAGAGATATACAGTTATTCTCAGCCAAATTAATATCCAGTCCTCAGGAGCAGGGAGAAACCAGAGGAGGAGTAGGAGGAACTGCAGGAGGAACCCCCCAGGAGCTCCCTCTCTACAGCAAACCTTCCCCCTTTATAATGACCATGACATTACAGTATGGGCTACACCTGTAGCTCCCTCAGGTCAGCTGCCCTAGATGACTTGAGCCTGCCTAACATGGCCTCTGATTCTATCCCAGCCAAACCAGGACAATGAGACAGAGTCAAAAGCCAACCTACAAGATGCAGGACATTATTATTATTACTGTTATTACCATTTCTCTTGCTGCAGTTGTAGAAGGAAATGTGACTAGCTGGATGCTGTTTGTTCTCAGCAAAGCCATTCTGGCTGTTAGTCAACTCTCTGTTATGTCCCAGCTGCTTGCATACTGTGCTATTATTTCTTTCAGATTTTTCCAGGAACTGAAGTGAAGCTTGATGGATCTACAATTCCCCAACACTTCTCCCCGCCTCCCCTTTTTTAAAAGGCAGGCATTATGTTTGATACTTTCCATTCTTCCACTGCCTCAATGACCTCTCAGATACAACCAGTATAGCAACAAGGGGGTTTCAGCCACTTCTTTAAGTGTTCTAGCAGGCCTTCTCCTAACAGCAAATGGGGCTTTTAAGAAAATGGCTCCTACTAACACTGAGAGAAACAACAATGCTCCAATGCCTGGTGCACAAGTTGTCAACCTGGAGGCATGACAGTTTTCTGGCAGTTTCATTAATCTCTTCTCTCATCACACGAGAGGGTCACCAAAGGTTTGAACTGTAACACTGGGTCACAGTTGCTTCTGAAACAAAATCCAATAGCCTGGAATAAACGCCTTGTTAACATCCTGATGTGATCTATCCAGCTGTACCACTCATGAAAAGCAGTATATGTTCCCTAGCATGGATGAAACTACCTTACTATGAGTATACTTAAAATATTTTATTTATGTACAAAAACACAAGCCTCTCTGTAAAAAGGTACTGCATACTGTCACACAACTGAATACAAGCTAAGAGCCATGTTGATATAAGCCATCATCATACTTCAAAATAAATACTCAGCTGCTAGAAATCCCAGGTATAAGCCAAGCCTAACACGCCTCACTGCCAAAAGCAACATTTAAATTATTTGTTTAGGTGGATTGCTTTTTCTTTCAACTGTGACCATAGACTCCCGCAATTTTCTTAACACTTCCATTTACAATTAATATCTACATCCTATGTCCAATTTCATTATCTATAAAAGAACAAAATAAAACCTCTCAAACTGATTGCAATGAAGCACTTGCAGAAAATTCACACCTAATCCTGCTGCCAGAAGAATAGCAATTTGCCAACTATAATATTTAAGAGCTCCTCCTCCTCCAGCAGAGGAAGTTTAAAAATATTTATCTCAAAGAGTTCATGAAGTTCTGTACATCCATTCGGGAATTTGTCCTAGGGGGCAGAATTAGTAGAAAATGAAAATACTAATTGTTTTGTACACGAGTTATCCTGGGTTCATCTAGAACGCCTTAGGTTGACAACAATCTAGCTGTTTTCCCTGGTAACTAGAGATACTTAAACAATCACCAAAGTTTCAGGAAAAGTGCCTGGTACAAAACAATTTGCACAAACCAGAACCTATTTTGACAGACCTGCAAAAAGTCATTGAAGAGGAGATTTTGATATTGTAAGAAATCTGAAGCTTGCCTTGATGAGCAATGGAAAAGACATCTAGGAAATGCAAGCCTAGGAGGTTTAAAATCTCTCCACAGTTTCCTTGGAAGCAAAGGCTTTTCTCAAAACCCTGAAAAAAAAGTGGATGGCCACTGCCTTGAACTATTAAATCGTTACCTTCTCCCCGGCTACACTTTAAAGGATACATAGAGGTGCCTGGTTCAGGAAGGTTTCTGTGCTCTGGAGCAAGTGCCTAAATGCATCCCCTTAATTAGGTATTGAAATACAGAAAATTCTGTAAGCTGCTTCTCAGCATGTTATTGTTTGATTGCATCATCCTGCAACTTCCCTTGTACAAGGAGCCCATGATGGCTACATCTGGGCTTCTGATTCCTTTCTGGGGAGCAAACACACAAATACCTAAGACTTTCATCCAGTTTAATTTTGAGGCATCGGACCAGCTTTCACCTTTGCATCATTCTTTTCCCTGAAAGAATGCAACTATATTAAAACACCTTGCTTTTAGGAGAGATTCTGCTATTTAATTTAGAGAGTTCCGTAAAGAGTACTTCTATTATTCTAAGATTTCTTCATTTATTTTACATATTTTGTGTTTAAAATATTCCTATTCATGGTCCCAAGAATTGGTCCCCATAGTCCCCACAGTCCCCCCCTTAGTAATTAAAATGTCACAATCCACAACAAAACCTTTTTTTAATTATACCACAAAAGCAATAAAATACACAAGACACTATCCATTTACTATATGTAAATTTAGTTGTATACACAATCCTTTGAGCCTGATAGAAGTTAGTCCGTTCTTCTGAAAAAGCCTTTATTAAACAGGTAGTTTTAGGTGAAGGTCCCAAGGTCAACCTACTTTGACAAAGATTATTAGAGAAAGGACAATTAAGGTAGACTTACATCCATGGGCAACCATTAAGAGATAAAGCCAAAACCAGGAGCTCTAAATTGGGAAATGGCACCCACGGTATTCAGCAGAGTTCCAAATTTCCATCTCCATTCCAGTGTACCACTCCTTCGGGAAAACTAATGAACCTCAGAAATAGTAAAGGGTAGGAACTGTCAACAGGAACTATTCTGCTTTGCAGGCTAGCCCAATTTCCTACAAAGGCAACGGAAAGATTCCTAATGGTTTCAAGAGAGAACTAGATCACATTTGCATAATGCATCTGTGTAAGTCTGAACTGATCTTTACTTCCTCAGCCCATGCAAGATGCACATTGGCTTAAGAGAGCGAAAGCTGCTGCACAGCATCTGTACATGCCCTGTCTGTGGAAGGCTTTCTGCAAGTTTATATCAGTTTCAGGTAACTTTAATAAGTAGCCTCACATCTGCCTATACCCTACACAAAGATATTCAGATCAGACTTTATACATATAGAAAAGGTTTCTTCTGATGTCTGACCCTTTTATTTGATATACCAGAAACTATACTGATACCAGAGCCTCGCATCCTTTTTTTTTTTTTTTTTTTTTTTTCCCCAGGCTGATCAAACAGTCTTTCTTTCTTTATTTCCTGGTGTATGTTTCTATCACTATAATAAAGGTCACTAAGCCACACAACAATGTTGATAAATGTAATTCAAAATTTCATTTTTTCACACAGGAGATAGGGAAGGGGAAAAAAAGAGACTTCAGATAGCACAGTCGCTACTAATTACCTTATTATTATCTTTCTCACACAAGGCTAAGAGCGAACAAGACGTCCTGTAAAACAGAAGGATGGTACTTCCCAGTAGGTACTTCCCTATCCCTCCACTGACAGCGGTCAAGTGCTGCCAGCTAAAATTTCCTTCTCAATTATGCATTTGGAGGACTGTTGCCTCCTGATCCTTAGATGCAATGGTGTGGTTGGTGGCAGTACACAAACACCTGACAGCAGAATGGTAACTGGGTATAAGTCACCAACACTGAAGAAATTAAATTTGAATGACATTCAGAAATTCTAGAGAAACCTGCCACTCCACTTCCTACCAGAAATCTGAGAATACTTTTCAATTAACTTACCCTTTAAGGTAAATTAACAGTGTCTCAAATCAGTCACTATCGTTCCTTGATTACAAACATGGAAAATAAAGTGGAAACATGGAAAATAAAGTGAAAAGAGGGGAAGGAAGCCATTCAATGTCATGGCCACAGACAGAAATGTCTCATCCAGTTTCTCTCCTTGTTCTCTGTAAAGCAAAACAACTGAAAGGAAGGTACATAGACTTCATGAAACACTGACAATGTTCATCAAAAAAATCTTTTAGGAAATTCCCATGCAGTAAGGGTTAGGTTACCAAAATTAATCTAATTTCCTGGAAAAGCTAACACTACCTCAAATATTCAATTAAGATCACTGGCATGAGATTGAAACATCGTGTGGCATATTCCTTTGGAGTGTGGACTTCACAACTTCTTTCACAATGGGAAGATTAATTGAAGAAGGAAATATTTAGTGGAGAGCCAAAAATGCAATAATTTTGGAGCAAAGCAGGCACGTTGAATGCAAAACAAATGCAAATTTGACAGACACAGAAAGCAGCAACAGATTACAAGAACATTTTTTGTTTACAGCAACATAAATATTTTTAAAAGCTACTTTAGCTTTTAAACATTCAAACATTACTCCATACTTAAAAGTATTGCTCTCCAGACACACACTTTCATGTTTCACATGACTTGTAAAAACTAAACAAGTTAATGAAAGGTAAACTGCTTTAATTGCAGCTTTCAAGCACATGTTCAGAGACTCTCATTGGCTCTCTGATATTATTTCACCAGTACAATGTCTATCTACTAGTACAATGTTAAGAATAGGTGTGTTGGTATCTAGCATAAGCTGCTGCAGCAGTCTAGCTATCTTTTACAAGATGTCAACGTTTAACATTCTTCAAAGTTCATACTTTTCTAAGCTCAATAGGACCATTCCCACCACTACCAGTGTACTGCAAGATCAAACAGACCCTTTTCCCAGATGTAGTAGAACTCTACTAACAGGAAAAATGTTTTACAATTTTCCTTATTTTACAGATAGAGATCCCTGAGCAATGATACGCCTAATGTAAATCTGTGGCTTAGTGACAGCCAGCACAAGAGCCACGGCCTCACATCCCTGTCCACTGTAAGCCACAGTTCCACTTTCCAGGTCTGCAAACTGCAACTATTTAAGTAAAACCTGCAGTGTCTCCCCTACTCCTGTGAACTCTACCTACCTCCTAATTGTCAAAAGAGGTGAATCCAATAATGCAAAAAGATGGTGGCTAGAGATGTCAGAAAGACACGCTGGGACACCATGCTGGTTTTGACTGCGATAGAGTTAATCTTCTTCATAGTGGCTGGTATGGGGCTGTATTTTGGATTTGCTCTGAAAAGCGTTGATAATACAGGGATGTTTTAGTTATGGCTGAGCAGTGCTTACACACAGTCAAGGCCTTTTCTGCTCCTCACCCCACCCCACCAGCGAGTAGGCTGGGGATGCACAAGAAGTTGGGAGGGGACACAGCTGGGACAGGTGACCGCAGCTGACCAAAGGCATGTCCCACACCACGTGACATCATGCTCAGCATATAAAGCTGGGAGAAGAAGAAGGAAGGGGGAGACGTTTGGAGTGATGGTATATGTCTTCCCAAGTAAGTGCTGCATGTGACAGAGCCCTGCTTTCCTGGAGATGGCTGAGCACCTGCCTGCCCATGGGAAGTGGTGAATGAATTCCTTGTTTTGCTTTGCTCGTGCGCGTGGCTTTTACTTTACTTAGTAAACTGTCTTTATCTCAACCCACAAGTTTTCTCACTTTTATTCTTCTGATTCTCTCCCCCATCCCACCGGAGAAGAAGTGAGCAAGCAGCTGTGTGGGTATAGTTGTCGGCTGGGGTTAAACCATGACAGACAGGAAAGACAGAACCAGGGAAAATGAATAATGAAAGCAGAGAAGGTGATGACCACGAACCAAAAACATCTGGTTACAGAGAAGGAGTCAGAGCTACTGGAAGCAACAATAACGACAAAAAAAAAAAAAAAAAAAAGGGCGATGGGACAGAGCAAAGATGCTCCCTTCTCCCTGTATGCAGCAATAGCTTGGCAAAGAGATAGAAGCTGAAAGAACAGATCAGTCTCTTGGACAGAGGCGTGGTAAAAACAGCAGAGAAATAAGGCAAAAAGCTAACTGAATCAACAGAGAAAGTGACGGCAACTCCATCAAGAAAACAACATGGGATCTGTCAGTGGAAATGCAGAGAGCTGTTGTGGGTAGCAGTTAAAAAGTCTTTGCCAAAGGCTACGAAGTTTGTTTCTTTGCAGTGATGACCTGGCTTGTTGAAGATGGTAGCTCAAGTAGCTGACCACCACCATTCTTTAAATAGCAGGAGACCCTAGAGCACGGCATTGATTTTGATGGGGTTATCCCAGGGATTAACTGGCCCTTTGTTACCGCTGTGACCTGCAGGCTGTGCTTCCTTGAGGCACAGGGAGCTGAAGTCAGAACAAGCTGTTCCCTTTCTGTCTATTTCCAAATGTCTCCTGGTAAAGAGATAACTCAAGTGGGGGCTGCTCTGTGGGAGTCTCCAAGGAGCGCCATCCAAGAGGGCTGGGATACACCGCAGGAGGAGGGGTGCTCAGCCAGCTAAGCAACGGCCTTTCTTTCCTAATTACACTTTTTTGCCAAGATGTAATTAGTTTGCCTGCTTTGTCTTCTGCTTGACAGCCTGCTGATCTCACAGTTACCGTCCTGCATGCTGACCTGGCAGGAGCCGCTCTCCATCCCTTCCTGGCATATGGGTATTTTTATTTAAAGCCCTTACAGACTAGATAGACTTCACTGAATCAGCAAAATGACTGTTATGATTCCTACTTCTGTAACTACCTTGTATTTGGGTATAAAAATCCACACAGCCCTTCTTCCCACACCTACACAAAGGATTTCATTCCAGTTATGCAGGGAGTAGAAATTGTAAATACATATAATCAGCATTATCGCAGACCCTCTGAAGTCAATGAACTACTAACTTAGCTAAGCAGTCACTGCAGCAGGACCTGAGTACTTAACTATTAACTAACTGAAATGAACCAACTGTTTTAATGCAGAGTTGCCCTATGTCCAGGTTAATACCACATGAGCTGCTTGTCCTGGTTTGAGCTAAACCAGAACTAATTCTGTTCAGTGATTTTGCTTTTCAGTTAAGTCTCTTCTAAGTGACTGCACTTGCTGAAATCAACAGCATGTCTTTCCAGACAGTGTCTGCTTCTAGCAGTGACAGTGCTTGATGTCTGTAGTTAACACCAAGACAGGATGCAGAAAGGCTCTTGCTTATACTTGCTCCTATGGGAACCAAGGTCACTGCTAAATCTTGTGCCCCATGTTGGTGTCCCGGAAGTGAAAAGGGTCACAAACACGTAAAAAGGTCACACCTGCGGGGAGGAGCGAACCAGACAGGTGACCCAAACCTGACCAACTAAGTATTCCATCCAGATACGTCATGTTCAGTATAAAGCTGAGGGATCACGAGAGTCAGGATTGCTTCTTCTATGGCCGACACCCGAGGAGGATTCCGTTCGTCTGTCTTCAATCCCGACCCGTGCGCTCCTGCACCCAGCTCCTGTCTGCTGCTGAGTCAAGCCTGGGACTTCCCCAGCGCCAGTTCGGCAGTGTCAGTGGTGACATATAGTCATCAGGGGGTTGGGTTCAGTATTGGTTTTGCATGTATTTCAGTATTTTCTTATGTTTATTATTATATTTTCTTTTATTGTTATTGTTTCATTAAAGCCGTTTCATTAAAGTTTTCTTTTCCAACCCATCAGTCTCTCTCCCTTGTTCTCTCTTCCTTCCCCTCCTGGGAGGGGAGAGGGGTTAATAGAGAGCGTCTGTCATTCGGTAGTGGCTGGCCCAGCCTCAACCCCTGACACTGCTGCAGCACATGGAGTAGGAGCCTGTTACAAAAAGTACTTTAGTTTTCTGAGAATTTGTATTTAAGTATTTCCTCTACGATGGCCGCTGAACCAAAGGAAATCCATTAATTTCCAGGTTATGCAAGGTCACTGGTCATGACCAGAGTTATCCAACTTAATGTATTTCCATGACAAATCCATCCAGTAATGCTACAGGCCAAGACGGAATTTTTACTGTGGACAAAGACTCCCTGAGATGAGACTCACTTGGAGCTCTGAGCTATACAGACTTGCTCCCGCTAGAAAGTAGCACTTGCAGTCTACTCCCTACATCAATACCACACCAAAGTCCTGAAGGAGGTCTCACTTTTTCACTGATGTAGTACGCGCATCTGGTGCCAAAGCAAAAGAAAGCGACCATCCCCGCCACTTCAGCTTTGTAACAGAAACTAAGGGCTCTCCCTCTAAAAGTGCATTTACAAAGAGCTCAAAATTAACACTTGGTTTTTGTCACCCTGCAAAGGGGTATGGAGTTACCAAGTACTGACAGGCTCCAGGGATGCAAGTAAGGCCACTGATTTTCTCTCTGCATCTGCTCCTTGCAGGAGTGGTGCTAGTCTGCTCCTGCCCGAGTAAATTCTTTCCCTAAATTTGGTAGCTGACAGCACAGGCACCCCAGAGGCCCTTTGCTTACCGGGTTCTCCCCATACATGTCTTAGATTGCTGATTCTTTAAGGCTGCTTTAGGTTGATTCATTTGCCTCAGAAAGATAGAACACTGAAGTTTCAGCCAGAGTTCACTTTAGCCTCCTCCATGAATTGGCAGGCTTTTACAAAAACTGTGCACAGATCAACGAAAGTGGGCATGGCGGGCTTCTAAACGCACCGTTAGGGAAAAGTCTACAAATAAAGAGAACTGTAATTCTAGTCTGTGCTGAATCACAGTTCTTCCTTGGATGCTCTTGGTGCCCCTCCTCTAGAGGTCCTTTGGCCCATAGCCACAAAAGCCCGCATCCTGCACTCCTGCAGCCAGAGACCTAGCCACCACCTGGCTGGTGTTGCAGTAGCTCCCCAATTCACCACCCGGCCTCCTTTGGAAACAATGCACACCCCGAGATGTCACGAAATGGAGTAGACATCTCAGACATTCAAAGGGATTTCCTCTCCTTCATTACCCTGAATCGCCTGAGGCTGTCCCTGGTGTTGGGGGCAGAAGCACTTTAGGTACCTCGTCTTCATCAGCCTGCTGGCCAACTGCCCCCTGACTGTGAACAGCTTATTTCACACTCCCAGCACCAGGTGAGACTACTGACAGACACATCCCCAGGTACTGGCTTGCACAATAAGAAATCTGAAAAGTGCATTTATCTTTGCTACCTTGCCAGTTCTCTAGGCCACACATTATTAATGCAGATGATAAAGCTAAGGAAAAAAAAAAAGAGATACTGTGCCCAGCCTTGCCAGTGAAACAAAGGTAGCATGCCCCAAACCGGCCTTTGCTGGAATTTTCGTGCCCGTACCAGTGCAGCAGGTGTGTGCCTATCTGGGGATGTTTGATTATCCCACACTAAGGATTTTTGAAGCCTGTGGGAGCTAGAGTTAAACCCAGTTGCCACCAGTTCCTACTGTGAGCACTCTTTCAGGAACATGCCTACAGAAAAGCAAGTCTGAACCTTTTGGTGGGTTTAAAATAGCTATCAACCAACTAGAGCTAAGCAGGGCTGGTTTGGGGAGTGCTCCTGGCAGGGCTGGGTGAGAAGGCACAGGTTTGCATTTGTACTTTCGACTTCTCTGTTGCAGGCTCGATGCTGAAGGAACTGTGCTGACTGTTGTGTGCAGATAAGTCCAGACAGCTTCACTCTTCTAGGCCCCTTCGCCTCTCCATAAAGGGGAAATCTCAATCTTTTTACTCTAAACCTTCCCACCTGCTGGCAGGCTGTTTCTCACCAGAGGGCATGCATTTTCTTGGATACATAATTCCCCAGATATTCTTGATAGTGGTAACTGCCTGCCTAGGATTCAGATGGATTTCTTTCAGCTCCTGGAACCATATGCTGTGAATATATGGCATGATAGGAAACTGGAATATAAAGGCATATGGTATGATAGCTCCTACCCTGAGATACAACTTGGAGATTGGGGTGGGACATCACACAATGATAAAGTCACCCCAGGGATTAAAATGGAGCCCATGTAGCATTGGCCAAAATATCAGAGCAGACTGAACAGACCGAGCAGTTAGGACTGCAAATGCTGCAACTCACAGAGGCTGGCTTCCTTCGCCCTTGCACCTTGTGGCCGATCCACTTGCCCCAGCTGAAGCTTTTCTGGGGTTTTGGCACTTAGAAAATTTTTGCCTGAGTTGATTCCCCAACTTTTGTTCAAGACAGCATTGACATCGCAGCCTTTTGCCTCCGACTGCGTGCTGCCCTACGCTGGTTGGCTGAGAGTCCCCACGTTCACACCGAAGCCCTGGAGCCCACACCAGAGGACAGCAGGCACAGGTACTTGAGGTGGGGAGGTGAAAGGCACTTTTCAAAGAAATAATCCGAACAGATCGATGTGAGCACCATAGCCTGAGTTAACTTTAGATTTCAAGTGGAAGAGCTGCTGGCGACTTGCCCAGATTCCCTGGCTTGCTGCCTGCCAAGTCCTCAGAGACTATTTTTATCATTATTTATTTATTAAAATTAACTGTCTTGGGGCTGGACCGCAGACAGATGGAATCTAAAAATGCAGACATTCAACGGAAAGCTAGCTGGGAGGTAGGGGGAGAGGTTAATTATAATATCTGGTCCTGTCCCACTGAAGAGAAAAAAAAACTTCTAAGAGAGTTTGTGGCTTAACAGGCTTAAATTCTTGCAATTCTTCTAGGCACCACGTTGCCTAGAAAGAGGACGTGCTGGCTCACCTGGCAGGTACACGTGCCATTCCCATACAGACTGGCAGACTGGGCAACAGCTTATGAATTTGGAGAAAGGTCATGGACTAGCAAGAGCAAGAAAACAATGCCATGCAAGTTGACAATCCACTGTACCAATACTGTACTGGAGAGACTGCTTCTAAGGATCAACCTGAATCAGTAACTGATTCACCACTACGAATCAGTTTTATCTGCTGGGATCCTCTACAAGAAAGGCATTCTGCATTGCTTTTTTTTTTTTGGCTGCCTAGGACCAACAAATTATACCACATGTATGTAACTAAGCACTAAGTCCAGCTTCTGCTGCTAGATACCTAGAGTTTTGCTAGTGCCTTACAGACCTAAAGAGAATTACTTTCAGTCCTTCCCAACCTGTGCTGGAACCAAGCCAAAGAGGCTATATATCCCATATTAAGCCCAAACCACACTCTGCTATTTGGAGAATGCAAATCCAGCTAAAGCCACAAACAACATGGATTGCTCCAAAATGCATTTCCAGATGGATCGTGATGAATGAAATACAGAACACCTACAAAGAGATTTCCATCTTCAAAAGGAACCAGTGCATCTGATCTCCCTGAAAACCAGGTCTGGGAACGGGAAACTATGGCAAGTGAGACTAATTCTTTCTACAACAGAAATACTTCACACTCAGATGAATGCTTTCCACCCACAGACTGTAAAGCACTTTTTCTAAAAGCAAGTACTATTCTGGTTTCACTCAGAATAGCAGAAGCAAGGCATGTAAACCACTTGCTCAGGGTCACACAATACAATATGGTATTGTCAGCTCTTTGACCTTGCTTTTCCAGTGCTTACCTTGCCCTATTGTGCTGCCTGGACAATGTGTTGATAGACAACAGGCTTTCTATTCCAACAGAGCCCTGTAAATCATAGCTACCAGTCTGCCCACATCATGCTTGGGTTTAACTGAATCAGAAGCTGGTGGCTGTTGCTAGCACAACAGTGATGCAGGAAACCTCATCGTATTCGCACATTAACAGCATGAGCCTTGCAAGCATGACACAGCACACTGCTGGGAGTGCCACGCAGAAATCAGAGATTCACTTTTGATGCTGCTGGACAGCCGCTCTTCCGCAGGACAAGAGCGTGGGTCTCAGTAGTTTACGTGGCTCACACAACTCTGCATATCCGCTTGGTAGGATGTTTCCCTGGGTTTCAGTGGGATTTCTGGATGCAAAAGGATTCACGGGTATAATGGTGCTTCAGCACACACTGAAAAAGCCAGGATGCGTGTGGATCATCTGACAAATTCGAGGTCTCTCCTTTTTGCACTGATCGAGGCCTGGAATTTGAGTGTCTCCCTAGGGAGGTCAAAAATCACAGCCCAAACCACAGTGATGCTATCAGTACAAGATTTTAGCACCATCTTGCAGACTATATACAAATATCCCACTAAAGCAAGCTTTACTTGTAGTCCAAGCCTCACAGCCTATCAAACAAAGCACAAAATCTTCCTTTCTCCCCTTTAGAACACTTTAGCTAGGAAGGCTGTTTCCATGAGATGTGCACACATTTCAAAATGTAAATATAGCAGGGCAGGAAAAGAAAAAGGACTGTTTGACTGCTAATGAATCACCCTTGTTGAAAGTTTCCTTTGGGGCATTCTGCCATCTGAGTCACTTTGCTCTCCATGCTTTTTAGCTTGGCTTTCTCCTGGCTTCATTCACCTGACATACATCTCTCTTTAGGTTGTACGGATATACACCTCTGCTTTTGTAATTCTGTATGTCATTAGCTGTGCAATGGATGAATATATGGCTATATTTTAAACTCACTGGCTAGGGCAATGATTAAGGGGACAAAAGCATTCTTTGAAATAGCATTTTTCTTTCAAGAGTAATCTTGATAAAGTCAGAACAGCACTTGTATACCACTCCTCATCTTCAGAACTTTGCTAAACATTAACTAGTTGCTCCTCATATCACTTGTGGCGTGGTCTCTATAAACATGCATTAATTTCCTCATCAGTTTAACAAAGATGAGATTGATAAATTGAAACGAGTTGCTAGAGACCAGAGATTAAAGACATGCATCAGGACTTGGGCCCTCTCAAGCCCTATGATCTGGCCTGTCTGTTCACAGTGGAGGTGTTAACTGCTTTCTCCTCTTTTATTCTGATGTGGTCCAGGTCAGACCCCATTCGTTAGATGCATTAAACCAGAAATAACCTCCTTAAGAGCTGTGTTCTGGCCAGTTTCACTCATACTGAACCCATACACAATTTCACCCGTACAAGCACTAACAAGCATGTTACGCGTCCTGCCTTCCCCTGTACCATCTCCAACTGTTCTCCTCGCCCTTCCCCAGCTAATTTCAAACCCAGATAGTTCCCAGATTTGGGTCTCCACATGCCACAAAAATACTTGTGCTGCCACAGCAAATGCTTCTTTTGGAGGCTGTGCCAGGCTATGCAGGTTCATTGTGTGCATTAAACCAGGCCAGAAGATTTCTCTTCTGCTGAGGAAAAAAATCACATCTGGTACAGTCCATCCCCTATCAGCGCTTCCTCCAACAAATCCCCTCACAGTTCCCCATCTTAATGAACTAAGTTGTCACGGCTTCATCCTCAGCATGTCTCCTTCTCTCCCTGTAGCCCTGGCAGCCTCCACCTCTTCTGGAAGAAGCCTCAATAGGTTAAACACGACTTCAATAAAAGTATGAGAAGAAAGTTGTGTGAAGCCTACCCTATGCAATGCCACAAGACCCCACAGTCAGGATTTGCTTATAAGATCCCATCCCCTCCAAGTAACACTTCTTCACTTAACTGCTGACCTATGCCACTGGGCAAGGCACGCAGAGGGAAAAAGGATTCTGCAAAATGCTCTGTTTTGCCTGCTGAAGGTTTCCTGACAAGACTAGACACTAAAACATCCTGCAAAGAGAAACTGAAATGCACTTGCTCAGCTGTTGAGCCTGATTCACTCACAGAGCCACACTAACATCCAGTGTGGGTGCGGCTGAAGTCACACACCAGCTTCATATATTCATGGGTCTACCTGCTTCTAGTGATTTTGCATGAGTAAGAGGGCACCATCACCACGCTGTGGGAAGCTTGCGATCTGCAGAGTTAATTTTTCCCAATTCCACAGGCTCGGAGCCTGGAAGAAGAGGTGGTGGCAGCAACACAAACACAGGGCACAGCAGCCTGCCAGCAGTTTGCGTTAGATGGATACTGACCCTTGGATGATAAAGCTTGCTAGCGGTCTGCTGTGTTTACAGTTATACAGCAGATGGTTCCTTTAAAACAGAAAAGCTCAAGAACAAAACAGGAGGTAGCCTTACCACCGAGTTGTTTGGTGAAGGTTTCCTACAATTTTTCCATTGTCAGTCCCAGCTGAGAGATGTTTGTTATGGAGAAGTCACATGTGAAAAAGAGGATAAGCACATGCGTGCCAGGAAACCAGTAAGTGTTATTCCCAACATAAGATCCATGGCAAGACATGCTGGGTCTCATCTTCAGCGTACCAGTCTGTCTTTGTTTCTTCCATCCAGCCCCTTGTCCTCTCCTCCCTCCACCCTCTCTTTGAATTGTCTCTTCAGACAATTTTGAGCAATCAGTACCCGTTCAGCCTGTTACCATATACCCACTGCCCCCTTCCAAAGTAGCAGCAGGGCTTGGGCATACTTGGCCCATTTTGGTGCCCCATTGCTTTGCCACAGTCAAGGCTCTATGTTTCACCACATCCTACGCAGCACACTATCAGACTGCTAATTCAGCTAGCTCATAAGATTTTGCTCAACAGGCACCGCATAACACTACAAAAAAAGTTGCAATTAAAAGGAATTGTGAAAAGTCCTCCTTTGTTTGAGGCAGAAAAGAAAATTAAAGAATTGGTTGATCTGGTCTAGATCTAAAGGAATCCTTGTCTTCAAAAGAACAGAAACAAGTTTATTCTGAAAATAACAACCCCAAGTGATGTCTCACAGCTGCCTCTCCTCAGCTGCATGCACCACCGTACTGAGCTTCCTGGCTTCTCTTCCAGTCTGCTGCCCCTACCACCTCCATACAGGCCCATAAGCCTCCTCCATCTCACACGTCATACTTGCAATTTCCTCACACACATGCTTTCCTTCACAGCCCATTTTCCGTTTGACCCTCCCCAGGGTGCCACAAGCCTAACTCCACCATTTCATATAATATCCCACTTCTCAACAGTGAGCTGCCACTGCCTTCTCTTGCCATGGATGTCACAGAAGGGGATAGAGAACAGAAGAAAACAGACAGGTAGGACTGCAAACACTGAATTCAACAAGTAAGCTGTGGCACAGCCATTAGCATCCCTAAGTGTTTGCCCTTCACCTACACAGCACAGACCATACCCTTCCTCTTTAGGCCAACACATGAACTTGTTCCCTTTTGCTCTCCCAGTAGTCAAATTCAAAGGTGTATTCCCACTGAGAATGTTTCTGTGCTTTAACAAAACCCAACAGACACCTAGCCTCTGAGTCTACTGTATTTTCTTTCATTTCTAGCAGAAGTCAGCTGTTCAAAGTTTAGTCAAAGACACCGAGAGAATCCTTTCTGCTCTACCACACCAATTTCCACTGCCGATCACGTAAGTAATCAGCGTGCTGCGGTATGCAAGGTTGGTCAGGCAGCTCACAACCATTCAACTGCAGCTACATCCAGAAGCTTGACTGAACAGTAGAAAATACAGAAGACCACAAACTTATTTATTCTATAGAAGTGACTAGAGGCAAGAGGAGGCAGTCACATCATTCAGTCAATGATAAATGCTCTTTAGGAAGATTTTAGATGACTAAATTCAGAAGACCCACTTGGAAGCTTTGAGTGCCTAGGCACTACAGGAAAGAATGGCTTTGGAAACTTTGTTTCACAAGTTAACCAACCCAAGACAATGCAAGAAGAAAGTTTTACTCCTTCCTCAGACCTCTCCTCCCCTCCCTCGTTACTGAGGCTGGAAAGCCAAGGACCTCAGGAAGCCATAACCATTCCCCTTGTCCTGCAAGGTAGGTGGGTCATACCAGCTGTCTCATAGGTTCAGTGCGACAAGCATGGGATGCTGGACCACATACCAAACCCCACTTTCATCCAGCACCATGTCCCCACCATGATCAAGACAGTCACACTCTGTGCACGCTCATCCAGCAGGACCAGGTAACTTTGCTCATCATGCTCCTCAAACACCTCAGCATGGAGAGGGATTCCTCTGGCTCAAGGGGCTGATCAAATGAATAAAACCTTGGATCAGACACATGATCACTGCAGAGGGCTAGAATACAGTCTCCCAGACTCAAAGCAAGCTGCTCATCTCATGAACACAGCTGTTTGAAAAAAAAATCTCACTGTTCCATATGCTTTTCCCTTAGGACAAGTTATTCTGGTCTGAAAAAACCAAAATGTTGGGTTTAGAAAAAGTAGCTAAGTTCAAACAAAGCCCAGCCACCATTTTCTATACCAGTTTCATAAAACCCTTTAAGGCAGATGCTAACAGCTGTGCACGCAACAGCCACAGAAACAGTGCGAACAAGAACCAGTTCAGAGCATGGTTATGGAAAGAGGTGCCAGCACAGCTTCCTTGGCCACTGCTGACAATGATGTTTTGTTCTTCCTTAAAGCTGTTTTGTTTAGGGCCCTCTTTGGAAATTCCATAATGACACACGTGCGAACCGCCAGCATGGACACATGTTGTCCTCCAGGATTGTTTTCACCATGGTTAATATTCCATATCCCCAAGACCTCCTCAACCAAGGTCTGTTCCATATGTTCATTACTTCACGAGCAGGGATATACAGTCCTGTTGACACATACTGTCTGTCTGCCTGTCCCCGCTCCTCACAAAAGTCACTGAGCACTTCTGTGGCAGCTGCTTTTCATGAATTGTGGAGCTGGCCCTCGCACATCCTTTGTGAAGTCCATCCACCCCTGTAAATCACTTGAGCCAGCGGTCCTGATGACACAAAACCACCGCTCAATGCACGCTCCTGTTACAGAAACATTTAACAGCGTAACAGTGTAGGACTTCAGCACAAGAAAGTTAGGAAACACTTGAGTGTTAACGCTAGCTAAGTAAAAACCTCTCCATTTCCTCAGCAAAACAGCACTTGACCCACATTATCTAGAAAGCAACAGTTTGCTTGTTCCTCTGTGCAAACCTTACTTCAAAAGAAAGAAAAACTGACACACATTTGAACTCTCAATAAGTGGTGCAGAAGAAAAAGACTCCCAAAGTATCACCATTAATCCAGTGTAACATCTTCAGTGGAGAGGTTCTCTAAGGCAAACTTTCTTTTGCAGGCACTAACACTGAACTTTTTCTTCTTGCCTACAGCATCCACCAGGAGTAAAGCTGGATAGGCCTGTCCAGAGCAATCCTACCCCATGAAAAAAACAGCTTCCACCTCAAAAATATATTTCATAAACTACCAGCTTCCTATTAAAAGACATATTAGGAGACACTGCAAAGATATTACTTGTCAGGCATTCAAAAAATAAACCTAGACAGGTGGTCCATGGTGCAAGGTGCTCTGCTGCAATAAGGAAAGCCATACAAGGAGGCCTGCACCAAAACTTTGTGTGATCAAATTAGCATGCCCACCTACACTTCCATGCCCTCCTCTCACTGTCCTTGACTTGTAAGGTCTCTTCTAGTATTTTAGCCCCTTACTTTTCCTATAATCACTGAGTATTCAACTGAAAGTTTGTTTTGCCAGACCTTTCCTATCCGGTCTCTTTTCAAAAATCTTTTGGAACAGTTAAAACTACGGTTAAGAATTACATAGTGTAATTCCACATATACGGAGTTCACACACACTATACTCCAGCATATACACACTCCAGAGAGTCACTATTGGTCACAAATAAACACTGGATATCACAGATATTTTAAGGCCCCTGTCACTGTGATCCCTCAATCAAAAAGATGGATAACAGGAGAATTGCTCTGCAATTTCCCACCAGCATGTTCCTTTAGTAGGCAATGCCACTTGCAGTGCAGTTCATCAGAAACCAGCCCAATGTTCTGCTGAAAAGAGGTCAGAAATTGAGAGTGACAAAGCATGTCAGGGAGAGATGGTGCTGGAGATCTGTGAGGCCCAACTGCAGCACATTGGGCAAGTCATGGCCTGATTTGCTAGAAATAGGTATTGCTTCCTCTGCAGCGCTGGTAGCAGGAACAGGCAGGTGGGCCAGGCTAGGCAGCAGAAGAAAGAGGCAGAACGCCAAGGTAAGCCTGAAGCAAATTAAATATCAGAAGGCAGCAGGTTCCTTTGAGACTTCTTGGTTGCTCTTTTGGCAGAGGAGGAAAGCAAGCCATTAAAGAGGCAGAATACACCCGTGTTGACTCCATTTGCAGCACTAATTGCCATGCACATGTGCTAATTGCCCTCACATGAAGAGCAAGGGTGCAGGCACTACTTGAATCCCATGCAGTAGGTGAAGCTTCTAAAGTGATGCTTGGTTGGATCATGCTCACACTCCACTCGTACCAAAGCAAAATGGAGGGAATTGGGGCAGCGTCATTTATGAAAAAAGTTATCCACTGTAGTTTATTTAGATACCAAAGAGGAAACTTTCAACCAGACCACCAGAGACATTCAAGACATTAACAACATTTGAAGCTTCGTACCAAGATAAGAGGAGGTAACAGCCACTGAAGCAAACTGTTCTCTGCGGTCACTCTGGAGTACAGGGCAATGGAGATCTACTTTGCAGCTGCAAGTACCTTATGTCTCTCCTTTTGTCAGTAAGCAACATCATTTGATTGCTGTCAGTGAAAGCTGATGGCTGCCAGGGCTTATCCTAGCTACCTGCACAGGCAAAGTGCACCAGAAAAATAAGCACCAGCAGCAGGAACACAGAGCTGCACTGCCTGGGGCCTTCTCCTGGGGCTGTTCACGTCACTGAGGAGGTGAAAACAATGAAACAGGAGAGGAAGGGTGGGCTGCAGCAGGTGGGAAGACCATGCTTGGCCATCCTCTCTCCTGTTACGTTAAGGGTTTCCTGGAAAAAGGGCTTTATGCCCTTCTCTCCAGCAAAGTCTGAAAGCAGCATATGTCCTTATCAGGATGTTGGACTTCTTAATATCCTTCAGCTGCATCTGTCTTTGCTCTTAGCTCCTTGACATGGTTTTCTCACCAGATGATACCCATCCCTCTGATCTGCCAGCTCAGGTGCATATGTGCATCTCCCAGAATTTTAGTTCAAATAAATGGACTAAACTAAGTTTGGTTGAGTTGGGCTGAAACCAGGCTGGGAGCAAAACACACTTCAGCTGCTGAGTTTGACTGTCCCTTTGGCAGGTACTGCTGCTAAAGTACATATGACCAGAACTCCGGAAAACCAGAGCCTCGGTGATCCATTCACCACATAGGTAAAGAAGAGGAAAACGCATCTCTGACCACTAATTTTTTTTTTTTTTTCATTATTTCTTCTCAAGGTGTTTTCTCAGGACCTACAGAGGAGTTAGGCTGTGGAGAGAGACAGGAGACACTGCAGACACATCTTCCACCAGCATCTCTGAAAAATATACACTGCAGGGTTCCTAGTACAAGACAGATGCCTTTCAGTAATGTGAGGACTGATCAGTGTAAATCAGTCACTATTGTTCTACACCAGCTGTCCCTTCATACAGAAAAGCCCCGAGGGGAGTTAAAGGCACCTTGCAAGCAGCCAGAGGGAAAAAGGTATTTTTGGTGACAGGCAGAACGCATTTAGATTCCAACTCATTTCTTGTGGTGCTAAATAAAAACTAGACAAAGCAACAAGGATTTAGGGTATGGTTTGAACAGAGGTAAAATTCCTATTAGATCTGGCTGGGATAGGGAACAACAGAGGGAGAAGGAGGTATCCTGGCCATTAAGATTGAAAAGTTGCTAAACGTGGCCCAGGAAATTGCAGCTCTGCCTAAGGCCACTGTCTGTGCAGAGGGCACCTTTCAGGGTTTTTAACTCGTTACTGAAAGGAAGACAACACTTTCTCCCACTCTGCCTAGACCCAAACGCTAAGTTTCCACCAGCAAGCCAATGTTACAATGCCACCCATTTGAACGGAGCACAATATTTCTCCAATAGTCTTCATCATGAGGTTTGGCTAAACAGACAGATAAGCTCCTCTCTTGACCCTGTCACAACCAGCCACAGCTCTTGCCAAAGTGGGTAAGCACGTAGCACAGAGGTGACACTATCTCTTTTAAGAGAAAATGGCATATACGGGCATTGCACTAAGTTAATAATATAAAGTACTTCTGACTTACACAAGCTACAGTCTTACCCTGGAGATATTACGGTAAAGATTGGTCTGCTCAGAAAAGTTCATCAAAATAAATTGAAGAAAATTATTTAAACCTGTGTGAACATTCCTCTTAACAAGCATGACTTTATTTAGTTTGCATTCCCTCCGGAAGTGAATTAAATTAACTAGGTCCATTTGCATCTAAAATAGAAGAGTAAGGTGATTTCAGCAGTGGACTACAGTCTCTATATAGTGGGTTCTACATTGTGGTTCAACTAATCCACCTGGGGTTACCTTTCTCAGACACCATTACTGGACAAACCTTTAGTGTCATGACTTCAGACAGATACTCATTGTCTACACTAGAGAAGGAAAACAAAAAAATAAATGCAGTCTCCTAACTTTCTCTAATGAGAGATGAAAATATTTTCAGGAAATATGTCCTTAAGTATTTGGTCACAGTCATTTCGACCACGGCTGCAAAAAGCATACACTTTTAAGAGCCTCCAGAGCAGCCCTGGAGTGTTAACAAGTCGACTAAGTACACCTATCCTAACAGCTGAGAAGGACTAGGCACTGAAGGGGAAGTTACCTGTGAAAGGACACTTAA
Organism: Leptosomus discolor; assembly: GCF_034619465.1. NCBI lineage: Eukaryota > Metazoa > Chordata > Aves > Leptosomiformes > Leptosomidae > Leptosomus > Leptosomus discolor. The sequence continues at coordinate 12,381,725 of NC_141395.1, read as the reverse complement.
CCTTCAAGCTTATTGCTTTGTACTTGCAGTGCTTTCAAGAAGGCCTAATTCAGGAATGAGACCCAGCTCTGCCAGATGTCATACGAATGTACTGCCTGTGACAAACAGAGAACTGCTGTCTTTGGGTGGGGTGGGAACTAGAGATAGGTGAAAAAAGGAAACTAAGAGACAGTTTAAGCTAAGAGCAGGCAGAGAGCTCTAGTCATGGACATCTCTTCTTCACTATCTGCTCGTACCCAGGGCTATACTTGCTTGTTTTCTTAAAAAACCCAAAACAATAAACAAACAAGAAAGCACATCAATACCACCACCACCAAACAAACAAAAAAGCACATCAGTACAATCAGTACCTACCCAGACAGCACATAAACAAAGGAGGGTTTTTTTCAGATGTATCTGTGATTAGTATCTGCCACAAACGGTTTCCTCTTGGTGCAGTGGGATGGCATAGATGACCTCTCGAAGTATTCTTCAACCATAGCATTTCTGGTTTTGTAGCTTTCAAAAGTTATCAGTGCATCTGTCATACCAGGGGGGTGACACTTGCTCCAGCACACCAACGTGCCTAGGAAGGTACAAGCCTCAGCTCTATTCCCTCATTTTTCTGGCTTGTCAACAGCCTTGCAAACTTCTCAGGTATTATAGTAAAATCCACACATGCACAGCAGCTATCTGGTGGTGTACTGCTGAAGAGTCCCGAGTAGAAACAGAGCAAAGAAAAATGCCTTATTCAACATCAATTAAGGTGGCAAGAACATGATTATCCAGTATGAAATCTGGGCATGACGTCAGAGCCCCTTCACAAACTAACATGACCATCTGTATTATGTTTTAAGTGTTATGCCACCACCTTGAGCAGGAAAACACCCCCAATGTGTTCCATTGCAGGGTGTTATAATCCCGTCTTACTAAAAGGGAAGAGGAAAAAAAGCACTGGTTCAGTTCACCTTCAGTTCAGAGATGACTGCAGATTGCTTTTTCAACTGACAAATACCATGCAATTCAGCGTTTAAACTTTTTTTTTCCTCCATACCATCTGAACAGAAGAAATCATTAAGCGTGAGAGAAGAATTGTTCCGCAAGCAGTGTAAAACGAGCTCGGTAGTCCTGCCCAGCCTTAAGATCCAGAGAGTTCATCACACAATAGCGGTTCCCACAGTAGTAACCTACTTGATGTTTAACAGTTTTAAAGACTGCAGGTAGCTTTTAGCATGAGTGAGACTGACATTTTAATTAGTCTCCCACCACACTGCTGAGTATCCTCCTTTCCTAGTACTGCAGAGCATTTCTTCCTTTCCTCTATGATATTACTAGTAACGACCTGCCCCCAAAAAAACGAAATCCCATTCAGCTGGAAACATCTTCATTAATAACGTATCCCTCGGTCCACCCATTTGTGCAATTCTGTGCATAAATACCCACACATTAAGCAAGAAAACACACACAACTGCCGTTGGGTACCTCCCAGCAAACGGAAAGAGTTCATCACTCGGCAAGCATGTCTGAGTAGCTCTGTCATCTGTGGGCTGACCAGCAAACTACTGTTTTTAGAAATACTGATTTGAGTAGTTCCTTACCACATTGCTAGCTCTAAGAATTCAGTTTTCAGAGTCTGAGGGACACAGAGATCAGCGCTTGTAGCATTTACTCTACAGCAGGGAATAACGGGAAGAAGCTATTGCTTTTTCTAGAGGGGAAAATACAGCCAGAAAACTGTCTGCATTAGCAATGTTTTATGACAGATTCTTGCAAGCAATGTTATAGCCTTTTCTTTTGACTATGAAGTGAGACAGAATGTCTTATACAAGCTGCAAACACATTTAAGGAATAAACAGTTTGCGTAAGTTGCTGCTTTGAGAGATCAATTTCTAATGTCAGGGCAGGGGAGAAAACACAAACTTTTCTTCATTTATATTCCCCCTCTGTTGCATCAGCACAGTCCTTTGTTTACTGTCTGCAAAGATGCACTCTGATACTAGTGGAATGTGTATGTTAAATTTGTAAAGCAGCTTTAATCCCCCAACTGAACCTCCCAAAAACAGTTTCCCAGGAAAAGGGAGGATGATAGCCAAGCATGGCAGTACCACAAAGGCCAATTCATGGTAAACATTTTTTATGGGTGTTGCATGGATGTGTAAAACTTTTCAGGAAAAGAAAAGGAAGTTTAATATTTCATCCAAAAACTCATCACTCAAACAGCAGAAGCAGCAGTCTAGAGGAATTAAAAACCAAATAGGAGAAGGATTGAGGATGCTTTAAAATATACTTCTCTTCTGGTATTTCTGCTGCTATGAAATAGTAGAAGCCACAAATGATGACCATACAGTGCACAATGGATTTGCTTGATGCTATTGCTATAGTCAGTCTGGATAATATCTTAAATACACAAACATTATTTGTGTTCTTGATGTTTGGGGAAGAGAATAAGGATACATCGCAATTGCATTAGCGACTTATAAATAGGAAGAAAAAAGTACATAAAGGTATTTTATTTGCAGAACAAAGCCTGACAATACAATGAAACTTTCTACAGTGAATGCTGTAACAAAAATCCTACTCAGCAGTAGGCCGAGTGAGGCCGGCCTAGCACTAGAAGCAATACTGTTGGTGATGCCAACACTGTCCATGAATTCTTAAACTGTGAGATCTCTTACCACTTGTAAATGCATCATCTTTGTAGTGCAAAGCTGGCTTTGTCTGGATAAAGCAGTTCACAAGCTTGTCTAACTACCAGGTGTCTGATGGGAGAAGGACTTCCCAAATGTTCAAACATCAGGTTGAAAGCAGAAGGCAGAGCTTTAAATTGTGTTCAGTCCATTTCTCCAAGTGTCAGAACAAGACTATCTTATGCTAAATTCTACCACAGATCTGTTCAGTGATGCCATTCCTGTACCTGCCAGCAATGAAGCTGGCAAGACTTATCATCATCGTAAAACATCAAGTACAGATTTCCTTGGGAGTGGTCCAGTTGCAGTTGCTAAAAAGCATTTTGACTCTTGTCTTGGCCTGACAGCCACTTTATGTGTGATCTAAGTGCTAGAAACTTCAAGCTTTCCTATGATAGGGTGAGAACATTTTGGAGTTCAGGAGACAAATATTAAAATTCTTGTCTGTTTCTCACACCCCCTCATAACTAGATTATCCTTTTTAATATCTTTGGGGTTGTGTTTTTTCATTCACATGAGATTTCCCCTTGGGTTTTTACCTAGCCTGAGGACTCCATAATAATGAATCAAATTAAATTTCTGGCAGCATCAGGATACATCTCAGGCAGAGACAAAATAATTATTTTTTTTAAAGTATCATCAATGTCAAAACAAAAAAGAAGAAAGAGCATCCTTTGGATGCAAGATATCACAAGTTCAGATCACTAGGCTACACTTCAGAAGGAGGGAAGGAACTAACATTGAGTATATCCCACATCAAAACACAGGACTCACAGGAGATGAAAAAGTCACACAGCAGTTATACAGAAATCCCACCCACTTCCCAGAAGCTGTTAATCTTCACATTCCTTGTGCACACTTTGTCATTGTCCTGCCCCTCTGAACCATGAAAAAAAAAAGCAAGCCAACCATCTAGCACATCATGAAATCATGTAGCAGCTGGAAGGCTCAGGGGGGACTCTGGTGTACTCCAGCTCTGTCCACTCTACATTTTCTGGGTACAGATTACCTGTCCAAGGTGCCATATAGATCCTACAGTATAAAGCAGAGAGGTTTATAGTGCCCAAGGCTAGCAAAACTTGGAACCCTGTCTTCTACCTCCCCAGACAAAAGTGGGTATTTTCTCTGAACTGCACCCACCTGCACAGGAGAAGAAAAAAAAAGAGAAAGACAGGAACTTTTCAAAGCATTGGTTCTCAGAAGCCACTACCAGCTACAGTGTGGATCACTTTACCACACATATGGAAGCTGCTGTCAATGTAATTTCAATTTTTACCTCTTGGTGTTTCAAATGCTGCTGGAGATTTTTCGTTGCATCTTCTAGAACCACGACAGTAGGAGAGTTCTTTTAGTTCGATTAGAAAGTGAGAGTAATATCCCGTACCAAAATACAAAGGCAAAACCAGCTATTCCCAAAAGACTAACTATTCCAATTACTGCAGTGGCCAAAAAGTTAGCAGTTGTTACAGTTTCCTAAAAGACTGAGGGAGCTATGGTGCATGACTGAAAGATTAGCTAATCAAACACGAACTGAATGCATCTGGAGAACAGTCTGGTGCCCAAAGTTCACATTCCAGTTGGGCAGAGTCCCAGTCCTCTTCCACCCCAGATCTTGGCAGTGCTGCCCCAGCAACAGCAAACTCGGAGCAAAAGGGCATTTAGGAAGCACTGAGCCGATTCAGGCTCCGAGAGGGCATGATGAGTTCCAGCGAGCCTTTAGCACTAGGGTAATCACATTTTGTTTCCACTGCCATTCAGGTTTACAAATCATCTGAATGCAGTTAATCACAAAGACCACGTAAATAAGATGTCCTGCCTTGGCCAGGTCTCTGACAGAGTACAGGGGTCACATTGGTGTCAAACCAAGGCATCTAGCCCAGGACACTGAAGGACAAGTCAGTAACTGCTTTGTAAGATTAGGGCATCGAAAACTATCCTTCTGCCTCACACATCTCGATGAATCCCAACATTTTGCAGAAATACCTTCACCTCTCCAGAAATAAACAGAACTAGCACGCCCTGCCTTTTCAAGCAGGTCATAAAAACACCCAGAAGGACAAGCTTTTTGCTAGAATTAGTGCATCTGGCAGAGCAACACACCTAAATCATCCCCATCAGGTTTCATCTTCAATTCACTGAGATCCAAGCCTGCTATAAGACTGCGATTGCTACCACAAGGCTGAGAGAAATTAGTCAAATGGGCCAGTTTACCAAGACAACGAACCTATTAAGAATCCAGGAATGCACAGAATTAGACGCGCAGCACTCAAACACTATTACACTAACAGTTTTTTTATATCAGTGAACATTACGGTGAAACATCAAACTAATGCAATGTGGTGGGAAGGAGGATAAAGCAAGGGGGGGGGCATTAAGAGGTGGTAGGATCATAGGGTAATGTGGGAGATAAGAAGAACAGATAGGCTTTGTAAACCTCAAGCAACACATGAATTCCCAAGAGATACAGACCTACTAAGGACTAATTGATATACAATACCTTGGGGATTTAATTAATTACATCTGTTACAGAATTACACTAGGGAGGCAACTATCAATGCAACAGTTATTTGAATATTTCGGGTCACCATTTTTTCCCTGGGCGAAAGACCACAAATCATCAATTTTTACTCACTTCAGTCAAACTGCTGCTCAGGCAGATTCTCCAGTTGCTAGCAGGGCTGAAGCACATCTTACTGCAGGAGAGCTCTACTGATACCAATGTTTATGCAGAACAGGACATTAAGCGCTGTTTGAGGCACACGGTATCTGGCCCTATGTGGCAGCGGGCCTTAAAATCACACCCTAAATGCACATTACTTAAATTTATTTTCCAGGTGAAGGAAAGAAAAACAGGCAGCAACCAACCATAAGAAAAGTGACACGCAGACCCATCTGCATTTCAGGTAGCTCATCTTTCCTTCTTTATGAATAAAGGCTACTGGAAGACAACGGAAGTGCAATACAGTGACTTCAGTAACGCGGTTCCGCAAATCTGTTAGTCTTGAAATCAGTCATCACCTACATATTTTAAGCATGCTGAGGCCGAGCTGGAACATACAGTACTATTTCTCCTGCTATGTGACTAGCTTCTCATCGAATGCCATTTAAATTGCATCTAAAAAGCATCTTTACGAGATGCTAGAAGATATTCACAAGACTCAAGTCAATATCCTACTACAGTAAGAACTTGGTTTTAGCCCTGTCGAAGTGTCAGTTTATTTAGGGAAAGGAAAAAGAGAGGGTGCACATGTTTTCATATCATCTTCCTAGAAATGGTTAAACTGAAATGCTCCGCTTCCAAGAGAGCCACCATGCAGCTGCGGATCAATCATGTACCATTAACGTGGACTGACAGGGAGAAAGGCCAACACGCACACAGTTCTCAGAAGTGAAGGATGAGGAGTACTAATGTAATGTTATGATGGAGGCATACGGAAAAGCGCCGAGCAAGAAGGAGCTCAACATCAGGAGCCTTGAGTCAAAGTGCCGTAAACAAGAGCCATGTGCTGGGACAGCTGTTCCAAACTGTGCTATCACAGATCCTTTGCAGAAGGTTTGCGGTAGTATTTGGAGAGGAAAGAGATCAGAACATTGAAGTTTCTCTTTTGATGAGGTTACTGACACAAGACAAAAAAAAAAGAAAAAAAAAAGAAAGAAAAAAAAAGAGTATTTATCTTTCCCAGTCTTCTGTTTGGTACCTTAGCAGTCACTCACTCACACTGAGTTAATAACCTATAAAGGCTTAACTGTATCCTTGAACAAGGAACTTCAGAAAGTTACAATAAAACAGGTTTGGATGGGAAAACAGGAGTAAATCTAACCTCAGTCCACGGTTTTGTTTGATGTTAGTATACGGCATTCTTATCGCTTACCCCTGGTCCCCCATCCACTCCCACACACAGTCCCCATCCCTGTTTAAGTCTGATTCAGAGCCCAATAAACTGTTGTGAAACTCCCTGTCCCTTAGCCCCTATTCTTACAAAAATGCCAGTGCTTACTCAAGACTATCTGCACTGATGGCAGCTGGTCTGCTCACATGACTTCAGTTAAGCATCTGCAACCTGTACACTGTAAGTTCTTCCCATGCATCTGTACAAGTTTGTGGGTCAGCTAGGTAGTCTGTTTCTACCAGAACATAGGATAAGTCTCAGTATCATCTTGTGAATGCAAGACAGTTTATTGAGAAACAGTATATTTCTTTCTCAGTGAAGTATTAGTCAGTCTCATTCTCACATAAAGTACTTCTTACGTGAATCCTGGGGTTGAATGTGTTTTTCAGAGCACGAAAGTATATCACAACCAACTCATGGAAAACGCTGGCCTAAAAAGAGATACACTATATATACAAAGAGAGGAAGACAGACTTGTGTGCATTGAAATACATTTGTAATCCAAACTGTCCCAGAATAACACAAGGACACAAACCTGACGACAAATGCAGTCATCCCTTCCCCAATAAATCTGAAAACAGTGCTTCTAGAATTAATTGATCATAGGTACAGAAAAAAATCAAGATTCGTAGTTGGCAGAGTGTCACACATTTAGGGTGTTCTGCTTCCAGCAGCAGTCATTGGATGCAAGTATATTTTCAAACACACAATTGCTTTTTCTCCTCTCCCTCAGCAATGCATAACTTTCGAATAGAATGCAATAATTTGTATTAATTAGCAATTTTTTTGCTCCAATCAATCATCAATTCAGGAAGCCAAAATCATTGTCTCTTACCTGATCAGACTCGCAGAAGCACCAAGTGTACCTGTTGCTTTTGCTAGGGGTGCTAAGGGCACTCTTTTGAAAGACAGACCCCAGACTCCTCCAGGTAGCAAACAGAAGTCAGAGGCTACTTTCAAATCCAGTGACCTCAGAAGAATTATTAAAAAAGCAGCTCAGTTAAGACTGAACAGTCACAACTACCTTTACTCTTGGCAGTAGCTTACCAATTCAGAAATAGCTGACTGCCTTAACCCTTTCATGAAGCGTGACTAGCATATCCTTGGACCGGGGAGTTTGGTGACAGAGAAGTCCAGTAGTGCTAGCAGAAGGTAATTCAGACAATAAAATCATGCATCCTCAGCAAGGGAAATCCAAAAAGTTGCCTTTCTCCCAAAAGGGACCTACAACCAAGAATTTCAGTCTCTTGAGAAAGAGGAGCAGCAAAGTTTTTAACAGACTCCTGAGCCTCACAAAAGTGCTCAGAAGTCTACACAAGAGTCACCCAGCTTTGAACGTTAGTGGATCATAACAAGAATGTATCATTTTTCCTGGCTTGGAAACAGCTGGGAGAAGACTAAAAGAAAAAAACCCACACAAAGAACAACTTGCTTAAGTATTATGGTTAAAAATGCCATGAAAAAGCGAGGAAAGGGGATACACATCCTAACCAGTCTTTCTTCTGTGACAGCTGCAGATAAAGAACCATCTGGTCACAAACACATTCACATCCACTCCTGCTCCACAAGACCCAGGCTGATGTGACTGCCAGCATGAAGTCACTGAAAACAACTCAACCCCCTCTTCTTGATTTATCTGGTCTTCGTTTACCTTCGCCCCTCTTAGTTTGGAGGGGGAAAATAGGGCTCATGTGCATCAGGGGGGCAGAGCTGAACACAACAGATTTCCATGGCAACAAGATACAGCCCCAGTGAGGAAGGCCTGCTAATAGCTGTGAGGCAATGTGCTCAGCAGAAACAGATTTTTCTATCAGACAGCCAGAGATAGCAGCTCATGTTCATACGCAAACGTGCAAGGAATCTGATTCTTGGCCTTGTACAACCCCACTGAATTCAGTCACAGCTACGCCAGCGCAGACCACAGCAAGATAGAGACCAGCATTTGGTGTTAGTAGGAAAAATAAATCGGCAATATGGAGAGACATTCTGCCTTTGAAAACAAAGTAAGAGTACTCCTAAGACATTCCTCATTAACTGAACATTTATTGTCAAACTGCAGGAAAACCCAGCGCTAGCATGAAAGGGAAAGCAACTGTCTAACACACAGATTTGCACATACTGTACCATCACCTACTGCTTTTACCTTCAACAACTGTGCATTTATACACAAGCCCAACCGCTAACAAATAACCCTGCTGCATTTGGAAAGGGAGGGAGCCGTAATTACCCCAAATTCTCTACTGAAGGAGTCAATCATTTGGCTTGTGATTTAGGCTCCTTTCCTTTAAAACACAGTTACCAACACTTTCCAACATAACGACATTTTATGCACTTGTTAGTATCCTCCAAACTCAACTTTGCTTGTAACAGACTGCTACGTCTTCTGGCCATAATCATATCGAGCTTTGCCTTCATACATGAGAACAGTGTCTCCAAACACACTGAATTCAATAGGACAAGTCTTGGTTTATAAAGTTAAGAGCATGCACAAGGCTTTGCAGGACCAGAGCCCCAGCAAGAAAGAGCTGAGGCCATTAGCAAACTTTTCCAAGTCAAGCAGAAAAACAGCAACTGTCCCACTTGCAGTGTGTGCTCTGCTAGAAACGCACAAAAAGCCATTTATATCAAGCATAAGAAAAATATGTCATGTACAGTTTATAAAAATAATTGTAACAAACTAAGAACAAAACCAGAAACTGTCCAAGCAGGCTCAACTGGGCAGGGGGAAGAAAAGAGTAATTTCATGGGCTATTTTGTAAAGCAGAGCAGTGACAGCCCCATTCTACCAAAGTTTTATTTAAGCCCTACAACTTTTCCTCACACTGCAATAGGTAGAACTCAAAACAACTCAGAAGTAAGACTCAAGGTAGGCAGTGCAAGTGCAAGGCTTCATTTTAGATGGTGTAATAGGGCTGTAAGGATACCAAACACCTGATTTTAATAAAAAATACCTGGTTATATACAAGCATCAGGGCTGACTCTGACAGGTCATCCTTGCTCAGAGTCCTGTTGATCAGAAGGATGATGATTACCACATAGCTACAACGGTTTAAGTCAATGGTTTCCCGATTGCCAAGGTAAGCTCAAAGCACATGAGCCCCAAGGCTGCTTGCTTTGCTTGAAAAGAAGAGTGGCGCCTTGTATTGCCATTGTTTATCCAGATATGTTAATTAAAAACTGCACTGTAATGCATTCAATAATAGACTTATTGTTCCCGTTAACTGAACTGCTCCAGTTAAACATGACATCACAGCTAAACAGTAATCTGCATTTATACTTTCTTTTTTTAACTTTCTTTTCTGACTGTGTATGAACTCTGCTTCTTCACTGTAGACATTTCCAGCATATCTCAGAGCAAAACGCCTTCCTGCTAAACCAAAAGCTTACTCCATGTTCCCATGGAGCATGCTCTCCGATGTCTCAGCAAGCACTGCGCCGACACCAAACCCAGACTTGACAGCGACACACGAGGATAACCTCTAGCCGATAAAAGCAGCAAGACTTTCCACACATTTCTCAGTAACATGGCAGCACGCGAGAATTCAATTCCACAGGTGTGCACAGCGCAGAGCTGTTTACACTAAATACAACTGAAGGGCATTAGCAGGGCTGGCTGACAGCGCTGGAGCAACGGTCACGGGAAACCAGTAAGGCACGTTTCTTAAACGCTTGGAGCCTTAACGAAAAGCAGCAACAAGGAAACACCACAGCTACAAAACAAGCAAGATTACAGGCTAGCCACCACGGTGTACAACATCCCATCTTGGGGCAGGTAACCTAGAGGTTCAATAGAAAGCCCTGTCAGCCTTCCAGCATCGGGCAGGCCCGTGGAAGCCAGACAACCCCACTTTCCTCGCCCTTCAACACAGCAGACAGGTGGGGGCTGCCGAGCGCACACCCGAACCGCTCGGGGCTCGCCTACCTGCTTCAGGAGGAACTTATCCTCCGCGTTGATCTTGAGGGAGACAGCCAGGTGGATGGAGGAGAGCACCACCCCGCTGATGACCGCGGCCCTCATCCGCACTGGCAGCAGGGTATAGATGCTGTAGATAAAGAACACGGTCCACCAGATGCCCTCCGAGGCACTCCTGGGCCACACCAGCAGAACCCCTACCACTTGCACTGCCAGGATCACCAGGATGACAGAGTAGCACGCCAACCACATATGGTCCTGGTGGAAGTCGTTGCGGTTGCACACCATGCACAGCACCACCATCAGCAGGATGGCCAGAGAGAGCACCACGACGTAGGATACCTCATAGTGGCCGTGCGCGGCATGGAAGATCAGCATGACCACACAGACCAGCACCAGCACGGCCATGAGCATGGTGAGGCTGCTCTGGTTGAGCCGGAAGAAGTAGCGCTGATACAGGCGCTCCAGTTTCTCCGACTGGAACTTCTTGGACCTGAAGATTTGCAGCAGGCTACTGCAACAGCCACCCATGGAGAAGGCCGCCTCGGAGTCTCCCTCGTCCCCGTCCTCCTCCTCCAGCTCCTCAATCTTGGCCTTGATGCGTCTCTCCTCCAGCCCCAACTCCACAGACCGGGGCCGTACCTCCCCCTGCTCCCCCAGCTGCCGGGGGCTGGCATTGTTGGGGGCAGCGGGGGAATCACTGCCAGGCGGGTGGCGGGACCGGTGACGTCGGCTGTCGTCACCATGCTCCTGCCAGGCAGATTTGGACCTAAAGCTCATCATCCTGCAGCCGCTCTCCCCGTGGCTCCGGCTCGCCTGGGGCTCGTAGTCTTCCTCACTCCTCCACCTACTTGACATGCGGGAGGCCTTCTTGCCCGAGGACCTGTTGGGAGGCGGTGGGTAGGAGTAGCCATTGGCCCGGGCCTCTGCTTCGCCCCAGGCCGAGCGGTGCTGCTCGGTGCCTGCCCAGGGCGTGGGGCCGCCGAAGCCCGGGGGGCTGATGCTGTTGGACCGGGACATGCCCTGAAGGAAGGAACAGCGGGCAAGGGGACAACGGCCGGGCAGAGGGGACGAGAAGTTGGGAGAAAACCCCAAAAGACAGCAGGTGAAGGGGAAAAAAAAAAAAAAAGAAAGAATTAAAAAAAAAAAAAAAAAAAGGCAAAACCCGCAAACGCCCCCAAAGTCTTCGGAGCTGCCGCGCGTCCCCCAGAGTCGGGGTCTCCCCGGCGGGACCCTCAGGGCAGCGCGGCGATAGCGGGCGCCATCGCCAGCCCCGGTGCTTCGACACCCCCGAGCGAGCTCGGCACCGCCGGGGCCGGGACGCCCCCCGCCTCACGGCAGATCGCCCTCAGCCGAGCCGCGGCGGCCGCAGGGGCTCCGGGCGCCGCGGGGGAGCCGCATCGCAGCGCGCCGCGCCGGCCCGGCACCCGCCGCTCGGGGCCGGGCGCGGGGCGGGCGAGCGGCGGCACCGGCCGCCCCGCGGGGAGACGGGCGGCTGCGCCGCTGGCCGGTCGGCGGGGAGGGCACGGAGACTCAAGCTCGTCGGGCTGCGGCAGCAAGCGGCGGCGGCGGGAGCATCCCCGGCCGGGGCGACCCTGGGAGCGGCGGGCCGGGCTGCGGCGGCGCCCCTGCCTCGCCTCCCCTCCCCTCCCAGCGGCGGCGGAGCCCCGGCGGCGAGACAGGGCCGGCGGCAGCCGCACTGCTCATGCACGCCGCCGCCGCTCCGGCTGCCGCTCCCGCTACGCCGCGGTGCCTTCGGGCGGCGGGAGCGCCTCTTCCACAGGCACCGGGAAGGAGAGAAACGAGCAAATCTGAGGGGAAAGGAGAAGAGAGGAGGAAAAAAAAAAAAAAAAAAAAGGCGGGGGTTCGGCGCTCCCTCCCCCGCGCTGTCAGAGGAACGGGGCGGCGGCGGCCCCGCGCGCGCCTCTGTCAGGGACGGCGGCGGCGGCCCGCCCCGGCCCCGCGCCTCTTTGTACTCCCCATTCAACCGGGCGCCGGCCGCGCCGGCCCCCGCCACCGCCCCCAGCCGGCCCCCATTGGCGCGCCCCCCGCCGCCGCCAGCCGCCATTGGTCGCCGCCGCCAGCCGGCCCGCCAATACGCGCGGCCGAGGGGCGGGCCGCTGCGGAAGGGGCCGTTAACTCCTTCGGCGCTCCGCTGGCGCCTCCCGAGGGCGGTGCCTGAGGCGCCGGGCCGGCGGCCTGGCTGAGGGGAGGGGAGGGGAGGTGATCCCCGGGGGGGCGCTGTGCTCCGCCAGCCCTCGCCATACTGGAGGGCAAACGCGGTTATCACTATGTTCCGCCTCATCTTCGAGGCTGTGGGCTCTTGCGTGATGCCTTTCCCTTGAGGACACGGGGAAAGGGAAACGGCCTCCCCCTCCAGCTGAGAGAAACGTCGACATCAAGCACCGATGGCCAAACCGCTGGTGAACAGAGAAAGGTAAAGCCTCAAAGAAACCTCTCCCAACCTCGGTGCCCGTTACCAGACCTACTACTAACACAGCTAAAGGCTAAAACACAAACCCAGGCTTTTGGTTGTTTTTTCTTTTTTCAGCCACTTCAACTACAGCCCACATCTTCATCTGACGGCGTTATGACACGGTCTTACTGGAGGGTATATTCTCTAAAACCTGGTTAGCCAGGCTGGATACCACATCAGCTCCTCAGTTTCTAACACCAGACTCCTCCACAATGTTCTTTCTGCAGATGTAAGTTAGCCAATTAATGATTTACAGTGTTTTGAAGGTAAACATCATATGTACTAAGAATAATATTATGGCTTCATGTTCTGTATCATGTTTTATTAAAAACAACCTGTCAAATCAGATAACTGCTTAGCTTAAGTAGCTGAAACCAATAATTGTCTAGATACTTGTCCAAACATTTAAAATCCCTGCTCACAAGTAGCCCTTAGTAATAGTGCTGAAGCTGTGGTTACCAAGGGGAAGACATAAGGCAAAGTTTGTAGAGAGGTAGCGTTAGTGGATACAGTTGGAGAAAAACAGATAACCTTCGAAACGCAAGCCCTTCACACGTCTTCAACACTCCACAACCTACAGCGATTTAGGCCTTTCTGCATTTCAGTGAAGGTTTGTAAAATCATATGCTGAATTTTCAGCAGCTGCTTCCACAGAGCATCTTTTACTTACCACGAATACACAGTTAAAGATTTTCACTAAAAAAAAAAAAAAAAAAAAAAGCATGCAACTACTACAGTGCTGTTCACTTATGTGGCATTTTCTTGCCAGATGCTACATACCGCAGCCGATCAAGATTGCATTCACAGTTCCCCTTCCATGAGGAGACATTTTTATATAGAAATACTACTGTCTTTCAGAATTTATCTTTTTCTTGGGATATTATACAACGCTGTCACTACGCATATGCTAGAGTAGACCAAAACTCAAGAATTCTGTGTCTGGTTACTCTGGCTGAACTCCAAGCATAAAGATGAGATGCATCCTTGGGTCTTGAGGGTACTGGCGGATGAAGTTGCTAAGCCACTATCCATCATATTTGAGAAGTCATGGCAGTCCAGTGAAGCTCCTACACACTGGAAAAAGGGAAATAGAACCCCCATTTTTAAAAGAGGAAAAAAGGAAGACCTGGGGAATTACAGGCCAGTCAGTCTCACCTCTGCGCCTGGCAAGATCACAGAGCAGATCCTCCTGGAAACAATGCTAGGGCACATGGAAAATAAGGAGGTGATTGGTGTCAAACAACATGGCTTCACAAATTTGGTTGCCTTCTACAACAGGGTTACAGCATTGGTAGATAAGGGAAAAGCAAATGATGTCATCTACCTGGACTTGTGCAAAGCATTTGACACTGTGCTGCATGAACATCCTTGTCTCTAAATTGGAGAGACATGGATTTGACAGATGGACCACTTGGTGGATCAGGAATTGGCTGGATTGTCACACTCAAAGAGTTACGGTCAATGGCTCGATGTCCAAGAGGAGACCACTGACAAGTGGCGTTCCTCAGGGTCGGTACTGGGACCGGTGCTATTTAACATCTTTGTCAGCGACATGGGCAGTGGGATTGTGTGCACCCCCAGCAAGTTTGCTGATGACACCAAGCTGTGTGGTGCGGTCGACACGCTGGAGGGAAGGGCGGCCATCCAGAGGGACCTGGACAGGCCTGAGAGGTGAGCGCAGGCCGACCTCATGAAGTTCAACAAGGCCAAGTGCAAGGTCCCACACCTGGGTCAGGGCAATCCCAAGCCCAAATACAGGCTGGGCGATGAGTGGATCGAGAGCAGCCCTGCAGAGGACTTGGGGGTGCTGGTGCATGAAAAACTGAGTATGAGCCAGCAGTGTGCTCTTGCAGCCACAAACCAAATTGCATCCTGGGCTGCAGCAAAAGAAGGGTGGCCAGCAGGTCAGGGGAGGGGATTCTCCCTCCCCCTCTACTCTGCTCTGGTTAGACCCCACCTGCAGTGCTGCATCAGCTCTGGGGTCCTGAGCACAAGAAAGACATGGGCCTGCTCAAGCGGGTCCAGAGGAGGCCACAAAGATTATCAAGGGGTTGGAGCACCTCCCCTGTGAGGACAGGCTGAGAGTTGGTGATGTTCAGCCTGGAGAAGAGAAGGCTCTGAGGAGACCTTACGGCAACCTTTCAGAACTTAAAGGGGGCCTACAGGAAAGGTGGGGAGGGATTCTTGATCAGGGAGGGTAGAGGTAGGACAAGGGGGAACGGTTTCAACCTGAAAGAGGTGAGACTTAGATTAGATATTAGGAAGAAGTTCTTCACGGTGAGGGTGGTGAGGCACTGGCACAGGTTGCCCAGAGAAGCTGTGGCTGCCCCCTCCCTGGCAGTGTTCAAGGCCAGGTTGGATGGATGGGGCTTGGAGCAACCTGGTTTGGTGGGAGGTGTCCCTGCCCATGGTGGGGGGTTGGAACTAGATGATCTTTAAGGTCCCTTCCAACCCAAACCATGCTGTGATTCTATGAAAGACAATGAAAGGATTCTTCAGTGAGTCGTAAATTGGGACAGGTGTTTTTGTTTTGTACACAGTCACATTTCGGAGTTCTTATCTCAAAGCCAGCAGGAAAAAATCTCACAAAATTTTCACAAAAATGTACAACTGTAAAACCAAGTAAAGGGAGAAAGTTGACCCACAACAGCTTAATGTTTAAAATTAATTCTGCTTGACAGAAAATGACTAAGTAGGCATGTGTAAGAACCAGGCACATTCCAGATCCAACACTGACATCTTACTACATTTAGTTCCGGGTATCAGCAAAGCATTGCTCAGGTAACGGGCCAAATAATTTTAAGGTTCTTATGTTTCACAACTGGAACTAAGTCAGGTCTTACTTAGCTTTAGCATCATGATAGGCTCTGGAAGCCTGAATCCAAGGCAGGATTCCACTGTACAGTAAACTATAGCCCCTTCTCCAGAAAGTTTACATGTACAGGTACCAGAAACCAGTAGTTTCAGTTCTAGAGTATCATTCATGCTTCTTTTCACTATGTCATTTTGTTTTGACATATGAATAGTTTTACTTTTTTTCTAGTGTTACAATAATTGATGCTAAAGCTGAAGACATCAAAGGGTTTTTTTTCAGAAAAAATTCTTAGCCAGAAGGGAAAAAGCTTTGTCCTTGCTAGAGGGGAAAACAAGTCTTCAACCAGAAGTTTGTAACTTTAAAAACAGGTAAGTAAATATGAGGTGGCGAGTTTAAAGAAAGGTAAAGACGCAGTTAGAAAAGATTCTGCGAGAAATCTCTAACTTGTGAAAACAATAAGGATGCTCTATTAGAAGCAGAGTAGTGCCAAATAATTGGGAACTTCATGCAAGTGCATGAGGACATACAGGGCTATGACAAAGAAGATGTAATATTCCACATAAATAGCAAGAATCTTAAAAATAATGCCTATTTTTAGGTGATCATAGTACTGGATCTTGCATCTCAGAACTGTAGTAGAAAAAACATAACTAGTGGAATATTGTAACATTAAAGACACTGCTTACCTACAGCTTTCATCCTAATGTGCAGTTTCTTCAAGCCCTGGCTCTTGTTTCTAATTCAAGAACCTGATTATAAATGGCAGATAAGGAACTATGTTTGTCTCACCCAAAACACTTATGCAAGAAAGCAAAACCACAGCATATCTGGGGTGGCTAGAAAGTAATTTAAAAATGTCTAACACTTACTATACCAACATTCAGGCAGTTATACCTAGATAGCAGTTACCTTTTCATAACTTAATCCAGTCAATTTCTGAAGAATGACTAAAAGTGAGGAGCTTCTACATCTCAGTCCCAACATGGCTACTTACAAATGATGACCATAGTCAACACAAGTATTCTTTGTATTCTAATCTGTAAAATGAGAACATTTACTTGCTTTGTTCACAGAGACCAACGAACACAAATACCACAAGACTATGTAGTGCCAAACCAGAGAAATTTCCTATTCCTTATCCAGAAAGGCTAAAGTTCCACCTTCCACTCTGGGTGAATAGAATTTGGGAAAGCTAGGCCAATCATGAAAGCTATTCTTTTTTAATTCCTCTTTTTTTTTGGGGGGGGGTGGGGGGTGGGGGGTGTGGGCAGGGAATGACGACGACACAGAACAAAATTCCATTAGGTACCTTCAATCATCATTTAATCAAATTCTGGATTAAAACTGAACCCTGCCTCTTTGTGCTTCTCTCTTTTTCAAAAAGTATTTCTCTGGTTAAAATGATACCTAAATGGAAGTAGACACATGGGAGATTTAGAGAACACTAGCACAAAATTACTAGCATGGTATCAACTCCACAAGATCCTTCAGGAAGCCATAAGAGAAACAAGAACTATAGTCAGAGAGCTAAGTGAAGCACAGAGCTAAAGTTCTTCCACACAGTGTGCACACATTTTGGCTTCAGCCCCATAAATCTGTATCAAAACCTTTTTTACTTTATTATTATTACAACAGGTGCAATAGACAAACATTAGCATTCTTTCTTTGCATTATTTACTTAAAATTGGGAATAAAATCTAGTGACCTCAGAATGCAGGTTGCATATTTCATGGCCTTCATGCACTACAAGATTCCTGCAAGTATTAAATCTAGAACTCTATATATCTATATATATATTATATATATCTATATATAAATATCTATGCTGCCTACATCAGTGAAGCTTCTATAAAATGGGTTCTTGGTCCTTTCGCTGACTTTCTTTGCATAGTCCAAAGCAGCCCCTCTGAAACCCAGAGCCAATGAAAGAATCCAACTTGGGAGGCACGAAATACTCAAACTGAACAAGCTGCTACTAAGACATTCTCTTGCCACTACCACCCCCCCACCCCCAGCCCCTGAGTCTGATGATTCACAAGGAATAGAACCAAACATAGAAAACTGAAAACACAAAATCACAGCCATTTAAAAAATAAACAAAAAGCCCAACCCCAAACAACGTGACTCATCACTGACTTCTAGTTTTTAAGGGTACATATAAGCCCTGCAAGACAAGGTGCTTATTGAATCAGGTTTATCAGCCTTTTCACAACAGCATCCACAACATTTTTCACCCTAAATGAAGAAATAAAAATATTTGCATTCCTATGCTGTTTGGGATAGCTAGAGCTGGGATGCAGATCTGCAACGCATGCATGTGCACATACACGGTACAGGAGGACTGCATCATGAAAGTCACCATAACAAAAATAATTCATGTCACCATACACAGGGATTCACATAATGCTGAGAATAGGAAAAAAGTAGCCAAGGATTCCAGTTCTTAACAAACGAGCTCACAAGCTTTGTAAACTGTAGCCCATATATACCTACTCAGTATTCAGCCTTGCTAGCTCACCTATGGATAATATCAACATTAGCATCACTGAAGTATGTGTCCTGAGTGGACTCCTGTAGCCTGTGTGAAGCTCAGAGCAGAACAGTTCTGCTTTTGGCACATAAGCTATATGGTTTTAAGCTATTTATTAAATACCTTTACACAAGCTGTAGTGAGGTTCAGTCTTAAGTTCCACTTAGAATTACTATACTTACCTGCAGTACCAGCACAAATAGTTAAGGAGCACCAAGTTAAGGTCACACACGCCTAAAATGGAAGCGTGTGATAGGTTTTGTCATATAGCACTAGGGACACCACCAACTCATCAGCTGTCACTACCAAGAAGCCTAGCTTCAGTACACCCAAACCACGGCCCAGAGTCAGGTGGTTTTGCCCCTCGAATTCACACTGAAAAAACCAGACCAATAACGTCCTAATCATGTAACCACAAGAGGGTGCACGGAAAAGTGTTATTTTGTGCACAAGACTAGCAAAGCCTAGTCTCAAATGTTTTCATCTTATTTTCTGTGTCCAACCCCCTCCTTATTTACTCTGACATGAGATTAGCACATGCTGTAGATGGTCTGGAGCTAAGCACAGACACAAGTTATAGACTTCTACTCTTCTTTCAAATGTGGCTAGTACTTTTTTAGTGACTGTAGTCCGAGTCAGGAACAGGTAAACAGGCCAAAAAAAAAAAAATTTATTGCCTACCCTGTTTTCATAAGAAAGCAAGGCTTGAATAAAGACATACAAAACCAGACGTTTTTATTGAAAAAGTTATCCTGAATTACACAACTTCAATGGGCAGATAAAAACAAATGTACTGGACAATGTATTGTTAAGAATTCATATAATAGGACTCCAACGATAGTTTATTATGCAAACAAGTATCTGTTTCAAACATGTAACTGAGAATAACTAAATCATATGATTTTTAACACCAGTAGTAAGTAGTAGTTTTACATCTTTCCACCATCAGTTTATTTCTTCAAAATCTGGCAAGCTATGGCCTGATCAGCAGTCATGTATCACCAGGAACCTGGAGCACACTGGCCCATGAATGCTTACGTCTGTCCCATGTTTGTATGCACCTGTATGCCTAGATCAGGTTTCCACATACCCTTTGGTTTGACAATACTTTTTGAAGAATAATTCAATACCTTCAGGTTGTGCAGTTTACTTCTGGCAGAGCTTTGACAATACCAACTGTCAATTTCCAGTCTCACTAAGTAAACTAATCAGCAATACCTTACTTTCAATTTCACATCCATTTTCTTGCTGATGCAAGAAAGCTTTTTCCACTGTTCCAGTTTGCTAACTTCAGAACAGTTGAAGTGCTTTGTTTACTTAATGTAAATTGCACCAAAAGGCTGAGTAAGGAAGCACATTTAATACTCAAACCAGTAACTTTCCCAGAAGTCATTTATACACAGGAACAGAGGACTAAAACAGAGCACCTAAGCCAGTGCATCCAGTTCCCCATAATCATTTCATAAACATTTGGTGGAGAATGAAAGGGACTTCACGGCATCAGCACATCAGACAGAACATCGCAGCATTTCCATTCAGTGCTGTTACTCTGCCTTAAAAAAAACCCCACAACTAAACAAACAAAAAGCCAAACCAAACCAATACACACCCCCACCCCCAAAACCAAACCAACCAACCCACCCACCCCAACCCCACTGGATACCAAAGGAAAAAAGGAAGAAAGCTTCACGTTTTGTCAACTGTGACATATTCTTTGGGAAGCACAATGGTAGCTCTGTATCCTCCAGTACCTCTCTTCTTTTCCCATCTCATATTTTTATTGACTGTCATTTTGTAGACAAAACCAGCACTCGGTATCTTTTTCTTCATCCAGTAAATGAAAAGGTGGTCTTTTACCTGAAGAAACCTTTAACTAAAAGACAAACTGATTTCATAAAAGCAGCCAAGGCCTAGGCTGACTGGAAGGCACTCCACTTCTTATATTCTCTCCACAACAGAATTTTTTATAGGCATGCTAGATGCAGAAGAAACGAAGGACTGACCTTTAAACTGACATCAACTTAAAACTAATTTTAAAGGAGATACCTGAAATGCCCATATATATATATATTCTTCAGATTATCACTCACTGTTTTTAGAGTGAGACTAACCCACTGCAGTGCCCAAGAGGGTGAATGTAGTTTACACAGGCAAATGCGATTCTGTGAGTTCAAGTGTTCAAAGTAGAAAATGTCAGTATTAAAAGTTTTTAATGTACACTTGTTGTAAGTGATAACAGATGGTTTGCAGGAGTCAAAAAGACAGGACAAAATCCAATTCAGTGTTCACAATTCAGCTGAATAAGCCTCTGTGAAAACTTTCACTAATGAATTTCCCAATCATAACATCCTCATGTAGTAGTATGTAAAATTTATATGTAAAAACTATACAGAATTAACTTAACATACAGAGAGGCAGTGTGTTGTGACACAGAGTTTGTGCAAGTATTTGTTTTGGAGATGGGAAGCAGAATTTAAAAGCCACTTGATACTGAATGGAAGTTCCAGCCAGTTAGGTGGCTTGAATCAGTCAATCCCAACTCTAGAAACACTCAGTCCGTACCAAATGAAAGTGAATCACACAGATATTTACACCTTTCTATTTTATACTCAGCACACCAGCACAGATCCTTCCTCAAGTCTTATATCAAGAACTGCCAGTGCTTTATTTAAGATGAGCCTTAAATACTGTAAAATTGATTTGCTTACGAACACAGAATCCTTATGCATTTCAGACTTTTTAATGTTACCCTAGGTAACTAAAATAGTTTCCACACGTACTGTTTTCAAAATGTGAAGAGGAAACACAAATAACCAGTAATAGTTATTCTAAGGCACAAATGGAGCTCAGCGCCACTCTTCACGGCATAACACTTCAAAGAGAAGTTTTTAATTACACAGTAGTGCTAAGTCACAGCTATCATGTGTAGGACA
Source organism: Leptosomus discolor (assembly GCF_034619465.1). Classification (NCBI taxonomy): domain Eukaryota; kingdom Metazoa; phylum Chordata; class Aves; order Leptosomiformes; family Leptosomidae; genus Leptosomus; species Leptosomus discolor. The sequence continues at coordinate 12,360,502 of NC_141395.1, read as the reverse complement.
TGTGCTGATGCTGGGCATGACAACATTATTTCATCCTGTCTGGAATAAAACAAAAAAATCACTGTAGTTGTGCAATCTTATGACAAGCATATGCCTAGAATAATAGCACTCACTCTGCAACTACTACTCAGTTCCTATTAGAGGATTATAACTAGTTATTTATGAGCTTTAATGGCATCTAGACACAGTATTTAAATCTCTCTCAGGAACTGTTAAAAATGCTATGAACGTTGCCGTGGTAGCAGACATATTATATTTAGTAAATGAACTCTGAAGTATTCTGTTGCATTAGTAAAGCATTCCACTATATTTATAATACTCAAACGATTTTGTTTTTGCAGCAAACCATCACCATCTAGAGTACAGATAACAAGAGAACAAAGAGCTCACATTCTATTGGGATCCTTCAGGAAGCTGTAAGTTTGAATGTTAACATCGTTAACACGTTGTTATGAATACCTCTTTTTAAAGTGAAAAACATAGCATTCGTAACAGTATCAAGTTGTTTCATTCTTTTGTTTGAGCTCAAAAATTACGTATGCCAAAAAATCTTGTAAATGGCAAGGTACATATTAGATACAAAGGAATAAAAATACAGCGTTAATTCACATTTATAAAGTATCTGCTTTTGTTCCTTAAACATTAACAATACAACATATTTTGTTCAGAATTATTTTATTTGGATTACAGCAGTTAGTATCACTGATCAGTAGGCCAACTCCAGGCAGAGAGCACAGAATCAATTTCACAAGGCAACAACACAAACTAGTATTTTAGCATACAAACCATTTCACTGCATTATCAAGTAGAAATATCTTCCAACCATGCATAAAATGTCTATGCTTAATCTTTCAGAGCTCCAGGTAATACCAGATTCCTAAATATACAAAAAAAAATACATTTAACTTATAAGAATATTAGTGAATCAGACTTATAAAATTACGATTTTATTCTTCACAACATAGAAAAAAATACAAAAATGATTGCATGTAGTTTTCACCCAGATTTCACTGACAAATATACATCAAAATGTACGATTTGATGTATACTCATGAAAATTTTAAGCTCATAGGTTTTAAAATGGCACTGCAGATTGGTCCACACAAATGCCAACCTTTCTACTGATAAATAATAAAAAAACAAAACAACTTTGATAGAAACATCACATTGTGAAAAATTACAATTTACCTGCACTGTAACCTGCATCTTACTGTAATTTACAATATGAACATTTCTACAGTTCCAGTTGTAAACGATACACAGGTAAGAACCTTGGTCTTTTAGAGGGTAATGACTAACTCGGACGAAGCTGGCATGGTAGAACATAAAAGTATTGTCAACTGAGCCAGGGCACACAACACAAAGACTACCACAGTAGAAAACATGTCTGCTGCAGAAGTTTGGTGATGCTGACAGAAAACATGCAAGCCAAGTAAATAGTCGTGGGGGAAAAAAACACTCTAGATTTATGACAGAATACTTAATCAAAGCTTCTATTATAAAGTTCACATAAACCCCATTACAGTTTCAGTGACAAATGAGGGGAAATTTGTTCTTATTTTATGAGGAGAAAACACCCACACGTGCGACTAAAGTCAGTATTAAGGAAAACCCCAAAAAGTATTAGGGCATCGCACTACAGTTCTTACTCAAGATCGCCTTCCAGGGACTTCCATGGAAGCTCAACTTGAAAAAGCACTGCAAGCTGAAGTGCTGGAATTCTTGTACAAACTAACTGCATGTTCATACTTCAGAATATAATTTTTGAATGAACTTTGCTGATAAGATTTCTTAACTATCAAAGCAATTTCTTTTTCTTTTGAAAGGAAAAGTAACTCAGTTTTCTTTTAAAAGGCTGTGTATTTGAATTTGTGTGGTGAATCAGTATTTTCAATTAAAGTAAATATTCTAATAAAGCTTATTCAGTAAAGGCATAGGTTGTACAAGCTTTCTCCCTACTGGCAGCTCTATCAGCTTTTCCATAGTGCCGATGCTATCTCATACAGATCTGTACTACATCTTTCTCAACAGAGCTATGAGTTTGTTTCATACAGGAATATTACACAGCTATTTTTTTCCTCCAAAAGACTAGACCAATGAATTTGAAACCAAATCTTTTATTTGGGGACAGAAATCAAACCAAGAAAAGTTCAGGAGCTGAGCATCGACAATACCCAGTAACCTGAGTACATCAGGAAAATCCGATCTTTTAGATGACATCCTTCAGAAATACTAACTCCTTTGATAGCAAGTATAAGCAAAAGGAGATGTTTTGTTCAGAACTGGAAGTTTACACTTTGGAACAATGAGTTCAGTATAATGCAACATTTCTCAGATCACTACCACAAAGCAGCACATAACCTAATGGAGAAATGAATTCAAGTTATTGCATCTTTGAATGCAAAACCACTTTGAGGTTGTATATGGTCACAGCATTTTTGATTACAGCCAATAACTGTCTCCAAAAGGTTTAAAATAGAAGCAAAGATCATTATTGTCTCTTACCCTCTCCCTGCTTGCAATAGTCCTGCTTGTGTTGAACATGTGTTACTGAGTGCTAGGAAAATTCAGTCAGACTTCTTGATGGAGCCAAAGGAAATGAATTAAAAATACAAAGTTTTGGGTTTGCTGGGTTTTTTTGTGTTGTTTTTTTTTTTTTTTTTTTTTTTTTTTTTTTAAATCTAGCTCTGACAAACATAAACCCAAATAACTGTAAATCCAGCTCTCCCCAAGTGCTAGAACAGAACCTGTGCCCTTAGTACTTACTGGCTAAGTTTAGGGAGAGCTGTGATGCCTCAAGCACAAGCGACTGGGACACAGATATGGGCCACGTCCAGGGGGAGGTGCTGGCAGGCACAGCACGAGGCTAGCACTGCAGGTACCATGGTAGTGGTCACACCTCATTTATGCACTAAATCATGATGTTACAAGAGGGAAACCAGAGAAGCCTTTGTGGTGTTGTCTAGTGGCTCTGACCGCATGAAGATAGGACAATTCAACTATCAGTTCCTAAGAGAGCAAAGGCCATAACCTACATTTCCTTTTGCCTTTGCTTGCATATCTGTTATTTCCCTGCTCCCTTTGTCCCTTCCATTCCCCACCCCCTGCCCCCGATCGACAGCTTGTCCACAACTTGGGGCACTGCTCACAGCATTAGTGCCTTCTGCTTCACCACAAGATTTTCTCCGTTCTCTCATTTTCTGTTTTACCTTCCCAAGGGAAGGCTTGGCCTGAGAACCCAGAGAAAGCACCTAGGAAAATTTAACTTGCTGTCATCTTCTGCTCTTTCAAAAGAGCAGAGGAAGGAAGGCTTGTCCAATCTGCAAAAGCAGCATGTAAGACACGAGATAATCTGCTTTCAAAGAAGGAGCTTACGACTTCGCAACATTTCAGAAGCTCAGTGCCTGGAACTGCCTGCTTGGATGTGCCAGTGATATACATTAGTCACTTGAGAAAAGCTAGATTGAGGAACAAGGCCCTCAGATGATTCCACAGTAGACCAAATAGTCCTCAACACCAAAAGAGGAGTACCACTGAGACAGTGGACAGTGATCAGAGATGATAATTTAAAGTAAAAAAAGGGAGAACTGCACCTGTTCCTGGGTGACCTGCCTCCTTGTATTGTTTAGATTCATTAATGATACCACTAGAAATCTTACAGTTGTTATTTTTTTTAAATATTTAAAAAAGTATCCAGGGATGCAGTACTTAGAGGAGTTTTAATGTTTCAAGTAAGCATTAGAGCCTCTGAATTAACATTAGCATTTGAGTAATTAGCTTAAGTAAGATCTTCAGAGAACATGCTCTGGTCAGACACCCTACTGTTTAAATTCCTAAAGAATCACACTCCCCTTATTTCCCATAATTGGCTTCCTGTTCTGTTCCCATCTCCTTTTAAATACACAACCTACCTTTCTAAATTCAAACACTTTGCCTACATTGTATTCTCCACTGGAGTCTCTGACAAAATCCTAAAGCATTCCAGAGCATATTGTTTGCTTTCACAGCAATACATACATTTTCTGGCATGCAGTCAAGCACTTCAAAAAAAAAAAAAAAAAAAGAGGTATCAGTAATATCATCCCAATTCAAGCATTTAGTGGGTATAACTTCATCACTCATACTGCAACCTTCAGGCATTTAGTAATAAATGATAACCATTTAGCATATCATTTAAGGAAAAGGAAAAGGCTAACTGCCAAGTCATAAGAAGTTTAGAAGTTTTCTGAAGCACTGCAAGCTGAAAATTATCTCAATGTTTTAAATTATGGAATTTCAGTGAAATCAGATTTATTGTTTGTTCTTGCTAAATTATTGGTCTTTTACCTCTGACTTATTTTATCTTGGTATATTCTTTATAAATGTGCTGGGTATTGAAAATCTGCAGCATTTTGATGTTTGAAAAGTTCTGAAAAAGAGTTGGAATTACTCCGACTTCTTGTGTTCTTCCATGTGGGAGAGTACCTTTCGCCTCTGACGCAGCATATGAAAATACAGCTGAGGAAAAACTGAAGAGAAAACAAACTTAAGTAAAGAAAGTATGAAGTGAGGCTTACATGTCAATGTAAGATGCACAATCACACGCTCAAGGTCACCAATTCTCTATTAAAAGAAAATGTGCGTATCTGCTTTCTGCTCAAGTTATCTATTGCCTTCAAGAGAGTGATATTATATTGTCCTTAGGCTTCAGGCACTATTTATTTTTTGCTAGAGCAATCCCATTTCTAATTAAATGCAAAACGCCTTATTTAACTCTGCACATACAAGCAAGGTGACAAAAGTTCCCTGAACTGCACACACATGGTAGAAAGAAAATACATTTCAGGGAGCAAAAAGGCCTTCCGATAAACTTACGAACCTTGATGTCAGAATGACAAGCTGGTTCACTGAAAGTGTAAGTGCTTGTTACAGAGACAGGCAAACTACTGAAATTTAGATCTTTGAATACAGTTTATCACTCTGCATGAACAAGGTTCATATAAAGACAGCCACAGAGATAGCTAACAGGCAGCAACATCACCACTACATTATTCTGCATGTTAGACTTTATTTGCACATTTACATTTGCTAAAGGCTTCCGTGTTCCTATTCCCCATTTCAAAGCAGCAAAGCCAAACCTTCATTCCATCTATAGAAACATCAACCAGAGATTATGTCAATTCAATTTAATTCAATAGAAATGGTTCCCTACCCACTAATGCAAAAGCAATGTTCTTGCTCCTGAAGAACTGAATTTTAAGAAGCTGTTTTGAACTTTGTTCTCCTAAAAGTCTGTAAGTGGGGGGGGAAACAATATGAAGATGTCAACACTTGCCAAGAAGTATCACAGTTATTTTATATTCCAAGTGCGAGACACATGTATTACTGTTTTGCAGGTGGTGTTAGAAAGCAATCCCTGCGGTTTTAATTCTGACTTTTTTCTTCAGGTAATTTTCAGGATTAATTTTGCAAAATTATTTAGTAATATGCATGTTAATCCCACAATTACTAGCTCTTCCTGGTGCATCTTTTACTATCAAAAAGACCTAACAAACTCATACTTACTTGGAATGTAAGAGATCATAACCAGGATCAGGAATGTATAGTAGTCAAAAGAAAAATTGTACTTGTTAGGTAAACTAATGGAATACAAGCCAGACTGCCTGACGAACGGTAATGCAGCATATATCGTGAGTAATTCGCCCGAGACTCCCATTGGATACAGTACTATAAACAAAGTGTACCTAGAACAAAACATTTATGGAAAGGATTAAAAGTTATGCCAAACTCCGACAAAGTATTTGTTAAATGCTATTATGCATATTCAAATTTTAAGTTCTCAACTCAGCATTTATGTCCCCTAGCTCTTATTGGATTAAAGCATAGCAAGGTATAAACAGTATTGCAAGGTAAATATTCAAATCAGCAATGAGCTTGAATTATTTAAAGATTACCTTTGAGAATCTAAAAACTATCTTTGTTACTTTGATTTCTGAACTCTTTGGTATAGGTCATTATGTTACTTAAAATGGGACCAAACACAGTTGATGTTAATCAAGGAGCTTACAGATTGTTTCAAGTACAACCTTCGGATTGAAGTGTTACTGTTAAATGTCAGTTGACTTACTGTTACCTCTTACTGTTAAACGTCAGTTTCTGACAAACACAATCACTTTGTAAATGGGACTGAGCGCTGACAAACTACTCTTTCAGCTTACAATGTAACAGATTTTTTTTTAACCCCGAAATCTGCTGAAAAGAAGCTAGGAAGTCACATTCACAAACAGGGCAATTACCTCAAGGTAGAATCTAATTTTTTGTACTGCAGCTATTTTACAAGACAAGCATCACTGTCAAATCACTGCTTTAAGGCTATGATCTCTATTATGCCACCTACCTGGCCCATTTGATGAGATAAGGGAGATGGTTTAACAAGCTAAACGTATAAAAAGAGTAACGGATTATCTCGGTGATTGTCCAGGCCACCACAAATAACAAGACGCTATCTTCAGTTTGTACCTGTAAGAAAGAAGAAAAGCTCAGTACGAATTCAAGCATTACTAATTACTCACCAGACCCAAGAAAACCTCAAAGAAATCAATTCCCACGGGTTGCTTTACTGCATCATTTTAGACAACAGACTCCGAGAATGAGCTTAAACGCAACATTAGTAACAGGAGTAAAACACCCTTCTTATCATGGTCCATATTTTTCTACTTGCTTAAGAATAGCTCTGCTTGGTGATCAGATAACTTAAGATCTCCCATTCCGTGCAAGGTAAATCAGAACAAGAAATCCCTGAAATGCTGAGAACAACTCATAACTCTTCCTATTCCTATACAGTAGCATCTTCTATTTCAGTCCTATGATTGCTTCCTAATGCAGAAAGCAGAAAGGATGCTAACACATTAGTCTAACACTTGATATCTGGTTTAGACTTTATATTCTGATTCTAGTCCGTGCTACTTCTTGAGCAGAAGCACTGTTTTCCTCTCTCTACAGATGAGAAACTAGGTCCTAATTTTGAGCAGCAGCAAAGCAGCTAACACCAGGACATGGGCTGGGAGGAGGGAAGAAACAGCTCAGGATGTCTCACCTCAGGTAAGCTTAACAACTACCTGCTGCGCCGTTCCTTGCTCCTTCTCCTGCTTATTGCATCCAGCATGGTTCCTCTAATGTTACACTCAAGACATTATTATGTTTCGCTGCTTTACACCTTCTAGAACTTTTATTTCAGGCACGCATCACTGAACCGGCTTTTACTCCCTTCACATTTTGAAGGTTATCTTCAAAAGCATGTGTTTTAAAGTGAATTAATAGATTTATTAGATTTGTGGGAGCTAACAGTGATGAAATAGTACGTGGAGTCACCGACCCGCACTACAAACTCTTGAGGGAGCAAACAATTTTTATGCAGCCCTCCCCGCCTCCTTTCCTCCCCTTCAACAGAATTCTCAGCTGTATGAGTACCTTGAGCCCAAATTCAGCGGACCGTGGGAACAAAAAGAGCTCAACCACAGGGGCCCGCATCTTCTTTATTCCTCCAACTCTTGAAAACATGGCAAACGAAGTCAGTAGGCGTGGGTGGTACATTCTATTCATCTTGGGCAAAGTACATGTACAAACAAAAAAGGGAACAAGAAAATACATGGGCAACCAGAAACTTTTTAATAGGAGGGGACTGATCATATATTTGTGTGTAAAAACACTCATGAGGATTACTCATAAAAAGCTTTCTGTTACAGACTACAAAACCCAGAAAAGATTTATACAGAAATCTTGGGATATCCTGGAACGTAGAGCTGCTGTTAATCTATATTCTGCTGCGTATAGCATTTCAAGTCACTTTCATTACATTTTGCAGCAAATGCACCTTGTTCTTTTTCCACATGAAACTGATAATTTGCTTATAGATCTCCCTTCATAAAAGAACAAAATCCCAAGCTTATTTGAAGATTTTCAGAGAAGAGACCAAATCTATCTTCACATTGCTACAGGATCCTAATCCTGTTTGGGGTCTGCTTTATAAGGAAGACTTAGTTCTCAACATGGAAAAGTTAACAGCACTTCACAGATGATGCTGTTCCTAAGGAGCAACACGCTTCTCAAGCACTCCAGAGCTGCATCTTCTGGTCAAATCAGGAGTAGCAGCTTAGTGAGTTCATCTAAACTTATGAGTCACAGACTTCAACCCGTACTTTGAAACCTCACTTCTTTCCCTAACTATGGAAGTCAGTAAAACCAACAATCAAAAATTTGTAGCTTGAAGTAGCACCCAAGGACACGAGCGAGGAAACTGTGAAGCTAACAGTGAATGATACACGTAGAAGTAGAAAATCTGGCAGTTCCACAATCCAGTTCTGTCACAGGACTTCTGCAACACTGCCTTCACAGGTTTAGCCCTTCCCACCTACTTTAATATCAGCCCTGCGTTCAGAAGTTATCAAAACAGTTCACAACGTTACAAAACACACACACACACAACCCTGTTAAGGTCACTTAACACAGAATCACAGATTGTGCCTTTGTAGCTTGTGTTCCTATTCAAGGAAGGCAGAATACTGGAAATCGGTGGTAGTTCTCATACAAAAGTGACTTATACAGTTTTCAAATAGTTCTGTTCTGTGCAGTAAGGAACAGGAGACCACTGTACATTTTATTATATTTTAACTGCATTCCAAAGCTTATCATTAAAATGTATGTTTCTTACACACCAACAGATCTGTCAGTAGTCTGTCACTATCAGGACATCTGTCTGAGGACTGACAATTTTTCAATACTTCAAATAAAGATGTCTGAGAGGCACATTATCAAAACCCTGGGAACTGATTTGCAGAACAGTGTCTGAAGAGTCTTACTCATTTAGGCACTGCTAACGCTGCATTTGTATTGCTTCTCTTCCAAGTTGAGGATACGGGGGATAGTACAGCCAATAAACAGTAGACCCTTAGTAAACCACTAAGCCCAATGCTGCCCTCAGAACTCAATTTCTCTTCCTCTACATTTTCATGCCAGACTTTGAAGGAGGTGCTAGACAAAGTCAAATCGCATCTTACACTTTATTTACAACTTATTTATCCAACTGCCTTATTAAGGGTCAATTATACCACCGGCATATTTTTTGGCATGCGTCTCAAACCAATTAATCATCAAGGAGGGTCCTGAACATATTTTAGCTTATCTTCAATACTACGAATAGCAGACAGTGTTTGTTATAAGAGAACCCATAGCCTTTCAAGATGCAAAGATGAGAATTGGCAATTGACAAAATAAAGCCCGAGAAGTTTTTACTGTTCTCCTTACACATGAAAAGGGAAATTCTATAGATTTCTCCACAATAAGAGTAACAGTTTGACAAATTATTCACACAGAAAAATTCAGCTAAAGACAGAATTAAGTAATCCAGTGTAGAAGAGTAAAAGCAGCAGCACTATGCAACTGTAAGGATGAAACAGCCTATCTCCCTCCAAAGTGCCGGTTCTCTGGTACATTGATAAAAAAAAGAAAAAAGGAAGCTTCACAGTAGGCACAAAGGGCCTGACAGACATTTGTGTTATACAGTATTACTCAAGTTTTACATAGATGTAAAGCAGTGATAAATGAGGCTTTTCAACTGGACTCACCCATTTAGAGTTCTGAACTTTCCAGCGTGGACTTCTTTTACTAAAACTTAGTTTTAAATATAAATTAAGATGCTCCTTCCCCTTTAAGTATGCTTTACTACTGATTGAAGATGTCAATTCACAACTGCAGATACTGGAGTCTTCATTACCAACTCAATATGCTGTACACGTCATCTTCACATCACCCCTTCTGACTCTGTGTCCTAGAGCGGTTCCTCTAAATGCATACTATACTTATCTGCAACTTATATGTAACTGAACCCAACTGGATAAGCACTAAATCACTGCTGACACCAATATTTAATTACCCATCAGAACTGGTTGCAGAATTATCTATCAGAAGGCCTGCCATGATGTCACCGGATGATCTCATTGTTCACAGAAGTTCAAAGACAACTTTGAACTGAAGGGCACCTTCTGTTCTCCTATGCCTGCTTTATTCTAGCTCTTCACACCAGTCTACTCATTCTCTTCCCTCCTTTGTACGAAAAACAGTAAAATTCACCAAACTGATTCCTTTCCGCTGTAATGACAAAAAAATTACAAGTACTGTATTACGTGCCCATCCCTCCTCCCCTCAGCTGCCAGCTACTCATACGGTGGAGGTAAGGGGAATCTCAGTGCTACCCAAAGAAGTGCGCAGTGCTTTAACATTTGCCATGCTTTAACACTTATTATAAATACTTTCATATTGAATTTAACAACACATCAGCACTAAATTCAACAAAAAGCACAAACATGTTAGTGGCAAGAAGCATGCTTCAAATCACACCACATATCTAGAACTGTATTCTGACAGAAAGGAGGGATGCAGTACAGATGCTTCTTCTTTTAACTACATTATATATGAAAACACGTCTGGAAAAGCAAGATACTGAACAAGTCTCACTCCAAAAGTTAAAGAGGAAAACTGCATTTTATTTTACAAGAACCTCATCATGCAACTGCATAGCTTACAAGTTCCATAAAGCTGTGTGAGAATTTAATCCTGGACTTCACCATGGAGCTCACTTGTGCAGACAGCCCTTTAGAAAAAGTAGAACACTCGTGACACTTTCAGTACATCTCCCCAGGTGAGACTGCATGCTCTCTGGCTTGGGGGAAGGGGAGGGGTCAGAATAAAGCCTCTTCATTTGATTTATTTGCTTAGAGCAAAGGTGAAAAGGTGAAAAACTCATCATAGGATTCCTCATCCTTACCATTCTTATGCTCACTTTCTAAGACATTAAAAAAGTAACACAGAATACAGTCTCTTGCAAGACTTTAACCAAAACACTGCATAAATGTGAGGAAAAAACCTGCATGTAATATTGTTGAAAGAATCTGTGTTCAAAAAACCCTTGTTAAAAATTGAATGTTAGGCTGAACTTGGTGCTCACATTTTGTCGGTTTTCTCTGGTGAGAATGTGGGCATAAGTTTCAAAAAACCTAACCCACAATCATTTTACAGACTTCCCTTTGATGTCCAACAGACAACACATGGACTAATTCTAATCCATGCAACCCAACCTTTAGTACTGGGGTTACTTCAAAACCAGGAGGCAATTCATAAAACAGATTATCACTGTTCTTTACGAAGCACCAGGTACCCTAACATTACACAAGTAACAAGCAAAACTACACGCATATTTCTTTAAAAATATTTTATATGTGTATCTAAAATCTACTGTTTTGGGATTATGGCTTTTGTTTTTTCCTCCCAAACTCAACATTTATCTCCAGTGACTTAACAGAGACTGGAGTACATTTACTTGCACCAAAAATGAAATGCATCAGAAGATAAGTATTTACAAGATTTTGAGTTTTTTGAGAAAAATAACATTCGTCCACTTTAAATAGCATGAAACTAAGGCTCCACATGAACAAGCATCATGACATCAGAAAGGGCTGCTAATTAATGAGAACTACAGCGACTTGTGTTACTCTACATGCGGATCAACGCTCTGAGAACAGGTTTGGACTAAGGAAAACATCTTCCCTACAGATTTGGCAATAAGACAAGCTCCTTAAGACGTTTTCCATGTCAAATCCCAAAAGATCTTATGCATATTATTACACTAGGTATCACTTATTTCAGGCAGCCATGCTGACACTGGTATCAGGACTAATTTCTTTAATGAGAAGAAAACTAGTAACATTGGCTGGCTAAAGTAACAGCACAGATACGGCCTATCTGGGCTACTACAAGGTATTCAGATGACATGAAAGAGTCAGTCAGCATGATCTGTATCAATTAAAAGCGTGTTGCTTCCAAAAGATTCTGCAAAGATTTCTATAAAGTACAGCAGTATTTGGTGTGGTAAGCAATGAGGAAAAAAAACACGTGGGCCCCAAAACCCACCTACGCTTGAATGTAAGAAAAATGAATGAAGGACAGAGGGAAGATTATCCTGGAGAGCAATAACGGAGAACATCCAGGCACTGATGTGCACAAACAGTTGAGGGGGAGATTCCACATGCCACGGTAAAGGAAGCAAATTGTTTATGAAAGAGGAGGGCAGTGAGATTTTGCTATTAATTATGGCACTAGTGAGATCAGTACTAGAACGCTGTCCCAAATTCTAGGTTCCATATCATACACTGGGACCTCTTTCATTTTCAGTAAGGACTGCAAAATCTATTCGGGAGCTAGATGTCTTACAGCGAGAGAATCAGACCTCAGTCTATTTAATTGTCAAGAAAAAATGACATCGGATTTATTTTTATTTCTTTTGATCCACAGAAATTCACATAAACAATTTCACATGTTGGGATACAAACAGAAGTCATTTTAAGGAAAATAAGACAGTGATCAACACTTGCTTTTCAGCATGGGTCATTACTTTTTCTATCTATTTCGTAGCTTAACTTACCTCTTTTACACTATGTGTTACTGCCCACGTCAGGAAAACCCTTGACATCACTTGGAAAGCAGTCAGAACAACAGAAGAGGGAACAATGCCTGGAAGATATTTTGCAATTAGTAAATATTCCTGACTTATCAGGGTGGGAGGTGGGGGTGGGGAAATAAAACACAGCTAAGCTAAAGTCCAGTTATTTGAAGTTTTTGGAAGGAAAGCTTTTTTTTTTTTTTTTTTTTAATTTGAGAGTATGGAGCCTGTCCTGTGGTGCGTTTATACAGCCTACTGCAATGCAATCCCCTGACAAGACTTTGTGCACCAAAATGCAAATAAAAGTAATCGCTCTTGTTGCAATCACAGCACTTTCCTTAATACACAAACCAGCTGAATAAGATGAGATCACTTCAATCGGATAGCTTTTGGGATGCAGCTTTTCAAATAAATCCTGTTTGATTAAAATATCAATATACTCTTCATTACCATGATTTAAAAAGTAAAAACAATAAAGATGTTCTGCACAGCATGTCATTAAAAACAGTAAGCAAAAAGTGTAACTACTTTGAAGAAACACTAATCTAGCCCATACTCTGACAGATACAAAGTTCAGAATTCTGTCCTGGGAATACACCTTTTTAAAAAACCAAGCGGAACTCAAGCAATAGCTAATGCATGGTAGGTACAGAAACAATTTAAAGATTTTCTGAAGGAAGCAGATTTCACGGGTTCTTCTAAGCAAGTTCCAAGCTGCTGCTTAAACTGCCACTAAAAGGATCCTACACGCCCAGGTTTGAGAAAGCAGGAATAGTTTTAGACTGCAAGATTACACAAAAACTTCACAGCACAAAGTTTTATTTTCTTCCAATAGCATGATGAAGACAAATGCAAGAGCAGTTGCAGCTCCAAAAATAGAGTAAAAAGTGCTTCTAAAACCAATGTAAATCACATCAAGCAACACAACAGCCTCGGAGAGATGTAAAGACCAAACTGGAAAGTGGAAGAGGAAGAAAGGATAAGAAAAACCAAAAGCAAGTTTCATAAGAATTCTTTTCAGCCACACAGTCATTATGTTTGTCTTCTTTCAGAGTAAAAAGAGGGAAAAGTCCTACTCACACAGTTCTCTTCAGTTTTACCACATACTGTTCATAATCTAGTTTCTGTTGTAAAACCTCAGGGCAGACTTGTCTGTTACTCGGACAACACAAAAAGGGGTGCTATAAACCCCCACAATCTGTACTCACTAAAGGCTCACTCCTATGATGTAACAGACTTTTTCTTTTATACAATTTAGATCAGCCCTTGCTAAGCAAGATAACCTAATGTTCTTGCAAAGAAATCTATAAATAAGCCAAAAAGAATGTGTAGGAACCTTGCAAGATTATCTCACAAGTTAGACAAACAAGGTTTTTCATTATAGCCAAGACAATGCCAACCTATGCCAAAAACAGGAGATCAAAAGAAGAGACTCACCAGCTACAACTGATGTAAGCTTTACTTGCCTCTAATTATTTACTCCACCATTTTATTGCACCAAAAAGGTACCCAACAGTCAACTTTAAACTTGGTATTTTAAAAAACATCTGTTACCACTAATACAACACTGCACATGCTAGAGCAGTGCTTGACAGAGGGCTCAGGCCCAGAACCAAGCAGCGAGCAAGCCAGACCCAGACCTCTTCCAGATCCTGGACTAAGCCTCCCCCCTCCAGCAGGAAACCCGCCAACTCTCAGCAAATGCTTCCCCTCTCCCAGAGGGTAGCTTAGCTTACAGCTGGAGCCCTCGGATCCCTCCCAACTGAGGGGGCTAAGGCAAAGTCAGCCAGTGCTGACTCCGGCTTACCAGAGGGTTACTGGTAAGCATCGCTATGGCAGGAAGGCTGGTACTGTAGTGGCTCTGTGGGCTGGGCCTGTACTCGCCAGAGCCTTATTGCTTTTCTCCATTCCTTCCCTTCACAAACTCCCTGTACTACTATTGCTTCTACATTTGGATGGCTCCTATCACCTCTTTCCATACCAAGTTCCTCCAGGCAGAAGCTCTTCTGTGCTATCAATGCCATTCACACACTTGTTTTCTGTCTGCCACGCAAGTCAAGGAACTGGATGTTCACTTTCCATTTGCCTGTCCTCCAGTCTCTCTTCTTGGTCTCTGAGCTGCAGGTTAGCACCTCTCCATCTTTTAAATCTCTGCCACATGCCAAAGTTCTGGTCTCAACCATGCTTGATAGAGACGTTCCCTTATCAACCTTCATACTTTGAAGAACTTGCCTCACAGATGCTAACATTTCAGATTCTACTGAAAAGATGTGGAGAGAAAAGTTATGCTGATACACACAGCCATCTGTCACAGATAAGCTCCTCTATTGACAGAGAATTACAGCTCTAGTTATAGCAATTATTACAGCAATTATAATTAGTTTAGCAGGAGCAAAGGAATTTGCAAATTTCCTGTTTCTCCTTGCACAGAAACTTTTACCAGTCAGTAGGACTACAGCAGACAGCAGCAGTACATCCAGCTGTGCAAAACCACCTCACTTTATTTAACTGACAAATGCCTCCATTAACAGAAAAAAAAAAATCCACAGACAGTTATAATAAAATAAGTGGGCTTTTTGTAAAAAACTTTGTTAGGGAAAGCAAAAAGATAGAATTATAATGGTATAAAATGTTGCAACACTCCACTAATGGCTGTCTTCACTAATATTAAATTGTGCTACTGAGGAGAACATGGGCTAAACGGATCCACACCTCAAATCAACTGAGCCAGGATTATTAGCTTTGCACAGACAGGCTGGTACAGTCATTCTTGTTTGCTGTTCTGCAGCAGCCTGAAAGGTGGAACACAGGACTCCCTCCTGCTATTCAATGACTTGTGCAGACATATACTCTAGAGCGTGAGGAAAAGATAATCCAACTAAATTTTTCACACGCTTTCTCAGATTTAGTACTAGTAAACATTGGCATCTGCACACAAGTTTAGCTTAAGGAAACAGTAGAGCATTATAGATTTAGGATGGTAAAATAGCATTTTAGCTGCAAGCGTTTTGCCCAGTGATCTGAGATTTTCTTGTCCTTCTTGCCACTTGTCAAATAAGACTTCAAAGATTTCACATTACTATTAATTTTTGACAAATTTTTTAGATGTAAGTACGGTTTATTCTAGTAAAAACAGTATTGGAAGGACTGCCTTGGCAGCACAGACAGCTAACTATATGATACATATAGATTACTCTGAGAAGCTTTTACATTAATTTGAGGAGTATATGACCATTGATTTCTTGGGATGATCTGCACACATTCTACAAGCTGACCTTTAGAAGATAACGTTTTCAGAATAAGTGCATTATTCAGGAAGGTTGGAACCACTTTAGCAAATGCAGACTTACACTGCCCTCTGCTGACAAATTTATGTATATGTTTTTAAGTTTTCCAACTACTACATTTATTTAAATTTAAAAAAAAATATATCTTTTTGCACAGGAATTCAGTATGAACCTACAATCTAATACACCCTCCAGTATATAGATTGTTAGTACAATACGTGAAAAACAGCAAGTTTGTAGCTGCAGCTTTAGAATCTTAATGCCATCTTACTCTTTAAATAGTGGCTAGCAAACCTTCAGGTAGGAACTCAACACTTACATTTAAAATCACAAGACCAACTACCTGAACATGAGACTGTCTCTTTGTGAAAACCGGCTTGTTTAGAAAAATCAGAGTTAAGTGAAGGTACGCAGACAGGCACTGCTCCCTTTTATTGCACACGGGCTTTGATCTTGCAGAGACTGCGACACATCATCTATTCTATAAACAAGACATCCAAACGTGGAGGCCAAACTGTCCACTACTGTGCTGACTACCCAACCAGACAAGATGCAACCCTGTCACTCAGACGTGAGGCTCTTCAGGCTGACTGAACCCCAACACTGCTACTGACCCCAGGCCACGTACACACAACAGAGTTCCTCCTACCAAGCTAACAAACAGGCCTCACAGTACAGGCTATCAAGAATTGTCAAGTCTTAAGTAATTCTTCCTCTCCCAAACAGTTCCATTAAAGCACAGCCAAATCTAGGATAAAGAGTGGTTAACCCTTCCTAATTTTACCGCATGTGTCTATGCTGTACAGATGCAGGCAAAAGTCCTAGTGCCTGAAATATTATTTTTACTGGATTTTAAATTACTTCCAGATACAATTTTTTTTTTTGGAGGAAAGACAGCTTGGTACAGAAGATTATAGGATGTAGAGATGGAGAGTAATCGATCTACTATAAAACATTCATAAACTGCTCTAAGATTTGTAGCATTGGAAGGATCTAGATAAAAACAGAATGTCAAGTAATTGAAAACCTGTTATACTATTTCCCCTTTTGTAATTTAACTTGTCAAATTATTTAGTAAAAAAATCAGAATGTACTTTGAGCAAAAATTAGTGAGTTATGCAAGACTTAAAACTGGCAAGTCACAGACCGTAACGTTTTTCATGCTAATACATTGCTAAAACTGCAGTCTTCTGTAAAAATAATAAAACAGAAAATTTGCAAGCTTACCAAATGCACAGTGCAGAATCTAGAACAAAAAGAAAAGTTCAAATCACTAAACATTTCAAATGAAGCAATTCAGAAAAACATTTAGTTCTATCACAAGAGCTTAAGATTCAATATTTGTATTTCAGAGATTAAGCTTAATATTTATCTCCACTGCCCAAGCTAAATAGCAGACAATAAGCTCCCTCACCTCTTGCTGAAAGGAAAAATTCAGCATTTGTGTGAGGCATATTTCTTACGTTTGCCTTCAAATCTCTCTATAAATGCTAATGAAAAAACAGGCACCTAGAAAGCACTGCTCAAAGTTTGCCTTATTTCTCCTAAAGAGAACACTCACGCAAATACTAGTAACACTAATTAGTAACACTAGGGAAGATGACCACACCTACCTCAAGCAAAGCTCCAGTTTGGAAGAATTTCAGGGGCTTTTCTATCGAATAGTAAAGGCTATGGTAGCTACCTTTAGCCAGGTATGCTCGAACTAGACCAACTGCAATAACAAGCCATCTGGAAGAGAGAAAAAAAGTCTAAGACAAGGAGACATTAAGCAGAGCATAAATACAAAGAAATCCTTAAGCCCTCTTTTGGTATCTGAGAAAGCAACAGGCATACAACTGCCCTGAAAGGTACTAACTTTTTGCCTAACCTCTGCCACACTGAAAACATTATAAATAATTGGATTCTCTGCAAATTTCTCAAAGTTAAAGATCATGCATTTTTTAAACATCTTTCAGCACCAACATGACACCAGTATCTTTAATGCCTTAGCCTATTTTTCAGTGAACTGCATTTAATTTAGTGATGGAAGGTATTAATGACATTGTACGTAAGATTAGCATCACATTTTGTTTACTCTATGTAGAAAACCACTTACTGCTAGTCAGATTTCTTACCATACCACCACTTGAAGAAGCATGACAAATGATTAAGATTCAGAAGGCATTCATCGTAATGTTCCAGTTCAAAGTAAACCCTCAGACTTCATGACAGACCATCCAGCTTAATTGCTAGCATTTATTTTATGAGAAACAGTTAGGTTAAGTAACTGCAAGAAAACTGAGCCTGCTAAAGCCTTGAAGGCAGCAACGGCCATTCCTGTCCCAGCTTTCCTTTTTAAGCAACAAATACATCTAGGCTTACATAAGCAGTGCCTATGTAACCGCAACTATACTATAAACAATGGGACCTACTAACCCTGCTGATTTTCCCCTCAGGTAATTCAGGAATCAACCCAAAAACATTTCCCCCAGACCTGGCCGATGCAGTCATCTTTCACTATCACAGCTGTCCGGAGTCAGTGTTTGCCCACAACCTCAGAAGTTCTTCAGGGAAGCCTGGGACATGCCACAAAACTAAGGTGGGTGTGCCCTGGTCAAACGCTTTTTCATTTGAAATGAACATCTATAGTTCACTTCAGCTTCCAATTGCTTGTGGCAAACAGGGCGAGAAGGGGCTGGTCAATGAGAAGTGGGAAGAGTTACCACCGGCTCCCAAACTTGTCACCGACAGGCTCATCCGGGCTGTTTTGCCCTCAGCTACTCTTAATGCCACCACCCTACTTTACCTCCACCTCCCTCCAAACCCAGAAGTGCTGTAACAAAGCTTGGGCTAACGGTCACCAAGCATCTCTGCTAACAACCGTGCACCTCAGTGGAAGTGTGTGTAGACAGGTAGGAAGTCCCCTAACTATGCAATAGCTTTTTACTCTTCAGAAAAAATCTGCAGCTGTGGCTTGGTACCAGGGAAGATGAAGAAATTCCCTTAAATTACAGCATGTCCGATGCCTACAACTACTGTGATAGCTTCGGTGTTATGAAGTATGCACAAATATTGTCCCAAATATAGTAATTGTTGGAAGTTTTTCAGTAATAAGTAACTGTGGCATCCAAGTTTGTGTTTATAACAAGTTGTTAGTACAGCTGAAAAAAGCTATTCCATTTCTTCCTGGAGTTCTCAGAAGACGAGCACCAAAGAAAAGCAGTAGGAGTAGGAAGCGGAAACAGGGAACGAGAAACAAGCCCTTCTTTTTTCAGCAGTGATGATTTATTTCAAAGCTGTCTTGGGAAACCAAAAGACAAACATCTGCCAGGTAATTGCTGTTTACAAAGAAGAATCAGATTACTTTTGCATTGGGACCTCACTGTAGAACAAACCAGTAAGCACTATAACATTAATGACTCCCCCTTGCAACACCAACTGCCCCCTTTTTAGAACAGTAAACTGGAGCAGACTGACCCCTTCCTGTTCGTTAAGTTTTCTGTTTCTCCTAATCTTCCCTGTTTGCTGAGAAACTTTGCTCAATTGAGCAATTTCTCAGGTTGCACAAGATACCGGGCCTCGGTTGTGCCTGCAAACTGTTCCCACCTTAACCAAGTGACTGGTGAAGTACATGCCTCCCAGAGGAGCTCCAGCTCTTGCTCATCTCCACCCTCCCTGCCAGATCACCGACTCCAGAAAGACCGTACTTTCCATGCCATTTACTGTCTTCAAAATGCATTTAATACAGATCAAAGTATTAATCTGTACAAAATTAAAAGCTGTCCCTGTTTGAAGCTTTTAGAACCTCTGTCCTGCTTCTGTGATTCTTAAATAGTTCTCCACCCTCGACCAGAGAAAATGGAACAGGAGTAGGTGAAAGTGAGGAAGATCAACTGAAAGTCGGTGGGAAGTTTAAAAGGGCACTGCTGTCACACAGAAGCTCTACGTTAGTTTCTCCAGCTTTCTCTGACCTAGACACTGAAGTCCACCCGATACACCAGCTGGAGGTCCGTTTCATTCAATTACCACTGCCATGCATGTAAACTTTAAGTTAAACTCTCACACTCTGACTAATCCAGACTAAGGAAAATGAACACTGCATTCACATAAATTTTATTTTTTTTTACTTTCAGTTATTCAGACATGATAAGCAAGCTTCATGCTCAGATCCTTAGTTTAATCTCCTTTATTTCTCTTACAAATTATAAAAAGGTGTTTTCTTAGGCAAAGTTTACTGAAGTTCTGCATCATTTATGCAAAAGAACACAGCCAAGCTACGCGCCTGAACAGGGAGAAGTGTACTTTGACTCTCAACAACCAGTCACTGAAGACGTGGACAGTGAAACTCACAACCCAGAACACGGTTTGCCCAGCACTGATAACATGAACCCTTGCGAATTCAAAAGCCATGACATTAAGATCTATCCTACTGAGGGAAATCCTTTTGAAATTCATTGTTTATACCACCATCAACTACTTCCACCCAGAAGTACCAGTCATTACGGCACTGACTAAAAGTAAGAAATGCAGTCGCAGCTTAAAGGAGCTTAACAAACATTTACACCCGACTCACAGTATGCCTTCCCGCCCACCCCACCCCCTCATTATTCAGTGATTTCAGTCAACCACGGTTTTTAGGAAGTAATTTCTATGCTGCATCTACGCCTGCAGAATGAGGCTCCTACGGCAGGGGAGGCATGACTACACGACTTCAGGCTGTGACGGGAAAACAACAGTTTGACTGAATGTAAGAGCAGAAAGATGCAATGCTTTCTGCAGCTTAATGCTTCCAACCATGGCCAAAAAAACCTGAGCAAGTACAGCTGAGAACCAACTGCCGGACTGATTATTCCCTGTTGCATCACGTTGGTCCCTTTTCTGAAAGAAAACACCTAAAACATATGAACCAAGCGCTAAGTGCATGCAGCTTCATTCAGGGATCCACAGGTACACAGACTTGTTTCTACTGTTTTGCTCTTGCAAAAGCCACTGTATTCCTAGGAATCAATCCATATACGACGTGCACTAGGGTATAAAATTAGAAATAAGCTCTATTATTTTTAGAGTCAGTACGTTTGCGTTTATCTTGACTTAGCTAAAGGAAAGTAAATACAGTAATTATGCTGAGATTTTTCAATTGCTACTTGATCCATTTTAAATAAAGCTAATAGCTAAGGCAACTATGATTTTAAAACATTTACTCTACTACCTGTTTACCACACTACAAAGCTGTTGTGTGATTCAGTTTAAAAAGCCACCTTTTTGTAAAACAAAAATCAAAAAACCCACGTTTTTTGGTTTTTTTTTTAAAATCTCACGTGCTTTTACAGTATCCCTTCATCATCTGGGCACCTTCAAATTTTTGGTGTTTTCACAATTCTCTTTCCAAGGCACTGCTGCCTGAGAAACTAAGTCTGAGCACTCTGACATGAAGACAGTACCTCATTGCTGCTACCAGCTGCGTACCGATCTTGTACGGACAGCTGAGCTTCTGCCAACCAACTCCCGGAAAACTACCTCATTATGAAGTCTTTTAAAAAAGAAGAAAATAACTGAGGTTTGTTTCCTAAGCTCAGTGTGGTATACTGTGCAATTTCAGCAGTGTCCAGGGAAGTGCAAAATCATCATCCATTCAAAAACCAATCTGCAGTCAGAGCCCTCCGTGACCTATCCTAGAAGAACGGCAGCGAGTGACAGCGCAGAGATACAAACCCTGATCACAGGACTCCCGTGGTAGCGCTCCAAACTGCAGAAATCATCTAATCACAAATGTGCCCAGAAAAAAAAGCATGTTAAAGTACCAGAAGCCACATCCCACCCAAGACTGGAATTTTCTAGGAAGTTTGGTATAAATCAGGAAAATGTGCAACATCATGATTCAGATTTACGTGACAACGGGAAGCTAAATACAGATTTACACTATTTATTTCTGAGTTTCTAATGCTTGGTTTTGTTTTAATTTTTCCTTCTGATGAATAGAAATTTCATATGCTGAGGAACTTGCCTACCACGATAAAAAGTTCAGGACCTTTAAAGAAACTTTCCATTTATATTGCAATTTCTCTCTCAGGTTTTTGAGATCTTTTATAAATATCAGTGAATTAAATACAAGCGGCTCAACGAGCAAGGCAAATGCTTTTACTTCTAAGAAGAGCTCAAAGAGGTTAACTTCTAAATATTGTGCAGGGACATCACGACAAAACTGAAGAGACTTCTTCACTGCCCTGGTACTGTGTTCTATTGCTCACGTCATCAAGTATTTCTGAAACAAAAGATTCACTTTTATCAAACTGGTGGGTAATTGTTATCCCCCTCTGAGTGAAATACTCTGCAAATATCACACAGAGCCATAAATCTGCGCAGCAGTTCCATTTCACAGTGGGGCAACAGGTGTAGGGAGCACCTTACAAGAACTGAGCTCTCCCCTCCCAGACACCTTTGTTCCACGTAAGCGTAACCATCTTACAATCTGAAACAGCATCAGCTGTCACCAGCAAAGACAAGAATCACCCTGTCCAACCGCCTTATTGAAATAAATCGTATCTTTATTAATTCTACACCAATCTTCCCACAAAATAGTGGGACTAGTCTGTTTGCCTGACTCCTCACCCGCCAGGATTTATCTAGCGGAAAACGGGCTCACTCGGGATCCATTTTAAAGGCTCTTTTCTCCTCCCACCCTCAATCTTTCAAAAGACGGTTTTATTTTTATCTGGATTCCAATAAGACTCTACAGCCTCCGAAACAACAAAAAACCACAAACAGAAACAAGTCTCCTTTATCCTGAGAGCCCCCAACTGTGGCTGTTGTTACTTCTGTGCCTAGGAACACACCTGAGCATGCACCGACCACCCCAAGTCCCCATTTTGCTACCCCGGCCAAGAGCAGACCCTCGAGCAGGCCCGGGAGCTCACGTGCGGCAAGCAGCAGCTTTCGACTTCAACTGACGCACGCAGCAGCGGAAAGGTTTACGGGGAGATCTCGCAGGGCTCTAAAGCAACAGCTTTGCCTTCTTAACTACCGCCACGGATAAATCCCCTGCGTTTCGGTTCACCTCCCCGCTGACAAGCGCGGGGGTCCACACCACAGGCGCGGGGAGGCGAGAGAACCGCTGCCGGGCACGCTGCCGTGCCCACGATGGAGCACAGCGGGCCCCAGAACTCGCCGGGGTCCCGTTCGGCCCCGCGGCTGCCCCAGGGGCGCCCGGCAGCGGACACCTCGGAGGGGGCGCGGGGCGGCTTCGCGCCAGGAGCGGCCGCCGCCCAACCGAGGCCTCGCACGGCCGGGCCGGGCAGCACCGGGGGCACGTGCCGGGGGCACGCCCGCGCCCCCAGCCTCGCCGGCGCGGGGTGACAGTGGCGGCGTGGGACACAGAGACACGGCCAAGCCAGCAGACCAGCTTCGCAACCACGTACCGGAACCCCCTCTGCAGCACGGGAAGGGGCGAGGGAGATGTTCGGTTGTGGTTTGTCAGCGTTACCGAAAGGGTGAGGCGTAGCCGGTGACAGCACGAGGGACACCGGGAACGGCAACGCGTCTCCACCCGGCACCAGGGCAGCGCGGCTGAAGCTGCGGGTACTCGAGGGAAGGACGGAGAGAGGCAAGAGAGAGCGCACGGCGACGGGAAAGCCCTCGGCAGCCTGCCCGCTCCAGCTGCCGGCGGCGCAGAGGAGCCCCGCTCCAGCCCGGCCCCGGGCCCCGCGCCGCCCGCCGGACAGCGCCCGCACGGCCGGCACGCACACGCGTGCACACGCACATGGCCGCAGCCCTCCCGAGCGGAGCCCGCCCGCAGGCTCCCACCCGCTGCCCCTCGGGCACCGCTCCCGGGGGCCGCCGCCTCCGACGGGACGGGCTCTGCCGAGCCCCGCGGGAAGGGAAGGGCAGGAGGGGGCGCCCGGCCCGCCGCCGCAGGGAGAGGGGCTGCAAGAGGCGGCAGCGGCGGCGCCGGGCCGCGCCCCCCGCCCCGCCAGGCGGTGGGCAGCCGGTGCGGGGAAAGTTTCCCCGAGCGGGGCACCGAGGGGCGCCCGGGCGCAGGCGGGCGCCGCTCCCCTGCCAGGGAGACACCCCCCCCCGCCGGCAGCCGCGCCCGACGGCCCCCCCACGCCTCCTTACCCCGCCGTCATCACCACGTTGTAGATAACGAGGTAGGCCGTGGCCAGGGCGCCCGGGCCCTTCCTCCGCCGCGGCTGCTGGCTGCCGTAGCCGTTATCCGCCCGGCTGCCGCCGCTGCCAGACGCCGCCATGTTGCGGCGCTCCCGCGGCCTCCGCCCGCTCTCAGTGTGCGGTGGGGCCGCGGGGCGGGGCCTCCCCAGCGCTGCCGGCGCCGCCATCTTGGAGGCGGGCAGGGCGCTCTGCGCAGCCGCTGGCCCTCCCGCCTCGCAGCGCCGGGAGCGGGAAGGAGCCTCAGGGAGGGGCGGCCCGGCCCGGCCCGGCCCGGCCCTGCCCTGCCCTGCCCTGCCCTGCCTCGCCCTGCCTCGCCCTGCCTCGCCCTGCCGCCAGCCCTCGGTGGGGTCGTTGCCGCGTCCCAGGGGCACTCTGGCTCGCAGCCAGGCCCCCCGGTGCCCACAGAGGGGAGCTCGGCGAACGTGAGGGGAGAGCGGTGGCCGGTTGCCGGGGATGTCGCGTAGGGCCCAGCGCTGCCCCGGGCCCGCCGGTCGGCACGGCCGGGGAGCCCCGCGGGGGGCCGGGCCTGGCGCTTCCCGGCCCGGTGGTAAACGACCTTCTCGATCACTTTTTAAAACAGGTTCAAAATGTCCCTCTGCGGTCTCATCCCTGCAGGAAGAAATAGGTCTGTCATTTCCTTAGAGAAATTAATAGTGTTAGTTGTCAAGGTAAGGTTATTTTAGGAATATTTAGTAGGTTTTCATCACTCACACAGTGTAATAAGCGGCTGAAGCCAAGAACAGCAGGAGCTGTAACTCATTTTCTGCTGAAGTTTCACACAAGAACCTGGATAGCGTTACCTTCATAGAACACAAACTCCAGCATCCTCTTCAGTGGACATAAAGCTGGAACTGTCTTTCCACAGTTACAGTGAAAGGATGAAAAGAATTTTTTTTTTTCCGCTACAGAAAATTGTAAATATTTTGTGGGGTTACTAATCAACTTCCAGAAACAATTCTCAATTTATTTTTCGTGGTGGTTACGGCACAGTCCCTTTATGAGCAGTGCAATATAACAGCATAAGCCTCCCGCCCCATCCCAGCAAATTCTGCTTTCATATAAGTGTTTGTGTGGCCTAATAAATCATGGTGTTACATGCACATCTCTTGTAGTCAATAGGGCTCAAAATTCAAAGATGAGAATTTCATTTTCAAACAGCAATGTTTTAGTGCAATGTTCCAATAAATATTCCAAGAAATTTTAGAGAAACATCATTCATTATTCACATATGCAACCAAAAATTTTTAAGAGAGGGCTATGAAGTCCTGTGCTGTCTTCCCTGTGAGCAAAGAGTGGCTTTCTGCAGACATTAAACAAGACAAGGAAGAGATAATGCCTTTTATTAGACCGATTAGGATGGCTGGCAAAATGGGACAGGATTTCAAGTGCATAAAATATCCTTCTTCCGTGGAAATGAATTCTTACTCTTCGAACAAAGCAAAAAATTCAAGGTCAGATACAGGTTGGAGTCAGTTGCTCAGAGTCGAATGAGATGCCTGTCACAGCATTTGTGAAGTAGAGGCCATTGTTTCCTGGAGACCAGAAGGGGCGTTAACAGGAGGCAACAGGGAGAGGGTAAGCTAGTTACACCCTTGGGGAAAAAGCAGAAGAGGCGGTTTATAGCCTGTGGGACATGGAAGGCCTGGTAAAGGAGAGGGAAGGGAAGATCCGCGCAGGAGCACCAGTATTGAGTCTGTGGGGTTGGGCACCCAGTACATCCCCCCCAAACCTCCCCAAGCCCACAGACCAGGCCAGCAGAGCCGGACATTCTGCTGCTTCATGCCCGTGCCCGCTGGAGCAGAAAGCAGCCGTCAGCGGGTAAAGTCAGGGACGTTCACAGGGCAGCAAGGCACGTCTTGCAAAGGCGGCTGTTCCAAGGGCTGAAGATTTGCTCAAGGAGCACGTGCTACAAGCAGGACGTTTCACAGCCTTTGCTTTAGGGAGTTTCTGCATGGTCCTGCACGGTCTGTGGTGTCTTGGACTGTAGGTTAGAACCCCGCATAAAGGCAGTGAAAGCATATTTGCTAAATATCTTCATCTTTACTGCTTTTAGGAACATTGGTATAAGTACACATCTACATTTAGACTTCCCTGGATTTTTTCTCTCTCGCTCTTACGGTCTTCCTGAACTATATGTCTCCCCACTGTCAGGGAATTCTCAGCTGTAAAAGAAATCCGCAGCAGCCGTGGTGCCCCATCCGCCCTTACACTGCTGTTCACTGTGGGCGATGCGACGAGGCCGGAGGCGTGGGACAGCGCCCACACGGCTACAGCCAGTGCCAGCCCCAGGCTGTGCCTGGTGGCGCTCGGGCAGAGCAGCCTCCGCACGGTGCTGGCCCGCGCTGACGGGGTGGGAGAACTGCAGCAGCACCACAGAGACCGAGGAGGTCTCCGTGCTGCCACCTCATCCGTTTGGGTGCCCGGCAGCTCTCAGGGCAGGAGACCTCTGCTGCTGCTGCTGCTGCTGTGCTTGGCCAACATGAACGCAGCGACGCCGGCAACAGAGTGTACACAGAACGTGCTTTGTGGTATTATTTATTTAGGAACTGTGAGTAACTACAGCCGTAGCGTTCTCATCTTTGCAATTCTGATGGTTTAACAAACTGGGAGAACATTAGCATATTTTTATTAAGGTACAAAATACACCCCGTTGTTGCCTAAAACATTTAAAGAAACGTGAGAAAAGCTCTGTATGCTCTAAATCAGATTCAAAACCTTTCTGTATAAGGAATTGTGGCAATACTGTGTTTAGTATAACAAGAGGTTTTTATCAATTGAAAAGGAAAAGACATGCTGGCAATCTGAACTTAGCAACAAAGAGTAAAGCAGTTAAAAACCACTGTGTCCTCCACGTTAGTGGAGCTCTGAATGTAGAAGAGCAAATCATATGAAACACATACACAACCAGGTAATATCAAACAACCTAAGGTCGATATTGTACACACCTGTATTAAAGTACACTGACTACTTAATGGTGAGGATTTAAGGTAGCGGGTTTTTTTAAAAGAGGTAACCTTTGAAACGCAAATGGTTGCACTTTACACACAAAGAGTGGAGAAGAATCACTTTTGGAATGATACATAGATATAAGACACACTGGTTTTGGATTATGCATATCACCTTGTGGCCTCTGATATTACCTCTGAACAAGAACAACCAAAAAAAAAGTGCCAATACTGTGAAAGGAAAGCAAAGTTACTAAGTCTGAGTGCATTAGCCATTTCTGAGAAAAAAACCCTGGGTTTTGGATTGGATTGGTTTGGTTGATTTGGTTTTTCGCATTTTTAAAAACACAACAGCCTTACTGGTGCAGGTTCAAGACAAAACAAGACAGTCAAGCTCATAAGGTAGAAACAGATCCTATATAGGTTAAGGTTCTTTGGAAACTGCTAAGTATAAAGGAGTTTGTAATCCAGGCTACTATCTTTTCGGCTACTCCAAAAATCTGTGGGAGTTTCCAGCTTATCATCAGTTGAAATCTGTTTTGCAATCGCCAAATAAATGCAAGTAAAACTTTAACTAAGCTGGGGTTCCATTCACACACGTGCACATAGACGTCACTGTTAGTGCAATAACCTGTTTTTTCACAGCAGCATCTCTATGAATCATTATTAGATTGACCAGAACCACAGAAAATATTCTCAGTCTTTGTGTTCTCAGTCTGTTTCTAAAGCAGGCAGCTGTAACTGCACTGAAGTGACAGGTTCTATAAGGGAAAGGTGACAAGCCTGATCAGCTGGTTAAAAGCAAGACCAGAAGTATCTCGGGAAACCACCTGGATGTTTAACTCCAGCCAGTTTTACGATGGCGCTAACCGCACTGAGAAAGGGCGGCAAATGTGTTTGAAGTTAGGATGGTGAAATCCTGTTCAAAACAAACGAAAAATGAACCATACCAACACACAAATGGTAACGCTGGCTGTGCCAGACCTTCCCTTATAGAAGGTCCTGTTCAGGGAGCAGCCTGTTTCTTAGGACTGGAGAGATTCACTGCGTGTCTGGCAAAGGATTCCTTGTAAAGTAGATCTTGGGGAGCCAACTTAGCTGCAGTTTTGGCTGAGGAAAGTGGCGGTATAGAGCAATGAGCTCAGTAAACAGGCTGTTTTTCTTTAAGACATTCATAATGTAACTGTAGACTTGGTTTCCGTACACTTGATTTTAAAAATAGACTGGGCAACTTGGTTGATGACTTGCTTAAAGTAAATCCAATCACGCTAACAACTTAAAATTGAATTAATGCCCATACATAAAGCAAACAGGTATCAACTGATCATGCTGAAAAAACAAGCCCCCAAAGACCTACGTATCACACAAGGTGCTTTTGATAACTTGGTTTTCTGAGCCTTATAAGGAGAGTCTTTAAATATATTTTTTTGTTTTTGTTTTTTTTCTTTGAGCCTTGTTTCATTCTTCCTCCTCCTCATCTTCATCTTCTCCTTCTTTTCCCATTGTTTCCACAAGGAGTTCTGCGGTGCACGTGGCTTCCCCAAGGCTGTTAACAGCTTTGCAGGTGTATTTGGCATCATCGTCCCCACATACTTCAGAAATAGTCAAAGAACAGTTCCCATCCTCGTCATAATCTATCTGGAAGTGACGGGACTCCTTGACAGGCTGATCGTCTTTGTACCACATTACCTCAGGGTCAGGGTAGCCTGCAAGAGCGGAGAGAGAACAGCAGTTGCAATGAATGAGCATTAACTGATCTGCAACTACTTTGAGCTCTAGTTCCCTGTTTGTGTACGGACATGCCAATATGTTGATATATTAATATTTCATTGAATTCTATTCAAAATAGATGTAGCTGATGTGAGTTTTTTTTACTTCACATTTACCCCAAACAACTTTATTATGAATAGCAAAACCCAGTAAGTTAGCACTGAGGTACTTGCTAGATTCCTCTTTCCACCCCTTCAGCAGTGACTGCAGACAGCTTTTGTGCGCCTCTGACACCAGCCAGCGAGGGACCCCTGACGGTGCGCTGGAGGCTCACCTTATGGTACAGCTTTTGTGGGAACACCACAGTCCCCAACACTGAGATTTAGAATTTCAAGGGTGAGGTGTTTGGGGCTACAACTACAATGTCATATCCTTCTCAGGTTGCTTTGTTGTGGCTATTCCGAGTCTTCCTCCTCCCACCCCCGCTCCTTACACACCAGCCTGTCCTGCACGGTGACCGGGGCACTCCCATGTCCTGTTTGTGTGCGTTAGAATAAGCGAGGGAGTCTAAGAAAAGCATTTTGATGAAGCATCTCAAGAGGAGTTTTGGAGCCTTTTGTGAAGCAAGTGGCTCTGCTGTACTCGAAGCGTCCGGAGCAGGGCTGTACGATACGTGCTGGAGAACAATCCCTTACACAGTTCTCTTGGCTGCTATAGCATATTGAAGGCTTGTTGTCTCGGCCAAGCTCTGGGCTGTGACAGGAGGATGGCTTCCCTTGGAGCAGAAATAAGGTGCGGGAATCCCTAATGCCCAACGGACGGCACAGCCACACGCTGGACAGTCTGGAACGCCAGCCGTGGTACCTCCGTCTTATTTTATTCCATGCGGTACATACGCACATACCCCTCACGCTGAGCATCCACCAGCAACAACAATCCATCCTCACACCTCCGCTGTGAGGTAGGAAAGACAGGCAGCGAAAGAGATGAGGAGCACAGAAACGAACAAGCAGAAGGTCAGTGAGGCAGTTTCTGAACCTCATTGTACGATTAGAAACTGTCGAACACATGCAGTACGGTCCCAACACTATACTTTTCGTTTAACAGCTCTTCCTAACTTCTCGTTTTCATCCACAGCTGCAACACAGGAGCTTCAGTCTCTTTGCAACAGACATGCTAGCGGTCTTGGCCTTCAGCCGGTTAGGCTGACCAAGCCCAAGCTCCTTAAGTGCCTTCTCATAAACTCATTCTTTCTATCTGCATATTCCAGTCTGAGTTTCCTTTCTTGAACTTGTAAGTTAAAAAAACCAAACGACCATACAGTATTATTACAGACTTTTGTAACCAGTGCAATGCTGTTATCATTGCTTCTCAGGCAAATACACTGTTAGGGACTTCTTTGCCTTTAATACAATGTACGTGTGGCTTAAACTTATCCTGAGATCACCTGAAACTTGTCTGTCAAGTGACAGCGACAAGTGACTTCCTACTTACTCTTGGTTTCTGGTCAGCAGTCTCTAAGAGAGTACTCTTGCAATTTATGGTACTACACTGCATCTTGTCTTTGCTGTTTCTACCCTCAGAAACATCTTACTGTTCCCACTTGCTATTCTGAATTAGTGATTCACACATTGACTCTTGGAGACTTCTATTCTATGCCAAGTACAGAACAAGCCCATGCAGCTCCAGATAATTTCTGTTATTGCAACACATTCATGCCGTGACATGCAGATACTGGTAAAGGAAAATGGCACCAACTCAACAATAATACAGAAAAAAAATTGGAAAAGTTAAACAACAGCACAATGCAGAAAGGTGGCAAAGAAGGAAAGAAAGAAACAGATACGCTAATTCAAAGTACCTTCAATTTTGCAGTCAAATCTAGCAGCACTTCCTTCCACAACCTCTATGTCAAGGATTGTTTTAGTAAAATATGGCTTTACATGGGGCTTTTCTTCAGCCACTTCTTCAAGGAAAGCATCTGGAGGAGAGCAAAGAGATAGTTAATTATTTTACAGGGCATGTTCTCAAAAGATGCATTTTAATTTTTAATTACCAGATGGTAATGAAAGCACCTGTTATATCATTTAATTCTGTAAGGCTAGTGGGACAGCGAGGACGTTAGCTGCTCAGTTTTGTGCCAATCTTTCGCAGCTGGATAAAGATTCAGGCCATAAATAGAATGAAATTAACATGCAGGCCGCCACACTACAAATCATCTTGATTTTCTGCTTGAATTTGTTTCTAACCGAACTTGGACTTTTGCTAGCCGGAGGGCTAGAGCAGTTCAACTTGTATCAGGCCCACAGTTATGTGGGTATGTCAGAAGGATTTTCAGAAGTGTCAAACGTCTGCACCTCTGATTGTCGCACACCACAAACCCACATTTCAAGTGGGGATGCAGGGCAATAATGTAGACACTTTTTTTCCCCCTTAAATGCTCCTGTCTGAGGAGCAGGGTTAATGCAGAGCACGCGTCCTGGTTACAGCAAGCGTTAATGCTTGCTTGCTTGCTCGCTTGCATGGGAAGGCAATGCATCACTCTAATCTTTGTATAAACATGCATTCCCAAACTGATAGAAAGTGCAGCTGACAAATCTGCCTTAATTCTTTGGCTTTAAAAAGAGAAGCCTTTACTGCCCGTACTTATACTGGGGCATTTTGAGTCGCAGAACAGTATAAGAGCAATGAATTTTTCATAGATTTCTTTTAAAAAAATGATTAAAAGAGAGAGAGAGAAAGCAGGAACAACCAACTCTATGATTGGTCTCTAGCATTTTGCTAAAAGTTTTGGTAAGTGATTCAGAGAGGTAAAAATATGGTGCAGCAAAATTCCTTACCTTCGTTCTCTACTTTGTCTGCATTTATAGGGCTGGTAGGCGAGCTCCCAGAGGCCTTCCTCCCACTCATACCAGAAATCATTGCCATGGATGACAGTCTTCCTATTGCTCGGACAGCATGGCCCGTTTTCTAAGACATAACATAAAAGGCTTCTGATCAATCCAGTCCAACAGGCATGTGATTTTCTGTAACAAAATTGTGCTTCGTACAAATTATCTGGGATCTCTGCAAACCTCGCTGGAATTGTTGGACAAACTGCTTATATATAGCTCTGTTGTTTTAGGAGAGACAGAGCAGGCTGGTCTGAATTACCAAATTTAGTTGCAGATATAAACTTCCCCTGATGAACTCATACCTAAATGAATGTCTCTGTTAGCTGCGGATAAAAAGCACTCTGTGAGAGGAGGGCCAGCAAGAAAGCTATGTCCTGTTTAACTGGAACTTAACGCTGGTGGCGGACGGCGCTCTCAATAGCCATATGGGCTGGACGGAGTTTCATCCCGGATGAATAACCCGCTAATACGAAATGAATGAGAAAGCACCATCTGCACGCGAGGAGCAGACCTCTGACAGGCTCGAGAATCAACCACCAGGGTACTCAAATATGCTCAAACTACGTTCCTTCTAGTACGGACACTTGTATTTTTGTACAGCTTGCGTGAGCTCCAACGAAGCACATAGAGTAGAACATAAGAGGAAATATACGGTAGATTCACATAAATTAATATTTTGTAGGCTACTCAAAAGCTGGATCCAGGATTTCATACATCGGCTTCCCTAGCTATCAGAACGGCACAGATGGCCCTGCTACAACAGTTCCAGCATTAAGGAAAGAGAAGCTATGAAGACCAAACACATCAAAGAAAATTATTAAACCAATCTGACCAAATCCATGAGGAGCTTGGTGCTTCAACAGGGCAGAACTAGGCAGAACTACTGGCTCAGGAGAATGAAACCTCCACAAAATGAGGTATCTTCAGAGAGGCCAGGTGGTTAAGCTTTTCCCTAACTGATCCAGTTTGTTAGGGATAACATCGTCCCCCAGCCCTCAGTGGCATGGGCAGGGCAAGGAGGAGAGAGGGTCATAGTCCCAAAAGAATGGGAAAAACTATACTTGAACTCGTGCGCCTTTTAGCAGCCTGAAATGGCACCACCACATGTTAAATATATGCAGCCGTGCACCCTCCTACTGCTTGCCCATAGAACCCCAACCTGCTTTACTGCATTTATGCTCTGGCCACACCAGAGTTTTCACCAGCAGCAGAAACCACCCAGCATGACAAGTTTTTCAGAATCATAAACATTAGCAATAAAGACACTTATTTGGCTAACTAGCCCAATTCTATGTCCTCTTCGTTACCTGCCATTTTCTTCTGGCCATATATTTCTTCATCCTATCTTTGGAGAGTTTTTTGGCTTCCATGGTTTTGGTGTCTTTTTGCAGCCAAGGATGCTGAAGACACTGGGTACAATTTAAGCGACTCCTGTTTTTATATAAAAAGACTAGTCAGTGTTGCCCTGAACGATGGTCGAACCTACCTGCTTTAACATTATTTTGCGCTCTCTTTTCTGAGAGATGATTTTTCTATTTCCTAAGTTTAGCAACATAGATCACATGGCACTGCTTTCCCAGCTACGCTTAACTTCTTAAACTCACTTCCACAATTTCTGTAGGTTTTTTTTTGAGAAAACTGTGCATTTTTAAGTGTTAATTAAACATTATAAAACAAAACATGAAGAGCCATATGTTGTAGGCACGGAACACGTACAGCAGAGCCACAATGGCAATGATTCAGCTGCCTCATGCTGGCAGAACCCTGTCCCAGCTCTCCTTTCCTTCACTTATAGGGATTTCTCCTTTCCCACGCTTCATCCCCCCTTCCCTCCCACACGGAACATTTAA
Source organism: Leptosomus discolor (assembly GCF_034619465.1). Classification (NCBI taxonomy): domain Eukaryota; kingdom Metazoa; phylum Chordata; class Aves; order Leptosomiformes; family Leptosomidae; genus Leptosomus; species Leptosomus discolor. The sequence goes on along the minus strand of NC_141395.1, from coordinate 12,327,199 downwards.
CAAAACGGAGATGTCCAGTCTCTAATCAAGCCACACCCATTCTTCCCTTTGTTCATGGTACACAGACAAATAACCCTCTGTTCTCCATCCATCCGACTGCAAACGCACTGGAAGACGCACGCTTTCTGTCCTCGGTTTGTTCAGAGTCTGCTGTAAACAGGGCTTCCAACTCTGATTTTTTTTTTTTTCTTGCCCAATTATGAGATTTATAGGAAAGCTGCCTACCCAGAGGTACTGCGCTTAACAGCAACACATGGAAATAAATCTGGCAAAATCGCAACCCATTCAGATCAAGACAGAACGTGTCATGCAGGAATCTGTGTCAGCAACAGTGAAGATAAGAGTAGCCACACAAAACCTCAGGGTGCATCTTGCCCAAGGGAAGGGAGGAGCAGGACAAGCAGGCGATTAAAAGGAAGCGCTCGGTTCAGACCCTGCACCCCGCGTGTAAAATAAGCGAGAGCCGCAGGCAGAGGCAGACGGGCACACAGGGCTCCTTATAAAGTATCGCCAGAGGTGCCTGCGCCGACGGGAGATTCACAGTGGGGAAACAAGAATGGCAAGTTCAGCTGAACGCAAACACAGAAAGTGTATCAAGTCCAACAGCTTTACTTCATATCTTTCTTTAGCAGATTGCTGATAAAGTCCTTGGCATCATCAGAGATTTCATCAAAAGCCTCATCATCGAAGTCCCACGTTGCTGAGGTCACATTGGCTAGGGTTTCGTTGTCGTTGTCTCCCATGAAAGGAGAAAGTCCGCTGACCCTGGGGATGGAATAGACAGATAGACGCAAAACAAACAGTGTCAATTTGCAAATTATCAGAGGAGCAAATTAAAACCGTGTGTGCCACCTCCTTTGCTCAGCAGGTCTTCATCAGTAAATGTTCCCTTTTAAAAAACCAACAAAAAAGGACTCAGAGCTAACTGCAGATAGTCCTAGGGGAAGGAAACTCGAATTTTGACTGCAAAACTGAAAGGAAAATTTTTGCTGTTTCCTTCTCTCTTCCCAAGACATTCTTGAGGAGAGAACTAGAATTAGGTGTAAGTGGAGCAGACTAGTTTGTTAAATGACTTGTCTAGTTCTGCATAAATAATACTGCCATTTTCACACCAAATTCAGCTGAAGAGCTCCTTTTTGTTGTTTTGGGTTTTTTTTCCCCTGGTGCTTTCAGAGTGACTTTGCTGCCTTTACTCAAACCAAGTTTTTTTGTACATTTTATTCCATTTCCTCCTGCAGAGAGAGCCCAAGAAGAAAGATGCATAATGAAATAACGAAATCCACCAAGCTGTTTTGTAAACAAGCCCACCCCGAATTACATAGCCAGATAAAACAGTGCTACATCACTGCAGGCTGCACAGTTATGCAGATGCATCCAAAAGCAGTTCGGTCTTTATGTTCTCAGTCAGCCATGATGATGCATGAAATGGAAATAATACTCTTTTATAACCCAAGTTGAGCTTCCAAGGCTTTTTACTCAATATAACTGATAAACTGCCAGGGAAAGGCAATTACAGAACATCATGGTGTCATTTTTGCAGAGCATCTTTCTCCAGTTGAGCACTGTCCTTTATTATACTGTACCTTTGTGCATCCAGATGCTTTTGATTCCTGTATATCACCCTTTCAGTGAAAATTTTCAGGTGAAACGTTGCTTATTCCTTAGAACTACAAGTTATTCAATTTTCCAGGTCTTCTTCCTGGCATGTGATTTACATAATAACCTATTCTTCATGAAATTTTACAGACTTTATTTGCTTTCTCTGTACACTCAAGTTAACCATTTACAACAACCCATTACATTTCAACAGTAGTACATTTTTTGTTAAATATGGAAAAATATGTGGAACTTACGAAGGTTCTGAAAATACTATGTGGATATAATACTATGTGAATACCGTGATGCTACTGAATATCACAGAACAGATTGGTAGAAAAAGAGATCGGGATCAAATAAAACTAGATTCATAATATTAGTATAATCCCCTCCTCCAAAGTTATTTTGCTACTGTTTTGTTACTAATTACATTCAAAATCTGATTTGGAAGTTGTTCCTAAGGGTTTTACTTCTATAAGCAAAGCAGAAACAGACACTCTTTGAAGCCTCAGACAGAGCAGATACTAAATCTTTTACCATTTCTGGAAGTTGTGTGCAGTACAGCAGAGTCTAGAATCTTACGTGTGTACTTCAGAAATTTGCTAGTAATAATACATGAGATGAAGATAAAAGGTTTGTTTCTTCTCAGGCAGAGAGAGGTAAATCAGAACAGAAGGTATCTGTTGTCTTTCATTATATGTCATTATATGGGGTGCATTCAAATGCAGCAGCGAAGCATGACTTTATAAATGTGTACGGTGGCATAAAGCCATTTATGAATGTATAACAGGCGAGAGTTACAGAAAGCTGAAAGATTAACGGACCAAAAAATGCTCATGTAAACCAGCTTTACCCCAACTGTCCTCTGTCTGACACTTACTTTACCGCAAGAGACAAGGTTTTTGCCTGATAGCGCTGGGAGCTGGTGTAGCTGCGGCGCAATGAGAGACTCTGTTCTGCCCTCACACACATCAGCCCTCACGGTCAGGTAAGTTGTGGAAGGAAAACCTCTGTCCTGGAACCCACACAGCACTCCTGCAGGGCCTTCAACCCACCTCCGCTCCGATATTGAAGCATTTTCCTATTTATGACAATGTCATCGTTCTCTATAATGTTTCAGGAAGGGAAAAAATCTCATCCAGACTGCAGTTCTAAGTTTCGGGTTCCAGATACTGATTGCTAAGCTGTCTCTTTTTTTGACTATGTAGCAGGTACAATAATCTCTCAGCCAATTCAGCGGCTGCTGAAAAGGCTCACATTTTATACAAACGAAGGGGCTGTGCAGCAGCTCGTTAGTTCACTGTCAGTATGGGGGATGCACGTCTTGCCTTCATCCAGTTAAGCTTCCAGAGGACACATTTGGGCAGCCAGAGCAGTAACAATCCCATTTCCCTTCAATACTTGATCGAAGTATGGCAAAGGTGACCTCTGCATAGTATTACCACAAATAGTACTGTGCAGCTCTTGTGCTACGTTAGATAATATTTTGGCCTATTTCCAGAGGTTCAAGCTGCAGCACCGAGAGATCGTTCCCACGCTAAAGGACTGCTGCAGGTGTAGGGACATTGCTTCACATGGAAACACCACTGCCCCACACTGCCGTAAGAGGCAGGGCTTGTGCTTGGGAAGACATCTAGCTTTCTGTTACTAGAGGGATGCTGCGTGTCACACAGCTTTTGAGGGATGAGGATAAATAGAAGGAGATTAGAGAGGAAAAAAACCCCTTTGGTTGGTTTGGTCGGCCTTTTTTTTTTTTTTCTAAGAATTGCATGACAGAATTATCTGATAAAATCTTAAATGCTGAGGTAGGATTGCCCATCCCATGCATCGGGCAAATTACCAGATGGGTATTGGTTAAGCCTCCACTCGCTTTATCATTTCCAAACACCAGTGTAACAGACCCATTCAAACGTTTCAATGAACCTATTTTTGTATTTCTGAACGTGCTGTTGCAAATTTATAAGGCTAAAATAATGTCCTCTCTCTACCACAGTTTTACACTGTGAATTAGCTGCCTTGTCATGGAAAGGCTTGTAGAGAGAACTAGGTCCTTGTCTATAGTCAGAAGACAAAATCCAGCAACCAGTGCAGATTATAACCAGAAATTCTTATCTTTAGCACAGATTTCACTGACCTTAGTCTTGGTTGTCCATTTCTTAATAGCCATTTAAAGTAATAATGGCCCAGCAACTCTTTTGACAGATTATGGAAACAATTTCTTTTTGGAATGCTGAAGCTAAGTGATAAAGAGGAGCTACCACTCCAGAACATTAATACTGAGCTTACACTGCAAAGTTACTATTAGACAAGCAGCAAGTTGTTTACTGAAAACATTTTTCCAGCTACTTAACCAGGCATCGTCCTGGCATGTTAAGAACCATTTGTTTAGAAAATCTTACAGAGTTTCCACTTCTAAATAAAGAAGAAAGATATTTTATCCTCTAGAAGTTCCGTAACATTTATTGGTCTGTTCTAACAAAACTCTGAGTGCAGATTCAGAGACACGAAGATCAAAAGGGTCCAGTGTGGTTGCCGGTCTCACTGCCCGTGTAACAAACCCCACAGCATTTCACTTGGAAATCTTTGCGTTAAGACTGCATCTCACCCAGGAAAGACGAGTTTGCTGCAGGTCTCAAAAAGTCAGACCCTGAGCATTCCTCTGCAAACAGTGCTTGCAACAGCAACTGATTTGGGCTGATGACACTGAGCTCCTCCTTACAGTCTGCACGGTATTAGCAGTGAAAAAAGTAACAGGTCTCAGCGTGAAGAGCACTATCTGCTGCTGACAAACCCGTGTGGGTCACGTCAATAGGCACAGGGTAATGCCTGCACCCCGGAGCTCGTGTAGCAATTTAGTTCTTCTGCAAGTGAAATAGAAGAAATAAATAGTCTCAGGCTACTTTGTGGGGCACATGCATCCACTGGCCAAAACCACCTTGTCCTTAGCTGAGCGCTGGCTGACTCCCGCCCTGGTCATCTCCAGGAAGAAACTGAACCCACGTAACGGCAGACAGGTCGTTGCTGGAGCAGGGCTGCTGCTCTGTTCTCGTCCTTGTTTTACGTGCCCAGTGGATTAATGAGGAATCACAACTTGCCGGTGCCACTGAACAAATAATTCATTTTCTTTTGGGCAGTACAGTCATTATATTTAAGCCCTCCTAACTTGCATTATTGAAAGAACAAGGAGTGCTCTCTCACCGTTCTATTAACAAAGCTTAAATTTTTAACATGACATGGAGCCAAGCAGCGTGAGTGTCTTGCCTTATCAAAGTCCCAAGTCAGCACTCCCAAAAGATGAATGATGCCAAAAGGTCTCTCAACCAACCCAAACTGCCAAACAAGGGAGGAATAACAGCAGTGATGAGTAACACAACAGATAAGAAGGAATGGGGATGTTTGAAGAATCAGGGTGCATGTTATTAGGAAGGCACTGAAGGAAAAGAGTATACAGCAATATCAAATATGATATTAAAAACCAGCCTAAAATACAGCACATTGAAAAGTTACTAATTGACAGAGATCAGTTACTCTGAAAAGATACACGCTGCCCAGCACTGATAAAGCAAGAAGAGCTAATGGTAAGTAAGCAGAGTTTTGAATCAGCCACAGCAAATTCCTCACTTAAACTAGCCAGATTCTATGGTGACAGAAGGAGAAGGGCTATCCGCTTTCAATGTACGTACATGCAGCGCTGAAAGCTTTGACTGAAATTTGGTTTGAAATAAAAATAGAATTTAGAAATTGTTTCAGGTTACTAAATATTGGGAATGCTGGCTATCCAAATGGGTCATCAGAAAATAACTAGAAGTAGAAAAACAACAAACAAATTCAGCAATGCTCAGAAGACCAAATGGGACAGAAACAGCTGGAAAGAATTCAGAAGGTTTAACGTTCATTAGATAAAGATTATTACGAATGCAAAAAGAAACACTGAAGTAGACATAAATGGAGATGATATACACAAGCTGTAATATTTGTGGCATGTTACTGCAAAGGCAATAGATCAACTGAAGTACATGGGACAGTACTGTGATGCAGAACAGGACAGAGAACAAGATAAAAGTGGAAGATAAAAAACATGAGGTGGAGAATACAAATGGGGAAGTTTAAGGAAGAGCGAAGACTGATGAACAGACAGGACTGAATAAGTTATCGAGAAAGATTAAAAGGATTTAATGTGTAGCTTAGAAATGTGGAAAGGGAACCCATGAGCTGTAGGATGGAATTCAGTCAGTCATGCCATAAGGAAGACAGATGCAGCGTCCCAACAGAGAGTGCGGTATCTGTACTCACGCCCGCAGAGCAGAAGGCTAGGAGAGAGGGTTTGCTGCAGGGTTCTGGAGGAGCACTGTCACCCTGTTTCCTGCTTGAGATTACATCCCACCTGTTTAGTCTTCTGCACAGAGATCTCTTTAGTAGCTCTTGGCTAAACCTGGTTTGTATTCGTCGCTGTGCCGGACACAATGAAACGCAGTCTCTTTCTAGGTGGGTTACAAGTCTCCCAACACCCTAGGATCCTGCCTTGGAAGAGGTGTTATGTCAAGTCGTGCAATAGCAGGGTCCCTGCTGCTTCGCTTAGGACCTACGAGGGACACAGCAGCTTTGGGCCACCGGCTGCCTGTAGCAGACCTGCCCTTAAGTCCAGTGCTGCTGCAGTGCTCACCTCTTCCTTCATGGCCCCACTCAGCATGTCAGGGGGAGAGGGGAGGCAAGTGCTGAGTTACAAGCACAGCGATGGCATGTGAGACAGACACCAAATGAGTGAGTCTTAACGCTTCGTGCATGAGATCTGGCGGTTCTGAGCTTGTAATCCAAACAGGAAAGCAGAGCTACCACTAGAGAGATTCAGCTCTCAATGACTTTTATTTGCATTCTGTAACGGTGATGTGATGGTCCATTTTGGACAATGGCTCATTGTTGTGAGTCTGCAAAAACAGCTGGGCTTTAAGGAAGCAAAGAGAGATTGGGAGCCTGTCACTCTGAGGTGGAGAGGGGAAGTCTAAGCGATGACTCACAGGTTTTCCCTAACTTCTATTACTTTATTCTTATCACAAGAAAGACAAAAGCTGATTATAATCATTACTGCGGCAATAGCTATGCATCAAAAAGATTTTTGTTGCATTTGGGCAATGTAATTTTCCACTCAGGAGGTGTTAAATGAGCTTAAAGACACCTTAGCAAACAAGTCATTTCATAATGCATTTCACAAGGTGTATCAAGTCATCTGAACCACGCCAATCCCACCCGCTGAATGTTACAGCACCCAAATATCTCGCTTCTGGTGGCACAGAGAAATGAGAGAGAAGCAGTTCTGCAGCTGCTGGCAGGCTGGTCTTTGGCAAGACATTTCACCTTTTCTCTACCTATTTCACCTCCTCCCTTTGCCTTGTCTACTTAGATGATATCGGTGCTCTCCCGCACGTACCGTATTGGGGCAGCACCCCAGTGTGTGCCTTCGGAGCACACGCACCGGCTATCACCGATTTTTGCCTCAGTTGTCTGACATGTCACTGCTTATGCTGTAAACACATGAAAACTCATCATATACTCTGATAACAAATGACAGAAAAAGACGTTAAACTCCCCAAATGTGCGTGTAAGACTGTGGTTGGTGTTTTGTTCCTTCACGTGTAAGAGGCCTCTAGGGGGCAATGCAGCATTGATGGAACTGTTGGGTTTTCCATTGCTGTCCAGGCTGCCTGGGATCTCCATACCGCTCTTCAGCGCTCTGTTAAGTCGGGAGGCCTCAAAAGCTAGAGAAATAAATGCATTTGTCATCGGAGTACTGCATGTGTGGTCCACGTCATTTGAACTACAGAATGATCCAAACAAGCTTTCAAGATCTAGAAAGAAATGCTGGAAGTGAATGGAAAATAAAGGTCCTCTAAATAAACTGGCAGAGCAAAGTGACCTTGAAGAGTGTAGCGCACTTCACATAAGAAACAGAAGATAACAGAAATATTCAGAGTCTTCACTGGGAGTAAGAGAGTTGATGTAGTAGCTTTTGCACAGGACAAGAAAGAAAATTATGTTGCTTAGTTTGGAAATGAGAAGAGTATGAGAACAAGGACAAGGAGAGTCACAGAGGCTTGATGAGGCAAGCAGAGTCACAGAGAGACTGAGTAAAGATGAGGCAAACAACTGTGCATTGCCAGGTGTCAGGGAAGAGAGCGGCCAGGGAGGAGGCACTCCTAATAATGAAAGGAAGGTACTGAGAGAGGCCTTTTGAAAGAATGAGTGCAAAGCTGATCTGCCATTTACTTACTGCTGAAACTGGAGTGAGGGAGAAAGAACCATGCTCCAAACTGAGCTTCCCTCTTGATTTCTTTATATGGCATCAAACATGTAAAGTCACAGTCGGAAGAAGGTCGCTTGCTGTTCTAGGTACGGAGATCCTATTTCCACACACATTTCTCTAGACCCACTGAAGTTCATAATCATGTGTTATCAAATCGCATATAAAGACAAATTCAAATACCGAAATGTAACCAAGAGCTGCAGCCAACAGTCCTCTAAAATATTTCCATGAGCTTGATTCATGCTGCTTATAAAATGTATTTATTCAGTGGTTTGTGCTTAGTAATAAGTTAAAATGCACTGTGACCAGATACAGTAATTCCGGGATACTTTAGTCTGTCCTGTGAGGGAAGCAATCTGAATAAGAAGACCCTAAAATTTCACAAAAAATTTCTCTCTTGGAAATAAAAGAATGGAAATGATCAGTTCTTAGTGCATGCCCAAACATTTCTCTTTAACATCTGTGAAGGAAAAATAGTTTAAAGTTAATAATAAAACCCTGTCATATTGCCTTTTTAAATGAGATGAAGCGTTGCTGGTTTATGATGTAAGATGTACAGCATTAACTGGCTGAATTTCCAGAACTGCTAGTTCTGCAGTTTACCAGTTAGACCCTTCAGAGAACAGAGAGTTTTTATTACATGTGCTGAAGCTGCTAATTAGAATAGAAAAGGCCAGAAAAATGGAGAAGAGTTCCAAAGCTAATGGAAATTTCGAATGTTCAGTGACTGTCAGGATTTGCGTTAAGAAGAGCAAAGGTACTCACAAAATGTAGCAGATAACTCCTATACTCCACATATCCGTTTCATATCCAATAGGTTCATAGTTTATAACTTCTGGAGCCACAAACTCAGGTGTCCCAAAGAGAACTTTCAGAGAACCTGCATTTTCTGTGAAGATTGAAAGAAAAAACCATTAACTGCTGCATGTAGATCTTAAAAACCAATGATTCCCCAGTAACAGGAAAACCAGTTTTGTCCTCATATTTGTGACTTTGTTGAAGATCCTTATCAGAAAAAATAAATAATGCCTGAACTGCTATTTCCTTAGCTAACACATATAGCAATAAAGAATTATTTATTAAGCATCCTCAAGCACCAGCACTGTACAAGGCACACAATAAGAAGGTTCCTATTGCAGAGAGTTTCCACAAAACCAAGTCTAAGAAAGAGGAGAACTGTTAGTGTTTAATTCAGATTTGGATGTCCTGAACTATAAAAGTGTTTTAGCCTCCATCACTTTAGCAGTTGCACAAGAGGACTTCAGGATTCCAGGGTTAGAATGCAGTTGAAGTTTCTACAAATTCTCTAAGATTTATCAAAGCTCAGGGATTCTACTGTAAAGAGAAACAGCAGTGATAAAATTATAAGAAGAAGAAATAACTATTTTTAATCCTACACATTTTTTATAGTTTGAACAGGAAGGAAAATCAATACTGGGCTGCACGTCTCTGAAATCTGAAGTGGCACGGGTCAGTGGTGAAACAAGAAAAGAAGCAGATGATGCGCACCTGTCAGGTCACTGTGTTGTCAGTAAAATTGGGTTTCAGGCTGCTCTCAAAGCCAGGCTTGCCTGCAAGCGTACCTGTGGAGCTCCAGAGTGGTGAAGGGGGACCACCAATGCTTAGTCATCAGTTGCCACTCCAAACTATTTTTCAGCGGCCTGTGGCACAGGTGTCCTACATTGGCTCTGCTTAAACACGTGGATGCTTTTAAAATGAGCTACAGTGCAGCTACTGCTAGCAATATGGACTGAAAGAATGAGGTTGTGGGATGCACCAGTATTGCTCTACTAGAAAATACAGGGGTTAGGGTAGAATTACAACCTGTAAAGAACCCCGTATGACCAGTTTATGCTGCCAGTGATGTGTCTAACTTCTGGTCATAGCGTGAAGTCATTGAGATAGAATTTACTAGGGAAATGGGCTCATTGTCACTGACGCTCATTCTAAATAGGATGGGAAGAAGAAAAGAATAAGCAAGTTCGGGAAGGAAGGAAATGAAGGGATAGATTAAGGATTGGAAAAAAACCAACCCACAACAATTCTAGTAAAAAAAAATTATAAAAGTATAAAAATGTCAGGAAATAAATTGTTTCTGACTTGAAATGGGCTTGGATTTAGGTTGAAAAACTTGTCCAGTCTGCACAAGTCCATAAGCCATCAGTGTTTGCCTTAAGTGAGATTCATTGCATTACATTTAGCTTTTGTGCGAGAGTAGCATCCAGATTAGGGACAGTAGAATGACATAGTGAGGAATCATCCCTTTCCCAAAGAGATCACCATCTGAACAAAACACATATTAGTGGTTGTAATGTAAGGTGTAACAGATTCCAATGCTACTCCTGTTAAGTTTACCACAAGTACAAGACTTGCAGCTCTACAATCAAGAGAAAAGCTTAAAAAACCTCAAACAGCAGCAGATCAAAGTTTTGAAAAGACTGAAATAGAAGCTACTTGTCCACAACACTGAATCCCTACAGAATATTTTTATTTACCAGAACTTCCTCTACCAAGTTTTGCAACATAAATGCTGATCCCAATACTGACTCTGCACCTGCCGTTACCTCCACTGGAAGCTGTTAAGCCATTTCATAAAATGTAATGGTACACCTAAGTTAGCACTCTTTGAGGTGTGCAAACCCCCCGCTTACCAAATGAAAACTGAAGGATACATGGGTTAATAACTTGCCCAATGACTGAAGAGCGTGCTTGGGGGACCTTGTGAGCACTACCGCAGTAATTCGCTCACAGTCGTGCCAGATTCTCATTTTAAATGCTGTGAAACCCTTTTTGCTCTGCTCAGTTATGATGACAGTAAATTAATTGTGGAAACCTCATTTTCACACGTTATCCCTGCTTTCAGAGGCGCCTCCATGCAGAAAGTCCCCATTTCTAGAGACAGAAACAGACAGAAGAACGCCTGGAAGCAGCCCCAGGAAATCACCTAGATCCTCCCACGCAAATTCACTGCCATCAAGATCTTCCTGCCAAATGTCTGACTAGCCTTTAAAAGGCACATTCAAAAGCTATGCCACAACATGCCTACGCTCCCCTAACCAGAGTTTTCTTACCCGAGACAGTGGGATCCTTTTCCTAATACCCAATCTAAACTGACTCAGCCTAAAATGAGGGCAATGTCTTCCCCACAGTGGCAATGAGGAGAGATCACCCTTCTTTTCTAAGCACAAATGGGAAGCCTGAGATCCCATCTTCCCATCTGCCTTCTTTTTAAGGTCAATGCCTACATCTTTTTTCCAACTGTCCTTTTGAAAAATTATTGAAATTTGTCACAAAGAACCTATTTTCTAAAAGCTTCATCGTGATTGTCCAAGCCTCAAGCTCGGATTTTCACATCCAAGTTTGGAGGCTTTTCTGTGCACTGTGTAAACTACCATGAACCACTGTGTATGCAAAAGGCTGGTGTATGAAACGAGCTGCCCACAGGTCAGGGAAATGTTTTTTTGAAAACATGGCATTTGAGTGCGAGCATAGAGTGTGAAAGAACTGATACAGCATTTTCTGTGTATAAGAGTAAAAAAAAAGAAAAGAATAAGACTTTTTCTATGCAATAATATGTCAAATCTTTACCCAGATGTTTACAAGCTTAGTACACAAGTAGGATCTGTGTTTGGATATCCCTTAGTTCAGATAGAAAGCTGACAAGCTAGCTGGAAACTGTTGCCGACACTGTGTATAATCAACTGATGAAAAAAAAAAATCTTTACAGTACTCAAAACCCATTCTCTTTTCTCCTCAAGAAGTTTATCTTAAACAATTTTCTACATGTGTTCCTCAGCACACCAAAAAAGGTCAGGAAAATATCCCACTGCAGCTTCGGTATTTCCTGACAGTGTAAGAGAACTAATTAGCTGCAGAAGATGACTGCAGAAGGAGCTGATCCTGATTTCTTTAAAACTGATCAAAACGCTGAATACTTAGAGGCATTAGTTTGCACTAGTTACCAAAAAGTTGAAAGTAAATCTCAGAAGTCGAAGTGCAAAATCAGCCACTGTTCCCTTCGGCAGTCCCTTGGTTGAATGAATTCTGCTCGATCGGGATCAGGTCCATAGCACGAGGGCTCCAATTGCACGTCAATCAAAGCCAAAGAGAATTTGACTGCCAATTTCAAAACCATAAGGCTTGATGGAACACAAGTGGAGGAACGTGCCCTTGGTGCACCACAGAAGACAATCAGCAAGAAGAGGGCACTTAGTGAAAAGTGGTTCCAGCCATTTTTGTAAGTGAACGGAACAGTAAAAATTGTTTTCTACTTTTGGAAGACACCTCAACCAACCCATTGCGAACGCCTTCATGATTAACACAGCGCTTCCGCTTTATGGGCGTGGAACACGGGAGGGCACTTGCTCTTCCTAAGGAAACGCCACACACCCCGAGTTACCCAGAACGGCACGCCGATGAAGGGAACAGCAAATACCTATGAGGTAACCCCGCAAGAATCGGCAACCTATTAAGCCAAACGAATGTACAGTGTTGTGAAATCAAAATCGGCGTCAGGGCCCATAGCTCTCATCCTTCCGCATCGAGGGAAGTTCTGTGTAGGTTAGAGGTTTACTGCGTACGGCGCGAGTGCAGCAGCTCACAAGCTAGTGTCAGCCGTGCAAGACACAGTGATGCCACAAGAGTTAACACAAAAATGGAAAAGCTGATGGGTAAGAACAAGCTACTGAAAACAGGATCTTCCTTTTGCTAAATGTGGGTTTAACTGTGGTTTGAGGTTAAAAAGGTAGTTGGATAAATTTCTATAAAAGGGCCATTCTGCGGTTACATTATATCTTTTGTCGACGAAATCCACTCAGCTCAGCACTAAATGTATAGTTTCCAGGCTGACAGCTGGAATGTCATGGGACAAAGTCTTTCATACCCCTCTGATAACAAAAACTTCAGCACTGGAACTTATTTAACAGTTCCTGTTTCCTAAGACAAATGAAATCTGGTTCATGCTCCCAGAAAACTATTGGCTCCGTACTGGTGGAGGAGCATAAATGGCAGCGATCTCCTTTTTTTACTGAATGAAATAACCACCTTAGAGTTCACAGTGTCCATGTGACCAAGATTCATGTAATACCCTTTTGGAGCTGAACGCCATCTAAAAACCTGAAAAGCAGATTTCTTTTCCCCTGTTCATTCAACATACCGATTTTAGTCTGGTTTAGTAAAATTATATTCTTGGCTATGCAGTAGTCTGTACTGTGACAAAAGAGGTAGGATGAGCAGCATGTAGGCCGATAACAAAGACCACAAGGTTGTAATGCCAAACTTTACACTTACAAAAATCATTGTTCTGCTTTTTAATAAGTATTAAATATAATTCTGTTTAAAAAAGGAAGGCAAAAGATTACAACTAAGAGTCTAGCTGTGGGACCTTTTATATAGCGAGTAGCAATTCATATGAGTTGTCCCAATCAATTTAGTGGCAGAAGAGCCACAAATCTCCGCTCTCCCTATGTAACAGGTTCATAAAGTATTTTATCTCCTTTCAATTCCTGGAATGATTTTTTTTTCTGTTGTGAAAATACAAGATAAAAAAAGATCAGCGTGTGATGTTGGTATTATTTAACAGCAACAAACACAACCGGAGGGGCTGCTTTTTAAAGCTGAATCAATGCTGAGCAATATGAAGACAAGAACCCTCCAAGGTCTTTGGCTTTCAAATTGCAGCACATGTTGGAAAGCTTGGTCCAAAATGAATGACAGGAAGCAGCTCAGAACAGCTTAGGAAGAGGAAGAGCTTGTCACATGGAACTCCCTGCCCCCACCCCCCAAATCCCATTGCACCATTTTTAAGTAGCCCTATTTTATTCATCATTTTGAGCATGATCAAAACACAAATCTTTATAGAACTCCTCCCATGTTTAACATGTATGACAACAGGCTGCTGTTTAGGACAAGAAACGATAAAACTAATGGGGAAATGTAAATGGAATATAATTATTCATATCTGAAAGGCTTCTAGCACATCACCTTAACTCCTGCTGTTACAAAAGTCAAGGATTTGTAGCATTGATGAAGAACAAGGTTTTGTTCTATTTTTTACAGTTAAAGAGTTAGTGTCTTATGGTTTCCTGTAGCAAATAAATATTCGTTAACATTACTACTACTGTGTAATTTACCTGGAGCGATACTCTAGCCATAGAAACCGATAGGTGGATTCCACACACTTCACTGCAAACTCTTCTTGAAGATGAGGTGCCCTACTCTCACTCCTGAATGTCTTCTTCTTCCCTTTCCTATTTTTTCCTAAACCCAGCACTATTTATAGGAAACATGTCTATTTACGCTTTAGACATGAAAGAAGGTAATAGTAAGTATGAATCACGGCTTCTCCTGCCCTTTTCCCCATGTCATATTGAAATAGGCAGAAAAGTCATTACCTAATCTTCTTGCAAGTCCAAAGTCAATGAGTTTGATACTTGTACCGGTCTTGTTGACACACATAATATTTTCTGGCTTCAAATCCAAGTGGACAATACCCTGCTTATGGATGTACTGAACTCCTTCTGAAATCTGCTTCATATATTTAATGCACTCTCTCTCTGTCAGTTCAAAGTCTTCATCAATGATTCGTTCAAAGAGTTCTCCTCCAGAAACCCTACAAAAGACAGAATAAAAGAGGACTTCTGTAGCATTTTCATTTTGGGAGTGATCAAACTGTTTCCCTTACAGAAACACAGGTGGTTCAACCTTGCAATAGTCACTTCAGGACACAATCTGTGCTTTGTAATGGCACTTGCCATAGACACAAGGATCACGTAGGAAGTGTGTGTATAAATCAATAGATTTTTTCCATTCTGAATCTTTCCCAGGTTAGGACTGTGAGACACTCGATACTGTTATCCCAGGCAGTAGGGATGTAACTGGATTTACATCCTGCCGTTAGGATTCAGGCACCCGCAGCTGGCAGTAAAGCGTGTGCTGTGTGACTGTCACCCTGCTGAGGTGTTTATAACACCGCTCCAGACTGAGCTCATGTTTCTCGCTGCTTCCTTCCCTCCTATGTGCCATCGCTGCGCAAGTGCACAGACAACATAAAGAATGCTAAAATCCATGGGATGGGTCCCAGGAAAAGAGGACAAAACTAGCAGATGAGCAAAAATTTGGGAAGAAGAGAGTGACAAAGAAAGGCTGAAGACGGAAGAATTCAAATGATATGGTTAATTGGAATGCAAAGCTTGAAGGGTAAATTACTGACCCCAGTGAGCTCAGAGGGAACTTCCTCCTTAGCTGTGACAGGGCGAGGATATAACCCACAACTCTGTCAGTGCTGGTATTTTTAGCTGAGCGAGCATCACACGCCTTGTAGGTCAATTCCATTTTTATGCTTATTTAAGATGTGAAATGGTCTTTCCAGGGTAGAATCTCCTGGATTGAACTGTTTGTGGAACTAAAGTGGGACATTTTAACCTAGATTTAATAAAGCAAAATTTAGGTTGTGGTTTGTTTTGTTGTTTGGTTTGTTTTGGGGTTTGGCTTTGGTTTTTGTTTTGCTTTGTTTTTTTGTTTGTTTGTTGGGTTTTTTTTTAATTCTGAGTAATCACTCCACTGCTTTATCTGCTTATGTCCAAAGATGGGAAATAATTTTTTTGCATGCAGTGGGCGAATGACCCATACAGAAAGGAGCAAATGGTGAAGAGCAGCTTTGCTTCTAGAAATCTGTTCTAAATTAAACACTCCGTGGTCTTTATATGGCTTAATATTTTGCAGCATTCATGCTTATTGCCAGATGTAATTGCACATTTCAGTTACAGAAAGAAAATACACAACTGAAAACTGGCCTTGCAATGTTTGCAGTTTGTCAGATAGATGATTATATCCCTCATATACTAAACTGAAATTGAAACATCTGGAGTTCTGGGCACATTTATTGCTTTGGCTATAAGATCCGAAAATATAAACCTAGAAATGCTACCACAGTTTCCTATTAACATGAAAATAGTAAGAATAGCATATGCTTGACAAACTGAGAGGTTACGTTGGATTATAGCACATTTGTAACATAAAGTCAATAATATGGCTAGAGCTGCTGAATAAACAGCTCCGAGAAGTCGGGGAACTAGTATTTTGTTACTTCAGTAAGACATTAACCAGTATGGAGGTGTTTATGAAAACATCTGCAGGAAAAGTGGTTATCTCTGGAGCACTCTGCAATTCCAAATGATAACCATCCTAATACTAAAAAGTACCAGTAGTTTTTTGACTATTTAACACAGATAACGATGACTTATTTTTACTATCGAAGTGCCACGCTTGCAGATCCCTAAAGTGAAAAATTTTTGGAAATTGTACTATTGTCTCAAGCACCACTTCTTAGCACATTATTTGGAAATCAACTAATGTTAATACATCTGCATGCTGGTTTTACCCTGGGACCTCCGGATACTCTGGTAACATCATTAGATTAAACTGTGATTGCATTTATAGAATGAGCATTTTTGCATTTATATCCTGAGCCAAATCCAGTTTAATTTTTGCCAGGTTAGGAAGCCAAAGCAGATTAGGTTCTACATGTACACAGAAGGAGAAGTTGGCTTTCTTCAAACAGTCACAACTAGTTCAGAATCTAAATCGCTCAGTCTTTTCTAGAGGAGGTCATAGAGGAAAATATTCCTGTTATAGAGTCACAGAATACACATTTAAAAAATATTTTATTATAAGGTTTTGGCTATGGAGGAACAGAGAGAAGAGGCAAATACTCAATTGCATTTTAAGAAATGTCCCTTCGAAAAAAAGAGAAAACCTCAGTGACTTGTGCCAGCTTAAATCATGCTGAATCAATGGAGTTTACTGCTGAAATTTTGCTTTAATAATCTTAACTTGCAATTCGATAATCTTCTGATCTATGTCAAAATAAACTGACTATCTGAAGTACATAAAAACTTTAAGGCGCTTAGCTCCCAGTGCTGAATGCCATTCACGACACACTGCTATTTTTCAGATACTCCTTCTCCACTGAGCTGCTTATTGTGGAATCAGTACATCGCTATATTCAAAAAGGAAATGCCTGAGATTTGCCCCTGACTTCCAGCAAATGGCAGATGGGAGGGCTTCCAGGGAAGAGCACATCAAGTGATTTGAATCACTATAGTGTGTGATTTTAAATGAATGATTAAAAATTCTGAATTTATTGTAAATACAAAATCAAACCATATGAAGTAGGGCCATGACAAATATTAAAAGGAGAGAGGGCGAAGTTCAGAAAATTCTAAGAAAGATATGGGAATAAAATTAAAATGAAAAATTTAGGATGAGTATCAGGGAGAAAAATCCCAATGTGCTTCTCATCGATAGCTCCAATTGGAATGGAGGGGAATCTGCTCAATTCCAGCGGCTGCTAAAATCTGGTTTAAAAGGAGACTGATGGCAGGTGACCTTGATCTATTTGAAATCCACGCATTTAAACTCTGATGGGAGTAAAGAGAACAGCTTGGATACTAAGAATTTTTGAAGGTATTTCCCACAACTTCTCCGATATGCAAAGAACTATTAGCTTAATAGCTAAACCAGAAACGATCCATCAGTGGCTCTCTAACAATACAGGTGCAGTTGCTGTGTTGGGACTGTGTCAGCTGGGTGACATGACAGTAGAGAGGCTACCAAGTCATCTGACACGAAGGTGTCACACAGGATCTCACTGCCCAGACCTGCTCCAGAGCAGGGACAGATTTACTGCCTGCCCGTGTGCTGCTTCGTGAACCCCTCCTCCTCCAGCTCTCGACACTATGGAAATTTCAGTGGGGGGGTTCAAAAGCTGGAAAAGGTGGCCACCCCAAACTAAAATCACATCCAAATTAGACTGGTGAACAAAACTACTTCAAATTTGATTGCACTTTTCTAGATTTTTAAAAGTAACCCCCCTTTGTTCGCAGGGGGAACGAATGGAGTGTAAAGCCATATGCTATTCAAAACTCTTTATATGTTTCCTTGTTTTCCATTAGGTCTGCCAGCTCCCAATTCCAAGCTAAGTAGGGCTCCCTTCCCTTACCATCATCAGCTTGCTCAACTGCTGAGTCTAAAAATAAAAACACCTTCTTGCACATAAGTTCCAAGGTTGTATAATGGAGATCCAGTCTCTGAAATCTGCTAGTGCAGTAGTAGCTTGCACGTAAGCCAGGCAAGTGCCAAGTAAGCAAAATAGACATATAGTCTCTTTTGCCTCTAACGATTTATATCTTATTCAGCACTTCCAGCCAGCAAAAAACCTGCTTCCCCTCTAGCAGCAGACAGCACATGAAGTAGATGTGACAGCGGAACGGTAACTTATGTAACGTTTTGGGAAAAACATCAGCACAGATCAGTATTTCATTTTCTTTCCAGCTGCTACTGCCACAAGTATGGGGTTCACACTAAGCAGGTGCATAATGGATGATGTAAACGTTGGTCGTGCTGGTCATTACTGTTTTTGAAGTCCGACCATTACTTTCCATCCCATGCTGTGCAGATTCTTTTGTTATGATGAATTCTGGTGCATGAATATGTTCTGAACCTTTTTTTTTTTTTTCTGGAAGAAAGTATCTACTATCTTTAAGTACAAAGACACCCAAGTCAGAGCTCTGCGGGATGCTTTACAGCACTGCTTTTGTGGTGCTTTTCTGCTGCTTCCCACAGTGGTGTGGCGTTAAGTAGCTCAAGGCAAAAAAATTCTGAGAGGTAAAAATAAGTGTTGCTATCTTACTCAGCAAGAACAAGACAGCAACATAGGATAGGCTGTCTTCAAATTCAGCCTTCCTTAATTGTTTAGCTTCGGATGAGAGTAAAATGAATTTCAACTAAAGGTGCCTGTGTGAATTTTTCATGGAAGTTCAACTATTTTGTTAGAATGTAGCTTAGACATTTGCATTCTTAAGCATATCTTTCTCTGCTACCATCTGTGGTGCACTGACCTTCAATTCTCTGCAAGAGACAACCGATCAGTGTTTAAGTGAAATGTGACACAAGCTTCTTCAATACATGTTTAGAATTGCCTAAAAAAAAACCCCAAAACTTTCTCCTCCTTAAACATGTTTTTGGTTCTAAATGCAAGTCCAAATTGCAGCTAACTTTTTTTCTCTCCCCTCCCAAGTTGGCAATACAAGAGTGAACTGCAGAAAAACACCACATGTACTTGATTAAAAAACAAACAAACTAGACAATAAAGACTGTAACACATCTTCACTGATTTTTAAGAGATACAACACAGACTCCCTTACACGGTTTAAACGAGTTGGATAAATAATTGGAAAAACTTGCAAGATGTGAAAACCATCCAGGCCCTGCAGATCCTGAAGCTTTTGATGGTCCCACATCTGGGTAAGCTGCTACTTTTGTACACACAATTGTTTTCAACATTATTAGCTTTGTTAGCATGATCTGCTTTATACTTACATTTCCAAGACCATAACGATGTTGGCTTTTTCTTCAAAGGCATCTACACATTGGACAAGTTTTGGATGATGTAGACAGTTCATGATGCTGATCTCATCTCTTATGGTTTCTTTTTCCTTAGCAGAATACGCTTTGAAAAATTTTCCTGCCCAAACTTTTCCAGTCTTCTTTTCAACAAGCCTAAAGACTTGTCCAAATTTCCCCCTGAAAATATACAACTATTTCCATAAAACATTTTTGCAATGTATGGGCCACCATGAATAGCAACGTTTTACTAAATATTCCAGCACAACCACTCCACCCTGAAATAAAATATCTTCCTATCAAGTACAGTTCTGTACTGATTTTGTGCAGAGTAATCTGCAGGAACTCTTGCATGAATACCACATTTGAGCCACGCCACTATTCCAATTAGCAAGTTTTACGTAGGAGGGTTCAGAAAAAGGACTCCTACCCGGGTTTAATTCATGTGACTTAAGTTTTTCTGCACACGGTTTTCTATAGGTCATACACCTCTGAAGGGGCAGCAGATAGGAAACATCTCGGGTATAGTATATAGGATACAGGTGGAATCAGATTCTGAATGCTAGAGGCTTCAGTATTATTATTTCACACTGCTGGATATGTACAATTCCACTACACTTATCAAGATTTGTTAATGGCAGCACACAGGATCCCCTGGCCTTCAGCACCACCAGCAGCACAAATTGCTGAAAGATTATCACGGCATGCAATTCACATAACCACGAGTTTGAGCACTGAGAAACCCAGCCAGGCTAATCACTGACCTTCACTGAGCAATACTATTAATGCTCTTGGGATTATGACCGCTGTCAACAGAGATTCTAGCCCGTGGGCAGGATAATCTTATTACCACTAATGGATATAATGGAAATGCAAGTACACAATGTGTACCTTTTGTTCAGCTAGCTTTTAGAACACTGAACAATGAACGAATCCTCTAGCTTCGTTCATTTGTGGGCTCCATTCTCCTTGCCAGAAATGCATGTAGTGCCTATTTAAAATTATCAACTAATAGGAATAAAGGTTCTCTATGGAGTAGAGGCCAACATATGTTAAAATCTATTTTTACTGCGACAGAGGAGCCCCGCTGGAATGTTGAAAGGGCAAGATGCCGCCAAAGAATGAATGCACATGATCTTTATAATTGACTGGCAGCCTTGAAAACTCCGTGTCTTCAAAAGCACAACATAGTACTTACGATCCCAGTCTTTCTTCAATATTATAGACATCTGAAACTTTTTGTTCCGTGTTGATAGTAACTGTCCGATACTCGGCCTCTGTTTCTTTCCCTTCTACAAAAAAGTATGAAGGACCATGATTAAAACCTCCATAAAACATGAATTAAAACCACATATTTGCATTTGTCCAGATTAAAATATGTACTTCTTACCCTCATCGGACAGCTCCACTTCGTCCTCTTTAAGTTCTATGACAGAAATAAAAGGACACGTGTAACTTATTATATAAGATACAGTACTTACATAAGATAGTCAAATTATTCACAGTAACACGGGCAACTAGCAGCAAAAAGCAGTCAGGGAGTTTGTGCATTAACTTCATACTTAAAATCTCTTCACCACTTCTACATGACTATTGACTACACAATCACAATCTGGTCACCATTTCTTAATAAATCAAGTTCATCTGTTTTGCAGCATTGGTCTATTATACCTGCCTACTAGAAACATCAGCATACCAAATCAGTTCAAAGTCATCTACTAAATAGCTTTAGGAATGTCTTAGTGAAATAGACAATAAATTAAAAATATGAAAATCAGTAACAACACTTCTGGTTCAATGACAAATCATTCCCTGGCTTTTCTATGCAGTTTTTGGATTGCAAAGCCAAAAGTAAAGTAAATTTGTACATGAAAAGATTTCCTGCAAAACTTCCAGACAGATTTTTCAGACTCAAGGTGACTAGAAAATTTGGACAGCATGCACTTTCCTGAGCATGGCTGAATTTTGAAATCATTGAGGTCCAAACAGAGCATACTCAAAGGCAGGCAGAGATGATGGCAAGCCCAGTAACATGACAGAGAGTAAAGGCTGTCCTGAGAGTCTCGATTTTAATTTTAAATTTTCACGTGCTTGCACTGTCAGTAGCACTGGTTTGTGCGTTGTTCCCTATGTGGCCTGCAGGTACGAGGGGACAGGGGCTGTGGTTGGAATGTTGTTATATATTACTTACACTGCTTGGGCTTGCTCCTAAGACCTGTGGCTGTGACCAATAACTTGAGGAACTGCAAAGGCAGTTGCACAGCGACCTGCACAATTCTCCCTATATCTGCTGAAGCTGCACTTTGCCACCGCAGAGAGCAAGCTTAACCAAGTGATTTATCCCCACTGTGTCAACAGATTTATGTTATGAAACATTAATGCAGTACCCTGGCTGCTGTTAGGCACCTCATAGAGTTATATGCAGTGGATGAGAAGAAAACAACAGATAAAAAGGGCGCAGGGTGAGCAGATAGCTGGTCTGACACATGGGCATCACCTTTTCACATCCAACACGTAGCGCCCCATCCGTATTCTGGTAGCAAAGCCATTCAAGTCGATACAATCTGTTACCAAAGTCCTCCTCTCTTTTTTCGGGATTTGCAACCCTCGTATGTCCCAGCACAGACCAGCTGGTTTGCAGCAATTTACCAGAAGAGCAGGCAGGGAAGCGAGCCCTCCATGCTCAGGGGTAGCTGTCCTCAGATCTTCCTCAGCTAAAAACCACACTTGCACAGAGCACATCACATTTTCCTCCCCTTTTAAGGGCTGCATAAGGGAGCTGATCCCAGCCACGCTGCCAGTAGTTAATGTCTGCCAAATACTGATTAGACAAAGAAGTCAGTTCCCGGTTCTGCAGCGACACTATATTGAAGCCATCATCTAGAAACATTTTGGTCCAGCAGTGGAAGCCTAAATTAGATAAGTGGAACATATCTGAGCTTGGTAACTGCTGAGTAGCCATGCTAAAACCTTTCTCAGAAATGAGTAAATGGTACCAGATTTTCCTCAAACACGGCAATGCCTATTTTAATCTGTTGTGACTTACAATCTTGTCTTAGTAGCTGCTTTCTTTAAATGCGCAGTGAAACGTTAGCCACGCCTTTCTTCACTAAGATTATACTGAGATTGCTAATATGCGCTGGCCACCTCAATATGAAAATCTGTAATCAGTCTTTCTGGCGGCAATGGAAAATCCCTAGTTACTCAGCTAAGTGTTTATATAGATGACAGCTTAAAGTCCTGACTTTGAGAGGTGCTGAACACATGCATTTTCCACTGCCCTTAAGTAAAGCACCACTTATATTCACACACTTGAAAAATCACGCTTTGTATGACATGCCCTTTCTCCACGCCAGCTGCAGTATCAAGTACTGAAATCAAGAAGTCCTGGCATTAAGAGCACCAAGACAACCCACCCCTCTGCAGACAGAATATATTTTCTTTTCACTGAAAACAGCTTTTTTTTGGGGTGGTTTTATATGTATCACAATGATTCATACACTTTCTAGCCTTTTTGTATTAAACCTAGATAAGAAAAGTTTCAGTCTGAAAAAGAAAAAACAGCATGTTGGCTTTGGTCCAGCACAAGTAGTGCTTGCTCTAGGAAAAACAAATGTGGGGAAGAGTCAGGCCGCCACTCTATAAGGTGTTTGTCCTGCAACTAAAGAAAGAGGGCATTCAAACACAGGGAATTTTATTACAAAAAGCCAATACCATCTAGCTTTTCAATTTTTTATTGGTACTCTTAATGTTTATTTTCCCTCATTTGAAGAGAAGCTGCATCTTGATTTAGATCAGGTTTTAGATCTTTAGAATAAAGTAATTTCTCAGAATGCATCCAATTTAGCACTTGAAAAGAAATACAATTTATTTTTGTTTGGAAATGTCTGTTGAGAGGCTTACACAGTTGTGTGATGCTGCACCACTTCGCTAGCACTTTGTCTTGCTGTGGCAATAAAAGATAACATCAGAAGGGTTATGTGAGACACTTAAAACTCCAAAGCCCTGCATACATAAGTAAAGAGGGAGAGATACAATACATAGTCCACTCCTCAAAGACAGGAAAAATGGCAAAATACATTATTCCTGGTCTGGGCTTTTCGGTGTGGTATGACTATCAAAGGGATCCTAGCACAGTAGGTAGATGTGGGCGTGCACAAAAATATGCAGTCAATATCTATTTGTAAAAAATAATGCTGATTTTCGTGTGTGTTTAAAATTTTCGTGCCAGCTTCCAAGTAATTTCTAAAATGCTCCAGCTCTTCCCATTAGTCCTTTGAGAAGATCTTAAGCAGAAAAGACATTTGCAAGTATGTGCAACTGTAATAAAAATCCCTAAAAAAATATTTTAGCACCCATAATGCCGCAAAACCAATGTGCTAAGTAGGATAGCCTTGAATCCATAAGATTGGTGTACTAGGGGCAACAGGACTGAGGTGCTCTATCACGCTGGGATTTGAAGCACAGGAACTACAACTAGGTGCGAGAGGCTACTTCAGTTTCTGCGGCATCTTCAGTGCTGGGCTAGAAGCAAGCACATTTCTTTTTTCCGAATGCAAATTTGGGATAGTGTTTATGGCTTATTTTTCCATGGTGTGTCCAGTATAAACTGTAATGAATCCACCAGTATGCTTCAGGTAAGCTACCAAACATCGTTTTCCAACTGGGCATGGTCTGAAGCGTAACTTATGTGTGAAAGGTTCCGTCTCCCATTGCCTGTGCACTGAACTACGGAATTCTGTCACAAGCACTCACACAGCAAGTCAGAAGTTGAATTATTGGTTGCTTTCACAAGGCAGGGGGTTGGGATCTCTGAAGCCAAGTTTCCACACTGGATGCATGCAAAACTTACATGCTCAGACACCCACATGAAGTCTGTGAAGGGACTTCAGCACAAGCATAAGCATTCATTGCACGAGGCACATGCGAAGGAGGGTGTACAGCTGCCTGACCTCATTGGGGAACTGTTACAATACCATTTAATTGGACTTCGATTTTTTTGTCCTCTTAAAAACTAACCTTCTTGTTTCTCTCCAACTTTTACCAGCTCGGATTCTTGACTGGGCTCGCTGATGCCATACACATTAGCAGCTCGCACACGGAATTTGTACTCCCGGTCAGCCTGCAGGTCCTGCACATTGAAAGAGGTGCTGCGGCAGGTAGTGAGATCTGTCCATTTGTTATCCACCGAGTTCCAGATCTCCACAGTGTAGGACTGCACTGCGCTTCCACCATCGTAAGAGGAGCCGTACCACGAGAGGGTGAGGGAGGAACTCCGTATGTCCGACGCACAAGGTGTTCCGGCAGGGGGGTCTGGTTTATCTGCAAAAACATTTGTGAAGCACATTAGATGAAGTCCTGAGGGTAAGAGCTAGGACTTCCATTAGGGTATTACTGGCCCTAGCTTACAGCCTTTTTCTTTCCATGCCCTTGCTCTGCTTCAGAGGTTTGTCCTGCAGGGAGAAGGAACAACTGCAGCACAGACAGACATACCTGAATCAGCTAGGATAGATGCCAATCCCACATGGGCCTCAGCATGGGTTGTTCAGTTCCCTGGGCGCCTTGCTAAGCCATGCTGAAGCCTAATGCCCTGCACAGCTATCATTACAGAAACTATGGATACTAAACCCAGCTATGCCTGCAAGTACGGAAATCAAATCTCCCGCACTAGTGCCAAAACCTCCTTGGTGAACTCCCTTAGAGGTTTACAACTGAAACTGTCACCGTAGCTGTGACGCTCCTTCTCCAGCTGCCCCCATCTGCTTCCATGCTTCAGGGCCACTACTAACCTCTCATCTAACAATACCAGCAGAGATACTAAAGCCAGTTTGTTGGCACAGAAACACAGATCTTGAGGGGTGACAACTTTGTCTGCTAACAATTTAGCGAACAACTCTGCCTATGTGAAGTTTTTGGAAGCCTACTGCACTTTTTGATAAAAAGGAATTCAACTTAGAATACATTATTTAAATATTGAGATTTTCTTAATCTCATGTGCATTTTGGAAATTGCTGGGGAGGTCGAAGATAGAAACTTTTGACTGTTTTTCCTCGGTTAGAGGCTTGCTCCTGCAGTCCTTATGTGCATGAATAGAGCCAATACCATCAGAACCTGGTGTGCAGATGAGCAGCCAACTATGCAATACAAACATGATACAATACAAAAACGTTGCAGTTATATGACTTTTCAAAATGAAGTTTAATGATTACATAGTTATTGAAACGAATGTTTTCCTAAGACAGAAAAATGTTGACTTTTTAAAAAAATCACCGATTAAGAAAAGAATTATGGACATTAAGCACTTCAAAAGACTTTAAAAGGAACAAATATCTTCCTTGGGAATAATCCTCTCAGAAGTAATCTAGCAAAACCTACAAAATAATGATGATGTTGATCTGGACGAACTAGTGGCCAAAGGCTGAATGAGAAATCAAAGGATGGGATAAAATGATGAGATGAAAAGAAAAAGATAGAAAGTGTGAGATGCTACACAGTGGTTACACTGGACACGGACCGATAAAATCCTGTCCCATTTTGCTGGTTAAAGCTGCTAATGGACATTATTGCTTTCTCCTTAAGAAAGGCAGAGCTGGCAAACCAGCCAAAAAATACAGCCACTTTTTCAGCAATAAGAACACCCAAATGCTGGGGAAAACTGCCATGGACTTTGATCAAAGCCTTCCTGTGGCAGACTGTATCAGTTATCCCTCCATACTGAGATTATCCCTCCAAGGAAAATCACCGAATGGACAGAAATGGCCACAGTTTGCCACAAACATGCCTTTAGTTCTTGGACAGAGGGACTTCTTCTCTGACTGCTGTGGTTTTACTTGTAGAGAGGGAAAATGGGGTAGTCTAATCTAATCAAGACAGCTAAATATCAATTCACTGTTTGGAGGAGTGCAAGTTCCGTTGACCAATGATTTCCCTGAAAAAATTGTTGTAATTCCTTTTAGTTCAGTTGTGATGGAAAATCCGTCTCCCTCCACAACTTAAACATATTAGAAGATATATAAATAGAACTTGCTAAGTATGAGGGAAAATACTGGGAGGGAGGAAGGGAGATGGACACTAAGGGTTTGCCACTGCATTCAGCATGAGAATGCCCAGGTGGAAGAAAAAGAGACTGCCAGAACGTAGGTTATCTTCACTCATTTTGGCAACACTTAAAACACCATTCCACTAGGAGTCATCATTATACAGTCAATCTCCTGTTAAACACAAATATCAGAGACCACACGTCCTTAACTCTGGGATGGCTTATTGCCCTGCTTAGTTGTCACATTTTACTCAAAGCATTTTCTGGCAGAATAAAAGGGGCTATTAACAAGCATGAATTTATAATGGAGATATCATGAACTGAATCACAGAGAAGATAAATGATTTGTCCAAGATTAGAAAGAGAGATTGTAACAAAGATGATAACCAAGTCTTGATCTCCTGGTACCCAAACAGCAACACCGCTCTTCCCTACACTAGTCCTGCCCCAGCCTCCTTGGAGCTGCAAGAAGTGACAGCTCAATGCTCACACCATTCATGGTATCAGAACCCTTGTACAATACTACAATAGCCACTAGAGACCTGGTTGCATGGCACACATGGATTGTTTGATTTTAGTTAAGCAGCAGCGACAGCCATCTTCTTTCTACTACAACTTGTTATCCATGCAGACCTTGTAGGGAAAGATGCTACCTCTGTCCTCTTCAAAATCTGTACAGAAGATGACTATTTAGCTCTGTGTCTTATTTTCCTCCTATATCATCATCTTTCCATCATCTTAAGATGCAGATAGAAGAACTTGGATAAGTAACAGCTGACTCATCCTAAATCCAAACAGAACAGAGCAGTTGCTGATAAGAGGAAAATACTTTGAAGAAAAAGCTAAGCTGGTAGTCTATCACCTTACAGAGTCATCTCTTTGGGTTTGTCAAAGGAGTGCAGATTCTCTGACACCCACCTAAATCGGACAGCATGTGTTTGTTCAAAAAAAAAAACCAAAAAAAAGAAAATGTTAGCTTGCTTAAATGCTCTGCACTGAATTTTATATTGGAGGAGGAAAGAATGCATATGCTTCAGTCTTTACAGAGCACAGTAGCCTGCTTCCCATGCAGGACATGAAAATACAGTCTCTCTTTATTGGCTTTCAACACACTTCTGTATCCAAATGAAACTCTGGGCATGATTTATCAGTTGCCTAGGCCACAGTTACCTTAGTGACCTCTCTTTCCATGACTCACCTAGATAACTGCAATCCATTTGGCCAGCATAGTTTACAGAAGCAAGGTTTAGGTATGTGAGCACTGGAGAGAAAATATTCACGGCCAAGGGAACATCAGCAGTAAAGAAAATGCTATATGGCTTTAATGTAGTATCTGCCAGCTTTGGGAATATTTCTGCTTTCCTAATAAATTTTTCCCAGTAGGCAAAGACAAAAACCTGCAAGCCTGGCTGGACTCTCTTGAGCCAGGAAGACACATGTTTTTGTTTGAAGTCTACCGTGTGCTGCTGCTAGCGGGTCTGCTCAATGTATAAGTACTGGGGTAGTAGCTGCTGTGGGAGATCATAAACAAGAATGAAAGCCTAATCTTTGCTCTTTCTTAATATGACAGATGTATATGTACCATTTTACCATGCTTAAAAATTATTTGATATCAGACTTCATCTTATTCTACAGCTCTGCACATTCAGAGAATTTGCAGATGGTCTGCCATGTGTCTGTTTTGTTTCTCAACAGTTTATTCTATGGGGATTTTAAAGGTTACCCTTTATTCATCTGTCTGCATTGAAAGCTAGGATATTTTGCCAAACTGCATTCCCTTCTGGAATATGAAATCTCTATCAGCACAATTAACTGCTTCCAATAAAAATATCGAGTGGGTAAAGGAGGAGTGTGGAAGTCAAGCACAATTCTCTATTTTGTTCTTCTGTTTTAGTGTTTAGTATACCATTAATGTCCTTGATCTGCATTTCCTTTGCATATCATTTGCAGCCTTTCACACACACAAACATACTCAGGCTTATATTATGAGGGCTTTACATAGGCTTCATTGGACCACAATTTTTTTCTTCTTGTTCTGGACCAAACCATAGCAACAAGCCAACACATGAACTAGAAGGAAGGGAGTGCATCTAAAAATACACTGCTCCTTGTGAACACTTCTATAGGGGAAGCAATTAATTTAAAATATTGAGATCTAACTTCAGTTTCACTATCACATGCAACAGTAGAAAACATGTATCTATTCTCCACCGTAAGATGGCTTAACTATATGAACATAGGGGTATTCAGTCTTCGCTAACTTACTGCATGCATACAACGCCAAAATCAAGACTTAGCTATGCTTTATGATATCCTAGCTTGTCATGGACAAATTGGCTGTATCCACACAGTCCTATTGAACTCGGTCAGAATCCTACAAACTCCACCTCCTTTGTAGCCGACAGCACTTACACCTCTTTAGCAGGATGCAAAGTATAACAGTATAACTGCAGAGGCCAACGTGATAGTTGGAGGCTGGACAGCTAAATGCTAAGGGGTACTCAAGCACAAAGGTCCCTACGTAACCTCTTTAGGAATATCAGTAAGGTTGCCCCAAGCTGGCTCCCAAAGCCTAGTGGCAGGCAAAGGAGATGGACAAGCAGCTAATTTGGCCCCAAGCCTGCCTCAAGGACTGTTCTGCACAGCAGCACAGACCGCATAAAGTCACCGATACTTGTGGCACAGAGGAAACAACAGTAGAACTCATATGTGCTATACGCCACGTGTAGGGGAGTAAAGGGTGGAGGTGATGTGAAGGAGGCTCAACCGCTTTCCTCCCTTTGTGCTCCAGCAAACTAGGCACAGATTAAAATAAACCTACTTCCCAACAAAGGGAGACATAAATTACCACTACCCCAAAGCAAGGAGGTCAGATTCCAGTTTGTTCTTTGTGGCATGCGTTCCTTAGGGCAGATGGTAAGGTCACAAGCTGGCCTCGTATGAAATGTATAAGCCACATTTAAGACCATACTGGGATTGAAACACACACTTCTTATTTACTCCCAAACTGAATTCAGCTCTAGTCCTCCTTCAGACAAATTCTCAGGAATACTTTGGTAAACAGGTTTTGATATACAGCCTGGAGTAACCTTTAATTAATCTGTATTTGTACACTTTGAGAAGCATAAAGCATAAGCATGCTCAGCCTTTAAATCATTGCTATTTATAAGACAAATTTGACTTGAAGTCCCAGCCTTTTTTTCCATGGTGTGTAACCCAAAATTTCTCCTGATAAGGAAAGGGACTTTCTTTCTGCATAGGTGGCAAACCCACAGCTCATACAGGACACCCACATAACATGAAACTGTGCTATCCACATCGCACTGCCTTCTCCACATGGCTCAGTTTACAGAGTCCGCAGAACACAAGCACCATTCCAGGAGACCAAAAAAGGCAGCAATCTCCTTATCTAACGCTGAGTGCAGGGAAATGGAAACTGTTCTGCTACTTGATGTGAGGGTCAGGCTGAGCCAAAGCAAGGCGATAGGGCTTGCTGCACATTAGGAGCTTACAGGGCTCTGTCGGGCTCTTAAGCAGCAATGCTGTTCCAGTAGAAAGCCTCTGAAAACTGAGAACAGTATAACCACAGCCTCTGGAAAAAGTTATTTTTCTTTTATGAACAGAGACAGCACTGAAGCAATGTCTCTGAATTAGTTTTCTTTATCTGGTCTCAAAATTGGTTTATTTCTAAATCCAGTTATCATATTACTGTATAATACTATTATTAGCAATTGTGATATTTGTCTGACAGATACAGAACAGACAGAAAGAAACAATTTAATTCCATTCCACAAGCTGTTTAGCCAGAGAAGGTATTTAATATGCTGCAAAAGCCAGTTGAACACTGTCCATGCCGACAGCGCTGGCAAAGCCTTCATTTGAAATTCATCAGCAGGAGAAAAGCGAAACCATAAAAGGTCATAACTGAACTCGGCATTATTGCTGAGAGGGCTCCGGGTCATGGCAGACCTCTCTGCTTTGCTTCGGAAAACTATGCCCTGCAGCTTTTCTTTCCAAGGGAGAGGAGTGGTAGAAGTAGAGATATTATTACCCCTTAACACCCTGTAACAACCATTAACGCCTTTCTGGATGTTAGTGTACCATAGGTTTAGGATAAAATTAAACTAGAATAGAATGCCTGTGTTCTGCAAAACAACATGAGAGATGTTGAAATGAACAGAAATTTTCTCCTAACGAAATAACCTCCACAGCAGAGCTGAGGACCACATGGACAAGGTTAGTTAGCTCAGGGGACCAGAGTTTGAGATTCACACCTCCCCTGTAACAGACGCTGCAGACTGCTGCTAGCCTCCTCAGAGTGCTATCCCTCACCATACTGCCCCTCCCGACAACTCTGACACAAAACCAATTTATTTAAAAACTGCCCTTTTGAGACCTGTGGATAAAGCCGCTCACAAAGACTGGAGGCTCAGCTTCGTGCTGCTGTCCCCACTTTGCTGGTTGGGGTAACTGAGGCATAAAAGAGTAAAATGACCTTGTCCAAGGACAGGCAGGAGAATGGAGCTGGGAACGAAACCAGAGCTCACCACTCCCACGTAAACGCCCTCAGCACAAGAACATCTTCTTCTGCCACAGGCCTAATGGAACAAACAAATATATAATGCATTCTCAGGAGCCCTTTTTCTAAACCATCTGCTCCTGTGCCTGAGTCAACAAGCTATTCAGATTACTTACGTGCTACACATTAGGCATCTGGTTTGATAAGTGATTGAATTAGAGCTCTAATACCTGTCCACTGAAAGGCAGAACAAATTTTAGGACTTTCCCCAGTAAGACTATCAGCAGATTTCAAGTCTTCACTGGGGTGAGTTTGGGTACTAGGAACCCCATGTTCATGTACAGGAGTCAAAATGAATAATTTCTTAGTAACTTAGCATTTAACAGCAGGGAAAATACAGGAATTTTGTAGTGAGAAATACTGTCATGATATTTCCTTTTCTTCATCAGAAGAAAGGTGAAGGTAAGTATCAGGAAAAATAACTAAGCAGGGAGTTCTACCGGAATTTCTCCTAACAGAAATTACATTGAAACTAGATGGCCCCTCAAAGAATAAATCTGGATGAGTGTACTGGTGCTGATGCATAGAGCAATGTAAGCTGGTTTTCCTCTATATATTGTTATCTTGCTGTGAAAATGCAGTTCTGATACAGAGTTTTGCTGCCAAGCGTTAGTAGGGAGGCTGACAGTGGAGGTTACAAAGCTGTTGAACTACAACAGCAGCAACAACAGCAGCAACATAAGACATCTCTTCCTTAACCACCAGTCTAGTTGCCCTTTAACCATAAAACTGGTGACAAAAATCCCCCAGCAATCCAGAGGAATTTAAAAGGCCAAAGGTTAGAGACCAAGTCCACCCACATATTCTTAGGAAATTCACTGCATTCTTGACCCTAACTGTAAACAAGGAATCACATGGATACTGCAAGATATAATCTGATGCTTCTCAAAAGAAGATGAAGTTGCAGAAGCATTCATGTTAGCACTTCTGAGCTGCTGTATTCTCTAGAAGTGTCTATGGCTGTTCTGCTTCACTATCTGCTTCACGGATGTCTGCACTTCTTTTCCAGAGAGAGAACGCACGGTTTCTGACCGCTGCTGGATCCACTCTGTCTGAGCGGCTAGCACTGAGCCAGATTTCTCAGGCACTCACAACAAATACAGATGGGGCCACGGTGAACTGTTGGTTATGCTACCACATTTCCTTGTAACAGCATTTCAGGGCAAAGAGCTAATGCTAATATAGCATGCATACATGTCACTTGTTGAGCCAGGACCTGGCCCTTCATATAAGCAATTAATAATTCTACCAGTATATTCACTGAGTACTGGAGTTAGTGATGGTCAGACCTTGTTCTCAAGCTAAACTTGTATTTTCCCATTTTTGCTTGGGAAGACTCTGCTCATACAGATTCTGCTAAATGTACAGAAGTAACAGTTTCCTCACAGAAAGTAAGTTCTCCACCCCAACTCAAGTGTGGCATTGTAACTTCATGCAGAGGAGCAGGTATTAGTGAATTCATGTTCTTCTGCTTGCATGTCTGTGTGCAATATGCTTATCTACGTGTCCTTAAGTAAAGTACTTGGTTTATCACTTTCCGATAGTTCATGAGGATGCAGTACACAGTATGTACAAATGCTTAGAGTAATAAAACCACCGTAAGAATAATCTTTAGGCCTCTCTGGGTGTAACGATATTGCTCTTATTCTTCTGCATGTATCTACCATATAGCTCACCAATCACCATGATTTTTTTTTTTTTAACATACAATACCACACCAGGAACAATACAGATCTAAAGGCTTTATAAAGGATAAACAAGGTTGATCAAAATCAGGCAGTACATATGTTTTTACTTTTGTATTTAAAAAAGTAAAAGATACCACTACTATCCAAAGTATTCACCAAACACTGATCATCAGAAAACCCCTGTATACTAAGCATGGAAACATGAAGCAATTTGCCCAAAATCATGAAGGAAGCTTGTGGGATAGCTTCAGAACAGCCTACTTATCTAGTGCCAAATTCTCCTTGTTGAATACTCAGTTATTCTTTTGACTCTTTGTCATAGTATCCAGCTTTAGCCAGTGTGAAAACCCAGTTCCTTTTTCAAAAGTGGTTACGGATTCATAGTGTCACGTAGCTAAAATACTCAGAGCCATAAATTTGATAAATTTATCCATATACATCCTTTAAATGGCATGAAAGGAATGAATATTCCTTGCTATCACTGTAGAGTGAGGGCTCTACCTTGCCTAAATCAGTCCTGTCTTACACTAAACTCATCACTGGCTCATTTAACATAGCTTTGGCAACAGAAGTCCACTTTAATCTGACAGTGTCTGCTATAAATCATTAGCTCAGTCTCCCATCAGGCCATTTTGGTTTTGGAGCAGAAACATGTTGCAAAATCTCCCTAGAGAGATCACTCAGCTAATTAAATTGTTTCTTTAAGAGAGTTGATCATACAATAGAGAAGAGCTCAACATGGACATTTTGGGACCAGCCAACCCTTTAAAAGAAGTCATTGCTTAACTTGGATGTCTCACTTCTACTGCAGGTCTCCCAGTATTATTAGTGCTTATACAGACAAAGCTACATGAGGAATCAATGTGAAACTCAAGACTCAGTCCTTGTGGCTCAGTGCTGTGTGCTCATCACCACTCTGCACTGCCTATCAGTGAACAAGCTCCTCTAACTTGACTACGTATCAGTGCATCTGATGAGTGGACTGCAAACAGCTCACACTGGAGGTTGAGTGCAATGGACGTTTTGTTTATTGATATCCATTAAAATCACAAAAGGAAAAAAAATCCTTAGAATAGAGTTGGGTTTCTTTCAGAAGCATCCTTTCCCAAACTGCATCAAACCATATACTATTCAAACCCTTTAAGTGTCAGAACCCCTGCTCAGTTCAGTTAAGCTTGCAGTTGAAGTCTGAATCTGACAGTGTGAGCAGTTAAGTTTAAGACTTTAGAAGCCAAATTCAAAGGAATTCAGGGTAGCTTTTTTCCCCTCTAAAAGTCATTATTAAAAATTATTTCTAAAAATCATACCCAGCTGCCACGGTTTAAATCATAGCAGCATCATTTCTGATTTGAATCCTGGCAGATAAGCTCAGTCCTTTGTCCTCTGGTTGGAGATAAGTCAATGTTATTTTTTGTGAAGAGAGGTCTTTGACAACCAAAAGTATAAAACCAAGATCCAGGATGGTCTTAAGTATCCTCAGGGAGGTCTTTAGACCTTCTGCTCAAAGCAGGATCAGCTCTAAGGTCAGACCAGATTGTTCAGATGTTTATCCAGTCTGAACCTGAATACCTCCAAGGACGGAGACAGCACAGCTTTCCTGGGCAACCTGCTCCCTGGCATGTGTCACAGTCCAAATTTAATTTGGGAAATGCTTATTGGAGTCTTTCACATGAGAAGCTTGCCCAGAGGCATGAAGACTTTGTAATCCACGTGGTTGTAAGAAGTAATAATAAAAGAAATACTTATTTCCATATTTGTTTCATTTCATACTTTAACAAATGTCTTTGATTTGCTAAAATTCAGAACAGACAAGCCTGTTAGCTAGCCCTTGGAGAAACACAGCTCTAGGTCAGCTCAGACATACTCCTCCAGAAAGCAGATGTTCTGTATTTGTAGTTTCCCTCAATACATTCAAGACTCAGTTGTGGAATGTGGTCAGTCAGCAGTGTTTTGAGCACACAACATACACACAGATATGCCTTTTGTCGGTAACCTTACAGAGAGGCAGCTCACACAGAGGCTGGAGCCTTATTATTAATAGCTAAGGCAAACAGAGCTGATCTCCAGCACCAGGGCTTTCTCCAGAAATGCTTGTTATGAATGTGGGGTCAGGGCAGCGAGGGCAAGTTTCTTCCCAGTACTTTGTATGGAGCAGGGAGAATGGAGAGATGAGCTTTGGTAGACTAAGAAGTCTCACATTTTGTGTATTCGGAGAAACATAGCTTCCCTATTTTGACTGGAGCAGGCTTTGGAGAAAAGTACCTTTCAACTTTCATGAACAGTTAACACCTTTAAAGATGCAAACAGCGTGAAGGATTTTATCTCAGTAGTGAGACTCTAACCCACTCCCTAGAAGGAAGACATTTTTACTCCCTTTCCCCACATTTTTGAGTACCCAGATGGAAGAATCTGGCCTTAAAATGCATGTGTAGCAAACTAGGAATCTTGAGGCTTTGTCATGCCTTTGGCAGTGCTGACATCAGCGCGATGTCTCACTGAAGACCTTGGCAATTTTACAAGAGAGAATTTATTCTTTTCAGTTGGAAACAGATAGCTTGTCATCAGCCAAAACACATGGCAACTCCAGCGCATTGTAAGGATTCTTCACCCATCTCCCCCAAAAGCATCTCTGGGAATCCCACTGTTCTCTGGCACATTTCTTATGGAAGAGCAAAGCAGGAGGCTGAGATGTAGCTTTATAAGGTTATAGAATTCAAAGACTTTCAAACCAATTAACTGCAAAGGATATAAAACAGTGACTTATATAATGAGTCAAGGCTCACACAGTGAAAAGATAATAGGAATTGTCAGCCTAGTTCAGCTAAGAAAAAGATCCATCTTGCCCAATAACCTGCTACAGTTAGCAGCCTGCAGCAGTTGCCTAGGAAAGAGTGAAAAAAAAGGGAAATGTGAAGAGCGATTAATCCCTTGCCAGTCTCCTAGCTGCTAATCAGCTGTGTTGGGGCTTTGGAGCCAAAAGCTGTACCCTGAACAATGTACATGATGATTATTCGAGGACCAATGTTTCATGGTGTTCATTTTTAACCTAGCTATACTTCTGACCTGTACAACCCACTATTGGAAGGGGTAGTACCACTTATGCATCATGTGAAGAATACTTATTCTATTTTCTTCTTTCTTGAATTCCCTGGCACATTGCTGGAATCTACTTGATATTTATACTTGTTCATTCAGTTATCTTTTAACTGCAATGAAAGCCACAGATCAGATGAAAGAAATTCATTTAAATAATCGGGAGGCCTCTATTCACAAGTACAGCAGTGTGCAGCTGAGGGACATTCACTCTTTAGCAGTGGCTACTGTATGTGAAAGTATGATTCTACTCATTGAACTTTGTATGTTATCCACTGGATTGCTGGAATGAATCTCCAGTCCAACTTGGGTTAATGGTGTTTTGCCATTGATTTCACTGGAGCCAGATTTTCATCTTTGGCCCTACACCCGCATTCCTTTACTTGCTCACTAGCCCACATACCTGTGAGGGCAGCAGAGCCAATGCAGTTACCTGTGTGTGACTAGGATGCAGCCTCGCTGGTTGAACTAGAATTCGTCCAGGTGCCTGGGCAAGCTCTGCCCTCCTCCGTCTTGCCTCAAAACCCCTCTGCGGGTCATAGATAGCAGAGCCTAGAAACAGACCCATCCTGCAGACTAATGTTTTAACCAAATCACCCTCTCTGCTTGTAGAACTTCCCTAGATTTCCCTGGAAAGTGTTTGCTTTCAGGGTGGGTTCATTAGCTCTTCCAGAGCTAGATGTCACAGCTCTAGATTTTGTCTGATACTCAAGCTAGCTGGTCTAGATCTAGGTTGCAGTTTTATCTGCAAAAAAACCTGTAACTGTCTACCAGTCTACAACCATCTGCAGCTGACCACAGCCCACTACAACAAACTTGATAGCCTGAAAGTGTCATCCGACAAGGCTGTTTGAAGCTTTAAAATACATGTGTGTAAAAGCCAATATATGAAGGGCTCCATATTTAAAACAGAGTGCCTTTAGTCACTGCTTTCTGTTACTAAAAAACAGCAGACAATGGTAGGAATTTCAATTAAAAGGATAAAATCTCTCTCCCCCAAGCAACAGGATGTTTTCAAATTTACAGTCTAATAGAAAGCACCTCAATCCTTCCTGAACCAACTGTTTTAAAATTTGCAGTCTAGCAAACAACTGGATGCCGCAAACATGAAATTGGAAAAAGAAGAGGTATCTAACCAAAAAAATGGAGGCGTGAGCTTTTTTTTCCCAGTGTTTTTTTTTAAAAGTCTGAGCTGTTTTGTACCTCCATCTGTAATTAGTAATTTTATCAAATAAAACACAATATAGCCCTGCTGAACTTGCTTATAGTCCTTATTACAATGTCACTGTCCAATCCAGATATTTTTTAAAGTACCAGTTTTTCATTTTAGTCTTCTTAACTTATCTGATTATTTCATTTAATTTTTGGCATATCATCATATATAAAGCAAATGTAGAGTGATGTCTGAAGAATGTGTATGTAGCTAAAACATTATTATGGACTTACCAACAACTGTAAGGTTGACTTGTGCTTGTCTGCTGCCAAGTTTGTTCTCTACAACTAGGGTGTAACAGCCACAGTGTTCCTGCTTTGTTGATGATATTGTTAGCTTGCTGCTGTTTTCAGCATTCTCAATTTTAATATATTCATTTTCTTCAATCTGCCAAATTTAAAAGAAAAAAAAATATTTTATGGGATAAATTTCTTCATATCTGAAAGAGCTCAAATTACAATACAAGGTTATCACATTGAGTGTTATCTGCAGATAACTCTATTACAGCAGTGAATATGTGCAGCTGGTAAAGAGTGTAATCAACACAAAAGGTCTAGAAATGCAGTGGATAGTGGAACATTGTAATGGCTCCAGTCCTGTAAAGGCAACAGGGAGCATTGGTGTTGCTGGGACTCCACTAAGGAACAGCAGTTTCACTTTCTAACTCCTCTTTGACAGGCTGAAAGTGCAAACTGTGTAATTGGCAAAAGAACAGTTTGGTCTCACATATCTCACAGAGACCACAGTGGAACAAGGGTTTAGCTCTAAATATCTTAATTCATTTGCTACTCCCCTTTAGAGGCCCAATGTGCAAATCATCCAGAGCTGTAACTTTTATCCTCTTGTCTTAACCAGCTTTACTCTGTGTTTCCACATAAATCAGGGTAACAGTTTCTTGGGTTTGAACAATTGAAGATGATGTTGCCTGAAATGGAGATGTAATGCTACAGCTGTGCAGAGAGACATACAAAGAGCAGACTTAGCTTTCCTAGAGCATTTTTATTTTCTGGAGAGGCAAAAATAAAAATCTCAGCTGAATACTACAGGCATATTATGAACTAGTTTTTAATTGAAACAAAGCTATAATGGCATAAATGACCAAGGAGACTTAGATTTTAATCAACATTAGCTTGAGATATGACAGATTATTTAAAAACCTCTTAATGCTACACTGCAATTATAGAAGCTGTACACTGTGTTCTTATGAAACAGACAACATAATGTCAATGCCCTTCTTCCTCCCACTTCCTTCTTAGATAAGTTAGTCTTCCATCTCTTTCCTGGAATGTCATTAAAAGTGAAGCCTATTTAGTTTGCCTTATTTTATCTCACATATTCAGAAAATAAGAAATTACAAGGCTAAGAGCAGGACTTTCCCTGCTTTCTTCTCAACTGAGATAGAACATATGCATTGCTACATGCCCAAAAGTAACCTGAGAAAGATGCTCCTACAGTAACTCAAATAGAAAGTTAGCAAATGGGATTATGTAGGATTACAGTTTAAATTATACTGAAAGTTGTTCCCCCCCACCCCCATACTTTGTTCTGAGATTCTACACTGGCTTTTATGTTTTGCTTCATTAGAATCAGTCGAAGGGTAATAGTAATTAAAACCCCAGTTTAGTAGAACTAGATCCGCGTTATGCAGAGAAGGCCCTGAAAGGATGCTCGGTGTCTTGCAATGGTTGTGGGAAACAGGAAGCCGGATCCCTGCGTTCCCAAAAGAAAGTTGCTGGTCGTAGTCAAGAAGCTCCAACAATTGGCAATGTTAATGTTCCTCAACTAATGAGGAGGCTTTCCCCATTTTAGTTGCACATAGTTCCAGCATCCCTCCACTGGACTGCCATCATGTACAACAGTATGGGTCACAACTTTGTGACATTCCCTTTCTTCAAGCAAAAGATATTTGTCCAGAATATACCTGTGAGAGGCCACTGTGGCTCTCTTGAACCTGAGGGAATATGGGGAAGGAACACGGAGACGACAAGTCTCTGCTGCACGCTGCAGTATGCAGTGGCATGGCTGAAATCACAACTCACCACTTACTGGATCTGCTCAAATAATGACTACATATAACCCCCAAGAAAACTGTAAGAACACTTGGGTGATTATCACTTTTAGGACTGGGGATGGGACAGAGTTGAAATCAACCACATTGACAGAAAAGGGAGAAATCCAGGAATAAAACAATATGTGGTGAAGTTTAAGTGAAAAAGAAAGCAAAATAATGGTGCAGCAGAGTACATAGTGACTGGCTCCCCATTTAATTTAATAAATGAAAGACTGCTGCCCTCACTTGTCCTCCTACAGTGTTTATTAACCTTCCTGAAGTTTTTTTAGTTTCATTCATCTGCCATAATGAATCATTTAAAAAATTATGTGTCATCTTAATCTATTATTTTGCAAACCTTTAGATTGTCTCATAGAGAATAACTAAAGAAGAAAGTATAAAGATGGTAAAAATAACATTTTTCAAAGGAAAAAAGGTGTAGAATCACAGATTATATGGGTATTATGAGCTGCTGTTCTCTGTCATCACATAGATTTTGTACACAAAAATGGCCCCAAAATCTATGTTGAATAGAATTTTTGTATTTAACAATGAATGCAGAATTCTACTCAAACCAGAAACTCACTTTTGAGGGGTACATTCTACCCATGTGTTAAGACAGAGCTCAGCAAAACAGGACACAATGTCACTGGAGCTTCTGAAACCAATTTTTGTAGAAATGAGTTGGCCACTTTTTAACTCCAGTCTTGAAACTGAAGAATTTTAAGAAAATATAGGAGTTCAGGAAAAAACACTTTTTCCCCTAAAGTAGGAGGTTATTTGGGGTTAGCAAAGATGGACTCTGGAATACCCTTTGCACTAGCAAATTGTTTCGAATTCTTTCAATTAAATGCTGACACATCTGGATTTAGAGTCTAAACTTCCTTGTAGGAGGAGATGTTTTTATTTATGTTCTATAGAGTGCATAGCAAGTTCACAACGAAATAAACAGAGTGGAAGCTACAGTACACATTCATATTTGCTCTGTCCTAACATGGCACTTCATCTTCCAGTTTGTACTTGCATCTTGGGTTATTTGATTTAATGCGGTTTTATTACTTGGTAAAGCAACTCTCTTTAGAAACTGCCCTTATGGACACATAATATAGTTTAAGGAAATTAATTCGAAAATGAGCAGAGGGCTGGAGCATCTCCCCTGTGAAGACAGGCAGAGAGAGTTGGGGCTGTTCAGCCTGGAGAAGAGAAGGCTCCGGGGAAACCTTACAGCAGCCTTCCAGTACTAAAGGGGCCTACAG
Organism: Leptosomus discolor; assembly: GCF_034619465.1. NCBI lineage: Eukaryota > Metazoa > Chordata > Aves > Leptosomiformes > Leptosomidae > Leptosomus > Leptosomus discolor. Next base: position 12,286,984 of record NC_141395.1, on the reverse strand, counting down.
GAAAGGTGGGGAGGGACTCTTGATCAGGGAGGGCAGTGATAGGACGAGGGGTAACGGTTTCAAACTGAAAGGGTAGATTTAGATTAGATAGTAGGAAGAAGTTCTTCACAGTGAGGGAGGTGAGGCACTGGCACAGGTTGCCCAGAGAAGCTGTGGCTGCCCCCTCCCTGGCAGTGTTCAAGGCCAGGCTGGATGGGGCTTGGAGCAACCTGGTCTGGTGGGAGGTGTCCCTGCCCACGGTGGGGCCGGGCGGGGAGTGGGGAGGGAGGTGGAACTGGATGGTCTTTAAGGGCCCTTCCAACCCAAATCACCCTGTGATTCTATGATTCTAATCCAAGTAGAAGGAACTTTAAACCTAGGGGGTGAGGGCGCTCATGGCAGCATAACTGCTGTTGTGCCTTGCATGGTGACATTTCTGTTGTAAGACATTTCACTCAAGCTTCTTATATACCATTTTGCCCTTCTGACGTAGCTTTAGACTGAGCATCAGTGAAGAAGAAGGGTTTTTTTAAGGAGAGAAATGTTTCCTGTGACAGACACTTTTCAGATACTTATATCTTTCACAACACCTATTCTTTCATTACATGGTCTAAGGCTTTTGTCAAAGGAACAGTCATTTTTTATAGGAGGGGACAGGCAGCAACAGGTTTAAACTGTAGCAAGAAAGATTTGGGTTTGGCATTACGAAAAAATTCCTAACACTATGGGTATTTAAGCACTGCAATAGGTTGCTAATGGAGGTTGTGAAACCTTCATCATTGGATTGTTTTCAGCAGAGGTCAGGAAAACAGCTGGCAGGAATGACATGGACTTAGCTAGTTCCTGGGGAGGGGAGATGGACAAGATGGGTTGTTGGTGTTCCTTTCCAGCTCTACTTTTTCAATGATGGTTAAAACAAACCAGAAAACAATTTACCTGCTTGCGGAATTTCATCCAGGTGCAAGTTATGGGTGCCGTTCCTAACACTTTGGCAAACAACTCCACTGATTCACCCGCACGGACTTTTCTGTCTTCTGGGAACTGAGTAATCTGAGGGGGAGCAGCTGTTGAAAAAAACAATATATCTCTCTTTAGGTGACTATACTTTATTTTTCTTAAAATTCAAAACAGTTTCAAAGCAGCATTTGAAATCCAGATTAGCAGTTATCTGTTGCTTGCAATGAAACAATTCTGTGGACGCTGTTAATTCTACTGTCATGAACCACTAACAATCCACCTGTCAGAAGTTTGCTCATGCAAGACCAAGGTACAGAAATCCAAAGGCCGAAAGTGTTGAGACCTACCACCAATTCCAAATATACAGCTTATGAAGTTTTGTGCTGAGTTTTTCAGAGAAACTTCTTTTTTCTTTTGCACTTTGCATTTCTGAAGAATGGCTCCAGCTAACTTCACATCAATTTGCGTGTGCTGAGGGGGTCTGCAAATCTGTTCCCTAATGTCATCAAGAGCATTCAGAAAATTTAAGACTCAACAACTGCCTATGAAGATTCTGGCTTCAGCAGCCAGGTAGACACCATGTAGGACAGTTATTAGAGAGACAAGGAAGGAAATCAACGTCTTTCTCAGTCGCACTCAGTTTTCCCATGAGCATTGACAGATCCATTTGTTTGTGTATTACGGTGCTTCTTTTAAATCTTACAGTCCCATTCATATGCCTCTATTTCTGAATCAGCTATTTCTCCTCCTCTTCCCTCTTGCTGCCTGAGTATCAATAGATGGCAGAACATCTCTTTCGCTAATCGTGCTATGTCCTGACTCTCATTTGTGGTGCTGAGTGTGCCAGACCCCTGGTAGCTGCTACGGAAAGATGCCAGAAATATCACAGCCTGGACAACTCCAGGGTGTAACTTGTTCTGTTGCTTTTCAACAACACAATAAAAGATATTAGACAAATAGAGCCACACAATAACAGATAAAAGAGCAGCACAAGAAAAAATATTCGGAGGTGGGATGTCAGAGGGAAAGGGGGCAGATTTGAGGACATATTGACAGAAATATAAAGAAGGACTTGGGGGTACTGGTGAACGAAAAGGTGGACATGAGCCAGCAATGTGCGCTTGCAGCCTAGAAGGCCAATCGTATCCTGGGCTGCATCAAAAGAAGTGTGGCCAGCAGGTTGAGGGAGGAGATTCTGTCCCTGTACTCTGCTCTGGTAAGACCCCACCTGCAGTGCTGTGTTTGGCTCTGGAGTCCTCACCACAGGAAAGACACGGAGCTGTTGGAGTGAGTCCAAAGGAGGGCCACAAAAATGATCAGGGGGCTGGAGCACCCTGTGAGGGCAGGCTGAGAGAGCTGGGCTTATTCAGCCTGGAGAAGAGAAGGCTCTGGGAAGACCTTACAGCGGCCTTCTAGACCTTAAAGGGGGCCTGCAGGAAAGGTAGGGAGGGACTCTTATCAGGGAGGGTAGTGACTGGACGAGGGGTAACAGTTTTAAACTACAGGAGAGTAGATTTAGACTGGATATACGGAAGAAATTTTTCACCATGAGGGCGGTGAAACACTGGCACAGGCTGCCCAGAGAGGTGGTAGAAGCCCCATCCCTGTAAATGTTCAAGGTCAGCTTGGATGGGGCTCTGAGCAACTTGATCCAGTTAAAGATGTCCCTGCTTACTGCAGGGGGGTTGGACTAGATGGTCTTTAAAGGTCCCTCCCAACTCAAACTATTTTGTGATTCTATGAAATGGTAAAAGGCATTCCCTAATATTAGAATTATCTCACTGCCAAATGTAACACTCCTCTCCAAAGCACAGGGCTACTGGGCATGAAAAAAGTGCTTTCTTTTTCTTTTTGATGTAATTAAAAGAAAGTCGGTTCGTCGTCGTCCGTCCCCGTCCCCCGTCCCCCCCCCCCGCCTAGATTCTTTGAAAAGTGTTTTTTGTTTTGAAAATATCTGAAGAAAACTAGGTTGAGATACATATCTGGCATAGAAAACAGCTTAAATTGTTTAAAAGTCTGACAAAGTTTTAAGACACTGAAAGCAGGTTCCTATAGAGGAACATTCTTGGTAACTTTAAATATAGATAGCTTTGCCTTAGGAGAGTGCAAACACATGAACAAGTTACTGCAAAGCCAGTTATAAGGAAAAGTAGAATCTATCAGCTTCTCTGTGGTAGCTACTCACGCAGAGTAGCATGCACAGAAAAGTCTGTTTCACAGAAGGCTAAGGTGTGTGGTGGATATAGAAAAGGGGATGACTTATCACACTACTGATGCAATTTGCTAGTATCTTGGCATTGTTTATATGATAGTAACTTTTTTGCATGCTCATAATTTAAGTCCTAGAGCTGTGTAACCTTATGAACAAGTTTGAAAAAGGGACTTTGCTTACCACCATTTAATCACAGATGCAAACAAATACAGTAGGCAAACAGCTGTACTTAGAAATGTGGTGCCTGTTCTTTAGAAGTGCATTGGTTTATTGTTTATTCCTACAGGACGACACATGCAACAAATTACCTGCTTTTGGAGGAGTCTTTGGAGCTGGTTTCTTCTTCACTGTTGCTTCACCTAGTTAAAAAAAAAAAAAAAAAAAAAGCTAATTCAAAGGTGAGCTTTGGAAGGTACCAGATTAACTGCAAAGCTTACATCCATAGTGATGCTTTCTTGGTACTTGAAAATATAATATGTTCTTTCAGCATATTAAGCTCAAGAATTAAAAATCCTTTTAAAAAACACTTTTATTGTCCTGAATGATCCTCAGAATATTCACAATTGAAGCTGGAACTTTTCAAAGAATCAAAGAAAACTGCTACACATCTCGCATAATCTGTCATACTCCATTCTTCATAGCAGATTAACTGGGATGAAAACCCTGGGCCAAGATCCAACTCATACTGAATTTCTGCTCTGATTTCCAGCACAATCAGTGCTGAATGAGCTCAGTTAAAAGGAGGGTAGTTAACACCACATACTGCTTCTTATACCACTTGTGAGCTAGCAAAGAAACAGCAATATATAGGCTGTAAATACTGATAGCACTCCTCTGCCTCATCCTCTTCCCTGGGCAGGGACAACTTTTTGCTATATTCACAAAAGAAAGGGTCATGGCATCAAAAAATACGGCCCAGAATTTGAAATCTGGGTGCATAAATTTTGGGAAGACAATGTTCTACAAATTGTGAATGGCAAGTAGAAAAAGAATAGAGAAGACAGGTAGATAGAAAATGACTACTAACTATTTTTCAGAAAACAAGAACTAGGGGCCACCCGACTAAATTACCAGGCAGCAGCCATAAAAGAAACAAAAGAAGTATTTTTAAATATAGCATGCATACTCTACGTTCACAGACAAGTAATGTTTTGCAGGACAAAAACATAAACAGGTTCAAAAGGACAAATTCATAGGAGTTAGGTTTAGTGGTGACCATTAAATGTAACAGTCTGGATGACTCAAACCACTGAATTCCAGAAGTGGTGGGGCTCATTCCTTTTAGAGCACTCCCTTTTTATCAGCTATCCGAAGCATCCTTGTCAGAGGATGGCCTCCGCTGTGAAAGGATGTTTCTTATTTTCTTATGCTCAAGTAGGCAGCTCGATTGAAGTAGTCTGGCTTTTAAGATGTTATTGCCTCCAACAGAAGCAGTATTTGCCAAGTGCTTTTGAATATCTGGCAGAATATACCTAGGTACCTAGTGATAGCTGTAACAGTCTAAAAAGGTTTGAATTTTTTGGTTCATTGTTGACTTATTTCAAAGTAGCAAGACACTGAGCAGCAAAAAATCCCCCCAAATCCACCAAACCAATAAAAAGAGTCTTTTATTTTAACCCCCTTTGCTACAGCAAACTACAAGCTGTGTGTGATACCCAGGGAACACATCACCTGATGCCCCATGAATAAGAAGCCATGAGTTGTGAAACCACCGTGCAAGTCTAATATGGTAGCTCAAGTAACAGACAGATGTGAAGGTTGATTTTAAGTTTTAGTCATTGAAGATAGTAACTGATGTGCTATAGGTTGTTAAGAGACCAAATGCTTTAATAACTATATAGTGGTTTAGCTGTCAACACCAGTGTTTATTCAGTTCATCCTGGAGAATATTTCACTATGCACTGAATACAGAAGTTTTTGCCACCTTCTTTTTTATAAACTTCCATTTCGTAGTAATTTTCTGTCAAAGTATGCTTAGCTTTTATACGCTCGGTCTTATTGATTTTGTAGGAACCAGAAACATGATAACGGAGCAGTAAGATATTCTTGCAGTACTTATGGCTGAGTCAAAAAAAGAATAGATGGCTATCTCCCAAGGAAGCCTTTCTTCAATGACTGTCAGCTCAACTAACAGTAGGTTAGTACTTGTGAGGTGTTTATCCTACTATAACTGGATCACCAAGGCATGAGCTAGGTATCTGTCCTGCCATGTCTTCCATGTGGGCTTAACCTTGTTTGAATGGACCCATTCCTTTTTGGGCCACCAACAGACTGACATGTACCCTGGCTGCTGTACTAAGTGACAGCAAATGTGTTTTCCAGATCCTCTTTCCTGCCCCAGTTGTATGAGCAAAAGCAACAAGTGGTGTTTTCAAACCAGCTTTCCTTTTTGTCATTGTATGGTCACACCCTGAGCTGAAACTCTTCTTTCAGGCTATAGTCACAGTTATGTGGATGAAACCACTTGCACGATCAGGTGGCAGCTGGAAGAGCTGTTAAATCTGGCCTATTACCTGCTGTTAAACACCCTTATTAATGGAAATAATCCATTAGTTACTCATTAGATGCATAATCCCATGCAAACTAACTCAGTTATATGATTTTAAAACATGTAAACATGTGTGTGCACTGTATTTGGCATCAGATTCCCTGCTCTTCTCTAAACTGAGAATGAAATAGCTTTTGGGTATCTCCTCGGAGCTATAATGGCTTTTAATACAAGCTAAAGCAATGACATGAATTTGATTACTTTCGTGCTCCTTTAGGCCTGATGTGAACAAAGAGCACCAATGATGAGGAAAAGGCACCATTGTCAAGTGCCAGCTTGGGTTGCAGATACTGGTGCTATTTTTCAGAAATGTCACTGCAGACAAACAGGAGGAAAAGCAAATTCCTTAATCCAGCATGATTTTCACACAGCTATCACCTCTTGGCCTACATTGTATATTTGTTGCAGAATCTTGGTTAATAAGCAAGGTGCTGGTGGAGTCATCACACTCTTCAAATGTTCATGTTTGACTCTTAATATCTCAAGATTTTTTTTTTCCTCCTGGCTAATGATGTCATTCTTTGCACAATACATGCACAGAATGAATATCTATATACTCAGATACCCTCTCACTGTCAGCCACTCTCACTTCATCACGGAAGGGACCCCATGTCCTGGTTTCACTGGGATGGAATCTTAGGCCAGACATGGTATGCAGGCTGTCAGCAGTTTCAAGCTGGCCAAGTGCTGAGGCTAGGAGGGGCGAAAGCCAGGGCAGCTGAGCCAAGCTGGCTCACAGGTGTATCGCATCCCACTCCATAAATGTCACACTCAGTACAAAAGGGAAAGTTTGCTGGGGGGGCAAATGTTTCTTCTCTTCCTGCTTCTCTTCTGGCTTCTTCTTGCTCCTGAGGACTGCTCTCCTGTTGATGGTGACTGCTGTGCGCTCACTGGGCTGAGTATAGCTTCGTATATTCTTCGTTGGCCTTAGTCCTGTTTCATTAAATCTGTTGTCGCTTCAACCAACGGGTCTCCTCTCCTTTTCCCAATTCCCCTTCCCAGCTGGGGAGGGGTCACTGGGTGATACAGCAACTCCTACTCCCAGATACAGGCTAAATGTAGCCACCTCAATAACATAAATTGTTCATTCACAGCTACGGTCAGTGACATTCAATTAATCACTGTTAAAGAACAATGTTCCTATACAGGCTAGGATGTATAATGAACCACCAGGTATTACACTTACCCTGTAAGCAGAATAAATACATGGTGTCCCTCCTAGCTCTGGAATAACTAAGGGCTATGCTTAAGACAATTTCAAAGGCTCTCACCTCCATGAAGATTTCCATAGCAGCAAAGCAAAGAACATGAACCCATCACCTCATTCAGCTAGGGTATTGCTTTCTATATGTAAATACAAAATTTTAGTTTAATTTTTAGTTTTTACCCCCCAGGACATGATGTTCGCTTAACTGATGATATACAGACTGTCACTGGACTTCATCAAACCATGCAGATTGCAAAAGGTTGCTGCAAGGTCTGGCTGAACATCCTGTTTTGCAGACACAAATAGCCCTGAGCAGAACTGAAAGGCAGGGGCAGTGTGGAAGGGGATGAGCACAAGGATGTGCCTCTAGGTCTGTGAAGCTGACTTCTTTGGCTAACAGCATACACTCCACTGTTCGTAGATCTTCCTTAAGAATAGCAGCTCATCTCATACATCATTTTGAAATGCAACTTTTGTTTCAAAAGTTGCTGGAGACAGTTAGTGAAAAAATCTAATAAGATTACTCAAAGTTGATGAGGTCAAATGATTGTTTTCATTAAAATATTTGAGCCTCTTGGAAATGTTAGTTCAAGTCTGCGTCTGCTGCTTTTTTTTTTTTTAAAAAAAAAAAGACAGTTTTTCTCTCTTTTGATATTTACATTGAAACAGACTGAAGCTGAAAACCAGCCTGGAAGAAAAAGGACATAATATTTCCTCCATAAATGAATCTGCCTTCTAGAAACAACTTAATATAAACATTGCAAGGCTGGTATTTACATAACTTTATAGGCAGGTTGCCTCTTAGAGAGCTTGTGTCTGGGTGGGGGAGACATAAACTAAAAAAGGGAAGGATCCTATACAGGCTGATAGCTGTGGGACAGTTGGTTGTGCTGTTCTTTGCCCTCACGGTGAATTTGTGAGAGCAGATATGTTCAGAAGCCTCTGTCTTTCTTTTTGTTTCCCTTTTTTGGAGTTTTACTAAAAATAGGCATAGCCCTCCCCTGAAATGGCTCTCTGCACAACTTGCTTTCATAAAGCATGAACTAAAACCCTTACAGTCTGAAAAAAATATCAGTACTCAAGACAGGATTTCCAACCAGTCCATAATTTCTACTTTCTTCCTTGAGGGATATGTCTAAAATTATGTGCATGTCTTCTACGGTGATGGATTTCAGCATCTAGTAAACAAGTACAGTAAATACCTAACTCCGTTAACATAAGGAACAAGACATTTCCCTGCTTCTCTCTGCTTTTAGCTCAGGATCAGTGAAGGGCTAATGACATACTCTAATGCTATAGTCACATAGGAAACCATTTTCTCCTTGTGCAAAACTTTTCAAGATTTCATCTTCTGTGAGGAACTGAATTGTTTGGTTTTTTTTTTTTCAGAGTTTCCTTAAAGAGAGACTGAAGAAAGAAGTCATGTCTGTAATCTGTCAGATATCATGGTAACAAGAATATTCATACAGGAGATGGAAAACTTAGATTCAAGTCTTTACTCCTTCTTCCCCATCTCACTTGAATGCTTCAGATGTGTGGGATGTGACATTATGAGGTCTCTCTCTCTCCCACATGTAAATGAATCACAGTGTAAACTCCTTCAGACCCTTCTAGAGATAGATATCAGGATCTGAATCAAAGGTGACTATTGCCTGTAAAACTTCACTACTCACTGCTATGCTAGAAAGCATGGAGTGACTGAGACCTAGAAGTACAGAAAAAATAAAACACTTGGCCTTGTGGTCAAGGCAATGAATTGCTTCTGCCACAGACTCCATTGATGGTACAAAAAATTATTAGAGGTATTACTTAGCACAGACAAGATGAAATACGAGAAAGATGCTGGCTACAATTGCAGTAGAAAAAGACAACACATAGTTGACAATACATGCATGAACCTATGCTAATTGCTACAGAGAAAAATTATAGTCAAGATGCACTAACATCAGTAGCCTGAAAACTTCATCAAGGTTTGAAAGCTTAAACAGTTTCGCTCCATTGCTTCTCAAAGAGCAAATTCCTTATACTGTTTCCAAATAACTGTTTACTATCTGAATACAATAAAATAGAAAGTAACTCTGGCTTAAATTTGCTGACGAGCAGAAATTAGAAAACTAAATGCCATACGAGTCATTATTTGAGTTTGCGTGTTTCGGAACAGGTTTTAATAGCTGCCTTTTTTTTTTTTTCCATTAAAAATAACTGTCATTTTGTTGCAACAATCCATATTCAGTTTCTAAATCATGCAGAGATTGTCCTCTAACTGAAAGAAATCCATCCTCCTCCTTAAAATAAAAATCCAGGAAATACTCTCTCTTGCATTCCAGTCATATACTCACATGTACTAGCACAGTCAGAGCTTCAATAATGCAATATAGTACACTGAGAGTAAATTAGTATTTGAAAACAGCTTGGCTGGAGGAAGAAACTATACCACAGCAGTTTAGTAATACAGTGCTTGAGCAATTTCTGCAATTAAAGAAAATCTGAGCAGCTCAGAAAAGATCCAATATTAACTAGAGCTTACAAACAACCCAGGTCATGCGAATTCCACTAAAAGCTCTGGTGGAAGCAAGATAACAATGTTAGTTTCTTAAATATATATTTAATTTTCATATTTCTTATGTTCTTAGAGAACTTCTACAATTAGATGCCAAAATGCTGTGCCCAAGTGTGTAGCAAAAGGAATCTAAACTAGCCTGCTACCCTGTCTGTTATGTAGGAAAATACTGTCTGGTCATTTGAACATTCTGGAGCTCCAAGTTATTTCAGTGGGAAAAGCTAGGTGTTATGTGCTTTTGGACATTAATTAAGCCAATGGATTTAGGTCCCCGTTTTTTAGAGAAGAAACATTGGTCAATGTTTCTATTGCATGCCGCAGATCTGCAATTTCTAGTCAATGACTTAACTGGGAATTAATGACACATGGCACCTTTTCAGTTCAAGGCCACGTTGCAAAAACTGTACTAATTTTTCTCTGCATGAGACAGTCAATAAACATTTCTGTCCTCTTCTGTCAACATACAGATATGTAGGATGGACTGTGTGAAAAACACATGGAAAATACTGTTCTGTGCCAACATTAACTCAGAAAATGTCAGTATGGTGTGAGCTGTAAAGTAACTTGGCAGAAATTCAAAATGCATACCTGGCACTGGCTAACCAGCACTGCACTGCGCATTAAGGAGTAGTGATTTACACAGCAAATTAGTGTTTCTCCATTGCTCTCTTTAGATGTACAGTAACCGAATTTTGTTTTCATCAGGCAACCAACCTTCAGAGCCACCAAGTTAAATCTTACATTGCCTTTTTACTTCAGCCTAACTTGGCTGTCAGGCCTTGTGCCACAGTTATTCACCCTTGGACCTCAATCCTGAGCAATGAAATCAGCACCTTTCATTATTCAGAGTTTCAGAGAAATCATATCTAGGTCTTAAAAATAGCTCATGGCAATTTTATTTACATATACTAAAAGAAGAATTTTCAGCTCCTCTTGGAGAAAAAGATTATTTTTTTTTCCTTGAAAAAGTTTGGTTAGAGCCTTCCCTGGCAATGTAATTCATATTGTTCCAACACACTAAGTAGAAACACACTATGCAGAAAATGTCTTGGTGGTTCTTGCAACAGTCAGAAGTAGAGCAGCATAGACCTGGGAAATGAAGGAGACTGGGAGAACATGTTTGAATAGCGTCATTGACTCTCAAAAGCACCTCAGAGTAACCCAGTGCCCAAAGAGGACAGGAGCTGCACAAGTCACCAGATCACAGCTGCTCCGCAATGCTCTTATTTCTGCATTTAAAAGAACATCTCTAACCTGATCAGTTACTTCCTTAGTAACTGAGTTTTTCTCTTAGAAAGTGAAAAGTTTTATACTGAGGACAAAAAAATCTGACATGAAATGAAGATTTTGAAACATTTTATACTCATCAGTGCCGTGTTTCATATTATAGTCATAGAATGGAAATCAACAAATACTTGAAGTGTTTACTGATTTAGTTATCTAAACTGGATGCATCAAGTTTAATGTTTTAATGACATTTTCTTAAAATAGTGTTTGCAGACTTGGATTCTCTGACAAGATTGTTTATTGAAGAGTAAATAACAGAACTGTGTGCTAATCATTTGGCCACTGACTCATAATTTTTCCATGGTAATTAAAATGCTTATAATCCCCTCTACTATGGAAACAATATATAGCATGATAAGGAGTCCTATCTGATGTATTTACTTTTACGACGCCCTGTTCCAGAGATGCCACTGTTCAGCCTTGCATTCAAGTACCAATAATGTTGAAAAATCAGATCTGGGAAGGCAACCGTGCAGCCTTCCAGGGGATTTGATCTGGACCGTGTCAGTGGTGACATTTTATTAACAACAGTCAGCAAGAGAATGCATCGCTACTTAACCAAAAATGTGTTTGACATGAAATCAAACTTTTTATATAGTAGCAGATACAAAAGATTTATATCAGCAAGATACCAAATACTGCTAAATAATGCATTTTGGGCTTCTTTACTTGAAGGTGTGTGGAGGAAGTTTTTTTCTTTGATGTGACTTTATTTTTAACTGTGCAGAAGAACATACATTTGTGTGATCAAACTCTGTGCTGAGTCAACCCTTCAATGTATGTGGTTTGGATATGAGAACAGTGGATTTAACAAGTGTTACTCAGATGAGGGAATCCAGGATATCCCTGTTAGGTTTTCATACCACTGACTATGACAAGTGATAGTTGCCATTTCTTAATATTTACTGGAAGTAGTGCTGTGAATTAGCGCTACAAAAAACAGTGGGCATTTCTTTCCAAACACTTTAATCCAATGCTTAGATTTAGGAGGGTTATTTTCTAAAGCATTAAAGCCAATTCTTTTCTCAGTAGCAATGATTGGGATACAGTTTCTTCCTACTATAGTAAAGTTATGTTGCACAGCTCAGCTCTGGCAAAGTTTAAAAAATAGCATATAACTGTTGTAACATGCCTTTTTCCTCACCAAATCTTGAAAAAAACCTTTGAAAAAAAATCCTTTTAGAAAACTCGCGTTTTACGTAAATTTTTGGGATGTCAGTTTAAAAAAAAATCTATGGTATTTTGGATGTCGCATGAACTAATCATGAGACTGAGGATCAAGAAAGCTGGGTTCTAGACTTGCAAATGAATGTGCCTGATTTGGGGCTAATTACACCATCTATGATTTACTGTTCTTTTGGTCCCCAGTTTAAGACACATTAAAGAGGACAAAGTACTAGGAAGTGTAGAGTAGTAACAGATTTTTTGAAAAACAGAATATTTATTTATAAACCTTCAAATCATTATTTACTTTTAAAAATCTCAAGCAGCCCTTCGATTTTTCCACAGTCTGTTGGGCCAAAACCATTTATTTAATAGGTACTGAAGATGTTGCAGGTGGCCTTGGTAATTGAAATAAGCAATTCCCATTAAGCGTAATTTGAAGTAACTTGTAATTTCAATGGGAATTGGGTGCCCAAATCCCTTTACAGCAGATGCTTTCAAATCTCCCTAGAAAAATGTTCAAGTGGTGAGAATTTTTAGCTTAGTACTTCTGCTGCAGGGTTATGGCAAACTAGGAGACCCTTATACTATCCACTGATTGTTCAGGCATAGCATGGAGTCTGCAGCATGATAAATAATGGGAGGTTCCAATTTTCCACTGCCTCTTCTAGTCTTTTATATCTGTGCAGAAGAAACATAACACTTTATTATTCTAACTCAGCAGTGCTTCACATCCACCTACCAAAGACGCAAGTGACAAAGCCTAAGTCAGTACAATCAGTGAAGAATGAACCAATTCCAACATTAAAAAAAGACATGTTCTTCCTCCATTCTTCCTCAGGATTGATTTCACTCAGATTCAAAGCTGGATCTGTTTGTTATTCTCAGAAACATTATTATTTATTCTATTTATCACTACAGACTTGCATTCTGCAGAGTCATAATTATTACTAAATTCTGGTGACAGAATATTAATTGAAAGCAAAAAGAAATAAATCATAATTTTTTATAACCTGCTAGCACGGGAGCAATCTTTCTGCACGTAAACACTGCAAGCATCCATTCAGAGATACTGTTAAACATTGAATGCTTCAAACCTGCCTTCATAGATGTTTTCCTGAGAATAACTGCTTATTCTAAACCAGAGTCTAGTATGTATTGTATTTCAAAAGAGGTTATGCCCAACTTTTTACTTACTATTGGATTTCTGTAGCTTACAAAACCCAAGCTTCCAGTAATAAAATAACATTGTCAGAATGAGCACTCAAATGACTCAGGCCAGCAACTATTCTCAGAGTGAGACAAATTCTATGAATTAACGTATTGGCAACATGCATTCTCTTTCACAAAAAGAAATGTATTGATCTTTGCTTTCAGGAACTAAAAGTTAATTCCTTTTCTGAAGGTTTCCACTAGGGCAAAAAACAAGGATCGCTTATAATTTATCTGAAGGGAGAAAAGGTTGACATAGCTCCTAACCCTGAGATTTGACTTGTGCTTTCTTACAGAAAATGGAAAATATGGTGGGTTTTTTCCTCTGAGAATTTCTAAAAACAGCAGAGAGAGTATATAGCTTCTGTACCCCATACAGTATATACTGTTGTGACTCAATTCACTATTCGAAATTCTAAATACATTCATTGGGATGATTAGGAATTTTTGTCCTCTATTTCTCCACTATCATTCCTTACACCCTACTTGCTATTAGGACTGGTGGTGAGTTGATGTGGCAACAAAGACTAGAAGAGACCAGAGTAAAAATTTATCTCCTTATTAGATTGGGACATCTTAATTCACAGTCACTCTTTAATTAACCTTCTTTTCAAGAGAAATACAGTAAAGATGCACAAATATCTGACTTGTTAAGCCCATTCTTTTTAAGGTTAGGAACTTTAAAATCTCTACATCTGAAAGGGATTTCAGTTTAAACTGAAACTGTGAAGTCTACTGGATCAGTTTTGTATACTTTGCTCCTGACCAATGTACAAGTATAACACTCATTTCAGGCAGACACATACCCACAGTACTCAGAGACTGAGTCCGAGATGTTAAAAAACCACCTGTAGAATCTCTGCAGCCAAATCTTTTTAAAATGAAATATGTATTTTTTCAAAGTTTTCCAAAAGCTCTTCCAAAGCCCAGCTTCCTAACATTCTCTCTGGTTACCTTGATGTTTTCAGTGCAACTGGAAAGGTGTTTTAAATGTATTTTGAAAAAAGAGCTTATGAGAAGTTCAGGAACTTTAAACACTGATATAATATGCCAAGAAGCAAACTTAGGAAAACCATTCACCATTATTTCAACCTTATTTTCCCAATAATTTCTGAAGCCAGGGTTGCTAGCTTCTGGTTTGCTACCTATATACAATTTCCGCTAAAATCAACCACAACACAAGCGGTGATTTCAGCAGGATGTGGATCAGGTCATACATCCACATATTTAGACTTAGTTCCCAACTCACACTTTCTCTTGGGAAAGCTGCAATTGGTAACACTGCTGGGAGGATCAAAGGGAATGTATGCATTTCTGTGCATAGAAAGCACTATTCAAAACGCTATCCTGTGGAGCTTTAAATGGCTTTAAAACTTTCTTTTCTATTGATGTTCAAGAACAAAATGATTGTTCTTAATTGTTATTATTTACAGCATTTGAAGCTCAGGTGCAGAGGTGGAGGATGTCGGCGTGACCCTTCCCACACCCCCAAATGACTGGCTGGAGGGAACGTTATAATGCCCATCCAGCAACTCAGAAATAGCTGTAGCCCAGGGCACAGGCCAATCCCAGAAGCACAGTTATTACCTGTGATCATCAATCAGTAAAAAACTGCACTGAGTCCTGCTGAAAGCAGCTGAAAATGTCCCATGCTGGAATATCAGATTATAGGTTCTTGGTTTTGGTTTTTGTTTTGTTTTTTTTGAGAGAGAGCGAGCTGGATGAAGAATTTCATGTTTCCATTAGAACCGCGTCTTTATATCTTTTTTAGGAATTCACATCTTAGACAACTTTCAAAGCCCAGTGTTTGATTTCAGAGATATTTGTATCCCATGGACACTTAATTTCAAAAGTAATAGTGGTATTAGGAATTTCTAAACTGATATTATTGTGCTGCCTTTACCATTTAAAGTTTTCTCTTAATCAAATGCATGTATGCAGAGTAGCAAACATGGGAATTCCTAGAATACAGAAAACAAGTAAAGCATTCAGGCTTAAAACAAGGACTGTAAAATCCACCAAACCACTCCCCATGTTCATGGAAAAAGGACAGATTATGCTACAGGACATTTCAGTCAAGATACCTTGCCCAGTAATGGTAAGACAGTATGTTGTCTACACACAGGACACAACATGACTTGAAGCAAACTAATTGAGAATTTCTGTGCTCTTTGGGACGCAGCCAAAAATAAATCTGTGTCATAAACTTACTGCACCATTATAGAATACTGAGAATAGAGTGGGCTATGCCTGAACTCATAGTTTCAGCACTTCTAATCCTCATAAGGCAAAAACCCCATTTCACATGACCTATGTGCAAGGGTTAAAGAAATGGCACAAGCTTCTGATGCTACGCCTGCAAACAGAAGGGAATGACCACAGAATCCCAAAGCACCCTTTTGTTTCCACTGAAATGTAGTCAAAATCACTGTCACTTAC
Organism: Leptosomus discolor; assembly: GCF_034619465.1. Lineage (NCBI taxonomy): Eukaryota > Metazoa > Chordata > Aves > Leptosomiformes > Leptosomidae > Leptosomus > Leptosomus discolor. The sequence continues at coordinate 12,271,419 of NC_141395.1, read as the reverse complement.
TTTCTATTGGCAGCACAGGGGGAAGTGTGGTCTTAGGCTTCTTGGTCTTCTTCTCAGTAGGCTTTGAGGTCTTTGTGGATGAGGCATCTGCAGTCGAAAGAAATAATAAAATACAAATCCTATTTAAAAATCAATAATGAAAAATCTGCCTATTAACATCAGTTCATTTTGGATCTTTCTGCTAAGTTAGAGGACATTGCTGTCCTCGTGGTTTTTAAGAAAGACTTTCTGCACAGACTTGCTGAAAAAATTCACATTCTAAAAGGAAGAGGGAGCAGAGAGGGGGACGCCCTCTACAAAAGCAGCTGCACTGAGAACCTGAGAAGGCAACTAGACGAGGCACCATCTAAGCTGACAGGTCTATTTTAACTGAATAGAACAAAGTATAATGTATACAAAGCTGCTTTAGGCAGTGCATGGAAGAGGGAAACAAAGGCATATTTGAAGCATCATTTAATCCAAAAGAATCTCTTGCCATGTCATTCTTCTATTCTATTGTCTGTGTGATCTATATAGATGAACACATTTTGAAAAGTAGCATTTCCTCTGTATGTTTAAATCTTTCCAAGAAGATATAATTATACATTGGTTCGTTCCTAAATAAAAATGGCAAAAGGGACACCACAGGACTCAAGTTTGATGGATTTCATTACTCTCAAGATTGCACAGCTCATATCCAGCAACTACTCAGCACTGCAGGCTCCATTGACAGCTACGAGTTAATACAAGCGCTCTTCCAAGTGTATGCCATATGACATAGACACATACAACTAGAAAATACAACTGTTTTTCTGCAAGGTTATCCCAGGTTGAAAATGTCATGTAACGCAAATCCTAACAAGCTCCACTTGTTAGATTGTTTGATCCTGACATTTATCTTTGGAAGAAAGATCCCAAATCTGGATTATGATCTTAGCAATAGCTGTATCAATTTGTAGCTTTCAAATATTCAGCTTTCAGAGGATTTGTGCATGAGAGCTGTTTGAAATTTAGTTACCAGGGAAAAGATAACATAAATGTTACGGAACCACCTATTTCAGTCACCTACTTCCAGGTGTCAGAGAATGCAGGTTCACCTCCCTGTTTCCTAAAAAGTTAACAGGGTAAAACAGAATCTCCAAGCCAACAATTCAGAGCAGAAGGCTGTGCTAGATCCGAGTTCAGACACTCAGATTCTACAGATTTGTCCTTGAGCTAATTTGACAACTGAAGTCAAACTTTCCTCCAATCTGATTTGAGTCCATGGGGCCAAAAGGAATATAATGATATTTATGGTTACTTATTGAGTCTAAAAATCAGCATCTGGGATGCTGACAGCAGGCTGAGTAGAAGGGAGCAATTTTAATTGTTGTTTTAGATCACAATTCTATTTTAAAAATAACAGTCATCCCCTCTGCCAGTTACAGACATGGGATATCAAATGGCGTCTCTCCTAAATAGCTGGAGTTTGCTGTGGTGCCTCTCCTCTCAAAAACATCTTCTCAGCCGTACAAAGGAGCATGTCAGTAGGGAATGGAAAAAACAGATGAGGCAGCCAGTATCAAGGTAAGGAATGTGGTCATTCTGGTGTCCAACATTAAGTGAGCGGTGAGCTCCTAACCATGGCTGCCACTGCTAGAGTGATCCAGACAGCTGATGCAATGCCATTCAAGGCATCATGTAATGAATATGTCATGAGCTGACAGCCTCCCATGACCAAGACTTTGCAAGCCAAAGTCTACCTCCAGCCTCCTAGAACATGCATTGCCTAGCAGGAAATTGGAAGTGGGAAATATGCTAAGGGAGGCTTCAGGAAGAAAAGCAACTACTTGAAGGAGATCAGAAGACAAAGTCAAAGGAAAAAACACACAGGTGACCGAGACATGTAAAAGATGCTAGGGCAGGTCTGCAGAACTAGTGTGTGCTAAGCGCTTGATGATCCGATCCATTAACACTCTGCATCTGTGGTAGTTAAGGTGTTACAGGGTACTAGATTTTGCTTAAAACCTCTTCTTGATAGTCATCTTTGAACTTCAGCGCTAGTAAAATTTATTACTTTAAATTACAGAAATATAAACAGTAGCTTATCAAATATCTAAGCCAGACTATATCGTGACCATAAAAGGTGCCATTACAAGAACCAATATAATTAATTGTAATTATATGTATAATTAATTCCTTTTCCAGCTACATGAAGACTGACCCTTACTGATGGAGTTACAGGACCACATCCTTACCTTGTGCCATGCTACATTGGGATAGCAAACAAGTGTTTTCTTTTCTAGACCTCCTGCTGCAAATACCACATCTGTAACACAGTTGTGAAGGCTCAGTACCCAAGATCTACGTTATTTGTCTTGTTCTTTAGTTGTGTGTTCTTTTTAGTCACAATGGAAAATATCAGAGTATTCAAGGATGACCTCACCAGAAGGTGAGCTGATAAGAAGCACATTTGGTTACTTAAAGTCCACGGCAGTTTTAAAAGTCTGTGCTCTCAACCTCATGACAAAATATTTGCCCAAGGCCAAGACTATTTGGCAAGAGTATAGTGTCATCAGCATGACTGAGGCTGAAAAGGGGTACCTCAGTCAGCAAATGATCCATGTTCTAAGACTATGGCACACAAGGGTGGTTGAGCTGCTAATTTATTTATTTTTGCTCATTTACACTAGAAAAACCAAATAACCAAATGTCAGTGAATGCAAAGAATTGGAAAGTTCTAGACTGAGAAACGTGGCACACATAATTCTGAGGCAGACTGGTACCCAGGCTTCCATACCAAATTCTTATGTGCTCTCAGAGAATGCATACAGCTCAGAAGAAAGTCTTCATGGGTTCAACTCACTGCTCTAAAAACCTTGTAGAATACAGCGGGCAGCAGGAGAACATAGATTATTCCACAAAGCAGCCTGAGTCCTTGGCTTTGTATTGTCTCTCTGCTCATGCTCCTTTATGGTAAACACTGAATTAGGTATTGACTGAAAAGTGCAGAAGAGAAGGTGGCAAAGTTCTTTTTTGTGTATATGGTTCATAAAGACTGGTATTGGGAAACAAAAGATGGAAGGAGGAAGTTCTAAGGAAGGGTTTTCCCGTATACGGCAAAGTACTTACCTTCTACCAGCACTTTGCAAGCACATTCAGCTTTCCCTGCTGCATTCTCAGCTATGCATTTGTATTCGCCCCCATCTTCAGGCATGGCCTTCTCAATGGTAAGTGAACACAGTGTCCCTAATACAAAGGAAGGAGAGATCAAATGGATGTTATGCTGCAGTTCACAAAAACCTTACTGAATGCATCAAATGATCTAATCCTTTACTACAGGTGATCTTCACTGCTAGAAAATTATGTTTTCTCCTTAAAAATTCAGCATCAGAATTGGAACCTCATTAATGCCAAATAAAATAAAACCACATTGATAGATAAATCAAATCTTATTGCTGTTCCCTAGGATACTCAAAGCTGTCCCTGCAGCCCTAAAGTGGTTAATGGATGAGGACAGAGAAGACCCAGAGCAGAATCTCTGCTGCTGTTCTTTGTCTTATAGCAGGAATAAGAAGTCCTCACTCAGATGATGTTTTTCCAAAAGTGCTAGTAGTGTTGGACTGTAAATAAGAGGGCTTCTGTCAACCATCAATATGCAATATTTTGATTCAGTCTTATCTCTAGCACTGCCATGAGCATCCATGTGTGTAAGTAGAAATTCAGCTTAGTGCCCAAGTTTAAAAATGACACTGACAGATCTTCTTTTTGCCTGAATTACTTAAAGAACAAGTGCCTGGTATTGTAAAACATCAGTTAGAAAGTCCAATTATATGGCTGGCAATCAAATTCATCACTGCAACAAATCCATTTCTTTTCAAACAAAAAGCAAAATTTGACTTCATTGGGTTTGCAGAAACAGGATGCGACATAAGCTATGTAGTTACCAAGGGAAGCTTGGTATGACCCAAGGGAAATACATTTCCTCTTAAAAAATAAAACTCTGTGAACCAAAACAGAAGCCGTTCCCAGTACTTGGGGGATGAGGAGGGAGAACTGTGGTTTACCTAATCCCTTACGTTCACTTGCATTGCTTGGAACAACGAAGTACTTTGCTCTCCGGGGAGAATCTCAATTAAAACACTCCAGACTCTTCCCTTCCAAATATCCCTCACTAAGTGGGGGTGAAGTGTGGGTTTGCTTTCTCCTTCCTCACTGGAAAGCCTGGCCTGTCCCCTAAACACAGCCTGAGACATTGTGCACTTCCACCCATTGCTGTTAGCTTGTCCAGAATGCCTTCATCCTCCACTCAGTTCAGCCGCAGTAGTATCTCACCCCCTTTCTCCATTTACCTTTCTCACAGTCTGTCCTAATTAATGGCAAGAATGAATATATGATCTCTTTTAGACATTTGCACTGTGTCCTGAGACGTAAGGAAATTTCCCGGCATCTCTTGCTATTTGCCACCTTTCTCTCTATGTTAACAGAAGGCTGCCTTCTGCCTTCCACAGTGCCTGATCCCAGGCTCCCCGTCAAATTTATCCCTTGTGATGTGGGAGATGGCACAGGCACAGGTAACATTAGTTCTTGAAAAGGACTTTGAAAGATCCGTCTATCAGAGGAACTTTGGGAGTTTACTGGCTCCCTCGGAGATTAGACCTCAGTTCTAACAAGGCAATTATGCTTTTAGCATTTAGATTTTCCCTCATTGTAAAACTGGATGTTATTACTCAAGGCAAATCTTACAAAAAACACTCAAATGGTTCCCAACAGATTTGGTTTGCCAGACACCCACACGGGTTAGAAGAAATCTTCCCTCCTCATCATCCTCCACAAAATCAAGAAGCTCTAAACAATGATTATTTTCCCCTAGAGAAATTATGTGAAACTTATCTCAGAAGAGGAGCACTGACCCCTCACTCACATGTGCTGCACTCCGCCAACCACAGGGTGAAAAGAAAAGCCATGCGCCTTCCCTGAGGCAACTCTTGTCCGTGAGTCAGGCTGAGCCAAAAATGTCACGAGCTGCTGTTCCATTCCAAATGGAGGAGGGACACTAGAAAAGTATTCTTGCAGGCATCTAGCAAATATAAATTCACATGCCTCTGCTGTTTAAAGAGACAATTGGAGGGCAAGCCAAAGATAACTTCCAGACTAAGAATTTGTATAACTCTATGTAAGATGATTAGAAAAAGATCACACATTAGAACCTAAAAATGCTACTGCAAAAGAACACAAACTACGGAACAAAGACATACATATGAAGGAGATCTCTGGCCACCTTACTGCGGGGAAGGAGTCTGGCTTGTAAGGATAACCGGGTTGTTAAGGAACTGGAATAAAGCAGCATTTACTCTAGTTTCTGCTGAAGTCTTCTACCTGCTTATTTGCCCTTCCTCAGCTCACTGAAGACTAATGTGACATAGGGTCATTCCTCACCACTCACGCTGTTGCAGTGTTGTCCATACAGCATACAAGTTAATATAAGTTAACACCTTATCCTTATGCAGCATACACAAACAGAAACATCCCACCCTAACAATAAGTCATTCCCCATCTAGAAACAAATCCTAGGGTTTTCTCATGGTGATCCTCGACTTGCCATATGCATTCAGTGCTCCGTTAGTTTTGCTTTTAGAATCAGCCCTGGCCAGGCTGCATGGCAGAGGTCCGACTGAAGCTGCATTTGGCTTATTCCACTGTGCACAGTCCTCATGAAATAATGTCAGTCTTACTCCTTCCAAAAGAATATTTATATGTGTTGAATTTTAATGAAGTCATTTTGTGAGAAGAAGGATGAAGGAAATCTGTTTTTTCAAGGGCTGCATCCTTCTCCTCCTGACTTCCATCCCCCTGCAGCAATAATCTCTATCCTATTTCCCTCCACTTCTTCATACCCCAGCAAGCACACTGGAGCAGCACATACAAAATACACGGGGACTGCTGAGCTTATTGCTACCACCAGATGCAATGGCAGTATTCTGCCCTCAGTGGAGAAGTGAAGGGGAAATGAGATAATTTGGGTCATTCTCCTTTATTTAGCCACTAGTTTTCATGAAACTGTGGACTACTAGAACTTAGCGTGAAATTGGCCAATGGTTCAAAAATAGTATTAGCCAGGTTGGGTCAGGAGCATAAGTGGAGGCTTAGAGAGTGCATGGCTGTTGAAACCTCATTTTCTTAGAAAACCAGGAAAAAAAAACCCCAAACAGGCAAAACTTGATGAGATTTCATAAGGACAGGAAACTCCCCAGTAGGCCTATGTTCTGTGATCTAAAGCTACAGTCAATTCCCGGGGCTAGAGGGCCAAATGTCTTTCAATGAAGTATTTGGTATTTCCTCTGCAAAACTCCTTCATAACCTGAAATAAGCTTATTTTCTCATAACTGCAAGAAAGCCCAGACTAGTTACTCCAGTTGAGTATTCTGAATCCTGGCACTTCACAAATCCCAGTCAAGTAAAATAAGTTGCTATCCATTTTGTCCCCCCATCCCTCTACTTTGTTTTACGAACCAGCCCACAGACAGTCTTTAAAACAGTGTAACAAAGTGCAGGATTGGAGTAAACATGAATATTGGGATCTTCCACTGAGACATCAGAACTGGTGCAGCTCTAGAAAAGACCTTAACAGCCACAGAAGCTGATAGTTTACTGGAGGCTCTGTTTTAGATACACAAAGCCTTTCCCTTGCATTTTCAGCTATTAAAGGATTTTCTGACTTACTCAAAAATAGTGCAAGCCAGTTTAAAATATCTCTAGACTTCTGCATTCTTTCCATGAAACTCCGCAGAAAGTCAACTTCAGATGTAAAACAAATACACAAACCCACAAAAAACAGTTCCTGAGTCTAATTCCCCACACTGGCTTCTAGCTGGCCTCCTCACTCCTACTGGCGATGCAAGACTGAAGTTTATGTCTTTCTCATTTGTATCCCATGGGATAAAGCAGAACTATGGAATATTTAGGCAACATTAATAAATGCTAGGCCATGCGAAATTGCGCCTAGGAGCCATAACAAATTTGTTAAGGAACTCATTGGCCCATGGTGTCAATTTTCTAATAAATCACAGATTGTCTGGGAAAGTGCAAATAAGTGCTAGTGTCACAGTCATGTTTAGACATGGCAAGCAGGTTGACCTGGAAAGTATCGACTACAGTTACAATAACAACAGGCAAAGTAGTGAAAAAACTCACATGAGTTTCAGAGAGGAAAAAATGTCAAATTTGATTATTGCTAATTGATAGAGCTTTAAGGAAAACAATGTAAGAAGCCTACTTTCATTATTCATGAGATTACCCATTCAATTGGGAAATGTATCTGTGTAAAGATAATTTTCTTAGTCTCTGCTGAAATATTTGTGTTATCTCACATCATTCTGCTCGTAACTAATGCTATATTACTATATTAATGACATTCATTTAGGAATCACAGAATCACAGGAAGAGTTAGAGCTGCCAAAATAAAGATCTTGTGAAGAAGCTGACAATAGGAAATCATCACCTGGTATGTTTCTGGTGGATTTCCTCTGCGATCAGACTAGGACCAAAGTTAGTCAATCTTTTAATCTGTGATGCAGAAGTATTCATAAATTAATGTTGATAAACTTATAGATGACAAAAAGAATGTTGGAAAGGGAAAAGACAGAAAGGAGAGAGGGCAGCCCTCATAAACAATCTCATTCACTTCTGAGTCTTATTCACTCAAAGAAAATGGGGTTTAAGATAGTGGAATGACAAGCGCCTATGGACAGCAAGGGATGCTGTATTTTCAGAAGGTTCAAACGTTTAATACAGAAGTAACAAACATGAGCTCCACTGTTGTGAGGTAGAAAGAGGACCAACAACCCCCAGTAAGCACAGCAACAGGAAGGTGACCTCCACCTCACTGATGCTGATACTGACATAAGGTTCTGCTGCTTGTTTTCCAAATAGGTTAATAACCCAACAAACAGCAACTGAAGAGGAGGCATTAAAAAGAAAGACAAAAAGAAAACAACCCCAAGCCTCCAAGGGCTGGATAAAGTGCATTATAAAGAGAAAGTCAGTAAGAGCTTGACTTTTCAAGTTTTGAAAAAAAAAGAGAGAGAGCAATCTTGATTACAGAGTCAAAGCTGTTCTATCAAGTACAAACGGGCCCTTTACCTTGGCAGAGAAAGGAAACAAGTGTATGGAAGAAGAAGCCAGATTAGAATAAGACACTGCTTTGTTTCTTGATTTAATTACAAAACACTTATAACAATAGTGAGACATCACAATAAATTACCGGTGGTTATAGCAAAGGTCACTTTTTTGCTATAAGTAAACCTACACTACATGCATTTCTGGAAGAAGGAAGATTCAGACAAAAATGGCAGTACAGAGAGAAGTTTTGCAGCATGTGACAAACAAGGAGTTACGTCAGATGATCTCCCTAGCCTGAAACTTTCTGAAGAAGCTTTTTTTAAGCTGCAGAATCCATCTACTTTCAGCAGTAAATAGAGTTGTGTTAATTACACACCAAACTCTTGTTCAAAGTTAATTAAAAAGAAATCAAAAAAGTCATGGCAGATCCTAGTTAGACTGAGGGACACAGACTTGCACAAATGATAGGGAGATTTAGGAGTTACGTTAAGTCACAAGAAAGTTGTTAAGGCATTATTGCTAACAAGATTACCAACTCTTTATGCTGCCAAGACACTTAGGAAGAAAAAACCGCTGTCTTAGACAAAGCAATACAAACTCTGTGTGTTTTCTAAGCTACGGCATACTTCTACCTGAGCCTATATTAAACAGTTCCTCTTCAATCTATATAGTCACATGATATTAAACCTAGCCAAGAAAAAGCAGAGCAAGCTGATTTTAAAAATGGCAAATTTGCCAGTTTTGACTTCTATTCACTGTGTACCTCAATTCTCCAGTCTAGCAAGGATGCCAGCTGCCAAACCCCTTTCACTGTTGTCTTCTAGAACAACTTTTGTGACCACGCAAAAATTTTCTATCTGGATTTTCTATGCAACAGTGAGTCGCATAGCAGGACACCAGCACAGGGCACTGCTGTGCCAAGTACTACATAAATGTAAAACAAAATGGTTCCTGCTCTGAAGAGTTCACCGTGTGAGGAAGCTTGTTCTACTCAGTCCTTATATGTCTAACTAACTCCACTGTAATGTCTGCTAGAGCCTTCTTAAAAACTTTTTTTCCAAGTAAAAAGCTCCCCATAACAAAACCCAAAAAAACCCTCTCTCATATTAAAATCAACTGTCTCTTAATCATACACCATCTAACCTGCCCATATAAATGCACAGTGTGCTAAGTTATGAGTACCCTCTTTTGTTTGTTTGTTACAGTTACTATTTATTTTGAGATTTCACAGACAAAAAACCACATTAATATCTATCCCAGGAATGTAGATAAGTGCACTCAGACAAGTGTTTAAAAGAAGAAAAACATAAAATCAAACCATTAATAAACTCCTACCAGGTCAGATACGTTTGTAAAAGAAAAATGGTGTAAGAGCTTACTTGGTCATAAAAATGATACTTTAAGCAACAAATCACTCATGCCAATCGACTGACAGAATACCATTTGGGGAATTATAAAAGAAATGCAGAAACAAGTACTGATGTTCATGATTTCAAAGTGAAACAAAACAGTATTAGTAGTTGAAATGTAAAACGGAAGGAATGAGATTGATCTTAAATATGTTGTGATTGTGACATCCAGTATAATGTTGCCCAGATTCTGACTTCTAATTGCTAATGTAAACTTAACTCTGGCACAACAGAACACATTGCAAGCCCTAGATTAAGTCCTAGAATACAGCACAAACACTGTATAAATATGCCTGAAGATTAAGCTCTTTTTTGGTGCAGGATTTAATTTTTCCGTTGCCGAAGACCTTACCTATCAGTGATTATTCTGATCCTGATGTTTGAATTCAGACTAACATCCTCCCTTCTCTTGCACGCTAACGGCTAAACTGCCTTGGACAGGCAATGTAGCATTAACCTCTTCAAACACAGAGGAGATGTGTGAATGGAGTTGTTTCTTACAGGTAAGGGGTTTTACCATCAGCTAGGACAAATAAGCCAAGGAAAGTTACTTTCCGTGAGTGACTACATAAAGGGACTAGTTAATTTGCTTATCCTGTGAACTTGTTACACACAAATATACTTTAAGACTGCCCTTCCCGGCCAAATATGCCACTTGTTTTACCAGGTGGGCATGTTCCTGAAACAAGATTTTATGTATTTATCTTCACAATATATTTGGCACCAGGAGATCAGAAAACTTCTATCTCATTTTGCTTTCTGGCAATGAGAGAGAGAGTTAATTTAATTTCCATAAGACAAAGACATGGCATTCTGCAGGTTCATGTGTTACACTGAACAGTTTGTGGACCAGTGGTCCATACTAAGATGGGCTTGTAGTATGATAAGAAGCAGATAGGCATGTCTCACTCTAGACAGAGGATTTTCTAGTATCCAACTCACTAAGAACAAGTTAGTTATTCTTCTGTGAGGTACATCTGGAAAATTTTCCATACATGAGAACCAGTGGTCACCACCAACCATCACGGCAACACAAAACCAGCTGGTGAAATAGCCAAGAATAGACCCAGTCTATGCACTTCCACAGTGGATTTTCTTGCTGAACATAAGAGGAGCAAAGTCATACCAAAGAAATAAAAAATGGCTTTGCAAGATCTAAGCCCATTAATGTGAGCTAGGTCTGCTTGCTCTGAATTCCTCTCCTTCCCCACAGACTCAACCTTCTTTCAGCTGAGGATGACTCTAGGGGATTATCTCCAGAGCCCATTAAATGCTGCTCCAAGGTTGGTCAAAGGCACTCCTGCTGAAGGATAGGACACCTGCGGGCATGCCAAAGCTGCCTTGTCAGTGTTTGGGGCAAAAGATGGAATCTGGGATTTTGGCATTGGGCTGCTGTGTACTGCCTCCAGTTTTATTGCTGGTTTCTGTGTTTAAAGCTGTGCCAAACACTTTCTGTGAGACTAATCCATACAGTTTCTCTATTGAACAGTATTTCCTGACGTTCATCCTAAATTTGTTCTCAATTCTAGTCTGTAGCTAATTATTCCTTCTCCTCCCTTGGTTCCTTCAACTATTTTTGTGTTCCTAATTAGGGGAAAAGAGAAAAATCAATCTCTAAGAAAAATGGAACTTACTTAAAGTAAGTATCACGCATACCTAGTTAATTACTTAACATTTGGCATGAAAGCATCTCACAGTGGGAAAGCAGCAATTTCCTTTTTTTCGTGTTGTTTTATTGTTCTCCAAGTGCCAAAGCTAGCTGGTACTGTCAGGAAAAAACCTAAATTGACCATCATGCAATGCATTCCCTCAGTGTACCAGAGGTATGTAATAAGGTTTAAAAAAAAAAAAAGTTCTAATCCTCATTCCATTTCTTTCCATTAAAGGAGAAAACTGTAGCATTTACTTCTCTGTGTAATATTTCTCTCTAAGATCCTCTGCAAATACATGCAAAAGAAAGCATAACTTTGAAGTACTGATAATGCTGACTACCTACGCGTGACACTAGTGTAATAATGCAGGTACAACTCAAACCTAAGGACAGATTCTTCACCTGCAAGAAGCTGTCCTGACCCAGTGGATTCCTTACCCAGTGGTGACCTTTGTTCCTTACCTCACCTAGCCCAGACAAACTGGATGGGGTAAGCCACATGCCGTGCTCAGGCAGGTGGTAGAGCACTTCTGTACATGAGGATGACTTCACTGTAAACACAACTACATTGGATTTTCAGCTCCATAGTACTATTTTAGAAAGTCAATGTGAGTTGGGGACTGTAACAGTTAATTACTCAGATGATTTTAGACAAGACAGCCTTTTGCAGCACCCCAGCATTAAAGCTTTGGTATTTTAGGAGGCTCCACCTCATAGCTCAGAAGCTTTGATACAGAGATGCTGTCTACCTGATGTACTTTGATAGGAGACATGAAACTTTAAGATGCATAATTTCTTTTCACTCTGAGCAACTCCAAGAAAACATTCAAAATCTTGCTTCCAGTGTAAAGCTGACTAAATTGCAGTATTTCACCTTCCTGATCCTGTCAGTCCTTTTTACAAGGATGTCATTTCCACCAGTTAACTTTTTCTCATGTACATGACAGTTACTTCTATTCTACACAGTCCCCTCTGTTAAAAATCATCATGTACTCATAAATAAATTTTTTGTGCTACTTCAGACACTATGCACCTGCTACTATTTCCCTCTCTCCATCTACTTACTTTGGTATTCCCTTAATGTAGTACTTAGGTACCTTTTTTTTTTCCTGAACACAATGTTTCTGACTGCATCCACTTTAAAAGAATCCTCATGTTTCAGTGCTTAGAACACTGCACAAGGATTCACTGGTTGTGGTGAACCATCGTGTATATTCATTTGGTTCTCATTTAATAACACTGAAAATAGTCTGGATTAAATGCAGAAAGATTCACAATTAAGAGTGCAGACCCCTGTGTGAAGCTATAATTCTTCTTGTGAACACGAACTTTTAACTACAACGTGCAGGACACTGTCATTCTCCATATAATTTCCTCAGTGTTTTATGAAACAAATAGGAAGTAAAGAATTTTTTTTGTATTATCAGTTATCCTCCCTAATTTTTGTCCCAAGGAAAACACATTTTGTCTAGAAACACTATTAACTTTCACACAAAACCAGTCTATCAGAGTTTGATTATCCAGAATGTGCAATATGAAGAGATCACTCAGTTTGACAACAGTGCATGTTCTCTCTGAGGACTTTTACCAAACTCTGTACTGTTTTCAAATTAGTTAAGCTGCCAGGCTAGTGGGGTTCAAATACTTCAGTATCTGTAAAGGCAACAGAAGTATCTGTGGTGGGGCATTAAATACACTGGAAATCAACTCTCTACTCTGATCTTAGCTATGTAACTTGAAGTTGTAGTAATTTCTTTCTATAACACACCCATCTTTGCTTCTGTGTTTCTTATTGCAATAAAACGCCTGAAATATTAAACATACAGAAGAATTAAATTAGAATTTGTAAACGAGCAATAATATTATTCTGTCTTCAATGTTCTAAATCCTTAAAGTTCAGCTTAAATAAACGTCATGTACCAGCTCCTTAAACAGCGTTAGCAATGTAAACAGCATTTAAAAATGCAAGAAGTTCAACTTTATAAAAATTACATCTGCAGGCTGTTAAAGGAGAATCTGCAAGAAATGTCAAACAATACTGTTCCTTGTGTACTCCACTGAAATAACAAAAAAGTTGCATCTGGAAACAGTTACTGGCACAGGACTTAAATAAAGTATTGAGTTACCTTTAATGAACTAAATATTATTAATCAAGAGCTAGATATAACAGTGTGCCATCTAGCTGGCTTATAACTCAATTAATTTACCTTCTTGGGAGATGACAATGGACTTTGATGATTTGATGGTTTTGCTGTCTAGAGTCCAGGTGACAGCTGCAGGGGGATCAGAGGAAATCCGACATTGTAAGACCAATTTTTCACCATCTACTACTTGAGCATCCTGAAGCTTCTCTGTAAAGGAGGGTGCTGTTCCTTTGCTTGCTGGTGGTTTGCTTGCTGTTGTTTTGTTTTCAGCTTTTTTCCCAATTATTCCGCCATCCACCACTGCGCACCCATGTTCACAGTTTCTGTCATTCTTCTCTTCTTTTTTCACTGCTGGTTTGGCAACAGGGGCTTGAGAATTGGGAGTCGCGTTCTGGGCTTCAGAATTGGTGCGGGCATTTGGTGCTGGGGTGCTAGCGCTGCCATTCTCTGCAGGTGGCTTTTTCTTTGAGCCCAGCACAGATCTGAAATCTGTAATGGCTGGCTTAGGAGGTGGCACCTTCTCTGGCAATGGGGTTTTTGGGGTGCCTTTCTTGGCCAGCACAGAGCGGAAGTCCACCTGCTGAGGAGCATGAACTTTCCTTTCCTCCTCTGACAAGGTCTTGGGTTTGACCTGCCGCTGCAGGTTTGCTCGGAAGTCCATTTGTTCGGCTGGGATTTCTTTCAGTTCCTCCTCAGAAAAACTTTTGGTGCTGACTTTCTTGCCTAAAATGTCACGGAAATCAAGTTGCTCAGCTTCCTGCTGCCTCAGGCTCTCCTCTGTGTGTTCCCGAGTTTCCACTCGCCTCTTCAGCACACCTCGGACGTCTTCCTGCTCTTCCTCAGCTGCTCTGGTTTCACTGCTGTTCTTTTTGAAGCCACTTGTTCTACCAAATGTTAGTTTACCATGATCTCCACCATCTCTTTGCTCTCCAGAGCTGGCTGATTCCCTCCCACTATGATCCGAAAAAGAAAAGAAAGAGAGAGCCAGGAAAGGGGCTGGTTTAAAAATGTCAGGGAACAATCTCAGAGCAGGAACAAAATGTGTTTATAGAAGGGGAGGTTGATTAGAGGAGCACACTCCATTAGTTTATTGCATCAATGATGACTTCAGGAGCCATATAAGGGCACAAACAAAAAAGATCTTCTCTACTCTGGCTTGGTACAATGTGCTTAGCATGTATGATGAAAACAATTTGTTGGGTCACATTTGGGGATTAGGTTGAACAGCAGCCAGCCTGGGTCTGTAAGGGCAGGGAATTAACGGAGCAAAAAATAGAACCCACCCATGCAAGTCCCTGGGAAAAATACTCACTCTCTGAGCATTTCTGTTCTGGAAGCTGAACTCTCCCGCACCATCAGAGACACCTGGCAGCTGCATTCTCCAACTTGGTTCCTGAAATATTTAAGTGAAATCAGAAAAGCAGAGGTTTCTGCCTCCAAAATTGTAACTTGCCTGAGCTAAGTGATTGTGTGTTGCACTAAAGCAGCTCAAACCCAGTGTGGCATCCTCCTTTCCTATGCCCAGCATTGTGGTGGTTGACTGAGTGGATTTGGTCCCCTTATATTTGGAGCCAAGCTATCTCAAATAGCTTTTACTGATCTGCTGTTGTCTACACTGGGAACAACATACTCCCTGAACAAAAATCAAAGCAATTTACAGAATGAAACAGCTGCAAACAAACAAGCTAAAGGAAAACAAATACAAAAGCTGGAAAATTAAGGCAGAGGAAGGGGCTATTTTGCAAAGTTGAAAATCTTTCCAACTCTGCCTACTGTTTATTTATTCAAACCCAAGCTCTTAAGTTTTCTAACGTTAAGATATTAAAAGCAGGGTCTCATTTCCTTCCCTCCCCCCTGGCCCAACCAATCAGCAAAACCCATCTGCATGGATTGCTCCAGTCTGTACATGTTTATATTAAAAAACATAAAAGTGTCACCATATATGGTGCTGAGTACTTATTCTTCCTTTTGCAGAGGAATACCATGGATGCCTTCTGGAAAGGGCTCCCATTAAAGAATTCATTTAAAGTGCTCCCCCCCACCCCCGCTGCTCCCTCCCTCCCGCGGATATATATCATTCTTCTAGCCCCAAATGGCTCTTCTCCACTTAACACAGGAGATGCCAAAAGCAAAATTTAACTCCCCCAGGGCGGCAGTTGTGTAACTGTTGCCACCGCTCCCCTGAACTGCTATTAAAAAACCAGACCTGAATTGGTTAAAGATATCTTTTATTAGTGAAAACACTTTTGTCCTTCCCAGTTTAAGTTCGTAAATGGACTACAAACTCCTGAATGATTTTTCTTTTTCAAACAAAAACAATTTTTGCTACTGAAAACATTTCCTGGACATGAGCAAAACACATGTGCATTGGGGGGAGGAAGGAAAGAGAAGCAGGTTTTCCTGGCTGTGTTCTGCTTTCCAAAGACTTGCTAAATAAGATCACCTTCACCTCCACGTTGCCCTGAAGTTTAAAATATAGACTCAGGAATGCCTTTCTATTTGTTTGCCATAAACATATTGTCTGGCCTGCTTTTTAAATAGTGCATGAAAATACATGCCTAGATACAGTTCTGTTTGGGTGAATAAACTATAATTTCACCCATTTGCAACTTGCAATGAAGTCTCACAGTAGGCAAGATCATTAACACAGATGCAGCCTTAAGTTATGTCTTTATAATAGCAATTAGTGCCATCACCTTTTCAGATAGATTCCCATTGCTTTCTGTTGCTTTAGAAAATGAAACAGTGGATCAGCCTAACGTGAAAACTGAGCCTTTAACACCAAGAAGAAATTGGTGGGGTTAACCGAACTAAGTGGATAGCAAAGTAAAGGCCCTGCTGGTAGGAACACATCTTATTTGACCTTAAGACCATTAACAACAACAAGGCATAGAAACGTTTTGAACACTTTATATCCAACAGCTCAGAATATGTACACTAGAAACCGCTATTGAAGGCAATCCATAAGAACAGCACTGAAAGCCACAACCTTAATTTCCTTCAATACAAAAGACTAGAGAACATCTGAGTATCAAACAGAAACTGTCCAGGCAGGAGATGGCAGGAGACGATCCAAGTCAATGCAGAGAGTATTTAACACAGTCCTGCACTGGAGACCTGCCATTCTTACTTCCTCTTATGTGTGACCTCCATTTGGAAGCAAGAGAAATAAAAAGAAGGAAAGACAAATGGAAAGATAAACAGAAACAATTGCACATCACCTCCTTCCAACCCTGACATCAAATGATGGCAGAGTACCAACACTGCTGAAAACCTGTTGTCTTCAACAATGCATTTTGAACTGGACCCTTTTGCCACTATTGAAACTCACAATTTTTTTTTCCTGCTTCTCAGAAGCTTTTAAGAAAAGCAGACATGCTCTGAAACTGCTCAAGTACTTTCTTTCACCAGTGCTACAGTGCTGTTAGCAGGCAGTTGGTTTACCAGAAGATCCCTCCCATAAGTCTCCCAGAGCTCAACTACTCTTCCTTTAGGACTTAAAGCCAATCAAAAGCTGACAATGTAGGAGAAGCCTCGCAAGCTGAAGTATAGACAATTTACAGCATACATCAAATAACTGCTCGGCTTCTGTCATGACTGTATGGCAAAAATATTTGCCTGCAAGAATTGTGTCACCAGTGGGAGAGGTTAAAGTAACAGAGACAGCACTCTCCCAGGAGAGGGATCTAGGAGTACTGAATGTGACCCTGACCGCTGTGAAGAGTAACAGCATTTCTGCAGGACCCGTTTCTGCAATGCATCGTTCCCTTTGCAAATTCTTCACGTATGCAAAGAAGCAAATAAGGAAGGCAAAGTAAACCTCTCTAAACTAAGCTATTTTTCACAGGGTTTGGAAAATAAAGAAGGGGGTAAGAAAGCAGGAGAGCATTTTGTTCCTTCTATTTTTAAAGCCTTGGGAAGCACTTATAACTTATGGCAGCAGTGGGACATAGAAGTACCTAGACGGAGAAATGATTCACAAGGTAGTTTTTTGATCTTAACTATGATTTCTGACTCAAGTGAATGGCTGAAAACTAGACCACTGGATACAAACCTCAAGTCTGTGTGTCGTTCATCATACTCCTGCTCAAAAGCGTAGCCTTCTCAGGGCAAGTTCTGCTCCCAGTGAAATCAAAGTGAGTTTTGTTACTGATTTTAGAAGCAGCGAGAATATAATTTTATCTGCTGAATCAGTTGCAGAGTCTAAAAAGGTGAAGTTAATAACACTGACCCACCTTGGAGATCACAAGATGGAAAAAAAGAAACAAGCCAAGAAAAATTAAGAAGAACTGGATGGTTCAGATGCTAAATTCAATCAGGAATAGTTCTGGAAACTTTGTAAATATTTTTACATTTAGGCAATTTCAGAATCTAGGCAAGGCAAGATACATAGGGGCAGTTAGAAAAAATAGAGCTTTGCAGTACACAAGCACCACTTCAAGTCTTTCACATCTGCTGTTTTGAATCTTGGCAATAACAATGTTACTTCTTCAACTTGAGGTTCTCCATGTTGGCATTTTACCAGCAAAACCCTAGACAAAGACAGGTCTTAGTGGCTCTGTTATTATGGAATAATGATAGACATGGATAAAACCTATGCTTCCTAGCTATGCTGTAAAGAAGTGTCTGGAAGTGTTGACTTTTGCAGGATTGTTCTGTAGAATGCCCATGCACAGGACTTATCTTTAAAATGTCAAGGAATAATAATAAAAAATCCCCACCAAAAACAAATAAAACCCCAGCTGCAAAGCCTGAAGCAATTTTAAAAATAGCTCTCCGTCCTATTGTGGGATCAGTTCTCCCTGGAATGGCTTTTATGTTCAAAATATCTTGAAATACTAGTTTCTTGGCAGAATGTACTCAAATATTTTCACTGAACCTTAGATGAGACTTATTGTCTGCATGTCCCTAGGAAGCACTCTCTGGAGGAAGAGGAAAAAAAGCACTGTTAATTATAGTGTGGGGACACACTGAAATTTCCTACTGGCCTACGAAGTGTGAAACAAGTATTGCAGAGTAAATTACATTTTTAAAAAAATTAACTGAAAGGGGCAAAGAAGTTGATCCCGAGCTATAGCTGGTGCTTCAGTAGGTAACTGCAAAGCCTCAGAATGAGGTTTTGCAACTCTTTTGTGAGCTAATTAAATGGAGAGAAAATACAGACTCCATGAGGCTTTAACCCCAAAGAAAGCAACTAATCTACTGGATCACAACTTTAGCTGACATAAAGCAGAACAGCTCTACTGGCTTCAACGAGGATGCACTGATTTACCTCCCTTGAGAGTTTGGCCAAAATTTTTTATACCTGAAAGACCAATTATTTTATTTGTGTTTTACAGCATTGAGTGGGAGAATGGAATAGAAAGGGGTCATGGTTTTCTTTCCTAAAAACAGACAATGTGTTGATAGCAGAAAACAAGTTTTGCAAACTGTATTTTACAGAAAGACAGAACTATATTTACTGTTTGGTGTAATGGAATGTAATCTTACAACTGCTTTTTATACAACCTGAATTGCAGAGTATTTGAGGTGCTACTGATTTACAAGATGAATGTTTACCTCTGATTTTAATCAGATTATCAAAATCTGTAAATAAGATTAATCAACACTAACCAAAATTTTATGGAAGACTGGGTGGGGAAGAAGATAAATACTCAGCATCTGAGAAGACAAAGGTTAACAAAGCAGACGATTTGTTTAAGGAACTGCAGGAGGATTTCTGAGGTCTCTCTTATTGACTGTGCCGTTATAAAGATAAAGGCTTTGCTCAACAAACACAGTCTCTGTCCAGTACTCCCAATTTCTTTGCTTACCTCTTAATTTACGAGGTACACACTGACTGAAACAACACGGGAAGTCATACTGGGATTAAAAGGATACTAGTGCTTGCATCACCGGAAGGATGCAAAGGACAGGAGGAGGAAAAATCAATGGTTTTCTGAGTCAAAAAACGACTGTTATTTCCCATGTCAATCACGATGGGTTCACAGAGATGCTGACTGATTTCTTATCCCTTAACTGCATGGGCCGGCATTTTGCAGGCAGCAAAGTGTTCAGATTTCAATAGATGAACCACAGTAGTGGATGAATCTGTTGTTCTTTTTATATTTATGCAAAACCATTCCTTGAGGCATGAGCAATAACAGGCTCAATGGAACATTATTAGGACAATTAAGAATGCAAGCGTAGAGGAGTCAGAAGTCTGTGTAGGTTTAAAACAAGGACCAGGAGAGGCTACAATGACCACCCTCTTAAAAGTCAGACTTAGTAGTCTGCTATATAGTAAAAGGCAAAGCAAACATGTATTCTAAATAATGCTGAGGGATGGAAAGACAGAAAGCCAACCAGCAATCATGGATGGATCACACTAGGATCACACTGGGCTGCATACCTTTGTCAGCTCACTCTAATGAAAGGAGAAAGAACTAGGAAGAGACAAATAGATCTTTTATTAAACCAAATTTTTAAAGAGTTTTAATTTGTGAGCAGCCAACACAAAAGGAGAATTGTGGAGATATTAGGACAGAAATTAGAGCTTAAGAACAATGGAGAAGAAAATTGGAAAATAATTAACACTGGAAGGAAACCATGCCCAGACTAAATTAAGGGAGTTGGAGAGGGAATGACTCCCTAAAAGCAGCTATGCAACATGCTTCTAAAATTAATACATAAAAAGGCACCGCACATCTTATTTGAAAATAAAATGATTATGTTTAAAAATAGCCCACTGTCAACTTCTCTATAAACTTTTCAGTGAATTGACTTGTGGTTTCTCAGTTATACCATACTTCTAATGGACTTTGTAGGAGTCTTTGAGAGAAAGACACTAAATGCAGGTCTCCTCCTCTCAGGTAGTTGAGTTTCTGAATATATTAACAATTCTCAATCAAGTATCCAAGACAAATGCAGGCAGATCAAAATCTATATAGACAAGACTATTTGCTGCTGAAAATTATTTTAGCTTTATTGCAAACTTGAAGTTATACAGCTGACATTTGGTTCCTTGGATATTCCTGAGGCAGTTACTTCTCTGTTGTTCATGGTATACAAGCAATTGCCTAAAAGCATATGGATTTCTGTTCCCAAAACAGTAACTGAAATTTTACAAATGACAGCAGGGTAAAAAGAGCTATCAGCATTCCCCTTGCTCTAACGGCAGCACAGCTTTACTTATTATGGATTAGAATAAGCCAAGATGAATGCACTGATCTTTGTGGGATCCCCAGCTATTTACCCAGTGAAAGGATAAGGGAGTAACCGAAACTAACACGTAACCTGCTGTGTTGTTTTCTAGCTACCACTTTACTTCTCACAACCTGCCCCGCAAAATTGTTCTCCTCTGCTAATTTTCTGAAACAATTTATTTGTAAGTGTACATTCTGTTATGTTCTAGAGTCAAGATATTGTCAGGCTTCCACTTTGACAAATGTCTTCAGTGATGAATTTGGCCTAGGTGACCACCAATTACACCTGATCCCTAAGGTCGACTTGCAAAAGTCAGTACAACAATCTTGCACAAAGCCCTCTTGGCTCTCCTTTGCTCTTCCTGTTCTTCTTCCTTCTTCCACCCCTGAAGTTTTGCTGAAATACCTCATTCTCTTTCAGTTCAAGTGAAACCATCAGAATATCATAAGAGAAGATGCCCATGCCCAGGGCACACACACCGAAGGATGGAAATGTACCAGCAGAAGGTAGCAATTCTCACAGTTTGGCCTGCTCTCTCATGGAGAGGTGGGTGACCTTAACGAAATTGAACTGGCATTTTTAATCCTGCCAGACGTACTGTGTGTTAGATGCCACTGATCCCCGAAGAGACTTTTCTTAGGTGCAAGGATGTATGTAGACATGACCTGCACAAATCAGCATTCTGAACGTCCTAGATCACCTGGGCTGACTGCGAACAAGCCAATTGTTCTGAAATGAGTCAGTTCGCAATTTATTGCGGAATACAGAGTCTAAATCTACTGAACAGCTTATCTGGAAAAAGGTTATGGCACATATGGCTCTACCTACATAAATGTTAGTGATAAAACTTGAAATTAAGTGTAAAAAACTTCATTATGAGAAATCTTGATATACAACAGCTATAACTTTCTAAAGCACCCTTTTCTGCTGAAAAGTGAGTTTAAATACTGACTTTACATCTGACTTTAAATACTAAAATATACTGAGGCTAGTTTGGGGCTGCCTGCAATAGCCTATGGAAACACACCTTAGAGCTAGGCACCTACACAGTGATGTTTCCGTCATTCAGGCAACTTGGGTTGGGAAATAAGTGATAACTATAAAAAATTAAACTCACTGTTTAGAGGCTAAATGGGTTAAATTTATTAAGAAATGCCCTGTTTCCTTGGGTTAGGAAGACATGCAAGCAGGCAAAGGACAATTTAGTTTTTAAATTTTGTACTAGACAAGTATATGAAACAAATATAAGTAGTTTATAGCAAAAAAAAAAAAAAAAAAAGGACAAAAACCACCATAAACCAGGCAAGTGCAAGTGGTGCAGAACTGCAATGCTAACACTTCATAACACTGGGCAGTATCTGTCTAAACTGCCTACTGGAGTAGCCCATCTAAAAAGCTAGCGCGTGGAGAAGCGCAGATAACTTTCTTCCAGTGTAATAGATTCAAATGTCTGTGATGCTTAAATAAATTTTAATAAATAAAGTCACAAATATTAGCCAAGTAAGGCAATATACCCACACACAGTAAATAGCATAGAATGATAACATCAGTTTAAGGTTGTACACTAAGTTTTCTATAACTGCATAGGGGATATGTAATTACGCCAAATCATCACCATTGGAGGTAGAAAATGTTGTGGTACTTTCTACAAGGTAAGGAACCAGCAAATCTGATTCTTCATTTAAAGGACAGTTATTTTACCAGGAAAAAAAGAAATTCAAAACAGCTCTTCCAAATTTTGTAGGAATGACATGAAGTTCAAAGCAGCAGAGTGCCTCATTTCAAAGATACACCAGAAAAAGGAGATTCCTAATTCCATATAAAATTCAGACATTACAAACATGGCCAGGAAACACTTTCTCCCCTTAAAGTTATGGATCATAATCTTGTGGAATGGCCTTTCCTGATCAGGTTGCTCCCATGGAAAGCAGGCATCCTTACAAATATCCAGAGAGATGCCAAACATGATAAACAATACCTCCAAAAATCAAGACGTTGATTGTCGTTTCCCTCGCTAGAAACCCAAATTGCTTCCCATACTGCTGCCACAAAGCTTTGTTTTTACGATCCCAAAAGGAAACTTTACACTGCTTTGTCATTCTTTCTGACTCTTCTTGTGTCTTCTCTTTCCTCTTTTGAGTTTTATTAGTTCTTTTCAACCCTCAGAAATATTTTGTTCCTTTATTCCCTTACTGTTTTGTGCAAATAGGAGGGAACTTTTATCTTCTTCAGGTGGGAATTTCAGCTTAAGGATAAATATAACTAATTGTTCCAAGGGAACAAGCTGTTTTCATGGCAAACATACCTGAGCTGAATTTCATATTGTCCTGCATGACGAGACTGCACATTCCTCAAGATCAGTGTGAAGATGTCTTCATTTTGCAGGATTTCACATGCTGTTCCTGGCATTATTTCTTGCCCATCTTTAAACCAGTGAACAGTGGGGAAAGGATCTCCAGCAATGGCACAGGATATAAGGACATTTTGCCCAGGAGCTGCTGTCACTGATCTTGGTTTGCTAATGAACCAGGGCTGAATACCATCCTGAGGTTCTGTAGTTTAAAAACACAGTTTACAAATCAAGAGAAAATGCCAAGCTTGAACGTAACTAATAAGCTAACTAACTTCAAGGAAAGCAATCACAGACAAGCAAAGTTATTTTGAACATGCAGGGTATAAGTTTTTAATCTGAAAGTAAGTCAGGCTTTAATTTTGGAAGTAACTTGTGTTGATACTAAAATTAATCATTTACTTGGCACTTTACTGGCTCAATCCAGGCTTATATTAAGAGCAAAACAAAGGGACTTTAAAGCTGCCCTAAAAGGAATCTTGAAGATTTGTCCTTAGAGAATACGGGTAGGAACAGCTTTAAGGGAAGTGACAGTACTATGACTGCCGCGCAGTTGAGTGCTCATGTAATAAATCATCATTAGCAATTGCATAAAATAGTATTTAATATAGAAGACTGACCTTGAGGCTAGATCTCAGGGGAACTTAAGAGAACAGAGGAAGGTCTGAATCCAGAGCGGACAGTGATAACAGACTTCAGACCCACCCCTCGAGGCACAGGTCTCTGAAATTCTGGGGTTAAGATCCTTTACATTAAAAATAATAAATGTCTCCCATTGATTTCAGTAATTCTCAGTAACGACTATGGGAAAATGCTGGCATACATTAAGATTAGATAAGTTCCCTGTCTTGAAGGTAGTGAATGCCCAATCACAGAAATTTTGTAGGTACTTCAATGGTTGTTGTGGGATTTACATCATATGTTGATGTTCAAAGCCAAATTTTTTTGCAACTAGTTCCCAAATTGCAGAAATCATGTGTTCCTCACCTGCTACCACTACAATGCTAATATGAAAGCCAGGATACCTGGCTCCTAGACAGCTTTTCTGAGTACTCAAGGCTTTAATGAGAAAGAAAAACATCATTAAATAGTTTACATTAAGTCCATACCCAAGTAAACCTTACAGTTATAATTCAAAGCTGAATTTAGCAGAAGTTTTGTACTGTCCCTAGAAATAGGACTCAGGAATGCATTTTTGAAATAGTGACATAATGTTCCAGAGTGAAAAGTTTTTTTTTAAAGTTGCTTCTGCTCAAAATTCTTTTTAATTCAGATGCAGTAACTGAGAACTCCTAGCATCCTTCACAACAGACCTTATAAACACCCATATACTTTAAACAGACACTCCTCCAGCACATTAGAATTATTTTCTTCCAGCATTTCCTAAGGTGGAACAGAACTTTATACCTTGTACTGTCAATGTAGCCTGGGTTTGAGTTTCTCCTAATTCATTCCAGGCTTCACAGGTGTATTTGCCTGTGTCTTCAGGAAATACTTCCTGGATGTACAGACTGTACTCATTGCCTTTCTTCTCAAAGTGGAAATCTTCTGTCTCCTGGATTTCTTTCCCATTGTGCAGCCAGATAATTTCAGGAGGTGGGTTAGCTGAAAAACGGGAAACAACTAAAATCAGAGAGACACACAAAAACCCACCATATATTGATTAAGAAAATGAACAAGGTTGGTTGTTTTCTGCCACCTGATTCTGCAATGTCATCTTTAAAACATTCAGGAATTTCATTACCTCTGTCGAAGCTGTGTAATGTGGAATAGTTCTGTCATTAGAGTTAAGATACAAATGAATAAGGGAAGCATGTACAGAATAGAGAGGGAGAATGAATTCTAGATCCCACAAAGGTGTTATCAAAAGTTTCTATTACCAATGTTCATACCAGGACTGCTCTTTTCTGCTGCACTAATCTTACATCTCGCTGACAGGAATTCAATCTTGTTTAGTTCACAACGAAAGCTATTACAAGTCCACTGAGACGTAGTTTTAATTCAACAGCAGGATCCAATAATAACCTTCTTCTTGTTGTTATTACATTATTATTATTCCAATAAAGAAACACTTGTACAGGTCTGAACACCTTAACACTGGACAATGTTCATCCATCATGAAGGTCAGAATAGACAAAGCCAGCTTTGACTTTAAAAAAATTTATTCCTTGAAATATTATTTCCAAACTCAAGACACCTGCTTTAAGAAAAGGACAGTGGAAAAAAGCATACAATTTGCAGCAGGAATTAAAATTTTTAAATAATATTGTTCTGTAGCTACGCACCTGATACCTCCACAGTCATTATCACTTGACTTCCATCCATTACTTTGAGGTCAGTCAGGCCTTTGAGGAAGATGGGCGCAAAAGTCTTGTTTAACTTGACAGCCTGTGCACCTTCTGCCTTCTTGCTGCTCTTCTTTTCTGTGAGGGGCAAGAAGAGAACAAAAGGGCTTTCTTACTGGAATTTTCATGACATTTTAACTGACCTTAGGTTTGAACTGATTTTGAGTCAGCGATCTTATTTCAGCTCACAGAAGGCAAAAAATCACTGAAACCACTGAAACCACCCAATATAGCTGGTTTGCCTTGCCAGTAGTAGAAGCAGAAAGGCAAGAATTGGGAATGAACTGTCCATCCTTCAGGGATCCTCTTAAATCATTGTTAACAGATAGAGAGTATCACACAGAAATTTACAGTCACTTTCCCCACATGCTCAGGTACAAAAAAAAACCCCAAACCCCAACAATTTGTAATCAACAATTTAATGCCTTTAATCACAGCTAAATTCACATAAAAATCTTAAGAGGTGTTACAAGTTGCTATTCTCATGATTGATGAGTTAAATATGTAAAATCACAGGAATATAGGATTCACCACTCTGAAACTGCAAACCATTTTGATTGTTAGATGGTCAATATCAAATGGGTTTGAGTTCACCTCTCTTGTATTACACTTAGCCAACTGATTGATAATGGGAAAGACTGAAACCTGAGGTTACCAACACACATTATAAAAAAAGCATTGGATTAGGGCTTTTTTTTTTTTTTGAGGCTGTACTGTAATAAAGAATGGCTAACTAGCTTTTAGAAAACTGGCTTTTAGAAAATTGGCTTTTACAAAAGTGCTGCTGACCAGCCTTTAGAGATAGGGAGGGAGGCTGATTTGTACTAACCGTTATGCATATATCCATTGCGGACTAACTAACAAACACTTTAAAGATAAGAATGAAGCAGAATCCACCAAGCGAAGGACACCAGGTGGAATCCTCCCATCAGACTGTGAGGCTCAAGGAACACAGAAGACTAAGCAGGAGAGATAGGGAGGGCAGCTAGCAAGAGCTGGTTCTGCAGTTTGGAAAAGACCCAGGACGGTACAGGGCATGCGCCAAAGGACAAGTTCAAAAGTTCAACCATGAGGAAGACTCGGACCTTCATCCCCAGTGATCACCAAGGACCCCCAACAGGGGGCGTAACTTGGGCGGACTGAGGTGGGACTATGGGAGGAACTTATGTTAATGAAATAATTAGAATAACCCAACCTTTTCTTAGAAATGTAATGAATAAACATGAAAGCTGTAAATATAAAGCAAGAATCCTAACGCTTGGACACGCACGTATGGAAGGAGCTATCCCCCGTGCTGCCCGGCGCCGCAATAAAGAATACCTGCTTAATAACACTTAGTTTTCTCGGCTTCAGTACAACCAAATGATGAGCGCTGGAGTTAAATTAATCACTCTTAAAAATAAAATCTATCTGTGATAGATACGTAATTTCCAATTTCCACGGTGGTCTTCTCTGTCTTGGATTCAGAGGCTATGAAGCAAGACCATTTAACTGTGACCTATATGGTACACCAGACCAGGAAAGAACAAACATAGGCAAAGACACTTCTGAAGCCAAAGTAGTGATCATGACCAAATTTAAGAAGTCATAAATATTTATCAGTCACTTGGATACACTTTTTGTTTTGTTTAGCTTGAGTTCAGACCTCTTACATCTTGCCTTTAAAATGCCAACCCTACTTTCTATCCATACACGAAAACAGCTTCCTTTTGCGTATTCTTACCTTCAAAATTTTCAAAGGTATATCAAGATCATCCAAAATAGTATTACAGCAACACAAAGTGACGTGATGAAAAAAACCCCATTCATAAAAAGATGGTGATAGAAAAGCTGGAAGCACCTCAGTGAGAAAGTCCACTGAACCTCCTGAAGGCAAAAAGTTAAGCTTGTCCCAGGGTTATTTGAGCTCAACGTAAATTTGGAAGCTGCCTGGAGAGGAAGTTTTTCCTCTTCTCTAGCAAAGCATTTTCTAGCCAAAATCTTGTCTCGCTGGCTTATGTTGTAGGTCTTTTCTTGGCACTGAGCAGTGAGACATTGATGCATGTGAGAATGGAAATATGGGACTTGACTGAGACCCACTCAGCACAGTGTTATGCACTTACTACTCTGAAATGCCTGATTCACCATCAGGCAACATTGACCCATCTTCGGGCTTCCTATAGCACCTGCTTGTAAGTGACTAACGCTGTAGAGAAAATAGCCATGAAATTGGCTACCATCTACAGTAATAAACTGCTGTGGTTCACCATTTGCTCTATTTTGTACTGTTTACTCAGGGAAACAGCTTCAAACAACTGCTGTACTAAACAATATCAGCACATACTCCTTCACTACTCTAATGCTGTGCAGAAAATCCCTTTGTTCCTCAAACTGAAGCAGACCTGGGAGGGAAAGCAGAAATCCATATAATGGGAAAAAGCAGGAAAAGAAGAAGGAGGGAGGAAAAGGAAAAAAGAAGAAAGTAACGAGACAGGAAAGAGATATAAAGAAAAGGACATTTAAATGATAATGTTTCTGTTATCACTTTTATTGAAATAATTCATGACATTGCAAATCGAGGAGGCAGATTTGCAGTTAAAGGAGAGCAAGGAAAGGAAAATAAAAGCAGAGGTGTGGTTCCAGACCAACAGAGAAACAGACTTGGGGTACGATCAGAGAAATTCAAGCCTTCAGGAAAGGACAGATAACAAAAAAAAAAACCAAATAAAAAAAAAAAAAAAAAGAGCTGAAACAGCTCCCATGAGAAAATCAACAATGCCCAGGAAACAAGGTTGGTAGTAGCGGCTCTAACAGCAATTCTCCCAGAGCAGACGGAGCCGCCTCCAGCAGAGACGTGGTACAAACAGAACTAAGTACTAGCAGCACTTCACATCCCTCCCAACTGGCTCTTTGCTTTATTAGACTGACATGCCTGTTCCGTGTAGTCTAAATAAACGGATTTCTGTAATCAAGGAAGACAATACAGTATAACAGCCTCAGCTTATTAAAAAGAAATGGGTGAGCAACTACAGAAGGAATAGAGCAAAATAATTTCCCAAAAGTAATTTTTCAGCAATGCTAACTCCTCCAAAATAATGGGCTGCAGAAATGGAATTTTCATGCACTGGAATAAAACCACCTTTCTTGCACAGAGCTGCATAAACATTAAAAGGAAGCAAGCAAATAATTCACAGTAACTGCATATATGAATCACAAACCCAACAAGATTACAAAAGAGTTAGGCCTCAGTTTCTGAAGTTACCTTGGGCAGATATACCCTATGCTGGTGAGGAGACCTACTGATATAAGTGACATTAACAAGATTTACTGCAGGTACAGGCCTCTACCCCTAAAGAGTGACCTGTGAGATCAAAGGATGAAGAACAACTTGCCATTGTCATGGATTAGTGCTCACTGTTTGTAAGTGAAGCTGTCAACCTGAAATGAAGGGGGCCAGAACCCGCCTCACCATCTCAAGAATCTTAAAAACAGTGTTTGAACTGAATTTAAGCACTGCATAGGTTTATGCTGATCTCTTGTATGAAGACCAGGTCTGTGCTTAAACAGAAAATTATGATGGCGAGTATCAAAAACCAGAAGTCTATAGTATATGAGTAGCAAAAAACTTAGAGGGTACAACTTCAACAGTGCAAGAAAAGTTACTGGAGAGACAAAAGAGTTATTTCATTAGGGGAAACTGAATGTAATCACGCAGAGGAACATTAAAATGGATTATTAAGTCTGAAATATTGAAAGCTTTGGGACTATTCCAGGGACAGAAACAAAGAAAACTTTATATATCAAAACCTTTCTGAAGACATGCCTACCCTTGCAAACCTATCATGTACCAACACACATAAGCTCTGATTTAGTCCTTGAAGTATTATCTGATTTCTCAATACCTATGACAAACCAGGAGTAAAAAGGAGTCTCCCTTTCTGTTGCTGATGTTTTTTGGAGCATAGGGGCAGTGAAGGCTTTTCTTTACCAACAGATATGAAATCTGTTGTATGTAAGAGCTCAAAAATTAGAAGATATCATGGCTAAGGCAACCAGTATTCCTTTTCAAACATACAACATCCAGGATACAGTAAATATATGGCTAAAAAGACTGACTCCAGGGCAACTTGAACAGGCTTTCTTGAAAACAAACATTCTCCCCTACTTTTTAAATATTTTTTTAAATGGCTATCTCTAATCTTATGCTACTGTTGTTCAGCAGTATAAGTTGATCACTAGCATATGTTTGTTGCACCAACAACTTAAGCAGAATATCACAGAAATTGTCTAATGTTTCTTGATTTGGCCGCAACAATTAAAAAGACTTAAGTTCTACTCCATAAATGCTATTTGTTCATTGAGAAACCATAGAGGCTCATTTTCATGTAACATTTCTTTCTTTACTTAAATTTGGTATTGTGGACCTTTAGAAAAAAATTAAACCGACCTACTGACAACTTTAGTTTCTCGCAGATGTTTTACACAAGGCCACACAGCCAGTTTTAGATACGTTATTTAGATTTATTTAGTCTTAGTCTAAAATCATTGCATTTTCTCAGAAGGGACGGATACAGACATGCAGAGGCCAGCTTACAAAGCCTGAATGTTAACTATTTTCAAATTCTTCTGAAGCTTGTAAATGCTTTTAGTTGTTTGTTTATTGCATAGCACCACGCAGCGAATCAGTGCTCCTCTGACGAAGCCTTTAACATTTCATAATTTTACCATGAGATAGCAGTGCTGTACGTTTTAGCAGCTGATTTTAATATACCTAACGGCTTCTTCAATTTTAGCCTTTACAGGTCTTATTTGGAAAAACAGCAATCAATTTGATTTTGGAGGGCACTTAGGAAAAAAAGGGACACGGCTCATTCAAGATTAAGCAAATAACTCTTGTTTGCATTTATGGTGAAAAGATACTGTTGAGTCTACTTCCTTTTGAAAACTCTTGGCTAATTATTTTGTCAGGAAAGTAGTACGAGGAAAACCATACACAAAAAAACAGGCACCGTTTGCAAAAGGGTAGCTTCAGAAAGTGTAACAACTGTAGAAGTTCACAGTCCCTGGCCACAGCTAGGTACTAGCTAGTCTCATACATCAGGAACAAAATCTGTGACTTGCACGAGGAAAACGGAGGGCAAGGAGATAAGAAAAACAGGACACAAATAAGCAATTTGCACACAACAGAAGGCCAGTATTAGGGCTTGCTTTCCCTCGCGCCTCCAAAGCCCCTTTCACTACATGAACCCTGCTGGGGTTTGAGATTCATATGCTCTCCAGACACAGCTGGCTTTGGAGCCCAAAGCAGGGGGAAGGAAGAGAAAGAAGAAAGCAAAGGTAGGGCTCCCAGCTCAGATACCACAAGTCACTGTGCTTCTGGCTGAAACAACCCTTTGTGACCCCGCAGGATATTTTTGCTGCCAAAACTACAGACAATAAAAATATGGCACATCTGGCACCAGAAAGGAAATCTGGAACCTAAGGAAAGTTTTGTCTGACATTAGTGTAAGGGCATGACTTTGTTATATATCTACGCATCATCAAGCTTAATCAATTGGATGTGAAAAAGAGATCCGATCTCTTCCTATTATGTTAATGCGCTTTAATCGCCTGTAGCCATTTAACATCTCCCTCACCACTCTTACTTCTTCTTACTTTCAAGTAGGAGTAGGTTCGCCTCTAAGAATTAAAAGAAGGAATGTAAGAGTTAACACATAGCAATATTGCCATAGCGACTAAAAAAATTCTACCCCAGGCAGTTAATTTTCTCCCTCCTTTTCCTTTCTCCAATCAACTTCTGCTGCTGCAGTGAGTTCCCCCAAGGTGGATCATGTCAAAGCAATTCATGAGGAACATCAGGAAGTACCACATAAGGTGAGCTTGATAAAACACAGGTACATTTCAATAACTTGCTTTCAGATCATGCAATTAGTTTATTTTACGGTAGCTTATAAAAGATGCCACAACTTTTTAACCACAGTGGTTAGTTTCGCGAGAGTCAAATCATGCAGGATAATATAGAAGATACTTTGTTTTTCTCAAAGGCTGCTTATAGAGCACCGAACTCTCAAAGGCTTTTATAAAATTATAAGCTCAGGAAGTTTTAGACTTTTTGCACAGAGCTGTGGTCTGCCCAGCTGAGGCATTCTCTGGTGAGCAGTGGTCTGTCATTTCAACAGGCTTTTGATAAGGCATTGCACAGGGTGACAGATTTAAAAGTCCATCACAATGATCCCACTTATATGGTTCCTATGGCTTTTGCCTTTCCTCAGGCTTTAATATGCATGACTGTTGGGAAATAGCAAGTAATGAGATGCACAGCTCAGTGGGAAATATAGCCTGGGAGACCAGAAATAGTAAGCAAAGCATTTAAAGGGTACCTTATATACCCACATATGTTTTCTACAAAGCAAAAGTAATACAGGCTTTTCCCACAGCATTGCCTTACCCCTAAGGGTTCCTTTTTTTACTAGAAAGACACTCTAATGAGTATGCAATCTATGTTTAAAAAATCCACTTAGCGCATTAAATCCACAGAGATTAAAGAGAATTTAAACTCTTCCAGTTTCTTACAAGAATATAGATTCTCAGCATATTTGGATGGCAATAGAAAAAAAGATATATTGCCTCTGATAGACGACTATTTTTATGAATCTCTTACTCTGTTTTCCTGTGTTTGTGTAATCAATAGCTAATCCATCTACAGCTACCATATCAAACATCTATCTATCTATTGACCTATATTAATAGAAATCTAAGGTGACAAAAAATGCTTTCCTACTATTTGACTTATCTGAATCCAGGATTTAAAGATTCCTTACATAAATTTAACCTACACACACCTGCAGACTGGAAATTATTGCAAAAGGAGTCTTAATGCTAGCTGTGGGCCTAAGCCAAAATATACTTGAATTTTTTAAAACTTAGACCTGGAACTTGGTGCTTGAACACAACTGTAAACACCTTTATATTTATAAGCAAGGGTGAGTTATTGTGTTGAAAGTGTATATGTAAAAGAAAAAGTGGAAAATTCATGCTGCACTGAACAGTTAACCTACTACAAATCAATTATACAATACACATTTACCAGTTTAACTGTAAGTATGCAACCAACTATTTACTTTCTAAGGTAAGAGATTTAGATAAATCTATACACTTGGAGAGAAGGAAAAAAAAAGAATCAATAACTGCACTGTGGCATTTTCATTTCCAGATTTCCTGTTGAAACTGGAATGAAGAAGAAAATCCAGATCACGATGCAACCTTTAAGAAGGTTTCCAAAGACTGGACCTGGGTTTTACCTAGCCTGTAGTCAAAACAGTTAACATTTTATAGACATCATCTATTCTAATAAATGTGCTTGTTCATTTGCCTACCTAGATGTATTGAAGACTTTTTAATGTGAGCTGCAGAATGCGGATATCTCCTGTTGAAATATCAGGAATTCAGCATGCTCAATACTGCACAGAATCACACAATAATTGAGTTCAGAAAGGACCTCTGGAGACCATCTAGTCCAGCCCCTAGCTCAAGCAGGGTCAGCTACAGCACTGCACATATACACCTTCAACGCAATAGCTCAGCTGCACAAGATCAGGGTTACAACTTGTTACAAGTCAAGGACATGCAAAGAATAGAGAGTTTGCTGCCTCATGTTCAGAACACTGCAAACAACTTGCAGTGTTTAGTCTTAGAAGAGATTTAATTATACTCAAGGAATCTGTTTGCCATAATCTTGTGGTTAACTGCCAAATAATGCCTAGTCTGAGCTGTGCGGAAGGACTGCCTCAGCAACAATTACCATTTATGGTGTTTAAATATCATTTTGGCTCAGAGGCTAGTAAGCCAACTGAGCTGAGGAGAATGCTTAACTCAAAAAACTCTCTTTGTAAGCAAGCTCAGAGAGCGAAGCAGCAGATTCCACTAAAATCTCTCAAAGCAAGACGCAATTCACACACATACACACATCGTACAGATCTTGATCTTGAAAAGAGTTTCACCTCTCCAAATATTTTCAATGTAAATAAATCCTGCTGTTACCAGACCTCACGTTAACAATGCCATGAACTAAAAAAAATAACAGATTTTAGAAGGCAGAAAATCAATATTAGGCCACCCATCTGATTTGCCTTTCTTCCTGTGAAGTATTTTTCCATCTCAGTCCTGAAGTGGTATGGTCAAAATATTTTCTGAAAGTTTTCCAAGAATTCCAAACTTGATTTATACTGGCATAAAAAAATATGACACCTCTATGTTCTTGAGACATGTAGGGACATTTCTGCTTTATTAGATCTCAGGTTGGTATGCCATTTTGCAAACTTGGGTCATGAGAAACTAGACGTTTCATGAACTAGCAGTATTCTTTACACATCTACCT
Organism: Leptosomus discolor; assembly: GCF_034619465.1. Lineage (NCBI taxonomy): Eukaryota > Metazoa > Chordata > Aves > Leptosomiformes > Leptosomidae > Leptosomus > Leptosomus discolor. The sequence goes on along the minus strand of NC_141395.1, from coordinate 12,237,900 downwards.
CCCATCATCTATTTCTGCAATTATAATCTGGCTTTGTAAATGGAAGGAGAGATTTAAATACCCCAGGGAGATGCTTTCGCTGAACAGCTGGGCCAAGTTATAGTCTGGATGTTGTGCCTTGAATTACACAGAAGAACTGTTAACCCAAGACTGACAATGCCCTAAGCCTATACTAGTCAGGGTGGTTAGGGATATAAAAAGGATGCCGAGTTCCACCTTATCCAGTCTGGCAATCTATTTTACTGCAGGTTAGTCTTCCAGCACTATCCTGCAGCTCAATGTATGCTCCTTCTTTCCCAAGTCTTGCCCTCTCTATGGGATATCACCAGGTCATCAGCATCTTAACCTCCGTTTTGCTTACTCAGTTTGTTTGGCAACTTACAGCATTTGAAAGAGATGCCACCCCAGAAATCCCACTATCAAAAGGCTTACTGCACCAGTAAGAATCATGATTTGGGAGGAACAGTCAAAACAGAATAGAATAGACTATTTCAGTTGGAAGGGACCTACAGAGATCATCTGGACCAACTGCCTGACCAATTCAGGGCTGACCAAGAGCTGAAGCATGTTGTTAAGGGCACTGTCCAAACACCTCTTAAGCACTGACAGGCTTGGGGCACTGACCACCTCTCTAGGAAGCCTGTTCCAGTGTTTGACCACCTTCCTGGTAAAGAAATGCTTCCTAATGTCCAGTCTAAACCTCCCCTGATGAAGATTTGAACCATTCCCATGTGTCCTATCACTAGATCCCAGGGAGAATTGCTCAGCACCTCCCTCTCCATTTCCCCTCCCCCAGAAAAATCGCAATTTAGACTGCAGGGGACAGAGATGCAAAGTAGCCAGCTGAGTTCACAGCAGATCCCTTTGCAGTCAGCAGACCAAATTCCTCAGTGACAGTCTCACTGGAAGTTTTTGCAGCTGAAGAAGTGTTTGCTTTTGCCTTCAGAACTGTCTGCCTTATTAATGACTAACCCTGTTTGCAAGTTATTTACATCAGGTAATTGGTCTTTCGTCACTGCCACAGACAGCAACTCCATGGAAGGCCCAAGAGTGCATATACCTACCAAATGCATTTATAAGGCAGCTCAGCTGGCCCACTGCTAACAAATTCCCCAGCATCAGATACCAGTCTGACAGGCAGAACTGCAGAAAAGGAGATTTACATATGCTACATCAAGCCAGCTTAGCTCCACAGTGAAAATGTGCACGCTGCTGAGGCAGAATTTCACCTTCGCATGTACAGTCTCAATTTTTTGTGTTGCTGCCCAGGTAGAATTTCACTTAATTGCAGCGTACATGATGTATAGAGATACCACTTCTATTAGGAAAAAAACCTGGGCTGTGCATGAGCTGAAATGCAATGGACGCACCATAGGAACAGGCAGTGACCTAAAGCGCAAGTGTCCCCAGGGACGCCACTGATATAAGGAGTTACAGCCCCTTCAGCCCTTCCCTCCTCTGGCAAATCCACACTGGCAACAGAATAGTTACCTGTGGTAGTATTAAAATAGCTCTGCTCACTCTGTTGAGTGAGTAATCAAAAGGATACTGTGCTAAGAATGCTTTTAAGGAATACCTCAAATAAGACAAACAAGACTCAGCTTGAGAGCAAGTAAACATTTGAAGTCAGACTAATATAAAGGAAAAAAAAAAAAGAAAAAATACATCAACATTGTTTTTCTGGGTAAAAGTTGGTGTCAGAAAGGAATTCTAAAGCAAGGCTTGTTTGGCATTTAAGTTCAGAAAAGATAAGGTAGTTCTGGTATGGCGTTGTTTGTGTCTGTCATCTCTTCTTGATGATTTATATTCAAAATCTCGCAACAAAGATATTACGCTAAAAAAAACCAAGGCAGAGTCTGTACATGTGGACTGGCAGTCAAAGCTTGAGTAAAATTAAGCTGCATGGAAACACCTCCAGTAGCACACAGCTATACAAAGTTGCTGTCCTGTTCCTTTCCTCTACTGCAAAGGAATCACCTGCTCATTACGGTGCTTCAACATCTCTGTATTGCTCATTTTTTCCAGTTTGTAAAATAGAAACCTTATTCTTCTAAGAGTGAGGTATCACTGTTTGGCAAAATTAGATCTCAAGAAGTGCTAAAGCAGGTGTTGAAGTGGTATATTTGCCTCGTTAGATATAATTTCTACCCCAAATGTACATACAACCAACTCTGTTGTGCTGCTTCTGTTATGTGGACATTTTTTTTGCTTTTTAGGGCAAGAGAACTGCATCGACTTGCAGAACTCGTAAGGACAAGGCAGCACCGGCTAAATTTCAGCATGGGGACCTTGTGTTTGTTTTTTCAGCTTTGTTTTCAGTTTGGCTGGCCATACTAACCTAGGGACCCTGTGCTGCAACCCAGTTAGGTATTTGAGCAACACACTGTTTGTAAGACTAAACTGCAGAAATGCACCTTTAAGAACTCGCCATCCTTACTTGGCTCTATATACACCAGCTTATGTGTTTGAAATTTTCAGATTTCTCTTTAGTCACCTAACACAAAGACAGATACTTCCCTTAAGTAAACCGATCTCCTCTTTTCCTTACTTGGACCTTTCTTTCCTACAATCCTACTTCTCCTGCATATACTGTTGGTAAAGCAATTCTTTAATTCTCACCTTTATAGCTCTTGGTGCTGAGTATCACTTGCTTATACACTCATAACTGTCCTCCATGGTCCTCCCATTTCCCTACACTTTTGATAATGGTATTCATGAAAATATTTATACTGAGAAGATACATGCATATCACCCCGCTCTCAAACCAATCCCTTTAGTTCACTGAGTCCTTTGGTTAAAAGTCACTTTTTAATTATTATTCTCTTGAAGACCTGTGAGACCCTGCTATCTTCTGCTTTTCAGTAAGCATTGGCCATACTTCTCTGCTTATGCAAGAATTTTTTTTCTGTAAGTGAAAATTCCGTGAGATTTTTGCACCGGAACATATATATATTTGTTGGTGTATATGTTTTACATCAGCTGGTAACGCAAGGTACTCAACAGGCTTCCAAAGACTGTCAACATCTCTGCTCCCAAATCCAAGAGAAATTAATAGAAAGGAACAAAACTCACACTAACCAAAGTGCTAATTATCTTTTTTTAAAAAAAGTAAGCATAGATACATCCTTAGATTTTGTCTTACTGCCTCTACAATTTTAATTCTAGCACTGGGAAACAACTTGCTTAAAGCTGTATTTCACCTTTTGATTTGTAGTTTAAAGGCAAACATCAATATTACAGGTACTCTTCTGTTTGACTCTCACTCTGCCTAAGTATGAGGCACCAGAGATGAAAAGCTTAGATGTTACAACAGGTCCCTTCTAGCACTTTGCCATTTTACCTGTGGTGTCACGTTTTTTAAATTGTTACATAACCATTGCACAGGCTAAATTTCTCTTTGGTGGCTACTCCATCTGATGCACCATGACTGATGATACACAGGTGTCTAAAGTATGCGTTTGCTCTTTGTCATTTGTTTAGCAATATCTGTGCAACAGGAGCGTTTTTTGATAAATTCAGGTTAATCTAGTAGTCATGAAAAGGAATCTCAGTGAAGCTAGACTGGAAATCAATTCATAGAAGTAACATAAGCTGGGTGAATTCCTAACTACACAAGAAAAGCAGGAAAAAGGCCAGAAAATGAATGCAGACAGAAATGATACTTAGTGTCAGAAACCAAGTCTGTTTTCCTCCAGCAAAACATATGCTACATCCAACTCTCAGATGCTTTGGGACCAATTTGGTGGCAGAAATCTCACCCCTGAAACATTCAGGGGCAGGCTGGACAGGGCTCTGAGCAACCTGATCCAGCTAAAGATGTTCCTGCTCACTGCACCTTTAAATGTCCCTTCCAACCCAAATGATTCTATGATTTTCAGTGATTAATTCTGATTAGGGCTTCCTCCCATCCTACAGCTTGCCTACCACAAATCTATCTGCACAACAGTCACTTCTGGAGAGTTTTATAAATGGAGCTAATCCTGTGAGATAGTTTGATGGCTGACCGAGTTCCCGTTAGCTAATCCACATCAGCTGCTCTTGGAAACATTCTTTGGGGTAACATCAGGCCCATGCTTTCAGAATTACTCATGCATATATCCAGTTAACAGGTTTTACATGTATTTTGATGACTTCCACTTCTCAGCTGAAACATAGAGCATTATAGAATTTGGCAATCCAAGTTGGGACAGTTCACCCCTTGGACAATGCAGGGCCATTCCCAAGACTGTTATATATATATATATAATAAGCATCTGTTTTCTGTCATTATGGTACATAATAGCTTAATATTCTCAGCATTCGATCACAGTTGAGAAGACCATCAGATGTAGGGGTGGGGTTTATTTCTTCTTTCCTTTCTTTTTAAATTAAACATGTTTTCTGTCAGCACCTCATCTTTGTTTTTAATTTATAAGAAATATTAATGCAATTCCTGTCATTTAACTTTTCTTCCTTCTGCAAGCACTCATTCCTCATTTGCATCCAAATTTGGTTCCCCTTTTACTGAAAATGATTTATATCAAGAAGCTGTCTTTAAAGAATATTGTTTATATTGATGGCACAAATCCTATATCATTAAAAGCTTCCACACATGTTTTGCCTTTGTCCTTTTTCTTTTTTTGGTCTCTAGCTGGCATCGTGTTTCGTGTTTGGTCCTGAGGTGCTGAAAGAAGGCAATTTTAAAAAAAGAGAAGTTTAGTTTTACAAGGATTACAGGTGTTAGTGACCCATACAGAGTCCTAGACTGAGAACTCTGGGACACTCTTGAAAGCACTGGAACAGTTTATTTGATGCTTACGACACTTTACCTCTGACCTTCCAATACAGTAATAAAACCCCCTTCCCTTTCACTTAGTGCTCTGAAACAAATTCTTACATAGGCGAGTGGTTCCACCAGGCTATTAGTCTGGAATGTCTTTTGGATATTTAATATGACTAGACTTGTATAGTTTGGAAAGTCTTCTATAGTCCTTTATAGTTATATTATGCTTGAAATACAGCAAAATGCTTTCAAATAAACGGTGACTTTGAAAAGCTGTCACAAATATTTCACCACTGTAGGCAAGTAAGACATCATACTTTGTTTACCTTAGGCAGAATACGGATCTCAAAGAAACAAAGCTGTAGCCTCTCAATTAAGTCTTCAAAGAGAGGCTGCTTATTGCAGTGATAACCTTCTTTAAAAGATTAATGTCTAAGACAGGTCATTCTGAGATAGAAAGAAAAACAACCCATGACCTAAAGACAGCATGTCTCATGACTGGAAGAAAAGACTCCTACCTGAAAGCCTTTCTTCCACCTGGTTATATTCTATGGTCCCACTCACACCAGAGGGAAGAGTGACAGGAACAAAACAAACTGGTTTTCCAGAAAGCATCTCCCTTTACTGCTCTGATAAACTGCTTACAGCAGGGACTCTGACAGGCTTTCAGGTGACTCTAATCTGCTCGTCCAGTGATCAATGAATGACTACAGTAATCAGCTTGTAAGGGCTACAGGCTTCCCAACATAGACACTTGTGCTGGGGAGGCTGCACTGAAAAAAAAGTAAGTGTAAACAGAAAGTGGTGGGGGAGAAAGGGGAACAGATATGAACTCAGGAAAGTGCACTGCTGGCAGGGAGGGAGAAATGAGGTCAAGAGCCAATGAGCAGGACCAGCTGAACAGTGTTTGCTCACCCAGGGAGGCAGCATTAGGCCTCTATTCAAAACAGTGTGCAGGGCACAAGCATCAGCAAAATGGGTGGCTGCAGAGCATTAGAGCCCACAAAAGTCACCCGGCTGCAAGCCTGTACTGCTGCTATCACTACCCACGCTCCATGCCCTCCCTCTTGAAATCAATCAGTGATGATGCTGCTGCCTGGTGGGAGGAGGCTGGAGAACACTCAAGGAGCCCACAGTGGGTCAGATACTTTGTTTTGTCCCCTACTGCAGAACTGCAAGGGAAAAGGACATTCTCCCAGGAGTCAGCCCTCAGGTAACAAGCAATCCAGCTTGGTACCGTACCTAGAGACAGCTGGTAAAAGCTGCGCCTCTTACACACAGAATCTGTTTGCAAAAGAACAAAAGCTTGCTACACACAATATTAATTTGGTTTGGCACAACAGTAGATTGAGACTATCATATGCCCCATCCCTAGTCCCTCTCTCCCTCCAGACTGTAATCTTGTACAGTACACCCAGGTGTTGCTGTGAACATCAGGTGGTTAAATATCCCTTTGACACAGCTTTTCTATGGGTGGATCTGACCTATAATTTCTTGTCAGTGATTATTTAACTGACAAAGACAATGACATATCAGAAGGATTATCTCAGGTATGAGGCAGACCTGAAGAACAGTTACTAGGCCTGGGAGCTGGCCCCACCTTCCAACTGTGCCAGTTATTACCACTAGTTGTCCTGCCTATATACTCTGATGGTCATAGCTAGAGGAAAGCACTAACACTGATGCACTACACAGGGACATCCAAAGTCAATTAACTTCTCCTCACCTCAGTTTCCTGTTCATAAAAAACTGATGCAAATGTTCAGCCACCCTGGTAAAGAGCTGATTAATATTAATATTCAACTTCAGTATCTACAATCACCATCAGTATATATATCACTGTATACTTCAGGTGACCTGAATGTACCCTCTATATCCCTGTTAAGAAGTTTTTCTGTTTTGGTTTTGTGTTTTTGTTTGTTTTTTTTTTTTCCAAAATGGGATGTCTGGTGTATTTAAAAAAAAAAAAGGCTTGCATACTTATTTTCATATCACAAAACAATATGGAAACTGTAATATTAAATGTGAACATGAACCCAATTGCTTAGCTTGCACATACGATAACAGAAACAACTCAGTCATGCACATGCTTAAAAACTAAAAAAAAAATTGTAAATCGGCCCCAAAGCCTCCCAAATTCTGATCTTCCTGTGTATAGAAAATTATGTATAAGTTTAAAGGAAAACAATTCTAACATTTGCAGAGCAGCAATGCTACCACTTCAGGAACATCTATCATTGACTGTTTGAGTAACCCGAACCATGTTTCTCATCTCTCAGGTTTTCTTGCATTAGACTAATTAATCTAGCAACCCATCCGATGTACCCCGCTCACTGGAGAGTTCAGTTAGGAAAAGTTCTCATGGTGAAGACATTTGTTAGGCTGGTTTTTCAAGGAAGCGCTGCTCATTTTCTGTAGTACCTCTGTACCTGTATTTCAGCTGGAAGAAACTACTGTCAGGATTCAATTTAGTCTACTTAGTCTTTTACAAGGCCAAAATTAGCTTCACCTTGATTAACTTAGTTTCTCCACAGACTACCTAATGGATCTATCCCAATTTACTCAGCCTTCAGATCACTTAAGTAGTCTGAAGATGTTATTTTCTTGTCTTAAATAAGCAGAAGACTGATTAGTTCGAATTTTTTAAGATCATTGCATTTCTTATGCCCCACCCTTATGAAGTGCGGGACTTTCTTGACACTGCCAAAAGCCTCCTAGAAACAGCTAAGAACCTTCAGCATTTTACATACAAAACCAAGGACGGACTGAGGTTGCTCAGTGCTAGGCAGAATTTATCCTGCTTAATAATACGGAAGCAAAAGACAACCATAAATGAATCTGAGACTGATGACTTAGAAGGAATGCTATGCCACAATAGCAGCTGTTTACCCAGGGCCCGATGCAAAGCATACTGAAAGTACTGGAAAAATCCCCACCTTGTGTTTAACAGGACTTGGAGCAGTAGCCTTTTATGGGGCAAAGGGCCTTTAAAATGTTGCTTATAAATACATAAAGGGCTAGTGTCAGGAGGATGGAGCCGGGCTCTTCTTGGTGATGGCCAATGACAGGACAAGGGGCAACGGGTGCAAGCTGGAGCATAGGAGGTTTCAAATTAACATAAGGAAAAACTTTTTTCACTGTGAGGGTGACAGAGCACTGGAACAGGCTGCCCAGAGAGGTTGTGGAGTCTCCTCTGGAGACATTCAAAGCCCACCTGGACGCGTTCCTGTGTGATCTACTCTAGGTGGTCCTGCTCTGGCAGCAGGGGTTGGACTAGGTGATCTTTTGAGGTTCCTTCCAACCCCCAACATTCTGTGATTCTGTGATTCCTACAATAATCCAACACAGGAAATTTCCTTTGAAAAAAAACATAGCAACAGATCTTCTGAAGGACAAAGAATGCACAAAGGATGATCAGAAAACATAATATGTATTAGGTCAACGGCTGGACTTGACTGTAGAGGTCTATTCCAACCTAATGACTCTATGTGGCCAGATAACACCTATAACCTACTAGCAGGTTTAAGATTCATCTTGTAATACAACTCAGACATGAGGCTTATGTTCTGGTTGTTTGTGGGGTTTTTTTTGCTTTGACCAGTTTGTCACTCACTATCATTGCTGCCAGTATGGGACTTTTCTGAGTTCTGTGAGCTTAATTTAATTTAGAAGGTGGAGCTTTTTGCCTTTGAAAAACAAAATTGAGTTTTACTGTTAAGACAGGCAATTCACTCCAGGTGAAGTTTCTCCAAGGATCACAGCAGATATTTCCCCTCCATGCAACTCTTGCTGCATTAGAATAGCAAAGCCAAAAATGGCAATATGAAGTGAAACACAGACCCAGGCAGACTCAGAGATGTGTCCAAGAACCACAGTAGCAAGTTAAGGAAAAGCCGAATTCTGACACTGGTCCGATACTGATGACATGCCAAGAACATCCATTCCTTCTTAGATTAAATACAAACTAGTTTTCACATATAAAAGGAAAGTATTTTTCTAGCAATGAATGAACAACCTGAGCACTGCATGAAACCTGAAAACCTTAAATCATCTCGGAGACAAAAGGAACCAGACAGAGAAGGGTTACAATTCAGAAAGTTTTTACAGACTATTCCAAAAATCAATGTCTGGTCAGGAGAACGATTTTTAAAGTTTTCTCTCTTTCTGCATGTACACTGATTTCCTGCTGTAATCGGGCTGTAAAAGTTGAGCATTTAGAGAAGCCTTAGCAGCAGCATTCAGAGTCTCAGAGAACTCTAATGCCCGTAAGCATTTGCTAGAGGGTCTGATGGAAAAAATGCATGTTCTTAATTCTGCTCTTGTTCTTCCCCCCACACTCCATGAATCCCAGAAAATAGAACGGGATGCAAAAGAAAGGAACTAACTCCCCATAATAGGGGCAATGCAGCTTTCTAGCTCCCGACTAGCTAAACTACAGGAGAAATCTAACTCAGTGCAACAGCGACTAGGTAGCCTGAAATAGCCCAGCAGAGTAGTCAAGCCCAGGGAAAAGCTAGGTCACTGTGGCTCCCACGTTAGCATTGTATCAAACTCAGGAACGGTTAGTAAGACAGGGGCTGTCTTTTTGGTTTCTGTGTCCCAGTGAAGAATGAGCAGGTCCCATCTCAAAGACAGCTCCCTTGAGGTGGAGTGCTCTTCAGTGGCCCTTGGCTAATACAGATGAAATGCTCCAAAGAAATTATAAATGACAGCTTTGAGAAGAGATTAGTTTCAGGCTTATTTTAAATCAATGTTTTCCTACTTTGCGCCTTTTATTGGGGGGAGGGGGAAGGCGGGGCGGGGGCCGACTGCATTTCCAGTTTGGTAATCAAGAAATTAACTCATAGGTTTCCCAGAATTACTTTGTTTTCATTTTAAGCTTGTCTAGGCTTTTAAGTGGATTTGTACAGACAGAATAGGGGCAGGCATACCACTGAAGTGCTGTAGACAAACACCACAGAACACTGGCAAACGAAGACAAATCTTGGGATCCCAGGGATCAGGGTACATTTCCCACCAAGCTGCATGTACAGATTCAGGCCAGGTATTATCTGGTCATAGACAAAAGGAATAGTTCCCTTGGCAGCTGTCACGCAGCAGTCTGTTGGACAGGCAGTACCAATCTTCTATAAATCTGGGGAAAAAATCATCTGCAGATGACAAATACCAAATACAGGCTTGAATGTAGAGGGAGGGGAAGTCTGAGGAGGGGGATTGTAGAGGGAGGGGGCTGATCATCTTCAGGCCACAAAATGAAACACCTGTATAAACTGATGCCCGGTGAGATCATAAGAATAAAGACCGTAATACCGATTGATAATACCTCACTGTTCAATTTATCCATGGGATTCTGTCATCTCTTGTCTTCATTGCGATCTCTGATCTTTTAGGCTATGTTTGTTCAAATTCTGGTGCAGAATTACGGCTTTCACAGACAAATAATCTATGTTAAATCAGCACTAAGGGTATCAAATTATTCATATTTGCAAACAGGATGCTCTCGGATTTCAGAGACAACAGATCACCTCCACTGCTTACTAAAGCGTTCTTCTGGTACTTTCACTACCAAAATTCTGCTTATTTAGAGATGTACTGGTCCCAATTAGCCGATACATACCTCTTCAGAATTATCTCTGATAAATCCTGGTAGCAGAACAAGAATATTGGCATTTGCTATCATAATTGACATCCTTGGCACTCGTCTCTCTGCTCTGCCTTTCAAGAGAAAGGAGTAGCATCTGCCTCCTCACCATAACACTGTCTGCCTGGTGGGTGATACTGGTGATACTGCACTTAGTTTTCTTTCAGCAGCAACAGTCCTTTCCTACACTGGTACACCTCTTCCAAAACTCAGCCTCGCTGCTCTGTACCACACTAAAGCCTTCCTGGTAAGGTTAGAGCATTAATAATATTTTACGAAACATGCATATTACTTTACATTTCACAGTCCTTAAGCACTTAAGTTGCACACACCTTCAAGGGGGAGAACATGTATCCAGCTGACAACAGCCTGGGAAAAACATGGAATCCACTTACAACCACGTCCGTCAAGGACCCAGTTTTTTTTTTTTAAAAAAAAGATTATAGCTGGTTTCATTGCAGTAATTACAGCATGCTGAGATATTCACCTTTGACTGTGACCTGAGCACTGCAAGATGCCTGTCCTGTGTTGTTTTCAGCCAGACAGGTATAAATGCCATCATCTTCTGGTAGGGCATCTTGGACAGTCAATTTTGCAACTCCATCTTCAAAAGTTGAATGGGCATACTGAATTGGCTGCTCTGCAGACAGAAAGGAAGAGAATTGTCTTAACATCAGCCACAAGTTTCAAAAGCACTTCTTGTTTTCAGTGAATTCTGGATGCCTAACACCAGCCGGTATATTAAATTGCAGAGCCAAATCCCACTCTCTGGTGCACAGCCACTGCTCTCTAGTGACTAAAAACCAGCTGCATCCCAAGCACAAAGCAGAACATGGTTGTCAGACAAATGCTGCCCTTAGGTTCACTGGGTGCTACCTTGAGTAGCAGCAAAAGGAGAAAGGTTTATCTTTGTACTTTGAATAGATTCTCTTTCAGGTGGATAAGAAAAGAAAAGCCTTGCATGTTTGCTTCAGACGCTGTCTCCATCTTGTGCTTTGCCTGAAACCAGGTATTAGCATTATTGTCTAGACGTGCAAAATCTGTTGGGCATGGAGAAGCACTTGAAGTCACCCATCAAGTACTTAGTAGTGGAAGACATTCCAAGAGAGACAGCAAAATCCACGATGGAGCCAAGAGGCCAATTTACACAAGCAGTCGAACTACTCTACAGTATGTATAGTCGTAATCAACAGGTAGAGTCTGATCTGTGGTGATGTGATTATTAAAGAAGTTAATTTTAAGAAACTGGTTCCTTGAATTAGTTCGGAACATACTTAAACGTCAGTTAAAGTTGCTTTGCTACTGTTTCAGGAACTGTCATCAATCTCAGCCTTACTTTCTGAAATGCTTCTGCAATCTGTTTTCCTAATATTAAATAGTTTCCACTACTGACTCATCATTGGTTGCTTTCCCAGTGTATGCAATGCTTAAGAGGGCCTGATATCTGTGCATAAACATGATACTGGAAAAAGAAATTAGGGTCATCCAGGAGAAGAGGGTGAAACTGCAGAGAAATTGTGCAGGATCGAATCAGACATCTGTCACTTGGGAAATCACAGTCAAAAGGAAAGATCAAAATCTGTTTAGTTGACAAAATAATTTTAAAAGATTATGAAAAAGCTCTGGGGCTTCTAAGAACCAGCCCTGCACTATGAGCAGGATAAATTAAATGATGGGACAGATTTTTCTCACATCTCTGATTTTCAACAACAGCAAACTCAGAAGGCAGTCACTATCTAAGCACTACCTGTGTGCATACGAAGTTTCATTCTGAAATACAAACATGTGCCAAAATCTGCATGATCTAATACTTTCATATATTATAAAATGTGGTGGATGATTTTGTTCCTTTACTTATAAGTTATCTCTTTGTTAAGTTAGCAAGTTCTCTACCACATGAAATACTGGGGTGAATATTTAATCAACTGCCCAGAAGACTCCAATTTTAGAATAAACTCTCTCCACCTTCTTCAGGTCATGTATTCTTATTACTGGTTCCTTTGAGCTCTCTTTCACTCAGTTACACACAGACTGTTGTAACTATTAGGTCCAATCACATATTGTTTGCATGTGGGAATAACATTACATTTGAATATGTACCTATAGAGCTAAAGCCCAAGCAGACAAAGCTTTCTGTAAGAGGACATGGGGTGCTGGATGGCCTTCCTGGTCTGACTGTAACCTGGCAGAGATCCTGTCTGGGATTCTGACATTGAAACTATTAATGGTGCCTAATGATGCTACGATGATAACCGTATCAGAAATACACTCAGGATAAAAGCCACATAATCAAAACCAGAACAATACTCTTATTTCTGTTGTAAATAAAGAAATGAACAGGGTAAGTTTTCTACATGGAAAAAGAAAATGTGGTCTCCTTCGCCTTGTCCTCAAATTTTGTGAGGGCGTATCCTTTTTCACTCCAGCTACCAGCAAAACTGTGACTATTTTTTGGCACTATTCACAGAACAGTGAATTAACGTACAGAATAGCCTTTTCATCAGACCCCTGAAAACAAACACAAGTATATCAGCCTGAGGAATAACCTGCAGCAAGATTCTAAGTTATGTCCATTGTACTTATATTTTGATCTAATAAAAACAACTCTCCCAGTAGTGAAATGTTCCCTTCTCCAGAGCCAGAACAGTCAAACCTCCGTGACAGTTTGGCAGCAGGAACAATAACAAAAAAATACCTTTTTGCTGGCATGTTATGCCAGAAGAAAGGAAATTTTCCCCTGGCCCATTTATTAAAAGCTTTCTGGACAGATCAGAAAGCTATCCTAAAACCAAACACTACTCAGAGCATTGTTATGCTAAAGTCATGGTCACACTGTTTTTAAATTCAGCAGAAAGAGGTTCAATTCAACCCAGGGGGAAAAAAAAACAACATGGAAAGCAATATGAAAAGAGAGATATTTAAAACACAGTCATCTAGGTCTTATTCCTGCAATTTGGAGTTACGTACTGAAGTATTGTCATAGAGAGCACATGTAAAAAGTCATTTATAAGGCTTTGGTGAGGCCAGAACTAAAACACAAGTTTACTTTCAGGGAATTTGCCAGTAAATCAGCAAAAAATCAGAAAGAAACCTAAAAGAAAGGGCAGAGTAAGAGCAACAGGACAAAAGAACTGTCTTGAAAAAGTTGGAAAAAAGCTTTGAATCATAAAAAGTATAAGAAAAAACCTGAAGATGGTAGAGCTGCAGAGAAGAGTAAGGGCTTGAATAAAATCCATAATTCTGTCAGGTAGCTCTTATTTGTGCAATCTCAATGAATATGGAAAAACTACTTATCCCCAGAGATGCCAAGAATTAATTATATGCAATGCACGGCACATATCATCTATTCTTTGTCTTGGTTGACCACAAAGAGGAGAAGTCAATCTATATAATGGCTTGGAAAATATTTTCAATGGGTATGTAGTCACAGCTGGTAAAAATGCTCAGTATCTGAATTAGTACTGTATTTAACATTGTACAAGGAGTTATTGCAAGTCTCAGTTCTCAGGTGGTGTGAAATCCTCGGAGATCATGGTCAGGCAGACCAGACAGTATACAGGCTGTTCAGTATCAAGGGCTGGCCAGATTAGGAGTGAGATTGTTCTGCTTTTTTCCTATTTTTTATTTGATTCTCAAAGCAGCCTTCTGTTCATAGAATCACAGAATTGTTTAGGTTGGAAAAGACCTTTAAGATCATTGAGTCCAACTGTTAACCTAGCACTGCCAAGTCCACCACTAAACCATGTCCCCAAGCACCACATCTACATATCTTTTAAGTACCTCAAAGGCTGAGGACTTCATCACTTCCCTAGGCAGCCTGTTCCAGTGCTTGATAACCCTTTCAGTGAAGAAAATTTTCCTAATGTCCAATCTAAATCCCCCCTGGCAGCAGTTGAGGCAGTTTCCTCTCATCCTGTCATGTATTATTTGGGAGAAAAGACCAACACTTATCTCAATACAAGCTCCTTTCAGGTAGTTGTAGAGAGCAATCTCCTTTTCTCCAGGAGAAATCATGGTTTTGTTATGATTTGATTACTTGGTCTTTACATTCATTATTTCACTGAGATACATGCATTTTCTCACCGTTCCTTTCAAAAATTCATTCTAGTTTGTTATCGCTGTCATGCTTGGAAGACTATTTGCATTTGATATTTTAGTGCGAACTGTACACATCCTGTGCCCTGTGATTTTTATTTCTACAGAGTTCTGCAAAAGTGCTATAGTTTGAAGAGCAGTGTGATTGCTCTCAGAAGATTGCGTTTTTCTCTGCCGCAGCCTATCGGTTGTGAAGGTAAAAAGCTTTATATTCCAAGCATGGAGAGTAGATTGTAACACACCTTTTTTAAAAACAAAATTTATCTGCCTGCCTCAAATTGTTTACTGTGAATATATGGTTTTCTTCATAAGGCCAGTCGATGAAAGGCTCCATCACATCATTTTCCCAAAAGCATTGTTACGTCTGCTTGGAGTAATACTTCAGAACCAGAAACACAACTTTCTCCTTTATTTGCTAATGGATATAACTATGAGAAGTTTGCAGTAAGTTTGTAGTATCTAGCTAGCTGGTCTAGCTGGTAGACAGGAAGGAAATGTTTGCATTCAAATGGATAACACAATAGCCATTTTGATCCTTAGGTAAAATAATGACCTAGGAGTGTACATGGAATTATCAGCATTAAACAACTGTTTATAATCCATTCCAGTTTGTATCAAAACAGTATATAAACAGTTATATATCACAATCAGATGCAAGACAGAAAAATACTAAATTATAGTGGCATGTTTTAGGTGTCTGGAATTAAATTAATGTGCTTAAGTCTTTAGATAAAAAATTAGGGACATCATACATTACTATTATTATGATAGTTTCTTGTGCTTCTGTAACTCTGGCTCATCACTGCCTTTTGATTTAAGAGCAGAGTTAATGCACTGGCTTCCACTTACAGAACCCTAATGGTCTGAAATCCAGCTATCTGGAAAAAACCCACCTGCTTCTGTCTCCTTGTGATATTGATCCAATTGCGGTTAGAAGCTTGGATGGTTATACCTGAACAGGGGCAGACTCGTCTGAGATTAGTGAGAAGAAAGGTCAATGCAGAACAAACATAGTGAAAAGGGGGGGTGGACACACAGTGCCTACTAGAGGCCTACAGAAACATGTTGCTTACTGATCTCTCATTTTTCAGGAGACACTGTTTTTCTGGTTAGCAAATCAGAGGACGGTTATATCAATAGAGACGCTGTATCTATGCCTGGTGAACTGTAACACAGAAAGTCATTTGAGGCAGGAAGATGCTCTGTATGTGGAAGACAACTGGGTATATCTACATAACTCAATGACTATGGGAACTCTTTGTGAGCAGGGGATACCCTTGGAACTTGAAGATGAAATGACTGACCCTATGGTTAAGAGTTGCTCCTCCTGTGCTGCAAGACAACTCTTGCATAGCAAGACAGTGATTCTACTCACGTGGGCAAAGGAGGAACTACAGAGTAGCCTTCAGACAGAGAAACAAATTATTTCCAATAGGGGAGTGTCAGAGCCTTTACTCACGTTTCATGTTGTAAATAAAGCAGTGGCCTTTCCATTCTAGACAGGGAGCTATTGGGAAGGGGAACAGACCAGGCTGTGGGAACATACCTGTCTCAAGGTCAGGGTTCATTTTCCCTGCCACCTTTTTCAGTTATGCCATTTACTCTGAATAGCTAAAGAAAAACAGAGATCATGTACAAATAATTAATTTTAAAACAATCCTGGAGGAAACATCTGTATGGCACAGTATGCTATTCTTTGTCTTTAAATCACACACACACACATGTGCACAAAGATAGATAGCTCAGGAGAGTCCGCAAAAAAAATCAATTGCAATTCAGGAGTAACAGAGGTGATCAAGGGTTAAGCTATCTAGTATTTAATAGATATGGCTGTAAATGGAAAGAGCCCTTAGCCAAAGCATGTACTCCCTGGATCTCTGAAATAATTTGCAATCTAAGCAAAATGCTGATGTTTGGACCCAACTGCAGTATTAAGAGGGGACTGTTAAGAAGACTTGCATGTGCAGTTGTGTAATCAGGGCAGGGTATTCACCTCTGTAATCAGAGACGATACAACCTGATGAAAGAAAAAAATAATTTACTTATCCTTTTTTTAAGTCAGCTTGGGGCAAGCGTTAGAATCTCAAGGAACATATTTCTAGTAGAGAAGCAACCAGAAAAGCTGTGATTTTAAGATCTTGGGGACATAGCTCCTAATATCAATAACAACCTGCCCAGATGATGGAAGAGTGGAATCAGGCACAGGTTTCCTTCCTGCCGTCAAGAGTGATATATTGCACTTGTTTTGCTTAGAACTTATTACCCCTGCAACCCGTTACTCTCGGAGCAGAGGCTAGTGCCAGAGGAGTGGGGGGTAGCACAAGATTCAGCACACAGTAGCAACACAGGCTTTGCTGCGGCGTGGTGAACAGCCGTGTCTGACAAAGCCCAGGAAACCCATCTGCGAACAATCTTGTCACCAGAGTCCCCTGCTGGACATACTGGAGAACTGCATAAGACAGAAAAGAAAACCACCCTTCGTGCGTATTATGTGCACATAAACTGATTTTCTTCAAATATTCTAGTGGATTCTATGACAGTGATTTAGAGTGCTTTGTGCAGAATTCACAGCCTTGCTATGAACTGGTCAGACGGGCATTTGAGACTGGGGGTGTAGGTGCGTGCATGCACGTATTGCAGACCAGGGGATTCCTTACCATTGAGAAGCCATGTGATCTGAGGCACAGGTACGCCTCCTACACAGCACTGCAGCACAAAGTCTTGCCCTTCACTCACAGTGCATCCTTTCAAGACACTGGAAAAGCATGGAGCAACCTCTTGAACTTTAGGCCCTTTAAAACCAAAACGAAAACAGTTCCTTTAACCCAAATCGACAAATTATCTTTACCACTTAGTGACTTTTTCTAGGTACGCTTAGGTGATACGGCTGGGCTAACAGATTCATCCTATGTAAACAAGCAGAAAAAAAAAAAAAAGAGAGAGAGAGACTCATAACTATGATTAAATGTTTTATTGGGAAGCATAAATCATTTTGAGCAATGGACTGGTATAAAGAAGGGGTTCTTCTATAATCTACAAGGCAGGCGTTGCCAGCCCTCAAGCTGTATTTCAGGCAGTGGTTTTCTATGCCAGAATCCACCATCTGCAGCCAATCTCTAGAAGTGTATGCAACACAGTACCAGGCAGCTCAGCACAAAGAACAGGAAGGATAATCCTTCTCTCCTCTTGTCTGTCTTTTCCTAGTCCCTCTCCCAAATTTCCCCTGGCTGGCAGTGAGTTTACAGGTCTTTCATGAGACAGAAAGAGAGTATCTTGGGTATCCTGGTTTAACCTCAGGCACAGCAAATAGAGAAATGTTGCATAAACATGATCATAGCTCCAGGACAAAACCTAAAACCAGGTGAAAAGATTAGAATTGAGGACAGGATTTGCTAAGAGGCCAACAAATCTTTCAACCAGGCTAGTAAGACAGTGCCTTCAAGCTCAAAATAATTTGTCACTGGGAGGTGAACTTGAATGTAGCAGAATGCAATTCTCATTCCTTCACTTTTCTTATTCGCTTTACTGAACAGGATTGGTTTGTGCTCACAAAACATTTCAGATGTGCAGTGTCCTGCAGGAATGCCAAGCAACTCCAAAAGAACTGAATGCAGAACAACAAGATAAAATCTTTGGCAACCTGTATTAAATACAAGCATTAACAGAAAACCTCAGTGGAGAACAGGCTTCCCTGTGTTCAAAACATTCAATGAGATGGTTTTAGTTACACAAACAACAAAAACAAAAGGTCTGAAGGGAAACTGATGCAGAAAGTGGCTTGCCAGCTATCCCATACCACATTATTCACAGAGCTAGGAATCAGAATTAACCTGCACTGAGAAGTCATAATAGAAATTTTGTAGTGACCACTCTCTGACAGCTTAGAAAAGCCCAGCCACAGTTTTCAAAGTACAGATGGGCTCACAAGAACTTACTTCTGACAGTTAACAACCAGCTCGTGGAAGTTTGGCCTTTGGGGCTGAAAGCTGCACAGCTATAAGATCCACTGTCCCCCAAACAGGCTTTCTTTAACCATAGGCAATGAATTCCATCTTCTTCATAGATTTGTACATCCTCTCCAGCTTTAATAGGTTCACCTTCTTTGAACCACTCCACATCTGGTTTTGGTTTCCCTGAAACTAGATAATCAGGTATTTGAATTTTTATGAACAGGTATTCCCCTTAGCGTAATTCCATTATTTGCTTTAGTGTAAATTAGGTATAATTTACACATACATAATTATATAAAACTTAACAAACAAGTAACACACAAAACTATCTTCAAAAAGATGGTTTGGTATTTCTGATCTTCCAAAACCTCTTGGCCAGTCCATCTTTTGAAATAACAAATATTTGGTAACTTGAAAATCCGCAAGCACTTCTGTCTGAAAATTGTTCCTCTAAAAGTTACAGATAAAAATGGATGTGATGAGATATTAGAGGGAAAAGAAATAAATTTCTCCCCATTCCTTCCTACTCTGCTAAATTGGTTTCTCTGGGCACCTAGCAGTACTCTACAATCCACAGTACCTACCACTGAGGTTGTTTATTCTGGGACTGTTCAGCTTGGAGAAGAGAAGGCTCAAGGGGGGATCTCATCAATGTATACAAATATCTGCAAGGAGGGTGTAAAGATGATGGAGCCAGGCTCTTTTCAGTGGTGTCCAGTGATAGGACCATAGGCAATGACCACAAGCTGAAACATAGGAGGTTCTGTCTGAACATAAACACTTCTTTACTGTGAGGATTACTGAGCACTGGCACAGGTTGCCCAGAAAGGTTGTGGAGTCTCCCTCCCTGGAGATATTGAAAAGCCACCTTGACACAGTCCTGGACAACTTGCTTTAGGTGATTCTGCATGAGCAGGGGTGTTGAACCAGATAACTTCTAGAGGTCCCTTCCAACCTCAAACATTCTGTGATTCTGGCTATTTTTTTCTAGACTAGGGTCCAGGTGTAGGCAAGGCAGGCAGCTTCCTAGGACAGTAAACTTTCAGGGAGCAGAAGCAAAACAGCTGTGGCTTCACTGCCCACTTTACCTGTGTCAGAGCCCTAGAAACACAATTTGGCTCCTAGTAGTGTTGAGGGAGGTCTGGGCTTCATGGGGCAGTTGCTATGACGAGCAAAGAGAAGAGGCTAGGAAAAAATGCCACAAAAGGTCACCCACAGCATCATTCACTTCTTTTCAGCAAACAAGGCCCTCTGAGGCTTCCACTTTGCTGATGTTGCTCCTCAGCTCTAATCATTTCATTATAGCAAGAGTGCTCAGCCCCAGAGAAAGGCACAAACAGTACAAGGTGGTGGCAATATCTGCAATGAAGGCATATGATACATCGCAGGAAACCCTTCTGAACAGAGAAATTACAAGGATAGGGGAGTGAATTATCAAGGAGAGGAACCCTTCGCTAGAAGCTGGATCCCACTAGAAACATGAGAACAAGGAATTCCTTCTCTTTGGGGAAAAAAAGAAAAAAAGCAGCCCCTAAATCCAGCTCCAAATTCTCCAAATCCATAAAAAATATGGAAGGGGGAGGTTACCATTACACCCACAAATTGGCCAAAAAATGGAATGCCCATTGCATGCAGTGGAAAGCAGGAAGTGTCCTTTTTCTATGATTTTTTTTTTTTCCACTAGAAACTAGAAGTTATTCAGAAAAGATTCTCTTCCCACTGCCTCCAGCAAAGAAAGAGAACATTGGAATCCATAGAAAATTAGTGACAAACAGTGGAGGTGGCAGAACCTCCAAAAGCTGGGGGGGGGGGGCCGGCAGAAATTCAAGGCCTGAAGTGTCAAAGAACCTGGGTGCTTGGTAGTAACCGTACAGACCCAGAAGCATGCTGACCTGACAGCCGGGCAGGTAGAAGCCTCCTTAAGGGTGTGATAGCATTTCCATTGTCCATTGCAACCAGGAAGCAGACTCTGGTCACCCTTTGCAGAGAGGATCCTCAGGAAAGTGTTTCTCGGGTTACTTATTAAAGCGCACTAGGGACATTCCATTGTAACTTCCCCACAGACACCTTGACTTTGCACATAAGGGTTTGTGCTTTGGGTCCAAAGCCAAACGAAAAGGCACTCACTAGCTTCAGTAAGAACTGAATGACCTCTTCAGTTTCTGTACAATAGGGACTATTTTTCCCTGCCAAACAGGATCATGAGTTAAACCTTGCGATGTTTCTGAGATGCTCTGATGGAAAGCATTCCAAGTTCTCAGCACTACTATACCTGAAAAACAAACTATTTGAAAGGTGCCAGGATCTTTGGAATATTTGCTCCCTTCCTCACTCTCTGGCCTTGTGAAATAAATTGTATTCTTTACTCATGGGGCAAGAACTATCAAGAAATGAAATAAATTACCATGGTTTTGTTGTGAATTTTTTTTTCCTCCAGAGACATAAAAAACAATTTCTCTCTCACTTGTGGGAACACTTTAAAGTGCAAATGTTATTTTAAAAAAATAGCAGAAAAATTCTTCCAAATTATTTTCTACTAAAACTGTAATTAAAGAAAAAAAGCATTCCAAATCTACTCCCTGGATTCAGCAAAATGCAGCTCTCCTTGCTCTTCTGAGAGGTTAAAACCCGGTCAAATTCTGCAGAGCAAAATCTAAACCTCCCTGTTAGTTCTAACTTTATCATTTCAGCTGTTAGGAAGCGCTCAGATCAGCACTGGGTTGACCAAATATGAGGGGTAAAAGTAGATGCTGCAAGGTAAATGCAGTGACCGATTGTAGTTTCTTATCTGATAATTTTTTTGGCTCAAGAGCAATATAAATAATTACAGTTCTGGAAAGCGTACCATCCATTTTCTCTCTTGCACCCTCATATAAGAGGCCCTAAAACTACCTCCAAGAAAGGGTGGCATTGATTACATCTGGTGAAACCCAAGATGAGAGAAGGGATGGACGTTACGGTATGGAATGATTTGAAAATGTCAGTGAGAAGAGTATTGTGGAAACAGCATGAGATTCTGCATCTATTTCCCACATGCTTTAGGAGGAGGACAACTTGCAATGAACTTCCCACTTCTGCACACAGAATGGGAACCTAACTAACCCCAGGGCTCTGGTAACTTTCATCCCTTTACCTTTGCTCTTGAATTTAATCTCTTGGCCTTCTGATGCTTCCAGGCTCTGTGGACGGCTCTCAAACTGAGGAGGAATTCCCAGAGGCTCCCTCTTCTCCTCCAATACAGTCTTCGGGGTTCGAGATTTGTTTTCTGCTTCTCTACTCCTCGGACTGACTTGCCCTGTCAGAGAGGGGGTTTGCTGAGCTGACATCAGGGGCTGCACAGCCCTTTTCCTGTCTTCACCCTGTCTGATGAAAGTGGTCTGGGGCTCTGCCTTTGGTTCTGGTTGCAGTTTGACAGCTTGTAGTGTGATGGTGCTTGAAGTTTTCTGCAGGATCTGAGAACCCTTTTTTCCTTCTTTAGGTTCTTGAGGAGACACTGCATTGGCTTCTTGGTGCTGTCCCTGCTTACTGTCTTTGGCTTCTCTGGCGATGTAAAAGGTCTCTTTCTTTGCTGACACCCTGTCTTTGGTTTCAATCATGAGTTCAGTGCTGCTGGATTTCAGCTCTTTAGCAACCCCATTGCTAGTTGCCTGTTTGAATTCTGAATTTTCAACAGCTTTAACAGCAAGTGTTGTTGGTTTAGATGGCATGCTGAAGGAAAATGATAAGTTTACAGATATATGATTATTATTATCAGCAATGATATAAATGTACAAGCCCTTAGCAAGAAGGTGAACTGAACAGCCTTTAGTTTCCTTCACAGAGATCAAGAACATGGATGAAAGATGTGAAGTGAAAAGCTTCATAAAATGTTATCAGTGCTCAGATAATGTCTCAACTAAGGAGTTTCTGGATACAAATCCACTGCTCGGGTTTTAACATGTTTTGTGAGTCAGACACCAACCTTGCATACACTGCTTTAGACAGAGAGCAATTATCCGAGACCTTGGAATGACCGTGATGTAACTCTACTTCATGCTTTAATAAATTAAGGCCACTTATAATTATAGCTCAAAATGTCACATAAAATAGATCCCTAAAGGGAAATGAAAATGTAAATTGTGCCGTGAATTTACTATTTCTAATTATGGTATCTTGTAATTTAGGTGATTTCAAAAGAGGACTCGTCAGGAAACTTGACTAAAGTCTAGGGGAGGGAAAGGGGGTGTTGTCCAGAAAAAGAAAATCAATGGACTGGACGTAACAATATCAGCTATAGTTTTATTAGGAAGAGTTTCCCAGAATTATGATGGATCTGCTGCTCAGTACACTTTGGGGGCACAAGAGTAGCTGACTAATTGAGGACTTAAGTCTGAGTTTCCTCCATTGAAGTTGACTGCCCTGGACACCAAGCTATTGCCTGTACAGCACTCTGTCTGTCTGGGTCTCACATTTCAAAAGTATTATTCCAAGGCAGAATGTATTTGAAATAAAGGAAGCAAACTCCTAGCACAGCTCTGGTTTGCTATACTTAGTGCCATCGACTTATTCTCTCACAGAGATTCAGGATATTTATTGTGGTACTTTCTTCAGCCAAAGTTAAATGTACTAGAGACATGTCTACAAGTTTTGCGGTTAAAACTGTAAGATTTTTAAATTTTACAAAATATCTCTTTTTTTTATGAATAAGCAATGGAGGAGGCAAAACTACTCTGCAGAACCCAGCACATGGGAAGTTCTGGCTGTAGAGCTGCACCATTTGATTTACACTAAAACTCATTTAAAAGTATGTTCCTAAAAATCACACAGACCTGAAAAACAGGGTAGCACAGCATTTTCAGATCCACTTTGCAGTGGACATGGAATTAGGACAATGTGCATGCCATGAAATCCCCCTGAAGACTATAAAGCAACTAGCTTTCATCAGGGTGTTTTACACAGCTTAGAGCATTTCATTCCTGCATTTTCTGTTCACGAAGAGAAGCCATTTTACAAAATTATTTAAAAAAAAATATAGTAATTTAACTTTAAAAATCTTGATAAAGCCCTAAAATACGATTTTTTGTTGTTGTTTCTCGTTACTTTGCCCATACTTTTGTATGTATTTTCAGAAAACAGAAAAGACCATGGCCATACCACAGTTTGCTTATGACAGGAAAGAACAACAAGCTCAGTACTGACAAGCTGCATTCAGGTTTTTAACTCCAAAAAGGAAGTTTGAGCAATTGGTACAGAGTATAATTTCTCCTCGTATAGTTTTTGTTCAGATTATATAACTGTTTGGCTACACGGGAACAGTGAGCATAAAGCCATTTGAATTTTGCTTTCCTGAACCAGACCGGAACTCCGTACTTCAAAGTGTTGCCACCAGTTCCACCAACTATTTCGCAGGAGTCTACCAGGACAGCTGAATTTGGCAGCAAGGGAGAAGCTCATTCCAAGTAAACATTTTCCAACTTCCAAATACAGACTGACCCCAAAAGATTTATCACTTTGTAAGGGAGGCTCATGCAGTAAAGGTCAAAAATAGTGCACTGCAATTAAATATTCTGAGAGAGTACTCCAGCGAAAACATACCATGATGGTTGAGCGTATGTGTCAGTCTTATCTGAACCTGAAATAAAAAAAGAAAAAAGCAGGTAACTTATAATACTGTACCAAATTCCATAAATCTGGAAGATTTTAAGCAAAGAATATACTTAAGAACCTTTGCCCTTCATATTTTCAATCCATTGAAGTCAAGACTGAGTATCACCACACCTGAAATTTGATATGGGCAACAGCAAGCGGCTAAGCTGAAACACAAAGAGGTCTTGGTCCATTTTGAGACATTGCTGAGTCAACTGAGTTCTCAAGTCCCTTGAGAACCAAAGTTTCTGTGAGCCTCAAAGGCTCCTTGTTGGAAGAGAGAAGGAAGAGATTCCAACTGGGAGGCAGCTCATCAAATCTTATGTGAACTCCACAGAGCTTGTAGAAGTGGAGAAAGACAAACCACTAGTACTAGCCCTTAGCATGCCCACAGTGAAACTGTGAATGCAGTGAAAATGCAGCTGTCCCCTGGCTAAAACACAAAACCAGATCAACAATAGTAAATACTCCCCAAACCCAAGCCCACCTGTAAACTTTTACCAACTCACTTGCTGCGAGGCAAGCATTACCATGTTTAGCATGAATAACACAAAAGCTAATATATCACGTTTCTTCACTTTGCCACACCACCAGGAAATGTGGGAACATGGCTGAGCTATACCGATTTGCCAAGGTACCTCATCAGCTGCATTGATATAACTGAAGCACATATTTGCCCATAGTCATTCTCTTAGTTCATATGTATGTAATCCTCCATGCAAATCTCTCCCAAACCTTGACAGTATTTGTTTCTTCTGGGGGCAGCATGAAAGAATAAACAGTTGAGAGGAGAGAACCACCACCAGATCAAGTACCAACCACAGCTCTCCCTTCTTCCCTAGTAAACATTACAGGATTCAGCTTGTTTTCTCCTGGCCAGATCAAAGCTGCATCTACGATGTTGTCAGTGGTGAGACTAAAAACTACAGTATAAAGACATGTAATAATGAATTTGCAAGAGAATGAATTTCGCAAGTCATCAACAAATACTCTATAATAATGCTTTCAGAGCCTTTGCCCCAGGGAAAAGACAAAAACATGTGATGGATGATACCCTGATTTCCATGGTGTTTTGCAAGCAAAAATCCACATCTGAATGCTTGGACTTGCTGCACCATTCAGAGTGACCAAAAGAATCTATTTACACACACACAAAAGTTGCAGTGAGAGAGGGAAATAACCCATTGACCTCACTTGAGTAAACTTGTCAATAAATGGTAACAGAAATTCTTCACATAAAAATTAAAGCTGAAAAGAGACTGGATAAATGCAGAAGAGGAAGCTGAATAACCACTGGTTGCAGATCAGACCATACCATGCAACCCTGTCAATTAAAAGAACATTTTCCCCCTCCCTCTTCACTTTTCTCTATGCGAACTTCAGGGAAAAAAGGTAGTTCTTGGAACAAGATTATCTATATATTAGATTGCATGGATATAAAAAGAAAATGTAGTAATTCTGAGCCATTTGATTGTCTGCTAGCATCTTGCAGCAACTCCTATGATCTGATTTAATTGATAGTGAAAGAATTAGGTATTATATATTGTGGTTAGGTAGGTGGAATCATCCGATTAGTCAAGTACATTGCAAGAGCGTGCCCTTTTTACTGACCTGTACTAATCCAAGAAAGAATGCCCGCATTATTCAGAGATGTGGTCAGCATCTGAGGCAAACATATACCACAACTGACTTTGTGACCCCAGTTCCGCATCATCTCTCAAGGCAGATGTACCCATTACACAACAGAAAGCTCACCACTTCAGGGAGAGCAAGTAAGGATCAAGTTTCATGTTTAAATAAAAGGCTTATTGAACAAAATGGCCCTTTCTATAAAACATCAGTTGAATAGGCAACCTGTAGAAGCTCCTTCTACAATGGCTTCATTAGATTGGAACTTAGAGATAAAGAGTACAGCTTTAACCTCAGTGGTTCTGAGGATCCCAAATGTAAATCCTCTTGTTATTTATGTTCTTCACATCTCACAGAGTGACAGCATTGATGTGAACCTAAAAATCTTGCAAAAAATTCACTGTTGAGTGTGTATGTAACCCACTGATCTTATGATTGCAGCTGAAGCTAGCAGCTGTGATTTAATTATTTAATTGGGTCCAGTGACTGCTTACCCACTGACTGATTAAATTCCTCTTTAGTGTGGTTGCTGAAGGCTGTAAGATTTTGAGGCTGATGCAAAGGGCACCCTAAGAAGCATCAAACTGCAAAACTAACTGTCTATGATAATGTATATATGGAATAGAACATCCAAAATTATTTATACAAATACATTTATTTCCTTTAACAGTAGTGAAATAGGCAGGATTGGGAGTTGAGAAGCCTGAATTTTAGTCTCATTCAGCTGATTATTCTCTCTTACAGTTTAGAGTTATGCTCCTTTACTTTCGTGGTTCTACAAGTATAAATACAACTTTATTTCCCAAGAGGAAGCTGGTGCATCTGGTGTTAGTACTCAACAAATGCAAAATTAATTACTGATTATAATGACAACTGCAAGGTTTCTATTTGCTGAAATTAAAATCTATGTTCAAAATATATGGAGATCAAAATCACAGTAAAAGTAAAAAGTTGGTTTTAAAGAAAGTTGTTATGAAGCATTTGGACAGCCTTTTTCCCATTGAAGCAACACAATCTTTTCAGCCGGAACACGCTCCAAGCTATCACAGTATCTAATGAAGAGGAAGATAGTGAGAAAAAAAGTAAATGTTTATACTGAAAACACAACAAAAGATATTTTAAAGGAACATCTCTGGTTCACTTGTACTCTCTCCTGTAAACTCTTTGCTGTACCTTGAACGGTGAGCTCTGCAGACACAGATGCCTTCCCAGCACTGTTTACCACTGTGCACGTGTAAATTCCTGAATCAGCAAGCTGAGCATTTTGGATTTCCAAGAACTGGATGCCTGTTTTCTCAAACATGTTGAAACGCTCATTTTGCTGCAACTGAGTATCACCCTGCAAATATCACAAGACACCATGAGACAGCTAGATATTGGTAAGAGAAGGGGAGCAAGAAATTTTTTGGTAAAATGTCAGGACAAAATGCCTTTCTGCTATCTTTTAGCCAAATTCCTTCTATGAACAATACTCACATGGTATAAACAAAAAAACATGTCCAAAAGTTCATTTTGTCACCCACTCTTCTCAGTCTGGTTTTGGCTTTTCATTATTTACTATATTTATACTCGTAGAAAAATTTCTTTTCACTGTATGTGGGCTCAAACCAGTTTTCTGTTCATATTTGTTCCAGGAACTCAAATATCACCTTTTAAGCAAAAACTTCCAAATTGAGCAGTAGTTCTCTATCCCTCAATAGCTCCTTCATGCTGTATCACTCCAGGAACTGGAAAAAACTCTGTGTAAGAGAACCTTATCGGTGGCCAGGTGTGGGTAGCAGAAGGCACTAGGCATACATTAAGAGAGGTGTTGCTGCAACACAGCTCATTTGCAGGGCTACACTGGCATTAAATCAAAAGGTATGGCTCTGAGGCAAGAAGAAATGCAGGTAGTTACATTACACAGATTAGATGTTCAGAACGACAATTTTTGCCTTTAAATTCTATGAAATAATTGACCAACACCTCATTTGTGAGCAAATCAGTGCTTCTGCTTCAGTACCAGCCATTAAAGAGGAGTCCCTTGCTATCGGGCACTGCAGCTTTTCCTATCCTAGGTTTAGGAAGGGAAAACTTACAAATCTATGATTTGTAGGGCTTTGGTCAGGAAACACTTGGGAAACACTACAGTGTTTTCAGACACTGCCATTCCTGAAGTCTCTATCAACTTACTGCTATCTAGGTGCTGTAAGTCCTATTTGAATAAAAAAAGAGCTAGTTTATGTCAGGTGTTTGGTGATGACACAGTAGAAGCTTCTGTTCTTTGCAACCTGTTAATCCATACCTTATGAATAGGGATGCAAAAACATGCTTCACAACAACAACCTGCCAATAAAATTATGATAAAGAGCAACAACACATTTGCACATTACAGAGCGTATGAATTACTGAAAGACAGCTTCACAGTGCCCAAAATAGGTCCTAAAATAATATTACAAAAGCCTAAAGAAACTCAATTTCACCACAATCAATGGATCGAGGATAAGTTCAAGAAAGTGGACTGGATGCCTGCAGACCAGCAATGGTATGACCTCTGAACAAAACACCTGTAGTATTTTACGGAATAATGTATGCAGACCTGCAAGTGTTGAAATACGTTTTTTAAGGACATAAATATGAACAGAACTCATGGAGCTGCTAATAACGAGAACTTTACGCACTTCATTCATTTGATCAGAAAATGAATGCCAGATGATAGAATAACATATTATAGAAGCTGAAAATCAATAGCAAAATATGTAATAAAACCTTTAAGAAACTGCAAAAACATGTACAAAGAAGCACCAAAGTGTAGAACCAAGCTGCTGGATTGCTAGTCCCTACTTGCTGTTTACCACGCAGCCCTGAACAAAGAGAACTGAATGACAAATCCTGTTTTGCACTGAGTTGCACGGTTGGAAAACCTGAGTGAGTCTGGTGGGACTGAAGGCAGGCTGCTGGAGCAGCCGCATTGCAGACTGCCTGGAGAGCCAGCAGGCCCGAAAGAACTGATGGCAGCTGGAGGGAGAATCAGACTCCAGATGGAGCTGCCACCTGAAGGGGGTGTCTTAGCGAGTGCTTCCACAGCAAGGAGCTGCTTGTTTTCTGAGATGTACCCTGGCATTCTTGTACTACAAACAAGGGAAAGTCTGGAGTAAAGCAGGCAATGACATGGAAGTATTTCTCTGCTCTATAAGCAATTTTCTGGGTTTTGTTGTAGTTTCCCCCAGCTCCCAAATCTGGAGACTCCAGAAGACAATAAAAGCTCTGAGAAAAGCTTTTTTTTTAAGATAAGGCAACTGTCTGTTGAAGGTTGAGGGGGAGCAGGATGCCAACAGAGCAGTCATATATTTGCTCTTCCAAGTTAAAGAAAGTGATTGTAATTCTCTAAAATAATAATAGTTTCAGTAAAAGTGGCCTAATCAGTGTAATATTTAATTATCACCTGAAAGTGCTTTCCTTGCTAACAAAAAAAAAAAAAAAGTGGCTGGAGATCTTGTGTGTGCCCAAAGGGGGCAATAGGACTTAAGTCTTCAATGCCTTTTTAATAGCCTAACGAATTTTAAATATTGCTCATTTATAAAGCTTTTTTCTGTAAGTGGCAGATGCTCACAATTCCCAATTTTAATGCAGGTCTGAAGTTGACAGCTCAGGTCTCCTTTATGCTATGTCAGACACTTTTCTGCTACCACTTTTTAGCAGAGGTCAGACTGAAACACTTGAAATGTTGTTCATCTGCCTTGGATTATTTTTTTAAATTATTATTAGTGAAAAATAATAGTGCATGCCAAAACCCAGTCACATCTGTTAATTTGTAAACAGTCATTTTCTTTCAACTCAATTTCATTTCTTTGCAAACATCAGCTTCATTCTAACGTACAGGTAAAACCCAATGTGAGTGATACAGAAAAGGCAGTTTAAGACAGACTGACACAGAACTTGGGAAATACAGCCGTAATTTTCACAGCTGTCAGACACTCCTCTGTAACCATAGTCAAAGCATTAAATCCCTCCAGACTTTCTCTATAAAACAGAGATGATGGTACCATTAATACGATTCTATGAATTCCCATCCTTTGTCTGCTGTCTTACCCAGTTAGTAAGGTCTTGGGGCAAGTATGTCCCATAGTCGCTATTTTTATAATGGAACCTGGATCTTGATTGGTGCTTTCAGATGATTTTTTTTGTACAAATATTTTCAACAATGAGACAGATAAGGGAGAAGTTTATACTGAGAAGGAATGCTATTATCTTTTGTGAGTTTATTCAGCATAAAACCGAGGAATAACATGGCCCTCCTTATATGCAAATTCTCACCGTGATAATTAGCAGTGGCAAGTGCATTTCATCCTTTCAAGTCACAATATTTCAAAAGAGAAAGAAAACATTAATTTTTTGTGAAATCATACCTTAAACCAAGTTACTTGAGGCTGAGGTCTTCCTGTTATTTTACATGAGAATTTGCCTGTTTGGCCTTCACGCACAACGAGCCTACTGGGTTTTGTAGCAAACTTGGGTGGACTCTCTCCCCAGATGCTTGGCCTGTGCTCCACAGATGGAACAGTAAGTCTTCCCCTGGAAAGGCAATCGACATCCTGGTTTTACAGAAGAACTGGAAGCTGTTGTGGTTAGAGCACGCTTCAGGAAGCATTTTAGAACAGCGGTCTGCCATCAAGGGTGTGTAATTGGTGGTAACCAAGATTGTAGTTACACAGTATTTTTTTTGGCCAATGGAAGAAATGGAATTGCTAGTGATTACTGCTCTTGAGTCCTCATGCAACTGGATAGTGTGATGCTACACACAACCACATCCAGCAAACACATAACTTATGTAACAGAGCTTGGGGACAATTTCAGCTGCTTATAAGCAGAGCTGGGCAAACCAAATGATAGGACCGACTGCATGCATTTATTTTTTCCCCATTTTCTGTTTCTTAATTGCCTCCTAATAGATTATTTGTGCATACTTGTTCACTGTTCACAGTTCTTTATCATGTAATTTGTTTCGACATTGAGTGCAATGACACAGTAACTTCTGATTTATGAATCAGCAACTTGTTTTTGCAACATTTCTGACATCCCCTGGTTTGGGGAAGGCTTCTGTTTGGAATCTCATTCACTACAATGTTTGCAAAGCCAACATGAAAAGGGCACAAAACCAAAGTACACCCATGGGTACATTCATGGGTGAATGTCTGTTAAGTGTAAATGCCCCCCCCTCTAGTTACATGGATGGCACAGCTGGGAAACAACACGTGGAATGAAACTAAAGCGACATCAGCGGCTGCAGTCCAAACCCCTCAGATACACAGCCATAAAACACAAAACATAAGCAGTATTATAGCAAGGGAAAAAAAAAAAAAAAAAAAAGGTACACCTTGAGGTCTGTTAATGTCAAAGAGAACTCTCACACTCTTTGTTCTGAAGCCCTGGTACAACAAAGACACACGTTAGCAAACGGTGATTAATTTTTTTTTACCTTTGATTTCAAACAAATGGAACCATTTTCAAGGCCTTCTTTTCCCGATGGCCTTTTACCACATGCAAGTAAGACATGTCAATATCTCACCATTTCTACCAGGTGTCAGATACTAAGAGATCACATCACCTTAGTCCAAGGTGCTGCCAAGACATGACGGTTGCCATATAGGCAGCTTGAGGTTTCTGAGTAAGAGATGATACCACGATGAAAGGATTTACATGGGCAAGAGGACTAGCAAAAAAGAAATGACTTGGAAGAGAAGGGTGGCTGTAATATGCTAAAATGAAAACACCTAATCATACAATTAAACATCTGATAGCTTTTAAAGTCATCTTCCTCAAGTTACCACTAAAGAAAAGCATAAATGTGTATTAATGAAGTCTTTTAGTGACCATCCTTATGTGATGTTTCTATATTTATATGTCTATACACATATACTGACGTATTAAAAAGAAAATCAATACTAGCTAGCCTGCAGCTTTATGGCTGATTCCTAGATACACACAAACGGAAATGTTTTTGTTTTTTTTTTTTTCCCCTCCCTCCTCCCTGTTTATGTAATGCATAAACTTTCCATATGATAAAATTAATAATGCTGGAGTGAAACACATGAGAATGAAAAATGAGGACAATCACTCTAACTGCACGCAACGCAATAGATTAGGACAGTGCTTTGGAAAGTCTGAATGTATAACAAAACCCAACAGCAACCCCGACTGTCCTTCCTTGCTTTGATTATTTAGCACGTGTGTATTTCTGTAGCACATTTGTGATACAGACATTATCATGTAAAAGCCTTACTGACTACTCAGTTTCACTTACTATTTTCACTGTTGTAATCTCAGTCTTAAAATTACAAACCTACATAAACAATATCCATATCAATGATGAAATAAAATCTTCATTTTTAACTATGTGTATTCTGATCACTAACATAATCAGAAACACGTATTTTAATCTACATCCAGGGCTACTCAGTCCCAGAGATATAAATCAGAAATAATTCTGCTTAAATTCAAGCTACTTAAAGAAATTAATTCAGTTGTTGGAAGAACTAGGCCTGGGGCTTTTAAAACAGTGCCATTCATTTAACTGTAAATGCTTACTGAAGTATAGAAAGTACACGACAGCAAGAAAGCTCTTCTGTGTGCTGACGTAGATCAATCCTTCAAACCATTCTTGCTAACAGTTACTCCAAACTGGAATAATTCTTTTTTCCTGACTACAGTTTACCCACAGTGTTGCTTGGAAATACTTAAATTATATGTAAGAGAATGCTGATTTCGGTTGCTTTTATTTCTTACAGATGACTCTTAAAGTAGTATTTGCTCTGGCTTTATAGGGAGACTGTCAGGTCACGGAAGAATCAGATCATGGGGTAGGATTTCTGAATATGAGAAAGCAGAGACAAGAGGGTGCAATACTGCAGATACCAGCAGAATGTTCCGTTTTCAGCCAGATTAATTCCTGTCAGTATGAGGGAGCAGTAGCTGTATTGAACTGCTTACGTATTCCTGACAGCCTCAATCATTTTACTAACACAGCAGCTCTCATAGCAGCTATTCTGCTTGGGATAAATGGAGATTTGGACTTTGAAATTTGAGTTCACAAATATCAAAGTGTTTGTTTTCAGATGTTGCTGTGAGCTGGCTCTGCCCTACCTCCGAGAGCCCAGCCATTCGTGCTACCCCCATCTCACAACTGTGAGAAATCATGCCAAGCAGTTACTCTATTCCAATGCAATGCTGCGCAAAACCAAGTCAATAACCACCAGGCTTTGCTTTCTTCCCTTCCCTCTGACTCTTGCACAGGTAAAGAGCCTTGGGGATATGTTTCCAGTGAGGAATTACTGAGAACTACACAAGAATTCAACCCTTTTTGACTGGCCCTCAAAATGAATCAGAGCTAAAGACAAAATGCAAGATGCACTTAAAGTTGGGAGAAGTGGTTATTCTTTAGAAAGAGTGATTTTACTTCTTTTCCTACAGAAACATATTTAGGTGTCTGTTAGACAATATGAAGGCCACTGGACTTCTTACCCAGGGGGTTTGGCACTGGATGGCAGGCTGTATTTCTTCAAGGAGCTTCCTGTAAGCATAGGACAGAAAGACAGGAAATCAGAAGTTTTGTCAAGACCATTGGGAATTACAGATACTAAAGACTATGCAAAATATGCATTTCTCTGGGTTTCAAACAAAGGAGGAATGAAACACCTGCAGTATAGTGTTATGTCATCTGTAGTCTGAAGTTAAGCTCTCCAATTTCAAAACCCAGTTTTAGCAGGGTTGCCATCTAACTCCGGCCTCAGTAGTAACAACAGCAGATCATTCATGCAAAAATATCTTTAAACAGGTGAATGAAACACTGTGTCTAACTTCTACAGTGCAGCACTAACTCAATTTAAGAGAGGAAAAAAAAAGATTTTTGGACTCTGAAAGAGGTCTTACTTTACTTGGTTTGGTTTTTTAGCCCTGTGCTAGCCTAGATTATCGTTTCTGTAAAACGATTCTTTTTGAAGCACAATGGTTCATCATGCTTGCTGCGGTGATCAACAGGGAGATGCATACGAAGCCATGTAAGCTCAGCGCCATCTACTGCACACAGCATTCCTGGTAGCTTTGGCACATTAAAAAAGGGTAGTGACCTGGGGTAGGTCCAGAGAGGCAGCATGAAACAAATAGTTCTGATGGCTGTGAAAAAAAACCTTGTTCTAGAGCCTTATAAGAAACTACATTACTGTCAGATAGGACAGCCATGCAGGATGGAAAGATTAGACTGTGTCAGTGACTCATTTTTTCAAGTAGTGGTCAGCCCCACATAGGTGTCTTTGCTCAGAACAGAAAAAAACCTGTGCTTTGCTATCTTGATGCATAGAGGGATTTTTAGAATAAAGACCATGTAATTCTTAGACTCTGGGAAATTCAGCCATTGGGTATTGCCACGAAATTGCTTTTAAACTGCAGCAAAGCCCAGGTCAAAAGAACTGACATAAAACCAGCTTTAAAACAAACCTCCACCTCCATGCAAATTGTCACTCGTAAAAGCTGTAAGAACTTAAAACTAGGAAAAAAAAAAAGATTTTGCATACTTTTTAACAGAAGGCAGTAACAATCATGCCAGATCTATACTCTGACAAGATCTGTTAGGGATTTTGACTCTGAATAAATGCAAATGCTGATTGTTTCAGGACTGCTGCAGATTTTTGCTTTTCTTCAAGAATTCAACGGGAAGTTGTGACCTGAGGAGCTTTGATTTCAACAGATCTGATATGATCAAATTGCAAAGAGAGAAGCAGTACAACTGATTTCCATCCTTCCCTGGCTTTGGATCACTCTTTAAATTTTAAATTTGGCAGTTTGTAACTATCTAATATGCAGATGTTCTCTTAAAAATTCCTGAGTTTGATCTTGGCTGTTTCCCGTGTGACATTAAGCATGCAATTACAACCAGGCGTTCAGCATGGAAGCATGTGGGGAGAACTCCAGAAACACATTGCCTCAGTGTGCCAATCTGATAGGCTGTGAAGCAACCAAGATTGCCACAGTTTTTACTGCTTGAGAGAAAACGTTAACTTTCCAGGCCTTTGTTTCTGTCCTGAGTGGCGGCTTCCATGAAAATTACAAAGTTTATAGCTAGGTCTTTTGTTACCTGGGTAACATCATACCCATCTGAAACTGAAAACATTCTTTATCTAGCTATAGACATGTAGTTCCCTGCAAAATGTCTTAAACTGTGAAATACAATTAATGAATCTTACTCTTGCACCAGTGAGAAAGCACGTGTGTACAGCTGTGATTTTAACCAGACAGTTTAACACAGCTTGTTCATTTAATTACACTCTACAATCATTGCAACAACAGCGTAAGTATCCTCTTACCTTCCACTGTTAGTTCCACTGTCACTTGACGAACCCCACCATCATTTGCAGCCTCGCAGGTGTATTTACCACCATCACCTTCCTGTACACCTTTGATTACCAAGCTGAATATCCCCCGAATGCTGCGGTCCACCACATAATGGTCTCCTTCTGGGACAGGATGCCCATTTCTGTACCATGTGATCCGAGGCTCGGGGTAGCCTCTGACCTGGAAAGATGTGAGAGAGAGTGGAGAAAGAAGGCAAATATGACAGATGATGGTATTGGGAAGAAATGTTGGACATTTCGCAATGCAGTGGAAAGTTCTTGACACAGGAGCTGTTAAACACATACTCTTTGCAAGCCAAATGGCAGAACATAACGAAATGAAAAAAAATCTCGTGGATAAGTCAAACTGTTAAAACCATAAGACTAGTCAGGCAGATAGATACCTACACAGAAAAGTTTCCTACTAGAATGGTTTATCTGCAGAAGCATAGTAATGGTGCCAATAAAGAGTCCTGACAGCTGGCTCCCCATTGTTCAGAAACTCAAGGGCAGTAGTGCTACTGTACCTCTACGTATGCAAGACTGCAAGGTATCTAGACCAAAAATTTCTAGCATGGTTGCCAAGGATTAGGCTTATATTGTAAATCTGTATGGAGCCATCTAGTTTTCAAATGTGCTGAGATATAGTAGCTCCTAACAATATACAGGCAAGAAATACAGACACATACCAAATTTTGTCTTAATCTTTAAAAGTAGAAGATAAGAAGTTGCATTTTGAGAAAGTGCCATTAAGGGTCATTCTCGTGTTATAGGGGGGGTACTATAAAGACCTGTATGTATTCATACAAACACACTGCTCAACTTAAAATGCTTTGTGGTGTACTGGTAGCCCAAAGAAGAGAATTTAACAAAATTAACCAGTTCTGTGCTCATTAAATATCTACCACATTAATACAATCTTGGCTGCTGCGGCATTAACGGTGCTTTCAGATTTGCAGGTAGATTCTCAGTTGGTATAATTGAGAATGGAGTTACTAATTTCAACTGATCTATTGAAACCTGATGAGGATCTGTGCCTGTCTTTTACAAAAAAAATGGGAAAAGCGACATACACCAGTTTCCA
Source organism: Leptosomus discolor (assembly GCF_034619465.1). Classification (NCBI taxonomy): domain Eukaryota; kingdom Metazoa; phylum Chordata; class Aves; order Leptosomiformes; family Leptosomidae; genus Leptosomus; species Leptosomus discolor. Next base: position 12,201,749 of record NC_141395.1, on the reverse strand, counting down.
CCAAACAATTAACTCAGGCAAAGGTTCTTCCCCTGCTTTGTAAGAGATACTATCCTTTAAAGTGTTGCTTTAGTACGTGTTAACTGTTAGCACACCTCCCCAGTCATCATAACTCCTGATTACAGTATTTCCCCCTTCTTTCCTACTCCTGCGCTCTGATATGTTGCTCTCCATCTTCCGACACTTTTATCCTTTGCATACATATCATTAAGTAACATATCATTAAGTAACAGAGTTGATCAAGATGCGCTGGGATGAGTAACAGTTGTGGCTGTGTTTGCTTACTGGGAAAGGAGCAATGTTGCATTTTGAATTACATTATCAAATCTTGGAAATTGAATAGGAAGCCCCTTCAACCTCCAGGTGGGCAAAATATTGATGATCTGTCTTGGTTTGAAGAAGGCTTGGTTGTGGCTTGCTCAAATTCCTCCCATCATTCTCCTCTCAGTTTCCAATCCTCATTTCAGCTCTGCTTTCTTCCAACTGCATAGCACTTACTTTCCAAATTACAATCTTTAGCCAACCAACCATACCCATTCTTACATTCTCTTCTTTCAAAACCTTTCATTTTTAATCCAGCCCCACCTCACTCCAGCTGGGCTTTTCATCTGATGGAGCTTAACCTACAGCTGTCAGACATTTTTCTCTTTCCTTTAATTCCTTGGGTATCAGTTCAGACAAATTAATTTTGCCAGTGATGTGGCAACCCTTTCTTCCTGGCACTACCTACTAAATACATATATAGAGGACATTAATGTTTGCCAAGAGCATAAATATGCTGAATAAGCTGGAGAAACTTTACACTTCTGGTAAAAACTTCTCAAGTTCTTTCTGAGCCTATCTATCTTTAAGTAAGAGTCATGTTCTATGAAGGAGACATTGCGGGATTCTGCACAATGGGGAGACAACTACTGTTTAAAAATACCACAGCATCTTTCTAAAGCTCTTCACAGCCTTTTCTTTCCCGTGCTTTCTGAAAAAGAGCAGCTCCTGCTCAACCATGCCCCCTAACACTACTCCAGCATATTTGTTTAGTGCTTACTCAGAGGACAGCCTCCTAGGACTACCTCTCTCAGCACACCTCATTTTCAGAAAAAGAAAGTTGTGAAGCACCAATATGAGGTTTTTACAGTAGTGTAACTCTTGTTGGCTGATAAACGTGCTCACTGGTACAGAAAGTGACTCGTACCAAAGAACTGTTTCTTACTATTAACTTGTCAATGCGCTCCTACCTAACTTTTCATTTTAGGTTGATAAACCAACAGAGAGATGAAGTGATTTACCCAAAGCCAGAAAGTATATCAGAATGGAGTTTCTACTGCTCATTTTTGTTTCATTGGTTATTAAGATTTCCTTGAATTTGAAATATTTGAAGCAAAATGGCTTTGAAACTGCTATTTCAGGTAATACAATACAGTAAAATGACAGAGTAGCACTTGAATTGGCATGGTGAAAGAACCATTACATCACATCACATTCTCTTTACTAACGTTAGCCTAGCCACATCTGATTACAGCTGTGGAGATTCTGGCCTGTGAATACAAGTAATCAATTACCCATCACCTAATAGATTTACTATTTTTTTCCAGTTTGCAATCATTCCTTCTGGAGTTTTCTTCTATGTATTGTTCAACCCAGCTTCAAAGTCCCCCTTCCATCACTCATCCCAGGGAACATCTGGGGTTGAAGCAACGGGAAACACCTTCCTTCCATTTTTCTTTGTTTTATCATATTCTCAAGTCCCTCTTGGATCACACAAGGCCATTTTTACCTGACCCCTCAGCCTCTGGTAGACGATTATACATGCCCTTCCAGTAGCACGTGGCTGAGCCTACATTAAGTGTTTTTCCATTTCTTCCATGTGTGTTTATTTTATGCTTGCTATGTCTATATTATTTTGTTCATCCACATCTCTACACCGAGGAAATGCCACACAGAGAATTACAAACACAGGCGATCAGCATGCCATTTCCTTTCGAAAGGTTGAGTCATTCCCTTCCCGAACTCTGTATTTTTTTCTTTCATTTTTTGTCAAAAATGAAATGATGGGAAAGCAGACGTTTACAGAATTGCTCTGTTGCAAGGATTTATTTCAGGTTTGGGTTTGGAATGTGTTTCAAACCGAGCCAGCCCTCTCTGAAATACATAGCCTTGCCATAAAAGTGTCAGGGACCCTTAAACGAATCACTGGTTACTAGGTTTTGATCCTAATGGATCAATTCCAGAACTGCAGCAGGTTTTATATTCCTCTCTAACCTTTCCAGAGCTCACAGAAAAACATCTGCCTTGAATAAATCCACAGCAAAGAGAAATTTATCTGCTTATTTAATGCCCAGCAGCAGAGGGCTATAACCTTTATTTACAGCTTGGCCCGTGTGAATATTGCCAGTCCCAGTGAGGCTACAGCTTTTCTTTACCTGCTCTACAACACTAACAAGTGGAAAATTGTCAGCAAGCAGCAAATAACCATTGTATTAGCACAAACAGGAGTTTTGAGTTTTTGTCTGGACCCATCAACTGCTCAGAGTCTTCCTGGAAAAGCCTGCTGAGGTAAAACAGGCCTTCTGCTCCATGCATCAACACAGCAAGTGGAAATAGCTGAGAGAGAACCTGTTGCCTGTGAGAACTCCAGAGTTAAGATTCAGTTCTGCATTTAGGTCTGGGGCAATACTATTGAAAAGGGATGGCACGAGGTTTTCAAAGAAAAGAAAAAAAAGAGAAAAAATACAACAAATCTATTGAGGCCATACACTAAAGGGTAGCGTTATCAAAAAATGTGCTGCTACAAACTAGTCCCCATTGTCAAAAACCTAAAGGCATTCAGTGACCACCAATGCCAAATATATTCAGTGACCCTTTTTCTCGTTCAAAAGTGCAGGAAAGATTTTCTAAAAGTTGGTCTGTATCTGTGCTCCGTAAAAGAGCTGTTTACATACCAATTTCAAAAAAGCATAGGTTTGCCTACTTCAATGTGTCACAGTTGCAGTAGGGGCTTAGGGCAATGATACGCACTCTTTAGCTCGTGCTTTTAACTCCAGAGTCATATCCTGCTTTGTAACAACTGTGGCTGGCTCCAGTGAACTTAACATTGAACACAAAGGCACAGCACCCAAAAAGACTCAGCTATAAGTGACAATAAACCTAAGGGTAAGAAACTGTGAAACACTGATGAGGTGTGTACTATCACTGAGTATTGCTCATTTTGACAGCAACACCTTAAGACTGTTGGCAACGTTGGCAAATATTTCATTACATATTCTAGCACTACATTCATCATACTGGCTGAGGTGTTCAGTGCTTGACATGAAGGGCTAAATAAATGTCCCATGTTGCTGCTCAGGGTCACATCAACACACAAGCGGTGAGATCAGGAAGAAAAGAGCTATCAAAAGGATGTCTTGGTTTGCAAAATCCCACCAAATTACAAAACGTATAGACAGACACATCAAAAGTTGTACTAAGACTGGCAATGATACAACTGTTATGAAGTTGCTGTTCAAAATAACTCACCTCATAGAGACGATTTCGTATGCTGCAATATGAATTCCACTAATGACTAAAATTCCTTTCAAGAGACAATCCTTCTCCCATGAAGTCAGAATTTTGAAACATCATTCATGTAGTCAACATTCTGTCAGCACAGTGTTCAGTTGTGCTACTATTCCTGTAGACTACCTTTACCTTTAATTCCACAAAATCCAGAACTAAGACGAATGTATGTAAACTATTCAATCATTGAATAAAAGAACCAGTTGTGTTTGGGTGGTTCGAACTATCTAAAGAAAACTGATTTTGAATTTAGCTTTGATGCACAGAAATATTGTCTATTCAACTTTTTATACTTCACACACTATTTTAAATAAGACCCATTTTGCATACCTTGCTGCTTTTTGAGGAAGGTTGTCCCCTTTGTAGGCTGTTAAAGAATAACAGGGTATGGTAAGTACTATTTAACATCCTGAAATAAGCAAGCTTGCTGATCCTGCAGCTAACTGACACTGCTTTTTGACACCTAGTTCTTATGAGAAGAACTTGGCATCATAACTGCCCATTCATATTTGAGATGAAAAAACATACAATATAATTCTTAGGAAAAATGTATGGAAGTTTTTGTTGGTTTAATTAACATGTACTGATAACAGATTATGCAAAAATAGACTTTTCCACTTGTCTTGAGGCTTTTATGGACATGTAGCCCTTGAGGCTATTAAAAGTAATGCTCTTAGCATGCTTTCATTCATTGCTACATGTATAAATAATTTATTAAAAGCATCGATGGTTAGTAGTGTAGCTAGCTGTAGTGTCTGGAAGCATCAAACTTGAAAACAAAGTTTGGATGACCTGAGTAACAAGAATGTCAGTAATGAGAAATGTTTTCTAATGCATAAAGGTACCTGCAAAGCAGAAGGGAATAAACTGTTTCCCAGTCTACGGTGGATAGGGCAAGCAATGGACTTTTAAGAGAAATTGGCCAGTGGGTTGGTAGATAATGTCTGGCAGCACTGACCTCCTTTAGAAGAGCAGCGGCCGTTTTGGTTATTTGGCTGCCTGCCTATCTTAACAGTAAGGAATGCCAGAGAGTGAGGTAACTTTTTGAGAAGGGTTTGTAGCCTATCCTCTGTTCCATGCCCACCTTCAACTAGAAACCAGTCATTTCTGGGAACTACATCTCAGAAAAGGCCACAGAGATCAGAAGTTGCAAACGGATAAAAAGAGGACAGCCTCAGTTATAGCTGCCAGATGTTGCCACTGAGCTCCCAAGTGTATGCTTTGGGCAGATCATTAGAAGTCACACCAGGAAAAGATGTCAAGGGAAATGTGGAAAACCACTCATAGTATCTGACAGACTTCGATCTTTATGCTGCTGCCTGCAAACAAAAGCCTGACACACACAAAAAAGAAGGGGCTTGGCCTAGCAAATACTCATGACTAGCAGGGCATAAACCTTTGGCAAAACAGAGTAGTGATCCAACAGATTGTATCAAGAAAGCAGCAGAAGAAATGTGATTAAGTAGCATGACAAATGTTCTAAGTGGAATTCTACTCAAAGAAATGAGGACTCAGGAAAAAACAACGTATAGCACTTACACTTGAAATGCAGTAGAGAGTGTATAGCGTACCTCTTCTTCCAATGCCTAGGTATCAGCAAAAATGGAATATTATTCACTTTATTGCAAGTTAGGTATTAGATGGGCTTATCTGAAGCTCATACAGTTGAAGGCTCTCATGCAGCCCTAAGAGACTCAATCCAGGCAGCAACGGCTGTTCTGTGGATATGGCTCATCCTAGGTCCTACAAAAAAAGAGGTGATTCCCATAGTCATGAGACTCTACCCAGTGTCCTCCATCTTCCTTGAATCAAGAGCCAAGAGTTTTTGGATCTGGACCTTGACCAAAAGAATTGTGAGGGGAATGAAGTGCTTGAGAGCAAACTTAACAGAGTATGCTAAGAACTGGATACACCGTAACATATGCTCTGTCCATGTGGGCAGGGCTGTGCTCTCTTGCTAGGAAAAAAGCCACTTCTTGTTGCAATAATTTGTACTGATGTAAACTCAGTCTTAGGAAAAAAGTACTACAAGACTCTGGAGTCTACAGCATGAACATCGTGAATACAACCCCACCTAACAGGTGGTATATTTTTATTGTAATTTAAATTTGTTGGTTAGTGCAGGTGGGAAACATGGCTCTGTGCAGCTCTTTTGCAAGTCTTGTAAGGCTTAAGTTGCAGTTTGCTTTAACAAATGAACAGCAGATGTTCTTGATAAAGGAAAGTGGACATGATACATTGTTAAGCTCCTTCTGAGACTTTAAACACACACAAACCATATCTCAAGAATAGCTTATCCATTTGAAAAGCTTGCTTCTAAAACAGAGAACTTGCCTGGCAAGGTTAAACATGAAAACGTTAAATATTTGGAGACTTAGCTATGACCTTGCAAACAAAGCAAATAACCTACCTCTTCTACAGAGCCCTCTAGAATCTACAGTTGCCTCATTTAAAGCAAACCCAGAATACGTACCAGGACTAAACATAGCTCACTTCGAAACATTACCTATAATATGTACAAGAAACAATATTGGTCCTTCTGTAAACCTTGGGTATGTTTTTGTTTAAGTGATGAACTCTGGTACACTACACCTGGTGTTTAGTTTTCTTGTTCCACATGCACACAGTCCTCATAAATTAGTTCTTTGGGCGAACCCTTAACTGAAACACAACTCTGAAGACGTAAGCCTTCACAACTGGCGTGTGCAATTATCTGTTTCTTGTCCCAAATGGTGTGGAGCAGGGAGAGAAAAATGACAACACAGGCCTTCAAACAGACCATTGTCTTGCAAAAAAACCCAATCCAAACCAAACTAAAACCAAACAAAACCAGAAACAATTAAAAAAAAAATCAAAAGTAGAATCGAACACCTGCAAAGCACCACCAAATGCTACAACTTGTTCTTCAGGTACCGGTTCCTAGCAATCACTGCATTCTGTTCTTAGGCCATCTCAGACCATGCATAGTTATGTTGAGCTCCTTCTAGAGGTCTCACCTATAGATGTTTCAAACCATACACAACTTGCTTGATTCTCAGTTGTAGCAATGAAAAGAAAACCTTTGCCAAATTGAACTCCTTGATATCGCTAATGTTAACATCGTGAGTGAAGGAAATCTCATATTCTTTTAGTCTCAAGTAGAAAGATCACATGCCACAGCACTGACATAGAAAGGCTGCAATATTTGTCATTGTCTCAGTGGCCCGGATGAGAGATACAGAAGAATTACCTGGAGATGCAATTCATAGAATCAATGCAAAGGCAAGGAAACCCAGAAGGTATAAAAAGCCTTAGCATTTTCTTCCTATTTATTAAAAGCTGTTCCTTTAATATGATTATTTCAATGCACCTGTTAGTGTGCACAGGAAAAAACCTGTGGCATAGTTTCTGAAGATGCTGAGTAACGTGTACATCTACATTTAGCCTGTACCTGGGGCTAAACTACTACAGTTGCTCTATCATCCAATGACCCCTCACCAGCCAGGGAGGGGAATCAGGAAAGAGGAGAGCAGACCCGTGGGTGAAGTGAAACAGAATTAATGAAACACCACCAGTACCAACAGAGATATACAGAGATACACTCAGCCAAAGGAACATCCAGACATCACAATCAACCAGAGAGCAGTCCTTGGGAGAAGCCAGAGGAGGAGCAAGAGGAACCTCAGCAGGAACCCCACAGGAGCTCCCCCTCCTCAGTAAACCTTCCCCCTATATAATGACCACAACATTATGGTATGAGCTACACAGAGATGTGTAGAAGAGCCCTTGGTTTTTAATCTGTGCTTGTACTAGGAGCCATGAAACACTTCTGATAATCTTTGTCAAATTTTCTGTCTCTTTTCTAGCCTGAGATAAAGACGGAACAGAACTGCATGTAGCATCCAAAATGTGGGAGCCCACAGATTTCTAGATCGACACAGCAGGATTGTTTTTTTTTTTTCCCAATTTTTTTAATGTTATTTGCTATTTTTCCCACCTTGAGCTGATTAGTCACAGAGCTGTTCAGGGCAAGATACCTCTTTTGAATAGTAACAGCTAGTAAGAACTGAAGTAAGGGTATTTTCTTTTTCTGCTTTGTACTCATCAATGCCGAACAGCATTTGATGTTTTAAAGTCCAGGAACTAAACAGAATGAGATCCTATTGCACATGGCACCTCCCCAGTTTTAGTTTTGACTCTTTAAAGTAGCTCTGCATTATCTGCAAATTTTGTTATCTTACCATCCAAGCCCTTTTTGCAGATTGCAAAGGTGCTGAACATTACACGTACTACCACAGTTCTTTAGGGGAATCAGCATTTATGGTACTCCCAGCAGGGAAGAATTTATGACCTATCCATGGAAGACATGGTCTGCTAACTGAAAAGCAGACAGCAGCTGCAGATCATTTCTTCTTCAGTCTTCTACATTTAATCTTTTTTTTTTTTTTGTAAAATTCAGTGCAGAGAGTTCCCAGAGGTGCACGGAGTATTGGCGTTGTGTTCACTCACCAGGGTACAGCTGTTTGAATAAAGCATTGCTTTCCCAGGTACCGTAACATCTACAAGTCCATTTGTCCTAAATTATTGCTGAAGGACTTGTGGAATTTCAGAGCAGCACTGAATGTCAAGCTGCTTTGAGTTTATTTAAGTTCAAACGCCAAGCCCAAGTAATGCAGCTCTTAAGAAAATGCTTAAGCCCTACTTATGTCTTCTGGAATTAATCATATGCATAGGTCCTTTTCCTAAATTAGACTTTATTTCATTTAAAGAATAAGTTTAAATTTATTGCATTTAAAGTGACTTTGTTACAGGAGCCTTCAGACAGCCCCAAAATAACCTGAAACATCATTTAGATGAAATATAGAACACTATCAAGGTGTCCACTATACTGGAAAGGGTAAAGTCCATGGGGAGAACACACTGTACAGAGAAACACATTTCTGTGTAGCTATAATGTCAATCAGCAAGTACATCAGAGGTTGTAAACCTCTGTTGCATTAACAGGGCCATTTTCACACAGGTGTTGCAATCTCAGAGTGGCAGCGTTTTTTTGAAGGAGCTTTCATAAATCATTCTACCAGCAGTAACATCTGCCTTTTTACTTTCCCAGCATTGTAGCCAGCTGACTTGTAGCCATTAAACGCGTGAGGAGAGTTTTACACAAACCACCCATATAACTCACCTGGACTTCTTTTCTGTAAGTACAAGTTTTCTGAACTTAAGATGGCATTATAAGTAGACTGAATCTTCATCTACATTTATATTTAGTCATTGTCCAATTTTCCTCTTTTTAAAAAAAGTTTGTCTAGGTTGGCAATTCAAAAGCAGTCAGATGCTATAGACCTTGAATAAAGTCTAAGAGAAAGCTTAGGCTATTTCCCCTCTTGCCACTCAGGTGCTGTTCTGTCTCCCCCCCTACTCCCCTGTAGTTGTTGCACATTTTTATGAGTTACACTGGCACACAGTGTTGACAAGGTGTCTGCAAAGCGCTGAAATTCTGACACTTTGTCAAAGGAGGAGTGTGCAAGATACTGAGTTATGTACAAACTGAAGACAATTTCAGTTCCAAAACCCATATATTTTTATATATATATCTGTATATAGAGAGGTATCTCTCCATAGCTGAGGATCTGAGACATGGAGACACTCAGAGACTTTGACAAACTCACACTAAAAGGAAATTAGCTTTCTGTATTTAGTAATGTTAGATCAAATAATCTGACCATATTTCCTCCTTGCCAACAAATTTGCTATTGCAGCAATCAACACAAAGACTGAACTGAAGATGCAGCACAGGAGGGCAGCTGCTCTTACTGAGTAATGACTGAAGCCATCAACTTCATATTAGTGTGTTTGTATACAGGTATCAAAGTGCGCAGTATTGAGTAACAGTAAAGAGGTTCCAGACAGAATAGGTCCAGGGTCTTGGCAGCAAAACAAGAAGCATGTAAAACAGTGGTACAAATAAGAGAATGCTAACTCTCCACCGCAGGGGAATGTGAGCAACATAATAAGATACAATTCTGTCAGCTGTCTGTAACTTCAATGCTACCATACAGCGCTGCAGAATAGAAGTGTCTGTAGAATGGGCCAAAAAGATTTCAAAGGCAAGGGCGAGCTCTCAACAAAACAGGGAAGATAAACTTTGCAGCCCTCTCTCGAGTGAAACTCTCATCTATTTTAATGAGAATTTTCTCTGCTTCTGGGTGTCTCCTTAAAGAAACAAAAAAGGCAGACTGAAAAGAGGAATCTGTCGTCCCAAGGACCAACTGATGTTAAGGCCTTTTAAAAAGTGTTACATTTTATGAGGTGCTGAATTGTTTGAATAGCTTAAAATGCAAAAAGTTGCAAAGAAATATTTGATCTTATGTGTTGTTATGGGTCATTTAGGATTACGCAGTAAGAACGTAAATGAGTTCAAAGGGAAACAACTGTGGCTGCTGCACGGAAATAAGGCTCTTGTTAATCGTTCCACATAGCCCAGTAAGCACCTAAAACGTGCTCTCTTTCCCTATCCTTCTCTTTCTCCCCAACTTGGGTGATTCTGAATCAAGACGTCTATCAAAAAATGCTAAATGAATCAGCTGCTTTAAGTCAGTAGCAATAAGCTACTAAGCATCCCAGAAATTTCCCGATAGGACCAGTGTTCGTTTCAGAGCAGCAGCAATCTTTGCTGCAGAAAATAAGATTTTGAAAAATCAGACTGGAGTTTCATGGTGTGGCGAGAGCTGTCAGAATAGGAGCAGTTAATTCATTTCCACTTCAACAGGATAGCTTGATTTACTGTGTTTGCTGCTACTTTTGTTCATAAATTTTTTTTTGGTAGCACTAAAAGAAAGGCTGAATCATAAAACAGTTTAACACAATAAAAATAAATTGTTGGGAAACTGTGCCCTCTCTTCCCGCCACAAAAGCTTAACTTTTAACACTTGACAAAGTTCTTTACTTTCAGTTGTGAATCCTTCATTCAGTGACAATTCAGAAAGGCGGATAAAGATTGTTTAGACCAAGCACAAGCACTAGGAGGCCCCCTGACAAGTACAGGATGAAATTAACACCAACATTTCACTCTGTCATTAGTAAAATGTGTGTATATCCCCACTTAGAAGGAAAACTGTAAACACGTAGCTGTTTTATCTCACAGAACCCCACGTGGAATACAGACACTGAGCCACAGCTTGAGACTGGGACATCATCAGGTCAAAAAACTCTGCTGATACCACACAAAAAAGGCAAACCCAAACAGTGTCAATTATTTTCAGGGCAAGATCCCTTCATAACAATAATATTTGGGGTTTGAATTGGCAGCTGCTTTTTTAAAGATGACACCGCACTCTGTTTCTTTCCTTTCTCAAGAGATTGATCATCATTCACTGCAATAACACTCACAAAAACCTAATTTTTCCATTATACATTATTTCTGGAAAACTGCAAGACTTTTTTTTTTTTTTTTTTTTACTTACCATTGCAAACTTTCTGTCTTAATAGAATGTGAATTTATTTGACATGTCATCAAATGCTAGCGGCCCTATCTGCTTGCAGGAGCTATGCACTTCATACTTTCCTAGCTTGGGGACGCCAATCTTAGGAATTCAATATCAATACAGATTATCAACAGGTAAGGAATCTCTATAAATTTACATGAGCACACGCAGTACACATGACCTACTGCGGAAAATTAATAAAAAAGAAAATATGTCCTTTCTTTCTCTGTCCAAAACGCACAGCTACTGGAAAATATGTCTGGAGCTATGAAATTCTCAAGAGCAACAGTCTACATCTCAAATATAAGGTGGTAACAAAACCTCTTTGCTCTGAATATGCCCATACTTTATCAATTTCCAGCCAGATAAGATTTATTTCCTGCAATTTAGGAGCCTGGCAGCAGCCACAAAAAATGCTAAAACTGGATTTTGTTGCTGAGTTGACTGCACAGTTGTATGTTCATTTAAAGACTGTCTGCTGATAGTGACGAATGCTGCTGGCACAGGCAGTGCTCTGGATAGGTTATAAAAATCCTCCTCAGGGATATGTACTGCTTCATTGTTAATGCTACTTGGTAGGGCGGGCAGTGGGCATGAAATGTCATTTGTTTCAAATTTCATTTAAAAAGTAGAATTGATGTGCTTACAAAGAGGTGTAAAATACAATGTTGGATTGTGAAGATAAGAACACATTAGACAGCCTAAACATCCAGCATTTCTCACTGCATTGTTTATTCCGCTACGCGCAACTTACTGCTATGCGTTAAATAATTAAAACTTCCATACATAAGCCAATTGCAAAACATCAACTGCTCATTAGCAATTGTCAGTGATGTTTTTATTCTGTAATAATCTGTAAAAGCTATAAGCTTTCCAGGCTTCACACATACACTTTTTTAATCACAGTTTAGCAGAGATAACTCATACAGTACAATATACAAAATGCTGTGTTTAAAATAAAAATAAAAATCAAGAGCTGAGCAAAACTGTTTGAAAGAAAAAACCCTCAAAGCACTAATTGAAATACTGAGTATAAATTGATGCGGCCATAAATTTATAGTTCAACAGTTCAGAATAAATATTTATAGACATGCTGAGTTCAAGAGAAATTCCGTGGGCTCGCCTCTTCTTTCTAATGCTTTCTCTCAAAACTAAAATTGCTGTGATCTTGGTAAGAGCAACACACACATGCACTCAAAAGTAGCTACATTTGTTTAGGTTGTGGAAAAAGTGCTTGCTCTGCATGTGCTTTCAATAGAGCTCCACTTAACTGCAGTTGCTGGCATTCCTATTGAGAGATCTGAACAAATGCAACATAATGTTTTCCATTAAACCTACGAGCATATAATAGTCTCCCGAGCAGACACGTCTTTGTCTACAATTCTGTCCATTAGCATATCCCAACAGGCAAACAAACTAGCTTTTGTGTCAAGGCACTGAGGACCTAATTCTGGCATCATCTGGGTTTTCATTAAGTGATGCTCTTAATCCAACAGCAGTCACCTAGACATTGGTGGTATTTGCATCTATTGCAAACCTTAACTTTCTCGTCCAAAATCAGAAGCTATTTATCTCCCGTTAGGGTAGGTTCATGTCTACAGTACTGGATGTGAACTTCTGGAAGACAGCAGTTCAGTTCTGAATCCAAGCACATATTTCTGTGCAATCTTGCACAAACCACTAAATCTCTCTGTGCCTCAGTACTTCACATGAAAGTCAAGGGGGGTAACAACGACTATTTCCTCTGCTGTTTTAGGTAGGAAGGTCATCAGAGGAGGCTCCAGCTCCAGTCTGGCCTGCGGATAAGTTAAATACTATCAGCAAACATACACTAGGGCTCCAGTTAGGCTGTTTAAGTGGTATCATGAAATAAGCAAAAGTCAATGCCATTTACCATAGTTCTTTAATCAGTAGTCGCAAGATTTTATCATAATTTTTCTTCCAGTGCCCTGGCTTTTGACATAACTTTGTTTTGAAATATTTATCTTTGCCTCCCTGAAGAGATGAACTGCTGAATTATTCTATTATAAAGGAACACCAGAATTTATACAGACAAAAGAATCAAGCTTAAGTATGTTGAACTCTTGCTCCAGGGTGGTCACAGAACAGAAAAATTCTATTGTTTACCTGATGAGTATGGGACTGTGATATAAATGGGTTAGATTCCAGATACGAGATACCAGATATACTGAGGTTGGGGGTGCTTTTACAAAATAGCAGGCATTACACTAATATTCTAAGCTTTGCAAAAGGAATTTAAGTAATACATGCACCATAACTGTAGGCTTGCTTGTGTATTATGGGGCACATGGAAAGAATGGCAGCCTCTCAAGCCACACAGTTCAGTTTGACTCTACAGACTGTGCAGCCAGAGGAAAATTACCATACTGATTCAACATGAGTCAAGAGAACAGAGCCGGATGAAATAAAGCTCAACATTCTGTAGCCAAAAGCCAAGTAACCATGAACAAAATTATTTAATTTGTCAGCCTTTGCTTCTTCATTTTCTCTGGGCTACATGTGCAGATTGTTCTCATCTTTAAATGAAAAGTTCTTGTATACATTACACATTAGCATACAGCATGACTTTTAATTAGTATTTTAGTAAGGTCAGCTGTTGTATTTATAATAAATAGTATATTCTACAGAGTAACTTTTACTATAGTATTTTGAAAAGGTGCAGAAAAGGAAGGAAAATTCAGAAAGAAGAAATAATTAATTTTTCCATTTCACCTCATTCTGCACGTTAATTACAAAGGTCTCTACATAAGAAATAAAACCACACAAAGCTGACTTGGAATTTTTACTAGTTTTAGCCGTAGTATTTTCAGAAAACAAGGATTGCTTTGTTCTGTCTGGCTGCAGGTTTCCAGCAATGCACTGATTTACAAAGTCTATCTTCGTCATCAGAAAGCCTAGAAAAAAATACTTTTTTTTCTTTGAAAATGGAACATTTCCAGGTTTTCACTCTCTCATACAGAGTGGTATATATTCCTAAAACTCTTTGGAAGAAGAAAGCCATAGAAGCTTAGATTATCTCTAGAGTGTCACTACAACATACCCTTGCTGTAGGAAGGCTAGCCCAGAGGTCAGGTTACTAACTTGTGAGTCAACAAACGATTTAGTTCCCAACCAATAACCTGGCTGTCAAGTTTCCTAGAAGAATAAACTTGACATATTTAGGCAGGCAATTCAAGGCCCTTATACTGGACTAGTCATCTCAGGGACACCCAGTCAGTGGAGTGCCTTGGTTTTCTGGCTCGTACTAGTGCAGAGAGCTTCGACACATAACCTCTGACAGCAAAAGGAGTAGCACCATCTCCCTCATCAAGCACGACCTCAACATATCAACATCCCTCCTCTCCTGAAGGTTATTTCCTCCACGTAAGAGAACAAGAGAGATGTGTATTCACTGAAACAAACTGGGATGACTTTTGGCTTAAAAACAGTGATGAAGGCAGATTTGTCCCAGACACTAAACAATGAACTCTGGCAGCTTAGGCACAGAAATATGGGCTGTTTCAGGCACCTGCTAGAGAGTCAGTAACCTCCAGTAACAGCGTGATAATGTCGTACACAGTGAACATTAAAAACTGAACAGGGCACCTACGGAAGGACAATCTGGCCTCGCCTACTTTTGCTCCTGACTGTGCCTTCTGGTTGGATCTTGAACCTGGTTCACTGCTTGTCACGTCTGGGACCATCAGTAGACCCCGCCAAAGGACACGGCACTGTGTGCTGTGTTCAGAGCCTGTGGGACTGCGGCCCATTGGTGATGGCACAGCCCGGGCACGGCTCACCCTCGGCTCCTGGCTTGTTTTCCCTTGGGGAGCAGCCAGCACTTGCTGCTCCCTGTCAGACAGACTGTTTTCTCTCCTTCGTGAATGGGTTGAATTGTACACGAATCACAGCGACATTATTTGCTGTTCAGCATGCGCTTAAATACTAGGGAGTCCAGATGCTACATGTAAAAAAAAGTATGTTGTCTGGTTTTGCCCAGTGGGTTTCCAAACTCCATACTGTATCCATGAGTGAACAGAGCCAAGCAACATGTCAAAAGTAGAAATTTTTCGCTTTGCTGTCTAGGTGCTAGAGTGAGTGTGGACTGAGCAAAACCACAATGAGTAATGAAGTGTTCTGATTATAAACCTTCTCTCCACATGTGGCCTTCTGCAAAAATTCTGAATGCATCACGCTTGCTGTCTCTTAATGACTACTTTCTATTCCTACAGGGGAAAAGCAGAATTATACCAAAAAGCGTGATTTGGTAGCGTCATATGGTGTAATTTAGGCCCAACTCTCAGGGACACATTTATAGACAATCAAATGCATACTTTGCTATTTTACATGCTCTCATAGTTACATATGGCACTGAACCCCTGCCTGACCTTTGTGGTTTCATCAGACAGATGAAGGCAAGGTGCTGCAGTAAAGTTTAAGCCTTGCTTATGATGGAAGAAGGCAAATACATTACTAGCTAAGCCAAACGCATGTCTGACAATAAGTATTCCATCCTACCTTTTGCATCAGCTAGAAAATGGAAATTTAAAAGTTTTTCCAGCTTGAGGCATATTTCTGGAAGAAAAAACCAAAAACAACAACAGAAAAACTTTTCCCCATTTCAAACCTCTCACACCCCTATAGGCTATTGCAGTGGAAGGAAAAAAAGTTAACTGCTCACACTGTTCCAGTTGTTAGGTCTTCTTTAACCTTTAAACCTATTATGACTGTGAAAGGAGTCAAATGCACAATTCCCCAAAAAAGCAAATTTAAAACATCATAGTGATAAGTTGCACTCATGTTTCATGTACTACTAAGAACATTTATTTAAATAAGAAAGCACAATCCTACATGATGAGTTTTATTGCCAATGGAATTGACCACAACAAAGGCTTAAGCACTGGCCCAGAGCAGCAAGGGAGACTAGCCTGGAAAAAGATGATGATATTTTTCAAATTAAAAACAGAACTGAAGAATCTAATAAGACTCTGTTGAAATTTGAGAGATTCATGATTAACCATCATGGGACAAGAAAAATAAGAATAATTATACTGACCGCTTCTGCCCTGACTTACACGGACTCAATCTGTGAACATCTCTTTGTTCCACTATTTAGAATATGCTGATTAGCTGTTTTTCTCTTGGGAAACGGCTAGATTTTCTTTTATTCCTTCTTCAGACATTTTTATCTTATCATCCTTAAACAGTGGACTTTATGATTAGTTATGGTATTTATTCCATTACTACATTTGCAAAAGACTGAACCTCCTTTACACAACAATATGAGTATTTTATATCTCCTTTTCCTCTGCAAATTTGTCTACACATAATTCAAGATATTTGTCTCTGATTTCTATTTAAGGACTATAGAGAAATAGGAAGTCCCTACTAATGAAGTATATTTTCTTCAAAATCAACCCTATGGATATCCCTATTATTAAATCCTTAAACAAACAGACTTGCCTTCTTTAGCTGACACAAAGCCATGCTTTACAATGATACGTCACAGTAGTGGGTGATCACAAAACACGTATCCACAATAAACTCAACAGTTTGTTGGTTTCCCCAACTCAGACTGGGAGCCGGTAGATGCAATCTGTCACCTGTGTCAGCTTCACCTCCGTGCCTGGGCAGACCATGGAACAGATGCTCCTAGAAGCTGTGCTAAGACACACGGAGGACAGGGAGGTGATTTCAGACAGCCAGCATGGCTTCACCAGGGGCAAGTCCTGCCTGACCAACCTAGCAGCCTTCTATGATGAAGTGACTACATTGGTGGACAAGGAAAGAGCTACAGAAATCATCTATCTGGACTTCTGTAAGGCCTTTGACATGGTCCCCCACAACATCCTTCTCTCTAAATTGGAGAGATATGAATTTGATGAATGGACTGTTCAGTGGGTGAGGAATTGGTTGGATGGTCGCTCCATAGGGTAGTGATCAATGGCTCAAAGTCTAGATGGAGACTGGTGATCAGTGGTGTCCCTCAAGGGAGGAACATACTGGGACTAGTGCTGTTTAGTATCTTCATCAACGACATAGACAGTTTGCAAACGACACTAAGCAGAGTGATGCAGTTGGCACTCCTGAGGGATGGGATGCCATCCAGAGGGACCTGGATAAGCTTGAGAAGTAGGCCCACGGGAACCTCATGAGCTTCAACGAGGCCAAGTGCAAGGTCCTGCACCTGGGTTGGGGCAACCCCTGGTATCAACACAGGCTGGGGAATGAAGGGATTAAAAGCAGCCCTGCGAGAAGGACTTGGATGTACTGGCGGATGAAAAGCTGGTCATGAGCCAGCAATGTGCACTTGCAGCCAGAAGGCCAACTGTATCCTGGGCTGCATCAAAAGAAGTGTAGCCAGCAGGTCGATGGAGGTGATTCTGCCCCTCTACTCCACTCTGGTGAGACCCCGCCTGCAGTGCTGCGTTCAGCTCCAGGGTCCTCAACACAAGAAAGACACAGACCTGTTGGAGTGAGGCTAGAGGAGGGCCACAGAAATGATCAGAGGATTGGAACACCTCTCCTATGAGGACAGGCTGAGAGAGTTGAGGTTGTTCAGCCTGGAGAAGAGAAGGCTCCTGGGCGACCTTATTGTGGCCTTTGATTACTTAAAGGGAGCCTATAAGAAAGAAGGGGACAATCTTTTTAGGAGGGCCTGTTGCGATAGGGCAAGCAGTAATTTTTTTAAACTAAAAGAGGGCAAATCTAGGCTAGATATGAGGAAGAACTTTTTTTACAATGAGGGTGGTGAAACAGTGGAACAGGTTGCCCAGAGAGGTGGTAGATGCCCCATCCCTGGAAACATTCAAGGTCAGGTTGGTGGAGTTCTGAGCAACCTGATCCAGCTGAAGATGTCCCTGCTTACTGCAGGGGGCATGGACTAGATGACCTCTCATGGTCCCTTCCAAGCCAAACTATTCTATGATTCTAATAAACCACAGAGAAGTTAATTGTCAGGTACCTCACGCGATTTTAATTGCTTCCATCTCAAAATCCAAAATAATTGGAAACACATTAAAGGAAAAATAAAGAAATAAAGAAAAAGAGGTGACCAAGAACAGCCCAAACACATGGTCAGGCTTCAGCTAAAACAATGCTGGTTTGGGTAGACACCACACAAAATAGTAACAGATGCTCTTTAGCTGCATATGCACGTTAGTTGAAGTGTTCTAAAAAATTTCTATTATCTTTATTACCATTATTATTTTTAAAAAATTGAGATGTTCCTGTAATTACAGTAGTTAGTATCAAAACAACCAAGAACAGGGAGCCAGTCTTTCTGCCATTGGACGGAGCAGCAGAGCACTCCTGTCACCAACTGGTTATAGATAAGTAACTAAGGTGCAAAAGGAGATAGGAAGGAAATAGATTAATAAATGTGATAATGTGCTATTTGCCACTTCTTCCACAGTTTGGGGATGGGGGTGTTACTGAAAACAGGCTCAATTATTATAAAAAATACAATCAACCCTGAGAAATAGCAATTGAGAACAGGGATTCTGTACACCCAGTCTTCCCCAGTCATGGCCTCTTTCCGGCTTAGAAATTTTGTCTGGGTGGAATTTAAGAATATTCAGCATTGTCTACGATTTCTGGATGTCTGGCAGATTGGAGCAGCTCTGTAAAAGGTCTGACCAAACTTTGCTGCCAAACATCCAGAAATCTTGGCTGTTGCCTCAGTGTGCGCACAGATCAGTTGCATGGGACGGTGTACTAAGTCCAGCACTTTTGAGAATCATCACACACTGCACACAAGCTACACAAAGAATGCTTAAAAACTTCTACCTGGAAAATCCTAAGTATAACTATGATGGCCAAAGGGAGACAGGTATGAAGTGAATTTATGAGTTAAAGATACAGAATTGGAGCTCACAGACCACCACCCGTGTCTAAAACCTAGACATTTCTTGAGCAGCAACTTGCACCCCTACAGTTTTTTCTAAAGGACATATATGCAAGGCAGGGAAAATGGGTATCAACACACGGGTGCTTGTGCCAGTTGATGAAGGGAAGTGCCTTTAAATAATTCTGGGTGTAGCTGACACCGTGTGGGGAAGAAATTTGGACTGAATTGCCCTTAACGACTTCCCAGCAGAGCAGCCATTCCTATTTTGCACCCTTGTTTAAAGCTGAAACTCTTTTGAGCCACTGTTCTCATATGTGAATACAAAGTTCCACAATAAAATAAAACAAACTAAAATAATGCATGTATTACTCATTAAAACATTTAAATGGGTTAAAAAAACCAGCACTGTGGTAAATGAATATAGTGGGAAGTCAATCGCACCAAGGACGAAATAGCAGCAGAAGATCCAAACAGAAAAAAGATGTGCAATAAGCTGTTCACAGCCACCTAATTTGTGTTTATTTTCCTTTTTCTAAATTTTTTATTTCAACTGTCTATAGCCCAATGTTTGTTCAATAGAAATTGTTTCAGTAACTTCTGAACAGACTACGTTTTTCCCAAGAATGCTCACCGGTATGTGAAAAGAAAGATCAAATAAAATCTCCAGTGAAACCAATAACTTCTGCAATTCTTTGCTCCCAGGAACACGCCTCAGTGTTTCATATCAGGTTTCTGGGAGTATCACAATGCACGGTAGTTTTACAGATCAGCACAAGTCCTTCCACAGCATTCACTTTCATCAGACAACTGTCTCCTATGAAAACATGGATCTTTCCTGAATTTCTTCCTCATACAGTTCAGAACAGGCACCCCTCCAGAAAGTGCAGATACAAAACCACCGGCAGCTTCATACAATTAGATGCCCAGTACATTTTGTAACAGCAAACATCTCACGGCAACAGCAAAGCATTTTCTGCCATGTCATCATCCTCTATCATTACATGGGCTTTTCTCATTTCAGATCCTGCCATCTCAAATCTAGACGTACAATGTAATCAAGGCACACTTCTGGAGCGCCTGCTGGCTGAGGCTTGGAAACAGAGCACACATTGCTGCTTCAAGTCCAAAGCAAGGGGAAGATAACAAAGGTTTTGCCATGCAAAGCTGGTGCAGCAGCCACAGTAAAACAAATTGGTTAGATCTCAGTTTTTCCATTAGCAGGTAGTTGAAAGGATTTACAAATGCCATGGGAGTGTTTCCCTTTAATGCATCCCTACTTATCTCTTAACACATCACATAAATGAGTGTCTCCTCTATCTCAGAACAGATGGCAGAATCACTGTCAATCTTCCCGTTTCCTCTTGTTTCTTATTCTCTGATCCCAGTTCATTTTCTCAGGCACAATGTTTCAAAGAGTACCTGTGCAACCAGCAGCAGCAAAAGCAGCTCAGCTCAGAAGTTGACAAACTGATGCACATCATTGGACTTAACTGATTTGATCAGGTACAGATAGGGTGCTGCAACAGCAGGGCGGTAGAAGGAAAGCCAGAAAGCACACTAAAAAAGAGTGGGATTTGACATTGACCCGGCTTGCCTTAAAATTTGCCATCCAGCTCCCCTTACCTGGAGGGGGATGGAAGGGGAAGAGCAGAACAGTAACTACTCAACGGGCAGCAAACTGAATTAAGTACCCCAATATCTACTCAAACTATGAACTACATGTCAATACATGAAATCTAGCTCCCTGGGTTTCGGATACTTGATTAGATTTAGTAGTTTGATATCTTGGTTCTGGCAATGGACCATACATGATGGTTCACACAGAGCAGAAAAACAACCCATACTGCACTGTTGCCAACAGTGCAATGCTTTATCCAAGGAGAAAAATTCTTTCCTGACCCCTAGGCAATCAGTCTGTGGTCTGTAGAAAGACATTTGGCTGTTCTTCTCAAGCAGAGTTGTAGCACAAGTATTCTTGAGGCTCATAAAATTAATGATCATCAATATTATCCTGAAAAATTATACATGTGTGCAGCCAAAGCAGGTTGAGTTAACTACTTGCTGCAATCAAATACAGAGGTTAATATCACTCTGGACAGGGAAGGATTTGTTGGAAACTGATGGTTCTTTGACTTGTCATTTTTTACTGATTGACACTCAGTGTCGTTACAGTAAAGAACCAGAAGTGTTCATGCTAGATTTTTGATGTAGTAAGTCTACTGCTATTTAAGTTCAGCAAAATTATGTGTGGGCAGCTAACCACATGGTTTTCAACTGAAAATGCTTGTTTTGGGCAACCACCTTAATTTTTTTTTTTTTAAAGCAACAACCCTGTTGCAGATTATTTTATTGGTCTCAGAACCCAAAGCTTAAAATAGGTAGGGAAAGATAAAGGGAATGTGATTCAGTGGTTAGAGAACAGTAAAGATTCTCATTTTTTGTTCTCAGTTTCTCCATCAATTTGCTGCAGAAACCTAAGTAAATCTCTCTATGCCTTGAAGAATCTTTCTGTACAGAAGTTAACACGGACTAGGGAAACCTGGATGAGAGCAGCGACATTCACTGACTCCTTATGTGGGCAGTCACAGTGCAGTGCAGAGCCCTGCTGGGGTCAGTCCATGCTGCTGCTCTATTCGCCTACACACATCACCAGGACCTCAGGGCCCCAGAATTTTTTCTGCCACAGAAAACCAATTTGCTTTCTAAGACTTCCTCAGACAGTCATGAAAGAAAAGCACATCAATCAGTTCCTAACAAGGTGGGAACCCACAACACAATTTCATGATAATCTGGGATACTTTCCCTAAAAATCCCCTCAGCAATTGATTGATCAACAACTGAGATGTCCACCCAGCAGACATTTGGGGAGCATCTAGGAAAGGTATCCTTGCCTTTGCCTTACACTAAGCGCTTCCACCCCTCGGTGCTCCAGGCCAAAATCGTGCTCATACACTTGAAAGATGATGAGCTAGGTTTTTACACTGAGGTCATGTTGGAAAACTGAGATCTGCAGTCAGATACAAACTTGCTGAGATTTTAGTAAGAAAACCAGGGTGGTAGTGGAAGGAATAGGGGGAAAAAAAAAAAAAAAATCCTGTTAATGGCAACTCCAATTCCCTTCTACCTCCAGTTTCCTACATTTATGTTCTATTCCTCAATTTCTGCACTCTCCTTGCTCTTGAATTGCCATTTCACACAACTTCTTACATGCCACTGAAAAGAAAAGCAACAAGTTTGACTCTGGGGCCCTTTCTTCCTTGTTCACTTAATGAGATCACAGGATCATCACAATATCAGATTTATATCCTGTCTTGGATTCTCAAAATGTTTGTTCTTTCTGATATGATAAATTCCACTGTAAAGGAACTCTTTGAAGAAAATCTCCTGTCTAGCCATTTTTAAAACTTTTTATTTTTCTTTAGCCTGAGTCTAGTTTAATATTTACACTGTGTGATGAAGCACAGTATCAGCAACAACCCATCAAAACATCTGCAGTCTCTTTTTCAGGATAGAAAAACCTAAGTATGTTCAGTAGCTACTCCTATTACTAATCTTAATAAAATGTTTTTATTAAGATTGTCATTCTGAACAGGTCCACTGCTCTTCTAAACCTCTGGAACATTGAAGTGGCAGAAGAAGCAATGTTGTACCAACCAGCTCAAGATGGACCAAGATAATACAAGTTCTGCAGGCATGGTGGCTATTAAACAACCGTATCCTTTCAAACCGTACTGCTGTGTTCCCCCTCAACCTGCCCATGTTACTAGACTAGAAGCAGAAACAAAATACTAATTTGAGCCCACCAGTTATGAACGATAGAACCAAACACAATCTCCCCAACCATGTTACATTATAAATAACAGATCACACAGACTCCATTTTAATAGTCAGTGTCATAATTAAAACCTTAATTTTTCTTGCATAAGGAGAACATGCTGTGCTCTGTCACTCTCTATGTCCAATTATTATAATGTACCTTGTTCCCTCCTCTCCCCCCCCCCCCCCCCCAAAAAAAAAAAAAAGTTTGTATCTCAGCCTCCAGCTAGGGTGGATTCCAGGAAATTTACAACTATTTCACAATGATAAAAGATTGGCTGGTTTATGTCTTCAGCTGTGTTACATGTTTCTTCTCACCCGTGTCAGCTGAGAGAGGTAAAACAAAGCTCTTCCAGGGCAGCAAGCTGGACTGAACAAAAACCAGGCAATGCTCCATGCATAGCAAGAGGCTGAAGTGCCAAAGACAGTGGCTATAATTGTGTCATCTTGGTTTGCCAAACCCTTAAGGCAGACGACTTGCCACAAAGTAATTACAGATCTCACATGTATTTCAGCAAAGCTGTGTTCTTAATGTTTGGCACTTGCAAAAGGACTTTGAGCATTAAAGGTTTATTTCAGCTACACGACGTGCATGCCACTAGTATATTACCATCCCCATTTTAAGCCTGAAAAATTAAAGGTTTCAGGCATGCTCATATACCAAATGGGAAGAACTGGAATTTAGATTTTCATCAAGTAGGTTCAATCCAGGACTTCAGTCAAAGCATTGTTCCTTCAAAGAACTTAAACCTGTCAGTTTAATTAGTATTGAATTTGTGTATTTTTTTCCCAGCTACTAAAAAAACCCCTCAGACTTTTACCCTTCCAGCCTTCAAAGCATCTTTAAAGGCGATAGGTATCCCTGAAAAATTATCATTTTAAAACAGATCTGAAAAGTAAATGCAAAGCAGTGATGGCACTCTAGCTTCTAGGTAATTGTATTTTATAACTGCTTCCATTTGACTAATAAAAAAAAGTCTGCAGAGTGCACCAAAAAGTCGAAATATCCCACTTGACCTTTTAATTAAGAAACATGAGAAATGTAAACCCAAATCTTAGCAACATCACGTGCTTCAATTTTGATTTCACTGTACTGTTATTGCCAGTTGCAGTGTTGCCTGGAAGAATCAGAGTCAGAGTAGTATTGTGCGTAGGTGTCACACGCATCAAGTAGCAACGTGTTGCCATTTTTCCACTGTATCTGCGACAAAGCAAGGTGAAATATAGGGGGAAGGATAAAAACAGAAACAGAAAGAAAAGGAGTGCTCACTGGGACTGGCCAATGTCATACACACAGTAGGTTTCTGACTGGCAATAAAAGTAACCTAATTTTTTTTATTTAAAAATTGTTCTTTGGTTTAAACACATTGAAATCATCTGCCTTCTATGAAAAGCACCAACTTTTCTTTAAAAAGTCAAATCCAAGAATTACTTCTGAGTTTTGGTTTTGCCCTTAAAAATTTATACACTCCAAAAATTGTTTTTCTGCCCAGTTCCTGTTGAGAAATCCCAGTTCCCAGCCTGCTCTTGCATAAACAAATAAGATAAATATCAGGTGCCCTCTACCGGCCCTCTGAGTTTCAGAAGGTATGAATTTCCAAAATTCCTTCTGGCCCTTACTTTTGTTACAGTAAAGTTGCAGTTTCCTGCCTCTGTCAGACAAGGCCCACCACTTCAAAGATTAAAAGTGCAGCCAGATTGATGATAGAGCTGTCAGCATGCAATCAGACTGTGACATGGAGAGAAGGAAGCTGAAAGCGCTGAGGGGGAAAACTGGCAGCTCCAGAAATAATTTGGGTTATGGGAGGAGAAAGCAAGATAGCTAGGAACAAGGAAGAGATCATACCAGGATTGAAGCATGAAAGAAATATGGAAGCCATTAAGCACAATTCAATGTTCCAAGCATGGGGGAAAGGGAGAACCTGGGATCCACACGCCACTACATACCCTTTTAAACCCTTTGGGTTAACAAGTTTCCTTGAACAAATCATTCTTTCCTCTGAAAAAGCTCTTTTTGCTTTCAAATTAACAACATGTATGGCAGGTGGTGCAGATACAAAAATGTCCAACTCTTTACAGACTCTGAGCTTGACTACTAGGAAAACATGCTGTAGCAGGGTTAGATTTGTTACACATGAAGCTTTATGAACAGCAGATTTTGGATGCAGGAAGATGACTATGCCATAGGAGAATACATACACTCTCTGATTAGAGACACCTCTTGAAACTGTTTTCCATTGATACTAAGCTCAGAACCTAGCATGCTCAACTAAGTTATACTTAGAAGATACTCAGGTTTTGCAGCACTCTCCTCTACTCAGAAACAGGCCTGTAATGCTCCTGCCTCCTCAGTGTGTACACACTCGTGTCTTCTTCTTGAGTAAAGGTCCCGTATTGCAGAAGCAACTTCACTCTTTGCAGCTTACTAGGCGGCTTCAGGAAAGGACAAAACCAAATGGAGAAGCCCTCCATCACCTCTGTTTCTTACCTTCCCCTCAAATCTTGCGGTGGCTCCCAGCTGCACTCGGATATTCCGAGGAGGAAGAGTAAATGCTGGTGCTTCAGCGGGGACAGGGGGGCTGAGTGTCAAGGAGGTTTTGGAGACTCGAGTAGATGTCACCAGTTTCACATCCCCCATGATGTGGGCTGTAAAAGAGAAACAAGTGGTAATACAGAAGTTATGATCATTAATGACATTACAGTAACAGCTAAGAATCAGATCAGGAGCAGGTCGTTCTATATGTATGCTATATTCGTATACATAGTAAGAGACTTCAACCTAAGGTGCTATTTTCTGGGCGGGGAACTGAGACCCAGGAAGATTGCCTGGTGTGCCTACAGTTGTGGTCAGGGTCACAGCCTTGAGCTGAACTCTGTTTGAACTCTCAAGTCCCAAGCCAGAGCCTTAACCAAAAAGCCATCCTTTACAACTGCATTAAAAGGTAATAACTTATTTCAGGAGGATATTTTCACAACGTGACTTTGATTTTCCTGGCCTGGAATACACCAAAAATCAATAAGTCTCAAAAGTAGAGCCAGCGTTAAACAAGTACTTATGAAATAAAGAGACCTCTGTTTGCACTGGATTTAGATTGCAAGCAGGAATGTGGAAAATCTGATTTTTCATACCATGCTTTCAAGATCTTAAGAAATATCTGGATATCTCCCTCCAAAGCACTTCTAGTACATAACAAATACTTTTGCAGAAATTCCACGTATCTACTTTACTGCAAATCCTTCTACAGCACATAGATTAGTAAAATAGCATGGAGACCAAATTTCATAATGCTACAGAAATGGCATTGTAGAGACCCCATTACAGGGATCTGCTTCACAGGTGATTCTTCTGCTACATACATCATACTCCCCCCCCAAAAAAAGGGCAAAAACTATTGTATTTTTGAAAAGTAAAATTTTAGGTTTTAGAGAGAAAAAAAAAAAAAGTAGTAGTTGACTTTAGTACTAATTCCTTGAACCATCCACAGAAATTAGAAGCCCCACCATAAGAAACGGCTTGACCCACTAACAGGTCACGTTGAACCAATGAAGAGCACCGCGCTTCCAGTCATAATCCTCTGCCATACACATCAATCCATGATAGATTATGTATTTATTCTTTGGATTCCAATGAAAGTTGCAATAAATAATACTTGAACAAGAGAAAAATCAATTAAACTAGGACCACACTATTCCTGACTGTATGAAGGGTACTTTTTCCAGACCAGGCTGCAGTTATTTGGGGAGCAGAGGAACACAAAACTCATTCATTTCCAAACAGGATTTACACTCCAATGCCATATGTATGCATCTGAAAACCCAAGCTGAGAACATAGTTTTCCATACAGCATACCTGACATGTTCCACAAACATACAGAAACACCTTCTCTGTATCAATCAAAAACAGTTTAAGAGGGCAGCTCCTCTCATGGAAGTTATTAGTCTAAAAGTTAGATGTTTAAGCTGAACTAGAAATTTTGGCTCCCTCACAGTCAACAGAGACAAAGAGGCACTTCCAGAGGGTGATTGGTTCTAAGGTGTGGGAGCCACAGGCTTTCTGTGCCTTTCTGAAGCTTTCTGCTTCACAGTATGCACTTGTCAGGAACTATGGTGTAGAAGGCAAATCCTTCCAAGATATCAGTTAAATTATGTATGTGCACAGATTTTCAAGAAATGCTTGAAATCTCCTTCCTCATTCATAATAATCCAGATGACGTGGGCTTCGGATTTCTTCTGGAATGGTGTTTTGTTAGCATTTCCATATATCGACATGCAAAAAACCCAAGAAAATCCTCTAGTGTTTCTAACAATTGAATTGCTGAGACCAACACGTAAATGGAATAAAGATGATTTCCTTAACCATTAACTGAGAAATTCTGCCTTCATTTACACAGGAGTTAATCTTGCAGTGAATCTCTGCAGTGGCACCCAGTCACTTGAAAACAAAGCATAAGCCCCCCTTTCCAGTATGAGCAACTCTTTAAAACACAAACAGAAAACCACCCACACCAAAATTACCTTTGTACCATAACATATCAAAGAATCATATGAAATCACAATATAATTTAAATAAGGAAGAAATAGACTGTATTCCAGAGACAAGAGATGAAGACAAATGTACTTGGCATCCTAACAGACAAAGAACCACAGTCTCTCACAGCTATAGTCACTGCAATGAACAACCATTTGCCTTAGAATTGAGAGAATTACTCTTTCAATTAATTGCTTTCATTAAGGAAAGACTCCAAACTCAGTTCTTCACTCAGCTAAAGCCACATTTTCAATCAATTATGCAGCTCTACACTGATGCACACTGAGTCCATATTTGCTGGCACATTTTTTAAATTTATTTTTCTTTACAGAATAAGAGCAAATGTTTTTCAAATCTCAAATTGCCATAAATATCAACTGTCACCTTTTGTTACTTTTAGTATATAAAATTGATAATTTTGGATCTGCTTACCTCTTCTGAATTGGCCTAAATCCCAGTTTAAGGTTTATTTCTAATTTTCTTTTTTTCTGTCTTCTTTGTCAAAGTGCTTCCTTGAATTTGGCTTTCCCACAGATGATATCCACTTTTCAACATGCTCAACTTACTACTCAATCTTCAGTTTTTCTTCCCAAATGTTGTTCTCCTCTGCTAAGCTACACCTTTGCATAGCCTATAAACGCCAAAATCTGCAATATCTCTCTAGCTGTGAGACTCTTAACTAACAAATCAGTCTGCTAATACAAGCCTGCAATAAAGATTTCAGACCACCAGTAGCGACAATAACGTGCCAGGTGTAATACAGATGAAAGTCTTCTCCAGTCTGAAGGCACTGTAATGCATTTGATTCCGTAAGAAGCCAGTAACAAAATCTGTCCTTCCACACACATCTGTATCAATTTTGCAGAGTTTACAAAATCAAAACGACATCAAAAAAAGCATATACCCCCTAAATTTTGTTTAAAAAATAATACTGTAAGAGTAGCAAAATCGAAAACAAACAAAAAAACCCTAAACCCAACATCCAGAATCCAATTCAAACTTGATATTCACCCACGCAAATGGGAGTCCATTTTGGCCAATGTCATTATAATGGCTGAACAACTAAGAGAGAAAACTATGTGCACTGCAGATGCTCATGGGGACAGAATGGTCGTGTATCTGTCCTTAGGTACAACACACAGCTTGTGCAGGCCGTCTTTAAGGAACTTGTTAGGCATGACGCCTGCTTACACACAGCAATTTCCACACTGGGTATGCTACAAGTCCAAATTCACTTGAAACCGAGCCACTGGCACGTGCCTGGAAAATACACTGTGGTCAACACTGGCTCATCCTCCAAGCATCACTGGGCTCAGGTACGTCTGGCCTGCATTGGACAAAGTCCTGCGGCTCGGAAAGAACTGCCGATGAAAAGACTGAGCTAAAGCCCAACAACAGCTTTCCACTGATTTCTCTGGCTATTTGATCGAGGTCTACACAAAATGAAATTAAGGGAGGGAAACAACCAAAAAAACCACCACGAACCAAAAAAGGATAGGGGGAAGCAGAAAGAAAGAAAGAAAGAGATCCTTAACAAGAAGCCACTCTTACTGGTCAGGTTACATTTCTGTTGCATGTTGGCAAGACGCCAAAAACTGTCAAGAAATTGATGCCTAATATAGCAAGACTGTAAAGCATAAAATAAAGTAACAGCTAGTCTTTCCCATAAGCACATCTTGGATGGATTTATGTTTTTCTAAATAAGGTGTCTAAATGGGATTGAATTTATAAATGAATATTAGCTCAAATCAGCACACGCATTTTTCTAGCAACATAAGCCTCTAATCATTCCCATTTAGCAGTCTGACTTTAATTAGCTATGTATGCTAAGGATGCTTCTAGTAAATAATTAGGAAGGGTTTTTTTTCAGCTTAGAGAATGTTTAACAATTATGTTTCCAAACAAATAAATAATTCCATGTTGTACAGTCTGGTGTTACTATGGAACTCCCATGTCCAGATATTTTAAAGAAATAATGTTCCAGAGAACAAATCTTGTTTAGGCTTAGAATCTGATAGACAGGAAGAAAGCAGACACTGAAAAGCTATGGAATGTATCTTTTTTTTTTTTTTTTCTTTCGTTTAAGCAACTTTCTAGAATGAGCCTATCCCTAAAGTCGTCGTCTTAGGTATTTCAAGCTTGCTGCTGAATAAGATTTCAAGGATGCTACATGAACTCATAATATTTCATTTCACATGCTGTGCACACGTAGACTATGGTTTTAAACAAAACCAACTGTAACTGAAGTTGCAATACAAACATTGTGGTATTAAACATAAAAGAAAACCACCATGCAAATGTTGGCTTGTAGGGTAGTGATGTGGTTAGACAGCATTTCTAATCTGGATTTTTTTTAATTCTTAATCCTTTCTAAAAAGCACATAAATCCTTACAAATTCTCACAGTGTGCCCTCTAATCTTTCTAATACCAAAGCAGACTAATGTGTTTCAAACATTTTCTACTGGGAACAAATCTCTGTCACTCAATACTCTGATCACAAAAATAAACGCAAAAAAGCAAACACTAAGAAATCCGCCTCACCGTTTTTTCTCCTACACTTATTTTATATAAGTAAATACTTACCATCAGCTTCCTACATAACCATTTAATTATACTAATTTCCTTTTACCAAGCCCTTCTTCCAAAGCAGAAAAAAAGAAGTTGCAGGGAGGGCATGTGTATGCGAACGAGGGGCAGCTCGGGCGAGGAAACCAGAGCTACCAGCTGAAAAACCTTTGACTTGCTGATAATGCAACTTACACCTAAGCAGCACATTTGTACTTGGTCCAACTATGCTGTTGTGTTAGCCAGACTGCCTTCGGTAACATCTGAGCCATCCCTGAAATCTGGATAGAACATTTTGAGCTCCTTAAAAATAGGAGCAAAAAGACAGACAGACCAGGGGTTGGAGCATTTGCCTGCTGTTTGGGAGGCCTGGTTGAATTCCCGGCTCCATAATGGGCTGTCTGCATGACCTCAGGCAAGTCACTAAGCCTCTCTTTTGCCATGGCTCCCCATTTGTAAAGTGGGGATTATTGTACTTCCTTACCACAAAGTGCTGTGAGGATAACTATATCAGAGAGTGGGAGTCAGGCTACAGTAACAGGACTGCATAAATAGCAAAAGGCACAAAATTACCATAAACTTACAGGAAGCTGGGTCTCATTATAGCTTTCTTTCTCTATAAATCAATCAGGGTGGGGGGTGTTTTCAAAAAGCACATATTTTAAAACATTCCCTTACACAGATCACCAAATTCAACAGTTTTGCTAGGGACTAAGCGTTATCCATTATGCTTCAAAACCTTCAGTATTTATAAGAGTTTCTTTCATTTCTAAACCTGCTTGACAGCTTCCCCTTTTCACACACCTTATTTCCTTTTCTACAGCTTCTTTCTTTGCCATAAGGACAAACATGTGGTTACCATACTTCTATACAAATCTGTAACTAACTACATTCTCCACAGAACTACAGAAATGAATTTTCGCAGCCATATGACTTGTGACTGTCTTTTCAGTCTTGCCCTACAATACCACACAAGGAAGTATCCTGCCTCCTGTCAGCTACTGGTACCCAAAAACCAGCATCTAGGGAGAACAGCAAACCATAACGAATCAGCACAGGTGATGAAGTCATGTGTAGATTTAGCAGATGGGAAGAGGTTGGAAACCAGATCAGGAAGCAGGGGACTTGTAACCCCAGCAATCGTAGCCACACTATTCCAGGCAGCTTCTCATTCAGACCTCGTAATTATAACAGGTATTGGTCTCCGGTAAAGGAATAGCAACAAGATTATGCTGTCGCATGTAGGACTAATTTGAACTGGCCATGCTATTAATGCAAAAGAAATAGATCTTTCCTTTTTCTAAGGGAACTATAGGATACCATCCACGAATCATGCTTTTGTGATGTTCAGATCTTGTCGTGCCTGTGCTCTGCTACTTGTAGGTCTTGCTAAATGTTGTGGTCAAGCAGAGCCTCAGAATGGGTCCTGACACTATGGGAGCAACTGAGATTTTTTATCAGTCCTGATTCAACTGGGGTTTCTTCCTCTGCTTTCTCATCCATTAATAACCATCACCATCATC
Source organism: Leptosomus discolor (assembly GCF_034619465.1). NCBI lineage: Eukaryota > Metazoa > Chordata > Aves > Leptosomiformes > Leptosomidae > Leptosomus > Leptosomus discolor. The sequence continues at coordinate 12,170,455 of NC_141395.1, read as the reverse complement.
ATCTCACTTCTCTACACACCTAGTTTCTAGAAAAAGCCCTTTTGCCATAAAAATTTTCAAGACATTTTCAATCCAGACCCCTAAAACTACTATCCTTTTCCCAGTAAAATTTTATGGTGACTATTAGACATGGCAGTAGAAACAGGATCAGATGCCAAATCTTCACATACAACTCCATGATCCAAAAATTTTGCAAGCTTAAGTTTTGGCAACACCACGTGTGTAAAATCCCTGGGTATGTTCCCACAATATGCATTTGCGTAACTGTCCCACACAAATGGGAATTACAGATCAACTTGCAATTGTGCTAAAGCTTAGGCTAACTACAGTGACAGCAAAAATTCCCAACTAAATTACAATTTCATTTGGAACCATCATGTCAAAGATTTTCCCAGAAGTAACCAAGTTCTTCAAATCCCATCATTTCAGTGCCTTGGATTTCACACTCAGCAAATCAGCTATGAAGCTTCACATTAGCAAGAATCTTGCTTGTACACAGAAAAAGGAAAGAACAGGTTCAAACTGTTCCAGGTGCCCATTTTAACAAAATATTATTGCAGCCCCTATATTTTATTCTGATACAATAACACTCCCCAGTGCTCTCCACTGCTTTATAGACTGACATACTGTCAAGCTCCAAAGGAGAGGTATGCATGGGCTTTAACTTGAAGTGGTTTCCATGGAACAATCACAGAGCTGGGTGAGGAATTTCATACTGATCTTATATTAAAAAAAGACCCTCAAGATGATGCTAAGTGACCCATGTTCATTTAAAGATAGGTTTATTAGAGCACAAGAAGGATAGGAGTCAAAAACCTTTATTTATATAAATCATAAGAGAAAAAAAAATCATAAAGAGAAAAAAAAATTATCGCATGTTCTTATCAAGGAAGAAGTCCATCATGCCTTCCCTAGCCCCCTGTGCTGCCTAGCAAAGAAATCACTAGCAAGTATGTGACTTCCTTGCAGATAGAGACAGTTGTAAACACCCTCTAGGTTTCCTCAATTTAACAGTGCTGTTCAGGGTACCAAAGATACCAGGCCCACTGGACTTGTATGGATAGCTAAGTTCACCTACAGTCAGTCACGTCACTGCAACAGAACACATCTAACATGAGCCCTAATATGTGCTGTTGCGCAATGGCACTTTAAAGGTTTACTGATGTATTAAAGTAGCTGCAAAGGGTATCTCAGGTATAAGGAAGGATGTGGAAAAACATAAGAGAGAAATGGATGTATACCTGTGATAACATATACTCATCTTGATTATAAACAGACACACTACATTATTCAATTATTTCATAACCACTGAGCATTAAACTAAGAAAAAACATGCCCATTACAAAGCAGCTGAACATGCATCTTAAGAATGCAATGACATTTTAAGACTCAAAACCTTGCACGTATAATTTGAAACATCAGATTAAGAAGCAGTAAATCAGAAAAGACCACAGGAAACACAGCTTCTTTGCAGCTGTTATCTTCGAAGAAATGTGAGTAGCGACATGTGGCATGCACTGGGCAGGTTCAGTACGGCATCCCTACCTAAGAATTATTTTATAGAAGCAAATTGAAGCCAGAGGGAAACCCAGATTGCAAATGGGATGCAAGTTGGGCTTGTTCTTGCCAATTCCAAAGTGGCTTCCTATAGAAGCACATTGGGGAGAGTAATTCAATCCGACTTCAAACATGCTACAATTCCAGTTTATAAGCAATATTTAAAAAATTTTTAAAAAAAAAAAAAAAGAAAAAAGGCAAGACTTACAGAAAGGTTTTCAGTGTACTGAGCAGCAGGTCACTGGCAACAGAATTATACTGGTCCTCCTTTAAAGTATCATTTCTAGTACTCAATATATACCAAAATCCAAACACCTTAGCCTTGGGAAGGTTTGGTCTAAAAATCTCAGTCTGAATTTCATCATTGACAGCTGGCCTCATAAAGGAACAGACTTCTAATAATACCTTTATAGTCCTTAAATAAGGATTTTCAGGATATGCAGAACCTGCTCTTATAATCTCTGAAGAGAGGTCACACCAGTCCTCATTTTGCCAATAAACCTTTGTACTTAATTTGCACCTTATATCTTATGCTTTACAAGTACAGAAAATAACCAGCAGAAGTTGGTGTTTATCATAGAAATGTGCATATGTCAAAGATCATCCAAACCAGCAGGACCTGGACTACTAACCTATTTTTGCAGGAAGGAAAACATTTTTCCCAGTGTTGTGCTGCCTTTCAGGATGTACACTGATGCAAGTAGCAGAGAAACCTTTAGGAAGACATTTGTTTCAGGTCATCTTCACACAGCAGATGAGAATTTCCAACCTGTTTCTTCTCTCCAATTCACATCCATGTGGCTGTGTCACATCAGTGACTCAACAACACAGAATGAGGATCAGCTGGGAATCCCAGCTGGCCATGGATTTAAGAGGACTTGGGTGAAACATTTGGAATAGACACTCTTGAAACCTTCTTGAAATGTAACTTGCTATTCTAGACTAACTTTCAGTGCCAGTGGCAACCATGTGGAGGTGATGCATGTCAGTATAAGCTGATAGTAGCATGAAGTTTCAGGTACACAAGCACAAATTTGCAGCTACAGCTCTAGCTTCAGACCTTAATACTCAGCATAACAAGCCCAATAATACTGCTTTGCTAACAGCAGTACTTAGCACTTAAACATACCTTCTATCCAAGCCCCTTAAAAGTAATTTATATGTATTAACTCTCCCAGTATTGAGGAAGAAGATTAATTCAGTGCTTCAGTGATTTAGTATAAGACTATAAGAGCTAGGAGACAATAAAAAAAAGTAAAATCAAGATGTCAAAGATCCAGGGATTGAATTTAAAAAAAAAAAAGCAATCTTTTAAAAAGGAATAAAAAAAAAATCTTATTTCCCATTTATTTTGTAAGGTAATTCCTTTTATCTGACTGCAGGTTTCAGCAAGGCTTCTAGCAGAGCTAATAAGTTTAATCCTGGAGCAAGTTTACATGGGGCAAGTTTTGAGAGGACTGCCTACCATTTGATTTAAATACAAAGTTTTATAGAAAAAGTAATATTTTTGCAATGTCTTACCAATAGTAGAGCATTATGCTAAATCAGCAGTTTACAGTGAAGTTGTCTGTTGGGTTTTGGGTTTTTGGTTGTTTTTTTTTACGTTGCACATTTCAGAGTAACCACAACATTAACTTTCCTTGATGCTGATGCTGCAGGTGGCAAATTGCTATTGCCCATTTCCAAGCCAGTAGGGCCATAAAATAGCATGAAAGGTGAGTCATAGAAGATTTGTGGTTCATAAAACACAGAATTTTTAGCCTCTACATTTCGCTTTGTGCTTTAGTTCCAAATCTAGCCAGAACTGAAGAAAAAAAAAAAAAGGCCCAAAAAAAGGCCCAAGTCCGCCAAGTTCCATGCCATTTGGGAAAATGAACGCATGCACTCTACTGGCTGTGGGTGCGAACCCTGGGGTAACATTGGAAAGAAACCTCCTGACTTCAGCCAGAGATAGACTGGGCCATGGATAAACATCACTAAGTTTCAAATTATACTGCAAATACTTAATACTAAAGGAATTAGGTTCTTTGTTTGAAAGAGCCACTGGTTCTTCATGCTGAGATACTCTCCACAAGGCCAAATCTTGTGCTGCTTTCCATTCTGTGAAGTCCCATTAACCGTCAGCAGAAAACCTAGCCCATAATTTCTCCTGCAAGTTTGTTTTTTCTGGAAACAGTAGTTTTGCTCATGTATGCAAGCCAGCATACTCCAACAATCATTGGTTATACACCAATCCTCAACAATGTATTTGGCACTGCAAAGCGGACAGGAACACCACCTTGCTGGAAAAGTTATAACCTAGATGTGAGATAGGGTTATACAATGCCTTTTTATTCTTAATTAACAAAGAGTTGGGTTTATTTCATAAAAGCACTGGATAGCATGCAAAACTTACTGCTGCAAGATACTCCAGACAGCCAGACAGTTACAGCATTGACAAGAACATCTACAATTAGAGTGCAGAAGAAATTTTTCTACAGGGGTAACAGCTCTCAAAACTTCAGGATAAAGCAATGTCTACTACAGAAAATGAGCTTATGGTTGCTCCACAACACCCTCAACCCCACGTTACCTATCTGACAGGCGATACCTTCCTGTGACGTTCTTCCTGTCTCTATTCGCAGAAAGAAATAAATGAAAGATTTAAGAGTGCCATCTGGGAGAGCTGTACCAGAAATCATCAAGAAGTTAAAGCAATCTTTAGATGAGCAAATGTGAACCTCTGCATGCATCCTTTGAACTGGATCCTTCTTTTCTACTTTACCTCTAGCGTCCAGATTTTAGTAATTATGTAACCAAACAAGACCAACTTCTAACACTGAAGCCATCCATCTGCTCTTCTCACAGCTAGTAAGGTTCCACACCCAAAGCTGCATGTTGCACTCCAAGCCTGAACCAGCTAAAGATTTTGAAAACAAGCAAACAAAAAGGAGTAGGATTTTTGTAAGTTCTTAAACAGTATAATTCCCCAAATGGGCCTCACTAGGTGGAGAAGTTAAGGTGGTAATTATAGTCAAACACTGAACAGCTTGCTGCAAAGAAAATGAAGACAAATTCATTCTCAACGTATGTGGGAAATAAGATGTGAAGTCATAAGCTTTTAATTGCACCAGGGACAATTTAGACATTAGGGAAAAGTTTAATAAATAAGAATTGAAGCACTTCTGGAAGAGATTGCTCAAGGAGTCTGTGGAGTCTTCAGTGCTGGAAGCCATACAAATGTCTGTCAGGAATGACATGTACAGTTGATTTAGCCTTGGACATGGGAAAGACTGGATGGCCTTCTGAAGTCCCTTCCAATCCCATGACTCTATGATTCATCTGACAATTGATGTTAAATTTGGACTACAATACAGGACTTTCACATGCTGGATATGGGCCAGCAAGACAACTATTATTCCATAGAGAACACTATAAATCTGAAAAGAAACAACTGCTATAAGGTGAAAAAAAAAAATCAGCCTATGAAAATGACAACAATATCAATATATAAATCATTAACATCGCAGAGCTTAGCAAGGAGGAGGGAGACAGAAGGAATCTGGTTTAATCTTACTTAAGCACCAGTTTGCAAATCTCAGCCAAATGTCCATTTCTGATAACAAGTGAACACAGCTTTCATTTGAGACTGCAAAAAGTGGGACATGCAGGCAAAGAAATCAATGCTTTTAAAGACATTTCCATTTTCAAATATAAAGAAGCTTCCCTGTCATATTCAAACACCTTACTGCATTCAAAAAAAAAAAAAAAAGTTATTTTACATACTTTTTTACTGGGTTTGTAAATTAGAGAGTTGCAGTAAGTTACTGAGATCACATCACATTTGTTCAGCTATGTTCTACAAAAGCACGCAATATATATTCTTGAAGCTATCAGCTTAAAAGCTTATGTGAAAGAAGATTCAAATGTGAAACACCGGTTTGGAGCCTCTTCACGTATAAGTGGGGCTGGTATGAACAGGAGAATGGTTGGACTCAGTCTGAGAGCCAAGTCTGTCCTAACTGCCCTCCTTCCAGCTGGGAGACAAGTCCAAGAAAGGACCTTTTCCTTCTTCTGTACCGCAATTCACTACAATGGCTTTTCTCATGAAATTTGGGCCCCATCCAATCCTCAGCCCCTCTTTATGCAGTATATCTGTTCAATGAACATATCAATATTTACTCTATCAGCAGGGAAAAAAAGTGTTAGGAGTAATAAAATCTTTCCATCATGTCCACAAAGCAAAAGTTTTCCTATCCCCTTTTAAAAGGTAAAAATTGAGCAAAGCATAGCACTGCGATGTTCTTGTGAAGATGTTCTACAGAGGCTTGATCCTGTCAGTCACATCAACTTGTCTATCACATCGGGAGTAACTGGCCTGCTCTCCTCATGGGCTGTGAAAGATGGGAGGTGAATACCATTTCATGTCACTGCCAGGCAGAGATGATCCCTAGCAAGGTGAGAATAGAGCAAAAAAGGAAGAATTGAGATTTTAAACAAAAAAGAGAATAAGAAGGAAAGGGACACGAACGGGAGATTAAAAAGACAAGTCTGAGGATGCAAAACGGCACTGACAAGCAGGGAAGAGTATGGTCACACAGGCAGAGAGAATAAAACAAAGAATACATGATGAAGGCTGTCAAGGGCCAACCAATGTCCAGCTGTACTGGCAGTACGGTTGAAAATCATGATTGCTCTGTTGTTGAATTCTACAACTTTAACTGAATGAACTTCAGGACATTTTCTTTGCCCACCTCATATAGGAAGAGACAAATAATTGAAGAATGACTGAGGTTCATACAAAACTCTTTTGACTGAATTTCACCCATGAAGTTGGTTGTTGAAGGGTCATATATCCCCCCCCCCCCCCCAATTTTTTAAGCTTTGTTATTTGCAGAGTGTTTTATATTTCTCCCCACTCAAGTGCCTCACTCAATCTGTCCAGTTGTCAGTTTAGGGCAATTCTCCTTTATACGAGATCCCAACAACTGCTCTGGATGCCAATACTGAAAGTGAGCAGGTCAGAAAGACGCCAATTATCCAAGTGTTTACACAGATGTGAATAAAAATGTGCAACATTGATATTAGAAACAGAGAAAGACATTCTTCACTTTAAGATCAAACACTAAAGAAGATTTAAAAAAAAACACATATGAAAAAAAGCTAGTTCTTCAACTACCACTGCCAATTCACATCCTTACCTCTTTTATATATCTCTTGCATATACAAATGTTCATGTTTTCTCCATTCGTTTTTCAGTTCCTTTCGTGTGCAGTTCCTATCAAAGATTTCTTTAATGATAGATTAGGTCCCACCACCACACTAAGATACTTACACTTAACAGACCAGCACTCTGAAGCCTTAATTACGATTAAAATTTGATCTCTCTGTCAAATTTATTCTGACAACTAATTTCAGCCATAGAGGACAGAAAGAACCCAGCCAGTTTCTGTGTTTTGTTCCCGATTACACATTTTATTCCGCAAGTTGTATATCTGAGGTGAGAAAAAGACGAAATAATGTTGTCTCACTTCAATTTTGCCAAGTCAGTAGAAAGACTGCCAGCACCTTTAGTGAGACCTGAATAGGGAACCAGGTCCGAGGCAAGCTCTTGTCAGGAGACTTCTGGGTGCTCAATACAGAGCTCTAGAGGCTCTGAAAACCAGTTTAGAACTGGGTGCACTTATAAACTCGATAGAGAAGCTCTAAAACAGATGTGTCTTGGGGTATCATTTATCAATTAAAAAAGTAACAGCATGCCTCAGTTCTAGAAGGTGTCCCTGAACAAAAGGGTCTTAATTGGAAATAACCAGAGAAATAGGAAACCTGGTCTTTGATTGGTATCAATGGGATTAAAAAGTTCAAAGAATCTTGTAAACTTGGGGATGGGGTTTGAGAAAATATCAATAGAATCCGTACCATTTTTTCCTTAACTCTTTTCCTATACCAGGAACAACCAGAAAGTTGCCCTATGAAAACAGGGTCAGAAAGTGTCAAATTGGAATTAGAGTGCTTCAAACCACAAAAATCCCCTTTTAGACAAAAAAATCTCCATGCCATGAATCTAGAAACCAGCACTAAGGGCATAAGAAAGAGAAGGATAGAAAACTGCTTTTTCCAGCGGACCCACAGGTACAGCATAGACACAATTCTAGCAAAGGGCTGTTTGGCCAGTTGCAAAAGATTTCATTTGCTCATAAAGATTATTAAGACAGTGTTTTTTCCAAGAAAAAAAGACAATTACAAGGATAATCTATATCCAGAACCAGTAAATAGGGAGTAGAAATCATTGCACTGAAAACTGCAAAATAAACAAAGCTCATCGGTCTTGCTGAGGAAATTCCTGGAATATCTGCACCTCATGTGATACATATCCAAGTCTGCTGATCATGGAATGCTTAGGCTTCAGTTTTAAAAGATACTTCCAGAATCACAAGCAAAATAATTGATTGTTGGAAAAATCCTGTGAGCACAAATGCTCACGAGGAGAAACCAAGCACCTAAGTACCTAACTACTTCAAGGGAAAAGTATAGAACTAAATTACATCTAAAAGCATCAGTTTGGTTTGTTGTTTTGTTTTGTTTGTTTTTTTGTTGTGGGTTGGTTTTTTTTTTTTTTTAAATCAGATACAGTTTCTGAGGAACCTAGCTGTGAATATGAAGGGATAAAGATGAGGTAATTAATAAAAATAAGACCATACGAATACATAGACTAGATGAGCATTACTAAACAACTCCAAATCAATGTAGGAATATTTTGACAAGTACCAGCAAATCCTAAAGCCTCAGTAACTACCTCTAGGATCCACAGCACAGGAAGCTAAGAAAGGAGTAAAAGCACAAAGACCTTTTTGCATAGCAAGTGAGAGGTCTGTAGTGGAATTCCTACTGTGCCAGAGTTCATGTCACCCATCCCCAGCAGTGCATTGCCACACAGGCTCAGACAAACAGGGTAAGGATGTCACACGTTACAGGTTACAACACAGGAAGATTTCCCCTATGCCTCAAATACTCTTCCTGCTTTTCCTGTAACCGCAATCGCTTTGGTACTACTTCCAATGGCCATAGATCCCTTCCCTGCCAACATGTCTCCACTTTCCCCAGCTGAAAGAAGGGCTGCAAAATACTTGTTAAAGGAATCACACATTCCCCTGTGCTGCTGCTTAGCCAGTTTTTCCACAGTATCACACTGCCAGCCACTACTCCGAAGCCACAGCTGTGTTCGCTTTTAAACTTTCTTATTTGGTTTTGGGTTGCTTTTTTTTTTGGGGGGGGGTGGTGGGGGGGTGGTGTGGAGGTTTCTTTTCTCCCATCAGCTAAATCTCTTTCATGCATCTTTGTCATTTCAGCTTCAAACCTGAGCTCTGAATGACTTTAGCAAAGACATACAGCAAGTCAATATAGGAGCTCAAAGAAGCAGGACCCAATTCTATTACTGTCCTTGGGCTCTGTGAAACACTCAGTTCTTAAACAGCAGAACGCAAACTGATTTGAGAAGTTCCAAGTTCCCATGATTATTATCACCATCTTCCCCTGCATTTCTTCATGGCAATATTCAATCTGTTGCACTCTGTTGAAAGGCTTATCTCCTGCTTCCTGAGGTTTTGGGTGCCTTTTTTTTTTTTTTTTTTTTTTTTTTTTTTTGAGGGTGTGAGTGTTTATTTTCCGCTTAGAGGGTTTTTTTGCTCGATACCTTGATTCCTCCCATCACGGCTGAGATGATCTACTGCTTCTTCCTGCCTTCTCTGTCCTCCCACAGCAATGACACAACATTCTAACGACATCACTGTCAGATGAATTTTAGCTGTATGGGAGTACAGTGATGTATTCTATGGACACTATTACTGATGACAAACAACAAATGCATGGCTTATGATGCATCAGACTACTTAAAATAGAAGTTAAAGCACAGCAGACAGAGAAAGCATAGACAAATAATGCTTTTATGATTACTATTATCATGTTTCCGTAAGGGAGATGAATGTCTTAAGGTAAGGAGCTAGGTTTTAAGCTGGTATAAGATAGTCTATTTTCATAGGGTCATAAAAGTGAACAAGTTTACACTGGCTAGAGATCTTGGTAGCACATCTTTCCATAAAGGTTTTGGCAGCTCAATGTAAACCCATTAATCATGAACTACAGTACCACAGTTTGAGATCTGTAGTCACAATGACCCTGCATTATTTATTCTATTTCTTATCTGGCAGGAAAAAACCAGCCTCCAGGAATCTGCCTAGTGAAGTACAGAACAATGGATGATTTCTGCCTCTGAGGCAACATCCTCATATTTGGAATGACTAGGTTATCTGAAACCAGAGGTAGAGTAGCTAACAAGAGTTTTCTTCTTTAGATTAAATAGCATGGTCCTGTTTTCAAATACTGGAGATATTTCAAAGCATCTTTTTCATTGCTTTAATCGATACCCTTTAAACAGAGTAATCCAGGCAAATTCCACACAAGGTCTAGTAATCTGAAGAGAGGTCAGGGAATCCAAACTTCCGGATTCTGTTTCTGATCTTGACTCCCTTTCATTTGTGATCTTTTCCTGCCTCCATTCTCCTCATGCATCTCCTAGTTGGTACAAGAATGCTATTCATCTCAGAGATGGCCATGATTTTTTTTAAAGTATGTTTGACAGGTCTGCATCAAAACCCTGCTACAAGAAATTAGTAGGGCCTGAGTCTCTGTTTTTTAGTAATCCTTACTATTTGCACACTAAGTGCCACTCATGTCAACTTTGTATGACCAGGAATGACAGCCAAACAATTTCTACATAAGATGCCCTTAGAAAGCAGCTGTTTGGGCATTCAGAAATACAGATTGGCCATAAAATGGATTGTAGAAATTATGCAAGTTGTCATGAAGTGCCTAATGCAGCTTTATGCTTTCTCATTAAAGCAAACACCACAATCCACTCTGAAGCTTTAAAGTGTGTGGCCAGATGCAGTTTTGTTTTGAGGACGTTTCAGTCCAAGTGATCAGAGGCAGCACTGTTGCTTCCGTGTGGTTCTACAGTACACATCTGAATGATTCGCCCAACAAGTGACAAAGAAAACAGCTTTTCTAGAGTCCTGGAAGATGCCATTACACAGTAGGTTCATCAAAGCATCAGTATTTCTAACACAGAGTCATGAACAGAAAAAGAAAAATAATTCTTTTCTCGAGGAGGTAGGGAAAAAAAAAAGATAAATAAAAGCAAGGGCAATTCTACAGTCAGGACAGATACCAAAAAGACTTGCTACTGCCCTATTTTCTATTTTTAAGCTTCTGATGGGGAATAACAGCAAGAATAAATAACAGAATGCACCAGAATTCCAAATAAGAATTGGTTTGTTGGTTTAACACACAAGAGCAACTTTTCCCAGCACTGTTATCTAAGCCCATGAGATATCTGAAACAATTATTAACCACTTACTACAAAGAGGTAGTTAGTTGCTCCTGTGCTGGAAAAGACAGACATTATCTGGATTTATTGGTGCTATGCATGAAGAGAAATCCAAGAGTAAATAAAAGTAAACTAATTTTCACAGGTTTTTGTTATCACAATTGGAAATTCTTACAACAAAAATTGAATAAAGAAGAAAATTGCCCAATTTGAAATGGTTTCTTGTAAGTCTAAAACCTAGGCCAATTTCCTGAGGTTGGCAAACATTTCAGTTACCATTGCCATCTCTAATCACAGCAAGTTTTTCCTTCCAGTATTAGCTTTTCTCTGAATTTGAAACCCAAGCTTAATGCAAAAACCCACATCAAGCAGAAGCGGGATAAAACAGATCCATGCTGAGCCTGTATGGGTAAAGCTGCAGAGATTCTTGCTGCTGTAGCAACAATAATAATTTTTCAGCTGAAAAACTACTGGTTCAGTTCAGCAAGCAACTGCTTTGCTCCTGTGCCACACAAAGCCACAGAAAAACGAAGCTAGCCTTCTGATACCTTTTTTTAACATACGTTAGCCGGGACACAGCAGCATAGAATCTCAGAAGTTTGTAAAATGAATTAAGCAGACGAATACACTGTATTTGTTTTCAGTTCAATAGGAGGCTCTAATATTGAATACATATGAAGGAAGAGACATGCTAAATTGAACGAGCCTGGAGGCTTAAAGTGATATTAATTCCACTTGCATTCAACCATGTGGATCCAATGATCAAAGGGATTTAGAAGCAAGGAGGGAATAATGGAAATATCAACACTCAGCAATACTCCATTGCCTTAGGGCAGCACAGGACAGTAACAGATGTCAGGAGAGCAGCGGGGCTATCTCTTCTCGCATCGGAAGGAGACAGGAACTACAGTCACACTGGATTTTCATGCACCAACCTCAAATCTTCAAGACACTGTTAAGATAAGGTGCCAGTTGCACTTCTACCCTTCTGCTTTATAAGCTTAGAAACTTCCTGTGTAAAGCACCACTAGTGATGGCTAGTTCCTCTTAACAGGATTTTGAAGAGATGAGAGCAAAGCACCAAAACACCATTGTAGCAACTGAAAATTAGCAGGTAAGTCTTTGCAGAGACTAGAGACAGACCTCTTGAGTAAGTGTTTATTTGAGCAAGAGCACTTGACACAAGAGAGCAAATCTTTGTTTTAAGCTGTTTTAAAAAAGCCTTCCCGGATCCAGCATATATATTTTGCATTATGCAGAAGAGATCATGAACTAAACTAGAAATACTAGCTGATTTAAAAAAAATATAAATATCAAAATTCAGAGCAACTTTTTACTAGAAAGTTCCTCCATTAGCACACAAGAAATCTTCAGTTATTCATTATTGCATGTTATTATGCTAGCAGTTACTTTTCTATCCTGGAAGGATTATCCTTCCTATATGGTGGAACACCTAGAATAAGGACAGAGAATATAGAAAACAACTGTTGGTTTGGGGTTTTGTTTGTTTGTTTTGTGGGGTTTTTTGGTAGTTGTTTTTTTTTGGGGTGGGGGGTGGTGTTTGGTTTGGTTTTTTTCTTGTTTCTTTGGTTCCTGGATCACAAAGATAACAATACAAGGGTAACAGCTGTGAAAACCCTGATCAAATACTCTTTTTAAAAGTCAGTGTTATTTCACTTTAAATATTAAGTCCTTGAAACAGTAAATTTGCAGTGTCCTCCAAAACACACTGTTTTCCTGGAAATAACTCCATTGGTATTGATAGAGTTAATCTAGATTTATAACACCATAAATAAATCATAACTGACCAGGTATGTACATGTGTTCTTGTCTTCTTCTGACCTGTATTTCTCCTACATATATATGTGGGAGGGCAGGAGGGGAATTGCAGGAAAACGTTCTAGGCAAGGATATAACTTCCTTGCAGACAGCAGGTGCTAAATTATTAAGACAAAGTAAGACTATCCAGTTGGAAGGCTAAGGGGATTTAGGGCACCTGTAATTACCTACTTTATTTTTATACAAAGTAGAAGCTGAGACTGCTAGTCTTGAAGCGACACGCTGCCAAATGACTGAGGATTACCAAGTGGTTATGTCATAGATTTTTATTCTCTGCTTTGCTTGCCACTGACATAATATAAAATCTTGCACGTGGACTCACTGACAGATGATCCCCTGACTTTGCTCTTCAGAAAGAATTTTAGAAGATAGGGTTTTTATGCCGTTGTATCAAATATGAATTTTTGATGATAGCCTGTCTTGCAGAAGATATCCTTCAGCATTTTCGACTTGCTGCAGTGACCCCAGCGCTGATGGTTTCGTGCCCAACCACGCTGTACTGCTACAAGACAGACAACAGGTAACAAAGCTTAAGTGAAGACTCTGGACCTCTAACCACTTTTTCCAAAGGGCTGCCACACTTTCTGACAGAGCACAGTTAGACAATGCCAGCTCCTTAAAGGTCAAAAGGCAAATAAATATTCTTACGTTTGAAAAGGAAACAAATCACTCAATAGCTAGCAGGAATCAAAGTCAAATCTCATCCACAGGCCACTTCTCTGGCAGTCCTGATCATCACCTGCTCAGCTACTAAGGTTTGTCAAATATTCTCCCAGAAGCCTTTGTGCATAACAGTAAACAACGTCAAAGCTTGCCCAGAAAGAGTTTTAGCCAAGGTCAATATGTTTGCACTTCTGAATCAAACTAATCATGAAAGTAAGTTTTCACAGTATTAGGGCCTAAATTTTTCTCTATAATCTCCTAGAAAGACAGATCAGCTGAAGGCTGGTATATTAAAAATTTAATTATACACCAGGCCTTAATTCTGTCAAGGAACAGACCTGATATTGCCAAGGGCTGCCATTTTTAAACAAGTAGTCAAAGCTTGTCATGTAATGAATAACTTCATCCTTAGCTTTAGTATTTAACTTGCCTCAACTTAAAATTGGGTTAATACCTTCCATTCAAGTTCTGTTGAACTGAATGGGAAGGCTCCCCTAATTTAACAGACTTTTGATCATGGCTTTTGGCAAACTTAATCAGTTGCACTCTTCCAGATTCTCATGTGCAAGGCATCCATCCAGAGAAGTAAAAAGTATTCTTGAAGAAATGGAGATTGTTGGAAGGGTATTTGATGAAATATTCCTCCCCAAGTGTGTTTGTTTTGTTTCTAAAACAGTAAAATTGTTTTGGAGTACTACAGGATTCAGACTTTGTTGTTCTTGAATGTTTAATATCTTCGTCTTTCTGCCCTAAGTTTTAAAAAAGTGCTAGTGATAACCTTCCTGATGTCTTGCTGCATTTTTTAAATATTTTAAATTTACTTTGGGAAGGTCCTGTGGTACCTTATAAATCTCCCAGAGAGTAGAAAAGGATTTTTGTGGGCTTTCTTTTTGCCAGATTTCCCCATGCTATGTGTATTTTAACTACTACTTTCTTTAGACTGAAGTGCTGCCTATGTTTTAACCCCTCTTATGCAGAGCTGCTATATCTTCTGCGTAGAAGATTCAAATCACCAGAGCCCAAAATGGTCTGTTTGAGGCAAAAAAAGCTTACATGTTATTTAAATAACTGTTAGATGCCCTTACTGTTCCAAGAAGATAAGGATTGCCAGTGTGCAAAATAAACTAACAACAATCTCCTCACAAAGACATGTAGCTTCAGGAAAAAAATAGATAAATGACTACTTGTAGGTTTCTAGCCTCTTCAAGCTGTCTGTGCTGTTACAAAATTACTTCTTTCCCCATTCTTTGGTGACCGCCAAGTTGATTTTGCAGTGTAATTTTTTAAAAATAATTTTAAATTGTGGAATAAAGAAAAAAATATCAGTGGGAGATTTGTATTGTTAATATTAAATTAATGGAACAGATAAATGCAAACCATACGAAGCATACCAGTGTGCCCTCTAGTTTGAAAATACCAGCCATTTTTCCCTAAGTGCTAATCCTAGTTAATGCCAGTCCCTTTCCTTACAGACTTTGTTGCAAGCTTTGTTGCTTGCTGCACAGCCTTGGGCATATATAAAGCTCTTTATGAATTTGGTGAGTCTATTTAGGTAAGTAACATTAGTTACACACACCTATATGGAAATAAAAATGAAGCAACAACCACGGAACTAGGATACAAAGTCTTAGTCTAGCTTTCAGTCAGAAGAAACATGGTCCTGTGAAGTCTTCAGAGGCAATATTATTGGCATCTGACAAACAGAATCCTTTGCAATATTTTTGCATTTGAGTTAAGCAGCTATTGAGGAAAGCAAGTGCCTTAATGGTGATGATTTATTCTGAACTCGCAGGGCATGCAAAGCGCCACTGTAATGCAGACTGAGGGCACTGCTGACAGGTTTAAGGCTCAGGAACAGACATCCAATAAAATCTAAGCACATAAACACGGCTAAGTGAGACATCTGCTCCAAGCTACTCAGTTCATCCAAAGGGTGAAACTGGTTTGCATTGTTTACAAATAAATACAATAAATAATCAGGCAAATCTGTTGTTAGTTAGAAGTACCAGAAAAAGAAACCCTTTACATTGCCTCTTGCAAAAAGACATCTGTTAACTTGAACTCTCCAACACAGAGAGCTTAATGAAACCTGTGCTTGTGTATTATTTGGGTTTACCTTTTCTCTCTTCCCATTTCCTTTTCTGCTCTCACGGGTCACTTTATTAGTTATGTTTTACAAGGAAACATGTTTCCTAGCAACAAAGAACCTCATAATTTTGGCCATATGCTTACCATTACACCAGAGACTCAACAATCAAAAATTATTTAACCAGAAAGAGATTCTAGTGTTTTCAAAATACTTTGGAGACAAACTTATTCATCTATAAAGAAAACATACAACTTGTTTGTACTACTACATATGTTGTACTCAAGACAAATGTGCTTAAAAGACCAAACCTTTCTTTAAAGGAGACTACGAACTTTAAAATGTGAGCTAGATTTACAGCTGTAAACTCTTCCCAGGACAAGCAGTTTTTGTATGAATGCCTCTTCTGCAATCTGCTTTCTGTAGTGCGATTTTCCATTCTGATCCCATTGAGAAAAGAATTAACCATGGTACAGTGGCTTCTCTTGAGCTGAACCAAGAGCAGTGCATTCAACTCTTGAGTATTAAAAGCTAGATTTTAATTTAATTGTCACAATTTATTTCAGAGGTGAAATAAACCTGTAAGGAAAAGAAGCCCATATGAATGCCTTCCACTGTTTTAAAGGAGAACAATGAAGATCAGCTTCAGAGTATTAATTTTCCATCCTAACAAATAGTTTAACTTCCAGGCTCAACCCAACTTTCTGAACTTGACTGATTCCACTAGACACCCTAGTTATGCCTGCACTTCAGTTGCTTCAGAGAAAGCATGATTTACATGATAAATCTCATTCATTGCAAAAGGCTATCAAAAAATAACATATCAAATAACACCCCAAATACACACAGGTGAGTTTTATGCTAATAAAGGTACTGCATTAACATTCTGGAAACTGGTATATTTTTGGTATTGAAGACTCACGCAGTCTTTTGGTAACTGGCAAGGACAGCAATGGCACCTTACCGTGGTTAAGCTGGAGGTGTTTACCACTGTCAGCACCTAGTCTCCACCTCTAACCAGCTTTCTCTTTTACTGAGGGACCATGCACACAGGACAATTAGCAAGTGATGAAGACTCGTGCATCCCTCTAAACCCTGACATCACAGAAATAAAGATGAAAAAAGGGGAAAAAACCCAACGGAAAGACCCAATAAAATTGCTGTTGACAGCCCTCCGCCAAAGCAGCTCCTTCCTTAAAACCACGAAAAGCCATTGACTGTTCTTGGCACATTATAGATTCCTACTACGTAGAGACAGGAAAGGAGATACCTAACTTGAACTACTGAGTTTCTTCAGAATACCAGGAGCTATCTTGACTTGCCTTCACTCAGCATAATTGCTATTTTGTTTCTTGCTGAAAAAGTGTATTCATCACTAACACAAACTGGACACATGAAACCACAAAGAAATTAGGATTTTACAGCTGTTGGAGGATCAAAATATCTGCATTTGATCCTACGAGGATCATGAAGAGATTGGCTCTGTAATGGAAGTACTGCAGCATCAACAAGCAGAGAAAACAGATTAAGCAATACCTGCTTACGACCATTTTTTTCAGCTCCTGACCTCTCAACTAATGCCAAAACATGAGAAAAAACAATGCTAAATAAAAACCTAATGCCTTTAAATGCTGGAAAAATATACTTTACTTCTCTGGAATGCACCTCTAATCCAAACAAAAAAATTAGCATTTTCTGCTCTTGTGAATTTTGGCTGCTCCATCTATATTCATATTCTTTCTTTATGCCTGTAATGACATCACTCAGTAACAGGGAAAATGGAAATTTGTTGCAAGCTTAATTCACAGCCCTTTAAAGGGCTCAAGATCCAAACCATACTGAATTAATGAATTTACAGGAACTGGGCTACTGCCTTCAAGAGTTTTATACAGATGTTATTTAGAGGTCCCGATTCACAAGAACTGTGCAAAATAGAGTAATTGAAAATGTAATCATTGACATCACTTTAACAGAAGAAGGCTATACCAGATTAAACTTTTAAACTTAAAAGGAAGAGAAAGGTATAACCTCGGACCTTTCAGTAGTTTAAAAATTGATAAGACTAATTTGCAAAAATGTTTTAGTCTAGAATTTTTATGTTTAAAGCTCATAATAGTTCATTACTTCTCCTTTTATTGACTATGTAATGAAATCTTTTTTATCTAAAATTATTTGGCGATTTCTCAAACCACTCGAGAAGCAGACATTCATGAGAGAGGACTGGAAGGATTACAATGACTTGCATCAGTTTTCTGAAGAGGTATAGTTCTTTTAATGTAGCCTCTTAAAGGAGCCTATACTTTTTATTGCACTGTAGGGCTCTCTGGATGGGGGAGAGGGCAGGGAAGGAAAGTCTAAAATGAAGCGAACTTTCCTTTAATCAGGATTTAAATTAATCAGAGCTGAACCATGTCTGCCAAAAATATATGCCACTCCCTGTAAAGAAACCTGCAGCACTTCTAGTTCCACAAAGAAATACTGTATTTCTTCCCTGAAGAACAGCTGCTCAAGGTTCCCACTTCTAACAGCAAGCCTACCCACAGGAGAACCTCTCCTCCCTCCCCTTTGTCTCTCAATTCCAAGACAACCAAAGTAGACAGCACATTGCCATATCCACAAACAATGTGTCACTACTGAATTTCAGTACCATTCTCTTTGCCCCAGCTCAGATCTAGACTGGTTTTGGTGCCTTGTTAACAAGCTGACACTTGGGATTAGTCTAGTGCAGTACCATGCCCCATTCAGAGCTAACAGGTACAGAAGAAATAAATACAATCCATCTTCCTCTTTTCCTCTGGAATAGCTAAGTCAGGTTAGGCACAAAAGTGGCTGCTACATCTAGAACTTAGCAGAATAAATGGGGAAAATAGCACAAATACAAGTGAGACAACCTGTCTGGAAAGAAAGTGTGTGCCTTGGCCAGAAACAGATTATCCTCTATATGTTACCGAGCAATCTGCAAGTAGAGAAGGTAAAAGCATTAGACAACAGATTCATATGTTTAAAAAGCCACAGAATAATCACTGTTCTTTTCAAGCCTGGTGGTGTTAGGATTATGATACCCTATCACAGGGAATAAAATTCATCCTAAAATACAGGGAATAAAATTCATCCCAAGGTACATCTAGTACAGAATTTTAACTACGGGCATCTGTCTCCTAAACTTGGTCTCAGCAACATTTTCAAGGCTACTGCTTATATGTTTGAGTTTGTGAACACAGATGAAGCAAAACACTCTGTTTAAAAACATGTTATACCATCCCTTCTCTCTGGATATTTCCAAGAGACATACAAAAAAGTCTGCAAGAAGAGCGAGGTGTAGAGACTGACAGCATACGTAGAAAAGAACTTGCCCCCTCACTGACGATGATCTGTTCCCCAGAATGCCCAAGAAAACATATGCATCCTTCTTCCACATGTATTAGTAACTGCAATCTATAAGCCTAAGCTTTTCTCCACTCTGCCAATCACCAGACTACTCCATTTCTATGGGTCTGAGAGAGACCAAGTACATTTCCAACCAAAACAAATTAGATAATGTTTATAGCTTTCACCAGGATGATTTGTGTATTTTGGAATAAACGGAGTCTCATGAAACAAGGTTATTTGAAAAAAAGAATGTGTTTACATGAAAAGCACTAGCACAGGCCAATTTTTCACTCAGTGGTGGAAATACTGTGCTATTACTCTTGAAAGCCTTGCTTAATAAAACCTGATTGCTTTTCAGCTTTTCCTTTCAAACTCAGATCAATACATTCTTAATTAGATGTTATACAGGCTTGCCCTTAACCGATACAGCAGCAACTCTTAAAAACGTTGCAAAGTACTCCTAAAATAAGTTGTTCTTGTGCAATACCATACATGTTTCCATTCTCAGTAGCTGACTCTTTTCTTCTTTTGTGTTTCAATTTGAGTATGAGCTGAGAAGTGAGGCATTTTAAGAGATTGCCAGTTTCCCCATAGCCCTACCAGAAAGAGACAGCAGGGCTTCCTGTGGCTTACACACCTCACAGTAATACTACCCAGCTGCTCTTTGTGGCTCTCCAAATTACTATCATTGTTTTTAAAGGTCACAGCTACAGCAGGCAAAATAACCCAAATCACCCTCATTAAGCTTGAGTTTTCCCTAAGTTACTCTGTTTCACACAAAAAACCTAACACAAGCTTCCCTTGCTGCTTCTACACAACTCTCACACTTGAGCATGTTCTAGGCAGACACACACAGTTGTGCTCACTCACTCATAACATTTTTGACCAAAGTGAGTTCTTGAAAACTGTAGAAGTGAAATTAAAGCTCAAAAGTCTGTCCCTGTCCTATGCTCTAAGATTGGCTGTACATTCCAGTTTTTTCCTAGCTTACCTGTGCTACACTACAGAGACTCTAGCCTTCATTTGGCCTATGAGTCTTTCAACAGCCTGCTGTAACTCAGGAGTTAAAGCAATATGGTACAATAGAGAGGTTAACTATCAAAGTCACATAGGCTCTAATGAGGCTTTCCCTTG
The DNA here is from genome assembly GCF_034619465.1 of Leptosomus discolor. NCBI lineage: Eukaryota > Metazoa > Chordata > Aves > Leptosomiformes > Leptosomidae > Leptosomus > Leptosomus discolor. Next base: position 12,150,443 of record NC_141395.1, on the reverse strand, counting down.
GCACCAGTTATAAGGATGCTTTATAACAGGTATCTGTCCTCCAAAAAAAAAATCAGACAACACTGATTAGTTTTGTAATAGGTCTTCAGATAGACTATAAACTGGACCACAAACTGGAAGTTTGAACTGAATTCAAACTGGGAACTGAGAACTTTTACTGAGTTCAAATTTAGAAGATATTATTCCAATCATTTTGTCCAAGCTTGATGGGACACAGCCCCAAAAAAATCATGCAAGAATTCCTCCACTCTTCATTAGAGAAGACATCCAGTCACCTGAAGCTGTCTCTAAAGCCATATTATTTTTTAAGATTGTTAATTTTTTTAGCATTTCAGTTCTAGTGAGAATTAAACTCTCCTTCAGATTCCAACCACTGTGTCTAATTCTATCTCATTCTATGATGAGTAACCACCTGTCCAGGTAGGCAGAGCTATAACTAGTTAAGAGTCACGTTTTTATCCTTTTGGAAAGTTAAATGGACTGCGCTTCTTTAGTCTCTGGCTTTAAGGCATTTTTTCCAGACAATGAAACATTCTTTTATCTCTTTCCTGAATCTTTACCAATTCCAGCCTCCTTTGTGAATTGTGGCTACTAGAATTGGATATGGTAAGTATGTAACTGTCTCCGCGGTGTACCAGAAAAGTAACATCCCCACCTCTCTCCTCCTCGATGTTTCTTCTCTACCTCTCAATAAGGGTTTAATCAGATCTCTTGTCTACAGCATCACAATGACAGTCCTTATTTCCTTGTTTATCCAGTACTAGTCCCAAAACATTTCCAAAGCTGCTTTCTCAGATGTAACATCCCATTTTCTGTGACCCCCATTCTGCTCCCATATACATGATCTAACAAGTGGCTGTTAAAAAACATGAGTCTGCCTTGCAATAAGATCCAGATCAGCATGTTATTGTATGTGCTTCTTACATTATTGGTTAAAAAAATATATAAAAACAAATAAACAAGGAAAAAGAAAAAACCACTCTGCCCTACTGAGGCTTGCATGGTCTTAAGTCCTTAGAATTAACCACTCACCCAGAATCAGAACACGGTGCAGAATCAGAACACGGTGCAGAATCAGAACATGGTGCAGAATCAGAACACGGTGCACTGCAGTCAGGGTGCTTCCGATATGACGGAATTTCCCGTAAGGTTTCAGTAGAAGCAAAGGTCAGGAGACATTAATGGGTTTGTATGTGTTGTATAGAAACACTAATTCGAAACATAGTTTTGATAAAAAGTATTGAATTTGATCCATTTCCACAGGGTTTTGGAAACAAATACTGGGTTTTTACTGATGTATTAATGAATGAAAAAAATTCACCTCTGATGCAATTGATGCCAGTGGTGGATTTATTTGGAGCTTTTAGCCTGCTAATCACATTAGTGAAGGCCCAGCTGATAGAAAAACCATCCCTGGAGATGTCACTACTTTCCCTTCCAGAAATACTAAAAAACAGCTAGTGAATGATTTAGGGATTTTCCATACATATCATTCATACAAATCTTCCATTGCTTCATGCTAATGACAGTCAGACAGGTAGCAAATAACGCAAACTGAGAAAGTCAATTTCAGCAGAAAAAAAGAGCAGGGATTTTGCTAAAGCTGTTTTCTACTGAAAATCTCATAAATGGAAACTTATTTGGCATCTTTGTTGGAGCTGAATTGGCAGAGTAAGACGGAAAGCAGTTCTGTATCTCATTACTGCCTCTACTATCACTAGCTGGAAACTTTGGAAAACCAGGCCTCTTTCTGTTTAGATACAACCGTGCTGTTGCTGTACAAAGCGTCTGGCTTTCTCTTTCCTTCTCTTTAGTACAGATGACATCTGCATAGAGAGGCTTTGTCTTTTTAAGGCTTCACCTACTGCTGCTTATTTTCTGCCTGACACCTATTTGTGATATCACAGGCATTTCCTAAATAATTACAATGTCAGCAAAAGACTGATCAAATGCCACTGCACAAACACATGTAATTAAGTGTTCCAACTTAATTTCAGTTTAGGTTGGTGTAGTATGCATTTTCATTAATTAGTTAAATGCAGATATATTTTACTTTCTAAAAAGAGGACTGCAAATTAGTACATAGAAAGAACAACATCAACAGCTACCCAATCTTCAGTGGAACCGAAGCAAGACCTGGATTTAAGATGAGCAGCAAGTGGTGGGAAGAACCAAGATGTGCAAGAAAAACCACTCCACTTTCATGTCAGGATTCCCCAGAAATGAAGGATGGGAAAAGAGATCAAAAGCCATGATACATGCTTGACTGCAGTAGGAGAATTATTTCTAAATAGCTACATTGATAAAGTAGACATACAGCTACTTCAATGGCACAAGAAAGGTGTTTTTACACTTCATGTAAGCCTAATCAGGGCAGTACAGTATTCTATAGACATATCCAGGCCAGTTCCAAAGCTAAAATAGCAACATGAGCATGCTAATCCACTGGACTAATTATCACTCTTGCAACCTAAGCTAATTTTTCCAGGTGCCTCTTTGCTCAAGGTCTATCAGCAGAGAAAGCACAACTGTGGACTCTCAGTATTTTGCCTTGCTTTTCTAGCTTCAGAAATGCAGTTTCCATCCAGGAGCAGCAGAAATCCGAATTCCATCATTACACCGTTTAGAGCCTGACACTGGAAAGACAACATAATCTAGCAGGCAGAACAATCAAGTAGTAGGAATTCAAACATCTGACATTATTTCTGGCAAACAACATTTCATTTTTATTTCTCTTTTTATCTTTGCTTTATGTATTGAAGTTCAGTGCAAAGAATCTCTGTGCTTGTACAGAGCCTAGCACAATGGCATCACAAGCAGTCTTTCAGTGCAACAAAAAGTACTACATCTTTTGTTTCCAGGTTCTCACAGTAGGGTGGGGCTCTGTCTCACACTTAAAGATGTCTGGAAAATGGAATACTATATCCAGATTAACACAGAAGAAAACAAAAGTTTAAGTCAGCCATATAGCACAAAGAACCATAGCCCCTTTGCACATCCAATCTTTAGCTACTCATTTCACAGCTAACACTGGAAATTAGCCCCCCACCATCCTCTTCTCCAATAAATTGACTGCTTTCTCTTAAAGTCACATACATTCAAAGGGCACATTTGTTACAATTGTGCTGTATGTGTTCAGACAAAACTATCTCCAGTCAGATTGGGCTCTTTAGACACAGCGAGATCAAACAGCTCACAAAATCCTTTGATGGAAATTTAATTCTTTAAAAATATGCACGAGGTAATTGAAAACACATTTTATGATATTTCAGATTATAAACAGTAGATCTCTGGCTGGGTTGAACAAATAGCATTAAGCCTTTTTCTTCCTTCTGAAAAACCACAGTGCTTGGCAGCATGAGGCACCGATGCATCTTCTGTACCAGCACAGGAAAACCAGCGTTTATAATGAAGAGTTTGTGTTAGGATGCAAATTGTACTCCAACAGAAGAACTATTTGTAAATATCAGTTATTGTTCATTCAGAGCATAAAATCCAATTCAAGGTTTGCTCCCTTGATATTTAAACCTCTTTGTCTTTGCTAGTACTGTTAAACATTGATGAAACAAATCTGCATGCATGCTTTAGAGAAACAATAGTTACAATGGATAAAGCAGTGACCCTCCCTCTATCACTTCCACACACACACTGTTTGGTTCCATCACTAGCACGTGCATTTGCCTTATGAACAAGGAAGTTCTGAGCAGCAAATGCCACGGGCAGTCCCAAACTTTCGCACTTCATGCTGCCAGACTACTCTAACTTTGCTTCTATTTGTGCAACAAGGCAGAGCCTTGTGTCAGGTGTCAAAGATACCACACATAGGAGCAGGACAGCCCAGGTCTCTTCATATTCCTCTGAAAAACACAGGATGTTAATGGGATGGGGTGGGGCGAAGGAAAACTTTTCTAGCAAAACCATTTAAGAAAACAGTACCTTTGTCACAGCTGAAGTGCTTCATGGGAAGACACAGGCTAGTCTGAAGGGGGTAATATCTAGTCAAAGAAAAAAAGTGCAAAACCAGACTTAACTTACCTCAAAGGAGTCAGGACCCAGGAGTCCACAGGTATTCAGAGACTGTGGGAGACCCCGCTTCAGACTCTGCCTGAATCACACACCAGCTATGAACCTCAGTCTTCAACGTCACTTAACACATGTGAAGTGCATGGGAAGTGTCTCAATGCATTTAAAAGGTCTTTTAACAGTAAGAGTATAGTAACTCTGTGTCTCTCCTTTCTCCTGGCCTTGAGGGAAAGAGAGGTGGGGGAAATCCAGAACTGTCCAGGGTTTCTTCTGTGGCAGAGCCACAGAAAAATCTGGACGCTCAACATAGCAGAAGCCAGGCTTGATTTGAGTGCCTATTGTTCTTCATTATCTGTCACATTTTTGACAGACTAAGTAACCCAGTCCCTACACTTTCTCCTCAAACTAGAGCTTAAACTACTTCAGTCCTAAAAAGGAAACAGCTATGATTTTTATTTCCACAGAATTGATGTTTCACTTCATCTTCTTCCAAGTCAGTGGAAGTCAAGTGGCCCTCGAAAAATACGGTTTTACTCTTGACATGAAACAACACAGACCAAGGATGGTTCAAAAAGTGGACCAAGACTGATGTAGCCTTTCACTAAGGTAAAGCACACCTTGTTGCTTGTTTCAGCTTCCTCACTGCTTGAGCCACAAATAAGAGAATAAAGATTTGGTGAAACAATAGTACTCACCTATTCACCCTGCTTCCCCTTCTGCCTATTTATGTTGATAGAAGTCTTTTTGTTGTGTGGGGGTTAAAGAGAAGCCCTTATTTTATGGAAAAATGCTTTCCCCACCTCAGAAACAGCAGCTGATGTTTCATCTAAGGCTGCCTGGTTTGTTAGTGTCTCTAGAACACATACAGTCACTGAGAAACCTATGAATTTAAAATGGTATGGTATCATCCACACTTTAAACCAATGCTCTTGTTTTCCCTGCATCACTGAAAGATTATGCTGCACTTTGTACAACAGGAATAAGAAGTTAATGTGTGAAGTCTAAAAGACTCCACTCTTCCATAAACCCATTTTAAGGGATTCTTCATCATAACTAAAGTTTTGACAAGGGAAATAATCCAAACGGACAGTGTTATCTAACAATAAATCAAGATTTAAAGTGAGAGTACTCAAACTGTGCAGGAATTGCAATTCATTGTGTAGGGAGGCATCTGCACCTAGGTAAAACCTAGCAAACCAGTGGTAAGGCAAATCTGAATAGGCTGCTTATTGTTCTGCATCACTCTCCCTGGGTGAAGTGAAAGTACAGGAAAATGAAGTCTTTCCCTCTCACAACTAAAGATAGAACAATGCAAATCCCAGGGCAGCATTGACTTGTTAAACAGTTTCTGCTGGCTCTATTTTAAAGCTCTAAAGACTTTGAAGTGGAGTTGTAAACTCAATTGATTTCAAACAAAAGGCTAATGTAATCCACTTTCAGCACCAGTACCATGCTGGCAGTGAATACGTTCTTCTCAGTAATAGAAATTACTTATTAGGGTTTAAAGCAATTCATTTCAGTGTTTTCAAGTCACTTAAGAAGTTGGGTAAGAATGATCTTGGCTGAATTCAGCCACAGGGAAACAAAGCCAATCTCTGGACCTGTTTTACTGGGGAGACAGTAAGGCCTCCAGGAACACTGTCATTAATATCTGACACATTCATGTGCCCTTTTTGTCCCAAGCTGCTTTCCAGGTATTGTAGTTTTATATGTGAATTGTTACACCCAGCGCTGGAGCGCAGCCATCTCTGAAGTGGGATGCACAGCTTTAGCTTCAGCTGTGCAAGGTCAGCAGGATCAATTAGGGCAGTAGATGACACTGCATCAGCTTAAAGGACTGGGCAGCTGTCAGATTCACACACTGGAAAATAAATGGAGAGTTTGGGAAACACGGACCACCCCTAAAAAAAATTTATAAAAAACTTGCAAGTCATGAAAATGAACCAGTTTAGAAGTTTGTGGCAACAAGATCAGAAGTCTCCAAGAACAGCCAAATGGAAACAGATCTAGGACAGAATTGATTAGAAGAATATGGGACAGACTGAGTGGAATTACCGATTGTAGCGAGCCTAAGAAAAACAGAAACAAGGGGAACATAGAACAGGTCAAAGATTTTAAACCTTTCCAATAAGTTTCACAGCATTTGGCCCCTTCCTTTGGAAAGTACATGGGACACACCAGGGAAAGTAATGACTCAAGCCAGAGTGTGAAACTAGGCAGATTTTAAGGTGGCCCTGACAGTTTTACATATACACACAAAAGCCACACTGCCTGCTTTACCGTGTTTTTGAATTTCTAAACCAGAGGTATGACATGTGTTAACAAACCTATTGAGTTGGGATGGAAAAACCTGCAGCACAATTTTTGCAGGACAGTGCTTGGCAATGAGCACCCAGGACAATTCAAACCCCGAAGTGATTCAAACTTCCTGGGGTAAGTGCAGGCCTGTTCAAGGCCCAGTGAACAGAATTAAGATCATTTTGTCCAGCACATGTATTCTGGACTAGATCTGCTATTTGACCTTCCAGGCCTCTTGGCAAAAATCTATTATGTCATTAATACCCAATCCATTTTGACAAGCAGAATCTGCTTTCAAGAAGCTTCTGTAAAGGAAAGGATTTTGCTATAACTAATTATAAATATTCGATTTAATATTCCCATACTGTTGTCAGTTTCCAATGTCTATCTGCTCCTGACTTCTGCAGAACTGACTTCCATGTGAATGCAAGAGCTCTTCTTCCTGGATAATGGAAGTATCTATGCTGAATGTCTTGGAAAGCTTCACTATTTTCCTCTTCTACTTTCATACCACTTGACTTTTTTCCAGACTGAAACACTTTGAGGCTAGCAGTCTTTTCCCCAAACTATGACACCGAAGTCCTTTAACATAACAGCAATTTGAAAGCTATCGAGATATATAGAGCAATTAAGTCATGTTTGATACAGAGAAAGGAGATGTTTAGATGCGTTTCAGCCTCTCAGAACGGTTATTTAGCAGCTGGAGCTGCCTTAACATAAAAGCTCATAGAGTAAGTTTCTTCAACATTCTCTAACTCAGATGAGCACAAAACCATTTTTAAAGGGCATGCCAATTCCTCCTGAGCCAGACTACATAGCAACGGCACTCTTCCTCTCAAACTAATAATTTTGTGCTAAATGAAAAAATAAAAATTACTCTTTACTTCTCTCAGCAACAAAATATAGCACGCACTTCCCTATCTCAGAAACTTCTACTTACCAGGTAGGAAACATACTTGGCCTCTCCTCCTTCAGGCTAGATAGGTAACAACCCCAAATCCAGCAAGTAGGCAAACCTTTTTGCATGCCAGTGGTGTCAAAGAATTCTGTGAGCATGCAACTGCCAGCAGGCAAATACGTGACTAACTCCAGCTGAAGTGTTATGACAAAGGTCTATTTTTCCCTTTCTCTTTGTTCACTTCATACTTTCCGTTGTTTACCGCTGTTCATCTATAGCTAATGTTTCTTTAGTTGAGCAACTTGGTCTGCACAGATACTCAGAAGCCAAGGGTTTAGCTCACTCTGTGCTGTTAAAAGACTGCCCAACACAATACTACTCACCTTCATTACATACCCTCCCATTTTTCTAGCTGCTTTATTGCACAATGAAACAGTTAAGGTTCACCTTTAAAGTTGTATCAATGCCATTTGAATTAGCCATCCATTGAATGAATGAGAGGAATTCACACTTCAAGGCTTGTTTCAGGCTGCCTGCCAACTCAGGTGGCTATGGCTGTAGCAGTTACTGCGCTCTTTAAAAGGTTTCTACACAACTACAACAGCTAGAAAGTTAGTTTGAAAACTTCTGGTCATAGAAAATACAGTTTAACTGTGGTATCAGTCTAGCTCCCAAACTTTAGCTAGTTCTTTTTATGCAAGGCTGCCTCATTGGTTTAAAAGTCCCGTATTTAAGCCACAGTTCTTTCATTTTCCTCAGGACAGCATTTTTCAACACAACATCCTTCTTAGGAAGGCACAAAAATTTCCTCAGCTCCCTAATGGTGGCTTGCCTAGTTGCATATGTTCACACTGTACACAAGCTGTATTTTAATATGTATGGCCAGGGAAGAAAGCAGTCACCTCTACACCCCCAGAGGAGTGTGAAGGCTGGAATATTACATAAAGCACAAAAATAGGCAGTGGGCCAGATACCAGAAAGGAAAGCAATTCTCATTCCTAAGTACTTGCTCTTTTCCTATTGATTGCAGTGGGAAACTTCCAAGTTCCCACTCCCAGTCTCTAGGACAGCAGCGAAAATATACACACTTTCTGAGCACGCTACTACAGAGGTCAACGAACCAGCATGCCCCTGCAGCTTCACTGCACTGGCTCACACACCACTAATGTGACACTGGCATTGACCTGGAATTCACTCATGGCAGTTACAGGATTAAGCAAGCAAAATCCAGAACAACAAGATCTCACATGCATTTTGCCCATGTGAAATGCAACTGTCTGTCACTTGTCAAAGGAGCTTTACAGAACTAACAGCTTACAGTATCACTTCCTTCAAATTCACAAACATGAACCAGAGCACCACACTTCCATCCCTTCTACGACAAAAGCAGGAAATTCCCCCCACCCATTATTTCAAGGCAGGAAAAGTTAAAACCAGAAGTGGACAAACAGAACGGTTAGTGGCTGGAAAGAAGCATGGGTTCCAACTAGGAAACCAACAACTAAATTAGCTAGATAACAACAGTAAATAACTTCAATAAAAAGAAGTGGAAGAAGCTTCCAAGATGATTAAAGCAACAGCAAGTGAAGCTGAAGTGAGTGTATAGATGCTGCAAAAGAGACAAAACTGAATTGGGATCAGCACCTCACAAAGCAATCGCCCATGAAATTCACGGAGTCATACTGAACAGGTAACTCAGAGAAGTTCCTGGAGGATGCTCTGGCAGACAGGGCTACTGTGTGCCTTGATGTACGAAGAGAGGAGTACAGAATACATGTAAGGATGCAGTTTGATCAGAAAGTGGAATATTACCAAGATATCACATCCGTAAATGAAGTCGGACAGCTAGAGATGTTGGAAAGCAAGCCATAAATATCCCAATGTCTCATTCTTATGCATATCCTATCTCTGGTGACCATCAGTAGCACTTGCCTTGGGAAAGAACACAAAGCCAGAGTAAGCTTACAGCAATTCTTTCCCAAATACACCCTCCTGGCTTCTGGCAATCAGCAGTTTATGGACTTAAGAAGCCAGACCATCATGTTTCATAGTCCCTGAGTTTAACCTCTATGAATTTAACCTCTTCCTGAACCCATTCTGACCTCGACATTTTATTGCAGAGTTCCACAATCAATCGCACATGCTTTGTACTAAAAAAATAAAATATGAAATAAGACTTATTTTAAGCTTGTTGTCTGAGTTTTACTAAGTTCACCCTTTATTCAAATGAAGTTATGACTGATTATTCCTTATTTACCTTCTCCACACCATTTCTAGTTTTGTCACCCTCCAATCAAGATTTTTTCCTAAACAGAGAGTCCTGGTCCTCTCTGGTCCTTTGGACATCATTCCATATCTCTGATTTTTCTGTCCATCTCTGAATCCTTCTCAGTTCTATCAAGCCTTTCTGAGTTATAGTCAGAGCTGCAGATACAAGTTTTGAAAATGCCAGAATAAAAGTTTCTATTTTGCTCTCTATTATAATTCCTAACTTTGTTATTTGGCCACCCCTGGAACTGACAATTTGCAAGAACTATCCACAATAATGCCAAACCCGCTAGCTCTACGTAAGAATTTAAATTACATTCTCCATTAACATATTGCATGGGGATTCTCAAATCCCCAGTTGTAGTTACTACTACAATAGCTTTCTGATAGAGAATCTAGAATAAACCCAGACACCATGCTCAGCACTACAACATCTCCCTAATGCTGTAAACATAGGAGAACACTCATTTCACTTCAACAGTTTTTCAAGTAGAAAGTTGTTTTGGGAATAAAGCATATTATGAATTAGTCTTATATTATCCCTAGCAGTTACGACATTTGACAAAGAGCAGAGACAAAAAGCTGCAAAAACCATTCCCTACATTTCTTAAATCTATAATGAATAGAAGCCTGAAGAAATGCTGTGTGCTCGATTCTCACTCTCAGCACTCTTGCTTTTTCCCCTTCTCCAAGAGAAGGATATGGGGACATAAATCAGTAGCCTCAATTCTTCACACACACCCACCTCCCAAGTTAACAGAAAAGATGAATACCAGCTGCCTTCTAATTTGCCTCTGTTCTAAGTAAGTGATTCCCACATTTATCAATATTTCATCTAGCTATTTTTTGGCACCAACATTTTCCACATCACTTAGATATAGATGGGTGACTAAGGATGGAAGGGGAGACATAAATAGAAAAAACACAAAAGAAAAAACCCCACTGGTGTCAGGTTTCAGTGGGATCCTTCCTTTGCAAGAGTATTCATTGTCTTTAATGACTTCTTTTCCCTCATGACATGACTTTAAGCCATTTTCTCATTTTGAACAACCAGAACAAGCAAACCTAATACAGATTCCTTTGGGAGTAGAAGAAAGCTCCCAATTCACGAGTTCTTCAATGTTAACTCAGACAAAGATTGACCAATATTAATCCACTCTTAAGAAAAAAAAAAATAAATCATTCAGTAAATACCTCAAAGGGTACTTGGGAAAAGGTTGCTTTTTTCCTCACCCACTGAGAGCTTCCAGGTTCTGTGCGTGCCACACTGGGTTCCAGAACAACAACAGGCTCAGGACACTTCTAAGACACCAAATCCACAGGTTGAATACTGCCTGCCTGGACAGCAAGTGAGAGAAGTTACTTCCAAAGGCTCTTGGAGGGCAGAATTATAGTTTTATCTAAGGGATAGAATATGCCTGCACCCTCCACAGCACAGGGAAGGTCTCTGCCAGCTCCCTGGTAACCAACTTTGTTTTGTTGACTAGACTTAGAAAGCATTAGGGAAAGAAAAGCATGGCTTGGCAGCAATGCCCTGTGCTCAGAAGACAAGAGTTGAGCCACTATGAGTTTGTGTGAGAAGGGGTAACTACAGTGACGTTTCTCAAGGTATTTAATCTTTCCAGGACAGAGTTCCTCACCTCTTTGCTTGTAAAAGGATGAGACCTTTGTGTTTTTAAGAGGAAACTCTTTAGCCCAGTAGCTGTGCCTGTAATTCTTGTACAGCAACATGAACAGGTTTCTAATCTTCAGTCTAGAGGGATCTTGGATCCACACCTTAAGTATCAGCTGCTACCAATGACAACAGTCACCTCCTCCTTCCTATCCCCCCACCCCCTATTCTCAAATTCTTACTCTTGCCTTTTTACTAACTCTATCATTCACCCAAGCACAGGGGAAGCTGGATTAGGACTGAAAATAAAAATCACATTACATTCAAAAGGACCAGAATTTGGAGCCTGAATATCTTCTTCTGTTCCAAAATGCAACTTTTCAAAGGTTCCTGCTGTCTTAGCATACATTCTAGGTTAATGTCAAATGTTCCTTAAATTCTTTAAGGAGAAGACAGAGCATGGACGCAGGTCCATTGTGCCAAACTCAGGTCTAACCTCAATTAAAAGCTGGTAGCATACTTCACTAGCTAACCCAAGCCTATCTATATGTATGCTTCAGCAGTCAGCTGATGTGCTAATATGAAATATGTTTTCTGCTATACTCAAGATAGCTAGAACGTCCTACCACACAAAGTTAGTAATTTGATAGTAGGATGTTAAAATTTAGATGACCACACCTGGCCTACCAAACTGACATTAGCACATCCAAAGAGGAAGAAACTCTCCATGTACCAGTGAGGAGAGGCAAAGTTACCTCCTAGTGGACTGTCAGATGACCTGCCATCCTCAAAGAAATCCCAGACAAGACAGAGATAAAACTCACAAGCTACAAAGCAGGTTTCTCCTCCATGGATATACATTGGACAACTGCACTGTCAGAATTGTAGTGTAACATTCATTTCCTGTTCGTTAGAGAAGATCTGATCCGGCAGATAAGTATGATTTTCTCAGCTTTGTCATCTGCATCTTTATAAAAATGTTTCTAACAGTATTATCTATTTTGGATTTTAAAAATAAATATTTGTATTCTGTGCAACTTGATTCAAAGTATTAAGGATTATTTAAAGGTAAAGGGCATCCCATTCTTAATGGAAGGGGTGATCAGCCTTAAAATAAGCACACCACAGTGTGCTCGGCATGCTCAGCTTTCCAGTACATTTCTCCAATATCCGAAAGATACAGGAGGCACCTTCAGTGAATTGCGCTGACAATGGAGATGTCCACACACATAAATAAACTATCAAGACAAGGGTCATGCCAGGGAGTCTTCCTGGCATGGAGTGCAACAAACCCCAGCTATAGAGCTTGTGACACGGTCTGCTCAGATAGACTAGGAAATTCTGTGATTCTAGCTGTACAGGCAGCTAACCTAAACCATCATATGAGTTATTTCTGGTATTACCCATTTAGTAACAGACTTTCATAATCAATTACGGGTGTAGCTATATGATTCAACATATATTTTCTCCACAGAAAAGTGTTTGCCTGAAGAAAGCCAAGCAGACATTAACAAAGCACTAATGCAAGGTCCAGAGAGAGAACCTGAGTTATACTACTTTTGACTCCAGTAAAAACCATAATGCTCCTTTCATGTTCAAAGAGAAATTACCTAGTTATTACAGAAGCAAGTTGTTGCAGAAGCTCCCCAAGGCAAGCAGAAAGTTCAAATGCAGCTATATTCTTTTTAAAAAAGGACTTCCAAGAAAAAGGTGTGCTGTGGTGAGGAACACAACACTGAATGAGATGAATGTTTTTAAAAAAATATATGTGATTTCACAATCTTTAAAGTCGACAGCACGGGTCTTTTATACTCAAAACAGCTAGGCAGATATTCTACAGCTACCATGTGGAGTTTTAAGAGCATGCATCTTTAGACTCACAGAATATTGCAGTAGATTAAGTGATGTAGGACATTATGATTTCCATGAAAGATCATTAGACAGAGATTGTCACATCAGGAAAAAACTGACAAATGAAAATATAATCAAGATGTACCCTTGTTTGCTGAGATCCAGAAAAGTTCAGAATCAGGATGAGGGAGAGACATGTTTGTAAACTTCAAGTTGAATGAGCTGTCCAAATTTATAAACTATGAACCAGGACCCCAGACAGACTGGCAGTTCACCAGTTTTGGGAGATGCTGTAAGAGGTCTTTATCTTACCCAGGGATGAGGACGAAAAAAGGAAAACTAATAAATTGATAACATAATGGCAGAGTCCCAGAAACGTCAGCTAGAAAGGATGTCTACACATCCCTAACCCAATATCTCACTTGAAGAAGCACTACTATCAATACCTGATCAGATCAGCTGTGGTTCTGTCTAGACAAGCCTTGACTAGCTCCACAAACAGAGGTGCCACAACAGTTCTGGGTAACCAAGTCCAGTGCTGTGTTACCCTCCTAAGCTTCAGTGTGAGCCACTCAAGCTGCAACTTGTGGATGCTGCCCCTCATTTTTCTGTCTGCCACTACCGAGAAAAGTTTGGCTGTTTCATCTTTGTAACTTCCCTTCAAGTAATTATAGCCTGCTATTTGATTGACATCTCAGTAGCAAGACTATATATGAAATCTTGAAAGCATCTCCAGCTAGAGTAGGAGACACTTAACAATGAAATCTTGCTGGAAAGGAAAGAGTGAGACTGAAGAGCCCAGTTTTCAGTTTCCCACTAATTTACAGAATTTTCTATTAAATACAATAGCACAGCATAAAACAGCATCTTTCATAAAAGCAGAGTTTAGTTAAAAGTGACATTTTTCTTCCACACTATTTAAAGAGAAATAACTTTTGCACTCATGTCTGCAATTCACAGCTCTCTATCCCTCCCAAGAAGTGAAATAAGAAATTTCAATGTAAGCCTTTTCCCCTTAAGGTAGGGGTAGAAAAGGGGAAGAATTTAATATGTATTTTCTGCTCTGTTGGTACTCAGAAGAACAATGACTGAGAGAAAAAAACAACCATGGAATATGTGAAAATTTATTTCATTACAAAATATAAACAGTTCCTACAGAAACATCCATTTTAAAATTAATTATCTTCCAAGTTTGTCATCATCACAATCTAAGTTAGATATTAAAATTTATGCTGTTACAGGACATTTGTACTAGCCTGTTTTGTTAACAACAAACACAGTCTAACTAGAATAGTATGTTTAAAGTTAGCGTGCTCATGCCAAGACACTTCACTTTCACAGTTATTTGCTTTTCTTACCTCTGCTTCTGAGCAACTTCAGGATACGTCTTCATAAAGCAGATATTGAATCGACATACACAAAATTAATATTTTGCAATAAGCATTCAAGTTACTTTAAAAGTAAAATTTTGGTCCAACTAATCAATTTGGGGAAAAAACCCAAACCATTTACCTCACTGAAGCCAAAACTCTTCCCTAGGTAATTCTCCCTAACACTAAAGGTCAATGGATTCAATCAGTACATAATGTTTCCAATTCAAACTACTTGTGTTCTTAGATGAAAACAGGCTAATGATCAGATCCTGATTAGGTGCAACTCCAAGGACTCCATATGGTCTCAAACACTTTGAGAAGACTAGTCATGGTAATGATAAGCACCAGCTGATCCGTCCAAAATATGAAGCCTCTCATGTCTGAGTGAGAGTTAGCTAAACCTGGCCATTCTCAAAAAAAAAAAAAAAATTCAGCATTTCCATACTGCCCCAGTCTTCTATGCACTGAAGTCAAGCTCCTAAATAGGCACAAATTTCTTCTACCCTCTTTCTACATAAATTTATCTTATTAGGTTGCTTATTCAGCCTGTACTGAAAAGTTCAAGTCCAAGAACTGCTGCAGTTTTATTTAAATAAAGAATTTTTTTGTTTGGGTTTTTTTTTTTTAAGAAAATGTATCATAATTTAGACAGAGACATGACTGGTACGCTTTTATTCTTAAAATATGTTCTATACAGCTATAACTTAAGGGATTTGTGCTTAATTTCACAGTACATTTAGCTAAGAAAAATCTGCAAAATGGCAATTTTGAGAAGAAAAATGGAAGGAAGAAGTCCAACACCACAATATTTGTAACATGAAACAGCTTTTTTCTAACCAGAGCTTGACCCAGCTTTTCAAAAGGAAAAGCATCAGTTATGAGAAGGCGGCAATGGTGAATTTCCCAATGCATATCAGATGATTAGGACGGTGGGCAACATGAAACACTAAAGGTACGGTGCTACACTCGCACTGAGCTCACTTTTAAGTAAATGGTTCAGTTGCACCTTTTTATCAAAGGAGAATAAACATAGATACGAAGGAGCATCCATATCTGAATCCCACACTGGTATAAAGTTGTGTTTGCTTCAGTGTAGGTGAGTATGGAGGGGTGTACGGTGAGGGGTGGAAGTGTATTACTTTTTCTAAAAACACTTGAAGTTTTTAACAAACACTGACAGTAAAAATTAGTGGAGAGGGCATATAAAATGCAGAAAGCAAGAGTTGGAAGGAAGCAGTAGTCTGTCAAGCAAATTATTTGGCTAAGCCCTTGTTTTTCCCCTCACCACCTTTTTCCCAAATCCAACTAATAGGGAAAAACATCAAACAACCAACAGCCAGTATCCCCACTGGAAGACTGGTATCTTCTGTGGAGTTCAGCTGCAACGGTATTCATGTTCCTTTAAGCCTCCGTTTGAACAATGTCACTATGGAAACTGATCTGTGATGCCCTGCACCTTATCAGGCCTTCTCTATTTAAATTCTTTTCTAGTGTTTTTAACAAAGCCATTCACTGAACCTCAACTAATCCAAGATTCTGTTAGGGGTGAGGTTTTAGTTTGGTTGGTGGTTGTTTTTTTTTTTTTTTTTCCCTTCACTACCCTGTCTCTTCCAAAAGGTTCTCTCCCCGACTAATGCCGTGTGACAAGTTTTGTTTGACTTGCATCTCTTCAGTTCCCGGCTCAAAAATATTATGGTTGTATTTATTGCCAAACAGATACTATAGTTTTTACCCACGCCCCCAAGTGACATAGTTTTCAATGAAAATTCCACTCATTCAACAACAACTTTTTCATTTTGATTTTAGCTGGTAGGAATCTGCCTGCATCTACCTCAGATGTGTCTAAGTTCTCTCTAGAGAATTCGTAGGTTAGAGGTATAAAGGGTTACATCTCCGTAATACCAAGGAGTTTATCAGTTCCAGATGCATATGGAATTCCAAATCCTGTGTTTACAAATTCCAAATATTAGAATACTTTTGGGGAACAGAGAACAGGAGGAGAGCTGGGAAGCTTCAAGATTACTTTATGCAAATGAAAAAGGGCAAATCTGGGTTTTCCCTCACTGCATTCAAATCTGGTGCACAGGCAAGAGCCATAGCAGTGTTTTTGCAAACAAAGCAAATGCTATAGCCTCTGCAGCAGTGAGTGAAATGCAGGTGATAATCCTCCACCTAAGTACATACCAGCCAAATATTATTTAACCTTTGAGTTTTTGTAATACTGTCCATAATTGTAACTTAAAGCAAGGCTACAAGAGACAACTTTTAAGGGAAGTTTCTGGTACCTTCCAGTGTGGAGGAGATGCAGTCTTACCAGTTTGCATGCGAGTTTTGTGGAGAGGAGGAGGGGAGTTATAAAACAATTTTATTTTATTTGCTTACTACCTTTGATATTCTGGGTTGGATGAGGAAGCAGAAGATGCGGCAACACAGTAGCTTAAGACATGCTGTGGCATTTTGTTCCCAAGGTAGACTGCTATAAACACAAAGGCAATTGCAATTAGCTGTCCAAATGAGCTTCACAATGAAGGATTAATCAAAACCTCCTTGTGACTTCCACTGGCACAAAGCAACTGTACATTGATGCTTTAAGGAAAGGTGAAACTGGCAGAAAGCCTACAGCTCAAATATTCCCCCTTCATATATTTAACTGCATTATTTCTAGGCTTTCATCGATGGAGGCAGGAGCACAATTCACAAGGGTTCAGTTATTGTTTCAAATGGAAATAAGAAGGACTCTTAGGAACCTCATGGCAAAACCAATTTCTTTGATGTTGTTGCTACTACAAATTTATATTTTCTTTACTCTTATCATAATATACCACCTAACACCTTTTGTGAGGTGTAAAACATGACACATTGTAGTAATGCATTTTAAGTGATTTTTCCCTGGTAATTGCACAGCTTATTTTAGTTTACTGGGGAACAAGTTTATGATAAGGCCAAGGAGAGGATCTGCATACCTAAACAAACCTTATATGTTCAAGTCCTTCAAACTAAAAAGGTAATCAAACTCACATTTTTTCCATGCATCTAACTGTGGAACAGCAGCCTTCTTTCCTATTTCCACACAGATCAGGAACTTGCCATGCAATTTCAGCCCATATTCAGGAGAACCACAACAAAGCAGGTAAGCTCCCTGCTCCCAAATGCAGCATTGTCTCCCAGAGCCATGACAAATGCATAAAAGCAACACAGCTCAGAGAACATATTTTTCAGAAAGCTCCTCAGATACTTTATGCTAAATTCCACTGATGTTCAACAGAACACAGATACTTCTGAAAAATACTACCTACACAAAGCAAAAAAGGCAGAGACAAAATAATACACGTCCCAGCTTCATCCCTAGTGTACTGATGGGAAATTGTTAATCTTTATTTTTATTTATTTATTTTTAGTAACACTAGACTTGGCACAAAATAAAGCCTTACTTTGTGTTAGCCCTCATGTTCTCAAACTAATCATTCTTTCTAAGTCATCTCTGGCAGCTACCACTCTGCATCATCATCTCTCACCACTGAAAGACTAAATACACTGCTGATTTTCAGAGACTTAAAAGTTGGGATAAAAACTGAGGAACTAGGAAATACCATGCTAATTTAATTTCTTACCACAGCTCATCTTTCACTGGGTAAGATCAGGGCATTTCCAGGGGCCCTATGCATAAGGCCATCAGTGCCTCCAACCTCCTCTTGCACAAATGGCACAGGAGCACAGCAAAAGATCAGCTGGGCCTTTGGAGAGGAACAGTTTACACCCAAAGCTGCAGTTTTGCTGCCTAACTGGGTTAACATCTATGCGTACATGTCCTACTGGTTCATTCGGTTTCTCACTGTAAACATCCCCCTGCTGGGTTTTAGACCCACTCTTGATAGCATACTGTTAAGACATATCAAACAAACAAAAATCAAACAGAAAAATACTTAAATAAAACAAGTCTGAGTAACAATGGACTGTGATAACCAGAGACGTAAGTCATGAGTGCAAAATGAACAGCAGATATATTTAGGTCAGAAATCAGAAGAATGCTTCCAATATGGCAGAGTGACAGCTTCCCACTAACTAAAGAGAAGCCTAATTCCCCTTAAAGAACGGAGTACGAAAAAGGTTGTATGGCACAGCTATTGTAAATAAGGCTGGACAAGCCTCCCTGGACCACTAGGTCCCATGCCCTGCAAGGACAGTACTGGGTTGGACACTTCTGCGTACCACGTTGTCCTTTATGTTGTGCAGTTCCCTCCCAAATTACAGAGAGTCATGCTTACATTTCTGAGGGCAGATCTGGGCAATTTGCCTTTAGCCTCATACCACCGAATACACTTCCCTTTCTCCCTCCCTGCCCACAACCTTAAGAATTAAGCTGGGAACATAAATCTCTATTTCAGATTTCCTTGGTTTAGACAGACTAAGCCAAGACACTCCCCACCCCTCTCAAGCATCTATAGCAATGAACCCATTTTAGAGTAATTTCTTCTCCTATGAAAGACACTAGCCAATTACATTGATACAAGTTTTCTCTCCACATTAATTCCATTTTGTAATCCAAACTAGAGCAAGACTTTGGTTGCTTCTGTATTCTTCAGGCTGCTGTGGGTCCCCAGAAGACGACTAAAGTGGTGAAATGAATTTGGAACACTGGTTTTCCTCGAAAGCTTTCTCACAGAAAGCTTTAGTGATCCTTCCACTAGAAACTGCTCACCAGACAGTTGCCATTAATTACTGCATGGGAACATTTGGCCAGATATACACAAGACACAAATCATGCACTAGGGATTTAGTTGGTTTAGAACTATGACATAAGGAGTTCTCTGTCTCCTGTTGTGTCTTGTATGCATCATTTCCAGTTCCTATAGCATTTTTACTGGCCTGGCTGTAGACAGATACAGGTAGGACTCAGCAGTGAAGGTGATGAAGGACAGGTCACAAACTGAATTTAAGTGAAGTAGATAACGTGGAACTTCGCCAAAACCATGAGTCTCTCCCTGCTACACTGTACACTCCCAACCTAGAGGCTGTAGCAAGTTTAAACCAACCATTGAACCTGTGTCTAAATGGAAGCCTCTGTTTCATGGTCTAGAAGAAAATCAATTTGGTGATTAAGAGAAAACCAGAGCTACAGCCTTGTTGGCACAAGCAGTAGTAGAACCAGCTGCCAGTCCTCTTGGACTGAGGAGACATATTGCAATAAGAACCACGTTTTCTGTAAGAAATCTCAGAGAGCATTACTAGCAACTTGTCTTTAACATCTCAGATTTATAGCATGGCCTGGCTCAGAACCACTGCAATTTCAGAGCTTCCTTGCAACAAAAACTGTTATTAAAGTTTGAAACTCTGGCCAAGGCTTTTATTCCTATGTCAGTTTACGTCCCTCTCTTCAGTGCTAAAAGTCCAACAGTACAACAGTCTCCCTAGATTTTATGTCAAAACATGTGCAATAACAGTTCAGAGCTACAGCATCCACCTTCCAATAAAGCACTTTCTGTGCAAGCCACTGCGGGCATGTGGGGTCCTGAGGTCAGCAAAACACATCATCTCTTTCCATCTCGATCTCTTCTGACACAAAGAGAGATCAACAGATAAGAAAGGAAGAAAATTGTGTCCTAACATGTCCATAGGCAGAATCATGTGTTTATGTGGATGTAGTGTGCGACAGTAATGCAACAAAGGTGCAAGACAAAAATCAGGGAATTTTCCATCTTATTTCTTTTAAGTTAAGATGCACAAAACTCACGTAGAGTACTGTTTGCACAGAGAACAGCTCATCTAGACACAGTTGAACTGGTTTTAAAATGAGTTAGTGATGGTGAAACAGCACAGCTTGCAAACCCTACCAAGAAAGTAAGGTAATTTTCAATTTATTAGGATCAGGACTTCCCATGGAATCCAGTTCCTTCCCCTTCAGAGAAATGAAGCTTTTTTCTAGGTGTGAAAGAACTCAGATCCAAAGGAGGAACTGCATTGTGACACTCCCAGTCTGCCAGCTGATTCTTCTGCTCAACAAGCCTTCACTTTATGTATTGATATATGGAAGAAATCCCCTTGTAAAGAAAAGGAGATTAGAGGTTAAACTTTGCTTTAACAATAAGAATAAGAAACCCCTTTGCAAACCATTTCAGTCTCATGGGTTAAATGGAACCAGCTGTACATGCAGCCATCCTGCAAACAAAACAATGTGTCACTAAAAAGCAGCTATTTCTTGGCAGCACAGAAAAGTGGATAGGACGCTACACGGTTGTCACAAAAGGACAGGGAGAAAGGTTAGAAGGGACAGTCCAGTCATTTATTCTGACCCACTGGATACTGTCAGCAATTCAGTTTAACCCTTTCACACCTATATTGAGACAAATCAGTGCTACCTGGGTGAAACACAAAATACAGGAAGGCAATTCTCAAACAGTGGCGTCTCAAGGATTTCTAACAGCTGCTGCCTGCTGCATTGACTGAACTCAAGTCTGAATTAAGTCCCGTGAAATCCAGTATTTGCCCCAAGAAACACATCAGGGATTATCCCATAGATTCCACATGCACAGGATACACGTAGCTTCAAAAGACGGCTCCCTGCTGACTGAAGGAAGAGCAGGTATTACAGGGCTTTTAAGTCTCTGCAAGCAATATAGATATAATATCCTTTTACTGTATTACTCTACAGACTCCAATAAATCTACAGAATTCAGCTTACCACAAGGCTACTGTTTTTCAGAGCGACTGACCCAATGACTGCTATTTATTTGCTGAGACAAGCTCCATTAAAAAAAAAAAAAAAACAACAAAAACCCACCCCACACTATTCCCCCTCATCACCAAAGCTGACATCTTGTTGCCAATCTGCCTGCCAGGAAACCATCTGGAAACAATATCAATACCACAATCTATAGGCATGCCTCCAATGCATTAATCAGGTCATCAGAGTTCAATAACTGACAGAGTCTTTAAGAACTGGAAAGGATAAAGCTGTGGTAATAAGGCAGAATCAAGATCAATCCCCAGGGCCTAGTTAGTTCTTCCTCTCCTTTGTTTCCTTCCGTTTTTCTTTAAAAAACATAAAGCATTAGCATTTTTTCCCCCAGTGTTGGGGTTAAAATTTACCATTTCAGGGAACTTCAAAGCACAAGCAAGGCCTCTCGGTTTGACGCAAACACACATAATGGAAAATGTCTACTGCCTCACTGAAGCAAATGCAAGTCCTCTCATACATGAGCCAGGAAGAGTCACAGACTTCTGCCTTGACAGTAGAGTTATCCATATAACTCCCTAAAAGGGCACTGAAAAAGTCTGGAGAATTAAATGGGGCATGACAATGATTTGGAGATTGGGAAAAATATCTTGAAAAAATATATACATAAATGTTTACTGTGGCCAAAAAATGTACAAAGTTCAGTTAAACATTTTTACAAGGTTTCTTATCACACAGAGCAGAAGTACTTTCCGAGAGAGACCAGAAGTACCAGACGCTAAAGTTATCTCAGAGAAAGACATACCAAAACCCAGGGGCTGGAAACTGAAGCCGCAGAAATCTAAATTTGAGAGTGCCTTTCTTCTAAAGCACGAGAAAAGGTAACAAACCAGAAAAAAAAACTGTTGCAGGTAATTTTGGTCTCCTATCTTTCTTTCTCAAATGAAAAACCAGGTGGTTTTCTAGGTGATATGGTTTAAGAACTCAAGTTACTGAGTATGTTACAAGACCAATGAAAAGACACACACTTCTGAAAAGCAGAAGCATGGCAAATCCCCCTAGATTAAAGAAACAAACAAATCATAACTATTCAGTTTTATGAGTTCAGTACAGCTTTCCATAAAAAAAATAATATATATATCTACATATAAAAATCATTGCACTGCAAGTAAGCAGCTGTTAATTACCTTGGACAAAACTCTTTGGGGGCAGCAACAAGGTCTTCCTGTGTGTTTGCACAGCAGCTGGCATAACACAACCCAAAGTTAATTGTTGTACTATGTAACTCCATAATACAAGAGGGAGCAGTCAGCCCTTGTTCTAAGTTAACCAGAACTGTTCAAAATAACAGCATCAAGTTCTGACACTGAACCCAAGCTCAGGTTTTGTTTTCACAAACTGAGATTCAATATTTGCCAAACAGCTCAAAGCTTTTAATTTTTTTCTAGTAATTTATTTATTTATTAGTTTCTAGAAGTCTTTTTGTTTCCTCTAAGCCTGGAAACATCACAGAGCAGTTTTCCTATGTTCAAGTCCTCTCATTTGAAGATGAAAAAGAGCAAATAACTGTGTTGCCTGGAAAGGGCAAGTTACAGGAAGTCCATGTAATAAGTTTAAAGGTTGATTTTTAATCATCTTTATTTTTCAGGCCACAAACTTCCGAAGGTAGCTAGTAATAGCTCCATGTCCAGTTTATAAGCATATAAAAATCTTCTTGGTGTGCACATGGGGTGGAATAGCTCTAAAAAAATAAGTCAGTTAACCTCTGAAAACTATTTTTACATTGAGTCTCTCATTGTGAAAGAAATCAATATTTTGGCTCATCACTAAGTTAATTACATATTTTTGAGCTAATTAATCCAGCTGAGACAACAAAACTAATATTAATGCAGGCACAGGGCAAAATCTTACATTAGAGACTCACAGAGAATTGGGCTAAAAAATTCACCCTAAAATAATTCTCCAATGAGCTCCAGAAATTCTGCATTTCAAGCATGCAGTTTAAAGGTAAGAACTTAAATATTTGATAATACCTAAACATTCTTATGGGTACATTTGCATTTATAAGTGACTTTTCTCTTCCTATTTTTTATTCCAGTACATTAAGCTAAATCTGGACTAAGCCTATGTTATAGGTAATGCAAGTTTTATTCACTTGAGTTTTATTCTGTGAACTCCTTAAACTCATTTTAGTTAGAATAAGACAACCTTGCATTCAGACATAGAATCAGAAGATTCACCTTGCTTACCTTTTTTCCAGGCCTTAGAGAAGTCCTTTCAAACTCCCTTCTCTCTGATACTTCTTTGTAAAGTGTTTTGAAACCTAGTGATGAAAGTAACAATAACTATGTATTTGACCATACTACTTGAAAATCATTCTAGTAGAAATCCTGCAAATAATTCACATTAATGAACGTATTTTACAGTTAGAAAAACATAAATCAATATGCTGTTGAAATTATTGGTACCTAAATATTAGACAAGTGAAGTTTGGCTGAAGTAGCTACATAAACCTACCAGTCTAAGAACAATTTCACAGCTAAATACTGTACAGACACCAGTGATCACAAAAGATCCTGACAGCCACTGAAGTTTCATTTCATAAGAAATCACTCAAGAGAATGAATTAGATACAGGACTGTAAGAAGCCTTCTGCATCATGAAGTCCAGTTCCTGTCTCTCTGACACACAACTGTTTCACTTGACATCATTTCCCTTGCATGTATTACAATGAAGTGATGAGGCACAGGTTTTCACCGCAGATGTTATTCCAGTCAGCTTTGATGAAGAAACTGCTCTGGACAATTTCACTTTTTTTTTTTTTTTTTTTTTTACAGTAACTTTTAAAGTATGCAACTCCATTATTTAACTCCTCATATGATGGGGAACTCCTGCAACTCATCACTGAAGTCATCACACAGAGACAGCGCATACATTTCCAAAAGCTTTCTGGTCTAGGCAGATATGTAGTAGGCTTGAATCCAAGACCTTCAACAAAAAAGCACATACACATAGCTAGATTTGAAGCACGATTGGTCCAGCACTCACAGGTTAAGTATAGGCACTAACAGACAAGCTCTGCGAATTTAGGTGTATCTATTTACAGAATACAAGGTGACTGCTATAGCAGGGGACTGAATGTGGCTCAAAAAAACCCAAACAATCCAGTCCTGTGCACCTAGTAAAAAGAACGTATGCGACTTTACAGATATAGTGCGAAGAGAACACAGTACAAGGTTTATCCAGCTATCTAGGTGTTATTGGTTAATATTAGCTTCGACTAGCTAAGCAATATTAATCAACAATAACTTGTTTGCACATCTTGTTTCAATGCTGGATTGGATCTGTAAAAGCAGCGCTTCAAAGTGTATCTGTAGAGAATAAACTTCTGTACTGTTCCTTCAAATGCATGCATGTGCTGTATGAAAGAAGGACAGTCTTCTAGTAACTGCACAGAAGTGAATATAAACACACTTCAGCTCTCGTAAACATATGCACAGAGACCTCATATAACCACAGAGTATTCTCCTTCAGGTTTTTCCCATGTCTGCAAAACTGGAAAAGCAAGGCTATCTTCTTTCTGGGTGTTTTAAGGGCAGGGGTTTTGAATTTTATTAAATCCTGGGCTAGAGTATGTATAAGTGCAGTTTTAATCATCACTGTATGTACTGTTTGTATGCAAAAGGCAATGTATATAGCTCCATTAGCACCCAGAACAGCTTCGTGCCCAGCTTGTGCCTCTCCATTTTAAAAGACAGCTTCCACAGAGTATTACAACACTCATTGCTGCCGTATATCAACAATATATGAGGACATTCAGAAATACTCAGTACCTGCCCACGTGGAAAAGAAAGAGACAGGATAGAATCAGTCATTGCTCCAGATCCATATACAGTTGTCCAGTGGAAAAGAGACTTCCAAGTACAGGGTATAATGCAAAACAGAGAAAGCTATAGAGGCTACCTGATAGGTAACACAAAGAATGGCACTGGTACTAGATCACCAAACAAAACCAGTGTACAGATACTCAATTTTAAGAAAGGGAATTATATAAGAATGTGACAAGAAAAAGAGGACAGAGAAAAGGATCAGTTCGAAAAGCAAGAAAACTCAAGGAGAGTTAGGAGCGTATTGCAGGGCACAGGTCAGCTCTTAGAAAATGGATTGCTTAAGTAAAGACAGGGAAGCCCATAAAACACGGCAAGTCAAACATAAGCAGGAAATTAAGAGGGCTAAAAGACAATCCAAGAAGTGCCGACAAATGAAGATCACTGTCCTAGTAATCAGCTCTAAGTACATCAACAACAGGAAGCCAGCTAGGAAAGCAGTCGAACCGCTGGATGACAAAGGTGTAAAAGGGGCAGATGGGGATGATAAAGCTGTAGCAGAGAAGCTCAGCGAATTCTTTTCATCAGTCTTTACTGCTGAAATCTTTGGAGAGATTTCCATACCCATTGCACTCTTTGTTGCAAGTCTGGCAGAGGAGTCAGATCAAGCTGAAATAAATTCAGGAAATACTAGATCAAACAAGGAAGTTAGGTGTTAATAAATCACTGGGACAGAACAACGTTCACACAAGTTCTGAAGAAACTCAAATGTGAATTTGAAGAACCGCTAGCCAAGGTGTGTAAGCCAGCATCATAACGAGCCTCTGTACTGGAGGACTTGCAGATCCTGCCTGCGTAACTCCCAGCCACAGGAAGGGCTGTGGAAGGGAACCCGAGAACCACACTCTGGCAAGTCTGACTTCATTCACAGTAAGAGTGAGCACATTAGAAAAAATAACAAAGCCAAGGACAGAGCTTAATGGACACTTTAAGATGGAAAGGAATCAGCAGTGCAACCCCTGGGATCAGTGCTGGGACTGGTGTTACTCAGCATGTTCATCAATGACAAAACTGATTGGGGAAAAAAGTTGGCAGGTAGGCTTTAGTGTAGATAAATTTCAAGGAATTGATCTAGGCAATACCAGCTCTAACCATTCCTACTCAGAAGCTTGAGCCATCCTTGACAGTTCTCTAGAGTCATTGGCTTAGTGTTCAGCAGCAGTCAAAAAAGCCAGGAAAACACAGGACACCATCAGAAAGAGAGCATTTCTGTCACCTCACACAGACCTGAGCACTCCCAGAACCTGAGTATTGTTATCTGCTCTCCACATATCAAGAAGGACATAGTAATGTTAGAGGGGTGCAAAAAAAAGGCAACCAAATGGAAACAAAGCAGATGCTGTACACTGAGAGACTAAAAAGGCTGGCACTCCTCAGCTTGCAGAGAAGGCAGCTGTGGGCGGATATGACCATTCTGCTGTATGCAGAACTGTTATTTGCCAAATCCTACAACACTAGAATAAGAAGATACTGAAACTAGCAATAAACCCATTTAAATAGAAAATATTTGTTTACCCAGCAGGTTACAAGCTCTGAAACGTGCTGTCAGATGAGGCTGTGAAGACAAATGATGTCCATGGGTTCAAAAAGGGATTAAACAAACTCCGGGATGACAGGTCCATAAATGTACACTTAAAGAACTAAACAGGTACATATCCTCGAATATTCTTAACACAAGAGCTGTGGAAACTGGAGAGGTAGGGAGAGAAGTGGATCTCAAAAAATAGCTGTTGAAGAATCTTCTGTTAACTTGTCGGACACAATGCTGGGCTAACTGGAACACTGAGGCAGTTTTAATGTTATACATTTTTTAGGTAGACCCAGCATTCCCACGCATCGCACCACTTCCTGAGGATCAGCAATGACCAAGATTCATCAGGGCCTCAGAAAAGGACCTCCTGCCACTGTGACAACCAGACTAGAATTCATTGCATGGTTTAATATAGGAATATTGTCTTAGAGATCTGCTTTCTGCCAACATGCTGACCACTGTCTCTTAGTATCTGATTACAATTATCCATAAACAATGCAATAAAAGAAAATATACACATGGCTGGTATTCTTCCTCCTGTGCAGTATCTGGATTAATTTTGTTATTTTATCTGTACTCTAACTCCAGCAAAGGAGCAAGTTGGTAGAAAGCAAACATATTCATTACCTCTCATGGCAGAGGTGGGAGTGGGTAGGGATAGGAATGGGATAGGAACAAATATGAACAGCAAAGAATAGGAAATAAGACAATTTAGACCAGTTACAGGTGCCAGAGCTTTCCTTTTTAACAGTCTTCCTGCTGAAAGCACCTTTTACTTTTACAGAGTACAGATATCCATAAGTAACTATTTTACTAACCTAAGTAAACCAAGATTTTAATTTAATTTTTAATTCAAAATTTCATTTTGACGTGTTTTTAAAATGAACACAGTCTTTGAAGACAGTAAGTTATTTATATCTCAAAAAAATTTAATCAGGAAAGCTGTATTTCCTGTCTTGTAAGTGAAATGTAAGCTTGGACAGAAAAGAACCTCACAAGAAGTGCAATTACTGCGAGTTTGTCTTCAAGACAATAAATCCATTGTTTTGAGGTTCACTTTAGTTCATTATCTTGTAACTCTTACCTTTTTAAAAGAAAAATATTTTTGTTTGGTTCTTTGGGAAAAAATTGCTATGCTACACAGATCAACAATTAACAAGGTTTGTTTGACAAAGTTAACGCTTATGCCTGCTCTTCACAGTCTGTCTCAAAACCTCATGCTTATAATAAAAGCAGCTAGAAAGGAACTAGCATTGGAATGCTTATAGTGAATTCTGTTCCCCACAGAACAACAACAGGCACGAACAGAACGTGAAGCACCATATAGTTTTCTCCTCCTTAATTTGGTGAGCAGTAGGCTATGTTACTACAGCTGACTACACCAATATCAATAACCACACATTGCTAATGTAATATATGAGTATGTGTCACACATACAGGATCCTGCACAGTGCTCATGCACTGATGAACAATCACAGCAAACTCAGAGCAGGTTACCTGAGTTGTCAAGCAAAGTACAACATAATAAAACCCCAAACAATGTAGTGTCAAGTAGTAAAACGTGTTTACACATTTATGTTTACTTTTACCATCCCAAACAAAGCAAAAATGATAAAGTGGTAAAGAGTTTGTAGCTAGAGGAAACTACATTGAAATCTAAGGTCAAGATCATGCAAACATGATCTGAAAACAGAATAAGGTCCACACTACTTTATCCGGAAAATTATTTGAACATTTCTGACTTTCTGTCCTTGCTGTCAAGATGCCATGCAAGTCATTAACTTTTGCAACCTCATTACATCCACAGCTATAGCTTGGAAATACCTTGGAAAAGGAATATAACTGTGAGTTTCACATCAGATAAGAACTATACGAATTGAACGAGAACTAAATACTTTATTAGTCACCCGAGATGAACTAGATAACGGCACAATTTCAGGTAAAATGAAGGAGCAATACTTCTGTTTAGAAGCATTTGAAGAAAACCCATACAAAAAAAAAGCCTTTTAAACATCCCCACTGACTTTTACTCCTCATGAGATGTGCTCAACTGATCAGTAAGTAGCCCAGTACCTACGTTCAGATTGACTTAAACATGTAACTTGAGCAAAATTCCCCATCAGTTGCAATAAAGCTTTGGTCCCACAGGTCAGGGCTGAGGCAAAATGGAGCGAGTATGTTTGAGCCTGCCTGGTAGGTGCTCAGGCCAGCCCTGTCTGCAGGACATGGCAAAGCTCCTGCCTCCTCATCCGCCCCTCAGCGCGAGGCGATTCCCCCACGGATACTCACCGCCATCCCACCGCCACACCTTTATTCACACCCCTCGTATAACGACATCGTAACTGGCGTAAGACACAGCGGGGCGGCCTGTCAGGAGGCCCTGAGCCGCCCCAACCTGGTCCCAGCCGGTTCCCGCCGGCTCTGGCACCAGGGGGGAAACTACCACACACCAGAGCCCCACCATTGCGCCAAAATGTCCGTCAGCCAGAGAAGGGCCTGGATGCAAGGTGTGAGGGAAAGAAAATGGCGGCTGCTGAGGGCTGGAGACGCTCTGTGGGGTCCTCCGTGGCAAAGGGAGCAGGGACACCCCGAGGGACGGCCTGCCGCAGTGCTGCTGCGATTCCGTAGCCTGCAGTGAGCGTACAATGAGTGAAGACTATGAGGGAAAGGGCCAAATAAGTATTTAGGTAAGCAACTGCATAATTGTTTGTGGTGGTCTTGTTCCTCAGCATCTGAATCAGTGATCAGAAGTCTGTATTGATTGCCGAGAAAATAACAGCATTTTTTTATTCTCTGACACAAGCCTGCTTTGCCAGCAGTGCAGAGGTAGCTTGCCACAAACTGCTGCAAGAGTACTCGTGCTGTTAAGGCACATCCCTGAGCGGGGCTGAAGGAGACGCAGAACGCAAGCTCGGCGCCTCTCCTGGGAATGCTGAAGTTCAGACTTCAAAACCCAGCAGCCTCTTCTATTCAAACGTGTTCGCTCACAAGCACGGACATTTTCACAGCAGCATGAAAAACTGCTGTGCTGCAGAGGAACAGGAAAATGAGTAGGAAGAAGAAAGGCAAATGAAGAAGAAAATACAAACCTTCTTTCACCACTCCCCTGTCTGTGAGAAAGACGCACGCAGACATGCATAGACATACAAGCCAGGATCTCTTCCTAAAAAACCCTGCACAATACGTGCTCAGATATTTGCTTGCCTCTTACCAAAACGAGTTCAGTCAGCCTAAATACCTCCAGCTGGTTTCAAGTTACAGCTAGGGGAAGTAGTACCATAAAATTCCTCACAGCCACCCAAACTATTACTCTCCTATTTTCTTCCATATGGGTCATCATACCCCCTCTGGAAAGCTTAGAGGTATGATACAACTGCAGGCATCTTCAGAGAGAGCCTGACAATGGTGTATTATGAGGCTCGTTGTAACATCCTTTCAATATTCTTAAGGTCCAGTGATTTAGAGAAGAGGGTCTTTTGTGTCTCCTGTCAGTTCCAGGAAGCTCCTGTCACTGGCATGGAGATTGCATATGGAAAAGAGCTGCTAAATAGACCAGTTAAAAGAATATAGGCCCAGTTTTGCTCCCACATCACTGAAAACCATGAATGCTGCAACTCTGTTGAGGTCAGAGGAATTGCACTGCTCTGATGTTGGGGGTGAGACACCCGTACACCAGCTGTTACATTTCAAAGACAAGTCTCCCTCTGCAAGGGTCTCACAGGCTCTGCCCGAGCTACACCCCCTGCAGCCACCACAGCCAGAATGTCAGCGCTTAAACAGCAGCAGCATGTGCATAGGCAGATCCCGCCAATCTAAGCCACAGCAGCACTGGAGTAAATTTACACTGCACAAAACAGAAAAGGTTTCTCACCTTCAAAACTAGGCTGGACTTGAACTAGTGACGTGGAGAGCTAGTAACACTTTCAGACATGAAGCATTGACTTAATACCTTCCTCTTCTTCCAAAGAAAAGGAAAACTTAGAATCATAAAAGATCTAAGGTAAATAACCTGAGTAAAGCAGGCAATTTTAAACAAATTTCTCTTTCCTCTGCATTTTAAACACAGCCTGCTTATCGCTTCTGGTTTGTAACTTCTCTTTTGATATAATCAACAGTGTAAGACCATACAAACAGTGGTTCCCTGACCTAAGCTTTGTGAGTGATTTTTACAGAACACTTTTTCTTTACCCAGTCAATCCTTGCTCAGAAGAGACTGTCAGTGATTTTTTTAATTATTTTTTTTTAAATGACACCAATTCCAAATACATAACTTGAAAATAAATATGTGAATGAAAAAAGCCTTTACTTTAGTATTTAACAAACTGCTTGCTTCATAAGGAATTAATGGAATGATATATTTATTCTGTTAAGAGACAAGCAACTTCGTAAGAGTTAACACTGCAGAAAACATGATTACACAACTACATACATTTTATAATGGGGTATTAAAGCAGGCATGCTTGTTATTCACACTGCATGTTTACACAGTAAATGAAATTGTGACTGTCACTTAGTAGATACAGAAAATCCCACATCCCTTTCTCACCTTGTTTATCTGTTGTTTTGCACCATGAGTATTCACTAGTTTATAGCACTTAAGAAAACAACATCACCTCGAAATCAAATGCAACAATATCCTGATCAGAACTAAGAGCTGGTAGCTGTAGTTCCTTTGACTCATGCTGCCTGCAAAACACAATGCTTACAGGCCTTAGAAGCAAACAGGAAACTTGCAATACTTCCAGACAGATAAGAGCAGCTAACTCAGAAAACAAGGATCCTTTCATACTTGGAACATCTCAGAGAGTGTCTATGCCAGACCAAGTACCAGTTTGTCTCTCCAGCTGCTCAAATCCTGATCCTCTCTGTAAGAGTATTTGCAACTCAGTCCTTGGACTCCCCATTACCCACTCATCCCTTAATATTTTGCTGAGGTTAACAATCAGGACAGTGATTTTTGCTACTTAGCAGCATTCCCCACTGAAAGCTGGATTACACTGCTTTAGACAGTATATAAAAGGTCTTGGGATGAAATTACAGGCTCGGCAGTCAGATTATCCTTCAGTACACAGTTCGGGTACCATTTTGGACACATCTTTCTGTTCAGATATCATCCTGCTGCTCTGCAAATACCCCAGATCACAAGACAGCTGAAGAATCACAGAAGCAGCAGTAAAAAAGCAACACAGAGCAATGGTCTTAACCTTCCGTGCAACAATTAGAAGTAAACTGCAGTGGGCAGGGAAAACAGCACATGCCATCACTCACTTTCCTCAGCCAGGAGGTCTGCAACTTCAGACAACCTGTGGACCCTCAGCAATTTATCACATTTCACAAGAAAAAACGTGACTGGCAACTAGAGCATCTCTTCCTTCTCCCACAGGTTATATCTACTTTCAAATGGAATATATGTTCTGATTTAATTCTTTCTTTATGAAAAAAATCACCTTGGTTACAATTCTGTATCCTATGGCACATCAGCTGCATCACAAGCCCTAAAAATGCCTTTGGCACGAAGAATCCTGTGCATATAACACAGCACTTCAGTCTGAATAATTAATATGCCCTCAGCTGGCCACGTTTTTGGCAAGTGAGTGAATTTAATCCAACTACAGCCAAGGTGATGAGGCCAAGCTGACTCTTACTGAAGAATCACCAGCAAGACTGTCCTCAAAACATAAGACACTGCAGCTTGCTAGACTTATTTACAGAGCTGACATCGTGTAGTGAAGTTTAGCAATGCTCAGACTTGTTATAACAACGGTGAGTGCCAAGCAACTGCTTTGCGCCAGCAAGCAGAAGAGGAAAGAGATTCGGCATGAACACACTTTGTAAAGCACACTGTAATCCTAAGCACTTAATTGCTTTTGGCAAGAGCTGCATCCCATTGCTCTCTCACAAGTCTTTTTATCTGCAACTTGATGCTCACAGCCACAGCAATGAATGGAGTGGGGGAGGAGAAGAAACTGGGGGAACCAGTGAAAGAACTACAGCTACCAGTCTGTGTTTGCTGAACTATCAAAGCAAAATATATAAGATATTGGCATGTGCAAGGCCTGATCTGCACATCTGATGGCTCTGGAGAGCTCCCACAGAAGCAAATGAAGACTGCCTTGCCTTCAGGCTCTTTATTCGCCTACAGAGGCAGGGAAATCTGTTGTAGAGCTACACACCTGTATTTATACTTTAGTATTTATGTAGGAGTGGCCTCACTTCCAGACATTCTGAATGAACCTGTATAGCTCAGTGTAAATTTGAAGGTATGGCCAGAGTTTGTTTCTTTTCCCATCTCTGCTTACAATGCAGCATTCACAAATATTTTACAATATGTTAACCCCAACTCATTGTTCCCACATAAATGGAAGACTCAAAGGTAAATAATGCACCAAGCCTCTTTAATTAAATAAGGAGTTTGGGGGAGGAGTTTCTGCAGACCCTTTTAAATCTTAAAGCCTGCCAACTGGATGAACAAAAGGTAGATTAGGCTCACATGATAAATCCCAGTAAACCTGAAAAGCCTTTGTTAATAAGTCACTAAGGGATTTTTTTTTTCCCCCTAGAATTTTTGATCACTAGAAGTGAGACTTAAGATTACTTGAGCGGGTTTGGTTTTTCAGCAGCATTAAATCGGTATCTGCCTCATGGAGCTCTAATCTGCTCATTTCTATAGAGCTCAACTCTCCTTTCATTCCTACTAAAGGAGGACAAGTTATTTCTAGCTTTTATACAGGGAGCAGCTGCTGAAACTTCAGAGGCAAAAAGAGTTTATGAAAATAGTCAAGATTCCCAGGAAAATTAAACTGGAATTGTATATCAGCGTTAACAGTAACAGGACTAACAGAGGAACAAATGGATTTTCATTTCATTTTGGTATTTCTTTCATGTAGCAGGTTGCAAATGATCCTTTTAAGTTTCCATTCATAAGTACGTGTTCAGTAGCTTGTTCACAGAGCCAAATGACACGGTAGTCTGGCAATTAGTATACTCTTCCTTTTGTAGAAAGGCTTAATGAAGACATTATTAGAGACAGACCTTGCTGTAGCACATTCAACAGACCCTTTACAATTGCTCGGGAAAGACCCAGATTTTAGCAAAACCCATACTGTAATCACAGACAACTTAGATACCATTTAAAGCTGTGACAAATTTAAAAAGACCTCAGAGTCCATCCTACCTGGATCCATCTGGCTTCACTAATGAATCCTTTTCCACACTACAGATAATCATATCTTCCCTGCATTCAGTGCTGTAATCCAAACAGCATATGTAATCCTAACATGCAGCACAGAAGCGTTTCCATCAGTACAAGGCTTGCTAAGATCCTGTCTGGAACAGTGGATGCCACTGTTGACATTTAAGCTCAGAAAAAGTTTTTTTTACAAGTCTTCTGCAAGAGGTGTAGCAACGTGTTTCTACAGCAACAAGAGAAAGGACATCCTACCTTCCAATGGGAGGTTAAAAATGAATAATTTAGTGCCAAAGTGGCTAGAGTGTATTAACCAGCCAAAGGAAAAAAAGAAAATTACCTGTTACCTCTTAACTTGTACTTGTGGAATAAAGTTTGGAAAAGCTCTAAACGCAGCAAAAGCAAACAACTGCAGCATGTTTTAGTATGAATTTGACAAGTTTACGAAGGAGATGAGTCTTTCTGCAAAAACAGGATGAAGCAGTCCAGGTTCCCTTCCAGCCCATGCTCAGGCCTGAACCCAAATTACCTAGAAGAGTCCAACAACCACAGACTGTGGCTCATAGTTCTCCAGAGTCTAACCAAAAACTTCAGCCATCTCCCTACATGGCACTCAAACAGAGCTTCTGAGCACACTTTCCGGATTTAGACATCCACAACTATAAGGCGCAGCATTTGGAGCAGTTCCGGACTCTACTTACATCTGCATTTTGTTTTAGGAGGGCTCTGAAAGTAATTTGTAGCTGTCGGTTTATAGTCTTTCTAATACAGTGTATTTGGCCTGCGTAAGGATATTGCTATGGATTTTGATTGACTGTAAAAATAGGATCATCGCCCAGAGGAAGTCCTAATGATCTCAAAGGAGGAGCCGGGGAGAACACAAACCAGACCAAAAACCATGGTGAAAAATCATGCATCTCTTACTTAGCCAATGACAATATGTAATCACTGCTTGCTTCAGACTTTATAAATTCCCTTTCAGCATTATACAAGCAAACCAACAGAACTTCACAGATTTATTTCCTTCATCCTCCTTTGCACCATGCAGCAAGGCAACTAAAGCTATGGAGAGATGCTTGCAACAGCAAAGTATCAGATTTCTGACTTTCTTTGCAGCAGATCTTTCAAGATTTCCCTACAAGGGCAATAAAAATTGGGTCAGTGATATTAACTAGTGTCAGCCTCTCACGTATATATAAAACCCAAGCTGTGATGTATATTAAACCAGGCATTTTCCTTCTTTCTGCCCGTGTCTCTCTAAAAAGGTTAAACACCATTAACCTAGCGCACACCAGCACAGGGCATGCTGCCTGTCCTTCTAGTGGCTGGTCCTCTGGTGGCAAACTGCTACAACCAACAAAGTCCCTCCAGTTACTATTGGAGTTAAAACACTTATCCTGTAGGGTTAGGGTTCAAAATGCTGAGGATGAGCAAAAGATAGGTGTGTATGGAAATGTGTTACAGCGAGTGCTGTTAGAAACTGCAGCGCACGTAGCGATGAGCTACAGAAGAATAGTATCATTTGAGGAAACAGAAAATGCTGTGGATACATGCCAGATGAAAGTTAGCTATTCATGACATGTGACAGTTATTAGTAAATATAATTCTGGTTTAAAAACAGAAGGCTCATAAAAATGCATTCTTAGAGCCTAGTTCCAGGAACATCTCAGCAAATACATACGAAGTTGCACAGGAAGACACACACCGCATTTGGCAAATAATAATGCAAGTCATTAGGAAAAAAATAAAGACGCGTGCAGGAAGTAGGAGGAGGGAGATCATCGTTCTATTTGGGATTTAAAATGTGAGAGGAATTACTCCTTCCCCTACATCTTCACTGACAGAAATAGCATTTCCAGCACTCCACTAAGAAAGAGGTGGCATTGCTTTGGAAAGTCTTAGCGGGGAAAACACCTTCTGTCAGGTAACTCCATGCTCGCCCTCCATAGGGTTCAATGCTTGGAAACCCTCAGAAGTAGGGTGGGTGGAACCAGGTATTTGCACTTATCCTCTCAGCCATTCCCTTTGTAGAGAGCGTGATCTAGGCTTCAAAACAGTTTGGTTCTGTTCCTAACTTTGGAAGAAGTATTCCTATGGATTTACTCTGCAGAAGACAAGGCTGGGGCTAAAAAGTATCTTTAAACTGTAAGAGAAAGGAAGGATTCTCTGTCCTTTCACCTCTGGTCTCCAGCCCCTGCAAGTCTGCCATGCCACTCCCTTCCAGTCTGAGCGCAGGGAGCAGTGCCAGGCCAGAGTCCAGATGTGCACATACAGCAAAGAGGATTAAATGGCAAAGAATCCCAAAAAGCATATTGCTCCATAGCGTGAAGGCAGCATGCAGAGAAGTGATTTCACCTCCTCCCCCTCCCCCCCCCCCAAGTTAATGATTTTAAGCATTCATCTCCTTCCCCCATCCTTAGGCAGTATGTTTAAGTGGTGTCACCAGGATTTATCCCTCTCCGAGACCCTAAGTGTGCTGTACAACACGGTACAAATACTTTGAGAACAGCAAAAGTTGAAGAAATAGAACCAAACTCCACAAATATATATTGTCTGAAACATGAAAGATGTGGACATCCACAGCAGCAGCAAAGGAACATTTCTACACGTGGCTCCACATACGCACCCTTACATTTGAAAGGCTCATGAAAGGCTTTGAAAGAAGCCCAAGGGAGAGCCAAAGAGATGATCATTACAGCCTAGCCTATAAATGCTTGTTCTTAACAATCCCTTGCTACCTGCCAACGGAGAACAATAAAACGGTAACAAGTCACACATAAAAGATGACAAGTACTTACTACCCGGTTTGCCTGCCCTCGGATTAACGCGCTCGGGGAGGGAAGCCGTAGGTGAGCACCTCTCCCTGCAGGAGCCCAGCTGACGCTCCTGCGGGGGAAGAGACAGTAGCCGGGCTGAGCCACCCGCAGGAGACCCGCGGCTCCGGTGCTCCAAGCCCGGCATGTGCCCGCAGCCCGCGCCGCTGGGCTGGCCCGCTGCAGCGCGGCTACCTCGTCCCTCCGGAGAAGCAGGTTCCCCTCCTCCTTCTCCGCCTACTCCGCCTCCCCCTCCGGAGGATGCCCCGGTACCCCCCACCCGTGCCCGCCCCCGGGCTTCCCTCCGCATCCCGGCGCGCAGCCGGCAGGCAGGCAGAGCCCCGCGGGTCCGGGGAGCGCCGCCGGAGCCGCCCCGCCGCCGAGCTCCCCCAGCCCCGGCCCGGCCCGGCCCGGCGCCTCCCGCCGCAGCCCACCTGCCGCCCGGCCCGGCGCCGCTGCCCCGCGCACCCCGCGAGCGGGGGAAGGACGGAGCCCGGGGGGAAGCGGTGCCCGGCGGCGATACTCACTGCGGTCGGCGCGGCTCCCTTTAACTCCTTCCCTGCCCCGCCAGCGCGGGCTGGCGGCCGCCTCGGAGCCTTATTAGGCAGCGGCCGCGGGGCCGGGGGGAGCCCCGGGCCCGGCACAGCGAGCGGCGGTAGCGGGGAGGAGCCCCACCCCCCCCCCCCCCCCCACCCCCCCCCCCACCCCGGCCCGTGTGGAGCGCGGCTCGCACAGGTGTGGCGGCTGGCTGATGGGGGGGGGGGGTATAGGGGTGCGTGTGGGTGCTATATGGGATGTGTGCGGAAGAGTATACAGGGATGGGGCGGCTGTGTCAGATGCATATGGGGGGTACAGGCAGTGTGGGTATGGGGACTGTGTGGGGTGCCCTTATGGGGAAGCATAGAGGGGTGCGCTTATGGGCTTGCATGGGGCGTGCGTGAAATAGGTGTGGGATATGTATATGTTTTCTGGGGTGAGCGTATGGCTTGCACATAGGGGAAGCGCGTAGAGGATGTACGTGAAGGTCCGTATGGGACTTGGATGGGATGCCTAAGGGCTGTGTTTACAGGGGTGTGCATGTGAGCATGTATGGAGAGCGTATGGGTCTGTATGGAGCTGCAGCCCTGCCACCCGCCACCCTGATCCCAGCACCGGGGTGCTCTTAGGCACAGGGGGAACTGGGGGCTGCCCTCTGCCTCCCCCACCCCCCACCCCAGCTCCCGGCCAGGGCTGGTGCACCAGCACATCTGCCGAGGGACGTCCAAGTCTGGGGCAGGGGATTTAGTTTAATAAACCGTTTACAGTTAATTGTGTTAAGTGCTAAAGTAGTGTAGAAGGAAGAGCAAATGAGAGATGGGGACAAACTGAATCCTCTTCAATACTAAGACCTTAGAACTGCTGTTTTAGAATGTGGAACTAGAGATGCTGAAAGGGAGGGGTAGGGAAATCCAGGTCCATTGCAAACTTAAAGCCTTTCTAAACTAGGACTTTTTAAAGTTTTTATTTATACATTTTAAAAAACCCAAACAACTGACTTTTTATCTGAAATGGATTTATAGCCAGATCATAAACACACATGGGGATAGACACACCAAAAGCCCAGGTTGGCTAAAGCTTTT
Organism: Leptosomus discolor; assembly: GCF_034619465.1. Lineage (NCBI taxonomy): Eukaryota > Metazoa > Chordata > Aves > Leptosomiformes > Leptosomidae > Leptosomus > Leptosomus discolor. The sequence continues at coordinate 12,112,411 of NC_141395.1, read as the reverse complement.
CCTTTCTGTCATCTTGCATTCTTCTGTGCTGTGATCGAATTACTGCTGGGTATCTTAAAATGTGGTTCTGGACTGCTACAGAAAAGGGAAAGCACAAGCTGCAAAGAACGTCCCTCCTCACCAGGCTCTAAAATACCTCTAGGGGTGATGGAGCAAACCACAGTCCAGGCTCTAGCTCTTTCTCTCCCCTCACTCTGTTTTCACTCAACAGCAGTCAACTCAGAAAAACGTGGCCAGGATAAGTGAGTCACAGCAAAGTTGTACTTTGCTGCAGCAATGTCGGGAGTTTTATATTTGCAGAGACCTCAATGTTTTTTGTTTTGATTCCGAGGTGAATTTCTCAGCCATTGCTAGAGGATATGTCCTGCAACCTGAGTAGGCTGTACAAGGAGGCAGTACGAGATGCTGCCTTTTCCTGGTACATCGTTTGTCTTACTGAGCACAAGCCTCTGCAAAGACTGAGAGCAGATACCAGTATGAGTCCACGAAAAGTTGTAGCCATCCCTTTTGACTCTTCCTCTTCCAGGTGCAGTATGAAGTGAGTGAACTAGGAGGAGCTGGTGCAGCCTCTTCAAGAGGAAGTTGTCTGCTGGCAGTGATACTTTTCTTATTCTTAGTTCTCTTAGATTGACTATCTGTTAGGAGCACAAGGTGCTTTTCCCATTTTAAAGGCTCTGCGACTTTGAAAAAAAGATAAATAGACTTTTTTTTTTTTTTTTTTTTTTTTTTTTTTTAACCTGAATCACTGAAATGAGAGTCCTAAAGAAAAGTGACTTTATTTTCAGAGGTTCTGAATACCTCAGTTCTCACTGGCGCTGCTGAACTTCCCTCTTCAGATTTTCTTTTCTGTGATGTCACAACGGATTTTCAAGGAAATTTTAAGAATATCTGTAAAGTAAAGTAAACCTATGAGGTGGTACAAAAAAATTTCAAAGACAACTGTTAGCCAGTTTACTTCACAGGTGATCTGGTGCCAGGTAACACCGTTCATAGCATTAGCATTCAACTGTACATACATGCTATGCTAACTACATGCAGCCAGGCTGTTACTTCTCAGTAGGCTTTTTCCTTCTCAGTGCATGGTGATGGCGTATTCTGTACTGTACAGACATGTTTGCCTTTAGTCCATAACAAATGCTGAAGTACATGACTGTCAGTCTGTAGCTGATCTCAAGCGGCAGTGCGTGTGCACAGAATCCGATAGCTACATACCCATTGGCACATGAGCTGTTAAAAGAAAGATTCTTATATGAACATTTTCTTTCTGCAGATAAAAGTTTATTTTGCATTAGAATACAGAAAGAACATGAAACCCTAAGATAGCCATGCAGAGCCTGGCACAAGCTTGCTTTGACCTTCTCCATGCCACAGCTGACCAAAGTCTGTACAGGCAACACCTTTTGGGAAGGAGTTTGCTTCTCAACATTTTTAAGTGTTGAGAAGCTGCTGCTTCTCAACCATGGAGACGCTGCTTTGCATCATGCTTATGCTTTTCTTTGCTGATTTCTAGCCTGCAATTCATGAAACTCCTTTCTTGTGAATGTTCTCATGTCTTACCATTTGGGAATTGCTGCTCTAGACAATCTTGTAATAGCATCACCGTCTCTGCTTTCAATTTAAAATGATTGCTCAGGCCTTAAACACTCACAAAGAACAAGGCCCAGTGTTGCCAGTGAACCCACATCTGCCTTCAGCTGAGAGGGAGGAGTAGGAGACACTTGAATCGGGATGAAAGCCACTGAGCTCCATAAGGAGAGCAGACGGTGCCCCTGCTGGGTTTCAAGGGATTTACTCATTCTCAGCAGAGCTTGCATATTTCTCTCTCATGTTTCCTGGTTTTTTTTTGATTGCACAAGTCAGATCAGAAGGGGAAAGAAAAAAAAAAGTGAGGGATCTCCCATCTCCTACTAGAAGCCAATATGACATAACACTTTGTGTCCAGTCACAGTTTCTCCTCAGAGTCCTTGCTAGGAACATTTATCTTCTATTTGGGCCTTGGTCCTAAGAGCCCTCTGGGATGTTGGAAGTCAGTAGTGTCACTTCTTTAGATGCTGATCCTAAATCAGATCAAGCTCAAGATAATGACTATTCAGATATAACATTTGATGATGATGCTGACTAGAATAATCTTGTGCATTCTTAACTGGCTGCTTGAGCGGTTTTTTTAATTGTAAACATCCTTCAATGCAGCTGCTCCAGGGACATGTTTAGGAAACAGTAGCTGGCTGTGTATAAAAGTTTTCAACTCATCTTGACCTACATTTAGATTTTTGTAGCTTACAAGTGGCAGACTGTAACCAGCAAAACCCTTAGAGAGCTTATATAGCTTCTGTAGGGCAAGGCACAGGAAACAAATGAAGGATGAAGTTACCCAGCTGAAATGTTTGGAAAAGTGAGTTACTGAAGCTGAACTATAGGGTTCAGATGATTATCAGGTGATTACGAGTGCAAGGAGCAGAGCTGCATAAAGGGAGTACAGATAACCTCTCCTTTTGCCTTGTACTTTCTTCCTGATTCCTTCTCTCACTTGCAGTCTTTCAGTAAAATCTTTTAGGCTTCTTGCAGGATAAAGTTCAAGAGGTGCCTAAACACAATTGCATTTTTACATGTGCTTCCTTCTCACTTAAACCTCTGCTCCAGAAATTGCTCTAAGTATAGGGCTTGTTCTCAATATGACACCTTATTAAGTGGGGAAACAGGTAGAATCAGATGCTTAGGAAGGAACTTTATTGGGAAGGAACATATTCATCTGTTTCCCAGAGCCGGTTCTTTCTTTTCTCTTTCTGGCATGTGAGTGCCTGTTTTTGCAGAATATAAACACTCATTTTAAAAAGCGATGCAGCTTCTAGCCTCTTGAGATTAGAAGATAATCTTCTAAAAGTAAGTCACTGTAATATCTTCCCAAATCTGCAGGCAGACTGAATTATCATCCTCCATCCTGCTTGTGTCTTTGCTGACCATGAACACAGAAAGCATTGAGAAGCCTGTAAGTTTCATGCTGCAAATAGAGATTGAGTACCTAAGGAGGGAGGAAGCCAAGAGGTCATACACAATGTAGTACAAACACTGACATGTAACGTTTAGGCCAGCATTAGTTCACTCAGCTCAACAGCAAGAAAAATGAATTAGCTGTGTCAGCAAAAGACCACATAGGCAGTTTATGCATATCTGGTAACATGTCCAGGTGTCTGAGTCTTTATACTTTTAGGTTTGCAGGGAAAGGGCAACAGGGCTGTACGCATTTGGCTGTTGGGGAAATTACAGATTTGGAAACTCTGCAGCTGTTTTATCCTCTTGTATTTAGAGGTTTGGATAATGTATAAGCTAGAGGCCTAAACAAGGAAAAGCTAGCAATTTCACTGATTTTAACAGCTAAAATGTACAACTTGTATTTCAAACTAGCAGACTGTTCAGACTAGCAGCCCAAATACTTGGATGGACTGCAAAAATTATGGTAGGAAAAAAAAAAAAATTCTAGAGCCACTGGTGGTGTCAGAGGACTTCTGCTTTCATACATTAAAACATTGAAAACGTGAACTACTTCTGACTGTTGCTGAATGAAATCCATCAGCTGAGTACTACTGGTTTTCATGCAATTCAAGTGATGGATAAAGGCAGTGAGAAACAGGTACTGACTGAAGCTAGATTGACCTTGCAAATAAATGTATCACTATAAAGACAACAGTAAGACAACATTGCCACTTTATGCTTTTCTTCATGAAAAGGAAACAGATAGTACCTGCACGTATGGGGAAAACACAGCTTTTTGTCCTGAAGCTCTCACTTCAGCAGAACTAAGATCAAATTGACAGGGAGGGTTTTAAGATTAATCAGAGGCTGGAAACATTCAGCAAATATGCTTATTGACCATTTCTAGCAGAGCATACTTATGTTCTGCTCAAGTAATAGCTGAGAACTAGAGAGCTTCTGTTACGCATGCAGTTAGTGCCCGTTCCCATTCCATAGAGACCAGCCAATCTAGCTACAGAGTATAATTTACTTTTATTACAACCTTCAGTCTCTAATCTCAATTTCTAGCCTAAAGAAAGAAGTACTGGTAATGGCTACATGGCTGCAGCATGATTACAGAGATAAGCAATATTCTTGCTCTTTTTTTTCCTTTCTTTTTTTTTTTTTTTTTTTTTTAATACAAAACTGAAGAGTGCCATGCAAACAGTCTAACCCTTGGGAATGAAAGGTAACAACAGTGTGATAGAAACCACTGCTGGTAAGTCTCACATAACACAAATCTGTTACCCTGAAGAAGTAAACAGGATAAATTGAAATTGAGAAGGTATATTTGAAGGTTGCCTAATTCATGGCAATAAAGAGCTTTGTCAATTTAATTGACAAATCTTAGATTAGATAACTTCAGCAGTTATAGGAGAGTAACAGAGCATTTGTAATTACAAATTCTCTTGCAATTATCAACCAATACTCAAACAGTAGAAATGCAAGAGGCTATTATAGCTATCTGGAAATGCAACACATGCCTACCAAGTTCCAGTGCACATTTGGGATTGCCAACCACCCACAGCAGGAGTTCCACATAAATAGTTCACCATCTGTATTTTGGAAGTCAACCCCAGTTACACTGTAGATATACTGAGGCTTCTGGATTATAGCTAGACCTCTATTGCAGGGCAGGTGAAAAAATGCAACGTGTGGAGGGGAATGCTTTGCACGGGATTTCCCAGACACTTCCGAAACAACTGCATTTGCACATCATTCATGTATGGCACACACGTCTGACGATATCATGCAGATGTAGCTATACAGTTTACAGATCCAGGGAGAGAGAGAAAATGAATTCTTTACTTCTCCCCTTCCTTCTTTTTCCCTGAGAGAGAAAAACAGTTATTCTTACCAAACGTAGTGAGAGAAACCAATCCCCCTGTATCAGTGCCCTAGCTGAAAGTATTGTCAGCAAATTCCATCTAGACTAAAAAGTTTAAGTCCCTGTGGTGTGTCAAATTTCTGAGACTTTGAGTTAAAAATGAGTTTGAACAGATTAACTAGCTGGGACTTGAAGATAAAGCTGGCTTCTCTGAAAGAAATGTGTTTTACACAGTGTTAAGTGTGCTTGGTTCCTCTTTTATTCAAAGGAAGCAAAGAGGTTTTGTGAAAAGAGTCTTCAATAGGGTCTTTTCCTTTTAAAACTGTGGAAGAGTTCCAGCGAGTCTGTAGCATTGGCTTGAACTTTGTTTTTCTCCAAAGCAAGAACCCTTTAGTTTTCAGTGGCTTCCACATTTTTTCCTCCTCCTTTTGTAAAATGTGCCAGTGAAGTCAAGTGGGTTGTATTAACTTAACATTTTTCCAAACATTCACACTTAGGACCAAAAAAGGGAATATTTAATAAACATAACCATGAATATGTTGGAATGTTGATCTTCTGATGATCATAAGAATTTTCAGTCATAAGGTCTAATTAAATATCCCAAGTTGGAAATGCTTCTAGTGACTCTTACGTCTGCTTGTTATCTGGTCAAATATTTTTAAGTCAGCCCAAGGGGCTTCTATGCCAAAGTGATATTTTTAATGTGAATAACACACATGCACAAGAGACTGCATTAAAATTCACCTAGGCTAGTGACATTTTGGCATCTCAAATTTAATGTGAAAGCATCAACCTCTCTTTATGCACAGAGGTCTAACTGGCAATGAAACAGCTCTGCAGTGGTAATCATATGTGTTTGTTTATAACAAAATTTTTCAATCTAAGAAAAAGAATTGTCTGCATGGTCTAGTATGGGAATTTGGACCACCATTGCTGACATTCTTGAATTTTGATGGAATGGGATTAAAGAGAAATAAAGAAATCATATGAGACAGTTTTCCAAAAGTACCATGCAATGTTGTTGTCCAAGAATAAAGCATTTTTGCCAAGATTAGATAAAGAAAACAAAAATGAAACTCAGAGATAACAAATGACTAATTAATCACTTCTTCTGATTAGGAGCAATAGAATTCCAGTAGCACTCAGATAATCAGAGCTGCTTTCTATTAACTGATAAAACAAAAAACAGTTCAAGAGACCACCAGTACCCTAAGGAGCATCTCATCTAAATAGACAAGTCAGACAAAGGACTATCATTGTTTTAGAATTAGGGAACTGAGGCAGAGTATAATTGTCTTGTCCACAGCCAGTCTGTGGTAGGACGGTAATTGAATGCAGATCTCCTTACCACATGCACATTCTCTATCTGTATTCCAACTGGTCAGCTGAAACAGCCTTTCATTACTGCTCTGTCAACATACCAAGAATTACACAAGACCATGAAAATTTCATATGTTTGCTTCAAATCCACTTCTCCCACCACAGCATTTAAAAGCATGTAGGCAGTGAGGAACTACTTACCATAGACACAATAAGTTCTCCAACCCAGAGAGCAGGTCAGAAGTTTACAGTCCATCTGGAGACTCCTCCCCTGCAAAATTCCCAGTGACTTTCTATTTTGGACTCCAGCTTCCTTTTGCAGGATCAGGTTTTTCTTTAGAAGATCTTTAAAAACATTTCCAGCTTTTCTCCCTATAACTAGAAGATGAAGCTTCATTTCCTTTAAGCCAAGCTCTGCTTTCTTACTGTATTCTTACCGTATGTTTCCTCATACAGTGAATGGCACTCACCTGTCCAAACACAGTGAACAGTATCATTCATAGAAAGAGTAAGACCGTCGTAGCATTCCTAAAGGCAGTATGTGCAACTCTCAGCTCTACCAGCAACCAGCAGAAGCCAGGAATTAGTCCTATCTGTAAGTGTCAATTTAGTCTTTGGAGGAAATAAGCAAGGAAATAACTACAGGAAAGTTTTGGGACACCAAACAAAGTTACAGTCTGGCCACTTATCTGAGCTCATTGACTCCAGATGAAAAAGGCAATTCACAGTCAAACTCTACTTCTAGGCTGTAACACAAGGAGGACACGAGGTGTTCCCCAGCTCCTTCCAAAGTGAAGTCATTTCTTTTATAGACCTGTGAAAATACCTCACCCAGTGGGGCTTCACAGGCCTCCTGCAGTAGAAATAACTGATTGCCCGAAGGCAGGCCATTTGCTTTACTGAACACAACCTACTCCAAAGCACTTTTTTGTAACATGTTTGTGTATTTTATTCATGTATAACCTACTGTGAATGAGGGAGGAGAAAGCACTTCGAGAGCTAAGTGTGAAGGCCTCCATTTGCTCACAGGACAAACAAGCAGCTATTTCAGAACTTTGGCACATGGGCAGTGATATAAACAGCATTTCAGATGCTTAAAATGAAGAATAGTAATAATAAGAAATAAAAGCAGTAAAGAACATTGTGATCCCTGCTTCTCTTTGCATGAAATCTAGAACTCACTTGATCACGCTTTACATGACAAGAAGCTTAGTCAGCACAAGGGAAATTTTACCAATTAGTAAACAAATCTATGATTCCTTAGAAGCCTGGGGGTGCCAAATCAGTATTTTTTACACTCACAGCCTTTCCAGTAATGCTCCAGGTACAAGCTTTAACAGAGGGATGCTACAGGATATAGGGTTTGCTGGTGTTGCACTATAAAGAAAGAGCTGGGCAGAGGGACTGCCAGCATAGCTTGGTGCTCACGATGGTGCAGCAACGTTAGCACTGTGTTCTACTCTGGAAAGCATCTGGTGCTTTCCAGAGTAGAACAACCACCATGCAGTAAGCAGTGCATAACACCAAGGCTCGACATGGCTTCACTAAAGAGATGATCTAAGCTACAAAATAATTACTAATACCCTTTTAAAATTATTTGTGTTAATTTTGAAGACTTAGTGTTTGCTGGTGTCCATGGATGCATTCCGATTCTTTCAAGTCATGCTAGTTCTCTGAGCCCAACACTTCCTGTGGCAGGGAGATCCATAATCTAGCCTTGTGTTGAGAAAATATATTTTAAACAAATATTGGTAACTGCCTGTCCAATGCAGCTCATAAGAAGGAGAAATAGGAGAGTAATTTGTGCTGGCTTAAATTTTGTTTCTTACAAAATCACCCTACCCCCTTCTTTCATCCCCTCCCCAAGGAAGGTTAAGGATGCCTAGAATCTGGGTTCAGGGCTGAGAACTACACGAGACAACTTCTTGTTCCTTTTTTGTGATTTCAAAGCAATGAGTTAATTACAATGGTCATGCCCCTTATTAGTAAATACACAATTAACATATCCTTCTGCTATCAGCACCATACACCACCAGAGGAGGCAGGTCAAAGTAAAACTTTAAAAAGGATAACTTTGCCATAGCTCCAAGGCACTGAGATATTACAAACTCTACAATACTGCTGCAGGCTCCCTAGTGTAGAGGGAGACCATGTTTAACAGTGCCCTCTCGTGCCTGATGGAATAAAAAACCCTGGTTACAAACCAGGTGGTCTGCTAGATGTGCTGTGTTACATCAGCAGAGTGCTTTGAAGAAGATGTAGCGCAGTGTGCAGGTAAGCTAGTTTTCGTTATGGATAGAAAATGAATTAACTATACTCTAAATAAAATTATTTCCCATCTATACAACTTCCAAAGCAGCAACTGGCTGACGGAAGGGATCAGTGAGCTCCATCTACCAGGAAATAACAGCGATCAGAGCTTGCTACATGACAATTATTATCATACTGTTAGCAGTTGCAGAGGACACAGTTGCATTTCTGATGTGACACCTAGGAAACATCTTTTTTTTGTCTAGTGAGCTACTTTGCATGCCTGCAAACCTGGCACAATATCAGCAGCATATGCACAGCTGAATTTTCATTCCTGGAGTTAGACCTTCTCCTCCATCTTCAGAGCAAGGGCTCCTTTCTCTTCAGGAAAAGAACAGGGCTCCTCAAGGAGGAGGAAAGTAGATGAGAAGCAGCTGACTGCCACGTGTTCACCCTTGAGCTAAGTACAGAATGACTTCAGAGTGTCCCTGAACTTTTGGGCTGAAAATGGGGAGAGACTGAAGACAAAAATGAGTAACAGCCCAGAGATACATATAGCACCAAAAAGAAATGCACTACTTTTTTCCCCAGATCTTTCTCTGTTCCTTTTCCTGGTCCCATCCCACATGCTCTATGTAAAAAATACCGTATCTGCTTACACTTGCTCACAGCACTGCTCTTCTAGCACAGTGTCACTATGAATTACAGTTCCAGGGGCAGCTTCTTAATGCCAGTTGTGCTCTTCCTTTCACCCATGCTAGGAAAAGAATCTTTTAAAAATAGATTAATTGTCTTCCTTGCGGCAGAGAATCTGCAGACATCAAAGTTGGCATCTCTTTTCTGCAGTGAAACATTGGGTATTCAAGTCACCTCTGATGAAAAGAACTACTTTTGTCACGGGCTGCTTTATGCCCTTGTAGTTCCTACATTTTTGGCAGCCAAATCCAAGTGAGTACACTTACAGTAAACACTCTGTTTTCACACACCATTTATGCAGCTTGGTGTCTGTCCCAAGCTGTGCCAGCTCTGCAGGCTGCTCACCCCAGCCTCTGTGGCTCATCCCCAGCCCAGCATCAGGACAATCTGATCCCTGTCACGCTGTAGTGTTAGTTCCTCCTGTGCATCGCAGGATGCATTGCTATTTTCCGGCAGATAAGCAGATTAATTCCCTGGGCACCAGACTAATAAAGCTTGGGTTGCTGTTTGTTTGTATTTCTTGACAAACGCAATTTCAGATTTTAGTTGTGGTGTTTTGTTTTGTTTTGTTTTGTTTTTTTCCCTTTGGAGGGGAAATTTATAGATCTTTGCTGTATGGATTATTTAATCTCAGACTACACGTGCATTGTTGCAGCAGGCTTTCAGGGCATTTATAGCTCCCTTCTATCCAACTTCCAATTTTCATGAAAACTGTAGTACCTTAATTATCTAGTTGTTCCCCCACTTCTGTCACATTAGCTTGAAATCAGACAATGAGTTCAGAAGTCATTAAGGGGACACAGACAGATACCAGGATCACACAAGCCTCATTTCCTTAATAAACTAAATGAACATTTCAGATGGTGTCTGGTTCTCATTGCTCCCAGTCTAGACAAAACAGGCATACACAAGGCAGGCAGGGTATTAGGGCTGAGATTTATTTTTATCTTTACTCCATTTTCACAGAAAAGAAATTGTAACTTCACAATAAAAATAATTTTAAGTGGTTTTGGGGACAACTCAAGACAATGGTTACAGAAGTAGCAGCTTTTCATTTCTATGTTTCCAGATTTATTCCAGCACAGGGTAATACTGATCAAAAGTCAGGAGTATCTAAATGAGGTTCTCATTAGATGGATACCCACTGCAGACAGCAAGGATTGTCAAAGCCATTTTGATTTTTAGAAGCAATCCCTAAATTGTCTTTTCTGGCTAATCAATCTTTCCACTGGCTCCAGATGATGAGGAAGAAACCAGTATTTTAGTACAGAAGAAATAGACATTAAAAAGTAAATATGATATAAAAGTTGCAAATAGATCAATAGGTGTATGTATGGTGGCAGGACATGATCAGTAACCTGCAAACTAATGCTGAGTTTGAAATGGGGAAAAAAAAAAAAAAAAAAAGGGAGAAAAGCAGACAAAGAACTAGCTTTGAAGCATACTCCAATGTCACAGCTGAAGGACTCAATAATCAGAAATAAAAAGGAACATAGGTGGATATTGCTTTATAAGTGCTCATAAAAACTGGATGTGCAGTGAGACAGCTATAATAAGCTGAATGCTGTGAGTTAATCCATACTATTTTTCACAAGAGCACTGAAGCTAATACACACTGGCATTAGCTTCAGTAATTATTCTATGCAGGTGCATACATTTGCTATGCCTGTAGCTGGCTTTGATGCTGCTCCAACACAAGCTGTTAGCTGGGAAAGGCAGGCAGCTGTGGGCAGATATTTTGTACCTGGCATTCATTAAGACATTCAGTATATATCCCTACTAGAGGGGCTAGAATTTGACTCTGGTGAAAGTGTGTAGTTTGTGGATTTTGTTTCTGGAAGTGCTTCTGATACAGAAAACTGTGACTAATGCTTTGTTATTCCACCATAAGGATTAACAAAATTAATATTAGAGTCTTTTAAAACCAATGCTGTGACTGTAGGGTTTTTTGCCTCTAGGTGCATACAAATATAAATACGTGTATGTATATGCGTGTGACTGTCTTTAGCACTAAGATAATATTTAGTCATTAAGAAAAGGACCGAGATCCTTCCAAGACTTAGTCTGGAAAAAGGCTGCTAGTTTGCTTCTCCAACTTCCAAAACAGACTAAGATGTCATTGCAATGCAGATTTCAACTCTGACCATTACTTTCAAAAACAATTCTTTTGAATGAGCTTGAAGTATTTGAAGATTGATGGCTGTGACAGTTCAAAGGGCTAAATATGTTTTTGGTGAACTACAGAAATAAAGGAGTGGAGCAAAGCGGACCAGAAATATCGTAACCAGCAGATTTTTCCAGCAAATGCTATTTTCAAGCTTTTCCTAAATTTTCAGATGTGTACTAACCACAGCTTGCTTACATCCCCAGACCTCTGGTGTCATTTCATCAGGATGGATGTTTCTACTGGGGTGTTGCAAAATGTCTACCATAAAGACGAAGAAATAAAACCAGGCTCAAAATAAGACATTTGTAAAGCTGTGAGATCCAGACGAATTATGGTAATATGTGGATGTTTATCACTATGCTCGCTAGAACAAATAAGATTCAGTGTTTCTCCCACACTCAGTAACCTACTTTTACAGAGAAAGTGTCTCTTGGAAGGTGCCTTGAGAGTTTTATGAAGTGGGATGTGTTTTTTTTTAAGATCTAAAACTATTTCTGGTACATCTTCATTATTCTTAAATTGGATTATTGCTCAGACTACTTATCTCACTACTAGCACTGTTTTAGCACCCTCATGGGCCACCTTCTCAGAAATGATGAGTGTTTCAATAGAAAGAACAACCTCCTGACCAACTAGTTTCTAGATGAGAAGCATAGAAAGAAGTGGACATTTCCGTATGTGAATAGAAACTGTTGGTCTCCAGTCTTGCCAATCCCCAGTGCTTTTGTAGACATTAAAAAAAAAAAAAAAAAATCCGTTACAATTTTACCCCTTAATGAAAAAGAGAGCATCTTCCTACCAGCTGTCTTTCTCTGAATACATATAAGCTGGAAAACATGCTCTCTTCAGTTGAAACATTGCATTCATTTCACTCTGAAACATCCAAAAGGCTGGGGTTAGAAACAACCAAAAAGACTCCAAAATCAACCCCCAAAATAAGCTGCAGAAAAAACCCTCTCTCAGCCTATGTTTGCTGCTAGAGTTTCATTTTCAGCTGGAACTGTTTGACATATTTATATGTTGCACATAGTGCTTTTATCCTGGAGTACAAGTTCGTTAGTAACATAAATGTGTCTCTCATGTCAGCTGAAAATTGGAAATTAGAGGTAGCCTAGTCACATCAAAGTGAAATGTTTTCACCATATCTATCCATCTCAAGGAACATTTTAATTTATTTACTGCAGACTTACAATGTAATTCGATTTGGGCAGCTTTCTGTATTTCAGCTTCCCTGCTTTTAAAAGGAGGTTCTAATAATAATTAATTACACATATTCTTTGCCTATTTGTGCTAGACTTTCAGGACTACAAGACTTGGCTGTCTTTTTGTCTATATATATCCCTCATCTTCTAAAACAGAATCTAGTTTGCAGTCTTTTAGCCTCGTAACAATACAAATAATTATGTTGACTTCATGGGAAAATGGCCTTAATTAATGAACAGAATAAGCTAGAGACTCAGACTCAGATTGGACTCTTATCAATCAGCAGAGGCATTCAAGTGCTAAATGATTTGCAACAAATCTTGTAATAAAAGCTTTAACAGTTTCTTTAGTGAAATGGACATTTTTCTCTGAGAAAATGAAATAATTTGTTATATGTCTAAAGAACTGAGCACATGAATGAATTAGTCTGTTCATGGAACTACAGCTTTTAATAAATTAGGCAAATAGGTTGAAAACAATTAATCAAATAGATCTAAAAACACATGTTAAGCAAAAAAAAAAAAAAATGCGTGCTTTCATTATTTATTGAGAACTGCCTAAGTACTAACAGATTGACTGTTGTTAACACACCTCCACCTGAGGCTTTGGGCTCTACAGCTGCTGTTGGAAAGCCCATTTCCTCTCTACACGCAATCTTTATCCAAGGCATCAACTTTGTCCAGAACCCATTTGGCTTCAATAAAGCTGAATAACAAATTTTAGTATTTTTATGCAAGTAACATCATCTGCTTTTAAAGTGGCTATGCATGTGTGCAGTCTAGAGAGAAGGTAATTAAGAAGGGACAGCAGGATCGTGAAATTACATATGGTACCAAAGAAAGCATGTCAGGCCGTCCCATTAACTTGCCCGCCGGCACAGGACTATGGAATATCAACTGAAACTTCAAGGCAACATATTTACAACTGAACAAAATGCCATTTACTATCACAGAATATAAATAGCTTCCAGCATGCTCTGTCTCACATTGTTGAAGCCCAAAGGCTAAAAGAATTTTAAAAAAACCCAGTTAGCTACCTGTTTGTGTATTAAGAATTCCTCTAGTTTTATTATAGATTGCATGAGTACATACAGGTTATAAACTCATGGTTCAGGATTTACCACGAGTTGCATAGGAGCACTACAGTCAGACTGAAAGAAGTAAACAGATATGCTGTGGTGCAGGGCCAAAATTAACTTTAAAACAAATATTTAGAGGGAGAGAAAACAGAAAAATAATTAAATCTTAAATTTACAGTACATTGAGAATTGTTGCAATTGTGGCTAGAAGCAGGTCTAAAAACAATAAAAGAAGGAAAACGTAGTTTTGGAAAATATAAATTAATAGATCTAAGAGAAAATAATCTTGTCAAGAGGTAGGAAGGAGCATGGGAGGCTCTACTAGCAAAAAAAAAAAAGCTTAAAAGTTTTGCTTAACAATGTAATAAACAGCAATGTGGCATGGCAACAGAAAATAAAAATGCAAAATAAAAGGAGTAGTCTGGAGAAGTACCGACCCTGCAGGTAGGGTGTCACTGCCAAGGGAGAGCTCGTTCCCTATGTGCCTCTGGGATGGCGCTCTCTGGAGCTCTGTGTTCAGGTCTGGGCCCTTCATTCACTGCTATGGAGCTCACATCTCGAAAGCCTGTCAGAGGAAGTTGTGTAGGGGCTGGAACCTGACCCATGAGCAAAGGCAGTAAGTTACCCAACAGTTTGGGTAAATTAATTATGCCTACTGGAGCAGTCAAAGAGTCACTAACAGTTAATATTTAAATAGTGTTAGATGATGACAGTCTAGGGCTTCTTGATGTCACTGGTTATCTCTTCACATTTTGTCCCTTGCTTGAGGGCATTATTAACATCTGGCTTCTCTGTGTCTTGGAAGGTGATGCCACTAGTCCCCAAAATGACCTTTACAGATTGATGAGAATTATCCCATCTCCCAGCATCCCAGATATGCCTTGGATTATAGGCACCCAAGGGCGTTATCTCTGCACTACCATTTTAATTAGATTTGATGTTTCCAAAGAAACAGCATACCTCATGCCTGCTAGAGCTAACTGGAATCCTTTCTAGGACCAGGCATGCTTCAACAGAAAACAAAGGCATTCTAGCAACAATTTTTTGAAAACAAAATTGTGATGACACTTGACTGTGAAGTTGTCCCTCAGGTGTTTCAGTGACTCAGCCATCCTGGAAATGGAAAGACGGATGATCTCACCAGTGAGCTGTCTGCTGCTGTCAATTGTGCAGAATGTTTTTTCCTCCTTTATGTACAAAAGAAATTTTCTCCCTAGCTCACATGATTCTCTCTCTCACTCATCTGTTTTTAGTCCCAGCCTGACTTCCACTGCCATTCACTGTCACTGTAATAAGTTGGGCCTGAGCCCTTTCCATGAGCAATGAGGGAAGAAATGGTATTCCTAGATACGTATATCTGCTAAGATAGGCAGTACTATTTTACCTTGCAATTTTTAGAGCATTCATTCATGCTTAAATGACTTTTCAGGTGATCGGAATGATACCAGGAGAGCTACAAAGATTCAAAAGTCATGTAACGTAGCAAGTGTCTACTGTATTTGTGTCTTACAAAACTTACAGTCTTCACTTTGCCTTGAGCTCTTCCAGAAAAATGCAAATGTGATGGTGCAGGCAGCGGGTCCAGCATTAGAGCTCAGCAGTGCAGGAGAAAGACCTTTCCCAGGGCAGCTCCAGCTCTACATGGGAATTTCTCCTGAGAGACCAACATCATCACAGTCACCAACTCACACCTTCTCCAGCTGTCTAGGGCATATTTTAGGCTTGTCTTTCACCAAAACATATAAATTAGCTGAAAAGAAAATAAATAGGACAAAAGCATGATTTCCTACAAATGTGTTTGGTACATCCAATGCTCAGGTAAAAGATTGCTGCCGGACTCCCGCTGTCAGACACATCACACAATTGCATAAGGAAAAAATGCTTATGAAAAATCCTGCTGAAAACTGGAGTTTAGCAAGAAGTTTAGCAATAATTCCTTGCTCAGCCTAATTGGAAAAAGTGGGAATATTCAAGGAAGCCCTCAGTACAAGTAATGTAAAGCTACCAGGATCTTTTCCTGAATGCTGACTCCTGGGACCTTATAGCTATGTTGGCATTTGCCAGTCAAAACAGAATGTGGTGGAGTGGAAGGGTTTCGATTTACACTTTGTATATTTACAAATAAACACAAATAAAGTTGGTACTCTACGCTTTATTTTATTTATTATTTTTTAGGGATGGTCAAATGGTTAGCAGAAAGATGAAGGTACAGGGTCAGGAAATTGGTTGCTGTAGTTAAAGCTTGCTTATGTTGTCTTGGCTTGTTTTGCAGGTAAGAATTTTGACATCCTTTCAACTACTTGTTCTGTATTTTTAGGCCTTTGTTTAATCTCCAAAGCACTTGCTTCATTGAAAAGGTATACTGTAATGATAACTCTAGTGAATAGTTATACATATTCTTCCATTATGTATAAAGCCTCTTTAGAGGTATAGTAATATATTTCAGTGGCTTAGTATTGAAACTGTTCATTTTGCTCTCACTGTTAAAATGTATTTAGCTTCATACAGAGCTATCTCTGTTACCAGGGTTAAGGTAGAGGTTTGTGTTTGTCTTTATGTAGTGACAGAATGAGTGGCCAGGAAAGTGAAGCTTTCATGTTCAAAAACCCAAAGTAAAGCTCTCTAGCTTGTAGTAGTGATGCCACACTGCCGGGGTGATTTTTACAGTATTTCTTTAAAACTGTTTTTCTACTAGTGGATATAGGTTGTAGCTAGTGCACAACTGAAAAGGGTAAGAAGGCCTTTTTTATTTTCTTATTTAAAAACCATACCTGAGTTTCACAGCTTTTTGGATTGTGAGTAGATTCACTAATAAGTATCAGTCCTTGATCTGACTGGAAGCAGACTCAGAATGGCTGTGCAGAGGCAGACCTTCAATGTTATAACAAATGACTGATTAGAGTACATTTATTACTAGCCAACTGCTTCTTTTGTTCTAGAAGCATCAGACAAGCAAACCTGCATTTATCAAAAAGTCTATTCTTTGTTCATTTGTGTTAACTTTTTCTGTATATAGGAAAGCTCTCTGTTGTAAGAAATGGATCAGGAGACGTCATCTTGGTACTGATCCTTCAGAGGAAGTGATGATAAAAGAGTAAGCAATTCTGAGTTAACCAACAAAACACACATATAAGGGTTGCACAGATTTCAGTGTCATGATTATTGCTTGTTGTGCTCTATCTGTAGATAAAATACTTGTTGCCCTCAGCAAAGGAAGCTAAAGAATATGGAGTTAAATCTTTCTCCATAACAATTCTGGAATGACCCTTTAAGTCCTTTCCTTTCATTAAAATCTGGATACCCCTCTTGTAGTGGTCCTAATATTCTCTAGATAAATGGAAGCTTTTGGTAAATACATTTGGAATGAAGCATGAGAATATTGTAATTTATTATCAATTATGGATGAAGTCTGAAGAACAGAATAACTGCAAGCTTAGGTAAAGCATCCCTTCAGCTATTAGTTTCTCTACTAAATAGTGTAAGCACTGAATAATCTAAACAACACAGGTCCTGATCCTACAACTGAGTTGCAGAGTGCCTTCACAGGCATGGAGCCCAGATACTTACACTGATGTCAAGCACACAAACTTTTATGACCATTCTTTGGGGAACTTGGCTTGGAAAGAGAGTGTCCCTAGAAGTGAGAGCCATGATTTATAATGAACTACCCAGAGACATTCAGATGCCATTATGGTAAGAATTTGTTTCCTTTGGTGGGTAACCGATGAAGACTCGTATCCCAGTGAGGGTTGCATTGGAAGCAAGATGGGAGCAGAACTATGCACAACATGATATTTGCAAGGAGAGAAGTATGGCAGGAAGGAGAGAGAGAGTCTTTAATATATAAGCATAAAACCACAAAGATTAGACCAAGAAATGCACAACTGCTCCAGAAAAAAATGTGCCATCTGCTCAATGTTAATGGAATGATGTTTCCAGACTTGGTCACCCGTAAATGCAATAATGCACAGAAGGAATGCATTAACTGTAATCTTGGTTTATTTGTCAATATTTGCAAGAGGTGGATAGGAACAACAAGACTAGTTAATGTCCCCTTAAACCGTCATAATAACTCATTTAAAATCCTGCAAAACCACAAATATGAAATCTTTAATGACTAGGCGCACTACACAGCCAGACTGTCTAGAGCATAGGCTGAGAATGATCAACTTCAAGCCTTGTGACCCGAGTAATGAATCTTCTTGCAAGCCTGTAAAGTAATCTTCAAAAGGAGAAGGTTTTTTTTGCTAATTTTGGGAACCCTGACCTATTTTTCAACAAAACCTAGGCACTGTAAAATGACTTTCATTTGCAGTCCTCCCAGGTCTCTGTAAAAAGCAAACCAGTCTTTCAGCACATTTAGGCCAGGTATGTTCCTATTTAAAGGTGAAGAAGCTGCTGCTCAGTTACTTCAGCAGAGGGGATCCAGCTGAAGAAGCTAACTGGGGGAAAATTTCTAGACTTTTAGAAGTGGTCTTTGGATTTTAGAAGAAAAATGTTTCTCATTGTGGCTTTTGTGGGATGAAATGACTGATGAAACAGTGTATTTAGAAGATGTGGCCAAATCCAAAGTAACCACTTTCTGCAGCATGGCTGGATGACAACAGCTTTTGTTGTAGCCGGGTGAAACAGTGTTTTGGAAATGCCCAGAGCTGTTTACAAAGGAAGAAAATTAAACCAGCATCAGATAACTCTTAGAAACGGTCCCTTTTGTACTGTCATGGTCACGAAATGCAGAAGTCATACAAGATCTTACTTGAAGACCCTTAAGCAAGAAGGGGCTAGTACTGTACTATGTCCTATCACTTTTGGAACCTTTGGTGGAAGTTTCTAAGAAGGCAAACAGAATAGATTTGAAAAACATCTCAGTAATTTAAAATATTAATGGTGAACATGTGTTGTAACTGCAGTTAATTAAGCGTTGATAAAAGAATCTGAGCGTAAACAATTACACACTCCCTAGAATATTTCCTGAGTGGCACTAACAATAGCAGCTCTTCCGTACATGGCCTGAGACAGTCTGCAAGCACGGTGTCTGAGGCTTCTCGGCGGGCTTGCGGTGATGATTCCTGCTCGTGTTTCCACAGCCAGCTGCGAGGAGAGAGGCTCTGCTGTAGCGAATGTGCCCTGAGCCTGGCTCCCAAAGCAGTGCTTTCTCAGGAGACGATCTTAATCCTTTTGTAAGGATTAGGGTCAGGCTATGAGATGGCAGAGACAAAAGTGGAGTAAGGACAGTGATGGCATGTGAGGGAGTGTTTAGTGTGCATTCACCAAACACAGTGAATGAATGGGGCTGGGCTGTGACTCCTCGGTCCGTACTATCGTCTCTGTTGACATCACGGTCAGCATTGCTGCCTACACTTGCAGAGGGAAGGTAGGTATTTGTGATTCCTTGAGGTGGGGCAGCTCAGAGGCTTCTTAAAGCATAGCAGTGGTTGCAGGACCGCGTTCAGGAACGTGCCTGGGAAGTACTAGGAAGCTTGAACAGGCAAATGCCTATGTTTGCTCAGTATATGTTACATAGAATAAATTGGATAGTCCTTTTAAAATAAAAACAGTAAGTGCTTTTGAAAACTCACTTCAAAATCTGATCTGAGCTTGTCATTCCTTAGTCAACGGCTGCTGTGAATGTAATCAGTTAAACTCTATCTTCATTACTTACAGGGAGGCTCCACCATCCTCTCGCACAGTTTAAAAGCTGGATTAAGTGGTAACATTCCTGTGTGCTTGATGTTACAGAGGGAAGGTGAAAATCTGTAGCCCTTAAATTTTGAGCCCTGGCCCAGGGGCCAGTGTGAGACTTTATAAAAATGCCATGGTGAAAAATTCTTCAAACAGACATGCAAACTTTGGTTGGAGATAACGCTAGTGCTGGAGAGAGCCCAATGTCATGGTGAACTGCTGCATCTCTGCAGATTGGGAGGGAAGGGGGATGAAGGTTGAGGGAAACGTGTGGGAACATCTGCACAAAGCAATAATTCTGTGTTGTCCATGAAGTCTTGGGGGGCAAAGCAGAGTTCTCGGCCCGGCTTCACCTGTGTTTCTTGGAAAGGGGGCGCTGGAGCAAGGGTGACGTTGAGATGATCTTAGTTTTGAGACTAACTATGAAAGAGACCTGGCATTCCCTAGGGGAATAAAGAGAACCCGAAACTGATGTTAAAGCTATTTCTATTCTAGATTATGCCAAGAAAAATATTTTACACTTAGCTAAATATCATAATTGCAAGTCCAAAACCATCAGTGCTAGCTTCTAAATACAGAATAAAATCTGGGAGGAGGCAATAAGAAAATATATGTTTTGGCTGTACGACTGCAGCAGACAAGTAGCCAGAATTCATCATGGGCTTGGACAAAACCAGGAGTCTTAAAAGAAATAATACTTCTAAGTAGTCTTTAGACATGCAAATACTTAGAGGGCCTATAAACCACATAATGTTAACTGTAGCACAGATGGCCACTACCCTTTAACTAGTTTAAGCTACTCTTTTTCCAGTCAGCAAAGCATCATTTTTACACTGCCTTTGGAGCACGGCATAAAAACTTGCAGCAATGGATGTTCCCATGTGTGAAAAAAGATTTTCAGCGTGTGTCATTGCTGGTGAACTTGCAATACTACCAGTGTCTTCATGACTCGGGGTTGTTGCGTGGCTGTGCACAGTGACTGAATTCTTGGATGTGGCTGAAACAAACCTGTAAGAGCACCACTGGAGAACCTACGGGATAATAGTCTCTCCAGTCCGTGTCCTGATAAACAGAGTATGTTTGCAAAACCATTAGGGTTTCAGTTCAGCTTGACATTTGGTCTTCAAACAGCATGTGAAATCATTCACTGAAGATGCATTTAGGTATGACCACAGCATCTGTGTAGATCTGAAGTTCACAGCTGACACATCTCATTTACGTATTACTTAACTCCTGGAAAAAGATCACCATGTAGCACCACTGTGGCACTTTTGTCAAGCATTGGAAGGGGAAGCAGTGCATGACCATGGGGATTGACTGACCGAAATCTGCACAAAGATAATTTGAGGAATACGCTCTCCTCACGGCTGCACCATAGTTTACTGGAAAGATGCTAAGAACACCCAACAAGTACAGCAGGAGATTACCAATATCTGAAGGTGTGCACTGCTTACAGAGAGGTACCTTTCATTTGCTGACACTGCAGTAACAGGTGAAAAGAGCTAAAGTGAATACACTTACAAAGACTGTTAAAGATTGCAGAAATAGTGCATTTTCACAGATTTCTCCTAATTTGGAGACTAAAAACTGAGAAAACTATATTCTTCTCTACCAAAATGTTTTCTTTTGTTATATCACTCTCTGTGTGTATGTACCAGACATGCACGTGTGCACCTTTAAAGAAAAAAAAAAAAAAGGCATAAACTCTTCTTAGGCTGAAGACCTGATCAAACGTAATACTAACTGAAGGCTGGGGGAAAAGGACAGGTTGTTCTGTTCAGGCTCCTGTCCAGTTACGGCTCAAATTGTACGAACAGTCATGGAAATTACTGTCGCTCTTGATTTCACCTTAAAAGCAGATAGATTAAAGTAAGCTCAGCAATAAGACCTCATCTGCTATTTGACTCCCCTGTACCTAACGCTCTGCAGGCATCATCCCCGTCTCACTCATGTAACTAAAGACTACTGAATACCCCTGAATCTGGCTGAAGGAAAATTGACTCTAGGACTTCGCTGTGCAGAGAAATTACTGAAGGAATTCCCTGAATTTTGGGGAAGACGGACACTAATCTCCAACACCATTTGCACTAATCTTGATCAAGAACCACTTGAGATGGGCTGCCTGAGCTGAATTGGAAACAGGTCATTAATGTGGGTAGTCTGATCTACCTAGGATGGTTGAGAGCTAAATCTGTTTGAACTGAATTCTCCATCATACCCACTTTAATACCCCAAAGCTGACTTGACATTCTCAACTCTTCTTGTAGGTTCTGGTGTGGCGGTAGATGTGCAGACCTGTCCTGGCTGCCCCATTCAAACTCTGCCTTGTTTGGGAAGATCATTGAAGTGACTAAACTTACGATTTTTTTTTTTTTTCCTCCGTAATCTGGTTCTCTGATCTAACCAGTCAGATTCTAACCAGTGAAATATTTCTTTCCCTTCTAAGGAAAAAAAATCCACCCTTGTTAAGGATGCCTGTGTAAGTCAATGACTTCAGAAAGGTACTTGAGGTACCGGCAGCAATCACTGTTATTTTGCAAAATGCACCATGAGCTGTAAAACCTTCCCTCCATACAGAGCTGAATGATGTTGCCACTTGACCAAGTGGTGTCCCAGGTAGCTTATTTACACACACAGGTGCAGCACTGGCTTCACTTCAGCAAATACGGCATTTTTGTTCCTTATGAAGTCTTTGCTTGACTTGGACACAATCGTAATGCAGCAATCCTTTGTGTCTGCAAGGAGCTATCCCCATTCCCCAGTTCTTTCAATGAGATGCTGGATTAGAGACACTCATTACTCAAGAAGTCAGAGCAGGGAATTATACAAGGGTTAAACTCAGGTATCCTGGATTTTGGAGTATTACCCAATCTTTTCCTTTTTCCATAAGGAGAAGGGTTCATAAAAGGAAAATGACTGTTAGGAGCTCGATGAAATGTGCTTTTAAGAGTTCCTTTCCTTTCCACATCATTGGAAAGTGTAGTTGTCAACTTCTCAGAATATGCTTTGTAAAAATGAAACTCCTGTATCTTCTCTCTGTGGCTGCAAGAAAAATCTAGAGGAGGCTACATGATCACTGAAGTTGCAGCTGTTGAGCTGTTCCTTCTAAGTTAATCCTTGGAACAGGAGAGATTTCACAGCAGCTATTACTGAACATAGAACAATGATTTCATGTTGAATACACAAACTTCATATATCTGTTCTATTTGGAGGCTGATGCAGTGATGGACAGAACCTGAAACCAGCTTTGCTGGCCAAACTGGAAAGTTCTGCTGAATACTTGTTTGGCTGTATGATCAGCTAGCTACCTGTGATGAAAACTCCTCAGCCCAACTAGTGCTTTTCTCAACTTGGCATCATAAGGTTCAATCATAAATCTTTATAAATACTATAAAATAATTTATAACTACTTAAAATACAGTGGAAGAAAATCTTCAGCTGTTTTTTCCATGACCACAGTAAAACAGCAGGTGTGGAAGAACAGGCCTTCAGACATGGAGGGTCAGACAGTTCCGTTTTGAACCATGTCTGATATCTCATGGCTGTTTATGCTCCTGTTAGCCTTGCTCATTCAAACATCACCTCATGGCTACAGAAACTGGGGCACCACAGCTTGTTGCCTTTTTTCCAGTCTTTCAGATTTGAAGGAGGTCCATGCTTTTCAGAGAAAACACATTTACTGGTATTTAAATACTACCTTTTTTTTTTTTTTTTCCTCCTTAGAAATACAGCAAAATTCCATGTGCAATGCAAAAACGACTTGCATAGCTGACACTGTGGCTTAATTAATTTCTCTGTTCTCTTGCCTCTTCCAAGCATTCTGTCACAAATACACTTCAACTCCTCTACCTATTCTGTCCCTCATTGTAGGGATATGTCCAAAACCAGAAGTCAAATGAAGATTGCCTTGCTCTTATTGGAGTGGTTGGCATGAGTGTTGGATTTACACAGGTAAAAATTCTGTCCTGCTTCCAAACAGAAAGTTACAGTTTTTTCAAGTCCAACTCAGGCTGGTGGGGAAGCAAAGTTTGGTGTTGCAATTTAGCCAGATACCTCAATCAGTTCGATCAGACTGAAAAGTTCTTAAAAGTAGTGTGGAGAGGAAGGTATCTCAGTCCATGAAAGACAGAGGCCTGAAGTCTACTTGCTTGCAACAAGGACGAATCCTAGCACCTCCCAATTTATGCAATGACAAGCACTTGTCATATCCTGACAGGTGAAGAGCAGCAATGTTTGCTGCAGTGTGAGCTAGTCTAACATTCCAAGCATTGGTG
Source organism: Leptosomus discolor (assembly GCF_034619465.1). NCBI lineage: Eukaryota > Metazoa > Chordata > Aves > Leptosomiformes > Leptosomidae > Leptosomus > Leptosomus discolor. Next base: position 12,088,904 of record NC_141395.1, on the reverse strand, counting down.
TTGACAAAAGTGATGCCTTTGGTCCATAGCGATTTCTACTTGTTACTACAGGAATAAGAAATAACTTTTAAGCTGTTATACACGCCAAAGGTAAATATTTCTTTCCACTCAGTCACCTGGGATCTTATTTACTGCGTATTTCCAAGACTATGAAAACTTAAGCCGTCAAAATATGCACATGACAAAATGTGCAAATTCTAGGATTCCCCTTAATTTTCTGTAGGGATTATTTACTAAATACAACACACTAAAAGAAAGAGTTATCATTGTTTGTCTTCTGTTGAGCCTGTCTGAACACTAGCGTTATGCTGACTTCTACAGTTCGAATGCCCTTGTCTTGAGTTGAATCCTGGAAGCCTTTCCCGCCTTTTAAAGACTTACATATTTGATCTTGCTGGCTTTTGCTTTCACAACAGTGCACATTCAGAATGCACATATATGGGAAATTTTATGTTTCATTTAAAGTTGTGTCTGATTGACAATCTTAAAGAAGACTCCTCCTTCCCGTTTCTTCTTTTTAGCTTCTCCTCCTTCTAAGAGAAGGGTACACATTACAAACCTGCTTATATCTCATTACCCCCCAAAAGGTTTTCCAGTACTTATCTCATGCTTTGATAGAACTAACTTTGTAACAATGAATAGAGACACCAGTGAGATGGTGTAACCTCTTCCCCCGTTGAGATGAAAGTGACTGTAAATGCTCTTAATGTGAAAAGAACGTGCTTAGGCATCTTGACACCACAGCTGCTTTATGCAGAATGCAACTAGCTTTGGCCAGGACAAATACCCTCCTTCAAGTGGAGTAAGTTGTAGCTGCAAGAAGGAAACCAAATTAGTTTGTCTACTAATGAATATTCTTCCAATCTTTTCTCAGCCTTCTCATGAGGTTTAAAGACTAGAAATTATTGTAGCTTATCTATAATCCATGCCATAATCATTGCTGAAATCTTGCTTTGCTTCTACACTGAAACTGCTTGTAAATATTTAATTAAAACCTGTTCACTTTCATACTATCAACCCTATTTTGAATCTGAGCACAAGCAGTGTGGAGAGCAATAAGAAACCCAGGCCAAGCCTTAAAAGCATTCTACATCACTGAAGTCACTATTTAGTCTAACTTTCCTTTTTCGAAGCAGGAGTGCCAGTTGGCATCTTCTGTAGTATGTGTTGTCTTCATACCTTTTTACTGCTGTTACCAGCAACTAAAACAATCACAGGACTGCTCCACAGCACAATGTACGGGTAGTGCCCTAACTTTAAAACATGTTCAACCACGCAACTACCCATGGAGAAAACCAAAATTCTTCAAAGTGGTAAAACTTCACTCACATCCTGCATGGAAACATAAAAGGCCAGCACCAGGAAGCACAGTAATGTTTTCTAGGAAAAAAAAAAAGCAAAAAAAAAGCAACACTGCACAAAAAGCAATCTTAAATTTGGGTCCTTACACCGCTGTTCTCTTTCCAAAGATACTTTTCCTTGAAAACAGTGAGTCATGAAAAACAGCATTCAAGCACTGCTAAGGGTGCAAGGGGAACAGAATGGTAGCAGTAACACCACCTTCCTGCAACTTAAAAACCTGCACGACTCATATTCTTGACACTGAGGTGAGGAAAGCCCTGCGAAGGAGAACACACTGGAATCATTCCCCACTCCGCTCCCACTCCCGTGAAAGCCGAAATGTGTGACTCAGTCCAGACTCTCTGTATCTATGCCCAAAAGATGTTTGACACCTCCACAACTGTGGAATTTCCATGACTTCCTCATGGTATATTCTAGTGCTTCACTAGCTGCACCGGTTTGCCAGCCTTTGCTAATGCCTTGTTTGTCTCCTTTGTGTCGGCTGAAGCCCGTTACTGCTTCTGTTTCTCAGCATCAGTCTGTTCTGCGGTTTATCCACTGGTACTATATTCTCTTTAGATAAAATCAAACATTTGTAAAAACTATGACCTAAAACAGAATTGTAGAGAAGAACAGAACTTCAATGGTTCTTTTCTTGCCCTCATCTCAACTCTCCACTTAATCAACTTCTTTCTTCAAGTACAATGCTCAAAACTGAAAATTGTGTTTTACCAGTGATGAGCGATAGACGATCACTTTCTGTATTTTACAGGATCTACCATACACTCCAAATCCCATATGACGGCTGCATTTTTTTTTTTTGGAAGAGCATGATCCTGACTTAGCAATTGTAAGTCTCAATGCTCCTGCAGAGCTGCTCTGCAGCTACCTCTTCCCTGGCCTCTACCTGTGGAACCTCTTGCCCATGTATGGTACCTTGCAATTGTTCCTTGAGGAAGAAAAAAAATGAGTAAACAAGTAAGTTTAATTTAGCCTTCTGCACTGAAGTTCCTCATTAAAAAAAACAACCAACCGACCAACCAAAAACCCAACAAAACAACTTGAAGAGACCTACCTAGTCAAGGAAGAACACTTTTTACGTTCAAGGCAGCTCCACTTTCACCAGTTAAATTCCCAATTCTAGATTAAAGTCAATTGGGATTAAGAGGCAATGCAGCTGAATAAGAAGTCCTGTTCACCTGTTTGATGTTGACACTACTGTTTGCACACCTTCACGGTGAACCAGAACAAGGAGCTAGTTTCTTGAAACACATAGTCACAACCAAGGAAAATAACTATGCATCTGATTTTATACCAGTCAAATAATAATAATGACATAAAAATTTTTCTTTATCACATCTGTAATTGACTTCAAATGCATCTCAATGACATTCTTACTACTTTGAAAAAGCACGCAGAAAAAGCCTGGAAGTGTACTTTATCATTTAATAGAAAAACTGTACTGCCAACAGCACACCAGTTCCTTAAACAATTATTATTAAGCGCTGTTCTAAGAATTAATTTTGCAATTAAAGAGTATAAACCTAAGTCATAATTTAAAAAAAGGCATTTATACCAGTTATTTCAAGGTGTACACATCGAAAGAAGCAGCACCACAGCTTACTGAGGAACAAAGCCCATCCATAATTTCAACAAGTAATTTCATACCAAAACCCACAAATATTGGTATCAGTACCATACTTATCAATATACTTCAGAAAACCCTAAATAATCCAAACAAGTGCACCCCATTTTGTTTCCTCATACTCATTGTTTCATAATGCTATTTTGCAGAGTTCTTTGTAACCTAGCTATGTTGGCATCCAAGGCTGCTAAGCTATTCTTGAAGTCCTCTTCATCTCGAGAAGTAAATGTTGAGAAAGAGGATGCACTCCACTCAGACTTCCTCGATGTATCATCAAATGAAATGGAACTAAAATCAGCTATTTCACTGCCTTTTTTCTGAGAAATCTCTTTTGGAAATAGCATTCGTACGTGAGGGTATGTACCAGGCTGAGGTTGGTCTGGTTTATCTGCGAAGTCTTCTGCAGCTCCACTTAGCGTGCCTTTTAGCCTCATTGGGACTTTGTCTCCTTCTGGCTTCACTTTATCCCCTGTACCTTCAAGCGTGTTTTCCATAGTCTTTTTCACACTGTAACTAGCACTTAATTTATCCAGAAGAGTTGGATCCTTCGATATCTCGCATCCATTCTGCTGCACAGAGTTTGAGAGCTCACAGTGGCAGTCCAACATCTTACAAGCCCCTCTACTTTGGGGTAGCACAGCAGTTCTTTCAGAGATTGGCTGCTGGTTTTTAGAGGCATCGTTAGTCAATGGAATATAAACAGTCTCATCTAACTTACTTTGGTCATCTAGTAGAGTCCCAGAATCACTAACTGTTTCTGCATCTGGCTTCAGTGAGGTTAGCAGTATTCTGGGAGTTGATGTCAGTTCTTCTGAGAATGTATTGTTTACTTTACTTCCTTCAGCAGCAAATTCTTCATAGGCTAGATTTTGCATTTCTAATTCTCCACTTTTATTTGAGAACTGAAGTTCTGTATCTGTCAAAATATGATCCATTTCTAATTTTTTAAAGCAAGTCATTACTGAAGCACTCCCAGGAAACAGACCAGGTTGCATCTGCTTCTCATGATCTTCCAAAAGAGATTTTGAGAGACCTTTTTCAGGTTTGGGTCTAATGTTGTCTACTGTGAGGTCAGACAGAAGCTTGGCCATACTGCCCTGCAAGGTTCTGTTAAGATAAGATCAATTAATCAGATTTAAAAATAGTCACTAAACAAATAATTTAAAACATTTATACAAGACCAAAACATTACAGTTATCAGACTATGGAAAAGTTATAATTCTCTTTCTACATGTTGTCATAAAACATAATACAAATGTGAACCAATTACAAGTTTCTTGAATTTTTTTCTTCAGCTCAGATCAATGTGCCTATAAAGTAACGAAAACAGCACAACCCAGTGAAGTGCTCCATATTATTCCCAATTCACCTGCTTTGAGTAGTACAAAATGAAAGAAATTGATGTCAAGAAACTGCTACAAAACATAGAGCAGCAGTTACCAAACTCAGTGAGAACTTTTTTCTGAATTGTTCTTCCCATAAAAAAATACAGTAAAAGAAATAAATTCTCATTTCTGCTTTGTACATCAAAAGAAATGAATGCTTAATTCTTATGTATATGGCATACACAGATAAGACATCATTATACTACCATCTGGTGGTCAGTACAGTAGTCATAGAAGCATGTAATGTGTCTAAACTTCTACTAAAGAATCTGAAGTGTTGATTAAAAATATTCTGCCATTCCAATTAGGATCAATTATAAACAAGACAGACAACAGTTTAACCTCCTGTGCATATCATGTCCAAACATATTTTATGTACCTACCACTTTGCATGTGCAAAAAGCTATTTAAGTCTCCCAGCTTGCCACTATATTCATCATAAAAGACCATGATTAAATAAATTCACAGTAATATTTCTAAAAAATTGTGAGTAACACCACCTTCGTTCAGTGATCCAAGAACTCGCACCTTTACCCATAATTATTATTTGGGCATAATCTACTTCAAATGTGTGTACAATTAAAGCAGGGATTGCTCATCGCCATGGGAAAAGCTTGCTGTGGGTCCTGAGGACAGATCTTTCTATGAGTTCATCTTAAAACAGACTAATCTCTCAATCAGTGGAAAGAAAGAAAGAAAGAAAAAAACCACCCTCCTTAATTCAGGTTAAGAGTTAAGTTTCCAAATTCTACAGCTTCAAGGGACACACCAGCACGTTTTCTGGTCCGTGCACTTCCCATGGAGCTCCCTATCAGCAGGTCTGCTATTAAGAGTTAAAACTTAGCTCAAGTTACGGCAGACAGCATTTTACTTTACAACAGAACTCAAGTCATGTAGCATGACAACCCCACTTTTACAAAATTATAGCAAAAGTAAGCACAAAGAGAAGATTTAGCCTATGTGATCTCCTAGCACCACCGTATGAGGAAAAAAAAAAAACAAAAAGCAATGAGGAGGCAATAGTAGCTTAGCCAATAGTACCTGGTTAATTCACGCAGTCTGTTAACTTCTGCATCACGCTGACGTAAAGTTATGCCCAAAATCTTATTTTCTTTCTCTGAAGCTTCCAGCTTAAACTGAAGGCTCTTCACATTTGCTAATGCCTCATCCACTTCTAAAATGCCAAAAAGAATTTACTTAATTATTTGAGTTTTAAAACACTAAATAAACAAAAAGAACAAACAAACCCAAACCACGTACCAATCTTAAGCTTGGTGGAATGAATGTCATAATGCTGTTTGTTTTCAAGCAATTCTTCTTCTTTATCTTGAATATCTTTTGCAAGACGTTTATTTTCTTCTTTCTGACTTTCTATTATTTTAAGTAGTTCTTCATTTTTAGCCTGCAGTGACTCAAGGCCTTTCAGTGATTCTTTCAATTGACTCTGGAGCATCAAGTTCAAGGACTGCAAAGAAGCTACCACCAAAAGTAAAACATGAAACGTTGAAGTGTTTTGTGTGGTACAGTTTGAATTTCTAAATCAAACTACGTTTTTAAATAAACTTGGTAATACAAATTGTGCTTAGACAGAAGAACAGTTTTTTGAGGCAGCAAGATAAAACTCAAGCTTTCTTCTTTATTATCTAATGTCATCTTCATTTTAAGAGACAAATAAGGAAAAATAATCTGCTCAGCAGCTGAAGAGCCAAGTCTCACTACATGGAGTCTAAACAGCCACAACAACCCATGCAAATGCAGCTGCATGATTAGACCCACAACACGCAGTTTAGTTGCCACTAAACACCACAATATTATTTTTATTTATATACCTGTATCTTTATATGTCTGTACCTATTTAAATAGAGCCTTAACAAAAATGCCCCTAATGAGCATCATTCTCTATTAGTACTTTACATCCATAGTTGCAGCTCTGTCCAGATGTCTTCTCACTTCTTTCTCGTTCTCCAAGTTGCTGGTTTAATGTTCTTAGTCTCCTAAATGCGAATTGTGAAAAAGCACAAATTCAGGAAATTCAGATTAAGTTCAAAACCACTGCGTTTTAAATTAGTTTGGTAAGAAGTTCCTATTGAGAATTAAATGTCACAGAATGTTTCAGAAATAAAAAAGTTTTAATAATGCATTTTTCTTACATTCCTGTATTTCTTCAACACCAAAGACCCTTTGCAAGTTCTGGCAAATATCTTTCCCTTTGTTATAAAGTACAGTGCGATCCAGTTATGTATGAGAGCTTTCCTGAAATGAGGGACACCTTTGCCTTTGAGAATACACTACAAAAAGAATATAAACAGGCTAACTACCTTGATACTGCAGTTCTCATAGAGAATGACCCATCGATCACACCTAGACAAAGGCCCAATTATGATGTAACTGATGCTACTAAAACATCAGTATTAACCGAATCTTGCTATGTGTTAATTATTTCTTTTTAAACAACATAGCCTCACCAACGTACTTTCTAATACATAAATACTGCACAGACAAGAATGAAAAGGCTGTAACACCTACACCAGAACAATGATAAAACATGCAATTTAGAGCAGACCAGTTAAAGACGCTTTAGGCACATCCACAGCGAATACAGCATCACTGATGAGTTACTCACCTACGCAGTTGGGCATTTTCACTTCTGAGAGGCTGTAAAGCTAGTGCTATTTCAGCTTGTATATTCATACTTTCCACTACAGCTGGGAGCAGTGATATGCAGTCTTCTATTTCATTCATCAACCTTAACATTTCTGAATCATCTGTAAGAGGTGAGAGGAAAAAAAAAGACCCCATAAATATATAAACCTGCAGTATGACAGTAATATTTTACATGCAACTAAGCAATCTACAAAGTTGTATAATGGTATCCACTTTTTTCCCAAAAAAGCCTCATCTTTATTTTAACTATATTTATTTATTTATAATTTTTAAGCTTGACTATGTAAACTACGCTTTAGGCTCTTGATAAATCACAACCCACCACCTCTCTGACCAGCCTTTGTGGGATTGCTGTTGTAATCTCTCTACACTGCTCCTTTCCCAGGGGAAAACACTGTATTTGAAATGAGAACAGTCTTTACCTAAGCTGTCACGATAATTTAAAATACTCCAAAAAATAATTTAATACTTATCCAGAGTGAAATATGAAGCTATTACAGCTTGGAAAACCATTCTAAGATGTCACATATCATCTGACACGTACAACTTCCAGAAACCCAAGTGCTCATTCATTTAATGCAGCCTCTTTGTGTTACTTGTATGTAATCACTCTACCGCCCAACGAAAAGGTCCTCACCTTGATCTGTTATCAGTGCTCTGAGCTCTCCCAGAAGATATTTTACAGTGTTCACTTTATGGGCTGTTTCTTCTGGATCTTCTTTTCTAGATTTTAGAACTTTCTTCACAAAACTGGTTTTACAGCTTGTCTCTCTCACTGGGGCTATGTCAAGTACATTCAGTTGGTCGTCTTCGTCAACCGTATCCTCACTGTGTTCTTCAGAAGCATCCTCCTCGTTGTTATTGGAAGCATTATGTTTTGCTGGACAATGAGGATGGCACTTCTGCTCAGTCCTGCCGTCCATCATTTCATGTGACTGTAACAAGGCCAGGTGAGCTTGTATGCATCTTATCAAGTCTGCTTCTTTTACCCGTTGCTCGTGGGTTGGGCCCATCTCTCTGCCGGCAGGCGCTGGGATGAATGCAGGCACTGCAGAGTTACTGCACGCTCCTGATGCTACCCAAGGGATCACACTGGGAAGAGCAGCGGCAGGCTGTATTTGTGCAGCAGTAGTAGAAGCAGCAGAAACAACCGGGCAAGCCACAGGTCGTCCCATCTCTGGCACACATCCATTGCCACTGTCTACAGGAACATCCTGTGTAAAGAATATTCACATCAAACAAAAAAATAACTTTTTCTTTAAACCTTAAAAAACCCCACCACTACCCGTGTCTGGCTCAGTATAGTCTTGATCATTCTTTGCAAATTATAAAAGCAACTACAACTCATTAATTGCATAATCTTCCAGTATATTAAGGAGTAATGAAAATGTAAATCTGGTTTAGATTACCTTTACATTAAATGTTATTTGCAACATTAAAGCACAGCTCTTTTTCAGCTGTTCTGTAAAGAAAAAACCTCAGCAGTGTTTTGGTTTTGGTTTTTTGCTTTATGACCACTCATTCCTTGAATCAAACCAGGACAGGGAAGGAAAAAAACCAGTTACCTTTCAGTATATGAATTTCTTAAAAGTCAAGGGCAGCACTAGCTATACATAGACTGCCTGCAGATGGAAGGTAAGTCTACAGTCTTACAGTTTCAAGGTGTAAGCCCTTTGCCACATTTCCCAAGGTGGCAGCTGGTACTCACCATTAGCTCTATTCTATACCTTGAAATATACAAGTATTTTAAAATGTGGCTCTAAGATAGTACACAGTGTCTGAAGAAATAATCAACTTGATCATTGGTAGGGAAAAGCTACATATGAGATACCATTTCTGTTATCAGGAGTTGGTTAATGATCCTAATATGCATTACTGAGAATGTAATTATTAACGGTAATTAACAGTTTCCTGCACCTTCCATGTTTGCTGTGCATTACAGAATTCACCATGCAGAAATAAGCAGCCAGTTGAAATGCCTCTAACTGCCTTTTTCGGTGTTTATATAAAATGCATTTTAAATACCAGTATTTTCTCTCATTATGTATCCTATTCATCCCTATAAACTGAAACATGCAATTTTTTTTAATTTAAGGATAATTATTACATAAACCCAAGAAAAACAACACTCTTAAATAAATGTATAAATAAATAGCCAGTGCTAATTTAAAATGTTTATTAATAGTCAGAATCAAACTTTTACTTACTGGCTGAGTAGATAAAGGATTAGCTGAATGCTGCAGGGACAGAGCTGATGTGGAGGTAGGTAATCGATAATTAAAAGCTGTAGTATTTTGACATCCTAAAAGAAAACAACACTCACAGATCAGGGCAATTTGGGGTAAAACTCATACAGTAAAATAGCAGGCTCTATATTAATAGTCCCACTAACCATGACTTGAGGTAGGAAAAGGAGTTACAGTAGGAATTTCGTTACTGTTTTGTGGTGTTTGGCCAGTTATCAGAGACATCTGAGTTTGTACATGCTCGCACAGTTTCTGATGCATCACAGGAGAGCGTTGACTGCAAGGCACATGAATTGGTTGAACCATCTGATTCTGTGCTGCACTGGAAAGTTCTTTCTCAGTAGAAGGTGTGGTGGACGAGGCAAATTTTCCATTTGATATTGGCACTATAGAGAAAGAAAGAAGAAAAACCCCAGCTGAAGTTATCTGTCTTGTTGATCTACACAAATCCACTGTGTTGTCAGGCAGACTCTGGCAAGTTCCTTTGAAAAAAGAAAACCAAAAGACGCTACAGCCAAAGATTCTAGTCAGACTTTTTACTCACCAGCAAATTAATCCATCATTTTTGTCTTCCAGACAGAGCAACTCAACCCAGCTGGACAGATAGCTGTCCTTGAAGAAACACTGAGATTTAGTCCTACAGAAGGCCAGTTCTAAAACGCAATTCTTAAAATATCTGCTTAGCCGCTTCCTAAGCTTTTAAACCATTCAGAATAACCCATACCAAAGCACTCTCCAAACCTACTTTTCTTATGTTGGGTACAACAAAAACTCCGTGTCTTTACAGTGCTGGAAAGATAGCAGCTATGTGCTCACCTTCTACAGTTCACAAAACAGGCACTCTGCTACACCCCTAGCCTACAGGCCTGTCTGCTGGGTTAGAAATCACACAAATGGAACATGGAGAGAGGGAGAAACACTAAACAAAGTGAAATATTTCAACTGAGAGCAACTCAGCCTACAGCACTCCATCCACCTTTCCATTCAAGTGCTCTGGCCACTAAACCATTTGAGTTCTTACTTATCTATTCCAACACCTTCCTGTTTGCAGAAACTGATCGTAGAGAAAAACCTGCCTGGACACCTAACTCCAGGACAGTTTATAGCTGCGTATCCCAGAGACCAAGCACTGTAATGCTTCACTGTCCAAGAGAAATGGGGCATGGGTAATACCCATCCTTCTCCTCCATTCTTCCTACCAGCTAGACTTGAGGATGTTGGCATTTGTAAACACACTCAACTGTCTTCCTGGTAGAAACTCAAACATTTGTGAATTTTAGTAACTGTTCAGTAAACATATAAAGCCTACATAATTTTGTGGATCCAGCTCTGGATCAACCTATAAGAAATGACAACAATTATCTGAAGGCTTGTTATATCTCAGTAAGTTGAGAAGTCTCTCAATGTTGTTTGAGAAAAAACCTAGCCCAAGAAAGCCTGCCTACCAGTTTCTTTTCGGACATGGGCAGGAGTAATGTTTTTTTTCAACCCTTTCTTCTTGGAAGTATTTCCTTTGGTTAGCAAAGGCTTGGAAGTAATCTTAATGGAAGTTGTTTTCCCACGTTGTTTATGGATAGTCTCCCTTCCTAGTATTAGTCAAAGAAAATAACTAGTCAACAAAACAAATCAAAACAGTCTCAAAAAAACTAAAAACATAACTTAAATTTTCAATAGGTACCACCTGTAGCCTCATTTTGTAAGATATTCTTCAGCAAAGCTGCACAACGGTCAAGTCCACTATGAACAGTATCAACCTGCACAAAGAATACTGCAGTCAGAAAATGAGTATCACTGTTTTCTTTCCGTAAACTAAGGTACTATTTTAGAGGTGTTCCCTACTCTATCACCTGAAAAAGAATAACTGATAACCAGCAAAACCATGTCATTTTCCATGTATTACTTTGCAATGACATGAAAGTTTGCAAACACACAAATTTTGCAAAAAACCCTAAATTGTGCTCTTGCACATGTGTCCATTTGCTGGATTTTATGTTTTGGTAATTGTATTTGTGTGTTTTTTATTCTTATTTCCATGTACAATTAAGCTATTATCTACAGCCTATTTCTACTTTGCAGAGAATTGACTCAGCACTACATAGAAAACAGCACTGCAGCACTGACTCCATACAACTCCCTCTTTTTGGCACAAAACCTAACAACTACAGCTATACTTCTGCCATGGCCAGCTCTAGTCCATAAACAGCACAGTTGTGCTTGCAAAATACATGGAATCACTGCATGGTTTGGGTTGGAAGGGACCTTAAAGACCATCCAGTTCCAACCCCCCTGCCATGGGCAGGGACACTTTCCACCAGACCAGGTTGCTCCAAGCCCCATCCAGCCTGGCCCTGAATGCTACCAGGCAGGGGGCAGCCACAGCTTCTCTGGGCAACCTGTGCCAGTGCCTCACCACCCTCACACTAATGGATTTTCTCCTAATAGCTAACCTAAAATACCCTGTGCCTTAATGAGATTTGTCAGAGCCAAACTCTCTGCACAAAACCCCACCCTGCATGTATCTGCAAGACGCAGTATATACCCTTGCTAGCTTTGCAGGGGCTGTTTTCTAGCCCAGATGCAGTAGTACCTAAATTAACCAGTTTTGATTCTATTATTCAAGGTATTCCAATTTCCGTTCTCTTTAGATAACAGAGATGATAGTATTAAAGTCATCTAATTACCTGATCATCAGAGTCAGTGGAATAGAGGGAGTATCCAGACTCCACATCAGAATGACATCCTTTTCTTAAGCCAAACCTGAAAGTCAAATTCACTGTTTATACTACCTCCTTAAGAAGCAGCAAAGTAAAAAAACATACTTTTATTCAATAATAGCAAACTAAAGTAAATTAATTTTACCAAGAAACAAAATGTCTTTGTCTTGCTGAAAACTTTGCATTGCTGCAACAAACACGTTTAGTAGATGTTAACAGCTTACGTCAAAGGACAATTCAGTCTTTACTCAACAGCATTACATATGACTAGTAACCGTACAAATTCAATCTTTTATAAATAAAACATGCAGAGAAAGTCAACCCTGTATTTCTACAGGCAAAATTTCTATTCAGTTTGTGTCTGTCTATTCATGGGCTGCTTAGCACCTAGATGCACTGCCTTTCAGCTAAAAACGTCTTCTGATATATACAAAGAATTTTGGGCTCGTTGTGAGGTATGACAAGTACAAGGTTCCCAAATGCTCACACATACGCTCGATCTCAGATAGCATGCATGATTAAGGTCTTACTGCTTTCTTCCATTTGCTAATTTAGCTGCTCCTGTTAGCCTTCCAGAAGACAGTACCTGTGGATTACAGAAATACACTCTGATTTTCATGAAGGACTTTCACAATATAATTTAAGACTACCATTGCCCGCTGATTCCAAGAACTGTTGCCGAGGCAGACCGGTCAAAGGTAACGTACAGCACTCACACCAAGGAGGGGGCCCACCGCTACCATTAGGGACTGAATCGCGTACTTTTCATGTCACAAAACATGCCTTTACAGCGCGAAGCATCGTGAATTTCCGCAGCGCTCTACGGATACAGTTCCTCAACGACACGGTCAAGGGCTGAGTACAGACCCACGTTCCAGGCTGAAACCAAGCTCTGTAAATACACCCCCAAACTTCGGGGGATTTTAAGAATAAACCGCTGCCCCACCACGGTGGAAGAACCCCTGAAGGGGAAGCTTGCCGCGGTGCCCCTCACCGACACACACGACCCGGCCGAGCCCCGAGGAGGGGTGGCCGGGCGAAGCTTCGCCCAGGAAGGCCCCACTCCCCTCAGCAGTCGCTCCGCTGATCGCCCAGCTCCGCGCTTGGCGGGGCCGCCTCCCTCACCCCCCTCCGAGCAAATCGGGGGTCCGATGAGGCACCTAAAGAGAGGGCAGAGAGCCGACTGCTCCCCCCGGGCCCCCGCCCCGCACGCACCTTGCACGGCCGCGCAGCCCCCGGCCTGGCCATGGTCCCAGCCCCGGCCCCGGCCGACGCGGGGGCGGGGCCACCCGCCGTCCCGCTCTGCCCCCTCCGGCGGGGCGCTCACCCCGCGCCCACCAATCCCGAGCTTGCTTGGCTGACGGACGGGAAGGCCGTTACGGAGGGGCGGGGCTAACTCCCACCTACCCCGCCCTGCTCGGCGGCTCCGCGCTGCGCGCCGGCGGCAGCTAGCGCGGGAAGGGGAAGGAGCTGCGTTACGGAGCGAGGTCGGGGATTGGCGGAGAGTGGGCGCCGAGGAGCCAATCGGAGAGGAGAAGGGGGAATGGGCGGGCTGTGAGGTCGTCGTCGGCAGCGGGCGCTGGCGGCTGAGGGGACGGTCGCTCCCCTCAGGGCTCGGTCGCTCCCCTCAGGGCTCGGTCGCAGCCCTTCGCCTCGCCGGTAGGCCCCGCGCCCGCCTCTCCGCCCGCCTCTTCGTTTAGAGAGGAGACAATCACCTCCCATAGCTGCGCCCTTCCGTGCCGTCCTCCCACGGCGTGCGCTCTGGTGCGTTAGGGATCCTTTGGGAGAAGCAGGGCCAGTGGGGCAGGGGTTCTTCGCACTCATGAAGCACATGGAAAGGCAGGCCTCGCAGGTGGTGGGGCGTCACCCTGAAGGAAAACTCCGTGAGGGACTGCTCGGAAAAGCACCTCAGGGCCTCTGCTTGCCTGTGCAGTCCGTGTCCTGCAAGTCCTCAGGGGCACAAAAGGTGAAAGCAGGCTGGTAGCAAGTCAAAGGGAACTACTGATGTTTTGTGTACAGGCTAAAACCATCAGTTCTTTGTTCTCCGTGCAGGCTTTCAGTTGATGTTTAATCTTACAGAAGCAGTAAGGTTGGGAAAGACCTCTTAAGTTCTTGAAGTCCAACTGTCAACCCAACCCACCGTGCCCACTGAACCATGTCCCAAAGTGCTACATCAATGCGTGTTTTGAACACCTCCAGGGATGGTGACTGCACCACTTCCCTGGGCAGCCTGTTCCAGTGCTTGACCACTCTCTCATTAAAGAAATTTTTCCTAATGTCCAATCTAAACCTCCTCTGATGCAACTTGAGGCCATTTCCTCTCATCCTATCGCTTGTTCCTTGGGAGAAGAGCCCGGCCCCCACCTCACTACAGCCTCCTTTCAGGTAGTTGTAGAGAGCCATAAGGTCTCCCCTCAGCCTCCTCCAGACTAAACAACCCCAATTCCCTCAGCCTCTCCTCACTCCTCGTAAGACCTGTTCTCCAGCTTCACTGCCCTTCTCTAGACATGCTCCAGCACCTCAGTGTCCTTGTAGTGAGGGGCCTAAAACTGCACATGGTATTCGAGGTGTGGCCTCACCAGTGCCAAGTACAGGGGCACGATCATTTCCCTACTCCTGCTGGCCGCGCTATTTCTGATACAGGCCAGGTTGCTGTTGGCCTTCTTGGCCACCTGGGCATGCTGATGGCTCTTCCCTGTCAATCCCTGAAAACACCCGTGTACATGGATCATAAAGGGTGATGCCTCATGTTTCACACACACGCTGGCATATTAGTATTCTAGAAAACTTCGCTTTTATGAGCTGAATAAACAGAGCTTCTGAAAACAGCATTGAAAGCAATTACATTTACTCAGGCTGAAAATGTGGTTATATTACTATGTTATTAAGAGCACTATAGCAAAGTGTGTATAAATATTCAACATTTGTGTTCTCCCAATGTGTAAATTGTATTGTTATTAGGTATTGCTGTGCTAACATTTGCACTGAAACTAAGCTGAACTTGAAGTAAAACTATATTGTGAAGATATTTATCATCTTGTCAAAAAAAAAAAAAAACAACAGAAGGGTTTTCTGGCAGGAATTTGGAGATGGCTTCAGTTTTTCTCTTTGAAAAATTTAAAAGATCACTGTAATAGGAGAACAGCTGAAGGAAGGAATATAAACGAGAAAAATGGAAGATGAAAACAGCTCAAAAAGATGTGTGAATACCAAACCAGTGCCAGAACTGTTGGTATACTTTTTTCTCAAGGCGGCTTATGGAATTTTGTGGATAAATTCTTATTGAACTGATAGATATGAGTGCAACAATTTAAATAATTAAGGAAGAATTTCCCCAAGTTGTTTAGAAACAAGTAGGCGATACAAAAAAACCCCCAATCCCCCCCCGAATCACAATCCCATCCTTTGATTTGACACATTATTTAAAGACACATAGAACAACATTTTTTCATTTTTTTAATACAGAGGCTATAAAGTTCCATTCTTGTCAAGTGAACCATTCTGAAACGATGATGGAATAGCAAGATTGTTTTAAAATAATTTTTAAAAACACAACTGTAAAGCTTAAAATGTTGCATAAAGCATTAAAATTGTCATGAAGTCACAGACCTCCAAGTGGTCAGTCTTTAGAGAAAATTACAAGCTGTCACGAGACTGGTGGCAAAGCTACAGGAGTTAGCAGCAGTGTATTCTGAGCATAGCGTTAGCTATCAGAAGAGCTAGATAGTTTTTCTGACTGACACTGGCTTTCTTCATTGCAATAGTGTGGGGAATCGTTGAATATTTCTGGACCTGTCTGGTAAAATTGTGATTAAAAAAAGCTTATTCTTTGTCTTACATACTGAAATGCTTCAGTGTCACATGCTGCATTCATACATACTATTATATTGTTATTCATGCTCATGATCAAGCTATGTTTCAGAGAGAAAATTAAATGCCATTTAATTCCACTGCATTTCATTAAACCGATTTAATCTTCCTGTTTGACAGATAATTAACATTCCCCAAACCTTTCAAGGGGCACTATTTTGGATGTGGCTGAGGCCAGGTTTGCCCATCCTTTGAGAAAGCAAACCGTATCAATCTTCCATGTTCCAACAGTACTTGGTGCAGAAATAATGCTAAAGGCAATAAAATAAAAAAAAAGCTGGCAAATGGAACCTGAATAAAAGTATAATGATAAGCAGCATTGTCCTGACTAGAGGAAGGGCACTTCTTTGATTTCCATTATTTATCTCAAATTTTACATTATGCCATATCTGAAGAATTAATTTACGTAAAGAAATATGGATTATGTTGGTGGTGGTGAGGAAGAATAATAAATTGTTTTTACAAATACTGTACGATGATGTCCAAGTAGTGAAACAGAATGAAGTGTGAAATGGGATATGATAGCTTAACACGTCATCATGCACTGGACCGTCTATGCAGAAAAATCACGTTGTAAACTAACTGAATATTAACTCTATGGTGACAAAACATGCCCTCCCTACCAGAAAGTGGTTGACAAATTGGATGTCATTTAGAGAACAGGGACATGACAAAAATACATGTGGAGGAAAAGACTGAAATCCTTAACCAGGGAAAAGCTGCCTGAATTATGAATAATTAACACATATATGTGGTTGTATTTGCAATCTTAATGCTTGAGATACTGCCTGTGTTGCATGAAGCATCACTGAAAATAACAAAAAGCTTATTCTTACCCTAAATAATTTACAATTTAAGCTGAAATACTAGCATGATACAGCAAACTATGTACAAGACTGATGTGCTTAATGATGAAGAAATAAATATACTTAGAACATAGCTTTTGGGCACTGAAGATTTTTGAGGGGATGATTCTCAGATAAAGTAAAACAAAGCTCTTTTGTTTCAGGAAGAAGAGAAAGCAAACAAAATGAAGCTAATAAAGGCGAGAGAAGACGTTTGTCAAACAGTCCAGTTTCATCAGAAAATGGGGCTTTTCCAGAACCTACTTAGGAAAACCAAGTCATGTGCTCATTCAGTGTAAGTTCTGGAGGTCTCCTGCTACCAGTACTAACAAGGTTTAGTGATCTAGTTAAGTACAGATCTAAGCATGACCAAGCAGTAGCACAAATTAATACTAAGCTTTCCTCTGAATGGGTTACAACCAAAAATTTGTGTGGATTTAACAAGGGAGTGTTTCACAAAATTAGAAGCTTTTTATGAGACAAGTAGGCCAAGAATATCTCTGATAACGGGTTATTGTTTAAGACTATTTTGGTAGATGCCCAAACCCCCGCAAAGCTACAATTGAAGAATAAAGCTACAACTTGGCTAATGGAAAGAGAATGAACAGCATTTTTGTCTATCCACCTGTCCTTCAATCTGTGTATAACAAACACAAAAGGGGCGATGAATAGCAATGAATATGTAGTTAAGAATACAACCTACACGAAACAGGTACTTCATTAAGCAACAGGCTTAAGGGATGTCTTGATCAAGGTAAAAAATGCTACTAGAGGAAGCAGAAATTTAGTAGAGAACTTTTCTCTTTGGTAGGTAAAGATATAATGAGGAGATTAAGCTGGATATTATGGACCCTAGAACTGTGGTGCAATTTTAAAATAGGTTTGAAAATAATCTATGAAGTGTTCTACTAGATTTTCAGTGTCTCAGTCAAAGATATGCTTTAGTTCCACATTAACATAAGGAAAAACTTTTCACTGTGAGGATGGCAGAGCACTGGAACAGGCTGCCCAGAGAGGTGGTGGAGTCTCCTTCTCTGGAGACATTCAAAACCCACCTGGATGCATTCCTGTGTGATCTACTCTAGGTGGTCCTGCTCTGACAGCAGGGGTTGGACTAGGTGATCTTTCGAGGTCCCTTCCAACCCCCAACATTCTGTGATTCTGTGATTCAGTCATACATACTGAAAGCTGCAGCAGGACTCTCTGCATGGAAGATCCATGATCTGTGTGGTTCAGAAGGTCTGTCATCCACTTTTGATTTTGTCACGTGTTTGGAATGAATGGGTGTACAAGTCATGAATTTCTTCTTCCTGATATGTAAATGTAGTGGGAACTAGCAAAAGAACTTGGCTTTGGCCTGTCTGTCCACATTTAAATATCTTATGTAAAGCACATTAAATGCTCTTCACCTCGAGAAGTTCTCACAAGGACAAGCTCATAAGGGTATTGAGTTATGGCTGGTAGGAATCATCATTAAGATTCAAGCTGGTTTGTCCTTTATGAGCTGATGACAGTTAAAAGACAACCCGGAGTTTTCAGAAAGCTTGTGCATAAAGTACTTGTGCGTGAGTTTTGAAGCCCACAAGATGGCGCCACGTGAACATGAAATAATAAGAATTGCATTTAAACCAAAAACTGGCTCGTCGTTTCCTTAAGATAAATGGATGCACATTTTTGTTTAAGTAACATTAGGACAATTCCACTGGTATTTCGTAGAATCTGTGTCAAAACTTGTCTTTTCAGGCAATCCTACTGACAGGAATAATGTTTTATTAGTGAAAATAGTAAATTTTTGGCTAAAACTTCATGGCACTATTTATTTATAGCTGTAATAAATATGAAATCTACCGTGACATCAAAATGGTCTTTGAAAACACATAGGCCGTTTTCAAAGTATGTAAGTTTAATGGCAGAGCTAGAATCTGATGGCATTAGGGGAAGAACAAACTAACACCAGGTGAGTTTCTCAAAGCATTTCTAATTTTCATTTTTTTTAAGTTAGAAAAAGAAATGAAGCAAAAGAAGAACAGCAAATAAAAAATCTGAAGAGAATTTACTCTAATTAGAGTGTTTGTCCAAATTTCCCACGAGGCAGGTTTTGGAATTAATACTACCGGTGAGAGTATCGAAGACAAGGGTCAATGACGTTTGTCCCACCAACGTGAAGTCTTGTAACTTGTGTTATTTGAGGAGCAGATTCATAGATAAGCAAGTTATAATATCTGAGAGACTTTTAAAATAATATACTTCTATTGCAAACCGCCAATAGAGCTTTATCCACAAATTTCTGCCTGAAGCTTTAACTTCCGTTTGAGTTGTACCAAGTTGTTCAGATGATCTCAGGAGGTCCCTTCCAAGCTAAGTGATTCTGATTCAGAACTTTTTTTCTTCTGTTTTTTTACTTCCAGTCCATTCTTGATTGCCTCAGTGTAAGCTATTCCTTGCTCACATCCATGGCCTAATCTCATCCGAATTAAACCTTTCAGCTAGAAAATGAAGTTGGTTATACCAATATAATAACAGTGCTATAACCAGTGCTCTGCTAATCCTCCAAACGGCCCCACATATGAATTATGGAACTATGCATTCAGTATGTAGATGTTTGTCCATTCAATACGTAGGCATTTGGGATAAGAGAGAGGGGTCCTTTCCTACGGTCTGCAGGTGCACAGGTCACACCAATACATCTAACTAGTCATGTCATCTCAGTAACCTAGTTACCTTCCACTGATAATAGAAAATCACAAATCCATTTTTTTTTCTCCATTATATGGCTGAAAGAATCGAAGAAGCAACGCATTTAAGTGCTGTGAGAAGTATCCAGGTACTTTTCTGAATCCATAGTGAAATCTGTGACTGTATTTGCTGGGTTGTCAGCGTTAACTGGTAGGCTTTTATGTTCCAGTTTCTTGAGGTTATGCAAGATGGCTGCAATCTGCTTCCCATACGAATTGACTATCAATTGCCATTAGGTCCAAAACCACTACCTGCCCATTGGTTTTCTTAGTAACTGAAAACACATGTTATGCTGCTAAGTTTCCCTTGTGTTCTTGGGTTTCCTTGACAAAGATTGTCTGAATATTAGGTAGTGGTGAAAAGATGCTGATCTGTTTCCTTTGACACAAGAAGTTTGCTCCAGTCATCTACAGTAACTATACAAAATCAGAGTGAGTGAAGAACAGCAAGACGGAGCCAGGATACTTTTCATCAGTCATATCTGCTGAGTGATGCTGGAAACAAAGAAACTCTTTTGGGCTTACCCTCACAGCTACAGTATAGCGCTGCAGAAATGGCTTTGGCAAATTGTGACATGAAGGTTACAACCTTTGTCCCTGTCTCTCCAGCTGTCTTCCCCAATGCTTCATCTGTTGTGAATTGTCTGGAAATTAAAAAGCTGGTTAAGAACCTACTACAAATATTCTAGCTCCATTGATCCCTGAAAGAATATAGTTAAAGTAATTCCCTTATTCCTAAAAAAAGAGATTTCCTCCTGACTTTAAAAACAGCAGCTGGGTTAGTGATTAGCTGGTTGAAACATGTGATTACTCGATCTCCAATTTCAATACAAACATTAACTCAAAATCACAGTATACAGTGTATTCATCCAGGGTGACATAAAAGTATGAATAAACTTACAACTCCAATCAGTTTACATGCTAGAGCTAAAAACTTCAGCCGCTCAATTTCTTCAGTAAAATGTCCAATATTCATTACATTTGTAAATAAGTTTTCTGGGAGATTCAGTGCCTCCCAGATGTAAGCCAGTCCACCTCCATGCATTATAATTCTCCCTTCTGTCTGGAAATAAGCATAAATAACAAAAATACATCCCAGGAAAATGTATGCTATTTTGCCTCCATTCTGAGGAAGATGATGTTTCCTGTAATCCAATATCACGCCCAAAATACTTGAATTGGGCTTGACCTAGGCTTTTCTTTTTAAAGTGTGCTGTGATGATTAGAGGCTGGATATGTAGGGAGCATCAGTGATATCAGAGACTAGCTGGATGCCTGAAGCACACATATGGTGGGTACAGTTAAGAAAGATTACAGCAAAAACACTGCATAGGTAAAATGAGAGGAAAAAGTGGAAGCACATAATGATTACAAGTTATAAAAATACAGGTAAAATTCACAGTGTGAGTACAGGAAATAATTACTTCTGTAACATCTGGAAGGATGTTAATTTTACAGAAGTGTGGTCTGACTATAATTTTAAATTTGTTAGTGGACATTTAGTCATGCATATTCTTTTTCCGGCAACAGTGGTGTGACTTGGGTGAGCATGTGATCTGAGTAGGAAAACCATAAACCTTCAGGGCCAAAGGAAGCACAGCTGAAGAAATAATCTACTTTCTACTCTATAGAAACAGCTAATACATTAGTATTCACCATCCATTATATTTATATTAACCATATAGAATATTTATGGACATAGAGGTGAGAGCAGGTTATCCAAACTGAAAATGTAGTCAATGTAACAATATTACTGGAATAATAAATATAAGAGGCCTATGCATGTAAATTATCAATGTTTTATATGTTTGCCCCAGAAGTGGGGAAGATATTTCTTGCTCTTTGATCCAGGACCCTTAAGAGCTTTGGTGTGACATCTTTCCATTCTGTCCAAGGCACCCTTCCTGATGTCTGGGGGAACACTACCATGGGCCACAGAACATGTGGAATAATTCAGGCCTATGGCATCAAACTTTGGATGCCAAAATAAGGAAGGCAATCCTAGAGGTCATCTGGTCTCCCTTTCTGCCCCAAGGCTGGATCAGAGATGTCTGTGCCCATCCTGCCAGGAGTTTGTCTAGCCTGCTCATGAAGACCTCCAGCATTTCCACGTGGCATTCTATGTGCCATGGCCCTGACAGCATCAGTGGCCTGAATGGCCCTGACCAGCCTCCCCTGGCATAACCCCCATGCCCACCCTTGGGCCCAGGACCCTCATTTCAGCCTAGCCCAGGGCCATCAGTCCCTGCCCCAGCCATGCCAGGCTCTAGCTCCACCAGAGTCCTGCTTTGCTTGGCCACGTCCCCTCTCCTGGTCTGCTGGCAACTGCTTGGCTTGACCTTGAACCTCATCACCAGGAACTTGCCTGATGACATGCGCTTGGGGCTGCCTCCCCTGGCCTGCCCTGATCCCTTGCTGGGGGCAGAGGGACAGGCCCGGGCTGGTGGGTCTCTGCCCTGCCAGCTGTGCATTGCACGTTGCTCCTGGCTTCCTACCCAGAGGGAGCAGCTGGCCCCTGCTGCACTCTGAGCTACCACCCCTCCGAGCACTCTGTTGCAGTGCTTCACTGCAAAAAAAGTTCATCCTGCTCCCAGCTTGAATCTTCTCTGCTGCATTTGAACCTACTGGTTTATTTTCTGTTCTCCAAGAACTTGGAGAGCGTCGCTTCCCTTTCTGCTTTGCAGTAGTGTTTTAAAGATTTGAAGACAATTACTATGTCACCTTTGATATTCTATTTTTCACAGTAAACAACCTGAAATTGCTCAATCCTGCCTATGTGTTATGTTTCATAAAATTTTAGTTACTCTCATCTGGAGTCTTCAGCTGATACACATCTTTCTTGAAATGTGATGCCCAAAACTGGACAAAACACTTCAGCTGAGACCTTACCAATGCTAGGGATAGCAGAAGTATCACATCATCTGTCTATAAATGATACCTCTGTTTATATTTCTCAGTACGATGTTTTTCTTTTGCAACAGCACAGTGTTGTTAACTGATGTTGAACTTGAATTTCACGACAGCCCTCAAAACTTTCTGCAATAGTGTGAGCTGTCCAGTTATTCCTTATGTTGTGTATATTGTTGCTGAATCTTGACTTGCTGTAGAATTTTGCACATTTCCTTATTGAATGGCTATATTTTTTCCACAAGATTTGGCTAACTTGTTAAAATATGCTGAGGGAATTTTTAATCTAGGTTTCATCCCCTCGGTCTTTGGGATTAGAATCTGCTCCCTTCAGTCTACCCACATGTAGGTGACTCTACACACTTCTTACATCAAATACTTTCCCTTCCTATCAGCATAGTAATTAATAACACAGACATTTCAATTATCCTTTTGATTCAAGTGTGATAAATAAGTGTTGTCAGAAAACATTGTAAGAAAAATCCAGTGTATTATTACTTCTGGTGTACTAGTTGGTTATCTCCAGTTTAGGGTTGCTGCTGCAGTGGATTTCTTCAGAACATGGCAATGGGGTGATGGAGAAACAGGTTCACAACCAGCCTTGTAATTAATTGTACATGTCATTCTTATGTAATTTTTACTTATACTATAATTGAATACTATTTTTGTCAATTTGAGGAATTCCCTGATATTTGAAAAATTGCCAGAATCTTCTGCCTGTGAAAATGATGAGCTTTGGTTATTTTTCTGGTGAATTAGATAAAACATGGGCCTGATGCTCCAGTCCCTTTAAAACGAAGTCTCAGCTGGGCCAGATACACAACTGATGGGAATCAGTACAACTCCATTTATCCAGCTAGGAAGCTGACCTGGATTCTCAGTTTAGCCACTGGGAACTTTCTGAATCTAGTTTTATCAGAGCTCTAAGTACTTTTTACTCTTTTTATACCTTAACCTAAAGCTTTTGAAATAATTAGGAAACTTACTATTTATTTAGTAGTAGTCTTGGGATTATTTCCTTTAAAAACAAAATAGTGCTGAAAGTGTATCATTATCTGCTCCTTGAAACAATATAGGAAATGACTGAAAATAAGCGTGTCTTAGATATGTCTCCTTAGGCCTGGGACTACATCAAAGGATTCAAGTAACAGCTTGAAGGTAAAATGTGTCTTCATCTTAAATTATTCAGTAGAAGTAAAGAGCATTAAATCATTACATCTTCATTTAATTATCTTATCTGAGAAAAACAATATTGATGTAAAGTAGACCTTAGTCACGGAAAAGCGTTTAGCCTCTAAAAGAGGGTTCTCCTAACCTGTTTTATGGGGTGGGAGCTATGCTTCACTTTTTCTCATCTAGCTCCAACACAGTCTTTACTTGGAAAATCTGCTTTTGATCTTCCATTTCATTGCAGTATTTCTCAGCTAAAGTTCTCAAGCAATGATTTTTACTTCCACTTATGGAACAGCCATGTAAATGCTTCAGTGATATCCTTCTCCTAATATTTCCTTAAATGTTTGGGCAAATACTTACAAAACCTTTCTCAGAATCTGTGTCATATCTCTTTTATGGAAAAAAATATGTAAATAAACCACATAAAAATCACTGTCTTCAGTTTTGCCCAGCCTGGTACTGAAAGTGACTGAAGACCTTTTCCTGCCTCGTGACTGTTTGTTGCCTTATGAGAAATTAATTTAGTGATCTCATTCTGCTTTCTAGTAAATATGTTATCATAATTTATGACTCCCACAGCAGAGAAGGCTGAAAATATAAAGACTTAAAAACAGATTTTTCTTTTTCTTTTTCTAATATGACTCATCTCAGATTACCGCAGAGGGACATTTCCTGGCTTAGGCCAGGGAGTCTTGAACTCTTGGTGTCTGTGTTTCTCCATATGGAGAGAAATAAAGGAGCTATGTCAGAGAATTTGTCTAATAATAAATAATTTATTTAACAAAAAAAGTCAGGAAGGCAGATCTGATTTTAAATATTTGATTTAGTGTTGGGATTATGTTTCTGAAGAAGAACCAGAGGATGAAACTGAAAACAACTGTTTACAGTCTTGAAACTTATTAATCTACTTTTGCTGTTCAATGTGATTGAAAGTAAAATGAAAAAAAAATTGTTATAATAATCTCCCAAGTGATTACTAACAGACAAAATAGAACTTGGAAAGTGTTAGCTCAAAACCAGTAAAAAAAAGCAGTTGTGGAGTTTAATTCCTACTATGTAGAATGCTAATGAAACTGGTGGATCAAGAAATCATGCCAAGAAAATTGTATTACCTTCCTAAAGACTTATAAGTCACACTGAAAAATGAGAAAAGATGGCATCCCAAAAGCTTGAGCTCCTCCAGGCCTTAAACATCTATATTTCTATACTTGAAAAATCACCACTCCATATGACATCACTACCTATATTCTTTGCTCTGCTTAGTGAAAATTTCCCGAGCCTAAGTCCGGCACTTCCCACTTTGCAGTTCTCAAGTTAATTGGCTCCTTTTCCTCTACTATTCCACCCTTTATTCTTATTTCTTCCCAACCCTTTGCAAGTCTTCATCCTGAAATACCTCCCTGAACTCTTAAACTTACAGTTCACCACAAAACTGTCCTGTAGCAGATAATTTCCTCCCATTCCATCAGCAATGTCCATGCAGATATCCCACTTATTCATGATTTTCTGACCTTAACACCCTTGCCGCTACTGCCCTCTGGATATTAAGTTGTTCCTGCTCCATACTCATCCTTACTCCCGTTATCTCCCTCCCCACTGCCTGCCCACCCACTGACCCTCTCTGCCCATTTCCAAGCTCTTCCCCATTTTCCGTCATTACCAGAGGCTGAGGTTTTATCCATGAAGCTTGGCCAGTCTTAAGAAGGGGAACCATTGGACCGGGTTCTGGAAGCATCTCTGTGATCCCAACTATAGTCTACTGGCAGGAGCGAAGCTCCTCTTTCCCTGCATCCACACTGGAGCAGGTGCCCAGAGAAGCTGTGGCTGCCCCCTCCCTGGCAGCGTTCAAGGCCAGGTTGGATGGGGCTTGCAGCAACCTCGTCTGGTGGGAGGTGTCCCTGCCCATGGCAGGGGGGTTGGAACTGGATGGTCTTTAAGGGCCCTTCCAACCCAAACTGTTCTGTGATTCTGTGATCCCGTCAGCTGCTCAAGGAAGGGTGAGGCTGGGGAGCTTGGACAGGTCACTGGGGGTCCAGAGAAAAGCTATTTGTAATAGTGCTAGACATCAGCAAAGAAAAGAGCGGTTGAACCCTTCAGGGTCATCACCTCGAAATATTTTTGTGACTCTGGGGACAGGCAAGGCACTGGTTATACACAGTCTACACTGCAGAGTGCCTGAAGGTAGCACGGGGTGTGCAGACATAGTGGGGTGACAGGGACACTGTACAGTTTTTCAGGGAACTTGCAAACACATTTGTACAAATAGAGTGGCCCTTGGGACGGGGAGCTCTGTATCTGGGAGATGAGAGCTCCACTGGGAAAAAAGCAAGAACAGCCTGCAAGTGTATTTCTCAGCAAGGGTATGAACCTGTGTGTGACTGTCTGAGGGGACAGCAGCGCAATATGGTTCGAATGTCCAACTGGGTTGTCAGCTTCTAGAACTCTATATTTAAATTAGTGCCTGTTTTATGTTAAAATATGTATTCCCAATGTTTGTTTATCCCCCAAATCCCCTGTTTAAAATAATGATTCAAGTGGAATGATTTTAGGCAGACAGCCCAAAAGCAGTAACTCCAGGAAGTCATCTGAGCTCTGAAACGTAAAAGCTTTCCAAGGGAAGGCAGTGCCATAGTAAGGCCTGGTTCCTATCCATTTACCCTGAAATGGTACATAATACTAGTCCTGAACCAACAAAGAAGTATGCTAAAGTAACTCCCACGGATTGTGTATTGCCTTTGTAAATTGTTTGGATGTTTCAGTCCAAAACCTTCAAATGCAAAAAACCTTAAGGGATGAAGAGTTCGAGTCAAGAAGTACAGTACATGCCTTCTGAATTATGTGCTGTCAGTGTACAACACAACAGGTACAAATACATTGATGTAGATGAAAACTAGCTGTCTGGCAAAAGAGAGCTGTAACTAATGATGTACTACACTGAAAAAGGGATCATTCAGTAATTAGAGCAGAGCAACTACAGAAATTGTACATTTTGGTAATTATTACAGTTGAAAGCTTTTATATCAGAATATTATAATTCCTGCAATCTTTCTTCAAGTTTATGGGAGGCTGGTGCCTTCATTTCAGGTGACAGGAACTATGCTGTACGTGGACTGCCGTGAGGTTGGTCCGGAGGTGAATCCTAAATAACTTCCAGCAGAAGTTGGCAGTACTTCTTTATGTGGCTTTAGTCTACAGATGAAATAGAAATGGTTATTCTATTTCTAGATACAAAGGTTTTTTTCCCTTCCTGATGCTTTTGTCTAAAATTGCATCTTGGCGTATCTTTGAAGGCCAGGAAGCGCAGGGGAGCTAGCCTGCTGTTCATGGAAGTGAAACAATGTGAATATACCACTCTCTACTTTCAAGCAGCTCTTTTTTTTCGCAGATATAAGAAGCTAAATAATGTTGCTAACTGGTCATTCACCAAAGCGTACTGGTTATTTGGGTTTAGCTA
The DNA here is from genome assembly GCF_034619465.1 of Leptosomus discolor. Taxonomy (NCBI): domain Eukaryota; kingdom Metazoa; phylum Chordata; class Aves; order Leptosomiformes; family Leptosomidae; genus Leptosomus; species Leptosomus discolor. The sequence goes on along the minus strand of NC_141395.1, from coordinate 12,061,925 downwards.
GCTGTAACCTGTGCTGAACTGGTTGCAGGCTTGCTGAGGCTTCGTGATGGGAGTTCTCATGCTCAATTAGATGTTCCTCTGTGTAACTGTTTCAAGTCGTGAATAGGCTTTATATGTCCCAGAGAGATTTGTTGCTAACCAGTTTGCACTAATAATATTACTTTCTCCTTCCTATTGATGTCAGAGTAGGCTTTTGTACTTGAATGTGGTGGGAAGAGGATGGGCATCTTAATTACTGAGGGCTGGATCATGGTGCCTTGTAGGAAACTGTGTGGGAGGAATACAAAAGAGAGCGAGATTCCTCCATCGGAAAAGAAGTAGCAGAAGGCCACCTTCTCCTTCTCCCTGCACAGAAGGCACAGGGAACCTTGTCTCTAACACTTGTATACAATCTGCAAGAGACACTGGCTTCAGCAGCAGCTGGACTTCGTTCTCTTCGGGTTGGCAAAGCACTCCTTAAATAAAAGGGCAGAGGAGCTTGGTATAAATTAAAACCAGGAGATTGGGTTCATCTTCTTTGTAGACTCCCCACAGCACCTGGGAGATGAACAGCTGTCTCTGGGCTTCCTCACCTTCAGGATTCTCAGAAACCATTTGAGAGTCATCTGAAAATGTTGACCCTGACTGCATATTCATAATTATTTTTATCTAGATATACATATTTATTTTTAAACTTACTGCTATCTAAGTGGGCTTTAGCAGGCAGGTAGTTTAAAATCATGTTTTGTGTCTGTAATAAGACAGAATATAATGACAAAAACATCATGTTTCATTCTGCTTTCCCTTTAAGACATTTTGTGATACAGCATTGCCCCAGGGTTGAAAAAAACCACAGCAATAATCTTAAGTATTGGACAAACTGTCAAGGGAGCTTAATAGCATTTATATCCCTGCTGAGAGGGTGCAAATGCAATAGAACATGGACGCAGTAACGTTTTTTCTGTGGACAGCGAAAAGCAGAAACAAAGCTTGTGAAGAATGAATTAAATCAATCTGAGAAACTGCAAATACAGACATTTATTCCTTGAGAAAATTAAATAAAACAAGTTTTATTGGGGTTTGATTAAATAATGCACATGATTTTTGTTATGATTCATATTTATGTTTTATTGTTCTTTGCCATAATTTCTTACCATGCGGAATAGTTTATAAACCTTATTTAATAGGAATGTATTTAATTAATCTACAGAGAAATGGGAATTCTTGATTTAGCATAGCACAGTAATGTTATGATAAAACCGAAAGCTTAACAATGATGAGCAGATCAAGGTGTGCAAAGGAAGTGTCTCTCAGAAAGCTGCTGTGTGGTAATCACATTACCGCTAATGGGTGTAAGTCGGCAGGAGGTTGCTGTGGATGTGCACGCTGCTAGTGTTTGAAAAACTCTGCTTACTCTTCTTCCTCCCCCAATTTGCTCCTGGTGGTTCACTCTTCTTTAATCCATCTTTTGATAAGAAGGTGAGCAGAGAAGAGGGGCTAAGCACTCCTTCATGGGTTGGAGCACTGGGATCATTTGACAGAAACAAAATAAAAGCAAACTGCCTGGGCAGTGGAGCCATGCTGTGATTGTATCCTGTCTTTTGGAAAGAACAAATAGTCTGAGACATGTGGGAGAAAGGCAATGCAGAGGAACTTGCTGGATTTCTATCACCACATCCTTAAATACAGAGGGGACATTGAATGCTTATTATTTCCCTACTTGTAGCCATAGCCAAGGGAAACAATAGCTTTGCACATACAGCCTTGCATATATTGTCTGCTCTTGGACCTTAGCAGGATGCAATATGTATGTAGGTGGAGGGTTTTGAATACTGAATACATTTTTGAAACTCAGATGTTCCCATCTTCATCCCAAGGATATATCTTTCAGCAAGCCTGGGAGGTCTAAATCAATTATTTACTGTAAGTTCCCTGCTTGATTTTGGTTTTCTGCCATCCAATCTTGACACTCAGGGCAGCAAAATTCACTAGACTGTCACCTTCAGGCTGCAAATTTTTCATTCCCTAATTCTCTGGTGCAGGTGGGATGACACAGGGATGGCATGTGGCCATGGCTGAAACACTCTGTGTGTGCTTTCACTCATCCTAAATGACCTGTGAGCCTTTCTAGCTCCCTGCTGCAACACTGGCTGCTCTGACACTTGGCAGGAAAGAAAAAAAAATACAGTTATGGCCTAGATGCTGGATTTTCTTATTTCATGGCCCCTAGGCCTACCTGAGTGGCAGGAGGGAGCCCATTTATCACAGTTCATTTGGATCCTGTCAGTTGTTCCTCCCCTCTAGTTCTGAAAACTCCATGCTTCAAAGAGAATCAGATAATAAAGCAGCCAGAGTGAGTAGTTTTCTCGCTCCCCTCTCCATGGCCCAGCCAGCATCCAGCAGAGAAGTTCCTCTACACCTGCATCAGGGAAGGGTCACTGACTCAGAGAGTCTCGGGTACACCCTGCAGCTCCTTCCCGGCTATCTGGGGAGGCGGCAGAAGAGGTATGCTGTGACAGCTTGCCAGCTACAGAGATAACAACTGATCCTATCAAAAGCTTCCATGTTTTCAACCCATCATCGAATACACATTTTTCTTAAGATAAATTGGCACCACGGGGACTACAGGTCAGCAGCAAGGTGAAGGCACAGCACCTCTGACATGCTGGTGTTCAAACACACGTTTCCTTTCTGGCCTTGGCTTCGGTAGCTGGGGAGCAAAGAATGGAGGTCAACGCGAGATGGAGGAAAGAGATTCAGTGGATGAGCTGTGGATAAAAGATGACATTCTGGATCTTCACACCAGTTCTGTGCATCCGCCTCACACTTGCAACTCCTCCCTCTCAGTCTGCCTTCTTCTGCCCTCTGTGGAGTCCTCACTCCCCTTATCTGTATCCGTCTGTGTCAGGGAGGAGACTGTAGCATCCTACTGCACCTGCCCAGGTGTTCCCAGGCACAAAAAAAGAGCAAAATAGCCCACTAGAACATTTTCCATTGAAGGGTGTGTGTGTGATGGTGTTACACTGCAGAGTTACATGGTTATATGGCAGCTTGGGAGAGCACATTCCTGGGAGGAAATTTAATTTGAGGACATCTGTGGGCCATAGATCAACCCCTCAAATAATCCACAGGGACTTAGCCACCAAAGTGTCTGCTGTAATTTCTTCTTGGGCTACTCAGCACATGATGAGAAGGTGCAAGAGCCCAAACCATGAGTGCAGTGCAGCCTCCACAACCACTGACACGACTGGTAGGAGCACTGCCATGCACTGAGCCACAGCAGGTGAAAACACACTGGTCTTCAAAAACCAGCTGTGTGCCCATGGCGTATCAGTCCAAATGTATTTGTTTGGGTTGCCTCCCCAGTCCTCTTCCCCCACCACAGCTCACATTAAGAGATTGTTTACTGACACCATTACAGTAGTGCCAAGGGATTGTTGATCCTCTGATGTCAGAAGGGTACAGCAGAGGAGGCCTCAACATTGTAAATAGAACTCAGACATCCATCTGTGTCTTCTCTTTCCGGTAGGTTTAAGCTAACATGATTCCTCTCATGTTTTCCACAGGTTAAGTGCAAACATGAAGAATTACTTTGGTGTGGTGGCTGTGCTGCAACTTGTTAAACCACAGCAATTCAGGCATGAATCTTGAGGTAGATGGTGATGTACATCCAGTTGGTGTTGACGCTAGTTTTAGAGCAATCAGGCAGATCCACGATTAGTAATTTAATAACAAAAAAGAAATAGCCAGCAGAACTTCCACTCCATTAAAAAAGAAAAAGAGGCTGTTTTAAATCTTGCTGAGCACATAATCTTTCTGAGGCCACTATCTTGACTTCAGACACAAGTTGTGAGCCAGAAAGCCTGTGAAAGTGATGCTCAGAGACTGGCTCAGACTAGCAAGGAGTGTGGAGCATGTGAATTCGCTGAGACTGTGCGTTGACACAACTCAGCAACTGAGAGGTTCTGTGAAACCTCTCCAAGGCTTCCCAGCAGGTTAGAGGTGCTGCTGCAATCGCCTTAGAGGGCTTACTGCTTGATGGAAACCTAAAAACATTTCTCACATGTATCTGAGCCTTTGAGTCAACCTCATAAGGTCCAAGTGTGCAACCAGTGCCGTGACGAAGGGTTGGACCTTGGTTTGTGATGAGGTCTGTCTGAGCATTGCCTTGTGCAGAAAGACCTCACTGCAAAATGCACCTTGAAGCTGGCTTAGCAAAGTACATGAGCTGAGCCAGGAATCTTGCACAGGCAAATGTCTTTGTGCAACTCCAGTGAGCTAAAAGAGGTTAATCAGGGGCAACACCAAGGCAGGGAGGATGGGAACGCAGCTGCATTTTCTTTGCTAAAAGTTCTAGAGCTTTTTTTTCTCTCCTTGCTGTGGCTTTGGTAAAGTTAATTTACCTGTTCTAGCCATGATTTCTTGTGTTTTAACTGGGAACTTGCTGGTTGGGAGAATCTTTATGAAGAACTGGATAGTTTTGTAAGTTCTTTGTAACTAGTAGGCTGTGGGGAACACGAGTTTGGGGAACCTAGTCTGCTTTCTTTCTTTTGTAGGAAAAGGTTTCAGCTGCTTTTTTATCTACCCCACTCAGAAATTTGAAAAGAAACATGAGGGTGAGGTAAATTCCTCTTCCACCTATGTAGATCCCTCTGTGGGATCACAGTGTTGGTTTGGGTGGCCCACACTGCTGAACCTGTGAGCTAAGTGCAGCGTCCACCCATCTGTGTGCTGCATGACGAAGGCCATTGGCAAATGTTACATTTCTGACTTATTCTCCCATTGTGCAGCTTGGTCAGTCCCCTGTGCACCAACAGACATCTGCAAATTTGGGTAACCATCTCCTGGTTCGGTCTGCTTTAACTATTTCTTGGTTTTTTGGTATCCCCAAAAATGTAAAGAGACCAGAGAGTTACAAAGAGAGGTACATAATGAAAGGTGGAGATGCTGTGTGTACATCTACATCTATACATAATTTTAGCTGATATCTAAATTAGCAAAATATCTAAAGGATTGAAATTTTGCTTTGGCTTTTAATTCCTTTTGATTCCTTCAGTCCTTTACCATGTAACTGGAACTCTGATAATGCTACATCAGTATACTGTGAAGTGGAAAAGCCCAACTCCGTTTTAATAGAATCCATACTGAAAATTGGAAAATAAGATTAAAGATGACGGTTTTGACTTCTGGGCTTTATCAAGCTCTGGGAAAAATTTTACATTTTCAGCTGGAGAGAAGAGAAACGGGGAAGCCAGAGCATAAAGACAAAGAAAGATGAAAGCAGTTGAGAAAGAAGAGGAGGAGGTGAATGAGAGAAAAAGGGGTGGAGGAAGTATGAAAGGGTCAGGTGGCTTACTAGGAAGGCAAGAAAAGGATCAAAGGGTAGGAAGCCAAGTACTAGAAGAAAGAATTATAATTTTCAGCAGCTGGGGAGAAGACTAGAATAGAAGAGTCTTAATGGTGCACAGTTGGAAAGGGAAACTGAAAGGTACTAAATCAAAAAATGATAGTAAACCAGAACTTGTGGGGGAAACAGCAGAGAAGAGCAAAGAAAAGTGGCTGCTAAATGGAGAAGCATGCTGTCACTTGTATCAATGGATGGTGGCATAAAAACAGTAGTAGCTTTAGTTTCAGCTGTTTCTGTGAGAGGTGTTGGAAATCCTTTCACAGTGGTGCAAAGAGAAATATACTTTCAATATTATGCTCAGCTGAGGTTCTTCAGCAAACTGAAAGAAGCAATTAGCACAGCTGATCAGTTTAGCGTTCTTTAAATACTGATTTACTGGACCTCTTTTTGCCTAATATACAATATTTACAAATATTTCTTTCAAACCATTAGGTTGTAAATCAGGAAATTAATGAGAAACTCCTGGTAAATACAATCTACTTTTAAGGACTTGAGCTTGGTGTCAGGGGCTGAATGGTGATCTTCAGGTGGGAATGGACTGACCTTCAAGAAGATCATCAGGTGGGAATGAGAGAGAATCAGAGTGATTTTTCTTATTTTCTGACTCTATTTTTTTCTGTATCAGCTTTTGTTGCAGTTATTTTCTATAGGTAGTGGAGAGATGTGGGCTCTTTATCATGGGATTCTGCATCAGAATCCATAACTTCCTTAGATTCCTTGAATAATTATGCTAAAAATGGTAAGTAAAACCACTTTCTATGCATAAGTTTTCTTTCACTTACAACTCTTCTACCATAATTTGCAGTTATTTCTGCATTCTCTACTATGTGACAATCTCTGGTGAGGGTTTTATCCCCCTGTTGTCTCAACAAATTGTGAAGATTTTTAGCACCTGTTCTAGATTTAGTCCAAATCAAGAACACAGCAGTGCAAAATAGGATTGTCCTCCCTCTATTTTCTATGATGAAAGTAAGAAAAAAAATCCAGAAAAATTAGGCATAGACACAACGTTTTCTCTTGAGAAGAGAAAGGGTGCCAAGAGAGAAAACGTATTGTTTTAAAGTAGACTTTGTTCACTAAATCATAATCACTGATGAGATTTCATGTGGTTTTCAATGAACTGAATAACAATATTAATATTTGCAGTTTTAGTTCCATTAATGTAAATAGCAGAAGACCTCCAGTTCACCCTCCCTCCCTGCAGTGTTTTGTCCACTAACAAGGGAAATATGTAAGGGATGATACATCAACAGAGAAATATTGAAGTCAGCCTCAGTCACAAAATATTGAAAATTTGATGGAATGAATTGTCTGGCATGCAAGCTGCAGAAAGGCCTCAGAGGTAGTAAAAAAAGGCAGTGGTATTGTTAAATTTTGAACCAGATGCTGTAGCATCTCCACAGGACTTTCTTCTAAGGGTGTGACTCAGTTTTTAACGTAACCCAATGTAATGAAATGTCAGCAGAGTGTACTTCATGGGAAAACCTAGTTGCTTGAGATACTGAAAAGACAACTGATTGAAGTGGAAAAAACTGGTGGAGAATCATGCATCCTGAAAGGCGATGGAAATAATAGTCTGACTCCTTGTACTTCTAAAAACGCTTATACTGTTCCGATGGTAAATATGGGCCATAAAATGGGAAGAATTTATGTGCATGTGCATGTTCAGGAGGTGATATTCCCCTCCACTGATGTCTCTAATGATTTTTACCTGGCGGGCATCGCAGCAGAGTAATTTGTAGAATTGTGCATATGTGTGTGCATGTAGCACAAAGGAAGTTGAAGAAAACAGTATCACAAAAGTCAAGAACAGAATGGGTTATTCACTATCACAAAAAGAATAATCAGACAAAATATTTAACAGATATACACATGGCAGGCTGAAAAAAATGGCCATTGCCTTGCAAAGAACCTGTTAAATTTTCTCCTTTTGACCCCTTTTTGTGCTCACCTCCAGTTGCCACCTGCCTGTCTCAAATCATGAGGTCTCCTGTGGAGATGCACGAATGTACAAGAACCCTGAAATGGGTCCTGCTTAAAAAGCGTCAGGAAAACCAAAAAGCTTATGGAAAGTTGTCACACATTCTAGTGAGCTGTTGCATGCTGTAGCAAGTTTCTGTGACATGCTGAGATGGGCATGTGGCAACTGAGGCTGAGCATGAAAAAGCCAAGGCTTCCGGCCACCTTCTGCCCAGGAGGGATCAGTAGCTGTCGAGTTTTAGCAAGGGATTCCCAAATGGAAGTGGCAACTGAATGGAAATACTCTGTGAGAGCAATCTGGGGTTCAGTCCTGCTGTTATTCAGTCAATGACCCCTGTGGTGCTGTCATCTTCTTGTGATCAGGGCTTGAGCCAAAGAACTTATCCACGGGTTTTGTATACTGGCACGACAGCCTGTAAGTGGGATAATGTGTTTTCAACTCCCTGCTCTACAATATGTTTTTCTGAAGTTTAGGTGTCCCTGCTGTCCCACATTTTACCCTTCATGAATGACTCTTTCTTGCCCAGTTTCAAAACTCCTGGAGTTCTGCAGCCAGGAGTTTCTTGCTGTCCCATGCTGGGGGAGGAAAGATGTTTTTGGACAGTGGAGAAGATGACTGGGGTTAAAGTGCAGCCTTGTTTATTTCCCAAATTAGCCACAGGGCTCATTTCAGTAAGTGACATTGTGAATGATCAAATTGGAATGACTTCATTCTTACCATGGAATTTTAATGTAATTAGGGTTCAGAAAGACTCTGGAGCTTCTCTTCGATAAGTATAAAGAAATGCAACATGATTGCAATCTTTATAGTTAAGATAAAATAAAACCTTGTCTTTTCATGACCTTGAAGAGTATTGTAATGAAATTCTTTACTGACTTAGGTACTTATCATAATAAATCCTTTAAGTCCAGAAAGTCTGTCTCCTACCTTTGCCTAAACAAGATGAAATCAAATGACATTCTTTTTAAAGTTTTGTATGAAACATAAATTACAATTCCCTGGCAGAAAGATGAGGTCTTGAAATAGAGCACGGGGAAGGAGGTAGACCGGGATGGTGCCTGGGGTGCAGCAGGTTGCTGTGAGGCCAGTGGAGGGAGCGCTGGGAGAGGAGCCCTGGGTTGCCCTGGTGCAGAGCTGGGGGGCAGGGAGAAAGACCACCCCAGTGGGGCAAGTCCTTTGCTTTGAAGATGAAGTGGTCAAAGGGGCACAAGCAGGTGACCCCTGCTGACAGAGAAGCATTGACGAAAACAACTTCTGCTTACAAGGGAGGAGCCAGACATTTTAGCAATTGCCTTCAATTGCTAACAAGGGAAAGTCTAACAAAGATACTTAAATAACAGACAACTCTTGCTATATAGCAGTTGTTTGCTAGTCAGGAAGGCTACTAAATCACAGCTTTGATTTAGAAAAAATGCTGATGTGTTTGAACACAGTGAAACTAGAGAATCATGTAATCATGTCGTTACAGAGCTCAGCCCTTCTTTTGTCTGCTTTGTGCTATTTGTCACTTTTCTATTTTGGATTATTTGGAAATTAGAGCCTGATTTCTCTTCTATGCTGGAAAGGCAATCGAATGTGCCTGCAAAAAGCCCCTTTGTGTGAATCTGTCCTTGCATGTCTGAGCTGTGATCCTCCCGTTGTCTGTTGAGACTGGTGAAAGGAATGGTGTCTTCTACTCCTCCTGTAAAGCAGCTATCGCTGTAGAAATAACAACATAATGACCATGGGAGGAAATGACTTGGCAGTGAAAATTGGAAGGAAACTACTGTTGATTGAACTAAAAAAAATAGCTGCTGTTGTTTGGAGTATTTAGCCGAGCTGCAGCCTGAGTCTGCTTTTTTCCACCTTTTGCTTTGCAAAAAGTGGTTGGATTTCTTACAGCAAATAGAGGCATTTTTTGTGAAGATAAGTTGTCAATAGCATAGCTCTGCCCACACCGTGCAAGCGCTGGATATGATGTATGGGGGGGGGAAGGAAGGAAAACATAAGGAATCTGCATATCCACACTGTATGTACTGTGGGTTCAGTCTTCATCAAGCTTTTAAAGAAGCATCTCCTCAGGGAAAAGCAAGTTGTATGATGTCATTGAGAGATAAATTCTTCATTGACCGAATCAGATTAGTTAATTTTGTTGTACCCAGAATCCATGAAATGTAGTGAAAAAGCAAGCTTTGGATCATGTTAAGAGAAGGCATATGAAGCCATGAAAAGGCACAGCCTGGATAAGGCGTAGCACCTATGAATTAAATCTGCAGTCGTGATGACTAAACCGGAGTCTTGAGCTTTGGACATGTACCTAAGATGGGGGTTTCTTTTCTTATCCCCCCAGACTGCTTTGTATCTGGAAATCTTTTAAGATTATTATTTGAGAACTATTTCTGACTGGTGAAAGGATGCTGGTGCCTGCCCAACCTGCTGCTAAGCTAACAACTAATGTAGAATTCATTCTTGCTGTAGCATTATAGTGTGGTAGCTGTGATGATCCAACCTAAAGGTACAAGCAAGGCAAACAGTGTAGCAAAACGTGCTACATTTTATTACATCAGATGATATTTCTGGGAAAAACAGATATATTTTGGGGAATGTAAACCTCTTTTTAGGGAAAAGTATTGCAAAGGCCTGGAGGAAGACTTATACACCCAAAAGCATATCTGGTGTTTCCCAATTATGGTTGCTGAACTAACAAAAGTTGTTCCTTGTCTTTGCAAACTGTATCTCTTCTTGTGACAGCAGTGTAATTTAAGATATAGGATCTTCGCAGTTTATCCTGTTCAGTTCTGCTCATCCTCTGTGATATAGACCAGCTGGAGCAGCCCATTGCTGCCTCAACTTTAATCTACCATGGGAGAAATGTCAGGTGAATTAATAGATTATGGTAGGTGGGAGAGGTCTTAGTAAGGGCTCACTATTTTCCAGCTGTTTGTCCCTTGAGACCGAACATAGAGCAAGGGCTGGAATAGCTGTGAGGTTTTGGCAAAAGCCTGAAGCAGGAAGAGGATTAAGGTAGTGAATTAAGGTAATGCCACTTTGGCATTACAGCTCACTTTCATTTTTTCTTGCCTTTAGATACGGAATAAACAAAGTGGAAAGGAGGTGCATGGAAAGAAGGAATTTTATCTTGCCTCCTTGTATTTGAACGTGTATGTTGTCTTTACTTGAAATAAGTGGCTTTTGTTAATTCAGTCAGTGGTTAAACATTTAGAACTTTCAAGATTAATTTAAGACAATAGTCCTTGTGTCTAAAGACATGCTTGAGTCCCAAATCTTTCTGACCATGTCATGAAGACAGTTTAGAAGTAAAAGTTTTGGAAATATTTCCAAACTTTGCCAAGTCTTCTTTCACACCAAAACCCCCTTTATTCTGTGCAGATACTTTTCACTTTAGTGTGGTCTGACACACACAACTTTTCCTTTTATTTTATTTTTCACCTTCTTCCTCAATGACTTATTTCCTTCCTCCTCTAAAATGAAAAACCTGAGTGGAGGAAAAAAATATGTAATTGTATGTGCTCATTAATCCCTGTGATTCTAATTATACACAGGGCAGGATAATTGTAGTTTGAACTCAAGGCTGGCTGTACAGGTCTCATTGAATTTTAAAATATGTTTCTGACAAATGGTTTTAATTAGATTCAAGTGATGGTGCTGCTATTTTGGGCATGTAATCTTCACAAGCTATTTGTCCGTGAAGATTAAAAAAAAAAAAAAAAAGTTTTTGAACTTTAAAAGAAGTTTTTCACCCTAGAAAAAGCTGTCCTAAAAGTGATCAGTGACACACTTTAAATATGCAGCTATGGTGTTTTTTATTCTTGATCATGATAATGTCAAATTGAGAAATGCTTAGAAATTCGTTCTATTTTACTTGCTCTGAAATCTTAGGCTAATGATTCACATTCATATATTTTAGACTAACGCAGGTTTATGGGACTTCAAACACAAAGAGCCATGTGCTTCCTCAAGTAGCAGAGCACGGAGAGAATAAGACACTTGAAACACACTCCCCAAAGCGCCTGACACATTCTTTCTTGCACAAGAGAAAAAAATTCTGTGTATTAAAATAAGTCACGATTTCAGATCCTTGAAGGTTGCAGAGTGCAAAGATCTGATTCGTAGCTCAGTGGAATCAGTGAGGATTTTCTATTGATTTCAATTGGTGGTAAAATGAAAAGAGGAGCTCCGTTCAAACTGAAGAGTGGAGAGTGTGTTAAAACAAATTGTCTGTGGAGCCATATCCTGCGTAATTAAAATCAGTAGAAATTTAAAGTTATCTCATTCCTTCCTGCAAATAGATATTTTAGAGAAAGGATAAAAGAGCAATTAACTTTCAAGTTGCATTCTAAATAACTGGGGAATTTGGAGGTGTATGAATCTTCTCTCTTCTGTGGATCGTGGGGATCTTTGACAAAGATGATGCACCTTTGCAAATGCCAACCATCTCCAGTGGTGATGTTCACGCATGTGCCTGCCCTTAGCCACTCCTTTGCTGGACTCCCCTTGCTGCTGTTTGCTTTGAGCCGTAGCAGGGACCAAGAAAGAGGGAAGGCAATTTTAAATTGCCTCCCAGCAGGAATTTTGTACTAAAAATCTAGTGGCTACATTCTCATTCTCTATTACTATAATATTGCAGAAAAGATGGAAGAGACTTTTTTCTTAAATTACAAATCTCTAGTTGCAAAGGAATAAAGCCTCTGAAGAGACCAATTTGGTGCTGAGGCAACTTCTTTTTGTCCTCTGCTCCATAGTGATCTAATTTTAGATGGTTTGGATAAAATTATGTTCTGCCTTTTTCATGTTTGACAGAGGATCAGAGTTGGTTTGAAAACTTTCTGTGTAAGCCCAGCAGCTGAGCAACAAGCGTGTTTGGTTGCTGAGCTGAGAAATAAGGCGGTTCTGGTAACGGAAAGCCGTGCGTTATTCAATAATCTGCTTTCCCATGCACGTAGAGTTCAGCCCTCATGAATAAATCTCCTCATGAATCACCTTCTTGTTTATTTCCCACTCTTCCTGATTAATTCCCTGAATTCCTCAGTGCCAGTGTTTGTAATGGGAGGCTGTTCAGAAGGTCAAAATACCTCTCACTGGGCACTTATTTCTGTTTTCCCTTTGCCACTAGGAAGCAGGAGCATGATCAGTGGCAGAAAGGTTTGCTCATGTGTTTAATTTTTAAGGTAACGGATGCAACTATCCATTTAATGCTTACCTGTGACTACAGCTCGAATGAAAACCTACAGATACCTTGCTGGATTTTTATATATATTAAGAAAAGGCATCTTATTTTGTTGGATATTCTTTCCACTGTGTTGCTAGGGAACATAATAATTTGGTTATGCCATTCTGAAAACATGATTTTTTTTGTGGCTGTTTTTTGATGAGTTAAATTATTTTTAATTACTTGGATTGTATCACCTGTAATAAGAAATAATGAATATTTACAGTAGAGGGAGCAATAGCACCATTACTGCTCTATTTGGCTATCTGCATGTTGTGTTATAGCTTTATACAGCAGATATATAGAAAAACAACAATTATCTAGATGAAATTATGTGGTCTTTTCTGTAGTAAAGTTTCCCTCATGATTCATATTAACTATTAAAATAATACTGTATTTTATAAGAAGCAGAAAATTTTGCTTAGGGAGTTGTCTTACAATACAGCTGGATGAGCTGAACAGCAATACTGTTTCCACCTGAAAGAGATTTCCTTTTTCAATTGCTACCTTTAAAGTATGCTCTTATCAGAATCTGTAAAATTATAATCAGCTTTTGGCACCTTCCTTTCAAGGCTTGCAGAATGGTTTAAAACCTTTGTGAGTGCTTGTGCTACCTGTGGTTAACAAGCCCCTTCTGGTGTTGCTATGGAAATTGTGAGGTTACAGTATGCACGTACTGGATCCTCTGCACACCAATGGGAGTGGGACAGGTGACAGTGGTTCAGCATCTCTTTGTTCAACCACACGACTTTTAAGCAGGAGACAGTCAGAAAAATTAGGAAACTGTTTGGGAAAAGGCATCTTAATACAGGATGTGTCTTAAGGCTTCTGTTCAGTTCAATGTTCCTCACGGGCTATTTGTAATATATACTTCAGCCTTCCCAGACTGGACTTTAACTGCAAGTCAAATAAAAATCAATGCCATTACTGGGCAACCCATTTTCACTAATCCTCTGGGTGGTCACTTGAGAAAGATTTCTGTATTGTACAATATATTCCCTTACATGAAAGAGCCTCTTGAAAAGGAGGAGGATGCATTTGGCACTGATGTGTCAGCTGAAGTTTTTGTGGGAGGCTGCAGTGGCTGCACACCAGTGTAGGGTTCGAGATGGTGCCTCTCCAGATGCACAGGTCTGGACAACGGAGCTGGGAACAGAAATGTGCCTAAAGGCTGGTCTGAATTGCAGCTTCTGCACCATCTTCACTTCAGTGCAATTACAGGAAGGATATTTCTCCTACGTGGGTTGGGATTCCTGAACAGATTGGCTCCTGAAACATGTGGCTTATTTCGGGCAGTGATGTGACACATCATGGGAAGTAGTTCAGGCTGGAGGACTAATCTTAGATGAAAATGGAGGAGTGAGGAATTTAGCCTGAAAGAAAGAAACAAACAAATTTGCATATTTTCATCATAAAATGGAAGAAAAAAAGAGAGTCAGCAAATCCAGGATTTTCCTATGGGGAAATTTTGAATTTTGGAAGAGTAATTTTGCTTAAAATGTAATACTTAGATTGAAACTTTCTAGTGAGTTCTGCCATCCAGGCTGCAAACTGTTCCAAGCCAGGGACTGTCTGCACATACAGTCTAGATATTGTGTGGCAAGATAAGGCTCTGATCTTGGCTTGGTCTTCAGATATTACAGTAAAAATGAAACACTATAGACCAAAAAAAAAAAAGTAGGAATAGAGTTTTTCTCTGATGGTCGCTGACAATGAATAAATAATTGATCTCCAGAGTGCTGTGTTTGTGAAACCACTCTTCTTACCAGAAATGCACTTTATAATCTCTTTGGAAGGTGCTTAGAGGAAGAAAAAAAAAAAAAAGTCTCATGGCTCAGATGATCCTCTTGCCATTGAAGATGAACTGTCAAAACATTGTAATTTATTGTAACTGACTCATTTAAGAAGCCAGATCACAGATGCATAAATGGCTCTTGTTCACAACACGATTTAAAAGGAATGTCTCTGATTTTGTTTTATTTAATTTGGACGTCACGCCATCTTTGCAGAATCGTGTTGGTGTCACTTCCATTTTCTTGTTAAAGGTTACTCATCAATTCACAGCACATTTCATTTCACTTTGACAATCCAGCATTGCCTCCATACGTGCACACTGACATTGTTTCATTCTAGTATCATAACATCATCTTGATAGAACCATGGAAACATTGTTTTGTCTCCATAACGGTGTTATAATTACATCATAATGTCTTGAAGCAATTAGTAGTACAAAAATACGTTACAAGAAGTATGTGTGGTGAGTGTATAGCAGTCTGTGCTGTAGCATTTGTTAGGATTGTCCTGAAGTTTGTTTGCAGGTCTCCAAAGAGTGGTAGTTTGTAATAAATGTTTACTCTCTAATTAGTGTTTGGGTACATTTCAGCAAAAAAAAAAACCAGCTTCCTACCTTGTCAGAAGTAATTGCCTTTTTCTGCGTTAACTCGAAAAGAACTGACTTATTAAAACTATTTTTAACCTAGAGGATGACCGCAAGGTTGACAATTTATGAACCAATTAACTCTCCACTTTTCTTTAGCCCTCCTTGAGCATCGCGAAACACTATAAACTGGAACGAGGGCTCCTTGCTACTCCTGTGAGGCAAATAAGTATCACTATAACCATTTTACAGAAGTATAAAAGAAAGGCACAGAACTGTGAATTGCTTGAGGTCATTTTGCAAATCCATAGCAGAATTGTTACAAGATCCAGAGATTCCTGTGCATGTACAGGAATGTGTGTGCACGCACACACACACAGTCACTCATATATGTGCAAATCACCCAGAGGATTTATGTATGAAAATATGGTAGTATTTAAAATCTTATAAATGGCAAAATACCTTTAAGGCAAAAAAAATTCCAAACCTTTGTGTTCATATTCAGTGCATTCCTCCTGACCAGAACTACCCTGTTTCTCCCTTGTGGACAGTGCAACTGGAAGGCAGAGAAGAGCACAGGACTGGGAGGGAACTTTCGGGGTCATCAAGCGCTTCCACCTCCTGCTGACAACTCTGTCACACAGTTGTGAGTTTTACTGATCAACCCCCAACTTCATTTTTCATTTAGATATTTTGTCTTTCATTAAAATAGTAGAGGAGAAGATGGGAAGACGAGAATTCTAAAAACATGGGTAGAAAACTGCCAATTGCAGGAAAATAGAAAGCATTGCCTTAAAGAATCAGAAACTACAAATAAGAGTCAAACCCTGCAGTTCTTCTCTGTTTGAAATCTGGAAGAAGGCCAATGGCAATTTTACTTTACCTGAGAGTATTTCCAAAATGAATAAGGAAGTGACAGCCCTGGAGCTTCAACTGTCTTTCTGTTAACTTCTATGAAAATTATACTGGGCTCTGAAGAAGTGTGTGTATTTGGTTGGGGATGGACAGAAAGCAACGTCTGTTGGGTAGGCTCAGCTGGAGGTTTCTGAAACCTTTTTCATGGATCAGTTTCTCAGAGGCTGTGGAAAACTCTTTTCCAGAAGGCGACTTTGGAGTTGACTCCTGTTAGCTGAAAGTTCACAGGAGATTCTGAGTCAGTAGCTCCTCTGCCTGATGTTAGTGTCTAAAAATGTCCACCCACACTGTTACGGACAAAACTGTAGCACAGTAAGGAGGCAGCTCCACGCCTTGGGAAAGTGTGGCAGATATAGTAATTTCTTCAGGGATTTTTGAAGTTATTTTCATGGTCTTTGGCACTTAACTTCTATAGAACTGTGATGGGAGTGGAGTGCCTAAGTCTACCAAGCTCTTGGCAAAATCCCAGTGCGGTGATGCTTTCCTTTCCTCTTTTCCTTCTCGCTTATCTCCCTCTCCACACCTGGGTTTGCAGGAGATGGCAGGAGCTCCTAGAAGGAAGAACATGTCAGTATGAGGCTTATGGTGCTCTTCCCAGGTACAAGGAGGCCTAAAGCAAACGCAGACACCAGTGATGCAGTGGGGATATTCAACTCCCTTCCACTGGAGTGGTTGGAAGCATCAGGCTCTATTTTTAGTGTGTGCTGTTTTGTTAGTGTACCATTAACCACAGAAGGTGTTATTGGGCCTGGAAGCACAAACTGCTGTGCCTCTGGTGAGGATGGGAAGTCCATCTAGCTTTTGTTTTCTTTGGGGAAGTATGTTGAAGTATTTTTCTTTTTCTAATGCTTTCATGGTTGTGTTTCTTGCACTGCTAAATTTGTCACAGCAAAATCCAATTCAGTCTTAAGAATAATCACTTTGTCGTGTAGAGAATATATCTTTCAATACACTTCCTAATGATCTAGAAGATTAATTGAATAATAAGGTGGTGAAACCAAGCAAGAAAGTATGGAGGACTGGGAGGATGTCCAGAAGGATTTAATAAAACTGAATGATTGGGCAATATGATGGCAAATGAAATTCAGTGAAGATAAACACATGATAATGCATTGGGGGAAATAATTTAAGGTGCTCATGTGCACCAATGAATTCTGAATTAGCTGCAACTTCTCAAGTGTAAGAACTTGGTGTTATCATGAGTAGTGCAAGGTCTAATAACTGATGCAGAAGAAAGTAGTGGGGGAGATCCGGGAGCACATTGGTACAGGGTGGAAGAATAATTTTCTGAACAACACCTTTTACTGAAAACATATAGAATGCAACAAATGTTGGCTTTAATTCAAGTAAGAGAAATTTCTTCTGACTAAACTTCCTAAGATTAGTTCCAGTTTCACAATCTAAAGCGATGATGAGTTGTGCTGATAGTGGTATTTGAACCTGGGGTTTTCAGCAATAAGAACATCTTATAGTGATTAGACTGAAAAGCATTTGGATGGAATCTGGTGTCCTTGATGTTAGAGGGACTTTTGCTTTTAATTTCACTGGGCTTGGGATTTTACTCTAGTTACACAACTGAAGTCAGTAGTAGACTTACGATACTTGTGTACACTGCTGACTAAAACTAAGTGCTGCTGTTGTGCCAGTGCTGCAGATACAAGGCATAGAAAACCTATAAGTCTAATCCAATAAGTTAGACAAGATAATAGCCATTGGTAAATATAGATAGACGTTTGGGAGAGAACTTTAATCTTCATCGCCAAAAATATATATAAATAAAATAAAGGCATGTATGTGAAACTCTCCTTTCCGTTGACTGGGGGAGAATCAGCCCAAATATGCATGTACATACACAAGTATATAAAGAGAGGAGGAAGGATGGCCTTGGCAAGAGATTAAATAAAAGGATTAAAATGCCATTACATATAAACAAATATGAATTCATGGATTTCAAATGATATTTTACTGCGTGGATGATAATAATGACTGCAGTGTTTACTTCTGTTGCCTAGGAAAGCCGCATATGTTTACAATATTGACATTTGAATCTTAAATTCATTTGTCATGTTGTGCTGTTCCATTTTATAACTGATGAAGAGATTTATCTTTGAGAGAAAAGCTTCTCCTGGCAGAACTTGCTATCGATTATTATTTAGCCCTTGCAGAACATCAGACTTGGAGCAGAGGTGGCTGGTTTTTGGATGTTGCTCCTGTGAGCAAATGGGGACCAATGTGGCTGTGGCCCAGACTATGCCTGCAGTGCCAGCTGGGAGGAGTAAACAGAAGCTGGAAGGGGAATGTGTGTCTTGTGGGCACTAAAATATCCTGTTCTAGCTCTATACCACCCACCATAAATGGGAGTGTGGAATTCACCTCTGTGCAAAGGATCTGCCAAGGACAGGAGTAAAATCCACCCTGAGGTAGTGTATCATTCAGCTGTAAATCTAAGAATATTTTACTGAACCATAATGAATTTAGCCTTTCCCTGAAGGTAAGAATACAGTATAGCCCTGTTGCAGATCGGTTAATTATTATTTAGAGGGGTAGTTGTTCTCTGGAAGGTCACAGTTCACAGCACAAAGAAACCTTGGATTTGAGTCTAAGAATCCTTACTCCCAGTATTTGTTCCTACCTAATATATATTTGTTGTTCTGGCTTTGGCACTGGAGTAAAAATATTTTTTTCTTTGGCTGCATACCAGACTGAGTATCGCTGAGTGTGTACTGCATGTGTGCAGGTTCAGAGTTTTTCCAGTAGCCATGACTGCTTGAGCTGCAGAGGCACTCTGTATTTGTTTCAGGATAGTTGGCTTGTCATTAACCACCGAGCATTTAAAACAAAAGTCTCCAAAGCAAAAAAAAAAAAAAAAAAAAAAATCAATCATATAGAGAGTCAAAATGTCAAATTTCAAAAGAAAAACATTTTGAGTTTTTTCTCGCTATTTCTAGAAGGATTGTTTCAGTCAGTTTTACCAAAGCTATGTGTTACAGCAAATTTATTAGATGGTAAAAACTGGTATTAGCCCAACTCTGCCTTGCACTGAAGCAAGAAATGTTGCCCAGCCTTCTCTTTCTGGGTATTTGTTATCCTGAGCTCCCTGCTGCTGCCCCAGACAGCTCTACCCAAGAAATGATGTCGTGATGAAATGAGTTATGCTTTCTCTAATCACTGACAAGACAGTGTATGAAGACTTTTGTAGAATTCTCTGTTATACACTGGGTCTGCTGGTAAATAACCCTGTTCTACCAGTACCAAAGAGGCTCACTCCAAAGGCACTGGGTCTTGGTAGCCAGATGGTCTGTGGCCTGTAGCTCGGACTTCTTGCAGCTCTGGAACATGAGCTATCTAGTGCTGTCTGTGAAATAAATTGTGCTAACACAGCATAGCATGGGTTTGGTCTCTTCCAGATGTTCACCAGTGTACAGGGAAGAGCTGACATAACATAGTCAAAGAAAGGAAGATGGTTGGTACTTGTGTACAGTTTCTAGATTTGTTATATCAGTCAGAATGATACAGAGAGCTTCCTTTTAGCAGATATCGGTGTTTCTAAACAGATCCAGATGACCACTGAAGGTTTACCCTTTGAAGGAAGGGAGTACTTCAGCTCCAGCAGCTGTGAGGCATTATGTTTTCAAAGATAGTCAGTCATGTGTGGTCCTTAAGAATTTATAGCACAGCTTCCCTGGAGAGCAATTTTGATACCAGCCTCTATCAGACTGACAGATGGGGCTGTAGAAATACCTACCTTGAAGACAACTCTTCTGCTGCAGGAAGTATGTCAGCCTTACCTCAGAGTAAGTGCCACAGTGGCTAGGAACAATATTGTTTTGAAAATAGTATCTTCAGATACTGTCTTCCCCCTTCTGCTGAACTGTATCATCTGTGACTTCCCATCTGGTTCCTAATTTTATCTCCTTCTAAGCTCTCAGCACACCAGATCTGCACTTCTGCATGAATCGTGGTCCCATCAGCACTGGAAATAAAAATAAAAATATCAAAGGGGCAATTTGTACTGAAACCCCAAATTATACAGAAGCTTTTCAATCTCCCTGTGGTACTGAGGTTCTTCTTTGAATGTTCTCCCACTGAAGCATCTCTTACAGAGTGAAAAACATTCATATCTGCAGTTGTTGGAACCAGCACAAACCTCATCAGGAATCTCCAATATACCATGTGCACATTATCATCCCTGTCTCTCTGTCTAGGTCTGCTTGTGAACCATGGGAATCCACCCCTGACCTTTTAATGCATGGGAAGTGAAGATACCTGGAGCAAGATGCGGTGGCAGTAGAGACCTACTTTTAAAGTTCAGAGCTAAGCTGGGCTTTGAGCTGTGTGAGATCTGAAGTATCACTGCAGGCAGCTAAGTGCCATGTCTGTAACTGTTGTGGAGTGGGATGGAAGGCTGGCCCTAAAGCCAGGGCAGGCAAGAAGCACAAGGATGCAGAACAATGGTTGGACACATCTTTCTCCTTGCCTAGTCACTAGTTTTTGGTTGTAGTTACATGTGCTTCTCTTGTACTCTCAGTATCCCAGCATCTTCCCTCCTTCAGAGTTGCCTGTAGCAAGCAATATTGGAAGGAAGCTGGAGATACTCACTTGTGAACATCTGTTCATAGGCAGCAGAGAAAGGAGACCTGCTATTAGGTGGAAAAGAAAAAACCCTGAAGGACAATAAATGAAGGAGAACATCTGGAAACTCTCCAGCCATAGCTGCAGGCCAGGCTGAAAAGATATCTGGGGAAGGTGGCAGAAGAGGAGATCTGCTCAGCAAGACTCTTAAAGGTCTCTGGAGAGAAGTGGTTACTGGAAAGCAGGAGATGCTGAATAACCAACCCCTGCTCCTGGTGTCACAAAGAGTTATGACTGCCCCTGAGATCTAGCGGAACGGCTGTGTGTGTGTACAGAAGTGTGGGTGAAAACTCAAAGTCACTGAATGACTCCAGTGCGTCAGATTTGGCTTCAGTAATTTACTGATTGCTACCTTCAGTAACACTAATTCTGCTTTCAAAAAACCACAAAATCCAAACGAACACAGAAAAACAGCTGAGGGGCATCTTGTGACAGTTCCTCTTGAGAGGCTCTGCAGATAAGACTTATCCAAATGTGTTACATGAGCAATCCTGTAATGTTCACTTAAAAACAAAACAAAATTTATTTCATTAACCTTATTCATTTGGGTAATTAGGGAAAAGACATTCCAGGTACTGGGTGAAGTCTGGTGTGAACATTACAATGTACATTTTCAGTGTTACAGATCTTGTAACGCACTAAGCGGATAGACAGCTGCCAGGTACAGGATCCATAAAGATTGCTGGCAGGATTTATGAGGACTGTGTAGTGCAGTTTGTAGTAAGGAGGTCTGGGAGATTTTGAAAGGTTGTCAAAGATGAAACCACCTGTTTCAATAAGAATGCATGAATCATTTGATGTCCTAAGGATACTTTTAATGAGTCAGCAGATTAATTTTAGGTTTACTAGGGCTTCTTAAGATAATCCAAACCTAAATACTTTAACGAATGTAGAGATCAAATAATATAGTTTTCTAACTTTTTATAAAAAAATAAACTGAGTTCACATTGCTTTTGTTTTTGCATACAACACCACTACTTTTCTTTTGTCCCAGGAAGAAACTTCTTTCTCACACTAATTTCTACTGGTGAAATGGAAAACAGGTTAGTATTTATGTCCAACCATGTGTGAAATTAGTATCGTACAAGTGCACTGAAATGAATGCTTGTGGTAATAACGTAGTAGTCACTGTTTAATTTTAATGCATGCTTCACCTTAAAATTTGTTTTCTGAATAGCTACTACATATATTTACATTCTTCCCAAATCACTTCGATATTTAATACTTTCTTTTTCTGGTCTAGTTCTGTAACTCATTCTGCACTGGGCAGAACTTGCCTGGGAGGTTGCATGGACTGCGGGAGCTCCTGGTAAATAAATACTGCTCAGTATCGCTAAGGATCTGGCAAAATTGCAGAATCAGGATTAAATGTTTGTAGGAAACTTAGAATACAATGTTCCAGCTTAACAGTGCTTAAGACTGATGTTCTTTATGTACATAAAAGTACAGTGTAGACTTGGCCAACACAAGCCATGTCTACCCTGCTGTAGCTGATGGAGCCTGGCTGAGGGATACCACCTTTGTGATGAGATTTTTTTTTTTTTTTTCATTAGTTAACAGGATCTATGATCCATTAGCACTAGCAACTTATTTAACAAACTTGTCCAAATAGTTACCAGGGAGAAAAGGATTTTCAGTCACTAATGACTCTTTCCAAATTTGCATCTGTAAATTTAAGAAAGACCTGTGTTTTCTGCTTGGATGCATCAGCTCTTCTGCTTGCTGCTAATTCAGCTTGAAAGCTTCTGTGGCCACCGTTGCAAATGCAGTTCTGTATCTTCTGGAAGAGGCACGTTTGCTGAAGCTAGCAAACCTCTGTGTCGCCACAACGACAAAACTACTCTATTTTTTAAATTTTCTTGCTGATTGTTATCACTTCCAGATGGGGTGGTGGTTCTGCAGACGAGTGATTATTGCTCAGCTTTCTGACCAAGTTCAGAGAAATTGGAACTAATGTCAACTCTGGAAGGAAGAGACTAGATGGCAACTGAGTGGACTATTCCCACTTCAGCTTTGATCCAGATGGGGAAGATAACAGTAGCAAGGATGATGCTGGGACAAGGGCTTTGGCATGGGATTAGAGCTTGCTTGCTCTATGCCTGCCCGTACAGCTGTTCCACATCTGAGCAAAGGGTAGAGCTAACCTATGTGTGCAAACGTATATGTGGGTGCTGCAAAGCCAACCTTGATGTGTATATGCTGTCTACCGAGTGCAGAGGTAATCTTGGGCATATATGTGGGCATTTGTGTCTGAGCACACGAAACATGCCTTCTGCCTTTTCCATCCTGCCCTAGAGGCTTCTCTGTACACCGTGTTTCTGGGGACTTGCAGATTTTCCCTCACGGCATACCTGATAGTCTAGAATATGGATGGAAACTTCCACCCCCTGCACCTGGTTGCATTTAAAAGCATAGTAATTTCAACTCTAATACCTAGACATAGGTCTGAACAGGTCTCTGGGTGTGAGAAATTCTTCTCACATCCCCCAGAATTTAGCTGCAAATAACTTATTAACAAGGCAGCCTTAGGTGCTTTTAAGACTTATGTTTTTCCTGCTCTGCTATTCAG
The DNA here is from genome assembly GCF_034619465.1 of Leptosomus discolor. Classification (NCBI taxonomy): domain Eukaryota; kingdom Metazoa; phylum Chordata; class Aves; order Leptosomiformes; family Leptosomidae; genus Leptosomus; species Leptosomus discolor. Next base: position 12,038,856 of record NC_141395.1, on the reverse strand, counting down.
GTTTTCTCTTTCATCTTACCCATTAACACTCTGTATTTAGATGTTGCTGTGACACTGAAAGGGAGGGACTTTCTGCGCAAATAACGGTCTCTGCAGCACCTTGCAGACTGCGGCTCGTCTGCTGAGCCTGGTAGGATGGTTTTTCTCCCTATTCCTTTTTGAATGAGAACCCTCGGCACGTGCATGGTGTTTTGCAGCACTTGACTCCTGATCCTTTGTGCGGGACACCCACGTTGCATGTGCTGTCTCAGAGTGCTGTACTGTTTCCAGCAGCACAACTGTCCTAGAGCCTTCAAATACATTTCTCCTATCTTGGATCTGCTGTCTTGGAAAGATGAATTTCACTGATTTCTTGTTCAAATTCTTCTCCCTCCTCCCATCCTATAGTTTGCAAGCTCATGAGATTTAGCTAACAAATGTTTCGGCTTGGATGCCGCCTATTGCCATCCCATTGGGAAACCTGACTGGCAGAGGCCTTAAATTAAAAGCCTGTGTGACAGTTTCTCATCTTTGAGCAGCTTTAGGGGCTGTCACAAATAAAACCACTCGTACCTAGTTAAGCTAAGTTGTTCGGTATGGATTGAGGTATTTGTCAAGTAGAGCCATGTGAAAGATTAAAGCAGTGTCTGTCAGTGAAACTAGTGTATTTTGGCTTACGTAATCTAAGGTTTTTTTTCGTGTTTTGTTTTTCAAGGAAACCGTAGGTGCCTTCAGCATTATATCTGAAAAGTGAATTATATATTGCAGAAAGTATTTCATTCTATATTTAACAGCTCTTCTTTGAACAACAAAAAACGTAAACTTGTTGCCGAGACTTGAACTGAAGTCATGGTGGTTCCTAGTTGTTAATGATATTTTACAGTGACAGCCCTGCTCTGATTGTAATGTTAATAAAAATAGTAGCTCACTTAATGTCTGGGGTTGCACTAAAAGTTACTGATATCTGAATGTGGTACTCAGTGTCCTGTATTTCCATGGTGTGTGGATATCAGAGGTGTGTGCAAAACGTGACAGCAGGGCTGTTGCTTCAATGATACTCCTGTGAAAACAGTGAATATATTGTGCAGGACTTCCCTGGCCGGTGGAGCTGCAAGCACAGAAGAACAAACTTGCTGTGCCTTGCACAGCAGAGGTGGGCAACAAAAATACATGGCTAAGTCTTGATACTCTTTAATGAAGCTGGATTAAAAAGACCTCCAAACATCTTTATTCTTTAAAAAGTGGAAACTCCCATTTGTTTCAAAGTATGAGAGATCTGGGACGTTCTTGTTCTAATGAAGTTGTTCTGCAAAGAAAAAAATCATTTGTTTTCAGAAGATATCAGTATTTTATATGGTTAAATGTAAGTGCCTTACCTGGTTCAATCATTAACCAGGAATCCGTGTAGGTATCAGGATGGCAGGTCAGCTAAATGAACAGCTCTACCTCCCTCAGCATTTTCTAACATGTTTGACTGCAGGTTATATAGACAAAGATGTTTTCTGTAGCCTCTATGATTCCTACAACTGATGCTGTAGGCCGCACCTGGAGGGTTCATAATGAAAGGGGAATAGAAATGTCTCTGTCATTGACAACATTAATTCCCTTTGGATGATGCTACACCTTCCTTGCTTACAGGTAACTCCTGTCTGTCTTCTAAGGCTGCTCCTGAAGGAGGAATGGTTTGACTTTAAAATTCACCAGAATGTACCAAATCCTGAGTGGATTCAAAGTGCTTCACAAGGGAGGCAGATTCTTCCCAGCTACCAAGCCTTTAGCTCGCACTTGAAAATCGACCTGGATGTAAGAGTCTGGGGGAGAATGAGGGTAAGGAGAGAATCTGGGTTGTGGGTAGTGAGTATTCAGAGATGAGGTCTTGAGACAGGATTTGAAATGATGCAGCTTGCTTAAGCCTGGAAGATGGAAGGCTTTTCTGCATAGTGTGATGTGGCAGAAAGGGTGAATGGTCACTGAAGAAAGTCTGGTGCTTGAAAGGCTGATTGTAACGAGGTGCTTGTACTGTGGCAATGCCTTACTGCTGGCATTCCTAATGTGGAGGTGGTCCTGGCACCCTTGTCCTAAGGAGCTGAGCTCAGAGGCAGCACAGAGGTCTGCAGTGAGCTTTGCCAGCCTGGACATAGCTTTTGTGTTGATATTTTCTGCAGATAGTTGTGAAATGACCCTTTTTATCCATAGGCATAAAAAGGTAAATGGCTTCAGTTAAAACCAGCTTGTGTTAGGCTTGGGAAATGGGCAGTAGATCAGAAGGGGGGGGAACTAAATGCTAGATAGATCTCTATAGGATGTTTGCTCTTATTTCTGCAGTCCCCAGGCATGACATATGATTTGCTTTTCAATTCTGTTTCAATTCCAGTAGTAAACAGTAAGGTCAGAGAAGATGTGACTGGGATCTCTACACTCATCCTGACTGGTCAATGCCATTTCGAGACTTAAGCTTCTGCAGGGAAAGTTTCAGCCTTTTTATGAAGTGCGATGTATCTCATCAGTGAGCATACACCCAAACCCAGCCTTCCTCTATGCTCTATTGAGAAGAGATCAGATAGAGGAAACCCATATTCAGGGCTGAAACAGGAAAGGTTCTGCCAGCCTCACCTGCTAACCTACCTGACAGACTGAGATCTGATCCAAAGAGTGTCACTTACAACCAGTTGGCTCTGAGATTTCTGCTATTGGGAGTATTTTCTTTCTTGGGATGCACTAGATTGATACTTAGCTCTTTCAAAGTGCTCCAGGGAGTCCCTCTGTGGTGACCAGATTCCCAGAGATGTTTTATCCTCATCTTCTATGGCTGACTTCCTCCTGTGCACCTATAGAGTCTCTGAAACACCAGAGTTTCTCAATGGCAAAGGGGCGGTGACTGGGCATTACCTCTACAGGATAACGACACTGAGGGCACGGGGAATGCTGGCTAAACGACTTTTGTTCTTGAGAGTGATGGATGCGTTTTTGCAGCAAGGATGGGTTATCCAAGGGTAATACAGCCAGAGGGGTGATTACTTCAGCAGTTCCTTTTTCTTCCTAATGGTAGAGGCAGCAAAGATGAACAACTGTGAGGTGTGAGAGTAACACTCCTGTTTCATATCAGTGTTTTGAATAGGTGGAACAGCAACATTTCTCCTTAAGCAGGCTGCTAGTTTTGGAGCGGTTACGCGATTATAGAAGAATGAGGAGCTGGTGAGACTTCAAATAGGTGAACAGGAGAAGAAAGGAAAGTGCCCAAATGGCAAACATCTGTCTTTCTGTCTATCTCTGCCTGTCTGTGCTTGAAATCGTGATAGCTGAGCTCAGGGAATAGTATTTAACACAGCTGATAACAAAGTGCAAACAAGTATTCCTCACAGCTCTCCTTTTGAGACAACAATTATTGTCCCAAATCACAAATAATGGAGCTACAGCAGAGAAATAAAAATCATTTAGCAAGCTGAATCGATCTCTGAGCTGGGACGAGTGGCTTGGCTTTTCAAACTCCTTTTTGGCTCTCTAGTCACCTAGGACCGTAAAAAATAAAATTTGAAGGCATACCTGCAACAACATGCAGCTTCACTGATCGTTTCCAAAGCAATCGTGCCCCACAGCCCACGAACAAAAAACCCCAACCCCCCTCCCCCCCGAAACCCCAAAACAAAGAGAAGATTTTTTTTTTTCCCTGTAACCACCCCGGCGTTCACTTTCTCTCCCCGAGAACGTGCCCAGCTGACAGCCGAGCGCTGCGCCGTGCCCCCGCCGTTATTCACCGGAGGGGAGGCACGGCAGCGGTGCAGACCGGGGATGCCCATCAGCAGGGCTGCGGAGCGCACGGCGGTAGGAAATAAAGAAATCCACCCCGCGCCGGGCCGCCCGTGCCCGCACCTGTGCCCGCCCCGCCCCGCCGGCCGCAGCTGGACCCCCGCCCCCGCCCCGGGCCGCGCTGCTGCGCGGAGCGGCCGCGCCCCGCGGAGGGGCTGCCCCGGCGGCGGGGGGCGCCGCAGCCGCCCCGGCCTGGCTCAGGAAGTGCCGGTAGGGAAGCGGCGGAGGCGGCCGCCGGGGGCCGGGCCGGGCTGGGCTGTCAGCGCGGCGAGGGGCAGCAGCAGCGGCGGCGGGGGGGAGCGGAGCAGGTCGGAACAATAGCGGGTGGAGGGGAGGGGGCAGGCGGCGGCGGGGCTCCGCACCGGCACCCCGCCCCGGGCCGCGCCGCCCAGCGCAGCCCGGGGGCAGCGCAGCCTAGCCCCGGGGCAGCCGCCCCGCAGGCACCGTGGAAGGGATGATCCGGGCGGCGCTCGGCTGGGCTTGCTGCTAAACGCGCCTCCATCCCTCCCTCCCTCCTCTTCTCCCTCCCTCTTTCTCTCTCTCTCTCGCTCTGCTCTCCTCCTCCCTAACTCACTGGATATTACCAGCCGCCGGGCTCGCTGCCGCCTCTCCCCCAGCCATGAATCCCGCCGAAGGGGCGGCGGAGGAAGGCGCTGTCCCCGACTCCGAGGTGGATGCTTTCTTCCGAACAGGTAGGGGAGCCGCGGGGAAGGGGCCGGGGCAACGCCGGGCCCTGCCTCCGCCGCGGGATGCGGGGCTGGGGGCGGCGGCGCGGGCATCGCCGGCAGCGGAGCCGCGGGGAGGGGAGAGGAGGGAAACGGAGGGGGTCCCCGCCTGCCTTCTCGCTTTGTCCGCCGCAGCCCCTCGGCTCGTCCGTGCCCCGGTCCACCCACCCGCCCCCGGGAGGATGCTACCGCGGGGCTGCACTCCCGCCGCCGACCGCCTCGGAAGGGGACCGGCCGGGACCCCGCCCCGGGCAGGCACAAAAGCCCCGCGGGGATGCTCGGGGAGAGCCGCCGCGTTGTCGCCCCCGCGGGAGGCTGCGCTGGCTGGGCCCCGCCGGGCCCCCTCCTCGGGCGGCGGCCGCCCGGGTACCGGCCGGTGTTTGGAACGGGAGCCGGCCGCCTGCCCTGCCCGCCCCCGCTCCGCCCGGGCGAAGAGCCGGGCGCTACCCGTGCCGCCCTCGGGTGGGCAGCGCGGGCAGAGGCGCCCCGAGCAGCGCTGGTCCGCAGCCCCGCGGCCGGCCGGGGATGTGACCTGGCGGGGACGGGCTCTCAAACTATCTCGGGGCTGGGTGAGAGCCGAGTGTTTCGCTCTCCCGTATCAGAGGATGCTGAAGTAGAGCAGAAGTGTAGCTGGGCTACAGCAGAGCATGGTGTGGGGCCTTCGCTAATGATGCGGTGGTTAATTAAATTCTCTGGGCAGTGGGTACGTGCTGGGGTCTCCACTGCACCACCCCTTAGCGAGATGGTGTTTGTATGGGAGCTCTCAGCTCTGAAAGAGGGCTTTGCACAGGACCAGCATCTCAAGTGAAACAACTTGTGGTCACCACCGCCCCCGCCCCCCCCCCCCCCCCCCCCCGGCAGAAATCTTAAGAAAGTATTATAGGCTTCTTGGTAGTTGTTTAATTAAAAATTGTAAAGGATTAAATACTTGTTTCATAAGGGGATTGACCCTTTTAGGCTGGGACTAACACTTATTGCCACAGCTGTTTGTCAAGACTCTGCTTTTCAGCTGTTTTTCTCCATCTACCTGCTCATTAGCTACACACAGTCCTTTGAGCTCCAGTTACAAAAAAACAATTATGTAATCACCAAAACTTTAAAGAAGTAAAATCTGAAGGCCTGCAGCAGCTCCCTGCTATGGTAGACTGCACCCCATTTATGTGAAAACCCTTTGATCTAGAGGATAACTATAATAAGGTCTGGCTGTGTGTATCTTGTGATCCACAAGCCATTAAGCCATAGGATATTTACTTGCTGATAGCCTACCTGGTTACAAGCTAATTTCCTAAGTCTCAACAATGGCAAGTTTGTCTAAAAAAAAATAAAAAAAATAACCCATTAATGTTCCTTTTAAAATGAACCTGTTAATTAAGGTTCCCCCCACCTTTTCTCTCTTCCCTCCTTCACCCAAAGCTGAATCATTTCTCTGTGACACTGCCTTCTCACCATAAGCACGTTAACAGAATTGAATTTGGAGAGAGTCAAGTCTGTCAAGCTTATATGACAAACTATTCCTAAATGAGGAAAAAGCATAGGGAGCCACATGACTAGATGTTTGTCCCAATCTGCCACCTCCACCTGAAATTTCACCTGTGGATCCTTGAATGCACTTGCCGCCTGCCTTATACAGTTAACCTGGAGATTTCACTTCACACTTTGCTTCTTGAGGAAACAAAATCACAGGAATCTGGGCTGGGAAGATGTGCCTAGGCCATATCCTTGCACTGAAGCACAGGCCATCTATCATGGTTGGCTCATCCAGCTTAAGCTTCATCTAAGGAGATGGCAAAATTCTTCTGTCTGTGCTGTTATGTAGCATTTTGTGTTCAAAAAGATGACATGAAACAAAACCCTCTTAGTAATTAATTTGGATTGTCAGCTGTTGCAATGGCCAGGCAACATCACTGAGAAATAGGGGGAAAGCACGAGAGCAGGCATGACTCCTGTGAAATCCCTCTGTTGGTTTCCTGCGTTGTTTGTGCACCGTTCACTTGCGGGGTTTGTGTGCTGCTGTTGTGCCTGTCTGAAGTTGGTTTTAATGGATGACAGAGAGAACAGCTGATGTGGGGCTTAGGAGAACTGTAGACAACTGTAGACAGCACACAACAGACTCTCCCACTCCTCTTTTTGGCTGTCAGCGGCAATCTTGCAGACTGTGAGATAGGGTCTGATTTGCAATAGCTGCAGAGATCTGCGTTAACTTAGCATCCTTTTCCCCTTGATATTAGCTTTTTTTCTTTTATGCCTTCTGTCCTGACTTATCTTCTGGATTTGTAAAGCATAACCATTGTGGCTTACATGCCTTGTATGTTCATATAAAATAAAAAATGAACTTGTGTGGTTTAAAGATTAGCTGCTCCAATAGCACAAGGGTACACTAAACTGCCTAAACTCTTCACAAATTCATGGCTGCTACAAGGAAAAGCATGAACTCGTTATTCTTAGTGAAAAAAAAAAAAAAATGGAGACCAAACGATTAATATCTCACTCGGAGGCTTTTAGCAACCAGCCGGGCTTTGCGCTGAGCCGGGAGGATCGATAGGCTGCTGCTCCCTGGTACCAGCAGAGGAGGCTGGTGCTGGGGATGGCGCCGCGCACGGAGTGGCTCCCCCGGCAGCATCCAGTCACTCGGAGGTGCGATGACAGCTGAGATAGCAGCCCTGAGCTGTACCTGGAAAGTAAAGCTGAAGGAATTAACAGGAGGTAATAAAGGAGGGTCTCTTCAGGTGCTTACACTGCTGAGAACTAGGAATGGCTTTTGAGAAAAGGGTGGATTTAACACCTGTGTGGTTGGTGCTGGCAGTCAGTGAGACCTCCCTGGAGACAGGGAGGGTAGGGACTGTTCTAATTTTCACTATCAGATATACACAGAGGGTAATTCAGTCGTCTTACAGAGAATCACTCCCATGTAATTGGGATAAAAATTAACAGGCAGAGGGACTGCAAGGGCAGAAATGACTATTGCAGTCTCTAGCTCTGATTTCTGGGATAACACCAGCTGCTGAATTGAGGCAGTAATTTCTGTGTGATGTCTATTGCTTCTGTTTGAGCTTATGTTTGAGTAAGAAACCAAATCTATGCCTAGGTATGTCTTATTAAGTTTCTTATGTCTATTTTGGTGACAGATGAAATATGAGCAAGTTCTCTGGAACTCTCAGTAGTCTATATTAAATGTGTACCAAGACTTTCATATTGCATGGAACTGAATCCAAATACTTGTTGTTTCAAACATAAAGTAAATCACCTTGTAAAGCGTACAAATGACAGATATCCCTTGGATACAGATATGGGGAAAGCTTAACGTTCGTGCCTAAGCTGCAGGAATTTCTGCGGTGTGTTTTGGAAGCAGAGGTGAAACATATAAGGAAATCCTTTACCAAATTTTTAAATATTTATGGAGGTCAGTGACAGAACAACTTAGCAAACTACCAATTACTGGCACAGGTAATCATCAATATTTCTTATCCACTAGCAGGTACGTTTTATTTTCTAATTTGTTTTTCTGGCACTTAAGAGTATCATTGATTATGTCTGATACGAAGATGCTGACTTCGTCATCGATACTTCCTGTGAGTGTGTTGAAAATTGATATTGTTCCATCTCCTTTGACTGTAATGAATTATTCTGTTTGCTTCTCGCTTTCCACCAGCCAGCTATACTTCCAGTGTTGTTCATTTGTGCACAAGTGACTGGCAGCTCTGCTACTAAATAACTTTAAAATGATTGGCAGTGGCCAGGCTGTTTGATCAATAGATGTGCTTGAAATGATGTCTGCAGAGAAGTGCTCCTCGAGGTTGATGGAATCAAATGTCTCCTCGTAAAGCAGATAAATTGATTCAATCGAGTTGTCACTGGAGGTGAGGTGTTCGTGTGGCATTTGGCTTCCTCAGCTTAAGGCTTTATAAGGCCCGGTCTGGTAATGTGCACTGATAAAGGAGGCTCTGTTGTAGAAAAGACTGTCAGGTTGTGCCTACCACTTGGAAAGCTCCAGTGTTCTCCAAGGTGATGCTGTTAATTAAAATCTGGCCTGCTTTCTGGAGGTTTTGACCTCTGACCCCATTAGGAATATGAGTTTTGTTCCTTTCTTTCCATATTGTCTAATGTAGGTGTGTTTTCATGTGATTGATGTGGGGGAGGAGGAAGGTTATCTCACTACATGTGGGGACTCAGATCCTCCCAAGCCTCTGTCGCCAGTACCTGGTGACACAAGGTACCCCCAGTGCATGGGGAACACCTGTGGCTCTGCCCTGCTGTTGTCCCGTCTCCTCCTCCTCCAGACTGAGGGAACTCTACTAGTCCAAGAATTAGCATGTAGACATGGCAAAGGATGTGTATGTGAACCAAGAGGTCTTGCTGGGAATGTCTGTCCTTTTTCTCCTCTCACTCTGCAGATGCTGCTCAGAAATAGGGCAGAACCTGCTGATTTGGGGGGGTCTTGTAACAAAAGGGAAGGATCTCTTTTTGTCTGATCCTGGAAGGGAGCAATTTAAATTGGTGATTTATGTTCAGAAAAGCATTTCTTTCCCATACTACTTCCTTCCTCCTCACTCAGAAGTACATGCAGGGCAACAGGGGTGGCATCTGATGGTCATTTACAATGTGTTTCTTCTGGATGAGATTGCATTGTATTATAGGCCAGTAAGAAGATATTTATTCTATTTGATATTAATTAAATTAGTGCTGAATGGAATTACTTCAAGAGGAAGAGGCCTTTCACACCAGCTTCTGAGCTGGTGTGTACTGAGGTTCACAGTCCTTGATTTCCAGGACAGGATGCAATAGGGAACATAAGCTTATGGCACAGGCAATGTAATAAGGCTCGATACGGCACCTGCAGAAGTTATTGGGGGGGAATATATAGTGGGCAACCTGTTGCCTACACTGTGTTTTGGGGTTGAAACTCTGAAAGAAGAAAAGTGCTATTCCAAAGTCATCAAAGAGGAGCCCTGTACAACCCTCCTAGTGGGTGTGTAGAAGATTTTTGCATGTGGCCTTAGGTGGCCAGGCGTGTCTTGGGATGATGAGCTGCATGGATACAAGTGAGCATCCAACTTGGCCAGGCAAATACAACTACTGCTGTTTGCCACCACCTGCCTCTCATAGTGTATTTTATCAAGTCCCATAATAATAACCTGCTGGGGAAACATGAGGGTTTAAAAATGGGAGCAACTTTGGTGGGTTTGGTGGTTGTTTTTTTTTTGGTTTAACTTCCAAGCACACCCTCGTGTTAAGAGCCCACTGGGAAGTCCTCCGACTGGACAGGTGCTTTGGGCCTCTTGAAGGTTGGGGATGAAGTATTCTGTTGTTTCAGCTGCTGTGACCTTACGGTCCCTCGGAAGGTTGATTATGGATGTATAGCAGCTTTATTGCTCCGTGGTGACGTGTACCATACAGTACCCAGCGGTATTTTAAGTACTTCATAGTTATATCAAAGAAAATACTTACGGAGTATTAGGCCTTATAAACCCATAGCGCTGTGCATTTTATGGCTGGAACTTAAAGTAAATCATGGAAGAACTTAGAAGTATTTTTGCTTTTGTTTGGCTTGGACTGGTGTCCTGCTTTTAATATTTCTTTGGATAAAGAACTCCCGTTTTACAGCCTTGCGTGGCACACGCACCCTGTGTTTAACTGAAGGGACTCTGCCACTTTTTTTTGCTAGCGAATCTGGCAAGAATAACAGCAAATATTACAATATATGTGTTGCAAAAGAAAGCTGGATATGAAAAGAAGTCAAATGTGATTGTCTGAATGGAGAACCCTAAAGTGTGGAGGGCTATAAAAGAAAGAAGTCATAATATTTTGAATTATTTTTTTTCCACTCAATTCTGGGACAGATTGTGTTACTGTTGCTCAGATCCAGAGGACTTCAGAGGAATTGTTTGGGAGTTTTCATGGATGTAACTGAAAACAGAACTCAGCCCAGGCACTGCCATAGCAGTTGTAAATCTAGGTTCGAGTCAGTCACCTGTGCAGTATGTGGACTGCAGTGTGTTGAAATAGGATTTAGAGCATTTTGTGCTAAGAATGGAGTAATGTTTCAGCAAAATATTTAACTTTTCATGTTGTATTTCAGATTTGGTTCAGAATAAGCCCAGTATTAGAATCCAGGGCAAAGACTTTCCTCTATTGTAAGCCATTGTGAAAGTTGTTACGTATGTGATTACTGTGGAACAACATTAGTTTCAGTTGTTTTTAATTTATTTTATTTTGAACTGTTCAGCGAAGTTTCAAAGTGGTATATTAAAATTATGTATGTTCAATGCTGGAGTGTGAAATACCAGGTAAAACATTTATTGATTGTTTCCTAATCTAGGTTTAGGAGAATATTCTGTTTCTACTTTTAAATATAAATATTCAATTTTTTTGCTCATTTTCATTAACTAGTGCCTAGAATAAATTGTGGTTTATTTGGGTTCTTTCTCCCTTATCAACATGTGTGGCTTCGTTACTAAAATCTAGGAGTGTTTTCTGTTTCTTCCAAATTGCACAATATAATGACTGAGAACATGTAGGTACATAGGCCTAATTTGTTGCACTCCCACTTCAAGGCAACAAATTGCCTTTAAAACTAAAAATGAAATTCCTTTTTTTGCAACCTTAATTATATGAACCAGCATTTCAGTTTCACTGATGGAACAAAACTACCGTAATTAGTCAGATTGTAGTTTTTAGTGTAAGGTCACATCACGCTTTGCTGAGAATAATAAGAGGAAATGATGTTCAATTTAACATCTTGGTGACTGGCAGACCAGCTGCTCTGGTCATTTCTGTTGCTGAAGTGGCCTTGGGAAAAAGGGTGAGTGCATGTTTTTTGTGAAAGAAATTAAATTAACCTTGTCACATAATTGGTACCAATGTAGACTTAGTGGTGTTTTCAGGTTTTTTTAAACAACCTTTTTTTTTTTTTTTTTTTTTGGGTCTGTGTGTGTGGAGTAAGCTGTGCTGAAGTGGCAGAAGACATGCCTTACCTTTAAAATAAAAGTTGTTACAAGGACAGGTCTGACTCTAAGATGTTGCTCTCTTCTGAGGATTGTGAGCCTTTCTTTGCAAGGTGAGCGCTTGGTGAAACAGTGAAGGCAGTAGATCAGGCATGCTGCGGTGCACCTGGGATATGAAGACCGGTAGTTGGCCCAGGTTGGTTTGTTACCTGAAATCAGAAAAGATATATATATATATATATATATATATAGTGAAGAAAGCTTTGTAAAGGTTCCCCGGTAATATTGGCACTGCTGGCGTGGTTCCTGACTCCTGGAGTGTACCCCGGCACTCCCGCTGTTTTAATGGCAACTGGCAGCCTACATTGGGAGCAGCATCGTCAGCTGGGAACAATAGTGTCTGATTCTTGTTTGTCAGCCAGGACAATAGCCCTGCTGATGGGCTGCAGTGGAGGAGAGTGGGCTTCCTTTGTATGGCGGTGCAGGCATGGCAGATGGCTAATTGGACATGATAAACCACGGGGGCGATGGGGGAGAAAAAGGAGATCTGCACGGATTATCGGCTTGTATACCCCATGTTAGGGGGAAAAAAGAAGTATTTTAAAGATGTTATCAACTTTAGTTCTTTGCCATGAATATGTCATTCAATAACGAAGAAAGGGGACACTCTAACTAAAGTTTTTCCTTAGCTGATGTGAAGTCCACTTTATTAGCTGGGAGCAAATCATATTACTGTATGGCAAGGTAGGCAAGCGCATGGCCCCCAGAGACCCTGGCATGGCACTTAAGAAAATTAGCAGTGCATATTTTTCACCAGTCTCGTAAGTGAATGTCAAACTGTTGTGCCAAACAGCATCCAAGCTGAAAACAAAGAGCTTCGCAGCAGTGCTTTTCAGGAGCGGAAAGTTATGCTCTACTACAGTTTGTCTTGATACGAATAGACGTCCATCAGCGTTGGAGTACTGAAAAGCTAAGCTGATTAACGAAGACAGAATTTCTTTAAATGTATTTTATTAGACTTAATAGCTATGAAGCTAAAAACCTGAAGCCCTTGCGCAAACAAACTTTAGCTTATTTAAAATAGCTTAGTGAAAAACGGATTGAAAGCCTCAAGGTTAGGACCACAAAGATGATCAGAGGGGTGGAATATGTCTCCTGTGAAGAAAGGATGAGAGAGCTGGGGTTGTTCAGCCTGGAGAAGAAAAGGCTCTGGAGAGACCTTATTGTGGCCTTTCAATTCTTGAAGGGGGTTTATAAGAAAGATGGGGGCAGAGTTTTTAGTAGGGCCTGTTGTGATATGTCCAGGGGTTACGGTTTTAAACTGAAAAAAGGTAGATTCAGACTAGGGATAAAGAAGAATTTTTTTATGATGAGGGTGGTGAAACGCTGGCACAGGCTGCCCAGGGAGGTGGTAGATGCCACTTGCCTGGAAACATTGAAGGTCAGGCTGGATGGGGCTCTGAGCAGCCTGATCTGGCTAAAGATGTCCCTGCTCACTGCTGGGGGTTGGACAAGATGGCCTTTAAAGGTCCCTTCCAACCCAAACCATTCCATGATTCTACGATATGTGTCAATCCCAGGTAGTTTTCAGTATGAGATGTGTAGGCTTAGCTGGTGGCTTTTGTGGCTCTGGGCTGTCAGCCCAAGGCTCTGCCCAAAGCCCAGTAGCAGCAGGCAGAAGTCAGATGCATTTTAGTTCCTTTTTTGCTCGCCCTAGTTAAACAGCAAGACAATGCACACCACAACATTGGGAGTAATTCCACATTATTTGTTAATCTTCCCTCTGTCCGCAGAGGAGGTATAAGTAAGGCTGAAAGGGGGTCATGTGCATCGGTGGCTGCAGCACTGACCTGCAGTCATTGTTGGCTTTAATTCCCTGTTTCGTAAAATGGTATCAAGTGGCTAGAATACTTTGCTATTTTAGTGTCTTTCATAATAATAATATTATGGCATATAACAGATACATTTAAATTGTAGTAAAAATAAATCTGCAAGAGGTTAAAAATAATAGCTAGCAAGAAATACACAGGACTCTGTGGAAGCAGATTTACTTTCTGTGGAAATGTCTGGATTGTGTTTCTCTTCCACTGTTTACTACTGTCTTTTCCCATGGGACAAGTTTAGTGGAAACTCCAGATGAAAAGTTTCAGCAGGTTGCCTTTGCTTTCAGCAGGCCCTTCAAGTGCTGTACCTGTCAGTCTGTGTAGCTTCTGAAGCTATAGGTGCAGGAGACCATTCAAAGGCTGCGAGTGGATGCAATAAAACTTCCAATAGGGCTAGCCTCCTATAGGACCTACGATATTCTCATGATGTTACGATGGTTATCTACCAGAGTTTGCTATTTGTATTATTGCCTTAGTCACTGATTAGTTCCTTCTGAAGCAGATGCTGCCCGAACACTGAACAAAAAGATGATTCCTGCCATCAAGTGTTTGTGATAAAAGCTGTCAAGTGGATTGTGAATTCATTTAGCCAAAGACTTGTCTTTCGCTTTGCTTTTAAACACATCAGAAGGACAAGCCAGAGGAGTTATCGAATCTAGCACTGGATGTTGAGCAGAGAGTGGCTGAGAATAAGGTGCAAGCAGAAAAATAGGGAAGAAATGAGAAAACTGTAGGGAAACCTGAAAAAACATGGAAGAATTCAACAAAGTTATCTAGTAGAATGCTTCAGAGCTGGAGGGCATTCGCCTGAGAAAGGGCTGGCAGCTTGCATGGCTGCATACTTCATGGAGGGGAAGCGGGTGATGTCAGTGTGAGGAAGGTCAGAAGCCAAAGGAAATCACAGAAATGAGGCAATAAGAAATTTGATTGGAGTTGTAGGTTTTAGGATGGAAAGCCAAAGATAGGTTTTCTGACACATTAGAGAAAAAAATTGGCAGACTTTGGCTGCATATGTAGTGAAAGGAGGGAACAGGTGAAGCCTGTGCGTGTACCATCCTCAGAAAGCAGCCATACGAGGTAGTGCAAAGCACAGGAAAAACAACAAGGTTTTCGCTTCCAGGAGATGCCCCTCACCATCGAAGACCATTATTATCACACTGCAGTCTTTTAATAGTGACTGCACCAAATGCCTGTCTCACTTTGATGCTGCAGAGAGAAGGCATTTCCCTATGAAGTGAAGATACAGAGCCAAAATCATTGGGTGTTCCACTTCATGTTTAATGCCTCTTGTTCACAGAAACATGTCATGAAGAGCCAGCCTCCTTGGACCTGACTGCCACTGTGTTCGCAGCAATTTAACTTTCCTGCTCCACTTTTCTACGCTGAGGCAGAGAGTTCAGGAGTGATGCTAATAGAGTCAGTCTGAAGCATTCAGATAAATCTGGTTGGAAGGAGCAAGTCAGGCCTACTGGGTAAATAGTAATGATCTTGTGAGCTTCGAGGACTTAGATCTACGGTGTGCCAATCTCCTGTTAACAGCTTGCTCCTATTCAACTGAGTCCTGCTAGAAAGTTAGCTGAGGTGTTAAATAGATCAGCCATCTATTACAGATTCCTATTAGTCTGTAATCTCTCTGCTGCTTCAGGTTGTTTATCAAATTCCTAATGAGATGGTCTTGAACTATTTGAGGCCAGGAGAAAATTGTTAACACTGGCATGGTTTAAAACACTTCTGTTGCTAAAACTGAACAGAGGGAAAATCCTGTTGGTTGGATGAGTTCAGATCAATTAAAACTGGTCTGTGTGGTAATGGGAGTTTGTAAAAATGACACTTCCCAGCATGTCAGCCTTATCATGGGGAAAGATTTTTTTTTTTTTTTTTTTTTTAAAGCTGCTTGTCCTCATCATTGAATTGTACAGTATATCTGGCAGCTTGGACCTAGTTGTTGTGATTGGGATTGATTTCAGTGCCTGTTCCAGCTTCAGCTCTATTGTGGTGTTTGTGTGTGGGAGCCTTACAGTCCTCATGTGCAACAGAACCTACCAGCCGTTGGTTTTGAACTTACTTGGGTAGTCAAAGGACAGGTTTCTACAGCATCCACCTCAAGTCAATCAGGACTTGAGACATGCAGAATGAACAATAGTTGTTTTGCTTGGCTCAGCCATCCTCAGCTCCCCTTGGTGTACAGTAGTAATGGAGAGAACAGTAATTAGAAAGAATACACAGAATCAGCACAGCATTTCAGAACACTTAAATAGTCACAGTCTGTGTGGAATAGAGAAGTCTCATCAAACCGATCTACAAAAAGGGGATAGTCAGGCACAAAGCTGTTGTAAGTGGTTTTCTTGAGGTTACATGGATTTTGTGCACGTGTTCTTGAAAAACCCACATCCTGGCAGTGTAGCAAACCCTGACAAAGCGCTGCATGGCTTTACCTTCTGCTGGCAGGGCATGGGCTAGGAAAAGCGCACCAACCCCCTTTTACTGTAGGATTGTTGAAAGTCATGGCTGAAGTGACAAGTGAAACCAGAGAGATGTGCAAACACTTGGCTCTTCTTAAACCACTTTGATATGGGTACCTATATATGGATGCAGGTGACCTACTTCAGACAGGTTGTACATCTTGGCCTTAGTCCCAGAAATGGGATTAACATACCTTGCCTATGTCCACACCAACCAGTCAAACGGTCTTAAGATTTTTATTACACTGACCCTATTTTTAAATATACGTAGGTCAGAGCCACATCTGGTATAAAAAAATGGCCCAATGCCAGCGACAGCAGAGGAGCTACAGTAATTTACACAGGCGGAAATTTTGGCCTGTGTTCAGCTGACAAACTTGTGTGGGGATGGGGGCCAAAGAGGACTGGTAGCAGAGTAAGGATATTTCTAATTTAATGTGCTAAGACATCCAGATGATTTTGCTCATCGTTGTAGTACCTGAATGCTGACAAAATGAGGCACTTGGGTCCATTCCGGTCACTATTTAGTAGGGTCCCCTGTGCCTTTTTTGTAACAAGCGTTCTGCTGTGAAAGTTACATCTATTAAATGCTAAATGTAAGAGAGATTTAATGACATGCTATTAAAAAGTTCCACCTACCTAAAAATGCTTTCCTTTCCAGCCCAGGTTTGCTAATACATTCCATATTTCACAGAGATCTCTTCATGAAGAGAATGTTGTCAGGAGCTATTTACAGCTCTGATCCTGCTTTTGTTGTCTTTTACGAGTGCCAGATTCCCTTTCACTGGAGAGCCAACCACTCTGCCACAAAGTTTATGCTATGGATGACTCCCATGAGTGTGTTAGTTACTCGGGGCATGGGAAGGTACCTCCTGACTGATTTCATACAGCAGAATTTAACGGAGCTATAACAATAGTATATGGTTTCCTTTTCTTGGGCTCATTTTTCCTCATACTTTTTCCACTTGGAATGTAGCTAGCAAATGTAAAATCTGTGTGTCACTATTCCAAATGGGGCTGTTTGCTTAACATGGCATTGTCCATGGTAGAATAAATACCCATGGCCTTCTGAAGAGTACTGAATTGATTGCACATACCACCTGTATTTGCCAGTAACTTTCCTCATGTAACATGTGAATGAGAGAACTGCAGAGAGTTGTAATTAAGTGCTACTCTGAAAAGTAATTTTCACCCTGATGAGAAATAGAAAGTCACATTGCATCTTCCTATGAGAATATATAGACAAAGGAAAGTTTCCTCTTTGGAAGCTGTCTTTGTATTTCTTTTGTTCAGAGACAGAAGATGTGGGACATACAGCACAGGCAGTGGTCACCAGTCTGTGGACTGTGGAGACTGGTGTGGGAACT
This sequence comes from Leptosomus discolor, assembly GCF_034619465.1. Taxonomy (NCBI): domain Eukaryota; kingdom Metazoa; phylum Chordata; class Aves; order Leptosomiformes; family Leptosomidae; genus Leptosomus; species Leptosomus discolor. Next base: position 12,021,692 of record NC_141395.1, on the reverse strand, counting down.
CACTCCCTGTAAATGCCACTGCCCCTCCATTGCTCCCCAGTCCAGAGCATAGCCCTCACTTTTTGCTGGCTGCCTCTCCCCAGCAAATGCTTCCTTTGACTCATGTATACCTGGAAGATTCAAGAAGGAGCAAACCTGCTCCCTGGTTCTGTTATGTAGATGTCCCTGGTCCAAATGGGCCTCCATCTTGTTGAGCTGAACAAGAGTGTGATATGGGGGGAGTCTGCCACTCCTTTTTCTCTTGTCCTCCTGGTGTGTGCAGTAATTTCTGTTTGCACACAAAGTAGCTGAATGTCAAATAGACAAGACAAAAACTTTATACAGGTTGAAATGAAAAATCTTGAAACTAATAGGATGGCATGAAGGGTAGACTTAGGGTGCCTAAATAGCAGGCATGCAAAGTGCACAGGCAAATAAAGCAGGACCAAGCTGCTTCTGTAAAAAAATTTTTTTTTCATCTAACACGCAGCTATGTTGACAGCTGTTAATGACTTCTGAAGGGATCTGCTCTCCTGTCTCCCTTTTTGCTCTTCCAATCTATGTATGTATTTTCCCCAAGAGCTGTTCCAGGAAATGAGTTAAAACATCCCTAGTCATTACTTTTCCTTTTGGTGCGCAGACACCCTGCAAACGGTGGCTCAGGCAGCAGCCTGAAGCACTTAGGTTTCAGAGGAAACTAACTGTAGCAATCTATTTTTAAAAGGTTATTTTGATGAATTGGATTTTTTGACCTGGTTTGAACTGGTCTTGGGCACCCACGTGTTGTGCTGCTGCAGCCTGAAACCACAGGAGCACCACTGTTTGCTGTTTTGGCATTCCAATCCTATTGGCTTTCTGTATTGGACAGCAACAAATTGTTCTCTCCATCCTCAATCCTGCTTGTCCTGTGGTAGGGGAGAGCTGCAGATCTTTTGCTGGGGAAAGCAAAACTCTGCTTGTCATATTGCAGTTTCTTGGCTGTCCTGTTTTCCTTCAAGGTGTGGGAGTCTGGAGTTGTGCCTCTCATCTTTTATGAAACACTATTAAGTTCTTTCATTTTGACTATCTGTAAAAAATAATACTCCATGACCAAAGAGTTTATGCAGAAGTTTACATAAGTTTCATCCTTAACTTTGCTATAGAGTTACGGATATAGGTACTGTGTAAGACCTTAAAACACCAGACTTAAACACCAGCACCTCTCAGCTACAGTAAATGGAACATGAGCAGCCTTGATCCAGAAAGCCACGGGCTGTTGTAGCATCAGTCCCTGATGCCTTGTCTGGACACATCCTTGCACAACTCCTCTTAATATCAGTGGGACTTTGGCGGGCACCAGCCTGGGCTTGTACCTCCTGATAGGAGGCATTCTGCATGTGGGAGTGAATATAAATCTTGTATTCAGACTCTTGAAACTGTCTCAATATTTCTATTGTGTAATTCTACACAACATCTCTGTTGTGCTGAAGTAACTTGAGTTTATTCTCAATCCAGAAACAAATGGAAAAGCTGCAATGGATTGCTTTGAATTAGGTATTGATGCTCAGGAAACCTGTCTGGTTCAGTGTCACACTTTTACATATGGGTAAGTGAATATATGTGTTAGTTTGGAAGTTTAGGACTTGTCATGGAGGTGTTCATCATACTGTAGTCCTGCTGGGACTCTGCTGATAAACAGCATTTTTAGATAGAAAGCCTCCATGGATGAGTAGGTGCTGATTGCTCTGTTGTTGGCACTCATCCATTTAAGGCCCTAAGAGGCACTTAGATATTAAAACTGTACTTTTTTTTGAAGTTAAGACTTGAGGTTCACAGTTTTGAAGTTGTTGGTGCAACTAAGGAACCCCCTGAGCAATTTCTGGAAAGGAAGGCTGCATTCTTAATATCCTGGCCAGATTCCTCTTGGGATAGCTATATTCTTCTCTTGTTTTCTATTTTTCTACTCTATACTTTGCAATGCTGGTGTGCATGAATCGTTGCTGAATTTGACTGTATGAATTGCTGCATTTTGGTGTTGAGAGGTAATTTGTATCTGCGACTCTTCCATAGGGCTTCAGGGTGAAGATCCTGTTACTCTTAGCACCTTTACTGTCTTTGCATAACCTCTCTCACTTTAGGCAAGGTAAAACAAACACAGCCTCTGGCAGCTCCGTGTCAGGAACAGCACACGCAGACACCACGTCCAGGCACCCCATCCTTCCCGGCTGCTACTGAAGCTGTCCGGGAACACACGGGCTTCCCCTGTGTCACACCTCAGCCCATGTGCCTGAAGGAAACCTCCTCGTATCTTCAGCTCTTCCTGTCCAGCTGCACATGGGTCCAGCACGTCACTGCTCATTGTTTAAGATTGCAAAGGGCGTTGTGGTCCTGGAGCACGAGAGGGACTGTAAAATGTGAAATCATGTTGTTGTTAAAGAAGCTTATAAGCTGTTAAATACTGCGTGTTGGTCAGGCAGAGCTTTTCTATTTCCACTGCTTGGCAAGAGGCTTGTGAGTGTACACCTGCTGTATGCAAAGAAGGGGAAAGGCAGGCTCCGGTTGTCCCCAGTGTCCCAAATCAGTGGGTGCTTTTTGTCGTGCCGGCTGGAGCTGAGTGTCTAATATCTCAGCCCTCTTCTGCTTTTTGATATGTAGTGTTCATATAGGGTTAAATTAGGGTACAGCAGCTGAATTGCAAGCTTTTCTGACAGAAGCTCTTGAGCTTCTGCATCCCTAACTTTCCTGAGGCTCCCTTAGGGTAAAGCCTGGCATGCTTTATCTGACAGACAGCTCAACTGATATTTCTAATGGCTTACTCTGCTGGTGTTGGTGCCTCTAGGTCCAGCCAGAATCTTTCCTACTAAAGTTGTAGGTATCCCCAAGTTATATGTACAAGTGGAAATATTGCAATAGAAATGCCTTGGCAGCAAGGCTGTGACACAGGAATGAGTGTTGCATCCCCATAAGAAGAAACTGTGCCTTTTTGGGTGGGAACAATAATTTGGATACAGAAATCTTACGTGCTAGAACAGCATCTTTTACCAGGCTTTTAATTTTATGCATCTCATCTTTTCTGGTCTGTGTTAGACCAGAAAGTTCCTCAATTATTCTTGTTCATCTTAAATATCGGTTATCTTCTTGCTGTGAAAACTGATGCATTGCAGAAGAAGGATTTTTTTTTTTTTTTTGCATTGTTGTAATCCTAAAAGAGAAGATTGGTGGTGTGAAAAGCAAAGCCCTTGGTCTTGTTGTTCTGTATTCCTCTTGTCATTATTAAAGCTATTCATGTTAGACCGTGAGCAGCCCACATCATCACTGGCTTTCCCTGCTGCTGGAGCCTGCAGTGAGACTGTGATCCTGCGTTTGCCATCACAGTGTCTTCCCATATAGTGTGATTTTACCAATCTAATATTGTGCTTTCTCTGCAGGAACAGCAGCAACAACAAGATAGGCTGCAAATAGCAACGTTAGCAGCAGCAAGCAAGTATCCCATTGTCTGACAGTGGTGGACAAACAGCAAGCTAATTATCACTTTGTAGTACCAAGGTTGTAGATAAGTTTAGTGGATAATGTAAAATTCTGGAGATGAAGGTCCTACTTCTGCTGTGGCCTACTGGATGACATTAAGCAATTAGCATTGCTCCGTGCCTCAGTTTCCCTCTGAGAATTGGGTAGTTGGCTGTGAATGAAAAGCCCTATAAAATAATAACACGTAAAGCAGTGCATATAACGGTTATTAACACAGAACGCTGTCATCATCTCCACTTTATAAATGTGAGGAACTGAGGCAGAAAATGGCGTGCCAAAAGCTATTGATGTAGTTGGGGCGAGAGTCCTCATTAGACCTCTGGAGCTGGCGGCTGCCTGGCCAGCCTGCAGGCTTCATGCTGCTTATCACCCTCCTGCCCCTGCCTTTGAGTACTGCAGCGCTGGTTAAATGCAGAAGACTTTGGTGTGGGGAACAGATTTGGGTTCATTCCTTTTACTGTTCCTGCTGAGTGAATTGGAAAAGTAATAAACAAAATGGTTTTTATCTAGGAAAAAGGTTTTAGAGCCCTCTATTTTTAACACGCAGCTGTTAATAGTACGAAGTATATGGGACAGCATTGTCCTAATTAGGTTTCTGTTGAAATTAACAGCCCTTGAGTTCAATAGGAACAAATTTAGGCCAACACAGTGTCTTTGAAAAATTCACAGGACTTTTTGAATATGAGCTGAAGCTTCAACATCATGGAACCTCCTCTGAGCAGAGCTTTACTCTTTATTTAAAATGTTCTCCCTCTTTAAAAGCCAACTTCTTAGTGTAATTTGAATCCATCTTATTTTAGTGTATATATTTAGTATCCAGCTGATTTTTTTCCCTCTAAAGTTCTTGGATAGCAAGTCCATTAAGAAATATCAGTGTTGCCAAACCAGTTTAAGACATTTGGAACTTCAATTACCTGCTGAACTCTTAAAAAGTAATTTGGTAATGAAAGCAGTGAATGCATTCTGCAGTGTTTAAGGATTGCTTACAGAGATAAAATGGTTTTGGCTGGATGTCAGATAAATACTTCTATGCTGAAGCATATGAACAAACAGTTTTTCTTCTTTTTTTGAATGAATCTGAAGAGTTTAATCCTTCAGAATGTCGCCAAATTCTGGATTACTAGATCCTTTGTTCTTAAATGAAGGCAATCATTTAGTATTTTGCACCTAAGGAACATCTTTCATCTCTGAATCTCGATGTATTTTGCAAAGCCAAATATGTTCAGCCTAACGAAACTTCTGTGAAACAAGAAAACGTCATTTCCCATTTTACAGCTGTGTTAGCCAGCAGGAGGACATGATCTGGCTCTCAGGTCAGGCTGGTAGCAGAGATTGCTGGAAGATGATATGGGATGGCAAGCCTAGGTAAGAAACTTGAGGAACAGATTCTTGGAGTCTTGCGATTTTTGACACCGACTCAAATGCGATCCTGAACAGGGGCCTGATGCCTCTTGGAGGTGAACAAAAGAAGGATGCAAAACTGTTTCCCTCCCACTCTGATTTGCAGATTATATTTGCATGGGTCCCTCGGCGAGCTCTGCCCATGCCTCGGAAACCAAGCAAGGGCTCTGGTGTGCGAGACAGCAGTCAGGGTAGCAGGAGAGAAAGAGCTGAATTGCCTTGCTACCATGCAGGTAACAGATGGCGTTTTGCTTATGGGAGAGAAGCTTCTCAGCAACTCCAGGATGCTTCCATTTTAAAATTCATCTTTCTGGAGTTGGGTTGGCTGAAACAAATACACACTTAGCTCCAGTTTGAGAGGTGATTGAAGCCATGGCCTGTACTGTGAGATGCCTGTCTCTGTGTGGGGCTATGTAGTGTTAACAAGCCAATCCTAGTTACCCTAAAATGAAGGATTTAGTTGAAAAATGGAGATCATTAGTACCAGTTTTCTTATTTTATTATGATAATGGAATCCGAAGCTGAGTGGTGTTTCCCATGAATCATACCCTAAGTTTTTACACTCCATCCACAACACCGAATGCAACTTCATATGCCATTTGTTTTCCTGAACGGTATCTACAGCTGTGGCCAGATGTGCCGCTTGGCTTGCGGCTGAGCTGGGTTCAAAGGCTCTGAACATGAGCCAGGCTCAAAGTGGCTGGGCACTGTCCCTACTGCTACGGGGTCGGTATCTGCAGGCGTAGCTGCACGTGCAGCCCTTCTCTAACCCAAATCAGTCAAAATGATCTGGGTTAAAGAAAACCCTCCATGCTTTTAAATAGTAAGCCAACCTGGATCATTTTGACACAACCGGGTTAGGGAGCGACTGCGTACAGATATAGCGACAGATTGGAGGGGGTGGTAACCCAGCTCTGCCGCAGCCGAGCTGCGATTTGGACCACAGGCTGAGTAACGCGAATTGGGGGTGAGTTCAGTAAGCTGCCCTGACTTTTGTCCTATACGATAGCCTTGTTTTATAGGAAATAATCTAAGGGCTAGAAATGCAGCTGATGTTTCCCAGTTGGGTCTTTGATTATCAGTTTGCAGTTTGATGCCATCTATAGTAGACGCACATTCCTGCCCAAGGGCCTGGTAGTGGCTGGGTTTTTCCCCCTAACAGGCAATTCAGAGCAACTTCAAGGTTCTTCTAAACTGCACTTGCTTTTGTGGGCTGTAAGAAAGTGGTTACCCAGGCAATATTTTCTGGGGAACAGCAGTGATTTTCAGATGTTTATGCACATGCCTGACACATATGTAGTCTTGACACGAGAGATGCTCTGTGGGTTTTCACAGCCTTCTGAACATGCTGACAAGGGGCAGATACAGCAAGGCTTTCTGCAAATACTGAATGGAAACATTCAAGATTTTAGCTCACAGAGGATAGTATAAAAATCCCCGTAACATTGTCTTGGGCAATTTTATAAGTGTGTATGTTTGACGCTAGACTTGACAGTGATTTCATTGATTTCTGCTGTGCTGAGACTCAATTACTCTGGTTTAACATCAGTGCGCATGAGAGCAGATTTAGGCCCGCTGAAAGGATGGATAGTTTTTCTTTCCCCTCGGGGAACCTGTTGGCAGTGGTTATGCAGGTCATGTCCACAAGCTGTGACCTGTCTGCACAACAAGCCAGCGCTCTGTGTCACTTGCCAGCAGACACTTCCAAGGTGCTCTCAGTTATAACAGAGCAGCTTCTCACCTTCTCGCTCTGTCACCTCTCCCCAGGAGATACGATCCTCTTGTTCCCATAGCACATGCACTGGACGCTGTGATCCAGCTCCTCACTAGGGCAACATGTTCTTGCTGACATGGGACCTCTTTCAGTTTTTGGTGGAGGCAACAGTAGGGGAATCCTATTTTGGTGTGCAGGCTCATTCAGGAGAGTTGAGTACCTGTATAAATAAGTGGAGGAAGCCCCACTGCAGTGAGGTGTGTGGTGGGAGGTGGTGAGGAGGGATGCCCAGGCCATTGGATGGGGTGCCCCTAAATGCCGGGGCCCATCTCGTTGCCTTCAATAGTCCCATCTGGTGCATGTTGCAGGTGTGTTGATGATAGCATGTGACGACTTCATGTCTTCTAGCCCTGAAGCTGATGACATCCGAAGAGAAAGGACTTTTCCTTGTCGGTGTTTATTTCCAAATGCATTCACAGTGCTACTCAGTGCCTCCTCTGTCTGTCTAAGGTGAAGGCTTGACCTCTCCTTCTTTCAATTTTCTTGACATTTACTTGTAACGAACAGACCTAGATGTTGCAATATGTTTTTCTGGGTCATCGAATGCATTATATGCTTGTCTTTCATAGAAGAAATACAATATCTTTCATCTAAGCTCATCAGCTTGTTTTTGTTGGTTTTAATTTTGTTGTAGTTGTTTAAACAGTTATTTTTTCAATAGGCATCATTCATATGGGGAGAAATAAATTGAATCATACTGAAGCACACTCCCTTGTACTGAGTTTGCATGGCAAGGTTTTGGTAGCGTGGGGGTTACAGAGAAGCTGCTAGAAGTTTCCCTTGTGTCTGACACACCCAGTGCCAGCCGACTCTAAGATGGAGCCGCTGCTGGCCAAGGCCGAGCCCATCAGCGAGATGGTAACGCGTGTAAGAAAGGGAAAAGGTTATTGTGCAGCAGGAATTGCAGTGAGAGAAGAGTGAGAACATGTGAGAGAAACAACTCTGCAGATACCAAGGTCAGTGAAGAAGGAGGGGCAGGAGATGCTCCAGGCGCCAGAGCAGCGATTCCCCTGCAGCCTGTGGTGAAGACCATGGTGAGGCACGTGTCCCCCTGCAGCCCATGGGCGGTGGAGCAGATGACTGCCTACACCCAGTGGAGGGCCTCCACGCTGGAGCAGGTGGATACCTGAAGGAAGCTGTGACCCCGTGGGAAGCCTGCACCGGAGCAGGCTCCTGGCAGGACCTGTGGACCCATGGAGAGAGAGAAGCCCACGCTGGAGCAGGTTTGCTGCTGGTGACCCCATGGGGGGACCCACGCTGGAGCAGTTGGTTCCTGAAGGACTGCACCTCATGAAGGAGACACACGCTGGAGCAGTTAATGAAGAACTGTAGCCCGTGGGAAGGACTCACGCTGGAGAAGTCATGGAGGACTGTCTGCCGTGAGAGGGACCCTACATTGGAGCAGGAGAAGCGTATGAGCAGTCCTTCCCCTGAGGAGGAAGGAGCGGCAGAAACAAGTGTGATGAACTGGCCACAGCCCCCATTCCCTGTCCCCCTCTTCTGCTCGGGGGGAGGAGGGAGGGAAATTTGGAATAAAGTTAAGCCCGGGAAAGAAGGGAGGGGTGGGGGAATGGTGTTTTAAGATTTGGTTTTATTTCTCATTACTTCTCTCTGAGTTGATTGGTAATAAATTACTGTGTGTTGTTTTTTTTTTTTTTTTCCCCAAAGTTGAGTCCGTTTTGCCCATGACGGTAAATGCTGAGTGATCTCCCTGTCCTTATCTCGACCCACTAGCCTGTTATATTTTTCTCTCCCCTGTCCAGTTGAGGATGAGGAGTGATAGAATGGCTTTGGTGGGCACCTGACATCCAAGCCGGGTCAAACCCACCACGCTTGTGCACACACTCGTACAGGGCTGTAGCACAAGGCAAAGCTGTGAGTTGACCCCAAAGGGCTGGCTCTGCTGCTGTGCAATCTGAGGGGTTGTTTACACCTGTGGGGCTGAGCAGTCCCAGAGCAGAGTCTGGCCTCAGGTGGTTGCATTTGGCAAATCTACAATTTCTGCTGTGTTGTGAGCATGTGGTCCCAGTCCAGGTCCTCCTGCTTGCTGTATTACATGCAGAGACAAATCTATACACAGCCTACAGCCTGTCTTCAGCATTTTGGAAACCTCTGTGTATGAATGGTTTATCTGCATTTCTGGAAGCGAGCTTGGTTGACACAAAAACACAGGAGAAGCTGCATCCCAGATGCTTTTGCTCTGATTTGGTTGTGTTTACTGGGAGTACCTGGCAATTGTAGCACTGTTTGGTCTCCTTCAAATCACGGCAGCCTGGTCTTGTAGAAGGTGTTCCTGCCCATGGCAGGGGGGTTGAAAATAGATGATCTTTCAGGCCCCTTCCAACCCCAACCATCCTATGATTCTGTATACCTGCCCAGAGGCCAGGACTCTGTTAGTTTATGGCTTCAGCTGGAATTGTCTACCTTCAACCTTAAACACTACTTTTCTGCAACAGCTGTCTTTTATTTGTAGAATTTCAGTCCAATTTCATGGTATTCAAGCTGTTTCACTTAGATTTCTCATGCTTTTTCCACACCATCTCTACATCCCACTAGTGCCATGGTCTCTACATCATCTAATCCTGAAAATTTTGTTGGGAACAATAAAAATGTCCATGTTTATTGATTGTTTCAGGAGAAACCTCTTCAGCTTTCAGTTGAAAAAAGAAAACCAGATAATTTGTCATGTTTGGACAAAAACACTAATAACTTAAAAATGTTGTTTGAAAACTTTCCAGAAAATTAGAATAGAAATTATTAGTTCATGAGTGGATTACATTTTCCAACGGAAATATTAAGGTTTTTTGGAGAACAAGGGGCTCTTTCCTTTGATTATTTTTCTTTTTTTTTTTTTTTTTCTGCGTCAAAGCCATATTTCATAGTAAGGGGAAAGTTTTGCTGACAACCCTTGTTCAGCCCTGCTTTTCCAACTAGTTGGTTAAGCATCTCCTAAAAAACCATTCTGCTTGCATCACCAGTAAATTACTGTGCTTTAACATCTACGTTCAAAATGAGGCTGGTAATATATTAAAAAGCAAGCAAGCCTGCGACCTGCATGTGCCAGAGTTAATGGAGCTGTTGGCTCTGTTCATGCCATAGTGATTGATGGGCACTCTGATGGAGTGGCCTCTTCCCTCTCTCTGTGTCTTGTCTGCATGTTAATGCCTCCACTCGTTGAATAATGATGCACTTTAATACAGATTTGTCTTATTTTTGTTTCTGAGTGCTGGCAGGGCCGGGGTTATGTCTGTGTTTCTTTTAAGCACAGAGAAATGCTTCTGGTCAGTTGGAGTAATTCAGCAGGAAGAATTTTAGCTGGAGATGACTGTGCCCCTGTGTTCTGGGAGCCCCAACCAGTGAAACCAGTTGTCATGTTGTATTTCAGTGAATCTGCAGATTTGGTACTAGGGGTAGATGGGGTCCATATCTTAGAACATACGGGATTGCATGTGTACGTGTGGATATGCTAGCATTTTGGTGTGGTTTCAGTGTGACAGAGATGTGGGTTAGAGGGTATGAGGAGCACACAATGGGCTGTTGGCAGGCTTCTTGCAGCAGTTTCCCCCGGCAGCTTGCAAGGGAGCCCTTGTGTGGAGAGCAAACAGCAGATCTATGCCCACTTTGTACTCGTGTCTGCTCCTGAGCCAACTTGTGAGGACCAGTGTGGACACAACCGCTGGAGTTGTACGTGATTCCCTTGTGGATGTGCTGACTGAGTTATACCTTACGTGATGGATGCACTTGGCTTTTACACTACATGTACAGGTATACGCAGATCATGTAAACCTTCAGAAGCAAAATTTCTCTCTGTGGACATGATTCCTCGTGGAAAGATGTTCATAATGCTTTCAAAAGAGCCTGGAGCTTTTCCTTGTCACAAAGATGCTCCAGATTGCTATTTATTCACTTCTCTGTGGGATGAGGGCAGGTAGTCTCCCTCCCTGATGCAGGTGCCTCCAGTTTATCATACTTGATATTACTGTCTCTAGTACAGTTATTTATGGTAGGGCCAGCTCAGCATGTTATTAAATTTACAAGACCTTGGTTACATCACTAGTAAGAATAAATATTTTAAAATAAAAGGGCAATTTAGAGTTCCTGGGTTAGGTGTAGCAATTTAAGCAGCAAAGGCAACTGATACTCTGACTAACATGTACAAAGACAGTGTGGGAGGAAGGGAGCTTCAGGGACCTATGCCACCAGTGAATATGGGATAGTTGCAAAGACTGCAGAAATAACTCAAGATATTTGGATCAACGACTGCCTGGATGCTTATGATGTGTGAGGAGGGTATATGAGAAGTGGAAGGAAAAGCAAGATTCTCACTAACAAAACATAGTTAGTTTCCTGCATCTTTTTATACTTTTTTTTTTTTATTTTTTTTATTTTATTTTGTGAGTCTGGTGGGTTAAAGAGGTCCTGGGGCTGCTGTCTGTGTAGGATGCTTGGAAATCAGTGGACCTAAGGATAAGTAATTCTTTCAAGATGGCAATTCATCATCCCCAAACCCCCCACCCCCCTGCCCGCCTTTACTTACTTCAAAGATGAGGCTTGAAATAAAAGAAAATCCCCTGCTCCCATTGACAAATAGTGCAGAATATGGCATGAATATACAGGGGGAGGTGGTGAGGTGGGGTGGGTGGTGGGGAGCAGCAGTTTACCATATAGCTGCAGTCAAATTTCTGACTATTTGGAAGTCATAAAGGTTCCAGAAGGACCACAGAGGCTGCAGTTTGCATCTTGCTCTCCTGCACTATTTATTCACCAAACTGTGCAAAGTGCTGTTAGCCACCAAGGCAGTTTGGTGTTTATCTCCCTTGCTTGCTTTGTTTCGCTAAGAGGTATGGAGCTTTCCTCCCTTCATCAAGCTACTCTGGAGAGGTTTAGTATTGTGATGATGCCAGTGCATGGTACAGCTGTCATATTCCTGCTACTCGAGCAGAAATTTATGGCAAGGAAAGACAGATACATGTGGTGTTGGGTTATGAGACTGACAGATTTGCTGTCATGTCTCATAGCAGTTTAGGTGAGATAAAGCTGGTTTTTTATTTATTTTATTTTGTCATGGAGTACAAAACTTGAGCAGACATAAGGGATGTTTAACAAGTTAATAGAGCCTAGTTTTCTATTGGTGTGAATTTGGAGTTTCCACATTGATTACAGATGATTAAAAAAAAATTAAAGCTCACCTAAGTGATTCAGAGGAAGGAGACGAGGTACAAGGCAGTGACAAGCACAACCTCCAGCATGCTGGCGGTGGCATCCCAACCCTCACTTGGGACAACATGAGTGGTGCTCATCTGCAATGGGGTTATCACAACTTTATTGAAACTGTTTTCATGTGTGAATTGTTGTCTTCTTTCCAGAAGATGTCAAAATCCTGCCTAGGGTGATGTCTCGGAGCAGTCTGATCCTGCTGCAGGAGGCCGCCAGAGCCCAGTCCCCCTGAGAGTTTGTTACATGAGGCTGATCACACAGAAAGATGAGCTATGCCATGTTAAAATGAAGAGATTAGGGAAAAACCTGGAAATTGGGTTTTAAGCCAAGATTTTTAATAGTTGCTACCAATATCTTAAATTTTCTGGGTCCTGCTGGTAGTTCCTAAAAAGGTGTTTAGAAACCAGGACTGTAGCATCTTTCGTGGTGGTTTTTGGTCAGTATTTACATTCTGAGGCCATCTATGTGACTATTTGTGTCAGAAGCTCTTACCTTAAGCAAACTGAGTAGTGAAATAAAGGTGAGAGTTTCCTCCTCCGCTGTACACAGTGGGTCTGTATGCCCATAATCTGTCCACTGAATGTGATTTAGGATGTCTAAGAGGAAAAGGATATTTTCCTGTATATGTGAGCGAATTTTTGTCTCTGAAGTAAAATGTGAAGAGTTAAAAGGAAAAAATTATTCATTATGTAATTTCCTCTCCCACTTACTGTATTTCCTTTGAAAAATGTAATCCATATGACATTTGGATGTTACAGTGAATTTGATTTAAAAATCTTACAGGTGATTCAAAATACTTATTACTTTCCTTAGTGGAAAATCAGTTTCTAGAGACTTCTTGGCAAACGTCTTTTTTTTTTTTTTTCCTTTTCTTTTTTTCCCCTACATCATGGTCACACTTTCTTGTCTAATTTATTGTCCAGCTCTTTAGAAAAATAAATGAATCTAGGAAAGCTGTGTTTATTTGCTCTGTGCCTGGTTTGGGTATCATTCAGCCTTGCTCCTATTTGCATAGTTCCAGCTTTTTAACTTGTCTTCACATCCTCTTTGTTTCTATGGGGTGGACTGTGTTATGCTCCTCAGTTCTTCTTCATGTGTTTAGTATTCACACAGCAGGGCTGGTCTGGGTAGTGCAGTGTAAAACCACGGGCAATTACTAGCCTTGCCCTGGGAGGGTGAACAGAAACATTGAAGACAAATACTGGATGTTGTGTTCTGGAGAAGCAGCAGTCTGGAGTAGCAGAACAGTAATATCTATATTTGCATGGCTCACAGAAGATGTGGAATATAAATCTTATTTATTCTAGGAGTTTTAGTTTTACATTTAAAAAAAAATAATAATTCAGATTTACTTTTTTTTTTTGGCTTGTCACACTGGCCTGACAAGAGCCATAGAGAGAACAGTGAACTGGGTTGTGCCTTAGAGCATCAGAAAATGTGCTCCATCCTTCAGGCCAGGATGATTCCTTTGGGATTGCTTAGAAGAGCTGCCAATAGTTATAGACCCATCTACTCTGGACATGACTTACATGTGCACGTTGCAGTGCCTTGGCATTAGTGCAGGTTTGGCATTTATCACATTGCCAGGGTGGCAGCCTGTATTGCTACGAGCTGTCTTTTGTAATAATTAACTTAATTCTGTAGGACTTCTGCCAAACTTTTTTTTTCCACTTTGTCTTACATACCTCTCTGTATCCCAACATCAAAGCTGCTTTGTGTATGAATCTTAAATAATAGTGCTTTTCTGACACAGATACTTAGCTCTCTGAAAGGGAGACTGCTCTATGTTGGTCCAAAAGGAAAAAAATATAACCTCCATGATTGCTTTGAAAATCTTGACATTCAGTGCCATTTTTCAGTGAATGGATTTCTTAGATGCCTTTACCCATAAACAAACCAGAAATTGAATGTCAGCAATATTTGCTTCTTTTTATTATTTGTATATTTTTGTTACTTCAGGAAGAAATTCCAATCTTGGGAAAAAAGCCTGAGATGTTTTTTCCTGCTCACCTCTGAAAATGTCAAGCTCTGTTGTTTAAAACCTGATATTAAAATGTGTTGAGTATCTTCTTGTGCCTTTGGTTGTGAATCAGCATCAATTCATATTGTGCCTGGGTAAGGCATTTTGTTCTTAGCTTTCTGAAGGTTAATTTCTGCTTTACCTGGAGTATTCCCTTAGCTATCGTAGCACTTTATGATTATCTAGCCTTTTTCCTTTAGACCAACAGGAATTGTTGACATCTGAAAACCTTTAAGTAAAATATCAAACCTCATTGCTTCATTCACTAGGCTGCTGAAGTGTATGTATGCTGGCAAATTCGTTATATTGCTGTGAGCCTTTAGTAACTAGTATACTATGTATCACCAGTTCATTAAACAAAACCACAAACAAGCAAACAAAAACCCCAAACCAGCCCTACTGAGTACCTAAACTAACCCAGTTGTTATAAGCACCAAATACTGCAATTTGTAAGCAATAAAGGTCTCTTTTCCATCACTGTGAAAATGGGTTTTGATACCAGAGCCTCATGGATGCTTAGGCTAAGAGATTCAGATCGCAGCCTCTAATATTAGACATATAAGTACATTCTGGGCTTGTACATGAGTTGAGACTGCGTTTTGGAAAAGAGCAATAACCTAGTTCTCTCTAGCTTTTGCAAATGAAGTCACTTGTTCAGGAATGTGAAATAGGTATAAAATGTTAAGTAACCAAGATGTTGGCTGTGGCTTTCAGAATGTATAAGATGCAGAATAACCTACACTGGTGGTTAGCTGGAGCACCCCTATGCCCACCATGGGGGTAGGGCTTGTGAAGAGCGGCCTGTGGTGGTGTGCCGAGTGTTCATGCAGCGCAAACGATGAGGTAGTTTTCTCTGCTCTAAACAAGCTGTGAGACAAATACTTCTGGTCTGATTCATTAATAATGGCATGTTTAAGCTTCCACACCAAATAAGGCTGTGAGAGCAACAAAAGGTCAATTTTCTGTGACTTTTGCGATCCATGGTTGCTGTTATTGCTTAGTTTGGTGATCAGGTGCTGTGATAGAGCAATTCTCTTAGTGTCTCAGATATGCAGCCTAGAGACTAGTGCAGAGAAAATTTAAGAAGGAAAAATATGTTTTCTCTAAATAGTGAAATTAGGAGCTTAGAATGACAAATGCAGCTCTGGCAAGTATTAAACGGTGGGTCTTAGATCCTTTTCTGCCCCAGTTTGCTCTTCATGGGGTGAATTAATAACCAGCTAAAATGTCAATGTTGTAGGAGGTTAACACCCTTTAAAGAAGCCAGAAACAAGGCCTTTGTAAGTTATTAAATTGTTAGTTAGAATCTGGGTTCCTGACACCTCTAGTGTAGCTCTTTTCAGTAATCCTTCTTTCAGTGAAGTCAATGAGAGCTTTGCCACTGCCTTCAGTAAAGTTAGATCATTCTGCAGCAGAGAGGAGCAGAAAGAGCGGTGACTTACTGAGCCAGCCAGGTCTGCTGAGCCACCAAAAATTCCCTTTCCTATAGTCGCCTTTCTTTCATTGCTGTTCTAGCAGAGATTAAAAGCAGTAGTGTAGCAGTGATATTGGAGGCTTGCTCAAATTCACATCTGTCTGCTGATGCATCAGAGCTCTGTGCCCTGGTATCTGCAAGTTTTCCCCAAATTATAAAGTGTGTGCATACAGAGAGGTTTCCCTCTGTCTCTCCGCAGTGCCATCTGGGCTTTGTTTATCCGTGTGTGAAGTGGGGGATTTTATGTGGCCTCCTTGTGGGTAGCCTGATGAAAGAAGTGGCTTGTGCATCCTGCAATGGAGGCACTAGAGCTCACGATCTTGCTAGAGTTTTGGGGTTTTTTTTAATTTTATTTTATTTTCCTCTGAGTTTCCATTGCCTGTGACCGAGGGAGCATTGCCTCCTGGAGAAGCAAGGGCCTTGTTTGCAGTGGTGCAGTAGGTCAGGGTGTAGTCTGGGATGAAACCCAAGTCTCTGGACTTGGTGTCCCTTGTTGCATCCTAGTGCATGTGGACTCAGCTAACTCGCGTATGAAACGAGGTGGGTTCTGTGAGTCACAGCCCCTCAGCACTGTGCTTTCACCAGGAAAGCAGAGGCTCAGCTTGTGCCTGCAGGGTTCACCTCCGGCCAGGAGCTGCTCTCCAGACCTGGATCTTCCCAATCTTGAGGATGCGGTATAAACAGTTTGGGGGCTGTTGGGAAGGCAGCTGAAATATTTGAGCTTTTATTTGGTGTTTTGTGCTCTGGTGAGCCTAGATCTACTCTGTCTTTCCTCCAGTTCCATCCATTGCAGTTTATTCACAGCTGTACCCTACAAAATAGCCTGTGACAGTTTACATGAGCTGAAGAATTGCTTCTGTCTAATTTTGCCCTCATACCATGTCGCACAGAGCTTTTTAAACCAATTGAGGACCAAAATACAGAACGGAATGTTACAAGAGGCCGTTCTATGTGCGTGAAAACAAGGGACTGCCCGTCTGTCCCTCTCATCGTATCTGCAGTGTTGCCCATCCTCCTGAGTGCCAGGGCTGAAAAGTGTATTCTTGCTGTGCAGTGGTTTCTCTTTCTTCTGCTCTGTGCTGGACTGGGAGGCTGCAGTAGGAATTTAAAACTTAAATCACATTCCTACAAGGTGATGATATGGAAATAAGGAAAACGAACTAATTATATTTATTTAGTGGTTGTCATTTGTTGACTATGGCCTTTGTATGTTTTGTTTGGGGGTTTTCGTTTGATTTTTTTTTTTTTAACAATAAAGTCTAATTCCATTTTTCCCAAATCCTTGAATCTCCAGTCACACTTTCTATGAAGCAGAGCATGACACAAACTGGACTGCAAAGGCTATTCTTGCACAAGTTGCAAGGAAACCACACGTGGTCACACACCTGAACTTGAGATCATTTGAGATCTCACTTTGCCCCACACCATCCTGAGCTGTCAGAGTTACATTAAAGCTGATATGAGAAATTTATTTCACTAGGTTTCCTGATTTGAAAGGAGCTGTATATTTTGCTGACATGGTTTGATTTTGCTGAAATCGTGACAGAAGTTGGACCTTTCCCAGGGTCCCCAGTGCAGAGCCAGCCAGCTGTGCGAGCTGCTGTGGGGGTGGTGATGCCATCTTGGGAGGGTATGTGGTGCCAGGGCAGCCGGGCATGCAAACTGCCGTGGGGCTGAGGATCCTGGCATCATAGGATCTGTGGCTCAGGAGCAGCCTGCCAAGCCACTAGGGCCCCATTTTTCTTTTGGAAGAGAACCAGGCTTTTAAATACTAAAATCCTGCATTAGGCAACAGCCTTTCTCTTCCCAGCTCTAGTTGTTCCTGTCCCAGAAGGAAGAGGACCATCCCAAATCCTCTTCTCTGAACAGTTAACTATTCCTGTGATGTTT
Source organism: Leptosomus discolor (assembly GCF_034619465.1). Taxonomy (NCBI): domain Eukaryota; kingdom Metazoa; phylum Chordata; class Aves; order Leptosomiformes; family Leptosomidae; genus Leptosomus; species Leptosomus discolor. Next base: position 12,004,430 of record NC_141395.1, on the reverse strand, counting down.
CCCATTTAAGAATTTGTTTAATGTGCTCCTTAATCCCAACAGAAAGAGATACAGCCCAGATAACGTGAAAGAAGTCCTTTTAGTCTGAAACAAACTGTATGAAATCTTCCTTGGTTATTCCATGAACAAGTTCTGCAAAAGCTACCATGACTATTTTTTAATTTTTAGGATCTGCTGTGGTTATAAAACTGCTGCTGTCTCCCGTTTGGGAAGCTGAGAGAAATATAAACACGCACTTTATGTGTGCAGGCTTATCCGGTACAACTGAAGGATGAAGGCTTTGGGCTGGCATCATCTCCCATTACAGAACTGTTTAATACCAGTCCAACAGGAGACGTAACCACAATCAGCAGTAGGTAGAAATACAGCAACACTCACTAAAACAGGGTGAAAATTATATATTGATTAGAAGTTTTTTCATATCCAAGAATGCAACAGATGGTTGATTTATAGGCAGGGAAAGGTTATTTGCTCACATTTATTTATTTATTTCAGCCATTAAAACACACTCAGTTGCAAGACCTGGAGAATATGTGCGATAATTAATAAGCTGACAAAGAAAAGAGGTGACGTTGTGTATGTCCTCTTAGCTCCCGTCACCAGTACTGAAACACCGCTGAGCCCTGGTGAGTTAATTCATAGAACAGCTGTGAGATGTGGGGGATTATTAGCATCTCTGTTTTACAGATGGCACCGAAGCATGGAGAGGTAGATGAAATACTAGGATTTGACAGTAGTGGGAGAACAGAAATGGATTCAGTTTTCTCAGGCTTAACTACAAGACCTTCTTTTTCCCACCGCAGCCTCTTCCAACAAAAATTAGAGCCTGGCTTTGACATGGTCCAAGTTTTGCTAGAGCATTTTGTCTGATACTCTTTGAGTTAGTAGTAAGGGAGGATAGGCAAAGGCTTCCACAGAGCTCGAGCCAGAGCCTCAGAGGGATTGCTGGCCTGTTAACGGGTTGGATTACAACCAAGAAACCAGTGAGAAGCTGGTCAACCTGGCTCCCTTAAGCTTCCTCCTCCTGTTGCCCCAAGCAAGCAGAAAGCTGCTGGCTGTGTAAGGTGAAATAACCCCTCTGTCACCCATGTAGTAACCTCAGACAGGCTCTGGGAGACTAATAGTCAGAAAAGCTGTCTGCATTTGATGGAAGTGAGAACTGAAGGGAATGTATCTGCCTATTTTGGCAGCCTTACATGCGTGTTTCCAACAGAAAGATCATCTCTCATATGTAACATACTGGGTGCAGTTCATAACAGCCTGAGCCTGCTTTGCTGGATTTCAAGGAAAAAGGCAGAAACGCTACAGTAATGATAGCTACCCTTATGAGCATCTGCCAGGCGCTCAAGAAAACCAGGTTTTCAGCACAAAGTCTTCATGCTGCCCCATTAATTTAAGTGCACTGCCCAGACTCCTCCATGAGCTTACTTGCCTCTTTTTCCTCTAAAAGAAGGCAGAACTTCTTGAGACCTTCACTGATGGTAAAGTCCTTACCCTTGTGGTTTGATGGCAAGCAGAGGTGTTTATTTATTATTTATTATTTATTATTTATTTATTAAATAATATTTATTATTTATTTTTGAGGCCTCATGCAGATCTGGCTGTATTGGTCGTTCAGGTGGTATGTGACAGTCTACACCAGCAAGTGTTGAGCTCACTAAATGGATGAGATGGGACACATGAAGGTGAACAGTTCAGATAAGTGTGGAGGGAGGAGAAGTTGGGGATAACAATGGTGGATCCATGAGATGGTGTACACAGTGGTTGTCTAAATGAATGACAACTTGTAAATAATAGTAATTTAAAAATCTCATCATCTCTGGGAATGCATGGTTTGCTCCATAAGCTTATGTGACTGCTTGGCATCACTATGATAAGCTATGCTCCATGCTTGTGCCTTTTTTTTCTTTTTTTTTTTTTTTTTTAAAATAAAAACCAAACTCTTTGGATGGCGTCTGTATTTCCTGAGTGCTGGCATTAGCAACGCATGGTTCTAAGCAGTCATTGTGTATATAGGAGGCAGTGATCTGCAGAGAGCTATATGCTAGTCTTAAGAAATAGTAACTTAGCTTTTAGGGAATAACATGTAGGATGTCCCTCTAAGCTTGTCCGACTGGAGCATTCAGCACATATGAGTGAAGTTCTGAGATTCCACTTAAAGCCATTGTCTTCATCCACCCCTCAACTACGGGACCACTGGGATTCCCCTCTCTTTTCTTTCTTTGTCTTGTAGTGAGTTTCTCTGTATCATGGGCACATCTGTCCCTTCTACCGCTGACGGTTTTGGAGGGTGATTTTTAACAGCTGAAGATCACCTTCATGTCTAAAGAGCTGGTGGATTAAGAGCTTTTCAAAATCTTTTAAAAGGGCTAAAATTCTACAAGTTCTAGTTTCAAATTTCTCTTTTAGACAAACAGTGATGGATGAGATTTCTTGTTCACCATTGCACTGATGCATAATTCCAAAAACAAGGTGAGGGATGTACCCACTTTGCTATTTTCCTATGTGTATGATAAACTTAATGCCAGTTTGTCAGATCCCAGCTTCAATTTTATAATTCGGAGTTAGTCAAAGTATAGTTTGTTCAGCACCCTCATTTAGTATTTACATTTATAACTGCTGATTTAAACAGATTCAGCTTGCAAAGGGCCTCAGAAATCTTCAAAGAGTATTTACCAAAGGTCCAAGACAACCAAGTTCTAATTGTGTCCTAAATTCAGTAGGGACATTATGCTGCTGGTTTCATGCTAAAAATATTATTTGTAGTCAATGGAAGAGACACTTCCAATTTGCACATCTATCGCTTCTTACAGAGCAGTTTTCTCAGGAGATTTTTTACCTGCCCACAAATAAATAAACACAGCTTGTAAAATGGGCTGGGAAATAGAATTTCTCTAAAAATACGGGGAATGCCAAACCAGTTTGTGGGCTAAATAGCAATGCTGGGTGGTGTGGACAACTAAATGGTAGTGTATTAGATCCTCTAAAGTGACGTAAACCAAAGCTACTCTTCTGATCATAATTTTGGAGACATTGTATTGCCCAGAGTGTAAGTTTTATAGCACTTCTTTAGTGGTTGCTTTTGTCCGTGACGTAGTTTTTGGGAACCTGTAGCTAAAAGTGAGAGAGATATAAAGACTGGAAGTGAAACTCTAAACTTTCTGGTCTAATTTTAGGTAGGGGACACATTTTGGTGAATTTAGAAGACGGAGATTTCTTGCTGAGTAAACCCAGGCTCTCCACCACCACATTTTATTCTGTTACAGAACTGCTCATCTACAGTGAATCCATTTTTATCCGTTAAAGTACAGAATGTTATATTAGAACCAAATTTACTGCTCTGGGGATTAAAATGACATAACTGCAAAGCTGAAAGGAGTATTTGCCTGATGTACTTTCAACGAGTATATGTATCTAAGTAGGGAAAAACAGCTTTCTACAATCCTAGAAGTCATATCAACAGCTCAGTCACATTGAGGCATTGCTACAAGAAGTACAAAACCAATTTTGAATGCACTTCTTCATTTGCTCTGTTGGAAAGTATAAAGGTCAAGTTAACCAAAGGGTGTCATGAGATGATACAGAGAAGATATGGTAGGAGAAAATAATTGAAAGCAAGTACCCAATTACCTGTTCCCATCCATTCTGTAAATGGTAAGAGAGGGATGGAGTAATGTCATTAGTGCACAGTCATCGTAGCTATGACTCTGATCCTTCCCTACACTGTCATGTTGAAGCACAAAGGTTAAAAAGCAAAACAGAACAACAAAAAAACACCCACCAACTTTGCAGCAGTTAATGCAGGTTCATTTGTATTAAGTGTTTGGGAATTACAGTTTTTAGCAACAGAAAGTACTTACCATGCTGCCTTTTCGTTATTTTGGTGTTACAAGTGAAAATAGAGATGCTGTGTAGCCCACAAGAAGGACATGACAGAATCCACTGCCTGATTTGCAATGTAGAGCTGCTTGTCAGGTCTTGCATCCTCTGAACTGAGTAGGAAGGTCTTTGTCACATCCCAGTGAACATTGCAAAGATGTGGTGTTCACCCAGTAATGATTTAAACTAGACAGTGGATACCACCAGGAGTTACGTCGAATGTGAGAATTTTTCCTCCTTTTACTGGGAAAGATCAGCAAGCTCTTACTGACTCACTGGTGACATTTGAACACAACGAATCAGGGTGATATCTGTCCTGGGAAAAAAGCAAGGGAAGTTTCAGGGGGTGGCATGCGTCTCAGGGAGAGCAGAGCAGCATGTGAAGTGTATTGTTTGCTGGTGTCTTTGGCATACTGCGTACTTGACAGGTCCCAATAGGCGTCTTCTAAAAATTGGTCCTTTCAGTAGTTATTTTGTGTAAAGGTATAAACAAGGTTTGCTTGTAAGGATTTTACATGTGTTTCTCATAAACTCCATGTCCAGGTATCTAAGGAACCATTTACAACTTAGCAATATGTGAGAATGGAAAATATTATTTTTGTTGTAAGTATTATTGGCTGGGTGACTGAAGTTTCTCATAAAGCATCCAGTGCTTCTGAGGTGCCTGTGTCCCTGAGGAGCCTCCATGCTCAGAAATGGATGTAACTCGTGGCTCAGGACTGACTGCATCACACACTCGATAGGAATTTGAAATTTCCATAGGAACTGAAATGCTGTATGTCATTCAAGCTAGACATTTTTTGGCCTTTTGAAAATTTTCAGTGTCCACGGGCCAGGTCTGTTCCTCCTCTCATTAAGGCTAGTGGGAGCTTTGCCATGAACTTAATGAAAGTAGGAAAGAATCTATCACAATCTGTGCCTATTCAAGTGGATATTTTCTACAAGTCCAGGTCTTTGCTTTAGTTGCTCCTTTTCTCGCTGCTTGTTGTTTCATTGTTATTTGTATGTCAAGTGCGCCGAAAGACCCTGACTGAGCTTTGCTGTGCTGTGCACTGTACAAACAGGTACTTGGAGGGGAAACCTGCCCTGAAGAGCTTGTAATGTAAATAGGAAGATAAGGGAAAGCTGGTAGGCGAAGGAAGAGGGGTGTGCAGAAGGGACACAGCTTGCTTGGAGTGGCAGGCAAGGATAAGGAGTGCAACCAAGTCTCTTCAGTCCAGGTTCAGTGCTCCCAAGTGCACTGCTCTGTTCTGTGCTGGACTAATTTTGGATCTGTTCTGATGGAAATGAGGGGTTTTTCAAACTGATCTCAGCTGGAGCACTATCTGCCCTTTGTTGTCTGAGGGCAGCAGGAGAAGGGACAAACATTCCTGTCTAATGGGGAATTACAGTGCCTGTTGTCACGGGGAATAGAAGCCACTTATGCCATTTCTGTTTGGCTTATCTGCTCCTGTGACTAAGCATTTGCCTTCACAGGAAAGTTGTCCTGATGCTGAATGGTTCAACGTGCTGTGTGGTAGAGTGCCAATAAGATAAACACAAATAAATGGAAGTTTTTCCTCTTGGCTTTTCAGAAATACTGAAGATCCTTGTTAAAACAGGAAGGAAGTAAGGCCTCTGGAAACAAAGTGTGCCATTATAATTAGTCTTAGATGTTTTCAAGGTGGTTGTCATTTGGGTTTCTTTATTCATTAGTTTGTGTTGGAGAGGAGGAAATATATATTTTCATTTTGTTCATTTCATTTCATTAACTTCATCAACTATTGTGAAGTTTATTGGATTGATTCCTGTATGGAATCATACATACTTGTATGTATTTTCTCTATACATGCCCACGTCTCCTTCAGGAAAGGAGATTTCTTTTCTGTTGTTTCACAGTAGCTGGATTATTCCCTTGTCCAGTCTTCACCTGTTGGAGAAATGAATTAGCAAAGCTTAACAAGTTCTGTGCTTGCCTCAACTAATTCATCTAGTCTCTTCAGGGCAATATCCCAGCCTTTTTCTGACTATAAGGCAAACATGGTATCTGTTTAGTACAGGAGAACATGGATTTCAACTGTGAGCAATGACTATGTTGCCCACACAGGTGTATCTATATTTTAAATATATTGATACCAGACTTTGTGCCAGGATGAAAATCACTTTCTGCTTTCCAAGATTCAGAAATGGCTGAATCAACTTCCCAAGTTGATGTCGGGGGACACTTCTGTGCTAAATTTTCAGTGAAATTAATTCACTCTTGCAATAAGAAAGATTACAAACCAATCTGCTTCCTCCCTGTAGCAAAAGTCGCCAATATATACAACATGACAAGTTGGTTATTGCTGTTAGGAGCTTTCTTCTGTATGTGCTACTATTTGAGAAATGGAATGCTATGGTGTATTTAAAGGCTGTGTTGTAAAATGCATATGCACAGGGGGTAAAATTAAGGTTGCCTGGGCAACCTTAATTCTGGCATTTCCTGATTTTTGAATGCTATTTTGTGCAACCTTCTCATTGCCTCAGAGTGGTGCTTGCACTATTTATATGCACATGGTATAAACTAAAATAAATGTTTTGTAATGTTAGCGTTGGCTTTCAGCTAGTTATTTGTTCTTCGTTTCACACTGGAGTCTTGCCGTTTGGGTTTGTTTTTTGAATATTTGTAACAATTAATATTCAAAGGAAAATGTTATCGATTTTGTCCTTCCCATACTGAAGACAGCTCTTTTCAATTGAACCTGGTTGTGCAGGGGTAAATCAGGAAAGAATTTGGCTCAAGTGATTTCTATTTCCTTTGGTATTTTTCTCCCTGTTTTGCAGTGGTTCTGTATGCAACTTTTCAATGAGCAATATGTTTCTCCTACAGTTTCACTTTTCTAGAGAGATCAGGATGGAAAACATAACATTCAGGCAAAGTGATGTAATCTCCAAGGGAAAAGTTTCTTCAGCCTGCTATAAGTAGAAATTACGTCTCTTTTTAGCAGGTCTCCTGGATCAAGCTGTGTAGGGCTTCTAGAAGGGAGTGAGTGCATCCAAATGGATTTTCTCCAAAGTAAAATGTTCTCTTTTTTTGGCTATGCTTTTAATAGCAAAAGTTATTTTAACCCTCATCAATTTCTAATAAGTCAGAACAGTGAAGTTCACTGAATCATCTAAAAATGCAGCTGATAGGTAATCTTAAAAATCAAATGGAGGAAACAAGGACTGCAGCATACCCCATGATGTATACGGAACTCATGGAAGCAAAGATGAATGAAATGAGTTTTATTGGAGGTGGGAGCGGGAAGGAAGCAAGTGGGTAGAGCTAGCTCTAAATCAGATAGTTGTAAATGTTGTCTGGGTTATTTTTAATATTATGTCGCTGTTTCTTCTAAAGTTGGGGAAAGTATTTTGATTTCCTGAGGCCAAATGATTGAACAGTGAAACAAATGTTGTTCGCAGCCGTGACTGATGGTGAAATCAGACTTGCAAGATAACTAAGGGAAGAACCAGCTCAGTAATTAATTAATCTTGACTACCAAGCTCAGTAAATCTCATTGCCCTTTGGAACACGAGGGATGAGGGTGAGTAAACACCTTCCCAAAGGCGTGGAGGGGTGCAGTGCCTGGGTAGCACCTCCATCCACAAGTTCATGGCTTTCAACAGCCTTGTGTCCAACCCACTAGACATGACCTCTTTCTAAAAATGTTTGCTTGTACTGTGACTTAAAATTAACATTCCACCCCAGCATATCATATGATTTTCTAGCAGGGGTAAAGTGAATAAAGTGTTCAGGACACTCCCAGTATCAGCTGGTTTAATCTAAGTACAACTAAGGAGGGGTCCGATGTCCTTTAGACCTGCTTTCTAGGCTGGAACATGCTGTTCTTTTCTCCCATCCTGAGCTTTACAACGTACTTTGGGCCAAATTGTCTGCTGAAGTAAACAGCCAGAGTACCACTTGAGTTTATACGATCCCAGACAGGTCTTCCTCCCCGTGGAGGCTCGGGGAGGGTGGGGAGTATTGTATCGTAACTTCCCAAATCTGAGCACTGCAAGCACAGGGAGTTTGGAGTTAAGGAGACATTTAAAATAAATCACTATGATATTATGAGAAATGCACAATTAAGTCAATCAAATAATCTACTTTATACTAATGCTCTGCAATAATGCTAAATATGTTATTAAGGCATTTTAGTGGTTGTGGTCCTAGAATAGATGCAACTGATTATAAGGCACATTTGAGATATTTCTTCTTCTTGTGGTATCTTGTAAGGCAGACACATTTCCTGAAAGACAGAGGAATTGAATCCTTGATTTAATTTGCAAAATGAAATTCAGCCTAAGTATTGATTTGCTCAGAGTACTGTCATAGTAAGATCATGCAATGACTTGCAGCATTTTGTGCCAGCTTCTGTTTCCATCAAGATCACTGGGAACTTTGTCACCGACTTCCTTGGGAGCAGCTCTAGGCTGTTCATGTGTACTTGTAGTACTAGTGCTCCCACTTACCAGGGCCTGAGGACAAACTGGTCTTGGAGGTGACGGTTCATCGCTCAGAAAGCCAGCGGGGAGAGATGTGGATTTTTTGATGTGAGGTTTTCGATCCTTTCCTGGAGCAGTTGTAGCCTCGATACCATGTGGTTGTCACTGCTGAGTTCCTGTATCCATCACAGCTCTTCTGGCCAAAGGCCGTTGTACAGATGTACCTCTACCAGCACAGCTGCGGTCATCCTGCCCTGGAAAGGACTAGAATAAATCTGACAAGCAATTTTACCTTTTTGTACTTATAAATGCTGCATCCCCAGCCCCATCAGCACAGTTGCCCTGGTTTAATTGCACTGACGTGAAACTCTTGCACTGTGAGCTGGAGAGAAGACTTTGGCACATCCCTGATGGACAGCATGCAGGCAAAAATATGTGGGCGTTTTGACACCTCTGTCCTGCTTTTAGCCTTCACTTTCCTATTTCCTTTTCTTTAGACCATGACATCCCCAGTGATTAAAATACAGTTCTTTGTAAAGAAATTACATAAACTGGTCTTGCTCCGGAGATCTGCTCACTGCACACAGTGGAAGTCAGGTCGTGGAGTTTGTTACTCTGCTCAACAGGCCCACCACAACTCTCACCAAAAATCCCGAAAATTTTCCCAGTTTATACACTATCAGAACTACTGTTAACTGCATTTATCTTGCAAAGCCACCTGCATAGACTCTTTGTCTTCAAATTTACAAACTTATTGTCTTCAAATTATGCTCCCAGTGATACGTGTACAACCCCAAAGAAGGAAATAGGGTTGGCCAGATGACACAGGAGACATAATTCATGAGTAATGGACTTTCACAGCACTGGACCTGAAAGGGTTTGTATTATTATTGATGATGCATGATCCAGAAAAAACATGAAACTTGACTTCCAACTCAAGGTGAAGTTTGCAGCGGTGTTGGTTTACTTTTAATCTCAGCATCTTGCTGTAGTGATTCTTAATAGCTGTACAAGCCATGTAGACCCGTTGTACAGTCACAGTGCTGGGCTGAATGACACTGCACAGGAAGACGGCAACACTGAACAAAAGGAAGGCTCTTCCTAAAGACACAACGGTCCTCTAATGATGAAAACAAAACTCCCCACCACCACCCCACCCCGGGAAAATATGTGATGGAATCTGAAAGTCAGGAATTCTTTCCCTCTCCTAATTCACAACTTTCAGATCAATATCAGGGTATGTCGTTGTTTGGAAAATTAATAGCTTCAAGCTGAGTTTTGTCACAACATCCACAAGTTCTCCTTTATAGCCCAGCAAAAGCACAGACAGTGCTGGTTAAGTTGCTCTCTTAGTCAAGTCTTCTGGTTTATTTACTTCAGCATTGTTTAGTTACTAAATGTAATTTCAGAGCCTAAATTTTCACTGTTGACACTTGGGTTTGCTCTGTTACCATTCATTTGAAGCCAGCAATGCTACGTTGTCATAAGAATGAAGTAAAAGAGAAATCTCTTACTTCAATCTAAAGAGTTATCGGGATCTGACAGTTATGAGGAGAAAGGGCCAATATTTTCAATGCAGCATCCTAAAAAACTTAGACATTTAAATCCATATATGGACATGTCGTTAACACATGCCTGCTTTCAGACACACTGAATCTCTGCAGCCCTTGTTGACATAAATGGAAATCGAGATGTTTGTTTCTTATGCTCGTGTGAGACTTTGGATCTGCTTCACACATGTGCATGCCCAGCACTGGAGCATCCAGGACTTTGAGCCAGATGCTGAGCTCCCAGCTCTCTGGACTGGGGGGGCTTGCTACTCTCTCTTGCTTTTTGATAGACTTCCTGTGCCAGACCTCAAAATTTGTGAGCAAATAAATCAGCTTGAAAGCACAGAAGACTGTAACAAGGCTTTCTTCAAATCTCATCAGTGCTTTTCCTTATCATCTAGTTTCTAGCTCCCAGGCCATAAGATTGGGGCCAAAGTAGGCTATTGCTGAACAAGATGAGATGTACCCTTTTCTGAAATGAGCTGCTTCTGTTGGCTCTTGAGTGCTCTCAGCCTCGGGAGCAGCAGACAAGGACCATTATTCAGACGTGGCTTGGCACGGAGATGCAGTCACTAAGCTTCCAGGCTGGCTACAAGTTGGTTCAGTTGAGCAATTTTATACAAGGCCAATGCAATTATTCTTTTTTTCTTTTTTTTCCTTTTCTTTTTTCTTTTTTTTTTTTTTTTCCTTGTAAGAGAAGAAAAAATTCAGATTCTTTGAGCTTGATTGGAAGGAAAATGATCCTTTACTACTGGATTTCCCAAACTGCCATGTAATCCAAATAGTCTGGATTTGACCGAATTCCCATAAGAGGCTTAGTGATATCTGAGCCATTGTTTTATCTTAATTCTGTCTGATGGGTTGATTATACCTAGTGCTGCAATGCTCAGAGGCTTGTTTTGTTTGTTAGATTGTGGATACAGAAGTTCATTTGAAGATGAGGTCCTTTTCATCTCTTTTAGAAATGAACAAGTCCAGTAATTGTTCATTTAAGGAGGAACAGTTTGTGACATGTCTCACTTCATGGGCTTTTCAGGTTGCTTTTGAAATTTGCAGTTCTGATCAAGGATCTGTATTATTTTGGTGGAGCTGCATGCATAAGGCATAATGATCTTTTGGATGTTTCAGTTCTTTATTGCAAGTGCCTCTCTCAATGCGAGCCAAATTCCTCACTTCCACTGCTGTGAATTTATTGTAAAAATTACCCCGTATAACACATCCTTGCTTCCTTCTTATAATGGATGAGATTCACTGGCATAACGTTCCTTGTTTGTTCTTGGCTAGTGGTATGATTTGCTGAATGATTACCTGTAGCTGCCAGATCTGAATTATATGTCTTCTTGCACCTCGTGAGGATAAAAATATGACAAGGTATCAATCAAAATGTCGACTCTGAAGCTATTGTTAGTAAACTGAAACTGTCAAAGGGCATATTACTAAAGGCAGAAGAATAACTGTGCAGACCTTATATTGTATAGCAAAGAACTTTTTCCCAAGAATTTTACCATCAACTGTTGATGTCAGGAGAATATTCTAAACTGGCATCCTTATAGCTGCAGTCCCCAAATCATGCTCCCACTCATGTTAGATGTAAGTGACCAGAGTAAATTCACAGCATAATGACGGAGTTATTAAACAGTGAACCAGATTGTGTCCTACTTATTACCATCGTGAATGTGTTCTGATGAAGTGGATATTTTGGGAGGAGACGTGCACCCTTTTGGTCACATGGCAGGAAAGGCATGTGCCTTGTGCCTATGCTGGGCTCTCAGCATCAGCTGCACGTCCTGTCCCGATGCCAGGCCTGTTCTTGAGATGCTGGATGTGAAGGAGAGAGAGTTTTGCATCATGAGGGCTCTGGGAATCACAGGATCTTTAAATATAACATCACCTGGCCAAGACAGAGTTGATAACAGTCTGACATGTGAAACTGAAAACCAAAGAGCCTGGAGAAAGAGGCAAAATTGATTTCCCCTTCTCATGCAGGTGTCTTCCCTGATATTTCTGTGACATTTACTGTGATTAAATAGATAGAGAGGATCTGTAAACCTGTGATTTCAGTTTTTAAAAAGAAAATGATTTTAAAAAAAGGTTGTTGGGGATTTGGAAGAAAGCCTTCATGATCTCTTTAGTTATTAGTAGGGGAAGACTTGGTACTACGCCAGCTCCTAGAATTGTAGAATGGTTTGGGTTGGGAGGGACCTTAAAGACAATCTAGTGCCATGGGTAGGGACACCTTCCACTAGACCAGGTTGCTCAAAGCCCCATCCAACCTGGCCTTGAATACTGCCAGAGATGTGGCAGCCACAGCTTCTCTGGGCAGCCGGTTCCTGTGCCTCACCACCTTCACAGTAAAGAATTTCTTCCTAATATCTAGTCTAAATCTCCCCTTTTTCAGTTTAAAACTGTTACCCCTTGTCCTATCACTACACCCCCTGATAAAGAGTCCCTCCCCAAGTTTCCTGTAGGCCCTCTTTAAGTACTGGAAGGCCGCTATAAGGTCTCCCTGTTTTCCAGGCTGAACAACCCCAACTTCCTCAGCTTGTCCTCATAGGGGAGGTGCTCCAGGCCCCTGACCATCTTTGTGGCTTCCTCTGGACCCGCTTGAGCAGGTTCATGTCTTTCTTATGCTAGAGGCCCCAGAGCTGGACACAGCACTGCAGGTGATGTTTCACCAGAGCAGAGTAGAGGAGGAGAATCACCTCCCTCAATCTGCTGGCCATGGTTCTCCACTGAGGTGGATGGAGAACTGGCTGAAGGACAGAGCTCAGAGAGTTGTGCTCAGGGGTGCTGAGTCCAGCTGGAGGCCTGTGGCTAGTGGTGTTCCCTTGGGGTCAGTACTGGGTCCAGTCTTATTCAACATATTGATCAATGACCTTGATGAAGGGACAGAGTGCACCCTCAGCAAGTTTGCTGATGACACAAAACTGGGAAGAGTGGCTGATACACCAGAAGGCTGCGCTGCCATTCAGAGAGACATGGACAGGCTGGAGAGCTGGGCAGAGAGAAACCTAATGAGGTTCAGTAAGGGCAAGTGTAGCATCCTGCACTTGGGGAGGAACAACCCCTTGCACCAATACAGGTTAGGGGTCAACCTGCTAGAAAGCAGCTCTGTGGAGAAAGACCTGGGAGTTGTGGTAGACAAGTTAACTATGAGCCAGCAATGTGCTATTGAGGCCAAAAAGGACAATGGTATCCTGGGGTGCATTAAGAAGAGTGTGGCCAGCAGGTCAAGGGAGGTTCTTCTCCCGCTCTACTCTGCCCTAGTGAGGCCACTTCTGGACTACTGTGTTCAGTTCTGGGCCCCTCAGTTCAAGCAAGACAGGGAACTCCTGAAGAGAGTCCAGCAGAGGGCTACTAAGATGATGAGGGAACTGGAGCATCTCTCCTACGAGGAAAGGTTGAGAGACCTGGGGCTCTTTAGCCTGGAGAAGAGAAGACTGAGAGGGGACCTTATCAACACTTGTAAATATCTAAAGCGTGGGTGTCAAGAGGATGGGTCCAGGCTCTTTTCAGTGGTGCCCAGTGACAGGACAAGGGGCAATGGGCACAAACTGGAGCACAGGAAGTTCTGCCTCAACATGAAGAAAAAATTCTTTACTTTGAGGGTGGCAGAGCACTGGAACAGGCTGCCCAGGGAGGTTGTGGAGTCTCCTTCCCTGGAGATACTCAAAACCTGCCTGGATGCTGTCCTGTGTAACCTGCTGTAGGTGAACCTGCTTTAGCAGGTGGGTTGGACTAGATGATCTCCAGAGGTCCATACCATTCTGTGTGTAACCTGCTCTAGGTGAACCTGCTTTAGCAGGTGGGTTGGACTAGATGATCTCCAGAGGTCCCTACCATTCTGTGATTCTCTTGATGCAGCCCAGGATGCAATTGGCCTTCTGGGCTGCAAGCACAGACTGCTGGCTCATACTCAGTTTTTCATCCACCAGCACCCCCAAGTCCTTCCTTGCAGGGCTGCTCTCGATCCACTCATCACCCAGCCTGGATTTGTGCTTGCGATTGCCCTGACCCAGGTGCAGGACCTTGCACTTGGCCATGCTGAACTTCATGAGGTTGGCCTGGGCCCACCTCTCAGTCCTGTCCATGTCTCTCTGGATGGCCTCCCTTCTCTCCAGCGTGTCGACCGCACCACACAGCTTGGTGTCATCAGCAAACTTGCTGAGGGTGCACACAATCCCACTGCCCATAGCACCAACAAAGATGTTAAATAGCACCAGTCCCAGTACCGACCCCGAGGAATGCCACTTGTCTCCTCTTGGACATCGAGCCATTGACCGTAACTCTTTGAGTGTGACAATCCAGCCAATTCCTGATCCACCAAGTGGTCCATCTGTCAAATCCATGTCTCTCCAATTTAGAGACAAAGATGTTGTGCAGGACACTGACAAATGCTTTGCACAAGTCCAGGTAGATGATGTCAGTTGCTCTTCCCTTATCTGCCAATGCTGTAAACCCATCATAGAAAGCCACCAAATTTGTCAGGCATGATTTGCCCTTAGTGAAGCCATGCTGTTTGACACCAATCACCTCCTTATTTTCCATGTGCCCTAGCATTGTTTCCAGGAGGATCCGCTCCATGATCTTGCTGGGCACAGAGGTGAGACTGACTGGCCTGTAATTCCCTGGATCTTCCTTTTTTCCCTTTTGAAAAATGGGGGTTATTTTTCCCCTTTTCCAGTGTGCAGGAACTTCACTGAACTGCCATGACTTCTCAAATATGATGGACAATGACTTAGCAACTTCATCTGCCAGTTACCTCAGGACCTTCAGATGCTTCTCATCAGGTCCCATGGACTTGTGCATATTCAGGTTCCTTAGATGGTCTCAAATCTCATCTCTCCTACAGCGGTCAGTTCTTCATTCTCCTGGTCCCTGCCTTTGCTTTCTGTGACTTGGGTGGTGTGGGTGGAGCACTTGCCAGGGAAGACATGAGAGACTGGCCTCATGGCTCCTCTTTTCCTGAAGAAATAACTGTTGGCTATCTCAGCTGTAGTTTGAACTAACCAAGAAAGTACTGCACACTGGCAAACTGCTCTTTCCAGCCTCACTTCTTTCTGCCATTTGTATGAATAATGTCGTGTCATGTGTTAGTTAGTATTCTCCCCATGCATCGACTTGATCTTTCTTTTCCCCTCCCTTGATAGTTTCAGTGCTGTTGCATTCCTGGTGTTTCAGATCGATCCCATATGAGCTAATGACATCAGGCAAAGTTATAATTCTGATCATTTTATTTATTTATCATTTGGTGACCCCAAAAGCCTCGAGGGTCTAAGGTCTTTCCCAGGTCTCCTACAGGTGCCTGCTGCCTGGCATCCAGATTTGAGAATGTATTTAAGCACCTAACTTTTATTTTAGGCTCCTAGGTGCTTACTGAAATGAGTAAGAATTTAGGGTCGAGATTCATCAGAATATTTAGACTTTTATTTTCCATTTATTTCAGTAGCTAGAGTCTTTATACATAAAGACTTACTAAGTTAGGCAGTGAACATGAAGTAGACTGAGTGGATGCAGGTTACAGAGTGAGCGCTGTAGCCTCTTAAGTATTTTGATAGCAGTCCATAAGTAAACTCTTAAATTAATGAATCACATGTCAAAATGCCTTTTGAAATATGTGCTTTGCTGCATTAACTGCTGCTGCTAAGGCACATGATCCTTTCAATGTGGCTTGGCAGCAGGAGGGACAGCACACTGAGTCATGCTTATGTTGATTAGGTACCTCTAGAAGTGATAGGTCTTTCCTTGCCAAAATTATAACCTCTACACCTGGACACTAGTGCTGGTATAACTCCTACAGACACATATGGAGCTAGTTTTCCAATTGGCAACAGCAGCTTATTTTTATTTGATGGCACTTGAGTCCTAAGTGGGGAATAGACTATTATTAATAACTTACTGAAAATCTTTTGTAGCGAATTTATTGCTAATGCAAAATGTATTTTTCTTTTTTTGGAATCACTTCTCTGATTGCTTGTTGCATACTGATGGATATGGGGGCAATGGCCTATGTAGAAACTTGGATTTGTGGTAACAAATTCTTCTCTGCTGGCTTTGAAGTGATCACGTTGGAGACGTATTGGTTTCATTTTGTCATTATTATTAAGGTAAATCTAAACTGTAACTTCTACTTATTCACCAAATGTTTCTCATAGGTACTGTAACCAGTATCTAAATTTGGCAGGGAATGTGTCCTATCCAAATCCACTGCAGTGAGGTAGAGATCACATTGTCACACACAGTTGTGTTGCTGGTACTATGGTATAGATGAACAGATCACATTCTTGTCGCATTAGCAGTTGCTCATTCATGCCTGGGATAAGAGGTGTAACCCTCACCTACCAGGAGGAACTTCATGTCTTAATATACAAGGCATATAAATTGTGGAGAAGAGAGGTTGTATTTTAAAATGCTAAAAGCTGGGAAGTGACATTCCTGCTGTCTGTACCTCTCTGAAGCATTTTGTTTGAGACTAAGGGTGGCTTCAGGGCAGGATCAGGAGATTTTGGTCACCAGCTAACCTTCAAGGGGAGAAAATAACCCTTGAAGGGGAAAGTGTTTATTTACTCACTGTGCTGTACATCTGCGTGCTGCTTCTCAGCAGGTTTTTATTTAAGAGGGGAACATATGGTCTCTCTCTGCCCCTGCCTGAATCTATTCTTTTAAATTTGTGTTGCCACAATCTTGGATTTGCTGCCCCAGTTTCTGTGACACCAGAGTCAGGGCAGTGCAGCATGTTGTGCGGATAGGTACCCATGTCCCATCAGAAGTGGCTGCCCTCGGTTGGGCTTCATGAAGGCCCCATGACCCATGTTCCACGGCACAGATCCTCACTGGTTATCCTTCTCCCTTTATTTTCAGTAATGTCTCAAGGCTGTTTTATCTTCCCCTGGCTTTCTTGGAAATTTCAGCCTGAGCTGGGTAGAGCTGTGACCTGCATGCAAAACTAATGTTTCATATCGACAAGGAGGGCTGAGGTGCAAACTGAGTTAAGAAACCTTAGCAAATCTCCATTGATGCTTTTCAGTCCTAATAAGCACTTTTAATATAATCTCTCAGACTGATGAAGGAAGACACTGAGAAGGAGCTAGGATACAGTCTTACAGCTTTGAAGGGAAATAATAAGTCACTGTGCTCAATGGAGTAGGCTGATACCCAAATGCAGTCGGTTCAGTGGTTAAGAAGCGGTTTAGTTGCATACTGAATCTCTTCTGTGCTCTGAGGTGTAAAATCACCTGCTTTAGCTCTCAGGTTTCTATGCCATCAGGTGCAAAACTAGCACTAGCTAGTTTTGATGCCATTGCAGCAAGGCAGTGGTCCCCACACCAGCGGTGGGCATCTGGGGTAGCCTCTTCAAATACAGCCTCAAAATGTGCAGCCCTTTCATGCTGGCAGGAGAAAAAGGCTTGTAAGGTCCTGCTTCACTCCTGCAAACATTAAATTTAGAGGGTCTCCATGTCATTACAGATAGGTTCATTGCTTGTAGACAAAAGAGGTCATTCTGGAGACCTCCCCTTTCCACAGATGTTAGTTTTTCATTAGTATCAAAGAGACTATTTGTGCTTCTCAACCTGAACATGGGGCCAAAGTGATAACTGCTCTTACTCTTACAAAATACTTCAACCAGAAAGAGGAAATGTCTGAATTTGTATAGTCCAGCTTTGAAAAAACATTGACTTTCCCTTTATAAGAAGAAAGATTTTGTGTCGAAGGAGAAATGAAAAACATTCCTAGACCTGGGTAAGGCTCTTACATAAGCCGTCCTTTCTTTTCAGATGCCCAGCAGTAAATGATGCAAATGAAAAAGATACAGTGTGGGGAGTACTATTTCAGTGTAATCTTCCACCCCACGACTGATGCCTGAATGATTTTATTATAAGAACAACATGGTTTGGGGCACAGTGTCAGAAAGTCAGCTCTTGCTTGGAGCACTCATTTGTACACCAGTAACCCCTCTGTTGCCAATTGTCCAGTGAAATCCTGTTTCCTTATCTTTTAAAACTTTTTCTCTCTTTCTATGCTGAATTCTACCACTGAATTTCAAACACAAACCCCACTGAGAAGGGAAATGCCCTTGTGGACTGGCTTTTCTGTGACAATGCTAAACAGGCTGTAACATATGTGCATTGCTTCTGGTTAGTGTAAATCAACGTTAGGCATCAGTGTTTGTAGTGTGACTAGGTCTTACCAGATTGTGACCGAAAGGATTCGCCACTGTCAGTTGCTTCAGGAAAAGTCTGCAGGTGCTCTTTGGGAGGGTGCTGTGTTAGGGAGAAGCATGCAAGGTGGGCTGTAACAGTGTTTTGTGACACTGCAGGTGTGGGGAAGTGAAAAGGTACTGAATGAGTGACTTTGGGTTTCAGCCTTCACACAAGAAGGGCTTTTACTTCAGAGAAGTGTGTGCTGTGTTGGTACTGCAGGTACAGTTTGCCCACACCAAGGAGAAAATACAATCCTAGAGACCATGTGGAGCGATAAATGAGCATCAGTGAGATTTACCTTATGTAAACATATACTAGGCAAACTGTCATTGCTCTGTAGTATGTGCCATCCTTCAGGGGCTACGCCAAAGTCCATTTATTTTGGGAGAAGGACTTCCCATCTTGACCCATGTGTGCCAGATGTATTGAGGGATATAATTAATTTTTAGTATGTGGTCAGCCCATAATATATCTTACCTTCAGGCCAGTGCAGAAGTGCTGTGCTGAGTTACAGCCTCCCACAGGAGTGCAGAATGGGTGCAACTCATAGAAGTGGCAGCCTTCCTAGTACAACATGGGTCCTGTCCACCTGCAGCAGCTTGGGTTGCCCCATACCGCTCCCTGCTTGGGACATGGAGACACTGACCTGGATTCTCTGAGTCAATGCTTTTCATCTTATTTCAGATGTTGAGCTCTCTGGAGTGGATGTTGTCTTTGCTGTGTGTATGGTGGCCAGCTCAATTTTGTTTGAAAGCTTTAGCTGCTGCCATAACACAAGCAGTAGCGAAAAGGCAAATAGCCACTGCTGGGAGTCACGCAGACTGTGCCGCTGACCCCGAGCAGCGGGGTTGGGGGAGCTGCTCTCTCACCCTCTGTATGGATCATGCGGACTCTCAGAGAAGAGCAGCCTTCCTCACCCAACACCATAGTGCTGGCCTTTGTTTTCTGG
Organism: Leptosomus discolor; assembly: GCF_034619465.1. Classification (NCBI taxonomy): domain Eukaryota; kingdom Metazoa; phylum Chordata; class Aves; order Leptosomiformes; family Leptosomidae; genus Leptosomus; species Leptosomus discolor. The sequence continues at coordinate 11,985,405 of NC_141395.1, read as the reverse complement.
GAATCAAATAAACCCCAAGGTAGCTGGGATGAGAGAAGCAGCAGTGGGGGAGCTGCGTGAGGAGAAGCTGGAAACATTTGGCTGGTGTACAGGAAGGGGAGAGAAGGTTTACGTTGCCTTTGATAGTACATGAGGAAGGTTTCAGTGGAGCAACTACTGTAAAGTGGAGGACTTTGGGTGCTGGCGAGCTAATGGGTTAAATGATGATTCAGTGGTGGGTTTCTCATATTCAGACCTGCTCACCTAGCTGCTCTAGTTAATAAAAATTTGTTGTTTTCTCAGATGTAATTTTTAGCTAAAGTTTCCTGCAAAAACAGGCTTCCTCTCCCTTTTCACCCTCCACCTCTGTTTAGTGCCCAGCCCCAGGCAGCAATTGATTCCCAGAGCCATAGAGATGAAGCTTGCAGGACTTTTCAGCTTCTGCACTTTTGGACCTCACATTAAACCCTTTACTCTCGGCTGGCTGTGTAGCACACAGCACATTTTACAAGTCTGAGGGCATCTTGCATGACAGGGAAGTATTAAAGTGAAGGAAATAATTTTTCTGCCCAGCACGTAATTAAACTAGAAAATTCATTGTCACAGGAGGTTGTAGGGATCAAAATTATAAATGGAGTCAGTAAGGGATTAAATGAATCCATGAAAGAGAAGTCCAGCAAAAAAGCTTACAAAACAGTTTAATTAGAATTTGTTTCAGAGACAACTCTTGGACCATTGTTTGCTGAAAGAGCATCCTGGAGAAGGGTCACTCATCAGGTCTCTGGGTCTTATAACCCCTCTATGAGGTTCCCCTAGTTATATCAGTCCTTCCTGGGGTCAGGCTTAGGGCTGAACAGGTATAGTGCTTCCGCACTGATGTTCAGTATGATCGGTATGATGCTTGTTTCTTGGTGACTTAAAAAATACTTTTTTTTTTTTTTTTTCTGTATGAAGTATGATGATAAAAAGAAAAGAGTTAGTAAGACAAAAAAAAGTGAGACGTGCACATATATTCTCTTTGGTCTCAAGAGACCAGCACAGTGAGGGCTGTCTTGAAAAACAGAAGCAGCTTCTTGGGACCCATGGGCACGTGAGTCTCGTGGCTGTGGATGCTCTTTTGCTGCTCATGGCTGTTTGTGTGTCCTTTGCAAACTGAGCTTTAAAGACAGCATAGAAGCATTTTTTTCCTGCCTTAACGCTCCGTACGAGTATTGTTTGGCAAATTATTTTAAGCAGCAACACATTTGAGAAAATCTGCAAGGTTTTGTCTGAATAATCTGTAAACAAAATTAAAGGCTTAATTTGGCAAGTGAATTAGTTACTCTGAAGCTTTTGCTGGTCTCTGATTTTAGGCCAGGTAGTATAATTTTTGTGGTTGATATTGCTTATGTACCTATTTAAATGTCATCATGCCTTATCGAACTCTACATAGATCACCTGTAGTAATATGTAAGGAGTCAATGTGTTTCATTTTTTTAATCAAGCATGCGAAAATACTGATGTATAAACATCTTGCAATCTTGATTTCCTTTACAGCTTCTTTAAGCGCTTAACAACTGCAAAAACCCAACTTCAAACACTTCCTGCAACTACTTAAGGATTAATTTGAATTAAGATAATTCAAGTGTTGGCATATAGCTACGAGTCGGGCTTCAAAAACCAAAATCTTCACAAAATGAAGCAATTCAATTTTTTTTTTTTCCTAATAAAAACAAACAGCTGTGTCTCCCATATGGTATTCTCTTGTAAAATATTTACATTTGAAAGGCGCCCAGACTCCTTGCAGTAGAATACAATTTAAACAATGAGTGTAAGTGAACAAAAATCTATTGTTGTCAGCTCTGATCACAAAAGCTTTTAGCATGCACCTTCCCCCTTCCGACCCCTCTGCGCTCAGTGTTAGGCTATCGTCTTAGTGTTGGAAGATTTTCCTTGTCGAGTAACTCAGTGTTTCCCTTTCTGAAGAAACAGTAATTTTCATCAAGGCTTAACGTGATGCAAGTCAAAGGGTGTGTGTGAGAAGGATATTATGAAGGAATTGGGGGAAAAAACCCGATGAAATAAGGCAATAAACTACTAGTACATGAAGTTTGGTAACGGTTCACTCTTCTGCACTGCAGAAAAGTTGGCTGTAGGAGAGTCTCCCTGGAAGCACCATTGCTCCTTGGTTAGTGGAAGCAGTTTCCTTGGCTGTGTGGCTGCCAGAGTCTGTCTTTGTTAGCCTACTGCAAGGATAAATGTTAACTTTCCAGCTGGAATAGCTCTGTTTGCTTTCACAGTGAAAACAGAACTAACAATTCTGGTAATGTTATTAAAAAATATTTGTCATGTCAAAAAGTCTTGCTGTCTGTAATTACATTTAAACATCCCAAACTGAATAGCAACATTCAAACTCAGCTAGAGTATTTGATTAGGCTCAGTTAATAGTTTCTAATGGGTGTGCAGCTTTTATGTATGACTCGAGGGAGAGAATGGGGGAATTAATGGCAAGCTTAAGTGAAAAGCTGTGAATGACTGAAGAGCTATGAGGTCCTGAACCTCGTCCTGTCCTATGCATGGAAGGTCGGGGGGAAGGCTAGTGCCAGGCCTGTTTCATAAAGCAATGGGTCTGATTTTACCAGATTAATGCAAGATCTTAATAGAGGAGAAAACAGTTTTTATGTCTAATGAATGTGAGGATGATGGGAGTTTCTTGGGAGTTTCTTTTTTCTTGCCTTTTTTTTTTAATGTTAAAAAAGTTTCTGTTTTGTCTCAAGCCCACAGCAATCTCGTTGCTGGCTGTGTTTGCTGTTGACGTTATGCTCTGCAGAGCAACAAGGACCTCAATCTGTAGTATTTCAGCAACAAACTACGATTACAAGCTCTTTCATGGTGCAGGACACATCATCTCCTGAGTTTGCCAGATACCCACAGCAGTTTACTAAGGCCTTGTCTCTTGGGGAGATGTATCCTTAGTAACACCACCTGTGCTGCTAAAGCGATACATCACTCCCTAATGTAACCACAATTTGGATAGTTAAAGGTGCTTTTCAGAGAAAAGGCAGTTCTCTGGAACAAGGTCTACCTGCGTGGACAGAGGTGAGCACTGCAGTCATCCAGTGGTGCCCACAGCAGTATTTATAACTGTATTGGTATAAAATCACATCCCTGGGCAGCAGTCACACGAGGAGGAAAACTGGGTGCAGTCTGGTGTTGGTAATTAGAGAAATCTGTGCAGTTTTACTTTTTGTTTTATGTTACTCCTTTGTACCAAGGCCCCCTTGCTAAGCTTCCCTGCAGTCCATGAAGATATAGAAGTGTATTATGAAGGAAGCTGTTTTACCCTATGCAATGCCATTGTGACAGCCTGAAGAATTAGTTTCCAGCACAGCTTCATCCTTTCCCCTGGTTTTCCTGTTCTTCCCATTCTGAGTGAGTGCTTTCCTAATCGTAATAAAAGAGTATTTCCCTTTTGAATTATTTATAAGCTCTATCTAGTGCATGTTGCTCCTCAGGAATAAATATGAACTCCTGATAGGAAGCTAGTTTTATGCTTTTTGGCAATAAGCCACAAGATGGTCCAAAAAAGCTGCATCTTTTTATTATATGCCATGTTTCCACTTTGGGAATAGTATATATTCAGAAATAATATATTGCCAGTGCCTTGAAAATAGCCATGAGACTAAAGAATGCTTGTTTTTGTTGCTTAAAAAAGATTGTAAGGATAATGTTTACGACACATCCCATGTTTGAGATAAAGTTGTTATTGGGGTGTGAAGCAGCATGCTGGTGTACCTGCTGTTTCAAATGGAATAATTCAAAGTTCTGGGTTTACAAATGCATTTTTTCTTAACTGAAAAAGAGAATCTCAAGAAGTCAGAATACATGAGCAGATAATCTGTGTGCTAAACTGATGGTGTCTTTAAATCCGGATGATGGATTTCTGCCACAGTTACTAGAAACTAGTGACCATTTTAAAAGAAATGCAGGAAAGGCAGAGTTATTTTATACTGGAAAGGAAAGCACCTGGCATGTTTACATTTATTTGAGACCTACATCACCTGTCTGTGTTTTTGGACAGTTCTGGAGGAGATGGCAGGAAGATAATAGCAAGTTCAAGGGGTTCTGCTTACAGCAAAAAACCCCAAAGCAACGTTTTTAACCCCTTGCTGGCTGCTGCTTTTCTCTTTTGCCATGTGTTGCCCTGGAACAGCTGTTGGCAGCTCTGAGCGCACCAGGCTCAATGCACACAAAGGCTCGGCGACACGGAGGTTATGACCTAATGTTAATCGTGCTGCCATTTATTGTGTGGCTGCCATGGGACTTCCCCTGCTTTGTCTGGGGTCCTGCCTAACCTAATATTCTCTTTAAAAGGCTTCCTTGCACAAGGAAGAATTATGAAATCAAACTTTCTCTTTTATTGTAGCAGTGTGTGTTTACTCTTGATGTGCTTGCTCAGAAAAGCTATTTTTGTCACCGCTGGGGAAAAGAGAGTAGGTTCCTGTGCATCCTGTTTAATCAGAGTTTCAAATGGTTATTTTCTAGGGGACAAAAAAAAAAAAATCAGGTCAGCAGTCAAGGGATCTTTTTATGTTGATGGTGACAGTTTTTATTCTTCAGGAGTTATAATCTAGATGAGAGAGGCAAAAATACTTGGGGACAGATATCTGGCTCTGTAGAGTAAAAATGTTAAGTGTTGCTGCAAGGCTGAATGTAAGCCTTTTTCACTCGAGTGCTTTCCTATATTCAGTCATACAGTGGTGTAATTTTTCTCCATAGCTTTTTGCCTTCAAATTTGCCTGTTAGGATCAAGTGTGTAAAGTCTATGCACATCTATTTTAAAATCAGCTGTAGTTTGTGGCTTCCTACCAATCAGATGGTGAGAGACATATTTATTACATGCTTGGGGGTGTCTATTACATTCTTGCAACAATAATGTGAACAAATACAGCAGATCAGCTATGATTAATGATGATAATAATTTTAAAAAAATCAGTCCTTAGATATCTAGAAGATACCTATTTATCTTCTAACTGTCTATCTATTTATCTAGAAGATCTATCTTCTCTGCCAATCTAATTCCAAAAGGGCAGCAAAGATGGAGCATCATCCTCCAGTTCCAAAAGCACAAGGTCTTTGCTCACATTTGTCTGTGGTTAACTTATAGCTGACCTGTACTACATATCTGGGCAGTCCTTTTCGATACGGTGAAGGGCAGTAGTGCGTATACATGCTGGCCAATTCATTATCATTAGTTTTGCAAACTGGGAAATCTACAAGAGCAAAGGTTGATTAAGCACAGGATAATCAGAGCTGCAAAATTTGGTAAAATACTGTTAGGTTTTTACTGTACCCAAGGGATATCTAAGGGAAAAGCAGAGTATAGATGCTTCGTGTTAGAGACAATGGGATACAGTCCTGTCCAGAATTATTCCCAATGTTTTTATTCAAGTATGTAGTTAAAATTGCCCTTCAGTTAGATTTAATTTGAGATTCAAGTGCTAGAATGAGTAACATATATTTCAGATTGTTGATCTGTTGTCTCTAGCTGGTGCCTAAATCTGAGGTGCCTGAAGTAACTATGTGCTTGTTAAAATCTTTGTCAGGTTTTCATTCAGAAAATGATAAATGGATGGGCAGGAACAGGAAACATTTAAATCCCATGAACATAAAAGCCTCATGTGGCAGTAGAAACAGAATAGCGGCTTTTTGCCAAATGCCTGGGACAGACGCAGGGCCCTGAGCACCCCCACATACTTGTGATGCCGGCATTCAGCCACATGGTGAAATTCTAGCTCGCCAACTTTGTTTCATTACTTGGAGAATCTGTTTCAAATTTACTTATAAAAAAAACCCCCAACCTATTAAATATGGCTCATTACCAAGTTTAAAGGATATCTGTAATGAATATTTCTCAAACTTGCAGGTAATAGAGGCTACCCTTTGGAGAGTTACCTAAAATGACCTTTTCCATGTTTAAACCATTTGCTACCACCACCGCAAAATGAATTATAAGGATATTTGAAAGGAAACATCTATTGATTAAAAGACTCCTGGGATCCTTTAGCTGTTGTTCAGATTTGTCACAATGATGATGCTGTCAGGTGTCTGATGTTTCACAACTGGATGTTGCACAGGGGGACACTCATGTTTTATGTTGTCAGAGCTGTATGAAAGCCCAGCATCTTGGACAGGGAATGCTGGTGTAGCCTATTATTCAGCATCAACATATCACCTTTTGAAAAGCTGCCTACTAAAGTCAGTGGCAGATTGTTTTCAAAGCAAATTATAGAAAATACGGACCTCAAGAGGTTGTCCAGTCTATCCTCTACTTTATGATGGGGACAGTGATTCTTGTGTTATATCTGGCAGCTCCAGCAAGGAGATGGCCACAGCCCTTTCAGTGGGGTCTGTTCCAGCGCTTCACTATGCCTGTTTTCAAATGTTTTTCCTAAAACTTTATCTTATTTGCAGAAATTTAAGTGGGAATCTGCAAGTTTGAAGCTATGCTTTCACAAATTTGTCTAAAACCCCTTAGTGTTTCTTTACGTAATCCTCTGTAATGAAATAACCTCAGCTCTTTCGGTCTTTCCCAGGAGCTTGTGTGCTCTGGACCTCTGCATATGCACTCTTCTCTCCTAGCCTCTCTCCAATATGTCCATATCTGTCTTTTTGTGGGTTTTTTTGGTTTTTTTTTTTTTTAAGTGAGCAGGGAAGTTACAAAGTGTGCGGTTGATTGGGTAAAATAGAAGGCAAAAATGAAGAATTAATGTTTCATTATTCAGTATTCAGCTAATTCAGCTTGTTCCAGGTGGCCTACTGCCAGTTTAATGAATTTTTTGTAATTCTGATGCAAGTGATTGGGATGCCTTCATTTCCTGAATGCTGTAATTCACTTACTGTCTTTTTATTCTCTCCTGCTCTGTTCTATAGTATTTACTTGCTGCTAGTTTTCAGATGGGATTTTTGAGTGACTGAGAATGGAATGAAGAGATACAGCACAAGAAAGTGGAAATTTACTGACTGCTCTGTTCCATCCCATCCTCATGGTGATTTATCTCTATCTTCATCTGCAAACCAGCTGCCCTCTCTAACTCTGATTCAGTCCTCACTGTTGTTGCAGTAGTCTGGGACATAAGAAAACTTTTCCTGTGTTTCCTTGCTATCCTAAGACTGTTGAGGTTGTATCATAGCTTTTCCTTTGTGTCCAAGAACAAAAGTTTCAGGCACAGAAATAACCTGAACTTAATTTTTCTGTTTTGTGAATGTAAATCTCGTATGGATGTTTGCTGAGACCAGCGATCCTTATGGCTATAAATGAGAACAGAGTATGTTCCTGCTTTTTATAGAAAAAAAGAAAACCCACATGGTTTCAGCAATGTTATCTTTTGGTTGCTGATCTGTCCAATGGTTTTCAAATTATGATTTCTAAAAAGTTACTCATAAGGCATCTGCTGAAGGATTTTTGGCCTAAGGAGTTTGGCAAAGTGCTGGTTTTATGCGATCTATATCTGGGTTCTTGACTGTTATTGCTTCTACTGGCTTATCATTTCTATGCTGATTTGTAGCTCTGAGTTGTGGTTACCTGCAGTAATAACTTTGGCCCTTTCCACTGAACAAATGGACCAGATTTAGAAGTGAAGTTGCAGAGAGGGCTAAATCAGTTGCAAATCAGGGCCACATGTATAGACTTAATATTTGCAGGAATATGAATTGAAGAAGCATTTCTGTCAAAGGAGACATGCCAAACAGGATGGAGTCTCATGGTAGCCAAAAGTTTGGGTTCTGCAGTGAAAACGCTCCGGTTGCAGTGATGCTGAGATGCTTTGGAAGAATGGCTTTTACCTAAGTTGGCAACAAGACCATGAAAAAAATATCTCTAAGAGCACAGCCCCTTATGAGAGAGAGGCAGAAACCCTTGCGGTTATGCAAGCCTCTGAATGAAACAGCCTCCTGTGATGGCTGCATGCCTGCTTCAAGTATTCCTGGTTTTGTAGCAAAAGGTGAGAGAAATTCTTATTAATCTAATACTGCAGAACAAAATTCTATCGTATCAGTGTGCAGAAAAAAGGAAAGAAGGAAAAGGACTGAACTTCCCAAACCTCAGAGCAGTGTCTTGGGGTGATGAAATGGATGATGGAGACCTGTGCATGACTGTTCCCTCTTCTGCATGTTTAGTAGCCACAGGGTGCAGTGTGGTGACAACAGGCATTTCCTGGCTGGGCCTGTAATTCTTAGAGTAGAATATTTTCCATGCCTAGAATATGATAAGATCTGAATGTCCTCTTTTTATAGCTGAAGAAAACCATCAATCTGACCAATGACTTTGTTCACTTGGTAGCTGTGCTAAGCACTTTCCAATCCACAGTTGACTGAGTGATAGAGAATAGTTAGATCACACTTTCAGTATTTAAAAATGCATGTTGTGGAAGGGACCACATGCTGTTTCTGCTTTTGGAATTGGCCTGCGTGGCCAATTCATTGCTTCTGTTCCTCAAACCAGTGATAATTGTTATTGTGGCTTTGAGGGGTGAATGAACCTCCAAAACTCTCCTTCTTTATGTTCCCCTTCCTCAGTGTAACATGTTTGCATCTGGCATCATCTGTAAAGCTCCACCTTGCAGTGCAGTGCCTACCATCCGCCCTGTGGGCTGTGCTCTGCCCCCTCAGCCAAGTGAAGAGCAGGCATCCAGCTTCCCCTGCCCAGCCCCTCCACCTCTGTCTCTCCCAGGGACGTCCATGCGCACATCAGCACTGCTCCCACTCAAGTTGTTGCTATTTTGGAAAAGAGCAGAGAGGATATCAGCCCCTGTGCAGAGTGCTTACTGGAAGTGCTTCACTGACTCACAGCAATTACTGGGGTATCTGAGGTTAAGGGAGTGATGAGTAATTGAGGTCTTTTTCACTTCAGGGAAGCCAGATCCTGTCTCCTTGTGCACCCTATGGAAAGAAGTAATTTGCAAGCCTTAAGTAAAGAATTTATAATAGGTGGATTTTTTATTTCCCCAGCAAGACTAACTCTGAAATGTCCCTTTGCGTTGACTGGAGGTGTTACCAAGGCAGAGAGAGCTGCACACTGCATCTTCCGTGAGAGGGGTGCAGGGCTGCGCTCTCTACCAGACCTGCAAAAATTGTCCTGAGACCTGACCTTTTCCTGCGTAGTGCCTGGGAAAGGTAATTTTTGTATCAGGTACAATGGAGGGTCATGCCTAAAATTTACCTCTGGGTTAGCATCTGCGGAGCAAGAGCCCAGTGAAACCAGGGAGGATCAGATTCTTGCTGATAATCTTCAAAGAGTGCCATGTGCCTCTTCTTTATCAACTGGTGTGCCACGTCCTGGGCAGACTAACGATTGATGCCTGATAGCAGACGTTCCTGGGAGTACAAATCCCCATGCTGCTGTGTTATGCATTCATAAGGCAATTATCAAAATGGAGGTGATCTTGCTGAGCGTATAATTTGGATGCTGAATAATCTCACTCAAATGTAATATCATTGCAGAGTGAAGGAGGTGTTTTTGATGCCTGAATATGTATATCTTAAAGCAGAGAATACAGCCCAGCGGATCTGGTAGCTAAGGCTCTTTAGTACTGTGCGCCCACAGTCAAAGTCTATTTACTGCAATTGCCTCACCCATTCTTCCCGAAGCAGGTTCTGTTGCAGAAATGCTTAGCAATTTATTTGGCACTATATATTCTTATGGATTATTGACTCCTGTATGCAGTTCTATCAGATGTACCCAATGGTTGCTCTTCCTTTTCTTTTTAGACTCACCATGGTTTTACTTTGGGCTTTGCCATATGTCCATAAAATTCAGAGCAAGTTTGGCTGTCATTAGTCTCTTGCCTGCCTTCCATCACCAACTTTCCTTTCCTTTCCTTTGTTGTGATGCCTGCTGTGCCATCTCCTCCTGGAGTATGCCTGCCACAAGGGACTGGAGCTGCAGCCCATACACATTTAATTCTCGAACTAAAAATACAGAGATGTCATTCCAGTCACTTCTACCCTGAGGCCAGACAGGCTTGTGGGGATTTTTATCATGTAATGAAATGCTTCCATTGACACAGTCTAAATGAGGAATAATATCTTATGCATCTTGTGAAAATAAATTCAAAACTGAAATGTAATTAAAATTGCTTTTGAAGGAGGACAAATCATGATAAATTAAAAATATATAAAACTTCTTTTAAAATGCTCACTTTTCTGAAGAACATTGGGTTTGGGTCTGATTCATTGAAGTAGTGAGAGACTTTCAGATATCAGTGTTTGACTAAAGAATGTTGCTTTCAGTTATGTAGACCACATGGAACCTGAGTGGATGAGACTTTCACTGGAGAACAAGTCTTGGTATCGCTATTTTAAAGCGAGTCAAGCAAAGAAAGTTTTCCTTGAATAAAAACCTTCATCCTAAAATCTGGGCAGGTTAGATCTGGGACTGAGTGTGGCTCGTGGGGTCACAGCTTCATCCTTTCTTCTCCTTAGGATCAAGGGAAAGTGAGATGTGACATCTCCTGGTTATTGTTGCTTTATGGGGCTGCATGTAGTGTGGGTTCACAAGACAAACCTCCTCTGGCATCGCACTTCCCAGAACTTTATGTGCTTGGAGGGTGTCTTCTATCACACTCACAAAGCTTGAGATATAAATCCAGAAATGAGCCAAATCAAAGCATTTTTTCCTTGGTGGTGCTAAGCTGTGGTTATGCAGGGTGGTTTTCTGACTCTTTTTTTTTTTTTTGTTTGTGTGTGTGGGGCTTAAACCAGGAGCCTATCATGGCCCTTGGGCTTTCCTCACGCTGAGCGGGGTACAGGGGCACTGACCCTGGGCAGATCCAGCTTTCTGCACCAGCACCCATTCAGCTGCAGCCTGGTAATTGTGCAGCCAACTAGTCTTTGTTGTGAGCATCTGTGACAAACTACACTTTGTTTTAATAACAGTCATTATTTGTAAAGGCACTAAAAATTAAAACAGATGCAGCCATTATGTAGCTGCCTACATTTGTGTGGCTCTACCTGCTTTCTTCAGTCATGAGTGAAATTGTAGCTTGTTCAGGGCATATGACAGACCCCTAAATATGGTGATGAGGCAAAATATTTTCACCTAGCTGCCTTCACACAGAGGAGCTCACACATGCCTGTGCTCCCAGTGGCTCAGGGTGAGACAGCGAGCTGACAGATTTCTGAATTCAAACTACATTCAAGTCTGCCTTAAAGGCAGTGATGGGAGGGAAGCCTGCCTCTCTTTTTCCCTGTCTTCCCTTGTATGAGTGTTCGGACTCAGAAAAGCTCTGAATTAAAATATAATGTAGAGGTTATAGTTGTGTGAGCATTTTTGTGTTTTTGAAAAATATTCTCCCAAGAACACAATTAAAAAAACCCACCAACCTTTCCTCTATCTGTAATGGTGGGAAATGTGTTTTCTGGTAATAAGTACCAGCAGTTATCATTCTTACGCTGTTCAGAGACCATCCATTATCTTCAACAGAAAAATGTGTAAGAAAAAAAATGCATCAGCTGAACTCTCATACATCAGAATGAGAAAGGCTCTTTGAAAGTGTCTAAGTCATGGTTAAGAAGAGAGCAATGTCTTGTCTCAAAGCCTGTGATTATATTCTTCTGTTTTTTTAACATGCTCATTATCAGATAACGCTGAAGTGGGTCATATAAGGAACACTTATATCTTCTATGAGAAGTAATGGGGACTTGTTGAATGTTTTCAGTGTATCATTGTCTGGAGAATATGAGACACCAGGAAAAGACTTAAATGAGAGAGATGTCTCAGTTTAGTACGAGCCACACTTGCTTATTCCATGTTGGCCCTTATTTGCCCAAAGTTCCCTTCCTTTTGGCGCACAGGCCATGCCATGAGCTCGTATGAACAGCAAGGTCTCTAGTCTTCATTTGCTAAAGAGAAAATCAATGGTATTCTCTTCTTTTTCTAACCTTCATCCTTCACATCAGATCCTTCTTCAGAAATCTCTCTTCCTCATCTATTCTTATCACCTCCCTTTTTCTTACTGTTCCCTGAAGTTACCGTTCTCAGTAACGACCACTAGTTACAGAGGTACAGCACCGCAGGAGCACCAGGATATGTAAAAAGAGAGAAATCCAGATTGTGATCTTTGGCTTTTCCCTTTCATTCTCCTTTTCTTGATATTTCTGCTGTGTGTCCAGTAGCATCCAGTGAAGCCAGTACCTGAGCATTTCTGTTAAAATCTGTGGGATGAGTAGTGTCAGCCAGAACTACTCACCTGAGAAAGACTTAAAGCATTACACTGGAATTGCATGCTAGATCTCCTTAGGGACCTATTGGCTTTTATTTCTGTTTTCCTAATTTTGTAAGGCATAATAAATGTTGGTGATACCAGGGAGATGAAGTGAGGAGATAATGCACCTGACCAAATGCAAGAGCATTGGTGTCTGGCAGCAGAACATGGAGGTGATATGATGGAGTTGGTACCAGGTGCGTGCCAAGGTCTGCCTGAAAGGGCTGGCAGCTCCGAGCCTGTATCTCCTGCCAGTGCTGCCCCAGTTCAGGGTCTCATCAATCTTTTGTGTAGGATCTTTGCAGTGGGAAGGAAGCTTCTCCATTGTTGTTCCTCTGGATGTCAGTGCTAAAAAGATCCTTAAATTACATTAATTAGAAAACCAAAAGTCCAATAGAGAAAGAGATGCATATCCAGAGTGCATAACTTTGGAAAGTTGGTTAGGGACAGTAGAAAATCTGTTGTAACTATAGTAGGAGACCTTAAAAGTGAATCACCCAGACGTTTGAAAAAATAATTGATCCTAACCATAGTTTTGTAAAGGAAGTTGCTGAGTTGAAACTTTTTTCACGTTTTTCAAGTGATAATCTGGGATGCAGTCATGTTAGTGGGCTCGTCCAAAACGCAAACAGACAGTTTCAGAAAGAGATTAAGAGAGCAGGAATTCCTGGCTCTTGGCCCTGTGTTCAGACCGTTTGCCCTAACAGAGAAGAGGAAACCACAACACACCAGGCACTTGAAGTACACTCCATTAAAGAGAATATGAGACTTTTAAATTAGACCCTATTTCAGTAAGGTGCTTTTAGTGTGCATTTAATGTTGTGTGATTTATGCAGCGATTTCACGTTTTCCACAGGATTACTTGTGCTTAATGTTATTTGTTTGCTGAATCAGGGCCTAAATCAGATCTTCTTTTAAAACTTCCAAGTTAATTAGCAATCTCATATTATCTTGTGCCCAGAGCAGTTTCCAAACTGGCATTTTAGAGCCTGTGGGTACAGTTAGCTTAAAGTAATCAAGATAAATGTTAGATTTGGAATGCTAGTCCTATCCAAATTGCATGTTAACTAAAAATACTGTTTGGATAAGCACAATTGAATGCAAATAATATTAAAGAACTGAACTGGCCTGTGTGTACGATTTAGAGATGTTAAAGATCAGGAAGAAGAGGGAATACACAAGAAAGCTATTGGCATATTAAAGAATAAACCATTTATTTCTGTCAGATTTGTGACACAAAGTTTTGTAGCAACTAGGGACCAGTATTTTTCTCCAACTGCTGTAATTTGGCTTAAACTTAAGGTTAATTTGTCAGCTAAAGTAGAGGCGTAAGGTGATGGAGGAAGAGTGGTAATGTGTTTATACTACGTGACAGAAAGTCTGTGTTCAGTTCTTGTCCTTGTTATAAATGTCCTGTTGGACTGTGGGCAAATCTCTTAAGCTTTGCGTGCCTCAGCTCTGTGTCTTCTGCTTCATGTTTCATTTATCCTTTTGTTGCATATCCAGAGTTTGGGCTTTCCAGAATAGAACCCAGTGTGCGTATACAATTTTAGCACAATGGGCGCCACATCTGATTAATATACGTAGGTGTTTCTGAAATACAAATAATAACATGCAATTTACAATAATCAGACCATAAAATGATATAAACTACAATGTTCTGTCATTTTTATTTGTTTGGAAAAAAAAAAAATTATTCTCCTGGCTTCATTTCTAGTGTCAGCCTACAAGAAGTGATGTTGTTTCCCTAAGAGATATGTTGAAGTTCTCCCAGCTCCTCCCCCTTACCACCGAGATGAACCGTACTATCAGGGCTGCTATCTCTGACACAGTGCTCTGTTATTTTGCCTCACCGCGAGCCTAATCTAGATCACAGGCCAAACTGTGTATTTTGCTTTACAGTATTTGGTGTAATCAATAAGCCTATTTTCCTGTTCAAAGTGCTGTTAAACACTAAGTGCCACTATTATTTAAGGTGACTGTTACGTGGTAGAAGTAATTATCATGTGCGGAGCTGTGAAACGGATGATTTTTCTTTTGTGTATGCATTGGATAGCATCTTTACACTTCTAAAAGTTCTGCCTTTAGGGAAGATTTGTTCTTAGGACTCATGGTTGTCCATTGCCATAGTTCTTTATATCTAAAATAAGCTTGTTTAGATCTTGGGATATGGAAATATCAGCAGCGGAGTTCAAACTTTTTCAGCTTCCACAAACCTACATCTGGAAGAACTAATGACGCTGTTTCTGTGGGACATTTGACTTGTGCATCTTCTTCCTGCTCCCTTGGATTGAACCAATGTATTGTTGTTTGGTCTTAACTTGGAAATGGAAAGAAAAATGGCCCCTTGTCATTTGTAAGATTGCCCACCTGCATTTGCTTTCAAATTGGTTGCTTGAAGGAGACCTAGCCTATAAAACTAAATAATCCCAATTACACTTTAGAAGCACCACTGAGTAAGTTCAGATGAAACAGTTAAAGAATGAATGCCATCTCGTCATCCTTTTAATATTTTTGATATAATAGTAAAATTATATTTGTTTGCTTAGCATTGGTGCTGACATAATACTGTTATGCATTAACTCTGAAAGCGTGAGGATGTGTTTAAAGTTCATCTTTATCGCATAGGTTTTTAACTTCAATGTGATATAGCTTCCAAATCAATTAGGAAGTATGGAAAGATTTACTCATTGGGTGGAATTCGTCTATTGATTGGAACTGCAATAGAAGTCCGCGTAGGTGTGTTTAATCTCTGTGTTACCAGCAGTACTCTATGGTGGACTAAGATGACATTTTATGATCTGCCAAAGTTGTTTGCATTTTTGACACAGATACATGGCATTACTAAGGTTAAGTGAAAGGAACCTGAGGGAAATAAATATGAAAAATTTACTCAAGGCAGAGAGAAAAATGTTCTTAGCATATGTAAAATGACAGCCACTCATCACTGATAGTCAGAAACTGCAATAGCTGGACCGTTATTTTTTCCTAGAGTCCTTGCAAAACAGTCCTGGCACTGTCACAGACTATTCAGGAAATCTCTTTACAGAAGAACTATCGAAATGTATTGTTAATCTTGCACCACTTTTCAAGCTGTCATATTAAGCACTGCTAAGATATAGAGAAGGAATTTCCAGATATCCTCCTCATTGTCAGCCTGCTTCAGCCTCTCTGTTGAAGTTTTACCAATGATATCTGAACAGAAGCCTGACCAACAAAGAACTCTGTCTGCTTCCTTTTCATGTTGCACGGCCAACCTATACGTGATCCCAGTGCTATTGGGTCATGAATGTACATTCAGCCCCAGGAATACTCACACAAAAAGCATTGTGTAATGCATAAGGCTCCACATCAGTAGAACTCCTGAGTGCTAGTTTAAGTACAAGTTTTATTTTTTTTACTAGTACACAAGTAGACATTTACAGGGGTTGTGATATTGGGGCTGTAGTTATTTGGCCAGCCGTACGCACCTGCAATAATGCAGAACCTAAGTGTGATTTGCAGCTGGAACTGGAAAAAGTAGTCTCTGGCTTTTAAACCTGTAGATTAATCTAAGACATGTAAATACCTCATTTGTAAGTTCATTCAGATACAAAGACAGCTAAATAATCTCTCCAGAAAAAGTTGCAGGTGTAAAAAGGAGCTTAGCAATATTCCATAAAAATTCAGGAGTAAAACAGATGCCTAGCTAATACAGCTTGAAATTTGTACATCTTCAAGTTTTGCCTGAAAGTCCATTGAACTTGATGGAGGGATTCTCATTGCATTACCTTGCATTTGAGTGCAAGTGTACACCAATATTTTAGAAGCATAAAATATGAATAATTGTCAAAGCAGCACATGAAAATACTGCAAACAGTCTAAAAAGCTGACGAATTAATTAATTCAGGGGTTCTTCCACAAATTCTCTATTTTGTGTTACAGTGTCGGGAGTTTGGAGATAATAGTAGGTGAAGTATAATTAAAGGGCTTTTCAATTTAATGCTCCAAAGTTTGAGGTCTGCATGTTAGATTATCAATCACTTAGCCCAGGTTTGATTACGTGCCCTGTGCAGCTCAACAGCTTCTGAAGAATACTAATTTAAATGCTCTGGAATAACAATGCAATATTGATTTGATGTGTATACTATTCAATTTGACGATGGTGAGCAACGTTAGCCTCTGGTCTTTTTGCTGGATTCCTGTGGCCATCACATGGTATGTCCCATCCATGAAACCATCGTTGAAATCAACAAAATTGCATGAACAGAACAAGTGCAGGGTCCACAGTGCCGCTCCCTGAGGGCCTTCCTGGCTTTCAGCAGACTGGCGCTTCATTCTGCCATTGAAGTAAAGACACATTACCAGTGGTGAAAAAATCCTATTCTCAGTTAAATTTGTGTAAACTAATTGACATCACTCAGGCTAAAGGGGATTTAACTGCATGGGGGATTTAACTTCAGGAAGAACTTGGCAAAAATGGGAAATTTATATGGGAAATAGTAAGTTTTGAACTTCAGAATAACTGGTCAGGCCTTATGAGCGTTTGGTGGATAATTTTCATCCATCAGTACCCTTTTTTCTACCTTATAAGGATTGGTTATGGATTGTGGATTTATTTTTTCTTTGTTTGGCTCAAGAGATTTTTTCCCTCAACAGTTTTTTTTTTTTTGTTTGATTGATTGATTGGGTTTTTTTTGACCAAAACATGTTGCAAAGATTCCCTGCAAGGGGGGGTGGTAGTGTCCAAATACACTCAGTGCTCAGAGTAGGTTTTGGACAGTACTTTGCTGAACTACAAGTGGTGGGGATGCTCCCTCATGCAGATAACATTCAGATGCCAATGCAATTGTACAGGTGTGGAAAATACATCTGTGCTACAGAAGTGGCTCAAACCAGCTGTTCTTTGATATAAGGTATTTATAGATCTGTCTTTTGCATTTAATGCTGTATAGTATCACTAAGGAGATGCAAAAGATTGTAGCCTGCAGTTACAGTGGCACTAATGCTTATGGGACTGAGATGATAAATGCTGACTAAAGTGAGCAAATGGAACACATAGTGAAGGGCTTCTCTATAGTTCTGTGTGAGGGGTACAATAATAATTTGCATTTTATTTTTACTTTGTGGGAAACCTCCAGTTCCTGAGGAAGTATCATTACTGGCATGGGTCTTCTCATGTTGCATCATGAGCTATTTCTATCAATAGAGTTGGATTTTCAGCATTTCCATTAATGAAGAGGGAGTTTAAAAACCTGTAGATCTTTGCAGTCAGTGTTTCATGCTGCCTTGCAGTCTGCATATGAACGCTCAAAGTAGACTGTAACAAGTCAACAGGCTTAGTGTGAAATTTTGTGCGATTTACATGAAATAAGATACAGGAGGTCTTCAGCAGAGTCAGTGCTGAATAACAGAAAAGTCTGTGGGAAATGCAGCCAAACAGCTTTAAGGTGCTTTAGGGGAACAAAAGAGGTTGTCAGCAATTGAAGGAGTTGGGAGGTTTTAATCATATAGAAATGTGGGTGGGACTCATCACCAGCCATGGCTGACCATAAAAGCCCATTCTTGCAGCCCTTAGGCAAGGCTTTCCTTGCCTGAAAGAGTTGTATAATCACACCTAAAAACTTCCCATCAGTGTTAATGTCTGGCAGGTCATTTCACATAGCAGCTTTTGGTTATAACTATATAAGCATCTTTGAGCTCCCAATAATTAAGCATTATTATTAGCTGCTGGTTAGGAGCTTATATCTTGTGTTGCCTGTCCACAGACGAGACCGAATGTATTTAGATTTCAGCACAGAGGCAAATTATAGTGGGATGCTTTGGTAACCATTTATAGATAGGCTAACAGCTCCCACACCACAACAAACCACATAAAAAGGCTGTTTCTTGACATGGCCCACACAGTTGTGTTTGATGAACCTGAAAATATTTTGTATGGAGAGACCTTGCAATGTTTTGTCTAATTGTCACAAAATACTAATGATATATCCAAGTTGCTATTGTCTTCCAAAATACGGCAGTAATTACGAACAAAGACTCAAATCTTCCCAGAATCTTGCAGAATGATGTAATACGTTTAAATATGTAAACTGTGTAAGTGGCTCTCTGAATAATTTGAAGGAAGCCTATAAAAAGAAATTGAATGTTACCCCTACTTGCCATGCAGCGAGGGTCCTGCTCAGCATTTCCATGTGCTCCAGGGTGGTCACCAGTGCCCGTGGGACATCCCTGGCTAGTGTACAGTGCTCCTCTCCATTCCTCAGAAGGTTACACTAAGGCAGAGACCATGCCAGCTGATGGGCCGTCATCCACAGGCTGGCTGAGAGCGTGATTTATGTTGTTAACCAGCAGTTTAGTGCTGGTGAGAGCCCTGGAGGCTGAAGTCATTTATTTATGCAGGGAGCCGTCCTGCACACAGCAGCGCAGTGTCTGGCCCTGTATGAGGAAGCACCCAAGGCCACCTGCACAGGACCCAGCAGTGACTTTCTGGCAGGACGTGTGCCCGGAGGAACTGGCCAAAGGCCG
This sequence comes from Leptosomus discolor, assembly GCF_034619465.1. Classification (NCBI taxonomy): domain Eukaryota; kingdom Metazoa; phylum Chordata; class Aves; order Leptosomiformes; family Leptosomidae; genus Leptosomus; species Leptosomus discolor. The sequence goes on along the minus strand of NC_141395.1, from coordinate 11,966,677 downwards.
TTAACATTTCTTCCATCCACCGGAGGAACTGGCCAAAGGCCACTACCAGTTCTCCTGTCCACCCTGCGGTTCCTGGGCTGAGCTGGGAGGACACTTGCTGGTGGTCCCTTGGGATGGGTGACTCATGCAACCCGGAGCCATGGCCGTGCTTCCAGCTGCCAAAGTGCCTTGTAGGGTGGCTGTGGGTGGGTTTCCTTGTAGGAAAACTTGCTGGAGTTTTCCATGTAAGCAATGGCCAGAGTGGGCATGTATGTTAATGGCGTGGGAGGTATCTCCCAAACGAGAGTAAAAAGGAAGGGGATTTGGGAGAGTCTGGAAAACACGGATGCTGCAGTACAACCTTACAGCAGCACAGGAATTTTGCTTCTGGGAGACCTGAAATAGACTTGAACTGGTGGCGTGGAAGTGACTGCACACTGCTCCCAATGCCCTGGATCGTCCCACTCCACCTGAGGAATTGCTATAATATATATTGGTGTTTGTCGTAGCTGCTGGTAAACAATTTCCTAGGGCAGGGCCGGACTGGCAGAACAGTTAATTTATGCATTGCTTTTTTCTTTGTCCAGTCCATATTCTGCTTCTCACTGTAAACAAAGATGTTTACAGTCGGAGTGGATTACCAAACTGCCACTGATGGCATCAGGAGTGATGATTTGGCATTTATTTATACCCACCCATCAGGAAGTGATGGACAGTGATGCTTCTGGCAATCCGCACCCACTATTATTTAAAGGAGCCAGTCACAATTTCATGCAATCGTGGCTTCTTGTTGTTGTCTCAGAAAGCAATTAAAAGTTTAATTAAAATCAGCGCTGTCTTTATTGGCTACAACTGTAAATATCCTGAAATGATCAGACATGTGTCTGCAGACTTTGGAATTGTGAATAGTGAACGGTTGCCAAACACTGAAATGAAGGAAAGTGTTGGCATGCATTTAAAACCCATATAAATACTAAATTAAATCTTTTAGATTGGATAATAATCTCCATATTTTTAAAAAACTATTTTAAGTATATCTGTCTCAAAATAAAGCAAGGAGGCAAAGGGAACAACATATACTTTAGACAGAACAACATTACTCATCAGACTTTTAACTTTAATGATCACAAGGCTTTTAGAAGACTCTCTGTGCAATACTGTAATGTAGACCATATTTTCAGCTGAATATTTAGGACAAATAGAGTCAGTTGCTACAAGACAGAATTAAACCTCCAAGAATAAGCTTTTGAGAGGCACTGGGACGGCACCACGGTGGGGAGAAGCTGGTTGCTTCTCATGTAGTTCTCTTCTTCCCATTTCACTGGAATCCTCACTTAAAGCTCAGTAGATTACAAAGATAATGTTTACTTTTTGCAAGTGTAATAGATTTTTGTTGAATTCATATTGCGTCTATTTTAATTTACGTCTTTAATTTAAGAAGGTTTTGGCATATACTGTAGGCAAAGAGTCTCGTTCAGGAGAAACGTTGATTTGAGGAGGAAACTCTACCAGCATGACCTGGGTCTAAGTGAGTGCAGATGTATGGATTTAAACTAATGTGGATACACGTTGGAAAACTTCCCCTGTTTTGCTCATTAGAGGTTGTATCACAGGCTCAGTAGCTAACATCTCCTTGCTTAAAGGAAGCTGTGGAGCCAAGGAATGTCTCCATTCATGAGATGCCAGGCTGTCAGCAAAATGGGGGAAGGAATCAAAAACAATGTAAAAACCCTGTTGTTTTTCTTTTTTAATGTCCCTTTGGTTTTGCATCCTTGAGTCTGACATCTTACCAGGCCTGCAGGAAAGGAGTGGCCTTCATTCAAACAGCATCTCAGTGTTAACGCAATGGATCTCACCCAGGATGTCGTCGTGAAAGCCTTTATGGTCCATGTTGTGGGATTTAAAGCTGTGGGATGCTTGAGTATTTGCCTTGTTTGTGGTGGTTTTTTGCATGTGAAAAGGAAACCTCAGAAAAGTGCATAATTGCTAATATTAAACAGTCAGTGTGCAGTAAAAATAACATTAGATCTTGGTGGAGTTACAGCCACAGAGCTGTTCTTGCTGGTAACAGCTACACTCTCAGCTGCTCCACCAGATTACATCTGCCAAGAGCCCAAGTATTCTGCAGTCTATATGTACATAGAGACTGTTGCTGTGGACAGAGCTGTTATTAAAAAGGCACAGAAATCATGCTTTCTGGTTTTTTTCTCTCCCACCCTGAAATTGCCTTCCCAGTGCCCATTGCAGGATTGGTTGGTGTGAGAAGTCAGAGGTGCAGAGAGGAAAGAGTTCGCGTTTTCTTTTCTGTACAGGGGTGTTCTTCTCAGGGCTAACAGTTGATTGCAGCATGATAGTGCTCTTTTCTCTATGTTATAAGGTAATTTTTTTCATTAAATATGGGACTTGATAAAACAGAGAAGTCTGGATTTCCTTCTGTCGCTGAGGCAGGCATTCTTCAAGTGTAGACCAATTCTTCTGGCCTGCATTTGATAATCATTATCATAAAAATTCCTAAACAGACCAAAAACCTCATCTCTTAGAAATGAGAAAGTAGCAACAGTTCTTTTGGTCAATGATGCCTAAGAGGAAACATGAACAAAAATCCTCAACCTGAAATTTGGGAAATGTAGAGGTGCATGTTTTGAAACATGTATAATATATGTGGCAGACAGCAAAAGAAAAACTGGATTTTAAAGGAATTCAAAAAGTAAATCTTAGTTTTGCAGTTTAGACTCTGCACCGCTGAAGTTTATTCCCAGAGAAGTGTTGCAAGTGGGCTTCAGGCAATAAGTTTGGTTAAGCATAAACTTGATAAGCATCAAAAGTGTCTTAGTAACGGGATAAAAGCAGTAATAGTAACCGAATAAGATGTCCACTAATGGAAAACTTAAAAAATATCTTAAGTATTCTGTGCTTATAGTTGTAAACATATCTAAACTGAGCCTCTGTTTCTCATCTTCCTATCAGTAAAAAGATACCACCAGACATAAGGTTGTTTAGATGTGCAAGGTTTCACCTTCTTTCTGGCATATGATAGGGATTATTTAATAAACATGGTTAGCTGGAAGCTTTATGCAATGTGAACTTCAGATTTAAAAAAATTGTGGATTGGATTCACCAGCGCCTTAAAAATGAAATTTGCAAACAGTATACATTTGCGTGCTTTTTGTGTATGTGTTCTGGACATTAAACCTCTAGGATCTGTCCTTTTACATTGGTAACCGAGTTTCAAGGAAAGTTTTGGGAGGTTTGTGGTAAAATCAGGAGCAATCCAATCGCTGTTTTGTACTATGTTAAATCCCGTATCAATAGTAATACAGAACTGAAGTTTTACATCATTTTCTCTTATGAGTAATATATGTACTTCCAGATGAGACACAAGAGGGACTTTTTAGTATTCATCACACAATGCACTGATCATAATTTAATCTTATGCAGTAATATTTCACAGATTTTATTGAAATAAAATTTTGGAGTTAGGAAACAAATTAGTCTTGGACCTGCAGAGCTCTGGGCATTTTCCATTTCTTGTAAGATCTCCAAGGCCAAATTAGCGCAAAAAGCATCATTAAAAGGCCATACAACTACCACAATTGTCTCTCACCAATCTGTAATTACAAATATTTCCCACCGATTTGCCCCACTGACCTCCAATGAAGGCAAATGAGCGTTTATTTGGCACTGTGTTGCAAGTTGTCCTACGTGTTTCTTGTTGTACATTGAACTTTTTATTCTTTCCGCTTTGTTTCTTTGATTTTTTGGGGAATCATGAGTTGGTAGTATTTTCCTAAAAGTTATAAAAACAAGAGAAAGAAAAATTTAAAACTGAAGAGGGAATGTGTTGGCAGAAAAAATCCATTTTAAGCCACTGGGGAATTCCTACTGTCACTTGAAATGGCTGTTGTGGGGGAGGAGAATACAAAGGCCTGGGTTTTTACATGTGATTAAGATAAACAGGCAGTGTTTCTTATCCTTGAGCTGGTTACAATCTAATCCAAGCAGCTCAGTGTAAAAGTGCATTTTTGGCCTTAATTGATACTTTTAATAATGTCAGTGCACAGTCTGGAACGATCACATTTTGCTTTGACAGCGTAAAGCGGTTGTGTAAGTTTTCATCCGTACCACTGAACTATAAACATTGCCTTAGCCAGCCCACCAGAGCTTGAACGTTTGAACTGGGAGCCGTCTTGCCACGAGGGTGGGAAAGGAGCTGTTTTTCTTGCCGAGAGCAGAGTTGTCAGTGGTGGTTTAGGGAGACATCAGCAGGGGCTGGTTGCAAGAGTTTGATGGTATAGGTCTGATCTCATAAACTGCCTGGCCCTGAACTCTCAGGAGAGAAGTGGTGTGTGTGTGAAAGCCAGGTAGGACTAGACCCTGAGATAGTTTAAGGTTAACTGCCTGTTTGTGTTGCAATTTCGATATTAAGTGTGAAGAGAGAAATTCTTTAAGTACTGATGGATGCTACAGCTCCTGCACAATGACTATCACAACATATCCTCCTGGTTATTTGCTTTAAGAGTGTTAGGTCCATCTTACTTCTTTTTAAGTCTGAGCCTGAAGTTTGGAATCCCTATCTGTGAGCAGTGCCTCCACTACCAGTGGGTTATTTCTCCTGACCCTGGAGCACACTCACCTTCAGCCAAACAGGACTTTTGCCAGAGGGTGCTTCCCTCTTACTTGGACCCACACTGCCCTGTGCTTAGAGGGCCAACAAGAAGAGAAAGATCCCAAAAGAAAAAGTGAATCCTTATTTTTTCTTATCCACGGTGCAAATCAAGGCTTCATCTGCTTGTTGCTGTCCCCAGAGTGAGGGGAGCAGGTGGTGGTTGGGGAGGTTGCTGTGGGTACTGGGAGCCATCCAAGCTTCTTCTCTGGGTTTAAATGCTCTTGAAAAGCTTTGGGTAGCAGAGCATTGCCCCCAGACTGCTACCCCAATCAATGCAGTGGACCTGTCTGCTCTGGACCCGGCTAAAATGATGCTGACATAGGTAGTATAATGTATTAAAATGGGATTTGTAGGCTTTCTGCAGCAATTTCCATCACTTGAGTTCCAGTCTTCCATTTCAGTACTTTGGCACCTCAGCTTCTGCCCTGTCCTCAAGTACGGAGGGTGAAATCTACAGGAAAGAAAAACTACAGCTTTTCCAGGCAGCAGTTACGGTTTGATTTAGAGCTGAGGAGGAAAAAAATCTCACCAAGAAACAACCACAAAACCAAAAGAAACAAAAGTAGAATGCAACAACATAACACCCCCCTGCCCTGAATCAGGAAGGGAGGATAAAGTAATTTTCTGTCTGCTTTTGAATTAAAAAAAAAAAAAATCTAAATCTCATAATGCTATAAAATCGTATCAGTTTTATCTTACTCAACCCATTTTGTTTATTTGTAGTAGGAAAAGTTTTTCCTCGTATTAACTTTAACTTATTTTTTATTTTGGTGTACTTCATGTTTATGGGGCTACAGGATAATGTTGGTGAGAGCCAAGCACCATACGCAAACATTGCAGGCTCCCTACACCAGCATTCAATGAAAGCCAGGCTCACTTAGGACATTTATAACTCCCACTGAGGTAATTTAAAGTTCTGCCATCCAGTACCTTCCACCTATATTTTTTTCCCTTTAAATCTATTTGCAGCGTATCTGTCTTTTATCCTTTTAAAACAAATTTCTCAGTGCTTCTCTTTGTGTTGAGAAGCATGAGATCATTGTTTTTGATGGTTAAGAGTTTCAAAAGAAAAAAAACACACTAATTTGCCTCATGTAGTTTGTTGAAAGAAATGAGCAATGACATTCTTTTTATTATTACTGCTTCATCCAAAATCCATATATCTCTCTTACAGTCTTTGGTGGTCTAAAATTATAAATAACATTTTAAAGTTAGTTTGCCTGTGGGAAAAGAAAATTTGGGACAAGCTGGCTGTGCAATCATCAGGACAAACCTACAGCGTCAGTGAAAGAACTGAGAGCAAACGGGACACAAATAAGCCACCATTGGGGTGGGAAGGCACAAAATGGGTTAAGCTTCAAAGCTGCTGCTCGTGAGAGCAAATGGGAAATAAGATGTGGAAATGCCATACCTCTGTGTCTGTATGAATGCAAATGAAGTTCTTCTTGACCCTAAGAGCTGACATCGGCATGACAGAGCATATCCACATGTATCCAACGCTGCTCTGCGCAGGGGAGAGCATTGGGCTGTTACCGTCTTGTCCCCTTGCATCCTCTTCTGCCTCTGTGAGAGGAGAGCAGCTATGGTCATGGGTTGCCCCATCATGAGAAAACTCAGAGCTCTGAGTGCTGAGCTAGCTGGGATATTAAGAAAAAGAATAGCTTAGATACTTGCATCCAGGGGCTGCTACTGTGCGTGTCCTCCTTTTGCCTCCTTCCAATGCTGTAAAGCACAGGTTTGCTGTGAGTTTACTCTTGGTTCATTGCTCGCAGTGTACAAGTGCTTCAAAATATAGTCAGGAATCCCTCTGGACCACTTTCTCCTTGCTCAGTTAGGTATATAGTACAACAAAGCAAAATCGGTACTACCATGTGAAATACAGTGCTCACTGTGTCTGTGCTGACTCTGCATCACCAGCCAGCTGGCTCCTCAAGAAGAATTTTAGTCCCCTCTGAAACCTGTGAAACACGTGTGAAACACGTCACAAGTTCACACAGCCTCAGTAGCCAGATTTTGCCAAGGTTGGCTGGGATCCATGCCGCCTTGCATGCCTGTAGTTCAGCATGCCAGACTCCCGAACAGTGTGTTTGGAGCTGGTTGATGATTGTGTATATACCAGACAAACCTTGTGTGATTATATTAATTCACAACCTCTTTGTGTATCACTCTCAAATGACAAATTAATCTCTTCTTAGTTTCCATGACACGTCTGCTCTGGAATGGGGACCACAGACAACTGTACACAAACTGAAGGTCTGATCTCCAGCTAAAAACTGTCTCTTCACATGATCTTCATACGTCCGTCTTGCTATCTTCCATGCCAATGAAGAACTCTTTCTACTGTCTGGTAGTCTGTACTGATTCAGGGATCGGTGGCAACATGACCATGATTTTTACTGCGCAAGACCTAATCCATTGCACCAGATCCTGGTTTATTTCTTTGTAATTTCCAGATCATCAATGAGGTTCGTTTCCCTGAAGATACCCTTTAAGACATGTCTTTCCAGAGGGCAAGACAACCTGGCCAGCCAACTAAGCAGGAGGTTTATTGGCAAATATGAATCAACTTTAAGTAATACAGGCAATATTCAAACAGGAATGTTCTTACTTTTAGTGGGTTGACCTTGGTTGAATGCCAGGTGCCCACCAAGCTGCTCTATCACTCCCCTCTCCTGAACTGGACAGAGGAGAGAAAACATGACGAAAAGCTCATGGGTTGAGATGAGGACAGGGAGATCTTGCAGCATTTATCGTCATGGGCAAAATAGATTTGACTTGGGGAAATGAATTTAATTTATTGCCAATCAAAATCAGAGTAGGGTAATGAGAAATAAAACCAAATCTTAGAACACCTTGCCCCCACTCCTGTCTTCTTCCCAGACTCAACTTCACTCCCAATTATCTCTACCTCCTCCCCACCCTGAATGGCAGAGGGGTACAGGGAAATGGGTGTTGCGGTCAGTTCATCACACGTTGTCTCTGCTACTCCTTCCTCCTCACACTCTTCCCCTGCTCCAGTGTGGGATCCCTTCTGCTGGAGACAGCCCTCCATGAACTTCTGCAATGTGAGTCCTTCCCATGGACTGCAGTTCTGCAAGAACTGCTCCAGTGTGCATCCTTTCCACTTGTCCTTTCCACACGGTGCAGTCCTCCAGGAATGGACTACTCCAGTGTAACCTTCTTGGGCTGCAGGGGCACAACCTGCCTCAACATGGTCTTCACCACAGTCTTCACCACGGGCTGCAGGAGAATCTCTGCTCTGTTGCCTGGAGTACCTCTTCCCTTCCTTCTTCACTGACCTTGGTGTCTACAGAGTTGTTTCTCTCACATATTCTCGCTCCTCACTCTGGCTGCAATTGCTCCTGCACAGTACTTTTCCCCCCTCCTTTTAAAATATGTTGTCCCAGAGGTGCTACCACTGTCGTTGATGGGTTCAGCCTTGGTGAGCAGTGGGTCCATGTTGGAGCTGACTGGCATTGGCTCCATCAGACATAGGGGAAATTTCTAGCAGCTTCTCACAGAAGCCACCACTGTAGCCCCCCTGCTACCAAAACCTTGTCACACAAACCCAATACACTATGGACCTGTCTACTAGCGAGGAAACAAAAAATATTATTACTTTTGTTCTGGGATGGCCAGGGCCAGTTTGGGACTTGGAGCTCTTATATGCACACTGTCTAAACCCAGGGATCTTCAAGAAAATCAAAAAGCTCTGACTAAAATGGATTTCACAGCCCTAACACAGTTAAGACATGTTGGTTCTGCAACCTTTGATATTTGCACTCTATAGTTTCTTATAATAATGCTCCTAATCCTGGATTTAATCTCTCAGAGGCAGGAACAGGCTCTGCACCCTCCATCTCACCAAATGGATGTTGAATGGCTTTTTTGGAAGAAGGAGCTCTCATAAATATTCAAGACATCCTCACCAGCAGCAGAAAAGGTTCAATTATAAACACTTACCTGGCAAAGTAGGAAAGGATTTCAGTTTGGCTCACTGACATCTTTTGTCTCTGTCCAAAGCACAGAGCCAAGGTATTTTGGGCCTGCCAGTGCTGAAGAAGTCAGGCCCCCCAACAAAATCACCAGAAGTTCTGTTTTAGAAATGGTCTGGTTTTGCCTTCTGCAAAGATAAGAGTTTGAAATATTTAAGAAAGAAACATAGGTCTTCCAGGGCCCATAACTCAGTCTTGATGAGACTTCTGAGACAAATTTTGCAACTGGCATCTCATTCTTTCCATTCCACTTATAGGTGAATGGGAGAACTACAAAGTTTTAACAGCAGGGCTCCTTTCCAGTCTTTTATACACATATATTGCACAGAGGCCTCCCAGATATCAATCAAAAATGATCTTAGAATTGCATCCAAACTGGCCAATATATCCACCAATATTCTTTCCAGAACTTGAAGAAACATGGAAAAGCTGAGCTTACAGGACATTTGGGTACAGTGGACTTTATACAGATGTGTATTTTAGATCTACTCCTTGGCTTTTTGCACCTTCTGCAAAAATAATAAACACCTCCCCCTGCCTTGATCTATATCAGCATAAGGTAAATGAAGCCCAGCTCAGCTTGCATTTGGACACGTCCTCTTCATCAGACAGCTTGGGGCACATGTGGAGCTCTGTACAGGCTGCTCAGAGGACCAACACTTCCCAGGATGTGTGTCCTACTCCAAGGGTGCTCATGACTGCAAAGCCCTTGGTTTGTCTGCAGTGGGTTGTTAGAAATACCTGCACTAATGTGGGTACCAAAGCAGCCTTGCTGGCTGCATCAGTTGCACTGTAGAAATATTCTGTGGCTTCTTTAGGCTGGATACAAGTTTGTAATAATCAGATGCAGAAGCAAATGCAATCCTGATGAGCCATAGCAAGTGTGCAGGTAAGTAACCAGTTAGATTTACTTTGGTAAATTATCGGTTTCATCTTTTTCTGTTTGTGGGGTGTATGAGCCATGACTGAACTTATCTAAACTGTTCAAGGCTGTGTTCTGCTGATCTACAGATCGTAGCATTGAAACTGTCCCACAATCAAATTTATTTCAAGTTGCTCATTTCTCAGTGTCCTCTTTTGTTGGCAACTGCAAAGAAATGAAGACAAGACTTGTTAAAGGTTAAATTATGTCTTTGTGATGGTTCAAATTAACAGGTATGAGTTTGGGGGGGGGGGGGGTTGGGGTGGGTTTTTTTGGGTTGAGTGGTTGTTTTTTTTATTCAAGCAATCTGTCAGAAGAGCATGCTTGCTTAGTGCGTTTCAACTATAATCTGTGATAAAAATGAAGATTGTTTTCTTCAGGATCAGCTATGGTAAACTTCAACAATGTGTGTGTGTGCATGAGAAAGTGAAAGAAAAGGGAAATTTTAAGAGAAGGACTTAATGGATGGAGAGCTAGGAGCTGTTGGTTACAGTAGAGTAATCCTTTCTTTTTCAGACAGAAGTGGCGGAGGCTGGTAAAGGGTAGTTGGTTGAAGAAAAAAACAGTGAAGTTTTTGAAAACATCCAGCAAGTGGGTAAATTCTTTGTCCGTGGTGATGCATTTCCCTACATCAGTTTGGTTAGAGTTTGTTGTCTGATAACAACTTTGCTCTTTGTTTGAAAGAGAAGTGGGGATATTTAATTTGTGTCATCAGAGGTTAGATAATGCTAAATCAAGGCGACTGTGCTGACAGATGGGAATGCTTAGTCACAACCAGACGCTCCTGGAGGCTGTAAGTCTATGATCTATCAGTACAAGTACATTTGTTTTCTTACAAATGATAAGGGAACAAGAGACCCTCTACAGAAGCATTGATTAGGTATTATTTTCTCTCCCAATGCTTTAACGTTCATCTGATCTTTTGTAAGAACTTGTGTCTACTTATCCTATTTACTTTAATGGAATACTTTAAGCCATTCAAGTTATCCACAGGTAGTACAGAAGGACTGATAAAAAGATGATGTAAGTGTCTCCTTCAGCGGCAAAATTTTCTTACTTTACTAAAGCTTGGAGGAGAAATAGATGCTGACACTCAAGAGGAAACCCCACTGGTATGCTGGATGCGTTCATGGCAATTAGTCAAGGAGCTATCAGCAGGAATTCTTACATTTCTTTTGTCTGTGGCATCTTGAGAATATCCTTTCCCAAAGTACAATAAACTTCACGAGGGAAAGAATGCTACAAGGAAATTCCAGATACGAAATACAGTGTTTCTTCAGTGTTATGGTGAGGAGAATATTCGGGCTTGTAAGAGCATGGAAACTGCAGTACTAGATGAGACCAATAATTCCTTTAGTGCAAATTTCTGAGTGTTTTTTTCTGTGCTTTTAGTATTCTTTTTCTGGGTCTTTTTTATTTATTTCATCCATGCTTATTGAGAAGGAAGTGCATATAAAATATGTTACAAAAGCAGTGGTGCTATTTCATTTCAGGGTGTTACACTTGCCATATAATTATCAATCTATTCACTGGAACAGTTTCATAGTATGCTTTGTTTGCAGCAGCTATCGAGAAATGAAGGTTTCTATCAGCTTGTACGTCTACTTCTTTTCCTTAATGACTGCAATCTTCTGCTATTGAAATTCATTGTAAAACTAACTTAATCTTAGCGGAAACAGGATTTCACCTAACGTGTGTATGTATGTAGAAAGATCTAATCATCTAGATTGATAAGACACACAATGAATACATTGACATGAGGTTAGGATTCATAAGGAAAGTCTCATAAAGGCATTGTCAATTTGGGTCAGAATTGGAACAATTTGAACTTTTTTGAACTGACATCCTCCCTCTCAAAGGCCACAAGAAAAGTTGTCAAGGCCAAATGCTTTGTCCTGAAAAACTACATCTGGCTCAGGTACTGCAGTCTGGGCTCCCATGAGCTAGGGTTGCTTAGTGGGCCACAGTAGTGAAAAGAAAATATCTTCCATTGTTGGGAAATTTCAAGGGAGCAGGAGGAGAAGGGAATTTGTCTCTGGGGAGGGGGAAGTTGCTGGAAAAGAGGAGGGGAGCAAAAGAAGGAATTACAGGACGAAAAAAGGGTTAGTCTGTGGGCCTTGTGAACTCCTTTGATGATGCATTTAAGGGTTCACCACTGTAAAAGCTGTAAAGGGTTGATGGGTACCTGAGCATCTCTTTGCGTATACACAGGTTGTGGTGTCGCACTTGTATCTGGATGCTCCAAGAGCTAAGAACTTGGCCTTCATTACTGTCCTCTGAAGACTTTGCTGCTGACTGAAATGGTGTTTGGGTTCATTCCTCAGCATGCTCTTTTGCAACCCCAATTAAGAAAAAGTTCAAGCAAAAGCTGTGTATGCAACCCCATGAAAAAGCCACTGTGGCCTTGAATCTTTCCTCCCTCCTCAGATGTTGCTGGGGACGCATTCTTTCAAATGCTGATATTGTGTTGGTTCCAGACTGAGCCATTTTAGGATTGTGGTTAAATATCATATTGTTGAAATTACTGCTGTTGATATTAAATTGGCTGGATGGTGACTCTTGCTTGGGGTTAGCACAAGAATAAATTCCTTCTCTAACGATTGCTTTCAGGTTCAGCGCCACTAACATTGTGCAGCAAATCTGTTCTGAATGTGCTTAACTGAACCTCTTGGCATTAACAGATGTGTTGCTTCCACTGTTGTACACAAAACAGATCTTGCAGAATTTCTTTGTTTTGGGAAATCTGGGCTCTTGAAACCAAAGGGGTGAACTGAAGGTTTAGAATAGATTTATATATGTTTTAATTTTTGTCCTGTGGAAATACCGTACTGTCTCTCAGATGAGATACCTTCAGATTTACGTCCAATACCATTGACAAGATGTCTTTTAAAATTTGACACCTAAGTACAGTGCCACATACTATTTCAATGTGGAATATTTTTCACTCATTTTATATTCATTTAAAACGTGCTAGTGCCAGCAAAGAACCCCTAAAAAGTAGTACTTCTCTGCCAAAGTAAGCTTGGAGATACACAGGGGATAGAGCATGACAAATGCAATGCTCTGCTCCACTATTTCTCATTTGCTTGTTAGAAGAAACATTTCCATCTTGGTTCTTCCGTTTGGGTTGTCTGATGTATGAGGATGTTGCTGCATGTTTGTTAAGCACTTGTAATTTTCACAACATTGTATGAAATGCAAATATCGTAATAATCCCTTCCTCAGGGATTTCACAGCCTAGAAAACAGGAAAATAAAATAACCACCTGAGTCAGTACGTAGATAAGTTGCCCAACCTAACTCAAGGGGACGGAGCGGCCCTGTAGATAATTTACATGTGTACGTGAAATATATGTTCTGATCTTGGAAAAGAAATGAGCCTTTTGGAGAGGTCAGTATAAATGGAGAACATGAGCTCTCTGTACCAGTGTTTGCGTGAGGGGGAACTGCTGGATTTTTTTTTTGGCAGTAGCTGCAGACCATGAGGCAGACTCAGACGGGAGAGGTGGGACCTGTATACGCTGTGGTTTCTCAAGCACATGAAGTGAAAGCAAAGATGGTAGGTGGGCAACCCACAGTAATTGGACTGGTGGGGTACCCTCTTGTGATGCTCAAGGATGAACTGTCCTTGAGATGGTGGGTGGTGGGGAGGCCACGGCTCAGCTCGAGGACAGGGTGGCCATGGTCAGCGTTGGGTGTCTGCTTTAGGCACCGTCTCAGCCATTGTGTTTAGCTCAGAGGTCCTCTGAGGGGATTTGCAGCCTTGCACCTTCTAGCAAGAGGCCCTGTTCTGAACGAAGAAAGGCTAGATTGGAGAGGATCATAAAGCAGAAAGTGGTTTGTTTTGATGATGACTTTGTGACTATTGTTTACACTAGTGGTACATAAACTCCCTCCTGTCTCTCTCCTTTCTTTTGTACCATCTCCTTCAATCTGCAGCATCCAAGTGACGCTAGTTATGTTTATTTAAACAAACTTTTCTACTCTGCGCCTCTTACAGCTTGTTTCAATTCTCTCTTTTCTTCCTTGAGCTATTACTAGTCTGACTCCAAAAGGGAAATAATCTTTAGAATTATTCCTGCTGCCTATAGGGACAATGTGGGAGTCACTGTCTTAACAGACCCTTCCGGAGACTAACAAAAAGCCATTGCTTAACCAAGGGGGAGTCAACATGTATTCTATTCACACAGAGCAATTTTGGGGTGCTCTCTTAGTAGGGGAGATTGGTTCATGACAAAGGCTCTGCTAGAGGAGTTCACTGTGCATTAAAAAGTGTGAGATTTTTATTTATAATGTGAAACTGAGTAATTTGCTCCTTTCATTAACCTGTAAAAGTGCAATTGCCAGAGGTCTAACAAAATCAGCAGAGCTGAGGCCTCACTAATAATTACAATCAGTTTCCAGCTTTAAGTTATGAAAAAGAAACACGATAGTATTATGTGCAAAGCCATTATTAACTGTGTAAGTCTTTGCAATTAATTTTCTGCCTTCTCCTAACAGTCTTTTTGCCTTGGTCATTTGCATTATAAATATTTCCTGCAATGCCATGGGTTTAAATGTTTAAAATTGAATGTAATTGATGTATACATAAGTCCCTTTGTGTTGTAAACAACGCTAGGAATCCTGACTGAATAACTAAACAGATCTTTTAATTCTTCTGTTGTTACTAGACTACCAAACACTGTCAAGAATCTTAACACCATCATCCCTGGTGATGGATCTGATATAAATTGCTAGACAAAAATCTTCTTAAAGCCTAAGTTTTCAGTTGTTTATATAGTCCTAGTTAGCTATTCACAAAGCCTAATCAGCTCAGATAGACCTCTGGCATGTTTAGAAATACCTGGGATGTGCAAACTATGACAGCTCTGTACAGAGCAGGAGAAGATGTAGGAAAGGCTTTGCAAAATTTATTGGTAAGAAACTGAACCAATCCATTGTGTTTCCTAGCCCAGTTTCTGAAAGACCAATGCCATTGTGGTGGTTGAGATACTGCCAGTTCTCTGGATAATAATTTTTGAGCCCAGTGGGGAAAGGCTCAGTATGAATTGAGTTATATCATTATTAAACCGCAGAGAAGCCCTATTTTAAAGGCTGGTTCTGAAAGCCTGAGCTGTAGAGAAGGCTTTGGATCAAAATGTGTCTTACACCCCAGGGAACCCCTCCACAAGACAGAAACCCATAAGAAATGGGCATTGTTAATGCTAGTGTTGATTGTATTTAATTAGAGCATGAGTCTGGGAAACAGTAAATCAGTTTGTTGGTTGGGGTTTTTTTTCCTGACTGACCTTGACTTGTTTCAACTGCTTGGGTAATTTTTTTACCTTCTTTGATAATCTTTAAAAGGATTAAAAAGGTTTGCTGTCTGTCCTACTCATGGCAATAATATTATGCTTTACCTAGAGAAATGGCATTTCGCCTTTGTGATATCCAGAGTCACTTTTCAATGCTACGAATGTGATACTCTCACTAATGGGGATGTTTCTGGAGACTGGCTTATTTAGCCAAACGAGAAGGGCAGTGTTACTGAACTTGGATACTTACAACTTATTTCACCCTACAGGAAGCTTGGTCTAGCATTAGGGTAGGGCCCTTTCAGAGGTTGGGAGGCCCAGAAAAATTGTAATATCATATTATTTCTAGGGAAGCACAAGCACTAAGCCAGTGTTAAGGTTAGGGTGAAATCTTTCAGAGTCTAATCAGTGTAAGCTTTGCCAATAGGTTTGGTAAACGCAAGCTTTTAACATATTGATTAATTAATGAGGGAAAATCCTCACAAGGAAATTCAGGAAGCACACTTGCTACCTTGCAACTTCAAACTTTTATTTACACTTCGATGAAAACAAAAGCATGTTAAATAGTTTGAAAATACCCACTGGAAATCAATAAACCACAAGCCTCTCCCTGACTATGCTTTTCATCCGTACTTCAGGCTGTTAACCTAATAGGAACTCATTGATAAGAGCATTAGAAACCTATTGATAAATTGATGAGAGAGGTCATGAAAGACAGACAGGCCTGGGAAGACTCCCTTCCCAGCTGCATATCAATCTGCAGATACTCTCCAGCCTTCTGAGCAACCAATCTGAAAAGCCGTTTGGTTTCAGACATATCAGGATGGATTTCTAGCAGCTGGTGCTGAGTGAGTAATTACTTCAATTAAAATGCGTTCAGCAAGAGGTCAGTGAATATTTGGTGTAACAACATATATAGTACTTAGAAGCTTAAATGTGTGCAAATTTTTCAGCTACGTATATATACAAAGTGTCACTTTGGGCTGGTTGTGAGAAGATCAGGATAGCAGCCAGGAGGTCTGGATTTTATAGCTTTGCTGTCCAGTGGTGGTCATGGTGGGCTGTGGGGCTGGAGGTGTGACAGGGGGCCAGTGGCTACAGGTGAGGTGCTGCCCTCCCTGGGATGGGACTCGGAGAAAACTTTTTCACGTCTCTTGGCGTTAGACTGCAGACCTAGTGACACCCGAGACATTATAGATGAATACTGAGCGTGCAGCTGGGTTGCCCTCTGTTATTACTATGCAATAACTGCACAAAAATGCTATTAAGCTACACATGAAATTAATTGAAGATAATATAGAACAGACCCATGAACTGTCTCCATGGTCTGTCAGAGACACCATGGTCTGGTATCCACAAATACAGATTTATTTCTAGATCTTATAACCCATTTTAGTTGTGACAGGTAGTTAAGGCACCTGACAGGGAATAGCTTGTCCTAACTCCACGGTGACCCACTTGTCTTATTTGTGAAGTGGAGATATTAATTCTACTCATCCAAAGACCACAAACACTTTATCTACATGGAAAATATTATTAATTTGAAAGCCTTTTCCTTTCCTCTTTTTTAGCCTTTCACTATGAGTATCCCTGTCTGCAAAATCTTTACTCCTTTCCCTCTTCTTCGAATTGAATGGCTCAAATTGATTAAGCCTACACCACCTGAAGGGTAGCAGGGTGCTTCCCAGGTAAGGGGCACAGACCTGAATTGCAGCAAGTGCCCCAAGTTCCCAGTAAGTCATCAAGGAGTCTGTTGCATGACAAATAAAGGATCACACCATTAAGCTTTGCTGCTGTGTCCTGGATTAAGTAGGAGACTGTGGGTCAGGGTGCATCTATTGATTTTCATGCTGATTGCTCAACTTTTTAAAGGAATATGCTTTACTCGGGCATGGTCATTAAAGATCTGAGCCATAGCAGTTCAATTCACTTAACTATTTATTTATTTATTTTTCCTGGAACAAAATCCTGTTTGATACAGATAGTGAGAACTGGAGAATTAATTCAGGTCTTCCTATAGTCAATCCTATGGCCAGTCGTGCTCTTTCTATGGTATCTCCCATTTGAAATTTTTTTATAAGTGGCAATAGTTAGACCCTGTAATGCAGTCAGCTGTTTTATGGCTGGTAAACTATGTAAACTAAGCTTTTGAAAGTCTCATTTTCAGATTTTTTTTTCTATACCTTTATTTTTTTTTCCGACGGCAGTTTTCTGCGTCACTTCCAATCTCACTGTAGCAATACTGATTATAACCTGCAGTAGCTTTCCAGTTCTTCTTTCCATTTGCAGCCCTCTTTTTGCAGATCCCTTTTGCAAAATCAGTGAATAAAGGACTTGGGTTTAGCTGCTGTAGGTCGTTAACCTAAACTCCTTCAGATCTCCTGCCTTCCAGAGACAAGTCCCACTTTCCTTTAAAGGCCATCTAGTGATGCAGTGAGCAGGGACATCTTTACCTGGATCAAGTTGCTCAGAGCCCCGTCCAGCCTGACCTTGAACATTTACAGGGATGGGGCTTCTCCCATCTCTCTGGGCAGCCTGTGCCAGTGTTTCACTGCCCTCATGGTGAAAAATTTCTTCCTTATATCCAGTCTAAATCTACCCTATTTTAGTTTAAAACCATTACTCCTTCTCCTATTATGGTTAGACTTGATAATCTTAGATGTCTATTCCAACCTAGTGATTCTATGATTCTGTTGCAACGGGCCCTGCTAAAAAGATTGCCCCCATCTTTCCTGTAGGCCCCTTTTAAGTACTGGAAGGCCACTGTAAGGTCTCCCCGGAGCCTTTTCGTCTCCATGCTGAACAACCCCAGCTCTCTCAGCCTGCCCTCACAGGGGAGGTGCTCCAGCCCCCGATCATGTTCATGGCCTCCTCTGGACTCACTACAACAGGTCCTTGTCTTTCTTATGCTGAGGTTCATTCATCTGCCTGAGCTTGTTGTCAGACTCTATAGTCCTAACTGTCTGCTTGTACTTTTTCAATATGGCACAGCATTAATTCTCTACTAAAGCTTTTTCCCTGGCAGAATTTGCAGGCCAAATTTCTTAGCTAGGTTTTAAGACCTTTGGGTCTTGCTGCTTTATGTTTGTTTTGGTTTTTTTCTTTTTTCTTTCCCATAGATGCTGCCTGATAATGTTGTCAGATTTTCATTACCTGGAGGGGAGTTCATCATCTTTACATGATGGGAATTCATTGTCCTGCTTCTTTCAGGGCACAATGCTTTTGTCACTGGTAACAATTCAACTTCTGGTGTCTAGCAAAAAGGGCCTACATAATCGCTAAGATTATAATTGCTGGGATTTGTTTTTCTGTAGAAGTTTATGTCAAAAATTAAAGTGTACGGAAATACAGCTGAGGGAATAATTTACTGTAGGAAGTAGGTGAGCATTTTGTTCTTACAAAATAATTGTATCTAAAATGAAAGTTCCACTTGGCTTCTCGAGCAGTGTGCTGGGTAGTTTACCCTTTAAAGACTTTTCCTCCTTTTGCAGTGAAACCTTTCCATTTAGGGCTTTGCTTCATGAGAAGATCTCATGCTGCTTGGTGTCAATAGATACACCCATGGCTAGTCAGGAGGTAGATGTCACAAAGGTGTCCTGCTGGGGTTGCAGTCCCAAGGCAAGCTGGGTGCCCTGCTCAAGGAAAGGAAAGAAGCTGAATGCTGTCTTATGCAGCAGTCAGTAATTTTTCCTGGTTAAAAATGAAGCTTTGAATATAAAGCCCTGTACTCCCTCCCTGACGAGCTTAACTGAAATACTTATTTCTTTTGTTTAAAAAACCCCAAATCACTATCATTTCACGTACTTATGCATGGCATAATCTGAAGCTATGTACTTGTTCATTATAAAGACCTATATTATTGTGACTTGTATTATATTTGGGTTTTGCTGTTTGAAATTTTAGTCTGTAATGTTGTCGTGATCTGTAATAGCATGGCCAGCAACTCCTGTCCTGTTCTATCCTGTCCTGTCCTGTCTTGTCCTGTCCAACATTTTTGTTCTGTGTTCATCATATCCAGAGCTGACTGTCTTCCAGTGGTGCATTAGGCAATGTGAAGAAGAGCTGAAACACATAGCAGCATCACCACAGTTTAAGAAATTACTGTGATTTAATGAATAACTGACTACTACAAATATGCAGTACTTCCAGTCTCAGTGTAGGATGCTTTTAACAAAATATGTACAGAAGCCTGGACATCTCTGTTGAAGAAGGGTTACTAAGATGATCAGAAAACTGAAGAGACAGATCCCTTCAAATCATGGCCAGCGTCTAGTGGGCTGGATCAGACGTCTTGGGGTAACTCAGTTTCCCATGCCTTGCAAGCATCCTGTAAATACTTTTAATGATAGACTAAAGGAGAAGATGGAGACCCCTGTGACCCACCAAGCACTACGTATGTATGCTGTGTGGCTTGAATGGTGCACAGACATGACTCTTGTTTCGCTTAGCGTGAACAGAAAGTGGGAGACTGTGGAAACCATGGGTGGTTATTACCTAAGTGAGAAGCAAATTGTGGGCTATGGCCAGTCATCGTGGACTGGTCTGTCCCTTCCCTTGGACCCAGGAGCTTAATCTTCAGAGACCGTGGCTGGTGTTGCTTGGCAAAGGCTACTGTTATGGCTGGTCCTCCTGTACCCCCTAAAATCCTACAGCTCCTACCAACGCTGGGAACACAGCAAAACCAGGCACAAAAGTTTCAGTGAGAGCAGCTTTTCAATGCTTTCAATTGTCATCCAGTTGGTCATCTGCCTTCCCCTCAATGTTCTGACTGATTGGTAATTTGATAGATTCAGGATGATCCTGGAAATATGCTTGGAAGACTTTTTTGTCTTTTGTTTTTTTTTCAAAGAGAAATAATTAATTCCCCTCCTGCTGAATTAAATTCTGTTGCAACTTAGTTTTTATGCCTCATCTTACCACTTGACAGGCAAATATGTTTGTGTAAGAACTGGCTTATTAAAGTGGGATAGCCCAATAAACCAGAAGTAAACCCATTGAATCCCAGTAATATCCTTGCCTAACAAAAGCCAAATCCCACGCAAGTGTCCTTGTTTATTGTTCCAGATTACATAAAAGTTGTGCCAGCCAGTGATGGGAAATAAACTCTTATTTTTGTTCTGATATTTGAGTTTGTGGGTAAAAGAAAAGAGGAAATATTCAGCTCTTTGAACAGGAATGCCATCTAACCCCAACCCTGAGGTAGAAGCCAGACGTCTGGATGCTGTCTGTGTGCCTATCCTGGAGGTCTGCGGAAGGGTAATTTCAGGGCAGGGCCAATCCAGATTGTTGGGTGCCAGATAGCTGGATACTGACCACAAATATTCAGTCACATTTGCATGACTGATGTTTGTGTTATTCTGGAGGTAGATGTTTCTTTTTGTCTTTTCCTACTGCCAGGGCTTTGCCTTTTTATGAATGTCTCTGTTGAGGAGGAGTGCAGCAGATCAGCAGCAATTGCGTTGCTTGGAGTAGTCTCAAGCTGTTCAGAGAGAATAACCTTCCTTTTTCCTTATTAAATGCTAATACCACATTGGCTTTTGAAAACCTTTCTTTGCTCAGGTATTTGGCTGGCATCTGGGAATCCTGGTATTGTATGGAGGTGGGCTGAATATTTCAGTAGCTGCAGAGTACTGTGTTCCCATAGCAATGGAGAAACCTTAGTACCTTGCACAGGCGCTTGCATGATTCACAGTAAGGAAAGGCAATCACGGGAAAACTGTTAAATTCTGCACAGTCCTAGTTCTTTGGGACAGTTTGTCATGTCTGTTCCTTGCTGAGGGGGAAATGCTGACACGGCAGTACTTGATGAGTTGGTCAAATGAAGCTGAAAAGGAAGATGGTGTGATTGCACACACAGGGGTGACAGTGCTCACCTGGATATGTGTTTAGTATCCTGTCTGGTCCACAGCTGACAACAGGCAGGGTTGTCCTATTTGTGTCTGACCTCCACACCTTGCCTGAGGAGAAGGAATCTGGAGACGCATTTTCTCTGTAGTGCCATTTCACACTCGATCTTCCTTTTAATTAACGCAGAGTAAAGAAACTATGCATTGCAAATACTGATGCGCTGAGCTATTGAGCATACCTCTACATAATTAAGTTTTGCTAACTTTCAGGAGCAGCCAAATTTGGGAAAGGGTCTGACACAATGAATCAAGAGAGAGAAGTATCTAAGTATGTTTTCTGTAAAATAATAATTTTTTTTTATATATAGTTTCTTTGCTTGATAAAACACAGAATGAGGGAAGTAGGTGTCTACAATTAGCCCATATCCAGGGCTAAACTGTAACAGTTGCTTTATCACTGAATAAGCCCTCGAGAGCCAGGAAGGGGAATGAGCAGGAAGAAGCCCCAGCAGGAACCCCACAGGAGCTCCCTCTCCTCAGCAAACCTTCCCTCTTTACAATGACCATGACAGTTGTAAAGGGGGAAGGCGGGGGCTACCCCTGTAGCTCACTCAGGTCAGCTGCCCTGGCTGACTCAAAACTGCTAATGGCCTGCCCAGCATGGCTGGGCTGGGATTCTGTCCCAGCCAAACCAGGACAGCAGGAAAAAAGGGAATCTGGTTTGTATAGCCAGATTGTCTTCTTCTGAAAATGGATCTTAAGAGAGAACCCTAAGCAGGCTGGAGAGCCACTTGGACTTCTCCCTTAACAGCCTCTCTCTCTTTGGGAACAGAGGCTACAGCCATATCACCTGGGTTTGGCAGCAGAAAGCTTTGTTTGGACCAGGACATCAAGGACTGGATGCCTTCCAGTGCTTGAAAGCAGGTTAGGGCAGTTTGAGTCCTATCAGTAATGCAGTGGGGTTGTGCTGGTGTGCGTTACTCTGGCTTGCCAGACAAAAGCAACCGTGGCTTTGCATCTACAAATATGCAAGAAGAAGCTTCAAAGCCTGTAGACAGCACAACCCTTGAGACTACTATTGTAGCGACCTTTAAGATCTTTTGTGAAAACATGGGTCAGAAATGTCCCATGAACACTTAAAGGAAAGAATACTCTATTAAAAAAATATTTAATTAGTAGAAACAAGCATATTGAGATCCCCTATATGGAAGCTGAAGTTGTAAATTGAAACAGGAAGGATGGGTAACCCTTCAGCAATCAAGGTTATAGCAGCTGTAGTAGCTTACCAGCGGATGTGGGAAGTTCTTAATTACCTGGAATATTTCAATAAAGATTAAATATGTTTCTGAAGTAAACGATCTAATGTGACCACAGCATGCAACTTCATTTCTCAAGAACTCCTAGGAAGTTTCTGCAAATTGTCTGAAGTGGCGTATCTAAATTCCTGTGCTTGTGGTAGTCTCTTCTTGTTTCAAATGTAGGTATCTATGCTTTGATTATTTCTGTGGATACCTAAGTAGTAAAATTTAAGGGGTTGATAAGGCAATTGATTGACACCAATTTTTGGACTTTGTACTTTTAGACCTAAAGGGTTCTCAGGATGAGTTTCAAAACACTTTTTGACTCAGGCATATTTATTATATATGTCTTACTGATGAAAAGAAAAAGCATGCTGAAGTGCCTTGCTTAAGGTCACGCAGGATGGCTGTGTCATGACTGATACTGGAGAAATATCTTGATTTTTTTTTTTTTTTTTTTTTTTTTGTTAGCACTGGGGACAGCCCATAGCACCTGTACTGATATATTCTCTCCAGTTAAACTAACTCAGACATACTGGTACCTGATCTGGAGAATTAGAGTCCTCTGCTGATTGCTAATAAATAATAGGGGAAAAAAAGCAAGACAAGTCTCATTCATTTTGCATCCCATTCCTGAGCTGAAAGAAGGGTTTATCCTTGTTACCAGATACTCTTAGCTGGCAGGCTGAAAGAACCTTGACAGAAGTTGTAGTAAAAGCAGATGAGAGATGTTGAATAATTTTCACATATATTTCACGTACAAGTTTTGACCATCTCTGTGGGTCTACTGATAGATTCTGGCAAAGACAGACCAACAGAATCATCATGTGCTTGCCATTTTTGTATTTAATATGCTATTTCCTCTCTCAAAACAGCAGAGGTGAAGTTTGAAGCCCTTTCATAAGGCTGCCCATTGTGTTCCTAAACAATAAAATGCACAATTGTGTGTTTTTCTACATTAATTAATAAACAGCAACATAATGGGAATACATACAGTGCCTTTTGTTTCTCAGCTTTACAATACTTAACAGAGGTAGATAACCTTCTAAACAAATTCAGAGGGAGAAAAATAAAGGTGAAGACCGCATAACTCAGTGAATCAAACAGCGCTGACAATGAAGTTCCTCAAGTTCAGCTCTACTTACAAGTGGTTGTCAGTGACCGATAATCAACCCATTCAATCATGACATGTGGCTTCTGTTTTATGATATGATTAACGACAGTGGAATGAATAACTTGAGCTCATTTTCAGAATCTAAACCGTAAAAAATTTTAAGATCAACTCTTCTTAAATGTCTCTCAACATCACCTGCCATTTTTATATATTCCAGACTGTTTTCATGTAACTGTTGTTGATCTCTTCGTCTTCTCAGCAAAATAATACGTGCTTTGGGCTGACTTCAATCTGAGAAAAGTCAAACTATCATAGTCATTCCCTCTAGCAGAAAGAATATGTTGTTAACTGTTGTTAGCGTTTCAAAGAATTTAATGTATATCTTGAAACATATCAAAGAACACACTGAATCAGCAGAGCTTACCTACAGCTTTCTAGAAGTTCTCCTTTAATGTTCACCCTACTGAACTGCTCCTTCTGAAAGTATTTGAGAAGTCTGAGAAGTTGCATTCTCCTTTTACAGGAACCTCTTGATTTAGCCCATGAGCAGCAACTGTGAAGATCGGTAGCCCACTGGTGGCAAGGAATAAATTATATTGGCAGGTTTTTTTAGCAAGCAAGAAAAAAAATATAGTGTTAGAATAAAACTGGAAGGTTGATAATGCATTTCTGGTGCATTAATAAGATTTCCTAAGAGCTTCTGCATAGATATGTACAGAGAGATTGTGTAATTCTTAACCCAAATGGTATTAAAATAAATATTTAATCAAACCACTTATAATGTGAATCATAGAGTGAAACATAAATCTCATGTACAAACTTTCTATTTCATGTTCTGAATTTTAATGCAATATTTATTGAGTAAGATCAAGTTAAATCATTTTGGCAAGCATGGCTGGATTTGCCAGTTACATGTACTCTGCTTGTCATTTACTCAGCAATCCACCTGTGGACATACCTTGTTTGCTGTTGTTCCTTCAGGAACAAATGAAATAATAAATCTCCCAGGATTTTTGTTTTCTGCATCATGAACTTACAACGAGTAAAATTACACATAGAGGCAGTGTCAATAGGGTTCTCTGTAACAAAAGGGCAAGAAAGCAAACCCAGATGTAATTCATTGACATATCTTTTGTCTCAAGTATCTCTCTTCAGCAGGTTGGTTCTGGTTTTATAGGCTTGTTGTGCAATGAACAGCATTAATGATATAAACCAATGCATACCAGCACTGTTACTAGACCAGGGGGACTTTCAAAATTAGTGTTTCGGAGGCTGGGCTGTCATCAAGCTGCCTGTTAGAGAAAGTAGGACAGTTTGAGCATCTGATGTCTGCTAATGTGGTACACTCTAAACTCTTTTTCGTTTCATAAATCTACAGGCAAGTGCCTCTTCTTCCTCACAGCTCTCTGATACCTGAAGACGTCTCTAAGGCCTGGTGCCTTAGCTTGCTTTTTGGACGTATAAAGTTCCCAGTTGTCTACTGGTCCTGTGGCAATACAGCTTCTTTTATTTTTTTTTTATTTTTTGCTACTTAATATCTGTAATTTGAGACTAAACTGATCGCTTGTAGTCAGTTTCTTGCAGAAGAGATGTTCTGATCTATGTCCAAAGTACTTCTGGTTTGGTCGCTCACTTAGTAATGAGGCAGGTGGCCCGAATACTGAGAGAATACAGAGCTGCTTTCATGATGCGCTGCTCGCAAAATTTTGCGCTGCTTCTAAACCAAATCCTGAAGCTTCCCCGGACTTCTGGTTTGGTGCTGTCACCCTAGTGCTACAGGGGAAAAGGTGAAACCTGATTTTTGGTGTGAGAAACTGAACCTTGTGTAGGAGGCCCCTAAATGATCTGGTGAGTGCATTTGAGCTCTGAAGTTCAGCGTTTTTTCTCTAAGTTGCCCTGGCTCCTCTTCTACTCAGATACTTTAGTGATAAGCATAGTATAAGCATTAGGATCAAGAAGTTAGACAGAAAAGAAAAAGAAGCAGAAGGAATTTTGAGCACTGTGGATAAAGAAAAAGCTTTTGAAGGATTAAAAAAAAAAAATTGAAGTGTTTTTGACCATAGGGATCTCAGATACCAGATTTTGATTGGCAAAGTAAATCTGTGCTTTATGCAGCACAAACATACAAAGCAGCAGTGACCAAACAAAGCTGAAATCCATCTCTTGTCATTGAATTATAAATAATATCTAACATATGCATGTAATTACGACCAGGATTACGTAAATACAGAGAGCCAAGGGAGAGCTGTAACATCTATGCTTAAAGAACCAGCAAGATCTTTCCAGTTCTGTAGGGATTACACGACAGCATGTTCATTTTACAAATATGCTTTTGGTCCTAATATACCAATTTCTGTTCCTGTTGGGTTACTATTGTCTTACCTCTCTTGACAGATGTTTAACCTGGAGATCCTTAGTTACGTTGTCTGAGGGACCTGGAAAACTCAGGAGATAGGTGAAGGGCTAAACTTTAAGGTCAGGTTGTCCTCAGATGCTGTGTGTGTACATACCCCACTGAACAAGATACTGACTGTGGCAAAGATTAAGCAAGTGCAAAAATGGGAGAGAAGAAAACTTGTTGAGAATGTAACCAAAATGGTAGCAAATCCTTTGGTAGCAAATTGTAAGTGGTTTCTTCACTTGTGACCAAATTACTGCACAGTTCACTGTTATTAAAATGGTAACACCTGTACCACTCTCACATTTCTGCTACGGGCGTAAGTGTCAGAGGCAGTGGAGAAAATCCAACTGCCCAACAGAGAGACAAGGAATGCCTCTCACTTGATAGCAGCTTGGCTGCTTATTGCACATACTATTACTGATACTTATCCCTTAAAAGCCATGTATATCACTTGTTTAAGCAGGCAGGGAAAGTCCATTAGTTTTCTCTGCTGCCTCTTAGAATAGAAAAATTCAGTTATCGCTTAGTCACTCTTAGGAGAGGTAGCCAGCTTGAAACTCATCCTGTTAGACAGGTCCCTCCTTACTTCATGAGATTCATCCTGCCAGAGAAGTATGTGGCTCTCCCTGATGTCCTGCACCTCTTGGCAGTGCCACTGGTGTGAGCTTCTGGTCAAGGAGCATGAGAGAGGATGGAGCCTCCTACTCCCAGTGGTTTGGAAAACTGGTCAGATCCTTGCATACTTTAACTCCTGAGTACTTTTGCACCAAACCCACTGAAGTTTGCAGTTGTAATTTTTGAAAATCTGTTATTTGTTTGCATTTCTGGTCATGATCATGCAAAACAGAAAAAAAAAAAACAATTACCTTAGATTTCCTACCAGGATAAGGCAGGCAATTTTCCCCTGCAGCTTAGTTGTAGCTCCTTAGGGACTAATAACAATTATAATACTGTATCTTGTTTAAATCATAAAGTAACTTTATCCAGTTTTGTAGAAGAAAATATTGTCAGATTATCTGCCTGCTTTGATGTAGAAACTTTTCCTTGGGTAAAGCTTTTTCCATTGAAATCTTATTCGTGTCTCTTTTATTATTTTATTGTTTTCACACGTGGACCCTATTATCAGCTTAAGGATAAAATGGTTCTTCTATATTCCTTTATAAATAGAGAGTTCAATGAAAATATTATTAATCTTTCTGGAATATTTACCCGGCATTACAAGTAGCATATCTGTGGCGTCAGTGCTAATGATTTTATGTAGGAAGGAGTGACATCTCTCTGTTTACCCTAAAGCACTGTGGGTTTGCCAAGTATTATTTTGCAGCACAGACATCTACTACTGATTACTCTGGTCCCATGAAAGGGTGTATTAGCTGTTGCATTGATTTTTCTTGTGCTCTTACATAGACAGGAAAAAATTGTGTTTGCTACAATTCATTTGAAGGGGAATCAAACAAGTTTTTTTGCATTCCCCCAGCCTCAGCTGACAGGAAAGTTTGGGTCATGCTTTCCTAGGTGATACTAAGGTGGTAGAGCAAGAAAGGGTAGATTTTTAAATCATGGGATAATCAGCTCTGAGTGAAAGTTATTGAACATGTGCTGCCTTGTTCTACTGGAAACTGGTGTAGAAACAGAAAAAGTTGGCCTTCCCCAGGAAAAAGTCAGGCTGCAAAATGGAGGGTGGTAGTGTGAGCTGATGTGGCAACCTGACCGGGACCTGACCAAGGCCCATAGTGGAAGATGCCAGAGAAATATTTACAGGCATACCTGTCCTCTGAGGAGATCAGTTCTGTACCTGCAAGAGGCCCGACAGCCCCCAGTGCTGCAATTAACTCTTGTCATGCCGTCAGGCCTGGATCTGTCTCCCAAATTTATTTTTAGAAGTGATTTGATGGAGAGAGAAGTGCCGAGACTTGCCCTTTCCCTGTGGAGGGGAGCTCTGATTATCCCTTTAGCTGCAGCATTCTTGTTTGTCTGTCTCTAATCTAATCTACCTCTGGAGGCATTTCTGTACTGCACTCGCTACTGTGGTATGTGAGCACTTTGTGCAGTGAGCTGAAGAGCAGAGTAAAAACCAAAAATCCCCCACGCAGGATTCCGCACCATGTTCTGCTACGTCTTCTCTGTTTTTAGGGATGTGGTGGTGGGGGACTGTTGAGTTTGCCATCCCCTTTCTGTGCCTTCTGTATCTGGCCCTGGGGTAGTTATTGCTTGTTGTGTTTCCTGTCCCACCAGCACGTGCTGGAGGACTTCCTATATGGGGTTTTCCACCAGGACCTGTAGGTTCAACGTGCCGTTATGACATTGACTGTGATGGGGCTACTGCAGCTCTGCCCAAACAGTACCCTTGAGTTGCAAACCAGCAATATCCCCCATTAGCATCAGCATGTTTCCTCCTTTGCACCATTTCAGTGTGATGTGATTTTAAAAGTCTTTTTTGTTCCTGTGCTTTGAACTACTGATTCACCCTCCTTCTCCAGCTTGGACAGCAACATAGCTTCCCGCGACCTGTGACACTTCCCTTACAAACAGGTCTTTATCTTTTCCCTCTCATGAGCCTGTATGATACTTTAATTGCGATGCGGTCTGCCCATGCCAGGGTTTAGTCACAAGGTCTGAGTGTGTGTTTGCTTTGAATGCTTAATACCTGAAGGAGAGTGGGTTTTGTCCTATTCCTTGCTGCTGAGGCGAATTGCTGCCAGATATATGGAGTGAAGAAGAGCACAGAAAAGTAGTAAGACAAGTAGCTCACACACTTGGTGGCAACTTGGCATGTTAGGGTCATGTTTCCCGGCATCTTTCTGTTATATCCAGTGTTAGGAAAAAAAATAGAGAGGCTGAAAAGTGCTAGTTTGGCTTGGAGCCTGGGTCTCCAGAAGTTGCAGTTCACTATGCTGACTACCCGCCACTGTTCATGGTGCAGCTCAGGTGCCTGTCTTCTTCCCAGCTACATCTCCCTGTGCAGCATTTCAAAGAAATATGCTTGTCTGTGATGGTTCAAGCACTCTGGTAACTGCCGAGGTGTTTCTTTGTTCCTCTTTTTGGCAAGGGATCCCTGTGAGGTGGATGCATTGTTTTCAGCAGCGATGGAGAGAATAAGAGGTACTCATTCTCCATCTGCTGAGCTCCGCTTAGATTGTTATTCCTTCATGCTTTCTCCACCCTTCAAAACATAAAATTGGCAGAAACAAATGAAGCTGTAAAATAACAGCTCTGAATTAATAAAGCTTAATTGTGCCAAGTGCTGTTAAAAAGAGCATTGCCCTCAGTACGCTTTTAATACTTCAGCTGTTACGGCTGCTGGGAAGAGAGGAAAGTTGTTCATTTTTACCTACCTGGATACTGTGGGGTTATTAGACCCCACACTAGGTCTGTCAGTGTTAAAATAGTTGTCTGGAACAAGTAGAAATCCTGTGGAAGCAGCTACGAATGCAGATGAGCAGGACCAGCTAATAGCCTGGCTGTTAATACCTGGATCTAGTGGACTGCCAGTGAAAATACCCAGATATGGGCTGGGCACTGCTTAGATGAAAAACATGCACAGTGCTGCTGGGAAAGGGCTGGGATTTTTACCTGAGTCATCAAAGGCTGATGTGGGTATCACGTCTCTTGGACGAGACTAACTGAGCAGTGTAATGCTGATTTATCATAAACATTTGTTTGAAATCTTCCAGGAGACTAACCCAAACCCAGGCAGGGGTCCTGATGCTTTAGCTGACTGTCAAGCAGAATTGCTTTGTATTCATAGGCAGGTAGCAGCGTGTCTGAAAACCTGCCAGATTTTCTATTTAATTATCTATGAGGGCTGTTTCACCATTAGGGCTGTTTCCTATTTGCATTCTCTGAGGAAACACATGATCAGGCTCCCTCTGCCAGTGACAGAGAATTCGAGGATGCCCAGGAAGAATTTCTGGGGCTGCAACTCTCTAAGGTATGGTCAGAAAAATTTTGGTCCACATGTTGTGCATTGAAGATGAAAAGTTTTGTAGTAACATACTGGTCTCAGGGATGTTTTCCAAAGGAAGGATTTGGAAACCAATGTAGACCCTGATTGCTTCTGAAAAGGAGAAAGAAGGTCTCCATCAAACCTCTCACCATTTCTACTTTGAAATAGATATTTTGACTTGTACTGGTTTTCCTGTAAAATTTGACAAGGTTTTCAGTCTAATGCTGAACTCAAACAAAAGAAAAGAAATTGTCCTCTGTTCAGCTCTAGGTTATGTTAGGGCAAGGAGATTCGCAGGCCAACACATCTGAGAACCTAAAAGCCCATCTTTATTTTTTGTCAGTAAGAGGATGCATGTCGTGTGAAGTACAGGCTGAAAAATTTCTTTAAAGACCCATGCTGATTTTCACTGAGGTTGAGGTTGTTTTTTTCTTTTCTTTTGCTTTGATTATTAGTTGTTGGTTTTCTCTGAGGTAAGGAAAACTGGTTGCTCAGAGCAATAATCTCAAGCCTGCGCCTGTCAGATAAAGATATGTGATTAATTGGCTGGAGTGAGAAGGGTGTCTCATTTAGATTATTAGTTTGGTGATACTGTCATGGGGCTAAAGGTGAGATAGCAGACCAGCTAAATGCAGCTGCCTGAAGATCCTGTAGCAAGATTGTGATGCTTATGGGTAGCAGTAGGTCTGGAGCTGCACTGCACTTTCATTTGCATGTCAGGTCTATGCAATAAGTGTGATTTATTTGGAGCTTGATGGAAATATTAGACAGTAGAATAAAATTAACAGATCTAGTTGCCAATGTTCTCAGTTATTTAGAAATTGAAATTGGAGGTCTTGCAGTACAGTGCTCCCAAGAAGCAGTAACATCCAGGGGATTAAATCAAGAAGAACTGAGCTCAGACACCAGCTCCACTGCTAATGTAGTGGATAGTGCTGGGAAAGTAATTTTCCTTAACTTTTTTCAGAGGTGGCCTTTTGCTTTCTGAGCAGAAGCTAATGTGCCATGTGCTTGGTTTGCAATGCCAGAGCCAGGAACCGGTGCAAATGCTTAGGGTTCACCACTGCTGAGAATTTGTTGTGGCCATCCTCATATTTGATGAGAGGACATTAAAGAGTTCAGTCATTGCTGCCTTTTGAAAACCCTGGTGATGGGCGTGTGTAGAACTGGGGTGGCAGCACATGCTTCAGCATCTTTCCACCCCTCATACAAGTACTGAGGAAAATGGCAGATTAAATGAAGAAAATGGCAGCAAGGATTTTGGTACAGTAAAGCAAGTAGAAAGATGAAATTTCCAGAATTTACGGTGATTCAGCTTTGAAAGCCTTTGGAAATGAATGGGAAATGCAAGTTTTAGACACTTATTCAGGCAAACCAGGTTCTGATGTACCCTTTCCTTCAGAAAGAGTGAGCCTGGGTTCAAGAAACACGCCTTAAGAATGATTTTTTTTAAGTCAAAAGGGAAAAAACAAAAAAGCTTTATGGACATTCAGTGAAACTTAGGCTGAGAGCAGGTCAGATACAAAGGAGTCACTACTCTACTCCTTCCTTGCAACTTCGTACTAATAATTGGAAAAAAAACACTAGCAGATGCCGCACTTTTCTGAGGAGGGTGAAAGATGCCATAATTAAGAGATGGCTGATGTGTTATTTTAAAGTAATTTGCAATTAGTGTACTTAAGTGCCGTGCTATATTATTAGTTTCTTTTCTGTCTTGATCAAAAGCAGTTGGGTAATCTGCAAATTAACAATGATGGAAAAATCACTGTGCGTGCAGCTCTGGCTCTCTGGACTGAAAAGAGCTGGAAGAGAAATTGGCAGTTTGCTACCCCAGTTGCAGAGGGTGGGTGGCAGAGCGGTGGTGGTCAGACCCTGGGGCACCATGGGCCTGTGACATTTTGAAGTAAGTTGGTGTCTGTCCAGTCCAAATTTTTGATGGCAGGGCTAGGACGGAGGGGATTTGTGCAAAGTTCCTGTGGGGGCACATTTCTGCAAAAACTTCCCTCCTAGGGATGGGATCTCTGCACAACAGGAGAAGCAGAGCTTTGCTGTCAGACCTCCTGGATATTTGCTAGAAAAGAAACCCACCTGTCCTCAGGTCTCTCATCCCTGCCTGTGTGGTGGGCTTCTCTAGCCGCTCCTAACTTTATCCCTTGTGAATTTACTGGAAAAGGTCACAATTATGCTTCAAATACCCAGTGATAACTGGGGAAATGCCAATAGCTTTACAATTTTCCTTAAGGTTATTGATGTTGAAAAAATGGATATCTCTTCCAGTGTCCATGCTTCTCCACTTACGTGCTTTGAGACCACAGAAAAGTTTTCTAAACTCTGTTGGAAGCTCTTTCTCCACGCAGACAGGAGGCAGCACATGTTGCTACTGTCACGTAACGCCAAATGAACGTTTCTCAAGTTCTTTATCACCTTCTTGTATTGTCATGTTTTTCTTTCCTTTGGCAGACTTATCCTTACAGTGGCTATGGCTGAGAATGATCAAATATAATTGATTATTTCAGTCTGTTCCCCACTGTTCATGGCTTTAATAAACTGGTATGAATATAAAATTGTTCAAACTGTAATGTCAGTGCAAGGAATTAAGTACTTATCACACGTATAGTATTCCAGGGAGTGATTCAGAAATTATTAACATGTAGATTTGCATACAGGAGCATTAAAAATCCCACAAAGTGGACCATTCATTTCTAAAAATATATGCAGAAGCATGTTTTGTTTTCAAATTTTCAGATATATGTGCTTAGAAGGAACCTAAAGAACTGTGATTGACATGATCCTATAATTCTACTGGCTTCAATGTCTGATTATGCTACGTATCCCGTAGGGCAGCTCTCTCAAAAGCTTTTGGTCTATCTATGACTGTCAACCTCTACTGTTTCTTTCTGAATCAGCAGTGGTTTTAATTTGAGCTGGTGTCACTGTGAGCACCTAGTCTTTCAGCTAACAGAGTAAGGGTGAATTTGCATGGTTGGAAGCAGTCAAATGGCTGTGGCTTAACAAATTCTAGTTTATCACGCAAAACATGCTAATCTGCTATTAGTGTGCTCTTAGCTTACTCCAGTCACTAATGTGGTAGGTTTAAACCTCCATGAAACAGCTGCAGATATCCCCTGAAGCACGTTTTCAGCAAATGTATTTTATTTCAGTACTGAAGTGGGCTTAAAGTGCGCACATAGTTATTGCAACTCAGTAGATGGGCAGTAAATTGCTGAGCTGTAACAGCTCAATCATTTTTGGTTATGGGAATGTACCTACGATTTCTGGTTTTATTAAGAGTTTGATTTTTTTTGTTATAGGCCAGATTTGGCTTGGCAACGGCAAGCTGAAATGCTTTTAATTCTTTTTCAAAATCAAGCAGAACAACTTCACTTTTAGTATTTTTAAGTGTTTTATATTTGTCGTCATTAGTGCTTCCTGCCTAGCGGAGCTTCTAGGAGCTCATTTCTTCCATCTGGGTGAATGAACTTGCTACCCAAAAGAGAAAATCAGGAGGATTTTAAACCCCTTTTCACTAAAAGGGTATTTCAATCCCTCCTGTGTTTAGACAGGCAGTGAGACACACACCTGAGAGTTAAAGGCCTATTTTTTTCTCTAAGCCGGGTCTGTTGGTGCATTTGACACTGGTCTGGCTTGCAGAGCTTGTACTGAATCCTGCTGTGGGCCTGGCAGTTCTCTTGCAGAGATCACGTCCCACTGTCCTGTTGGAGGTTACAGCTGACGGAAGATGTGTCTGATCTGTAGCTTTCAATTATCTTTCCCTCTCCAGAAAGATAGGAAGAGCTGTCTTTGATCCCACATAGCTTTGCAGATGTTAAAGGGAAATACAGAACAGAACTGAGCTAACTTACAGGTATTGCAGTATCTACCGTGCCATCAAGTTTTAACAGAAAACCGTGGCTTTCAAAAAGCTTCTTGTGTTTAATGGAAGTAAAGAACTGCAACTGGAGTGCCCCCATCATAGCTGTAATCCTAATAATAACAATTTCCAGCACGTTTGCAACGGTCAGTGTGGCTTGAGGTGTTTAAGAATCATAACTAGTCAGAATTGCCGTAATCTCTTTTACCTAGTATACCCTCCATTCCAAATTTCTTGTCTCCTGGGGGAAGAATGGGTACCTACCGGTGACCAGAGGCCTGGAGATGCACCTCATATTACCTTACTTCCTGTCTTAGGAACAATACTGGTTCTAAGCAGTGGCTTCTTTCTTTCTAAAAACTGATTTCCCCTAGAGTTAGGAGGTTTATTCATTGCAATAGGCATTTCTTGTGATAGACATGGCTTAAATGTCCAAGATCTGTAAATGTCCGATACATACACGTTTCTGTTTTCTTTCATCTTTTAGGTGTTCAGAGCACCAATATGACATGATGCTGGGAGTGGCATTATTAATAAAAGATATAGCAATGCTACTCTGAGGATTAAATTAGCTTCAAGGTACAGCCAACAGTGCTCGTTCAGTTTCTGACTTTCTTACAGAATTCAGACTAATGAGGAACAAACCTGGTAGAGAATTATCATTTGTGTGTGCTGCCTTGAGCACGATGGGGTAGCACTTTTTTGAATCAGCTATTTTAAGAGCTTAGGTACCAATCTTGTGGTATTGATGAAATTCCATAAAAAGAAAAAAAATAAAGGAAAAGAATAAAAACATGAGCTAAGAGTTGAAATATTTTATGAAACATGTTCTAAATCTCCCTGCTTTAGGACTGGTGGCCTACTGAGGAGCAGAGCACTGGGCCAAAAAAGAGTAAATCTTACTCTAAATGAGTGAGACAATTTTACGCACAGCATGAATTTAGAAAGTGGAGGAAGGGAGGAGGCTGTAAGACCAAGACAAAACTTAGCAGGAACAGAAAGAGGTAGAATATGTCTGCAAGGGAATGTAATTGTAAAAGGAAAGGAAAATTGACATGGTATGAACAAAATAAGACGAACTCACTTATTTTTGTTCTATGGCACTTTGTCTTCCACGTCAAAGCCTATTACACCATTACATCATTTGTGTGCTGAGTATTAAACTGTGCTTTCACTGGGTCATATGCTGTTCCCAGGAACTTTACTACCAATTCAAATCACCTCGAGGCCTGATTTTGCATTATGTCAGTGACACTGGGGTTAGTCCTGATTTATATCATTCTAATCATGTAAAAATTGCACACTTCATTGGTAACACTTAGCATTTCTTTAGGGTTTATCATTCGTTGATCTCAGAGCACTCTGTGGCAGTAAATAATGATCATTTCCAGCATGCGGCAGATGATCAAAAAAAAAAAAAAAAAGAAAGGAAAGCGTAGAGCACTCGCATGTTTTGCCGGTGATCGTGTGGCATGGAGGGGAACACAACCCAGATCTCCTGATGCCTTGCATGTGAGATCATGCTGCCTCCCTAAATAAATTTAAAATGGAGTTCTGCAGTGAAAAGGAATGACTCTGCTCTGATACCAGTCTTAGTGAGATCAGCAGTGGGCCTCCGCTTAATAACACCATGTTACTGCTGGGTTCACTGGGAACACTATTATTAGACTCCCTCAATAACAGAAGAAAGTGCCCAAGCTTTGGTTCCCATCTGTATGCAAAATGCTGTAGCACATCGCAGCAGGAGCACTTCAGCAGGTGAAAAAACAGTTGGTCACCTCACAGTTTACATAGCAAACCAAGCATTTACTATATCCACCCAATTTGCGTCATAGCCCCCAAAAAAGCGCTATTTTTTCCCCTAAGGTGGCAGTACCCCCATCTTTATCTGTGACCTTCTGAGGCTCAGCTGTCTTCAGCGCGATGCATTTGTATCCCAGTACCTCTCTCCCTCTCTTTCTACCCCATTCTGATTGGAAAATGTGTTTTTAATATTGTGAAACAAGGATTGTGTTTCCACGCTATCAGCGCCCCAGAAAATTCATCCCTTACTAATAACAAAAGAAAACTTAGTGATTTCACTTGGAAGAGAGTTCAGGACAAGTGCAGCATGCCTGGGAGCTCGTCTGCTGTCCCACCACGGGTATGGGAGGATGTGGGAGCTGGGCAGCAATGGCCGTTGGCAAGGACTTCAGCTGTGTGGAAAATACACCTCAATGCAAAAAAGAAAAAGCAATATCAGGGTATGAAGCAGTTTGGATGGCTGCTTAGGCATGTCCTAGTTGATATGCTCAGTTGGCACAATGTTGCTGCTGGATGGTAATGCTTTGTGGAGAAACAGAGGTGCCAGGACACTGATCTTGTAAGTTCCCCAGTCAAAATTATAAATTTGGGTCTCTACACTCCCAGGTGAGTGATGTACCCTGTAGACAAAACTATTTATGCCAGTGTTTCCCATATGAAAAAACGGGAGAGTGAAAAAAAAGTTACTGTTTCACTATTTGTATGTCTATCATTTATCCGTTTTTCCTTGGAAATATACTCCTTTTTCCTCCTGGATGTATTTTTTTTTCCCCCTCAAGAAATGCTTTATATCAAAAGGTCTGGACAAATAGTCCTAGCAGATGTTTAGGCCACCATGGTGCACATCTGTTTATTTGTGTTGGACCTTTGGGCTCTGCGGTGTGTGGGCCACGGATCCTGACCACTCTAGGCAGAAAAGTTTTGCTTACAGAGAACAGAGAGTCTCTGCTCCACGGTCCAGACAGGACCCCAGTTCT
This sequence comes from Leptosomus discolor, assembly GCF_034619465.1. Taxonomy (NCBI): domain Eukaryota; kingdom Metazoa; phylum Chordata; class Aves; order Leptosomiformes; family Leptosomidae; genus Leptosomus; species Leptosomus discolor. The sequence goes on along the minus strand of NC_141395.1, from coordinate 11,930,566 downwards.
GCTCACCTTTCCCCTCTGTGTAGCCCATGGCTAATTGTAGAGGCACAGAGGGGCTTGAGAGTTTGTGTCAAGTAGCCTGACCCCAAGGTATCTGCTGGAGACTTCTGCAGTAAAGCTGCCTGATGTCAATGCAGGTGGGAGGGTGCCCTGAATTAAGATACAATTTGCTGGAAAATAATAAACTTAGGGGCAGTGAAGCCTATGTGTGTGAACATAAAGTAGTCTGTGATAAATGGCAGGTCAAAGGCATACTGCTGGTTCACCGAAATGGAGCCTCTGTTTTTATACTTTTAGAAAATACAACTATGATTTATCTTTGTGGGTCAAGGTTTGTGACCTGGTAGAGGAAAGTGTAGGAGTCTGACCATGAAGTATCTTAATATTGCAAAATTGACCTGTAATACTGCATTCCTGTGGTGGCGTGCAGTGACCTATTGGACTTGCATGTGCTTCTTCACAGGTGGGCATCGTCGGGGCATCTCTTGGTACTTCTTTTGTGATAATGGGTTCGATATGTGGCAAGCTGTCTGTAGTGGTGCATTTCAATGACTGACCATGAGGGCTGTGTTTTCTTAAAGGGTTTTAAAAGATGTATTTAATATGTTTGCTTGATGGCAGTAAAATATTTTGATTGCTTTAAAACATCGTAATAGGAACAAAGAGCAACTTGGAAGTTGGCGTGGAGTTCTCGCCTTCCCCTGCTTCAGTACTTCGAGTTTATATAGAAAAGAAATACTGGGTTGCCATGGTAACTGCTTTTTCACAGGTTCACCCTGTGTAACATACTGTAAATCTTTCTTATGTGCTAGATGGACAAAGAGAAGATAAGGAGGTAAAATCTATGCTCAGAGATCAATGTATTGAAAGGTAAGCGCCAAGTGTGGTCACGTGGAAGGAATTCAAGCAGTCCAGAGCACACAAACTGTGCCAGTCTATCTGTGCATATTTCTGTTTTATTTAATTAATGTTCCTCTCTCAGGAATACCTGCTTCATTGAGTTCACCGTATTTGTAGACCATCCAGTAGAACTGAAATTGTAACGTTATGGCTCGGTCATGTGGCTCATGGTTTTCTTAACAAACATTTCAGCCACCTATTTATTAATGGGATTTGCTCAAAGCAGACTGATAAACGGTGTCTGTGATGACCTTTGTGGGAAATCATTACTGCCTTGCAAGGCACTTAGTCCCATAAATCAGCAAGATTCTAACTCCCGTGCTCTCCACAAAACGCAGCTCCTGCCTCCTCGGTTGCTCTGCTGGGCTTGTGCATTTGTGCTGGGGGTAACGCTGGTGATGCTGTAATCTCCCATTGCAGTAGCAGATTTCCTGCTAAGTTTTTCAGACATGTAAATTGTAATCAGCGTGTAAATCCTAGCAAGGAAAAGCTTTAAAACACAGAGAACCACTGGAAACATCTCTTTGTCATTTTTGATACTGAGAGTGGAGCACCATTCTGGCATGAGTGGTTTCTGTCTTGAAAAACTTCCAGACTAAGTGGAGGTAGCAAACAAAAGCTTTAAGGGCAAAGGCAGACATACAGGAGTGAAAGACCTTGGCAAAGAACGTAAACATGCAGCAACATAGTGGAGAGCAGAGGGGAGCTGAGCTCTGGGTCCATCTGGCTGTGAGGCATCCCTCAGGTTTGTCCTCAGTGGAGGATTCTGTACATGTTCCTGATTTTGCATGTGACAGAAAATTGGACTTCTCAATGTCCCTTGGTGATTGTAACGTTGATGTATGTTGCGGCGCGAAGCAGGCTGAAAACTCCAGAGTAAGAATCTTTTGAGTGAAAAAATATGTGATGGTTTAGCAGCATTTGTCCCAGATCTTGATGACATCTTGGATGCTTGCAGAGAAATATGGAAAAAAGCAGTCCTTGGTCACACACTGTTATGGTGGTGCTCTTACAGGCATTTGAGAACCTGATATTCATGAGTATCTCTAGCTCACCTCATCTTTTCACCATTTTTTGTTTGTGGGGAATGCGTTTGTGGTGAAATACAGCATGGGAGACAGTACATTAAAACGTTAATAACTGGGAACATACTCTACTTCTCTGCAACAGGTAGATCAAAACAACCCAGAACCTCCAACAAAAGCCTGGCTTTCAGCTCCTTTTTTCACTCGTGGCATAAAAGCCTACTGAAAATCTTGATAAAAAGCAAGTGCATGTAGCTGTTTGGCTTCATCTCTCTCTTAACAGATATTGAAAAGCAGTTTTGCTAGGTTTCTGAATTCTTGATCTGTGCTTCACAGGTTTGGTATAAACTGAGTGCTGACACCTGAAATACTGATTTCAAAGGCTGTCTCATGTTCTTCTGATGGTCTGCAGCACTATGGCACCACATGGATTTTCACCAGTGAGATTCTTTTTGCCAGGGAATAAAATGAGTTGAGGAAATTACCCAAATGTCATAATCACATTAGAAATGTTGTGGCAGATAGTAAATATCCGTATTGTCTTTAGTTATTCTGGGCCTAGGGAGCAGCTCAGACAAAAACCTAAGATTCAGACACTACTTAGTGAAGGAAAAAAGTTGGACAGTGTCTGATTTTATTTGTGTTGATTGCTTTATCCATTAAGCTTACATACAGGAAAGCTTTTGTGAATGAGTATCAGACTGTAGGTAGGCAGCATGAAATTGCTGCTAACAGAATGCTTTGCTTATGGCCAGACACGCTATGGATGGGGGCATCAATTGCCAGGAAAGTATTGAACAATGAGACAAATGGCTGACCTTGTAATGGGCAGCTTTAAGGACTTGTTATGGACCATTTCCTCCACAAGTCAGGCACTTTGGCACTGGTCTTATCCCCTGTTGACACTAGAAACAAAAGTGCCTGAGAACCAGAGCTGGCCTTGGCCGCTGGGCTGTTCCCAGCGCAGGGCAGGGTCACTTGCTGAAATTGCTTGGGAGTAGTTTCAAGTGTGTAAAGAGGAGCTGCAGCCTTCACCAGACACCGAAATTTTGGTCCTTAAATAAGGGTGACAGGTATTAGTAATTAAATAATAATAATAATGTGCATTCTAGAAGATGAGGTTGCAAAATGACAAAGCAGAGGTGATCGGGTCATAAAAGACCTTTATGAGCTTCCTGGGTGCTGAGTTTTTTCAACTTTCTATGAGTCTGGAGTCTCAAACAATTTAATTGGCGCCAAAGCACGCAGGGCTCTGTTGCAGTCCTGGACATTCATTGTGTTAGAGCATAACGTGGGTATCTTGAGTTACTAAGGTTTTCTTCCAGTTTAAAACAGGACCTAGGGAGGAGACAGTGGGACTTAGCAGTTGCTCTGACATTAAGTTGGGTTGTGGCCAGAGTATACATCCAGAGTAGGAGCTGGGAAAATTTCCCAGACACCATAGTTTAGATGTGCCCATGTAAACAGTGTCTGCTTTTCCTGATTGATTTGATGGTGTCACCTGGATAAACTTCGGCAATGCAAGGCAGTACCTTTGGAACCCGATCTCCAACAGGCATTTGATCTGAGTACTTCAGTCAGCAACTTAGGTGATCTGTGTAAATTCACTGGAATCTCCAGGGGCAATTCAGAGTCTCTAAGCATCAAAATAGAAGCCACTTCTAAAGGGTAGGGTTTTTTTTTACTTGCCTATTTCTAAATCTGAAACAATGCAATAATGCTGTTTAACTGTATTGTAGGAATCTTATAAGAACACATTCCGTGACCGTTATGAGAGACCTCATAGACAAAAAGATCAAAAAATCTTCACTCTTGCTGCACATGACTGTATAGCAGCCAGGTGGAGGATAATTCGAGTTAACTGTGTCTCAACAGGAGTATTGGGTTCCTAGGTTGATTTTCACGTTAGAGGGAGCAAAGCACAAGGTGACATTATTATCAGAGATTATGAGCATGTTGACTTTGAGTGTGTGCAACAGAGTAGAGATGATGGTACTTTTATAGTGGTTTCATAAAACTTTGTTACGGGGAGTAAGTGAGGCCTTCTGTCTAGTTGAGGTCACTCAGTTTCTGCATTAAGAAATGAAATCTTACGCAACTTCTGACCAGCTTGAAAGGTTTCTTGAAGCATTGAATATCTTTTGAGCCTGGGTCTCATACAGGGCATGGCACAGTGAAACCCTCATCTGGAAAGGGATCTTGTGTTGTCACTGTGCATGTAATACGTGTGCTTTTCGGCTAAAATGTCTTGGGTTTGTTTACATTTGATTGAACTTCATGCATCCATGATTTTGTTAGTAAGAGAACTAAAGCCAGTTTACAAACAGAAGGCATCCTCACCTGTTGTTGTGATTCTCTTTAGTGCTTCAATAAAAGATGATAAAAAAATTTTCTAGACAACATGTTTTTCACGCACTGAAGTTCACTCATAATGTCATTTCTTCAAAAGGAAAAATAAAGTTTAGTTTGGTTTTGCGGGGTGCAATCATCAAATCATTAACATAAAAAAGGATTAAGCAACAATGACATGGAAATAATTTAAATGAATAATATTTAAAGAATTATCATATATCTGCCTTATTACTGTTTGTCTGCCTTTTCCTTTCTAACTCCAATCTATGGCAGATTGCAAAAAATGGAAAGCTCTTCTTTCTCCACCCTCTAGAAATCCGTATCGTAGGCAAAACATATAGGCACATGCACAGAACTGTTAAGGAATTAGCATCCTATTTGATTTTAAAGTCTCCAGCAAGAGACAAACCAGAAATAGACAATTGTGTCTTTATATGTAAATTACCTACAAGATTCCCTCAAAAGAAGATGTAGTCCCAGGGAAAATTATATGCCCGTATCCTCATATATCCAAAGCACATAACATAACCTTCTTTTTAAACTTTTATAGTGGTTAAATGTTAAGCTCATTGTATTTTTTGAAGTATCCATAACTGATTGAGATTATGGAAGTATGACAGCCATTCCTCTTTTAGGAAAGTATGTTGCTTTGCATTAATCATACTTGGTTGCAGGGAGAAGAGTGGGTGTCACTTTTCAAATTAAGCAGCCACAGAGAAAAAAATATTTAGTTATTGTCTTCAAGTAAGTTGATGTTTTGAAAACTATTTTAATTTGAAAGCAAACAATCTTGAGATCTGGGTTGGAGAAGGAGGAGCGATATTTTATTTTTATTCTCATGTAGTGTTTCAGCCTCTTCCTTGCCATTTTTGTTGCACTGAAAAAATTAATTAACTTAATTGAGTTCATTTGGAAATAGTAACAGAAGGATGACAGACGCGTTTGTTGCCCCTATCCCTAATGAGGGAGCATTGTCTCATTCAGTAGCTGCGCAGTGCCGTGCGTGCATGGAAGGAGTACAGCGGTGGTCCCACTCTGCCTCTTAATGAGCAGAAAACACCCCCCCCCCATCACCAGTCTGTAAATAATAGCTGCAAAGATGGTCCTGCTGGTCCCCTGGTGGGGGTGGCAAAGACCATGTCACTGGTGCCTGTTCAGGGACTTCCTTCTCTAGGTATCCAGATCGAGCAACTTTTAGTAGGACAAAATTCACTGGGAAAAATAACTAAGATGAAAAAGTCAAGAGGGGCGAAGGGAGATGTTTCCATCTGGAGGCATGAGGCGGACGCTTTGGTCCTCCTATGCCCCTCCCATCTCTGGGTGGCAGGCAGTTGGGTCACTGCTGTGGGCCCCTTCCAGTTGTGTCTTTCTCTACCTGTGTGTATTTACAGTTGCAAGCTCTTTGTCAGGCTTTCACTGTGTGTTTGCACAGTAACATGCAACACTCCTGACTTCTATCTGAACCTCCAGGTGCAACTGGTCTGTGAACGATTCTGTACACCTGAGTAAAAAGCATCACCTGGAACTGGAGATTCACTTGAAGGGTTTTTACTTTATGCTGGGATCAGGCAATAGAAGCTGACTAGACAGGAGACTGAAATAATCACTCAGACATTTAGCCTTTTTGCTAAGGTGGATCATGCTTTTAAAATGTTTTGGTTAATTTCAAAGCTGAAACTGAGGTCACATGGTTTTTTGTTCTCCCTATCTAATTACAAACATCCAGAGACAGCCCAGAAGTCAGGAATGGGTGATGGGGAGTTGGGGGATTGTCCTTTGTGGCACATTACCCCCCTGGGGTTCAGGCGTCCTCCTCCTCCTCCTTGTCCTCCTCCTGGATGCAGTTGAGTGGCTCAGTTGCCTGCCTTGGAGCAGCAGTGCAGGTGCAGGTGAAGGCAGCTCCTCTCCCACATCAAGCCTCATATGAACCTCCAGAGGTCCAAGTTTGTCTCATCATTTACGATTTCAGCCTAGATGTTGAAAACATCTGCTAACCTGTCCACAGGCATGGAAAAAAAAGGGAGATTTATGTCTTTTAGTCAACTTGATTTAAAGGTGTAAGAGTTATTGTGAGACAAGGAGGTATCAGCTGTTCTTCCTTGTAGAGGCAGAACCACCACATGGCTGCAGTAGACTGTTTTGGCAAGCACAGCCAAGGTGCAGTAATGTGCATGTTTCCTATCAGCAGTGAAAAACACCGACCACTCTGCAGAGGCAAGACATGCTTGGCTTTCCTCTCTGCCGAGCCCCGTACCCCCAGGATGCTTCAGCTCCTGAGACCTTGGTTTACCACACCTCCCCTGTGCAGTAAAACACAGACACGCATGCTTGATGTTAAACCTCCTCCTAAGTCTTATATATCTCATTAAATACAAGCATATGCATTTAAATGCTCTCCTGAGTGACACCCTCACAGCACATGCCAGCAAGCACGTATTTAATTTCATGCATTTGGTGAAATGTTGATTTTGTCTTATTTATTTTTATGCCTGGTGAGAAGGAAATTTATTTAATTTTTCTGCAACTTTCTGTATAGGGAGTGTTGAAAAAAGGGACTGTACACCATCAGTTAGAAGCTTTGCTACCTACTAGATCTAATTACTTCCCCCTGCGGTTTTTAAAAATCAATGGTCATTTCTAAATGAGTGTGATATATAATAAATCAGGTTATTTTTGTGGCAGCTTGTATCTTTAATATCTGGCTACAAGATAAAGGGTGTTAACGATTGGGCATGATGTGTAAAAGAAGATGCATTATTCCTGGTGCCCAATATACCTTTGACAACGATCAAGCAGTCGCATTTATGCATTAGAGAAGGAACATGTATACCTGCAAACGAGATGCTACCATAGAGTCCCAGCTCAGCAAAAAACATCCTGGCTTTGCTCAAATGTTGCATGAGCATGGCTTTACTGGTGCGAGGGAGGATGTTGGGGAGATTTCTCATACACTTTTCTTCCCAGTTAACATCAGCCTTCCCCCTGACGTGAGGTGTGCAGTTTCCCTATTTAGTTTGGGCTGATCATTACAGACTTAGGTCAGCAAAGCTTTTAAGCATGTTCTTAACTTTAGTGTGAAGTTAATGAGCATACTTTGATGCTTGTGGGTTCATTGCTGTCCCACCTGCCCCTCTGACTTGAAGCAAGATAAAACTATTGCTGAAGAAGGACTAGAGCTACTTCAGATGTGTCCGGGTCTGACACTTCCAGAGAGTGTGGGATAGACCTCCTTGGCATCTTCTGTCCAGTTGTGCTGCATGTGAGTGGCAAATTTGGCATGTCCAAAACACCTCCTGGTAGTTTTCTGTCCTGGAAATCCCATGCAGGAGTGTTAGATGCTTAAACAACCTGGTGAAATTGTTGATCTGCAAGTGAATGACAGTAGGTCCTGTAAGAATAGAGTGGAAAGCATGGTGTCTTAGATCTCACTGCTGTTAGTCTCTCTCTAATATTTATATCAGTGACAGAGGAAGGAGACTTTGGCCTAATTGCTGGATGCTAGGTATGAGCTGGCAGCACGCCTGTCACTGGGAGCGAACACGTTAAATTTGCATCAAGGACTGGTACAGTTTTAATTAGAGTCTTATAAAATTGTGTTAGTCATCAGGCAGCTGAAAAAGACTACTAACCAAAGTCCTTATAGCCTTTAACAAATGTTAGAAACATCACTGTAAAGCATCCAACCCTTCTACTGGGCATCTTGCCCACAGAACTGATGGCATTTTGTAAATGTGCTATGTGTGTAAGTGTGATATGTGATGTGTCAGGTTTGGTCCTTTACTTTCCTCTTAATGGACATCTGACATTCACAAGTCAGTGTAGGTGGACTTTGTCAAACTTGTGTGAGGGAAAGATTGGGCTACCAGGGAAGGATCCAGAGTAACCTGCAAGGGCTTGAGTGTGTGTGGGTTTGGGACCTGTGGTGCTTCATTATGCAAGTTCACACGGGAGGGTGCCAGTTTATCTAGGACACTTGGGGAGAGGTTTGGATTTACCATGTCTGTGAAACTTCTAGGTTTGTGGCCTCTGCCAGAGGTTTGGTGTTAATCTAACATACAATATTTTCTTTAAAATAACATACTCATATCTAAAAAAGATAAGAGAAAGAACAACAAAAGGAAAAAATGAGACCTTTTCTGACTGTACCACTGTGATAAGAGCTCTTAAATTAATACAGGTGGACTATTTGTACCAGCAGAGGCTTTGGCCTAGGCTTTGGCCTAGGGTCTCCATGGGGAAAGATGAAATGCTTCCACTTTTTTACAAGTTGCATTACTAGCTGGTGAGATTTTTACCTTTATCTTTTTTTAAATAAAGTCTGCTAGGTCTAGAAAGAAAACCCCCTTTCATTGTTTGGAGTGAATGTGCAAGTGGATTGGTGAACCATGAAGGGACCTGTTTGTAAAGCTCTCTTTCCCCAAAAAGGTTTCTGAGGACTGTGAAGTACCAGACAACATATTTTTTATTATTTTAAAATGGTTAAGAGGTGAACCAGAAAACTGTAGGCTAGTTTACTTAACATCAAGGGAACTCCTTGGAAGCTTCCTCAAGTGATGTGATAAGAAAACACTTGGAAAAGTGTAGTTTCACTGTGGACAAGCAGGGTGAGTGCTGGCTGGGGAGGTCACGCTGAGCTAGCTTTCTGGTGACACTGTAAGATACTAGTGCCATGGCAGAGGAAGAGCATTTTGTACAAGACCTGCACATAGGCCTGATGGTGGTGGGGGAAGGAAGAAGGCAGGTTTTGGAAAATGTCTGTGTGGATGAGCAGTAGCAGAGGAGTAGCTGTGTGCTGCTGGAAACTGGCCTCACGCCAATAAAAGATCACTGTAGATGGAAAACTCAAATTTGAAAGGGGTCGATGGTGTGGAGCCCTGTGGCACAGCTCTGCTTGTGCTCACCAGCTGGTGAGGCAGAAGGATGGGTATCCAGGGAGATGTGGTGGGAGGCTTGGGGCTACAAGCCACCCAGACCTCCAGCAGCTGTGCCCCTGATGGCCATGCAACTGGGAGTTCACTGGGACCGTGCCTCCCCTGGGTTGTCTGCTTGGTACTGAGAAGTATGGTCAGTGGTACAAGGAGTAAGAAGTTCTCTCCAGGTATCACTGCCTTTATTAAAGCAGTGTAAATAATCAAGGTTCTGGTTTTTTGGGTATTTTGGCAGTGGGGGCAGTGGTGGTGGTGGTTCTGGTGCAAAGGTTCAAATTGAAGCAGCATTAAAACTTTCCTATTTATTTTTTGTCATGCCGAAATGAGAAATGTAAGGTGGCTGCGAAGTCTTACACTCAAAATCTATCCTGATACAAATGCATGTTATTGCATAGATTTGTCTCTTTTGGACACAGGAGGGAATTCTTCTTGCTCTTCTTTTAAAGGTCATTGTCCCTAGTCTGTCTAATAACAAAATATTAATTAGGGTAACTAGTATAATCCTCTTTTATCCCTGAGAGTCTTCTCAAGCCTGCATAACCTTGCAGGCTTACTGCCAAATTTTAGTGAATGCAAAAAATGCCTTGGATTTGTGGTCGTGATCATTTCTTGTGCTGTAAGTAAATGAAATGATAAAAATGCACAAGCAGCATCTGACATTAATTGCACGAATTACAGTTCTGTTGAGAGTTAAACAGAAGAGAAATTCACTGCTGGAGACTCCTCGTCTTTAAGATTGATGATATGTGGGACAACAGCCTTAAAGTTCATTATTTAGAGTTCATTGGAGGCTGCTGACAGGGGAGGCCATCTCGATGAAATGCACTCTTCATGTGGGATTTCCTAGTTTCCCAAATGGTGTTTGGGCTTTAAAGAAGAGTGTGTTAATTCTAGTTAGATCTTTTGGGTTTTCCTTGTGTTCCCTGTAATGCCCAGCATATCTGTGCTGCTGCCTCATATTCTCAGATTCAGAAATGAGGTGGTGCACGTATAGAGAGGTGCTTAATGCACTCTATTAAAAAAATGACATTTCCATTCCTGTTTGGAAGCAAAAGCACTGTGAAGCTTATTAGTGCTCAATTAACATAATATATTGCAGTTATTATTCTTAGAATGATACCAGACATCCCCCTCAGAGGGGGTAAATTGAATCCTGATAACTGGCATTTAAACAAAACTGGAAATCAGCAGTTAATAATAGGCATTAAAAATACAGAATATCGTTGTTCCTCTTCTGAATTCAGGTAAGGCTGGTTGCAGGTGAAGAAATAACCACAGCCTTCCATCTTTTGTTAAGAAATGTAAAAACCAAGAGAAAACCTTAGGCTGAAATAATAATTATACTTCATGACATGGTTTGCTGTCAGTACAGAGCTTAGTGAGGAGGTGGAAGATTTTATAGTCCTCGGCTTAGCGCTTGACGGACATTTATGGACTTTATCAGGCATTTCTTCCCAGGTCCTGCTCTCATTTTCTTAAAAGACAAGGATAATCATTTTCCAGTCTGCTACTATCTCCTAGATGTCTTAATATGATCCTTTACTGTTAAGAGAGGAAAAAAAAAAAAGCGTGTTCCAGCTAAAGCCTTAGGCAGAATCCTCTGTGTCCTCTGCAACATGATGGGAGAAAAGTCCAGTGTTACGTTAGTGCCTCAGAAAGAAAAATTCAATCACTACTATGTTGTCCACAAATCAATATGATCTTCAGGCTTCTGAACAGAGCTTGGAAATGTTTTGGTGTTGTAACAAACAGTTCATGTGAAAATCTTTCTCTCTGTGTATGTTTTTTTACTATGATCCCCAAATCACATTCTTTTAAATGAAATTGTTATTACAGATACAGGAAGTTTTAAGATGTTAAAGTGAACTGCATTCAGTCAGTTCTTCCCCATGCCTAATAGAGGGGTTGTGACAGCAAGATGCCAAAGCTGTGTACATAGATTGGTGTGCTCTGGAGGCTTAGCTCAGTGCAGAAAAACCTGTTGCTTCCATTAGAGAGCAGTTGGGTGGGACATGCTCCCCTTGCTTCACCCAGCGGTGCCTCTCCATTACATGGAGTGCTACTCAAGTGAGAACATTCAGCACAGAAAATTTTGGAGAACTATCCTTGATTTAAAATGTAGTCCCTTCTAGAAAATGTCAGCTGGAAAATTCGTCAGTTGGAAAACTGGAAAGTATACAGGGAAAGAAAGCTGAGTGACAAGACCTGTTAAAGATGTGGGGATTTATGAAACAGAAAAAGTGCTGATGGGTCTGAGGGTATTTAGTTATTTTCATCACATGTAAAACACAACTAAAATAACTTACTAGGTTGTTTCATGTCTAACCTGAACTAACTAGGACAAATACATGTCAGGGAGGAGCTGCCTTTGTGGGCCAGTAGTGACCACACTCTCCTCTGCACCACACTTTTCCCAGGTCCTTGTTCACCACACACTCACACTCAGCAAGGTGCTTGAGGCCATGCTTGTATCTATTAAAGCACACTTAAACATATGATTAAGTATTTTATTAAATAGAAACCTTTGCTGAATTGAGGCAGTTGGTACCAAGTCAGCCTTTACTCTGATTTGCTGCCATTCAGCCCATTCTCGGGGCTGCATGCCCTCTGCAGTGCTGATCCACTTCGCTGTGCAGCAGCATCGCAGGGTGTTGAAGGTTTGATTAGCGTTTATTAAATGATCTGAAATCCGTGGAAGGAAGTTGTGGCAGAAAGACAAAATATTACAAAATATGTCTGTTCTGCTGTACTTGTTAATAGGTTCTGGGATCCCTTGGAGATGGAAAGTGTTATAGAAATGTGAAATTTTAATTATTTCATGTAGCATTACTCATGCAAAGGTACTGCAGACCTACTTCTATCTGATTAATATCAGTGCTGTTCAATTTCAGATATGTTTAAATATCGTTATTGGACAAATTGAAAGTACAGACAAAACCTAATTTGTTGTTTTATATTGATGGTAAAACTCCATTATTACTTTTTATGTAACTTAATAAAGATTATGTGCGTGTATTAATCATGAATAAAACTGTACAATGAAATGGGTCATGAGTGTCCAGTATTTCAGTGATTGAAATAACAAAGCACCATGGAGAGAAACATAAATAAATCGAGACCCATTTTTAATTAATATCAGCCTCTTTTGAAACATGACACGCAGGTCTGAGAGTGGTGCTGCTGATGTCCATTGCAGTTTAATAGCCTCCTTTGTGTGGTTCCAATTTGCATGAGATTTACTTGGGAATGGATTCTTCTCCAGCCTTGCTAGCTGCTATTTTGGGAAGACAAAAGAGATCAAGTATGGTGCTGTAGCTCAAGCATAGGGCAGTATTTCAAGTACTGAACCCCGACGGGCTTTGTATGGCTGTCAGGCTGCTTTGTTTTCCTGTGCTGCTCCAGTCTGTACGCTGAGTTTGTGAGCTTTCCGTCTTACAGAATAGAGATAATATTCATTCAATTATTATTTCTAAAAATAGAAGTAATAGAAAGTCCAATTTTCATTGGAGTCTAGGCATTTAGTAATCTTTTAATGATTTCTGCAAGTTTTGAAGATGGGGAATTGCAGCTTCTTTATAGCGTGTGAAGCACCAATAAGTGTCTGTATGAGCTCCTTACTCCTGCCCTGGCAGGCCTGTTCCCAGTGCAAGGAGTGGGGCAGTGCCTGAGCCCCACTGGAGCAACTCTTTCCCTACCTGGGAACCCAGCTGCCTCCTCAGGGTCCTGCAGGAAGTGTGTTGAGGAGGAGGCAGGGGCGTATAAGGGACATGGATTTAGTAAGGAGGGTGTGACTCTGTGGTTGATGTGCTGCAGTATAACCGTAGCCCACAGGACAGGCTAGAGAAAAGGCTGTAACATTGAGAAATCATCCCTGAATTATGGCCATGGCCTTTCCAGCCCCAGGGTGTTGGGATCTGAAGTAAGCAAAGAGGGCTTTTAGCCACCCAAGGCTCCTCTGCCCCATCAGCTCTTTGCTTTATGCTGCAGGTTGTACCACAGTAGTATGGCAGGTCACCTTGTGGAAGTGCCTCTTCATGGGCAGCTCGTTGCATTTTGTTTCCACAGGCACTGCAGTCTTCTGGGTTTTTACCTTTATAACACTGGCTGAAGCTAACTTCTTCTGTAGGTGTGAACAGTGCTGTGTGTGCATGTAACACCAACTTGGCAAGCCTGTGAAGGAGTACGGTACCAGTAAGGTCAAGGGCGCCATCCAGCAGAAGATCAAAGGTGGGAAATGTAGTTTACAGCATAGCCCTTCACGTCTCTGTTGAGTTTGCAGACAAGGGTGCCAAGCAGTGTTGGTGGTAAAGTGATTTTTGGGATAAAAAGACCTATTTAGCAGCCTCAGCACAAAAAGATTACAAATTTGAAGTGACTGGAGGGGTAAAATCTAAATAAGCAGAAAGAAAAGCTCAGCTGAAAAAATTGAGGGTGTTGTGACAGGGTTTCTATACAGTCTTCAAAGTAGAAACATAACTCTAGCACCATCTGAGTCTCTAGGAGAAGCCAATCCTGCACGGTCCAGATTCTTGTAGGAAGCAGAGCGTCGGTGGGGACTGAGATGACAGAGCTCCTGGCAGGATGAGACCGGGAGCTGGCGTGTTTCACAAGTGGCTCTTTTTGCTGTTAGCAACCAGCTCTTCTTTGACGAGTAGCAAAATAAAATGAGTGATGTGCTTTTTTGGTTCAAGGAAGAGTTTTAAAATGTGATGGAGAGCCGCCAGGATAGGAGCAGCACTCCTCCCTTGCTTTGCTTTTGATGTGCAGAAAAGATGAAGGCATTGCCTTGAAATAGTCTTCTGCACTGGGCAAACAGGAGAAGATGAAAGGGAAGAAAAGTGGGAAAATAGTCCTGGTTTAGACCATGGCAAAGGCACTGTGCAGAATAGCCTGTGTAAAATGTGTCACGATAGGAAATCAATTTTGAATTAGACTATGTGACGCATACTGTATTTTCCATCCTTCATTATAATGAGCAAGCACACCCTTACATAATGATGGCTTTTTAAGAGATTGCCTTTGGCTGAATTTATTGCCAGACAGATCTGTCCCTTGGCATTTAAACTTCATAATGCTTTGAAATGTGCAAGCTGGCTGAAGTGGTGGGAGGATGCTTGTAAAACTTCATGCCATCTTTCTTTTGCTCTTGCGCCTCATTGATCTCTTGTAGTGGATGAAAAACAACACAAATTGATGCCACAGAACTCTTGTAAGTTGAGTTTCAGCTTCCTTTTGCTGTACCGCAGCGGCAGCAATGTTCCTGTAACAGGATGAAGGAGTTTTCCTTAGCATTAAGGTCCTATGTCCACGTAGCATGTCCTATGTGTCTGTAGCAGCAAGGATGTCTGAACAACTGGTGTAGCTGAGCATGAAAAGGTGATGACAATTGTTGAAATGACTCTTTGCTCAACACTGGCTAGAGAAGCCTGTGCTGTCTGTGTGGAAATCCCCAAATGGTTTGGAAGTGACTTGCTGAAAGTTATCAGCATGCAACATCTGCAGTTTCACATTCCTCCTCAAGACATAGGGGCATATTTTCCAGTGTTACCCCTGTTTTGAGGCACAGCAGTGGCCCTGAGTGAGCCTGTTGGGAACAAATGGAGGAGGAGACATGCACATTTGCTTCCTCAGCCTTGCAGCTGAGGCCGCCAGCGAAGATGCAGGTTGTGATAGTGGCTTTTGGCGTGCGGGCACCTGTCTCTTCCAAAGCTTGTGGATGGATGGAAATAACTTTCACAGGCTGGATTTGAACCAGACCACTGTGGAGGTTGTGCTGCGCTAGTTGGTTGCTGCCAGCCAGCAGCCAAGCAAATGCATTTTTTGGATGGAATTGCACTGAATTGTCCTCATTGTTTTAGGTTGTATTCATAATTGACATGACAGATGAGATTTTCACATTTTCTATATTTTTGTTGCTAGCTCTTTTTTCTACAGATAATATGGTGAAATCCCCACTCTCTTCCTTTCTTTCCAGAAACTGGTGTAATATTTAATGAATATCAACTCCCTTTCAGCTTGGCTGACATTTTCAGCAATGCCCAAAATTAAATTCAATAATTTATTTACTTCTGGAAATTTTAGCTGGGAATTGTTAACCATCTAGAATTCACCCTGGCATGCCGGAATGCTTCTCACTGAATTGTGTTATAAACCCACTCAGCTGCATGAGATGCTGATTCACTAAAAAGAGAAAAACTGAGGACCCAATTCCTGGTTTTATACAGTGAATTAAAAAGGCAAATTAGAAAAGAAATGTTTTTGAGATTCATGTTGGAATCTAAACTGGGCTTTGTTAGATTATTCACTGGTTTTGCAAATACTTTGAAAAATGTTGGTATTTGATCTACACTTGTCCATTAAAATGAGGAGCTATTTCCTGGGTCTGAGATGGATGAGAGGTCCCCAGTGTGGAGCCTTGTCCTGACTGACGTACAGGAGATCTTCAGTGTGAATATTCTCTGCAGCCCTGCTCCACTGGCTCTTTAAGAGTTACTTCCCTCCTGTTGAGAAGGTCAAAACGCCAGGAGGAAATTGAACATAACTTCTTGACATTTGAGATTGTGAATTTTCCTTCCGAATAAGAGCAGTAAATTTGCAAGTTAGTAAGAACAAAACTCTAAACCCTTTAGATGGTTCGAGGAGGTGGGGGCGGACTCTAATTAAATCCTCCAGGTCGAGCAGTCCTCGCTCGTCTGGTTTGATTTCGGTGAGCTGCCTGAGCTGCTGTGTACAGAAGCGCTCTGCTGTTTGTTTTGTTTCCCAAAGCACAACTGTTACGAATCCCCCAGTGACAGCAGCAGACTTGGACGTGCTCAGCTGTGGCAGATTGATCGTCTCAGCTTGCCCCGTGCGCTACCCTCTGAGTCACTGGTTGTTTGCATAGCACGTAGAGATGGATGTACATCACTTTATCATTAGAAATGCGGTGAACTGGAGCTCCCCAGCAATAGGGATTGGGGGATGATTAAGCACAGATTTGGTTTGTACCTAAACGTTGTCCACCCTGTCTCCTTTGTGCCTTCACCTTGTCCCAGCTGGTCCAGAGGGTTGTAGGGTTTGTGTTTGTGAAGTGGTGGGAGGAGGAATTTGGTTTGCCCGCCAGAAGGATACGCAGTCTGTGCAAGGCCGCTCTCTCCGTTCTAACGTGCACAGGGCCTGTGTGTCTGATCTCTTGTTGGGGAAGGAGAGCCACCACCAGAAGCCAGTGTCCCCCTGTGTTTGCTCACATGAGGTGTCAAGAAGTAATTCCCATACTGCAGCATAAGGATAATTAATCACCATTTTATTGAGAAAGCCACTGAGCTTACGCTTGGGAGTACATCTGGACCAACAAGTTGAGTGTGGTCAAGAGTGTTCTCTAGTAGTGATGGTGTCTGGCATGGGGCAGCCCAGGTCTGAGCTGAGGCCCTGGTTTAGTCTCCAGAGTGGCTACATGCAAATCGCTCATGGGGAATGGTCTATGGCCTGTGCTGCCCTGCTTGGAAATTGTTTAGGAAAATGCTACTCAGCCCAAGCCAAATCCTGCCAGGCACCATTTATTCAGCAGCAAAGAGCATTGACTTCCAACCTGCATTTAGTTTACTCCTCAAATGCAACCTGTGTGATCTGAGTTCAAACAAGTTACCAGCTTCTGGAGGAGGCAAGAGGAACTGGCTGCTCCCCAGCTCCTGCAGGCACCAGGAGGCCAAACTCTCCTGGCATGTCCTGCAAGGTGGGCAGGGAGACTGGAGTTGTCTGAAAAGAAGCATGAGATCCGGGCTTTGACCAGTCTGACTGGGATCAAAAAGTGCTGTGCCAATGCAGAATAGTGCAGCTATTTTATCAGAATTTTCCCAGGGAATCACGGAGTGGTCAGTGAGGGTGTTTGGAAGCAGAAATGAGCTCTGTTTGAGCCGCCTGTGTAAATAAGTGGTAAATCTAAAGCCAAATTCAGCTCTGGTTTGCAGCATATAATCCCCCTTGTCTTAACTAGGGTTAACGAGGTCTAACCCTGGTCTGGTAATGGTCCCTGAGAGGTTCCTGCTCATTACCGTAAAGGACCACAGATTCTGCTTTGCTCACTGATAATTAGCTTGACAACAGTGCTGGTTCTGGAGTCAGGAGGTCTATTTGTTCTATATGACAGAACAACTTTCCAGTTTATGTATGTGTTTTACATTACTATTTTTGTTAACACTGGACTTACCCAGTCAGTCTCTTCCAGTTCCTGTTTGTATAGGTATTTGCAGTGCAACTGTACTGCAGATGCAAATAGGGCAGCATTTCCCATACCTCTACTGTCCCCTATATGGTGTTCCCCCAGATTTTGGGTGGGTTTTGTTATCCCTTCCTACACAGGTATGTTCCAGCTCATAGTCCGGGCTTCATCCACTTAACCCTTATGGGGTCTGGTCTGTGTCTGAGCAAAGCAGGGAGCCTTCCTGGCTCCTGGTCTAATGTGGAAGCCTAGGAATATGAGGCACCTAAATGAGACAAATATTAAGTTTTATATTTTCTAAGAAGTACTTCTATCTACTTTCCTGTATGGTGTCACATCTTCCAAGATTTCAATGACTTCTTGTTTTCTTTTCAAAGACAAATATTTCCTTTCCTTTTACATGCTTCATTCAGCTTTTCAGAAACACACAGGGGAGTTTGAAACACCAGCTGTTTCCTTTCAAAATGTCTTTGAAGGTCCCTGGGCCAAGTACTCCTTATGCAGCTCCCGGGTAGCTGCAGGGTCCATGCTCCATGCAGACTGCAAAGGAACAATTATCAGCCTCTCAGCCTCACCCAAGGGTACCTGGGGCTGCCCTGTCTCTGATTTGTGACAGCTTGGTCATCCTGGTCCCACCATGGTGGAAGCAAAGTAACACACATATGACAGCCATTGATAAAAATTCCTGTTTCTCATGCCCTGTCAGATGTACCTTTGCATTAAAGAGCAGCAGGGGGAAATGCTTATTGACAGTAAGAAAATGCATTCCCATGCAGTTTGTAGTCAGGATTTGGATAAAAATTATATAGGGGAGGTAGAAATTATCACAGCTGGCCTGTCCTAAAGAATGAAGGACTACACCAGACAAAATGTTCTCAGCCTTTAAAAAGTCTAAAAGACACCTGCTGAGAGCAACCAGCAAGGAAATGTAGGAATGGTAATGCCGGACTTTCTCCTGGAAACATCCCATTGCAGTTGTGGGAAGACTGTAATAGTTGTCAGTATAATGTTCTGACTGTCTACTGGCATATTTCTGGGCATGCCCTGCATTTGTGGACATTACTGGGATGCTGGGGCTTCCCTTATAAGCAGCACTCCCACTCACGTGACAGACATGCGTGGTGTCCCCATTGCTTTGATGCTGCCCTTCCCTGACAGAGCCCACCATCCTGGGGAGGTTGTTCCTGCAGAGGTGGCCATTCCCCACCAGCTCTGTGAGAACCAAGAGCCTCGAGACATACTTGAAACTGAGAAGCAGCAGACTGCACCTCGGCCTCTTCATGATGGGATGGCATTGCATGGGCAGGCAATGGGGTCCCTGGCTGTGCTGTGACTGTTGGCCTCCACAGTCCCACCTAATTCACTTCACCCCTCCCTCAGTCCAACATAATTGATTTCAGATGTTCTGGCTCCCCCTGTGTGGTTGCAGCTCTGCTATTGATGCCATCCGAGCATCTGAGCCCTCTCTGGACTTCGCAGCTACCACAGACGTACAGGTTAGCTGGTGTACCTGTCACCACACAACGCAGGAATTTTACCCCTTGAATGATGCTCTGTCATTAAGAACATTAGCACCAGGTGTAACTATTAAAGCACAATTACAAAATACTTGTTCTAATGATGAATTCATAGCATTGCTTTTGTTGTTCTCAACAATGGTAATCACTTGGGTCTCTGGAAGACCCTGCAGCTAAGAGATAACCATGGCCTTTCTACTGCAAATATGCCTATGGCTAACTTTTTACACATATGCAGCCTCATTAAGCCATCTGTAGAAAATTAGACTTCTTACTGCATAATTGTTTGCAGGAACAGGAATTGGGTTCATTGCCTTTCTAACAAAAATTGTATATCTGTCTAGAGAGTGATGACTTTATTTTAATTTGCATCAAGGCCATGGTAACGAAGCAGGCTTGATGAAAATGAAAACCAGACTATGAGAACCTGGCATTGGTGGTAAACTACTGATAGCACGGTCTCATTTTCAGTTTGTCCTGGTGCTGTGCTAGTGCTGGGAAAGTGTCAGCTCCTTACTTGTATCCTGAGAACATCCATCTTTTAAAGATCTGTATGCCAATACCAATGTTGAGTTCTCACTACTTATACTCTTATATACAAGTATTTTATTTTTGAAGGAAACATTTATTAGAATTTTCCCTTTTTTTTTTTTTTTGTTTTCTCTTTGAAAGGAAGGACAGTCCTTTACTTCAACACTTGACTACGCTGGGTTGAGACTGTTTCCTTCCCAGCTTTTCATCTCTCTGATACTGCAGTTTGCTCACGACATAGATAGGATCATGCTCCTTCCCTTCTATTTTGTGTATGTTGTCTTTAGAGCTTGTCTTGTCCTTGGAAATTGTTAACTTCTCGGGCTCCCAGCTAATGCAAGAAGAGATTGCCAAAGTGCAGCCTGACTGCTCACCTGCAGACAAACCTCTCTAAGTGAGGCTGCTGCAAAGCAGAGCTCATTCCTGCGCTGGTGACCACACTGTCAGGCAGCACACAGTGCACTTGGGTGTCTGCCATGTGTTAGACACTCAAAGCTTGGCAGCTTAGGTTAGCCAGTGGAGAGGTTTCAACTTTTGGATGGTCATTACACCATCAGCTTTTGCCTAAACTGTTGAAAATCTTCCTGCATGCCATAGTCAGAAACCTGTGCTGTTTTCCAAAGCATTCACCCTCTAAATCAGCATGTGTTGTGCTATTGGGCTTATATATGTTGATTTACTGCTAATGGCAAACCTCCAGGTAGAGCAAACTCAAAGATGCTCAAGCAGCTCAGCTCTCTGAAAGTGCTGTGGGTGAGACTGATGGATCCCACTTCAGAAGTTTACAGCGTTTACACCTGCATCTGGGCTAATCAGGAATCTCTTTGTTGTTAATTACAAGACACTCTTAGGGAGTGATGCATCCAATTTTTTTTAGATATCTCTTTCAAATAAGATGAATTACCTGCTATATCGCCCCATTTCTCTGTTCTCTCCTTTGATTGAGTTGTAAGCCATTTGCACCTGATGAAGGAAAACCACCAAATGTTGGCCTCTGCAGTTGTCTTCCAGTGCCCTGCTGTGAACGGAGAGCTTGTACCCACCACGGCCCTATGCAAAGTGAAGGCTCAGCAGGAACAGAGGAGTTAGGAATGCTCCAAAGCGTTCTTAACTGGGAAAAACAGTAATCAAAACCCACAACTGACCGTATTCCTGAGCCCACACAGTGCCACAGGGCTTTACTGCTTTCTTTGTAACCTACTTGATTTCCTCCACTCTTCTCCTGCTTTACTTGATCAAGGAGCATCTCTGAGTTGGATGAAAGCAGCGAGAGACTGCAGTGATCCACACTCTTCCACTCTATATGCTATTTGCAGCGGAAAGGGAAAAGCTACTTGAGGTGGAAACCTCCTAGCTTGCATTTTGCCACAATGCGCAGCCGTATATTACAGTCAGAGAAGCAGTTATTGCAAATGGGGAGCTGATTTATTTCATACCATGCTCTTGTGAGGCAACCATGGATTGAAGTGGAAACACACAAATAGGCCAGCACTGTTAGAGGGCCTTAATAAATATTAAGCGTGTGCTCTCCTGCTAGGAAAGAGTGACTGGTGAGCAGTGTGCACACTGGCAGCTGTGCACAAATTAAGCTTTTCCTTTGGTTGATCTCAAGCACAGCCGCAGAATTACGTAGGGAGAGGAGGTTCACCAAAGTGGGCAGATGCGCCCTTAACGTCATCACACCAAGGAGTCCATCTAGTCCCTCTAACATGAGAGGCATATTTGGTTTTCGATTTTACTTTTTGATGTTTTTATGAGTTAGGCTTGGTTTGATGTTATTTAGTAATCTTTAGGACATGATGATTTGCCAAACTACAGAATTTACACCAAATCTGGCAGGTTTTGCCAGGAAGAGAATATATTATATGCAAACATAAGTAATTATATAGCTTCAAATTTCTTTTTCATGTTTTCAACTTTTAGGATTTAGTTGCTTAGAAAATAGTGAAAAGCTTGATTTTTATTTACTAACTTACTTTTCATTCACAATTTATAATAAACTTCTTAAGGATACAAATTGGATTTTAGTTAAAATGCAGAAAACCAGCACTGTAAAATTGCTTTAGTATTAGTTTAGTAAAGCTACTTTACTTGTGCTGGATGCAAGAGATTTTTTTTTTTTTTACTAATCCAAGTATATTTGTATTTTGAAATATTTAAAATATTATTTCTAGGTAATAAACTAGACTGATTATTTTTGATCAACTTGTCCTTCCAA
Source organism: Leptosomus discolor (assembly GCF_034619465.1). Classification (NCBI taxonomy): domain Eukaryota; kingdom Metazoa; phylum Chordata; class Aves; order Leptosomiformes; family Leptosomidae; genus Leptosomus; species Leptosomus discolor. The sequence goes on along the minus strand of NC_141395.1, from coordinate 11,908,901 downwards.
ATGGCTAGGTCCTAGTTTTTCACACCCATTTCTTTTTCATTATCTACATTTAAGCCCCTATCCAGGGCTAAACTGTAACAATTGCTCTGCCACCTGATAAACTCTCACCAACCAGGGAGGGGAATTGTGAAAAAGGAGAGAAGACCCATAGGTGAAAGTACAACAGATTTAATGAAAACACCACCAGTACAAACAGAAAATACTTAGCCAAATGGATGTGCTGTCATCAGGATGTATTACAGAGTAGTCCTCAGCAGACACCAGAGGAAGAGCAAAAGAGCAGCAGGAACCCCACGAGAGCTCCCTCTCCTCAGCAAACCTCCTCCCTTTATAATGACCATGACATTATGGTACGGGCTACCCCTGTAGCTCACTCAGGTCAGCTGCCCTGGCTGGCTTGAAACTGCTAATGGCTGGCCTATGGTTCTATCCCAGCCAAACCAGGACATTTGTTATATCAGAAGGAGAAAACAAATCTGTTTTTTTTCTTTTTCCAAAATTCAGTCCTTTTCTTAATCCCAGATGAACTGATTACACGGACTTTATTGAACTAAATTAACCTAAACTAAATGGATCATTCCACTGAGACAGCCAAAGTTTGCAAAAGTGGCAGAATCTGGCTCTAGTGATAGATAAAGCAGTATCAAAAGGAAATAGATGTACAGGATTTTAAGGTTTCCAGTATTTGGTGATTATTTTCCAAACCTTGAGATGCTGAAATTTTCTAAAACCTGTATTTAACCAAACATATCACTCAGGCATTCCTATGTCCCTAATGATCAATTGGGTGTTATTTGTTATTGATTCCCAGTGCTTTTTGATCTCAAATGGACAAGAATTGATCTTAGAATGGTACATAACACTTATAAATGAGGTGAAAGGCTTTTATTTAAAAGAAGAAGGAAAAACTCCCCACATTTTTTATGTCTAGAAATTAAGAGATCTAGCCTAAATGAATAACCGTCATATTCACTGGAACAGGCTGCTCAGAGAGGCTGTGAAAGTCCCCTTCTCTGGAGATACTCAAAACCCGCCTGGATGCTGTCCTGTGTGACCTGCTGTAGGCAAACCTGCTTTGGCAGGGGGATTGGACTAGATAATCTCCAGAGGTCCCTTCCAACCCCTGCCATTCTGTGATTCTGTGATGTGATTTCAGAGTTGAATATAAGTATAATGTTAAAGACTTTTTATCGCTAGCAAAGATAACAGTTGATTTTTAATACAGAATCCTAATTATTTATCTTTAAGGTTTGTAAAGCTAAGAATTGTTTATACATTGGAAGTCAAATACAAAATAACTATTTTATATGCAAAAGAAAAAGAAGACATGTAAATATATTGGGTTGGATTTAGCTGAGAGAGGTTATTAAATTATTCAGTTCTTCATGTGATATTTAGATAAATAAAGTCTCATTTTCCACTGTGCAGCTGATCTCATTAAAGGGAGGGAAAAACCCTTTAATGTTTAAACCATCCTCTAATTCTTAGCAAATCCCTAAGAATGTTTTAAGGAGAGAGAATTCTTACATCGCTGGATTTTGTATCCTAATTAAATCTCTTGACAGCTCGCTCTATTACATTCAGCAGTGGCTCAGTGCATACAGGAGGTGGGGTTCAGCTTTTCACAGTTCTCCTTTTTTACAAAATACGGTTTATATTTTCTTTTTTATTCTGTGAGCTGAGGAGCCCTGTTTCCAGGCATACCAAGTTCAGTTACTCCTTGGAGGTGTATGCTTTTTTGTCATTTTTTTCTTGGGTGGGAAAGGGGGACTATCCAAAGGAGGGGTGGATGTTGCTAGTAGTGCAACAAATTAGGAGGAGGAGTGGATCTGCTTCTGAAGTTGACTTAGGAATGAAGTATGGGATTTGACTGATAGATTTTTAACTATAAATGGATTAATTAGAGTGTGACTGAGGTCATGTATAAAAAAGGAGCGAGCTAATTAAGTCTGAGCAGTACTCCAAATGCCTTTTGTACTGATGACTGGAGATCAAAGGCTAGAGCAAGTTTTTTAAGATTATATTTCTTTACATAAATAAATGGGCCTTACTAAGGGTGGACAGGGCATTCTATTCAGAGGAGCGCAGACAATCCAGGCATATTTTCTACCTGATGGTTACACTTAGAAATGCCTGGTTTTTAATTGATGCTTGGGTATTCAGATATATTATGCTCCCATGCATTATGGCAGAATAGATTTGTACGTTTGCATTTTCATGCTTAATTTAAATGCAAGGATTTTTCTCCTATGCCTAGGGCTCAATTGTCAGAGATTCTGAAAATTGTGTTTATTATGGTTAGACTGCATTTATTATGGTTAGATATCCATGATATCCAGGAGCTGCATATGCCCAAGAGACTCACTTATCCCTGCTTCTTTCGAGGGATGCAGTCAGGTATTCTCCTATACTCTGTCCTGCCTCTCTGCTGTGTGCTCTCCTTTCTGTCTTCTGCTACATGGGAGGTGGCTACAAATACACAATCAGATTTAGGTTTTGTGGAAGTTTATTGAGGCCAAGTTATAGTTATCTTGTATCTCTTTTTAATGTCTTTTAAGACAAAATACACCCATGCCTTCTTGTTTTGCACAGGGCTTTTGAAGAGTTATGAATTCAAGGCAATAGTAATGCACAATAAAAAGCATCTCCTGTGATGTACTGAATGCCTGCAATCAGCACTGATGTCAAGGGAAACTAAGGGCACTCAGCTTAATACAAATGAGCCCTGAATATTGGTGAGGATTAGGAGCCTAAGTGCCATCTTAATTTTTCTTCAAAATTCCATTACTACAGTTTAAATAGAAATTATGATTTCCCTGAGCAGAACAAGCCAAACCCAGATACAACCTTGTGGAAGTCGAGTCAGTAGCAGGGCAGGTTTGGAGCAGAAGGACAGTTGTGCACCTCACTGAAAACTGCTTCTCTCTGTCAACAGTAACAAGAAACCTATTTAGTATAGTTTTCATACGTTGTGCTTGGAGATGCTTTTGCACTGTTATTTCTCGTTTTTTGATCTATAGAGCATGGTACTTAAATGTTGACTTTGGCATTTCCATACGCATGTGATGTTGATGTAATTTTTCTGTGTTGAGGGATTTTTTTTTCTTCTAGATGAGAAAAAGGGAAGGAGGGGGCTGCTGATTTTTGACAACTCCATTCTAAAATGAGAGCTGTTTCCATTTGTGTTTTTAAGTCAAAAGAGTAGGGTTTTTCCACATGTGGGAGTGGCATAGGCCAGATGATGTCTTAAGGTCCTGTGTTTTGATTTTGCTAAGTATGTCTTAGAAGTGACCTGACCATTCGGAGTTACACCATTTAATTCATGTGGTTTATCCCTTTTCCTGTCCTGTGGTTCAGCTACCAAAATTTAAAGGCTCATTTAGGACCATGAGAGTCACTGGCTGATGCCCAGGTGGATGTGCAGAGTCTCCTGCTGAGGGCGTTGAAAAGCTGGGCAGCAGATGAGGTTTATAAGATATTGTTCCTGGCAGTCTCATCGGTCAGATTTAGCCTGACGTGCAAAGACTTATGAATGGAATTGAAGGAGGATTTATTGTCCTCCTGCCCTGGATGGCCTGAGGTGGAGTGCTCCTTCTCCAGTCTATGGGTTGTTTGTAACATCCCTTTGCTTCCCATGCATCACAGCACAAACTGCTTCAGTCTGTAATGCTCTTAGAGAAATATAACCTTTTGATGACAGTAAACACCACTTGATGGATACTCCAAAAGAGGTTTTATTGACCTCTGTGTCTTCTCATATATTCTGATTTGTTTCTTTTTCAGAAAATCCTGGCTGGGATAATCCATTGTAGAACTATATAGTTTCACAAATGAGAGCAGTTGCTAGCTGAAGGCTTGAAAGCATCTCCTGTTGCCAGATTTGACCAGCAACATAGGAAAATAGGAAATAGCTGGCTCCTCAGCATTTTCCTTCTGTATGCAGAGGTCTGTGGTCAGAACGATTTTGTTTGATGTCTTTCAATTCTTGACATTGGTTTAATCCGAGAAGGGCCTCCACCTCACTCTTTGCAGATGGGTGCTCTGAAAGCACCTCTTTCTTTCTCCTCCTCAAAGTAGAGCACCTAATAAATGGTTGTAGATGCTGATAGGGGTATTTGGACACTGGTAAGCCCATGGCACAGACTTTGGGATGGTGTTTTTTAAACCTACTCAATAGCATAGGGGCCCTTTGAGTATCCAAATCAATAGCAGAACTCCTAGACTTAAAAAAAATCCTAAATACATCTAAAGACAGATCTGTGTACAAGGAAGTGTAAACATTACCTCGTGTGTCTTGCCAAAGCCACTTAAACGGCTTTCCTATATCTGCAAGCAGTTTTTATTTGGAAGACAGATGACTATCAGCCAGTGCTCAAGCCATATCTGCCTTTTTCATGGCCTAATTGAATGAGATGGTGCCTCACAAGCATTTTTATTTCCAAATAAAAATTGCTAGAAATCATATTATGGACAAAGGAAGAATTCTGTGGGGAGGGAGATGGGATATATTTGCCTGCTCATAGAAATTTAAACTGGGTTATTCAGAGGGGCACAGCATGCAGACAACTGCCTGTATTATGGAACGTTATTACGGCATGTAATAGGAACAAATTCAAGTACTATTAGATAAAAACATTATGGTCTCTCTTATTTTAAGACCAAAGGCCATTTTGCCCAGTTCAGGTGCTGTGAAACAGCACTGGAGCCACTCTCCATGCGTACAAAGGCATCTAGGTGGCCAAAAGCTGTTTGTTGCTCAGTTGCTTCTTACTTACTGAGCAACAAGGATACAGCAAGGTCTTATGTTCAGGTACATAGCCAGAGCAAATCCGTTATAAAATTGGGATGGTATCTCTGTTCTCTGCAGAGATGGTAAGTGAATGTGCATTAGTGACTTTGAAGTTATAAGGAGTTACAGTGGAAAGGTCAATTCATTCCTGTGGAAGAGTACAGCGTTACTCAGCCCCTGGAGTCAACTGTGTCACTCACAACATCTTAATCAGCTGTCAGCCAAAAGGAGTCATATCATGGCTGCAACGCGACCTGCTGCTGCACATACAGCATACACCATCCAGATATGGATGGCAAAACAAAAACCGCTTCCATGCGCAAACATCTCCAAAAATTGTCCCTCTCAACTCCTAGCAGTGTTGCGCTTCTTTTATATAGGCTACTAATCTGATACGTTTATACCATGCATACCTATATATGCGTGTGTGCGTATGCAAACATATGTAGATACACAGACACACGCATGTGTAGGTGTGCATGGTATAAACACATGTATACACACACACACATGTTCCGTTTTCTCTGGCCGTCTTTCACAACTCGACTTTTGCAAGTGGCCTGTGCACCACGTTTATAACACAAGTTATGTTCTTTGATTTTTTTTTTTCCTTGTTATCTGGATGAGTTTCTAAGCAGTGCTCTCACTGCCATTCTGGTGACTAGGAGCTTGCTTTAACAAGATACAAGCAGAAACCTGAGTTTGATCTACATAGCAAGTAGTCAAAGCAATTTGAGATTGTTGCATGGAAGAGGTGGTGGTTAATGCAGAGCACTCACGTATGGCTTTTGAAGCCTTGAGCCTTTCTTGTAGTTTTTAACCTTCTAAATGAATTTAGGGTGCAGAATATTCTCTAGGTCTTTCATTTGCAGCCACACAGAAGCAGAAAGCAGCAGAAGTATTCAGCCTGGCTCTTCCTTATCAAAGGCTGGCACACAAATGGGGCTGCCCTAATTATGCAGGAAGCAAAAATACACCTGTAAAAGGCAGTCCTCATTTGAAATCTAGCCCTGTATGAAATGCAAGATGGAAAGGAAATGTAGTTTTGTCAGTGAATTGGGAAAATGTGGAACTTAAATCAGAGCAACTGCTCTTATATGTGCTGCTGCTCTTCGTCTTTCACAGGAATAAAATTTCATATGAATATGTTTATTATTACCTCATAAAGCCAAGAAACGTTTTAGAGTGGAGGAAGTGAATGTCTTTGATGGATTGTTTTCCCCTTTGGAATTAATTCCCAGTGAAAACAATAACATGTTTAAGGAGTCCTTTGGGAAACAGAGGATGATGGGGCTGGAAAGCCTTCTGCTGTTTCACACCAGTCTGTAAATAAGCTACCATCTCTCTTCTGACTCTTCATGTCTCTATCCACCTGGCAAGAGGTTTATTTTTAGGACACTACCTATATTTATATTACTGTGTCTGGAACTAGAAGCACTTGGTGTACTTGCAGGATTTACTTTTGAAACGTTTTGAAATTGTGGACATAAATTAGAGTTGTCCTGTCCCTTTTTAGAATTATTTGGACATGAAAGTCTCAGTGTATATCACACATCCAACTGCTTATAGAGCGAGTGGTGTGCCTAATGTGCGTGTGTGCCAGAGGAGTTTTGCAGCTGAGAACTGGAAGCACAGAAAGGTGGGTCCTGCTCTTGAGTTATGTGGGCTGTAGGGGCTGTATCTGCTCCTCCACCCATGTGCTTTGCTTACAGTGAGGTTCTTCTGTTTTTTTTTTTTACTGATGGCAAAAAATCCGGTGACTGTATTTCTCTATCTCTCTGCTTGTAAGACTTAGGCATGGAAACAGATCACTTTGAAGTTGAAAGGGTAACTTCATTGATTTTAATGGACAATGTCTCTTCACTGTCCTCGATCCCTTCAAAACGCTTTGAGATCTTCAAACGAAAAGTTCTAAAAAGGTGAACAGTGTTTTCGCTCCTGCACATATTAGAATGACCTTTTTTTTCTGCTTAGTGATTTGATCCATACCACTTGTTAGAAGAGCATTATAATCTGTTCCTGTCTATACAGAAATATAGGTAATTTGATTTTAAAAACTCAACAAATACAAATAACCTTCACTATTAGACATCAAAAGTGTTAATAAACAGAGCACATAAATACTATATTGACTATATGTCTCAAATATTACAACTCCCACAAGATAAGCTTCATTATAAGGATTGACTTGTGTCTCAGTGTGTTGAAATTTTTTATGGAATTGTAGCAATGACCTGAGTGAGGATTACATGGGGAAACATCTTAAATTACCTGGAGATTTAAAGATTAACAACAAAACACACCCCCCCCCCCAAAAAAAAAAAAAAAAAGAGAGAGAAAGAAAAGCCAAACCCATTGCTGCAAGATTATTTGGCAGGGGACACACACACACCTTAATAAAAGGAGAAAATTTAATTAAAGGATTGGGCTTGGAGGCAGCAGCTGAATCAGATTTATAGTCTAAAGATCTAGGACACACCTGCAGCTCTTCAATCTGGATCACTTACCTGTTAGGAAAGGAATTTTTGTGCTGTAGATGGCTTATCATTACTAAAGACACAGCTACCATTCATGAAGGAACTGAAATGAAAATGTTGAAAAAAAACCCCCAACAATGAAGAAATAACCCAAAACCAGTTTAGGGCAGCAAGCTGCCTTGCCCCAGCCCTTGCTGAAGGTCAGCTTTGGTTGTGATTTTTCACTTGTGTCTTGCTGTGCTCTCATATGAGGTCACTTTTCTGTTCAACCTCTCAGAGTTGTTCATCTCTTCCCAGCAAATCTCTGTAATGTAGAAGCTAGAGATGAAAAGCTAGGTGGTCCTGTCCTCCATCTGTCCCTTGCAGAGTATTGTTCTTTGGTATAGTTATCGTTTGCTACTTCATCATGTTAAAACTGGGTAAGTGGACACACTGCTGGAGATGGAAGTAATTTGAAAGTGCTGTCTTTCAAGGTGTTGAGCATCGTTGTGTCCATTAAAGTCAGTGGGAGTTGACAGCACTTAGCACCTCATAGAAGGCATTTAACATCCCGGAGGGTTTGAGTTGTACATTACAAAGCCCCTCAGGGACCGACTCTGCCATGGTTTATTTGTCTTTGAGTGTCCAAAGTCCCCTATGGTGCAATATAAATAACGACGCCCTTCTGGAAATACATTCACAGCCTTGTGTAGCTGACCCACTTAAACATCTTCTTTGCTGCAGTTAGGCTTGAGGGTGGTATGTTTGTGCTCTCAGTATGCTCAGCAGGGGCGTGCTGGTGGAGATCTGGGGCACCCAGCCCAGCAGCTTCCCCTTCAGCATCATGCTTCAAAGCGGCATGGGCCCAGGGCCTTCCCCTGCCCCGGCAGCACGCAAGTGCCTCACTTGTCATTAAAAGTTTAGCTGGAAACTAGTTTATCCAAGAGGTGACCTGCAAACACTGAAGAACAAAGAATTTTAGGACAGCATTTCAAATGTTTCAAAGACTGAGCAGGTTGGGGAGATTCATGCCTTGTTTTCTCCCTGTCCTCATTAATGGGCTCCCAGGTGCTAGTTTGGATGTCTGGGGCAGGATACACTGCCCGTATCGTGGCACTGGGGCGAACATTACTGAACATAACTGTGCTTTGGCACTGGTTTTATCAGTTTGGTTTGGATGGTGTAGCAGACTAGCTCACCCTTGCCTCAGCGTCCTGCTTCCAGCCTGTGGGGGGTTGTCATCGTCACTAGTGATGGTGTGGGCTTTCCCCAGAGAGGCTGGGTCCCTCCAGGTGATCCACACAAGGTGCATCACTGCTTCTTTCCATGAGCCTGATCAAGCGAATGTGTCGCCAGGTGGGAGCACGTGAGACCCACTGTCTAGACTTTGAGGACAGGAAAAAAAAAAGACAGGATCTGACATCTGTTCTGTGTCAGATGCCCCGCTTATCCTGCTGCTCAGCCCATCGACTAAATTACAGATTTACTGCAGAGAATGAAGGCTTCCCCTTTTAACACAGCCCAACTGATGCAGGTTTACAGGGCTAATTTGCTAGCTCCTTCAGATAGAAAGGTCAAAATATTCCTTTGGTCATAGCAAGTGAGTCCTCAGCGAGCACAGAAACCCTCAGAGCAGTGCTGCTGGTGCATTCGGCACTGGGAGCACACAGGGTGGCAAGGCAGGACACCGGCTCCTGTAGGAACTGCTGTGTGTGTCTGTGAAACTGCATGTGATGCGTCTTTAGTTCTAGTATTTTTGTGTTGACTGCAGTTTGTATTGACTGCAGCGGGGCAGGAGGAGGATTTCAGACCTAGCTCTCTGCAGCTTGAGGTGACTGTATGCTCATCCACACTCGGCTCAGGATGGGCCTTTCGTGTGGCTTGCGGCACAGTAGTGAAGACAGCCGCTCAGGAAGGAGTTTTGCACTCATTTTTGGATGCATTGCCTTCCCCAGTTTGAGTTTTCCTTGTTCTTGGTTAATTCAAATTTCTGATGTTATACTCTGCTGTCGTTTCCTCCAGGGGTACATGGAGGCTGAGCAGAAGTGCCGTTTTCTTCTAGCCATACCAGCCCCACCATTCCAGCAATAGCGGGAGCACCATAAAAGCTTTTATACATAGATTACAAGAGCATTGCTCCATACTAAAGTGCTTTCTGATCAATGGCTGTCAAGGTCAGCCATTACTCTGTAGAATTTTCAAACCTACGTGTTAAATTAGGAAATATTTTAGGCATGCAATCCTGGAAGTGCTGTAGATCAGGTGTGTACAGTCCTCTGGTAGAAAAAACTTCCACTGTTTCAGAAATACTTGAGTCTGTTTTTCAGTTGGTTTACAACTTTCTTTTTTTTTACCTTTTTATTGCATGCTCATCACCAATTAAAAAAAAAAGAAAAATCTAAAATCCAAAGTACATTTCTGTGGTCAAATAATTTTTTTGTCTCATGTGAAAGAGTTTTGCTGCTAAATGCATTATCTGCTGTGGGAGACAGAGCTGACAGGCTCTGGGCTGGGAGTTTGACTGTTAAATCCCACCGACAAGGTTGTTGATGAGTTTGACAGATAGCATGGCTTTTATGTTGTGGCTCAGCTTCACATTCATATTTTCTTAACCTCATAATATTGAGATCTTCTCACGAGGAGATGCTCTGACAAGTTGAAGTATTATTTCAGTGATTGCCTGCCACACACACCTGCTTATCAAAAATAAATCCTTTTGTCTTTGTAGTTATGCGATGGGACAGGGAGGCCTGCAAGCTGCACAGTGAGGGTCGGGGCCTTGCTTGGGGACATGCCCGTGATGAACCAGACTCTCGCTGAGCTTTTTTTGAAGGCTTGTCTTTAATGTTACTCAGTGAGGGAAGTCAGGACCACACAGAGGCCATGGAATGCCCCAGGGTCAGGATGACGTGATAATGTGTAAGCGCAGAAAAGGGCCTGAGGAGGGGTTGTACACCTTCCTCCTTGTGCTGAAAAGCCCTGAAGAGCAGGAGCTTTTCTCCCACTCTTATGCAAAAGGATGGGTTCTTCCATGGGTTTTGGAGACACTTCTCCCCTGAGAGCCCGGCAGCCATCCTGTGCACAACCCTTCCTCTTCCCACATGGCCGTTTCATCTCCATGGCTGATGGCTCTCACCCTCAGCACAGGAGCTGGCCCTGAGCATCCTGCAAACTCCCTCTTCTCTGCTAAGGCACATGCACTGCCACAAACGGTCCCCTCAGCATCTGAAGGGTACGCATCGGAAAAGCAACAGAATGAGGCTGAGGGAAAACCACCAAAGTGTGCGGGCTGGTCTGTGAAAATATGTGTGAAAGCTGTCATGATGGCTGTCCAGGCTAGTCTTGCACAAACTACCTTGTGGTTCACCTCTGCTTGTGATATTATTTCCCAAGTAGCTCACAGACTCCTCCGGTCATTACTTTGTGTTGGATTTTGGAGAAAAGTAAAAACGATGGGTTTCCTCCTTTTTCTGTGTATGGATTCATATCTGCAAAGTGCTGAGTTTTATTTAGGACTCACTTGTGCCAGTGAATGAATTAGAGAGTCGCGGTGATGCAGCTGATTTATATGCGTTGGACGCTGTAATGTAGAAAACTGCATAGCATTATCTAGTGCAAACAGTGATGCTTCAAAGTATGAGAGGATCCCATGCAGGGGTTTATGTTCCTACCCAAATGCAGTGCAGGGTGGCACAGCCAGGTAGCAGCTCATTGGAGTCTTTCCTTCCTCTCCTCCCTTTAAAGTGTCAACTCCTTGTGCTGCAAAGCTGGATGGTAGACTTGACGGCTCTGCAGCCTGGCTCCCCGGTGAAGCTGTTTCCCTTATGATGTGATGTCTTTTGTACTGTGGGACAGATCCTCAGCTGGGACAAATCATATCAGCTCCCGGGTTTCAGTGAAGCAATGCGAAATTGCAGCTGCTGACTCCAGCTGCTGAAGATCCGTCCAGTACCAAACAAAGAGCCCAAGGAAAACCTCAGCTCATGGAGATGGCTGCCAAAAATCCAGATAAACAGCTGTAGGTCCAAAAGCAAATCGGGGCTGTGATTTCATTGCTCACCGTTGTACTGTTGTACCAGCGCTTTAAAACCTGATGTTGTGATAAATGCAGCAAAAGCCCTGGCTACACCTGTACAAATTCCCTTCCGAACCCAGGGCCTCACAAGTCTGTGCAGACGTACCTGAAGTCAGGATTTGGCATTCGGCTTTCCACCTCATGCCTTCACTGCCTACTGTTGGCTTCCTTTGACAGATGCCAGCTAGCCCTTCGCCTTCTGTCTGGCTTGGTTTTGGTGAGCAACACTTTACCCCCGTGCCGTAGGTGGGCAGCCAGATATGACATGTTTGTTCTTGTTGAACTGGTGAAATGTTCAATTGGGAGAAAAGCCTTCCAGTCAATTTGGTAGGAACAGGACCGTTTCTCATGTTGTGCCATTCCTGGTGTGAAATTCACGAGTCCCCTCACACCCACAGGAGAGGCTCTAGGGTACAGCTTTGTTCAGGGTTTTGGAAGATGCCCACCGAGCTGTGAATGAAGGGCTCCAGTGGATTTCAGCATGGCTTTGGTCCCAAAGCATCCAGGGTTTCTGGCAGCAGGCATCTTCCAGCATCACACTTTATATATATATATATATACACATAAATATATATTGGATCTCACTTAGTCGTGAGTGTTTTTCTTTTGCAGGAAGGAGGAGATGCACAGAAAGGAAATGTAGTGGCTGCATACAGGAAAAATGTTACTTTCTTTGGCTTTAGAAGTTGAGTTCCTACTAACCTCAGGAATATTCTTCCTCCCACTGGGAGAGTCAGGTTTTGTCTGGGTATCATGTCATCTGTCCACATTTATTTTGTATCCAGAAGAAATTATTAAAAGTGATTGAAAAATCAGGCTTTGAAACAGTTGGTATGGAAGTGCGAGACCCGTCTATCGCCTTCCATCGAGGAAGTCTTGGCATCTCTCTCTTCATCTGACAGTTCCCCTCACCCTGCTTCTGTAAAACAGAAATGCTGGCTGCTTTGGTAGGGGAGCACAACCTAGTTCGTATCAGCAGACATGCCATGCCCACCATGTGATGTGTTGGCAAGTACCCTCATTAGAAAATTTATCCTTTTAAAAAAAGAATTAAGGAGACTGTAGGCTACCACTATGCCCTGCAAAACATATTGGTCTCTGGGATATGATCCACAGAAAGTCTTTTTCTCTTTTTATAAAGGAGATGCTGACTGTTCTCCATCATTGGCCTATTTAATTTTTTTTTGCTGTCACCAGTGATACTTGCTTGGTCAACATCCTGTACCGTCATCAAGGTAGCCAGGTTTAGTCCTTTCAGCTATTTGTTTTCCAGCATTATCCCCCCCTCTTCTGTTCTCAGAAGTGAGCGATTAACGTATTTTCTCATTTCTTTGTGTCTCTGCATCTAGTCTTCCCCTGTGTTATTATTAGCAAGCTGAAGTGTCACTCACTAATCTAGGAAAACAGCCCCATCCCATAGAGGCCTCGCCATATGCCTAAATGCCTCCTTGAGTTTAGAGTTAAAGCCATGGCCTTCTCCTGCTGTCTCCTGCCACGAGAGAGCTGTTTTCAATCTAGGACTCCAGTTGCAAACCCGGGGCTGCTGCTGGATCAGTATGGAGAGTCGGTTTGGCAATGCTGAGCCGTGATTAGGTTAGAGACTGGGATTCGGAGCTGTTAACTACTCTGCTAAACAGCTCACAGGCAGCTGAGCGGCTGCGAGATGGGAGCAGCAAATTTGGGCTTGGTGCTGACACAGCCTTTCAATAACCAGATGTCATGGGCACAGAACACCTCTCTATATGATAATATATATACAGCTTTATATACAATGACGAAAATTAGCCCACACGTGTTACTTTTTTCCCTACCTGGTAAGTTACCACATATCTACACTGTCTTCTCCACTTGCTGTCATTGACTATAGAGATGGCACTTGCTTTCTGAAAACCAGGTCAATGAGATTGGCTTATTCATTCTGAGTCTGTCTTCATTGTTACTTCCCTATAGGAAAAATATAGGTCTATCTACCTTGACATCCCTCCTGTGAGTGTGTGTCACGCTTTATTCAAGTTACTGCCAGAACCTTTTCCCTGTGCTAAATCCAGGTTCAGGGAGCCCAGTGTTCCCCATTCTCTGATCTGAACCTGAGCTTGCCCGGTCTCATCTGCTCCTCAGGGGGAGTTAAAGGGTTTCCACCATACAAGCTCTTCATACTATCGCTCCTGCCTTGCTGATCCTCCCAACCCCTTCAGAGTATTGTCTGATTTTAATTGTTCTTATCCCTTTTTTCTTTCATTTGACATACTTGAGTGTTGCCTAGCATTTCATCAATTTTTCATTTTCTACCCCCGGGAAATTTCTTTCCATTTTTGGCATGTTTCCCTCATTCTCCCTGCAGAACACTGAGTCAAAGAAATCATTTAGTTTCCTAGCAATATCCGCCTCATCTGTCATCGAGAGATAAAATTACTAAAACAATGAACAAAAGGTTAAAAAAAACCTGGATGTCTCCAACTGCCAGATTGTAGGTCCCTGCAGTCGCATACTGGTTGTGTGTATTTTCCCTGTATGCCTTCACATTTGCCTCTTTCCCACTCCCTCCCCTGTGCTGAAAAAGCTTGGTTTGATCCGATCCATCTTTCCTGTCTGGAGAACCGGGTGGAAACCTCTCCTGAAAGCATCATTTTTGCTGATGAGGCAGCTGGAAGGTTTTTTTGGGGATGTCTTTCTGTGGCCTGTCATTAAAAGGAAGTATGGAGTGGTTTGTAGCACTAGGAGTTTTATTGGGATGCTTATGAGTGGCAATAGGCAGCGCCTTTGCATTGTCTAAGCCTGCAAGTAGTGCTCAAAACATTGGGCGGACAAAATCAAAAGTAAGGAGGAGCAAGAATTGGATCTCTTTAGTGGAAAAAAAAAAGGAAATTCTTCGTTTAGTATTATTAGTACTATAAATAAAAGTGTTTTTCTTGGCCAGCAGATTATACACAACACAGTTATTATTAGTGCTGAGGACAAGGATTTGCAAGTGGATATACCTGCTGTCTTATGGGTACAGAAACTTTGGATGGCAGTGGCTTACACAGGTGTGATGTCTGTAGTGAATGATGGACAGCTTCCTCTGGTTTGCCTTCTGGATCTTGAGAAAGCAGTTAAACATGGTGTGCTGCAGGTCCTCGTGGAGCTGGGTGTGGGAGGAGAGCGCCAGGGCCAGGCTCTCTCCTCTCTTGGGAGGGTGCAAACCCAGAGGTCTTGGGGCAGTTACACTGGATTGACACCTGTGTAGCTCAGATGTGCTTTCTTCTGACTGGGAATTGGTTGAAGATCTTTAAGTCTTCAGGTCTCTGAAAATTAACTTGCAAGTTTTTCACAAGCGTTATGTCATAAGTTAGTAAATTTGAACAAAATGTTGTCTGAGTCATCTAAAATTTGTACTAGGGAGATTTTGTTTAACAGAATGAAGCTATCTGATACGTTTCAAACAGCTGTCAGGTTGAAGCTTGCTTTTATCCCAGATGTGTGAATTTCCAGCAATGTTATTAACTGGATTGTTCGTCAGTGCTGTATGAAATTCTTTCCTGCTATCGCCATTGAAGGAAACAAATAAATAAAGAAAAGCCTGGGGTGGGGGGTGGGGTGGGGGGTGTTTTGCAGGGTGTGTTCTGCTTTCCTAGAGTGATCATAGCTTCTGACAAAGCCAGACTCTGTGCAAGTCAGTGGATATGTTTCATATGATAAAGGAAAAAAAGGGGGGAAAATCTCTAATTTTGTGGCAGTTTTAAGAGTTCTACTTTGGGCTTGTGATCATTTTGGCGGTTATTTTAAAGGTGGAATCCAAAAAGTGTAGAAGTGTGTGATGGCTTTGTGATGTGTTAGCACTGGCCAAAGCCACCATCACCCCTAGCAAATGGGGAAAACGTATTTTTCAAGCCTTGACAGAAAATACCTTTGTGTTTTTTGTTTGAGCTGCCATTCAGTTTGCACTATTTGAAGATCTTCTTCTCTGTGCTCCCCTGGGTTAGGATTTTCTCTTTTAATATGTGACCAGGAACTTTTCCTGATTAAGAAAAGGCCATGACTGTGTCCTTATAGTCCTTTGCTTTCTATATTGTTTAAGCACGTGCTTAAATAACCCCATGGAGCAGAGAGGTATTACTAAATGATGACCATTATTTACAGACTAAGTAAATATTGGTAACCATCAAGTTTATGTATCAAATCAAAGGAAAGACTTGTGTCCAGTCACTGATTGTCGAGAAAGTGTGTGTGTGGTCTATCTTTTACAGCTCGTGGCCATACTCTGTTATGAATTTGCCAGAAGAATCAGTCTTTTAAAAATATGTATTATTCCAAACTGCTGTGGGAGCAGTCCTAGACTGCTTTCTATTCCATAACTCAGGTTAGTAAAACACTGTAAGTTTGCTTTTCTCATTTTAGCTTGATGACTTGCTATGAATAAAAATTGAGCGAGGTATTCCAGTTTATTTCCCACGTGCATTTTAATTCTGCATCTAATGCAGGTTACTCCATCAATTTATGTTTTTCTTAAATCAAGAGCTGCTATTTAATTTTTCCAGGTATTTCATCTGTTTCAGATTT
The DNA here is from genome assembly GCF_034619465.1 of Leptosomus discolor. Classification (NCBI taxonomy): domain Eukaryota; kingdom Metazoa; phylum Chordata; class Aves; order Leptosomiformes; family Leptosomidae; genus Leptosomus; species Leptosomus discolor. The sequence goes on along the minus strand of NC_141395.1, from coordinate 11,893,042 downwards.
GGTCTTTTAAATGCCCACTAAAGCATCAGGATGACAGTTAGTCAACATTTGGAAGTCTGTTTTATGGAAAATTCTGACATTACCAAATTTGTTTTCTTACAAAATTAGAATAAAACCAACCTTGTTTGAATTTCCCTTTGGAACAGAATTTGTCAAGCTAGAGGTGAAATACCACTCCTTCCACCATAATTAAATCTGGCAGAGGGCTAAAAAAGGCTACAGGAATCAAACCCCATCTATTGGCAGCACAGAGGTAACTTCACTACTTTCTAAAAGATGGGGGAGGCAGGAGGGTTGCACAGGAGACCTGAATCTTAGATCCATCTCCATGATGTGTGCCCATTATTGCTGTTGTTTCATTGCATTTAGCTTCAGTGCCCATCAAGGCCCACTCCCCATCCCTGCAAATGGCAGATGGGAACAGGGACCTGGAGAACAGCAGGACTCTGAACAGAGCACCAATTAGGCAGGCACTAAAAGCACCTCTCTGGAAGACCTGTCCAAACAGCAGACATCCCAAGGGGACAAGGGTTTGTCTTTTTGCCTTCTCTCTCTGTCTCTTTTTCTTGTTTTTAAGTGGACAGCTCCTGTTATGTATGCATGAACTGTAGTATGCATCACCAGAAGAAAAGATATGACTCCTTTTATGTTTTTTATTCAAAGGAATTGCTATTCTAAGGTGACATTTCTGGTAGTCTCTAATGAGCACGTTTATAACATGCGCTAGCATATGTATCCTCTAGTATAAAATCTCTACGCCATGCTGGGGTGCCACATGACTTCACACTGTAAATGTCATTAGTGCCTTGTATGTTAACAACCCTAATTGTTTTCAGTGATCTGTCGTGAATTGCTACTGAGGACACTAGCTCTTAACAGGAGAAGTTGCGCTAATTGCCCAGTTTTTACAGATTGGCTAAAACCTGTTGGCCTTTTGAAGTTTGTGCCTGTGTATATATATAGTCTTTGTTAATGGCCTATAGATCATTACTAGAGCATTTTGCTGTGCTAGCATCCTCTAACAGGGACTACAGACTTTAGTGGTTGCCACCAGTTAGTTCCTGGGAAGAGATAGCCAGATGATAACTTGACTCTGGCTGCACTCTCTTTATGCTCAGAAGCTCCTGTAAAAAGAAGATGCTACAGGACCTCACAGTTAGCATTTGTATAAGCCCTTGTTTAGCCTTGAATTATTTGGGATCTCATTTCTTGGAATCTGGGATCACATTATACAAACACACTTCAGACATAAATTCTGCAGATTTGTAGAAGCGGTTACAAAAACCAGTGCTCTGAAGTGGTGAAAGCCCTTCTTTGGTGCTTTAAATGATGTCTCAGTTATTTGCAGCTGGTGAAATCCATCTATAAAAATTCTTTTCTTAATGAAAGGAAATTCTGTAGTAAATAATTCTGACATCTGTAAAGCAACCCAGAATAACAGCCATCTCCAGAGTAATGAGACGTATACATTTCTGGTTACTTGCAGCTCTTTCCCCTTTTCTTCTCAGAGATATAGGATGTGGAAAGCCAAAATTACTTGCTGCTGATCTGACTCTGCAAGATGCATTTTTGCAGTTTCAGGAATAGGGCCATGATGAAAAAGCTATTTTAGCATTACTCTGAGCTGCACCTCTGGTGTTTGCTGGCTGCGGTGGCTTCATGTTACTGTAATAGTTGGGTGCTATTTTATGTGCATGTTTGTTTTCACTTAGGTCATCTGCAAGACTCAGACAATTGCTGTTGGCTTTCAGATGTTTTGGGGAGGGAGGAGTTACATGTTTCGGGGACTCTTATAGGAGGTGTTGATCCCTCTGAAGAGCACTCACTATTGTCAAGCATCTCTGAGGGATCGTGGTAATTAAAGAAGTCTTTGTCTCTTCTTATCACTTCTTTGAACTTATTACTGTAGTTTTTAGGTAGGTAGGATTCAAAAAAGGATGGAAATGTTTCTGAGGTACACTGATGAAGTGTGAGCATTTGTCCTTGAATCATAGGCAGAATTTCTCCATAGGACTATCATAGAGATGCTCTAGGATGGCAGAGCCATTAACAGCTAAAAACGTGCTGACCAGCTCTCTTATTTCTTGAGTACAGCTGATAGGGGATTTTCTAATCTTCAGCTCCGTAGGCTGTGCCATTACTCTGGACCTGTCAGAGTATCTCATGAGAATAGTTTAATGGCAAAAGGGGATTTTGGCCGGAAGACCAGGAAAAACAACTTAGGGGACAGTGAGCATTTCTCTTGCTGAAAAGCTACTAGAGTGAATCCTTCTGCCGCCTGGTTCAGCACTTCCCCACCCTATGGTAATTTTGCCCTGCCATTTTGAACCTGACTGTAGGGTCCCCTGAGCCAGGCTTGTAATGGTGATTTCCCTGTCCACAGTGTCACTCCATGCTGCTCTGCGGTGACAAATAGCAAAGCTGACAGGAGATGCCTTAACCCAGGGAGAGCCCTCCTCAGATTGCCATTCTGGGGTCAAGGGATGCCAGAGGCTGGGGTGGGACCACAGAGGAAAGGAGCCCAGCAGACAGGCACGTTCTTCTGGACAGCAGTCTGCAAACAGCAACCTGATGGTTGCAGGCAGAAAACAAGCCAAAGTTCAGGGAACTCTTCTGTTTTTAAACTAATAGGGGAAAGAAAGGTTCTTTTTGGCAGAAATTTGGGTTAAGCTCAGTTTCCGTCAGCCTGTGTTAAAAGAGCAATTGTGATTCCCTCCTACTTGTTGCATAGATTTTTTTTTCCAAAGAAACGAAAGAGTAATAGATTCTGAAAATGTACGACCTTGCAGTGCTTGTGGTTTTATTTATGGCTTCTAATGGCAAGGGAAGCGATACTATGTGAACAAACTATTTGGAGATCAGAAAAAGTTGGGGGGAAAAGAAGAGGAGGCCAATAAAGAGGCCTGAAGAGGCACCTAAAGTGATTCCTGTTGCCCAGTGGCAGTCTGGGATAAAGTATGCAGCACTGAAATGCAACCAAGCAGGTCCAAGATATACATTCCGCAATGCAGAAAGAGGAGGCAGAAATGGAGAGCAGAAATGTTATTACATATAGGGGAAAGGAGGATGTTTACGGTTTTGGAGGGGAGAAGATTTTTTTATGTGTTATACTGTGCTGCTCTTGTAGCGGTGGGAAACATGAGACTGCCTGGTACCACAGCAGGTCTATTGAGGACTCCAGTCTGAACCAGTACTTTAGCATTCATGATACATAGACTGAACTGCTGACAGTCCATTCAGCGGGGCAAGTGAAAAGGACAAAACTTCCCTGTGTTCTGCTCAGCTGCGCTGCTCTCTGTTTCACTCTAATAGAAAAACTCCCCTCCAACAGTAAAAGGAAACTCACATCACAGTGTAAAGCCTCATTCTCACTAGCAGTAGATTCAGCGAGCCTTGGTTGCATCTGATATTCCAGCTGCTGAAGTGTGGGGCGGGATGCCAGAACGTTAAGCTTTCAGAATTGCAGGTTGAAAGAGTTTGTCATTCGATAATCCGATCTATACAATTCTCTTTAATCTCTTTTCCTAGTGGAGTCATTAAGTACATGGGAATGTTTGGCAGAGAAATGATGGAGTGTGATATATCTTATTTTGGGAACTGACTTTCCTTTTTAATAACAATGAACATTGTTTCCACCCATCACTTCCATGACTGACACAGGAGATGTAGTAAAACTCCTGTTTAGCAGAAGTGTTAGGTCAATTTGCAGCATTTCCTATGTAGACAAACAGCTACCATCATTGTTGGGATAAAACCCTCAGATTTACAGCCAAGTGCTTGTTTGAACTTCCTAAGCATGCTGAAAGATTGATTTTAATGGAAACAGGACCTGCTTGCAGCACTGACAAAAACACCTATTTGCTTTAGTGGGAGCAGGAGGACGGTGCAAAGGGGATCAAATACAGAAGGTTGTGTCTGATATGACACAGAGGATGAGATTTTGCCAGTGGAAGCAGACATTTTGAGTGTTTGTATTTTCAAGTTACTGTACTGGAGCATCCTGACAGGAGACAAGGTTTAGAGCGTGCTCATCACTTCTCTTCTTGAAATCTCTACTCCTTAAGAGGTGTCTTGCAGTTGCTAAGAAACTAGGTTCCCCAAATGGACATCCCTTTGAAAATCCTGGTCTATTATCAGAAGCATTTGTGGTATTTCAAAACAGTCACAAAATGCTCAGTAGTTCTTTTTTTGTTATTTTTGGTTTGCTGCTATGGGCAAGAACAAAAAGAACCGTCTTTTCTCACAGAGACACCTGACAGATGAGAAATTTGGCAGAGGAAAGGTTGTCCATCATCTCTGGGCTTAGGATGATCGTGCTTCTCTCATAATACAAGGAAATTGGTCCATGTACACAGGGCCAATATAATGCAGTCCCACCTCACTCAAGTCTCTTTTTCAAGCTTGCAAGGCTAATACAGGTGAGGGGAGATGTGGGGACAGAACAAGGAGTATCTTCAGCCTGAAGTTGTATTCAGCTGTTGCTGCTCAGACTGTGCTTTTTTGCTGCTCTTAGTGTCTCCATTCCAGACCCAAACTCCTGCAGTGAACTGGCTCAAGGAAAAATTTCCAGATAGTGGAGTTGTTCTTGTGGTTACAGTGGCAAAGTGACTGAGAGGTTGGCTCAAACAGAGCTAACTTGAGCCCTAGTGGTACAGCAGACTGGGGCAGTCATTTCTCTTGCCTAGAAGATGGTCAATGGCTCTTCCAAGCTTTTTACTGTGGTAGCTTCTCAAGTGCACTTAGAGCTGCTTGATTATCTGTACACTCCACTGCTGTTTAATGTGAAGACATCGTCATGTGAGATGTCCAGAAAATCCTTCTTTGCTTCTCCACTCTGACCCACAGAAGTGGAAAGGCATTGTCACCCTTTGCACTAATATGGTTTTGTGTTCTTCTCTGAGAAAACAGCCATCATTTGAGCCTATCACCAGCCTCTAGCTTGCTCTATTTTTTGTTTAAAGACATATTATCTTCAAAAATATAAATGAAGAGCCAACAACTTGTCTGATTTATACACTCCACACTACTTTATAGTCCTGAATCTGTGATCACGCCATGTCAAGATTTCCCATCTCTTTCAGAGAGCATTTCATGCATGGATTGTATGTACTGCCTTGGCCTTGTAATGATATGTTTGCTTGCAATATGTTATTTAGCTGCAAGTTATCTTTGAGTACTGTAGAGATGTACAGACAAGATTTGCTACTTGGTAAATGGAAAGGCAGGGTGGGAACTGAAGCCTTTTTATTCATGTCAACTCCTTTAGGTTTCTTCTACAACATATACTTTCAGTTTAAGAAAACAGTGTGTGACAGGAGTAAAATGGGAACAAAGTGATTCTGAATTTTGGGCAAGAAATTGCATATTGCTTTTATTCCAGATTCTGGATTTGAATATTATCTTGTCTGGAAAGGTTTGATGAGGTTTTACTGCCAAATATCAGCATGTTCTTATCAACCCCATACCCTGTCTTCTGATCACCGTGGAAAAATGGATCAGTGTCAGGCCTGTTTTGTGTTCAAAAAGGCAGTTTATAACTTGAGCGAGTTAGCCTGGAATAAGGAATTATGGCTTGGATGTATGTCTTCCTCATCTGCATGAATTTACAACATCCATTTGAACTGGCAGTGATTTATAGTCTTTAAAATAGCACAGTGTGTTTAATTGAAGAAGACTGACAATGTGCCAGGAATAATGGACTGTGAAAGGAATAATTGGTTATGAGGTTACATTGATAGAGGTTTTCTTTTCCTTTGTAATTTCGCTTTGAACACAAGTTAAAATTATTTTTCTGTGCTTATAGGATAAGCAGTAGTTATTGGTCTTGTTTGAAATGATTTCTTGATTTCATTAAGGATCCAAGTCATCATTCTGGAAAAAGAGGCACAGGCCCTGTGAGCAAGTCACACTGTGTCAGGACTGTCAGTCTTTAATGATACATTGGCTTCAGACTCATGGATTCCTCCCTTGGTTTCTAGATCTCCTTGCTATATTGGTTTCTTCTCTTTAATCCCTTTTTTTCTTTCTTTTTTTTTTTTTTTGACTAAAAATGCTTTCCACTGTAGTATCATCCTAAGATGTCCACTGTCTGTCACGTGTCTTTCATATGAATATGGACATAGGTCCTATCCATGCATCTAGAGAAAGTGGGCAGTGAATTTTCTGTTTCCCATGAATTGGATATTGGGGCATAGCTGTAGATGATGACCAAGAGGTACGTTGCTAATGTGTTTGTAAGCAGAGAGAAAGGAGAAGAAAAAGAAAGGACACTTGTGTTCAACAAATTATTCTGAAGCTTTTTCCCATCATCTTAATTGTTAGTTCCTCACGATTTCCTTTCATAAGTAATTATGGAGGAGAAAAGTCATAAATTATGACTTAATTTGCCCCAATTAATGTTGAATGATCAGTGCAGTTTGCAGAATTGAATGATTCAGCTGCACTAATGGATTGTGGTGAAAATGGGCTTCTGTCGCATTATATAATGCTCTGTTATTGTCTTTAGCTCAGCTCATGAGATGCTAGAAAACCTCTTGTTTGCGCTTGCTTGGAAACTGGAGTCTGTCTCAGTTTGCCAAGCAAATTATGTGGGTTTTCTCCTCAATGCTGTTACCAGGAATCCTGACAAAATCCAAACCAGGAAATGCCTGGATTTTTTTACTCTAGGGTTATCTTTATGGCAAAAAAGCCAGTATGGACTCATTACAGATAAGTGTGTTTGCTATATCCTTCTCTAAGACCATGATCTTGCGTATTAATTTCCAGGACTACCAATTTCCCCACTGTTTGACTGAGATCTGCAAAAACCATTGATAAGAGTTTGTATCCTGTCATGGGACTAGACTCTGTTTCCAATTACCATCCTACAGTTTTATGTGCAACAGATTATTGACTATTTAGAAGACGGGATAAATGTCACGTTCAAATTGCCTTCTTTTGACTTTTAATCATGCAATTTAACAGGATAGTATTTTCATTAAAAAGTGTGAGAGTCTTCCTTTCTCACTTTCTCTTTTTTGTCTCATTGTCCTCATTTTCACTGATTAACTGTCTGTTTTCACCCCATTGCACTTTCACCTGGAAAGGCGTGGCAGTTCTGAACTATCACGCTATCTTGTTCTTTCAGTCCTATATATTCCATTAAATTCCTATAAATTCCAGTTGGGTTAAAGGAAGAAAATGGGGTAGTAGGATTACTCTATTTTCAAGCAGTAATTTGTATCTGTGGCTTGAAAAAGAAAGTACGCAGCCTGAATTAATGATAAGCATTGTCTCCCAGATGACACGAGTTCTCTAATAGGACCCTCCTATAAACAGCTACGGCTCCAGCCTGGAGAGCTTAGAGATGAGCATGGCTCTTTATGAATTGCAGACTGGCTTGCAGCACAAGTTCCCAGGTCTTGGCCTAAAAAAGGCCTTGGAAAGGCCTTGGAATTTGGCCTGCTGTGCCAGAAGAGCATGCGGCTGGGATCCATTGTGGTGGAGATGCATCTAAGGTCTTGGGCACTTCTGCTGTCTGGAAGAACAGATTTTACTCACAGCTACAAGTCCTGTGTGAGACCTGGTTTCCCTCACAGGACAGCAGGATGAAGGACAAAGTTCATCTAATCATTAAAGTCTTCATATAACATTTCTCTGCTGCCCATTGCCATTTTTTCCCTTTTTTGGATATGAATTCCTTTTGAATTGCTTTGGCTACATTACTGGTTAGCTGACCCAAGTTAAAATAACTCCATCAAACCCAGCATTTCCAGAGCAGGAAGATATAGTGGCTCTGATGAGTCGAGTCTCCTCTTTAGCAATATTGGTTTTGGTTTAGATGTGACTCTCTGACGAAGACCGGGAGCAGGGGCAGTCCTTCTTTTCTGAAGTCTTTGGGTTTTAGCCACATGTCAAACACTACTGACTGGCAGCTTCTTCTCTATGCCCTGCTCAGCACCTCACATGCAGCCTGTGGGACAAGCACTTTAAATGACAGGTAATTTGGTGTTAGTGCTGCTTCACCTGAGTCTCATCTGAGTAGAGACCAACAATGGATTACTCCAGATTTCAATGTGTAGGTGTTCCTATTGAGGACCAAATCTTCATCCTCTTTTCACTGAAAATCCCACACAGAGTTGGGGTATATATCTTAAAAGTTGAAGGTGATAGTTTTGGCGACTGGATGTTCTCACTTCCGCAAAAAAACATTTTTCAAAGGACTTGTGCTTGTTGCCCCACACTGTAGCTCCTTTCTGCAACTGTGTTGGCAGCTTTCAGGCTTGTAGATAGAGAAATTATATGCTCCAGTACCCAGGCAATCGAGTATGCAGTTTCATGTTTTATTTTCAAATCTGCTAATTTTTGGAGCTCTAATTGCTCAGAAATTTGGTGCAGTCGTTGTCAGATGTATGGAAGGCTTGAGGAGGAAGAGATCTGGGCTAACACCCACTCTGCACTTAAATGCCTCTTCCACCACTTCAGACTCCATGCCTTCTGAAGGTTACTACTTGCTGTGGTGGGAATTTCAGATCTATTGAAATGTTTGAAAGCTCAGAAGATGAGAATGTGTAAACAGATTCCCAAGACAAGCACCTTTTTCAAGTGTTTAGTAAAAACACCTGTAAACATCTGCAGTGTGGAGGATAAGCAAGTGACTAATTCAGTCCTGATCTTTGTCAGGGGAGACAGTGCGGCGCATGGCACAGGGCTCTGTGCAAGGAGCAAGGGGCTTATCCTGAGCCTGTGATAACCCCATGCATGACCTCAATGAGGGTCTTGGCTTTCCCATCCCGCTCTTTCTTCACCCACACAGTAGATGCACTTTGTCTCCAAGCACACTGTTCTACATGGCGGCTGCTCTGGGATACAAGTGATCCTGCTCAAAGATGTGTGTGTTGAAAGCTCAGGGATGACTCAGACAAGCTGTTTTTCCTTCAGAATGCAGTATTCTCCACATTTATTTCTCATTTACTCCACTAAAAATTGGCACTGGATGGTGGGTTGCACCTGAAGGTCTTCACTGAGTCAAAACAGGCCAGTGGGGCAGCTCAGAATAGCTGTCTGTGACCACTGTGTGCTGGAAATATCCTGTGGCTTGAACTTATGATAAGTTAGATTACACTCAGTGAAGTTCAAGCGAGCCGCAGACTAATTGTTCCAGACTTTACTTGGCAGCAGTGCTAAATGAGTGGCACTTGAATTTTCTCCATTTTCTAGAGATGGACATGTTTTCTTTCAAGAACAGCTTTACATCTTTTCTTTCTGCCTTTTAATTTCCCTTTGGGCAAACTGTACAGAGAAAACACCCACTTACCAGTGATGGTAAGAAATTTTCTTGGCCAGTGAAGAGACAAGATGCTGCTTCCAGGAGGTAAAGAAACATGCTGTCCCCAGTGTACGGGTGAACCAAGAATCAGGAAGAGCGAATGATTTGCGTGTGATGACACGTTATGTCTATGGCCAGGATTCAAAACCAAATGTTTCAGGCTAACCCCAGTAACCATTATCCTTGTTTATCTTGGGACCATCGAGGAAAATGTCAGAGCTTCCTGGAGACCAGAGCCGGCACAGCAAGACCCCAGGCAGAGCTGCATGGAGTTGGGGGAAGGTCTCACATATTGGGCTACCTGCAGCTTTTATTATCTTTGCTGTGACTTCAGTTATTTCCTTCACAGGCATTCGGAGAGGGTACACCAAGGAAGAGAAGGCCATTTCCTTCCTTTCCTTTCCACAAATGTAGATTCAGTGTTAATTTCTGGAGAGCTCTCCTAAATGAGCCGCAAAAAGGGGTTGTGACCTGCACTGATGTCTGGGCATCTCCACTATCTCCTATTTTTGCAGGAGAATAGGTAAATGAAAGGTTAGAAACATCTCATGTTTATGAGGCAGTAACTGTTCCCTGGGCTAAATTAATTTATGAGGAACTTTTGAGTAAGATATACATCCTGAGGCTTTGAGCCAAGGGATTGTCCATGATGGCTTTATTGCCAGATTAATGTGGTATACCTCCATGTTACTCTTAGCAGACAGATATGTGGTTTCCTTTTTCTCATCCTAAAATAATTTAATAAGGGAAAGATTAAATTAAATGGGCTTTCAATATCAATTTAATCTGCAGCTATCAATAGTACTGCACATGAACCATAGCTGTGCACTTGTTCCCTGTTATCCCTGAAAGCTCTCTGCAACATTGCTGGTATGCCTTAACACTGATTTCCGTACCTTTGCCGTATTGGTTTGCTTTTACATTTAACTCAGCTCTGAAGTTTCTGGATTTCTCTTGGTTGTCTGGAATAATTACAACTTTCCGCAAAATGCTAGTTTTGCTTTCAAATATCTGAATTTACTCAGCCTAAACTCCAATTTGATGTTACTTTTCTTGGGAATCCAAGCAGTAAGCATTCAGGTATGAGTCAGTAACTGTGCAATGTCCTGTGCTGTAAATGGCAAGGCAAATCCGTTTCTTCTTATAAGGAATTAAAATAATTCACAGAGAAACTGTGAGGAAAGTCATACAGAAGTGTGGAACTGAAGGATGATTTCAGTGGGGTAAATCTACAGTTCTCTGAAAACTGGCGTAGATCTGCTCCTCTCTGCCTTGGCATGACTAAGGACAGGGTTTAATCCGAAGTCTATAGCCAGTAGTATTGGGAGTGCTCTATTTTCCTCCCAGCCCAAAGCATTTCATTGCCTACCATCCTCCCATCCCATCCATGCAAGGCCCCTTTCCCCTGGCATCGAAGAGCCCCTGGCTTTCCAGGGTTCATCTCAGCTTGAAGCACCACGAGAGAAGCCGAGCTCTAAGCCTGCAAGCAGAAATACTGTATTACCCGTTGGGAACTATTTGCATTCTCAGATGAGGATGACTCAAATAGCACGAGCTGTGACTATGTGCTGGGAAAATATCATCCGGAGGATGGAGTGAGCCATAAGTACACCCGTTCCTTCTCACTGTGCTCGTTTCAGAGTCCCCCTGACAGTTTATAAAGGCAAGTCAGCAGTGATTTGTTTGCAGAAGCAACAACCTTGTCTTGCGTGACTATGGGTTTCTAAAATCTCCAGGCAGATTTCATCATCACAGGCAAGACCTTGACTGGGGCTGGAGTGCGAAAGGATTGGTAATTGCCTGGCACTAAATAGCTGTGTGATTGCAGGGCCCCTGGCAGGAGCTTTTGGGACTGAATATGTCCTAAGCAGCACAATTAGCATTTGAAGGTGCACTTTCCTTTGCTTTACACCTGAATATATAAAGAGAGCCAGAGAAGAGAAATACATCTCTCAGCACCATAACAGCCATAATTGGCCTGATGTTACATTGATCACAGGGCTCCTTAATGATGAAAGCCAGGCACGGTTCTTTCCAAATCAACAATTTTACACTTAGATAAAAATGATAGAATTTGGTTTTAATTAAACACCCTTGATTGCCCTTGTTCGAGGGGGATAGAAAAGGGAGGAGAGCCAGAGTAAAGCTGCGAGGGTGGCCTGGCAGGACTGCCCCTGCAAGCAGGCACCTCCAGCTTGTGAAACCAGTGTGGAAAGGCTGAGTGTGTAAAATTGGGTAACATTTTGGACAGTTCCTCCAAACTCGTTAACTCAGTACATCTGTAAATGCTGGACGTGTTCCCAGCCTTTATTTTCAGCCCATTTTTCCTGTAAGCTCTCATGCATTATCTCTTTGGATGCCATCAGATATTGTCACTAATTCCCAAAGGCACAAGGCAGAAGGAGGCAAAGCCCTGATTCAGATGGGGTGGTCAGCATTAATGTGGCTATACCATGGGTCATGGAGGAATGCTTTGTGACAACTAGTTAATGGGGCAAATATTCCCTTGGTTTACCCTCAATAAATCTGTTTCACATATGGCTGTTAGCTAAGTCTGCTTCAAATCTTTTGCAAGGCTCAAGGCAACTGTCATACTGGGGTCCACAGAGCAGCACTGGGGGTATAATACATGTTTAACCAGTGGCATCCAAAACCAGTTAGCACAGGAGCCCAAAAGGAAAGAGCTGGATGTATTGGGAGGATGTAATGGGGAGAAGCAAAGGCACGGCTGAAAATTGGAGGTTTTGCTGTAGCAAACTCATAGGAGACATGACAAAGAGTTGGGGGATCTGTGTGTGAGCATGATCGGAAGCTAATCCATAGCAAACCAGGTTTCAGGAATTCTTGTGCCCCTAGAACAGCTTATTTCTTTCATGTGCATGATAGTGGGGCTCAGATACCTGATTATGACCTGTAGGAGTTGCCATGAGGGAAACCTGCTGACTCCTACAATGCTGAGGTTTTACAGACAGACAGCTGGGAAGTGCTTAAGTTACATGCATGCACATGTGTCTGTGTAAGCAAGTTGGTGATGTCTGTAACGCAGTAATTTACAGCTGTCAAATAGTTAATGTAGACTCATAAATTTTAGTTTAACACGCAATTCTGCTCCGACAAGTGTCTATGTAAAAATAGCACCTGCCTACTGAAATGGTCTGCTATCTATGTGTAATCACATGCAAATCTGATTAATTTGCTGACTAAATTAAGGGGAACGGTTTTGAAAAATGGGTACCTAAAGTTAGGTACATACTATTTAGGTACCTAAATATGCAATAAGATTTCAAGTGGTACTTAAGTCTTGTCACTTCAAGTTGCCCTTGTAGCTTTTAAAATCAGATTACCTTTCTGGAGCCCTGAAGCACAGAATTAGATAAGTGGGTTTGAAAATACTGTCTTCATTTTTATTCCTTATTATCTCTGTTGAAGCTGGAAATACACAGCTGCTCCAGGAGTGGGCGAGCAGAATTCTTTTTCGTTTCTTTTGCAATTGTACAAGCCAAAAAGATGACAACTTAACTTCTAGATCCCAGCATGAATTTGTAGACCTGGTAGTCGGAAAAACAAACCAAACATCTCTTTTACTTGTAAACTGACTGCATTTGATCTGGAAATCATTGAGATGCAATAAACATGAACTCCATGATCCTATTTTTATGGAGTCAGTTTTCCGAGTAGAACCGCACTTAACAAAACAATCATTGTAATTGAATAGCAGTGCTTGTGAAAAGGGCTGGATTGAAAACACTGATGACAGAAGCCTTCTGTTTATCCCTGGAACAGCAGTGACAGTGCTAGTGTGAGCTACAACACACTATTCCTCAATTGACACCAAAGGGACTAACTGGTGTTACAGCTTCAGGTGCACTCTTTTACCAGGTACCTGTTTTTTCTAGTAGTGGTAGGTGCTCCTGAGCTAGCAGTAGTGTAAGTGGTTGCATAGCCATGTTACTGAGCAGGTAGTGGTGACTTAGGGAACTTCACCTGACTGACACTTTTGTACTGCACTATTGCTAAACAGTTTTTGAAAGCAAAGGAGTGAGGAGGTAGCTCAGTTGCTGTGACTTATTTGGTCTCCGCACACAAGCTCACTGCTGGTTTGTCAATTAGTGCTGCCTGCGCAAGCTTGGACTTTTTTTTCCCCCATCTTTTTATGCTGACATCTGTCCATTGGACATCAAAGTGCAATCTTACAAAGCCATAAAATCATATGATTTACCGAACACTTAAGTGATGATCTATACAAATGCAGGCAAGCTCGCTCCTGGAGGAGGCATTCTTCTGTCATGATGCTTTAAAACAGCTCTTTGTATTTGGGCAATAGCAAAGATTCATTTGAAAGTATTAGCTATCATCAGGGCTTGACCTCTTCAGAAAGTATTCTTTAGTGAGGGTTTTAAAGTGGATTTGGAAAGATAATTATTCTTGTCCTCGGGTAGAATCTGGGCAATTTATGTGCTCAGCTGACTTGCCATTTTGGCTTCAATGGATATTTATTCCCATAACGTAGGATTTCTGTGCATGGTTGTGCTGCAGTGGGGGAGGATGATGGTAATGGGCAGATTAAACACTTGCAGACAGAGATACTGCTGCGGGTGACACATCCTTAATTGTCAGTAGTCTTGTAGCAGGCAGTGTGCTCAGTACTGTAGCTCTTCAGTGCAAGGGAAGAAGAGACTATTTTTCTCTTTGTTTTTCTCTGTGTGTGTGAGTTCACAAAACATTTCTAAAGAAGCATTTCATGGCTGTAAAAACATTGTTTGTCTCTATCATTTAAGCCAGTATGCCGCTCAGAAAATTGAATTTTATACCTCTCCTGCATGGTAACTTTCTTTCCATAATATTTCAGTACACATTTTTTATTCACAAGCGTGTCATTATTGCTTTATCCTGCAGCTTTAATTTGTAGTCAGTGTCATGTACCTCGACTTTCTGGAGTTAATGTACACCTTGCCGTAAAGGGATATCGCAACATTTGATGATAGGGCTTCCCAGGAAAGTGGGAGAGATGGTGGACGTATTTCCACAGGCCTTGTTTTCATCAGATCACAGAATTTAAGCAGGCACTACCAAGAGGATACTTTTCTGGCCCTCTCAGTCCCATATAATGTGCCTGAACCCTGCTGGTGGGCACTGGGCCAAATCTTGCAGTGGGATCCACTGGACAAGGCATAAAACAGAGATCTGAGGACTCATGAACATTTCCATGATGTGTTCCTCAGGAACAAGAGTTCTGCTTGAAAAGTCCTGGCTACTTTTCCAGTGCAGGTTTATACATACCAGGTTTATAAAAGGATGTTATGAATGTCCTGCCTCAAATCCCTGGCCATAACATCTGCATTCTGCCATCAGTCAGCTGCCATGAAATATGGGAAATGCCATTACATGTTTGGTTGTCTCCAACCATAGCTGGCTCTGGCCATTTTAGGCACTTTTGGGTAGAAACTGTTCTCCACAATGTTTTTGTGCAGCCCTGTACTAACGATGCTGACTGGACCCCGTAACAAAGCTGCAGGCAGGGCAGGATGCAGACGTAAGATGGATGGCGAAGGGCATCAGCGCAACTACTATTTCCCATGACTGACACACGCATGTTGCACCAGCTGGTGGTGGCAGAGGGGTGGAAACAGACCTTCTTAATGTGCACCTGCTAATATAAATTAATTATTATAATAATGAAGTGAAAGCGTGATGGATCTGTTCTCTTCAGCCCGTCTTTCATTCTGCCTTTGCCTTGGAAGCAGGCAGAAAAGTATCGCTGCATTTCTTTCTTTTCCTTTGTGCTGTTAATTTGCCATTTTCGTTTTGTCATCGCTCCTGATGTTTCACTGACTTCTGACTGTGACTTGTCATTTATTCAAATCCGTATTAGCACGGTAGTGCCTAAGAGTTATTGCACAACTAACATAATGGACAAGTCATTTCAGCAGCAGAGCTGGAGTTTGCAGGAAAAAGTTGTGGAAACCCCGGGCTGAGTCGTAGGCTGGAAACGTGGACATGATCTGTCCTATTATCAGCAAAGCTAGAACCAAAATATGAGAAGGTGCATGTGGTTGCATGTTTGTGTTGGAGAGCGGGGATGCCTTGTGTGAGTTCTGTGTGCAAGATGGATTCCTGGCTGGGGAAAAATATAAAAATGAGTTATTAAAACTGCTGCAGCCAGAGGAGTGAAATCTCACCTGCAGTAGGAGATGTGGGGAAAGGAGAAGCTGTGTTTCCCCCTCATCTCTAATTTACTGAAGGTAATATATGTCCTTTTGTTGACTTAGCTGGGTTTAGATTGGGGTCTGCTCCTCAGTATTGTACCCGAATGAGGCTTGTCAGCCGCCTGTAGCAAGATCCTGGTAAGACACCAGAGGCTGCAATAGGTTGTCTGTGATCAATGTATAATTTCACTATCTTTAGGAGACCTTTCTAATGAACTTTGTGGATGATTACTGACATTTTGCAAGTGGCAGTTTCCTCCTGCCTGAATTGCTGTTTTTTGCAGAGCGTACTGTTCAATGAAACTGAAATCAGGGAAACCATCAACCAGTAAAATCCCTTCAGAAGAAGGGAAGATGTGTATGGGAAAAGGATTTTATAACGCAATCTGTGAAATTAAAAAATCATTGCCAATATATTGTGCTTCTGTCACCTCTGTTGAAAGAAAGAAAAGGAGACAAGGTCAGGTCTGTGGCTTTAGCATTTGCAACCTGGCAGTGGGCTGGAAAGAGGGGCCCCAAACTATTTCCCTGTGTTTTAGGGATGAGTTGGACGGTCATTTGACTCCAGCTGTCGGGGATCTGTAGAGCAGCAGCTTGCACCCTCTGGAGATCAGTCAGATCTCATTAACCTGTAGCCAGTTATTTGTGCTGAGCTCCCCCTTAGCTGAAAGAAGGCAATTTACTGACTTTAGGCAATAATCTTGTTAGACATATTTTAGCCCCTTCCATAAAGAAAAGTATGTTTAGGATGAAGAACATATTTCTGGTAACTCTGGCCTCCTGTCTCGCAGTCTAATGGGATATGTAAGATGAGATAAAATCCATACCCTCTGTCTTTGAAGGCTGTCCAGTGGCTTTGTGTAACTCTACCTTCTGGTGAGTAACATTTCAGCAAATTTAAGGAGTGCTTGTCCAGGAAGAGACCCAGCTAGTGAGGCTTTAATCCCAGTCATCTCTTTATATGTGTCCTTAGCTGGAACAAACTAAAGGAAAGCCGTATTTTCAACCCATTGGTTATCCTTTTCTATTCAACATTATAGTAACTTTGCAGGGTTTTGCCGCAAAAATGTCAAGCTTCTTACAGCAGTCAGTCTTAGGGCTATAAACATTTGTACTAACATGCTAAAGAGATTGGGTGTAAGGGGCCGTACTGGCATCAGGGAGTGGCTGAAAAGTGTGAGTAAGCTAACATTAGATTAAACAGAGGCAGGCAGTAATTTAATTGGCATTTATACATCGAGAGAAGGAAAAAATAGTAAGTTTTAAAAAAAATGTGACTAGGAAGCTTTTAGAAATCAGGGAGGCAATTTGCTTTCCAAAATGATTCACAGCATCTCGTGTTAGCTAATTAACAAAACAGCAGGTTTGTGAATTTAACAGCAGCGGGGTTAGGACTCGGCGGGCTTGGTTCTCGTCCATGTGTTTGTTCAGCCCCCTCGGTGCTTTTGCTCTGCTCTTTAGCATCTGGGGGAGCCTGGCCTCTTTCAGGGGCAGAGTTACAAGTGGCTGCGCTCCGCGATAGGAGCCAGATGAGGGTGAAAGGGGCAGGTGGAGAGGCAGGAGATTATGCATTGACTGGCATGACTCAGCCATCCATAAAATGATTTTCATTAATGTTTAATGTGTGTCAAAAATGTCAGCATCCGTAAGAGAGGCAGATAAATTATTTAGTCTTGTGAGTGTCTTGCCTTCCCTCTCCGCTGATGTATGTAAAATGTTTGCCCTGGTTTTGTTTAGATTTAGGATGTTGTCAGGGAAGTTAAACTGATCACTGTTACACCCAGAGTGTTTCCTTGTGAGACCCTCGGAGGAGCTGCTGCTGCCACCACTTTACGGTTCAGTGCTTCATTAGAGAGGTCTGGGCAATCTAAAGTCAGCTGCAAGTGGATTTTGCACAGTTCCTGTTGGTGGGCTGGGCTTGTTTTAAACTGGTTTGCAGAGGAGTAGACCCTGGGAAACTGAAATAAGGCCAGAAGAGCGGGGTGTGAAGGGAGTTCTTGCTCTCCAGGAAAGGGCTGTGGAGAGCTGCTGTTGGAGCAGCCCAGCATCACAGCGTAGCCCATGAGCCTTTCCTGTGCCCCTGCGGGGATGTGCTGCACCTGACCTTAGCTGGCATGCTTTCTTCTGCCATTCTTGCCGCCTTGGCTTTGCTGGTTTCACCTGGAGATCCATCACCCAGAGACCTGCAACCACAGTCTGGATGAACTGTGTCCCACTCAGGGGTGGGGACAGCCTCTGTTATCCTGACAGGGCTTTGGCTGCGCTCCCACATACCTGGGGGGATTGTTTCTACGTGCCTGCCCCAATTTCAAGAGCTTAGGGCATGGATCTTGCTTTATCCCTAACCAGGGAATTCATGGATGGGAAGGGAAATCTCCCCTTTGAGTTACAGGCTTGGGTTTTCATTTTGTTTTGTTTTGTTTTTTTTTTCCAAATCAGCTTCACAGGATGACACAATAGCTGGAAGCTGAAATCATAAGCCCTAGCAGAAAGAAAGAGGAACCAAAGGGGATAAGCAAAGGAAGAAACATATCTGATGCGATGGGATTTAAGGCGAGGTGAGACAGAGGGTAACGTAAGCCTAATTGATAGTGAGGCAGTGGTTTGTGAATGTTGGATGAACCACAGTTAAAAATGACTAAATTAAAACCTGCTCTGACACTCCTTCTAGACACAACCATCCGTCCTGGGCAGGGATCTTTCTGAAGGCAGTGGAAACTTTGTCAGCATGTGCATCTGTTTGGATGAGGCAGGTTGAACGCTGTCAGAAACATTAAAAAAAGAACCCTGCATTAAAAGAGAAAATGTACAGTTTGTTTTTAAACATGGGGACAAATGCAATTGCTTTGTTTGTTTGAGATTTTTTTTTTTCTTTTTTAAGGAAGTCACAGGCCTTGGGACAGGGATCTCAATTGGCCTCTAATTAAAGTTGCTTTCTTACTGTCTGGCATGAAATCCCCCTGAGAGGCAGATGTTTGCAAAGCACACTTGAGGCACTGGCATATGGTTCCTTTGTAAGGCTGTCGTTTCAGCAAAGTGCCTCCTGAATGTTGTACATAATTAGATATTTTATTTTATTTTTTTTTGTCCCGGAGAACTTACTGGCGGCTGGGGACCTCCAGAATCCGAGAGGGAGGCTTTCTGAGAGATGGATGGGAAGCCCTGAGCACGTCACTGATACGTGACAGGTGCTGGCAGATGCCCTACTGCAGCTTTTTGGAAAAAGCTGTCGACTAAACCAATGCCAGTTAAAGGAAATGAATATAACCTACAGAACTTAATAGAGGATGAGACCCTGGGTACCCAGCCTCCACAGAGGACTTGCATCCTTCCTACAGAAATCCATCAGCAGATCTAAACTTTTTTTACAGGATTGTTAAATTCTGAGGAATGTTTCCATAAGGAATCCAATTGTAATTGAGAGGTGAGTGAAATGAAAATACTCATGCACGCTAGGCTTGGGTAGAAACCTTGACCATGCTTAAAATGTGACTTAAGATTACAAATGGCCCATGGCTCTTCATTAACACCGTAAAAGACTGTTGCATCTGGGTGATCACTGATGTGTAGTGCAATCTACAGCAATACGCTTAATGACTCAGAGCTCAAGGTGCTGGGTACACTCATTTACCTCTGGGGTAGCACATCCATCCCTTGCACACTTAAGAAATAAACCACACGATTTTGTGTCAGATGACCTAATTTTTCCAATTCTCTTGAAGTCTTCCTTTCCCTCCCCACAAGTCCTTTCTGTGATCACCAGAGCAAGTCTTTCCTACTGTCAGTGCCTCATTTTTGCTTGTCTATAAAAGTACACTGCAACAGTTCCCTGCCTCAGATAGATTTTTTGAGAAAAAAATAATTCATTTTTGTAAGGTGCTTTTGAGGTCTGTGGACCTAACTGTGCTTTACTAATGTGGGCAGTCATTATTTCCGTTCTATAGAGAGGAAAACCAAGATCCAGCATAGTTAAAACAGCTTGTTCAGGGTCACAAAGCAATTTAGGAGCAGAACGACAAATAGAGCTAAGTCTTTTGACTAGCTATCCACAGGGCTACCTATAATGTCTAATTATTTTTCTAAGGGAAGGAACTGAAAGATCTCAGCCTGATTCCAACGTCCTGATGAAAATAAAAAGGGAATACGTAAAAGATTGACTCACAGTCATTGCATTCTCTTAGCATCTCTATTAGTGTGTGTTTAAAATGAAATTAATAAAATCCCCCATGGATGGAGATGAAGCAGAGCCTGCGCCGCAAATTGTGCATTAATTCGGTATCCTTCTGATGCTTTGAATGGTTTTGTGCCACGTATGAAAAGGCAAAGCCTGGCTGTTGGCTTAGGTGGGCTGCACAGGGTATGATGTTTTAGGCTTCAGATGCTGAACACAGCTTATTAGAGGCCACATGTGTGCAGAGGCTAATGAATTTTCATGCTTACTGCAAGCGGCTGTATCTTTCTTGAAGCCTTGCCTATTCTTTGGCATGCTTTCAAGCTGAGGCTACTGTTTAAATGTGTGGACATTCAAAGGCTGTGCTGGGAGGCTCGATGCTGCCAAGTACCTCGTGGAAGGAATAACAATCTCAGCAATTAGCAAGCTCCCCCAAACCCCAGCCCTGCCTCTCTCGGTGTTACAGGCAGGGGAGGGAAGGGGGCTGTGCTGGCAGTGGCTGCCCTTTTGCAGGAGTTCAAGCAGTGGGAAATCAGAGGGACCAACCTGTTAGTGTAGAGGGGGGCAGAAAAGCAGCTGGACCTCTGAGAAGCACTGGCAAAAACTGGAAGTGGAGGTAGCCTGTAGTATTGCCACCCAATAGCTGTGACCAGAAGGATGTTCCAGTGAGCAGTAGTGGTGTATAATTAATAAAAGGACAGAATAAGGAAACACAGAGAAAATAATATTAGTCTTGGACTGAGCCTAAGTATAACATATAAAAATAACATTAATCGTTTCATTTTAGAATAAATGCAGCAATGTAATGAGTATAACTTTTGTCTCAGCTGGGATAAAGTGCTTGGCATGTGGTGCAGTGGGAGTAATCTGTACAGACCATCTATTTTGTGTCCATGGTTCTCGCAACTTTTGAGGCTATGACATGGGTCTGTCTTTTCATCTGCACACTACATCTAGTGGCATAAAAATACTTACTCTGTACAAGACTAACAGGACTACTAGTTATCAGATTGGTTGGATCCTCTATGAAGTACCTGTAACCCACATTGCATACCTATATGTCTATAATCCTGTGTATATATACACGTCGATGTGCAGAAGTAAGTAGACTTCAACCACAAGCTATGTGGGACTTCAGTTATATAGCAGAAAAGCCACCACAAGTCTACGAAGGTCCCAGGGATTATTTACGTTTCCATTGCAGGGCTGAAAGGAAGCTCCAGCCTGGCTCAGCATGGGGTGAGAAACACAGCCAATGCCAGATGTGCTTCCACGGAAAATATTGGCAATGTCCGTGTTAGCTTTTGCTGGTCTCCCCAGATGAATGTTGCATGCTGTGGCCATGCTTACTGCTCAAGGTGTGGTTGAATGCACACAGTCCGTTTGCACTCCTTTGTTTAGGAGGGGTGGATATGTCAGGAGCACCAGGTGGGAAGTTCTTACTTGAGAAAGGAAACCGAGGATGGAGGGGACAGCCACCATCTGTGCCCTGGGGCTATGTACTAGTCCAACCTGCCTTTCACCCTGTCCCTGCCATGCTCTGACCTGCAGTCCTAGGACTAGAAATGCTTCCTGTGAGGCCAGGTATTACTTTTTGTTGGTTATTAAGGAGAATAATAACCTTTGTTTGTGAAGTATGTAGTTCTGAGTTAATCTTCTGTAGTAGTTGATAATGATATTTACAGGTTAATTTTGTATTTTTTCTGGCCGGTGCTGCCTTTAGATTCAATTCAGTTCAATCCATCCTTCCTTCCTTCCCTCCTTCCTTCCCTCTCTCCCTCCCTTCCCTTCTTCCCTCCCTCCTTCCGTCCTTCCCTCTCTGAAGTCAAAACCAGCAGGGAAGCGTGGCAGGAGAGCCTCGCAGGCTCCTGGGGGGATCAGGGCACTGAAATGCTCTTTCTTTGCATCAGGGACCAGACTGTTGTCCGCAGAGGACTGAACAGCAGATGCAGAGTGTCCAGCCCCATTTATCTTTGCCAGATGGTGCTAAAATACTAGTCTGGAGCACATGTTGCTTCTATTCAACCAAAGGCTTGTGCCATGCTGTGGCCGCTCTGCCTCTGAACCAATGAGCCTCAGCCAGCAAAATCCCAGCGGCAAAGGCCCCGGGAGCCCTTGGCTAAGCCCTTCTCCGTGGCTTGTAGAAAATCAGAGAAATCAAACTAGGAAGGCTTGCAGCCCTGCGGGTGCAGACAATAGCATGCAGGAAAGGGAAGAAGGGGTTAAAGAGGGCTTAGCACACACAAAAAGTAAATATTTGAGGCAGAAATGCAGAAAGAAAGAATAATGGAGAGAGGAGGGCAGGAGGAAGCAAGAAGTGTAAGAAGAAAAAGAAGGATTATATTCTGCCAGAAAACAAAGGGATGGTTGTATGAGGAAAGCATTGGGGAAGCACTAGGGAAATGAGGGTTCAGCTCTGCACAAACTTTCTGTCTGACACTGGACAAGTCAATCTCTCTGTGTCTCGCTTTGCAAAGGCTACAATGGGAATAATAAAGTCTCCTTTGTTCTGCCTGCCTCTGCTCACATCAGATGTCCCTTCTGTTTGTATGTTGTAGAAAGCCAAGATGCTACTGTACTGCAATCAAAAATAAAATCTATTGAGACTTTGAGGGGGGAAAAAAAAAAGAGGTAGGAAAGCAAATAGACTACCAAAAACTTAGGAGATAGCTGCTCCAAAAACCAGGGATGGGAGGGGAAAAAGAAATACAGGAGAGGACTTTGCTGAGGGAAGAAAAAAGAAACAATATGAACCAGATTAATCCTACTGTTGCCTCCTGGACTCTAGCAGAGTTCCTCAAGGGATGGGTTTAGCCCAAGGAGTTCAGTTTTGTTTGGTTAAAGAAACTTCATGCCAAAGTTTTTAAATAGTCAAATCTGTTCTGAGAACTATGAGAATGTGGGCTGCCTTTCCTGAAACATTGCATGGGACTTGGGATGAACAACTCCTGCTGAAGGTATCAGGAGCCAAGTGATTAAGCCCCATGCAGTGCTCTGACAGGAGGCCTTCTTGTTGCCTACGCATACTTTTTTTAGGTATAGAAAGTATTTCCATGTTTCCAGCAGCTGATCTTTATTTGAAGCCAAGAGCTGCATTTTTCAGATTAGAACTGAAGCTTTTCTAGGAAAAGCCACTCTGGAGCAGACCAATGGTACATCTAGCCCAAGACAATGTCTCCAACAGAGGCCCTGCGCTCTGCTTAGAGAAAGAAATCCTAAAGCCCACAGGGCACTCTCCAGGGATAGTCTATATTGCACTGCAAGAGTTAGAGTTTGGCTTTCACTCCAGAGTCTGTAGGCTTATATTCTTTCCAAAACTCTTGCTTATTTTATTCATCTTTACAGTTCCCTGGAGATGTTTGTTGTTTGCTGATCTCTAACCCATTCGGGAAGCCCCTTGAGCTGCTGACCTCTGTGTTCTGCGGCAGCAAGTTCTCCAGGCCAACTGGGGCGTTTGTAGGGGGGGGAAAGGAATTTTCTTTTCTCAGTTTCAAGTTTGGTGCATTTAACGTGGAAGCATGCCTTAAGCTTCCCATCTCACCCAGCTGGCTTCTCATTACAGCATCTTACCTAAAACTACAAGCTGCCTCTGCTGAGCAGGGAATCCCTGCTAGGAGACGGGCTGTGCACATGCGGCTCTGCTCTGGCCTGAAACGTGACTCAGCCATGCTGAAGATCCACTTTTTAATTTTTCAGTGCTTCCAAGTTTACAAGAATACATTATTCTCTCAGCTGCTTCTGCAGGCACTATGTGTTTTCTTCTCGTGTCACTGGAGCAGTGAAAGTTTGTGGATAGTCATAGTGTCCCCACTATGTGGACAGCAGACTAAGCCAGGATGTGATAAAGGTATGAGGGGCTGCAGGGTGACTGGGGCACGGCACAGTGCTCTCTCTCTTTTGGTAAAGAGGTGATTGCAATGCTCAGGCTTCTTTGCAGACCATGGTGAGACTTGCGGGTAGAAGGGCAAGAGGGGCACTGTTGTGTAGCCCCATGCTTATAATGATGGTGAACCAGCAAACCAGTGCATGGACAATAGGCAGGATAGCTCAGAGTTCAGCCTGCCCTTCCTTCATCGGTCTGTCCTTTGCTGTCCTGCTGCTGCAGAAGGGCTCGGGTCTTATGGGGTAAGGGTCTTACAGGCTCAAGTCTTACAGGAGAGAGCTGTAGGGCACATTACAAAGTACAGCCTTCATCATCATCTAGTAACGAACTGGCTATATAGATGGTTGTACACCCGGGTCTCTGGGGCAAAAATTAGACGGTGCTGTGCAGACATGGTTTCAGGTCCAGCACGCAAATAAACAAAACAAATGTATGAGAAAGAGCTGGGGAATAGGATGAAAATGAGCGTTATTGAGGGGTATGCTTATAATAACTTATGAGCTGGGGAATGCATCATTGCTGTGCTGGGCCCTCCTGGAGACAGATTTGCTGTTGCTTTTGCAGCCTTTATTACAGCCATTGGTTTTCCTATTTATGCATCCCTTCCCCCAGCCCTCGCTGGAAAACCTGACAGTGTGCTTTGAGAAGTAGCTGCTAACGCTAGGATTTTGTTAGGAGCTGCAGTGACCTCTGAAAGCAGTGGCCATGGCCTCATCTGTGGGTTATGAGCTACCACTTGGGTGAACATGTACACCACCCAGAGCAAGGGCATTGCTTTAGGCACTGATCTACCTTCAGGAGTTTCCTGCCTCATCCTGAGGGAAGTTTTGCAGCTCTTCGGAGTTTTTGTTGATTCCTGGCTGTAGGATGGGCTCACAGTTTTCTAATTTGTTCATCATTTTGGAGCGTGACTGACCTGTCCTGGGTGATACCGAGAAAAGTGAAAATGCCTGCTGGTAGTACTGTCCCCATTTGTGTCTTTGCTTGCCTCTCCTGTGCAGAGTCAGGACGTTGAGGCTGTTAGCAGCAAGCCCCTTGCCTGCAGCCCGCACTGCTGCAGCTTAGGAGGTGACCATCTTTAAAAGTCATGCAGTTTTCTCCTGGTCTCCATGTGTATCACCTCTGTGAGATGCAGTCCTTCCTTATGGGACAGTGTTTGAAATTGTCCTTCAGCCCTCATTATAGTGGGCTCTTGCTAAGAAGTTCTTATTGTGTGTTTTACATACGTGAATACCACACCCACTGACAATTTTTTGGTAATGTTTGTTCGCTAAGACTTCAGTTGTATAATGTCTACTGCACAGTTAAGTGCCTAAGAATTGACTTTGCTGTTTCCCTGACAGATTTAACAAATATTGGCCAAAAGTCAACTTGCACTGACACTGCTGATCTTGCAGCTGGAAAGATTTGGCTCAGTGTCTTCAAGCCGTTGTGATGTGTCTAGCACATGGGCTATTCTCATTTGCTTCACGGTTGGATGAGATGCTAATATACAAAGCTGCTTAAATTCCAAACGTTGCCTGTAGCTGAAGGGTTCCTACCTTTGATGTAAGAGCTAGCCAGAGCCTGGGATCTAAGAGGTTATTCTTGTTAAGAGGATAAGTTAATAATAAAGTCTCATATATTTAATACAGAGTGCACAAAGTCCTGCTTACTTGAACACAGAAAGAGTTCAGCAACCAGGACTAGTTTCCCTGGTCCCAAAACACTTTACTGACACAAAGCACTCTTTAGGGATCCCTCAGGACCACGCTCCAATGCCTCTTCAAATTGCAGTTACACTGCTCTTGGCCTTGCATTGAATTACCTCACTCCTCTGTGTGCTGATTTTCACGAGCATGGGCTCAGCTGGTGAGCCTGCTCATCTTCTGGAGCTGAGTGTCACGGAGGTGACACCTGAGAGCATGCGGGGACATAGAGAGGTAGTTGTGGACATTGGTCACTGGTGAGGGATGTATTTGCATGTACAAGACAGTCTTGTTGCACAAGCTGACTAGGAACAGCAAATGCTACCTCATTTGCCATTTATAGTAACTCAACCATAATAATAACAATACTTGTAGGTACGCAGGTTCAGCTGCAGGTGAGAATGGTTGTTATGGTCTTCATCCTGTCTGTTCCACACGTCTGCATGGATTGAACTGCTGTACCTTTGCAGGCTGCATGATGCAAGGAAATAGATGACAATATATAGGGGGGACTTTTATCCCCATTCCCACTTTCAGACTCGGATGGTCAGGTGTCATCTGCTGTGTTCAGCGAGGAAGGTGTGATGGCTGGAGTAATGTTTCTAGCCAGTCAAGAAAGCTGCTTAGTGAGAAGACTCTCTTGCTCTCATACCACCTCAGAAGAGTGGTGGTTGCTGCCTGCTTGTGAGAGGCAGAAAGTAAAAATACAGGGTTTCAAATGTGTTGTACTCTTTGATGAGCTGCAATAGATTTAAGGCCATAATTAAGATCACTTGTCATGATGGGTATTCACTACCCAGTGATGGATGAGTTATTTTTCAGAGTGCCTGCAAAGGTGTTCTTCAAACCCATCTTTTGTAATAGCAAGGATGGAATAGCAGTGTCTGGCTTGCTGTGTGGTGATCCATTACTGCTGGTCTTTTGCAAAGCAGAAGTGTGCTGCTGGTGGCTGACACCATCAGCAATTCTTTTCCAAAGGTTTCCAGGAGAGTAAAAATCTGGGATTTCTTTGGTGAACTTTGATGAACTTTGATGAACTTTCAGGAGACATGAAATAATTTGGCACTGCAGGGAAGGCAAATGGCCTGTGCAGGTATATTTAACGTGTAATCAAACGGTATGAATTACATGAGGATGTGCTGTGGCTTCAAACCACTCCTTACCCAGGGATAACTTTGGCTGGCTTGTAGGGAGTATGTCCTATCTCTGAGTGCAGTCCCCACCTTGAGCTGTTCCATCTCCAGCTGTGCTGTGTAGAGCAGAAAGGGGGGAAAAGCCTTTTTAAAGCCAACTCCTGTGCAAATCTGTCTCAAGGGCTGAATGATTGTGTATGTGCTGTAATGTTCCCTACAATTTTGCCTGGACTGTATTCAAAGCAGTGAAGGGAGAAGGCTCCTGGCTCAGTGTGCAAGCTGGGCATCTACCAGGCTTGATAGTATGGTCTGTGAAGAAGGCATCAGGGATAAATCTGGGCACTTGGTGGGAAATTTGTTAACCTTTCCGAACTTCTGAAGGATGAAGAGATGAGCTGTTTCTCTGAATTTTCTGTCTATAAACATATCTCTATTGATGCTGATGCTGCTTATGTATCAGCTGTTAAGGGCTGTTTCTTGGTGCTTTTATGTAATTTATAGACTTTCTCGAGTCTGATTTTGAGAAGCACAGTGTCTGTGAAGCTGAGGGCAAGGATGTGCTCTCTTCTAATGTGGCTTTCCTGTTTTCCTCTGTTTTGCAGGTTCTTTTCGAAATGACGGTTTAAAAGCTGCTGATGTCCTTCCTATACTGAAGGAGAAAGTGGCCTTTGTGTCAGGTGAGCATATCTTTTCTGGATCCCACCAGCCCAGCATGAGCACTGCCTGCCACATTCTGGTCCTTATGGCACTGCAGAGTCACAAGAGACCGGTTTCATATTTAGACTTGGTAGTACTTAAATTAAAATTAACTCTTCTGCTAAGAAACAGGCTGTATATGGAACAGTGCTGTCCAGTAATACTCAAGAGTGGTGGAAACTGGCCTATGTTTTCATGTTCTGAGAAACAGGTAAATGGGCAGCACAGGTGCGATGAAATGCAGCTTCTCAGCTCCAGCCCAGACCTGTGCTGTTTCAGCATTCAGGACAGCTCAGGGATCCTCCTTTGGGTTCAAGGTCAGTGAATAGCATTAATTCCTGTTTGTAATAAGCACTCGGAGCTGTAAATCACTGGTGTTTCATTTGTGTCTTTGTTTAGTCTGTATCCAGGGCTAAACTATAACAATTGTCCTATCACCCAGTGACCCTTCCCCAGCTGAGAAGGGAAATTGAGGAAAAGGAGAGGAGACCTGTGAGTTGAAATGAAAACAGATTTAATGAACAGCAAAACTAGTATTGATACTAACGCCAATATAAACTATACAAAGTTATACTCAGCCCAATGAATGTGTAGCAGTTATAACAAACAGGAGAGCAGTCCTCAGGAGTAGAATGATAAGCAAGCCCCTCCAGAGGAGAAGAAGCCAGAGAAGTTCCCTCATCTTTAGCAAACTTCCCCTTTTGTACTGAGCGTGACGTTTATGGTGCAGGATGCAATATACCTGTGAGCCAGCTTGGCTCAGCTGCCCTGGCTTTTGCCCCTCCTAGCCTCAGCACTTGGCCAGCTTGAAACTGCTAATGGCCTGCATGCCATGGCTGGCCTAAGATTCCATCCCAGAGAAAACAGGACAATTCAAAATCCCGATCAACTTGCAGTTAAAAGTACCATTGATGCTGCATTTACATAGTAACTGAGATGCTCCAAGATCTCCTGCCACCCTGTACAAAGATTTACAACCTTCATTCAGGAGACAAATCTTGAGGACGTGGGGGTGGATGACGACTAGACAATATGGAAAAGGCTTTGAGAATGGCTTGGGTGATGTAGTTTCTGGCGTGAATTACAGCTTGTCAGGGAGAGGGGGAAGAGAAAGTCTGAAGTGATCATGATCTTGCATAAAGACACTCAAATTGGCAGCATAAAACCAGGGTATTTTCAGTGCTAGCATTTCTGATAATTGCAAGCCATTCAGGCTGCTTCTGGTGATCGTCCTTGTTGCAGTGAGAAAACCAGCATCAAAAATAGCTGCCCCCTGTTTTGAAGTCTTTGCTTTTTCATTTCCTTTGTCTCTGCAGTAATGCTGACTGCAGAGGAGGGGAGAGTAGCAGCGAGGTCATTAGGTACCTGAGCTCTTCCTCCCTGGCTCTCATCTTGGGTGCTGGAGTGAGACCTGTGAGGATGGGGCTCGTCACCCTGTGGAGCCATGGAGACACCTGGCCAGGCAGGAAAAGCTTTTACTTGACTAATGCTTGGTGTAAGGTGCCTTCCCGTGTAGCAACAATTAAATGGTCCAGGGGTCAGGAGTCCATCAGTGACTTGGGCAAACAATCTGTGGCACTATAAACCCTAAACTTTCTGAACAACGACATGAAAAGAGAGGAGACCTTATCAATGCTTATAGAGGGTGGGTGTCAAGAGGACGAGGCCAGGCTCTTTTCAGTAGTGCCCAGCGACAGCACAAGGGGCAACGAGCACAAACTGGAGCACAGGAATTTCCCCCTCAACATGAAGAAAAACTTCTTTACTTTGAGGGTGGCAGAGCACTGGAACAGGCTGCCCAGGGAGGTTGTGGAATCTCCTTCTCTTGGAGATATTTAAAACCCGCCTGGATGCTGTCCTGTGCGACCTGCTGTAGGTGAACCTGCTTTGGCAGGTAGGTTGGACTAGATGATCTCCAGAGGTCCCTTCCAACCCCTGACATTCTGTGTTTCTGTGACTTTGAAGGAAGTTTGTGAGACGCCAAAAGTCTCATGTGAAAATCCAAGACTATCCCAACAGTACTCACATGCAGGACTACTTTACCTCACACTGATGTCTCATTCTCAATGTCCTGAAATGTTTTACGTGGTTGTTGTCTTTCACTGCTCCAAAGAGGCGAACATACTGTGAAAACACAGCATATCTGCAGACTTATTTGTGACACAAAGCCGAACCGGGTGCTCTAGGGAAGTGAAAGGGAGGAATTTATGCAGGGACTGTAGTGGAATTTAGTTCTTGGCTCCTGCTGTTGCTTCACATGGAAATGACTGCAGGATCATTTGGTAATTCATGGAATATTTAATAACGACAACCTGTCTGGATCCTTTATACAGCCCCTTCCACTGATGATGCCTACATTCAACTCTGTGCCAGAGAGCCTCACACCAAATCATCAGCTCGTTAGAAGCTTGGGCCAAGCTTGCTTTGTGGGAGGGCGTTAAACAAGCAGTGCCAACATGATCCCCTGGGGTTTCGCACCGTGATCCGCTGCAGGCAAGGGACAGCTCGCTCCTTGTAGACTCACCAGCCTCCAGACTTGTATATGCTTAAAATGTGCCTGTTCCTGACACAGCTAGCTAAATAGCAGTCCTAGGATTTACACCTCCTCTCCATGGTCTCCAAATGCAATGACTACAGGCAACAATTGTCAGGGGCCTTTGCAATTAGAATGCTCTGCGCTGTTAGTGTCTTATTGCAATAGCCCCAGCATCACCCTGCAGCCCAGAGTTTAAGTACTGCCCAGTCTTCCCCCGGGTTGTTGTAATAAAGCAGATTACGAAAAGGATTTGAGCACTTCAGCTGATGGCTAGGTTCTTTTTAATTAAAACGAAATAACTTCCTAGAGTATGCTTTGAGCACAGAAGAGAAAATGTTTGCCAAAATAGAAAAATCAAATAGCTGGACTTTGCAAGATTAAAAAAAAAAAAATTTGTTCTGAAGTTAGCACAGACTCTGGGAGCACATTGCGTTTGTAATCAGGCTTCCTCGAGGATAAGGAGATTTTTATTGAGTCTTCTTCAGAGTTTTATACTATAGTTAATTTTAACGATAACAGTACAGTAAAGTTGTCAAGGGGGTTCTTACACCATCAGAATTTATCAGAATGCGCAAAGAAAATCTCAGCTGAACATCTCAGTTACGTAGTTTATTTCTTTTCTCATCTGCTGGGGTTTTAGTCCATGATTCGACAGGAAAGCTGCAGAGAACAAACAAGCTCCTTCAGACAGGAGCTATAGCACACTTTGTGCTTCACTGTTGTGGATGCTCCACACCTGGACCACACAGAGCAGCAGGGCAGAACATGTAGGGAAGTGACACTGCTGCCTGCTGCAGAGCAGGCACAACAGGACCTGACTGCACAGCCATGTAATCTCAGAGGAGCACTCAAGCTTTCAGAAGTGCACTTAATTTCAGAGTTGAAATACAGCTCTAACTAGCTGGGCTTGGATTCATCCAGCCTAAACGCTGTCTGGGGCTCTGTGCCCAGCACTTCCCCTTGGCTGGCTCAGCCGGCAGCGAGCAGCAGGCACAGGGCTCTGCATCTGCATCCTTGTGCCGCAGGAGAGTTAAGGGGTGGATAATGTTGGGATTTTTTCCTGGAACTGGTTCTTGTTTTCGTCCATGATCTCATGTATGAGCCAGACTGAACCCAAGTAAAGTTCATGTGTATGTGTGTCTAAACAGCACCTGAAAATCCCATCCCAACACTCATAAGCAGAGAGATGGCCTGAGCAGTCAGGGGCACGGTGCATCCTGGCTGTCGCCGTCTGATTGCTTCCATCACTGACCTCATGGAAGCAGATTAAGCAGGGGGTTGGCGGGGGGAGGCTTTGGCCACCTGCTTGTTGCCTAAACCCTAATAAAATCTTGGCTTTGCTGGATGGTTCACTGTGTTGCTTCCAGCAACGGAATGGCTTTGGGAACCATTAGGGAGCGAGCTACAGGCCAGAGACTGATTTTTGTATTCTGAGAAGGAGATGAGCGCAGAGGAGAGGAAATAAAACAGGTTGTAGATTATTTTAAGTGTTTTTTTTCAGTGAGAGGTGGTGAAATATTTTGGAAGCTGGGCTTATAGTCTTTCCTAGGAAACACAGATGCTGTTTTAGAAGAGTGGTTTAACTTGGGATGTTGTTCAGCTGCTTGATTATATTTATAGGAGATTTTCTATTGATCAGTGCAATATGGGAGGAAGTGTATGAGGCCCTCAGGAGAGGGAGGGGAATGCGTTACCATGTTCCTTTCCCATGCATGGTGCTTTTCATACACTTAGGCTATGAAAAGCTTGTTAGTTGACTAATGCCGTGGGTCTCACTGAAAGCGTTTACCCTTTCCCCACATCCCACCCAGAAGAGTTTCTCAGGATCCTTCCCAGCACTTCCCGTTCCTGTGAGGGCTCAGAAGAGTGGCAGTGCGTGGGCTCCCACCTGTCATCCAGGTACCGTCTGCTCATCTGTCGAGGCAGGAGTACAAAAGAGGAGGCTGGTGAGGTTTCTGAGAGGGTGGTTGAGCACAGAGGAATAAACAGCAAAAGGCAGAAGGGTGTGATAAGCCAGTGATCTGCTGCAACTGTGACAAGCAGAGCTCCCAATGTGTGTTCAGGAAAGTCAGAGAACTTTCCTTGGACTTTGGCAACAAAAGACACAGCGCAGGGAGAAGTGGATGTGGTAACAGTTCAGCCATCTCCATCTTTCAAAAGCCCGCTGTCCCCAACCCCACATGTCTCAGGAGCAGCCTTGTGAGCTGAGTCGCAGCAACGTTGGAGTCTTGCTGAGAGCCTGAAGGGAAAACAGAGATTTCCTGAAAGGTCTTTCAGAGGAGGAATTTCAGTGTAAATAGATCAGACGAAAGGACAACTTTGCAAATAGGTTTCACTAAATTTGGGCCAGCAGGATGAATCAAAGAGGAAGGCTCAGAGGGAAGACACAGACCTTCCCAAAAACTTGTCTGAAGACACCACAGGTCGCTTAGTGCCAGAGGTACATAGGACCACATGTGGAGGAGCATGTGTTTTCTTTTTCTGCAATGGATGCATTTCACTCTTCAGAGAAAGGGTTGAAATGAGACCCCAGGGCCCTCTGGGCACTGGAAGAGTTCAGATCCAGGTTTCAGGGGGTCTCGAATGCTGATTTGTAGACACTGGAATTTGTATTGGGTTGGGAATAGAACTAACCAAAATATTTAATTTTTGAATCGTGTAAACATTTTGTATTTGCACAAAAAGTTTTGATTTAAATTGCTCTTTTTTCCATTTTCCTCTTCCTCTGGAATGGGAATTTCAAATGAAACATCAACAATTCTTCTATATTTTGTTACAGAAAGATGTCTTCCATTTTATACCATTTCCTGATGTAGTTTGAAATCAATGGAAATTCCAGAAAGAGGAAATATGCTATTAGAAAAACATAGCATTGCTTGACTATTGAATTTTTGCTAGTGGTTTTGGGCCATCGTGTTTTCATCTAGAATTTGCTGCATTGATGCAGATTTTTCTTTGAAGAAGAAAACAAGGAAGTTTAGACTGTAAAGTTTCCAGGTCTTTTGATGAGGTCTGAGCCTGCTGGGGTTTTTTGTTGTTGTTGATTTTCCTTTTGTTTTTCAAGAGTGTTAGGTCATTTTTGAGGATAGAGAGGAGCCTTTACCTATAGGGGCTGTTTAAATGTCCTCATTGGGACTCAAGTTAAAGCAGAAATCAAAACGTTTCCTGGGATTTCTGATTTTGTTTACAGGTTGTAAATGCAGTGTGCAGAATCAGTTGCCATATTTCTTTCCGTACGTTTTAACCATAGCCGTGGACTAAATTAAACAATTTCTGTGGAGAACGTCTAGTCACTGCCAGCACTTACTGTCCTGGCACCCAGACACCACTAGCTTGCCAAGATCCACCAATATCTCCTTAGACCAGGGGGATTTCTCCTTTGTGTACTTCCTTAATTAGCATGTGTGAGTAGCGATGCAACCTGTGCTGCCTTGTGGAGAGGCAGAAGGGCTCAAGTGCCTTACAAAACTGGGCAAAAAATCAACCTAATCAAAATTTCTATTCAAAAAGACTCACAAGTACTTGTGGGATCACAGTTCATTAACTGTGTGTCACCCAAACCTGCTGGACTCTGACCACCTCCTGGTCGATGGGTCCTTGTGTCCTATCACATAGATGTAGCTTCTCAGTTAATGATAGGGACTTTCAAAATAACAATACGAGGAAGGAACTGAGCCTGTGAAGCAAGAAGGTCTGTATACATCCCATCCTGTTCCAGCTCACAGGGTTTTCTTGTCCTTAAAGGCACAGTGAGCTCCATATGTACCTCAGTAAAGGTCTCAACTTTATTTACACAGGTAGTTGAGAGTTGTCCTTATATAGAAATCAAGGCTGGGTGCTTACAAATCAATATAAGGACATAGGCAGGTGACTGTAGCACCTGAGATAATTAATACGATAACAACCAGCCGTTTTGGTGATTTTGCAATAAGTTGTGCTCTTCTGTCTTGCCAATGAGTCTCGCCACCTCTGAAAACTTCCTTACTTCTGTGAAAGCGCTTTGGTTTGTAGGTTCATGGTTTTTTTCCTAAGGAATCAATTTTAACTGACAAGAAGCACTGAAATTCACAACTGGACATCCTCTCTGTATTAGCAATGGTTGGGGTTTTTTAATACTTTTTTTTTGTGGGAAAATATAGGCTGTTTGAAATGGAAATACTTTGCTGGAATGTGCAATTTCAGAAACATTTTCATCTGCCAGTGTTTTCCAGCTCTAAGCTGAATTTCTTCTTAAAACCGGAGGGGAAAAAGACTTCCTAATAGCAATTCTGTAAGTCCAATAGCTTGAACTCTGCCCTGAACTTTCATTAATTTGCAGGATCCTCTACTTGGCTTTAGCTATACATTCTGTGGATGTGGCAAACCTGAGCAGCCAGTTATATTAAATCAGTTTATCAAATATTTCACTTTGCTGATGAACATCAGAAACTTTGCCTTTGATGTTTCTCTGTGCTTGTCTCAAATGAGGAAGACAAATAATGTTTGATCAGGGGAATATGGCCTCTCTTGGTTTCTCCTTATTCTGCACAGCTTCCAATGTTATGCCCAGTGACGTGAGTTTGGAGTGCCTGTCAGTACTGCCATCAGCAGCATGACTGGCACCGCCATGTGCTGTTTTGTTCCCTTCCTTTCTCCAGGGGCAAGAGGGGGTGCAGTGGGGTGTTTTGTTTTAGAAGATTTGGGGTTTATTTTCTTTCCGTTTCCCTATTGTTTTTAAAATATATACAGCTATTCCCGTACATCTGTGATAGAGCAGGTGAGATCAAAAAACCTAACTTGTGGCTGGGGTAAAAGGCAGCGAAGTTTGCATAGGTGTGAGTAAGGGTCAGCATTGGAGAGGAGGGTACTGGTGCTCCTTTGATACTTCACAGCAAACCAGCTTTCTTCCAGAGGAAGAAACAGGCTCCTCTGGATTCTCTTTGGAAGTTTTGCTTTACACACAAAGAAGCTCTGGAACAGGCTGCCCAGGGAGGTTGTGGAGTCTCCTTCTCTGGAGACGTTCAAAAACCTGCCTGGACATGATCCTGTGCAACCTGCTGTAGGAGAACCTGCTTCAGCAGAGGGGGGTTGGACTGAATGATCTCCGGAGGTCCCTTCCAACCCCCGCCATTTTGTGTTTCCTTCATTTTAATGAGTCTCACTTGTCCTTAGTTTTTCTTTACTGGGGCAATAACTTTCTCTGTGGGAAATAAGACCATTTTCTCAATGGCTTGTTGGCAAGTAAACATTTAAAATTAAAGAAGTACCCAAAAATACTTGCATAAATCAGTGAAGATGTATTACGGGCCACAACAGGTTGTCTCCTCAAATCCATACAGTGACTCTGGGTGATTGCAGAACAAATCTACCTGGTGGGAAATGGGATCCTCCAGTGCTTGCACTGAGCATCCCGTCTACAACCTCTGATCTGCTCTGACAAGGGATCTTATGGTGGGAACATACAGCCTTGTTTTTTTGATTATTAACCCTAAATGTAATGTTGCAAATGTTGGCTATTAGGTTTTGATTCAGGCAATTGACTCTGTGATATGGGATGCTGCAAAGAGGAACACGCTGGAGGATCAGGCCCTGGTGACTGCAGCTGTGTTGATTTGCAGGTGGGCTTGTTGTGGGACCTTAAATTTCCATCACTGTTGCACTAAATCACCAGCTTTGGAACCTACTGAATTTGAGGGTGGTCATACAGATAATCCTATATATGACCCTTACAACAAATCAGTCTGTTTTGAAGCTGGAGGAGTTTTAGTATAGAGGTCTGTTCACAGGAGGTCTAGTAGCAAGCAGACACTCACAGAGCTCAGCTATGGCAGGGAAAGGAATATTATTTTAAGACTCAGGATACCAGTTCCTTGATACTTCGCTTTCCTAGGAAGTCTGTCAATTAGATTTAGGAATCCAGAGCATATTGTTTGTCATTTTATTGAGGCGCCTGACATCAGCTGACCTCGTTCTGTTTCCTAGTTCTCTGCATTATCATTGATTTTTTCACCATATTTTGGACTGAAATACCTTTTGAGGAGTATTTCAGCTCCTCTGGAAACTCACTTATGGTCTCAGCAGAGTCTGCAACATCAAGATTGTTCAGCTTATGATCTGCACGGGTCAGATAAAGCAACGTATTTATTTGAACTGCAGTAGACATCTGAATGGAGGCCAGAGGCACTGAGTACTGGTCCTGCCTCTGTTGCTGATGTGTTGCAGGACTTTAGATAAGGTATTCGGGAGCCTTTACATGTGTGGACATTTGTCTGTGTCTATAGTTAATCCTTGTAAATTCATGCTTATAAAGGGAGTGCAAAAGGAAGCAGAGGGCTTGAATCCCTTAAATATAGACACATGCAAGCAGGTAAGTATCATGGTAGAATGGCTGATACAACTGGAGAGATGCAGCTTGAAAACAGAGCTTGATAAAATCATTATCTGTTGTATACAAGAAGCCTGCGTTAAAGGAAACTGATAATTTCCTGTCCTAAACATGGTCACACAGAGCTTTTCGTGTATTATCAGGGATGGATGTGCCTCGGGACTTGAAACTGGGAAGGCCTGTACACAGAGTTCACATTAATAACACTCTGAGTTGGCCAACATCTTGAGTTACCTGGTGTCAGTTGGAGCCACCATAGGTGGAAACATTCGGGCCCACCACTGAGAGGATTAAGGTATCAGTTCAGGCAGCTGCCAGGACAGGAATCTGGTGGCTGGGGTCCCTTTCCTCTTGGTTGCAGGCTTGACCAGAAAAGTGGTCATTGGAAGGTCACTGACTGTGCTGCCTGCTTCCATCCAGGTTTTTTGAGGTTTCTTTAACATTTTCTTTTAATGTGGTGCCATCACTGCAATATCCCCTGTACAATTTCTGGAGGAAAAGTGATGTAATCCTACTTCTGGGAACAAATGCTGAATTTAGCGATGGTTTCTGTATACACTAGAAGAAAGGGAAATGGGAAGAATGAGGAAGCAAGCCACTGACAGGCAAGGACAACAACAAAGGATTTTGTAGGAGGAATGGAAGACATATATGGCTAAATATTTGTTTTCAGTGTACTTTGTGCCCTGAAGAACATGTGTTTTTCTGACTCCTTTTTCCAGGGCACTAATAACTAGACCATCTGTTTGCCCCTCTAAATCAGAGCAAAGCCCATGAAAACCCACCTTGAAAAACAATTAGAAATTATCAGCTGTTTGTTTTAGCATTTAATAACTGTAATTAGCAAACCTAATGACATGTTTGATTACTGCATCCCGTGTCTGTGAGCCCAGTGGCAGTCAGGAGATGGGCCATATTGATTAGAGCAATTGAGACCCTTTACTTCCTTCCATTTTTAAAATTTTCTTCTAAAACAATATGCTGGGTCGTTCTCTGAAGATACTGTGCATGTAAAACTGGTGTTGAGATCATGATTGACTTGGGGCAAGAGTAGCCTCCTCGGGTGGATTACTAACAAGCAGAGATAGAGTTTCTATAATGTTTGTAGTTGCTGACTGTTAGCCTGAGCACTATGAAGTTCTAACACAGTGGACTAAGAGTCAGAAAACCTCATTTCTACTCCTGGTTCTTCAAGCGATTTGCTGTGGGATCTGGGCTGAATTTCTTCCCCTCTCTGTACCTCACTATTGCCCTCAGTAAAAAAGGAGGTAATAATAAAGAAGAGGAAATGTATAGATTCCTTGTAGAGCCAATACTAAAAGATTTTCTTCTCTTCTGGTGGCTGCTGCTACCTGTCTGGAGGCTGTGTTAGAGGAGATGAGGGTCCTAATACAGGCATGTTAGGTGTCTGAAGTTTGGTGGTGGTAATATCTGCCTAGAAAAGGTGAGATTTGTGGTTATAAAATGTAATGGAAAAGCTACATATTATTAGCATTTGAGAGAGTAAACCACAGTTACTGAACTCTACAAGTCTTACAGTGAATTAAACATACCGTGGTCTGTTCTGGAAGAAACCTGACATTTCTTCATGCAGGCTCTTCATAAAATTCTAAATTATGCAGGCATTCATAAAAATTAGGGATTGCTCATGAATAATTTGGAAACAAGTGAAGGATTTTAATATGTACTATGCACTTGTAATAATAATTTTGCACTACTGCTCAAAGCATAGAGCAGTACTTTTATCATAAATCGGAAACATTTGTTTCTAAACCTTGTATTTCTTGAGATTTGCTCCATGTCTCCTTGTTCTTCTGTGCCATAGTACTAGAAGGAATA
The DNA here is from genome assembly GCF_034619465.1 of Leptosomus discolor. Taxonomy (NCBI): domain Eukaryota; kingdom Metazoa; phylum Chordata; class Aves; order Leptosomiformes; family Leptosomidae; genus Leptosomus; species Leptosomus discolor. The sequence continues at coordinate 11,855,219 of NC_141395.1, read as the reverse complement.
GGCCCAGGCACTTATTTATCCTTCCATCATCCAGAAACCTCCAACTGGGTCACCATATAACCTTCTTCCTCTAACAAGAATTAACCCATTTTCTTTGGTCTGTCCTGGTAACTTCTGACTCTGTGCTATAGCCTTATTTATCCTGCTCCGCTGAGGATTGTTTAGATGAACTGTTGAGGGACAATTTTTATCCTGAAGCAAAGGCAGTACAGGAATGTTCTGACCCTGTCTCCTTTTCTGTAGCTGAAATCCTTGTGTTATTGTTAGTAAAAGGGTCAAGAATTTTCTGATTTAATTTTTCAACGTACCAGAATTTAGATATTTGTTTTTCTCTTTTTTTTTCTCCCCAGAGCTCACTTTGGTGGAACTGTGGGTGAGAAAGGGGTCCCTGGCCAGAAACACAATTTTTGGTTTACTAAGCTGGGATGAATGGGCAGCATCAGAGTGATCAGGGCTGCTGGGCTGTGGGAAGCTCCTGGCCCTTCCTGGGTGTTTCATATCCTAGAAGAGGGTTATAACTGTGGGCTTGGATGTCTCCTGATCTCATCTCTTAGTGTTTTTCTGCTCTGTAGAAATATTTAGATAATTGGGAATGGAGGAGGAGAGGGAGCCTGACTGAGTGGCAAGTAGCCTGTTCTTCTGGGATGCAATTCAAGTTCAGGTCTCTGCTTCAGTGAATGTCTGGAAGCTTTTGAAAGCCTTGGTTACATCTTGATATGACAGGAAATTTTTCAAAACCTTGAAAAGCTTCCTGTGTTGAAAAAATATTTCCCTCCAGGTTTAGTTACTACATTGGTTTGCCGTTCTATAGGCTGGCTTGCTTTTCTGTTGGACACATCATGCGTGATATAATGGTTTTGGCATTGTTACGGTGTGTGAAATAATCTCAACAAAGAGAGAATGTGCTTAAAATGAGGAATTTTTTTTTTTATACTTATATATGTATATAGGTCTGAAAATAAAAGTGAGCTTATTTCCTTGTCAATGGAATTCTTATTACATTACACCCCCGTTCTTATGCTATGTGGCAGAGGCGTGGATCAGCCAAGGTGGCACCAAATTCCCATGGACCTTTCTCACCTTCACAGTGTGAAGCCAAAGGCAAACATCAGGCACAGAGATTTGGGTGGAGATTAAGCAGGACAGTTTTATACTCCGTATGTACCCCTAGCTGCATGAGGGCTCAAAATGAAGATGACATCTCTTGCTTGCCACTCTTGTGCCCCTGGCACATCAGACATGACCTGGCTCCAGTGGGGAGTTGCATGACATAGCCCTTCAGGTGTGTAACATCCATTGAAAACGGTGGGAATTTCAGTGCTGACAAACTGTAACTCAGGGTAACCCTGGCACCTCTGTATAGATGGAGTTCATGTACAGACTTTCATTTGTACAGTCTGCAGTGCTGTAGAAAACGCTTTAGCCAGGACATAGCAGTTAAAATTTTTTTTAAAAAAAATGTATAAATGGTAATAACATTGTTATTTTTAGCTGCTTCTGCATGACTCTGGTTGTATAGAGAGACATTGTGCTAGAAGGTGAGCTCGTACCTATCGTGGCATCAACTGAATGAACAGTTTCTGAATAAAATGGACAGGGGGTATGTTGTCAGATGGGAGCTGGATCTACAAGTGACTTCTCTGTTCTCTAAGCAGGGCCAGCTGGAAAACCTGTGTCTTGGGGATACATGCGTGTATCTCATCTGTTTGGTTTCTGGTTTGTCCGCCTGCAGGAAGTCCTGCCATATGAGGTGCCTCCTTGAGTCCCGATCTAAATTCTGCCCAGAGCAAAACTTTGTCCTGCGGTGATCCAGGATACTGTTTTTCCAAGTGCATATGTGCTGTCATGCCAATTCTACTGGATTGGCACGGATCACTGCTAGAGATGTGCATGTCCTTGCGTAGCTTTTTCTTCTTGTTGGCCAGGTAAATTAATTCAGAGAAGCACGTGATTCTCCTTCCTCCAAAGTGATATTTCTGTTAAAGGGATTACACTTTCCATTGAAAAGTACAAACTCATCTGCATTTTTACAGCTTGTTTGCAAGGTCCTTGCAGTTCTGTGCTAGCTTTCTGAACTGTAGTTTTGCTATGACTTTTTTTTGCCTAGATGACAATGCAAACATGTATCTAACAACACGCAGTTCCTGAAAAAATCCTGTGATAATACGTGAAGAAAGAACTAAATGTTGAGTGAGGCACTAGGTTGCAGTTTCAAGCTTACTAAACTTTATTCTATTCTCTGTTGTGAATAAGGTGTTGTAGAATAAATTGTATTCACCCCTATATTTGTGACTGTATAATTCAGGGTAGAGTCATTCCTTTATGGCTAAGCCTTTTGACAATCGTTGTAAAAGATGAAGTGCCAGACACTGGCACTTTAAAAGGAGTGGATTTTAAGACAGGAAAGCTACAGAAAAAAACAAACCAAAACAAAACAAACCGACCAAAAATCATTCCAATTGCCAACAACACTCTACACAGAAAAAATAGGATGCATGAACTTCTAGTAAAAATTTCAGTTTCTAATAAATTGCCAGATAGATTAGAATGTCTTACTGCATAAACATTACTGGGATACATCACTTCTCACTGGTGGGACATTGTAAACTAACTGGCAATGAATGATGCAGCACACTGAGTAACCGTGGAAAATACTTTCGCTTTCTTGGTGTTCACCAGTTTAAAACTATCCCCACAGTAGGATTTCATTGGCATTGCCTTCTTGGATTGGCAGTTACATTAGATTTGATAGGGTTAGGTGGAAGTCAGAAAAAATCTTAGTCGCAAATTTGCTTGTGTGGTGGGTTTTTTTAATTATTATTTTTTTATTTCCCTGCTTTGGAACTCCAGCAAATGCAAGCATGTCTTCGTCGATTAGGGAAGCCTGAAAGCTACAAAGATTGCACAGGCTCTTGAATGTGCCATAATTTCTGTTTATCAATTCAGTGCACATAGTTTTTTTGACGTGTGCTTCCTGCCTGATTTTCTAACAATCCTTTATTTTCCGCAGGTGGCCGTGATAAACGAGGTGGTCCTGTCTTGACCTTCCCTGCCCGCAGCAATCACGACAGAATAAGGCAGGAAGACCTTCGGAAACTTGTGACTTATTTGGCCAGCGTGCCAAGGTAAAGCTAGAAAGAAAACACTTCAAAGCTTAGGGTGGATGGGTGGGTGGGGATCTTGTTCTTGGCAGTTGTTGATTTCCAAGTATTAACATTTAGTACCTTCAGTTCTTGGGACAGAGAAACAAAAGTGCTCCCTTCCTCCTCCTGTGTGTGCTCTGATGGTTTTTATCACACACGCAGCAATGTGGGAGCCTCACAGCAGAGGCAGTGTGAGCTAACATGGGCTTCAGGCTCATGACAGCAACAAGGAGCAGCTCTCATTGACCGTGTTTCTGCACAGCTCTTCTAGAGCAGTGGAAAGTGAGGAGAGTGCTTAGAGGTCTTGCAGTTAAGTATAGCAAGCTAGAGAGAGCCTGCTGTCTGCTGTTGCTTTTTAATACCTTGTGGGAGGTTCAGGAGAGCTGGGGTAGGGGACTGTAGTTGCTGCTCCGTGTGAGGAGGCAGAACTTCCAGCTCCAGCATTTCCTGCAGCTTTCTCCAGGCTCAGGAAGGACCATGGGTGGACTAAGGGGGAAACTTTCAAAGAAAGGCATTTCAAATAGTTCTGCATGTAAACCAGCAACTTTCGCTACGTTAGTCCCCATGTCCCTCCTCCAACTTGCAGGTCCCCATCCCCTTCCCAGGGATGCTGGAGGAAAGATCTGGTGCCAGTGCATATTTATCTTTGCAAGCTTTGGGAGACAGTTTATAGGGCTCAGTGCCCAGGTAGGTATTTCTGAGCCAATGTTTAATGCCTCTGAGAGTACAAGGCTCTGCACGCCCTCATCCAGCTTCCCTTCCCTATTTTCAAGCTTGCCAAGTATCCTTACCCAATAACCACTGCACCGGTTACTGAGGTGAAGGTTATCCCAGGGCAAGTGCAGGGCTGAGAAGGGATGTTCAGAGTTGCAACAACACGCCCTGTGCCACCAACGAGCTCCTTCTTTTTTAAACCCCGGGGTATGACCTGTTAAACAGTGCTCATATTTTTTCAAAGAGTGTGAAGTTAACACTTGAAGGGCAGAGGGGTTGGCTGCACCTGGAAGTCAAGAGATAAGAGTCTCAGAAATGCACTCAGTTCCTTAAACATGTGATGTGCAGAGAACAAAGGTCCCGCATTTGGTAATGAAGAGCGTTGCTGTTTGGAGACTCACCACTCGGCTGTAGAGAGTGAGGGGCAAATGCAGCTGCACGTGCCAGATCTGGCAGTGCTCATTTCCTAGACTTCACAAGTCCTCTGGTGATGCATTTTTTGCTGTGTTGGACTTTTGCTCATCAAGGTTTTACTAATAATCTGAATTGGTTTGCTTTTCTCCCCACCCCCTGCCTTGTTTTCCTCTAGCTAGCTCTATTTTCCACCATATTGTGAGAGAGATTACGGACATGCTGCGGGGCTGGGAGGGCAGTAGGTCACTAGCTGCGAATGCGTGTCCCAGGGCTTGGCAATCCCTCTCCAGATGCTGCAGTAATGAAACTGCTCCCTTACAGCTTACCATTTTTTGCATGGTCGCAAGATATGACATTGCTTGGGGTTGCAAGCAATTGCACAGCAAAGATTACCTTCTAACATGTCAACCTTTCCTACTAATTGCTCTTCCCTCATGGAGATGGCAGTAATAGCAAGATACATCCCGTCTGTTCCCCATTCTCACACAACTAAATCGATTTGCTCAATCTTTGAAGCTGCTTTTGGTTGCCTCACTCTGAATCAGTCCAGCCATGACTTTTCTCTCCTGATGCAGGAGCTGGGGGACAGGGGTGCATGCTGAAGGTGCTAATACAAGCCTCAGCTGCTTGTCTCTCTAGAAACACTAAAAAAGCATTCCCCTTCCTGGTCCCCACTGCAAAGCCTTGTTCTGCCCTGATGTTTGATGCCTTTGAAGGACATCTCTCTAGTTACACCAGAGAATATTCCTTCCTCTGCTGTACAAACTCCCATCATGAAAATGTGCCCAGAAGTGATGGACTGGCTACTTACGAAGAACTTTCACCAGTTTCCTAAGGATCCTTGCAAATTGGTTCTATGGAGACACTCACCAGAGTACTGTCTCCTGTTTGGGATATCACACATTGAGAGGTGTGGAGCAGAAAGCAGCGAGAGTGATCAGAGGTGTAGAAAAAGTGGTCTTTCAAAGAAGGATTAAAAAAAGAGTAGAGGTTGCTCAGCCTAGAGAACAGAAGGGAGAGGGAATGGTCTTTGAAAGGACGTTGTGATGCTGCAAGAGGAAAGGGTTCTTATGGCTAGGACAAGAAACAAAAGTGCTACACTGAAGCAGTGGAAGCTTAGGCTGGACATAAGGAAAAGATTTCTAAGGGATTCCCATTAGCACTAGAATAAGTCACCTAATTTCTTCTTGATTCCTCCACAACTCTATAGGCAAACCTCTGTGCCTATATGTTACAGAAAGGGAATGATGAATCAGGAGATGACTGCTTTAGGTTCCTCCTAGTCCCGTTTTGCCTGGTGCCACAGCTGCGGACTCACTGCTGTAGGAGGGAAATGTGACCACAAACTTTGCGGGTTTGTAGTACAGCATTGTGTAACCTGTGTGGTGTGAGAAAACACTGAAAACTCATTTTCCCTAAACATTTTGTTCACTTTAACAAGGGCAACCAGCAGAGCTTTCAAACTTATTTACTTTTTTAAAAAAATATATGAAAGGAACAGTTTGAATTCATATCACTGGCTCCTGGTTCATATTTATTCCAAATGCTGTAATGAATGACTGCATCAGCCATCCACCAAAATAAGTAGTTTTATTAGCAGAGACTCTGAACAGGATGTCAGGAGAAACTGCTCTGATGTTCAGAGTGTTGAAAGGGGGAGAGTTTTCTGTGCTGGTTGAAAAACTAGAAATTCTTCTTTAAGAAAAAGAGAGACTGTAATTTATCATATTGACACCAGTATAATAATTCTTTCTTTATTCCCAGTGCAATAGTTTCTGAGTGAGACAGATTGCTATCCACATTGATACTATCTGTCACTTAACCCTTGTTTTATGTCTTAATGGAGGGGGCAGAGGTGGCGCATTGCTGGGAGCTTTGAGAGGTATGAGGTTGGTGATGAAATATGATGATAGATTAGGGTAAGTGAAACCAAGGTCTTGCTAACAGTTTTCAAAGTTTCTGATTCAGCTTTCTGCAATTCCTTCTTCAAAACCAGAATAATAATGTGGGTTTTCTGAAAGCAGTGATGTGTGTTTGAGTTACAGCAGAATAGTGAGGGCTTTCACACAGCTGCAAGGCACGGTCAGGCAGGTGCTTGCAGTCAGTGGGGTTTCCTGTGTGGTGGGGGACTGCTGCTTGGGGGTTAAGACTTCAGATCTAGGAACGTGGTTTGTTCGTGTCCCCAGATAGTAACCTTGCAGTCCATAGTACCTGGGGTGACTTAGGGGTCCTGGAAGATTCAAACATCTGATTCTGGAGTCTTGGGTACTAAGAGGAGGCTGTGAGTGGGTATCATGCTGTGGACAAATGTGGTCCTGATTTGGTGCTGTACACTGGTTCTTTCAGGCACACTATGACTCCTTTTCTTCAAACAGTTCCACTATAACGACTTACTAAGGAACAAAGATGCTATTCATTAAAAGTAAAGATAATTGTCATGGATGCCAGCTTTCTACCACACTGCCATTTTCTGCTTGTTTTATATTTGCACTAATGTTTTCTGCATAGACGAAGCTGAATTTCTTGTGAATCAGGATAGCTCCTATTTACATGCAAATTTAAATGGTATGCGATGTTTAGAAATTTGGAGGGCATAACTGGATCTAGGATAACATGGTGTTTATGATCGGGGAGCTGAGGGGGAATTTTCTGGCCTCGCTGAGGATTTTGTTGTTTAACACCAGTACAGTGCCATCTATTCCAGTAGACTGAATTTTGATTTATATATGTGTAAATGAAACTAGCACCAGGCCAATCTCCTCTGTGAGCCCTTTGGAATTAAGAATTAAGTTATGCCTAGGCTATAGGAGGATAAAAAGGAGACAGAATATTATTAGCCTGAGTTATCTTCTTGCATGGTGAAGCAATACGATGAAGGAAATGTTCTCTGTCAGCTATAGTGAATCTTCCAGCTGAACACATCAATCTGTTTTGGAGCCAAGATAAGCAGTCTTCTGTGCTTGCTGCAGAGGGGGAAACCCGAGATGCCTCGGAGGCCTGTATTTTTAAAGACATCTACTTTTTATTTGTCCTCTGTTTAAAAACCTGCTCAAATATTTCCCTGTTCTGGGGGATATCCAGGGCTCATAACAGCAGCAAAATGTTTCCAAGGGACAGCGTTGTGTGTTTGAACAGCTCCTCAGAGCTGCCCAAGTTCGATGCAAGGTGCTAGGATCAGTAAAACAACTTCAGTGCCTCTAATAATTAGTTCAGTGATTGGGGCTGTATAAAATTAGAAGAACTATACAGGGGATGACAAAATGTAGCAATACTCACCCACTCTTGGGTTTATTTTAAGCTGTTCTCTGATGACCTGTGGTACTGTGTATATAGCTCCTTTGGCAGGGAGTAGTGTGAAACTTGTTTTGTTGATTGATAGGAATTAAATCCTAGGCCTCTACTTTCTGTTATGTGATACTAGCACAGAAAAAGCTTTTGAGGACCATTTTTTTCTGGAGGCTATTGTAAGTCTACAAAAATAATCATGTATTTTAAAAATAATACCAGGGACTTCATACTAGTTTTAGTAACTAAATATCTGGTGCCATCTCTAAGATAATTATTCCACCATACACTTGTATCAAAATACCAAAGTAAAAAATGAAATGAAACTAATGAAGCTAATGGAGTTGTAGTTCTTTCTTCAGATATTATAATTTGTCTTTTTTTTTTTTTTTTAAATGTATTTTGGAGAAAGAAGCTCATTAGCAGTATATAACTGACATGAATGCTAGTGAATTTTAGAGCATTTTGCCGCTCATGAGCCAGTTCAAAGCCAGCCTCCATTGTATGTGGTATTGGCAGGTGATGTTATTATCACCATCTGTTAGGAACTGGGGGACTTCTGTGGAAATAGTTGGTGGTCTCACCTTGTCCTCTTAAAAGGCTTCTGACCACATCACTCTGTTTCCCATGTCCCTTTACTGACCACCTCAGGACCAAGTTACATGTTCACGGTGGGATATAAGCTCTTCAAAAGAGGATCTCTTGATTTCATTCCAGCTGCAGTAATAACTTGTTGGACATTTTATTCCTAGATGAGTGGACAGGGGCTGTAATTGATGTTGAAATTCTGCAGTAAGTGTCTGCAGCTGCCAGCCCAGCAAGCTCCCCTGTTTACCAGAACCTGCTAGAAAATGTGGACTTCTTGGAAGTGCAGAGGGAGCAACAAGATCCATAAAAGCCTGGGGAGCAGGAGTTATGAGAAAAGATTGAGGGTGTTGGAGATGCTTAGGTTAAAGAGAGGGAAAGTAAAAGTTACGCGATAACAATCCAGTATGCAAGACTGACCTAAAGGAAACAATTTGGTCTCAGTGTACATGGCAAACTGGACAAAAAAAAAAATGGTTTAAAATCACAGATTGAAGAAATGAAGCAGGTTTCTGTAGCACCTCCATCTTGGAGACCCTGTTAGAATGTGTATCAGGAGTGACCTACGTATTATTGCTCCTGACTTGCAGCAGAGGGGTGAAAACAACAGCCTCTCCAGCTCTTGTGATACTGTCTTGTATAAATTGGGGGGTTGGCAGGCAGGGGTTTTTAATAGGTACAAGATTTTAATTTCCCATGTTTGTTTATTTTTAATCCCTTGAATTTTTTTGAAAATTCATCCAAGCCTAAGGTAAACGGGGGCTTTCCATATCGGTTTCCAAATTACTTCCTGCTTTCATTGCCTGTTGCTGTTTTTCTGGGTAGCGTTAAGGACCAATCTTGCACGGCTCTGGGCCTAAAGCGAATGTCCTCTATTCCTCTGCCATCCACGAGAGCTGAGAGTGCTCTCAGACTGGTTCCAGCTTGGTTAGCTGCTGAGCCCTGCTCTGACTGCCAGCTGGATAACAGTGCAAGTGTTTTCAGACTGGTTTTGTGGTGAACAGCACAAATAGCATGATACAGATCTTCGTAGTTAATGTACTGTGAATTGCACAGCTCACATAGCCTTTTTCTTCTAAAGACTAATAAAAGGCAGAGTAAGCTGGGCTTTGTGTATCACTTCTATCAGTGATCATCAATATCTTCTATTTGGTCTAGCAGGAGCATCTCTTTGCAAATCCCTTTGTAAGTTGTCAGTATTTTATCCAAAAATATTTGCACCATTTTGAAAGATCTGAAAATGTGTTACTGTTTTTTCACACTAACTTCTTCAATATTTTTGTATTCTTAAGTAGTAGCTTGCTCCATTTTATTATATATTGATTGTATTCCAATAAATAATTTAAATTACTGGTTGCCACATACAGAGAAACGAGGATTTCAACTTGCCATTGTGTTTTTAAGCATTCTGTTCAACAGTCAACATCTGCTTAATTCGAGACTATAAATCTACAATTGAAAACAGTTAATATGAAAGAATCCCTCATTTATTGTGTCTGAATTTTTTCCAAAGCAGTTGTTCCTTTTTATAGGGGAGGGGGTCCAGTTTTCTCTTACTGCCAACCATGCAGACTCATGCTGAGATTTCAAAGTCATATTGGGTTCTTTCTGGTTCATCTATCATCTAGAACATAGAGATTGTCCATCAGGTTACTCATTTGAAGATTTGGGATTGCAGAGACACCCCTACAGGCCAAGTTTAATGTACAAAGAATATGCACAGGTCTGGAAGAGAAAGTCCTTTTACTGGCACTGTTCTGCTTTTTCAGCCCGGTGAGAGCTCAGTCAGACCTTCTTCACTGGAGTCAGCAGATAGGGCTCAATGAGGGGACACATCTGATGAAATGGAAGGTCAGTGTTTTAATTTGTGCCCTTGCCAGGCAGTAAAGCAAGTGTCCCTACCCAGTTCAGGTCTGATGCCTTTTGATTTTACTGGTCTGGTCTTTTTTGCTCCAGCCCTACCCTTCCAGCTGTGGGCTATTTCTCCTCACCACAGGTAGTTCATTCAGGCTTGCAAGTTCAGAGCAGGCAGAAGGGTGGCACCGAGTGGAGTCCTTCTCTGCATCCCCATCTTCCCAGATCCATGGCATGCAAAATAGCCAACAGGCTGTGCTGCCGAGCCATAGCTCCACAGCATCACCACACCTGGCTCCTCTCTCTCTCACTGAGAGAGAAGGGACTGGAGAGCTCCTAAAACCCTCTGAGAAGTGCTTCCCACCAAAGGCATGGCCAAGGGGGGATGACCTGGAAACGTCAGCCTCCTATAAGGATGCTGACCCCCTGTAGCAGCATCAGTTGAGCCTCCTCAAGGCATCCTGAGGGGTTGGTGGCACAGAGGTCTGAGCTTTGCCAAGGCCCTGAGAAAACCCCAGCTGTCTTCTCAGGGGAGCCTCAGATGCTGCTCAGCTTCCCAGCATGGGCTTGGGGACTGCTGATCTCTGCTCTTCTACACAGGACGGGTGCCTGCCCTGTGCAACCGTGCCCTGTGTCGCTCTATTTCTGTTAGCGATGCTGTAGGTAGTATCTGACTACATTTCCAACAGGGGGCTTGGGCTGGGAAGGATTCTTCTTTGATTTCTCCAAATCTGGAGCAAACAGCAAAATGAACCCACTCACCATGCACACCTCCACTGCCAGGATGCCCAAGTCAGCAAGACCGAGTGACACCCAGTGGTACTGGCAGGGTCAGGGGCCTGATCCCATCAGCTGAGCTGTCTCACGTAGAGCACTTTGCCTTTTGAGCTCCATCCAAGCCCTCAATCTGGGGATTAGATCAGCATTGTTCCTCCTTGCTAAATGGCTTTTGCATGTTGAATGTACTGGCATTTACTGCCTGGAAGAAGAAGCTGAGGTGATGGAGAAAAGGCAGAAATTTGTAAACTAGGATATATCCCACACCCCTTTACTGGTGAGGGAGCTGGTGGGCACTGCAGCCTGCTATAAATTTTATGCAGAGCATCATTTTCTCCATCCTCTTCCTCAGTGGCTTTCTGACAAGTGGTTTGTGAGTCTCTGCAGCATACTTGGCCGTGCTGCCCTCTCTGGCCTTTTCCATGCTAGTGCTGATTTAAAGCTGTAGCATGCTCCTCGTGGGCTTTTTAGCCATCAGATTTGTGGCTCCACAGTACTCCGAGAGGTCCAGACAGCAGCAACCTGAAGACTTCTGCGGAGAAGGCAGGTTTGCAGTAATGTAAGCAGTAATTCAGAAGAGCTAAAATTAGCAAACAGAGACCTTTTGTGGGAGCAGTGTGCTGGCAGCAGAGCCGGCACCAGCCGTGTGCAGTTCCCTCCTGAAGCTGTCAGCAGCCGTCAGCAGAATATGCAGCGGTTTAGCCAATCCTAACTTTTCTTTTCAGTGATCTCTTTCCTACGGTTTTTGCAGAGACTGTAAAATGATTTTTGTCTCATTCCAGCATGGGTGCTTGTGTTCCTCATCAGTAACTCCAGTAGGTGCTATGTCCTTTTCACTCTTAGAAATTATTATAATTTGAAAGCATCTTATGCCACCCTCTTCATGGATGTCATTAGAAGCAGGAAAAGAACTGCTGTGCTTTACAGTCTGCTTTGTGTGGGAATAATGTTAAAGGTACCTTAATGTCGATGCAAAGCTCTTCTAAAACTCCAATGGAGAATGGATGAGACCTCTACTGTGTGCTAATATGGAGCAAATAATGGGAGACACAGAACTGGACTCATCTCAGTCTAGACTGCTTGGTCCTTATCCTCATCGGCTGGATGGAGGTGTTGTGGATGCTGCTCCAAAGGCTAGGTTCCCCAGTGCACAACTGAAGATGTGTTTTCAGGAATATATTTTTAGCTTTGTCTCCAAATGGTAAAAAGCTTACACAATCATGGTGTCTGTCAGTCACTCTTTAAACTAAATCTGTCAAAGACGACTCTCAAGACTACTAAATTCCTACAAATTTAATGAGAATAGACAGCTGCATCAAGGAAAGGGACATAAATAGTGTCCACAGAGAGGGAAATGTAGTCTGAACTCACCCCTTCTTAGAGACTGGAGCTAGAGGGGATATTGCCAGAGCATATTAGAGGCAAATTTGTAATTAAACATTAGAGAATCAATGTGCAAACTACTACCAATGGTTCGGCATACTCATGAAAGTGCATGCTGGTTTACGATATTAGAAAATTGGATCATACTAAAATAGAACAATAACCAATTTGTGGTAACATATGGTATTGAGCAGACTGATGCTCTTATAGCACGGAAAATATGGGTTCGGACTGGCAAAATTTGTCTCAGAGGTTGGGATGCTCAATTCCCTGCTGTTTGCAAAGGGAGTTCGTGTCCAAGTTTGGTAAGCAGTTGTAAATCTCATCAACGGTTTCTTCTCATTTTCCACAAGGTGCTCCTAACCAAGCCAGTCTGTGGTATTTTATGTTTTCCTTGTGGATCCTGGCGCTGCTGCAGAGTTCCCGGTGGATCCTGTAATGCTGTGTGCAGCAAAATGTAAATTGTAACTATGTGGTGTGAGGCTGTTGGGCTACTTCGATTAAGGAAAAAAAAAAAGGGAGAGAGAGAGAGAGAGATACCTTAACAAAAAATAAAATCATACATAAGAAAAATAATTTTAGAACCTCTCCTCCTGCAAGAAAAGTCACAAAATTGCAACTCAAACATGCTTTTGGCTTGGCAGATATTGTCTGCTGTGCAACATGTGGCACAGTGTACTTTTCTACTGTTAATAAATTTGGTTTCCCTGCCTGTGTACACAGGGCTTTATTTTATGTGTAAGTTAAAAGAGAAACCTTAGTCTCTGGAGAATTTTCCAGTGATGTAATATGTTAGAAAGTTCCTTCACCAAAAAGCCAAAGCACCGAAACAGCTTTCCCTTGTCCTGCAACTTCATTTGGGGAAATATCCTGCACCTCTTCCACGTACCCCTGCTACAGTGCAAACAAGAGAAAGGAGGAACCTGCTCTAGGCTCAGCGCAGTATTTCTGAGGGACATCTTTGCTGAACAGTCCTTTTAGTTCAAGTCATTGAATAGAAGTTGTAGTCAAGCATTGGCTTTGTAGCGTAGTTGCATCTCTCTCTGAAAACTGTAACAGCAGAAGCAGTTCATCTCCAGCCAAATTCAGGCTGCTTTCGTATGCCTTTCCTGTGCACTGCCCAAGTGTGTATGTGATGTTCACATGATGTAGCTTTCCTCTATCACCTTGCTTCCCGTGGGAATACAAGAATTTACAGTCTCTAATATCTATGCAGTGATACTAGCACTTAGTCTTTTACTAGAAGGATGAGTTGAGTTTGATTGTTAATTTATTTATTTAAGCATCTGGCAAGCCGGATGCTTCTGCTATTGATGTTGTCATTGATGATCAAATATCTACTACTTTTTGAAATTTAGTTTGAAAGAATTACTCATTAAAAACCTTTGCTTGGTAAAATTACCAGTCCTAAACCAGGATCCAGCATCCAAGCAGTTATTAAATGTGTCCATTTAAGGAATACAAATAATAAGGATACCAAGAGAGCATTAATATGGAGATGGGTGGGATCCTTAGCAGGAACTTTATGGCATTTTGAAATATACATTGTACCCATACATGGGACTGTGATACTTTGGAACTCCAGGGAATTTCACATTTTCTCTGCAGGTTAACTTTCTGCAAAGCGTGGTAAATGGCCTTGGTGATCCTGAGGGACGATGAGCAAAATACGTTGTTTCAAGTCAAGAACGAATGCTATGTTCTGATGTGCTGTTGCATGATATTACAGAGCTCCATGGACAGACATCATGATCTACTAGGAATACCTCTGAGACCCTTAGAGAGCTCCAAATGGGTTTCCTGTATACATTTCATCTTCTGTGCACTTACGCTTTGCATGTCACATGAAAAAGGCAAACCATCAGTAACAGTGGATGGAGACTTTTGTATTCCATATTTTCAAACATTCTTTAAATTATGTTAGTATTAACTGTGCTTCTAAAATAGTTTCCTACCATTCCTCTTTATTTACTTGTTAATTTAATGCTACTGAAAGATTAGCTGCAAAAAAGGTGGGTTAATGGTACTGATTGCTATTCTTGTTTGGCAAAGTACCAGTAACATCCCTGACTAGGATGATTTAATAGGTTTCTTCTATCTCAGTCTTCTGTGATTCAGCAGTTGACCGCCCTAGAGGCCAAAGTCCTGTGTTAATGCAGCAATATAAATTTTTCCTTCCATTGTTTTTCTGTTGTGAGTCAGTCCTAATTGGAGACTGAAATTGCCTTTCCTCTTCAGCAGCCTTAGCAGCTCTGCTTAGACCACCAACTAAGGGCTATGTTTATTAGCAGCTCTGCTTGTGTCTTTTGTGATCTTTGCAGGTGGTAATCAGATGGGAGCCTCAGGTTTGATTTAGGCCACCCATGTAGGTCACATTTGCACTAAGGTAGGTGCCATCCTGGAACATCGGGGAAGACACACAGTCAGAGCTTCTTGAATTTTAGATCTGTACTCAACATTGAGTTCTCTTCTCCCTTGGTTTAACTGTATAATCTGAATTTACCAGTCCATGCGGGAGACACCTCACAAAGGTTTGGGAAACCAAATTAGCTGATATTTTTGCATTTTGAAGATAGAAAACCCTAAGTGGTTTTATTATAGTTATGCCACATGAGGTGGAAATCCTTTAATAGTACGCACTGATTAGACCTCTCATTTCTGGGAAGCAGGGTCTTTAAAAGCTGCATTTCCCAATACTGTGTTAATAAATCGGCCATGTACTGTGTGACCTCCTGTCATTAGAAAATGCACTTGATAAAAGCATCACGTTACAAATGTACCATTTTGCCACGTAACAAGTCTAGGGAGTAGAAGAAGAACTTACAGAAGAATTGTAATTCCAAAACACAGTCTAAATTAAAAACAGGTACGTGATAAACTAATGAGTGATCTAAAAGAATGTCTGGAAGTGCTGCTTTGTTAAAAAACTCTTAATCTAAGAATTAATCAAATAGACAATATGTTCTTTTTCTTTAAGACCTCTTTTTCCTCCATTCTCATGACAGAACTGAATTCTTACAACACTGATTAATCACATCCAGTTTTTCAGTTATGTCCCCTTATTCCTCCATTCTTCTGTTTCTACAACATTTGTAATTTAGTTCAGAAACTGCATCTGGAGAAGTAAACATCTCAGGGATCACAGATTAGTTTAGATTTTGCTTCCCACTGGAGATTGTGGGTAGGAGCTGCAATTCCATTCCAAAATCTAATTAAAAAGCAGGTACATAGGAAGGTAGCAGACAATCTTACCCATAGGAAGAATGTCTAGAAGCTCTGCTTTGTTAATGAACTGTTAGACTAGGAATCAAATACAGAAGCAATATGTGCAAGTTTTTTAAGTTTTCTTTCTTCTCTGTTCACAAGGCAGAACTCAACTGTTATATCATTTCACCTTTACAGGCTTACTGGAAATCTCAATTTCTCCTTTATTTCCAGAATAGCCACGCCAATGATTTTGCAGTGTCAGATGGTATGTGGTAGGTGACAGGAAAATAGGATCAGCTAAAAAGGTTTCCTGGGATTTTCATTTAGGAATGAATTCTGTAGGACACTTCATCTCTGCAGTTTTATGGACTGTTAAATTGCATCTGTGGTGTATTGCCATCGGCAGCACTTTTCTGATGACTTGTTGGGCACCACTAATTATATGAAAAAGGCATACATTTTTGTTAGGTAAGATCAACTCAGTACCTTTGAGAAACAGGCCGCTTGAGGATCCACCTGCTCTAACTTTGACATTAAGTTTAGAAATATTTGCCTTAGTGAATAAGATGTTAATTGTCCTCATGTTAAAATAGATATTACATATTTTGTACATTCCCAGTGGTACTTGGAAAATTAAAGCAGACATATTTGAATAAGGTACAGAAAGTGGAGCAATATAAATCAAATAAATGTATCGGACACAGTACCAGTGCAAAATTGTCTTGATCTCCATTTCTGGGCTTTTAAAGTTGCTGGCAAGCCAGTATTTACAGAAGCTGAAGTCCATCTTGCCAATATTGTGCTCGCTTTGCCCACTTAGAGGTAATTGACTTATCATTGTTCTTACAAACAAAAACACATTTTTGCCTTTTTTGTGGGAGGACACAAATGCACAAAAGAACTTTAGCTGTGTTCATGCTGCCTTGAAAAGATGCCAAAAGTCAGATGTGTAATTAGGGATTCCATTAAAAGTATAATTCCTGCACCTGTGAACATTTTTTGGCACATAGCTTTTTAAGTCCTTGCTTTTCTTCTCAAATTTCTCATTTTCTTGGCCAAGAATTAAGTTCCTTTTCAAAGGAAAATGTCAAAGATCTGCTGGGGTGTATTTTGTTCTTTGTCTAAGTCCAATACAAAAAGGCAGTTCCCTCTGCTTTTGTTGTTGACTGAAATACTCTAAAGCATAGTATTAGATCCTGTTTTATTTAATACCTGATTACTCATGGCAAAACTCTTTAAGATCCTTCAGGATGAAAGATGATACAACAGGTTATGAAAGCATTCTTATAATGCAGGTTTGTTCTTCCAATGCTAAAAGTAAAGTATGGGGCACTTTATGTTTTGCATCACATAGATCCAAATATTGGTCAAGTTCTAACAAAGCTAATGATAGACTATTTTAGTTGGGTGGGGCAGAAGGAGGAGCAAAGAAGTCATTATCACCAGATGTAACAACATTTTTTTGGTGGATTTTAAGGTAGATGGAAAAAAATTAATATATCAGGTAATTTTATGAGTGGGTCTGGATTGATTGATCAGACTATTAGTTCTTCCTACCTGTGATAGGTGCCTCCTGTGAAAATCACAGGATTCATCTGTTGATTCTTTCAGGCTACAGCTGACTTCAACAGAATCTGAACATACTGGAAATATATATCTGCTCTGCAACAGAATCAAGCAAGAAACATCTCAAAACAAGACTAGAGAGGATCTGTCTAGGCAGCCATTCACAAAGCCTAGGACTTTTCCACAACTCTCGTACATCTTATGACACAACCAAGATATTTATTCATTGTGTAAATTGCCAGGGGCGTAAGAAGGAAGTCATCAAGGTGGAAACATGCATTCACCATATCTGCTCTTAGTCACAAATGAAAGGAGGATCTCAATACTTCTTTTAGGCTGACACATTAATTTACTAAAATAAACTTGGAAACTGATGCAAGAGGTCAACCGAAGCAGTAAAAGGCCTGCCTGGCCTGCAGGCTTCTACTTCCCATGTAATTTTCCTGATTCTTGTCTAAGTACTGTGATCCTCTGTCAGAAAAGCAGTCAAGTGCATACATAAGTCCATCCGTATCCAGTAAGTGTAAACATGTGCTTCACGCACCATCTTAATTGCTTAATCAAGCTCCCTATATTGTGAGGCACAACTATACAAACAGGAACCAGATGGAAGATATTCTTATCAGACAGACCATAGGATTAAAGAAGCATGGTCATTGAACATCAAAAAACCTTGTTGGCTTTTAAAAACCCAGGATCAGGGTATGACTGCATCCAAGCAGCATCCCCACAATGTGATAATTCAGGCAGCAACCACTGTCATAAACTCAGACTCAATCTTACCTTCTTATTTTCAGGTATCGCCAACCTGTGTGAGCTTGCTTGATGGCCATAAACATGTATTGGTAATGATTTTAGGAGAGCTTATATCAAAGAGGGTTGAAACAGTTATTCAAGTTTGGAATCAGTAATTACAGAAAATGCAGGGATAATCAGTTCTTTTAGAGCCATTAGTTTTGAGGGTGATTTTAGCATGGAAGTATAATGAATTGGTATAACATCATTCTCATAAGAGACCAGTGCAGTATTCTTACTGTTTCCAAGTGGTAGGAAAAAGTCTGAGTCTATTTGAGCCATGTTTTCTATGTTGTTTGTAAAGCATGTCATAGCAACAGAGATTGTAATCTGTTTTCTTTAGTTTTATATCATAAAGCACTTAAAATTATTTATTAGGCTAGTGCTCCTGCGGGTTCTACACCAAATCCAAAATAATTGTGGTTTTGCAATTGTTTCCACTATAGGCTTCTAGTATAGTTGTCTGATTATGCTGTGATCAATGCTTTTACTCCACACATTAAAAAAAGGAGAAGAATCCTTGTTTATAATTGAAGGCGTACATATTTGGCCAGGTATTGCCTGGTCCTAATTAACAGCCTGAATTGTACAGCATGGTCATCAAAATAGGCAAGAGCTTATGTGAATAATTCAGGGCATTGACAAACATTTTATCTGCAGGTTTGGTAGCAAACTTAACAGCAATGAAATAGTTAAGAATCCTGGTATTTAGGCAGTCAGAACTGGCTTTTTTAGTTAACACCCCAATAAGATGGAGGGTGCAAGTTCCCTGTTCTCCTAGTCTCATTGTTTCTTTCCACTGGCTGCAGACGGAGCAAGACAAATGTGCATTAGTTTATATTGTCAAGGCTATCTTTGCAAGCAGATGGGCTGGAAATCTAATTAAAAAAACGAAAAGCTTTGATTCTGGCAAAAAATAGCAAAATCAGTAGGACGACCCTAAATCCTCTGAATTAAATGGATGTTCTATGTCAATGCAGTTCTATTGTCCCACTTTATAAATAAAATATGAAGGGTTCTACTTTCACATAGACCCATAAATGTGCTCATTTATGAGTTTAATAAAGTATGTGTATTCAGGACAATTAGATAAGCATATGCGTAGAGCAATAAATGCTCCCTATATAAAATCAGCGCACATGTAACAGGGAATATAGCCCAGCATGGATAAACAAGCACATGCTTAGATTATAAAGTGATCTCTCTTAAGCTTTTGTGAATTAACCATGAAGTGACCGTGACTTTTTGCAATTTGTAATTCTCCTGCAATTATGTATCCTACCTGTGTCTGAAAATGTGGTAAATATAACACATTCATTGGAAAATGCATTCGCCTCAATAAAGAAAAGTACAACGGTAACACCCATTTTACAGATGAAAAAAAAAACAGAAGTAGAGTTGAGCTACAACACAGAAACACAAGAAGGAGGCAAACAGCCCAACTAGGATCACCTGGCTCTCAGTCTTATTCCCTGGACTGCAGTGCTCCAGCCAGATGTAGAAAATGAGTAAGTTGTGAAGCTACAATTGAAAGGGAAATTTGTATATTTGGTTGTGTTATCTCAATGTCAGGGAGTTATACTTAGTAGGCTTTTCTTACACTGGGTGATGTGTTCAATGTGAGGCTAGAGGTCTGCAGAGCAACTGTAAAATGCTTTAGGCCAAATATGCTTAGGTGCCATGCTCCATGAATCTGCCCTGCGATTTTCATTACCATGGGCTGGATGATACTTACAATAAATTGTAAGAGTTTTCTGACTAGCAGATTCCTATCATTCCTATCCTGACATTGTTAATTTGTCAATATAATTTTCAGGTCTGGCAGCAGGAAAAGCATTACCTGGGGTATGCAGTTCCTGAGATGAATAGAATGATGCACATTCACATGTGGCGCTTGTAGATGGACTTGCCTGTGAAGTTTTATTGTGCTTTTGATAGAGAAGTAATATAGCTAATAGGGGAAAGAAAGCAGGCAGTTGAAACCAGGCAATTGCTTTTCAGAGCATTTATCTGAACCTGCTTCAGCTGATGAAACAGTTGCTCTGGGTTTTTCCAATTAGTGGTGAGTGATGGGAAGAGATACTGATGGAGAACTGAAATTATCAGTGGTCATGATGGAAATTCAGGATCGTTAAGGGAAGCAACCTTAAAACTGTGTTGGTGTGACATCGATATGTGAGTTCCCATCAGGATGGGAAAGCGCCTTAGCATGATGGACTGTAAAACTGAGGCGACCGCACACAGGCATCTAAAGAGCTCCATCTCCTACAAAGCTGAGAGCATCTGAGGCTGAAGAAATACCCCAGGTGTCTTGGGAAGACAGGCGGAGTGTTAGCTCAGATACTCAGTCAAGGTCTGCATGGTTATTGCCAGGTTTTACTTCTGTTATTCGACTGTTGGATTTATCTTTGCTCTCCAGAAGATTTTTGGATCCATCTTTCTCACTGTGGGGGTCAATGGCATCTTTTGGGTCTTCTATTCCCTTTGAAATACTGAGATGTTGACTTGTTTGTGTTCGGTCAGCATCAGTGATTTTGATCTATCACACATTTATGGCTTCCTACAAACAATAAGGGATACCTCGTATCAAGTTGCTTCTTTGGCAAAAGTTAGTCCCCCTTGCTAAACAGAGTGAGAGAGCCTGGCCTTGCTAGGAGACAGATTCAGCGAAAATTGGACGTGAGCTAGATGATTTGAAGTTGGATTGTGAATAGTACACCGCTATCCACCGTCTCTTGATGACTCAGTAAAAAAGACTTTTTCTCCTCTTAGTGCTATTATGGTAATTATTCGAAAGAATGAGTCAAGTCTGCTGTGTAAAAGAATAATAAAAATTGGTTTTACAAATGTATCTTATAGGTTGATTCTGTAGCTTCAGAGCAAGCACTTCTGGATGTAATACCACAGGCAGTCTTCACCCACCTTGGCATGGCAGGAAGTATCTATCTGATAAGTGAACTACTGTGGGTAAATCATTGTGCCTACAAAGACCCCCTTCATTTGTGTATGGGTGGAGCTCAAAAAAAAATGAATACCACTGATTTATTAGTCACGATCAGCCCTCGTTGTCCAACCTGTGGAAAATGGAGGCATGAGCTTTTAAATCATACACTTCTAAAGAGGACTCAAGCTCTTACATAGTGCCTTAACGAAACAGACTCATTGCAGGGACCGCACAGTGTTTCGGGGTTGTAGCACTCGACCTTTCCTTCTAACAGATGCATTTGAATCCAGAGTGTGCCCTTAAATAAAATGACTGTGTGGACTCCAGCCAAAATCTTGTAAGCCTCCAAGAATGGTTATATCACTTCTGCTTAGGGCATAAAAAGTGCAAAGCAAATCTCTTGCTGGACTCTGCACTGCAAATAAACAGAAGCTAAGTTACTTATTTGTGGAAGAATCTGCTGTTTTGAAGTGCAGATTTTTAAATGAGGAAAAATCCAAAAGCTTTAGAAATTTTTCACCAAAAATACCTCTAAAATATTATTTTGATCGAAGTATTTTGTTTTGATAAAATTCAGAGGTTTTGTTCTTTTTTGTTTTGTGGTCTGATCAACAAAAAAGGAACAAAATGAAAAAAAGACATTTCATCTGAAGAGGCCTAAACAGAATATTTTGCTGTTATAAAAGCCTGGTTTCAGTTTTTAATTCGGTACACACTTCCATGAGAACCTGCACTCATCATGAAACATCTCATTTTGAATTAATGTGTAATTTCTCGTCTTCTCTCCTTAGTTCCTTATTTTAATTACAGCTCTTCTGTACAAGGATGTACATTGCTCTCCTGTACTGCCAGGAGCAGCATATGAGAACTGATGAGTGCTTACTGCAAGAAATGTCAATAGTTCTTAGAAAAAGTGATTTTAGCATCTTTGAAGAGTATTTTTTCCTGTCCTCATCTATGAGCCCAGTTGAGCCCTGGATCAAGCGTGCTAGTCCCAGAGTGGTTATACCTGCTTACATCAGGACTGAATTTGGCATGGTGTCTGCCTCTGGACATGTATTGGATTTCACCAGGTGCTGTTGTCTACTTTCTAAACCTACATTAATCATTCTTTGCATGAGCCGAACATGTTTGTAGGCTTATTTGTGCTAGAAAAGGTCTTTCCACTGTGGGGAACTCTGCCTCCCACAACGCATTTCAACGAAACGTATGTATTTGCAATCTGGAGACTTTCCATTCTGGGGTGACTGTGTTTTACTATGATGACTGGAATTCCTGGAGCTGTTCGCCATGCTCCATTCACTCACTTGTTAAGTCACTGATGCCTTGAACTGATAAATCAGGATCCCGGGTCTAAAAACCCCAAGCAGTCACTGCCCAGATGAAGTATCCTTTTCTTTATGTGAAAATCTGGCAGTGTTGACTGTAGACTAAACTTTGTAACGACTGCATGTGAAATGGACTTCATGGTCTCCTTGCTTTAACTACAAAAAATGCTTAAAGTGCAGGCAAAAAGATACATTTACTTTTTAAATCTTACTTGTTTGGTTGTGCTAAGCACAACCTTATATATTTATTTCTCACCTGGAATCCAATGGATTTGAATCTCCAAACATACTCTCAATAGCCTCTGCTCATCCAAACCTTTTCAAGAATGGTGTGTTTATATTTCCACACAACTCTAATATTTGTTTATTCCAACAAATGTCAATAACATATAATTTTCATTTACTAAAGCGTTTTTGTTTTGTTTCTGCTAAATCATCTCAAATACAAGACTTTAAATGCTCAAGAGATGGTTGAATGGTACTTACTGTTCAAATATTTCTTTGTTGTAGTAACAAATCTTTAAATGTAGCCCTGCTTCAACAAAAACAAAACCCTGATTAATTTCATATTTATCTCAGCAGCTGTTTCAAGGAAGACCTGCCAGATATTGATCCAAATATAGTAGACATGCAACAACAAAAGGAGAAGAGGGTAAATGGGTTTACATGAAGGCAGAAACTTAATAGGAATGTGAAAAATTATAACATTTTTCCTCCGGATTTGGCTTCAACAGCTGCAGTCATGCATTCTCGGACACAGCTGTGTTTTATATCTTTGCTATTTGAATGAAGACAGGAAGCTTCTCAAACAGTGTTTATTTGCTCAATTAAATAGGAGGACGAAAGCCTGCAGAGCTCTGGGTCCCAGTTCTGGTCCAGGGCGTAATGATGTAAATCAGGATTTTTACCTGGGTAGAAGACAGCAGAACCCAAGTCTGCTGAATCCTGACAGAGATACCATATGGGACCTGTGCCTCTCACAACAACTCTCAGGAGCTCACAGGATCATGGTTACATATCGGGAAAGTGTTTTCTTACATTTAGCTGGTGTCTGAGTTCTTCCTAGATTACATCATTTTACAGCAGAATTACTTTGACTTCAGAGCCATTTTTCTTAGACGTAAAAATCAAATACCAAAATAAGTTACTTGCTTGAGAATAGTAGGAGCACCCATTCTGGCACCAGTTAGCTTCTGCCAAAATATTCGCGGGTTTTTTCTGTCTTTCTGTTCCCTTCTGTTGACATGGGGCCAGAGGCAGGAGTTGAATGCGGACATTGTGCAGCCCACACATCTGCATTCTTGTGCCATTTGCAATCACACCTCATGTCCCCTAAGAGCAGTGGCTGGAAACCAGAGACAGGAGATTTGTCTCTGACCGGACCTCACTGGCTCCAAGTCTTTTTACAACATGTCACTGAAATGTCTCTAGATCGCTGCTTTATGTCCAGCTCCAGCCAGTGTGAAACCGGCTTTGATTTCTTTCTTTCTCTTTTTAAAAAAGAAAAGTGAGAATGAGTGATTCCTTTTCAGCACTGAAAGAGAAGAAACAAATTTAGGTCACAGTAAGGAAGAAAGGATTACTTGGAAACGGAGGCTGGATGACTCTTTCTCCTCTAATTACAAAAAAGAATTGTGAAACCAAGTTAGAAAATGTAAGAAGGAAAATGTAGTATGAAGTCTGCCTGCCTACAGTCTTTTAGGTAGCTGATGTTTTCTGGTGGGAGCTTTCAGTGAATTGTTATTCTGGAGTAATGGTGCTCTCAGGATGTACATTACTGACTTCTTCCGCTGGTCACTGGAATACCCGCACGTAAGGGGGATGTGAAGATCAGCAGTCACGGGTGTCCTAGGATCTTTGAGAAGACAAACTGCCTCATCACGCCAAACAGCCACAGTCACTAGGGGATGTGGGTGACAACTCAGACTGACAGTGTGAAAGTTCAGGAACATACCTGGTAGGTGTGATAATGAGCAAGGTACATTTTGCTGAAAAGTATTAAATGGAGTAAAATATTTTAATAAATAATGCTGATGCAGGAGTGCTTGACAAACAGGTCTGCTAGAAAGGACTTTATCTGGTCCTCTAAATGTATTGGAAAGTCTGTTATGAATATAGATGACTGATTATTTCTATTGACAAGGCGGTCTTCAGGATCAAAATGGTAATGTAGAACCAAAGTATGAAAGTCAGTAAATGATGCTGATTATAAACCTCCCCATCTAGCTTCATTTTCAAGCCAAGTAGACAAACCACAGACAAGATGAATAAGAAATTGCAGTTGATCAAAAGTATTAACACATAAGTTGTGTTTTGATATTAACACTTAGGCGCATTTTGATATGGCAAGTAGGCAGTGGAGTTAGTTTGGTCTCAGTATGAAACGAGGCCTTTGGGATAACAGTCTGTGCAAGAAGACTTTCATATACCCATTTTTCTCCTCTTTCTCTTTTCCAGCCTCAGCTTGTGAATCAGTTGGCTGACTACAGGCACATATGTCAAAGGAATGGTGATCACAAAAATAATTAAGTTCCTGCAGATTTTGTGCTTACAAATTGATGCTTGTAGAGCTACTTGTTATGCTGAGAGTGTCTCCTGACAAGGTTATGCTGTCCCTCCTTAAAGGAGATCTTGCTCTCACTGTTAACAAATCATATTTTGAATGAGATGCTATACATGTCAGGTCTGTGTTTTTAGTGGTCCAACAGGCGTGCTAAATGTGCTTCTTTGTCATTAACTCATGATTGCAAAATGGGAATGGAGATACTCTGTTATTTCAGCTAATCAAGTGCTGAAGCTTCTAAACGCCAGAAGCTTTGGCCAAACCATAAGGATGAAAAATACACATAATAAATGATAGGTATTTGAAAGATTAATCAGAAAGCATGAAGTCCTTAAACTCATTTGGTACCCAGCAAGCCAGCTCTTGCCAAAGAAAATACAATTTAGAATGTGCCTGAATTAAAGAGGAAATTTGAGAAAATAACCTTATGAATGTACCCTAGAAACCAAAATAGAGGCACTTATTTTGACAAAATTATCACATCTGCTTCTGAGTTTCAATGTTATGCTTTTCTAAAAAAAAAAAAAAAAATCCAGATCATCAGTATTGTTTTCACAAATATTCTACGGTATTTTTATTAAACTTAGAAACTGGTCTTGGTCTTCGCTTAAAAGCAGTGTAGCAACTGAACTGACATATCAGCTATCAGATATTTTATGCTCACCATTGCAAATCTAGTCCAGATGAGCATGGCCAAAAGGCTGATGGATTGTCCAAATACCTTGATCTGAATGTTTTCTCCAGTTCCTTGTCAAATATCAATACTGGAAAAAATTAAGCACCACAATCAACATTATTTGCCATCCTAAAATGATTACTTGTGCCTAATAGGTATGTGACTTAATGTAGTGTCTTGAAAGCCAGAGATGAGGCGTGTCTTGCTCAGACACTGTGGAGGAAGCTTGATTGCTACTGACGCTTTTCCTGACCAATTGCTACACTGGGAAGGGTTTGAGTTGTTTCTTTTAAAGAATAAATTTAATAAGCATGACTAGACTATTCAAAAGGAACCAAGGGTCATTTCCTCAATACATGTTGAGAAACTGAAGAAAAATGACTGACTGTCAAAGATGACAACTATTCAGATTGCTCTGACTCACCAGAGTTTATGGGTGCCTCATTATGTCTACACAAGGCCAACTTTTTTAGGACGTTATCAATAGCTGTAAATATTTGGATATTGCAATTTAAATTTTGGCCTTTAAAATTTTTTTTTTAACTAAATTGCCTATGAAGT
Organism: Leptosomus discolor; assembly: GCF_034619465.1. Lineage (NCBI taxonomy): Eukaryota > Metazoa > Chordata > Aves > Leptosomiformes > Leptosomidae > Leptosomus > Leptosomus discolor. The sequence goes on along the minus strand of NC_141395.1, from coordinate 11,829,424 downwards.
GTCCCCACATTTATGTAAGCCTTTTGTACTTTCACATATGAGTTCAATTATGATTTTGTAGACTGTTATTAGCCATTATTTTTAATTCTTTGGATTTGCATCTGTAGGTTCCTGAAGAGTGATTTTTTGTAATTCATTCTAGATAGCTGACGACTGTAGTGTAGGTACCTGGAGGCCTCCATCAAGGCAGGCTGCTTAGACAAGCATAGCATGGCAGATGGTCCCTGCCCTGAAGAGCTTACAATCTAAATAATTTTATTATCTCTCTCTTCTTTCTCTGAGGTATTACTACCTGATTAGTATCTGTCTGCCTGCTTGTACAGTGTAAGTGCTCTCAAAGACACCCCTCTCCACAGCATGCTCAGCAATTGAAAGTAGAAATAATGACCAGACAGCTTTCTGGCTTGCAACAGTTTAAGCACTGTGAAATAATTGTTTTTGACAAGCAGCTTTAGAAATCAGGTGCTAATTTTCTGCAAAGAGGCAGAGAAGGATGTGTGGAATTATCACTGTGCTGGGGAGATCAAATTCTGTAGATGAGACTACAGACCCACAGGTCTTGTTATAGGTTAGTACCATTCATCTCATTAAAGAAAAAATTGCAGGAAGAGCCCTTCTGCGAGACTGTGAGCAAGTTTCTTGAAACAGAGTTAGATGTGCTCAAAATTATAAATACCGTCCATTTTTACATTATCTGCACTATAATTGAAAAGGGGTACCCATCTTTTCACTTCTTTCATATAGGAACTTACATACATATGTGACAAATCAAGTAGGGAAATCGTCTTTGTAATTAAGAGCATTGTGTTGAGTTTTGTATTATTAGTGACGTAGTTGCTACTTGTTGATGTGTTTTGAACCTAAGAAATCTGTGATTGTTCTTCTTTTCCTCCTTCTCCATCGCTGCATCCTATCAGTTTCATACTTGAAAATGTACTAAGATCATTGAAAATTTCGTCTAGTTACAAGGAGTGTGGCTAGTGCTGGTAGGGAATGACTGCTTATTGCCTTTTCCAGGACAACAATCAGGAAGCATCTTCACTCCTAGCCATGGGCTGATGTCCCAGCCCGGCCCACAGGGTCAGTGGCTATTCTCCTGTGTCTACCAGAAAAAGCTGGGGAATTGTTACCCTTTCTTCTTCCACTGAAAACATACTGTGAACTCTCAACAAAACTCAAAGGAGGGATTTAGGATGTTGTGGAGCATTTTTTTCACACACATGTCCTTAGGCATGGTACGCTGATGGGAATGGGTGGCAGTACTGTCTGCTCCCTCCACTGCTTCTCTGCACCTCCGGAGTTCGGAGAGGCTGTAAACCTTCAGTAACACAGAATCCCACCCATGATTACATCTCTAGTTACCTGTCTGCAATACCTGTCTTACTGCAGGCTGAACTTCCAGTCATAGTGGTATGTAATCGTGCGTGTCAAGTTGGTATCACGCTGCCTATGCTCTAAATCTGGGGGCAGGGTCTGATTTTAGGTCTGTTTGGGTCTAAAACTTTAGTTCAAGTTCATTAACAGAAGACTTCAGTCCTTCAGGACATTCTTGTCCTGCTTACTGAAACAGGTTTTTCTGTTGTTCATCAGTAAGTATTAAACTGAGTTATTGTTTTAGATCAGATTTGGTAAGTTGACAGGTTGGCAGCAGCCATGGGGAGTTGGAATGAAGTTAATATTTGCTATGCCTTGCTGTGATTGTAATGCGTGGGTGGGTATTTAATTATTTATATCAGAAAAGACAGATTGCATTTACCTGTTACTGTGACTGCTGTGGGGGCTCTCCATGTGCCCGTATGACTCCTGGATCTCTTTGTTGAGTGCTTGAAGAAAAATCAATCTTTGGAAAAGTCAGTTCAGTATAACAGGGATCAGTGACTTGGCAGAAGTTACTGAAGACCCTATAAAGCTTTGCAAGAAAAAAACCCCAAACGACAAAACACTTTCTATTCATCCCTTTCTGATTTGATTCTTTGTCTCAGCTCTCGTTCCAAAGGGCAAGAGGCAGTAGCACCACCAACAAAGCTTCTTTTACAGCCTTTTTTGGCATTAGTTATGGAAGGATCAGATGTCTGACCTTTCAGCAGTAGGTAAAAGGAAAATAAAAAGATATATATTCCTGACAGTGTCTGGGAGTGCCTGGTCTTCTTAGTTTTTCTTTGCACTGTTGTATGCAGTGTGCTCTAGATGTGCCAATAATGTTACGGCAGAGGACCAAGCCTATTGGCTTTGACTGCTCTTTCCTGGCACTAAGTTGAGACTTAAATAAAATAATTATTTAAGTTATATATGTTCATCCAGTGTGCCTCCTACGAAGGATATACCTGTCCTTGTTCCACTCCAGAAACCTAGTTGTAAGCTTTAGAGTTGTTTCCAGTGAGGTATGTAGGAGCTGAATCTTATTAGCAGAAAGAGTGCTTTAAGAATTGAGATAGGTAGAGTACAGTGAAAATCATCCTGTGTGTTTGCGCACTGAGAGTATTCATGTGGAGGCTAAACAGTCTTACAGTTTCTGCATTATAACCATACTTAATAATAACTTCAGTGTGTTTCAGATTCATTCCAGTGATATCAACATTTGCTATTTTAAATTATTCTTACATATGCCCTTGTGTCCACAATATTGGTCCTGTTTATGTTGATGGCCAGTTTATAGAAAGGCCAAAGGTGATATATTCGTGTATTAATGAGTATTTCTTGTTCTGTACCTCAGTGTTGCATTCATTATACAAAATATGTTCATATTCTGCCATGTTTTTCTTCTTTTCCAACTATTCTTTCTGTTTTCATCTTCCTTTCTTCTTTCCACACTTCCTTTCTTCCAACAGCTTCTCCTTCTGTGGAAAAGGCTGTGATCTCCATTCCACCTTAAAAAAAAAAATAAAAATAGATCAGCAGGTAGACTATTCTGGCACTTTTAGTGCATCACCAATGAATTTTACTCATTTACTGACAGTATTACTGGGGATGGGGAGTTTCACATTTTGTGCAAGTGCTTGAGGCCTAAAGCAGACACCATAGCTCTCAAGACTTCAATGCCATGCATGGTAGCTATATTAGCCAGTCAGGCAGAGGGGTAGCCACTTCCTAGATCTCATCAAATGTTGGATGCTGCAGATGGAGGATGACACATTTGAGCCATACCTATTTTTCTGAGGAGCAATACTACGTCCCTGGAAGAGCTGTGCTGAAAGCTGCCCAGATTTGACTTGAGTCAACATATGACCTTTTATTATTTCTCCTCTCTTCTCCTGAGGAAAAAGGAAAAATGTGTTTGCAAGCTAATGCTCTGGTGCTTTGGGGCGTTGCCAATGACCAGGCCAGATAGCTGTCTTGAACTTTTGAGAATGGAGGAGCACAGACTGGCAGAAAATTATGACTGCAGATTGAAAAAGATCCTGCAACATCTGAAAGATCAATCAGGAGGAAAAAGGGCCTCAAATTTAACAATGCACATGCTGAGTCACAAGGACCTTGCTTTCAGGGAATTATTGCCAGGCACTTTTCTGGAAATCACACCTTTTAAGAAGTCCTTAAAGGGGCCTTTAAAAATGAAGACATCCAAACTTACAAGTGGCCAGCAATGTTAAAGAATGGGACCCTGCTGCTTGGCTTTGGCAGTGTGTTGAATCAATATGTTGAAAGCAGAATTCATTGTATGTACCCATAAATAGCTTTTATACAGATGTATTTGATTCTGTTTTCAATTGTGTGAAAGTATGTATGTTTTCAGTGAAAATTTGAATTATGTGTATTTAGGAAATTAGAGATTAAATTGTAATATATACACTTGAATTTCATATAAATTAGATTATGGTAAAATTAATATACCCTTTCATATAGCCTTTATGCTGTACTGCCTTTTGCCATTTATTTTGCTGTGTATCATACTTTGCTTTGCTCTGAAGCGCAGAACACTAGCAACAAAAGTTAAGTCTCAGTGTGATTGTCCACAATATTAATTATCTTGATATGCTTTTATTCCTACAGTGAAGATGTTTGTAAAAGAGGATTCACCGTTATTATCGATATGCGGGGATCCAAATGGGATTTGATCAAGCCTCTCCTAAAGACCCTTCAAGAAGCCTTTCCTGCTGAGATTCATGTTGCCCTGATTATAAAACCTGATAATTTCTGGCAGAAGCAGAAAACGAACTTCGGCAGTTCCAAGTTCATCTTTGAGGTGAGAGCCACATGACAGGTGTATGATAAAGCATTATCGTAGAATCATAGAATCATTCAGGTTGGAAAAGACCTTTGAGATCATCAAGTCTATCATTCATGAGAAATTTTCTTCAGGTAAAAAAAATTTCCCAAGCCTATGACTGAGAGAAAAAAAGACATCTGAGGGCTGTTGGCCAGGACTGGGCTGATGCCCTGGCATCAGATTGACTTCCGAGCCCATTGGTTGAATGGAATCCACGTTTCGTCTCAGAGGTTCACATGCAGAGTTCACTTTGGTGACAGTTTTCTTGTGGTAGTTATTTTTGGTGGTGTTGCATTCAGTCTGTCCTTTGTTTCTCTTAGAAAAAAACCTCACCAAATTAGTCAATATACTAAAACCAAAGTTCTGCAGATGCTAACGTGCAGGTTTGTAACTGACCTCTACCCAGCTTCAGGTACTGGCTTTTTTTTTTTACACGAGACATTTATACTAAATTTATCAATATATTGTCACCACTTTAATTTAGTTGAGATTTACAATTCAGGGGTGACATTAACAGCTGATATCAATGATAAGGTGGCTCAGGCAGGTTCTTTGAGAAGTAACTGATATACAACTACTGCATAATTAAAGGAAATATTACTAACTTTGTCATTGGTGAAGACAATCCAGCTGTGTTCTCTTAGGGCACTTTAGTTTTCTGTGAATTTCAGCTTCTTACCCAAAGAGAAGCCAAGCTTAGTTGCCTGAAGTGCTTATACATCAATCATGCCCAGCCATGAGTTAGTCATGTGTTAGGTTTTTTTTTAATTTGCTAAGAACCTATTCTGTTGTTGGCTGTCTTACTTACCAACCTGTTGATTTCAGAGAGACACTCAGATTTTGCATCTCTGGAACTCAGAAGAGAATTGGCTATAGTTCTTAATGTTGACTGCAATGGAAGACTATATTTAAGTACATATTTAAGATCTGTTGAAGTCAGTGTGATATAAATATGTCCTTATTTTCAACCTCTTCTTAAAAGCACTCTTGAATTGCATTGGGCAACTAGATTGGTGTTAAGCGTTAATAAACTTTTACATTATTATCACAATTTAAGTATTTGAAAATTTTTTTCTTTTCTTGTACATCTTTATTTTTTCATTGGGTCTTTACTTTCCTTGGGTACATATGAGGACTCAGCTGTCAAAATAACTTCTGCTTGCTATCCCCTACGCGCAAGCAAGGCTGCCTTCACTATAGGTTTATGTCACCTCCAGAGATTCCTCACACTCACTGAAATCATTGCTTCCACAGAAGTGGCTGCCGCTACAGTGCCATGAGATTGGCCTGTGGGGAATGAGAGGGATCAGGGCAGTGGGGAGGAGAAAGGAGATGTATGAGTACAGAAGAATGTGGAGCAGGAGAGAGTGTGTGCAGAGACTAGTAATAGAATAGCTTTTGTGGATGGGGATCTTCTGTTTAAAATATATATGGGCACTAAGGGGCAGTCCCATAGTAGCCCAAGAAAAGGCAACTTATGCATGTATATCCAACACTGAATTTCAATCCTCCAGTGCTTTAGTAAACAAAGGCAATGTCTTCCTAAAGCTTCAAAACCTAGAAGTAAAGTATCAGAGTCCAAATATATATTTTCAGAACATTTGTTTTCGAAATGAATTAGTACTTTCTGGAGACTTGACCTGTTTTTTGTCTGTGTGTGGATTTGGTGTGACGATAGTGAAGCGTAAACTGTCGTCAGTCTATTCTTCATAGTTACAGCTCTGAGTCTGTATTGTGTTAAAAGCTCTGGACTCATTCACTGTAGGTGCTGGCATGCACTAAGGGTATTTTCATTTTGTGTGTGTGCCATTGAGCCTTAGTCTGTCTGCTGGGCTGTTCACATGGGTGTCTGTAATGGTTCACAAATTTTTGGACTGGAAAAGGAGAGTCAGTGCTTTCACTGTCTGTTGGGCCACCTGCAGACACTCAGAACTGATGAGTCGTTCAGTTCTGTGATTTTAAAAAGATTTCTTAAGCGGTGGTCAACTGTACAGTAGACACTCTGCAATATACACACCAATCCAGGAACTTCTGTTTTAAAGGATTCTTGTGGATGCTGCTGCTTGTTGATAGGCTCAGGCTCTGGGGCAGATCAGGCTCTGTCATTAAAAGAACTGTGAATAAGCGTTGCAGGTCAGTATGATTCACGTTTATTTGATTTATGTGGGGCAGCACACAGGTACCCTCTCGGCACCGAACCGCCATGGTGATTTCCCACAGCTGTGATCAAACAGGAGGTCCCTGGCAGGAACAGACTGCAGTGGAAGGCAATGGGAATCTCTGTTGAATTACCCCCATCTACAAACTCGGCAGTAACCAGTGTCAGTTTTAAGACCAGATTCTGCTTTTGAGCTTAATGGAAGCATTATGCATGTGCCAGGGCAGAGTATGACCCTTAGTGGAGGCTAATGATCTGGATTTTGTGTTGTGAGACTCTGGCAGAATGATTCTGTGTCACCGTCCAGAGAGTGAAGCATGCCCACAGATCATTGTGCAAAGAAAAGAGGGAAAAAAAGGGTTTGGTTGACGTATGTGGACTCCAAAGCTTCCTGTCACTTTGAGGAATGGACCAGGCAGCTTAGTTAGCATTAATTCAGTTGGCTTCGAGATTATTTTCTTTCTCCTTCTGAAAGGGTTTAAATAGTGGGCAGCACTTTTTAAAGTGATTTCTAAAAGAAGGACAGGTTCTGCTCAAGAGACAGTTACTTTATCTTACCACCTACCTGCCTAACTAAGGTTGTTTTCATGAGAGTTTCAAGAACTCCTTAAAGAAATCTGAATATAGAAATATGCTGCAGAATTTGTGAAATGAAAAGCCTTTCTGCTATATCATCATGTCAAATTCTGTTCATGATAAAAGCAGTGCTTTATACACTGCAGGGGGAATGCCTAGGCATTAACCATGAAGAGAAGTCTTTTCTTGTCTGGCAGTTAAACTCTAAATTGAATTATCTCCAAGAAGTCAGTGTCCAGGTCAAGAGGTTTAGAAATTTGAAATCCCTGTGAAGCTACATACTTACCTTCCCATTGTTTGTTGGCTCTTCCCTCTCTCCTCCCCCTTCCCCAAAACAAGGAACATTGCAAGAAAGTTTTAAAATAATCTTTCTGCAGAGTCTAAGTTCAATACAATCCCAATTTTAATACATTGCAGAATGCCTGACATTTTTAGATGGATAAAAATTGGAAGAAAAGCCTATTATTAACTTTAAACCAGTGGGCAGCATGATCTTTTGGACATAATTCAGGCTAATGGACAGGACTCGAGGTATTTTTATTTGTAGATGACTTTTACAAGATTGTTGTGATTATTGGGTGCCTTCACTTCGGAAGAGCACAAACTCTGACATTCTTTAGAGACCTGATCTTTAGGGGATAGATGTGCGGTCACTGATGAACATCACAAGCCTTTAAGGGCTGCCAACCTCGGTGTTAACATGACAGTACTGAAAATCTCTAGTAGCGTATGAAACCCTATGCTCCTATTTCAGAAAGAAAAAAAAAGTCTAAAATAAATGGGAACAGCCATCAGTTGTTGCAACCTTAAACTGAGTGCTTTCCAGGCAACCAGTGCATTTCTCTATCACTGAATACCGAGTCTGAATGAATTAAAACCATCTCATTGATTATGTATGATTTATGAGCAATACTTTTTATTAGCAATAAATTCTAATTGTTAGTACTCCAACGTCATTTCACTTTTACATTGATTTTGGCTTCATAACATTAGAAATTACTAATATGAATGAGATATGCCTGTGGCAAAAGCCAACTGGAATAATCTGGAAGAAACCTGCATATTCTGTGTTTTGGCGGGTCACAATACCTGCTTCAGTTTGTATGCTTATAACTTTTGCTGCTATATAGCTACTAGCCTGAGTGTAACACAAGTAGCAGAATCCCTGTCATACCATATACCTGTTTAGTGAACAGTTGTGTCCAGATATCGAACACCTGCAGTAAGAAATCTTCAGTGTCCAGCTGGGTTAAAGTAGTCCATGGCAGAAGCATTTCATTATATGTTTTTAATAGTCAGGCCAGCTGGAAAAGATAGACATTTTCCAGTAAATATCATGCCTTTTAATGAATAATAAAATAAATTCATCAGGGCCATGAATAGAAGTTTTCAATCCAATTGATTAATTAAAATTAAACATACTCCTCAGCACCTAAAAGATTGTAAACCCATGTTCCTTCAATTGTGTATTGATGAGGAAAATAATCCCTTCAATCTATTTACGGATTGCACTGTTAGTTCTGATTACACAGTCACTGATTCAAATGCTGTCATTTTCCCTTCCTTAGACAAGTATGGTGTCTGTTGAAGGCCTGGCAAAACTCGTAGATCCTTCTCAACTGACAGATGAGTTTGAAGGATCCTTGGATTACAACCATGATGAATGGATAGAGTTGCGCGTCTCCTTGGAAGAGTTTTTCAACAGTGCCATCCATTTACTATCAAGGCTGGAGGATCTCCAGGAAATGTTGGCTAGGAAGGAGTTTCCAGTTGATGTTGAGGGCTCAAGAAGGCTGATTGATGAGCACACGCAGCTGAAGAAAAAAGTGATTAAAGCTCCTGTGGAAGAACTGGACCGTGAGGGTCAGAGGCTATTACAATGCATACGATGTAGTGATGGTTTTTCTGGTAGGAACTGCATTCCTGGAAGTGCAGATTTTCAAAGTCTTGTGCCAAAGATCACCAGCCTTTTAGACAAGCTGCATTCCACCCGGCAACACTTGCATCAGATGTGGCACGTCCGCAAGTTGAAACTGGACCAGTGCTTTCAACTCCGGCTTTTTGAGCAAGATGCTGAGAAGGTAAGGAATAATCTGTTCCTTTCATACTTTAACCAAGACTTTATTGCAAGGACACTGTGACCATTTTTTCTATAATTAGCAACATAGGTGTTCATCACAGGCGTAAATCTCATGTTGCCAGCAGACGTACTTTACGTGACTCGTAAACCAAATTCACTGAACTAGTTGTTGGATGTAGCAGGCGTAATGATATCCAAAAATAACTTGTCTGTGTCTCTTTGATGAAAGTTAATCTGCTTTTTTCGTGTCACAATGGGTACATTCAGTAGACATTAGCACGAGAACCAGGCTTTTTTTTCAAGTTTCTTTTACCAAGCTTATGAATATATTTATCTACATGTCACAGGACCTAAAGAAGAATGATTTTAAAGTTTGATTCACCATGATTATTGTTTGCACTTCTTACAAGTCTATTGGAAATTTGTAGTTTAAATCCTCCTGATTGTTATCTCAGACAACATTTTCAGTTTCCCTTTCCTAGGAAATCACAACAGGATTTGCAACTGGTAAAATCTTTAGCAATGGCTTTGTACCAAGGACATGGCCACTTAGTTCCCACAGCATGAGATCTGAGACTGTGTTTAGGTTAAACGTATAAACAGACCGAAAGAAAGTACTCTGAAACGACAGCAGCATGCAGAAGTCAGTGCGGCTGTTTTGTATTAAAAAGTACATAAGGATGGCATTTGAATTCATACCTGACACTGAGTCAGTGGCCGAGAATCCTGTTCACCAGCACAAGGCCTTATTTGAGAAATATTCAACATTAAATTTTTCTATAAACGTTGCATTGCAACTTCATATTTCTTAGACATTTGTAATGTAGCATATCAGCCTGGAAAAGCACATAGAGTGTCTCGAAACTAAATACAGTGTACATGAGTACTTAGAGTAGCAGAATCACAGGTAACTAATATGGCTTTGGGAAGCTGTAGCTTCACAGGTGCGCAGTACTGCTGTGGAGTTGCATCACCCATTCCCTGTCTCTTCAGAAGATACTCATTCAGGAAATAGTAGATAGGGAAGTCCCCTGCAAGCAAAGCATAGCAGCTTGTCATGTTTGTTGAAAAGACTGGCTGAAAAACAATCAGAGTTCCCTAGCCAGGTCTCGTACACACCACCACCTACAAATTTCAGTAACACACAAGAAAGCAGGCTTCTTACTGCTTCTAGTATTTGTCTGCTGTTTGCCTCTGGAAACATGTGCAGGTACTGATTTCAGGTGAATTTATTTTAGAAAACTGTGTTGTGCTAGAGTCTTGGCAGTCTCCATTTCTTAACGCCCAAGTGCTTGGCATCTTGTTACGTGGTTTCGTGAGAAGTCTTTGATGCACATTTAAAATTCGAGGCCACAGAAGTGGGATATTCTCAGTGGAAGGTACTGAGCTTTTGGCCTTGTGTTTATCTAGTCTGCATATCCATCAAAAGCACCAATCTCTGAATCTTCTCCACTTAATGTATGATCCAGTTGTTTCACTAATGTGTCTGCCTGGACCCAGGAGGAACAGCAAAAGAAATGCAGACCTCATCTGCAGGGGGATCTCACTGAAGATCATTTGTTTTAATCAGCTGCAATTTAATATTATTTTTAAAACATTAGGGAGAAGCACATTGCTGAAACAAATATAATCTTCATTAGTGCAGAGCAAGACACGAGACATTGGTTTTCAATACATGTGCTAGATATCTCTAAGGGATGCTAGGACTGAAAAGGCTCCATCGTTGTGTAATCAGTCCTTCTGTTGGGAAAACCTTAGATTCAGATGAGTCCCTCTAAAATGAGAGTCACTGCAGCATCACTCAAGAATGCATAAGAGCAGAGTTTTTCTTCCAAATGCTACAATTGCTTCTTCTCCCTTTTCCTTGTGTGTCACATGCTAAGGAGATCACTCACTGCTGTCCTCCCCAGCAGTGGCTGTATTTTAGTCAGTGCTTCAGTTTGGATTTTCAGTTTCTTTGGGATTATTCAGGTGACCATTGCTTACTAACAAAATTTTCTATTTTTATTTGTGATTATTGCTTGCTAATATTATTGGCAAATTGTTATTTTTTTAGCAAATAATTATTATTATGAATGTTACAAGCTGAAAGGCTCTCAGATCAAGTCAGTAACTGAGAAGTTCTTGTTGCCTAGAACTGTTCTGTAGTGTTGAAGGAAGTCTCCAATATATTTTTCCTTTCTGTCTCCTAACAGGCATAAAAGGATGGTGTGATCAAGTCTGAGAATTGTAACAGCTGGGTTCTTTGCATGTATTAATCTGAGGTTGTTAAGTGTAAGGTTTAGGCGAGTCAGAAGATAAATGAAACTTTTGAGGTGAAGGAAGCAGCAGTGAGAATGTGATTCCTGCCTTTTTAACATTGGCTTTCTCGAGCAATTCCTGATTGACAAAACTGGCATTTTGATCTTCTCATTATCTCTTACTCATCTACCTCACATTAACTAAACAGAGTCTTGCTTTGGCTTCTCTGAGTAGCTCCACTTATCTCCCCTTGGCTACGGCGTTTTCCCAAAGAATAGAAAATATTTTGTTGTTTTATACTCTCAAATCAGCGTTTTTAATCTTTTCAGTTTGTGAGCCCCTAAAATTCTTCCAGGGAAGGTTGCAGACCCTTTCACTTCACATTTCGCACGTGAAGACTGATGTAAAATATTGATGTGCTTATTCTCCTTAGCCGCCTTTTCCAGGTCTCTTTGAAGTAGTCTGACCATCTCAGACTGGAAAGTACTTGTCTCATAAAAAGTTCAGAGCTAAATCCAGTCTGAGTGCTGTCTCCACTGTATAAATAGCCACCACAGTGTGTCTGTGTATTGAATTTTAAAGTTTCCTGGTACCTCCATTTGCTCAGTTGCACTCTACCCTATGCAATTAGGTATGGTAGCAGAACCAGGATAGTGTTTATCTCCAGGGGAGGGGCATAGCGCTTTCTGTATAACCTGGATATGTCATTTAGTGCTAATCAAATGACAGCTCTAAAACTCTGTGAAAGCTCAAACTCCAACATAAAATTGTGAATATAAATAAGGTTTTAGGGCCTTTTAAAATATCTCTGTGTACTCACTGGGTGATATTTTAGGAAACCTGTTCTAATAAGGAGAAAATGGACAAGGACTTTCCATTTTCTGGACACCTCTGATTTAAAAAAATTCAGGTGTCCTCATTGCCTGAAAAATTCTTAAAGATGGGATAGAAAAAAAAGGGGACACAAGAAGGAAAAACACACAGTACTTTAAGGTAGGTTAATATTTGAACACCTTGATGTTAAAATACCCCAGACGTTTAAAGCAAATCAATTCACTTTTTTCCCTCCTATAGATCCCCTCTATTGTAACATTTATAAATGACAGTCATTGCCTGGACACAGGAATTATTCAAGTTATAGGTATTACAGCTTACAGAATGTCTGTATAGTTGTGTGCTGAGTAACTCATGTTATTGGCAAAATAAAAGGAGGGGGTGGCAGTCAGACTCTGGGCTTCTCCCACTCAAATAATTGGGTGAGAGCAGAGCCATCCGTGGAGAAACTTTGTCTCCAAGTTAGGCCTTTAGCATTTTATTTTCCTGTGCCAGGGCCGAAAGAGAGAAAAAGCTGGGCTGTCACATAGGCACAAGCAGTGCAGTGAGATCGAATCCCCAGATGGAGACTGGAAGCTCCTTGAAGCTCGAGTCAGCAGGCAGGTCAGCCTTGTGGGGAGCTTTGGCAGAGCGGTGTGAGGAAGTTCACATGCTGTGCAGTGCTGACTGTAATGATCTGCTGATAAATAACACGTTTCAGCCACTGGTGTAGCCCTGACCCTCACTGTTCAACAAATTCATTCCTCACCAACTAATATATATATATGTATGTACATATATACGTATAATTTTGAAACTAGAACTGAGGCTTCGCTGTGTTTTTACTGGGTAACAGGGAAAATATTTTTAGGCATCAGTAACACAAAAAAATGTAGTCGGGTCTAAACTGAATATTGTTTAAAACAAAAAAAAAACGCAATCGGCATAGATCCAACTATTACAACTATCTGAGAAATTGTAATTGGTTGATTGAAATCTGGACAGTGAGAAGAATTCAGGCAAGAGTCCACATGTTTTGCACTTGAATAAATACCAAAAAAGACAAAAAATTATCCTTACACTCTAAACTTTCCAGCTCTTCTGGAAATCATTTGGAACTGGCACCCAACTTGACTTTTGTAGGAATTTCTCCATCATCCTGGGTTGGTTCCATATCAATTTTACTACTCCGGCATGTATGTGATTGAAAAACAGCTATCATGATGTAATCAGCATTGTCCACATTAAGCATAAACAATATAGTCATCAGCTGGACTGAACCAAGGATCTGTACTGTAAACTTGTAACACCAGAGCAAAGAAAGAGCAGGCTGCTGTAGCATCATTGGGGTCAGCCTCTAACAGGAGGCAGAGGAGACTTTGCATGTTCTCTCTGTCCTCACCTCCTCTTCTTCCTGACTTTCTACAGTCCACTACACAAAGGCAAACTCTGAAAGATGGCAATGGTAGTTAGAAAATGCCACGAGTGAATTTCACTGGAAGTTTGCGGTGGAAGAAGCATTTTATTTGGATAGGGCCAGCTCTGTAGAAAGTCTAGTGGCAAACCACAGGCCACATCTAGTCTTCAAGGCGCAGTGAAGTAGCAGGCTTGCAGTCAAAACCATCTGCCTCATCCGTGCTGAAGCATCCCTTTGAAAAACACGGCTCTGCCTGTGCTTTTCCCTGTGGAGCAGGCTGTGGGAAGCTGCGCTGGCTGCTGGGGGCTGCTGTGGAACTGCCGCTCTGTGAGTGGCTGCATCAAGAGGGAGCGGAGGGCATGGCCTGCAGCTCCTACCCCACAGCATCTGTGCTCCCACTTCCCAGGTGATGTGGCCAGCCTGGAACGACAGAAATATTTCAGTGAGTGCAAGAGTGGTTGGAATGTGGTAACAATGCCAAGTTCATATGACAGAAGACAAGTTTGGCGGGAGGGGGGCAGTAAGCAAAATGGTTGAGGGGGAATAGGGTGGAATAACAGTTGCAGCAATTCTCCTGCATCCCATTCCCTGTGCAGGTGTGGGCAGTGAGACCATGGCACCAAGGAGCACACACTGCATCCCTCCTGTCTCACACACAGTGCTACTTCAGGCCTCTTCCTTGATCTGGTCTCCTTAAATAAGGGAACTGATGTGTTATTCTACTGGATAGGTGGTATTAAACTCAGCCCCCATTCAGTGAAATAAACAATGGTGCATTTGGTTTCTGAAGGAGGAAAAACACAGATACACCAGCTGTACTAGACTCCTGTCCAGTGTCCTATTCCCATTCTTACTGAAAGTATTGGGAAGACTCCTACTGATTTTCAGCAGAAGCACAATATACTCGTTAGTGCTTATTCTGTAGTGCCAGATGAAATTTAGGAGTTCTTGGGTTAGAATTTAACTTAACGCCATACAGAGTTAGGCTAGAAAAATACAGAGAAGCTCTAGCTCCACAGCAAAATCAAGTGGGAGAGAAGATTATCCAAGAAGTATGTAATCTGAGTATTTGAACCATGCTCATGCTATTATTGGAGTATTATACCTGCCAAAGATTCATGTTCTTCAGAAGAAAGGAATGCTCTGAAAGCTACTCTTTTGTTTAAAAAGATGCAGGATGACTTTGATGGCATAATATAACACAAAATGTGGAAATTTATGCTGTGGTTTAAGGGGGAAAAGATGGCTTTAAGAAAGAACATCGATATTTTCATGTTTGCGAGAAGGGAAACTACCAATGCCTTTGTGATTGTATGATACATACCCACTTAAATCATTCCATACATTACTTCCCCTTACACCACACTTAAAAATTCTGCTGCTGTATGTTCTTTAATAAAATGCATTACAAGTCTGATATGATCCTTTTTGCTAATAGGAGGCAGTTTATTTTATTACAGTCCATTAAGTAGAGCAATTGTAGCTACTCCTTTAGTCAAGTGATGCTGTGCGGGGAAGCATTTCCTAGAAATGGGTCTTAGCTGTCTTTCTGGAAAGGCAGCATAAGAAAGATTAAAAAGATCAGCAACGTCTTCACTTCCTTCTTCATTTCCCGTCATCTCTACATTTTCTTCTTTTAGCAGTCAAAAGACCCTGGAAGTGATACCTAAGCGGGTGATAGAGTTTTCTGATTTACAACATGCCATATTAACCCTTAAGGATTTGTGTAATGCCAAAAGGCATAGCACCTGGGACAGACTGCTCTGAGGTAAAAGTCTGCTTAGTGAAGGACCATTTCTCCTCTCTTATTTCACTGCTGGAAGTGCTCAGTGTTCTTTGATCTGTTCTGTGTGCCATATATACAATTACCTCCAAGATTTCGTGTGAAATGTTGGCTTAGAAATTACTGTGCAGGGGATGTGTCCCAGGGAATGAGACTGTGAAACCAATGGGGAAAGTGCTGAGAAGCTGACAGAGGGTCCTGTCATATGTGAAACGAATATAAAGTGAATGGGTTCTGGCGAGGTGGGTAATTAGGACTGGGGAGGAGGCAGGAAGCGTATTAAGAGGGGAAAGAACCAGAATCAGGATTAGTAAGGAGAGCACATCCTTAGTGTCTTGCACCAAGGAGAAGTATATATGCCCTCTGTGCTCTTTCACTGTGAAAGGATTTGTTACTGAATGAATGATGTTTAACAGTTAACAGTAATAATCATATAGGCATAATAAGCATGGATTAGACATGGATTTTTGCATAGGATTTAGATTTCATTTAAGTTGCATGAACACCGCATTGGTGTACAGAACTCAGCATGCCCTGGATTTTCTATCTAAGTACTTACACCACGGATTTCACAACAGCGCAGTAAGTGAGCATCACAGTAAGGAGCTTTCCTGGAGATTTTGAACACAGGGGGTGTGTTAGACCTGAGGTAAGCTCCTTAAGACTTCTGCAATAAAAGGAGTCAATAAGCTTAGTGTCTTCTGCAGAGACATTTGACTGAGGGTCTAAGTGAGGCTCATTTAAGCATGTTTCTTTCCTTCTTAGCCCATTCCAAACGTCTGTGCAGACAAAGGACAGAGGCTTTGGGGTACAGATGCTGACTGGGAAAGGCACTGAACTGGGGTCTGTGTTTGTGAACATGCATGTGTTTGCAGAGAGCTTTGTAAGAAGAGTGACCCACGAATTTACAGCTAAGCATAAATGAAATCCCTTACCTGTAGTTCCAGAAAATGACTTCTCGGAGATCACAAGGGCTCAATTTATTGTTGGTACCTACTCCTCTCAGCCTAAAGCAGCTGCTTCTCTCTTTGTTGAGTGAAACAATTCAGTTTCAGGCTACTTGTAGCTGCACCCCCTGACCTGGTTGCATTTTGGTGCTCGAGGTCTCCCTGAGTTGTCTGCTAAAAAGACAGAAGCCTTGTCCTGTAAAGCAGAGAGAGTCTCAACTTCTATTGAAATTAGTGAGAGACTCAGGCTCTCTGTAAGAGTTCCCACCAACAGGTATTCAGTGACCCCGTGCTGGTAGAGCCCTACATCCAGGAGCTGTGTAGCCACCATCTCTAGCTCCTGTCCGTGGCTCCAGCCTTACCAATGGCTGGGTTAGCAACTTTGCCACCCACTTGCAGAAACAGGGCCTTATTTCCAGCTGTCTGTGCTGGTGCCCTCACACAGCATTCCAGTTATGTTAGTACACATTTACAACATTACAGGCAGCCTGATTTGCCAGATCTTGCAGTAGTCCTAATATTAGAAAAAAAAAAAAAGCTTTGAAAATGTTCCTGACACAATTGATTCTTATTTTTAAGCTATAAAAGAAATATACAGATCTCTATGTATCTGGAATAGACATTGCTCAAGAGCAACATTTAGTCGAAGTATTTTAAGTTGCTTTAGCATCATTTTCTCTTTCTTTTCTCATGCATATGGACTCTTGCACAGAGCACATAGTGTCTGTTCTCTCCTGAAACCTTGTTTCCATATCTGGCATCCACTCTCCCATACTGCCAGCGAAAATGCCTTCTTTTATAATCTGAAGTTTCCCTTAGCATATGGTACCTTTTTTGGTATAGACATTCTCACTAGATGACTGTTCTTCCCCATTAATAAAATCAGACATTGGGATGCCAATGCTGGGAAGGAAAGTCAGCTATCAGTCTAAATAAGCTACCATGTGAATAGATCATCATCTCGTGCCATCCTTTGTACTTAAGTCCGCTCTGAAACTAAAACAACTGAGACAACAAACCCTGTGTTAAACATGAAGCGTTTGCTCTGACACAGAACTTCTGATACCAGACACAACACAGAAAATGGGTGCAGATAGTCCCTAAATTGTTGAATTGGCAGATATCTTCTTACAATATCTTATCTTAAAATGTTGGGAAGATAATTATATAGATGATATGGAAAGGAGGCTTAAATTGAGACTGAGCTGGGTGCACAAACAATAGTTAAGTGCATGTTTGTATGGCACCTAGCACAGTAAGGTACTGAATCTGGCTGGGGTATTGGCCGTTTCCAGCAAGGGAATGCAGACTGGCAGTTGAAAAATGCCCTTGGAGATGTAAGGGTATGGAAACATTCCTACCGAATACAGATATATATTCACACATGACTTGGGTTGCTTTGGTATAATACTGGGAATATTCTGCTTCACTTAAGATGTTTTGTACAAGACCTTTCTAATAGCATCAATCAAGGACAAAGGATCAACACAGAAAATTTATATCAGAGGAAGAAACTGTGTATTCATTCTTAAAAATCCATTTATTTCCCCAAATGAACCTATGCCAGCTCTAATCACTTTTATTTACTTCACACATCTTAGAACAAAGGAGGCTCTAATAAAACAGGTGATAACTGAAAGCATGTAGCAATAACTCCATTGTAACAGCAGCTTTTCATTACTTTTCAGTGTTTATTCAAATGTGTTCTCTGTCGTGTTTCTGTTTTTTGCATTTTAAAATAATTGAACTCCTGCTACTGAGCACTGCTCTTTGTCTTGAAGCGCATCAGTGCCCTCTGTTATGGATAAGCCACTATGAGGTGTTCTGATGCAGCTGAATAAACAGTAAGATGTTCTGAATGCATCTTTTTCTGAAGATCAGTGGTAGCAACACAGGGCTTAGGCTCATGGGTTCCCCAAATTAAAGGGTTTACCTGATCTCTGACTTTTTTTTTTTTAAAAAAAAAAAAAAAAAAATAAAGTTTGCCTAGAAGCAGAAAAAAATGTTATAACAAGGGGTGGTTGTGCACAGAATGTGTGTTGACAGTTCCTTGTGATGCTGTGAGCATAGATGTCATGTGCTAAAGAGATTTTAGAGTGGGATCAGCGCCTTCCGCTTTGGAAGGCTCTGAGAGTGGCAGCTAAACTGTGTCAAATCTGCAATCCCCCTCCGTCTAATCATGGACACAAAAGAATTTTTGGGGAACTGTGGGGTAAGTCCTTTTCAGCATCTACAAGGATAAATTACTTGCAAAACCCTTCATCTTTAACAGGAAGATGAATCCCGCATAGCCTGTATCTCTCAGTTCAGGAACCTGCATGCTGGGACTTTCAGTCTTTGCAGGCTATAGCTCTGAATTAAAGATGCAGCTAGCTGACATCTGCTCCAGTTAATATGAAGTAGGCTTCTGACAGGTTGCTAATGCCATCCACAATTTGTTGTCCCCAATCTAAAGGGAGGACTTACCAGAGCGGGAAGTAATCACAGGGGGCTCTGTGGAAACTATTCATTACTTTGACCACTGCTGATCACACTTAATAAGATCCTGTTCTTGATATATGTTGGAAAGAACAGATTTTTGCAAGACCAGGAGATCATTACAGAAGTTTTTAACTTCCCTCAAAGCACAAACAGAGCTCATTTCTGCTAATTGGATTGTAAAATCAAAATGTCTACATTATTAGTTATATTCCAAAAGGAGCTCGTAGCTCTTTTTCACAGTGTCAAGCTTGTATCCTGATACTTTCTTACGTATCAGTCAAGGCCACAGGGGGTCTTCCCCTGTGTACTGATAGCATTGTGAGCATTTGCTTTTCTGCCTTTCCGTCTACCAGTAGAAAACTTGGGGACAAATCTAATAACAACAGGACAATTTCACAAGTATGTACCGACTGCTTTGTGCTGCTCCTACAACTGAAAGGAGCCACAAACCCAGTTTTGCCATCTGGTTTGAGGAAGTGTGGGATTGCCTTGCCTGCTGAGCAGAGCAGTACAGGGAACTGAATAAATATGTATGAGAAATCCTCTTCCTGTTGGATGTTACTCTAGTGGTCAATGTCACCTACCCTTGCAACCACCATTTCTTTACCTGTGGAGGAGGGGGCACAACTCCTTTTGGAGCCTACCATTGACGTTTCTGTTTCTGCTGCAATGATTCTGTTGCTGGTTTGACAGCTCTGAGGGTACTAACTTACTCCCATAACACTTCCGTGGCCCTAATTTCAGACTCCACAAGCAAAGCACACAAGAATCTTCTGGAGGCATTTGTGGTGTTGATTTTTCAGATGTGGACAGCTGTCCATCAGGAAGGGCAATCATCTGCTGGAGACTGATTGCTGTTGAGCTGAATTGGCTTTGGAGCAGCAAAGTGAAAGTACAAAGGATGCAAAGTTCAAAGCTAAAAATTGAGAATTAAAAACCACAGGGGTTAACTGCCTTGCCTCCTGTCACACAGGAAGTCTGTCCTGCAGTGGGAGTCCTGATCTGATGTGTAAGATACCTATCTCAGAGCTTTCCGTCTTTCTTTATCAATTCATTCTGCTCTGTGCTGCCAAATCTACCTTTTTTTTTTTTTTTTTTTTTTGCAAGCAACTAAATATGTTGCCTCCACAGCACTTGGAATTAGCCTGATCTTTTTGATGGTAATGTAAAAACAGTAACAATGCCTCGCTCCACTGTTGCAGCTAGGGATGAGGAAGACTTGCGCATTTCCTTCAAGCTAAGTGTGCCCTACAGCATAGTTACAGCAACCTGGGGCCACTTTCTACCCAATTTGCGCTGGATCATCCAACACACTTGTGACCTTTCAGTGCAAGAGGGTGGAACATTAACCAAGTAGTTATGGCGTAGTTCCTGCTTTATGTTTCCAGGCTCTGGCAGCAGTCACTTCACAGTCCGTCCACTCCTGACTGTAAGGAAACAGCTCCGAAGCCCGCCGCTGCTGAAACTGGAACATGGTGTGCTGTGCTATTTGTAGTTTCCTGCTGCCGACACTGGATACGCAGTTACTATTCCTCTGGCTTCCTCCGTGAACATTAGAATGGGTCCAAAAATAATTGAAGGCAGTATGTTCCGATGGAATATTTTTGCATTTGCACAAATTTCCTCTTTATTTTTCTTGCCAATTTTGATAGGGAACGTTTCGAGGCAGTTTCAGCTTCTCCAACTTGGTACCGCTGGGAGGCAGAGGAATGCTCTCCCCTGATCAGTATAGCAAGAGAAAGTGTTTTGGCATCTGAATACAGACTTAAAACTTATTTTTAAGGATGAATATAGCATATTATAACCATGAAGTTCTGCTTTAACTAATGAAGATGAGAAGACCCAAATGCTCTAAAGGGCAACAAACCCCACACATCTAGAAAAAGGGAAGAAAGCTGATTTTTTTATTTATTGCTTTGATCCTCAAGAAGGTTAGGTGATAAGAGCCTAGCTGTCAGGAAATAATGTAATTAAACTGTGCATGAGGTTCACAGACTTAGCATGCAGCATCTTTCAGATGTGGCTATGTGATTATTCCTAAATGAATGTCTTCCTGGCCTGGCTGAAATGCTTTAAATGGCCCACACTTGGCAGAGCTTGGGGTCTTAAAAGTATATCTTAAATTAGCCTTCGTATCTATTTATAGTGACCACATAAGGGTGGGTGTGTAGTGGAGAGGTTGCCTCCTCAGGAGCTGCTGATGCTTTAAAAGGTGAAACCAGGAGCATGGTCTGTGGATCATTTCCAGGAGTATCAGTGACATTTTAAACCAGGTTACTCTGGCTTTTCCTCTTACATGTTTTCATAACTAATTCAGAAATGTTTCCTTGAACCTTCATGTCTTGCAAGGCCCCTCCATGTTACTTGGCATCAAAACCCTGGGTGCCTTACACCCTACACAGATGCAGAAAGAGTGTTGCAAGCAAAACAGTCTAAAGTTGAGGAATTTTGCTCAATTTATTGCTAATCAATGCAAACTTCTGATCTCAGTTTGGGTGTCAAGAGGAAAAAGTAGGACACACTCACATAAACACATGTTCTTCCCCAGACTCAATTTTCCTCGTGTTTTTTTGTCGTGGTTTATACCCAGTCCATCAAAATTCTGCTGGTGAGGTGACAGGCAGCAGGGGATGTCAGGGATAACATTTGCATGGGTTTCCTTCTTCTGCTGTTACAGCTGTTCTCTGATTCTTAAAATTTTTCTGCTGCTGTTCCTTAACGTCCCCACGCTGCTGAGGGCCACCTGCTGTCCCTCGGGGTGTCCCTGCTCCCTTTGCCACGGAGGACCCCACAGAGCGTCTCCAGCCCTCAGCAGCCGCCATTTTCTTTCCCTCACACCTTGTATCAAGGCCTTTCTCTGGCTGACAGACATTTTGGTGCAACAGTGAGGCTCTGGTGTGTGATGGTTTCCCCCCTGGTGCCAGAGCCAGCGGGAACCAGCTGGGACTCACTGGAGGCGGCTCAGGGCCTCCTGACAGGCCACCCCACCCCTGCCCCGCTGCACAACCCATCAATGGCACCCATTGCATGGGGGAATGCGCAAGCACCCTGACACCCAGCCAAATTCATTTGACAATCCTTTCAACCCTGGGGAGTCATAAGTCACTGTGAGGGGCGAGTTGGATTTTAAGGTTTTTACCAACAAGTCTGTTCACTGAGGTAGGCCTGAAGGCATGGAACCAGGAGGCAGTGCCAAGGGGGTGGCGAGGCCCAGTGCCCCCTGTGGGTGTGTGTCCCCTGGTGGGGACACCGTCCACCCTCCCAGCTTGCCAGGTTTGGTGGTGTTGAGGGAAAGAATTGGACTGGTTGACTTCATGGGATGGGGAAATAGCTGGGGTACAGGGATACAGGTCAGTGGACACCCTGAAATCCGGCGAAAAGCTGATGTCCTCACCTTCTGTCTGCACAGAGACCCCGGCTCTGGCCCCAAAGTGTCTTGACATGCTGGGAGTTTAAACCCACAGCTGTATCTCTGGGTCTCAGACATGGTTGATTTTGGTAGGGGAAATGCCACGCTTTTGGTACAGAACAGCAAACATCTGGCTGGCTGTTTTGCTTTTAATGGCAGCTATTGAAGTTACAGAAATGTTGCACATTAAGCCAGGAAGAGAACCAGGGTCTAGAATAAAGTCACCAAACTTGTACTGCGTTGATTAAATTGTATCTCACAGATTCTGAAAACTGAGAAGAAGATCTGGGGACTCACTCTGATCTTTTAAGAATTTACACTGGTTTTTGCATTCACAAGGCTATTGTCTATTTATGTCGTTTAGTCTCTTTTACATTTCCTATCCAGCCAATGAATTAATTTGCACTTAGACAGCAAGCAGTTCTCTGTAGATGATCTGTGCCCAGGAAAGGCCATCTCCATTTTAAGGAACAGAAAATCCTTTCCAGGAATGCCTGTTTATGTCACCAAGTGTAGTGGAAAGGTACAATATTTCAAAAAGCACGCAAGCAGCATAGATGCGTAAAATATGCCCAGATATCAGTAGTCATATTTATGCGTTCAGTATCTGTAATTTTCTCCCACCTTCCACAATAAAATTACTGCTTCTCTATTCAGCGTTCTAGGAATCACATGCCTTACTTTGTGCGTGGCTGTGCCTTGATATCTGTCGGGAAAAAAACACAGATCTCTGGCATTTAGTAGGAACATTCAGCGTGAGTATGTTGGAAGTGGTGCTCTGATATTGACACAAAGCTATTTGTCACGTCACACGTCTATCTAATTTTCTAGTGGGTTGACGGTTGGGCCCGTTGTCTGGAATAATTTAATGTGCTGTAGCTTAAACTTACTGTACTCTATGAATCATATACACATATATTTCTAATGGAAAAACTGTGTTCGTGCATCATTGAGGTTACACAAATACAGCTGTGAGTCTGAATCTTTAGCTGGTGTAAATTGGCCTCACTGGAACGACACCAATTTGCCCTGGCTGTGGACCATGCCGAACACACGTGAAAGGGAAAGATCTGGCAGAAATATCAGCTTGTCTGTCACCGTCTGTAAACAAGAGACAAACACAAAACCACAACTTTGTATTTAGGCCCTGGCTTAGCAAAGCATTTAGATGTACACTGAGTTCTATTTTAAACTTAGAAGTACTTTGATTTAATTAAGGCTATATTTATAGAGCAGTGATAGGAATTACAGCAGATTGGGATTTTCTTCTCTTGAAGCAGTTTTCATCAAACTTGTTGATTCATGAAAGAAATGAAATGTGCTATTAAAGTTTTCTTTAAGTCCAAAATTTATTCTGGGGCTGGTATACTCCTGTCTGAGAACAGCCGTTTTCCTAGTGACCCTTCATGTAACCAGCCCAGTATCAGGGCTCTGTGAGCACTGCTGGGCGTTAATGGCCCTGACCAGCCTCACCTCAGGCCTCCCCAGCCCCTGCCCATGGGCCAAGAGCCCCATTGCAGCTCGGCTGTGGGATATCAGCCTCAGCTGATCACCCTCTTTGCTGCAGCCCTGCCCTAACTGGCCGTGGGTCCCGCTGAGCTGGGTGCTAATCCATTGACTGATTTTGTGGCATGACCTGGAACCTGCCTTGTCCCTGTGGACCCGTGCAGCAATCACAGGGCTGTGTCTGAGCCTGGTTACCCTCACTGGACCTGATCCTAACCTACTGATTGACTTCCTAGCTTAAGCTTGGACTTGTCACCACAATTTACCTGATGATATCTTGATTAAACCTAGTTGCTATTAGTGTTCAGAGGCTGTGGGACAGGCTCTGACTAATGAGGCCTCTTTCCTGCCTTCTGGGTCTTTTTTTCTGGCTCCTCAGCCCTTAGGGAGCAGCTGGCCTGGACAGCCAGCATCATCCCTCTGTTCTGCTGAATTTAGCTCCGTGGCTTGAGCGGAGGGATTTTTCTGTATTCCAGGTAAATGTCTGGATTCTTTAGACTGTTGGCTCTTCTCATGCACTCCTTTGTAAAAGTGTTGCACTTCTGTTGGCCTTTTCCAGATGTACAGGTGACCTAGATATGGCTGATTCCAATTAAACTGTAGTTATGATTCTTGTCTGGAGGAACTAGGGTGCTTTCTTGATTGCCTTTGATAAAGGTAGCTCACATGCAAATCCAGGACCAAGCCCTCGCATATCGGTGCAGACTGTGTATGTACCACAAATCTGTTGCATAGTATTCTTTCTTTTTGTTCAAATACTGGCTAAATTCAATTGCAAAGAGGTGTAAGGAATATGGCTTGATTTATCTTTAACTGTTGTTGTGAATAGTTGAACTCGCTTAATGAGATAGGAATAGACCTCATAACAGGAAATTTAGTAAACATCAAGAGAGGGACTCTGGAAGTTGTTGTTCTATGTGTGTTATTATTTTGTTTATATTGTGGGAACATACGAAAATGAACTTGCTGAGATACCCTCAGAGGGAATCTTTCCACTTTCTGTTGTAGATTAGTCAGTTTAACACTGGCTGGATAGTTTTGAAAATGCAAAATGCACATGGACTCTTGTATGGACCTCTCTTTGATAAGCAATGTGCACTTATCTCCAGTGTTTTCTGACCTGTGGATCATGAATATTAAGTTCCTTGGTAGTTGGTAAAAGTATTCAATAAAATAGATTTATTGTCCATAGACTTTAATTTGCTGTAGCACTTCCCTTGAAAAATTTTATGGGGTCCACAAATTGGAAAAGATTGGAAAGCACTGATCTAATACGGATTTCATCTGGCATATAATTAGTCATCTACCCTCTACTCAACTACAGGCGAGACATTCTTTCAGATTAACTTTTCTTTTTTCTCTTTGTTAGCAGCATATGGAGGCATATTGTGAGAGTACATTTATTCCTGGTGCATTACATGTGAGACTGACTGGAGTTAATTACAGAACCCTGCCTCACATTTTTTCTAAGTGCTCTTGAACTTGCTCTTCTTATTTGGAACGTAACCCAAGCTGTGATTGTTAGAGCAAAGGCAGTAAATGCTACTGGTCTTTGTCAATGTTTATGTAGGAGGCTACCGAGAGAAAAGATAGTGAGGTAATGAAGAAGGTACTGATGTTGATTCAGTAGCTGTTGTGCTTCTATTTTTGTATCTTCTTTTCTAAAGTTGATGCTAGAAGTACTGCACAGGCGATCTTAGATGATGTCAGCTGGAGTATTTCCAGAAAAAAAAAATAATCAGTGTTCCACAAAGTCTTATTAGGACCTTAGTTTGGATAGAACAAGTGCAGAGAGAGGCTGTGTATCTTATGAAGGAATAAAAGAGTTGGGCTCTAGTAAAACAGCAGAAGAGAAAATGAATTCTCCCTGTCCACACTGGAAAGGTTAAACACCTGGGAGGAGAACTTTTTTAACTTAAAGGACACTGTTGACCTAAAAGCAAATGCATATAAACTGGCCATGAGTCTGATTTAGGCCAGAGAGTATATGAAGAGTTCAGTAACAAGAGCAGAAACTTTCTGGAACTGCTTCTCATAGGAGGAGCTGAGCTGTGGCATGTAACTAGTTTTCAGGTGGAACTTCATCCCTTTATGAAAGGAAATTTTATACTGTGGTTAGCTGCCAAAAGCAGTGATTTGGCTTGACTTGAATGTCCCTTTGGAACCGTTTTCTTGATTTGTATCCTATATTGTTCTTCAAGACAGTGTGATTATAATGGTTATCATTCTGCCCTTACTTACCTGTATGAGTTCGATATTTATGGCTCAGAACTTACAAGGAAGATGGTTTGCAACAAACAGGTTCATAATTAATTCCAGCCCTAGTATAGTTTTAGATAGATTGTGGATTTAGTATTTTTAGCATGTATAAACAATTTCATTAATAAATATATTCAGTTCACTGGCTGCCAAAAACATGAGGGCTATAATCTTCCCATCAAATACCACTTGGCATAGAGTGTGCTGCCAGCCCTGTGATGGGAGCATCATCCTGTGGTGCTCTGCACCACCGTCTCAGAATCCAGTGCTAATGCTCCTCAGCGAGCTCTGACAAAAGCCAGAGAGCAGAGGTTATTATTTGAAATGATGTTGTAAATATCATTTTATCTGAGGTAGGGCTGGACTGCACACAATCTGCATACATGCTGTTCCGTATCCGTCTGTATCTCCTCTGTTCTCAAACAGCTGTTCTCGCCCTATACTCACTAGCCTGCCAGATGTTACAAATCCAGGGGAAGTATGGAGTCACATTCTCCCTCTGTAGGACTTATTCATGACCAGCTTGAGACCTGCTGTTTGGTCTAACACTTAACCTGGGGTTTTTAGTAACTCATCAGTTGTGATGACAAAGCATGAGGTTAAGAACTCATTGTTGCCAGCACGACTCACGTTGCAGATACGATCTGATACGGTAACGCTCAAGTGAAGTGGCCCCAAGACCACATATGTAATACTTACTGGCATGTGTATGATCATTAATGACAGTTAGGGTAGATGCTGTAGCAGTGTTGGGCAGACACCCTTTGGATCATTAGTTCTTCTGATTCTCTGATAAAAGACTCATTTTCTTACTCAAATGTAGCCCTTACATTCTTCAGCATATGCATTCACTTTCCTTTATGTATTGTTAGAAGCAGGGACTACAAGAGATAATAGCTTTGAAAGTTTATCTTCTGTTTTAAGTATGCTTGACCCCTCCCACCAGCTACTTGGCCACTGGAAAACTCTTAACTACTTAGTTGGTCACCAGATTATCAACAACAATGTGGAGGAGTGCCAGTCTGGGAGACACTGAGGACAGCTTGTTCATGTGTTTTAAGTGATATGATGTCCAGTCTTGGTTATTCTGCGCTCCTGTTCAGTGTGGATTCATGACTGCAGGAATGATTAGCAGACTTAAAAGAATTAACTCACTGGCAGTCAGCACGACTCCAACTAAGTACGTCAAAGGAGTAATTAAAGATCCATTAATTTTGTGATAATCACTAGTCTAGGTTTGTTAGTGCAGTCTTTTTCATGAATGGGATGAGACCAATTGATGCAGTGCTGTATAGCAATGTTATAATGACACGGAAAAATCTCAGTTAGCTGAGACACTATATTTGGTTTAAGCTGATCTTGCAGGACAGATTCTCCAGACTCTGCTATTTACTATATTAAAAACTCATTCCTTTGACAGGGAAACTAACTTTTCAAAGGATGTTGAACATTTTTCCAGGAGCTCAAGTTAGCCCCTTGAAACTGTGGCAGCCCTTGCAGGTTTGAGTAAAATAGCAGTTGTTGGGTCATTGCCACACTCACATCCTTAACGGTGTGCTTTAATTAAGCAAACTAGGCAGTGCGCTCACTTCAGGAACACAGGAAGCATCAGTATTTCTCATGTGGAAAACAAGTTTAAGTTGAAACCTTTCAGGAAATATTGCTAGTAATATGGGCCAGGCCAGACAATGTTGATAGACCTTCATATTGAAACCTCCTGGCCACACGTTGCAAACTCTCACAACACCATCACGAGTCACCCAAGCTCTGGTATTTTCGGAGCCTCAACTTGCAATCATATTACTATTAGAAAATGGTTTAAGTCCGTTTTAGATTTCGTGGTCAAAGAGAAAATTTTGAAAACACAATCCATTAGATCTTAAAAGCAAATAAGACCCCATTTTTATTTATTTATGTGTTTATTTAAATCCCATGCAAATCTCATGATCTGTGGGACTGTGTAATACTTACCATTTCCATGCATCCTTGATTAGGAGGGTAAAAGTACCAAGTTTTCCATGATGATAGACCCGTGCAACAACGAAAACCCAACACTCTCCTCTGGGTACTTGGGAAAATGTCTACAGTTAAGTAAACATTAAGCAGAAAAGCTTGAGCAGTCTCTGAAGGAACCAGCCCTGGAAACAAAAGCAATGTAGACAAATCCAAGCAGCACTGTGCCTAGGCTGGGCTCTTCTGAGGGTTAGGTTAGTATTTCTACACAACACTGGACTGTGCCACACAGAGTTACCATTCATCAGGAACTTGTTTGTGTACCTCAGATTTAGTAATCCTTTGCATAAGGTAGACATGTCTGCAGTCTTGCAAAGCCCTGGTTGCTGAGGAAAGCAAGAGTGACTGTAAATATTTCTTATTATTCAAGACTCAAAAGCAGTGAAAGATTTTACAGAGCAAAGTGCTTCATTAACCTTACTTTAGACCATAGTGAATCTCCATCTTTACTCATTCCTAGGCATCTTGCTTTATTTTCTCCCTGCTCCAAGCCACAGGAAACTCAAAACTCTGCATTCTCTGGGCTTTCAAGTGAGACTTGAGAGAGTCAGGGAGAGATTCCAGACCATATTGATGGGGGACAATTTGCTACAGGCATAAGCCAGCTGAAACCAAAGTAATTTTTTATGAAGAGTATAATAGAAAGATTCAAAGTCTAAATTGAAATTGATTCTCTTCCAAAATCTACTATTGTCCATGAATAGAAGTTTAAAAACATACTCTTTTGGAAGGGGGTACAGATCACATCATTGAAGTCTGTTGCTCAAAATTCTTGAAGGTCATCCTTTCAACTGCTATTGTGTATTCCAGTTGATTAAACAAGACAAAAAGATTAATCATTGCTTAGATTTCCCTTTTTTTTTTTTTTATCTCAATAGTTTATTATTGTATTTTAAAAGGCAGGAGCATGGTTTAACTTAACCTAGATTCTCATCCAATAATATGTGTATAGATTAGATAGAGGAAATGCTTCTTATCCACAGAATAATAGATTACTAGTTTAAATTACTTGTCTTAACAAGATCCTGATTCGGCTTTGCTGAGCATAAAATATTAATTTTACTGTTTATTTTTAGTGGATTGCTGCCAGTTTTCTTCTCCCTGAATGTCTTTAAATTGCTTAAAACATTAAAAAATATTCATATCAAACATGTATCTACTTATAAGAAATCTGTATTGGATTCTCTATAGAGAGTAAAATCTTGTTGTTGGGACGTGAACTTTGCTGTTATGGAATTTTTCTTTCTTTATTGGCTTTATGGCTTTTTTTTTCTTTAAGCCCACAAGTGTGGCAAATTATTTTGTGCTAATGTTGCTTATTAAATCATAATAAAGCGAGAAATAATCCAATGAGAAAGCTTTAGGTGTCTTTTCAGATTATAGTAGTTATTTAATTGGCAGTAATGTTTGAAGCCCTGACCTCACAAAAAACTTGTTATTTATACTTTCTGAAAAAATGGTGATAGGCCTGATTTTTATCAGCTCCATGGCTATGAATAAGTAACTGTGTCAATGATATTACTTTGGACTTCCATCATTGTAACTTGAAACAAATTTGTCCTTAAAGACTATTAATCAACACAAAATACAAGCTGGTATAGACTCTGTAGTTGCAAGTGTATTTTCATAAATAAAAAAATAATAATTCAGGTATATTTGACACATTTTGGGGGACCACCAGTGTGTGTGGTGGCATTGGAGCACTTGCAATGTTTATTTGCCTCTTGATGGAAGGGATAGTCAATATTATTTCTGCAAGTCCCCTGCATAAAGCAGCGCACTCCCATGCAGAATCGAGTGCTCAGCACAAAATGCTGAGTTTATTGCAGGAATCTTAGGTGGCCCATGCAGGGCCTTTTCTCTACTCTTAGGAGCACTGTCTCTACAGGGAATGAGTAACTGACCCTGAGAAACTGCAGCAACATAGAGTGCCTGAGTAGTGGGCGCTGAGTGTTCTTCAGCTGTCACAGGTCAAAAATTGTTATTCAGTGCTAAAGAACAAAACAGCTCCTGACTGGAGGACACATAGATGTTATAACAAAGATCTGGACTGATCCTTTTACTGTAAAGGTGGTTGCTTAGAAGCTGCATCACTTGCATTTTGTCCCTAAATCACTTTCCTTAATGCCAGAGACTGTATTGACCTGACCTCCACTGCCCCTATAATTAGTTTTTCCTTCCTTATAATGAATTAATAAGCTGGAGGGGTTTTATTATGAAAGAGTCCTTATTAATGGACAGTTCCCCAGCTTGCTGGGATGGGGATGAGGGAACATGGTTTGAAAGGATTCTGTAACAAGAATGTCTGCAGAAAGGAAGAAATCTGGGATTGTAATTCCTGCAGAGCTGCAGATAGGATGAAAGAATGAAAGGTTCTCACTTTGAATGCATTTAGTCTCTAACGTAACATGGAACAAGCCAAAACATAAACATGCTATCTCCTCCCTGACTTATGGCAGCTTATAATGAACGAACGTGCTGCAGATTGAAATATCACATGAACATGCTACAAAATAAGAAATTAGTTTCATCAGCTTGATTCAATATATTTCTGTGTCTGAAGTACTGAACTGTCCTTTTGCTTGGAAATACATTTGGAAGTGGAAGTTGAAACGAGTACTCTTTATAGCTGTAAATAGAATACTTTTTTTTCTTTTTCTCTCTTCATCCCAAAAGTAATAAGTGGAAGGTAGACTGGGTTCTGGCTTTGGAATTGGAAAGATCTAGGAAATACAAGTGTAGGAAGACAACTGGCTATTTAAATGTAACATTTGGAAACTTCATGTTTAGATGAAAAAGAAAGGGGAGTGAGAAAATCGCATCAATTTTATGGAATTTTTGGTCCATTTCTGGATTAAGGATACTTTATGAACTACTAGATCTTCAGTCAGTGAAGCAACCACTGATTTTAGATCCCTCTGCTGCCATATTTCTATATATGAAATTCCATTACTTATCGGAAAAGACTATGGGATCAGCTTACTGAGGAACACGCTTTATGAATTGTTTCCTGACCCATCACTTTGTTAATAATGAAATATGGTGATAACTTAAATGCTTCTATTGCTTGACAACAGCTTATTTTGATGCGGAACGTAGCTGATTTTTTTTTTTTTGTCTGTGTTGCATGTACATCTGTCTCAGAACTGTGGGTTTTTATATTTAACACTGCCTTATTTTTTTCATCCCTGTCTAACACTTTTTTTTTTTTTTGCTCTGTCCTGTCTGAATACTTCTAGATGTTCGACTGGATCAGCCACAACAAAGAATTGTTCCTGCAGAGTCACACGGAGATCGGCGTGAGCTACCAACACGCCCTTGACCTACAGACGCAGCACAATCACTTTGCCATGAATTCCATGGTGAGTTGAGGGCACGCTGTGAACAGCGTGTGTGTGTGCCTGAGTGAGGAAAGGGCCAGCACGTGAGGCCACCTCCGTTTCAGAGAGCACTGTGGACCTGTGAGAGGTGAAGTAAGGAAGGTCAGGCTAGAGGCGGTGGTAGCAGACCTCTTTCTGGAAAGCAGAGTGTTGCTCTGTCCACCCAGTCACTGATATATGATTATTTCCTTGACTACAGCGCAGCATAGTCCTGGGGAGTTTGTTTACATTTTGGAGAGCAAATACAATATTTTTTAAAGTTTTTGATGTTTCTTTGACTGGGAATTAATTAGCGCTGTAGGTGGCACCTTAGTAATTTATGCCTCTCCGCCCACACCCTGCTAAGGTACTTTTCAAAACCTTGAAAAAGAGACACTGATCAAGGTGTCTGTTCTGGCCACAGTGGGATTTTGGCTTTTTCAGTAGTTAATTGGTCGGTCTTTTTTGAATGCAACTCAATTTACCTTAGATTTTTAAAGAAAAAAAAAAAGTTATCATTATACACTTAAAAGTGCTTTGCTCACTTTATTCTTTCAAGGCATAAGGTATTTGTTCTGGAAACTGCTCTGCTTTCTGCACAGAAACGAGGACAGAACGTATTGATGTTTTGATTGTTGCACTGAGTTAGAAAAATGCGTGCGTACCGCCTGCTGCAATTGCACAGTGCAGAGATGAGCCCTCTGTCAACTGCACAAAAGCTTGCCCTGAGTGAACCGACTCCTACAGGTGTTCCTCTTCATGCTGTGCACAGCCAGACTACAGTTGCACTGGGGCTGAAACCTCAAAGGTGGTGGTTGACGTTTAAGGTGGTGTAAGTCACTAGAGAGCCACACCCTACTACACTGCCAAAGGGGAAGGTACTCAGAGCAGCTGTCTGAAATGTGAAAAAGAGGTCCTGACTACCTGAGGTCGTTAAAGACTGCACACCACTTTCCTAAGATTACAGGTGTTATCCCTGGTATTCCGGCCAAATTCCACATCAGGTAATTTAACTTTTCTGACCTAGATTCCACCCGCCATTTCCGCCTACCTGGCTGTTCCTCACTAAAGCGCTGTGCCTCACTAGAGCATTGCATAACAGTGGAAGATGAGAAACGTTTATAATGTCTATTAATGTATTTATTGTGATTATAATTGAAAGGAGCTCTGAACAACAGGCTCTAGGCACCTGGTTGTTAAGCTTGCCATGACAATGCCATCTAGCAAAATACAGGATAGCGTGGCCTCCATGTAACACTGCTGCTTGCGGAATCCTGATGTGTCCTGGATATTAGTGCATTGAAAGTCATTTGGCTTATGAAAGATTCAAAGTAGGTCATAATTCTTCAGAAAACACCATTAGAAGAGCCCAGCTGGAGGACCTTACTTTATCCTTTTTGTGGTACTGTCTGGTATTATTTTCTTAAAATAACTGGGAGCTGAACTTGGAAAGAGATAATTGTAGTTAATAGAAAATTAAGGAGTGACAGTGAGGGTCCACCTAATGGGAGAAATATTATTTTCCTCCATGCTTCTTCCATCTGTCCCCAAGTGGAATTTTGGGAATGAGGAATGCAAGGAAGTGAGACATTTGCAAAGATCTTGGGGGAACTTTTCAGGGCAGGGACCTCTTGGTGGCTGTGCCGTGGCTTGCAGCTGTGCCATCTCACCATTTCAGTCCTGCCAGACTCCTGCCTAATGAGCTGAGGAGAGAGACCTTTTAGGCTAAGGGGAAAGAGTGTAATGGATGATGCACCTCCCATTTTGTGCTGTCTCCAGTATAACCCACACACATGTATAGTCGTATGGAAGCCCATACATTCAGCATGAATCAATCTACAAAGAAGATTGTCTTCTCCACCTCTTTAGCACAGAGGATCTGCATGCAAGGACATTAATACTAGGCATCTTTAACTTTTAACCTGTAAGTGGGGTGAGAGATGGCACTCAGTTTGCTCTAAATGAACTAATATATATATGGCTCTGTGGAAAGAACCCCACAATGTAACAAATATGCCAAACAATATGTATGTTCTCTGATAATCGTTCTTATAGGAATGAATATAACTCAGAGAAAGCAGGATACCTGTATGTCGTTTTTCATATGCTGCTTTTCTTTTAGCTTTACTTGGATTTTAGACAGGATCCCCTCTGATGATGGGGTGATGTCTTCCTTTGGGTTGTGGATCAACATCGATTCATAAAGCAAACAGGCCCAGTTCATCAGCTTGGATTTCTATTTTAAAAATTCTTGTGATGTGCTCTCTCAGCAGGAACTTTTAAAAAGTGAACAGATTTCAGTTGTTGAACAGATGTTACATAAGGAGCTGTGGTATCGTTATTGACAGTATGGCAAAGTCAGGATAAAAAAGACTACAGAAATATTTCAAGATACAGATGCAACTCATGACTACACTTTTCTTTTCCTTTCTTTTCCTTTCTTTTTTTCTTTTTTTTTTTTTTTTTTTAAATCTAAATGAGATCTTCATGGTATTTATCACAAATACCAGAGTGTTATTCAGTACTTGAAATTCCTCATGATCAAAACAGGTTTCTCAAGACTTTCCATATTGCTGAAAGGCCTGTCATTGGGTTATGTGTCTGCACAATGGCCTTTCTAGAGGAGATTTCAATTCCAGGGTTGCACAGGCTGGCAAATGAGGTGAGTTTTACAGCCTAGTGAGGTCGGCTTGTGGAATTAAACAGGGCTGCTTTTTTGCAGGCGGCTGGGAATCCTATTTTTGGAATAGCAGAGGTAGGGGTATATTAAGCTGAAAGGATATTTGGGAAATAGTGGGAAAAGCTGCAGGCTACTTGAATTCACCTGGAGCTGCTGTTCTTATGTCAGTATAGTGCCACTGTCAGCAGTGATGCTGTTTTTAAGGTGGAGCAGGTTCTTTGCTAGAAAAATGTGAAGTGACTCCTGGCATCCCCAAAAGTCAGTATGGTGGATATGAGAGTGTTAGCATGCAGGAGACATCAGCTTGCTGCATAAGGGTGTTGGGCTGCATATTAGTCACTCTCTTTATGGTAAAGCATGCACGAAGAGCAAGAGGAGATTGAAACTAAAATGACTCTTTCCTGGCCACAGCTCAGCTCCTGTGGTAGATGGTAGTTTTGTCTCTTGGCATGCACAAGAAATCTGTGCAAGCCTCTGTAATAAGCGTGAAGCCCCTGCATTTGTTCAAGGCAAGAGCCAGTGGTGGTCAGCAATGGACTGAGGACAGATGGACTTACCTGAATGAAGGAAAACCAGAGAAAGTCGGGTGATGACTCTGAACATAGTGGTAGGACATTACATGCCCCGAGCCTACAGAACAATCTGAGCCATACTTTGGTTATCACAGAAGTGGGGCTAGAAATATGGGTCAGGTCTGTTTCACGTGAACCAATACTTTAGTGAAGGCGAGCCTTGCTGACAACAGAAGCCAGCGGGAAAGAACCACACAGCTAACTGTAGCTTCTTGAGGCAACCGTACAAGGTCTGTGTGTTTTGCCAGGTTTTCTGATGTGCAGTCTCATGTGGTTTGGTTTTGGGTTGGGTTTTTTGTTTGGGTTTTTTTTTTATCCAATAAAGTTTTCTCTAAGAAAATTACAGTCAGTGGTGTTAGAAATACGTAATTGTGTGATTGCTACTGCACGACCGCCTTCATTCAACTGTCTTATTTTTATGGCAACGTCTTAGTTCAGTTGCTCATGCTACCATTTAATTTCTGTTGGAGACTATTGGAAAATGACTAGTGCATATTATTTGATAATATTTGTATTGCAGTAAGAGTAGGAGGTTTAGGTCACTGTTCTAGGTGCTATACACTTTCAAAGGAAGAAACGATCTTTGCCTTGCAGTCTGTTGCCAAAGGCTCTGCTCCTACAATATTTATATATATATAAATTACTTTTGCGCATTAAGAATCTTCTTGAATTAGGTTACCCACTGATAAATATTTGTGAAGTTAAAAACTAGGATTAAGTAAAATAATGCAAAAGGTTTTAAAGAGAAAACTATAGCTCTGGTGAATTTACTATTAGGTATGTTCTTATTTGTGTATAGTACGGTGTTTCTCAATCTCTTAATCTAATACCCTTGGCTGCAAAAAGAAAATGACAGGAATCCTTTCCTGTTTTTTTAACTGGAGAATGTGGGGAGGTTATTACCTTCAAATCTGTTTGCAATCTCAGGTGAGTACTGCGAGCCACCCAAGTCTGAAAACTTAAGATTTTGGTGAGTTTTAATAAAATAAAACTTTCATATCAGATTCATATCTGATGAGCCTTCAAGCTCTTTCATGCTAATTACAAAACTCAAATATTTAGCCACCATGCGGGCTCAAGACATGGATGGAGTCTGATTCAAGAAGAATGACTTTTCAAGTCCAGTTAAATGGTGCTTCATTTTTTAAATACAAATCTTTTGGTTTCTGAGTCTTGAGGGTGAACTAGATCATGCTACAGACTTCTCTGGGAATTTGCTTTATAATTGTGATTTTGCTAGAAATTTTCTTTGTAATTTAGCTAGATCATTTTTATGCAATATATTAGTCCCAGCAAATGTTGGATTGAGAATAGTTCAGCTATCACGAATCTGAGTAATAAAATAATGAAAATTTGAAGCACTCTTGTGGTTGTGGGGCTTGGGGTTGTTTATGGCTTTTGGGGTTTGGTTTGTTTTGTCAATACATTAAAATCAGTGTTGAGAGAAGATGTGGAGAAGGACAGTGTACCTGAGGATGGCTGTATATTTTACAGGGAAAATCCCTACAGAGTTCAGTGGAAGTTGGATCAAATCTTGGATGTCTAAGGTGTTTTGATTTGATTTACACTATTCTTAGTGTCCTTTAAGCCTGACATAACTAATAATAGTTAAAATATTATTTTCAGTTCTTCTAGAAAATACACTCTCCAAATGTTTATTGGGTCATGCCTTTTGTCACATGCTCTTCCTATACATCTCTATAGGCATGCTGAGACCAAAGATCCTTCTTGGAAAAACAATTTGTTACTCTGTTTTTACAATAATAATTCTTCCTTTTAAGTGAACAATGTGGGATGTGGAGAAGTCATGCGTTTGAGGTAATAAACTGTAGTGTGGTATTTTTCCTTCAAATAAGGATTATAGATATGGTTTTTTGCTGTGATTCAAGTCAGTGCTTGTTTTCACTTCAGTTTCAAAATAAATTATCTTAGTCTTTATCACAGCTGTACAATGTTTATACTGAAGCAATAATACTTTTCATGAAGGTGAATATTTAGCTCCAACATTTTGTGAGTGATCTCAATAATCTAGGAAATTCACTAGAGAAAAAAACCCCAGTGTTTCACTGTGACATAGAGCATACTGGTTATAGCTCTGCGCTTGGATACATGGCATACGTGACATTTGTTCCAACTGAAGTCATTCGTATTTCCTTTGCCAGAACTTTCTTATGCCTGCATCCTTTGGCCTCCTTAAAGAATGAGTTACCGCGTTCTGTGGGACATGCGTAAAAATGGCAGTGTTCAGTGCTGGCACTGCTGCCTATCCTGCTGTCAGGGAGTTAGCTGTCTGACACTAGATGGAGATGCATGTTGTCCTAGAAAGTCACAATATATTTCAAACACAGTACAATTATCATTTGAAGACTGATTATGTCTGTCGAAAATTCCCAGCATTTATCTTAAATGAACGGGTATTTTTCTGTATGTAGGCTGAGCTAAAATGCCATCCAATATTATTCTGCAACAGGCTATATGTAATTTGCCTTGTTATAGAAACTTAAAGGTCTTAAAGATACCTCATGAGTTTATTTTGTCACTGAAACATTCTGCTTTGGATTTATGTGTTGGGTTCATTTCACAGATGGTTTCTAAACTCACAGTGCAAGCTGGTTTTTTTTTAATTTTTTTTTTTAAGAACTCTTCAACAATCAAATTTCACTTTCAATTAATCTGCAAAATCCTTCTTGTGCAGCCCACCTTCGCTGCTTGCCATCACAATATCTCAACTAGTTCTCTAGGAAATGAGATGAACACAGCCAAGTTCCTTGCAGATTTAATACTTCTCGCTGCTCATTTTTCTTTTGTGAGTGTAAGTATTCTTTTTATATGCGTATGAGAAGAAAGTATTGTTCAGCTGGAGTTGGAGGGTTTAATTAAGAGGGAAGGTCTCCCAGCATGCCTGCTAGATGATCAGGGCTGAATTAGTGTGTTTCCCTGTGGGAGATCATTCCACAATTGAAACTCTACTACTGTCAGTATTTATTGCTGAGACTGAGGGCTCTCATCCTACCAAGCGTTAGGTACCTTGGCAGTGATTGCTTACGCTGGAAGGAACAGATATGTTAGAGACGTTGGTGACCAGAATCAAGGCCTCATTTGCATGACAGAAATGGACTAAGAATTGGTGGACAAAGAGGGATACATGCACTTGCAAGGCATTGCAAAGGCTTTCCTAAATTGTAAAAGAAACTCTTGCATATCATGATGCTGATGTACATGTGGGGAAATTTTTCTTTTGTTTGACAGTCTAGTGATTTTTGGAAGGCAAAAATCCCTTTTTTTAACTGAAGTTTTGATGTTGAAATAAAATCAATGACAAATTAACTCTAACTGGGGAGTGCTTTTGGAAAGTCTGCAAAAGCATGTAAAGTAAGGGGTTTTTCAATGATAAAGGATATATATTGGCCAAAACTTGTGTGTATCCTTATGTCACTACACAAAATGTCAACTGAAGTGCTTTTGCGCTTACTTCTAGACATTAACATATTGTTTTCTCACCGTTTGACCTATTGTAGTCCCATATAGCCATAAATCAGTGATCCTTTCAGTCCTCTTTTGGGACATCTCTCAGTTTTGTGAAACAGATGAGGCCTTATTTTATATTTAAGGTGAGACTCCCTAAGAACCTGCTAGTAGTGGATTTTGCAGCCTAAAGGAAAAATAGTGTCACAGACATTAGTTGCTCAATTTAATTCATTTCCTACTAGGATAAAAAGATCTATGTAATAGTGACATAGAAAAATCTCAATTCATTCCATTTTTGGAGGTGAAAAAATCAGAGGGAAAGGAAGATTTAACTTTCTGAAATGTCAGCAGTTGAATTTTGGCAACGTAGATTTTTGTTCCATTTTACTCAGAACATTACACATTGGCAGGTAAAGATGAAATAAAGTGGCTTACAATTTTATTCTACTTCAAGGTGGAAAATAAATGTCTTGCATTTTGTGGATTGTGGTAAATCAAACGTTTTTCTTCTGAAACAAAATTCTGGAGTGCCATAAAGCCACATTGCCTTTTACCTCAATCTACAATGGAGATCCCATCTCTTCCAGTAATAGTGATACTAAGTAAAAGTCCTGAGATTGTAAAATGTGTTACATCTGGTAGGATGTACTATCCTGAGTTCCAGATCTTTAGCCAGGTCTTTGCTCTGTCTTGTTTTTCTGTGAGACCTTGGATGAGGTTTATGTGTCCAAGCCCCACTTCAGTATCCCTTCTTCACTGAGGTGGGACAGATAAAGCAGAGGTGAAGTTTGCATGTGTCCAGAAGTAGGAGGCATCTGCATTGCACTACCTGTTGGAGCTATACAGAAGAGCACATCACATGTGATATTGCACTTGAATCCATTTATTGCTCAGGGGAAGCGCAGGAGTCTCTGTTTCCTGAGTCATTTCCACTTGGTGCACTAAGAACAGAGGTGTGGGCAGGTGACTCCCAAACTGCTCCTTGCTTTCTGATGGAAAAGTTATGGAGTTAGTGGGTTGGCTATGGGACAGGTTGGTACTCTTCCATGAAAAATTCTCGTCTAGGAAAGTGAAAATTCATCCATGAAAATCCTCATCTCTGCATAAAAGTATAACAGACGTAACTGTGTATATATCCCTAACTTTAAAAACAGATTCTAAGCACATCTGCTGTATTTCAACTAATCTTACCTTTACCCTTCTACTAGTTAATACATCAATAT
The DNA here is from genome assembly GCF_034619465.1 of Leptosomus discolor. Classification (NCBI taxonomy): domain Eukaryota; kingdom Metazoa; phylum Chordata; class Aves; order Leptosomiformes; family Leptosomidae; genus Leptosomus; species Leptosomus discolor. The sequence goes on along the minus strand of NC_141395.1, from coordinate 11,790,232 downwards.
ACTGTAGCTATAGGGAGCCAAGGAATTCACAGTCAAGTGTTCCTCCGTGCTCATCGTGTTGCAATGGCTGAGATAATTCTGCAGGGGGAAAAAAAAAAAAAGCAAGATGAAAGCAACTATTTTTTACACGAAATCAAAACTTGGTCAACAACTTTTCTTTTCCTTCAACCATAGCAAAGTTCCATGTCTTCATTTGGTGCAACTCATCCCAGCATTAGCAGCAGTAGTGGTGCTACACAGCTTTCCACCAGAAGAGCTGATCTGAAATGTTGCAAAATGATCTTGGCTGAGGCTCAGTCATGAAGACTTTCCGGGAGAAAGGCTTAAATATTTAGTCTAAATTCCAGTTTCTAACTTATGAACATACAAAGAAGTGCTTGACTGCATATGGTGGTCAGAATTCTAAATCATAATATATCTTTTTCAGTACACTTTAAACTTCAGAACAATTTTGATTGGTTTCTCTAATTTTACAGGAAAAAAAAAATATTTCTTTAAAATTGATCTGACCGTTTTGAGCCAAATCCAATTTTTAAGAGAAGGCTCTGTGGTAGGAGGGAAAAAAAAAACAACCACAAAACTAGAGGCTGGGTATTGCTTTAGATCTGTGTTATTTATGTGACAGCTTTCACAGTCATGGTTCTACCAGGGGAGAGCAGAGTGGCTGTAAGGGCTGTGGCCCCATCCTTCTTTCTTTTAGCACCTACGGGTATGATGAGTGTACTTCATAGTTATCCCACACACTTTGCAGACATGCTTTGCCCTGCTTTGCAACCTAGTTTGGACCTGTGCCTGCCTTGGCAGTGCTCTGTTGTGTTTCATGTTTGGATTGGCAGATACCTTTCCACATTGTGCTCCCACTCACTATGATGAGATCCTGCTCCAACAAACACTTCCACCTCCGATTTATTATTTGTCTGTGAGTAATACTGTTAAAATCATCAGGGCTGTATCTGTCCTTGTGCATAAGGGACTTACAGATTCTACTTCTGTATTCCTAAAGTCATTTTGAAATACTTTAGTGAGACAAGAAAGCAGTGAGTCAACATTAGTAAAACATCTCAAATTCTGGGATGTTCCTTTCCTCCGGTGAGGAGGAAAGAGAAAGGAGAAGTGTTTACATCCCATGACATTCCAGAAATCTGCAAGACGGCTGTCATTTCTCTTTTAATGGTCCATCTTTGTAAGACATTGTCATGATTGCTCTTTATTTTCAGGTTTATGTTGCTATGCAGAATGGGGTTATTATAATGCAATTGCATTGCTGTCCACAGTTCAGTTTGAGAAAGAGTTATCATTCTGCTGCTTCAAGGCTGCATAAAAACCGTCATGAAAAATTCTTCTGAAAGAACAGCAAATATTACCCTTTTAGTAAGCTTTTTAAATCCTTCTAAATTCAGACTGTAGTTAAATGGTATCTCTGCTGGAGAACAGCTTAAAATAACCTGCAGAAAAGATAATATTTTAACTGAAGAGTACAATTTAATAGACATTTCTATGGAAACTCTTACATTTCTATAGGATATCCTTATGAGCTCTTTCAAATTGTATAAGAATTTTCCATTTGTTGACACTGCATGTCTATAAAGGATTGTAGAGAGTTCTCAAAGGACAGAAGGAAAACATTTCACTTACAAATATGTGGATTTAACATCCAGAAATATGAAGTAATGCAACAGAAATATCAAGAATAAGATAGAAGCAATTAGTAGACCCTAACAGGTGAGTAAATACCTAAAGTATCACATAAATAAATTCAAGGGGAGAGGGGGACATAAAAGTGTTAGATAATGGCATAGATGTGCAAAAAAATCCTGAGGGATGTATTTTTAGAGTGGAAGGTAGTATGCCTGCTATTCATGCATATTTAAGCGGGTGGTTGATTGCTTTCACTGAACTGCTTGGCTTTACTTCAACTGATGGTGTTTGGAATGTGTAATGAAGGCAAAGGGTGGTCACGGTTCTTCCTTCTCTTTATTTATGTGCGCTTTTTAATTTTCAGAATGCCTATGTCAACATCAATCGGATCATGTCTGTTGCGTCAAGGCTTTCTGAGGCAGGCCATTATGCTTCCCAGCAAATTAAACAAATATCTAGCCAGCTGGATCAAGAGTGGAAGAGTTTTGCTGCAGCTCTGGATGAGCGCAGCACCATCTTAGCCATGTCTGCTGTCTTTCACCAGAAAGCTGAACAGGTGAGCTGCTTTTGTGACTGGCAAAATGATCCATTGCTATTTTGATAATGAAAGTGCTGCAGTTATTACCTGATGGCTTTTGGCTTATATGCAGTGAGGTTAGGACCCTTGTTCCTAGTGGATCAGTGTTTCAAAAACAAATAGTAACATTTTCCTAAAAAAACTGGCACATGTTCCCTGAATGAGTAAGTAAATATGTTTATGCCTTAGTGATGAGAACGAATCTGAACATTAGTGAAGTGCGCTGCTGCAGTAACAGGTTGCCTTATTTCTATTGCCTAATATTTCATGGTGCTGTGGATAAATTCAGGATTATTACAGTCAGGAAAACAGTATGTATCTGCACTCATATATATATGTGTTAAATGCTGTGTGCACTGGAATATTTGCACGCATGACATAGACCCGTACCAGCAGACAATTTCTAGACACAAAAGCATGTTATTGTTAATGAAACTTATGGAATTCATTTCACCATGTGCTCTCGCAGTGTTCTCCATAGCCCCAAACTTTGTTAGACCTCACTAAGTAGAGACTTCAGAGACAGCTAGGAGTATCCAAGAACATTTTCCATGTCCCGGAACTCTGGTTTGTGTCTTTAACAACTACTAGAATTGTTCCATAATTTCATAACTACCAAAGATTTAAAATAAGTCAGTGAATAAACCTTCTGCTTTTTTTACATCTGCACCAGGTCCACTGAACAGTGATGGTTCAACTTTGATCATATGTTGATTACATTCATTTTCCAGTGACAAACACTGCTTTGGGGCTCTCTTCGGTACTGTTATTTGCTTGTTTTTCCAAGTAGTTAATATCATAGCTACTAAGTAGGTGTGCTTGATGTTTATTAAAATGACCCACACTTCAAGTGTCTGAAGAAGAAATTATAACTGATAAGCCAGAAACTGTGCCTCATAAGCCAAAATATATATATATATATATATATAAAAGTTTAGCTTAAAGAGTAAAGATTGTATCTACTGTTTGTTTCTGACTGTAGAATTAGAATGGATTTTTCTTTACTTTGTGTTTCCTATTGACAATAGGCCATAGCATAGAGCAATTACTCACCCTACTGGGCACTTACTCCTGTAAGCACACTCAGTGGCTCTGATGGGACTAAGAAGATGCCCAGTACAAGTACTTTCATCTCTGTACAATGGGCACTGTAGTATTTAGTTTTCATGTTAATAATTGTCAGTCATCGTATGTTCATAAAGAAAGATTAAAAAATAATTTATGCCCAGCCTATAGTCACAATGAGGATCTTTAAGGTTTATTAATGAATTAGCGCTTTCTTGTACGTTTTGGTTAGTTTTGGTTCGTTTTGGTTCGTGTTTTTTATGAGTGATTCCCTATTTTTCTGAAGTTTTATGAGGAGCTGCTGAGGTATTGTGTGGCATGAAAACCAATAAAACAGAAAGCTGTATTGAACTGTCTGTCAAACTAGAAGTGAATTTTTTTTTTTGTCTTCCTACCCTTTCAATGCTGTCAAAGTGAGTATTTTACCTCAGCCTTAGCTTGAAAGAAAGCTACACTAACGTCACTTGCAGCTTTGGGTCTTTTTTCTTTAGGATTGTATGGATGGGTCTGAAAAACCCAGTCCTGCCTTGGCACCTCTTCATTAGGAACTGAAGTTCGTGCTGCCTGGCAAAAGCCAGTCTTTCATTACTAAGCAGACAGGAGAATTTGCTAATTGTGAACAGCAGTTGCTCCTCACTTGCAATAAGAGACAATTCAGTGTAAGATAAGTGCTGATGTGAAGCCTGTAAACTCAGACTGTTGCAAATAAGAAATGTGGGAGTCAGCGTGTCCATTAGCCAGGACTAAAATTGTAGGCTTGCTTTAGTAACTCTGGTAGGATAAGCCAATTACTTGAATGCTAATAATTTAGTCCTTTGACCTCTGTATAGTATAAAAAGTGAGGCGTTTGGGATTTGGTCTATAACTCAGTCTATCAAATGTTTTTTCCAAATGTGGTTCTCTATTATTTGGCATCACCCAGGGTTTTTTTAAACTCAAATTGGGGCTTCGTTATTTTATGATAAATAAGGCTTAAATCTCTGAAGCAAAGATGTAGATAAACCCACTATTTCCTCTGTCACAGATCAAATCTTTTTTTGCTCCCTTTGTTCTGTCAGTGAAGGTAATCTTGTTGCAGATCCAACCATTTCTCCCACAGTGTACCCCTGCTTCCCTCATACTGATCTGATATGCAGATTGCCTTTCCTTCTCCAGCGCGGTAAGCTGCTGCAGCCTCTTTGTTCGTTCCTTCCTATTGATTGAAGTTCTCTGTGATGCCAACAGGAAGCAAGTCTATTAGGACCATAATCTTTCAGCCTTTGGCACACCCCAGCCTGCAAGGAAGTTGTTGGCTTGGGACACAGATTTGCGAAAAGCTCTATGATCCCTCTAATATGCAAGTTGTGCAGGAAGCAACTTGTTTTTCAAGGTCTCTTCCTAAAGACCCCACACAGAAAACTGCACAGAATACAATTTGTCTGGCTTGGGAGGATGAAAGGCTGAGTCAACCCCGCTGGGTATTGAACTTCACATCTGTCTTCACGTGCCTCAGAATCACGTTGCTTTCCTGGCTCTTATTGCAGATACATGTGGCATGTTGAATGGAACTCAGCTGAATGAGTTCCTGGATCAAAGCTTTTTTTGTTGTGTTGTTTTTTGTTTTTTTTCTTTGTTTCATTCTTTTTCTTCCTTTTTTTTTGTGTGTGTTTGTGTGCATGCATGAGTCTTCCTTAATTTTTTTAAACGAATTTGTACATGCTGAACCATCATCAAGAAAAGAGCTAAGGAAAAGGAAAGAAGGAAAGAAAAGAAATAAATAAATGACAAATCTTGCCAACTTAGCCTCCAGCCAGGCTTCCTTCAGCACGTGTGTTTGATCAAAAGCCAGTAAACTGAATTCCAAACAACCAATATGTCCGGGTCAAGTTGTAACTTAGAATATTCAATGGAGGTGTTTTGCAAATGTCCCTTAATTCCACCTGCTACAGATCTCTTGGGGTTTGGGGTTTTTTTTCTTTTTTTTTTTCTTTTTTTTTCCCTCGCCTCCTTTTCTTGTGCTAATATGGAGATATTCTAGTGCAAAAGAGAATCTGCTTCTGTATCTTTAAGTATACCTCAGGCTGTTCAAAGTTGCAAGAGAATGTAGGAGAACATGCCTTATCTCACTGTGATTCCAAGTGAACTGTGCTGATTTACACCAGATGAGATTCTGGCCCGCTAAGGGCCAGATGGGAGAAGCACACATAGCGGGTGTCCTCCCTTTCTTGGATGTAACTTCTTAAAGTGTGCTAAAGTATTTATAAGATGCTTGCCCTACAGACCCTACCAGAATGGACAAATTAATGTCTTCAATCAGCCGAGATACCTCAACCAATTAATTCTGGGCCAGAGTCTACCCTTAGAAGTGCACAAGCAGAATTGCTGTTTAAGGCAGTAGATGTTAGGTGCACACACTAGACATTTATGCTGATTCTCTGAAGACTGACCCTTTACCATTCATTTCATGTTACCTTACTCCCCAACCAGGAAGACTACTACTGTTCTCATCTTTGCCTGGATCTCTCTAAGCACATCCTGAACTCCCTGTTTGAGGAAAGGAAATGAAAAAGAGAGGAAAAGAAAAAAGGGAGAAAGAATTTGAGGAAAGGGTAGAAAGGAAAAGCCAGTTGGTATCTATAAGATGCAGGGATAAGACAAAGATAACTTCTGCATTAGCTTGCAGAATTCCAGAAACAACAGGGAATTTACAATTAACCTCATACAAAAAATTCAGGACATTGACAGATATTGTAGGTCACTGAGGAAAACAATTTCATGGCCTTCTTCCCATCTTTCCCCACAGCCATTCTGGAGCATAAAAGTACACTAGAGTTTGCTTTGAATCTCTCCAGGGCCTAGGGGAGCCACTCTAGTTATCCTCCAACTTCCACACAGGCCTAGCAAGCCATAAGCAAGGACTGTGCAAAAAATGTGGAGAAATATCGACTATAGAATGCCTGAGATGTGTTTTGAAGCAACCACGTGATACAGCATAGCAGTCCGTGAAGAAAGCTATTAAGAAGTGGTCTGAGAATATAGTATTGCCTGACCTAATACAGAACTTGCAACTGAGGTGAATAGGCTGTGAGGCAGGAGTAAGCATAGATCATTACTTTAAAGTTACTTTTGGATTGGATCAGAGGCACAAAATACCTTAGGGACTTTTTTATTTTTTTAGGAGAAATTTTTCCTGAAGTCTTGAAAAACATGGACGATTATTGGAGCCTGTCATTTCAAATCATGTTTAAGCAGCTTTAATGTTCCCAATAGGAGCTATTCTAGTCTGTGGGCTAACTAGAAATTTAAGCAATTAATTGAAATGGTTTTGAGTAGCCGGTGGACAGCAACAGCTCCTGTTCCAACCTAAGAGTTAACAATTTACAATTTTGAGTTCAACTCAGTCGAATGGTGATTTTGTGATATAAATATGTTTCTAGCATGAAGAGTTACCTTTAATAAAGTTTTTTGTGTCTGCTGCAGTGTGTGATGAATAATAAAAATTAACATAGCTGCATTTTTCAAAATACCCAGATCAATAGTCCTACGGTATGAACTAACTCTTTGCAAAAATACTTAAAAAATGTTTTGCTCTCCCTACAGCACAGACCATCATGCACTGCTTCAGGGTATCAGAGTAAAACATTGACAGGCTGCACTTCTTAAAACTTTTTAAAACAGATGATGTCAACTGCTCCTGCTAGCAGCAGAAGTGAAATTACTGATGTAATAGTTGATGTGACATTGTCTATATACAATAGACATACAAAAGAAAGATAAATGTGAGACAACAAGGTGGAAGTGTGGTTATGTGCATAGGATCTTCTTGAGACTTCTCCCATGTACTGTGCAAATCACAGTCTGGGGATATGGAAGTATATGAGGAACACAATTCTAAGAGCTTGTACTAAAATTGGTAGAATTCAGCAGTTTTGATAAGAGCTATAACACTGTGGTTCCAGCTGCAGGAACACTGGTCTATAAAGGTGTAAAAGTCTTTTGTTCACTGTTTTGACCAAGAGGTTCACATAACGGCCCCAAAAGGGATTGCTCTCGACTCCATGCTCTTAAAACTGCATAGGAAATTACATGAATTCCACTACCTTGGCACAAAATATGATGACTTCAGCTTTATGCAAGAGTGTTTGGGGATTTCATCCAAGAGATTCAACAGATCAGGAGTCAAACCAACAGAAGAGAACCTGCCATCCATGCCTCCAGTCTTCTAGAAAGCACAGTTTTCACGGGTAGATTTGTACTTTGTAGACATGAATGTTTAGGAATTCATCTTTGTACACTGAAAAGAAATGTTTACAATGCAAACATGTTATAACCTTGATTACACAGCAGCATGGTAAATAGCTTTACACTGCTAATGAAGGAGGATGGTGATGCTGGAGCCAGAGTTTAATTGAAATTCTTTGCTTTGAATCCCACGGCCCTTCGTGCTGGGAGTGAGTGCTTTACTAACAAGCCATAGGTGAACACTTCAGGAGTGGATAAAGCTGTGATCTTGGGGGTGGTTTTGTGGCATTATACATTCACCCTACAGGGCACTGCATCTGTTGTATAATTAGCTGTTCTTTTTTATAAATAGCCCCAAAGCAGAAAGATGGAAGAAAAGAAAAGACTAATGAGAAGTTATGAGGTGGCATTAGGCAGTTTAGTATGGACAAAATATGAATGTGTGAGCTGTGTCATTGAAGTAAGCCCTGCTTAACAGAAAAACAGGATGGGAACCTTAGAGACTAAATTCCTCTTTTCTTTTACAGAACAGGCAGCACCCAGGAGAACTTCCCCAATTTGTCCTGACAAAGTGCGTCAGCACTGCTCTGGAGGCCTTTAAGAATGGAAAAATATTTTTTTCCATCCCTCTACTCCCCGAAGCCATTCAGTTTCTGGCTGTCTGTTAAGGCTTCCAACCAAGGTGCTAAACCATATCAATTGCAATAGCAATGATTTTTTTTCTCCGTTTTTATGGATGCTTGCCCACCAGGAACTGGACTGAGACCAGCAGCTCATTTTGCATTAGCTGCTTAGCAGCCGTCAGATGGTAATGGTATCTGATCACTGCTAACCTGGGCCAGAATCAAATGAGTGACCCAGGGGTCTAAAGCCCTGGGATCCTGTCGGCAATCCCACTGAGCTGGCCCTGGGTTGTGAACTGCTTGAATACAGACTGTCTGCCTTTCACTGAAATGAATGTCAGCATTGATTTTAATGGGGTTTTTCTGTCACCCAAATTAGTAGTGTTAAGGACAGGTAAGGGAGTGAGGGAAAATTGACATCTGAGACAATGCCAAATACAGCTGGGGCTGTAACTGTGTCCTTTTGTGCTTCATGCTGATGTTTTTTCCTAAACACATTGCAACCTCCCTTTTCAGAATGCAATGTTGTAGTCTCCCTGTGCGGTATGTAAAGACTCTTAGAATGGGCTTTTTCTGAGCCTGGTTAAAGGAGCATTTGTTTTTAATCCAGAAAAAGCAAAAAAACACATTCCTTTGAATCTAGGTGTTCTTCATGTACTGAGGAGGTGACAGTAATGTGGTGTTCCAGGGTGCCCAAAAGGACTTCCTTATGACTCTTACCTTTTCCTCAGTCCATGCTGCAGTCATCTGTGGCACTCTACAAAGAGAGTTTCCTAATGTTGATGAGATGCTGTTCTGTGTCACTGTTGCTCATTGTTCCTGGAATTATTTCAGTTCCTTTCAGGTGTGGATGCCTGGTGCAAAATGTGCAGTGAAGGAGGCCTCCCTTCAGAAATGCAAGACCTGGAATTGGCCATCCATCATCATCAGACCCTGTATGAACAAGTAACACAGGCCTACACAGAGGTATGTGCTTCCCAGAGAAGAGTGTGAGTATCTGTTAAGTGATAACAGATATTTGACTGCATTTGGGAGCTCAGCTTTTCTAAATGAGATAGGTTTGCTTTCCACTGCTGCGACTTCTTCAAAGAAGGAATCAGATCTAATCCCAGGTTTTAGGATACCGGTGACTCCCAGTAATCTGCTTTCAAGGGCACAACAGGACAATCTGGGGACAAACTCCACAGAGAAATGAAATCTGGAACTCGTGTTGACACCCTAAAGAAGAGCTGCTTCACTGCCTTTGCTGAACGGGGAACCCCTTAAAGCCAGCAGTAGCTTTACTCCTATTGCTTTACTTCTGTGAATGAGTCCTGGCTCTAGCACAGGTATGCTAATGGGAAGAGAGGATGCCAAAGGCCTTTTCCTTCAATATACAAAGTCACAGAGATGTCAAGTCCTCATTACAACGAATGCTGAGAAACTGCTTTAGATGTATTTATATATACTGTTGTGTCAAATATCTCAGACCTAAATAGAATGTGTTTTTTTACTCTAAAAGAGGGTGCCAAGGACTAAAACATATTCTCTGGCGTTTTGTCAAATAAACCTCATAAAATCCTTCACTTGTTTTCTCCCCCCATCCAGGCTGAAGCATGAAATAAAAACTAGCAAACACCCAACATTCAGTGCACCTGACTGTGCAGGCCAGGGTCTGTGTTCAGTCCACTTTACTTTGCAAAACGACTGCAGGACCTCCCTGGCATCTGGGAGGACTCCTTTTAGGAATGAGGCTAGTCCAGTCTAGATGTTCACCCCAGGCATGGGCTGACCTACAAAGTACCATGGGAGTGTGAAGCCATGTACGTTATCCATTCTATTCTGTTATTCGTGTCTCCAGGACTCAAACTTGTTGGAAAGTAATCCACAGATCACCTGAACACTTGGGTTTAGTTGTATTTTTCGTTTCCCTGTACTGTGCCATGTTTGACTGTGTCTCTGGGTATCAAGGGATTTTGCTCCTTGCAGGGTCTTCCAAGCTGGACAGGAAGACTGTGGTAGTGCTTGCTACACTTAGTAAGTTATCGAGTGAAGACTCCAGAACAGAACATAAGAACTCTCCTCCATGCTCAGACCTCGCGCTGGTCACCCTGTTCTTGGAAGAATCTATAGTATAAAATACAAGAGAGAAGGATTTGCTAATCTAGGCTTGGTGGTGGGCACTCATGCTTACACAGTGAACTTGCGAGATGTCTTAATGATGAACATAAGGAATGTTAGAAGTTTTTATTTTCTGAACGCTTGCAAGAATTTGGGAGTAAGTCAATTAGAATGAGCAAGTCTGGGTTGCAGTCACAAAGGGCAATTCCTTATTCAATATTTAGGCTTCTCAGGAACAGCAGATTGTGTAAGCAAACACAGAATGGTCCTGTTGACCTCTAGTTGCAACTGTGAATTTTACACATGTGCCTAGTCAGGTGAAACTAAGTTTTTTTGATAGCATTTAAAGATTATTTCTAAAAATTAAGTCAAATCAGGCTTAAATAAAAAAAAAAAATAATGTTTGAAACTGGCATTTTGTTTGTCAGCCCAATCTTAGTTTTTGTAAAATGAAAATTCATTTAAAACTCATTGCCGAAAGCAATATTTAACGTACATATTGCTTTTGCTGATGCTTCCTCAGAAAGCTATAACTTATCACAGACACAGCTGTTTAAAACATTTCTACATTATTTTACTAATAAGTATGTTTTTAAACAGTATGTAGAATTGCCAGAAAGGTTGCAGTCTGTTATTTAGGAAATGTTCATCACTTTTCCCAGAGCTACATGGTGAGCTGAAAAGCCTGGATTAGATTTAGGAGTCCTGCCTTTTACCGCAGAGAATGCCTATTCCTTCAATCTAGATAATGCCCCTTGCCCACAGAACATGTTTCTTCCCTCAGAGGCCTCTATGGTGGGATGAAAATTGTAGCTTTTCCTTCCCTTTCTTTTCGTGCAGAGTCATTGAAAATCTGTTTCTATCTCTCTAATTCCAAGAGATTTTAAGTAGAATGGACATTCCTTGGAATAACCATTTTATGTATATATTAACTAAGGAAATTAACTAGTATTTAATAAGGTATGTGGGCCTATTGTGTTGTGTTACAGAGCATAACAAAGCAGTTCAGATTCACTGCTGGTGCCTAAGAAGAGACGCCCAAAGAATTTTGGGGAGACTCTTTTTCCATCTTGCCATGGTGGTAGCCATAATTATTTGCGTTCTTTCCCTTATTGCTCTTGAGTGAAGCTCAGAAATAGTGGTGGCAGAGATCATGGGCCTGATATGCAAGCCACAGCTAAGCAATCCTCTCCTACGCCAAGCCAAGCTGCTGGCAGAACAGGCTTTCTTCCTTCTTCTGAGAATCAGGTGGTGCTTTTGCTTTTACTTTGGGTAGAACAGTGCTGGAGGGAGGAGGTATACAAGATGTATACTCTTGCAAAAAGAGTTCCTCTAGATGTCTCTAGCCAGTGTGTGTTTATGTTGCTCCACCAGCATTTCTAGTGAATGAACAGCAGGAAGCAAATTTGGGACACCCTTACTGAGGACTCTGGTGTTTTGGTAGAGGTTCTGGTGGAGGAGGGAGAGAAAGAAAGGATTTCTCCAGTCAGGCTTGAGCCTGGTTGATGGTAAGAGCATCTTGTTCGCTGTCACTTGATTAACTGCACTTTATGGTCTGTTCTTAGAGGTGTGATATATTTGCTTTAAGACTAAGTTTTTTTCCTAGTGCAAATTGTAGCTGTTTCACAGATGGCACCGTTAGTCTAGTCACTTGCAAGGCTTTGGAGGTCTTTCTGACCCCCTGTGTAGGGTATCTACAGATTTTAACTTATTCCCTAGCTACGTATACAGCATCCATGGAGGTTATTCCACTAGCAAAACAAACTCTAGTTTTTGGTTCAATCAAGGTCACATAACTTCTTACAGAAGCATTGGTACACTGCCCATCCTAGAAACCAAAATGCAGGAATATCACCACATGGCAGGAGCGTATATATGTGGTATGTCAGGTGGTGACTTAAACCTTCCCAGAGAGTCCAGCAGCAATTCTGTACTTTTAAAAGTAAGTGAGATATAGTCAAATCTGCTTTGACAAATGCAGCACTGGTGCTTACACCTCACTGGGATTGCAAGTCATGTTGGCTGCAGATCTAATCAGTTGAAGACTTTCGCAATACTTCTTAAAAATACATCGTAAGTGAGACATAAGTGAAGTGGTGCAACTAAGCTGGATTGTTGATGCTTTTCTCCATGCACAGTCCTTGAAAAATTCAGAAGATTCACATGAAAAGAGATTTGGTGATTTATTTTTGCAGTTAAAAGGAGAACACTGAAATGACTGAAAGAGCACAGTAGGCAGCTTCTCCGTTTGTGAAGCTGTTCCCCTCCTTTCTGAAATCTGTTCATTGGTGAACTCCAAAAGCACAAACCTTCTGTGCCCATTGATTGGGAATGCAGTAATAGTCACAACAAAAATACTTTCAGAAAAGAAACTTTTTAAGCCAAAGAACTTCAGAGCTGCAGAAGATATGAAATCCTGGGATATGTATGTAATCCTTGCGAATACTGAGTACCACTGTTTAACTGATTGTGAGTGTGCTTCTTGCCATATATTTACTGCAGCATGACGGCACAAGCATGTAAATCGGAGAGCAGGAGAATGCTTCTAATAGCCTCTGATTTCTGTTAATGATTGTTAGCAGGACAACACAAGCACTTGAAGTCTGGTGTTTATCTCTGGCTGTGCAGAGAATAACTGGAGGGCTATGCCCGTCAGAGAAAAATCATAACTTGCAATCCTCTGAGGCTTTCTAGACAGACAACAGGCACAAATTATCATGCAATAGATAAAAGGCTAAATCCTATAGAAGAAAAAGGACTAAGAGAGAATGCAGAAGTGTACTTGCTCTTTCCCTTACAGCACAAATCTGGGAGAACATTGGCCTGTCTCAGCTTCAGCCAAAGCAAGGGCATACAAGCTGTGGCTTTGAAACAATCTTTTTGTTCCACATTGCTCCTGTCACTGAGACTTTTTGTTGTAAAGGCCTTGTTGGCCGTATTCACCCACTAGCCAGATCTGGAAGAGCACTTTTTGGTAAGATGAGTGAATTTAGTCTTTTTTTGATCAGTCATAATTAGCATACAGAATGTTTCACCCAAGAATCTAACCCCTCAAAATGGAGGAAATGCAAGATTATACCTCTGGGAGGCAAAAAACTGACATGCAGGGCCTGCAATTGGGAGATGGTTTAGGTATGAATAGGGTTATTTATGGCACAAAGTTTCCAGGAAAGTTGTCCTGAGTAAAGTATGTCTGTCATATTGTTGATATCTCTTACTGGTAAACTTTTGAACCTTTATTGTTAGTGCTGATTCTGCTGGGATTTCTGTCAGTGTAAAGCAGCAGGGACTATACTAAAAGCATTGTAACACCACCCAGGGACAGATTCAGACCAACTGTAAGCCCAAAGGCCAGTAACAGGAACATAGTGAGTTCACACAGTGAATTTAGCCAGTGCAAAGAGTGAGTTTCTGGTCTAATGATCTGCTCCCAAGTCTGTGTATAGCCTTGGTTTCCTGTTCCCAGTGATTAAATTGTTGCTGATTATCTTCCCACAGATAAAATAGGATGTTGTATGCCTTGTCTCCTTCCCTGTCTAGAAGCTGCTTCTTCCTGCCTAGCAGCTATTGCCACCTCCATAATGTTGCCAAGGTAACACCTGTGCCTCAGGGTTTCCTCCTAAAATCTACCCTCATATTGTCACTATCCGCTGCTGTTGTCGAGTACAGTCGTTCCCTCTGTGACACCAGAAGGCTCCAGCATGTGCAAATTGTTCCAGCTGGTCTTCAGCGGCAACTGAATTTGAGTACGGAAAGGCACTCCCTGTGGACTCTCCAGTTATTTCTTGATCAAATTCCAAATTGGCGTGAATATTTAAAAAAACTCCAAGGATCTGCCTAAACCCACCTAATAGTCATAAATATGATGAGATGTGACTCCCACTTTTGCCAGTGTAAATCTCAAAGAGTCTCTTGATTTCTCTGAAAAGGCACCAGATATACACTGCTACAACAGTCTGGGACATAACATGGCTTGCCAAAAGACACAGGTTTGGGTATTAAAGGATATTTGCTACATGTGAACAAGCAACTTAAATACAGAAATAAATGTGATTTGGAAAACTTGGAGATGTGTTTTAACTTTGACTGATAATGTTCAAAATTTAAACTGGATGAAAAACATTCATTAAGCCATTCTGTGACAAGATTGGTGATTGTGGTTGCAAGGAAATAGAGATCTTTTTCAGAAAATCTTGTCATTTTTCAATGCAGTTTCTTTCAGAAGATAAAGAGAAAAGTGGGCTGGGAAGAGGTGAGGGATTCTGCATTTACCATTTCTGCTGAACAAAATAGTTTATCTTCACAATCTGCAACTGAAAAATATTTCAGAAAGTCATTTTTAGAGAACCAGTGCATGCGCACACTTGTTAATAGTAGTTCGGTTTATATGGTTCCATTTTTCATTTTGATCCTGCAATATAAAAATGCTTCAGGAATGTTCCAGGAGAAAATCTAGCATTAAAAAATCTGGCATTCTTTTTTTTTTTTTTTTTAATGCCCAAATGCTTTTGCATCTGAAAATGTGTTTTCATATGCTCCCAAAACGTTGCACATGTGCAGAGGGCTTTGCATTTGCCAGCAAACTTTGTAGCCCATTGAAAATGGAGACTATAGGTCCCTCTGAGCTGTTCCTGGGGAAGAAAAGAGTCAATATCATATACAAATTTATTTTTCACTGCCACAGAATGATATACAAAGTCAGAATGCCACATTTCTCAACGTATATACGTACTTAGTAATCCTACGAAGAAAGGACTCTCCCTTATCATACAGAATATGAATGACTCTGCCATCTGTGGTTTTCTTCAAATGCCACCTCCTCACAAAAACAGGCCTGCTATTGCAAATGCCACCTGTCATCAACTAGTATATGTCAGGAATTTACTGTGCCCGAGTGTCAGAACGTAATATAGTCTTGGGATCTCTGTCTCTATGTGTGCAGTCCCAGCAGTGCAGTATCTGTGCTCCTGCTGAGTGACACAGCAGGCCCACTAGGAAGCACAGGCAAGTGCTGAATGTGTAAGTAAAGTAAAAAAAGAGATGTTATGAGGTCTTTCTTCCTTTTTGACTAAAATAAGGAAACACACAGGGAGAAAAAAGAATTAGCTAAACTGTTCTCTGTCAACTGTTGGACGTTTAAGTATCAGTGCAGTGAAGTAGACCTATTTCTTCACTCAGGTAAGCCAGGATGGAAAAGCCTTGCTGGATGTCCTGCAGCGTCCCTTGAGCCCTGGGAATTCTGAATCCCTCACTGCTACTGCAAACTACTCCAAAGCTGTTCACCAGGTATTGGATGTGGTACATGAAGTCCTGCATCACCAGCGGCGCCTAGAGAGCATCTGGCAACACAGAAAGGTCCGGCTACATCAAAGGCTGCAGCTCTGTGTTTTCCAGCAGGATGTTCAACAGGTAATATCATTACTAAAGGAGATTAAGAACGGCCCTTTGTTTGCAGCCATAAAGATTGTTTAGTGTCTTATCTAGCGGATATTGCCATAACCAAGATTTCACACGCAGCTTGCTCTGTGCTAGAAATATGCTAAAAACCTAATGCACCTTTCAGTACCTCTCAGTTTCATGTTGGAAATCATTAATCAGTCCGTTGATTATTGATCAGTCCGTTCCTCACAAGAATGTAACACTATTTTCAGTGGTTAATTTTTCACAAGTGACCAATTAGCTGTAGGTACTCCACTGTTCTTAAGAAAGTGTTGTTTAATAGAAAAAAGAATTTCAAGTGTAAAAATAAATTGAACTGTAATATATTTCACCTTCCCATGTGGAAACAATACAGATACAGACCTTTTATTGCTGGTGTTTAGATGATCTTTGCATTATTACTACTTACGGATTCCACATGCCTGTGCTATGAGTTTGCTGGCTCAAATGAACTGTATACCCCAGTGTGCAGAGCCCAGCTCACAGAAATACAGTTTATATGGTTCGGCCTCACCTCTGAGAATTTAGGCTTCAGGTCAATAACTTCTCTCCCAAAGGAATCCATTTGAATACCAGCACAACAGCGTAATTGACAGTAAGTATGAGTTGCCATGTTTGTGGCAGCCAAATATGCAAGTACAATCAACAGATGTTACAGGGCTCTACTCAGTCAGGATGGTGTGGTTTGTTTAAGGGCCCCATTACAGCCCGAAGCAGATGTTGGTACCAATATGGTACTTGCTTTAAATGAAGAGGCTGAATGCTGTAATCATATTTGTGTAGCATTCTAATGTCCCTGGGGTTCTTGATGTCATTGTTTTCCTCAAAGTGAAAAATGAGGTGGAGATGGAGCACAAAGTTGTCACATGCAAAACACACATGAACCAGCCAGGACAGGAGACAGGCAACTTCTATTCAACATGCAAATTTGTGGTCCTGTTAGTGACATAATTGATGTGCACCAGGACAGCAGCTGAGATATCCTTTGCTAATATGTATGACTATTTCTTTGGCAATCTTGAAAAGTTTGCCAGAATTTCCTCCTGCTTAGTTATTCCTATAAAACCATACAAATATTCATGCCATATATATAACACTAAAACTGGGATTGAATGTAACAGATGCTTAATTTAAGCAACTTCACTTTCATAGTGTGTCAGCAAACATACTGCATGGTAATGAAATTCATAAGCTATATGTTAAATAGAGTATGTACTTGGAATTCAGTTTAAATACTCTGCAAATTATATGAAATTAATACAATTTTGGGGTTAAAATCTCGAAAAGCAAGGGTTGTAAATTCTGATGAAGTTATACTTTTTTCAGTTATGGTATACAGTGTCAATAAGAATCCATATTATCTTAGGTATTCTTCATCCCCTAGGGTGATTTGCACTTTTGTCAAATCTTTCCAACCAGAAACTTTCTCTCTTACATCTTCTGAAATCAGTAGAAGTGTTTATGAAGTTCATTCGTGAGACCCATTCAGACTTTTACTTCCCACATATGCAAGGCAATGAGGCTGTGTCACTGGATTTCAAAAGGAACGGGTCTTTTCTACGTACTGTGACTTTTGGTGAGCAGGAAAGTAACACGCAGTAAGAGTCACTGGAGTACAATCGCTTTAGAGAGCATTACTTTGTGTGAGTTCTGTTGGCAGCAATCTTTCCAAATTTTTCTCTTAATGGGTACTTATTATCTTGGAAGCAACAATTTAATGACAGACATGTTTCTCTCCTAGCACACACTTACTGGAGACATCTCTTTGTCCTACTTAGAAAGTCGAGAGGAAGAGATGAATCATTCTGTTCACTAAACATCTGTACTATTCAAGATAAACGCTTTGTAGCTCATAAATGAAATTATCAGCTAAACAGAAATATGAAGTGTAGATTCCTCGAGGAGAAGGATATTTGAGTATGTTGATGGGAGGAGTGGTTTCTGAAAAATAATCACCTCCTATATATCTGTCATGCAATTGCTATTATGCTTATTTTGTTAAATGCCCATCAGTTGGCAAGTGAAGCTGTCTATCTGTATGTTGTCACTATTCATAAGTAACATTTATCTATAATAATTAGTTGCCTTGTCAAAATTTAATAACCTTTAACTGAGTTCTTCATGGTTCAAGTCTAAAAAGAAAAGATACAGGAGAAGAAATCCTGACAGGAGAGCTACAAGTTAATTAGACTTCACTGTCTTCTAGACAAGTAATGATGCAGTGTAGTTTCTCTAAAGAAGACGCTCCTCTTCCCTTTCCACCCAGCTCAAAATTGTGTTCTCACATATACAGTTCCTGTCAGAATGTCTCATGGCTCACTCTCTCCAGCTGTTGACCAGTGCAGTAAAATTCTGGTGAAAGGTGATCTCCATGTCAGAACTCGCACTCCCTCACTTGTTCATCTATACCTTTCTCTTCATGGCAGCTGTTCTGTATCAATCTTGTCTTAAAAGCAAACGTGATTAAGGACAGGTTTTGTTGTGCTGCATGTTCGTAATACAGACTCCAGGATTATTTTGCACCCTCTCAGTCTGCCATTAACAGCATTATTAGCTTTTGGTAAAGACGCATCTCCAAGAAGAGATTCTTATGAATCTCAAGAGATCAGTAATTCCTCACCTAACTACTGTAGTTAGTCTTGCCAAGAAGGATCAAGTATTTAGACATGCGATATGAAGTGTTCATAGAGATGTCTTGCAAATCTAGTTAGCTGGATGAGGGCTTTATGTAGGCCAAATGTGTGACTTTTGGACTGGATTTAAGGGTTAAACTGTGTTAAACAGGGTTGTCCATATCGTTCCTGGTGTGTTCTGCACATTTGCAACACATGCTCCATGCATTACCAGCAGGTCAGGGCTGTGTGCTCTGATAGTTTCACACTGTCAAGGAAAATCCTTTTGATTCTAGCTGGGTTTCTGTTTGAGCTGCACAAATCCTGCAAACATTGAAAATGATGGATTAAAAGAAATCAAAAAGTAATTTTTATTCTGAGATAGAAAGTCAGGCATCCTTACAGTCATGTCATAACTAAAATACAAGTTGTGCTGTAGGAAAAAAAAAGAAGTTTAAATGCTGTGGATTACCAGGTTACAATATTAATGTAAGAAATGTTATGCTATACAATATCACTAGTCACAATCACTACCTCACACCATCAGACATTTAACAAGATTATTTGCTATTGCATCTATGTATTAATACAATTACATCAATTTGCACATGTGAACCAAGGTAAATAATGATGTGCTAAGGACAGTGAGTTATGAATATATAGAGTTTTAAAGAAGGAAAGAAAATAAATGGCATGAAACTGCATTTTCAGCCTTCAGAGGAAATGAAGCACCATTCACACAAAGGGATAGCAGTTAAAACAATTTGTGAGCTGTTATGAGGCTCTATGCAGGCAGGAACTGACAAGGAACTCTTAACATCAAAAGTGTTTAGGATCATTATAAAAATGTTGGATTGCCGAGTGTGTGAAATACTTCATTGCTTCATTTTTTTTCTAAAAGTTCTCTATCGTTTCAAATAGGGAAGAGCTGCACTGTTTAATCCTTTTAGAACACAGCTGTGGGAGGAAGTGCTGAGATTCTGTCCTGCAAGGAAGGAAAAAAATCCCTTTAACATTCATACTGATATTCTGTAATTGCCGCAGATGCTTCAGCACAATTTTGGTAGCTTTTCCTTTTTGCCCTTTTGCTCTGGGTCTTCCCCTTCTGCAGACTGTTTACCAGCAGATTAACACCATTTCCATTTCTGTTGAGATTTCAAATTGTTCTCATGTTGTCTCCAATTTCCACGGCTTTCCACTGGTACACCCTGATTTGCCTTGTCTGCCTCTGCATGCATCTCTCCATTTTAATATGTTCCCTTTGCCCCCATCAACAGCAGCACTGTGAAACAGCAAGGGTAGCATAAGGGTTGTACTATAAGCAAATGTTATCAAGCAGCCTTAGAAATAGCTGAAGTAAGTTTGTAACATTGTTCTTCACTCCATTGCCACCCCGGTCTCCTTTGGTTTGTATGGGCAAGAATTTTGTCTGAATTCTGTCACTTCATAAACCCATTAAAGTGAAGCTGTAAAGCCTGAAGCACACCTATTAAAGTAGAAGGAAAATGGAGACTCATCAGATGCATTATTGAAATGGTCTGTGCAAGCCTGAACTTGGTATTTTAAAGCACTTTCATGGCAGAATAGTCAAACTGCTACTCTTATTCTCCAGGCTTCATTCCTGCTCATGGAAATTCTTAGTCTTTCCATCATTTCCATACATACACACCAACATTTAGCCTCACACAGGCAGCCTTTTTCTCCACAGATTCACGTGATTCTCTCAGGGTCACTGCTGGTGCCACTTCCTTCTTGTTTCACTTTGGTTGTGATGGTTGCCTGTAAAGGAAGAGCTGGAAAACAGGTGAATGTAGAGGTACTGTGTGTGCTAGTGAAGTTTCTTGGCTATTACAATGCATTGAGTTAGATGTGGTGGCCCTGCATGCCAATATGGAACAGGCCCATCATGTCAGATGAAAACCAGTGGTAAACAGCAAGATAACATTAACAAGCCCTTACTGGCAAGAGGGTAGGCACACACTGAGAAAGCTAGGACTGTTGCCATACCAGCTGTAGTGATGTCTCAAATCGTCTTGGTGATTGAAAAGGTCAAGCTAGACCAGTGTCAGATTCACCTGGATTTCTCTGCGTTCTCTTTCTCTGTGGATCTGCGTTCTGTTGGCATCATGCCCAGGTACATTAACGAACATTGCTTTGGTTTCCTTGTGTGGTTATCTGCCTCTGGTGATGGATAAAAAGGCCATGTGGCCATACGGATATCATTACATTTACCAGCTGACATTGTTGTGGGAGACTGCACAGTATTGCAGAGGAAAGGCTGTCTCTCTTCATAACCAAACACTTTAACTTGTAATGTGTCTGGCTTTTGCTGGCCAAGAAAACAGATCAGGGCATGATCCTGACATCATTTGTATGGAAGAGTGTCCTGCCAAAATCTGTCTGTCTCCGTACACTATCTGAGAATGCTGAACACTTCATGTGATGTATGTGATCTACATAGTCCATTTGCAGAAGAAAGCTAGGATATTTCAGGCAGTTCATGATTCATTTAACTCTCACACAAGATTTTGGAGGATTAGGTCTGTACATCCCCCCACACATGCATGCCTATACTCAGTTGTTTTGATCACTTCGAGGCAATGAAGATTTCTTCAGCATTCTGTAGTTTTCCAACTTGTTATAGTTTGTTTCAAAGACAGAAAAATCAGCCTATGTACTTCCTTTTATGCTTTGGTTACAGTAATACTTTCACTGGGTCTTGTAAGACAAGAGGTTTATTTGTAAACAATTGTTAAGAAAAAAAAAAAGAACATTATAATCAAGTCAAGATTGTATTTACTAGCATACAACTTCAGCCACAGCACCCTGCAAAAATACATCACATGCTCTGTGTGGCAACTGAGCAGATTTAGCCTGCTACCACTGACAAGTCATTAATTAAAAAATTACAATTCAAAGCATCCTAGAGAATTTTCACAGCCCCTTTGGTAAATTTAGCAAGTAATGAATACACGTAACATTTGTCACTTATACGTTTACCTCTTCAAAGTATTGATGCTGTGGTTTCTCTGAGCTTAGAAGGTATATGGGACCTTAACAGCCACGAGGTTGAAGTATTACTTGGTAGTGAGCAGAGAGGTTCTAACTATGGTTGTATTGTCCCCAAAAATTAATGAAAAGGGAACTCAGGAGTCAATACTGGTAAAACTACTTGGCAATCTTCTCCCAATGGGATGTAACAGGAGAGAAAACAACATTTTGTTATCCCTGACTGACTGATAAATAGCTGTTTTCACTAACCCTATCCTTCCAGCAATTGTTGAAGCCAGAATGTCCACACCTGGTTTATTATCTGATATAAATGTCTCACCACACAATTCTGATAGATCACCATGCAACTTTTACCTACATAGCTCTAAAGGACTAACTTCATAAGATGTGCACATGTTTCCAAACCCACTCTATGTCTCTAACAGCCTCTTACTTAGTACTTGTTTGCTTTATTATTTATGCAGTAAAGGATGGTATGTTTGTAGTAACAGGATATTTTGCTTGTTTCCATCCACTCTTCCTCACAGACCATGCAATAAAACATCTTGGCAGCTGCTTCTTTAGAGCAATTTTCATTCCGTTCCTTTTGTTCCTGCCAAAGCAACTGGCACATTTTCAGGCGATGTGAGTGCAAGTCTAGGCAATGAGGAGATCTGTGGCCCCACTCGTCTTCTGAAGAGGACTAACAAGTAACCAACACTGACAGTGATTTGAGAGTCAAGCAGTGGTGTATTTGTGCTGATTAGTATCCTACAGATATTATGAAATGAATTAATAATGACATGGCCATTTAAATAACACAAGGGTTGCTGAGTGACTCAGTTGCTTATTTTGAACTATTAAAAAAGGACTGTCATTCCTTAATTTGAACCCACAGTAGCACGGGATTATGCAGGAGTTATGGATGATTTCTACTGGCTATATGTGTATCTCTTGTCTCTGGTGGCAGCAGAGGGAGGGGTAGAATAAGAGCACCCTGCACAGCTATACAATCCCTGTTACTCAATGACCAGACACTGTTGGATTTGCCTCACCAGGCAGCCATGCTAGGAAGGAGAATATTGCCCACATATTTCTTCACTTTCTGGTGATTTCATACAGATGTTTCTCTAGTTGCTTTAGCTTGCAAAGCCATGGAGCATTTATGGACACTGTGCTCAAGGCTGTCCAACCCAAACAGGACAGGGTTCTTGGAAAATGAACACAGCTGAAAGAAATAACATGCATTTTTCCTCTTTACCAGTGACTCTGGCATAGAAACCTGCCCTTTGAAGGGCCACAGTACAGCTTCCCAAGTGAGGAGTGCAATTGTGGTTTTGTTGGAGACAAAAAGGAGATTGTGGCACTTTGATGTTTGAGCATGTTGAGACAATCGCTGTTGGTATAGACCTGGGCTCTGTGTTTCTGTCCAGGCAGTCCCGTTTGCACCCTATAACCAGTGATCGGTGTATGGTATAAGAACACCTCAGAGGTGTCTCAGGCTATCAGCCTAAGAAGCTAATTGCTTTAAATACTTCCAACTCATGTGAGAGGGAGAGGGAGCTCTGTTACAAACTTCAAGCAGTACTCTTTAAATATTGATCAGTATTATCTTGTATTTTTTGTGCCAAAACTCTTCACAAAGAACTGTAGGTTTAAATTATTACAGTTTCATTTAATGATATTTATTCTGTAAGTTCCTTAAGGGTTGCTGATTAACAATACTCTATCCTCATCATAATTTGATTTAAAGTGTAACTTGAAATTATCTGGAAACAGCCTTTGTGTCTTACTTCCTCTATATAGTTATTAAGCCAAGCGGACAATTGTTCTTTGTGCTTTTAAAGAGTCACTGATTAAAAAATAATAATGATCACTTTTTAATTTACATGCAGAAGAGTAACGCTAGGGATATCAAACTTCAGGGGCCAGCTTTGGTTACCAACTGAAGTTTACTTAGGATTGATGTATGAGCAGTGCGAGAACACTTTGATGAGATCCACAGCTGTCTTGGGAAATAGGATCTGAAGAAATCTGAACCAGCCAGCTTGATCTCTGAACCTATTGAAGTGAGAAGAGGCACTGAAAAAAAAAAAAAAAAATCCTTTGTGCCCCAGAAGTGTTTTTCTTGTTCAGAGCACTGTCTGTCCTTCAAGACCTAGTCCTTTCAGATGGTCTGGTTTGCTGTTTCCTGAACTGCAAATGTTTAGATTCTCACTGAGAGCTTAGGAACCACTAAGAAGGCCTTCTGAAAACCCTCTGAAATCCTACTGACTCATTGAGGTTTTGGATCTGCCTCACAGTGGATGAAGAGGATGTAATTTGTAGTACAAAGCAACGGAGAAGGTGATATAAAGAGACAGTTAGTTCTCTGTAGGTAGATGCAACTATCTGTGGTCTGGATTTATCCTTCCTGTCTTTAGGAGTGTAACTGAATCATCCAAGTCAGGAGCCTAATGCATAGTCTCCTTTTATAGTCAATGGAGAAACACTGGCGTCTTCAGAGAATGACTCAGTCTAAGACCTGAATTGTACCCTGGATAAATTTCTCTCTCTTACTGTTGACTGTTGGGGTAATAATGATAAGGTAGGCTCTTCAGACAAGACTTTCCATTTATTACCTAATGTTGGGTTAGATGTATAAGGATTCAAAAGCCCATCCTACGTGTCGAGGAGCACCTCTACCCATCATGCCAGGCCACTCAGTGCCTTTCTGATCCAGGATTTGCTTTGCAGCAAACTGCAAGGAAGTCAGTCCTCGGCAAACTGCTAAAATTTGCTGATAAACTTAAGCAGAATCATTCTCCTTATGTATCACATCCTCATTGTCTATTTCTATCCCAGGATTGTTTGCGTGTCAGCATCCCTGAAAATATGATGTGTAGTTTATTGTTTCTGAAAGGCGTCATTGGCTCTCATTTTCATGGCAAAGGAGGAGAAAGAATCAGGCTCATCTGTTACTGATTAGGCCTATAAAAATAGTAGGGCTGCAGCGATGAAGGAAGAGAAATAAAGTAGAGTTTTCTCCAGAAAGATGTATATTTTTGAAAGCAATTTCTAGAATGAGTAACCATCACAAAGGACATGGAAAAAAACAAGATCTTTGAATAATGCAGGCTGGAATGCCAGAAGACTTTCTCCCCTGTAACTTTAAGAAGCAACAATAGCAGTAGTACTTCTTGCTTGTTGTGGTTTCTTTCATCTCAGGATTATGCGTTTTCTAAGAGGTTGATGTTAAGCGACTTGCCAAAGGTCACTGAAAGCTTCATGACTAGAACTCCTCATGTCAGGATGTCTGATTCACAAATACCTGCTCTAAACCCTCAAAATCATTGCTACTCCTGTTTTACCCCTTATGAAAAGGTCTTCTAGGATTTAGTGGGACTATCTAAAAATGAAACAAGGATCTGTTGTGCTAAGAAATAAATATGCTATTTTAAGCATTGGTTTAGGAGTCCAAAATAGTAATTCTTTTCTACTCCGTTTGTTTTCCTTGATCTTTCCTTCCAATTATCTCCTCACATGGCCTTCCAGCTTTTCCATGATCCTGCCTGTCACTCAGAGTGATCAATCCTTTTTCATATTGCTTTTGAGTGATGGCCAACAAAAGGTATTTTCATTGAAGTGAGAAAAAAACAGACCACAAAGAGGATAATGATAGCTAGTTCCTAAAGTATAACTGTAGCAATTTCACTGTGTTTTCCTCCATGGAGCAGCTGCTCAGCCAGCTGGTTACTTTCCCCCTCTGGTAATGAATTGCATTCACGATTTGAGATTATTATGTCTTTCTGGGTAGCAAGGCCCAGTTTAGGTTGAGATGATCTGTCACCATGACCTGTTTCTGCTAGCTGCACTAGCTAGCTCGTGCTCCTCCTTCTAGCAGATCTACCTTACTCCATGCCACAAACTATTTTTACTAACTCTGCTCCATATGGTTGTGCTTTGCAGCAGCTCTTTGAACTGTTAATATCTCCTGTTGGCTGTGCCTTGTTTTGGTAGCTGCCCTACCTAACCAACTTGACTGAAGATTTCTGTTATTTCTGTCCTTGGAAGAGAGGTTGTGCAGTATTTATGACTAAACACAGTATTTTAGCTCACAGGAGACATTTAAGGACCTTCTTTTGTTTCATATTCCTCATAGGGAACACTTACACAAAGCTTCTAGCTTGTTTTTTAAAGTTGTAATCTTTGGATTGTAGTTCTGGAAGCTATTGCCTAGGCTGGGGTTGACCCTTCAGGCACATCTAGACAGAGATGGTTGGCTCAAACTCTTGTATACTATTACAGCTATAAACTTTCTTTTATGTTACGCTATGGTTCCCTTTTAACAAAAATGTCTTTCAAATGTGAAAACATGAAAACCAAACATATTTCAGGCCTCTCTATTGGTCCTTTACCTTTCTCCTCCCTCTGTTTTGATAGTTCTTTACTTGTTTCTTTCCTGCCTTTTGGAATTTTTTGGATGGGATGTGTGTTGTGGGATGGAGAAAATTACTTTTGTTTTTGGCTTCAGCAACATACAAAACATTCTGACCTTGAGACAGGTCCCTTCCCAAATAAGGAGGAAAAGTTGGGGGCGGAGGGGAACCACAAAATGAAACTTTTTTCTTTTTTTTCCCTCTCCCTCCAGCAGAAAGTAACTTTAAACAATCAAAATATATTTTGGGGTATTGTTTCTGCTTGCTTACCTCAGGTTTTCAAATTGCATGGAGTATCAGGAAAGCAGAA
The DNA here is from genome assembly GCF_034619465.1 of Leptosomus discolor. Classification (NCBI taxonomy): domain Eukaryota; kingdom Metazoa; phylum Chordata; class Aves; order Leptosomiformes; family Leptosomidae; genus Leptosomus; species Leptosomus discolor. The sequence goes on along the minus strand of NC_141395.1, from coordinate 11,764,238 downwards.
GAGCAGGAAGTTGTGGATCAGGGGATGCCATATTCTGGGAGCAACCAAGCTAGGAGAAAAACATAAGAAAGCAAGCAGTTTTTCACAGGAAATTCAGTTTGGGGGAAACTGAACTTTTCATTAAAAAGATGCTCTTGGGGGAAGTCTCCAACCTCTTCCTCCCTTCATTCTGCCCATGACTCTCAGTCCTGGAGTCTTTTAGGTGCCTCCTCTTTCTCAAATAGCTCAAAGTTGTTCCTTTCTGAACGGGCTTTTCCTAAGTCTGGTCCTGCTTGCACATATATGCTTGTTTATTATTGCATTACCAGTCTGCCAGGGGACTCAAGGCTCAGCATCCCTTTGCCTCACCGCAAACAGCTTCTCATTGCCATTATCCATGGCCTCCTTTGGTAAATCTGTAAGGTCATTGGCTTTTCACCCTTCAAAACCCTCACAGAATCCATTTCTGCTGTGACACATAGGAGAAATCAGCCATACAGTTATGGGTAGATCACAGAGTGATGCAAATGTCCTGGGCTTTTTATTTCAGTTCTGCTGTGTCTTGCATACTGAGTGCCTAGCTCAGCATGGGGCCTGTATGCTACACGCAAAGCTTCTCACACACCACAGTAACTTAGCCCTTTACCCGCTTATTTGCAGTACTGAGCTGTGACTTTTCTGCCCTGGCACACCATGTGCACAACTAGTTTGCCTGAGCAGCGATTGACAGACAGGGAGTACAAGCAGAAGAGATGCTGCAGTGGCCCTACAGCGGGAGAAACACTGTGATGTGGATCTGAATCCCCGGGCAGGACCCGGTGACAGAGGAGCCCTGCCAGGAGGTCAAACGCAGCCTTGTGCTGCATTCCTTTCTCCCTGCGCACAGACTGACACACGAGTATCTTAAACTGGGAGATAAAATGGTTCAGACATCAGGCTAATTGTTGAAAAGACAAAGAAGAGGACCTGGGGTAAATAATCACTCTTGGCGTTCAGGGCACTTCTTTCATTGTTGTTCTCCTAGTTCTTCCCCACATGGTTTGCACTTTCATATTTTGCCTCTGGTCTGAAATCAGGTCAGAGCCCCATGGGGGAAAGGTTATGTGTTTCTAGATGTTGGCATGATGCTCAGGCCCAAAGGACTCTGACCCTGGCAGGGATGTTTAAGTCTACTGCAGCGCTGTGCCATGCTGGTGAGTTTTCTGTTACTGGGATGAGACTATGTGCCAAGACCCATTTGTCCCAGTTGGGATTTGTTCTCTTACTAAATCTGCCTTTGCTGTGTGCTGTGATTGTAAGCCTTGTTAAACCAAGATTATTAAATCATCTGCTCCCAACAGTAACCTAAAGCAGTGCTTTATTTAATATCCTGGTCAATCAGGAGTTTTCTCTGTGGTGAAGCAGGCAATGCAAGAACAGTGGGGAGTGCCTATGTGGTGCCTGGAGCACAGTGCTTGCATTAAAGACTGCTCTGTTGTAAAGCTCATCCGTGCTTTATCAGTCCTTTTGAAATGTTAATTGCCATTAAACATCTTGTTTAAACTAGTAACAGTTTAGGTAGGTTGATGCTATCAAAATGTAGACAGTGCTGGCTAAATTAGGAGAGCAGTCTCAGGTTAGTTCAGCAGTAGCAGTTCCAGACAGTGATCCAGAGCAGTGAAATTAGGAGCCAGCTATGTAGGTTTCTCTTTTCCTAAGTAGACAAGGAGTGTATTTCCCGAGGTAGATGCCTACCTGACTTACCATTATACTATTATACTTCTGCCTACACTAACACAGTTATGTTCTGGTTACAGTTGGAGCCGAAAACCACGCAGTATTCAGGGTTTATTTTGTTAGTTTTTTTCCTGAGTGTTTAGCGGCTACCACTGAATGTTTAATGGAGGCAGTAGTGATATCATTATCTTGGTCTGATGTTTATCTACCAGCGGTTTCTTTCTTTGTTTTTCAGACAGTGAAACTCAGGCACTGAAATGGGCCATAAAGCAGATCAGGATTGGAACTGTGAAGGACAGTCCTTTTTTCCCCCCCTAACCTTTATCTACTCTCTATTAGTTTTATCATGTTTCCTCTCTTGAAGCCCGTGGGCACATCTGTCACTGGCAGAGTTAAAACCAATTGCTCTATTTACATACTTGAGGATAACGTACTTTTCTAAAGAGTTCATGTAGCTTCTTTTTTCCCTCCTATGTCCTTGCTGTATTTTTTAGGCACCTTTTACATTTTGGAGAGTCCCACTGAGAAAAAAAAGTGAAGCAAACGTGTGCAAGGAAGATACTTCACAAGCCACAAAGGACCACACTTTCAAATGCACAAATTTCTCTATAGGATCAGAATTCTTCTCCTTACACATATGAAAATCAGCACTGTGATGCTGTGTACACAAACATGGAAATTAGCTGGGATGATAGCTGTCATTAGCAGCAACTACTGGAGGTTAAAACAACAACTTAGAGGTCAACACCTTAGAAGTCTAAATCAGACCTTCCAATCAGAAATCTAAATCAGCTGGGTCCTGCAGGTGACTTTACTGACCATCAGGTCTGTGAATCACAGAATCACAGAATGGCAGGGGTTGGAAGGGACCTCTGGAGATTATCTAGTCTAACCCCCCTGCTAAAGAAGGTTCGCCTAGAGCAGGTTACACAGGATTGTCTAGGCAGGTTTTGAATATCTCCAAGAGAAGGAGACTCCACAACCTCCCTGGGCAGCCTGTTCCAGTGCTCTGCCACCCTCAAATTTTTTCCTCATGTTGAGGCAGAACTTCCTGTGCTCCAGTTTGTGCCCATTGCCCCTTGTCCTGTCACTGGGCACCACTGAAAAGAGCCTGGCCCCATCCTCTTGACACCCACCCTGTAGGTATTTATAAGTGTTGATAAGGTCCCCTCTCAGTCTTCTCCAGGCTAAAGAGCCCCAGGTCTCTCAGCCTTTCCTTGTAAAAGAGATACTCCAGTCCCCTCATCATCTTTGTAGCCCTGATAGTTCCCTGTCTCTCTTCAACTGGGAGGCCCAGAACTGAACACACAGTACTCCCAATGTGGCCTCACCAGGACAGAGTAGAGTGGGAGGAGAACCTCCCTTGACCTGCTGGCCACACATCCTGCACCCCAGGATGCCATTGGCTGCTTTGGCCACAAGGGCACATTGCTGGCTCGTAGTTAACTTCTTGTCTACCACAACTGCCAGGTCCTTCTCCGCAGAGCTGCTCTCCAGCAGGTCAGCCCCTAACCTGTGCCAGTGCAAGGTTATTCCTCCCCAAATGCAGGACCCTACACTTGCCCTTATTGAACCTCATTATATTCCTCTCCACCCAGCTCTCCAGCCTGTCCATGTCTCTGAATGGCAGCGCAGCCTTATGGTGTATCAGCCACTCCTCCCAGTTTTGTGTCATCAGCAAAACAGCTGAGGGTGCACTCTGTCCCTTCATCCAGATCATTGATGAATATATTGAACAAGACCAGACCCAGTACTGACCCCTGGGGAACACCGCTAGCTGCAGGCCTCCAGCTGGACTCTGCACCCCTGAGCACAACTCTCTGAGCTCTGTCCTTCAGCCAGTTCTCAATCCACCTCACTGTCCACTCATCTATCCCACACTTCCTAACCTTACCTATGAGGATGCTGTGGGAGACAGTGTCAGAAGCCTTGCTAAAGTCAAGGTAGACGACATCCACTGCTCTCCCCTCATCTACCCAGCCAGTCATGCCATCACAGAAGGCTGTCAGATTGGTCAAGCATGATTTACCCTTGGTGAGTCCATGTTGACTACCCCTAATAACCTTCTTTCCCTCCACATGCTTAGACATGACGTCCAGAATGAGCTGTTACATCACCTTGCTAGGGACAGAGGTGAGGCTGACTGACCTGTAGTTTCCTGGGTCCTCCTTCTTGCCCTTTTTGAAGACTGGAGTGACACTGGCTTTCCTCCAGTCCTCAGGCACCTCTCCTGTCCTCCATGACCTTTCAAAGATGATGGAGAGCAGCTAGGCAATAACATCCGCCAGCTCCCTCAGCATTCGTGGGTGCATTGCATCAGGGCCCATGGATTTGTGCGTGTCCAGTTTGCCACAGTGGTCTCTTAACCCAGTCCTCCTTGACCAAGGGAAAGTCTTCCTCTCTCCAGACTTCCTCTCTCCAGACTTCCTCTCTTACCTCCATGGTCTGGAGTTCCTGAGGGCCAGCCTCAGCATTAAAGGCTGAGGCAAATCAAGCATTTGGTAACTTCTCCTTCTCTGTATCCTCCATCACTAGGGTACTCACTTCATTCAGCAGTGGGTCCACATGTTCCCTAGTCTTTCTTTTGTTACTGATGTACTTGAAGAAGCCTTTCTTGTTATCCTTGATATCCTTTGCCAGCTTTAATGTGGGCCTTAGCCTTCCTTGTTGCATCCCTGCATACTCTGACAGCCTTCCTATATTTCTCCCAAGTGGCCCAGTCCCTTTTCCCACATTCTGTAAAATCCTTTCTTCCCGTTGAGCTTTTCCAGAAGCTTCTTGCTTATCCATGCTGGTCTCCTGCCTCCTTTTCTTGATTTCTTACTCATAAGGATGTACTGATCTTGAGTTTGGAGGAAGTGGTGCTTGAATATTAACCAACTCTCTTGGGCCCCCGTGTCTTCTAAAAATGCTGGTTTTCTGTTGGTCTCATGCCAAAGAAGCAAAACAGAGTTTCTAGAGGTAGAAGAAAACACAGGAGGCTAAATAATTATTTGAGGAATTAAAAAAAACCCTAGTACACATGGTCACAGCATGGTCAACTTAGCATACAAGAGGTTTCTAGAAATTAGGATATTGTTTCACCTGTTGGTGCCTAAGAGCTATAGAGATCCTCTACTTCAGTGCACATGAGGAAGAAGCTGGGACAGACATTGAGCATGCTCAGGTATTTCTCTTCCTGGAAGCTCCAGAGCATAAGCTAAAGTGGTGGAAACAACCATAGAGGAAAATGAAAGGGAGGATGGTTTGAGAAGAAAATCCAGAGCTTTTCAGGTTGCCTTTGCTTCAGTGACTGCTCTACCTGGGACAATGTTCTTCCCATCCTCTTGAGCTGTGGGAGACCTGGGATAGTCTTTCAGAAAGCTCTGATTATGTACAAGCGATCAGCCCAGGTGGGGGAGCCGGACCTAAGACTAGAACTGGCCCCCAGCCCTGACTGACCTGTCAGTTGTGCCCTGTAAAACTGATCTGAAAGGACAAACGTAAGACAAGAAATAGAGACCTGAGGAAAAAGCATTAGCCTCAGAAGGAGCAAAATCACTGTTCTAACTAGTGCTACAGACAGCATCAACCAAAATTTTCTGTATGCCCTAGGTAAGAAAATATTTCTGTATTTCTGAATATTACCATTGGTAAGAAAGTGACAGATCTGATTAGTTGTATTGCTAATTCATCACCCTACAGCTAAGTGCCAGGTATGATTCCTGAGTGTTGGCAAAAAGACTCACAAACAGCAACACCAGCAGCATAACTGCAAAAGAAACAAACTACCTGCCAGCCCTGAGAAGCCTCATGCAGAGCACAGCAGCATCTTTCTGGGCTGATGCAGAGCATATTTTCTGTGTCTTGTACAGAAGGAACATGCACAAATGTGGTTATTTATAGATTCTCCACCTACACACAGCTTTGAAACTTGCTCTAAAAGAAGTTCAGTACTTAAGGAATACAACAGGGTTTTTAACCTGAAGGTTTTTTTCTCTTTTTTTTTTTTGTTTTTGTTTTTTTTATTTCCTTGAAAAAAAAATATTCTGGGAACGTTAACAACAACCCAGGCATTAAGGAAGAAACATTAGTTCTTCATTTGTCTGTCTATTGTTCCCTTACTTGGAATGTTTTGAGAGAGGTAGTTGCCAAATTTTATCAAGTAAAATATTTAATCAAGAAAATGAAAGATAAGTGGGATACGTTTGATGAATGGGAACTTTACCAAAGGAAAGCAATGTTAAGTTGAAAGAAGTTCTTTCTCAGGGTAAGAGAGGCATGCAATTCCTGCTCCCTTCTGGGGAGTTTGTATCCTAGATGACAGCATTTAGTGAAGGAGCAGGTTGGGGCTGTGTGACCTCAGCCAATGCCCGGAGGAAAGGGGCGAGTACTGCTCTCAAAATGCCCAGCCTACGCCCAGCCAACTCTGCCAGAGCCCTGAATTGAACGTGCTGTTCCCAAGAGAGAGACGTGACTGCATCTCACTAGTTACTAGGGCTGGGATCAGCTCTTTTCTTTGTGTGGAGTGAGGGTGGATGGGGCCAGAACACAACATATTCTTACTCTTCTCCAAATGCATATCCATTTGAAACTGTAACATGTTTATAGATGTGAAGAACTGTACAAGTAGGTAATAGTTATCTGCAGAAAGCATACACGAAGTTATTTTTGCCATATATGCCCGTGAAAAGGTAAGGAGTTAAGTTGGAGCAGCTGTGTGGGAGACCGTGCACACCTCATCATCTCATAAAGCGAGCAGCCATGTTGCCCGTGGGAGGGTGGCATATCTGGGAGCAGACAGGAGTATCCGTGACAGTTGTACAGGTCTGTAGGTCTACAGTGATGTGAAAGCTCTTGGAGGGGGCTGGGGAATGGAAGAGCAATGCTACTCCAAGTTAAGGCTTGAATCAGCAAGTCACCATGAACTTCTGAAACTCTGCTAGAAAAGTTGAGGATAGTCTTATTGGTGTTCAGACCATTGCCATGGGAGATATTTAGGATGTGTTCACTTAGTCATATTGTTAAGTCTGGAGGCCTTTCCTAACTGTTTTTGCATACTTCTGCAATAGAAGCTGCTAAGAAGCAGGTAGCCAGGGGGAGCTGTTATCCTGTGGTGATTTCCACTGCAGAAGCTGTTGATGAACAAGGATCCTGCTGCAGGGACTGTCTTGTCTGGACAAACTCCTACAGTCCTATTTCCAGATGGGCTTGTAGGATATCTGTGGGTGCTAGAGAGAGGAGTCTAAAGAAGATTATGTGCATGTATTTTTGCATATTGAGGAGTTTTCTGACACTCCTCTAAATTGGTGGACCCACATGGCTCAGTAGTTGTATAATTTACTCAAATGTGTTCACTAGTGTCAGCCGTGCTTTGCAAGGCTGTCCCCACTGCAAAGAACAGAACATCAGAACATGAATGTTCTGTTTTTGGCAAACTAGTGGTTTTTTAGCTGCAGAGGTTAGATCCCTGTTGTTAAAATGAGAAATTGTGCAGAGGTGAAACTATCACATAATGTCCGGGAAGCTCATAAAAACACCTACAATCTGATTTCATGGGAACTTCTTTTTTTTTGGTTGAATGTAGACAAGGGAATAAAGGAAGTTTTTAAAATGTTGTAATTGGCTCTGCATTTAATTCCCCTCGTTAATTTAGTTGCACTATGCAGCAAAATACTGATAGGTCTGTAAGGTTGCTTTTCCCTCCAAGGGTAAATGAGACTGCATGTTTTTTCTTTTGAAAAGACCTCTTTAATTATGTGGTGGTATTTGGAATAACTACAATTAGAGAGGAAAAGCAGGGAGTGATTAAAAAATCATACTTAATAGCAGCTGCATTAGTTCTCTGGCTTTTGAAAGAGACCCAGGCACAGTTGAGTATATACATACCACATGGAGGAGTTGTGGTGAAAAGGAAAGGCAAAATGGAGGTGACAAAATTTTGACTGACTTCAGGGAAGGTTGTTTATTGTAGCATTTTGAGAGAGATCTTTCTTGAGAAAGGATTGAAGAAGTATCAAAATTCATCTTTCTTGCCCAGTCCTCAGACTGTGTTAATGGGTGTAGCTCTGTCCACTCAGTTCCACCTCTTCTTTAAAAAATAAAACCCGACAAAACCCTGAAACCTCAGATTGCTTGGCCTAATTTGCTTAGGTCTCAAGCCAGTTTGAAAGAAGTGACTCTTATGACTGACCGTCTCAGCTGAATTAAATACAGAAGAACTTGGTTGGCTGGCTATGTTACTTTCTAAAGATGAATTCGTCATCGCCACACAGACAGGTCAAGCATGGTATTTCAGGATTTATAGCTATATGCTTAGCAATTAGGCATTTATACCACAGTGAATTTGGAGCAGCTTACACCTTGTTTTAAAGCCCTGCCTTTCAATGGATTGCCTGCACACTTTTGTACAGCTGCCATGGTGTTGTTTACTATTTATGGTATTTCAGTATGTTGCTGTATTGGAAAAGGTTCCTAGAATCCTCGGCCAAATTTGGAGCCACATATTGCTAAAGGCCACAAAAACTTAAAGTAAAAGGCAGCTTTCACTCCAAGCGCTTTCTTTGTCAGCCTTGCTTGTTTTGACTGTAAGTGTGGTTAATGTCATTTTAGAAATGAGAATGGAGGCAGGGAAGTTGAGTCATTTGCTGAACTGCAGTGCTGGGCATTGAACCAAATCCCTCAAATTCCAGTCTACTTTTGATATGAAATCCTTGTTGCTTTTTTGCTTATCTCTTAAAACTCTTGCATAATTTGACGTGCTTCACCAGAGAGAGTGAACAGAGTAAGGCACTGTTCCCTTCCACTGCTACTGAATTGCATTAGCAGAGCTGTATCTGTACATGAGGAGTGCACTTATCTGCATTAATCTATGGAGCTTGTAACATGCTGTCATATGAACTGCATTTGTTCAGAAGTTGCTAACTGGGAAATAGAACATGGTGTTCAGGCACGTGTCCGAAGGCTCAGATTCTGCTGGACATGTAACTAGTCGCTGCCTATTAACTTTGCAAACATGGGGTCTTTGATCGACGTTTACTGAAGTCAGTTGAAAATTTGCTGTGGATTTTGGTGGGAACAAGATCTGAGTTTTAAAGTCAGATACAGATGTCTCCGAAATCAAAGATGGTGTTTCTGATTGAAACATGAGGTGCGATTCCCTTCTTCAAAAAATCAATTTTTAAAATACTTTACTGTGACACCAACTCAAAATTATAATGAAGAAAGAAGTGAAAAAGGGAGCTTAGTTTTTATTAGGAGGTAAAAACCACAAATGAGAAGGGCTGAGTTTTGTTTGGGGTTCTATTATAAACCATTAATAATACCAGGAAAAGCCAGAGGATAAGTTCCTTTGTATTTTGGTATATTTTCTCAGCTAGACCTTTACTTGACATTACCCTGCTGTGACAAGGTCAGGGATAGGAGGGAAGAGAAATCTATTTTCAGCAACGATTTGCAATACAACAAAGAAACTATATTTTAATTTAAATCAGACTTGGTGTATATTTTATTCATTAAAGTGGATTAGGATTTATTAAGTCTGCTTGAGTTGTTTTGGGTTTGGGGGGATTTTTTTGTTTTTCTTCTGATTCTTGGTGTTTGTTCTGTCTTCCCTGGTGCTGTTGCTGACACCAAATTCTTCTGGAGGCCCTGGTAGCAGGCCAGGGGTTTGGCTGCCCATGCCAACCTGCACAGAACAACATTATCCAGGAGCAGATGTAATTCCAATGGATAGAAGCTGACAGTCCCACACTGGATACTGCCTCCACTCAGAGGCCTCCCTGGCAAATGTGCACTCTTTATCACTTAGAGGCCCTTTCCTTTTACCTCCCAAGAAGAGAGTATTTTGTGGGTACCCTGAGAGCATGCCTGCTTTGAGTTGTGTTGCTCATAAATGCATATATGATGTGTAGCTTTTAGTTCTTCTGTTGTAAGAAAATTGATTATCTTCTGCCAAGAGAGTCTCTGTCTTGTATTTGCAAATTCTAGTTCAGATAGTAAATGTTATTAACTAGGCTTGTGCAATGTTGAAGGGCTTTGACAGAAAAGATCGGATTTTGTTGCTGTGCAGTATAACTAAACATTTACAATAAGCTTTGGATGTAAAGTACCTATGAAAGCATGATCTGAAACATGAACCTTTTAACTATACTTCCTGGTTACAAAAAGCGTGGTTGGCAAAGGCAGAGTTTCTGGACTAGGGTTTTCAGACATGCAAGGCCTTGGAGTTACTGAGCATTCATAATGGCAGCTACAGAAAGGTAAAGATCAGGTGTGATTCTTACAAGTGGAAATGGTGATGCGACTATAAACCCACAAGTTTTGAAATGCCGTATGAATTCCTGGTATCACACCAGAACTCTAGTTAGCCCATAGAATCTCAAGAGCGAGCAATAAAGTGCACATAGTGGCAACTTGATACTGTTTGGCTTCCTTTCACTGGCATCAGCCTAGCAGATTTTGGAGGCTCTATCCATGTGTTTAAAGTTAGGCAATGCTTATGCACCTATTTGAAATGGGGCCTCATTTAAAGCTGAATAAATTGGGTGTACTTCACTGGAATTGCGCTGGAATTTATTACAGCTCTGCTAGAGGTATCAAAGAGTTAATCTAACCGCTTTCAGTTAACCCAGGTTTGTACTGTTTTGAGATCAAGATCTGATTCTTAACTGCTTGAAGTGTAAAATGCTATAATTTATTTTCAGTTTTCAGAGAAACCTAGTTTTAAGAGTCACTATGGCAACAACAGTGGGTTTTAGAGTAACAAAGATTAATGATTCCCTGGGCCAAGGCACTTCAATGGGTCATCTCACTCAGGAGCAATGAAACTGTTCAACACAGGCCTGGGTCAAATGCAGAAGTCGAGGTGCCCTGTCACTGCTAGTACAACATGCTGCATCTTATTAATGCTGGTTTAATCACCACCTCACACTTCTCATCTTCCTGTAGGACAAGGGCAGGGTTCAGTGGCTGGTATATTTGAGCAAGCCTCTGTGTTCAGGCTGCCCAGGGAAGTGGTGGAGTCACCATCCCTGGGGGTATTGAAAAGACATGTAGATGTGGTGCTTATGGACATGGTTTAGTGGTAGACATGGCAGTGTTAGGTTAATGGTTGGACTCAATGCTTTTAAAGGTCCTTTCCAACCTAAATCATTCTATGATTCTTGTCCAAGTCGTTCTCATTTCATCTCCATTTGTTAATGCTAAAAGAAATACAATTTAAAAGATGTGACAATGCAGAAGTCTTTCGACTAACTTCAACAACAGATATAGTTCCTTAAAGTGATGGATTTACTGCTCCTTTCACATTTTGTATTCACGTAAAATGAGAGCAGAACATGGGAACTTGCTAAGAAAGAGTTGGTTCTCAAGGAGATTCTAATTTATCAGATAAAGTTATGAGGTGCTTCTTAGTTTTCTCATTTACTGATTAGGAAAGATACCTACAGAAAGAGGCTTCATTTTCAAAGAGCTACGTTGAAAAGTCAGCCCTTTAAAAATAGTGCCCATTGCTTTTTTTTTTTTTTAATTTGAAAATCAAGTTAACTTTTGATGCTATTAAAAGGATTGACCTTAACTGCACTAATGCAATCATCTGCCATGTTCACGTCATACAAATTAGCCTAGAGGAAGAGCAATTATCATCCCAGAACTTCACTTAATTATTGCCTGATTGCTTCTTCAACCTTTTTCCTTTAAAACCATTCTTCCATTTCTTCCTTCCCGTGTTTTCCTACCTTGTCCCATACAAACTATCACCATTCCCTACAAATAGACTCTCAAATACGTTTTTCCCTGACCTCATGTGGGCAGTATTTATTTTCCTAGTTTAGGTGTGCCATGAGTCTTAGACTTCCCATAGGCAAGAGTTCAATCATCAGCAAAGAGGAGTGTGGAGAGGCCTCTGGAAGCGTTTGTCTTCTAAGCACCTTCTTCCTGATGCTGCGCTTAGGTGAAACCTTGTCTGAATTGCTGCTATTATTGTTTTTGCAGTTACACAGATCATTCAAAAGGGAACTTTTTGTTACGGCTATTCTTCCTCCAGGTAGAATTTTGAGTCTTGTGGTTAGCCAGCCATATGATGACTGTAATAGCTAGCACAGTCAGCCTGCTGTAATTGTACTGGAGTTTTATTTAATTTTCTTGGTGACCTGGGTTTGCTGCTTATTTTGTTGGGTGTGTAATTGTGCCCCTGAGGAGATAAGGAGACAGGACATGCACATCATGATATAGAGAAAATAACTCTTTTACCACTTTTGATCCTGAACTAGGTAAAATAAAAAAAGATATCTTCTTCTTAACATGTGTGTGTATCCTGATGCATTCCTGTCAATGAAGGTTGCTGACATCAGATGTGCTTCTTGAGCATTTAATTTATATTCTCCTTCTGTTAACAGTCTCCTAGCAAACATTTCTTGCTTTTGAGCCTGATGCTGTATAAACTTTTCAAACCTGGGAATTAAACACAGAATAATGAGTCTCCATCCAGAAAAGAAAGGGAGCCTCCTTCTCACCTCCTAGCCTCACACGCACACTTTCTGGAGTCCCACACAAGCTACCATCAGAGTAAACAGATCTGCTCATTTATTTCCTCCCATGGACACCTCATGGGACTGGGCAGTGGAACAGCAGAAACAGCTACCCTAATCAACTCGCCAATAGGTCAGGTCAGTAAGATGTGGGATGGGAATTTGGCATAGGTGAAGGTAAAATACCAAGACTATTATCCTTCAGTCCTTTCAGCAGATGTCTGTGAGTTATAACATTTCCTAGATGATTCCAGGGGCAGCCTCACCGTGCTTCAGATGTGCCTTCGAGTTGAACTCAGCTAGGTTTTTATTAATGTAGTATTATCTAATGGACAGCAGCCTGGATTGAAAAACACTGCCTACACGGGGAGTGTGTCCACACAGCGGTCAGCCTGTATTTAAACTGCAGTCAGGCAGGATTGGCCTTTACTGTGCTAGGAGCTGCAGAGCAGGAGGGAGGTCCTGGCCCCTGTCCCAAGCAGCTTTCAAACTCGTAGAAGTACAGTAGTAAGTGCATACTATAAAGAGAGTTGGCATATACCGGAGTTACAAAATATACTTTATGTTTCAGGAAACACATCAGATGATGGATCTATCTGTAGCACAATATTTTCATTCCAAACAATTCATGACTTTTTCTAGCTGTTTTAAGAAAAAAATAGTTTGGCAATAAAGGACAATTAGAAAATTTGAAGATGTGATTTGGAAAACACTCTTAACTGCATTTTTAACAGCATCTTTATGCTCTTTATGTTTTTAAGGAGTAATTAAATTATTTGAACTAAGTCACTGTAACTTCAGTGGCTAACTGTATCTCAGGACGTTAATTTTTGGCAGTAGAGTAAGTTACATAGTCCGTGCTTTCAATTAAAATATTAAATGTTTATCTTGAATTCATTACTGCTAGTTCTAAAGACATTTCCTTTCTTCAGGGTAAGGGAGGATGCCTGCAAACATGCTGACAGGTAAATGTTTACAAGTGCTGGTGATTTCAGGTTTAGTCGTGACCTTTCAGAGTTGTTCCTGCATTTGCCACGGACTAATTGCTTAACATTTCTCATTGTTTTCACTAGGGAGTAAGCTTTGTGTTCATCCAGATTTATGTTCTTGTTGTTGCTTTGCTCACTCAGTTATTCCATACCTCAGCTCCTCATGTAGTGCAAACTTTCTGTGCCTCGTATGATGGGAATAAATACATGATATTTATCCATGTTGCAAATCATTGTGAGCTTATTAGATGGCAAATGCTTTATATAAGGAAAAACATATTAGCTGCTCATATAAATGCTGAGGATTCTTTTGATAGTTAGGGCTATCAGATTATCAGAGCCTCGTGCTACCATCCTATCTTCTGCCAACTTCTTATGACACCTCAGCCATTCACTTTGTCTCCCCGCGCCCCCTTCTCTGCAAAATGAAGTTATAGCATTCATGTATTTCATAGAACGGTTGTGAAACAAATGCATTGAAGACTGTAGTGGTCAAATATGTTAACATGGGTTTCAGAGGCACAGAAAATACTGTTAGGCAAGTTTTTCTTTAAAAAGTCATGATTTGTTTCTTGTGGGAATTGCGGCGAAAGTAGAGTTTATGGAACAATTTGAACCAGAACTTTTTAAAGAGCAGATGGGGTCTATGAAATCTGAGATGTGGCACTCTAAGCAGAGAAATGGCATAGGAAAGAAGTACTCAAATAGAGTGTTACAGCCAGTGTCGTTAGCGGGTAGTTTATAGATTTATTTCTTTTTTAATCTTGTCTGCTCACGTAGTGTTGATTTATTAAGTGGATATACAATTTTGTCAACTCAAGGGGTATTTTATATCTAATCTTATAAATTAGAGGATTTGGAAACCTAATCAATACCTGCATAGATGACTTCAGAGGGAAGCTTTCATGTTACAGGAAGGATTTGGTGACTCACCAGATGGTGCCCTTCTGAGTCAGACAGTATGGAATAATTGCCCAAATGGGACATGAAACTTTGCTGCAGGAGTTGATAGCTCTTGGATGAGTCCTGGAACAAAGGTTTATTCCCTGTGGATTAATGTTCTAGCACTTTGTTTATTTGGTTGGGTTTTTTGTTGAGGGTAAAGTATCCATATTTTGACTAGTATTCTGGCCTAGATTCATTGTCTTTATTTTCATCTTTGTTTGAAGTGGGCATCATATGTTGCTTTTCTTATTCTGAATGGAAGCATGTAACGAAACATCTGTTTATAAAATAGAAGAGGTTATCTCTGTCAACAGTCATCTAACAGTGACTAAAGCAGCCCAATATAATATTGGTTGGGATAAAATTTTATTATGTGATTACTACTTTAATGCTATAAGCATGAAACAGTTATTAGAATAGTTTGCTGTAGAATTACAGTGAGTGGCTATCAAATATTAATAAATAGAAAGCACATACCGCATACTAATTTCATATGAAACATTGTTTAAATTAAAGCCTTCTGCCATTTAAAAAAATAATATTTTTTTTTAAATGAGGCCTCATTAGATTTGATTTTTTCAAAATTGAATTTTGATCTGATTCCATAAGTTGAAAACTCCTGACAAGAGGAAAGAGGACGTTAATGGAATTATATACAGACTGTTAATGGCACAAATGCTAGAAGACTATCCTCCAATAATTAATTTTATTACAAGTTATATACAGATTTCCTGGTCAAGAATATATTGCAGAAAAGCTCTTAGAAGATCAGCTGGCACATGGCTGTCAAACAGTTTGAAGGAATGTATTTGGGATTCTCTACCCAGAGCAAATGAGAGACAAACTGATGAGAGAAAGGGCAGCAGGAAGCGATGACTGAACTGCCAACACACCTGGTCCTGCTACCTCGTCCCTACAGTGACACTTGCACCAAATACATGTTGTCCCTGCAGGACATAAAGTGCTTTGATACCCCATCTTGTGAAATTATTTGTACTCTGTGGATGAAAAATACCTTATAAGCACAAATTATTATTTAAAATAATGCTTTTTCCAGTAAAGAAATAGGATTGGGAAGTAAGTATATGTGTATAAAGCTTTGTTTGTACTTGGAACTTCTTATAAAACTATGCTTGGGATCTACAGTATAGAAAAGACTCAAAGCCCAGGTGGCTTAGATTCTGTACAACCAAGCCATAAAACAGCTTTACTTGCCTGAAATAAAAATAATAATCACACCTTCCATTTTTCCGGTCTTAGGTTTCTAGGCTTAGTCAAGAATATCTGGTCATTTATCAGCGCCACACAAGACGAGTGGCTCCTTGCACGACAGCTCTCCCCTACCTCAGTTCTGTGCCCTGGTACCAGAGCCCTTCTCAGGCCAAGCCGCCACGAATTGCCAGGTGTCCTGCAGCCCCTGCCCAGCATCACTGGGGCCCATGGCTGCTGCTTGTGCCCCAGCGCTGCACAAAGGAAGTTTGCAGCTCTGAGGCCATTGCAGGTGCAGGACTCTGTGGTAGCGTCACTGTTCTGGGGACATTTGCGGTGTCTTCTCCCTTCAGTGTGACAGAAAAACCAGCCGTTGTTTGCTAGTCCATTAGCACCAGTAGCAGCAAGGATTAACAACTCAGTGTGAGTGCAGGACTCCTTGCTGAATCCCAGCTACTTACACACACCAGTACTGGTCTAGTACTAGTTTTTCTCTTAGCCTCTGTGTATTGGGAAAGAGATGGAGAAAGGGTGGAGGTCACATCCTGAAATTTCCCAAGCTCATATTGTCCAGTTTGGTTTTTTTTTTTTCCAGCTTGTAGTAGACCCTGGACAGATTTGATCTAAATTTTAGTGCCAGTGTTGTTGTGAGAAGGAGCTCCAAATGGATGGTGCTCACATAGTTGATCTACTTTTAAAAGAAAATCCTCTTTATCTCTCAGAACATCACATTTATCCCTCTTCATCTCCATAAGGATCAGTTGCATTTGAATTGAAGACCTGAAAGGCTTGGAGGGGACAATATTTTTTGGCCTGAAGTGAAGGATTCTTAACCTTTTCATTCTAGTTACTCTGATAATGCTTTCTCCCCACATCAAAATAAATTTTAATTGATCCCTCCATCATGCTTTTGGACTCCCTTAGGGTGCTTCCCATTGAGATCTGCTGTTTATATGAAATCAGCTATCACTGTTTTTCAGTTTACACAAGGAGCTCTTAAGAGGAGGGTACTTGCTGTAGAAGATTCCAGACTTCTGATTCCTGTTCCCCAAAATTCATTTACGTGAAAGTAAATATTTAATATGTGCCAGGCTCAAACGACTAAGCTACACTTCGAAATAAATGGAACAGTAAAAATCTGATAATCCTAATTTACCAGTAACATCTATAAACATTTATCTTGTATCCAGTTGGAATCGACTTTGACAGATCTGCGTGTGTTTAGCCATAGCAAGCACAAAGCAATACCTCTGCAGCTGTTTTATCTTCACCCTGAGAATTTCCCTGTGCTGCTGAGACAAGAGAGGTAATTGGATGTTCTTCTTTTCTGGCAGGTACTGGACTGGATTGAAAACCACGGAGAAGCCTTTCTGAGTAAACATACAGGAGTGGGGAAGTCTCTCCACAGAGCACGCGCACTGCAGAAAAGACATGATGATTTTGAAGAGGTAGCACAGGTAAGAGTCTGAATCAGAGAATTTGCTTTCTGGCTTGATCTTGGTTACTCCTCTTGTATATTGAGAAAAAACTACTGTTGTTTTGGGTCACACTACTTTCTTCAAACATTTAGACGTGACCAGGATCTTGTCTCCGAGGTTTGAAAGTTGGCATGCACACTGCAGAGCATGGTGGCAGCAGGACTTGTAATCAGAAAATCATCATATTGGGTCTATGGGAGGTCTCAAGCCTGTGAGAAATTGCAAGCAGTTTACGGGACAGTGATGCCAAGTGTTGGAACACAGAGGAGGATGGTTATGAGTGAGAGTGATAGAAAAATCAATTGTAACCCCTACAGTGGAAACTGAGAACCTTGAGAATAAGATGGAAAGCAGCAGCTAGAAAAGAAGCAGGAGAAACACTAGATGTGTTTGCAGTAAGGGCAACTACACTTTCACTCTTTCCAAGAATACAGTGTATTATGTAGAAGGTTTTGTTTGTTTGTTTTGGAATAAGAGGCAATCATTACAGGTAGACATTATTATTATTATTATTATTTATTTTCCTCATAGCACAGTGTAAGCAAGGCTTGTCCAGGAAGTTTGGTATGAAGCCAAAAGCTTGTAACTTTTCTTCAAAGCATGGTCATAGTAGATGTTTAAATGTACATCCCATATTTATTTATAGAATTTAAAATAAAGAGGACCTTTGATATGTTCTTCAAGGGACTGAATAGCTTTCTTCTTTCTTTCTTTTTTTAAATTTTTTTTAAAAATATCTTATGGCTAGAAATTATCCAGTCTCAGCTCTAGCTGTCAGATCGTGTTACACCTTTTTGCTTTAAATTTGAAGCATCCTTTATCAGAAATTGATCTTCTGTAAAGGTTCTTCTGCTTTGGGTATTTCACATGAAATCTTGATTAATCTAGGTAAAGCAGAATGTATCAAATGCTTTGTCTTCCCAGTGCACACAAGGCAGGTTATTTCACTGTGGCATCAGACAAAAATGCATTAGACTTTAGTTTTGTTTTCCTGTGCTACCCTTCCCATGTGAATGCCTAGTTTAGTTTAAGATGTTTCCAGCTACTGGGACATACCTCTTTCACTGTGCCCTCATAGAATCTATTTCACTGCCTGATAGCAGCTACTGGCTAGATTTTTTTTTTCCTCTCCCTCATATTCGATTTATATTTCTCTCAATCTTTTTTTTCTCCCCTTGTTTATATCCCTTTAGTCTTATTTATCTCTCTTAAGGGGATAAATGCCAGGGAAGGAGATGAATTAACAACCTTGAAATATCTGTAGAGTGTTGGCACATCTTCTCCTGCTTGCCTCTTAACCGTGTTAAACATATTTAATTCTGCTAGCATTTTGTTATTAACCAGTCCCTTAAATATCTTTGTTACCTATTTCTTTGGATCCATTCAGTTTGTCAAATCCTTCTTTTAATTAGATGTTCTGCTCTTGATATAATATTCTATTGCTTGGCTTGCTAGTGAACTTCAATGTTACCTTTCAGCTGTGATGGGATGTCTTTGCATACCATTGGCAAATCACACAGCCTGAAAGCAGCTCTTCGAGGTTGGTGGGTCTCTAAAATTTCATAGGACGTCCTGTGGATTTAAGCCTTCTGGTAATAACTTTGAATTTCTACAATTATCTTTTGCAAATTTTTTAAAATGGACTTTAGGCTGGAGGTTGCAAAACATAGTTCTACAAGGCCTCGTCTGAAAGCACAAGTTAGTGGGAGGTTTCATCCTGAAATCAACGTCAGGTGCCTTTCCAGAAGATGTGCTTAAGTCAGCTGTTACTGGATGCAATACTGGGGTATTGAGTGAAAATGAAGCTGAAACTAGGTGACTTAATGTCCTTTGTGGCATTAATATTTTCTAAATCTCCCTTCTATATGATACATTAGCTTCGTAATTCCAGTTACATCTTGCATTTCTGGATCATAGCTTTTTTTTTCCTTTTTTTACCTCCTCTTTGAGTAGTACTTCACTGGGGATGTAGGAAACAAATGAAGAACAAGTGAGAAAAGACAGAAAAATAACATGGTCTTGACAATAGAGATGAGAGCAAGCTGTGTGACTGTCTGCACATGGAAACAACAGCTCACTCAAAGCTTGCTCCACTAGGTGATGTAATTTGGAGATACATCAGGGTTTAGGAATTTCACAGTTGTGTGGCTCGCATGTGTAGGTACTAGGGTAAGTCAGAATAGAATTATTTCACTTAAGACTTTTCTAACCCCACTGTTAGCCCTCCTTCTATGCCATTTCAGCATGTCTGTCTGTGAATAACTTTAGACACATTTCCATTCTCCCCATGAGGCCAAATTCAGAGCAGAATGTATGAATCTAGTTCACTGGATGACCACGTGGGTTCAAATGAAGGTGGGTGCTCAGGAGGAGGACAGAGAGGAAAGAGAAAACTGTAGTTTGTGTGGGTATAGAATCTCTTAGGTTCATCTGAATCTGATTCTTTTATATCACACAATGAGCATCTCATTGTTCTGCCTGGACAATTGTGAACATTCATGATCAGTCCTGCACTCCGAGTATGAAGTTTATGGTGCCTCCTAATTAGAAATAACTGACACAAGTTGAACCTGGTTATTTCCCCCTGACTGTGACAGGAATAGTTTCCTCTTGTGCGTTCACATCAGAATACCATTGCTAATTTATGAGGCCAGTCTGCAGTGTGACACTGGAATGTGGTGCTGCAAATGGACATGGGGACATGCACTGAGGGGAAGTGAAAGGAATCTCAGGCTTTATCCGAGGTCAAGGACTTGAGAATATAATACCCTCTGCTTTGGAAAGAGTAATAGCAAGGGTAAGAGGGGAGGCTGTAAATTTATCACACCTGGAGTTGTCCTGGAAGCTTCTAGTGAGGTCGATTTTGTGGTTGGGGAACAAATCTCCTCCCTGCTCTAATTATGACCACTTTTTACTCTTCCTAACTCCCTTCTCGATGCTTAACTCTTTAGAGTTTGCTGGTAATTATTTCTAAATTAAGTTTAATTATTTATCATTTTTCTCAAGACAGCGAATATCTTTGCCATGACTAGGGTGGATATCTGGCACCTCTTATTCCCAATATAGCCATACAGTAAAGCACTTGTACTAAGATCCTGAAACAAATTGGTGAGTTTGCCCGTTCCCCTCATCAGGTTTTTAATTACTGGCATTAACAACAACAAAAAAGTTGTGTTTGTTTTTCTTAAAAGAGAAAATAAAAAGTTTAGTACTGACAGACCTGGTGAGATTGACAGTATAAGCAATAGTATTTGCTATTGTCATTTCTCTGAAAAAAAAAAAAACGCTTAACCTGCCACACAGTATAAATTTATTCTCCAAAATCTACTTTCTTTTGGCTCTGATATATTTGTTCTTATCCCCTACTGTTTCAGGAAGGCATTTGCAAAGGTTAGACTAGAAGCACTTTCCATGAATTTTCTTGATATTTTCAACAGTGGGCAAAACATTCATGTTTTTGAATGCTGCCTAACTGCATGTAAAGAACAGTAGTGATTCTGGGATCGCTGTGCCGAGAAATGGTCTGATTGACTGACCTGCCAAGGCACTAGATTGAGAGGTGGAACATGCTCCCTCTCTGTCTGATTAGAAACTCAACCGATTTATAAAGCTGGATGTAATGATTCAATCAGGCATGGCCCAAATAGATCACATGCCTGCATACAGCTGTGCTTGGAAAATGTCAGTGATTTTAGAGCGCTGCATTGTGGGCAATAGGAAACATAATTTGGGGTCCCTTTCTCTCGTAACTGCTGTTTAGACAATGCTCTGGCAATTTTTCTGACTGTATTTATTCTACATGGAATGCACAGATGGCAAATGTTTGAATTTGGATTAAAAGCCTGAGCTCCTGGGAGGGATGTTGTTACCCTGTATATATACCTGCGACTCTTTCTCAGCCAGCGCTGATACTGTTCACAGGCTGCCACCCTGAAAACGCCAACCTTAGGCGCAGTGCATACCACACAGGGGAACTGAATAGCCAGGCGTTATCAATGAGGTAGGTATCAAGATATTGCCAAAGAAATACCACTCTGGATATAGCTGCAGTGTTCCTGCAACGACAGCCACTTTGCTTGGCTGGAATTACTTTGTGCAACTCAGATAACCATATTTCAGCCATTTATGATTGTAAATCCAAAGCTAATTTCATTTTAGACTCTAACTTTTCCTTATTTAGGGCTTTTATTGTGAAAACCAGTGTGCCTTCCAATTGGAAAATTCTGTTAACTGGCTTGCATTCCCAAAATCTCCCAACACTTCAGCACTGTCGAGTTGAGCTGCACATGTTGGAATCCCTTCTCCTATTCCCTGTACATGAAGAGAGCGGCCACACATCATTCTCCTCCCTTCTGACGTTCCCAGCAATCGGAGGTTAGGGTGGCCTCAACATCCTCCTTGGCTCACAAAGAGCGTCACTGCATTTGTGCTGGTGCAGAATTAGGAGATACTGGGGAAACGGCTCTGTTAATCCCTTGCACTCTGCTGCTGCAGAACGGAGTAGGTTTGTGCTTTGAATGATCTGAAACAAGCCTTTCTGTAGTCTTTCTGCATTTATGAGCTTTTCCATCAGATGTGCTGTTAAGATTTCCTACCGGGCAGGTTTATCCCCCCGGTACGGATCTGAGCCTGCAGGTGGCACTCGCGGTGCGCTGTGAAAGCCGCTGGCTCCGCTCGCGGTGAGCAGAGCTGATGTTTCTGATCCAGACTAACCAAACAGTGTCTCGAAGTGAAATGAAGCAGAAGTGGAAGCTGGCTCGCACGCTGTCCCTTGGTGTTCTCCCACCCCTGCCAAAACCCACGTTGTTCAAGGTCACCCAGAAAAACAACCCTCCCATTATTTTTCTTTTTTAAATGCAAAGCTGGGCGGTCCACGCTTTAATGCAAGGTGGTGCTTGTCATCTGTGATTATGGGATAAGCTGCTTTCAGATGTGTGGAGTTGTTTTCAAGGCTCTTGGGCCACATTATACTTGCAGCTACAACTGAGTTTTGTATTTAGTACCTGTGAGTGTGTTTGCGTGCAATAGTTGGTATTTTTTTCATCGTAATCCAAAGGCACTGATGTTTATAAGGTAAAATACCATAACTCCAGCAAGCAACAAAGCTCGTGTTATGAACAGCCTTTGTTCAAAATGTGTGGAGTTGTGCCTTATTGTCAAACACAATAAGAAGGTTGACTGGAGGCTGAGCTGTGGCCGTCAAAGTTCATGAGGCTTGTCTCTATGTCCAGTGCAACAGCTCTTGGTTCAGGCATTGTGACTAAAACAGTTTTGATTTAGGTACATGGCTGGATCCTGTATTCCTGACTTTGAAAGTTTTACATGATCCATTTTGCCAAGGTATACATGCAATGCAATGGACTATTCTTGAATTATTACGAAGAAGGAGAGCCAGACAAAATGCTCAGCTTTTCAGTATGCCATTTGGCAAGCTATTCAGTTTCCTGTGCTTGGGGATCTATGCTTGCTTTCCTCCAAAACAACTTTTGGAAGATGATGATTAAACACCTGAACACTGGCTTTGAACCGTCCAAGTTATCCTTATGTGTACATACAGAGTTTCTTTAACATTCAGCTCTTCCTTTTATTTTTCTTAGGGAGATAAATGTATTCCCTGCAAGGGAAGGCTTTCAGAGGAGACCTTGAAAACGAAGGGCCTGTATCGTGTACTAGAAATCAAAGATCAGGTGATATTCTTCATCTGAGACGAAATTTGTGCTCCAGTCTAGCGCATTTCCTTCCACCATTGTACTGTTCCTAAAATTTTGTCAGTTCAGAGTTTTCAGACAGCTCTTGGCTTTAAGTGTAAATATGTTGACAAATATGATTAAATTGTTTGACATGTGAAATATCCACTGGGTTCATGAAGAAATCCTGCAGGTAAAAATGGTATTCTGTGATCTCTCAGGCCCACATAGTTTTACTTGAACTGCTTTAAAACTAAGTGAGGTAATGGCTAGTCAGGCCAAAGCTGAATTGCGAACAGCTACTTGTTTGGCCTTCAGGATGAAAACCTAGTGCTTTCCCATACAAATTCCAGCTCTGTTGGATGTCATTGTTCTAAAGTTTGGCATGAAGTTCAGTACTGATGTAAAACAGCTAGGCATAAATTAGGAGCCCATGTCGATAATGAGCTCTCAGGGAGTGTTGTCCCAGGGTGATTTTTTTTTTAATTTATTTTTTAAAATTTTGTGACCTACCTGGTTGTTAAGAGGAATAGCTCACTGGGTATACTGGATTTTTCCCTTTTGGTTAGGCAACTAAAAACCTATGTAGGATGAAATACTATGCCAAAACAGAGAAAGAAGAGAATTAAACCTGGTAAGAACTATGCTCGAAGTTAACAGTTACACCTGTGGTTTCAACAATGCCAAATCTTTTTTTAAAATAACAAAAACATGAGATGGGCAACAAAAAATCAGCCCTACGCTTATCTTAATCATCCTTTGCACGGTCATTAGCAAGTTCTGAAGCTATAATCTGCAATTTCCTGCTCACTTCATTTATGTAAATGTATTCACTTCTACACAAAGAGGAAAAAATGCCCACTGGCAGCAGATTATACAGGCCTTTGTACTGTAGCACAGGAGCTCTGGGCTCCAGAACTCTTGATTTCTTCTCCTGGTTGGCAGCAGGCTGCATCTGGCAGTCACAGGCAGCAGAGAAATGTGAAACTGCCTATATATGGGTTGTCTGTGAAGGTTATCTTGGGACTTCTGGATCTCAAAACTTCTAACAGCATAACTGAAGAGTGAGGTAGTTTGTCATGGAAGCAATAGTATAACTTTTTGCATGAAGTCCAGCAGCTTCTGGGTGACTCAGGACATATCTGCCTTGCAAGTGCAGAGATACTGAAATTGTTCTGCACAGCCTGAGCCAGGAACCAGAAAGGCTGGGAAGGGCTGAGCTGTATAGCTGTGTCAGATGTAATGCTATGGGGACGCGACTGCCAGACCTAAGTCAGAAACAGGTCATGTATGACATGTTTTCCCTGAGGAATTATGATACTCTTCAGAGTCGGCTGTGCTGTTCTCCATTGTATGATCTAGACATGCTCATGGAGATTTCGTTAGCAGGGGTTGCTGAAAGAGCATCTTGGCTAATCTTCCGAAAGCAATGTGATTGAATGGTGGCCATTGGTACTCCATGATCTAGTTGTAATGGGGAACCTGTTTTTAGAGAGGCACTATAATGGCACAGAATTCTTACTGGCAGTCACGTGAAGAGCCTTTTATGCCATGTCTCTGAGTTCGCATTTCAGTGTATTTCTCCTCAAGCTAGATGTGATTTTCTTTCCTATTTCTTCTCTCCCAAAATCACATGACAGCTGGATCTTTTCATTAAACCGCCTGCAGCATGATTCACAATCTAAATACTCCCTATAAAATCTCAAGGCTTGGCAACACAATACATTTTTGACAATTGCCAGGAGCTAGCTTCCTATCGCGGGTTTATTTGGGTAGGTTTATTTTTGTGTCTTTAAAGTATGTTCCTTTAATTTGCCTATAAATGCATAATGCTGTTCCCATGGCAGACTGGGAGACAATTAAGCTGTTTAAGAACTATGTGGTTTTAATTCTAGAGGCTCTGGAAAATGGAATTTCTATTGTGTGGTGAATTCTGAGTTTTTGAATTAATTTCTTTTTGGATGAGAAGAGACAGCCAAAATTTCCTAAAGAAGAAAAATCCTGGAAATTGTTTTTTCAAGGCCATACATTTCTTAAAGAGAACACTGGAAAATTATAACACTGATGTCTTACATAACATGCAGCCTACAAATATGGTACTGATGTCTCAACTGAATACAGCTGAAACAAAAGACATTTACCATTGACAATTTATGTGTACTATACACACTTAGATGTACAACTGCTGTTTTTACTGACCTGTGTATGTTGGTGAAAACCATTGTCATCTGAATGCTTTTGATCCCCTCTGATCATTCTTCTTTGTGCTCTCCTTATTGGCAGGTCAGTGAGTTATCAAACTCTACCTATTGATTCAGGAAGATTAATTGCAGCAATGTCCAGATCTCATTTGTAATGATGGTGGACTAGTACTCTGCAATTCGATTTCTTGTAGCTATTGATAGTGGGGAGGCTCAGGGGGAGAAAAATGACACTAGAATCTGATCAGCGTTTTTACTTTCTGACTTTGCCATCAGGCAGTAGGAGCAGCTGCCCGTGTCTGTGCCGCTTCCTCCAGGCCAGCCAGTGGTGGCTTTAGGAGAACGGCGCGACATTAGCCACAGCAACTGTGTTATGACATTGCTGCAAATCACAAATATGCTGCTTTGCAGACATTTGGTAAAGGAAATTTCATGTAGATTAAGCCAATATCAAAGAGACATATTCAGTAACAGATCAAAATAATTTTCAAGGACAGGTTTTTAAGTATTCATTATCACTCTGTAAATGTTCTGGGAGTAGACTGACTGGGTCCAATTGATCACTCTGCTGCACAAGATTTAGAACAAAATCACACTTGCAATTTGAGAGAAATTGCTTATAATTATCTTGTTGTAAAGAGTGGACAATCCAGTTCAATGGCTACATCTACAGTTCAGAGAAGCTTCTTGGCAGTGTTGTCCCTCTCTTCTTTTCCTGTCACAGCCCCCTAATTGTCCAGATGAAGGATGTCCTCTTATTCTCACATCAGGCATTTGAATTGTCTAAAAACTACACTTGCATTATGAGACTATTGCAAATATTTTATACTGATTATATATGTATAGAAAGTATTCAACCAACATTTTATTGCGTATAAACCTATTTTTAAAATTTATTTCTCTGGGATAGAGTTGAGATCTCAGTTTCCCCTGTCTGGAAGTAGGGCAACATCTGTGGATTTATAAAGGTCTTTTGGAATTACATGTGTGTGAACAGGGACAAAAATCCTAATGAGTATATAAATAATTCACTTGTTGACTCAGTGCGTGTAATACAGCCATTAATATTGCCGTCCATAGCTGTGGTCTGTGAGGTCTGGTTTTGCATAACCGAGCCCTAAGAAAGCACTGGTTTGTGTCACTATGGAAATGGCATACAGTTTGAGGCATTTAGGCATCTTTGTTTAGTGTCTGGTTCAGAGCACTACCGCATGCAAAAGCACGGGTTCCTCTCTTCCTTTGCTGAGCTAGGGAGAGAAATTCTGACATGAGAAAAGCAGGCAGAATCAGCCTTCTCATGTCATTGCACTTAAAATGAAGCTCGTTTGGGGAGAAAGAAATTGCAGAATTTGCAACAAGTCAGGAACTGAGACAGGAGGTGTTTTGGAACTGGCAGTATGTGCACGTGTGTTTCTCTAGCATGTTAGTAAGCAGCTAATACAACAGAAACCAATATGTGCTCCAAAACAATGACACCGTGTCCTATTAACATGCAACCCTCAGTATTATTAGAGTGTTTTTTTCAATGCATAAGGGTTGTTTTTTCTGCGCAGCGTAGGTAACTCCTTATGACGTTAGTGAGATCTACAGCTATGCAGCAAACGGAGAGCAGAGCCTGCTTTTGTCTCCCCCAGAGTAGTATTAGGGCTCAATGCAAAAGTGCACAGCGTAAAAGTGCACACGTTTGTGACTCATTAACATTAAGGAATGGAAAGAGCAGCCTTCGTGTTAAATGTGTCAACCCGAGAGCTGAAGCGAGTGCATTGAGTGTTCAGTGCAATGAAGGGTGTTTCTGCACAGAGAGGAGAGATGGCTGAGAGCATTAGATTTTGGTGACTGGCTTCTGGTTGATTTGCCTGTGGCCAGGATTTATATTGACAACCAGAACTTGGATTTGTCAGTGCCCACACATCAAAGTTCAGTGCAGGAAGGACTTAAAACCTGCAGTGCTCCACAGTGGGGGAGAGAGGTCTAGTACAATTTTAGTGTTACTTTTTGTTGTCTTCTGAGGTTTGTTGTAGGCTCAAAATGGACCTACTTGAATCCTTTTTAAAATCAGAAGTAGGTGTTTGTTCCCACTATAAAAGTGGCTCAAACAAATACTGCTCAGCCAGGAATGCATTCATACCATTCCTCCTTTGTGCACAAGTAACCACTTCTGACTTGTTGCACGGGGTGGCAAGATGTCCCTCCCAGTTCCAGGCCTTTTCCCAAAGGATTCGTAGTTTTATCTCTGCCAAAGCACCGTTCCTCAGTGCACACCGAGTGATGGGCTCCGTTCCCGCTTCACCCTGTCATACATTGAAAACCAAATGGGAGAGAAGCAGCCTCACAGCACAGCCAGGGCTGTGCAGCCACGCTGAAATATCAGTCGACTCGCTAGCGTGTGTGCTCCCTCTTGGGATTGGTAACTGGGTCACTAGGTCATTTAACCGCTGTAAATTTAGTTTTCTTATAGTTGCATGTAAATGTGGGACAGGAAAAAAAAAAAAGAAGATACTTCAGAGCACAGAGCAGAATCCCATTTGTGTGCTAGGAGAGGGACACAAAATAAGGAGATTATTTTGGGATGAGAATGGTGAAGCGAGTGTGAATTGCCACTTGGACCTGCTGGGCATGCCTCCAGGGGTGGCGGCAGGTGCCCAGATCCTACTGCTTGAGGTTTGGCACAAAACTGTGACTCCAGGGTAGCAGGCAGAGAAAGATCAGAAGACAACTCGAAGAGAATTTCTCTGATCTTTGTTTTTGTCTGGTATTATGTACAGTCTTATCCTTTGGGGCCTGATTTGGGATTTTTGGAAGAAGGGGGATTGGATAGGGAGAGGGAAGGATTTGGCATTAAATAAAGAATACAGTAGAAAGCGCTCAGGTTTTTTAATAGTAAAAAATTTGGCAGATGTTGACTACAGAGGCAGTATCTCATATGCCTGCAGTGTTCTTGGAGATCTACTATGTGCCAAAAATCAATACATTTTATAGCACAAAATTTCTGGTGGGAATACTGTTCTGTACTGGATCTCTCATTGTAAGTCGGTATTAAGAGATATTTATCTGATATCATGTGTGGCCGCCTAATAAGAGCCACAAATAAAAAAATGTCTAAATCTTTGTTGTTATTATGGATAACCTGAATTGAATTTCACACTGCAGAACATATTTTTAAAATATGCTCCATATAAATGCTTTCTGACCAACCTGAAAATTGTTAGTTCCTGTCTGGAACTTTTCCAAAGTATATGGATAAGTCTGGTGTTAAATGGATAAATAAATAAAATGGTTTATTACTTCCAGGGTGGTGAAAACCCCTTTTATTTTTCCTTATTATAAATATGCAGTACATCTCACTGCTGTTACAGAAGATTTTAATCTTTTTAAGTTGCAGGGAAGACTAAGCCCTTAGTCCGTTTTGCTTTCATGGCACCTCTGTAGAACTAATTTGATGGGTAAGCTGTACAGACAGTTCACATGTCAGGGAAATAACAGTGGTAAAAATTGGTTTGTAAATCTAATAAGATTCAGAGAAAGATTTCTGCCCATTTGAAACAAATTCCAGTGTGTAAGCCATGATGGAGAGCTGAATTAATGTTGACAGTGAAGAGATTCTGACTCCAAAGGGACCATCTTGCTGACCTGCTCCTAAAGATGCTGAGCTGGAACAAAGAGATGAAGTAAAAAGTACTCCAACTTTAACTGAAGTTGGGGAGACTTCTTTATTCTTATAGATAGCAGAGGGGCATTTGCCATCAAATTATCTGAGGTCCAGAGAGTAGTGGGATGGGGATAGGCGTTATCTGAGTGGTGGGCAGGTGGTGTGTTACCGTTCCTGTTTACAGGGTATGTTGAGAAACCTCCTTCTGCCAAATGGAAACATTGAAATTGTCAACGTAACAGAGGTGTTGGTGTTTTATTTTCATCATGTGTTTTCTCCCTGGCCGGCAGTGTGCTGAAGTGTGAGCTTTACTCTGGGCAGAAAGACCAATTTTTAAGTGGTTCCTTGCTACAAGTTAAACTTATCCGGGCAAATAGAAGGGATTCAGGAAAACACCAAAGGACTCCCTGCGTCCCTCTGAGTCTAGAGGGAATATAGAAAGTGTTGCACATGGCACCTACTCAGCTGCACTAGAAGACATGATGCCCTCACTGAAAGAATCTCCTGCACCACTTCCACCTGGGTCACTGTGGTTCAAAGGAGCAGCAGCAAAAATTTCCTTACATCTCTGCATCCTTCCGGAGGTAGCAGCAGTGCACTGACCCTGCTAAAAGGCTTGTTCTATCTTCCTCCGTATTTTTCTCTTAGACATCATTTTGCTTGTCTGAGGTGGCCTTTAACTTACGGCAAAATAGAGTTCACTGCAAATCTTGAGGTCCTATGATGAACTTATGGTAGACTTAACCTTTGCAACATCCTATGTTGCATTTTTGTCACAGGTAGAGAGAAAGTATGATTGTTATGTGATGTATGTGCAGTACTGTGTGGTGCTCAAGACTGCCTAGTCTCTATATTTGGCTATATATTTGGAATTCTTAAGCTGAAAGCTCTGGAGAATTTGTGTCAAAGTTTTGCTGAATTTTCTTTTGTTAAACGTTATCTCGTTCTATAAACAGTCCCATGTCACCCAAAATGTGCTTCGGGAAAGACGTTATAACCTGTCTCTACATTAATGGGGATAAAGGCGCAGCTGAGTCGGGGTAGTGGCAGTGGGAGAAACGAGGGGAGGAAATGATTTGCTGTCTCATTTAAAGCAGGTTTCATAAAAAAAGACACTAGAAGCAAAGCCAGGCAGTTTACAGAATTCACATCCTCGCAGGTTTATTTCTGCTTCTGTTTTCAAGGCAGCTTTCAAGGTGCCAAAGGGGTGTTCTTCCAGATCTGCCTCTGTTTTCAAGGCACACCTTTCAAGGAACTGCCAGTTGTATTTGATACTGACTTTTCCCAGTGCTGCTGACAGTCCAAAACCTTTTAATACTGTCGTCACTATGTCTTTGAAATTGTGAACATGATATTAAATCCAGAATGCCTGAAGTTATTCCAGTTCAGGAGACCGGCAGGACTTGATAAAGCT
This sequence comes from Leptosomus discolor, assembly GCF_034619465.1. NCBI lineage: Eukaryota > Metazoa > Chordata > Aves > Leptosomiformes > Leptosomidae > Leptosomus > Leptosomus discolor. Next base: position 11,734,463 of record NC_141395.1, on the reverse strand, counting down.
GTCATGGTTGCACTCATGTCTGCAGGGCTCAGAAAAGATGCGAGCTGGGCCTTTGGAACAAAAAACAGTACTGTGGCCTCCCAGATTGTTGCTCACCTCAGAGGTGCCACACATTTCTTTGTTTCTTTGCTAATCTTTCCTTTTCCCCCTATCATAAAGAAGTTATGGAGCTTTGCTATGAACTATCTGGGCTTGTTGATGGTATTGATCATTTGGGAAGCTTTCAAAATGCTGCATTTCACTCCTGATAGTTTACCACCTTGTGCTCCCTTGTCATTTCCACAAAAGAAATGCTTTCCTCACCTTTGCCGAGTTTCAAAGACTCAGTTACCTTACAAGTCACTTGAGCAGTTCTCATTCATACACTCTGCTAATCACCCAATTATCAAATCACTGTGCAGTGATAATATTGTTTTACTGGTACTCTCACTGTGCTGCATAACACTAACCAATATTAGATGATACTATTTTTTGGCCTTAAAACCAGTTTGGTGTCATGTTTGATACCAGAACTACTGTATAATGGCATCTCAGGCTGTTATGTTGTCTTCATTGTTCTGCTCTCCTCGCTGTTCCTCACTTTCAAATGCCTGTTACTGTGCAATGTTCTCAAAGAGAAGGGATCAAGCTCTTTTAATCTTTTTTTTCATCTTCATTTTACCGAGGATCACATGCTAGGATGAAACCTGGCCAGTAATAATCAGTTTCAGATATCTTCCTTAATTCTTGTAGATACTTGAACAGTCCATAAAACACTGAAAATATTGAAACAAGAAGAGGGGTCATTTTAATCTTCTCATTTTAATATGCTGTTTAGATATGCTTCTCCCAGGAGACCAGTAGGGTGATAGGAAAGAAAAATAATATTCCTATAAGCACAAAATGAGCCTACGTATCAAGTAGATACTGTTTCTGTTTAGGGTGCCTTAAGGTGCCAAAGTGAGATATAACTGCTGATTTTGAAGGGCTGTGATCCTACCTCAGTTTAAACTGCCAAGTTTCTTTTTTTTAATGCAGCCTTTGAAAATTGTTTCCACTGATGGTTCTTTAGTTTCTAAACACAGTTGTTTGTTTACTAGACTCAGTGCATGAGCCTTCCTGGGGCAACAGTGCTTTCTCAGCTGGCAGCCTCTCGGTCTCAGAAAAGACACCAAAGATTGGCTTTGTGGGACTAAAACTTCATTCTTGTGCCAAAGGGGTGTTCTTCCAGTTCCTATGCAGAGTTTCGCAGATCAAAACTTCTTAAATCACATCTCACAAAGTGTAAAGGTGCATGTATTTCTGGTAGTTTAAACTGCAGCTTCTTGCAGGATGTGCTATCAGGCTCCAGTGTAATCCTTCAATGATATGCACTCCTTGTCACACGAAGTGTGCAGATTTCTTCCCTGGAAAGGGTAGGACTGTTTCCTTGTCTCATAAACATAGCAGTTTGTTTAATAGAGGAGATTGCACATATATACTAGTTAAAATATAATAGAGAGGAAAGGGGAAGTTTGCCAGGCTCCAGGTGAAACCTTTGATGGGTGTAGTCTTTCTGCCTAGAAGAACAAAATCCCTTGTCTTTTCCATTGCAACAAAAATAAATTAATCTTGCAACATTCAAAAAAAAAATCTGAGCAGAGGTTTGAAAAGCCTAGATCTTTGCCAAACATGCTTTTGAGCATTCTGGTTTAGAAGAAGAAAATACCTTTGGCAGCATTCAAAGCCAAGTCCTTGCAGAGATGGTACTCTTTCACAGTGATAGAAGAACTCAGTGACAGTGAAGCTGACCGCACTGAGCTAAAAAGTGTGTTCTTCGTGTGTATGTGGTATGTGCATGCACATGTACATCTATGTGCCTTTGCATACTTATTGATATTGGATGTGGTGTGTGATACTAGATGGCATTTAAACATTATTTCACTATAAATTTCACTGGCATTTCATTGAATAATGGTTGGGATCACACTGGAGTTAATTAGCGTGAGTGTGGTAGTAAGCGTATTCTCTGCTGATGTATGGCTCCAGTCCTGATTGAGATGAAGAGTTGATGTGATAAAATATATTGAGATGAACAGTTGATGTGATAAAATATACCACAGGTGACATTATTTTTAATCTAAAATAAGCACACAATATGAAATAGCACAAAGAAGAATTCTTTTATCTAATATATTTCCAGCTATTAATTCTAATCTTGCTGATTTATTAGTTTGAAGGTCTAAAGTAGCTTTTAAACAATTTATCTGGGGTTTCAGTGTTTGATGTAATGTGTAAGTGTCAGTCTTTTAAATTCAAATAATAAATTCATCTCAGTTTGTATGTGAACCCTGAAGGAAAATCATAAGTGAAAGATAACAATACATGGAAAATATCTGGTTCTTGGTGATAGTTAGTAAGGATGCTGTGTCATATCCACCTTGTCATTCCTAGGAATTTTTCATTCATGCTGAAAAATCCCTTGTACTTATACAATTCACTGAAAACATGGAATTACTGGAGGTGTAAAGTAGTAATTAGTATCAGCATGGTGTTATATATGGCCTCTTAGCCACCTGAAATGGGAGCAAACTTCACATTCCCCACGTCTGTGGATGTTCCTGAACCGAGCTAAGCTTCAAATCATAGAATCATAGAATAGTTTGGGCTGGAAGGGACCTTTAAAGGCCATCTAGTCCAACCCTGCTGCAGTGAGCGGGGACATCTTTAGCCAGATCAAGTTGCTCATAGCCCTGTCCAGCCTGACCTTGAACGTTTCCAGGGATGGGGCATCTACCACCTCTCTGGGCAACCTGTTCCAATGTTTCATCACCCTCATCATAAAAAATGTCTTTCTAATCTCTGGACTGAATCTACCCTCTTTCTGTTTAAAACCATTACTCCTTATCCTATCGCAATAGGCCTTACTAAAATCTGTTCCCATCTTTCTTATGGGCCCCCTCTAAGTATTGAAAGGCTGCAATAAGATCTCTGCGGAAAATATCAGTGAGGAAAATAACAATGGATCAGTAAATACAGATGGTCAGCCAGAAAATGTCTGAAGAAATATAATTTAAAGCATTGTGAATAAACCATGGTCCCACAATGGGAGATGAGAGGCGTAAGGACCTTTCAGCCCCATGTACCAGCTGCAAAGATAACTTTTCCAGAAGCTGGGAGAGAGGTTTTCTATGCAGTGCTGGTCTGCATAGGTGACATTTCAGGCACTCTGGTGCCTAGGCTGTGTTTGCAAATAGGTGCAGTTCTGCTCATAGGAGTAATTTTGTTGAAATCGTTGAGTGGTTGATACTTGGACACACACTCACACATTTGCACTCACAAATTTACCTGACACCCTCATTTGTTAAACTGCTTAAACAGATGAGATTCATTCATTTAAAAGTAGATGCATTCTTATATGTTCATCAAAAGATGAATATAACAGGCTATTTGTAGAGCTCAAACTTCAGGAAGGACAGTGCAAGGAGAACTGGGGCAAAATCACGACATGAAAAACTTCAGATGAATTGTCATATTTAAGGGAAGAACAGTCTGCAGAAGGTGATGGAAATGTCATTAACCTGGAGATTTTTTAGAAAGCTCTGAAGAAGTTCCCATTCTAGTGTACAGTAGCAAACAATCCCGTACTGATAGAGCAAGTGGCTGCATGAATTCAGAGAGATGTTCTGCCTTCAACTTCTGTAACGGTAATTCCTGGTATGTCTGTTTTGAATTAAAGCAATAGAGCGCAAGGAAGAATATAGGTCTTGATTTGATTATGTGAAATTCAAGCTGAATAAAATCACATCTTACATTAGATCATCATATGCACTTAGCCTTTGCCCTTCTTAAGGGAGGAGGAATTTTGACAAAGATGGATGCTTCCTTAAATCCCAGATTTATTTATCAAAGAAATGCTTCATTGTGGTCACTCATTTTAGGCTTTAGAATATCAGGTTACTAAAGATATAATTCTCCACAAAAGCCTGACTGTGAGATCACTAACCTAGACAAAAAACTGGAGCTAATTTTGACAAAGTGGCTTGAGCAAAGAATCTGATAACAGTAACTGAGCTTCATAATTAAGGGTAACAATAGTTTATAAGGATTGGGAAGAAATGCAGAATCGCCTCCATGATCATAATTTTGTGAATATGAATCGTGCTGTAGTTTCTGCAGGGAGGGACGCTACCCGCTGTCTGTGCGCAGAACAGGGGTACGAGGCTTCCAGAGCTCTATTTTTAGCCCTTTGCCATTTTTTGCCTCCTCCTGTGATCTTGAGTAAAGGGCTAGGAGGCTGACCCAGTTCTCAGTGAAGTCAGTAAGATCCTTTTTACTATTTTCAGTGAGAGATGGATCAGGCTTTGAACTTTGTCTCGACATGCCATCTTCACAGCGGGAGTAATAATACCAAGATTTCATCTTCGATGTTGAACAGTCGAGTCACGACACTAAAGAACATAAAGAAGATATCACATCAGAGAAAGCCTAATAAGTCTCCCAAGCTCCAACCTGCGGGCATAAGATGGTTTTCACATCATAGTCTTTAGGCAAGGACATCAGATCCAAGCTAGTCATCTCAGTTCTCTCTCTAGTCAGTACTTACTGACCTCTAGAGATGCTGTCTCTTCTGTGCGTTTTACGTGATAAAACCTAGGTGACAAAGCTGTCTGAATCAATACAAGGAACCTTTGCCTGGAACTGCCATTCACAGCCCCAGAACTTGATTAATACAGAATAAAGCTGTCCTGGTCTGGCTGGGACAGAATCCCAGCCCAGCCATGCTGGGTAGGCCGTTAGCAGTTTTGAGTCAGCCAGGGCAGCTGACCTGAGTGAGCTACAGGGGTAGCCTGTACCATTATAAAGAGGGAAGGTTTCCTAAGGAGGGGGAGTTCCTGTGGGTTCCTCCTGCTGTCCCTCCTGCTTCTCCTTTGACTTCTCCTGAGGACTGCTCTCTGGTTGATTGTGATGACTGGATATTCATTTGAGTGAGTATAACTCTCTATCTCTCTGGTGGTGTTTCATTAAATCTCTTTCACTTTTACCCATGGGTTTGCTCTTCTTTTTCCTGATCCCCTTCCTTGGCTGGTGAGGGGTTGTCAAGTGATAGAGTGACTGTTAACAGTTACTTAGGAAATGCAGTGTCTAGGGTATATAGTTTGTGTTTAATGTGATAATGTATCTGATCACCTGCCCTGTTCCCCTACCTCATATTTCTCCTGGTGTAAACAACTAAACATCTTTCTCTGGCTGATTGACATGGTTCACAACACATTGGAGATCTTGGAGACAGTTAACATGAAAACCTCTCAAATATAATACACAGCTATAACATACTGTGCAAGGGGAGATTGTTCTGGAAAAAAATTGCCCAGATGTAGGGCACAAACTCTGCCTTGGACTACTATTAGACACCGCTATTTCCAGTGTAATCTGCCTAGAAACATTCAGCAATAAACTAGTGACAAGTGTAGTTCCTAGGAGTAGAGGGAAAACTACATGGAGTAATTTTCTGTAAATGGACTTGGGTTGAAACCAAAATGCTGCACTAAATTGATTGATGTCTTAAAAATGTGGGGAGGGGTCAGTGAAAATACAACTACAGGTGACTGGTAATTTTTTTTTTTTATTATTATTTAAAAAGTATGTTAAGGTACCTTGAATACATCCAGAGGAAGGCAACAAAGCTGGTGAAAGGGCTAGTAGGAATGTCCTGTGAAGAGCAGCTGGGGACACCAGGTTTGTGTAGTTTGGAGAAAAGGAGGCTGAGGGGTGACCTCATTGCTCTCTGCAGCTTCCTGAGGAGGGGAAGTAGAGAGGGAGGTGCTGAGCTCTTCTCCCTCCAGTGACAGGACGTGTGGGAATAGTTCAAAGGTGTGCTGGGGGAGGTTCTGACTTGACACTAGGAAGCATTTCTTTAGTGGGAGAGGGTGGTCCAATGCTGGAACAGGCTTCCTAGAGAGGTGGCCAATGCCCCAAGCCTGTCGGTGCTTAAGAGGTGTTTGGACAATGTCCTTAACAACATGCTTCAGCTCTTGGTCAGCCCTGAATTGGTCAGGCAGTTGGTCTAGATGACAGGTGTACGTCCCCTCACACTGAACTATTCTATTGCATTCCATTCTAATTTGTTTCTAAGCGACTAAGATATTAGACTTCTTTAGATTGCAATACATGTTGTAAGAAAGGCAAAATATTTTGATTTTGCCCCTTCTAAACTTGTTTTAGTCCAAGAATAAATTGATACATTATTCAGTATTTTTTCATTTAATAATTGTTATTTTTTAATTAGGAAAAAAAAATGCCAAGTGCTTTCAAACCAGAACTGGGGCCCTTTGGTTGGTTTGTACTCAGCACTGCAATACTATTTCATGTGTGACAGATGAGGCCAAGCACAAACTGCGTGCAGCCAGTACTCTCTGATGTTGAGAATCAATGCAACTCCTACTCTGGGTTAAAAGGATTTGGAGACAACAGTTGACAAAACACTTCTCTGGCACAAAGATTATGGCAAAATAATGTTTGTTTCAACTTTAAGGAAATCCCTTGGGCAGTTTGCTGAAAGGGCTGTGTTTGGATAGCACATTTCCGATGTAGCGACACCTTCACGGGCATTAATCTGGAGACACGGTGGAATCTTAGTTGAGATCTGCTACGTGGGTCAGAGACAGAAATGGAACCTGACATTTTGGTGCTTGCTGGTCTGGAATACAAAGGAAAGAATGATAAATGTAACAGGCAAATTTCACATCAGCTTTCTCATAAATCACTTTTTTCAACTTGCTACAGAATATCAAACTGTTAACAATTAATGAACCGAAGTTATGGGGAATGCTGTTAATAAATATTGCCATGGGGTAAGACAACAATCGCCTCCGATTCTGAATTGTGTTAGGAATTGTTGTATGGGTTTGTTAGTCTATTTATTTTCCGTAATTGTGTTTCTTTTTTGCTATTTGCAAGAAACAGAAGAGATAGGAAAGGTTCCTGTTTCTGTCTAAAATGAACTCCAAAAGCATATATTACAGCCATTTCCACTCTGAAATCTGAAGGATGCAGTTTTATTTTCTTGTGTTTGCAGATTTCATGATTGAAACAGGTGATTATGCAAAGATTAGTATAGAAAGATTATTAAGAGATTTGAGATGGAAGTTAGTTTTGTGCTTGAAACGGTGCAGAAGTATGTAATGCCAGTTAGCAGATCACTGAGAATTTCAAGGGTTTGCACATGACAGTTCTTTCTGGGGTTAATGCCACATTAGGAAAAAATGCCACACAACCTTAACATTTCAGAGCACATGTAATTTTGTAACTCGTGGATTGTTTTTCTGTGGAACTCATGCTATTATTGTCTGACAGAAACTTATTTGTACAGATGCGGAGGAGAGATTCTTCATGGCATCTGCCTTCTGGAGGGATTAGGCATTTTTGGCATCACCTTCCTCAGAAAACCTTCCATGGGTCTGTGGTTTGCAGAAAAGGGGACAGCAATGACTGTCCTTCTAGTAACAAAAATTTCCTTCTGCAGTTGCATTAGCTCTTACCACCTTCCAAAGTTTTGAATCGTGATGCCAGTTTGGAGATGTACCTAGGTCCTGTGCTCCTGGTAGATCCTGCCAGATTTCAGAAGGGCTGGGAATCTGAGGTAACCTATTCTGGCTGGGGGCAGCAGGACAAGGAGGTGTTATATGCTTTTCTTCATCATGAGACTTAATTCTCCCTTGGATTCCCACCTTGTCTGATCCAGGGTTATGTCACACTAAAAAAGTACAAAGTGCTGCCAACGAATGAGATAAGGGACTGTACTCTGAAGAGCTTATTAACATGAAATTATCAGGATGAAAATGTATGAAGCAGGCAACCAGCGCAGCATTGTAGTACCAACCAGGATGAAGCTGTCAGGTTCAACATAGCTTTAGTTCAGCACTCGTAAAGAAATAGATGTACATGAAAATATTTTATATGTGTATGATTTATGTGCACTTTAAGCAAATGAACAGAACAAATTAGAGCAGGCCCTCACCAAATAACTAACCTCTAGCTTATTTGGCTTGTGCTGTGTTTGTATTTCATCTGACAGTAGACAACAATCTTTTCATGAATACGTCAAACTCTGGAGTTCAAGGAGAGTGTGGTTAACTCCCAAATATGGATAATGCTTATCTGATATGTATCTAACCCTCTTATATCTGCAACAGTGAGCTGGGAATCTCTCAGCACCAGGCCTTCCTTCTAGAATGGCAGGGATAAAGCCATTAGTGTTTTTCCTATCATAAACTGCACCTGTTTTTAAAATGCAGACACTTAACTCTGAACTCAGTGGACAAAGATAGAAACAGAGGTGAACAAAAATTTCACTATACTTAAAATGTGCTGTCAGGCTTCCTGTGCATGACACATTTATGCAAATATGTCCAAAATTAGGTATGAATGGTTCAGGGAAGCATCACTGTACGCTGACAGTGCCTGGCACAGCCAGGGGCAAAACTATGTGTGGCTTCTTCCACATCCAGCCAGCTTCCTTGCAGAAAATCCCCTTTGCCTTTGGAGACCCTCGTGCAATAGAAAGGGACTGCTACAGGACCACTGCATCCTTTACTGTCTGTGCAGTGTGGCCAGAACCTCTATTGAGGCCAGTTTACACTTTTTTTTACTATTTTTTTTTTCCCCAAAGTCTAGGACTCAGCCTACACACTTTTCAGCATCCAATATATTTATATCTGATCATTCTATTGGTGAACCAGCCTCATCTAGATGTGATTAGGTACAGCACATGTTGGAGTCAGTAAACTTGTAATGGTTTTCAGCAGAGATGAACCTGTGTTAGGGACAAGTGCAGCAAAGCTGTATTTGTACTGTATTTCAACAAAGGTGTTTGTGTACTTTATCTAAGACATAAGCAGGGAATGAATGCATTTAAAAGTATACTAAATATTATAAATAAAAGCAGCAACCAGCCTTCTCCCCAGGGAGCTGGACTGGTGTTTGAGCTGTTGTAGTGGCAATGTGTGAAAAACCCTAGAGTGGAGTAGACTTTGAAAAACGGTGCTAGCTTTGGCATTTGCTCCAAGTGCTGCTGGAAGAGGATCATTCAGAAAGACGCTGTTAAGTGAAACTGGACCCTAATTCAGATCGTAATAAATGGAATGTTTTTTACAAATTCTCAGCTAAAGACGTTTCCAAAAAATTATTTTTAAAACATAATATTTTGCTGCTCTTAACAGCCTAACCATTATAGCAGTGGCCTGAAAGTGAGGGAATAAAAATTTACTACTAGTAACAAAACTGTCTAGAATTTGTTCTTCACAGTCCAAAAGGAGAAATGCAAATATTGTATGTTTATAGTCAAGCCCTCAGAAACTCGGAAAATGAACAGTGAACGAGCTATTTTCTTTCTGCTTTCTATAATTGGAAATATTTTCCCCCATTAAACACTTGGAGGCCAGTGTTCCATCTTTGTATTGAATATTTTCTCAGACAACAATTATTGACTGCAGTAGGAGTCTAATTAAGAACTACATGACTTGATTCATGGCTCTTCTGTTTGACAGTGTCCCTTTAATGCTCAGAAGCATATGTGTGTCCACAGTTTCCAAAGGCATTTTGTGTATATGCATCAAGTGAATGTGTTTTTAAACTGAGGAGTATTCTCTGCAGGATTTTGAAAAGGAAAGTGCTACAGTTCTGCTTCTATTGATGGGGGGGGGTTACAATTCCCAGTGGAAGCAGTTTTAGGCCACTACCGAACATTTCTGAAGATCTCACCCAGTACTAGAAACACCCTTAAGCCGATATCTTTGTCTTGCCTTATTTTTGTTAAGTGTTAAATGCCATGGTTATTGGCCACAACTTGAGTGAAGAAAGCTTTTCTATGGTAGCAAGAGCTGAACATAGCTGACTAAACCATAGCTCCATGGCTGTGGAGAAGGTGACTGCACTCCCTTTCCATTTCTGCTGTTATATATGAGACTCTTTCGTATATTACTTCAGTGGTGTTTCCCAGAAATGTAAAAGAGGGAGAGAAAGGATGGGCAGGTAGTTTGAAAGCTGAGGTAAGTTTGATGGAATTCACCTCTGTTCCTCCACAGTCTGGCATGTCTTGGGTTACATAGCTTAGCTTCTGTGTTCTTCAGTTCCCTCTCAGTAAAGTATAGGATCATTTTGATTGGAAAAGACCTTTAAGATCATTAGGCCCAACCATTAAGTAGGGGTAGTACATCTCATATTGCAAAGGCTTTGGCTGTGGGATGAATCTATCCAGGACAGTGAAGTGTTCAAATTCTTATGTAATGGAAGGCAGGTACATGCCTTGGACAAACTGGAAGTGATCCCCTCTAAAGCGATCTGTGCATTACGTATTGGCAGCTGCAAGCTAATCAAATCGACTTACTCCATTTAGAAATATGATGCAGAACAGTAGATGAGAGGAAGAAAAGTAGAAGGAAGTTGAAGACAGTCATCTTAAGTTATCTCACAAAAGCCAGTGAAAGGCAAATGTTTCTTGAGGCTGAGGCATCTCTGGCAAGCATGATTACATGCTGTAATGCAATAGCTGTTGGGAGGCCTTTGCAATGAGCTTATAGCCAAGGCTCACATGAGGCTTTGTAGGCTTCTGAGGTGGTTAGTCCCACTTGCTTCATTACATTATCTTTGAGAAATTCCAGGGGACTTGGAAATACACAAGTGCACAGCCCTGTTGCTGTGGCTGGCAGATTGGACTGGGGTGGTGTGTTTCAAATAAGAAATTATTTCATGTGTATGCAGGGGTAAGTCTGTGTGACTTTATACCTTCTCCTTTCACAGACAGCAGTGCCAGTAGGAATTTTTGCTATTGTTTTAAAACTCTGGTAATCACTTGCTTTCATGCCTTTCAGAGCATTAACAGCCTGTTTCAGGGGTTTACTTGCCACAGCTGTATTACTCATACTCTGTTTCTTGCTTTGTTTGCTGGTAGAATACATACACCAATGCAGACAAGCTTTTGGAGGCTGCAGAGCAGTTGGCTCAGACTGGGGAATGTGACCCTGAAGAGATCTATAAAGCAGCCCGGCATCTGGAAGTACGGATTCAGGACTTTGTCCGGAGGGTGGAACAGAGGAAACTTCTCTTGGACATGTCAGTCTCCTTCCATACCCACACCAAAGAGGTAAGATGTGCATGAGGGAATTTTTCTGTGTATTATGGAGTGCTGCAAGAGGCTGACTGAAAACTCAGATGACACAGAAAAGGTATCTTCACTGCCCAGGGCTGATATCCAGTTCATTTCATGCATAAGACTAGCTGTTGTAAAGAGGAAATAAAATGTGAATGAAAAATATGAACAATATAGTACACTAAAATATAGGGACAGCATGTCTAATATACCAGGTGGTGCTTAATTCACAACTAGAATGTATTGTCATAAAGCAAGAATTCTCTTGTAAGAGTAAGAGTTGCTATTAACCCATTAGGTACAAACATGCTAGCAGCGTGATATGTATCCTCAGAGGGATTCCATTTGCATGTAATGTTAATTAATGTAGCCATTATTATTAAATGTTACTGGGAATATTACATTGTTTAATGAGGCGGATTTCACTTTTCAAAATTATGGTTAAAGAGCAAATAGGCACATACTGATACAGTGAATCAGTGGGGACCTGAATAAATGCTGTTTAGTGTAATTGAAAAATATCCATAGATAAGGCTGTCTTGCCGGAGATACAGTGGACAGGACATCAAATGGGAGGCCACTGGGGATGTAATTAAAGCATACTTCACATTTTTCTGTAGACCAAAGGCCATTCAGTGATGAGTGACTTTTAAAGACAGGGTTTCTGCTGAGAGAGATGGAATTAGTCAGAATAGTTGTTTTCATGCTCTGCAGCATCTGTTTGCAGAAGCACACTTGATCAGAAAGATGCTCTTGGAAGCTGAAAGCTTTGTCTGTGTTTGTTTGACTTACATGGTACAAACAAGTTGTGTAGAGCAGTCTTCAGTGTGTTGGGGAGCCTCCTTAAACAGAAGATGCGTGCACATATATATGGAAGATGGAGTTACAGTGTGTCCATGATAGTTTTCCTTTTACATCCTGCTTCTGCAATATACTAAACTCTAGTTACTCCAAGCTTGTGAATAGTACTGTTGTTTCCAGAGTAGCTCAAATGCTTGCAGCTATGCTGGTTTGTCACAGGGGAAACTTAATTGCTTATTTCCTCAGTCAAAATTATTTCATAACAGTTTCCTACTGTGATTAACCTCACTTCACCTATGCAGGTGGTGACTAGTAACAGAAAGATAAGCACGACTCCAGGAAGTTATCAGTATAATATGTTTTCTATCATCCAAATTTCTTCTGGTGATTACTAGTACTGTATAGTCTAATTTAGGTTTGGTAACTAGAGCTTCCCTGTATAAAGGTTTTTGGATTGCAGTGCACTATACTCACTTCTACCCTTCTTCAACAAGAAGGGAATTTGCCTGCTCCACTCACCTGGTTTTAATAAGCCCTGGTTTGCTGTACAGAAATGCAAATGCCTGAAAATGTACATTTTTGTTGAAGCTATTAAAAACTCAGTCTTTTCTGACAGCATCAATGCTGTCAATATCCACAAGATACTGAGAATAAATCCTAAATCTCTGCCTGATTGATGTTTACCCATGGGACAGATGTGATGTGCTATGATGCCCTTTTGGAAAGCTCAGTAAGTACTTGCTGTCAGTTTTAGGGAGATCCAGAGCGGACTCCGGGCACCTCTCTCCAGAGAGCCAGTCGAGGGAGCTGTAGCATAAAACTGGGATGTCAGCAGCAAAGTCGGGGTATACCCAGGAACCCACATTCATCAGAACGAATGACAGCCGTTGGGTCGGGTGCAAAGAGGCTGCTAAAGTTACTGCAGTCTCCAGCAGCTCCCCAACGTCAGAGCATGCATAGTAGCTCTGCAAGAGAAGGAAGTTTTCACACTCTGTGTTAATTCATTCCTGTGGGGCCAAGTATTCTGATTTTCTGCAGGTTCACTGAATTTCATTGGGTGTCACTACCCGCCTCCTTCAGCAACATAGTTCTGTACTGGTAGGAGTCACACAGCCCAATACCTCATTTTTTTGCCAAAAATAATAAGTGAGGAAATTGCTGTGGTTTTAGTATTTGTCTGCCAGCTGTGGGGATCCCCACAGACACAGTGAAGTAACCAAAGACTGCCAGGGGGCACTGGTGCAAAGGGCAAAGCATTACAAAAAGAGAGCCTTGGCACATGTTTGGCTCTGTATTTGCCTTTTTATGCTCTAAACAGATGGTTCCAGTAGGAATGACCCGTTGCTCAGCCTTGCTTGGCCCTTCATGTATATTGTAAAACGGTGAGTTAACCTATGCAACTGTCACTCTTAAATATGAATATAAACCAGATAGCTATATTCCTCAAAAATGAAGAAATACAAATGTCCTTCCTTTGCCACCATGCCTATGGTAGTATCATGTCCTTTCTCTGATTCATACCAACTGATCCCAGTTGGTTCCTCCCTAGGATCTGCCTAGGAAATACCCTCAGCCCTGGTGAGACCTCCCAGCCTACAGAGCTGAACTGGACCAAATGAAGGTTCTTGCTCTAGCCACTAGCACACTTGTCCAGATCAGGTCTGCACCATCTATGCTGATATTGTGAAACTGCTTAAAAATAAATTCATTGCATTTACGGGAATTTCAGTCCCAAACAACAAAGATAACATTAGATTCCAATTTTAAAGTCAAGATTTTATCAAGCCATGTTCCCTCTGAGTCAGTAGTAGTTTTAGTTGAGTTAAAGAGTTTGGAGTCAGATTTAAATTATAGCAGATGTCAAGGCAAAAAAAATCCTTTTTCTGCAGCAGCAAAATACGGGGAGATCTGACATTGCCACTGTTTTACCAGGAGGCATTCCAGTTACAGTGCTGACATGCGCCTCCCTGATTAACCTCCTCCTCCATGCTGTTCCTGATGCTGGACTCTACTATGCCCCTCCAAACCCATCACCTGGGAGTATCTTGGGGCAATGAGAAAGCAGTTTGGCTGACATGTTAACGTGTTTAACAACTGACATATTTCATATTATTCTAGGAAACATTGTTAATTACTTAATAAGAACCATCATCATTCCTTTCATCCTTTGTAGTTTTTAAAACCATTTCCTAAACTGTTTAAAAACTGCCTCACTTTGCCTACATTTAGCCTGTACCGGGGCTGAACTGTAACAGTTGCTCTATCACCCAGTGACCCCTCACCAGCCAGGAAGGGGAGTCAGGAAAAGGAGAGACAACCTGTGGGTTGAAGTGAAAACAGATTTAATGAAACAGCACTAAGACCAACAAAAGTAGACAGCTATACTCAGTCAAATGAACATGCAGCAGTCGCAACCAGCAGGAGAGCAGTCCTCAGGATCAAGGAGAAGCCAGAGGAGGAGCAGCAGGAACCCCACAGGAGCTCTCTCTCCTCTGCAAACCTTCCTCCTTCATAATGACCATGACATTACGGGATGGGCTACCCCTGTAGCTAACCTGGATTGGCTGCCCTGGCTGACTCCAAACTGCTAACGGCCTGCCCAGCATGGCTGGGCTGGGATTCTGTCCCAGCCAAACCAGGACACTCTTATGTCCTCAGAAATTAATAAACAGTTCCCTTCATGTTTTCTTGGCAGTAGTGCAGGAAACTATGGCCTAGATGTATTTTTCATCTAAGTTTCCCAAATTCTCATTATTTCTTGATATATTAATCTACTGAGACAGAACTGGTGAAAGGGAGAATTAAGTAGAAAAAGATCAGTCTTACTGACATGGTTTTTGTGGAAATATTCTAAATATCTTCCTGCAATGAACATGTTGCTTCTGACAGCCTTCCTAGCATGGATGAATTGCATTTCTGACGTGATAATTCCCAGGGGTGGATGAACTTCTTACTGCTTCACCTGTACTCTGCCCACCTCTTCATCTCCACCCAGATTTCCATCACCTGAGAAAGTTTTAACAGCTCCCGTTTTTAAAAAGTGATCTTGTCAAATAGATGTTTCCTTTTGTAACCTGCCTTACTAGAATTTCTTCAGGACAATATATAGTGTTGAACTAGGGAGTCATTTAAATCCAGATAGCACATGAGCACTGAAAGTTGAGTGGCTTTTTTATACAATAGTAGATTTGAATCACCGTTTAATTAATGTGAAAGCATTGTAAGAGGATTCCTTCCACTAAACACTGATTTATTCAGTAGAAGGAATATGAAAAAGAGTGTCAATTAAACATAACATTTTTTTTTTTTTTTAAGAGGCCTTACTTAACAATACGTGCAATAGGTTGAAATGGTGACTTTCTGGTCTGGTAAAAACATTTTAGAGGCATAAATTTAGGGCAGTCCCCTAAGTGATTGTTAGTGTCATAATTCATAAGCAAGGTAGTTGTCCTACTGCCATGCCTGTAAAAGAGATGTTGTGTGTCCCACTGTCCTACAGTATTCATTATGCTCCCTTAGTTTATAGTCAATATTTTCATACCCTTTTAGGCCAAGGCATTCCTGATGGTGTGAGCAGAAACCTGGCACCGTGGGAATCAAATCCAATTATCTGTATGGCAGGGTAAAGTTATAAATTATTATCAGTGGGATAAATGCATTCAACAGACTTGTACCTGAATCATTTCTCTGAGGATTAAGTGTGATTGAATTCAGGTTCTTACTTCAGATCTGAATCAATTGTTAGACGGATAGTTAGATCTCAGTTTTATCGCAAAGCTCATGATAGTTGAGTTTTTCTGTGAGCTTTCAGCTGCTAGGATCAAACGATAATACAGGATTCTTGGCTGTCATTTCATTTTGTTTAAAAGAGTAGTTTCTGAGCCTCCTGGAGAAGAGGTTGCAGATGTGATAAAATCACACCCCGAAGACTCAAAAACCTCAAGGAAAATAATAAAAACATTTTGTAATTCATTGTTTGAATCTTAATGTTTTACATCGGGCTCAAAGTTTTATACTTAGGGTTCTGAAGTGTACTTTACAATTCCAACTATGAAAATGTAGACACAAAAGAGCACTGTCACCATTTCCATATCACTAAAAACTTTTAAAATCCTCTTGCATAATTAAATTATGACTTAGTGTCTTGTAAATGTCTTTACTTCCCATACAGATTTTCTTCTCTGTTTATCAATCATAGTTTTGTTTTGCCTGGCTTGAAGTGACAGGAAATATTCCTTCCAGCAGTTTCTGAAACAGCTTCAGTGCTGGAGGCTTAAACAACAGCATAGAAAAGCCTGAGAATTACTTTTGTAGATAAGCATTGAGGTGAGGCTGTAGATAGATAGCTTTCTGTGATACCTACATACAAATAAATTCCTGGCTTCATTGGTGGGATTTTAAGATTTAGGATTAATGTAGGTGTTTAAGAGCAAATATATGTAGCTCAGTGTATTCTCTAACTGAAGTAAAGGGTTTTTGTGTTACTCATTGTGCTGGCTGATAATGCAGTGGCTAATTTAAGAACAAGAAGGAACTTCACTGGATTTAAAACAATTTACAGTATACGGGTCTTACCTGAACTATGAAGCAGTTCTGCAATTGCTTCACAGCTCTTCGGGGCATGACAAGCATGTTTTACCACCTCTAGGTTTCTCATTTCTCAGTGGGTTTCAGGTTACTGCTTTTGGGTTGCACTGAGTCCAGCAAGACAGCAGCAAAAAGCAGGAGAGGCAGTAGTGTGGTGTCAGGTCATGTGCCCTGTGCTCTGTTGGTCCTTGCTAAGTCAGAAGAGCAATAGGACAAGGTGCTTGGTGCTTGCAGTTCCATGTGCAGCCTGCCACATCTAGCTGGCCCACAGAATAGGGGGATGAGTATGCTCAAGAAATATTTCATGTTGAGAAAAATGAACTGCCAAACAACAGGTTGTTACTGAACATGTGCAAACTGGAACTTGGCAGAGGTCTTCTGAGTGACCAAATTTGGGCAAATTTTCACAGGGATGACATAATGTATATTCTTGACATCAAGGTTAAACCCTGCAAAATTTCAAACCCTTGCTTAAAAGCATGGAAGGTCTGGAGCATCTCATGTGAGCAGAAATTAAGACTCCTTTTCTAACACAAGCAAAGTAACTCCTTTTTCCCCTTCCTCTCATTCTGGACCTTTTACCTCAAAAGTTCAGCCTTAGGCAGATACCTGGTATGGAATGTTTCACTCTGAACAGCTTGTCTGATAAGGCCATGAGAAACTGAGAGCAAAGTCCTGGACCATTAAGTGTCAGGCAACTTATATATAGACCTAAATTATTTGTGGTCAGCAGGTCACATTGGTTACCCCATAGATATCAGTGGGGTTACTCAAGTGGGTAATAGGAGTGGGTCTGCCCTGTCAGTTAGCAACAGTAACAGTGTTTTATTGCAGGCACTGCTAACTTCATTTTACTTGATAATCAAGACCTGTGAAATTAAATTCTCTCTGCTTCAGCTGAATGTCGTGACTAGGAGATTATTTCAGTGTAGGTCACTAATTTTTACAAGGCTTGGCCCTAGCGTTGTGGCAAAGTAGCTAGGAAGCAAGGAGCAGAAAGCTCATGGGGCTAAGGTTGGCTGCTGTTGACTCTCGTTGGAAGAGTTGACAGAATATGTCAAACAATCATGGAGAAAACATGACAGTGGTTCTGGGATATATTGTATAATCCTGTCATTCATTGTAAATTGACCCAGGATTCAAAGTTAACGTTACTGAACTTAATTTCTTGTTTGACTTTAACTGTTAATATTGACATTTCAGAGCAATTGCCCATTAGATAATAGGGACTTGTGATGAAGGGGATAAGCAGTTTAGCAATTCCTCTTGCTGGCAACTTCTTGAAGTCCTGAAAGGATCTTGTCTGAACATGTCTACCACAAAGTATTTGTCTTACACATATATACACTAGTCCTTTCCTGGACAACGCTTTTGTTCCTTTTCTCATATTATGGCCACATTTAAAAAAACAATGAAAGCATAAAACATTAAAGTGACCCAAACTGTCTCTCTGCACATGAAATATTCACTGACTGGCCATTTCACATCCCAGAACTTTTCAGGGTTAGAATGAAGCACCACATGCCTTGTTCAAAAGCTAGAAATTTTGTTCCATCAATGAGAGAAAATTAACAGCTCAGATGCATACAAAATTGGACTTTGAAAAGATCTGCCTCTCTCACTGCAGGGCTGTGAAACATCAAACCTTAAGTTTATGCCTCTTACAAGTATGAATGTTGTTTCTGCTGAGAGCTGAATCCATGTAGTTTGGGGGAGTATTATAAGCAGAGAAATCACAAGACAAGCGGGTGAAAAAAGCAAATCCTTTTATAAGGAATTAAGTAAATGCTGATTATTTTTTTTTTTAAATGCTTAGTTCCTAAACATTCTAATATTCTCATCAGAGTTGGATTTGCAGGCAGAGAGCAGAGGATGTGGGAGAAGTGAACTGCCAGAGCTGCACATACAGGTAACTTGTGTGCAGTCCTTTGCCTGGATGGCAGATTCGTTGGAGAAGACAGATAAGTTGACAGCTTTCTGTTATCATTCTGATAACTGGGGCTGTAGCGAGGCCTCTGCTGGTACAACAAGTGTTATTTTCGTGTGAGCTATGTAAAAGTTCACTCTGGGTTATCAGCAATCAATTAGCATGAAGCAGCAAAATAAGAGCAAGTCCCTTTCCAACTCCAGAGCATAGACTGTAGCTTTGACCAAAATGCAAACATTTACCAGTCATTCACTTTGGTGGTTTCTTTGCAGGGTTAAATATTGCCTGTAAAGCCACCAAAGATCTGGGACTGAGGAACCAGGACAGCTGGGGTGGTGCAGGATGCCCCTCTTTCCTGTCCATTTGTTGTCTAGAAACAAGGTTTTTTCAGGAAGGATTAAGAAGCTGGGAATAAAGAGAGCTGTGGTATCCTGGCAGCACATCCCGCTCTTGATCGGGGTAGTTTGAAGCACAGCCAGACCACTAGTGAATAAAATTCTGCCATCTGTGATGGCAAAAAATTGAGAGACAAAATCAAGGTAATAGGAATTAAATGCTTGTTAATGCAGCCACATAAACCAAATGTCAGGAAGTCAAACCTGCAGCAGAGCAAGGGTAGGCACATGGAAGACAAGTTCTTTCCATCATTCTGCCACGTGTTAGCCAAAGGGTTCTTAGAGACTGCATTTAAGTTCACACTTTGCTATCTACGTTTTTCAGGCCATTCACCAGCACTTTGACTGACGGCTTGGCTTCACTCAAATACTGCCATTGGCTTTTGGGGGTGCTTGACCCCAGAATGTGTTTTGTGTGTTATGGAGATGGGTCTCCAGCCTGTTTGCCTTTCTCTCCAGGTAACTAGTGGTTCATGCTGCAGCTAGGAGGGTGTTTTATGAGCACCTTTCAACAGGAAGTACCAACTGTCATAAAGTACCCTTTTATTAGTCGTATTACAGCTCATTTTCCCAATTTCCTGAAGCTGAAGAAGATGGGCTTCTCCCACTTCCAGTGTGCGGGCTTGCAGCTTTTACTACTGTGTACAAAGGCAACAGAGTGGGCAGCCAGTGCCTGTGATAATTTGCGTACTGAGTAAATCTTCATCAAAGCCACACAGGGACACTCCTGTAATTCACTCATCACTCAAAAGACACGTTCTGTTGCGCCTTAGGTGCGCTTATGCAACGGAGTGTACACAACTAGTTTAAAATGGTTAGTGTCAGCGTAGTGGTTCAAGTTGATGGACCCAATAAGATTGGTTAGAGGAAGGTCCCACGGTTTCTTTAATCCATAGCAAGTTCATAATGGTTCAGAATTGTCACAAGTGATTTATTTTTGAAACTCCTAGGGCATAGTGCACAAAGTTGCAGAAAAGGCTCAAAGCAGCAGATGTGGGTAAGACTGCAAGTGATCTGGCCAGTCACTGGAAAAAGCACAGAGAGAAGATGTAGTGCAACTTCCATTTGAGAAGCAATGAAAAGTTCAGAATCAGTGAACAATTTAGAGAAACATGTAATGGTACTTACATTTATTTAAGTAAATTGCTGATTTTCTAGTGTGTATTTTACACTTACGGAAAGCTTTTCCTGCACCAAATTGTACTGTATTACACTGGTGTAAATTTGAGTAAATCTTTTGATGTAGGAAGAACTTCTCCAAGCCTATTATCAGTATGGTCAAGTGCAGAGTTTGATTTGCTTAGTACAACTGCTGTAGTTAATTACATCCAGATTCATAATTACAAATAACTTGTATTAAAATTATACTAGAAGAGGAACATGTTTTTGCAACTCCTGGTGGTAGCAGAAGCAACACAGAACATGTACATCTGATTCTTCAGTTATAAGCCAACTTTCTCTCCCAGAGTGAATAGTCCCTGAATTACACTTACATGACCTTGGGCTGGGGATCTACGCACTCCCTGATGTAAGCTTAGCTACCCAAATCATGTTTCCCTTGAGAGGAGATTATTTTGTGCTATATCAATCTGGTCCATGCAGGACTTGGAAAAAGCATCAGATGTTTAGGCATTGCAAATCCTTTTGCCATAGGCAAGGTTACTAATTAAAAAGCGTCAGCATACAGAAGGACCAGATGCAGCCCAACCAAGGATGAATGTCAAGAAATTGGCAAGGAAAAGGGAAAAAGCAAGAAAGAGGTTAGGAAGAGATCAGATGGGTTTTTTCACAGAATGTTCCCTTTCTTTCCACCCATCGTTTCTTCCCAGCCAGTTTGGTGTTATCTGACAACATTACTTCTTGCAGCAGGGTGTCTCGTGTATCTTACCATGGAAGTTGCATATTGTGGCATTTCATATGTACTGTCTGGTCATATCCCATCTTGTCACATTTTATTAGGTATGTTGTCATTGTGTGACACTTCACTGGTGGCATGCAGTCCCATTACAGCTCATCATTACATACGTTGTTTTCTATGTTGCTGTTGACATTTCCATGAGACCTTGAATGTGACTTTGGAAAATGTTGCTGAAATATGCTTCCAATTTAAAACAACCATCAGTTCTTTCAACTGAAACGGCACTAGAGGCATTCTAAGTGTGAATAAACATCAGCTGATGAAGGTTAATTGTGCTGAAAAGTTTTATTATCTCCGCCACGTTGGTGCAGAGAAATCAAGGTAGAAAAGGCAATTTCCTAAAGGCTGCGCAGTGGAGCCAGATTCACAACAGCACTTGAACAGGGGCTTACACGTAAGCACAGGCTGAAGTCCTGCCATAAATTAACATGAAATTGCGGTCCGTGTGACTTCCTAATGACAGTGCTGGATGTTACTCCTCAGAATAGGTTTTCATAAGCCTGGCACAGGAGCAGAGGGCAATAGGGCTGATGGAAATCTGAAGCAATTCTATTTGTGTTTGTTTTTCTCAATCTGCCCTTGGTCCTCTGCACATTTATGTCACAACTTACGGAGTGGAAGCAGTGCAAATCAGGTGGGAAAAAGAGGGTCCCCATATTTCACTGGGTTCTTCTGCATTCTGCTCTAGCCTTCATTGCTGTGATGGATGTTCACTTTACTGAGTTGGCATGAGCATCCTTTTGGGGCCTGCTCTGCAACACATGACACTTCTCTGACATAGTAAAGGTGTAGAACATATAACGTGGAAAGTTGCTTGTTTCTGTTAACATCCTTGTTTTGAACAACTAGCAAAAATGTACAGTCGCAATTCTCATGGATTGAACCGACTAGTTATTTGCTTTTCACTGGTCTTATTATTCAGTGTTTTAAAACTGGTTTTGAGAGGATTAAAACTCATCTCTGGCATTTGCAAATAGCAGCTAATAAACACTGAGTGTTTAATAGTTATTCCAAACATGGAGGCAAGATTTTCTTAACAGTCTCTTTAGGTTTCAGATTTTGTTTAAAGTGGTCCCTTGCTCTAAGTCAGAAGCATTAATTTCTAGGTAAGAGGCACAGATGTCCTTCAAACCTCCTGTAAGTGGTCTCATCAAGCACTTGAGTAAAATGAAGAGTATTGCATCAGAAGAAATAGCTGGGAATAAAGAGCTGTGTTGTCTCTTGCATGGAGGGAAACTGCCTGGGTTTTGCATCTAAGAAAGACACAGAAGTTGTAACAATGCATGAGAGGTGCCAGATGCTCCCCCAAAAGAAGGGGGGCTGTCATTCTTCTTTTCCACTGGTCTAGTAATCAGAAGAGAATTGTTTTTCTTGTTTAAAGCCATGGTTACCTTGATAAATAAAGCCTCTATTCTGGAGCCTCTATGGACCTTCAGCATGGACATTTTAGGGCTAGGAATTTGCCTTAGACTTCTGTGTAGCTGACAACTGTACCACTTTAAACGTAGTTTGCATGCATCAGATT
Source organism: Leptosomus discolor (assembly GCF_034619465.1). Classification (NCBI taxonomy): domain Eukaryota; kingdom Metazoa; phylum Chordata; class Aves; order Leptosomiformes; family Leptosomidae; genus Leptosomus; species Leptosomus discolor. The sequence continues at coordinate 11,712,203 of NC_141395.1, read as the reverse complement.
TGCGGCTGGATCTCTCTGATGGACTTAATTCAGGTTTTACCACTAATGCATCAGTATTTCCATATCAAATTAATCATACCAAAGCACAAATCAATTTGAAGGAAGCACAAAAATTATTTTTGTGTTATTTCTTCATTGTTTTCCAGGATTCTGTGTCTTTGGTTTAGCACATGTTAAGTAATACAATGCAGAGATTATCTCCTTTTCTGGCGAGCTTAGTAAAAGTCACCACAGCTGGATGTGGAAATATTGTGTCAGTATTTGAAATGTCTATATGCATCTACACACACCTCCTGTACAGGGTCATGTGATCCATTAGCAGTAATTTGGAGTATGTATGTGAGTGGGACAGGTGCTCACAAATTTTGCTTGTGCTAAGAATAAAAGAAAAAAGTCAGGTTTTTGCAAATATGAGATAAAACTTGTCCTGTGTAGTATGTCAAATTCCAGCAAAAAATTGAAACAATTCACTCAGTCTAAGCTAGCTAGCTGTTCAGAGTAAGTCACACCATGAATGTCTGGTGATTTGGGGTTTTAATAGTCAGGATTTTTTTTAATTCAGTTGAATAGTTGCATCGGAATTAAACATCAAGCCCTAATAGGGACCGATTTTCTTGAGCTGTGACAAACAGGATGTGATTTCTATTTTGTGACTGACAGCTCTTCTGAGTCTGGTGTTGCAGTAACATGGAGTTCATCTTTTCATTGCTGTAGCATTCACAAGTGAGGCTTCGTAGTAATTTATTTCAGCTGCCATTAGTTGTAGCACATAACCTAGGAGGTTTTTGAATCAGGTTCCTATTGTAAATTGTTCCTGAAAGATCTTCCTAATCTTATTAATATTGACTGATTCTTTGTATTAGGATTTCCCAGGGATTGGTGGAGTCTAAAGGATTAAAGGCCTCTGAGTCAAGGATGACCTAAATTCTGATAGATTTTATTATGCAAATCCTTATGATCAGAGGTCATTAATGGAAACATCTGAAGCTAATATGAGTTAATATATTTGAATGCTATCTGAAATTAGTGAATGTTTCGGTTCCAGGTGAGTACAGTACAGTTTAAGTATTTCAAAACTGCTTTGATTTAGAAGCATACTAAAAAATTGGACCTTAAATGTCCGAATACTTTTGGCTGCTGATGACAATCTGGAGACATTTTTGAAAACAGGGTTTTCCTCTGAAGTCACAGTGGGGGATTGAAAATTCTCTTCTGCCCTTTCAAAGATAATGATCTCAAGAAAACAGCAGATTGCTGACAATGAAGCAAGTTGTGGATTTCACTTTCATTTTTGTAAAGGAAATTCCCTGAGATTTTTTTTTTAATCTTGAGTGCAAACCCGAAATGTGACGAAGACCAGCAAGAAATTAAAAAGTTACTGGCTTTCGCAACTCGAAACAGAAGGATGATTTATACACATGGCCATTTTTCTCTTCCATATTTACAAAGTGCTCTAATACTTGGAGATCTGATAAGCAGAGGAAGTTATATTCCTGAACAACCTGATTCCTGCCTGTTATAGTCCAGCTGTCCCTACTGTTTGAGTAGGTGCAGGGATCAGATCAAGACCAGGCAGATTCTGAATGTAATTTGTATATAAAAGCATTCAATGCATTTTCTTTTATGGTGGCTTCCCAAAGTTCAGCACCTGGACCTCAGGCTACAAATGAAAAAGCTCTCTATTTGGTTCTTTAAATATGTTTTCATTCTTTCATCTATTTCACAAGCCTGACTACTTAATTGTATTTGTTTCTTTTATTAATAGTTGCCTTTTTATATCATGCCTTTCTCCTGAGAATGTGAAAATATGTAAATAACCTCAGCAAAGACATTCCGTTTTAGGCTAGCAGTAGGGTGGGCCATTATGATTATGCTCTTTATCGATAAACAGAGACATTTACCCAAAATATTCAAAGCTGACTCTGAAAATCCAACTGAAAAGTCTTCAAGTTAAGCATATGTTTCAAAACTTGTTTTTGTAAGTCTGTCAAGCAAGGAGTCAGTAGCAGAGGTGGGGACTGAGCACAGGGAGCTGGGCTCTCCCTTTTCTGGTATCATGAACAGTGCTGGGACAGGTTCTGATTTTGATTATTTTGTTTTAGATCAGGGTGATACCCTTGAAGTCAGTAGTGTGAGTATAGTGTAACATTTGATGACTGGCCTCGGGTTTGGACACTAATTGTGAGAAGCCTTGCTTCTGAGAAGCCAGCTGGCACTTAAGATGTCCCTCCTCTCCTCTTGTTCTATGTGGACATGCAGAATTCACAATCTCAAAAGAAATCCCGTAGGATGGGGATCCAGTGTGTCTCGTTTTGAACGGGAACGTTTTTACCAGCTCTTTTGCCACCCCCACACAACGTCTGTCGTCTGCTTCGTGTGTACCTCTAGGTCCCGTTAGGACAAACTGCTTTGCAGCTCCCTGGAAAAGCAGGCAGAAGTGCAGCCCCGCTGCCGCCAGCACGGTGTCCTTTGACATTTCGCAGTGCACTAGTGCAACATGTTGTTTCCTTCTCCTGTACTTTTCTGCTACCTTGCAGAATATACCAGCAGAATGTGGGTTAATGGGGCAGGCATGGCACAGAAAATCGCCTCGCTGGTGGAGTCATTAGGATTTGCTGGCAGACTGCCAGCTCAGTTGGTGCAATTTTACACTCACTTTTCAGAGCAAGCTTAAAGGGGAAACCTCTGTTCGCTTTAAGCCTTTACAGCCAACGAGAGGCTGCTGGGGCTTGCCTGCCACTGTCCAGATCTCTGATGAACAGCTGGCTGGAAATTCTCATCTAAGCACTTACACAAGTGATTTGTTGTTGATGGTTTGAAATTGGTAGTCAGGACTATTTAAAATTAATGGATCTGCATGGGACTGATTAGTGATACTGCTGTCTCCTATGTTTGGATTTTCCCAGAGTTAAAAAGCGGAGTCTGAGCTGCATTTTGAGGAGAGGAGTAAGTGACAGAAACTCACACACAAAAAAAAAAAAAAACAAACCAAACAAAAAAAAAATTAAACCAAACACCCACACCACAACTCCACACGCACACACAAAAAACCCCAAACCAAACCTTCCACAAAACCTTCTGCCTAGGAAGGCATAGCTGAGGAGGCACAGCTAGACTTCAGCCAGTACCATACATACATACCAAAGATTTCAGGTCTGTTCTGCAACAGGCTTCAGCTGCATGTGAAATTAATAGCAGCTGATAGCACACAGCTCCTGAAAGGGTTAGGTTATCACAGCTGTAGGGCACTGTAATTTGTTATTCCTGTAAAGAGTTCATCAGAATAATATGATTAGTTTTTGTCATATAATAAACTGGAATGCAAATTAATTTTGGAAAAAATTACCTGACATAATATTTATTTTACTTTGTTGCTTAAAATGGAATTGCATCAGCCAGAATCAATAACATATCTTTTTGTTTTTAGAAACTTTAGGTCAGTTTTCATGTGAAACATGCAGCCCTAGTTAAAGCTTACTGATCTGGAATTAGAGAGCAAAAGGGTTAAATCTCAATCGCTCTCTGATTTATATTTCCCTCCCCTCCTTCCCAGCTGTGGACATGGATGGAAGATCTGCAGAAGGAGCTCTTAGAGGATGTCTGTGCTGACTCTGTGGATGCGGTTCAGGAGCTTATCAAGCAGTTTCAACAGCAACAAACAGCCACCTTGGATGCTACCCTCAATGTTATTAAAGAAGGGGAAGATCTAATCCAACAGCTCAGGTAAGCATCCACCTGGAGGACAGGTGTTGAGAAATCCAATGTATGCTGTGGTTTAGGTGTGCATAAATAGGGAACTGCAAGTGAGGATTAATTGGGAGAGTTTAATAATTCTTTGCTTATTTATGATTCTTCAAATTCTTTGAGTATTTTATTGAAATTGCAAGGAATGTTTTGTGTGGACTGATTAGAGTAGACTGTGGATCAGCATGGGTTCCTGTTTGACAGAGAGATTATTTATAGGCACAGTGAAGTGAATTGAAACAAATGTGTTTCAGGTCAATATTATTAGTTGGTATATATAGAAGATTGTTAAATGGCTGTGAGCTGAGGCCTTGTGATTTATAGGGTTACTCCTGATGTAGGAGAAGTGTATTCCTCTTAATAAAATATACACATGTCTAACAATCTTCAGTCTTTCATTTTGCATGCAGCACCCTTCTATTTATCTTTGTCAATGTTGGATTTATTCGTGCTATCAAAGAGGGTCTTTTACTGCCAGTTCTACTTGCATTGTGAATTAAAACAGCTCATTTTACCTGATTTAAAATACATAAAGAGACTGGCTCCAAGAAGTTGGGTTTTTTTTTTGCTTTCTCAGTCTATGAGTGCAGTAGAATGAATGTTTGCAAAGTAATCTTACACAAAACTACAAAACTTGTAGTTGTGAGATCTCTCTCATTTATTCTTATGTACAGTGGTTTCCTGTGGCTTGAACTTTGTTGACAGCACTGGAGTTTTCCTACCTTTTAGTGATGTTACTGAGCTCAAAACCAAGTCAAATACATCACTTATTCTTTAGATCTTTCTGTTGTTACAGATTGCCCTTATCCATATGTACATAATGTGTATGTTCTGTATACATATACAATATGCAAATCTGCCAGGTCTTATGCATTTCACCAGAGACTGTCCCAAAGTTATGTCATCCTTCTCACCCTGAGCTTTCCTAATCTGATGCCTTCAGTTCTCACATGAGAAGCACAGAAAACCGTAAACCACGATGGGAAAAGCCTAAGGTGCCCTAGAGCAGAGTAGATAATGCAGGTCCCTGGTGGAGCTCTGCCCTTAACAGGTCTCCTGGACTCCCTAAGTCTTCTATTAGAGCCACATGCTGATCTTTCCTCTATACTTTTTCCTGTCACACTGGATGCAGAGTCTCCTCCACTGAGACAGAAAAAATAAAAAAAAAAGAGATTTGAGAGGGCTTCTCTAGGTTTTGGTTGTTATTCAGCCCTAGGCAGCCACACAGTAGAGCCTGTGTGAATTCCTAGTCTTGCTGTATGTGGCTTGCCTGCATCACAGGGGGAGAGCAAAGGACCCAAGCTGTGGTGTGCTTGCCGAGATCAGAATTGGAAAGCAAGGATCAGGAATAGACATAGCTAGGCTCCACCCATCCATTAATCTTTGCTGATAAGTAAGAAGGAAACATGCTGTAATTGGTAAGTGACCTGCCAGAAGGAGGGGGTTTTAGATAAGAATGTATGTATGGCCAGCCATAACAGGTCAGTTAAAGGTCTGCATGGTAATTTCCCTTTATGTAAAGAAACTTTTTGCAAAATTTGGAGCATTTCTGTGAGATCACAACAACGGCAGTGAAATTCTGGACTAAAGATTTTTTTGGTCATTCATTCCACCTATTGGCATAACATCATTTCAGCATGAACAACCATGGAGAAGAGCCTGAAAGGGACTCTGTAAACCCATCAAGTGGAGTGTGGGGTGGTTTGTGGGATTGCAGAAAGTATATTAAGGAGTGTCCTGGTGCTGGCTGTGCAATTGGCCTAAAGGCTTTTTGCTGGCACATGAGTGAGTAAGAAAGTGGCATGTGAAGTGGGAGAGTGGCCAGGGCAATATTTGGAGCTGAGAAGTCAGTGAAGCATCAGCATGAATAGCAGTTATTGGAGAAAGGCTGGTGTAGTGGCTGCAAGATCATGCAGGGGAAGAGGTGAACTGAGAGATGGTGTGTGGGACTTCATTTTTTTTTTTTTTTTAATGTAAACTTGGTCAATTCTTAGTTTCAGCCTTTGAAAAATAAAGTGGCCTCAGGTTTGAGACTTTTTTTGGAATTTGTGTCATTCTAAACATTTGTGAAACGCCAAGACAGGTTTTGTGGCAGCTGTACTTGACAAGGAAATGTTTTGGGGGTCTGGCTTGTGTTCTGGGCAGCGAGCAAGGTGGATCAAGGTGAACATACTTGTGCAAAGTGATCCCCTGCTTCTGATAAAGTTAAGACCAAACACAGAGAGAACAGTTGTCTGAGGGACAGAAGCCCTGGACTCTTGCAAAGATTTGCAGAGCTGAGCTGTCAAGACTACCTATGATTCAGGTGTTGTTTTTGAGCTCTCTGACTAACTGCAAAGCCTGTAATGCGATCATGGACTCTTTCAAAAAGTGAAGCAGAACTTCAAGAAAAACACGAAACCACCTCTATGGGCACCCACTCTAACAGCTTTTGTGGCTGCTGGCAAAAGTAAAGAACACACAGATAAAGGAAAGGAAGAAAAATTAGAATTGCTGCAATCTCTTCTTAATACAGTGTTGCGTTTCACAGTGTGGATCACCTTGTACCTGCTGTGAAGAATAGCTGAAGATTGCAAATGCTACAACAATGAAGAGAATGAAATACACTGCTCTTTTCAAGCATGTTGAAGCACAGGTTAAAACCAATAAAATTAATGGGGCTTTGAAAAATATTACATTTCTTGTCCTTATGTCTGACAGAGCAGAGAGTGGTTTAGAGAAGATCATTTGTGTAACAGCACTCTGTGTCTCCTCCAGATAGCTTAGGAAAAGCTTGTCTGCCTGAACTAGTTGAATGCAGTGGCTGGGACTGCTCTTCACAGAACATCTTCAGGGCTTTCAGTGACTCTGCAACAGGAGACCATACCTATCAGGAGTAAAACAGGCCTGGCTAGCCATACTGTGCATGTCATGGTTAGCATTGGAAACACTTTTTTAACTCTTCTTTATCAGTTTTTTACTGAGGTGATCATCATTCTCAGCAGTCAACACAAAGCAAATCTTTTGAACAGCATTTCTAGGAGGGCTGCTGGGGGCAATAATTCTGCACATCTGTGAAAGGCAAAACAGTGACTTGTTCCAGTGAGATGTGAAAGAACAAGAATGTTAGGGGCAAAAAAAAAAGACAACTAAGAGTTATGTATCTTGCCTTCTTTACAGTAGTTCCTCAAATGAGCTTTTGACGATGGGTATGTTTCACCAAGCTTTCTCCCAGTTAAAGCACTGAAAGTGGTTTCAGGAGCACAGCGTTCATATGAACAAACTCTACCACAATGCACTAAGCCCAGTTTTATGTTCCCCAAGGTTTATTTTGTATTTTTTTCTGATAATTGCCCTGCATTTTATAGCTCTAATTGGTAACCATTCAGAGAATAGTAAGGATCTTTTATGAATCCTTTCCCAGAACTTCTCATCACAGCCAAAGCAAGAAATCTCGTGGCGGAAGCATCCAATCTCAGCAATTTTTTTTCTGGAAGGAGACCTTTCTTAAACTGGACTGTATAAGCATTGTCAAGGCCTTCTCTGAGGAGGCTGTGAAAAAATGCTGGATTATTATACTTAAATTTTTGTATTGCATCAGCCACTGAAATGCAAGAGTGTCTTGTTTTGAAGAGTGAAATGTTTAATGAAAAAGAATTTCTAAAACTAAGTGTGTCTTTAGATCCCGTGAGAGATTATGCAACATCAGTCTTGAATAATTCATTGAGTCATTTAGATAATACATGAATAGTAATAATCTTGCATTTGAATGAAGACATATTTCATGTCCTTTTAGAGAAGACAGGTGCTGACTGAAGGCAACAGAACTTGATTGAATGTGGCCTCAGATTAAGCTCAGATTAAATCTCACCTTGTTATCTTCATCCATCCTTCCTCTGTACAGCTCTAATGTGGATGCAGAGAGAGACCTTGAGGTCATCAAGAAGGTGAAAACACAAGACTGACAGTGGGGCAGAAGCCATATCACCTGGAGAGAGTAATATTGGTGTAATATTCCCTTATAAGCAAGGGAAGTTGGTAGTACTAGCTTCAGAATAATGCTGAAACATCTGAAGTTCAGTGTATGAAACATAAAGTATTTGAAGAAAAAGAGGTGAAATGCATCCCAACAACAAACTACTATGCAGCTAATAGTAATCTGTATTTTTAATTTTATTCTTAATCTTCAGATGTTCTTTCAAATGCTTTTCCTATTCCTTCGAGACACATAATGAAAACAGAATAACATGTGTGTTTTGTTGCCTTAGAACCTCAGAGGTGTGTTTTAAACTCACCTAAACTGACTCTGTGTGTCAGTGCCTAGTTTCAATTTAAGGCATCTGCAAAAGGTTATACTTTTTTTTTTCCTCAATTATGCTCACTGACAGTGTTCAATTAACATTTAAGTCAACTGTACGTTGTTTTGATCTGACCCTACATGATGATCACTTGCAAAGAGCAAAGCACAACTGTTTCAGTCAAGTCCTGTAGAAAACCACGAATGCTTTACTAGATGTTTATGGAGGGAAAGTTCAGCACAGAAAAGGGAAATAAAAACCTAAAAATTTGGAACACACTAGCACCCTTCCACAGCGGGGAGACTCCGCGGGCACCCCTACTCAGCAGCCCGGGTTAGCTGGCCAAAAGAATGGCTCCCAGCCACATTTGATCCCTGTGGTACAATGCAGTGACCTGGCAGCACTACTGGACATTTCGCTTGTCTTCCAATACTGACAGCTGGTTTGCTGTACATGTGGGAGTTTGTTGGTGCACCAATAGTCCAGTACGTGCTGTTGGATTTGTAATTGTCCCCCCACCTCCTCCAAGGCAGAACTGGAGGCTGATAGGAAATATTGATGGTAAGACCTGCTGGCTTACCCACTTCATCCTGCTATCCTGCTAGTGCATAGGTCTTTCCAACAGTGTATTTGAAAGGGGTTTCGGTTGGCTTGGTTTAAGTATGGCAAATAATGCACCTTTGAGTGGGATGGACAGAGAAAACCATTGCATCTAAATCTTGGTTTAGCTGAAGTACCAAAGCCAGAATTGAATTATGGCTTCAGAGTTTCCTTTCTGGTTCTTGTTAAAGTTGGGGGAAACTTTTGTGGCATATTCAAGGATAAATTTCAGCTCTTTATGTCTGCAAAGGTTCTTTATCCATAAAACACTCACTGAAGAAAAATTACCGAAGACCTAACAGACTGTATGTGAGAGCACAAAAAGAAAAGAAACTGCCAGGGCTGTCCTATGTCTATGCTAACACTTCTTTCAGGTACAGCAAGCTTCCCCTTGGTCTTAGACCACCGGTTAAAGGGCTGGCTCCCTTCTGCTGCCTGTATATGGCAGGTGTAGACGGAGCAGTCACAAGCATGTCTCATTTCACTTACCGTGTGGAAGGACAAGTCAGAGTCTGTCTTACAGTGTTTGAAAGGTGTTTTCCTTCAGTGGAGGTTTTTTGCACTGTATTCCATATCTATTGCTGTACTACATAATCCAGAGAAAATCAAGGCATCCCTACCCATTGGACCAGAATGCTGGTAATTCATAGAATCATAGAATGTATTGGGTTGGAAGGGACTTCTCTGGATTCTGATTCATTTAGTCTGTAAGTAATAAAGCAAATTAACAAAATTGTCTTGTAAAGGTCCAGGTGGCTAAATAGCATCTCAGAGCTTGGTGTGAGTGTAGGCTGGAGCAGGTGACTCTAGGATTAAAGGGGATTACCAGCCAGTGTCCGCAAGAGAGCCATTGAGATTGATGTGTCGTTCTCCTCCCCTCCCTGTCCCAAGTGTGTAAGGTCGCAGTGTCGTGACACAAGAAAGGATGGTCCCCTTGTTCAAACGTTGTGCTCAGCTCAGGAGCTGCAGCATTTCAGCGAATAGAAGAAATGATACACACACCTTCCTTCAGCCCTTTGTGCTTGGGTTTGCTTCTCAGCAGCACGCACAATCACAATGTGTAGTTCATGCTCTTTTGCCTGCCTGAAAGCTCAGATTTAACCATTCTCTCTGCCTTGCTACAGGGACTCTGCTGTTTCCAACAATAAGACTCCACACAATAGCTCCATCAGCCACATTGAATCTGTCCTTCAGCAACTCGATGAGGCCCAGGTACAGATGGAAGAGCTCTTCCATGAGAGGAAGATTAAGCTAGACATTTTCCTTCAGCTCCGGATTTTTGAACAGTACACCATTGAGGTAAGAGCTGGCTGCATGACCTGAGAAAGGTAGGGCTGTGGGAGAGTGAGTATATGTAAGTGTACTCTGTTAGGACACACCTGGACCTGTTTGATTGTGCTCAAATGTCCAGTGAGGAAGAGAGTGTTACAACCAGGTTTTAAATTCAACATGTCGAAGCTAAAAATATGCTTTAGGATATACTGCTAGAATGCACTGAAATGGATTTGTGTCTGCTTAACTGACTATGCTGAGAATCTGCCTGCTTTGCAGAGAAGCTTTATAAGATGGCCCTGTTATATCTCTTTATTAACAGTAGTCACTCAGGGATTTGAAAGTTCTGTGTCACTCATTAGTGAGGTTTGTCTCTTCAGATACAAAAATAGATGCGTGCAAACAGATACATGCTCAGCTTTAAACCACAAAGTGAAAAAACACGTTACGCACAAAAGGAAAGGATATTTAAAAGATGGGCCTTTTAAGCATCACAGTGGATTTATTTAAAAAAGAAAGAAAAAAAAAAGAGGAAAGTTAAAGTATATTTTCATGCCCTCATGCAAAAAAAAGGTCTTTCAGTTCTGTTTTGTAGTTGAAATCAAAAGCACTGAATGAAAAACTCACTGAAACATTAATAATTGAGGTATTCTTGGACAGAGAAACTTTAAAGAGTCTCCAGCCAATCTCCTTAATTACTTGCTGTAATTCTGATAGGACATGATGCAAAAAGAACAACAGGTAAATTAACTTGCGCACAAATCCATGAAAGTCACGTGACAGCACTTATGTCCCTTCTGGGGTGTGTTCCTCCTACTGGTCCTTGTTCAATTCATGGAGCGCCTTGAAGTGTTTTATAGTGATATATTCCTGAAGGTATTGTTTGTAAATCTGTAGGTAACCTCAAAGTGGTTACTGGTAAGTACTGGGAGCCTTAGAATGCTGCGTTATACTTTGTAAGTATTTATTTTAAGACATGGCATGATGAGTTATAGTGGAATAAAAGGCTGGAAACGGGGGGTTAGATGTCTTGATCTATAACTGGATGCCAGAGATATAAATCAATGAGGAGTATCTGAGCTTTCCTGTTGTGACTACATAGTTAGACATTGTACTGAAGACTGTTCTGGAGTGCTTGTTATTTATGTAAATTAGAACAGTTTCATTTTCCCTACCAGTTACATAGAGCCTCCTTGATATTGAGAGACAGTGTTCTCTGTGAGTATGTGTGTGTAAGTATAAATGTGTGTATTTCATGTCAGATAACATACTTTGCCTTAAGAATGCTACATTCAGAGTTCAGGAGCCTGCAGTAACTGTAGTATCGCCTATATTGAAACAGAAGTTATTTTGATACAATGGTGTGGCAAATGTTGAATTATTGAGACTCTAAAGATATAAACGAGGTGTGAATGCATATACTTGTACATACCTATAAATGGCACTTGTGTTTTCAAAAATGAAGCGAAGATAGAAAAGAAAAACAATATGTGCTTCTGGAACACCCAAATGTGTCTATAGGCAGTATATGGTGAACCCATGTGAGACATTCATTAAGATCTCAGGCTGTTTCCCTGCAAATTCTAGGTCTGAACCTAAAATTATGCTGATTTAAGTAAAGATCTTTAAAAAAAATAAATAAAATCACTGTTTTAAAAATTCTTTTTCTTTGTACATGGTCTCTCAATCAGAGATCTCGTTCCTGTCATGGATTGCTTTACTGATGGGGTAACCGAGGCATCAGGAGATGATGTGACTTATCCTAGTCCCCTCCATATGTGGTGCCAGAGATGGGAATACTATGTGGATCCCTCTGTTTTGTTTCTGCATATTTGGAGTGGCTATGATACATTAAGATATTTAAAATTGGAACTATGCTTCGGAGTCTTCTAAAATCAGATTAGCTAGAAAGGATTTTAAGGAAAATTACCACTCAGTTGCCACTGTAGATTTGCTGTTTTTTGTCATAAGAACATCTGAATTCCCTCTGCAACATTAATATTACAAGGAAATCTGAGAATATGTTTCATAGGGAGTGTATGGGCAGATGATTTTATTTAGAAAGCTCCCTCTTTCTGAAAAACTTTTTTTTTTTATTTTAGAATAATTATGACATTTAATTTATAACTGAACACACAATGAGAAAATATATCCAGATCACTATGTTAAATTTTATAAGTACCTTTAGTGCTTAAACAAGAAAAACAGTTTGATGGATAATAAAAAGAAAGGCAATTTGAAATATTAGATGACACATGTGTGCTATGCATTTCAAACAGCTGAATTGGCTCAAGTTGACAAAATAATGATCCTTAGAAAGTAGATTGCAGTCAGTTGCCTCAGCCGTATAACAAAGATTCCAAGTCAGTAGGAAACTGTTATCAAAATTAACGAAATTATCTCATGCCATTGTTGAGAAGCAAACATTTTTTTTTTTCATCACCAGAATTAAAAAGCATGTAGTAGTTCTGATGATTGACTATTCCAAGCTTTTAAGGGAAAAAGATGATGCAATTTAAAACAGGAAATTAAGTATTTTTCTACTAAAGACAAGTAGCTTGAGCTATGACTGGAAGTGTATTTTGATTTTAATTTTCCATAATAGCCTAGATCCTGCATAGATTAAGAATAGTAAAATAATGTGTACTAGTATGATTGTCAATGAATTTCTCCTTTTCTAGCCTGGATAAGCCCCCTTCCATCTGTCCAAAGAGCAGTGCCATATTGAACACATTCCTAACGAAACCCCTCTGCTTTCTGCAGCCATGTTAATCTCTCTCCTTCCTGCACTCACACAAACCGTCTGCAAAAAGCAGGCCCTCCACCTCCCAAACTTGAACACCTTTGTCCTCTTCACTGCTTCTGTCTTGTCAAGCATTGAGTTTCCCATTTTTTCCCCTCAGGTCTGTGTTCTTTCCCTTGATTCTCAGGTACTGTGCTCCAGGGAATCCCTTATGATGAAGACCCCTCCCTGGGAACTCTGGTGAGAGGAAAAACTTGCATCTCTCTACTGGAAGCCAGATGGGTGCAGCTGTGGGAGACCATCTGCTTCCAACAGCTTTAGGGAAGGCTGCACATTAGAGCTTAGTCTCAGAGAATAGTACATCTCATCTGATCTCTTTCCGTCCAGTTTTGGTACCAAACACTTTTGATTCTGTTAATTTTCCCTACTACCCTCTTTCTCTCTCCTTTCTAATTAATAAGGCAAACTGAAAGTATTAGGAATTTTTCAAACTCACAAATTGGCCTTTAGTTTTATTTAGAAAGTGTCTGACTGCCATTTGTTCTTTGCAAACTTTCCTGCTTTTACTGTTCTCCCCAGATATTGAAATCCATGCCATAGATCACATAACCCTTTCCTTTGGCACTCCTTCCTAAACTTGCACTGTACCCATCTGCTTTGTAGCCCTCCTGGTTTTTGAGCTTTTCTGTAATCTTCTCTTCTTGACAGAGGTTTGGAGTCCAGACAAACTTCAGAATTAATGGTTACTGCACGAGCAGCACTTCCTTCCATCTATTTAGGCATCATTGGACCTTTTCTTGAACTTCAGTGAAATCTGCCAACTATTGTTACATTTTGTCTTCAGGAAAACTGTTTTACATAAAGAGAAGCCATTTGCCTATTTCTTTGGCAGGGCACACCAGCTGTGTTCATTTAGGACTTCTAAGGACTCCTAAGCTGCAGAGGCAGCTTTTGTGTTGTACTTGACTCGAGGCAGGTTTGGCAGATACGAATTGGGATACAAACCCACAGGCACATAGCATGTGCTGCCTGTTCTTTCTTGCCTTAATCTCATTATATTGACTGATATTTACACTCTGGGTTCTTGAGGTAGGTTATGAAATCCAAACTATGGCAACACCTGGAAACAGACATAACAGAAACACGAGAGAGCCTAGCTATCCCTATGGGAGGCTATTCTGCCTTAGGTTTTAAAACCATAAAATGACAAGCTATTTTTTTTTTTAGGAAACATGTCTAACTTTGATGCATGATACATTTTATTCCTTTACCAAGTCATTGCGCATTTCAAGACAAGATGGGATCATTAGGATTATATGGTTGGACTTTCTATGCGATGCAGACTTCAATTGAGTTCGTGCAGCCAAGCAAGTAACTCAAGAGATTTCATGCAATGTGAACGTGGTAGCTGATCCACTACGAGGAAATAGGGTGTAAGACTCAAGGGACAATAGCTGGCAGACGTTAGCAGCAGTGCTGGCACCATGCTGAGCGCATTATACATATGAAGTACAGTCTTATTCCAGAGTTATATTCCAAATAAAATCTGTCAAGTATACATTGTCCCTTGCTTCAGAAATAGTTATTTAAAGGCTTATTAACCACTATTTGAATGAATGCTGATTTACAGTAAAATGCTGAATAAATGCATAAGAAACGAATGGTAAAATGCATTGAGTTGCAACCCCTAACAAAATTACTGCCATCCAGATTCTTTCTGCATACTTTTTCTTTATATCTTTTGTAGAGAGATGATGAAATTCACCTCTATAAAACTTTGTGGCTGAGAACAGGAGTGATCTCAGCCAATACCTGCCTGGCAACAGTTGTTGGTTACCTCCAAAGAAACTTCGCTCTCCCTTTCCCAGAGCTGCCCAGCTCCTTCCCTTCTGTGTGTTGTTTCCTGCAATGCATATGGATCTGTGCAGTGCTAGACAGAGCCTATGCACTGTAGTCTTAGAGCAGCGTGGCTCCTAGGCCAAGACATAGTCCTGGAAGAGATTATGGGGGTTTCCACTGTACAATATAAATTTGATTTTGTATGCTGTTTGTTATCTTTCAAAAAGCCCCATGATCACTAAAATCTTCACCTGCTGGATATCTAATTTTCCACCATTCAATCTCTTTGGCTCCATTTCACCTCCTAATTAAATTTTTCAGCCTTGATTTCACTTGCTGGCTCCTCTGGCTTTTCCCATCCATCCCTGAGCATGAGTTTAGAAGGGAACAGGAGCCAGCTTTCACAGTAGTTTACTTCACTGTTATTTACAACTCACTTGAGTTTCCTATTCCAGGTTTATAACATTAGCAGAATCTTTCAAGTGAATTAGCTGCTTGCATGAAAGTACAAGATGTTTCATAGCCCCTCACTGACTTATAGCTGACACTCAGATATGAGCTTCTTTATTAGAAATAAGAGTTACAGACACCTTGAGATATATTTAAAAGAAAGGGAATGGTAAGAAAAATTTCAGCCTCTTCTGTTCATAAGCTGGAATTCTATAATGTCTCATGCTTAGTGAGCTTTTGTTTTTCTCTTCCATATATACTTAGATTCCAAACTGCACATCACTTCATTTTAAGGAAAGGCAAGCACTAAGCTGTATTGGGCACCCTGTATTTTGGAGCTAAATTCCATTGTTTCTCTTGATATTTTTGGGATTCAGGACCCAAAAGCACTAGAGCAGAATCATCACTGTGACAGCCTTTTCACACTTCAGTGGCCCAGATACCCACTAAGCCAGTGTGGCATCTCTGTCTGTTGTCAGAAAAATGGGTGACAGTATTGTCATACTGCACAGCGTCAACCCAAACTGAGGCCTGAGAAGAAGGAACAGCAAACTTTCTGCTTGCATGATCTGTAGAACTGACAGTCTCATTCACCCTTTCCTACCTACGTCTCCTCTACCATATACCTGTAGTTAGTATTAGTCTGCTCCTAGAGCCACTTACACTCATATCCAGTCCTCTGCTCTTCCAGCCTGCTCTGAACACTGAAGGAGAGGCGAGTGCAGTCGCCCCTGGCATCCCTGGTGTCCAGTCTCTAGTGCCTTAGAGATCTGGTCTCCCCTACTCCATTATAACCCCTTTCTTTCTGCACTCACAGACACTCCCTCAGCATCCAGTGGTCAGATTACCTTTTTTATTTATTCCTTCCTGGTTCATATCTGACTTCTCATCTCATCCATCCTCCCTTTCTCTCTGTTCATCCCAGCTGTACGGCTGCCACCTTTTTTTCTCTTGAAATGAGGTAGATGTTCCCTTTTCTTGATTCCGAGCTCTGTACAGATCTGCCCTGTGAGTGTTCTTCCTGTCCTGCCTCATCCCCATGCTCTACCCACTCTTCTCACCTTTGCTCCTCCTCCTACTTGCACCATCTTTTCTCTTGCAACCTACCTCCTACGTTTGCTTGTTCTTCCCAAGCGTCTTTACTCTTTTTCAGATCCCTCTCGCAATCCCACTCTCTTTGTGTTGATAGCTTCTGCTCCCAGGATAGAATTTTCTTTCCCTCCTCCTCATATGCCCTTCCTCAGCCCATACTTCAAAATATCAGCTCCTATGTGATTCATTCATGATATAACATTTATTTTCTTTTGCTTGATTCCTCATTTCCCCTCTCCACCTCCTTCAATTGGCAAACAAAATTTTCTGGTTGGCATTAAACAAGATGACTTTAGGTGTCAAACACTGAATTAAGGCCAAGCAAGTAGCATTCAAGGCTCAGCAGCATCATTTTGTAGAAAACTTCAGCAGCAGTATCAAAAAGAACGATACTTGGGATTTAGATATGAAATTATTGCAGCTGTACAACTGCCTGCACAGCAGCTGCGGAAGGTTGGGTAGGTTCTTTGGCCTAATTCACAAGCAGGCTGCAGTGTAGGCATGAGATGGCTGGACTGATACTGTTGTTGTTATTACTGCAATTACTTTTCACCTGCGTACCTCTTCTCTACACTTCTCCTCTTTCTCCAGGACTGAAGATGAATGTGAATCTATCCCTTCAGTCGTGATACTTGCTGGTATTGCAACATGGTAAATCCAGGAAGCAGCAAATACAGCAGTGGGAATTTGGGTATATAAAGTTGCTGCTTTAGGAGGATTCCTGCCTAAAGAGTATGTGGTCTAGACTGTGGTCGCTGTGTCTGCATGAAAAACAGACCTGGCTGACATAATCTGTGTATTATAGCCTTGTGATAGAAGCGTGGAGCTCAGCACGAGCCCAGTATTTGCTCACGTGCTGAAGTTAACTCTGGAGCTGCCTCCACTGCTCTGATAAGGTTATCTTGGGTATCTCGTTTAATACTAGATTGGATTCACCACCAGCATCAGTTCCCCTTCTGTTATCATGGAAGCAGGAGCATCTATTTCAGGTGAAGAATGAAGAAATGTGCTTTCTAGGCTCATTATCAATCAATAGCTTTGTCTTGTCTTTCTCAGTAGTACCCTGTGGACACTTAACCTTCCTTCAGTAATAGGAAGCTGTTTCTTGGCCACCAACCTTGTATGACCTGCAAGGAAGGAGTATGGCTCCTTCCAAGGAGTCAGCTGGAGCGTGACTGACAATGAGGCATGTGTGCGACTGTCCTTGGAACAGTGTGGGTGTCTGGGGTTAAGTCTGCTGGTTTTGCTAATGCAGACCTGTGCACTGCTCTCGTGACCCTTCTGCTTTGGTATGCTTTCTCACTCATGCCACAGCAGAACAGAGCAGACTTCAGGGCTTCTCTTGCAGCAGGGCTTCTCTTCTCTCGGGTCATGTGAAGATCTGTTTAGTTTCACAAACACTGGGAAGCCAAGTGAATAAACATAAGAAGTGCTGTCAGTTCTTCCCACCAAAAATCTAGCAAATGAATAGAGTAAACTCTAATCAGCCATTCTTCTGAGTCAAAAGGGAATTAAACAAGGTCACAGCCAGGTAAGCCTCATTTATGAGAGAGTTCCTGACACAGGCCCAGTGCAGTTGGCTCTTACCACACACAGCTTAGAACTTTTGTCTGATGCAGTGCAAGTTTCATCATAGGTGTCAGTGCCTGACCAATCTGTGAAAGCATCCAAAGTCCTTTTTTAGATTTGAAAAATATACATCTGAAGTTAACAGAGCTGCCTAATTACAGCTTCTTCCTGAAGAAAAATATATCATTTTCCCTATACCCAAGTCAAGCCAGTTAGGGATTTAAATTCAGACTCTGGGACCATTTCCAAATTGTCCAGTTTGAAGTACAAAAACTGCTGGGATTTTGAGGCATTGGCTGTACAGACAGAAAAGGAAATGTCTTAATGAGATATGCAAAGCAGCATGGTCTCTGGGATAGGGCACCAGATTGGGAGTCAGGAAACCTGGGTTGTTATCACAGCTCTGCTATTACTTCTTTGCCTTCATGTGCTTTAGATTCCCTTCTAGCCATCTGTTTGTCTCAGTTACTCAGAGCAATGTACCCAACCTTCCTGTACATACTTTGCCTGAGAAATTTGGTGATGTTCCACCTCTTGCTGTGCCTGATTCTTTCCTTTCTTCCCCTAACCCAGCACATGGGATGATTGTCACTCCTTCATCAGCCCCCACTCAGAGGCAACTTCCCTCCTTCCTTCTCCTCTCCACTGGCGGCTGTGCTCCTGGCCCTGGC
The DNA here is from genome assembly GCF_034619465.1 of Leptosomus discolor. Taxonomy (NCBI): domain Eukaryota; kingdom Metazoa; phylum Chordata; class Aves; order Leptosomiformes; family Leptosomidae; genus Leptosomus; species Leptosomus discolor. The sequence goes on along the minus strand of NC_141395.1, from coordinate 11,693,946 downwards.
AGAGCTGGCACTGGGCTAACAAGTCCCAGTGGACCTCTCTGACTGTCTGAAGCCACTCAGGTGCAGTTTTAGCCCCTGTTCTCGGTCCTGGCAGTGTGGCACGGAGCACCATGGCCTGGCCTTGCATCCTGCGTTGTTTATTAGCTCGTCCTGACTGCCTCTACTGTCCTTTCCTCTGTCACTGAAACCACTGATTCTAACTGGGGCGTGTGGATAATGGAGCATAAACCCTTCAGTGCCTTGCAATGGCTAATAGGACAGGTACACACAGGTGCAGCCCCTCCTGTGTGGGGAGCTTAGTGAAAGCTGGTTGCCAACATGAGTGCAAGGAGCACTGGTTGCCTGGGAGGCAGTCCTTCTCTGGAGTGTTTGTAGATGCTTCTCTACTACAGACCTGTCTTGGACACTCAGCTCTAAGGAGCAAAAAGCAGTGCACTCGTCAACAGCCGTCTCCCCATGCTCTTGTGGAAATTATTGTAGATTTAACAACAAAAGCAATGCTGCTCAGTGTCCCTTCCACAGCTGAGTGGAAAAGTTACTAAGAGAAACAGCACCGCAGCGGAGAGGTTTACCAAGGCAGTTTTGTAGAAGTGCTGGATCTCAGCATACTTGTGGGAATATTTGTTGATTCCTTCATATGTCCGTCGTCGACTCCCCTGACAGTTCAACCCTCCGAAAGATTTGCATTTTCCTATCCTGGAGTTGATGCCCATAGATGTAAACAGGATGGAGAGACTTTGTTTTGATCAGAATCCCACACTTGTAGCATCATGGCTGTCAGAGCAAACTAATGTAACGCATTCTTCGATTGTTTTAGTCTTTTCTGTTATTGTCACTTATAAATTCTTTCAGACATCTCCCAGAGTGCACATGCATGAGAATGTTCACACAGGAAATTGGAAAGTACTTTGTGAATCTTTGCAAAATTTCAAATAACTATGTTTTAGCAGCCTGACAATCAATGCAATGAATTCTAATCTCACAATATTTTTAATGGCTCACAAAAAGTAAAATTCTCCTGATACACTTATATCATATGCCTTTCCATTAGAAAGAGCAGAAAGGGCTTTGCATTGATCTTTATGTGTTCTTGTCATGACTGTAGGAATCTGTGCTTACTCTAAATTCATTCCATTGTTTGTAGTTTGAAACAAGGTCAAGACCACCTCGGTTCTGATTACTGTTAGCTGAGGATCTGTCTCTAAATGTGAATGTACCCAGTAAAACCCTTTTCCAGCATCTACTTTGACCATTTCTCCATAACTGTTAAATCTGCCAATAAGTCTTCACAGTCCAGGGGCTCCAGCTATGATATGTGAATGAATCAGAGGTTGCTGGAATCAGGAATGGGGCCAAAGAGACTGTAGAGATAGCTATTATTTAAAGGTAATTGAGTGGAATGGGCAATGGAACAAGGTGAAGAAAAATAGAAGCCCCTCAGGATATCCACACTCTGCCTTTCACCCTGCAGCTGAGGTCCCAGGTTCTTGGTTGAATAAATCTGCTTTGCTGCTGCTCTCAAAAAAGAGGCTAAAGCCTGCTTTTTTTCCCTTCTAATGCAAAATTGTGTACTCCCATCCATTCTAATGTGAGAAGGGCCGAGAGCTGGTCCTTTTGGGTTGCCTTCCTGTGCTTGTGTTGGATACAATGTACATTTTCTGGAAAGGAAAACCAAATGGGAAATCTTGAATCTTGGCTACTTAGGAAGTTAAGCATCTCACTGCTCACAGGCGCTGAAGAGCACTTCTAGTGAGAAATGGAAGACTTTTTACTACATCATAACGTGCACAAGTGGGAATTTAGATACTTAGTTTTAGCTCTCCTGAATTTAGCTATGAGGAATTGACCTATGAATCAGAATTAAGGCATCTATTTAATAATATTTTAAAATACTTTAAAAAATTGTATTCTGCGCAGTCCTAGCCTAAACGCATGATTTAACTGCCATTTCCCTTGTCCCCCCTCCCTCATTCATTGTCACTAGCACATGCCTTCTCCTTTGTCTGCTGTAGCAGAATCTAGGTTGAGGTGAGACTGTGCTGTTTGGGTGGAGGTTAGATCTTACTTTAATTGAACAGGCAAAAGCAGAGAAGGACTTAGATACCAGTTGATTACTTTTTGGCTAATATGTAAAATACAGAAGATACAGTAAATGGACCACTAAAATCATCAGACTGTGTGTTATAATCAGGAAACAAAGAAATCAACAGAATATTTTGCATGTTCCCATGAGTTATTGGCAGGTTATGTAGGTCTTTGGTTAGAGCCAGGTACCATTCATGATTCTACCGGTGATTCACCTAGCCCTTGAGTATGATGTTTCTGTGCTGTGCTTTCCCCATCTGTAAAAGTGAATTATTTATATTCATTCCCCAATGTAAAAGCTTTCAGATCCACAGGAGAAAAAAGTTATGCAGGGCCTGTTCCCAAGTCCACTGAAGACAACAAAGATCCTTATAAAAGACTGTAAGTCCCTGAAAGCACAGCACAGGACTCATTGTACAGTGTAATCAATGCTATGGGGGTTAACTCACACATTCATAGTAAAATATTTAGTTTCATGATGCATTTTCTGTGAACAATGAGTAGACACTGTTCACAATAGATGATACCAATAATAATATTTCTGAAAATGTATTAGTTATCCCTGTTTTAGGACTTAATGGGAGCAGCTTATAATTTCAATTCTATGAAAATAGAGTAAATAATATTTCCAATAATATGTGACATGCAGTGTGTTGCAAAATGTGTTTAGAAACATTCAGGCTATTTTGGGATTATGTTGGTCACAGGTGTTACAAATTGTTTTGCAATTCTGTAAGCATTAATTCTTCATTTCAGTTTGAATTTACTCAGAAACATTATCTCCACCACGCATGTGAATATAGTGGGTCTTCTTTTACAGTGGCCTTTGGAATGTGTAAGGGAAAAAGAAGATAACAGGTTTCTGGTTGGACCAATAATCTTTTCATGGATCCTCACCTAAGCAAAATGTTAAGTGTGACCCTTAAGTGGGCAGGATCCAGAGCATACTGAGGCTGTGGTTTGGAGGTTTCTGGATGAGAGGCAAAACGTGAAGTACTTTTGTGATCCAAATGCAGTTTGAGAATAGATCATTGATCTTGAGTGAATACAGTGTCTGTCTTCTGCCCATGAAGGTTACAGCAGAGTTAGATGCCTGGAATGAAGACCTGCTGAGACAAATGAATGACTTCAATACCGAAGACCTCACTCTGGCTGAGCAGCGTTTGCAGCGTCACACTGAACGGAAGTTGGCCATGAACAACATGACCTTTGAAGTCATCCAGCAAGGGCAGGATTTACACCAATACATCATGGAGGTCCAGGCTTCAGGTGAGCAGAACAATCTGTTCTCTATTTTACATTAGAAAAGAAAACAAAACGCAAGAAAAGCCCCAAACCTTAACAATGAATATCAAGCAAATATACCTCAATAGATACCAAATACATCAGTTTTTAACATAAGGATGGGCAATACCTGTCTGTCCACTCCCAGAACTGTTCCACAAGTTGTGGGAATGCTTTCATTCAGGATTAGGTGTCAAAAATTGCACTTTTTTTGAGACTGAAACTCGTTGTGGAAATAAAGCCAACTTCGAAGTTTCATTCAGAAAGTTTCACAACTGCAGGGTGCAGTTCAGGATCCATTCTAAAGCGGATGGGGAGGGGAGGCAAGACAAGTTACACTGGTCAGTCCTTGTCCTTGCACCAGCTCAGGAACAAGCACTGCAGGGAATCATGAGTTAGAGATACTTGAGCTGGCCCGTCAGACCTCAGGTCTGGATGGAGTCTAGTTGCTCTAGACTCCTCAGCTTGTTAACCTTTCTGTAACCAGACTTTATTGGGAGGCAAGCTGACCAGATTGTGCTTGCTTCATTCTCCGCAGACTTGAGCACCTTCTCCCTGTGCCACATTTCAGGGTGCAGACGTGCCCGAGGGAGACAGAGAAGTGAGGGGAGTAAAAAGCTATTTATCGAAGAGCCCTCTGGGAAAGAATCCAAAGATGAGATCCTTGAAACCAGTCCTGAAATGGAATTTTTGTTTCCAGCCAGCTCTAATTGGAATTATTTTGTATAAAAAAGGAATATGATAAACCATACTGGAATTTTCCTTTTCAGTGTGCACTGGAAAGTTAAAGGTAGCAACCTGGATGTAAGAAAAAACCTTTGGCATGTGCTCTTAAATGACAGACTTGATTAATGTTGATAGGGAGTCTGTCTGATACTTTTCTCAGCTTCTCAGCAGTAGGATCCTATTTGTAAGACATCCTATGAATCAGGATTTTTGTGTCCTCGCATTTGGAAAAGGATATCATAATTCAGATTAATCACCGCGTAAAGTCCAGAAGTGAATGTTACTTACGAAGTGTTTTAACCTTCTTAAATGTGTGGAAAGAGTGCAAAGCAAGAGCAATTCCTGTTCTTTCCATCACAATTAGCACTTTCAAAATAAAAAAGATTTTTGTGGGTTTATTCTTTGGAAAACACTTTACCTCTAGGCACCCATCTTTAAAAAAAATCTTGCAGTATTCAGCCTGATTTGGCAAGCTGCACTCAACAGAGGCTTAAGGACTGCTACAAGAGTGTGTTGTGAACTAGACAATCCGGTGCATTGTGTGAACCATGTGTGCAAGCTTCTATGAGATCTGCCCACACTACGCCTGGTCCTGTGCTTCAGCTCCCATGCTTTCTGAGGTAGAAAACTTGTCCTAATACATCAGTTAAGATGCTTGCTTGTTTTAAAATTTATTGTAGTCCTGGAAGAATCTTAATATGAGTAGGAATCCATGGGAGGTAAAGAATACGATCCAGAGCACAGTCAGGAGTCTCAGTGAATGATTTTTAAGAAAAAAAAAATAATTCTGTGTTTGTCAGGAAGTTAGAAAAAACTTCTTTTGTGTAGCAGGCAAAAGATTAGCAACTAAATGAAGCAAATTTTAAAATGTTTTTATAAGATCATCTAAGATCACTTTCTATGAAGTCTACCCAATAAAAATCTATTGGTCCCAAATGCAAGGAAGCAGAAGCCTCGTGGGGATGTAAAGGAACTGTAGTTAATCAAAGGTAATGGTCACGTCTGCACAGAATGTTAAATTCTGGGAGAATGGCAAAATAAGGGAGTAAGATTGCTCTTGGGAGCTTACTGCTTCTTATTTCAATAAAGGACAGTTATACTTCATAAAAAATTCATTTAATTTTATTCCCTCTTCCTGAATCCTATATCAGAGTTGTTCAGAGCATAAGTTAAGGGATGATTGTTCTTACTGCCAAAGCTGCAAACTTGCAGGGGTTCTGGGAAATCAGCTGCTATTGCTGCTTCCCATTGTACAGTGTCACCGCCACTACACTCAAAACTCAGTTGTAGCCATAGAAGATGAAGCCAGAAAAAATGTGATTTTTCAGCGACATTCTACCTAACCAGCCATTCTTAAATGACCAAGTTTCTTCTCTTCCCTATAATTCTCTTTGAGCTTTATTCTTTTTAACATGTCACACAGGAAACTGCTTCAATTTTGATCACTCTGGCATTTGGCTTGGAGATCTTTAAGCTAGTAAGTCTTTCAGATAAAACTACATCCAGGTGTTTCCACGCATGATGACTTTTCCACTTGGAAATCTTGTGTAGGTAGAAAAAAGAAGGGTTTAGACATTCACCCATGATTTTTGCATGTCCGATGCGGATTTGGAGCAGTGATACTTACCAGGCTGTGGAGTGTCTGGAAATCCCTGTGAATATTGTCATGTTGGTACAATAAATCCAGTGGTCCTGGGATGCACCATAGCAGACTCTGCAGATGTTCAGGGCATCTGTGCATGTGAGGCATCTATCTATTCAAGTCCAGTATTGCCAAAGCTTCATACAGCTCAGAGTTATGTTGCTGTGGTTCCTTCCTCTACTCCAGCACGTGTGGGTGAGCCTGCTTTGGATTAGCCTGTTTTCGCCATCAGAACAACTATTCTTCAAAGAAATGTTTGGTTTTATTAGGGGATATGTAAGATCTGGAAGTCAGGTTGTGTTTTCTGAAATTTTGCAGTATGTGCAAATTGTCTTCATGTCTCACTAAAATCTGTGTCCCTCAGGGAACATATTTGCATTTAGAGACTATTATAACAGTATTCTCAAGAAGAATGCACTTTTAAATGAGCCACCACTTTTTATTTCAATGATCCTTTCTTCTATTTTTCCAGTTTGATTGTAGTTCTACTGCTGATAGCAAAGCTAAATAGGTGGGCAATTATTCTCAAAAATGGATATTGATTTTTGAGTGTCTAACTTCGTATGTTGAAGGGGGCTAGTGTTTCCAGAAGTGGCAGCTTGGAAGTTTCTGAGAAATCCATTTCCTATGGAAAGTTTAGGCTCATAATTCAGCAGTGATTTAACAGCTCGACCCGAGCTGCAGTGATGACATGTCCATGTAATTCATTAGCATATGGACCTTAGTCCTTCTGCTTCTAGGGACTAAAAGTAGTTACACTCTAATAGCTGATTAATTGATTGCACAAATTTATTTGATTATTAAAGTCCATTTGCATTGTCAGTACCATTGTCATAATAAGCACCACAGTTAGGAGTCGCTCATGGTTTACAGACCTGCCTTTTTGTATCCTAGAAGCAATTTGTCCAAGTCAAGCCTGCAATACACTGCAAAGCTGGGGAAATTTATACAGTCCCTACCTGTTTTATGGAAAATTCAAAGCCCTTTTGTTTCCTGGTCATCCAGCTAACATCATTCATGTCTTCTCTCAGCATTACACTGCTTAAAAAGGAAATGCAAACCTAATTCATTTTATTTGTGTTGTCATTTATAGTTAATTATAACTATAGTTTATATTGTAAGGAAGAGGATAGTAAGCTTTCCTGTCACAGGCTTTTAGTAGTTCAGCCTAAGAACAGTTTCAAAGCAGTTTCAAAACAGCTTTGTACAAGTAAAAAAGCAATACCCCTTCCTCACACTGAGTAGTGTCTCACGTTGCAAATAGCTCAGGTATGTTTTGTTTGTAATTGGGTAACTAACGTATGTTTTGTAGGATGCCAGTTCATGTGGTTTGGTACTCTTTTCTGTAATATTTTTTTAAAAAACACTTTCCGTTCATTGTCCTTCGCTTGCTGCTGCACTGGTTGAGACATTAGGAGAAAATCACAACCAAGTTCGGTTTATCAGAAAATCAGCTGTGCTTTTCTATCTATCAGAACACTATGTAAAGATAATATGTATGAAATTATTCTGAAAACAAAGCTTTCCATTTTGCAAACCAATCTTTGAGAAGAATAAGTGCTCTCACTTCATGTGCTGGCACTGTAGAATAAATCTGCATGACATATGACAAGCAAGAAAGGGCAGATCATTCATCATAGGGAGCACAGGCTGCCCTTGGATAGCATCCCAGGCAGTTCCCTGGTTGCTGCTGTTGAGTTAGCACAATCAAAACCATACCAGCTGAGTGTGCATGAAGGAAAACTGTGCATTTAATGTCGAATAGGTGTGGTGAAGTCAAGCATACAAAAAGCCATCATGTCCTGAGGATACAGAACCATATGCAGGCTAATTGCAGCAACAATGCCTGGTGTCTGGCAATTGAAAGGAACTTCACTCCCAAGAATAGAAACATATATTAAATTTCCAGTTCTAAATGGGAAGCCAGGGGCCATTCCACTTTATTTGGTAACAAAGAAACTGTTTTGTATTGGCTGGGAAAGGGAATAAGCCAATCCCTTGCATTCCCATGTGCTTTTTCTGATAAAACCAGAAACCAGGAAAAAGAGGATAAGGTCAGTCATAAGGTCATATTTATTTTGTGTACTGTCCTCTGTAGATATCACTGTGAGGGAAAATGAAAGTCACAAGTCTCTGAGAAGGATAAAGGGGGAAGAAAATATATCTTTCTAAGTGGGTTTTAAAAATAGTGTCCAAGCCTTTTGTACAACAGCTTCTAATTAACGTATTTCTCTTTAATGTCTTATTATTCTATGAAATAAAAATGGCTTTGGAGAAAAGTGGAGTGTTTTCTCAGCATTACTGCAGTCTGATTGTTTTTATATTAGGTTCCTGATCCTCCCTGTATTGAGGCCAATGGCAAAATTTCCGTAGACCTCAACAAGGGAAGAGCCAGGTCTTTGTTAGTTTATAATCACAGTGATTACAGTAACATGGAATGGCATCGTATTTCCTCCAGGCCAAACTTTCACAATTACACTGGTGATGTACCCAGCAATGCTATCACGCTAGTGTAATCAAGAAGGAAGATGTGAAGCTCTGTGTTGTATTTCGCGTAACCACTACACGAAAGGCTCATAGGGTCACAAGAAAATTCAGTGAGTCGGAGGGGACTCAGGAGGTCTCTCATTTCAGCCTCCTGATCAAGTCAGGCCAGGTCATTCAGGGGTTTATCAATTTCCTGCAGGGTGCAAGGGCTGGGAATGTGGTACTAAGCCACCTTTTCTCTCTGATATATGAGGACTGGATGAAAGTCAGTCTGTGGAATAATTCTGAATGAAGTATAGGTTGGTTTAAACTACGGTGGTGTTAATGATCCTCTGAAGTGCCCAGATGGAAAGAAGTATGCACTGTGGAGTTCTGCACACTTGTAGCACTACTGTAGATCTGGAGAATAGTGTTTACTTCCTGCATTTCACTGTTCTATTTTCTTCCTCATGTTTTTTCTCTTCTAAGTTCTTCTTAACATGCATTTCTAAAGTATAAGTTAATGAACTACTGTAGGAAAGGGAGGTTTTTTCTGTCTTTTTTTTCAATTCAATGTTTGTTCAATTTTTGAGCAAGGCCGTGGTTAAATCATGTCCTATTGGCAGATGCTGATGGGTGAGATAAGCAATGATCACCAGAGAAACGCTGCTTTGTAGAAAAATCTAGAGATGCAGAATAGGAAACTGGGAAAGCCAAATACTACATGTGAGAGAGTTTAGTGAGAAAGAATTACTCAGAAAATTTTAAATCAATGTGTTAGGTGGCAACAAATGTTGAAGGTTACATTTGTGCCAAAGCTGAAATTTCAAATAACTGCAGTGGTCTCTCTCTCTGCATGTTGCAGGCATTGAGCTGATCTGTGAAAAAGACATTGATCTTGCGACACAGGTTCAAGAACTGCTGGAATTCCTCCATGAAAAGCAACATGAGCTGGAGCTTAATGCTGACCAAACTCACAAGAGGTTAGAGCAGTGCCTACAGCTCCGGCACCTACAGGCTGAAGTCAAGCAGGTGAGAGTTTTTGCACCATACATAAGAGTCTTAAATGAGTTTTCAGCCAGTACATACATGCAAGCTGCTAAACCAGCTTCTGCCAAGCCACATAGCTTTAGGTGGACAATCTTAATCCCCCTTTCCTTAACAGGACTAGATTTGCTGACAGACTGCAGCATGACCCTTTACAAATAATGAAGGGCTCTGTTCCCTCTAGTGTGCATATATTTGGCCTCATGTTATGGGAAGTCTGTGCAGAACTGACCCCGTAATTTCTCAACTGGAGAAGCTGCCTCAAACTCCATGTGTTCTGGGAATATAATGATTTGAGTTGGGATCCAGACTTCAGCTGTTGTGAGGAATTGGCTCAAAGCAAAGGATAACTGAGCTATGAGGTATAGGTATGACGTTACAGTAGTTTCACGTTTTCGTTTATTGCTATACAACTATTGACCTGCAGGAATCTTTAACATCTTCTAGGTGAGATAAAAAATTCTGTTTGTGGTCTTCAGATCCTAGGACTTGTTTAGCCATCCTAGTGTTGTCACGTTGCCGTTCTTCCAGGTTTCATCCTAGTGTAGGCAGTCGTGTTCTGCCTCCCTAGGTTTCCCCTGATACTTAATTTGGATGCTTCACATTTCTTTGTTTTTCTTTGCTATGCATGTTAACACTACACTACCTGCTTCTTAATCAATAGGTGGCTTCACACTTTGGTGTATGTCTGTATTTCAATTGAATGGTCTTGGTTTCATTAGGGAAACCAGGAACATTTTTCCAGACACCTGGAATATTCAGGTTACCATTTTACCAGTACAAATGGGGGCGCAGTGGGGGGGTGCTGCCACATACTAAAAGGCAGTCATGGAAAAGATTTGCTTCACTGTTTACTAAAAAAAAAATAAAATATATTGTGTGCTCAGTACACATGATCATAGTTATTCTTTCTTCAAAAGAGAATTTTTGAGTTACACTTTATCTGAATTGCTTTATCATTACTGGCAAAAAAATCCTTCGTTCTCACAAAGTTCTCAAGCTAGAAGCTGGCAGCACCAACACCAGTGCATACATTTTTCTTTCAAAGTCCGCTTTGACGTGAATATTTGGCAACCCTAGATTAAAGTAACAGAGAACTCTCCTAAATTTTTCTTTTGAAAATGTAGTCATAATTGAAGGCCAACTCCTCATGAAGCTCCAGAGCTCTGTGGAGTGCTTTGGCTTTCTTTTGGGGGAAAAAAGAGACTCTGTGATATTTATAATCACCATCTTAATATGATTATGAAGTGTATCCTTTTTTTCCCATAAATTCCTAAATTTTCTTACACACAACTTAGCTAAGCTGGGAGTTTTGTGTGGTAGATTTATGATGAAGTAGAGCCATTTTAACTCATGGTAGAATATAAAGAGGAGTAATAGGTGTAGCAGAAATGCTAAAAATTCAGGTTATCACTATCTGACCCAATGTCACTAGGCCACTTGGCCAGGATGAAGTGCCAGTTGGTCAGGCCTGTGGCTGCTCCTGGCAGTGCAGCACTGGCTGCAGGTACCTGATGTTACTTGCCTCATTATCGGGTATCTGCTATTTTACAAACCAAAGTCTAACCAAAGGAAATGTTTTTAGGACTAAACTGTCTAATACTTACTGTGAGAGGAGAACAGCTGCCTTGAATTAGTATTTCCTTAACAGAGCTTGGGACCATCAGAGCCTTTATTACTATGTGACCTTTCATCAAACCAGTAGCGAAGAATCATTTTATTTGTTCAGCTGAATACTAAGAACTATTTTGCTTGTTAACCTATAAATCACCACAGCTACAGTTTCTGTTAGAAAGAAGCAATTTAAAGTATATCTGTGCCCTATCAATTTGGTTTCCTGTAGGTGAGTCATATTCCCAACCGTTCAGTGAAATTGGGAAATATATTGATTTTGGCTTGTAGTTCATCTCCAGTCTGGTCCAGATTTCCTTCACTTTCATTTCAGTGCATCTGAGACGATGGATGATCTCATTACCAAATTGCTCTCACTCTTGTGAATCAGTTGAGATGTGGTTGCCACAAGACACCTACTGTAGCTGTGGTTAAGTTCTGCTGACATAGTAAAATTCATCAAAGCTGCTACGTGTACATGTGTTTGCATTTTGATATAATGGCTCATGGAAATACAAAGTCTTTTAACTGTCTCTGTCTATTTAAGTCTCATTTGCCAGGGATTTCTGCTTTGTATCATATGCATCAAGGGTTCGAATGCCAAGACAATGAATCAAAGTTTGTGGCCGTTAAAGCAGAACAATTCCAAATGAGATGTTCTGTGAACTGCTTTAGAGTGGAAATAGTATAGATCAGTGATTCACAAACTCTTTGTTATTAAGAAAGATCCTTCCCAAGACTGATTTCTCCTCGTTTGGATCCCACTCATTTTTGACAGAAACTACAGAGCTTGGGATGCTTACCTAAAAGTAATAGCAGAACAGAGTCATGAGATCAGTTTAAAAAACAAACTCTCTAATGCTGTGCTTGCAGCTGTTTGGCTTCCTTATCACCTTGTTGTATCTTTGTATGTTTTATTTCTTTCTTTTCATAAGTGTTTAACTTGACCTAGTTTACTCCCAGCTATCCTCACAGTGTTCCACTACACTTACTTTCCAGGTTGTTTTGAAGCATATTTATTCCTTTTCATGTGCCTGGTATTCATCCACTTTTGCTCTTTGGCATTAGATTTGCTTCCAAATGGATGTGCCCAAAGGCTGATGGGAGGTAGTCATCTGAGAGACACTGAATATATCTGTTTTTTTCCCAGTCTAACATCATAGAGCTCCTGGAAACCTGATGAAGTTTTAAACGTGGGTAAAATTACCAGAAGGTGTCCTAGCTGGTGATTGTGCCTGTGGTAGCAAGACCCTCTCAAAGAAGTTGCAGAGTCCAGAGATGTAAAAGATTCACTTACATTATATTGCCTTTTAAAATTAAAAATATTTTTCCAATGCAACTTGATGGGTATCATTAGCAAGGCCTTAAGTCTTTTTTTAGAAACATCAAGGAAGGCATCCTGATCAAGCTAAACCGGCAGCCAGAAACGTTACACGACACAGAGCTCTCATTTTTTTAAGGAAGGTTGCACAAGGAGTGCCTCACTTTTTATTTTTCCTGTAGCATCTGATTCTGTGCTCAGTGAAGATGGCAGAGCTTCAGGTTATGAACTTTTATACATTTAGCCTATATCCAGGGCTAAACTATAACAGTTGCGCTATCACCTGACAGCCCCTCACCAGCCAGGAAGGGGAATCTTCCCCCTGTATAATGACCATGACATTATGGTACGGGCTACCCCTGTAGCTCACTCAGGTCAGCTGCCCTGGCTGACTCAAAACAGCTAACAGCCTGCCTGGCATGGCTGGGCTGGGATTCTGTCCCAGCCAAACCAGGACAGAATTTTAGAAGAATTTGGTACTGTTACTTAATTACAGAGGAGCCATATACTGACACATAGCCTGTTTTAAGCAAAATTAAATCAAAGGTGGGAGTTGTTTCAGAGCTGTGGTGGTTGCCATGTTAGACAACCAATGTCTTGCAGTGAAATTGTTCTCCAGTGGCAAGTGGCTTTTATCTAAGATGCTGTTGGTGTGTTTCTGCTTCTCTATTATAGAAAAAATGGTTAGGCTTTTTAAGAGAGTCTTTGGAGATTTATTTCACTTCAGAATTATTTAATCACTGCTTCTACAAAGTTGATAAAATCTGTCATTTGTATGAAATGTCTGTTTAAAGTCATCTTTTGCTGTTGGCCTGTCTGCACATTGCCAGATAACGGTGAATCTATTAATACAGGAAATGATCAGAGTAGTGTCTTGGTGCTGTATTAGCAGCTTCTGTATATATTTTAGTGAAAAGGTATTAAGCACCATATAAGTAGGAATCAATTTGTGGGCAGGTCTTGTAGACAAATGTTAAAATGCCAGCTTCCAACCATTTCACAGTCTGCTTCCAAACCAGTGACACAAAGAAAGGCTCTGCAGGTGGCTGGTTTTTGCACTTAGACTTAAGAACCTTTGAGTATGCAGCTGAATTTTTTTCTCACTGTGTGTAAACAACACAAACACAAAAGAAGAGGAGGTAAAAAAAAGTAAGAGAAAAACATTACTACGGAAAAAGCTGACGCAATCCCAGATGAGGCCCTGATATTTAAGTGTTTGACTTTTGGAAGCAGAATGGGGTCATTATACAAGTTCTTCCAAGCAAGATTTGCTCGTACTTGGATGCTCACTGGACCTGGAAGGAGGAGTGTAGGAGCCTCACAGTAAGCAGCTGAACCCACACTCTTTGGGAAGGAGGAAGGGGCACAACTCAGGGGTGGCAGCAGCCTTGGTCAAGAAGAGCACTGTAATCCTGGCTGACAAGATTTAGTCCATCACAGCCTGCCCTGAACTGCTTACCCTGAGTATTTTTGAGTCAACAAGACATTTGTACAGAGGAAAGCGCAGGTATCATTAACACTGGAGGAAACCTGACTGATTTCAGTTGTATGGTGCCTGTCTCTCCTTGCTCAATCTTGTTGTCTATTAGCTTTTCACTAAACAAATTGCTACGTTTTAAGACAGTTTTCCAGTGATTTTTTTTTTTTTTTTTTTTTTTTTACTATTTAAAGACTCAGGTATTTGTATGAAATCTATGTCAAAACCCCTGTGGCAGATTTTGAAAATTCCAGTTCAAATGAAAGCTGCTCCCAAGAGGACCTTGTCATGGCCTGATTGTATTGTTAAAAAATAAAAAACCAAAACAAACCCCACACAAAGCCAAAACCCACCAGAAAAAAAAAAAACAACCCACCAAAAAAAAACCACAACAAAAACATACTGCGTGTTTAGCATACGTACTCAGTATTTTCTATGCTCTAAATGGCCCAAGCCAGGATATATCACAGTATATAAAATGTGAAAGCATGTCTTGCTTTATGAGGTCCTCACTTCAAGTCTTTCTCAGATACGGTGATCCTTTGGTTAACTTCAGCTTTTGGTACCATGAAGTCGGTAATAATGTAGCTTTCTTGTCTGATGGATTATATAGGAAATGCCAACCAAAAAGATTGCCTTATGATAACCTGATTTCCTTTCCTTTAAATCTTTGTTGCATTTCCCACAGGAACAATAACACCTGCTGACGAAAGAGAGAAAGCCAACAAATGAAATCTTCCACACTGTTGTATTGAGCAGAATGTAATTTTCTACAAATTAGGGTCAGCTACATGTGTAGATGGCTCCCCTTTCTTTCTCCTAGGGAAAACTCATTTTCCTACCCTACAGGGAACTGAAGGGCTATAACTAGGGTGATACATGATGTAGGGATAAAAACCAAAACAGAAAATCCCTATTTCTTTCAGGCAATTTAATGGATCACTTGGTGAAAATTATGGCACAAAAGGGAAATTACTATGTAGAATCTTGCAGCAAAGTCAGTTTTGGAGCTTTGTAAATCACGAGCTAAATTTAGGGCAGTGATTGTGCATGCAGGATTTCCTGTGCATTTGTGAATTGGATTCAGCAACTTTCTGGCTTTATTGGAATAATTTGACATCCACACAGGTAGAAAATAGGCTTTGAGACAACACAGCAAAGAACTTGCACGTGTGTTCCGGGTGCAGATTTTCTAAACGTGTCTTAAAATGGTAGAAAATATTGCTGCTTAAATGAATAAATACAAGCTTGATAGATTAATTATGTGTATTTAGGATTTGATTCTGCAGTCATTACAGCATGGGTTGCATGTCTACAAATAATCTGAATATTCCTGAAGTAAAGCTTCTTAACTAAATATAAAATGCAAGACCTGGGATTTGTTCCTAGCTCTGCATGCAGGTGGAAACTCTGACTGCATCTTAACTCCGCGTCAGATGAAACCAACTGTGTCTTCTCCCTCCTCACCCCTAAGCTCTGACTTCTGTGTGAATGAAACAATGCAAGTGGAGTGGAAAGGAGTTGCAAGGTCCGTGATTCCAGCTGGAAATTTGAAAAAGAGGGGAATCTTTATGTTTAATTTCAAATCTCCCTCATTATGCTTTGTGGTTTTGCCTTGGAGTATTTGTATAAGGGAACATTCATTTTTGTAATCAAACCTTGGAAATGAAAGCTCTTTGCTATCCGAATATCCGTGTAAATACTTTGGGGGTTTAATTCTTCAAGCAATAACTTCTTCAGTTGAGACCTTTGCCCTCTAAAAATGTATGTCATTAAGGCCTTATTCTAGGATTTCTTTCTGCTCACTGATTCAGCCTGAGACCATACTGGGCAACGTACCTTTTTGCTAGCCAGGCTGAAGCATTTTCTGATCAGTGACTACATAAAACTGTGTACTGAAGCAACCTTTCCCTAAGCACATCCTTTCTTTGCAGGTGCTTGGCTGGATCAGGAATGGTGAATCAATGCTGAATGCAAGCCTTGTCAATGCAAGCTCCCTCTCTGAAGCTGAGCAGCTCCAGCGAGAGCATGAGCAGTTTCAGCTGGCCATAGAGGTAACACAAATAAGTTAACACTGTTTCTTCTTCCCAGGTGAACATCATACAAAAGGTTATCTCTTGGGCATCAATTGTTCCTTGCTTGAAGGAAGGAAAGGAATAAAAACTTTAGGAAATCAACTTATTAAACTCATAATGCAGCCAGAGGTTAATAGCAAACTAAATTATTTATAATATGCAGCTAATTCTTCAGCTCTCAGATATCAGCCTTTCCATTCATGAAAATGACACAATAACACTCACACATCTCCCAGGCTGTGCTCGCTCTGGTTGCTAGAAATGGGGTCTATTGCTTTCTCCTGTTCTTGCTTAATGAGGTGTATATGCTTCCCAGATTATGACAATTGTTAGCTTTTTACAGAGCGAAGAACAAATTGGAAAATCCCTTTCTGTGGTTTATATATACTTAAAAATAATCAAAAATAAGCCAAACTTTAAACTATGAAAATAATATTTCCATAATGGAGATTTGAAGAGATGGCTGATTTGGGGCAGGGAGGGGTGGGGTGGGGTGTGGTGTTCATTATAGTGTTGCTAGTAAGTATAGAGTTTACAGCCCAGCTAATGACCTGTTTTGATCCAGCTCCACTCACACTAAGGAAGGAGCAGCTGTTGCACCTCCCAAGGGAAAAGGGAGAAGTTTTCTATCAATTCTGTATGAGCTGGCTGGTACCAAGCTGTGCTGACCACATCTTGGCAGCTGTCACCAGACAGCAGTGGGGAAAAAGGCACCCACTGGCTGTGTTATCACAGCTTGCTGCCATTGAGGAAGTGCTTGTATGTGGTGGTAAATGCAAATCACAGAGGGAGAAGAGGGTTATGCCACAGTAAGGGGAAAACAAGTTTTCAGAGGGGGAAAACACTAGGTTAAATATTTAAGTGTTTAAAGCTCAATATGGGGAAGAGATCAGCAAAGCACGCAGGACAGACTGTTCTCTAAAGGCATTTTAGATGTGGAATTGATTTTCAATTGAAATCCTTTAAAGTCTATTTAAAACAAGTATTACAAGTCTAACATCAGTAAAGCAGCTGGATATTAAATTTAACCAGTTGTTCTTGAACGTCTTCCTAAATGTTTCTGCCAAGTATTAATCCTTTTTTTTGCTAATAGCTTTCTCTACATTGCATTATTCATCACGGTATTACCAGATGATTTCAAGCTCCTTTCCAGGTTCAAGGATTAGATCATAAAAGTATCACATGAGAATTTGTCAGCAGCAGTTATAAACGGGACGCAGAACAGAGGAGTCTTTGGGAGATTTTAGGGCTTCTGTTCAGAAAATTAAAATCAAATATTGAACTAAACCATGCCTGAACACAGTTACTCAGGAGGCTACGAAGGGCCAGGAGCTATTTTCCTCTCAGTAACCCACAGAGGAAGGCATAACCACCACTTGGTTACTGTGAGAGGAGCTGGTGTACCCTGGGGAATGGGGCAGATAATTCAGTCCTGCCTGTAAAGTGGCTACTGAGTAAATCGGGAGATGGTGGAGAAAATGTCCTGACTCCCTGCAGCTCTGCCCTTAAAGGTAGCATAGTGAG
Organism: Leptosomus discolor; assembly: GCF_034619465.1. Taxonomy (NCBI): domain Eukaryota; kingdom Metazoa; phylum Chordata; class Aves; order Leptosomiformes; family Leptosomidae; genus Leptosomus; species Leptosomus discolor. The sequence continues at coordinate 11,676,688 of NC_141395.1, read as the reverse complement.
CTCGAATATGAGTGAACTGACTTTCAGAAATGTATCTTGTGGGTGCTGATACTTGTGATATAGTTCATGCCATTTACTAAGGCATCTTCATGTCTTCTGGTGTTGATGTTTTGTATCCTGTGGACAGGACAATCACACACATGAGTAAAGCTGCTGATGCCAGCAAACTGCCTGGCAAGAGTCAAATTAGGGTGATTAGGCCCGTGGTTTGCCAACTCTTTGGTGTTTGCTTTTGTATCTGCAGACTGTGTGGGATGCAGTCAGCGCTGAGTACAGGCTGGGTGGGAGCTCAGCACAATAGCTGCCTGCACTGGGGTTGTCAAAATGGATCCACCGGGAACCCACCTCGGGCAGTAGCTGATCAGTGGAGCTAACCTATCTTAGCCAGTCCTTGCTTGTCCCAAGCTCTAATAACTTGTTGCAAATGTGTGTGAATAATTGAAACTAAAATGCTTTGCAGAAAGTAACTGTTAACTGAAGGTAACTCTCTGAAAATGTTTTACTTTCTCGCATCTCCATGCTCACACCTCGCTTCACCTTTCTACCATACATCTGGCACATCTATACAACCTCTCTTTCCTCCCCTCATACCAGTCCCTCTTTCATGCCACTTCCTTACAGAAGACACACCAGAGTGCCCTGCAGGTCCAGCAGAAAGCTGAAGTGTTGCTACAGGCTGGGCACTATGATGCTGATGCTATCAGAGAGTGTGCTGAAAAGGTGGCCTTGCACTGGCAGCAGCTGATGCTGAAGATGGAGGACAGGCTCAAACTTGTCAATGCCTCGGTGGCCTTCTATAAAACCTCTGAGCAGGTGAGCTGAACAGTATCATATTTGTGCCACAGCATATTGCTGCAGCCTGGGATTTAGCTCCTAGTGTGTAGTGTGAAGGTCTTGCCTCTTGCCAAGATCAGCGCAGAGTGTTGAACTGTTTCAAACACCTGCTCTGGTAATACCACTAAGGAGCAGTGCTCATTCTTCACCCTTTTCCTTGAGTAATCCCAAAAGTAGGAAGAGTGTGCCTTCCGTCAGCCCTGCTTGCCTTTAAAAGCTGCCCTTTGTCTTTTTACATACGTTTGCACGTCTTCCTCCACACCTTAGGTGCATATAAACCTTTCTGTCACCTGACCAGGGCCAGCATTGAGTCCTGTGGCGACTCCCAGCTGATGAACACCAAAGTCAGTGCACTCCACAATGTAGCAGTGCGAGTCTTCTACTCTCACCCTGAGTGCATAGTGTCTTCTTCCAGCAAGTAATCTCACAGCATTGGCAAAATTAACTGAAAGGACATTTACTCCATTGGCATACCAATGCCAAGCCACACATGGAAACCAAAGTTTGAACTAGTCAAATTTTTTCTTTGATAAGTGTTGTAACAAAAAAAAAAGCAACCTGACAACAAACCAAACAAATAAAAAAGCATAACTTTAAGATGAAAGTTTTCAGTGAAGCAATGTAATTCTTGAAGTTTGTTTTAGTTTGTTGGTTTGGGTTTTTTTTTTGTCCCCTTTCCAAAGGGACAAATTTCTGAAATTCCACCATTTTTGCTTCAAGTTTTCATGATATCAGAGTTAACTTTGAGGAATATAAATCTACTTTTCCTTAAGAGCTGCTTGCAATTAATTACTTGTTACTTTATGAGCAGTACTAGACAGTGTTTTCACCAGTAGTTAAACACCACCAGGCTGAAAAAGATGCCAGGATGTGAAGGGATTTCTCTTAAATCTGTCTGCAATTCAGATAAATACAGCACTAACCATTATATGATGACACAACTTCATTCCAGGTGTCCATGAATTGCAAAACACATTCCGGTTGGCTGCTGATACGGTGGGATTATTCATCACTTGCACAAACAGGTGCCATTTACACTGTAGTCAGTGAGAATTAGTGTCATAGTGTGGATACTCAAATAGCCTTGCCTGATGTAATTTACTCCAGCCAGACAGTTCATGTTAACATGGACATTGCAGGAACCTGTGGTTTTGTATGAAAGGCAGCAGTGATTTCCATTAAATTTTCTATTGTTATTATCACACAGTTAGTTCCTCAATTAGAGAACCAGACATGGGAAGCTTTTTAGCACAACTGAATATATCATTAGGGAAAGAGATTATATTTTGCTTAACATCAAGGCTGTAGATGGTCCTTGGGCCACTTGTTGGTGTAATTTGTTCAATGCATTTTTAAGATTGTTTCATTCCTTGTAATGGATGTCTTTCACTGTGAAGAGTTTCAAACATTTACAGTCCCTGATGCATTCAAGATTGAAATGAATTACTGCTGGTGGAGGATTGTGAGAAATGAAAACCATTAAGGGGTTCATTAGTGCTTTAGACAGTCAAATGTGCTGGCCAAAATATGCAGCGCCAGTAATTAATCAATTCAGTCTCTCTTCCTGTTTCCAGTCATAGACAAGCATACTACAGTGCCCACCAGTTCATTCATTAGTTGTGTTTATTCAGCAAATGTTTAGGGCAAAGATCATTCGGTCTCTGAATGCTCATAAACTCACTTCTACAAGTAGTCTGTCATCTTCTCTTGAGACGAATGACTGATCTGTGGTCCTTAATGGTCTGCTCCCTGACTGGATGACAGTGTATTGGGTAATTCATTGGATCCTGAATTCTCTGAGTATCTAGAAAATGCAGCTAAGAGGGTGGAGAGACTGTCACAACCAGCCAAACTTTTTCATTCCTGTCTTCCCCCAGCATATACTATGTTCTTGGTATAACTAGTGGAGCACTGGCTTTTGAATAGCCCAATTTCTCTCTGACTTCATTTACAGCTCGCTTTATATTAATTTATCTCATCCTCTTAACAGAGAGATGATATTTGAATGGGCACAGACCATCCTTTCTGGAAAGATGTGGATCCTAGGCAGTCCATCTACTTTCATTTTTTAAGTCAGCAAAGCCCAATAGAGTGCCAAAATGTACAAGAAGTAAAATGGGAATGCTTTTCTGCTGCTAAATAGCACATGGGGCACTTGCTGTCCAATGGGTGTTTGAGGGCAAATGCTGGTTTGCATCCAAGCAAGGTGATTTCAGATTGTCAAATGCATAAGGTCCTTTAACAGACTGGCAGCAGTAATAAGCTGATCAGTTTACCTCAGCTCACCAGTTTTAAAATGGAGTTTGATGTGTTCATGAACAGAGCTACATGAAAATGGTCTGTGATAGTGGTCAGGATTGGTGTGTGATGCTGGAGACTCTTCCAGACTATGCTCTTAACCATGTAGGGTCCTCTGAATTATAACTGTTCATATAAAAGTTGCAGGAGTGAATGCGAAAAGTGTGAACATGGTTAGCTGGATCCCTAGCAATAACTGACTGGATCTGGTGTAATTTCAGCAGTGGAGTGTGTAGGTAGACTCCTCTGGGAGAGAAGAGGAAAGTTCCAAATGTTCTGGAAAACTTTTGCAGTTTTTTCAGCGTCTGCACAGACCACTGATAGTATTCTCAGAATCTGCAATGCAAGGACTTACCTTTGTCTGAGGCCACTGCACACACGGTTTTCAGACTGTGCTGGTTTATTTACCTCGTTCCCATTATTCCACCCAGATAGATAGAAGATATATCTGTAAGCCCTGTATGGTGGAACACCTGCATCCACCTAGGTTGTGACACTGATTTAATATCTATTGGTTTCCATCAGTCTTTACAAAAGCTGTATAGGGAGCAACTAACATGCAGCTGAAGAGAATTAGTTCCAGCTTCAGACTTTGTTTCAGGAAAGAATTTAAGCATGTGTTTTTCTTTAAGTGTGTGTTAAGTCCCTTGACTTCAGTGGGATTTAAACACATCTAAAGCACCCTTCCGGAATAGGGATTGTTTCCTAAATGATCCACTGGGGCCAGACTGACCTCTGCCTTGATTCAACCTTTGGAGCTTCCCCCAACCTTTATCCATTGGAAGAGAAGAAGGATTTATTACCCTTAAACCAGATGAATTGCATCCCAAACAGTAGAGATCCCTATGGGTAAGAAGAACTAGTAGGTCATTCTGTCTAGGGCCTGTTTCATACCCAGTTATCCTCCATGCCATGGCTTATAGTCCAAAACATTTAGATTTGAAATGTCACTGGTCATAGACTTTTACTGAATATGTTACTCCTGATTATCATTGTAGATGACTGAATTGTTGTGCTATGGGCGTATTTCAGGTGTGCAGTGTATTAGAGAGTTTGGAGCAAGAATACAGACGGGATGAAGACTGGTGCGGAGGTCGAGATAAACTTGGACCAGCAGCTGAGATAGACCATGTCATCCCTCTGATCAGCAAACATCTGGAACAGAAGGAGGCTTTTCTCAAGGTCTCATTTTAGTTCTCTAATAAATCATGAAATCTCCCTACTAAGTAGTCAATGTAGAGCAGCGTTGGTGAGTTCGAGGGGACGTTCTGAGATATAATTCCAGTTCGGCTACTGGTTGGCTGCATAAACCCTAAGCCGGTTTCACACTGTTATGGTAGGGGTAATAAGCATTTCATCGATGCATATCTCAGGTGTCATCAGGACTAATTAAGTGGTATTTGCATTGTACTTGGAGGATGTTAGTTGTTTTACTGGTTCAGAGTTCAAATTCTCAACATTTTATATGATGAGCATTATAAATGACAGGTGTTATACAGCTTTTTGGTGTTGGCTTATACAAACTATCCAGCATTTCAAATTCTGCCCTCTAAGTCAATAGCTGAAGAGCTACTAACAACTAAAGCAAATGTGTCTCTGCAGGGCAGCACCAGGATGGAGACAGAGATTTCCTCCTGCCTTCCAGGTGTTGCTTTGTAAGAACTGTGGAGCTGACAGGCTGACAAGTCAACTGACAGCCAGCCTGTCACCTTCCGCTAAAACTGATATGCAACATGAAGCTGCACTTGCAGGCAAGGCTTAAGAAACTATGCCTCTAGATTGTATATTTTTTGAAACAATGAATACTTTTCTTGAAAGATGGGTTAGCTTTGGTTAGATTGAAAACGTGTGATGAACCAGTTCTTTTATTATTGTCATTAATTTGCCTTAATACATAAAATCAGCCACTATATTCAAAATGACTTGTGTTTTAATACATTTATGAAGCTGTTAGTCTATTATCTGAGTTTATTGACTCTCAGCTGAACCTCTCAAGTTCTCAGATGAGAGAGAACTTCTCCCTGCAAAATAAGCAGAGAACTCCCTCAGGTCCCCTTTGCTTTCTTTGCTCATCTTCACTGATTCTTTTTGGTGGGGGCTGTTTTTCTTAGGCCTGCACACTGGCACGAAGGAATGCCGAGGTGTTCCTCAAGTACATCCACAGGAACAATGTCAGCATGCCTGGAGTAGCAAGCCATACAAGGGGGCCCGAGCAGCAAGTGAAAGGTTGGTGCACTGGTGCAATGACAGCACTGAAGGTCTTATGTGCTTGTGCCTCTCCTGTGTGATCATCCAAAGGTTTGTGAACATGCTGAGAAGGCACCTTGAGTTTTGCCATCTGCTGTCACTAAAATGATACGTACGCCTGACACCTTTAGCAATGCCAGTGAGGCCTATCAGAAAGCGATCCCTCCTCTGCTAGGCATGAGTTCTCATACAGAGCTCTGCTGTCACAAGTGGTAGCGGGGAAAAAAGGAAAGGGGTTTGAAACATGGGCTCTTTCTGGCTTCTCTTATCAGGAGAGTCCACAGGAGTGGAACTCTGCCATCCCCCTTCATGTGGGTTGTCAGCTGAGGTGATCAGACACTATTTTGCCATAATATCTATAAATGCATAAACAAATAAACACGTATCAAATACAAGGTCTAGATGCATCCTGCTGCTGAGCACTGGAAAACAATGAATCAAAAACTTATTTATCCCTAGGATGGATCTGCTATTTTTTTTGTCCCCGGAATCCTGTTTGGTGTCCTACCACATCAAACAATCACCAGCAGAAGTAACTGCCTTTAGTTACTTTCTTCTGGTCAAAAGAGCACTGTTTACAATCAGGTAATACATCTGAAATGTTTGAAATATTTCCACTCCTCTGCTTAATTAAACAGTGCTTAATCTATGCCTAGCAATGCAGCAAGGTACTGATAAGAATAAGCAAATTAATTCTGCAGAAATAAATCATTTTTGTTATCATGATTGGCTTTCTTACAAGCTGCAGAAAGATGCAGGTTAAAAGCAGTGCAGTCATGTATGTGGGAGGGATGGGAACTTTGGTTATACACAGAAGATGAAAATGGTGCTACTGAAGAGATTATTTTCCTTCCTTTCATTCAATACCAGTTCTTCAATGTTAACATGTCTTTATTCAACTGTCCCCCCACTACTGTGTCAAATGCTTGTTGTTGTGGACTTTTGTTCCTCACAGTTGAAAATTAATTAAACCCTGACTCAGCAAGCCCTTAAATATGCACCTGATATAAGCTTATGAGTGTTCCTCTCTGAGCTTATTTGGAATGACTCACTTATATAAAAATCAGCATGTATATTAGTCTTTTTCTAAGCTAAATGTGTAATTATGCTTGGTGACTCTATCCACAGAAACTCTGAAGTGGACACTTCAGTTCAGAATAAAAGCACCATTTAGTAAGAAGATTATTGTGCTTCCAAAGTGAAGTCATTAATACAGAAGAAAATTAGTTTTATTTGGCATAATCTGTTTATGCAGAGACCTCATCTACAGCACCCATGACAAGCTTCAAGTTCCTTTTGTCTTTTAAGGTTCCCATTGCCTTCAGCAGGGACTGGGCTCAGTTTTGCAATGAATTTCAGTATTAGAAATTTTTTTTTCCATAATCAGTGTCACACTTGTAAATAGGGAAAGATACATCTAAATCTGTTTGCTGCCACCAGTGTTGACACACGAGCAATGACTATCAGTACACTCAGAAAGGGCTTAGGGTGAGAGAGGTGCTGTAAATGATCCTAAGTGACTGTAAGTGCTTGAGAAGCCAGACTCAAATGTTTTAATACAGAAGAGTGCAGCTGCTGCCCGGGCTGCATGTGCCTAAGCCCCCTCTAGTGGATGCTCCGCTTTGAGGCCAGGGCAGGAGGGCTGCCATCCCTCACCTGCCGAGCACCTACCTGAGCTCCACAGCCAGCCATGGCTGGGATAAGCCCCGCTGCTGCCAGCTACACATGGCTTAGCTCAGTCTAAATAGAAAAACTCAGGTTTACGTTAGTGATACAGTGTAAATCATTTGCTCTCTCTCTGTAGGTAAGCTTTTCGGTGAATCCCGTGGTACTTTGTAAAGAGTTAAATCACACCCTTTATAAAGTTCATACAGTCTGGCTGTGCGCTCAGGTTTTGAAGGAGAACACGTATGTCCTAGACTCCAAGGCAGGTCTCCTGCCAGTCTTGTCCTGAACCTGGGTGCCTGTCGCATCCTCATCACATGGAAGACAGTTTAGAGGACCAATACTAGGTCTCAATCCAAAATCGGGGTCCAGCAGTAACTGCGTGGGGAGCACACAGAGGGTTGCCAGGCAGCACAGCGTGAAAGAAACCTTACCAAGTATGTCAAACTAGGGGCTCAGGTCTGAATTAAATTCAGTCACAACCAGAGCTCTGCATGGGACGGTAGGCTTTGGTGCCAAGTGCTGGGTAGCCTGTAGCCAGAGCAACAGACAGCGCAGTAAAAGGGCAACTTCTTCTGTGTTAACCAGTACCAGACTCCTGAAACATGCAACAGAAGAGAACAAAAGGACTGGAAATCATGTACCCCAGTGCATTTACTGGGGTAAATTCCAAACGCTGTTCTAGCATCTTCGCCTTTACAAGATAACCCTGCAGCTGCACTTTTTTTTGTGTTGTTTTTTAGGGGGTTTTGTTATTGTTGTTGTGGGGTTGGTTTTTTTTTAAAGCAGCCCCTTTGATTCAATGCTTGTTTTTAAGGAGTACAATCTTAGAGGCTCTGCTCTTGGGAGTGAGTGAGGTCCAGGCAGAGTGAGTAAATTCAGCTTTTTATGGCTTATTTCTGTATGCGTTTACAGAATCACTAATCATGCAGGGGTTTTCCTTTGCCCTACAGCCATTCTGAGTGAGCTGCTGCAGAGGGAGAACCGAGTCCTTCACTTCTGGACCCTGAAGAAGCGGAGATTAGATCAGTGCCAACAATATGTTGTCTTTGAGCGCAGTGCCAAGCAGGTAGTGTAAAAACCCCACTTTGTCTTTCTGTCCTGGCAGTGTGTAAATATTTCCTGTATCCATGTAATGCCTCTCTGTGGGATTCCTGTTGCAATCTCAAGTTGTATTTAAATAATGTAACTTTTGAAAATATGGCAAATGTAGATTTTTGAAAGTATTCCAAAAGACGACAACAAAACTAAGTATTTTTGCCAGGCCAGATTAATTTCTGGATTTATTCATTTATTTGAAAATAAATATAAGAGCAAACTTGTTTTATTAAGCTATTACTGAATGAGAAAACTGCTTTGCCTGCATGCAAATTTATCTGTATATAGGTAGAATTCCCTACACTCCTTTTTCTCCTAGGAAACATGCAGCACCTTTTGTATCTTCTCCCACCTGCTTTGACTACTGTATTCTTTTTGTGTGATCCTAGAAAGTGTTTTAGTATAAACAGTATTAAGTCCCAATGGATTTGATATCCTTTATTTGGTGGATTTCTTTTTGTCAGAGGATTAGTTCTTGAAAGACTGTTTGTTTTGTTTTTCCTTTGGTTGTTTTTGACATTCACAGGCCTTAGACTGGATCCAAGAAACAGGCGAATATTACCTCTCTACTCACAACTCCACAGGGGAATCAGCAGAAGAAACTCAGGAACTCCTGAAGGAATATGGGGAATTCAGAGTACCTGCCAAGGTAAACAGTGACTTTAATCTAATTATGGCATCTGCCTTAGTCTGTGTTTATGATCCTGTTTCAATGCCTTAAATCTCTGTAATAACATTCTCTTGATTTTGTATTTTCCTCCTGACATTCCTAGCCCAGAAGCTAAATGTCTTTTGAGAACTGTGATCCTTCATTTTTAGCAAGACACAGGCACAAAAAGGAGCTTTTCTCCTCCTTGGTACTGGTTAAGGAGTATTTTCATTCTGATCAGAAGTAAGAGAAAGTCAATTTGCATATGGGGTTCACAGCCACCTAATGAGATATACCCTAAATCCATTCTCAAACAATCATACAAGAATGGTATAGAGGAACTAATTGATCTGAACATATCCAAGGTCATATTGGATTCCCTGGCCCTTTCTTCTGTCATTACAACCACAATTTGTTTCATTAATTCTGGTTGGATTGATCGCAGATGATCATTTATCTCATTAGAAATACTCTGCTGATCCCAACAAAATACTTTAAATAAATGGATTTGTAAACTCTGGGGTGAACATTTTTTAATACAAAGCTGCATTACCAAGAATCTATTAATTTATATGGAGCAATTCTGAGAAGTCTGGTGGGGTTTACAGAAGAATGGTGATTGGATCTGATTCAGACAAATTAATTCAAACCATAGGTAATTCACAGACAGTGAATCCACAGGGGTATTAACAATCACTGATAAGGCTCTAAACTGCAAAGTCGGACTGCAGCAAGACCATGGCTTTGGTATTATGTAGCTTCATTTCACTGTGTCCTGAAATTGATCTTCTGTAATCCTTAAATTCCTCATTAGGCTGTCCATGCTTGCATGGGTTTGATTCACAGGCTTTGTGGTGTTCTTGTCCCCTTCCTTTTTGCTTAGCCTGCATGTTTCTGAAAATGGGAAATAACTAGCAGTGGACAGAAGTTAATTTAATCAGAGAGGACCTGTACAACATTCCTTTAACAGTACTTCTGTCCTCTAACTGCCAATAATCAGTCCACCTGAAGTCATGTTCCAGTTTATATTTAATTTTGATCAGAATAATCCTGATTCATCCCGAAGTTTCCAAACTTTTTCTACTCTTGACTTAGCCTAGGATTGAGTTTTATACCTTGTTTCCTTATCAACAATTACTGGCAGTTTCTTACACTGATGCATTTAGTCTTGCTCCCTAGGGCTTCAGTGAATCATTTTCCTACTGCTGACCTAGAATATTTTCACTGCCATGTGCAATCTGGTAAATGCACGTCACTCCCAGACTGATGTTATTCTCAAATTAAGCTGTAACTTTCTGGCCAAACCAACTACTTGGAAAGCAATAACACCAGTAGCTTTTGGGAGTGAAACACCCATTAAATGTAACAGGAAGTCAGATTTTTACTTCTCCATACCAAGCCTTGCTTGAGTACTCAATTCATTTGTTAAGATGACCTCTGATTCAACTGTTAACTTATTTTGCTGGTGAAATTTCTTGAATTTAGTTTTGTGTTTGAAATCTTCTAGATGTTTTCTGGTCTGACAGGCATTTGTCCATTTGTGGCCAGATTGCTGATAATGTCAAGTACCTGACAGCGTGTCTTACTTAAGGCAGAGTGGAAAGTTCTCCTCATCTCTGAGAAGCAGCTTGCCAGTACCTCTGGGGATACAACTCATTCTTCTTTTGCTTTTGAGGATTAACTTGTGTGTTACAGCTGGAGTGCAGTCTGTGCAGTTGCTATCTCGGTTCCTATAAGCATTTTGTACTCAGGTTGACTCAAACATAGGGTCCAGGCACCTTCAGTTCCTGGGATAGATTTGGAATCTAAGCTAAAATTTACAACTAGCTCCTTTGTGCCAGATTTGCACAAGGTTCCTCCACATGGAAAACCATAGTGACTAAGAGGCAGGCAGAGCCCAAGTGAAATACAAAAGACCTCTAGAAGGTTTGGGGGCTCAGCATATGTTTTGGAGTTCATGCATCTTTTAGTTTGTAGTGCTCTAACTGGAACTGAAATACTGATGGAGGATTTTGTAGTAGACCAGGAATTTGGATTTAAATTCTGTTTGTTTCTGAAACGGAGTAGTAGTGACTCAAACTCACTTCCTGAACTAATATGTGGTGTATTAATGACCTGCCTACACAGGTCCGCAGAACCACCTAAGTATAGATTCAGAGTATCTTGGTGTATTTTATGAGGTGTGATTTTTAAATCCTGTCTTCTACTCCAAGTTTTACAAAAAAATAAGGTTTTGGTTATGGGAAGGAGGCATGTCTAACTTCCAACATGTTTTCCTTATGTGTTTGTGCGCGTGTGGTTTCAAAAGCGTGACTTTTTCTATCTCCTGGAGCTTCATAAGTGTCCTTTTATAAATGTCATTCCTTTCATGTTTTACTGGGCAAAGTTTAAAGCATCTCATTCTGTATAAGATGAAGTACAGACACTCTTTAATGATGTATAAAAAATTGCAAGCTGCTTCTGACTGCTGTGTGAATTAAAAGCAAAGGAAATAATAATAATGCAACATAACTGAGGACCATATTTTGGGCAGCAAACAAAGGAGAAAGTGAAGCTCCTCATCCAGCTGGCTGACAGCTTTGTAGAAAAAGGACATATACACGCCACTGAAATTAGGAAATGGGTCACCACCGTTGACAAACGCTACCGTGACTTCTCTCTCAGGATGGGGAAATACCGCTACTCCCTGGAAAAAGCCCTTGGAATCAATACGGAGGTACTGTAAGTCCATGTCCTTCTGGGGTTTTATACCAAAGCTGGAAGTCACAGAGGGAAGTAAAGGCTATGGTATGAATCCTGCAGGTTATCATGTGTCCATTAGAAACACTTTAAACCCAGGCAACCTACCTAGCCAAGCTCAGAACTGTTTCTGAAGAGAAAAGGGCTTTTTGTGGCAGCTCAATGATATGAGGAGGAGACAGATGAAGATCAGAGTGATTTTCTAAACAAATGTTTGGACCTTTCTCCAGGAGGCCATTACAACTACCGGGAAGGAGGGGAAACACGTTACTGTAACAAGTCTGTATTCATTTTAGCATAAGCTGTAAATCCTGCTCCCACATCATTATTTTGTACCAAACGCAGGCTTTGACTGTAAGTTTCCATTCTCTCATCCTTTAACTAACCAAAAAATTGATCCACAGCCTCATCTCTGAGCTCTTTTAGGTGAAAGAGAGCAACACAAGAGAAACAATAATTAGAATCTCTTGCTATTCCCTGGCCACAGTATTAAGGGAGAGTGCCAGAAGCAGAAATACTTAAAAACCTTTGAGTCAACCATCCTTCAAAATTAAGTATCAAAGAAAGAGGAATAAATTCCCTCACTTACACCCTCAAGCTGCCTTAAATGTATTGTTCCTTGTAGGGTCTCTAGTTTTCCCAAAGTTACTAACCACAGTCTGGAAAGGTATTTCCATGGCAGAAGGCTGTTGGAGGTTGGGATTGTCCCTGCATAGTGTCCAACTTTATCGGCTGTTTATGAAGTCCCATACTAAGCAACTAATTTAGATGTGAAGGAGTAAGGTAAAATTTAGACGTTTGTCATCAATACCTGTTCCTAGATAGGAGTAACAGTGAAGGCTGTAATAAATCTCATAGTTGGTGTTTTTCAAGATTTCTCTCTCACCTTCTCCCTTCTCCCTGTAGTTCTACTCTTTGAATTTCCTTCTTTTTGAGATTGGTATGTCCCTTCTTATCTATTTGATCTCATGAACATGCTGCATTTTGCACAACAGTAGGATTACAATGAATTTAAAATCTGTACTGTCACTTTTTTTCAGGATAACAAGGACCTAGAACTAGATATTATTCCAGCAAGTCTTTCAGACCGGGAGGTAAAGCTGCGAGATGCAAATCATGAAGTCAACGAAGAAAAAAGAAAGTCAGCCAGAAAGAAAGAGTATGTCCCCAAAGTCTCACAGTCTGCCATAAGACGTTGTCTAAGAGTAATTCCATGATATTTGCATGACCAGAACTGACTGACAGCCTATAGCTCCTTCCAGCTGTGGAGCTATTGAGACAAGTCTACAGGTGTAGGGCAGAAGTTGTGACTTGTAGGCTAGAGAATTTCAGAACATACAGGTTGAATTTCTTGTGGTTTTAATCAGAAGTTACTTTTGGAAAGGGAAAGGAGTGAGACAAGCACTTCGATTAGACCTTGATGTCATGGAGATACTCATTGTCATGATTTCTTTCTGGCTGTATGTGAAAAGTAAGATGAACAGGAAAAAATGAAAAGCACCTTTATATGTCTAGGCATTATCTAAACTCCACTGACATCCTAAGGAGTTAACTGGGTTTCAGTGACCAAGAGTTCACTTGAAGTCTAGGTTCAAATTTCAGTGGGTATAGAACTGAGAAAACTAGAAAAATTTCATACTAGAGGAAATATTCAAAGTGCTTGTTGCACTTAAATCTAGAAACAGTCTAATTTCACAGCATTTTGTTTAATTTTTGTGTGAGACTATTCTGGAAGGCATTTGTTTGTATGATCCTTCTCAGCCCTCTGAAATGGTCACTACAGTGATAAGAAACTGTTTCTACTTCAGGGAACAGTGGTTACACTTGATCTGCCTGTGGCACATTTTCAAAACAGTGGGCATTTCAACTTTGAGACGCCCAGCCTCAGGCACTACAGATGTGGTTGTTTGGCTTCCTGGCAGCCTGGATTTTCTCCAGTCAGATACCAAGCTGTTGAAGCCTCTTCAAAGTAGTGGTGCCTCCCAAACCCATCTGTATTGTCACTGAAGGACAAGTGCAGACTCACTGCTGACTGCTACTGAAAATGTAAGTGATGTTGGTGAATCTCAAGTCCTTACTCCTGGGGAAAAAAAATCTGAGAATCAGTTGACTGTTAAGGATGGGCATATAGATAGTAAATCACAACTCAGGGTTGCAAAAATACAACTTAATAGAATTTTATGCAGAGAGGATATTTAGAAAATAACCCTACAAGGGACTAAAATATGAAATGGTATTTCATTCATGGAGCTGAAATGTTCAAAGTAAGGCAGTTGAATGTTTAGAGTGGAAGTACACTGATTCATTAAGACAACAGGAGGATGTGGGGGCTTTTTTCTGTTCATTGTACACATGCCTATAATGTCCAAAACATCTGAAATACTTTCTTTTTTCCAGATTCATTATGGCTGAGCTGCTTCAGACGGAAAAAGCTTATGTCAGGGACTTACATGAATGTTTAGAGGTAAGTTATGGCCTGGGAAATCTCCAGTATTTTCAGGAAGGACATGGTATCCTTTGTGGTGGTGATGTTCACTGTACTGCAAAGGCTGACGTTGACAAGAGCCTGTGTGAGGGTACCACCACTGGTGACTAGCCACTAAGCTATGTCCTGCTGGTGGTGAGAGCTGGGTGGGCAGCAGAGGGAGCTTGCCTCCCGCTGACAGAACCGTGCCCTGTGCTCCCCATGCTTGGCTGTAGGTGTCTGCACCTCCAGGGACACCTGAGTGTGCCTTTATTTGCAAAGCTGCACTCACCCTTGCAGAGTGAGAGCAATGTCCTGGAACTCAGTAGAGAGCAATATATTTGCACGTTGACCTGAAAATTGTCGGTTTCCAGGTTTTTTTGAATCACGGAGCATTTTCTTAAGTATTCAAATCTATTCCTTTGGATCAACTCATGCTAGAGAAAGAGCTGGATTTCCACAGTCAAATACCTTGCCTAGCTCTATAGCAGGGTGTTCCTGAAGGGGACTGTGATATTCAAGAGAAAAAGTAGAGTATGTTTCAGTGAAATCTGTCAGCTTTCACATTCCTGTAGTTTGAAAGACATTTTTATGTATCTAATGCTACTGAAGTGGCAAATCCGGTTTATCTTTCAACTGTTTCTGCCTGTGGTTTTGGGACACCATCAGTTGGACAGCAAAGACAGGTGGTATTGGCACGTTTCTGCTTTTCCCTCAGACAACTTATGAGTGTCAGCACTTTGAATTTCTCTGGAGAGCTTTCTGTGACACTGGAACATTTTTATTTATTTTTAGCTTGTTTGTTTAATCTCAAAGTACCTATTTCCCTTGTAAGCCCATGCCTTTGGCAATAAAACAGGGAGATCTATTCTTTTTCACTGCGTTTATTCACAAAGCTAAGACTTGCTGGTGTCTTCCAGACTTACCTTTGGGAAATGACAAGTGGAGTGGAAGAAATACCCGCTGGGATCCTTAATAAAGAACACATCATCTTTGGGAATATTCAGGAGATATATGACTTTCATAACAAGTAGGTGTTTCTAACAGTTCTGTTAATGTTTATTGACTAAGGAAACCAAAGGCATGTGTATTCCTTTACATCTATGTGGTGTTTTCAGTGAATGCCTACAGTACAATGCACACAGGAGTGTAAAGTAATTGATCCAGATTTGCAAAATAATGTTTGATTTCTTGCTTGGTGTCTTTTACAAAAATGAATTGCATCTTGGTTTAAACTTTGCCTGCAGCCGATTAACAATGTTGAAGTCATATTGTACCAATGCTTTGTGGTCTTATACACGCTTTCCTTCTCAGAGCACTAGATCTAGTCTGGAAGGTTGACTGTCAAAAATATGATCTCTTGGAAAACACAAGGGGGAAAAAAAAAGAATGGTTGACATGAGCTGGGTTAATAAGTAGCTTTCCTGACACTTCTTGGAGACTCACTGTATTTAATCTGAAACTAACACTATTTTACCAAGATAAGACTGTGTATCAAATCATCTTAGAGGGCATTAGTTCCCTGCTAATCTGAATGCAACAGCAGTTACAAACTTAACATTTAAGGGTGCTGAATCCCACAAGTGCAGTCTGAATTTCAAAGTCTGTCTTCAAGTTACATATCAAACCCAAAGCAGTTTGAAAAACAAATCAGAAAACCCTTCCTTGTTGAAGTTCTGGGAGACTTTCAGTGCTTTAGCCAGATAAATGGACCATCACATGCACATAAATATGGTCCAGCAGAGGCTGCCATATGCATGCTTTCATGCAAGCCACTTCGAAGCATATCAGGATAGCAGATTCAAACTACATGTTACCTTAAAAAGGCCTTTAAGTAATAGACGAATTGACTTCCAGCCCACAGGAATTGCCCTGTCATATAGGTAAATATTCTTCTCCCTTCTAAAACTATGCTAGGATCTGCAATTGCCTTCCCCACTTCCCCTCTTTGTCATGCTGTACTCTCTTTTTAGCAACCCTGACTGATGCCATATGATTCCTCTCCTTTCCGACTTTCCCTTGCTCCCAGCTACCACCCCTTCAACCCTCAGTCATGGCCCACAGTTCCTTGCTGCTGTCATTTCTCCTTTTTCTGACCCATCTTTCTCCAGCCCACTGCTTCTGCATAATCCTTTTCCCTCTAAAACTAGCAGCACTAAAACAAATCTGTCAACTCCACCAGCGTCCTCCACAATCTTATCCTTTGGCTGGTGATGTTAAGGCACCCCCCAGCCTCATTCAGGTCTGGTGAAATAGCACATTCAGTTACTTCACCTTCTGTAACTTCTGTTTCACACTCCTTTTTCTGCCCAGGCATTGTACAGGGCTCTATCTGCAAACAGAGATGTCACTCATGGTACAAGGTGTTGGGAAAGAGTTGATTATAAAACCTGTATTTGGGAGTTTACTACTTACCTATGAAGTGTCAAGCTTGTTTAGATTGTTGTCCTTTGTCCGGTGTGCTGAGTTTGGTGATGAAAAGCTGGCAGCTTTGGGCTTCTGTTTATGCTCTTCCTCTGACCCGCTGCACAACATCTTTTTGAAGATTCATGATCTGGTTCTTGTTTATCACTTTGCAGTCCTGAATACACTGACCCACTGTTAGGGGCTGCTTCCTTTTCCTTTCTAGTGGAGTCAGGCATGACTGCTCAAAAACCAAAGCATACCTTGGCAAGGACACACATTTTCCACTGGCAGGCCACTTGATTAGCCTCATAATCAAAATACAAGTATTGATGATTAGCACTGATTAACTCCTTGGTCATTCTGCTTCTCCTGGGTACTTGACTGTAACTAATTACATTGGTGTCTTCTTTTTTCAGCATTTTTCTAAAAGAACTAGAGAAATACGAACAACTGCCTGAGGATGTGGGCCACTGCTTCGTCACCTGGGTAATGAGGCTTCTTCTTTTCATTATTTATTCAAATTAATTCCTCCAGCACAGACAGAAACAAGCTGGGAATTAGTGCAAGGGTTATGTCCTTGGTGATAAGTGAGATTAAGAGCTAATCTGGAACTATGACTGCTTTGTCTTTCACCTATCTGAGGATGAAAGGTTCGCTCCCTTAACTCTTCTCCTGAGCAGTCATGTGAACGCTTTCCAGAGCCTCTCTCCTTGTCCTGCATTGACCAGCACAGCTTTTACCTCTGCTGGTTCCTGTTTAACAGGACTTCATCAAACGAAACTTGTATTTAGGGGTGGCATTTGCTTCTTCATGAAGCATTCTGGGAGGACAGACGTTTAAAATCGTAATATTCCTTCCTTAGAGAATTTTAGTCATGCCACGGGACCTCTACAAAGGCATGAAAAACATATTTTATCAACATTTTTCTTCAGAAATTAGTGTCAAATTGCTGAGCCACTGTGCTCTCTTATTCAATTACCCAATGCCACAATAATTTCCAACAGGACTTTGAAATCTTGATGCTAAGAGTCTTCATGGGCGTAGGAGGCTCTGGGAATTTGCTACAGTAATTTATCTGTATGAAAGCTGTTCTCTTTTCAAAATATTTAGCAGGCAAGTCAGACATCTTCATGTTTTTCTAGTGGTTTTATTCATATTTCAAAGCTGGGAATTGGTATTTTAAAAGTCATTATGAAAAATTTTCACTTCTCAAAAAAATGAATATTTGGATGATTTCAAATGAGCTTTTGATTTAAAAACATGACACAAATATTGATGAAATGATTCAGAAATATTGTTTACAAAGAAGAGGTCAGACATTTATAAAAGATGGACACATTTATGTATCATTCTGTGCAAAATTTTCATGGTACTTTTAGGATACTACTGTATCATCTCAGCAATAGAGCATGTCCAGAGCTGTGCATGTGGTTACACACATACATACAAAGCTTCCTGCCCAATTGCAGGGTCCTGTTATTTAGATACCTGGTATAAAAAATGCAACAGTAATGAAAGGAGGCCATCATCCTCTTCTGTTTGCCTGCCTCTCCCTGAGACCAGAGTTCAGTAACACAAAAGTGCTCTGAGGCAGGAGCGCACAGATGCTTTTAATTTCCTCTTTAAAATAAATAAATTAGGAAGTGAAATGCAAAACACTCCTAGCACAACATAAAGTTTGAGACATTAAAGTCTGGACCAAGGTAGGAGGGGAAAATTTGGCCAGGTGTCACAAATCTGAGCCAGTCTCAATTCAAAAATACTGGCTCAAGACAGTTTGATAGGTGATTCTATTGCCCAGAGTTTCTACACTGGCTTTATCTAAAAGTAGGTGATAGACCAAACACTTCATGACTGAATTTTGAGACCTTTTGCATACTATTTGTGTAACGTCATTAGAGCTCTTGGAAATTATTTTATAGTTGGATTAAAAGTTTTAGGCCTTCCCTCTGAGACACTTGTAAAAGAAAGCCTCCCATAGGTGTTACACAGTGCACTTCATTGCCCTCAGAACTGCTCAGGTAAGGTATGAACTATCTATAAGTCTTCTGTTCTTAATTTGCAATTCTTATGCTGCTTTGAGAGGTGTGGGTTTGTCACCTGTATTTATCCTGCTGAGCCTTAATGAAAGACTTTGAGCAGAGAAATAGCCTATCTTACTTTCCCTTGATGTTTGTTTTCACAGGCAGATAAATTTCAGATGTATGTCACCTACTGCAAAAATAAGCCTGACTCCAGCCAGCTCATCCTGGAACATGCAGGGACTTTCTTTGATGTAAGCAGCCATTTCCATTTTCCTTCAGCACTCATAGGGCAGCTGAAACACCTCCTCTCTACATCTGAGCAACGGCTTCCTCTTTGTGCTTTGGCAATTGGGTTTCTCATTCCACTGCAGATATCACATGCTGTGAAAAGTGATAGGCTGTTGTGTGATGTGTGATCTTCGCCAGTGTGGCAAGTCGTTTTTAATGGAGACACATATTCTTAAGGGAACCTTTGTACATTTTTCAGACCCAATCCTTTCTAAAGATCTGGTTTAGAAGTTCTCTCTACTTCTGGGTTTAGTGGTAAAATGAAAAGCAGATCCCATTATATTTTATGACCTGAAATCCCTAAGTCCAAAACAAGATCCTGTCCTCCTGTTCTGCAAATTTTACCCACTCTATTAAACATTTGCTTCATCATACTGGTAAGGGACTCTACTGATTGCAATTAGACTATTTCCCTTACAAACACTACACCTGGTGACAAACATTTGCAGGCTCCAATCCCAGTTTTGTAAGCAGAGAAAAACCTTTAAAATTTTTGAGTACATTTAAACTAAGCTCTCCCTCTGATTTTTGGAACCTCATCCGTTTTGCCATGCTTGTCCACTAGCTTATAGCTTTAATTAGTTGCCTTTCTGAAAAAATGCTAGGACCTCTTTTCCAAAGCATTGAAAATCTTTCTAAAAATGTAACCACTCGGCAGGATCCAACCAGTGATGTGGTTGGCAGCTGACATGGATCAGCTTCTCTGGGTTTTGTATGTGTCAATTGGTTATAGCATTTCAACTAAACTTAGCGCTGAAAGATCTCACGTGAGCCAGAAGTAATGAACACCTTTTCTTTTCCCTTGTTTTCTGCCTTATCAAGTGGTCTAAAAGTAGAATTGAACTGAAAGGGGTTTTCCAGGAGGTGGCGCTTGAGCCTGTTGAATGGTTTGTACTGGTCGGTGACGCTGGAGGGTTTGAGCCGCCTTAAGTGTGTATCAGTGGTGTTCGTACAGATTAAAAGCGTTTCCTCTGCTAAGCTTTTCCACTCCAGCTCAATATATGGGCTGGAAACCTGCCTGATGTTGCTTAATAGTGAGTATTCATGTGTTGGCATCTGCTGTTTTGCAAGGGGAGATTGGCAGGAGATTGATTTCCTTCCATTGGTGGGAATTGTGCTGGGCTACCCAGTGATGCCTTAGCAAAAATAGAAAGCCGGCTATCTCCCCCTAAAAATCCCCTAGGAGTCACTCAATCTGAGTCACTTGGTAGTGTGAAGTACCTGTAGATCCTTCTTGTCTTCATCTTGGAGAGGCAGTAATTGAGTGACACGACAGGGGACAGTCAGGCCCGAGGAATACAGAGGGAACAGCTGGTTCTTTTCCTCCAGGCAGAACCTGGAACTTCTCAAAACACCCTGATGATGAGAGTGAGTTATCTAGAAAAACGTGACTTAGTAAGAGGCCTGCTTGAAGATCTCAAATTGCATAAACCATCACAGAAAGCTACCTTTGAGATGAAAACAAGCAGTCCCAGTAATCTGTCTGAACCCTTGGAGTTCAGGGATCACTACAAGGGTTAGCTAATTGGGAGAAGGAGCAAAGTGACATAACTCTTTCAAAACTGTGAAGAGGGTTGCTAGCAATGCTATCATAACTGGGATGTTCTAGGGACATAAGTGAAGCCATATATGTAGAGAAAAGCAGTTGCTTTTCTTAGAGCAGTTGATAGAGGCAGAAGATTATGCACAAACTCTCAATTGTGAAACGTGCCTATTTTATCCTGTAGCATTAGTCTAATAAAGGATAAAGATTGCTGTCTTCCCTCCCTACGGATCTTGCTTTGCTCATAAAATTCAGAAGTTGTTCTTATGGTTATATTAGCTGGAAATTGCATTGGGAATGGAACCAGTGTGCTTACCCTTTCATAACTGCAGTAGACTCATTATTTTTGTTCTTTCATTTGTTGTATCTGTCTTGTTCATCATCTGAAACTATTACTTAAAATGGTGTTCTTCATTCAGTAGTTGGATGCCTACCTTATTTAGCAATTTTTAATATTTGTAATACCATCTACTTCAGGCCAGCAATATTTTTGATCACCAACATGCGTTAGCCCTTAGCTTCAGCTGGTAGAAATCAGCATATTATTAGGTGATAGAGTTGATTTTAGTGTCTTATTTAAGTGAGCTTTTGTCCTCAGGACAAAGAGAATTTGATTCAGTCATCTGTATGTTCTGCTAGTTTGAGCAGATTTGCTTTAAATCTTGGAAAAGATCAGTTTGTTGTATTCAAGAAGCCACAGAGCACCTTTGACCTGATGTAACACATGACCAGTGTTTACAGAGTGGAGCATGGTAAACCTCCTTGACTTTGGTAGCATTGCAGAGCATTGGGTTTCTGCATGGATGATGGTTCTTGGTTAGTTTCTCCCCTGAGATGGAGTGTCCTTTAGGAAATGGGCAGAGGCACAAGCAGGGTCCCAGTTTCTCCTTAGAAATATTTTTTTCTGAAATTGCTCACCAAAGATTTGTGTCATACATTACAAAACCTAAATGTTTCGTGAGGGTTTTAGTGCTGAATCAATCTACTCAGCAAGCCATTGGTCTGTGCACCCAGTTCAGGATGCGGTTCGTCCTCCTGCTAAACAACTGTATGCAATTACATGATTTACCTTAATTTGTGAATCTCTTTAGACATTTGATACGAAATCTGGGCACTTTATCACTGCTTCATGGTGAATTCAGCCATTCTTATGGTATGAAATTGTATTTATGTGTTCCTGTCTCCATGCTGTCCATCCAAGAACCTCTGAGGGTCCTGTGCTGCTCTACATAGAGTGTATTTTTGGTGTTTGTCTGGGATTTTGTCATTTCATGTAAGACTATACGTTGATCCTATTCTGCAGTTCATCTGGTTTGCAACACACAACTGCCAGCACAAGGTGCCTGTCAGATACCTTCATTTCTTCCAGGCCCTTGGGACACTTTTCCACCCAAGGAATAACTACAGTTGCATTTAATGGGGAGCCATGGTGCACTATAATGTGAGCCAAGCTTGCTTTAAACAAGAAGCAGGGCAAAGTAGAGAGCACAGAGCCCTGTGGCTAGCTTGCTTCTGAAACCTGCCAGCTGCTTCAAAGCTAGCTCAGGTGTCTCTGTGCTTCATGTTTCTTAGAGGTGCATGAGAAATGTCTGCACTACCTTGCTCTGCCCTGCACAGAGCTCTCCAGTTCCCACCTCCACCCACAGTCAGTCCAGACCTCTTCAGCTGTTACAAAGCCAACCCAGGACTCACTCCAGCAGGCTGCCATCTTACTCCAACACTTCAGGGACCAGAGGGAGAATGTCCCTTTCCAGCAGCGTATTTTTCTGATTGCTATGTAGCAGTGCTATTGCTTCCCTGCTGCAGGTTCCTGTGCAGCAGTGGCAGCTCTCACTCCACCAACCCATTCTGTCTGCGCACAGTCTGACCAGGGAGCATCCTGGAAGAGCAAGGAATGCCCAAAGCAGAGGTATCTTGCTGGGAGCATACCCTGCTATTTAGAGAGCTGGGAGGAAGGAACAGTGCTAAATTCATTACTTGGATCCTACAAAAACAAGCGTACTTAGCCAGCTCCAGGAAGTTCACAGACGTGGCCGAGGTCTTGCTGGCTCCCGCAGTTACTAATTGAGTCCTGGCCATGTGCTCTGCAGACATTGTCCCTGTTTGGAGCCAGCCATGACTCAGCTTCATGCAAACTTCATTAACCCCCACACAGAGCCCCTTCCCTTTTGGGTCTTGTTCATGGCACCAGAGATATGTTTTTCTAAAACAAACTTGCTTAGTATGAAAAAAAAAAAATGTTGGCATATTGTGTGAAAAAAATGGCTATTTTTGCATCCCAGCATAAAGATAAACACTGGAGCTAAAAAAAACAGTAACATCCCTAGTACTCAGCAAAAAATCAGACTGTATACAGAAAGAAAATCTGTGTTCTTGGCAGCTCTTTCCCCTTCATCTTCTGTAACTTCTTCCCTTACAGCCTCAAATTTACCCTCCAGTAGCTGGAGATAAGTCCCATTCATCTTGCCCATCTGCTCCCTTAGGAATCCAGGATTTCCTGATGGCCAGGAGTGAGGGGAGGCATGCCCAGGGCCTGGTGGAGACAGGTGTTCCAACCTGTTCTACTTCATCAGAGAATCTGCCCCTGTAGGGCATGAGTTTGAAGTCTTTTAGATGGCTAAATATGTGCGTTAGAGTCTTGTAGGATTTTCAGGAGCTCCCAACTCCTGCTGAAACCAGTTGGAGGTAGACACAGCTGGGCCCTTTGCAGACCTCACCAGGTGCCTATCTGCAATGCCTGCAGAAGTTCATGAGCACATCGCACTGATGAGCACAGGCATTTTGGTTGAGTTTCAGGTGACAAAATAGAAGTACTCGATGCTGTAAAAGGTATCATAAGGGTATTTCTCCTGGCCCCCAGGTGCCACCTCAGAATAGCACAGGTCTATCAGCACTGCGTCAGACCTGTTACTCCCATGTGGATATTTTAGCTACCCCAGGGCTCTCAAATGGTACTAGATGCTTATGTTTAGACAGCTAAATTACACCCTACGCATGCAATTTAATTTAATGTCACTCCATTTTAATTGAATGTTAAGAGTCTGCTTTCAGCCTTCATAGCTAGGAGAAGCCAGTTGATGTGACAGATAAGTCATATTTAAATCGCAGCCTGTGCCGTTTACTCAACACAGCCTTAGCTTGTCTTGCATAGGGCCCCCTGCAGTTTAAGTGGCCTTAGGGGGACTCTGCAGTTTATTGCCAGCCTCTCTGAAACCACTGTTATTTGCATGTGAGCTTAAAGAGAGTTGAAAAACTGAACAAGGAAATGAAGAGCTCCAGAGCTAAAATCAGTTATAGGTGGTTCTGTCTGGCAGGGGGTTAACAGTTTTCCATGACTGACTGCCATTTTCATCTCTTCTAGGAAATTCAACAAAGACATGGTCTGGCCAACTCTATCTCTTCCTATTTAATCAAGCCTGTCCAGAGGATCACAAAATATCAACTCCTACTGAAGGTACCTTAGTGAGCTTCCCAAATCAGCTCATGCAGAGCAGTTCATAGGTGTAATGAGTTAACTCATTCTTAAGGGACCTGCTCATCACCTGTTCCTGACCTGTAAGCAGCTGCTGCTGAGCTGCTACTCCTACTTCCCAGGCCTGAGCATGGCAACAAAGCTGAAATCTGGTTGGGTGTTTTAAAGGAAAAGACTTACAGAAAGAAAAGAAAAAAAAAAAAACACAACCAAATAGTAAAATACTGATCACCTGTTTCAACTTGGTTTTTTGTATCCAAGTGATTTTAACCCTAAAAAGTGACAACTGCGAAAGGGAAATTGGAGGGATGTCAGAACTGTTTACTTTCCTTCTTGCTAAGTTTGTGACATGTAATATTTCGATTGAAGGCTTCAATGGCAGCAGTAATGAACTTCGGGAAATTTCACTGACTCTTGGCTGAGACTCCACTGGAATTAGATTCTGTTTGGAAGCTAACATGTTTGTGTTTGAAAAACAGATAAAAGCTTCATGTACAAAGCAAGGACTTCCAAGTGAAACATCAACATTTCCCATTAAAAAACCCCACCTTTGTTGGTTTTTTTGTAAATTGGTTACAGGTTTTTGCAGTATCTTGTGCGTAGGTGAATTTTAGATCTAACTTAACCAGCTACTGTTCACTTCAAAACTAGTAAACCAGAGAAGAAAAAATATCTGAGGGATAAGGAAAGAGACAGATTCTGACTTTGAAAAGCTGGGACCAGATATGATACTTGTATCTCTTTAAAGCTTCTTGTGTGTATACCAAAGGAGGGATATGCTGTGCTAGGAAGGTACATTCAATGTGTTGACAAATCTCTGCTTTGTACCAGTTTACTGAGACAACACACAGGTTAACCATAGTCTAGTGAGTGCTGGGGACAGCAAGTCTGCACTGCACAAACCATCTGCTAATGGGAAGGCTAAAACACCCCTTCAGTCAACACCCCTTTGGTCTCCTCCTCAGGTGAATCTTTCCTGAAGGGATCTTCCTGCCCTGGGCACAGCATGGTGCCAGGCCTGCCCGCACTGCGGTACTCACCAGCACTGCAGGATCAGGCAGGGGTCCTGCAACCTGGCTGGCACAGCTAGACTGACTGATGACTCCAGCATAGGCTTAAATCCCCAGAAATCTGAGTGCACGTTCTCGCTTGAGAGCACCTTGTCTTGTTTTGTAGTCATTCTCGTTTGATCCCCCGCTACCTGTGAGCCCCCACCGTGCGTTTTGATGCTGTGCAGATTTCTCCTGTCACTGTTAGTGAAGCACTTGCACGTACCAATTAAGACAATTTGGTATAAATCAAGCATGTCGGTCAGAGTTTGTTTATAGGTGTTCTGCATTGCTTCTTAGGAACTGCTGACCTGCTGTGAGGAGGGCAAAGGGGAACTTAAAGATGGTCTGGAAGTGATGCTCAGTGTCCCAAAGAAGGCCAACGATGCAATGCACGTCAGCATGCTGGAAGGTAGCAGATGGGCAGGTGGCTGGGGCAGGGGAGGGACCTGCCAATAAATGAAGCCTTCTTGTAACTTGTGTAGAAAGTTAGGACAGGTTGGCTGTACCAATACTGTTGATTGACCATAATTTTCAGGTACTTCCTAGCTCCTTTCTGATATTTCTCTTCTGATATTTTTCTGAAAGTCTTGGAAGAATAAAGCTGGCTAGGAAGTTTTGGGGGTTTATTTATGTGTGTGTGTGTATATATGTATTTAGATGTGTATATATATGTACATACACATAAGAGCATGTATATATATATGTATATATATACAATGTATATATATATTTGGGTTAAACGTTCTTACTTAATGAAATGAAAAAGAAAACCTCCTGAAACCGTATCAGTTTAGCTGCTGGCAGCCGTAACGATTATTGGATGAAAACATTTCTAAATACTGTCTCAACATTTCAAAAGAAAAAGTTCTGGTTTTCTGAGTCAAAACAGCTTGTGTTTCAAAATGTTAGTATAATTATCCCAAAGATTTAAAAAAAAAAAAAAAAGTGTTATTAGAAAGCATTTCAAAATTACAGAAAAAAATATATTTATTGCCCCAAAGTTAAGTCTTTTATTGGCTTTTTGATGTGTGGAGTATTTCTAAAATTTAAAAATTTTATTCTGAACAGAGATGCTTTATTGTCTCTCAAACATTTTCTTGGCCTGTGAAAATCATTTCCAGCCTGGCTTGAATCAGAACCAGGAAACAAGAAGAGTACTAAAACAGGCAAGAAAAAGGAAATGGTGCCAGTAGCTAAGCGGCACACTAAGACCAGGTAATTAAAATTGCAGGGGGGCAAACTGACCCAGCATAGGTAGAAACACTACAAAGATGGTTTTAATCATGGTATCTGATGAAAAGCAAGGTTTCCCAAAGTAACGTCTGGATAATCTGTCCCCGTGAGATGACCAGCACCATGCAATAATAAAGAAGCAGGGATGACTTTGTTAGGGTAGACAAGCACTTGGACAGCTGTCTTCTGAATAAAACATTATTCCTGAATATTTGGAGCAGGAACCAGGGCTGCTCTCCCAGGCCTTTCTGGCATGAGCAACAGCAGGGTGTGCTGGTGGAGAAGCAGTCCCCAACTCTGGAGAGAAGTGTGACCCACAGACTGCTGAGACAGTAGCTTGGAGGGCACCTTGCACTAGGGACTCCCTTTTCCCTCAAGCCTCCCAGTAATGGGGAGGGAGTCCTGTGATCCTCAGCTATGTGAAGATTTTTGACATGCAGCTTGGAAGATGAGAAACTCCTCCTGGAAAGCTTGTTTCAGACACCATACCAATTTACTCTCATAGATGTAGCTCTCCCATGTCACTCCTGTGGACTCACAGGCCCTTGAAGGTTGGTTTAGCATGCTTGAAGGTATCATGGGGCATTTCCAGCCACTGCATGTTATGTTTCTCTGAATTTACATTGACGTGCATAAGTTTCCTGGCATTGCAGTTCTGTGTACAGTAACCGCCACTCACATATTTAAAATATTTATCTTTAAGTAATTACTACTACACTTAGCAGCAGTCTCATTTAGCACACATGATGTATTTGCCTCTGGTGAAATAATTGTATCATTGCAGTAGGAAAAAAAAAAACAAAGAGAAAATATTTTCACTGGGGCAACGCATGCCCATTAATGTCCATTCAGAATATGCATTAAAAAAAGCTAAAGACTCTTTTATTTCAGTTCCTTACTGCTCTGGTGTTTCTGGGCATCACTGGTCCCAAGAACAAATACAAGCCAATGTATTTTGTGGTTTTAGGGTTTGATGAGAACCTGGACGTCCAGGGAGAGCTGATTCTTCAGGATTCCTTCCAAGTGTGGGATCCCAAGTCTCTCATTCGGAAAGGCCGTGAGAGGCATTTGTTTCTCTTTGAAATCTCTTTGGTGTTTAGCAAAGAGATCAAAGATTCTTCAGGACACACAAAATATGTTTACAAGAACAAGTTACTGGTAGGTGTGGTTGCAAAGAAAATATTCTGGATGTTGTGTTTCTTGTAGGTAGAGGTGGAGTTTGGGGGATGGCTCACATGTTCCCATGCTGAGTTGTGGATACTCATGCCACCTGGAAGGGCTGGCTCTGGGCCCTGCGGGGCTCACCTGGAAGCCAAGCTCACAGTGAGTCTCGAGAGGTTTAAGATAGTGAGATGTGAAGGGTGGGTGGGAAATGCAAGGAATATCACTCGAGCTATTTGTGTCCCTGCCACCCCTTGCTGGTTTTCTGCTTCTTTTATATGTGTATAGCAAAATAGGGACAAGATCTTACTCCCTTATCCATCCCTGCCTCCCCACTTCTCCCTACAAACGTAAAGATTTCTGGACTCATGAGGCTTCATATATATGAAATCTCTCATCATCTCTTCTCCACGCTAGACCTCAGAACTGGGAGTGACTGAACATGTTGAAGGAGATCCCTGTAAATTTGCTTTGTGGTCTGGACGAACACCATCCTCAGACAATAAAACAGTGCTGAAAGTAAGTCTTTTCTGCTTTAGAGCTGCTAGTTCATGCCTTGGGAGGACTAAATGAAAGGTCAGTTTCTTCCCTCCTTGTATTCACGTGGCTTCCATGTCTGTCAGCAAGGTCATGCCTGCATCAGGAGCAATTCAGGTCTAAGGCCTCAGTATGAACCAAGACAGTGCAGTTGTGCAGCCTTGCTGAAATTGCATCTCCTCTTGCAACCTCAGGGTCTCAGGGTGTTTCTCTTAGTCATTTGCCACTGGGCTTATCAACAATCAACCTGTTCCTCAGACCTCCAGAGCTGACAGCCATTTCTGTCAAGTGAGTTTCTAACAAAGAATTCATGTTATAGTTATTTCGTCTGAGGAAATCCCTGCTGTGCACTGATAACCTATTTCCCCTCTACAGACCATGCTGTATTGCTGGCATTAAATATATTTATCCAGAGCTTAGCTGCTTTGCTGTTGCTTGCCAAGTAGGTCTGGTAAAAATACCCTCAGTCCTCCTGGGATTACCAGGTACTCCAGGAGCTAAAACAATACAGCAGAGAGGAGGAACAGTTAATCATGCATTTGCATCAACCAACCATGATTCTTCTACATAGGTGACATGCTGGGAATATGATAACGTGTCTCTTTCTGTCTTGTGGAACTTTAGGCATCCAATATTGAAACAAAACAGGAATGGATCAAAAATATCCGGGAAGTCATTCAAGAAAGGATTATCCATCTGAAAGGAGCTCTGAAAGAGCCAATTCAGCTCCCCAAGACACCAGCAAAGCAGCGAAACAACAGTAGAAGGTAACCTGAGTCATTCCATAGAATGTGAAATCACTAGCATTTTCTGACCAACAGCAATGTAGTATCTGCTGGATTCACTTGCTTTTTCTTACTACAGTCAAAAGCAGGTTTTATCATCTTTGCTTTTTATATGTTGTCTTGGCAAAAGTAGCTAGAAAGCTTTACTGTGATATACATAGAGAAGTCTTTTATCTTAGTAGTCCAAAGTATTAGAGAGAAGTGAACTGTAAAAATTCTTCAGAGTCCAAGGCTATGTTTCTTTCCCAAAGCAGAATTTACTTCTTCACTTTTGAGTATTAACAGATTTTTTTTTCCCCTGTTTGGTTGGCATTTTTAATTGTTTGACAGTGAAAATCACAGCTGGTTGTGATATATTACTACAGTAGAGTCTGCTCCGTCATCAAATACAAACTCACTTCAGCCTGTGAAGTAATATTAAATTTTTTGTTAACTTCTTTGAATACTGGATTAAATAAAAATTATAGAAAATTAATTGTTCTTTTGCTGTCGTATTGACGTTCCCAAAAGCCACCTGTCATTTGAGCACCTCCATTTCCTTATAAAGTTCGATTACCCTCTTACTTCAGGCTGTATTATAGAGACATCCAAAGATGAGTAACCAAGCTCACCCAGGAGACCTGTAGCAAGGCAGAGATCCAGACATTTCTTCCTGGGGACATGCACCAATACAAGAATTTTCTAGTACAGAACAGGGATCTTAATTTTTTTTTTTTTGTCCTTAAATATGTAATTTGTATTATTTAAGTGTTTATTTTGAAAGAGTAGTAAAAATTTAGGAGAACTATATCTATATAGTAAAAGGGAAGAAAATACCCTCTGTTAGCAGACTCATAGACGTAGACTTGTAGAGCTCTACAGTGTCTTTATTTATGTTTGTTTGGACATAATTTTTATGGCTTAGTATTAAATTCCTGTAGATGTTGTTCCTGTGAGACAAGAGAAATACCCCTTTCTTCTTTGTCACATGTAACCTGGGCTGAATTGTTTTGGTTAAGGAAGAAGTCTAATTGAAGGAAAATTTCTGCCTGACACCCTCATTACAGAGCTATTTCTGAACACCACGGTCTTCTGTGCTGTAAATATGCAGGCAATGGCCATCCTCTTTCCAGCAACAAACATTGTGATTATGTGCTAATCCCAACCCTATGGCTGAGGGTGAAATCATTTTAAATTGCAAGCTACATAGCAACATGGGCTGCATCAGCGAGGTAATTTTAGCACAAAGCCAGCTCTGGCATGCTGACTCGGAACTTCTCAAATCCACCTATAAAGTTGTGCACATTCCAAGGTGGTGCGTTAAGTAAGCATTGTTGTCTCCCTATTATGTCTTTTGCAGAGATGGAGTAGATGATGCAGACAGCCAAGGAGATGGCAGCAGTCAACCTGACACCATTTCCATTGCATCCAGGACATCACAGAACACCGTGGACAGCGATAAGGTAGGACTGAAATGTGAAAATACACTGCAGCTAATCGCCCCCAGAAAAATGTAAGCGAAGAGCAGAATAGAAGGCAAAATAAAGCCACCTGCCTTCTGCTGAGTGGGTCGAAACTCGTATTCACCTGTGCTAGGCTGTTAAAATCCAGTCTCCTTCTAGTCACTACTGCTGTTTTACATGGTAACATCTCTGTTGCTGCAGCTTCTTTGTGGTTAATACACAGAGGTTGAATTGGCTCTGAAGAAACGCATCCCAGAGCAAGCTTTTCTTCCCTAGTAGAACTTGCCTTGTGGGAGCCAGCTTCTGAATCAGCAAACAGTTGGTTATGTTCCGTATTTGCCCTCTGAGCTAAAATCAGTAGTTTGTTGGAAGGAATACAGATGCTCACACACCAATTAATACAGCAAAATTGGGATCCTGGCTGGTATCTTGAGAGCCTGGGAGACCTACCCTTTCCAGAGATTGTGATTCTGGACCCCACTCCTCGCGGACATATGGTGGAGCATATGGATGGCCCCAAGACACGCTAGATTCTGTTGGAATGCTGCACACTGTTGGCACGTACGTACTCCTCATTTTACTTACCAGACGATCTGAGTCCAGATTCCCAGCTCCACTAGGATGTCTGACTTGAATTTGTCACCTTGATATCTCCAAATGCGGTCTTCAGCTGAATTAGCAGTTGGTGGTAGGAGTAAATGGGCTGTTAATAATAATTTACCTTAGCTACACTGATTGGGTTTGTCATGTCCACTGAGAGAATGTCTGTATTGTCTTCGTGTGTTGTTTTGAAATCATGTGTAACTTGCGAAAGGATGGATTCTGCAGTTCCACTATGGATTTATCTGTTTGTCAGGGCTTTAATTATGCTGCCACTTACAGAAGGTAGAAGGATGACTTCACAAAACCAGAGTTCAATGTTATGGTTGTAAAGTTGACAAGTAAGGTCCACTGCAGACGTTATTTTGAAAGGTGGACTCAGAAATATGAGTTAATTCCAAATAAATTACCTTCATAAGACCACCTGTTGTATTTATCTTAAAGTCATGTTCCCATGCTTTTGCTTTTTTGATCAATAATCTGCATTAGAAAAGTACTAATCTTCACAATCCAAACGCCACTGTAATGTATGCAAATACTTTACCTGATGTCAAAGAATTGATTTCTTAAGTGTCCAGTCCACATGGGCGTACCCTGCTTTTCCACATCTTTCACATTTATCATTCCTGAGAAAGGCCCTGACTTAGTAGAGTACTTGAGCTCATGCTTAATTTTAAGCATTCGCATAAGCTTTGCTTGTTTGTCCCAAGCCCATTGAACTCAGTTGCATGAATTATGGTAGACAGGCAAGGTCTAGCTAAGACGCTCCATATCGCATGCTGTAGCTGTGTACAAGATCTGTAACGCCAACAGCACAGAAAGCTGTCAGGCTGTACCCTGAAAGACAGCCTGTCATGGCGACAGTTGGTTTAAGGATGCAAGACTGGAAAGGGTTATAGGAATTTCTATCCAAAACTTGGTTTGAACTAAATGGCAAACGTGCATGAGATAAATTGAGCACCAGATTGTACAGGGAAACAGTTGCTCCTGGGGGAAGGCTAAATCAGGTCTAGGGTGGTGTCATGGTTTTTACTGGTTTTAAAGCAGTTAGGTTCACTTGCTGACTTAAGGGTATCTGTGTATTCATGTGTCCTCATATACATTTAATGAATAGAAATAAATTCCAGTGTACAGCTAAAGCTTAAATATATTTGTACGTGCTTTGTGGAATCTGAGCAACTAGTACCTCATCCTTAGATAGAGAGGCAGTTTCTGCTGAACAGTTTCCTTATTGTCACTGATGCTAATGCCAGAATACTGTGGAGAATTTAGCCCCCCGAGTGCTGCACTACTATGTTTTTGCTCCAGGGAAAATGAACTCCCTGCGCTGCTTTGTAGTTCTCTCTCATTTCTATGCAATGTTACCGAAATTAATGATAGATGGAGCTGAGTTGTCTTACTTGCCATTGAAGTGGCAATAGAGGCACACCGGCATTTAGTCTCAGTTCAAATACTCATTCTTACGCTGCTTGCATGAAGCCCTTAGCACGTGTTAGCATCTACTGTGAGGGAACTCTGTGTTAGCAGATCCCAAAGCTGTGCAAGAACTGGAGATGTTTCACCACATTGGAACGATTCACTGTCATTCCAAGTTATTTTACTCTCCAAATTTACAATGGGATTTTTCCCTCCAGTGTGTAGTTGAGCTTTTCTTCTAGGATGGTCTGAGTGAATCTCATTGAATTGGGAAGATTTATCTTCTCACATAAGCTGGTACTGAGTTATCGGCTCCTGAAGACTGTACCTTATCATGCTCTCTAGTTAAGGTTTCTTGGCACAGTTGGCAATGCTTGGTAAACACCATAACATCCATGCTATAATTAACTTGTGTGGTACTGATGACAGCACCGACAGGTAACGTGTTCAGCAAGTAGTGGTTTCCCTGCCTGTTTAAGTCCAGCGTAGTCAGCAGAGTTCAGATTCAAGCTCTGAGTTTTTTCACAGCTGTAGCCTCCATGGGTGACCTCTCTTTGTGTCCCAGTGAGATCTTCATCCAGAGGAGCAAGGAGAAAGAGCTCCTGCCTTTAAAAACTGGCTGTTCACCGCAGCCTCATTTACAAACACATGCAAAGAGATTTGCAGTGCTAGCAGTGTGCCAGGATGGCAGCAGACTAATCCTGCACTGGGACCTTCTATGTATTAACTCAGTGCCAGAAACAATTCTCAAGTAACTTTTAGGAGTCGATATTACTCTCTGAAGGTAAAAGAATTCAAAGATTTAGCTGACACACTTTGTCCTTTCCCTAAATCTTGCTATTACGCCTGGGGATTACCTAACGCGTTAGTTGAATGTTCAGACAGGAATGCCAAACAGCATTTTAGACAAAGAAAGCCACAACCTCTAAAAGATTCCAAATTTCAAGTAGAGCTTCTGCTTAATAGCACTCCTTGTGCCTCAAGTCATATGTGTTTCTTTCAACCTATTTGTGAACCAACTCCTTTTAGGTTGTGAGTAGCGATTTCTGCCTCCTCTCTCATCATGGTGCAGCCCTAGAGCAAAGCCTTACCTTTGCATTTGAAACTCTTAAAAAGCAGTAGTTTCTTTGTTAAGTGAGAATGAGATAACATTACCGTAAATTCAGCAACGATTTTGCTTTCTTTCAAGACAGCTGAACCTAGCCATAACATTTATCAGGGGGCTCATTTGGTGCAGAGGATAGAGCACTTGACTGGGGGCCAGAGGAGCTGAGTCCTAGTTCTGCTTCGTCACTCTCCTGTTGGATGCCATCACAAATTACATCTGACGTCACATTGCACTTGTCTTTTTTTTTTTTCTCATTTGGATTAGGAATTGGGGGGGGGGAGAGACAAGAATTCTTGCCAGCATTACCTTTGTACATTAGTTATAGCATTGTCCTATGTTGTCCCAACACAGGATACAGACCCAAATTCAGAGCCATTTTTGTATATTGAAGGAAATCCACAGCAGTCTATATGGCAGCAGACTCTGCTTTGAAAATATTCTTAATTACATGCCTGACTCCAAAACTGTTACTAAGTCTTTTAAATATTCAGGCTTTCCTGGCTGCAGGCAGTGGTCAGGTGATTATTTGAGACTCTTCAGATTACTAAAAGAAGTATGTCCGAGTTTTTTTAAAAATAATAAAAAAAATATTGCTCTTGTCTTTTAAATTAAATACCTGTTTAATTAGCTTCTTAGATCTGGATCTTAGTCCTTAAGATTAATGTTCTTGGATTTTTCTCTCTCAAATATATATAAAGCAATTATACCTGGGCTCAAACATTTAACTTTCATTTTCATACTATATAGTAGAAACATAGACTTCAACTAAGGTCTGTAGGTCTGCACCTTTGCAAAACGAAAGAAAGAGGGAACATATAAAATGCTTATTTTTCCATTTGAAATCTATGACTTTTTCAATATGTGATCTATAATCTGAAGTATGTCATACACAGAAAAAGATTTAGATTATCATTTGGTATTATATAAGTATTATAGAAGGGGAAAAAGTGCGTTCATGAACCAGATTCAGTGCTAAAGAATCAATAGATAATGAATACCGTTACAGTAAATGTAATTCCCATTGAGCATCCAAGTCAGGTCCTAGGTAACCCACTATGCAAAATTTCTTCATCCTTTTCCAAAAGGCAAATACAGTAAGCTCTCTTCAGCATGCTATCTAAAAACCTCTCCTTAGGGAGAAATCCTTGCCCTATTCAATTCACAGCAGAGAGGATTTCAGTCTTTGTGTGTGGATTCAAAGCAGTCGGGAATTGCATAAAGAAAATGCTAGCATGCAGGGCATTCTCATTTGTTAAGCCCATTGATCTATTGGCTTGTAAAACAGCTGTTTCTGGAGATACTGGTCCATCTTCTAATGTGGTTTTTTTTTTTTGGTTGGCTTTTGCAGAATGCTGAGGAGAGCAGTTCTCATTTCCTTCTGTTGTTTTTGGATACAGAAAAAAAGGTCTGAATGTGAACTGAAAAGTTTTTACTCTCTAAAAATAAATATACACAATATACTTTTATCTTTTCCATTAGATACTGGACTCAGCTCATCTTTCAGCAGACATGAGACTGAGATCTTGACCTCTTCCACGTTGGTGGTATTATATAAAATCTGGGAATAATCCTTTTTCTAAATGAAGGTAATTAGTATAAAAGGGGACACTAGAATTAAGGCTTGTTGGAACAAGTCACCTAGGGGTGGTTTCTCTTTCCTTGAAAGGCTTCTATTCAAGGTAAAATAGCTTTCTGTCTGTGATATTGTTACTGAAGCAGAAGTTAGGATCTGATGCAGGAAGTACTGCCTCAGATTTGTCATTAGGGAGAATTCTCAGTTCCTTGGAAATTTCCTTTCCAAGTAACAAAGGTATGAGGAGTGCCTTGATCCCCCACTTTCTTCCTGGAGGCTACTAGTAATTTTGGGTTTGAACTCCATGCACCAACACACTGCATGTTTTTTCTAAATAGGTAGTATTTCCTTGAACTATTTCCTCGTGTTACTATATGCTGATTAAAAATCCCCAAAATTACCAAATGGAAATGATCGCTCATTCAATAGTAAAGGAAATTTGTTCGGTTATGTACCTCACAAAGAGGACATAAGGAAAATTACTATGTTATTAGATGCCATATACAGCACAAAGTAGTCAATCATTGCTTCCCAGCATAAATTAATCTGGAAATTAAGTATTGAAATTAAAATGCCTAAAACCAAAGTTGAAAAGCCAAAGATCCTACTCTGACTGGGCAGCTTATAAAGAAATGAAGTATTTTAAGGTAAGCAGGAAGTTTACAAATATTCTCTTTTCTGAATCTGTTGATCCCACTAGCTGGAGTTCAGACACTTGCTTCCAGCAGTGGGAGTTGGAAACCTGACTACAGCAAGTAGGGAGCTCCTGGTTGCTGACGGCTGGCATCCTTCTCTAGACATCACTGAGGGAAAAGTCTTCTCCCTCACACTAGTGTAAAGCTGACCTAACAGCCCAGCACCGCGCATGCCCTGCTTCCCCCATCGTGGGAGGTGGATCCTGCTAATAAAAGGTGGGTTTCCACATGTTTGTTGACATGAAGGCATAGGCACTTCAGAGTAGGGGCTAGTTTCAAATTTGTGTTTACACACGAGCTCAGCTCTCTAGCCAATCCCTTGAGCACACTGGTGCTGAGACCAGGCTCTGCTACTACCGGTATTGCACATCAGCTCTGCCTGGATCATAAAGCTAGTTCCACCAGAGTTTTCTGTTATTTAGGTACTAATAACATTCTTCTCTTTTGTGCTCTCAGTGCACTGGCCTGGAATCAGCAGCAAGCCTAAGGCTTCTCTCAAAGCTGGAATGACTTGGAAAAGCTCACTTAAAGAAATAAAAGCATTTGCTATAAAATAATGAAAAAATAATAATATTTCAGTTTAAATCCTTGAAATCTTGAAATAAGAACATCAACACAAGGAAAAATCACTTTTAAATACTGATGTCAATATGCAACATGACTTAGTCAAATACAGAAAATGCAGGCCTGGAGTAAAAACGAGAGAGATCCCCATTTTCAGAGAGGGAATTAAAGGCACAGAGAAATTAGAAACAATACCATAAAGCAAAGGCACATATTAATTGTCACTAAGGCTGAGCTGACAATTTAATTTCTACTTAGTTTCTCAGCAAGGGAACTGATAGCAGAGCTAAAAAACTATATAGCAGATCTCCATCTCTCTCAATGCCATTGTCTCTCTTCAATGCTGTTAAATTATTATGTAGCTTTCAGTTATGTATTTTACTTTCCTGAAGCATTTTTTGACTTTGAACCCCTGGTACTAGGGTTTTTTAAATCATCTTTGGGCTCTTACAAAATATTTACACAGTTAGTGACCCAAGTTCTCTATCCCTCTAGCATTATTATGGTACAATGTGTGCATCCCAGGATCTGAGTTTTGGCCTTTTCCATCTCTGCTAGTGAGTTCTGTATTGAGCCATGCACAAGAGACACATTGCTACTGGAACACTGAAGGAATTTCAAGGGACAACAGCTGCTGTCTCCCAGCAGTGCTTGTGTATGGTCAAAACATGTGTCACTATGGAGTCTATGCAGCGGTTGAGCAGTGGAAATGAACTGAAAACACCCATCAGTGGAGAGTCACTCTGCCAATGGTTGATGGCTGTTATAGTTTGTAGCTGATGTGAAGGAAGTTGGAAGGTATGATGTAAACTCTGACTACAGCAGAACTAAGGGAAAGCATGATGATGGGAATGTGGAGGGGGTGGTAAAGCAGGTAGTCACTTAAACGCAAAACCTGAAGTATTTCTTTAGAAACTTTCCTGGTTTCTGGAGCCCTGTGAAAGGTGATGCATATAGAGTTGTCTGCCGGGTGAGGCTGGGCATTGATTTGAAGAGATTTCTTTCTCCAACCTGTATATTTTGCTCTGAGTAAATTAGATTAGATTTAACAACTGTGAGTCTCTAAAGGGCAAAGGAAGGGATTGATTTGGTCTCATTTCTCTAAGTATTGTTGTGGTTATTCTGTACTGATCCTGTCCAAGCAAGTGATGTGCCAGAATTCAGTAGTGTACTGTCTGGAGTGCTGCTCCCTTATAGTGACTGATGAATTACAGTACCACAAGTAAAAGTTTATGTAACAGAAAATGACTACTGACTGTTAAGTGCCTTTTTTCCTGTGAAGATGCAATAAAGAAAAGAGGCGTGAATTATGACCCCAGAGGATATACTTCTATTGCTTGGACGCTGCCTAGCATTTGTGCAGTTGTCACACTGAGTTCTTACTGCCCTCACCTGTGGAAAAGGGAGAACATGATGGCTAGCAGAGGAAAACCTGACATAAAACATTTTGGCACTTCAATTAGCCTTCTTGAGTGCTACTAGCTATAGGTTGTTAACTCTTTTCAAGATACTGTCATGTAGTAGCAAAATGTTTATCTTGTCAAGGAAATAAATTGTTCAGCCAGGAGCTGCCACCTCTCTCTCTCTAATGGTAGTTTCTTAAAATTTCCTTAGGCTCTGGGAGACTGCCTCTCAATTCTTGCTCTGAATCTTGGCCCTGTAAATTCAACTCTGATAAAATAAGGCTGTTTTGTCTCTGCTAGCAATGCCTTCTTTGACGTGAACTTGCCTTTCTAATCATTCATGCTCAGTAATACTACTGTGGCACTTTTCCCCTCCGCCTTTCCTGAGTGTAAGGACTTTCCCTTTGGTTCCTGTACTTCTTATCAGGAATACAGCACTGCCAGCATCATGAAATGTTCCAGCTTTTCAATTGCAGGGCTGTCCTTGCCTGTCTCCATTTGAGATTTTTTAGACTTTTGGGGAAAAAAAAAACCCTTGAGGCTCTTGGAGTGAAATATAACACTCTCAAACAGAGAAGGTTTAACATACATCTCTAGAGTTCCAAATGAGGTCATCCCAGGACTGAAGTGCTACATGCACCTTATTTGACTCATTGTGCAAAGTTGCATGGGCACTCACAGAAAACTCGGCACCCCAGATGTGATCCAAGTAGTTAAAACTGTCCCTTTCTCAGAGAGTCAGTCCTAGGCCTATGCTCTGCCTTGTTGTAGCTTAATCTCTGTTTTGGGGACTGGATGATAGGTTTCACACTGCCTTTTTTTTGTCCGTACACTGGTCACTGACTTGTAGTGTTACAGTAATTTACACACCTGTCATCTACAAGCAGAGTCAGTCGACAGCTCTTTTTTTTTTTGGATTTATAATGCATGTAGTACAGGATCTCCAGCTCCTTGGCAAGGTGTTGCCTACAACACAAATCTACCAGGACAATTCTGGGGCCTTTGGCTCATTTTCCTTTTTTCCTCTGAGAACTTTGAAAAAATGGGCTTTGGTCTTCTCTGGATTGGAACCAGATTTCAAAACAAGGGAAAAATACTTCTTACCAACCTTGGTTTTCAGCCAGGTTTAATCCTGGCTTGAATTAGGTGTTTTCTGTCTTTTCCGGCACACATTTCTAAGTGTGTTGGAGCTGATCAAGCGGTTTACCTCTGAGGAGTGTCAAGGGTGCAAGTGCTGCTGAGAGTAGGGACATGTGCTTTCTGTTGTTGCCAGCAAGTACTTGTTGCAGCTATGAGTGGAGGTAGCACTGAAGACAGGCTGTCTTGTTTCAAAGAGCTTTCTCAGAAAAGGTGTATATGTTCTTTTGAAAAACAAAGTAAAACATGTGCAGCTGCTTTTAAAATATGACACTTGTTGGACGCACTTGCACACTCCGTAGCAATTGCTCAGGGAACTTTCTCTAAAGTCCTAATCATGTAGTGAAGCCTTATCCATTTCTTACTGTACTGCATGGCTGGATAATTCCCCCCTACAGCTACCTAAGAGATTATGACAGTAGATGAATTTCACCAAAGGCCCCCTTTTTTTGTCCGGTAGTTGAATTTTAGCAAGAAAATACACAGAGATTTGAGTGTTTCACACAACCCTGTGTGTGAAAAATATAGCAAAACCAAAACAAAAGAAAGAAGGCTGCACAAGCTTTGCAAGGGGTTCTTTCTTTCTCACCTCAAAGGACATGTAAAGCAATATGAATAGTGTCAGATTTTTAATTATATGATATCAAAAAAGTTTTAATCCCAGTGTAATTGTTCCTTATGTGCCTAATGTAATCTGAAAGGAAAAAAAAACCCAAACAACAACAAACTGCCAATTGAGAGTTCCTGCCTACAGAGAGTTTGCTGACTGTGGAGCAGCCTGTGGTTTCACAGACAAAAATGAATGAATATCTGGAAATGTGGAACATCTGTAGTGTCCATGGCAGTAGAAATCATGTTGCTCATTGGGTAATATTGCTGGGAAATAGCTTCATAAAAGTCATGCAAGAAATTTGCTATTCATCTTAAATATCTCAGTTGGGCTTTCTGAAGGTGCTATTGAACTTCAGTGGAACCTCTGCTCTCAAAATGCTTGGACACAATTCTGTCCCCAAAGGAAAGCTATTTCTCTGGTGGTCTGTGAAGGGTAACTCACAGATTAATTTCCACACCAGTGCAGAAACAACAGATATTTTCTTAACACCTCTCCCAGTTTTTTATTTGCAGCTATAAATAACTGTAGATATGAATCCAAATTCAGGGGGTGATCGGATGCTGAGAAGAGATTCAACTGGAAGTCCCTGAATGTGCAGCCCTAGGGAAAGAGATTCTTCAAAGATTTCTTTTCAGCGTTTTCCTCTATGCATAACTGGCAGTTACACTCAGGGCAGATAAAGTATGCTCCACTTCTTTTATAAAGTGCATTCTTTTGTAAATTTTCAGTTCCGTTGCATAAAGAACATTTGGTATTGATTTTCATAATTTTTTTTTTTTTTTCATTTAGGAAATAAAGATCAGCGTTCAGTATGCTTTCAGTCTTAGGTCAGTTCAGTCTAATGTATTTTTGGTGGAAAATAATTAAATCAGTAACATTTGAAAATGTAAGTCAAGTCCCTCTATGATAAAACAAATGTATGGAACTCCAGGCTGAAGCTCTCCTGAGAACATTGTAGCTGTGAATGTCAAGGGTCAACATATTCAAGTGAGAGTATTTAAATGTAATTTCTGTGGCAGCCCACTTGATATCTCCTTTCTGTTCCTGCAAGCAGTGTGAAAATCAGATTCTATGCTAATGTGCTGATGAACACATTCCCCTTACAGGCGCAAGGCACACAGCTAAAGGTCATCTTAGCTGATATAACAAGTATCCTAAATTCATTGCAAATATGATATCTCTCAATCACAAGATATTTCTGAAGAATATGTGTTCCTGCTCAGATGGGGTGGCTGTGATTTTAAACTGTACAGGAATAAGGTGCAGAATGCTACGCT
The DNA here is from genome assembly GCF_034619465.1 of Leptosomus discolor. Lineage (NCBI taxonomy): Eukaryota > Metazoa > Chordata > Aves > Leptosomiformes > Leptosomidae > Leptosomus > Leptosomus discolor. The sequence goes on along the minus strand of NC_141395.1, from coordinate 11,636,365 downwards.
TGTAAAGGCGGTTGAAACTCAGCTGTGGACTACATTGTGGTGTTAAACAACAGGAAATAAATCATGCTCCATATCAATAAATCTATATTACCAAACAAAAAAAAAAAGAAGATGGTTTGATGCCTGCTGTAAAGAAAGAGGATGTTTAAGTGAATCAGTTTGCAATCAGAACAGAATAAGAAGGAAGTGCAGTAAAATCCCTGTCTTTCTTTCCAAGACATCACTAACTTGAGTAATTTTAAAATAGAAGAATTTAAATAAATTATTGATTCGTACAGAAGAGTTAAAGGATATTCTGTTTTTCAGCTCTAAAGAGAGACCAGCTGTTGTTTGACTTTTATGAATGTGCTATGATTTTCCAAGAATCAGATGTCAAAGATTTGTTGCTGTTTATGTTATGTCAGAAACTGAGTTGGACTTCAAACGGCAGAGGAGCTTCTAAGATCTGAATTGATCTTTGACTGAATGGGAAACAGTTAAAATTGATTCCTGTTAGTCAAAAATAGTATTTTTTTCCATCAAGATTCTATCTGTAATGGTTAGACAAAAATACATATATTAAGAGGTCAAGTGGCTGACTTCCTTTTTCCTCTAAATATATGCTAATGAGAGTGCAAGCTGAACTGTAAGTCATTGAAGGCCATTTCCTCATTATTGCTTATTAAAATTAACATTCAGTGACCTGTAAATTATTCACTAATTCCATCCCTCTCTTGTCATGAGTAATTCTTTTTCGCTTTTGTTCTTGCACTTCTTGCACAGCATAGAATGACAGTACTGGGCTATGACACTGGTGAGGTGGGTCCTCAGGCTGCCCTCAGACTTACTTGCTTTGTCACATGTAATGAGAGTCCATTGGCACTTGCTGAGACCTATGGTGTGAAAGGTCCAAGCATCACTTCGTAAACAAGCCTACTCAAGACATGAAGTAGATACTTCTGGCTCAGCGTCATGCTGGTTTTGCAAATTTGTCTGTCGATAGAAGGGACAAAAGGGTTAATTAAAGGTGGATAGATTATATGGTCCCCCAAAAATGAGGACATAAATAGAATAAGAAGTGTCCATCAGTATTCTGGGGTTGTCTCTAGCCATTCTTGTGCCAGGCACTAGATCATCTGAAGTGCCAGCCTTAGAAAGAAAGGAGCAAGCAGGATCCAGAACTTGTTTTAGGAAGAGAATTTTATTGTTTTTAATTTCATCTCAAGTTCTACTTTCCATGTTATCATTAAGCAAGAAGCTGTTCCTCATCTAAACCTGATCATTCTCCTCCTGTTCTTCAAAGAAGTTGAGTTCATATTTATTTATCCTGTGCTGTTGTTTTGAGTTGTTACTGAGGTTTCATTCTGGTGATTACAGCATGTTTGTTTGATTTGGCTGTACAATATTAAATACATCCCTCTGGAGGAACAATGTGTTTTCTTGTTGGCATAGTTTTTTTTTCCTTTTAGAATTCATCATTCTTGTGTGGTTAATGCTTATTAGCTGTAAAGTGCCAGGTTTGTTCAAGAAACTTAGAAAACCTTGGAACGGCATGGTTTTGGCGTGCCCAGCTATAAAGGGCATATAGGGACAACAGAGAATAACTGTCTAGAAATGAAGAAAAGTTTAAGTGAGATCAGCAATTAGTGTTAAGAACAGTTCTTTGAGTAACACTTCATTGATCAAGGACGTTACTGGACACTGGAGGTCATTGAAGTTCAAAGTTACTATTAGCAAGAGGTTTGATATTGGAAAAAACAAAGAAACAAATCAACCCCCAAAAAACCAAAACCTGTGTGTGAAGAAAGGGGACAAATGGAAACAGTTGCAAATTCCCTTTTTCTTCATATAGGTTATCAAGTCAGGAAAACCCAGATCACAAACAATATTTATAAGAACACCTTTAATTCAGGAGTGGAAGGTTGTACTGGTGTGCAGTAGATCTTAGGCAGGATATCAGAAATTCTGTTGAAGGGTCCTTTCTTTCATCAAGAAAGCACATGTATATTTGCATGGAGCAGCCACTGCCGCCTTGGATCTTGTCTTAAGTTATAAAACCAGTTGTTGATGCTAGTGTGTGCTGGTGGCCTTGTCCCAATTTGACTGACTCTCGGTGTGCTGAATTTATCAGTGCCCGGGGATTCAGCAAGACTGCTTGTCTCCAGAGCCCATCAGTTCTTGGGAGAATTTCACAGCCTACTGTCTCTGCTCATACTTTTCCTCTCTTCAGCTTGCTGTCTGCTGGTAACCATTTTTCCATCCAAACCTGTATATAAAACCTCTATAAAACTCGTTCACCCATTCTCATGTGGAAGAGGCCTTTATGGCATGGCCTCATGAAAGGTACAATGGAGCAGACAGGCAGTGAATTAATTGATTTTAACTCTTTGAGCAAGGTCACATCTACTTCAGTCTTTATGTGTTGCCTGATGAGGGGACTGGAGGAAGAGATCACACCACACAAACTATCATTGTTTTGTTTTCTCTTTCCCCTTAAATCCCAGTAAGGCTTTACCTCTTTTCACCCCTAGGTCAAGTAGGGAAGAAAAGGCTTTGAGTTATGGGGAGGGCTATTCTGATTGCTTCTGCTAGTCCACAAACTCATGGTCTTTTCAGTGATCTGAGGCAGTATTTATTCTGGAGCCAAATATTTTTGCTGCAGGATGTCCCAGGAGGCACTTCCCTGCCTTAGAGTCAGCATTCTCCCCACCTTGTAAACTGCATGCATGCCTTGCTACTGGCAACCTACAGCTGAAAGAGACATCCAAAGCTTCCCTCAAGCCTCGGTTTCCAAATCACAGTGCTGCTGCTATCCAGACCAGCTTTGTTTTTCTGTTTGGATCTTGCATTAATTTAAAACCCACCAACATTCAAAATCAAACTCACCCTCTTCAAATGTGTGTGGGCAAGAAACAGAGGGGTGTGAAATGTATGGCGTAATTCCACAACCCCTTTTCTCCCTGGGCTCATTTTTCCTGACACTACAGCATCACTTCCTGACGGTACTTGCAAATAAACAATTATTCAAAGAACATGGCTGGACCACACATGCGTATTTTCCACTCTTGTGGAGGAAAACTGTGTGTCGGCTGGTGGTTATTTATTTTCACAAGAGGCAGTTGGGTTTGTTGGCATGTCTTTAGGGCACCATCTCTCGAGGTGCTGAGCCTTCTTAGCTTGCAGAGGCTGGGGTGGGAACGAGCTGTGCCCTGCAGATCTCTGGCCTTGGTTGGTGTTATTACTTCTAAAAGTTTTCTAGTGTTGATATTTACTGCGTGATCTTGAGGAGTCAATAGAAAAGGACAGCAGGGTGTCTACCCAAGGGAAGGAACACTTTCCTTAACCAAACCATGTGTTGTCCTTTAAAATTGGAGTTGGAGCTGTTAAAGCATCAGTTAGAAGTGTGACTTTCATATAGAGAGAAGTAAATTAAAACACACAGAGAAACTTCAGCTTTCCGGCTTGCTACAGATAATGCATTGGGAGACAATTTTCACACGCATTTAACTGATTCTCCTTAGAAAGGTAAAGGAACACCTTCTGTATCTGTTGCTACATATGAAATTGGAAAAGTGACATTCAGCTGGCTCATCTTTGCTTTCACATCTAAGCACTGCAAATCACGGAGGATCCTCCACTGTGCAGGCTGACAGCATGTGCTGGGGCACTTGAAAGGCTGACAGCACCGTCTCTGCTACCCCACACCTCCCCAGCAGCAGATCCAGTCAAGGAACACCTTCCTCCAGCTTTGTACTGGCTTAAATAGCTGCTGACTGCAGGGTACAGCTTAGGGGCTGAGGGCTGTGGTTCATGAATCACCTTCTGGCTTTTACTGCAATGGATGAACAAACAGTCTTATGGCTGCATCCCCCCTCCCTCTGTGGGTGAAATATAACAGAGGTGTGAACCAGGACTTCAGGGATTGTTTGTGTGGGTTGCCTTCTGAAATCTCGAAGGTTTCATTTTCTTTCAGAGGTCCTGGTTTCAGTGCTACATGCAGTTATTTTGCAGAAACTCTCTTCCAACCCTGAAGTTCTGCTGCCTGCCCCCCTGCAACTGAACCTTTGGTACCTTTTGTCTTTATGAAACATCTGCCCTTCAGGCTTTCTAGGAGAGAAATTTGAGGACTAAGAAAGGACTTTAAAAATCAACCCTTTCTCAGGCTCATTGAGTTGCTCCTTTATGACCTTCTCATTGTGTGATGCCTATGTGTTATTTATGAGCACTTGGCTACTCGCTTCCACAAAAAAAAAGATAACATTGTTGAAGCTGAAATGCAATTAGTTATGTGGTACTGCAAAGAGGGAGGAAAGGGACTATGAGAGCTATTGCACCGGGTTAGGCAGCTGCTAGGGTCAGAGATGAGAGGCAGGAAAGATAAGTCATTTGAAGAAATGGAAAGAAAACAGGATGGAATGTAAGTCAGTTTTATTCCACCATGTCAAGGAAACCACCTCACTGTGCACCAGGTGAATATCTGGCTCTGAGCATCTTGTAGCTCCACACCACATCCAGCACTTCAGGAATCCATTGGCTGCCCGGGGTTTTGTTTCAGTAGTAGCGGGATTTGCCTCCAGCCTTTGAACAAAACACTTTCCCTGTGAGGGGGGAGATAAATTAATGAAAATACAGTCAGAGCTGGGCTAAGCAGATGTCTTCTAAACAAATATACAAACTATTTTCCATCTGCTGGTTCCCAGTCCTTGGTTGCTGTGAGAGAGAAAGAGCAGCACTGCTGCATTTCAGGAGAACTAGGATGTGCCTCCCAGGATGCAGATCTGAAAGCCGGTCACTTGCATCCCAGAACCTGGCATTTTTGTTCATAGGAGTAATATAGTAACTGCTAAAATTGATCCTAATGAATGAGGGCTTTCCTTTGCATTTCTTAATGTTATATGTGATAAATTCCCCAAAGAATTCTTCTGGGCATCCCATCCCTATGTAAAGCCTAAGGCTAAGTGGCTTAATAGGATAAGTGCTTTATAAAGCAGCTCTGTAATATTTTAGTTGTCTTCTTTCATTTCAGTAACAAGCATAAGGAAAGCTAATGTCCCAGTACACAGGGATTTGCAATCACCATTAATGGAGATAATTCCCCTCACGGGAAACAATATAAAATAACATCAGAAGAGCTAGAACAGTTTTCTAGCTTTTCTTTTTAATCACAACAGATTGGGTCTCTCTTGCTAAATTTCTTTGTGCTTTAGAGGAGAAAATAAATCTAGCAAAGAGAAGTGATTTTAAATCCTTAAGCAAAATTCTTGGTGGGGGACAATAAAGGAGTGATTTGGAGTGTCCCAAGGCAGCATCTATATGATTGAGGAAAAGAAAATAAAATCATGGCAGCTATTAGCAGTTTAATGAGTTTTAAATGAGTCCTCAACGATGGCAGAATTAGGAAGCATTTTTACCTTTTTTACATTATCACCACTAACAGGAGAGGTCTCACTTGCTGTTTGTTCTATTTTGACTGTAAATCCTGTTTTAACAAATATGCAGATAAGCTGCAAAAGAGCAACTGACTTCAGTTGCATGGCCTGTCTGTCTTATATTCTGTATTCTTAGATCTCAGTCTACTGCAAAGCAGTCAGAATCATTTCATGGCTGAGAAAACCAGGTCACAGAGCAGTGATGTGAGTTGCCAGCATGAAGAGAAGTTGTGATTCAGTCCCACTTTGTGCCGCATCCACAGGGCACCCTTTCTTATGGGAGATCAATGGACAGTACTTGTTCAGAGATTTTCCTGACATCTGTATGGTGGTACAATTCAAAACATCATTTGTGTGCATCTTGTCTTCCCCACCTTCAGTTTGGTCTGAATTAGTGGGCCTAATTTATGTGTTTTCATTATTCAAACTCTAGTTGGGCCAAACCTTCACAGACAGAGTTTGTATTTCTATTTTGACAGAGAAATTTTGCCCATTTCAGGAAGGACTAGATAGCCGCCCCATCTGGAAACAAATTTTCTGCTCAAGGAACATTAGTGTCCGTGTATTTAGGATCCATTAAAAGCTGAAGATGAGCCACAGAATTATTTCTGGGTCCAAATGCTTATTTTCCCAAGAACATCGTCATTCCAGGCTGGGATTTCAACTCAGCAATTTCATTAAGCGTCTTATTTTGGTGGCAAATAAGATTAATTTAGTTTAAAGCCTAACGTTATTAAGGATTGATTCAGCTTTCTGTAACCGGGCCTGAGCAGCTATGGAAGCAACTAGCAGCAAGGTTAACAACCCAGGAGAAGAGAGCGTTCCTACTGAATCTTGAGCAACTGATGGGAGGTTTGGCATCCATGCCATTGACAAAACATGTGACCCATACAGCAAAAATTAGAAATAGATCTTCTATTTTGCTTTGTTGGAGGAAGGGCAATAAACAGTAAATCAAAAAAAAAAAAAAAAAAAAAAAAAAAAGATAGACAAAGAACTGTGTGGGTGGGTTTTTTTAAATGCTGAAGTTTTTCTTCAAGGTAGAATTTCATATGAAATTTCTTGCCTTGCTCTGCTTGAGACAAAGCTGAAGTTGTGGTCTTACCTGCATTTTCCTGTGTGAAGAGCAAATCGCTTTACCTGTAGGGTTTGTAGAGGCTGCCAGCCACCATCGCTCCATCACAGGGGCTGAGAAAGAATCACTTGCCACTTCCTACTTTTTTTTCCAGGTTCTTTATGTTCTTAAGAAAGCACTGGGCAAGGCTTGGTTTAACACTTTGTAGATTTAACCAGAGGTCTATAAGTGCAGCAAGAACCTTGTTTTGTTCCTGGAAGCATTTTAGAGGTGGGGGAAAAAAACTCTCTGGGGCTGAATGCCAGGTTACAAATGAAATGTGCTGTAAGAATGAGGACACACAGAAAGAGAAGAAGCCTTTAAAAAGCTGATTTAATGTAATTTCTTCTTTCTTTTCAAAATGTGGAAGCAGCTTGTGGTGCTCCGAAGCTCTTAGAATCTGGTTTTTGTGTCTTTAAAATATACAGCAGTGGAGATTAATATTTTGGTTTGTTTTTTAATGAAGTGAATTTTGGAACTGGATTTGAACATTTGCTGCAAACTCTTTTTATTTAAACACTTTCTTATTTATGGCACCATGCTTGGAATGTTATACATAGCATTATCTGACTATTAACTCTTACAAGATGGATTTTAGGATTAAATAAATTGTGAGCATTCCTTCTAAATCACTGGGGCCAAAAGGGCTAGGAGTGTTAGATTACCAGCCTTAGCTGTTCTCCTGCATAGCCCAGTGGCATGTTACAGGGGCTACAGTGGCTGAGCAGGAGGGAAGAAGTCGCTGGAAGCAGCATTTGGATGTGGAGCTTGAATTGCACATCCTCTACTCACCACATAGGGTAGGTGACCAAACTGTTTCATGAGCAGCAGGAAGAGAGAGGGAATCAGCATGATATAAGCTCCGTGCTGGGCATATATTTATTGTGCTTTGAATTCAGTCATATTTGAACCTTTCGTGCTTTGTTTGCTAACTTGTGGTCAATATGCCAAGTTACTTTTTTGCATTGTCAGGTTAGAGGCAGCATTATGAGACAGTGTAATGTGCTAATGCAAGTGATTATTCCAGGAGCTGTTTGAGGGGCGGCATGTTTCCATTGTGTGACTGGTCACAGCTATCTTTCTGGTGCAGAAAAATAGATGTTTTCTCTTTTCATCGACTGCAATATAGCAAATACAGAACTCACTCATGTAAAAGTGTTGTGTAAAAGGGCACATATGAGCTGTCTGGATTCAGCTGCCCATCACACCTGTGTGTTCCCACCTCCACTTTTGGAAATCAGTTATAAGTCAAGGCCAAACCCTGTCCTTTTTAAGCGTGTGGGGACCAACTTTAGGCGGCACCTGAATTTGCCTCCCCTCTCAAGCAGGTTATTGCTTTGAACCTTCACACTTGAAAGTGGAGAGTTTTATGAGCCTGATACTGGCTTTGAGCCAACACTAATCTTCTAGTCAAGCAGGGAAGAGCCGTGTTTTTAGACCCAAAGATAAAAAATTTCATTCCTGCTGTCACACCTGTTTCCATTGATGAGTGTTAATTGCATAAGGAGTTGCTACCATTTACAGTCAGCTGTTCCTTGGAACAAGTCATCTTTTGTACACTTCTCTCCAGCTTCTGCTAAATTGTTCTTGGGTGATTAAGTCTTATGCAAACAAACTCTTGACTGGGTGACTATTTCCTTACCGGATCTCTCCTATTTATGTGTTATTTTCATGTCTGCTGCATAGTGTGCAGTGGTTTACTCCATCTTCAGTTTTTTGAAGAAAAAAAAGATATTTCCTATCCTTCATTTCTTCACATGTCTAGCATGTAAGATTCAACCTCTTTGTTGCCAGGAATTTTGTTCACTGATGCTGATTAGTCAAAGAAGTGCTTTAGTCCCATCATCTAGTTTTAATTTCATTCAGTGATTTGGCTGTATGAAATGACTAGTGCAGTTACTCAGGTCAGTATAGCTCGGTTGAACCTGCAGGCAGAGATTTTTTTTGTCACAAAGTGTAATCAGGCAAAGATACATGGTTTATCTTGGTTTATTGACTTCAAATACAGCAGAAATCAATGTCAAATGCCATTGTTGAGTAAAGCTTTTGTGTTAATGGGAAATGAAAAGGAACAGGAAGAGGGCAATAAATAATGAGTTGCTCTGTTCCACAGAAATGACAACAGAAGATATGAATTTTAGTAAGAGTCAGTGGATAAATTGGGCATGTTTCAGCAAAACGAGCAATGGAAGCAAGTGATACTGTGACTTTCTGATCTGTTCTATAGACTTGAACAGTAACATGACTGTTTTGTCTGAAATTACTTGTAAAATGGAGAGCACTGGGTACCTATAACAGACATTTGGTCTGACTACCGTGGTTGGTACTTTGCAAAGATCAGAAACACTGTCAGGCAGTGGTGTGACTGAGTAGCAAGAGGTGGGAATTAGGAATCAGGTCTAAAGAGCAAAAGGTGGGGAGCAGGAGAATGGGAACAGCAATAAAGCCTAGAGGCTGAGTTGGGGAGAAGAGCAGGGAGTGAGGGCATGTGGAACAGCCCCAAGCAGTGGATGGGAGTCCCCTACAGAGCACAGGGATAGGCAAATCCCCACCAGATCCACAGCCCTCTGAGAGACTGGCTGTGCCCAGGTGGCCAAATGTGTCTTGCTTGCCTGAGAGGAGCCTGGTGAGAGCAACCCATGGCAAGGGGCCCACTGTGGCTTGACTGTCCACTGCAGGTGAGGAGGGATCTGACACTCTCTAGTCTCCTGCTGGCTGAGATTCCTTCTGTAGAAACGAGACAGTATTGATTAAAGATGTGTTTTGTGCTGTTGTGCTAATGTCTTTCACAGAACAGTAGGAGAAATGGTTAGAATACTGTCTTTTGGAGTAGGATCATTGCAAGCAAATTGCAGACCATGAGTAATGAATGCATTTGACAGCAGAGCTTTTGATTTTACAACACATTCATAACACCTTGGAGCACTTAGTACCTTGTTAACCCAATTAGCATATGCTAAAACTGCCAAAGCCCGAACAGCTATTAATCACATGCCAAACTGTCCAAGACCATGCTTTGTTATTACTGCAGAGGCAGCTAAGAGTAGATTGAGAAAGAAGCATCTTTAAATGTCTAAATGCACAGATAATTGGTTACAGTAAAGAATACTGAATCAGAAATTGAGATAATAAAACAAGCCATCATACCATAGACCGTCTTGCCTCATAGGCAGTGGAAGAGCTATAGTAGTTTATAAGTAAAAGTTGCTTATCCTGAAGCTTTAAAACGAGCCCTAAATGATTTGTGCTGAGCAATTGCTGATAGCACCGTTCCGTCCTGTAGGCTGTGCAGGTTTCTAGCACATTGCAGTAGGAGGAAGCGTTAGTGAAACGTGACTGCAGTGTGGAAGCAAACAGATGTGCACCTATGCTTGCACTTACACACTTGTATTGAGCAACTTCAGATTATACCCATCATCAGTCATTTTCAGGCTCTAGGACTCATGGCTAACGTTAAAGTATAGTTCAGCTGTCGGGCACCGGTGATCCTTGACCTCTGTTGCAAGACAGCTTTTTAAAGGTGTTAATGTAACGGGACCATTTGGTCCTGTGCAGAAGGAACAGGACAAGGGATTTGTGTTACAAATAGGCTGCATTAACATGTCCATTAGGGAGCCGCTTTCCAATTTCTGTTCAAGTTCCCATAGCAGAGTCTCTCATGCTAGAAGAATTGTCTAACCTACAGCAGTCACAACCGATGCGGTTTCTAATGACATAGTAATGGGTATCTGTGTTCCTGCATGAGATAGAGATAACGCAGAAGAACCTGAGAAACCTTCAGAAATTGCATTTGACCTAAAAATGAAAACAGTAAGAGGATTCATAAGTGTCAAATCATTTCTCTTCACCTGTGACTTGATGTAGAGATTGCAGGTCTCAAAATCTACTACGTCTCATTTTTAGTAAATACAATTGAATTGTAAACTGGTATATTAACTTCAGGAAGAACAGTGAAATACAAATAAAGAGGATGGATTAATGATGATTAAGTCTGGTTCATATAAGTAATACTGGTTAGCACCTGCTTATAGAAAATAAAATTAAACTGGTTTGGTATTTTTTTATGAGGTTATAATTCGGCTAATAGAGGAAATAGTGTCTCAGTGGTAGACTTTTGTGGGCATTTGATTTGGGCCACATGATATTTTTACTAACAAAGCAGAACAATAGAAAATAAACATGGCATGTATTAAGCGGATTGAAACCTGGCTAGTCGACAGATACAGATATAAATAGAATTATTATAGGGCAGGCAAGTTTGTAAAGAAATCCTGAAGAGATTTGTCCTTACCCTTTTGATAGGAGAAAGTTTTAAACTTAATTTTCTAAGGAAACAAGTTTTTCTTTCGTGTTTTCCACATCTGTTTGTACTTTGCCCTCTAATAACTTTTGTACCCATTGGACAAATGTCAAGAAAATTGACAGAATTTTATGATCTCAAAAATAATTTCTATGGAGATCAACATAAGGATAGAGAGAGAAACCTAATTAGGAGAAATGCAGTAGTATGAATATGTGTATTTATGGACACACACATTAGAATCCACATGGCTGAGAGACATAGATGCTTGACCCTCAGAAAAAGCTTCTACATCAGCTGGAGACTGACCGCACAGCCCAGATCTGCGGGGAACTGGCCCACGCTGGTTTTGCTCCATAAGGAAGCTGAAAACATAAAAGTATGCCACTAATGCCTGCAGCTGGGTGAGCAGTGAGGAACAAAAAGAACAGCCTGCTGATACAAATAGCTTGGTAAGCTTGTCCTTGGTAGGGCAAGCCCTAATACCTGCAGATCTCATCGTCATGGAGGGAAGAATATCAGCCACTTCGCCACTCTCGTAGGCGCAGGGGTTTGCAATGCTGTTGAGGAGACTGGTGGTTTCACCAGAGTTGCAGTGGCTTTTGCCTTGCGAGAAATGTGCTAATCCAAACTGCAAGTTTCTTGCAAAAAATAACCATTGGTTCAAATGCAAGCTCGTACTCTGTCTCATGAAAAGGTGACTGGAACTATCCGTGTTTGCAACACACAGAAGGGATATAGGAGAGTGAAGCAGCCCAAGTTAAACACTGGACAAGAAGCAGAGTTGGAGTTAAAACCAAGATCATCTGTGTCTCAAGCAGTGGCCTTCTGCTAGGTTATTGTATCTTCCATATCTGTATGTTCCCATCTTTAAGCAGCAAACCAATCGATGTGAACATAAAAAAAGGACCTTCCTTATATGAAAGTTCATAACAGCTTGGGGCACTCAGCACTCTAGAGACATAATTATGCTCTGCTCTGTTGCTAACTCTTTCATACTTTAATTATTTTGAAAACACATCTGTAACAGCATATACAAGAGCAACAGAGTAACAATAACAATACAGTTCTGTTGTGTTTTTGGTATAAACTTTTTGGTTTGGAGTTTACGATTTATGTGTTCTGGAACTGGATTATTGCCTCATAAAACAACACAGCAGCCTTTTCTCATTTAGTTAGCCATCCATTTTTATTAGGGTGCTCTATAGAATGCCTGCAATAATATTATAAAGGTGCAGAAGGTTCATTATTTCACAACAAGCGGATAGCCAAGACCATTATTATTTTTACAACAGCCGGGCTTGCTATTGAAATATAGTTTTGATTATAACCTCTTTCCTCCTCCCTCTTTCCCTTTTCTCTACAAAAAGCAGACATGTGCCATTATTCCTTTTCAGATTGCTTTTCCACTGCCCCACAAACATGTCATTTTCAGTGAAATGGATGGATTATAATGGGAACAGATCAGTGATAATGCATTACTGGAATACAGACATCCCCAAGAGAGCTTATAATAATATCCAGTCTTCCTAAGCTTTAAATTCTGCAGTTTGGACAGCCTGTAGCTCTAATATGGAATCTAGTTCTGAATTTTCCCTGCACTTACAATTCTTTGATGCTCAATTATTGTTTGGGTCCTCCCCTCCCTGTCACGTTGCCATGACAACTGCCTGGCATAAAATCCAGCACTCAGACAACACAGCCACCGCTTTAGAGAGGGGCTCCAGGCTCATAAAAGTTGAAATTGTTCCTCAAAGAGATTACTGAAGATTAATGACTTTGCTCTGAGCTCCGCACAGCAAATTTCTGAAAATCATGGTAATTAAATAAAAAATATATGCAGGCGATGTGTTCTCAGAGTCAGGAGCGTTGACGCCTGCTGGGAGTGGTGGAGTTACTGTAAACGTGTAGTAAAAACATCTGTGGGTATTATTCCTGCATGTAGTTTCTTTATGCTAAATACTACGGTGTTTAATTAGCTGTGGTGGTTTTCCTTCGCCTGTTCTCTGGCTGTAAATTGAACATATTGACTGGGGCTCGCGTGGGTTGGCTTGTCCCGGGCTGGTGCTGTCTGCCCTGCTCCTTCAGCCTGATGGCCTCGGTGATGAGACCAGTGCTCCGTTTCCTGCCACTGGCCTGTCATAATTCCGTGGGCACGTTACTGGTCACAAGGAAGATGAATACAGAGCTGCAAATGGCTTGCGCTGAATCATAAACAGGACTTGTTTCCTGAGCCCAATAAGCACAGTCCCCAAATCTTAAGCATATGCTGTGCTCTGCTCAGTAAGAATAGAGTTAGCACTGACTTGAGGTTAAGTGTATGTTTTTTAAGTCCTGCACTGGTTTGAAGGTCTTAAGAGTTGTGAACCTCACTGGGACAATGAATTAAATACATTGATTATATTTGCAAAAGTGTTAGCTATTTTCATATTCACTAATAGCATCTTTAATATTACATGTCACATTAGTTGTAACCAGCTGTCATGCAGCAGGATTTAAAATTATCTTAATGGGAGTCAAAGAAAAGCATTTTGTCTTCCCCAAAGACAACAGTAAACAGTTGGTTTAGAGTTTGCCTCTCTCTGAAGGTGAGCAGTACCCCTCAGGATATGCTCCAAAATCACATCTGTTCGAGAGCAGTATATTACAACCTTATGTTACTAAAATCAGAAGAAACATGTGTACTAGGAAAAGCCTAGCTTAGGAAAAAAATCTCGTGTATTCAAAGGGGATAAAAATATTAACTCAAACCAGATGTATAAAGGCTAGGGCCATCTTTGTTCACTACAGCAGATCTTTCAAGATCTGTTTCGTATCAGAGCTGTCTGCCGCATAAGATCTCTGTTTGTGCCCATCAAGAAACCTGCAAGTATGAGGAATTCATGAAAAACTCAGAAAGTGTCCACGCTGACAAGCAAAGAAATATATGCAGTCTGAAAGGGAACAATAATTCATTTTGAGAACTAAACCTGGTTTTAAATTAGCTGTTTATATGTTAACTTCCTCAAATCAGAAGCTCAGCCATCTGTTGCAGTTAATTAGTTAGCCTTTGGCTGAAGTTTAATCATTGTAGGAACAAGAGGTAGGGGAATCAGTAGTCCTAGAGGGTTCACAGGGACTATGCCCGTGAGACTGAATTTAGCATCAGGCCCCCAGTGCTTAAATAAAGCATGAATTTGCGTTGCTGCACAGGGTGGAATCCCTGCTGGGGCCAGCATGGCAGTAAGGCTGGTGGGGATGCACAGCTGTAGTGAAACGTATCTTATTGCTCCTTGAAGATTCTTTGGTTTTGTTTCCATATCCAGGACATGGACCTCTTTGAGGACTGCTAGGTTCTCCCTTGATGCAGTGAGAATAGCAATGATAATAATAAATAAATTTGGCCCTGCAAATTTGCTAATTCAGTGTTCATGGCCAAACTAGTCCAGCCTTCTCCTGCTTGTGGTGAGCTGTAGGCCTGGGGTAAATTGTAGCAAAAACCTAACAAGCGTTCAGGCAGCTGGGCCAGCCTTTTCCGTTGGGGTTATTTCATGTCAATTGCTTCAAATTAGACACACATAAAATTTATAATGTGTGGGTGCCTCTGTGCAGAAATTTAGCTTCCTCAGTATTTACAGAATATAAAACAGTCCCCCTTATTTAAGGCATTTCTGTCACATTAGAAGGTGACCTTATTTCATTCTGCAGCGCTATTTAAACAGTACAAGATCTCTTTTTAATCTTAGGCAAAGTTCAAAACAAGATGTTTCAAACATCTGCTAACTATTATGGGCCATGCCTGCTAGTAGAGGTAATAAATTATAGCCAAGAAAAGAATCAATTGTCTTAATACATTTTCTGTTCATTGCTTCAAAGTTTGTCCTCTTTCAGTGTTATCTGTTCTCCTTTTTAGCATGGTAGTCAACATGCCTGCAAAGATTGTGCTGTGGGTGAGGTGGGTGGGATCACAGCGGAATGAGGGTGACACCCTCTATTTTAAGTTAGGGGAAAAACAACAAACAACTTGGCTTCTCTTTTCCAGAGCAGAAAGAAGCTGAAATCAATCGCAAAAACGCACCCTTTGTGCTACATGCCAAAAACAAGATGGGTGGGTCTAGCAGAATACGGGAGAGAGGGCATTTCAGTTTCCTCCAAAGGGAAGATAACAGATCAGCTTTCTGGTTTGTCATGGAAACCTTTTGTCAACCCAGTAACAATGACGTCAAGGTGGCAGTGGCATGGAGACAGGGTTAGTTAATGTAGCACACACCTGTTGAACTGCCAGAGGGGAAGGTATGTTGGCTTTTACATTTTCCATCCCCGATTCTAAACAACTTTGGGTGAAGGCTTAGAAAGTGTTATTCAAGTCCCAGGGCAGTTTTCCTGATCTGTAGCAGATTCATACTGTGAGCAGGTGGTTCTGGAGCTTTCACTCGTGAAGAAATCCAGCTAAGAGGCACTTGCTCAACCAATGCCGCTCTAGAAACCCTCCTATTTTGGGTATCCTTGTGGACGATGGTGAGAGCAGACTTGTACCTCAAAAGAAGAGCACCAAATTCTTTCAGTGTGTTTACTTTGCTTGAGACTAAAGGTTTTGCTAGCATTTACCGAAGGAGGTTTTTAGAAACAATTCCATAAAAAGGGAAAACTGAACCTGTGCTTATTACACCACACCTATAGCTGTAGATGGATAGTAATAAGCTGTAGCCCATTTTTTGGAATGACTGTTTTCCTCCAGTTTTTTACAGTAATGCTTTCATTTTTAGTGGTGTTGACTGGCTAAATTTTCTTTCTGTAAAGTGAGATCAGATCACTATTCACTTCATTCTGTGTTGTTTTTGTGACTACCTTCCTATTTTTAGTAATTTAAAAATGCTTTAACAATTCTTTTAAAAATAAGCTTACTTCTTTTCACAAAAAAATACATGTTAGCTGGGAAAGCGGTCCATTTTTGCTGGACTGTTCATGTTTACTAGCAGAATCATAGATGATGTGTTTGCAGAAGACTTTGAATCAGTTAAAGAATTGCACCTTGTCAATAGTTGATGCAGTTTCTGTTACCATGGTTAAAACATTAATTTACATTAGTTCTATTTCTTGTCTATGGTAACACATGATAATTCTAATAAATTAAAGTGTGCCTTTGTTATTGCTGAACAATATGCATGAAACTGAGTATTTCCTGTCGTGTAGTTTGTAAGAGGAGAAGAAAAGCCGATGATATGGATGATGATTCAAATTTTAGTGGGTTGCAAAGTGGAATTAAGGCTGAGAAAAATTGTGGCATAAAATGACACAGGGTGATCAGAAAAGGAAAACCGCATCAGCCAATGTAAATGACATTTACTATACAAACAGAAACCAAATGTATGTAGTGGAGCCAGCACCTTGTAGAAATCTGTAAGAGAGAATCACCTAGGATTGTAATTTTCCAAATAACAAATGAGTTACTGTTCAGTTGATAACTCGTGGCATCCTAATAGAGATGGATGATGTCAAATGGCTGCCAAATTTAAAGGAGATTAAAAAAATAAAACTGGGTGATAAATGTTGTTTGGGTTTTTTTCTGTAGAAGATGAGATTGTCCTTCACTTGAAAGAAATAAGCTTTAGCTACATTAGTACTATTGCCATTGTGGTGAGTACATGGAAATACTCTGGAAATACCTACAAAGAACTATGATTCTCTTTGGCTTCAGTTTGGAAAATGTACGCTCGTCTACATTTTATTTTTTTTTAACTCCTTACTGGTGATTTCAGCCTGACAGAAAGATATTTTGTGTTATCTAAAGTCTCTGTAGTATCATTTACTTTTATTTGGGGACTTTGTGGCTGGAAGACAAGAGAAAAGCTTTATAGACATTCTTGAAATAAGTCTCAGATTTCTTAGTGTCACTGAAAGGGAAACAGAAATGGCAAAATGTGTGGTCTGGTTTTGGAGGTGCTCCTTTTGCCTTCATCCTCGATATCCATGAGACGTGACTGTGGTGTTTATAATGAAGTTGCCATATGATCGGTGTGACACAGAAAGAATAAATAGAGACTGTAGAGACTGGGTAATGGAACCAAGTCTTTCACTTCTCAGTGACCCACATCCCTCTCTCCAGACATAAAATAGCATCCCACCCTGTACAGATACTGCAGAATCAGATGGTCTCACTGCATACTTAAATGCTTCTTCATTTTTTTTGGACTGCTGCTTGTTTTGTCCTGATTGCAAGTATTCACATCAGTCCTGGCTCACAAAAGAACACAGTCTGGAGCACAGGAGGTTCCATATTAACATAAGGAAAACCTTTCCACTGTGAGGGTGGCAGAGCACTGGAACAGGCTGCCCAGAGAGGTTGTGGAGTCTCCTTCTCTGGAAACATTCAAAACCCACCTGGACGCGTTCCCGTGTGATCTACTCTAGGTGGTCCTGCTCTGTCAGGGGGGTTGGACTAGGTGATCTTTCCAGGTCCCTTCCAACCCCCAACATTCTGTGATTCTGTGATTTAAGTCCTGTTGATTTTTACTGAGCTTGTTCATATGTGTAGGTGCTCTCCTGAATTAGACCTACAGTTTGTGCTTCTTATATCAAACTGAAAGACGCATTTGTTAGGGTTCTGAAATGTTTATTTTTCCCCTCTACTTTTCTTTCAAGCTTTCTGTGCCAAACTGTCTCTTCAAATTGTGCAATTTAGGGATTTATTTTAAAAAGGAGAAAAATTTTGGCAAAAAACGTCTCGGTCATCTCCTTTTCTTTAAAGCCCATCTTGATGGAAAGTGGATGGAAAGCCTGTACTGCTCCAGCTGAGAGAGCACTCTTCACTTTTCAAGACCAGCAAACTCCAAGAGTTTATGAAAACTTTCAGGATTTGGCCATTTTGATTGATATTTATCCTCTGCAACATTAGGCATTGAAAGCAGGTTACCTGCAACCCCAGGGAGGGGGCCTGTCTCAGAGGACTGCCACATCTTGTGCTCCTCATTCCCGACAGCTGCAGCCCAGCTCTCAGGGCATGGGAACCGCAACTGTCCCCTGCTGCCCTCTGTGGGGAGCACCCCAGCTTCCCCAGCAGGAGCAGGGCAGTGGGGCAGGCTGTCCCTGGGGAGCCCAGGAGCTTCTCAGCACAGGAGGGGAGGAGACAGCTTGCTGCTGCAGCTGGGCAGTAGTACAGCAGCGGCCAAAAATCTGTGTCCGTCTGCCAAGAACGAGACTGCTTCTGAATACTGTTCCCCCTGATTTCCTGTTTTCTGCAGGGACTTTTCAGACTCTCTTTGGTTTTTTCCCAGGCCTCAATGGTGCATCTTACTGACAAAAATACCCTTGATCTAGGAGAGAGGTGCATTCATTTATCTGCACCGTGGATCAATTCAGACATTAGTTATGGTACAATACAGAGCAGTGTGGTAAGAAGTACCTTTTTTGCTGGAGGAACAGAAAGGGGAATCAGAAAGAAGAGGAGGAAACAGTGCAGGCTATGATAAGTTATGTACATGCTCTTAATAGAGTCACTACTTGCTAAGGCCTTGCATGCAAACCCTGAGAAGGAAAGGAAGATGTTTTACATTGCTCTCATCGTTTTCTTGCAGAAATTTATCATTGAAGGAGCTACCAGCTCTAATTATAGCGTAATGTGTGGTGATGCAACAGTAAAAGCTCTTTTCATGCAGTAATGGCTAAGTTCATCCTCTTTTAGTTCAAGTGTGTTTTCCTTCCACTTAGGACTTACTCAGGCAACCAGAGCATTTCAGCAGATTTTTTCTTTAGATTGGATAGGGGTTAATGAGGTTTGGACAGACAACTCCGCTACTGTATTGCCTGGGATAGAGGAAATTGCTTACTTATTGTTTATCATTATCGTCCAAAATATCCTCACATTTCATGAAAGGAAACATGCTTATGCCAAAAATCTTACAGCATAGGTGAAGAAGTAATGCATTAGTGAAATGGAATTTATTAAGGGAACACAATTCTGTGACTGGAAAAGGAGATATTTAGCCAAGGAAGTGTCTTGTTGGCTATTCAAGTTAAGTAGGTGCAATTGCAATGAATATAATGTTAATAGCGTACAAACACATGTATGGAGGATAGGCCGCGGATGTTAAGGGTAATAGTAAGTGGAGTTTAAGAAAGGTGCAGAAAAGGTTAATAGTTTCTTTCCTCATTCTAGGGTTCTCCAGTATGCAGACTGGGAAACTTATCTCAAACTGAATCAAAGTTTTGTATGGGAATTGCTTGATTTCATTACAAGTGCTGATCAGCACTGAGGGCTGTTTATCGACCTAGTTAGTTACTGCTGCTGTTATTCACCATCTTCCTTTGTCCACCCTTGGGCCCTCCTTTTGTCATCTGTCCTATGCCTCTGCAGCCCCAGCTCTGCCATAGCCTTGTGCTTTTCCCATGTCTCCACTCCTCTGTGCGTAGGCTCCAGTTGTCCCTCTTGTCCGTAGCTAGGATGCCACAAAATCCTTTGCTATTCCAACTGAAACAAAGCAAGTCAGATCCACTGTCAAACTCTATGGATTCACTGTCTTTGTGCAATAGGATTTCTTACACAGCTTATCTTTATTTCCCAGTTACTAGCAAAAAACCAAATGTAGTTCCCCTGAGCACAGATCTTTATATCTGCCAATTAAGGATAAGATATTTAGCCTAGGATTTTCAAAAGAAACCCAAAGGAAGTAAATGTTCGATTCATGCTAAACTTCACTGACTTCAGGCTCTGTCCCTCCTCTGTGCCTCTGAAATCCCCAGCAGTAGCTCTCTAATTGAAGTGCCCTGAACATGTCCTCCACGTGGCTTTAGAGACTTACTGAATATGGTAATGTCAAACATTAAGTGTACTTGGATCTCAAGCTGAAAATTTTACACCTAGCTACCAAAATCTTTTGTTTATCCTGGACACTGTTGCATTTCACATTGTCAAATACCCTGAGGATGTTCATATCACCTTCCTCTGCTTGCGTTGTGCACAAAAGAGAAATGTGCTTTAGGGGAACAAAAGAACACATGCGTGAGTGTTGTAGGTGAACATAGACATCTGTCTTTGAAAGCTGAGACCTCTGTATTGATTATATTGAGTCTAGCAAGGACAGAAATCAACATATTCGTCCAGGAACCATTTACATGTAACAGTGAATGCACAGGCCAGAGTATTTTATCCAAAGTGTCTTCGGTAAAAGAGATTAAGCAGAAGCTGGGAATGTGCTTATCAATAGACTTTATTATTCTGCTCATCCTTTGATAAACGAACATAGCAAGTTCTTTCAGGCTCCTCTCAATCTTCTACTTGTTTGTGCTGGACTTCATTGATCCATATTTAGCCCTCCCTGATAATGTGACATGACAGCAAATGTAAATGGCAAAGTCAATGAGCATTTCCTTTCAGTTGAAAGAAAGCAAGTCAGATCAACTATCAAACTCTTTGGTTTTATATACTTGTTTTAAATAGAATCTATTAACTTGTTAGAAACTAAAACAAAACACAAATATAAGTGCGCAACAATTTTTTTGTTATTGTAGTTAAAGAAGAAAATTTTATGGGAGGAGCGTCCTCTGGGCATGCTCCAGTCAACTCTATCAAACAGAGAAGCCAAGAATGATAAAATTCAAAACCTGCAGCTGCTGATTCCTTTGGGAGTCACATTACAGTAGTACAAGCAACAGTCTTTCATTTTAAAAAGGGAAGCGTGTGGCTGCAGCCAAAGGCCTTTAAACACTATTTTAGGTAAGCTGATCTGCAGAAAGGCCATTGTAATCTCTTGTGCTGCTCAGGTTTTAGGCGATATTTTTGTTTCATAATGCTGTTTCTGTGTCCACTGAAAACATCTGCTTAGACGTGCCAGGCTCGATCGTGCACCCTGTTACATCACTTGGCAAATGAGGTCACCTCAAGTAAATAGCAGTATTATGGAGAGGGGAATGAGAGCCCCAGGATTTAACTGTTAGAACTCAAGCTGCCACCCATCGTGGTGGCTGAAGATCATGCAGCAATGCTGAAAAGGCTCAGTGGATGCAGTGGACAAGGCAAGCAATAGGGAGGACTCAAACACAAGCTATCATCTCCCTCGAGATCCTTTTTCCACAGGGCCAGACACTGGCTGAGGGTATGGGCATGCAACAGTTTTGCAAACTCTCTTGCTCAAAGTGGACGTGGCTTCAAGCATAGTTTACTTATGCAGCCTGATCAAAACTCGTGGACTGCATTGGGTGCAATAGAACTAGGCACTAGACGGCCAGCCTGCGCTGAGCCCAGCCACGTACCCAGTGCCGTGCTGGGACAGGACAGTGCCCTTGGCCATCACACGTGCTTCCAGCCTGAAGCCTGCCTGACACCCAGCACTGTCTAGCAGTCATGTCGATAATGTGCCCTGGTTTTTCTGGTATGTACTAAATCCCTCTGAAAATTCTGACTCTGCAGTGTGACACCTGCAAGGGGAGAAGGGGCAGGAAAACACGCCAGCTGGGACCAGGTCTTCCTTCAGCAGCTCGGAGAAGAACACCACTCACTGTCATCATTCCTCCCGATGCAGTTTCTGCCATCGCAAATCTGCATTTCCCTTTACGTTCTCTGAGGCCAACCCACTACTGAAAATTATTAAAAGCAACTTATCCAAATCCACCTTTGATTTAATTTTGGGCCTAAGGCCCCAATTTATAGTAACGGGACCTAGGGACTGACAATAAAAAAAAGAAATAGCAGCTATTAAATCTGTAAAAAGGAAATTACTTGGAAAAGGAGAGTGATGCCAAGCTAGCCTCTTCAGCAATGGCAGAGGGGAGTTGGACTTACAGGACCATGTGGCTTAGACATCTCCTCCAATTAAAAATAAAGCTAGTTTTATATAAAACATCTGTTCTGTGCATTCAACAATCTAGGCAAAAAAACCCAGCAGGGGATACTTTAAATCCTGCATCATGTTTTTGGTTTCTCTGTTCAGATCCTTACCCATACTGAGGAGCTAATATCCCTGAAGGAGGAGTGTTGCGGTTTCCTATGATGCTACCAAGAATCAGTGCAGGCTTTTGCATTTCTGTATGCTGGGCTCCCCATCCATGCTGCCCTCAGATATCCAGCCTTCATTGCTAAGGTGTGCGTGTTTTAGGGGAGTCCAGAGCACTTGAGGCAGGTCAGTGAAGATCAGCAGAGGGTCTGTGATGAACGGGCATTGTTAGAGCTGGGCCGGAGTGAGACATAGGAAGGCAGATTCTCCCATCAGCCCTGTGTGCTGCTCTCATAACAGTTCTGGGAGCTGGGCATGGCTGTCCACTGGGGAGGGTATCTGTCTAGCGTAATCAGGCTTATATGTATCTAAAACACAGTGGTCCTTAGCCACTAAATCCTGATCCCTGCATGCTAGCAGAGGTAGAGAGTACAAGATTATTCTTTTTCTGCCTTTGCCCACTCACTTTTTACAGCAGGACCTTAGCAGGAAAACATAGCTTTGAAGCAATCTACAACTGCTTGTCTCGGAAATGCCTGATTTTTATTTGACGGGTGGGGGGAGACCTGTTGCAGGTATTGTTTGAAATGATATTGCTTTACAGTTTACATTAAAAGCATAACTGTGCAGACAGCAACAGACTATCTAAAATAATTATCTAGATTATAAAGGAAATATAATCTGAGGATATGTGTATCAAGCAAATTTGATCCAGTGCACAAACTGAGATTCGCTTTGTTCTAAAGCATCCCTAGGGTGATCTTATTGTGCTTTTCCTCTGAATATCATTTGATTCCTTCTCAAGAGGACATCAGTCTGAGGTCTCTCCTCTGGTTGTTATGAGCCATTGTTCCTAGTTCTTCAGGCAACTGTTGTTATTTCAGTGTAATTTAAAAGCAGAGGTGGCTAATCAGGGACCTGTAGATCCTAATCATTCCCTGATGTTGACATCAGGGAAGCTGTAGGTTCTCTGCTGACAAGAAAATAGTGGGTGTCACGCTCAGCTGGGAACACTGTCTGACAGGGGAACAGGGCTGCTGGAAGATTATTTGATTCCTTCCTTCTCAAAACTCTGGCCAGGGAAGAATGCCCTGGTGTAGATAAAGACAGATGTGCATGGTGCCCATGCTTTGCTCTTGCAAAGTGTGCTTGTCCCTTGTCTTTCTAACACTTCTGTTGGACTTCAATTCTCCTCCAATGGTACCAGGTATGTGACGCAGACAACGGGGTTACTATTTTAAACTCGTCAGCTGTGTAGACGTTTTACTGTGCCCCCTTCACCTGTGCTTTTTGTACCTGGGGTTGTTTCACGAAGTTCCTGGCCAGAATACATGATCAGATTTTGTGTACTTGCTAGCAGTGTCTTGGGATTTGATGTCCGATGAATCATCTGTTGACTGAAACCCTTGGCCTCCCAGGTCAGGATTGTCTGCTTTGCTCAGACTGCACTGGACATACGAAAGAAAGCAACTAGTCAGTACTCCCTGATTTCAGTCTATCCTTGTGCTTTTGTTAACCCTGAGTGAGTTTAAAACATCTTGTGGCTGTGAAACATGGCAGGTGGGGGATTTCCTTGGAGGATTTCAGCCATCTGCCTTTCTCACCTTCTGCAACACTGGCAGCAGAAGGGTTTGGAGCCAGTCATGCTGGCTCTGTGTCATTGAGGAAACACGGACGATATCTGCTCCATTTTGTGCTTCTCTGGGGAAGGGAAAGGAATGGAATTTGGGTTCCAGCTCTCTGAGACAAATGCCATGAGAAAAGCTTCAATCTTATAGGATCAAACACAGACTGATGCTCTGGTTCAGTTTGTTGGGTGGAACAGAGCCTGATTGTCTTTATCATCAAAAGCATTTTTTATAGTTGGATATGCTGTTTAATTTGGGTCGACTTTAGTCTTACTTTCTGGAAAAAAATGCTCCAGAAATAATTCAGACACCTCCATTCAAGCTGTTCTGCAGATGTCAGCAAATGCCCGAGTCCAAAAACCAGCACAGTCAAGATATGGTTGTCTAGCAGGGACACCAGCAAGAGATGCTGGACAGGAAAGGTATGTGCTATTTGAGACCATAACATCAGATTTCCTTTCTGTTAGCATATTTATACGTCCCATGTGCCATCTCTGTCTCTTCTTCCTATTGTGGAACAACTTACTGTGTCTTGATTTACAGAACGCTGCACATCCAGATGTCTCTGCTGTTATCTCCTCTCTGAGAGGAGCAAAGCTGGTACATTTGGGTTACAGGGCTGTCACTATGATCCCAGCCATGTGTTTGACTAATTGCTTAAATATAAATAAACCTCTTGGTGAAGCTTAGGCAGTATTCCTCTTTGTTTGGTCAGACAAAATAGAAAGGGTGGGAAGCACTGACTCCATTTTAATGGAAGATATGTAGAGAGGCCTGAGGACCAAGAAGGACTCAGAGGTGAGCCAGGTATTCTCCATCGTATTTCTGATTCTGAGCTCAGTCCAGAGCAATTCTGCTGACAGGAATAGGTTCTCTTGGTTCAGCTCATAGCTCCTGCAGTACAGTCCGTCCCCATAGAAACACCTCCGTACGCTGCAAGGAAGCATTCGCTAGAATTGCTGGCGCTCTCAGGTCGGCATCCTTCGGAGCTGTAGAGGCTTTAGAGGGAGGGATGTGGGTGACTCGGTGTTTGCACTCCAGAGAGCCAGTTACAAAGTAGGAAAACTAGAGTGATTCTCTGGTACTGAAATTCCTCAAAGGCAGCTTCTGCATTTGATCTCTCTCTCTAACCTCCCAGTAAAAAGAAAATCTCTACAAAATTACAGAAATTTGCACAAAGAACTCTGCAGGGAAAAAGATTTCTTGTGTCTGTCCCCCATCTAGAGTGACAGCTCCTGGATCTGTTTCAGTGCAGACAGAACCAAAGTCTAAGTGGTCTTACTCACTTTTTTAAATCTCTTGATAAGAATGCAAATGCCATTCTTCCTCCCACTGCCTCTCCCAGCCTCTTGAAGTGGGCTGTTTATGGTGACTAAATGCTTCTATCCAAAACTGGCTGTCATCCAAAACCAGATGGGCAGAAAGCCTAAGAGCAACAGAAAACTAGCAATTTATATTAGGACACAGAGCCACACCACACAGAATGCTTTGTATAAACTAGCAGAGCTCTGTGTACTATTGAATATATGTAAATAACTAGCTAGTGTCGATTTCTGCATCAATGTTGGCATATTTCAAAATACTTAAATGCTCTGATCAGCTCTTCTGACCCTGATGGATTCATTCTCCATTGCAAATTCTTTGACTGAAAATCAGATGTTGGCTTGAGATCTGTACTGCAGAGTAAACAACTTCTTACCTAGCTGAAATACATTTAACTACATCTGCAGATGCTGTGCACTGCTGATTCTGCTCCTGAATATGAGATTTTATGATTCAAAAATATACTGAAAGGGAAATTGAAGCATTTTAGGAGCAGAAAAAGGAAAAGGAGATGAATATGAACAAATGATACAACAATTTTAATACCAGAGTAGGCTCGATAATTTAGTATATGGGCTGGGCATGGCTTTTTACATTATCATCTATTTTTAAATAGCTTAATATTGCATGAGAGGATACTCATGTGTTATGTACTGACAGAGCATCTTTGGCAGTCATGAGCCCTTAGGCCAGACAAATGACAGTCTATAAGCTTTGGCAAAGGTATGGCAGCTTGAGCTTGCTGTGTTTTCAGGCAGTGTGACACTCAAAAGGGGTTGATGCAAAGGTGAGAGATAGGTAAAATGCACTGATGTTTATTTTCCTGTTCTCTGTTACTACTCAGTTGTGAGAAGGCTCTGACCAAACTATAGGTATATTTGGAAATGGGGAACCCCAGGTATAACTGGTCTGTGTGCTTCACTTGGCAGTGAGTGGCAACGACTGAGATTGTCTGAGTTGTAGTCATTCCTCGGCATCCAGCCTAGGGATTCAAATACAGCCCTGAGCCAAAGGAATTGCTCAAGTATGTGCAGCATCTGCCCCAGGGCTGGCTGGGAGGAGACAGCAGCATCAAAACCCTGGCTGTGGTCCAGCTCACAGTGTCTCCTATGAACATCACATGTAGTTCCCTGATAGAACAGGTAGCCAGCTCGTCTCTGTTGTGTGGCCTTACATTTCACAGACCACAATGTGGTTCGCAAGCCTTTAAGACTTAAGACCTTAATTACGAAAGGACTAAAACCTTAATTACAGAACTGTGCGACAGCAGGGAAGACCAAGCACACCAATATTTTGCACCCTTGTAGAAAGAGACAATTGAAATGCTGCTACATGGGCTGGGGCAGCTGGTATTTATTTACTTATGCTGATACAACGACCACAGTATCACTATTACCAGTTCTCTGCCTCTCAGAGCTTGTGTTCAGCTTTTAGAACCAGTGTGAGATCCATTGTGATTTGCAGAATAAACCATTTATTTATCCGTTTAAGAAATGCCTGAGGAATCCTCCTCTAGACACCCATCTCCCAAATCCCTGCTCACATTGTTAGAGAGCTATTCATTCTCACTTTTCTTTCAACTGGAGTGGATTTAGTACTAGTTAAGATCTATTTTAGAGGGAAGGAAGGACAGCCCGTGACCTGATAGGTCTTTTCCATCTCCAGTATAATGATAAATATGCCTCTGGTATTCAGCCTTGCTTACTCTGGCTGCTGTTTTGTGGCTGGAAACTAAACAGATGCAGCAGTGGCCATGCACACATACTGTCATTCAGGAAAGACCATCTCATGGTAATCATGCACTAACTGTTACCTGCTGGTCCCTGGAGCTGAGCTGGCTTCTGCGCTTGGAGCAGCCTGGATGCCCCTGCAGCAGGGTCCTGGGATCATTTCAGTGGCTTCTACTTCGCCATCTCATAGGTGACAGGCACTTGCTTGGGTGTTCCCAGAAGCAAAAAGGGTCCTGTAAATCATGACAAAACTCATTCACCAGAGTCAGTGTCTGACACAAACTGCTGGTGTCAGTGCTCAGAGGTTAGTGAGCAATGTCCTGCAGTAGAGAGGGGAGTTTTCAATTGCTGCGTGGCTCACTGGTGACATAGGGCAAGGCTCTATTCGAGCTCAAGTTTGATCAGGTTTAGAATATCCTGATGAAAACACTCACACGCTGAATGCACAGTGATGCTTTCTAGCCCAGGAGCAAGTGAACGCAGATGGGAGATGGTTTGCTGGTGGCAGGCACCGTGAAGACAGGCTGGGGCTCCTGCTAGCTTCTCTCAGGACATACGGCATGTTCACTCCAGACTGCTTGGGGCCTTCCTGCTTCCTCATTACCATTTGCTATTTGCTGCTACCATTTCCTTTTCTTCCTCATTTTAAGGCTATTTGCTTTCTGTGTAATTCATTAGATTTGTTCCTGTGTCAGTTCTTTCAGTTATGCCTTGTGCTCTGCAAAGGCACGTTGCATTGTCATTTTTATTTCAATGTCTCTCCCCGATCTTGTACCATACACAGATTAGACTGCTGTCTGGGTTTTAAATACATCCAGTCAGTGGCTTTAGTGGTGGTTTTTATCACAGGAATAATAAAAGTGAACATTACCTGTTAAAATCTGAAGCCATTTACCTGTGAAGTTCAACCTTAAGGGCATTCTCTATTTTCTTTCTCTTTCCAAACCAAATGCAATACATGTGAGAAATCAGCAGCCCATCTGTATTCCAATTTGCAGGTAGAAAGAAGCATGATGTACTTCCTTGAGATTGGAAAATTACTCTCTAAAAACAAATTAAGTAACTAATAGCTTGAGGGATCACTTCATAGGTGAAGGGATTTCTGTCATTGGGAGTCAGCTGTATTTGCATTATTCCTCAGTGGCTTACAAACTGTATATGTATTAGTATAATACAAGCTTTCTAGAGAGATTACTTTGCTGTGGGTTAATTTGGTAAGTAAATGTTCTTTGTGGTGTGGTGGTACGTAAGACACAGAACAGACATGCTAAATACTTGGAAGTCCTTGGGCAAAAGGAAGGAGCTCCTTTTCTGTTCTTTGTGGCTGGCACCTAAAAATGATCTGTGGGCCCCCACTGGAGCTAACTGATTGCACCTACCACCTGCATCTGTAAAAGGGAACCTGCTTAATTCCTCCTGCCAAAGAGGGGGTCTCTTTCCCTGAAAATGTGTTATTCTAGCACTGGCTCCAGCCAGTGGCTTGGAGCATGTGGAAGCCCTGGTCCATGTTTCCATCCAGAGAATGTTGGAGGAGCAAGTGATATAAATTCATACAGCTTCCAGGGGAGCAGAGAGAGCTTAGCTCCCTCCCTCACACATCAAAGGTAGGCTTCTAAAGCCAGGGGGGTGAATATTTCCCCTGCTGAGGAAGAGCTTGATCACACCAGGTGCCGAGGGCTCCTAGAGGGGATGATTACTTCCAGTTCTGATTATATTAAATTGCTATTTTTAATGAATCAGAAAAAACAGGAACTCGGGGCTAGATGGTACCTGAGGGTCATGGAGCACACCTGCCTCCTCTGGGATAATGTTTTTACAGGTGTTGCCCTAATTGAAGCATCTGTTTGCATCACAGATGTTTAGTTATTTGAGAAAGGATTGACAAACACCCACGACAGACATTTTAGGTCAGCTGCCTCTCAGCCCGCAGTGCAGAGGGCAGCATCGCAGGCAGGTAGTGGGGAGCCGCTTAGGGCAGCACTTCCCAGGCTGATGCTCCCTGGGAAGTGCCTTGTTAGTCCCAAGCTTTCCCAAGTGCTGTCTTCACCAGGCCTTTTTCCTCAGAATATTTCAGGGCTGTTTCACCTTTGGTGCTTAAGCAATAAAAATTACTTACTTGTCAAGAATCAACCTGAACGATCTGCAGAAATTTTTTAATATTCTGGAACACCCTCTGCCCATATCACTGGAAGCGGTGGGTCTTGGGATCCTGTCTGAACCAGCTCCGTCATGCCCAGACACCGCACATCATACTTGGTATAAGCACTTTGAAGACAAGCAAGAGTTAATTCTTTATAGCAGATTAGCTTGCCGTGTGATGGCAAACACGGACACCTAGTGGTACTCGAGTGCAGGGCATGTAGATGCTTTATCTGTGGAGAAGTAGATACAGCAGTGTTTGTTCACACGTTTTCCTTTAAAAGAAGGAGAGGTTTAATTATTTTCAAAGAAAGTATCTTCGATAGCATAACGTGGCAGAAAGAAAATTTACTTGGCAAGGAGCAGTGAAAGAATTAGAGGAAAATCATCACGTTTGGTAAGATTTGTCAGTGTACTTACCAAGAAGTAATCGGGTTCTTTTCTTGTGTCTTAAATATCTCGTACCATACCAGATCAGGTACCATACTGGATCAGAAAGATTTTCTACTCCTAAATTGGTCCATAGCAAAGAAACCTCATAAATATTACAGCAATATCTTTTTCTTACCATACCTGTGAATGTTTGTACTAGGGAGATTATGTCAGTGTGATGAATGATGGGTTTGCTGATAAACCGCATAGCTAGGTGCTAAACTGATCTCTTGTGCACTTCCATCAACCCACTGAGCTCGTTCTACCAGGATTAATGTGGGCACTCTGTCTGAATGGCCTCGAACAGCTGCCGTGGTTTGTTTTGTTTGGTTTTTTTTCTATTTATTTACAAATAATCTTTCAGAGAAATATTTCCTTCTTCTTCCCCAAATCTAGCATTTCGTCTACGGCAGAGACACAGGACAGGTGAGAACCAGTCCTTGTCCACTGACCCCTTTCTGTAATTGTAAATATCACCTCTGTGAATGGGATTTATTATATACCTGCATTAGACACACAAACCACTATGCCACTGAGTGGGGAGACAGGCTGTTCCCATGGGAGTGTGCGTTCAGGGCTGCTTGGGCTAAGATAAGGGATTTTGAGATGGTACTAGCCGAAGAGTGAAGTCTGTAGAGATGAGTGTGCTCTCCTCAAGGGCTCCCCCAATCAAGCTGATAAGCAGATCCCAGTTTTCATTGATTTTACAGAGATACTCAGACTCTTACAAGATTTCTCCCAATTCAGTTGGATTTAGAAGTTGTTCTTTTAAAAACATTTTATAATATGCTTGGGTTTAGCCCCATATCCTAAGAAATAGGGAGGTTTATGGTATCACACTGTTTTGAATCAGCTTGTTTACTGTTCTCAACTTAGTAACTTTTGAATCAGTGGACTAATTTCATTCAAATTTGACACTGGAATAAGGACCTCAAAGATTCCTGCATGCTTCAGGGAAGCAGGCAGCATGTAGTGGAAAAAAACCCAAAAGAGGGCCCCTAATGACAGGCAGACAGCAAGAAATCCACACTGCAGAGGAGCATTAAGAAAGATTCCTCACACCAGAAAAACTTAGATTTGTGCTCACACCCTTTTAGACACCAAGAATCAGCCCCTGAGATCCAAATCCATAAAAAACCAAGCTTCATTAGCTCTGCTGTTTGCGCAATCACTTCTTCTGTTTTATTCTGCTGTATACACAAGCACTTATATATCCGG
Source organism: Leptosomus discolor (assembly GCF_034619465.1). Classification (NCBI taxonomy): domain Eukaryota; kingdom Metazoa; phylum Chordata; class Aves; order Leptosomiformes; family Leptosomidae; genus Leptosomus; species Leptosomus discolor. The sequence goes on along the minus strand of NC_141395.1, from coordinate 11,606,166 downwards.
TCTCTGGTTATATAGAGACTATGATTAAACAGAGACCGGTATTGTTCATCGAGAGTTGCAGGGTGAGTGGCTGAAGGAAAGCAGCAGGTTGCCAGCACTCAGTACGGAAGTAAGATGATACATTTATTCTTAGATACAAATCATGGAAGTCAGCATATAATCAATCACTCTACGTTTATATATTTACACCTCTGTTTTCCATCAGAGAGTATGGGAGGAGCTTTCCTCATCTGCCCAGTCAGGATTCCCTAGTCTCCCAAGAGGTCCGTAGAGCAAGTTTGGGAAGATGAGGGCATGTTTCTTGTCTTGAAAGAAAAATGTAGCTGTTTCCTCACTGCACTGGTGGCATGTGGGAATGTGTCTAGCTCACGCTGTAGAGGGGTGAGCTGGAATTTGTCCTGCCATGAGGGCATAGCGCCAAGGCAGCCTGGGCTATTGCCAGTCTAGAAAGTCACCCCAGAAACTAAAGCAAGAAAAAAAGCAAGGTTTCCGATGGACACCCCCAGCTAGAAAATTCACCTGCAGCTAGCATTCAAAAGGTTACTGGATGGGTAGCTTTGATTTCTCCCTTCAGCCCAGCAAAATCAATAAGAAGTAAAGGAAACCAGGGCCATAACATGTTGAACTTTGACAAAAGAAATGATTAACTTGGCTTCTAAGGAATACAAATCCTGTCTTTGCCAGTGTAAATATGATGCAAAGATGATTGCCTTCATCCTGCCCGCTCTAACTTCTATTCCTCTTCTTTTTTTTTATTCTGTTGAACCTGGGCAGTTGTCTGGAGGGTGTGAACTAACCGTGGTGCTCCAGGACTTCACAGCGGGCCACAGCAGCGAGCTGAGCATTCAGGTGGGGCAGACAGTGGAACTGCTGGAGAGGCCAAGTGAAAGGCCAGGCTGGTGTTTGGTCCGGACCACAGAGCGGAGCCCACCTCAGGAGGGTCTGGTCCCCAGCAGCGCTCTCTGCATTTCCCATTCCCGCAGCAGTGTGGAGATGGATTGCTTCTTCCCTTCAGGAAAAGGTAGGCAACAGTCCGGCAGGTTTCATACTGTTTCGGATTTCCCCTTTTGTATCATGTAAGTGCAAAGCTGCTTGGGCTGCTCTTGCAGTCAGCGTGGGTAGAAGACTGTTTAGTCGTTAGTGAGTTTTGTTACCAGATCTCTGTGAATCGGCACAGCGCTAGCCTAACTCCATTTCCATGAATTAATGTTTGTACATGTGCGTCTTTTGCTGTGTGGCAATCATTGTCTTGAAATTCTGGGTAAAAATAAGACCTTTAAACAACAAAGGGACCGGTTTTAGTGCCCAAAAACCTAGAGGGAGGGAAAGTTATGTTGTATATAAACCCAGGATGCCCCAAATTGTGGATGTTATTTTACGAGTGCCACAGTGCACACAAGTGCATGGTCTTTTAGTATATCCCTGCTGCCTGTCTGTTACTGCAAACAAGCCACCAGTGAGTACTGGTACACTCCACAGACTCGTGAACTGGAGACATTGTGTGTAATGGCACAGCACAATGGGGAAAGAATCCTTTACAATTAACGTGCAACAAAACGCATCCCTGGTATTATCCCGAGAGCTTGGGCTTCACCCACAATGAATGGTGAAATATTGTTTGTCTCTGTGGTGTCTGTGGCCTATTTAGTTGATGTTCTGTTCTGAGCAATGTATGTCCCACACATAGCATCCTTGCAACCAGGCATAGGAGACATGCCAGACTGATAGACCAGAACCAGTTCAGTTCAGTGTGGCCAGAGCAGGTCTCCTTTCGGCTGCGCTCCCGCTTTTGGCCACGCACAACGCAAGTAAGGTCCAGGGAGGAACTGGAACTAAGCTCCTGTTGTCCCACTCCCAGCTTCAAGCCTGCAACCTGAACTGCCTTTTTAATTTTTTTTTTCTCCTCCACATTAAGGGAAACAGAATTTGATCCGTTCTTGTTTGAGAAAGTTAAGCTTGGTGGTTTTGTTTGTTTTGAGAAAAAGCACTGAATCCAGGCTGCAGTCCATCCTCACTGCCTGCCTGCATTCCCACTGTGGAGGCTGGGAGTGGGGCACACCCCCAGGACAGAGAAGCATGGTAGGGCCAGGGTCTGCAATTAGAGTTTCCCTTAAAGAGCCGTCTGATCCAAACCTGGGGGAGGAGAGCTCAGCTTTTCCTCTCAGGTTTGATCCCCGCAGCAGGTCTCGTTTGGTTAGGTGCTTCTCCCTGCCCTCTTTGCAAGAGGGAGGAAGTGAAGTCAGTGCTGGCTATCAGCTCTGCCTGCAGTGCAAACTCCAAACTCGTCACGCGTTTCTTAGACCCACGCCGACTCTCCTCCCTGCATCATGCCCGGGGGCCCTGCCCTGCTTCTGCTGCCACAGGAGCCTGTCCTGGTCCTTAGCTGTCCTCCGAGAAGCACTGCAGTTGCTTACATGCAAATTCAATCTGTGAATAAGCAGAAAGGTAAAGCTTAAAATCAGCCTGGTCTGTGTAAGAGCAGTCATTGCCTGGCATGACGCATAGGAAGCCAGAGACGTGTGGGCTGGGTGCATGGTCCAGCATTTAGGCTTGGGTCCTCTGCTGCAGGATGCTGCGAGACGCCACTCAAACCTCATTCGAGTGCCCTAGGTTGAAGAGTTTCTCCTCAAATGAAGCAAAACAAAAAAATTGCAGGAGTAGGCTGTGGAAAGGGAGGCAGAAAATCCCGAGGAGGATGGAGACAGGGCAGCGTAGGGGCTGAGGGCTAGGAGGGGACATGGGGACTCTGCTTTCAGCACAATTGTGTGAGCTTCAGGGCACAATTGCACCGCAGGTATGGAGCAACAGGAGCAGTGCCAGGCTGTGGCTGGTGGACCAGAGCTGACTGATGCCTGGAAGCCACCAAGCTGTGTCAGCGCAGTGCCAAATCTGCACCAACATGATTTGTCTGCCTGTGGGGCAGATTATTGCATATAACATGCTGTGACCCTTTCCACCTTGGAAATGACTCTTGTCCCATCACTGCCAAATAGGTGCAGAGTAAGTCTGGGGCCGGCTGGAGGCAGCCATGTATTCAATGGCCTCTATTTCCTGATACGTCTTTCCCTGTCAGCCAGGGAAGAAGCTCTCCTTCCTCAGCAAACCCTCCCCCTTTACAATGCCCATGACATGATGGCATGAGCTACCCCTGTAGCTCACTCAGGTCAGCTGCCCTGGCTGACTCAAACTGCTAATGGCCTGCCCAGCATGGCTGGGCTGGGATTCTGTCCCAGCCAGACCAGGACACTGTTTCAAGTATTTAAAAGTAGAAAGTTGCAGAAGAGCAGGTTAATAGCTGAATTTTGCTTGCAATTAGCAAGACACATAATCCTTTGCTTTTACAAGCACTGTGTTTTCAAGAACAGAAAGTATAGTATCTATACTCAAAACTTAACATTTCTGATAATAGAATTTGCCAACTATAATAGAAACATGCAGAGTTTTGACAGGTATTAAAATATAGTTACATCTGCTTAGTGAGAAAAGGCAAATTACTGTGTTTGGTCCTATGACACGTTATGATGGACTATAAATGTAAATCACGTGTCTCACAGAAGCTACCTACCATCCTTAAAATGAAAAAGTAAAGAAAGTAATATGTCAGCCAACGCCTGAACAGATGAAGGCTTGAAAGATCTGGTGGGATCACCAGAACATTTTGTAGAGTGTCAACACAAGTCCTCATCAAACAGAAGTAAGCCTTTTTAAACAGCCTCACTGAAAGCCACTGAAAATGCAAAACCAAACTTCACAACTGAACATGCACTCTGGCTCTTCCTCACTTTTTTACGCTTTTTCTTTGAAAACAGGTAATGAATTAACATAAAATATTGCAAAAGGAAAAACATGGTGCGAATATAAGAGAACAAACCTGAAAGAATTTTGGAATGAAATATCTTTAAAGATTTCTCTTGCTGTTGATCAGTAAAAGCTCAGAGGCTTTAAGGACTGGTCTCCCAGCCTTCCATTTGACTGCTGGCTGTCTTCCTTTGGAGGATACACATTTGACTTTTTCATAACTTGACTACAGCTCAGAGGCCAAGTATAGTCCTGCCTGTCCTTCCTTTCCGATAATCTGACAGTGTTTGCAATCAGCCTCTGCAAAAAGGCAAACAGGTTTCTGGGATTCACCTTTTGCAAGTGATTTACAGATGATTGAGTAAAAGCAACTCGTCTGCAGTCTCAAGAAATTGTGGGATGGGGTTTAAAAGAAAGACCTGTGACACTAGGAATGAAGCTCTGTTTGATTATCCCACATGGCTAATTAGAGGAAAGCTGTGACTTTTATTCCAGTCTCTTTTACCCTGTAATTGAGCTCTAAGGTATTAAGCTATACATTTCAAATTAAGAGAGAAATCCACACGGATAGAAGGCAACTTAATGACCTAGCCGATAGTCATTAAGCACACTGTGACAAGAATATTCCTGGTGTCAGCCTGTTAGCTTTGACTGAGTGATTCCAAATTTGAATTTGGCCCATGAAACATTTAGATGAAATGTTGATCTTATGACCCCTCACCCAGCATTTTTCTTGTAATATCAAAGTCACAGTATAATTCAAAGAGTAACAAAGGCTAGTTCTTGCAGTAATTTTAAGCAACCTCCATCACCGAAAGAAAAAAAAAGCATTAAAAAAAAATGAGGGTTTTATGGTACTTATTTTGGACTGATGATATGCGAAGGGATCCCATTCAGGGCCCCAAAACAGATCCTGCCCACAGGATGCTTGTGTCTGGTACATATCTCTGGAGGAGACGAGGAATATATTTTTTTAAGATGCTATGCAAACATCTTGCTGTGCAGGCAGACGGCCACTTAACAGCAGGGCTTTGGTGGCAGTGGTGGGTCCTTGCAACAGAGCAAACTGAGAAATAGTTGGGTCTCTTCCAACTGAAGGGGGAACAGAGGCCTCAAAAGGTGTATGTTAGCAGGGTGAGCATCTTGCCTGCACTTCCCAGCAGGGTCACATTGGCCTTGGTGCATCAGCAGAGAAAGCACCAGACTTTGAGCAGGAGGGACAGGAGTTTCGGTGCTGCTCAGGTGACAGCTTGTACATTTAGAGGGTTGCCTACCTGATCCTACACCCAGACAGGGCCTGTGGCTGGTAGGTGCAATGGCGGCTGGGCTGTGAAAGAAGGAAGCAGAATAAGGATTTAACAAGGCTGGTGAGAAGAAGAGTGGTATCAGTGAAAAAGAGGTCATGCTCAGACCTGCGTTTTTGCGACCATTCCTTGTGGGAAAGAGCAGACCATTTAATGGATTCTTGTGCAAAGCTGGGAAGGCTAATCCAGCTCTTGTTGGGTTTGGAAGTCTTTTTTTGTCCAGTTCCTGATCTCAGAAGAGTGATCGATGTAGGGAAAAGCATAATTGTTTCTTCCCACGTCTCTGTTTCCAAGAACATCTTGGATTTCAGTTGGGAAAAAGAGTCTAGGCTGCTTTTATTGTGTCCCTGTTCCTGTTGAGTATTAAATTGCGATCTGCATTGGCTCGTGCACTTTCTCTGTTGCAAAACATATTCGATGGTAATGATTCCTGATGTTCCCGGGGGAGCTGTGTGAGGACGATTCAGAAGTTTAGTGCACTGCATTAAACCTTCCCTTGTCCTTGTAAAGGCTGAGAAATTGTTTTTGTTTTTGAAAGTCTTAATTAAGAGCAGTCAATTAAAATGTTTGTAAGGCTCTGAACTAAAGGAAACATTTCATTAGGTAACACAGTTGATTTAACTGGCACATAAACAGGTCTTGGGGTTTCTAATAAGCAAACAATGTTCAGGCTCCCATTGTCAATATAAATACGCAGTATTTAAATAAGAAAACAAACCCTCACCTCTGTTCCTAATACCATTCCAACAAGGGTGTTCAGAGTCAAAATTTCATAGTATAGACTGTCTTTCAGGAGAGGTCATGTGGACCCCTCCTGCTGGCATTTAGTGCCTCATGGCATCCTTGTTACAAGTTCAGGACATGGCTTACGTAAAAAAATCACATCAGGCAAGTTTTTGCTGCATTTTTACTCCTTTTCAATTATGATACAGCAGCTGGAAACAAGTCGGCTAACCAGTGTGGTGTAACACAGCAGCTCTCTGTGGGCTGGCACCAAGGGCTGCTGGGGCCCGGCTCGGGATGACTGCTGTACCTCAGTACATAAGTGTGGCTCCATGCAGTCGTGAAAGGAATGGGAACAGAAAGATGAAAGAACTCAAAACCACTTTGCTATTTCAGTCAGGTTACCCTTTCCATCGTTTTTTCTCCACTGTGTCTCCCTCTTCTCTCTCATCCAACAGTGGCTGTTTGTCTTCACTTTCACAGCCCTTCACTGCTTCTCCCCACCATATCAGTCCTTTCTACCTCAGTAGGCAATGTCTGCCCTGCTGCTGGAGAGATGGTGATGCATCGGTCCCCCAGCTACTAATATCTTTTGATACCAGAACTCTGTGCTTTCTCCTACTTCATAGTCACCCTGTGGAAGAACTCAGGTACCCATAAAGTGTCTGTCCTTGGTGTCATCCATGCTTACACCTTCTCCTGGACTCTGTTATCTCTCCTAAATAATAAAAAATGAGCAAATATTTAGCAACAGTTGGCAATATGGGTGATGAGATCTGATTTTCATTGTTTCTAAGAGGATGAGCCATACCTGTGTAGGGGTATTCATATGACTATGGCTGTAGTTCTACCAGGGATTTTACCTGTTGGGTACATCAGTACATCAGGAAGACAAAACTATACTGACAAATCCTTGCATAGTCAAGCCCTCGAGGCAGCTTCAGTCCAAGCACTACCTGAGTAGGTAAGCTAGGGACAGCCTGGCTAAGCATGGCAAATACTTGTCCTCCACAGTAAGACGCAGCAGCTACAAGTCATGGACACAGATTGTATGTAGGCTGTTGGAGCCATGTTCTGATGGCTTGTGATCACCATTACGCATATTTCTCTGACATGGTATTTGTGTTTCATTATTTTTTCTTATTTTCAGTATGGCATCACTAGGTATTTAAAGCTAGATTCAGCCATGTGGACTTGTTTAGGACATATCAGGTACCAGTAAAGTCAATTATCTTATTGCTTCAGCTCTTTTGTTATCTAATCAAAGCAAAAGGCCTCCAGTGCTCTACCTGGAACTTTATTTTTGTGGAGAAGTACAATTTTGATGAATGTTTTGATAAAACAGGAAAGGCTATTTTGGGGGAAGTTGCTTTGCTTTTGTACAGTGGATTTTTATTATTTTAAACACAGGAGTCTTTGTTTAAAAGAGAGAAGGCCTGCAAATTTTCTTGTTTACTTTGCCTTTGCTTCCCCTTCTGACAAGGGGTAAAACTTTATCCACCTAGTCCACCGCCAGCTTAACCCCAAATTTCACTGTATGGTGTCCATGCTGGGTTTTTCACTGAAAAGGGGGGTGGGGGAAAGGAGGGAGTTTAAAATGCTGTGGCCAACGGAGTTTATCAAGAATGCCAAAGGGTTCAGCACCTGGTCTGGTAGGGAAACTAGGAGGAAACTCAGCAGTGGTACACATAGTGCTGTAATCCACACGTACTGTGGATCACAAATGGTCCGATCAGGATTAGACCATTGATGCTGTAAGGTCTGGACACATCACCATTTGTTGGGCCTGACTCCCCAGTGTGGGACCCATCTACTTGCTTTTTCTGCTGTTTCTTCCATCCTTGTTATAGATCACCCTTGGTGTGTGTTCCAGGAGCAACTTGGGGAGTACAGCAAATAGGGAGAGCGCAGGATAAAACTGGGCAGAATTCAGTAGCTGATATTGCATAAAGGTCAGGGCACCTGAGCTAAAGGTCCCTTCTGGCATTACAGTCTCTGACAGCTTCATTATTGCACAACTCATGCTCAGTTTTCTAATGCCTAGCTTACAGCACCTTTGGGACCTTTGCTTAATTTGGTGGGGATGCTTTCAGAGAATAGGGTTTCCTGGTAGCAGATATCATATTGATCACCTATATCTCATCATTAACATACTGGCACCATCATTGCAGGCTGTAACTGAGTATGGGATAGAATTGCTGCTTATCAAGATAATAAATCATGCTGATCTTAGTATCACATTAGTCAAGGCCAGCTAAAAAAAAAGAGGAAAATTGGCAGAGAAAACCTAATAGTGGTCAAATGGGAAAACATCAGCGAAAATGTAGTGCTGGATGTTTCCAAACTCTGTGTGAGTCTGTGAGAGGGCAGAAACACTCACATTTCAGAAGGGTTAAATGCTAGTCCCCACGGAAGGAAGCGACAACCACGGTGCATTGCTGCTACGCAGGCTCCTGTCAACACTGCACAGAGCAGTGCTCATGAGATGGCTATTTCCAAAATGAAAAATCTTCTCTCTCAAGATAAAGGGTCATTTGTTTCCTTTAGATACGCTCCTGGGTTTGTTGGAGAGGCGGTATTTGGAAGAGGATACAGTTACTTCTTGCAGCACTTCTGTTTTGTGGAGAGATGGTGGTTTGTCAGGTCCAGGGTTGGGTGGTGGAGCTCAGCATACAGCTGGCCAGGCAGACTGGGTCTCCATGTCAAGGACTGGAGCTGCAGAGAGTGAGGGGAAGGGGGAGAAAGATCATAGCTCTAAAGGGGCTTTCTCTTATGGCCTCTCTGGACCTCTTTCCTCTCTTCACTTGCATTATTTCTGTTTGTCTGAGGTGCTGAGAGCAACACGCAGGCCGACATGGCTAAGCGTTTTAAGATGAGACAGAGAAGGAGAATTGAGTCACTGAGGCATAGTCATACATTCTCTAACTCTTTTGATGTTTCTCTAAGACTCTCACGTCCCACTGAAGTTTGCTTGTGAAGTCATTGTTTGAAGACATTTTCATGCTTCCCCACAGGAAAAAAAAAAAAAAAAAAAGTAACGCAGAGTCCCTCTGCATTAGGCTCAGGACTGCATTTCCTCCCACAGCTTCTGTGCAAGCCCAGGGTCATAAATTCTCCATGCCCTCCTGGCTCTCCTGCCTGCCTTCCCAGCCGTCTTTCCTAGGACCAGCCCATGCTTCCCAGGGTGAGGTTAATCCAACCCAGATATTCAGGGTTCTGTGCAATGGGATGGGGTTGTGCTCCTAAGCGCAGGTGCTGAGAAGCCCCAGAGCACCCCTCTCCCTATCCTGCAGAGAAGCAAGGACCTCCTTCCTCCACTACAGCTTGCTCACAGACAAAGGGGAGATCCCAGCTGGTCCCTGCTGCCAGGACCTAGCTGCTTAGGTGATGGGTGGGTGGGTGGCCACAGCCCTCTCCTAGCCCCATAAGCCATCTGAGAGGGGACACTCTGAGAAGACTTCAGCTGTGCATACTTGGACAAACAAGACTGCACTGGTCCTGTTTTCCCAACTTGTCTTCAATGACATGCTGGAAAAGGAGTCTTTAATTTGTATTGCTCACATATTGATGTCCCAACTGTCGGGACATCACAAAGGCCAAAGACAGTTCTGCTTAGTAAATACTGTACTTTTAATTCATTAAGTGAGATAGTTTCCTGGAGTAATGTGCACTGTGCAGCATCCCATATGGCCTGGGGAAGACCAGAGGCATCTTCCGTACAAAGGACCCTAAGCCAGGGAAGGCCTGTCCTGCCTAGTCCCCAGCTCTCCTAGTGATTCCAGCACATGTCCTTTCACAACATGGCTGAGCTGAGCTTTCCCTGGTGTTAGCAGGGTCAGAGCAGAGAGTGTGGCCTTTGAAGGGACTTTACAAAAAGTGCTTATTGAGTCTGAGCAATGGTTGTTGTACTGGGAGAGGACTCAGGCTCCCGCTGTGGGACTGAGCTTCAAGAGACCAGGTCAGGTCAGGTATTACCCAAGGCTCTCGGCACAGTTAGCCAGGGGAAGCACCTACTGAAAACGGTTTGAATATGATGCCTGTTTATTTTTATTAACTGCACAGGAACCTTACAGATGCCTTCTGTTTCTTCTCCTCCTTGGAGCTGTGCTACTTCGGTGCATTGCAGACACCAGAGCAAGCAGGCGGAGTAGAGTTCGGTTTGTAGCCTGAGGTTTTATACTAGCTCTGACCTGAAGCCAGCAGCCATAACATCTCCACGCCTCTGCCCCACTAGTGAAACACAAGCAGCCTGGAGGAAGGGTATAAAAATAGCTCCTTGAGTAAAATCTATTTCCTCTGTATTTAGTCGTGTGTCTTCAAATTTATGTAGCGTGGTGGGAAGCGGGGAGTTGTTCTGTAGTGCTTGGCCCATCAAGCTAACAGGAAGGTCATCCTGAAAGAGCAACAGGAGCATGTGGATGGCTTGTGTCTTGTGTTTCCTTTGAGGCCAGACTAAATTTAGCAGAATCACAGATGGACATCAGACCATAATCCATCTGGGACTGTGGGGGGAAGAGTGGGATCTGGGTTGTTTGCCTAGGATTTTTGTTGTGTAACCAGCTTCAATGAGCCACCATTCATTATTATGTTCCTCATGGTTTTCTGCCTTGCCTAATAAGCTGTAACTTACTGCTTGATCCTTTTCCCTGAAACGTTTAAAGTTTAAGCATGAAGCAAAAATAAACTGCTGGTTCTGGGTTCATGCCTGATGTCCCTACTAATTTAACGTCAAACTGTGGATGTACTTTTTAATAGCATCATCACCAAGGTTGAACCTATAACTGGTACTTGCAAGAATCGAATACTAATGATCGATGATTTTGGCTTCCCCAAAGTGTTGCCTCCTCATTCTTTCCGCTTCCAGACAGTTAAAGGGACTAATCCGAAATGCGGTATTTGCATCCTGCAAGGCCTGTACACTGCTGGGCTGGTCCTTCCGTTGCTAATCTTAAACAAATATTTTATGAGTATGTTTTGAAGTGAACTAGCTCTGCTAAAAATCCCATTTCCCTGACCAGTCTGAGCTGGAGATAGGCAAACTGCAATGCAAAGCAGATGTGTATTAAATAATGTATTTCAAGTAATTGAAATTACGTTTCTGTATATCTGCTTCAGCCCACTGCACAGATTTGATATATTGATCCTGACACATGAAGCCTGATTTTCCTGTCATTTACGCAAGCATTTTGTCAGAGCAGTTATTCCTAGGTTACACATTTTGCAAAAGAGCCTGAACCAATGTCAACTTTTCTTAGTTCAGATTAATCCCAAATTCTAGAAAGCAGAGTTAATGCTATTGTCGCTATGATCATCTCTAAGTTTAGGGCAGGAGGTTATTTACATAAATGCTAGCATATTTTTTTCCATTCGTATTAACTGGTCTCATACAAGATATTATCTCCTCTTACAAATGTTGCCTTTGACATTTTGACTCCAGAACTGTGTTTTTCTTTTCTTTAAGGCAGAGTCCATTTTTGACTATTTTTTCCTAAAATCTGTTTAAGTAAGTCTCTCTCAGTTCAGAATAGCTAAAGAACAGTTCCCTTTTTTATTATAAGAGGTTAAACCATTCTTGTCTTTAGTTGTCCTGAGCATTTATTAAAAGGCACTATTTACATATGCATCATGCATTCTTCATAAATGCACTGCATAATTATTGATTCTGCAGAATCATAATGCTGTGAAATAAGTAATTTTTTTCTTTCGAGAGATTGCAAAATACAAATTAAATTTTACACAGTCTAAGAATAGAGAGATAATTGCTTGCATATTGCATTAAAGTTTGGGGTGGCCTCCAGTCTCTCTAAAGGTGTGCCTTCCAACAGAAACAATAGTAATACACCACCCAGCACTTCATGTAATAAAGCAGCTCTTGACTTCTTCTCTTAAGCCAGGCAATTTGCACCTCCTGTGTGTTGGTGATTCCTGTTTTCATGAAGCAGACCTAAGGTTCCATGTTGCTCACCAATAACATTAAACTGCCTGATGCCAAAATACAATTTTTTATTGCTCCTTGCTTTTGCAAGCCAAAGAGATTACAAGTTAAATAGTAGCCCCAGTGTTCATATTTCAAGGGCATTTTTATATTTTCTAGACGAGGGAGGAACACTGAAATCTTTCAACTCAAGATACACTTTAAAAAATTTTAGGTCTTCATACGTTTCAGTTTTACTCCTTCCAGACTGTACCCAGCTCTTTATTTTCTCTGCAGATTTCACATATCTTCAGAATTTTAAGTTAATAGCTGCATTTTGCCAAGGAATATATACCCAGTTTCCTTGGAAATCTATGGGGATTGAATTTAGGTATCAGTGAACAGATTCTAGCCTTAAGAGCCAAATGGCATTCTTCAGAAAAGCACTGAAGAATGTATTAACTCTGCAGGACTCTTACTCAGTGAAATAAGAACGTTTTTCCTTACACTGACTACAAAAGTCAAATTAAGTTTCATGCAGCGTGAAGGAACCAGGCTGCTCTTGCTGCAAAGGAAGGCCGTTCTAACCTGTGAAAAATCTTAGCGAAAAAAAAAGTTTTGTGCATGGATGGCAGGGGAAGGTAGTTCAGGCTTTACACCCCAGTAGTCTTCATGGCCATTGCACAGCTGTTTAGGCAAATCTGCTGTAGCTGTGCTGTGCATACACAGTGCTGCTCCACAGGAGAACTGCTTTATACATAGCCTTCACCTGGGAGCTATACACGTTCCACAATGTTCCATCTGCTACACCCTTTCCTTATTTCGGACACGTGTCTTTCTGCACATAAGGATGCAAAAATGCACATTCCACTCCCCATCAGCTTGCTGATTACCATCATAAAACTTGCTACGGGACATGCAGGCACCGCAGAGATGGGCCTGATCTCAGCAGCACTAGGGGCTGGTGCTTCTCTCTGATGAGCAAAAGACAGTCGGCCAGATGGAAGTACCCATTTTGTTTTGTACGGGGAGGCTGAACCTCACTGAGCATCAGATACGTGTCCTGTGCCTACCCAGGCAGCCAGGATCTGCCATAGTGAGTGGGATCACTGAGACCACGAGGCAGTACGACAGTACAGGTGATGCATCAGTCATATAGCTTGAGGCTTCTGCAGCAAAGTCTGAACAATAATGACAGGACCAAGGCAGATCAAGGAACCAATCTGGGCTAAAATGAACTTTTTTTCCACCCTAGGTTAATTTTAACCTCGATCCGTTTGCGGATCAGATTCACTGTGAGGCTGCACAAACATTTCTGTTGGCACAGGGGAAGTGGCAGGAAGGAGCAGGCACCTGGGAGAGACAGAAAAGGCAACAAAAGGTTTTGGCACAGCTGTTGCCTCTCGACAACTCAAAGTGCTCATGGAACTATCATGTAATGTGGAGCTGTTACATACTGAGAGATCGGCTGAACATAGGAATTAAAAAATACTCCATGACATCATGTACTTGTCCCTCTCACAGAAAGACAACAGGTTTTGCCAATGCCAATGTGTAGAAGTCCAGCTTCTGGCAATGTCTGAAGGTACCAAGCAGAAGGGTGATTTCTAGAGCACTTGGTGCTAGATCAGCAATCGCTCACTGACATTGCCAGGAGCAGCATTTCTGTACAGGACATCATCAGAAACCCTGCCTGCCAGAGAGCTAAAAATGCCATTGTTGCTAGTATGTGGACACTAAAGAATGAAAGCAGGCAGAGGTGCTCCACACTGATAACAGCAGAATGGTTGTTTTCTAGCCAGTCATTCCACCAGCTGATAAAAATAGCTTAAAAACTATTTTTTTTTAATTCTCCTCACAGCAGGCTTCCTGTTATGTGTGCCCTTGTTGTTTATACCTACCATAAGTTTCAATAACAGCTTTACAGGTTCTTTTATGCTTGTCTTATATCTGGTAAATCAGAAAGCTTTGCCATCCTAAACATTGGCTGGTAAGAACTCCTCTGCATTCTTTTTACCATAGAAAAAAAGGGAAGTGGAAAATACAGTTAATGCAATAATTTGGCCCAAATAAATAAAAGGTTTTACAATATTGACATTGAATTTTATTTTAATTTCAGTCCAATTCCTCCAGACTGGCCAAACAGAGAAAATTTACTCTCTAACTAGCAAATGGTGTGTGCCAGTTTTTTAATTTTTCTTTTAGCTTTCCTCGAACCATAATTGTGTTGGATACTGGGTGGGGGATAGGTGATGAACAGAACTTGCAATTTTCTGCAAAACATTGCAGGAAAATAGTCTGAATACTCTTCCACCAAAACAAAACAAAACAAAAAACCCCAAAACAGGTAACAACTTACTCAAAGGAAGGCGAAATGCCATTTAAAGAGAAATCAGCTGTGGTTTCTACCATCCAAATAGGACAATCTCAGGCAAGTTGAGACAGGCAGGTCAGAAATGCTTTTTTTACACTATTAGTCTGTAGTTGCTAAAACAGCAACTCACCTTTGTCATGCACAAGTGGGTGAGGCTCCTGTTTGTCTTGGAAAGCAGACCATGATGGGCTGAGGTAGGCTTATGATTTCCCCACTGAGGCCCAAAACAGGCTCCAAGACAGGAGCCAAAACATGTCCAAAAGGCAGCACTTTAATGCTTTGTATCTTCCATCATTGGGTATTGCAGTAACTCCCAAAGATATGTCTCTGCTTTAATGGAGGTAAGTGCTTCAGGAAATGAACACAAAACCTGCTTTAAATTTTTATTTCGCTCTTTTCTGCTGAAGGGTTGGGGTTTTTATTCTGACCAGTAGCTTGTTCAGGATGTGTCCATCATCCAGCATAGCTCTCCAGCAGCCAGTCAATACCATACTAATAGAACGTGGTACATGATTCCACTTACTGGATCTCTTACGTTAAACTAGTTTGTAAGGTGAGGCTCTTTGCTGCAGCCTCATCTGAGCGTAACTCATCTTTTGGTACTGCTGGGGGGTCAGACGCGTCATCTCTGCTCACACGAGACCTTGCTGAAGCAGTAGAGGCTGTCCAGGGGCAGCCGAACCTGCGCAGAGGACCTGGAGGAAGGTAGCGGGGCAGGACTGTACGCTAGCTTCTAACTGCTTAAGCAACTCGCTGTCAGCAAATGGTCACTGCTTAGGAAGAAGTGTTATATACAGTGGAACTGGTCCTGTGCCTGGGAAACCAGAGGAACTGGACAATGGAGGAACCTGTTCTGATATATCTCAGAGGCAAAGTTAGGCTGGAGGTTGAAGGGGCACATGTGCTCTGCAGGTCTGTTCTTCTCCTGAGAGTGGGTGAAATTCTCCTAGACTATATCCACGTGAATATTTTGGGGGCAACTCTAAGTTCCTTTGAAATAGACTGAATCACACGAAAGCAAGCGTATGTATCTTATCCTGCAGTCTGCTCTACAGCCGTCCACCTCGTGCTGTTTATTTGATGATCTTTTTAAGACACTTTTGGGGATAAGACTCCAAGCAACTTCTCTTTTTGTCGTAGGCTCTTCATAGGCTTCTTCATAGGATTCAGAGAAAGAAAAAAGATGGATTGTAAATCAGGAAAGAAAGTTAGGCTACTGTCAGAAAATTAGGCTAGGGGACTTCTGTTGTTTGGGAGAGGGGGGTTGTGCAGTGAGGTCCATCTCAGTATAGCAGACAGGTCTGGCTGTGGCCTTTAAGGCTTTACAGTAGGTAAATCCTGGTGGGCCAGGATGCTCTTTGGTCATGGCAACACTTCTAAGTTGCCATAAACCCATCCCGTGCTGACATCTACAGCAGAGGCATCAGGAATGATATATTCTAACATATGCTGAACATATGCCTACACTGCAGTTCAGTGTGGAGTTTGTGCTGGACTGTCTATATTTCTTCTTAATTTGTTTGTTTTAGCTAGTTGAGAATGTTCTTTTTTTACCTACCACTGTGCTGAACTGAGGAGCCAAAAACCTCTCCTTGGAGTTGTGCTCCCTTGCACCAGGAGGGAATATGACTCTATTTATTTATTTATTTTTAATTTATTTGATCTGTTTTAATACCCAATAAAGTTGTTGTTTTTTCCAACTGGCACGACAAGGCTCTGGCTATTTTTAAAGAATGTGGTTCATTTGATTTAATCTAATGAATGTTTAGTGCTGTTGAAAATAGCTGGAGCCAGAGCCAAGAATAATGTGCTGCAATGTGCTGGTTGAGCAAGGTCTGCTTCGCACTGCCAATCTGCTTTCCCTCCAATTGTTCAGATTTACCTGGTTTTGTGAGAGGCATTTGCAGTCAAGACATATTGATCGAAGTGCTTTTTAGTACCAGATCTAAAGGCCGATAATGTCAGAGCCGTATTTTGCCACACTCCTTTCAAGACACATCAAACAATAACAGCTCTTCTTGTTGTTCAGTGTAGGCTGTCTAATCTCTGTTTCAGAGCACTTTAAAGAGAATGTGAATGCTAATATCCTTTTATTACACACAGGAAAATTGAGGCATGAAATGGTCTTGTTTTCCCCTAAAGTCACCCAGAAAGCAAGTGGGAGAATTAGTGATGGAACTAGTCAGTTAGCACCTTCTGGGCTCCTTAAGCTGCTGTGTAACTCTTGATTTTTCCACGAACTGAAACTCGACCATAACCAGAAAACAAGTTCTGCTAAGTCCTTGCTCCTGATGTTTCTCACTGACTGGTTCTCGGTATCTTCGTGTTTACCGTCCTGCCTGCACCATCTGAATCGCTCTGCAGAGGTACCTAACTCTCCCTTTTAACAAAGCTTAGATTTCATCCATGTCCTTGTACTATCTGAATTTGTCTCTGCAAGTCATATCACATATTTCAATTATGTATTTAAAACTATATGAATCTCTCTTCCTTTTGCCATCCATGACTTATTTCTGTTAGATAGCTGTTTCCCTATTCCTTCAAAAGAAATGAGTAGCTAATACTTAAGCTTCATTGGATTAAAAAAATAAATCAGCCATAATACATCTTACTCCGTGATAGTAGTGCCTGTAGGGGTGGATTTTCTGCAGAGATCACTTTACACCCTAAAGCACAATGTAGGATTGACTTGGATAAGTAACGAACAGATGCTCCTGACGGCTATTACGTTATTCATCTCTCTCTGCATGCAAGGGGGGAAGGAAACAGCACCCGTTACTAAGGGAGAAATGTTGTCACTGCTGTTCTGCATTACAGACCTCCAGGGCAATCTGGGCCAGGCATTTCACTGCATTTCTGTTGACCCAAATGAAGCGATGCCAGTTTACAGCCACTAGTTATTTTGTCCTGTGTTTCCTTCAGATAGGTCCCTTGGTTTCACAGAATCATAGAATAGTTTGGGCTGGAAGGGACCTTTAAAGGCCATCTAGTCCAAACCCCTGCAGTAAGTGGGGACATCTTTAGCTGGATCAGGTTGTTCAGAGCCCCGTCCAACCTGACTTTGAATGTTTCCAGGGAGGGGGCTTCTACCACCTCTCTGGGCAGCCTGTTCAGTGCTTATAACCTAAGAAAACAAACCAGCTGCTGCAGGTATGAGGGAGAACTGGAGACAGTGTAAAAATGTGTATGTTCCATCTTTCACCCCAAATTTTGCACAAGAGGACTGGGTAAAAGTATTAGAACTTATTTCCCTTCTACAGCAAAAGTAATTTCTACAGATGCTCTCAGATTTCATATGAAAGCAACTCATACGCCTGCGGACTTTCCAAAGGTGTATTTAAGAGCAGTCAGAACTATTTTCCTCATCATCCTCACATTAGACAGAGATTACTTCCCTTCCATCATCTGCGTGGCACAGGGCAGCGCACTGGGCCCATTGTGCAGGCACACTGCTAATGGCCTCAGCTTCAGATGCAGCAAGGCAGGACCCTAAAATTTTCTCAGCCACTCCACTGCAAGTAACAGCGATTGTGTTCAGAGCGTGGTGCCAGGAGATGTTTCCTCAAAGAATTTCTGCGACTCAGGCATAGGTTAGAGCAAGGAGTTTTCTTTGCCAGGGGACATACAGGTTATTCAGGGACCACAGAGTCACACATAAATGCACCCTGTCCAATAATAACATGAAAAATATAATGTGAACATAGGAAGGGAGGTTAAGGACCCTTTCCCATCCCAGGCAAGCGCCTCCTCACCCCTCTCCTAGGGCAAGTGGGCTGTGCAGATTCGCCCCCTCGCTCCATGTGATCGCTGCAAGACTTCTGCTTCCCAGAGGCTGACCTCCTACTCGAAGCTAAGGGCTCAATGCAGTTGGCAGCGTAGTTCCCACTGGTGCTGATGGCCGAAGTCTTCCTCAGCCAGGGCTGAAGCTGAGCTAGACTGTGCCCACAGTGTGTCCTCTTCTGCTTTACAGGAGCTAACTGATATGGTGTGATTACGAAGAGTATGTCTTTCAGTCTTATTTTGTGAAATATTTATTGCATGTATAATTTATCAGTGAGTATGCATAGATATATGTATTTTTAAAGAGAAACTTTTCAGATATGACCTTCACAATATTGCTAGAACTGTAGATTGGGGGAAGGGGCAACCTGCTTCCCCCCACAATAACGACTTCAGTTCTGTTTTATTTAAGCAAACAGCATTTCAGAACTGAGATTGCACCTTCATTATGTTTTAAAGTTTGGCTGCAATTACGAGAGCCACAAACTTGCTTCAAAACCCTCCCTGGAGTTTCAGGCCGGCTGCCTTAGTGCTGTTCCACCCCCACGCACCACCCCACTGCCCTGCCTTTGCCACACCACGCACCACCGCCCCAGCCTTCACCGGGACCCCCTGCGCCCCCTCCCCGCCCCCAGAGGTCCCCACTGACCCGCACTCGCCGCCCAGATGGGGCCTCGCAGCGGGCAGCTCCTCCAGAGTCGCAGGAGTTTGGGGCTGAAATGCTTCTTATAGGACGCTTCCTAGTTTCTTAAATGAGGGGTCTTACAGATTTGTCTTACGGTGACTTTTAAAACCCACCAAGAACAGGGCTGGGTGCTGCGTAGGGACCGCTCCTGCCTCGCGGCCTGCGTCGCCCACCCAGGCAGACGCCACATGGACAGATCCCAGTGAGGAGCATGTTTGTCTTACCCCTTCTTTCTGTTCATACGAAGCAGGCTGAGTTTAGGTGGGAGGCAGCCAGCCCATAGGCAGAAGGTGGATGTTGTATGAGTGGATTAGGAAAGAGAGAGATGCGGCATGAAGGAGAAAGCAGAGAAGTGAAGAGCTGCCTTCTCAAAAGAGCCCTGGTACAAGTTTCCTGAATCACTCAGAGGCCCTAAGCTGGTGCCTTCTCACTGCCCAGCACTTCAGGCAGCCAAAACAGTCACCTGAAGAGCTGCTGCCTGGGATGCTATGGCAGGGACAAATGGTCTATTGGGAAAGGGAGTGGTACAGAAGGCTGGGGTGCCCTAGCTGGTTCCCAGTCCACCTCTTCCTTCTCCAGCTGCAGCTGCGGTTTCTGCTTCCAGCAAGACATATTATCTCCCTGCGACAGCCACGAGAGCCCTGAGTGTTCCCCTGACACATTCCCTTGCATCTCCCCGATAGGCAAAGACCCAGATCAAAGAAAGACACAACACACAGCAAAGTGGAAACAGAGTTAAGGTTCCCTTCACTCCTATGTATTGAAAAGCACCGTGGTGCTCGAGGGCATTGGCAGGAAAATTTTGCACACTCCAGGCTTGTTATGAGGTTGCCAGCCCTCCCAGTGAGGCTGCAGTCAAGGAACAGTTCCTGCAGCATAGCTAGAAGTGAAGGAGGAAGGTTTCCTATTTGCCGTTGTGGTGCAGGGAGTCCCTCAGGAAGGGTCTTTGGCGCTCTCCTGGCACCAGGGACTGCGATCCTTCTGCCAGGATGGCTCTAGGGTCTGCAGGATCCCACCTGGCAGCTACATGAAATCACCCAGCACAGGCTTCCCCCTGGCCGACAGCACCCACTGTGTAGGTGCAACCCAAGGTGGGTTTGTGAGCGCTGTGCTGAAGCTGCAGCCCTCACCTCCTGTCCAGAAATCACCCTTGGCCCCACAGGAGTGTCGCTCACTCCGAATCCATTACGCAGCAAACCAAAAGCCTTGGGCCAGATCACCCGCCTGTGGCGGGTACAGCCATGCCTGCTCAGGTTGAAGTGCTGGCACACGGAGGCGCAAGGCACAGCACATCTCTCTGCTGTTCCCTCTCAGTACGTATTTATGCCCGGGAGAAGCAGCTTGTTGGGTTTGTTCAGCTTTTGATTCTCGGTAGTGCAAAACGATGATGCTGCTGCTCTGGAATCCTGCCCGACCTCTCCTACCAGCTACCTCCAGCAAGGTTCAGGACGTTTTTTGGCACCTCCAGTTTTCCATGCTTTAGGTGGGAAATCATAACACAACAGGCTGGCACCTTCCAAAGCAAGCTGTGCTTCTGGATCTCAGGCATCTTGGTCCCTGTGCCAGAGGGGCAAGCATTTACCCTACGGTGCTTTAGGCAGGTCCCCTACTGCCGAAAGCAGCCAGGCAGAGCAGCTGGGATCACAACGGGCTGGTTAGTATTTTCAACCGAGTTGTACAAAGTTTTAGCTGTCGGATGCTTAAGCTAAGGAATGACACTGAGAAAAAAAAAAAAAAAGTTGCGAACTTTAAAAAAAACCCTCAACAAGCCAAAAATACAAGTTTTGCCTTTTAAAGACTTTGGAGGAACTCCTCCGCAACATATCAGAGCTTTAGCAAACTTCCTCCCAGGCGGTTTTTATTTCTCGCTACCGACTCCGGACGCCGCCCGCACGGCCGCGGCCGCCCGCCTGAGCGCGGCTCCAGCAATCCCACCCCCCCCCCCCCCCCGCCGAAAAGTCGTTTTCCTTCCAGACAGAGGCGGGAGCCCCGTCTCGCCGCAGGCCCCCTCCCTCTCTCCCCCGCCGTCCGGCCGCGGGCGCTGCGCGGCCGCGCAGGCCGCTCCGCCCGCTCCGCCCGCCGCCGCCCCGTTGCAGAGGGCGGCGCTGGGCCGCGGCCGCGCTCCGCCCCGCTCCGCCCCCGGAGGTGCGCGCCGGGCACGGCGGGGACAGCGGCTGGTGGGCGCCGCCAGCGCTTATCGCGGCTGGTTTTAAATATTTTGTTGGCTTTAGGGCGCTTTTTTTTTCTTTCTTTTTTTTTTTTGGTGATTTGTTGTTTTTCCCGAGCGGGCCCGTGGCTCCTTGCCATGAGCAGCCCGAAGGCAGCATGAAAGCGGGCAGGCGCGGCTATCCCGCCCGCTCCGGTGTAGGATGGCTCTTGGCGAAGTGCTGCTGCTGCTGCTCCTGCAAAGGTCCGTGGGGTCCGGGGGGCCGGGGTGAGGGCAGGCGTCGGGGGGCCGGGAGCTCAGCGGTGCCGCCGGCAGGGCGGCATCCCCCCGCCGCCTGCCCGCTCCGCCGCGGGGACGGGCGGAGGGAAGGGGCAGGTGACAGCGGGGAGCCCCCCTGGCTCGGCGCCCCGCAGCGCGGGTGCGGCCGAGACCCCCCGCCGCGGCCGGAGCCCCCTCGGCAGGGAGCCGCAGCGGGTGAACCGGCCACGGGTATCGGGAGGGAGAGGGCTAAAGTTGACAGGGTACATTTTATCGTTGCTGGTAGGAAACACCCCGGGACTGTCAGGTCAATAGGGCGGGGAGAAGTATTTGCTTAAATGAGGTGGGTTCCCCCCCCCCCCCCCCCCCCCCTTTTCTAGTCTTTCTTGGGCTTGGAGAGGAGCAGAAGGCTTTGAGAACATCTGTTTCTCACAGTTCACAAATCTCTGAATGGTGATGTGGGAAGGTCTGGGGAAGCTGGCTAAGCTGAAATACTAAGAGAGATGTGGGAAAGCCAGGGCAGCTAGAGCGCCTTGTAAAAATAAAATAAAAATCTGGCTTTTACAAGGAACAGTGCAGCTCAGATGCATTGACTGAAGGTTTCCCAGCCTGCAGTCTTTATGCTGGGATATGGCTTTTGAACTTGTTCTGTGTAATGTGAGTTTTTTGAAGATGTGTGCATTACATTTCAGTGTTCCCTGTTCTCTGAACAGCTAAGTGAAAAAGTCCTAGACAAAACTTGCCGTTTGTTTGTTTGTTTTGGGTCCTTTTTTAAAAACTGAAGCTTTTAAATGCAGGGGGTTTTGGTAATTGTGGAACCCATTTGTACGTTCCCAGGTAAAGATGACTTTGAGGACGGGTGGGCTTCCTAATTTCTTGAGGTACGCTTTTTCAATGCAGGAGCCCTGTTTCCCCGGTGGTTGAACTAGTCACGCTTATGTGGTGACAGCAGCAGACTAGTTGGTGATGGAGCTTGCCATGATTTCATAAGACGTTGATCTTTTTCAGCCAGGGAGAACACACTACTTCATGCCAAAGAAGTGACTCTTGAGGTCAATGCACAAAACCCCGTTGTTTTGCAGCCTTTAAGAAGGAACATGTAACCTGGTTGTAGGGGTAGGGCTGCTAACAGGAAGGTTTTGTTACTAAATTACAGTGAAAGCCAAGTCTCTCGGCTTTAATATGTTGGCCCATGCAAGCTGGATCGATAGTCAAGCTCTCTGACATGGCTCTGGTCTTTAAAATGTTGATTCTAACAGATTAAAATCTCCCCGCTGCCTGTCCTGCCTGCAGCCGTCTCTGGAAGGGGGAAGGGGAAACAGCTGGCTCTTCTCTCCCGTTTTGAAATGCTAACTGTGTTTGCAGTTCTAGTTTACCGGGTTAGTAAGACAAGGTGTTTGGGGATAGCAATTGCTTTACTTCTTTCTTGTCCTTGGTAGTAAACTTTGGACAAAAAGTTGAAGGCTATCAGTTATGCTGTTAAAGGAGGTAGTCAGAAATAGTCCCTGAACATAAGCAAGTACCAAACCTGACATTTGATGAGGGATTTGGGTGCCCCGGACTATGGCATCAGTGTGGTGTTGTTGGCAGCTTCTGCCATTAAGCTTGGAGATGCTTTAATGTGGCAACCAGACCTTTGAAGCTCTAAAATTCATGTAGTCTGCATTATGATCATCTTTGCTTCTGGGGGGACACTGTTCATCCAGGGCTTGTCACTGACCTCAGAGCTGCAGTGCAAGTAGGTGACTGCAATTTGTATTTAAAAGACGCATGTAAAGCACCTTGGAGCTGTTCTCATTGCTGTCCCATAAATGACCTTCCCTTTGCCTTTGGAAATGCAGCTCTGCTTTTTCCTGGTGACAGATGCCTGATGTATCTTGATCTGTTGCAACAACTAAGCAGGTTTTGTTGTGCCAGTAAGAACCATCCGATGAGAGAAATTGAGAAGATGAGCGTGCAGTCTGTGCTCACACAGAGGTTGTATCAATACAAGCTCTGTCAGTGCATTTTGTGCAGTGGAGCTTGAAAATAATATGGATGCTTGATCTCCTAAATAGTAACAATAACGCAGAGCTGAAAAAACCCAAATCCTAGGTCCCCAGTGTGTCATGAAATACATATATTTTGTGTAATGGGGCATTTCTCTGAAGGATTTTGATGGATAACTCAAACTACTCTTGTGCATCAATCTTATCCTGTCTGTTGCAGCAGGAGAGACCTCGATACTGATTTTTCGCTTGTTTCTCGTGGTGAGTTTCTGATCTTGTCAGCTTTGCCCATGTACAAAGCTGTTGGGATCCATCCAGAGAAAGCAACTGACGCTTGGTACCATTTGCAGTTTTGCTCTGACCCCAATAATCCCCTGTGTGAACTAAATAAGGACTACTTGTCTGTTCTGAAGTGTGGAGAGATATGAATCCTAATATAGGAGTGCCTCAGAGCAAGAGTCTGTCACTTGCTTTCAGCCATAAAAAGGGGTGGTTTAGAGCAGTAGACTTGCACAGCCTTTAGACCAATGGCTTTAATCAGCCAAGAGTGGGCAGGCAAGGCTTTTTGCAGTATCTCCTAAATGCACAAATGCAAAGTGACCTAGTGAACTGGGATGCTTCCTAGTGCTGCAAAACTGGCCCTGAAAGCAAACTGATAAGAGAGTTCAAATTCTGATGGTCTTCTGATAACTAGAAAGTCAGGTTTGCAATTGAATACACCTTATTTTCTTTCAACATGGAACCAATCTCCTCAGTTATCTATGTGGCTCAGATTAGAGGCCCCTTTAAAAGCTGTAGTGATGGGGGAAAGCAAAGAAATAGGAGGAATTCCTGCTTTGTGGAATGTCTTTGCTAAAGCAAATGGTCAGCTGCATGCCTTGAATGTGACAAGGTCAAAACTTTGTTGCCTTTAAACACGGAGCAAAGTCCAGCAGGGGAGTGCCATTACTCCGCCACTACCTTCAGCGCAGAGCTCTGAAGCTCAGCAGTGGAGCTTGGGTCAGGTGGAGACTGAACTCCAGGCTCTGATGCATGGGTGGCTGTAAAGACTAGTCCGTGACTCAGTTTAACCTAGAAGTTAAATTCTGTGTGCTGTATTGCACCCAGGGCCTTAGTTAGAGGACATTTCTTTGCAGTAGTTCAGCTCCTTCTGTTCTAGCCCTACCTGGAGCACATCAGGGTCTCATTGCCCTAAGGGGCACCAGGGGGGTGGAAAGCACTAACAAGGCGTAGGAAATGCTTTTCTTTGAGGCCAAGGAGAGAAATGTTCCCATCTACTGGAGTTGAGAAGCTAACTGTAAGTGCATCAGGTAAAGCCCAAAGAAAAGGGTCTGTGGTTAAAAGTCATCCATTGTCAGCATAACTTTACAGGGCAAGACCTTTCACCCCGTTCTAGGTAATATTATGTGGCTGCAGAGTGGCTTCAGGTGAGACTGTGAAACACTTTTTACTTGAGGGTAGCCAGAAACAGGGAAGATGGATTTAAATGGACACATCGTATCAGCTTCAGTAAAGAACATGTCCCTTTACCTCCTTGAACAGTTGCTCTTCTAAGCAGGCTGCCGGTCATATCCAAACTTTCCACTGCAGGACAAAAGAAACTTAATCTGAATGTCAAACCTTTAATCTCAGTGTTTTAAAAATGAAAGATCGAGTGGGTTTGTGTCTGTGCTAAGTTCCTGGTAAAGCTCTTACTTAAATTTCATGTCCCTTCAGCTTCTCCTCTCTCCTGTGTCCTACAGTTTTGCTTTTCCTTCTGCCTTTTTTTTTTTTTGTTTGCTTGTTTGTTTTACTGTCCTCTTTTTCTTTCTTTCTTTCTTTCCTTTTCCTTTTCTTGCTTTTCTTCCCCGAGTCTTTGATTTGTTACTGGCTCAGTCTGGTGAACCTCTCTGCTGTAAGGTTAACAAAGTAAGCATCTCTTGACAGAGTGATGGTAACTAATCCGCAGTGAAGGGAGTTCAGCCAGCCACCTTGTACATCTTTGCTAGCTGGTCAGAAACAGAGCCTTAACTGGAAGTTGGGCAAACCGGCATCATTACAAGGGCTGTCAACAGCCTGTTAATAAACCTTATTTCTTCATTAGGTAACAAGTGAGATCTGATGGTGCTTTTTATAGAAGGTGCTGACACTGTGTTACAGTGAGCTGCAGATCTTTGCTAAGGAAACTGGTACCTTTGTGCTGAGTGGTAGCAAGAGAGTGATCTGCAGTAATATATTCAAGCCCATAACATTTCCTAATTTGAACATATTTTATTTAGTGTTTCAGGCTGAGCCATGGTTACACTGTGTAAAGCGTAATGGAATGCATGGCCAAAACAGTTCCGTCAAAATTGAGGCAGAGGAGAAAACAATAGTAAAATTAAGGGTGTCAACCAAAGCTGCCTTGGTTTCCTGGTCCTTCCTGAATAAGAAATATGAGGAAACGGTTACCTTCACCAAATATACTCCTTGGGTGAAGTCCATCTGTTGCTCACTAGTTGCATCTCAGTAAAATCAAGAGGATCAAGTGTACTGGTTGTCTGCGGGCAGTCTCTCTCTCATGCCGGAGTTGTGCTCAGCTTTCTCCTGGCATGTTGACAAGCCAATGGCTGTGGTGAGGTTTCAGAGAGTTGTTATTTTCTTCCAGTTCTATTAAGAGAAAACTGGTAAGCCCATGACAAGAACATCGCTTCCAAGTCCTGTGCTTTCCTACCTCTGCAGGCTGAGTCAGGAGTCAGAGTAGGTCATAGCAGATATTTATTGGAAGGGACAAAAGAGTTGGTGAAAACACCGCTCAGCTGAGCAAGCAGGATTAACATGACAAGGTGAATACCGTTAGCAAAAAAATCACTCTTTTTGTTAGTGTGGAAATGTGCTTTACCACACCTGCTTTGCACCCTCCTGACAGATAGTCCTGAGTTAAGTGTGTCCCAAAAGTGTGTCTGACAGTTCCCATGCCAGTCTTTTGAGGTAAATAAAGACTCACTGGTCTGAACCTGTTAGTATTTGTGTGCATGGGCATGTCCTCCCTTGAACATGGCAATGAGACGTAGGAGGATTTCAGCAGGACAAGTCCTGAGGCTGATGAGCAACCGCTGAACGTGGACAGTTGAAGGAGAAGGGTGACCACAGCTGTGTTGGCAGGCTGGGGGAACAGTGAGCTCTTCTTAGGTTTATTGAGTTTTAAGTGTTGCTAAATCTTACCTGTTCACAGGAGGGTTTTTTGAGGGTAGAATCCTTGTT
The DNA here is from genome assembly GCF_034619465.1 of Leptosomus discolor. Taxonomy (NCBI): domain Eukaryota; kingdom Metazoa; phylum Chordata; class Aves; order Leptosomiformes; family Leptosomidae; genus Leptosomus; species Leptosomus discolor. Next base: position 11,579,953 of record NC_141395.1, on the reverse strand, counting down.
CATGGATACAGCGCGTCTGTGTTACTGTAAAATGAGACGTGTCCAAGAGCACAGGAGGTCAAAGTGCTGGTTGCCTCCTGTGACTGCTCACCGCTCTCATCTTCCAATAGCTACTTTCTGTAAATCTGATGTTTATTGTATCAGTGCCAGTGTTTGGGATGCCTTAACAACTTTCTGTCAGTTCCCAAGACCCAAGTAGTACCAGTGTTACTTTTTTATTTTTTTAAAGTTACAGACACTGCTGGACAACTCTAACTCTCTAGATGCAAGCTAGCCTCTCATACTCCAGCTTCCTTTTGCGATTGATCTTGGAGCCTTATCCTTTGAGGTGTGGTTATACACAGGATGTGGCTGAAGTTGTGCAGAAAATAAACTTTCAGATCTCAATTCATGTGTATAAAATAGATAGCAAGAGCTTCTATAAAGATCAGCTTTCAGTTACTAGTCTGGGGGTGAATGCGTTTTGGGGATCCTTATTATTCGGATTGCTGCATTGTTTTCAACTTTCATAAATTCATCCAGTTTTGAAGAAACATGGGATTTGCTTTTATGCAGGCAAAGCTCCCGAACTTCCCCTTCAGTCCAAGAAGGATGTAAGAATTTACAAGGCTTTATTCATCTTGTCAAAAGCCTAAAGAAGGGAGGCTTTATTCTAAGAGAAAGAGAACAGATAGTTGTGAAAAATATATCTTGGGTAACTCCCTGTCGGCTGCAAAGAACATGGGATAACTAAACATGCTGTTTTCCTGTAAAATAAGTGCCAGGTAGATGTATTGTTTAGGAATTCAATGCACAGATGCTGAAACAAAATCTATCTGTTTTGAAGTGAAACAAAAAGGGCAGTTATTTCACATTACCCCAGAAGGGTTTTGCTTCATTTTTTTTTTCCCAAACCGTTATGTCTCATCATACACCTTGTGTATGTATTAGGAAAACTAGTCTATCATTTTAAAGTCAAAAAACCCCAAACCTCAAAATGTTTCAGTCTAAAAGTAGCATCAAGATACTTCTCAAACACCAGAACGCTGTTACATTTCAGTGTAATTCTTGTCTGTTAACAGGCTTTATGAAAACATTTTCATCTTGGGCAAAATTTCATTTCGAAAGGTAGGAATTGCTTGGGCAGTTAGTGATTACAGCAGGGATCTACAGATGTGGTTTTCAATTCAGTAAAGAGATCCAGTTCTCTTGCCAGTTTAGCCACTGCGTATCAGTTGCTATTGCAGAACAGTTCAATTGCTAATATTGCATCATGCAATTCAATGTCATGTAAAGATACTTTTTTAAAGAACTGTAGAGGCACATCTGGCTGTTTTGTTAAAAAAGATCTGTAGATCATAAATAGGACCTCAGCACGTGTAAAGAATTACTAGAAAATACCTAATGAGAAATCCTCAAAAATGTTTCCCTTGGCTAATGTTCTCTGCCATTAGAAAACCACAAGCCAAAAATTAACCTGTTTCCTTTCACTTCATAATGTTTGATGTGGCTGATTATGCTGAAACACAAACCATTCCTTGGATTAAAGGTAGCTAGTGCATCCCATTGGGTCTCCTGTGGAGCTTGACAGCGGCCTCTGTCCTGGACCAGCCCCGCAATCCTTTCCCCAGCAGGCTGAGAACATGGAAATCACATGTTACCTGGTCTTATCTCAGGTAATTAGGAAAACTATGAAAATTTCACCAGTGAAGCCCTAATGAGGTGAGAAATAGAACCTGCAAACTGAATTACATCAGTTAGTAATAGAAGAGCCATGAGGGTTTCTTCTCTTTGATAGGAGAGCGCCATTACATACGCTTCAGTTTACGTACTTGTTGTTTACTTTTCTCTAATGTGGCATGCATCACATCACGTTGCGGAAAGCTCACTATAGTTCGGGCTGGTTTCTTACTCCCTCACCTCCCAGCACTTCCCAATGCTTTTGGATGCTCTTCCACTATACAGGAACTGTAGTTGCTCAGTACTTTTGGAAAATGGAGAAATTGCATCTCCTGTTTTGTGCGTTGCCACACGAGGGGTTAGTAATTGCTGTTCTGTTGCCCTTATTGCACCCCAGTGCACTTGGTTGTTCCATGTGTTACAGCCATTGTTAGTTCTGGTACAGCTCAACAACTTCAAAATCTTGGATCCCTGCAAAATGATCTTCCAAGCTGTGCAAGGCTGTAAAGTTGCATAAAGGGGTGAAGCCAGGGAGCCAGACCTGCTGGGAACCCATTAGCAAATGTGATCCTGGGAACAAGTAGGTGGTTTCTGATGGAGATTGTTATCTTTTGTATTGGAAGGTTGTAAATTAAACATGGAAAATTTAATGTTGCTGTGTACAGGAAAACACAAGTACAGTCGACGTGTCAGTTTTGAGCAAAGATCCCTTGTTCACTAGCGCAGGACAGCACTGAATTAAACATTTAGGAAAGAGATGGACTCGTACTTGTGATAGGAAGGGACTAGATTTAGCGACCCTGGAAGCGTCTGCACTCTGATGTTTTCCGGGCATTTTTCCATGTTCGTATTTCACATGGAGCAAACAGCTCTGAGCACACAAGGAGAGCTGGGAGTGGCACATCCCCAGCTATGGCTAAATCCACTGAGGACACTTTTTCATGTACTTTAGGCTTGCTGACATTACAGGTACAGAGTATAGCAGCCGAGGATGTGCCTGAGGAAATGTCTTACTCTCCCAGAGTAGAAACGTCCTACCTCCTTCACCCTCCCCAACCCCACATGCCCACCTAGACCACCCTCCCCACTAGCAGCTGAGGAAGGGCAGCAGCAGGGAGCCACATCCTCAGCTGTCAGCTGTGCTCTTTTTTTTTTTTTTTTTTCCCCTCCTCCCTTTGTAATGCACATGCAGCTTTAGTGAGCAGAGGTTTCTTACATCCCCAAGACATGCAGTACAGTCTTAACCTATTTGAAAACTCACTTCAGTGAGCACTCTGAAACTTTCCTGAGGTCATGTAGGAAATTGGTGACAAAATGAGATCAAATAGTCAGTGGTTATAGCTTCCAGGTTAATATCTACCAGTTGATTTCAGCCTTTTTGTAGGCCTGCATGTCCTAGGAAGCACGTCACACACGTACCCGAGATCATCTTGTTCAGCAGCACCAGCTAACTGTGGCCAAAACAACCCCCGCTGCGCAGCGGGGAGCAGCAGGGTTGCATTAGGGGCGAAGGCAACATCTAGGTGATTGTGAGGCAGAGAGCGCGAACCAGCACGTGTGTTCCTTCTCATCGGCTGGGGTTTGCTGTGGTCCCGAATCAGATTTGGCCATGGAGAGTACCCCTGATGAGCAAGGCCCCAGCCGTCTGCTGCCACAGAAGCGTGCACCAAGGCAAGCTACGAAAAGTGTTGCGCAACCCAATATAATTTAATCACATGCTGAATAAATACACTTTTGAGAACTCTTTTGAAGAGATGTTGCCTAATTAATCCTGCAGGGGGTATAATATGTATATTTTTGAAATCCAGTTTTAGCATCATGCAATTAGCTTTTATGGCCTAAGGATTCTGATTTAAAACATTCTTTAGTTACTAATGGTAATCTGTTTTAATTAGAAATGCAAATGCATTTTAGATCCAAATGTGTTTGAATGGTACAATGTAAGAAGATGATTCACAGCTAATACCATTGAAGTGCCTCAAGTCTGGTGTTCTTTGTACCTTCTGTAGTTTGAATCCTGAGGTTCAACAAGATACTCAAACGTTGCTCTCAGCTGAAACATGTGGAGGCTGAATAGACTTCTTTGGGAGATGGAATAAGTATTAATCAACAGGGATCCTTTCTAGGGCAGCAGAAGGAAAATCATAGCTTTGGGCAAGAAGGAAGCAAATGCTTTGAATATTACAGGAGTAACTTCAGCTCCACAATAGCAGAGCATGGCTCTTGCCAGGGTGCAGATGCTGAGCAGACAGCAGCATCTGAGTTGACTTTGTCTTAGTATCAGAGAAATTACTCAGACTTGAACATCCCGGGCTGCTCAGGGAGGGCTGTAGCTGCTCAGAGCTGTGCTGCCATAAAATCTGGCAGCATGTCTAAGAAGAGCCTGAAGCAAGGCAAGCTCCAGACAAACATCTAAGGGCTAATGCTTGCTGGATATTCGCTGTAGTCACTTGCCCTGGATATACTAAACTATCAGGCAGGTGGATGTCTGTGATCAGACTGTACATTGCAGTAAGAGCTCACCCATATTTGACAAAGTCTCTCCAGAATCAAAGAGCATCTGCTGCTAGACCAGTCCAGCCCTTGCTGTTGCATTCAGATAAGTGTTTCTTTTTCCTAACTACTTTGAAAAGTGGGGCCAAAAGAAAGCAACTACTCGGCAATAGTGAAGATGGCTTTTGTAATCATAATTGCTTAGTAGAGCATTTAGTAGAGCTATTTGTGATTAGATGCAGTGATGCAGCTGGGAATGAAGCAGTGCAGTTTATGCAGTGCACCTCTCCACATCTCTGCTAAGCTGGGTGTAGAATTTTTTCTGTGAGGAGTCACCATCCCTGGAGGTGTTTAAGAGCTGGATAGATGTTGTACTTAGGGACATGGTTTAGTGGTGTTGATAGAGCTTAGACAAAGGTTGGACCTGATGATCTTGAAGGTCTTTTCCAACTGAAACTGTTCTATGATTCTGTGCTGGTAAGGGGCAATGGTGTAGGCACCATAAAAGCCAGGGGAGGCTCTGTGTGGCCCTCCAGAAGTGAAAAACAATGAGTTTCTCAGGACTAGCCTTACTGGGAAAGCTGATGGCTGGGTGGAGGCACTTGCACAGTTTCAGAGGGCTGAGACCTCAGCAGGGTGCCGCAGAGAGCTCTCCTGTTCCATGCAGCAGATGCTCCCTGAGATTTCAAGTTCCCGTCCCATCTTTCTCGCTGACGCAGATAGAGTGTAGTAGTGATTTTGTCACCTGAAATTTGATAAACTTGTTGACTGGCACCACAAGGAAGGTTCCTCACAGAACTGCTCCCTGCCCCAGAGGGCTGTCAAACAAAAAACCAAGACGTAGGTTGCGTGAGCCTGTTATATGGGACAGCAAGCGATGTTCTGATTTTCCTGCTTAATCTGAGTGAATTAAAGCTTCCCACAAGTCTAACTGATCGTCTTGAGTGTGCAGTTAAAAGTCTCCGAGCTGCTTAGCTGTTTCCCTGTGCCGTGTTCAAAGAGCAAAACATCACAAGCACCAGCAGTTCTTATCTGTGTGTTTTATTTCCAGACCGCTGTTTGCATTTACTTCATTCATCACTTCTTTTAATTCATCTCAACCAGTACCTTTGCTGTGAGCTTGTATTTTCTGCTACTATTTCTGAGGACAAGCGCATGGAGGAAGCTGCTTTGGGCATCAGCCCTGGAGGCTCCGGCTGCAGTGTGTCTGTCGTCAAACACCCCAACCTCGTTGTTCTTGGTGGTTACGTGGTGTCCGCTCTTGCCCTGCACCACTTGCAACTTATTCTTATTCCGTTCTTTTCTTTTCAGGGGCTGTCAGAGCCTGAATAATTTAAGAGTGAACAAATGAGAGACGTTCATGGAGGACTCTGTTCTTACCTAGGCACAATTTGACAAGCATGTAGATTGCCTTGGGTTTCCACTGCACCTACCACAACTTTACTAAGAGAAAAGCCCCCTTTCCTAGACTTCTGTGTCACTCTTGCTTAGTAAAGTTATTCAAGATCAGCGCCTTTGGAATTGGTTGGTAAATGGACAAAGACTTTCTCTTTGCCCGGAGCTCCTGACAGCCTCCAAGTACCAAAGAGAACTCCACAGCACTAGAAAGCAAGACAGCTGCTGAATGTTGGAAGCTACTGCATTTGGCAAAAGAAGCTGACGCTAAGATGCACACAGTTGTGTTTGTTTGTTCTGCTTGTTTTCTGTGCTTTCTGAGCCCTGTGTGTGCCTGGAAAGTTTAATGACCAATCCCTTCTTTCTCAACATGCAGTTTTTCTTCCTATCCCAAAAAGCTTTGGGCTCTGTTCTTGCTTTTTTTTTTTTTTCCAGTTTATTTTGTTACCAATACTCTTCTGTTGTTTCCATGAGGAATTATTTGGGTACATAGCCACAGTTTCCTTTGAGGTAGGGAGACATAAACACCATATTCAAATGTCGTCCTCCTCTCCTCCCATTCAGCAGAGCTGTTCACCTTATCGTAAGAGGTTGCTGGCTTCAAGCGAAAGGCAGAGTTGACCTTAGCAATGATGTCATTTAACTGAGAAATTACTTCAAAATTCTTACAGTGGCTCAGTTTGGGAGCTGCTGAATGATGCTGACCCTTGACACTTTACAAAAGAATAAGGCTTGTGTAGTACTAACAGCTGCTTGGAAACCCTGTGTAATAAAGTTTGGTTTTGTGCCCACTACCAGGATAAAAGATGGTATTTGCTGATTCTGGTACCCTGATGCTCCCAGCAGAGCAAAACTGCTTAGATCGAAGTTAAAAAGTCTGCTTCTATGTGGGTGTCTAAGCATTTCACAGTTCCTTATGCTAAAAGTAACAGTGTACTTGCAAAGGCCAGCAAATGCTGCTCTTCTTGTTCAGCTTCAAACATGACGTTTCCCCCCCTCATCATCCCATATAGGTTTCTGTAAAGGTTCAGGGTTAAAACTTTTTTACAGAACATGCATAAGTCTCCTATCAAAATATATCAAGGGGGATTTTTGCTTTTGTGTTTGAGGCTTTGTTCTTTTTGCTGCTAGCGACACTTATTCTGGAAACTTCAGGGTTGGGGATTATTTTATTTTTGTCACAGAACGAGGACAGTGTAAATACAAAATGTAAAGTAGAACTTAGAGAAGTGCTTCAATGAGTTGTTTGACTAAATTGAAATAAATGTTGATTTGTTCAAAAAAAAAAAAAACCATGCCCTTTCTGGATCTTGTTAGTCTTGACTTTTTATTTCCTTTCTTCGCTAAAGCAAAGCGCCTGCCTCTTGACTTCAGAAATCTGCTCTCCAGGCTGTGAGGCATGACGGGAAGGCTGCTCCGACGTGCACTCCCAGCAGATGTATTGGACTTGCTCTCGCTGTGCTATGGGCTGGTCCGGGATGTGTGCTGGGCACAAACCCGAGGCAAGAGAATGCGTGAATGAAATCGAGTGTGTAGAAATACTGCGTCTGGCCTCAAACTCTACTGTGTGGAGGAACTGCTCTTTTTCCGAGCTTTTCCACACCCTTTTATTCAGTAAAAACCTGTTCTAAAAAGTTGTTGCTTTGTTGGGGAGATAAGCGAGATTCCCTTGATGGACTCAAGGCAGGCCAGTAACGTACCTGTCTCATAGTATTTTGGGAAAGGAGCTGTCTACGAGTGTCTCACTTACCAACGAGTTGGTGGATTCACTCTATGGATGTTTGTTCTCTTATTCCTGTCATGAACTCACAAAAGCTGATGTGAGGGGTCAGATGGGACTCTGAAGCAGGATTTATTTGTCAGGCTGATAAACGGAGAGAAAAAGGCTCCAACTGGAGAAGTTGTAGATACCCATCACAGCTCTGAGCTGTTAATGTGGAAACATGTTTCTGAGCAGGACACCCAGGGAGGAGGACGGCAAACGTTTCAGCTGCTATTCAAGTGCTTGGTGCCACGGGGCATTGAGTTGCATGCTTCCCTGAGAGCCTCTTCAGAGGCACAAAGACGTGTTGTGCCTTCGTGTGTGCTTGTTGGTTAAATGCTTGACTGTAGGAAACAAGACCCTGTCTTGTATTCATCCGAGGACTCATTTTCCTCTTTTCGCTGTGCCCTCCCTACAGTAACTTCTGACAATAACTTTAGGTCTACATGAAGCAGCAGATACAACAGAGATGACCTCTGTAGCTGTTCCTCTCACTAGGCCCTCTTGAACAGTAACGAAGTCATGTTTTATTTGAGCAGGCTCTCTCTCTGTGCCTTCCCCTTGTGCTGTTTCTCTCCCTGGAGACCCAGCTCGCTCACTCAGCACACTCTCAGAATTTCAGTAACTTTTCTTGCAAGATCTCTTGAGACTGCACGCCTCTGTGCTGTTTCTCCAGGCTTTTGGTTTTATCTCACTCTTTGAAACTTTCCCAGAACTGCAGTGACTTTTCTCTGACCTCCAGGAACTGGAGCTCTTGAGGCCTGACGCTCTGACTGGCACAACCAAGACCTGGAGACTACTTTGAGATGTCAGCTTTCCCAGCACATGCTGGATGAAAGCTGCATCTGAGCAACACCAGCTAAAAATAAAAGCTATTCAACTGAATCTAATGGCGGGTTGCCATGAGTTATTGCTCATTAAAGTGAATTGTCAGATGCTTAACTTCAGCTAATCATTTCCTGCTGCGAGATCGGCCTGGTATGAAACATACTCAAATGTGGGAAGGGGAATCACAATAACTAAATTTAGCTAAGGGTGCAATTTCTTCGGGCTCCCTCTGTAGTTAATGGAAAAAGAGAGGCTCCTACAGGGTGTGATTCCTGCTCTGCATAACCCTTGGGCAGAAGCGTGCGCAGCTTCTTGAGTGCCGAGAGCACGAGGTGAGCTGCTGCCTGCTGCAAAAATGAGCTTCACCGACTACTGGTGTTTGCCCACCCCAGCTAGGTGAGTGCTTGCTTTCCTCGGCTTAGGTTTCTGCCTGGAGGTAATGATCAAGAAGTTGAATATTAAAACAACCAGAAGGTCATTTCCTGAAGGCAAAACCCATATGCAAAATCCCCCAGGAGCAACCTCTGCTTTGCAGTGTAGCTAAAGGGAACTCTGCAGATCATCTTCTCCCTCAAAGCAGCTCGCCTTTCCCACTTCCAAGAAATACCAGCTATTCAATAAAGAAACAGTGAGTTCTAAATGCCGTGTGATTAATTTAGGGTTTTGTCCCTTTTTCCCATGTTCTTTTTGGATGCATGTTTGGTAGTGAAACAGTAAGTCAGATTTTGATGTTTTACGTTACAGTGATCAGAAGGTTTGTCAAGTACTTCTGCTTTTAGTGTAGGCTAATTTCTCTATTGGACTAGAACCTTTTGCATAAAATATTTAACTCTATACCCCTCTTCTTGAGTTTGGACAGAAGTTATTTCATCCACATAAATGGAATTGTGAGAATCCTGCCAGATTGATTTGTGGCTTTTGATGTTACTTCCAGCTTGAATCTTCAAATGATACTCCAAGACACAAACTGAAAATTCAGTTGAATGTTCTCAATTCTGCTCATTTCCAGGAGTTTATAAAGTTAGGGAGAACATTTGAACCTTGGAGCAAAAATTTGCATTTAGATTTCAGTGGTGTAGTTTGAACATGTCTTTGCCCTCTGGTATGAGACTAGGTCCTACGTGGTCTCATCTCACTTTTCCCTCAAGCTGAAGCAGGGGGTAGGTCTGCGGTTGGACACGTGTAGAGCAGCTGAGCAAAGCTGGGAGCGGATGGGGAGCTGTGGAGGACTCCAGGGCGAGTTTTGCAATTCCATTGCAAAAGTTTAACGTACTTCTAATCTAAAGGGCTTTTCAGGTCAGTTGTCCTCTATCTTTGGCTGACATGGGCACTGAAAATTTCCTCATGTTCACTTATGTTCTTCACTGGAGCCCTTTTCGGAGGTGGTGCCTGAGGAGACAGTGTATCTGTTGACTTTAAGAGTTTTCTGATTCATTATTTACATTGTTATGAACTAGTATTTTCACTTGAGGAATAGCTGTAAAGTGACTTTATATTATCCAAATGTTGTTACCTCCCAAATTTTCACAAATCCATGCCAGGTTTTACAGGCAGAACAGGCTCTAACACTAAAACTGGGATTGGTACTGTCATCTGCCTAAGCCACAAAGTTTTGTAACCCTCGCTTGTGCCAATAAAAATGTTTCGCCGAGCGTGTTTTGGACATTTAATACAAAAACACAGAAGAGAAGTAATTTCCATACCTCGTTCTGCCATCTTTGCGTCTGTCAAGTAGGGCTTTAGCCCTGAAGCCCTCGAGCAGATCTGAGGTGGCTCTCACAGCAGTGTTTCCCGAGGGAGGGTATAAAGCCTCAAGGGGCTGAGAGCTGTGAACTGGAGTCCACAGCCTGTATGGTGCAGGAGATGCTCTTGGAAAGGGCAGGAGAGGGTGTCTTTTGGTGGTTTAGATGATTCGTGTTTGTTTAGTGTGAAATACTAACATAGAGGCTTTGTTTGTGCATAGGGTGGGTTTAGATGACTCCTGCTTTCCAAGATTTTCTGGTACAGAGATTCCTGTTCTTCAGGAAATAATAGCTCAAGTAAAAACCGAGTTAGTCTTTCACCCACATCTGATTCAATTCCATCTTTGTCAGAAATGTTATTTTACAGGAATCACTAAATATGGGAAATGGGCTCTGTTGAGCACAGCAGAGCTAATTTACGTGCTCATTGGTCAGATTGTCATTTGCTTTCATTCATGAGTGGAATTATTTCTGCAAAAAAAATGTTGATTTAAATGCACATGCTAATAGGATTACGGAGTTCCCATTCTGGCTCATCTTCTTTGACTTCTGTGGAAAAATCCTTTTCTCTCAGGTTGTTTTTCTGGGGTGAGAAATGGAGCCATACATAAATCACAAGAAGATTCACCGCTTCTCACCTAGAGCGAGATTGTGTCCTGGCATAGTCAGCTGTCCTCGTAGCTATATTCTGTATTAATTTCTGGTTATGGAAGCATATTTTGTTCCTATCATGTACAATCTGTGGATAGTATGGATCAAAAAGAGAAGCCTGATGTTTTCTTCTGGGTTGCTCTGAGAAGCCCTTCCCTTTCCCTGTTAGATCGGAGTTACTGCGGATGTGTCTGGTGCTGCATGAGCCTGATGAGACAGACCTCCCCTCCCATGTGTGCTCTGGGGAACAGGGATGTAAAAATAAAATGCCTTGTCTTTATGTTCCAGCAGTAATTCCTGCTGACTCAAATGGGAATACAACTGTGCCTCTAAAATCGGTCTATGAGATTTTCAGTTTTCCTTTCACCCAAGGTTGCACAGAACTGGAACCTTCCATTTTTCAAGTAAAAGAGCTCTGCTTTTATAGACGTCTGTTCATTTGAGCAACAACAACAAATATTTCATGCCTCCAGCAGTGCAAAAGCTCTGAATGTTAAAGCTCTTCAGTCTGGCTGAGTATCTGTCACAGTCCTGTTGCCAGAAGTTTCTTGGAGTTTTGCTTAGGGGTGTTTTGGAAACCGTCATTTCTTCTGTCTGAATGAATGGTTTGGCCAGGAAATCAATCTAGCCGCACTAGTCTGCTGACCTCCCTACGCCCATTTCTCTTCACCAAATACCTTTTTTTATAGACATGTGTGTCCTGGGACATTGGTGGCAGGACAACTGCTCGCTGCAGCTCTCTGCAGACCTGCTGCAGTGTGAGGGCAGCCACTGCTTTGCTGGTGCTTGCAGGCAGCGGTGGCTGTCTGAATTACCACACAATGTGCTGCTGTGTCTTTTCCAAAGTACTCTCTGGCTTTTCTTAAGCAAACTGTGTTTCTGAACAGCTCCACCAGTACAGTTTGCAAAGCACATATGTGCCAGTGCTTTGCAAGAAGAGCGTGGTAACATGTCCTCCTCTTCCGCTTGATCCACCCGGTATCTGGATCTCGGGCTAGTATCAAGTGTCAAAGTAATGTGTTTGTAGCTGTACATGCTGTGGAAGCAGTGAAGCTCACATAAGCTCCAAAGTCCTTGGCAGATATTTTGTGTTGCATGTTTCTGTCTCTCATTTCATGAGCTCTGCTCTTCCTTGAGCTCCAGTCCTGCCTCTATGGCCATGTCGAGGTGACCTGCTTTGTGTGCAAAGGAAATCATTCTCAGCAGGGCTAGCAAACAGCAAGTGTGACTTGCTCCATATTTGCCGTTCCTTTAAAAAAGAAAAGAAAAAAATATTATGAATATTGTGTGTGGACTCTCAGTGTGGTTTTTGGATAGTGCATTTTGGCCATGGTGGGAAGTGGGACGATGAAATGGGAGTGCTTTGTACATATGTAGGGTGCTGGGTGGAGCAAATTCACCCCACCTCAAGGGACTGTCATGGTGGCTGAGGAGTAGGGAGATTTATACCAGCCTTTCTTTTCCACCTCCCTGCCCATCCTCCAGCCAGCAGAGACTACATTACCATGGCAGTATAAGGCCACGTTTCCAGTCTTTGGCTGGACGGACCAAGCAAAGCCCAGGCTCTATCCCAAGTGCCTTACACTGGTCAGCCAGGGCGCTTCAGTGGAAAAGGAGAAAGAAGGAAACTTCATATCTGCCAGGGTTGTGTACAGTGTGGCACGACTGAGATTAAGTAACCCCTTGGTAAATAGCCTTTTTCATTACCGAAGGCATGACCTTGAGCAGGAAAATCCAGAGCCTCGTTCAAGTGGGATCGTTGTACAGTGTAACACGCCTCCCTCTGGAAACCTTTGGGTTGGCTTTCATCGTGGCTTGTGGCTCTGAAGGCCTGATGGTCAGTTTGCAGAAGTTTCCTGGCTCTAGGTTAAACTTTGTGCAAAAGTCCTGCAAGTGGGCAGGGTGGGCTGTGGGCCAGCTTGGGACTTGGGCTGTTTCTGCTCAACTGCTGCCTTCCCCAGGGTGACAGGGGACAATGACTGACCATCACTTCCCTGGGTCAGCCTAGAGTGAGAAGTGTTGCAGTGTGAGAGGTGCTGTGAGTCTGTCCGTGCCCCAGCCATGGCTGTGCTGCCTGGGGAAAGGAGAGGGAGGCAGCAAGGCCAGGGCTTGACCCTGCTCGTAAAACCAGGGGTGTTTGCTGGTGGGAGAGGAAGTCTCTGCTCCTTCCATGATGGACTTTGGGGTTCCTGGGTTTGGCCCTGCCTCCAGCCCACCAGGCTGAGGTAGGATTGCACGTCTCAATAACAAATCCTTGGGGCGGAGAGGGTTATCCCAGGCTCCGTTTAGCCTCCTATCATCTGTCCTCCTTACTAAAACGTAAATTGGCAAGGTGCCGTCGACTGGAGGTAGGAGTTTGTTCTGTGGTACTTCCAAGCTGAGGTAAAAACCTCTTCATACATTAATCAACAGAGATGTGGGAAGAGCAGCTTGTCCTTGGTTCTCCTCAACCTTCCCCCCTGCCTGAGCCCAGCCCCCAGCAAGGGTAGTGAGTCCATGATACAGCTGCTTGCCCCAGGTCATCCCAGGCAGTGGCAGCCTCTGCAGAGCGATCACTTCCAGCATTTCTCCTTCCATGACTGCAGCCCGGCTCCCTTTGCACCGGTAATTCCCAAAGTTAATCCTCCTGCAGCAGCAATGGGAGCACAGGCACCTGAAGGCTCCCTGCTCGGTGCAGCCCCTTGGCGAGGAGCCCTCGAGCTTCCCTCGCCACCTGCGGGACTTTCAGTGCTGCTGGGGGGACGGAGGGACGAGGGCACTTGCAAAATCAAAATCACCGTTGCAAAACCCTGAAAGTTGCTGACACAAGGTGCGCTGATAAACTCCCAGAGCATCACGCAGAGCCTGCGAGAGACTATCTAAAGCCTATTGAGTGGAAGATAAAGTGGGCCACTGACAAATATTATCTTGCACTAGTTGATTTAACACCACTTTGTGTGCATGAAATAACATCAATGGGAGCTGGATAAACCCAGGCCTTTTTGAGATAAGACTGCTACTTTACCCTTATGGAGGAATGTCAGAAAAACTACAGCAGCTCCACCTGGGATCCATCCTTCTCCCGGCCCCTCTCACACTCAGTCCTGTCATCAGAAGACAGATGATTTGGATTTTCTTCCTGTCTGGGAAATGAACTTTGACTTCCTCTAGCTTGTTACAATTATTTCCATATGTTCTAAAAACCTAATTTTTGACCTCAGGTATGTAATAAATTACTGGTTCAACTTCTGACTGAGGCTGTCTATGGTTAGAAAATATTATATAATATTATAACTCTCACGGTCTGCATTTTACAAGCTGGCAGACAAGGCAGACTGCAATCCCTGCTCAGTGCATAGCCAGCGGTGAGCAGCAGCTGTGCCCACCGGGGTAGGAGCCCTGCATGCAGGTAGCAGGAACTGGCTTCTAAAACAATATAGGTAACAGTTCCCTGGGAGAGTAGCTTTCCCTCAGCATGTGTACTACCCAGTATCTCTAACAATATTTATTGCTGAACTGGGAATATCTGGATGCACCAGGCTGTTTTCATGTGTTGTAACTGATGGTTTTGTTTTCTGCTGGGGCGGATAAAAGTTTCAGAAATAACCATCTAAAAGTCTGTAATAACATCAGCTGACTCCTTTCTGATATTTGGTCTCAGATGTATCTTACAGGAGTGTGACAATTTCTGAATTGTGTAAAGAAAAAAAAAAAAAAAAGAAAGAAAAGAAATATTTCATCTTAAACTGTGTGGGATTAAGTGTCACAGTCCCTGATTGCTCCTCGGGAGGGAGTTGCCTTGCCATGGTTTCAGAAAGATGACAGCAGGGCACTTGTTCCTAAACAGCAATTGAGAAATCTTCGAGCAACTTGTTTACTTTTGTTTTAAAGACTTACTGACATTGGCACATCTTGGTCTGTTGCTTTTGGAGGGAGTAAGGGAGGTTGCACCCATTTCTAAGGTGCTAGTCTGAACATGTGTATTGATAATTGCAGTTGGATACAGTTCAGCAGAATCTCCTACTTGGATATAATGGAAATATTTTTTAATTTTAAGACTGCCTTGTATCTCCTTCTTGGGAGTTTCATTTGGTTTGACAATTTGTCATCTTTTGTAATTGTTCATTCCAGTTTCGTGGTTCTAGGGAAGGTGTGAAGTCTTCTGACAAATTGCATTTGAGGGCAAAGGAGATAATTTTAAGGTGCTTCAAATAACCTTCAAAAGTTAATCAGAGTCTGTCTAACAGTAATGTCATTGGGGTCTGGAAACGGCTGAGAAACATTTATGGAATCAGAAGCAGACAAAGTGTTGATGGCTGTAAAGTCTCCTGTAGTAATCTGCTTTTTGTGCTTATTTTCTTCCTGGCAATTCACAATGAAATCTGTGGGAAGAAGCTAAGAAATTCAGCACTTGGCATGAAATTTGGGCTTTCATCAAAATCTAGGTAACTTTGCTGTCTGCAATCTTTCATAAGGACAGATAGTGTGATAGGAAATGAGAGAAGCATGTAAGATTGTGAAAAATGCCTGTTGCAGGGCAAATTCCTCTGTGGTGTGCAATAAAGTTTACACAATGTCTATTGGTCACAAAACCTTTCATTGAGGCAGCTTGTATTTTCATGCATAGGACTGCCAAGCACTTGATGTGCACTAGGAAATAGAGGAGGTGCTGGTATGATCTCTCACCTGCATTGTTTTCTTCCAGATGCATATTCAGTCTCTTCCAATGACAACGGGGGCAAGTCTGATTCGGTGGCCAACTTACAACCTCAGCCATCCCTCAACTCCATCCAGAGCTCTCCTGGCCCCAAGCGCTCAACCAACACCCTGAAGAAATGGTTGACTAGTCCTGTGCGCCGACTGAACAGCGGGAAGACTGAGAGCAACATCAAGAAACAAAAGAAGGTGCGAGATGGCAGGAAGAGCTTTGACCTCGGCTCGCCAAAGACCGGAGACGAAACCACTCCTCAGGGAGACAGTGCAGATGAGGTGTGTGTTGGTGTTTGTTGCAGGACGGACCATATCTCTGATAGTCTCTTCTGTGGTGTATGATTCACTCTTAAGTAAACACAGTTCCTTTAGGGTCTAGAGGGAACAGCGAGTCATGTTTAAAATGGCATTGATCGAAGCTGTGTTACAAACAGCATTGTCATCCAAAGAGTGACGGAGTATATAAGGAATAGCATTTCAAAGTCTGCATATATTATTGTCCTTTGACTAGATTTTTTTAATAGCCTATTAGAAAGCTACCAAGGATAGAAATGAAGTTATTCTTGAGCAGCTGTTACCACTTTTTTGCTGAGGGTCATATCACCTTTATCGTACTATGGCAGTGTAATTCCTTATTGAAAGAAAACACTCAGAGAAATAGCCATGTTTCTGTTAAATCTGCTACGTATTTGTAGCTGCAGTTTCTCTGCAGGCATGTTCTTTGCCAGAATGGTTCTTTCCTGATAAAGTGAATAAGGAATTAAAGCCAAAATTGAAGAAGATACTGACTGAACACAAATAGAGGAACACATATTAAAAAGTGTATATTGAACTGTTCTCATTTAAATTAAAAAGTACTTTTCCATCAGCACACAGACAGCTGTAACTGCCTTAGCTGCTTGGGTGACCTATAAACTGTATTTCTGTAACTCTTAGAATGCACCAGGATTAACCAGCAAAGCCTTATGTCTTTATTGCTTCTCTTCCACGATGCTTAGCATTACCTGCAGTTCTCTCCACCCCCCGTGACATTGAGCCAGTATTAGTATTAACAGACTCAGAGCCTGGTGGTAGGGCTCAGATACCTAAAAATATTTTTAAAAGCCCATCCCTGCTTCTAATTATATTTAACTTTTCTTCAGAAGAGCAAGAAGGGTTGGGGAGAGGATGAACCAGATGAAGAGTCTCACACACCTCTTCCTCCTCCTATGAAGATTTTTGACAATGATCCAACCCAAGATGAGATGGTAAGGCCTCCACTATTATATCGATTTGCTGTTTAAATGGCTTCTCACATAGCCATCTCACAGTGGTTTTGTGGCGGTCTTCTAGTATCCAGGGCCTAGACTTGTGGTTATAAGAGATTCCTATGTGGAAATCATAATCTAATACCTTTCAACAACTGGATATACAAATAGTGCTGGATAAGCAATTTAGCCCCGGCATCCCATTTCATGACAGGTTGATCGTGTGCTTGCGTTGTGTGTGCTCAGGCTGATAATGCATGTTCTCCATGTCTGCTTTAAAAGTGCCGTTGGTGTCTAGCAGTAGCAGCAGAACTGGTATTTGGTGGCAGCCTGGGCCTGAGAAGTAGGACACATGCTGGAGTCTGCTTGAATCCAGAAATACCACCTTTACTAAGAATTAAATAGCTTGGGCTCTCCACTCAGGCTTTGTGCGTCCAGGAATGTTGTCGATCGGTGCCCTACCATCCATTCTCCGTTTTGAAGTGCTTTGAAACTTGCAGGTGGAAAAGCCTACCCAGTGCTATCGTTTGGCATTTCTAGGGTGTGTGGCTGATCATCGCTGAATGGTCCATCAGCTCCAGTTAGTTCAGAAGCCCACAAGGTATCTTAAGTCCCTCTCAGGAAGGTGGGAAAGGCTTTGATCTGCCCACCTTTGTGCACCATGCTGGTGGTGGTAGTTCTTTGTTGTTAGCTAAGGTCTCTTGAATGTTAAGTCAGAATTTGCTGTGGTAGATGGTGCAGTGACTTGCAGAGTCCTTTGGTTGCCCTCTTGGACTTGGGGTGAGAATTTGTGAATGCAGATGTGACAGTGGTTTGTGTTCGCAGTCAGTGCGGGTCCTGTCTGCATGTGCCCTCCCCCACCCTTTCCTGGTGCTGTCCTCTCACTTGTAGAAATCCGTCCTCCTGTTTAGCTCTTTCCTGCTTTCCTGCTGGCATTTGTTTTTAGCGCTGCCACTTCTGTATCTCTGTTCTCTGATTGTAATTACTGCATGCAAAGAAGCAAGGATGGGGGAGATAAATAAATTGTCAGGAGAAAAACCAACCCAGAACGTTCTTGGGGAAGGTTTAGACAGGAGTTTGGAAATGCAGAGAGAGAAGGGCACAAGTTTTTCTAGGACTCAAGGAGCAGAGAGATGGATGAAAGGATTTTGGGGGCTTGCTGCTAATCTGTCAGGAAATGTTATGACATTGTGGTGGCAGCAAGACCAGAAGGAAGCAGCTGGACTTGTGGACTCTTGCCCTTTGAGTGCTGTGTGTGCTGCTGGCTGTCTGGCGAGGGGCAGAGGCAAAAGGTCGGTGAAGCAGAGCTGTGGTGGATCCGTGCCCAGTGCAACAGCAGTTGCTCCTGGCTTATTCCCCGTAGTGTTTAGCTAAATGTTTTGGGGTTAGCTTGCTTTTTGGTTTTTGGGGGGGTTGTTTTGGGTTTTTTTTAAAGAAGAACGAAACTGCTTTAGCTGGGTCGCTAGTTTTGATTCTTAACATGCCATGTGATTTCAATATTTCTTAGATATGTTTCTGACCGTGCCAATGTCGTGGAACTAAACTGTTTTCTGCTCCAGATGTCTGAGCTTTATAAAGTATTTTGGCATCCTGTTTCTTCACCCACTTCTAAAAGATAAGATTAAATAGAGCAACATGCATCTGAAACCCTTTTTCTCTCTTTTTAATTCCCCTACCCACTTTTTGTCACAGCAGAAAAAAACTTAAGCTCACAAACATGGCTCCTGAATTCCCTGGCACAGGAGCACCGCGTTAGCAATGTTTGAGTCATGCTGGATCCAAAAGGTCTTTAACGGTGTTAATTTGGGCACAGCTCCCTGCGCATGTCCTGCTGCCGCTTACAGGCACAGGCTTAGGTTGGACAAGCAGCAGCATGGGGAAGTAGCAGTGGTAGGTGGGGGACGTCTGCACAATGCAAGGGGTAGCACCTTTCTCTGACCCCATCTGCAAGGCAGCAGTAATCATGCTTCACTGCTTCTGGAAGCTCTTATAAAGACAAATTGCAAGGTATCTTCATATTTAAAATTCATCATTTACTTCCTGGGAAACAGAAGTACCATTTTTTAATTTGCTCCACACAAACCAGACTCTTGTCAATCACAGAGGAGTTTTATTTAACCCCGAAAGACTTGTAGGCAGCAAATGTTTCCATGCTCCCTTCAAAATCCTGCAGTTACTTACTTTTCAGAGATATTGAGAAATTTCTGCTAAAAGAAGTGAGAGTAACAGTTGTTTAGTGCCTCCAAAAATTGGACGACTCCTGCTAGAATGGTTACGTTTGACGGTTATCATTTATGTATTTGTCCAGTATCTCTTCAAAGTCCCTATTTTCAGTCTTTTTTTTTTTTCCCTAGACACATCTGTCTGCATTGCAGGTGAAACAGGCTGTCTGAGCTTTTAAATTTGTGTGAGATACCTGCATTACCAGCCTAATTCCTCAATTACCAGCCTGATTACCTGTAGTTTTTGTTGTTGTTGTAATTAGAACTGTTGATTAGATGTATTATTTGTGAAAGATGAGACAAGTGGCAGGCTATTCATGCTGTCACAAGACTTCTGGTTGGGATTGGTCTCCTTTGCCTTTTTTTCCTCCTCCTGGGGCTGTGTCTCTCAACATGAACAACCTCCCCAAAGGGCAGCTTAAAAAGATGGCCACCTGCCCAATTTGTGCCATCACATTTCCACGTCTCGCTCCAGCACTATTTAATCTCAGATGCGTGTTCGTTGACATGTGCACACTGACTTCACTGAAATAGCTGCTCTCTAGAAGACCTTATTAAGCAGCTGAGAGATGAATAAGCTTTTTAATAATTTTAATGCAGAATTTATAAAAATTTAGCCATGCTTTAGTCTGTATCAGCCTGCCAAAAGCAGGTTATCAAAAGGGCTTGTAGTTTTAGTAGGCGCTTGTATTTTGTTCAGAAGAAATGTACATACAGGTGAGCTAATAAATACCAATTCCCATAGCTATCACATGAGTCTGGGTTTTCAGAGTGAGGTTTCTCAGGACAAAGACCAAGGAGTGAAGAGGCCCTTACAAAGCAAAAACCTTGAACTAAACCTGACTGTTTCACACAGAGGCCGGTCTTTGCAGCACCGTGGGGGATGTTTGGTAGCACATTGAAGAGGTCTCATTGTTTCTGGAGATTTGTAACAACCAGCAGCTTTTAGCTGTGACTACCTGAATCTGGAGACGTCCAAAGATATGACATGATGTCAGGCACCTAAAATTGACTACCTGTGACCAACAGACAGGCATGGAGAAGTGAGACTGAAAATATTCTAACTAATGTCAATAGGGAAAAGCAGGCATCTCCAAAGACTGTTTCTGCCCTCCTGTGCCAGGTAGCTAGGATAAATGAGATATGTAGGAGTGTTTTCTCTCCACAATTCCAGAGAGGGGAGAGAAAAGATACACATTTTAGATGGCTGAAGTTGCATGAATGGGAGGTGTCATCTGAGTTCATTTGGAGTTGCAATTATCTGTGAGGAAGGGAAGGGGAATGCTTTGTTCGCCCCTGCCTCCCTCCCTTATTGCCTGTAACTCCATGTGTACCTTGTACTTAACTGCATTTATTAAAAATGTATGTATGGGGGAAGGAGTAATTTCTTACCTCTGCAGTAAGAAGATCAATTTTCTGGAGCCTGTAAGACCTTAGATGTCCTTTGAAGGAGTAGCCAACAGACATTAAGAGTATTGTAGCCTGTTTGCAAATGAACTTCAGTTCTTTGACACTGTTCCCTGGTTCCCAGCCTTGGAACTGCTGCAGGGAGATGTGCAGACAGATGTGGACAGCAATTCTGTGCTTGTCTGATACAGCAACACTCACTCCCCTGACCGTGCATGTGGTCCTCTAACCCTCCTGCTCCCCTTCCACGTTCATTCTCCTGTCCCAGAAGCTGCTTCACTGACCACTGGTTTCCTACTCCCTTCTCATCCTGCTAACTTGCTTTTCCTTTGCAACCTGGTGTCTTGCAGTCCTCTTCTTTGCTAGCTGCTCGACAGAGCTCCTCCGATGTCCCAACTGCTGCGGATCTTGTCAGTGCAATAGAAAAGTTGGTCAAAAGTAAGCTGGTAAGTTTAGTGTTGTGGAAACCATGTACACAACAGGCCGAATATGACTCTAGGGAAGGGCTTTAAAGTCTACCTCTTGTTTCTGGTTTCCTTGCTTTCCACCTTCATCTGCTATGCTTTTATTAACCCTATGTGCTCTACTTCTCAGTAGAGTGTCTAATATTTTCGCTCCCCATGTGAGATGAAGCCTACATCTCATGTTGCCATGCAGGCCTCTGCGCTGCGTAGTCAAAAGGCGCATTTGAGTGGGCTTTCTGTACGGTACTCTTTCTGGGGTCTTGTTGATATTCAAATGTTTTACACAGTGGGATATTTTGTTTATATTGTTTTAAATCTTGTTCTGAGGCACAGGAGTTTTACTACCCAACATGTGAATTTGTTTGGTGTTCTGGCTTCCCTGAAAAGACCCACTAAAGAGTAGAACTGCTTGAAGTATCACAGCTGTGCTTTAATTTTATAAAGATTCATGTGTCACTTTTAATCTGCCTTGTCAACTCTTTCTGACAGGGAGTGGAATAAGCAATAAAAATGCTCTGGGTTTAATTTGTTCAAAAATTTCAGTATCGTGCACTCTCCGTGTCTGGTCCCATGTCTGTTGGACAAGTAAATCCTGTTTTATGTCTTGGCTTCTTTTAAGTTATCCCTGAAACAGTTCAAAATGTTAATCTCAGAGCTGAACTTTTTCCTACATGTCCCAGGACCTCTAAAATGAGGTAAATGCTTCCTTTGAGCAAGTTCAATTTATGAGTCAGGATTAAAGCAGGTTTATGATGAGCCTACAAAGGTTCATTTCCGTACATAGGCTGGAAGGATGAAGAGAGTAAAAACAAAAAAAACCTGCAGTGTTCATTGAATTACTGTAACTCTGTGCAAGCAGCTTTATCTAGTGAATCGTTTCAGAGGGTTTTGGTATTTTCTTGGTTTGAGATGTTGGTACATGAAGATAGTCAGCATTCATAGGGTGCTTGGTAAGGAGTAAGTGGTGAAGGAGCTCTTTGACATGGGAAACTGAGAAGGACATTCTCAGAAAATTTACTTAAAATAGTTTTATTCCATCAAGGGACTAACAAATTGAAAAGCATTTCATTAATCCAGTTAGATGTTTTTTCAGAGGGTATTTTATTTTCGCTCCCCCGCACACAGTTTGTTAGGTCAATTGCAGTTACTTTCCAGGCATTTGGGGGAAATGTTAATTATTGTGGAATGTTACCATGTATCCATCTATTTCTGTTTCATTTTGTGTTTTACTTTACTAAGAAGAATCCTCATTCAGTCTTTGGCAGAGAAACACTGACCACATGTAGCCTAACCCTGGTTCTGATTGAGACATCAGGGTATTTTCAGGTTGTTTCGAAATCATTTGGAAGAGTTTTCTCATCCTGGGGCTACTGGAACATCTTTTCCACCTTCTAGCAAAAGGACATCTTCTCTATTTTAATGTTTTTTTGGGGGGGATGGTCTTATGTCAACTTAAAACTAGTCGGGTTGTGTTTCACTAAATCCTGCAGGAAAGTATTGCTGAATACTCTGCTTGGTTTTAGACTGCAGTGTTGATTGCAGAACTAACTTGAAACAGAAGATAATACTGATGCTGGAGTTCAAGGATAATGTTCATTCTATCGTTCTTTGGGGTTTTTTTAGACCCTTGAAGGAGGATCTTACCGAG
The DNA here is from genome assembly GCF_034619465.1 of Leptosomus discolor. Lineage (NCBI taxonomy): Eukaryota > Metazoa > Chordata > Aves > Leptosomiformes > Leptosomidae > Leptosomus > Leptosomus discolor. Next base: position 11,557,746 of record NC_141395.1, on the reverse strand, counting down.
GAAGCTTAAAAGATGCCACTGGCTGCTTAAATGAAGGAATGACACCTTCAACTCCCCCACGAAACCTTGAAGAGGAGCAAAAAGCCAAAGCAATGAGAGGCAGGATGTAAGTTGTCTTGCTGGTTCTTCTTTCTGAAATACGCACCCAAGGAGGACACATAGCTGCGTTAGAAGAATACTTTGTAATCAGTGAATGAGCACAGAACTGGGAGTAAAACTGTGTTCTGCTTGCTCCTGTTATTTCTTAACCTGTAAAAATACTTTATAAAAGCACTTGCACACCCAGGAAGTTCATCATCACTCTTTAAAATGTACAGCTTTTACACCAGATAGCATCTGTTGATGTAAAAGCCACTGAACAGCTAGGCAAGTATTACTGAGCCATTTGCCTTGGTAATTACTGCCTTGCCAGAGCTCTCACAGGGGGAAAATCATCTCTCAAAGGGGGATATGTGGTTGACCTTGTTAGCTAACTCCAAGGAAAAGAACAGAGAATCCCCCTAGGATTCTTTGAATGAGAGAATATTTTTTGTCTCAGTTTTAGCAAAGGAAAGGGCAGCATTCAGATATATTTATGGTGGAAATATGCCACTGAAGAGAAAGTTTCATCTGTGAAACCCTCGTGTTCGTGGTAATGGGAGAGGAAAGAAATGGTGACAGCTCATGAAAGTTATTTTTTAAAATTATCTGCGCACTCCCTTAAGTGTAACAGAAATAACACCTGTGCCTTCAAATCTTATCATGATTAAAGCGTTTCTTAAATGCATAGTTCAGCTGAAGGACACAGAGAATTGGAGAAATGGAATCAAGAATTATATGAAAGAGAGCTGAGGTAGATGTTTTCTTTATACTGCCTCTTACACTAACAGCAATGACTGCAGTGATTTAATCAAATGGTAGATTGAGGGGAAAAGTCATGATCCATACAGGTCTTATTGGAGTGTGATAAGGTGAGAGGTGGAAGAAGAGCAGCCCATTTGGGAAAGATGCCAAGCGTGGAAGGAAACCCAGTCTGGGGAGAACAAGGAGGTAGTCAGGAATAGAAGAGGAAGTAGGAACAAAGTGTCACAGGTCTGTGAAAGCCATCAATTGCTCCTGTAGTTTGCTGGAGGAAGCCAGAGGAGCGATACAGTGGGGGACTGGATCAACTCCCAGCAGCAGGCATGGACATGACACTCCTGGATCTGTTTCTGAATGTGAAAAGTTTTCTACTAGACAGCCATTGGCCTTCCGGCAGGGACATCTCCGCCCACACCTGTCTCCTAAAAGCTCCTCGATATTGCAAGTTCTTGGGCTTCGCTCATAGCAGTTCATTAACAAGGTAACTGGCAGCTAGCTGCAGGTTGCAGTTTTAGTGCAGAGACCTTTGCCACTGTAACCATAGATTCAGTAACGCTTTCTAGCGTGCGATGCTTCTGGCAGGAGGACTGGCAGCATGTTACACGTCATTAGTGGCTGCCTCCGTCCAGATTTCCTAAACGCCAGGATGTTTAGGAGCACCTGCTAGTGGCTTTCAGCACAAGACATCTGTCTCCTTTCCAGCTCCTTTGTATCTGTGTTCCGTATCTCTGCGGCTCGCTGGGTTTAATCCCATACCCATATGAGGCAGCAGAGCTCCCAACTCAAGCTGTGACCCCCATTCCCCACGAACCAGCAGCTGAATCCTTGCACAGGCATGGGCAGTAATTTCCCGTGTCTCTGGCAGCATGTGCGTGCCAGCAGTTAGTGCTGGTGTTAGGAAACCCCTATTCCATCAGGCTTGATTGCTGCATTTCTGTGAGTGCTAAGGCAATAGTCTCATTAAATAACGTTGTTCAATATAGCTTTAATACAGAGTTAACAAGATGTTTAGATATTTGGATTTCCTCAGAAGTGAGGAGGCTCCACCCTTGTTCCTGTTCATGCCATTTAAATACAGCTGTGTAGTCAATACCTGCTGGTGACCAGGGCAGGCACTTTCCAAGCAACTGCCTGCCCTTGCTCCATGTTAGCAGATGAGGAGATGAATTTTTGACAGCACGCATCTTGGAAACCTTAAATTTGGGAGTACCTCTAATAGAGTCCTGTGTCAGGTAGGCTTCAGAGAACTAGTAGAGATGGTGAAGGTTGATTTTTTTGCTTGCTAAGAAGAGGGGAGATGGGGGAATGCTGGTGCTGAGTTTAAGGTAAGCAGTGGAGGTGCAGACCTTGGTTCCTAATAGCATTGTAAATTTGCAGGTTTACTCTGTTCACTGGCAGACACTTGGTTGCTGCACCGATTTTTGGTTCACACCCACCTGCCTGCACGTCCTGCAGCACTACGTACTCCAAGTACCCGCTGCTTCACTCTTAGAGCAGCATTTGGCCGGATGGATCCTTGCAGTAACCCAAACTAAAGGAGAGGCAGTGGGCAGGTGGGAGAGGTTCTCCCATCCCCTCAGCAGCTCTCTGCGTTTGTGGGGGGCAATGCAGAGTGAGGTGGTGCAAGCTGAAAAGAAACCTCCCACCACAAAAAGTAACTTCCCAGCCTGCCTCCCCGGGCGGAGGAGACTTGGCAAGCCTTTGGCCGGGGCCTGGCAGGTCAGCCAGCGAGAGGGCCCTGCGCAGCACACGCTTGTTCGGGCCGCGCGCTGCTGCTTTGTAAAAGAGAAGCCGTTTGCCCCGCGTGTGTTTACTACCCGGGCACGCAGCTTGGCAGGGCGCTCCGGAGAGCACAAGCATCTGGCATCGCTGCTGCCAGCCCTGCCTTTTGCCAAGGGGGCTGGATTTCACTCTCAAATGAACAAGAAGCTGTTTGACCTCTTCCTGCCACGTGTCTTAAGTATCTCCTCCGCTCTGTCTGAGAAAAGGACGTGTTGGGAGCGCAGCAGGAGCTGGACTTACTTTCTCAGTAACCTCTCATAACTGAGTCTCTCCTTGCAATACCTGCCTGCTTTTTTTTTTTTCCCTCTAGATATTTTGAACCAGGCTTTTATCTCAGCACTGTTTGCCCTCAGCCCTATCATTTCAAATGGGTCAGTCTGCTGACTGATGTGAACGGAGCAATATTAGACATGAAAGCACTCCTCTATCTTGTTAGCCTTGTTCCTGCTGTAGCGTACTTCAGCACAGATGGAGCTTATTTGTCATGTGCCAAATCTATGTATTGGCGTAACTGAAAGGCAAACTGTCTGCAGCAAGCTCTGACTTTTTGAAATTGTCCTCAAAAGAATGTTATGTGATAAGTCAGTTTGACTTACAAAGGAGGGGCCTTTTTTGGCTTGCTGTTGTTTGCATGCATCAGGCTTTTGTTAGATGACTTTCCTACCCAGGATTATTAGCTCAGAAATCAGTATAAAGCATTTGATACCTACACATAGATTACCTAGTCTGAAAGATTAAAGTCTTGGTTATGATGGGAGTGAGAATTTTCCAACCATTCCAAATTAAAACTGAGCAGTAGAAGGGAAGAGTGGTTAAGAGAATTGAAACTACCCTACCTGAAATGTGACCTTTTTGTCGTTTACATTCCACTGAACTGTGAGTGAGTGAAGAGTGGGTCGTGTTAAGTGACCTGGATGACAGTGGGGTTTTATGGAGAGGTAATATGTGGTAAGAGGAGCAAGCAGTAACATCAAGGAATATGGTCAATTACGTGTGTGTTCTGTTTTAATTTAGGTTTGTCTTAAATGAGCTGGTACAGACTGAAAAAGACTACGTCAAAGACTTGGGAACAGTTGTGGAGGTGAGCTGAAGCAAACTGCTATGCAAAATGTTTTCCCACTAAAAAGCACCATGCTGACAAGTGACAACAACAAAAAATACAGCTTGAGAAACAAACTGCCTTATTTTGCACTCTGCTCCCATGGTCCCCTTCTCATGTTGACAGAAACAAGAAGAAATGCCTTTGGAAACTATTTTTGTTTCCATCTAACAAATGTTGTATTTTAGTTTTCAACTCCAGCCTGCAAAGGTTTTTCTTGGCTACCCTGCTTGTGACAAACTTTCTGCTGTAATGCAGCCTTGAGGGCAGTGGTGCAGAGTAACTTACGCTCCTACCACTTATTTTGTACTTTCCTTGCTGTCATATTGAGTAATGGTAACACATACTTGGGTTTGCACCTGGACTAAAGTGCTGTCTGAATACCTTTCCAGAAACTGGGTTTGGATCCGTGCTGAGGTGCATGTGTGGCCTGTGGATTGTTTTGCAAAAAAACCCCTGAGATAAATTAGAATTTTTTTTTTTCCTGTTAAAAAAACAGTCATAGTTTTTTAAGGTTCAGCTTGTAAAGACCTGGCTGATCCCTAGGCATCACCTTTCAGAGCCTACTTACATGTAGGGTCCAGTTTTTTTCCCAGCAAGGATTCAGAATTGGAGGCACATGACTGAAGCGGGCTTTTGGCACTCACTAGTCCAAGGAGAATTATCAGCCTGTCCAACAGTGATTTTCAACAGCTTCCAATCTGAAGAGCTTTGTGTTATCTTCTGTTTACATCGTGCACCGCTGGCAAACCTGACAGGGCTGCAGCGCTCCAAAGGCTTATAAGGAAGCTCTCAGGAGGTGTGAGAAATCCTGTTCATGTGACTCGTTAAACTTACTGCTTGGCTTTGTGCTCTCACAGGATACTTATGGCGGTGAATGGAAGAACTTTGTACAGTCTGGCTTGCTTTTAGCAGAGAAGCCAAGAGCTTGATAAATGACTTATGTGTAACTTTTATCTTCTAATTGCGCTTGTCGCTTCAATGACATCTAATAACAGTTTGTATAAGTATTGTAGTATTCAGAATAAATCCATCAAAGTTTTCATTTCAGCAAACTGTTTAAAGCATCTAGATGGGTTTCTGGTTTTAAATTGTACAAAAGATATTTTAAGTGATTTCAATGTAAAAAAATACTGACATTAAACTTTTGCTCCTTTGAAAAGTGTGTGATTATGCTCCCCCTTCAAATGAACCCTTTGCTAATCACTGATCGTTAATCCTAAAGGGCTTCATGAAGAGAATAGAAGAAAAAGGAGTTTCTGAAGATATGAAAGGGAAAGACAAGATTGTATTTGGCAATATTCACCAGATCTATGACTGGCACAAAGAGTAAGTTTTTGGTTCACTCATTTTTAACCACCTTTCTAACCACTCGTCCATAAAGGGTTGGGGTATACAGTGTCTGTATGTCTAAGCTGCTTTTAATTGAACATCAGCAGGTCATTCAGGGCTGAACTTCCAAAGGACATTGCCTCACTTTAAATGGTCTCTGTTGGTTTGTAAGTGCTGCTTAATAACTTCACAAATCATGGCTACCTTGAATCCTGGGAACATGTCTAATTCATGTGCTTTTAGCCAGTTTCACGATACACTAGATCCTGATATAGGGCTTTGTCTACCCAGCCAAAAGTGGCACAATTGCATGATGCAAAGGATCGGTCTTACATAAAATCGTTTTTCCTGGTGCGAAAGAACTTTGCTGGGCTACAGCTTTGCACTGCCTGGCTTCATGGGAGGGTGTTTGTCGTGCTGTCACTGATCACGGATACAGCTTTATGCTGGCTCAAACACATGCCAGGAGTGCTGGTCAGTGTGATAGAAATTTGCACCCAAAAGAGTCTGGTCTGCGTCAGTGCTGTGCTGCCACTGGCTCTGCCACTCCTTGCTGGGGAGCCACAACAAGGGGCTCAATGGGAGATACCACTGCGGTCCATCCACTGCTCATAAGCAGTCCCAGCATGCCTCCAAGAGAGGTGCTGCTTGTGGGTTACCAGCTGGATCCTCAGAAAAGCTACTGAGGCTGCCCTAGTTGTGTTTCTTGGGTCACAGCTGTAGGCACAATTCATGCCCCTCATGAGCAGTAGCAACACTGGAAAGTCATGGTTTCCTTCCTATGTCTTGTGGTTTTCAGCAACATGAACATCTTCACATGCAGCTGATAGGGTCACAAAGGCAGACCATAACCAGTAGTATTTGGCTAGCAGGGTGATAAAATGGAAATACCTTCAAGATCCTTCTCATGTAAAATCTCTGACATTCTTTGGCCTAGTTGATGCTTTTGACTCTGAGTTAGGAACTGTTCCTTGAAAATTTTACTCGTACAAGTAGGTTGTGAAAAGCTGCTGGAAGCACGAGGCACCCTGGGCCATTTCCGATGTAATTTTATGAACAACGATGTCTTGTTTATGAACAATATGGTCATCATTTCAACTCTGCCCCTCAGAATACTCTACAGCTCCAGCTAACTAGAATTTGAGCATGCCTGTGTGGACTTGAGCAAGGGACACTGGGCTGGATCTTCCTTCAGCTCTGGACATTTCCCTCACCCAGGAAACATGATATCCTTCCCATCATGTGTCCCACAGGTGTTTATCTCATGGCCTGGACCCTTATGTTCTGAGAGATGCCCGTGTGAGCACACAATGAAAAATGTCAGAAAAAGTTTCACCATATATTAACTTGATACCAGCAATGGAGTGTTTTTACCAGTGTCCTTCACTGTTTAAGTGTGATGATAGGAGCTTTCTCTAACATACAGGGAGGGATTCCCTATTTTTAGTTCTGCGTATCTGGGTCAAGAAGTCTATTTAAATGCAGATGAATTTAACATTTATAGAGGATTCGGTGACGGAAGCAGCTGTATCTGTTGGTAGCGATAGGGATGTTTAGTTGGGACAGCTGTCCACTGTGCGACTTTTCTTGAGGTTCTGGCATGTCTTGGGACTGGGCCATTGCAGGCATGTCCTCTCACCAGATCTGGCTACTGTAGCAAAGCCATGGAGGCATTTGAGACAGAAATCCTGCAGTGAAAAAGAGGAAGATCATGGAAAGGGAGATTGTCAGGATCTGCCTACCGGTTAGAAAAACCTACCAGTATTTCTGAAGTTTAGTTTAGCTGCTTTTACTTTACTTTTAGGCATCCCAGTGTATTCTTGGTAAGGGCTTCAAGCTAGAATGAATGACTTCCCCAGAGCTGCAGGTCAAGATAGAGACATTGTTTATTAATTACTATTACTATTATGAATTACAGTACATTACTAACAGTAATGAAAACCAGTGAAAAGCAGAACATATCAAAACTCCACCAGCAAAAATGTATTGATTTGTTTATTCAAGTGGAAACTTCTGCATCTCTTTCACGTTGACCAGTACTCCAAATCTGCTCATGCAACTGAGAACTCCTGGTAAAGCTTCAGTTGAGTTTTCACAGATGTTTTGGTATATGGAAAAGTTTTACTTTGGGAGTTCTCGGTGAAGGAAATCAACTCTTGCAATTAGATAGTAACTGGCACTTTTTAGAAATTGGAACCGCTGTAATAGTAAAGAAGATAGTTTGCAAGGCAAGACCTCCATATTTCACAGCTCTCACCTAATGTTTCAGAAATCCCACCATTAAGGGCTGAAGCCAAGCTTACCTTTTCATTTATTATTGAATACTACAGCTAAAATTGCACCAATATATCTGAAGGATGACTAGTTTGCTCCTGGGGTGACCTAAAGAAGTATTCTGAAATGTTGACATCCTTTCTTTCAGCTTTTTCCTGGCTGAACTGGAAAAATGTCTTCAAGAACCTGACCGTTTAGCACAACTTTTTATTAAGCATGTAAGTTTTATTTTGTTACATATCTCTAGTACAATTGTCATTTAGGGCGTGATGACTCCTTTACAAAAACATGTCTTTGTGTCGACTTGATACTTGTACGTGCCCAAATTTAATTTGAACATGACGTAGCCCTATAGTTCTGCATCTTCAGCGAGCAGCTGGATTGAACTAAAGCATCAATCATTGCCTTCTTGCAGACGACTTATTTTGGGGGCAAAATTGATCTGGCCAAGGACATCTGCCAAAATATAATTATGGCAGGTACTTACCAGCTGCTACGATTGACATGTTTGTGTGATATTAGCCAGAGCACTACTTTATAGCAAATTTCAGACCTACCAGTGTGGGGATGACATCTCTAACTGGCTACCCCCATGGAAACTTCCCCTTGCCTAAGGTGCAGAAGTGGAGAGCAGAACCGGTTACCAATTTACTTTCCTACTTTAGCAAATGAAGTCTTTGATTAAACCAAAAATAAGGAAGACCAAGCAGAACATTGTAGCAACTTTCTGCCAGCTTTTAATAGCAGGACAGAATGGTAGCCAATATCTCACCAGGCTGCTGTGCCTCTTTCTTTCATAGGAGCGGCGATTACACATGTATGTGGTGTATTGCCAAAACAAGCCACGATCTGAATATATAGTAGCTGAGTATGAGGCATACTTTGAGGTAAGCATGGCTCATTATGCATTACTGCTGCTTACAGCTGTGAGTCCTAGTCAAGTAGACTATTCTGTAACCTGTGGGGTTTGTCTAAAACAAACTAGAAGATTTTGATACTGCACGTGCTGCTGAAGTCTCTGCTGTTGGAAAAAATGTTATTTAATTTATTTCAAATTCTTATATTGCTAATTTCTAATAAATATTTAATCCAGTACTAACTGTCTGTGGCCTTCAGAGAACCACAGCTGCGTTGATTTCTGTCCAAAATAAAATAAGACTTTTTAATCTGTAGTCTACAAACAGAGGAGGAGGTAAAAGTTGTTGGAGCTGGGTGGTGCCTCTCATAAATTCCCAATAACATCTCTTTCAAGAAATCTTTGGGACTAGACTCATTTAGATATTAATGTGAAAGGAGCTTGCTTAACAAAGGAAAGATGTTTTGTTTCACCCAAGGGCATGCGGTGTGCTCTGCAGGACTTGTTTGTGAGCTAATCCCTGCTGCAGTGCAAAGAGTGATCTCCAGACCTTGCAGTCCTGCTCGGTCAGCTCAAAGCGGGAAGGGATCCAGTGCTTTCCAATGCCTTCCAGCTCGGTCATGACTTTTACCCAGTCCTTACCTAAATAGGATATGCCGGTTTTTTAAATCCTCTCAAATTCCCTCTTGCAAACAAAAGATTAAGAACAGACCATCTTTCTGTGGAACTAAGTCTCTGCTGAGACATTTTATCATGTTTTCTGTCTTACTCTGCAATTGTTTGCAATTGTTTTTAATCCTCAATTTTTAGGAGGTTCAACAGGAAATAAGCCAGCGGCTAACCATCAGTGACTTTCTGATCAAACCCATTCAAAGAATAACTAAATATCAGCTTCTTCTCAAGGTGAGTGGAAAGATGTTGTTTGGACTAAACTATATTCTGCATCTTGAATCAGATGCTGTTATTTTAAATCATCCTTAGTTTTAACTGAGGAATAACTTCATCAAATTAAGAAGAGAGGAGGAGTCTGCTTATACATGGGCATACAATGACAGAGTCCCATGGAAAATATCCAGAGGAGGAGGGCCACATCTGTGGGAGTAGTTTGCAATTTGATAACAAAAAGATTCTTTCTTATTTGTTTACTATTGGAATTTTTTTACAGAAAAGTAAACTTCAAATAGGAATTTTCTTCCTCTGAAGTTTCAGAACAAACTTTCATTAATTTTTTAAATGAAAATAAAGATGCACAGGAGTGTTAATAAAGCCTGTCTTTGGTGCTGAATAGTATGATTCTAATAAACACTGTACCCTCAGTTTCTGAATATCTCTCTTCAAATTCACTTGAGAAACTTATTTCCAGAATATTTTGATGTCTGAAAATTTGGGGAGCCCACTGTAATTTTTTTCGCAACATGTCCGACCATTCTGGCTTCTGCTGACTTTATCCACAATGCCAATTACTCAGCATTTCTGAAAATTCATCCCTAGGGGACTTAAGCTAATATCTAAAATTAGATATGTCTGAACGCTGCCCTGTAATCTCTAGCAGTACTGGGGCTCTGAGCTGTTTTTTTCTCTTTTTTGAACTGGTCTCAAGCAGGCTGTCGTCAGCCCACAGTTTGATAGTTACACACGTGCAAAGAGGCAGCGGCATGTTCCCTGAAATGCCAAAAGGAAAAGAAAGATCTTCAAGTGTGTGTGGTCTTGTGGCTTAAGACAGGGACCAAGTAAGCATTCCCAAGGGCTAATCCCAGCTTTGTCTTTTTTCTGTGATGTTGTCAGCAGCCATGCAAACCTCTTTTCCGTATCTATAAAGTGGTTATAACATTCAGCAACCTCTGAAGATTAATTTATTAATATTAGCAAGTTCCTTCTCAGAAAATCACATGCTGAATATGCTTTTTCTTTTTCAAACTGGCATCTTTTGTTTTCTCTTTCTGAAGTGCCTTAATGCAAACCTTTCTGCTTTCTCCAGGACTTCCTGAGGTACAGTGAAAAAGCTGGTCTGGAGTGCTCTGACGTAGAGGTACGTTTTCTTGTCCTGAACAATAGTGCTACGTTATCTGATGGCACTTCATATGAAGGAATGAAAACCCCAGGATTCCTTTGACAATAGTTGAAGATCCTGCTGGTATTATAAATGTGGTATTTATCTTAGCTGAAGCCAGAAGTAAAAGATGAAGGTGCAGCCCTGCATTGTACGTGCACCATCCTCTTTTAGACATTACCGTACATCTTCAGTACATGAAGGCCTCACCATGAATAACTGCTAGCAGTGATCGCGCTATTGAAGTTCATTATTTGACACTTTTCTTTTAGGAACCCTCTGATTCTCCTGTAAAAATGCATCTTTTTTCCTTAACAGAAAGCAGTTGAATTAATGTGCCTTGTACCAAAACGTTGCAATGATATGATGAACCTGGGTCGCCTCCAAGGCTTTGAGGTATGTATTTGCATTCTGCTTATAGTAACAGCTAGGCAAGGACAAGTATTTTGTCTTACTATGACTGTCTGTGCAATCTGCCCTACTCCAGGCTGTTTATCTAGTGATTGTTCTTCTCCAGTGCAGAGCTGCATGCTTTGGTGAGGTTTCGAACGTGGGGGTGATATACCTCTCACTCTATACTTGTGACAGTCTATCTATTGTTTCTTCGAAGTGTGAGGGCCGCAAAAGCTTCTGCAAGTTTGAATTACACTTCTTGTATGTATTGCCAGAGCAAAATAAGTGGTGAACCAGACTGCTCTGCCTGTTAGTAAGGTCACCTGGCATTCACATGTTAACAGCTCCCTCTGAGTTTGGCAACATCCAGGAGGGGACTTGTGAGTTATAACCCCACAGGTTGCAGCTTGTGGTTTGTAAGTAAGCCAATGCAGACTTTGGCAGTCCTGGTGAGATGACTTATCTCCAAAATTAAGTCAAGGTCGTCTCACCGACTTATGCATCGTACCATTCCTGCAAACAGGTAGGTCCTGGGTTTTTGTATTTTCAGAGGTGTTATGTCACTGCCTACTGGCTTAAGAGGTGATGGAGAGCTCATAACTAGAGGGAGTCCAAGGTGCTACAGTAAAAAACTATGTAATGGGAACAGTGTTTGAAATTAAGTACAAACCAGTCTACTTGGTTTTTTAGGCACAGTGTCAATGAGAACAAAGAAGACATGTTATTTTCCTTAAACTGAGCTCTTGATTTGCAAGATTGCTGCTTTGATAACTTAGAGGGGATATGTGTTATCTGAACTCAGTGCTGCTTGGAAAACTCGGACTGCATGAAAGATTGTCTCGTGAGATCATGGTGGGTCAGGGTGTGTAATTTTGGTGCCTTGTCTGCTTCTCAGGGCAAGCTGACAGCTCAAGGCAAACTACTGCAGCAGGACACCTTCTATGTGACGGAGCAGGATTCTGGGGTTCAGTCTCGACCAAAGGAGCGTAGGGTGTTTCTCTTTGAGCAAATAGTTATCTTCAGTGAACTCCTTAGAAAAGGATCTTTAACGCCAGGCTACATGTTCAAGAAAAGCATAAAGGTAAGAAATAGAGAGGGAAAGGCATATTCTGTTTGATGGTCACGTAAGGAAATCTTACCAGGTTTCTATACTGTGAGGCTGGTGCATCCTTCACAGGTGGACAACAATTTGCAGAAAACATTTGCATTTACCTGTCAGTGGATCAGAAGCCGTTTAAAACTGTCTCTAAATAAACTACTGGGTGTCTAAATTTACTGGGTAATTTTTACCAGGAACACAGCCAGGGCAGGTCCCCTGTCATTCATAGCTCTGAGTTAGCAAATATTGCTACAAAGCCTGCATCTTAGGCCAAACAGTAAGTCAATGTTAAGCCTCTGTGCGACATTACTGCCTAATGGGGGAAGGGCTCTTAGTGCAAATGTGAATGTTGCAAGAAGACAGAACTATTTCAAAAACAATCAAAAACACACACAGGTCTAAACATGCAGCTATGAGGAATTACAAAACCATTTAAACTACAAAGTTTTAAGAAATTAATTTTGGTTTTAAATAATCTTTCCAGATGATAGGACTGGGACTAAAAGTAAAAACTGAAAGTAACCAAGGAAAATATTTGTTTGTTTGTTTAACAAGTTTTGTGCTTGTTTAACAAAGGCAAAGTTAACCTCTGAAACGGTAAGTGAAGGTGAATGAAAGCTACACCTCTCCTGGTAGAACACCCTTTGCTGTGCCCGCAGAAAGAGCAAAGGCACTGGTTCATTTGAATGTCTTGATTGTTCAAAGCTGAGAAACCAGTCTGGGATTGATTTCCTTTTCAAATATACAGCTTAGAAAGAGATGTGGGAGAATACGTTGTGTTTGCTCTAAATTTTAATTGGTACATTAATATGAAATAGAAGAGAACAGTATCAGGTGAAATAATGCATATTGACCATGTATAACTAAACAAATCTGTGATAAACAGCATATTTAGTGAAATGAGGGCATCTTCCTGGCTGACAGAAACTGCAGCATTTAGTGAAAAGCCTATATCCATTTGCAAGCCAGCGTATTTCAGTTTCCAACCAAATAATAAGCTATAAAGCAAAAACCTAAAGTGTACAAATAAACGATCATATTTATTTAGATGATCAGCTCTGATTTTATCTTATTGCTGATTTGAATCATTATTAAAGTTGGAGATGGAAATAACAAATCGTTTTTACTTCAGTTTATTGTATGTGTAACAATGAGGCTTTTATCTGCAGGAAACAATTCCTGGATTGTATATTGTAGATAAAGAGAGAAAAATAAATCTCTCCTAATGTCAATAAAATTAGCTTGCCTCAAGGGTATGAGTTGCTTTTCTAGTTGAACAGCCTATGAAAGTAATGATGTTCCCACTGCCTGAGCTTAAAAGTTTTGTGTGATAGTTTTCCAGTCCCTCTTTTCTTGCATTTGGCAAACAGCTCATTCTCCTGTTGAGTGCCTACAGCAAGCGTGGGATCCCCCATGGCTCCATGTGCATCTCCCCACCGCAGTGTGGAGTCTGTGTGCTGGCAGCTCTCACACCCTGCCTCCCAGCCCCTACTTCAGCTTCTGGCTGCTTTTGCATTTCTCTCCTGCTTTCCCACAGAGATGAGCTGTAGCTTGCAGTGGAGCAGGACCATTCCCGGCCTCTCTGTGCCGCGGGCATCCTCACCTTGCAGTGGAGCCTCAACCTGAGCTGGGTGATTCCCTGGCATGAGGCCCTTTGTCTAAAGGTGTCACATAAACAGGCTGCCTCATCACCTGTCTTTCATAACCCTGCCATCCAGAAATTGCATCTGATCTGAGTTCATGAGCCAAAGTTTGAGGAGGCTTTACACTGTCAACTAGGACCAAGTTTCTCTGACCTTATTTCAAGTGCCTACAAGATCCTGCTGGGCAAGTTGAACCCATCTTCACAGCAGTTATCAGGACTGACTTAGCCATCTTCAGCGAGCTTTGATACCATCTGCAATCATGATTGTCCAGTCCTCTGGGAGACACTCCCTGAGAGATGTAGGCTGTTTGCCTGCTGGTCACATCCTCCCACACAGCAGAAGGACCTAACCAGCACTGGAGATCACTTCTTTCCTCTGTCACAGCCACTGCTGAGCACTGACGTCCCTCTGTTAGAGCAAGAAGCGCATGTGACTTCAGATGCGGCTGTTCTGGTCTGTCGGGGAGATGAGGCTCGCACATATTGTTCTCCAAGGTCTGTCACACTCAAACTGCAACAGAAGCTTCAGCCTGATGTCCTACGTTAGCGAAGAACCCTTCTTTATGCAGTGAGGTAGTTAGCATTCAGAAGTTGCACATCCCTTCTCGGATGCTTCTCAGTTGGATACTTTTCAGACTCTCAAAATGCCTAAGTGGGTAGCCTTGGCAAAAGCATCTTCCTGAGACGCAAATAGGAGGTTAAGGACTCTGACCTGCAAGTCTTTTTCCTGGAATCAGCATTGACTTGCTTGCTTTTGGCTATCAACCAGAGGAGCAAGAGCTCGGAACAAGAGGAGGTGCACTGTCCAGGTTCACTGTCTGTCCCTTTCCTTGTCTCCATGTCAGAGGAGTTCCTGCAGGTCCCTCTAGCTTCACAGGGCCCCAAGAAGAGAAGGAAGAGGCTCTTTCTATCTCTTGAATTTGAATGCTGCACGGTATTCAGATGTGGAGTGGATCTCTCCATACCTTGACAGATATACTTGGAGATAGACTTCTTCTAGAGGGACATTACTGCCTTAGTTCAGAGCTGTCTGCTTTTGACATGAAGACTCTCTCCTTTTTTGAAAGGCTGTGCCAACCTATTCTTATTTACTATCATAGATATAAGTAGCTCAGGAAAAGTTGAAGTTAAGTGTAAACTTAAACAGAAGCCTCACAAGGTCAAGACGGCAGCCAAAATTGCCATCCATGAAATTTCCAGAAACAGTATCTGTGACTGCGGTCAAGTGAAGTGATTGTGCACAGATGACTATAATCTGCTGGAAATAAAAAGATCTGTTGGAGCATCAAGGGAGAATGGCTCTTTTTTTTTTTTTTTTTTTTTTTGTATATCCCTGTACACAGTCCATTCCATTTTTAAAATACTCTAATGACTGAGACTTTCTTTCCCATGGAGGATAAGAAATGTAAGCACTTATTTAAATTGGAGGAATGGTAGACTTTATTAACATCTTAATAGGAACATTTTAACTCTATTTATGGGTTACAGTAGATTTTTTAGCACATCACTCAGGTCTATGTTACCTTAAAATAGAAGTTGTAATTCAAGACAAGGCAGGTGGATGTCTGGTACATCTGTCAGAGCTTTATTAAGCAGCATAGTTAAGCTTAAGATTTATCTGCCTAAATCTAGATGAGGTAAATTCTGCTGATTATGATCTGACAGTCTGTTATTGGACTCAATTATTTTAAGGAACTTTTCACAACAATTTTATTCTGATTCTTGAGTAATGTTAATTCATGCCCCATGTAACACACGCTTACCTTGGCTTGTTTCAGATGAACTACCTTATCATTGAAGAAAACGTGGAGAATGATCCCTGCAAGTTTGCTCTGATGAGCCGGGAAACATCAGAGAGAGTCATTTTACAGGCAGCTAATCCAGAAATTCAGCAAGCTTGGGTACAGGACATCAACCAGGTCCTGGACACACAAAGAGATTTCCTAAATGGTATGTACATGGTCTTTGCTGTTTCCCAAACTGTGACACCAAATGGGATTTAGAATCTTTGTGTCTTTGTTTCCTCTATGAGAAAAAAAAAAATCAGCAACTTTTTTCATACGGAAGATCCCAAGGAGAAAACTAGAGCCCAGTCTGCCTGCCATTAAGCACTGGGTCAAGTGGTCTCTGCAGAGTGCATAGGAAAGCATCCTCATAAATTTACAGCTGGTCTTTGGAAAGAGACCACTTCAGTGCCGCTGTACAGAGGTCTCTGTCCTACATTCCAGGTCTGCCTGGTGGGCAGGTGAAGAATGGGAGAAGGGCTGGGCAAGCCTGATCTGAACTGCTGTGTGGCCCTGGAGCCCACCCTGAGAAGCTGGTGGAGCCCCATCTTGCATTAAAGAGCACAGGTCATTCTGGCCTGGCTCCATTAGCTGCATCTCGTGGACTGTTTTTGGCAGCCTGCCGGCTCCCTGCAGGTGATGGGTCCCTGTGCGGTTGCCGTGCATGTATTAGTCAGGTTCGTGCTCGGGTCTCAAGTCCCTCCATCGGTGATGTGCCTTTGGTGGTACTTTTGTGCAAGGTCCTTTAAAAACGCTGGGGTTTGCAGGGCTGAATTGCCTGGTGCTTTCCGTTCTACAGGGAGATTTTAAATCTAGTCCCTTCCCAAGACCATGTTGAAGACAGGTTGCCATTGTATCTGCACAGTATTTCCCACTTACTCAGAGCAAGGCTTATCCCTAAGAACCTCCTGTTCCATGTCCCCATGTGCTAAAAGCTGAGGACATGAGGTGGGATGAAGGCTGCCTCACCATCCACCCCCTTACAGGTCCAAACTCTGCAGGGCAGCAGCTGCTCTCAACAAAAAAACAAAAGAGAAAAGCAAGGAAACACCTGGGTTTGTTTCTTCTGAGAACCATGGGAGCTATGCGTGAATGGGGGCCTTTCCAAAATGTCAGCTTTGCTTTAGGAGTAGATTTTGGGGGGGGGGGGGGGGGGTGTTGAAATAATATTTCAAATTAGAGCTGTGTTTCTAAAAAAACGCAGACAAACACACACACATGATCAAGAGGAAAACAGAGAGGAACCAAATTCAGTTAACAATTTTAGCTTGTTCTTGCTTATGACTGGATGAGGGAAAGAGGAGGAACCAGGACTAGAGGAAAAATCTAAAAATAGTATTTCTTTTGTTTGTTTGAAAGCAACAAAGGGGAATCATTACTTTGGATGCTTCCAAAATTGTTTTGCACTATTCATTTCAAAACAGCTTGTTTTTATGAAGCTTACAGTAGAAAAGAGTTCTGTATTTAAAAACTTAATACGTGTTCAATAAGGAACCTTATTTGCTTGAATCAAAATGGTTTGGCTTGGCACAATCTGTTAGCTTTTTGGATTTTGGGGTTTTGGTGTTTGGTTTTGTGGATTTTTTGTTGCGAAATCTGAAGAGGCTCTTTCAGTGCACATCAAAAGGAAGGTTCCCTTTTCTTCAAGGTGGAGGGTTTTAAAATTGTAATTTAGCTTAGTTTTACTTTCAGAAGTTAACTGGGAAAGAGTTACATCCAAAAGCTGTTTGTGACAGTTTAAAAACTGTGGCTGAGCTGAGGAGGGGCATAGTGTTTCACCCGTGATTACAAAACTTGATATTGGGTTTTCGTGACTTGGAATAGAAAGGGCCTCATACAACCACTGTAAAATGATTCCTTAAATAGATTGGTGAGATGAGCAGTCCAAGTTCTCCAGTTTGACCAGTTGGTACCAAAACTTGCTGGTTTCATGTTGGTGCAGTTGGCTTTGAATGAAGGATTAGCTGCAGAAGTGGTTTTTTTATCCTTGTGAGAACTCCACACAGTACTGCATGGGTTTTCTGTCCCTTCCACATTATTCTTACTCATTGTTTTATTTTTGATATATTCACCCTTATCTTCCCAGGACTTACTACTCTGTGAGCCCCTTTTTCTACTGAAGCATCTTCACAGCCCCTGTTTAGCCTATCTTCTGTGAGGCCAGTGAGGAATTTGGTGGGTTAGGAGCATAATCGTCAGTATCTCTAAAGCTGGACGTAAAAATAGATTTATATTAAAACACAGGCTTAAAGATTTATCTTATAAAAAGGTCCAAGAAAATGCTATTGTATCCAGTAGAGCCTGTCCAGTCCAGAACAATTTAAGTGGCTTTTAGGATGTAATCTTATTGAGGCTGACTAATCTTTAAATACGTTCTTTAGCTTTGTATTTCATTAAAGCGGATGTTTTCTGTCTTTAAAATCATATTAAATCCACACTGAGCCAATGCTGCATGAACTTAATAACTAAATATTCCCTGTGAGTTCTTGCCCAAGCTCTGTCCGATTTTCTCTCTTCAGCAGGGAAGCCCTAGGAGTAGGCTACGTTCAAAGCACAGTATTTGCATCCACAGTTTATAAATGTAAAGTGCGATTACACTGTAATATTCAAGCTTTTCATATTTTTCCGTGGAAAAGCAAAAGCTGCTAAGCTTGAGAAACAGACTGTGCACCAAATGATTGGCTATAGTGACTGTTTTTTACAAAGCAAGCTGTAAAGAAAATATGTCACTGATGGATATATTTCATAAGGAAAATGTTGTTGATCTGTTCCTTTTTTTTAATCATGTTTTTTGGGGGGTTTTGAGAGAGAAAGAGGGAGCACATGAGTACGTGGACACTGATTTTTGCCGGAAGCTTGTAAGAATACTAACAGATGTTGAACAGGAGGCTGGAAACCAAGCATCCGTGTGGTAGTTAATGGTGGAATTAGTAGTCACAAGTGGACGCTCAACTAAATACCCTTTGAAAGCACTGAGTAGGATAGATTGTTTGAAGATAGATAGATAGGTATTCATTCAAATCTTACTGCTAAAGACCTTGCAGCCTAATCTACTGTATATACTAGAAAAACGTCACCAGCACTGTCAAAATCATTGTCAAAGTTTTCCCCAACTTTCCTTCTCCTCTATGGCTGATCTGCAGCAGGACCAAACCATTTTCAGCTGCAGTTGAGGTAAGCGAGTGAAACTGGTAGTCACTGTGGCATAAACATAAAGCACTTCTGTGACAAGGGTCACTGCGTAGGTTTTGGAGCCAGGTAATCTTCCAGATTGCCACAGGTCTGTGTTTGTGTCCTTTTGGAGACAATGGTGATCTGGCATCCTCCTTGATTTTTTTTTTTTTACTCTCTTATTCTTTAGTATTAAGTGATTTCTTGTTGGAGTAGTCCTGCCTTTCTCTAGAAGGGGAATGCTAGAGAGTGTGCTGTGTGGTGCTGAGCCTTTCTGTTTTTTCTTTCCTTTTCCTCTTGTTGGGAAAGACATTCCTTCTGTTGTGGTTCCCTGGTTGGGCTGATGCTGTGACATTGTGTCCTCCGTCTGCCTCTTGCTAGACTAGTCTCTCTGCATTCCAGTAGGTATAGTCTGGTGCATGTACACAGTAATAACTGACTATAAATCATCAATTAAAGCCACATGACATGCAAAAAAACAAACCCACAGGTCTGGGAATCATAGTCTGAACCTAACAAATCTGTTCCTTTCCTATTCACTGTGAGTCCCAGCCCTGATCCTTTCTCCTCCAAACATAACAAGTTCTTTATTTCTTTACCATCTGGTGTTTTTATCCTTCCTTTTCCCAGTGTAACCTCTCTCCATGACTATGAAATGTACACTTTCACAAGCAGACTCTTTTTTTTTTTTTTTTTGAGGATTGTGAAGCTGTTTAAAGTTGCTTGTGGGTGTTTTCTGGAGAAGTCTGGACTGCTGGGATTAATGTCTTCGTGCCATCTATACTTCCTCTCTTGCTGGTCATTACCAGCAGTTTCCTTGAACTGAAGCAGTTAATGTAGAAAGCACATAGAGAGACAAACCACAGTGCATCATGTCTGAAGACTATTTAGTAGTCACACTCTCTTGGGTACACAAATGAGACTTAGGAGTCTTGACCTGTGTTTTCTGATAATAACAAAATTCACTGTAAATGAGCTGTGCGTCTCTTATTCAGGCTCTCATTTCTTCTGACTACAGGATGCGATTCATTTGTGCGATTTTCAAATAAAATTAATGCAATTATGTATGCTATAAATGGCGAAATTTTAGCCCACTGTGTTGGTTAGAAACGCTGTCCTTCGCGGTAGCATGGAGTGCTGTGTTCAGTTCACATGCAGCACGACCTCACATGCTCGTGTCCTGCCTCGCCATGAACACGCTATGTGCTTCCATGGGTGGCATCTCCTGTTCCTGTTTGGTTTGCAGCTGTGTGCCTGTTCCGACTGAATCACCCCAACTGAATCACCCCACACCCTCTCTGCAGCCCTTTGCAACATCATCGCAAACATATAGCTAATTCTTGTCCTCTTTTGCAGCGCTACAGTCTCCCATAGAGTACCAACGCAAAGAAAGTAGCTCAGCGGTGCTGAGGCCCCAGACCGGTAGGGTCCCTCAGCCCAACAGCAGACCCTATTCTTCTGTTCCAGTAGGGTCTGAGAAGCCTTTGAAGGCTACAAGCCGTAACCCATCTCTCCCACCCCTGAAGATATCTACCTCCAACGGCAGCACAGGGTATGAACACTCACAGCCCGGAGACAAGTATGAACAAAGCAAGGTACTGAGCTCATCTGATAAAACATGATCTCATAGCCCATTGCTTGTACCATAGACGATCTGTCAAGTTAGCTTTAATTGTCAGCTAACCAGGTCAACAGGAATCAACATACTGAAGCAAGGGTGTAAAATGTGCTTTGGGATTAAACAGAGACTGTGAAAGCTCTGGCATCCAGACGTGTGGCACTTCAGCTGGGAAACAGAGCCTGACCCTGGAGTGCTGATCCCAGTGGTTTTTGGGGCACTGTATTTGTAGACCTAGTGATGAACTGAATCGCCATTGGCAGTACTGGCGACAGCAATAGTCAGGCTTCTCTAATATCCATTAACCGCCCGTTCCTGAAGAGGTCTACTCTGATGGTTTAGAAGAGTTTAGACCTTTTCCCACATAACGGCTCGCAGGGTGCCAGCTGAAGGTTATAATTTGGGTGCATGTGCACTGCACACAAACCACCAAAGAGTCAGTAACCGTCAGCGGTGTTTGGACCCTGCTGCTGGCTGCGGCTGACCAAAGCCACTTTCCAGTGTGACCTATATTTAAGATCATGAGATGTGTGAGTATTCGTTCGGCTTCTAACGTTGAGCCTTCGTTGGTCTTTCCCCCCGTTTGGCTCAGCACAGATCGTTCACCTGCAACACCATTCAAATGAGAACATGGCTGGGGCACCGTCACTGCAGCTGTGAAACCTAATGTGAGATAGGAGGCTGGTTTGTATCACATCACTGCTGCCTTTCAGATCCTTAAAATCCTTTTTGACCAGTTTAAGTGTTTTGTATCTTTTTCGCTGGTACAGTTAGGCTGGAAATGAAGTGGTGGGGTTGCTGCTCGAAAAGGCAGGTTCCTCAGCACCGCCTGCTCACTGGCTTCTGTTGTGTCCGTTTTCACAGACTGATTTGGGAGGGTGCAATGGGACCTCTTCCATGGTGGTGATTAAAGATTACTATGCACTGAAGGAGGATGAGATCTGTGTGAATCAAGGAGAGGTGGTTCAGATCCTTGCTATCAACCAGCAGAACATGTTCCTGGTGTACCAGCCTGCAAACGACCACTCTCCAGCTGCTGAAGGATGGATCCCTGGCAATATTTTGGCTCCCCTCACTAAATCCACTACAGATAATAGCGACGGAAGCATCAAGTAAGTGCCATGTTGGCTTCGCTGGGAGCGCTATGTGGATTTTTTGAGGAAAAAAAAATAAAAATAAACAAACCCAAGTGGTAGGGATTTCCTGCTGATTTTTACCTACAGTGCCATTGGAACAAGCCGAGTGGTCAATCCGCAGTGTTGGGCGGCCATGGTGGATAGCTCGGGTTTTGCTTATTTTCATTTTGTGGGGTTTTGTTTATGCTTTGGAGAGAAATAAAACCATAGACAGTTAAAGATATGTTTTACATTACACCATTTTACACCAACATGGACCTGCTTGGACTGGACTTATATTTATGTTGTATTAAGTTACTAATCTATATATTGGTTATAACAGCATCTAGCAAAAAAAAACAACCCACAAAAAAACAAAACACAAAAAATCCAGGCCCTGTGTTGGACTGAGGTTCACTTCTCAAGGAGGAGAGATTTTGTTGTCTATGGCAATTTCCTTGTACAGCTTGTATCTTTTTTTTTTATTTTCTTTTGGTTTGAGTTCTTTTTCTGTTTGCAGTAACTTTTGTAATATATTTTTTGGTTTGCAAGACCCCCATCCAAGTACATTCCTGTATAAAGTATTTTGCACTATTTAAAAAAAAAAAAAAAAACAAACTCATATTGATGAAGTCAGGTTGTGCAATATAATGGATAGTCGCAATGTTCATCATTGTACCTGTAATGTAACTAATTTTAAATGTACTATTTTAAATATGTAAAATAAATTTTCACCATGAGCATGTTTTAATGAGGTAAAATAACTAGTTTGACCCTTTTTTGGTTTGTTTTTTTGTTTGTTTGTTTATAACATTTTGTTGCTTATTTAACAAATGTGTGGATATATATTTTTCTTTTTTGATTTTTAGAAATTTGTCAGTCTGAAATGACTAATGCAAGAAAGTGGTTTTTTGGTATTAAATACAGAAGGTACAACCCTCTTTTCAGTAATACCTGTTGATTTCTTTTAACATCTAAAATGACTAGATGGTAATGCATGATGTATGCTACAAATTATGTTACCTTACACGAGTACCTTGAGGTGCAGAATTGAACACGAGGAAGGATTTTGCGACAGATTCACTAAAAAGAATAATTTGATCTCTGCTGCAGTTTCAGTTAAGAGAAATGATGACTTTACCTGTCAGCCAGTAACGAATGCCACTATGAATTGCATGTTAAGCCAAAGGTGTGGCTTAGCCTGTCTCTTGCACATCCGCCACGGCCATTCCTGGGTTCCTCTCTAACCACAATACGCAACCACGTGCCCTTAGGTTCATCCATGGCACGAGGCTCCTGGTGAAGACCCTGATTTCATGGCAGCCATACAGTCAAATTCTGCGTCAAATTATGTTGTTGGATGAATTGCGGCCAGGAAGGCGTAACAAAATTGAAAGGCACATGCATTGCACTTCTCTCTCTCACTGTGGTGAGATTTAAAGTCTTAAGTCATGCTTTGCAGACAACCCTGAAACCAAAAAGGTGCCTGAATGATAGAAGTCCTGCGGGTGAAAAATGACCTGAAGCTGGTGCTATCTTCAGCCCTGTCTAGTCTGCCAGATCATATGGACTAATTAGTATAAGTAATAAAACTGTTTCTTCTGTTGACAAATACCGTACACAAAATACGTGGTCAATCCAGTAGCGTTGGCACCATGTATTATTCACCAATAGGTCAGGGAGTTTATCAGCCACGTCCTTGACTCTTGCCATATCTGAAAGGAAAACGCAACAGTCCTGAAGTGTTGATACCTTCCCCTGCTCTGCACATCTAATTTGGACCTCCTCCAGAAACGCCCAAATATCAGGCAGCACTTGCTGTCTGGCTGAGATGTGCGGGGAGCTCTGCTGCTCCTTGTGCCCGTGCCAGCTGTTTGCAGTGCAGACACTAATCGTGGTTGCAAAAGCAGTTGATGTGACCCAGCTCAGTCTTGCGTCAGTGGCAGCCACCTGGTGGGAGGCATTAGTTTACTTTTTTTTTTTTTTAATTCATTTGAGCTGTAGTACAGCTCCCATCAGGTGCTGAAGTATAACCAAAAACCGCTTAGGAGTCAGACGCAGTGTTCATGGGGGAGCGTCGGCTGTGTGGGGCATCCTTTGAGTCCTACCTCGCTAACATACTGCATTTTATTGGCATCGCAGGTGATCGTTGGATTACATGCAGCTTGCTTTGTAAAATATATCAAGGTACTGTAGACATGACATGTGCCAAACATTGGGCTTAAACATGCAAATCAAATTTGCATGACCTAAAGGTGGGCAGATGCTTTGAACCTGGATCCCAGCTCATCACACTGCTGTTTTGAGAGCTTTCTGCTTTGGACAACATACCACTTCCCAAATATCCCCCCAACCTGTCCACTATTTAAACCAAATTAAATCCATATTAAGAACTCTTTTGGTTTTTTCTTAATTTTTTATGTCTGCTTTGATGTGCAGTTTCTGTTGTCGACAACAGCATTGCTCTTGCAAAGGGTGACATGGTCTTTTTTTTTTCCCCTCAAGACTAAGGTCATAGGAGCAGTAATGAGGGGTGAAAAATGTACTGGAAATGGTGCCTGCTGCGATGCTAGTCAAAAACCACAGGCTGACTGATGTCCTCTCTAATTGGATTGGCAAAATCAAATGGGAAATTCTCGGTCTTGAGAGGCACAGCAGAGCTTGTTGTTCTAGGACATGACTTACCTCTTGGAAAGTTAATGATGTAGCTCCTGTTTGTTGAGCTATTCATGTTCTGAGCATCATGTAGGGAGCAACACCTTGACTTTCTTAATTTTTTTTATTTGCTCTACTGAGTAATCTGTTAAGACTGTTCCATGTATTTGCATTTGTTTCACTGCTTTTAACCAGCAAGACCGAGGATCAAATTGACCTTTTAATGGTAGCAAAAATAAAATCAATTTCTATTTGTGGCAATGCACGACAAAGTCCCTGAAACCGGTTGACCAAGTTCTAGTTGCCTGCTTCCATCATGGGCATTTTTTTCCTGCTCTTGCATTTGAACAGCAAGCGTGGCACAACATCTGCTTCGCAGAACTGTTTGGTTTGGTTTTTAACTTCAGCTCTCCTTGCTCAGATTGAGATGGGCACATTGCCGGTGGCTTTCACCTTCTAGGGAATCACAGGAATTGCAAATGTGGATGCTGGTTCCCCTTTCCAAATCCTTCCTTCCTGCTATGATTTGCCATTTGATTGCTGCGTTTTTTGGTACAACAGGAAGTCATGTTCATGGCATACCCTGCGCATGAGAAAGCGGGCGGAAAAGGAGAGCAGTGGCAAAAATGAAGCCAATGGGCCACGTAAATCCAAGGATATTCTGGGGAACAAAGTCTCTGTTAAAGTGAGTAAGGCCATCTGAAAGCTGTGTGCTGCTCTCCTGCTACCCATCCTTTTCACCCCCTAATAGCGTCCTCTCCTGAGAGAGGGAGGGGGTGGCGATTTTGGGTTTGGTTTTTGTGGTTTTTTTGTTTTTTTCCACTTCAGTTATCTTTTTTTTTTTTCCTTTTTTTGTAGTATCCATTTTAGCAGGATTTTTGCATGCAAGATAAAATGCAGCCTTTGTTTTTCGTTTTCTTTTTCCTGGCACCCCACATGCAAGTAAGTAATCTTCATTAAAAAAAACCCAACTACATATATGGTTAAATAACTGTTCTTAAAATGGGGACAAAAGTGATTTACTGACCTCTGACCTGGCCCAATCTGTGGCTCCATCAGAGCAGCCACAGCGGTGAGAAAGCCACTGGGTGAACGAATGGCCTTACTGAAGTTGATGAGTTTTCGTTAGGCCAGTATTTCAGCACATCTTAAGATAAGGGGTTCTCAACCTTGAGATGCTTAGGATTTTTGGTCGGGGGAGATGGTCTCAACGACCTTTTTCTTTGCATATTATCAAACAGGGCAGAGATGCTGACTCTGTCTTGCCAGGAGAGGGTCCTGTGTGTGTCTGTGTGTGTGTGTGTGTGTACGTCTGTGTCTGTCTCTCTCTCTCTGAGATCTCCCAGTATGAAAAGGTTGAGAGCTGTGGGGTTAAGCTCCATCTTCTGCTCTGGGTGCCTGACTACTGTGCTCCAATTCAGAGGATCCGTCCCTATAAACCGACCATGAGGCCTGCTCAGGACTAATCTGGGGCTTTCCCTCCCAACAGAGGCAAGCAAACACTTGTGGTGATTTTAACACAACCAAAGCCCAGCCTTGATTCAGGAAAGCACTTGAGCATGTCCTTTGGACCCACCCCTCTCCAGGAGAGCCCATGATTAAGTGTTTTCCTTTGCAGAGGCTTTCCGTCTTGTAAACCTAGTGGAATAGCCATGGCATGTGCAAAGGGTGGAACCCTGCCACTGCAACCCGGGCGCCCTCGCACCTACTGCGCAGCCACCCTGCAGCCCTGCTCTCAGCCGGGGAAGGACTGGGCCCAAGGGAAGCAGTTGCTCCAGCATGGTGGCCACAGTTCTTCCTCCTGTCGCTTCCTCGCTGTTTTTACTACCTGAACGACTTGCAGAATCACTGCTTCTTCTTTGGCAAAAGCATGTCTTTGCCTTTGCTTCCCTTGTTTTGTTGTCGGTTTAGGTTTTGTTTGTTTTCTGAAGCATTTTCTGTACTGTTACCCATTTCCATGCTGCTCACAACTCCTGTGCTGCTCTGCCCTGTCTAACCAATCTCTCTTCTAATCTCTTCTTCTCTTTCTTCCTCTTCATGCTGCCAAACAAGGAGACAAACAGCTCAGAGGAATCAGAGTGTGATGACCTTGACCCCAATACTAGCATGGAGGTAGAGACAATCATCCTTGTGGTTTTTCTTTTTTTCTTTCCACGGACATGTGCCCGTTTTGAAATGCCTTTGCTGAACGGGGAGCTGGGGTGTCGCTCATGGACACATGTGCCAATTAAGTGTGAGTCACACAAAGCACCAATTCTGGTTTTGCCAAGCAGTGAACTGGAGTTTGGGCTGCTTTTGTGGCGGGAGCAGTGGAGGAAGCTGAGGACCAAGCTTCTGCTGAGCTGGAGGCTCGCGTAGTCACCCACAGTTGCTGTTTCCCACCTGGCACCCCGTTCAGTGAAACAATAATGCATGCATGTCAACTGCTGATAAACGTTGCAGCTTCCTATGTTAAAAACACCCCTTGCCCTGCCAATACGTGCTGAGCTGCTCGTCAGGCGTCTGTTGTAAATGGTGGGAGCAAATGTTGTTGCACCACAACTAGTGCTTTAAATTATCTGGAAGATCAGAAAAGACAATGTTTCTTTCTTCTGCTAGCAGAGTGGGAAATTGTGTGTCTATAAAGGTACTGAAGGAGAATGGTAAAACTGATTGGGTGAACGTACCCGTATCACAGACAAGGCTGATGCAGACAGGGGGACCCAAATTATAATACATTACACTACTCTTTTTTCCAGTGTGAAGCCACCAGTTCTACTGGGGTGACCAAGACATGCCTTATTGAGAGAGCCCGGAGGAGCTTTAAATCACAGAGTTATATATCTGGTTCACCCCAATATCTTGCAGGACCCATTTTCTTCTGTGTATAGTGACCACACCAAGTATTTGTATACGTTGTACCAAGGCTGAAATGGCTTCCCACTGCAAGAGGCCAGGACAAGGTTCAGGGAGACATAAGTGATTTTGTAGAGATGACAGGGCAGGTCATTGGAGAACAGGGATATCTGTGTCCTAGGAGGTCTCCAGGATGCTGTTAGCCAGGCTGCACTATAAACATCCCAGGAAAGCAAGCTGATCTTCCTCCTGGAGGGAAAAAAAAAAATAGAGAAGTGTATTGAGGTACACCACCTCAGCTGCTAACCTGAAGGCTCTCTTTTATTTTAATCGTGTTGGTGCAACTAAACACATCTTTGAGAAGGGCACGTGTACTAAAGGAGAGGTTTTGACCCAGCTGACATCCTGGAGATGGAATGGTCCTTGCCACTAAAGCAGCATTATTCTCAGGGGGGTGTCTGTGTTTTCAAAAAGCATTTTGCCAGTCACAGGTAACAACTAGAAGTATATGTATTTGTTACAAGGCAGTGCCCAGTTATTGCACCTAAGTCTGTGTAAGCTTTAGATCAGTGAAAATTGTCCTGTGGAGTAAAAGTGCCTGTACAGAGCTGGGTGAGAATCAACATTCTTTTTGCAGAGGATTTATGTGTTTTGATTTTGCGTAACAGGAGGAAAACCAGATGTTTTAAAATTGTCAGTGGAAGGTATCTGAGTCCTTACACTGTCGGTGTTTCTGATTAATTCTAGCATCCTCCACATGGGTTGGTCTGTTTGTTTGATTTGCATTTTTTACCATGGTACAGTCTACTATTCTTGCCTGCCTCTCTGAAGTTCAGGAGATAAGAGCCTTTCTATTTAAACCAAAAGACACTAACGTGAAGTCTTAGCTGTGGTATGAATCTGCTGTTGGGGGAGTAACAATGTGCCTGGTACGTGACTTGATTTACATTCAGAAAACCTGTCCTGCATCTCCCAGGTCACTTACTGGGCTGCTGCACTGCAGTCCCCAGGAACCACAGTGTTCCTCATGGCCTGGAAAGCTTCGGTCTGCTTCTGACCAAAACTCTTTGGGGCTCAGCAAATGTTTAACGTGGCAGAGGGAGAGAAAATAAGGGTGCAACTGTGGGGGTGACTTCATGAGGTCACACTGCCCTGCAAGGAGCCCTCGGTTTGTGCTGGTTTTAGTACATCTGCAGCCTGGAGTGAGTGTGGTCAGCTTGTTGGTGCAGCTAAGAAATACTGGGGGGGAGGGATTGCTGATACCCATGGATTTTATAGACACTGGGAGTGCTGGTAGGAGAGCTGTGTCCTGGCCATCAACATTTAGAGGTGCATGAGTATAAACTAAACCAAATCATCCAGAGGGAGCAGAGCAAGGGTGGGCTCATAAAATGCTCGTGAAGCCCTAGAAGAGGCCGTGGGGAAGTCTAGCCTGTAAAGGTCTGGGGTATTGACTGCTGGAAGCCACAGTTGTTCTCCCTTTCCCTTCATTATGAGTGATTTTATGCTCCTTTTCAAACATGTTATGAAAAGTGAAATATATTGAGGCCTTGAGAGCTAAAGTCTTTTCTCATTAAAACAGAGGCAAGGCAAGCTACTTCCAATGCCAGAACCTGGTTCAGGGCTTCATTGGTCTTTGAGGCTTTGTGTCCTAGGCTTAAATAATTCTTAAACAGCTGTGCTGCCCCTCCGCCGCAACCTGTGTGTGCAGTGAAAATCAGCATCTCACCTGGTTTTCCTTTCCCTACTCCGCATGGTACGTCCCAGCAGAGCCACTGGTGAGCTCCCAGGGGAGCTGGAGACAGTGTGACTGGCTGCCCAAGGAGCGGGAAGACCTTGTCCTCACACCTGGCTCAGCTCATGACGGACTTTATAGGCACTGGGAGTGGTGGTAGGAGAGCTGTGTCCTGGCCATCAACATTCAGAGGTGCATGAGGCGCTACCGGTGTCATTAAGGTGGGGTCCTCTGTCGCTGTTATTACAGCCGGGTAATAATAGGGCAAGTCATCTGGCTTCTCTTATAGGACTGTCACCCCTGACGTCCCTCTTCCTCCCATCATCCATGAGAACGTGCACGCAGTGCTGGAATAGAGAGAGCAGTCTCTAAATGCAAAGCAGACATATTAATTACTGGGAAATGTCGGTGCAATTTACCTCCAGCCTACTCACTGCGCAGGAAGTCAGTAAGGTGGTCGTAGTGTCCGTGAAGTCCGGCAGTTACTGTGGTCTTTCAGATCTAGCTTTGCTTGCTATTTATAAAATACCCCACATCTGTTCAGTAGATTCCAGATTTCTGAAGCACTTTGCCTTTGTTTCGAGGGGAAATGTAGAAAGAAATGTGGAGAACATACATTGTGAGAACAGGAAACTGAAATTCTGGGTCACTGTTTAAGAGAGCTAAAATGCCGTTACTGTGGTTTTGCCCAGGGACATGCTGGCACTGGAGAACTTTCCATTCATTGTAACTTTGACTAGAAATAGTATCTCTTGGTGGCTGTTTCTTTTCTCTTTGTTTATTAATATGTAATGAAAGTGCATGAGGATGGAAATGAAATTTGGTTCCCCCCCCCCCCAGTGTTCTGCTTTGCACTGTTGTTTCACAAAATAGAAGGTACAGACTCACCTGGTGGGCATGTGAGTGTAGGAGCAGGCACTTAAGGAGCATGTGTAGCCACGTGAGGGATAGGAGTAACCTGTATTTAAGAAAGATCGGAGACTCCCTTTCCACATGTCTGCAGCTAATTGCACAGGGACAGGCAACTCCACTTCTGGGAAGAAGGCGTATGCCCTTGTGAATCAGTAAATGTCACCCACACCCAAGTCTGGGGTCCTGGACAATGATGCAACTGATTGTCCTACAGTTCTGTGTTGTAACATCTCATGGGGTTTCGATATTGCTGAAGGGGTCATAAGTCAACTGTGCAGATCTTATTGGGCTACCTCTCTTGTCCAAGTGAATGTCCTTCCAGCAGTCAGAAGACCTGACTGAGCTAAACCTCACTAAATTCAGCAGCAGCTCGTCCAGGCTTTGCTGTGGACCTCACGTGTAGGTATCTGACATGGCTCCAGACAACTTGTTTTGCACAGCACGACTCCAACTGCAGTGCGTTACAAGTACTTCTGAGCAACACACAACTGTCATCAAGCGTCTAGTGTTTGTTCCAGTTTCTTAGCTGTGCAAAGGAGAGATGAAGTCCAGGCCCACCCCGAGACAGTGGAAATGCCATCATTAGTTTTGCAAGCTGGGCTATTGCCAAGGTATGTAAGTTGGTTTTCATAATCTGCTTTTTTCAGTTATGACATTTTAGCATGTTAAGAACTACTCAGAGACACTTAGAGCAAGATAAGTACTAGGAAACATCCTGTAGCAAAGAATATTGTGTTATCACCCCCACAGTCTGAGTGGTTGAGTAAGTAATGGTTTGGTGGATAGAGCATTGGCTCTAAGTCAACATTCAGCTCAGGCCAGGAATTCCCAAGTGCTTTAGGCAAATGCCTTCACCCCCTGCCTTGAGTTGTCCATCTCCAGAGCAGATCTAACATACTGTCTTGGCGAGATCTTGTACAATACTGGTAAGAAAGCCTTTCCTGGCCTGTTATCACAGTATGAATGAGTACCATCCTGAGAACCTCCCGTGTTTCCCTGGGGTGGCCTCCATGGGAACACCACTGTCCTGCTGCTCTCAATGGCCAAGGATTGCCGAGACTGACCAAGAAGGTGGCTTATCAGGTGTGACATAGCCTGAGCTGGCAGCACAGACATGGTGGTTTAGCTTTTGGAAAAGGAAGAAGTGACCTGCTTCATCTGCAGGAAGGGGGTAGAGAGCTACCACATGGTGCCTGGAGTACCAGAGACATCCCACATCTACAGCTGTTGGAGCACACCAGCCATTAGGGCCTCGCAGTAAGAGTGTGACAAGGGCAAGAGGACTTCTGCTTTGCATCAGTCAGCATCCCTTGTGGCTACTCCATCGGCATCAAAGGCAGCTGAGCCCATCCGTGCTGGGTGCCAGAAGGCATCCCCCATCCCCACCAAAAGGCTGATGCTGTGGGACATTTCATCAGATACTATTCCCCCATTTTAAATTTTATTCTGGGGAGACCTTACGGCAGCCTTCCAGAACTTAAAGGGGGCCTACAGGAAAGGTGAGGAGGGACTTTTGATCAGGGAGGGTAGTGATAGGATGAGGGGTAACAGCTTCAAACTGAAAGAGGAGAGATTTAGATTAGAAATTAGGAAGAAATTCTTTCCTATGCAGGTGGTGAGGCACTGGCACAGGTTGCCCAGAGATGCTGTGGCTGCCCCCTCCCTGGTAGCGTTCAGGGCCAGGCTGGATGGGGCTTGGAGCAACCTGGTCTGGTGGGAGGTGTCCCTGCCCATGGCGGGGGGTTGGAACTGGATGGTCTTTAAAGTCCCTTCCAACCCAAACCTTTCTATGGTTCTAGAATATTTTCCCTTTGGTAGCATCTACCCATGTGTAATGGGTTCCTTACTTGCTCCTTTTATCAAGAAATTTCTCTTGTTAATTTGTTTCTTTTTGAGGGGAGGGGAGGCTGGTGACTCTGTGAGCTTGTCCCCCCAAAAGTCTCACAGTAAAAGTTGACCTAGTTAGAGACAGATTTTCCTACAATTTAGAGTTGGCTTAATTCCTCTATAACTCATTTCTTTTTTTTTCTGAGAATCTTTTTTTTTTTTTTGAGTAAGTGAGGAAGGGCCATGCTGCTGACTCTGCTACCAGCATGTGCGAATGCGTCAATATTTTATTTTAACTCGGTGAACAAGAAGTGCCAGGAAGTGTTTACAAAATGCTGAGCTGCTTGTCTTGGGGTAAACATGCCCTCTACTGTTTAGATAAAGCATGGATCTTATTACAGAGGGCCTGGTTTGCAGCCTAGCCTTATGTTTTGGGGGAAAAATATTCTCAATCCTGTTTTTGATGCACTCTCTTAAAATGGGACTGAAATGTGCCATTGGAAAATCTGGGCAACATCTCTGCAATGGAGGAGCAAACCCTGGCCAAGGAGAGAAGCCCTCACAGGCAGCCCAGCTGCGCTTGCGGAGCGTTGGCATTGCAGGATGGTTTCTCGCTCCCCACCAGACACAGCACGTGTGCACAAATGAAAGATAAGCTCTTGCAAAGAATTAGGGCAGCTGGAGTCACTTTGCAAGTGGGCTTTGCTGCTACTGCCGCAGATGCCTTTCTATCTTTATAACATGAGCTTAATAAAGCAGGGAAGAAGCGGCCCAGTACTGCAAAATACTGAGTGGCTGGATGCAGCACCTATGCTGCTCTTCTAAAGCCTGGCTGTTACACTAAGTTACACTTCAGTCAATTAGATCTAAGTCACTTAGATCCCTGCAGGTCCCCAAAGGCATTCAAGTATGTGCCGCGTTTGCCTTTCTTGGTTTGAGCCCTGAAGCAGCACAGGCTGGTGGAGGGAGAAGCAAGGTCTATTTCTGGCTTTTTTTATTGAATAACCCTGACCTATCCTCCCATTTCCTTACCTCACCTCCCCTCCCTCCAGCTCCCTGTCTTTGCCTGGTCAGCGTTAGACCCCACATCACTTGAGCAGAGGCTGTTTCATGCTCTGCTTTTGTCACCATGTGCAGGGTTTCCATTTTCAGCTGTCACTGCATGGGAAACAGAAATTCTCCTGACTACAGAGGGAACATTACAAGTTTTCACCTCCTCTGGACCAGGCTACAGGTATTTCATCCAATGGAAAAAATTAATCTATCTCATTTCAACTAAATTTATGTTCCTAGGAAAAAAAGAGCTGGCTGTGTGTCTTACCTGAGGAGCGACTGCATTGCCAACCGAGTTTCAACCCTTAGGGTTTGTGTTTGCCTGGACTGACGCTGAAGATGGTGTGAGAAGTTTTTTGCGTTGGGTAGTTCCACCCCCGTGGGTTCGTTCACTCGCAGGCTGGACTGGCAGCCACAGTGGTGCAGGTGGTGTTTGCTGGGATTTCTTCAGCAAGCCCTTGTCAGCGTGAGACCCCGGGCTGCCTTTCCCCGCTCCTGGCCACCATGGCCAGGGATGCTCAGCTGAGGGCTGGGCTGTGAGATCCTCATTCCAGTCGCTATGGACTGAGTGGGGTTTCAGGGCTGAGCCTCACATTGCTTTTCAGAGAGAAGAAAAGTAAAACTCCACCAAAGCCACATAACCAGCAGGGTTTTTTTCCACCTGATAATCTCAAAGCAGTGCAGAACATTCCCTGAGGGAGCGATGTGCAGAAGCCAGGACTCGTGCATCACCCTGGCAAACACCATCACTGCCCTTCGGCTTCTGTGGGAGCCCCCTAGGGCGAGCAGGGGCTTTAAAAAGGGAGCAAACATGCTGGAGAGGAAGGTCTTCACCTCCTTTTCGCTGAGGGAGAAGCCACTTTGATGTGGAGCCCACCGTGATGCCCATGCAAGCCTCTCTGGCAGCGTTACGTGCCATGGGTGCAGCATGCTGGCCCCCAAGCCTTGGTGGCTGTGGGGAAGCTGCACCCCCATGCCCGTAATCCGCATTTCAGTGCACAGCACCTCAGCTGGCTTGCCAGCAGCCTGCCCCGGGCTCCTCGCTGCCAGGGATTTCTGGTCTTCAGAGCAGCGTGGCCTGGCTTTCATCTCTCTCCAAAAGCCCTGAGAAAGAGGAAGAGAATTGAGAAGAGTTACTTGCATGGATTTTGACAGCTTTTCCAGTTCTTTGCACACACCATCATTTTCAAGAGGCTCTGGGAAGTGCTTGGCAAATCCATCCATAAGGGAAGCCAGCCCCGGCACTGGCAGGAGGCTGAGCAGACAAGCAGGACATGAGTTCCCATCCTCTGAGGGCAGCAGGGCCATGGTCTGGAGTGCTCCTCTCCACCCATGAGGATTAAAAACCTATTTGGCAAATGAAGAAATCCTCTCCAAAGGTCTTGCACTTGATCTAGAAGGATTCTGTGGAGTCTGTCATCTCACCATCCACCCGTAGCCAGGAAACCCAACTGGCCTGCAGAGAGAGGCAGCAAACTCCCAGGGCCTGGGAGCGGACATGTGAGCCAGCAGAGCTGGCTTCTGGCCGTAGATCTGGCCGTGAACCTTTGCTTTCCTATTTCTACCCTTCTCACCCCATCATTTGACTTCTTCCTTCAAAGTAGACCAGACCAAATCCAGTTCCCTAATGAAGTGATGTATTAAATCACTTTGGTAGCACTTAAACATTCTCTTGCAAACAGGCTTTTATTTTTGTCTGAGCTTACAGCAGGCAAAAGCTGTGATGTGACTGTGGGGCTGTTGATAGGTAACATTTTGTTAATTAACAGATGAAGTTTTAGCAAAGGAAATGTAAATTTTACCCGTAGACTCTTCCAATATTATCTAGCAGTGGTAATTTTCTTTCTGATATTCCCATGGTGAGGCAAGGGAAAAAAACACTGGTAAGACAATTATTATAAATGATTGTGCCTTGGAAGTCATTAGAAATGCAGCATTATTTATTTATAGATATATCCATTACATTCATCATTGTAGCTGCATCTTCTTATGAACCCTTTAGAGTTATAAAATTAATATAAAGTGTTAAGAGCATTTTTTTCTCCTGATCTCTAATCCTACAAGGATGGAAATCAGTGAATAATAAGGAAATGTAGTGCATGCTGCAGGGGAGGAAGAGGAGAGCCTCTGAGGATAGATTTGTATTCCAGGGAAGCCAAAAACTACAAAATGAAGATGTATGTGCAAATGAGCTGATGCCTGGGGTTACTCAGCTGATTGACAAGTAGATGGTCTCGCTGAGTGAAAAGTGGCAAGCAGTGGTTCTCCACAGAACAGCTCTTTCTTCCTTTGCTGTGTTGTGTGAGTGATACAACTTCCTTAATCACAAAGATCCATCTCTCCTTTTCCACATGCACAAGTGGGAGAGAAGATGTTCTTTTTCATCCAGTGCCCTGTTGCATCCTGATTGCTTCCAGCCCGTGGGATCCAGGGGGGGCCGCATGTGGGTCCTGGACCCTGCAGAGCAGCAATCGCTGCCTCTGAGCCCCTCACCCTCTCAGGGGCTCCCAGGGTCGCTGGCCAGAGGTCCGCCTCCTGGCACGGGTGCCCAGCTGCACCCTTCAGATGGGGCTCTGTGCTTCCCAAGCGAACCCAGGGCCGGGAGGTGCAGCCGGGAGGAGGAAGACTGACACAGGACCCAAAGAGCCTGGCTGGCTCTCTCACCCGCTCAGGCTCCTGCCTGCTGAGCCAAGCCATGCCGTCCCATTGCAGGGGTGGCACGCTCTCCTGCACCTTCCCCACCTCAGAGGTGCCCCCAACGTGGCTTTGAAAAATAAGATGCCCTAATTATAGCCCTCTCCAGGTTGGCTCCTTCCAGGATGCTGGGAATGAAACGTTTTTGAAAGCTCAGCACTGCTGGGGGCACGTGAGAGTCCAAACCATCACACTTTTGCCCACCAGGTACAGACCTTTAGGACTGACTGGCTACGTGGTAGGGACTGGAACCTGCTTTGCCCACAAGCAGCAGCCCCTACTCATTTCTGGAGTGCAGAGTGTAAAGCACCGGCATTGACCGGTTGTTTCAGCCAGTACTGTGAACGTTGTGTCCTCTGTAGATGTGTCCTGAAGGATCAAATTCTGCCTATTGCTAGGACAAAGGATTGTCTCTATCTCAGATGGTGAGGAATTTCTTGATGTAAGGTAAATTTTTATGAGGAAAAAATGAACCTTTGTGAGTCCAAGTTACACTGGGTTCATTTGGGCTTTCTGGTGGTGATAGGGAAAAGCAGATGCTGAGGTCTCAGTGCTGGTACCGGAGGTTTGCCTGGGGCTGTGAAGAACGTTTGTGAAACCAAAATAAACCTAAATATGCTCAAATGCCTCCTTGAATGGCACCCTGAGCCATTCACCTTGGAAAACTATTTATAAAGCCAAAATATAAATATAAATGTTGGAAGATGTATCTATGTTATTTTGAAGGGTTATTGCTTCTGCTTCGTGGCCTCATTTCTGAGCCTTTGCAAAAGCTCCCATCAGCTTTGGCAGGCCATGAATTAGGTCACTGCTTTGTTGGCATCTTCCAAAATAGCTCTGAAGTAGATAGTAACAATGATATTTAAGGCGACATAAACCACACCTGTGTTTATGGTGCTTGATATCAAATTATTAGTTTGACTTTGGGTAACAAGGTCTTATGAGATTACTAAAACAGTTAACGAGGCTAAAACCTCTATACTATTGGGCACCACTATGTAGTTAGGGTTGATGCTGCGTGTAAGACCTTAGTGGCGTTGTCTTTGCTTTTCCCAACTTTCCTTCCAGGGTTACATGAGGTAATCAGTGTATATAGGGCACAGAGAGACAATAGCTTTTCAAGCCTTTGCTAACTTGATCAATTAACTAGTTAGATAAAATAACTCTCAGTTATCCAAACCTAGTTTCAAGTTGGAAAGTTTTCCAGCAGTCCAATGAAATAAGGGAAATTTTACTCATTGTGGTAGACCAAGAGATGTTGCAGGATTGATACTTGCCAGGAGGCAAAAAGAAGTCAGTATTTCTGTTTTAGTTCTTTACCTCTTTCTCCTGAAGCTGAGCAGAAGTTAAAAGACGCCTCCCCAAAGCTGGTTAGTGGCCAGAGTGCTGGTGAGATGCCCCAGGTGCGTGGCGACTGCAGGGGCTGTGTGAGCTGGGCCTGTAGCCAGGCACAGGGGGGCTCAAACCACCTCTGGGAAGAAGAGTTAATGGCTTGAGCATCACCCAAGCAAAGAGAAAGCATGTCCACCCTCCTCAGCCTTAGTGTGCCTGTTACCTGTGATGATTCATCGGAGTTCAAGAAGCCGTAGCTTTCACTTACTTTCCCAGCTGTGCACGGGCTTGTTCTGTTGTCACTAGAGCTTGCTGCCTCTGCTGGTTGTTAGAGGTTGCTTGTAGCCACTGGTCAGTCCTTCTGTGGTTCTGGTCAGGTTCACCACGGTACCTTGTGAAACCAGATGTCTCTTTGTCACTGTCCAGAAAAATAAATGCTTTTATTTCTTTGTATTTTACAGATAATCAACCCCAATTTCATTCAAGAAGGTGAGTTAAGGACAGCTGTGCCCCGGCTGGCACTGAGGAGCAACAGCATGCTCTGCACCCACCAGCGTTCATGGCAAAGGCAGCTCTCCACTGCTCGGTCCCCAGGGAAAGCAGTCTGGCTGCTCGGCTCAGACAGCCGGGGGCCACAGGCGAGGCTGAACCCCCCCCAAACCTGCCTTCACAAAGTCTCACCCTCCTGCCAGAGCACAGGGCTGGGGATGGACAGTCCCTGCTACCTCCTTCTCTGAGCTTTTAGTGAAGGGCGAGTGCTGGTAGCATAATCCCAGGACCTTCAGCTGTTTGGGACCCAGATCCTATTGCTGGTCCTGTAATGTATTCTCTAGACTTGTATGGGGAACATCCTCCCCTGCAGATTAAAAGAAGGTGTCATGTGTGTTTCCCCATGGTTTTTTCCAGTGGCTCCAGAGTTTCTCGTGCCGTTAGTGGACATCACCTGCCTGCTTGGCGACACAGTGATGCTGCAGTGCAAAGTCTGTGGACGGCCCAAACCAACTATAACCTGGAAAGGACCAGATCAAAATATTCTTGACAATGACAACAGCACGGCCACTTACACAGTGTCATCCTGGTAAGGTCCTGCCTGTGGATCCCAACATAGCTGGTCATGATGGTCGTGCTGCTTTCAAATGTGGCACCACCCAGACTTCAAGACTCATTAGAAATGCAGTTAATCAAGTCTGGCACGGTGTATCGGCACATCGCTGCACCACACAACAGCTACAAAGGCTCAAACTTTGGGGTTCAGATAGCTCTGTTGTTTCTCAAGCTGACATAGGGTATATCCACCAAGTGTGTTGCTGGCAGATGTGAGCTTGCTGCTATTGATTGACCTCCTGAGCCAGCTGCAAGCCAATGTTTCCAACACATTAGTTTGGCTAATATTGCCTTCGTGTTGCTGGGGCTTCTCTGCTTGAGTTTGGTGCCATGCTCACCTTTGGTAGGGACAGGAGTCGAGCAGAGCAAGCCCTCGCCGGCTTGCAATACCCATATCATTGGGTGTTTTCTCATCTCATGGGCAGAGGTGGTTAACTCCTACAGTTTTCCTGAGCCTTTCCTCAGCTGTTCCTAAAAGAGCCTACATGTCCTCCTGGGAAGGCTACATCTGGCTGTGCTTGGGATAAAGATGCTTGTCATGATGTTCCCAGCGTGGCTAGGATGGAGGAAAATGATCTTTACAACAAGCACTGGGAAGGTCCAAAAAGATCTGGAGTTGAATTCAGGTCAGGTAACAGCCTGCTGCTGGATGCTCATCTGCAGCTTATATAAGCAATTTGGGCCAAACTGCAGTACAAATCTCTGGGAGGTAATCTTTCATGTGAACTTTTCAGTAATTCTGGCTCAGGCTGAGATGAATCCAGGCACTACAAAGTCACTGAAAATGAAAAATGAACACTAAAAAAGAAGGGATTTTACATGTTCAATAACAAAAGTTACATCTGATCAAGAGCTTCCTTCAGAGACCATCAGCTTGTGCAGCCACACCAGAGCACCTAAAATTGTCTTTTTAGCCATTACTCAGTAGATCACTATGGCCTTTATCTTCAGGCTCTGGCTGCGGTTGGGATGTGGGGATATTTCTGTACAGGGTTCTGTTTTCCATCGCAGTCTTTCACCTGTGCATTGGCTCCCTGTGCACTATCAGCACTTGTATTGTCTTGTTACTCCTATTTGTTTTTCAGAGAAGATACTGCCTGCCAAGGAGAGACCCAGCAGATCAGTGGTTGTCTTACAGAACTTCCTGGCAGGAGTGTCCAGATTGTGGGGAAAGGGGATATTTCTGTCCCATTTTAAACCAGCACAGTCAGACCAGCAAAAGCTCTGGCATCCTGGCAGTTATACCAGCAACGATGTCCTTCTGCAGTTTCCGATAGATTATGCATTCAAGAACTAGTCTGCTTTTGCTGTCAAGGGAATTTATTGTTGGCTCTAAGTTGGGACTCCAGTACAGCTAAAGCAAAATCCTTTAATTCAGGCCAACTCCTTTAAATTGTGTATTGAAGACTGCAACGTGCAAACCACAGTCACTATGTACAGACTTGCTATAAATTCAGGGGACTCCGTAGAGCCATTTGTTAGCTTAGATTGGCCCAAAGATTGTCTCTCACAAACTCAGTGCTGACACTTTTTATCCCTAGCTGTTGTGAGATGTCCAGCCTTCTGACTGGGGGCCTGGCAGCCACATTAGGTCAATGGCACATGCTCCAGGGGTCTGAAGCTCCCCAGAAATGTCAGGCAGCCTGTGCTATGTGACCGCCTTCTGCATCTGCCGGAAGCCAAATTTGACCAGCTTGTGTTGGCCTTAACTGCAGAGGCACAGCAACTCAGCATCATCTCCTGAGCTAGGAAAGATGTGCCTGGGGAAATCTTTCCAGATATATGGAGCCTGAGCATCCAGCTCTGGACAGGCACAGAAAATGTTCAGCTCCTGGACTTTGCTTGCTGCTTGAGTGCTCCTTCCCCATCTCCTCCGAGGCCACAGCAGACAAGCAGATTTGTCTGGCAGGCAATTTGGACCATTCTGCTTGAAAGTTTCATTAATGGCCTAATCCTGACATGTGGAGGGGTTGTATTTGGGTGCCAGATTGCTGGAGGGATGTTCCTTCAAATGAGTTAACAGCATTTGTGTGCATTTGTAATGAGGCAGGAACTGGTATAAAAAGCTTTAGCAAGTGAAGCAGTGCTTTATAATGGGGTCTTCTTGCATCCATAGTGACTCCGGGGAGCTCACCTTGAAGATCTGCAACCTGATGCCTCAGGACAGCGGCATTTACACCTGTGTGGCAACCAATGAACACGGAACCGCATCAACCTCTGCAACCATCAAAGTTCAAGGTAGTGCATCTGACCCTAGCACCCAGGATTTTTCCTGTACGGGGTCCCTTGGTGGGGGCTGGAGGCACAGAGGAACAGCCGAGGCAGCCAGGCATGGAGCTGTGCCAGGTGAATTGAGATGTTAAAGTCATAGCACCGTTCCTTCAGCCAAGGCTCCCGCTGATGGCTGAAGGCATTGCAGGCTCTTTGC
Source organism: Leptosomus discolor (assembly GCF_034619465.1). Classification (NCBI taxonomy): domain Eukaryota; kingdom Metazoa; phylum Chordata; class Aves; order Leptosomiformes; family Leptosomidae; genus Leptosomus; species Leptosomus discolor. The sequence goes on along the minus strand of NC_141395.1, from coordinate 11,518,113 downwards.
GCTTGATTAAGTCGTCTGATCGTAAGCGTCACATCTGGGAAATGAAAATAGGTTGGCACTGGTTCAGCTCCTGCATCCTGCTCGCAGCGCTGCTTCCCAGGGGCTCGGTAAGGTCAGCCAGGAGAAGCTGAGCTCCCTTGGGCTGCCGAGCCCCTGGGGGGATGATGCCCCTGCTGCCCGCAGGGAACTCCGAGCTTTAGAGCCTGCCTGGAGCAGGGAGCCCTGGGATCCAGTGACACCAATTTTCAGCCTCCCCTTCTCCATGAGGGACAGGAGGCGAGAGTAAGATTTGGCCTGGGTGAACTGTTCTGCAGGGATTCGCCTTGGAGAGATGACTTCGAGCCTGAATTCTGAGTGCTGTAATTAGTGACCCATCTAATTGGAATGAATATGAAGTGATGAGTTGATGCTCATGACCTCCAGCTCTGGGAAGGGTTCGGTTAGCACGAGAGATGAGGGGCGCCTGCTGCAGTGACAGGGATGGCACAGAGACGAATGTCTAGCTGGTGACTTACAGACGCAGGCGTGTCACAAGCATTTAGAAGTCAATTTGTTTGGTCTCACAAGCTGCCCTAGAGATGTAATTTCCCCAATTTATCCAAGCAAGTTAGTGGCTGTGCTAACTACTCCTGTGCTGAAGGGAGCCCTGAGCAAAACACAGAAGAATTACTGGTCATTTGTCAGTCTGCTGCCAAACATACCAAGCACCATACACCCAGAAGCACAGAGCGGCTTTCTTGTGTCATTTTTTTGGGCACTTTAAGGTGACTCCTCACCTCCAGAACCTCACTCGCTGCTTGTTAAGTCCACGAGAATATTTGTTTTCCTCAGTTCCATGGGCTTTGCATCAGGTCTTGAACTGGAGCAAAATTAGCAGCAGCAGGTGGCAGGTGGAGGCTCTGCCTGTACAGCAGCTGAGCTCAGACAGATCCCCTGCACCCAAGGGGTGATTCTCCCAGCCAGGCTCACAGGGAGCTCTCTGGGGCATTGCAGTGCAGTTGACCACCCGCTGTGAGCAAGAAGAAATTCCCCCTGTTCTGTAGCACTGTGAGACCACGTTGAGGCAGCAGGACTTGCAAGCAGCATGGTTCTCTCCTAGCTGCTAGTATGGAAGTGTCAGACCCACCGTGGCAGGTGAATGGGACCGTGACATCGCCTTTCCTCTGGCTGTGCTGGTAACCCAGTGTAAACCAGAGCACTCCCGCTGCGAGGCACAGCTGCCCCGTAGTGACCTGAGGTACCGGGTACAGCTGACCTTCAGAATAAAGCACTAGTGCTTGTTGGCACGATGCTGGACTTGGTGCTTGTTTTCTCTTCCCGAGGTGTCCCAGCTGCTCCAAATCGCCCCATTGCTCAGGAGAGAAGCTGCACCTCTGTGATCCTACGCTGGCTACCCCCATCCAGCACAGGCAATTGCACCATTTCAGGCTACACTGTGGAGTACAGAGAAGAAGGTAAGAGGTTTGAGGTGTGCTCGCGGGCTGTGAGAATGAGAACAAAGTCAGCCTCCTGTATGGCACAACAGGTCCCCAAAACAGCCTTGCTACCACTGGGGTGCCACTACCTGTTGCTCACAGATCCCAAAGTCTAAGGCCAAAAGAAGCCCTTCTATCACCCAGTCCAACTTCTCATATACTACAGACCTTTCTGTTTCCTCCGTCACTTACGGCAAGTGTGCTAAGCTAAAACATATCCATCACTAAGGCATCCTTTCATCAGTTGCATTCTGCCACCATGGCATCCATCCTTTCTGGTGGATGTTTCATGGGAATGCAAAACAAAAGCAGCTTCATTATTTTTTTGATCTGGCTAGAGTTGCAGATCCCTGCATACTTTTCAAGCTCAGTTCTGAAATCCATTTGCTCTTAAACCCAACCATCCTTTCCCCCTGAAGAAGTAACTAGATATTAAATGCACTGGTTTCCCAATATGCACAGGCATGTGCTCTTGAAAAGAGCATTGGAAATTATTCACATGCCTTTTTGCATTCTTCCTGCAAAGGTGTGAGGGTCCCTGGGCAATAAACCTTGCCTTAGGTGTGTGGCCTCTGTTTTTTTTCCCTTCACCCTTCAAAAAAAGTCCTACCTCATGTTAGTAAATGTGCAAACTTAATCACTCCATCATATTAATACCTTCTCTTAGCAAATACTCTGCCTTGACTCTCACTGTGCCATCAGTGTGACAGGCATTTTTGTGAAAGAATAAAAGCTGTTCTATTAACAACAGCCACAAAAGCAAGCGGCAAAAATAGCAATGTTTTCAGCATTCCTCCTACGCCAAAGGAATCACTGACTCTTCCCTGTAAAACCAACCTTGACCTTGTGAGACCTGGCAATCAGAATTTGCCCACAGTGCACACAAAATATGTGGGTCATGGTAAGTAATGTAAAGGTAAAAAGCCCTGAACTTACTAAAATAATATTTTCTATATTCTTGAAAGCCAGTCATAGGCTGTGACAAAGGCTCAGTGTCCCGGGGGTCCTTTTCTGTTCTGTGACCCTGTGCAGATGAATAAAATGTTGCTTCTTTGGCTGCCACAGGTTAGGCAATGGTTGGGTTTGTTTCTGTTAGGAACAGAAACACATGACAGGGTCACACATTTCTTTGCTGCAATCCTGCTCATCTGCAAAAAGCCCTCACTAAGCCTCAGGAAGCTGGTTCTCCTCCTGCAGCTCCAGGTTTCACCGTAGCCACTACATCCGCTGAAAAAGACTTCATGTGCAAAAGCACTTGCATTGCACTGACGCCGCGTCTCAGCTTCACTTGGGACTCCCTTGTCTGTATTTTTTTTTTTTGCAGTATGTCTGCTACCGTTTCTCTCATAGCAGAGCTGTCATGAAATCAGCCCTCCATTCCTGTCTTATCATGCTGCCCTGAGACGTCACTTGTAGCACACAGCCACAGCTAGACTGCTGGAGAGATCAACTTGTCCCTGAGCTGCTTTTTTTCCCCATGGCTATCGGTCAAGTCAGGGGCATTTCCTTCTTCCCTCATTTACCCAGACTGGAAGGTGGCTGCAACACAAAATAGCTTCCTGTGGTCCGGTTCTGGTTGAACAGAAATACATCAGTCTGCTGCAAGGTTGTGTTTTAAAAGCTCTGTGGATTTTAACCTCCCAGGGTACTGCACGAGTTGGGCAGAGAAAGCCTCTGCTCTAAGTTCCCATACTGAGGCTGTTTCCTTCAGCTGTCCTTCTTTCCCTGTGTAAAACGCAGGCTCGCAGGTCTGGCAGCAGTCAGTAGCGTCGACTTTGGACACGTACCTTGTCATTGAGGACCTGGCCCCAGGCTGCCAGTACCAGTTTCGAGTGAGCGCCAGCAATCCCTGGGGGATCAGCTTGCCCAGCGACCCGTCCGAATTCGTGAGGCTCCCGGAGTACGGTGAGTGGGCACGGCGAGGAGGGACTGATGCACACGCGTGTCCAGCTGTGCGGTCTGCATGGTGCGCGTTGATGGGTCCTGATAAAAACACTGATCCTGGAGCTGGTATCCTTATACAAGAAATAGCCTGGGAGATGCTCAGAGCCAGCTCCTGCGGTTAGGCTTTTCATGTCTGCTCCTCCAGCAGGGCTCAAAGCCTCCCTCTGTCACAGAAGCTATTGCAGTTTCCTCGCACGTCCCCGATTTCTATCCCAAGACCATTTCTTGTCGTTACCACTGGGCAACAGGCTCCATGTCCTGGTTGGTGTCCCCCTGCCTTTCCAGCAATGCCGGCAGCACCAGGGGCATCCACTGGGCAGCCCAGCTGGGATCTGCAAGTCAGCTGGCAAATCGTACCCCCCCAAGCAATGCAGCCGGCACAGGAGGGCTGTGATGGAGGCAAGCCCCCGGTGTGTGGTGCTGCAGGAATTTGGGGTACAGCTCACTCACAACGGTGCTGTGAGCAGAGCCTGCATTTCCCCAAGCTTTAGCTCTTTCAGTGCATAACTAAGTCTGTGACTGGCTTGGATAGCCTGTGCTGGATGAAATGAGAGCTCACACAGCATAGCTCTTCCTCCCAGTTACACACGGACATGCCCTTAGACTGTCTGTGTGGCCCTTTTCAGTCCAAAATTGCAAGGGCAGATTTGAATTGACCTTATCTATAGCTTCCTCTGGGGAGCTCTGGCTTTTAGTGGTCCAACACATTGGAGCTGTGCCTGAGCAGTATGAAACTGGACTCACAGTGGTAATGTTTGCTGGTTTAAGTAATGTAGTCTCACACAATTTTAAAATATGCCATTTATAGTCCACAGGAAACGGTCTTTAACTTTATGCTTTCTTGAATGTCCTTTGTTCTCCCTAAGACTCTGCTGCTGATGGTGCCACTATTTCATGGAAGGAAAACTTTGACCTCGCTTATGCAGAGCTGCATGAGATTGGGAGGTAATACTAACCCCGCTTATCACTGCAATAAAACACCAAAACAATGGCTTGAAGCTTTTTCCTTGGAGGAAAGTTTAGGGTGCTTTTTGTAGTTAGCTTGAAAACTGCTGCTCCTTGCAAAAGCACATCAAGTACTGATTAAAATACAGACTAAATCCTGTGTTTCAAGATCAGTTGTGATTTGAGGATTGCAACTTGGCAAACCTATGAACAATTAGGCAGCCAAATCTCTGACAGCCACGGACAGGTCTCGCTGGTATCTCCTCTGTCATCTCCGATTTGATGTGAGCTTTTGAAGTCACGACAATTTGCCGGTTCTAGATGACCTAAACCTCAAAGACTGAGTTAGCTGAAGCACGTGAGGCATGTGACTGACCTAAATCACATGCCGAAGTGCTTTGCTGGTTGGGACGGTCAGTTGAACAGGAGCCTACGTGAGAGCTGCATACATTGTCAGCCCTTAGTGCTCTGCTCAAAGAACAGATAAGGGGCATGCAAACAGTCCAGGCTAATGCAGTTCGTTCTTCAGCTCAGAGATCAGAGGCGAGTAATTCTGGGGCTGAAAGGACAGGAGTCTCTCTGGTTCTGTAGAAAGAAGAGTGATGTATTAATAAGAGGCCAAGTTCAGCACACTGTTCCATTGAGTAGTTTTACTTTCAGGAATGGTACTAGGCACTAGTCTCTATGAGTTTCCTAAATGCTTTCCTGCCATCTTTTTTCTTGATTTCTTGCTGTGTGCCTGAAACAGTGAGGCAAAATGATAGGTTAGTGATTATTTAACAAGGCTTTTCTTTTAGTTGTCTGAGAAAATTCGGGCTCTTTATTAAAGCAACTGGAGAAGGGAGACCTACAGCTGAAAAAAAAAAAAAAGAGAAAGAACCTGTAAAAGTGGCAGCAAATTGAACCCAGGGGAGATTGTTAGACATCAGTATGGCTGCACAAAGCAAAGCGACACCGCTTGCTCTGTGTTTGCTAATCCCCAAAGAATCTCCATGCCCAGGGTAAGAGACGGAGGCTCTTTGTTGGAAAAGGTTAGGAACAACTAGTTAAATCCGATTCCTTGTGAAATATTAATGCACTGAATCAAATAACACTTCAAAAATCAGTCTGTTATTGCACTGAAAACTAGGTGTGATTTATTCATGAGGGCCCTTCATTATTCTCTTTTTTTTTTATTTTATTTCAGAGGTCGATTCTCCATAGTAAAGAAATGCGTTCACAAAGCCACCCGGAAAGATGTTGCTGTAAAATTCATTAGTAAAAAAATGAAAAAGAAAGAGCAGGCAGCACATGAAGCAGCTTTGTTGCAGCACTTACAGCATCCTCAGTACATCACTATCCACGATACCTACGAGTCTCCTACTTCTTACATCTTAGTTTTGGAACTGTAAGTACGTGGAGCTTGAATTCAAGTGTCTGGGTCGGAATCACAGCCCTGCTAAAGCCAAGGATAAAATTCACCCTGACTTCAGCAGGGCAAAGATTTTGTCACCTGTTTTTTTATTGATTGTGATGTCAAATGAAATAGCCATTTTCTGCAGCGCTTCCACTGCCTTTTCTGTACAGTAAATACAATTCAGAGGGACAAATAAAACTGCTTTCTACTCCGGTGAAGCTTGGGTAATTGTATCAGCAGTTAGTTTGTCCCACTGAATAGAAGAATCAGATTTGTTTGGGCAGTTTTGTCCACTTTTTATATTCGAGTAAATGTGTTTCAGCTAGGTTGAAGCCTACATTGTTCTAATACTTCTTGGTGGAAAGAGCTAACGTAGTAACTCTGCTTGCCCCTATAAGGAGAAATAGCAACCAAAATCCAAAATGCTTCTTTGTTGCAGTATATCCAACAAAGTATATTTGGGCTATTTGCTTGTTTATTTATATACATAAATAAAACTAGGTGGAAAACTTTTATTGGGTTAGTTTTCCCACAGAACATATTACCAGCTGAAAATGTCAGTGATTTTTTTTCTGCATTATGCAACCATCTCTATAAATAAATAGATGAATCCAAATAATTAGGAGGATCTGTTTTCAAAGGAATTGCCTCCATCTATTGAATCCATCCTTAAGCAAATGAGTTTACTTTGAGACTGTTGCTAAATTTTTCAAGGACCGGAGATAACAATTGAGGATTAATCATTCTACCATTTCCAGGGCCTGCAGTATCTTCAGCTATCATTAAACACTCATCAGATCTTGCATTTAGTTGCCTCCATTTTTAGGTCACAAAGTTTCCATTGCAATTTTGTTTTCAAATATTAACTGTTTGTAGAGATACCATGAGATCTTTCATTTGAAGATTTGAAGATGGTTTGATTTGTTTGTAGGATGGATGATGGTCGTCTCTTAGATTATCTAATGAACCATGATGAACTTATGGAGGAAAAAGTCGCTTTCTATATAAGAGACACAATGGAAGCTTTGCAGTATCTACACAATTGCAGAGTGGCTCACTTGGACATAAAGGTAAGAAGAAAAGAGAATGATGCTATTATTCAGTGCCCTGGTACAGAGAGTTCCCAGCTACAGAGACAGAGAGGAGGTGCAGTCTGTATCCCAAAGAGATGATCACTAAATGGCCAGGCACTATCTTTCAGACCTATGGACCGGAGAAAGGACTTACTGGCCTGCAGCACAAGGTCTGTTTCTTCCTTCAGCCAAGAGACGCACCTGAATTCCCTGGTTTGTTCTCAAGGGCATCCTGGATTTAACGAAGGAGAAGGAGGCTGTCTGAGACAGGAGTGAGATGTCGCTAGCACCTGACTGAAGGGGAATGATAAGATAAATACTCGGGGTATGGTTTGGCCTGACACCTCTACCAGGCAGCTCAGGGCAGGCCAGGAGGAGCACGAGTCTCCCTCACATCCACAGCAGTGCCCTGGAGAGCCCAAAGCGAGGGGAGGGTAACTGGGTGGGAAGTACACCCAGGGAGAGGTTCAGAGGAAGAACAAGCTGCATTGTGGAGAAGAAATTCAGGCGTTCTCTAACGTCACACTCAGATTAGCACAGCTCGTACCTCCTTTTGTTAGCGCACATGGCAGGAGGCACTGTACTGTCCTGGATTTGGCATTGTACTGCTGTCCTCACCAACATTCCAGTTATCTGGACTGACAGAGAATTAGTGATTGAAGTTATGATCAAGTGTTCTGAGTTTTGTGATCTGCAACATTGATTCTGGTTGCCAAGGATATCAGTTAATGTATAATTTTTGCAGACTTAAATGCCCATTAAATTGGAGAACGAGAGATGAATTTAACTTTCTTGTATAGTGGACAATCCAGCTCCAAGGAGGTCTCTCTTCAACTCTCCAACCCCCAAGCATGTCAGATGAAGTAATGTTTTCACTATTCTGCTGCCTACTACCACCAGAAAAAAAAAAAAAGATTCCTTTTGTACAGTACCTTATGTGAGCATTAGTCCCAAAGGTCTAAATCATCCTGGTTTCTTTCAGTAAGATTGTTTGTATTTTCTGCTGTATTTATAGGAAATGTCAAAAAGTAGGTATCACTTGGAGGTACAAAACTGCACTGAATTCTTTGTTTGATCATAAGATAATTCCCAGAAACAAGGAGGGAAGCCAATTTCTGTGACCTATTTACAGTTCTCCTGAATGAAGGATGCTAAATAAAGCACCTTCTGTTGCTAAGTGGGAAGCAGGAGATGCACTGGTAGGGACAGCAGAGCTAGCCATGGGCCGTCTTGTCCCAGGATCCTGCTCAAGAATGTGTTGATTTTGTCGACGCAGATTGCATGAAAGCAGAGCAAGTGGGGAGATTTGAACAGCAGTGTAGTGAACTTTGCTTTATATATATATAGCCATGAGGCAGCAGTAAAATATGCATGAGGATGAGGGGCTATAGGACAGAAAAGTGAGTCTAGAGAGTGCAAGAAGTAAATTCAGAAATCTCAGAGCCAACAAAGGAAGCAAACCCCTTGTTAAGTGCCCAGAGCGGCGTGTATAGGCAATGCTCAGCATCTCCCACTGAGAAAGAGAGATTTAAATGCTGAAAGAGTTGGTAAAACAGAGGGAAAACCAGCTGGGATGAAATATAATTGTGCGCTGGCTTGGAAGGCATGACTGTGCTGGTGTTTATAAGGGAGCACTGGCAGCTCCATCCACGTCAACTGACAGCGACAGTAATGGCACACACCAGAGTCCCTCCCAGGATACATGGTACTGGGAGCCAGGTTGAACATTTACTTCATGAAGAACATTTCTGCTACAAATTATGCACATTTATGTACCCAGTTGTCATGTAGACAAATGGAATCTGAATAAACTGATCAGAGATACACAAGTCTTATCAAAATTTTAAAATCTGCCAGTATTCTTAATGTGTAGAGATTAGTTTGAGAAAATAAACTGTGAGTATTTAGGACAAAGTCCAAAACCCCAGTGTGTTGCCCTAGTGCAAAAGAGGATGTTGTCGTTGCAACTTCGGCATTGATCTGAATTTACAGCAGTGTAAACAGCAGCTGAGCTGGTGTTCCTTGTCACTCACTCTCCCGATCTGTACCTCGTGCATCTGATTGAATGTGAGTTTTAATTGGCTATTAAACCTAAATGAAATCTACACATTTTGTTTACAAAAATATAATATAATTAAGTATTTGTTATTATCTTTTCAACAGCCAGAAAATCTCCTCATTGATTTAAGAATCCCAGTACCTCGTGTTAAGATCATTGATTTGGAAGATGCAGTTCAGATCACAGGTCATTACCACATCCACCACCTCCTTGGAAACCCGGAGTTCGCAGCTCCTGAAGTTATACAAGGCCTTCCTGTCTCCCTGAGCACGGATATCTGGAGCATTGGGGTCCTCACCTACATCATGTTAAGTGGTGTCTCTCCGTTCCTGGATGAAAGCAAAGAGGAGACTTGTATCAACGTGTGCAGAGTAGACTTCAGCTTCCCGCCCGAGTACTTCGCTGACGTGAGTCACGCCGCCAGGGATTTCATCACCGTTATCCTCCAAGAAGACTTCAGGAGAAGGCCAACGGCAGCCACTTGTTTACAGCATCCGTGGCTGCAACCGCACAACGGCAGCTATTCCAAGATCCCACTGGATACCTCCCGCTTGGCTTCCTTCATCGAGCGCCGCAGGCACCAGTACGACGTGCACCCGGTCCCCAGCGTCAAGAGTTTCCTGATGAGCCGGCTGAACCCAGGCACATAATGCCTCCATCCCTGGGGGCCTACACCGCTGGTCCTGAGGCAGGGCGCGGGGAGCGAGCAGGCACAAAGCAGATCTGGCTGTACATAGTCCTGTATTCGGCGTTTGTATTTCACGTGGCTTCCTGGACCGCAGGGAACAAATCATTGCAGAGGCGGCAGTACCTGCCCGGTTCTTGGGACCAAAGCAAAGCGGGTAATGGCGGCGGGTACCCACTCCCTCCCCTTGGCAGGCTCCTCTTGGGACACGTGGTATTGTCGCATCCACCGCCAAAAAAGGACTGCGGGAAGGAAACACCAACTGGAAGCGAGAGCCAAAATTGCAGTTGCCTTAATCTTTGTGAGGCAGCCTTATAAGAAATCCTCTTGATCTTGCTGAACCGATTTCAAAATGTCCAAGAGATTAGGAGTAGGATAGCGGGCGGCAGTGAGGCTAGGCTGACCTTAGCATGTACTGCAGAACTGAAGTCAGATTTCGCTGAAATCATTGCAAGCCTGCTCCAGGTTAACAGACAGATTTTGCACGCCCCGTATGCCCGGGTCTGCCATGATTTCAGTGGTGACTTCGCCTGCGTAGGACATGCAAGATCAGGCCCTAGTCACTGCTGGATCAGTTTCTGTGGCGGCGTGGCTTAGATACGTTCTCATTACGTGGCAGTGCTCAGACCAAAATTCCCCTTTAATCCTTGGGCTTTCTGCTGTGTCAAGTCAACATGCAGTACCTTTCGGAGCTACGATTACGGCAATTAAGTCGTTGGAGCATACAGCTGGTTTTGACTAAGCACAATGGGACTATGATGGGTTTTTTAGAAGCATTTTATACACACTGTACAGAAATCTTTTGCAAAACCTGTGCATTGAGAAAAGGCTGTGTCCAGTTTTTGCAGTATCTGTAAACTAGATGATGATGATGAAGACAATTTTTTCTATCACAGGTTTTCAGTATACATATATTGTATCATATATATAAATATATATATATATAAAGGATCCTGTTCCATTTCTAGCTTCAGAATTGCTTGGCCCAAAGTCCATTTAAGCCTTTCAGAGTGCAGTAGGAGTGGTGAGTTCATCCTTGTGCTTACAGCTTGAAAATCGTTTTCAGTGTTTAAAGTATGTCATTTGTTTCATTTCCAAACTTGTAAATAACTCTCAGCCACCGTTAGCACCTCATCACCAAAGCATTCATGAGGATATTTTTTATGTCCAAAGCCTAATTTGTAATAAAATAAAAAATATTCACAATTAAAACATTTCTATCTTGCAAGCCAAGTTGCAACATCATCGTATTGATGTTACAGTGACAGAGCCAGCCTTAAGTATAACCAACACAGGGAGTCTGCAGTGACAAATCAGCAGTTCGTAGGCTGGCCAAATCTTCCCCTCTAGCAGTGGGACTGGGAGGGGTAACACCTCCCTGGCTGGGGCTTCCCCATCCTGCTGCCGCACCAAAAAACTCTATGGCCTTGTAGGGTGATGATCAAAGAGAGCTGTTTTTTTTTCTCCTGGCATGTGAGGACTTTGTCTCGGTGCTGAGTGCCGTTGCTGTGCCTGTTATGAGAAACATCAGTTGTTACCAAAGGTTTTCCTGAGGAAAAGGGCTTGATCTGACCATGTGTGCTCAGTATAGGCTCTCTTGTAAGGGCGAGAGTCAAATTTAATTTACCATCCAAGTAACTGCACTGTGAGCCTGCAATATATCTGCAGGAGCAAAAGCTGTCTCTGCCAGCAGGTGGTGGAGATACTCTGCAAGTACTGTTAAATTCTCAGGGCTCTGCTAGCCCTTTTTTTGATCCACCTCCAAGCTCCGTTTCACTGCAGGTAGGAGACCTGGCCCTTCTTTTTGTGCTTGCTCTATCAGTACACCGGAGCGGTCAGTATTTTGCTAGTGGAGAAGAAAGGAGGCCTAGCAAAAAACCCCAACGTTCAGCATTGTGTGTGTCCAATACAGGAGCTGACCTTGAGGTTGGGGAGCTGCAGCCGGAAGGGTGAGCCCGGGTGCCTGGGCAGAGTCAGAAGCAGTGTCCAAGGCTGTGTGGCTGATGGAGAGAGACCTAATAGAGGGGGAAGTTGTGGAAAAGCTTGAAAGAGATGGTGTTCACAGAAGGCTAAACCCTCTGGATCAGCTAGAACCTATCTCTGTTCCCCTGCGTAGTGCAGCAGCTAATTTTCTAAGCAATCCAGCAGCACCTCTTAGACAAAGACCAGACTTTCATCCTGAGCAAGAGTGCGAACCAAAAGTTCTTCAGACAGCAGTCATCAAGGCGTGTCTTTAATTACCACCAGCCTCAGGTACTTTCTCGCTACAGGACTGTTTGTTCTTCTTCCTATTTGTCAAAGCTGGCTCTTTGTGCTGTGATTGCGCTGCCCTGAAAAAAATGTTTATGGAAGTGTGGTTTATAAAACCCACAGCTTTTATTAGCCCTGTGGGTACAGTTTAAGCCACAGTCTTTCTGCTTGGCATTAATACAAACAAGTTCTCATGTATCACATGAAATCTGGAGTTATTTCTCATTTTATTTTCCTACCTCCTGCATTTGCTTCTCAGACTGCAACAGCAGACACTTTGGATGCACAGAGGGAAAAAGCTGGATTGTTTAAGGAAATATTTAAGCCTTTCATTGCTATCAAGTAACAGAAAAAATTACCCAAAAGGCTGAAAGAGGACACATGCTTAGGTATTGGTGCTCAGATTCAAAAAAAAAGAGATTCCTCATCAGGGCAAAGCTGGAGGTCCTTAACTCTGAAGATTTTGAATATTATGGGGTTGCTTTCTTTTATGGTTCTGCTTTTTCCATATTCGTGTTAGAGAACTCCTCTTCCAGGGCACTGCTCTTCTTACAGCACATTCAGGAAAACCTGAACCTCTTAGTACTTCTAAATCTTGACCCTGTTAGCACTTCTAGACATGTTTGTGATTATCAACCATTCTTGCATTTTATCGCAAAGATTTCTTTTGCCTGAATAGTATCAAGTTGACATGAAATGCTGCCATATGATAAACACAGAGGAAGCATTCTGACCTTGCTCTCTTGAGGTCTTTTTCAGCCAACCTGTTGGCTCTCTGAAGATCCAACAGGTCCTGTAACTCGGTTGTAAACTGTAACTCTGTTGTAAAGAGATTACAGAAGTTCAGTAAGTAGGCCTGGAGTGAGCCCACTGGGTGAGAAGCGCCACAGCCAACACCCTTTGCAGGATTCTCCAATTACTGTTTTTTTTGTGCATGAGATATTGCCTGTAACAACCATGGAGAAACACCGTTTCTCATAAAGCTCTGTTGGGCTTTTACAAAGCTCCTCAGAGAGCAGCTGACTCTGAGGGGAAGATTTCCGCCTGCAGCTTTACCACTCAGGGTCTTCTCAAGATGGCCAAGTGAAGGTGTGACGGCAGCTGCACCCTCTAGCTTCTGCGGCAGCTTCAGACCAGCTGGAACGACCAACAGCAGCACTAGCAACGGAGCAGCACGAGCTCGATGCAGGCCGGCCCTGCGCCCGCAGCCACCGCCTTCAGACGTCCTCACGGTGCTCTTGCCCTGCCCTAACGTCGAAGCACACCTGCTCACAGCGTCCCCCGGCGCTGGCTGGGTGACCGGCCTGCGGGACGGCCGCAGCAAAGGCGCCAGCGAAAGAGAGCCCAGACGGCCCGGTGACACACGGCACTCGTTAAGATGGCTGCATTTAATGAATGTGTGTGGCAACGAGAAAATAACTCTCCTCTCTCTGCTCTGCTTGGAGCAGCCAGGCCAGGCCATTTCACTCCTCACCCTCGAATGGGAAACCTGATTGCCCAGGTAACGTCGTCAGCTCCCATCAGGCGTTGGTGGCACCTGCTGCCCTGTGGGAGATCCCCACCTCTCCACCCAGCTGCCAGACCCGCTACGCGCGTTCGTACAGGGATGACACACAGCCAGTCCAGGGTTTAAGACTTTAATATTTTAAAGGAACCCAGGCTTTAAAATATATACAGTTTCTCTCGTCCTACTCGTGCCAACAAGCCTTGTTTAGTCTGACTGCCCTTTTATTTTAAATTACTCTTTTTTTTATTCAGTAACATTTATCTTTAAAAGCATTTTAGTTTTAAACTAAGTTAATGCTGAGACAAAGTCTGTGCCCTCAACTGACCTGTACGAGTTCTGTGGCTTCAGTGGAGTTCATTAGCATTTCTGACAATGCTATTAGGCCTTTGCTACGAATACCGTGCATAAAGGCTAAATGCAGAACCGCACATTGTGACCTGACTATATATAACCTTATTTTAAAACCCCTGCAATGAGGGGACTGCATCAAGCGACCTGGGATAACATAAACTTCGGATACCGGTGTAAAGGCTAGTCTGTGCATACGGAGGTCTAAAAGCAATTCATGAACACAGGGGCTAACCACCTGGTGGTGTTTCTGCTCCTTTTGCTGCAGAGGTAGATTCTCCTCTAACATAGGGTTTGGATTTATTTTCCAGCTCATTCTTTCATGTCCCATCAGAAAATGGTGCTTTCCCAAGGAAACAAAATAAAACCCCATTTTACTAGGCTGGCTGCACACTGCCATCAAGTGATGAATTCTCATTCCGGGATCTGTATAGTGGTGAGTGTTACCATAGCGTCAGGATGCTGAATATTCGCTGTAACTGTAGTCTTTATTATGAAACTAGTGAAAAAACAACATTTTCTCTACTCAAGCCATATTTCACCTTCATGTCCAACTTCTGATGCTGGTGCTTTTACTTCTCTTTCTACCAAACTGTTCAGCGTTGCTCTGCCACTGAGGTCAGTTTGCTGATAACTTTGGGAAGGCAAATGCCATAGAAAGTGCAAAAAAAAATTTAAAAATCTCAGACTTATTCATTGAGATAAGAGCAAACAGTTGGAATATATTGATGCTTTTCAATCTTTGCAACAATCAACTGAAGGAGAAAAAAGAAACAGTATTGCTAACAGCTCAGCGTTTTCAAGGTGCAAAGTAATTCCACAGCCTTAATTATTTCAGTGTATTGCTGGTCTGCCTTAAATGTATCCTCAGTTTTATTGCGAATTTCATTTTGTATGCACACAATGTTGTTTTGTAAAGGTAAGTTTGTAAATATTTCCTTTGTAAGTCTAATCACTCATGTGTACTGTTGTGAGGTGATTACTTGCTGTCCCATGTTGTTATTACTATACTGCAGTATATATGACATCTACAGATGTAGCTTCAAACTGTACATCCTCTGTCCTTGCATTCCTATAAATAGAGTACACTAACAACTCAAGTTTCTGGGCTTTTTTGATTAAATACAAATGTTCAGAGAAGACCGGGTCAGTCTTGTTTCACACGTATGGCCTCGAAGACTCAGTTTTGCTGAACACTTTTATCTCGGGGTATCTTTTTCAGAGGGACATTGACAGGACACCAGAGCAAGGGGCTATCACTCCAGCCAACCCTTCCACACACCAACCCGGAAACCACACGGCCTTCTCGGGGTCAACCCGCGAGAAAGCCTCGGGTCACACCAAACCCTCCCTGCGGCCGCGGTTTCTGCTTCCCTGCGGGAAGCGCGGGGGCTGCCCGGGGGGCGGAGAGGGCCCCTCTCCTGAGGAGCCGGGACCGGGACCGGGCGGGCTGGGCCTCACGCCGCGGGGCGCTGAGCCCTCTGCCGTGCGCGGCTGGGCCCGGGATCGCGTGGGCCCGGGATCACGTAGGCCCGGTCCCGCTGGGGCCGGGGGTGTCCCCGGTGCCCTGGAGGCGCTGGCCCCCGCGCAGGCGCACTGCGAGGCCCGCCCCATTTCCCCCCGCTGCTCCGTCATCTCCCCGCGCCGGCGGGGGCGGAGATGGCGGCGGCGGCGGTCGGGCGCGTGGCGGCGGCGCTGCGCGAGGCGGGCGCCCTGCGCTTCGGCGACTTCGTGCTGAAGAGCGGCCGGGCCTCCCCGGTCTACATCGACCTGCGCGGCCTCGTCTCCCACCCGCGCCTCCTCCGCCAGGTGCGGGACCGCGGCGGGGCGAGGGGCCGGGCCCTGCCCTCAGCGCCGGTAGCCCGGAGGCCTCGGGTGCCTGCCTGCCTCCTGCGGGACAGGGCCCCTCAGCTAAAGGCGGGGAGGAGGCCCGGGGGCGCTGCCGGGGCCTCTCCGGAGAGCCCTTGCTGGGGCCGGGGTCGCGCTGTGCTGGCCGGGAGCCCACCGGCTGCCGGGGTCGGGCTGGCTGCTCGCTGCAGACCGTGTGGGGGAGAGGGTTTTTCATGCGTTTGCGTTGCTTCCGCCGGTAATACGTTTGTTTAGTCACGTTCGCACCGGTCTGACTCTGAAGCAGTGTGTGGTTTTCCCGTTCAGGTTGCAGATCTTCTCTTTCAAGCAGCCAGAGATGCTGGTCTCGAGTTTGGCTGCGTGTGCGGCGTTCCCTACACAGCGCTGCCGTTGGCCACCATTATCTGCTCGGAAAATCAGATTCCAATGCTTATACGGAGGAAGGAAGCGAAAGACTATGGTAAAACCTTCAAATTGAGAATTTGCATCTACTTGTTATCTCGTTGGGGAAATGACTTTTATGTATTTGTGGTTCTTTTGTAATGTGCAGCATCTCCATTCCTGTTTAAGGTCACCACTCCAATTCAAAAAGCAGCCTTGCTTCCCCCTGTAGTGTACCTCCCACAGCATCCCAACCTGGTCAGGCTCTCCCAGCTCGTAGCTGATGAGGCTGCAGCTTGAATCCTGTGATAGGGTTGGAGTAGGTTGGTTTGTGGGTTTTTTTGTTTGTTTCTTTCCTTCAGCAGGGTGTTTTTTTTCCTTGGCACCATTACTATGGTTCTGGCCTATTCCAGAAACCAAGATTTATAACTTGGTTTCTCTGATAACGCTAAGAGCAGTGCCACATTTCACCCCCAGACAGATTTAGTTATTTATTTATTTTTGCGTATTGACTCCAAGAGGAACTTTATATTCTCTTCTTCATTTATCTCTCAAACCTCTTTTTCATTCCTGTCCTGTAGGTCTGTAATCAATGGGCAGGGTGGACGAGGTGAGAAGCAGTTCTCTACCCAATGAACCATTTATTTAAGTTTGGTAAAGGAAGGGGGAGAGAAGACTGAAGCATTAACCTACCGTAGCAAGTGGATTTCTACATGTGATAAGAGCTATACTCTGCCAACAGCATTTAATTAGAAAGTATGCTTGTCAAAACTAAACGTTACTCCTGTGTTAGCATGGCAGGCGTGAAAACATTTGTTGTTTGTTCTCGTGAAGGACAAGTCGATTGTGACAGCAGTTAACTGCCTGGCACGAGGTTTGTGGTGTGCTGGGGATTGCAAAGCTGTACATAACGCTTGTTCTCTAGGCTGTCATGGTCTAAGCACCGCACTTGCTGCATAATGTTCTCCTGCAGCTCTTCCTGGGAAAGCCAGGCCTCCTTTGTTGTTGCCCCCGGGAGGCCTTTCACGGGCGTGTGCCTGTTGTTGGTTAGGGCAAAGGCGTTTGGGGCTTTACTCCGCCTAATTGTTCTAACAGGCATATTGAGCGCAGAATACTGCCTGTGGAAAATAGGAAGTATGCTGAAGAGTACTGTCTGCTTTAAAGGTGTCTTAAATAACTGGAGAAAATAGTTCTGTAATTCAGTTCATGGCAATAATAACCTTCTGTAGTTATCCAAAGATTTAAGTTTGTGTGGTTAACAATATGTCACTTTTGTTAATGGAACATTACTTCTGGAAACATAAAGAAGTATTTTATTAACTTGGAAGAGTAACAGTCTTTATGAATTGAAGTACGAGTCAGTGACTGAGCTGTGGTAAGACCTGTGATAACTGGTACCAGGTAATAACTAAACAAATTGCCTCCCCGTACTGACAGCGAACGTGAGATTCCTATTCTCTTGAAATCCAGTTCCACTGGACTTCAGGGTGTGCTGCAGCACATGCTTGTATGTGGAACAAAGATGATCTTTACATTAGCATAGCAAGTTAAAGTTTTGATACTTTTAGGGTTTGTTGGGGGTCTTTTAAACTTTCTTCATTTAGTGGAGTGTTTGCCTTTTATTTTTAAGGTACTAAGCGGCTGGTAGAAGGCACCATTAATCCAGGAGAAACATGCTTGATCATTGAAGATGTGGTAACAAGTGGATCTAGTGTACTGGAAACTGCGGAAGTTCTTCAGAAAGAAGGATTAAAAGTCACGGATGCTGTAGTGCTGTTGGACAGGGAGCAGGGTGGGAAGGCCAGGTTGGAGGAACGTGGAATTCGCCTGCACTCTGTGTGCACGTTGTCCGGGGTGTTGGAGATTCTTCAGCAGCAGGGAGAGGTGGCTGTTGAGGTGGTTGAAAAGGTGAAGAAGTTCATTCAGGGAAATGTGTTTGAGCCAGCGGCTCAGAACGGCCCCGCTCCCGTGAAGAGGCTGTGTAAGGAGCTGAGCTTCAGCGCTCGTGCTGAGCTGCCGGGGGTCCATCCCGTGGCAGCCAGGCTTCTCGCGCTCATGGAGAAGAAGCGGACAAACTTGTGCCTTTCTGCTGATGTCACCAGCTCCAAAGAGCTGCTGCAGTTAGCTGCCATCCTGGGCCCCAGCATTTGTGTCCTGAAGACTCATATAGACATTCTGAATGACTTCACCCAAGAGGTAGTAAAGGAGTTGAGAACACTCGCAGATCAACATGAATTCTTGATTTTTGAAGACAGGAAGTTTGCAGACATTGGAAACACAGTGAAACATCAGTATGAAGGTGATTATCATCAACCTTGATTTACCCTGACTTTGCTGCTGGTGTGTGTAATTGAAGTGCTGGCATAGATTGCCAGGAGAGGTGGTGGAATCTCCAGCCTTGGAGAAGACTCAAGGGGACAAGGCCGTGAGCAACCTGATCTAGCTCTGAAGCTAACCTGTCTGAGAGGGCATGACCTCCAGAGGTCCCTTCCAGCCTAAACCTATTTTTATGGTTGTTCTCAGTAAGTATTTCTGAGTAGTTATTTGCTGTGAGAAAATGCAGTGTGGCTTCTTAAGGCAGCCTGCTGTTGTACACCTGTGTACTCCTTGCGGCTTTCATTCGATGTTGCATTGGCAGTTGTAGAACAGTTTTACTCTTTTTCTGATCTGTCCGTCCCATACGACCTGCGTGCTGTATTGAAAGGTAGCAGCTGTGGCAGAGGCTTTCTGGGTTACCATAAATGTCTTGGTGAATATTAAAGGTGAGACACTAAGAACTGTCTGTGAAGAGTAAAACTGAGAGATTACACATTGTGGCTAGGCAGCCTTCAGAACTGTCTGATGAGACTGAACTTGTAACTGTCAACTTCAGTAGTAAAACTGCCTTTTAAAATGTAAATGATTTAGCATGCAGCTTGTTTTGTTTAACTTGTGTTTCCTGTTTAATACCTTTCTAATGACACTTTGCCTGTATCTTCCTATCTCTGTTCTCAGGTGGTGTGTTCAGAATCGCATCCTGGTCAGATATCGTTAATGCCCACGTGGTTCCAGGCTCTGGAGTGGTGAAAGGGCTGAAGGAAGTAGGTCTTCCTCTCCAGCGTGGCTGCCTTCTGATTGCCGAGATGAGTTCCCAGGGGTCGCTTGCAACGGGTGACTACACGAAAGCTGCGGTAAGCCGGCAGTCTTGTTCCGGGTTAAAAGCTTGTGAAGTGTGCCAGGGAGGTTCTGTGTGCTTCTAATATTTGCACATCCAAAAGTCTCTCCAGCTCTATCTATTACAGGTTTCTCTCCTGTGGAGACTCAGGAGCGTGACAGTGAGGGTTTAAAGGTTGCAGCTGTAGGCTAGTTGTGTGAGAGGGTCGGAGTTCACACTGTGAATTCTAGTAAACGTGCCACGCTTGCTGATAGCCCCCCCCCTTTTTTTTTTCCTTAAGCAATAAATTTCTAAGTAGTTTACATTCATTCATTGTATTAATTATAACATAGAAAGAAGCGTAACATTCACGTTCCTGGCTGCAAGTGCAGCAAGGTCAGGGAGGGGTGAGTCGGCTCTGAGCGACTTGATATTGGTAAAGCAAGAGCAGGTGTTCCGTACCGCTGCCTTGCACAGCTTAATGTGTCACAGGGTGGATGAGAAACAGATTGCTAGGCAAGCTTAATTTTAGGTATATCACTTCTAACTGTTTACTGGTCTTCTTCAGGTACAGATGGCTGAAGACAACTCAGATTTCGTTTTTGGATTCATATCTGGATCCAGAGTTAGTAATAAACCAGAATTTCTTCACTTAACTCCAGGGGTGCAGCTGCAAACTGGAGGTAACTTTTTGTGAAATATTTATAGTCTGTTTGTAAATACAGTAAATGATCTAGTCTTTGGTGAAGAAGTGACTTCTGAAGAGGGTTTGGTTGCTGATTCTCTGGTGGGAGGAGTCTGTGTTTGCTGTTATGGGCTGCCTTCCGTATTTCTGGGTACACTGATCCGTTTCCTGGGAGCTCTGAAAGGCAGCCAGCAAGCTACACAGCTTTGCTTGTGTCCCGAGGTCTGTGCATGCCATAAAGCAGAGTCCTTAAAACATGTGAAATATCTTCAGTTAAGTGTTAAGTTAGACGTACAACTACTCAATAGGAGTAGAAAAAAAGATTTTCAACAAATACAGAAGTCCAGCTGTAACCCTGTTGAGACTGATATAGATGCAATATCAATGAACTGCCAGTTATATACTGACTAAACAGGTTATCACTGAAACAGGTAGGAGAGAAGTGTTTCTGTGCAATATCTAATTGTCATGAAACCTGAAGTGAAATCAAGCTTTTACTTGAATGTTTGGGGGTTTTGCCTGTTTTAAGAAGGCTAAGGCTTATTTCAGTAATCCTGATTGGTGCTTCTTTGTGTAACTGTTCCATCTATTGTGACTGGTAAGTCATGAAAAAGGAGGGCACTCTGTCAAATTTGATCTGTGTAATAGGGGCTTCATTAGTTGCAGACAGTTTCTAGTTATGTTTGTGGATTGTTAGGGTGAGAGCTGGAACAGCATGCCTGTTCTCTCTTCCAGCACCTCTTTTTAAAAGTTTTTAGTAGATACAGTTTTGTACGAACTAAAAAAAAAGGTGTCTCTCTTTCAGGTGATAACCTTGGACAGAAGTACCTAAGCCCCAAGGAAGTTATTAGTGAAAAAGGTTCCGATATCATTATTGTGGGACGTGGCATCTTGTCAGCTGCAGACCGTCTTCAAGAAGCAGAGAAGTACAGGAAGGCAGCTTGGGAGAGCTACTTGAGCAGACTTGGTGTTCGTGCAGAAGATTGAAAGCAGGCCCCTTTCCTAGTCAGCAAGGCTGATGGAGCTGCAATCATCCTGAGATTTCCAGTTAAAAACATAGACACTTCAGCTGGTAGAAAACCGCCCTTTTGTAGAAAAGGCTGTTACTGTTTTTAATTGCACGCACAGAACTCAAGTTGTACGTGCCATGGTTGTTTCTTTTCATATTTGAATGTATGAAAGCAAGACTTCATGACCAGTTTTTAGCCTTAATAGCTTTTCTCTGCTGAAGATCATTGCACAAAACACTCCAAGGGTAGTTGGTTGGCTGTTGTGGCTTTTGTTTCTTTTCTCCACCCTCAAATTCCTTCTGGCTGCAGAAATAGTATTTTACTGTTCCTGATAAGCTTCACCTGCAGACCCGACCTGCTGCCACACTCTCACAGGACTGCTCAGCGCTGCTGTTTCCAAGGAGCAAGTATGGGTCTTAATCCCACGCTGTGAAATTGAATAATTGTTGTTTAATAAATACATTATTTGCTACTGTCTTCCTTTATTTTGATCTACAAGTCTTCCTTCTGTGGCAGTGTGAAGTACTGTTTTCAGAACCCCATATTATAAAAAGCCTTTCTAGTGTGTTTGCAGGAATTACTTACGGTCCTTTTTACAGGAGCTACAAAGAATTTGTCATAGCAGCTGGTTGTTGTGTGCTTAATCAGTGTTGATTCCTCTAAGGAGAAGCAAAAAAGTGCCTCCTGCTTACTGACTTCTTGTGACAATAGCTGGAATACTTCCAGGGGTTACTTTCCACTCTTCACAATGAATAAGGGGAAGGAGAAATACCTTGTATGATTGGTTTTGATTAGAAAGGATGGAATAAACTTAAATGTATTTAGTGTATGTGTGATGGAAGCCAGCCTGAATTTTCTTTGCTATCAAGAAGGCAAAGACAAATGGTGATGCAGTTCTAGACTGTTGCTGTTCTGTGCTGATACAAAGCCCGCAGAGCAAGCTGGGTCCCTTTGTGACTACGCTTACCTGTAGACTAGGAACAACTCTGTCTAGCGAGAAGAGGTTTTTGGCATTAGTACTGGACTCTTCATGAAGCCTTTCAAAATAGGAAATTGGAGTTATGCTGAAGTTGAAAAGGAGTTTTTGTTGATTGTTGGATTGATCTATGCAGAGTGTCCCAAGACCAAGGGACGCAGGTTTGGATCTGAGGGCTTTACCTTATGCTTCTTCTATTTGTGACATTGCGATCTGCTGGCAGTCACACTTCAGAAAGCTTCAACTGAAAGACTTGCTTGCTGTCTGGGTGTGTTGGGGGTGATGACTTAACCCTTTTACCCTCCACGTGCTCTGGAAGTGTGCTTCCTCTCACCTTGATGAAGGGGCTGCTTATGGGGCTTAGGAGTTGGTTATTGTGGAGGAAATATTAGAACTTACTCTGTGGGTGTTTTGTTTTCCTCAAGGCTACTGTTTGCTTCAGTAGACTTCTCATGTATCATCATTGACATCTGGAGAACTCCATCCAGGGAAGTTGGAGGCTCTCTGAGCCAGCTTTCACAGCTGGAACTTCATGAGTGTGTTGTACGTTGTGCTGCCACTCTACAACAGTCTGTAAGTCGTGATATTTCCCATCAACTCCTTAAGAAGTTCCAGTCCTTCAAAATGGACAGATTTGGGATTTGTTTACTGTCTCCTCTTAATTATCTCATGGCCTTGAGGCCTGTAGCAGAAACAAGACTTTCTCACTTGAACTGTTTTGCAGAAAATTACTTTTTCCACCAGAGGGAGCTGAGACACTGTTTTTCAGGAGAGGCAACACCCTAGCGCTTTTACAGCTAATAGTTTCCAGTGACGGTACCAACTCTAGATGTGCTTAGGGTGAAAATTTGTTTGGTTTTCAACAAGTTACGCCCTTGCTGATGCCCTCATTTAGAACGGTAGTTTATCTGAAAGCTGCCTCAGGCTGGAGTTCAGCACTGTATGTCATTGTACGCTCACTGTTACAGCACAAACAGAATTTTGTGAGTCCGTTATTTTCTACTAACTAAGCCAAATTGTGTTAAGCGGGTGGCTGACATCCATGCAGCTAAATCCCTGAGCGGTCCCTTCTGAGAGCTAGTGTATCAGGCCTCTAGCTGAAAAAATAGCAACCGGATTTAGAGGGATGGGTGTGATGTATATTCAGTAACTTTTAGAGGATGTGTGCAACTCTTGTCATTACAAAACAAGTTCTGAGGATCAGATCAATTGGAAAACTTCATTTCACAGTCCTTCCTTGTGCACTGAGTAAATCATTCAGAAAGAGCTGTATTCTAGGGCTTCATTTGACACCAATGTTACAAACATTTCAATTAGTAAGACAAAAAGGTGTCACCTCCTATATGCATTCTTCTGTCAGAATGATTATAGTAAACAAGTGTGTGCTTTCTTTGAGGCACCTGAAAGTGATTAAAAATCCATTTCAAATTAAGAACAAATGTTAATTTCCTTGCTTGCCCCCGCTGCTCACATTCATTGCATAGTTCCTGCTGTTGGTCCCAACTGTTCCTAACATGGGAACTAGGTCACAATTTACAAAACTCATTTGCATCATAATATGTGAATCTGAAAGTCTTGCAGTTTGTTCTCTGATCTGATGGAGATCGTCTGGGGTAGAGGCATAAGGCTACATTTAAATTACTGGGTTATCACATGATTTACATTATCTGGCAAGTAGGCATTTATATGGAATTGTGATCCTAAAGCCACTCTGGAGCGTGGTTTATAATAGAATGAAAGGATATCACACTTTTCATAGTGAAACAAGACTGTGATCAAGCATTGTCAGTGCTTGCAGCAGAAAGAAGGCTGGTTTGCTGCTATTTCTGAGCAGCGTAAGTGGGGACTGTGTGAGAGACCAGCACAAGCTGGAACCATTAAAGAATTGTTATGTAGCTTTTGATGTTTGTTTGTAAAGTTCACACTATCTCTCTGAGGTTGTGGGTATCTCTGTCTAGCATGAGGAGTGCCATGTCAAGAGAACCCAGCCCGGGGTATTTTGGTCGGTGTAACTGCATAAGTACAGTACTTGACTCGCTCTTAAAATTCTTGCAAAATCTTGATAAACCCAGCACCAAATTAAAACCAGCCAAGTTAAAATGTTTTTCCTTAAAAGTATGATTTGTATGTGGCAGTATCGAGTTTGCTTTATTAACCAGTAATTGACAGCATTTATTATAGTTCCCATAACCTATTCTATGAAAGTTTATTTAAGACAATCCCAGAAGCGTAACTGAATCACTTCCCTTTAAATTTATGTGGAAAGCCTGTTGCTGTGGATTTTTTTAGCAAGCAACACAAACATTGCGTTTCGGCAACAGGACCAAAGGAATGTGAAACACCCAGAGGAAGTTTGTTTCCAGTTCTGAGGTTTGGAGGTCGCTGTCTCAGGGAAATGGTCTGTGTTGGAGGGCTTGTAATGAGTCTGCGGGCTAGACAGGCTGGATGTTTTGTTTGTTTGTTAATGCTCTGTTGGTTCTTGGTCGGTGTGTACCACAGTGGCAAGCACAGCTTCATGTTCGAATGCTGCAGCAAATTAAGACTCAGCCTGGTGCCTGCTCCAGCTTCAGGTTTTGCTCTAACTCTTTTGGCAGGTGTTTGCTGGCTGGGAGCGGTGACCCTGCTTGTGTGTCTGGGCTGACTTTGTCCTCAGTCTTGGTTCTCTGTTTCTGCATGACCCGTGTCCTCCTCTGAACTTTTTCTCATAAGCTGCTGCTGTCCACAGGCAGGCCGTGAAAATGGAGGGTTGTAGGTGGAGGCTGGCCAATATGGAGAACAGCAGGAAGCCCGAGCAAGGCTGTAACTGCGGAGTTCTTGCATGGTCTCTGGAGCAAAAATGTGATGGTGTGCCATAGGTTGTGTTTAGCCCAAATAGGTATTGCAGGAGGAGAAGCTAAGCTAGTACAGTTGCTTTTGATCTGTTCCTGAACAACTAATAGTAGCTATACGAAATATACTTTCATGAACAGCACTATTTAGACAGGGAAATTCTACAGTGTTCCTGCATCTGATCATTTCTCTCTTGCTGAGAGTATTGTTTAGGCTCATAATGGGAGCAGCCATAAAGGTGACCTGGTTATAAGGGGGAAAATACTGAAGATGGCCTCTGTTCAAATACTGACAGAGAAGATGCCTGCCAGCCTGGGAACCAGGCCTGGGAACCAAAGGCGTCCTTGAGGAGTGCAGCTGGCACCTCTGAAGTGCAGCTGGATCCTGAGAAACCAGAGACATCCCGAGATACCATTGATAAGTGCAAGAACAAGGAACTGTAACAGCAACTTACCATCTGGAAAGGTGAAAAAACAATCTGGAAAAGGGGGGGAAACATCCTGAGAAAATAAGCATTGGTAACTGCCATTGGCTGTTTCTAATTCACAGGACAGAAAAACAGCCTGATAAAACAAAAATTGGTCTGAGAGAGCAGAAAACATCACCAGTTGTTGGCTGTGCCAGGTGAAAAATAGAAATTCGGAGCATCTATTGGCTGCTCCAAGTGGTGGCGTCCTACGCCCCTTTATGTCTCTGTGTATAAAAAGGACTTACTTTTTACCCAAAATGGAGCCTTTTTCATGCACACAAACCCTTTTACTCATGAGATTTCCTTGGCAGAGCAGACCCTCGACAGGGCCACTGGGCTGACTCCGGGCTCCGTGGTGCGGATCATCATCCAAGTGAGACTTCATCCAACTGGCCCCACTTCTGGGATGGGTTTGATGAGCACTTGGTACCGGTAACATTTTTTAATACATATATATATATATATATATAAATAAAGGCCTGCATGTAAGTAGTTACTGATAAGTATATTTGCTACTTTACTAGTGGTAATTCTGCAGTAATTTATAATATTGAAATACAGACTTGCTGCTAATATTAATTGCTGCTGTACGTTTGCTTTCTGGTAGTAATTTGTAGTAACCTGTAGTATAGATATATTTGTTTTGCCAGTCATAACTATACTTGTCTTGGTAGTAGTAATCTGTAATGAAGTAAAGAACATAGGTAATAAATCCCCTGTGTCTGTGCATGACGGAGTCCTGCGAACGGTTGTAATCTTTGCACACCTGCAGGTCAGGTAACCCTTCTGGGTTGTGGCATTAATTGGCATCAGAAGTGGGGTTCTGTGATACGCAGGTCATGGATGCTTGGGAGAAGGCAGTAGAAGAGCAGCGCAAATGGCAGGAGGCTAAGGGGTGGGAAACCCCTCAGTGGGACAGGGACTGGGTGTCTGAGAATTGGTTGAACTGGGAAATGCTGCGAGCAGAGTTTCAGAAGTGGCAGGAGAGTCACAAATGCAAAGCAGAGGATGGCAAGGAGGCTTTCATCGGGCTTCTCACGGAGGCGCTGGCAGCTGCAGGCGCTTTGTTTAACACTGTTAGGCAGGAACTGGAAGCTTTGCAGCGAGATAAGGGTGCAGAAGAACAAGCAGTTGCCTTTGAATCCCATAGTTTTATTACAAACCAGTTATTTAGACAATTAGAAATGAACCTCAGACCTCTGGCTGTACAACAGCTAGAGCAAGAGCCTACATGCCTGGTCTCAGAGAGCGAGGTCATTGAAAAGGTACATGTACTGAAAATGGATAACGAGGAGCGGGGCTTTGACTCTGGCAGCAGGTCTTCCACCCCCGCCTCGTTACCCGAGCATCGTCTGGATAATGCAGCCTCCTTGTACCCTAATATTAAAACTTCCCCGGTACAACTCCTGGCTCCTGCCCGAGAGGAGGGCGCTCCCCCACTGCCTGGGGTCATGATGACCGCTGTGAATTTTAACGCAGAACAACTAAGGCAGTTGTCCTTGCAGTTCAGCAAAAGGCCCCATGAGGACTGGGTGGGATGGGTGGCACGGTGCTACCAGCTGGGGGCTGGAACAGTCGTCCTTAATCAGACTGTGGCTGCACAAATGTTCCTGGGAGGGAGAATATTTCTCCTAAACCCTGATGCAGGGGCCAGAGTGAATACCTTCTCCCTGTTATCTTCGATAATACATGCTGTTAGAAAAATGCCAGGACCACGGGGATATCTCCCCCCGCCTCCCTGGAGTACTCCTAACGGGTTTTCTGGCTGGACGATGAGACTGGCTGCTCGGGATGTCCTTAAGGAACAAGGGACCATACCCTGGGACATGATGGCTGTGCCAGCAACAGCAGGAGGGAAACTAAAACTCTTGCAAAATGCAGCACCAGGGGGGCCAAAAAACCTGGCCTTGATGTTATGCCACGAAACCTGGGACTGGAACACCATAATGTCCCAAGGGCTGCAAAACTGGACAGCTCTTATGGGGAGGCAACGAGGGCAGGGAAGCACCCCCAAAACGGTAGTCTGTAAAAGAGAAGGTCAGGTCAGGTTTGTCCAGATGCTAAAGGGAGGTCAGAGTAATAAAAATAAGGGACAAAGTGCTGGAAATGCTGAAAGTAATCGATCTGACAGAAAGCAACGCCCTGGCAAAGAGGAGCGTGATCTGGAATGGAGACGCTTATGGGATCTCCTGCGAGGAATAGGATTCACAGCAGGCCAGTTAGAGGGGATGCCCTTGTTCGTGTTGCGGAGACTGTGGGATAAACGCAATGAGGGCAGCACCAGCAGCCCTGGGGCAGGGAAGGAGACGTGTGGCATTAGTCCCTCTGCTTCCCCCATCCCAGACAACCTTGTTCTGTCTGGTCCCCCCACCCCACTACCTGAAAACGAATAGAGGAGCTCCCAGTGTCAGCCCAGGGAGTCCAAATGACCCCTCCGAGGTGTCCATAATTTTTGCAGTTAACATTAGTACCTGTGTATACCATAAATAGTGAATGGCAAATACTCCATCTCTTTTCTTATGTCTACAGGAGCCTCAATATCAATGATTAAAGCTCAGAATGCCCGTGGGTTAATTCAGAAATCTCAAGAAAGTATTTCTATAGTAGTGATTGCCAGGAAAAGCTGAGAGCTCGCTGTTGCCAGGATAAAACTGGCTCTGCCTGGTGGAAGGACACTGACATCCATAGTGGCAGTAGGACTCTTAAGTATTTTGGGTATGGATATATTAAAATCCCAGGCTATTAATATTCCATTAGTCTCTCAGGTGCTAAACCCTCAGACACAGAACTCTGTAATTTCTATCGATAGAATACCTGCTGTGGAGGCTGTTGCTTTTCTGCTGCAGGCAGCACCCAAGTTACCTAAAAGTCCCTTCACCCAGGTATGACAGCACTGTATTAGTCCTGAAGCCTCGCAAGGCATAACTGCTCTCATCCAGGATTTAGGCCGATGGGTGCTATTTGGAAAAGTCATTCACTGTGTAACTCCCCCATACAGCCTGTCCGTAAGTCTAACAGCACCTAGTGTCTGATGGTAGACTGTCATGAATTAAATGAAAATAATGGACCCTTACATTCTGCTGTCCCCTCTATTAGAAATCTTATTTTTTCTATGAAGCAAGCAGCCCAGCTTTCGATGGCTGCCCTGGATATAAAAGATAAGTTTTCTGTGGTCCCATTACAACCTGAGGATTGAGAGAGAGTCGCTTTTACCTGGGGCAGAATACAGTTTGCTTTTACCAGATTACCCAAGGGTTCAAACATAGCTGCATGTTTTAGCCAAGGAACCAGAACAAGCTCCACAGACTTGTGTATGTCTAGGTGGTGTAGCAGGCCGCTAACCTTTTCCCTTTGGATTATGGGGGCTTCATACTGCTCCCCATCTCTGTCTTCCAGCTCAGGTGGCTGAGTACCTGTAGAACAACTAACTGGTCTTACTATTAAAGACTGCAGCAAAGAAGGTGTTAAGTACCTCAGCCTTTTCCTCATCTTTTCTCACTGTTTCCCCTGGCATCCAATAGAGGATGGAGATTCTCTTTAGCCCTCTTTTTGTTGCTAATGTATTTATAGAAACATTTTTTGTTGTCTTTTATGGTAGTAGCCAGATTAAGTTCTAGCTGAGCTTTGGCCCTTCTAATTTTCTCACTGCATAACCTAATGACATCGCTGTAGTCCTCCTGGGTGACCTGCCTCTTCCTCCAAAGGCCATAGACTCCTTTTTTCCCCTGAGTTCCAGCCAGGCCAGTCTTCTTCCTTGCCGGCTTGTCTTTCAGCACATGGGGACAGCCTGCTCCTGCGCCTTCAAGATTTCCTTCCTGAAGAATGTCCAGCCTTCCTGGACTCCTCTGCCCTTCAGGTCCTCCTCCCAAGGTCCTCTATCGACCAAGTTCCTAAACAGGCCAAGGTCTGCCCTCTGGTGGTGCCTCGTGGGCATGAGCCACCTCCTCAGGCAAAGCTCCAAAATCTCTGCCTTATGCCTGGTCCGTGATTTCTTCCAGGATTCCTGGGTGGTTGGGTTTTCCCAGTTGCACTCGTTGTGTGATCAATGCTACCCACTTACTCCATGTAGCACTGGTTGCATTATGTGTAGAGGGGAATTTTTTTTTTGAACATCTACTGTAGCACAGGCAATCACAGTGCCAAGAGGAGATATGCTTCTGTACCAACAACTTCTGAAGCGGCTTGAACCCCCTCATATGCTGCTAGTATCTCTTTTTCAGTCAGAGTGTGGTGGGCTTCTGATCCTCAACACCCCCGGCTCCAAAACCCTAATGGTCAACCTTGGGTTTTTCCTGATGTTTTCTGCCAGAAGCTCTAGGTGAGACCATGCTCCCCAGCTGTAGTGTTGTCTTAATTTAGCCTGTACGAGGGCTAAACTGTAACAGTTGCTCTATCACCTGATAAACCCTCACCAACCAGGGAGGAAAATCAGGAAAAAGTGATAGATACTTTCACCATACGTGAAAGTACAACAGATTTAATTAAAACACCACTGGGACAAACAGAAAATACTTAGCCAAATGAATGTGCTGTCATCAGGACATACTCCGCAGAAAAGGAAGAGCAGGAGGAACCCCAGCAGGAAATGACCTTGCAGGAGCTCCCCTTCCTCAGCAAACCTTCCCCCTTTATAATGGCCATGACATTATCGTACGGGCTACCTCTGTAGCTAACTCAGGTCAGCTGCCCTGGCTGACTTGAGCCTGCCTAACATGGCTGGCCTATGATTCTATCCCAGCCAAACCAGGACACGTGTAAAGCACATTTTGCACAGCTGGTCCTGTCTGGACAGGCCCAAGAGCTACCACAAGAGCTATTGTCTGTTTGGTAGGACAAGGCTCAAAGGCTTGTCCATTGCTCAAGTCCCTATACAAAATTGTTCTTTTTGGTTACTCGATAAAGAGGGCTCACAAGCTGACTGTAACCTGAAATGTACATTCTCCAGAACCCCACAAGGCCTAGGAAAGCTTATGTTCCCTTCTTGTTAGCTGGTGGAGACATAGTTGCTGTCTTGTTGACCACATCCATAGGCACATGATGGTGTCCATCCTGCCATTTTATTCCCAAGGACTGAATCTCCTGTGCAGGTCATAGAATCATAGAACAGTTTCAGTTGGAAGAGACCTTCAAGATGATCGAGTCCAACCTTTGTCCTAGCTCTATCAACACCACTAAACCATGTCCCTAAGTACAACATCTACCCAGCTCTTAAACACCTCCAGGGATGGTGTCTCCACCACCTGCCTGGGCAGGCTGTTCTAATGCCTGACAATCCTTTCAGTAAAGAAAGTCTTCCTAATATCCAGCCTGAACCTCCCCTGGTGCAGCTTAAGGCCATTTCCCCTTGTTCTATCACTTGTTACTAGGGAGAACAGACCAACCCCCTGCCTCGCTACAGCTTCCTTTCAGGTAGTTGTAGAGAGCCATAAGGTCTCCCCTCAGCCTTCTCTTCTCCAGGCTAAACAGTCCCAGATCCCTCAGCTGTTCCTCCTATGAGACACGCTCCAAATCCTTTATTAGCTTGGTAGCCCGCCTCTGTACCCTTTGCAGCACCTCAACGTCCTTCTTGTAGAGAGGGGCCCAAAACTGGACTCAGTACTCGAGGTGTGGCCTCACCAAAGCTGAGTACAGGGGAATGATCACCTCCTGCTGACAACACTATTTCTGATACAGGCCAGGATGCCATTGGCCTTCTTGGGCACTGAGCACACTGCTGGCTCATGTTCAGCCAGCTGTCAGTCAACACCCCCAGGTCCTTTGCTGCCAGCTCATCTTACGGCACATGGGGATGGCCTCTCCCTGGGCCTTTAATATTTCCTTCTTAAAAAGTGTCTAGCCTTCCTGGACTCCTATACCTTTCAAAACTGACACCCAAGGGATTCTATCAAGTAACCTCCTAAACAAGTCAAAGTCTGCCTTTTGAAAGTCCAAAGTGGCATCTTTGCTGCCCCGACTCCTAACGTCTCTAAGAATAGAGAACTTAATAACTGCATGGTCACTGTTCCCTAGACTGCTTTCAACTGCTATATCCTCCACAAGACCTTCTTTGTTTACAAACAGGAGGTCCAGCAGGGCACCTTCCCTGGTCGGTTCACTCAGCAGCTGTGTGAGGAAGTTATCCTCCACACATTCCAGGAACTTCCTGGATTGTTCCCTCTCTGCTGTCTTGTATTTCCAGCAGATACCTGGGAAGTTGAAGTCCCTCACAAGAACAACAGCAAGTGATAGCAAGATTTAGCCCAAGTGCTTATAGAATGTTTTGTCTACCTTACTGCTCTGATTGGGAGGTCTGTAGCAGACTTCCACAGCAATATCAGCTTTGTTGGCTTTGCCCCTTAACCTGATCCTAACACTCTCAACCTCATCATCACTATACTTAAGTTCAGAGCATTCATAACAGTCCCTAACATACAGGGCCACCACACCACCTCTCCTTCCCTGTCTATCCCTCCTGAAGAGCTTGTAGCTATCAACTGTGACACTCCAGTCATGTGAGACATCCCATGTTTCTGTGATAGCCATTATGTCATAGTTTTCCTGTTGCATCATGGCTTCAAGCTCCCCCTATTTGTTACTTATACTCCGTGCATTGGTATAGATGCACTTCAGATGAGCTAATGATCCCAACACCTTTTTGTGGGTGTGGGCCCTGTTTCCTACCAGACCCTTCTCAGGTGTTTCTGTGACTTCTAAAACATCAACAACAGCCCTTGCCTCTTCATTCCTCATTATATGTTTATCCCTTGTCTCCACTGAGAAGGCAGAGAGAGACTTCTTGCTAGCACACCATCCTGCTGGCCCTAGCATGCTTCCCATGGGCTTATTCATAACAGGCCCAGTTATACCCCCTTCCCCCTTCAAAAGTAATTTAAAGCCCTGTCAATGAGCCATGCTAACTCCTGCCCCAGGTCAAGGTCTCTTGACCTTGCTTCTCTTTATGGCGAAACCAGCTTTCAGAAGAAGGTCTGATGTGCCAGGCCATCGAATCCACACATTCCAGTATACCTGATCATCCCTTTCCTCCTCCTGGCCGAAAGCAGGGACTGTCAATTCCTGTTCCTCATCAGGGTATTCATTGTCTGATCCTTGCAGTGCCA
Source organism: Leptosomus discolor (assembly GCF_034619465.1). Lineage (NCBI taxonomy): Eukaryota > Metazoa > Chordata > Aves > Leptosomiformes > Leptosomidae > Leptosomus > Leptosomus discolor. Next base: position 11,486,003 of record NC_141395.1, on the reverse strand, counting down.
GACCAGAAGTCCCCTTACCAGAATCAAGGGAGGCAATTTCAGTTCTTCTGTGTCTGAGGGATCACTGATTGTCTCCTTGTGTGTCTACAGCAACTACACCGACAGCCTTCTTGGGTGACCTCTTCCTAACAACTGTCTTCCCTCTCAGTTTGTGTACACAGGCTTCCAGCTTAAAGGTGGGTTCACCATCCCACTTCCTCATGTCCTCCCCCTGGTCACGCAGGAAGAACCAGAGTGCCCCAGGCAGAGCCAGGTGCACCTGCCAGACATCAGGATGAGACCAGATTCCACAAAATCCATAATATGCCAGCACTATTAATTAGTAGTATTAAACAGCTCACATAAGGGTGAACAGAGACCTCAGGAGCCTGCATAATAAAACCATCCACATCAATCCTGGCTAGGGAGAGGGACATGTATTCCCTCATCTTCTCCACAAAATAGCTCCCCCAGCACAGCAAGGCCATCAATCCCAGGGCAAAGCACATAGCTGTTGTTTGCATTAACGTGTTCCCAAGCTCAGCAAAATAAAGAGATAAGCAGTACGGCCACAAACTCCATGACCCACACAGGAGCTTGCCACTTAATAACTACTATAGCTATAGCACACTTAATACAAAACTGCTGTTGTCTTGCCCCATGTTGGGCACTAAAAAGGACTGTGGTGGGTTGACCCCAAGCTGGACACCAGGTGCCCACCAAAGCCACTCTATCGCTTCCCTTCTCAGCTGGACAGGGCAGAGAAAATATAACAACAGGCACATGGGTCAAGACAAGGGCAGTTTAATAAAGCAAAAGCAAACATTGTGTGCAAAAGCAAAGGAAAACAAAAGATTTTACTCTCTACTTGCGATCAGCAGGTGATGTCTGGCCACTTCCTGGGAATCAGGGCTTCAGTACGTGTAGCAGTTGCTCCAGAAGACAAGCATCATAAATAACAAATGCCTCCCCACCACCCCCTTCCTCTTAGCTTTTATTGCTGAGCAGGCATCATATGGTATGGAATATCCCGTTGGTCAGTTTGGGTCAGCTGTCCTGGCTATGTCATCTCTCAAGATCTTGCCCACCCCCAGCCTCCTGGTGAGTAGGGGAATGTTGGAGAGTAAGCCTTGATGCTGTGCGAGCACTGCTCAGCAGTAGCCAGAACACTGATGTGTTCTCAACACCTTTCCAGCTACTGATACAAAGCACAGCATGATATCGCTGCTATGGGGAAAATTAACTCCCTCTCCTCCCTCTCAACCAGACCAAATATACCTTTTTTCTCATTACATTGAAAATTTTAATTAAATTCAACGATTTCCTGACCTCTATTCATGACAGCCACCAACCATCATATCTCCCACGAGTCCTTCTCTGTTCACAAACAGCAAGTCTAGGAGGTCATCTTTCCTAGTTGGCTCACTGAGTGCTTGTGACAAGAAGTTGTCTTCCACGAACGTCAAGAATTTCCCAGACTTGCTAGTCACAGTAGTATGGTATTCCTGGGTTATGCCTGGGAAGTTGAAATCTCCCATAAGGACCAGGGTTACCAATCCAGAGATTTCTCCTAAATGCCTATAGAATAACTCGTCAGTACTAACATCCTGGCTCAGTGATTGGTAGTAGACACCTACTGCAACATCTCCTTTGTTTTCCGTGCCCCTAACCCTCACCCAGAGGCTGTCAACCGCATCATCACTAACTGAAGAGCTGTGCAATCAAACCTCTCCCTTACATACAGTGCAACTCTGCCACCTCACTTGCTCTGCCTATCCCTCCTGAACAGCCTGTGACCCTCCACCGCAGCACTCCATGTGGGACTCATTCCACCAAGTCCCGTTCATGGGACTGGGAATGAGCTAAAATGATATTGTAGCTCTGGGGACTGACCAGGGCTTCTAGTTCATCCTGTTTGTTTCTCATACTGTGGGCATTGGTGTACAAGCATTTCAGATGTGATCCTGCGGCCTCTGTGCTCCCTGAAGCGTCATAGGTGTTCCCACTAGCATTGTCACCCTCGGATGATGCCGTGCCAACACTTGGTTTACCTTTAGCTCTCCTGTCAGTATCCCCCTCCCCCATGAATTCTATTTTAAAACCCTCTCAATCAGTGCTGCCAGCTTTGGCCAAAGATGTATTTTCCCCATTGAGACATGTGGATCCCATTAGGCCCCTCCCTGGGGCCAGATCAACCCTAGACTTTTTGTTGCAATATCATTAGTACCCACATGAAAGAGCCTTTAGAAGGCTGTACTAAGCTCTTCAGTCTTCTGGTGACATCCCTAATTCTGGCCCCAGGGAGGCAGCAAACTTCACTGAAAAGAAGGTCTGGTCTGCAAACGGGTGCTTCTGTTCTGTGCAGGAAGCAGTCACTGATGACCAGAACTTGCTGTTGTTTCTTCTTGATGCTGGTCTTAATGTAGGTCTTGTTGTGAGGGTTTGGTTGAGCTGACCTTGGAGAAAGTGCTTGCATAGATTCCTCCTCTTCTGTCTCATTATGTGCTTCATCTACCATACCCAGGGCCTCGTACCAATTCTGTAAGGGTATCTGAGAGGGTAAAGAGGAGTTTCTCTTACAGCTACATGCAGTAAACTTCTTCCACTCCCCTCTTTTCCTTGTAATGCTGCCTTTCTCCTGGTACAAAACAGATCCTAGACCTGCTTCCATAGTGGCCACACTGAGTTGGCTCACATGCATCAGAGATGGCAAAGCACAACTTCATTGGTCAATTTCCTTCACAGAGCCTCGGATGCTCCTCGGTCTACTCATCTCCTCCTGCAGCTCCACCACCATGCAGAGCAGTTCATCCACCTGGTCATGCCTACCACAGGCTTGCTTGCTATCACCCTTCATCTCCAGGACTATTGTTTTAACCTGTTTAAGTCACCGGCTCTCCTGGGTTTCCCTCAGTCTCTCGGAGAACACTCTCTGTCCAGAGTCATAGTTTTGACTTGTCCTTGTGTATCCCTCATGTGTCCCTTGCTGCTGCTGGCTGCCCCACTGCTGGTGCTGCTTGCACTGCTTTGCCATCTGTTGGACATTGAGTGCAATCCAGGAGCTGGTGATGCACAGAGCTGGATCGAGGGGACACTGGGGCTTAAGGGGTGGAATTGATAGTGCAACATGCCAAGGCAACAGGGTGCTGAGCCCAGCACCAGTGCCAATATATATAATGACTGGAAAACTGAAAGGTGGAAAATTAAAGGAAGGTGCTTGATCACCAGGGTGACAAGCATCTCATTTCTAAGTGATGGATATCTAAATTACCTACTATCCAAAAGGAATGAAGCGTTTTTTTTTTTTTTCTTTCAGGTCACCCTAACTGCAACATCAGCAAACAGAAACTCTGATTATTCTTCCTGGATTTTGGTCCTACCTTATTCACCATACTGATCTGGCAAGCTGGCATGAAATGGAGCAACGTCAAGAGCACTTTTCTTTCTTATAAATGTTATGTTACATACACAATGATTGGATCGTATCTAGTAATTACACTATTGCTTGTTCCCTTATCTCAAGGATGGAATAGCAATTGCATTGTCCAATTTATGAATACAGTTTCTCAAGCAGGCAACAAATTGGATTATTGGTATTGTTTACACCACTCTTGATCACTAGATGCCAAATTTTGATGGTTAGTAGAACCTATCCCTGAAGAATCTTGGAATCAGCCTGATTTCAATGTTTCCAGGGACGGGGCTTCTACCACCTCTCTGGGCAACCTGTTCCGTTGTTTCACCACCCTATTGTAAAAAACATTTCTTCCTTATATCCAGCCTAAATCTACCCTTTTTTAGTTTAAAATAGTTACTGCTTGCCCTATCACAACAGGCCCTGCTAAAAAAATTGTCCCCCTCTTTCTTATAGGCTTCCTTTAAGTACTGAAAGGCCACAATAAGGTCTCCCCAGAGCCTTCTCTTCTCCAGGCTGAACAACCTCAACTCTCTCAGCCTTTCCTCATAGGAGAGGTGTTCCAATCCTCTGATCATTTTTGTGGCCCTCCTCTGGCCTTGCTCCAAAAGGTCCATGTCTTTTTTGTGGTGAGGATGCCAAAGCTGGATGCCATACTGCAGGTGGGGTCTCACCAGAATGCAGTAGAGGGGGAGAATCACCTCCCTCGGCCTGCCGGCAACACTTCTTTTCATGCAACCCAGGATACAGCTGTCCAGCTTTTCATGCACCGGCACCACCAAGTCTCTGCTCTCAATCCTGTCATCCCCCAGCCTGTATTGATACCAGGGATTGCCCCAACCGAGGTGCAGGACCTTGCATGATTTTCACATCAGCTAACTACTCAAGCTTGTCCAGGTCCCTCTGGATGGCATCCCACCATCCAGTAATTTGGCATACTTACTCCCCAATACACCAAATTATCGACCACAACCTTTCAAAATACATTCATATGATAAGGCCCCACAGTGCATTACGATGCTCCATGTCACAAATTCAATTTGAGTGGGGAAGACAAGCAATTGTAATTGCACTTTGTATTACAATCACACCCAACCATGGTTTCAATGTAATTGGGATCGAATACAAGCTTGTTTCGATTCTGGAAACCTCACGGACCTGAAATAATAATGAATCAGCAGTTACAAACAAAAGTGTTTTTAATGGACTCTGGCATCTTACATGGAATGTTAATAACATGGATTGTCAAGGATAATGTAATCTCACTGGTCTTAACTCTACATGCTGTTGTCTACAGAGTAATGGTTGGCTTAATACTGATGATAATTGGGACATATGTGGCCCAAGCAACACATCTGGCTATATAGCTTGTAACCCCTTTTGGACACTCTGGGTAATGTGCTTAACGAAATTGAATTGTTATTCTAATCCATGGTGTTGATTCTGCAAACACGGCAATGACTCTGAGTGAAGCTGGTGGCCAACATTTTAACACCTGGGTGGTTCCAGCTTTGCAGCACTAGTGCCTCTAAGAGTCTACCACTACAGCAGAGAGGCACTTGTACCAGAGCACATCTTGCTCCTTCAGCATTTTGATCTCAAGATTCGACATTTAAGTTCCAACACAACCATTACCCTGTAGGTAATCAGGGCAAAGTGTTTAAGCCCACAGTAATGAGACCATCTAAGTTTCCTAAGTTTGTACGTGCACTGTTTCCAAGAATGAGCTGTTGTTAGTATTTCCACTACACTTGAAATTACCCAAAATGCTACTATGGATGCTCTAAAGAACCTACAGATGGAGATTAACTCACTCTCTCAATTGGCTATTGTCACAGATGAATTATTAAGAAAAGCCATCATTGTGGGGTTAACGAAAAGAATTTCATTAGTGATGAAATATGATCAAATGGTAATTGATTGATGATTGAAAATCAAATGGTAATCAAATTATGATTAAGCAATAATTGAATGTTAATTATGCAGTGATTTAACAATGATCTGACAATGATTTAAATGATAATTTATACAGTATTAGATTATGATTTAGATGATGACTTATTTAGTCATTTACACAGCGGTCAGACTCTACTACTTACTACTCTTCTAATAATTAAGTTAGTGTTGGATATATAAATGTTGCTAGCACACAATACACTTTAGGCCTAATGTAAAATGTTGCTTACCTTTTTGTAGATATCAGATGCCAGGTAAGGGATGCCTCAACCACAAGAAGTAAACTTGACAGGCATCCCTGCCCAAGGGGAGATCACCTCTGTGCAGCCTGCTGCTGTGCAGGAGAGCTTAATGGGCTCGGGGGGCAGGGGGGGAAGAGTTATCTATAGTGTAAAGTGATTGTCTTGTAGTCAGCCCCCCTTGGTGTACATGCAGGTGTGCAGCTGCAGCAGTTTTAGTTTCGTCTAGCCCCGGCTTGGGCTGGTACTGTTAGTCCAGGTAAGACATGGCCCAGACTTTAGTCCCTGAGAAGATGTGGCCTAGCACCGTTGTCACGGTGTGCACAGCAGGGCTGATTTCAGTCGGGGCTGCTTGTCAGTGGTGCCTGAAGCAAACCACTGCTTCCTGGGGCAGAGTGGGTGCACCCGTCACAGCTACCCACATTCGCTGGGCCTTGGATTATATTTTAGGCTCCCAAAGGGGTATTTGTGTTTTAATGAATAGTACCCATTGCTTCTACACTAACAAAGTCAAACAAATCTGCTATGAAGTGAGTGTTATTCAGCAACACATCCACCAAATAGCCCAAAAGCAGCCCCTGCCTGGGGCCAGCCATCTGGCTGACCACAGTGATCGTCTTGGCTGTCAGACCCTGGAGCATGGATATGGTGCTCCCCTATGACATTAGCTCTTGTCCTACCTGAGGATTCGTGCCTTTCTGCAGTTTATCTTGTATCAAAGCACTGTGTGTATCACTCTTAGCCAAAATGGTACTGTATACTTGTGCCTCAACAATCAAACCCTCTCAGAAGCTGCAACAACATGGGGCCTGACACGGACATGAGTCTCCTCCACCTCACGCATTAGGAGGCAAGAGAGACGCACCAGGCAGGGTGTAGTCTCACTCCTAGTGACCCAACAGTGGTCCTAGGCCAAGGGGTGGAGGGACAGAAGCACCCCTAAAGGTGACCTGGTTGTAAGGGGGAAAATACTGAACAGAAGACGTCTGCTCAAATACTGACAGAGAAAATGCCTGCCAGCCTGGGAACCAGAAGCATCCTTGAGGAGTGCAGCTGGCATCTTTGAAGTGCAGCTGGATACCAAGAAGCCAGAGACATCCTGCAATACCATCGATGCAAAGCACAAAACCAAGGAACTGTAACAGCAACTCATCGTCTGGGAAGGTGAAAAAAGTCTGGAAAAGAAGGAAAACATCCTGAGAAAGGAAGAGTTGGTAACTGCTATTGACTGTTCTAACTGACAGAAGAGAAAAACAAAAATTGGACTAAGAGAATAGAAAACTTCATCATCTATTGACTGTGCCAGGTGAAAAATAGAATTTAGCAGCATCTATTTGCTGCTCCAAGTGGTGGTGTCCTATGTCCCTTCATGTCTCTGTGGCATAAAAATGACATATTTTTTTATGCAAAATGGAGCATCTTTCCCTGAGAAGTGCCTGTGCACGAAGCCCTGTTCCCTGTGATATTTCCTTGGCAGAGTGGACCCTCACTGGGGATGCCTGGCTGGCTCCAGGCTCCGTGATGTGGATTGTTGGACAAGTGACACTTTGTCCAGTGTCGATTGGCCCCACTTCTGGGATGGGTTTGTTGAACACTTGGTAACATTTTATATATGTGTGTGTGTGTCTATATATATATATATAGATATATATATAGACACAGACACACACACAGAGGCAAACAGATACACACTATATATGCATAGGCACGCATAGAATCATAGAATCATTTAGGTTGAAAAAGACCCTTAAGATCATCTAGTCCAACTGTAAACCAAGCACTGCCAAGTCCCCCACTAAATCATGTCCCTAAGCACCACATCTACAGGTCTTTTAAATACCTTCAGGGATGACGACTCCACCACTTCCCTGGGCAGCCTGTTCCAGTGCATGATAACCCTTTCAGTGAAGAATTTTTTCCTAATATCCAATCTGAACCGCCCCTGATGCAACTTGCAGTCATTTTCTCTTGTCCTAAATAATAATGACTGATAAGTGTATTTGCTGCTTTAGTAGTGGTAATTCTGTAGTGACTTGTAAAATTGAAATAGATACTTGCTACTAATATTCATTGCTGCTAGTATTGATTTCTGCTGCTGTTGAAATATATATTTGCTTTCTGGTAGTAATTTGTAATTTAGTTATACTTGTTTTGCTAATCATAAGTATACTTGCCTTGATAGAGGTGGCCTGTAGTAAAATACAATAAAGTAATTTAGGAGATAAAGCCTCTGTGTCCTTGTGCATGACAGAGTTCTGTGAACCCACGGTTGCGACCTTTGCCAACCTGCAGGCTGGGTAACCCTTCTGGGTTGTAACAGCTGAATGGAGAAGTTTCAGCTGGGCTGTGTCCAGGACACCAGCCCTAACTAGTGGGCATGGAGAAATGGATAGGATGAAATAAACCCCTGTATCTCTGTTGTATTGTGTTTGTTTGACTTTTTTGCAGGTTGGAAGTGAAGAGCAGATAGAGGAATAGTCAATTCCAGTTCAACATGTGTTCAGATATGGAGATGATGCTGGGATGTAAGGGCCAGGAGATGCTGCTGGGCTGCAGATGTAGTGAGTTACCTCACCTTGGTATTTCCTGCCAAGCATCTCAGTGACCTTCTCCTCAAAACCTAGCTCGTACACTTTCCACGTGGCTGGAGAAATGCAAGGTTAAACAGATTCAAGAGTATGGGGCATTCATCTTCCAGAGCTGGGGCTTTGCCTTCAGCTATTGAGCACTTTCTCACCCCACCATAAAGGGCAAAGAGGAGGCCAAGCCGGCATGCCTCACTCCAGCTTCTGTTACAGCAAAGGGTTATGGTGCATCTCCACAATTAACAAAGCAAATAATGCTGCCATTGGCCTTGACTTTTCCCAAGGCATGCTGTGTTGCTCTCTCCCCCAGAAACACCAGCAGCATGGGAAAAAAATGTGCTGGTGAGCCCCAGCCCCAGTGGCCGTGCAGCAGCGGCCGCCAGCTGTGGCTGAGGAAGCAGGAGAAGCTGGTGTTGCAATGGCATCCGGATTCCAGCTTGGCCAGACAAGTGCTGACATTTTTCCATCACATGTGACCCATTGATGCCTTCTGCTGTAGTTTTCATTCAGGAATGCTAGCTGTGGTCAGGCTGCCTGTATTTACAGACACAAATAAACTGCTGCTGACTGAAATACACCATTCCCATGACTGTGCTTGGCACTAACCTCGCAAGGGTAAAGGCAGATCTGCTTACACAGTAAAGCAAAGCTTCTTGCTCTTAGCATCACTTCCTTTTTTTTTTTTTTTTTAGATGCAACCTTGTGGAGAAGCTAAATTTGGGAGGCAGAGCCCATAAAAATTAGAAACAAGAGCTTATTTCTTCTATTTGTTTATATAAAGTTTCTTTGGTACCTTCTGACAGTAGAAGTGACATGAGGAAAGCCTGACCTAGAGGCTGAAGGCATGAGAGACCCAGGCATGGCAGCTGCTGTCCCCGTGGCACTGGCACTGGTGGTGGTGATCTGTGCCACCTGGCCCAGCACCGCAGGCAGCAGGATGCTCTTTGCTGACAGCAACGAACCCTCTTTCCTTCTTTTTGCTATGCTTTCTTGGGCGCCTGGCCTGTGACACCCTTCCCTCACCTACTCGCTCCCCGCGTTACTCCCTGGCTACTCTGCAGACCGGTTTGCTATATAGCTGAGTGATCTCTTGCAGGGGAAGGAGGGCACTTGCAGCCCTGTCCCCAGCCCCGTTCTCTCCTCCTCTGCACTCTCCCTACCCAAACCAGTCCTTAGCAGTGAGTCAAACTTCATCTCCCTATGGTTGCCTTGATTGTCTGGTCTCTCAGCGCTAGCCCAGCTGGGAAATGCCAAAGCGTAAAGGTAATCTGCAAGGGAAACACGGGGGGGGGGGGGGGGGGGGGCACTGCTTATGCCTTTCCTTTTGAAATGTGAATGAAGAAAGCAAAGGGATTGGGTTTGTTTTTAAACTGCTTGGTCCCTTGCAAATTAACTGCAGCAGAGCTGTATTCACACTGTTTGCTGCTTTGGGTGGCAAAGCTGGTTTAAAACATTCCTGCCCTTCCTTTCCCTCCACTTTCCTTCCTGCTCCCCTTTTCCATGCCTGGGGCAGTATGGCTCATGTGAGGCAGTCTGCAGGAACCAAGTTAAAACTTGCTCTGTCTGCTTGTGATGATTATTTTTTGACTGTTTTCTATTTTTTCTTTTGTCATAGTGATGAAATCTGTCTTGCTAGCGTGGCACTAGGCAGTGGGATGGTCACAAAAACTGAATTTGCTCCATGGATGCTCCTTCCCAGGTGGCAGCATTAGTCCTAGATACTCAATATGCAACATCTCAGCCTGCAACTCTAGCCTGGTCTTCAATACTGTGTAGGAAATGTGGAGCTCTGAAGAGCTGCCCCTCTGCAGCGCTCAGGCCTGTCCTGTCACCCTTGTGGTGTGCGGGGAGGAGGCAGTGCAGCCCCCAGCCTGCACATGGGTAGGTTACACGGAGGCAGCACCAGCATTTAACCTGAGCCTGCCCTTGCATTTGTTTTCAGGATGCACTCTCCTCCCCTGCTAGGGCAGATTTAGTGGAATCAAGTGGGAAAACAGGACACGGATTTAATTTATTTGGGATTTGGGGTTTTGAACCCCACCTGATCAGCGTTAATGCTGCTAGTGTGCCACTTGCTGCACTCCTAAAAAAAAAAATCCCCATTTTGAGCTGTTTTTAGTGTCGTCTGCTGCATTTCTTCAGTGCTGCTAGTAGGAGAGGGGACCATAAAGTTCTTGAAGGAGAGCTGTTTATACTGAGCAAATAAGAGCTTCTGTTTATAGAGGCAAAAACAAATAAAAAAAGAAAATCTGGAAGGATGGGCCCATGGCCCTTTTCCAATGAGAAGAGCACGTCAAAACAATGAACACCATTTGTTTTTGCTTTTCCCTGGCAAGCTTCCTTCAGCTGACTATTGCATGATCTGTTCAGGGCGAACAGACAAGCAAAAAAAAAAAAAAGGGTAAATAAAAAAAAAAAAGCGGGCAGTAGCAATTGCTCTGGTTTCTCTCTCCTTCTGGGGGGCTGCAGCCCCGCTGCAGTCTGTGTGGGTTTAAAGCTGCAGCTGTCAGCCGGGGTAACTCAAACCCCAGCTCCAGGGAAAAACAGATGGGGCTGGGGGAACAGTTTTGGGGGAAAAAAAAAAACGACAACAAAAACCAAAGCAAAATGTATGTTGTGAAGCAACAACACTGGGTTTTATCCAGCTCCCTTTCCAGCCAAAAGCTCAGGGCTCCCCTGCCTTTCCAGCTGGGCTCCACCAGACCCCACAGCAATACGTAAAAAGCCAAAGGTCGGGCTGAGCTGCTGTGTGCTCCCAGCTGCCCTCCCGCAGGCACCCAGGCCAAACGCCTACTTGCACACCCCAAGGAATGGGTGTTTAATTTAGTTTCCTCAGCCTAAACTCCCATTTCCCTCAGGCTCCCACCAGTTTCCTGTCTGTTTAACACTGACAGCACGGAGCAGGAGCTCCCTGTGGCACTCCCCACCCTGGGTCAACACCAGGGTATTAAATCAACATACCTTCTGCAGCAGTCACTGTGGCTCCAGCTCCGATTTTTATAGCCATGCTTTGACCGATAAGGCTCTATTAATAAATCAATCAGGCAGCACCACTTGTGCTTGCAGGAGCCAGCCCTTGTTCGGTCTGTGGTGGGGGGCTCAGCAAGGAAACAAGGAACTCTACTCACAGCATCATATATGCACAATAGTTTTATTTTGGTTTTTTATATAAAAAAAAATTCCTAAAGACTGCAGAACTCTTGTAGCCTAATTTCTTACACAAATGCTTCCAACACCCTCTTCTTTTTCAGCTAATTCCCCCCTAACAACTTGCGATGGCGTGGGTTCCCCTGATTTTGAACTAGTCACCCTTTCTAATGGGATATGTCTAAAGCTGCAATATGGCACTTGGTTGACTTAGTTGGCAGGTTTAATACATCCAGAAAGCTGGGGTATGGAGTCGCACACGGCTCGGAGTCCATCAGCACAGGCGGGGAGCCTGCCTTTGTGTCCGTGCCTCCAGAATGAACCAGACTGTTCTCCTTACTGTGCAAACAGGCTTTGGTCATCGACCAGTCCTGTCGTAAGGGATTCTCGCCCCTGAAGAGGATCCCATCTTCAAATGGGGAAGCAGCACATACAGTCAAGCAATTGTCCATGTCAGTCCCAGGCACCGAGACCCCATCAGTCAACTGTACCATTGTAAGACTTGTTGAGTTTGTTGAACGTGAACTCTACGTTATGTGTGGAAATCGGCTTTCGGTAGAGAGGATTGGATGCCTTTGGAGAAATAAGAGGACAAAAAGAACAAAGGTGAGGAACAAAGTCCATGTCATGGTGAAAATGTGTATAATCCCCCTCTCCTGTGCCAATTAATTTGGAGATACCGCTGCATTTGCCTTTGACTGAAACATGCATTCAGATCCAAAAGCAGTGCTGTTTGTCCATAGTTTGTCCATCAGACCCACCTTCCGTCCTGTCCACAGGCATAGGTGGTACCCTTGAATGCTGGGCAACCCCACTTAAAGCCTCCCAGAAGCAGTCCCTCATAGACCTGACCGATCTGGCTGCTGTCACAGTCGGAGCTTGGTCCCCGCTCCCCCACCTCCTTCAGCCCTCCAGCACTGCTGGGAAATACATGATCAAACCAAAGGCTCGGCATAATTTTGCAGAGTATTTGTAACTTGCCAAGGGGAAGAGCAGTGCAGCGTGCCGGTCCCTGAAGCCCTGCTGCGTGGCACTGGCATCCCTCATGCCTGCCACCCTTCTCCATCTCTGCAGAGCTGTTCGCTGCAGGTGCATCCTGACAGCCCCCCCGTATGTACTCCAGCAGCACCCCCTGCCCTGGGCTCACCATTTCGTATCTGGCCCGGGAGCGTTCGCTCTGGAATCGGTCGAACTCCCGTCTGTCGTGAATGGTGACGAGCAGCTTCCAGAGCCCCAGCAGGATGATGCCGATCAGCACCACGCTGCCGATCACCGCCAGCACGATCGTCACAGCGCTGGGGGCTGAGCTGCATGCTGGTAATGAGGGGGAGAATGTAATTAGCTCTGGTGCGGGTGTATTCTGGATCAGGATATCGGGACGTCACGACCTGGACTGCAGCCACTGAGCAAGTGACCTCAGGCAGCACTAGAAGCAGTGACTAAATTAAAAAAAAGCCACAGTCCTCTCTGAAACCAAAGGCATTTTTTTATTAAATCAATTCCTGGCTAGAGGCAGGTCAAAGGAGCAGCTCTCATGGACGTCACCAGAGCTGGGATGTCACATAGTGCTTTGGGGGAAGAGCAGTGCTTCAGTGCCACCATCCAACAGCGATGCCTGCTTTTAATGCCCAGTGACCCATGTGAGACACAGAGGGTTAAGGTGCCTCTGGCAAAAGCCAGCTCAGCTTCTGGCCCACGTGGAGGCAGGTGATCACTGGGCACTTTAAATTTAAAGTATATTAACTGTCAGCTAAGCAACCGGTCTTTCAATTAAGTGCAAGCTGCAGACAAATAAAATAAAACAAGCGGTATCTCAGTCTTTCCCATAGTGGCCTGTGCCTCGGAGGACTAGAGCATATCGCATGAAGCTACTGCTGGGTGCCCGCCAGCTCCTCCTGCAACACCACATGGGGTTTTCTTTGAGAAAGTGTATTGCACGTGATTAAAATAATGCTGGGAAACACAGCTGTCTGCGGCAGCCCTGGGGAGCGGAGCAGGGACACACAGCCATTACATTGCCTGGACCAGAGCTAGTTCTTCGGGAATGCAGAAATCCACGGGTGGTGCGGGGCTTTCCTGACACCCTGACTTAACCAGCAGCAGCACTGGCTGCCCCTTCTGATTTTTTGGCTCCCAGTGGCTGTATCTCCAAATGAGTACATGGCATGCTTTTTGCTACGTAAATAGGCTGGGTTTAATTTCAGCATCCTAAGCTAGCAGAAAGCCCTTCAGCCACTTGCTAGCAACGCTGGCAGCTCAGGTGCATGTTTCACTCTCAGAGTCCTTTTTTTACTAAGTGGGAAGCATTTGGAGCTGGGTTTCAGCACTGTAAAACACTTTATTTTAAATCATCTCAATTCATCTGCTCATGCATGCCTTTGTGCAGCCAGTGAAACCGGCATTTTCCACAACACGTCAAGCTCCCCAGCAGCCCATCACCTCTCCTGAGGCAGCTTGTGCTATTAAAAGGAAACCCAAGGGAGTGCCAACCTGGCTCTTTGAGGACGGTGAGGTTGGATTTCCCACTGGCAAGCTCCGAGTAGGTGAACTTCATGACGCAGTTGTTCACCGGGTAGGCGCAGAGGATCGCATTCGGGTCATCCGTTTCTGGAATGAGACGCAGAGTCACAGAGTTTTATTTTGTTTTTTTATATTAAAAAAAATCCTAAAGACTACAGAACTCTTGTAGCCTAATTTCTTACACTAATGTTTTCAACACCCTCTTCTTTTTCAGCTAATTCCCTCCTAACAACTTGCAATGGCGTGGGTTCCCCTGATTTTGAACTGGTCACCCTTTCTAATGGGATATGTCTAAAGCTGCAATATGGCACTTGTTGGCAGGTTTAACACCAGGAATTAGCCCAATTCTCCCCTGCAAGGTGAGCAGGGCTTCCCATGGATGCCTGGGAGCAGAGGAACAGGGGGCAAGCCTGGAAAGCAGCATGGTTTGATCATGATTCGTGCAAATTGTAACTAAGCAGCGTCCAGACTTACTGCTCGAGAAAATGTGGCACTTGGCAAATGTTGCATGGCAAACAGACACAACCTCACACATACATAGACTCTTCCTTCGCACAAGTCTGCTCTGACAATAAATGCCGTTTTCTTCTTAATTTGCTACACTTCTTGAAGAGTGGCAGCTGAAGAGAAAGCAAGGGGCACAGACTCAGCCTGCAAGGACACGGATGGGGCCAGCAGCAGCAGCAGCCCATGGCTGGCTCGTGCTCCAGCTGTGCTGAACGGCTCCAGCTCCGGAAACGGTTGAGAAGTTTGTTTTTAAAGAGTGAGATAGAAGAGGAGAATGAGGAGAGGAGGAGGGAGGGAGGGAAGGAGGGGGAAGGGAGGAAGCGGAGATAGGGGAGTTGCAAGAAATGAGACTGCTTGATTCCCATGGCCATACGGGCACTGTTTGTTTGCCTGTTTAACATACCATAGCACCAGGCAGAGCCTGTCGCTGCTTTGGTCACCGTAAGATGCTTCCTAAAGAAGGCTGCTTCACAAAAGCTATTACAAAGTTTCAGCAAAGCATCTGAGGTTTGCAGCTGTAGCGTCAGGGAAGATTTCAGCAGAGCCACTGCCCTGCGTGGCCACAGCTTGCAGGGTGTCCCCGCTGCAGGGACAGTGCCTGGAGGGAGATGGGCCAACATCTCTGGCCGTGGCAGGTAGACCTGCAGGAGCACAGCTCTGTAGGCCTGCAAGGGCTTAGAGTTTCAAGGGAGTGGAAGGGATCTGGGCACCCGGTGGTGTTGGCTGGCAAAGATGTGACCTCAGCTTAGGCACCTGGAAAATGCTTCCCATTGCTCTGCTCCTTGCTCATATCCGTGCCTGTCTGTCATGCTGAAAAATGACTGCGTTAATGACCACTGCTATTCCAGCCCCTTATCTCTCTCCTGTCTGTCGTTCCTTTCAATGCCTTTGACCTGCTTTCAGTCAAAAGATTAATACCCTCCATTCAACAACTCTGAGCCCAGATGCAACTGTACCTCTGATGAGGCCTGACAGTGTTCCTGGTGTGGACAAACTTCAGCTGTTCCTACCTCAGGACAGGAGAACCTACTCTACCTACACAGTGGTATTAAAGGCAGGGCTGGAGAAGTGCTGTTTGTCACAAAGCAAAGTCCTAATCAGATTAATATTGACAAAACTTCCATGTTTCTTGACTAATGCCCTTCTGACTTAAGCAGCACATCTTAATTCCTTCAGGCCCAGCTGTTTTCCATCCCATCTTTGCACCATTATTCTGCTAAAAGATATTGTGATTAAAGTCTCAGTAGTAATGGTCTCTTCGTCTTCACCAGGTTTCAGAGATCATGCACCCACAGAGAGGTGCAATGGCTCCATTGAGCTTTCAGGTCCATTGATGTGTGCTGTTGGCACGTTGAGCTCAGCACCGGACCTGTCATGCTCCTCTCATGTTGAAAGCTCCATGTTGGAACCATCAAGTATGGAGATTTAATATTGCAGAAGCAAAGGTGATCCTGCAGAATGCAATGCAAGTCATATAAGCCTTCCAAAAGGCACCATTCTGCCTCACGAGTCCAATGATGCCTCTGCTCTATGAAGCTTTGAAGCACTGGCTGCTTCATACCCAGAGCCAAAAGGCACATGAGATCTTCCCAGATGTGTTAACTGCAACTCAGTATTTAAGGTCCCATCCTCCACATTGTCTGCAACAATGCAGACCTATGTCTTCTGTGACAAATATAACTGTTTGGTGTCTCAGCAGGGACTTTTAACACATGCTACATAACACAAAAGCACTTGAATGCTTGGCTGAGTCTGCCTGTAAAGATGTCTGCAGTCCCCAAGCACTTTCACTAAGATTATTTTGCTCTATCTCTTTCCCTAGTAGCCCAGATCTCCAAGCCACAGAGTGCCCTGAGCTACAAAGAGCTCAGCACCACCCACAATCTGACTGCAATAGTTCAACAGAAGAATAAGCATAATTCCCCAAAATGTCTTAAAACAGAAATTTGGCTGTGTTTTTCTCTCAAAGCCATCCGGGGGGGTTGGCAAACCACAGCCCAGCCTCACCTCCCAGGGTACAGTCAGCACAAAAGTTTGTCATGGTGCAACAACCAGGCAGGAGAGTTGAGCTTTAATCCCCATTTTTTGTTGGCTCCTAAGAAACACAGGCCAGCCAGGCATCAGGAAGGAGCTTCGTGTGGTTTGGAAGTGGCTTGTAACCTCTCGCAGTGTGCTGGTGTAGGTGCACTCCCTGGTAAACTGCAGAGAGGATGGAGAGAAGAGAGAAAGCCTCCCAAAGGGAAAGGTGGGAAACCCTGCTGGTCGTAATTTAAAAGCTAGACACTGGGTGTGAGGAGTCAACGGGAAAAACATCGCCTGCAAGCAGCTTGGGAGGAAGGGAGAGAAAGGACAAGCAAGGTAGAGCACTCCTACCTCTATAAACTATGGGAAGAGAAGGAAATTGGACAGTATTTTATCTCTGCTTGATCTCTATTCCACCCTTCAAGGCATATTGCTAAGGCCAGGGTCTAGAATAAAGCTGTCATAGTTTGGGTGCCCTCTAGTCCCCCAAATAGCAACCAGGGACTCCGGGAATGCAGCTTGAAAAGAAAAGGGAGAAAGTCATCTGCTGAGGGATGCAGGTGTGGGGTGACGTCTAGAATAGGACACAAAGGCCAGGAAAGGAGTTCCCAGGGGGACTTTTAGTAGTCAGTTTCACTAAAGCAGAACTCATAATCTCCAAAACAGCTTTGCTTTCTCTTACAAGCTTACTTCTTCCAAGATGAATTCTCAGTAGATTAGAGAATGCCTTTTTTGGGTGATACTTTGTCCTTTTGCACTCTCTCACGGCTTATCTAACCTTCTGTCTTATCTGGCCTCATCCTACACTCTTTCCTCCTTGCACTGTCAGTAGTGGTCCTCACACATCTTGATCTTAAGATGCTATTTAAAATCAAAGGGGTTTTTACTTCAATGTAGATTACAGCATGGCGAGAGGGTCACACATACTATATATATGCATATACATAGTATATACATACACATACATATACTATATACATACACATACATTTCTAAGCACCAGGTTTTCTCTAAGGCTTTCTTTAAAGATATGTCTTGGTCTAGTTAAGAGGAGTTCAACACCACAGTCACTGTCTCTCACCGTTTGCCATCCTGCTGCTGCCGACTTACCGAGAACATCCACAGTGGTGATGATCTCGTCCTTGCAGTGCTTTTGGCAGGTTTGGTTATCAGCCAGTCTTCCTGAGTTAAACAGCTTGCATTCAATGCAGTCCCTGCAGAAAGACATGTGGGGGGGAAGATTAAGCACCCGTCAGAAACCACATGAACACAGAGATTCATTCCTTGGAAAGGGAGTCCCTGGGTGTTGGTCTGGAGGCTGCACATCTGCACCACAAGGAAAGAGCAACTTCAGTGCCAAGCACCTCCATCTCAAAGATGGAGTTATTCTAGGGGTGGATTCAATGAAGGCCCAAAACAGCTGGTAGGTTTGGGATCTGTTTGCCTTTGGATGTCAGGAGCTTCACATCAGCTACTGCAAAATCCATCCTGCCTGAGATCAAGGCAGACAGCATTGCTGCTCTGCGCCAGTCTGAGGCTGATGCCCAGGACACCTCTGTCACTGTGAGGCAGGCAGTCATCCCCATCCTCCCCTCCTCCACAGCTCGCAGCTCTCTCTGCCCAGATGTTTGCAGCAAAATTGGTGTTGCCAGCCTTTCCTACAGAGTGGGACAGCACTGGTAACGAACACAGACATGAACCTCCATGAGGACTTAGGCAGCAATACTTGTCGCTTCTTTGTGTGCTGCTCATACTAAGCAACTCTCAGGTTGCTTAATGTGAGCAGCAGCAGGCTTGCATGGGCTATTCACCCCTGTTTAATGAAGCAGGAGTAATCCCTTAGCTAAAAAGCCTCCCAGGAACCAAAGAGCTGCCCTTTCCACCAGCAAGAAGTCCCTCCCAAACCCCACACCTGAGTACCTTTTAGTGCTACAGACGCCTGGGCAGGTGGGACACTTCTCACATGTCTCTCCAAAAGCCCCCGGCTCGGTGCATTGACACTTCCCACAGACGCAGGTGCCCCTGCCGCTGCACATCTGCCCGTCGCTGGAAACACAGCTGTCCGTCTCGGTGGAGCAGTTGCAGTTGTCCCCGATGTAACCAGCGTGGCACTTGCACTCCCCGCAGTGACACTCTCCATGGCCTGAAGGCAAGAGCAAGGGAGGTGCATCAGCAGCATCCTGGGGCAGCACTGGATGCTGCTGATGTCCCTGCACAGGAGGGACCAGCAGCCCAGCAAGAAAAGTTGCCAGAGATACCTTACTTGTCAGAGTAACAAACAGATGGCAATGGGAAACACCTAGATATCAAATTATTACCTAAGTTCAGCAGCAAAAAATACCTACTCACAGCTCCTCCAGCTTCCCTTTATACTCATTGAGTTAAATGGGCACTTCTCCTTTCCTAGGTGGGACCAGGTGGCCAGGACAGGGGCACAAATGGCCCTTGGGAGGTACTAGCAGTGATGGTGACCATTGGGAGAACAGGGCAGCTCCCTTCGAGCAGACACAGCCTGTAGCTGCAGGAAGCAACTTCCACCCCAAGTCCATATGAGGAGCAACCACCTACTATTGCAGAGCCAAAACTTGATCAGCTGGTAGAGACTGCATTCTCCAGCCAGGTGTCAAACTTGTTACCCTCTTATTTTCCTCCCTCTGGATTCCCAAGTATCCTCCTCTTTTCAGGGTGCCCTTTTGGCACCGTCCTGGTTTGTGCCCATTCAGTGCTTGACACCATCAAGCAAACATTAACATCTGAGCACGTGTTTCGGCAGCATGTTGTCATGAGCCTTTCCTAGCCGCAGAGTGAATATTCCCCACATCTGCCTCCTAGTGCCAGGCACTGTGTAGCTGAGCTTTGCAGGGTGCTACACCTCCCACCTCTGCAGAAGGCAAGCAGCATCTCTGTCACTCAGCCCCCAATGCTTCCTCAGCATCACTCAGCTTCACTTGCCTACCCACCTGAAGGCTCTGGCTAAGCCAGGAGGGTTATGTGCAGTTTAGTACCGCGAGTTCCACTGCTACTGGAGTAGCAAAAATATTCAGGCTGACAAAGGGTCTCTAGCAGCAGCTTTCAAAATACTGTTTCTCAAAGTGCTTCTCAGAGGCATAGCACTTCAGGGCACCAGAGGATGTGGCAGAGTCAATGCGATCTCGCTGCTTAGCACAGAATCCGGACAGGAGGCGGCACAGCCAGACTGCAGCCAGTTTTCTGCTCAGTCTTGCTACGGCATTGGATTTTGCTAGCACAGCCACTATGCCAATAAACAGGGGTTCAAGCCATGCCTCCAGCCTAGCCTTCTCCAGGCCACACGACTACACAAAAAGTTTTCTCCTCCTCTACACTTCCTTGCTCACCACAGACCCTGAACTCTGGAGATGAATATTACTGCTGGGCCCTCAAAATGGTGTAAAAGAGGGGGCTCCTGTGAGGGCTTCCATGTTTACTGGGCTGACTGCTGTTTTGCATGAATTCTGCTTTCTATGTCTATATAGAGAAATATGAAGATGGGAATGGTGCAGTGCTTCCTTGCCGATTTTGGTCCTAGGGTTTAGCAGCAAAAAGCCTAACAGGTCGACCATTTCATCAGTTCTTTCCTACCTTTCTTTCCTAACAGTTTTACTTAAAAAGTACTCCCCAAAATGCTAAAGTGCCTTAAAAAATTAAATCAACAAGGACCATCTCTGGTGTCCAAGTGAGACCTCTATGTCCCAGCCAGTACCATGAAGGTTGCTGGGATCAGCTGAACTCCCTCCAGGGAGTAGCTCAGGGCAGCTCACAGCAGAGATGGATGAAGAAACCAGTAAAAGGGCACTCCTCTGCTGAAGCATCCCCTTGCAGCTATGGGGTTTAGCAATGGGCTGGGAAAGTCAACAGGCTTCAAGGCTTTCAGTGATGCTAAGTGCAGTGGCTGGCTGCCAAGCATCTGGTTTCAGAAAGGCATCCATCAGCTCGCTGGAAATACTGCTCGAATTCCTTCTTGGTCAGTCCCTAGGAGAAGGGATGCCTTTGAAGGCATATACTTTATAGAGCTGAAGAGTTTGTATATGAGGCTCATCAGCAACCTAATTACAGCTCAGTTTTCCCACTGGAAACAGCCTCAAGTGCCTCAGACAAGATAAATTACATATATGCTCCTTTCATCAGCACAAAACCACTGATGTCCCTGCCTCTCCCATCGCTCCAAGATTACCAGAGAGGCTGTGGATTGTCAAGCTATATCCCTTGCCAAAAGTCATGGGAGCACCTTCTGTTTTACTAGGCATCTCATATGTCCCAGCACATCACGAGCTGCCCTCCTACAGCCTCTTTTGCACTCCCACTGTTTGCTTTGGATCCAGTCTGCAAACTCAAACACTACTAGACAGAGAAGATTATGTTTACAAGATCTCTAGAGATGACCTCCTTCCCCCGCCTACATCTGATGGAGATGATTAAAAATGCCTCTTCTGTTTGCCTTCACGATGGCAGCCTTGCCCTTTCCCCAGACACATCCACACAGGCACGTTTGGTTTGCCCCTTCCCTACAAAGCTCTGGACACAGATACATCCACCACCGCTGCTGCTTCTCGGGGCGCAGCTGCAGAGTGGGGACCCCTGTGCGCTCCACTTCACAAGCAAACCAAATGGGGTAGTTGGCTTTTATTCACAATTAATTCAGGTGATCGGGCTCTTGCACACAGCAAGTTTGGTGCCTCCATGGCAATGCTTGTGTCCAAATCAGCTATAAATCATGGTTTTCTTAAACAAGCACTATTTCAAGGAATCCAAAGTAGCTGGCAACAGGAATCTGTGTACATGGCATTTAGTAAAAGTGCTCATGCTTGAATTTGAGCTGCGAGGGCCAAGAGAAGCAAGCTGATTGCATTCACACCACCCCACAGTCCCAACCCGGGTGGGAGGCACCCCCCTGCTCTTGGGCAGAGCCCCTGTATCATCATCCCTAGCTCAGTCCTCCTAGGATACCACAGGGCCAAGCACAAGAGGCGAGTCCATTGGAAATCTGTCTCTGGACCATAAAATGGTTCAGTTTTTCAAGCCCTCAGTGCCAGGCCACTATAGGAGGCTAGAAATCTGCACATCCCTTCCAGTCCTTGCAGGCTGGAGATGGAGCCTGGAATGACTGTCTTGGTGAAGCGAAACAGCCATTTCCAAATAATGCATCCTATTAAACCATCGCAATTGGAAAATTTAAGAAACAGCATCTTAAAGCAAGTAGTTCCATTCACGCAAGGGGATGAAAGAAAAAGCCTTTCTATATGAGGGTGACTAAGTGTGGGGTGTGAGCTTAAAATTTAGCAACATGTTGAAATGTGTTTTCTGCCTCGGCCACACTGGCTCAACGTGCACGAAGTCACTGGCTGAAGCTCATCACAGGGAATGTGCCAAGAGTGGAAATTTCCACACTGACCTTTAACAGCAAAGATGTTACAACCTCCACTGCCTGCATCAGCTTGAGTGGCCACTCCTGCAAGCACCATGATCTCCACTTCTGGTGCTCTCCATCCATCTCCCACACAGCCTGAACACTGGAGAAACGTGCTGAGTGGGATACATTTACTTCTCACACGGGTGTGACAGGGGTTGTTCCACTTCTCAGCGTCCACCTGGAGCACCAGAGATGGGAATCCCCTCTGTCCTCTTGCTCAGGACACAACTTGAGAGGAGCCCTGAGGCAATGTGTTAGCCAGTCTTTCGGTGACCGTGACCCAGAGCAGAGGTTCCCAGCAGAGTGCTACCTGGTACTTGTATTTTGCAGCAAGATGTGCTGCACGTTTCCAGTCACACGCAGTGCTGATGTGGTTAAACAGTCTCTATGCCATGTAGGATCACACCTGCAGTGAGCTTTCCACCACTATGCCGATGATGAACCTAGTTTCACTTCCCAGTTTCATTTCCAAGCTGAAAACACATCCTTGAGGAGAGTGTGTTTCAAGACACCTCTGCAGCAGCAGAAGTCTCATGGTGCAGGACATTATCCTGGACTTTAACCCCCTCAAATCCTTTGAGTTTGCATGTTCTCTATTAAAGCTGGCTTGTGAAACCAAAATACGTTAACTATGTTCTCCAAACATAACAAGAGATGTTTTCTTCTGTTCCCATCCTTGAAATGAGACAAGCTTAGATGTTTAAAAGATCCAGATCTAATTGGGAAATGAAGTGTTCCTTCTGAATTTGATAACATACTTTCCAGCCAGCTCTTGATTGCTGGGGGGAGCTAACAAAAAACACATGTCAAGGAGGCTGCAGAAACACGCTGGGAGGGTGTAGCAAAGGAAAGCAATGCTTCTGTAAGGGAAGAGCAGTCCACAGACTAAGTTTGGACTAGTTTGGGATCCAGTAAGGTAGGAGCCATGGGCAGCACCACCACTTGCAGGAACCCGCTTCCCAAGGAGGCCACCAAGGTGGACTGAGACCTGCAGCCCAGCTGGTCCCTCCGTCTCTCTCCCCACCTCGAAATACATCCCCATGCCTCTGCCGTGCCCCAGCTGGGCTGCATGTCTCACTGTCACTCAGGCAGCTTTTGGCAGGATGTCCAACCGTCCTCATTTCACCCCAGCTGCCTCTGCCTCTCCCCTTTGGCTGCCCGTCGGGATGACAGCCGCAGACCAAATCCCTTCTGCCTTCACCGCAGCACCGCACGGACATGGCTTGGCAGCCCGACACCGGCGCTGCATGGCGCGGCTCTGGTCCCCGAGCACAGCCGTTGCTGGCAAGCAGGAACCAGGATAGCAGCTTCTGGCAGAAACTTCCAGCCTCTGATCCTGATTTCATCCCAGCCTTCCTGACAGCAGGCTGCGAAGTGGGACCCTGTGGTGGCCGAGCGCTCAGCAGGACAGCCCGTCTGCCCTCCGTGGTAACCATTTGCCTTTTAGGAATTGCACGGGCTGCTGCTGCACCAAGAGGTCTGAAACTCAATGCACCAAAAGCTCTATCGCTAGATCTTTTGATAGAAAGCAGCTTTCCTACAGCCCCCTACTTCTGTGGGCCACAAAATGATGCAAAAATATCAGCTATATTTTGAAAAAAAAAAATAATAATCCCAGCTTTTATGGAGGGGGAGAAAGGATTTGAAAAAACAAGCCCCTCAAACACTCTTTTTTCCCCCACCTTCTAGAAAATGAAACTGATGTGCCTATCACACAAGAAAAAAATAATCCTCATGATTTTTAAGCCAGTTTCCTGGTTTCTGAGCACTTGGGAGGAAAAAAGATCATACAGCATTTTGTTCCCATTAAATCAAGCCACTTATTTTTGTGCCTTCATGCTCACATTCAGGCTTTGGGTAAGGACCTTCAAAATGCTGTGCTTCTGTCATTTTTGGTTACTTGAACAACTAGTTTGAAAAAACCCCCCACAAAACCCCCATGGGAAAACCAATTAAGAGAAATAAGTTATGGCAAGCAATTTCCAGATTCCCCGGTGCCATCCCTTTAATGAGCCCTGGCCGCTGTGCCCACCACCCGGAGAGCCCCAACGCAGAAGTCACACATTCTTCATACTCCCTAGGGGTGGATGCACCAAAACCATCTGCTTACAAGAGAAGTCAAACCCTACTGACACTGGGCACTGCCTGAGCATCAATTTTGTACCAGACCAGCCAATATCTCAGCAAAAACACTCGATGTCTGCAGGAGAGACCAGGAGCAGCACATTTTGAGTGGGAGGAGGAAGGGCAGCGGAAGAGGCTTTGAACACTTGGAAAACATAGACCTTTCCATTTGGGAAAGGGCTATGGTAAGACACAGTGACTGCTTAGGCAAATAAATCATTGACTTCCCCACTAATCTCTTTCCATGACTCAAAGCAGCCAGCGCTGCACATCAAGAGGCCAGGCACGGCGAGGCAGCCTGCCCGCAGCACAGCCCAGGGTCATGGCGTTGTCCTGCTGCCAGATGGTCAGCATCAGTAGGAAGTCAGGGAGAGCTCAGGAAATTTTAAATACCAGGGACGAACTTAGGATCCATCCCCTGGGTCACACCAGTCTGGCAGGGAAAACAAGGGTAGCAGATTGGCAGGAGCATCCCCAACTCCTGGAGCCTACGGAGCATAACAACCTCCTTGTGAAAAGGAGGTTACTATATAAACACAAACAGCAAACATCAAGGGTCCAAGGTTTCTGTGTAAACTGAAATGCATCCACCAACTGCCTCCATTCACATCAGAAGAGAGCTCACCCATGTGTGTTTACCCACAATGTAATACTGAAACAACAAAACAAACGCTAAGAGGCTAGTAAGAAGTAAATAGTTCTTTTCCATATGTTATTTACACCAGACAGCATGGATCTCCCGTTGCATTAATTTAAATGGATGTTTATATCCTGAAGCATATGGGTTTGGCCAAGAATCAAGGCTTTAAATAAGCCTTTAGTTCAATCCTAGTGCTGGTTGAGCTCACCAATCATCAAAAATGGCATCAGAGATGCAGACCAATGAAACCAAAGGCGAAGGAATAAAAACAGGCTTGAGCTTGTAACTCAGCCTTGGGTACCACATAAGCCCATCACCAGCTCCACATTACTGCCAGCATCCCCCACATTGCAGCACTGCTATTACAAAAAAAAAAAAACCCACTCAGCCCCCCAGATTCTCACTCAGTTGGGAACTTCTGGGTTAAATGAGAACTGGGCAAGGAAAAAAGGGCTTTGGAAACTGCTGTCTCATGAAAACAGCTGAAAGCGATCCAGTCTGGGGCAGGCGGATTTCCTGCAGCAGCCCTGGCCAGCCTTTCCTCATTCTCCTTCTCTCTGCTACAGAAGCGGAGCTGAAACGCAATCATGAGATATGGCTGATGATCCACCAGAAAGCCAAAATGGGCAGTGAGGAGTCATTTCCTGAAGGAGATCTAAAACAGCACTTCTTAAAATGAAAATGAATCCTTCCTCTTTTTTTTTTTTTTTTTTTTTTTTTTTTTTTTTTTTTTTAAACTAAGCTCAGCACTCCCCAAATCTCTCAACTTCTGCTTACATTAGTGCCTTAGCCTGGCCTGCCACACGTGGCCTTTTGGATGAAGACCCAGAGCTGGGAATTGGAGCTTTTAGGTCGTGCTGCCGACTCTGCTACCGACACAAGGAGCAGTACAGGGCAAGGGCTGCTGCCAGACCCTCTGAGACATGCAGTGCTTCACCCCGAGCGGAGGCAATGGGGATGGGTGTGCCAGTTCTCTTTGTGCTGTGCGTCCAAATACAATCCCACCAAATTGGGCACATGCTCATCCTTGCCTTTATCACCCCTTAAGTACCCGACATGGAAGGCACTGCAGAAACTGCTAACAATTCATACTATTCCTTAAGCCAGATAGGAAGGCATGTGTGTGTTGGGGGGCAATCCTTGGGTTTTTTCTCCGTCCTGTGTTTTCCTCCAAACCTCTAACTCAAAAAGGGCTCTATGCCACTGTCCTTTTATATTGATCTCCATTCTTTATCACACAGGCATTTATTGGGTCTCCCATGGGACACATGAACGCCTCTACCACCTCAGTGCTCCTCTCTCCAGCCAACTCTCTGGCCCCCTAACAGATGAGACCCTCTCCCAAAACCACCCCGGTGCAGGCCACGCCCCCCCCCCCCCCCCCCCCCCCCCCCCCCAGTTTGTTTCCTTTTTCCCCAAAAAGCCTGACAAAGACAACTGCTTGACAGAGATCAGTTTCCACTTGGCTCTCCCAACCCTGCCCAGATACCACCAACACCCACGGATCCAGAACCAGGAGCTTCTCCCCCACTTATATACTTCTTGGCCCACCTCTTTGCCAAGGTCTGCTTCTACAGCTCTATATTTAGCCTTCAGCTTTTGTCACTGTGAAGGCTCTGGAAGATACAGAAACATGAGGGGACATATGGTGAGCATGCAGGTAGGTGAAATGCAGATAAAGGGCTTGAGAAAAGCTACAGCGCTGCAACCCTTCCGCCAACATGTGCTGCCTCCAGGAAGAACAAGCTTCATCCTCCTGCTCTGCTGCTTGAGCAGGCTCCTACCACCTCCTACCACCCAAAACCCCTCCAGATTTGTTCTTAAAATAAGACTTGGCTCCAAAACAAAGCCGCACGATCCTAAATGTCTGAACTCCAGGGCCAAATTCTATGGTTCAGGTCCATCCTTCAAATGAAAAGCAGGCTAATTCCCACCCTGCTGAAGCCCAAGTGGGCTGAGTGTCCTTTCAGCTGGACCTTGTTAAAAGGAGTGGGCTCTGGAGCAGAGAGAGATTCTTTTTCTGCAAAGTCCAGTGCTGTGGGAGCCTTGCCCAGCTCTGTGTTTGGATGCAAACACATAATCTGGTGCAAGTTCACCAAGGGTCCATGGTTTTGGAACAGATTTCTCCCTTCCCAAAGAAGCTGGAAGAAGTCAGAATATCATTCAAAATAAGACAAAAAGAAAGAGAAAGAATGAACCTGCAGCCTATGCTGCACTTCCCTTTCAGGTCAATTATTTAAATTTGATTTTTTTAAACCAAACTCAGCAAAATTCACAGGTTGTCAGTGCATGTCAACAAGAAATGCAGAGACCCAGAATTTCACTCACCTGATGGTTTGAGGCTTTCATCTGCCTCTAAACCCCAAATACAGCATTCATTTCCAAATGTTTATTTCTGTTAATTACTATAATCAGAAGGACCGAATGCCAAACTCATCGGGACGCTGGCTGTAAAGGCAGAGCATTTAAGTGAGTTTGTTTGGGGAGTGAACAGGCAATGTGCTGTGTTTTCAAAGTTCTTCTTGTTTTCCTTTTGGAGCTTCCTACTTTCTGAGAGAGGAGGTTCCCAGTGGTGGGAGGGGGTGGCTACAGCAGGACAGGGGGGTTTGGGTGCGTGCATGCACCATCAGATGTCACCTCCGGCTGCAATCCACACACTATGCCGCTTTAAGAGTGGAGACCCACAGACAGAGCTCTGGCTCCCATAAAGATGTCAAAGACATCACTTCTTTATTCTTTAATTCTGCCCTGGCATTTAATGCCTCATTAGCATGCATTAACGCTTGCAAAAGGTCCGCTCAAGGACAAGGAGAAACTCCAGTGAAAAGAGGCAGGAACAGCAGCGCTCTGTGTGGGTTCGTCCTCCAAGGAGCTGCTGCCAGATTTGGGGAGAGCTGCAAGACTTTGACAGCAATAAGGGCCTGGGCATGGGGAAAGGAGGGGTAAGAAAAGGCAGCCTTGCCCTTTCGTGCCAGGAATGGAAACTCTGGTGAAGCAGTACACGATACGCTGAGGAAAGAAAATTCAACTCAATTGCTGTTAACAACCAACACAAACCCTTGGCGTGAGCAAGGCAGGGCAGGCAGGGCATACCCGCTGCCAGAAACACAAAGGAAGATGAAGAATGAATATAGCACTGAGCAGAAAGACGAATGGAAATATCATTCGTATTCCCATGAGTAGTCCATGCAAAGATAAAATATCTCAAGTTGGAAGGGATCCACAAGGAGCATGGAGTCCAACTCCCAAATAACCAGTAGTGTTTAACAGGCAACGATGTAACGGTAATGCCTGGTGGTGCAATACTTAATACTGCATTTATTTACTGTGAAAGAAATCCAGAGGGTACACAGCAAGCACAGAGCATTCTAGCAA
Organism: Leptosomus discolor; assembly: GCF_034619465.1. Lineage (NCBI taxonomy): Eukaryota > Metazoa > Chordata > Aves > Leptosomiformes > Leptosomidae > Leptosomus > Leptosomus discolor. The sequence goes on along the minus strand of NC_141395.1, from coordinate 11,458,066 downwards.
AGAACCATCCACCTGCACGGAAACACAGCCACCTCTGACCTGAAACACAGCAGCTGCACCAGGCAACACGGGAGGTCATTAGCACAGCAAGCAGAGGGGGAACCAGGCATTTTTACACACTGCAGCTACAAGCACTGGCCATGCTTTCGCAGGTTACAGCCAGTGGGTGAGGGTCACCCCGTGCCGTTTGCCCCAGCCAGCGGCCATTTGAACCCCTTGGGATCTTCAGCCTTTTGAATGGGCATGGAGCAGCACGGGGAGGTGCACGCTCTCAGAGAAGGACAGCACATGTCTCAGGACTAAATTGGAAAGAGAACAGAAACCAGGTTAAAGGGGAAAAAAATAAATTCAGAGAGAAGGCAGAAGAGAGAGACTGGGGAAGGGTGGAAATGATGCCCAAGGGGGAAGCAGCAGGAGGTGCTGATGGGTGGCTTAGATCAGCAACACCCCTTGGCTCTGCACTCAGGCTGCATTTTTTAGCCCGCAACAACTGCACAAGGTGTAGTGCAACAGTCAACAGAAAAAAGCCAATAAACAGAAAAAACATTTCTCACTTCAGAACACATTAATTTTCCCCATTTGTCCACAAAGGTAGCCATCCACTCCACAGCAGCCTGAGCACAACCCTCTGTGTCACTTGTCAGGCTCTTTGTGATGGTGACCATAAAGCCTGTGGTGTGTCCCACAGTGATGTATTCACAGACAGTCTCAAGAGAGATCAGAAATAGGAGCCTTCCAGGACTGAAGATGTGAGGAAAGACATTTACTGAGTCACCCCCATGCTCCTCCAAAAGGCCACTGAGGATTTGCATGGCAGGGTAACAGAGACTTCATAAAGATGAAATTTGGGATGTGAACACCTCCCACCGGGCTCTCAGCCCCTCTCTGCACCAGGGCTATGAGCCATGGCTCCTGGAGATAAGCACACCCAGAACCACATGGGACATGCTACTGAATTGCAGAGACCTGCAAAGAGTGAAGGAGATGTCGGGAGTGAGCCAGTAAGACAGCGTAAGGATGGGTCCCTTCCAAGGCAGTGGTTTAGGGGGTGCCCATCTCTCTTGATTTAGGGGTGCCAAGAGGAGGGAGCTTGCACCTGAGCAGGTCTTTTCGGCATGACCCAGAAAGCCTGTATTGGTAGAGAGTGTGTTTTAAATAAAAATCCTCCCTGGCTTCTCTGTCACAAATAACAAGCAATCCACTCACAGATGATGACAGCTATCAATTGTCAGAATGAGTGCTCCCATTTCTCTGCCCCACCGCAGCCCTCCAAAATAATAGTGGTTGATGCTTGGGAACCACTTGCTTGCAAGGAAAACTCAAACACTGCTAAAGAGGGATTCTAATGCCAGACAGCCAGTTTCTGGGGAGCCTCTCTCTACCCTTTCAAATCATCTGGGAGCCCCAGGCTGGGCATCCCTGATTTCCACCGCAGAAGGTGCTACCCCGGCACAGGGCAGGATGCAAGCGCAGGGCACCACAGGCTGCCCACAGCGGGTAAGCGTCTCCTGTACATGTCCCTGTGGTTTCTCATCCTCTTCACACTGTGTAAAGAGCAGAGAGTTTCTCAATGACATTCCCCATTAACGGCTGAGAGGTTTTGAGTGTTGCTCTTAGAGCTCACTGTCCCCAGACCGAGAAGACACCCTGGGAAGGAGCCTGTGATGACCCTAGGGTTCAGCCACTGGCTCCTGTCCCAACCCAGCCAACATCCCACATGTGAACGCAGCAGTAGTCTCCTCCACAGCTCCTTCCCTGCCTGTGGAAGCATTTTCCAAATCACCGCTTGAGCAATCACACTCTGCTTCCCCAAAACGTTGCACCAGCATGGCAGCCCCCACACTCTGCAGGAGGTCAAGCAGGAATGCAGGAATAGCAACAACTGACATCAGAAAAGATCTGTTTTACACAAACATGCTTTAGGAAAAAAAAAGAAAAAGTTTTTCCCAATTTGGGGCTCAGATGTCATGTAGACAAATGACAGCGGACACACAGCCAAACAGCATCTGCAGGGAGCTTGTACGCAGGGTGAGAATGGCATCGGTCTGAACGGGATGAAGGTGAATTCAGTTGGCTGCTCTTCCAGTTAATCCCCATCACAGCCCTCAGCTCTGCCTGCCCCAGCTGACCTGGACCTTACATTTCTTCAGGCTGACCCACAGGATGGGAGTAAACAGAGTTGACCTAAACCTTACATTTCTTTACACTAATCCACGTGCTGAGAGTAAGTGGAATGTGCCCAGCTTCACAGTTTAACCCTGAAAAAGGAAGAGGACTGCAGATGTCCTCCATTTAATTAGTTTCTTATTAAATGTTTGCAGTCTATTCTTGTTGGAGCCAGAATGCTTCACAGGTGGAGGGGGGATGTAAGATGGAGAGGGGATGCCCACCCAGCAGTGATGCCAGGCACAGGCCTTCCTGCTTCAGTTCATCACTGCTAAGGGACACAGCAAGTCAGAGGTCTATTTTTTTCTTATTATTCAGGGGATTTTTTTTTTTTCTTTTATGCCTTTCTTCTCAGGTGCGCAGACATCTCAGGGCAAGGGCTTTGGCTGAGCAGCTTCTGCAGGCAATAAAAGCCAAGGCCAAACAGGAATGCAGCAAGGAGAAAGGTTTTTAGGAAGCTCTAGGATAAACATGCAGCCTGACTGAGTCTTGACCACATCTCAAAAGAGATGCTACTGCAGTGCCATCTCCTCGTTACTCATTCCGGCCATAAGATCCCCCTGGGCTATGCAGCAGCTCTGTAGGCAGGAAACGTCAAGATGCCTGAAACCAGTTTTTTTGGCTGCTAAGAAGCAGTGACGGGCACCCTGTGCCCCACACAGTGTGACAACACTTACATACCTCTCCGTTTCTTAAAAACTTCAGCTGGTTTTTAGCTCCCTGTTCCCTACCCTGCTCTTTGGTGAGGAAAACAGACACTCACAGTCTTATAACCCAACCTAATGGAAAAGGGTTTCGGCTCCGAGGACTTCACTAGGTTCAGCTCACCCCAAACAGCTCTCCCATGCCCTGCAGCCCTGACAGCATGCACAGCCACTGCCTGGCCCCCTGCAAACCACCCCCCCACGATGCTGATGACTGGGACCACTAACAAAGCAGCCAGCACCATGAGGCTGCACCATGAGCTTGCACCACAAGCACCCTCTGTCACCAAAACAAGCCTCAAAAATGCTGGTAGACATCTGTTCCCCACCCTCCTCCAGCCCGGGGAGTGGAGCAGGATCGACCTGTGGGGCAGCTGCCCCAGAGACACAGCCACATCTCCTCCGCAGCTGCATGGCTCATGGCTGCACAAGCACTTAGCAACAAACAAAGGATTATTTTTAACTTCCACATCTTATACGGTCCTTCTGTCGCTCCCCTTCAGGTCCTTTTTTACTAGATAGTGCTCAGATTTCATTCAGTTTGTGTAAAAAGGTGGAAAGAAACCCAAATCCCCCAAATCAAAAACCTAAAAGATAACAAGACATGACATGACTTAAAAAAAAAAAAAGCACTGCAGATGTGGTTTTGGCTCCTTTCCCTACCCTCTTTCTGCCACAGGTCACCTTCTTCCCTTCTGGCAGGGGCTTAATGCCAACCTCCCCCCTTGGCACTGCCACAGGCAGTGGGCACAAGCAAGCTCCCCTTCCTCCCCAAACCATGCTCAACCCATTACCTGCACCTCCAAGGTGAATACATCAAATACTACCCATTTATTTCTTAACAGCAGCTTCTGGTAAAAACTTAGACACTAGGAATGAACAGAATTAAGAAAACAAACGTTTGTTAAAGCTGGATCGCCTTAATTTTCACATCTGAGCCTTCAGATGCACATCAGCATCCTCCATCCAGGCACAACAACAGGGCAGGTGAGTAACAGCCACAAAACCAAGTGTGGAAAGAGGTCTATTTCCATAAGATGTGTCCATGGGCACAGTGATTTGTATGGTGACAGACCCCATCAGAAGTCTCAGAGTGGAGATACCAGCAGTGCCATCAAACTGAGTGCTGCCCTCAAAGTGCAGGGCTCGTTTGCACAACCAGAAACTGCTGCGCTGGCACCGGAGCCATCTTCCTACCAGACCTCCTGCAAACATAGCCCTGTTAAATGCCATCATGGTGCCTGGAACAGGGAACGCCAAAACCAAATTGCAGAAGAAGAGTGAGATTTCTAATTTGAGGCTGTAAACAAACCGAAAAGCTTTATCTCACCAGACCTTAGGACAGCCTAAAACCTCACAGTGCTTCCCCATTTAATAAAACCAAGAAAAGGAAGCATTCAGAAATAAATACTGAGGACTTGTATGTCCTCAGCAGTTTTTGAAGTGGTTTCTGCAGGGCAGCTGGAGTCACATCGCACGTCAGCTTGGCTATTCTCTGCAAAATAAGCCACAGATTTTCAATGAGCTGTCACTTCCCAAATCCCATTTCAGAAGTGATTCTGGCACTTGCAGGTATTTGCAAACCTGACACCCAATGCTTTATTGCTGACCCAAGCTTTTCATGGCACTGCAAGCCCTGTACCGGCAAGCAAGGCCAGACTCATGGCTCCTGTGCTCCAAGGCATCGCCATCTCACCGTGCTTTAGTCAGCCATGATGTTCAGTCATCTTAACCAGCTAAGATGCTCGCAGCTGCTTAAGAGCTAGAGAGAAGTTTCAGGGCTTGATTTACAACTGCAAAGTGTTCATAAATCTGATTTATTGTCTAAATCTAAAAAAACGAGGAAGAGAAACCACAAGAGACCTGATCCCACAAAGCTGCACCAACATCAGCAGTCGCTGTGTCGCTCAGGCAGTATGGATTTTTGGGATGGGATCCTTTGTGTTTTAGGGGGAGAAATGCTTTGCAGCGTGGCGAGTGCCCTTTACTTACGCCTCGGCAGCTATGTTCCTGTGCACAACCACAGTCCTGGGCTGAAGGGCACACAAATGACACCCACCCGGGGAGCCGGGTAACAGCAGTGATGGTTAAGGGGAAATGTCTCTAGAGAAACCAAAGTAAAGACGATGCTGTACTACTCTGCATCCCCCCTCCAAGAAAAAGTAGGTCTGCAGCACTGAAGCTAATGAAGCTTGGCCTCCAGCAAGCCAGTCTCTCTTCATTAGAGGCTAACGTGTGATGCCTTCATGGGGCCTCTCCTCCCTCTTGCCACCTAGTTTTATTGGACCTTCAGGAATGCAATTAGCGCCGAGATGTTTCCTCCTTTGTCAGACTGCCTGGCAGGCAGCCGAGGGGTTCAAAAGCTGCTGGGCCAAGCAGCCAGCTGCGCCTCCCCGAGCCCGGCTGCCGGCAGGAGGGCAGGCTGCAGGCAGGAGAGTATGCTTCCCCTCTCCAACAGCCACCCAGATTTCAGAGTAGAGGCCAGAGCAATGTGCTGAAGGTCTCAGTGCAAGAGGGCAACTTCTCTGTTCAGAGAAAAACTGCGAGCGAAGCATTCAGGGGTTTATCAGAGCACAATGCTGTGGATAACCTAGTTGCATCTCTTTTGGAGGAACAGAACACTTCTGCAAGCCATCCCTGATGGCCCTACCAGAAGCTGGATTAATGGTTTGAAACAGCTACTCCAGAGCTGTTAAGCGGACTCAGGGAGCAGCAGAACAAATGCCACTTATTAGTAACTACGCAGCATCGACTCAAAGTTGGATGTAACTTGAATCAACATTTACGACGTGAAATAAATGACTCCTTTTCCTGCCCACCCCACAGATGCAGGAGGCACATTAAACCTTCTCCTAACAGGAATCAAATTTTTGCTTCTCCAGTAGATTATCTCCTACCCTAAATCTGCTTCTCCACTTCACAGCAAGCTACAGAGTAGATCTGTCCAGAAAAAAGGCAGATTTTGGCAGACGGGACAGGCGCAGCGCAGCCCCTCACACACCCTGCACACACCAGCCCAGCGACTTTCCCCATTTTGAGGCAGTTTCCCCATCCCTGCGAAGCAGAGGGTGCGAGGGAGGAAAGGCTCCTACCTGAGCAGAGGACTCCCTTGTACCTGGCGCAGGAGAAGTCGTCGCACTCGCAGAAGGGCCCGTAGATGTTTCCAAACTCGCTCTCATAGCAGAGGCACTGGTTGCAGCTGCACTCCCCTCTCCCGCTGCAGAGGGGTTTGCCCTCTGCCTCCCGGCACATGGCGTGGTGCATGTCCCCGCTGGCCCCCTCCTCGCACTCGCACTTGGCCCCCAGGTAGCCGGTGTCGCACTCGCACAGCCCGCAGGCGTAGGTCCCGTTGCCGCTGCACTTGCCGCTGGCCGGCGCGGCGCGGCCGGTGCAGCCGCAGAGGCAGTTGTATGTCACCGTCACCTCCAGCGTGTCCCGAAAGCCGGCAGGCTTGATGGTGAAGGCGTGGGAGGTGTCCTTGGCGGGGCAGCTCCGCGCCTCCACGGCCACCTCGAAAGAAACCTGGTGGGGTAGGTTGAGATGTAAGTTAACACACATGGCCCCAAAATGGCCATCAAGGGTGTCCCAGGAAGGAAGGCAGGAGGGAAGGGCGAATGTCCTGAGGAAAAGCCATGGAGCAATCACCCTGAGCAGGGCCATGCTCAGTGCATTGAGCTTCACTCCCAGGAGTGCAAAACCCCCCGAAACAACTGCACGCCTAGTGAGGGCAACTGCAGCTCAATGCACCGACATCTGCAGGTCCCATCAGGGGTCTGGCATCCTTCATGATTCAAAACTCTTTACTGCAGCCTTCAGCAGTGATTTTTCCCTACCAAGGACCTGGTTTCTGTGAAGCGGGAAGAAATGTGCGCATTCCCATGAAATAAACAGGGCAAAACGCTAGCAAATAGCTCAGTTTTCATGCTATTAAAAATAAAAAACTCTGTTGAAACCAAGCACTATCAAGGATCTAACCAATGTAGCACAAGGGCCCTAGGTGCCTACAAGATCATGGATTTAGGTTTTATGGGAATCCTGATCTGCACATAGAGATGTGCATCAGTCACACAGGACAAAGCTTTCAGCACACTGCTAACAGGCCATTTTTGATGGATGCTTCTATTAAGATGGGCTTCAGAAGGGTTATACATCATTACATGGTTATACATCACCTCCCCCCCTCATTTTCTGTTGCTACAACCCAGTGTCAGGGATTTTCTCATTAGGAAAAACAAGACTGTCCTATGTCTGCGTGCTTGGCCCCTGATTTAATCCTGCTGTTTGGGGGGGGTCTTGGGCTGGCCGGCGCTGCCAGGAGCTGCTGGTTAGCAAAGAGGATTAACCTTACTTCAAGGAAACAAGCACCTTTGCTAGGCATCAGGAGGGAGTGATTTTTCTCTGGAGACATTTGGGGCCACCTCGAGCTCTCATTGCCTGCACTGTCCCACATGCCAAGGGGTGACTTGCAGACAGCAGCACAGCAGCCACCTCCAGCTAGGAGAGCGGCACCCCTAAGAAACATCCCTTGACCCTCTCCCATTCCCAAGGCCTGAAGCAATTAGGCAACAAGCTCAAACTACAGAGGAGAAGGAGATCAGAAAGCAAACTAAGGGGATCTGGGTAATCACTCTCTTTCACTCGCTGACACCCACAGCCAGGGGACTAAACCCCAGCAGTTTAGGACACAGTGCCAGTGTTATCCTCTTCTGGGAAAAATTCTTAGCAGGAGTCAAAATCTTGATCCACATGGAAACAATGGGGCAGAGAGCAGCTGAACAAGAGGGGATGGAGCAATAGGACCCCATGATCCTGTGGCATGTCTGCCTCTGCAGGCACCTCAATACTTGGGTGCACCTAAAATGGGAGAGGTACCAGTGCTGGCTCCCTGCTGCACCTGCTGCCAACTCCTTTATGGCATGAGCTGCAGTGACCCTGCTGCTCATGCCAAAGCCAGGAGCCCAGGATCAACCATCAGATTAACTCTACTACCTGAGGGGCTCAGGTTTTGCTGTGGGAACAAGGAAGGCACGTGACGAGCATGGCAGAGCCACAGGGATTGCTTTTACTCTCCCATCGGAGATCCGGTAAAGTCAGCTAAAAAAACAGAGGCCACCTCCCTCTAACACTTTGCATGATCCTTATTTGGTGGGGTAAAAATCCAGCTACTGTTGACTCTTTCAAACTATTTTTATACGCCTCAGCACTTAGAGCTCTGGTATGTTTGCAGAGTCACTCTTCTCAAATAAGGCAATGAGGCTACTAATGAACCCGCACCACATCCTTGCAGACAGAAAAAGCCTGGAGAAGGGGAGGGGGTTCCCTGCTGGTCTGAGCCCTCCTGCCCCACCCCTGCTGCCCAGCAGCTCATTTATCTGTATCAATATTCAATTTAAACATGCAAAGCTTAGCTTCTCTGGGTTTTTTTCATAAAAAAAGCACGTGATGGATTATGCTGAGTAGACTGTTAACATTAAGGGGCAAACTATTTTTAGTCTGTGCTGCCATCCAATAACCCTAGGAGTGAACACACGAGTGGAGGGTTGCTGCCTTTCTGAGCACTCTGTCCTTTTTTGTGGTACCTCTGAAGTTAACCATGACCTCTTTGTTCCGGGAAAGACAGGTTTAGATTAGAATCATAGAATCACAGAATCGTTTAGGTTGGAACAGACCCTTAAGATCACTGAGTCCAACCATCAGCCTAACACTGCCAAGTCCACCACTAAACCACATCCCTAAGCACCACATCTACAGATCTTTTAAATACCTTCAGGTATGGTGACTCTAACACTTTCTTGGGCAGCCTTTCGGTGAAGAACTTTTTCCTAATATCCAACCTAAATCTCCCCTGGCATAACCTGAGGCCGTTTCCTCTCATCCTATCACTTTATTACTCCGGAGAAGAGACCAACACCCATCTCACTACAACCTCCTCTCAGGTAGTTGTAGAGAGCGATAAGGTCTCCCCTCAACCTCATTTTCTCCAGTCTAAACAACCTCAGTTCCCTCAGCTGCTTCACATAAGACCTGTTCTCCAGACCCTTCACCAGCTTCGTTGCCCTTCTCCAGACTCACTCCAGCACCTCAATGTGTTCCCAATGTTTAATGTAGCAAGGGGCCCAAAATTGAACACAGTATCCAGGGTGCAGCGTCACCAGTGCCAAGTACGGGGGCACAATCACTCCCCTAGTCTTCTGGCCACATTGTTTCTGATACAGGCCAGGATGCTAATACAAGGCAGGATTCTCAAACTATACCAAGAAAACCTTGAATTTTTAAGAGACCAGGAAAAGACCAGCAGACCATGGCAATAAAACCTTCACAGGTGAGAGTATGATACGAATATCTAGAATTACAGGAGAAAAAAAAAAAAAGCCCATTCTTGACCAGTGCATCCTGCTGCTGTAGACAAGATGCCTGTATTCCCTCTTCTCCCTCAGTTGACCTTGGGCTGATCTATACCACCCAGAGCCACTTCCAGCAGAGCCACTCACCACAGGTTTCTATATAGATGTGGCACGGTGTGAGGAGAGAAGAGGAAGATGAGCAAAGCTGTATTTTATCACCCAGGACCACTCCTCAAGAGAGGTAAGCGGCTGCATGGAGGGTGAAACAGCATCTCCAGGGGATAGACTGAAAGGCAGACTCACCGTATCTCCTATTTTGAGATCCCCACACTTCCTGAGCCCAGGATAGGACAACCCATCCTGGCACGTGGCAGTGAAGGTCAAGCCAATGTCCTCAGGGCTGTCCCAGACTGTGAGCTCCACCTTGGACCGAATACTCTAGAAACACAATGGGAAAGCGAGCCGTCAGGTTCCCAAAGGCAGGTGGGTTTCTTCTGATTTAGTCTCTTCTCTTGATGCTTCCAGAGGGTGGCTCAGACATCTCTGCACCTATATGAAAAAAGTCACCCCTGCAAACACATTGACATTTGGGATTTGGGTTTGATTTAACCAGCTCAGGAGACTTCTGCTGAACACAACTAGACTCAAGGGGAGCTGCCCACAGCCCCTGCGGGTGGCTTATGCCCTCTAGGATAGTTGCAATGACCACTCTAGCCAGCATTGAAAAGGTACGGATGCACAAGAGAAAGAAAGAAAAAAACCCATTCTCGACCACAAATGGAGCATCACTGAGCCCAAGGTCAGAGCCTCATGTGCACATCTGCACCTCCTCCTCCCCATAAACCAGCCCCTTAGTGAAGCGCAAAGCCTGATTCTCCACTGGCAGTCGTCCTGTGATGGCCGTCGTACAGCACTGAGAAGGTGTAAAACTGCACTAACTCTGTCCTGCTTTCTTGATTTCACCCAACTGATCACTAAAATGTATTTTCCCTCTTAGGAGAAAATGCCAAACAAAAGTACCCTTCGGATGCGTCAGCTGGAAAAAATAAATGAAAAATCTCTTCCTTTGCGAACCTTTTCAAAGTGAAAAATGTTTTCCATCAGTGAGGTTTTGGTATGCTCCTACCTCTTCTGCTTCTCATTCCTCCACCCTGCTGCACACACAGACTTTCAAAGTCAAATCAAAATTAAGTTTATAAGTATTAAGTCGGAATGAGGTTGTTTTGTTTAATTCTTCCAATGGCTGGAACTGATGTTTTTTTATGAGTGCTGTCCAAAAACGACAAAGGTTTTCCAAATGGAGCTTTTTGTGCAAATGCATTTGTTTTCCAAAGCCACCTTGCAGCTCCATCTCTCTCCCTCTTGTCCCCAATCCTCAACAAAGTGGCCAGATTAAAGAAAAGCACTAATTCAGACCTCTTGCCAGTCCATGTGATAACAAAACGAGGCTTCACGCACCAGCAAAGAGCTAACGCTTTTGGAAGCGGGCAGGAAATAAATGAATTTTGGCCAGGTGAATCTAAACAGCCCTTGCGGAAAGAAAGGAATAATTTCCCATCTCTCTTCTGTAATGGAGGAGCTGTTCATGGAGTGACAATTTGGACCATACAGAGCATCCATCACCTGTGGGCTGAACGCTGTGCATGTTGGTAAAGCCAAATGTTCTGATCTGCCCAAAATTATCCTGTAGGAATTAGCTATCACACCAATAATGCCCTCTCATCTTTCTGCCCAGAGCATCTCATCTGCGGCACAGCAGAAGACAGGACACCAGGCCAGCCCTCGGTATGACCCTGCGTGGGCCCTTCTTATACAGATGCCAAGGTTTCTTATTAGCCCTATACAGAAATGCTATTAGCTTAATTGTAATGCTATTATTATTAGCCACTTGGCACCATTACAGAGCAATACCGTCTCACAGCACCGCAGCCACCACTAAGGGCTACTGCAGATTTTGCAGCTGTGTTGTTTGGTGTCCCCCAAGCCTGCTGCACCTTCAGGGACAAGTGAAGGACACTGGAGAGACCTCAAGGAAGGACCTGGCCCTGAGATGGAGCAACACCTCTGCCTGAAATAAAGCTGTTTGCTATAGCCCGGGGAAAATTCAAAGGCTGAATCAGTTCAGTGTAAAAACAAGGAAATCCTGAACCAGCAGCAGCTCCAGGGACAGCTGATGTGAAGGCCACCCGCCATAGGAAACTCATCAGTGGTTTAACAAGAAATACATCCAAGACCTGCCTGGACTGGGTTTAGGAAAGCAGTTTTTAAACCAGCGTCCTATTTGCTCCCTTTGGTCCAAACCCAGCCCATATGCCCAGGCAGAGACGCTCTGGTGCCATGCCAGGCTGGGCACAGCCCCCCAGGAGCTTTTCCATCTCCTAGGCATGTTGAGATTTAGGGGAAGGGTTTTTTTTCTTAGTGAGGGCAGAGAAAAAAGCAGTCCCTGTTCTCTTTTGCTTCACACCCTGCAGGATGAGGGGGAGATGACAGCACGCTGGGCAGAAGAAAAAGGGAGATGGAAGATGAATAGACTGGGGAAAGGGATCTCGGGGGTAACATAAGCCCCAAGCAAGTCTGATGTACGCATTGGTGGAGGAAAGCAGATGACAGAGGACCAGAGATGGCCAAAGCACTGAAGGGGTGAGGCTGAGCCCAGGCCCAGAGCACCAGCCACTGGCACTCTGCAGGAGATGGTCTCTGTTGCAGATGAAGGGTTTCTCCAGGCTCAGAGTTTACTTTCCATGAGGAATAAAAAAAGGTTCACTCCCACTTGGGAAACAGAATTTTTAGCCTTCTCACTGAGTGAGAATTTCCTCCTATATTTCGGGAAAAAAACAAAGCTACCAAGAGGAGACGGGCTGGGCGGGTGCCAGGCTTCCTTGGCCCCAGGCTGCCCGCAGCACAGGCAGGAGCTGCCAGCTCCCAGCAGCATGCCCAGGAGTCCCAGGCTGCACCCACCACCCTGCTTAACAGGCAAGAAACCAGCCCCAGCGCCAGCAGCAGATCATCCCACACAGCTCCTTCTGTGGGGCACCTTGGTCTCAGCATCCCAGTGGTTTTCAGGCAGCTGCATAGGAAAGCTCACAAGCAAAGAGAAGGATGGAGAAGGGCATCAGATCCCCAACAGTTTTCATCAGTTTATATCTATCTGCAAAGGCCTGAAGGGTGGCGAAACCAAGGCATGGATGCATGTAACAACTGGGAAACCAAGGTAAGGGGAGGTTTTCATGCAATGGCGCTGAGACTATATGCAGGCAACGTGGAGTGAACCTTCATTTCTTTCTCCCCAGGCAAACATCTTAGCCACAAGACCGTCCTTCCTCAAGAGGACAAACTGGGACAATTGGAGTTTTATTTTGCAGTATCTCCAGGGCCTCATTAGCAGCATTAGCTGCTCATTACCTTTCCCCAGAGGGTGAAGCTTTGGGAAGCACTCTTCCCAAGGACATAACCAAATGCTGCTTTAACTGCAGGGAGCTGTGGGGGAAGGAAAGATGAATGTTACAGGTCATGCAAAGCACAGCACAATCCTACATGACCTCTGGATGTGTACACTCCTCCAAAGAAGTCTTTCTTCACTCCCTTGCACTAATGACCATGGTATTGAGAAGAAGAGTTTGCAGCCATCAAAAGCTATGTCCACATAAGGTCCTATGCATGAAGAACCCTACCCGAAGGCTGATCCATTACAGGGTCAGATCTCCATGTCCAGCACCAAAACAGCAATATCCTTCCAGGAGCACAAAATGCCGACCCGTAAGAATTCAGGCAGAAGTCAACAGAAATGTCGACAACTAACTACCCAACGAAAACACAATTTAGCTGCTTCTAATTCATCTGCTCCCTTGATCTCCATGGAGATGGACAACATCAGGCCAGCAGTACAACTGCAGGTCCTTTGCTGTCCTCCATGGGCCCCATTGTGGTAGGGCAGGCTGCACTGGCAATGCCACATAGGCAGGGCTCCTTTGGGACCTGAGAGACACAGTGATGCTCATGTGATGCTGAGGACCAACTTGTGCTGCATGGAGACCAGTTCAAGGATGCAAACATAGCTGGAGCCTCGTCACGTACTTGGGAGGCTTCTGAACATAAGATAGCAAAGAAATACTCTATTTTATCTACTGATAGGGTGCTCTGAGAGAGAATTGTTTTAGATCGGGGCTGTATTTTGAAGCTAATTCTGCCCGAGAGACGTGGGGTGAAATCTCTTCTGTGTTGCAGGCTCCCTTGGGTATCCCCACAGTCCTTCTCTACCTCACGCATCTTGTTTCCCTCCCCAGGGTGGGTGCCCCAGCTCCAGCAATGTGTGGAGGACCAGGGAGAGAGGCAGCCAAGCGGGTGGAGCATGCTGGGGAGAGGCGAGCTGGCCAAGCTCTTGGCGCTTCACACGACAGCAGCTGTGGTATTAAAATGCACTTACGTTATAGGCCTTGACAATCAGCTCGATGATATTCTTGGAGTCTTTGTGCAAAATCTCCACTGTTGTCCCAGGAATCAAGGCAGTAAAGTTCTTGAAAAAGAAGAAAATTAAAGAAAATGCTGAGATGCAGAGAGGACAGCAGAGGACGAGGAGGGACTGACCCTGCGCCAGGGACACTGGCCACACACCCTGGCCCATCATCCAGTGGTGTACACAGTATGGCTTGGCTCCTGTTAACATGGAGCTTTTGAAAGCAAAGCGCTGCTAACGCAGCACGTTGAAAGCTAAACAAAGCTCATGGTCACGGGACAGGGACTAACGGACCCAGGTCTGCTGCCGGAGGGGGGTAAGACCCAGCCGCCGTGCACTCGCGAGAGCCAGCGCCGCAGGGAGGGAGGTGCGGCTGCCCCGTCAACTGACAACCCACAAGCATCCCCGGGAGACAGGGTGGAGAATGAGCTCAGCCCTCCTGCTCTCCGCAGGCAAGCAGCAGCATCTCGACTGTAGCAACACAAATGCTTGTGGTATTTTTTTTTGCTCAAGCCTCGAGAGCCAGAGCAGAGCCAGAGCAGAGGTTTCCAAAAGCAAACCTGCCTGAAATGCCTCTCTTGCATCCGCAGAGGAGCAAAACCCCACGGGGCAGCTCCAGACACAGGCCGGCCCTTGAGGCTCAGGTCACCTTTTCCTTTCAGAGCAGAGAGTGGGGACAGTGAGGGAGTTCAAACTGTATGTGGCCCTGGACTCCGTGATGGAAAAACACAGCTGGGCAGAAACACTGAGTGCGATTAGGTAATGGGATTAAGTCACTGCAGAATGGGTTGAACAGGTTTCTGCTCTCTTGCATGCTGCATGGCTGGCAGCCATCCGAACATCAAGATTAAGCTGGAGTCTATTTTAGGTCTTCACATGCTCACTAACATATACATCTGTTTGCTCTAAGAAGCTTTAGTGCTTTTTGCTGAAGGGACTAGCGGGGAGGGACGGCGGGCCGAGCCTCGCCTGCCTGCATCTGCCTGCCCCTGCCCGCCCCGTGGGCAGCACGTGGCCACACGCACGCGCGCTTGCGGCTGCACACACGGCTGCCTCCGCTCCACGGTGCCAGCAGGAAGATGCTTTCAAGAGGCACTTAAATCTCCCCAGCAGCCCCAGCAGCTCAGCAGCACTTACCTTGTACAGGATGTAATGACTTTTTGTAACAGCGAAAATCAGGTGGATGTTGTTTTCAGTGAGTTTCTCCCCAAGAAGAGCCAGCGAAGGATAATCCTAGGGGCACATAAAGGGCAGAAAGACTGATGGGTAACACAGAAACAAAGGCCAATTTCATTGCTTTTCTCCTCCCAACAGCAAAATCCATTACAGAAACACAGCATTTTGTTGTGGGATGAAGCCCCTGATGTACCAGCACAATCCCAACCAAAATAGTAGAAATTCTACCATCCCTTAAATATTTCTGCTGCACCTTTCACTAGAATATATGACTGCCAACACCATTAGCTGCAGAAACACCTGAAACACTGGATTTCTTTCTTTCCTCTTTCTGCTTTGCCATCAGCAGACACACGTGTGTAATAAGTTGGCCGCTATCTCCAGGGATGTGAGACAGGGAGATCTAGAATCGCAGTAAGTGGAAATGGATGATTTTTCTCCCAAAGAGGAAACATGCGCTGCCTGCTCTTTCTGCATACTGGAACCATAAAGAGATTACAATAAGCTCTTTAATTCCTCAGACTTTCCAGACAGAGAGGATGGCAGGAAGATACTGCTCTAGCTACCCACAAGCAATAAAACAATGAACCAGGGCTCACTTTCAAGAGACCAGCTTGAGTTTAAAATCCCAGGCTGCTTCTGAAGTGCTGTCCTTGGGGAAAAAAACCCACCTCATTTAGTTGAGGACTGGAAGGTCTGATTCAGAGCCTCCAAGACAAACATGGAAAGATCAAGGCAGCATCCCCACACCAGCTCCTCAGCATAACCCCATGTCAGTACAGGGGCTGTACTCCACTATGCATATGCTTGCTAGGACTGCACAGGTGGGTGGAAAAAAAATATTTCTCCGAGGGTGCTAGCTTCAATCCAGAAACACCTCCTGTTATGAGGTGACACCCACGCAGGACCAAAAATCCTAAGCAGTGCTTGTGATCTGCTAAATGATCTGCAGAAGGATGTGATAATGAGGTGGCAGGCAAGTGCTTGTTCACCCCAGAAGTTTCCTCCATTGAGTTTAAAATATAAAAAAAAAAAAAAAGGGCCAGTTTGTCTATTCATTACTAAGAGCTATGTTAGTGGTGTGCTGAAAGGCTGTGCATAAGAGGAGTGTCCTGTTTGCTTGCTAGTGTGGCCACATCAAGGTGACTCAGCCTCCCCAGTGAGAAGCTGACAGTCCACTGGACATTTTAGAAAAGGGATGACATATTTTATATTTCCTCTACACTTTGCAGGCAAAAACTGATGCTCTTCAGGACACCAAGTTACTTTTCCCTCCGTTGCAATGAGCCCTGAAGGAACTTGCTAAGCTCCTAACTCATTTCTGAGGATCACAGAAGCATCCACTGTGGGGGAATGCCTGAGGAGAATCACAAATTTTATTTGCAAACTGCAGGAGCAGGTGAAACCATGCTGGTCAGGGGGTGTGTTTGCCAAAGGTTGCTGGAGTTGGGGGTGGCTGGTCTCCACAGAGGTCCACCAATACCCCAAGATCTCCAAGGGCTGGGCCCCCATGTGCCCCCTCACCAGCTGGCTGGACGCACTGTACTCGTTGGCTTCATTCAGGTGGCACTGGCCATCGTGGGGCTGCACCAGCCCCCCCAGCTTCCCATCCAGGGCTATGTGGGGCACATCATCTGTTGTGAAGACCAGCAGGTGAGATGCCTCCTTACGCCAGCCGATCTTCTCCTGGGGGAAAACAAACTCCGTGAGACAGCCGGTCTGCCCCGACAAGCCCGTGCTTTGCCCCTCACCCTGCATGTAGTCCCAGCTATGTGCCCATCCAGCAGCAAACCCGTTAGCACTAATTAGAAGAGCATCATTCTCCTGTCCTCCCACCCCTGGCAAGAAAACAAAATGTCAGGCGCCCATCGAGCATTTCCCAATATCTCCTTTCAACGTACTCAAAAAGGCATGAGCAGGTATGGGGACTGTCCACCAGACCTTCTCTACCCAGATGCAAGAATAAGAATTTTAGCTGCTTTTATAGCCAAAGGAGACCTGCCAAATTCCTCCACACACATTTAATCTGACCTTGTTTCCTCAGCTTCACAGAGTGGGCAAGGCAACAGCGAGAGCTGCAATATCCCCGCTCAGCAGTTTCATTACCACCCGCTCGTAAAGGCTGTTTCTGAGCTGCGACATACAGTGAGGTCCCTGCCCAAGTGGGCTTGCTTCGGTGCACCCATGTGCATGCACAGGCACTCTGTGCCAGGACCAGACATTACTACCATCTTTGCATAAAGAGAGATGTAGCGATAGATTTTTTTTCCAAGTAAAGGGATAACATTTAACGGATAAATTTTTCCCTCCCACAGGGCTTCCCCAGGCTTCCGGCTTTGCATCAGCCAGAGAAGCAGATCTGTGCCTACAACAGCACACTGAAGCTGTTTGTTGCAATGGAAGTGGAGGAAAACAGAGAAGCCCAAAAGAAATTTTTGGAAACTGTAGCACTGCAGCACACTCCCCTGCGCTCGCTGGCTGCTCCCACTGCCAGCTCATGCCAAGCCGGGCGGGCTGAGGTCCTGCCTGCCAACCACAGCAGGGAGATCCTGCCACAGCAGAGACCAAGGCCAGACAGCTCCATCTCCCAGAGCTTCCCCTTGGGCTGGCCACTCTGCCCACCTGCCAGAGAAGATGCAGCCCCACACCTTCCCTCCACACACACATCCAGCATCCCCCTCCCTCCAGCCCCCGGCTCAGAGCAACACAAACTCCTTGGGAAGGGATGAAGGAAAAGCTGGTAAAAACTTACTGATGGGAAAGCAGTGCAGATTAATACACCCAACTCCTCCAGAGCTTATTGCTCAGCTTATTTAGCAAAATCTGAACTATGCCTTGTTTTACAGTAAGATGCTAGCCTACGAGTTGCTGTAGCCCAGCTGCAAACACTTCCTATGGAAAGCGCTGGCGTGGGCATAGCAAGAGAGCAGAGCAGGCAGAAGGATGCAGAATCACGGCTGCCAGCGCAATTTTCGCCTGTAAACGTGAGTCATAGCCCAAAGCTGTTGATCTTTCTGATAAATATAACTCTTGCTTCAGGGACACTATCCCAGAGTAGATTTCTTTTTTCTCCCTATTGCAGAAGGTATTTTTTCTTTAATGGCATTTTAAAGACCCACACAACACAAATAAGGCCATAGGAAGAAATCCTTGTCAACACACATCCTTTGCCATGTACCAGCACATTACAGTCCATCTCAGTATGCAATATGGATTTCTTTTGCTCTGGGAAGCAGGAGTCATTCCACTGAAGTGACCCCACTGTACAAAAGGCAAAATCTTCATGCCAAAACATAGCTTCTTAAGAACTCGACCCAAAAGTGATTACAGCTCTAACAATGCAACAGGCAGTTCTCAGTCTACTCAGCCACCAGACAGAAGCCCATCCAGTCATTTTTCTTTGTGTATCCAAAGCTGATTTCTTTTTTTTCCTTAATGACTGAAGCCAAGAAACTCCCAAAGAGATTAAAAGGATTAATCTGAGTTTCATTTCCTTAGAAATGTGCTACGCACAAAGAAAACGAGCTGCATTCAAGCAGCAGTTACAAAGCCACTTCAGGGGTGATGCTGCTAGTCACCTGCCTGCTAAGCATACCTTTAAATCAAGGGCTAAGCATCCCTTCACAGACAAATCTCCATGCCTCTGACACACATTTTCCCACATAAACAACATCAAACCTGCTTTGGTTGCTCAATTCAGGAACTCACTTACACAAAGCAATGAGCATCCACAGTTTCCGTATCAATATCCAGGCACTAAGAGCATTTGATGCCTCGGAGCATCAGACCAGGGTGTCTCATATGGGCTGCCCGAGCCGGTGCCAATGTCACATGGAAAGAGCTGGAGAACTATGGAAAAAGCAGCCAGGGAGACACACCGACGAGCCACCGCATCTCATGCTGCTTCCACCAGCAGCTTCCAGGCGCTGGAAAATACAGCTCTTCAGCATGCAGTTTCCACCGCGAAACCCAGAGCAGCAGTCTGCTCTGTTTAAAACAACTAACCAAAAAGACTTTCATTTATTTTTACTGGACTGGGATTGTTGAACAAAAAAACCTGCACTGACGTCTGCCCCCTGGTTTTTGATCCTCATGGGATATAAAGGATTTTGAAATCAAGGGTGGGACCTGACCCAAAGCAGAGTGAAGTGGGGAGACGTGTCTCCGCAGGGCTGCGCACACTACAGATCCTGCCCCTACTCCTATGACCAACTGCAATTGCCTTTCATACCCCAAAAGACCAACTTCTCGCTCCTTACAGCCAAGAGCAACTGGCAAAACTGCCACAGCTGTCTCAGCACAGCCCAGCCCTACAAATCCTATTAAAAAGGCTGCAAAACCCTGCATCAGTATTTCCAAGCCTGAAACAAGTATCTAAATTTATGCCTTGGGCACTGAATGAAAAGGCTTCAATTGCCAAGACATCAACTGCCAGGAGACCCTCCCAGATTCATCAATATGTCTAAAAACCCACCAGTTTCTCAGGTGCAGATCTTTTTGGAAGCAAGAAACAGACAGAGGTGCAGGACAAGTATGCCTTAGAGATTAAAAGCCAAAACCTCCTTCGTTTCGTGTAGCTCTGAAAGGCACCTCAGTGTCTCCCAGATGTCTTGGCCATCTCCATGTACCAGTGTCTAGCAAGCACCAAGCGAAACTACTTCAAAAGACACTTTATTTTCTAATCCAACATTATCTCCTTGCTGCATCTAAGTATATAAAATCTGAAACTTAAACATACCACCAAGCCATATGATGCTTGCACTTAAAGAATGGCAGAAAACCAAAATGCTGCAAATGGAAAATGTAATTACAGAAGGTTGATTAATATTCCTGGCTTACCATTTTAGCATCAGGATAAAGGCTTATTGTCTCTGGCTCTTTCATTGCCTCCAGAATAACATTTACCATATCTTCATCTTTCAGAAAGGAGCCAAACCCTAGGCCTGCTCATTAGTCTGTTTTAGCTGTACAAACTTTCCCCACTCCTTGGGTTGAAAACCAGGCCAAAAAATGACTTGAGCATTACAGAGCTCTTAGACAGCTCATGCAGAAGAAATGTTTGATATGAATTACAGTATAAAAATACCTAGTCAACAGAGTAGGTATTGTTTCTGACACCTCAGTGCTTGAAGGGAAGAAGTCCACACGTGGACACTGTGGCTTGGAAACAGTGAGGCTCTGTCATGCCATGACCAGCTCTCCCCAGGATGTCCGCCTTGATGCCACAAACTCTGCTGCTGAGCACAAAGTACTTCATGGTCAATACACAACATCACCGCGAAGGCAGGGGACTTTCCAGGGTCATAACTGACCCAAATCTTGGGTTTTGAATATGGTAGAGAGAGTTAAAGCTAGAAAAAGCTGGAGCATGCCAGAGAAATGCAATGGGGTACCACAGTAGTGATGAGGAAACCCACCCTAGAAGTCACCAAGGTACCTGTATGCTGCTCACCCTGCACTGGAGGAACATAGTTCCCGAGTCACCAGAAACTACTGTCTGTGCAGGGTTTATTCCCCATGACACTTCATTAATCACCACTGGATGCAAAGCACCACTCATTGCAGCACAGAGCATCCTCATCAGGAAGCAGCACTTCAGTGACACCCCAGATGTCTGCCACCTTCATGGCCAGATGATGAAGATGATGATGGCAACCTTCATCTTCAACAGTGCTAAGCCCCACCACAACCCACAGCCACTGACCAATCTGGGCCATCGCTTGGCTGCTGCAAAGGAAATTAATTACTAAGCTCCCATTTTGGCTATGGGACTTAGGAGGTCAATCAGCTGGCCTGAAATTTTGGCTATTCTAACCATGGATGGCCAGAGCCTTTGCTCCTCATGCCTGCAATCAGCAGGCAGCTGCTCCACCCACACAAAGGGCTGCCAAGGTAGTGCAAGTTACGGCCCAGCCGGTTCCCCTGCCTTGCACTCCGGTCCCACGGACTTTCTTTCCCACACCCAAGCTCCAGTAATTAACCACCCCAGATGCAGAAATTCCTGCCATGACCTGCCACATCATGCCAAGAGCCATGCTCACCTCTGCTCACCCTTCCTAGAGGATGCTCAGTCCTGAATTTAGATGGTGCCAACATCTAAATTAATCTCCTGAATTTAGAAGGGACCAGCCTATGTGCTCAAGAACGACAAAGATTTCGGGCCTTAACAACAGTTTGAGACTAGCACAAACATGCAGGAAATATCGTGCAGGTCTCCTGTCTTCCACCAACACCTCCAAAGTGAGCCCTTGTGATACACACCACAGTATTTCTGCACTGTAGGAAAATGTCATGCCATTTTTGCAACAATGTGGTGGAAGGGACTGCAAGAAAAACACATGGTGGGTGGCACAACTGAGTCATCATCCTGAGATGTCTCTGCTCTAACCATGAGAGCCACCTCTCCAAAACTGAGAAGACCTTTATGCCCAGATCAGTATTGGGAGCAGCACTGTAGTTGTGCCAACAACAATATCTGTGCCAGGCTGGGAGAGGGAAGATGACTGTTGGGTGGCACTAGATCCAACAGGGCAGGTTGAGTCCTGCCAAGAGCATGACGCATAAATGAAGCCAACCCAGTCGAGGGAAGATCTGGTTTCCCACAAGCCTGCATCCCATCACTCCTGCAGACGATGCCTATCTCCTGGCTCCCAAAATCCAGACCAGAAGAAAACACACCCAACCAAAAGGACTATGCAAAGCCGGAGCAAACAAAAACCAGTGTGTCAAGAGGGGAAAAAGCAACTGGAGCCGTCCCTAGCAAGCATGGAAGCTCAGCCACACGGCAGAGGGGAGCAAACACTTCCATCCCTGATGCACGAAGGGATATGGAGCAACCTGCCTACTTGTTCCAGGAGATTTTCAAGCAAACATCACCAAAAGCCCTACGGACGTGGCTAACATGGCACCAAGCCAATGAACTCTGTCTTTAATTACTGCTAACAGCTTCAGTTTCGCTGACAGAGGGAGAGCAGGCTATCAGCATTTGGAGGTGGGATCATCCAGCCCCACACACAAAGGCGACAGATACGAGCAGCAGGAACCAGCTCCAACCCTCAACATGGGTCAACCACTGCAAGATGTGTTTGACACAAGCTTAAGAAACGCACTGAGCTGATAGTGCTGGTGCACACAAGTGTACATAAATCCTAAAGGATTTCATCCCAGGCGCTCAGGGATCAGCACCTACATGTCTAACCGTGTGATGAAATCTCAGCCCTGAATTTGCATTTGCAAAAGCTCCATTATCACCCCTTCAAACCAGAAAAAAATATTAGTCTTTTATTCTTTGCCTGTTCATGTACAAAAGCATATGAAAACAATAGCCTCTAATTTTCAAGGCATTTTTCATGGTTTCTACAAGAAAAATTTTGTAGTTACTTCCAAGAAATGGCATGCTGAAGCTCTGTCCAAGAACAGAGCAGAAGAAACCACTTCCTCTTTTGTTTTGCTTTAAACCCCCAGAAATCACAGCAACTCACCTTGCACACTGCAGCCTGCAAAATTGCGTCAAACCCGCCCTCTGGAGCATCTCTGTTGCGGGAAACCTTCTGTTTCTGAACTTCTTCATTGAAACGATCGACTTTATCCGTTAGGGACAAGAGGTGGCGGAAGCCAAAAGACGGAACGCAGCTGGGGAACAGCTTGTAACTGCAGGAGGAACAGAAGAGCGGTCAGCTGGGAGGAATCACACCAGCAGCCCCGAGGTGCTGAAGCTCCCAGTTCTACCATGTTGGTCTCCAAACTCCTGTTCAGACAGATTAAATACTTCCAAATTTTTTTACAAAACCCTACAGCAGAGCCCCATTTTTTTTTGTCTCCCTCCAGGGGCTTTGAGCAGCTGAAGTGTCCAGAGATCTTTCAAGGACTGAACATCTCTCTCCATGCAAGGTACAGACATCAAGCATCAGTCCCACTGGGCCATGCAGCTCTGCAGGTTCAGCACCCATAAAGAGGTTTTAGAACTGTGAATCGGCAGTGCAGGACGTGACCTACAATGATGTGGAGGGTGCGTTTTGGCAGAGTCACCCTCCCCAGCAGCCCAGGAGGGTGGTGTGAGCCGAGCTCCACACCTGCAGAACCAGTGGGCTCCACACAGGAGCGTCGCTGCCAAGAGCTCCTTCTCCCCTGTTTTTCAATATGCATTTTCGTTCTGTCATCCAGTTTTCTCAGCAGTACGTGCCACCCTGCACCCACTGCATGTCATCAGCCACCTGGCAATTGCCCAACACGAGATGCATTAATAACTAACACCAACTCATGCATCCTCCCACTCTCCCTGCGAGCCAGTGAGCAAACACTATCTCAGCTTTCCAGAGCACCACTGGAGCAGAAAGGTAGGAGTGGCACCCTAAGGCAGAGAAATGCCTCGGCAGGCTACCAGGAAAACTTTTTTCATACACACAAAACTATCAGCAAGCAGCCTTCGTGCTCACTGCGTGGCCCGGAGAGCTCAGCAAAGCAGCTCCTTCTGCGTGGGAAATCAGTGAGTGTGTGCAGGGAAGAAGGATGAGAAGGGTTAAGAAGAAAACAAAAAGGAGTTGGCTGGCACTAATTCACTCTTATCTTCAAAGATAAAACCCAGAGAACAATTAAAGGCCTCTGCTCACACATGACCAACTATGGGTAAGAGGCTTTTTACACAAAGGAGTATTTAAGATTTACCACTGCAGCGAACTCAGATCCCTCACAAGGGACCCCAAAGCAGGGATTTCTACTTGCTCAGCAATGCACACACCTAACCAGGGGGCAGGTCCCACTGCCCTGGGCCTGACCAGCAAGTAGAGCCATCCCTTGTGATCAGCCTCATGTTCAGACTTGCATCCCACTCACACCGAGGGCCAAGGAAAGGAGTTTGCGATGTCTGGAACCTCTGCACTGCAGGGTGTCAGCAAGCAGCCCTTAACCCATCCAATAGATCTGGGTGTTCAGTTTGCCAGAGCCCTGGTGCAGAAAGAAAACACTGACACGCTACAGGGTCCCATCTCCCATTAAGATGTATAATTTAATCCTTTTTTGTTTGTTTTACTCTCTGGGTTTTCTGGTAGAAGCTGCAGGCCAGACAGGGGATATCTGAGTGACTATGCAAGGGCACACAGCAGTGTGGGTGGGTTATCTCAGGCTGTAACCTCCACAAGTCCTGTCACAGATAGATGGGCCATTAGGTGTTCAGTCAAACCCTCTGTCTGTCTTCCTTATCTTTTTTCAAATTTAGCGTTTGTTTCCTTTATATTGTCTCTCTTGAATGACACCCGTTGCTGTGAGAAGCCACGTCCTGGCTCCCAGGGAGGTCCCAGCTCGGATGCTGAGCCAGGAGGAGGGCTGAGCAGTGAGCTGCGGGGAGATGGAGGAGGCACAAGGGATCCTAGCCAGATCCCGCATGAAAATAGGGTTGCGCCCCATCCAGACCGACAGGACAGTCGGCACCATGAGGAGAAGGAAGAGAGAGCCTGGACCAGGGGCAAAAAACACCCACCACAGTTCATGTTTACTTGCAGCTTTTCTTAGATGTGAGCAGGCCCCCGGACAAAGTCTGCTTTGACACTAGAAATAGCTGCAAACAAAACCACACCTGACAACCGACCTCACTGCCACATCAGCAAGCCACTTGGCAGCAGTGACAGCCTGCTCACAAGAGTGGGCAGGGGAAGGCGCCATCACCAGAGAACAATGGAGAGCGAGCACCCCTAGTTTGGATGAAGAGGAGACAGATAGCAACTGGAAGGGAGCGCCCACCGGATAAGCTGCTTTGGGCAATCCTTCCTAAATGGTTTCCCAAGACCAGGCTGGCTTAATGTAACCCATAAACAGAAAACCAACCTGGTTAAAACTAAAATGACATGCAGATAGCCTGACCACCGTGGGAAAAGCTGAGGTGACAGCTCTGGATGCTCTTGGTGGCAGGGCATCGGCAGTTTCAGGCATGCCTTGCTGCAGAGTTGTCCAGCTCCAGCCTCTCCTCTCCCATCTCTCCCCTCCTGCACATTTCATTCTATTTCACTCAGCAAAAGCCTTGTCATTTCAATTAGATCACACACCAGCCAAACAAAGTTTCAGACATTTCCCCAGCTGGAGCAAAACCCCGTCCCCAGCCCGTGAGCCACACGCACAGGTGATGGAGACTGAGGACAACAGAGATGACTGAGAGCATCCCTCTGAGGCCATGCCAACTGTCTGGGGGAAAGGGCTATGAAGATTGTGGTGTATAGTACCATGGTGGCAGAGCCACCTCTTCAGCTCAGTCAGCATGGTCACTTTTGGCTTTGTTTCATGGCCAAAGCACAAGTTTTCAGTGTTAAAATCCATTTGACTTTCCTATCCGGACAGAAGTGATGAAAACAGAATACAGATAATTTTGTCTGGTTAATGGTCAATGTGCAATGAGAGGCCAAATGCTTGGTCAAAGCCAAAAGTTGGCCTAGAAACATAGCTGATCCAAGCTCTCTTTAATCTGCCTCTCATATGGAAAACTTAAAGGACGCACGCTCACAGAGCTTGGCATCCATTCATGCAGTGATCTTACAAAGTAAGTATCCATGAACGGCTCAAATAAAAGGGCTAACTGTACTGCCCTTACATGACTACAAAGCACCCCAATGATGGATGAGGTGAAGACCACAAAGGTAAGTATCAATGGTAACATTCTCCCAGGAAGGCACGTGCTGCTGTATCCATCCTTTCGTGCCAACATCCAAACCCATCTGAGTCTGGACACCCTCCACCACACCCAATTTCACTCTGGCATAATCCCCAACTCAATGAACTTGATCCCAACTCCAGCAGTTAAAAGACAAACAAAAAGACTAGCAAAGACACAAACAAGCAAAAAAAAAGGAAGAAGGCTCTGATATCACCACAAAGCAAACCACATCGTTTGTGTCTTTTGCAACTGCCAGTTTGCTTTCCTTCCACAGCAACAAAGATGGAAAAACCTGTCTGACATCTTCAAAACACTTTACAAAAACTCATTAATCAGTACTACAGGCTGTCTTAAATCTCACTTCCCCCAAACCCTCCCTTTGAGAAGGACTTACATTGCCTTGGTCTCCTTATCTGTAAAATGGAGACAAAGAACTTAATTGATTTACTCAAGGCCAAACTATGACTCAGATCCAAGATCAGAAATCAGGAATTTCTGGCTCTTGCTCCCTTTTCTTAAAGCCTGTAAAAAAGCTTGCTATGTCTGCATCCTCTTCAGGTACTTAAAAATAGCTTCAGGCTCCCAATACAACAGTTTCCCACCTCTAGATGCAGAGATCTCCCTACAGCCACTGCAAAATTGGAAGTTTAACTATTTTGAATAGTTTTGAAGCATCAGTGACAGCCGCAGCTAATCAGCATTCCCAAAAGCAGGGGGCTTAAGTGTGGTTCATTATTTAAAGCAAAAATGGGAAGAGAACACTGCAGCCAGGCTCTGCGCAAACACAAGGATTGTCCCTTCAGGGTACACCTATGACTTACCCAATGCAGGGATTGTTTTGGTATCTTGGCGCCGTGTAGGAGAAAGGAGAAATGTTTTTGTCCACAAAAGAGCCAAACCCCAGCCGGAAATTGCTAGTGAGCTTTCGCATCTCTTCAGCCAGCTTGGTCCCCAGATTGCGAATATTATCTAGGTCGTCGTTCATGGACAGGGAGAGATCCATCAGGTAGTAGAGGTCCACAGGATAGTCCTCCACTTGCCGAACCTGAACTCGGAAGGAGGTCTGGTCACCTGTACATACACAAGGGTAGAGCGGTGAAAAGGAAACTCCTAGCACACATTAAATCCAGACCACATGCTTTTTTTTTTTTTTTTTTTCCCTGCAGAATAGACAGATCACTTGCAAAAGAAGAGGGTGAGGGGAATAATCTTTTCCACATCCATCCCCTAGGAGACTAATAGGAAAGCAGGTAATGACTTTGGGTCCTCTTAAGCTATATAGTGTACTGGCTGGCAAGAAAAAGACACATCTATAAAGTGCATGTCTCTATTTTACTTTGGAGATACGGGAAAGGGTCTTTCCATCTCAGCTCAGAGAACATCTAAAGGGGGACACATGAAAAATGCTGCTGCCCTGGACTGTGTACAGTCGAGGGGTGTTCTCCTAGAAAACTGGAAAGAAAAGCAAGCAGAGTGAACCTCAAATGGATGTCTCATGGACTACTGAAAGAAGGACCATGCACACGCTTACTTGGGTACGTCCTCAAAGCAAACCAGGAGCAGTCCAAGAAGTCCTGCACAAAAGAGAGAAGGAGGTGGAGCAGGAGAAGGAAGAGGGTCAGGAGAAAACAGCCAGCATGAGACGAATGCAAGATGTCCTCTAAGCTGTGCAGGGAAGTCAAGTCAAAGCAGACACAGAAGAAACGCCTTTGAAAAGGACCTCTCCCCTGAAAATCAGCTGTGCCACCACGATTCTGGAGAAAGCAGGGTAAAAGGGAAGTAAACTGGAAAAAGAAGGTTGTTAGGGTCACCTGGGGAAGCACCGAGGCAGAGATGAAGCTTCCTGAAGTGATGAACACAAGGGAAGGAGCTGACAGGGCTGAGTCACAGGCTGTGCAAACATGAAGAAAAGCAGAGGAAAGCCTTTCCCCTGACCTTCCCCTTTGCCAAACCGCTTTCACCAGAGATGCCCTCCAGAAGTGGTGCCAGGAAGGGAAGCCACTACCAGCACCACCCACGCCTCAAAAAAGGTGAAGTGGCTTCAAAATGAACTCAACTTCACAGCAGATGGACCTCGGTGGAGCCAGAGTGATGGCAAATCATTGCCTTATGCTTTGCTGAGAGAGGGGTCTAAATGGAAACCCCAGACTCCAGCACAGTCAGACCCCAGGCTGGTTTGGGGACCCTACATCCCCAGCTGGCACCTCAGCCCCTTTTCCAGCTCAGTGGGGTCTCAGACCCAGGGACTCAGATCCTCTCAAGACCAACCTCCCCCTCCTGCCCACCTCTCCCAGCTCTTCATGGCTGAGGCTGAACTTTGGGCACTGGCAGGTTCTGCAAAACACATGTGGCTTCCCCTCTTCTTCTCCAAAAATGAAACACACATTTTTTTAGTATTGTGAAAACATTTCCCTAACCGTTTTATTGTTCTCCTCATTGTACGCAGCAGCACAGCTGCTCCCACTTATTTCCAGCCCAACAACATGCAGCAGCAGCATCCCAAAACTGTCGTGTTGGCAAGACACGGCATGAGGGGCTTTGCAGCCCGGCAGGCAGAAGCCCTGCATGGCAGCTGGGGTCACACTGCACCCAGCCGCACGCTGGGCCAAACACCCTCCCTGGCTCCAGGATCTGCTTTGTAGGGATTCCTGCAGCCATCCCCGTGTGCGGGGAGTGAGCGGACACCCTCTCCCAGCCCTCTGCAGCAGCACCCACCTTCTCAGCAAAGAAGCCGGTGTCCCAGCACCCAGGAGGATGTGCACAAAGGTCAGAGCCTGCCTCCTTTGCAAACAAAGCTCTGAAGGGTTTAGATCCACGTCTGCTCTTTTCTCCACCAGTTCCCTGTGTATCTCAGCCAGCTCAGTGCTGGGGTACCAGAGGAGTCAGCTACAGCTTTCAAACCAAGACCTTCCCTCTAAGGATTTCCCTGCACATTTAAGATCAAGGCTTCCTTCCAAGCCAGAACCTCTTTTCTTACCCCCCTGCAGTCTGCTACAACCCCACCTGGCAAAGACAGAGCTGCGAGAGGCACCATGCACAAACATGCACACGTAGGTATTGCCCAGATATCAGCTGTAGGAAGCAGGAAACTCTTGCCATAAATATTCCTCCTTATTCTCCCCAGCTTTCTTTTCCAGCAGGAGCAGGACTTTCTCAGCACAGTGCCGAGCTGTAGTATGCATCAGGATGCAAATCAGCACTGGCCCTACAGTAAGCAAAGCTATTGAGACAGCTCAACCAAATCAGGTGGGCCTGATGCTGTTCCTGGCACGCATTTTGTGGGGGAACAAAGAAAAATATCACTTATATAGTGCAAAACCTGTTAGCACTGATTGCAGGGGAATAAATCATGATTGCAAGCCTGACTTTAATTCAGTGCTGCAAGAATGTCTTTAACTCCAGGAAAATTCATCCCCGTGCCTATTTTTTTTTCATTGCTACATATTTTTCCCACTGGAATACCCAACCCTTTCAGAAAAAGAGGATGTGTCCTTCTGCATTTCCCAGCATTTCCATTTCCAAAACATTGCTCTTCCTGAGCAGATCCTAAAACGGGAATTCCTGAGCCAGAAAGGGTATTTGGGATGCTTTGATCAAACCTTCTTCTCTTAATAGTTACAAATTTATTAGCCCCTGAGAAGCACCAAAAATAACAGGATCCTGGGTCTGGTTCTTCTTTCACTCCTAACTGCACTAACTGATTATCTCAGAGAAAATATCACTAATGTATGTAGATGTAAGTGCAAAAGAATTTATTATTCTCTGTGCACAGTATTACTCTCACACTTTTAGTAATAATCCAGCCCGCTCCTTTCCCACGTACCATCACCACCATCCTCTCCTTAGGGCTTTTACTGAAAAGTTTTAAACTCAAAACTGAATTCAGAAATGTTTCTTGGATACTGTCACACAGAGGCAGTGTAGAAACTGGAAAAACTGCTTTTGGCCAATTTGAGAACACAAACTTGACAATCAGGCTTATCCAAGAAAAGCTTTTTTTTCTTTTGGTGAGGCTTACAGCTTGATAGGCAACACAACTTGCATCTATTAATTTCTTCAATTCCTTTTACACTATTCACATCTTTTATTTAACCAGGACACACTGCTTTATAGCTAGACCCGAGATTAAAACGCAATTATTACAAAAACTAAATGCTCAGTCTGAAAGCTATCCTGTAAGGACATCAGTTTAAGGCCTTTGGAAATTAGCTGTGGGCACAGAGATTTGGAGACGTGATTTCTGCCACAGGACGATTAGGTCAAACTGCCTGGGTGGGAACGGCAAACAATTGACAATTCGCTCCCTTCTGCTTCTGCTTAGTGGTCTACGAATAAAAGATCACCATTGCCACAAACCGCCGTGTGAATTCATCTTTGAAATAGTACACCCTTCATGCCCAAAATTAAATCAACATTGTCTCCTTTTTGTCTTGGGTTCACAGGCTGAAACCCGTTCTCAAGCTCAAGGATTAATGGATAATTTAAACTGGGGATGCTAACACAAGGATTTAGGAAGTCATCAGCCCTAAGATGGAGTGCTGTGCAACATCAAAAAGAGAGCAAAGATGGGAGATACTATTACAAGTATCTAGGTATGTCCCGCCTCCTGGAATGACTCTGATGCTCTGCAAGAGGAGCACAGGGAGGGGAGCTCACTGGCTCAGCACGGTAATTGTAATCGCTGCGGGGGCCCTCAGGGTGATTTTTGCAGCTCAGCCCAGATCTCCACGGCTTCTCTGCTGTTCAAGGAGAACTGGAGATAGCCACGAGTGTCACTCTCTGCAAGGGCTGGCAGGAACAGCACATCAGCCCTGTCCAGCCCACAGCATCCAACAGCAGGGACCCCAGGAAGCCACAGGGAGATGGACCCCCATGCCCTGCTGCAGACCGGAGCGGCAAGCATCCGTGCCTCCAGCTGGGAAAACTGCTGGGGATTGGGAAAGGGGAATTTGCTCAGCACCAGGTACTGCATGTGAAGAAGGGTCTACAGGAGGTGTGACAGGGAAGCTGAAGCAGCCCTTTCTGCCAGGAATTGCATCAAGAAACAGGAGTAGTAACAACTCCCTTCTTTCTTTATGGGACCAAACCTGTTTCATCAGCAACACTCAGGTGCAGAAGCCATGCACCTAGCCATACATCCAGCGGTGATTACTCTCAGGTATCTGCTTTTAAGGCTTTGAAGCAAAATTTCTTTACATTTGAGGGTCTGTAGTCATAGTGCTGAGGAAGAGTTAATTAAGAGACATGATGACTATTCAACCCATAGAATTAAAACAAAAAAACCCTGCAGCAACTGGTAGGCTCTGGGAGAGCACTGGTAGCATGAGTACCAGCTCAAACTCCTGTTTTTCTTGGGCAAAACATAATATTTCATTTTTCTGTATGCTTATGAGAGCTGTCACAAAACTGTAAGCCTTAGAAACCCACACCAATTGCTTAGAATGAATCAAGCTTTTATATTTGCTTCTTAACTTTGCAATAAAGAGCTTTTTTTTTTTGTGCCTTCAGAAATATTGGCCGCCAAATTTTTGCAAGAATTCTGAACCCACATTAAAGCCTCCCCCCACCATGCAAAAACTTTTGATAACAAGCATGCTCGCATGGCTCAGTCCAGCCGTTCCCTTCTAATTTTTAATTAAAAGGAAGAGATTGAAGAAAAGTGATGGCTCAGGGGAATGAAACAGGGATCTGGCTACAGTCCAAGGCCTGAGTCATAAGTTCAAATCTCCATCTTCTGCCTTGATCCCATGGCTCTTTTGCATACCGACAGAAAACAGATAGGCGTTTTTGTTTCGAATTTATAGAAGGAGCTGTCTCAGTTTAGAGTCAAGCACTGTCAGCTTGGTGGAGGATCCAAAGTTATTTTAACTCCTTCCATCCAGTGATTACACTTTTAGGCTGAGCAGGTTCCTTTTAAACACATGCAAGGGTTAAGACTAGTATTGATAACAGTTGTGGGTGGGCTCCAATCGACTTTGCGTAACAGCAGCGTCCTCTCATGGAGGACACACACCTCAGTCCCAAACCTCTTCATGACACACCACTGAAGTTCACGGGCTGTGGAAGGGGTCAGCAGCCACCTGCTTCAGTGGGCTCCAAGGTCATGAGCTATAACATGCTCTCGGCATGTCCCGGCCACTCTTTCTCACCCACACACCCCCCCAGCATACGAGTCACAGCCATTGAGGACTCACCAGGACGAAGATTCAAGGCGACCTTCTGAGGCATGATCTGCGTGACATCCAGGTGGCTCTGGCCGGAGCCCTTGCTGCTCAGAGGGACGTTCTTCACCACGCTGATGCTGCTGCTGGGGTTTTCGATGGCTCCGGCACAACCATTTGCAATCAGGTTCTGCAGGAAGTCGCACCGTGACGTGATGGACTTTGTGCTGCCGAACTCCTGGGGGGTGAAGAACAGACAAAAGGGAAGGGGAGGGAGAAACGTCAATCCCACAGCAGGGGCTTTGTTTTGACATGTGTGATCTGCAGCAAATAGGAGACGACAAGGAGGAGTTGGTGTCATTCGCGGTGGCTATACTAAAAAGCACTGAGCCTTGAGCCTTTCAAAGGGATCTACCGAAAAAAAGAAATTCTGCAAGGATTTGAAAATTGAATTTGCTCACAGACCACTTCAGCAGAAAGCTAAGCCTGGGTTTTCACCCTAGCCACAGCAGCAGCATTTGCTTCCAGCCCTGCTTTGGGCAAGGAAAATGTTTGGTTTGCTGCCTGGACAACCAATTGCCATCTCTTTTGGGGAAAAGGTGAGAAGCCGTTATTTTTTTGCATGTGCATCACCTCAAAGCTTTGAAAAAGAGAGAAAAGAGGACAAGGAGGTGGCACCGGGAGACGCAAGACAAACCCAGAGAGCCGTGTCAAGGCGTGAAGCTGGAGACTGGGCTGGGTGGCTCCAGAGACCTGTGTCCTCTTCCCCGGGTGAGATACAGCACACCCCCACACAAGCACCACGTGTCCCCGCTCCCTCACACCTCTGCACTGCAGGCATTGGCATGACACCATCACATGGAAAAAGGAAGCAGTCCCTGAGGAGGAGCACAGCCGGTGTGGTTTGATGTGGGTAGGCTGTCCTGGGCAACTTTGCCGGAGAATAAGGCAGGTGGGAGAGCCTTCATGGGAGGTGGTCAAAAGGCAGCCCGCGCCCGCCACAGGCAGCGAGGTGCAGGCAGCAGCTCACTCCTGGAGGATGGGCTGCCATGGCAGGGAGTCTCCCAGCGCCCATCCTCCAGAGCTCCAACCCTCGCTGCGAGCCCCACGCGCGGTGCACAATGCAGCCTTGTGCGGGGCGGTGCTCAGGAACAGCCAGCCGCACAATGCAGCCTTTTGCAAAAAGCCCATCTGTCAGAATGCCTTTTTTTTTTTTTTCAATTTTTTTTTTCCAAAAGCACCAAAGGGAGCAAGTCACATGCCCAAAACTTATTAGATTTTCAACAGTCAGTTCCTACTTATTTCTGCACTATAACAATAGAGACAAGCGTCTTCTGCTCCAGGGCTGATGGACTAAAATGACATGAAATAATGCAGAGAACATGCTCGCAGCCACGCCAGTCCCTCCTTCAGCTGTGCAGCCAAAAACCAGTGTGGGGCTGAATAAACCTCACTTTTTGCTGAAGCTTTGGCATGGCAGAGGATGGGGAGACATCAAGGAGGAAGAAGTCATCTGACAGATCTCACTTTCACACCCCACAGGGTGCTCTGGGGGTCCCCCAAGGACAGCCTCAGATGCGGGGCCCTGGCACACAGACAGAGGCTCTCTGCTGCATTTTCTCACTATGAGGTCCTAATGCTATTTGAAAAATGCAAGATTTGCATTCCAGCATCCAGCAGTGGGGTCTGGCCAAGCAGACAGCACGTTGGATGGATACGAACACGAATTTCTTGGAACACATTGTGTAAACAGACAAACTTCCAGAAAGGAGAACTGGGACTATTTAAATCATCTCCAGAATGAAAATATGAAAATCAGAATCCCTCACAAAACCAAAAACAACACCCAGCCTTTCAGAGCAGCTCATTTAGGGCAGCCTTGGAGAAAAGTTTATCTTGGATGTAGCTTGACCTAAGTCAGCGAAAAGCCAGCGAGGTCCAGGTGCTCTCCTGGGCCAGTCCACCCAGCAGCAGGGCACCTGTGGGATGATGCCCTCCTGCTCTTCCAGTACCTGGACCATGGCTCCAGATGAGAAACTCTGCTAGTTCATTTCTGCTGCCACCTATTAGAAAGGACACTTTGGATATACAAAAAGCAACACAAACAGCATGAGGAGTGCAGCTGGGAACCCTTAGTTATTCCCCAGGAATTACGACTGGAGGGAAGTATCCAAAATAAAACAATATTTAGGGCTGCTTGTGCAACTGCAGCCTTTATCGGGCGTTTCTTGTCCTCCCTGTGGTCTGCTCCAAAGCCTCTTGATGAGAACGGAAAGACTCGACTTCAAAGGCTTTTGAATTAGGGCTTAATTTTCTGGCTGGAGTAGCAGAACAAGAGCCAGGAGTGGGGGGGCAACCCGGGGAGAGGCAGATGGCAACTTCCTCCCCCAGCTGCTACTCTTTAGCAGTCGAGCTCATAACACCACGAGAGACAGCTCTGGGTATGGTACTGTTTATACTGATGTTCATCATCCCAGCAAGGGGTGTGCACGAGAGCAGCATCTGCATGCTGAGGATGAGACAGTGCCAGCACGCGAGGCGAGGAGCAGACCCGTGTGGGACCTGCCAGGAGCTTTTTTGGGGCAGGGCACCCATGCATGTGCAAGCCTGTCCGTTTGCACGGCAGCGAGAAAGGGTTACTGCTGCAATGTGTTCTTCTGCAGCCTCCCTGACAAAAGTTCTCCAAAGGAAGTCCAGGAGGTCAGGGAACACCCGAACACAACTCCTCCTGATGGGAGGCTGCACAAAGCTCTCAGGTCAGCAGCGCCTCGGCGCTCCTCCAGTCCCCAGGTCCCCCTCGCTCGACCCAGCTATTTTCTCTTAAACTTTCTTCTAAAAGAGGCCTAGAGGACTTTCCAAAGGGCAGCAATTGCTAAGATGCAGCTCCAATCAAATCCAGGCCTTTTCTTGTTCGGTGAAATGCCACGTTACCCAGGGTGGAAGAAAATACCCTCTCCTCAGTGGTGCAAACACCCCAGGGGATGGAGCTGCAGCTCAGCACGAAGCGGTGCAGGACCGACCCCTACTTCTGTTCTGGTTTCTAACCCAGGCAGGGTGACACTGAGTAGGGGAGTCATGGTGGCCCCAGCAATCGCTGCAGCACCCTGCAAACAAACACACCTCACATGCACCTGGAGGTCAAAACCCAAAGCCAAAGCTGTGGCTACCGGTTACTGTCCAACTCAAGCACAAAGTTTTCTGCGACTGATAAAATCAAGGTTCCCAGAGGTTACATGAGAGTAAAAATGATGAGCAGATTTGAGGAGTACAGGGTATCGCAAAGGTTCAAATAATTCACAAGCAACCATGCCACAAGTCGGCCCCACACCAGCTCAGACGTGGCATGCTGGTTCAAACCCCAATTCCTCCTGAGCAGAGGACACCTCGCAGTTAGCTAAGCAATTCAGTGCGTCCAAATACTTGCCGACCATCTGCCTGCATGTCTGCTTCAGTGAGAAATGCAGCAGGTACCCCACAGCAAGCAGAAACCACCCCAAGCATCGCTTTGTGCCACAGAGAGGCATCGGTTTGGGAAGATCCCACCTGGTCCTTGTCAGTAATGCTGGCTGCTGCTCGCAGCCCCGCGGGCACTTTGCGGTCCGGCCTCTGTGCTAACAAGCTCACAAAAGCAACTGCACACAAGCAGACAGAGTGAATGGAGACAACAGTGTGACAATTACATGCTCATCAGTTTGACAGTTTTAAGACAAATCGCTTGGTTCATGCTATAAAAATGGAGAATAGCACTGACTATACCTAACTCCTGACTGCACATGTCCCTACCATGTTTTGCTTTAATCAGTCCAGTTCTGCATTAATTCAGTCTGAAATATGCCTGCTTTCTTCATTGAAAAAAAAAATTGACATGTTCCCTCTTGTAACACCCTTGATTTTCCTTCCTCATTCTCTAGGCACGCATTATGGAAATGGGAGAAGACGGGGTACAAGCAACCTGCTGGAAAACAGAGGGTGCCATTGGGGAAATTTCAGTTCAATTCATCAAAAAGGTTTAACTACCGTAATTAATGTGCATCTCTACTTTGCATGTACACACATAGGTAACGCACGGATGAACACAGAGTGTACACACACCTGACAAACAAGAGGAGCCTCTGCACACTGGTACGCTGCTCCCCAAAGCAGCAAACAGAAGACAACAGCAACGCAATGATGTAATTTTTACCCCCATTCAGGGATGGTACTCCTGAATGCTCTTTTGGAGATCACCCCCCCTGCAATCACTCCAGGTAGGTTTATCATGAATACAAATCTATCACATCCCACCCGGCAGCTCGGAAGATAGCGTTGAAGCCACTTCCAGAGCTCCCTGCTCTCCCCAGCAAGCCCAACAAGCACTGCTGAGCCTGGCCAACCTGACGCCGCTGCAAAAAAAATCGAGTACCCTCCTCGCCCGCAAAAACCAGGCTGCCACAGAGATCACAGCAAGCCCACGGGCCAGCATGCAGTTTCCAGCCAGAGCCTTTCACCAGCAGCGTGTCAGCAATTTTTAGTCATTTCCAGCTTTTTCTGGAGCTTGCAGGAGAAGCTGAGGAATTCCCTCAGATTCCAGCACAGGTGGAAAGGCTGCGGCAGTCTCCATCACCCAAGAGTCACATATTTACCCCCAGACAGCCCTGTTTCAAGGCATGCTCAGGCAATGGTTAAGGCCACACATTCATACCTCCTCTTTTATGTGCTATTTAAACAGATCACCTCATTTAAGTCCTGTCTTTCAAGGTACTCTTCCATGAGCCAACAGAATCAATGTCTGCTTCCAAGTTTCCCACAGCCCAAAGACTTGTGGTTAGCTCAGCAGCCCCTGGGGCTCTGGGGCTGCTGGATACCAGAAGTTGTTATCATCAACTCATTCATCATCACACTCTTGGATGGGAGCAGTGTGCCATCACAAGTGAACAGAGGCCAGTTCAAGCCAAGGGGATGTGATGCACCCTGTACTAACAGGTTAGGAGGCGGTAGTCATAAATTTATAGCATCTTGACTACTCTGCTGTAAGCATCTATCTGTATGCATGCTCTCACTCTCACAATTCAAGGTAATGTAAATACTGGGAACCTTATCCCACTTGGAAAACCATCAGGATAGGGTTCTTTGTATCCGCAGAACTGCTTTTGAGTAACTAACCCCCAGTTGCAGTCCACGAGCGCTTTCTGCTCATGGACTTTCAACACTTTCTGCTCCTCTGCAGTCACACAGAGCCTGGATCCGGGAGTGCAAAGGGTGATGGAGGAGGATGCAACACTGCAGGAGGTCGTATGAAGTGTGACTGTCCCTGGGAAACGGGATGGCTTTCCTGCTCGAACTGCTCCTCTCCCACAGCTGAGGGGGCCCTCACAGCATCGGCACTGCCGGGCACCCAGGGGACAAAGAACAAACTGGTATGATGGCACCTCCAAGTGATGTTATTCCCCAAAGGGAGGAAAATGATATGTGAGAAGGTATATATTATTATCTCTTACTGTGTATACATAAGTATATCTTGTGTATATATATTATATATACCATAGAATCTCTACGCTTCCTGTATATATAATACATATATACATATTATAATACATATAGTTATATATAGCATATTATATATGCTTATAGACTGCTACTACATATACTTCCTGACAAAATTATTAATTGTTACCTACAAAGATGACAACAGCTGGCCCAATTTGCTCCCAAACCTGTTAAGTGAATCTAAAGGGAGCAGAAAATACACACTAATCAGCTGATCGTGTTTCTACCACAATATAACTACCATCTGTGGAAACCGCTTCAATACCTTAGCCCTGACACTCAAACAGCAGCAGAGCTATAGAATTTGACTGGCATATATGCTCCCAGGCAACATACAGAGTGAATGACAGCTATTGGAAATGGCTAAGGAAAACAGATTAAAAGCCATTTGATAAGCGTACCTAACTAGGCTGTGGCAGGAGGAAGGGAAATAAGGTGGTGAAGTGACTATGCAAAGAAAGCGGATATTAAGAGTTTATAATACTACTTTAAAACTTTTGAAGTCAAAAAACCTCTAGATACCTTTCTCAATCCCATTACCTCACCTGATGATCTCATTTAAAGAGAAATAGTCTCAAACAGTAAAATAAAAAAAAAAAAAAAAAAAAGAATCAGAATAAGAACTCGCTAAGTTTTAGCACGCAGCATGTAATAGGGACAGCAGCTTTGAAACACGTACCTCTTGGCACGAAACACCTTGCAATGTAGTTTCAAATAGCTGCTGCAGGCTAAAGGTCAGGAAGTATTATAGTACTTCCCTGTAAACAGCCGTCTTCCTTCTTGGCTCCTCCATTCCATTTAGGAATTATTTTTTTTTTTGGTAACTGTCCTGTTTGCAAGATAAGAGTCAGACTGCCAGTCCCATGGGCTGCCATACAGTTAGTGGTCACAGTGACCACCAGATAAACATTTCCACTGGCAGCATTTTGCAAAAAGTTGTCTTCTGATGCCAAGAAGAAAAAAAAAAAAGCAAACAATCAAAAGCAAGCTATTGGGTACCCATAGCTTAATAGCCAGCATTCCTGGATCCAGTCTCACCACCGCAGATTAGCTGGCTGGAAAAGGAGCTCTTACAGCTGTTTACAAGATGTCTCAAAAGCAGGATCTATTGCTTTACCCTTTCCCTTCCGCACACCATTCGCCTTGCTGGAAAAAAAACCAGGAAAGCTATTACGCTGTCGGGTAGCATGGTGTTAGGAGGTTTTCCTTGGAGAGCTGCAGCTGTGCTTACAAGAAAGTGAAAATCTGGTAAAATAGACCTGGAGAGCCAAAGGCTGGGGTACCTCCTGAGACCCAGCCAAACCATGGGGCTTGGGAGCCCCCATGCCCATCTCCATCCCCACCCTCTGCCCCGAGGGGCTGCAGCCGCCCTAGGCAGGGCTGGCAGGAGGAGGGAGGGGAGCAGCAGAGGGGCACACAGGCAGCGCCTGCATCCTCAGCTCAGCATCAACAGCTATAGCTGGAAGTGAAGCATGTGTTCAACCCCACAGCTTGCCTCCTCCAAAACGGGACTGGGATGGCCACACTAGAGGACAAGGGAACAGGAGAGCATCACTCCTGGCCATGCCCGTCAAGAGGTTCAAGATCATCCACTGCTCTGGGGTTTCTCACAGCCCAAAGCTAGTTTCTGGCACAGCAGCTGTGCCTCCAAGTAGGCAGGGTCTTTCCCGGCATCTGTAAGCACCTGCATTTCTCTCTTAAACTACTTAGGACAGATGCAGGCACCAAGCAAACAACAGATATCTATGCATTGGACGTTACCAGGTCTTTCACACACTTTGTTCTCTAGAAATCATAAGTTTATGTGATAAGATGTATATTTGATAAGACAGAGATACATATCTCTCTAAACTCATGAGCAGTCCTCAGGGAGCAGGGAAAGATACTTGCAATTTCTCATAAACCAAGGAGGCCCAATGAAATGATGGCTGAGCAGCTTCAGCACCAACATAAGGATGCATTTTCACCCCAAAGCGCACAGTTAAGCTGTGTAACTCATCACCACAGTATGGCACAGACACCAGAAGCATGGGTCATCCCCCAAAATGACACAATAGGTTCAGAAAGGAGAATTATCTTTGTTACAGACAAAGAGCCCATGCCATGCCAGGCCACACAACAAAGAACACGTAGGGGTACACCAGCCAAGGGCCTGGGGCTTTTTAGGGAGAATGCTTTCGAGCAAGACTCCCTGCAACACAGAGCCTATGCAGTGACCCAGCAGCCACAGAAAACAAGAAGGTAATTGAAGGGACAGAAGGACTGAAGGAACAGTGCTGCTCTATTGAGGATGCAAAGAGGCCAGCAGGGTTGGAGACTTATTTCCTATGGTGTCAAAGAGCTGAGGAGTTGCGTAGACCCAAAAGATGCTCGGCATGGAGCACTCGCTGCCCTCACCCACCCCTTCTGGCACAGGAGGGTGTCAGAACAGGTGAGGTGGGGGAACAGCTCCCTTCCTGCGTTACAAAAAGCATGCAAGACAAACGAGGTCTGCCCGCCTACCTCCTTGGAGCACCAGGCACACTTGGGATGGATGAGGAGACACTCTTCACAGGACGTGGCGCTTCCACTGGTGCACAGATTGAGACCTTCAGAAAGAGAGAAGGACAGAGTGGGGTGGGCTGAATGGTTACTTCACTCCAAAACAGTGTTCAGGGGTTTTCTAAGATATTCTTAACACTAACCACACTGTAAGTTCAAACAAGAGCAAAGAATCTCCCAGGAGCTCAAAAGGCAAGCAAAGGCATAAATCTCTCTTCACCTGTAAGGAGGTCTTGTTTTCTTTTCCTTCCCAAGAAAAATTAAAAGGACAGAAACTCATGCTGAGGGGCTGAGAACCTCTAAAATATGACTCTGGTGATTTTTCTTCCCTCTTTTTCAGTGGTTTCTAGTTAATCAAAGAGTTCAGCTATTCAAAAATACTTCCATCACTGCAGACAGAAGGTAGTAAATGTTTGACCAGCCTGAAATACAGAATTGGCTGTCCAAAACCCACCAAGATGCAAACTTTTCATACTAGATACATCTTCTCAATTTTTCCAGCTGAATATATGCCCCCTCCCCCCCCAAAAAAAAAAAAAAAAATCACAGAATGTTAGGGGTTGGAAGTGACCTCAAAAGATCACCTAGTCCAAGCCCCCTGCCAGAGCAGGACCACCTAGAGTAGATCACACAGGAATGCATCCAGGCGGGTTTTGAACGTCTCCAGAGGAGACTCCACAACCTCTCTGGGCAGCCTGTTCCAGTGCTCTGCCACCCTCACAGTGAAAAAGTTTTTCCTTATGTTAATGTGAAACCTCCTATGCTCCAGCTTGCACTTGTTGCCCCTTGTCCTATCATTGGCCATCACCAAGAAGAGCCCAGCTCCATCCTCCTGACACTCGACCTTTATGTATTTATAAACACTAATGAGGTTGCCCCTCAGTCTCCTCCAAGCTAAAGAGACCCAAGCAGCTTTGGAAGATACTCATCTCCCCCTTCCACACACGTGATTTCCATAGTGGTCCCATGTTACAGTAAATTAATTCATTAAGAGAGTCATTTCCACGGGATATCCAGGTTAAGCCTGGCAGCATATTTGCACTGGGGTATGTCCAAGGCTGGCCAGGGTGGCAGACACCACACCATGGCCAAGGGCTCTCCCTGCCCGTGATGCCGGCAGGGACTCTGCACCCACCGAGGCAGCAGCAAGCAGGGCAGTGGGTGATGCTCTTTGCTCCCGAGTTGCTGGTGTCCAGCAGCACAAGGGGTAGCAAGCGAGTTTCGCTCTCAAAATCCACAATTTGGGATTTGGGCTTTAAAAATCAAGCGGAACCACACAAGTTAAACTGAAGCAAACATCAATGGTATCGGCTTTGAATGCAGCAGCTTGTTTAAGCACGCCTGTGGCTATGAATGTGCCCTTCGGTACCACCAATGCCCCAGCTCCCCCCCGGGTGCGACTATTAACTTCTACTGTCAATAACTGATTAAACAAACCTTCAACCGAGGATTCAGCACAGAGGCTGCACACTCCAAACGAAATGCCTGAGGCTCAAACTCCGAGTCTGCTATTTTTTCCAACCCAAATGTCAATAAAAGCATTGTCAGGCCTCTATTTTCAGCCAGTTGCATCTGCAGATACCATTGCACCACACTGGAGACCGCGCAGACTTGCCGATGGCTGCTGAAGAGCCACACTGAGTTTTCTCCCGTCCCAAGAACTTTCTGCCCGAAGAGTTTTGGAAAAGGGATTTTTGCTGTATCCCATGTAAATATTGCACCAAAAAATGAGAAGCAGTGGCTGCCTGGGTCGCTCCCATATGGGCCAGGCTGTGAATGCAGGAAGCAGTGAATCAAGCTGGACGGCTGGAGGAAAACTTAGCATGCCCTAGGCTAAAAGCAAAAGGAGGATAAGTAGGTCCTGTCAGGAATTCTCAGTCATCGCCGAGGCATGACCGTGTCAGAGCCCTGCACTGACGGGTCTCTGCTGCCCGCAAGGTGGTTAACTCTAACCCGGGAGCGCAAAGCCCTGCACTTTCTCTATGACTCTCATTCAGACGGGCTGCTTGGGCTCATTCATACCAAACAAGAGCCTTCTTAGGGCTTTTTTTTTTTTTTTTGCTGGTTGTTACCACATACCCAGGCGTTTCATTCCTTGTTCACATTCAGAAGTTACATTCCAGCTCCCAGACATTGAAAGAGCTCAAAAACATAAATAAGCAATATGAAGTAAAATGTAACTTGTTCAACTGAGTTATAATCAGCACAGAGATTAACATTTTCATTTACAAACCCTACAATACAGCCCAAAGCGTCTCCTCGAGAGCTGCTGCTCTGGCAGCAGCGCATGGGGTAACAGAGCAAAAATAATGGGCTTTATAAAGCAAACACTTGCGTTTGTACCCTGGCTACCCAGCCCTGGCTCTCCCACAGCTTCACTTGCCCATCCGCAGGAAAATAGGATAATATTTACATCCATTCCTGACTGCTGGATTTTTGAGAGTTTACTTAGTAATAGTAATGTCTAAATGAAAAACAAGGTCTCCTTTCACTGGGTGCCATGACCAAAGCAGCCCACGCTCCTGTGGCCGGCCATGGGGTGACATTCCTCCTGGTGGCAGCTTTTGAAGTTTCCAAGTGTGCTTTTCTTTCCACTTTGAAGCAACACCAAACCGTTTCCAGCATTATTGTGGAAACAGAGCTTTGTGATGCCCTCTGATTTTGACTGAAACCCGACCTTTTTGAGTTGGAGTAAAAACGCGCAGGATTTTCCAGATGCAAGTCTTTGCTGTGCTTGATTCAGCGCAGTCTTTCCTGAATCGGGCAAAGCTAGGACCTGAAGATGCTCATGCTAGCCCCAATCCTTCCAGCTGCTGGGGCCAGTCACCCAGTGAGACTGGAAGAAACTCAGTCTGTTCCTCGATTCTGATACACTTAACAAAACCACTCCTGAACTTCAACTAAACTTCTTATAATGGGAAAATTCCATCCAGGATTTAGCTGGGATTACTCCAGAGGAAAATAATCCACCCCCACTGGACTGCTGAGCTCCACACCCCACATACAGTCCTTCACACTGATACTGCTGAGTCCTAAGCCCTGCACCCTATTTCATTCTGCAGAGCAGTGTCCAGCAGACACAAAGAGCATCTCCAAACGATATCCTTCCCTTGGACTGAGCCGCTGGAGAGCCCAAAAAAGCAGAGGAAGACAGTGCATCCCACTAGACAGCTGAGTTTTTAATACATCAAACTACTGATGCATAGCAAGATATGAAACTCCCATGAAATGTACTCAACAAATCTACTCATAAAGACACTCCAGGCTATCAGACCTCATTTTAAACCTGTTCTGCAAGAAATCCTAGTTTGGGCAGCTCCTCAAACTGAGATGAATGTACTGGCCTGTTTGGGGAAAAAAAAATAAATAAAAATATGTACTTTATACAGCTAAGTGTGAAAAAAGATCACTTCATTTATGCTTGCAATAAGCATCCTAAGAGCCTCATCCCCAAGACGGTCTGCTGCACTATTGAATCACCAATTCTAAGGAACAGACTGACTAAATAAATAAATAAAGCAGCTAAGAAAACCTCTTCCGAGATTTGGCAGTTGCATGCCACAGCACTCTGCAAGATGAGCCTCTTGTTAAGATAACTCACTGAAACATTAAGCACTGATGGTAAGTACCAGAATGATGGACTCAGGCACTTTGTGGGCTCCCTTCACACAAAAAAAGTTTCCCCGAGTGTTCAAGAGAGGGGAGAAACCTCGTTTCCAGCACTACTTGGAGCAGAGTCACAAACTGCGCTGCGATCTCCGGGTCCGTGCAGGAGCCGTGAGAGCATCCCCGCTGGGGACGAGGGACAAGGACCGCTCCCTGGGCACAATGCGGACGTGAGGAAACGATGTAAGGCGAGACTGGGAGAACGACGGAAGGTGAGAGCGCGGAGATCGGTCCCTGGCAGAGAGAACGCTTGTGGCTTTATGCTGTTGTTCCTCATCCGATCAATTAACACACGCTGCTCAGGCAAACATCCCAGGGAAGTGCTCTTCCCTGAATAGAAGTGGTTATAGCTGGTTCCATTAAAGTGTATATATATAGCGAGAGGTGGATCTATGGCTGTTTTTAAGGCGAAGGTGTAACAGCCCGCCCCGCAGAGCCCAGCGATGCGGTCCGTCCCCAGCCGCGCAGCCGGAGCGCGGCTCCGCGCCGCCCCGCAGCCGGGGGCGCAGCGGGCCGGGGGGCACCCGGGTGCAGCCCCGCGGCGGGGCTCGGGGTCGGCCCGGGGCCGGAGGGGGAAGCGCAGAGAGCCCCGGCACCGGGGGGGGGGGGGGGGCGGGCAGCGGGGGGCGGGCAGCGAGCCGGCACCGGGGCTGGAGGGGGAATGGGCGCCCAGGCAAAACCCAGCGCAGGGCGGCGGTGGGGAGATGGGAGCGGGGCTGAGGCGGCCGGGAAGCGGCGGGGGGGGGGGGGGGAGGGGAGAGAGGGAAAAAATATAAACCGTAACAAAAGTGCCCCGAAGCGAGTTTGGGGGATAATCCGCCTTCTGCGGCGGCGTTTGCAGGGCCCGCAGCGGCGGGGGAGCGGAGCGGCCCTTACCTCTGCCGGGCTGCAGCGGGGCGGCCAGGAGG
The DNA here is from genome assembly GCF_034619465.1 of Leptosomus discolor. Taxonomy (NCBI): domain Eukaryota; kingdom Metazoa; phylum Chordata; class Aves; order Leptosomiformes; family Leptosomidae; genus Leptosomus; species Leptosomus discolor. Next base: position 11,413,782 of record NC_141395.1, on the reverse strand, counting down.
AGGAGGCGGAGGAGGAGGAGCGGGGGGGGCCGGCGGGCGGCGGCGGGGGCCGGCAGCCCCCCTCGGCGGGGCATGGTGCGGGCGGCCGGGGCGGCCGGGCAGCCCTTCCCGGCCGGGCCCTCCCCGCCGCCTTTTGTGCAGCCGCGGCGGCGGCGGCGGCGGCGGCGGCGGAGGAGGAGGCGGGGGCGGCGCCGCGGAGCTGCCCCGGGGGCGGCGGGACGGGACGGGACGGGCCGGGGCGGGCGCGCGTGTCCGTGCGCCCGTCGGTGTGTCGGTGTGTCCGTCCCGCTGCCGAGGGGAGCTGCCGCCTCCCCGCCCCCCATTCGCGCAGGGAGGCGTCACCCCGTCCCCCGCGGGCGCGGAGCGGGCACGGCCTGGCCCACGCACACGGGTGGGCGGGTGGGTGGGTGCGCACAGGGGCACACGCCCGCAGAGGCTGCATCTGCGCGCCCGCCCGCATTCGCGCCCGCACGCACGCACACGTGCGTGTGTGCCTGCTCGCGTCACGTGTGGACGTGCGTGCCCGTTTCATACACGCACACGCGTACACCCACCCGCACGTGCCTGCACGCACGCACCTACCTGCCCACAGAGGCACGCACATCCCTGCCCACAGATGCGTGCACATGTGCACACACGCATGCACCTATGCACACACACGTGCGTACCTTTCACAGACACACACACACGCGCGCGCGCGCATCTTTCAGACGCACAGAGATGCGTATACACGGGCACACGCAGGCACGTACCCGCAGGCAGGTGGGCACGGTGTGCACCGACACACGCACACGCAGCCACACGTGTGTACGTACCCACAGGAATAATGCGCGCCCTCCCCTCCTGGCTCGCAGCGGGGCTTGCATTCATTTCCCCACGGGTCAGTGGCGGCTCTTACGTGGCATTTTCCTGCTTCAGGGATTTTCTCTGTGCAAACAAACTGCGTCCATCTGTTAAAGGGCTCTCTCAGCAAGGGCGTCCAGGCAGCGCTGCCCTGCCTGCCGGCTTTTTGGCACTGTCCGCACACCCACCGCCTGTCCCTGGTGCGATGGGACATCAACACTTCAGATCTAAAGGGAACGGCGGATTTATGCTGGTGTTCGGGTTGCTGTGGAGCTTTCTGTTTTTAAAAGAAATCATAATCAACCGTGGAGCTGATCACTGGTTTTAAAGGCAATTTATAGTAACAGTTAACTACCCGTGGCCTGCAGACCTTCATGCCACTTTAGCATAATGTCTACTAGACCTCACCATCAGATTTTGCTTAAAACTCATGCCCTCAATCCAGCACATTGCATCACTGCTCTCAGAAAGAAGTGATTAACTGTAATGCCACCTGCCAAAATTCCCCCTTATTTGCACTGATTTCCAACGCTGCTTTCATAAACCTTACTGATTTCTTCAGCCTCTCCTGGGAGACACCATGTTTGGGTTTAAAGCGACTATTTGTTGTCTTAGGAAATACCCACTACAAAAAGTTGTAACATATTAACTGCCTTGGTGCTGCTAAGTCAGCGTAACTGCTAGTGCGGCTGTAGGAGCATCACAGCTGTACTGCTTGCAACCACTGCAAAAATATTACTAAATGCCTCACCAAACCCGCTGTTGTGCTAGGAACGTGATGCGTGGGCCTGGCTGTGACCTACAAACTGCCCTCGAGCCGTCGGCTGTGTGTGGGGAAAGGGGCAGCATCAGCTCTCCCCCATATCCCGGGAGCGCAATAAGGTGCCTGCCATCACTCTTTATTAATAATAAAATACTGGCCATGTTGTGACTGACCTGGAAATGCAAGATGTGGTGCGCAGGGACTTCAAAGCAGGTTGTTTCTCTGTGATGTGTTTTTGTATTTCTACGAGAAAAAAGAAAATGAAATGCAGATCCTGCATTTGCATGAGATAAAGTACCTGATAGGAGCTTTAATGCCCAGAGAAGCCTTGTGTAGACCTAGATCTTCTGGCCACGCCCAGGTACCCCAAGACGCAACCACATGTACAAACATATGTAGATAGACTTCTGTGTGAGGGCTTTAATAGCCCTGGTTGTAGGAGCAGGGAGACCTTCATCTCTTGTCCCTCATCTCTCATCCCTTATTCCTTGTCCCTGTGTCCTGCCATGCTGGATGGGGAGTGCTGGGGGGAAGGAGCAGATGCACAGAGGCCGATGGTGAGTGAACAAGAGGGAGAAAGGAAAAGCAGGGTCATGGGAGGAAGAAACTATTCAGGGGAAAGAAAACCACCTTGTGAGACTCGACTGTGGCATCTCAAGTAGCAGAGAAGAGGATTTGAGGAAGAGGGGGATGACTTTCAGAAGGAAAGTATTGCAGTGGGACCAGAGCCAGGCAAGGCGTAGGAGCTCACCAGTCATCTGTTATATTTAGCTGGGCTCAGCCGAGGTCAAGTGCCTGCCCTGGCTTTCTGTGGGCGCCTGCGGCATCACCGCAAGCACCTGGTGCCCACCATGCTGAGGCTGGCCTTGACCCACAGCCCCCACGAGAAACCCCTGAGAGAAGGGAGAAGGTCAGAGGCTGCTGCTACACAATTTTTGAGCTGTGGGCTGTTACCAGTGCTCAACACTTGCTGTCAATCATGTACACTTTTGATCGTATTTTTCAAGCCAAACCCCTGTGAAGGTCCCGCAGATTCACAAGCCGTATATCTCATCCCAGTAGACCACTGCTGACCCACAGACCACAGTGTGGGCCCAGGGCTCTACAGGGAAAGACTGGGCAGAGCTGCAGAGGAGGAAGCGCTGCTGCTTCCCTGATGAGAACAACCTTAATACCCTTCTCCGAAGCCAGCGCTGCGCTCTTGCCCCCGCATGCAGAAGCAAAAGGGGATGTAATTGCCCTAATGACCAAGCGAGCAGCTGCAACCTCAAGAGGGGGACTTCGTGGTGGGTGAACATGGGGAATGCACCCACCACGTGCGCTCACATCTGGAGCGAGCAGGCAGCCTTGTGTCCCTGAGGTCAGCCATGGACCAAGAAACGAAGCATCAGCAGAGGTAACGTGTGGCCTGAAAGGAAGGTCCTCAGAGAGGGTGTTTGTATAAATCCTTCCTGCTTGCAGTGACAAGGGTGCTGGACCAATGTGTGCTGGCTGTTTTTCTGGAGTCAGGGACAGGGTGGCAGCAGATGCCCAAAAAGAAGGTTGCCTCCATGTAGGAAACCAGATAAACCCTTTGTCTTCCTCCTGGGATTCCCTTGTGCTGAATAAGGAACTGAGAACAAAAGCTTTTAGTGCCCATGTGTTGACAAGATTATTGAGGACAAAGGGATCATACAAGCCAGCAGAAAATGAGTTTGAAGCAGCACCACGATTTTGGGATGGGAACCCAAAGAAGGGCTGTATGTCCTGGGGATTGGGAAAGGATGACCTGCAACAGTCCGTCTTATCTCCAGGAACAGCCATCAACGCTGCCTGTGTCTTTTCTCTCTTGACCATCATGTCTCCTGTCTACAAAATGCCATTCTTGAGAATCACTTAGTCCATGAGACTGAGATTCCTCAGGGTCCTTCAAGTATTTAGGTGCCAGGGAGGCCCTTGAACTCAGGTTTTGAGTATCATTTCACAGTTCTGCTGGAACAGAGAGAGGAAAACCCCCGGGCTGGAAAGGCCTGATCTTTGTACTTGCTTTCTTATCACTTGCGTTTTAAAGCTATGGCCAAAGCAGGACATAAACCCGGTGTATCTGACCTAGGCATGCATTTGCAAGCGATGCAGTTGTAAGTTAGTTCTTTGGCTCTTTTATTATCAGTCAAAACAAATAAAATGCTTTATCAGGGATACTTTGGGTGTTCTAAAGATAGGTTTTCATTGTCGTATCTTCCTCGTGGCAGGAAGGGTGGGTAAAAGCATCTGAGTCACATCTAGATGTCTGCCATGGCACTGAAGAGGTTCTAGATTTTCAACAATGACCCCTATTTCTGCACCAGTGTGAGCAAAATGCTGGTCCCAGGGCCCCAGCCCACAGCCCCAGCCTGTTTCAGGGTGACACTCCACCTCTGCCTTAACGTTTCGCAAAATATTGCCTTGATCCTGCAGTAAAATTCTGGGACATCTCTGACTTTCTCCCGTTTCTAGACTCTGTGGCATAAGTTTAGGGTTGCTAGTTACTAGAAGCTCCAGCTGGAAGAGACATTTTCTGACTGGGTAGAACCCATTATAACTTCATTGTTGGATATAACTCGTTCAACCACCACATCTGCAGTAGGTTCAGAAGCCGTAGGATCTCAGGGACATCTCTCTAGTGTGCCAGGAAGACCAGCTAAGACAGCTAAGGTTACCCATTTCCAGAAGTCACAGTGAAGCCAGTGATGGCTGGAAGACAAACCCAGATGCAGCCTGGCCTTGGACACTGCTGGCGCAGCAGGTCCTGCATGTCCCTCAGTCCTTTGGTCCAAGCAGCGTTCTGTACAACAAAAGATGGGCAAAACTGGAACATAGATGATAATCACACTGGGCTGATTTATGGTTTTAATAAAAAAGAGGTTTGGGGGAACTAGGGTCAAGCTGGGGCATAGGATCAGGGATATGAAATAAAAGGCAAACTCCTTTGAACCTTGGGGACCTCCCCCATGTTACAAACAGTTCTTGTGTTAGGAAAACACTTTCTTCCCTTCTGGTTCCTCACCATGCTCTTTACTGGGTCCTCCTGGCTGGGTCACAATGGGAAGTGGGAGCACAGAGGCACATGCTGCGGGCACTGTGTGGCTTTGCCGTCCCCACGCTGTCCACCCTCAAGCCAGCCCACAGACCTGGCTGCTGGGGTTTTTGCAGCCATGGAAAAAGTTTGTCTCCTGCTTTTTCCATGGAAGCTGCAAAAAGATTCTAATTCACACAAAATCCTTGACAGTAATAGGCAACTGCCACATGTCAAAAAATGACAATCATGAATTTCATCGTTTCTTATATAGTACGTGCTATCCTCCATCTAAAGATGCATTTCATGTTGCTGCTGCCTGCTATAAAAATAGACTTTAAAATATCTGTTTTTATCGTCTGAGAACCAGCCTCTGTTCTCAACTACTCAAGAGCAACACTACCACTCCTGACCTGCTGAGAAGCAGCATTGCAATACTGCTGGGAAGCAGAGAATGGCACCTAAAGTCATCTTGCCAAGTTTTCTTCCTATCCAACATGAAAAAAAGCAGAGTTCAGAATAAATCTCTGTGAAAGTCCATGCCTGGAGCTGCTGGGCTGGAAAGCAAGGCAGGCACATGGGGGAGATTTTCCTCATGCCTCTAAGGTGCATAAACTTGAGTCCTTCAAAGAGTGATGATGGAGCCCGACCAAACCTGTCAAGTTTTGGTGTTCCTATAGCTCCCGGCGCAGGCTGGGTGGCACTTGGCTGCCTGTGCGGCTATTTTCAGGAGAGGCTCACTGACGTGCTGAACTCAAATGGGTGACAGGATGTCTCCAGCCATGAGCCACCCCGAAAAATATGCCATGATCCCAAAGTTAAGGAGGAAGTTATCAAAAGAACGGGCATGGGGATGCACAAGGCTGTGACACAGCAGAGGGTTAAAAATTAGCAGCTCACTGAAAACCTGCCTGTGGTCTCTGTTAATGGTTAACCCCAATTAAAATGTGCTCCTTGAAAAGTTTTGCCTTTCGCGAGGCTTTTCCCGAAACTGCAAAGAGCCAGCTCCATCTTGTGGCCAGGGACTCTTCCCAGTCGCAGAGAGGCGGGAGTGGGAGGAACGTTTGACAGCCTGAAGGTCCGTCCCTACCACCTTGCATGGTGTATTAAGAAATATTCTCTCTTCTTGCACATCTTGCCTCAAGTAAACCTGACCCATTTTGATTAGTACTGCGGGAGAGCCACAGATCCAGGAACATTTACGGGGTGCACCTACCAGAGGGTTTCTCATAAATGGAAAGCCCAAAGAGATTCCCTTTTGTATCTGTGCATGTGGGGGAAGCATCATTAAATATGATTTAATATGTCAGCAGGTAGAGCCAGCGAGGCTTGGCCTCCACTCGAATCTCTGGCAAAATTCCCACCAAATGGAGTAAAAGCCCAGGTCCCAAGCGCCCGGGCAAGTAGAGTGCACCGGAGGTATGAACAGCTTTCCAAGAAATTCACCCTGGATCTGTGCAGTTTGGGCCTCCCAATGCCCCATGCAGCTTTTCGAAATCTCAGTTGACACTTGGCTATTTAATCCCTTTCTGAAATAAATCATTGGACTCTGAGTTTTTGTGTATTTTTCTGGCAAACGGTTCCTGCCCAGCATGAGCTTGCTGCAGAATATGTTCACACCAACCTTGGAAGGGCAAAACAGTGGAGAGATGATGAAAAGTCTACGAGGAAAGACCTTGCTTTATAATAATAACATACTGTTACATATGTGCAACACAAGCCCTGTTTCATTTATAGGAATGATATATAGGCCCAGTTCCATAATTCCTCCCCAGGGTCCCTTATTCCCATTAATGCCGGTACAAGTTAGGCACCGAAATACCTGCCTGGACTTGACCCCTGATTCCCACCAATTTAAACATTCCTCTACTTGAGAGGGAATTAGGTACTTTAGCACTATAATAACCTCTTGAATTCATTGACTGTCCCAGATATGAAATATTTTTATAAAATTTTTGGCTGATTTACCCCACAAAAGCATCTACAGATAAAAAACTTCAGAGAAAACCTTTTTTCCAAAATCTCATTTATACAGCAGACTTTCTTTCCCCAGCTACACCCAGATATCCATGACTAAAGCAGAGGCAGAGATTCCCTAATGTTTAGCCAGGCTCACGTCAGCAGGCACGAGGCAGGCAGCAATGACACCGGCAAGGATCTAGGGACATCTCAGAAGGGCTGAGAGCTTTCCTTGCCCTCCCCACCGCACCAACATGTGGCAGACATTACTTTGGGAAGCTACTGATGTCACTTTAAAAAAATGACTGCCAAAGCAACAACCAAACTGGGAAAGCATCTGGGACAAATGGCCCTCAGGGTGCTCTCAGTGTTTCGAACAGGCAAAATGAGGAAGAAAATGCTCGGTTGCCACAGATGCCCACCAAAAGCAATGCTGGTCCCTCCACAGCCCTTTCTGGAGTCCTGGGTAAAGTTTCTTATTCCTCTCAGTGCCGTATTTTCCTTTTTCCAACTTATCTGTCCCTGCAGGTCTCCCAGCTCACCTGGGGAAATCTCTGCTGTGTGTGGGCCAGCACCTGGGCAGCTATTTTCTCTACGCTCTCCTTGGTGTTGCCCACCTTGGTGGGTGCCATGGGGGACACTGCTTGGAGTTTGGGGACACTGCCTGGGGACACGGGACAGAGAGAAGCAGGTGAGGCACAGCTCCTTCACAAGTTGTTTTGCTTCCACCAGGAGAGGGAGGGTGGGAGCTGTTGATCTTGATTTGCTTTTCATGGAGAGGAGAGGAATACACTTTGTGCTCCAGACGCTGTTTTTTGGAGCACGTGAAAGGCAACACCTTTCCGGCTCTAAAGCAGAAAGTATTTTTCATTTTTTTGAGTTATCTGCTTGTAAAACATTTCCCTTGTTTCTTTTATGAGGCTGTTTCTACATAAACAGTAAAGAGCCCAGCATACAGCACCTTACCCTGCCTCTCCATGGTTCATGAACAGCCTGGGCATAATTAGGGCATACAAGACATGTTGTGTACACACACTCCAGGCATAACCTTTCAGCCCGTGCTGCTGTTGAATAAAGCAGGTCAATATGTTCAGAAGGTGAGCAGTGTCCCCCTGGCCCAGGCTGTCCATCCAGCCACAGGCTCTGCTCCAGGGGCTGCAACAGGAGGGGCTATCTTGGGGGCCTGGCTCCTTTTACAGGCCCTTTCTCCAGCACCCCCACTTTCTCATCCTGTTGTTAAAGGGTACATCTCTCTCACGCATTTGCATCATTGAATTTGCCTAATCCCTTTCTGAACCTGCAGATAGAGCATCTGCAACCCCCTGTGGCAGCAAGTTCACCACCTGTAAAGTATTTTTTTTTCTGCTTTATGCTGACCTCCGTTAGCTTTGCATACCCCCAAATTCTGGTGGGTCTTTGGCTGCCACTCCCGAGCCAATGGCTTCAGAGACCTATTCCTGGTGGTTCAGCACGTCCCAGTGAGTCTATGGGGTGCGACAGGCTGGCTGTGCCCGGGAACACAGCTGAGTATCGCAGCCCCCCATATCATTGGGCAACGCTGCTTTTTTTGGGTCCTCTGGATCAATGCCACCTGGTCCTGGTCACTTATTAACAATCACTTTATCTATTTGACCTTATACCTCCTGTTACCTAGTTACTTGACTTACTTTCCTTTACTCCTGCTACCTCTTTACTCTGTGTTACCTTTTTACATCCGATGGCTCTGGCTCCTCCAGCTGATCCGCTGCAGAGTGTGACAGATGTGGGAAGCTCGTAAAAACAACCACAAAAAAAATCACTGAGCTTCTCTGCTACATCTTCATCATCCCAGTCTGCCCCTTTTATACCCTTGTCACCAGCATTCCCACTGATTTCCTAGCTGTCTTTGTGGCTTTGATATATTTAAAGAGCCTTTTATCAGTAGTTAGAGCGCCCTTTGCAAGGCAATTTATGGATTCTTATTTTTAGCCCTATTTGTTTCCTGTTGAATTGTGACCTGACATGTTTTATGGGTTTCTCTGTTCTTAGATCACTTTGGGCTTTTAGGATTGGGTTTGGGGATTTTTTTTACTATTGCTGCAAAAATCAGTGTCTTCAGCTCACACCCCAAAACCTGGGAGAAGTCAATTTAGTCCTCCTGGGAACACTTAATAAGCAAAGCTTCTCCATTCGCAAACACCAGACACAAGGTTTTGAAACAGGGAACGTTACTGGGCTAAAAAAAAAAAAAGGGTGAAGGATGCGAAACTGGGAAAAAACAGCAACTGATGAACTTTGCAGTTGTCAAACTTGACAAATGACAGTCCTCCTCTCACAAGAGTGGCAGATGAATGAGGCAGTGCTAGGCTTGTCTCACTTGCCTTTCTGTGGTTTGTGGCCCTGGGCTAATGAAACACGAATTTCAAGCAGAGTCCTCTGTCCCTGGGTTGTGCCAGGGTCCAGCCACCCTCCTCAGACTGGAATGAAGCTGCGGTAATCTCCCCAAAACCAGCTCGGGGCAGTGATGTCCACCAGGGCATCTTCCTGAATCCCTTTGGCCCTCACCTAAGTTTCCCTAAAAGCTCTCTGTATCGGGGGTTTTGGTTGGAGAAGACATTCCTAGCAAGGAGGGGAGCGCTTCTTGCTAGAGGAGAGGCTCCTTTTCCCTTACCCATCTTCCTCCTGTTGGAAGGAGTGTTATTGTTCACCTTGAAAACAACAAGCCATCAAAGTCAACAGAAGTACACGAGGAGTGAAAAGGTCAAGCCCTGCGGTCTGCAGTGGTGTCTTACCTGCTTTGCTCACTCTTACTTGTTTATGCCTCCAGCCTGGCACATCACATGCAGGATCTATGCAAAACCAGTCTGGTAAAGGAAACAAGGAGTGGTTTTCACCAGCAGGTAACCAGAGAAATGCAAAATACTTCCTGCTTTCAGGCTTGAAAGGTGCTGCCTTTCACACAGAAGTTTGGATGCTGGGCTTTCCTGGGGACTGTGTGGATGCAGGGGTTTATGTCTCATTTTCGAGGCTGGTTTCAGGCATAAGCAGCGTGAACAGCACAAGATCTGTCAGGCCTGACTAAGCCCATCCTTACCCCACTGTCCCATCAAGGCACTGTGTGCCAGCTCCTCTAAGGCAGCTGCCCAGACCCAGGCTCTTACCCCACAGCCATCCACAGCATCACACCCCTCTCCCTACCACCCCGCATCACTTGAATATGCTCAGGTGTATTCAGATAAAGGAAGAATGGCATGTGACTCAAGTGACCTTAGTACCCCCATACAAGTATGTTATAACCATGCAAACCTCTGTCCCCAGCCCGTTTGGCATTTTTCATACACCCTGTGCAGATGTGCCAGGCAATCCCTCTGGTGTAATTTTATGGTCAGGACAAAAGTAGGTGGCAGATTTGAGTGGCACCATCGTCCCACGTCCTCTGCAGGTTATGTGCCAGCAGGACACCCTGTACTCAGGGGAGCAGATGGATGGGAGATCCCAGGATGCGAAACGAGTTGTGGCAGTTCCCTGAAGCCTCTCACCCTGCCTGCGGGCATGTCCTCTCTCACACCGATGGGCAAGGGTCGCGGTCAGCTCCCTTTCCCATGCCCGGTTGGATTTCGAAGGATGGGAAGCTGAAACAACGCATGAGCCAAGAGGCAGCAGTCACAAAACACCACAAAGTGCTATTTTCCATTATCGTATTTCCCAACAGAATCACATGTTGCTAATAGCCAAAGAGGAGTGAAATATCTAAGAGTCTGGCCTTTCAGTACAGAATTCCCGTCCGGATAAAATAGCTGTAGCAGCCTTTGAAATGCTGAAGAGTAGTAGGCTTACAGAGCGTCTGATAGCCCCTCCCCAGCACAGGCTAAATGAGAACGGGTTGCAGCTGCAGAAATTAGCTTTGAACTAGAGCGATGAAAATTCTTCTGCAGTTAAATGATGCAAACACCTGCCTATTTTTGCTGCTTTTATCACCAATGACAGCAAATTTCTAGATAACACACCCTCAATAAAGTTTTACTGCATTAAAGTTTCGTTTATCATTGAGCTTTCAGCTGCATTTCCAACCCCTATTGCTTTGAGAAAGAATAAGAGATAACACTTAAAAGCCTTTTCATGTGCCTCTCTAGCAGGCTACTATTACAGACATTTCAAGAATCCTGTGCACTAAGCTGATGGAACCAGGCAGTTTGCCTCAATGAAAGAAGGTGGTGCACGGGCTGTTACTCTCGATATAGAGAAATCTATTAGACTCCATGTAACCCCAAATTTCAAAGAAGGGGAGAAGAGTTTATCCAAGCAAAAGCATCCGGCTAACGAAGTAGAAGTCTACACTGTGCTTCATGACTTTTTGCCATTTGTCCTGCCTGTATCCCTCCCATTTTTCAGTGTCTCACACTGTGCAAACTCCCCATCGTGTTCTGCTGGCAGCAGAATCTTTTCTGCTGCTGAGAAATCAGGAAAAACAGGAAAAGGAAAGGGCTTAGCAGAGGGATTGGAAGCAGGGAGCATCTCCTTCGCCCAGGGAGTGGTGGGGACACACAGGGCTCAAATAAAAAGACATAGGCAGCAGGCATGGAACATACATTAACGAAACTGTTAGGGAAGGGAGCTGGTCCCCCTTGTAGGGCTTTTCTAGCTTCAGGAAGGATGGGGCCTCTCTACTTCTTCTGCTAAGGGTAGCCACCAAGCCTTGCTTTGCTCCTCCCAGGTGAGTACTCTCAGAGGAAAAGCCAAGAAAATAAGACCAAATCTCTACCGTCCTTTGAATAAGGTATCATAAACAGTAAAATCGAGCTAGCCATGCTCGCATGGAGTAAAGGTCACCTTGTGCATGTTGAGATGCACACAGCCAGTGGAGGGTGTCTAAGGCCACCAGAACCTCCCTCCTACAGGGACCTGCCAATGGCAGGCGCTGTGCAACTAGGTGACAGCAGCAAAGGGGACAGGAGTCAACTGGAAGAAAGAGACAGTGAAAACCCAGGAAAACAACAGAGAGAAAGTTGCACCTTTTCTCACCAGGCTCCTTCTGAACTGCTGCTCATTGCAGGAAGTTCAGAGAAAGCAGGGTCTGTCTATCTTCTTTGGCTAGAGAAGACACATGAGAAAGATCAGAACTGCTTGGTTTCCAGGTTTCAACCACATAACTGGTGAGTGGGAGCTGGTTTTGATCACCAAGAGCGCTGGAACAACCCGTCTGCATGCACATCCTTGTAACCTCTACAGCCACATACAGTGTTCTCTACCACTGGCCCCCAAACTCATCCTTTAAGCTAAAAGACACTTCTTTTTTTAGCTGTGTGACATTAGCAGACCCATGTGCACAAAGTTGCCATCACAGACAGCAGCTCATCCAGCATTTTCAAAGCAGACCCAGCTGCACTACCTACCCACTTCTTACCAAAAGTGATCACAGAAAATGGGTGAAAGCCTTACAACAATAAACATTTTACCTTCATTAAGGTTTAATAATATTTCTGTTCAGAACCTCTGAAGTGAAAGTGAGTGAAAGTTTCACACTTTTCAGAGTGAAAGCTGAGTGCTGATGCAACCAATCTGTGCATACTTGCGTCTAAACTCTGCACAAGTTTTAACATAAAATGATCTCTGGAGTTGTGAAAAAAAAAACCCTACCATTGGGCAGCAACACAAGAAAGCTTTGGTACTGAGAAACGAGAATGTTTATGAGGAAAAGTTAATCTGCATATATAAAAAACAAAACACAAAATACAACATGGCATTAAATGATGCTTTAAATGAACGTTACCTATAAATATATGTACATATTTGTGCATATGTATATTTTATATATATAAGGAAATGTTAATGCTAGTCAGTAGATAATGCAGAGTCAGTAAAGTACAGTAAAATGTAGATTCTTTTACAGACATGTTTATTAAGTCGGTATAAGAAATGAAAAAAACCCAACCCTTAAGGTCATTCAATCAGAACATAAAGAGTGCAAGTAAACAAAAATGCTAAAGCTTTCCACAGGAGCTGAGAATGTACAAACAATGTAGTTGTGCAAGGTGGAGAACAACAGTGTTTGTTTGAAGATATTGTTTCTTGCCATTGTATTGGGAAGGAAGGCTGCATAAAAGGTCAGACAAGTACCATTGTCTCACACAACACATGTCAGCAGAGATCTGGACAGAATGCTTTCGGATAAGAAATATTGGGGGGTTGAGGAGGGGAAAAAAAGGTGTATCTGATATATCAAAGAGAAACAGGTTAAGTTCTCATGAAGAACAGCACTGATCAGCCCAAAGCCATGCAGGCTGCCTGTAGCTGAAATGGAGTGAGCACAAACACAAGCAAAGCTCTGGGTGCTGACACTTTTCAGCATCACACATATTGCCAGGACAGCACGGTTAAAATCCTGGTATCTCATCTACACTCACTCACTTGCCAATGTACTGGCCTGAAAGAAGCCAAATGTTTGTGGGAGCCCATCAGCTCTTTTAAAAGTCCTCCTCTTCTCCCAACCCTCTGCTTCATTTTTCCCTTGTTTCAGAGAGTTGTCCATGATCTTTTTCAAGCAGGGGTCTTCCTTTAAAAGATCTTCAGAGAAAGTGGGGTTACAGACTTTGTAGTCTCTTCTGCTGAAGTAACTGCATTGGTGAGAGGCTGTGCAACTCTTTGGTCTGACTCATTGTCATGGTGGTCATCCATCCTTCTGCCACTCTGGTCGCTTAGTGTCTGTTCTGCCTCCTAAAGCCCTCAGGCTCCTTTGATATTTCATACTACAGAGAATTTGGACAAGGAAAGAAAAGAAATAAAGAGTAGCTCTGGGTCAGAAAACTCCTTTCTCAGAATAATTCAGTGTGTAGCACACTGCACACGACAGCCCTCTCTGTGACACACCAGCCCTCACAGAAAACCAAACAGGCGGATTTTCATCGGTGAAAAGTTGACATCTTTGGAAAGTTAGAAATACCAAAATCCATGTGAATCTGACCAAGGTACTAAGTACACAGATGTTTTTCTTCTCTTAAATTGCAGATTTTTAAATCACTTTTTTTTTTTTTTTTAACAGCAGATTTCCATGTTTTTTGGTTTAGACCTCAATTCTGCAAAACATGTAAATGTATTACAGTTAAACAGATTTTCTGCACTGAACATGCTAGTTTCTTGCACCGCAGAGGTGGAGCTAAAATGTCATTTAAACCACATTTGAATGTGTTTCCTATTTACTCAATGCATGCAGAACCCAGCAAATCAATCATATCACCGCACAGCCCTTCTCAAGCCCCTGCTCCCTCTGCAGCTCCCTCGCAGAGTCCAAGGATGAGACAGGCAGCTTTTTTCAGAACACGCCTTCCAGCTAATGACACGCCTCTGCTGAGCAGGCTCCCCTGGGCTAGAGCAATGTAAAGGCTGCACTAGCTTTTTCGTGGCACTTTACCCCTTTGCAATGCTGCAGCCACCGCAGAGGCTCTTGCTGTGAACTAGGCAGTGGCAGAGTGGGTGGGAGGACACTGACCCTCTGGGCAGCTGTGCCAGCTTGAGCTGACCGTGAGTCTTGCATGAGGCTGCAACTGGGAAGTGCCACTGCAGCACCTATGGCCTTAAAAGAAGCCCAGGTTGTCACAGCCTGCGATGGTTGCGTGCCTGCCTGTGCTCAGGGGTGTGTTCGGTCAACGCAGACAAATGTCCTACAACACAGCAGACCACTGGGCAGCCAAACTGTTGGTTTGACCCTTGCTTTCTGTGACCCAAGGATGACTACTGGGGCTTTAGAAAGGGCTTCATAAGATGAGTGCTGATCTCTGTATTACGGGAAATTTGTTCAGCTGCATCTACAGTTGTTTGGTTGCCTTTGTACCACTTTGGCCTTCTAGATCAAGGGAGGATGGGCAGAGTGGAGTTTAGGTTCCAATAATGTCTGTAGCCCACAATGCTGCAGTTCAGGTGCACAGTTCCCTTTGTGAAACACTCACCAAGTCATCGTAATCCCTCTCCGGAAAATGACCTCTATTTGCAGAAGGCATCTCATATGGGTTGTTTGGCTGATATCCTGGGTTTGCATGGCCAGAAGTGGTCTGGACTCTGGGGAACATCATGGTCTGTCTATCATCAGAGGTATTTGGGTTGGAATATCCTGACTTTATCAGGTTCATCTTCTCTGGATCTTGTTTGTGTTTGGCTCTTCAGAGGAAATGAAAGAACAAAGGAGGTTTTAGAAGACCTTTTAGTGTGCCTTACTTGTTGAGCAAGTCCAGCCTACTGAGTTGTCCACTCCCACCTTATTTTGAATGCTCAGCCCTGTTCTGAAACATGCAACAGATTTTTCTAGCACACCTATTGCAAACCCCTTGTTATCAATGATAGAGTACAAAGTTTGTCATCTCTTATCACAGATGGGGCTAAGCTGCTATGAGAGACAGAAGGGGACTTTGGCCTCTTTCAACCAGTTCCTAGAATGAAGGAGTTTCCTTAACCACCAGTAGCTCTAACCGACTATTCAGAGGAAGAAATGAGGCATTCATTAGGAATGCTTCAAGAAAAGTTGCTCTCGTGCCTGCAGCCAAAGCTGGACACTCAAATGACGCATTTGAATTGTCTGTGATCACAAGTCCATCCATCACACACACACTTGGCACCAGCTTGTGCATCTGGTGGCGAGCTATGCCTGCTATAGGCGGTCTTGTAGTATCTTCACCTGGGCAGTGCTGAGAGCAAAGCAGAGGAGCTGCTTGAGTATTTCTTTATGTATTGTGTGGAGAGAAGTGAGGAGGTGCACCTGCAATTGGGAATTTGCCAGTACATCAGGAATAGCAAGCTCTGAAGAGATGCTTGGCTGGAAATGCCACCTGTATTGAGCTGAAAGGGGCATGCCAGACCTTGAGCTGAAGTGCTTGCAGGGAAAGCTGCAGAGGGTCTGAATTTGGGCCACACAGTTTTCTGATATCAGCATCCTTCTTCAATCTCATCCAGATGCCATATCAGTAGTGGCTAGGGCAGGATTAGGATTAATGGGTGAGGCCTGTATTGTGAAGACTTGTCTGAAGCTTTCATAGTTGAATTCACAGCAAGAGAGTAAATACTTCTGGGAAGAGCACACAGGCAAAACCAAATTCTAGTCACGATGACTTAAATGAACTTGTCTGCCCAACTAAGCATGCAACCACATTTGCAGCATTGCCCCTCTCTAAATCTCTGCTTAGTTCTATACAAACATGCAGCAATGCAGCTTCTATTCAATTTTAAGAAATACTCTTACCTTACTGAAACAACAGAGACTGCTATCACTAACATCAGGATAATGGCTCCAAACACTGTACCCACTATTATAAGGATAAGTTCTCTATCTGGAAAAAAAAAAAAAAAACCACCACCAAATAAAAAACATAGATTGAAAACTCATGGTAAATATTGAAAACCAAGTCCCATCCCTGTCCTCTTACTCAGATAGACAGACAGACAGACAGACAGACAGACAGAAAGAAAGAAAGAAAGAAAGAAAGAAAGAAAGAAAGAAAGAAAGAAAGAAAGAAAGAAAGAAAGAAAGAAAGAAAGAAAGAAAGAAAAATTTGAAAGAAGAAGTTATTCATTCCCAGGCTCCTGGTTTTGTCTCAGTACAATTGTCTGTGAACACAGGACAATGTAAATTAGGGAACTGATCTGCATTAAAGGCCATCTCTTCTGGATGGCTATTTTGATCCCAGCTCAGGTTCCTAACCCCGTGTGCTAAATCGCTTTACTCATAGTTATAGCTGAGGGACAGGAACAACTGGGAGGGTGTAGGGGTTGCTTAAGCTAGTATTGCTGCTAAAATATGTAGTTAGGTGTCAAATTGGCTCTTCCCGTGCCCTAGGAACATAAGGTACACTGATTTGAGGTGTCTTCTATGTGGCACTATGAACACTGCATAAATAGCCCACATCTGAATAAGTGTTTGGCAAGGAAAATTGATTTTCACTGATCTTACTGCAGAACCAGCATGACTAAGGGAGGAAGACATGGATTCTGTATATTTTCCTTCAACTATGAATGGAATTGCTACTAAAATGTAGACTTAGCTCTGCGTAGCCTTGGTGAGGAGAAAGGAGAATTGTGTCCTGCAAGGCATAATTTCAAGATAAGGCTGTGAAGAGTAAGACAGCCTCTTGAGCTACCCAACCTTACTGGTGGTACCTACTTGAAGAATCCAGTCTGCATTTATGAGCTTGCCATTTAATACACCGAATGCCTGTACTGGAGCTACACAATATGAAACCACCATCCACGCCATTACCAGCAGAACAATCCAGCACATTTAATCATAGCAGCATACATCGAAACACCAGGGAATATGATTTCTCAAAAGAATGCTATGCCAAACACGTGTGTAAAGCACCTGTGTTATTGCTCAGCACAATTTTTACAGCAGTACCCACCAAGTGCTATACGGAGAATATGAGGTTATTAATGTACTTGATTATTATCAGGTCCCAAATTTGTGTTTAAATTCACAATGTGTGCATTTCGTGCCAATTAAGCACTTCAATTTGCTCTATGAAAACAGCCTTAAAATTCCCAAAACTTTCTCCAGAAAAATATGTTCCATGTGATGAGAAATATCTTTTCTGCCAAACATTTACACCTGGCAAGATTCACTGTACTGCACCACAACTACCATTAGCCCATCTCCAGAACTTTTAGGCAAAACCAGTAGAAACCCCTTGAAGGTCTCATAGCTGCAGACACAGATATGTTAAACATGTATAAGTTTAAGAATGCAGCAGTGTGAGACTCCAAAGGGCCACATGAGGATATACCTGTTGCTCAAATAAAGCCAAAGGAGCAGTGAGAAGTGAAGAACCATAACTGTTTGTTTTTCAGCCTGCCTTCGGCTGCTGTTCTGAGTTTAGGCACATGCAAACACTAGAAGGCATGAAGAAAGTCCTCTTCTAATCTATTAGAAGGTGGAAACTTGAGAAGATGCAGTGAACAGCTGCGAAACTGACTCAGAAAAAAGAAAAAGCTTTGGAAGGCCTGTCTGGTTATCTTGTCCGGGTGATTACAATCATGGGATAACGCAGTTGGGGCCATCATCTCTTCGCTGGTATAGAGTACTAGACACTATGCAGTGCTTGCAAGGTGAAGCACGAACAAGAACCAGTGGTTGGATATTAAAGCAGAAACATCTCAAATGAGAGTAATTCACTGACGTTTTAATAGGAGGAGTGTTTAATTACAGGAAAAATTAATCAATTACTGGTGCTGAGTTCCACATTGCACATCTTTAGATGAGGACTAAATGCTTTTCTGTCAAATACCCTGTGTTTGACTAAAAACTACTGGACTTAATGGACAGTTGATCAGAGGAAATGCTACTGTCTGTCTGAACATGAGTTTCAACAAGGATTTTTTCCTTCCAGGCAACAGTGGAATTTCACTCATTTTTTTTCTGGCACCACTAAAGGCTAGTATTTGTTGGTTTTGTTATCTCAGGCAGATTAAACGTTACTATGTATTTTTCCATGCTATAATTAAAAACCATAAATTATTGTACTTACTGTCACTGCAGTTCTCCCCAGAGTAGCCCACTGGACAACTGCATGAGAGAGAAAATAAAAAAGGGGAAAGAAAGAAAAGAAAGATAAAGTCATTAAGCAGATGATCACAAAACAATGCTATGTTTCCACATTTTATCAGCAATTTCTCAGCAAGGTGTGTTCATTACAGCTTTCCTCTTTAATACTGTCTTAATATTGAATTCTTTAGTTTCATTGTTAGAGTAAAGCAATGTGAGATTTTCAGAATGATTGGTGAGCTGGGGACTCAAAGTTTCAGGTTCTCAGCCTGAAAAATGTTAAAAGGGCCTAATTTCTCCAAAGAACTAAGTGCTACATCTCTGAGCTACTTGGAATTGCTACCCGCTGTCTTCATTGAAAGCCTTGACGTAAGGTCTATAAGGACTGGCAGCTCTTTATCTTCCTCCTGTACTAGTTTCTTATGTTTAAAACATATCAACTTTACAGTAAAAAGTGTTCAGTGTGAGCAGCAGTGACTACAAAAAGAGATTAATTAATGGATATGGGGAGTAAGGTCCCTCTGCTTACCCACTGGAGCAGAGCACAACCAGTCACTTACTCAGCTGCACCAGCAAACACCACTGCTCTGTTCTGATCCTGAGCTGGCAGGAATACCAGCAGAGAAAACACCAAGGCAAAATAACATAGGTCTGAATGTTATCAGGAAACAGAGTCCCCACTGATATCACAGGAAACTTTCCAGGGATTTGAGGCAAGCAAGTCTTGCTCTAACGCCTGTTGCTCACTAAGCGCTTCAGCGTACCACTTCCCATGGCTCAGTTATGCTGAAGGAACAGTTTATGTTTATGTGGGCAACCCACAAAATAAACATGAAGTAGTTTATCCTCTTCACTGACTCACAGATGACCTTGGATCTCCTTAACTTTCCTCTAAGGTATTGTGAGTGCACACCGACGGCTAATGCCAAGCAGTTAAAATGCCATAACTTGTGACACCATGGGAATTTATCCATCTGCTAACCACCTTAGGCACCTCTCCGATTCACATAGCTGCAGCCTGTTCTTCTAGATTGAGGGTGACCCCATACTAGACGTTTCTCTCCCCAAGCTTTGCCTAGAACACAGGAATGCAAGAAAAAGCTGACTACTCACGATACACATTTTTCATTCTTCCATTCAAAGTTAGACATGCATTTACATGTTGGAATCCCATTTTCTTTTACACAGTACTTGTTTTGTTCTGCAGAACAGTCTTTACTGCAATCTGTATTTTCAGAAGGAAAAAGTACAAAATCAACATTGGAGAAAATCCCCCTTGCTTTTTTTTTTTAATACTGCACTGCGAACACACACAACTTTGTTATGCTTCAGAGCACCAGAATGGCTTTTTTTTTTAAGACTATACCTATGTAGAACAGAAACTGAAATACAAAAGCACAAAATTAGAAGTAAATGGTCTTTGTTTAAGACCATCCAGCTTCATCAGAATGGAAATCTGTCTAGGCTGCATCCTACATAAGCAAGCAATGACCTGCACTTTGGTCTCATAGCAGATAATTTGTATTGCAGCTGATGCAAAACTGGATCAGATTTAGACAGGTTAGGGGCCACAAAGGCCTACACTGGATCATATCTCACTGGCATTTATTGTAGCCAGCTTTCATGATTTTATAATGAGTGTTTGCAATATTTGGTTTTTTTCTTAAAATTTAGACTTTTTTTCCTGCAGCGTGAAAATTTTAGTTTTCACAAGAAGAAAATAAGGTACATCTCAGGGCTGTAAACGATAGCTAAAAATATAAACAGAGTACTCACTAAGAGATTCAAAACCAGCAAGCAAATAAACCCCCAACTACTAACAGTTCCTAAAAATCACATAAATCATTCTTCCCACAAAAATCTATCTAAACACAGGTAATGCAATGCTAGAACTACCAACAAGGGACAGAGCTTTAACAGATCCTTGTAGTGCATCATGAGACTTCCAGTTCTGTCAGCATCCCCATAGCTGCCTGCAGGTAGCATGTAGAATTTATTCCCAAAATATGTCCTAGCAGAGAAGGCTGTGAACATAGGATTCAATTTGTTCCATCCTTTACCTATTTAGGTTTCAGTTCTTAACAAGAGTTTAAAAATGCATTTAAAGGGTTGTCCACTCACTGATTTCAGTGATAATTTTCTCAGGCTTTAGTAGTTTATTCTACTGGAGTAATGTTATGGGTGTGTTTAAAGTGAAATGTGAGAATGTGTTTCTATGGCTGTCTTAAAAAGACACACATTCCCTGATTTTGAGACATCAGCACATTTGTGGAGCCCCCTTTTCAAAAAGGGACCGAGACAGGGAATAACCAGGTCAGCTTTGCAGGGACAGATAAAGTCACAAGGTTCTTACCTGAACAAGAACGATCATCCCATTCTGTCTTTGAGAAATCAGGCCTGCATGTACATTCTGGAAACATATCTCCTTCGCACACTGTGGTTTGAGCATCACAATTAAAAGCAGCACAATAGGTTTCATCTTTAAAAGAGAAACAGCCAGGAAGCAAACTTGAGTACTAATAATATAATTTCACAGAAAGCAGTGCACTTGCTCAGTAAATCATAAACCAATTATTTAACAACTCTGAAAAAAAGCTTGTAAGTCATTTTTTTGGGGACATCAACACTGCAGGCATTTGAACTATCCCTTTCTTTTCCTGTGCACCTTACCAGTTAAGGTCCTGTTTCCAATACATCTTCCAAACTTCTGTTTCTCAACCTCCTACAACTGCCTCCAAACCTTCCTGCCTCCCAGTCCACAAGGAGGGAAATTCTACCCATAAGTTCATAATCTGAACACAGACTTTCTGACTCACCTTAAAAAAACATCTATAGAAAAACCCCAGCACTATTCCCTTAGTTTTTATCACAATCAAACTGTGAGGTCCAGATCCCATACAGTTCTATATAGATATAAATATTTATGGGCATGCATCTCATTTCATGAGCAATATTATTATGCAGTTTGCCCAGCATGTTGCTCTTTAGATCCGTGTCCTGGTGGTGGGAATGGTTTACAAACTTCAGTGAGTGGCATGCAGTGGAAGAATGTGATTGCCCTAGTGCTTTGTGAGCTCTCAGGTTTTTTTTTCTATTTCCCCCTCATGTTTAGGACCAGCACACAGGAAATATCATAGTTGAGGTGGATACAGTCACCTTCAAAGACCAAACTCGGACTATAAGCCATGAAATGGACTCTTTTCATTATCAGCTATAACTTTTGCAAAAGCTTATTTCAAAATAAAAGCATATTAAAAAAAAAAAAAAAGAAAAAAATCCATATTGTATTTAGAAAATCCTTCTCCAAGTATTACACTTTCAGTAACACAAGACTTTACTGACTTAGACCAATGCATTACTTAGCTCGATAGCTAATCAGTGAGATCTCACTTCAATTATCTTGGTAAATCATGGAAGAAGTTTATAGAGAGTTTCATCGTATTTTGTCAGTAAAATACTGGCCTGTTCTCAGAAGCATGTATATATTTTGGTCTGATTTTTTTCAGCCACTTAACACTCAGCAGATTAGAATCAACATTCCATTGCTTACTTGGGAACACATATTTTCCTTCTGTTCTTTACACAGGAAGTAGAAAGGCTTAATAAGACAAAAAAGCCCAGTACTGAATGGTTGAGTCTTCAAAATTACCTAAGATTGAATATTCAGCCCCTTAAAATGAACAAGGCTTATGCTCTGGTGGGCTTTACTGCACACAGAAATGTTCTAAAGAGCTTTGAAGATTGGAACCTCTGTTTCTACCAATTATTTACTTCCACAGTAAGGAATTACATACCTCTGTAATCAGAGACATAGGTCGAATTTTCTGTCGCATTTCTTATTGCAGAACTAACTGTCTCCTTTTCTACAGTCGAGTTCTCCATGAACAGATTTGTCACTGTTACATGCATTGAAGAAGAAGCTCTGGTTTCTTTCAGAGTTCTGAAAAGTATAGATAGCATCATTTTAAAGTCTCATATAATCCACGTGGATAGCAAGCTAGATGCAAAGACAAGAGAAGATTTCATCCCACAGTGTAGGTAGTTGCTGAGACACCTGAAAATGAGTTTAAGTCTTGCTTAGGAATACATTAATGGCCATCTTTACAGTAGATCCAAATGTAAATAGGTAGCTGGTAAGCAAAGGCTGTTGGATTTAGTGCTAACATCACTCCTTTGTGTGCTTTTGGCACACAACTGATTTTTTTTACTGGGCTAACCTCAAGCCAGCTGCAGTGTGGAGGACCTCATCTGTTAGACCCTAACTTTTAGATGCAATTAATTCAGCAGGGTCTGTTTGCAATGCAGGGGTGTCTGTGCTAACTGCATGCTAGCTGGGTTGGGTTTAGCTGGACAGCAGTCTCCCTGGGTGAGGTGGAGAACAGCAGTGGCTATCCTGTTCTTCAGCTGGACTTCTTGTTGCTGGAATATGCACACAAAAGTGGTAGACAGCTGTAGTGCCGTAAGATGTTACTGTGCCCCATGTATTTGTCACAACCACTCTGCTGGAAGTTGCTGCCCTCACAACACTGCTAGAACAACAGTCTGCTTAACTGCTTAATCCATGTGGTTTGCTGAGAGGGTTTACACTGCCATGTGTGCTAGTATGCCAGGTTTTGCCTGATGTGGGTTAGGGAGCACTCACAGAGAAGCTGGCAGAGCTCTGGGGACAGTAACCTGTAACAGGCGGGGATAGGAAGAGAGGGACATCTTACAGCATCCACCCAGATCAGCAAAGGACCTATGTCCACAGCTACAGTCACTACAGCCCATTCAATAACATCCATGCTCAGCCTGCCTCCAGAAGAGACCAGCAAATGCACAATGAGATCCAGTGGCCTTCTGTATCAAATCTTAAATTAAACTGGGACTCCAAGATGGACCTGTTCATAGAACTTCAGAGTTAACTGTTACAATTTCAGACACGTCAGATATCACAGGGGCTGCTAGGTATAGCACAGTGCTATATCCTACATGGTGCTAAAAGTGGGACATCCACTGTTGTCTCAGTCAGCCCACTTCACAGACATATTGGAAATCCCCAGAGTAAAAAGGATGCCATTATCCCAGAAACTTTAAAAATATGAAAATAATATCCTCATTTAACAGAAGGCATACTGAACTGAACTTACCCCATATCCTTTCTTGAACTGAGTACTCCATGGGAAACAGATTAAAATGGGAAGCATGTACTGTGCAAAACCTGGCAAACTTACCGAATTCCCACGATGACAGTCTGTCCAAAGCCTTCTAAGTCTTTGAAGGCATCTTGAAACTATAAAAGATAAATGAATTGGAGTCAAAAGCAAGCAGAAACATAGACCAAAATCACATGAACCACTGAGGCTGCAACTGGAAAGTTTTCATCCAGAACATTCTACTATAAGCACAAATAAAGCAAGCTAATCTGTCACTTCCACTGTGCAAGGTATTGCAGAAGAGGAGCAGTGGGGTGGTGCTGTAGAACAGGGAATATGGGAGACCAGTGGAAGGATGGAGAGACGTGAATTGAATGCATGTCAGGCAGTGCATTAGGGTTGGCTGGCTGGATAGCCACAGATACTGCCTTGCAGACTCATTGCTTAGAAGGCGTCTCTGTGGTACCAACCTACGTACAAGTAGCAACAGGAGGGAGAAGCAGGCATCCTTCCGGATGGCATGTGTCCCTAAGACACAGTGAAGTGGAATCGTCAGGGGTTGTTCTTGTGGGGAGAAGCACAGCACTGATGGAAGCACTCGGGGTTGGATGGGGTCAGTATAAAAGTCACTGCTCTCCCTTATCCCCTGCGAAGCAGGGAACAACTGGTGGAGGCAGGTGCCTCCAACTGGCACGCAAGCAGGAGACACCGTGAGAAATGGCTAAGATGTCTTAAGTCAACTGAAATGAAAGATAATCTATCCTTCTTTGTAATAAAATTCTTTTCTGTGCTATTTTCACTTTTGAATACTATTACATGTCTACTCTAGTGCCGCATATTATGTATTTCTGCAGCCACATCATGAAAAAATGTTGGACAAAAAAATTGAGGAAGATTTTTTTAACATTCTGGAGGGACAATTTTTGGATACTTTGTGATAAAACATTCATAGGAAGCAACATAATAACATGAAGAATTTGATAACCATTTTTGATGAATTATGATTATATTTGGTGAATATTTTTTGATCAGCTCTCTGGTGGAGTTGCACACATCTTCTTCCTTACTTCCAGAAAGCGACATAAGCAATTCCACTTGTTTCAACATGGCAGTATAAATCAAACAGTTCATCTTATTTCTCCAGGAAATCCATTACGAGATTTTATCTATGATCATAGCATGTTCAAAATGTGTAATATCCATTTCACTAATAGCACTAAAATACTAATACTGGTATGCTTATGGAAGAGGCTTATCATTTAGGTATTTAGACACAGCTGGACAGCCATTCTGAAAAGTTTGTGCTGTGTGGAAACAATAGCTTTCTTTAAAAAAAAATAAATTATTCATTTTTACTCATGCCACTAAGTGTTACAGAGCCCTCAGCCAACAGCAGAGATCAGAAACTAAATGGGCTGAAAAACTTTGCTCAGCCCCATTTTTTCTAGAGAAGGAATGGTGAATGATACAGAGCAATTTATGTGAGAACTTCCAGGAACAGAAGTGGCACTGAAAATGCAGATATTACTTACTTCAGGTACAAACCTTCATTTCAGCAAGAGCCATGCATGTACTTATCTGAGGGCAAAATTCAAGCCTTTTATGAAGAGGTCTAAACTAGAGTGAAATATTCTTTGAAAGAAGTAGGTTTCTCAAGTGAAACTATTCTAGGCTCTACATTGAAGGCAGCGTGTATCCCCTCTGTCTGCATGACATTCAAGGTAGCATTAAATACACAGAAAAAAAATCATCACTCACAAACTCCATTACATACTGGAACACCTTTTCATACTCCATGGAATTTACAGTTTCAACATTATTAGTGTAAAATCCTTCCAGTGTAATGACCCCTGGGTATATTTTCCCTGGAATGAGAACAGAGAAAATTAATTAATTAGAAAGCATTTCAGTAAGCTGGGTTTCACCTTAGAGTTCTCCAGCCTTCTGAGATGGGGAAATGCAACGCAGAAATCAGTGCTATTTTTCATATACTGGAGGAATCAGTGGGGAACAAATGTTTGCTCAAGCCATTCAGCCACAACGAGGGATGTACTATGGCTACCTGGGAAGCCGGCAGGATCCTGGACTCAACCAAATGTCCAGACTATGAAACTGAATAACATTAAACTGTAAGCATGGCCTGAGGCTGACAAAAGACTCCATCTGAGGTGTTACAGCATTTAGTGAGAAAATACCTATATTAAGGACTCCAAATTTGCAGCCACTGAGCAGCTGAAATGGTTCACCATATCTGAGAAAGCAATTCAGAATCTACCTGTTTCTTTAGGCTTGTAAGTAAACTCGAGAATCCTGTTTGCTGGCACTTAAGTAAGGAGCCCCATTTGCTCAAACGGTTGGCCTTCAGCAGCATCTCAGAGATGCATTTCAACAGGACTGTGATGAGTCTTTTGCAACAGCAAAAATCAAGCCAGTTGTTCATAGGTATTCATGGGTTTGGGCCTTTTCAAATCCTGGCTATTAATATTGATATCAAATTTACACTTGCATTTTTTCCTGCTTTTCACTCATTTTAATCTCCAGCACCCTTGACAGAGAACTCACCGTCTTTCCCTAGCACATTAACCTCTGGCTGTTACTGTTTTGTGAGATAACAATCTAGGTCGTTGTAGCAATGGTTGTCTGCAAAGCAAGGCATTATTCAGCAGTCACTTTCCCAGACTGGTTATGTTTTCACTTATAGTATGAGAACAAGGGATATGGGAAGAAAAATTCACCCGAGCAATTATCTGTGAAGTAACTAAGAATATAGATTGCCCTTCTGCAACTTACCTCTGTGACAATCCTTGTTGTTATAGTAGAATCCATATGGACACAAGCAGGTAAAAGTGCTATACAAAGCAACACATTTAGCCAAATTTTCTCCACAAGGGTCTGGTTTGCAGAAGTCCCCTGATACAAAGATGAAAGACAATGACATCAGGATTTCTATGAAATTGCAATAACCATTTCATATAGAAAGTAGTTCATGTATTAAATAGTTCAAATGTACTTCTACTAAAGGAAACTACCAGGCATGTTTATACAGTATAGATGCAATTAAAGAGCACATGGCTATGTCTTGCTTCCTTAATGTCTGTGTAGTAACTGTTTTCCCTGCACAATCGGGCAGGATATCACAGTGAAGACACAGAGTAAGGCCGAAATTCATTATCTGTCACACTAAACATTCACAATTTAACTCTACTTGATATAACTAAACCAAAAACAAACTAAAAAAGTGTATCAAGGGTTACCAAAATCAGTGACTAAGTTAGAAAAAGGCTGATTGCAATAGCTTCCGTGTCTTTTAATACTGCACTGGTATGTACTTGCCTTATTATAACACAGTGTCATGGTAGAGTCCTTTACTGCAGACATATTATTAAAGTGAAGGCTCCAAGTTAATCACCATAGTATATATATCTCAACAGATATCACAGTATGCTGCTAAGGAATTTGTTGCAGTGCTTCAGGACAGTCACCAGCTGTCTTTTTTTATAGGGTATGCTCTTTACCTAAAATGGTCACAGTTATAATCTCTCTAAGTAATTATATATTCTGTAAGGATTTTAGAGTATGTATTTCATATCTATACATAATTGATTAGTTTATAAGTAATTAAATGTTTTATTTCAATATACATTGTATACAGGATGGTAATTACTTTTCCTTTCCAAGACACCAAATACTGACTTTAACTCTGCCTTGTTTCTTTCACTAAGCTCCATATGTAATTCCTCATAGACGAGGCAGAGATTTACTGTACAATGGGAAAAACACAGTAACTATCCTTCAGCCCCCAAAAAGTGAAAAGGAGAACACTTAATGAAGTCCCATTGGCTGGGGGGCTCATCTCCAGATACTGTGTTTCCAGAGTTCCTGTTGAAGCCAAATTCTTTTTCTAGAGGAAGAGATGCCAAACAGAAAGCAACAATACTTATGAAAATGCCCCCAGGCTTTCCCCCTGACACAAAGGTAACCACTGAAGAGTGCAGGGGGAGACAGAAATCTGCCCAGGGACACACTGTCGACCCTGGACCATTCGAATCCTATGGGGACTTGACACAGTATGGAGGATTTCTGGGACTGTCTGCTCAATGGGCCCCCAGCAATGGCCAGAGGGTGGGCAGGTGCAGTGGGAATGTGGGGTGCAAGCAGGAAGGACATGTTCATCCAAGGCCACCATGGAGGAAGAGCTGAAGGGGTGAGCAGGCTTCCCCTCCTCATAGTGACCCCACCAGGAGCTTTGATCCACCAGCATGGGGCTCCCCAGCACCACCATGTGGGAGATGTAGAGCTCCCTGGGACTCAGTTACTCCAATCTGTCCTCAGGATGGACTGACTGAGGGCTTTTGCGCCTTACCTGTAGTTGCTGTGGTTGCTGCTGTTGTTGGGGCAGGAGTTTTTTCAGTGCTTTGTCCTGATGGAGGAAAACGAAGAGAGATGGCAGCACTGCTTAGTATTGTGTGGAGGAAAACTCTTGGGGACACGCGTGTCTCCCTGCAGGAAAGCTCCCTCCACCTGCCCAAGGCAGCAGCACGTGGCCAGCACAGCTGCAGAGCTGGTCGAGGGGTGCCATCAGTCTGTGTACAGCAAGCACAGCCTGTGCTCCGCCACAATGGCCCCAGGGTCATTCGGGTGAAAGTCTGAGACAGCGGGTATATCCAGAGGGTGGGCAGGTGCAGTGGGAATGTGGGGTGCAAGCAGGAAGGACATGTTCATCCAAGGCCACCATGGAGGAAGAGCTGAGGGGGTGAGCAGGCTTCCCCTCCTCATAGTGACCCCACCAGGAGCTTTGACCCACCAGCATGGGGCTCGCCAGCACCACGCTGGGACAGGGCGCTTGGCCAGGTATGGAGGATTCCTTGCAGGACCTGCTCCATAGTCACCGCCCAAGGCCCCTGGCTCTCAGGCCCATGCTGGTGTGTGCCCAGGCTCCCTCCATGCCTGTGATCCAAGCACCCCCAGGAACAACTCCCAGCAGGGCCCATAACGGGCTTGCCCTGGGCACCTCATCGGCAGGGATCCTCTTGCACCCAGGACTGCCTTGGCAAAGGCACCAAGCAGGAAAAGAGCAGGCTCTTCAAATCTTCCCCAACACTTTCTCCTTGCAGCAAAGACCATCAGGGAAAGAGGGAAGAGTGGAGAGGATTCTCACCCTTGATCTGGGCCCCTTTGTCTCCCCAGGGGATGGGAACATGGGGTAACCCAGGCAGGGGAACTTGTCCCTGCCTGTGGGAGATGTAGAGCTCCCTGGGACTCAGTTACTCCAATCTGTCCTCAGGATGGACTGACTGAGGGCTTTTGCTCCTTACCTGTAGTTGCTGCGGTTGCTGCTGTTGTTGGGGCAGGAGTTTTTTCAGTACTTTGTCCTGATGGAGGGAAAAGAAGAGAGATGGCAGCACTGCTTAGTATTGTGTGGAGGAAAACTCTTGGGGACACTCGTGTGTCCCTGCAGGAAAGCTCCCTCCACCTGCCCAAGGCAGCAGCACGCCGCCCAGACTGGCTGCCACAGTAGGCTGAGGGCACCCCTGGGCTCATGAACGTGCTGCCCATGATGTCTGCTTGGTGACCCTGCTTTGGGAAAACTGTGAAGCAGCAACTGTTCCTGCATGGCAAGGATGTGTGAAACAGATGTGGCTCCTGGGGGCTGCTGAAGGAGGCAAGGGCACCCAGCAGGAGGGGTCCGAATTGCCAAAATGATCCCCAATACTTGCCCCTTGCAGCAAACGCCAGCAGGGCCCGAGGAGGGAGACAGGAGAGGGGGTGCAGACTGGATCTGGGGCTCTGTGACTCCACCAGTGGAGGAACTCAGTGAAACCTGTGCAGGGGAGCTATGGGGGCTGCAGAGCTCCCTGAGACTCATTTTCTCCAATCTGGAATTACAAAAGGCCTCCTGAGGGCTTATTGCTCCTTACCTGTAGTTGCTGGGATTGTTGTCGCTGTTGGGGCAGGAGTTGTTTCAGTGGTTTGTCCTGATGGAGGGAAAAGAGGAGGTAGTACTGCTTAGTGTTTTGTGGAGGAAAATTCTTGGGGACACGCGTGTCTCCCTGCAGGAAAGCTCCCTCCACCTGCCCAAGGCAGCAGCACGTGGCCAGCACAGCTGCAGAGCTGGTCGAGGGGTGCCATCAGTCTGTGTACAGCGAGCACAGCCTGTGCTCCGCCACAATGGCCCCAGGGTCATTTGGGTGAAAGTCTGAGACAGCGGGTATATCCAGAGGGTGGGCAGGTGCAGTGGGAATGTGGGGTGCAAGCAGGAAGGACATGTTCATCCAAGGCCACCATGGAGGAAGAGCTGAGGGGGTGAGCAGGCTTCCCCTCCTCATAGTGACCCCACCAGGAGCTTTGACCCACCAGCATGGGGCTCGCCAGCACCACGCTGGGACAGGGCGCTTGGCCAGGTATGGAGGATTCCTTGCAGGACCTGCTCCATAGTCACTGCCCATGGCCCCTGGCTCTCAGGCCCATGCTGGTGTGTGCCCAGGCTCCCTCATGGTCCACGATCCCAGCACCCCCAGGAACAACTCCCAGCAGGGCCCATAACGGGCTTGCCCTGGGCACCTCATCGGCAGGGATCCTCTTGCACCCAGGACTGCCTTGGCAAAGGCACCAAGCAGGAAAAGAGCAGGCTCTTCAAATCTTCCCCAACACTTTCTCCTTGCAGCAAAGACCATCAGGGAAAGAGGGAAGAGTGGAGAGGATTCTCACCCTTGATCTGGGCCCCTTTGTCTCCCCGGGGATAGGAACATGGGGTAACCGAGGCAGGGGAACTTGTCCCTGCCTGTGGGAGATGTAGAGCTCCCTGGGACTCAGTTACTCCAATCTGTCCTCAGGATGGACTGACTGAGGACTTTTGCTCCTTACCTGTGGTTGCTGTGGTTGCTGCTGTTGTTGGGGCAGGAGTTTTTTCAGTGCTTTGTCCTGATGGAGGGAAAAGAAGAGAGATGGCAGCACTGCTTAGTATTGTGTGGAGGAAAACTCTTGGGGACACTCGTGTGTCCCTGCAGGAAAGCTCCCTCCACCTGCCCAAGGCAGCAGCACGCCGCCCGGACTGGCTGCCACAGTAGGCTGAGGGCACCCCTGGGCTCATGAACGTGCTGCCCATGATGTCTGCTTGGTGACCCTGCTTTGGGAAAACTGTGAAGCAGCAACTGTTCCTGCATGGCAAGGATGTGTGAAACAGATGTGGCTCCTGGGGGCTGCTGAAGGAGGCAAGGGCACCCAGCAGGAGGGGTCCGAATTGCCAAAATGATCCCCAATACTTGCCCCTTGCAGCAAACGCCAGCAGGGCCCGAGGAGGGAGACAGGAGAGGGGGTGCAGACTGGATCTGGGGCTCTGTGACTCCACCAGTGGAGGAACTCAGTGAAACCTGTGCAGGGGAGCTGTGGGGGCTGCAGAGCTCCCTGAGATTGATTTTCTCCAATCTGGAATTACAAAAGGCCTCCTGAGGGCTTATTGCTCCTTACCTGTAGTTGCTGGGATTGTTGTCGCTGTTGGGGCAGGAGTTGTTTCAGTGGTTTGTCCTGATGGAGGGAAAAGAGGAGGTAGTACTGCTTAGTGTTTTGTGGAGGAAAATTCTTGGGGACACGCGTGTCTCCCTGCAGGAAAGCTTCCTCCACCTGCCCAAGGCAGCAGCATGTGGCCAGCACAGCTGCAGAGCTGGTCGAGGGGTGCCATCAGTCTGTGTACAGCGAGCACAGCCTGTGCTCCGCCACAATGGCCCCAGGGTCATTTGGGTGAAAGTCTGAGACAGCGGGTATATCCAGAGGGTGGGCAGGTGCAGTGGGAATGTGGGGTGCAAGCAGGAAGGACATGTTCATCCAAGGCCACCATGGAGGAAGAGCTGAAGGGGTGAGCAGGCTTCCCCTCCTCAGTGACCCCACCAGGAGCTTTGATCCACCAGCATGGGGCTCCCCAGCGCCACCATGTGGGAGATGTAGAGCTCCCTGGGACTCAGTTACTCCAATCTGTCCTCAGGATGGACTGACTGAGGACTTTTGCTCCTTACCTGTAGTTGCTGGGATTGTTGTCGCTGTTGGGGCAGGAGTTGTTTCAGTGGTTTGTCCTGATAGAGGGAAAAGGGAGATTTTAGCACTGCTTAGTGTTTTGTGGAGGAAAAGTCTTTGTATCTCTCTATGTCCAGATCAAGTTTTGAGCAAATAAGTGGGGCGACATGCATGGGTCTGAACAGCCACAACCCTGCGTAGCCTTGCCAGTCCGTTTGTCTCTCTCTCATCTCACTGGTGGTGTATTTTTCCTGGTAGTCATTCTCCCACACCCTAGTATTTGGGTCCTCCCCACCACTTGCAGTTTCACAGTGTTCCTGCCTCTCTCCTCTAGGCGATTGCAGCACTCTGTGTTCCTGTCGCACACACACCTCCCTGTATGGAAGCTCCCTCCGTTTTCCAAAGGCAGGACCACATGGCCAGTGCTGGCTGCCAGAGCAGGATAAGGGCACCCTATTTGTCAGCACATATGCTCCAGCTCCAGAGCTAGCGGAGCTCTGGTCTGACCTTGAGCCAGTGTTGCTGCCTTCTCTTTTTATGTTAATTTGCTTTTCTCATCCCTTAAACAAGCAGTGCTTTTACCATCATGCATCTTCAGTAGTTGCACTGTTTTTAATTAGAATTACATGACATTGCGCTCCACAGTTAACATCTTCACAGTGACTCTGCAGATTCTGATCTAGACCTCAGCTAAACCAACAAAGAACACAGTCACTGCAAGACATACACATACAGATATTTTGCAACTATGGAAGAACCTGTCAAGGGAAGCATCACTTAAAAGTCTATATGGACTCTTTCAGAGTGGCTGTGAAAGAATGACTGCCTTTGCTAACACCTTCTCCTATGCTGTAACAAATTCAAGTCCATATTGAATGCAGAATATTTTTATTCAAAGAATGCATATTCTGCTAAATTATCATCAGTGGTATTAAGACCCTCTTTCCAGGACTACACTTCCACGCAGTTATGACAGTATACATTATTTTTTGTCATTCTTTTTCTTCCTTGTTATAATTCTTTCTGAATAAAGAGAAACCTGGCTGATACCAGACAGTAGTTGAAGAAAATTTTCCTAACAGTATGGTTTCTGCATTACCTGTTATTGTGTTTGCTCTTCTGAAGTATTTTCGCTATTTTTAAGATGTTTATGTTGCATTTAAACTGTGTCATACTTAACTGTTGATATAAGGAAAGTTCTGTTTTGTTTTGGGTTTTTTTGTCTAGAAGTAAGGAGAACAAATAATAAAACAGTCTTCCTGATAAATGTGCGATACTGACATATGGCCAGTTTGGATCATATGACCTAACTTTAATCTCAATTAGTTAAGACATGAATCAGGAATAAACGTATTTACTCTGAGTTAACGCCACTGCAATCATAATTTAACCTAAGTCATTAACAACATGCAGCTGGAAGACTAATGTATTTGTCACTAAAATCCTTGGCGCTGACACATTCTTATAGCTGGTATATTCAAAAAAATATTGCAAATCTCAACAGATAGATGAAAAATAGACCCTGCTTTTCAACGGCTTTTTAGGGCTTTGAAAATCCAAAGTGAGGCAAATTTTAGAAACTTTTTTCTTCTAATCAATAAAGCTGATGTAGAAAAGACACATCAAAAAGTCAAAGCCTCAAGTAAATCATTAGCTTCCTCTAGGTGAAGGGGAAACATGAGCAATTGTGCCAGTTCTATGCCAAGTCTTCCACTTCCACTGGTCACTGAGACCTATAGGCAGCATTATTTGTTCCCCAGTCAGTGTAAAAAAATGCACATTTTTCCTCTAACCATGATAATATGAATGTATGCTGGCCACAGGCCATGGTTTTGGAGCATTATTTAGACTGCCTTCTCAAAATGGATGTTGGGGCAGTAACCAAGCTAGTCCTTAGACTACAACTGTTAGCCTTGTGGAGGCCCTGACTAACAGTTGTCCAGGAACACCCTTTGGACTCAGGTATAATTGCATCCGTGGTGACAGCAGAGCACATGAGCTGCAATTGGGCCTTGCTAATGGGCTTGTCAAAGGTAACCTGAGCAAAGGTGCTTATTTTATGGCACACTCTGCCTATACCCAACCTTCTGTGTAAGGAAACAGGATGTGTTAATAGAGGTTTACTATGGAGATAAAGAAATGGACTGAGGTTCTGGAATAACAGAAACATCCAGCTGCTGAGCAGGGCAGGGCCTTTGTCAGTACTATTCAAACGGACACATCCTGTAAAGCTTTTGCAATGTTTGCTTAGAATGACAAAGGTTTCTGGGCAGGCTCATCCTGATGCAAAATCTGTGCAAGTAAGGGTACATTGCTTTCAGTAGCTCTTGGGTCAATTTTTCACATCCTGCTGTTATCCGCAAGCCTCCAAACAGAAAACCAACCAACTGACAGTCTCGGAGATCTCTATGCTTATAATTTAAGGCAAAAAATTGGTCTGTAGCATGTTGTAGATGTTGCTGGAAATACATATGTTCACTCGCAGTAGTCAACAGAGACCCACAACTATCTATCACCAGTTGCAAGCTTCACAACATCACTGAAGGTCTTAATTTGACTCATATCTCTGTAACTTTATATTATCTGGGAGTTCCTGTCCTCTCACAGCTTCAAGTTGCCAAAACTCCTCATATAGTCACCTTAATTCTACTTCTGCTAATGCCTTCACTCCCTTATATCTGTCACTGAATATCAGGGACAGGCAAGTTTGGGTGGAGGCTCTAGTCCACAACTACCAAGTTTGTCACAATGCCAGAAAAAGTACTAAGTGGCTTAAGAAATGACACCTGCCCTTCAGTTTGGATAGACCGCGGTGCAACCCTCTGCCACCAAGTTGGTGGTGAAGCTCCCATTAATTATTTTCAACAGGAGGGAATGAATGTGTTACGAGCTGGCTCAGACGGCACTGCTTTCCAGCCTCTGGCCGGAAAGCCAGCAGCAGCCCTCCTTTCCCTGGCTACTGATGTGGAACAGTCACACCTTTTGTTATGACTGTAACAGAGGTTGAATTACACGGGTTTAGTGTGCAGGTCCTGAAAACTGCTCTTGGAGTAGGCTAAATTAGGTTAATCACAAGCACCAGTGACTTTGCATTGTTCGGTGAACAAGGAAAACTGTTGGCTTCCAGTGACATTTTTCGTCACTGATTAATCAAAATCTAGACATGTTGAATTGTGTACCACCACCGACCTCCAGCCTCTCAGCACCTGCTGAAAGTACTAAGCAATCCATTCACTGCCACAGAATAGCTGCCCTGATAAATCCCAAAACAGAAGATACTGTTTCTTACCTTTCGAAAGGCTCAACACCAGGCTCAGCAACACAGCAAGGAATGCACAGAGTCTCATTGCCGCTTCCACTGCTGCTGCTACTTGCTGCTAAACCCAAGAGAAAGTGCTTTTCTCTTCTGGTGTCAGCTATTTAAGGTCCCAGCCACAGGTAGAGAGTTCAGCCCCAAGGTGACGTCATGGTGGCAAGTGGCAAATGATAGATCCAAGCTGTGTTTTTCTTCCTCCTCAGGCTGGGAGGAGATTTCTGCACTTGCAGTGTTCTTCCTTTAAGTCATAAATGCTTGAGACCTGTTGACACAAGGAAGTTACTGCTAAATAAGCTGACATGGGAACTGACAGCACACCAGCTATCCCCTGCCAGCTTTCCATACTGACACCTTCAGTGCAAATTAAATGGAGGGTGCTGTATAATCTGTTCTTAAAGCAGAAGAAGCTATCCCATTCCAAGGCATGCTAATTATGCACTTGGAATAGAGCACCTGGGATCCACAAGGTCACTTACCTTGCAATAAATTACCAGTAGAGACAAGCTCTATGCCTCAGACTCCAATTGTTCTTTCCTTATAAGCCAAATGTTACGCCAAAGCACTTCTTACTGCTCGACAGGGTAAAAAGTGACAGAAAACACCTGCACCTTTGACATCACAGAAACAGGACTGACCTTGGCCCTTCTGGCGGCAATTATTGCTGTTTTGTTTGCTGCCATCTTATGTGTGTTATGGGCTCACTGAAGTAATGTGGCAAGAGAACAGTGAGCAGGCAGGACAGCCAGCAGGTGTTTGACTTTATCTGGATGGCAGCCCTCCTTTCTTGAGAGGAAGCATGTTTGTGCCATGGAGACATTTGGAAGCAGTGATAGTCAGGCTGGAGCAGGGAGCCTGCAGCAGATCTAAAAATGGGAAACAGCCCAGAAGGCCATGGAGCAGCTAACACAGCTGTGATGCAGGGGAAATAGGTGGGAGACAGAGACTTTTTGACATTGCATCCTAGGAAGCCTCTGAAAATTGCTAGATAGAGTCCAAGATGGGAAAAAAGGTGTCTGTGAGCAGGACCTGGTTTTCCCAAATCCTCTTGTTTTTAGCTGCCTCACCTGTCTGAGTTCTCTACTGGAACAGCGTGTTTGTTCTGCTTTGTGCTTCAGTAAAATGCACTGCTTGAGACCATTAGAAACCAGATGGCCCACAATAGTTTCCAGTTCCTCCTTTTCAGGCAAAGGTGTCATTTCTCTCATTTCAGAAGTCTGACTGACCCTGGATCCTGTCACAACTTCTAGTAATGTCTTTCTATGAAATAAACACAGGTTGACCCATCATAATCAGGCATGGACCAGAAGGGTGAGCAACCCATTGATGTATCCCTTGCAAAGCTATCTCTAATGGCTGGTCTGCTCTGGGAAACTGCTGCCAGCAGCACTGGCAGGTGATGAACATATTTCTGAATGTGAAGTAACAGCTCTGTGTGTTAAACACCTCTCCCCTTCCCTCACCTGCTTTTGTTTGATCTGCTGTTTTAAAAACAAGACATGCAGTCTCATGTACTAATCTCATACATTCAGAGGGTGGCTCTCCTTGTATGTAGGAAGGTGGGAAAGACAAGAAATATTACTCAAGTCATTCCTGAGCTTAGACTTGTCCTAAACTTTTATCTTGCACCAAACTAGGAAACATTGGTGGCTTACGGACAGCAAAAATGGTTGGGTGCCTCTCTGCCGGCATGGGGAACGAGTGGCCTCTTCCCTCTGTGACCTGACAGAAGGACCTGCTCAGGGCACTGAGCCCGAACCATGAGGTGTTTTGCCTGCATTTTCCTTTGCCCCTTTGTCGCTGAAGCTCCTCCAGTACAACCTGCTCCCCTCACCTACCCCCAGTCCCCACATTGACACCCTGGCAGCACCTGCCCTGCCCTATGGTTGTCTGGGACTGGCCCACAGACCTCGAGGGAGCCCCATGGTGGGCACTCTGTGTGCTCGCCAAGGTGGTGTGGTGGAAATCCCAGTCTCTGAGGGGAGGCCGCTATCAGGGTCTCAATGTGCTCCCCCCTGCAGCAGGGCGTTCAGTGCCTGGCCTAGGGTATGGCCATGGGGGCTGCCCCCGGCCTTCCCCGGGGCGGTGGGGGATCCCATGGGGGATCAGGCCAGGCTAGGGGGTCCCTCAGGAGCTGGTGCAGCAAAGGGAGTGGGCCCTGGGCTCAAGGCAGCCCGTGCTCGCTCTCAGGGAGCTGCATGGCCGAGGGCAGCGGGGGACCAGGAACAGCCAGGGCCCACCCCACTGCCCCCAGCCAGGGAGCAGGGCTGGCCTGTGAGGGTGACCTGGGTCAGAGCCAGCCCTGGGCCAGCCTGGGCAAAGCTTGGGGCCCCTACAGCCCCCCTTTCACTCCAGCTGCCCCTCTGGTCCATGCTGGATCCAGCTCCTGCCTCTGCTGCTGTTTGCTCCCCTGCCAGCCACCCAGCTCAGACCCTTCAGTTCTTCCAGAAGCTTCTTTAAAACTCCTTTTGCCAGGAGCTGACAGAAAAAGGGAAGGAAATGTCTGGGAAGCATTTGTCACCAGAGCGCTGTACACCCCTGCTTGGGCAGCCTCTGCCCTCTGCCTCAGGCCACCACCACCCTCACGGCCTCGCCTCACACAGGCAGGGGCACCCAAAAAGTAAACCCAAAGTCTTGCTCCATTAAAATGTTTCAGTCCTGAGCAGACTGTGCTATGAACCTCCAGGAAGACCCAACACGCCTGGACACCAGCCATTTAGGGAGGCTCAGCATGTGCTTCAGCTGGGAATTGGTGCGCAGGAGGGGACAAATCTGGCTGTGGAGGGTGTTTGGCAGAGCTGTGTGCCACCAGTCCTCCGGCGATGTTGATCTCCTGTATCTATGTCACGATTTTTGAATGCTGCCTCAAGGTACAACTAAAATGTCACAATTTTTGAACGCTGCCTCAAGGTGTGACTAAACTAATCCAGGTTTTAAAATCTCCCTGTTGACTGGGAAGTGAGCATGTAGGACACTGAGAACTTCCCAGAGCACTACTGAAAATAAATGTCAGGTCTTCAGCAGGTCTAAATGGTGCAGCTTTGCTGGCTACACTGGTATCTACTGTTTGAGTGTGTAGTCCTGCACATTAAAACTGTTCTCTACAGTGAATGCACATCAGGAGCTGGCATATTACTTGTATTTTTAGAGTTCACTTCCGTTCTTGGGCAATCTCGAGCACAAATACAGGCTGGGCGACGAGTGGATTGAGAGCAGCAGCCCTGTGGAGAATGATTTGAGGGTGTTGGCTGACGAGAAGCTCAACATGACCCAGCAATATGCACTTGCAGCCCAGAAAGCCAACCGTATCCTGGGCTGCATCAAAAGAAGCATGGGCAGCAGACTGAGGGAGGTGATTCTCCCGTTCTATCCCCCTCTGGTGAGACCCCAACCAGAATACTGCATTCAGCTCTGGGGCCCCCAGCATAAGAAGGACATGGACCAGCTGGAGTGAGTCCAGAGGAGGCCACAAAGGTAATCAAGGGGCTGGAGCACCTCCCCTATGAAGACCGGCTGAGAGAGCTGGGGTTGTTCAGCATGGAGAAGGCTCCAGGGAGACCTTATAAGCAGCCTTCTAGTACCTAAAGAGAGCCTACAAGAAAGCTGAAGAGGGACTTTTTGCAAGCGTAATATGTAGTTATCCCTTGTCACATAGTAATATGACAAGGGATAACAGTTTCAAACTGAAAGAGGATAGATTTAGATTAGATTAGATATTAGAAAGAAGTTCTTCACTGTGAGGGTGGTGAGGCACTGGCACAGGTTGCCCAGAGAAGCTGTGGCTGCCCCCTCCCTGGCAGTGTTCAAGGCCAGGTTCGATGGGGCTTGGAGCAACCTGGTCTAGTGGAGGGTGCCCCTGCCCATGGTGGGGGGTTGCAACTGGATGATCTTTAACCCAAACCATTCTATGATTCTATGATTCTTACGTGGTTGTCCTTGTTTAACATGATCACAGTTTGGGAAGTGTGAATCATTTGCAATGCAAAAGGCACCAGCTCCTCCAGGAAATAATGTGCTGAACAGACATACACTTTCGTGTACCAGATCTTTAATCTCTGCTTGCCCTTCCCTGCCCACTTTGCGACATGCCGCTGGTCACAACAGGCTCTCCCCAGGGAGAAGGGGGTTGACAGGCTGTACGTGCCCCATTGCTTGCCAATTTGTGGGTGAATTAGTAATAAAGATTTGATGGTTTAGGAGAACAGACACAGAGAATACCAAAACAGGAGAACTGATGTCAGAGAAACATCAGCAGCCCTAACGCTTTGCTTAACAAAGTTACTAAGCACACGTTTAGACAACAGATGGTTGACTATTACTCCAGAGAGACTCGCACAGCCATAGGAGTTGTGATGTCCTGCTAGTAATTACAGTGAAAATTTTATTTGCAGAAGTAACTATGTAACTTTCTAGAAGCTGTAAAACCAAACTGTTGTGCGTCAAAGCTCAGATATGGCAATCCAGAAAACTGACAAATCATTATTATGGAATAAAAAGTGTGTTATATTTAGTAACAAACACAGCAGTTCTCTTGTCTTGATCATTCTTTATGGCAGGAAAAGGAATTATCAAAGGTAAAAGGCCTTGGTTTTCTATTAGAAGGTGCATAGTCCTGTGCACCTCATTATTTAACCATAAATTGCATGTAATCAAGGGGCAATCATGCTGCTAGAAGACACACATTAAAGTAGGAGGAAGTGTCTTTTATAGCTCTTCACGTGTGTCAGCTTGATACTTTCTTCCTGTGTATTTTTCCAATCCTATTCCTTACTAGATTCCTATACATTTCTCTATCTTGTGTAAATTTGGTTCATCCACTGTATATTATACAAGTAGGAATACATGTTGTAATTAGCTAAAAGTTTGGAAAAACCTCCAGAAAGTCTAAATCAAAGTGCTATACATACAGATTCACCCATAATCAGGAGAAGGAGATTCACTTTTTACTTCTTTTCAGGTGGTTCCCAAGATGGTTGAGGGCACCCACTATGGTCTTGGAAGCACTGGTATGCAAATCTGAAGTGGGCAGGACTGTTAAGATACCAAAGACATACAGAAAGTAGAACAACTTGCAATAGCATTGGTAACAAAACTGAGGCACTGTTAACAGACCTTTTCTTGCAAATGAACAGAACCTCAGGATTTAGTTGGGTTTCTCTCTCCTTTATTTTCCCACTGGAGTCTTACTACACAAGGAGCAGGCATATAATGCAATTCTATACTACATCACAAAAGAAAGTAGACTAAAGTTTCAGGGTGCAGCAAAAAGTATGTCCTAGAACCAGAAATGGTTCTCTGCAAGTGGCACTCACTTCATCTAGGGCAGCTGTCTAGTGGGGGTCTTGTGACACTACTGTTGAGGGTGAGGGATATCTTACCATGGGGTGAGCTACCCTCTGCAGATGCTTATCTCTTCTCATGGCTACTGGAGGAGCCAGATGGTAGGTTCAAACTGGCTGCTAACTTTTGGTGGGGCAGATGAATCCCACCATAGTCCCATCCGATTGCTATCGCAGTTGAGTGTTATACTCCTCTGGAGCAATACAGGAAAGATTGTCCCAGATGAACGTACCTGCCATTACTCCAGACGCTCTTCCACATCACACCTCTTCCCAGCAGCCTGGGCTGGACGTTGTGTTCATTTGGATTCAAGGTACCCTCCTTCCTCTGAGGGACACTCAGCTGTATATTCTTCACAGTCCTCGGTGGCACTTACTGAGGCAGAACTGATCTCACTGTGGTTGGGTGCAGTCCCTTGCCCTTACAAACAGCCCTGCTGCACCAACCTCTCCTGAGGTTTTCCTCCCCTTCAACATGCACTCACACACACAAACACATAACTTCAGTAACTGTCTTGCAAATCCAGTGGGATGAAAAACTAAATTGAGGAAAAAATTGAAATTAAGCTGAGTTGCTTAATGCTACTGAAATAAACATATCAGAGCACAACTTATATTTTCAGCTGAGCACCAGTTCGTTTAGCACAACTAACAAAACATACCCATTTCCTTTTTGCTTTTCATTTTAGTTATTCAATCACCAAGCACCACCAGAAGAACAAAAGAACTATAAGATTTCTTATTTTCTAGATTAGATTTCTAGTTATAATTTAAACTATCTAAAAGTTGCATATGTATCTCTTTACAGGGAAAGCTAAAGACAGTAAAAAAGCTGAGACACAGTAATAGTCATAGTTTTATTGTATCCTTTTATAATACTGACTAGAACGCCAGATTTAATAATATTGGATGCAGGTATAAAAATAATCCAATCCTTAAAAATTATATTTTGCTACTACAGTACTGTATAATTAGTGGAGGCTGAAAATATGATACAACTTTAAATAATACTGGTTTGGAAAATGTCCTTAGAACCCCAGCGACTTGGAAGCAAACATTCAGAGACACAGAGAAGGAAACAGGGCAATGTCAAGAACATAAAGCAGGTTTACATTCAGGTTGATAAAAGAAGCACAAACAAATGCTGAAAATTTACCTTTTGAAATAGAGCTCACAAAAGGTGAGCTTTACAACCGCAATGCTGAAAGCTGCTCAAATAAACCATTACGATTTTACACACCAAGTCTGACCTTCTGTTAGGAGAAAGTCCTGTAGAATTTAACAGGGCTTAAAACAAATGACTGAGTTTAACAGAATTTCCTTCAAAAAAGGAAACTATTAAGTGTTTATTCTGGTTTTTGGTTTTTGGTTGTGTTTTTTTTTTTTTTTCTTTAAAGTAAACCCTTCCTAGCAGATTTTTTTGGAGACCTTTTATGTCAGGTCAATTTAATGGCACTGTTTGAAAGAAGTGACCAGTTTTTACTGTATTCCACAGGACTTCTCCATACAGGATTTTGCAGATCTAGGGGCTGCCTGCTGCAGCCATTAACTCAAGCAAGACTCCCATCCCTTCTAGCATTTTACCAGAATAAAGACCAAGGAGCTTAGCGTTTACATACTACTTTTGAGGAACATCAGGCACCCTCTCCAGGTTTTCCCTCAATGTTATTATACACATGCAACACTAACTAGACACAGAAGAGGTGTCATCCCACATATGACCTTACAGTACAGAAGCCACACTTGCTTTAGACATTTACTTCTGCAAAACAAGTAAGCATACTCTTTTCTTCTTTTTATTTTTGTTATTTCTTATCCTTTCATGAATTTATGTCCTGCTTTTCAACTTCAGCAGTTCAAGGGAATAAAGAATTAAATACATGTTGCAAAGCTCCCAAAATCTTACAAGCACACAGCACATACCCCTTTTGAAACTGGAAGATCTTGCTTCATTTCTGAAGAGACAAATAAGACTGAATCAAAGAGTAGTACTTATCTGTGACTGCAGGAAGCACTTCTACATCCCTAGAAGATCTTAAATGATAGGAAATGGGTTGGCTGATCAGTAAAACAACTACACAAAATTCACATTCATTCTCTTCTCAGGAAGGTGTTTCAGATCTTGAACCTGTTTTGTTCAATCTCACATAATAAAGGTCCTACTACAGTAATAAGTATATTTTTAAAAAATAAATACAACATGGAAAGGCAGCAACAGTATCACAGAAATAGGAAGAACACATGGGAAAATATGTACTTCAAACAGGTGACCCTGGGGGTGGAATAATTCAGGCCTAAAAAAAACCTTCCAGTCCATGAGAGAGTTACCCCAGTCACTATAATGGATGCTGGATTAGATCCTTCGTGTGTGAAGAGAAAAAAACATTAGTCAGCACAGGAATTTTAAGTAAAATGCATCCGTTCCTGTTAAGGAACAAAACTAAAGATTAAATATCACTATGAGGGAATGGGAAGTCCAGCTGGATTTGGAATGGATATGGCCATTGACCAGCATTAGGGACAAGTCCTGGGGAAGCACTTGGCGTGTCTGCAGCAATGTCCAAACCTACTCTGCTGCTCACTCAGGTCCTAGCAAATCAACCTTTACAAGTATTGGCACAAATTTCACAATGACAAACACCTCTCTCTAACTGCAATTTGTTGCTATTTTTGAAAGCCTTTTACTACTGCTTGGTGTGGAAGCAAATACCTTTTAGAAGGCTGGTCACGAGGGGTGACTCAGTACACAACCATGACAGTGGAACTTACTAAAAATGATGCAATGGCAATAAGACTCATTGCTGCTGTGTTACCTAATGCTTTAAATGTGGAGGCCAAAGGGCATCAAAATGCCCCTGTCCTGTTTTTCCTCCTATAGCCCAATTCAGTGCTGTGAAGTTTCAACAGTATGCAAAAGGCCCCTGATTTTTCCAGTGCAGCTGGGAGGGCTGGCCAGGGTGAGCAGAGGTGCATGGCAGGGACACAGGAAGGCTGCGTGTACACGCCTCCCTTTTGAATGATCCTTCAAATCTGCATTTTGTTCCTCAGTTCACCAGGGCTGCCTCTCCTAGGCTGGCTGCCGGGGGTATTTCTGTGGGTGAGGGGCTTTTGTCAGCACAATTGGCAGAGCTTCATAGCAGCAAACACGTGCCTCCCACATCTTTTCCTGTCAAGCAACAGAATTAGCATTTTTTCCAAAGTTAATCAAAAATACATCCACACAACTGCCTGTGGGCCCTTGCTGACTGCTCCCCTAGCTTTCCACAGAAGCCAGGAACAAGAGCAGATTTCTCAGCAGTGTTGGTGCAGTTTTTCTTCCTTTCCCCACATCTGACTGAACCACTTGCATCCTCCCTACAAGAAACATGCCATTTCTATCTTATCCTCTTAGCAGACAGCAATTCCCCTTGGCAAAAACATCCAATATGCTTAAAATTTGCAATTTGGGGTAGCTAAAACTAATCTAAATAGTCTGAGAAATAAGTTGCATTTAATTAGACATCCTATGGGGAGTTATGTACTGAACAGAGAGGCATCCACATTCGAAAGCGGGCCTGAGGGCACGTAAAGACCCCTCTCACATCCAACAGGAGCAACAAACCCCACTCCACTGCCAGAGGGTGCTTAGCTTATGGCAGAGATGGAAGCAGACAGAGAAGATCCCAGTGGTA
The DNA here is from genome assembly GCF_034619465.1 of Leptosomus discolor. NCBI lineage: Eukaryota > Metazoa > Chordata > Aves > Leptosomiformes > Leptosomidae > Leptosomus > Leptosomus discolor. Next base: position 11,370,218 of record NC_141395.1, on the reverse strand, counting down.
GCTTCAACAGAGGCAAGCTGCACAGAAACTGGTCCCACCCCTGCCACAGCCAGGCAAGCCCATTGCTGCTGGGATGTGGTAGTAAATAATTGCAGTAAAATAACTGTCATAAATTGGCAAAACACACTGCACTGCACACACCCCTTCTGGCCTAGCGGAGCTGGGAGCCGGTGGGGCTTGAGTGGAGACGGAAGCATTGCAGCACGGGGAGCGGCTGGGGGCTGAATCACTCCTGGCTGCATTTGCCAGCATCTGCCAGCTCTGCAAAGCCTTCCTGGATCACCGTGTGGGAAAGCACCTGCACTCACCCCAGTGCTGACACCTGCCTGAACCCTCTCCTGCCTGCTGAGTAGGCCTTCCAAGGACACCCAGAGAAGGTGCTGCAGGTCAGGAGGAGAGACTCTTTTCCTCCTCCTGTGGACTATGCATTGGCTCCGTGACTCCTCTCTCACCAAAGCTAAAAGGAAGGTCAGGCTGCAATGGATACATTTTCATAAGAAATTTCCCAGTGTTTACCTGCTCTGGCAGAGAGAAAGTTTCAGTGCAATAAAGTTCTCTCTCTTGGAAAAGGCCAAGTTTTGCAGTCCTCACTCAGAAAACCCTGCTGGGTTTACTGAGACCCTTTCACTCCATATGCAGCATTAAGAAGATTTGAAGATCATTAAGGAATGAAAATCAATTACTTGCAAACTCTTGCGTGATCTCAATTAGGAACAATCCTATCCCATTTCCACTCAATCCTTGCAATTTGCTGTGAGATACAGATCAGGTGTTTTGTTCATACAGTCCATGTTACTCCTTATGTAGAAGGATTGACTTGCAATCGTGAGTTGGTGTTTCCTACTTTGGCCTTTGTACTCGGCACACAGAGGAACATTTCCCAATCTTTGAACTAACCGAACAATTAAACATATTAGCCTATAATCATATGTCTGAACTCTTTCCTATCTGACAAAATGCTGGTCCTTGGTTAAATTTGTGCTTTGGATTTAGATTTAGCATGAATCCCAGCTTTCCCCTTTCTTTTGTAACACAGACAAAACCCTCCTCCATACCATGGAAAAGGCAGTCCGTTCTGTCCTAGGCATTCTCAAAAACAGAGGTAAATCACCCACACAGAAACAACCCTGCCAATGTCCTCTTTGAAGGACCCCACAGCACGGCACAGTCAAGCCCTTAGTTCACATCATCCAACGGATCCTGTGCAATTAAGATATCAGCTGCTAACAAAAATTAGAACATCATTCATGGACTGGAAACACTGATCAGCATGGCAGGGAACAGTTCTTGTGCTCTACCTGTTACACTGTTTTGGATACTGTAACTAGAGTTTTCATTAAATATAGCTACTTAGGAAGCTGTACTTCCCATGAGCATCCATTTCCTTCCTACAGTTGAGATAAGCTGTGTACTACCATCTGCGAGGCTGACTATGGATCAGACAGGCATGAAGCTGCATGCATCGCCACCGTAAGATCACGTACTTACAGGCAAAGGATACTGCCCTAAGCATCCATAAAGATCTGGTTTTCTGCAAGCCCACACTGCTGTTTCTACACAGTAGATAAGGGGCATAAAAAGACACTGCGTTTGTGTGCTATGGCTGGTGCACCAAACTATGTCTTCTCAAGTGTATTTCTGGTTCCTTTCCTGCCTTGAAGTTTTGAGAAAACAGAAGTAAATGTGAGCAGGGACCAGAAACCTCTTAGCCCACACAGCAGATGACTGCCTAGTGCTGGCTCCCATTCCTCTGCGTAGCTGTTGCTCACTTTTGATAGGGCACACAAGAGCCTTCAAAGTGCTGGGAAAGGATTTGGGGACTCACAGCATCTGAAGGATGTAAATACTACTACCTGCTCCCTCAAGGAGGGCTCCTCATCACTCCAGGTTTACCTCCAGGGAGCAACCACACCAGACATCAGCATCCGAACTGCTGTTCTCACTCAGGGTTAGGCACTTTGGGGGATGCATCCCATGGTCCTTAGTGCTTCAGTGAGCTGAGCTACCATATAAACTTACTTGTAGGCACTGTATCTTTTCAAGCACTGCAGGGTAGAAGGGACTATCAGAGGGTACGTGCCCTTCAGTGAAACCAGCTTATATACGCACTACAGGGATAGTGGGTTAATGGCTAAGGAATTGTGCTATTTGTTATCATCATACAAGCAGCCACTTTGAATTAAAAACACAGTCACATTCAGGGGAAGGATCTGTATCTGGACCCTGTATCCAGACAGGGTTTGAATGATTCAGGTTAACACTTCAGTGAAGATAAGCAGTAAATATACTTCATTAATAAGATCTCTTTCAATACCCAACTCAGGTCAGAAAACAGTCCATGAGCTTTCAGTCTGATCTTTGGTGAGAAATGTAATAACTTACATTCTTCAGCTTTTGCCAAGGTGATTAATATGAATTAACACACCTATGTGAGGAAGCCTGCCTGGTCTGAATCACTCGAAACTAGGATGGAAGAAAGCAAAACACTTCAACATAAGTGATATTTGCTTTGCCAGGATTGAAAGTATCATGTTTTTCTCTCCCTTAACTGCAACTGACTGCAGTTGAGCCTTATTTTCTGACGTACTGAAAGCCTCCACAGCTCCTATAAAAGTCAAGGTTGGCTGTGGAGGCTTCAAAACTATGTCCCACCTGCAGTGCCCAGAATCCAGGTTCCACCTGCCCAGCCAGGGCTACAGCACTATTGCTCCTTCCCAGGTTCCTCGTAAGGAGCACGCTGAATTCTCGGCTCATCTCTTTTCTTCCCTGTGAGCAATTATTTAACATTATATTGCTGTTTCTACAGGCATTTAAATCCCTGCAGGGAAACAGAGCCCCATAAGATCCTATATGGAAGCACTATGATGACATGTAGCGGCATCACTTCTGAACAATGTTGCTTGACAGAACAACATATTTGGACTCTTCCCTATATACGGAAAGTTTTCAAAGCAGCGCATAGGATCAGTTGTGTCTTATTTCAGTCAAAATTGCAGTGGTATGACTAACTTTCCCGTACTCCTTGGAGACAATCAGCCCATGAATTCAGCCAATATTGCCAGGCACCAGGCTTCAGCAAGGATCCAGCTGCCTGGAGAACTTCTACCAGTAAGAAGGCGGGGGCCTGAGGACAAGTCAGCTTCCCTGTCGTGTACGAAGCAGAAAGCAATGCAGCAATGTAAAAGAGAGTGGACAAACTTGCCCTACCAAAAGCAGTTGCACAGTGAATCTTTGCATGAAGGTTGGCTGAGAAGACAAGCACAGTCAACAGCAAACAAGATCTGTAAACAAAACACTCCCTAGTGGTATTCAACGCAGAGTGCTGAGCACAGTTCATCTGCCTGTACTGATCCATGCTTGCCATGTAGCATAAAGAGTGAAGAAGCACAGAACAAATCTGGAGTACATGTGCTAACTTCCATCTGGGTCTTCTAGTGATGTGCACCTTGAGCCATTCCCTCCTCCTTCTCTCTGCTGCTGAGCAAGTGTAACCATTCCTCAGGGCAGCAATGCTTGGCAGGAAGTTCAAAGTCCTTCCTTAATGGGAAGAGTAAGATTGACATGGGCTGAACTGCCCAGTAGACAGATTGTACCTGGCAATCAAGGCCACAAAATTGTGTCAACCTTACACTCCCTCTCCACTCCCTGCTAAAAATAGTCTCTTCTTCTGGTTTCGTCACTAATGAAGGATGGATTATATTGTCCAGGGTAGATGCATGAATGTCGAGATCCAGGCAAACCAGTGTAGGGAGGATAAAGTCCATTTCTTTCCAGTTCAGGATTTCTCAGTCCAGTTGGCTGTATTAGCAAAAATAAATAAAATGAAAAGAGTCTTAATCTCACACTCAAATCCTCCTTCAGACACCCCCTTACCACCTTTCCCAGCAGTTATTTCAGTAGCGAGAAGGAACAACATGATCACTAATGATCTCTATAACCTAGAATGATTTTTACTGTAGGAGTTATGCATTGCCTGAAGGCACTATTCTGATGCAAACCAGTTTCGACACCTTGCTAATTAGCAGACTTGAAGTTTACCTCACTCCACCAAGTGCAGTCGAAGTGCACAGTTAATTTTTAATCCAAGAGAATTGTGCCGATGAGCTCAGGTATTGAAACAACTCTCATGAAAAAAATACTGTCCCAGAACCATCCTTAAAGGAAATGCTTTTAGAAATCAAAGTTAGTCTCCTGCTTTGAGTATTACCTGGAAGCACTTCTCTCCCCAGTAACCATAGGTACCTACTCTCTCAACACAGGCACTTGAGTTATATGTCAAATAGGAAGTGATCTGACCTTCCTTTCTCTTCCCTTTTCTTACTTAAGTAAATCCCCTGGGGACACTTGGTTGAGGAACTTTGATGTCTAAGAATAAGACTGTACAATCCTTTCACCCAGTAAATAATATCAAGCCACCTGGTTTGATCTGTTACAGAGCAGATCCATGCAAAGCCTTCATCACCTACTGCTTTCTAGTTGCCAGTATAATAAAGGTCTTAAAAAATGTTTAGGAAATGCATTTTCATTTCCAAATCTCTCATTCTGACTTGAAGTAGGAAGGAGGATTATATCGCTTCATGCTGTGCAACCCAGTAAACTTGCTTATTGGAAAACTTAAAATATAAGCCAGAAAAAAAAAAAGTAATGTTTGCTGCTCTCTGCTCTGGAAAGCAGGAGTCCAGAACGCGTGATTTGGGTGAACTCCTGCAACCTTCACTCACATGAGTAACCTGCAAAAACCTTAAGTACCTCCAGTATTTTGCTGTAGATTAGTGACAGATGATACACCAGCATCACAGCTCTGGACACAGACATTAGCAGATGGTATCAACCATGACTGCAGGTCTTGTGCTTCTGTCTTTCTGTGCCCTACACAGCCTCCACCACTGTGGAGGCTCCTCCACCACTTCTTCCCTGCCATTTGTTCCTTTCAGAGCTGAAGCGATGCTGCCTATGCACCCTTTCTGCTGCAGGAAGGGGCCTGTACCCTGGAGAGTGGATCAGTGGAAGAAGAGGAGTCCTCAGTGACCAGCATCTTCCCACCTTTGGGTGAAGTACCCCAGGCAGAGGTCTCAACCTTCCAGCACCATCAGTGAGGGTGGAAGGGAGAAAACTACCCACAGGGATTCCTAGCAGTCTGTCCAAAACCTTTAACTGTCCTTCTCTAAACTAGCATTGGGCTTTTTGGGCATCTGCCAAAATGTTCCTAGGCGTTTTCCTAGCACTCTTCCTAATGACATCTCTTTGTGATATTCTCCACATGTAACAGCTAGAGTCCATAGGACTCCCAATGTCTTGCTGTATATGGAAGTAATTTGCTTTGCTCTTTTATTTTGCAGGAAAGGGATCTGTACTTCCAAAAATAAACAAATGTGCCTTTCCTGTATCAGGCACAAAGGGTTAATAGTTAAACTATGTATAGATACCGAATAATACACATCTGTCATCTGCAGCAGGTTCTTGGTGCTTCCATTCTCCTGCATCTCAATGGTCTCTCTGCCCCACTCCTGTGCTCGGGGGTTCTTCGGATATTCAGCATAGGGTGACATCTGGAAATCCCCACTCTTGAAAATGAGTTTACTTATGTCATTTTTATTCTTCCTGTTTACAAAAGAATGAAGGAAAGTGAAAACATACAACTTCTCCTGCTATCTTGTATGAACTTCTGACGTGATCTCAGGAGATTCACTTCATGTTATGAACCTTGACTGGGAACAAAGATCATCTCAGAAAAGCTATAGTTCAATCTTCTGCTCCAAGGCAAAATCAGATATGAGGTCACATCATGCAACTCAGGGCATTATCTGGTGGGATTTGAAATCTCCAAGGATGGAGATGGTGTAACCTCTGAGCAACCTGTTCCACTGCCTTACTGTCCTCTTGGACAGTTGTTCCCTACTTCCAGTTTGAACTGTTCCTGTTCCAGTTTATGCCCGTGTCCTGGTTTTGGCTGGGACAGAGTTAATTTTCTTTCTAGTAGCTGTGTTTCAGATTTAGTGTGAGAATAATGTCAATAACACACTGATGTTTTAGTTGTTGCTAAGCAGGGCTTATCTTAAGTTCAGGATTTTTCAGTTTCCCATGCTCTGCCAGCAAGCAGGTGCACAAGAAGCTGGGAGGGAGCACGGCCAGGACAGCTGACCTGAACTAGCCAAAGGATATTCCATGCCATAGGACATCATGCTCAGTATATACACCGGGGCAAGTTGGCCTGGAGGGGGAAATTGCTGCTCAGGCATCAGTCAGCAGGCTGTAAGTGATTGCACTGTGTATCACTTGTCTTTTCCTGGGTTTTATTTCTCATTCTTTTTGTTAAGAGGACCCCAGGCCAGATTTGTAAAGCAGAGCCACCTGAAGTTGTATTCCTTTTCATTACTACTACTACTACTATTATTATTATTATTATATTTTAAAATTATTTTTATTATTATATTTTAGTTATTAAACTGTTCTTATCTCAACCCATGAGTTCTACTTTTTTTTCCCAGATTCTCCTCCTCATCCCACTGAGAGGGAGGAGGAGGGAGCAAGTGGCTGTGTGGTGCTTAATTGCTGGCTGGGGTCAAACCATGACAGCCTATTGTCTCTTAAAAATATGCGTGTTCACCTGAGTCAATGAAAAAGTCATGGAAATCCAGGAAGAAAGAAAAACGTATGGGAGCCCCCATATTCAAGTCTCCAAGTGCTTATCTATAGCACTTCTAGGCACTATGTTAATTCCTAAGAAGGAGGACCTGCAAGGGGCCAGTCTGAATGACACCAAATGCCCCTACATGACTACCAGGTGGTATGAGTGGACTTTGGTGACACTTCCAGCTCAAAGCAGAGCACCCTCCAGGAAGTCACACAACCCGCCAAAGGCCAGGACTCATGAGAAGATCAGTCCATCCCAGCAGAGATCTGCACTCTGGGGCCTGGAGGTGTACTGGCCATCACACCTCCTGTCTGGGGCTTGCTGGCATCCCCCTGGTTCAAAACACGAGGGAACAAGCACACACCACTGTGCCAATCAAACCACTGCTGCGTCTATGTGACTGATAAATCCAGCTGCCGACTTTAACCGGAGCGCTTCGAAATCCTAGATTTGGGGGCTGGAATCGGGGAGAGAGGGTATTACAGCAAGGCAGCCCTTTTCATGATGTATAAACCATGAAGCAGAGCTTCCTCGGCAAGTACATCTTGCCTCTTGTCTGGAGCTACCTACTGGTACGGGAACAACGTGTGTACATGCATGTGTGCATCTGAGAGGGAGAGACACACGGAATGAGAGCACATGCAGGACTTGTCCATAAAGGAAAATGAAAATAGCCTTGAATACCACTCAAACACCACTTGAGCAATGGCCAGTAACCCCTCCTGTTGCCTAAACTCCTCCTTTCACCTTAGCTTGCATTTTTGGAGACTGCTCCCTGGCTGCCTTACAGCTCTGAGACTGGGAAGGACTCCTTTGCCTCTCCATCCTTGGAGGACATGATTGCCACCCAGTTCAATTTTTTAGCCTGGTTGCTGGGAAAAAAAAAAAAAAGATATGCCACAAATGAAAGCACAAGGAAATGCTTCAGTTGAATGAATCAACTTCTGATTGATTCAGAAATCAATCTATCAATCTCTGATTAATCCACTTGCTTAGCCATCCTATGTTTTTACCTATGTTTTGGTCCTTCAGGGTTCATGTGTGGAGCACTAAGTGTGGTGTAACCCGCTGAGAGGATGCCACAGACGAGCTGGGGCTGGCGGTGGTACCTACCGGCAGCAGGTGACAATCAGTGCTATGCCCATGATAAGCAGAAGTCCTCCTCCTGCAGCCGCGATCACCACAGTGATGAGCTGATACGCTACAGACAGGAAAGACAGAAACTCACTTAGAAACAGCAATGTACCTGTAAATACTATTGTAAACATATCCACAGTCCTCACACAAAGGGATTAACTGTTTATTTCCCATGTTCCCTCCCTCTGTAAGCAATATTGCCTTATTCAAGTGAAATGGATGGAGTTGGGGATCTCCAGCTGAAGGAACAACAAGCTCTTGTTTCCCTAGGGGACGGATTTCCTTCACTGATAGATCAGAATAATTCAAATGATATTTCATGGATTCACCTCCTAATATCTTGCTTCAAGAGGGTCCACTATATCTGCTATCACGACAGAGTATCCAGAGAAAGGAGATCTCCTTTCCTCAGGGAATAACATTAAGTCAACTTTGTCAAAGAAGGTGAACAAAACAATTTTCAACAGAAAATGAAGAAACAAAAAACACTAACAAGACTATCATGTACCTACTGAATTTTAGACATAGCTATTTGCAATTACGTGTTTCAAATTTCTGTGGAAATGAAAAGAAATAAAATTTGGTACTTACGGTTTCCACAGTTGAATCCACCTAAGCCAAACGGGCATCTGGTAATAGAAAACAACAGGGAGTTTCAGCGGCAGTGGCTTAGTTGTGCCAACAGGTCACCACAGCAATATTAAGAAGGATGTGGGGTAGGAGGAGGGCAGAACAGATAGCATACCTCACACAGGTCTCATTTTCCAGCTTATATCCATCTTCACAGGCTAAAAACAAGAAGAGAGAAGGGCCATGAGCACCGCATAGTGGTGCAGAGGAGGCATTTCCCATCACTGCTTCCCACGGCACCCTCACCCCTAACAACCTTGGGGACCGACAAGCCCATCTGCACTGCTGGCACAGCAGGAATGTGATGAACTCTGATGTGATGCAATATCTCCCCTGGTTTAGGCACTTAAATTCACTCCCCACTGGCTTTGTGGGACCATTTCAGGGCTTTCCAGCAGAGCTATCCCGGAGCCTGGCACAGGGTGGGCAGCTGATAACATACTTCCCAGCAGAACCTCTTCTTGCCCAAATGGAAACTCATTGCAGACTTGTATGCTTCCTAGCAGTGTAAAAAATCTGCAAGTGCCTCCAGTTTTTGGTTTGAAACCTCATCTGAACAGTGCTACTTTAGCATTGATGCACGCTATGAATTACTTTTAAATGTTAGTATTGCCACAAAATGTTAGGCAAATACAGTCAGGGTAACCCAAAGTGGTACGTTATGTTTTGCCTCATGTCACCTTTTTTCTTGTCTTTCAAATTTGGAGCTAAATCATATATATTGAAATCATATATTTTGAAATATCATATTTTACTATGGAATAGAAATTAAATTGACTAGGTCTAAATAACCCAGAAAACTGCTGTGTACAAAGTCTTGGTGAAAAACTGAAACCATCACTTCAAAATAAAATAATTTCTGTGCTTATGTACAGCTATCTCATCACCTGAATTATCTGAGAAAATTATACTACCCTTCTAATGAACAGCAAAGGTGATGATGCACTGGACATACAATTATAAGCTTGAAATTACTGATACACCACTTTTCTCAGCAATAGTCCCACCAGAGCTCCTGCAGACCTGCTGCCTTTCGCAGAGGCAGCAAAGGTGGTCGCTCAAAGACCTGAGTAGGAGTGGCACGGATGGAGTTGCTTTGGGCAGAGAGACAAGCCAGGGCCAGCACATGCATCAGCCCTTGGGAGTTTGCAAGACATCACTCAGGGGTCTGGGGAACGCCTGCAGCCCACTCCACAGGGAATAAAGCTAGATTGTTAAGTAAACCCAAAAATGCTCGTGGATTTCTTTTCCCCTCAAACACCATATGCTTAAAAACGGTGAGGCAGTAATTCTCAAGCCCTCTTCTCTCTGCCTTGCCCTCTAACCATAAGGGAAACCTGCAGCTGAAAGCTCGGGTGCTCTTTAACCTCAGCGAGCCCCAGGAAATCTGCGGGGAGAGGAGGGACCTTCCAGCAGAGGTCCCAGTTCAGCCGCAGCAAAGCCCTCACCTCCTCCTCTGCTGCTCCCAGCACACTAGATGCCTTTTCCCCTCTGGCACAGCCAGCGACTGTAGTTTGTTAAACACTTCGCACAGGAGGGGAGGGAGGAAGAAAAGAAGGACAAACACATAACGTTATCCATTAGGATGGGCTGGCAATATCATAGTAAACCAAGAGAGAGCAATAGTATTCTGGCTGGATTCAGAAGTTTGTGGCTCCTCCGGCACCAGTAACAAGTGATATTGATGCCAGCAGGGAGCAATGTGACTGTGACCTCCCCCTCATAATACAGGTCACACAACTTCCCTAAATTTAATTCCAGTTTCAAATCAAATAGTTGAACTGGAGCTACATTTTAGAGAACCATCCAAGATTGATTTTAATATTTTCAGTGACGGACAATCAACCACAGCTCTGGGTCAGATGCTCATAAAGTTAATTTCCCCAGCCATTAAAAACATTCACCTACTTTCTGGTCTGAATTATCCCAGTGTCAAATTTCAGCCTTTGGATGTTTACTTGATAGATTGGAAAAGGATATATGATCACATTTCTCCTCCTCACCATCAAATCACTCCTTTGCCTTTAATGAAGTCAAGTGCACTGAGATCTTTGAGTCTCCCTGGTTACTGCCGCTTTTCTCTGAGCACTCACAGGTAGTCTTTGACCCTTTTGATTTCTGGTTCCCAGAAACAGATATCGCAAGCCCAAGGGTAACAAAACCTCCCCTCTTCTGCCTGCCTGTGCCCCCTAAATGCACCCAGGGACCATGTCAGTCTTACAAGTCAGAGCTGAGGACCTCTTCTTTACCTGCCAGGCCCCCTTCGCCGCTCTGCTGAAGTCTCTGCTTTCCAGGAGACACAACCCACACTGTGCCTGCCACTCTTCTCTTGAATGCCCGACCTTGCTTGTGGTCATATTGACACACTGTTTGCCTATAGACCATTTACTAAGCATCTCATGTCATTCAGCATGCCTTTTTCCCTGGGGGGTGTGTGGATTCAGACGAGTGATGAACTCACATCATGAATATTGCAGCTCTAGGCACAGACTTGCCACAGCAACTGACACCAGCGATGATGAGGGCCATTGATGTTCACAATAGTTGGTCTTGCACCCCTTTCTCTGCCCTATACAGCCCCACTAGTCCTCCACAGCCTCTTTCATTCCATTTATTCTCCCAGAGCTGGGGACGGGGAAGGTGAAGCTCTTTAGGTAGCCCCCTACTGCATCTCATCGTGATGCTTATTGCACTGGATTTGTTTTTCTCTCTCTAAGATGGTTTCTTTGAAGTCAAGGAAGAGACCAGAGGTTACTGGACAAGAGCTAAGAGTCTCAGTCAACAAACAGCCAGGTCAAAGGCAGTAAATCCCGAAGGATCCTTGCCTGGCTCATTCATAACACCAAGGCATTAGCAAAATGAGACTGGACGGGTTGCTCCTTTCATGCACTAACAAAAGCAGACCAGAAACATTATGGAACAAATTTTCTACCAAAGCGAGCCGCAAGATCAGGCAACAACGAAATCTGCAGTGAAGGGGAAGGCGACATCGCCTCAACAGCTCACCGGACTTGCCTTCTCTAATGAGCACAGCGGCACCGGGTACCCCAACCCCAGCATGCCACTTGCACGTTGGGAAGGCCTGGAGGGGCCTGCAGGCAGATGCTGGAGCTGCCTAACCTCACCCCCTCAGCCCTAGCCCAGTAAGGTCTGTAGGGCACACTCACCTTGAGAGGTCTCAGAGCTGGAGCTGTGCCTTGAGCAGGAGCAGCCCTAGGACCCCACTGGCACACAGCTCTCAGGCCAGGAGGCTGTAGCGGCGTAAAGAGGAAAAGCAAGATCCTGAACATGCTGGTTCTTCTTCAAGACAAGATCTCTGTCTTTAAACTTAAACACCCCATGCTTGTCTTTTCCTCTCCTCACCCTGCCTTTTCCTGCCACTTTGCTTTCTCCTCTGGCACCTTTCCTGCTCCTTTGAACATGCTCCCAGGAGAGTTTGTGCTTCACACTCACTCGGCAAGCTTTCAAATGTGTGCAGGGAAGAGAGGAAAGTGTCAGGGGCCAAGCAAAGCTATTGAGTTGTGCTTTTCTGCTCGGGATTCCTTTGCCTTTGCCTTCCCAAAAGAGACTCAGTGGTCTCTTTGGAAACCTGCTTTGCTGCTCCTTGCTTTGCTCCAGAAATGCTCTGTGCTATTAAAATTAGCATACCCTTGAAAAGCTGAAACATGGCGTTTGTTGCCTCTGTTTCTAAAATAATCCTGAAGATACTGGGAAGGCTGAAAACCAGCAACAACCCAGAGATGACCAAACTTCACACTGAGAGGTACCACGGCCAACATGTCAAAACTCCTCTGGCTCAGAGACCAAACACTTCCTTGGCCCAGAGGATGGTCTTTTGAGCATGCCCCAGGGGACAGACACCACGAGACAGGACAGAACAATCCCTGGGGGTTGGGATGGCTGACCCCCTGAGTCCCAGCGGCTCTCCCAGCTTCACTCACCTTCCCACAGGGGAGACCGGACAGGGCAGCACAATAGCCATTTCCCTCTTCACAAATACTATAATTGGAGTTAACACACTACATTTTCACGACCCACAATGAGGGTCGGATGCTCAGGAGACCTCGGTTCCTGTTTAATCGCTAAGAGGGCAGAAATTTTCAAAGAGGCTGGCATACTGTATGCTATATTTATCAGGAAAATAGCCTTAAATATCAAATGAAGGCCATAGCTTGGCTTTTGAAAAAGCTTTAAAAATCCCAACCACCTGGCTTACCCAGAGGTGAACAAAGTGATGCTGAAAATCTGATATCTTGCCAGAGTGTGGCACCACGCAGCCAGTGCTACCCTCATACCACTGCTCTGCAGCCTAAATCCTGAATCAATCTTGTCCCTCAGACACTCTCAAGCTGGTCAATAAGATGTTTCCTACTGACAGCAGCGAGCTCAAGGTGGAATTGAGGCTTCACTGTGTGCAGGTAAGGTTTTTTATATTTTGCATAGGAAACAAGACCCATGAGTAGGGAGTAACCACATGTACAACATGTTAGGTCTCTTAGCCCTCTGCAACCATCATATCTGAGTGTCTCACAGCCTTTCAGGTATTTATCTTCACAACACTGCTTGGCAAGAGACATGCCCAAGGAAAACGGAGTAACTCGCCCTGGATCCCCACCACCGATGATGGAGTAAGAATTGGGCAAAAGCCTCCAAGGTTTCAGCTCAGCTCCCCTCTCACTAGGTAAGCCCTTCTCTGCCTCTCAAGGGTTGGTGGAGATGATCAGTATTTCCCAATAGAAATCCTTGCCCCAACACACCAGATGAAGGGAAAGAAGGAAAACACAAAGGAGTTTTGCCTGGAGCTGCAGAGTGGAGGAGAGGCAGGACCATGACCTGGGACCCAGAGGTGCCCATCTCCAACATATCCACCCCAGAGCCTGCAGCACGTGAGTTATTTCCAGGCACGTTTTTCTCACTCTCTGATCAGATTTGGAATCAACAAAGCATCTCCTCCTATTTCAACAGCAATGCAGTGCAGACTGCCAGAAGCAATATATAACCACTACTGCAACTGTTATTGATAGAACATCAGAAAACTGCATTTCTCAAGAAGCCTTACAATAACCACTGGAACTAGGGAATGGAAACCCTGATCCTACAGAAGCCATTTTGACCACTGGCACATGGACAAAGACCTTGTTTAACATGTAGCAAAACCAGATTTCATAATCTGAGGAGTAGCTAAAAAATAATACAACCCTTAAGCTTAAAATTTCTATTAGGAACCCAGATGAAAAACAAATTCATATTCATTTTCAGATACTTATTTTAAAAATATTGATGATGTATTAATATAAGCTTGTGAGTTTAAAGCACTGCTCCTAAGTTCGCTGAGAGTTCAGACAAAATGAAAACAGGCAGAGAAGCACGTCATCTCTGCTCTGTGCCACTGAACTGGAGCCCAAAGCAGTCAGGCCCCCTTCTCCCTCTTCTCGATCACTGTGACTCACAGCGTGCTGCAGAAAGAGATAATATTATTCCTAGAGAGAGACTGTATCTTCAGTGTCTGCTGAAAATTCCCCTAACTAAATAAAAGAAACCTGAGCTGCTAATATTTATTCATAATATTGAGCTTCTTGCGTGCACAGCGATACACACACACACACACACACACACACTCACTTCCAGTGGAACAAAAAGTTTAAGCAAAATTCAGGCAAAATATGCCACTTAAAGAGCAATACCTCTGCAAGAGTGATCCATCTTGTTGTATTTGAAGTAGCCACTTTTGCACTGGCAGAGTGCGACTCCATCGAAGTCGGTACATTCAGAAGTTTCCTTGTCGCATTCGGGGTCTTTCTGCTTGCATAAGCTGCCAACTGTTGGGAAGAGGCGGCCAGCATCAGCGCGGTTCTCTCTGAACCCACCGTTACACACATTTGCTTTCCCCAGGCATCACATTCAGCTCACGTGCTGTTTCAATCTCTTATCTTTTTTTTTTTTTAAATAATATTTGTTCCATTAGGAGGCAGTCAACATCATGCTGTGTCACCATTTCTTGCATATCTACCGTATCTAGGCAAATAGAGGGGGTGAATAATAAACGTTTCAGCTTGGCAGCAGAAGGGGAAATGAAAAAGGAAAATTTGGTTTGGCTGAAGCTGAACCACATTCACCCCAAGACAGTCCAACAAATTGATTTTTAAGTTTGTATCAAGCAAAACATTTTGCTCAGCCCCAAACAATTTTTTTCCATTTCAACATTAAGCACTGGATTTTTTCGTTTTTTTAACAAAAAAATTGCCCTTTCATTTACATTACTGTGAAGCAGTGTTTTACTTTAGAAAGTCAGATTTGTTACAATGAGTGAGCATTCAGCAAAACTGCAGGTAAATGATGGAAAATGTGTCACTGAATTTACAATTTTTTACTGGGAGGTCAGACTAAATGGAATGACCAAATAAAAAAATATTTGTGAGAAACAGTATTTTATGGAAAACGTGTCACTCATTTGGCATTCACCTTTCATAAACCTTTCCCTGCTAGATCCATCATCTTTTTTTTTTTTTTTTGATCTGACATCTTTTCTATTAAGTACTTAGAAAAGAACATAACTTGTTTCTTATTCTGCTTATTTCAAGTTAGAAGTAGACTTTACCAGAAGCATTGTATCAGAGGTAACGGCTAGGTACAATCTGAGCTGGTCTACCAAATAATTTCATTCAATCCATGGTGGAGTGTGGCTTTAAAAACAGCATGTTAAAATAAAAGCACATGCTAAATTTCTCATCTCTGTATTTCCTTTGCCAAAACAATCTGAAGGGTTTCCCACTACACCCAGGCTAAGCACTGTCGCCCTTCATCCTCAAAGCCAAACCTTGTAGCTTCGAACCCCAAAGTCACAGAGCTCCACGGGCAGCAGTTTCCTTGCAGGAGCCCATCTTTCAAGGGTGCTCACTCCCTGCATTCTGCTGGTACCTCTCACAGCTAAATCTCCTCTATCGCTCCCTCAGAAATCAAAGGCCAGGAGGTGCAGGGCACAGGGCCACCAGCACCAATGGGGTCCACCTGGAGAAGGTCCTGCCCAACACTGACATGCTTCTCCAGGTCTCTCTGTGCTGCACCCATGTTCCACTTCGACAGGTAGAGGATTCAGTACAGAAATCTAAAGCTCTTAATTGTGAACTATTTTTATGCCCTGCAACACTGAAATTGGGCAGGCAGGAGTGCAGAGCTCCCTACATAGCCTCCAGTGGCTCTGACTGACTTCACTGGAGGGTTTTGTTTCTTGGCTTTCATGCCGTTTCCCCAGCTCCCAGCCACGCGGGTGGAATTAAGACTTATGGTTTTTGATCTGGCTGGGGCCCGGTGTCACGTCTCAGAGATGAAAGGCTGCCCTACAATGCCTCTAATCCTGAACTGTGCGATGTTTTCACAGAGAGGCTGATTTCTCACACATGTGGCGAAGATAACGCTCGAGATCTGCATCCCTTTTGTACTGCGAGGCTCTTAAGATGACTCCCATTTAAACAAGATAGAAAAGATTCAGAGGGGTTTTTTTCAAACATCAAAATCTTGTTATAAAAGAAGCCAAATAAAACATCCCTTTCCTCTCCCATCACAGTCCCTCCAGATGCCGTTTACCTCTGTGGAGCGGTTTCAGGCTGGAGATGAACTGGCAGGTTTCGGTGGGGGATTTGCAAGCTCGAATGTAGCTTTTCACAGTGCTGACAACGTCGTAGAAAGTCACGTTGGATGCTAAAGAGAACGTGGATTGCACTGAAACACGCACAAAATTTGCCTCCCTAACAGAAAACAAAACAAAACAGCCCTGAGTACCACGGGTCAGTCTGATGTCACCGTTAGCACCTTATACATAGGAGTCTTATTAACGCAAGCGATGCTTATCACAGACACAATATTGCATACATACATAAACAGCCATGCATTGTAACAGACCTTAAAAACAGGACAAACTTACACACAGAGAGGTAAATCTGGGGCTGGAAGGAGTGCTGGTAGCTCATTTTGAAATCAGCCATAAATCCCTCCTGGGCAGCTCACAAGCCTGTCCCCAAGTGCTCAGGCCAGGAGGAGGGTACAAAGCGAGCCGGGCAAGGCGGTCAGGCACTCCCCATGCCCTGCGCTACTGCCAGGCCACATTGCATCGAGCCCAGCACTGACTCAAAATGGAGACTGTGGATCTCAAGTTGAACATGCTAAATGGCCAAGTTTCTCATTCTTTCCCTGGTAGCCTTAGCCTTACCTGGCTGCCTTAACTGTGGAGTGGTGATACCCTGGCAAGCCTGACAGAGATGCATCGAGCTGCAAGGAAGGAGAGAGCAGCTGTTAGTGCCCTGGGGGATGATGGAGGGAGGCAGCCCAGCGGGACACAGGACAGAACAGTCCTCCTGGGTCACTGACACCATCCCCTGCGTTCACCAGAGCTGCCAGCTGAGGCGGAGGGGGCTCTGAGCATCCCAGCAGTTCATCTGCTCGATAAGAAAGATGCGCCATCCCGTTGCCAGCAAGGGATGGCCAAAGTCACCATCGCACAGCCTTGGACAGGAACGAAGACCTGGGGATTTTCACACGAGCATCTGCCTGGGGCCCCACTGCACAATGATTGCAAAGGCTGAGGATGAGCCAGAAGCCAGCGGGGAGAGAGCCCCACGCAAGGCCAAGCTCAAAGCGGCAGACTCAGAGACCACACATCTTCCAAGGAGCCTCCCTCCCCCTGGATCCACACAGTTGTCTGTGTTCGGTCTCTAGCACAAGCCATGCAGGTTGCATCAAGGTGACTCATCCTGGCTGCCCCCTCCTTTGGAGGCATCGCCAAGTAACCCACTCCAAAAAAGAGTTGGGATGAACTGCAGCCAGCCCAAGAACTGCCAACAGGACAAACGCATGCATGCAATGATCTGGCTAAAAAACGCACAGACATGTGCCTATCCCCAGCCCAGAGGTCTTTTTGGAACAACTGATGGCACAGCATATGGGGAAGCCACCAGCTCACCCAGAGCTTGCTCTCAACTGACTGAGGGCCACATGGTTGCAGCAGCACGGCTGGGACATTCCACCAAGAGGAAGCTATGTTTGGGTGGGCGCTGCTGCTGTGCTTCATCCAATGGGGCTTGGCTAAGAGCAAGGTGGCACCAGCTACAGTCCAACCCACCCCAGCACCTGGGAGATTTACTGATGAACAACGAAGCCCAGAGTTACTGTTCTAACGTTTGACCTTGAAGAAGCACTAATGCTCTTTCGAGGTCTGGAAAGGGCAATGCAGCCAGAAGACACTAGGAAAAGATGGAGGCTACAGAACTGTGAACTCAGCCGCAACACTTCACTAAAAGTGCTTCAGTATTTTCTGGGCAGATGTGCTGTCTAAAGCTTCATAGGAGCTGGATCTCTCCACTGCTGTCTTGACAGCCTGGGCAGGGCAGGCTGAAGAAGCATGATGGGATTCAAAAGTGTACGTCTCACCAGTCCTATTTATATCAGACCAGGATGGTTCAATGATTAAAAAGGCTAAATCCATGCTACAGAGATTTGTGGCTTCCCATGACAACCATAAGAGGGGCGAAGGGGACCTGTCTCATCAGCATTGCCAAAGTCCCAGCAATGACACTCACCATTGCCTGGATTTCACCTTCGATGTGGACGATCTCTGCATACTTCCCATGCGTAATATTAAGTTTCAGGGGGACCTGGCCGATAAATATTCTTACTAAAAAGGAGAATAAGGACAAGTTAGTTGGAACATATGTCTCCATGCCATGTGTAGCTGTGGTTTCATCCACCTTACACGAGAGACTGTCTGCATGGAAAACCCCTTCATGCAGCGGACAGAAAACACACATCTGAGAGTCACTGCCCCAATAAAGCAAAGTCCCAGCCTTGGGATTTTTCCCAAGGGCTGCTGTGATGTTCCCACAGCCCCAGTCAAATTCCAGAGCTCCACACTGCTGAACAGCCAGCATTTCACTGCAGCATTCATACATTTCATGTAGAAACACAAACCGGTTTAAAAGGACCCCTGAACACAGAGAGATCTGGGTACATTTCGTAACAAGACAGTTTCAGGTACCAAAGCTGTTTATAATAATTTTGGGGTAAACATGTCAAATCTCTCACCCCTCCCTGCAAAGGAAGGAAAGCAGATCAGCAAGTCAAAATAAAGCGCTGTAGAAAGGACATTTTCATTTTTCAAATTGTTGGACAGAATGAGCCATGACATTTGAAAAGAGGTCCAAAAGATGCATTTTTCCATGCTTAGATTCATATTCGATTCATGGCAGCAGAATGCAATAATCCGAGTTGTCCAGACTCGGAGAGATAACATCCCTAAATCTTGTATTAAGTGTCATGAGATACTCAGTGGAAACGAGAACTCAGAGCTCCAGTTTTATTTTCCACCAGAAAAACAAATACGGTTGCAGATAACATTATAAAACCTCCAATTCTTTCCCATTTTTTCCCATCCACAGAGTATATCTTCACCACAAAATTTCTGTCAGACAGCTGTAATATAACAACTCTGGGTAAAAATAAGACGAGAATCACCTTCACAGTATTTATATAATCTGCCTGTATCCCAGTTCAAAGCATAATCAAAACAATTCTCTAAATTAGAAGCTGACACATTCCAACTCAAAGAAATGTTTCAAAACACCCTTCAGGGACACCTCACCCATGTTTCCTTAGCAAAATTTCCATGCCTCTAATCCTTGCTGATTAAGGGTCAGCAGAAACTCTAGCAAAACAAATTCCCCTTTACAATGGAACATTGTAAATCCTTGAGATTGAGAGTCCTTTAATAGAAAGGAGGGGGTCAGAACCTGAGTTCCAGCTAATAACTGTGCTGCATGAAAAATGCTAAAGGTATGAAACAAGACCTTGATCTTACAAAGACTTTCACGGCTGCTTAATTTTCCACACATGGCCGATCCCACTGAAGCCAGATTACACAATAGCCCCACTCACTTCTCCCAAGCCAAGCGCCGTCACCCAGGTTTGCAGCGCTGGGAGCTATGATAAGCTGCCGAATGCTTTTTGGGGGTTGTAAAACACATTAGGAACAGAAGGGGCACATCTGTCCTTACTAGCAAGCCTGAGCCCTCTGCTCTGTTGCTGTGTTTTTAAGAAACCCTCAGCTATCACTGCGCCCGCTCCCTGGGGCAGCCCAACACAACAGGCATTAGACACTGCACTAGTATAAACAGTTAAAGGCTCTTCTTAAAAGTGGTTGTTGGGAGGAACATTAAGCTCCTGAACTAATTCGAGCCTAGTTAATTTATTTTAGAAGATTACAGATAATTATTTCCATCTTTGTCTCCCCTGGTTTTTCACTTTGGTTTTCTTACCTAAATTGCACTTCCCTTTTTCCAGCTCATATCCAAGAGGACACTGACAGATATAGGAGCCACGGGTGTTGTTGCAGGTGGCGAGTGCAGGACAAGGGTTGGAAAGACATTTATCCACATCTACAAAATCAGAAAAAACCCAGGCTACAGTTACAAAATCACAAATAACATCAACTATTGCACTAAAAAAGATCAGCTTGGCTCCTCTCTGTGACCCCTTGAGCAGTATCAGATGCTTCATTGCATCATTTGCACTTACTATTTATGCTGTTCTTAATTATTCTGTTGGAGCTGAAAGAATAAATACAAACCACTTTCTCTTTAATACTCATTCAAAAGCCCTTGGGATCCAGTGTTAATCCGTGTTAATAAGAACACTCAGCTTGTCTACAGCACTGCTCATCTGCAGATCTCAGGATGCTTTTCAAAGACAAACAACCCTACAGTTATGGATGGAGAGACCAAGGAAGGGACCTCAACAGCCAGAGACAGACACAGGAGCATGGGCTCCTTCTCCAAAGTCCTGCCCTTTTTATCCAAGCCCTGCTTCCATGATCCAAAGCTAGTGCTTGAACACCAATGAAGTCTATAGATTACCTAGTAATGGTGGAGGCAGATCTGGCTGCCACCACCTCCTTTACCAGGGCTGCAGCCTTCTCGTGCCAGGCAGGCAATGGTCAAAGCAGTGATACCTGCCTGTGCCACTGCTCATGCCACCCTTTTCCAGCTTTATTGCTAAACCCTTAGCTTAAAAATACCAACATGGAGATCGAGTTCTTATCCTCAAATCCTGCTGACAACAGACTTGTCATACATATATACAGAACCCTTTGAAGACCCTTAGAGTGGGACCCAGGCATTCCTGGCCCCCACATCCCTCGCCCCATCACTGATGAGCACCATTAGACATGTTACCTGTTGCCGGAGATGACATCCTCAGCCCAGCCGTGCTACTTGATGGAGGAGCGGTGGTTGGTTTGCTAGCAGCCAAAGTAGTTGCAAAGCTCACGGTGGTCTTGCTGGTTGGAGGGGCTTCAGAAGGACTTGTAACAGGGACGTTTTCCTCGGTGACTTTACCAGGCCTTGCTGTGGTGGGATCCACAGCTTCTGTGCTTTCACCAGTGGTATACACATGCTTAGTGGCAGCAGGCGTTTGAGCTCTGTGGGCTTTCATGGTGCTAGCATCACCTGGGGTTGGCCAGCGACTAGCCAGTGTTGTTAGCACAGGAGGTTTTACTGTGGTCAGTGCCACTGCAGGGACGATGACGCTGTGGTTTGTGGCACTTGGTGAGGGACTAAGGGGTGTATCTGTCGGCCCAGCCCGTGGGGCATCACTGGCTGTGGTGTGTAGTGGCGTTGCCTTCCCGAAGCTGCCCCCCTGAGTGGTGGCAGCTCTCAGAGAGGTGGTCTCCGTTACTGTCGTGGGAATGGGCACAGACACGATGGGTCCACCAAGCTGCTCCATGGGCGCCGTAGGGAGAGAAGACTCGGTGGAGGAGAAGGTGGTGATGTTTTGAGGATGGTGTGTGACATTGTGCTTGCTGGTCCCTCTGGGCGAGCTCCCAGCCACAGCGGCTGTGGAGGGCACCCGCCTGACCACAGTTGTAGCTACAGAGGTGCTTGCTTGATCACTGTCATTGGACTGCGAGATGGATGATGGTGACGAAAACAGAGGCAATAAAGATGCTAATGAATAAGACGGGGAAAGCAACGAAGAAGTGGGCAAGGAGGATGACAAAGCCTGCAGAGGGGGTGAAGATGCCATCACAGAGGACAAGAGTGGCTCAGATGATTCTGATGCTGTAAACAGGTAAGTTGGTGGTGGTGGTGATGACAGTGAGTGACGCAGTGACGAGAGTGAGGAAGAGGTTGGAAATGCTGATGAAGATAGAGATGATCTGCCAGTAGTCAGCGACTCGGAGTCAGTGTTGAAGACAGTGGTATTTTGTACGCTGCCTGCAGAAGCAGAAGTCAACAGTTTGGAAGAGCGTACCAGCAACGGCTCTGTAGATGGTTCAACAAAACTGCCATCGCTGGATACATTGCTCCTCCTGTCCTGTGCCACGGAAGATTTCGATGAATCAGAAGGGTTGGAAATTTCAGAAAAAAAGGTGGAGCTTTCTGAGGAGTCAGCAGAGGTGCTGCTATTCGAGATAGAGAGGAGGGTCCTTTCTGCTCCTCTGGTATATGTGGTTGAAACATATGTGCCATCCGTATGAGAAACTGAGGTCCTTTTCTCAGCCTCGATGCTACTGACTGGCTGACGGCTACTTGAAAAACCTAGAGTAGAAGGACAAAATATGTTAGAAAGACAGAGTAATTGAAAGTATTCTGATGTCATATTAAAACCACTTGCTAAATACATAAAATGTTCTTGTCTGTGAACTGGCCCATGCTCTTCTAAAAATTTAGAGCACCATCCAAGCATGGGTATTGAATCAGGAGTCTTTCTTCACTCCATAATTAATTTTAAAATGGTGAACTCAGACAGGAACAAGGCTCCCATGAAAAGTGTAGGTTTCTAAAACGCTGTTCTTCCAGTATTGCTTTTCTAACATGATTGAGCATTTATCATTCTGTGGTATTTTGTGGCAAGCTAAGCAGGAAAACCCATCTGTTCTCTTTATCACCCATAATTTATAAAACTCATATCCTCTCCTTCTTATCCTCCATTCCCAACTAAAGAATACCATATTCTTCAGTCGATTTGGTTTTAGATACAGTGAACTTCATGCCTCTGCAGGATGAAATTATTATATTATGTTAATTTGCAGCTTATCATGAACTCATTGATTGAAAACTTTGCAGTCAGGAAATCCTAAATGAGTAGCACATCAGTCTGCAAAAAATTCAGATTATTTAGCATAAAAGGTGCAGTCAATCTTATAATACAAATTTCAGGATGTACAGCTAACTGCAGCAATCTCTGAAAATAAAAAATAGGGTATTGAAATTGTGGTTTAATTCTACAAGTGACTTAGGTCATCATGGAACACTTCTGAAAGTATCACCCAAAAGAGATTGGTTAGGAAGAAAAAAAATAATGCAGCTATCAAAACAGAAAAGTTTCCCTGCTCGGGTTCATGGCTTCACTTCTGGAACAGTTCCCCAGCTAGGTGGGCTCTGGGTTTGAGTCCTGTGATGAAAACACCCCCCTGAGTGAACTTGCAGGTGGCATTGCATGTACTAATGAATGAGAACTTTGTATACAACAGATAAATGCAGGACAATGTGAGCTTTGCCCCCCAGAAACGTACGCTGGGAGACACTAACTTACTTGTGAGATCATTTTGGAAAGAAGAGTAAGTGGGTATCTTGGAAGAATGTACAAAGAGCGTCTCTGTTGCAAAGCCCTTGAAGCTCCCGCTGCTGGTGGAGGCGTTGGCCGTCCCCCTCTGCTCCACCGACGCTGGCTGTGACGGCCCTGGAGAGCTGGCAGTTTCGGTATAGGAAGCAGAGCTCTCCATGCCACCAGCCAGCACGCCATCCATCACGGAGTGCAGCATCCTCTCTCCACCACCTGCAGACGTGGATGAACTGTACACGGGATCAGTGATGGGGCTGGACACCCTTTCCTCGGCACTCGAGCTGCTTAGGGAGTGATGGCTGCTGCCCATGGCTGGAATAGGATCAAAAAGCAGGCATCTGATTTTATCGTCTCAGAGCAGAGAGCACTCGTGAGTTCTACTATAATTCTGTTTGGAAATGCAGATTAATAAAATTGCACGGATAAACACAGATTAAATACAGATTAAGTACATCTTACACTTGTAGTGCTTCTAGACACGGTTTAGTGGGCATGGTGGTATTAGGTCAATGGTTGGACTTGATGATCTTAGAGGTCTATTCCAACCTAATGATTCTATGATTCTATGACTTAAATGTGGATTCAACATACAAAGCCTGCTCCAAAGAAACAGGACTGTCCAAGTACAGAGGGACAACTGGTATCAGTAGAGTCATAATGGCATATTTATGTTATTTGTAATTATCACTCCAACCCAGGAAGGTAGTAGATGTGTCCTACAGCAAGAAGCTACATGTCTCATTCCTGAGACTTTTTTGTTAAGCATCAACAGCTGCAGATACACAACACCAAGGAGCAGAATCACCACCACTCATAAATCCTGCCCACAACACCCACAACAGCTCTGACACATGTTGTGGTCATATCGACCCCATGGAAGAGGTGAAGGGAGCGGCAAGTGGGGTTATTCCTAATTCAAACACCATCCCAGAGTTCAGAAAAACTCACTGGAAGGTTCACCAGCGGCTGAGAAGTAGGTGGAAACCCTGGATGAAAGGGTGATGTTGGGCTCTGGGTACCCTGCTCGGCTGGATGAGACGTGTCCTACTCCAGGCCATGCCGTGGAGGATGGGAGAGGGCTGGTGCGGGGCTCCCGGCCAATGTCCAGGTGAGACGTGGGGCTTTCCGCTGCTGTGCTCCACATGCTGCGGTTAGCTGCAGCCTGAGATGTCCCCTCCTTGTGGGTGGAGAGCATGGTTGAGATGAATGCGGTCTCAGTAGGAGCACCAGAAACTCTTCTTCCTCTCTCTGGAATGGCAAAGCAGAGGTATACATAGATATATGAAAAATATAATTTTTGTATACTAATAATACCTTTGAGGCCTCTACAGGGACTAAAATATTAATAATTCAATCCCCACAGCGGAGGTGGCACTTGGTGACCAACATCACTTATTTGCTAAGTGGAGTTCCCTGGCGATCTGTACTTTTCCTTTTTATGCTAGAAAAATAAAACAGATTGGGGTGCATGGCATTTTTGAAGGAGAAGGGTGGCAGGGGGGTAGGACCTGGTCTTGAACATCCTGCAGAAAATTCCCTTGGCCAGACCAGTGGGTTTCAAACCAGCTCTGGTGGGACCCTGGCAGCAGGGCAGAGGCTGAAACACACAATAACTGTGTGTTTCACAGTTTCACATACAAGGAACAGGGAAAGGTTTACCTATCCCATGCCATATCTCGAGCCAGGCCCTCCCTGTTTGAGGGCTGAGGTCAAGGTTCCATCGCAGCCTTCACATGTGGCCCAGAAGAGCTGCCTGGCCATCTAGTTCCCAACACGAGAAGCACTGCCCCAAGTGCCATGAGGTGAATAACTCACCAGCCGTGCAGTGCTCAGATGCCCTTTTCACTATAAACCAGGCTTACTAAAAAGGCAAATCTTGTTTAAAGCTGGAAAAGGTAGGGTGGGAGCTTGGGAGGGGAAGGTGAGGAGGAGGGATGTCCTCCATGGCAAACCAGGAAACCACAAGACCCACCTGAAGCACTTGGTGAAGGCGAAGGCACTGAAATGCTGGGAGAAAATGCAGGCAGTGGCTTCGTTGGAAGGTCACTGAGTCCAGCACCGCTCTGCAAAACACTGGTCTGCTTCCCAGGTTCTGTCGCCGAGGAGGATGGCAGAAGGACCACGTCCAAGGAGCTGGTGCGGGGCAGAACAGAAGCGGAGCTCCTTGCCGCGCTGGATGCTGTGGGGGTGTCTGACACGGGCACTGTGCTCCTCTCCCCACTGCTGCTGGCTGTCACTGAGCTGGACGTACTGGTGAGAGGAGCATCTGGAAGGTGTCCTCCTGTTGCTGAGGTCCCTTCTGCTGAGAAAGGGCAAAGGAAAATGGATTTATACACCCTAAGCTATAAACAGGTGGGCGTGCTCTCTTCCACCACAACCCTTAGGCTGACGGCAGAAGAACCAAACCTGGTGAAAACACTAACTGTGAAGACACAACCCCTCCCTGTGCAAGAAGGAGCTGCTCACAGGAGGACACCCTGAAGAGGGCACTAGGAACAAGTCATGGGAGCGCTGTTGGGTTTGCTTCCCTTCGGTGCTGCTCCCGGTACCTCAGTCCAGTCTTGAGCACCGCGTGCCTGCACCACCACCGCAGCACCCACGGTAAGCAAGGCTGGGCTGCAGCAGCACCTAACTCCTTGATACTCGAAACAAAGCACGGCAGGCATGCATGGGATCAGTAAACACTGCCTTTGCGTTCCAGGGCGGGAGTCAGGAACGACTGGTGCTGCCTCCTGCTTGTATAAACACAGCCCATAGGGCAGTCTTGAAATTGTGCTGTCTCAGAAAACACACCAAATCTCCGGGCCAGACTGGTCTTGCAGTAAGGTTCGGTTTTTCTGGTGACTAAATGGAGAAAAACAGCTAATGCATTTTTCTCTGGAAGTTGTGATTTTCCTCCATAATGCCCAATGCCCTTGTCCAGCACGCTCTAGCATGCCCTCACTCCTCCATACAAAGCAGATGTTTGAGGTCTGCAAGAAGCCCCACGGAGACAGTCAGAGCTCACCTGAGGAAGCACTTTTGAAAGCAGACAGCGAGCCTGTGAGCAACGGGTCTGTGGATGGCATGGTGGCATCTCTGCCACTACCACCCTGGGCTCCCAAAGAGGACTGAGAATGGTCTGGAGAGCTGATGGTTTCAGTACCAGTGGTGGAAATCTCTGTTGTTTGGGCCAGTCTGGGGCTGGACGATAGAGACCTTAATGTCCTTCCTCCACTCTTGGCAGCTGTTGTGGAAATGGAGGTGCTGGTGGTAGGGAAATCAGTTCTTCTCTCTGTTGACAGGATGCTGAATGACACATGGCTGCTTCGAGTAGCTAAGGTTTGATAAAGAAACAATTTACATTTTTACACATGTGAAACTATAAATAAACAGACGAGCTTTCTTCCAGTAACACCCAGAGGCAGCAAGTACATGCACAAGCAGAAAATATGAGATGTCAATCCAGAGAAAATAGGAAATTTCCAAAGACATGAATCCTTCCTACAAAAAAACACATTTTGACGCTGAGAAAAGTGCTATTGTATAAAAACCGTTGAACTACTAACGCTGTGCATTTGATTTCACCACTACATGCCTGACTGCATTCCATATTGCTAGAACAAACAAATGCCATAACAACCCAGAAAAGCCTGGAAATCAGTTCAGACAAGGCACAACACTGAGCAGTGTGAAGGTCTTAGAGAAGAAATCTGAAGGAATGGGATCAGGGGAATCAGACCCCTTCAGCACCGCAGCGGGGTCTAGGACTAAACAGTGGCATGAAGGACCTCAGAGACCACATTCAAAGTTGCCTTAAATTTGTTGAGCTGGTTCAATTTCTGGGAAGCACATGGTCCAAGGGGTAGGACAGAGGACAGAAACTGAAGTCCAGTCCCTGGGACTGCAGGGACATGATCTAATCCTCATTTGCTTAGTTCTCCTGCCTATAATATGGAGATAGCAACTGGAGATAGTAAAAAAAGAATCGTGATTTGAAAGTTAATTATTTTTCTTGGCGTAATGAAACTTTCCACATGTGCACCCTTTCTGTAAAAAACCCAAACCACATATTTTGGTCAAGCAAGAGCTGAAATATTTCACACAAAAAATCACACCACATCCTTCCAAACAATATATTCTGCATAGCAGAAAAGAGTTAGGCAAGTGTAAGATACAGTGCAGTCCTCCTTTCACTTACAAGAAAAATAGTATTTCACTTCTAACTTGAGCTCACCTGGGGAAGGACCTTCCGAAGGAGAGTGAGAGTTTGTTAGCGAAGGGTCTGCCACCCGCTCGGTGAAACCTGTGATTTCTCTGGACCCACGAACTTCATAGATCTCTCTCCCAGAAGACGCGGACGAGGATCGGATCGTGCCCAAGGTCCTGTACACGCCACTGCTGGACGTGGAGACTTCTGCTGCCCATCGGCTGCTGCCTGTGGCAGACCTTGGGGGCCTCCCGCTGCTGCCAGTGGCTGTGGCTGAAATCATAGCACTGGTGGGAGAGGAAGCAAGGGTTTTTTTCTCTGTCGTTGAGCTGTTAACTGGTCGGTAGCTGCTTCTCACACCTAAGATACAATAAACCCAGGTTTGATTTACTTTGAGGGATTGTTTGTACAGCGTACATTCCTATATGTTTGTTGAGAAACTGAATAGACCAAGTTCTCAGGCTGGAAAAAGTGCTGCTCTGGCAAGAGGGGAATCCCTTACGTTCAAGCACATGTGGTTTACAAAAAGCCAGGAAAATCTCAACTTAAAACCCTGTTTTTTAACTGCAGGATGGGCACAATACCAAATTTATGCATTTAAGCTGCCTTTGAGCCTGTAGAAATCAGGAGTATACACCTCTAACTTCAACTCAAATCTAGAGGATAAGCTAAAACAGGCCTGGTTTGGATTTTCTAGTGACAGTCCAGAAAGCCAAGCTGCCATCTCAGTGCCGGACTGACAGCACAGCCATTGGACCAAGCCCCCTCACAGCACCTGGCACCCAGGGTCACGCAGGGCTGGGGACAGCCTCACCCATAAGATGCTTAGAAACACCCTGGTGCCCCAGCCTGGCGTTCGACCCAGCCTGACATAGCAGGCGTGCTGTCCCAGGGCTCTCCCAAACCGCAGTGCTGGGGACGCCGATATTTCACCAGCTCACCAGGAGCAGGAGCTGCACTACAACCCGCAGAGCGATGGGCTTAATTGTGAATTAATGGTGAACAGTGGGGCAGAGCTCACTTGGGACCACTCCAAGGGTACGGGGAGAGTCAGCCCTGTCGTGGCTGCGAGGACTCCCAAACGCCGCCTCTCTTACAGACCAGCCTGCACCAGGTGACGGCTGCAAATCCCCAGCAAAAGTGTTTCCAGCAGGGAAACAGTGAATACACATACTTCTAACTGACAGCTGCTTTTCCCAGCACGGGACTTTCATTAGCAACGAAGACATTGATGTTTTTCACTTTTTCACCCAAAAGCTGAGATCTGCTCCCACCCTTCCCACTAGCCCTGCTGTCAGCCCGATGCAGTCAGTAATGAAAATATCCATGTATCCAATAGCAGCTGATGGTCATATCTAAAGGAAAACAGTGCAGGGATGCGAAATCTCATCCAGCCCCAAAGCAGCCAACTTTCAGACTAACAAATTTACCTCTAAAAGTACTTTCGGAGGCAGAGAGGGAGCTTGTGAGCAAAGGCTCCCTGGGATGCGCTGGGAGATCAGTGGCTTCCCGTGAGCTGTTAGGATGGTGTGTCCTGGCCCCTGAGGAGGAGAAAGTCCCTCCCAAACTGCTGGTGGCATCTGTGCTGGTGGCAGAACCCTGTGTCACCTCGGCTGTGCGGCTGTTTGTGGGGAACTCCAGTGCCTCCGCTGCCACGCTGGGCATGTCAGCACCATGGGCGGCTGAGTGCAGCGTCGCCTCTTCTGCAGCTGGGATGCTCTTGGGTTTGTAACTGCTGCTAAAGGCTGAAAAATAGAGAAAAGAAATATAAAATTGCATCCATGTAAACGAAAACAGCTGGGTAGGTTTTATCCCGCAATCAGTAGATGTAGACAACATATGTGTGAATATTCAATACGGAAATATTTAATACTGGGAAATCATTAAGACAGGGAAAAAAATAGTCTCTATATAGGAACTCCTGAAGTTGTTGCTTGCAAAATTCAACTGAAAGTTTTCAAGGAAAATCTATCCTACTCTTCCAACAAGAATAATATTTATCCATACTTTCATTTCTGTGAAATGTTTTTAAATGTACAGAATGTGCCAAATACAATATTATTCCTCCTTTCTTTAAAATAAAAAGGATATATTTTGTTTATAAAGAGTCTTTAAATAATGTTCTGAGTTATACAGCTAGGTATCAAAACTCACTCGTGGATGCAGTTTCCGAAGCAGATGATGAGCCCATGAGCAACGGGTCTCTGGCACCTCTGCCACCACCTCCCTGGGGTCCCAAAGCCACCCCAGGGGACCGGGTCTGGTCTGAAGAGCCAGTGATTTCAGTACCAGAGGTGGAAATCTCTGCTTCAGCAGCCAGCCTGGTGCTGGCTGGCAGAGACCTTAACGTCCTCCCTCCACCCTTGGTGGCTGCTGTGGAAGCAGAGGTACTGGTGGTGGGGAAATCCGAATCTCTCCTCTCTGTGGCTGAGAAGCTGGATGGCTGGTAGCTGCTTCCAATGGCTACAGCACAATAAAAAAAAAAAAAAAAAAAAAAGGAGTTATACGTATGAAATTATAAACAGATGGATCCATTTTCTTCCCAGATGCTTACAGCACACATACGGATATTAAGCATAGGAAGTTTTCAATCTGGACAAAGTGCTCTTTTGGAAAGGCATGAATCCCCTCGCCGCAGGAAGACCTTGCACGAAACCTGGGGCTCACTGCCAGGACAGCACGGCTTTGTGAGAGCAGGGGCGGCTCAGCCAGCGGGAAACCCTACAGGACAATGACTGCGGGGACTTGCCTTTAAATCCCACCTTTGCTCTAGAACTCGTGGAAATCAGCCCAGGCTCTTTTAGTATTTTTTTGTAGCTTGAACATTGCATCAAACAGCAAAGGGGGAAACCTGAGCACGGCCAGGTTCCCATATGAGCCTGAAGCTCACGACACATCCCAGGGCTTAATGAGACACAGGGAAAAATGCTTAAGGAAGCACAAAATAGGGTAAACCAACAAATCATGGACTAACTGAGCTCACCTGCAGCAGTCCTTTCCAAAGCTGGGCGAGAAGGGGCAAGCTGGTGCTCCGTGGAGGCGCCGGGGAAATGTCCCTGTGCTGGAGCCACCGAGGAGGGCACCGAGGCCAGGGGCTGAGACGTGGAGCTGGGCGCTGCCCTTTGGATACCGGACCTTAGGTTTTCTGCAGCCCCGATGCTGCTCCCAGCAGCTGTGACAGAGGGAAGGGACGTGGCAATGTGAGAACCCTGGAGATGTGTTTTCTCCTGGCAAGCCCCGGGCACAGGATAAGGACTTGGCAACACTGAGGTCTTCAATACGTTCACGTGGAGTGGGGCAAAGTCTCCATTGTTGAGAGCTCCAGAATATAAATGCTTGAAAACCAAGCGAGGGAAAGCCATGGAGCCCAGGGATCTCAGGTCTGTTATTCTGTACAGGCTGTTGAAGCACAGACACCTCACCCTGTCTAGCCGAGAGCAAACCCACCCGGCATGGCTGTGAGCGCGGGGTACCAACCTCACGCCCCACTACAGCACCACTCAGGTGGGACACTGTGCTCAGGTGGGGCTGGGACCTCACCTTTGCTCTGCAGCTGGCACTGAACCAGTCGAGATATTTCACAGCTGCAGGTGCCCACCCTGCAGAAAACACAGTGGTAAGGTCCAAAGACCTTTTTGGGGTTTTTTAAGTGGAAAATGTCGGGGGGGTTTGGACTAAATTATTTTTTCCATTGCTTTCTCCTGCTTCTGGCAGGGAATTTCAGCTAACCATGCAAATAATAACAAACACAGCGCATGCAAAACACAGCATCTTCTCTGTTTCAAGAAAGCAAAAGCTATATAAAGGCTTTTTAAGGGTATAAAACAAATCCGTGGGCCAGCAAAGCTCACCTTCAAAAGCATTGTCCGTGGCAGGTGATGCTGCGAGCGAAGGGCTTGTGGAGTCCCCCGTGACATCCCTGGGGTGCAGCACGACGTGGTTTGCACCAGTCTGGGTACTGGAAGCTTGGGGGGATGACTGGGGCTGTCCCGGAGAGCCAGGGAAGGGGGTACTGGGGAGGGACCACAGTGTCCTGACACTGCTCCCCGAGGGGCTGGGTGAAGTGGGTGCAGTGCTCATGGAAGGGCTGCCAGGCGGCTTCGTGCCCACCCAGCCGCTCGCTGGCCGAGAGGGTCCGTCAGTGCCTGCAAGGCAATGGGGGAAAGCAAATGAGAGCACTGAGCTGCCCACCTAGCATCCCCCGTTGCCACCCTCTGCATCCCCCTGCAGCCCACGGTCTCCTTGCCTGTACTCTGCCTACAGCATGTTTGGGAGCTGCACCAAGTAAATCATAGTTTTCAAGGCCAGGAGAAGCTGCACAGATCCTTCTCTCCACCCTTGTGCATGAAGAAAGCCAGAAAAATGCCCTAAGCACATGGTGAGGATGGAGGGCCAGTTCCAGTGCACAAAGCTCTGGCAATGCAGGGGAGCCAGGCTTAACTGACGCCTGGTTTCTCCAGGAAACAGCATCCACCTTGTTCCCAGGTTGAACTGGGATGGCTTACCCAGGCGATGAGTCTCTGCGGATGAAGGCAGAAGCACCATCCTTGTTGCCTTGTCAAACTCTGCCACGTCCCAGGCCTCACGGCGCCCGCTCAGCGTCCTCTTGGCCAAACTGGTGCTGATGGCTGCCAAAAACGGCGACGTCCTCTCAGGAGCCGCAGGGGCACTGGGAGAAGCCAGAGCCCTCTTGCCTCTCTCCCGGTTGCCCACAGCATGGTGATGGCTTCCAGCGGCTGGAAAGCAATGCAGAGAGGGTCATGTTCCTCCTGGACAAGTTAATTTGTCTCGGCTGGGGTGGCAGCAGCATCACCCACAGTGGTACCCAGCCCTACCATACGCAATAGGCAGGGTCACAGCTGCATCCCCTGTGTTTCTTCTATTTAATACAGAGTACATTGCAAGACAGACTGCTGGGAACAGAAATTTATGACACCAAACAATATCAGTATTTCAAAGTTTGTCTTAATTTGTGCATGGCAAAAGAAACCCAGATTTTTTAAAAACACATTAAAAATGCAGAAGGCTACTGGGCATACCAGCTCCACACTCTAGTCCCTAAGCAGGGAAAAAAAATGAGGAATTAAAAAATTAAAGAAAATCTCTATGCTCATATCTCAGCAAGAAACTTATTTCATCTGGGGATATTAAGAAAAAAAAACTGAAGTGGGGACAGGGCAATCAACACAGCCTTGTCCTGCTGGTTTGGGAAATAGGCTTTGATTTAGTGCATGCTTTAAAAAGTACATCAGTTTGCTCATGACCACAGTCCCACTAAGTGCGGTGAAGATTATGAACAAGCCCAAAGGTAAGTGTTCACTTGCACAATTTCCATGTGAGGACCTCAGCCACAAATCATGACGCAGCTGGTCAGGTATTTTTAACTCAGGCACTTAGAATCTAGGTTGGGTTCACGATGAGGTTCAGCTCCTCCTGGAAGGAGGCATGGGGATGCTGGTGGTCTCTGCTCTGTGCGCAGCCTTCAAGCTCCGTGGATCAGCAGGACTCTCTGGGGTGCTGCTGGGTGGTGAATAACAACAGTGGCAGTTCCTGAGAATCATCTTCATTGTAATATTAAAAAAAAAATCAGCTTTCCTGGGATTGGATTTCTTCCAACAATCTGAATTTCTAGCAGCAGGGCAGGAATACTTCCTAACCCTCCGGTTACACTCAGTCCATGGGCTGGGTATGGCAAATGGAGACTCTCACATCGATAAAACTCACCGGAAGGATGGTTGTGGGAGGGCAGATGGGTTGCTGTCCCGGCAGACAGGCTGTCTGGGGGCCCTGCTCCCGACGGGGTAACATCCCCACCACCGGTGGGGGGACCAACATGCCCCATGACCCGGCTCGCCGCTGGCACCGCACTGTGCCTGGCAGGCAGTGATGCCCGCTCCCCGCTCCCAGCCAGCGTTGTCACCAGCTCCACACCATCCACGAGAACACCAGAAGTCTTTATCTCCATCTCTGAACTTCTTGCCTGATGGCTGCTTTCAATGACTAAAAGGAAAAATAAGAAAAAAAAATAAAATTCCGTAAGTGCTGAACATGCAGGCTCGGCTCGTTGCAGTAACATCGAGGTCAAGCTCTGATCTCATTTACTCTAGAGAAAATTTTCCATAATCAGAACACAGACATTAAATTAATTTTTAGATTCACACCAGTGGAAATTAAGATTGGTCTGTGGGGCCAAATGCTGAACCCCACCTTTGTGCGCAAAATTAATTCAATTCAGCACCCCCACGCTTTTTTGTGTGTTATGATAAATAAATCTTTAAAGGAGCAAAAAGAAAGTCTTAAACAAATAACCAATGGAGATATGTGCAGTGTGGAGTCCATGGGAGGAGTGCTTAGGTCTCCAGAGCTGATGGACAGCTGCAGCCCAGCACAGCCCATGTGCCCCATCCCGAGGGTGCAATGGGAGGGAGGAGGGCCCCACAGCTCTTCCCCTCTCTCTGCTCAGCTGGTGCTTGCCGGATGCCTGCCCTGGAATCCCATCACCTCCAGTGAGCTGGCATGAAGCTGGCTGAGACCTGCAGGGCAAACAGGAGAGTTGGCATAACCCATCTACCCACCACGAGGCACAAGACAGAAGAGATCAATGTATGGCGTGGATTACACTGGCCATCCAGCTGCCAAAGCACCCCAAGGTGACGGACATTTTGGCATATCTGATGTTAATGTCTACCAAAACATGAGAAACAATGTGGAGAAGTTTGTGCATCTGCAGGTCCATTTTCTATAAGCCAACATTGCCGGAGCCCCTGCTCCATCCTAAAAGTGTTTGGGTCTGCTCTCTTGCTCCTGCTAGAAGGCTGCTCCAAACTTCCACCTCTCCCATCGTCCAGAATCATTTTCTCATTTCATTAGAAAATGAATAAATACATTTATGGAACAAATGTTGTTTCCCAAGCCAGCATCACCCTTTAGCTTAGCTAGCTCTTCCCCTCCCTCCACTTGCTCCTCGCCATGCCTATGTGTAACAGCAGCAATCTCATCCCCTCTTTGCACAAGTTTCTTCTGCATTTCTATCATCTGCTGGATATCATGGACACAAAAACGATTGCTCCCAGGGATATTTAAGATCTCCAAAAGCACACAGACAGCTGTGTGCATCTCTAGAATATAAACATGTTCCCAAACTGGGCCCTAAGCAAGGACTGAAGACGTTACTCAGTAGCCAGCTTCTTCACTCAGTCATTAACACTGACCGCCAGCAGCAGCAGCAGGACTCAGTGTGGCAGTTGTAGCATCAGCCTTGGGTCTGCCATCCAGCCTGATACCGCCTGGAGCTGAGCATCTAGTGACAGCTGCCATGAGTGGTTCCAACAAGATTTGCCAGAGGAACTGGGGTTTCTCAGCCCATGGTACCAGTCAGGGCTGCATGAGAATTTCCCTGCACAGCGGTCACATCAAAACCAGCAGCAATCATCCCTGCCCTACATTACAGCCCTGAGGCTTGGCTGGTTCTGCAGCCTCAGATGCTCTTCAAAGCCCACAACAGGTCAAAGCAAGTCCAAATCACAGCTGGGTCATTTGAAACGGTAAGATTCCAGCTTTACCCATCTTGCTTATAACAAAAACACAATCTCTGGGCTGGAATAGCCCAATGCACACTCCATTTGCTGGGTGGGCAGAATGGGACCCTGGCTAGGGAAACTGCAACGGACAACAGGGTCTGAAGCCCCTCAAGAAACTGAGAAAAGTCATATATTTTCGTAAGGGAACTCTCCTCACTTTGCAGCTCAGAGATCCATCAGGCTATGGAACATGTCCTGCCTGTCACACACATGGCATCTCAAAACAGGGCTGCAGATGATACACAGGCAGCAGCTAAAGGCACTGCTCAGTCTCTGCCCAAAAGCTCTGATGTTGAAGGTTAAGCCTTGCACATCTGTCCTCGGCCTCCAAGCACTCTCTGTAAGAAAGCTGTGCCTCTGAGAAACACCTACAGGATACCTGCTCCTTCTTGCCTTGCGTGTCTCCTTTGGGGTTCCTGTACCTGCCATGCCAGAGGTGGCAATTTCAGGAGTTGTCTCCTCTATCCATCTGCAACAGCTTCAGTGGGAACTCACCAAGAAAAAAGATATGTAGGTAGGGCAGTCTGCATTTCATCCTGGGACTCTGAGCACCACGAGGCCCAAGGAGTCAAGAGCTGCAGTGGAGCAGAGCTCTCTGGGTGCCTTTAAGGACAGCCCTAGCCATGGCTGCAATGCCCATCTCCCCGAGAACACCCAGCAGCCTCTGCCGTCTGGAGCCTGCTGTGAGCCACCTCCTGTCCCATGTAACAAGCCGCTTGTTGTCACCATTTGGACGAGGGGATGCAAAGTCCCAGGGGATGCTTCCTATGCTCATTTGCAAGCCAATACCCAGCCTGTGATTGTAGACCACAAGTCCATTTATAGCAGCCCCCATGCTGAAAAATTTGGGTGTGCTGGAGGGCGGCGCACTGAATTTCTCTCCATGCCCCTCTCACTAAAAGCTTTCAGCTGTGCAACCCGTGCTTACTGTGCCCCAGCAGCCAGCTTTGCTGCACAGAAAAAAAGGCAAAGCAGCAGATGCTTCAAGAAACCCTTAGGGGATGAATATAGACAGAGGGAAATTTGCTTTCTCGGGTTGCCAAGACATTTGTCAACAAGGGCTCCAGCCAGGCACGCTAAAATATACAGCAGAGCACTGCAGCAGGCATTTAATTGCCACTTCTTAAAAATAACCCTGGAAATGCCAGCAAGCAGTACTTTCAGCTACAACCCCTGATTGAATGCAACCGGTTCAAACGTAAAATGCTGCTGGTTGCTCGTCTGGTGGTTGTTCGCCCTGCAAATCCACCTCGGAGTTTTCTCTATCCTCTTTTGGCTCTGCAGAGCTGCTGGGAATAAACCAAAGCAAAACCCTTCCCCTTATCACGGGTGCCAGCAAACCTGGCTTTGAGTGCAGCCAGGGGGTGGATGGGCTGAATAAGAAGGTATTATTTACACAGGCTTTTTAGAGTCATCTGGCATTTTTAACTCTGCCCTGCAAGGTATGCCAGCTCCTGGTGCAGGGAGAAAAACCTCATGCCGGCATAGGCTCAGCTCCCCAGTTTGGTGGGTGCAGAGCATGAGCCATGCTGTAAAATCCAATCCATAGCATGTAGTAAGGAAACCTGAAGAAATCAGGCTGTTAAACAAAATAGACATGAAATATCAGCTCATCACACAGCCATCAAGCCTGCCAGAAGTGCAAGACAACCACAATCTCCTCTTTGACTTGCCTGCAGAAACTAGCTTTCAAAGATGATCCTCCACTGGAGCAGATGGACCAGATGCAAACTTCTTCCCAAAAAATACACACAGGACCATCTGGCCTCCCCTGATGCATTTAAAGGCTTAAAGCAGAGTGGCCCTTTAGCTCAGGTACCGATCTGTCACTAACAATTTCATCACGTCCTAAGCTGCCAACTGCTTTCCACAGTTTAACTCCATGTGACCGCAGCCGTCAAGAGAAATATTTGACTTTCAGCACAAAACTCTCCTGCCACCCGCTGGACCAGTGTTTTCCTTCCCAGTTAAAACTAGCAGTGATGCTCACCAGACAGGTCGAGGCTCAGAGTTACTTTTTATTCGCAAGCATAACAAGTCCGTGGCTTGCTGGGAGCTGAGTTATAACACGGCCAGGACAAACAGATCAAGTTCCAGCTGATTTCTCGAGGCTTTGGGTTTGCCCCTGGCAGCCCAGCTGGATGTCTACCTTGTGAGACTCCTGAAAAAATCCCTTTTGGACCAGCGATTTTCTGTCTCCATCCCTGCGTGCAGCACGGGCATTGCCCTGGCCAGTACGTGGCTGCTGCTGGGGCAACACCATGGTGATGTTCAAGGCTCAACCATGGGACAGCCCAACACTGAAAAGCACAATACTGCAAGTGTTCAGCAGCGGCTGTGATCACTCACGGACATTTTAGAGCAGGGAGGGAGGAGGGATGTATCCTGCTAATGCCAGGACCGACTCTTACAGGGAGCAGGATCCCCGCAGATAGCATTTGGCAGGAGGATCGCAGCCAGCCAAGGTGCACCACGAGCTATCCCAAACCCGCTGCTTTCCTGCAGAAGGGATTTTTCTCCTCAAAGGGAAGAAAAATACTCCCTTGACCAGGGAACACAAATTTAATCTGCATTTGCACACAAGGAAAGCCAAAAGCAGTTGCTTGGCTGCCGAGAGCAGCCCTTCACCCCAGAGCAGTCCCTCCTCGAGAGGGTGGTGATTCCCTGGAGACCATTCCCAGTACGGCTGTCCATGAAGTGTCTATTTTGCCAGGGTTATGACCACTGCAGGAGCATCCCATGCTGAGCTGAGCGCACACGAAGCTAAAGCAGGCTCCTCCCGAGGACAGGCAGCTATAATTATAAAGCCCACATCTGTTAACGTTGCATAATCTTAACATCATCCAAGGCTCGCTGAGAGAAAAAAACTCATCTCAACTTAGAAAACTCCTTGCCGGCTGTAGGAAAAGGTTAGGAAGAAAGGCAGGCTGCGAGGGAGGAGAAGCGGGGAGCAAAGCCGGGGCTGCTGGCCCCGCAGCGGGTGGCACGGGTGGCTGCTGGTCCCCGCCAGGACCGGGGCCGGGCTCTGTGCTGTGTTTTGAACGGCTGCTGCGGATGTCAGGATCATGGGTGGAGGCCTGTTAGAAGCCAAGTGAGTTTGTGTGAACAAAAGCTACAGCCCTAAATCTGGACTGTCCAGGGCTCTCTGGGATTTTCAATTTCCTTCCTTGTTCTTGCCCTGAAAGAAGGAGTTCGAGGCGGGGGGGGGGGGGGGGAATGGAGGGGGCTGAAATGAAGCTTAAAAAAAATGTTCATACTTAAGATGGGTCAGTTGAGCATAAACACACTGATAATATTGCTTGGGGAAGGTCCCTCGTGTGCACTAAGCACGGGAAGAATGCAAGAGGTTTTTAACCACATGCGGTCAACCCTTTTTTGCTAATTCTTTTAATATTAATAAAAGGAATTATTCAGGCTGGATGAAGAAAGGTGGCGAGAGAGGGTGGACGGGGAAGAGAAAAGGTGCAGAGCCCTGCCATTGCCTCCTGCCCTGCTGCATGGCTTGGTTTGGACGGGGTACCCTATAGATGCATCCCCTGGCAGCACTTTGTTCTGGTCCTCATGCTCCTCATCCTCTCCTCACTGGGTCACAGGCAGAGCAGGACAGCAATTTGCAGGACTTTAAATCATTTTAACCTTAATACGAAGGATTTATCCAGCCACCGAAGACGACTGGAGCTTTAATATGTCAGCTCAAGAAAAGTGATGGGAGCTTAATGCCCGCAGCAGGCCCTGCAAGCTCTGAGTGCCAAGGTCCAGGTGGTTAACACCTACCTGGCTGCTACGGGTGATGGGTGCCCACAGGGCTGGAGACATGGGCATTGTCCTCAGCCCCTCCTATGCCAGGCCATGGCACTTTGCTTGCAGTGCTGCTTTATGAAACAAAAATACACTGCACTTCACACCACCTCCCTTCCGGGACCTCTAAAACCACAGAGGATGCTAAAGGTCATTTTTGGTTCCTACCCTTTTTTCATGATCCCAAAGCCTGATGCTCAGAGATGTCATAAGAAAAAAAGGATCCAATTATTGCTCTTAAGAACAGTACCCTAAAGCAGAGAAACAGGTACTCCAAAATAAAGAGCGCACAGTCGTTTCCAAAAGTGTGGGATGCATGCATACGGCCCGCCCGCAACTGGGGATAAAACATGCAGGGACACGATATGGTCCTGCTTATCCAACCATTTCCAGCCTCTTAATTTTGGTGTCCTAAACATTTCCCTGGGGAGGTGCAGGCTCCCAGATCACTAGCTCAAGCCTACGAAACCCTGAGTCGCTTACTCATCTTTCTTGGGCAGCATGGGTTCAATCCACAGATCTCTGGGACTGCATGGACCCATGCTGCCTGAAAACCACCAGCCCAGGGCTCAGAGCAGCACCTTAAACCTCTTTTCATGAGCTTTTGTTTTTAAATAGCTTTTGGCAACTGAATTTAAAAAAAAAAAAAAAGCCCTGTTCTACTGTCAAATTGTTGGAAAACACATTCAAATACAAGTGCAGTTCCAGGGATAAGCTGTCTCATGACTACCCATACTCCTAAAAAACCCAATAACTATGCTGAGGCTCCAGTAAAACCCCAATCCAGCCAGCCAGCCACTGAAGACGGGATCAAGCCTCCAGCCCCAGAGAGGCCCCACAGAGCCCTGGGACCCACGTCCCTGCTGCCTTTCCTGAGCAGAAAGCCTGAATTAGCTGTATTTTTAGCTTACTTGCCGGCTCATTTATTTTCTACCTCAGAAGTGTCCTCTCCAGCGTTGTCTCCTGGTGTAAATGTGAGAAAAGCCCCTGCAGCCCCAGGGGGTGCAAAGGCAGCTCTGCCCCAGCACCAGCTGACAGGGCCCAGGAGCATTTATCAAAGGGATTTCTTTCTCCCCGTTTTCAGTAAACTTTAATAAAAATAAGCTAAAAGAAATCTCCCGAATGGCACAGCTCTCTGAGCACTCACACCTCCTCTCCATCCCCTCTCCTGCCACCCTGTGATGCTGAAATGTCTCCAAGCACCCTGCCTGCACCACGGATCCCAAATGCTAAATCCCAGCACCATCTAATTCACTTCTAAAACCCTCCAGGCTTTTCTGTAACATCCTGTAGAAATGTTACAGAAAATATCACCCATGCAGAGCTTCTCCTTCCTCTTTCCAGGGGTTTTAAAGTCCCCTGGAAGCTTTGCTCGGTGGGAAGGTAGCAGTACCCTCGCCAGCACTTGCAAGGGCAAAGCAAAAGCTGTGCAGGGACCCAGCCTGGTGTCATTTTAACTTGTGCTCCCATCCGAGGGCAGTGTTGCTGGAGACTGTCAGACGGCTCGGGGAGGAAGTCTCCTGGCAGGGCTCCACCAAAGTGGAGTTGCTAGGTCACTGGAACAATAAAAAGGCAAGAAAAAACATCCTGGCTGCAAAAAAGAAAGGGGGGAAAAAAGGAAAAAAGCCATGGCAGTGTGTACAGTACTAGTTAAGTGGAAAGAAACAGGGCTGGAGAGAGCAGGACGATGCTGCTGCTGGCTTTTGTAAGCGTGCGACTTCATTTCTAACATGGACTTTTCTCCAGAGCTCTCACACGAAGAATTCCAGAAACGTGGAATTTGTCTGCAAGGTTTGCAATTGGTAAAAATCTCACATGGGGCAATACTTCCAAGGAAGATAGCCCGCTGCTGCTATGGAGAGATTAATTAACCTTTGCTTTGCACATTAACCAGGGCATCACAATCTATCGTATGACTTTCTCGCACCACCGTACGCCCCCAGCAGCTGCCCATTTTCATTTAAACTGGTAACAGAAGAAAACCGCCTCCAAGCAGGGCTAGATGTTGGTGACAAGGGGGTTAGCGGCCTCACAAGGTGCAGAGCGCTGCACAGCCCCAGGACTTGGGCTCCTCTGTAAGGAAAGGTGCTAATGGCTTAGAAGTTGCAGGATGAAATTTTACTTTCTGAAAAGTTTAATTTCAAGGCCAGAAGGGAGCATTAGCTCA
This sequence comes from Leptosomus discolor, assembly GCF_034619465.1. NCBI lineage: Eukaryota > Metazoa > Chordata > Aves > Leptosomiformes > Leptosomidae > Leptosomus > Leptosomus discolor. The sequence continues at coordinate 11,329,473 of NC_141395.1, read as the reverse complement.
CTCTGTCTGACCTCGTGTATAACCAATGTCATTCTGTGTAGCTTATTTACTCCCAATGCAAGCTCAGTGACTTGTATTTGACTTAAACGGATCTTGCAGGGGAAAAAAAACACCAAACTATCAGTATTTGTGATTATTTGGGATTGTGCATGAGAACTATAAGCTGAAGCACAGATTTTTCTGCATAAAACCTCAACACACATCAAAAAGTGATACCCGGTGGTGTGAAGCGTACATGCAGCAGGAGCCATCTGCCCCAGGAGCTGAGGACTCCAGCCTTTTGCAGACCCAGGGGAAGGGAAGGCAGTATTTTCATGTCAGACTCTGGAAACAAAACCATAGGTCCCTGCTCCAAAGTGGTCTGAGCCCAGAAACTGCTTCCCACCGCCAGAAGCGGACAATAAATACCAGGAAGACGGAGGAGGGAGTAGGAAAAGGGGTGCTGCCTCGCCGGGAGCAGCAGGGGGGCTGCCACGGGTCCCTGGGGCCAAGTGATGCTGCCCACCACCGCAAGATGGGCTTTGGCCCAGGTGTCTTGACCAGAGTCTCATTCCAGCAATGCACTTAAGAAGAGCTCCCCAGGGAACTGTTCTCCCTGCTTAAAGTTAAGCACACGCCAAGAGCTTTGCTGGCTGGTGGCCGCACAAGGGATGATGACCAAACTGGGAACTGAGCAACTTCTCAAGGATGTGGTGGGGATGGGAAGGATGAAGGGCCCTCTCGGATGCAGGAGGATCACAAGGACACCAAGGGGTGGATGCAGTTTGGTGACATACACATACAAAGCTCACTGGATTCTTCCCTCCTTGTAGGCTAGCAAAATCCAACCCCATCCCAGAGGAAAACTGACAGCAACCCAAGCCTTACACCCAGCTCTTGCCTCCCAGCTGAAGGCAGGACGCAGGGCATGGTGTGGTGGCAGCTGGAACCATGGATGCTCTCATGGCTCCTACTTTTCCAGCAAGGGACGGTGTGACTTGGGAGGGGATGGAGAAAAAAAAAGCAAACAGGCAAAAAAATTAAGCAGCTTAAAAAGAAATTAATCCCCAGAAGAGATAAGGGCCCCCACCTCCCTTCCCCCATCTGCTGCAAAAGGATGATGATCTAAATCGCATTTCCTAGATGACACCGCACCGATCTGCCGCCGGAAGTGGTGGTGGCAGGGCTCAGGATGGTGCCAGACCTCCTTCTTCCAGGGGACGAGCCAGGTCCTTCCCCACTGGCACCCACCAGCTAGTCACCACTGCCACTGTGGAGGAGCAGCGTGCCCTGGGGTGGTTGGAGAAGGCATCCCTCCCTCTGTCCCCCACAGCTCTCCCACTGCCTCTGCAGTCACACGTTTCCTTTCTGAGAACCGGAGGGGAAGGGATTTACTATTGCCAGTGCCTTTCTGCACGTGTTTTGGGGAGGCTGAAAACAAGATGACTTCATTCGGCTGCATGTGGGTCTCTGCTCTGCAGCAGGCAGCCCCACGGCTGAGCCCTGCGGCCAGCAGTGGAAATGGGTGATGGAGAAAGGCAGGATTGGGTGGTCACCCTCCAAGCTGTCACTGAGGACTCACAGGAGTCAGGGTCAGGTCACAGCCTACCTTGGTGCATATGGGCACTGTATGCTGAACAAGGCAGTGCAGAGGATTAAGAGGCCAGAAATCTGTGCCCAAATCCCATCTGCCCACACACTGACCCATACGACCCAGCACAGAGCCACCTCACACCGACTGCCTCAGCACGCTTTTGCCATCAAGTGACCATCAACTTCGGTCTTAACCCAGCATCTGACACAGCTCACCCAGCACTATATGATCTCCAGGCACACCAGCAAATTGCAGGACAGGATTATGAGGATCTCTGTCTGCATGGTATCATGTTCGGAGGCCATGGAATTGCTGGTACTCCCATTCCCCAGGTCAGAAGCCGCCTGGTACTCATTTGGCTTTCTTCATGCATCATATTTGCTCCAGGTCCCTCAGAATAGACCATCTTCATGATTATTCTGCACACCCTGATCAAGTTTCCCTCCTAAGAAACATCCTTTCAAAGGGCTTTTATCTGCAGGCTTGGCTGCCAGTGTAACACTGCAGGCCCATTCTGTATTTGCTGAAAGAGCTGATAACGTCCTAAAAAGAATTAACATTTATATGTTAGTCCTGTAACCGAATCCGAATCAAACAATGATGACTGTTCAGATGCCTAAAGCTACTCAGGGGTATTTTCCTTTGAGCTCTTCCAAGCTTGTACCAGGGGTAAGGAGCTTTCTAAAGATGCTTTTGTGAGCACCAGCTACCAAAACCCTTCTCCTTGTCCCTCCAGACACAGATACAATTATGCCCAGCTCTGGCACAAAGATAAAGGCTGAATTACAAGAGCAGTATTATGCTCCACAATCAGGGTCCTTCATTCCAATTGACAAGGAAAGCAAATCACGTGCAGTTGGTTTGCTGATGTTTCCACTCCTGGAAATTCATTCCCACCACAGGGGAAGAAATTAGTTCAATACACAGGGTTACCTTTTGCATAATCTCCCAAGATCGCTAAATTATCTTAACTTGTCAATTCATGAGATCTTAACATGTTATGCAGGGTCAAACCTGGCCACTGCTTGTATGGGATATCTTTCTTTGCAGAAGGTTTAACTACCCGCTGCTACAGTTAGCCTGATAAGGAAGTATTTTCTTACCTATAACGGTATGGATATAGTGGGGCAGCTATTCAGAGAAGCTGTGAAACCTTTCTCTGGGGTAAATTTTTGAAAACGCATTAGATAAACATCTTCTGTGGTGATCCTGTAAGGGGAGATGTCTTGAAATCCCTTGGGAGATATCTTGAGATCCCTTCCAGACCTGCCTTTTGCTTTTATAGAGCGATGGAAAAAACAAAACCAAACCAAAAACCCCTCAACTATCCAAACTCCAACCTCCCCCCCTCAACTTAGGCATACTCCTCCCCCCAGGACAGGTCCTGCTGCCCTGGGTGGGCTGCAGTATCCTGCTGCTAGGCTACCACAGAAGGTATCTTTCCGATAGTATATCAAAGCCAAATCTTCAACTTGGTATGATTCATCCCACTCCAGCGAAGTTCAACGGAGTGTGACGTTTCATGCTGGTCCTTGGGGCTTAAGAGATTTTCCACAAGAGGAAGGGTGTTAACAACAGTGTCCTAACAAGCGGTGACGTGGATAATTGTGCTCTATAGATCCAAATTCCTCTTGTCACTCCAGATGTAGAAGTGCCTTTTAGCATGCTCTTCAAGAAGAAGAGAACCCTCCTTTGCTATCGGCAATCCAAAGGAGCCTGCTCATCAGTCCAAAACTCCTGCACAGGGTTTATTCCATGGTCTGGAGATCCCTGAGGGAATCTGAGGGTGGTTCTGGTAGCACAAATGACAATGATGTCCGCCTGGTTATAGAGGCAAGAGGTCAGACTGATTCCTGTAATGGCCTTTAAAACCTCTGCCATCACAGCATGCTGGAAAGTGCTGAGAAAAACACCCTGAATGTGTGTGGGCAACACGATGTCCTGGGCTGCACCCCTGGGACAACCGTTAACCCTGCCAAGTTAACCATTCATGCACAGTTTTCATGCATTTCTATCAGACCACTTAAAATTCCTCCTCACTCCTTTCCCAGCTGATTTCACCCCAGAGCTCAGGGTTAAAAAGAAAAGGGTATTTTCTCCCGAACTTCAGCTGCAAGATCCTCGTTGCCATCTAACCACTGTGCAAAAGGTCCCTCAAACATCTCCGTGTTTGCCCTGGCAAAAGAACCTCAAAGGTCACAGCATTTCCAGAGGACTTTTTGTAAGCACTGACTTGGGAGGCCAAGATGGGGTACTCACGCAGGCAGGCCAAGGGAAGGACCTGCAGTGTTTGGTCACACTGCGAGTGACACGGTCACCCTCAAACAGCTTAAACTGGCCAGACCACAGTCAGGATGCTGCGGAAGCAGTTTTTAAAGTCCTCCGAGCTTCATGTCCTTGCAAAGAATAAAAAGGCAGCTGGAGCTTGCTTCTCCCAGCAGAGTCAATCTGCCAAGGTCAAGGCACTTGCACAAGGTATTCGGACAGCTAGACAGAAAACAACTGGGTTTGCACCTAATTTTCCTGCTGCATTGCCCTGCACTTCTTTGTGCACCCTCTCTTTTCCCAGCAAAGCAAGACAATTTAAGATGGTCGCGCTTCTCCTGCAGACACACAGGCAGAGCCCTGCCAAGCAGGAGTGTCTGAAACGGCCCCTCCGTCTGGACTCAAAAGCCTCTGGAGATCAGCTCGGAGCTAGTGGTATTTTTAAATACAGCCAACCTGGACTTCTTGTGTGTCTCCTGGATTTGCAGCTCACGTTTTCAAAGCGTTTTTATCTACCACCTCAACAGCCAGAAGCTCTTTTTCTCCCCCTCCAAGCAATTCTCCCGTAACGACAACTCCAGGAGTTGGGACTTTAAAGAGAGACAGCCAAATCTTTGGAGGCTCTCAACACAGATCCTGACTTTTGGCAGCAGCGCTCCCTCGCCTACAGCCGAAATGTTGACTACAGCTCAGGAGATGCTTAACTAATCAACTGCAAAACTATTTATCAAATGATTCAAAGTCAAGGGCATGGCAGACACAGAAGCAGATACAACCCTCCTCAACAGCCCTGCCTGCACAGAGGACAGGCAACGGGAAATACCTTCATCCAAAGCCATGGGAGGGACCAGGGGCAGTAGCACAAGACCACTGACAGTTTGTAGGCTATTTCCTATAAGCACCTTGCTTATAGGTAATAGGTTGGGGTTTGCATTTCATGCACTTTTTAAACAATATTTTACACTAGTTTCTGAAGAGATGAAGCTCCTGAGACAGCTTTGTCTGTCGTCCTACCTTGAAACAAATTAGCCTGGAAGTCAGAGACCTCCAAGACAGCAAGTTCCTACAGGTTTTATGAAGACTAGCACTTTGCTAGAGAAGACTCTAGTGAGTGTCCGACTTGGGGAGCTGCTGCAGCCAAACCAAGAAGGGTCCCTGTGGTTCGGTCCATGCCCTGGCCATGGGACCCATATGCACTCAGCACCCATGGAGCCCAAAATAAACCATGGCACATGCTAATGCCACCCACTCCCCAGCCAGTAGAAGAGAGAAAACCACAGGTACTGCTCACAGAGTAACTTTTATCACAGGTGTCTCCCTTGCATGAGTTTGGCCAAACACTGGCAACTCTAAGAATGAGCCTCTTGCTCCTCTAGTTTTACACAACCAGACTTTTGACTCCAGCACCCCAATGAGTGGAAAACTCACATCGTTTTACCTTCCTCCAGCTGATCCCTCCGCTCACCCTGACTCTGCCTGCCCCTTCTCCAAGCTCTTCAGGACCAGGTGTGACCATCACCCTATCCAGAACCCAGCTGAGATAAAAAACAAATTAACAGCAAAGAAGAGATGCGACCCAAGATCCTAAAATCTGTATTATAAACCTCACAGTATTCAGATCCTACAAGAGGTCCTTATTTTAAGCAGGAACTGGTTCTTATTCTCTTGTTCCCTTGTTCTCTCCTGAGCACTTTAGTAGACTGGGTCTGACAGCAGCGTTACTATAACACAGGCAACATCTATGCTAACAGCTTGGAGGAGCTGAAGTTTACAGAGCTTCCTTTACTCGAGGGAACTGCATTTTTCTAAGATTATATTATTACTTGGGCTGGTCGCTCAGTAACGCAACATCATTTCCCTTTTGGGTGGGAAAGTTCTCTCCTTGTCCTCAGATGCGAATGATTTCAGCCTGAAAGGATGAATGCGCACTCTGCATAACCAAAGAGCCATAAATGAACCATGCCCCTTGAGGAAGCAGTAGGATGTTATGGTATAACACCTGGGCATTAAAAAATATATGGTGATGGGTGTACCCGCATCAGCTGTATGCACGCAGAAAAGAGTGAGAGGGAAGGGTGGCCAGATGTGACAAAACCATTTTCTCCTGATATGCACCCAAAGACTTCATTCTTTCACCAAGCCTGTGCTTGTAGCCCTCTTGCATCTGCTCTGGATGAATATCCCAGCAAATGAACCTCCAATATTTATGGAAACAGCAAATTACAATGCAAATGTTGCAAAACTGCTCAGATAAATAAAAATTTGAATTTGTAATCAGGTCTACTGCCACTAAAAATTGGATTCTGCCTTTTATACTCAGCCGATCAGGAAAGAGAAAAAAACGTACCGTATGACCTACATCTTCAATGGAATGTAAATAACAGGGCCTGTGGTTGGGGTATTAAGACCTCATGATGAGCTTGCTCATGAGCTACAGACTATGGATTTTGTATCGGACATTATCAGGGGAATATTAAGAATGACCAACCTATAATTCACTTGGAGCACCTGCCGATCCTCTGGCTGGTCAAACTGCCCCAAAAGCTTCCTTGCACCATTGCAACAGCAGAAAGTCACCATAGCAGGTGCCAGGATCTGGCCATGCCACTTTCCAGAGGAGCTCCATGCACATCCGAGTGGATCAGCCCAGGCGTGAGTGGTGCTGTTCATCTGCACAGAGACACACTGACCCACTCAGACCTCTCACGTACCTGAGAAACTTACTTGAAACTATGTGGGCAAGCAAAGCCAGAATCCAGAGGGTTTACAGTGGCCATGTGTAATCCATCTAGCTCTGGATCATTTCCCTGAGGTATTTAGGAGGTCGCAGCCCTGCCCTGAGCACCCCATGCATGGCTGGGCGCAGCACGCCGTGCCCCCTCCTGCCTCCCCACAGCAGCACAGACACAGGCAGAAAGACGGAACTTTGTGCTGCAAAAAGGCAGCAGGCTCAGCCACAGCTCAGCCCTACCACCCTGTACCTGTCCTTATTTTGGAAATGGTACGTAGCTACCGTCAATGGGGAACCCACAGCACCAGCCAATGGGTCCTTCCAGCAGCAGCTCCAGAAGAGCCACAGACTTCTCTAGTGCTTAGCCTCTACACCACAGCACCAAAACACTACTGCTACACTGACGGGTTTTATTGGCACGATTAACTTGTTCATTGAAATAGTTCCTTATTCTGTGCTTTTTTTAATTAGCTTGGATGAATGCTTCATAAATAAAACCATCACGACCAGACTGATACTCCTAAGGCCTCAGTGCACTTCTGTACAGCCGCAGGAGCAGCAAGCGGGGCCAGCAGCAGCTCCTGCAGCAGCCGGGCACTGCCCTGCAGCCTGGGCTGGCTGGCAGCAGCACCCAAGCAGGCAGCCAGTATGCAGTTACAGTCAGCTGGGCTTTGGTCTCCATCACCCAAGGAAGGGCTCAGTGCCTGGTTTGGTAGCTCATGGGACAGAGCAATCTCCTGCTCCTACTGCCCAGACACCTCCTGAAATCCCTTTTGCAGGATTGCCTGAAACGCTATGAGTTTGAAGAAGCTGCTTCGTGTTTCGGGTGCACAGGCACAGTCCCAGCCATGGCAGTGGCAGCTTCCATTCAAGTTTTGCACCACAACCACATCAAGACCAATTGCCTTTCTAGCCTGGTACCACACCCCCACCGCTAAATGAACACAATCTCTGCCACCTCCTGGAGATGTGATGGTGATGGAGGCACTAGCCTTCGCTCGGCGCTCAGCTGCTGTGACCTGCCCCCTGTACATGCACAGGACAGGGAGGATGGAGTCAGCAGGCAGAACAGCTTGGGAGCTCAATCACAGAGTGTTTCTGACTGCTAGTCCAAAAACTGGGATCTGTAGGAGCAGGTGAAGGCAGCAAGTTGTCCCAGAAACCCCACTTTCCTCTAAACTCATCAGTATCTGCAAGTTTTGATACTGAAAATAACACTCCTTGAGGAAGGCAACCCCGCACTAGCAAAGCTGGCAACAGCCCCTGCAGACACAGCAGCAACCTCCTGTCTCCCTCGTCTTCTCTGCCACGAGCGAAAACTGAAGTAAATTACATTATCCCTCTGAAGTGGTGATGGCTGCTGGAGCAGAGCACACTGCAACTGCCCGCTGAACGGGCACGGGCTGGCTCTGGCAGTTTGCTACTGGGAAATGAAACTTTGCGGAGAGCCCAATAACGGGCTTTAGCTACAGCAGCTACCCCCTCACCTGCTGTGCCCTGGTCACAGCTTAGCACTTGCTAAGGTCCTGTAAATCAATATGCATCACTGTGCACTCCCTGCCAGTCACGTTACACAATTATCTCTCAGACTGTACTCATTTACCACTTAAATACCATGCAAAGTACTTTCAGAGACTGGTGCGAACCCAGACAGCAGGTCGAACCCAGACAGTAGGTTGGTGCACAACCCTTGTCAACCTTCAGGGGCTTGGGATGGGGGACAGGCATCCCTCCCTTTCTGAAATTCTTTTTTTTTTTTCTTCTCTTTTCTTTTTCATTTTTAATTATGTACCCCAAAGGAGTAGAGCTAAATCTGTACAACTCCAGGGACTTCATGTTTGCAGCACACCAACCAAATCCACTTACATGTCACAGAAAGGAGCAGCAAAGATGCCCAAGAAAAGAAAACCCTGCAGCCTACGGGTCTTTCGACAGCAATGCAGAGGTGCAGGAGGTGATCCTTCCTTGTCCCCGCACCGCAGGGAGAGGAAGCATCCTTCCTGCACCACTCATGGTCACCTAAAATCCTATCAAAGCTAATCAGCAGCATCTTACACCTCTCTGCATTGGTGTGACTGCACGGGGAGCCGGGCTTCTGTCCCCCAGGAGCCATGAAACCCATATTGTGAAATTCGAGGTAGGTTTGGAGGCAACACCATCCTCATCTTCTTCCCTCGCTTCTAAATTTGCTGCTTCTGCACACAGAAAGTTTCAAAGACAGAAAGTTAAAAAAATACGTAAATAAATGCAGACTGTTCTACCCCTCTCTTAAGGTTGGGAAGTTTCTCCTAGCAGCCAGCCTAAATCTCTGCTGCAAGCTAAGCTGATTCCTTCTCGGGTGATTTCACACCTTATTTCCAGGGCTCCCACTGGGGAAGTTGCAAAGAAAGGCGGCAGCTGGCACAGGAGAGAGGGAGAAAGGACAGAAGGCCGGACACAGATGGCAGAAAAGCAGATCAACTTCTCAGGGCAAGCCCATTGCTGGAGACCCCGCACTGTGCCGGGCGGCACGGCAGGGCATCGGTGTGGGTCAGCAATAAAGGGAAAACGAATGTTGTAGAAACCAGGGGTGACCCGAGCGATACTGACTTTATCAGGAGCTTGGTGCCAACTCCACTGTCCCCACGGTGTCACTGGAACTATTCCAAATTTACAGATGGGAAACCTGAAATAAGGAGACCTGCAGGAGGACAGAGCTTGTAAGCGACCCCCTGCCCGACCCAGGCTAGCAGCAGACCGTGCCCGGGCACCCACATAAAACAGCTGCCAGGAGGAATTTCACAGAGGGGTTTGATGATGCTTTAGCTCTACTGTCACCAGCTTTCTCGCTTCCTACTTCACCTATTTTTTCTTACGTTCCTCTCCCCGGGTTCAGCCTGTACTTTAAACAACGCACAAAAGCCATCTGTCCTCATTTCTTCCCCAGACAAGCTCCCGGTGGGTTCGGCAGGGAGGGGCGGCAGATGCGCTGCGAGGCGCAGGCAGGCCGGGGAAGGCAGCGAGGCTCCGCAGGGCAGCCCGGTTCCCACCCTGCTCCCTCACCCCACGCTTTGTGAGAACACTCAAAAGCCCCATTTCTACACCCACTGCCTCACCATCTGCTCACTAAGTCCTGCCTGAGAAAGGGCTTTTGCTGCCTAACCTCAGACTCGATTCAAACAGAGATGTAATCTCCATTTCCACGTAGCGCTAGTGTGATGGGTTCACAAGAAACACTCCCCGCTCCACTTCAAGAAAGCGTTTTCAAAAGTGAAAAACATCGCAGAGGGGCAGGAGCAGCAGTGAGACAGACAACAGGGATTTCTCAAACATCTACAGCTCAACCTGAGAGTGATTCAGGAGATGCCACCAGCCCGCTCCCATTAACACAAAACAATTCTCTTGACTGACAAGCATAGAGCTGTAGCTAACAGCGAGTGAATCGCGGCTGTCAGGACCCAGTGTAATTCATGATGCTGCTCGCTAGCTACTGCCAGGCTATTTATCACTCCTTCACGATGCATCCCCCACTCCGTCTGGATGGGGCTGACATGATTCACGAGCACCTGTAGCTGCCGAGCACAGCCTGCACGGAGGAAAGCCTCCACTGCTGAGCCGGACAGCCAGACGCTGGTAGCCAGACAAATGGCTTTTCCAGCATGTGGACAGATAGTTCGAGCTTTTCAGACTCTTAACAAAGGAAATGCATTCCTCTGCTGACTCTCAGGAGTCATCAAGGTCACAGGAAAAGATGCCAGATCGAAAGCTGAGATGAAATTAAATCGGGTTTTTTTGTACACCAAGGAATTTGCACAGCTCTCATCGAATAATAGGCGAGCACTTTGCTGTCAAGTTAAGAGATTTTATCTTCACAAGGCTGACAGCAGGTAAGACAGCATTATTCTCTCCCAGTTTGGAGGGCAAACTGACACTTGGAGTGGCACAAATAAGTGGCTGAGCGGGGAACAGACACAAATCTCCTTTGTTTCAGTGCAGTATCCTAGTCACCAGGCTGCTCTCACACAAACACTGATAGGAGCTTTCTAATCCACTGCAGGGTACATTCCAGTCAATATCCCCAACCATACATTCAGTCTAGCGTGGATACATCTTACAAAGGCATGCCTCGGGTTTGTGAAGAAAATGAAAACATTACATATGTAGTTTTGTCGCATTTCCTGAAATGGTATAGCACCATGAAAGTAAACTTAACCCCGAGTACTAAAGCATGATATTCTCTCCACATCAGAAATTAGAAGATGAAATTTGACAGTCCAGCTCAGGCAGGCAATAAATCCTAAAATCTACTTAAAAACTATACAGGACTAATTTGACATGTTGGATGTCCTTATACCACCTGCAGACACCCAGGGCTTTCCAAACTCATCAAGAATTACTCATCCTTTGAGCTATGTGTCTTCTTCAGCAAGTAAGTGAACCAGTTTACTGGGTGACACTTGAAATGAGCCCTGCTTGTTCTGGGAAAAATATGGTTTATCCTGTGCTGAAATGAAATTTGGCATCATTTGCAAAGCACCGAACTAGTCATTGCTCCTGATAACGACACGTAGATGTGGCACGCAAGGAAATATGTGACTTTATATATGACTAATCTGACAGTCTGTAGGCGATGCAGAGAGAGAGGGTATTTATAGAACTGATGGCATCTGTCCCCACACCTGGATGTGGGTCAGCACCTAAGGTGAGATGAGGGCATGCCTGAAGACAAGCAGTAGTGAACTCAGACCCTGAAGACCACCTACAAGAGCCACCGATTTCCCACCTGGGAAGCATTTTGACGGGTAGCCTCATGTCAGCCATTCCCCTAACACCCCCCAGAGCCTTCCTCAAGTTCCCCTGCGAAGTTCCCACCGCTCGCCTTCCACTCAACCCACACAGCTACGACACGGTTACAGTCGCCCGCCCACGATTCCCATCCCAAACCTTCACCCATCGAAGCACTTGCCTGTACCACGATGGGCTGGGCAAGGTTAAAAAGGGAAAGAGATTTGGGGGGGTGGGGGGGGTTGCACTTGGTAGTGGATGCAGCTCTGGGTGATGCCGGGATGCTCAGCAACCCTCGGTCGGGGTGCGGCGGGGAGGGTGCGGGGTCCCACGCCACGCGTGGCGTGGGACCCCGCACCCTCCCCGCCGCACCCCGACCAAATCCCATCCCCATCCCCACGACGGAGCGGGGCACTCACCCGGGCTGCCGGCGTGTCCCTCGGCTGGAGGCGAGCAAGGACGGCCGAGGCGGCTTCGGGACGGAGGAGGAGGACGAGGAGGAGGAGGAAGAAGACGCCATGGGGAAGCGAGGGGCAACGACCCGATCGGCGGGACCAGCCCCAGCCCCAGCAGCAGCAGCAGGGTGCAAGCTGCCGGCATGGCGCTGGGGGTGGGGGGTGTTCACATGCCCGGAGCGGGGCAATAAATAACCACGTCAAGAGCGATTTTTAATTAATTCACGGGGGGAGGGGGGGGGCCCCCCCCGGTTTTAAAAGTGTGGGGTGCCCATAGCGGGGGTGTAGGGGGGGTCGGCCCGGCCAGCAGCGGCAGCAGCCTGCGGCCAAGTGCCGGCGCCCGAAAGTAAAAGGGCAGGCGGCGGAGGCTCCTCCTCGAGCCTGACATCACCCAGCCGCGGCTCGGCTCGGCACGGCCCGGCTCGGCACGGCCCCCCCCCCCCCCATCCCCCCCGCCACCCCCCCAGGCTGCTCGGCCCGGCCCGGCCCCGAGCGGCCGCCCCCTCCCGCCCCGCGCAGCCGTCGGGCAGCCCGCTCCCTCAGCCGGCTGTGTGCGGCGTCAGCGTGCTACTGACAATAAGAAAAATAAGAATTTTAAAATTTATTTTAATTTTTACTTTTACTTTATTTCTCCTGAGGCAGCTCCCAGCCGCGCCGGGGAGAGCAGAAAACCCCCTTGCCCACCACCCCCAGCCGAAAGCCGCCGAGGAGGCGCCCCGCCGCCGCAGCGTTATCGCTACCGCGCTGAAATACAGACAGCGCGCAAGTCCCGCACCCCGCGCAACGGCATCCGCCGGCGGGCGGCGGCCCCGTTCCCGCTCCCGGCCACCCCCGCCCCCGGCTCCGGCACTGCCAACCCCCGGCTCCCGCTGCCCCCAGCTCCCGGCAACCCCCAGCTCCCGGCCGCCCCCTCGCTCCGGCACGGCCAACCCCCAGCTCCCGCTGCCCCCGCTCCCAGCCACCCCCATCCGCTCCGGCACGGCCACCCCCCGCTCCCGCTGCCCCCAGCTCCCGGCCACCCACTCCCCCCCTCCCGCTCCCGGTCGCCCCCTCGCTCCGGCACGGCCACCCCCCCGCTCCCGCTTTCCCCTGTTCCCGGCCACCCCCTGCTCCCGGCCGGGCCGAAGGCGTTCGGCCCTGCGGGGCAGCGCTGCCCTGCCCTCTCTTGCAGGCCCCAGGCGCGGCGGCGGTCGGGGGGAGCAGGCCGGAACCACCCGGCGGCAATAAGGGCGTCCCGCACACGGGGAAATCGGCCCCGTTACGCTCCCGCGCTCGGTTTTGAGCTACGGGGAAACCAAGCCAGCGATCGACCGATCGAGTCCAGCATCACGCCTCTGGCTGCGACCAATACAGCTTCTGAAGCGGGTGAAAACCTGGCCGGTTGCGTGCTGCTCTGCAAGACTGGAAAGTTTCTTTCCAGACGAGCGTGGTGAGCGTTAGGTAGCCCCAAACTTAATTCCCATCGAGATCAAGTCCCTGCCACATAACTTCAAACCTTTTATCGGTCATAAAGCTAACCCGCTCTCTTTTAAATGCCAGCAGCAGCGTTTGAGGCTGCGGCTTCTTGCCGTGGTGAATTTCCCAGGCTGGGCCGTACAGGAGGCAAAGGATTTCCCTTCATTGTTCTGAAATTCCCTTTCACAATTTCACGCTCCTGGTTCTGCGAGAGAGCGCACCACAGAGCGGCAGGTCGGGCTTCGCTGGCACCCCGAGCCGAGCTCTCCCTCCCCAGGGAACAGAAACCCACCCTGGGCAGCCTCTCCCCTCTGAGGTGCTCTGGGGCCCTTTGCTTTTGCCTCGAGCTGTTTCCGAATCAGGCTTAATTTCCACAAGCCGAACATAATCCGACCTTTCAAAGCGGGGTGACAAGCGGCAATGCACCACATCCAGACAGCTGCAGCCTCGGACATAACCCGGATCTGGTCCACAGCCCCCCACTCCCCCTTCACCACCAGCAGAAGTCAATAGGTGATAAACACAAACTCTCCTGAAAGCCTCTTTCCACCCGAAAGGTGGCACTGACGAGCCCACAGCAGCATGTTAATGACCTTGGCTTCACCCAGACACAGGACTCTTGTCTCCCCTGCTCCTGTGCTTTTCTCTCAACCTGCAGGTGCTGTCTGCACCTTCTCACGCAGCTTTGCAATGAAGCACACGTGGAAATCTCTGCTCTGATGCTTACATAATCATAGATGAAACCACTGGAAAAGGCAGCCCTTTGAGGCACCCCTCCATCAACCCATTGTCTGTTCTATTCCCTACAACTTTTGGCATCTTCTTGCTTCAAATTTGCTTAAACTCAAGGAACAAGTCAAGCTAGTGTCAGTCTGGGAAGTACTGCACGTTAGCAAATAAGGCACAAGCAAATCACGACAACACTTTAGTTATACAAGTAAACATCCCAGTCCTGGCAAGGGGGGACATCTGAGTGACCCAGAAGCCGCAGGAGGTACCACCAAAATGCATGATCCACACAGGATATCTGTAGGCTGCTTCAGCCATGTCAATGTGCTTATCCATTCCCTATGGAATACGCTATGTAAAGAAAAGCTTCCTCGTTGATAAGATGGAGAGACCAATACACAACTAAGTAATGTGCCATCATGGGATTGAGTTTAAGCTCAGGTGAAGAGCTGTGACATGTTTTGATACTTTGGGAGATGGTGCAGGGAGCATATCTCAGCAGCTCAAATACCTGGGGATATCTTTATAGATGAAATGCAGGACTCCATGTTACCAATTCCTAAGATAGTAAGTAATATCAGCAATTATGATTCCTCAGAAAGTTTTGTTAGTCCCTGGAACAAAAGCCTTGCCAACAAATCTGACACTTTCCTGCATCCTTCATGAGATACAGGTGAAGCCGCAGGGGCAGAGAAACCTCTCCAAAGTCAGCGATATGCCGTCAGGGCTGCGTGGGACAAACCAAAGCCAAACCCAGCCCTGACAGGAAATGGATGCTCTTGTGTCCACTCACTCTCAAGCCTGAGGGCCAACACGGAGCCTAGAGCTCTCATCCCTTTCCTCCCACCTTTCCCAAGAGACTTCCCCAGCGCCTAGGCCGTGTAGCAGCTCCCTGCTCTTACTGCATCCTCCCAAGCTGTAAATCCAACCAGGAGGAAGCATGGTATCAAATGCTCTTCCAAAAAAAAAGTCTCAATAAATTCTTCCTACTGTTTTACTCAACAGGCGCATTGAGAGCAATAGCAGAAGCAGGTAAATGCAAGACAAAAAATTGCTGAAAGAATAAGCAGTGTCCATAACAAACGGCTCCATCTCCCTGTGCCCCTGAGGCATGTCCATAGCACGATCTGTGGAGCTGTGAGCAATGAAGACCCAGATTAACCCCCTCTGGGCGGGAGCAGCTAACACCCTCTCCCAAATTGCCATTAAGTCTGCCCGAGCTGCCATAATGCTGCATTTCTGGACCAAATGGGGCATTTGTGACCATCAAAGGGGGTGACCACGAGGACCTTACGCCCATATACACGACCAGCACCAGGAAACGCCGTCCAAAGGGCCCTGTGCTGCCCTTAAACCAGCCACGTCCTGGCAGAGCTTAATATAGGTGGGAAAACCCACTGGGCTGGCCGGTGGGGCTGGGGCTGGCCCGTTGCAGCCTCCGACGCACACAGCACCCGTGAGGCTGCTGCCTTCACCAGCCCCAGCTGCGGCAAAAGCCCCGCAGTGTGAACCCGTGCGTTTAAACCAGTATTTACCATCAGAAAATAATCTCTCTCCTCCCTCCGTCACAGTTCCAGACACGAGCAGCACATTATTCACAAGCACCTGGAAAGGAAACACCGATATTCAGACAGTTTCAGACTTCCCAGATGCCATTCCTTCCCCCCACAGGTGCCTAATTTGCCAAGGTTTAGTGGCTGTAAATTTTAGGCTACTGTGTTTGCCTGCCATGTTATTTTATTCCTACCTTCGCTGCCTCGAAGGAATACCCCTGCACTGAAGAAGTCAATTTATGATGGATATTCTTGAGCTCCAGTTCCAACAGCCACATGAAAACATGGAGAAAAAAAAAATTCTAAACTTTTTTTTTTTTTTTTTTTTTTCCCCAAATAGATATTTTAACCCATTGGGATTGCAGAGGGTAGTGTGGTGGGGATACCAGCCCCGCCACCCACGTGCCGTGTTAGACACCCTCCTGGGAGGCCAGGAAAGAAGCATTGGTGGTGGGAGGAGGATGCGCTGCAGCAGGATGAAGGTGGCTGCGTGAAGCGTGAGAGCTCAGCGAAGGCCAGCGGCGCTTGGCTTTTCCTCACGTGGTCCCAGATTTGTTTATCCCCATGGCAAGACTGCACGCTCCACTGCTGCTTCCCACTAATAATCGTTACAGGGCAGCTCTGGGCTGAGGGCTGCTCCCCTCCCTCCTTCAGAGCACAAAACTAATAGGAGATTTAAATGCATGAAATCATGCCTGAGGAGTCAGATGGGCCAGGAAAACCCTGATGTAAAATAATGCCACAGCATCCTCTTGAAAGATACTGTGACCTCAAACATCTCCCTGAATTATGTATAAAAATCCATTTAACACTTCCATCTGAAAGCAACCAGCACATTCAACACACAAAGGAGTTCAAAACAAACAAAAACCCCATCAACACAGGAAGCCTCTAACATAACTATATAAAACAGGATTGATACTACGTGCTGACTAACTGAATCCCACCCATCACCTTGTTTGGGGGGAAAAAAACATAGTGTGTTTTTATTTCACCTTGATTTCCACTCTCTGGATTGAGGGGCTGGAGACATGTGACTGATTTTGCCGGGTTCTTCATTGT
This sequence comes from Leptosomus discolor, assembly GCF_034619465.1. Classification (NCBI taxonomy): domain Eukaryota; kingdom Metazoa; phylum Chordata; class Aves; order Leptosomiformes; family Leptosomidae; genus Leptosomus; species Leptosomus discolor. The sequence continues at coordinate 11,312,886 of NC_141395.1, read as the reverse complement.
TTCAGTCTGAAATCACCAAAACCCACAGGAGTCTCTACAGAAGAGGCATCTCTGTAGCACTTCGTCAGGATTACATTGACCGGAGCCTTCTCTCCAGTTCTATAGGAGCCTTCCGCAGCCCCAGCCAATGTCATGAAACTCCTGCAGCTCCCTTGAAACTCAGCCCAGATCTGTCCAAATCTTGGACCAGGCTCATAAACCTCAGGCGAGTTTTAAGCTGATGATGAATTAAGGTACAAAGTGAATGTTTTCTACTCCTGGAATTTGTTATTAAAAGTCCCGAGTTTCCAAAGCGGACAGATAGTTCCTGACTGAGTAATTAATTACATTCCCCATCTCCTCTTGATGCCATAAGCCATCCATTAATGGACCCCAATCATCCAAAAGGCACTTAGTACCTGACCATTTTTCTTGAAATTTGGGGGTGGTGGTATTTTATTGATTTATTTTTACAAGAACTGCTTGCCTTGTACCTCCGTTGGAAGCAGCTTGTTCCAGATACTTGACATATGGAGGATGGATACAGGTCTTGTGATCTCTTCTCATCCCTCACAGAAAAAAAGCACAACAAATGAGAATGGCGTTGCATTTTGAATCCTGTCACTGGAAGTAAATCCTGTATTTTCGGGGGGCGGGAGGGGTGCTGGTGGTGGAATATATGTATCATCCGTTTAAATCGAGCTGGGAAGAAGCAATTATAAATTTCCGATTTATTTCTTTTAGGACCCTTTTCAGCCAGTTTTGATTTGGAGAGCATCAAGAAAAACCCAGCCACTAGGAGCTGAGCAAAACCCTGCACAGCAGCACCCTTAAAATCCAGAAAGAAACCCCTGCCAAACTTTACGAGCACATTTGGATCCAATAAAGTTACAGGTGCATTCCTTAATGGCTGTGTTTCTGGGAGTGCACCCATGCTTCCATTCGCTCTCACACGAGGCAGGGAAATCTCAGGTATTGGGGGGTATGTGCATGAAAAATCATGTGAAAAAAGCCACAAGGAGCAGAAGGTGGAAACGGAAGGAGCCTCTCTTGTGCTGTATGAGCTTTAAAGTGATTTATTTCTAGCCTGCAGTTTGCTGCTAGAGCCTCTTGTCCATAGCTTTTAAGGCTGTTAATGCTGAGGTCTCACCTCATCTCAGGTTTAAGTGATGCTGCGCCAAATCTGGGTCTTAGCAACACACCACTGTGGAATATAAACAAGTCCATTATATACCTCTTTTATATGGAGTTACCAAATTCATAGCTTGTCTACAAAATTTTCTCTCTTTTATCCCAGTAATTGCCTTATCTAAAATTCACCAGGCAAGGGCAATAATTCAAATAACCTTGTTTTCCCACTAACCTAAATGTTAATCCTAGGTTGGTGCCTGTGATTCAGCCAATCTGTTGTAACCTTGCAGGTGTAAGTATGGTGCCGTTTGAGAAACTCCACCTGTCTGACCCAGAGGTGCATGGGCAAGAGCATACCAGCTCACAGGGCACCAAGAGCCCCCTGTGCCTAAATTCAGCCACGCACAGAAGCATCATTTCATATTTTGTCATCATTCTTTGCTACTTCAGCACTGTGCTCACAACTATCTGCTATGAGTAAGTGACCATGGCAGGTGTGTGATTTTTTTGGCCACTGTACACAACAAAGACCATCCAAGGAAACGCAAAGCTGATCAAGAAAAAGCCAAGAGGAGAGAAAAAAAGAGACAGGTTTGAGCTAAGCTATGGATTTAAGGAGTTTGGTTCTCTCCATGTAGACACCTAACGGAACACACAGGCAAATCCAGGGGAATTATGACAATCTACAGCAACTGAGGAGCTGTCTCTTAATGCCAATATCACAATAAAACTTCACTTTTCTCCTGCCCATTCTTAGTTTTGAAAATTTGTGCTGGAAGTTTTTTTGAGGCAGAAGATTATGATTTCCAGACGCATTTAGTGCTGTGGGATCACAATTCAGCATAAACTTCCAGGCAATACTGCAAGGCAAGTAATAAAATATTTCTCCTCCACTGCCTTCTGTGCTTGTATGCTCTGCAAAGGAAGCCATCAAAACTAGGGCCACCAATTTACAATTGGAGTCTTGAAAATGAACAAAACTGAGCTGTTACATCCACATCTCTCTCAAAAACAAACGTTTTCACACCCTGACCCACAGCAAAACATTTTAATTTCTTACATAAAAATTAAAAAAGAAAAATCAAATTTCCAACTGAAAGGAAAATAATTACGGATTATAACAAAGCTTACATGGCTTAGAATATAGGAGGGCCTTTTCATAACGACTGTTCAGGAATAGAAGGATCCCTTTTAATAATTACTTATAGATAAATAATGTTATAGAAATAAGAATCAATGGTTATTGTGATTTTGTACATAACAGAAGGATAGAAGTAGTAAGGAATTAGACTATTGTACCTCTGTGACAACGCAGGTGTTCAAATAATCCTGGTCATGGAACTATATGGTGTTGCTCGTTTGCCTCATGTACAGCCCTTACCATGGTTGGCCAAAACCCCAGCCTAGTTAATTAGTAGATATAGATGAAGATAGATGAGTTGGAACTTTTAAGTTAAGTTTTAAGCCTATTATAGCACTTTAAATTGATATAGACATAAGATAAGAGACAGGTGATAACTAAGGTGTCTAATCTTTAAAGGTCGTAAGGTTGGCTTTTTAGAATTTAGAAACTGTTAAATGGAACACCTAGAAAAGGTCTGCCGAGAGCAGATGAGAAGGAGACTGCTTAGAGATGGATGACACGATGACCTCGAAATGGACCAATAGACGTCATCAAGAACAGACCAGGACAAGAACAATAAGGACTAGCTGACTGGTGGGAAAACTTATGGACACTTTGTTCACCAGAAGAATAGAGAGCTGAAAACATCATGGGAAACTAAGGTGGACTTTACACTATGTAACGCTTTAGAATACCTACATAAGGAGGGCTGGGGGCTGAAGCAAGTTGCCATTCACTGAGGTGGTGGCCCAACTCTGAATTGATAATAAAGGCAAACCTAGAGAAAGACTCATTTTGTCGGAAATTTAATTTCTGTAACAACAACGTTAACCAAGCTGCAACCTATACAGGACATAGGATGCTCAGAGTTGGGTCCCAAACCACCTTCAGGGAATGTGAAGCTCCATGAAAGCCTCATTATCTGGAGTCAAAGCATGGCTCCCAGGGGGCTGTGAAAGCAGCACATTCCCACTCACAGTGGCAATCCCCACCCACATTTCTTCCCTTCAAACACCAAAAGCAATAAATTCCTACCCCTAATTTCACCCATTTTATTAGAGTGCTACAGAAGCTACAGACATTTTTCACATGACACCCCAATCTTTGGCAATGCAACTGCTCGCTCTTCCTTGACGGACAAGCTTCCTGATGTGCAAAGCCCCGCATACCCACGTGGCCTGAACTTATTGAGTCGCCCGTGCTACTGATTCTGCGGGGTTATCAGTGTTAAAAACAAGGCTGCCCTCCACTCTTACCATTAACTACACCAACGCTAACACTCTGGGAAAGATCAGCACGTTCCTTTTCAAGCATTAAACAGGAAAGTTGCTCTACTCATAATGGGTAACAGCAGCAAGGAAACCAGCCCTACGCAATGCATTCCTCCCTTGCAGATACGAGGGGAAGGAAGGACCATGTTCCCATACTTACTTGCTGGTGGAGGGACCTGGTTCCTGCTGTGCTGATGGTGCCAGTGGAGAAGGTGGCAGAGTTTCTCCAGCAACGGAATGTGGAGCCCAAAGACCAGAATCCCCCAGCACAACATGCTCTGCAGAGCATCTCCTCCACTGCCAGGTCTCGGTAGCAGCCATCATGATCCGGTGCTCATGCCAGCCCTGCCCCTGCCTTTTCCAAAAAAACCTGAGGCACAACCCATCCCTGCACCCCAGAGCCTCTCGCCGAGCCCTTGCACAGCACGGTGCCTTCCTCCGGCAGCCAGCAGAGGCTTCACCAGCAGGCAAACGGCCGAAATTGTTCCAGAGGACATTTGGATGCAAAGGGCTGCTGGAGCTTAAGGGGCAGGACCAGTGGTGGCAGGGAAAGGGGACAGCTGCTGCAGACTTAGCTGAAAGCAAAGCTATCTAGTTGTGAATATATTTCATAATCTTCTTGCACTTGCCACTGATTCTGGCCTATTGTCTATTGCCTTAAAGTACTTTCTAAGACCTTGGTAATTGAAATACTGAGGTAGAAAATTACTGTATTACAAGCAGACAAATTCATGCCGAGAGGAGAAGCTGCTGGCCCACCACATCCTAGTTTTGGGGATGAGCAAACGCTGCCCACCACCAAGTCACCTGGCTTCAACCAGTGCAGCTCCTCGGTGAGGTACACAGCCAAGGGACCTTCCCTATCCTCCCTCTCTGGATCTCCTGATTGCTGCCTTATTTTAAGAAGGGAACTGAATTGTTTAGGAGCTAACAATGAAGTTAACCCAGGAATTTCTGCCCGTTAATCACTTCATGCTGTGCTCTGGGGTTTTCTTTTGTTCAAGCTACAGAGAAACACGGGGCTGAGCAATCCCCATCTTGGGAGGGAAGGCACCCCACAACATTTTGATGCGACAGGACTTTATAAAATACAAGATTTTCCAGTAATGGCATTATGGTTGTCTGTCAAACTGTAGCAGGGGATAACACACCACCATGGGACTTGCCAGTGGCAGATCAGCACCAAGGAGTGTTTGAAGTTTGCACAACAGCAGTAGCTGCCAAGGTCAAGGGTGCTACAAGCACAGGGAAGGCTTTCTGGAGCCACTTGTCCCAGGGAACACAGAGGAAGCTTCAGATCCCCACAACAGACCCAGATTATTTGGAAACCAAAGGCAAAAGGCAATGGAAGGAAGGAACTCTGGAAGGCACATTTCCAACACAGAACGACTGACCTGAGGTGGCTCAGAGCTGGCCACACAAGCATAACTTCCCTCTTGCCTCTATGGAGATAATAATTAAGGTTAAAAACACTTAGTAAAAGACCTTGCAAAATAAATACGCCTTCTGCAGTGCGCCAAGATGGCTCTCTTCTTCATCTCAGTAGAAAGCCTCCTTTGCTTCCCTCTGTAAGAAAACTGGAAGAGCCAAAGCTGCAGCCAGTCACATCATGAGATGGGACAGGGGTCCCCCATGGCTGGTAACACTGGGGTGCCAGCAAGCAGAACGATGCTCAAAGGCATTGAGTGCGCCCACAACAAGCACAGAGAAGAGTTCCTGGTATCTCAAGCTTTTATTGCACAGAAGGAGAAATAAATAATCTACTGGCTGAAATGATCAGAGACAAAAGGAAATGAAAGACAGTGATTTCCCCCTCCTTTTAGCATCAGAACCGATTTGTGCTGCTGGGGCTTGCCTCAATGCAGAGCCCTCCCTCGCACCTCCCTGGGTCCCTGCCAGGACCGCTGCCTGCAGGCAGGACAGCTCAGCAGAGGGGTTTTTCCCTGGGGAGCCAAAGTGATGGTGACAGGGACGTCCCCACAAGACCTCACCCCACCCCACAGCCACTGCCCATTAACCCTAAGGTCTGTGCAGGAAATCCTGCAGCATCCCCAGCTGAACCTCCCACATCCCAAATCATGGCAGCAGGAGAAACAGCTCCTTGTGGGAGCTCACTGTGGGATGGGCCTTAAGCAAAATTAGCAAAGATGAGGCTAAACGTATTTTGTTAAGGCAATTCCGAACCATCTGTCCCTCTATTTGGACCCAGCTATGTTGTCAGGTCCCAGGTGTGACATCAGAAAGGCTGTGGGAAATCACCATGAACAGCTTCTAAGACATCATTTCACAGTTTCACAGTAGAGGTCATTATTCTGCATTACTGCATTTAAATGTGCGGGTTTGATTCTAGTTGTGAATATATTTCATAATCTTCTTGCACTTGCCACTGATTCTGGCCTATTGTCTATTGCCTTAAAGTACTTTCTAAGACCTTGGTAATTGAAATACTGAGGTAGAAAATTACTGTATTACAAGCAGACAAATTCATGCCGAGAGGAGAAGTGAATTGACCTGGAAGGTCACATCCATCCGTGGCACAGCTGGGTGCAGGGTGCTGGCTCTTGCTGCCAGGGTCATCGCTCCCAGGCACAAAGTGTCCCTAGTCACCCAGAGGGCATTTGAAATAGGGTGTTTGTGGTAAGCTTTTATAGCAGTGACAGTCTTTAGAGTTCAATAGCACTTATAATTGAATTCTTTAAAAGGATTATCTTGTCCTCAGTAACTCACCACTTCCCTGGACTGGCCCTTTCATTTGCATTTTTTCTCTCATTTTGGATAAGATTTGAAACCCAACGATGTTGTAGTTTGCATAAACAAACAAGCCTCGAATATATAAATAACTATTCACATCCTTTTTGTATACATTCAAGTATTTCACAAAGCACTGGGGCAGCCATTAGCATTTCTAAATGCTTTTTGAGGTGATGGCTTGATTATTTTTTTTTTTTTATCCTTTACTGGAATTGATTCCCGAACTCCTCTCTGCTGATAAGTGAGGACTGGTGATAGCGGTCCCGTGAGGCAAAGTCTGCATTCTCCTCGGTGAGCTGCGTGGTCTCCATGCCAACTGTTGCAAAGGACGGTGTCACCACGATCTGCTCTTTGGGAGGTGGCCTTCTCCTGCAAACAGAGAAACAGAGGCACCTGCATCACCCCTTGTTTGCCATCCATTAGCAGCCATGCTCTTGGCTGTGCTAACAAGGCAGGGCGCTTTGAGAAGAGACTAAATCCTTCTCAGCACCCTTGGGAGGCATTAGAGCTAATCTGAAAACATTTTTCTTAGAAGGTGCACAAAAAATACACTCCCTTCTGCCAGCAAACACTGGAAAATATACGTTTTCTTAACCAATAAGTTTCCCCTTTGGATGTTGGCTATGCCAAACACTTTCCACACTGTGCAGTAGAAGAAGTAGCGTGAACCATTTCTAATGAAAAACTTTCTTACAGTTTCCTAAGCTTTAGTGTACAATTATTTTTGTAACTCTTTTAAATGAAAGAGGAGATTTTTCTTTATCGCAAAGGCTGATTTTAAGAAAACCTTACTGCACATCTGCAAATCAAAAGTGTAACAGCTTATAGCACCAACCCAGGCCTCATTGAGCACCTAAGAGCCTTAGAGGTGTCAAGAATTCTCGGTTGCCTCCAACTCTCTTGCAGTCTAATGGGTTTTCTTCTTTACCTCCAATTCATTAAAATATCTTGCCTGGATTTCAAGAAAACAGAGCTTACAAAAAACCTGCACATTACTTCAGTGCAACTTCTTGCAGTGTAGCAAAGGTGAGCTTCAAAATAACCCACCTGACCCCCAAGCAGTGCCAAAATTGTCTTTGTGCCAGCCTGAGCAGGAGCCTTGGCATTAGGATAAGGTGACCAAGCTGTCTGGCTGACCCAGAGATTCTCTCTTTGAGGAGAGAGAAATAGGATCAGTTTGCGCCTTGGGCACTTGCCAGCTCCCCACTCAGCCCTCCTCAGCAGAGTCCTTGCTCATCGATTGCACTGATCGAAACACTAAGGACTGTGCTGGTCTGGTAACCTGCTGGATAAAATGCCACTGCAACAACAGCACCTCTACCCATGAGAAGCAGGGCTGCCTCTCCGGGAGGGACAGTTTCTCCTTTCCACACATGGTAACTTTCCATGAAGCCTTGCACCTCAACCAGCCTCCCGTGGGGAACCTCTGACAATGGGCAGGAGACAGGGCTGAGACACACCGAGGGACAACTGGGAGAAAAATCCTGCTCTATCATCATAGCTGCACTGAGCTAAAGTGACCTGCCACAAATCCACCCGGACGCTGAGGTGGGACTGGGACAGATAAGTGTCCAGGATATGAAGCAGTGGGGTCTGACTCACTGTGCTATGAGTAATTCTGGCAGCACTTCAGCACAGCCCCACACGCCGTGTTCCCATCCTCACCTCCTCACCCGTGGCTTGGGCTCATGTCACCAGTCCAGCAGACTTTGTGGAAAGGGGCGGGGAACTACCCCTTACTCCACATGAGATACGCAGAAAACATGCTGCACACCCTCTGCATCCCCTCACTCCTCCTCTTCTGGGTAGCCTGTCTAACCCAGGCTCTCATCCCCTAACGCTGAGGCAAGCGTGCAGCTTTGCACAACTGCCGTGAGAGGCAGCTGTAGCTGCGTGAACAAAGCTATTCATGGCAAGAGGTGTGCAGGACAGGTGGGTCTTCAGGGATCTAGTCCCATACTCGGAGAGATCCACTGGTCTGGTAGGGAGAGGGATGGATGTGACGTGGGAGAACCTCCTTGTCTGTTCTTGGCCATGCCACAGACCTGCCATGGGGACCTAAGAGAGGTCCTGCCACCCCCAGCTTCTCTGCCAAGCCACCTTTGCTACCAAAGGCATGTGGCCATGTTATAGGGACCATGGGCAGAGGCAGGAGCTGGCAAGACAGGCATGGGCACGTGCCAATGTGCTTAAATGCCAGGACTTTCATTTATTTTAAAGGAGTCGCCAATTTTGCACATATAATGCATGGCAGATCGTGTTGTGCAGTCCTTTCTACAGTGTTTACCCACCGCAACAAAAATGCAACCCAACAGATTGAGACCCTCAAAACCCCACAGTGGCAGAGATGGTCACTACCCTCTGTGGGAAACCCAGATGTGATGGAATAATTAATAGGATCAAAATAGATTAACAAAAGCTGTTAATTACAAACCAAACAAAACCCTTAAGGTCTTCTGGGAAGGAAAACCCCGAGACACACTACTGCAGTCCCAAGCAAACTCAATACTGAATGGTTCCTTCACTGAAGAACTTGTTTATTGTATATGCCCTGTAGCTACTGTGGCTTCCCCCCAAATTTCCTCCCTGAAATTCGAGCACAGCTGCCACATGTCCCTGACCCACCACTACCACAGTAACTCACTTTCAATGGATGTTGGGTGGAAGAGATGGAGTCTCCCATTTCTCACTTCCAACCAGATTTTCCAGTTCAACCTGAGCCATAAAGGTTGAGCACAGACCTTTAAGCTAAGATACAGCTTCTGGCACCAATATATGGTTATCAGCTGATGTGTCCACGCACAAGGCAGAGGAGACTCCAGCTCTCCCATTTACATGGTCAGCCATACACCAGGCTAACTGGAGCAAACAGTTATTTTTACCACTAAGAATAACTTCAAGTATGGAAGAAAGGACCGCTTAAGGTAATAAGCAAGTCAGCTCTGCCACCCCTCTCTGTGCACGTTAGTGGGTCATGGGAGCAGCAAGCACTGCCTTGGTCACTGCCAAGTGACCGGTACCAACCTGCACGAGGTGATCAAGACCGACTTAATCCAGCTGAAGAAACTGAAATTCGCTGCTGCTCCTACAGAGAAAAGGCACAAGAAGTCAGTGTGCTGCTAATTCTCTCATAATAGCATTATGCCATTGAATTTTTGCATAAATCTCAAACCAACATGCTTGTTATTGACCTTCAGTACACAAAGATTTTGCAATGGTGAGAACACTCCTGCAGTCTCCCCACACACTGCGGCTTTTAAACGATTGTCAAGAAACTTAACCCAAATTTCCCATGGAGAACAGCTATCCTTTCCCAATCCCAGTAAAGCTGTGAGCAAAGCACAGACACCCGCTGCAGTACCTTCTTCTTGCTGGACTGCAAAGATCATTCCCACCGCAGGGATGGAGAGATGGGAGGAGTAATTCAGCCGACCTCAGCCAGGGTGGCTGTGGTCTCACCATGCATTCCCTCTTGTCTGACCCCATGGAGCTGGTTTAGCTTATTACAGCAATGCTAATTTTTTTCTGATTTCTCTGTACAGTTAGTTTCCTGCACTGGCTGATTGCAGGGAAGTGCTGGAGCCGACAGCAAAGCCAGCAGGAAAAGTTTGTGGTGAGGGACAGGGAGGAGAACAGAGACCTAGCAGCACCTGCTGGATTTGGCTTAGGCTGTTAGGGAGGAAAAGAGAGGAGAAGGAATGTGTTGAAATCCCAGAGCATTTCTGCTCCCGAGGTCTTCATCTAATCCTTTACTCTGAGGGTGGTGAGGCACTGGCACAGGTTGCCCAGAGAAGCTGTGGCTGCCCCCTCCCTGGCAGCGTTCAAGGCCAGGTTGGATGGGGCTTGGAGCAACCTGGTCTGGTGGGAGGTGTCCCTGCCCATGGTGGGGGGTTGGAACTAGATGGTCTTTAAGGTCCCTTCCAACCCAAACCAGCCTATGATTCTTAATCCAGAGCATCTCTCAAGCCAGTGTCTCCCAACCTTTCTAGACATGAGAGTTGTTCAGTCCTTTGAAGAACAAACTCACAGATCACTGGATGCCATGTGACCACAAAGTTCACTAACAGCCAAACAAAAATCAGGCTGAAATTTGAGTGTTTATTTGGAACTTTTTATTTGCCATGCATTGTTTTACTGTATGCATGGGAATGCATGTGCAAAAGAAACCAAGAAAAAAATGTCTAATCATGCCGCTATTTCTCAGATCACCTTCCAAAATCCTCTACACAATGACTAAGAAATCCTTTTTAAAGTCAATTTTGGTAAATATTTCAAAGGCACGTAACAGAGATAAAATATAGTGAATATACAAAGTCAAGAAAACTCCAAAGCCTAAAAACATTATTTGTGTTTTGTTTAATATATGGGGGCAGTAAAAAACTTTGTTAAAACTTAGATCTACTTCCAAAGATACAAATTAGCAAGTACTATCCACAATCTCAGCTCTTTTCTACTATCCCATACAGATATATAGAAAAGAAGTCACTTAAGAGTAGAAAGAGAGCAATTGTTGAGCAATGTTTCAATGGTTACTGAGTGACAACTAATTTTTGGTTTCTGATTGTCTGGGTTTCTGAGATCTAGTACCTACTTACCTAGTGTCTAAAAATCTTTCACCTAAACAAAACCAGGTAGCTATTTCTGCATGGCCCAAGAGACATGTGAACTCGGGCTCTTTTGACTCTTCTCACCTTGGACAAAAAATTGCACATCCACACGTGCAGGTACTTATGCATACATGCACCTACGTATGTATGTGTGCACCTACAGCTATATGGATGCCTAAGTACGTGAGTATGCACACACCGCGTGCATGTCACCCTCTCCCTTCAGAGACACAGACCGATGCAAACCCTTCCTGCGGCCGTGCCAAGGAGCTGCAGGCTCTCATGAGCTGCTTTCTGAATGTTTTAATCCGATCACATGCACAGACCTTTCTAATGCCCTCTACCTAAAAGTATTTTCCCAGATTACGTTCTGAACATATTCAACCCGTTTAGTTCTGGAATCAAAAGGCTCTCTTGTTCCTCAGTTATGAATGCTGAGATTTAATGAGATGCTCATCATAATTCCCGTTTTCATTAAAGTTTTCTCAGGTGGGTTTAGATTGATTAATTAAGTTTATTAAAAACATTTACGGCAGATTTTTCTCATTGCTGTGATACATTTACAATCTGCCATCCCTGTTAAGTCCTAGTATTAGTATCTGGTTTTGCCATTTAAAGTACAATAACACAAAGCAATAAGCACAATGTTCAAACTATCAAACCAATGCTAGTTACAGCTAGACTCCAATATAAAATTAAAGAGTCAGAGAGAAAATGTATTAAAACCAGCAATGAAAAAACCCCTCATCCTTCACTGTCATCTGCATATTGAGCACAACAGTCTCAATTCCTAATTAAGTTAAATTAAATCTTAATGAATTTTTAAGCAGATTTAATAATACAGAAAAAAAATACTCACCGAGGGGGAGTCCTGGGCTCACTTGGCCAATGTAGAAATACAGAATAACCGCTGCACCCAGGCTGACAAGGGTGTAGATCCACTGAATGACAAACATTATGATGAGGGACACGATCGCCTGTTGGAAACACACGGTTTGGGGTTACCCCAGAATCCGTAAGATAATATGATGATGACAACCTGACAGTCCTTTTTCTGCAAAGCCCAGCATTGACCTCCTGCCCTGGCCCTGTGGGAGAGCTGGCAGCGCAGTGCCCGGGGAGGACTGCTCACCTTCAGACACAGCCTGACACCGGGTCAGCAGTTTGCTCCTCAACCTGGCAAGACGAGCACGCATCGCAACTCTAACAGAAACTCTTTAATAACTGAGGCAGTGCTGCGGCTTTCAAATTCTTATGACAGCATCAGTAAATTATCTTTTTTTTTTTTTTTTTATCCCCAGAAATGCTGCATGTTGGTTTTAAATGCATGCAAAACCAGTGCTTTGATGGCATCTCTGCACCTCTGTCTTTCTCAGGGTCTTCTTGGGGGTGTTGTGTAACAGACATGGGCAGTCAGGACCCAGGACGCAGCAACTCAGAATTATCCTGGTGAGTGTTTCCTTTTAGGTGTCTCCCTCCTAGTGACGTCCTGGGATGGGGACACAACAGAGGGTCCCCTTGCAAGTGACCTGCTGCACAGCCCAGGTCCTGCCCGTGGGAGGAATGATGCCAGCTGCAACCATGTGGGTCGACGGATGCTCCTGGGCATTGGTGGCTGAGGACGGTGGTAGAGCAGGACCCCTGGGGAACCACGTCATCTCCTGCCTGCAAAACACTCCACAGTGCATGGCTTTTGGCCCCACATAGAGCATTTCCACCCAGCGTTATCTGAAAAGTCTTGGTGTGCCATGGCTGGAGTTTCTTGGTAATGAGGTTCCCGTATTATAAGGGAGCCGCATTTGGTCTCACTGTTAAGAGGTGGGGCAGCACAGGTTTACAGGATCATCTTCAGCAGCATGGAGGTAGCTTTCAGTGAGCCACTCTGTCCTAGAGGCAGCGTGGACCTCAGGTCTCTGCTTGGGATACTCCAAGAGGAGTATCCAGAGGCTCACCAGCTTCAGGAGGTAGATTTGGCTCAAGGGGCATATGAACAGGGGCAGGGGTAGCATCTTCATGGGTAAGGTTAGGAACAGCAAGGGGCAGCATGCAAAGGAAGAGCTAAACAAGTCCAGACTGACACGATCTGTGAAGCTCAAAGAGGGAGGGCAGAGGGGAAAGGAGCCAGGATGAATAAATGTATCTGATTTTTGCTTCTGTGATTTTATTTTGCATCAGCAATCCCTTCTCCACTCTGCTGCAACCTCCTCCAAAGTCTGATTATTGACAGGAAACCAAATCTGCTTTAATGAACATGTCAGTCATCTCCGTAAGCAAATTCCCCCGCGAAGGCAGAGTGCTGACCGCTCCGCGATGACACACCCTTGGGAGCCACGTTAGTTACCGAGCCCAGAGTCCGCATCAGCACGCAACCTGCTAAAGACGCCATCGCTAGAGAGGAGCCTCCCCATCTATCCCAGCCCGGGCGCTGAGGTCCGGTGGGACCCCTCGCCAGGAGCCAGCTGCTGGCAGCAGCAGCAGTGAATTTGAAAAGTAGGTGTCAAACTCCACCTGAGGCTTAAACTGAAAGGGTTCGGTGTGTTGTTCGAGTGGGTTTGCAACATTTGACGCACAGCTATGAAATCCCCATCCATGCAGCAAAGCCAGATGGGTCATTCATTATGCATATCTGACCCTTTCCCTGTCATCTGCCCAATAATCCATCTTCCCAAGATGAATTTAAATGTCGTAAACTTCTCAGCAGCTTGAGACAGAAGCTATTTAAACATTATTTATTCTTTAAGGTAACGTGCTGGAAGAATGATCTACTTTCCTCCCTCAAAAGACGGAATTTCACAGACGGGCTGTTGGTATCAGGAGGTCAGCACTAACGAAACCCCACCCCGAGCCTGCAGAAATTGCCTCATAAATAAAAGCAACACAGCTTTGAAGCTCATGTCTCACTCCATCCCAAGGCCAGAAAAAGCAGGCTGGCACATAGTGAAAAGAGGGACACTGATTTTTTTCCCAGCCAACCATGCATCTCTAAAGTCCTAAGATGCCAGACTGATTTTGTATCTTTTTGGTTTGGGTTGGGGTTTGGGTTTTTTGTTGTTGTTTTAATTAATATGTCATCTGGCTTTCTCTGAATTTGAATGGCTGGATGCACAGTACCCCGAGTACTTCATTCAAGTGGCCTGGAATACTAGAAACAAAAGCAATTTTAAAGTACTGAGTGCATTTGCACTGCAGTAAGTAAGTGAGGAATTTCCTTTGGATTTCTACAATCACAAACCAGTGCTTAATATAAAAGATAATTACTTACACCAGCAAAGGAAACCCAGTGGTTGCAGAATTTGGAGTAGAAGGATTCTGGTATTTGCTGAATTCCCAGCTCTGGATTTTGTTGCTTTATAGATGATTCTACAGAAAAGAAAAGAAAAGGAAGAAAAAAAAAGAAGAAAAGGAGCTAAAGTGGTATTTTTTTGTCCTACTTCACGTTACCAGATCCCAGAAAACCAAAGCAGAAATTCTATCTGACAGCAGGGTATGGGAGAGTTAAACCAAAACCTCTACAGTGAAAACAAAAAAGAAGTGCAATTAAAAATACGAGTTGCCAACTCTGGTGTGCTGAGTCCATTTGAAGACCACATCTGTTGATCTCTGCCTCAGTTTACCTATTTGCAGAAGAAGAGAAAGAAAGCTTTTCTCCACTGGAAGGGTTTATGAAACTTAATTGACTAGCCCTGACAAAACACTACAGCACTGAGATGACAAACTCTAAGCAAGCACACGGTATCAAACACCCGTATCGCCAACAAAACAAGTTCAGGCTCTTAGCTGTGGATGTTCAATTACAGACTCCACCTGAGGCACCAAGACCACTGCATTTTGACAGCCTGAGCTTTAGACTCACACAGCTCCATCCCTCCTACCCTGCACCAGGATGACGTAAACACCAAGATACACTCAAAATTTTTTAATATGCAGTGTATGTGTAGAATAATGAGCACACCGTAAGCAACCCTACATTAAATATAGTCCTGCCTGTTTTCCTGTGATTAATCTTCCACAGCATATTGCACTGGAACTTCTCCTGTGATGCACTGTGATGAACTCTACCCTCACCTGGAATAAAGGATATTATTGCTATGGATCACTTGAACGACAGCCCTGTATAAAACTAGTTTCACGCCTGCCTTCAGGAAAGCACCAGGAGGACCGGCTTCCCCGTGAGCACAGAGATGTCCATCTCCTCCAGCTCTTACCTTCTCCCCTCTGGCTGGGGAGCGCCGGCACCTCACTGCAGAGCTGCTCCCCCCGCTCCAGCAGCCCAGGTGTCCACTGGGCATCCGCGGCGGGTGATGAGCATGGACCCACATCATACCGACAGCCCTGCTCAGCCAGGTCCTCCTGGTTCTCATTGTGGGGCTCCGCGGTCTCATCCCAGCCATACTGAGCTGAGGGAGCATCATGTTGGAGATCCAGGAGAAAGCTGTCTTGTAACGTCCGCTTGGCTGGCTTCTTTGCCTTTTGTTTGACGTTTTGGGTTAAATTCTCTGCTCCTCCTTTTTTGTAAGTACCTGGCTCGCTACGAAATGGTTTAAAAAGCTGGTCCATGTCTTTTGTGAATTCCAGCAAGGTGCCGTTTGATCTGCTTTGAATTACTCCATCTGCTGCACGGCTGGAAGGCTTGTTGAAAATTAGAGGCTGGGAAGAGTGAGCAGGTCTAGTGTTTTCCATCTGGGTCTTGTCAGGTTTCTGCTGAACGTTGTAGCTCAAGGACACTGAGAAATAGGAATAGTCTACAGCAATATACGTCAACATGAAGTTGATGGTGACTATGGGAGCAAGAACATTCACTTGCCCAATGAAGACGAAAGCCATGGTGATGAGACTTGTCAGGCAAATTGCAGCCACTGGAGTCTTGTTGGGTCCTTTCTAATACATAAATAAAACAAACCTACATTTAAATTAATAACCATGAGCCTCACCGTAAGGATTCCCCACTTGCTCAGCTACCATGGGTGGTTACCTGGGTGGTCTGCAGTACTCCCTTCATCATGAAATACATGCATGCATGTGCAATCAGAGGCTCACCAGCTTAATAAACTAAAGGACAGGCTGGAAGCTGAAAGCTGCTGAGCTCCCATCTCACCTCTGAGCCTTACTCAAGCTTTGTCTTTGGAAAATTCGTCCACTCTCACTCCATACCTCTGCGGTACAACAAAGTCATTAAAGCAGCAATAAACCTTCAGAGAGATTTGTGGGGCTTATGGGAAGTCTGGCAATAAAACAAGTTAATTAGAGTTAACTGTTTGTCTCTACTTTCTCTACAGGACTGCGCATCGCTGCCTACCCAAAAGGCTCCCACACACTGCCATTGGAAAGGCTTCAACTGCCAGACACAGCCAAGGAAACTCTGCCTGCATGAAGCAGTGCCACCTTCACATCAGCAGCTTCTGGCCCTGCCCTAACACGAGGCTGAGCTAAATCCATGGCTTGCTGAGCCTCTGCACTTGGCGTTTCCCTCCTCTCACCCACCCAAGCCGCATCTGCCCAGCAGCAGGAGGACAGCAGCAGAGAGGTTAGGCAGCCGAGGATGCCAGAGGGCGGGAGTCAGCCCCCAGGGATGCCGAGTGTGCATCAGGCAGGCAGGCAGCCAGGAGAAACACTGCTTGCTCTTCTCCTTTGGGGTGGGGTGAAGGCAGAAAGAAGAGAAGAAAAGGAGAGACAAAGCAAAGGGCATCGGGAGTGGAAAGACTGGAGTACATGAACTTTAATCCCAGGTCTGACATGCCCTTCCCTGGACCAGGCACTGCCTTGCCATTTCAGTACCCAAGAAGCCTGTGCAGGCTGTGTAAAGAGCTCGCTGGAAAATATCTCACAGGATATCATACAAAATATCTTAAGTTTTCACTTACTGCATGTGCTGCTTTAATGAACACACAGCTGAAATGGAAACTATTTCTATTTCCTCCATGTAGAAGAGAGGATCAGTCCTGGACCTTATGCCTTTTCACAATGAAACAGAAATACATCTCGGGGTCAAAGGAAACCAGTTCTCAGAAAGCATCTTTGGTAGCAGAAAGACATACTGAGATGGGGAACAGATGTAATCATCTCAGGATGCCTCTGGCTTGAGTTTAACTCTACAGGAAATACTTGTGTCCTTCCCATCAGCTGGGGTTATGGTGACACTAACACTTTCTTCAACCACAGGAAAGAACTGATGTGGAACAGATTGGTGAGGGCAAACTAAATTTATTAACTCTCCATAAACCAAATCTAGACAATTTTCAAGGCGGCAGAGAGAAGGAAGGGGGGGAAGTGATCTGCCTTTGATTTCTCACCTCTTTTTGAGCCCTTTCCGTCACAGCACTCTGGTTGGACAGAGTTCAGAGCAGAAAACTTGACAGAAAGACAGAAACCTATCAGAGAGATGGAATCAACTTTGCAGTCAATTTTGCTAAATCACAGAGAATTTCACAAGGGTTTCCAAGTGGAGAAGAGCCTGTTCTGGGATCACCTGACAACTGCTTTCAGGAGCTGGAAGTTTTTGCTGTCTTTATTGTTCCTGCTTTCCCTATAATTATTACTATTTATTATTATTGCTATTATTATGACTTTAATTTTAGAAAATTACTTTGAGAAACATAAAAACGATAGAAAATTTTTATACTTACAAAACATTTAAATATTTTAAAACATTCATAAATACCAATATTGTAAAATATTTTTCTGTATTTACAAGCTGCTCTGGAGGAGCGAAACATCGTAAGGTTTTTCCAGCCACTCGGTACAGACAGTTAGGTACCGGAGGTTATAGAGAGTGACAGAATTATTTTCTCCCTGTTTAGAAGAAGGGAAAACCATAAAATACAGTTTGCTCTGAATGTATAGCCCACGACTACAGAGTCCTTAGTGACTGTGCTTTGACTGATCTCAGCAGAACAACTCACATGAATAAGGATTATTTGTGAGGACAAGGAAAAAGCCTCTTGTCACATTCAAAGCAAGGCTTTGTTTCAAATCATATTTAAAGCTTAGCAGCCCCCTAACTTCATCTTTCAAATCTATTCTTTGTTTTTATTTTGTAGTATCCAAAAGGCTTCTTATCTTACAAAGAAATGTCCTCTTCTCCAGTGCACACAGACTGAATCCACAGCACCACGACTAGTCACCTACTCAGCTATGAGGTTACCAAAGAGGACAGGAATAGCTCAAAGAAAACGTGCAGGAAAGAAGAAGGAACAAAGAAAGAAAAAAAAAAAGATAAAGAGGCAGTTACCATCCTTTTCAACAAGTGCTTGGACAAAAGCTTCAGGCCTCTGCCCTGGACAGGAGGGCAGAGAAGAGCTAGGTACCTCCCTTGGTCACAGTTAGGATCAGTACCAGTGTAGATAAGGCATTTACCCACAGGCAAAGTTACATCACAAGCAGCTGTTTTACTGGGGACATCTGGAAGAAGCAGGTCTGAGGGAGGGAGAGGACTGAGAGCAGCCCAGCAAGGGCTGGCTGTGCGCGGGGGCAGGACAGACAGCCCCGGGGCCAGGGCGCAGAGGTGGGTGAGTGAGATCCTGGGGTGAAGCAGGGCTGCTCCTGCACGGGGCTGAGCCCGGCGGGAGGGCTCAGGGCAGCGGCAGTGCAGCGCAGGGGACAGGCAGGGAAAGGACTGCAGGCAGCTGGGCTCCTGGTTTTTTTAATGAAACCACCCATTTCCTGGCTTTTCTGCCTATGCACAGGGTACCAGGTCCCAAGCCTTCCCCTCTGCTTCGGTTTCATACATCCCCCATCTCACCCTACAGACACTCAGAAATCCTGGCTTCTTAAATCACCCTTTTTTCTTCAGGTGAAGGTTTGACAGCAATCTCAGAGAAAGGATGACTAACCCCACGTCCAAGGAAGGCGAGCATGGGGATCACGTTCTCCTGGGCGATGCACTGCAGGATCCTGGGTGCTCCGTACAGCCCTCCCATGCAGGAGGCCAGGGACGAGATGTACAGCCCTAGCAAAAACAAGAAACCAACCAAGGATACCTGGAGGAAGTGGAGAGAATGCAAAATTGATTACATTGTTCTTTAAAGACCACCGAGAAGCCTTAAATATATGTATTTTAAAAGAACACATATATTTTGTAACACTGCTAAATGAGCAGAGCGAGCCATGAGAAAGCAGCAGTTTAAGTGGTCTGTGGTATAAAGTACAAGCAATTAATACAGGAAAATTATCCCATAAAAGTAATTTAATACTGAACATCCTGTACCGACAGAGCCATTTGACAAGCTCATATCCAAGAAATTCTTTGTCACTTGGAGCAATTGCAGCAAAGGAGCAGCTATTAGATTCCCCTTAAGTAACTGGAAGTGAGTTTATTTCAGGAGAGATCGCTTATATACAGAGCACATCATACAGGAAAAGCTGCCCAGGCTTCCAACCATCCAAAACAGGAAGACAAACCCCTGTGTCTCAGAGGGGAAAACCAATCCTGAAAGAAAATCCAGAGTAAAACCAAATCAAAATTGCCACTTAAACAAATGGCATCTCAAAAAATACACTCCAAAGGATATAATACAATGACCTTATTTTCCTGTCTTCAATGAGAAAAGAATTTCCTTTGGCCAACATGAAACTTAAAAAAAAGTCTTTAAAGCCACAGTGCTAACAAGGCTGGGTTTATTACCGGTTCCTAATGAGCACCCTTTGAAACAGGGAGTATCTCCTGCAGGCATGGAGGGAAAGGAGGGCAGCTCATGGTCCAGCACACAGAAGCGAGGACTGGGGTCCCCCTGCACAGGTTGCCACTGCACAGGCAGCATATCTTAAAAACCCCCACCCAAATACACAAAACCCCACCATATGAACACTGTGCAAGAAGGCTTTGAAATGGGAGTGCTCCTCATACCATGGTGTAAGGACGTGGGCTGATACAGCCAAGGAAACTATGCTCTAGGGTCACCTGAGCCATCCCCAAGTCTTGCAAGACCACACAAGTCTGACAGCCAGCAGCCAGCCCCAGAGAAAGGCAAGGCATGGGAGATAACACCAGCACAAAGGGCAGGCAGGGAGAAAACCCCCAAATTTTGGTCCAGATCCATCTTGCCCATACTCCACTGAAGCAACGTGCTAGAGGTGCAGAGAGACATCCATGGCAGAGGATGTCACTGGATGCAGGTCCCCTGTATCCCACATGTCCTTTGCTCCCACCCCTCCTCCTGTGGAAAATAAGGTCCAAATGAACACAGGTCCCCCCAGCTTCTGCCACTGTTGAAGTCAGGTGGCACAAACTCTATTAGAAGGAATTACAAAAATTTACATGGCTAAAGATGATTCAAGCTCCATCTGCCTTTTCCTCATCTATGAAATCTGCACGCCGCAAAAAGGAGATTGGGTAAAAAGCCATAAAATGCTTGATGTTTGGAGAAGGCATGTAAAATTAATGTCATGGTCCAGCACTGTACAAAATTCCTACCACAACATTTCTTTTCCCCATGTAAATGCACTTGGCATTGCGAATTTTATCTTGTGGGACAGAAGAAACTGGAGGCAAAGATGAGCAGATACCAGTTTCCATTAGACCAACAGACAGACACTTGATGGGGAATCTTCCCTTCCCTCTCCTCTAATCCTGCCCTGCTCTGAGAAATACTTGGAAGAAACAATCAGTTGTGCCAGATATCATATATTATTTTAGCTGCCAAAAATGCCTGCATTTAAATGTACTACTTGACATTCAAATCAGCGTTAGAGGGGAAGAGTCCTTTTCACTGAGGCTGATGAAAGGGTTTGCTGGGGGTTTTGAGCACAGAGAGTGTGAATACTTTGTAAGAAATTGGCACTTCGAGCTCATTAGAAGTGAAATTACTGAATCTCATTTTTATATTTAAAAAGCCAAACAAGTACTGTAAGGGAGAAAAGCAGCCAAGCACTCACTCACCTGTGAATGACAGAAAGGGAGAGTTTGGTTCTGTAATTATCTCTCTCCCCTCTGTCTCTCCAAACAGTCATTAAAATCTACAGCAGCTTGTAATAACTCAAAGAAGCAACATAAATATTGGGATTGCACCATTGTTTTGTTCCATACTAGGGAAAAGAAACCTGAATTTGCTTTTTTGGAGTTTTGCTTGTTTGGTTTTTTTTATATTTAGCATCATTAAATATCTTCACATTCTTCACTGGGAGATTTTTCAGTTCCCCCCCACCCGAGGGTTTTGAAGTTAAAACACAGCTTTAATGATCTCTTTCCCTTCAGCTGATTAATTTAAAGCTGATTCTTTTAGTTACTGTATATTTCGCCCACTAAGTCACTGACATAAAAGACGCTGCCCTAAAGAAGGTAGGCTTATTCTTTTTTACCCTGAAACAGAGATGATTTTTTTTTACCTTAGCAAGAAGTGGCAGGAGCCCCACCAATAATTTGGAGTTTATTTTGGGGGCTGGAGAAAGTCTAGAGCTATGATTACTTAGGAAGAAAACAAAGCCAGAGTTTCAAATCGATATTTTAGATTAAAACCATGTTACAAATCAAATAAATGGCAAAGATCTAAATTTTAAATTAATAACAAGAAAAAAGTGTAAAATATGGTGAACCCATGATTTTGGATAATGCTGAAAACCGGAAAATTACCCCTTCCATATCCCATTTAAAGTAAGACAATGGCACACACCAAAATCTCTTTTTTTAAAGGCCTGCAATGTTAAGGTTCATTGCCTGTAACACTACAAACCTCCCTCATGGATATACACCCATCTGGAATGTCTCGAGTTTAATAATCCTATTGCTCGCCCTGCAATTACAGCCCGCTAGATATGGAAATGTAAGCTTTGCTTGACTTAGTAAAGATAAGCAGTGGGGTTCTTTAGAGATTTCAATTTGGTCTAAGCTTTCACCAATGAGAAAGGATACATTGAATAAAAGACAGCATTTATCATTAGACCACATTAGCATATTTTAGCTCTTAAAGCTATTGCCGGGTGATTATGCCAAGATTCAGCATTACTGGATGTGCTGGTGAATGCAAAGCTATTCAAATGAATTATGCCCTGGGATTTGCAATGGGGAAATCCCCCTGAATTTCAATGAGGGATGGGTACCCAAATTCCTTAGCCTTTTGGAAAAGTTCAAGCACTCAGTATGGCAGATGGCAACGCAAAAGAACTATTATATAAAACCACACCGAAATATTCATACAAGTTACCTTCTCTGCTATCATGAAGTCATAGCGGAGTGACTGACGGGTACATATGGCTCCCAGCAAAAAAACAAAGACCATGTACAGAAACCATCTGCAAACAATAAAAATAAACTTATTTTTTCCAGCAAGAGAAGACCATTGAGAATTCTGCCCATTAGCAGAGCCAGGAGAAGGTCAAGTACGCCCAAGGTGGGTCTTCAATCACTCTGCACGGGCTGTATTCCTGCACGACTTAGCCTCAAGGCTAAATTTAGCACTGGGCCACATTACTTACCCACTACAATGCACCAGGGACAGCTGCAGCATGACCGTACCTTGGTACCTCTGAGGGGAATCTACCTGTACTCTTGATGTGTGCAAGGGAGGAATAACCCATTCCTGGGAACAGGCTTTTTAATACAGCCTGTAGCCACAGGACAAGGGGTAATGGTTTTAAACCAAAGGAGAGTAGATTCAGACTAGATATAGGGAAGAGATTTTTTACAATGAGAGTGGTGAAACACTGGAACAGGCTGCCCAGAGAGGTGGCAGAAGCCCCATCCCTGGAAACATTCAAGGTCAGGTTGGATGGGGCTCTGAGCAACCTGACCCAGCTAAAGATGTCCCCACTTACTGCAGGGGTTTGGACAAGAGGGCCTTTAAAGGTCCCTTCCAGCCCAAACCGTTCTATGAGTCTATGATTCTAGAGGTACACAGGTCCCCTCATCTGGCAGTAACGTTAAACACTGCAGCCAGCCTGCTCCACAACCTCCATCATGATCCTCCTCTGGTGTCTCTGGCCTTACCAGTACTCAGGTGGAGGGATAAGCTAGTCTGTGCAAAAGCCCAGACAGCAGAGATGTGAATGACCACAGTCCACCCATCTGTGATACTTCTGCATCCCGTGGAATCCTCTCACACAAAACAAGCACCAATTTCAGCAGGAATCCCTCTAAATTCTGAAGATCCTTCCTTTCTGTCTGAACCTTGGTATGCAATTAAAAGTAATAATTTCAATAGCAATTTAGGTGGCAATGAAATCAAGCTGGAAAACCTACTGAAGTTTGGGGTTTTTTTTAATATGTAACAGTATTTTACTCCTGGAAATCTTCATTTACTGGGAGAGAGCACTGTTCAGGGATGGAGGGCTCCTGTGTTCCCCTGGCTTTGCAGGTGGGTGGGTCATCTCACCTGTCTTGGCCCCATTTTCCCAACAATAAAAATGATAATTTTTTATATTTTATATTTTTGAATTTTTCTATTTATATAGAAAAAGAAAGCACTTTGAAATCAACAGCAATAAGTGACAAAATCATGCACCCCAAGCCTTCAAGAACTTTGCATCCCACTCTGGGACAGCCGGGCTGCAGCAGCACAACCACTCTAGCACCAAGACACATCCCACTCGGCAGAGGAAGGACTGATTACATCCGCATTAGTGAACCTCTTGTCTAACCCACCCAGAGTAGGTGGTGGTAATGGATGATCATTTGAATGAGAGCCAGACTTTAATTTTCCAGATGGCTGAGTAATAAAAGGTTGATGGGAATATGAAATGGATTGGTCACATCCAGGGCAGTCTCCAAAGAGTAAATTTTCCCCAGTCAATGACTTACGAGGTGCCAATAGCGGCCAGAGACCCCAGGGGGATGTTGGTAGCCGGCTTCTGGAGATCTCCGCTCATGTTGAACCCAGCCATCACACCTGTATTTTGTAGACATAAATGCAATTTAGAGTTAATCTAAGTTATAGCATATAAAATATTTATTATAAAATGTAATATAACTTAATCAATCAGTTATTTGATTGCTTCAGAATCATTAACTATTGCACTTCCACACACACAAATACTGGCTCTCATCAACTGCTTGGTAAGAAACTGTTCACGTCTTTAACAGAAGCAAGCCACCACTAACACGTCTACAAAGAACTATTTGTCCAGTTTGAACAATGCTGGGGAGAAGGAAAAAAAAAAAAGCAAAAAAAAAAAGCAGAAATCTGAACAAAACCCATCTTATCATAATGCAAACCTCACAGAAGACAGTACTGTCTAACTGTCGAAAAGAAAAATGCTATCGTTCATCACAGCAGCACATTCAGAAAGTGGTACCACCTCCCCCAGACCAGATCCATTACAGATCCCTGCATTCATGGGGAACAACCATCACTACAAAACGGCCTGTCCTGTCCCAGTTTAATGACGATCACATGCGCATTTAGCAGAGGGAATAACAGCGCTCAGAACGTAGGTGGCACCTCCCAGCCAATGGGTCTGCTCTGGAAGTAGGCATTATCTCTACTTTGCAGATAGGAAAACAGAAGCGCTGAGAGGGCAAGTGATTGTCCCAGCATCACGTAGAAAACATGTGGTAGGACTAAGAAAAAAGTACTGAACTGTTATTTTAGGCCAGAGTACAGAGTATTGTATAATCAGGGACAGTCCTTAGCCTAAAAAATTACCATCTAAAGACACAAGAAAGGGAAATAGGATGGAGCAAAGGATTACAGCCTCCACATTGAGGCTAGGAACCCAAGGTACAAATTGGTTAAGAGGCTTTGCTCATAGCTGAAGGAGCAGTCATACCAGACTTGGCAAGAAAACACAACTTCTCTTGCCACAATATCCCCAAACTTTTCCTAGAAGACTTCAGATTGCTGCTGTAAATAAAAATAAATAAATAAATAAAAATCTGCAATTCAGAATCCTGGTAAGAATTTGGACAATTTGAAGGCAGGACAGAAGAGCCTCTTTAAGAAACTAACTTCTGCTCATCACTGTCCCAGCCCTCAGATGTCAGACTAACTGCTTCATAAGGACATGTGGGCCAGCTGCCAGCCAGCAGTGCTCATGGGATGGTCCCTGGGAGCCGGGGTGAGATCACCACAGAACAACAATAAGAAGGAGGATGCCAACGCCACGGCGTTCGCAGCATCTGCCAGCCCCGGCAGCAGGGGACCAGCTGCACGTCAGTCTGCCACTCAGCTGCCAAGTCCAGCAGTCATTCCTCATTTTCTGAGGGCACATGAATGATGAAGTCAGTCTCTGAGCCTGCAAATCGGACTACAGTTCCAAATCAGTGGCAACCCATTGTATTTTAAAGCTCAAATATTGATTGCTGCTTGGAATGGTTTTCTCCCAAGACAAAGGGTAGGCAAGAGCTGTGGGACAAATCCCAGGGTAAAGTGGACAAACCCAGCTCAGCCAGATGGATGCCTTCCCTACAGACCTTGCGTGGCCACTAAGGGACTGCCAACAGTGGAATAATGAAGGAACAGGGGCTCATCTCCCTGC
Organism: Leptosomus discolor; assembly: GCF_034619465.1. NCBI lineage: Eukaryota > Metazoa > Chordata > Aves > Leptosomiformes > Leptosomidae > Leptosomus > Leptosomus discolor. The sequence continues at coordinate 11,287,621 of NC_141395.1, read as the reverse complement.
TCTGTCCCAGCCTTTGCTGTGCATCTTCATAGCTCCATCTCCCTGTCTGCTCGATGGGAATCGTAACACTTCCTCTCCTCGCTGTGCTGCCATGAGGATAGCACGTTAATGAGCACAAGGCACCCACATATTGCCAAACACATCGGGTAAGCACCCAGGGCTTTATTTATGTATTATTATTCATATTTTTATCCTTGTTCATCTTTTTTTTTCCCCCCTTAATCATTCCACTCAGCAGCCATCTTTTTCTGTCCTCCTCTCCACCACGGAGCCAGAGCCCCAACAGTCCCTATGGGCTCCTGGCATTCCTCAGCTCCTGAAGAGCTGTCTTCTAGCCTCAGACCAGATTTGAATCCATGACACCATACCGAAACCATTACAAATCAAAATGAGTTCTTAATTTTCTCCTGGAAGACTATTCTGTGGATGTACTTCTGAACACCACTGCTAAAAGCCCATCAACTGGTATGCTTTTCCCCAGGTAAAGCTTCCAAGTGCTGTTCAAGCACTGCTCCTTTTAAACAGCTACACAATAGGCTTAGCTGGAGGTGAGAAAAGTTAGGAAGTTAGAAGTCCATGGAAATGGTCACAAACATCACACTAAATGAAGTCTCTATGAAGCACTCTTCGGTGACACGCTACTTTGCAATTCAGGGGCAAAGCAGAAAGCTGAGAATACTCTGAATTTTTCTTCCAAAGGGAACAAACTATTGTAGAAGGACAGCTGTTAATCTCACGTGCCTCTTGGCCAAGTTTCCCAAACATCTGGCACCACCTCTAAATCTTCCAGCTTGAGCTTGACTCACCTCTTCCTCATCCAAACTCCTGCCTCAGCAAAGCACTGGGGAAACACCAAAATGGTGTTTTCTGGACTGAGTATGAAAAAAAGTTGAAGACATGTGAGTCATCGGCACAGCAATGACTGCAGAGCCTGGACCACCTCATTGCCTCCCTCCCACAGACCCACGCACGTTCAGGAACAGCCAGGAGATGACCTGCCAGAGCCCACATAAATGGTGTCTTGAGGCTGATGATTGACCTCCTGCCCGGCAGCGATTAGGGGTCAGACCCAGGCCAGTGCACACCATTAGCTTCTGTCAGGACCCCCAGGAGGTCACCAGAGTCTCCTGGCTTCCACTGCCAAAGGCCAAGCCCATCAAAGAGGGAACCGACACAGATATTCTCGGCCACTAATGCCAAAGCCATCTCCTCCATGCTGAACTACGCCTCTGACCTGACTAGTACAAAAGTATAGGCAATCTGGTAGTACAGACGTACAGACAATGCCAAAGCCAATTCTCCACCACCACCCAAAAAGTAGTTGTCCAGACAGGATGACAGCGGCCAAAGAGCAGTACCGAGAAGGTCTTTTGCGAGCAGCAGACTAACCACCCCACTTTTCAATGAAAGGGCAACCTGACTAATTTTTAAAAAAAACCCAACCCTAAACAATCTCCATCACACATAGCCTTGGTCACTCCCTGACAGAGAACTGGTCTGACTTGCAAGTAGCCACAAACTGCCTTTCCAGAGGCTCTAGCTACACAACAGAAAAAAAACCTTACACTTGCCTATAAAATTCAACGACACAGAGAAGTTGGGATGTTCCTTCCTCCAGGCATAGACCTGTCCCTAGGGACGTGGCCAATCCCTTCTGAACTCAAGCAACCGTATCTGCAGATTGCCCACGGAGAAAATTATCCACCTCCCTGTTCCAACGAGATAGCAGGCTGGATTTTCCACACTGGCTATTATCTCGGGGACCAGCAGATAATGACAAAGCTTCTGGACAAGGAAGCATGAAAACACGGTCAATGCAGCCAGGAAATTATGGCTGAGACAGTCTGTACATTGCTGCTATTCCGAGCGTAATCCTGTCCTGGGCATCATCCAGGCAGTGGATACGTGCACAAGGGGACCACCTACATTGTACTTTAGACACAACCATCATCAGCTCCACCAGCTCTTTTAACTCCACCAGCTATGGTTTATAACTGTAGATATGACTGCTTGCAAACACCCATTGCATTTTCCAGTGAATTTACTATAAAATATAAAAGGGTTTTTCTTTCCTTCACCCAAGAGATGAAGAATGGAAAATCTTAGATAAGAATTGTAGCTAATTTTTCAAAAGGGCCAAATTCTCCACTGATGTAAGCTGGCACCTCTCCATAGACTTCAATGGAGTTGTGCCAGTTTACATCATCTGATAACTTAACCCAAAACTTCTAAATCTATTTGCTGTCATTTTGCAACTGCCAAATATGGTTTATTTCAGAACTGTTTTCAGTACGATGATATTTTCCATTAATGCCGCTTCAAACGCCGTCTTACTTTCTTCTATCACATGACAACACACTTCTTTCATTAGACAGAAAACCTCGGGGATTTATTAGAAAAACATTCTCTGCACAACAGAAACGGCGTTTAAATTCATTTTAAAAAAGCATTGACAGTTGTATGGCTGCTGCTAGGAGCTGAACGTGGGCAGGCAGCTCCAGAGACTCCTTCCCTGTGCAACGCCCTGGTTAAATGGGTAGCTGCGTGTTTGCATATCACAGCGCAGCAGCAAAACATGTGCATTAAGAAGGTATTTACAAACACGCAGAAAAATACCTGGTTAGTGCACAGAATCTCTACAGGGGTATGTTCACATCTTCTGTAGTGAGTATGTTAGTCTTTTTGATTGACGCTGGCAAATCTGAGTCTTCTATGCCCATGCACTCCCATTTAGGCCAGCTCTAGACGTAAATTTCGGATTGCTCAGCTACTTCTCCATTATTAAATGACAAACTTGGGGGAATAAAGCCAGCTGCACTGCACATCCAGCTGAAATGGTTTAAGCACCTATTACCCAGGAAGGAAACGGACAAGCCTCTGCTTACCACCACCCAACTGTAAAACTGGGATAACTTCACTTGCGTTGCTGGAGAAACAGAGAATACAACCTGACCTGGAGCAAAACGATCCAAGGAAAATGCTCGTAGGAGGCAGCATGTCACTATCAGTCTACAAAAGGCTGGGACAGCCATCCCATCCCCTCCAGCCAAAGCATGCACCCAGCTGATCCGCCTGCCTATTTGGTCACAGCAAGGGTCTGCCCTCATGTCCTGCTCCCCTTTCCTGAAGTGGCTGCCCCTCTTTGCTTTTACAGCCTGTATTTCTGAAGTTTCCATTTCACTGCTCTTTCCAGTGGAAATGGGCAACTGAAAACCACTTTTCAGTACATCCCAGAGATCAAACTTAAACCAGTTGAATTCAGTCAACCATTTCAGAGAGAGAGGAAAGAGCTTATCCTGAAGAGATCAAAACAGTTTCACTTCAAAGAGGAACATTTCATCTCAGAAAGGCCCAAACATCTTGTTTCACAATTTCCTAAACAATTATTTTTAAAAACCTTATTATCAAAACAGCATCTTAGATTGTAAACTAGCATACGCTAAAAATTAAAAAAAGTAAACACAACATTTAATAATTAAAGATAAACAGAACATTGCTTCGGGTCAAAGAAATGTTTCATACTGCCTCAAAGTAACCCCTCAAAACTAAAACAACATACTGTTTCACTGAAACTCTCCCCAAATTTCTGCTGCATCTTAACGCAAAGAATTTTGCCTCCAGTGCTTCAGCCAGGTCACTGCGGTGGTCCACAGCAGAGGCAGGTACCACTTGGGGATGGTGCTGGGCAGGAGCAGGAGCACAGGCTGGAGGTGACAGCCTGGCAGCGATGTTCACGTGTCCCTGCCACTCCTTTTCATGTGGAGGTGCTGGGGACTGACACTGCGGCTCACTCGCAGTCTGCATCGCGCTGCCTGCCCTGCGTCAGAGGCACGGGCAATCCTATCGCATCCCTCCAGCCTGCTATTAACGCCGCTGCCAAAGCCAACCTTGAAATGTCATCTCCAGTCTCGCGGACCGCCTGTCCTGCTGGTGGACTTGGGCTGCGTCCAGGCAGTGCCCGCAATGTGGTGGGAAGCAGCTCTGCTCTGGCAACGTGGGACCCCGAGAAATCCAGGGTCCTCTCTGCAGCTCTGGCATTGCACCCCCATCGTGGGGGAGAAGGCGAGCTAAGCCAGCGTGGGTCAGGTGGGACTTGGGGGAACCAGCCCTCACTCATTGCCCCAGCCCTAGGAGATGTGAGCTTTATTCCCAGCACTTCTGAAGTTGCACTGGGCTCCCCATCTGTCATCTGCAGCAGAGAAGTCTTGACTCCCACCCTAAATATTTCTTAATCAGATCACAAGATCCTCTATGCAGAGCACCGAACACAACCCTATGTTTTATGAGGCTCCTGAACTCTGCAGTGCTACGAACAGCAGTAACGGGAGCAATAGCGATGTTGTATGGTACCTCTGGCACTGCTACTCTGAAGGAATAATTTAAATCCTGTAAATAACCAAGCAATTAAAAAGAATGCAGGAAAGAGCTGTGCAGCAACCAAAGTAATTATACATCAGCCCAAACCATATTTTCAGAGAATGTTTTAACATTACTACTGGTATTACTACTGCTAACTAACAAAGCAACAGGCTGCTAGGGCTTTAAATAAATTACACCCATTAGCTTTGGCCTTCTTCCTAGAAGCCAGGCATTAGCAGTGATGAAGAACCATTTAATATGGCTAATCACAGTAATTTTCTGCACAGCTTTGTCATTACTATTCCTTCTTCTATAAGCAGGGAGCTGGAAAAAACTGCTTTACTGCATCAGAGGCAGGGCTTGTGGGGCAGGTCTCTTTCTTTGGCCGAGGGATTCGCTTGGGCCAGGCAGAATGACAAAAAAAGAGGGCAGAAGCCATCATCTCCATGTGCCAATAGTTCAGGTACGTGTTTTCCAGGAGGAAGTCTATACAGAGTCAATAGCCAGCCTGATAAGCTGGCAGAGAGGATTTCAAAGGGAAATTTAAAGTCCTGCACTAGGTGCACCTGACAAAGTGACTTCTGCTACCAGATCATTCCTCCAGTCCCATCTGTTTCATGAAACCCTTTAGTTTGTCTCCCTGTACCACAGCAATTCTGCAAACAACTTTCAGCGAGTTGCTTAGAGTTAATCCTCTGAAAATTCATTCTGTAATCCAAGGATTCATCGCTATGGAAACTGCTTATAATCGGTACTTTTTATAGCTTAAAAAACTCAGCATTGACAAAAGGTATTCTAACTCCAATTGATAGTTATTTCGTTCCCACTGGAATGGGGATGAAGTAGCTTTGGAAAGGGGCATGGATCTTCTTGGTATTTTAGGGGAATGAATAATATGAATGCATCCAACTAAGCTTATAAACGTGAGCTCTGCTGACATGCAAAGATGCATCCATGACACCGTGCAGAGTGGAGGGTCAGCTTCAAGAGTGATGGCATCAGCCCAGCTCAGCCACCCACCTGCAGCAAGGGTGGAGGGAAAGCCCTGCTGTGCTCTTCCCATCCTCCCAGTGCAATCAAGTCATAAGGCTTATCTAACAAGATAAATCACGATTGGCACTTTTAAAAAGGCTTGATACCTCGTGGCCTGACAGCATTGGCCAAGGTCAGTGCCTAAGCCTTGGCAGGGAGGGATGATTTACACCACCACGTCAACCCACAGAGCTGACCAGCAGTTTCTGACCACAGAGAGAAGAAGAGCACATCCAAGTGAACAGGACAGGAGTGTGCAAAATTTGAGATGCTGGAGGAAAGCCTGAACATTTTGAGTCGACCGCATGAGTCTGCTATGACCAAGTACAGCTCCACTTGCCTTGCCTCGCCTCGCAGCCCAGAGGAACTCCCCTTGCTTCTGCTCATTGCCGAGATGTGACTGTGGAGGGAAAGAGAGGAAGAATAAAACTTAACTTTACCTGTGGCAGCTGGGAAAAACACTCCAAAAACAGTGAAGAAGGACTCCCCCTGGCTGTAGTCCGGCAGCGTGTTGTTAAACATAAGCTCTTCGGAGTAGCCGACGAAGCCGTTCTCTGTGAAGACATGGAGGGTGTGAGAACCTCAGAAACCACAGGGACTGCAGAAGACCCTCCAGCCTGCTCTCGGCTCTAAACTCCACACGCGTCTTCTAAACACATGTGACAGCAGCAGCAGCTGTTTCCAGGGATAGTTTGAAAGGATGAATGTCAACTTATTTGGTGGGGGGAGAAGGCAGACAAGAGGTCAGTGTGGTTACACGGGTGCAAATGCCAGGGAAAGGTGCAGCAGTGCAGGCCAGCATGCCGAGAAGCACCACCAGGCTGGGCAGCTCTCACCAAGCCAGAACATGGATCGTATCAAGTCCTGTCTGCGAGCAAGCAGGACATCTTCCTGTAAAACCTACGCACACAGGAAAACTGGCTGCAGTGATCAGCTAATATTTATACTTATTTATCCATGACAGTTTAATCCTCTTTCCAAACAGACCAAAATTATGCTGCCGTAAGACAACTGCATCCCTGAGCAAGCCCTCACACCGTATCCCAATTCTGTGCTTCTGCCAGTCAAGCTCCTGCACAGACAAGACCTGAGATGTGCCCACGCTGTGAAAGCTGCTAGCAACACACCCAGTTTATACACTGGTTGCCAATGAGCCCAGAGCCCATAAAGCCAGTTTGATGCAGGGTGGGCTTTCCCCTACAAGATGGGTTTCCCACTGGAGAAGGAATAAGGTGCTCTAACACTGCCCAGTGCCCTGTTGTGCACTTACCCTCCTGATGCCATTGCTCTCTCGTTGCTGCGTTATCACCTCCAAACCAGGGCTAATCATGGGGCTGTGCATCATGACCAGCCACTCCCCTCCCAAATCTGCAGATGTTTATCACGGTGCAGCAAGAAGCAAATGCTGAGACCTTGGGCTGTGCCCCACTCCCCCACACCAACTTCTGCTAAGTCTTCCCAAGGTCATACACACACAAATTCTACTTTCCAAACAAAAATTTTTACAGATGATGGGAGAGAGTGGAAAGCAATGGGCAGGATATCAACGTCATGCAACTGGTTTAGTGGGTATGTAATGGAGGATCCTGCTCCCTCACTGCACACTGGAAGGACAGGTCAAATTCTTTCACAAATCTGAGTTTGTTAGGAATAGTCGAGCCTGACAGCTGACATGCCAGCAGGGCACTAATTAGGAAAGGTTTTAGATGCTTATAGGTAGAAAAGATAACTCATGAAAGCAGGTTAAGGAATTAACGTTACGTCTATGAAATTAATAATCCCATTTTCAAGAGGTAACACTGCTTTTTCACGGACTATCTTATTCCGTGGAAACTTCTCCTCCCTGTCAGTAATCCAAATGCTCGTGCCAGCTGGGGCTGGGAGGTGAGCAAAGTCGGCTCGTTTTTTTCTCCTGCCACTACAATCTATTTCCACAAGACATGTGACTGCAATAACTTAAATTTTCTCATTAGCAGGCAGGATGTTGTTTATGGCTATAAAGGGTGATGGCCAGAAATTAAAAAAAGACTCCATCAAAGCTGTCCCATGCCTCAAAGACAACATTAATGATGTTTGGACAATAGATTAAACCGGAAAATTAAATCAGAGCTCTGAACACAAGACATCTCCATTTAAAGTCTCAGAATATAACTAACCACAGAGCTTTGAAGTTGCCACAGAAAAATCCTATAGATAATCAAAAGTTTCCTACTACATCTGCATTCATTGTGTTGCCCAAACATGGATGGAAACATACTGATAGAAGAGGTCTCCTGCTGCTAGGCTTTTTTAAAGCACCAGCTATCTTCACTAGGAATAAGTCCCAGACATAATTTAAAGGGAATAAGCTCAGCACAACACACTGACCTCTGGACCTCACAGATGTCTGCAGAAAGTGCAGCTTCTGGAGAAATAAAGGGGGGATTTGTGTAGGCTGTACGTTCTCACAAGACCAGACCTGAACACCTTCTCTGGCAGGACATGTGGGCTGGCTGCAAAGCTCCCACCGAACTGCTGGAGGAAAATTTTGGGCCCTGGCCAAGGGATTTTTCACAAAGTATGTGCTCCTCATAGAAATGTTAATGTTTCATTAATAAAACAAAAGGAGTGGGCAAAATATTCATCTCACCACAAGGAGATCTGCAGGCCTTCCCCAACCTGTGCTTCGCAGCAGCAGCATCAAACATATCTATGTCACTCTTGACAGAAGTTTGCCCCACCAGTTCTTAAAAATCTCCTGTGAAGTGGACTCTACCCTCTCTTGATGGTTTACTCTCATATTTTCCTTCCTTTATCATTTAGGTTTCCCCTACTGTCTAACCAAAATCACCCTGTTTGAAGTTCATGCTATTTCTTGCCTGATCCATAAATGCTATTTGCATTTTTAATAGCATCCTTTCACCTACTGGAAACAGTCCCCATCCTTCACTGGCACAGTCAACGGTTTCTGCCAGGCCATAAAACTTTATATTTGTCTTCATCAAACCACAAATCGTCCTTTTCACACCACTTCCCCAGCCTGGGTGAGGTCATCTGGAAGTCTGACCCTCTCAACAAGGCTGCTGTGAGCCCTTCCCAGCTGGGGGTCATCTGCAAATTGAATCTGCACATTCTCTTTTCCATCCAAGCAGTTAAGGAAAATATCAAATAATGCCAAACCAAAACCAGACCCTTGCAGAATCTCACCAGGCACAGTGTCCTGCTCTGCAAATGAACCACCTCCAACAGGGATCTTTCAACCAGGTTTTGGGGCTACGTAACTCAATGATGGGCTGATCCAGGCACTTTGGGTGCCCTATGTCTCCTCTCTCATACAAATGGCCAAATATACAACTAGACTACATTTTCTGTGATACCTTTTTGTCACACATGGCCAAAGAGAGACCATGAGTTCCATGAGTCCGATACCTGACTTGCACCTGTCTGCCTCTACACTTACTAATCTTAAGAAGCTAAATGATCCCTTGTGCTCCATCAATTCGTCTGCTGTTCCCTTTCCTACTTTCCTCTGAGTAAACCCTGGGTGGAAGACACAAAGCCTGAAACCATGGCAGATGTCACTCGAACCACAGAAAACGACAGCCATGGATTTGTTGAAAGAGCCAAAGGATGCGCCTATGACTCTATCTCACTTCTGCTTCCTTTGCTCGTGGCTCTGGCAGGCGAGAGGAAGCCCAGCCATTCCACATTTCCCCTTTATACAGAACCAGGAGCTTTCTTGTTGAATTAAAGAAAAGTTCATCCAGACATTACCTGTTATTGCAACCTCATTTCTCAGTCAATCACCCTCCCGTAAAGCAAATCTCACGTCTCTTTTGATCAGTTTTACACCAGGAATTGCAATCGCCATCAATTTAAGCAAGCTACAGGCACACGACCGTAGAGCTGAGAACAACACGCTGTGAGCATCTCCTGGCTGCCCTCATGCCTGCGACCGGAGCGAGTCATCTGTGACCTTTCAGCTGTCATATTAATGGGACTAATTGTAGCTGACGGGGCAATTGGGCTGAAAATCATCCAAAACAAAACAGGAATCAGCAACTGAGACCAATCGGTTAAACCAACAGAGCACTCGGTCGGTTGTTCATGGAGTCAATTATCCACATCCCATTGAAAGTGCACTTCAAAAGGATGAGCTTCGGAAGGAGGAGGGAAGGAAATGCGATAGGGTCTATATTTGGCGCTCTGATCTCCAAACAAGGCAAGACTTTTTTTTTTTTTTTTTTCTGGTGAGAGGATCTTTTCCTCCAGCTTACTGCTGGGTACATGAGAACCAAGCCAGATTCTTCCCTCCTCACTCATTACAAAATGTTTGTCTGACAAACTTTGCTCCCATTTAATTTATGCAACCCCACAGCCTCCTAAATCCTGCCTTTAATGATCCTGCTCTCAGTTGGCTTGCAGAGGGCTGGAGCTGAAGTGCTATAAACAATCTTCCCAGTGTCGTGCTAGAAGGAAAAGAATCCAGTTCCTTCTCTGTGCCATGTCAGCCTTATGGAAAATGCACAATAAAGAGCTGTAACAATTTATTTTCATCATTAGATACTCAATAAGGAGTAGGCAAATAATGGGTTTCTCAAGTGGTTGAGCTGAAGTAAATAACCAACAGGGAAAAAATTGACTTAGAGCAACATTTGAATTATTCCTGTGATTTTTGACAAATACAGTCCTTCAAGTTGCCCTTATTAAAAGTACGTAATAAACAATAAAAACCACCTAGCAAGTTTCAAATGGAAGAGCTTGCAGGATAAGCATCCTCCATTCAGTGCAGGGGGATCACAGGGGCTGCGCATCAGCCCAATGCAGGTGGAGAAGGAGGGGGAGGAAGATAGCTAGGATTCTCATGTGTCCCCCAGCCACCACAGATGCTTGGAAGGAGGTACCAGCCTTCGCCTGGTTGCCACCTCTGCATGCCCCCCTGCCCCAGCTGGTTTTCACCTTTGAACTTTTCTTGCACTTTCTCCCACCTCTTGCCCCATGAAAGAGGATGAAAGCAGCCAAGGAGGTTTTTGGCAATCAGGACACCCCTTAGCAGGGCAGTCCCTCTGTGAAGGCCAGGGTTTTGGAGCAGGACTCAAGGAGGTTGGAGAAGGAGGGAGAGGCAAAGCTGTGGTTACACGGGGTCAGGCCATTATGCAACGGCACAGAGGACGACGGCGCTGCCAAGTTCCAGGCAACCTGGAGCTCATTACAGATTAGTCAAGTCTTGGCCAAATTCAATAAGCCTGTTCACAAGCTTAAGGTTAAGTAAACCCTGGCACCGAGGCAGAGGCTAAATAACGCAAAAATGGAAAACCACCTTAAGAAACAGCTCCCAGAAGACGGTCACGTATTGCGCTCTGCTTGTGATTAGAGATTTTAATTACAAAGGTGAATGCTGAAGGCTTGAAATGGTGAGATTTTTTTCTTTTCCTAAATAAGTAAGCCCACACATTCCCGCCTGGAAGGTACTTGCTGAGATTTGCTTTCAGAGGAACAGCTGGAAGTGTTTGTCTTGCAGCACATTTACCAGGTCTGACCCCAGCGTTTTCAGGATCCTGTGTGATGTAAGACATGGAGAGCCAAAGAGTAATTATACATCCTTGGCATAATTATCTCTTCTCTCTTTCCCATTTCTTCTTCCCTCTCTAAACCCTTCTGGCATAAGCTCTGAAATCCAGTCATTCCCCTTGGACACCAATCCAAGTGCACACCCAGAGTGAGGTCCTGGTGCAGGTGCTAGAGATACTTGGGCACACCAGTGCGAAGAAAACAGGAATGGCCCTCACAGCCTGGTCCCATAGCTGCCGCCCTCACTTGGACACACACCTCTGCAGGAAGATAAAGTTTCACTCCTCACCAGACACACATTTGCATTTTCCTCCTCCAAATTTCGAGCTGAGGGCAAGGTACAAGCCCAGGACTTCTGAGCTGTTAACTCCCCAGTGGGCAGGTCAAGCCCTGTCAGACTGGTAACTCTCAGAAGTTGTGGTCTATCAGATGACTGTTGGGTGGCCTATACCAAATTAATTTCTACATAGGCTGAAGTGCTCTACAGCAGGGAAGGAATGAAACTTTTGCCCTTGCAATACTAATTCTTCCCCTGCCTAGAGTTCATCCATGGATGGTCTGGTGGTCACCAAACTCACCAAAATGTACTTACTACTCATAGCCTATCACAGAAGAACAGCATCTTCACTCACCAAGGGAAAGTTAGGGATGCCTGGCTTTAATGGAGCAACATTTCGATGCCAAACCACCAGCAGCAATAGGTTTTTTTGCATCTCAGTGTGCAATTGCAGATACACAGGATTAACCATCCACATAGAAACTATGGATGTGAAGAGATGGATGCAAAGCCATGAATGTAGTCCAATCCCCACAGTCTTTTTATCTCTGTGTTCCCCCCCCCACGTTATACAAATGCTGAAATTTGATTTGAGACAACAAGCAGCACCGGATCCTCTGACGCAACAGCTCTGAACGATGCTCTGAACACCACAGCCACGCCCCAGATGGCTCTGGGTTTCCCCAGCGAAGGGGGTACTCGCACGTGCCAGAGAAAGACGTGGGTCCCGCTGACTACAACCACAGTCCAGCAACACCACACAGCACACCCAAGGAAGGTCACTGAAAACGGCGCACCTCTCCAGCAGACTGGCACCATCAAAGAGGCATGAACAGGGCACCGGGGTCATGAATAACACTTGAATCACCCTTCCCAACAGAATAAAAAAATCAATCAATCAAAGCGGTGCAGTCGTAAGCCCCATCCCTCCGCATCCCTCCGTGCACACGCTTGGCTTCCTGTGTTTGGGCTTGTTTAACACCGACATTAACAATCACATTTCCAACAAGCTGCCAAGGCCAGGCCACTTCTGCAGCCATGCCTTTGCAACCACCCAGCTCCAGCTCCTGAGGTCATCCCAGTAATTTTTCCCAGGCAACTCCAACACTACCATCGCTACTCCCAGGCACTGCCCTACTACTGTCAGCCTGGTACAGGGCAGGTGGAGGCAGAGATGTATGGGAAAAATGTGGAAAGCTTGGGAAGGAAAACAGTGAGAGGGAAGCAGCGCTGGAGGTGGACAGAGGACAATATGGTGGTTTCTCTGTGCTACCAGTCCACTGCTAAACTTGCTGTGGGCTGACATTCAGCCTGTGAAATGCTTGAACAGATTTTCACCAGAAAGTCCCAGTTCTCTAAGAGACTGGGAACTGGTGAGTCATGAAAGCAAAGCGCGTTAAGAGACAGAGCTGCGCTGGCGGGTACAGAGAGTAAACATGACCTTTGCTGAACTTGCATGGGGATACAAAAATGTTTTAGCATCTTCCAGGACCGCGCCTTCTTCACCTTTGGATAGACAAGCTTTGGCTGGAAAGCTGGGAAAGAATGGAAGGAAAAGAGAAGAGCTGCAGGGGAGCAGAACTGGAGGAAGATGGGATGGACTGAAGAGATCGATGCCCCTCTCTCCTGACCGCTACCGCTGGATTCATCCACCCAGGGGACTAAATTCATCAAACCCGGGTTGCCCTTTTCTGCAGGCCCCACTGCAACACATGTCCCACGTGAGTTAGCGTGGCTCAGTGCATATTTCCTATGAGCCAGGAGCATGTCTGCTCCATGCTGGACTTGCAGGCAGCAGCACAGCTCTGTAGCTGCAGATGGGGCACGTGCAGCCCAGTCCAGCCAGAGGAGAGCAAACACAAGATTTCTGATGCCTCTCCCTGCAGATTCACCTTCCACGTGTCATAAATGATGTCATGCCTTGGGTTCATCTCAGTAGTCAGGGCCATGTCCTACCTGCTGACAGCTCTCACAGCCTCAGTATTTCTGCTTTGAGAGTCTTAAACTAGGCAAGGGAAAAAATAGAGAGGAATTTTTGTGTTGAATACATGCAGGTCAGTGATTATGAAGTGATAAAAACACAGCTCTTACGCAATTAACACACTGGCACATGGCCACACTGACAGAGCAGTGCAGAAAGACTGCAGAGCATCTGCTTGAGCTGCCAGGGCACTGAGATGGGGGATGTGGGAGCACTCTGGGCTCCTGCTCTACCCCACCCCAACCCATGATGCTGCTGGCAGCCCTAAGCACAAAGTACTGGCAAGGAAAGGAGGCATGAACGGGAAGGGACTAAATTCCCTCTGTAATTTCATCCCTAAATCCCCATTAAACACATTTACTACTAAAAGAGCTCAGAGCAATCACAGACCCCAAGCCACAGGCAGTGGGAGCGAAAGCAGCAGCTCTGCCTCTGCGGTCTCCCCACGTGGCAGGAGGGTGCCAGCTGAAAATTAAGCGCTGGGTGCCTTAGCCAGCAACCCCCCACGCCTCCCTGGCCACAGCAAGTAGCATCCTCAAGAATGCCAAACCAAAGCAGAGCAGCAAGAGGCAGCCCGGGGTGGGGAGAGGAACCCATTGCTATTTTTCCACTTGTGGTGAACAAATAAGCCCTATTTTATCATTAGCACTAGGGAGATGGTTTCATAAGTTAGGACAGAACAGCACACTTACGTTTCAAATTCGTCAGAGCTGCAAGTAGAAAAAAATAGACAGGTTCTAGTGAAAAAAAAGTTGGCAAGAGGGGGCTGGAGGGAGAAGGATCAGAGCAATTTTAAAGAGAGAAGGAAAGGAGTTCCCTGGCCCAAGACTTTCTCTGCACCCATAATAAGCCCTGCAAACCCAAAATGAGAGATTATGTAAAGTCTGTAATTGAAGAGCGAAAGCCACAGTTAAAACAATCTAAAAAGGCCAAGCCCTGAGAAAGGCAACTCAAATCCCTTATCTTTCGATGGAAAAGAATGTGCTCCCTGAGATTAATGACGTGTTTACCCAAAAGGAAATCACCGCCCTTCTGAAGCAGCGAGTGTTTGTTCCTCCCGAGCCCCTGTTTTCTGCTCCAGAGCTGATCTCCCAAACCTCCTGTTTAAAGTCAACACACAATACGGCTTCCTGCCACCATGGGCTCTGAGGGATCCCACCATTAACCCTCTCCCAAAAACAACCCTCCACCGCACCTGCCTGTTCCGGCCACTGCCAGTGGGGATGAAAATGGGGTATTTTGGTCACGCTTCAAGCACCGGCACAGAGACAGGCACCATGCCAATGGCTGCCAGCAACCTTGCAGCAGGGCAATGAATCACCCCATGCATAAATATTTCTCAGACAAATTAGCAAGCACGGAGGCTGACAGTGCTGTCGAGGGGAAGCACTCACTTGTCTTGCTCTTCTCTGAAGTCTCCGGACACAGCAGGTGACCTCTTCTCAAGTTGCTCGGGGTTTCGGCAGCATGCCCTGCAGCCTGGACTGCCACAGGATGCTCTCAGAAAGAGGTTTAACACCAGCCGGTGCAATGGTCTGCCGTGTTACGGGAGACCCTGAGGAGCACGGGACTTGCACACTGAAAACTGTCAAACGAGCAAGAAAGCCTACAGCAGAAGCGCTGCGGGGGGTGATCAGTTTGAGGAATCCTGCAAAAAACCCGCTCAGGGACCATCAGCCCTTTGCATACATGACAAACCCAAGCATTCGGATCCTCCATCTCTGGTAAATGCACTCCTGGTAAATGCACTCACACTCGTGGAGCATCCCAGCCACGAGAGCCATCAGGTCACGAGCATCCCCCTCTCCCTAAAGCCAACGGATCTGCAATAACGGGTGCTGGCCAACAGCTAAAATTAGCACAAAAGGCAGAATAAACAAAGGGAGCTGCTTAAATCTGCCTCTGACATTCATATTTTGCTAACAGGGCAATCTTCCACTTGTGGGATGCTGTCGCCTCTCTCAGATCGTGAAGCAGCCTACGCTCCCCACGAGCTCTCTCCAGCCACATCACATCTCCTGTGGGACCAGGCTGGGTGGGAGGAAACATTAATTTCTGCCCAACTCCCCACGTGCCTGCTTTATCTCCACCTTGGCTTCTCAGGAGGATGAAGAAGTAGAAAACCATCAGTGTACACAAGAGCACACACAGAGCCCGAAGACGCCCACACCGGCAGCTCCTCATCACGAAAGCCCAGCACCTTGGCATTGCTTAAATAAAGGAAAACTCAGGAATGTGCCTGTGGAAGTTGCTAGTAGGGCTGTTTGGCACTTATTCTGTCTCTACAGGTTGGTGGGTTTTAACTATTTTTTGAAAAAGAGCCCAAAAATAGGTGTTTTCTGCAGGTGGAAAATCTGACATTTTGGTCAGGAGAAAAAAAAGAAGAGATTTTAACATGGGTATTTCAACTTTATAAAGTCCACTTATGTTTTATATTATTTAATGCTAAGCACCAGACTTGTGGTAATATAAAAAATCCTTCCATTACGATTTTTTTTTTTTTAATGCGGTATCCACTACCTGGCTTGTTCAGTGGCATTCAAATCAGCCAGCGGAAACGGGTTTATTCATTACAGAGAGGACTAGAAGTAAAATGTCCATTGCTTCATCCTTTATCTACAAAAATAGTTTGCATCAATGAGATATTATTATTAATTATACAGCTGTATTTCTTGGAAGTCATGCCCAGAATCCTCAGTCATGGGGAGCTCTGCAGAACTTCTCTGATGAAAAACCCCAGTCTTGAGAAATCAGAATTTAGGCTGAGTCAAGGCACAACAATTGGAGGAAAATGAACAGCAGTTGGGTGGCAGCAGCAATGACACACATCCTTCGGACTCATTGGAGCAACCTCCTTTCTAACTTGGAGCTACTCTGTGTATTGCTTGGGACAAAGCCCAACCCATGTCGATCAAATCCCCATATTTCAAAAGAAAGCAGTTAACCAAAATGTAACATACTTCACTGGACCCTGCCATGGTCTACAGAGTCTTCTGCCATACTCATGCCTAGAGCATCCCATACTTCCAAGTTATCAGTACATTATCCAGATGACAACGGTATTTCAAAAGAAATCTAGTCCGTTTGTTGATTTTTTGATCCTGTGTCCAAAATGAGAAGTTTTTATTTTGGGGAGGTTTTCATTATCCTCTATACAACACACACAGCTACAGCTTCAAGTCTAGTTTCAGACTGGAAATCAAACTGGAAATCAAACAGTGTTTGATTTTGGAAAGGTTGAGCAAGATGTTGTCACCTAAAAGGATTTTTTTTGTTTGTCTGAAACTATTAATTGAATTCAGTTTAAAGCAGAGAATACATTTTACCTACCAAAAATCACATTTTTCAATTAATGCATTTCCGCTTTGAGTAGAAAAGAAAACCAGCAAGAACCACAGGGCCATCACCCAGACCAGTGAAGGTACAAGCAGGCTAAAATCTCTTATCTACAGACAAAAAAGGATAGAAATTGTTAACAAAAGCCAGCAGAGAAGATGATGAGCAGTAGATAAGGACCCATGTCCCACACAAAGTTTTCTCTTTAGTCTAGGAGAGGGATGTGAACTAGGAGTGAAGCGGCTGGAGAAGGAATCTAATATCTAGAAATTATCATCATAAATTAAATCCCTAAATAAGGAAAGCTGATTCAGGGCACAGCTGAACTGTGACTGGAACTAAACACTGGGGGAATGAAAAAAGAGGAGGTAAAATGTCTTCATCATTTCAAAACAATTATGTAGTGGCACCAAAAAAGAGCGGGGGGGGAATCAATGCAATTAAATAAAGCTGTCCTGTTTAAACACAGCAAGATGGAAGAGATGGAGAGATTATGAGATGATATATATCTTCCTTGAGCCAGTCGGTTTTATTTGGCCTCTAGCATTAAACAAGTTGCTGCTGAACAGTGACCATGCACAGGAGGTTTTACTGGGGGAGCGGGTGGGGAAAGCCCACGAGAAGGCTGGGTCTAGCAGCGGACAAAGCCAGCTGAGGTATTCCAGAATTTATTTACAAGCTCTAGGAAGATGAGCTTAGCATTGCCTCGCAGGGAAACAGCAAAGAAATTACAGGTTAAATCAACGATGTACAAAATCTTCTGTACAAATCAGGAGCAGTATTACCTATTAAGCAAGTTTAAACATGTAACAATCTCAAAAAACCCTCTCCTGCTCCAGGGATGGACTCAGGCCAGCCCGGCTGTGACAGCACCATGCAGTGGCACATTTTAGGGTGTCAAACAGGGCCAGGACCTTCCTCCTCCTTGGTAGCATGCAGCAGAGGGCAGCTCGCTCCCACAGCGCAGTCTGGAGAAGACTGAAGAGGAGTACAAGAGGTCTTCCAAGCAAGGTGGTTTACTGCAGAAAGGAAGGACATCAGCTGGTCCCCAAGTCCTCGAGAGACCCAGTGGAGTGGGTTTTGGCTGCAGCAAGCAGGGGGGCAGTTAGCCTGAGGTAGCTGTGACTAGAGCAGGGTCCCCAAGGATACAGCGAGGGTCCATCACTGGAAATTTTTAAGAGCAGGTTAGACGCACACGGCATCCCCAGCGCAGCCCAGTGGGTGCAGGAGGGCAGGGACCCACAGGCCATGGGCTCTCCTCCCCTCCTCCTTACCCACCTCCTGGGAGATGCTTCAGGGCCACGGGCTCAGAAATCCCGCCTGACCTCAGCAGAGAGGGGGCACAGGGATGCCAGCCCCAGCCCCCGGCAAGCAGCAGCTGTACTGACACCCCGAGCATCGGCCGGCAGGTGAGATCGCTCCTCCGCAAGAAAGTCCTACTGCCGGGTGTCCTCCAGCGAGGAAACACCGTGAAAACCTACCCACAAACAGGGCGGCAGAGTGGAACCACGCAGCAAAGTTACATCTCAACCTAATTTATTCTTTTTTTTAAATAAACTGCTTTAAATACCTACTTCAGAGAGCCTGCACAGAGCGGTGTAGCTCTGTAGCTCGCCTCTCACTATCTAAATAAGGCCCCTAACAATGTTATCACTTTTCAAAACACATCTGTCCCGCAGCTCCTAGCCCAGACAATTGGCAGGTAACCAGTTAATAAATGTCTTCGCCAGACTGTTGAATAGGCTGGCCCCAGCTCAAGAGTGATGTCAGGGCCATTCAATGCGCTATAATTGGAAAAACCTGGGGAAACCAATGCCGTGTTTTTTAATAAATAAAGAGCATATTAGCAGCCTCCTACTTCTATTCACCACGGTGTCTACCTTGTTCGGTAGCAAAGTGTGATTTTTTTTCCTACTGCCGCTCGCTCAGTGATTTCTACTTGGAATCTGATGCCAGTTTCCAGATGTGTCTCAGGCCAGGAAGTCAGCAATCAGCCTGGATAAAGCCTCTGGGATTAGCTGCAGATCATCTTCTGACACACACATCCTTCCTGCACCCTCTCTTATGAAATTGGGGCACACCCCTCATGCCCAAAACTAAAATAAAACAACCCAGAGCCAAGCAAAAGCCCCTGATTAGGATGCTTTCATCACTTTCATATTAAATATGTGGGAACGTATTTAATTAATTCAATCCATCAAAGCCCCAGAGGCACCGCTTGAGGGATCTTTACAACACCAGAATGTTTACATACATAAATCACTTTAACAATTGTAGGTTCCCTGTCTGCTGGAGCAGCCCCAGGTGAAGCTCATCTCCCACAGCTCTTCACCCACGGGAGAGCATAATCTACCCATGCTCAGATGCAGAATGCCTGAAGGGGATGGATCCTCCAAAGGACTCACCCTCGAAGGAAGAAGTGAGGATGACACATGAGTTTTCTGGGCTCTGTGTGAGCAAGTTTGCGAAGCTAAAACCCAAGCAGGTGACATGAAGGATGTGGTTTGCGTGGAAAATAATCCCAAACAGAAGCACCCTGACAGCAACACGCCTTTCAAGCCTCCCTGCATCCCTGAGAAATGAAACACCCAGGTTTCCCAGCTGGGAGGAAAGGGGCTCAGCCCCACGCAGCCAGGCTCCATGCTCACCCCAGCCACATGCTACCTCCTGCTGCAGGATGGGGGTGAGGATGGTCCCAGCCCAAAGGGAATCAATTATTGAATTCCCAACAACACCATCTATTCCCCCCCCCCCCCCCCCCCCCGTCATTTAAGAGGCTGATATCAGGCCCCTTTTGCTCATGTTGTGATTCCTTTCATCTCCCCAACAAAGCACAACCAAATTAACACCAGCTCTCCCCGCAGTAACCAGCCCCCATGCGCTCCCAGCCCCAGCCCCACTCTGCTTCAACAGGGCACCTGAGAGCCACTGCCAAAACAGGAAAGCAGGCGCCTAACTGAAAGGGAGTATTTGGGAGTCACCCTACACAAAAATTAGCAGAGATATGCTAGGAAAATAAAAGAGTGGGCATTAACAGCAGGCTTATCTTCTTTTTCCGTAACTTTAATGTTTGGGACATGAAGAAGCCAAAAACTTTCACATACTGTTCTGAGGAGCTGGTCACGGAGAGGAGCATCCTCTCCTTTATGCTCACTGCTCCCTCTAAAAGAACTCAGGCTGATTTTGAGGTATGGAGCTCCAGAATTAAAATGCAAATGTACACAAGCCAAGAGAGCCCTGCATTGCTACTCTGCAATCGCATAGCAAGCGCTGGGTCTTGGTTATGGTTGAGAAGTCAAGCGCTGCCTGACTTCAATTCACCTGCGTTAGGTTTGGTAAAAGCAGTAAGCTGTGCCGAGGGAGAAAGAGAATATGGATGTTTTCTATCCTGAGGAAGGAGCACGGGGGTCTCCGTTTCTGGAGGTGGGACTGAATTTTAAAGTGAGTGGCCAGAGACAGCTCCACGAGCCTGGTTTTCAGACAGCACAGGGAGCCCCTCTCCTCGCTACCCAACCCTGGCCAAGATCCCAGCCTGGGGCCATGACCCGTCCCCAGGGGAAGCGCCAGCCAGAGCCAAGGGGAGGATTTAGGATTAACTCCAAAAAATCAGCCAGTCCCACCCCACCCTGTGGAAAGGCACAAAAGCCCTCTGGGCCAGGCAGAGGGACGCCGCAGCCGGGCAGGGAGCAGGCAGGCAGGGAGGTCTGCCTGCAGTCTCAGCGGGGTCGGGAGCACCTGGACAAGTGACCCAGAGCAACCTCTGTCTCCTGGAGCTGCTCAGCTCTGCCAACCCCAGCTCTGGGCTGCAGGAGCCTGGCCGGCTTTTGGAGTGGGAGTGAGCCACGGCAATAGAGAGAGGAAAAAAAATAGGAGAAAAAGCAGCGGGAAGCCCTGCTGAGAAGCCCCCTTTTGTGTAAACACACTCCGTCCTCAGACTAAAAATAAAGGCAAACCACAGGAAGGGAGTGAGTGCTTGGACAATATCCGATTTGGTGTGTGCCTGGGTGTGAGCTGAGGGAATGGGGAGAAGAGCAGGGGACTCCACCCAGCGCAACCACACAAAGGCAGCCGTTTAAGACCTTCAAGATGGACAGGCATTCCTGAGATTATTCAAATCCAAATAACTGCTGCTTGGCAGATGTGCGGTCCTTTGGTATGTGTGCAGCGCTTGGAAATGTTCAGTGAGGGAAAAGGCTGCCATGGCAGGAGCAGGAAAGGCAGGATGACTGCATGAGGCCCATTTTACAGGTTCGGAGACCGAGACCTGAGGCTGTGAACTGAAACCCCATAAACCTGTCATAAAACAAGGAAGCAACCCAGACAAGATGTCAGCTGAAATCCTTCCAGCTCACAGGTCCATCCTCAAAAATCACCTCTCCCTGCACGCTGTGCTTTGCATCTCAGTGTCCGCTGAAGCCAAAGAACGAAACACAAAACAACTGCATGCACCTGAAGGCTGCGGAGAGCTCATCAGTTGAATTCCCACCCCAAAAGGGTCTCAAATGCTTCCCCAAGTGCTGGGCTCAGATACACCACACCCCACCATTGCTATGAGCCAACTCTCAAGGATGGAGCTTCACTGACACCTGCACATCCCACCCTCAGCCTCCTCGGAGGATGGATGCTTTGCTGACGGGTGCAATCGCACTCAAGAGACAAGCATCCATCCATGTCCTGCAGAAAGCAAGCAAGAGAGCGAGGAGGCTTCTTGAAGCCCTGTGCTCACGGTTGGTGCTGACACACCACTCAGAGGCCTTCTGGGGAAATGCAGGACTTGGGATGAACCAACCGTTCAGCCTGGCTCGAAACAGTTCTCACACAGAAGCGGTCTGTAAAAGCAGAGAAACCCACAGCTCTCCCCAACCAGTCTTATGGCTGCAGGTCCCACCATACGGGCAGTGCTTCTCTGGGGGATTGGTGTTTGCGGCTTGGATCTGGCCACCATCAGCCCAATGTTCTTTCACGGACTGTAAACCCTCCTTTCTTTAGCCAGCCACGGCTAAACTGCAGCATCTGCAATGCTCAGCCACCTCATTTCTCTTCCTTTCTCTGTTTTCTGTCAGAAGAAAATGACATAGTGCTTGGCAGTGGAGGAAATCAAAGACAACTACATTGACCTCAGCTTGGGCATGATTTCTGCTGACATTTGTATTCCTCTAATTCTCTTCTCCTGGTCCCATGTTCACTTTCCTACCACCAGGTCTCACCCTAAGTATTCGTCTTCTCTCTATTATTAGAAAGGTCTCTAGGTCTACATTAAAGGTCTTCACCGAGCACAACCAAAATGCAACCCCCCTCCCCGTTTCCTTTAGAAAACAACTTCCTACAAAACGCAGCTGTTTGGAGCAGGTCAGTTGCCTTCTCTGCAAAACACACCACATCGAGCACAACTGCCCTCACTTCGTCCTCATTTGCAAGTGTCTGCTAAGACTTTTACTGGCTTTCATTTGGGGCATTTCTTACATGCTAAATATAAAATGCAAACGCCTTTCCACAAGGCTCTCTCCGAGAGGGTAGCAGCTTCTGTCCCCACCCCCCCCACCGTCCTTGCACACCATACAGGCACCACAAAATAGCACAGCAGCACGAAATCCAGCCGTGCCATTGGCGCTATGAACACCTCTGTGACTCACGTCCTGATGCCCAGCTTGGTGGCTGAATCCCCGCTGTAAATCAAAATGGAGATCTTTCCTTTAAACCAACTTTAGCAGGTCTCTTGCAACCCCCTGAGGTGCTGCTGGACACAGGGGAAGCCAAGAAAAAGGTGACACCTTCTGTTTACTCAGCTAATTACACTTCGTTATTGCTGGAGTGGCCGCTGCGACACTCATAGACCCCTTCCACCACAACTCCCTGCGTCTTGAGATGTGTTTCCCTGCAAACACCTCTCAGGGATGAGGATGGAGGGAGGGGAAGGGGACTCAGGGTGCAAGCAGGGCTGCAGGTGAAGCCCCAAACCTCCCCCTCGCCCAAGCTGGAGCTGCTGCTGTAGGCTGAAGTCAGACTGGGGAAGATTAGCAGGGGAGACATGCACCCACGTCTCCTTAAAACCCCAGCAGTCACCTGCCCCAGCCCTCCCAGCTCCCTCCTTGGCTCCCCAGCATGGCCCTGAGCAGCAAATCCAGCAGTGCGCAGCCCGGGGCCAGCACTGGTGGCACAGTTCACAACCAGGGTCTCAGTGACCTCAGGGGTCTCTGGGGAGAAGATCTCCCTAACACAAAGTCACAACCCTCCGTTTTTGGGGGCACAATGCTTAGCGCAGAGTTAGACACCAGAAGGATACAAAGAGCAACTGCAAATGCAGCTGCTGTCTGTTGTTAGAGAACCTCCGAATGGAGGTTCCCACACACAGGGAGAGCTTGATTCCTGAGAAATTGATAAGGCATCTTCAGCCATGCTCTGCAAATACATACTCCTTGCAAAATTATGGGGAAGTACATACTCCTTGCAAAATTATACCTCTAAAAGATCGGTACCCAAGGACAGGGGACACATCCGGAAGCGCTGAACTCTACCTCTGCCCAGATGTGTAACTTCACAAAGGCACCTCAGGAGAAAACCCTGTGGGATTAATGCCTCCTGACCCCAATGTGATGAACCCCCCGTTTTACCTGGATCAAGGTGTGTAAAGGACCCGATGACAAAGTCCAGCGTCGAGACGGCCAGTAGGAAGAGCAGCAGAAGCTGAAGCCTGATGATCCACTTCACCCCGGCCAGATTGATCCCCAGCAGGCCCAGCAGGATAGCCAGGGAGATCCCGCGCACTGCCCAGATGTTGCTGAGGCTCAGGACATCTGCGATGGACTCTGCAAAGCCAGTGATGTACATGGCACCTGCAACACACTGAAAGACCGAGCTCTGCGAGTGCCCCGCAGGAGAACAAGGGATCCCCATCCACAGCTCCCATGCTAGGCTGGGGGGTCTCTGTTCAGACAGACAGACGTTTGCTGTCACAATACAATCTTTAATGCTACTCTGGCCTACAGGGACTGAACCTTGTTGCTGTAAGACAGCACACTGCCAGGGCAGCATACCTACTGCCCTGGTAAAGAGAAGGGTAGACACCAGGGCCAACAGCCTGGCAACTTTCCACTAGCTTCAAAATTTACCTCCATTAATGCTCCAGAACAAACCACACTGGCTTCTCCAAGAAAGAAAGGGATGAGTCAACCTCTAAGTTTCTTCCCTTCTTCCATTTCTCTGAAGGTAAGGGTCCCAGTTCAACGCCTCCCTGAAGAACGGCAGTTTGTTTCCCCCTTCGTTGCCTCCCAGGGGTTATTTTAACTCGGTGTTTAGTTTGGATGTAAAGTCTGATGTTTCACTGACTCCCCATCTCGTTGCTGGAACAGAGCCTGCACTTTTGAGGACAGTGCATTGTGCAAGCCATGCCCCCTGCGCTCCCGGGAAAGCTGCTTGTTTGTCTTGCTGCAGGGCAGGACCCACGCTCTGCCGTGGGTGGCTGAGAGTCTGCAGGACAGGACATCTGCAGCACAGGTTCAGGCCTCAAACCCCACTGCAGGCAGCAATCCTAAATAGCAGGACATTTCCCTCCAGAGGTTCCCACTGGCTGACATTTCAGCAACAACCCTTTCCAGTGGCATGGAATCTCCAGCAAACCGGGTCAGGGCACACAGTCGCACAATAGCATGGGTGGTGGGACCTTGGGATAGGTAGAACAGTTCCCACACAACTGGAAGGGCGAAAACCCCCACCCAAGCCAGCAAGAGTCAGAGCAGACATCACCTTTGCTGCAGATCCCCCTTGGACCAACCCAGCACCGCTCCACTGAGGGTGTTCAGGACAACCTGGCCCATACGCAGGAGCATGCAGTTTTTGGCAAGCAAGATGTGTGGGATTCATCTGTTCAGACTCAGACACCTACAACATGGAGAACCTGGAGAAGGATTCACCTCCATCATAGGCAGACAGACTGCACAGACTGGGCAAACTACATCCTGAAAGTCTTTCTCCTCACTGGTAGCCCCACTGTGAATTTCTCCACCAGAGAAGTCTTAGACTCTGCAAGGTAGTCCCCAGAGAAGTGGATGCATTCTTGTTTATTTGTGTTTAGCATGGCCTACGTCACCACCGAATGGACCATGCATGTCCTCCACAGGTGCTCTCCAGAAAACAGGTCCCTCCTAAGCTAGCAGAGGACAACACCCTGCGCTAGCACAGCTCCACTTGGGACAACCACAAAAACTGCACTTGAGAAAGAACTGATGCCAAAAAAACCCCAACCAGAATCTCATCTGGATAAACACATTAGAACCAGGTGCAATTCTTGCCTTTCACATGAGGAAAAGCCCTGTAGTCAGAAAGCAGTATTGCCTCAGCCTGACTCCCTGTACCTGACCAACATCAGTTTTTGAAGAACTCAACTAAGTAAGTTTTCTTTCCTTTCACACCAAGGACAGCAATGTTCAAGGACACTCTGAAGGGAGCAGAGCAGAGCAAGCCTCTCACAGTCTCAGCACCACAAGCCTCCTTGAAGCCTTTCCTCTGATGAACCATGAGCATCACCAGCAGAACAAGAAGCTGGGTGCCCACAAACACCCTGATGCTCTGCACACAGCAATGGCGAGGGCCCCAATGACACTGTGACATGGCCTGGTTTCTCATGAACTACCTGTCTTGAAATCAGAACCGAGTTCTAGGCTGAAATTTGCAGAAATCTGTTCCTTATGAGCCCTTGTACACACTTGGCTGGGTGAGGAACACAATTGATTTTCAACACCCGGATAAGCACTGCCACTACCTTTGCTTTTGGGATTTTAGGGCTGGACCCTGGAAAACCTCTGCTTGCACAGACAGGTCTTACTGCAAATCACTCCGGGAAAGGAGACTGCAGAGAAACACCAAACCCTGGCCCCGTGGTTATAGCTGTGGTGATCAAACATGCGTCAGTCTCCATAGGGCCTAGTAGACACATGCTGCATCGTTTAGGGCAATCTGATCAAGCCTCTGCTCTGGAGCATCCCAGGAGGACAGCAAAATCCAAACGGGTCCCAGCTCACCTTGGCTGATGCAGCAGGAGCTCATCTGGGCAGCAGCCCCAGGGCACTGAGCCACCTTCTCACCTCCCAAGGCATCAGCAGCATGCGGCCAGTCACTCCCCACTTGCCCCACTCAGACCAGGGAATGGGGAATACCTCCATTTCTGGCCAGACTCGCCTCATGATGGAGGTTACAGCACTCCGTGAACATCTTGTCGTGGGGGAGCTGCCTGCAGCGGGTGCAAAGCACATTGGGCAGAAAGCACGGCCAAAGGAGAAGGGAAAGGCATCAGCTTTCGGAGGCAGGCAAAGTGTTCCTAAGCGAGCTGCCACCTCCCACCCCGCAGCCCCCCATGCACACAGGATGCCTAGGCAGGGGCTGGGGTTGCTGCAGCCCAGCTTTTACAGCCCTCAGGACAGGCTGCAACCTGATTGCTTTCCCAGACAGGGTCCGCTCAGAGAGCGAGAGTGGAAAATATGACAGGAAGGATTCTCATGTGTGGCCCATTTCCATATCTTGGCTTGTAACTGTGTTCAGTTTGTATTTTATAGACACTTGCTTTTAATCTGGAGTGAAAGGAGAAGAGGGGATTATTTTTGGTTTGGGGTTTTTTAAGGGTTTTCAGATTGCTGCAAGCCAGTCAGTTAAAAACAAACCTCAATAAAAATTATTCTCTTCTCACCACATTTTATACTGTTCATAACATCTTTACAGGGGGAGGGGGTTAAGTTACTACAGGTTTAAGAGATTACTTTCCCCTCTTTATGTTTACTACTTGTGTATTTCGGTGCTTCACCACCATGACGGCTCCTTGGGGTCTTTCAGAAAACCCAGAACTGTGACTGTTGGATCTCAAGAACTCAATCAGCTGTGGCCCTTACCACTGCCCAGCTCTCCTCCCACACCAGCTCCACTTCTGCTGGCTCCTGCAGAGAAGCAGCCAAGGCTTGCCCAGTCCCTAAGGGCATGGGGAGCACGCCAAGCCCAACCTGTCAGCCCACAGCTGCTCACTGTGCTTTAGGTGGCCACCCTGGCCTCTCCCACTTCGGTTTAAGTCAAGTATCTCACCAGCAAGGGCATGTCCTGGCAATGGGGCTAATTTGGGATGGCAGGGCAGGTCCTGCACGGTTTGCTTGTTCAGACACCCAGTTCCTCCACTGTTATGACCCATGCCAGGCAGCATATCACCATGCACAAGCTTGCTCCTGGGGAGCAGAGCGGGGCTGAATGCTCCCTGTGGTGCTCTCCCATGCTGTCCAGTATCCTGGAGCTCTACTTGGACTTTACCTGGAGCATTGCTTCCTGCAGCAGGAAAGCACAAGATTAATCTCTGCACTGCAAAGTTTCTAAATTTTCTTTAAATAACTTCTTTTTTAAAAAAAATTACCTGGCCAAAAATATAAAGGAGGCCAACGGTCCCCCCTACTTGACCTCCAAGGACAGTAGAAATCATGGAGTAGACTCCTCCACTTCCAATGCTGCACTTCTCACACACCCCAATTCCAGATAAGACTGTCACCAGGGCAACCAGGATGACAAAGGACACCAGAAACATCCCCATTACAATGCCAGTGTTTCCCTGGAATGAAAAAAAAAACCATCAAATAAAGATCAACTCACACCAACCCTGCTGAGACAGAAAAAGGACCTATCTGCCTCTAGTCACTAGTGATCAATGAATCTGGAGTCATTAAAGATTAAAAGAAAAACACACACACACCCCTACTTATCTAATTAACATAATTGATTGCCAAATTTACAGTTCCTATTAGCTCCTCTTTGAAGAAGACCTGCCTTGTCCTGGGGCTGGGCAGACTTTTGCATGAGCAAGTTCTGCTCCGTCACCGGGCTCCTGCACGAATCACTGATTTTGTTCTCTGGTTTAAAAAGAACAAGGTCAAACAACGATCTGGGCAGGGGATCACTGCCTATTTGCATGTTTTAGAATTACGTGCTTAAAAAAAAAAAAGCGCTTTCATAACAAAAAGTAGTTTCAAAATTAAACCTCTGGGATTTGTGACAGCTGATTTATTAACAGCATCAAGCTTGCATTTTAATTTTTCAGAACATTTACCTTTAAAAGCTCTGATCCCCCCAAACAATGAGATACCAAAGAACAAAACCCCAAAGGCAACGCAGCGTGGAAGATAAATAACACTCTCATATGCCAGCGCACGCTGGCCCTTATCTGCAGGACGTAGGCCGAGTGGCAGGCGGCTCTCGCTCGCCCTGTACCGGGGGAGTTTTGTGCAGAGGATTCAGCCCTATTGAAAAAAAAAAATGCCCTGCTTGGGGCGGAGGGAGGGCCCCGGGAGGAGCTGCTGCACTAGCCATGGTCTCGCTGGGGGTGAGGAGCAAAAGCCTCTGAACAAACCCAGCTGCAGGTCCCTGTCGGCAGCTTTAAGGGCCAACAAAACCCCTATTTTGGAGGGTTCAGTTTGCCATTTAGGTCAGATTTTCAGAAAGAGAAGGCGCTTAGTACCTCCAAAAGCATTCAAGCACCTCTTCGGAGCTTGGGACCTTCCAACCCTCTCGCACATGGCTGTAATTTATTTTACAGGGTCAAAAGATTTTCCCTCGGGCTCCAGCCCACCTTCCCGTGCTGACAAATCGCTCAGCCCGGTGCACAGCAATTCCAACTGTACCATCAGGAGTCTCCTCCAGTGCCCAGCGCTTCATTAACGTCTGGCTTCCCTTCCCCTGCCTTTGCTCATATGACAGGCCATGTCCACATCCCTCCTTTCCAACCTTGCTCCAACAATACTCATTTCTGAGGTCACGCTAACCTT
Organism: Leptosomus discolor; assembly: GCF_034619465.1. NCBI lineage: Eukaryota > Metazoa > Chordata > Aves > Leptosomiformes > Leptosomidae > Leptosomus > Leptosomus discolor. Next base: position 11,259,300 of record NC_141395.1, on the reverse strand, counting down.
GATGGGGTTTGTTTATCACCAGCACTAAAAGGCTGCTTCTCAGCTATGGGGCTGGTTGAAATCCCAGGGTTTTTTTCTTTTCTCTTTTTTGTGAAACAACAGAAACATATCCAGGATGTTGCTATCATCATAAAATCCTATTTTGGTTCAGCATCCTGCTGCCTTTGACAGGGGCTTTATCTGGTCAGTAGGGAACAAAGCCAAGGTCTGCTATAAACGCAGCTGCTGGCTGGGTCAGCACCACAGTCCACTACAACCCGATACTCCTTTTTTGAAAGGACAATTGTTCTTTTTTCTTCAACAGCTTACCCTCAGGTTAAAAGGGTTAATAAACCTGACACGCTTCAGTTAAAAAAAAGAAAAAAAAAAAGCACGCATACGCAAACACACACGCAGCCTTGGGCTTTTCCAGAATCTGCTGGTGGCACCAGGCTATGGCAGCAGCTAGTTATTGGGCCGTTCAGTGGCTCCCGCAGAAGAAAGGGTTAACACGAAGACCAGGGAGGCAGCCTGGACTCACAGCAACAATAGCAAGCAGAGACAGTGGGAAGAAAAAGCCCTCTTTAAACACTGACACTTATTTATGCATATGCGGTGGAAGGAGTTAGCCCAAAGTTACAACAGTTGTTGAACATTTCGGCAAGATCAGGGTCCCCTGGAACTGCAAAGCTTTACCAGCCCCAGCTCTGGAAATTTATAGCAAAAGCCTGACTCTCCGAGTGGCTCGATATATGACCGTTCTCTGCCAGGGGAGCTCTCTGCCAACCCCGACTTCTCCTCCCTTCCCTTTCATGCTAGCTTCCAGCTGTTTCAGGTTTTCTTTTATTTACTGGCTTTATTTTTATTTGCATTTGCTCCAGCAGTAACTTGCTTTCAAAGGAGACACGAAGGAAATAAGATCAGGAGGAAAAGGGAGCTAGGAAAATCATCCTGTCTTCTCCACGACGACGACTGCAGCTCCCCTCAAAGCCACCAGTGAAGCAATTTTCAATACAGAGGGCAAGTGTCTTCCTGCTCCTTTTGGAAGATGTCCACCATGTCTGTGACACTAACTCTGCCCAAAGCTCAAATCCCACCCATCCCTGGGGGAGCCTTCCTTTTTCTAAGGGGAAATTTTAAGGGACAACACAACGTTTTGCATCAGGAGGGGAGCAGAGACACTCTTCTAGGCTCTGACCCTCAGTGAGATACTATTCTGGATCCACAAGTGGAAGTCCCTTTGATAGCGATGCCAATTGCACCTGACCGAGGACTCTCCATTCAGGACATCAGGGACTCCAGCACTGACATGTTTGGAAGAGACCTGCTTCAGTGGTGTTGGGAAGATGGTCAAGTAGCTGTAACTATGGCGATACGCTTTACCTGAAAAGCAGTTATTTTGCCTCAATAATACCACACAAGGGCGTCCCTGTTCATTGTCAAGGTTGGTTGTTGTATTTTTCATTTTATTTCCTAAAGCTAGAATAGGAAACCACTTATAAAGACCACTTCAGCTTTCCATTTTAGTGGAATTTTTTGAAATGCTACAAAATATCAGAGGACATAAGCAATGCCTACAATGAGCAGCACAGAATCCAAAACACCTGGGTGGTGATGGAGATATGAGGTAAGGAGGTGAGGAGGAAAATGCCTATTCACACCAAGTCCATGCTCACTCACCACAAGCCATCCCGTCCTCAGGAAAAGAACCACTCCAAAAATGTTGATCATGCAGGAGGTGAAGACGCCATCCCACGTTCCAAAAAGCACTGGCTCCCACACAAACAGCTGGATCTTCCACCAGGGCTTGGTCTGCGTTTGAGATACCTAAAGGAAAGCAAAGCCTTCGGTTTACCCCTCATGTTTTAGAGACAGGCTGCCGAAGCAGTGCAACAGCCAGCCACCAACAGTGGGATGGATGGCCACCAGCAGCTGCTAAGGCACCACTGTGCTGCAAGTTGTCTCTAAGATGAAGGGGCAGCAGAGCTGCTGGGATCCCTGGGCTCTGGAAGAGAGTGCTCCCTGTGATACCCTATGTATATTCTTGTAGGATAAGCAGCACCAGATTCCTACTCAGCCTCAGCAAATTAACCTCATTGATGATGCTGCGTGAACCAAAACCACCATTCAAGGGGTCCTTTACAGAGCCTGCAGCTATACATTGTGCTTCTCCTTCTGTCCCCGCCAAGCACCCCACCAAGACAAGCAGAGTCCTCAGTGCACTGGAGAAGCCTCTTAGACGAGATGACAAATGAGGCTGGACCAACTGGGACTGACAGAGGAGGTTAAGATGGTCTTCCCTTCACACACAGTCATCTCTGATCAGGTTGCTATGTTTCTAGAGGAGACGCAGGACTCTGGTACTCAGGGCACCAGTGAATTTCAGAGCTGCTGGAACTGAGACCTGAAACTCCAGGGAAACTGCAGTTTTCCTATTGCAACTGCTCCCTCCTGCCCTCTGGAAACCAAGTCCCTTCTTTCCCTTTCTAAATAATACAGCTCATGTTTATATAGCGAAAAGAAGGTCAGTTTTGTTACTTCAGTCCTGTTCACCTGTCACAGAGGTGACCAGGAGGAGGTGCAGAGACCACAGAGATGGAAGCTTGGGCTATGAAGGGAAATGGCTCTCTGACATACCTGCTGTGCTTCTTCATGGAACAGCTCTTGGACATATCCCTCACTTCTGGCACCATTCAGGCTGAACATCATATCCTTCGCGTTGCCTCTGCCTGCCCAGCGCACAGCTCTAACGCTACTACAGGCAAGGCTGATCCAAGCAGAAGGTCAGCTATTCTCCTCAGTCAAACTCCTGTGGTGCTGGATCCTCCGTTGTAGAAGGTTCATGATTTTATTGCACTTACTGTGAAAGCAGTAAAGACAGAAGACACTGCTGTTGCTTTCTTAGTCTTCAGAAACACAAGGCGATTACCCAGACGGAGCAGACAGCAACTCAACAGCAGATGCCGAACCACAGAGTGACGCCACAGCAAGCAGAGAGCAATACTCCCCCAGCACCCTCCCAGGGCCTGCCCGCGGCACAGCCGCTATCATCAGCCCCACGTTTAACAGCCCTTGGTGGCCTTTTCTGAATCTCTCCACATCCCTGGAGCCCCCCAGCATCCTGCAGGACTAGCGCCACAGCTTCACTGAGTGCTGTCTGGGAAAGCATCTCCTTTCACTGGTTTTAGTCTGGTGCCTGGTAACTTCATTGCATGCCTCCGCGCTCCGGTGACATAGGAGAGACGGACTATTTACTTCCCAGCAGCACTAATCACTTCACAGCCTTGATCACATCCCCTTCAGCTGTATCTTTTGCGGACTAGAGTCCTGCCGATGGAACCTCTCCCTTGACAAGCGACCTCGTTACCCCGCACTGCCCCTCTTCCAGTACAACACAGAGATGGAACTGGAGCAGCTGAAGGTGTCCACCACCACATACTCACACTCTGCATTCCTGATGGTCTCAGCCACATCCCCTGAACTGATATACAGGAGCCTTTCTTCTTGTACCTTGGAGGTACAGCTGCCTTGTCTGCAGTAGCCCAGTTTCAGATTTGTACCTGCCACAGGCAGACTCTGGAAGTGGGTCAGGCTTAACTCAACACCATGTATCAATCAAGAAAGCACCATCAGGCTTTATTTCAAGGATAACTCAATGCATCTTTACAGAATGTGAAAGCTAGCACAAGCATTTCTCTGCCTTGACATGTTCGTTCCTCCCCTCACTGGGGTGGTTTTTATATGAAGTTCTCCTGCAAATTGTGCAGAGGTACATTTACACACCTCCCTCCAGCTGGCTGCAAGTCTTAACTTCCCCCAAATGGCCTTGTGATGTCCATCAACCAGTAACTCACAATCTCCCACACCAATTGCAAACAGAGCCTTTCTGGCCATTCCTCAGCACAGCTACACCACGCCCAGGTAAGAGAAAAGGCCTGCAGCCAGAGGGAAGCAAGACATGCTCCACAGATGTGGAGAGGGCAGTTTGTCTGGATCGTTGGCTCTCCTGGGGCTGATAGTTTCCTGGCCAGTTGAGCTCACATGCTTACAAGAACCAACCATGATCACACATGGCTTGTACCACTGGCTGGACACCTCACCTGAGACCAGAGACCAAATTTATCACGGGCGCAGTGTAAGAACCTCTGACTCCTCAAGCTTGCAAGCTACGGAGTCAAGACAACCAACAGAAGTGTGCTTTTCCTATTGCACAGGGACAGAGACGTACAGAAACTACTTTGAGTCACTCAGGATTTCTGCTTCAGGGTCTGCATCCCAGCTCCCAGATCAGCACTTTCACCATCCTGCATTTATTATTCTAGTTTTAAACCAAATAATAAATAACCAATTCTGCCGCTGCTCCACCAAAGTGTTTCAGCTGCAGAAGGTCTCCGACAGCTGGTGTACAATGGCCAGCATGGGAGGTTTTTCTTCTCCCTGTCCACATGGCCGGTTAAGCAGCACCAAAGCCATAAGCATTCATTGATTCCCTGCTGCTCCCTCCCCTTTTTTTTGAAGCAAATAGCCCTCCACAATATCACAAATGGCTGCTGTTACAGGGAGATTGGGGCTTCAAGCAGGGCAAAAGCAGCAGGAGCAGATGAACTCTAAAGAAATAAAGCTCATGGTTTTTATGCAAATAGCCATAGTAATACAAAAAGGAAGAAAATACGCGACATGAAACAAGATTACAATTGAATAGCCATATTCTCCTAAGATTCCCCAACACAGCCCTTTCTAGCCAAAGACTTCACTCAGTAGAGGATTCACTGTGGCCATACAAACTCCTGCCTTTCGCAGCTACATGCAGAAAGAACACTGCAGCCCTGCGGCCCCCCGCTCTCCTAAATCACTCCACCAAGGGAGCCCAGAAGGAGATGGCCCTGACCCCTCGCAGCAGCTCAGAGCGATGAAGCCACTCGTTCAGCGTGCCCAGTGTGTGACAGCATAGGTGGGTTTGAGGAACCCGTATTACCAATCTGAAACCCACAAAATACAGAGAGAAGGGCTCCAGGCACAGATTCCAGACCTGGAGCTCACCTTGCAGGGAATGTTACCCTCCTAGACATTTAAACCCCCTTGTCTCACAATTTCCTTCCTTTTTCCCCAACGTTAAAACTCCTCTCCTGCCCTGTGCTCCCGTGCCCTTTCTGCTCAGCCCTGCTCCTGCTCCCCTTGGCGTAAGAGCTTTCTCCTCCGCAACCGCGGGGTATCGCCTCTCCACTATTGCTCCCCGGCGGCACTTCCAACCGCCCAGTATCTTGTTACTCAGTTCTGCAATTGTCTACACCCCTCCTCAACGTATGGATTCATTCAACCTCACGAGGCAGCCGAAGCAAACACAGGAGGGTCTACAAGGCACAGAAGCGAGAGCTAAACATGCCAGGACAGCCGCTGCATGCGCGGCCACAGCCCGATCCACGCGATGTGCATGTATTCTTGCAATTTAGGGCCTGAAAGGGGCAAGTCCTTGGGGCAGGAGCCTTCCTCTCGGCCCATGCAGCACGCTACCAGCACAGCGTGGTTTCCAAGTTGCTGCACAGCACGGAGATGCGTTCGGGCAGTATAATCTATGTAGGTCACCAACCCAGCGGAAGCTTTTGCTGCTATGCACACCAGTCTGCCAAAAAAAAAACAAACAGGCACAATCTTCCTCTAAAATAAGCGAGCCTCTAACTCAAAAGTTAATTGATATAACTTTTCCAAAACTTTCTGCCAAAGATACTAACCAGTCGATAAATTAAAGAAGAATGGTTGTTTTAATCTTTCTACACCGTTTAGCGCTCGAGAGAGCAGAAGAGCGTTAGCAAACCTCCACACAGGAACATTACAAAGGCTCGTCTCCCTTTCCTGCGACACTTTGATACTTAATTACAAAACCAGATTCCTACAGATGAAATTTCCGTGCCCTCCGCATCCTTTCAAAGCAATAATATTTTATTAATCATCACATTAAAGCCATTTCTGAGCTAAGCGTCGCTGCTCCGAGCTACTCCACAGCTGGCTCATTTTAAAGAGGAAAGGTGAACGCCTTCCCAAGCACAACTGCGTGTGGTCCCACGACCTCTGAAGCCTCCGTCCCTGCCAGAGGAGGTACTTCCAAGCCTCCCTCCCTCAAGGGACCCAGCAGCCAACACCACTTTAGTTTTAATAAATCCCCTCAACTCCTCTCCAGGTCAAGTTCCTAAAAACACCTAATTTAGGGGACCCTGAGGAAGGCAGGAATTAAAGGGAAATAAAGCAGCCATCAGTGCAACGCAGGTAACGGCACGCACAGGGGCGCTTGGTTATTCCCGGTTACTCATTTACTTCAACAGCCCCGACAAGGACCCGGCTCCTCTCGGTTTCACGTTATCCCTGCGGCACAACCACCGCCGGGAACACGAGGGGCGGGAACCGGCCCAGGCCCGTCCCAGCAGCTCCAACTGCCCGGGGCGCTCGGGCGGTGCCTGGGGCTGCACCGGGCTGCGCCCCCCGGCCCGGGAGGCGCTGCGGCTACCTGCGCCCGCGTCCCTCTTCTTCCCCTTCCTCTTTCTTCCTTTTCTTCCCGATTGCTCGCTTTGCTTTTCTTTCTTTTTTTTTTCCCCCGCTCTTTTTTTTTTTTTTTTACTTTTCCTTTTTCCCTTTTATTTTTTTCCTTTTCTTTTGGCTTGTTTGGTTTGCCTTTTTTTCCCCCTCCTATTTTTTGCTTTCCCTTTTTCCTTTTTTTTTTTTCTTTTGAAGGTTTTTTTTTTTTTGCTTTTCTTTTAGCTTGCTTGTTTTGCTTTGCCTTTCTTTTCTCCTTTTTATTTTGCTTTCCCTTTTTTTTTTTTTGTTTGCTTTTCTTTTGTCTTGTTTGGTTTTCCTTTCCTTCCCCCTCCCCTCCTTTTTTTGCTTTCCCTTTTTCCTTTTTTTTCCTATCCTTTTTTTTTCCCCCGGGCTTTTTGCCTTTGTTTTGTCTTGTTTGGTTTTGCCTTTTTTTTCCCTCTCTTTTTTTTGCTTTCCCCTTTTTTTTTTTCTTGGCTATTTTTTCGCCTTGTTTTTTTTTTGCTTTTCTTCTGTCCTTTTTTTTTTTCTTTTTTTCCCCTGCTGTTTTCGCTTTTCTTTTTGCATTTTTTTTTGCTTCTCTTTAATTTTTATTTGCCTTTCTTTTGCCTTTTTTAATGCTTTTTTTTTTGTTCTTTTTTCCCCTGCTTTTCTTGCTTTCCCTTCTTTTTTTTTTTTTTTGCATTTTTTTGTTTCTTTTTCATTTTCATTTGCCTTTCTTTTTTTCCTTTTGCCTTTTTTTAATGCTCGTTTTCCTCCCTCGCTTTTATTTTGCACCTTCCCCCCCCGCCCCGAGCTACCGCAGCGCCCCACCGGAGGAGCGGCGCGCCAGGCACACGCCGCGAAGCCCAGCGCGGTGCCCCCCGCGCCCCGGCCGGCCCCCGCCGCTCAGCCTTGGCCCCCACCGGCCGGCTCCGTCACGGGGGGGCGCCGCGGGTGCCCCCGCCGCCCCGGCCCCACTCACCTGCCGCCGCCCGGGCCCTCCCGCCGGCCACCGCCCCCGGCCGCTCTCCCGCGGCGCCGCCTCCCGCGGGGGGCCGGCCCCGGGCGGCTGCCACGTCTGCCGGGCCGCGCTGCCCCCCCGCCGGGCCGGGCCGGGCCGGGCCGGGCCGGAGCTCCGGGCGCTGCCCACCTGCGCGGGCCCCGCTCCGCGCCGCGGGCCTGGGAGGGGGGGGGGGGGCCGGGGCGCCGCGGTGACCAAGCGACCGGCAGCGGCCCGCGCCCCGCGGGACGTCGGAAACCGAACCAAGTCGGGTTGAGGTGCTGACTTGCCCTAAGGCTGAAATTCTCAGGAGTCTGACCAAAAGGTAATAATGATAATTTAAAAAAAGACAGTGAACTTCACAGCTGCTGGGTTCCAGCCGGAGGGAAAGCTGCCAACCGCGCGGCAACGGGACTCCGGTTCCGCATGGGAGCGGTTGGTTGCAACCGGGTTTCAGGACAAACTCACCTCAGCGCAACTTCCCTGTTCAGGGCTGCCAAGAACCCCTGCGACCCTGCCTAGGCAAAGCTCCGTCTGACTTAAAGGCACGAATTTTGGAAAGTCTCAGTGTACACAGGATCAAATCTAAAGCCAGACACCCTTCCTTAGAGCCTGAACAGCATTCACGGAGTTCGTTTGCTTCCTAAATGAAGTAAGCCAAAATGAATTAGGGCCATTTTAATTTTCAATAAAGTATCATAGAATCATCAGGTTGGAAAAGACCTCTAAGATCATCAAGTCCAACCATCAACCCAACCCCACCGTGCCCACTAAACCATGTCCCCAAGTGACACACCTACACGTTTTTTTAAACACCTCCAAGGATGGTGACTGCACCACTTCCCTCGGCAGCCTGTTCCAGTGCTTGACCACTCTTTCAGTAAAAAGAAATTTTCCCTAATGTCCAATCTAAACCTCCTCTGGTGCAACTTGAGGTCATTTCCTCTTGTCCTTGTATCCATACAAGACATCCATGTAATCTAGGGAATCTGCTTTGATTTTCCAGAGGGTCTTGCAGAGGCAAAGTGTAAACAAGCCTTTACTCTTTGACAGAAACAGCAAGGACAAGCCAGTGGCAGAAAAGGAAAGCGAGAGTTCAGAGAAGACAGACCACTCTTCTCAAAGGAGGATGAAGCCTAACTGAGGAAATCAGCAGATTTCTCCCCAAGATATCCCATTCACTGGAATATTTCAGAAGTTCTCCTCTGGCTCCCTTCAAAGAGGACGCTCTTTGCAACTACCAGGGAACAGGTTCAGCCAGATTCTCTTGAGTGTCAGTGCAAAATCTGAAGTAAGTATCTTCGATTTGTTGCAGAATTGGTCAAGAATCACTAATTCACTAAGGACCGAGTCTCCTGTGGCTTGCCTGTGGGTACGTCTGCCCCTACATACGCATGTGCACGCCAAGCAAGTTCCTTGGGGCAGTTGCCACTGCCACCCCCTGCTGCTGACCACTCCTTCAGGAAATCCTGCCTCCCTGCTGGAAATGACAACTGCAGAAATCCCGCAAAAGGTATTTTCAAGGGCCACATTGACACACTGCAACCACCAAGCACTGCTGTTCAAAAGTACTTTCAGGAGCACTCGGTCTCCGTCTGCTCCTATTTAAGTCATGGCAACTTCCAACATTTTCCTCCTTGGCAAGAGAATCCAGCCGGCAGCAGTCCTTTGGCGGGGCTGCACGCGTTCCCGAGGAGCACGCTGCTCTTCCTTCCTCAGCACAGGAGCAAAACCGTAGACTGACGTACACTGTCACTTCTCCAAGGGCAACTGACAAGTGGCAGTGTGGTGGGTTGACCTCGGCTGGACGCCAGGTGCCCACCAAAGCCGCTCCATCACTCCCCTCCTCAGCTGGACAGGGCAGAGAAAATATACCAGGCACGTGGATCAAGACAAGGGCAGTTTAATAAAGCAAAAGCAAACGTTGTGTGCAAAAGCAAAGGAAAACAAAAGATTTTACTCTCTACTTCCCATCAGCAGGCGATGTCCAGCCACCTCCCGGGAAGCAGGGCGTCAGTACGCGTAGCAGATGCTCCGGAAGACAAACGTAAAAACGCATGTTCCCCCTTCCTCCTCTTTTCACCTGCTTATATTGCTGAGCAGACATCGTATGGTACAGAACATCCCTTTGGTTAGAGCTGTCCTGGCTCTGTCCCCTCCCAAGATCTTGCCCACCTCCAGCCTACTGGGGAAACGCTGGAGAGACAGCCTTGATGCTGTGCGAGCACTGCTCAGCCATAGCCAGAACACGGGTGTGTTCTCAACACCCTTCCAGCTACCGGTACAAAGCACAGCACCTTGATCGCTGCTATGGGGAAAGTTAACTCCCTCTCAGCCAGACCCAGCGCAGGCAGCCATGTGCAAAGCGGTTCGCCTTCTTTAAAGAACAGGCTTTGAAAATAAGGAGGTAACCCAAATAAAAGTGAAGCAGCTCTCAATTAGATTACTCATACCAAATACGTGATGATGTGGAATGGTATAAATTCCCCCAGCGCACGCTCGGGATGGCTGTGTGACTCACAGCTGGCTCAGCTACCAGCATGTTCATGCGAGCCTTCCCTCTGCATCACTCCGAGGTCTACACCCCCTTCCAGTAAAACCATCACAAACCATTTGAGAAAGTTTTTTAAAAGTCCTAATTAAAAATCTCTCTCCTTATGCTGAGTACCTTAGCTCTACTGGGAGGAAAAGGGGCGAAAAAATGCAACTAAAAGTTAAAATAGTTTTATCAAAGTCCAATTCTCGGGTGCTTTCAGGGCTAGCAATGAATGCTGCGAGTTTCAAAGACCAAGAGGAATCCTTCCCCTCGAGTTACGTAGGTCCTCAGCTCTGTCAGATGGATCATCCGAAGCCTGGCAGACCCAAGTATCAGACATCCTGAAGATTTGAGAAGATTTTCCACAGTCTGTATGGTGTCACTTGGTGGAAACTGCTCCAGGGAATGGAGTCTGGAGATGGATTTAAGAGAGTGAAGGAGGTAACAAAAGGTTATGTGGGATAAAACAGGTAAGGGAAAAATACAGAGATGTCAAAGATACAAACGTGGCCCCCAGAAACAGGGAAAGTAGCAGCGCAGAGGTTGGTCAGTAAGAGATGATGTGAATTTGAAACATCCACAGGTCTGAGCCATCCCATGAAATGCAGAAAGGACTGATTTTTAGTAGAGTGGATGCTAATTACCACATACTTCATCACCATCCTCTTCAGTTGCCAGACACACCCATCCTTCCTAACACAGCAACGTGCAAGCCGATTTCCATGCACACACACAGAGCAGGAACTGTGAATAAACCACACGATTTAGCTAATCACATCACTTAACGACCTACAGACAAACCCCAGACCAACAGTAAAACGGGCTGTTACACGTAGAGTATGTTCCTGGACTAAATGAAGAGGCAGCCTTTTTCGATTCCAGTTCCCCCCCAGTTGTAAACTGTAAAATACTTTGCCTTTAAAATGCATTTGTACCCAATTTTGTTCAGTGCGTGTTAACAGCAGCTATCGACAGAGCACCTGAGCATCACCACAAACAACGTTCTTGTTTCAATTCCTTAAAATGGAGTTTCAGGCAAGAAGAATGACTCTGTGAGAGCCGACCCTGCCAAAGCGCGTTGCCATACCCAACGTGCGGACTCACGCTGTCCCTACGGCTTATTTTCAAGTAGCTGCAACACCCACCACTCCAGCTACGCGTTTGACTGGGGGACTGATCATCCTGCTTACTTTCCTTTAAACTAACAAATGCCATCTTTAAGAAAATCCTCCTTTCTGAGCCCTGTTTTGGGGGAAAAGATCACTTTGGCATATTGGTATCCTTGCACTTGCTTATCGGTCTTTCCAAGCTGTAACTCTCTTAGGCTGTTCTGATCTGTCCATAATTAGCTTTATAACAAAGATGATTTCAGGAACTGGCAAGACAAATGGAAGAAAACACAGGACTTGAGAGAAAACAAACAAGTCATCCTTTGAGCTTCTGATGACATCCTCCGCTTTGTCCTTAGACATCACTGCATGGTCAAGATGACCTTGCAATACCCCGGAACATATTCCCAGTGCTCGGAGTCGTTGCTTTATCATCTCTCATGACTCAGTTTATCTTGTGACAAAAAAGACCGATAAAGGACGTGCTGCTCCTAAAGAGCTTTCAGAGTATAAAAATTAGACATTTTGAACAATCATTATTCATATTACAACACAGAAATATTTTTTTTTATAAATCACACTGCTAAAATAAAAGAATCCTCTTGGTTTCACTTAGGCCAGGCTAGTGCTTTTGATCTAACAGCAGTTACAAAAGCTCTTTTACTTCTTCCTCTCTGAAATGGCACTAATGATCACATCTGATCCTGAGAAAAAAACTTCTATGGAAACAAAAGCGAAAACTAACCTGTGCTCAGTGGCACAGCTTGCACTCCCATAGCTGGGCCAGCTCGCTCAGGCCGTGCAGCTGAGAAGGTTAATACCTCCTCTAGAGGAAGGCAGCTACGTAACAAGCTACTGCCAATGCACTGACCCAGGTCAAAAGATCATCAGCACAAAGCTCGGTTCGGGACGAGGCACCCACATTTCTAGCCGAGAGGCCCGAAAGGTGCAGCCGCTGGCCCAAGAAAAGCCAGGCGGCTTTGCTACCCGCAGGCAGCAGCGCACAACCACCACGCAGCAACACCCTCGGCTCTCCTGCGTGAGACAGGAGGAGCTGCCCAGGGAGAGGGCCTCCCAGTGGGAAAAACAGCAGTTACTTGTACAGCCAGCAAATACCCAGAAGTTTGCACAAATAACGGAGGGAGGAACTGGGCACGGTGTGCATGGCGGCAGACACTGGCAGAAGGGATGTAGTTGGCTGGACTGCAAGAGATACATGTGTGCACCCATTTTAAGACAGAACCTCACCAAATCGTCGTATTTCATTTCTGCCAGTGACTCACACGTGTACGCATTCGACTGCCTTTGCAATTCAAAAGCCAGAGCAGATGCTGCAGCGGGATACGGACCTGAAGACCCGCCCTGACGTGAAAGGGGCAGGACGCTGCGGAGGAGGCAACTTACCTGAGTGACCAGGGCAGGGCTGCTGGCTTCCGAAGGACAGCACACGTGGGCTCCGTTTTAACCCCTGCGCCAGTGGAAAGCTCGCTTCTTTAAACTCCGTAGCTTGACAACTAAAGCAGACAAAAAAGCAAACAATATTCTATAGGGAGCTATCTCCTGTTGATTTGGCAAGTGCAACACAGAAGATAACCAAGAGATTGGACACTCCTCCAGACTGCCTCCCTAAACCAGCCCACCTCCAAATCTCTCTGCTTTGATAAACCACTGCCTATCCTGGAGTTACAAAACAGTTTCTCCTGTGCAGTGCAAGAAAACTATTCATTTCAGGGAGAGATTTTTTTTTTTTTTTTCAGCCATCTAAATAAACAAATTAACATATGATTTTTAATAATTTTAACAGAAAATCTTTCCTTCTAGAAAAAAGGCAAACTAATTCAATGGATTGTTTTTCTCACTCAACACAAAATGTAGGTCCTGGCAATTCTTTTTAACATCAAAATATTGAAAAATGTCTTCTTTTCAGTATCACTTTACTATTTGACAATTTTTATCATGAAAGTCAATAAGCAGAAACTTAGCAGTTTTGACTTATTTCCACTGCATTATTAAACCAAATAAAAATCAGTATAACTAATGGAAGTGAATATAACAAAGGTAAAGACAAGCAGGGTGACTGAGTACACAGCCGCTACTTAGGCATATTGCACAGTGCACCCACAATTTAAAACTATTAAACATGAAACCGTTAAAAGTAGTTTCTATACTGGCTGGATGTTGACATACCACGTTAAGTTCTTGATAGGCTATTTTAAAAAACACCACCAAAACATGCCCGTCGAGACAAAGTCGTACCAAGTGGTGTTGCTGCATCACTCCACACTTCAGGAGTGTGTAAAGGCACTACGAGACAGCGATGCCTACGGCCTCGCGCAGCTAAGAGGGGCTGCGCAAGGGCAGCCTTCCCAAGGCCAGTTTCAGAGGTGGCTGTGCCGATTTAACCCGTTGGCGCCTCGCGGCTGTGCGTGGCCATCCCTGCCAGGGCTGCTGTCCCCAGGTAAGGCACCAGAGCAAAGCCCTTTCTCTGCCACCATGCGAATTCACTCAACTGGGTTAAACATCCTGGGAAGGGGTTTAGGCTACGGCCAGACGAAAAGCTCCTCTGGTGCAGGCACCGCTGCCCAGAGCGGGTTCCTCGAGGTGGCTGGTGGGGAAGGCCCAGGCAGTGACTCTGCGGGCTCCGGGACCGGGGCTGTACCCACCAGGTGGGGAGCCACCGACATCCTAGAGCCACCCAGCTCCTTCTGCGGCGCTCCTCTCATCACCGCTCAAGGCTTAACACAGAACTTTGCGACTTTTTCCCTCTACAAGATATTGTGCAACTTTTAACATTGTCTCATACAAAACTTGTTCTTACATGAAGTAAATGCAACAGAGCCACGCATTTCACAAAAATCAAGTCTTTATCAGAAAGGACCCTACCAAAAGATCCAGGGAAAACAATGCCTTTAACACATGAATAAATAAAGGTGAGAAAAACTCAATTCTCAGTAATTAATGCTACGGGGCACATTTCTGGGTTTTTTAAGTGCATAAATGCTATGATCTTCAATATTTTTAAAATATTTGCTTCAAGCATAGAAAGATCTATGTACCAAATACTCTGTATACTACACATGCTACAAAACGATGTAGCGCACACATGGCATGCTGTTATCCAACAGACTTGAAAACTTGAGTAATCAAGTTCACCTTTCTTACAACTGAGACTAAAACAAAGTCCTGATTCTTATTTACATGAAGAGCTGCTGGCACTGAATAAATTCCCAGTAGTGCAAAAAAAAAAAAAAAAAAAAAAAATCACAAACGGAAAGCTGGTCTAATTCTAGGTGTTTCTACCAAAGTGATTCCAGTGCAATCTTCCAAGACAACCAGGGTTAAAATTAAGGTCAGATATTCTGTCTTCTATCATCAAAGGAGACAAGAAGGTGATCCAAAGGGGAAGAAAACCCAAATAAGTTTTGTATGTCTCAAATCAATATTTAAACGTTTCATTTAATTGTTGAAAGCATCCACTTCAGTTCTTGCACAACGATACGTATCTTTACATGCCTTCTTCTATCTCATTGAGAAAGTAGATTTCGTCTGAAATTATCTAACATGAAAAATACTGCTAAGTCTATTCATAAAACAGTATTCTATATTTTTATTTTTCAAACAGCAAGTGACCACATTTAAAATGCATCATTTGCAAATATAAATTATCAAACTATTAGTTTAATTAAAAATAAAGCAAAAACATAACTTCCCTTAGTATCACAATACAGAGAAGGGTATTATAAACCCAAAAAGACTAAGTTAACCATAAGAAAACAATAATGTCAAAGTGATGAAACTCATTAAGTCACTTAATGAATAAATCAATCCTAAGAATACAATACCATTTACCATGATTATGTAAAAAAAAAAAAAAAAAGCAATCTTTCATTGTATTATACAGATAAAACAATCCAATCCTTCATGCCACATTTTGTAAACCATGATATAAATTACACTCACAGTCAAATGAACAGGAAGAGTAACTCCCAAAATATTTTAAGTCGCTTTTAGGGCAGAAATAAAGGCAGAAATAGAATCATTTAAAATATATCAAGTTTAACCAAAAAAATCCATTTGGTCAAGCCTGCTATCCAAATAGTTTTGTTTCCTGCAAAACTATTTTTGTCTTTTTTGAGTTATGAAATTTAAACGTTTCTTTTACATATTAAATGTAAGTTACGTGTTGAACTACATGAAATCCTTTGATACTTGTATCATTTTTGCCATGAGACCCAAACATCTTTCACGTACACACACACACACACACGCGCGCGCGCACACATACACTCTTGGTATCAGGAAATTCCTCATTTCACAGGAATAAAGAAAGACTCACGTACTGATTTCTGTCAGAAACATAAGGAATATACAAATTCATACTTTCCAGGTTCCTACAAAACCATTTCTCACCTATATACATACTTTTACTGATGGAATTCAGGTTACGGTCTTTTGTCTGATAATAAAGGGACGGAATTGATGTTGTAGGATAAAGAAATACTGTATAATTATTGAAATAAACCTATTATCCTAAATTTATCTATATGGATTTTTTTTTTAATTAATTGAAATACAAAGAAGGCCTATGGACTTCAGGAAAATAACACTATATCAGAAATGCACTGTAACAGTGTTCCACTATATATCTCACCAGTTTTTTTCGTAACACAATTTCTTCTGTACACTAGATTTTGTACTAATTTCTCTGTCTTCAAATTCACCATATTTCCAGAACCAATTCAGCACTACATAGTATGCCTTCAAAATAAAAGGAGGTCACTTGCTTTATTGAATACCAAGTTCCCTTCCAGACAGCATTAAAAGAAAGACAAGACTACACAGACAAAGTCCAGTATAATTCATTTCTGACAATGAAAATTCCAACCCCTCATACTGTTGCAAAATTCCTCCTACTGAAATGCTTTACTACAATAATAATAATAATAATAATAAAAAGCATACATTACATATAAAAGATACCAGTGTACTAAAAGTGACAGAAGTGGACTAGCAAATCCTTCAAAGCACATATTATATAAATGACTAGCATTTAAAAACATTTTTTTTTTTTCTATAAAATGTAGGTCATATACATTTATAAATTGGGGGCGGGGGGTTCTAAAGCAGTGATGACTGTTCAAATGGTTATGCTGCTCTGTACAGTCTAATACCTATTCAATTCAAACTATAAGTTTGACATTTAATTTATTTATCGGATAAACCCATCTCATCATCTCATAGCTCATAATTTGAAAAACACGCAACTCAAATGAAGAGGTGACTTGCAAGTTCACTGTTTATCTGCATATGAAATAAGAAGAGAACTACTCCTTTCTAGTGGAGGCCCAAGTCTCATCAGTTCAATATCAGGACTTAAAGACTCCAAATTTAAGTAGAGAAATTGTCAGGAATCAGCACAGAAGCAGAATAGTATCTCTCATCCTTTAGAGACACAGCTATTCAACTTTTGCAGTCTTCCTCATCTTGCAGAAGTGCAGCCAAGCCGTTCTCATTTCTTACTCAAAGTGTCTACGGATGAAGCCATAGGTCTAAAGACTGTCCCCTCTGTGACTGAAATTGTGCTGTGTAAACAATGTTATATACTCCAGCAGGAGGACATTTGAGTTTATTTATAAAAAAAATGGTTAAGAATATTCATTAACTCAAACAAGGCTATTAACTCCCAAAGGTATTTTTGGAACTTATCCTTATGCTACTTGTCAAGTTAGCACTGTCATGTATTATTGCTTACAAACAGTACATCATCGTATGCCTTCTAACAGAGCGGTACTGTGATCAGTTCATAGGTATTTACAGGCTGTTCTGTTTGTTTTTTAAACAAGCTATAAAAACATTACATACTTTACAGACAATACAAATACTCAAGTCAAACAAATGGAATGCATAACAATAAGAAACATCATAAAGGAAGACTGACATAAGTCCTTGATTGTCAAGACACATTTATATTTATATATAAACTCTAGCTGTGTAGAATCAAAGATTCAATCATAGGTACATCCTTATTTGATAAATCATATTTACAGCATGATATTGCATAAAAAAATAAAATAATGTTGTTTACACAATATTACCTTTCCATCCATTGGATTAAGGAAAGCAAGAAACAACTCTTAGAAATGTTTGCTTGCCTCAGTTTGTGTTTCCTACCAAGAGATGTAATTTTAAAAAGGAAACGTAAGGTTTTATATGCCGAGTAGAGCAAAAGCGACTATAAATTTATTTCCCTGACACAAAGCAATTTAGAAACCGAACCGAAGTTTAAATTTTAACTTAAAGGCGACTCTTTTCATTAGCAGTAATACTTTCTTAGTACTCGTCCTTTTCAAAGTGAGTTTCAGCTAAATGCATTACATGCCTAACATAAACATGCATTACCGTAAGTTGAATGAACTTTCAAAGTTACAAGGCTTCATTTTAGTAAAACATTTACCACTAGGAAACTGTAACATTACTCATTTGCTTCAGTACCAACCATGTAATCTGAAAGTTCACATGTGTACTGGTACCGACTGCATAAGCATATTTCTGCCTGTTAAAATTTCCAAATGGATTCCCAGGAGTATTAGGATTTTCCCTGCAATTCGTAATGGTATTAAAACAAGCAAAGGAAGAAGAATAAAAATCAAAAGCTCTCAAAGCCAAGAAAATTTAGTTAGCAAATATACATACAATGAAGTAATCCAATGCTGCAAAATTCAGAGTGGATTCATCCAAATATTCTGGTTCATTTCAAATAGTTACTACATATGATACAAATACTATAAAAATATTCTGAACAAGCATGGAATATAACGTATCTGTCCAAGCGGAAAGTTTTCATAAGAGAACATGAATACTTTAGAATAAACTCTGAAAGTTACAGTAGAACCCCAATAATTCGCAGCAATGCCTTAGAAACCCTTTACAAATGACAATTTTGAAAATAGTGAAGAAGCAGGCAATAAAAGCAAGGAGGTCACATCACAAAATGTACTTTGTTCATTTATTTTGACAATTGTAATTTAGTTTTCAATATGTCTTGTACCTCCCAGTATACTCATATAGATTCTGCAGTATACTCGGGTGAAGTAGTACAGCATTACTAATGAGACCTCGCTACAGTACTTTTTAGACCATTGCAGAGAGGTGGGAGAGAGACCATCAGGGATGTATAAACCTACCGGATGCTCTGATTAGCGGTCAGCGAATTAGCAAGATTTTACTGTACTTCTCAATTAACAATGAAAAGCTCCCGTCATCCAAAAAATTGACAAGTACAATATAAAAATAATACAAGTGTTATTCCACATGAATACTTTCTTGTCCTATTTCCTTCCTGAAACACAACTTTCCTAAAGACAACACTAGGAGACACAAGATCATAAACATAGTCCTTTTATCATCCAATTTAAATTGTTTATGTTGTTACTTGTAAACCACCGTACAGTAATACACATGGTTAATCCTTCTCCCCAAACCTTGTAATTTATGATTAATTCATTCTCAAATCAAATGAAGAAAATGTAAGTGCCTATTAGTATATCATTACAAGCTGATTCCTTCATTGTCTGTAATATTAATGGTAAAACATATCAAAGGATTCATGCTAAAAGGGACACTGTCAAGTAATTTAGGACCAAAATACGGCCTATTAATATGTGTGTGTATATACATATACACACACATACTGTATACATATAGTTTGGTAATAAATGTCATCAATTTCCTTTTTTTTAAAGTCATCATTGCTCTACCACTAGGAGATATCCCCAAAAAATTCCACCTTACACACACACACACAGACACACACATTCAGTGCTTGCATGACCTTTAAGTAACAACGTCTGTTGTTAGCTCTGTGGAATAGAAATGCTGACCCCAGCCTCACACTGGCTGACTGAACAACATCAGTACAAGAACAGAACAGAAAGCCGAAGTCACTTCTCCCCAGACACACAGAGAAAACTAACAAACATGGAGAGTGAGCAGATCAAAATGAAGAGTGTGCCTCTGTAGCAGATTAAAAGCAGCAAAACATGAGCAGTGGAAAATGTTATTAAATAATGTAATTATTAAACAAGCAATAGCTTTTTACATCGTTAAACCTCCCAGAACTACATAGACATTCCAGAATAAAAGGCCATGTACTCAGGAAACCATAGCAGTATTTTTGGTTAACTCCTCCAATACAGAAAGCTTCGAGCATCAGTGGATCAACTGCTGTACACGTGGAAGAACCCTATGAGACAGTCCCTGTGGGCTAGACAGGGACTTCACAACCTGTCCTAAGGCACAGAGTATAGCTGTAGTGGCTCAGCAGCAGGCTAGGGAGTGAGCTGTGACATAAGGAGTAACGGTTCCTCAGGTGATTCCCACTTGGCTCCAGGGGAGAGCAAGTTCCTTCGCTCCGTACAATAGCTTGTTCCCTCAGCGGCAATTCCAAAGTGTGAAGACTGCATGGAGCGAGAGCTACTCCCTCCTACCCCTCAGTCACTTTCTCACAGCAGAGTATGAAGGCAGTAACTTTTTAAAATAAAGCTGAGTCAATCTCCTTTGGGAGAAGGAGGCTTAATTCCTCTTACCTCCCTATGGGGCCAGAGAAGTGCAGCCTTTCTATTTTAATTCATTTTTGCTTTTGCCGCATGTTGTATTGAACGAATAGTACTAGTAATGGCCATCTACTCGCAACAAGAGGACATCAGAACAAAGATGCCAACACAGTATTATTCAGGCAGCACAATCTAGGATGTCATGGAAATGAAACACTGAAAATGAAACATGCATTACAAGAGGGGGCTTCCTGGGATACAGGGGCCATATGTGTTGAGTCTGTGCAACACAGAATGGAAAGTCAAAAAAACAAACTGACCTTAAAGGAATTAAACCAGAAAGACACGAACCATTTTTAAAACGTTCTTTCAGGGAAATTTCTTTACATGTATCACTAATAATCCAGAAGGAGTTTACTGTTCTCCCTTGATGCTCATTCTTCTTAATTCGGGGCCAAATATTCAGACAAAATTACTGGTAAATCATAGCACACTGAAGCACCTCCCTATATTATACACAGGGTCAACGAATTAAAACAGAACCTGTTTCCTTATACAAAAGTATTAAGTAAGAAGTCTACATAAATTGTATTTCTTATATTTGTCAATATAAGAAGCAAGCTATGGATAACAAATGCACTTTCTCCCTCAACTGTAGCGAGTGAAGTTAGTGCTGTAATAGTGCTTCCATAGGGGAAAAAAGACAGAGTGGAATCAGTTTCCTATTAATGAAAATTAAGAAAAATATTGCTAGTGCTTTGGGAAGGGGTGGGAACTATTGTATGTCCTGCCCGAGTCCTAATGTTAAAAGACAGGATATGTTTTAGTCCCTTGAGGTGCATTCTCCTAGCTGTTGGCTTCATCTGAGAGACACCAGCTAGTAATAGTGCTGCAAAAAGATGTATGCAATACTATTTAAAAAAACGCCACCACATACAGACATACCTATGTATATACACGTGTGTGTGTGTGTGTGTGTGTGTGTGTGTTTTTCCCTGGTTAATCAGCCTACATTAGGCTTAAACTGCCTTAAACTACCAGACAGTGTCCCTTTAGGGAAGGTGCAATAGAATGAACATACAGTTCAAAAATCTGTAACTTGTTAACTTAAACTACACAATAGTTATGCTACTCAAATCTTACCACCTTAAAAATGCACACAGAACTACTTATCGTACCATACTGTATACTTCAAGACAAAGTACTATTCAAAAAAACATATTCATGGTACAGGGATAAACTGTAGTTTATTTATACTGTGAAATGCAACGAAAACTTTGATCACTCGCCTATGCTGGAAAAAGAAATCCTGTTTGCTAGCATTATTCAGCGGTTTTGGTTGGTAAAATTGTAATGACTTTCACTAAGCAAACACTAAAAAGATAGGGAATTTGAATGCCCACTTCTTCACCTTTCAGGGATACTTCAATAAATTTAATGATCTGAATTGTCAAAATTCTAGACAGAGAATTAAAACAGTTTTTACAGAGGCTAAGAATACCCAGTCTCAACTATATTGAAAAGAATTTCTGGAGCTGTATGAGGTGAAAATGATGCAACCATATCAAACCAAAAATTCTAAAAATGGTTTTCTTTTTTGAGAAATCAAAACCTATCGAGTTGACTAAGTGCTCTATGTTAATCATTATGAGTATGTAGGGTAAGGTACAATTAAGCTTTTAAATCTTGGAATACACAGTTTGTGTAAGCATTATGCAATTGGGAATGTCATCTACAGAGTATTTTAACTAAAACTTCAAAATCTTAATATCTGTGTATGAAAAAGTCATTAAAAAGTTACATCTAGATTCAGCTGTACAAAGAAATACACGTTACTTCAGGAATGAAGTAAAGGCTTTAGCAGTTAGGCATTTTGCTTAAAAAAGTGTTTAAAGTATTTTAAATTAATTAGACTTTTAAATAGTAGAGTTAGTCTATCAGAATACATTTTTTCCTCCAAACACAACTGAAGGGAATGCAAAGCAGAAATAAAGGGCACATGGTCTAAAATTACTTTTGAGAGATGGAAGAATTATTATTTTACTAGAAAATGCCATCTTTTAAAGCCATATTTGCTTGACTTTGAAACTTACTGTTTATTCTGTGTGTTTAGCGCACGTTGATTCCCTGCTGAAGAGCAATGACTATGCTGACAAGCTTAGAAATGACAATATGAATAGTATCAGACAATAAACTGTCCTCCCAAAGCATACAAGGAAACCAGTAAAGAAACAATCATGGGGGGAATTCTTACCCGGGGATTTTGTTTATTTTAAATTTCATAGAAGGTAAAATATTTTCTGGATTCAAACAAGTGAATAATAAACTGCCTTTGATAGGGGCACCAACATCACGCAGTTCAATGACTGGTGAGTAACCAAAAAAAACCCAAAACAAACAAACAAACAAAAAAACCAACTGAGAAGCAGTTATTGGTCTTGCTAATATCAGCTTACTTTTGTTAACATAGCGCTCTTGAAAGCTGTACAGAACTCCCATCTTATACAGAGCAACCCCCTTTCGACAAATGTGTTCTAAAGTGCCAGTATTATTTACAAAGATTTCTCAGCCAAAAGTCTGGCCCGTTGTGGCATCAGGTGAAGAAGTCATCCCAGCTCTGCTATCATTTACATTCACCAAGGGAAATTCTGGGAAATCAGCACTTGTCCCTGGTCCCCGAAGGTTCACCTGTCCATTGGCAGTGCTAAACTGAGATGATATTCCAGCTCTTGCCCCATGGTACTGAGCTCTAAAGGGCTGCTCAAAGGAGCTAATTTGATATGCTTGATGAACAGGCTGTGCCTCCGCTTTCTTCTGAGAAGTTACTTGATCCAAGAAGTCCTGTGTAGAGGAGGAAGAAGAATGATTTGCCTCATCACCTGAAAAGGGAAAAGTGTGCTGCGAATCACCAACTATTAGTCCAAAATGAGACTTGTCTGGAGTTGTTCTTAATGGAGAGTTCATTCCCGATCGAAAGCTATTGACAGGTATAGACGTGTAGACCTTCTCCATGGAAGGAAATGCTGGCTGGGTTGTAAGAGTCTGGTTATCAGTCACAAAATTAAGGCTCGGGTTGTTCAAATAGGCATCATTTTGGCTAGTTCTGTCCAAAGCTTGTTGTAAAAACTTTGAATATTCTTGTAACATACTAGCTTTATCTGACGAGGAAGCTTGAGAGCTTGTTCCAACTGTCTCAGACTGGGTGACCTCAGACACTTCAGAAGAATTGATTGATATACTGGAAGTCACCTCGGTATCAGCCACACTGAAAGATATCTCGTGTTGTCCATTAGCCTTGTGTGAATAATGATCTAACAGAGTTTGCAGTACCTCATCTGGAATGACATTCTTGTCATGGTTACCTTTAATTTCAACATTCAGTGCCTGTGTGTCTAGTATGGAGGCTGTAGCGGTTTCATCAATGACGCTCGCCACAGCTGCCTGCGTTACCGAAGGTTGAGATGCTATGGTACTTACATTCAAGGCATATTCTCTACTGTTATTACTAGCTGCTTGTAGATACCTCTTTTTCTTTAAAAACTGCATTGCATCATCATAATTAGTGCTGCTGTGTACAGGTTTACTGGGCCCTTCCTGTAATGTGTCAACTTGATCAATGTCGGCATTACCTTCAGAGTCCAGTAAACTTTGCTTATCCACAAGATCAAAGGCATACTTTGAAACCTTGCTGTCTTCATATGTAGATAAAGGTGAAATGGTTTGACTTTGCTCAAGTGGCTGTTTCAGACTCCTCTTGCTGTTCACTTTCTTGAGAACGAGCTTAGGTGGGTGTATTTCTCCAGAATTTGCTTCTTCTAAGTGCGTTCCACTGACCGAAGAATGCGGCATCTCAACAGCGTATTCCGCGACCATGTATTCATCTTTTACTTTAGTACTAGAAGAGTACAAAGGCAAATAGTCATTTTTGTCCTTCTTCTGTTCTGATTTATCTGTACTTTCCTTATCCCCAGATTTTGTTTTCTCTGTTTTCTGCCTTTTCTTCTTTGGCAAGGAGCTGTCTTTCATAGGTGCAGAGAAACCAGAGTCGTCTTCTGATGGCAAAAAGCCAACTTTGGTGGCACTTCTGTTCGGTTTCTTGTCGCGGTTCTCATGGCACATGCGTTTATGTTTCAGCACACGATCAGTCCTGGAGAAATACTGCAAAAGATTTATTATTATCGTTATTATTGCTATTATTAAAAAATAAATATATCTGCAGAAAGAAAAGTAGCCTTCCATTCTAACAAATTCACTTGACAACTCATCCACTGCCTATTTCTAACAAAGTGTCAAACAACAGCATACAATCAACAAAATCAAGCACAGGTAGCTGTGACTGCTCCTCCCGTGCACCAAGACCACCCACCCCAACAGAAAAAACATTCGTTACAGGCTCATTTGTATGCACGTGACTACAACACCTGCGGAAAGTCCTGTCTGTGCTACTTGGGAATTGACTGGTGTTTCGTTTTTCAATTGTGAAAGATGTCACTAAGTCATCTTACCTGCAAACAATATTCACACTGGTAAGGCTTCTCTCCACTGTGAGTTCTTTTGTGCCTTTCCATGTGATACTTCTGAATAAACCTCATACCACATTCATCACAACGAAATGGCTTTTCACCTGATAAAAAACACATAGCAATGTTAATCTAAAAAAAATAAATCAATCAGTGTTCTTCCATACAAGTACCAGGTCAAACACTACATTCTCTATTAGGAGTAATAAAGAAGAGGATTTAGTTTCTTGCTATTGAAAAACAGCATCGGGCTTGCTCCATCACTATTTTCTCAGTACTCAGTAGCTGATGCCTCAAAACTATTTGAAGCTTTTACACTAAAAAAACCCCAACCACCTTTAAAACTAAATTCTTACCCTCTCTTTCTAATGTAGGTGCAGATACCTGTCTTACACCCAACAAATAAACTGCAAAGACAGACTTCCTGAACTGCTGCTACGTAATTTTTAGGGCAGATGATTGTATAAAAATACCTCAATTCTCTCACCAAGTCATTAACTCAAACCTATTCCCTCTAGAAGAGAATTACGCATTTCCAAGCTTTTGATTCAACACTTTTGTAGGGTGCTCTGTACTTTCCTTTTTTTTTTTCCCCTTATCTGTATGCAGAATTGAAACAACTGCTCTGAAAAAAAACCTACTATTTGGGTTGGAACGCAATTAAAAAAAAAATTTTAAATATTTTATTTAAAAAATTAAGCTGAAAACAAGAAACCTCTGAAGCCGAACTGGCATTTGCATGCTTACAGGTTTTTCTGTTTGGTTGTTTTGTTTGGTTTTGGGTTTTGTTTTTTACTTTCATGAAATATTTGTTCAGACCATATTCATTGCCCTGAACTGATCTTCAGTTCTCCCCTCATTTTCCCTCACAAAGAAGCCCTGCAATGATTCTTTCTGAACACAGAGTAACTCTATTTCTATTTCTTTTAACTTTTGCCTTACATCTTCCCTCTGACATTTTTATTTTCTAGGTTCCTCTGGCAAAACTTAAAAATTCCAAGAACATTGAAAAGTTAGTTTTGCTTTTACAAAGTTCACTATTATTTAATAGAACTCACCCTGAGCAACAGTAATCTCTCCTCTTAATATTTACTAGGACATCTTTTGAACTGACATAGAGATCAGGGATTGTCTTGGCAGCATCTGTCCACATCCTCTTTGTTCTGGATACTGTATTGCACTGATTTTGGGGATATAAACCATCTATATTTTGTTTCCAGAAATATGCAGTGTATTTCTAGTTTTCTGAGGTAGTTTTATTCTTAAAAATTGTTTTATGAACTAGTTTTACTAAATTATTACTAATAATTACTTATTAAAGCGTTAATAATTTTTATTTTATTATTTAAAATGCTGTTAAACTGTATATTTTCTATTTAGAACAGAGTTATTTATCCATATCCTTCTACAAATGGAAATACAGTACCTTAAAATAAGATGCCAGTATGTATAGAAAGTAGAATGGAAAATATCTCTATCACCCACACATTTGCTCCCAGTTAGATCATTAATACCCAGACTTCCAAACTTCTTAATTCCAAGCAATTTCTAAACTTCTCTCTTTGTAAGCCTATGCTCTATTTCTAATTATCAATTCTTACCTCTCCATATGGTTTCTCAGACAATCCCTTTCTCGGATGAAATTATTCCAATTTGTTCTTTCCTAAATCAAACCATCTCCTCTCCTAAGATCTCTCAGCTTCTATCAGTTCTTTTTCTACAGGCTCACAACCTCAACATCCTAACTCTTCTTTCACATTTAGTCAGAGATTAACTTTTACCATTTCTTGCTTATTAATAATCACCATCAAATTTGGGCTTTTTTCAGCACCCTTTATAAATTGTAATGCCTATCATATAATCCTCTCTCACACTGTCTATAAGCAAATCCTCCTCTCTGGCCTATTTCTTAACTTTCAAACTCCACTTTCATTCTTCCTGTTCTCTTTATTCGCTAGGCACCCTTACTACTATGCTGGTTTACTTGCACCGAGCCTGTTGAAACTTTCTGTATCAAATTCCAGTCCTTGTCTTCACTTATAAAGAAGAGGCAAGATGTTTAGGTCTGATTGCTCTTGTTTAATACACAGGAACTCCTCTTTTCCCAAAGACAACTACTTAATCCTTGTTACTTACTGTTTTCTTTCCCTTTGCTCCACTATTCTACTTTGTGTTTCCTTTAAATCACCCCTTCAAACAACTCTCCTTATGTTGTCTGGAAGTTTGGTTTCACGCTACCTTAGAGTTTTTTTTAGAGAAAGGAGCAGCTGTTTGGGATGAAAACTATCCTGAGCTTTACAGAAGCCAAACCAAGCCAGAGGAGCAAGACAGCTCAGTCTTGTTCTAGCTTTGAACAGCCCTCTAAGGAGCTATCCTGCTGCCTAGGAAATGCCGAACACTCCATGAATACACTTACCTTCAGCCTTATACCCGTGTCTGTAAAAGAACAGTCACAGAGTTCCTCAACATTTGTCTACTGAAGCTGGCTACTTGTTGGCAGAAGACCCTCCCAGCTATCTATTCCCATTTCAAGCCTTAAATAGGGCCAAACAGGGGTTCTGAGGTTTTTTGTTGTAAGGTATTACCACCAGCAGCCATTTTTGAGACTTTGAGAGTACATACAAAGGCACTGCTGGCCATGCCTCAACAGGAAGAAAAGTTTAGGGACGCTGCCCTTGAATTACTCAGCACAACACAGAAAATTATACTTCTCAGTAGAATTCCAGGACACTCTGGAAGTAAGATTAAGATACACTTTGTGAAACTGATACCATACTTAATTTTTGCTTTAATCTTCATAAGGAAGATAATGTTAAAAAAAGATTAAAAACGAATATGAAGATATGCTTCCTATAATAATTACTTCCTAGCAGAAGCCTGAAACTTCAGATGCCTTCTGCAATTTTGTTGTACTTTTCAAACAGGATCTGTCGCAAATGCAGAAGATCATTAATAACAACCTTTTGCTAATGTAGGGAGAATCCAGGACGTATTTTTCTGAAACGTCTTGGTGAGTGGGAAAGAATCAGAGGTAGGAAAAAAAAAGTCAGAATTTAAAAATACAACACAATAATTATATGCATTATTTACGAAAACAGCCTGTTTTGTGTCTACATTAGAAATCTATTAAAACTGAGCAATAGAACTATTTATAAAGTGTAGTACAAATACTATGTGTATAAAGGCTGTAACAATTATAAACCCCCAGGCATCTTAAAAACCAAGCAAAATACAAATTATAGAATACCAAAGGTGGCAATAAAAAAAGCGGCATGACTGAATAATGAGGCGCTTGAGTTGTTAGCCCCAATGTTGCTTTATTTTTTTAAAAATGTAATCTCAGTTTTTGTGTTTAAAATGGAAAGTAGGGTGGGTTACAGAATTAGGACACAGGAATGCAGGAGTGGGCAAGGTGTATAGAAACATCTCTAAGCAAAAAGAAAGCAGACATTTGAAAAGAAAAACAAACATTCAGCATCTCTTGTGAGCCTAGTAAACCCAAAATATGAAAATATTTGTGTACCAATGACTTTTCCCTCTCTTACAACTGAAATGGCGATTTTCTGTGTCATTAGAGACACGTTTAGCAGCAGGGTTCTAGCACTACTGCTCTCCTCTATACACAATTATTTCTAGTAAGCGAATTTTGTATTAATGCAATGTCTGCTTTTAGATGCAACTATTTAATTATTTACACAGAATAAGGCTGTTCATTGATTCCTTCCTAACTCCCTCATAACATTTCACTTGAAGGAATGGTTCAGAGAACCGAATTTAAATCCCACCGGAACTAGCTGGAGCACCTGTAAATTCAGGGCTTGTTACAGGCATAAAATGGGGCTTCTAAGTGTTACCACTGTCTTCGACTGGCTTAAAATAAACTGGAAAATTTTATAAACATCTTTAAAAACAGTAAGCAACATCCTGTTCTTCATCAGTATTTTGAACACTGCACAAAAGCTGGTGCTAAAAGTGGTCATTCAGAGAGATAAAAATGCAAAATAAAAAGAAAAAATATAGTATTGAATTTATAAGGAATATTTCTTAAAAAGAGTATGAATAATACGGAGAGAGCCTTCCTTTACTTCCTTCAAAGTGAACCACAGACCCACTACTCACCTTCTGGTGAGAGAAGGAAGCTGAAAATTCAGCTTTACTGGATGGGTTCAGTTATGCAGTGGATGGGTTCAGTTATGCAGTCCTGAACAACAGAGTAACACTACAGAAACAACTAAGGCCCAGTAGTGAATACTGTCAGACAGAAGTGAAAGCACAGACAGGTATGTAGAATGCCAATTAGCTATACTATAACCGAGCCGAGCCAAAAATTAAGCACTAGTCAAATACTTGCTAACTAAATGGACTTCAAAAAAGCTTTTTCCACTCCTGGAAGCTGGGTTTTACATGTTCTGTCCTAACCATCTACTAGTTGTCACCTAGGAAATCACCCATAATTCAACAATTTAAACACAAGCACCATCTTCCATTTTCTGAGAAACAACCAAACTATGGTTGGACAGTTCCTCAGGATGCTGAGGAAAGGAGGAAAACATAGTTATCCAAAAAAGTCAGATAACAATATGGTTAATTTTGTAAAATGGCACCTTTTTCTCTGCTAAACAAAGGCTAGTATATGTAAGGGCTGGCAAAAAAAACCTGCTACCCCACCACCACACCCTCCCTCCACAGCTTACAATCGACAGAATTCTCAGTAGAGCTAGAAGCTAAATTTAAAAATATAATTAAATCCATTTATAAAATTTTTGCAGTCAAGTGTTAATTAACTATATTGCCCAGACTCTCATTTTCAAAGCCACGTACAGGGAATAATCCTCATTAAAAAAGAAAAAATAAAAGCAAACAAAACCTAAAAAAAAACCTTCTGAAAAACGTGAAGACTGAACTTAATTTTTTGCCTTTTTTGGGGGGGTGTGGGGGTGTAGGCAGATAGATGGAAGAGAGTGAATGAGCATTCTTTTCAAGAATAGTATCTACACAAAGTGGAGGCAGCATGGTTCACCAATTCAAAGCCAGAGGAAAGACTAGGAGCAGAACAAAGACACTGGACAGAAGAATGGAGGACTCTTCTGTGGCTGACTGGCTGAAGGAAACCTACTTAGTCTGGACTCATGGCAACCTAGGATACAAAAATCCCATAAACAACAGGGCATTTGTGCATGTAACTCCCTGTACGCTGCTCTGAAAATTCATTTTGCAGAGTTTTTTCTCCCTCTCCACTCTAACACATGCACACACTGTACTGCATGTTAGTAGCTTTCATATCCATTTAAATGCTACAGCCAAGAAACACTGTGCACATTCACCAGCTCTGCTTTTCTGAAAAAGAGGCTGAGAAATTGGCATCTAGTCCAAAGGGACCATATTACAAAATATTTAAAGAGGGATTGAAAGGCCATGCACCAAAATGCCAAAAACCCAATGAAGCCAAACCTGTTAAAGAATGTGGTTTTGTGCGGTGCAAGAAGATAAAAAACCAAACATGAATAAACTTTAACACTCTCTAGCTTAAAACTTCGGGCCTTATTTGACCTATATTGTGTATTTTTAAACTAAGGTTCTTATTTTTAGAACAGCTCTGAATTAAACCTTTCAGGAAAAAAAAAAAAAAGTGAAAAGTAAAGCTGATACCAATACCTTTGGGGTTAGGCATTTTGGCCATTTTAGTCCTGGCACTTTTCCATCAAATTCCGAAATAGATAAATAAATAAATAAACAAACAAACAAATTAATAAATAAATCTACTGAAATGTAATTTGGAAGTCCCCGTTGTCTGCATTAACTTGACACAACAAAAGACAGAACTGCTTAACAACCCTTGACTTTTATGAACGCACAAACTTCAGGATTTGTTGCTCTGGGGTTATTTATAGAATACTACTTTCAGATTTGCTTACTAGAGTCTGTACTCACTTTACAGCCAAAGAAAAGTGGAGCAAGTTGAAAGCCCAAAACTAATTTATTTTTAAAAGTTTTGTAACATCTGTTAAGTTAAAACAAACTACAACAGGGTTTTAGGCTGCATACTTAGTACCGGAAACCTTGCCTGAGTGGGGAAACAGTTTTTAAGCACGCCAGTAAAGATACTCAAGGCACTATACTCACCAGTATGAATCTTCTCATGCCTCTGTAGCAGGTACTTCTGTATGAAACGCATGTCGCACTGACTGCACTGAAATGGTTTTTCACCTTGAACAATATAATTCCACATCCATAAGTTAATAACTACACACTGTTGTTTCTGATAACTACTTTTGAGGAATATTAAAATGTCTATTAAAAAACCAGCATCTGAGCGAATTCCAAAAATACTCTAATACCAAAAAACATTAGCCTTACTAAGTATATGAGCTGCAGAATTCTTTCCATGATCCTAAGAGTCACATTAAGACTAGTACGGAAGATGATCTGAAATGGCTGTAATTTCCTCACGAACAAGATCAATCACGATGCTGGCATAAGACTGCATTCAGGATACTGGCAAGCTATTATAATGGTAAGTACCTTTTTCACTTCTCCGAACCAGAGAGATACCTCATCAGGCAAATAAGCAGCCGGAGCACATTTTACAAAGGGGTCAATTTTGGCACTTAGGCTACAAGTCAACCCATTACTTTCTGATAAAGAAAGAAAAGAAACCTTGTAAACAGTTAGGTCTTCAGTTTATTAAACATATGTTGACTTTTTTTTCCCGGTATTCTTTTGACACTTTGGTGCATGGAATCTCTAAGCTTAGATGCCAAGTTAGCTACACTCTTAAAACTGAAATTCGCATAGAGCTGAAAACATTTTTAACATAAGTAAACAACTCTTTATATAGTAGAAAAGACAAATTTGAAGTCAAGCAGTACCTGTATGAATGAAGACATGTCTCTGTAAATGGTAGTTGGTTCTAAAGGCAGCATTGCAATGCTCACAAACATGAGATTTGTGGGTTTTCAGACCAAGTGATCCATCCTCATTTATTGTAAGGATCTATTTTAAAAAGAGTAAAATTTGTTCTCACACTACCCTCTAAAGATGTCTTATTAACTAAATTAAAAAAAAAAAACATTAATTTTTTCGATGCAGAAAATGTAAATATTTCAGGTACAACAATGCTAATTTCTACAAAGCTACGTGTTAGGCTTTTAGTATACATTTCCAATTGCAGTCCAATCCACCTTGTGCCTCGTTGTGTATTAAGAGATGTTTCAACAGGACGGAGACAAAAGCAGCTCACAGAAAATCAGCTTAGAGCTCCCCTATTCACAGCTGAGTCCCTTTATATGCTACTGTTTGCTTTGTCCGTCTGTTGCAAAGGACACAAAGTAACCCAACCACCTCTGGGCACTCAACCATGGATAATCATATTTTAAAGTAAAAATTAAAAGTTATATTCTTTTTTCAAATCACAACTGTAAATGTTTGCTAAAAGGCATTAAAACTTATCCAGGATACTCACACAAATTATCTACATCTACATAACACCAATAGTCTCAGAGGCAAAATTGTATTTTAAAAACCAAAACCTCAAAGCCAAACAACCAAGAAAATAGTCTTATTCTTTTCCTCTTTCAGGTTTTTCACTCAATAAAGTATCATTCACTCAATATAGATATATTAAAGCATCTCCTTTATGAATTCAACTTGCCACACTCAATTGCTCTGCCGTCAAAGCCGCTATTTTCACATAAAATCGAAAAAACTTAAGTTAAAAAAATTGCACCATATCTATCTTATTCAATATAGCTCATCACAGGTTTTCTCTAATTTGTTAAAAATAAAAACAAAACAAAACAAAACAAACCCCAAACTTCTACTATCTCTGGCAAGAGAATAAGAAAACCAGTAAACAAATTACATTTCCAAAAGTCTTACTTAACTGGAAACAGAACTATAAAGAAGAGCTTAAGTAACCTTAAATAAAACAGTTTAGTCCCTTGTTATTAACAAAAAATAAGTCTGCTGGGGAAACACATCTGCAATTTGATTAGCTACGATGTTTTAGGTTTTATGATAATGACAGTGATGAGAAAGAGAGTCAATAACTGAAATAGTACCTCTGCAATAGTAGCAAATACTGTAGGATCTACTTAAACAATTTTTAATTCTGCTGCATCAAAACTCAGCAAGAGTGAAAGTCTTGAGCTAACAAATTCTTGTGCATTCACTCTGAAGGACAAGCACATTCATACGTTTCTAAGATCGGTATGTTACAGCTCCAGTGAGTCACAGATAGAGACAAATATAAAGATTCTGTTCTGTAACAACATACAGCTAATGAAACACTGACTGGTTATTTAAAATAAATTTAAACACATGTTATGAAATGCTTTTCATATATTAGATTGAAATTTTAAAATAACTGTGCAGAAAATACGCTGAATTTCATGGTTATCCTAAACTTGGGCTCTTCTATTGCATCTATTCATTGTACCATGTCTTAAATGAAGAAAGTTAACTTTGTCAGTGCAGTTTTCCTGATAGAAGCAACAAAAAAGCTTGTGCATGTGTGTGTGTGTGCGTGCGTGTGTGTACGTGTGTGCACATGTGTTTGTGTGCATGGAAGAGGGAAAAGTAGACAGGATTCATAAAAGCTAATGGCTTTTTATTTATATGATGACTACGTTAACATAAAATAAAATTTAAAATGTTTCATTTAACTGACTTCCATATGTAAAAGTCCCAGCTGCTGTTTGGATGGAAGATCAACCCCATTACTCTGGGAACACTACCTTAACTGCAGTAGGCTCTCACCTATGCCAGTCCTTCCCTTCAGCTTCTTTCTGCCTTTCTACTCTGACAAGTTTGAAAAAAGGGGACGAGAGACCGTAAAAGAACCTGTTTAACAATTCTCCTGATCATTTTTCAATCTTTTGTCATCTTGAAAGACTAACACTGACAGATTGGGAGATAAAAAGGAAGCATGCAAGTACATGTCTGTAGAAAGAGGGACACATGCCTCTTCGACCTTGCCATGTTTCCATGGAAGTGATCTGTGGACTCAACCTAGCTCTCCTTTTGCTATCAAAGGGAGAAGTATCTTGATGCACTGGATTTGGAACTTGCTTCCACACCCAATCTGAAACAATTGCTCAACTTTCCAAGAATACTACAGGTGCAACCTAATTTGACAGTGCTTTGAGGAGGACTGAGGGGTCCCGCTCCCAGGCCAACAAAAAGAAGGGTCTGGAGTTTTTCTTGGTGTTAGGGTGAGCTTTCCTTCAACGTATACACAGTCTGGGTTGACTTCAGAGTAGGCTTATTTTAATGCTGCTGTGTGATAATTTATAACTGATTTTTGCCTATCAGAGCAGCCTGTATACGGTCTATTTTAAGTCTGAAGATTAATACTAGATAGAACACTGCTACCTCATGAGGTGAAATGATTTTGGTTTTATCTGAAGTGCGTCTCAATAGAAGAAAATTGTTTTCAGACATACAGGGATACATACTCTTCATGAATGGATCTACAAAACAAATTTTGAAGTAACAAACCAGCAGCTATGGTAAGAATCTTTTGATATAAATAAATACATATATGAAGATGATTATGACCACAGGAATATTCCCTGCCAGTAAATTATTTTATATATATTAGTAAACTTTTTAGAATTTTCAAAACTACCATTTTAGATTTCTTTTTAAAAACTTTTCACTACTATGCATGAAGCATATAAAATTATCAGGCTCACAGAAAAGCACAACTATTATTAGATAGATACAGAGTAATGATTTATAAATTGTCTACAAAGCTACTGACTCATAATTTAAAAAAAAAAAAATTTGGAGAGAGAACTGCCTGGAGAGACAGATGTTAAAATATGTCAAGGGTTCATGTTGCTAAAAAGAGTTCAAAGAAAAACACTGTTATATCAGGTTTTGTTTTGGGTCTCTGGTGAACTTCAGAACTGCATCTTTACTGAGCAAACAAACAATTTCCAGCCTAACTACTTCAAATGCTAATGAAATTAGTCATAGTCAACCAAATCTTCAGGTTCTTTTAATCTTGGTTTTGCCAAATCAATGTCTTACTTTTGCTGGTGAACGCTGTTTTCTTTTCTTCTTTTTCTGCAAATCTACTGGCTCTCGTATTTGTTTTTTGTCTCGTTTCTGTTGTTCAGATGCATCAGTAAAGGTAATTTCTTGCTTTACACTGATCTGTTAAGATACCAAGTGCCAGTTTCAGGTAAGGTTCTCACTACAGAAAAGCAATTTTTCAATTTTAGAAGATGACAAACTGCTGAAACAGAAAACCTCTTCTAAGGGAATTATCTTCTGGCTTCATTCTTTCAGAAATTTAAGTGAAAGGAATAATAAGTATCTTAAATAAAAAGGGCATAGTTAATTTCTACAGTGACATTTTGATGTATCCTTTCATTCATCTCCCAAGGTCTTTTTTCCTGCTGACCTGTGGTGATTTTGAGATCAGTTCTTATATTAAAATCACTTCCATCTGTAAAACCATTCAGTTTTTCATACCTATCTTACTTTAGTCCATGTTGATGTCAATGCAAGATTTAACGAATAGTTTATCAAATATTTAAGACAGAAGTATTTTTTAAGAAAAAAAAAGAACAGTACTAATGGAGTTTTTTTCCAAAAAGTATTTCTTGATCTGATGTAAACTCTAATAAAGAGCATGATACTCTCACATTTTTTCTAACACCTGAACCACCTGATCTACAGCTAACAGAGTAGTGTTTTAACAATGCTACCTTTCTGAAGATTATTCTTCGTGTATAAGGCTATCTACTTTTAAAGTCCTGGTAATGATCCTTTATGTCTGAAGGGTAACAGTGATGATGTGCTGCTGCATTACAGACAGATGTTCTGTTTTCAAAAGGAAGTCATCTATATTCTCTCTGGGAAAGCGGAGGTACACCTTCTATTAGAGATCGAGGAGGGGCATATTTATGGTCATGTATGAAGTGTCACAGTCCAACCTGCAGTGTGAATGCAATTGCTAAGCGTCCACATATTTTGAAAACATACAAGATGCTTCCTATAGCCAAAGAAACTAAACAGTACTATGAACAGCATAAACAGTATGCACCTTTTAATAACGCTATTTATTCTGGTTTGTAGTTACCCTTAAACATTAAGTATACTTAAAAGAGCACATTTTAACGCATTAATTCTATGGTAACAGCCTGCTTATAAAATATTTATAAAACAGATACTTAAAGATTATACTTAATTGGCAAAATTTATCCACAGCCAGAGGCAAATGACATTTTCATAAATAGCATCCATTCATAAATATTTTGATAATAAAAATCCAAACAAGCAATTAATAGATTCTTGCCAGAGTAGGATTAGACTACCAGATCAGGCTTCCTAGTAATTTCTCCAATATTTCACAAAGAAATTGCTTACAGGGACATTAACAGCATACTGCAGCCCTTGAGGAAGTCTATCTTGCGTATCCATGTCATCATCATTTTTTACCGTCTCCTCATGGACCATGAGTTCATCATGTGAAATCATCTCTTGCTGTCGAAGTTCACTTTCCTGTAACACTTCATCTGTTGCAAGAATTTCTTGGTGTGCCATAGTCCGATCTTGAAGGACTGCCTCTTGCCGTTCTCCCGATACTCCAGACTGGTCAGATACTGCACCCATCCCTACCATAGCCCTGGATGACTGCATTTGGTCTATGCCACCACATTTAAGAAATAATCCTCCCAGCTTGTCTTCAATGTTCATTCTTAAGTGCAATAACCTACAAAGAAAGTTTTAATAGTAAACATCTACAATTGGTGCTCTTGCTCAAAATTTTTTACTTAAAAACATTTTATAAGAACTCAGTACTCAACATACACACATGCACTCCTAAAATCGATATCCAAATAAAAGTGGAAAGTTGGATATCTTGGTTCAACATGAAGAGATTCTCCTTCCACACACATGCATGCATAGACAATTAAACACTTTAAAATAAAAAGTTTCAAATCAAAGTGCCTTGTGATTACTGGCAAAATTCTGGTAATTAAATGATAGCTAATTCTTCCTTCTCCTTAGAAAACTGGGTTTTTTCCTCTGTGGCCTTTTTACTCTGTTCCCTTTGTCCATTTTGACCGTCCTTTACAAACGCCTCTTTCATATTGGTCCTGTTCTCCCTACTTCCTTGTCCTTTAAGTGCCCTTTCACTGCTGCTACCCCAGGGCATACTGTAGCTGCTGGAACATCTTAATATCAACAAGTGAGAGAAAACTGGGCTGCATCAAAAGAAGAGTGGCCAGCAGGTTGAAAGAGGTGATTCTGCCCCTCTATTCTGCTCTGGTGAGACCCCACTTGAAGTACTGTGTCCAGCTCTGGGGCCCCCAACATAGGAAGGACATGGACATGTCCAAAGGAGGGCCACAAAAATGATCAGAGGATTGGAACACCTCTCCTATGAGAAAAGGCTGAAAGAGCTGGAGTTCTCTTCAGCCTGGAGAAGACAAGGCTCTGGGGAGACGTTACTGTAGCCTTTTAAGTATTAAAATAAGACTTATAAGATGGAGACAAACTTTTTAGTAGGGCCTGTTGTGATAAAACAAAGGGTAATAGTTTTAAACAAAAAGTGGGTAGATTTAGACTAGATGTAAGGAAGAATTTTCTTACGACGAGGGTGGTGAAACACTGGCACAGGTTGCCCAGAGAAGTGGTAGATGCCCCACGCCTAGAAACATTCAAGGTCAGGTTGGACGGGGCTCTGAGCAGCCTGACCTAGGTAAAGATGTCCCTGCTCACTGCTGGGGGGTTGGACTAGATGATCCTTAAAGGTCCCTCCCAATCTAAATCATTCTATGGTT
Organism: Leptosomus discolor; assembly: GCF_034619465.1. Taxonomy (NCBI): domain Eukaryota; kingdom Metazoa; phylum Chordata; class Aves; order Leptosomiformes; family Leptosomidae; genus Leptosomus; species Leptosomus discolor. Next base: position 11,222,297 of record NC_141395.1, on the reverse strand, counting down.
CCATGAAAACGCAACTTTCTGGCTAAAGGTGTATGTCAAATAAAGACTACAGAGAGATCAAATCTGTTCATAAAAAAGGCATTCACTTTCACACCCACTAAGCAGGACATTAGACAGGAAATGTGAATCCCAGTCATGAATAGCAATACCGTTACATTGACTTATGGTCCGGAGATAAGATACAAATTCGTGATATTCCAACAAGTGTCATGCTATTATTGGTTTTTAACACAGGGCAGCAGGCTTTTGGGAAGCTGGAAGTGGTAGCATCTTCTTATTCTACTTATTGTTATATAAGCAAGATAGTCCTAAGATGACTCTCCTTGGCATACTGGATGTCCACAGTGGTCAGCCCCCTTCACTCTGTTCCCCAGGCCCATAACTCCTACCCATTCCACACTGCTCTGGTCTGCTCCTTCAGATAGACAGACAGACAGACAGACAGACATTCTTCCTCCATCCCTCTATCTGCCCACAGCAGGAGGGAAAAGGCTATACGAAGGCTACAGCAGACACAGGGACGGGAGCAGACTTGGACAACACACAGCAGGCCCAACCAAAGCACAACAAGACGGGTATCTTGGGCAGTACAACAGCATCAGCACCTTTGATTTTGATGCATTCAGAACTGTGATATAGATGTGAAGTTGGTATATTGCTAGTCATCAGCTCCAAATTCTGTCCCCCCAAGGGTGCAGTATGGTGAAAGGCTCCACCTCCACTCAAGTTTTGAGTCAGAGGCTACGCTTCTTTCCCTGCAGCTCTTGATGACAACTCATAACTGAAGAAACCAAATCTCTCTGCCTAGAATTGGCAAGGCCACCACCCTGCAGAACTGCACCACAATAACCCCCTGCCAGTTTAACAGCCTGCCAACACGCAAAAAGACTGGATCAAACAAACGTACATGAAATGTTTAAATTTCAGTTTTCAGTTTGATACATTTGATCACTTTTCCAAATAATTTTCTTCACCAGGAAAATCTTTCAAAAATTCTTGATGTATCTTAAACATCTGTGAAGATTTGTTTATACCAAACAACACTGAGTTTACAAAACAAATAGTGGTCTTTCTTCAGGTGAGATCCTAGAGTACTTGGTAGGAATGCAAGCCACCAGCAGAAACAACTGAAAAAGATCTCTTAAGTTCTCCTACATTATACTTTGTTTCAAATACGACTATTAGTTCTTAACCTTCTGAAAGTAAAATTCACTCAATTTAATAAAAAAACAACTAAACAAAGACACAAACCAACCCACCACACACCCCAACAAATTAAAAAAAAAAGCCCATTAACACCTTCTGGCAGCAACTCAGGTCCTATAACTCCGAAGTGAAAGAATATTTGTCCCTATTCTCTATCGTGAAGGTTCTGAATTTCTGAATATATCATAGGAAGCTGACAGACAGGATGGCCTCTCTGATTTTCAAATATTTAACAGGTATGCCAAAGAAAGAAGCTTTTCAGTCAATTAGGCTTTGGTTTTTTTTTAGTAAGCCTTCCTCTGCTGGAAGTCAGGAGGACAGAGTCACCAAGCTAAATCTGTTTATACATGACAATGCCATAAAAATGTTTAATATTCTTCTTTCCTACGTAAAAGGCACACTCTAGGCACCAAAAAAGCCTGTGACAGGAGAAGAACATGGGGGAAAATTCTGTTGAGAACACTTATACTTGCAATTTGTCCTTTCTTGTTCTTCTGCAATTCCAACGTAAAGAAGTTTGAAATCTGACTCTTGATTTTCACAGCATGTGTCTTCAAATACAGACAACAATTCCTTAATCCCTTGAGTGAGCTCAGGTAGTGCTAGGTGGCAAGTTTACTCCCAAGTTAAGAGAATGAGATTTCACATGTCTTCAAGGGAAAATGCACGCCCCGTATGCCACACCTGCAGACATTATATAATTCACGAAGTATTTTTTGGAGGTAACAGGGAAACCATACTGATAGTTTCTCAGCAATAACACAGACAAGCAAACAACCTGGCAGAGCACAAAGGCTGTATTTTTTCCACCAATGCAGATCTTCCAAAGAGATCTTGCAACAATATCCTAAAAGAAGAAAATGAGGATGAATTTATCCTCTTATTGGTGTGGAATATCCTGTGCCAAGTACGAAATGTGAGAAGGAACTGAAGTTCATAAGAATCTGTCTCCCATGGAGCCATTATTTGATAAGAGATGGTGCAAAAGATCTAAGGTTGAGACTAGTTTCTTAGGTAGGGCATTTTAAATATCTAGTTTGAAAGACAGACTCCAAGGAAATCAAGCAGATATATTTATTCATTTCAGCCTTTATCCCAAGTTAATCCATACTCAGGGTGCATCTCGCACAGATTGACATTCACTATGCTTTTGTTCCACACTACAGCAATATGACAGCATAAGCTCACTGCAGATTCTTTAGAGGAATGACGTGGACAGGTACTAGAATACAAGAACTCAAGATGCTGAAACACATTCAAGGGTGAACAAACAGTATCAAGTGTGAGAACACGGTGGCCCTGATCTGTCTGCTCAAGCCACTGACAAAAACAGCACAGAAGGTTGTCCCACATGGAGGATACTGCCATATCACTCTGAAATTAGGTATGAATTGCGGCAATCCTGGATTTAAAGCTATTTCCTGGCAGGAAAGCAGGCAGGCAAATGCAGATAGAGAGACTGACTGCTTAACAGCGCAGAAGAGCCTGCTACTCTCACCAACAGAGGCAGGAAGACTCAAGACATGCAGAATCTTAGGACAGCTGGCAAGATACAGCAGCTGCCCAGAAGACAGGCTAGCAGTGTACTGGTATTTATTGGTCTCATTAGTTCTCTCAATTGCCAAGGATATGGAAACTTTTTCTTTCTGCATAGTAGCCTTAGCAGAGTCATGCAACTGAAAGCACTCAAGTCGTTTTCCAGTCATGATCTTGAGTCATATCAGAAGCTGGTACTGTGACTGTACCGCTTATTAAATCAAACTTTCGAACATCTGGCTTTTCATACAAACATAATGACAACTCCTAGTGTTAGGCTGCATATTCTAAGTGATGAAATGCAATATAAGTTATATGACACGCTGATACTGTTTTAAAATGAAGAACCACAAAGCTATTAATCCAAACAAGAATTATCCCAATTGCAATCAATTCAGTAAAACACATGTAATTCGTCAGCTGACAGCTTCTGGCTCACATAAAAGGAATCCTATCATTTAAACTGAAGATGAGGAGAAGCGTTCTTGGAGGAATGACAGTATGATAAAGAAAATGTAAGTTAAAAGCATTCAAACAAGCTCACTTTACCAGGTCTGCAAAGATTAAATGAACTTTTTAAGTGCAAGATGCATCTGTGAAATAAAGGTCAACTGATTTTGAAATTGAGGGAAACTACAATAATACCGACCATATACTACAACACGCAAGCACATTTCTTGGCATAAGACATTATTATCCTTATTGCAGAGATGTTTTCCATGGAATTTCAGAACTTCTATTAAGCTTCAGCAAATAATCATATGATTTTTCTTTGAATATATCGTTTCTCTGACAGAAAAAGAGCTGTCAACAAAACCTTTGAAGTATTCATTTTGCTTGGCAGAGGTTCTCCAAGCCTTTACTCTAGGTAAAGCATTTCACAAGAGACATCTACAGGCAGAGCTTCCCAGGTATGCACACATTTTGAGGGAGGAGAGAGGGGAGGGGGAGGGACTGCACAGAAAAGGTCCCATGGGATCATCCCAGCACCTTCTCTATTCACACAATGCTCCACTGCTACTTGCAGAACATCCACAGCCAGTGAACCATGTTGCTTCATTTCAAAAACTGCTGCGACGCCAAACCCTACGGCAGTACTTCAAAACTATTCATTTCAGTAACCCTGACATCAGTTTTTCCAAAGATTACTGGTGCGGTAAGTCAGAGAGCTAAGTGGTAAAGACAATATTCCTAATTAAAGAAACAGCCATTTAAACAAAAACATATGAAAAAAAAAAAAAAGGCATGATTACCTTTCCAATTCAGAATCAAAAATTAAAATATAACCAAAAGAAAACAATGGATTTTTAAGTCTGCTGAGATGATGGCTGCTAGGAAGCAAAGCTGAACAGAGATCCTGAAGGAAAGTGGCAAAACTTGTCAGCCACCAGAGTACAACACATGGTACAGCTGTTTTTCTCCACCTCAACTGATGATGGGTAAGAGTCTGTCTGTCTGTCTTCTCCCTTCTTTTCCTAAGCAAATAGTAAAGCATTATTTAATTTAATGAGCAAGTACCCAGAGATACTGATTGGATTCACTTTAAAATTCATACAAGCAGAACTAGGTTGATTTTCTGTAGTTAGGATTTAAAAGATTATTTCTGGGAGATGAAAAAATAAAATATGCTGCAGGATTAATAACAGACAGACAAAATATGAAATTCTGCATTTTGATATCTATTTGTAGAATAAAACTAATTTAATGGTTTTGCTCTGTTTTTTAAAGTAAGATGGACTTTTTCTACTTGTAAACAATTTCCTGTAAAAGTCTTTGTTGATTTAAGACTTCTACTTTTTTTTCAAGCATTAAAAAGCAAGATTCACTACTTTCTATATCCATATCCCATTCCACTTCTTGCTTATATTAACTTCTCCCTGTTTTTCCAAGGCAAAATAGAATGAAGGAAGGTTAAGGGAGACAGGAAATAAAGTTTGTTAAAATGTAATTCTTTTTCTAGGTTAAACCTTAGCTCCATCTGAAGGATTCTAACAAGACTTGAGATAGAAATACTACTTCCACACATAGCCATAAACTCCCTTTGCCCATATTTTCTAAGATTCAACAACCCAAACACAAGAGCCAGGATGCACAACAGCAATTCTAACACGCCTTTAGCAGCTTGATACCGTTCTGACAAAACCATCTACCTCTGAGATTCCCCTCACAAAAGCTGAGACTGAGCTCCATTCAAGGTATTAAGAGGTTTCAGGGTAACGTTACACTGGAAGCTGCCCGATGACGTTATTTTAGTTCCACATTTTGTCAAGTGTGTTTTCATCTAAGGTAAGACAAGGCAAACTTCCTCATGAACAAACTCCTGAAGCTACAGAATATGTACCTGAGCACATTCCTACCATATCCTTGGTTCCACAACAGCCTTTGGAAGAACGAGTGCATGCTGGGCCCAAAGAACAAATAAGTATAAAGGCTACTAGTGCAAAATGCTCATACAATAAACCTTAAGAAAAGCAATCTATGGAAACCCCTAAGCATTTTTTGCTTCTTAGGGCTCACCTCTATGGTCATACTACAATGATTTGTGCTAAACTGTAAACTTAAATGAATATAACATATACAAATCTAAAAAACTCCCTACGTGAACATTCCTATTCTAGTACAGAATTGATTTTTTTTCCCTCCCTATTTAGTCTAATTCACTTTGGAAATGTTTAAGCTAAATTTAAAAAGCCAATCATTATATAATCAGAGCAGTTTTACTGGCACTGCTAATAAAACCTTTCTAAGTAGACAAACTCCTATAAAAAGCAACTACAACTGAGACCCCACTAGACTGTTACTGTGCCAAGAGAAGTTCATGTTCTTCTGTCAGAAAGTGAAGATTAAAATAAATCCTTTATGAAATTCAGATAAGGAAACAAACAACCAAAAGGCCACACCAGTGAGGCATTTGGTGTGTTTTCTTATTTGGAAAAAGTCAACCCAACTCTTAATGATACAGCTGCAAGAAACAATCTCTTATATGGGCTACCTGCCCAAAGTGGTAGCGCCCTGCACCTCTCCCCCAGTTAGACCATCTTGCTGCCTTCACTGGGTTGAGCCCAGCATTGTGCAACTAAGAAGGGAGTTGGACAAAAATGTACCCACCAGAAAAGCCATTAGGTTTCCTTTGGATCAGTGGGACCATGCAGGCAGGGTGTACGGGAGATGGAGAAGTGAAGAAGCAGGAAGGAGGGAAAAAGGACCACTTCTTTCAGCAGCAGTCAGCAGTTTGATAAGATTAAAGCGTATTGTGAAACTGCTCCACAAATGCAATGTACACACACAAATGAACACGTTACAGCTGCCACACAGACATACCTAACAGCTATGCCAAATTTAGAACAGGGAAAAAGCATGTATCTACATTCTCAAATGCTTTCTTCCTAAAAAGAAGTATAAAAGCCACAAATAATTCTGCAATTCCTAATGCTAATGAAGAAAGAGACAGCAGCATGGCTTAATAGCATATTTAAAACTACTTATGTTTAAGCATTACCATGAATAAAACTGCCATCAACACAATCCTCTCCAAAAGAAAGAAAAAATTAGAACTTGACAGGTTCCTAACATCCACTTAAAACCCTATCAGACCATGAAACGTGTTGAGTATTTTCACATCCAAAATTATACTTATTCGCACTATTAAAATATGGATATAGTCCAATATAAAAGGAACACAGCTAGCTTTCACAATATCAAAAGTTCAATTTTTAACATACTGCAGAAACCTGAAAAGTAAAATACCCTACTTAATAGTTCTAAATAAAGAACATTAAATAAAATTCTCTTCTCCCTACTCAGTAAAATAAGACATAGCTAAAAGAAAGATTCTGAAATTAACATGTGTTTGTAAGAATGAATTAAAATATGTTGACTTGCAAAAAGAAAGTAAACAAACATAAATCATTGTGAAAAGGTTCACAGATCATAAAATTAACACAGTCTAAAATGTAACATATGATATAAACACTCTTAAGACTTGTTGCACAGTTATTTCTAAATGCTCCATGTTGCTGAACACATGCCAGTACAGGGCCTGATCCCACAAAGATTTACACTCATACTGAGCTGTGAATAGTCCTATTACAATCAACAGGATTACTCACAGAAAATCTACTTATCGTGCATAAAATTACCCATGCGTGAAAATCTTTGCCACCTTGCTTATCCTAAAATCAGTATTAGATCATCACCAGCATAACCATAATCTAATATCAAATGTGCACATTGGAAAGCTTTCAATATTGTATTAACAAAGCCACAGTTACATGTCAAGATCCACAGAGATGTCACCACTGTAGCAAACATATTTTAAATATTCCAAAAAACATAGGCAATGTTACTTTTTACCTGGGAAAAAAGCCCACTGATTTTGGGGCAATAAATTATAAACTACTAGAAAATAGTTAATTTTCAGAATTTAAATGGGAATTTCTACCGCTGCATAATTAACTTCAAAACAACAATGCAGAATTTCTGCCCTTACACCATCAAATTCAGGCACTGAAAAGTGCTCACTCTGGAGACTTCTGATGAAATTTATATGCAGTAAGGAAAGCACTACACATAACTAAGGCTACCCACCATCTTCTAAGTACTTTTAGTAGTTTATAACTTCAGTGTAACTGGTTCAAATTTTGTGAAATTTCATGTATCACATGCATACCTCAAGCTGAATGTTTGTAAAAATATTTCAGATCACGTATCAAATGTTTTTTCATTTGATTTTGGTAACAGTGCAGTTACATGACAAAGCTGAGCCAACCTAACAGCGAACTGCCAGTGAAAGGGGCAATCCTGCTCCCTCCTCCTAACTGTGAGAGTCCACCCTATCTTTTCTTCCTGCTTTGATACTCATATAAAGACATGCTGGTTTATACACTCCATCAGCCTGGCTATTTTTTTTTTCCCCAGTTACTGATTTCCTGCCAGGTTAACTCACTGACTGAATTTACCATAAAGACAGTGTGTAGAAGCAGCTAAAAACAGGGTGCAGGAGTGGGCCCGTCCCTGTTCAGCACACACAGCCTCTGTCTCAGTCCAGCTCATATAATTTCACCTTGAAAACAAACGGGAAAGAAAAATATGTTGCTTTTTAAAAACTGTAATTTTTTTTTCTTTTTGACAAGGCCTTAAATTCCTTGGGTCTCACCACTCCTCTACTATCTCAAGTATCTGTGAAGCATCTCTTCTCATCACTAGCACTACGCTAGCGTTGTTTTACAGAAGATGACAACCTGCTGTTGCCATCAGTTACCCCGCTGGCCCAAACGATAAAGGTCTGTATATATGTATGTATAACAGAATTTCTGGTGTTTCTTTCCAGATTGCTTGTTAAAAATCCTTAAAATATTATACAGTGAAACTGCTGGGAGAATACCAGAAGTTGCATGCAAACATACAGAAGTTTCAGGGACTATCATGACTACGGTACCTTGGTTCATCTTAATTCACCTCTCTGACTATTGGCACTGTGACTTTTTTTTTAAAAAATAAAAAGATCATATATATATGTGCGTGTCTGTGTATATCTAACTTTTTCTAGAAAGCATCATTTCCTTCAGCACACTGGATGGAACTTCTCTACAGAAATAGGTGAAACTAGTAACATGGTTTATAATACCCTTGCTCCATTTGTTGAAAGGGCTCCAACGTGTCTAAATGAGACACACAAAGTAGGAAAAGAAAATCATGACCATTTAAGCAGCTGCAAAATAGGATCTTATCCTTGATCCTGCCAAAGATCCTACACAACTCTACACAAGCCATTTCTACCAAACTTCTTATAAAAATAGGTGATCAGTAATTATACTTTCCTCATTTTCTGGGTGCTTACTCTGAGACATTTGGGTCAGATTTACCCTAAATGCTGAGTACTTAAGGCTGCAATTAAATGAATTACAGCAATACTTAGAAAACACAAAGATGAATGCAATGCTGTATTTTTTTCATTTTTTTTTAAAAAAAGCTCTTAAAGAACTCAATGGACATCCACACCAAACACAAATTTTCATATTACTCCTAGGTATGAATTCTCCAGCTATAAGAAATATCCATTTCCTTTCCCTGAGGCACAGTGAAATACTTGTAATAATAAGCAACATTCAATATAGGTCACAAGGATGAACTAATCAGTTTATAGCGCTCTTGTTTGCGCGGCCAGCGCAGCCTCTGAGGGGAGAAGGTGGCACACATAACATGGAAAAGTTAAGCCCACATCAGTTTCTTTGGTAACTACTGTGAGAAGGTGGGTGAGAGGGGTCTGGCCTCTCTTGGGACCGAATCACTGATCAGAAAGCGCAACAATTGCTAGTTTCCAACTAACGCAGAGTAGCCACTTTGGTGGAGAATCACTAGACGAATGGAGGCACACAGACGTACAACTGTCATCAAGAAAAGGTGAGCACAACAGTAAGACTGAAGAGAGAAACACTGGTTACCACCATGATGTTGTAACAGAGCTGTAAGAGACTTGGCTTCTTTTCTCAGCTCTGCCACTGCTGTTGGGCAAATCTGTTATCTTGGCAACTCATCCCCCGCCCCGTATTTCCACTTCCTTGTCTCCAAAACAGGGCCAATGACCCACCCAGGATTTAGGTGCGAAGAGAGCACTAGGAACCATCTACGAGGGCCTCACAAGCCTACTGATAACCATTACAGAAATTTCACAAAGAAATACATTCATTCTGCCTTCAGAGCAGGATTAAGCAGAGCACAGTAAGAGAATGCACATTACGCAATGAGAAGAAAGAAAATTACAGAGCAGCTGCTTATTCAATAAGCAGGAGGTATCCTGTTCATTCAAAAAGGTAGGGCCTTCTGGGGGGGGAATTATTGTGTTCATGTACCATGAAAAGACTACAATATGATATTGTATGGTGAAATTAAGGTGGCACAGGTAAAGACCAAGGCTGCAATTTTAATATTTGTGTGCTTGACTTGTACCTAAAACTGTTCTTTTAAAAGCATGCTTTTCTTGCCTGTAATATCTTTACTTCAGCTTCATTGTTTTCTAAAATTCCATCTACACACATTAAAGAAAAATAGTAATTACAGAAAAATTCAGGCCAATTACTTCATACATCCATGGAGACTAAATAACATTGGACAACATGGATATGACGGATGGACCACTCAGTGGATCAGGAATTGACTGGATCGTCGCACTCAAAGAGTTATGGTCAACAGATCGATGTTCGAGGATCGACCAGTGACAACTGGTGTTCCTCAAGGGTCAGTATTGGGGCTAGTGCTGTTTAACATCTTTGTCAGCGACATGGGCAGTGGGATTGTGTGCACCCCCAGCAAGTTTGCTGATGACACCAAGCTGTGTGGTGCGGTCGACACGCTGGAGGGAAGGGCGGCCATCCAGAGGGACCTGGACAGGCCTGAGAGGTGGGCGCAGGCCAACCTCATGAAGTTCAACAAGGCCAAGTGCAAGGTCCCACACCTGGGTCGGGGCAATCCCAAGCCCAAATACAGGCTGGGCGATGAGTGGATTGAGAGCAGCCCTGCAAAGGACTCAAGGGTGCTGGTGGATGAAAACCTGAGTATGAGCCAGCAGTGTGTGCTCACAGCCCAGAAACCCAATCGCATCCCGGGCTGCATCAAAAGACGGGTGGCCAGCAGGTCGAGGGAGGGGATTCTCCCCCTCTGCTGTGGTGAGACCCCATCGGCAGTGCTGCATCCAGCTCTGGGAGCCCCAGCACAAGACAGACGTGGACCTGCTCAAGCGGGTCCAGAGGAGGCCGATGCTCAGGGGGCTGGAGCACCTCCCCTGTGAGGACAGGCTGAGGGAGTTGGGATTGTTCAGCTTGGAGAAGAGCAGGCTCTGGGGAGACCTTATACAGGCCTTCCAGTACCTGAAGGGGGCCTACAGGAAAGGTGGGGAGGGACTCTTGATCAGGGAGTGTATTGACAGGATGAGGGGTAATGGTTTCAAACTGAAAGAGAGGAGATGTAGATTAGATATTAGGAAGAAATTCTTCACTGTGAGGGAGGTGAGGCACTGGCACAGGTTGCCCAGAGAAGCTGTGGCTGCCCCCTCCCTGGCAGTGCTCAAGGCCAGGTTGGATGGGGCTTGGAGCAACCTGGTCTAGTGGAAGGTGTCCCTGCCCACGGCAGGGGGTTTGGAACTAGATGGTCTTTAAGGACCCTTCCAACCCAAACCATTCTATGATTCTATGGTAAGCTAATGGAAGTATAATCAAGAAGGTTTTGATCAAAAAACCTTGAAGTTACCAGCAAAAGAGGTCTCAGATATTCTGGAAGACATCCCTCATTTAAATACATGACAGCATAAAGAAAACTTTCAGGAAAATACCAACACTAATCTAAACCATAGGTAAGGAAGACATGAACAACAATACAAAACAGATATTACAAAACACAGGCAATATTTCTAGATCTTACTACAGTATTTAAAAGCAGTATTTCAACACGAGCTCTCAGGTTGTGAGGGCAATGCAAGCATTTTAGAATACAGGAACCATTCTCCTAAGCTGCAATTTCAATTTTAGGACATTGCCATGCACTAAATACACATTTTTTCCCCTAACTTCATTATGGTAGACTTATTCAGGGTAAGATTACTTTCTGTATAACATATAGAAAGAAATTCTGCAAAATATTGTTGGCTTTCTGTAGACTACCTTTTTACATGGTGATACTGGCAAGGAACATTTCCTCAGCAAACCTGCTGAGGAGACAGTGTCACGGCCCAGTGTAACTTCATTTTTAATGCATATTTATTTCATTTCAGCTGTGTTTCAAGCACACCTTCATCTACACATGCAACAGTAACCTCAGAAAATGCAATTAGACCAAAACAGGATAGAATGAATACCTCTTTAGTAAAAGATTCACTGCAGACAGACAAAGCAAATCCTATGCTTTCTATATTGTTTTTCAAACACCATAGTGTTACCGTCAGTGGCCATCTTTCAGAGCCACCAGTGGCCGGGGCCAGAAGACCTGAAAGAATCCTTCCTAAAGCTTAAAGGCATAGATCTCTGTTGACTGCTCCACTCCTCAAATGCCATAGGTCTATCCTAGGCACAAAAAAAATAAAGGTCTTTCAGGGACCTATTCCATAAGGCTAACACACCTAGCAACTAAAAATTACAAAACTAAACATGAAACACAGAAAATAAACTACTTCAAGCACATAAATATCTGCTTCATTTTTGCTAAGATAAACAGAAGGGAACTTACACATAACGCAGTTGATGGAAAAAAAACAGACCCATATAATAATCCCCTGAGGAAAGCAAAAGAATCACAGGTGACAGTTGCTAATCATAATGCAAAGGACATTTCCTTAAGGTGTTTGGACCCTTCAGAGATGGCAGCTGTATCAGAATATAAAAACAGTGAAGTGACAACGATTTAAGTATCGTTAGAAGCAGCATCTCGGACAGTACGTTCTGGCGGTAGCCCTTTCTTTCCTTTAATGCATGATGAAAAACAAGGAGCAGAGGACCTTGCGATGCTCTATTAGGGAGACCACTGACCGACAGTGAACAAAAAAACCCCACATCATTGTTCTTCAAAGTATTCAGGCAGTTATGAACTGAGCACCAAGGAGCAATTTTCATCAGTGGAATCAGGGATGTGGCCTAACCAGCACTGTTAGAACAGCATCAGAACAGTATCAAGCACCTTCATCAAGAAGAAGCAGGAGAGCCAGCACATAAATGGACATGTTAATATTTAAAGACAGTATGAAATCAGGCAGATTTCATATATAAACTAAATTCATGGAAGTGACCAACTAGGTCACTTTCTCAAAAGCCCCTCTTGGAACAGAAGCACATTACAGACCAGGTAAATTTGCCAACACCACAAAGGAGTTTTTTAAGAGTACACCTCTGTACAGTTAGGATTTTGTTTTCCACGTTGTTGCAACACCTCCCTACTGATAACCAACATTTACGGTCAGATTAAATCAACTAAGAACAATTCCTATCCCACTTACATAAAATTCCAGAATTGTAAGTCAGCCTCTTTTAATCTGGCTGATCCTCACTCCAAAGGGAAAAAAAAAAAAAAGTCAAATCAAGTAACTATAACATCCAGCATGCTTCTCCAGCGTATCCTCTTAAAAAGATTATCCACAACCTCAATAAGAACTTCCAGGTAACTCTTCACCTTGATACTCTGAGAACAGTATAAACGAGGAATCCCAATGACTTCTATCACATACCCCAAGGTGATTACTCCTCATTACAGTTTTACATTTCTCAAACAATTTTAAAGCACTTAAGCCCATTTTCAGATCAAGGCAAGCCAAAACATGAGACGTCTAGAAGCCATTTTATAAGAGTAGTAATAACATAGATAGCCTAGCCCATTAACTAACATTGAAAATAACCCAAAACAAAAAAACCCTGACTTCTCAGGATTGTGTCCTCTTGCATGAAAAGATTGTGGAAATTGGATTCTACCTCAATGACTTTGGTACCCTGCAGCTAATTCTCACTAATTAAGTGCTAGAATACACTAAAACAGAAATTCAGATTGATCAAAAGATATTATTCATGTTTATAAAACTCCTGTAATTATTAGGAACAAAAATCTTGAAGGTTCTTGATGCCTTTAACTCACAGGCCAACAATTAAGAGCTACCATCCCAAACAGAAATTTCTAAGAACCCAGAGTCAAATAACTTAATGATGAAGCCAAGTCTTAGTGAAATACATTCAATACAACTCATGTTACTAAGTGAGTAGGAAACCAGCCTGTAAAGTAAGAAAAAATTCTTAGAAGGTTCTAGTAAAAGAAAAGCATGTCCCGTGCTTTATGGACTGCTTTCCAGATACTGTTTTCTCATTCAACCATGTTAAGAGCCTCAAGTCCTCACCCTCAACGCACTGATGCATCTGCACTCACCCAGGTTCCCTCAATGCACAGAGGTGTCCCACAGGTAACAGGGCAACAATTTCAGGTGCCCAAGATGCAAGCACAGGAGCTGAGACTGCTTTGCTGAACTTGTGTCCAACCAAAGATGGGAAATGAAAAGTTGCCCAATGTTGCAGCAAATTTTAGGCACGTAACACATAACTAGATCAGATCCCATGCTTTCTGGATATGCAGCCTTACTCTCACCGCCACCACAACTGTGGAAAGCCCCACGCCTGTCCTGTGACCTATAAGGAACGTGAGCTGGGGACAACACAAAGACTCACTAGACAAACTGCAAGGTCACGCACAGAATTGACAGATGAGGTTTTCTGTCAGTTTGTCCTTCTGCATCGTCGTTCCTAGAAAGGCAACAGCAAACTCACACTTAAAGTTGCTTTATATTTGATCCAATACAGCGTATATAACACTGAGTATAGACTCCTAACAGGCACCAGAAAAGCCTGAACATGTCTGGTTCGCATGATCTACTTTTAACTGCCAGATTAAGACAACAAGCCCACTGGTTTTGTCTACAAATTCTACATATTTAAGCAATATACTGTGACAACTGGATAATCATCCTCTGGATGCTCCTTTTTTATAAACTCTATTTTATTCCTCCTCCCAATCCCTTAATTTCACGTCAGGTATAAATAAATGGTGAACATTAAAAAATACATTTTAAATACATAAAAATTCTTTTCTATTAGTCATTTAAAAAGGCAACTTCATAATCTCTACCAGGAAAAAGTAACATTAAAGCCAAGTAGCTTTCCCTTACTTCCTTACACCCCGTAACAACACAAGCTTTCCCAATCCCCAGAAGCCAATCGCATAACTTTCACATCATTTTGCTGACTTGGACAAAAATTCATCACAGAGTATAACTGTCAGGTTCAGCAGTGACAGAGGAAGCTCCTGAGAACAGCAGCCTAATAAAGCGTTCCTCCTTGAGGGATGACGGCAGTCTCTCCCATATGAATGATTCATTTTTGTTTGACACTGTTAAAGTAATATTCATTCAGGGCACCTTCACACTAGATTTTACCCCAATAATGGTTATAAGGTCAAAACTAAGTTGAAAACCAATATTCCATGGACACGTCTAGAAAATCTGCAAGTGATTGTGGTCTAAAATAATTGTATTGTATCTTGGTACCCTGAGGATTGACCACCCCCCTCTGCACTTGATCTACTATGGTCACTAAAAAAATTTTCTTCAAGGCAAGAAGAGTAAGATTACCCTAGTAAAAAGAGAGTTGGTCGAGTTTACCCATCTTCCATGGAGAACTTTTTTGTTAAAAGAAATGCCAAGGACAGAAAATGAGAAGATTTCTTAAATTTCTTTATATAGTTACTGTTATATCTAGAAATGCTCAGTGTTATAAATGACCCAACTTAAAAGCCTGACAATTGTCACCCATCTCACATATATTTCATCTGACAGAAACTCACATATAACAGTGACCTATGTTAGGAACCACTGTGTATGTGGTCAAAAAACAGAGTAGAATCATACTTCAGGAGGTCAGCAACACAGATGATAATTTGCTTCAGAGTACTCTTACTTGAGAAACTCTGAAGTCATCCACTGCATCTGGAAATACTGACTTATTATGCTCACAGACTAAAAAATCATCCATGGATCCCGCGAAATGTACTCACTTCTTGGCTTTAATACTCATTTTGCTCCCTCTCCCCTCCCTTTGCAAAACTGAAGAATGTTTGCAATGCAATACTACAGATTCACTTGTTGAGAGCAAGACTAAATAGTTTTCACTACCAAAGGAAGCCTTAAGAAAGCCGGTGAATTTAGGAGTTGCTTACTTGCTTTGCCCCTTCCCAGTAAACTACAGATCACAGCTACATCCCCGGCAGCGAACCCACAAGATATGCTCCTTATTGTTTGGCAAAGTAAACTTCACTTTATGCTGGACATTTCTCATACTTGCTGACTAGAGCTTTAGGCCAGACATCACCATAAATACACACTACAAGTGTTTTACGTATACATACGCATGCACACTTTTTAGGACCATACCACCATTTCTTATTTCAAATCTAATCCAAACAACAGAGAAAAAAAAATCTGACAGATTTTCAGGGTAATCGTGTAGCGGTTAAAATTCAGAGAGTGTAAAAAGACATTTGTTTCCCCTTTCTTAAGTACTGCTAGTGAACACATGGCTATGTCAAATCTGCCCAGCATCAGTACTTCTCACTTCACCTCTTGCACTAAGGTAACATGACCTGGTCATGAAGATGCTGGCATTGCAAACCTTTCTAATGATGTCTTTTATAACCTTTTTGGAGTACGTAAGTGGTAAAACTTAATACAGACTTTATGGGAAACGATTATGAAAATATTAAGATACTTGTCAAAATTTTTATGAATGGGCATCTTTTTACCTTATAGATGTAGCTGCCATTTGAAACTATTTTAGAGCAGAAGGTTTATCAGCTTCATATCTGAGCTCATTTACACAGATACCAGAACAGTTTTATGCATATATCATGCGTTAGATCAATAAATTATTTTTTACAGACATTTCAGAGGCACCTTGATTTTTGGTTTGGTTTTGGGTTTTTTTCTGCCAGTGCAAGAGATCTATACAGTTTATATTTGATAGGCTGTTCATAAATTATAGCCTACTGCTGTTTGCAGGTTGGAACTTCTTCCCACACAGATTTCATTTTATCATCAGACTGTTTAATTCTGTGCTTATAAAAATGTCATCCTAGTCAGAAGGGAAGAATCAGACAGTACTGTCTTAAAGTTTTCTTCACAAGCTGTGACAAGATGCAGATGTTGTAACACTGATATGCCAGTAGAGTGTATCAACTGCAGGATCAGGCCAATATACATACCCCGTTAAAGTGCTATGTCCTGCTGTTTTCCAAAGTGCAATTAAATCATGAAGTAATAGAAATTAGTAATACATTAACTATACTGCAGTATTCACACTGTTACATCTTGATATCCTAGCCCTGAATACATTAACACACTAATAATAAGAGTACACTAAAATTTATTTCTGAGCAAAAGCGTTATCAGTCTCAGATTATCTCCCAAAATAAAATTCTGACAGTATGGAAGAAGTTATCAGGAGATTCTAACCCTTCTGCATGTTGTGCTTTCCATAGTCTTTCTAAAAGACACCGAATTTCCCCTTAGGACACACTTATAATCGAGTTCTGTGAGAACATATTACAGATTTTTCCAGATATTTTATCCAGCATGCTGAACGTTATACGAAAGATATCTCTATATGGAGTCAGGGGAAGACAGTTTAATCACATATGAGACTGGAATACTCACATATGTCATTGTATTTTAATTTGTATGATAATTTGTAAGTTAAATAGGTTAAATCTATGTTACTTGTGTAGTTTACGGCATTATTGCTGATGTATAAAATATTCTGTTCTATGTAGATGATGAAAAAATGTATATTTAAAATGCATGTAGAGTACTAATGAGCTAAACAGATGGAGTTGTGTTTTTAACTTCACTGGAAAGTACTGAAATAAAGTAAATAACAGCATTTGCGTAAATGAAAATAAATCTCATGAAAACCTGAATGGATTTTCTTTTGTCAGTCAGAAGTTTGTGCTAGGTCTATAGCTATACATTACAGCCAACGGCTGTGTTTTGCTGACATGGCCTGTCAATAGCTATGTCTCAGCTGTCAAAAAACAGTTAAGTTAAACGTACAAACTCAACACTACTTCAAGGGTTTCTGCATAGATTCCAACACACAGAAGCGAAAAAAAAGAAAAGAAAAAAAAATAATTTGATGTATCTCAGTACTCCAAGAAATACTATTTTCCCAAAAGTATTTCTATCAAAAAAGCAAACAAATTAAAGTGCAGGTTAATCACAGTACCGATCCTTCACATAAGCCCTGCAACCTGATAGAAGCAGACACCCGTGTCTACTTACATCCATGGAGACTTTGCGGGACTTTGTTTGTCTTTAAACATTCAGTTATGCAGATCAGACTGCAAGCTGAAGGCTTGAATATATTTCATCATAAATGATGCTGGTTTGAAAGGCAGCTAACACTGAAATGTCAGGCAAAGGCACAAAAACTACTTATTTGAAATAAAACATGCCTATTTCTCTGTTAGATCCACTTGTGTCTTCAAAGTAAAAAATATTTCCAATGGCATTTACTTTTCATTCCTTGTCCCATTAGTTTAATATACAAGACATGATTAAGTTTGGACAAGAAAGTTGGACACATCGGTTTCATGTTTAAGGTAACAGAAGCATGTTTATTTATTGAAGACGTTATACCAACATTATTATGTCTTATTTAACTTTTACTTCACACAGAAAAATGTATTTTTAACCAAAATTAAATCTAACTTAATCCCAAATTATGCTAAACACTTTAAGTGGTTTTGACAGATTAAGGCCCACTCTCTCAAGCTGCTCCATACAGACAGGTCTCCACTTGTAACATTTACGATGGGACAACAGCCCACAGAGCAGTCCTCGCCAGATTAGACTCTACAAGGGTCCTAGTCACAAAAAACATCACAAATCTCTAGCAGCAGCAGACATAAAAGACAATCCCTCTCTGCCTTTCCCCAAAATACTAGAATACAACAAACCCTTCCTCCCCATTAGTTAATTTTAAAATGTTTTACCTAAATCCATACACTAACAACCAATACTCTGAACTTCACTATTTGCAAATTTACATTATCAAACCTGTGGTGCAAAGAGCCCATCTAGACTCCTTTAGATGCACCATCACCATATTTCACCAGAGTAATACATTCTTGGTATTCTCGTAGTTCAACTCTGACATTACTGGTGCACACCAGTTCTCAGCTGGAAGTAAAAACTTCCAACCTCGGTGGTTTTACAACACCAACTGTCTCTAGAACACACGCATGCTCCCAGAGCTTTAAATCCTCATACAAATAAACAAATATACTAAACTGAGAGGGAAAACAGTATTTTGAGAAGCTACATAATAATATTAGACAAGTATGTGTTCATTCAGGTGAATGACTTAGCCTGCTGTATAACTTTTCACATCCTGAGTAATTTTTCTTCCAATTTTTTTTAACCATTGTGGTTCTTGGAGTAGCTACTTACCTACTTACGATTTGATGTGAGATTTTCCGTAAATAAAATATTTTTGCAATACAGTAGAAACTGAACACATATGGACAAGAAGGACAACAACAGAAACATAGATTACATATACATCTGTTCTCTCAGGCCTTAGCTGAGGAGTGAAGACAGAACAAACACATGTGCACATGACAGAGCCTAAATGCAAGAGGTCAGCCTCCTCTCTTCTAGCTTTATTCAGTTACACAAGCTTGCTAACTAACTACATGCATATTTGGGGAAGAGGGGCATGCAGACATCCAGAAAGAACTACAAAGAAAATACTTCTGGAAACTGAATACACACGAACATGTAGCTGAGTATTCATCAAGAAAGACCATGACAACGGTTTTCAGGATATTGTGCAATTAAAAAATTAATTTTGTACAGATTTCCTTAATTACTGCAACAAGAGCAGGGTTTGTTTGCCTCTCCTATGAATCTGCCTGTACCCTTTACCAGGAGTCTGCAGATCCCATGAGATCCACAGGAAAGCAGGCCTCGTGAGCAGCCCAGCACAGCCAAAGCTTCTGCAGATGACAGCTGTCACTGTGCACATGCACGAATCCCAAACGCTGCAAGTGGATCACTGAAAAGCCAACACTGCCTGAAAGTATGTAAAGTTTCTACGTAGCAGAATAGATTTTAAGTCTAGATTGGACCATTGTTTCAGCTAGTCTGATTTTGAGTACAGCATAAGAATATCTGCAAAAACTGATGCAGGTTAGTACTATTATTCCACCTCTTTTCTTCACAAGGCATGCTTCACCAAACTCATGGAGAACAACTGCAAAAGTTGTGCCACTTACAAGGATGAAAACTAATAACGGCACTCCAAAAAGGCCCAGGTATCTATTCCTAGCAAGCTCGTTAAGTATTACTGAAATCTGTGAGTAAGTACAGCAAATAAACAAAGCAACTGACATCCTATTCAAAAGAAAAAACATAGTCCTCTGTCATTTGTCTTGTACCAACAGCAAAGATGCTGCTCATCAGAAATAAGACATCTCTTCCATCTAAAAGTTCTTGGTCCAGAATGTCACATGTATGCAGCCAGAGAGATAGGTCATGCTCCAGGCAGACTTTCAAAGCAAGACTAAAGCTGTGACCACTGGATTCCACGTATCTCTTTTTTTTATCATTGTGCAAAAGCCCTCATAGCTGCTCTGAACAGTTTACGAAGTGATCAGAGAGAGATGATTTATGCTTGCAACATAGATGTCTTCCCTTTTCATGAGCCCGCTTAATACAGACATTGGTGCACCCATCCCAGCTGAGGTTTGGCAGGAACTGGGAGAGGAAAGACGATGAACAGTGAAAGTGTTTAAAACCCAACTAATTTCTCCTCAACTCCTACTGGTCCGCCCTGCCCTCCCAGCCGCTTCCAGCCTGGCACTTGTTAGCAGCTCCCAACGCCGGAGAGAGGTCCCTCGCAAAAGCTTCCTCCGAGCAGCTGAGAGGAGACTCGGAGAAGGTTATGCAAAAAATAAAATCAAACGAAATAAATTTTCACAAGTCGGCACACTTCACCTATCTTACACCAGGAACAATGGAGACGCGGGCAGCGGGAGGATACGGCCGCCCGGGAGGACGGGGCCGAGGGAGGACACGCTGCCAGCCCGCCTGTCCGTCCGTCCGTCCGTCCGCTGCTCCCCCGGCTCTTTGTCCGTCTGTCAGACGGCCCCGCTGGCAGCGCCGGCCCCATCCCCACCTCCCCGGCGAGGCCTGCTTGGCCCCGCAGCGGCCCCGCGGCTCCGGGCCCGCCGCGCGGGGGGCCGGCTCCGCCGGGGAAGCCCCGCCGCCGGCCGGGGGCAGCGGAAGGGAGCTCCCGGCGCCCCCCCGCGCGGCGGGGAGCGGGAAAGGAGGGCGCCCGCCGCCTCTCTCCTCATCCCCCGCTCGCCGGCCTCTCCGCCGGCGGGGCCAAGCGCGGCCCATGCGGGCGGGACGCACCGAGCCGGGCCGCGCCGAGCCGCGGCCCCCCCTTCCCTTGCCTCTCCTCCTCCCTCCCTCCCTCCACTCCGCGCACCTCGCGCCGCGGCGGCGAGCGGGCGGGCCCAGCCGGACCCGTCCAGCTCCCGCTCCTGCCCGCCGGCACTTACCGGCCGCAGAGCTGCGAGGAGAAGGCGGGCCGGGCCGGGGCGCGGCGGCGGCTCAGAGTGCCCGTGCCGCGGCCCCGGGCATGGCGGGGCGGCGGCGGGGCGCGGGGGAGGGGAAGCGGCGGCGGCGGCGGGGGAGGGGAGGCCGAGGGGAAGTTGGCGGCGGCGGCGGCTTCTTCCTGCTCCGGCGGGGCGAGCGGCGCCTTCCCTCAGCCTCCTCCTGGCGGTGACAGCGACAGCCCGGCCAGAGCGCCGCCGCGCCGCGGTGCAGCATGGGAAACGCCCGGAGGACCGGCGGGCGCCCGGGTGCGGCGGGCCGGCGGCGCGGCGAAGCGAAGAAGAGGAGGAGGAGGAGGAGAGGGGAGCCGGGCTGCGCCGGGCCGGGCCTCCCGCCGGGGCCGGGGCCGGGGCCGGGGCCGGAGCCGGGGCCGGGGCTGGGGCGGGCGGTGCCGGCGGCCCGGGTTATGCGCGGGTCAGGAGGCCGGCGCGGCCGTGGGAAGCCCCGCCGGGCGCTGCCTGTGCCGCCGGCCCTGCGGGAAGGTGGGGCGGGGAGGGCCCGCGGGGCGGCCAGGCCTCGGGCGAGGGGATGGCGCTGTCGGAGGGGCTGGGGGTGCTCTCCCCGGTGCCATTCCAGCGGCTTCATTTCCAGTCGGGGCTCTCTGAGGAGGGGGGCCGGCAGGGCCGCAGCCGGTGCCAGGGAGGAGGCTGAAGTAAACCCCGGCGTCCCGCACTGAGCCCGGTTCCCCTCTCCCGACGCAGCCCGTTTGTCTCGGGTGAGGCCGGGGCCGCCTGAAGCAGATGGGTGCGGGCCCCGTGCAGGAGGCCGCGGCAGGCCCCAGGCCACCGGTGTGCTGGCAGAGGCGGTGGCCCTGGGACTCCCGGCGCCTCCAAGTCCTTCAGAAAGTCCCGAGATGAGTTTTCTGCGCCGTGGTTTCCATCATCGTGATGTCCTCCAGGACCCCATACAGTAAACAATTTGGAGAATTGCTAGAGGCCAAATCTTCTTAAAGCCACACGTGTTCCTTGGAATAGCGCTCCACCCAAACTGCTGGTGCCTTTACAACTTTGGCTCTGTCTTGGTCTGTCTTGCATCTCTCAATGTCATCTCTTTTAGGGGTTACCATCTTTTCCACATTTCTCTAAATAAAGTCTTCAGCCCAGCAACACACTTAAACACGTGCTTAACTAAGTTGTTTGATGTCACTTGCTTATAATTAAGCATGTGCTTAAGTGCTCTGCTGGATTAAAGCCAAAATCTGCATAAACTCTATTGGGTAAAATTTACCAGCTTTGTTGGGCTTAGCTTTGTGAGTCATTCGATCACCAGCAGCCCAGAGCGTTTTGCTACAAGCTTAGCTATTCCCAGGTTGTCCTACAGGATCACCCTGTCTCTGCAACAAGGCTTATGCCCTTTGTTCAGGTCCTGTTAGAAGAAAGATGCATCTGCTTGGTGAGTCAGCTTTATGTAGGGTTTCTCGTTCCTTTAACAAGATGCATTAATAAGATTCTGCAGCCTTATGCAGGTCATAGAGTGTGCCATCCAGTTACAGTATAATAAATTGTGTTAGGAAGAAGCTATTCGTGACATTAGGACCCAGTTTGAAGGTCTGCCCTGACTTTATGCAATATATATATTTCAAAATAATTGTGTGGAGTACTCAATCTGTATGAACAGAGGAAGGAGTTAATAAAATGTGGCAGCATTTCATGCAGTCATCAACAATTTTACATAAATATAAGAAGTGTCATTAACCTGCTTGCTGAATAAAATGGGAAACTTTTTAATTTCCAGAAATAGAGTTTTAGAAACCGAGGGAAGATGTACATTCATGCAGTTTTGATTTTTTTTTTCCTTCAAAGACAATTAATTTGGTGACTCTATTCATTTTTACCTGTCAAAAAAAAAATCTTTTGAATTTCATTAAGTCTGAGTCAGGAAGCTCAGCACTAAAACCTTATTTTAAAATACACTGAGGAATTAAAGCTTTCTGCAGGGTGAGCACAAGTCTTTCTCCAAGGACCCATCAATTGGAACCTGCTTTTCAAAAAATTTTGTTTGGCAATTAACAGCGTAATGTGAAGGAGAAAAACTGTCTTGTATTTAATGCAAAGAAAGAAGGCTCAGCATATTTGGGTTCTGTTCATCGCTCTCCTACTGTTCTTCTATGACCTTAATCAAGACATGCTCCAATTTTCAAATGTCAGTTTGCGTTAGGGTGGAGTTTTCTATTGTTTTAAGAGGAACTGAGCACCCACAAATTGTCAAGTTCAGTGAGAATCCGACAGTGCTTTTTGTTCATCTGGAGGTGTCCCCACACTGACGCAGGGGTAGTCAAAGGACACGTCAGACCTCGGACCTTTGCCCCTTTGCCACCTGTGTTTTCAAATGATGGTAGTTCTGCACCAAGTCACACAGCTATAGCACTGACGTTGTTCCTATTAGTGGTTTGACACACAGTTAATACTGTGGAGTTTATTAATTAATGTTAGTGTTTTGACAAAACAAAATAGAAAAAGAATATATAAAGCCGGTACCTTAAGCTTGAAGGAGCACTTGCATTTTGACCTATATTTTTTTTCTTACGCCACTCTGTAAATAGCAGACAAACTGCTTTTCCCTAGGGGAAAATTTAATAGTCTTTAATGTAGTCTTCCCTCTCCCTTCTGAATTCCAGAAGTTGCCCACCCACGAGAAACCCTCTAAAAGGCAATGTGTGTGCAGCGTGGAGCACAGTACGTTTCAGTTTCCTTTTTTTAGGAGGGCTAAACAATGGAAAGTAAAAGGCACTTTTTCCCTCCCTCCCCCTTTTTTTTTTCCTTCCTTTTTCTGTATAAATCTAGAAACCAAGAAAAATAGGAAGCACAAGTAAGCTGTATATTAAAGAGAGTGGCTTTTGGGAATCGTTGGAGAATATATGTGTGTTTTAAAAGGTCTTAAACAGGAAGTGGCTTGAGAAGTAACTGTGTAGAACAAGCAGAACCGTCTCACTTGACCTCCTGCATGACAAACTGGAGGATTTCATTGAGACATTTATGCATCAAGCCAGTGAATCCTAGCGAACCAGCAGCTGATCCGGAAAGATCCAGTTTGGGAGTTTGAGAGAGAAGTCCACCAGATAGGTAGGTTTTCAAGATGGCAACTTAGCCTAACTCTTACAGTTATGCCTTCGTATTTGCCTGAGTTCATCTGGCCTGAGCTTCTGATCGTAGTTTTAGCTATTGGGTTTAAGGATCATGTATCAGAATTTTTAATTCTATTTTCTAGGTCTTGCTTTATCCTTGTAACTTTTTTAATCCCTTCCAGTTTTTCAAAAAGTATTTTTTGTTTGTTTGAAAATATTGTTAGCATGACCCTACTGCACAGTCACTTAGCCCACAGACAGGTTAATCCTTTTTTTCCCCCAATTCCATATAGCTGCATAACCTTTTATCTGTGCCTTTGGGGTGATGCAAAAAGTCCAGTGATGTGGCTTGTCCTACTGACTCTGCCCGGGGTGAAGTTTCCTTGCTGCTTTTCTGTCATTTCTCATGTAAAACAAGGATACAACATGTCTGTCTTCTCACCTTCCCCCTGTGGATGTCACAACCCACAGTTAATAATCTCATTCCTTCAAACAGGCAATTGGCTTTTCTCGAGTGAAAAAAAACTGTTGAACTGTTTTTATGTCAGTACGTGGTTACAGGATCAGGCTGAAGGAAATGTGAACAGCAATCTGCATGTCAACAATATTTTTACTGAGTATTTTATAACCATGCTGTCTCAAAAGAAACAAATTTAAAATTATCAGTGAAGAGTTCATGTCAGTAGTTTCTATATGGAGAACACTACCTGAAAAATCTTGTGTTCTCAAAAAAAGGTATTTGCAAAAAGAAAGTTCAAACCAGAGATAAATCCAAGAGAAAGCATGGGGTGTTAGGGTGTGGAAATACACAACTGATCTTCCCAAGCAATGCTAAACCAGCCTTTTCTGTGCTTGTGGAATCATCAGACAACGGGTGGAGGATGAGAGTAGCTTGACTTTCAGAGATAACAGAAGCATTCTCCCCCACCCACTTGAGTTACTCTTTTAATGTGAAAGTTTGTTTAATCTTTAGTGTCTGTGTGTCTCACCAGGGCATAACGTGATTTTGCCTGGAAACCCTTTGACAAAAATGAGTACCAAATCGTAACTGCATAAAGCAACAGTCATCATTAGGACTAAACCGAGGATGGAGACCAAGAAATAGATATAAACTGGTTTATTGTAAATGGCTTGTCGCCACAGAAGTGGAGGTGAACACTGCTTAGTCCTCATCGCAGATTTAGGTCTCATTCCCTGTTCAGCAGCAGAGCCAAGCACAAGTCTAACTTGAAAAATGCAAATATCCCGTTGAATTAAATGGAGCTATCAGATCCTGAATCAGAAAGAAAACTAAATGCCTTCTTCAATTTCTCTCCCGTCCCCTCCTTCCTTGGACCACTAAGGTAGCTGTAGCCCTGGTTAATGCTAGTACGTGCCAGTGACACAATGCATGATGCTTCAGAAATGCCTGACATTTCGACAGTGGATGCAATCAGGAAGCGATTGCTGTTGAAAGCTAGAAAATCTCCTTCCATCCATTTCTTCAATTCAAATATTTCACCAAGGCTTTAACTAGCACAAATATTCGATGCAGAAAATTTAATGAGGCCATTGTCTGAACATCGACTCACTGGAAATTGCTCCTATTCATTTCAGCATCCCTGATTGAATTTGTGTTTTAATTGTTTTTGTTGGTTTTTTTTTTAATAGCAGGCTTTCAATTCATGATCGCCCATAAGCCTGACTCAATTGAGTCTGCTTTGCCCCATATTGCTGGCAGATCAGGAATAAATCATAATGCTATCAGTCACATAGTTGTACGGTATGCTTGTCCTGACCTGTGATGGTGTGGTATGGCTCAAAATACCTGTGCCTCTGCTGCTTGTAAACAAAAATAATTAATTATGGAAAATATTGGTCAGGAGGAGAGGGTGCATGCAAGTCACCTGGCTCTTTTCCTTATTCTGATCTCAAATATATTTAGAGGAGAACACTGTTCCGCTTCCACCTGAGTCCCAAAGAAGTCTTCATATCAGATTAGTTTCTAATGCCACAAACACGCCTGATTTGTCTCATTCATTTATTTTACAATAATAAAGCAGCTTGAAGTGCTTTAAGACTTGAGCTGAAGACATCACAAAAATCCCAGAGAAAATTAAAAGTAATGGTTTGATGAGAGATATACCTGTCTCAAAAAAAAGAAAGACAGCAAGTCAGTGTCAGTCAAGATGGTTTTGTGTAGACACAAGACATTCAGATACCTGAAATATGTTTGACTTGGTCCCACATGGCATTCCTGTAAAATTAGCATTATAAATCTCCAGATTAAAAGAAAAGAGGATGTTTAATGTCCCATGCTGAGATGCCTATTAGGCAGAAAAAGCAACAAAAATGATGATAATGTAGTACTCTGCCTAACATAAATTGTCAAATGACACAATGAGGCAAAATTTAGAGAACCAATTTCTCTGCATTAAAACACAAGTTATAAGCAAAGCAGAAAACCATCTACTCTTAACTTAGATTGGCTGTCTACCTAAGACTTTTAAGTTGAATTAACTGCAAATGGGAAAGTAAGAGAGCTTTAAACCCTAGCATGAACTTTTTAGGATTAAGTCTTTCTGAATTAAATGTAAAGGAAGTTAGGGATATTTTATCTGTAAAAGCGAGAGCATCCACACAGGGATTTGGTGGGCTTTAACTAATGCAATTTAATGTCACACCTTTACTTAATTCATCTTAATCTTTCCAAAGTGTCCCAGTGCAGCTGAGTTCTTTAGTTTGAAGTATTACAGGGGATCTAATTCAAAAGATAGCGTTAGCTGAACCATTAGCTAAAGGCTTGTCCATGTGGGGAGGTTGCTCAGTGCAGAGTAACCAGCTACTTCATATCTACTTTGTGTCAATACTCTGAGTTTACATTAAAGTGTTGTAGGCTGCACCACACTACCCAACATGCACTGAGAGTTTGTGCAAAGCAACTACTGTATTCTAAATTCAGGTTCACGCCTCTTTGTGAGTCTAACATTCACCTGATGGCAGGCGAGACTCAAAGACTCGGAGAGCAGGTGGGATACCAGACTGTGATGCAGTGGTATCAACGGGAGATTGATACTTATTAACCAGAAGTTCAAAGTTAAGACAGGAAAACTAAAAAAAATTTAAAAAATAAGCCTTTCAGACATGACATGGGTACTGCTGAAACCAATGAAGCCCAAGAAGATGTACATTCCCAGGGTGACAAGGATCAAGCTGTTATGCTAACTGGAACGTTTCCATACATTATTTGAGGCAATAGGAAAGCCAACAGAGTATAGAAATCTGAATCTGTGAAAGCCAGTAAGAAGGAAAATCTCAGATTTCAGTTGGCAGTGAAGAAAGGGAAAATGTAAAGGGCACAAATGGACCTTGAAGACCAAATGGGGAGAGATTCTTGAAGTGAAGAAGTAAAAAAGCCTTAGAAGGATGGAATTGGAAATTTGTAAGTTAATTGCTCAACACAGCAAAAAAGGAAGAGTTTAGGGTTTTGCAGTCTCATTAAAAAAATGAACATAGAGTTGCCCTCCCTTTACTGATCTCCGCTGGTAGTACTCTCAAAAATTGCATCAGAATAATAAGGAAACGTTGGAAACAGACAGGCTATTAACAATTCTCCAAATCATACAGAGCTATCAATGACTGTCAGAAGCTGAAAAAACTCGGCTGCCAGCAAAACTGCACAACCACACATCTTTACCTGCAAATTGGTCGGAATGGTCTTTCAAAACATTGGAAAGATCATGTCATGGCAAGTAAGGCTTTGTAAATTAAAACCAGATCTCACTAGCCTCTTAGAGTTATTGGTTGTATCAGTAAGGTAAGGAATAAGGAAAAACATAAGTTTACTTCGTCTTCCAAAATATATTTGGCAGTTTACAATGTCAGAATTTGTGCAGGAGACAGAACGCAGGGAGGAGGGTGAGGTGGTCACTTTTCATCCGGGCATCAGCTTAACAGCAAAGGCCTCAGCCTTCCATCCTAAATCCATTTCAAGTTGTTTGTTACAGTTCAGATTGGGAAAAGGTGAATGCTAAACTGGAATATGATAGATATAAACAGAAAACATAAGTATGAATTTATTATGTTAACTGAGCCCCAGAGGGGACCAAAGGAGACTTCAAAATTGCTAGATGAATGGTCAACGTAATGGCCACCAAGGAAGTTCATTGTATCTGCATGAAGTTACGCATTTAGGAGAAAAGCAAACTACTGAAATGCAAATGAAAAATGGCTAAGCTACAACTTCAGGTGGGGGGTTCTTGACAGGGAAAGGCAAGGAGGTAAAGCTGTTGATAAGTAATCTTCTCACGTGCCTCTCATAAAATGAGAAGTGAACTAGGTGAAATTTGACTAAGGCCAATGCGAGCTAATTACTAACTCCCTCTTGAAAGTAGTTGTGACTGATTTCTCTTTCAAAATACAAGGATGCATTGAATGGAATTGCTCAGGACTTGTACCAGACTATTCAGTGGTTCAACCAGAGGATGAAGACTGCTAAAGTTTCAAATTGCACCAAGCTGGAGATGGCTGCAAGAATGGCTGGGGTCCAGGTTCAGCCTTCTCTTGATAGTCTAGGAGTAAGCTGGAAAAGATGGAGCTCAGCTCAGTAAGGACGGAGGGAAGGACCTGCACTGAATCTACAACTCAGCTACAAGACAGCAATATTTCAGAAAATGGCCATGAACTGATGTGACATCATGCTGTTATGTATGATCTGGCTTATACCTTGTAAGACACAAAGGAATCTTTTCCATTCAGTCTACACAGCGTTTTTAAGATTTCAGCTAGAAGTATTATGTCTGGTTTGGGGCATGAAGCTCAGGAAAGACATGGCCCAGCTGGAAAGGACAGTAAGAATGGTAAGAGATCTAGAAAACATGACCAAAGAGGCCTAAATGAATGCACTTGTTGCCAAGGGGAACGCTAAAGGGGCAACACGATGAGAGTCTTCAAATATGTAAGAGGCCATTGCATAGACAGGGGGAAAAAGTTGCTTTCCCTGCCTGTGGGCAGTATATAAGATGTAAATTGCAGCAAGGAAGCTTTAGGTTAGGTATTTTTCTCTCTTTCTAACAGCTGGGATGGCCTATAGGGCCTGGAGTCACCAGAGGTCTTTAGGAACAGCTTGGACAAATATACAAGGAATGCTTTAGGAAATAACATAGATTTCCTGGCCTTTGCCCCCAAGTGCCACCCAGGCTTGTTTTCTGTTGTGCAGCAGAAAGCTCAACAACTCCATCCTCTCTGTGTGCAGATAAAATAAGATGAAGAACAAGAAAGAAATAGAATAACTTCGCATAGATCTGTGGTACAACCTCAAGCAGACTGCTGTGGTCCAGCCATCTCAAAGAGACTGGGAACTTCAGAGGATTCGAAGAAGAGCAACAAGTAGGATCAAGGGCACAGCAATTCATAAAAGATTGAAAAGATTGGGATTACTATCTTCAGAGAAAAATAAGGGAGACAAAACAAAATTTACATGAAGTAATGTCTGGTACAGACTGATCAGGAACTTCTTCCTGTCTCATGCTGTAGAATATAGAGACCTTCTCTGAACTATCAAACTAAAGGTAGGATATTTAAAAAAAAAAAAACAACCCACAAACAAAAACAAAACAAAAAACCTAAAAAAAGACCACCAAAGAAAGTACACAACAAGAGATGAAAATGGGGAACTTCTCTGCTGTGATACATCCAAAGCATTGATGCTAAAACCAAAAGGATTCAGAAAGAAAATGGCTTACCAACACAGGTACATGAGACACCTTAAAGTCTTCTTCAGGTTGCCTGGCACCAGCCCTTTGTGCCACGCTCTGCTGTCCCCCATGGCTTTTTACAGCTGCGCTCCATCCCTCTAGAGCCGTTCCTTACTGAAACAATGCAAGCCACTGAGGGAAGGATGCATGGCCGCCTGCCACCAGCCGCAGCGCTCTGGCCAGCGTGAGGCCTGAGGCAAGAGCCACCAAACCAGTCCTGGCCAGCAGCCCCCTAAGCCACAGGGGCGTCACACTGCAAACCCAGCTAGCTGCTCACAGTCGCAGAACAGGCGTGCAAAGGGGGAAAGACACCAAAAAGCCTGAGTTTCAGATACTGCTCTCTTTAAAGACAGCAAAGGGGCCAAAAAGGAGGACTGCTTGTTTTTAAGAGGACGCTATTTGTTGCAGTAGGCTGGGGCCTGGCAGGCTCTACTTGCGCATCGCTGAAAGAACTGAGGACAGGTGTGATTAAGCACTTTCTGTCTTAGCTATATAACGTGTCCTGAGCCAAAAAATGCTGCTTTGCTGCAAACCAGTAACTTGAATAGACTTTGTAAAATCGTGGCCGTGTTATCATCCTAAGAAAACTGAGCATGTGTATCCAGGAGGTGTGTCTCGCTGTTTCTGTGTGTCTAGTTTATCCAACAACGAACAAACAGGGACAAAGGATCTCCAACCCAGATGACAGCATTGACAGTGCCTATAAACAGAAGGGCAAAGGTCTTCATTGCAAAGTCTGAACCAAAGTTAACTTAAGAAGCCTATTTATTACTGAATAACTCCAACTGTTAAATTTTCAATTATTTTTACATTTCAGCTAGTGCCTATGAAGAACTGAACTTGAAGGGGGATCAGTTTAAAGACACATATCGGAGACATACCAGAAATTTTGCCAGAAATTTGTTTAAAACACAAAACAAACATCAAGAGACCAATTTGGGGGAAGGATTGTGGTGCTGCGTGTAGGCATTAAGAAAAACGTGACCTTTGTAATGCTGATACATCACAGTATTTTACAGGCAGAGAGAGGTTCCCCCCTCGGCTTCTCTCCATGGGTCCACTTTGGTAAGGAAGGGATGATGCGCGTGATGTGGTCTCTCCATAGATGACCTCATTAGTGGCAGCAGTTGGTTTTTAACATGAGAGCTAGTGATGTAGCAACACTAGACTTCAACTAACAGCACTGGTACAGTTTTCAAATTGTACACGACTTCCAACCAGCCCCTAGAAGGTTTCAGCAAAGAGTAAGGAGGACCAACCGCATCCTGCAGGTGAGACCCTGCAGAAGGACAGCATACCCTCATGTGTTGTGCCCAGGCAGATTCAGAAAGCCTGGGAGATCAGTCAGAAGACTGGACCATATAATGCCAGCTCAGAAGGCCTCCAGAATAGCCATTACCGCCTGCGTGGGAAATCCGGGAGCTTGGCTGAGCCTTAGGGACAACGTAAAATGAAAGTGGTCAGAAGAACATCAAAACAGTTTGACTGTGGGCTGGGGATATCCCAAACAATAAAGACTCTTTGGTAAGGGCTGCATTCCATCTGCAAAGCAGATGAGAGTTCAATGCTAAGAATAATTTAAAAGTCAAATAAAGGATTTAAAATGGTTTGTAATAAATAAACCCATGTTTCTTTGTAAAGTAAACCGCCCTTGTTCACTGGCTGGATGCATGCACACCAAACCAGACAAGCAGACGAAGGAAAAACAGTCTCTGGGTAGAAAGAGAGACTTGCCCAGCCTGAGAGGAGCTGCAGTAAATGGTAGAAGAAAATATCCCTCAGTGCTTCAAAAGGCAGGTGGAAAAGGACTGGTGAGGGGATGAAAGCACATAACTAGAGAGGACAAATGGTGACAGTAGCCTGCAAGGTAATGCACTGGATTTTTTTTTCTGTGTCAAAGTTGTCCCAAGAAAAAAACACACCTTCCCTTTCCCACAGCCCCTCCGGTGGGCTGACAAGTGTTGCAGAGCTGCTGGCGGTTATGCCAGACAGAGTTAACTCCGTTTTCAGAAGGCAGAGCCACAAAGGAAGTAGACCCTGATAAAATATCTAGCCAATAACCTTGCCAAAATGGCAAAAATAAATAAATAGGTGCAAGAGATTCTGGGTCACTTATTGAATACAGAAGGGCAAACCCAACAAGGTGACCCAAAATCCATACATCTCTGAGGGGAAAAAATAGCTTTATTTAATAAAATAATCAACATATTATCAAAGACTCTTTATCAATACCAGTAGATGCAAGCTGATGGTCTGACATCAATGCCGGCTGTTGGAATATGAAGGCATGATAAAAAGCTACGACTCTTCAGACGTAGATACTTCCATTTTATCAGCTTGGCCAGTTTTGATCAACTCAGCATATTTGATTAAAGATCTAATAGCCAATCTCATTCCTAATTGCATGCAAAGTAGCAGTATTTTGCAGATCAGTTCCTGCTTGAGAAATGTGTCTGTTTGTAGTACAGCCCACTTATGTACTAAAATGGCTGCTTTTTCCCCACAGTTTACAGAGAAGTTTACAAAGCTAGAGCTGTCAAAAAATAAAACATCCTGTGCTATAGCTGTGCATACTAATAGGTAGTCTTAATGCTGGTGAATTTTTCATGCAGACACCAGTAAGTCAATGTCCTTAAAAAGGAAGAAAACCAGGTCTTATTTAGTGCCAAAGTAGAGAAATAAAATAATTTGGGAGAGATGGTAAAAAACTCCACAAAGTAAGTTCAAAACATCTTTTTTCTGTTAAATAGAATGTGCTATCGAAGTAAGTTTTGTCAGCAACACAAAGGTTGTCTGCATCACAAATAAAGAAAAGAACTAGAAGAGTAGGGTGTAGCATAGGGTGAGGCAGCATTAAAATATTAAATGCAAAAGTAGCAAATGGGCTGGGTCAAAACAGAAAGAAGACATCACTATGTCTTCCCCACAGAAACACCGACCATAGGCATATAAAATGGTTAATATTGCACCTTCAAAGTTTAGTCTAGTGAAAGATGATTTTCATTAAATAGTTCGAAGCTGCAGGAACATGTCCATTGAAGCTAAAATAGAAAAAGGCAAAGGTACAATGATTTCACTTAACCTTGCAGTGTCCCGAAGACAATGACGAGCACCAGCCGCTCACAGCTACCTCAGACCGAAATCCCTACAAGTCAGCGGCGCAGGGCGGTACAGCCCTGTAGAACAGCACGGAGCAGAAAACCCACGGATGCCATTTGCTATTGGAGATCGTTAATAGTCTCAACTTACCAAGTCTTTCAATACATCAAATCATTCCTAACTAATTGGCGTTGTGGTACGACCTAGGAGGTCCTGCTGGAACTGAACGCCTGCTCGTGCTGGACACAGCTGTCCAAAGAAAGAGTTGTCTGTCCATGCTCAAGTCTGTTAAAACACGTAAAGATACAACCACCAACAGGAATAGAATGTTCTCAAGCTGTTGTTGCTGCCTTTGCACATCCTCTTACCATTCCCTCTAAGAAGTGTATTTTTATAGCTAGAGCTAAATTAGCAAATGAAGGAACGTTAACCTTAAATCCTCCATCGCAGCTAGGCGATCTGGGGAGGAGAGAGGGAGAGCGGGGAGCTGCTGTGATCCTCCCCTGTCATGTGCCAGACCCCCATCAGCAGCTACTAGTAAAAGCACCACCTTGCACTGTCAGACTGTCCCTTTGTGTTTGCATAATTTCTAGTGAGGGTCATGGCTTCAGCAGCCAGAAATAAAAAACACAACAAACTTTGCACGGTGGGAGTTTTTTCAGACCTATAGTAAATCCTGTAGCAGCAAAACAGTAGCAACACAGAGCTCACACTTAAATAAATCGGCAAGTTTTTGTGATTCGTCTTAGAGGAATCGTTCCCTTTTACTCTAAGTAGGTCTTAAGTTTAAAGAAATTTGTATCAGAGTATGAAAAAGAAATCTCAATCTCCCTCTAGAAAATGAGATACTGGTCATTAAACATTGCACTTAGTTTAATTGTCATCATGTTGTAAGAGCAGTCATGCTGGCACAAGTTGCAGTTTAATTGTTCGCAAAATACTCAAAACTACACAACACCCCCCCATGTGATCCCAGAGCCACTGACACCGCAGCCAACCCTCGGAACGCACTCACAAGCCCTGTTTGAGGAGCAGTACCCCTGGAGCCAGCTTCGAAATGCCACGGTGGCTGTTACCCACTGCGCCCAGGTCCTGCATCCCCTGTGTCCTGTTGTGTCCCCCCCCACACAGCTCACCAGCAGTCCCACCAGATGGGGAACTGGTCCCCTACGGTGCATCACTTCCCTGTGGCCCCCATGCAGATGGGCACCCTCCTGTGCAGATGGCCACAGGTCCTGCCTGTCCTCAGCCTCCCCACCCCCCCAACACCTTAAAGCCCTTAAATCACTCTTTAAAGTGCTTCCTCCCACAGGGACATTTCAGGCCACATCACAGCCCACCAGAAGCTACCAGCGACCCAGATTTATTCACTAGGGACCTTTTCCAGCCTGGGAAAGGTGGGATAAGGTACTGCCCGCTGTCACACCACTAAGCACACTAACTTGTAGCTGCGTTTTATTCTAGACCCCTTATGAGGATCCCTGGTTTTGCAACTGCCAAACATTACAAGCAGCCCAGGTACAGCAAACACCGCACCAGGGACACAGAGCCACACTGGCTGCAGCACCCCCGTTGTGGTATGAAATAAAGGATTTCTGAAAGGCAGCACGAAGAGGAGGCTGCAGCCAGGAGCCACACCTGGAGGAGCAAAGCACACGTGATTTCGCAGGAAGCAAGAGGTAGTAAGAAAAGCAGAGGAACCAAGGGAGAGCAAAGCCGGGGCCAGCTGGCAGGCACCTTTTTGGAGATGTCCCAGCTCCACCAAGCAGCTGCCCTCCAGCCCCAGCTGGGCACAGCATTCTCCCAGCCAGGGACAGTGACAGTCCGTGCTCCCCAGCAGCTCAGGAGAGCCACAGCAAGCAGCTGGAGAGCAATGGATGGGTGGGGGAAGAAGAAGCCCCCCTGGGGCCATGGGCTGTGCTGGACCACGCTCACAGGAAAGGAGGCTCCCATGGCAGCTGGCGTGTTTTCCGATCAGTTGCACACCTACCCTGGGAATTACCATACCTGCTGCTGGAGGGCACTGGTTAAACTGTTGGAGCACGCTGGGAGGAGGAGGAGGTGACAAGGTAACGAGGTTACGAGTAGCTGCCGTCTGCGGCAAGGCAGTCACAGAGCAGGGCAATCCACACAGAGAGCAAAATACAGGTGATCTCAGCCTAAAAGAGCCTTATCTACTATCTCATTAATTGCAAGCTAGTCACATGCTTCATTGCACAACCCAAAGTAGCATCCCACGGCAGCTTTTTCCCCTCCAGATTCATGGCATCAGGCACCAGGCACTAAGCTGGTATGAAATGCAAGTTTAGGGGACTGTGGTATGAAGCAGGAACTTGCCTTCAGCTTATTTCCTAAAGCGAGGAGGCTGCAGCGGCCGCAGCACTGGGCAGTTCATCTCTCCATTCCCCTTCCTCTTCCCGCACCTGCCTGTCCCCCGAGGGATGCTCCAATGCATTCCCCAGGGAAAGGCGCCCAAGGAGCAGCTGCCCCAACGTTTGGGGACAGTCCTTAGCCTGTGGAGAGGGGACTTTCCCCAAGGGGTGGAAAATTTGGAAAAAGCCAATTCTGTTTGCAGGGCAGTGGGACACATGTCTAAGCCCCTGTTAAAAGAGCATTTAAGGATGCCAACAAATCCCAGTGCATCTCATATTGGCACTAACTTGCAACCATAAATTACTCAGATGTGATCAAAAGACTGTGGAGGCTGCCATGGGCAGAGGAGACACAGCCCTGGGTGCACGTGGAAGCAACATGGCTGTGCAGCTCCACAGGCAGCACAGCCACGATTGGTACCGCTCGTGCCCATCTGCCTCTCCCCTGAGCACAGAGACACCCAGAAGCAGGGACAGCCTTTGCCACAGCCCCTCCAGCGTTTCATTAAGTGAACTGCCAGCAATGGAATCCATCTCTCTCCTTTTCCTGCTTTGTGCTGTAGGCACCCGAAGCGGAGGATGGACATGGCTAACTAGCACATCCTTGTTTTTCTGCAGCAATTTCTGATTCATCTGCCCCTAACTTGCATCTCAGCAGCCCAGCCTAGGGATACATCACCAATTATTTGCATTGAGCAGACCCACAAGTGCATTCCTGTCACTAGATGAGCTCCTTCTGAATCTCAGGATTTATGGCCGCATCCATACCACCAGTGCCATGGCTGGGATGGCACAGACTCACCCGCAGCTTAACTCCTCTAGCTGCTCTGAAAAATGGCAGAAATAGTAAGGATGAGGCAAAGAGCACGTAACAAGGAACAAGGAGATGAATTATCAAATAATTGGAGGAGGGAAAAAAAGTACAAAACCAAAGAAAATAAGGGCTTGACAATAGCTGACGTCATGGAAGAAGAGGAGGGGAGGAAGCATGTCCCACTAGTCTGGAAGAAGTCAGCACAGAAGAGGGCTGCAGGAGAGAGGAGGACCTTGACTGCACGCTCTCCGCCCTGGGGTGTTTTGTTTGTTTTTTTCTAAACAGAAGGTACAAGCCCAGGCTCCGCTCCCAAAGTTCCTGTCGGAGATGGTCCCCAGCCAAGCAGAAGATCCAAAAAGCTTCTCAGAGCAGCTGGAACAAAGTTTTACATCTAAAGCCACATATAACAGAAAAGCTCAAATCTGTCTGCTCCAAGCGTTGAGGAAGTTTGGGTGGGGTGGAAGCATGATGGCCAAGATCTGCCTCTCTTCTGACAGGTTAGCCATAAGCAAAGAAGTTATTTCTCTCATTTTAACTCTCCAGGCCCAGAAACAGGAATAGTTTCTCTCACAGACACTCTCCAGTAGGAAAAACTTGAGCTGAAAGATTTTTTTTTTTCATGCTTATAGCAAACACAATAAATCAGCTTGCAAGGCAAGGCCAATAGCAAGCGTGTATTAGATGGCTCTTCTTGGGTTCTAGATTACTTTTTTTAGATTATTTTTGGGGTTTCTTTGTTGTTGTTGTTATACATTTCTTTCACAAACTAGTCTGTCTAGCAAGCATCACTTCCCTGCGAATGCTGGCAAGCTGCAGAGGTGTCTTCTCTTCCGCTGCCTTTCCCACCACACCAATTACAAAGGAGCAATTTGCAAATGCTTATCCCATAACAGTGACTGCTGCACAGCGGGCAGGGGTCTCCAGATTTACTTCAATTCCCAAAATTCAGGATGAG
The DNA here is from genome assembly GCF_034619465.1 of Leptosomus discolor. Classification (NCBI taxonomy): domain Eukaryota; kingdom Metazoa; phylum Chordata; class Aves; order Leptosomiformes; family Leptosomidae; genus Leptosomus; species Leptosomus discolor. The sequence continues at coordinate 11,185,326 of NC_141395.1, read as the reverse complement.
TAGTCTGATTTTCAGAGACAAGTTAAGGGCTAGCTAAGAAAGCCAAAAAAGAAGAAACCCAGAAACAACTATTCACCCTGTGAAAAGCACACCTTAAACCTTTCTCCTCCTTTTCTTGGCTTTGTTTAGCCTAGTTTCAGATTTCTCCGCTGAAGCCTGCTGGGTCAAAAGGCACTTGTTTGAACAGGGCGCGCAGCGTGGGTTTGCTTCGCGTGCTCCCTCGCTGTGCCACGTGCATCCTCATCAGAGCCGTGCTGGGGGCTCACCCACCACGGGAGCGGCACGGGTGTGTGACAGTGGCACCAACAAGTGTTTGTGCTCAAATGCTGCTGTTCAAGAGAATTCATAAATACGCTTGCAAACGCCCGTGAGACAAACAAACGACGACGTAGCTGTGAATGACGTGTTTGCGAGGACAACTGGAGAGCGGCGTTGGCCAACAGCGCTGCGCGCGCAATGGGGCAGGTAAGCGAGGGCCGACGGGGGCGTGAGCGGGGAGGGACTGTTGCAAAACCATGCACGGGCTGTTGCTTTATCCTGGTGGCTTCACAAGCACACACTGACCCCCCCGGCTGCACTCTGCTTGCACAAGACCCAAGGAGCGATGTTGATTTGGTGCCAGGCAAGAAGTGCGGCCGGCGCTGCTGGGAGCCCACGAGCCAGCCCCGGGCCAGGCTGACAGGCAGTGCTGAAATTTGGCTCCGGCGGGAGCAAAAGAGCACAGGTTCGGACAAGATTTGTTTTTCCTGTTGGAACACATTTGTCTGCAGATGAGCAGCTGCTCTGCGCACACCGAGTCTAGATACCGCCGGTTAACTCTTCTTTGCCAGCCTGCAGCTCCCCACCAGGCAAAATACCTATACAGCCCCAGCACCCAGCTCTCCAGCCAGCATCTGGTTCCTCTGGCATTAGTTTCCTGTGCTTCAAGCACATAAACCCAGGTGGCAGAGGCACACTGACCTGCAAATCTTCTTTTTTCTCCTCAGATTTTTCAGGGAGAGAGAAAGAAACATCTATAAAACAGGGGTTCCTTTTCCTCGAGAACAGCAAAGATGGCGTTTCTGGACCAAATCCAAGAAGGCTAATTATTACAGACAAAAAGAGGCCAAAATCTTCAAAAGCAAACCCACAGCAATCCACTGCAGATTCTGTTACTTATTTAGGATAGACTACATCTGAAATCTAATTATCTCTGCAACTCCCTGTGCAGTCAAGGCAGACAGAAGGATCTCCAGAGAGCAATTCCTTCAACCTGCCTTAAACACCTACCTCAGGATGTGACCGACCCCCTCTCACACCCAGCACCCAGCAATGCTACACAGAAATAACTCCTGATCCCGTCTTCTGGGACGTGCAGGTCAGACTGCACATTTACACTTGGCAGAGCAGCTTATCCTTCCAAATATTAGCCTCTTCAAGCTCTTGGAAGTGAAGGAACCTCTTTGGTATATGTTGACCCAAGGGACTAGCAGCAATGGTAAGATCAGTCAGTGAGAGGAGGCAATTTCACGGTTTGTGCTTTATTTTCCTTTCTTTCCCCAGATTACAGCAGTCTAATAACTAGATTTAGAGTTCCCATACAACCACGCAACAGTTTGCTTTTCCATTCATTTGGTCCAGAAATGTCCCTTGTTTGTGGACAGCTGCCGAGACAAACAGAATATGACACATGCTTACTGTCAGTCGGGAAAGGGCACCTCTGACCTGCAGCAGGAGAGGTTCCCAAGAAGTGAATGCTGGTCACTGCTACAAGATCATCAGTGGTTTGGAAGGCAAAGGTTGACACAGAAGCTGGAGAACTCTTGGATAACCAAGCTGGAGAGGACTTGCCCCTCGGTCTCTAAGGAAGTTGGGGGAAAAATAAGAAAAGTGTCTGCTAGGGACAGGGTTCATATCAAAGCTAATCAGGAGTTTCTGCAGTTTTTAAATGTGAGACAAAAGGACAAAGCACTGTTGTCTGGAGACAGAAGAGGAAAGGGCAGAAAGACAAAAGGTGAGAGGAGAAGCACTGCTGAACTTGGCTGCTCAATCCAACCCGGAAGGCAATCAATCCATGCTGCCTGGAGAGCTCTTCAACCACTGCAAAAAAGCTCTTCCTGGATAACAGAAGAACATCCTTCAAGGGACACAGTTCCTGCCTCTCTAGAGCCAACGCATAAAATGTAATTAAGCTTCAATTTCCAGGGACAGTTGGTTATGGAGCCACCTGTAAAGAAGCAGTGCCATCCATGCTAATGTCACCCCAGGAGACTGGGCGTGTTGGCGAGGCCTTTGGAGGTCTCTGCACGACACGAAGAAGCAGATATCAGCCACATTTCTCGAGACCTTTCCCATCCTTAGTCAACAAAGTTGCATTGTAAAGCGAGGGATGAAGGTTTTGTGGCACGCTGTTCCAGCAGGAGGAGAAGCTGTGTACCGTGGATGGCCACTGTATCCGTAGAAGCCACCCTCATTTTCTAAGCAACAAGCTCAGGCAGAGTAAACACTCAAAAGGTATTGAACCAGCATGAAGGCAGGGTGAAGGGGAGCAGCCTTTGAGCCAGGACATTTGGGGAAAAAAACGCTGAAGGAAACAGGCCGTTTGCCTACACAGCCACACTACAGCACAGGTAGCACACAAAGCCAGCTGTTATGAGACATTTGCAGGCACAAGCTTAACACAACGGTGTTACCATCACCTGGTGGAAAGGTTCACATGCCAAAGCATTAACACCAATGGGAAGCAGAAAGGGAGGTGGTGAGACAAAGGGAAGGGACACCCTCTGGCAAAGACAATAGGAACTACATTCAAACGAGCAACTGTGTCTACCCAGCCAGCTCAGTCTGCCCAGGACACCAAAATGTGCCTTCTCACCCCATACAGGCTGCTCTAACCAGAGGTGCCAACCCCCTGCTCTGTCTGTCAGAGCCAGGGCAGCTGCATCCCATGTGTTGCTCCTCAGATGGAGAAAGTGACCTCAACTCAGCTCCCTTACAGAGCCATCTAACCACGGCAGGTTCATGTGAAAGCCAGGCCTGGAAGCCAAATTTATAAACAAACTCTTCCACCAGCTGAGCCTGTGATTGCCAAACCCAGCCTCACCCAAACCTCCAACTGGGCTTGCAGAGCTCTGTGGTTTCTTCCCTCATGCCTATCTGCAACCCTGCTCCTATTAACAGATCATTTCCTCTCTATATCCCTATCTGCAAAAAGTGGGATTCTGCAATGCGGAGGTTATTAGCTCCCAAAGGCAGGCTTCTACCACAGCTCACCACTCTCTGCTCGCATGAGACCAGAAGAATCCTGCCAACACCCCCAATCCGGGAACCTGCTGCCCCATGACCCTCCGGGAGCATCTCCATCAGACCCAGCTCCCTGATCCCTGCACGTCTGCCAGCGATCTCCAGGACCACAGTGCAAAAGCCATCCCACTCCAGTAATAGGGCATAGGGAGGAAGGAGAAACTTCACCTCAATCAAGCCAAAAATTCCCCAAGACCATCTGCTGAGGACCACCACCAAGGAATCCTACTCACACATGCGCTGGCAAAACGGCCCCGCTCCCTGGCTTACCATCTTTTTTATTTAACTCCAGCACAGGGAGCTCTATAGTGGATGTCAACATGGGAGAGAAAAAGGAAATGTTTTCAAATTCGAAAGTAACATGAAACCGAGCAACCACTAAATTGCCTTGTAATCGCAATCTTTATATTTGTTGGAAGGAAACAGAAAAAGGGCCAGCTAAGCACTATGTATTTAGCATTTTAAAGCTAAAAATAGCAGTAACTACATCAGCAGGGAGAAGGAGTGCGAACAGAAAGTGAATGAGCACCAGTAATTATTTCCAAATATTTTAAGCAAGTGCCCTGAAATTGGAAAAGGCAACACATGTTCAAATTCCTATCCTGGCTTAGAGGAGAAACAGAAACAGGTAAAGTATTAGGGGGAGGGGAGGAACGGTAAAGGCAACCACAAAGAGAAGTTAGGGGTTCGGAAAGATCAATTATCTACAAGGAAGAAAGATGTACTTAGGGAATATTTAACACTGAGAAGGATTTTAGATTTTGAAGGGAGGATTCCTCATCTCCTCTGATAGTTTGGCTTCCCAGATCAAATGGTGTCTCCTGGTTCACAAATGAACCCCCTCTGCCAGTGAATATTCCAGACACTTTACACAGTTCAGAGGTTAGTTCAGCACTTCAGTTCTGAGATGTTGGACAGTTTGGTCAAACTTTAGCAACAGCACAGAGTTACAGTGTAATAACACATTGAACTACTTAAGGATTTGCTTTTCACTTCGTTTAAGAGGATGCTAAAACCAAATCATACTCCATGTGCACCCCTCATCAATAACAATAGCTGTGTGTTAGCTCCATCACAAGGAGATAATTTCTCCTGAGTCACACCAGGGTGCAGTGCTAGACATCAGCTTCTGAAATTGATGCCCATGTCTGCAGATCCATATAGCTGCTTCTCAAGCTTATAGAAGTCCCAGCGTAAGAGATTTCTGAACCATGGACATCTATTTTCAACAAGTCTTGAATTTCAAGAGAAATTCCACAAGGCTGGAAGAAGGCTAATGTTTTGCTTGTTTATAAAAAAATATTAGTTAGAGAGAGTGGATTATTATAGTCCTGTCAGTCTGAAAGTAATCCCTGGGAAAAGAATAGTTGACATAGAGTTTAAAAAGACTAAATGCCAATCAACCTGCTCATGGAAAACAGATCTTGTCAAATTGATTCTCATTTTAATAGATTACAGTTTCCTTGACAGAGCAATAGTTTTAATGCAGCAATCCACCATAACACAGCTTTCCTCACTCAGGTTGGGCCAGTCCTGCTCTGAATAAGAAAGCAGAGAGCCAGCCTAGCGTTCCTTAAAATAGATTAAAATCCAGCCACAGGCTTCAGGACGTCACTGGAAACAGGAACCCTTTGGGACAGCGGGATCCCACTGGGATCTTGCGTTGGCTCTGTGTTGGTAAGCGTCTTTACTAACAGCCTGGCAGTAAAAGCACTACTGAGACCATGGGTGATGGAGAGGAAAAGATTAAGGAGCTGCTAGAAGCAGAGGAGGCCGCACTGCTGAGCAGCAGCGATGAGACTCACCCGATGGAAGCCAACGAGCCGCAGCTTGGTGCCAGGCCCAACACGGCTCCACGCAGCCCCAGCGAGGTCAGGCTGGGGGAAGGGGTGCTCGGAAAGGCACTGGGAGCACCAGGCATGGCTGGAAGCGAGCAGCGATGGCCTATGGGGCCAATGTAATCCACGGAGGAGGGCAGGGAACGTCACACAGGAGCAGGAACGCTGCTGCGGCCATTGTAGTGCCCGCTCTGGTTTGGCAAATGCAGGGTGACAGGGATGTACGGCTCTGCCGCGTGGCCCGGGAGGGATCTCGCCGCAGCACAAGGAGCCCACGGCTCTTCTCTGCTGCCCCCTGAGCACCCAGTGTCCGCAGGGCCATCAGAGGTGGGCAGGCAGGAGCCTACCAGCACTTCACTTGGAAGATAAAGCAGACAAACAAGACTGGAAAAAAAGCCTGTGCTTATAGCCCCTGGAACAACCGTCATGAGATTTGGCCTCCTCAAAGCAGCACTGGGCAAGGGTGACTTTCCCATTTCTTATTTGGGAGTGCAGCTTACAGTCACGATTGTTCCATCTGACCGAGCAGCCAGCACTGCTTCCAAGCTGTTATTAAAAAAAAAATAAATATACTCCTAGCTCAGAAACCTGTGTTTTAAATCCAACTCACAGCAGCATTTGCTCAGTGTGAAAGACACCTGAGGAACCTGCACACGAACTGCAAATCACAGTGTATTTTAACAAATCACACAGTATTTTAACAGCAACCTACAGCACGACATGAATTCATCACTAAGTCGTGCACAGATGTCTGTTCCAGTACAACCATCCCTTTGTATTTAGGTGCTCATTACTCCACAGCCAGTGCCATGGCTCTCACACCTCTGAGCAGCAGGAGGGGAGTAGGTGGCATTTGCCTCACTCCTGCTGCAAAGTTTTATTCCATCCCCTGCGAGCCCGAGCTGGAGACCCACAAGAGGGCGGTCGGGGTTGTGTTTTCCCTTTGACTACATCGTTTTCCACCTTAGCATTCTGGGGAGGCTCACCACAAAGTCACTTTTCATCTTCTGTGGCCACTTACAGCTACTTTCTGATGAGAACATAATTCGTGTCATCGTATGCCACAATACACACAGATAACAGAAAATGTTTACTGCAGATGAAGCAGGTATTTGTTAATCATAGTCCCTGGGATGTTTGTGGTACCAGGGCAGCCTGGTTTAGAGCTGCATCAGCCAGCAGGCCCCCAGATCACGTGGCTGATGTTTGTAGGATGAAGGTGTTCACAAAGTTTATGCTGGGCTTTTAAAGACTGAAGCTGCTTCTCCTATTTTTTTAATTCATAAAATTCAAAGAAATCATATTACAAATAGATACAAAATATTAGACAAAATTAAATCTCTCCATCTGAGCTCAGGAGAAATGTTACACCATTACTGGTGTTGAACTCAGCTTTAAGACCACAGACACCTCCACAAGTTTCACTCAGACCTAGATGCTATCATTATACTGTCATTAATATTCTATAGTTGTGCCTTGGACAGCTCTTGAAATTTACTTACCTCCTGTTTCCGCCTCCCTCGCTTTTTTTTACCCCTCCAAAACAAGGGCCACGCAGTGCTGCTTCTCCCTTCTCTGCACAGCACAGCCTGCAGGTACAGAACCTTTCCATGTGTTCTCATCTCCAGTTCCTCCAGCCACCCCATCTCTGCTCTCCCCCCTGCCTGTTCACCTTCTCTTGTCTCCTCTTTACCTCCTCACCCTCTTGTGCATCTCTCCCCAAAACCCTTACGCCCCTCTTGCCTCTCCCAGCATGGTGCCATCTCCCCTGACTTCCAAATACTCTGCACTTTCACCGTCTGGAGTTCTTTTCCTCTAAATCCACTCAAGATCCTTTCCAATTTGGATTTGTTTTGTGCTCTAGATACCTTTTACAAGCGGTCAAAGCAGAAAGCTTTATTTCTGGAAAGGCCAGTCTATGTCAGCCATTCAGAAGCAACCAAAAGGCAGCAAAAAAAAAAAGGTTTCTCCTCTGCATTTGACCCTACAGAGGTCACAATTGCAAAATCCTTTTGGCAACACTGTCATACCAAGAAGCATCAGAAAACGGCAGCCAAAGAGCCCCAGCCCTTTGCTTACCCAGGAACTCACCGGGCTGCCCAAGGCAGGAGGTACCCACCGCAGTCCTGCCGCGGAGGGGACATAAGTAAAACCTCCCTGCTTCAGCCGTGGGGACAGTGGAGCCTCTGCCATGTAGAGAGAGACGTTTCTGCGGCTCCCCCCGCTGCAGCGAGCCCCCTGCCCTGCCCGGTGGGCACCCACTAGGGGAAAGCAGCTCCTGCCGTTGCTCCCCTGCAGCGCCCAGGTCTCCCGGCTCAAGAGTGCGCGTCCTTTGGGAGACACCCCTGCCCCGAGGAGCCCTGGGGAAGCAGAGCAGACATTAACTTCGTGGCAGCAGCAAAGTGACTCCTTACAAAGGCGACTGCTTTTGCTGGCGACGCACGAGTACCCTGTTCCCGGGGTTTGGCCCCAAAGCCTCTTTCTACCCAGGAAGCTCCCCTTTCTCCAGCTCTCCTTCCAACCACTTCCTCTGCTTGTGTTACTTCTCCGGCAGCCCTGTACGAGGACTTTCCTTACATAGATCGTGCCTCCCCACAGAGCTCTAGGAGCAAATACAAGACAGAGGCACCAGGGATGTGCAGAGCGGTGGAAACATGAATAAGAGCCCTGCCTTGACATGGCACGGCAAGCACGGGGAATTAAAGACAACTTCCTTTCCTGTAACCCTTAAGGGACGTTAGAAAGTGTTTCTCTCTAACTAAAGCGCACAAAACCATTCTGGTAGCAGGGAGAGTCACACAGCGAAATAGGGTCTCTCCTCGGCTGCAGTGCTCACAGCCCAGCCGGCTGCTCTGGCACCTCGGCCTCGGTCTGCTGGCTCTGCCAAGTGTTTGGCCACAGCCATCGCTTTCCCCTGGCTCACCCGCGCGAGACCAGCTCCTTGGTGTGGGCTTGAGCTCCAAGACATGCTCTGTGCTTGCCAAGGTGGTCCCTGCACACAGGTGCTAGGCTAACTCTGCTTTGGCAGACATGCCAGATACTGAAATAGTACATTTTAAAAAAGAAAAATAAAGACTTCACAAATATACTTTCCATTTCAGCTGGCTCCCTCACCCTAGTTCCATTTCGGGAGCAGACAACAGTAGCAACTAAAATGTACTGACAAGTCAAGGTCCTGCTGGTAATGGGAAGGTCAGGGAGAGCATGAGCAGTGATAATCCACCCAGCGAAGCTTCCTGGGACAGAAGTGACTGCTCCATCAGCAAACCAGATAATCCATGTAGGAAAACTTTTTCACATACAAGCATTTTGTCGCGATTAGGTTAAAATGGCCTACCTACCTGCTATTATTCTCAAGGCCTTCCACCAATTTTTGATGGTTACTGGATGACTGAAGGAAGCTCATAGAGGCAAAGAATGAGTTACAGAAGTTAAATCTGCACTGTAACTGGAAAAACGCATCCTTCACAAGTGTGCATCTGTCATGTGGACTCTATTAACCACACAGAAACAGGCATTAACTAGACAATTTCCCCTTAAAAAGTTAAAAAGAGGAGGAACCTTCACTGTTTGCTAAGATACACAAGCACACAGACCATGTGCAATGCTTTTCTGGGAACAGAAGTAAAAGAAATAAGTTTATTGCAAGTTATCCTTAACTCACCTTTCACCCAGTTTTTGTCAAACAACACAAACACTTTTCAAATGCTTCTTCTCTTACCTAGATGAAGACACACATGAAATTCAGACAGTGGTTCTGTTTGGGCAAAAACAAAGCAGGGATCAAAGCTGGCTTGCAACAAGCATCTAATTTTGGCCCCAGCACTATGTTCTTCACCTAAAAGGCCGATCAGCTAGTTGTGCACAACTTGCTGCTCAAATTTTAGACCCAAGTTTGGAGGCCATTTGAGAGCTAAGGTGGACAAGAACTGATTTCAAGAAATCGAATGGCAGTTGTCAGAACTGGGAAGACAGCATTTTTACAAAAAACAACGTAACAAAAATATCAAAGAGCAATTTTATTTAGCTTATTTGGCACAAAACTTACAAGAACCATTTTGTTCCCTTCTTAAATTTAGTACAACTAGCAAGGAAAAAAGGCATACTAATACATTTAATGAGCTGTACAGCAAGTGAAATGTGGAAAGAGGCACCAGAAAGATCTACCGAAAATCAAAGTGCATGAAAAATACCTACTCTGAGCGCCTCACGGTATTGTATTAAGGCACCACTCCTTTAGAAGGTTTACTGAATACATCAAGTGTGCAACTTCTCGGTTTGGAATGTAAGAGTCCTTCAGCCTGTATCAGAACTGGGTCCTGCAGCCTCTGAACAGAACAATGCTCCTCCTTGTAAATTTTAAGCAGAAAGACCTCTCTCTGCTCAACATCATCTCTCAGCCAGGAGTGCCACTGTCATACGCTTTGAAGAAGCCAACACAGGTTATCAGAGTAACCAGCATTTTACTTCAGAGTTTTAAGCTGTAGTATACATCAGGCCTACAAATGCTTTACAATGGTTTTATGGAAAAGAAATGCTGCAGAGACAAAAGTAACATGGGACATAACAGTAAGTATGTTTAGATAATTCACCAAAAGAACATTTAAGGACTTCCTGGAGTATCTTCAAAAAAAAAAAACCAACCGCAAAACAAACAAAACCCCTCAAGATCCAAGTAGTGTTATAATCCAGAATAATTAAAGACACTTTTCAACAGAATATTACAAAGCTTCCTTTAGGACTAGCAATCAAGTCTGACAAATTCCACAAGACTTCAGGAACTTTAAGTAAGTACGTAGAAAAAAGTAAATGTTTTTCGTAATTGGAAACATTTAATGCAAGTACCTGTAACTGCAAATCATGTTATACTGGGGTGTGTGTATATACACACACACGCTCCCCGAAACATCATTACAAGAGCCAAACAGACACCTTGGTTCACTGTGGATTCTGCACAGCCCTGGAGTATGACAGAAGTTGCACCAGGTTTTCTGTTTCAGCATCTTCATTAAGAACTACTATTCTTTTAAGAACCAAACTGCTTCAGTTACAAGAAGAGGTACCACAGGCCAGACTCACATCTAGTGTCAACAGGATCCAAACAACCAAACAGAAGTTGCATCCGCTCCTCACCAGCTTTGACTTTGGTTTCGCTGCTCAGCTGGATCACCAGTCTCCTTTACTTGCAGGAAGAAGTTTGGCAAGAAATCAATGCCCATATCAAAACGTAGGTGGGAACCAGTAAATGCAGAATATTGTACCAAACCATTGTACAACACCTCTACTGTAGAGAGTTTCAAACATCTCAGGAGCTTGAGACTGCTAAACCCGAACTCTGGAAAAGCACATTTCTCTATGGACATGCAAAGGCATTTAAATATGAACCCTAGGCGTCACAACATCTCATTTTTGTCCTCTTGTGGTGTAGTCCTCGAGAGCACAACTGCGTGTCCCATTACAGAACCAAAGCACCCTTGAGCATTAAAAATTCTGAACAGCAAGGGCTGAAAAGCAGCGCATCTGGAGGTGATCTACACGTTACAGAGCACGGTGTTCCACAAGCCTCACAACAGTTCAGTCCATACTTTCTGGGATAACTTTCCCTATACCTTTGCCCCAATACAGAGCCATAGTTTTCAGTAACTCTTTTACCCCTGAATTATTTGCTACCACATATAAAACACGCCACAGAAGTGGCAGTCAGGGCTAAACATTTAATAACGTGTCCTTTTTGTCCTTTATTAACAATTACAATCAGCAGAAAGAAAAACTATTCACTCATTTATTTCATGATTTGTAAGTCATGTAGCAACTTAACATTGGTGTTATACATTTGTGCTTCCGTTCTCTGGCACTTGGAGGAGGAATTCATTTCCAGATAATCACATCTTGCTGAAGCATTCCTTTGCATTTGTCCAAACTTGAATTCCCTTAAAAAAAAAAAAAAAAAAAAGGAGTTAAAACCCAAGATGGAAATACACTTTGTTTGCAAACCTCACCAACAGACCTTCTACCACAGAAGACTCTACAAAGAGGTCCCACAGAACTTCACACAAGAATAAGGCAGAGACCACACTGGAATCAGACCACACTGCCTATTACACATATATTATCAACATTAACATGTCACCAAGATTAGGTGGGAGGTTTTACGCTAGTGACTTCCAACCTTCTGTGACTGCAACATCCCTAGTTATTGAAGTTTGCATCTGATCCCCCACCGATACGATACATAATACACTAGCCTGGCCTTTCACAAGCTGAACGTACCTTTTTGCACATGCTAATCTGCATAACAGCATAGCTTATAAGTGCCTCCTTCAAATCGTGGTTCTTTTGCTCTTTAAACCGTTCAATGTCAGCCCAGGCATTTTTCACAAAGTCTCTGGAATTAAAAGCATTATTTCTGTTAGTAAGTCTTTTACATGTTCCATCCCCAGCTCATCTTCCTTCCTCTGGACCCTCGGCAGAGAAGCTACGTATGACAAAGCAGTCCATCTTTCAGCCAGTAAACCAAGTCCTGTAATGACTGTGCATCCTGCCCTGTCACCATTTGATAATTGGCACTACTACCCAATTCTCCTTCTTAAGGTTTTTGAACTGGAGAATCAGTCTCCCAGGATGCGTTGGATTGTTTGGGGTTTTCCCCCCAGTGAACATTACTGCCATAGAACCAGCATAATTCAGAATACACTTTTTTCCCCTCAGGTTCTGTTGGGATAACTACGTATCGTTACACTAACATTCAGCAGACAACATTGCACGTTACTTTTTCAATTGTCAAGTCAGAATGTTTGTCCTTCCGATGTGAAAACTCACTTGTCATCAGGATTTGAGACACTCAAGTGCAACAAACATTTACAATGCAAGTTTGACTTGGACAATTCACTTCAGGAATTAATTTTGTTGTTTTGGTGATGTGTCTTCAGGTCTCCTGAACTAAAACGGAGGAGATTTCTGTAATTTTTAGCTTTCATTTGTGCTGGACTATACATACAAGACAAGTATTCACTTGAAAATTGCTTCCAGAGCTACGCAAGCACATCTCCGGTACTTCTGTCAAAATGATTAAGGAATGGCATTTATTGAGTGTCTTGTTGTTCTGAACTATTCATGAACTAGTCTTATCTTTCCAGCTCTAATCCTAACATATTAGGAGATACCACATTTGCCCCTTGTGTCATACGATGAACGTGTTCTGACACAACCACACTGCTTTAGGAACGTTAGTTCCCATTTTTCATGCTCACATTCCTGGAGAAAGTTTCATTAGAGCACCGAGCAGCAGTTACTCAAACAACTCGCCAGAACTTCTAATCTCTTTCAAACAGGAGCCTGTTGTCCCCCATATGAGAAGCTGCAGAACATGAGCTCAGGACCCATACACGTAAACCAAACTAAATACCGTATTCGAAGCAAATCAGCTTTTGAGTGTTAGGCTATTCAGCTGCAGACCTACAAGCCCACCTGCTAAACCTATCAGAAGCTGAACATAAAGGCATGCAAGTCAGCCATTAGAGTGGGCTCAGTAACTGGGAAAGTCATCAGGTTTTACATAAGCCATACGCTCAGACCAGAAGCTAACTGCATGTACTGTACTTTATTTCACAACCTGCAGCTGACAGGAGCTTTTATAGACAGCTCATAAACACCAAGAATATATTAAAAACACTTCTAAAACGCAAACACCTTCAAGCGCATCCAGTCAAGGCCTTTTGCTAAGACAAGCCCCGTGTTTTCTTTGAAAAAGTTAGGCCCGTTTACCTGCCCTCCAGATTTTTAGACTTAAGTTGTTCTTCTCCTTCCTGTATCTGCTCTTCTAGAACCTTTATCTTGGCTTCCCTCTGCTCAGGCGTTTCCTGCCCAAAGAGCTTGCTGGTCATCCCCTTCAGGGAGAACGTTCTCACAGTCTAGAAAAAACAAAGACACTCTAGGTTCGGGATTCCTGAGCACAGCCACAAGACATTATGGGATCTTCAACAGCATTTGGGCTTATTCTTATCATTCAGGCTGATTTTTTGCTTTAACTTCCATTTCATGAACAAAGTGTTCATGAATTGATAGGCAGCTATGGGAGGTGTAGCGGCTCACCCTAGATCAAGCAAAGTGGGGAGGAAGTAATTTGATGTTCAAACTCTTTAAGGCTGGTCTGTGGATTGGACCATAAGTGAGTCATTCTACTGATACACACAACCTTTCAGAGCAGTTTTCCTGCTGGAGCAGGAAAGAAACTAAGTCTTGTGTTCTGTATGAGAAAGAAAATCCATAAAGTAGTTCTGTACAGAACATCAATAGAACAAACAGCATCATTAAGAATTCTAAACACGTTTTTTTAAGTTATCACTTTCAGATAATGTTTTAAGTAACATTACCTTCCACATAAAAGGGGCTAATACCACATATCAGTAACACCCACCTTTCGAAAGGCAGAGGAAGCCTTTCAGAATTCTCAACGTCTCAATCTTTAGGATAGACTTGTTTGTGTTATTCTGCTCCAGTCATATTTCGTGCAACCCTGTACTTGCTCAGTATTCAATAAACCAACTTTGGTACAAACATCTTATGTCACCAAGAACCAAGTTACTTTGAAGCTCAGATGCCTACAGCTCATATGATACTGCTTCTCATAAGCAGCAGCCAGCATGTTAGTGCCATTTAAATGTCATTCTGAGTAACTTGGCTCAAATAAAAAATAAATTTAAAAGAAAAGAGGCATCTTGGAGAAGAAAGTGGAAAAAGACTCACTCCTGTAGCCAGCTCCTCACACTGCTGTTTCTTAGATGTTAGGTCCTGTGCAGCCATTTCCAAGTCATATTGCATTAGTTCGTGTTTCCTGCAAACGGCCCTGAAAAGTAAGTAATGAAAGATCTGTCACGTAATACTTTGTTTTGCTACGTTTCCCTTCATTTAAACTTTACAAATGGCATCAGGCTTTTTTTTTTTTGGCAGGCAGCACATTCAGTTATTTATCTAGCTCAAATTCAACAGCCTTATCACAGAATGCATAACTCTGCAAATGTGGTAGTTAAGCAAGCTTGGATCAAAGCATAAAGGAAGTTCTTAGTACAGCAGCACTCTGCTCCGCTTTTCAGACTCATTCCAAGACACTCTCAGCAATACAAGCCCTACCACCTACTTAAGGACACCACTGTAAAATAGTTTTATTCAAAATATACTACAGAAAAATCACAACTATGACAAAAGGTACCTGGAGATGGTATCTGCCACAGCAGCAATGTATCAATCAATCATAAAATTCTTCACATTTATTTTTAAAGAATAAAACAAGAAACTGTGCTTCTAGTTTCATACAGCGCCTTTCATCTGGAAAAGAGGAGAGTTTCCTCTGGCCACCTGCAGTAAGTCCCAGTCCTGTGTGGGCTGACGATGCTACATCCGTACTCCGCTGCCGGATGCACATTCGTCTCCCAGGAGAGGCTACCAGTGCTCTGGGTTCCCACACAGCAGCTGTTACACCCGCTGACCCGGTTCTCCTGGACCTCTCCGACAGGTTCAGAGCCAGCCCGGGGAAACACACAACAGCTTCAGGCACAATCTTACAGCATAAAGCACCTTGCTTTTGTATCCACATTTGTAAGGGAGGACTGTCCTATGAAGGCTAATGTAAAAAAAATTAAAATCAGTATTTAACTGCACAATACTGTACAGCAGATCAAGGTTATACAGGGCACTTTGAAACTTGCTGGAATTCGTAATGGCTGTAGCAGCTTTGCTTGGCCTATCTCATTTGAAAGCTGAAGCTTTCAGCACATTGGGGCACTATTACACCAGAAGCCAAGGGAACAGCGTAACCAGAATAAACAGCATCACCTTCCACAGGATACCAGTTTTAACATTTCTGTCATTTCACTATTGATCAGCTCAGTTCCAGTTTGTATCGCCACCCACATGGCAATCAAATACGAATAAGCAAAATAGGAGATGAGAACATGGAGATTGCACAACATTGAAATTTCTACTTCTCGGACAACAGAAGAGGATGGCAAACTAAATTCAACATCAACACGACATTAGAGGAAAGGACTGCAGCTTGCATTTGAGCTATTCGCTTCTGTACATACCGTAGTGCTTCTGCATAGAAGAGGTATTCTTTCAGCTGATCTGCATAATGTTCCTCCTCTTCCAGTATGTCATCAATAGAAGCTGCGTATCTGGTGAAAAGCAGCCATGGTTAAGTATAAAATTCCTTAACCTAACCTTTAAGGACTACATATACAGTAACAAGGGAGGAAACCTGTGACAGAAACACCAGTCAAAGTAAAACAATGAAAGGCGCTTCAAAAAAGGGGGTCTACTTTGTTCTTAATTAAACTCTGAATCGGCCAATATAAACATTCCTGCAGGCCTGTCTCTTTGGTTGTTACTACAATGAATCTTTTGACAAGTACAAGATCTATCATAAGTTTCCTGCTGAAGATGAGGCAGTTTTTCTTCTAGGAAAGAAAAACAATTTATTCCTTTTCTTCAGTGAACTGTCAATAGGCAGCACCAAGGTGAAAGAGACATGGTGCAGAAGAAATCCTGCAAGGCTTAAAGCGTTAAGGCACAGGAATGGGAACAGTCATACCTTCTGAAAAGCAAAGAGGCTGCCTTCATTGTTCGTTATTCAGCCGAGGACGAAAGAACTCACAGTGGTGCTCTGAACACCACACTAAGTCCTTCAGCTCCCTGATAAAGGAGCTGAAGGAAAGTCTGTTGCCTTGTCTGCTGTGTAAGCCAGGCGTATCAATGCAGGGCAACAAGAAGTTTAAACCCTCCTTTTCAGGAGAAATCTGAAGTACAAGGGCTTGGACCAACTCTGCAGCTCTTGCATTCAGTAAGAGTTCTGTCATTTAGGCTGATATTTCCTAAAAATGGCAAAAAGCACTCTCTTTTTCTAGTTTATATTGCTTATTGAATATTTAAATGAAACATTTAATTTTTTAACTAAAAAGACACTATTTAATAAGTTCTCGCTAGCCAAGATGACTGTGCTTGGACACATTTGCAGGGTCAGGCCTACAGCTGAGAGGTAACTGCACACCTCACTCGGCACAGTGGCAGAAATAGGATGCCACTTCAGCCCACAATACAGGGCACGTGCCACTGGAAATAAACAGAATCAATGAGCTCCCATCACGAATGCTTTCATCAGTTCTGCTAACTCAGTCTGGATTCTCAAGTATGTGGCAATCCCTTGCACAGCTGCAGGCTCTGAAGCTCGCCTAGTGACCAGCACAATGTGACCCAAATGTTAATCACAGCACCTCTTGGCTTTCAGGTTTTTGCAAGCTCTGAGATTTTCCCCTCTCTCCCTGTGCCTCTCCAGTAACTGGCTCTATGGAAGAAATGGCAATCTCTCAAGCTGAAAGGGTACTGGTAACATGACTTTGGAGAGAACAAGAAATCCGTCCTGCCAGCTTCAAAAGAAACAACTAGGTCATTTAGACCCTGGGAATCCAAGGGAGGTATCTGACTCCCGCTGAAAGTTATCATCCTCAGGCCTGCTCAGTCAGGCATGCGAATTAAGGCTCCTCAAAGAGGGAGCAGCTACTTGCAGAACAACTGGAAGAATGGGAAGACTAAGGAAGAGCTGTAGACATGCCCATCTGTTCATGAATTTTACAAGTTCGCAAGCACAATGAGTTGTTTTGATGCTCTGCGAAATCAAAGACACGGCACATCCAGAAAAAGCCCAACCAAGGGTATTGGTGATAAATAAGCTTAATATTCGAAGTGACCAGCAACAGCAGATCAGTTTAAGTAGAAGGGATAAAAGAACGGGCAGAACAAGAGTTCACATTATGAATCAAAGTAAGGAAGAAGTCCAAACTGTTGAAAGATACACTTGTTCTGAAAAAATCCTGCAGCCACCCAGGATCACAAGTAGCTTACCCTGTCTATTTTTAAGTTCTGAAGTGCAATAATTTTAGTATAGTGGTTAGATTACTCAGGGCAGCAGATGAACCACATTTCAGCTTTGAGTAAGTTCTAAGTTTTGAGCAGTGCTAGAGCTCATCTGTGGCAGAACAACTCTCAAAAAAAACCACCCCACACCAAACTCAAAAACCCCAAAAAACCCCTACCTTACCTAGACAGGGTTTTCAAAATTACACTTAAGTATTATTTGACATAAAAAAAATGAGTAAGACAAGCTGTATTTCTGACTGCCTAAGCTCAAGTTTAAATACTAGCTTGTCCTAAGCAGGCAGGCAAACCAGGGAAAATCTTAAGAAGAAACACTGCCCTAAGTTCTAAAGGTACGTAACATGTTCCCACTCTGTGTGAAACGGCAGCTAAATCCCTGTTTCAGTTTGACTGGTTCCACCTGTAATGACAGTCTAGTTGATTCAGAGATAAAGGGTCACTCATTAATAGCATAAAGGACAGAAGTCAGAGGTCTGGCACTTTTTTCTTTCAGCTTTTCAATGCTAGAATTACAGCCAGTCACTTGAGCTTTCTCAGCATACTCTGCTGTTTTCTATCACTTTAGCAGGCCTCATCCTGTGATGCAGCACACACCTAGAGACGCATTGGGATGTCTTCTCCAAATATTAAGCAGTTTTAGATCATACTAAAACAGTAACAACTCAAAAGTTTAAATAAACATCTAGTAAACGCTACAGCATATAAGGTAGATGGAGAATAATTAAATTAGTCTTGAAGTTTAACATCTATATTAGGCAACCTTCTTGAAGTAGCTTTCTGTTGCAACAAACTCCTGCCTGATGTTATGGGAATGGTAACTGGACTGGTAAATTATACTTTCAAGAGATCATAGATATGAACCTTACTGGTAGGAGACCACATGGGTCACTGAATGAGTTCCTGAATCTCACAGCTGCTGCTTCGTGCTTTCGACTGCCACCAAGAGATTATTGTTGCATGAGAGTGCCAGAGCTGAAGAGATGACAGACAATGAAAGCTACCTCAGACTTCACGCAGTGATTAGTTACCCAGAAACTCACTGTCATTCCTCTGGATCTTTAACCCTAACTGTGTTACAGACACAAATATTAAACATCTCAGATGTGCGGAGTGGATTCAGCCTCCTGACTGAGAAGATGCTTCTTTTAGTTGGTTATGCATTTCTAAGTGTTTGACACAACACTAAGATGCAGCTGAACCACTGAAAACCTGCTTCTGCCTCCTTAACTCCTCTATATTATACCCTGTTTTCACAATCTCTTCAATTTCTGCATGCTGCTTAACACTGTATTCCACCTCTACTTCAATTATTTTCTTCTGAAAGCAGAACACATTCTCCACTTTATTCTCACCAGAGCCCTCTGCCTAAAAAAATATTATAGCTTTTTTGGGGTGCAAACCACCATGTTCGCCAAAACACAGCAGTGTGAATACATTATTCAGAGGTGTTCAAATTCTTAAAGAGCTGATAAAAACAGAACTATTCTGAAGAAGCTGAGGGCAGTTTGGTATGGCTCTTCAAACCCTCTTCCAACTTGGCATGGCATAACACCAACAACCACCAGGCAGTAGTGCACATGTAAATCAGCACTGCAAACTGAAACTGATAACTTCACTTCCACACGAATTACACTTTATCAGTAAAAACATTGTATGAAGCAGCATCAAACAGATTCCAGCTCTTGCTGGAGTTGTTACTTATCTGTACTGTGCAATTATAGAAGAGGAATCAGACTGATGAGAAATTGTACCGCTTCACTTACTATAGATGGCCACCTGAAAAGCAGAAAGCATGAGCCTAGAATACCACTTCTGTGAGCCCTCTGAAGTGATGGACTCTTATTTTGAAGGCTGTGCTTCGTGTACTCTGCCAACTGACTCTAAAGATGCAAAGAGGGAGGATTCTCTACTTTATTACATCCAGTCAGTATTTGTTTCAAGAATCCATTGGAGTTTTGGTGTCGATTAATTAAATTTCTTAACTCTATAATTAAGTCCAAATCTGTGTACCATCTACTGCATGGTACAAAACGCTGCTATCAAAAGCAAACTGATCTCATCAGGTCTGCAGTACATTAAAGTTGTATTCCACCAGTTTCTGGCATAGTAGCTTAAAAGAAAAACTGGAAGAAATCCAAATACTTCTACAATTTCAAAATAATAATAAAAAAAAGAAACCCCTCTGGTTCTCCTGAGACCCTTCGAGCTACTTAATACAGTACATGGATGCTAAAGTTGTGCCTGCATCCAAGTCACAGAAACACTGTAAAACAACACACCCCCAACTTCCTCGGTACTCTACTTATACATACTTTGGGGTTGAGGGAAAAGAGAGGAAAGAGGGAGAGTTCTACATCTGGCTTACATCAAACTATCAGATATTCAGTCAGTACTCACACATCCATGTGGTGGCCAGCACTCTGCAACCCATCCCCCATCTCCTTTTCTATTGCACTCCACTCACTGTAGGAAAAACAAACGAGAAACAACATCACACGTGAAGGGTAAGGGAAGTTAATAAGCTGCATCCTGTATATAGTTTCTTTCCAGGTGACACCTGAATGGAAACTGCCTCAAAGTTAGACTTGGCCAAACCGTTTTCTTCCTCTAAGGAGCAACGCTGACAACGTGGCAAGGCTATTTACAGCACTCTGTTAAACAACTGTCCCTGACACCTAAACTCATCCTCACAAATACACTTAGTCTGGGATTGCTTTTGAGCAGAAAGTTTTGTTTAAATAGCTAAAACTCAATTTAAAAACAAAACAAAACAAATAAAACCCCCAGCACTTAAAATAACTGGGGAGGGTGGTGGGAGAAGAGGGAACTTTCTAAACCAGAATTTGGTCTCACACGCTCATCAAGAAGAAACTAAGCTTTCCAGTCTCGCCACACATCAGATAGAAGACTTTCATTCCAAAAGCCAGAAGGTGGGATTTTACATTTGTAAGCATTTTACTGCTCTGAAACCGTTTGCTGTACATTGTTTTCTGTTTTCATAGTAGACTTCTGTTTAGTTCTAGTCATAAAAAAAAAATATCAACTTAGTAACATCTCATTACTGCAACCACCTATCCATATTAGGGAGATCATTTAGATAAAGAAGGAAACAGAGCTACAATAAAGATAGCAAGAGACTTGTCCTGGACATCCAAGTACATACACTGCAATTTTAATTGCGTTTTCAGCTTCGTGAAACCTCGTGAGACTTCTTAGTTACAAGAATTACATCCACAGCTCCTTTTACAAGAAAAAAGGAGGGGGGACAACCTTATATTTCATATAATTTATGTCTAATGCATCTATTCTGTCCTTCATTTTTTCATAAACATTCCACTCTGCTGATGTTGACATTTGTTTATCTTTGTGTTATTACAGAACTACACCTAATTTCACTTTAAAACCCCCAATGAGAAAGACATCTGCAATCCATTAACCCAGAGAATTAAATTTAGCACTTGAACAGTGTGTAGAAGCAGGAGGTTTCCCTTAACCAGAAGTTTAGATTCTTTAATTCTCCAGTGAGATCGAAAACTTGAGCACGCAATTCACTCATATAAATCAAAAAATGATTGGCAAATTCGCTTTAAAAAGGTACTGATATTGGATATAGTTGTTGATTTTTAACCCTTAAAAGGGCCTAGAAGCTTTTCAGAGGCAACTGCGTGAATATAGGTAGTAAGTTACTTCCTGAAGAAACAGAATGCCAATGCAACAACAAAAGCCCCAAAGGTCTGGAATACAAAACAAAAAGCTGAAGTCTTCCACTAGAGACTAAGCTCAGCAGATCCAGAGTTGCCTATATCCAACACAAATCTCATTAGTACTGCAACATGAAGTTTTTCAAGGCAAACACTGAAACGTTTCAGAGATGCTTTTCAAAAGCATTAACAACATAACCAACAAATTCTCTGTCTCTCTCCCCCCACATCTATCTGTCTACGTAAATATTTAAAAACTGTACGAACTCTTACCTGAATACTCTTCCATAGTTGCCGTGGACTTTATAGACACCATACAGCCGGTCCGCCACCCTCTAAAATATTTTAGAGTCAGGTTTTGATCATCACATTAACTGTAATTGCTTTGTGAAAACACAAACTTCAAGCCAAAGCCCTGATGTTTTTACGCAGGGAAACGAGATTAGGCCTAAATCTAATCTAAGCCACTACTGAAGGAAATCCAACAGCATTAAGTCTTTGAAGACTGCAGTCACGATCAAGGCTACACTGAAAAGTAACATTTCAAGTGTTTCTTTGGAAGTGCTCATATATAGGATATGCCTATGGAGACCACAAATAATGAAGTCACCTGCAGTTTTTGATAGCTGGCTGTAAGGCACAGCCTCCTTTACCCAAATAATACCAAGCTTATACATACGCCTGCTTGTTTAACACAAAGATGGCAAGACAAAAATCCATCCTGCCACCAAGACTGTAGGGAAAGCTCCAGTAAAATTCTACCAAGTGACTTGATTTTTCCATCCAGCTCAGTGAAATTAAGGAAAGACAATGAGCTATCCATTGCACTTACTGCTCGAGCTAGACATGTCATTTCAGCTGTTTGGAGAGTCAGTACCTGCTGCAGCCAGCACTACAATGCTGGCAACAACCTCAGCAGAAAAGACCACATGTACACTCCGAAGTGTGACTTGTAAGCCAGATAATGTCCTAGTAATTGTGATGTACCAGTGAATGACATTGAAGTTTGGTAAAAGTTACCATTATTGGTCTGTCAAAGGAGTAAAAAGGAAATGTAAGCAAATTGCCCAACAGATCTCACACACACATGGCCCTGAGAAAAAGGCAGTCCATAAAACACCAGTGATTAATCTTCAAGAACCTCAGCTCAACAGGGCAATCCATTACCTTCCTCTCTGCCGCATAGTTTCCATCAAAAATTAAATCCCTGTTGAACTCACTAGAAAGCAGTATCATGCTCCTTATTATTGGAATTGTAATTTCGCATTTCCTTTTTGTGACTTTAAAAAAACCAAAACCTTTCATTCTCAACCCATACAGTATCTTGATGCATGACATAATTGTTCTCATCATTAGAAAGAACTTTATTCATTACAGATTGAAGAACAAGCCAAAAGAAGTGTGCTGGGAAGCATACACGATTCATACTACAAGCTCTGGAAAACAAAGTATTATATGTCTGACCAGAAAACTGTGTTTTGGGGCCCTTCTCAGCCCAGACAACCAGCAAAAGCAACTTGTCTGCTGAGCAGAGAGAAGCAGACATCTCAATCCTCTTTAAAACACCTCCCTCCAATACGTGACCATCAGGGGAGAGGGCAGATTAGCAACATGCGTTTGCTCCTCCCATGACTGTCAAACTCAACCACCTCATTTGCAACTCTTGCCCCTGGCAAATCTGTACTAAGTCAGCGCCCCCCACCCCTTGCCATCTCCTGCCCCACGCTCCAGAGCCAGACTCTCTCAGGCAAAACTGCCCTTGTTCTAGAGCACATGTACCCGTTCTCCTGACTCCGTAAGAAATACTGCCTTAGAAATAAATTATACTATTTGTCACGACACACATGGGAAATACTTACAGCTCTGACTCGCAGAAGGTGTGATATGACAGACTGCAGTTCATCGCTATAGTGTTTTAGCTCAGTAAACCTCCTGGGAGCAGGAAACAGATAGTACATCATTAGCCATCATGAAAGCAAACTTTCACAGAATGCAAGATAGAGACACAACGCTACAGCCAGCGAGACGGAGCCTGGATTATGTTGAGGTGGAATTAGCTGAAGACTCCTAAAGAAGTGACTGCAGAGTTTAATTTCCCTAAAGCAAACAACCCAACACTTGCATAACTGCTATTTTTTTTTTTACATAAAGCTTCAGACCAATTTAACAGATAAATTTTTATAAAATATAAGTAAGTAACTGAAATTACTACATCGTTGTGTTGGGTTTTTTTAAAAATGGGATTTATAAAAGCAAGCATGAGTGAACAGGAAAGCTTCAAACAAGTACAAAGCCAAAATCTGCTCAAGTATACATACTTCTTAATAAAAGTTTCTGACCTGACAAAGATGTTTTACTTTCAAGCTGCCATCTAGCCAGTTTTAAGTACCACCTTTCAGAAGCTCAAGGAAGCATTCACAATTATCACAATTCCTCTAAGGCTCAGCCATACAGTAACTGCTACTAGTTCTATATGAAACCCTACAGAGACCTGTACCTGCACAGGAGTTGCACACAGCTAAAAGCCATCAAGTCACTACAGCTTAGCAAGGTACCACTTAGGGAACCCACCACAAGTGACCATGTGCATGCTGCTGGCCTGCCACTACTGAGGAGGCATTTTACCTGCCACCTCAGTCAAGCCTTGGTGGTAGCTTAAGCTGATACATTCAGCTTATCCTAATCACAAAGCAGAGGCACTGCCACAGCTTTGTTAGTGACAGGTAACCAGTTAAGCCAGAGCAACAGCCACTTCCGTACAGGTAAACCCTCCCTACCACACAAAAGTCTAACTCATGACTGACTGTGGTATGCAGGAATGTATTTCATCCAGATAGGAAGCCAGAAACAGCTTTACCTAAATTACTAAACTATGATCTGAAAATAAATAACATGGAAGAGCACAACTAGAATTAAGGAATGGGAGACTAATATTAGCCTTCCACGTTGATGTTCAAGCGTAAAAAAATACTTCATCCCTCATCCCACCACAGGCGCACAGTCAGGCTTTGTATTTCAGAATAGTCTGTACCCAAGAGGTCTTACTGAAATGAGTCAGATCACTTGTTTTGGGTGACCAAGTATGAAATTCCAGGGGTTTTTATTTAAGACCTCTTCTTCCCCTGCCAGGAAGTCTTCCCCTAAAATACTCTCCTCCTTACATTCAGGAAGTAGAAGCTTTATTACCATTTCTAATATTTTTGATCTCCAAGGAGCATCTTATCAGATTATGACACACACAGGGTTAAAGTACATAAAAAGATTTAAAAGCCAGCAGAGAAACTGTATGGGAAAAATAAATATAGTCATTGATCTGCACAGTGGGGTTTAGAGAGCAATCTTTTCAGTTTACACTTTATAAAATATGCACCAGGGCCGCACGTCGGACAGCTGCAGACATGTACAGTGAAAATATTTGAAATAATTGAACTAAAAACAAAAGATTAAAAAGCATGCCTTCAGCTCAGGAAGACTCCCCTTTCTACTCCAGAAATTTATAATGAAAAGTTTTAGTTATCCTGCTTTGTGGCAAGGAAGCCTTTAGGAATGCCATACTCCCTTATAATAAATAAAATAACAAAAAAAAACCCACTACTTCAGAACTAAACTGTCTTTTTATTGTCACAGAAAAGCATAAACAAAAGTGGTGTTACTTTTTACCCAATCTTCTGTGAAGGTTGAAAATTTTACAAATATAATTTTTCAAGAAAAACTGTTTTTAAGGGACTGGCTGTGTTGCAGATCAAAGGTTTATTTCTCAAGTATTTGCTTAAGTCCTACTCACTGCTGATGTAAAAAAAAATTACATAATTAAAGTACTTTCCAAACGGAGTTTGGCGAGGCACACAAAGGGATGTTTACTTTCCAGTGCATCAAAAACAGCAGAAGCGTGAAACAACACAGTTTTTGGCACTCTGAGGCTTGCACCTTTCACTTTGTTTTACTGGTTCTGCAATATCACCAACAGCCTAGATATTTAATTGAGCTATTAAGTAGAACTTCAGACACAACTGAAGAACAGATCAGGTCATGTTTCCGTAGGATCACCACCAGGTTACTTCCCAAAAATATCTTTCATGGTAATCACAAAGAAGAAAATGTAATTTACAGCAGACAGCACTTCAGATAAGCTGTGCATTTGACTCTGCAGTACTCCTTCCCACATCAGGGAGGGCAGTACCATTTTCCTCTTTTGTGAAGGAAGATTTTACAAGAACAGAACTGTTCACTAAAGAACGAGCCACTTTCTGCCTTAGAAAAGGATTTAGTGTTTTCTAAAGAAACCTTTCACCAAGAAGAACGCTACTGTTTTGATTAAAAGCATAAAAAGCAAACAAGAGGGTGGGCACCACGAGGCCAAACTAGAGGTCTGCAGTAGTTACAATTTACCTCCGAGTAACAGAATACCACATTTTTATCACCATATAATTCCATCATTGAAGATACTAATTGCTTCCCACAGCAAAAGGTTTAGTTTCCCGTCTACATTTGAACTCGTACAGCAGCACCATTCCAGCTCTGTAAAGCTCCTCACAGCGCTTTCAGCTGCACAGTGCAGCTCCACAGGACCACGAGACAATCCAGACTGGGAGTTGCAGCTACTCTTCACCTGGTCAGGAACCTGACAGCCTACACTGCACACAGCAGTCAGAGCTCTCGTTTCGGCAAGGTGAGCCTGCTGAGCCCGCTTCACCACTCAGCCACGCAAGCACCAAAGGTAACACAGAGGTAATCAGCTTCCAGGCAGCTCAAGCTAAGTGTGGCAAGCAGAGCAAGGCACTATTCCTCTTGTTAGGGTCATACATGCTATGCTAAAAGGCTCTCCCTGAATTAAAAAACAATAAATAAATACAAGTTATGCTCATTGGTTACTTATTAAGCAACTTGTATCCAGAAGTGCAATTTGGAAGCTATGTAGCCGCAGAACCCAAGAGAAAGCATGTGCCGTACCTCCCAACTGCTGCGAAGTCTCTATTGAGAAAGAGATACTCAGGGACTGTTGTTATTGCAAGCCCTTCCTCAGGTTTTCCTTGTATTAGTATTAACTCTTTTCCTGCTTTTTACCAAGCCACTTCTCACAACAGCTTTGCTTTACGAAACACTGAGTTACCCCGAAAGATAACCGTATATTCCTTATCTCAGCCTCAACCAGCCTTGCCCACCTATGCTGACTACAGGCAAAGTTTCCCTGCCATGAAAGCAGGAAAAGCTAACTCCTGCTAGCCACAGATGAAGAGGATGGAGGACAAAGCATCCAAACAAGCGGCCAGTTTCACCTGTAGCTACTGAAGAGAACCGCTGTCTTTTGATCTCATTTGTGAATGCTATCTTTTGTATTAAGCCCTAGCTAAAAGCTCCCTTGCTGTCACAGAAGGCTGCAAACGCAAACACAAATTACAAAAAAAAAAAAAAGAGGGAGTGCATCGACTCACAGCTAAGTCTATGAAGAGGTTTAGAAAGGTACGTGCCCTCCAACGTCCTCAATACAACACCCAGAGATGCTAGGGAAGTACAAAGGGAACAGGTAACAGAGCAGTCACATGGACTCTCCCTGAATTGCACCTCCTAATGCCACTATTGGACTGCAGATGAACACAGAACGCACTTTGTACGGGCCTCCACTGCTTACTGATGGCAAACAGCAACACTTCTTGGCCCTGTTGCTGCACACTCATGTTTCTAACTATTGCAGATGTAGAATCTCTCATTTTGCCCTCCTCGCATCACCTAGGGGGTGACGAACCTCCCTGCTACGCACCCTCACACTTCTGACCAGTTTTTCGATCCAGCAGATTGCTCTAGTGCCTGTCCCAGAGCTTCCTAAACTGCAACAGAGCTGAACTGACCTCCAGACTTCCAAAAGCATCTGTGAAAATTGGCAGCTTGAAGAGAACTATGAACTGCAACACCAGAGTGCATGCATCCAGAGTTGTACACTAGCAGATTTTTGGAAAGACCCTACTATCGATCTGTATTCTGTTCGTGCTTAGAAAGATTTCTCTGCTAACAAATATTAAGAGATTCTTTTTCTGGGTCTGCTTGTTTGGGGTTTTTGTCCCTTCCTTTTAATCTAGCTAAAATGACTCATTTTGCATAAAGTGATGGCATTTTTCTGAACATTTCCTGCTCCTAGAAACATGATTTATCAAACCTTTTCACACTGCCTCCTTACTGGGCTTCTGTTAAGATCTGAAGTGCAGAAAGATAATTTATTCTAAGGAGACAGAATACTCTGTCATCTGAAGCTACAGACTGAAGTTGAAGCTACAGATTTGTAATTGAAAAAGGGAAAGGGAGGGAAGAAGGATGTGGAATCTTACTTGTCTGGGTTTTTCACTCTGAATGTTGCATTAAGAGCTTTTAATCTGGAATCTGCCTGAAAAAAGGGGAAAAGAAGCTTTGTTAATTTAATGCAATTAAATTCCAGTGACAAAAAAAAAAAAATCTCAGCCTTCTGGCAGTACCATTAGTAAAAAAAAAAAATCCTACCTTCCTGGCATATTTAAATCTCCAAACATTGAACAAGTTGACACTAGCTGCCCTGCATGTTAGATTTTTTTTTTTTTAAATAAAAAGTAAAAAACTAAGCTATTTTTTGTGAACTAGGATGTAAACGGTATCCACTAAAATCAAGCTGGTATAATCCAAATCCCACAAAAATAGTCCCTTCTTCGAATATTACACAAATCACGGAGTTAAGATACACAGCCCTACATTCTTTTTAGATGAAGCAATTAGGTAACATAAGACCATATGGACAAACTATTTTATATTTTTCAAACCATATAAAACTGGTAGTAGAGTGACCTCTATATGCTCTTTATTACTAGGAACAGTTCCCTAGTGAAATCAAAACCTTATATATGGTGTTCTCTTATTTTATGACTTGCTTTACAGAAAATATGTAATTTGTATATCAGAATAGAGCTATTTTTAATACAATGTTCTTTTCTATATCATAGCATATATAAATCTCTACAGGAGAAAGTTCAATACCTAATTAAAAAGGTAATTGGCTACTTAACTTTGAGATGTTGGTTCACCAACGACTGCAACAGCAGAATGGAATCTAAGGAGTTTGCTGGGCGTTTTTTAGTTTAATTCAACATTAAACTGTGCAACAGGTATTTACTCTTAATAAGACACCAACAGAGATTACATATCCCAGCCTCAACCAGAGAGGTCCAACATCACCACAACTTTTCATTTCTAT
Source organism: Leptosomus discolor (assembly GCF_034619465.1). NCBI lineage: Eukaryota > Metazoa > Chordata > Aves > Leptosomiformes > Leptosomidae > Leptosomus > Leptosomus discolor. The sequence continues at coordinate 11,157,364 of NC_141395.1, read as the reverse complement.
GTGGCATTTTACATACAGCTCATCTATGCTGCGTGAAAACTCCAACTCTGGGAGAACGCCTGGGGTTTACTTTTGACCAAGACACACCTCTCTCCAGTGAAAGAATAAGGGAACACATCTTGATGGCAATCTTGCTAACTTTAGCTGTCCTTCTTCCGGTCACCAAACTGCCAATACAGATGAACAAAACCTGCAAGACTAAGACTGACCGATATTGGAAGAAAACAAGTTCATTGTAACCACTATGTGTGGCGCTCCTCTAAGAATGTCTTGCAAAGTGAAGACAAAGGCAGCATGGGGAAGCACGTCCAAGATAGCATAAGGAATAAAACCCACCGCAGTAACTCCAACTCCCAGCATGGGCTGGTACAGCCTTGGACCTCCACTGCTTTACCCCCATGAGCCATTACACAAGGCAGTCAGATTTCAGGTCATCCCAACACACCTAGTGTACTCCTCACACGTTCTCTAACAGTACAAACACCACCTAGATACACCGATGTTAAGTCAGAGTCCTTCCCTCTAAGTACCCATTTCACAAAATACTGTATTCCCGTTCAAACAGCAGGCACCAAAGCCATTCGAGTTTCCTGGGACAGCAGGCACATCCCACAGGTTTACACGTGAACAGGATCACTTACTGCATCAGAGTTACGGGGCAAGTTTTTGCCTTTCGTCACAGACACATGCAGTGCTCTGAAGGAAGAGTTCAGTAAGTACACAAGCACTGTCAGGCAGGAACCAAGATCCTGCCAGTGCTCAGCCTGGTTATCTCCTCCTTGCTGTTAACAGCAGAGTAACTCCCACACAGCACTTCCGAGCATTTGCACCACACAGAGTTGCACTGTCAGAAAAACGTCTATCCAGTCTTAAACTTGATTTAAGACTAATGCACACAAGTGTTTGAGAGATGAACTCCCCATCAAATGCGGTACAGTCGAGGAGTTTTCAGACAGTTAATTCCTACTATGATCCTATAACCATTTCAACTAAAGACAGAGGGGAATTTTCTGCTTTCTAAAGGAAGGGTCAAAATCCCAAGTGACAAATCCCTTAAAGAATAAAATCAAGTGCTGGGGGTGGGAGAGAGGAAAGGCATGATTTAACGATAGGGTTGGCAGAATAAACAAAGTCTCCAACATCAACATTCAACTCTAACATGCTACACTGCATTAATGCCTAATTTAAAGTTTAGTTAGCCTGGTTCAAAGCCTTTGGGACAAGAGACACATCCTGCTTAAATGCATCAGCAGCAGAGGAGCAGCAGTACGTAAACCAGTGGTCTCATTCTAGTCTAAGACATGTAGTAAACAGAGGTTTGTCCTCTAGTGTAGTGCTAAATAACTCCAATCTTGAGGAGTTTATGCTTCAGATGTTGAATAAATGAAAGATGCTTCTTCCCAGGCTTTTGCAAAAAGTTTTTCTTCTTCCTTAAGGAAGCAGGAACTGTAGAAGGGAAACTATACACACAAGCAAACCTAGAAGGAAAACAGGACTTGCTTATCTCTCATTTAATCTACAGTATGGTTTCAGCTAGGCAGATGTTCTCAGCATTCTGCTGAGTTCTCACTCACACACATGCCACTGTGTACACTCCTGAACACACCCTGCCAGTACAAACTTCCTGAACTCCTATGAGTGTAAACTGAAATAAAGATGTGTTGACTAGGAAAACACAGCTTGACAGCTTTACATGTTTCGCATCATGAATATTAGCAACATGTAAGCCCTACCGTGATGGAAGAGAACTAGTGCCAACTTAAGTTATCACCATTAAGTGCCAGTATCAAAGCCCCTTGGACATTGAGGACAAGAGCACCAGTGATTTTTTTTTAGCTCTCACTATTCAGAATAATTCTTCAAAATCCACCTAGTTTGCAGTTGCGATTTCATGAGAGTTGATCACATTACAATGAAACAAAAGCTCAGTATTTGTCTCCATACAGTAACTTTTCCAGGCACAGCCCAGCAATCTATCAGCTTCTCACAGATTCTTGTCCTGTACACACAAGTGATCTTTGATCACTCATCCCTGCAATTCTACCAGTCTAACCCAGCCACAAACTCAGTGATATCAACAGGGACAGTACTACAAGACACCTTCTGTTAAACAGTTAAGAGGCACCAAATCCATCTGTCATAGCCCCTTTCAGCAACTTATCCTTGTAAATAAATCCTACAGTTTAGACCCCTTGGCTTGCCTTTTTTTTTTTGACACTTTGCACCTCTTACCAGGCTAAATCTGACACCCATCTTTAAAACACTGCTAAACTAAACTGACAACATACAAAAGCACTGCTATAGCCCCAAGTTCATTAGTTTTAAAGCTTATAAGGATCATAATTCTACATTACTAGCAGAATTACAAGGTTGAGCATCAAACATAGGCACGTACTAACAAGCCTGCTAGAGAACTTAACAGCTGAAGTCTTACCTGTTACATGCTAAGAACACCACTGTTTTTTGTAGTGATGAGTATATATAAAGCAATGCTTTTAACACATTCCAACAGCAAACAGCCTTTCACAAATAGCCTAAAATATGTTTGCTGGAGTATTTCTGTGTCACAGCAGTCATGAGACAAACAATTGTAGTAATTACCTTTAACTGAAATCCAGTCTCATTCACCATTTCTTTCCACCCACCCTCCTAAAAATACAGGAAAAGAACATTCAGTTAGAGTGATTTAAGACTGCCACAGCTTTTCCAAATCCCTATATCAGAAGAGCTTCTCCAGTAAGCCTGGGTTCTGCCTCGGCTACCCTCCCCATGTCTTTTCAAGAACCTGGGTTAAGAATAACATGTCATTATGTTGTGCTTACATACCAACCTCCCCCAAAACACTCTCTCCTCTTCACTACTCAATTACCTCATGCTATCAACTGGGGTCAGGACCCGCACAGCTTTGTCTAAAGCAGCAGCTCAGCTCTTTAGAAAGACGGGTAGTTATCATCTATTGCCTATTAGATTATCAGCAGCTCCAAAGACCTTTTCAGCTTGAGGCAGAGAACATACAGGTGACAACTGTTTACAGTGCACATGCCGTCACCTCGCTCACGTGTAGCGGTTGGTTGTCCACTGTTTTCAGTTCCCACACACTGGTTCATCTACATACTATACTGTGCTGTGGTAAACATCTGCTCAGTCCATTGTTTTGGAATCTCTCATCAAAACATGGAACAAGAAACATCCAACATCTCCTAAAGTTGAGAGCTGCAGAATGCAATGCTTTAGCTGACAAGTGGATCACACCTTTTGTGGTAACATACTGTGCTGGTTTTGGACCACAACATGTATGAATGGCTCATGATTCAAACCACAAAGCAAAAGAAACCACAGATATCCAAAACATGAATTGGAAGCCAGTACTGTCTCTTCCTAGAGAAGCTTTCCCAACCAATACACGTTAACTTCCCAATATGCTGTTCCAGAGAGGTGGAAATTCTCTCTTAGGAGCCTTAAAACTAGACTGGAAAAAAGTCATAAGGTACATTAGAAGGCCAGTTGTACAGCTGCAGTGGCCTGTTAAGAAGCTTTTAGATAGACAAACCTTTTCCACCTTAAGTTTATTCACTGTCTACCCTCCTAGACACAGAACGAGCTATGGGTCAATGGGAGGCAAGAAGAGCACAAGGACATTGTCTTAAATAAATAATCATTAAAGAATTTATTTAGAAAGCACATCACTTTACCTGTGTTAAAAATGAATAAAAGATTTTGTCTTGGCAAAGAACAGGATGTGAAGCCACACGTAACAAGAAGTTTTCCAAACCGATTCTTCTTCTTTCCACAAAATCTGGATCCATATTATCTGCTGATAGCTTATGCCAAACAAAGTCAGCCTATTTAAACAGAAGAGTGTTAACAGTAAATAAACAACAAACGATACAAAGCAAGCTGCAGCCTCAGCTTCCTTACCCTTTTTTCTGGCAAAGGTGGAACAACAATATGTGGATAGGTAACTGACAAGTAATTCCTCAACAACTCAAATTCACTGTAACGTCGCCATAGGGAGTCCACCGGGGCACACTGTCCCTCACTCTGGGACTCAACAGCTCTGAAAGATACAACACCACATTTCAGCATTAATAACCTATCACCTGCTTGCTCATACCACGAATACAATTATAGCAAAGGGCCTAAAAAAAAAATTACCCAGTAATGATTACTGCATAACTTGCCCATAATCTAAAGTAACCTCAATTAATTGTTCTTTCTACGTACTTAATTTAAAAATATTTATAATTTCTGCCTGATAGCACTCAAATTTTTTAGGAATGCAGGAAAAGTCAACACATTTTCATCACACCACAAACAGGCAGGTCACAGTCAAGTAAATAGTCACACAGGTGACTTAGTTCACATCACTACAGAATTAGACATATTTCTCTTGGAACAGTCTTAGATTCCAAGCCAGTACGATTTCATGACCAGCCGAAGGATACAGAGTATTACAAGAAGGAATTTACTATTCAATGGGAAAGTCTTCACTTCAGAGGGTAAAAATTGTCTTGCCTGCAACAACTAGATTAGTTAAAAATATAACTTCAAAAAATTAAGAAATTTTAAAGGCTATTTTCAGAAAAACATAGCAAGTTTCCAAGCACTTCCAAATTTTTTTGCTGAAAGAGCTATCTTTTTATATTTAAGGACTAAGGACACGTATTCTAACAAACCAGCTAAAGACAGGATAAGCAGGTACAAAATTGATGCATCTAAAAAATTTGTTGAAAATTTAAAGGCAACACCACCTGGCAAGCTACTCAAGAAGTTTATGTTACTATAAAAGGAGAAATCATGGAATATTATAGGATTGAAAAGGAAGATAAAAACTTAAAAAAAAAAATCATTCTTCATACGAGACATTTAAAGCAACAGAAACACTTTGCAGTATCATAAAATAAGCATCAGGTCAGTAACACTTCTTGGCAGTTAGCGTACACGGGAATAAACATAGAGAGAGAATTCAGACAAGGCACTTAACAGAAACCAGTGATGTCTATGTCTGCCTTAGTTCTTCTTTTAAGTGACCAACCAGCACACAAAGCCCTGGCATAAACCCACACAAAACAGTATTAACTACCTTCCAACCTCAGCTAATCTGTAGTAGTCTTGTAAGGGACCTCTGCACATCAGTAGTCCAACTCCCTTGCTCAAAGCAGGTTGCTCAGAGCCACGTCCAGGTGAATGTTGAGTATCTCCAAGGACAGAGACTCTACCACCACACTGGGCAACCAATTCTCATGTCTGGCCACCCTCAGAGTAAAGACATTTTCTTAAGTTTAAAGAGAATTTCCTGTATTTGAATTTGTGGCTGCTGCCTCTCGTCCTCTCTCTGTGCATCACAGAAAAAGTCCGAGTCCATCCTCTTTACCTCCCCCACCAAATATCGATACACATTGCTAAGATCCCTGAGCCGTCTCTTTCAGCGGCTGAGCAACTCCATCTCTCTGCTTCTCCCTGCACATCAGATGCTCCAAGCCCATAATCATCTTCATGGCCCTTCACTGGACTTCCTTCAGTATGTCCACATCCTTCTTGTACTGGGGAGCCCAGAGCTGGGCACAGTAAGCTATGAACTACAAGTACTTGCTCACATGATACTCAGTAGAATAGTTTACATTATTTCTTCCAGCAGAACTTAGGCTACACAGTTCTTTAATTCAGAAGAACTTTTTGGAGTAAAGTTTTAAAAACATCTAAATAGCACACAAATTGATTTTTTTTTTAAGCTATTCTTAACTTAGAAGGCCGGATTTCTAATGACCTTACTGAAAAACAAACAATCCTGCTCCAGAGTGGCCCCAATTATTTGATGCACTTAAACAAAACACAAGAAGCCTTTGTCATCTATTTCTGAACTCTAGTGAAAAAACAAACAGCCTTGGCATATCCTCTTGTTTAAAAAAAAAAATACCCCAAACAACAAAAAGCATGGTTACAGCCTGAGCTTAAAGTAACGTAGTACAGATTTATGCAAAAGGAAATTTTTTAAATGAGTAAGGCAGAATATTTTCTGTGTACCTACCCTTGCCTTGTGGAAAGGACATTTATTCCAGGAGACTGAATTTGTAGAAAAAAAAAAAAATCACAAGGAAGAAAAAGCATTCGCACAAACTGCTGCAGATAAAACTGTTTGAGGCTGACTTAAGAAAAAAAGGTGAACACACTGCTGCCAGCCACTAAATCGCACTGCCAACATCCCACAGAATCTTCCCCTATTACAAATAGCTCGATTCAATGAAGTTGCAACTGCAACCACAGAGTTTTGGAGAGGGTAAGCTCAGCCTAACACTGGGCTGACAGCCTGTGCAGCATTCCTCCCTACACAAATGTTGCACAACTTAAACATTTCAAGAACACTTTCCCTAAAAGCAGAGGTATCTAGTACTGTTGCTCAGTTGGAAGTAAATTTAAATAGGTAAATATTTAAGCTACTATGCCCTGGAAATAAGAAAGCTAAAGGCACAAACCTCACTTTCCAAGAGGAGAAACCCTGAGCGGGGTTTGGTAAAGAATCTGGCCATTCAAGACACTCACACAGAAGTACTTCAGAATTAGGGGCCCTTTTAATCTCCAGCTTCAGCAGCTATCAACCAGTTGCACTGATTTACACCGTGAGTTTCAAAAGCACTACTTCTGCATGGGTTATCACCAACCCTTAAGCAAGGCTGCCACCATCAATACATCATGGGATTATGTGGACCCTGTCTGAGAACTTACTGCACAAAAGCACAAACAGGGAGATGAGAAAAACACAATCAGGACTGCTCTGAAAAAAACACACACAGCCCAGTAGGACCCATCTGTGCTGCAGATATAGATGCTGCTGCACCAGCAGGAAGGCACCGGAGCCTCACCTAGAGCTACGCAGACACACTGCACAGCATGAAGCAGACTGTGGCCACCCTTACTCTAAAGGCAGGAAGACTACAGATCCAGATCTCTGATCTGGAACAAGGAGTTCTCTGTAACATAACGGACATTCTACCAGACAAGAAAGAAAGGAAGAAAAAAACTGCAGGATGCATTTGGTCCACTGCTATTAGATGTCCCTGTCACTGCCATGCATAACCATTTCCTGGCCACAGCAAATGCAACCCTGGGACTGGTACAGGAGTTCTGTTTAATCAGCTCTTCCTTCCAATTTTGATTTTTCTGTAATAGGACTTTCATTATTCATCTTTTTTTTTAATTTAACTGAAGTTTAAGACTGACTGCATCACCTCATAACTAGAGGCGGGCTAGGTGTGCACACGCTACTGACAGTTTATGGCAGCCTAACGCGTTTCAGACACACAGTAGAGTTACAGAGGCTGGAGAAGTTACCACCAAAGGTAAACTGCAAGGAGAACAGTTCACTTTATTTTAAAAATATCATTCTTATTTTTCTTGTCAATATGAGCCCCTAAGGAAAAGTACTGCTAGCCGCAATTATTTTTCATCTCCACTTAACTTATTCTATGGGCTTACACTGCCGTGGGCGACTTCAAATATAAAGTTTTCCACCTCCTGAATACGAAGTATTTAGAAAAGTTCATTTGGTTGTTTCATCTCAACACAGCGTGTACTTAAGTGTTGTCTTCTGCTTCTAACCCAACCAACTCCCAATGCAGTGCAAGTCTGATCTTACTTTTATCACTTTCTGAATAACCTATAAGATCAATGAGGTCAGCACAAAGAAGAATGAAAAAGAGTTTATCTTTCAAGGAAGTTTCTGTTCCAAACATTCCTACTCCTTTTTCAAGCGCACTTCTGTAGGAATACAACTTTACAAGATGTTAGAAAAGAACCATCCCAAATTTCAGTATGCATCTGTAAGCAGTCTCATACCAAATACTACTAATGTACTTTATGGTAATTGCAATTACAGTAATATGCATGGTAGCTGATCTTCCATAGCTGATCTGCCTTAACTCATCCTGCTATGGTTTACCACTCCTCCACTCATTTTTTGCCAAATCAGCTTTTTCGCGTAAAAGTTGATCTGTATTTTTCTTAGAATTCGCAATTGCTGCTGTCAAGTCACATTATCATAAGTGATTTAAGTTTCAATAGTTTTAACACCACAAGTGTGCAAGAACCGAAGCATACTGTTCTGCTACAAATTAACAAGAGAAAGAGAAACAAAATTAAGAAGAATGTCTTTATAAATTTAAAAGCAACTTCACAGATCAAAGTCTGTTTGGGCAACTACATATACTCTACTTCCATACTACGGATTACAGGTTAGAAGAGAATGCACTTACACTTCACATTCCTATCTTACAAGTACTGAAGAAAGGCAAATACACCAACAGAATCATCACATATTTTAATAGTGTAGCAGTCCATTTATCACTTGCAAGGGTTCAGGTCAACACACCATCAGTAAGCTGTCGTTGTAAGAGATCACAGCCTTCTGCCAAGAGAATGTTCCAGTGTGAATTATGCTCCTAATGCTTCACGACTGTTTTGCAGAGTTAATTATAAACTAGAAACAGCAAAGACCATGCAGAGCCTTTACTGTGCAGAAAATTTCTCAACTTGCCTGCTATATCAGCTTTGTATTTGTCAGAATTAACAAGTACACATCAGTTATTTAAAAAAAAAAACAACAACAACAACAACAAACAGTAATCCGAGTAGTAATATCTCAGTCCACACACACAAATATCAAGCAGAAAACTAAACAGGAACTAAAATTTTTAAAAGGTCTAGGAGTGCAGCACTTCAGCAGGGAAGGACCAACAGCTTTACAGAGGAGCCTCGTCCTACCTCAGAACCAGACACTAGTACCCCACAACACAGATGCAGGCACCCTGTTACTTGCAGTTTTACATCCACAAGGGGCCTCAAGAGCCCAAGGAGGAAGGAAGCAGACTGCCAGAGCAGATCATGTCACTCACCACATCTTCCCTGCCCACAATGAAGAAACTAAGGAACTTTACTAGATCTACAGCCTACCATCAACTTATCCTGACAAAGCAGATCTGTGGACAACAGGCTAGGCTTCCCTAAGTCCAAGCTAACCAAGCTTTACAACCCTTACGAGGGACACAGAAGCCTCACATTATACCTTGAAGATTAAATGACTACTAGAGAACCTTGAAAGTCAAAACCAGCTGCGTAGTTTGTTCTTCTTGAACTAGACAGTACCTGATACAACGTCCTCAACACAGCCTGCGTTAAGCAGCCTGACTTTACTTCTCTTCCCAGATCATACTTACTTCCTTTATTCCAACATGCACTTATTCTCACTGTCTTAGAAGTGCAAACGCTGCCTTTGTTGGTTGTAGCTGTTGCTCTTATCTTTATATAACAGCTCTTGTTTCGGGTGAAACGCTGTTAAGAGACAGACAACAGGTAAAGGGAGCACAACAGGTAGACAGACACTTGTCCAGAGAAATGTCTGGGTGTTCTTCTTTGCCCAAGATCCCACTGCAAAAAGCTGTACCCTAACAGCTGCACCCCAGCAAGAGTCTGCCACCTCACTGCCCCTTCTCTGTAGGATGGACGTCCCTGCTGCCTCTGTCACTAGCAGAACCTGCTCTAGTAGTTTTTTCAACAGGCTGTGAAGCTTCCATTTAGTGACTTTTAGTGACCAGAGGGGAAGGTGTAGCACCCAACAAAGAAGCCATGGTTTTTAAATTAACCCACTTGAATAAATTTAAGACACATTTTAAAATTATTAATACTAGTTTAAGATTCCCCTTACACCTAGGCTTTGATAACATAAAAACACCCAGATTCTGCTCTCTCGAGTCTCTGTAGAGTTGAATAAAGGCGGGGAACAGCAAAGTTCTTTGCAAAGCTGTGGTGAGAAAGTACTGTACAGCCCTCAATTATGAGCCTGCATCCACACCACTGCCTTTCAAATGAGGTAATAAGAGTTTGAAACTGCATGGATGGATTTGGGACAGGCAAGCAAGATGAGAGAAATCATTTTTTTTTAATCACCCAAAAATGTCTCCACCTGGTTACATATGAGACCATAAAATATCACCAATTACAAGAGCATTTCTCCCCAGGAACCCCGCTACAGAAAGGAAGTAGAAATCCACAAAGGTACTCATTACACTTAATACCTTCATTACCATCTAATTTTTTAGACCACATTATGAACTCCACCATTAAATGCAAGTACTGCAGACCAGTTTCAATTAAGATTATAATCAGTTGTTGACATTCAGTCAAACTTCTCAATTTGTTTTGGTTTTAAAAACACAATATAATACTTGTACAGTCTTCAGGCAGGAAAACCATATGTTTCCCCTCTAAGTACAGTTTTAACAATGCAAGTTATTCATTCAATGAACCAACCTGCCTGAAAAAAAATTAAAGACAAAATTGAAACCTTCAGCTTTTACATTCATAACTGATGTTATCATAAGCGATTAGAAGATTACATTACTCCAAGTCACATTCATTTGCCTTAACTCAAAGTGCCAATGTGAAAACTTCAGTCCATCTAATTAACCTCTTCCCATTTCCCATTTAAAACTAATTATCTTAAACGAGCCATTAAACAATTCTGAATGCAATAAAAAGAGGAATGGCTGCAAAATATTAAATCAGACGAGAAGGAAATATATCGGTTTATTTCCTTGTAAAGCAATCACCTCTTCAATCGCAGAAGCAGTAACTTTGCTTTCAGTCTTTGACCTTCTAGCGCACGAGAAGTGACACTTCCACTCCCCCACAGCAGCCAAGGTTCACACTCCATGTAGAGAGCTACCATTTCAGAGGGCTGGGCAACTTTTCCATTAGCCATTTCGAAATTGTCTCTGCATTTAGGCCTCTCAACAGATAGATGAGCCATCATTACAGATCAACTACGCGCTTTGTAAGGCACTAAAAGTTACCTGGCAAGCTGTACGACGAAGAGGCAGTTCTCTTGACAGATTTTTCACAACTAGGTGATTTTTTAATTTTTTTTTTTTTTAATATTGTCACCCAGTGTCATGGTTTAACCCCAGTCAGCAACTAAGCCCCACACAGCCGCTCGCTCACCCTCCCCCTCAGTGGGATGGGGGAGAGTGAGAATCGGAAGGGTAAAAGTGAGAAGACTCACGGGTTGAGATAAAGTTTAATAAGTAAAGCAAAAGCCACACACTCAAGCAAAGCAAAACAAGGAATTCACTGACCACTTCTCACAGGCAGGCAGGTGCTCAGCCATCTCCAGGAAAGCAGGGCTCCATCATGTGCAAGGGTTACTTGGGAAGACAAACACCATCACTCCGAACATCTCCCCCTTCCTTCCTCCCCCAGCTGTATGTGCTGAGCACGACATCATACGGCGTGGAATATCCCTCTGGTCAGCTGGGGTCAGCTGTCCCAGCTGTGTCCCCTCCCAACTTCTTGTGCACCCCCAGCCTGCTTGCTGGTGAGGTGATGAGCAGAAAAGGCCTTGACTGTGTGTAAGCACTGCTCAGCAATAGCTAAAGCATCCCTGTGTTATCAACACTGTTTCCAGCACAAACCCAAAACACAGCCCCATACCAGCTACTATGGTAGAAAATAACTCTATCCCAGCCAAAACCAGCGTACCCAGCTTGTTCTATTTAACTAAAATATACATCTACTAGGCAGGTCAATCATTCATAGTATCAGCTAAGTAAAAATGAGCAGTAAAGTAAGTTTTCAACTCCTCTGTCATCTTTTACCTCCTGACTCTCCCCTGTTTAAAGCTCATGCTGAATTCAGACTTACTTCCTTTTTTCCTACCACCTCCTTCGGAGGGAGCAGACAAGTCTTCCTGACTCTCAGTGACCAAAATCTGTATTTTGTTGTTTTATCAGAAGAAAACACAGCTCTGCAGGCATTCATTCTGTGCCTCTCTCCAGGAAATGCATGCCTGGGCTCTTTGCCTAGCCCAACGTGGAACAGGAGACTCAGGGAGATGAACTCAAACAAAACATAAGAAAGAAAAAACTCCTGAAGTCCCTCGGTGCAGCATTGCTACCACAGAACTGTGACCTGCTTGGCTACTGATTTCCAAGTTTATTTCTCCCACAGAAACTTTCATTAGAAGCCCTTACACTTTGGATGGGCAATCCAACATCTTAATGGAGAAGCAGGTATCGCTCATGTCACAATTTAACTAATGGAAAACTCCCCAAATACTGAAAGCAGAAATAAGGTCAGTAACTTCCCCAGCCATACTGGGGGAGTATCAAGGAAATATAATGAGCCACCCTGTCAAATCATTTCAAAAGGAAGTTAAGCCTAGTAAGGCTGGAAAACAGGGATCCTGCTACCAAGTAGTCAGCTACCAGGCTGCACAAGTTGTGTTATTTTTTCTAAAACCACATTTAAAAAAAACCCCAAAACACACTCCAGTCATCATATTGTGTGACCAGGAGGACCAGGATAGAGATTAGGGACAGAAGCAAAGTTAACTAAACAGAAGTGTCCTACTACTACAGAATAAATTGTTTACTCTAAAGGAGAACAGGAAAAAAAAAAAAGGCATCCTTGTATGTACTATAACTAAAAATCCAGCAACACAGAGCACTTAGAGGTGCTCTGCATTCTGATTAACTTTCAGCTTTGTCATGAAAAACAAAGGGTACAAGACCAGGAGTCAAATTCTGGGGTTTATACTACCTCAGCTCTTCTAGTTTCATGCAGACTCTGGTATAAGACACAGCTGCCTAAATTTCTAACAAGCAAGCAAGTCATGAACTTAAGTGAGGTCCTGGATATTTGCAATTTCCCTCACAGAAAGCAACTGATATGCTGAGCACTTGCATCTCCAGAAGGTATATTTAGCTACACATCTTAATTATAAGAATTTATACTTGCCTTATGCCATTTCCCACAAAGAGGTGGAAAAGTTCCTCTGTTCTCACAGGGAAAAGATAAAAACCTATTTTTACATAACTGTAAAGTTTAACAGAAGCTGTGAAACAAACTGACTTCAAGACTAATTGAACTGAAATAGCTCACCACAAAAATCTAATTAGCTGATGCAGAAACGCGTAAGCTAAGAATAAAGAGGATGCTTTCAGGAAGCACGACCCTCAGAGCAGTCTGCAGCAATGGATTTTGTTTTGTCTCAAAGAAACAGATGTACATTGAGGTATAATATCACTTAACAAATAAAAGTCACATGAGAATGTGAGACTAATAACAAAACTTTTCATTTTGAAAAGAAAAAGGAAGCATCACTTCCATTTTGAAAACAGTCTCATCACCACTAGTGAAACTAAAGTGCTAAAAGTTTAGGTACTCGGCTCCTATATCACAAATACAGTGACTGTAATTGCATCCATCTTGTGTCTCCTATTCACCCAGATGCAATTCCTCAATTCAAATTGAAATTAAATCCTAGATAGCAGTAATGGCGGAAGCCCAATTCACATAAAATGCAACTATTATTAAGCGGTCTTCCTTTTATATTACTATAAACTGAGTTTTATTCTTCAGCTACAAAATATCCTATTACCCACAGACAAATTGCTGTGAAGCCCACCTACAGCTACAGCCTCAGCAGGAAGCACATTTAATAGCCACCAATTATATTTATGCAAGAAATTTTGCCTTCTCAGCAAAAGGAATAGAGAACCTATTTTATTAGAGATGTGACAAACCCACATTTTCAATAGTTCTGTGACAAACATGTAAGTAGTCTCAGTATTTGCTGACCACAGAATAAAATAAATCCTAATGAAAGAAAGCAATCTGGACAGCAAAATACAGTTTTGCCCCTATGAAAGAACCACTGGGAAAGACCAGCAGGAGTGAGTCTAAAGCAATGCAAGGATGATCGGGAAAGGAGATACAGTCAGCATGTTCTGGGGCTGCATAAAGAAGTCCCCAGAGCACACTTTACACCAGTTAGACACCAATGATGCAGATTTTCTTCTCTTTTCCTCCAGAAATATCCATAAAATAAAAATATCATTACTTATGGGAGAAGATGTGATCTTGAGTATCAACACACTGTAAAAGTGGGGTTTTTTTAAACATCTGAACAACTGCCAAACAGCTACAATATATGTAAAATCCAATGTACATCTATTTTGGATTTTATTTTTTAAGTTTAGTAAAAATACAGTAAACATATCCCAGCAGGTCTGCAGGCAGTGTGACTGGTATGCCCCTTCACCAGTTATGCAAGCTAAGAAGCCTTTCAAGTAGTAACTAGAAGACTTATGTGATAGTATTACAATTTGAACTCTTCAGAGCCTTTGCAAAATGCAACTGCTTTGTTTCAGAAGGTTTTATCTGCACAGCAGATCATTCCCGAGGCAAGGCCCAAAGGTTAAAACTGTTAATATAAAGAGAGAGACGAAACTCCTAATAAAGTCTAATTTTGAAATTCTTGCTTCAGCTGAGTAACATGATCCTCCATAATAGGAGTCATCTGTTGACTGTTTGGGAAGTAAGGATAAGTTAGAAGAGATTTTAAAACTTTGTTCACTACTCAACACTTGAAACTGTAAGTTGTCTTTGTGGTACCAGTCATATTTACCATACTTGTATTATTAATCTTGTTAAGAAGATTGAAACAATAAGTTCTCCAGCAAAAGTTCAAGCTAGCATAAAGGAAGGAAATAGTTAATTAACCCTAACCCTCAGAGCACCTACAAGGAGTATGTGGTGATCAGATCAAGCAAAACACTTCAAATATTAGTGGAGCAGTAAATTTTGACCACATGACATAAGTCATGAGACTATTTTCTTGTGATCTCAAACAAGCCTAACCATTACTTTAGACCACAATGCACAACCTCCCTCACATATAAGTTGCACACATAAACTTGTATACAAATTTATTCAACCCTTATCTAAGAAGTAACCAAGCAGTTGTTGACACCACATTAAAGCAACATCTTTCAAGCACACATTTTTCCACCTACCTCCAAATAAAGAGCTACAGTACATAGTTATACAACACCAGCATCAGTACTGAACTGGCGATCAGATGCCAAGATTTCACAGGCATGATTTGTTATGTGATTATCAACCTACTCTGGAGGATCTTAAAACAGCTAAACCCTCTCATCAACCATACCTGAATATTTTTAGGGGTGGAAGGAGGGAAAACCTGTTTAGAATGGCACATCCACAAACTCTTGAGAGTGAGCCCTCATCACCCACCTTGTTTCAATGAGGTAAGCAGTGTATGTTTCTTGCATGTTCATGGCATTCCTCCCAGTTCGTTTTTCAGCTTCTGAAACAGTGATTTCCATTTTTTTTGCCAAACAGTCTTCCATCTTTTTAGAGGAGGAAAACAAAGATTCACGAACATTAGCCAGGCAAGGCAAAGGCTACTAACCCTGCCTCCCCTTCTCCCACACTACATTCATCCATTTAAGACAGGTAAGATAAAAAAAACAGGATAAAAGCTTTGGATAGGTTTTGGGTTTTACTTATGTTCTGTATACATATGCAAATGAAAACAGAAAAAAATGCTTTTGAAGAAAAAAACAACCCAAAGTCAACAAACAGACAACTTCGGATACCAAAAGCCATCGTGAGCTGGGAAGATACAGAAAGGATAAATATTTTTCCTTAGAGGTAACAAAGCAACCTTTTTTCAAAAACAAACAAACCAACCCTAATACTTTCTACCCAAACACTTCCCAACTATCTGTGAATTCCTCCTCGGGACACACGTAACCACCTCTCCCCTTTCACGGGAAACAGAATACATCCGGACCGAGATGTTTTTCTTTTAATCTCTCAGAGGAGGATCGTTATCTTTTACACATTGGCGGGCAGAAGTCAGTCAGGACCACCTGCCCGCCCTGGAAAGGCAGAGCTGAACTGACCAGGGAAGAGGACTTATTTGTGAAATGGAGAAGGAGGTAAATTTAGAAAAGAATTTATAATAACAAATAAAAATAATAACCTGGTACTAGGGATGAGGGCAGACGGCGCACAAAGCCCTCTGACACCGACGAGAATGCAGCTGGAAGGAGAACCGCACAGCTCAGAGGGCCGGGCTGCTCAGCTCTGCCCCGGGCTCCCCCAGGCAGGGGCTCAGCCCTCGGCAGGCAGGGGGAGGGCTGGTCCCACCTGTAGCCCCTTCCCGCCCCGGCGGGCAGCGCTGGACTACCGCCCGGCCCCGGCCTCCCCGCGCCGGCCGAGCTCCGCACCCCTCCCCGCCCGCCCTAGGCCGGCGGCGCGGCGTCCGGACAGCCCGCTCAGGAAAGCCCGGTGCTCGGCCCCGGCGGAGTAGGCCGTGCCGAGGCCGGCGGCCCGCCGCGGGGGGAACCGCCGCCCCGCCACCACCCCCCCGCACCCTCACCGTGGCTACGGGCTGCTCCGGAGGCGGGAGGCCGCTGCAGGGCGCGGCGCCGTCCTCCTCCGGGCGGTTATCGCTCGGCTCGGCCTCGGCGCTCTCCATGGGGATAAGGGGCTCGGCCACCTCCCTCCGCGCAGGCGCTGAGGCCGGCTCCGGCGGGCAAACTCATCGCAGGTCCTAGAGAGAGCGGCCGGGGCGGGGGTGCGTGTCCGCCCGGGGGCCGGCGCTGCCCGCAGCCGCCGCCGAGGCGGGGGTGAGGCGCCCGCCGAAGGGCTGAAGCGAGGCGGGACCCGCTGGCCCTCGGCCTTCCCCGGACCCCCGCTGCCTCGGCCGGTGCTCATCGATCGACTCCATCCCAGTTCTTTCTAGGCTGTTGGCTCCTGCCCGCCTTTCTGCCCAAAACTGCCCCTCACGAGGCACCCGGCGGGGGGCAGCTCTTCATGAACACGTTGGGTGAAGACACCCCACGTTGTTACAACGCTCCGCTCACCCAAAGCCAGGCAGGGTCAGTCTCCTGTCCAGGACAGGGACAGACCTTCCTCCTTCCCCTGGGCACTCGTCCTTACTCATAAAGTTGTAAATGTTTATTTCTAAGACTCATCTCTGTTGTTGTTCCTCTTAGTTTTCAGGTCACTGAAGAGTTTTTGATGCACCCATGCGGTGTCTTATCTTTCATCTGTAGCAGGACAACTTGTCGTTTTGCTTTATAGAGTCTCTTTCAGCAGCTGTTAACTTTCCCAAAGGATGTTTGTTAACATTAGGCAGCTCGGGTTATTTTTTTTAAAGCCCTCCAGCCCGTAATTTCCCCGCTCTCACTCCTTTACAAGCAGTGAAGTACTCAATCATGCTGGGTTCGCTT
Source organism: Leptosomus discolor (assembly GCF_034619465.1). Classification (NCBI taxonomy): domain Eukaryota; kingdom Metazoa; phylum Chordata; class Aves; order Leptosomiformes; family Leptosomidae; genus Leptosomus; species Leptosomus discolor. The sequence goes on along the minus strand of NC_141395.1, from coordinate 11,140,268 downwards.
TTACTTACTCCCTCGTCTGCCCTGCCTTCTCCATCAGCTCCCTCCCAGCAGTGGTGACATCCAGAAGGGCGTTCTCCTGCTCGCCATCTCTGCTGGCTAACACTGAAGTGTGTCCCGTCCCACCACACTTCCCCAGGAGGTACCTGAGTAGTTAAAATCCCCCAAGTTCAGCTCTGGCGAAGCCTCTGTTGTTTATTTGACAAAAGCCCCAGCTGTCTTGTCTCTTCTCTCTGAGCAGGAACAAACCTTACTGTGCATTTCTGTGATTCCTACTGTGATTCCTATTCTGTCTTTTTGGAGCTATGTTCAGCAAGTCTGCCCCATGGGCCCTAACATCAGCATCACACTATGTATAATATATATAAATATATATATGTATACATCTTCATTATTGCAGCCTTCAGTGCCCACACAGTCCTTGTGGGGCTGGCAAACGTGACGGAGAAGTTCTTCCTATTTATTCCTTGTACTCAAACATCATTTTGGAGCAGCCCCATCGTTCTCTGGTTTACACAGCGCAACACTCTTGAGATTTCCCACTTTTGCAGCAGATTCATGTCCTTTGATTCAGGCACTACGTTTTTTATTATTCTGTGTAGCTTTTTTTCCTTTCCTGCCCTTTTCAAACCCAGGTTAAAGGCTACCTCAGAGGATTAAGGAGTTGATATTACAGGTTTCTTTGCTTTGCTTTTTTCTGCTTTGAGTAGGAAACAGGGGTTTTTAGTGCTGACCAGAGCTGAATTTGCATACATTCTTCATCCAAAAAATTAATCTTTTTCTTTCAACAACAATTAAAACAAATCTCAAAATCCCCTTTGAAGACCCCATGAATTAATATTTGGCGTCTGGTTTCTATTCTGTTGTCTTCAATGTTTATTCAACTTTTTCCTCTGATTGTTTGAACTGATACCTCAATCCCGTCTTTCCCACCCCTCCACCACTGTAGCTGGATGGAGTTTCCCAAGCTTTTCCACAAAAGGCTTTCCTAGAACAAAAGTTTCTTACAAGTATGTGAACTGTGATTTGTCCTCTGAATAGGACTGATTTAAGATTTGTTTTCGAAACCCAAAGTCCAGTTTAGATGTAAAAGCATGATTGCATATTGTAAGACAAAGTCTGTTTTCCATTAGGGTATGGTTTTCTTATGTTTACTCAAGATGTACATTAAGATACATACCTTGTATCAATTACACTTGCATTTGCAGGATGTGCATACTGAAATTTTCCTGATCTGTATCAGCGATATAATGGAAATATTTATGTGAAGCTCACGCAGGATATCATACTTTGTGTTAAATATTTTTATTATGGAAACAACATTATCAATAAAGTACAGTAATATTTTGCAGGTCTAACATTCAGTCATTTCAAAAACTATTTTCAGCGTTGAATTTTCTTAATACTACTAAGAGATGTGTAGAAGAGTTAAAACACTACATATGTAGGAAGAGGATAATGATAGAAGTGCCCACATCAAGATCACCAACAGCCTAGGTAGCTCTCAAGTACTTTATAGCCTGGGGAACTTTAGAAGAGAGCATGAATTGTCCTCTTCAGTAGGCACCGAAGTCTCCAATGAAGTGCTCTTCCTGAGCCATGTTTCCCCACCTCAACCTGCAAAGTGGGCTAGTGGTGTTTTCTCACCAAAAAATGGTCCCAGCACAGTTCTGCTTTCAGGAGCACTTCCAGGGCTTGCACTAGTTTGGTCAAGATGAGATTTAGTGCTTCCTCCCTAGCTAAGCACGGCCACTGATGCAGCCAGGCTCTCTTTGAACCCCCTCTTGTCAGGAGGTGGGTCTGTTTTCCTGCAGGTTAGTCTAACCAGGACACTCCCCTGCTCTTCAGCATCTTCACTAGGCAGCATGTCCCTTGTTCTTCAACCACAAGAAGGCAAGCTCAGCTGAACGTCCTACCTACAAGTCCCTTCAGTCTCTGAAGCTGTCATCAGAGAGGTAGATTTTCTCAAGAACAATCTTTTCACATCAAAGCACTATTGAGTTCCTTACCAGAGAGCTACACATCTCACAGGAGAGAAAGCATTATCCAGTGCTTGCAAACAGTGACATACAGTATGAGTAGATTCTTGGAGCAATACACCCGGAGCTGAGGACTCACCATCCACACCACATGTATTTTAGGGAATAATTTCTAGGGTGTCTCTAGCCCACTCTCAGGGGCTGGCCACCCTTCACAACTCCCAGTTTAGCTGCTACTGAAAAAAAATCCAGCGTGGCCATGCCCTAAGACTGCCTTGTAGTGCAATCAAAGTGGGATGGCCAGGAGTGTCCCTTCAAAAGCATGGTTCAGGCTCCTGGATCCTAACATAATTTCACTACTAGTAATAATAATACAAAGAACATGAGTCATGCTGTCGGACTGCTCATGCCTCCCTCTACAGGCTAATTCATAGAATCGTAGAATCATAGAATCATTTTGGTTGGAAAAGACCTTTAAAATCATCAGGTCCAACCATTATCCTAACACTACGAAGCCCACCACATCTATACGTCTTTTGAACACATCCAGGGATAGTGACTCCACCACTTCACTGGGCAGCCTGTTCCAATGTCTAATCATTCTTTCAGCAAAGAAATTCTTCCTAATATCCAATCTAAATCTCCCCTGGTGAAGCCTGAGACCATTACCTCTTGTCTTCTCATTAGTTACTTGGGAGAAGAGACCAACACCAGCCTCACTACAACTTCCTTTTAGGTAGTTATAGAGAGCAACAAGGTCACCTCTCAGCCTCCTCTTCTTTCGGCTAAATAATCCCAGTTCCCTCAGAAGCTCCTCACAAGACATGTTTTCCAGACCCCTCGCCAGCTTCATTGCCCTTCTCTGGTCCCAGTTCAAGACCTCAACGTCTTTCCTATACTGTGGTGCCCAAAACTGGACACAGTACTCAAGGTGCGGCCTCACCAGTGCTGAGTGCAGGGGCAAAATCACCTCCCTACTCCTGCTGGCCACGCTATTTCTGATACAGGCCAGGATGCTGTTGGCCTTCTTGGCCACCTGGGCACACTGCTGGCTCATGTTCAGCCGGCTGTTGACCAACACCCCCAGGTCCTTTTCCGCTGGGCAGCTTTCCAGCCGCTCCTCCCCAAGCCTGTGGCATTTCATGGGGTTGTTGTGACCCAAGTGCAGGACCCAGCACTTGGACTTGTTAAACTTCACACAATTGACCTCAGCCCGTCGATCCAGCCTGTCCAGGTCCCTCTGCAGAGCCTTCCTACCCTCAAGCAGATGACACTCCCGCTTAATTTCGTGTCATCTGCAAACTTGCTGAAGGTGCACTCAATCCCCTCATCCAGGTCGTTGATAAAGATATTCCTTCGGACCCGAAGGTGCTTGCTAACTGGAGGCGTCCGGCAGCCGAAGCAATTCCAGCTTGTGCTTTTGGTGTTCAAAGGCTGATCCTTGCTGAAGACCCTGGCGTCTGTCTGCATGCGATGTCATCAGTGTGATGGATGGAGCAGAAAACTGTGCTTGCTTAGGTTCCCTAAGAAAACACAGTGGAGGAATGAATGTCAAGGAACTGTCGGTAAAATGCATGAGTAGCTGCTTCAGCATGGAAGAGTGCAGGAGGAAAAGTAGGTTCAAAAAGAATAAACAGGAAATCCTCTCCTCACATGAGTCCAGGTTCCTCACAGACATATTTCTATCATCTAAATAGCTGTGTGAAATGGCAATTAAACAGTAGAAAAATCATCATCATTCAGAGAAAGAAAAACTCATGGAAATATAAGTGGAGAGTGGAAAAGAAATACCGGTGACTTTTGGGGTGGGGGAAATCACCTGATCCCACTCAGTCTGAAATTGGTAGCGATGGTTTCCCTCCATTTCAGCAATGCAGATCTCGGTCCATGAATACAAACAAGAAAGCCAAAACTAGTCCACATTTTTGAAAGAATCTGTACAAGCACATCAATGAAAATTTATTGAAAGTGCCTTCAAAAGCAGCACAAAGCAAGCCATGAGAAAAACTCAAAACTTTATAGGAAGAAAGCAGGAGGATTTGTGACAGAATTGAACACGAAAAGAAAACAACACCTCAATAGTATTGTAAATGGTAAAGATGGGCAAATCAGACCTTTACTTAATCTTGGTGCAGCTTTGGTCAAGGAGCCTGTGCATGCAGTCTAAGAGAAGCTAGAAGTTAGGGCAGTGTTTCTGGACTACAGAAAGACTCCAATAAAAGTCAGGCATCGCTTAGAAAGTGCATTTATCCTGCCTGGAGGAGGTTTAGCTGTATCCCTCAGGATGCATTGCTGGCTTTGATTGCACTCCTCATGCTCTCTGATCATCAAAAGTTACCACACCATTGCTGGCACAAGCTGCAGGAAGAGAATGGAAAAAGCCAAAGGTCAAGTCATAGTATTTTCCCTCAGGTGATAGCAGGGGGCACAAACCACAGTACCATGTACGTGAACTCAAAGGAACGCCAAAACACTATGAAACTGTCACAGCGGGAAGGTAACGAGAACTTTTCCAAGAGAGCGATGGGCACCCTCATCGCCCACCAGGCAACGGCATTAGAATTTATTCGACCCTTGCAGGACTGAAGCCAGTGTCCTTATGAATGCAGGATGGAGATGGCATGCACAGCCTTCTCAGGCACTGTTGCCAACAGCATGGTGAAACCAAGGCCATGCTTATAAGATGCAGAAGTGATGACACAGAAATTCCTGGGGTTAAATTAACAGCCAGGACAACTTGGGAATAGTTCAATACAACCAGATAATACATGCACATAAATAAACAGTATGGGTTTGTGCTCACTAAGAGAAGCTAAGTCCTGATCCTATCAGGTAGCCATTTTCCTTAGACCTGCCTTATAAAACTTTGAAGCAAAAAACAAATCCTCTTTACCACAGAAAGACTCATGGACCTGACCTGAAGCCCAGCATCACTAGTGATAGCAACAGATTAAAACCAGAACAAAGCAGATGCACACATATTAGTCCAGTCATGTAACGTGCAAGCATTCAAGAGAGCCAAAGGAACATCTTCTGGTTGCAGAAGTAAACCAAACACCCCTTATTGGAGTCAGTCATTTTAAACCTGATGTCCCTGCTATGATCTCTGGGGTTTAGTGGCCATGGAGGAGATCCGGGGAAGCTTGGGAGCATTGGCCTTTGCATTAGCACTATCCGGGGCATGGCTACGTGGTTCCCTTCTTCCCCCTCATGTCCCCTGTCACATGAAGGTGATCTTTGCCCCTGGGAAGAATGAGAGGTTTGCCTCACCTGGGTCTGGCGCATGTCCAGAGTGATGTTACCCTGCACAAGGGTGTTTAGTGCCGATGTTGGGAGCTTCAAATCAAATTGATTGATTGCAGAGCCTTGCCTCCCACAGTGGAAACCCAGGCTGTTTGAAACCTTCATTTAAATATGCACTATATTGTTTCAGGTGTCCAAAGTTTTATTTTACTTCTGTAGTAAATATCTTCCAGCTTCTAAATGAGAACTTTGGGAAAACTGCTCCCACAATGCAACTTAAAAATCACCCTGCAGAGACCTTACGTTCCTCAGCCTAAATCCAGCCTTCAGTGTGTCTTGAGTTATGAGGTTGTCCAGACCACTAATAGAGGAGCGGGGGAATTTACACGAAAAGGAATAAACAAGCCAACAATAAAAATAACCATTTATCTCTTCTTCCTCCCCAGTGTCTTACTCCAAAGGTCACTGTGTTCTCTCATGGAAGCAAAGCTCTATAATGTGAATTTAGACACTTTAGTCTAAATCCCTAGGGTTCTTACTCACTTTTTTCCCACTTTGTTGGATTTTTAATTTGCTTTTTTTCCTTGGATACAGTCTGAGAAATAAGCAGGAGTTCCATAACAGAGCTGTTGGTCAGAGAAAAGCCCAGGTCAGTGGGGCACTGTCCTGGTTTGGCTGGGAGAGGATCCCAGCCCAGCCATGCTGGGCAGGCCGTTAGCAGTTTGAGTCAGCCAGGGCAGCTGACCTGAGTGAGCTACAGGGGTAGCCCATCCCATCATGGCATGGTCATTATACAGGGGAAAAGTTTGCTGAGGAAGGGGATCTTCTGTGGGCTTCTCCCTGCTCCTGAGGACTGCTCTCCTGTGACTGCTGCATGTTCATTTGGCTGTGTGTAACTCTGTCTACCTTTGTTGGTCTTAGTGCTGTTTCATTAAATCTGTTTTCACTTCAACCCACAGGCCTCCTCTCCTTTTCCCAGTTCCCCTTCCCAACTGGTGAGGGGTTGTTGGGTGATAGAGCAACTGTTACAGTTTAGCCCTGGGTACAGGCTAAACGTAGACAGGCATGTGCCGCGTGGCTCCCCGCTCAACCTGGGGTGACTCACGCCATAGCATTAGGAAAGCTCACAGCCTCGTGTTGTTCCTATTTTGCAGGTGAGTTTTACTTGCAATAGCCTCAGCTCAGTGGACCAAAAATGTAGGTTACGGGAGGGTACATCTACCTCTGTGCAATTTTACGTGCAGCAAGGTCTGAACAGACAGGTTCTCTCTGTGCAGAAAGCAGCCTGCAGAGCCCAGCGGCCAGTTTATGAAAGCAAACCCTCACCCATGTCACCACAACACCCTGTTTTGCCAAGCAATAAGTCTAATACCATCTAGAAATAAGGACAGCTTTTTTAGGAAGAGAGGGACAAACGTCGCTCCCAAAAGCTTCCCCTTGCAGAGCTTCCTGTAGAAACCCAACTGCCTTGTAAAGATGCCATCATATGGGACAGCTACTGCCTTTCCTCTCATTTCAGTGAGCTCCAGACCCAAATCTCTCCCTAAGATTATTCTGCAGACAGCACAAAGCATTTTACAGGGTTCGGTTTGGCCCAGAAGTTGTTTGGGATTGCCTGGGTTTTTGGAAAACACAGCTCCTGCGGCTTGGGGTCCCTGGCTGCAGGGATGTTGTGCAGGCTTCCTGCTGCCTTCCAGGGTCTGACGCTAAAAAAATAGTACCCCTTGCACTTCCAAATCGTACAGCATGTTTTGTCAATGTCCACCATTGTTTAAAGCCCCTCTGGGCTCCTGCTGGGGACATTATTTCTCTCCAAGTTCATAGGCAGCAGGGGACTCTTCCTGATTTTAAAGAGGGCTCTCATGGATCATGAATAATCTGCGACGTTCCTAACACAAGCCTTATCCAGCTGTCTTGTAACACACAGAAGTGCTCACATCTGAAAATTCAACTGCAGTCTGAGCAATCTGCAGGCATTTTGAAATGCTCTGAATCAGAAAGGACAGTTGGCAGGTCACCCAAAGAAACCACTGTGCACACAGCAGTTTCAATACACTTATTAGAAAATGATGTCTTTCTGAAAGTTTGCTAAACATTTGCTCGTCCTTAGCCCTCAAAGGCCATATCTCAGCTTTTGTAGCTCAGGCCAACCCATCCCTTCTTGATGAATACTACAGTGCACACAGTAAGATACCCTGTAAAGACAGCCAAATGTTGCACCTTGCCTAGAACTGGAGCCGATGTCCTCCAGGGCTGTGAGCAAGAGGCAGCTCCCCTGGTCAGAACCTTTGTTCTTCCAGATACCTTCTCCATATACTTCAGACAGTGTCTTCCCTTAGGGCATCCACCTGGCTTTCTGCTCTGTTATCCCAGGGACATACAACCATTTCTCCATGGAGGACAGGCTAAGCTGGCTTGCATCTGGGCACCTTGAAGCAGGTCGGAGCAGACCAAGCAACTCTCTGCAGAGGCACACTTGTGTAGCCGTGGCATAGGAGACACGCTTTGTGTTTGTCAGCTGTGTGTGTACCTCACCTAACACCTTCCCTTTTTAAATACAGGAGAAGGGAAAAGAGATACCATTATTTAACAGAATAAATTATACAAAACAAGTGGGTGCAGTTTATCAGAAAGATTCATACAAAGAAAGGACCTTCAAGTCCAACAGAGCAAAACTCTCACTGGCAACAATCACACATACACACAGGCATGTACAGATACACCACATACCCACCACACACTGATTAATGAACTAAAAGATGAATTGTAAAATGGGTAAATAAAAAGCTGGAGGTTCACTGAATGAGAATGCTGTGTATGCATTAAAAATTAATCTATGTATTTATCAATAACTATAAAAAATTAGCCTCACCTTAGGGCAGGCATTTTGGCTGCAAAAAGCCTTATTAACAACATCTCTTTGCTGCACACAAGTACATTGATCATTATTTTAATGCAGTCTGAAGGATCAGGCTAGATCATAGGGCAAGAGTTTGAGGATTTTACTCCTCCTTTTGCCACTGATTCATTGTGTTAACAACCAAGGAAAGTTAGATTTCTGCTACGTTTCACAGTTTCCCTTTTCTAAGTGGGATAATATTTCTTACAAGTTTTTGTAAAGCAGTTTGAGATCTTGGGGAGAAAGCAGCTATTTAAATGCTCTGTTATTATTTTAGGCCCTGATTCAGGAAAACATATATGTTTAAATCCTGCTGCTTTAATGGTTCAAAAGCACCTACTTTAGGCTAAGCTCATATTGATGTGGTCTTTCTGAAAAAGCTACCCTAAAACTTCTAATTATACCTATTAAAAATATAGCCCGTTGAAGCTTACTTAAAAGATAGAGTTAATTTCTTAAAGGGGGGGGGGGGGGGGAAGTAGCAAAATAATGGCAGCTCAGCATATTGAAGCTTTACCTTCCATGGTTTATTCAGATGAAAGAGGCATGCAGGAGTACCCATGCCTTTTTGATTAGATGCATGCAGCAGACATTAGGTCCCCTTCAAAGATCCTTGGGCCGTATGGAGCCGGGAGCAGCTCCGCATTGTCACTGGAAAAAAAAAATCCAACTCTTTTTCTCAGAGCCAGGCTTCTTCCCCCTGGCTTCCCCCTCCCATATTTGTATATATTTCGAGAGGAGAGTCGGGCTTAGTTTGTTCATAAACTGCAGTTCCTGGGCGGACCCCACACACAGCTGGGCTTTAGCGGCTGGATCCGCCTTCCCGGCAAGCCTAGCCGGGAGCCTCGCAAACTCGGGGCTCCGGGCTTGACAGCAGAAACGCAGGAGACTGGCTGCACTGAGGGAAGATGAATTGGTCAACACCGTGAAGCCGGGCTTCTGGTCACTGGCGGGATCCAGAAAATGGGTTACTGGAGGAGACCGGGTCTGCTTTCCTTACTGCTGCTCTCCTTCTGTGAGTAGAAAAATGTTTTTGGTTAGGCAACGTTAAACAACATACTCCGAGAGGTCGTTTGTTTTTCCTTCCTTCCTCAAAATAGCTAATCTTTGATTTCTCCCCTGACAGCAATTAGCCGGAGGATTGGAAATAGCTGAGAATGTAGTAGAATAGGCTGCTACGACTGCATCAGCTGTGTATTTCTCTTACGGCAAAGGGCAAGCGATTGCCTTGGTGGAAAGCGCTGCATGCTCGCTTGGAGCAGCTCGCAGATGTCAGTGTTTACAGTGCAAAAATATATATAGGTCAGCATTACTTGTTGGAAGTTTTTATTTTATTGAGGGAGATTAAAAGCAACTGAAGTGCACCGCTGAACGATCTGCCTTCGACAGTGTCCAGATGTGGTGAAGTTTGCAGCTTAGAACTTTTATCATCCCTGGTTTATGCGCAGAATTAATCGAACTATTAAAGAAGGAAAGAAGTGGGGAAGGGGGAGGAGAAGTGTCTTTGCAACAACATCTGGTTATTCGGCAAACCTTTCCAGCGCTTACGTAAAGATTTCTTTGTAATAAGTGCCCTGTTTAGGTTTTGATAGCACTTCTTCAATACTGTAGATAAAACCCTCCGGCAGCACTTGAAAATGTGCCCATCCATGGTTTAACTTCTCTTGTTTATATCTTGATGATTGTTTCAAAACAGGGAATAGATTTGTGTATAACTGAGTGTTATATACACATCTCCTAAGTATGTGTGTGTGTGTCTTTTTGTATATACAGTGCCTATGTACGTGTATACACACATATATCCCTATACAGTATATATTTATGTATTTGCACAGACAATGGCAGTTTTTACAGTGAACTCTTTTACAAAGGCAGACCCGTTCCCCTTGCTATAGAAATTTCAACGCAGCTGAAATTGCTTTTTGCTCAACGCGATGAAGTAGGAGGATTATAATTCCAGTATTTTCGCGTCCAGATGAAATAACTGGGGGCAGGGATCTGTATCTGCATTCAATTTACATAGGTCCCCCTATCTACAGGAACAGGGAATGAAAGAATATGATCGGTCAGTAATTTGGGTGTAGGCAAATACCAGCCTTGGTGCAACTGTTGAAGCACAGAAGACCCAGATGGGGGCATTTAGGACATAAGGTCTGGTTGATTTTTCAAAAAGTTGCGGATATGTACAGTATTCATTATTCTAGATAATACCCTAAAGTGTGGTTTGAAATGTAGGATGCTATACTAATAACATCCTGCTAAATTAATCACATTTGGAGCAGAACTGAAGGAATTACTACAAGGTATTATTTAAAGCACAGTCTTGGGTTGTTTTTGGTAAGAAAGAAGACCACTAATTATCCTTCAGAAATACCTAATTTTGGAGTTATTTAACTTATGGTTTCCTTTTTCTGAAAGGCAAGGTTTTAATCTGAAACAAGCCAAACCAAAACATATCATGATTACTAAGTTCATCTGAAAGGTTACATGAGTGATATGATGACAAAATTTGCCTCCATATGGGGAAAAAAAAAGGCCAAGGCGCGCTCTCTGTGATTCAGCTCACCAGTGATATATGTTTTCTGGAGCTACATCCACCTCCCTTGCATATAGTGTTAAGATCAACCCTACAGTCATTCTCAGTCAGTAAAAGTACCCTGGGAGCTCACTTTGCATTGACATTAAGAGAGAATGGAACAGCAAATGCCCCCAAGTGACAGAAAATACACATTCAGCTGTTCTTCAAGCAACAAATCCCACCGCTCGTCCAGCCTCTCTTGAAAGAGTGACAGCGCTAGCTTGGTGACAGCAGCAAAGTCGTTCCTCTTAGCAGAGAGATTTAAGACTTGCCATAGGGAAAACGGCATGGATTGCATCTCTGTCATCCCAGAATAACTTCAGCTGAGCATCTTCAGGGACTTTGCTCCTCTCTCTGAGTTTACACCAGGACAGCAGAGACCCCAATTTCTGCTCCACGCTGCCTGTCGCCATCCCTTTAGTCACCGACATGGTTGAGCAGTCACCAGACAGCACATCTGACCGCTATTGTCCATACACTGTGGAAAAAAGGACTGTGGTCTGACAGACCGCTGAAATTTCAGCTGCTGGATTTTCCTAATTCTCCCTGGCCAGCCCTAGCAAGGCTTCAAAGTATCTACCCTTAAACTTCTCCCTGTGACAGTGGCTGCTGGAGGGCAGCATTTTGACATGGCTTTCTCAGCAGAAGGTGCAGACAACACTGTAGTTGCACCACTGCTAATATAAATCCTCACGCATGCGGGAAATCCTTCCAGGGCAGAGATCTGGTGCAGTTCTGGATTTACCTAGCCTGGGACAAAAAAATACAAGTATCGTTCAGGATTGGAAAACCTGTCTTACAGTGGAGGGGAGCTGAAGGTTTTCAGTGTCTTTAGTTTGGTGAGGAGAGAGCTGGGAGGTGAGCTAGTTATCATCTAAAACCAGGTCCCAGAGAGACTCTTCCTGGTAGAGGGCTTCCTCTTCTATGGGACAGAGGAAAAACAAGATTTACACTCTGGAAGCTGAACCTGGGTGCTTTTGTGTTAGAGCACAACATGGCGAAGTTGTTCCAGCAGGTAATTACTCAGGCTCAGGATGTGGTGGATTTTTGTTGCTCCAAGCCTTCAAGACTGCAAGACTATCTGCCTAGTAGGCTACAACCCACGCAGAAGCTACGGACTTGATGTCGGGATTACTGTATTGTGCACGTGGAAACACTCTGGCCTTAAACTTAATAATTAGCAGTTTTCCTGCCCTGTTTTGCATCAGAATTGGGAAAGTCTCCCTTGTGCTCTGTCTGTCAGGAACAGGGCTCAGGTCAGGCAACACAACCGGGGGGCTGAGCAAAATCTTGTCTCATAGAGAGGAAAGAAAAGCACTGCAACTCTTTGAGCTGTGGAGACAACCTCAAGAACGTGAGCTAAGTGTCACTGGTGTGACAACAGCTGTCAGGGTGTGAAGAGCCCCAGGAGCCCAGCAGAGTGCCTTGGGGATCCAACCTCCAAAAGAGGACATGGAACTCAAAATCTGCCAAGGCACGTAGCACTTACCAAGGGAGAGCCCCATGGGATCTGCTGCAGCTCTGGGGAAAGAGGATTTGTGAAGTGAGGGAAGGCTGCAGGTCTGCCACCCCGAGTCCAGAGCTCCCAGCTCCTGGGGTTTGGATCTGCTTCCCCATAACTCGGTCTCCCATTAAAATGCTGGCCCGCTAATATATCCTCACATTTTTTGCTCTGAGTCTCCTGGACTCTCTTTGCCATGGTCCCTCAAGGCACTTTGATGGCTCCACAGATAACACATTCGAGGGGGTATCTCTTGGTAGGTGGTGGCTCTCTGAAACCACATGCTCCTTCCTGCTTGCACAAACCAGCCCCTGTTCCCCAGTGAGCCTCTTCAGCTAAATATATAGAGCGTATATAATTCATAAATCATGACAGGGAGCTCCGGGGCTGTCAGAAAAACATCTCTGGCTTTTGATCTGCTCGAGAAATCTCTGACCTATCCCAGGCTCCTCAGACAGCTCGTTCAAGAAGCTGGCCCCTTATTTCTAAGGTCACCAGGGCTAAAAACAGGGGTCCTACTGCCACTGAAACACCAGCCTGCTCCTCAGGCAAGGGATTGCACCCCAACGCCGACGTGCACACAATTCAGGAACACAGGATGAAACCTGAGCTGGTGAGAGGGCGAGGGAAGGGAGAGGATGAAAGAAGAGTCACCCTCCATTTCACAGGCAAATAGATCCATTTGCAGAAAGGAGCTTTGCAGGTCCAAGGCTGAGCCGGAGCAGCAGAGCAGACCTCTTCTCCCAGGCTACGGAGGTGGGTGCTGCCCGGCCTGGGACACATGGCTGCAGGGTTGGTTATGACAATTCTTCTCAAGTAGCACCATATTTTGTTTTGGTGTTGTTTTAAGGCAGCCCAAACACCAAGGAAGAAATTATCACCCTCAAAACAAACCAAGAGGCTGCAAAGGCCCCACATTGGCTGGGTGTAGGTAGCTGGGTTGGGAGCAGGCGCAGCATCCACTGCCTGAAGGAAAATCTTGTGCATCCTATCATGAGGCTAAATAAGAACAAAGTTGCAACAAATTCTCCAGTTAGGAAATAAAAGGGGAAAGCACAAGAAAAAACCCTGACAATGCAAAACTGGAGTCCTCTACAGTGTTGCAAGTGGCATGAGACTCAGCAAGGAAAGTGATGGATTATTCTGAATCCACCTTTACACTTCTCCAAACTTGATACACCAAGGGCTGAAACTGTAGTAAGTTAGACTAACTGAAGGCTAAGAAAACTGGTGGTGTACAGCTATGTCAGATTTATGAAAGTGGGCATTTCCTCTCCCTTTGCGCCTCCAGCTTTCCTCAGACTTGAGACAGGCCAGTCATCATTAAAACTGCTCAAATCTGTATTTTAGTGGGGGGCTTTGCAGAGGAAAGTGCTTTCTGAAATGTAATTCAGTGGAACTTGAAATTAAAATATACTGTTTTCTGAAGGAAAAAAAAAAAGCTCATTTTTACTGGTGTTATCACTGTTTAATGATGGTCACAAAGACATTTTTGTGTACTAGCAGTAAAAAAGTTCAGCCAGCTGCAATCATGATATTTGTTACTCCCATTAGAGATGGAGTCCTGAACAGATGTATCCCACTTATTCATTGAATATGCAGAAAGCAAATATTGGCATTAAAAACAGGTGACTGGGGGCTTTTATTCTGAGAAAGTATTCAACTCCACTGCCTGTCCTCCACAGCTTCATATTGTTCCATGTTTTGCTCCGTCAAGTTTATTTCCTCGGGACATCATTTTCCTCTCCCTTTAGTGATAACTCTTTGCAATAACATTTGCTTTCAGCTGGGCTCCACAGTGTTGCAACTTGCCATAAACTAATGAACTCTCCCATAGATTGTCATGTTTTCAAGGAAGCGCAACATCTGATCTTTTTATTAAAAAACAACAGTCCCACCACGGAGACAAAATCAGCAGCTCCCACACACTTTGCTCTTTTCACATCCAGTGTTCAGTGCTGTGTGCCAAGTGAAAGCCTCGCGCTGGAAGGGGCCTCCATGTAGAGGGGAGATAACACCACCGATGGCTGCCTGCCTTATCAAACCTGTGGATTACAGCTACATTATCTCCATGCTGGACCCCAACTGTGGGATAACATTTCCTTAGGGATCTTCAGGGGGAAATGAAGGGGTGGCTGAAAGCTCTCTTGGCCCTGCTCGCATGCACATCCTTGGATTCAGAGACAACAATTGTGATCCTGCCTCTGGAAAGGATCTGTAACATCCATCAGAGTCATATTTCTTGTTCATCAGTTGGTTCATCTTTTTGTGACAGCCCAAGTAGGGCTGAAACTCTCCTGCCAGCTGCTGGTAGCTGTCAAGCTTTTAGAAGTGGGAGAGCCTGCTTATCATGCAATCCCCTCTGCAGTCCATGCTCCCACCAGTTATGCCACTCCAGGACTTACCCTTTCGTGGAGCTGTTCCGCTGCAGTGTTTTGCTTCCCATTGATAAGCCAGGAACACGCCTGACAAACGACAGCTGATTTATACTACAGCAAACGCATCTCAGCATTGGGGCAATTAATGTATCCAGCTGTACACCGCAGCCTGCCAGTCTGCCCTGGACAGAGGGCTATCACCCACATGGATTCTAGCAGCTCCCAGGATATCCCTCAACTCAAGTGTTACCCTTGACTAGACAGGATTATTTACATCTGGATTTGAAATTAATTTTTTTTTTTTTTTTAAAAAAAAAGGCATTTTCAACATTTCCGGTGTGCGGTTTGCAGCTATCAGCAGAAGCAAGCTGTAATGGGGAGCTGCTGTGCAGCTCCAGCCATGGCAGCTGCAGGGCGTCACTTTGCAGAGTCCTGCACTCCAGTTCCACCCACAGCTTGGCAACGACTCTCAAAGTGGTTGAAGCAGCATCGTACTGGACGTGCTCTGCCTGCAGCAAGACCTCTCACCTTACCATGCTGTGGGTGGAGGCGTTCCCCTTAGCTCCATGTTTTTCCTCTGCCAGGTCCAAAAGTCCAGCTCTTCTGGGTGAGTAGAGGTGTGAAGAAAGCCATCCCCAGCAGCTTCCACCCCAGCTCCAGAGTGAATGCTGATGAGGCCTGAAGGTGTCTGAAGGAAACGCCTGCCTGCCTTCACTCAGCCTGCAAAGAGCTGTTGTCGTCCCCTTGCAGCATATGATGGCAAGTCCTCTGACCATGCCTGGGAGCTGGACAGTCCGTGCCTCCATGATCATCACAACCTAATACATGCCCTGCACATAAAGCAGTGCTGATGAGCTTGTGCCAACAACTGGAACCAGTGCAAGCGTGGCAGTCAGCAACAGGGCTGGCTTATTGCTCTGGTCCAGGCTGCAGGCAGAGCTGAGTCCTGAAGCAGTCACCTGGGGTGACACTAACTGATGTGATCCGATCATTGATAAGGCATCTCCTTGTCTCAATATCTGAGCATCTCCTAATCTTTTCAGTTCCCCCAACACCCCTATGAAGATGTTCCCTCTGAGAACCACACGTTTTTCTTCTGTCTGCTTCTGGGAGGCCCGGAGACGTCTGCTGAAGTTCCTGGCCTGCTGGTTGCTACACCACTAAGAAGGGCCTTTTCCTTAGAGCCACAATGCAAAACCCTAAGATTTTTGATACTGATCTCTCCTCATTTCAGCCATTCCAAACCAGAAGGCTTGACTGTGTCCTGCATTGCCTTGCGGCACCGTGCACCCCATCAGAAAGACGATACTCCCAATGTGAATTCATACCGTGTCTGGCACTGGAAATCCAGAGAAGAATTTCTTCTCTTTTCCTGCAAAATCATGAACTCAGACCCCTTTCCAGGAATGGTTCTTGGGAGTGCTGTGACTACAAATATTTCTGAGGTCTTTACAATAAATACTGGTATTGATATTTCTTTAAAAAGATCCATTCCTGTTTTCAGATGGATCATTTAATAAGATGCCACCAGTGCAGAATGAATGCCCATGTCCCCTGAGAACTGTTCAGCAGAGCAGGTTGCCAGTCAACGATGAGGATCATCTGTCTGATGTGGCTTGATAAAGCTTCCTGCCTGGGAGACATTAAACACCAGCATCCAGCATGGAAGAAACTGAATCAGCCACTGTCTTGCTGCACAAAGCATTTTTTCCATGCTAGATCTATCCCAAAATTAGCCCCAACCAGTCCATGATAGCAAACAAGACCCTTCTTCTTACAATGGGAAGTGACACACAGAGCCATAAGCAGCGAGCAATTGAATGAATCATCCTTCTTCAAATAGACCCAGGGTACAAGCATCCACAGAAATAAGACCAATGGATCCCCTGGGAGCTCAGTTCCTGCCATGTCAAAAGGCGCTCAATGATGGCAGAAAATGGTCGCAGATGTTCCCACCAGAGGCACAGGCTATTTGCTTGGGCATGAGATCTCCTCAGCGCACTTTTACTACGGTTTTGTGTATCTGCCCTGCACTCACCTTGTAAAAGAGCATCACAAATGGCCAAGTTTTTCTTTCACCCTTGTCAGGGCTATTACCTCTACAACAGGCTGCAGCCTGGGAGGCAGCTCTTGGGCAGAAGTGTTGCTCAGCGATATTCAGACCGTGGCATGTTTCAGGAGGCATCCTGGGGCAGGATGCTGAGTTGAAAAGGCAATGCGCTACTGCAAAATGATGAGATCTCAGAGTGGGAGATGGTGAACAGAGAACATTCCTCTCTTTGTACGTCCCTCCATGCTGGAGGAGCAGCTTTGCTCCCTGCACCTCTTTCCCTCCAGCCGCCGAGGCTCTCTGGAGCTGTGCTGAAGCTCTGCCCAGGGGCTGGGACCCACAGGAACCCTCTCTTTCTCCTGCCAGAGTGATCTCTAGAGAGGCATTACACAGACACGCAAGCTCCTGTTACTTTCATGTGTGGAGAAAAAGCACTTCAGGCCCTGTCAACAGGACTCATTGTTCCATTCCTGCAAAAATTCCTTTCCAAAATCCTGCTCCCTCTGCCCTCCTGCCATAGCTCTCTTCTGCTTTAGAAAAATTGAAAATATTCAAGCTGAATTCAACCCTATTGGGCAGTGCTTTTTGGTAGGTTACAACACAAGCTCCTTAAAAGTTATTTTTTTAAGAGATCAAGAAAGAAATGAAAGAGAAGAACACACAATCTGTTTGCATGCTAAATGTGGGACATTTTAAGAGAAGCAAGAAAGTTTTTAGCATCTGTAATCCAGGCTAGCCTCAAGTTCAAGTTCCCTCTGACAGCACAAATTACTTAATTACTGTTAGATCCAGTCTAAATGAGGGCAAAACTCAACTCTATGTAATAATTTTAGCAGACATAAAGAATGGGCAGTGCTGGAACAACTTGATGACAGCACATTGACGGAGAATTAACAGAACATCTCTGCCCCGACAACTCATCGCACAGTCCCTTGCAAGCCCCGCTTCTCCTCAGGAATCAAAACGACACAAACGCACAAATGCAAAAAAATACAAACTAGTCAATCACGACAAGTCCACCCAAGATATGAAGAGCAGCTCCAGTCTAACGTCTCTTTGTGGGCTCATCAAAGTCCTTCTAGCAGATGGTAAATCGAACGTGTGCCAGGAATTTCAAACACTCCTCAGGAAGTTCATCTAAATCATCAGTAAACCATTTGCACTTAAAACAGAGTGAACCCTGTTGCCCAAATGTGACCCAGATAATGTTTCTGACATGTTTACCTATTTGGATGATATCTTCAAATTTCAATTCCATCTCTTCACGGAGCTTCAGGATTCCTGCAGAGCCTGAAAAATACACACAAAACTGAATTCCAGAGTATAATATGATGATAATAGTAAAAAACCCCCGCTGTGCAGTAGTTTTACTTGAATTGCAGTAGTTAAGACAAAGCAACATCTGCAACCGACTTGCAGCTCACTTGCTTTTAGAATCATAGAATCATTAAGGTTGGAAAAGACATCTAAGTTTGGCAAGTCCAACCGTCAAACCACCACCACCACCCCCACTAAACCATGTCCCAAAGGGACGTCCCTTTTCTATGAGGAGAGGGGGACTCATCTCTGCTGCATCTTCCTGAGAATGAAATGCAGAAGCTGCTGTTAAATAGGACATAGAATACAGCGTTGGTTGCTCTGGAGAAACAGGAGCAACAAAAATGATGGCAACAGCACTGTGGAGTCGGTCGACTCTTACCTTCTGCCATTCAGCACCCAGACCTGCAAGTGCTGTTAAATCCCCAGCAATTTATGCAACAACTTGCGACAAGATGAGCTCAAACCACCCGTGTGTGGCCAGGCTGTGACTCCTTCTCCCAAGCAGCGTGGGAGGTGGGAAGAAGGGACTCCATTTTTCAAGACCAAGATTTAGTCAAAAACAGATCACTGCAAAGCACTCTTCAAAGAACTGAAATGTCAGAGCCCTCTGAAAACACGGCCTGTGAATCCCCAGTCATCAGGAGACATTTTCCATGGGGGACATGTTAGCTCAGCCCTCTGCAAACCTCACCGGCAGCCTACACACACCACACCATGCAAAGCCCCAGATAAGCAAAGGCGCCAGCAAAGCTCCTAAAATTGCTTATGAACACTGTACTCAGCAGTTTTCCCCCCTCCTCAGACCTTGAATAAGTTGCTCTGCTTTCCATCAGACGAAGAGAAATGGCACGTTCCCCTCACACGCCGTCTGGGCTGGTGGGAGTTGCTGTGGTGGTGGGGCCAGGGTATGGTGCTGGTGGAGGTAACCACAGGAGACTGGGTGTATATATGGTTTTTCCTTGCGCTGACCCCCAGCTGTGGTGATTTTTTCCCTCCCAGACCCCAGGATTGTTGTTCAGGCTGTGCTGCTTGGCTTGCTCTCTCAGGGCTTTTCCAGTGCCACGCATAGGTGGGAAGGACAGCAAAAGACATGAAAGAGAAAGGAACAGGAGCAATAGGTGCAATGAAAGGGACTTGTTGCCAGCTGAGATCTTGTGTTGCACCTTCAGACACAGGACAGCCTCAAGTCTTGGTTTGCATCATAGCTCCTCACATTTGACTTTCATAGCCTGGTACTTAACCAGCAGCTGACGAATGCCTAGTGGGGTAAGTACAGTTATTCCTGGGCAAACTCACTACTGCTTTTGTCTGCCAGGGCAGGTTTTCCCTGGCGTGGTGATGGCTCTGGAAGTACTGGTCGTAATTACACAGCAACCCGCAACAGCCAGCACACACTTGGCCTGTAGGGAGTGAAAAAACCCTGTGTTAAGCTGCTGTCCTGGGCAACTTGAGGGACTCTTGCACTAACCCTCAGCCCTCTCTTGGGCCACCTTTTCAATGAAGCATGTGGGGCATCCCTGCTGATCTCCCGAGGGGATAAGCGAGCCTCCAGAACAGCAGACAGACCCCTAATTTGCGGGTTCCCTCCTGGTTTTAGGACAACTTTCATCATCTAGTGAGTTGGCACAAAGTTAGGTGCAGTGGTGACATCCACATGGAGATGTGAACTTGCACACCAGCATTGCCTTCAGGCTTGTCCCATCCTGCCCCTTCACGACCTGTCACCTGCCCCCAGGAGCACAGCATGGTGCCATGTTTATGTTCAAATTGCAGCCTGGCAAGCGGCAAATGCTATTACATGATCCATCAGCCCAGCCACACCTAATTCAGCAGTTCAGCTTAATTTGGACGTAGCTGCTTGCCCAAGTGAAGCAGGTGCTTGGGTGCCTCAGGGGCTCACTGAAAAATAATGCAGATAACATGCAAACAGGCATCCCCCAGCCACTGACTCTACTGATATTTCAGTGAAGATTAAGTGCGTTGGTGAAATGGATTCAGAAACACAACATTTTCAGACATTGCTGAATGTTTCAAAGACACTGAGAAAAACGAGCAAAATGCTACAGGGCCACTAAGTCTGTGCTTTGTTCATTCCGTGTCCCTCCTTCCTCAGCTCAACATCTCAGGGTGCAAACTGGTGTTAATGGGAAGCATGCTGCCCATTACACCAGAAAGAAGAGTTCTTCTGAAAGATCTTGAGTTCAGAGTCTAACAGGGGTATAGTTTTTGCCTCACCTGGTACTTACAGTGCTTCCAAAGCTGAGCAAGGGCAGAACATCCTCCCCATCGCGTTGGGTTGAACTTTAATGCCAGACTTTCTTTGGTGAGTAATTTTCATGTTTGAAGGAGTTCTCCCGCTAAAAGACAAACAGTATACAAGCGTAACACGTTTCAAGGAGCAGCAGAAATCCACCAAGGTGCTTAAAAATAATTAAGTAAAATAAACTTTGTCTTAAAAATTTCATGCCAGGAGTAAACAGAGAGGATTCGTTTGTAACGCCCTGTCATGTGCAACATGCAACTTTTCCATCTCTCTTCTAATGGGTTGCATGAGAGCTTGGATGCAAAGTAGCTGCGTGGAGATGGGGAAGATCCTCCAGGAATTGCTTTGCATGTGGAAATGAATTTCAGTTCAGCCACTTCAGAACATTTTTTTTTGTTTACTTTCCACTGACATGAAATCAGCCGTGATTGCGTCGCATGCGGGATTGGTTAGCCAGTTACATAATGCTTAATAAATCCAAGAGAAATAATATAAAACACATCACCCAATCTGGGGAGAGTAACAGTATCCCAGCCAGTGTCACTAACCCGCCCGGGCCAGGCATCGGCGAAGCATCTGACATGGTGCTGGGGGGATGCAGGGTTGTGCTGCTGCGTGATAGATGTGACTAGAAAAAATGCTTGTGGCTTGTTTAGCAGCTTTGAAGATAGACAGATTGCTTGGGCAGACCATGTGTGCTGGTGAGGGTATATCAAAAAGCGGAGCTCACACTCCCGCGGGGAGGGCAACTCACCCTGTCCTGCAGGGCAAGGCAGGCACATGCTCATGCATCCAGCTCCAGCTGTATCTGCTGCTCCTGCAAGGTATTACTTCACCCTGTTAATTTTCTTCTCTGTACTTCATAAAATCGTAACGGCCCTGTAAACAGGAAGAGCAAGATTTGGTGATTAAATTATTTACCGCAGATTGTTTCCACAGTGGTGGTGTGGAGGGGAGAGGACATTTCACTGAGGTGTCAGCGCTGGTCGTCCCCAGGCAGCGAGAAGGAAGGGAGACAACCCAGGATGGGGCTAAACGCAAAACAGCGGTGCTGACTTGCACCCAAAAAAAATGGGGTCTGCAGGAAAACTGAAGGTACCTCCAGCTCTGCAGTGCCAGCACCCCAGCTCTCCCAGGAAAGCTATCCAACCTATGGGTGCATCTCCCCAAGCACACTCCACTGCTCTGCTTGGACCAGCTCTTCTCCTCCTTCCTCGCATTTCCCTGCCTGCTCTGCTCCCCTGCTTTGCTTCCAGTCCCAGGGGAGATCTGCTGCCGCCTTCACCCCTCCTGCGGTTAAATACCAAGAGAGGAAAAGCTAGGGCTGAAGGGGTTAATTACTACAGGCTCAGCACAAGCCAAGTCTGTAAGTGACTCCCTATTTCTATTTCGAAAAGAGGCTGCCTGGAAAGGGAAAGGAAAAAAAAAAAAAAAAGAAAGAAAAAAGGTTTACTTTACAACCATCATTATTTCATCTGCAGAGTTTATACAATGGAAAATAAAAGCCAGGGTAGGCGAAGTCAAATCATTTCTGTTTCATTAATGGTATGGAAATCGTTTTCTTTTAATAGGGGAAAAACAAATGTGAACTTGATGTGTGTATGTGTGCGCGCGCGCATGCAACTCCCTTCATTGCAAAGGGCAGAGCAGTGAAATCCAGAAATAAAAAATGACTCAGAGGCCGTAGGATCTATGACTCAGTGGAGCTGTTGTTGTTTTTAAACACAAGCGAGAGCACAGATATGGCAGATAATTGCCCGTGCAGCCCTCCCATCGCAGGCATCCCCCCCAGCCCAGCCGTCCCGCGGCAGCACGCCTGCTCCCTGCCAGCCCACCCCGGCAGCTGGCACCGGCCGGACACTGCACCGCCACCCAGACCTCCGGGTGCCCAGCAGGATGGAGCACGGGTTGTCCCAGCAGGAGCAGCTTTGGGGGACAGAAAGTGAAATCTGGGTCAGGAAACTTGAGATCTCCTGGAGGGGAAGCGTCTCACTGCGGGTGGAGGAGAAGGGTCCCTGGCGTTACCTGATTTCAGTGCCTTGGGCACGAGCAAGATGGGCTGTCGTGGTGGATGGAGAAGACAAGCAGCTCCAAGGGCAGACGGAGGAGTGTGGGTACACTCCCCTGTCCTCACCCGCAGGCACAGGCATCAACTGACCAAAATCAAAGAGAAACCGCTCTGGCCAAATCCGCCTTGCTGAGTGCCAGGCATTGCCTCGCTAGCCCCTGGTGCTCCAGCTTGCCCAGACAGTGCCAGCTTTGTTGGGGTGTGACCTTGGGGTACCTCTGTGTGAAACATCCCAATGCCCCAAAAGCAGAGTCATTGCTACGCTGACGAGTAGACAGCTTGCAAAAGGTACACAAGAAATACCGGAGATTACCAAAGCAGAAGGACGGGCAATATTCTGCAGAGCTCGTCTCTCCCCGGGGTGAAGTTAGATCATGATGTAATTTAAGCATCTGAAAGAGATTGGAGAAGTCTGCTGGTACGATCCATACCCAATTTACTTTGTAATGGGACTAAGCAGTATTGGCTAAACACTTAATTTAAAGGGATATTTTCACAAAGGAAAAATAAGTGGTGGAATAAGTCAGTTACCAGCCTGTTTGAAGAAGGTCCAAGCAAACCAGAAACGTATACTGTATGTCTTTCTGGCACTGGGAAGCACTGATGTCTAACACAATCAAAATCAGTCCTTTTTTATTCAGCAGGAAACTTTACTGGCTCATTCCTTGCTCCATACTGTACTCTGCCAAGTACGGCATTTATTATGCAGGATGATGTGGGACCACATACCTGACAGCAGAGCCTGGTCCTCTGAACTGAATGCAGCCTGAGCACTGCTGGGTTTCCTGGGGGAGCCAGAGGCTTGTGCCTTGCAGGGGCAAAAAACGGGACAACAAGTTTTCTCAGCTCCATTTCGTCTACTCTACTTCTCCTATGAAGATGGAAATACAGTCTTTGTAAAACACATGGATGGAGAAGAGCAGCCCGATACTCTTTGGTTCAGCAGCTGAAAGTAGCACCGGATCCCACCACTGAAGAACAGAACTGTGCTGGAGGAGGCCGAGCTGCATCCAAAACAAGAGTACAACACCTTGAGGTCTAGTTCTGGGGAGACCCTGCTGCACTCTGGGATGTTGCAGCGAGACCGAGTGCTTTCTGACAGATCGGATCTAGCTCAAGCTGGAGCTGACTGCAGGAGACCTGGGATCTCTGTTACACAGGTCATGCTGGACAATTGCAATGGGGACTTCTGACTCTGCCTAGGACCTCCCCAAAATCAGGGACATAGGAATTACCCTGACATAGCCCATCCATGGCACTGGTGGTTGCTTCACAGAGGAGACAACTCAGGAGTAACCTGCCAATGGAGAACACCAAGGTCCTGGTGTTCTCATATGGTCAGCAAGACAGCAGAGCCGATCAGCCCTGCTGTTGTTTTAATGTTAAAAACAAGTACTGTATATAATAGGGAAGGAATTTGTTTGTTCTCATAATAATTTTATGAGAGGCTCTGTTATTGTGTAGTCATGTCATTAGTCATGGATGAAAGCCCAAGGCAAAGCCCAATCCTAAACTCAGCAGTGGACAAAGGACTTGCTGCTGAGCCCAGTCTCACCCAGGTGGGAAAGAGGGTCTCAGCTCAGGTTGGGTTTCCATCAGGGCACCTAGCTGGGGGCTTCCAGGAGCAGCGTGGCTGCAGAGTTGAGACAGAGGTGCTCCCCAATCCTGCATTTAAACATGCTGCTGATTAGAGAAAGCTGCAGAGCACCGCAGCTAATCACCCAGTCCTTAGTCTCTCCAAATGCAAAGCTTGAGGGTCACAGGTTGACTGACCTGCATGGAGAAGATGATGCAAAGACCTCCTGGAGCTGCTGCAGTAACAGCAAGCTGGGAAGCCCTCTGCAACTCCCAAGTTAGCATCAGCCCCATCCCAGGGTGCTTGAGATATACAGAAAAAAACGGAGAAGACCTCACTGTAGAGCATTTATGACCTAAAATGATTAATTTTCCTCTGTCCTTGAAAAATAAAAGCAATTTAAGGGCAATTTGCTACTGAAAGATGGAGCATAATCTGAAGGTCCTATAATGGAGGTCCTGTGTAGCAGAGGCCTTGGTCCTCTTCCGCCTCTGGAGAGAGAGCACTGCAGAGGGGTACAAGTGCCCTAGCATCTCACACCAAGCACCTTTCCTTAAGCCTATCCGGTGTTCAGTTGTCACAAAACAGCATGACAAACAGAATATTTGACAACCAAAACTGCTCGTTCTGCCCTGCAGCAAAAATGCATTGCCTACACATGCCATTGCTTTACTATGAAACGCTTTCTCCTCCCCTGTAACAAATGCACCATGCCTCCACCTCCATGCAACCCCAGGCTTGCTCCTTAGTGATTCACCCTCCTTGGGGACTGCAACGTGCAGAAAGCTGGAGCCAAAGTTGGGTGGTGGATGACCTACCTGCTCTCTGGGGCTGCGTTGGCAGAGACGAGCTAATGAGACCCCTATTTATCCCGCTGGGTTCTTACAGCTGCAGTCACCATTGGCAAGTGAGCAAAAAGCTCATCTGTTGGGAGCTGACTGCTTCCGTGGCTGTTGTGATGGGACTGGTATGAAATTCTCTTGGAGAGCTGTTTTAGATGACTCTTTTATGGGGGAAGAGGCTGGGTTATTGACTCCAGCAGTTGTGCCTCAATGGGCCTTGCAGGTGGCCAAGTGGAGAGCACGGATGCCCTGTGGGCAATGAGAGGCTGGAGGGCTGCCCCAACACACGTGAAAAAATATCTCAGTGTCCTTGGGTGGTGGTATCACCCCTGCTGCTCTTATGGGAGGGACTGAGGCACTTTTGACATAGTTTTTTCCTTTATTCCTCTACTTGAAAATCATCTCATATTCTCTCAGTAACCTCCCCAGGGTCCCAGTTATAGATACCAGAAGACTTGATCCCGCTCTCGTGCACAGGAGAACAAGCCTTCCTATTGATAGGAAGCCAAGCTCACTGTGAGCCCACCTATCGGTGACTTCAAACCATCTCTGCAACTGTCATTCCACAATAACTTTGACTAACTGTACTATTTATTGGCTCACATCACATCCTTATGGCTTCAATTTATTTTTGGAAAACTCAACCCACATTTAATTAGTTTATAGTTTGTTCCAAGTTTTGCTTATCCAGCTTTTTTTTTTTGCCTCTTTTTTTTTTTTTTTGAAGTTTGTATTTTGATGTTTAGCATTTGCCTTGGCAACATCTGGAACCCCTTTATGGAAGTGTATTGTTACTTTTACTGCTCGTGCAGCTTTATTAAATCATCCAAGTATTAATATTGAAAGTGTTCATCTGGGTCTAATCAGGGCCAAGATGAGTGATGTGGCAGTTAAATTGTACCTACGAGCTAATGGTTCAAGGACACAAAGTCCTGAAGAAACTTGCAGTGGGCTTTGTGCTCTTCTTTTTGCTTCCTTGAAGGAGGGGGTAAAAAGAGGGGGAAAAAAAAAAAAAAAAAAAAGAGATATTCCTGCTCTGACCTTTCTTGCAGAGCAGATAACAGAATTGCAGCCTGAGCTAGTTTAGAACAATTTTTCTCCAAAGAATTTTGTCCGGTTACTGCTGTATTTCTGGATCTCATTTCCATATTTAACTCTTTCATCTGCCCTGGCTTCTTTGCTCTGCAGTGCAAACGGCTGCCAAGATCCCCACCACACACACCAGCCCGAAACTGCTGGGGCTGATGTTTTGCTCCGAGACCTCAAGCAAACCCTTGATATAAATAAGTAAACAGCATACCTGGTGGGTATAAATATATGAATGACAAACCCCATTGCTCTTCTGCATCAGTGGCATCTACAACCTGGACTCAATCATTTGCTTCTCCTCCACAAGGCCCCCAAATATGCCCGGGTTGATGGTGCTGAGCCCACGGTCCTGCACAAGCATACTGCAAGCACGGCAAGAGCCAGGGCATGCATGGGTTGAGCTGAAAGGGTGCAAGAAGAAATATGACAGTGACACCATCAGAGCATAGCTCTGGGTGTGGCAGGGCTGGGTTTTGGGGGGAGAAACCAGTTTACCTTTAATTGTCTGTTCCCACATAACAACACCAATGGAGTTTGTAACACGCAGTGGCTGTCGCTGTAGGTTGAGAGCCCCACACAAACATTGGGCTTAATTTCTGATCTACTTCCAAAACTCTCATCCTCAAGAGTAGTTTTGCCTGGGATCCTGCAAGTCCTACCCCAGCAGAGCAAGGCAGGGAGGTAAGGATGGCTCACACTGGCTACGGGTGATTCAAATCCCAGCTGAAGTCACAATTTTGGTAGCTAGCCCTTAGATGGATACAGGGCATTGGGTCTGTTGAGGTCACCCACAAAGTCCCTGGATGCCTTGGCAAGGCCAGGGCAGACTCATGGATGGGGAGATGCCAAGCAAGATGTTGTGGACAGTATCCTCACCTGCTCTGCTCCTGGGTCCCCTGCCGTCTTGCATGACATGGTGCCTGCTGAGCTGCATTTTAAGCCTCGCTTGGGTCATTTAACCCAAAATTTCCTCCTTCCAGCCTTCAGATGCAACAGACTTTTCTTCCGCAGCCAGGTTTCCCCTCCATCTTTAACCTTGGCCCTATGTATGAGGCCATGGGAGCCTGCAAATTGTTTATTTCTGTGCAGGAGCCTTCCAGGAGCTGTTTTACGGATGTCGTGTGGAGGGGGGTCTGGGCCAGCAAGAAAGCCGAGCAGGCACGCGAGATGCTGTCAGAGCAAGCTGTGTGCCCCAAATTTAGGAAGCAGAGAAGTTAAAAATCCCTTTATGCTGTTGGGACAGTATATGCATTAAAAAGGAAAGGGACCGTAGGCTCAGCCCCTGGCTATGGGCAGGTCACGGATGTGGCCACCAAGAGCGCAGGAGGTCCCGCAGGTTGCCCACAGACCTAGGGGTGCCCGTGGATGTGCTCCTATATCAGCAGGGCCTTGCTTGCAGGGGCTGAGCCACAGTCAGGGATTTTCTAATGTGTTTCTTGTTCCAGTTAACAGCTGGTGATGGACAAGCCCTGTGATGGCTGTTGCAGCACAGTGAGCCACGACCACCTTTTTCATAGGGGCTGGGAGCACCCGGAGCTGCCGGGCAGCTCAGGGAAGCAGCAGCCAGAGACGCATGAATGGCCCAAACCTTCCAAAATATTAGCTGCTGTAGTTCAGGTTCTTACCTGAACACTCCAAAGTGTATTTAAGTAAAAATTTATAAATATGTACTTCTACATAAGCCACTTAGTGTTGGGTTGTTTTTTTTTTTAAAAGAAGACATTTAGCAGCCTTAAAACAGGAAGTTTAAATTTAGCTGCGATTTATCCCTTAACCGAGCATAGTTCATTCACCCTTTGTATAAAAATAGAGATAATTTTATGCCCGTGAGATACACGCAGAGCAGCTGCACATGGGCAGTGGTTATTCCTGCCACTGCAGCCAGATGTAGCATTCTAGGGGCAGGAGAGCATCTCCTGCCAGGCGGGGGCAGAGGGGGCAACAGAGTCCCGGAGGGAGCAGCCCCTGTTATCTTAGAACTCAGGAAATCTCAGTCCATCATTTATTGCCAAAAAGATGCTTGGGGAGTGGGTGGCAAACACATTTCCTGGCTTGGGCTCATTGAATGGGCAGAGGGAGGATGAGGAGGGAGCTGCCCCAGCCTGGCTGTGCATCCCTCCCCAGCACTTCTCTCCCCCAGGGAGTGGACTAAATAAAGTCTTCAGGCATGCAAAGACCCAGAGATGTCCCTTTTCGGACACTGGATGCACTCAGAATAAGGGGAGATGCTGATTTGAGCCTGGGTTTTAGAAGAAGAAATAAACTTCCCCTTGATGATAAATGGTATGGGAAACACAGAGGGAAAACACAGTTCTTTGCAGCTTCCCAGGCTCTGCAAAGCTCTTGTCCAGCAGGACCTGCCTCTGCACCACCAGCATCCCTCCATCTCCTCTAGGCTTTGGCATAATCTAAAGCACATTTGACTGAGCAATGGAGCAAAATGAAAGCTATAAACAAATGCATAGAGAAATATGGTCAATTCAGCTCCTTCTCCACTGGTTGTGCAAATTGTTGAAAGCGGTGGTTATTTTTCCCCACTCCGGGCAAGCATGACCACACTCACCCTCCACCACCTCTCTACCCCTGCAGCCTGCAGCACCGGCGCTCGCCGCAGCCTGAAGACCAACCTGTGCAAGTGGTGCGACTCCACGCCGCCAGCCTGCGAGGAGAAGGTGTGCTACAGCAACTGCAACCTCAACTCCTACTGCGAGGACCCCTACGAGATCTGCGTGGCCATATGGTAAACAGCAATTCCCTTGTCAAGGGGGGGAACGTGGGGAAAAAAGGTGTTCACGGGGCAGCAGCTCATGGGAATGCACATGTTTATACCCCCTGCTTTTGAATTATTGCCATTTAAAATAATTCAGGACTTTCTCTTCCTCTCCCTTTCACCCCATTATAATTAAAAGTACAACTCTGTCTATGTTTAGCCTATGCCCGGGGCTAAACTATAACAGGTGCTCTATCACCTGACAACACCTCACCAGCCAGGAAGGGGAACTAGGAAAAAGGAGAGCAAACCTGTGGGTAAAAGTGAAACAGATTTAATGCAACAGCACCAATACTAACAGAGATATACAGAGATATACTCAGCCAAATGAATTTCCAGTCATCACAATCAACCAGAGAGCAGTCCTCAGGAGAAGCCAGAAAGAGGAGCAGGAAAAACCTCAGCAGGAACCCCACAGGAGCTCCCTCTCCTCAGCAAACCTTCCCCCTCTATAATGTCCGTGCCATGATGGGATGGGCTACCCCTGTAGCTCACTCAGGTCAGCTGCCCTGGCTGACTCAAACTGCTAACGGCCTGGCTAGCACAGCTAGGCTGGGATTCTGTCCCAGGCAAACCAGGATAAATTCACAGTAAAAAATTATTTGGTCTGCCCTATAATTAGTACCAGTTTATTTTATAAATGAATTAAGCATTTAAGTGCCTGATACAAAGTGTGGCAAGTTTGCTGTGGGGTCTCTAAACCCCCATAAACCCCCGAATTCAGCTTTACAAGCTGAACCCAAGAGTAGAACCGACAGCCCTGACCCTCAAACCCATGATGTCCTCCTGCATCAGGCTGGTGAAACCCTGGTTCACGTGCAGGGGTGTGGCCAAGGTCTGCGCCCATCCGGGGCATGGTTGTCTGAGCAGGTACCAAACTGGGGTTTAACCCACTGGGTTTAATCTGACTCCTTCCCATTCCCTGGAAAAAGCCCTTTTTTGCTTCTGCAGGAGATGCCTGGAAGGGAAACGCAATCTTGCATTTCAGGCCAAGCATATGCAGCATTTTTTGGCCCGGAAGAGTGCCTCCCCCAGCTTTTTGGTCCCCATGAGCAAAACTGAAAAAAACCACCCATTTTGGGTCTGCCCAGAGTGATTTTCCTCCTCGTTCCCTTTTAATTTGGCTGCCAAAGTGAAAGCCAGCCAAGCACTTATCTCTAGGCTTTATCTCAACCTGCTAATTAGCGTGAATGCTGTACGCCCCGCTTTCAGTGGGAGTTTGCCTCAACATAATTGTTGCATTATGTACGTAAAAAACAAAACAAAATACAAAACCAACAAGAAACCCAAACAAACAAAATCCACCCCCTGCCCCAAATTTCCCTACACACACACGGAGAAACCACCTCAAATCCTGCGTAGGCAATCCAGCATCTCACTGGATTTTTCCTGTTGACGGCCTACGTGCACAGGAAAAGGCAAGACCCCTGCTGCGTAAATCCCCACGCCGGGAAAGCAATCCCACATCACGGGATGGGGCTGCACCTTGCACCATGTATTGGATGGGGTGAGACAAATAACCTGTCCACCCTGCAGCCTCCTCTCAGCATCTCTCACCCCATCCTAAGACCCAACCTGAGATTAAGATCCCTGCAGGGAGGGCTCACCTCCAAGCCAGCCTCGCTGCCCACTGCTTGCTTGCAGAGGCACATTTGGATCTGAACTTGTCCTGTTTGGGTACCATGGTCTCAGCAGCAGCCTCGGCCCCATGCTCACGAGCAGCGCATTCACATTCTCCAGCGTCCCCAGCCTGGACAGCCCACGGAGGAGGGATCACACGCTCCTAGGACTCTTCAGCTGGAAGCTCCTCTGATAAATTACCTGGCAACCCCAGGAAAATGTGGCAAGCACTGAAACCAGGGGACTTCACCAAGGAGAGGATGACAAATTTGGGTTCTTCTCCCTACTTTTATGTCTGACTTCCCCAGTTGACCTCGAAGGCATTGTGAAACCTCTCCATACCTTCACCCTCCCTCTTTGCACCGCTAGGTTGGGAAGCAGAGGCTGTCCCTGGAAAAGTAATTAATGGTTGTAATTTCCTTCAAACGCCCTCAGGAGTAGCTGCAACGCTTGCCAGACACCGTAGCCTGTGCGGGGCCAGTTATTCCCCATCACTTGTCCTTGCCCTAGGGCTGCCCTGAGAACCTGACCAGTGCCAGCTTATCCTGCCTCCTCTGGGGAAGGCTCTGGAAACAAAGGTCAAACCCTGGTGTTCTGCTCTTAGTTCTTAATTAGGTCTTAATCACCCACAGGCTCTACAAAGCAGGAGCTGATCCTCCCCCTAGGAGAAGGGCTGCATCCCAGGTTGTGTTTCCCTGGTGGTGCTGGCAACACATCACCCATCCAGCCCTGAGCTACCCCTGGGCTATGGCACTTCTCACATGCCATGTCAGCAGCCCGTGTTAGCTCTGCACCAGCTCTCTGAGGGCAAAAGGCTCCACCACAACACCAACAGCTGCCTCCTAATCCCATCTCCAACCTTCAGCTCCTTTCAGCTGCCACCATCTGCCTCACAAAGGGACACAACCCAATTCATGCTTGGCCATTCCTAAACCCACCTGAGCACCCCAGTTTTTGAGCACCTCCACCAAGCCCTCACCCAGCTTGGTAAACAGCAGGTGGAGATGAAGCCACAGGTCCAACAAGGATGACTGCACCACACACCAAAAGGAGGGAGCTCCCAGCTGTGCCAGACCCTCTAGCCAAGCCCCCTCGAGTTGAGCCAATGTTGCCTGAATCCCTTGGGAGAGCTGGGATTTTCCAGCAAAACGGGTGCCCTGTGCTTGAGGAGTCGGACAACAACCAGAGCCAAATCCATCATTTTGCTCTACATGTGACACTTTTCCATGGCTTTAATGGGAGCCTAGTCTAGGTTCTGCTGAGCAAAAAATATGGCATATGAGAAGGACCTAACGTGGCTGCTGAATATCAGTGGTTAAAAAGGCTCTAAGGCCATCAGCACTATGGAGCTAGACCTGATGCTTCAAGCCACATTTCACTAAGTAACTGGATTTTCATGCATGATACATTTTGGTAATAGGCCTTGAAATATTTCACCTGTTCTCACTGCATTTGCTGAACACTTGTGCGCAGTCAAATGCAACACGGGCACTGTGGTATTTTGCATCTTCACTCCAGAAAGGGAAAAATGTTTTGGGAAGTCTTCACCCCTCCAGCTCGTGTCGCTCAGCTGGTGGGAGGGATGTCCCAGTCTTCTCTGGCTGATGTTATGACCATCTCTGATGCGGGGGGTTGTTACATGGAGCAAAGAAATATGGCACAATTGAAAAAAGGAAAAAAAAAAACAGGTCTGTCCTTTCTTTTTGAAACAAAGAACAAATTCCCTAGAAATACCAAGGAATGACACATTTGCTTCCCTCTTAATTACCTAAATGGAAAGAAGGTGGAGCAAGGGCTTATTTGCCATCACATCCCAAGCCCCAGCGCTCCTCTGCCCCTGACCCGGTGAGGACTAGGACACCACTGGGTGACACAGCACGTTTCATTTGTAGTTGCTTGGTGTCTGAAACGCACATGGGAGAAATGCAGACACAGCCCCATGGCTGGGGAGTCGTATCACCTTCACGTTACAATTTGGCAGCTCCAAAGGTCAAGCCATTTCTAGAAATAGCCCCAGCCAGTGGCTGAAGGGCTCTACTGCCGCAGGTCACCGGAGGCAGGAGAAAATGGTCCTGCAAGGACAGGGCACAACAACCGGCAATTAGCCCAGAGAGAGCCCAGGGGAGGGGACGGCACTTATGGGCTCCACCTGCACACGCGGGTTGGGAGGAGCAGGAGGGAAGCGCGAGCCAAGCAGTCGCTGGCGAGCAGACGTTTTGGCCCCCACGTCCCCCACCTCTCCCCTGAACAGGTGAAGTTTGGGCAGGAGAGACCTCAGCCTCTGCTGAGGCAGAGATGATGTGACTTGCATTGCAGCAGAGCTGACATTCAAGGTGGGACCCTCATTTTGGAGGGTTTCCTTAGGACCATGCAGCCCCAAAACCTGCTGGCCTAGCAGCTGGTGTTAGTAAAAGAGGAATTTTGCCCCAAGCCTCATGCAGGGCCCTCAGTCTTAGGGTTGGCACTACCTGATCCAAGGCATGATTATGAACTGGTGAATTATCTACTGGAAACAATCAGAGTCTCTGGCTCACATCCTACTATTGGCACGTGCTAAACATATCTCTTTTCACCATTTGGAACAGACAAAGGGCTTTAACAGAGCCCCTTCAAAGCACATGCAATTAGAATTACACCAGAGCCGCTGCAAACAAGTCATTCACTACAAGGCTTAAAACAAATTATCTTAAAACCAGGTTTAAGATGACATGCAGGTGACACAAAGGCTGAGCTGTTAGACTAACGCTTTGTCGGTTCATTTGGCACGGGCAGGAGACAGGACAACGAGAGCATCAGGATCAGCACGCTCTGCCACAACCCCCACCGCCCCATCGAAAACCTCATGGTCCCCAACTACAACACCTCGCGCTGCATCATGACCCATCAGCCCAGCGAGGACGCGATCATCTACATCTGCGGCTGTGTGGACGAGCAGGAGTGCAACGATAAGCTTATCTTCGAAAACCACACCAACGGTGAGTACTTTTGTTAGCGTTAAGAGTACGTTTGTTAACGCTGGGAGAAGCACCCAACGCTAATGACAAATGACTTGTGTTTCCAATAGAGTAGGAGATGCAATGCCAGAAGGAGATCTTTCAGCATTTTCTTTGACTTCCCTATACAAAAGCTAGGTAAAATTTGTACCCTGTTACTGAGGTCAGTATTCTGTGTAGCTGAAGCATCCCTCCCAGCAATGCCTCCAGCCTTGGTCTGGAAACATCAGGTGATGGAAAATCCACCGTATCTCTTGGTAGGCTGTGCCCTTCAACACCGGGCAGATCAACCAGGGAACCCAAAAGCTGACGTAACCCAGTGTGAGTCAATGCTCTGAAAGCTTTAAATAAATCGTGTTGGAGCAAATCCTGCCCTGGCACACCCACGGGAACCACGGGCATCCGCCACGGCTGCAACCCAAAAAGGTGTTGGTGCTAGGGCGCGGGGCTCGGCACGCAACGGTGCCTCCCGTGCCGCTCTCCTGGGGATTTCTGCAGCCACGTTTCTCTCGGGAAGGGACAGCCAGAGCCACCCAGGTGCTGTACACATACACAAGCACAGCCTGGCAAGCCTGTAGACACTTCTGCAGATGGCTGGACATCCAACAGGAGCTGTAAATCCACAGGAGGGAAAACTAAGAGGCAGCTCGTTTCTGTACCTCGAGAGGGTTGTATACTTTGGAAATGCTTCCAGCTAGATCTCGAGACTTGGGGGGCTTGTCCAAACCTCCCTAACTCTAAATGGACCAGGTTTATCCAACTGCCCATCAAGAATCTGACCCATAAAAAAAGCAAAGTGAAACCGCTCTGATTTTCCATGATTACAAAGCAACGAGATGCTGAAAATAAGCCTAAGCATAACCTGCAAGTCAGAGGCACAGCTTCTCCCAAAATGCAAGGAAAAAAAAAGAATTGCATAAAATGCAAATTCTCAGAAGAAACAAACCAATTTTAATGAAGGCAAATGATGCTAAATTTGGCAGTTCTCTGCTGCTTCCAGAGCCAAACATAACAGGTACACACGCACACTTCTAGGGAGAGATAGTCAAATCCCAAAGCCAATGCTGGGATATGTAATTTCACACAAAAATGACAACTGGCTCATTGGAAATGCCGCCCCCACCGAAGGCTTCCACAAACAGCCTCCTCCTGCCAGCCGGCACGTCAAGTGCTGAAACTCAGAGTGAGAGCAGTGCTGGCCTTAAACAATTACCTCCTCTTTGATTTGGCTGTGAGGCCAGCTTGGCAAGCCCCACACTCGGAGACCCCATTGTTTATGTCCATTTCTTCTGCTTGAAGGGACCATTTGCATTTTAAAAATTAACTTTCGGTCATCTTCCGTGGTATAGACAACCGCTGAGCAGAGAAATATCTAATACAGATGAGCACTTCTCCAGCAGCTGAAGCAGGCAGATTTTTTTTTTCCCCATTTCTTAAGGCCTGCTTTCAGGTCTGGGCTGCTGGGTGGCACTGGCCTGCACCAGGGCTGCAGGGGACTCCATCAGAGCTCAGAGACCGCCCTAATAAACACATGGAGGCAGTTTCCTAAAGCTATGCAGGCAGCAGCCCTGTGGACACCTTGGGAAGATGCTGGGTAGAGTTGAGCATGCAGAGTCTTCTCTTCCCCTGTGCCAGCTGAGCCTGGCCCTGGAGGTCCATCTCCCCTCAGCAGGGATGGAAAGACCCACGCAGCAACACTCGACAAGACGTGGGTTTACAGACCTGCGGTTATCGCCAGAGCAGCTGCATTTGCTCTCCGTGGTAGGGGTCCAGGCCGTGCTGCAACCCCTCCGTACCAAAGGGCTCACATCAGGAAGGGGCATCCCCGCAAAGGAATTTGCTGAAGTTGTGTTAACTTCCCCCCTTTCAGGACTCGTGCACGCAACTCCCTTACAAATATCTTCCCTTTCTTCAGACTTTCAAAGATGGGATCTTAAGCATCGGGTAAATCCATTAAAGCAGTAGGTGATATCCAGGCCTAACGCTTTCCAAAATAAACATATTCCTGAGTTAGTTATTGATTTATATCAGTTCAGGTTGATCTTGTGGTTTGAACCTGATGCCTATTTTAGAAACGCTTTCACAGCCTTGCAGAAATTAGCTGCAGCACATTTTTTTGAAATTTGCCAAGGAAAATAGCTAAACGCTCTGTTTTTCCAGAACCTGAATTATGATCTGCACACACTGAGGTCAAGCAGCAAGAGTTTTGCTTATGGAATGATTCTTATCCCTCTTCCCCTGGGTTATTATACTTGGCAGAAAAACCTCTGAGTAAGATTTTACTTGAATATCTCTACTGAAGTCAGCATGTTTATTCCAGGAATCGCGAACATCAAAGGATCAGACAATTATATGTTGTGTGAGGGTTAGGGCTTTTTGTGTGCACACCCCCACCCCATCCCCACCGATGATCCGAAGGCTGACAGGGGTTTAAGAGAAGTAAAACAAAAGCAGCTATGCCCCGTCGGTTGACAGGGGTTGGTGTTGTAACGCGGCAAGGAAGGAGATGCCAACAATGGCAGACAGCTCTGAAACAATGCTCCTTTACATTAATTGTGGTGTAAAGCACCCCAGCACTCCCTTGGGCTTGGTGGTCCTGCATGCTGCCACCCCCCCAGCATCCCTCCTGGCTCTCCATCCACCACAAGGGTCCAGCAAAGCTCCAGCCCCAAAACCCCTCAGAGATTTGCTCTGTTCGAGCCTTGCCTCAGCTTTATCACCAGTATTTCCACCCTGGCTCCCCTCGCCCTGAGCGCAAGCGACGCTTGGGAGCCACCGAAGGGCAGCCAAGCCGCTTTGGCAGCAGGGTCTCACACGCTGCACCCCCCAGCCCAAGTAATGCCGGCCAGCAACCTCCTGAACCCTCACTTGATGAATGGAGCTAAATTGGAGACCTAAGCTGAGCAGCCCCCTTAACAAGCGCCTGCATCTGGGTTCTTTGCTGGGACGGGGTCTGCGCGCAGCCTACATCGCGGCCCCGCAAAGGGCTGCGCTTCATTAACGGCTTCGCATATTTTCCTCCTCCGCGCGATGAAAACGAGCTGTTGCAGACCCGCGGCAGCAGCGCCCTCGCCTTTGCTTTCCTCCCTGCAGGCTACTCCATGCTGCAGAGCAAAGAGGTGATCCCGGTGGCCGCCATCAGCCTCCTGCCCCCGCTGCTGGTGGCGGTGATGATCACGGTGATATTTTACCTCTGCCGCACGCAGAAGCAGCGCAAGAGAACCAAGGCGTGGGGCGGGAAACCGGGACAGCCCCCGGCGCTGCCAGAGCCCGGGAGGTCTGCCGAGCGGGAGGAGAAGTTGTCTGTGCTGATGGACGAGAGCCCGGCTGGTGCCAGCCCCACCTGCACCAGCAGCCACCCCACCGAGCTGCTCCCCATCGAGCTGGACGAGATGGTGGGCAAAGGGCAGTTTGCGGAGGTGTGGAGGGCCAAGCTGAGCCACAGCCGCTCGGGGCAATATGAGACAGTGGCCGTGAAGATCTTCTCCTGCGAGGAGTACTCCTCCTGGAAGAACGAGAGCCAGATCTTCACCGATGCCAGCCTCAAGCACGACAGCGTCCTGCAGTTCCTCACTGCTGAGGACCGGGGCACGGGGCCCCGCCGGGAGTACTGGCTCATCACCGCCTACCACAGCCGGGGCAACCTCAAGGACTACCTCTCCCACCACGTCCTGAGCTGGATGGACCTGCAGAAGATGGCAGGCTCCCTGGTGAGCGGGGTGGCCCACCTCCACAGTGATTACACTGCCTGCGGGAGGCCAAAAATCCCCATCGCCCACCGGGACATCAAAAGCACCAACGTCCTGGTGAAGAACGAGCAGGAGTGCGTGCTCTGTGACTTCGGCATCGCCATACGCCTCGACCCTTCCCTGACGGTGGACGACTTTGCCAATAGCGGGCAGGCAAGTATGACCTGCTGGCCCTCCTTGGAGGGGGCTCTTTGCAAACTAACCCTGGTTGCCCCACGGCTGAAGTCCTTGCCCACCCCTGCTAATGTCTCTTTCCTCTTTCCATGCAGGTAGGCACTGCCAGGTACATGGCCCCAGAAGTCCTGGAGTCCAGGGTGAACCTGGAAGACCTGGAGTCTTTCAAGCAGATGGATGTCTACTCCATGGCCCTAGTTTTGTGGGAAATGGCCTCCAGATGTGAAGTGGTGGGAGGTAGGAGCATCGCAGGGGTTTACCATACGCCTTTTTGCTCCCTTCCTGCCCGTACGGGGATGTTAGTCACCTTGTGTCCCCAGCGTGGCATGGGGCCTGATTTGGGGCTGCTTGGGTCTCCGCAGGGCTGCTAAGAGCTGGTGGCAGATCCTCGCCCATGGCTGCCTGCCCTGCGTGCTGGGGCTCAAGGGGGCTGGCTTGGTGGCTGAGGGGCAGGATGGGACCCCAGGGGGTCAACTGGCCCAGCCCCCGCTCCAAGCTGGCCAGACGCCACATCACACCCAAGTCAGTGCTGGCGATGCAAAGCAAACCAAGCAGGAAGAGTCAAAGCTGCCTCCCCCTCCCCAGCCACAAGCCCTTTTTTTCTGACAACACCAGGTGTTTATCTTGCAACGGGGACTCACGAACTCCAGCCTTCGACAGGGCCACATTCCCCCTCACTTCCCAGAGCCACATCCTGGCATCCGAAATTGCGTGTAGCAAAACATTTAATTAACTGCCCTGCTGTTAGCCCCTGCCTGCCCTTTTGCCTGCTCCCCTCTTCCATTTTTAGATCTCTCCAGTTCCTTCCCTATCCCACCTACTTGCAATACAAGCCCATGGAGCTGCAAGAAGCTCCAATCCTCGTCAATAAAGCTGCCCCAACTGCCCTGCATGCCCCACACTCGGTGGTGGGAGACCTGTGCCTGGCTAAGATGCCTCGTGCATCCTTTGCTCCCGAGCCACCATCCTGGGCCATCCCTCCCCACTTGTATTTCACCTGCATTTGCATCCTAGAGCTGGTGGAAACCAGGGTGGCTTCTCACCTCTGCAACAGGGAGTTTCTCCTTGGCTTCCCACAACATGGGGTTGCTCCTCTGCAAGGGCCATTTCTCCTCTAACCTGATGCATGCCCACAGCAGGAATCTCGATGCTGGTACCGTAGTCACCTCTCCCATCTTTCACCAGCGCAACACATTTTACCTGCTTAAAATACGTATCTCATCCAAAGTCCTTCGTAGTGCATCTCTTGGGTTCAGGAAGGTGGTCAGGTGGTTCCTCAGTTCTGTCTCTCAAAACAATCTCTACATGAAAACATAGTATTACGTTTTTATGTTCAAATTCTAAATTGTTTCCAGATCAATTTATTTTTGCAGACTGATAAAACCAAATCCCATCCAGTGGACTATACCAAAGCAAAGCAGTGAATGCATTAAAAACATCCTGTGATGCTGCTGTTGCTTCCTTGCAGAGGTAAAGAATTATGAGCTGCCTTTTGGGTCAAAAGTCCAGGAGCAGCCTTGTGTGGATACCATGAGGGACATCGTGCTGCACGGCAGAGGGCGACCTGAGATCCCGAGCAGCTGGCTGGTGCATCAGGTAAGCTGGGAGTAGCTGGCTCAGAAAAGAGCAACCCACATGTCCCACTTCACTAAACCAGCCTAAAAAAATGGTTACAGCTGTAACCAAAGCAAAAGTGGGTAGAAGGCCTGGGCCCTACTTCCAGCTCCATTTTGGCTGGCTGAGCCCACGTAAGTCCCACTAGAACCATTTCTTTGGTGTATAAAGCCACCAGCCGGGGGAACAGCAAAATTTATTGATCAATAGCCACGATCAGGAAGCGTTATGAATGCCTAGTGATGGTATTCAGTTATCTTGAAGATAACAGCAAAATGGAGCACTTCAGTGCAGCCTCTTCTCGTGAAACAGTAAATCATTTCAGTCCACCCCACTTCTCCCCTAACCACCGTATGCAGAAAGCTCTAGCTCAGAAAATACTCAGTCCTTCACATACAGACGTCTCACAGCAGGGACAGAGAGGAGGAAGGTGCATCCAGCCTTCTGCCTGCTTGGTTGTGGAGGTTTCAAGCTCAAAATTACCTCTAACGAGAGAGGTCATGACTTGGCATGTGAAAAGAAAGATTTCCACTTCTACAAGGAAAGGCCAAACAGGAAGCATCTCCCTCGAGTGAAACAACCAGGAAACCCACATGAAGCTGAGAGCAGGAACCTGCGAGGCTCGAGTCTTGCCAAGGGGCAGCCTTTCACCAGCCTTCAGCTCAGAGAGCCTGAAAGCAAAGCGTTTCGGCACAGAAAGCATATCCCAGTGCTCTAGAATAGAAACGCTTTGGCAATGATCATCTGCTCTGTTAAAACCACGCACAAGCACACCCAGACCAACCAGCTCCAAAAAAACATAGCTACCTCCTGGCCCTGACAGGGTCCCCTCTCCCCCAGCTCCAGTACTTTCGTCCATGCATTAAGGACACAAGGGATAACAGGCACGCTGACTGTGATTTTCAAATCTTTCCTGACTTTGGTACTTCTTAAATGTCACATGTCTTGTGGCAAAACACCATCCGCTGGTCAACAATTCAGTTCATTTGAAAAATAAGCTGAAACATTGAGCCTGCTGGCTCACAGAGCCTTGCAGTGCTCAGTGCATCATTTTGCAGTATCCGGCCGTAAAACACACTGCTACTGCTTCCACTCTGCCTGGATGGCACATAAAGCCAGGATCTTCAAAAGGAAAAATGTAATTTCATGATCATAGGAGGCCATGTGTTCCCTACAATACCTCCTCTCAAAACCATGTTTGTCCAAAGACTCACAACCGACCTGACTGACCAAAGCTGCCAACAACATCAAATGAATCTGTGGTTTCTGCTGGGCCATCAGCAAGTTTATCAGTCAGTGAGTCCATTGCTGAAGCTCACCCTGCCTTTTGCCTTGATGAAGGCAAATACAGGAACTTCAGCACTGCTACATGTTTGAAGCCTTTGAGTATTCATCTTGGACGTTCACCTCCCAGGGTCTCTGATAAACTTTGAAACCACAGGAAAAACATAGAGGCATAGGTTGTCAAAAATCACACTCTGATGGAGCCTGACCATAACTGTGCTGTTTGCTGAGCCGAAGAAGGGCTGACTGCAGTCACCTCCCAGAAATAAGGTTGCTGTAGTTGGGTTGGTCTAGCACGTAAACAGAGCGAGGCTTATAAGGTAGGAACTTTTATTAGACCACCTGATGTTCACTGGGGAAGAGGAACAGAAAAGCCACATTGTGTTCCTGAAAGTTTGCCTCCAACGAACCTGAGCTGGTTCAATAACAACCTCCTTACAAGCCCGGCTTTACAGGGTTTTCTGGGCATTTTGCAACTGGTCTCCCCAGGAGGAGGCATAGGGCAGCACCATCTGCTGGGAAGCTGCAGAAAGCCACCGGTTTGTGCCACCTCTGGGGTCAACGGCTTCCTCCGGGAGGAAGCGTTGGGTAACAAACTGCTCACCCCAAGGGGAAGCACCCATCGATGTTCCCACCAACGATAATAAGCTTGATGCAGAGCTCCAACTGCTACTTCCACATTTCAACCATCAGGATCGCTCTCAGTCAAGTGAGGACCTGCATCGTTGGCCGTGGTTTAAGATTTTCAGCAAACATAAGCGTGAATTTCCCTGACAGAGTTGACTCACCCAGCGTGCTGCCCAGCAGCAGCTCCAGGGCAACGGTTTGCAAGGCTGCACAATAAAGTCAACTGAAGAAATTGATCCCCAAAGTTTCCCAGATAACTTACAAGCACCTTAAGTCCATGCTTCTACCTCACTTCACACCCCATCACATTAAAAAAAAAAAAGAAAAAGTGGTTATTTAGGCCAGGTAAGTTTCTGGATCTGGGTCATGAAGTAGCTGAAAAGACCATTGTAGTGGCACAACCAAAGGGCTGCTGCAGGACAGGAAGGAGCAGCGGGAGCTTCAGTCAATATTGCCACTAAAATATACTTGTAAAACTCAGCATCCTTTGGAAACCTGAGATATCAAATACAAAACCCAAACTAAGCCCATTTTGTGAGCGCAGCAAGATGTTCCAGTTCAAAAAAGCATCATCGCTACTTACAAGGCAAACCGCAAGTAAGTGTCATGATTTCAGGGCAAAATAGGCACAGAAAAATTAATAACTGAACCATACGACAGTGCCATGTTCTGTTTGAGAAAAGGCTTATTTTAAAAGCTTCACTAAGCTAGCTCATTTTTGCATGTTAATCAATTGTCCTCAAATCCTTTCAACTAAGCTAATAAATGAGTGATGTAAGAGGTACTGAAACACACCATCTGTCAGTTTTACTGCACAATCCTGTTCTCTCTAATCTGTGTCTGTTAGGGAAGATTTAGTACAAGGAACATCAGCTGACAGCAGCGAGTTCAGAGCAAGGTGCAGAAGGACAGACGGTACATCTCTGTAGGACTTGAACTTTCCTCTTGTGTTGGTCCATATGAGACTTTTGCGTTCTCGTAATTGCAAATTAAGAAATACAAAAAAACCCCACACCATTGAAAACCATGAAGCTTTATTTAGAATAATGATTTTTCCACTGCATTGCAACCTTGGTTGACAACGACGCAAAAAGCAACAGTGCATGACAGGAATTACATAGGCAAAGGGAAGTTTAGCATCACTCCTGGCGTTAGCTGTGTTACTACTGGCTTAAGAGGGGGAAAATACCAGCTGAATGCTGCCCTTTTGTCTCTAAGCCCAAAGTATTGGGAGCCTCAGGGCACTACACCATTGGAAAAAATTATATTCCTGGGAGACGTAACCATTGTGACCGAGAGGGACAGGGTGTGCTCTGGAGCACACCAAGAAGCACCCAGTCCCAGGTAAACCAAGACACTACTTTGTGGTGAGAAAGCAGAGCTCAGCTGCACGCTGCAATGAATATTCGGACGGTGCACCCTTTCCAAAGCTGCTAAAACAAGAAGTCTGAAGGAGTTTAATTTCAAACTTGCCTTTGAACCCCCCCCACTCCTCCACCCCACCCCTCCCCATCCAGGTGCAACAGCCAGGGCACAGGCTTGAAACCCAGAGAGCTGAGCTCAGCTGCCAGCCTGCAGGTCACTGTCTGCACCTCTCCTGTCCCGCCCAGTTTTAGGGTGCTCTGACCAGGCAGGGCTGAGACAGGAGACAGGCGGCCTTTTTCCTTCCAGCCCTTATTTAAGTCCCACAGTCAACACAAACCAACTTCCAGGGAGGGTGGAAGATGCTTGGGGCCAGATCCCAGGTGAGCCGAGGCTGCTGCTCTAACACAAGCAGTGCCGGCATCGGCGCTTGCCGCACCTTACCAAGGCTGGTTCCTCTGGTGCTTAAGCTTGGCCAAAACCAAGCGTTTCCGCAGGAAGCTGTCAAAGGCATGGTAAAACACCGCGATTGCGTTAGACCAGCTTCCAGCTCCTCTTCCTCCTGCCTTCAGGTCTTAATTTCAACCCTTCTGACCGCAGGGAATGCGTTTTCTGTGCGACACCATCACGGAGTGCTGGGACCACGACCCCGAGGCTCGCCTCACCGCCCACTGCGTGGCCGAGCGCTTCAACCTGATGGCGCAGATGGATTGCGACGACATCCTCAACAACAACACGGACAACGAGGCCAGCAAAACAGCTTCTCCAGGCGGGGAGCACCAGGACAGTGATGGGAGCAGAAACGTGCAGTGACACAGCAGGGAAAAAGCCGTACCATGAGAAACGAGAGGATCAGTGAGAAGCATTTAGCTCATGGGAAAAACACCTCACTTTGTTTTTCAAAATGGAACTAAGATCTAGGACATAACTTATTTATAAGATCTGTCTCCTCCCAAAGATACACTGAACTGTGGAATCAATACTTTGGTTAAAGTGCAACATTATATATGAACTGGTTTTGTACTTACTTTAAATGTATAATGATGCAAAGCATTCCTTTTATTATTTTTTAAAATAATAATGTTTAATCTTTTATTAATAAGCACCTGAATTTCATGTCTATCTCTTGAAGTCCTTCCATATTGCCATCATGAGTTTCTCTAACTGCTTATTCTGCAGAGATCAAGACAATTTTCAATTTTCCTTTTTCAATGACCTACACCCCCCTCCCCCCCCCCCCCCCAAAAAAAAAAACCACCATCCGTTGTAGCAGCAGAAAAAACATCCCGAGATGTAACACACCCCCAGTGGAAGAAACTCTGGCACCCGAGAAAACTCATTGATCAGTCCTCAATACAGTGCAAAGATACCCGATAATCGACTTTGCAAAAGCCTGATTTGCTGCAACTCCAACACACCTTTTTTTTCACTGGGGAATTCCTGGGTGTGGTCAATAGCTCAGGTGGGTGCATGAAGTTTCTTCCACAGAAAAAAAAGTCACCAGCACAGACACTGCTGTTTCACTCTAAGAAGTCTCCATACAGGATATCTAGAAAATTTTCCCCGTGTCAGTCCAGTTTCCAGCCACCTCTAGCCCAGAGATTCGTGCCACAGTAACAGCACCAACACAAACGTGTTGGCTGATTCTTCTTGCAACTCCTTCACACCCCTCTGCGGGGTTGCTCAGCCTGAAGAAACATGATCAGACAGAACCAGGACCTTTACTCCGGTAACCACCAGACCAAGCCAGGCTGCCTCTGTAGCGGGAAGGCAATGAAGGGAAGGTAAGTCACACCTCGCTCTGAACCCTGGCACTGTGCAAATCTTAATCCCTCCACCCTTGGGAGCAAAAGGTAATAAAAACCTTAACTGCTACTCAGCAGCCCTGCAAGCCCATACCTGCCGCTCACCTACAGAGGTGTATCTGTCAGGGTAGCATCAGCAGGGCAATACTTTGCTTGCCAGCACGATCCCTACAAGGGAGGGGAAGGGAGAAAACCGTGCAACCGCCACAAGCTCTCTACAGCTGAGGCTCCCCCATGTGCAGCAGGGAAGCAGATCTGCAGGGCTGTTTTGGTCTCCTAAAAGGCACAGCTATGACAGCACCAGCCCATACAAAAAGCTTTTCTTCTCTCTATTTTTTCCACCTGTTTGGACCATTTCCACAGCTCCTAAATTAAAAGCCTAGAACAAAATTGTCTCTAAAACCTTTGAAGAAGGATGGAAGGGGAATGAATTGGGTTGCATCAAATCTAAATAATAAA
Source organism: Leptosomus discolor (assembly GCF_034619465.1). Classification (NCBI taxonomy): domain Eukaryota; kingdom Metazoa; phylum Chordata; class Aves; order Leptosomiformes; family Leptosomidae; genus Leptosomus; species Leptosomus discolor. The sequence goes on along the minus strand of NC_141395.1, from coordinate 11,096,028 downwards.
AGCTTACTTGAGCTACCACGTGTACGTCTCCACCTGCAACTGTGACCGTACCCTTCTTCCTCCCCCATCCCCCACCTGGCTGCTACCTCCCATTATCTTACAAGTTTTCAAGCTAACCCTTTTCTCTCGAGGCATACCCTCCCCAGTTCACCACAAACACACCCATTCCATCCACCTGACCTCAGTCTCTTCTTTAATATATTAACCACTGCGCTACTGTACAAGTGCCCAAGAGAAACAGAGAGCACAGGGCAGCTTTTCTGACATGGACAGGCTGTCCAATCTTTCCTCCCTGTAATATTCAGTGCAGAATTTCCCCTACCAAGCTTTGCACCAAGTTGTTTGGGTATGACACCGATGAGTATGTTTTCTTGTTCTCCCAAGTCCGGTTTAAGAGGCTTTAAAAGACACTCTGACCGGTTCTTCCCACAAGTGACTTGGACAGAGGGGGGTCAGCTCGTGCAAACTAGACATTGAAGGCTGCATCCCTGATTCTGATGCCTGAAATCCAAGTCCTCCTGGGAAGACAAAAAACTTAATCCTAGGCTTGACAGGTTATACTGTAAATATGCGGAAAAAGTCTCAATCTATTCCCCTCTCCTTGCCTAAAACCTTGAACACTCCAATTTACATATTGCATTTTCTTCTATGAAAGCCAATCCTGAATGAAGCTGTCAGGATTACACGCCCGAACGCCCCTGTTAAAGAGGCCTGACTGGTCACGCTCTTTGTTTTCCAGGAGCAGCAGGGCACGCAGCACCTCTGAAGAGAGTCACTCACCTAAGCTCCAAGATCTGTTTATAACTCAGGGAGTCTAAAACCACTGAGATCAATAAGTATTTTGCTCTTAACTTCAGCAGAGCCCAATCAAGCCAAAAAGACAGAAGGGAACATAAGCCAAAATCCTACATTTTGCCACGCTCCCCGTTGAACACGCTGTGGTTCTAGCTGGTATCTATATAGCAAGCAGCAGTGAGCCCTTCTCTTTGCTCCAGAAGATACGAGATGGAAACAACAGCAGTTATGCAAGAGAATCAAATCTGGTCAGAGTTAAAAATACATCCATTAGTCCGCAGGGTGCTTGCGACTCTCAGAAGAATCCCAGAAACGTCTTACACTTTAAGCTGGATAGTCAGTGGTTAGATTTCTTTTTAAACTGTTTTCAACTACTTCCTTTGTTTCTAGAAGTAACTAGAAATTCGCCTCGTAACTAAATCCGCATCAGGAGGCCATTCCAGTTCTCGCGATCATCTGAGCAAAGGAAGGCTTTACCTTTTTTTTTTTTATCCTAGCAGCACCACCATGTTAAAAGAAATCGTTTCATGTACTTTAAAAGATTACTTCTTCAGCACTGGGTCTATTTTTACACAACAAAATTAGTAACAGCTTTCTTAGTGTGAAACCACAAGCATACCAGATGAGGGTGGAAGAGAAATAACTTGACTAATAATATTATATAAGGAACACAAATGGGTTTATGGTCAACATGGGAGCTTTTCAGTCTGTTTTACAGCCATCTCCTTGACAAATTCCCAAATCAAACTTTTATGCAGAGCTCAGTGATTGAGTCATAAGTCTACATTTTAATAAGTACAAGTTTGATCCCTGGAATATAAAGGTTTGGTTTCTGCTCTGATCACTCCAATATTAAAAGCTGGACCTTGCACCACAGCCCTTGCTGTTTGTTTAAAGCAACTCTGCCATGTGACACAGATAAAACAACTATGAAACATGTAGAGTGTTATCAATTTATTTTCTGTCCTTCTACCAGCCCCAGTTTGGTGCAGGCAGCAATAAACTATGGACGTTCAAGTGTTGCCACCGTGATTCCTACCCCAAATCCTGGAACTGGCCAAGAAGCAGACCCTGAATGTGTCGCAGACCCAGAAACAAGGAGGAATAATCCCACCGTTTTCATTTTTATTTTTATTCCTGGTTAAACGTGAAAATGCCCAATGGGTATCCAAAACTAACACAACAGGGTGGTTGTATAGAATACGACAAACAAGACAGCAGGCCCTAAAACATTCTTCTGCTGGAGAACATAGTTACTACTCAAGTGCACAGTGCCAAAATATCCCACTTTAAGGGCCAAGGAAAGCCCAGACAGACAGATCTCCAGCATAAAAGATAACAACCACCTACACTTCCTGGTCACCTGATCTCTAGGAAAGCAGACAGAACAAATGAATCATTTTGTAGTTTTATTATTTCCCACCCCCACTTCTCACAAACGGACTATGACTCGCATTGAGATCTCAGTGCATTTCACAGCAAAAAAAAAAAACGTACAAGAGGATCAAAATATTGTGCATAAACCCAACTTTTTTTTTTTTTTTTGCACAATTTACAGTTTGTGTTGAAAGTTAACATGGTTATTTAAACCTTCTGATGCATTCTTACACCTGGATCTTCTCCATGGAAAACATCTTACCAGATCACACAGTTGTGAGTTCTCATGATGCTGGATCAGGTGCAGCCATTGCTGTGGCTGGGAAGTGGCAGATAATGTTATATACACTGATTGGAAGACTACATCAGAAGAAAAAACAGATTAAGGCACCACTGTTGGAAAAATTAAGGTAGCTTTTAGTTACAACAATAGTGAAAGCCATAATAAGTACTATTCTTAATTGCCAGCAATTCTTAGACTTCAATAAAATAGTTATAAAAAAAAGAACAAAGGACGTTTGTACCTGAATACAGTTTCCTGATATCTGATTGTGTTTCAAATCAATACCCAGTCCTCAGCATAATCAGCTTTTTTTTTTTTTTATGGTAAGATGAAAAAACAGGACCTACAGCCCATGTATTCACAGGTCACATTTCACTGCTTTGTTCTGAATAACACCACAGGAGAAAACCCAAAACAATCCAAAGGACAGTTTGTAACACTGATACTTCACCTCTGAGATGATTAGATGGGCAGAGAAATTTAAATACAAAATCGTACGTTTTCTGTGCATTTTGAAAGCCTTAGTCCTCAGGAAGGGAAGGTGGAGAAGGAAAACAAAAAAGGCCAAACCTCATTACATTATAACATGAGAAAAATCAAAGTCACTCAAAGAGATTTAATAAAATTAGGAGTTGAAAAGTGTTCAAATTACTTTTCCAATTCAAGTCAATTATTTCAAGTATATTAAAATGTTTCAGAGGAAAAATTTCTCCATGGTTACAATTCTAATTGCTTTTATAAATCCATAAAAAAAGAACGGCAGTCTCTACATATATCCCATAGTCCTCCGATGCATGCACGCGTTCTCTCTGAAGAAAAAAAGTCATCACGATCCAGTTGTTTCTTAACACTGATTTCAGGCACATCTTCCAAACACTCCTCCAGTTTTTGCCAAAAATGTTAGTCACCAGGCATAAAAGCAGCAAATTTTTGTTGCTGTTGTCTGCATGGGTACTGAGCAGGTTTCAGCCATTAAAGAGCTTGACGCAGATTCTGAAAAATGCCAGTCTAAAATCCAACAGTTCCCTCTTCGCTTAGGCAGCTTTTGCAATCAGATCTACTCAGAAGAATCTTACACAATTAGATAAAATCTCTTGGATCGTACAAAAAACAAGCCGGTTGAATATACCTGGCAAGTTTGTCTCTACAACTTTGAATTTTTTTTAAATCTTTTTTTAATAGCTTTAAAGTGCCCTAGTATATTTATGCCTTTATGCTCATTTAGACTTTCACAATTACATAAAAAGGGGACACTCAGTGTGACTACTGTGTTTTGAGAGACAGAGGAAAAGGAGAGGAAAATCAGAAAACTCATCTTAAAGCAGCTTTTCTAGTTAGTGTCCGTTTGCTGAGTTTGCACAGCAGAGCCTGTTTTCCAGAGGGGTTTATGATAAACCCAGCCGTCTCCCTGCAAATAAAGAGAAGATATGTCCATAATAAAGGTACTGCCCTGGGAGAATTCTCTTCACACAACTATTAGACTGATAGCTGTGAAAACCAGAGGGACGTAGTTTACACCTCTAACTCCCACAGATTAAGACACGGAGATCAACGCTCCAGGCTTCTGAGACTGCCTCAAAGCACATACGGACTCTTGCCGAGTCACAGTGCGCTCTGGGAATCGACTGCACATGTAACTAACCCAGATGGAAAGCCACTCTTCTCAACTCCATGATCTAGATTACTTTAAAAAGCCAAACAAGAAGCCAGCAGAGAGGCAGCTATCCAGGATTATCAGCTCTAACACAGCCCAACTGCTTACCCAGAAATGAAGTAGCTCAGGATTACATTTTCTGAATAGATCTGTATCTCGGATTAGCAACACAATTTTACCTCTCTGAATCTAGATACTAACCATACAAATACCTAAATCTGAGCTAATCATACTGACATAGCTTTAGAGAAAAAAAAACTTCATTGGAGCTAATGGTCCTGAACTTTAAAAAACAAAACTGGAAGAAACCCATGTTAAAGAAAACAAACTTTTTAGCCTACGTTTTAAACCCTTGCTAGATCACAGATACAGGAAGAAGAAAAGAAGGGTGAGTTACATTACTGCAGTTTAACAGACAAAGCTTCCACCACAAGCATAATTTAAACTACTAACAGCATAAATTTTAGTTGAGTCCTCCCCTCTTGCAAGGTGCTCAAAGCTCTCTACACAAGCAGGGTCCCATCATCCGGATCACAAGGAAAGCCTATTTCAAAGTTATCATACTGGCAGCCCTCAGCCCTCCTGGGCAGGCTGCAGTCCACCTTGTTAAAAGTCTTACCATATTGTTATTGCTACCACTATTAAAATACAGGTTGAACAAGTAAGTTCCATCCAAAACATAATATACAAGAACAAAAAAAGTTCTAAGTTGAGAATGAACTCACGTTCCTTCTTGCTAACAGTAATTTCTTGGATTCATATGCACACAACATCAGCAAAATTGGTACCATTGATTATTTTCTTTGGGTATTTACTGTTACAGTCTACTTGTATATGTAAAGCAATTTTCCACGTGCCTCAAGAAGCGCCTGGTAAAAGAAACCAGACCACAAAACATTTTGTGGCAAGGAAATCTCAAGATCAAGTGTTTGGGGAGTGAAGGGTTAAGTCACACCTTTACATGTTCGGGAGTGCTTAAGGCACCTTACTCCTATGGATCCCATGGAGCTAAACTGGAAGATCTAAGGCCAAATACTCCGTTGTGACAGGACACAGAACCATCTGTGCACATGCTGTCATTGCAGCTTTGCCTCCATCACAACTTTGCCTCCATCACAGCTAACTGCTTGGGAACTTACTTCTTTAAGGAAGTATTTCGTACACCAAGGTGTTTCTGTTTCAGCACGAAGCCTCTCTTCATTCCTCTGACGTTCTTCAAGGGCCCGCTTGTGCTCCGTAGCCTTATCGATGTCTCCATCCCGCAGAGACTCTGTCACATGCTGCCACAGCCTCCTGCCAAACAAATCGTTAACTTTACTTTTGAAAAGCTTTCTCAGCCTGCCACCTCGACCTACAGGACTGCTGCGTGCAGCTCTTCCCGAGCAGGAGCCCTCCCTCCACTTAAGACACCACAAACCAACCCAGGTCACAGCACAATGGTGCAGCACAGGACGGGCTCATGGGAGAGTCTTATAATGACCCTAGCAATGAGGAGCCGGTAGGAATGGCTCTGAGGTTTTGGCTGTGGCAGCCTCACGTCTGTTTGTATACCCTTTAAAGTTGGAAGCGTTACTCAACAAGCAGTTTCTTGGGAGGACCTCCCTTGTCCGGAGCTGCCCCGCTGTGTAGCTGGAGGCAGCTCTGCTCTAGCAGGCACTTTATGAACCCAGAAGACACGAATAAAAGAGACAAGATAAACAGCCATGTGCCTGCACTTGTTTTTTAGACTTTTTATTATGCACTTGTTTTTTGTTTTTAAAAAAAATAAAAAATTAAGGTCACTGCTGCTAAGCACTATCCACAAATGACATCTACATTTGCAGGTTTTCCTAAGGCATTCACCAGGCTGCTCAGGACAAAAAGGGTCAGACAATAGCAAACATACTCTACCTAGATTCAAATGGTCCTTGTTTCTCAAGGGGCCGGACTCGTTTTCTTGTCACAGACAGCTTTGTCAAGTCCACGTATTTTGTCTCCCCGTTGCTGTAGGTGAACTCAAGCACGCTGTTCCACTCCCCTTGCACTCTGCACACCACTGTGTTTGTCATGTTCTGCTTCACTTCACCTGTGACTCTAGGAAAGCAGTTTATTTTTTTAAAGGCCATGGCTGAAGACACCTGAAGACTATTCCTTGCATAATCACTCAACTTAATTCTGAATGAGTTCGCAAACTTGTCACACTGTCTTGAAAAATGTTAGTTAGTTGAACTGTATTTGCATGGAGAAGCTCAAAGAGCAAAATGACTTTTGCTCGTTGCTCTAGTTCTTTTCACGTTACCCAGGAAACTACATTTTTGACTTCAGCTCAAACTTGTTTCAAACCTTTCAACAGAATTGAAAATGAAAAAGAAACTAACACAAGCTGGTTCACATATAACAAGCAGTTCATCATTTCTACTTGAAACATCACATCAGATACGTAGTTCAGACTTAAAATACAAAAATTAAACTTCCTAGCAAGGATGTACCTCACTACCTGCTGGCACTTTATGTCACATCTTTACTTCTCAGTGTTCTCCACATGTAGGTGGTCTCATTTTTATGTTGCTCACATAAGCAGCAGACACACAAAGGCAGAAAGCAAGGTAGGAAACTAGGAGCCAGAACTGCTTTTCTTTCCTGCCTCTTCCACAGAAACCTCTGCCAAATAGCAAGATATCAAAAATGTCTTCCTAATATCCAGTATTTCATTCAAAGTGCTGCACAGATGCTCGAGCATCACTGTAATTACACACTGACACACACTTTTCTTCTCGACATCAAGACCTGTCCAAAGACCTCTTGACACTCACTTCATCCTGAATCAAGGAGAGGACGCTTAATGAGCATTGTTAGGCAAGCAAATTACCACCCTCAAACAGAACTTTTCTCCTAGAAAGAAGAAACAAAAGGATCTGCACACTGTGCAAACAAGACTTGAGACACTCTCACTTGTGAGGTGCTGCAGGATTCACAAAGGACAATATCTCCGGCTCCAGTTAAACCGTAATTACCTGCCCACAGGAGCTCTACAACACAGCGCTCCTCCAACTCCCCGTCCCACATTGCCTCGGCACTCGCACAAAACACGTTACATCTCTTTTCACACTTACTTTACGGGCAGCTAATAACAGCTAACGTGCACACCACTGGTTTGCTCTTATTTCCTTTGGACAACTGCTTACAGAAGAGCAGAAAGCAGCACTGCTGTGCTCCCACCCGGCCCACGCTGGCTGCGTGGTGCCACACCCAGAGGAAGAAGGGGGCACAGGACACATAGGTGGCAATTCCCCTCCTCCACATGCACCAGTCACTTCCAGCTGTGTCTGCATCTACTGTACAACCCCCTAGCCTGGCATCAAAACAGAGAAATTAATTTCTCAGCCAATCATACGAAACAAGTATCACAGGCCAGACCTTCCACCACAGAGATATGGGATGTCAGTCAAATCAGACCTGCAGGGAATCCCCAGGGAAAGCTTGCGGCCAGCTCAGAGCAGGAGGCAGCAGCCAGGGTTTCTGCCACATCTTGCAGATGTTTCTGCCACATGATGGTCCAGCAGCTCGAACCTAATTTAACTTCATTAGAAAGAGCCTCCAAAAAAAAAGCCCAGACTGATAAGTACGTGCTGCTTATGCATAGTTGTCCATTACAAAAATTTAAGGTTCATTCAAGAACACAGGCCAGAGTTGGAGCAACATAAGCAACAAAAGCACGTTTGTGTTAAACTGTTAAGCTTTTTTTTGTGGAAGTTAACAAGCCCTAACAGTTTCTGAAAACAACTGAAATAGTAGGCAACAAGCAAACAGCCTTCATTTTGTGCTGCTTTTTCACCCCACAGCTTCCACCAAAGCTATTACACGTGGCAGAGTCCCTGTCCTCATCTCAGGGGACCTCTGAACAGACTGAATCCACAGGATGCCAGAGACCGGCCCATTCAGACTTTGCAGTTACATCTTCACAGCTTTAAGAGCTTAATTTTTCCAAGTGCTGTGGGGTTACAACACAATATTGACATCCAGTATTTTAATACCAATCACAAAATTAATGTCTCTGCTTAGCTAAAGGTAAACAAAGTTATATCACTCACTAGTAAGGTGCAGTATCAACCTGCTACATTACACTCCCATTGCAACCTGTTTTTTTCAAGTTGCATTGCTCTGTGACACACAACCATTCCCAGCATTGCAGATCACAATATCTGCCTGAACTAGCATTAGTGATAAAAATCTGCTCGTACTTATTTGTAAGCTTGACATGACTGATATATGCCTAGCTGTTCGTTATCACCATCCTCTATTTCATCAAGCTGAAGAAGTACAGGACCAAGAAGCCTATATCCAGCTGAGGTCTAACAACAAGGGTCACTCTACAAAAAAAAAGAAATCTATAACATTGCCATAGCAACTCAGTTGCGCTCTGCGTAACCATGACAACGCTGCTGCTTCCCCATCAAGAGGTTCTTTTGAAAATGTCCAATCATCACCATGTCAAATTTTCAATAGTTACAGTACCTTGAACAGGTCTGTCTTTAAAAAGCCTCTACATCTGTGACTAATTTCAGAGACAAGTAACAAAACAGTTTCCAAAAATTAAACCGTTGAAGTAAAATTGCATCCTGTTGCTTATTTTTTATGGCACAATAGGAGCCATTACAAGGTGGAAGATATATTGTAAGCAACGGAAAAAAAAATCCCAAATGATGCATCACTTCAAAATTGTCGCAAGTGAAACAGAGCTACACGTAAGCTTCAGTTCTCCAGATGTCATTGGGACAGGGGAGCTCTGTTTGTAAGTTAAATTCAAAGCACGTATGGGGAATTAAGGGGCAAAGTGCTTCAAGATGGAGGTTCTGGTGGTGGTGGTTTTTTTCTCCTTTAATCAATAAACCCAGCCTTACCCTACTGTTTCATGAAAAGTGATTTAGAGAAGAGTGATGATTTTTTTGCAACCTGTGAGAACAACCCACATGTAAGAAGTCCTGATGTTCTAGGCTGTTACATATTTCATTGCCGTCTCTAACACATTTACTCTAAGAAAGGTTTAAGCAAGCGCTGTCCAGTAAACAGCTGAGTACAAAATGCTCTGGAATCAGATATACTTTGTGTGACTACTACTTAATTTACTCCTTCCTCAATTAATTGCCTCTATATTAGCACAAGGCTATTCTGCAGCAGTCTCACCATAAAGCGTCTAAAACTATCAGTGTTAATGAGTTTCAAAATTTTGCACCAAGTGTACAGACACATCCTAGAATCTCCCAGAAGTAACCCCAAGCAAACTTTCCCCAGATGTCCTTTCTTTGACCTGTTAGTTTTTAAGCATGCATACACAAACAATTACCACTACAAGAATTACCATTTTTGTCTTTAAAGGTAATTTTACCTAGAGATTTTCTATAAGTTGCTTAAACTCGATAGTCTTATGTTTCTTATACAAAACTCCTAAGACCAACAAGAAACAGAGTGATCCCTGCAGTGCAACTACAACGCGCATTGCAAACACCACGCAACCCTTTAAGACAGAGATCAGCCTCATTTCAAACAAAGAGCAAATCAAAAAATAGGAAACACAAACGAACTTCTAATAGAAATAAGAGAACCTGTGGCAGTCAGGAATAAAAGCCAGCAGCTCTGTTTTCCCAGTGATTTGAACAGAGTCAGACAAATGTGGACTTTCCTTACTGCCTTTAAATGCAACCTGATTTTTCCTTGAGCATCACATGAGATGCAGTTATTCAGCTATGATATTGTTTAAGAACACAGTAATATCTCAAGTGTTTATAAACAGGAAAAAACACATTTTCTCAGACTGTCGAATGAGTATTATTCAGCACACAGAGCAGGGGAGTTGCACAGCTACTGCAGTTCCAGAGCACAGACTATGTGGTAAAATAGAAAAAAAGGTGTTCTCACCGATGCAGTTTGCCACCGTAGAAAGGCTTGGTGTGAAAGTTAATACTTGCAGAATACCCAGTCTTCGCACAGTTAATGTTGACTTTTCCTCCCAGTTCTACCCAAGGAACAGTTAAAATTGACCGAGCGTACGCACAGGGCAGAGAGAACGTGTATTCTTCCCCATGTTCCAAGAGACTTAAAAGACCTGTGTGAAGAAACAGAAGAAACCCTAAATCAGCACCATTTTAGAAAATGAGCTACCGAAACAGACCCCCAATACTACATCTGACTACTTTTCCTCGTAGCCCCTCATACCAAAAAGAAAAGAAAAACCAAACCAAAACAAAAACCAAACACAAAAGTGACATTTATTACAGATTCTAGATACAAACATTTTCCTGCAAGTACTAACCTGAGTAACATGCATTTATGTTTCTTTTGGGAAAAGACATTTATCCTAATAATCTTGCTCCATAAAGTACAGTATTGTGCTGTGCAACATACTTTTCAGTAGTATGTAAAAGGGCTGGTCACTCTCTTATTGATGGTTCTGGAGCACGGCAACACAAGACTTATGCTGACAAAAGGAAATAATGAATGAATACCCTGAGCTGCAGATCCTGAGGAAGGCTAATACTCCTGTTTTCCCTCCCTATAATTCACCTTACCCTATCTGCAGGCACGTAGCAGAGACAATTCTCCTTACCGCACCTCTCTGCCAAGATAAACCAAACTCTTTACTGGCAGTAGCTTTCGCAATAAATGTCAAGGATCTCATAAAAAAACAGAATTTTTCTTTGAGTTTTAAGATGTGTGGGTTTGTTTGATTCCTATTAAAAAAACCCAACCCCACAAGATCTACCTTTTGGCATTACTAGAACCCAATATGACAACCGACTGCTGCCTATGTCAGCCCACGCCTCTGCAGCACATTATCGCCGTGCGTCTGACATCAGCATGCAAACCATGAGAAATTTTGAAAAGTTATGACATGATTTGAGAAATGCCCTAGAGGAGACATTAACTTTAGAAACTACCTGGTACTGCCAAAGCACTGAGATGTGCCTTCCACATCCCCTGCCACGCTCATTCCCTTGTCCAGTATGTAGTTTATATGCAAGTGCCTGGAATCCCCAGTTACTGGGCAGTACACACAGGGGACACAGAATGGGAGATGCTGTCTCACCTCTTGCAGTAAGTACTAGTACTAAAGGGAAATTACAGTTGAAGGGCTGTTACCCTTCTCTGTCCCTAAAGGATCCAGTTTCTCTAGTTAAAGAAAATTAAAACTTGCATAGTAAGATACAGTAAGTGCAATGCATGCAAATGCAAAACCACTTCTACTTAATAAATGTCTGATGCCAATTAATTTGCCCGATGCTTTGGAAACATGCATAAAGATCAGTTTACATCACAGTAACTGCCCTTTGGTTTACAAGTTGAAATTGTATTTCCAAATATAATCCTCATTTTTGGCAAAGCATAAACGTATCTGGGTTCCCTCCCCCCCCATACAAAAACTTGCTGTTTATAATGAGAACTTGTAGTATCTTCTCTACTTTGTAAACAGTAAAAATAAAGTAAGAAATCACTGAATAATTGTACATTAAGGCTTGCTGTTCACAGAGATTAGAGAAAAACCAGAAGTACAGGAAAAAATAATCTGAAAACCCATTGACATCTTCTGCAAGTGGATTTTTTTTTTTTAACGCCTTTCAAACAAAAATACCAAGCAGTATTCACCTGTGTTTCTGCCAGAGGAACGTAACATCAAATTTCCTACCAAACAAATATTTTCACAACCTTGTCAAATGAATAAAGGACAGAAGTTACACTTACCCTCACCAATCATTGTCACGCCTATCGACATTCCTAAGAATTTACTTTTTGTCCAGACATGGGCATTGACACACATCTTTCTCTCTACACATTCAGCGTAAAACCCTGAGACAGGAGGATGGTGGGACACTTGCTCGGCTACAAATTTTACTGTATAGTAGTCCAGCTCTGTTTGGCCTTCTATATCTTTAGACAGAGTTACTTGTTCTGAAGGGGAGTGAACAGAGAAGTTACTGCCAACATCAGCGGCTACGTCGCTCTTGGGCATCCTCCAGGAGCAGTGAAACGTTTCCCCAATGATTGGGTTGTATGGTTTCTTTGCGATAGCTCCTTTGCGACCTTCGTGAAATGAAGTGAGATAATACTCCACAAAGCGGATCATTCTCTCCTCAGGGGTAGTGCCATTTGTGATTGCAATGAAGAGATCTGGGTGGGACATGAAGTCCGCATACATCTCCAACAACGATCGCTTCTCCAAAATAAAAGTGGGAAGAACCACCTGAAATAAAAGAAAACCCAGAAACCTCTAGTAAGTAAAACAAAGAGACAGGCATTTTTATACAGGAAGTTCTCAGGTGGGGGATTCCAGCCTGTTTCGGACAACACACTTTCAGACTGAACCTTCTTGTTGCTTTTCTGAGATGTGAGCAAAACACAGTGATCAGAGGTCCCAGAAAAGCAATTCTCAAGGAGAAAAAAGCCCAATAAGCACTATTAGGACTAAAGAGGTTGAAAGGGACCGAGCACCCCTCATAAAACATAATACAGCTGCAAAAAGAATGTGTCCCACATGTCTGTGGAGGAGAAAACAAGCAGGAAGGAGCTCAAACTACAGCAAGGAAGGTTCAGAGCAGAGGTTAGGAAAGGTTTTGTCTAACGGAGAGAAAAGCAGGGAAGCTATGCCAGTGCTCTTGAGAGCCTGCAGAGTCTCTTGCACCACAGCAACTAGTACAAGTGTTCATGAAGAATAACATAGTATAGGTTGATCCTGTACATCTGAGCAGAAGACCTTATACTTTCCCAGTTACATTCACCACTATGAAAAACAGCAGTCCTGTCCTTTGCTGGGCCAAGAGCAACACTGTAGAGTAAGAGGCTGTGGGTATCTTCAGTCTTTCCTTCCATGTAGTGTCAACCAACCTCACGTAACTAATTGTTGGAAAGAGCACACAGGGTGTTTCACCCGTGAGATCAAGACCGCCTGTTTAAATCAGCTGCATTCAGAGAAGTAGAACACAGACATGAGACTCAATAGATATACAAGTTCAGCTGAATACACATGGTGTTGCAACAGCAACCCGGAATATTAAAGTTGCTTTTTCACTTCAGTATCCCGATAGCTAAGCGCAGTTCTAACAACTTCACTACCTGTTTTTGAAGTCAGGCTTCTTGCATTTCAATGCTTTGCCTTCTCTGAACCAAAGACAATTCTACACATACAGCCAAGTCACAACTGGGAGACACTTGTCAATTTACTCCAACTAAGAGAAAGAGATGGACAAAATCTAATCTTCAATGTAAGTTAAATAATGACTTCATAAATCCCTGATTAAGCAGCAGGGGTTTAAGTTTGGCCCCCAGGCAGCAGGGCCTGTTCACATTACCTTTTTTTTTTCCCCAAATTGTGAAATGTAAGCTTCACAATACAAGTGTTTCTAGTGGCCAAGTAGCTAGAGCTCAAAAAACATAGTTTGAAAAAAATAATTATAATCCATAATTCCGAGAAAAAGAGTGCTTTCCTCATTCCATGCCACAGTAAAATCCGTTTTCTCTTTAAAAGTGTCTAGTGCTTATGGCAAGAAGTCTTTACAGGAGTCAATTGAACATAAGCTGGTAGCAGCCTGATTTTCCCAGATTTGCTGCCCAAGTCATCTAGTAGCAACTGACTGTTATTTTTTCAAAGCTGCTTGCTTTTGAGATCTGCACTGAAGTGCCAAATCCAATTCTCTCCAGTATAACTTTTTTCCTGCTTGCTATAGCTGTGAGCAAACACAGAAATGACAATAGGACAGAGATGTAAACAGATGTCTCAAGGACAGATCATGAGGAGCCAAAAGAACTTTTCAGAAGCAGCATGAATACAGGTGTAGGGTTATGCAAGTTGCATGTAAAAGCATTATCAAATGAGAAAAAAAGATCACTGAAGGAAAGCAGAAAGACAAAAATATGAGAAGGCTGCAGAAAAGCAGCATGGAAAAGAGTAAGGTGCAAATACAATACAAAGAAAACAGGTCATTACAGGAAAGCCAACAAAAACCATAGCAGAAAACACAAAGAGAATGTGACAGAAAAGATATGGCCAGTTGCATTAAAGAAAATCCACTCCTTCAGCACATTTCACTTAAAACCTGCCTCAAACTGGGACATCAGATCTTGGGACCTGAACTTGCCACAGACCACAATTTCATATTAAACTCGTTATTGTTCAATATAGGAGTCGAATTTAAAATGGCACTTCACTTTCACTGCAGCCAGTCTTCCTGCTTCAGTTACTTACTCTTGTTAAGTCCATGCCAAGTTTCAGCTGAGACAAGAGATGCAAGATAACACTGCGCTGTTCTTCCACCGCTCCTAGATCATCTTCTTTATCATCACAGATATCCTCCAGCTCCTCATCTGGATTTATTTCTTCAGGTTCCTGGGATAAGAGCCATAAACATCAGCTCAAAAATGTGACTGGCCAGACAATATCCAGAAAGTACTCCATACTGTATTTAACTGTCTGTGTATGAAAAAAAGACTAAATAAACCCCTGGAAAGAGCTACACAATGGAATCTATCCCCAGGATAAACAACAGCTGAAGAATTTAAAGGGACATTAAGATAACTCAGGGCAGATTTCATCTAGAGGAGTCAGGCTTAGATTTCTCACCATTTGCAACACGGGCCAGGGGAAAAAAAAAAAAAAAAAAAGCTTAAAACCAAATATGACCTGTTTTCCTGTAAGTTTTGTAAGCTAACAGAATGGCAAACTTCTAACACATACATAAAAACAGTGAAGCGAAAGCTAGCAGAAATTCCAACCACCTCAATAACACCCCTCCACCTCCACACTACTCAAGGCTTTCCACTGTTGCCATCATTACTCCAAAGGCTGTAGCACATGGTAGATCCTAGTTACTTGCTTGCTGTCATGCCTGATGACAAGCAATTAACGTATCTACAGACTAGTCTTCACAAGCATTACCAATGCTGCTGCTAGTGCCAACGCGTAACGCTAAAGGAAAAAGGAAAAGTGACTCGGAGCAGTTTTATAAAAACAGCAACAAAACCACACATACACACCACGCGCTGGTTGTCTGTTAATCTAACCACAGCACCCAGTCAGACTAGCAGAAATTAAATCAGCACCATTTTAACAATCACCACCCCGCAAGCACCGTTTGAATGACCGCCACCCCGCAAGCCAAAAGTGGAATGCTTCAGGCAGAAGAGATGGTGGTACTGCTAGGGCTCCGAGCATCCTCCTCCTGGGGCAAACAGCTGGAGGGGGGCAGATGCAAGGGGGAGAAGCACCAAATGCCACAGGAGGGCAGCAATATGCGTCTGCCTAAGCAAAGCCCTTTCGGCTGGAGCAGCTGCCCTTGCTCACGTTTAAGTTTATGAACACCCAACCACCAAAAGCAGGGGGCTGAGCCTGCACACAGAGCTCAAACCCTGACTGCAGTATCGCACAAGTGACTCCTTTCCAAGGATGCTCTGTTGTTCTGCTATCATAAATAAGGGAGCTGAAAATATCTAAGGGGAGTGATAAGACTAGTCATATCCCAAATACATTAAGCCCTTGAACTATAAACTTGCTTAATTATTAGAAGAAGGAAGGAATTAAGTGATTTATTTGAAAGCTTCTGGATTGTTTCATTTTCTTTTTTTAACTTAGTAGCAACTACTCTGATCCATTTAAAAAGATGTATAAGCTATAGCAACTGAATAAAAACCTTTTCGGTTTCAATTTTGCTCTAAGATAGCACAGTGCTGTTGCAGACATACAACAGCACATTATCTTTTCACAATGATAGTCTCATCCAAACTGCGTGAAACCAACTAGTATAAAAAGAATGTAATTATGACTTTCCAGCTTAGCTTTATCATAATCCCTGCTAGTTTTTACTTCAGTATTTTGCATTTCAAATAAATTTTGACAGTTACAATGATACAGACTGTATCTGTGTTTCAAATACATTAAGCCATCTTGAAGTTAAGTGATGAGAGTTGCTCAGATTAAGAAAAACATAAACAGCAAGGGCTAGAAATGAAAGATGGGGAGATTTCATAGCTGCAGACCAGCAATTTTTTCTTTTGTCTGCTTCGGCAGTTCTTGGGCCTATTTTGAGAGTGTTGTGAATTCCAGTTAGGTTTTCTGCACTTCAGTATCCACTTGTTTTAGATCAAAACGCAAGGGAATACTGCCTATTTCAACACCTTGCATTACCATCCCAGTTGGCTCCCTCCACTTGACAGCTAGTTGCAGAAAGCAGCAAAAATTTATGAAAAAGGTAGAAAGTTTCATTTAGTGCAACTGTACTCACTCCTCCTCCAACATGGCTACTCAAAGAGTGTGAGAAGAACTGTCATTAAATCATTGTCACATAATAGGATTGAAACATTTACAGATACTCCTCAAAATAATTCCCCACAGAAAGAGGATGTTCACATTACCTTACCCTTGTTAGCTGGCAGGGCTCTGCAATGGACTGCTCTTCTCTGACAGATGCTGGCTTGTTTATCTCGGCTGGGAAATTCTGAGCCGCTCCATTTTTGAAGTGGTTTGCCAGAGATATCTTCGGTTCCAACCAACTGATAGCCGTTCCTGAAGCAAAAGGAAGTTTGCGCTGAAACTTGCTCATCCTCTGGAAGGTCGGTAAATAGCAGTTTTCACAAAAGAGCTATCTTCGAAGGAATAAGCTGAAAGCAGCCAATTCCTCCCGCAGCCAATCCCTTCAGCAGCCACTAAACAAAGGTGGTGCAATGAGACACCACCTTCACTGATCATTAGCACAAACACTCCGATTGGCGAGCTGTAATACATGCAACCTGGACTGGAGAAACTAGTTGGTGTCATGAAAGGTGTAACCAGACACTGCAGGAAGAACCCAGTATCACGGGAATGTTAAGTGACCCTTACAATCTTCTTTAAAAGGAGGAGAGAAGAAAAAAAGAAAAAAGAAGAAGAAAAAAAAAAAGCAGCCCACCACTTCTCAGCTTCTCAAACCCAACTCAGTTCTAGACTAAAAAGACCTAAAGCAGAAAAAGTTTTGTTAACAGGTTTTTCTCTGGAGAGGGTACTTGTCTTTTCTCAACTGCAAAGGCGGTAAGCACACGCTGTTGAATAAATAATAGGTGCTAAAGAAAAAAAAAAAGCTGCAGGGCTTGGAAAGCTATTACCCACTTGATGATTCCAGCATCTCTAGTTACTCCCAGCTAATTTATCAGAACAGATCGGGTTCCTCATTAATAATACAAATGTTCCATTCTTTTTCAAAGGCTAATAAATGTACAGGTGACTCCAATCAGTTTTTACTGAAGAATACACAAACTGACAAACCTTCTTGGCTGGGTTGCAAGCACAGAAGTTATTAGGAAACTCAAATTTCTACCATCACACAGTGGTTTCCTGTGCTTAGGAACCTACACTGAGGTGTCTGCAGTCTCTTCCTATATGATACACAATCCTTCATTTCCAGACCTCTGTTACCTGGAACTAGGTCACATCCGCAACCACAACAGGCAGAGTAAGCTTAATTCAGGTAAACAGCTGCACTTCCACTAGGAAAATACTGGGGCAGGAAAAAAGTCCAGCTTTACTAAATGGGACAAGACAACTCCTTCCGCAGCAAGGTAGTTTATTTTCAAGTCTATACTCATTAATTCATTACATTACATTCTAAGAGGGTTTTTTTAAGTGATTTGAGCTACCAGTCATGTTTTAATCTGAGTGGACAGGGTACCACCTTAATACTTCTGTTCCACTAGAAGATCGTATTCAGATCTGCTCTCGACTATATTTTGGGTAGGCACAAGCTATTCTCTTTACTTGTAATCTCCTCCTCCTGTAAAAGTCTTCACCCCATTTATTTTTTGTTTGGTTGTTTTTTTGTTTTGGTTTTGGGGTTGGTTTTTTGTTTGTTTGTTTTACACAGTTGTCAGCACTTCCCCTCTGCTACAAACCTCTCAGAGTCTATAGTCTTCACTTCCAACATTTTTCTTCAAGAGCTGCAAATTGTCATCATAAAGGTGAATTGGAACAACAAGTACTTTTTTTTTTCTTCCCCCTTTTTAAAATCCAGTACATTTCACCACTTTTGACTTTAATTTAGGAAAAGTTAGTAGTTGCAACTTTCCTGTTCATCTTGAAGTTTGAGATTTTATGGTACACCTTGATGCAGTTGGGGCAGTGTTTTCACTATTCTGTTTTTTGCCTGGGTTTGGTTTTTTTTTTACTCCTAACAATTTGTAGTAAACTGGCACTCTTACATAATTTCTAATCGTTTTTTAAGCCTAACAAGCACTTGCCCAACACATTCTTAGCACTCAAGCACCACTTCAACAGACTCAAAAATACTTTTTTCCCACTAGATGTTTAAATTTATGTTCTGTTAGACAACTCTCCTCTTCATCATCATTTCTTGCTGCAACTCACTCATACCTAGCTGAAGGATGCTGACCTGCCTTTATGATCCTAGAAAAAATACATAGTGTTTGCCTATATTTCATTAGCTAGAACAGTTTGTATGCAAGATTTTTTTTCCTACATCATTTTATGTTTCCCTACACTTAAATATAGAAATGTCTCCTGCAGCGTTTGAATTAAGCCACAACCATTTTCTTTTCTATATGAACTTCTGAAGCCTACTAAAAAGACCCCACCAGTTGAATCAGAAGTACCCCTCCTGAGTCAGGAAAATTCTTGAAAGGAAGAAACATATTACAATCTCTCTAGAAAGGCCATGCTACCAGGAGAGTGGAAGGCTGTAGAAAGGTGTATACGTTCTTTTGATGGTCTGTTTTTAACTCTAGTCCCAGTAATCCATCATCCAGTCTGCTGTTCCTCCCCTCTCCCTCCAGTCTCTAGGATATCCCCATAAATCTTCAAGATTTGGAAATCTTCAAGGAATGTTTCTAGATTCAGCCATTAACAGGCACAAACCACCTGAACACCAGACAGATGAATTGAGCTTTTCCCTGCACCATTTCAAAAATTAAAAACCACAAAAACACTCATCAAAAACACTCCTGCCTTCTTTGCAAGTTATTACAGTGGTGCTCATTGGACCCTTCTTATTCACCCAGATATAGTAATGGATCAAAAAAACACCTTAGTAGCACACACATGAAAATGCCAGAACAAAAAGAATTCTGATGTGCATCTCCCACAGTGCATCAATAGTTTAAAAAATTCACTATTGGAATAGGAAGAATTCTTTCAGTGTGAGTAACTTTGGAGTTCAGACAAAGATTCCAGGAGGTGCCATCCAGTTTTTCATTTTTAAAATGAAATTTTGAACTGAAATGCAGCAAAAAAAGTTAACTCCTATTCACACATTCTCTTTTAACTCCTGTGGTGATTTAAGAATCACAAACTTTTTTATAGTTTTAATACTCTTATACAACATATTTTTTCATCTCAGAAGCTAAACTAATTACAGTTCTGGAATAATATGCACTGACAAAATAAGTACCACAAATATGATAGGAATAACCTTATCTTTCAGTTTATGAGTGTACTTCATTACATACTTAGCATATCTACCGTATCTGATGTGTAAGAGAAGCATTTGAGAATCCTCAAAAACTTTTTGCTCACAAAAGAGCCATGAAGTAAACACATAAAAAAAAAAAAAAAAACACAATAAGATGCAAAAGAATATACAAACAGGAAAGAACACATTCAGTTCCATACACTGCACACAAATCGGGTGGAACAATTCTGGTGAGCCCCTGCTTGCACAGAAGTGATCAATTGTGCAGTTGTAGCAACATATTTGTCTGGTGGCTCAACACGTGTTATTCCACACCCATCAGCAGCAGGGTTTGAGGTCCTTGGGGGTTTTGTTTGTTTGTTTGTTGGGGGCGTTGGTTGTTTATGAAAAGAGAGGGGTTTTTATCATTTTGGGTTTTTTTACCTTTAACCAATTTGCATTTGCTTACAAGTCTGTTCTGGCCTCAGAATGGAATGCAACTGTTATCTTAGCCCATGTTTTATACTAGGATGTTAACTCAAAGTAAGAATACTGATATATAAACAGTATTAATAATAACCTGTGCAAATGTAGAGCTTTGTATTTTAATGCTTAACTAGAAGTGAAAGCTACACACATATAAATTCTTATAATAGGTATTTAGTGCTTAAAAACAGTCAGGAAAGCATGACATTTGACAGAGCTGTACTGGACACCACATATCCTAGAATCTTCAATCCCATAAAGTTCCCCCTCTGCTATTACCGTTCCTGAGCGGCCACTTACATCCCACAGGCAGTCCTCTTGTTGTGGTGCCTTATGTACTTCATTCTGTTGTGAGATGCTCCACAACAGTTAGATGTTGTATTTATGAAGCTGCTGCCACAGAATTCTTGATAGAATAAACGATAAAAACCGTATACAACATGCATGAAGTTCTAGCCAACACCAGCAAGTCAGACTCTGGAAAAACTCATAAGAAACCAGGCAGCCAGCAGTTTTCTCTGTTCATGTGAAACTTGATTTACTGGAAGAAGCATTTTTGCAAGAAAGAAAGGATTCGTATTTGTAATAGAGTTCTGCTCTTTGTGAGCATCTATACCCACCTGCTGGTAAGGATCCCTTTTGTTGAGAAGCATGTTGTAACTGGAGAATATGGAAACAGTCATTTAAGCAGTTCATGGTTGCCATGGAAGT
Organism: Leptosomus discolor; assembly: GCF_034619465.1. Lineage (NCBI taxonomy): Eukaryota > Metazoa > Chordata > Aves > Leptosomiformes > Leptosomidae > Leptosomus > Leptosomus discolor. The sequence continues at coordinate 11,075,327 of NC_141395.1, read as the reverse complement.
TGCTTTGAGCATTAATAGGTCTTGATCCAAGGATGTAAGGTGACCGGAGACAGGAAGGCATTCTATGCTCCTGATCAAGTCTCTCTGCTGGCCCTCAGCCTGAGACATCATCTGTCAAACAAAACAGCCATTTATCAGGTGATGGAAGTGTGTTGTGTAATACGTGTTTAGCTGTGCACGCAGAGGATCCCAAATGATTTTATGACAACAATAAAACTACAAGTTAATAGATGTAAAGTTGACTGTACTTTTTTTTTTTTTTTTTAATTTGTTGCAGCTACCAAAGAGCTATTAAATGCATGATGAAATTCCCATGGTACATGGCACCTTATTAACAAGCAAAAGAATATCAAAGTGACTGCAAAAAAAAAAAGCAAAGAGGAACTTGAATATGATACTCGCTGCAGTAAATACCAAACGCTTTCACGCCTGGTTGATAGGGACAGGGTGGGGAAAAAATCCCACACACACTCTGCGTGAGGAGTAATTAAGCTCTGCGCTCTACACAGCCTGGATCTACCAGGTACTACCCGTGGGTGGCAAGATCTTTTCACTCCCTACAAGAAGAGATCCAGCACTTTAAAGGAAAAGACCTGTATCCATCAGTTTGGCTCAAACCATATAGGATTCTCATTTATTGTCTGCACTGCCACCATGCTTACTATCACTATCTCATGCATACTTTGCAGAAGGGGAAGAAAAAACCAGCAGGATTTTCACCTTCATTATGTGCCCAAATTACAGCTTTCCTGTTGTTGTTGTCCCCCTTGCTTTCCCGCCAAGTTCCTTCTCTCCTTCACACAGAGCTGCACACCCCTACGTCACAGAACCTGCAACAGCACGTTTGCCCACAAGAGGTATAGCAGCACAGCACACCAGCCATCAAGCAGCACACTGGGCTCTTCCAAAAACCTACATACTTTCTTCTTTGTGCTCACAGAAGCAAAATACTGCCTGATTTTGAATCATGGGCATGAAAGCCAACTTCTATATGTGCTTGTCCGTTTTCTAGGGAGGTACAACAAACAGCATTAATGTAACCGGACAGCACTACTCTGCGATCACTATATGTTCTGGCACTTAAGTTAAATGTAAAACCAGATTGATTTAGCAGAGCAGAAAAAGAATTTCTGTAAAAAAATCCGAGATGCATTCATGTGTATAACTGCCATGGCACTACTTAGGTTTTTTAATTCACAAATCCTACCAGTATCTTACCGATTTTTTTTTTTTTCTTTTTTAGTACCTTTGCATGCAGTCCCTTCCAGGAACTGCTTTTAAGGTTTCAGGCAATAAATACTTAAGCAATATGTATTCATCCAAGTTCATGGTATGTGGTATTTGGAACATTTTAGGGCTTGGCTACATAGCATGCTATGGTGTGAATTTACAGAGCATTGGCTCTTTAGAAGTGGAGTTAACTGGGCACAGTCAGACTTAGCACATCCCAAGAGCGACAGGGCAGAAAGCTAGTAAAACACTTAGTGATAGAGCCTTGCCTATGCAAACACACCAGCTGCTATCAGAACATGTGTCTTATTTTCTTCCACTCATGAACGTGAAATAAGTCTTTGTGTGCAAGTTTCTTTCCAATATTTTCAAAAACTCTTCTGGATCGAAAAAAACCACAAAAAACAAAACCAAAATCAAATACTTAATTGACAAACGACCACAATCCTTCCAGTGATCTTCACGCTTCGTAATTTACTACGTGGCAGCACTCAAACACCTTGTTCCAGGCTCAGGCCAGACAACAGGACAAGTCATGCTATACTCAGCATTGAAGTTCAAACAGTCACATCTCCCCTTTCAAACACACTTCGAACAGTCCTAAATTTTCAGAAATCTGAGTATATAAGTAGGAGGGGAAAAAAAAAAAACCAAAAAAACAGTGCCAGTGGAGGAAAAGCACTGTGATTAAAACCTCAAAAATCTATCTGAAGTACACAGGCTACAGTTCTCACTTTGCAAACACACACACCTGTATTTAGTGCGGGTCAGCATAAAGATCCTCTTAGATCCCCTATTTTGCACAGTATGCAAGTCAGCAGCGTGACACGTATTCAGCCAAGAACAAGGGGAAGTAGAAGGGAAAGGGACGTACAGAAGACCCAGCCATAGTGCAATTCATGGGAAAGTCAAAAAAGGTCATAGTGCAGCAGATCCTTTGAAAGAGAAGCTGTTCTTCCCACAGCTTCTCCAACCGAATTCCTAAGTATTCAAGCTGTATCATGCCCAAGTGTAACAGGCATGCACCTGCCCCTGAGGTATTTTAACTATACCTAAAAAAAGGTAGGCATTGTATCCAACAAGCATTTTAGCTTCAAAAAAGACAAGCAAACTAACTTGGACATTCAGAAAAGCTACCAGTACTGAGGATTCTTCATCTGTATAGGTTAAAAAAAATCAAGTTGATACATACCCATGCTGTGTCATCAAACTCAGTAACAATCAAAAAAAGAGAACACAAATAGTTTTCTGTACTCTTTGCAATGCTAAGAAAAATCATTCCACTTCCCTTCCCACCCAGTGAGGATCCAAATTAGAGGATGCAAGGCACTGCTTCAGTGCTCCAGCTCTGACACTTTCCTCTTTCCTCCCTCAAATTCTGATTGCCATATGGCCATTTGAGAAGTCAAAAAGTTAAAAAGCCATTTCTGAAACATTACCTCACCTAATGGTAGCTTCTCAAACACCGAAATACAACAAGAAAAACTGTTAAGAGAGCTATTAGCATGAATTCCATAAATATTAATGCCGTATTCTGTATTGTTGCTGTTTTTCTGCAATAGGTAGGAAAGTGCAAATACAAATTAAGTTTGTCATAAGTTGTAATTGTTGTACCACACTAGTAAGAAGTCTATCACAAGTAAGAGGTAACTTGATGAATCAAACTGAAAAGCAACAACCTGTAAAGCTTCTGTTTTAAAACTAATTTGGAACACAAATTTCTCTTTCAGAAGATAAAGCAGATGAACAAGCTTATAAAAACCAGAAGCCACAGGAATGCCAGCTGAAGTTTTCCTGGGTACCTGACAGGACTTCACATGTTTTGCATTAGCACTGTAAGAGACTTTACTGCTATCAGAGGATATAAGCAGGATGGCAGCAGTCATCTTTTGCAAGACATCTGCAAGAACAGTCTGCTGTGAGCAGAGAGATTCACAGATTCTAAGGTCTAAAGAGGCAGTCACCTTGTCTAGCCTACTGAATAATGATGCCACAGCATTTGATTTAAACCAAGGAACAATGACGACAGCAGCATACCGTACCAGCGAAAGTATTTTCAATATCCAGCTTCCCACTGATGAACTTACCACAATGCTCAGCCACATATTTTAAGGAAAAAGACACTCACAATACAGAGCACTCTTCTGTCCCAGTTTGCTTAAGTTCCATTTCTAACTATTCAAGCTTCCTAGACCTTTATTTGCTAAATCAAAAAGCCATCCATTAGAAACTTATTTTTGCCAAGAAATGTATCACACTACATTAATTACATTGCTAACATTAAAATACTCATTAATATCAATACTAAGTAACACAGGTTTGCAATTCAGCAACAATATTTTTTTTTAGTATTATCTTTAGATTTGCACGATCTACCCTGTAAACATTCACAGATTAAATCAACCAGTAGTCACTCCATTCTGTCAGTCAAGACGAAAGGATTATTATTTCTGGTTTGTTTGGGTTTTTTTCCAAAATGCACTGAATGTGTAGTGAAAAAATGCATGCCTCCAAACTGTTCTCCTCTCGGTCACATCCGTCCCTAGACAATTTGTCCATGTGAATTAGCACACCAGAAAGTGCTATCAGTATTCTTAACCTTCAATCATGACCAATTTCTCCTTAGTCGTAGCACATACAAAGTACAGCTTACTCAATTCTATAGCCTGACATGGGAAGGAAACAGTGTATGATATAATAGTAACATAATATGTGATGTTACCCTTCCTTAAGGGTATTCCCCTGTCACCTGTACGCCAGGACTCACAAGGATGAGAACATTCAAAGTTCTACCTTGAGCACCAGGATATTATTGCAGAGTACAAGAGCCATAGAACACACACCACATACTTCTACAATTAGCCAAAGCAAGTTACCTATCCTCACACAGCCACACTACCACGTCATTGATAATATATCCAACTAAGAATAGCAGGTTTCTCCACAAGCCTACAAGTAATAGGACAGCTCTTTCAAAAGCTTGTAAGATAATTTAAGGCATACAAACCTCTCTAACATCTACAAGGTGATCTGGCTGCATAATAGGAACTCTTTTTCCAGTTGGCAATCTGTGATGTCCAACATTGAAAAAGGAAACTGCATTTTGACTGGGTCTTCTTTGCACACCAGGAGAGTTGGCACTTCCTTGGGATGCAAGAGAGAAGCTGCGAGATTTCAGAGGAGGGTTGTTCTAGTGAATAAATAAGCATATTGAGAAACATTCACAATTAATTCCTAATAACCAGCAAATACTCTAATTCAAAAGACACAGCAGAATAGTTTAATTCTTAATCATTTCATAGAGCAAGGACAGATAACAAAACCCTAATAACGTATTAGTAGCAACTGCTAAATAAATATGTTGCACTATCTGCTGACAGTTGCCCTGGTTTATAGTCTAATTATGAACAATCTGTGAAATGAGATTGTTCAATATGTATCACTTCTCTAACTTGAAAATCAGTCCTTGATCTCCAACAATACTAGAAACTGACTCCTAATAGATCCTGCAAGGATAGAGCTCACATTTAAGAGAACTGGATTTTATTTAAAACAGTTCATTGAACTCTCTTACAACAAAGCCAACTACAAGACATTGATCTCATAAGCAAGGTTTTATTCAGGTATCAGAATAAGCGTTACGGTAAGGAGGAGGTTCTATGAAATACACTATATTCGCAACCACCACATGGTTAGCAAATGGAAGCAACAACCCTCAGATACAGTGTTGAGGACTTGCTTCTCAAACATAAGAATTCATCCTAAACGTATCTGTGGGCTGTTGAATGGGGGTTTTTTTTGTTAAAAAAAAGGCAAAGGTAAAAAAAAAGGTAAAGCTCCCAAAATGAAGGGCTTCAATAACACTGAAGATTTGTTTCCTCATCCATTAAAAAAAAAAAAAGTGAAACCGCTGGAAAATACTGGGCTAACACTCTGATCTTTCAGCTCTACCTCCTTTTCAAACACCAGCTCACCAGTACCTGCTCAGGGAGGTCCATTCAGCTCTTCAAAGGCAAACGACCTTCATTTTGTTCCATTCCTAAAGCATATTTCTATTACAAGTCAACTATTACTCAGAAAAATGTTTCTTGACATAAGTTTCGAGCCCAACCACACACCCTTTTGTAGCATTTGTCTTAGATAACAGGATAGTTGTATATGCAACTACTCCTACCACCAGCCTAAACTATTTTTGCCCACAAAAATAGTCATACCATACCTTCCCAATAGCTTCCGTGTGATGCTGTGTGCATATCTGTAGCCTGCTAACCCAGTGCTGCCGTTCTTTAGCATCAGTAGCTAATAAAAGCAAAACAAAAGGATTATGTAAGTGAAGACATTTCAAAGTACGGGCAAAAAAGACTGCTTAATTCTTTAAAACAGTCACAAGACAAACAGTGCAAATTTTCTTTTTTAAACCTAAAACTTGTTCAGCTGACCTCTAACTAACTATAGCATTAAATCAAGTTCAATATAAATCACATGTAATTTTTCTTTCTTTCTTAATTTTATAACAAAAGTAACTTCAACAAACAATAACTCCTATTTTAACCTAACAACATGACACATTTTCTTGGAATAAGAGTAAGGTACGCTGAATTAGCAAATGACAACAAGTCTTCAAGGGAAGAAATACTAAAAGATACTAGCCCAGATTTCCATAGCCTACAGAATCAGAGAATGGGCTTCTATAACCACCACAAGGCGGCTAACAAACTGAACATTAGGAATAATGTAGTTGTCTGCAAGCATCAACACAGTACTGTTACCTAGAACGATTTAGAAAACCTAAATGGTTTAGAAAACAATTTAAGGACACTATACATGAATATTAAACCCCATGCTACACATCTGAAGTTCATGGTCTTCTGAAAGTCATCAAACCCAAAAAAGTATGGAACTATTCACAAAGAAGGATGGTTTCTAACTGAAGAGTGGGATGAAAGTTTCCCATATAATTCTCACTGCAGCAGCCTGACAAACAAGTCCTCTCACTTTGGCAGTGCAGCCAAGGCCAGCAGAGCAGCCACAGGTGGGAGCCAGGAGTGTCCTCTAGTGGAAGAATCCCCCACCCAAGAATCCAGGTCCTACCTCTTAGTTTGTACTGCTCCCCGCTGGCAGCATTGACTGTGAAGGTATGAGAGTCTTCGTCACTAGGTGAAATTACAGCACCAGCTAGCTGCAGGGTACCCCTGGGCTTTAGATGTCTAGACTGCTCATTCACAAAGTACTCCAGCAGGCCAGCATCATTGTTTAAAACAAAAAATCTGCAATAAATAAAATAAATAAATATCAGTTCATTCTTTTCCCTTTTCTTTTTGGGGGTGCGTACTGTGAGAAGTTGAGACTTTCATTACAAGTTGGCACAGATGGAGTTGGGACTTAGAGACTTGAGTCAGTACAACCCTAAATATATGAATTATGTCCCCAACAAAACTGCACAAAAATTAAGTTCTTTGCAATTTTTTTCTCAGAGACCAGGGACTGCACAACAGAACAGTGTGCCCACAGAAGAGTGTTATTGCAAGATTTTGGGAATCAAAAGAGTATCCTGAATCTCTAAGGCTTAATACATCCTTAAACTACACAAATTAAGGGTAAAACAGCACCAGATACAAAAGAGTTGAGACACAAAACTACCAAACTGAAACAATTCCAGGTTTAAAAAAAAATTAATGTGGACACTATGCTTCAACTATTCAATTGAGAGTTTAACGATAAGCGTATTGACACAGTGTGGTACGGTAAGGACTTGTCTCTCCAATATTAACTTGGTTGCACTGTGCTGCTGTAGGAACAGTGTCAAGCAGAAAGCCTGACCAGAGAGTTTCACCTGTTAAAGAAACGCAAGTTATTCCAGGGGAGACACACATCCTGGGGAACTAAAGGGAAAAGCTTGCTCGAGTCAGAATTCTCAATAAAGAAGTCTTTTTTTTTTTAAATTATGGTATTATTTGGCATAAAGCTGAAGACTCAGCAGAAAAAAACAGGTAATATTTTGAATGGAAAAGGAGAAAAAAAATAATGCTGTACATGCTTTTTACACATACAAGCATAATTATAAGCCACCAAATGAGTTAACTGCTTCATACATCCTATGCATTTTTTTTATTCATGCCTCAATACAAATATTCATCTATATGTTAATTTAATCTATATTGAGAGAAGCATAAGGTGCTTCCACAAAGTCTGCCTCATAGAAAAAGGGAAATCCAAGTACTATTAAAAACATGGTCATTTAGATGTTGCAAAGACCAACATTACTTAAAAGCACCATAAAAGACTTACCGATATTGCCAACCAGTGACGAGATTGGTGTATTTCATTAAGTAGCCACAAATATTTTCCATGTGATCACTATTAAAAAGAGAGAGAAAAGCAATTGGACAATACCAAACAAATTTTAGATCTTCCTAGCTTTTGATCATCATTATCTGTTCTCAGAAAACAAATTTTCACTTTCATTTTCAGAATGGCACTACCATTTTCATAAAGCTACCAACACTTAATGGATTTTCCAGCCTCGTTTCTAAAACCAATTTCATTTAACCCAGTTTAACCAGACTTGCTGAACTCCAAATAATTTCAAGACATAATTAGTTTCACCAATACTCGAGTTTTATTTAGCAGGCACTTCTGGACACATTTGTGCTAGTTTCAGGTAATTAAAGACTTAATATCCATGCTTCTTCTGTTTCCTGCTCCCTCTTCTAAGCAAGCTTTGTATTTTTGGACTCCTGAACAAAATTAACTTTCACTAGCTTATTAACAGACTCTTGATCATGGTCACCAACTGAAAGTGGTCCCTAGGTACTCCTACACCAGTGTGGTTTTATTTGCCTTTAATGCCCAGAAGTCTTCCTGACTACACAAACAGTCATGCTACAGATGTTCTACAGAACACCACATGCAGGTGCAGGTCACATCAAGATATTGTGAAATGTAAAACAGGAGCCGAAACATCTCCTCCGCTGGTCTGGCAGGAAAATCAGGTAGTTTCTCTTTTAAAACCTCAACTTGCAACATCCACCACCACCACCGAGAACCCATGGAGGGCATTCAGCACAGAGGCTTAATATCACTACAGGCAAAATACATTACCACTTCTGAAAATCAATTGTCCTAAATAACGCTTACAAGCCTTATGGCTACAAACCAATCATCTTAAAACCACAGCTTAAAGACCTGCTTTTTACTGTACATTCCCATAGTTCTAGAAATGACATCTCAATGCCCTCACCCCTTACAGTAGGGCATAATCCTACACCGAAGAACATACTCTTGAGAGACAATTCAGGTCCAGCATGAGAAGAAAAAAGTTCCTATTAGTACAATGAAGAATTGAAACAAGGACCCAAATATCAGACACTACTTTGTCTTTAAAATAAACTTGTATTTAAGCCATCTTATTTAGATTTTAAACTAAAATTTCTGTAGCTTGTAGTATGTTGAAGATTAAGTGAAAATTATTCAGTCTATTGGAGCAGCAGACTGCCTTCATTGTTATGAGGTCAAAGCAGCCCCATATCAGCAAAAGTGCAAAAGTGGGGGAAAACAGGACTGCTAGAGCCAAGGGATCACCTCCATTAGTGGGTTTTGACTGCAAACATAGTTGGACTAATTATTGGGGTAAGTTTCAAATAACAGCTGAAGCTGCTGTCTACCCCTCATTTACAGACAGCATCAGCATCACCAGATTAATTAGATGCCTGACAATTCAATAAATATAATGTTACACTAAGTTTCATCCTTAAGGAAGCTATTTAGCTTGACACCGATGAAGATAACCTCAGAGTAAATCACTGCCATGTGAATCAATGTCATATCATTGCCATTCAGTAGTACTATTTGAAGAAGAAATGCAAGAATGTCCATTTTGAAGAAAAACCAAGTTGCTGATTTTTAATGTTCTATTTAAAACCAAAAATATGTGTTGTAGCTCTTACTGCAGCAATCAGTATTGCAGTGATATCCTGCTATGGAGAGCAGCCAGCAATACTATCTAGGAATTTAATTTCTAATACCTCATTAAGCGGTACTACAGATAGAAAGGAGAGCAGAGGGTATTCAGGCTATCATATATTTTAAATGTACAAAAATGCCGAAGGAGACCTAACCAAACGCAGCCCCTGCAGACGCCTCTCACTGGTTATTATTGGCATACAAGGGAAGTACTGTTTAGACTTGCTCGCTGTGTTAATTTAGCTGAAAGTTATGAGATTGCAGAGTCATAAAAATGTATGAGCTTGGGTTTTAATCATCTGAAGATTGTCCCTAGTCACAGCTAATAGTTACTCAGTTTTAGTGAATGCAAGCTTCACCCTTGCTTTTCAGTTAGACATAGTACAGAGCCCTGCACACTTGGGCTAGAGCCGCTGCACTCCCCAAGTAACTAACGTGCCTAAGTTACAGGTACGTTTAACAGAACCCAAGAAAAATCAGAAAAGTAAGTTCAGACTGCAATGAATAGAGCAGGACAGTATCTATTGCCTACGGAAGCCCATTTATCTGACACGGGTAAATTAAACAATCTTCAATTACAATCACTTGACAAATTTTTTCAAGTGCGATAGATGAGATACAGATTTTATCAGTCTTTAGAAAAAGGAAAAAGTCACTGTAGAAGGGCGTGCAGCCCTTTCGGTGATGTACTTCCACACCGAATGTGCACTTGACTACATTTTGCCTTCATCTACATCCTCTTCCCTTGGATTTTCACTTTGACTAGACCCAAACTTCTCCAAATGACTCCTCTTCAATAATTCCCATCTCTAGCCTCAGCAGTCCCAAAAGTTGATGATTTAACAGAAAAATTTTGGAAATAGCCCTCCGGAGAAGTCTGAGAAGGTGACTGAGGTCAAGCAAGCCAGTCACCTCCAGCACTGTGGACACTGCTAACCTGGAAGGAGCATGTTGCAGCAAATGAATGTGAGCACAAGCACATGGCGTTAGACAAACTGACCAGCTGCGTTTCAGAATCCCTACCTTTGCACGCAGGGGGTCCCCAAAGCCCACCTCTCTCACAAAAGAGCTGTAACTCAACGTACAAGCCCAGAAGTACATTTAGCAGGTGTCTCCTATGTACAAGATCATAGAAATGTGCTAAGCACCAGCGGCCAAACCTCAGTATAGAAGAGCCCAACAAGCAGCAGCGGTGGCTGGTGCAGATGCCAAGACACACGGCAGTCAGCGGCGGGGGCGAGGGGGGATTCCTTACGGAGTAACTTCTGCAGCAGGGGAGGAATATAACATGCCGACTGCCAGGGATGAGAGACTGAGCTGTGGCTTGCTTTTTTGGGAGACCAGAGAATGTTGGAAGACCCAAAGCCTAAAGAGATTGAGCATGAACAGAGGTCCCTACTAAGTGAGCCGCCTCTTGGACAACATTGATTAAATTGGTTTACTTCTTAATTGTGTTCATGCATCTGCAACAGAACCACAAAAACTCAAAAGACCCTGACAAAGGCTGGGCAAACTTTGAGCACCCATGCAAGTAACGGATTAGCCTGCCTGAAGAGTATGAAAAGCTTAGTTGATATTTAAAACATTTCCCTTGACAGTATAAGGGCCTAGAGGCAAACGAGTATGCAAATAAACGAGTAAAAGCACAGACCTTACAGGCACTAACGATACTCTCCCAGCACAAATTCCCACACTATGTAGACCAGTTCAACACTTGAACTAAGGCTTATTTTTAAATTATTTTATACACTAAAAAAGAAATTTAAATCCAGTCTGCAAATTGCAATTCACAAAAGGTAGGTCTTTTAACGGGTACATAAACCCGTTATGGAACTACAGTTAACCTCCTAATCTCCTTCTGAGTAAGCACTAGTATTTTCCTACGAATACAGGAAAACATTCTCAGTATTATTTATGAACAACAAGGCCATGGAATTATAACTAGAGCATTTCTTCAATGATTTTAAGACTAGTGCCCCCACAGCAAGAGTTAAAATATTTGTTGTTGCTAAAGCAGTGTTGTAAGGCAGTTAACACTAAAAAAACCCCACAAATCCCCAGTAATATTTCACTAGTATGGAATTAATAGTAAAGCTCTTCAGAGCACTACAGAAAGCTTTTAAGATGGTAGACTTTGAGAACAAGAGGTTGAGGTTCAGGCACTGGCTCTGCTCACAGATAACCACAGTTTGTAAAAGATGACTAAGATCTTCCTTCAAGCCCTTACCAGCATTGTTTCTAATCAAACAACAGTAAAACCTGTTTCAAAGTCACCCATGTACTTAAGAGACTCCATACCTCCCCACACCAGGGTTTCTGACTTCTAGAAAACAGATTTCAAAAGTGAATTTGACACAAAACACTGAGCAACTTATCTCAACACTGACAGTGAGACCTGGCTGCACCGGGATCCTGCCCAACTTTAAGAATACCTTTGGATTCACACTGCTGCCTACATGCATGTACACGTACCTATGGGTACGTGTATCTTTTCACAGCCAAGATGCTGTTGTTGCTATTCAAAATGCTCACTGCAGTCTCAGATTGTCAAAGGAACAGCAACAGCTCAGCAACGATGAGTCAACAACCCCTAAAGTCCATATTTCTGTAGAAATTCACGTGTCCTTCTGTCAAAGAATGACAAAAAAAAATGTTGAAGTGTTGCAACAGACCTGTCATAGCCTTAAAGATGTAAAAAAAAAAAAAATTCATTTTAACTTTTGCTGGACTACTTTAAGTGAGGACACGGCACAAACCACAATCCAGGAAAAAATTATGCAGGAACCTGTAGTGCAACATCTGAACTCCAGCCCAGCACATTTACCACCCCCTGAAATTGGGGGGTTTTCCCCCAAAGGCTAAATACCACTTAACTTGGCTGCCCATTTATCACACTTTTTTAGTTTGTCAGTGTTGTGAGAGGGAACGAAACCGTCCCTGTAATCAAATTACTGAAGTCTATGTAAAATTACAAGTTCATACTCTTTCCAGAAAACTATCCCTCCTCAGCATCAGAGATGTTTCCAACAAGCCAAATTTCTACATAGCTAACTGCTACTAAAATACAACAGGAGTAAAACATTCACAAAGGATTATTTATTTATCCTTTTCTAGTTTTATTTGTCCTTTTCTAGTATGCCTCTTATGTTGCAGCAGCTGTCAGTGCCTTGCAGGGTGGTCTCCTGTCCTGAGAGAGGAATAACATAGTGATAGCAGGGCCACATTCCCCTGTATCCTGTTTACGTGCAGCACCCGAGTCTTGAAGGCAGATGCTGAGCAACAGCAGTCCCAGAATGACGTCCTTCAGGAGCTTCAGCCAAGACACCCAGGGTCACACCTGACAAGTGCTGGGCCAACATTTTCTCAAGAAGAAATGCCAATTCAGAAGGCCTCCCCACCCTTTTTTCATAGCCCTCACCGTGCAGACCTCCCCAAAAGCCCCACACAAACAAATCACCACCAGCAGTGGCACAAAATTACACCCATCTGGAAAGTGATTACAGAAAACTTCCAGGACTGCCCTGCTGATGATTTTGATTTTGGTGGGACCCAGCCAGCACTGCGTGGGACGCTTTGAGCAGCCAGGTCTCTGAAGACCCAACAGCTGTTTCAAGAGCAAAGACAGCAGCCAAAGGCTTCCCCACGGACTTGCGTAAGGCCTGGCTTCCAGCAGCAGCTGAGTATATGTGAATTTGCTTCCAGCAGGGGGGACGACCAGCAGCTGGAGCCCATACAGATGTTGGGGAGGGCTCCTGATGGGGACCCAGGCTCCATGGCTGCCACCATTGCCGTTATGACAGTGCCTTCAGGCTCTGCCCAAGGGAAAAGGCTCCTTTCCTCTGAGTCCCCAGCAGCACACAAAAACCTGGTGAAAGAGACTGTCTTCAGGTTAAAAGGCAGCAAAGCATAAAGAAGACGAAAGAAACCAGGATCATAACAGTGCAAGCCAATGAGTGGTTTTGACTACGTAGTTTGAAAAAACAGTAACCATTTTCACTGCATTGTGAGGGTGGCAGAGCACTGGAACAGGCTGCCCAGAGAGGTTGTGGAGTCTCTTTCTCTGGAGACATTCAAAACCTGCCTGGATGCTGTCCTGTGTAACCTGCTCTGGGTGGTCCTGCTCTGGCAAGGGGGTTGGGCTAGATGATCTTTCAAGGTCCCTTCCAACCCCTAACATCCTGTGATTCTGTGATCTCTGCCTACAGTCTTGCTGCTGGTAACAGCTTGATTTTTCCTCACTGACCACTGCAAAGTGCTTATCTACACACACCGATTCCCCTTTTTGTTACATGGAAGGGAAGGGTGGGGGAGAAGAGAAAGGAAAAAAACCAACCCTACGTCAGCAACAGAAACTTTGAACATATCTTCTGCAAACTGCAAAGGTCACTTGCTCCCAAGAAACCACCACCACATTAAGCACACTCCCGTCTCACGGCTCGTTGGTGCAAGAGCGGGTTCCTCAGTACAGCCAAAGTAAGGCAGAAGCCTCTATGCTGCTTACAGAGTGCCTACATCAATAAATTAGCTCTGCTTTTACAAACCACTTTTGGAAGAGAGAAAAAACTAACCTTGCTGTGCAATGCACCAGCATTGCCCCACAGCAAACTGTAAAGGGGCAGCAAAGCTCCTGCTCTTCAGCTCACGTGTTTGACTATTCAATTACAAGTTCAGAAACCAACAACAAGCGCAAGGAAGAAAGGTCCAACAATATGACAATAACATTGACTGTAGACCCTGGGGATGCTTCAGAATACCACTTGGCCGCAAGCACGCTAGCAACACACGCATCCTCATCAGATGTAAAACCTTCTCTTCACATCTGCTCCTGTGAACCCTTGAGAGCGCAGACATGCATTGGAAGAGAAGAGCAGGCTTGCCACAAAGGAAGGGTGCAGCAGAGCCGAAACGAGCTGTCAGCTGTCCGTGAGCCCAGCATGACTCAGCCCAGGCTTCCGATCCCGAGGCGAGGGGCTCTCCCACCGCCCAGCTCCCCCAGTCCCCTGCTAGCAACATGGCAGTTGAGTTTGCACCTGAAGTTTCTACCAATACTAGTTCTCAAGGGGGATGATAAATCAAGGTCATAGGTGTTTTAAACCATCCTAACTAAACTCGCATTTGATGTTCCTCTTTTGTGCATTAATGCCACAGGTCGATTACACACAAAGGAAACGGTATTGTAACGCTTTTGCAGGGTGGTAACAGAAAAAAAGGAAAGACATAATATTTAATTAATAGGTAGCAAAATACTACTCTCACTGGACCACTGTAAGGCTGACTTTTATTTAATCACTTTATCATTTAGAGAACTCTTCAGCTCTCAAAATACATCTGCCTGGAAAAAAACTGCAGCAAGTTTCAGCTAAGCAATTTCTCAACACCTCAAGTCAGCAAGAACTCCACTCACGTACAATTTATTTGTGGATTTACGTCAGCGTAACACAACTGAAGCTGGACCCGAGAGTCAGTAGCCAACCCTGCAGATTTTTCTGCAACGCAAACTGAAGCTATCGCTGGAAAAATAACTGCAGATCTAGCCAACAAAATTTTAAAGCTGGACCATACAAAAACCAGGCACCTCAAAATACCTGAACCCTCCTCTTGATACCTCTGGAGAAGAATTGTTGCCTGCAACTTTGCTATCATTTAAGTTACCAGTTTGCATTAGCACACCATAATGCACAGTTTCACATATTATTGTCACCAAAACCCGAAAGTTTCCTTTGAAGTCTAGTTTCAGAAAACTCAAGCAGTCAAATTGAAGCTACTCTGCTCAGCAGACAGTACTGGCACAACACAAGCAAGGCAAACGCACTGATGGATGAGTAGCTTTGCTATTTTGGACTATCTGCTACCTGCAACACCTCAGAAAGCAGCGGACTCTGGTAAGCCCTATTCACAGAAACTGGTGGAGCAAACCTCTGCATCATTTAGTTCCTCTAAGCACATCCAACATGGATTAGCTTACCATACATTCCATCCCAAGGCATTTTGGTCTGCTTGTAGTCTAGTCGCTCTTATCATACCAGAAATACAAAGACCTGCCCTTCCAGTTTTAAGATGCATTTGTGATTATGACTTTAAAAAGATTATATTGACAATTACACATTGCCATACTGGACTCTGCAGCAATAAAACACTGGCTTTTAAATGGAAGGTAAATACACTGACCAGCTACTCTAGAGGAGCCTCTTGCCTTTTTATTTATTTTTGAACCATTTTTGAGACATTTCAGATTAAATACAGAGGATAAAAATCATTACCACTTTCCAAGCAAGCAAGAACACACATAATTGACTATGCTGTCTAAATATTTAGAAAGACCATAGGCCTGGAGTACAATACAGGCAAAAACGGTGTGGACCACCAGAGTCAAGAAGCAATGGCCAACAGTTTGAAGTCTAACTAGAAAAGCGTCACAAGTTGTGCGTTTCAGGGGTCAATACCACTAAATGCCTCCAAGCTGGCCGATGGACCCGCACGTACTCTCTGCAACCTCTCAGGTGAGGCCAGACCCCAGGGAGCAGTCAGGATGCAGTAGGGCGGGCTGCCTTTCTGGGGGATCCTGGCTGTCCAGAAGAACACGCTGAATTAGATCACCTGAACTTTGACAAAAGCAATGCAAAGCCTTGCACCTGGGACAGGCTAACCCACGGAGCAGTGCAAGCTAGGGATGTCAGCCAAGACAAGAAAAGGCTGAGGCACCTGGGTCTGTTCAGCCCCCTTCAGAAGCAGGGAAGGCTTAATGGGGATCTCACTGCTCTCTCCCCTACTTATGGAGAAGATGGAGACAGACTCTTTACAGAGATGCACAGCAGGAGGGTAAGTGGTCCCAAATTGTAGCAAAAAAAGTTTCCTTGTCTGACACAAGGAAAAATTCTTCACAATGAGTCTGGGTACGCCCTAGGCCAGGAGCCCAGAGAGGCTGTGGCATCTCCATCCTTGGAGACATCCAAAACTCAACCAGTGGCCCTGAACAACCTCTTCTAACCTTGAAGCTGGTCCTGCTTTGAGCAGAAGGATGGACTAGAGATTTCCCAGAGGTCCCTCCCAACCCAAATTATTCTATAATTCTTGGATACAGAGAAATTAAACAAAAATATTCCTACATTAAAACCAAGGCATAAGGTACTCAGAAGGCTTAAACTCTAATTAAGAAAACACATGTGTTAACCACCCATGATTATGACAATACATAAAAAGAGCAGAACTACTTTCTTGTTCAGTGCTTTAAGTGGGCAGTGATTCCCAGACAAGGAATTACTCAAAACTGCTCCTTTTCATTGTGCAATGAGCATCAGGTATTATTCATTTGGCACTCGTGTGCTAATAAAGAATTTCCTTATGGTTTTTCTTTTCTTGAGCTTGTCATCGACATTTATGAAGTGATGTACCGAACAATAAAAGCATGAGGACCTCATCATTGTATTTTATATATAGGGAACTGAGGCGCAATGAATTTTCAGCCTCTCCAATTTTGAGATAGTTGTGGCCCCATTTTTATTTTATTCATACATTCAAATCCCAGCTTCTGCTGATTTCAGCTGCAGCTATGACCCTGCGAAAGTTTTGCAAAATCAGAGCCGACTGTTCTAAACTAGGCCTCTGAGAAAAAGAGGAACACACAGTTAGTGATTACAGGGGAAAACAATATAACTATTACCAAGGAGGCAGTCGGAGCCAGGGTCAGAAACCAGCTCCTTAATATAGCACCCTGCAGTTCTGCCTAGCAGATCTCACACTTTCTGTTACATCTCCACTGCAACGAATGAAACCAACTTCCCAAGGCAAACTGGGCTCTTCAGGAAACTGATCTGTCAATGCCTAAATGCTAATCAGGATTTTAAAGATTCCCAGCCTCACCGAAAACTCAAGAATTCACACCTGGAAGGAAAACTCAAAAAAGCATACCCGCAGCAAAAAGCCTTCCCTTGAAAAAAGCGGGCTGTCAAATACAAGATTCTCAGCTCAACACACACGAAGAAACAGCATTTTGCTACCCCACCTCAGCCTGCTCTCCTCTCCCATTTCAGCGTTAGACACACAGTACGGAAAATCTGAAATGGTCCAAGCTTTGCAAGCAGCCTAAAAAGAAAGTTGTCCAGCAGCATTACCAGCAGGCAGTGATCCCCTACAAGCAGAATTCATCAGCGCTGGCAGGTGATCAGAGTGCATGTCAAGGCAGCGTCCCTAAGTAAACAGAGGTCTTCGCACACATGCCTTAATTTTCATGGTATGAGGAGCACAGCACAAGAACCTGTCGAAGACAACCTAACAGCAGCAGCTGCTTCTCTATTAAGCAATGTGATTAGGTCAGCCACATGGAGTTTGTTTTCCATCTTCTCTCTGGGGAGAGAATGCGTGTGGCAGAGCAGAATGTTAATGTTGTAGGCAAGTTTAATTAACTTGCTGATACATCATTACATTAGAAAAGGTGCCGTTGAAAAAGAACCTTGGCACTTAGTAAAGGATAGACATTTGTAACGGCCATTAACTCCTGCAGAAATCTATTCCATGAAAAGCACAGACTATTTGCTATTTAGAAGCTATTCAAGAAGTTTGTGCTTCTTCAGTTTAGCTTGAACTCTAAATAAATATCCCATTATTAACACAAATACCCTGTGATGCCAGAACCAACTCCCACATTTGTCACCCCTGCCCCAGCGAACTTTACAGCCTGCCTGTTTGACACGGGGATGCTCTGAGATGCAAGAGAGGGACAGGGCTCCTGATAGCCACTCACTGAGGAGCCACAGGGCTGGAGAAGGGAACCCAGACCTTGCTGGCCTGGTTCAGGAATTGAGTTCAGGTTCCCTACTAGCACATCAGCCATCACGAAGCTCCTGTTTAAATTCCCCAAACCTGTTTCTCCAACTCTATCCACTCATTACCCATCACACAGACATTTACTTCTCTTCTAACAACACATCTGAGCACCCATTTGCTCCAACCCCATTCTCCCAGGTCATAAATACATGTGTGAGCATGAATGGCTCGCCTGCCTTTTGAGAAGTGCTTGGGGCTTCAGCAGCTGGTAAAATCAGCTTGGTAAACATTTTAATGACACAGGATGGATCCTGAGGTGGATATAACCAGATGACCATTTTTAATACAGGCTTCTTGTCAATTCTAATGAGCAAATTACGTGAAGTGCAGCATTTCTAAATTACTGTTATGAATAAGGTATACTCTTTAAGCAGTCAAATGAGGATAAAGAAATTCAGGCACCAGGTTTTTCAGCCAGTTCCCTACAGCATATCAAACAAATGTGACAGCCGTCCTAATCTGATCTTTAATGCTAAAAAGGAATACAACACTCAAAATCGCAGAAATAAATTCTGAATTTCACAGCAATCAGTCAAGAAACTCTTCTTTTTAGCACCCAGCCCGTCACACCTCAAAAGGCCAGCAACAAGGCAGAATGCGAGCAGCCAGGCTCACGCAGCGATGAGGTATCTCCACAGACCACCAGAAACAGAAGCAAGGAAGATCAGGGCTCACCTTGACGCAAGCTTGACATCAGAGCCACCAGCCAACCCGAAAGCTGCCAGCAGAAGTGTAACGGCAGGGGTAGCAGAAACCCCATCCCCACTGGTGGCCGGCGCCTCGAAATCACACTGCCAGCAGGTTCTTCGGGCAGTGGGTGGGCTGTAAGAGCAGGGGAAAGCTGGGGCAGGAGCAGCTCTTGCCAGACCTCCCAGGTGACACCACAAAACTGCAGCCCCTCTTTCCCTCTGTGGTTGTGCACAGCAAGGAAGGGGTTTACAGTTATCGATTACCGCAAATATACCAAAATCACATGTAGGATCCCAAAGAATTTTGTTTTAAGCAGAGTAGAAAGAAAACCCAGAACAAGGGAGATGGGTAATAAAAATGATGTACTAGGAGTACCAGCATTAGAGAGAACCGTCCTAGGATGACACTAACATTTACAAGAAGGTTTAAGAGGTTTCTTTTCTTCTACTTCCCTAGCGATAGGGACTTTAACTTAAATTCTGGCCTGCTCTCAGGAGTCCAGAGTTAATTAGGTCAGCTAACACACTCTGCTGCAGCCTAGGCAAGAATTCAATGCTTACAGTAATATTACAGTAAGAAATGTTTAGGGACAAGAATGGAGGACCAGCAAGGGAGAAGTTTGCAACATGAAGCATCGTTGAACACTGTGCTGCCATTATCTCCTATTATCTGTTTCTACCAAGCTGGTTTCAGCTTTAAAGGCCAAAACAGATGAAATTTATCCTCCTAAAATCAAACATTCTTGGAACATGACTAGAAATGCATAGAAACTAGAAAAATTCTATATGTTTTCTTGCAACTAAGACATCAATAAAAACAATTCTTATCAACATTCACTCAAGAAGATCATATCAATTTCAAGACACTTCCCTTTATCACTACTAATTAGATCATTTTCGCAAGATAGCATGAATAAACATCATAAACACTTCCACTGTCTAGCTCAGTCTCACACGTTCTGCTTCCACGTGTGTGAAGTGCAAAGGATCATCAGTCACCCTGCAAGTTAACTGGGCTCAAACTCAGAAATAAGTGTTTCCTTTAAAACACATTTCCTATGGGATCACCTTATGAAGAAGGGTTCATGACCATCTCGAAGTGCAGAATTAAAATATGTTCATCTGTTTCAGCTGCCACTTCTGTTACATTATCCCATGCTGACCTGCTCAAACACAGGAGACTGGATTAAGGTCAGTAATCGTTTACTCCCTTTTTTCAGTGATTATGAAGAGTGCTTGCACAGTGTCAACTGCAAAATAAGCAAAGCCCTTAAAAGAAGACTGGCAACCATTTCACTTGCTTTAAGTGTGTTATCCTTTTGCACTTGACACAAAAATATTACAATGTTACTCTTTTTTGCCAAAACCCTGTCTCTGCTATTTGGCTGCGTTTCTGTTTGCTTACTCTCAGCCTCTCTTACTCCAGACCAAAGCCCCATGGAGTAATTCTGCAAGAAAATCTGCCTTAAGTTGAGAATCTAATGACAAGCAGAAGAGGAACCTTCTTACCTGCCACTGTCACCCCTGGGGGGGGGGGGGGGAGGGGGGGAAAAAAAAAAAAAAAAAAAAGAAGTAGTATTAGACTAGCAAATTGATTCCTTTTCTCAGACAATACTTTCATCCAAAAGTTTTTCTGTACTAATTCACAACTGCAGCACTTAAGTAAACTTTCAGGAACAGCTGACCAAAGTTAACCTGCTTCCTTAAAAAAAAAAAAAAAAAGGAGCGAAAGACACATAATGTGTCGCATTTTATAAATACATATTGCTAAATCCATAGTGAGCAGATGCTAAAACCGTTTCAGAAACAAGGAACAAAGGCAGTTATCTACAAAAATACATGCAGAACTGAAAACGAAATAGGTTTTGAAATATAACTTGTAAGCTTAAAAATCAGCAATCACTGGAGAAATTCATGAACATGTTGCATGAATTTCTACTGGCAAGGGAAGAAAATGCTGGGAATCCTTTTAATAGCAGTTGAATTCATGCATTCAAGAGCAGAAACACTAAGAAAAACCTAAGAGGGTGGCACATTAGCACATCTCCAACTGGGAGAGACAGTCTTGTTTCTCTAGTCGACCACAGTGCTTTGAACTTTTAAGTTTTGTAGATAAATGATAACCAGCTATTGCAATTCATTTCTCTCAAAATTATCTGAAAGCCCCTCCAGCTAGGTTGAAATGACTTGGTTTACTTCTCTGGCACACATTGTGATCAGCTCTCTATTTAGTTTATAGATTCTGCTTTCTGGTTGTGACATTTTTTGTTATTTGAATGACTATGATTCACTTGTTGTGGAAGCACCTACCCAAGCTGTCTCCTTTCTCTCGCTGCTTTGAAATTACTCTGTTCATTTAACTAGAACAAGGCAAAAAATAATGAAGACGGTCAAGAGTAAAAGCAGAATTGTTGAAGGCAAGTAATTATTTATATGGACAATGCTACACTTCATCACTGCTGAAAATAAAGAAGCTGTTTAGGAAACGTTACAATCTTAAATTACTTTTCAAGTAACTTTTAATAATTTGAAGTTATTCAGACGGCTCACCTCATGGTAACCGTTTCTCTAAATGAAAACAGGGATGAAGAGTTTAGCGGGCAGCACAGCCTCCCAGGCTCTCTTTAGCTACTTAATTGCAACTAACATTAGCCCTCTTCCCAGCCCCAGTCAGGAAAATGCAGCTGGGAGCTGGTTGCACTCAGACGCACTCTAACCTTGATGATATATTCATAAGTAAACAAGATCATTTCCTGTCAGATGTCTAGGTGAGCAGTTTCTCAAGAACTCTCAACTTCTATTAAGTCAAAAAAAAAAAAAAGGTACCTTCCTGTCCTCTAAAGAAACTGAGCCGTTACAAACTTCAAAGGAGGCACTGCCGTACTGGCTGCCCAAACTCACTGTACACAGGCTACAAGCAGGAAGTCTGCAAAGAGATTCAGCTGTATCTCTGCATCATCTGAAGTGCCTGGAAGCCTCTGGTTGTCTCTTCTTCACTATGATAAATGTTTCATCTAACTATCACAGCTATTTTAAAATCTCCCTACAATTCCCTTACAAAAATATAAAGTGAGACTTTCTGGTTCATTTTTTATTGTCCAGACATGCACTTTACCCCAAGGATGTGTAACTTTCCATCTCTGAGAGACTCGGTTTTCATTATTTCAGGTTCCACCAGTGCTGGAGATGCATTTTTTCCCATACCCACCATTTCCCATTTGGAGCACTAACATATCAAGTACCTGTTGTCCCATTTGTCTGACAACTATGCTACAGCTGTTTTGACGAGATGCTTCACCAAATACAGAGCTATACTTCTGCAGCAGGCACAGTCTATGCTGAATAAGTACTTCAGGACCCTACTTCTGCCAAGCTGTGTGACCACACATTGCTCACACTCTGTGCTATAAAAGTTAAAGATCAAACGTCAACTAGAAGCTCCCAGCAAATCTGTTTCTAAACCCCATATTTTAGACATCAATTTATTATTATTTTGTCAGATACATTTCAGAATAGAGGTAATCCACAAAGTGAAAACTAAGCTATAGTATCCCATCCAGGAGAACTTCCTAGGGAGGCAGGGGGGAAAGGTGATATTTTGTGGGTAATTAGATATAGAGACAAACACGGGAGTAAATAATTGATTCCCAACAGAGCAGAGATTAATAGTGAGGTACTTGAAGTGTCCACAATAATACAATTAGTACATTAAACTTGTCCAAATGATCTAGAAAGGAAAAAAAAAAAAACCCTGCACTCAAGTATTAGAGCAAATTAAACCAGATATTGATAGCTGCAATGAATAGCATGGACAGTTTCACTTACAGCTGTCAAGCCACCAAACTGGCTATTGCTCAGAGTCAGTTCAACTGTTGCCTTACAAGCCACAGCACTGAAAGAAGGAACAAAACACTTAGGTGGATAATTTTAAAAAGTGGAATTTCACTGCATAGCACTGACCCGTGACCACCATCTCAAACATGCTGTAGCAAACAGGGGTTCAGGCAAATCAGGTACCTCATCCCTTCCCCTGCCTTCACTTCCACATGAAAACATAAAATACTTCCATTTTGATTGCATAAACTAACTCCTGTGTTTCACATGTGAAACACATAGACAGTAAGTGCTTGTTCCCAGTAATAGGTATTTTAATTAGAAAGTTCAGAGTCATAATTGAATCCAGAGTTTAAAATTAAAAAAAAAGTACAAGTGACTGGAGACAGTGGATAGGACAACCAACACCTGAATCTGACAAGAAGCTTTCCCTATTTAACAGCCAGAAATATCAGCGCGAAGTCACCACTTTTGTTTCTGGCACTAGTCACCAGAAAAGGAAATTACTCATGACCCAGATTCTCAGTGATGACCGAGCCGTTCGCTCCCTAACTGGGAGCTCCCTAATCATCAGGGACTCGGTGCCTGCCAGCCTGGGCCTGAGTGCTCGTTTGTCTAAGCCATCTGATGGCCCTCCATCCCGCGCAGCGCACACAGATGTACCACGCTCTGGTTTTGCCGTCTCCACACACAGGGAACAGAAAGCCAGTCCATCTGGGCTGGCAGATGACAGCTTCGGAGAGTCTCTATTTGAAGGAGAAGTGTGCAAACTTCACATAACAGCAATATTTTCAACAGCAACATGGCAGAACTCCAGTCAAGGATGAGACCTAAAAGCAGAGATTCAGAAACCCCTCAAGAGATGCCTTGGAGAGCCCGCTATCAGTGTCTGAGGGGAAACCCTTTCAACCAGAAAGCACATCACAAAAAAGTACATGAAATCCCCCAAATCCCTCAAACGCACAGGCACGTCATTCAAAGGAAGCATTTTAGTCTGAATCCATTTCAAACTAATGTCGCATGCTCGGCTTCTCCCACTTTCTCCGCTCTCTTCTGCTGTATTTGCTGGACCTGAGTAATTACCCCAATCAATGTTAAGCACAGACATTCTTAAAATAAGTCAGATAAGACTGAAACTCTGTGCATACTCCAAGTTTCGATACCAGCGACAAACAGAAAGCATCAATAAAAAGACTGCCATTAAGCTCTTAAAGAAGACACGCCGAGTAAAATTCGGCACAAAGTTTCTCTTTCTGGAAAGGCTGGAAAGCGGCGGAGCGCCTTCAGCAACTTCAAACCGGTCTCCACATTCTGCGAGCGAAAAAATAAGAAGCGAAAAGAGGGAGCAAAGGCACAGCCTCCGGCAGCATCTGCAGCCCGGGCGTGGGGCTTTGTGTCAGTACAGAGGCACCCGAACACCGGAGCCGGCTGACAACCGGCCGGTGTGCCGCCCCGAACGGGCACTAAACTGGACGGAGAGCAATCGGCCGGGTCCGGCCCGGGCCCGGAGGGGGTGCCCGTGTCCCACTCCGCGGCGGGTCTGCCTGCCGAGGGTGCCTAAAGCCGGGGCAGCCGCGCCCACCACCCACGCTCAGGGGCAGACGTGGAGCGGGCAGCCCCGCCAAGGGGGGAACGGGCGTTTCCAGCGCCCCACGCCGGGCTCCGCAGCACCGCCGGCTCCCGGGTCCGCAGCCCCTCACCTCACCCCGCCGCCCCCGACCCGGCCCGCCGCGCCCACCTGTACTGCCAGCCCTTGGCGCCGCGGCCGCCGCCGCCGCCGCCGCTCTTGCTGCCGCTCTGTCCCGCCGCCGGCGGCTGCTCCGGTTTGCCCTCGCCCTCCGGCCCCCTCATGGCCGCCGCGGGGTCCGCGCACTGCATGGCGCCGCGGCTCCCTGCCCCCTCAGGGGCGCCCCCGGCCCCGGGCGGGCCGCCTGCCGGGGAGGGAGCCCGCCCCAGCGCCCCGCCGGCCCCGCTCAGGCCGCGCCGGGGCCCGGCCGCGTTTGCCCCATGCAGGCTGCGATGGCCGCGGCTGCCGGCAGTCCCGCGTCCCGCTCGGCTGGGCTCGGCTCCCCGCACGGCCGCGGCGGGCTGGGGAAACCCGCCCTCCCGCTCCCTCACCCCGCGGCCCGGCCCGGCCGCCCCTTCCGGGTCAGCGCCGCCGCCATCTTTAGTGCGGGCACCAGTGCCCGCGCTAGGCCTGTCTTTGCTACTACCGCGCTTAAAGCAATAGCAAAGCTTTAAAATAATTTTAAACGCATGGCTACAAGCATTCTCAAAAAAAAAAAAAAAAAAAAAAGGGAGGACTGAGGGATCCAAGCAGTGTTGTATGCAGGTTGTTCCGAGCAGGAACACGAGAGCCCTTGGCTGGGATCTCGCTGAGCGTTGTCAGAGACCCATACAACAGGGCCCGATGCAGCAGTTCCCTCACCAAGCAAAGCCACAGCCCGTCCTGGCCGTGAGAGGAAATACATGCTTCCTCCCATTTTTCCTCCCGTTACTGCACACGGGCAACAGCTAAGTAGTTTTTTTTTTTCCTTCTCAGCATGACAGTAGAGCTAACCAGGAGGGGCTGGTTTGCTGGCGTGTAACCTTTCAGGCCAGGCATGGCTTTTGGACAACCAAAACTTAATTGACCGTGGCTGCGTTATTTCTTAAAATCAGGGACAGAGGATCCCTGTCCTGGCTTTAATCAACCCGCACATGAGGAAGAGGAGGGCAGAATCAGACATGGCCCTGGTTAGCAAGGTTGCAGTTCTGCTCCACATTTCATCTTACCCAAACTCCCTCCTCCACTTTCCCTCTCCAGCTCTTTTATCATACACCTATAATACTGTGAACAACTGGATATAAAAATTCTAAAAATTCCCTATATGTGAATCTACATAGAAGCAAAAATGTAAAGGAGAACGTATTTCAGGCAAATAGTTTATTTACCTAGAGCATGCCCCCTGGTAGGAGCTTCATACCCCATGAAAGCTGCCCTGGCTTTCCCATCTCCTACCAGCACGTTCCCACTTTCCCAGTGGCATTCAAAACATCTTTGCCTTTGGCCATCAAATGAGGATAGCACGTTATGAGCATCGCGTCTTTAAAGTATATTTATAAGCTTTAATCTGGCTCTAAATTAGCACGTAACCATCCCTCCTTGCCAAGCAATCACATGTAATCTCAGCTAACACACTCCAGGCGAGGACTGCGTGTTGCACACGCACCTATAATCTCTCTAACAGAGACGTAATATATTACCACTGCACAGGCATAAAATCCTCCACTTCTGCTTTTCAAGGAGCACGTTTGTCACTGCAGGGAAACAAAAACAAAAAAAAAAAAAAAAAAAGGGGCTTTTTCTCACGTGGAACCACAGGAGAACAGATCAGATCAGCAGAATCACTTTGTCCATCAAAGAAAATTTTGGCCAGAACTGCACTTCTCTTGCCCTCAGTCCTGCAGTGTTAGTTCCTCCTCTGCTGATCACTTGACATTTTAATTGAAAATACAATATATTTGCATAGTATCATAATGCATGCCAACACCACCTAAAATTTCCTGGAAAAATTTGAAACAAAAGCAACTCGGACAAGAATTTCACTTGTGTGTTTTGTTTTCCCCCGCTGCCTGAGGACAACCGGTCCCAACAGAGACATAGCTTCACCCATGCTGGACCTTTTGCAGCCATCGCAGGTGGTCAGTAGGATGTTCCTGCACCTAGAACTTCTCCAACACCCAAGACAGGTCAGCGATCCTCAATGCATGTTTCTGCAACCCCTCAGCATCTGGCCCCTGAGCACAGGGTGGTAAACTCAGATTTGCTTCTCCCACGCATTTGCTTTTTCTCTTAAAAAAGTCTTGCACTCGCAGTACCAGAGGCTGCCGTGAGATGGCATTGACAAAATGCTTAGCAGCGTAGGAAGGCAAACAGAGCACAACCACATTTGCCAAGGACTTACAGTTCAAGCTGCCTTTTATCTTTAGTTTACAGTTTCTACTAATTGTAACTTGTGTTCAGGTTCACTGCTCTCAGTCTCCTTTCCCGGTTATGATTTAGTGGCTCAAAATCCCACCCTGGCCCTTGCAAGAGCAGCTGAAGGCAAGTGCTGGGGTGCCACAGCAGTGCCCTGCCTGCAGCCTGCCTGAGCCTTGCCACTTGCTGTGAATTCTAGGTCCAGAGGAAGAACTGAGAAAGAGCTGCAGATCTGGAGGAGGAAAGCATGAGTAGGATAACATACATTTATCGACATTTGTCAAATCAAATCCTTGTATGCCACATTATGGCTACAAGCTGAAGTGGATCATATTTTATTTTAACTCATGTTAAAGCAAGTTTGCCAAAATTGCCATAATTTATCGTTCTGTTAAATTTAGGAAACTGTCTAGGGTCTGATCAAAACCATGTATCACTTGCTGATTTCTTCTGAAGCTTATAGTCTGGCTAGACATGCTTAGCATCTCTTCAGATCAGATTCATTTCTTTAGAGCAGCAAGATCTATGTTCACAGAGTAAAGCTCTAAAATCCAGCATATTTTTCATCATCTGTGTGCTTAAAAAAAAAAAAAATAGGAGTTTTAAAATAGAAATGATTATACAAGTTTTCTACCACTCCCTCGTCAGTTGGACAGTTTGGTTTTTTCCTGACCTAAAAAGGATCTTTGGATGAGACCAAGTTTAACAGTTTTAAACCTGTGCCCTCCTCTGGTAGCTGGTCCACAGAAGATAAGCAATGACTGCTCCTGTCTGCTAAGGGAACTACATCCTCTACAGGCGTGCGGAGGAATGACATCAATCCTGGGAAAGGAAAGCCAGAAGTAGAGCCTGCCTTCACGGCAGGAGGAGTGCCATTTGTCAGAAGCATTGCTGAACTGGGGGAGGCGCTGGCTAATGAGAACAGGACCAGAAAAGTAACGTTGCTAACGGCGCTCCACTCTGCGTTTGTTAATTGTACGATCAGTGGTTCTTAGGGTCAGATTCTTTCTCAAAGCAACTGATACTTGAGTTTATTAATAGTCTGGGAAATATTTAATGTTTTCTGGGCTCTTCTAGATAATGAACATGAAAGAACTTCCTATTCTTACTAAGAATAAAAGATACCTGCTGACTAAAAGTTAGATGCCATGACACAAGAACAAGAAAGAAAATTTGTTTAAAAGAACAGCCTTTCTCCTTCAATGTACCGAGCGCATGGCTGTGGTCTCCTGGCCGTAGGTGAAAATGGCCAGTAAGGTCAGCTAAATGTAGTACAAATTATTCAGCCCCATAGGCTGAATTCAGAGGATTTTACACTGTGGTGATCATTTGACAGAACACCTTAATTTCGGAGCTTTACAGATATTACCAAGTCACTGGGTCTGTGGCTTTGCTGTAACTTAACATGTGTATGCAACACTGCTCTGTTTGGCATGCAGGATCTCTGGTGCTTGCTTTTAAAGGTTATTCATCAGTCCTCCTGCAGTCTTAATGAGTCAAAACCTTTTTTCATTTGGGCTTTTCAGTCACTGTCAAGTCATCATCTAATTTTCTTTCTCTTCCCTATCAATCCCTATGCATCATATTCTGCTGTAATGCAGGTCCAGCTGAAAGCACCAGTCTCACAGATGGCAGCAGCTCACGCTGCCTAGAAAGTTTCCCTCCCTTTTCGTAACCCATTTGTGTCCTTCACACTCACATTTGGCACCATTTCCAGTTGCACCCAGTGTGACTTTGCATTGAGTCATGCGCCAGCATTATGTCACCCCAACACGATCCAGATGTGGAAATGTAAACTGGGGCAGCAGCAAAGGCTCAGTCTGGCTGGAAGCCGGGAGTGTAATCCCAGTAGCTTCCCCACCGTGAGGCACCCTCTGAGGAAAGGACCATACCCTGGGAGCTCAGTGAACAACGGGACAGGAGGACCTTGCGTCTGCCTCTGGAGCAGCATCTTTGGAGTGGCCGCCTGTATACAGGTATTTTCCTTTAATGCTTCTGCGTGGAGAGAGGCTTGCCTCAGCCTGGAGCTGCCACCCTCATCACGCAGCCACGGGGCTGCAACGGTAGCTGAAGCGATGCTGCTCTGCAGGCGTCGCGCAAGAGCCAAGACCCCAGCAGCCCCATCCCTCTCCACGCCGGCATGTTGCGCCCAGCACACCCACCTTGCCTTTCATCTTTTAGACCTCAAAAACCTGTGGTTCTGCTGACCCAGCCCCACCACCTGGGAGTGGTTAAAGCACTTACACCTCGTCTCAGCAGGGTCTTCCAAGTCCCCACACAGACTAAAGCTTGTCCTACAGAGGCAGCTCACCAGCAGCAGCAGGAGAAAACTGTGTTGTGACCAAAGTTCGAGACATTTCTGTTTCCACAACACTGACAAGCACTTTGTCTCGATCCCTTTGCCTGCCCTTGCATAGCTGCCCAGCACGCATGGTTTTAACTGGCAGTCTGCTGGAGCTGCTGCTGCCAGCTGGATGTGTGTCCTGGGTCTTCCCCGAGCAACAGCCCCTGCTTGCCCGAGTCACACAGGGACGCCTCCCTGCCCTTTTCTCTCCAACTCGTGAGCAGGCAGAGAGCTCAGGGTATTGCCTCACCGCCCACTGTGGCAGAGTGCAGGCTGTTCTAGTGCAAAGGGTGATGGCTGGAGCCCGTCACCTCTGTCTGGTCCTTCTGCACCGCGGCAGGACCCACCTTCTGCCTTGCCTCAACAGCCCCCGGGTGACTCCGCTCCCTGCGCTCAAGGTGATCTTTCCTGCCCTGTTACTTGCCCCAACAGAGAGCGAAACAGAAACTTCCTCCAGATAGCCCCCCTGCTCAAGCCCTTGACCTTCTTCAGTAAACGTAGCCGCACGTGAGCCCATCACTGAGGAGTCAGCCCTCTAGCACCGTGGGACCACCCAACAGGTCCTCCACACAGGGAAAGCGCGCAGGTACTGGATGAGCGGGGCTGGCTCACCTCCCAAGCACGTGTGGACTCGCTGAAGGGAGAGAAGAGGAGGCCAAGGGAAGAGCACCCCCTTCCCACCAGCCTGGGTCCGGTGTGTGCTCAGCAGAGGCAAGGGGAGCATGTGCTGCTGTGGTTGTGGTTGAGGGGCTTCCCAGCTTTTTCATCCATGTCGTGGCCATCTCCAGCCTTTCTCTAAAGACTTTTTGTGCCCTACCCTATGGCACAACATGGCATTGCTGCCTTTGACTGTTCTGCAGCTTGCCTGTAGGACACCTTTCCTCCACGATTCTCAATTTCCTGAAAAGCTAATGTGTATTTATTGTCTCCACTAACCTTAATAGTTGCTGAGTGAATTCAGTTCTTCAGTCACTAGCCCCTTATCCTACAAGCTTTTTTTGTGCCATGCTTTTCTCCTACACACTTTTCCTGCACGGTTTCTATGGCAACGTGAGTGTCTCTCCATCTGCTGTAGATCCCTATTGTCATGTTTAGTTGCTTGTTATCTCAGTCAAATGCAGTTTCCAGGTGATAACAAGAGCAGTTTGGAAACCAAGCTAAAGTGCTTGGTAATTTCTGTAGGCAAACCTGTCCTTCAAAATTTGACTGCTATGTTTCTATACAAGCTCTGCTTGTGGGATACTGATGCTGAGCTATTCTCATTACCAGATCTTCTGTTTGCATCTGCACACTCAAAGCAATTCTCCATCCACAATTTCCAAATGACATCCTTCCTTCTCGTTGCAGCCTGCACTGCCTACAGAATAGGTATATTTGGATTCTGGAAAGTCTTTGTCGGTCCGTTGCCTGGGGATTGACATCTATTTTATAGAAAATTAACTCTAAGTTACCAGTGCTGCTTTTCAGCCGGCAAATACATTTTTCAGATCTGCTCTAGTCCTGTTGCTTCTCCTGAAAACCTTCTCTGTTGGATTACAGAAAGCTCTAAAGAGTACAGATGATTTACAATTGGCCTCTCAGTCTGTTCGGCTTGAATTCCTTAAATTACTTGGAATTACATAGATTTCTATAGGGCTAAAATGCAGTCTCTAAGTACCTTCTTAGAGAACTAAGTTAAGTGTGGAAAAAAAAAAAACTTCTGCCTATATAATCTGTTCAGAACTTGCAGCAGAGAACTCAGCTAAATAAAATGAGTGGAGTAAAGACTTCACTGTTGATTTGCTTTCTAGAGCCCGTGAGTCAGTAAAAGCAGACTGCAAGAAGGCCACGTGGAAGCTGTAAAGCTGTGAGTAATTTGGTCTGTCAGCTCTTAGGGACACAAACTGATGTTATGTGTCTGTACCTAATATCCTGGAAGAGCTGCTTTGAGATATTACATGGTACCTCAGTATAAATGGTTATTATTTACTACCTATATTTAAAAGTAATTAAACATGCTATAATTTAGTGTTTATATATATACCGTGCAAATCTTCTATTTAGAATATGATTCAGGGAAAGCTTATGAGCAAAAATTTTCCAGTAGAAAATGAAGAGGCCTGTGATGTACAAGTAATGTTGATGCTAATGCCAATCTCCAGGCTGTCTAGTGTAAGGGGAGGGTCAGCTGTGGCACTTGCAGTTTGGGTAGAGTTCAAGCGGGAGGTTTTTAACGGTCTGCAGACCTTGGCCAGGGGAAGGTTTCTGTGGACACTCACAACAGGCGGGCTCCTTCCCGCACAGCCAGGCTGAACTTGGAAACCCGTGTTCGCAGCTCCAGACCTACCCCATCCTTAACTCTACCCATGGCTCCACAAGTGAGAAAACCCAGTTTGAGTCCTGCTGACATCAGCCCACAAGGTTCAGCAAAAAAAAGCTCCATTCTCAGCTCCTCTTTCCCTGAACTCTGAAGCCTGCATTCCTAGTGACGCTGAGGAGCGGTGCTGTATGGTCATCCCAGGGAGTGCAAAATTCATATTCTGCTTTGCTTTCAAGAAGTCACAAAACAGAAGAGGCTCCCTGAATCTTACTTCTCTCCAAAGAGATCAGGCAAAATAAGGCAGAATATTACCCGTAGCTCTATATCCCCGCACAGGATGTGAACTGTAACACGGATGGTGCAGGACATCTTAGGAATATGCAGAAAGCCTAGTGAAAACAGTAGAAAGGAGCAATATATAGAGAAAACTATCCTTCAAACAGCCAAAATTAAAGGTACAGCTCAAAATCAAAACAAATCAGACCTGCAAAGGGAAGAAAAACAAGAACAAAAGTATTTTAGCTGCATGATTACAAAGGAAAGCATCATCAACAATAACAGCAGAGCAGATATCTAAAAGCTAAAGGACTATATTGCTTCAGTTTCCATAAGGAAGAAGATGTAACCCCAGAGAGCAGAGGCAGCACACTTAATGGGCTAAAGGGCACAGATATGGAAATTACTGCAGGCAACACAGACACAGAACTCAAGAGCTCTTTACCGTTCACTTCTGAAGACTGAATAATCTCTGTCACTGAAATCTATAGGCTTTTTAGAGGAAATGTAAGCCATGAGTAATAAAAGACACGAAGGGAAGGAGAAAATGGGTTAAAGTGCAAGCTAGGCATGTTATATGTGGACTAAGCCAATATCTTTCTTTGATAAGATAATTGCATTTGCAGACAAGGGAAAACTAATAAATCTTATCAACCTGAACTTTGGTAAAGCATTTGATTTGGTATTACCTAGATAATTATTAGTTAAACTTGCGAAGATAAGGATTAACATAAATGCTATAAAATGTTGAAGGAATAGTATTGGGGGTGAAAACTGCTGATGGGGCTGAGAACAGAATTACAGGACTGGAGGAATCGGTCTTACTGAATAATTCCATTAGTTAGCTTGGTGCAAAAAATGATGAGTGGGGTAATGAAATCTGCTAATGACAAAGTTGGGAGACATTTTCAACACAGAGGAAATCCTACAGGAAGAATTATATGATTGTTATGTCCCAGTAACAGACATGGGATAAAACGTAACAGTGTAAAATGGAGGGACATGCACCGAGAGACTGATAAAATTTCTGCTGTAAATTAAGATTTATTTGCTGTGAACAACGGAAGAGGAAGAGCCACATGCCTGATGTAGTTATTAAAAAGGTAAATGCAGTCTTCCATGTAGCAAGCCACATATTTCCAGGAAGTCAGTAAGTAAACATGTACAAGGCACCAGGTAAAATTCCACTGAGATTTTAGGGCATCATTCAGGTTATCGGTGTTCAGGAAGCCTGAATTCATGCTGGAACAGGTACAGAGAAATGCCATCCAGATAATCAGAGGAAGAAGAAAGAGGAGATAAGAGAGCATGTCTTGCTGATCTTGGCAAAATGAACGCTGAGAAGGGATCTGATTCACAGAATCGCAGAATGGTAGGGGTTGGAAGGGACCTCTGGAGATCGTCTAGTCCAACCAAGATTCCTCTGTGTAAATACATTTGGGGTTTAAGGTGGGCAGAGGGGGAGAATAGGCACCGAAGGAGAAGAATTATTCACATTTATAGACAGTGCTTGTGCTAGAGCAGACAGGCACACGTTGGATACGAAATGGGGAGAAGGGGTCTCACTGTGAGAGGAGTAATGATCTCCAACAGCTTCTCGGTAGGAGAGAAGGCAAAAAACCTAGCTGATTTTAAAATGGAGCATGACAAGGCTGTGAGCTGGCAGACAGTGTCCTTCCAGGCCCAGCTCCAGTTCACCCAGGGAAGGAGAACAGAGGACTGACTCTGTCCCATACTCACATAGTTTACGCTACGCACCCAACAGTAAAGGGTGCCCAGGCTTCACCAACCAGTGGCCAAGAAAGCAAAGCACACAAGGCCTGTATCTATACCACAGGAAAGAGCACGCTGCCCTTTACCTTGCCCTCAAGTCCCTCTCTCCTCCCTGCCCTTCCTCTGCCTGGCGCCCGCCGAGTTTGGCATTTCTCAGTCACATTTTGGGGTGTCCAGAGACCTCATTGCCACCGTAGAGAAAGCCACATCTGTCTTACGAAAAAACGCCCGTTGGCTGCCCTGGCTTTGCAGCACCAACAGGGAGGTTTTTCTGTTTGCAGCAGCTGCTAGGCAGAGGAAAACTGTTTGGCCGTGTATTGGCCGTGTAATCTCCCACTGCTGACAACCACATGACCCATTAGGTGCAGAAAATCAGGTGAGCTTGGGTGGGGGTGGCCTTGAGAGTGTTGTCTTTATCCTCGTTATTAAACAGACTAGGCTTTTATGTCTGTTATGTACTAATGACTCACGCTTGAGAGGTAGCGCTCATGGGTTTACGTGAAAAACAAACACTGTGCCTTTGTGGGAAAGGGCAGGTCCTTCTCCTTGCCTGATAAAACAACGGTTGTCAGCATCCACTGGTGTGTGCTATATGGCTCTGGGGCTCTGGAATCTGCCAAAAGACCCATTTCTCAAGGCCATTCTGTGTCCCCACACAACACTGCTGCTGAGAGCGCCTTGACATCCAAACCTGCCTGCAGACCTCCTAGAACGGTGCTTCGTGTGTGAATGCTCTCCTGTCCATCTCCATGGAGCAGTGACTGCACAAATCCAGAGGACAGTTCAGCAGCAGCACAAGTTATCTACTTCCACGGCCAATTAGTGTCACAGATATATAAGCTGATGCATGCACTCAGTCCCAGGCTGTGTCCTCTGCTCTTCACAAGTCCTGCT
The DNA here is from genome assembly GCF_034619465.1 of Leptosomus discolor. Lineage (NCBI taxonomy): Eukaryota > Metazoa > Chordata > Aves > Leptosomiformes > Leptosomidae > Leptosomus > Leptosomus discolor. The sequence goes on along the minus strand of NC_141395.1, from coordinate 11,041,242 downwards.
GTATCCATCTGCCTGCTCATCCTCTGCCAGTCTCACCCCTGCCCGCTTCTGTGCGCCAACCAAATGGTCAGTGCAACCACCTGAGTGTGGAGGGCACAGAAGTCCATCAGTCCAGAGCCCTGGGGCACATAAATCCATCAGTTCAAATTGAAACTGATCCCCTTTGTAATTAAAAGCTTCCACGTTAATTTAGATGAAACCATTACAGTTTGCAATACTTACGTACTATATAGACTAGGGACATCTTCTGTTGCACGCATCAGTTGCAGAAGCCAGTACTTCAGTGAGTTTGTCCTCCCCTGGGGGCCTGGGAACTCGCCAGCACAGAAGAGCTTGCAACAAGCAGACAAGTCTCAGGGGCTGAACAGGGCAAGAAGGATGATGTCTCTTTCTCACCTCCACAGTTGATCTTCTTCATGATGGAGGAATAAGTTAAAAGGAGCAGAGAGCTAAGAGGCATGGAGAAGCTATTCAGCCAGAGAAAGAGCAAATCATAGTGAACTTACAGGAGAGTAGAGGAAACGCACCTAGAACCAGAGAAAGGCTCTTGTGCCTTGGCTATGCTCAAACTGTGTGTGTGGGGAATGCCTCTTCTCACAGAGCTCTCCATCAGGCTTCACATGTGTCCAGGGTCCCAGCTACACCTTCCTTTTCAGCAACCTGTCCTGGTCATTTTCTCAAGACTTCATTTTGCAGGATTTTGCCCTAATTTGTTTGTTATGTCCCCAAACACTCTCACCACCATCAGGACGCACCAAATAGCTGAGCCGATAAAGCCGACAGCAGGCGAGCTGAATACATGTGTACCTCCAGAAACACCCATGGGCTTCTGAAACACTGGCAGCCAGCCCTCCTCTGTGAATCACGGGGTCAGGCGTCCTTGTCACACGGAGCCAGAAAACCACGGAGCCAAGCTCCGGTGCGAGGGCAGCAGATGTGGTCACTGCTGAGCCTACAGCCCCCGGCAGGGAAGGGAGCCTGGGCACGGCAGGACGAAGGGAAGCAGGAGCGCAAGCGCAGGGAAGGCAGCAAATGCAGCTCTTTGGCTCAAAAAAAAAAAAAAAAAAAAAAAGAGAGAACGCTGCTTCGGGGTGTAGTGGAGGGCTGAGAGGTAAAATGTGGTCATTTGTAGGGCGCCATGCATGATTAGACCACGTAGGGGAAAAGCAATGACGCTCTGTTTCGTCCTTCCTTATAAATAACTTTTATCTGATGTCCTGTATTAAGAACTACGGCATAGTCCATGATTTATCAGCTGAATTCGGCTCCGCAAACGCACTCATAACCCTTCCCTGGTGTGCTCCTCACCCGTTGGAAGAATTGAAGCCATTAGCCACCTGTCTGGTAGGACAGGTGGGACCCCGAGGTGTTTCTCCCTGCCCCAAACTCCGCCACCTCACCCACCCCGCAGAAACCCTCGGGGCTGCCGATGGGCAGGAACGTCCCACACCACCAGAAGTGCCGGGCTCCCCCCCCCCCCCCCCCCCGCCCTCCCCACGCAGGCCCTCATCCCCGTGATTTTCGGAGAAGACACCATTTTCCCCATTCCCCTCCACGGCACCGAATCCCACCCCCTCCACACACAAGACCCCCCCCACCCCGGGCTCAGCCGACACTCGTGGGGCAGCCCCTCGGGGCAAGGACCCACCCGGGCAGAGGCCGCCGGGTCTGCAGGCGGAGCCGGGGGGGGGGGGGGCTGGCACTGCCCCCCGGGGCCGCCGCCCGCTCACGCCCGGCCCTCCCGCAGGCGCCGGGGGCCGGGCCGGGAGGGGCGGTGCTGACAGCCGGGCCGGGCCGGGCCGGGCCGGGCCGAGCCGCGCCAGGCGGGAGGGCAGCCCGCAGCATGTCACCGCTCCGCGTCTGCATCGTCGGCTCGGGGAACTGGTGAGTGCCGCAGCGCGGGGAGCTGGGGGGGGGGGATCCTCCATCCCCCTCGCCTCTCCCCTGCCCTCCTCCCTTCCCCACTCCTCTCTTCTTTTTCCCGTTTCTTCTCTGCTTTCCTACCCACCCCACCCCACCCCCCCCCCCGCACACCGAGACCGCCGGGCCGGGCAGCGCCCCGGGGCGCCCCCCGCCCCGCCCGGGGGCTTCGCAACAGGTCCGGTGCGGGGAGCCGGGGGTCTCCATGGTCCTGAAACCGCGGCCCCCGTCCCGATCGCGTCCCGCCTCGGCCGTGCGGGCTCTCCCCGGGCAGGGAGCGTCGTCCCTGAGAGGCGGCACCAGCCCCCGGGACTGGCCCCTGCAGCGCCGAGGTGTGGGAGCCCGTGGGAGCCCGGGGACAGGAGGGCGACATTCGGAGGGGACCAGGGCTGTGCCTCCGCGGCCAGGCGTAAGCATTCAGTGGCGAGGAGAGCAGAGAGGCCAGCTGCGGTCCTGGGAAGGAACAGGGGCACAGGCTTCACTTAGAGCCGTGACTTATTGGCACCTTTCACTTCCAGCCTCCTCAGCATGTCGTCGTGCATCTTGGCGCAGACGCAGCCTTGTACAAGCATTCAGGTCTCCCATTTATCCTCACCCCTGTTCATAAGAATAGCTTTAGTACGGCCCCGTCCTTTCGAGCCTGGACAAAAGCATGGCTCTCCAGAGTGCCTCGGGTCTGACAGACCCCACTGAAGTCAGTAAATCCTGTCTCACTGGACTTCGCATCTTTTCTTATGGTTCACGTAAGCTGAGCACAAAGAGACCAATATGTATGTGCAGGCGCTTGGGATTAGCAAACCCAGCCTTGAGGTAGCTCTGTGGATTGTTTTTGTACAAGGAGGGCAAGCTCCTGAAGATTTTTAAAATATCTGACAGCTAAGTGGAAGCAAATGCCAGAAGAAATCAATAGGTGAGGGAGTGGTTGCTCATGAGCTGCTGAGAAGACACCATAGTTAAAGCACAGCTCTTTGCCTTCCTGCCTTGCAAAACCAGTCCACTGCTTTCTGAGCCGCCACCTGCCTGTCCTTTCCGGATCACAGGCTCTTTGTGCATGACATCTCTCAGATACAGCCCTTCAGGTGTAACTGCACAGCTAAGTTTTCTTCAGGAACTCAGCATCATGCATCTGGCTTTCTCTGGCCCCGACAGACACAGTCCCGCCCCAGCGTTTCTGCACCAGCGTTTCCCCAGCTGCCGCTTTCACCATGTCGTTCCAGCGCTTGCCTCTCACCCCTGCTGCCTTCTTCTCGCTCACCTTAACCACAGGCATCCAAGCCCACGCAGACAGCTCCATGTCACTTCCAAGCCCCTCAACAGCCCCGGCTGCACATCTGGGAGTCAGCTGTCACCTGTGGTCAGCCCACGGTAACAGCCTTCGTCATTCTCTTGCTGCACCTCAAGCAAGCACCTCCTGCCTTTCCCAGCCTGTCCCCTTGCCACAAGACATTCTCCAAAGCCACTGAGTTGTCTTCCTTCAGATCTCCACTCCAGAAACTTCTCTTTTTTTCCGTATGTACCTACAAACTCTGAAAGAGTTATGCCACAGAGATAAGAGACCCCAGCTCATTCAATAGTACCTGCTTGTACTGCCTGTCTGCCTGGGCCCATCTCTTGCTTCCTACCGTATAAATAGACTGTAAAATCTTCAGGGAGGAGACAAACATTGTGCTCTGATGTTTAAATCACATCTATTCATAGCCTCTGTGGCAGAACAGGTTGTCCTAGCATAACACAGAAATATGTTTATCTTTGGCAAATATTTTTTTCTTATTTTCCTCCTGAACATTTGGGTGACAGTTCAGATCACTGCTCTTGAGTCTTTCCTGCAGCTCAGAAACGTGGCTGACACGTGACACAGCATGTTGCAATAGCCCATGTCAGCTGCAGAAGTTCAGCAGGTCACAGGGACTTACTAAGTCAACATTGCTGGGAGACTCACGAGTTAAGCGAAGTAACTGCTGCGCCGCATTTTGCAGTTGCTAGCCAGGTGCAGGAGGGTTTGTGTTTACATTAATCACGGTTTAGTTACCTGTTTTTAAAACCAGAGGTTTAATTCACTGCCTGGCCCTTCAGAATCCAAAAGCTCTCCCCATCTTCTTCAATTCATTTGGCTGCAGAGTCCTCAGTGAAGATCCAGCTGGAACTAGGTTCTTGTCTGCAATAGGTACAGATGGCCAGGGTTTTTACGGAGGTGCATGGAAAGAAAACAAGAGCCAGTGGTCATAGATTAAACCAGAGAAGGTTCTGACTCAATATATAAAGAGAAGAGGAAAAAACCAAACCCCTATAAGACTAATAAAGCATCGGGGCAGGTTGCCCAGAGAGGAGGTGGCCCTTGGAAAGTTTTCAAGGCTCGACTGAACAAAGCCCCGAGCAACCCATCTGAACTCAGTGCTGTTCCCTCTTTGGAGACCCCTCATGGTCCCTTCCCACCTGAGCAATACTATAATTAAAAAAAATTTGGGGTGGTTGGCTAAGGAAGAGTCTGGAGGAAGACATGATCGTCTTCAAGCTTCTAAAGGAGAAAACCAATATTCCACCCTTCTAGAACAGAAATGGGCTTAAACTGCAGTACGAAAGACTTCGGTTAAATGTGAGGCTGATCTTTCTAATGCTGAGGAGAGCAATGGCTGGGAGGGGCTGGTGGGGGAAGTGAAGAGACCTGCAACCACTGATGTCTTTGAGACCTCCTCGGAGAAACTGTTAGGAATGGCCTAAGGATATGTGACTGCCCTTTGTATAGCGAAGGGACGACCTGCTTCATGGGGTCCGTTAAGCTCTGCTTTTCACCAGACCTGATGTATGCCACAAACACTTTCATATTCACATATGTAAATAATGGGTCTTAACTGACTTAATCTTTATCAAAGCTTTCTCATTATACTGATATGAAATCTCCAGATAAAAGCTCTTTTTCTTAGCAATATGTAAATGACTTCCAACATGAATTAACATAACAGGGAAAAAATTGATTGGCAGCTTTCACTTACTTCTAAAAATTATCTGAGCGGAGTTCTTTGTCTTCTATTAATCTTCACTCACTAAATTGAATTTTGGAGAAAACAAAACCATAGCGAAGTCTTTATATGTGAGCGCCCTTGTTTTTGTTTGCATAAGCAGCCCTCTTCTGCCAAGCCTGTGTAGTCTACCGAGCACCGCCTTCCCAGACAAAGCAATTCTTCCTCCCAAGGCTGATCACCAGTGACTGAATTTCAAATAGACTAAGTAAACAGAGCACCAGGTTTTGAACTGTTTGATGGTTTTGTGGTGAGGTATTTCCCCTGATGACTACTCAATGCCTTTTAAACATTAAACCCTTTCTCCCTCAAATCCTCATTCATCTAAAGAGGAACCAAACAAAAATACTGCCATTTATGGAGCTACCTTTATGCCCGAGAGACATTCACCGACACCTTGTCAACAGGAAAACACTTGGGTGGCAACATCCAAGTGTGGTGGTAATGACAGCTCTGCTAGATGATCAGGTTTACCTACTGACAGTTCTGAGTCCCATTCAGGATTTCAGAGGTTTGAGCTGCAGTCTGCATCTTTCAACAGAAAATCCTATGAGCTCGGTACATAGCTAAAAAAGTTATTTCCATGGATAGGCCTGAGGTCTAAGTTCACCATCCAGGTTGTGCTGGAGACTGCAGCACGACCTGGACAATGAATTTAGATCTCAAGTTTATCTGTGAACAACCCCCTTTTCTTATTAATACACATTTCTTGTGCAGAGCCACAAGTCATCCTCAGCTCAAGCCTTGATTGTGCTCTCTGTTGACAGCAGGGCAAGAAAACTAGAATATAAGTAATTTTATAAATAATATGAATGTACAATTCTTTCAAAAAAGCAGAACTCTTACAGTAAAGGTTCACCCCTTAAACATTTCCCTAAATATTTCAAAGGGCCAAAACCAGTCATCCCTTTAAAAACAAACAAAACCTCACAAAAAACTCAACACCCCCCCCCCCCCCAAAAAAAAAAAAAAGCAGAAAAAAAAAGCATTGGGCAGCTCAGGATATACATACAGTCAACACTGAGCAAAGTGAAACCTGCTCTCAGTAGGATTTCTTTATCGTTAAAGATGAAGGCCTTATTCTTCTACTACTCACTGAGCAATCCAGCCTTGTGCCAGCCTGTTACACCAAAACCACGGCTGAGCCAAGGGGAGCCAGTTGTAATGTGGTTTCCCGTCGAACCATTGACAGCACAGACCCACCTGGACTTCGCCTCGGATATGCTCGAGACCTTTGTCCGCTGCAGAAAACAGCCCACAGCTCAATCCTGTTCATGCTCCTCGTTGTAGGCGCGTTACAAGTGGGTCAGAGAACACGAGCGTTGCAACTGGGGCTCCTCTTTACATTGTGTTAGCAGAGTGGCCAGGACTTGAAAGACTGAAGTAGCATTAAAATGGAAAGAGGGAGCAGAGGAGTAAAAATAATCACGCCTCCTCCCCGTGTAATTTAAAGAGCATTAAGCAATACTTTCAATATTTTTGGTGGGGTTTTTCACTCTCTCTTGCCAAGAAAATACATGAATGCTTGCAAGTGGTGATGGGGAAATAAAATTACTGTCTCAGCTGAGGTTAAATGATGCTCAGCATGACTGAAGAAGAGTAAACTGGATGGTCAAAATATCCTCAGGCTGCAACTATTACAGATCCTGTTACAGTGATAATTAGAACAATAAATAAAAAGAAACCATCAGGTTGAAGATTGTATTTTTTTAAAAAAGAACAGAACAATTTCTGAGAATTTAGCTCTTACATAAAATCCTTACTACAACTGTTTGGTTCTCAGTAGGAAAGTGGGCTGCATCTATTTTGGAAGAGATGCACAAAGCCTGTCACAGCAAGATCGTTCAGCACTGCTTTACCACCTGGGTGGTTTTACATCCATTGGTCTTCAGAAAAAAAAAATATCCACGAAGCAAGTGAGATTTTAGTCCCAGATACTGTACTTTTAGTGCTGCCAATGGTACATCACACTCCTACTCTATAATCTTTGATATATGACTTCAGACCCCTTACTACAGTTATGTTTGCTCTGATTTCACTTTGTTTTTAAATCAAGGGGGTTTTGATGGAGGGTAGTGGATAAAGCTGTCCGATAAATGTAGCAAGCACCTGAACAGCTCTATAGCACAGGCCTTTTATGAGTTACTGTGTTTCAAGTAATTTGTGTTCCCAATTCACAATAAAACTATTTGTTTCCTATGAGTTATTTCATCTTTTTTGTTTTAAAGGGGATCAGCCATAGCAAGAATCATTGGCAAAAATGTCCAGAAGTCCAACAGATTTGATCCTATTGTCAAGATGTGGGTATTTGAAGAGATCATCAACGGAAGAAAACTCTCAGAAATAATCAACCAGGAACATGAAAATGTTAAATATCTGCCTGGATACAAGATACCCAAAAATGTGGTGAGTTGGGGAAAAAAAAAAAAAATCTCACTAAAATACTTTTATTTTTTATAAAGGAGGCAAAACCTGGCAAAATTAAAACTAGCAAGTAATTCACTACTTCATTCTGGTTTGCCACCTAACTCACTCCGATGTTGACATGTAACTCGCTTCTCTGACTTCTGCTTGTCTCCTGTGTCACACGCAACCTCAAACACCCAACTGTCGGGTGCTGGTAACGCACCATCCTCCTCTCTGGCGGAAATCAGCATAGCCCTAGAAATGGCAGGCAGAGCTCTGTCGACACAAAGCTGAGATATTTCAAGCCCACAGCATTCTCTCGGGAAAAATGGAAAGCTACTGCTTTCCCCTCTTTAAAGAAGAAACCAACAGTACAGCTAACAGCTGTGGCTGACAAGGAGATGAATAATGAACTGTTGGCTCATGGCTGATTTCCGGGTAGCAACACGCTGCAGTAATTAATAATGCCGTAAATTCCACCAAAAATATAAGATGTTTAATTTTCATGAACATTTAAAATACCAAGTTATAGATCTCTAATTAATCAGCTTAGACAATTTACTGCTCCTGAAGCAAGCAAGGTGAGGGGGTTGGTCTGTTCAAGATTTTGCCAACGCCACTGTTTTGTGACTTAAAGTGGCACAACAGTTGCAGTTGTGAAAGGAAGTTGAGACGCTGCACGTGGTGGGTCTCCTTGCTTGCAGAGTGGTTGTATGTACCACTCCATTTAGTGCTGCGATTGCGTATTTGCACCCTCGTGGTTTGACCTTGGCACACGGTTCTCCTGGGTTACAACTGACTTGTCACTGTTATTTTTGCAGCCCTCTAGCTGACCAACAGGCTTGTCACCATCACTCGAGATCAGCCTCATCCTGTCCCTAGCAAAGTCTCAGGCTTTACCAGCAGAAATCAGCTGGCTGCAGGAAAGCCTGGAGGGACCCACACACCTTCACCTCCGAGGAAAACAAACAAACAAATAAATTTTTTCCTTGCACTGCTGTGCAAAGTGTTGGAGAGACAGAAGCACTGCCTGTACAGCGCTGCCAGCCTCTGCTCCGCTCCTGCTTTGCCATTTTCCCAGAGAAGCAGCCTTGATGGCAGCAGCTCTGGTTCTCCTGCCAGGAATCCCATTTGCTCTAAGGCAGCTTGCTCCAAGGCTGCATCCAAGGGCGATGTTTGCCCTGATTGTGAACTGCTTGTGACAGCAGGCTCAAATTCACCTGCCCTGGCCTCTGTAGCCTGGTTTGAGTTGTGTTCCGAGTAACATCAGCATTTGGAAGAAGATACAGCTTGATAGTTATTAAGCATGTTGGGTAAATTGGTCAAGTTACTATATAATTACAACAAACAACTCATCCCACCCCAAATATAATAATAATCTCACCTTTTAATATCGTTTACTCCTGAGTAGCTCTCAGCTGGTGACCTATGGAAACTAAAGACTGCCAGAAGAGGCTCTGCCACACCACCCTGCTTCACTCCCATCCTCCCTGGTACTACCACCCATTCCAGCAGAACCAAATGGGGTTGCTCAGTATCATCAGGAACCACCTGAAGAAGCTAAACCAGCAAAGGGGCTTCCCAGGATGGTGCAGGTTTATAAAGGATATGGTCCTCCCCAGATTATCCACACAGGGCTAGGATGGGAGGCACGTTAAAAACAAACTTATAAAAAATCCAAACCTAAAATAGTTAGGCTGCTTTGGGTATGTCAGAAGAGAGCTGCAGTTGCTCACATGAAGAGCTAGCAGCTATGCCACACTGCCAGTTAAAACTAAGGACATTTGCAACATGTCTTCAATGGCTTTGTCACGTTGGTATCTTCCAAGGGGTGAGGATTCCTACCTGGGGCTCATTTCAGTTGTCGCTCTTGTCCCAGGTGGCCGTACCAGACGTGGTCGAAGCAACAACCGGGGCAGACATTTTAGTGTTTGTTCTGCCACATCAATTCGTTGGACGAATCTGCGAGCAGATCACGGGCCAGATAAAACCCGGGACATTTGGGATTTCACTGATCAAGGTAAGCTGTCACCTCCACAAGACTCAATCTGTAGGGACTGAATAAATAGCTTCAGCTTGAGGGGAGGAGCTCCAGTCCTCAGCTGCACATTCTGCATAAACACAAGCATTTCTTTCTGCAAGAGTTAAAACTTAGCCAGCCTCTGCCAGCCCTTCTGCTGCTCACGTGGACACAGAGAGGAAAGGATGGGGCAACCCAGCCGGGCTAAGCATAACAGTCTTTGCCAGCCCATCTTTAGCCTGGATCGCTTCCCACTTGGACCAGCACAGAGGTGAAAATGGGCAGAAAGAAAGCTACCTAGGTTGAAGCTGCTGCCAGAAAAAACACTCATCAGAATACATATAGCCTCAATTAACTCTTCACTGGAAAGAGCACTGGGTTGAATACATGCTAAAGCTGTTCTTGGCAGCAGTAAAACGCCACAGTAACACTAGTGATTTTGCAGAACTGAAGCAATTTCAATGTGGCATGAACTGAGGAATCTCTTTTTTTTAAGTTTAGAGGTACCGGATTATCATAATCTTAAAAGAAATTAATATTTTAAGAGAATCTCAAACTCAAAGCCAGAGGCAAAGCATAGGAATATAGTCTACTGCTTCTTCTTTTGATTGCAGTATAGGAAATATCCAAATTAAAATTGTAATGAAAGAAATGTAATTCAGGTTTTCAGACTGCAACACCAGCTCTCCCCTCACCTCACCTTTTTTTTCCCCCATAGAAATTATCTCATGAACTGCAGTACACAGAGGAGAGGAATGTGGGAGAGGAAGGAAACTCCTGCTAATTTACTTCTTACTTCAGCTTAAAAAAACCCCAAACCCACAACAGTTCAGTATACTCCTTAACACCAATGAAACACTCAGATTAATGCTTAGATCTTGAAAAAAAGCCAGTGCCTGTAGGCTTAATTTAAAAGTCTCATTCTGTGCTACAGGAATTTAACACAAAGGAAGAGTACAGCCTCAAAGCAAGCCTCAGGACAGCAGCACTGGGTGCGAGGCCTCTTGCAGGGTTACCTCGACTGTCGCTGCCTTCTCCCTGAACATGCCTTGAATTTTGCAGTTACCAAAGTACAAACCCAGAGCATTGGTATTAGTGGCTAAGGCTAGTGAATATAAGACCCAAATCCCTCTAATTAAAACCAGAGAGCTGCAGGCAAGAGGACACCTTCTGCTTCACCAATGCTCTTACTGCTGCAATTTTCCTAGTCTAATAACTTGGCTTTGACTTATCTTTTATTCAGGGGATTGATGAGGGTCCTGATGGCCTGAAGCTCATCTCTGACCTCATTCGAGAGAAACTGAAAATAGAGATCAGTGTGCTTATGGGGGCCAACATAGCCCGAGAAGTGGCTGATGAGAAGTTCTGCGAAACCACCATTGGTAACTATTGCAAAGAGCAAGTTAGAGCTGCGAGCTGTGGTTTAACATCACCCCTGGCTGGGCAACAAGATAACTGGGTAACTCTGGAGGCAGCAGGGGAAGGTGACGGGTCCCAGGTGGTTCCCAAGTGGTGCGGTGCCCACTGAGCTCCTTCGGGAAGGCAGCATGATTTCCAGGGAGCTTGGTGCTAGCAAGATCACATCTGAGTGGACAGTGGGTTTCAGTGCCGAGAGCTAATTTCATCCATTTAAAAATTACAGCTTAATCCTGTTCCCGTGGGAGTTGATGAGAGTCACCTTTTCTGTCTGTACAACTCAACACCAAGTACGTCGGCTTCTCTAGATAGAGAAGTGTAATCAGAAGCTCGTATGTGCTCAGGCTCCCTGAGATGTTTTTCTCCATCTTCAAATTGCTTTGTTTGGAAAAAAAAAAAAACCCACACAAAGAAACACCAAGCCCAAAGAACAAAGAACAACCCCAGTAACATTCTGTTCTTCCCTCTTGCTCAGAGTGCTCGCCAAGACGTACCCTCAGATCCTCCCAGAACTGGGTCTGACCTGACTTGGAAAGTTCATCCAGCAGTTTTTAAAACCCATTGATTTTTCAAGCAAGCAGAAATTCAAGTTAGAGCCTTCTGTAGTTAGGGAAGGCAGACAAATAAGTTATTGTTGCACTTCTGTTCCTTTGCCTTGCAAATGTTACAGTAACAGTGAAAACTGTACCAGCTGGGCATTCGTTGCTGGCAGAGCACCTAGGCACGAATAAAACTAGACATGATTAGGAGAGTTGAGCAATATTCGTTTTCTTGGTTGGAGTTTTAACTTCTGCTGGCCCAGTTTTAACCCATGCTGTGATGATGGCTGTGCAGAGAGCTTTGCCCCTTGCTCTTGTCCTTGTGGAAAGCGACACAGCCCAGAAACAGCCACCTCAGAGAGACCGGGTATCCCCCAACATCAATTATTGCGAAGGACAAGAAGCAAACCCAAAGTCTCTCATGAGATGGGGCAGAAACCCCACAGCTACCGGAGTGCAGTGCCTCAGGCTAGTAAAACTCACTGCTGAGCTCTCCCTGAAGGAAACCAAGCTGCCTCCTATGAAAATGAGTGAAATGCCATTCAAAAGCCTTTGCCCAGCTGGCCAGGGGCTCTCTGGATAAAGGCAAACCTCATCCCCTTTACCCCGAGGGCTCTCTACCCTTCCTCTCAATAACACCCAGGGCAAGCACTGTAATGACATGACACGTGACCTCCGTAGCACTGGTAACAAAAACGTTCCAGCAATGCCAATGTTCAGCTTCATCATCTGTGGATCTCCCTGTAACTGGGAATTAATTGGGCATTAATTATTTGCATCCCATAATAATACCTACCAATTACATCAGTGTAACACTTTCAAAGCAGTAATTACACTGTTGTGCTATTATGATATACACAAAGCAATTTATAAACACTGTTTTTTGCAGCGTTTGTGGTTATACGAGCTTTCTCAGGCAGAAAGCTGTGTTAGAGTCTATCTACTTTTCAGCTTTTTAAAGTGTTATTAAGCAACTCTTGGTCAGTGCCCTGGGACTTGCATACATTTAACACTGGCTTCCAGCAACAGCAGCTGCTGTCACATGAATCTCTTGTTTAGCAACATCCAGTTGCTGGGACCAGAAAACCTAAAGCGGTCCCTGGGACCTTATTTCAGATTTCAGTTCATTGCATGTACTCTGAAACACTGCAAAAAAATCACTCTAACTTTCATCCTTCCTTCCCACAGGGTGCAAAAACAAAAAACAAGGGGAAATCTTTAAAGAATTAATGCAGACCCCCAATTTCAGGATTACTGTGGTGCTCGACTCTGATACAGTGGAGATTTGTGGAGCCTTAAAAGTGAGTGATTTCAAACCAGAATGTTTTTATTAGGGCCAAATTCTACCCTCACCTGAGTTTTCTGTAAGCCACGGAGTCTAACATGAGTCCTGCAACTGTGTGTGATTGAGCAAGCACACAGACAAGATGTGTAGTTCACGCACCAGTATTCCAACCTGCAAAAAAAGGGGAAACTTACTTAGAAAAACTGCTGGCTTTGCATTTCAAAATAGTTGTATTTTTATATTTATTTTACTGGACGCACTTCTGCTTCTGAGGGCAGAATTTAGTCTACTGTATTTTCTTGTCTGCATGTTGTAAGCCCACAGATCAAAGATTCTTACTACAGATAGTAGCTCCCGCTAATAACTCACTTCCGTGGTTCAAGTAGTAACCTGCTAGCAAGTTCGCATCAGAAGCGACGCTCTGTGTCGGCAGCACATCTGTGTGGCATTCAGCGATGCCCACGGTGTGATCCCAGGCTGGATCAGAAACAATACCAAAGTCACCAGGTTTCCTATGGAGGAGGCACTTGAGTGAGATTTGGAGTTTGCTTTTAAACGTGCCGAAAGTGACTCCAGCCTGCGATCCGTTGTACTTTTTGATACGTTCAATCATTCCTACTTCAATAATTCACCTTTTCTTGGAGGAGGGGGGATTACTGGCTAGGAAAGAACTGGTCCTGTTTAACCTTACATACAAAAAGAAAAGTTTCTTTATGTACAAAACCAAATACCACCAGATTTTGCTTTTGGCCACAGACTGGAACCGGGGGCAGGCACAGAGGGGAGAGAGGTTGTTTCTGCTTTGTGGCACGTCTTTGCTTTTCTTGAAATCGTTGCTTTGCCATTGTCTACAAGCCAGTGAACTACGCTTATGTAGGGACCTATTTAGGGGCTGGGAACTGGGAGGTGGGAAGGGAGGTGTGCAGGGCAACAGTGAGGAGTTGTGAAGATGTTTAGGATCCCAAGAGAGTCTTTAGAGCTTAGAAAAGGACAATTCTACTGACTGTTTTTGCAAGCAAAACCAAAATTTGATCTACTGCATCATCTGTACATACAGTCCTTGTCTGTGTATATTAGAGACCCACACAGAAAATCTAGAAAGGCACGACTCCACGTGGGGTATTTTAAAGATTTAAAACAGAAAGGTCAGTGACTCCCAACTTGGAACTAGCAGAAAACCAAAACAAGTTGCATACAGGCTACGTGACTGTAATATCACGGTATTAAACAAGATGCTTTGATTTTTGCCCATGGGAATAACAGTGGATACTTTATAAAAATCTTCCAGAAGTCCAGCTACTTTTATTCAAGAGTAACTAGCTGTCCACCTTCTTCATAAGATAAACTTGTGGCCATCAGAAATTGAACCTCGTTCTGCTGAAGGCAGACCTGTGGGATTTTCTTAAAGCTCAGCGCAAGCCGATGAACTGCAGTCTTGCCTGACCGTGTCCTTTCCTCCTCTGTGTCTCACACTAACCTGTTTTTAGAACATCGTGGCAGTGGGAGCTGGGTTCTGCGACGGACTGGATTTCGGCGATAACACAAAGGCAGCAGTGATACGATTGGGCCTTATGGAAATGGTAGCCTTTGCCAAGATGTTCTGTAGGGGGCCGGTATCGACAGCCACTTTTCTGGAGAGCTGCGGCGTCGCTGACCTCATCACTACCTGCTACGGGGGACGCAACAGAAAAGTAGCAGAAGCCTTTGCTCGCACAGGAAAAGTAAGGAGGACTTTGGAAAGTTTTACACTAACGCATGAAGAAATCCTTCTGTGTTTTACAGAGGCATCGTTAGCCGTTTACCTTCTTGATAACTGCTGGTATCGCAGCAGTATCCCCTCTGATCCAAGTAATCAGTCTCCTCTCTTCTAGTCCATTGAGGAACTGGAAAACGAGATGCTGAACGGGCAAAAGCTGCAAGGTCCTCAGACCTCAGCCGAAGTCTACAAGATTCTGAAACAGAAAAATATGCTCGATAAGTAAGTGCTTTTATTTTTTAAAAAAATTGAATCAACAACAAATGACAAGCGATTCAAAACCTCCCTAATGGTACTTGGGTTTAGTTCTCCGTTTCTGTAACAATGGCTTTCTACATCTTGGACCACCATTAGAGCTCAGCTTAGCCCAACCCCTCCTTGCCATGGTCGGTAGAACAGGAAGAAGGCTAAACAGCGTTAGAAAAAACAAGCCACAGACATATAGGAAACCAAAAAACCAACAATCCAAAGGAGTGACCCAGATATCCCCGTCCCCCTAAACAAGACAGAGTCAGCTTGCAAGCGTGATCTGTGGGTTTCTTGTTCTCAGTGTATCACCATCACAGAGCGCAGTACTGCTGCAAGCTGTGCCAGCGTTACCCAGGTTATCCCAGTACAAAACGTGGGAGCATATGCCCCGATGAAAAAATTTTATAGCATTGAATAGGGAATATGTGCTGCTATCAGTGCTGCAGTGCCACAAGTAATGGTGGATAAAGAGTACTTCTAATTGTTTGGGATGATGCGAGATTATAATTTGAAACCTTTGTCTCATCTTACACAACAGAAAAGCTGAACTTCCCTCCATCCCATTTTCTCTCGTACACTAGCAGTACCGAGGGGTCAAACACCGCTAAATGAACACTTAAAAAACTCCCATTAGAATAATAACAGATACAGAAGATTCGAGTGGCATTATCTTTCAAAAACAAGAGAGAAAAGAAAAGCTCATTTTAACAGGACGTGAACTTTTAAATCAAAACTTGATCTAATAAATATCCCATAATTGCACTTAGTTGCACACTCGGCTCCAAGTCATTCAGTGGACTCATTTTTTTTACCACATAATGACTAAGACAGCTTGCAAAAGGGAAAGAACCCTTTAGGCCAGGAAAAGGAAACCATTAGACCATTTCCATTCTTTTTAGTCTTTTAGATATCAGTAACGAACGCAAATAATATATGCATTTTGCACACAGGAGGAAAAAGAGGACATGCAATTCCAGATTTTTTGTAATAAAATACCAGATAGGAATTTTGTCTCCAAAACAGCTCTTCTCTGCTGTCACCAAGACTTGCCCCTAGCTCCTCCTAATTGCCCTATACAGTCTTCCAGTAAAGGCACCTCCAAGTTAAAATTATACTGCAAAGAGAGAGAAAAATTGTCCACCTTCCTTTAAAGTAACAACAACTTTTTCCACGATAAATGGAATGGAAATGTTTTATATAAACTTTACAAACTATTTTCATTGCCACGCACTTCTTTTAGGTTCCCGTTATTTACAACCATCTACAAGATCTGCTACGAGGGTCAGTCGATCCAGGATTTCATCACGTGCCTGCAGAACCACCCAGAACACATTTAGAGATCCCCTCTCCTCACCTGGTCCCAGTCTCATCTTCCCAGGACTTCTGCTCACTCCACGGCAAATAAAGTAGAGAAACAGGCTGTGTGACAACGCTTGCTGTAAAAGCAACGAAGAATGTATTTCAGTATCCTCATTCTGGGGGTAAAAAAATCTGCCTTCAATTCCAACATTATACCCAAAGAACAGGAAACGAATGTAAAATTTAACAGCAATGCGGGCATTTCCCAATAATTACTTTCTTGTTGATTGAAAACAGTTCTCCTTCTGATTTCCGTAACAAGAGCTCAGTCTAGCTCACATGAACCTCAACATTTTATCTACTAATATTTATTACAGAACAGCACAAGATGCAGAAAAATTGAAGAACTCAAAAATTATAATTAAAAAAACCCCAGGCCGACAGTAATAAGATGCAATCACGTGAGCAAACTTTGGGTTTCCATAATTCCCCTCAAACACAAATAATATTTTGTATTTTGTGACATTTAGTCCTGCCTTGATTTCATTTCCCACTGTAAGCCTCTTTGGAGAAATAGGTTTTGTTACTGTCCTTGGACACACAGGAATGTTCAGCAGATGTATCAATAAAACCGATTAAAGGGCAGGGGGAAGGAGAAAGAAGGGGTTTGAGGTGGGGTTTGTTTCAAATTCAGGACGCTGGGAATCCTCAGCAGTAGTTTGACCTTTGTTAAACTTACTGTATCCCATTGAAATACAGAAAAAAAAAATTGGAATAATCACGTGGATTGAAGTTAGCATCGGGATTCCTCCACAAGTCCCATCACTGATGGGTGCTGGCTGAGAGGGGAGGACTGGAGGCTGACAGGAGGATGTACATGCAACTCAGCTGGCGGCTTGTGCAATGCTGCTGAGGACCTACCAGCCCACGGGGAAAAACCCTCTGGGGTACTTGACTTTCATAGATGCAGGCAAACGCCCGCTAGAGACGCACACCGACCCTGTACAACTGCAGCTGAAACCAGGCTGCATTTAACTCCCGCGGGAAACACCACTGGAATGCCACCAGTGCAGCTGCCCGCACCTTTCCAGACCAGACCACCGCCCTGCTCCCGCCGTAGCTCACCTACCCAACGCCTCCCGCACTCCAGAAGAGAGGTATCTCTATCTGCCTCTCAATTTTAAACACAGACTGGTTCATAAACTAGAGTGTTTTTTCTTTTATTTTGCTACCAATGGTGTTAATTTTAGAAACATAACAGTTTTTAAACCTTGTAGCTGTACTTGGGTAACTTGACATACCTGATGTTTTTCAGAGTTAAAGCCATCTATGAAATGAACAGTGGCACATTTTATAAGCTTTAATACCCTTTTGAAAGCCTCCTATTTTGAGACAAGGCAAACAAAAAGGAAGAGTAACCTACATTTGCTTTGCTTTATCCAGTTTTCCAAAATAGCAGAGAGGAAGGCAAGTGGCTTTTTCTAATCTATGTAGTTGCTGACATATTGCTTAGGGGGAAAAGAAAAAAAAAAGCTAATTATAACATCATCTCCACTCTGCATTTTAGAGGAATGTTATGTCTTTCACATTTATCAGAGTAATATATATGTATATATATGAATGTATTGTAATTTTAGATATATTGTAAAAATCCCAGTCTCGCAGCTACCAAAGCTGGCTCGGGTACCAGAAGCAGCGGCTGCAGCACCCCTGAACAGCAGCGACTGTGCTCACCTCCTCCAGCTCCGGCCACAGCCGAGGGCTCGCGGTGCCACAGGGCAGCGCCAACATTCCTTCCGCTGAAATGGGAATCCTGCGGACCATTCCTTCACACAAAACAGGGAATTACGATCTTCCAGGTCAAGCAGAAAAAGACTCAAATATTGCGTAATTTTAAAGTATCAAATCCATGAGGATGGGATAGAGAATTCAGGAACCCCCTCACGGCACCGGCAGTCTGAACTTCTGATAAGTCATGTATAATCCAGAACATTTTACATTCAAAGTATGTCAAATAACAGTCTAATAAAACGATCGATACGCAGTCTTGATGTAATTTCATTTTTCAGAATTCCCACAAAATAAATGGCTGTTGTAACAGTAGTCCTCTATTGTGCTTATTCCTGCGGTTAGTAATTGTCAGCTCTCAAAGAAGAGGTCAAGAAAAGTCAATTTTCTGCAGACATTTTATTAACAATTTTTTTCTTTTGTATGACATACCTTTTTTTTTCTTACACAGTAAAATAAGGAAATTTTTACTCCATAAATAAGAAAAATTAGCCCTTATATCTCAATCCAGTCAAAATCTAAGTAAAATAGTTTGTTCTGTATTTACATTCTGTACCAAAATAGGAAACATGTTCAAGGTCAGCCAGTTTTCTCAAAACAGTTGTTTTATCTCCAAGGTAAGCTTCACATTAAAAAGGCAACATTTGTGCTTTGGAAGTCTGGTGGTGTAAGATCACATTATTTAATACAGAAATAGACCCAAATCCTGAAGAGCAAAACATTCAGCCAAGTGAAAGCCGGTCGTTAAATCTTGCAGGGGAAAGCCCTTGAGCTGCTCAGCTGGCTGAAAGTCACATCTAGGAAACGTGGGGAAGGAAGGAAACACGCCTCCCTCTCTATTGAAATACAGTCAAGCAGAAAGATTTGCAGGACGGGAAGATTTTAAAAACAACCGGCCCTTGTCAGGGTCCGGTCTGGTCTTACGTGACCTCCCTATAGCACAACTGCTCAGCAGAAGGAGTGAGCTGCATTGGACTGACAGTCAATTAACAGGGGTCGAAACCCTCTTTGGGTAATCAGCCTACATCTGAGGCCAGGACAGCCTCCCAACAGCTCAACTCTTTTCCAGAGGAATGAATTACCTGCTTTTCGGTGTAATTGTACTTGCTGCATGCTCCAGCCAAAAGCTAGCCTTCCTCCTCATAATGGTTTGAAACACTGAAAAAACGTGTTCCTGAAGTACGACTTGCCTCGACTTCTACTTGAAATGCTACAGATTTGAACTACGGGGATCAAAAAAGACCCCTAGACTGATTTACTTCCGTAAGCAAACATAGGATGCTCTTAAATTAAAATTCCTTCTATACTGAAAATGTTTCTGCTACAGACAAGCGGACTCATCTAGCTCTCTGCACTATTTCCAGGGCTCCTGCTGCCCCACCTGCTCTGGCGGAAACACAGAGGCCCACTTGGGCTGTATTTCAAAGCTCTCAGATGTAAGAGAAGCTGTAGGATGGAGCTGCCACAGTATGGTCAGGACACCCAAAGCAACTGCCTGCAAACTTTGTAGTTATTTCAAATCAATACCGACTTTTGGGGGGAAACTACACTTATGGCTGCATAACTCACCAGTTTAGGCTACAATTGTAGCTGTGTTCTACACTCTAGAATGGCTTGTGCTTCCTAATGGATTCATTCTGCTCTTAAAAACCTGAGACGTGTTTTTACTTATCTTAAGATGTGGAAGCTCACAGCAGGCTAGAAGCTTAACTCAAAGACAAACAGAACTGAGGTAGTCAGTTTTACTCAAACACTCTTATTGACAGTCACCAATTCATGCTCACTTTGAACGGAATTTGACACGTTCCTCGGCAGTTCCAACGCAGCTACAGCTGCTCACGCGCCGACGGGACGCAGCATGTTGGATTTTGCCCGCTAAAGTACCTTCCCTCCCCGACTGCCCAAAGTCACGTCCAGTTCTGCAGCTCACAGCCCGCTGGAGGGCTGCACGTCAAAGAAATTACAAATGAAATCTCAGATTATTAAGGCAGTAATAGTTTTACTTCACTGGGTTCACTGATGCAGCTACTCAGCAGGTACTGGTGAATCTGACCACGACAGCTCTGACAGGCAGACAGATTTTTCCTTGTAGGTACAACACACTACAGCCTCTAAGTAATGCACACAATTCAGAAGTAGGCAAGCATTAAGCCATCTTTCAGTTAGTTCTCAGGAAGAGAGAGTAAAAGAAGAAAAGCCCTCAAGATAAACAACTGTAGAAGATAAAAATACTCACTTAAATATGACAAATCTCACACTTACACAGACAGGAGACCAGCATATCAAATACCAAGCACAATAAATTAACACCAGTAAAAAAGTTTAACAGTTACAAAGTTAACCAGAAAGTTTTAGACAGTGCAAATATTTCACAGTAAGAAAAAATAACCAGTAATTTCTCTTCAAGTATCAAAAGCACTGTTGTTGAGTGACACCATTTAAACTGTATTATTGCACAACAGACAAAAAATACAGCATCAACCCCCAGGACCCAAGATGGATTCTCAATCCTTTATGTTTTCAAGGAATCAATCTACACCAACTGTTGACTGTGCATATATTAAAATTATCAGTGTTCACTTAATCCAAGTGTTTCTTAATTCAACTTGTACACTTTTAAAGCATTTGATTCCTAATTCGTATTGCTTCTCAGAAACACCTATTTAAGGCTAGCCTAGACCTTGTACGAATCAAAGCAAACTTAACCCGCAGTTAAGAAGGGGAACTAGCCCAGTGCAAGGTATTTTCTCAACTGTGATGCCTTCAGACAGTTTAGGTTGCAGCTTACTCACTTCAGCAGTGTCATCAGTTTCTTTAAATAAATAATAATTTAAAAAAGTCCAGTAGGCACAAAGATTTTCTTACAATAACAAAGGAAATCCTATTATTAAACAAGTTTAACTGTAGCTAAATAAATTTTACTTCACATGCCTTCCACCCCCCTACCTTTCACTTTAGAAAGGGATCTAGTCACTGGAAATTCTAACACGACAGCACATTTAAGAAGCAGAGTAACATCATCTTTCTCCCTGTATTTGTATTTTTTTTAGTGCACTGGGCATGTCTGCCCCCACAGCTTTAACACTCTTTCAAGAATGAAAACTATCCTAACAGGACAAACAAGAGACTGGACCACGTAAGAGTTTCTTTTACTCTGAACAGGACTATTTGTAACACACTATAGAGTCAGAAACAACAAAAAACATCCTTACAAGTGTCCTGTAGAGCAGCTGTCCTTAGCTAGGCAGACTTTGCTCATTTCCCTCCTCTTACGTATTGCATCCATCAAGTGATTCATTTTGTACCAACGTGTGCCCTCGTGTGGTTCAAAACGTCTCATTCCCAACTTACCACAAATGCTCAAATAATTCATACTATGGATATGTTCAAGAAAAAGGGGGGTGGGGGGGGTGGGTGTGTGACGAGGAAGACAGATTAGACTTTTCTTTAGACATTCAATGTAGTTTTTGGTCTAGAGAAGCCAATATGGTCTTCTAAGATTAGAGCTGCCATCGCTACTCGTTTGCCCTTCAACAAAAAGTGAGAACAGCTGCATTTATGTTCACATGACTTCAAAAAATACTAATGCTGCTATTTAAGAAACAAACCAACAAAATTAAAAATAATCAGAAATCCTGTCTCAATTTTACAGACTGGGTGTCAGTACTGAAATGCATTTGCCTAGCAACTTACCCTGGGAACATTCAAACATTTGATGTATTAAATTTCACAGTAGAACTGGCACGTGCTAAATAAGAACAGGGTTTCTAGACAGTTGTCTTGGTTACCAGTCTGAAATTCCACTTTGCGCCTGTAGGAAGGTTTAAGTGAACCTCAAGAATCAGCTGCTTTACCGCCTACTGCCAGTATGAATTCTGAGAAGTCTCAAAGCTGCAGAATCCAGCTGGGGAGGCAATTGCCAACCACTGGTTGATCCCATTAAATTACTTCTTCCCCCCATAATTTGCAAGAATTGACAAAACAAAAATAAAAAAGTTCCCACACCTGTTTGGGCCTGGGCTATCAGCAGTGATGACAACTGACTATTACATGGTTTTTGACTAAACCACTGAGGTATATTTCCAGTTTGAGGATGCTTTGCTACCAGTCACCCAGAGGACATAACAAAAAAACCCTCATTTCTACCACAGAAGCGTTCTCGTTTCAAATCTGACCAAATCGCCAGGCAGTCTAACACAGTTGCCATAGTGGATCTTGATACTGCATCACAAATCAAAAGTTGCAATTTTGGAAAGTACTGGCACTTACTAAGATGTGTCAAGGTAAATTTTCCTCCTCTCAAACTGTGGCTGCTTTTGTCAGAACCTCCCTGACTACTGTCTGCACTGATACTTGCCAGGAGAGATGAGGTTCAGCAGAAGACAGCTGCCTGCAGAGAGAAAAAACTCAGTGCTCCAGAATAAGGAGTGCAACATGATGGTGTATCATCTGGGAACATCTTCTTGCCCTGTGCTTAACTCTATGCGCAGAGAAATAATCCTGTTAGCAGGGGAATTAAGTTAGCCATCAACAGCCAAAGGGTTACCACCAGGCTAGATGAGCAGGAGCACAAGTCTAAAATAAAAAACAAAACACCATAAAGCTCATCAATTTTATATTTAAAGAGAAGATAAAACAACAAAGAAAACGGTAAAAGACACCAAAAAGCAAAACCATACTTGCAGTAACCTGCACTGATTTATTCTAGCTATCAAGGCTAGGAACCCAAACCAACCAAACAACATGATTATTCCGTTTACAATTAAATACATTTCTGCATTCCTTCATTAAGGGCAATTAGGAGAACGATTGAGAAAAATGTATCGGTATTTAAAAAAAAAAAAAAAGAGAGCAGGAAGTTCTCTACGGCATGACCAGGGAGGAGCAGCACTTCAAAACCACAGACTCTCACGAGACAGTTTTATTAATACTTTTGATCTGTATGGCTGCAAGTCATAAAAACCCAAGCCACAAAACACCAAGCTGAAGAGGAAAAAAAGAAAAAGAAAAAAGGGAGGGAGAAAACCCAGTACACAACACAAATCAGGGAGTTTGTCCGTATGGCAGGTAATCACACAGCCACGAGGCTTAAGAAAACCATGGACACAAATGCAAATTTGCACAGATAAAAACCCCTTTTTTATACAGACACACACACACACGCATACACACACACATACACCCCACACCCCCACATATGCATGTGAGAAACACCAAGCACAAATCCAAATAGACACTAGAAGATGCAAGTCTCCTAGGTTACAGCTTTCTCTTTCTAAAATCTAACCTACAGGAGTCATTCCACCAACCACTGAAACGCTGCCATCTCCGAGACAAAACAAGACTATTTGAAATGGTACACACAACCCCAAGTGCACCACTTTGAAAAAAGAATTGGGTATGCAGTAAACTAAACAGGTTTATTTGTTTCCTTGCAAACTGCAGAGACAGCACATCCAACAATTAAAGAGTTGGTTAAAGGCTTAAAAATAAGCCACTAGTACAAAATACTGTAAAGACCATCATCAACTCGCTTTTTAGAAAGCCATCTGTTCTTGCCAAAACATTAACTGGTAGTCAGTAAATAAGCTTTTTTCCTCCCTCAAAAAGCAAACTGACACCTATCTTCCATGTTCTGGATTACAGCATTGTCAATGGGAACTCTCTTTCCACCAAGGGGATCGTTTTGGAGGTTACAAAAATGATACAGCTTTCAAAGCACAGATCAGATTTTTCTGGCGAGTTGCTAAGCTAAAGCTAGATTTCTGGGAGGATTACCAGGAGGAGACATGACATGAAGTAGTTATGTTTCAGACACATTTCTCCTATGTTAGCAGCTACCCTGCACAGCAACAGGCAGGGCACCTTTGCCATCTTCCTTTAACTCCTACACCTAGGATCTGAGAATAGCCAGGCCATGGCTCTCCTTTCCTGTTCCCCAACAGTCAGGGCCGATACAAACCTTTAGAGTTTATTAAGTGTCACTTCAGCAATTAAGGCAACCTACCGATTGGTGCAGCTCTTGTGAAGTTGGAAGCAGGAGGATCCCGCTCTGGGGGGCAGGAGTCACAGAAGTCCGAACAGGCTGGGCAAATCAGATTCCCAACATGTACCCAGCCGTTCATCTGAATGCTCACCGTTAACACCTGACCTGAGCGGCTGCACAAGTATACAGTGTCCTTGACCCAAACATGCAGCCCTTGTGGAGAGCAAGAAACCTGAAGATAAAAGAATAAAAGTGAAGCCTGTATTACGATTTATCAGAAATTCGTTTTGGGCTTTGGAGGCTCTTTCATCAACCAAACACCTGGTACTAGAGCGTAGATTAACTGTAAGTATTTTAATGCACTCAGAGCAAGAATGCTTTAAAGCACTGGCTGTATTTCTTTTGTGCAATTATGCAGATCATCAACTGAGAATGAGTAAAAGTTTGGCTTCTGCTAATGACTACTTTTTTAGAGTTGTGCTGTTGTTGAAAGTGACACCTTTAGTGAGACAGTCCTGAAGAGGAGGAGGATAAAGGAAAATAAGTGACATGTGCACAGTGCTTTCCACCTTTGGAAAAAAAAAAAAAACAAACAAAAAAATCAGAGAGACTAATCAAGCTTCAACAACAGAAGACTCCAATATAAGCATTCCTACTTAGCTGTGGAGAAAGTGTCACAGGGGTACGACAGACAAAGTCCCTGGCAAGACTGGAAGGAAGACACAAGCCATCCCAGCAGTCACATGCTTAACTCTATGCGTGATCTAAACCACAGGCTTGGAGTTAGAAGATATTTATTTTCTAAGCATGTCATACAATCTAGCGACTCAAGGCAGCGAAGATCATGTACAGCATCCAGGTGCAAAGTTCTAACAGTCACGGCCTCCATTTCATGCCCGACTTCTCCCTTTAATGTTTATTTTTAAAAAAAGACAAAAACCCAACACATACTTACTTGGTAACACCCACTACCCCAGTCAGGGTAACTGAGTTTCCTCCTGCACTGTTCCATGACAAAAGCAGATTTCTGAATGAGACATACAGAGTTTGGTCCATATTTCTCTGCACCATAGTTTTTGGTAGGATCTAAGGTAGAAAGAATATAGTGCATTGCAGCTTACTAGGGGAACAGGAAGTCCACACCAACACAATGTGCTGTAAGTAGTCAATGTCCCCACACACAATTCCAAGGTTTACTTTTGGTAAGCGTTATCAATTTGGGAATTACACCATCTTGAATATAAAGTGGGAAGAAACCCAAGATTTGAAAAAAATAAAATAAAAAAAAAAGCAAACACATTCTACCAGAACTACATAGACGTGTTTGCCCCCAGGGAGTGCCGGCTCCTATTGCTGACTTGGGGGCAGAAGGTGTTTATTTGTTTGGTTTTGAGACAACTGCACAGACAGGTAATATCCTACAGCATTCTGGAGCTCTGCAATATTGAACATTCATGCTCTACCCTGGGAGACAAGCCTGTGTTCTGATAATTGGCAAAGCTCCTTGCCTTGAACAAAAAAACCTACAAAGATGAAAAGTGGAATTATTTTTCAGAGACCCAAAAAAACAACCAACCAACCCACCCCCATCCTTCGTCTTTCATTTGGAATCAATTTCTGTTCAGCTCTTACCCAATTCTTGTATTAGATGTGAGTGTTTGCCTCCTAGGTGTACAAGGTAGTTGTGTTATGCGTCTCACCCCAGCACAGCTAGTAGTGTAAAACTAATTTCACGTCCAATTAGTTTGGATATACAGCAAGTCCACTCCAGATCAACAACTGCAGTCTCTTAAATACCATCCTGAAGTCCTGAAAACTGACCTGGCTGGTTTTCAATTATCCTGCAGTCTGAGCTGCGTTGAAATTCACCACTTAAATGCCAGCTGAACTCTTGACTAAAGGGACAATAGTCAGCAATTTCTACTGAGCCACCATAATAAGGCAATTCTTCTGCTGGTACTCCATTAAGATCGTCAAAATACTGCAAAACAAAACAGGTAGTAAAGCAGTTTGTGCAAAGGCAGGTGCACAACTGTTTTTTTTAAACAGAACCAATCAGTACAGCTGTAAGAACATCAGCTATTACTACTCAGGAATGCTATTAACAGCAACTTACAATACTCTTGAACCAGAGGAGCCAGAAGTATTTAAAAACACTTAAATAATGCAGTAAGAGTCACATTTGCACATATCACACCCCACTCCTTCCCCTCCTTTGCAATCATAGCATTCTCTGGGATGAAACAGAACAAATTTCTTAGCGTGCAGCGACACAAGGCAGCAGACAGGGTGAAGAAACACCTCAGACAAAATATTCTGGGGCACTTCTGTTACAGAGAAACGTTTCCATCCGGTATTTGGTTAGATGGCCAAGCAATACTGTTTTATTAAGATCATGAGGCTTTTTTTTCAGCCTCCAGACTCCTTGTAATAAACTAAGCAGAGATTTTCCACAATAGCTACTTCTCATCTACTAGTTCAGAAGAAAAAAAAATGAAACAAATACAATCACCTGGCTGCAAAGCACGAGAATGAAAACACTTAAGTTATTTGGTAAAGTAAGAACCATTATACCTGATATTCCTGAGGTAACTGCTTTGGAAACTTCTGCAAGTTGCACACTGCTACTGCTCTTTGGTCCTGTCTGCAGGTTAACTGCAAAGGATTACTCCTCAAAGTGTCACAGTATGGACTGATTAATTGCCTCCTCAAAGAAAAAAAAAAGAATAAAAATCACATTAGATCACTTTAACTGCTTTTCATAATTTACTAAGCAATCTGTCAAGACTGTCTGTTCCCACGCTTCCCCACACTCGGTCAATCACACAAAGAAGCACCAACTTCTCCTCTGGAGGGTGATTATTGTTATTTGTCTGGTTACGACCTTTCTAATTCAAAGAATATCAAGCCAGCAAAGTGAAAATGCACTCACTATTTGGTTTTAATGACAGTGCTTTGTAAACTTTAAAGAAAAAAACCACAGAAGCAAAACAGGCCAACACTGCAGCTGTGTCCTGCAACAAGTACTGTAACCACCAACCAAGGAGGGCTTTGTCTTGAACACGTCTATCGTCTCCTCCTGTTGCTTTAAGTACAACCCAGTCACACAAAATGACACAGGCTGCATTTCCAACCAAAAGGGACAAAATCTAAAAGTGTTTGCCTTCTTATTTTGTGCCTCCTCTCCAAAGCACAGCCCTCTTCTACTCTAAGGGCATTCTACACCCTAAGATGTTTGGCTCTGTATTTATTGGGTGGGATGCTTCTGCTCTTAATACATCTGGAGTGCTCGTTCCTAGGCACGTTCTGAAGGTACTTCAGACAGCACTCCTTGTTAATCTGTAGCTACCTCTACTTCTTTTTACCAAGTTGCATTTGAAGGACAAACGTAAACAAGCATCAGTGTTTCCTCTATTTTTTTTAAAAAAAGATTGTATTCTTACTTTTGCCTCTTTTGGTCGATCCAGAATTTACAGCTCTTCATTACAAAGTCACAGCCTTTATTGCGTCCCCAATCTAACTTCTCTGCCATGCTGTAATTTGCTTTATACCAGCTGTAAAAGTATTTTGAAATGAGAATAGAGTTACTTCAAAAATTAAGTGTTCTGATTAATAAGACAGCAGTTCAAAGAGCTTCATACTATGCCTTAGGTTCTTCAAATGAATACACAGGGAAACTGCATCCCTTTCTGCCTAGAACAAAATATATTACAATTTCACTGTTTTTCAAGTTGCAGTGAACTAAAAGAAAATTTTATCGCTTATTTACTCAATAGCAATGCATCGTGATCTGCAAAGGAACACTGCATACAGAAAGATGAAGTTGTAGACAATTTATGCTTTCTGTCTGCAAGAAGAACTGAAAAAATAATCAATACATACCGCATGCAACTGAGAGAAGACGTATTAAGAAAAAAGTAAACAGGCACTACAAACAGTAGTAGGCACTGCAAAGCATGGCTTTCTTAAGGCTAGAATGGGTTTTGAAATACGTGAAGAAAAATTAATATACTAGGTATAATTCCTTGTCTAATATAATGCTAATTATGACAGTTATCTACTGTGTGGCAGATGGGTAAGCACAAATGCACCAATTCCAAATAAAATCAAATACAATGAAAACCAAACACAAATGAACGAACCCCCCCCACCATTCTTATTAATTCTTACCCTGTGTCTTCCATTAATGCTAATGTGATCCTGGAAAAGACTCGATTCTGTGTATGAGATCCAGTCATAGCTTCATTCTGAAAGTTAACAGGTACTATTAGCAAGTTGCTGAAAACCATTGTTGTAAAAAAATGCTTCCTATGAAAAAAACATTTTATTACTGGTCTCTTCTGACCATTGACAATCAACTCCCAATCTCTTTCATAAAAGGGATCAAAACTGCAACTCGCTTCCCCACTCCACCCTACAAAGCTTCAGAATTCTAGAAGTCAGAAACCTCATTCCAAATTCCAGCTAAACCTTCCTTACTTATGACCAACGCGTACTCGTTTTTCTTTAGGTAAAATAAACCCCTTCCTTCTTCTAGTGTATTACTCAGTAGCAATCACACCACATCTTCTGTCTGCGTTTGGTAAAATGAGAGCCAAGCTTACTTCAATTTTCTTGCACCAGACTGATTTTTAGTTTTCCTAGAATTTCTAGCAGTCCTTTTCAGGAGTGAGGTGCACAGGATACAGGAACACAGCACTCCAAAGGAAGCTTTATTAGCGTGGCAGGGGAATTTTCCATCTCCTTTAAAAAGAAGCAAGTTCACACCAGCCTCAAAAGAGCAACTCCAGTCACCTTGGAGTTTCCTAATCGTCTTATAACTGGCAGTTGTAACACCCCTGTCTTTTTCCTGCTCAGTCATTTCCATCTGATAAACTTCAGGCTCACAGCAAAAGTCTCTACAACACTTAATGAGAGCTGGATCACGACCAAAAACAAACTATATGGGTTACTTTCCAGATACAAACTTTCTCTGGAAAGGCATAAGGAGACTAGTAATTATCTCCTTTTTGCTAATCCTATTCAGTCCTTAGAATTACCCTCATTCTAATAGCAGTCCTTCCAGTTGGCTTTAAACTGATCCACACCAAAGGTTACTGAAAAGCAGGAAAAGCTAACAATTACAGTCTCAAGAAAAAAGCATTTTTCAAGATTACTTCCACAAAAACATCTGTCCTGAAGCACTTCCCTTCCTGTTTAGCTCACTGCATACAATAACAACTACAAAGTGTATCTCTGCCCAAAATACCACGCAATGTAAAGTTATAAATAAAAATAAGCTTAAATGTCAGGAGGAAAATAAGTGGTTCCTTGATCAGATGAGGTTCTGGAACAGGGATAGCAAAAGCTGACCACAGTGCACAAAACTACAGATAAAGTCAAGATAATGACTAGACAGAATGATCAAATATTTGATGTAGGCAGATGGCAATAAAGTTGAATTGACTCAAAGAAATATGCCCTTTCTCCTAAGAGGGCAGCATACCTTCTCAAAAGGGTAAATGGCAGACAAAATTAAGAGACATCGAGTTTTTTAGTAATCAGCTTATCTCAAACTCGTACTCTGAGACTTAGCACTAAGGCAAAAAAAGATTTATCTAGGAATTGGACATTTAAGTATTTGTAGTTTAGTACTGTTTGTGATATATTTCAGTGAGGTTTGATACACCTGCATTTTCAAGGCTCCAGTAGGTACCACTATAAGCCTAAAAACAAAGGCAGGGGAGTAGATATGCACACATCCCCCTCCATTCCTAGTACCAGCACTAACCTCCAACAGTCTCTTCTCCCAGTGATTGAGCTCAGTACCCATGCCACCTTGATTTTCAAGCTCCATTCCCTCTAAAATTGGACAATTAAAATGTTTCCGAGCTTCTTCCTAGAAAAGAAAACATTTCAACACAACCCTCAAAATACTGAGGCAGATACCAATATACAGTCCTAATCTTCTAGAATCACCTTTTACAAGTATTCCAGCATTTCTTTTTCTACCATCTTGTTTTCCTCCAAATGCAAAACACTTCTACTGAGAAGCTGACTAAGCCAGCAAGCACCCCAACAGCAAAGCCTAACAATCTGCCTATTTATCTCCTGGAAATAAATAATGGAAGTTTACAAGAATAAAACAGCAACAGAATTAGCCAAGGATGTCATGCACATATTAAAAAAACCCCAAACACACACCCAAGCAATGTAGGAACACTACAACCCTGCTTCTGTCAAATCTTGCAGAGAAAAAACACTTTTTTATTAGGAAGGTGTACGTGTCACCTAGTTTTGCAGGAGGCAGTCTTTTCTGCAAAGTGTTTTAAAATCTTAAGAGGCATCACCACAACGCTGCGGTCTCGCAGGCAGGAGCCCAGCCTTTGCCAGCGCAGCACTACACAGCAGCACCTTTAATGCTCTGAATGGTTTGACCAGCACGGCCAATTTTCAAAACAGGGGTAATTAAACCAAGTTTGCTCTATAAACTGTGTTAGATTTAAAACAAACAAAAAGATTATTTGTGGCCAAATATGATTAACACTGTTAATACAAATGTATTACAGTTAAACATATGTTCTGTTGGGGGCAGGGGGGAGAGTCAGAGGTGTGGGAAGCAAGAAAGATTTCCAAGAATAACTGAAGAATTTATTTCTAAACTTGACTAAATGTTAACTGCACTATTTTGCAATCAATAAAATAAGAAAAAGATTAAAACAATGCTTTTAAGGAGAAAAGTAGAAAACAGGATGAACTTACAGATGAGAAGCAGTGACAATACTATCTGTTAAGGCAATGGGAATACTAGGTGCCTAAGTCTGTAGGAAAACATCTGAAGAGTAGGATAAGGAATCTACTCAACATGAGTTTTGCTCAATCTTTTACAATTTACTTCCCAGCCTGATCATTGTCTCTTAGTATGTCAATTTATTTATTTCATACTGTCTGTCAACCATTTTCCACTTTACTTTGCATACACCCTCTCAACTAATTCTACAGTCTTAAACGCGTAGTCTCTGGGCCCCACTATCAGGAGAAGGGTATGCAATGTAAGGTTATTGCTTCTTAAAGAATGAGAAATATTTACGACTGGAGACTGTGATGGTAACCTTGGCATACAAAGTTTAAGTTAATCCACACTTACAACTACCCGAGGTGTTATCAGAAGATGAACAGCATGGCGCAGGATTTGGCCACCACGTACGTCCCATAACCTCACTGCTTTATGAACGACTTTATTGCTCCACTGATACAAACCTAGACTGTAACAAGAATGTTTTGGTTACAAGTCTTTCCCATGTGTACATGTTACTGTGCAAAGATTTATCTCCGTAAAACAGAATCATGAATTATCTCTACGCTTCTTCATGCTTTCTGAAGTTTAAATTTATTATGCACAATTTTTCCTTTGCAAGATACACGTTATACACAACTCTGATTTAATAAGCCAAAGTAAGATTATTAAACAGATGTTGTAGACTCAAGAGCTATTTTCTACAGTTACCAAAAGTGTAAGAAATTAAACAAAAATCCTCAGAATTGCTCTTACAAAAAGGAAGGTGAACTAAACCAAAAGCTCTCTACCTTTCCACCTCCAAAAAAACCCTAGAAGAACATTTCCACAATATTAACTAAACGAAGAAAAAAGTGCAAACTGTTCATTCAATAACAAGCCACAAAAATCACGCAGCAAACTATACACATTGTCAGTTCTGCACAACTATAAACCTTGAAGGATGTCTGTCTTAAAAGCGAACTGCCCTGACATTACACAGACTAGAGAAAATACAAGTCTCAACTTAGTAAGGTGTTCGGCAAGCATCGAAATTTAAGTATTAACACTTAACTTCAAGCCTCTTGATAAATAAAATCCTGCCTTAGTCTGTAATACACATGGATAATATCAGTGCTTAATGCCAATGTAAAGAAAGACTAATAAAACACCAGTGTTTGAATATAATAAGGGCAAAGCATTCTAATAATGGAATCAAGCTGGATTTTCAACAGGCAAGAATACATCCCAAAAAGGCAACGTGAAAATTTCCTTCAGTTGGAGCACCGAAAGGTCCAAAAAAATAAGATACCTTTCATTAAAAGAAGGGAGTCCATCTGCATATCTTGTTGTCAAAGGTTTTCCGTCATCATCACGGTAAAACGCAAACAGTCCAGCAGAGAAACCCTTGAATTTAAAACCCAAGCACAGGGAAACCTTTGGTAAGACATTCACATACCAAGTAAAATGCCAAGAAAGAGTTATCACACCCACCGCAGATACACTGCAAGTACCACGCTTCAAGGCAACTAACACACAAATTTAAAGGAGGCAAAGCGAGAGTTTTCCTCCACCAAACATCCTTCTCTTGCAACAAGCTGCAGGTATGTGAGGAAGCAGGCACAAACGTCAGGGAAACCGATTTTATAACATCAGCCCTTACCAGCGCATGGATGATCTCGTGTTTCACTGTAGACAACATGCCAACAAATTCCTGAGCTTGCGTTGAGATCATGTTTGGACACAAGTTAGCATATCCTGCTATTGGCCTGGAAGAGAGTTTTAAAATTAAATTGTTTCTAGTAAAATACTAACAAATTCAAATCATATTCACTTGAAGAGGCAGAAGATTTAAAAGAAAATGGAGAGGAATTTAAAAAATAAGTCCTTCCAAACAACTTCCCCAATCATTTATAAACAGTCTGTTAACAATACAGTGACCAGTTCACTGTTGAAATGGGGAGGGATAGGGTGGGATCAATCTCTATGCTCAGGATTCTGCATAGGTTAGTGCCAACAGCGTAAGAGATCTGAGTGTCAGGTAAGACACTACAGAGGTACAAAGCATCTGTGGCAACGGCTACAACCAAACTGGAAACAACCGCCATGTAAATAGGGCTCATCCACTTTCTCCTTTAAATTTGTGAAAGCACGATGTTCACTTCAACAGAAACAGGATCTTGAGATAAAGTTCAGGCAATAACAGTGGAGGATTAGCTTTGACTTAAATGCCTCAGCTTTGCAAGCTGAGCACTATTTGACAGTTCTCTGGTTTTACACAAATACAGTGGTTGTCTGTTTCAATAATGACTTCTACTTTGCTGTATTATACAACAATTAAACACCACAACTAAACAATTAAAAACTTGAAGGTTTACTTAAAAAAAAAACCCACAAAACAACTCACAAGTTTGTAACAGAGGGAATACTCGCCTGTCCATTTCCGCTTCCAGCTGGCAGTAGGCTGCATACGCAATGATGTTTTCATGGCCACACCTCTCAGTGGTGAGTGCGCTAACGTAAAGTAAAAAGTCAGCATCTCGGACCCCTTCTTGGTCAGGTAAGCCAGTGGGTCCGCAGTGCCATTCGCTCTCATTGAACACCCTACATTGCTTTGACAATGTTCAAACAGAACAATTAAAATAGTTTAGCTACGACCAAAATTTTGCATAAGAGAATTCAATCAGCTTGAAGGCAAGAATAAACCCCACTGTAAGACAGCAGAAGATGAGAAAACTCCCTATGATGACAGTAAACAAAACCAGAACCAAGGAATAACTGCCAAATGACTAGCTCTTTTGATTTATTAGACACCAGGAAAGTGGCAGCTTTCGAAAAAAAAGGGCTTGCCAAGCTAGATATCCCCAAACTAACACTCTATTTCCTACAAAGTAAAAAATTTTTTGGCTCACAGGAATAGTATAGATACTTATCAATTGCATTTCACATGTAACCTCATACATTATTAGTACTGTAGTTGAAACTTCAAGCTAAGAGAAATAAAGAAATATACTGATCACACAGTGTAGTTGAATCAAAAGTTAAGGCAAGAAAACAAGTTAGAAGTATCTCCTGCACTGTGCTCCTGGTTCAGTAGATAACACCTTCAAGTAAGGTCTTTTAAAAAAAAAAAAAAAAAAGAAAAAAAATCAAAACTTATTACTAATTCTGTGGAAGTCTGACTTATTGACCCAAGTGAATAATGAAGTGACCAGTAGCAATTTAACAGGCTTTGAATCTCATCCTCTCTGCACAGTTCACGATAACACAGGCTTACAGAACAGTAAACACTCCAGATTTATTTGACTTTCGGTTCAACAGCATAGAGTAAAGAAACTCCCACTAACTCAAGTTGTTCTATTCTGTCACTCAAATTTAGTCATCTCCTGCCAACTGGTCACTTATGCACAGTTAGTGACATTAACTTAATTAGTTTCCACAAACAGTAACATTTCAAAGGTGAAGAAGCACTTGCATGACTTGGCTTACCTGGAGGTGTTCCTCAGGAACGATAACTGGCCCACATTTTGTATGGTCTGCGCAGGCTCCTCGGCAGCATCTGTGAGGGTCAGCTTTCCTCCTTAAATACTGGTTTGTTGCACACTGCCTTCAGTCAAACATGAAAGACAGTCAGCACTGTTTTATTATTAAAAAGAAACTGTAGAATAGTCTTACAGCACCCAACAACACTGTATACAGGTATTTAACGTAGCTTCCATGGTGAGAATTGTTAGTTATCCTGCTCTGGAAGACTTAATGCTTCCAGTTGTTAATGGCGTATCCACAGGTTTAAAGAGATATTAGGAACAAGCTCATAAATGGAGGTACACACAAAAGGGAACAGGCAGCATTCATACCCTTTAACATCTCAGATACAACAAACATCAAGGCTGGCAGACTGGGGTATGCTCCCTAAATAGCACCCGCTACCACCACTGGGTCAGATGGGTCACTGGCCTGACTCAGGAGGGCATTTCTTACACTCTCATTCTATTCTGACTTTAAAGGCTACACAACACAATGTTAAATATCAAATTATTTTCAATAAACAAGCGACATTCAACAAACTTTCACATACCTGCTTAGTAATATAGTACCCGTGGGTTTGCGCACTTGAAATGTCTTCTCCAAATAAGATATAGCTTGTGGAAAAAGTTTGTTCTAAATGGAACAAAAATAAGTCACCCAGTAGCAGCGCAGACATGACCCGCCTTAAAAGCGTCAACTACCAAACTACATGAAACTTGCCAGGCGTTGTGGTACAGCAGCATGCCAGAAACCCACACTTTCTAAGTTCCATTTCTATTAATACATTTAGGAAATATTTTGTTCCAGTGTTCCCATATTTTGTTATTGGAATGATAAAACGAGAAGGGAGCCAGTATTAATTTGAATGTACAGCTTCAAAGAGTCTTTAAAAGCTATATACATACTGTTCACTGAAAGCTTTGCACCTTGGGATATAGCAAACACCCGCCAAACAACACTCAACAGAACACTGGAAATACCTGGTCCGGAGGCATAATCTGCACACAAAGCCTTGGTTTCCCAGACTAGAGCACATGAAATTGCTGGTATTCAAAGCCTTTAATTAAACTGGCATTAAACTTAATTTCACCCATGTAATAAGATAAGTACAAACAAAAAGCAGAAGCTAACATGACATACCTTTATAAGGTGCCTTTTCTCAGGTAGCAAACTATATTTAAAAAACAAAAGAAAAACAAACAAGCTTTAGTTAATAACATTTCCATTCCCGGATATGGAGAAAAAACAAAAAAGTTGCCACATCATACTCACTCCTCAACGCTTCTGTCATATATAATCTTAATCCTTAGCTGTTGACCCACATTTCTCTTCAAGACATGATTTTCCCTTAGAGGAACTTGATAGACAACCTGGCAGGGAGAGGAACAAGCCGCCGGATTAGGCACCTCGCCGGGACACCCACCCCAACCACCGCTCCCAGGCCCTTCCCGCCTCGTCTTTCTCTGCCTCCCCCTCCTCTTTCTGCCCGCGCTTCAGCGAAGCCCCCTGCGTCCTTCCCCTCACACACCGCCCCGCCCCGCCCGCCGCTACCCCCGCCGCGGGGCCAGGCCCGCACAGCTCGGCCCGGGGCGGACCCCACCACGGGAGCCCTCACCCCCCACAAACCCCGCCGCCGCCGCCTGAGGGCCCCCCGCGGCGGCCGCACCTCCCCGCCGCTGGGCACGCGGTGGTGACAGGAGGAGGACGAGGATGGAGGAAGGGCGGCGGCGCGGGGGCGGCCGCAGCCCAGCAGCAGCAGCGCGGCGGTCAAAGCGGCGAGCAGCGGCCGGTAACAACGGTAAGGCCGGAGGCGCCCGCCGCCCGGCTCGGCGGCCATCTTCGACTGCCCTTCCGCCGCGTCGCCATAGAGGCAGCGCCGTTGGTGGCGGTTCCCGCCAATAGGCGAGGCGAAAAGTGCTGGAGAGGGGCGGGGC
Organism: Leptosomus discolor; assembly: GCF_034619465.1. Taxonomy (NCBI): domain Eukaryota; kingdom Metazoa; phylum Chordata; class Aves; order Leptosomiformes; family Leptosomidae; genus Leptosomus; species Leptosomus discolor. The sequence goes on along the minus strand of NC_141395.1, from coordinate 11,005,345 downwards.
GGAGGCGACGAGCGCTTCTGATTGGGCGCGGCGCAGCTTACGGAAGGGTGAGGGGTGGGGCAGGGAGTGAAGAGGTGAGGTGAAGGTGACGGGAGGTTGGCGGGCGGGGCGGTGCGGGGCGGTGCCGTGCCGTGCCGTGCCGTGCCGTGCCGTGCCGTGCCGTGCCGCGCCGCGCAGCAGTGCAGCGGAACGCAGTGCTGTGCAACTGAGCCTTCTGCAGCGCGGTGCAGGGCGACAGCGCGGTGCCTGCGGGGCAAGGCAGCACGGGGGCAGTGCGCGCAGCGCCGGGCAGTGGGATGCAGCGTGGCGGGGAGCGGTGCAGCGCGGTGCCGTGTTACCCAGCTCGGTGCAGCGCGGTCTGCGGTCCAGTCAGGCGCATGCAGTGCGGCGGGCAGCCGTGCATCACATCGCCGCATGAGAGTCAGCGCGTCTCACGGGGCTCTGGTGGCCTTGCCCCACGCTAGGTGTGGCAGGCGGCTGATGTTCCACCTGAGCGTGAGGAAAAACTTCTTTCCTCTGAGGGGACGGGCTGCCCGGGCAGGCTGTGGAGTCCCCTGGAGATACTCAAAACCCGCCTGGATGTGATCCTGTGCAACCTGCTGTAGGTGAACCTGCTTTAGCAGGAGGGTTGGACTAGGGGATCTCCAGAGGTCCCTTCCGACCCCTGCCATTCTGTGATTCTGTAAAGCCAGTTTGGGGTTGGGGCGCGAGGTCCCCAGTTCAGCAAGGCCCTTCATTCTCTCCCCCAGGACTGAGCACTGGGAGTCGTGCGCCTCAAGGAGGTGGCTCCAGGCCGTGAGTCTGAAATCTGATTGCGGACAAGCAAAGGTCTGCCTGTGGCCAGCCCATCCCAGCGCTCCAGTCTGGGCCTGGAATTTAATTTTTCATACACAACGTGGCTTCTTTCCAGCTTCTCAGTCCACAAATACTACAACAGAGTATCCCCAAGTTTCCAGTACAGAAATTAGTAAAGAAACTTCTGCCACCACCACCGGGGATAAAAATAGTCCCGGGTTTTGTAGTGCTTCATCTTGCAGCTCCTGCTTGTGGCAGTGTGCTCCCCCACAACCTGACCTGTGTTCCCCATAACGCTGCCCAAGTGATAACCGCCCGTGGCCATCATGGCAGATGCATCTGGTCGCATGGATTTAGAGGGGAGAGATAACAACACAATAGCCAAGGGCTAATTTGATCAATGTGCCCACCTGACCACAGTGCTGGTCAGTGTCCCACTCGAGCCCAATTTGGGATAAACCAACATCTGTAGTTGGTATGTAAATATGACTAGAAGCCAATTACCTTACTCCGTTAGTGGACAGCCCAGGGCTTGTTGAGCTTTCCTACACGGCAGCAGGCTGCACGCCAGGATCTCCCCTTGAGTAGGGATGCCTCTCCAGGTTACTCCTTGAGGCTGAGAGAATCCTTATCGTGTCAGATACTCGGTAAGTAAATTGGGACTAAGAGCACTGAAACTTTTGAAATTTTAGCTAAGTGATATAAATGATTGATTGCGCATATGTAATCCTTTATAGACACAAACTGTTGTCCAAGTCTGGGATAAGTCTGGATCCAGCCGCACCTAGACTCGTCTCTGAGGAGTTTAGAATGCAAGGGGGTCCTCTCTGAACCTCCTGACTCAATGGGAGGGTCTCCCTGACAGTTTTGACTGGCTGTCCTCTATGCAGTAAATAGTCAAGCATGCCTTCCCAGCAAATCTTGTTAAATCACTGTTGCATTTACTATCAAACTTTGTTAAATCGGTGTTTTAGATCAATAAACATACTGCTGCTTCTCTCTTACGAGTGGAGTGTATCAATCCATCCGTGACACTGGTGCTTTCCAAGGCATTTGGTTATAATGAGGGCCACGCAAAACAGAATGCAGTATGTCCCAGTGTGTCCCAGCTCAGGCAGCAGCTCAGTGACAGCAGGGGCAGAAGGCAGAGGACTCCTGGTGCTGCCTGTTAAACCGAGTCGCTCTGGCTGTTGCAGTTTCCAGAATACAGAAAAGCACCCCAAAAGAGCTGAGAAGTGAGAAAAGCGCCCTCACCTCTTCACAGGGAACAAAATCTATTAAAGCAGCAGTGGGTTAAACTGTTTCACTTTAAAGGGAAATTTATGCAGGATATTCACCTCAAGAGTTGCATGTGAAGAGCAGAAATTTTTTATATTGCCACCTGCCACCTACAAGTGCAGTAAGCACTTTACCCCTTTGCAGGCAATAAGAACATTGGGGCAGGGTTTTAAGACATCCTGGCAGCTATTTGCAGCATCGCTCTCCTTTGGACTAAGGCAGAATAATTTCACATGGAGTCTGAATGCACAAATCTGTCACTCAGACAATACAAGAAAACAGTTTTATCTTCTAAGCCTTTTCAGCTCCTCACTATTTATAGCATCACTGTAACATAGATATTCAAATGTAAAGCAGTATTTCTACTTGAAGTACGTTCCTTTGTGTAAACAACTCAGTAATACAACGTAGCTGTTTGAAACTTTTATTAAAACCACATGTATGTGGCTTTTGACTGGCAGTTGTAAGATTATCACCGTAATTAAGTGTACAGTTTGCAAAGATGTATAAATGCCATTATTTACTTGCTTTACAGAACTTTAAAAAAATTCAAATGGTTTAAGCATAGTAACTGAGTTATGCTGCTGTAGATTACTCTCTGCAAATTGGTAATTCTAAGAAAGGTTAATATTTCAGTACTGACCAGAAGAAATTAAAAATCCCTCTTTACTGTCTTGAAAATTTCAGCAGCAATGACTTGTTTCTGGAAGTAAGTATGTGGAAGCTGGATACACCTAATGCAGGATAGCATGGAGATTGCCCCTAAAAACGAGTACAAGTATAGGAATTTACATCTAGGGAATAACAAAGTATGCCACAACAGCATAAAAGGGGGTGATGCAATGAATGCAAAGTGTATGTTCAATATTGGATTTTTTTTCTTCAGGACTCTTAGCAACAAGGGTGAGTGGATGCCTAAGAATGACCAAAAACTCTGGCAGTGAAAGAGTTATTCCCCCAACACAGAGTATTTTAAATAAATCTTCACAAGCAGCCAATACTAGAAACAGGAACACGTATAGCTGCACTGACCTCCCCTACACCTCTTACTCCAGGCCACAGGTGAGGCAGAGCAGCTCCCTCTCCTACCAGTTCCCTCTGCCTTGCATAGGATGAGGTCAGGGCTGTTCTCACAGTTCTTGACTACGCCTCTGCATAACTGAATTTGAAAAGTTGAGTACTGAAAGAGCATGTTCTAAAACACTTGCTTATCCTGGCCTCATTGTGTTGATAATTTGAAGACATATTTAAACACAGGGATAGATAAATTACCACTTCGTTTAAGAAACAGAGATGTAACAAGATTCAAGAATTACCCTGTTCATTCCCACATGTAAAAGGCACTAAAATTTTCCAGACTATTTAAGAACGTTCTATTTTCTGAAAGTAATGAGGTGTTCAGGATATGCCTGAATGTCATTAAATATGACAAACATCGTTGGATTATTCACATTATCAACCACGCTGTCATACAGGTCAGTAGGATCTGCTGGGTTTTTTGGTGGTGGAGTGATTAGTCCTTTGCTCCCAGCACAGTACTGCCCAGTGAGGACCCGAGCCAAGTACATGTATTTTCTGCCATCCTGATCCAATACGGAATAAGTGTCCTGAGCAGAATAACGTGCATCAACAGCAAAGTAGGTTCCATTTCCAATGGCTGCAGCTGTTTGGAAAGACAACATTTTCAAAGACAGTCAGTGTTCTATTCGTGTTCTTTCTTACTCCCATAAGAATGTCTAAAGCTCATGTTTTGTTTTGTTTTGTTTTTTTTTCACTCTGCAGGAGTTGTAAATTTGGTTAAACAACAAATTCTAGTAATAATCCTTTTGATCAGAATTAGATACGAATCCGCTTAGATGTCAGGCAAATACCAACACCCAGGTTTTGAGTGCCCTTTGCTATGGGGAAAAGGGTTCCTCTCTTTGTTTAGCCTTGTGGTTTAGCCTGCAATCCATCAAATTGCAAATCTTCAGAGCCTTTTCAGCTCAGAATGACTGTATAGCTGTACTGTTTTCTAGTTACACTTCATAGCAAGCTAAAGGAATCACATTTCTTTGTCTGAGGCAGATTTCTTTTTTTCTGACATTGGTAGAAATTTGTTCAAGCCAGACAGGTCCTTCCTATCTGGCTGTTCGTATCTTTGGATATTTCTGCATGGCTGCCCAGCCTGACAGAAGGGAAGCGTGCCTTTCCTATCGTAAATCGTGGCCGAGATAGAGGTGGATGTCAATACTCACAGGCAGAGAGAGGACTTGGGGATCTAGAGCTCTTGCTTCCCAAGTCAATACCACCTCCTGGCACTACCGAAGAGCAGGAAAGTGAAACTGCATCTCCTCTGGTCATGTTTTAGAAAGAAACAGTGGCTCCCATTTCTGTCTGTGCACAGCCTGATATATTTTGTGCATGCTGGGCTTCATTTTCTCAAGAAAATATCAGCGTGAGTACCTCTAGAGGATCCAGACAGAGAAATGTCTGCTTTTGGATCCAACCACACTGAAGTGTCAACTAGATCTGAGTTCAGCTCTCCCAAGATGAAATCAGCCCTAGGCATGTACAGTTGTCTTAAGGAAGAACACATTAAGAACTAAAAGTAAGAACTTTTGATGTAAGGTTGCAGGACCTCTATGAGTGACTGGCACCTCAATTCAGCCCAAGTTCCGCTTCTTTGGATCCTGTCCTTCATCTTTGAATGCTACCAAATAATAACATGACTGTACTAGCAGACCTGGACAAAACAATCTTTGAACTAATGTAGAAACTCTTTCTATGAAATATTTAATAGTTGTCCCTAACAATTATTAAGGGGAAGAATTAACTCATGAATTTCAACAGATTTCATGTGCATAAAAATGGTAGGGGAGTGAGAACTTCTGATTGCTTGTGCTGTCCTTATCTTTGGAGGCAGCAGAAGTATCTGCACCTCTACTTTGCCACTTGCCTTTGTGTAGTAAGAGAGGAGACACCAGCAGCTAGCGGTTGGTATCTCAGCTGAGGATGTGGAACAGCAGCCCTTGCTCCTTTCTGTAGGCCGATCATACAAAACATTTCTCAAAAGCTGCCCAGGCTTGATTTCAGGGTGGGTGAGCTCTTTCTGATACCCTCTAGATGGTGGCATTCATCAGCAAGGGATTAACTGAACAGTCCAATTCCTCTGTCCATATAGATTATGCTCTGGAGCTGTTTATTATATTGACATTACCTACACCTCATACGTGTCTAGGAAATTAACTGCTTTAGATAATGACTCACCATTCTTTCCAGCAAACCCACGATTAAATCCATTGTAGTTGATTGTGCTCAATGAGGATGAAGCTGTCCCATGAAATAGCAACTTCTCATTATTTTGACTTCCATTCTTCGTACAGAGAGATTTTTTTTTAATTTGGTATTGCTGCCAGAGGAAGGGATTTTGTATTCTTTCAATCTGCAAAGTTGCAAAATAGAACTGTATTTATACTGGTAGGGACCAATATTTATCATGGCAAGAAAGCATTAAAACCAAACCAAACTGAAAGAATGATAGTGATTTTCGCTATGCCCTGTTAGTGTGTGGTTTGGGGAACGTAAGCCTCCTGAAAAATCAGAAACCAAAGTAGCTTATAAGAGGTTTTCAAGCTTGGTAACTTTTGGCATACTTTTGCCTTGCCTAGCGTACCAGGTACACAAGCAATCATGGCAGCTGTGTGTTGTCATTTTTAGAAACAGGCTGTTGTACCACTGCTAGAGGCAGTGATGTAAGATGCCTTCCGTACAGCCTAATCATCTTTACTGATGATTTTCCCACTACGAGGTAGACTGTACCAAAAGCATTATGTTGAATTCAAGTTTCTCCTCCAGATCTCAGCTTGGAAGTCAAAATTACTTCCTTTACTGTGTAGCTTAGCAACCCACGAGAAACTCCTATACAAAAATAAATTGGAGGATAGATGTTGCTGGCTCCCTGTGCCAACAAGGTGAATATAGCTCAGGGGGAAACAGTGTATCTGCGTCAAAGGCTAATCTTAAAGGCATTGCTCTAACAGCTTTCCATTTTCAATGGAAAAAGGCTTCATGTCATTACCTGTTTTTTTCCTACTATACACTAATATTTTGTTTTATTTGTTTCTTAGTGACCATGCTCTTTGAATCTCATGATAGAAGAACATTTTTCAAACACATATTCTCACTCTTACTTTCATTGTATTTTCTCCTATTTATCGCTCCTCCTGATTCTAAATAATCCCATCTTCTCCCTGGCAATTAAATCTCTGTGCACTGTGTGGCAGACTTTTCAATAAGCAGCATCAAATCTTGACACTTGGGTTAAAACCAATAGTCTCGCCTGAAAGGCTCTGGGACTGACAGGGAAGAAATAGTAAAATAGTAAAAAGCTTTATGGCCACTCTGCAAGGACTCTGTATTTTCCTCTGTGTTCTGAATGCGTTTGCTCGTGCTTCCATTTCAATACAGAATTATCACATTAACTAGCGAGTACCACATCAGTTGAATGCAGAGTCACCCTAAAGAGTGATGGTCACTGGTTTTGCATTATTAGAAGGCAGGAATGGCAGGGCCACTCTCAGGAAACTTGACTTGACTTATATCCACTCTGAACAGTGCTAGGGAGACTGACCTATGAGAGGTGTATAAGGTTGCAGACACCTTACAAACAAATATTTAGAAAGTATATTAATGTTTTCAGCCCAAGAATTCACTTCTTTTCCCCCCATAGGATTTCACCTTCTCTATGACAAAGCCGGGACAGGTTTTCTTAAATTTGGTCTCAACTTCCAGATATTCCTGATGTGATGGCTTGAGCTTTACCAGTTTGACCAGTTCCTTTCGCATGTCATCCCACTGCGCAGGTAACTCTATTAACTGCTTATCTGCAGAAGAGATTGTATTATTATCACAGATATTGAGCTCAGTTTTGCAGGCACATGTTACAAACCAACTGCATATAGAGGGCTGAGAGGACAGTACCTTACGCAATACTTTATTCCAAGAATACTCTCTCTTCAATACATCACTGGCTCTGTAATGTGCTGTTAAGACTTCACATTTTCTCTAGTCTAATTATCCCCTTACTGATATCTAATTAAAACAAGTTTGAAAACCACAGAAGAATTTCACACTTTCTTCACACACCGCTTCCTTTGTCAGATTTAAGCATGAAATCTATGCTCACTAGCCACATACATATGGATAATATTTGTATTTAAAATAGATGGTCTGCTTTCAGTCATACCTGCCAGTAATTACGAAACTAAAACTGCTGGCTATGGCATGCCCAGGGATTGAAGAAAAAAAAAAAAAAAGAGAATTTGCATTTATCAGAATTATCATTCAATAATCACTACTGAAGGATTTTTTAATTAACAAAGCTGTAATTTACCTTCATTCTTTGGCACACGTTGAACTTTTATAGTTCTTCCTTGGTCATCTATACCCTGTAGAGTATTCAGATCCACCTTGTAGTTCTTCTTGTTAATTTTGACAGTGAGATGTGGTTTTTTAGCTATTTTGGCATCCTCTAGCTGCATATTTGTCAGTTTGTCAAAAGCAACAAAGCTATCATTTCTTCCTAGATATCTCCATTCTACCAGGTTATAAACAAGTTCTGCCTTGGATTGTTCTTCTTCAATATCCTTCATATTTTTGATCATTTTTTGAACTTCCACAGAAACAAAACAGACGTCCCTGCTAATACCAGAAATTTTAATGTGAGGGGGGGAAAGTTTATTTTCAATCTGAATGGTAACATGCTTTCTTCTCTGGAGATCTGCCAAAGTGTTAATTTGACTCTCATCAAAGTTTTCAATTCGCTCATCTGAAATAATGTTTTCAAACTGTTCCTTTAAAATTAAATTCTTTATCCAGGACTCAGTTGCATCCACATTTTTTTGGCTTTCTCCACAAATTTGAAATGTGGCCAGATCAACTTTCTTCTCCAAAACCATGGGCTTTTTCTTCTCAGTGGGTTGGGTTTTGCCCCAAAAAAATGCTGTGAAGAAATACATGTTAATTATCAGTTTTAAATAAAAGACCTTTAGTTTTATGTGCCCATGCACACAGAAAACCCACCCACTTACATTTAAACCGAGACATCCATGAATCTGCTGTAGACGGATCTGAATCTTCTCTTTTCTTCATGCTTTCATAAAAGTCTCTGAGCATCTTTGTCTGGAAGATGACGATTTTAATTTTTTTCAAATGCTGTACTGATCTTTTGCTTGCAAATTCCACTATAGCATCCAACATGTCATCAGCTACCTTTGCTGGACTCTGTCCTGCTTGACCTAAACAAAAGGCACGTAATCAGTGAACAGTACTTAATTCAAGGCAGCATCCAGAAAAGAGAGACCACATCCCCAGCTCATACAGACTGCTGCCCCTCTCTCCTCCCCCATTACGCTTTCTGGCCAAAGCCCCAGGCTTAACCTCAGCTTTACACCTAAGCCTGTGAGCTCCAGGACCTGACACCCTACACAGACCCAAGAAGCCCTTCTGGGATTAGCCCCCCATTCACTTTGAGGCTCCAACGAGCACTTCAGCCTTAGCATCCCCCTGAAAATTTTAAACCCACTCATCACGAACTCTCATACCCAGTTTAAAGATGGGGATAGAGTAAAACCAAATCAAAATCAGCAGAGGATTTTGGCACAAGCCTGCAGTGTATTTAACGTACAAACACCAACACCAAGCTCAAAACAACTGCTCTCATTCCCCTACAAGCCTGAAGTGCAACATAAAGCTTGTCCTGACATGTTGGTGGTATCCCTGACAATTTCAGCCATGGCATCCCTCGGACAGCCATCATGACACCAGCACGCAGATGATGTTGAGAGTCCAGGGGACCTGCCATGACCATCACTGTGGAGTACAAACACTGACCCACGCACCAGCTCCTACCCTAACCTGGCACGCTGGGCAAGGACTAGCTCACAATTTCTTTTTCCAGTCAAGGGGAGCCTTGGTCTGAGAAAGATACCCTGATTTCTTCAAGCCCCACTCCCCAAGCTAACCAGAAGCTTAAGCCAAACAAGCTAGCCTGCCTCTAGCCCTCCTCCAGAGCAGGTGGCTGAAACGAGACTTATAAAAGGTGTAAACTGCAGGTATTCTGTGCCCAGCCCGCAATTTCCGTAGTCATCCAGGCAAGGTTTTGTTCTCAGGACAACTCCAGCTTTCTTCGCCTACAAACCCCAACCCCAGCCCTTCCATGTGGCTGAAATCCCAAAGCAAGGTGAATGGGACGTGTGAAGAAAGGTGCAGGGTGGCCAGCTGCGATACACAGTCTGTGTTGGGGCAGAATGTCTTTTATGGAGCAATACCTTTTCTTTAGGTGTCCTTTCTCAACCAATATTGACTGTAATATTTGTACTTTTAAGAAAAGCAGCACTTTGGAAGTGTGCAGGTGGTGTCTGTCCTGACTAAAATGACCTTTCACAAATCACAGTTTACAGAGTTTCTTGCACAAGTCTACTGTTATCCATATCAGAGGGATTAACTTTGTCCCCATCACAGCCCTCATCACTTTCTCAGAAAAAGCAAACCTGTTCCAATTGCTGGGAAAGCAACTGATGTGTACATCCGTAGCTCACACGTGTTAAGCACTTTGGAGACCTGACTCTTGATGTCGTTATCGTGAATCAAGTGGATGATTTTACTGCACAACAGTTTCCCGCCTTGTGTAATAATAAAGCCACTTTGAGACTGCCCAGCTAGAAGAGAGAAGATAAAAAAGGAGACATAACATTTTCAAAGCGGCTATCTCTTCCAATAAGACAGCTGGTTATACTGATGCTAGAAGAGAAGTGCAAAAAGTGGAAAGAAATCCACTGTGAGCTAAATTATCCTGGTTTCAGTTGATTCTGGTCTTCTCTGTAAATACTCTCATTGCAGAATTTCTGTGAGAAAGTAATTCAAGTAATTGTGTGTCTTCTAATTTCACAAGATCTCTGCTACAAAGCAGTTTCCTATTAAGTACAACTTAAGAATTTATGTTGAATTTAAATGCAGCTCACTTTTTACTTAAAAGCGTGCCAATAGCATGGGCACAATTCATTTATGTAAGAATTCCTTTCTTATGCAAATTATTCCTTGAAAGGAATCTTATTCTGCAGAAGGGCTCAATGTTAAAATAATATCATTAAGATAATGACCAACTGAGCTAAGAACTGTGGTATGGAATCTTTAAAAAGACGTTCATGTTTTTTCAGAGCACTCATGTTTGATTACAAACGCCTCAAAATGGAGTCATATTGTGAGGACGAATGGACTGTTGAACGCAGTCACATACCCCTTCACTGATTGCAGCTCTGCATGCACTGAGATCAGGCTGATAAACAGGGAGAGCCTGCAGAGCCAAAGGCTGGAAAAAGTATCCAGAAAACTCCACCTTCAGAGCAGCAACATTTTGTTTATGCAACCAGAACATGTTCCTTTCTGTGCTCACAGAGGCCAAGCACAGTCAGTTGGGATTTTACTGGTTTACTGGTCTGGCAGAATGCAGACTACAGAAGAACTCACAATCAGGGTGATAAGCAGAGTTATATTACTTCAATAAAAAAATAATTATGTATTTGTAAATAGAAGCCCAGATTTGCTGTTAGCTTCTAAAAGCCGGTCCTGCACATGCTAAGTCTTTCACCACTTTGTTCAGCTCTCCTGTAGCTGACAGTAGATGAGCTTAAAAATTATGTTCAAGTCAGTGGGACTGTTTCTGTTCTTAAGTCAGGAACATGCTTATGTAATTTCAGGGGTAAAAAACTTAAATTACATTAATTTCCCAGCATTTATTAGCATCAGAAAACTATCCATCTTCTGTTCAGCTGTGAAAAGAAAAATTCTCAAAGCAGGTGTCAAAACAGGACTTTTCAAAATTCCCAAAAGTGAAAGCTATTTTTTTCAGATAAAATAATTATACCATCAGAGTAGAGAATTATAAAACAACTTTGAGTTTTCAGAGGAAACAAACAAAATTAATCAAACAAAACTGTATGCTTTAACATACCATACTGAGCACATTCTTCTTCTACCTGGGAACCAGCAGCATCCATAATTGCTTTGAAGACTCCTTAAATTACACAAGAAAAGCATACACATTCATTAAGTCAACTTAGCTATTTCTACTCAAAACTTACCCAACTTCTGTACTCTACAAATACCCCAAATTCTCATAGGGCAAGATCCCACAAAGAGCAAAACCTTGCCAGTTCCCCTAAGTACTCTCCGTGACACACTGCACTGCCTGCAAAGGGAACGCTGCCTTCATTATTGACTAGAAATCGTTAAGAATAACTCCTGTTTCATCATTTCACCAGCCAGTAGAAAGCCCCTCACCAAACTCTCCTATTGCTTTGAATTAGATCATTCGATGTTTTTCATGCTTGCAATTCACAATGTCACCAAAGAATCCTCTGCTGCTTACAGTGAAATGTATTAGGATAAGCGGAGTTTTTCAGAATTACATTTGATCTAAAAATTCCCTTTTATTTAAGCATTTTTGTTTAGGTCAGATGTCTTCTGTCTGAGTAGTGTGGAAACTAAATGGAATATTCAGGACCTGTTTAAGATCTGTTTCCTGACTAATCACAACTCCCCCTCATCTGAAAACTACCTCGTACAAATTTCACATATGGACAATTCTTTCCCCTACTCCCTTCTAAAAACTAGCTCAAATTTATCACTAAAGAACTACATATTCAATACAATACCTGATGTGGCATTGAATGTTGGATTTGATATGTTTACAATAACCTCAGTATCTTCCTTGGTAATATCTCCACTAATTACTTGCAGTGTAATGGAACCAATCTGCATTTCATGAACTCCCAATACTTCAGTTGAAACATGCCTAATGAAACCTGCAAGGGAAAGAAAAATACCTTAAAACACTTCTCTAGTTTGGGATATTATTCTCTTCCACTGATGGAAACGTCAACTCATCCTTTTAAGTAATATGCTCTAGATCAGTTTGTTGGACCTAGAGAGTCCCTGCCTTTCTCTTTACTCCATTTCTGAAAGCAAGAAGGTGCAGCATTCTTCCCATTTCAATACTGTGAAAGTGAAAACATTTCTATTCGTGTAAATTCACGCAATATAAATTTAGAAAGGACTCTTGGGGGTTATCTGATCTGACTAGCTCTGTGAAAGTTTCCTGAATTCTCTTACAAGAAATGGAGTATCCAGCTTAAGCATTGCCAGTAATGGAGAACCCATCACACCGCTTCTGTAAATTATTTCATCTTTACCCTCACAGATACAAAAGTGTTCCTTACTTCTAGTCTCAACTCACCTAATTCATATTTTATCTGCACCACACTCCTAACTTCATCTCACTGATACTCACAGCAACTAAAAAGAAAGAGCTATATATTCTTATGACTAAGCCTCTGCCGTTGATGCAGTTCACTCATACCTTTTTGCTATTCTGTCACACTACTGTCAATTAATAAGTGGAAAGTACGTTATCCTTTCTGTATATCTCTAAATAGGACATTAAAGGTACAGAAATACATGTTATTTATGGCTTATTTGGCAAAGCAATACCAAGTTCTCATACCCTTTGAGCAGAACAAACTAACGGTTCTCCTAGCAGGATATCCTCTTCCATGTGATAAGACTGGCCTCACTAAGAGATGAGCACGCCCTCAACAAAAGAAATTCCTCTTTAAGATTTTTACAAATGGAGTTTAAGAATGCCAGTCCATTAGGAAGAACAAAAAATGCCGTCTCGATGACATTTCATTTGTTTCCCCATATATATAAAACCACTTTACACTTGTCCCTGTCTCCCACCACCAGCCCCTACACAACTTACCTGATCGTGGTGCTGCAGCATTGCACCTTCCAGCTACCCTACGTTCTAGTTCACTGGTAAATGTCTAAGAAGAGAAAAAAGGTACCAAAGACAGCATTTCAGAGTTTATACACTGAATATTTCTATAATTAACATTATTAGTCGCGTAGATCTTGCTGAGCCATCTGATGTATTTTACAGCCATGTTTACGTATCATTAATAATAGTGGAAGACTCGGTGTGGACAGTGGGATAATAGTTACTGTCTTTATGTTGCCAGAACTCCTCTGTCAAAAGATGAGTGATCATCTACAGGTGTTTACAGTGCCAGCAGCAAGGCCAATTTTGTCCACAGCTTGTGCTTGCTGAGAATTCGTATTTCAGACACTGGAGGGACATTCCACTGTCACCAGTCCGTAGCAGTAAGAAAGTGCTAAATTATTCCCTTAAGAAAGCAATATAATTAAAATATATTGTTAAGGTTTAACTAGAACAGTATGCAACATAGATGGCTTTGTCCTGAGAACTACCTGAACGTTATCCACATCTTTTGGATTCAAGACAAAATGAACTTCCTTGAGAGTCTTCCGAGTGTGACTGCTACTGAACTTGAATGCCACATCAAACATTAACTTAGAAACAACGACTTTAGGAAATCCAAATCCTCCAGTTCCAATAGCTGGGAAAGTGATCGATTTCAGTCCAAGTTCTTCAGTTTTCTTCAAGCAGGAATTGATTATATCTTCTAGGATCTGTAAAACACAGTGAAGATTGTTCTTTTATTATTTTTTTTTTTTAAAGGCATCATTTATCATTAGTTCCATAGAAACTACACTGGTATGAGAAAAAGCTCTCAGTGCATCAAGGCATCTTTAAGGTCATTCCAACAGAAGGAAATGGAGTCGAGTCATCTAACTATTTTAAATCCTGAAACTTCAGGACAGGATACCAAATAAATCTGGTTTCAATTTTTTTTTTTTTAATAATTAAAATGTACCTTCAGGGTCTGTCCTTTTCCTCCATCCCATGTGGGAAGTATGGCATGAAGCACGGACTTGCAGGGCAGACCATATCCACTGGTGCAGAGCACACTCCCTTGAGCAGCAATCTGGCTTTGTTCTTCTTTGTCAAACTCCACTTGGAGCGCTGGTCCAGCCTTTTCCAGCAAGGCTTTGCAAAGAGGCCCCACGCCAAACTTCAGATCTGTGCCAACACTGTTGACAATAACATCCGTCTGCAACAAAATTACAACAAAAACACCTATAGCCAGACTTCAAGTAAAAATATGCACCAAGACCAATAGCACTACCAAAGCAACAGGCCACATGAAAAACAAGATGCCATGGAGAAATAACCTGGTTTCCAGCACAGCTTCTGGATACTGAGTATTCCTGGACTTGTAGGAAACCTAAGGCAGGCAGCATCAAACCCACTGTGAGTATCAACACCACAGGTGATGTGAGCAGGTCATCCATCCCTCCCTCCCTCCCTCCATCCCTCCCTCCCTCCATCCAGGCAGAGCTGGCAAGCCCTCCGTGGAGGTAAGGCTGTGAATCGCCTGCTCCTGAGCAGACACCAGTGTCTGGGCAGGTGAAATAAACCCAACCTCTGCAGTCTGCCTCATCCCCTCTCCCCAGACCCAGCCTTTCCTGCATTTCCTTGTGAAGAACTGCTGCACTATCGCTCCTTCTTCTCTAGCATCATCACAGGATGCAACATATATGTATTGTGTAAGGGACACATAATGTAGCAAGTTTAATGTCCCTTCCCTCCTTTTCACTGAGGTGGGACTGCCTACATCTTCTCAGCACCTCATGCACCAAAATGAGGTGAACGGAGGTTGTGCTCTCATGAAGAAAACAGACAAAGCCCTGAAGTCTGGTTTTTACTTTGTTTTTTTCCCCACTGGAGACATTTTAATTACAAACCATTTTAAATATGTGTCATATTGAGGATTTTTTTTTACATCTAGTATTGCTCTTTTATTGGAATAGGCTTTTACAGGCACCAAAATGACAAGTGAAGTAACTAATATTGAAACAACAGGACAATAATAATAATTTAGGGAGGTTTTAAACTCCGAAGGTATAAAAATCAGGGGCTGTTGAAAAAGAGAGATTTTATCAAGATGCACTTTGCATCACTGAAAAAAAAAATAAGGGAAAGGAACTATGTCAGAGGTGTAAAGTGAGGCTTGATGGTATAGATGAGTAGTAGTTTTAACTCTTTGTTAGCAAAAAAAATGAAAAAAGAAAATGGGGGTAAAAAATAAGTAGAATCAGGTCTAGACTTTGGCAAAACAATCTAAGCATGCACTCTTCTATAGGGTCACTTTTCTATAGCCCAGTAACTTCTTCATAGACTGTGTCTTTACCCCGCTCAAAGAGAAGGGAACAAAAAAAAAAAAAACAACAAAGCTACATCCTCCCCGTTAGCATGACTCACAAAAGCAGCCCAGACATGCGCTGATTTCCTGTAATATCCAACTTAGATAGCTACAGATCATATAAATACTTTTAGAAAGTATTTTAATATTTCCCTTTTAGAAAAAAAGCAAAATCTTTTACATGTTGACCTGAGATCTGGACAACAAATAAAACCTAGCTGGGAATGAAACATCCTGAAATTCACAGCTGCCCACTAGAAATGGCTGCAGAGTGGCAGATCCCAACATGAAATCCATCAGTTTTGCAAGCTTGCATCCTTGTTTAGCTAGCACATGGCTGTAGTTTCCCTAAGTAGCAACTGCCTTGTAAACCAATATAACCTACTGTCCTTCCTTTTCTATTTAAATTTAAAGATCTTCACATCAAGCTAGAGTGGAAGCAGAAAATTAAAGACCTACCGTGGCTTCCTGAACGTTTTTCTCCTCTACTCGGATGCGAAGTCCTTCGTTTGTTGTAATCATCCGCGGATCATCTCTAGCCATCTGCAGATCCTCTTTTCTCTTCTCCTTCTGGCTTTCTCTCAGCTTATGTTTTTCTGAGCGTGGCATCTGCAGTATTGGGATGGGTGATTTAGCTGTAAAGACTTTATTTACTGCCTCACTCAGAACCTGGACTCTTTCTTCCACATCATCCACAAGATGAATCTCCTTCAAGCTGCTGTCCCCCATGGATTCTTCCAAGGTCTCTTTGATGGAGGATACAATCGAATATGTACACAGTTCCAGGGGGAAGCCAAAAATCCCTCCGCTTATGGCAGGCAGAGCTATGGAATGATGATTGTATGTTTCGGCTAGCTGTAGACTTTTCTTCACTGTTTTTTTTAACAAGCACACGCATTCTTCTTCTCCATCATTCCTCCACCTCGGCCCAACAGCATGAACGATGTTCTTGCAGGGGAGTTTCCCAGCGCCAGTGATAACTGCGCACCCAGGCTGCAAACTCCCGTTCCTCCTCACCAGCTTGTCACACTCCTGTTGCAGCTCTGGACCAGCTGCTTTTAACAGTGCCTCAGCAAGGCCACCGATGTGTTTCAAGTCTTCATTAGATGCATTTACCACAATGTCAACAGGATAATCACACAAGTTACCTTTATACACTGCTACTACAACTCCACCTGGCAGCTTTTTCTTGCAGTAGAGCTTTCTTTTCTCTTTATCACCAACTTTTTCACCCTTCTGTTGTTGTTGTTGCTCTTCTTCTTCCAGCCTAATCAAACAGCTAAATTTCTGCTTTGCCTCAAGAACACATGAATCTTTCCTCTCAGTGAAGAACTCTTTGGCTCCTGGTTTATCAATTGGCACATTTTTTGAGTAAAGGGATGAGAGAATTTTTTCAAACATGGTGACTGCTTTTGGCACTTCTGCCCTTGGTCCGCTCAGGGAAATACACAGTGCCTTGGTGTCAAAATGCACTGTCACACCTTTCTTCCTCAATTCAAGATAAACACCAGATTTTTCCTTCTCTACAAACTGCACTACCACCACCGACTTAGCCGGGATTACTTTTTCCACGTGTGTATTTCTATCTATAAAATCATTAAGTTTTTCAGAAACTTCTGTAACAGCCTTAGAAAAGCCAGAAATAATCACTTTATTTTCTTTTCCAGCAAGTTCATCAATGACTACAGTTTCCTGGGAAGAATTGTACTTCTTACACAAGGAGGCAAGAAGACTCCTCCACTGCTCCTTTTTAATGGCCTCACTGTCCTCCACATGGATACACTCATAGTCTAACTCTGCCTTTATTTGCTCTTCTGCTTCTAAAAGATCCTTGGGAGCATCTCCAAATAGTAACATAGTATCATCCCCAAGCTCATAAAAAGTATTAATTTTTTTGCTAGTGAATAATGTCTCTGACATTGTTTTATTATCTACATGCTGTAGATAGCAGAAAATATGGGGATCAATGGTAACTGATGCACATGGCATATTCAATACCTTTTCCAGTAAGTCAGCTTTGACTTTATATACTTCTGCAGGTAATCCACACAACTGAACAGTTTTTTTTATGTCATCATAAAAGATCTTTAAGCATGGATATTCTTTGTGAATATTCTCTTCTAGCCCAGCATTGTGCAGAACAGCATACTTCCCTTGGGTCACTGACACAGAAATTTCTATGCTTTGTTTTTCCCTTTCACTTTGCTTCATAGCTTTTTCCATGCATTCCCTCACTTCTTTCTCTGCACTGTCCACTGCTGCTCTGTTACCTGCAATCACCACCATCTCCTCAGAAATATCAGTTATGATCAAAGCAACATCTTTCACCAATCTGCTTTTCACGTCTCCCCAATCCACTGAATTTACTTTACATTTTATAGCTATGTAACGTGCCATGATACATGAGAACTCAGCAGAAGCATCTTGCTTCCATGTCTTGATCAACTTCATCATTGGCTTTTTCTGCTCAGAGAGAGATGACGATGGGCACAACATAATTTCTGGGTGTGCACAGTCTGTCTGGGGCCATTTTAGCTCACAATGGCAAATTGACATTTCCTGGTTTATGTCTTGGATCAGTTTAGCCTCCCTTTGTAAAAACTGCCAGACATATGGATCTAGTGGCACCGCAATGGGGTCTGGCATCTTGGTAGTTGGTCTTTCTTCTCCATACAGAGCTGTTCCCAGGGAGTGGTAATATGGATGCACAGAAATCTGTGTCTGTTCCAGTAAATGTTGCTTTTCCAAGACAGCGTTTAGATCTAAAAGACAGCACACACAAACACGCATATATCATTATCTTCAAATCAAGCAAATTACTCTGTTCTTAGAACTGTTACATTAATAAAATAACGTTGGGTTTTTTTTTCATTTGAAAGAGCAATTTTTATGTCTTTCTGATTTCCAAACCACCCTTAGGGGACAAGATAAAAGGCTTGGCTCCAACTAGTTTGATAAATATGCTTATGCCTGTATTTATCTATACAGCTACACCTTGCTCTCATTTCCTAAGGAAACTCCACCACAGAGCAGGGCTGTATCAAGTTACTACTATGAAATGCTCCTTACTCTCAACTTAAAATAAAACCCTATGTGCTAGTACATTTTTACTTTTTTTTTTTTTGCCATTTCAGTTGGAACAGACAAAGGAAAGGAATTACAATGTTGGTAGGGACTTAAAACCACATTACAATGGTCCAAATTATTTTGTACATTAAGTTAATATGTATTCTTAAGGAAATTCTGACAGTCAGAAGAAAAACCATCACCTGGCAGATATCTTTAATTAAAAGTAAAGGAATTTACTAAGCCAGGAGTCTCCTAACACAGAAACATTTACCAGAGGTTGTGCTGGCACAAAAATGGGACAGTGATTCAACACAAGGAAGAGTAACAAAATTGTTCTTCAGCTCTACTTTTGCCTGATAATGAACATGTTTGACCTTAATTAGTTTCTGAAAGCTAACTGTGAAAGCTGAAGTCATTAACAAATCCTGATTCCTCTTTGTTGTGGTTTAACCCCAGCCAGCAACTAAGCACCATGCAGCTGCTTGCTCACTCCTCCCCGCTCCCAGTGGGATGGGGAGAATCAGGAAAAAAAAAAAAAAAAAAAAAAGTAAAACTTGTGGGTCAAGATAAGAATACTTTAATAACTAAACTAGAATATAATAACAATAATAATAAAATATGAAAATAATAATAATAATTATTATGAAAATTAATATAACAAAAAGAGAGAGAAATAAAACCCAAGAAAAGACAAGTGATGCACAATACAGTTGCTCACCACTCACTGACTGATGCCTGAGCAGTGACCTGCCCCCTGGCCAACTCGCCCCAGTGTATATACTGAGCATGATGTCCTATGGCATGGAATAGCCTTTGGCTAGTTCGGGTCAGCTGTTCTGGCCGTGCTCCCTCCCAGCTTCTTGTGCACCTGCTCACTGGCAGAGCATGGGAAGTTGAAAAGTCCTTGATTTCTTAGCAACAACTAAAAAGATCAGTGTATTATCAGCATTCTTCTCATACCAACTCCCATATTGAATCCAAACCATGGCACTATTCTAACTAGTAAGAAGGAAAATTAGCTCTGTCCCAGCCGAAACAGGACACTCTCCCTGCAGGTACAATTCATGTTGTATTGCAGATAAACACCTCTGTGAACGGGGAAAAAGATTAGTGGGAACAATCCATGCACAAAGCAGGTACTAAATGAACCTTTGGTAATATCAAAAACCAGAGAGATTCTGAAACCTGGAGCAGTATTTCTAAATCCAGAGCACCTCCCAGGAACAGGACAGTGTACACCAGCTTTAGTGACAGCAAGCCAGGCCTCTCCTAATGCCCAAATTTGTGGCAATTTTCTTTCAGGCCCTCTGCCTGGGAGCACTTTGGTCAGGTGAGACAGCGTTACCTTTGTCATTACAGAAAGTAACGATGGCTGAGTTCTCCTCAGGGAAGAGCTGGACATCTGACACGGGCCCCCCTCCATTCCGCGCGCTCTCAAAGTAAACTGTGAGGTAGTCTGCGGAAATGCTGGCTGGTAGGTTTTCAGCCTTGATGCTCCGGGTCAATTCAAGAAGCCTGGCAGTCATTTTGAATTCTTTAACTCTCTTGTTTTGTGAGCATTTTTTGACAAATTCTTCAGTATCTGTAACGGAAGAACAGTATGAAAGGACTGTGTTTTCCTGGGTCATTATCAGCCCTGGCTATCACTTCTGGCAGAGAAATGAGCTGAGTCTATTTCTCCCTGTACTTGGAGCAAAACTGGTTTTGGTGCCAAGTAACTTGCTGGTGTAATAAAAAAAAAAGGGAAATGCACACAGCTGTGTAACTGCTATTCACTACCTCTGTGTCTCTCCCCTCCTATCTCTCACATAAACTAAATACTTCTTACTGTTTCACTGTCTTCTCAAACTGAGACTTCGTGTATTTCAATAACTTGCAGAACTCATCTCCACACTCAGTCCGCTCCTAATTCCCCTCCATCTAACCCAAAATAAAATAGAGACAATGAAACTTTCTTATCCAATCTCAATTAACGAAGATGCCACAATTTTCTTTTTTCACTGTAACATTTGGAGCTGTATATATCTTTCCTGAGAGACTACTGTCCAGGTACTTTTTAAAAACTGTCTGAATCTCTAACAGGAGAGCAATCAAGCTCTGAAAGCTATTATCATACATACACATAGAAATGAATGGCAGTGTTCATCCTGTCTTACCAATACTTTTTATAAAGGTAGCTACAGCAGCATTTATTTCAGGTATCACTTCCACAGTGAAGTCCTCATCTACTGCCAGGCTGCTGATGTTCTCCAACAGCATACGTAAGCACTGCAGACTGCAATCTTGTGTATTTTCCAACACCACTGAAGGTGAGGTTTCTGCAGACTTTCCTGTGTTGTTCCCCACAGAGCCAGCTTCCTCCTGGAGTACGCTGCTCGGAACAAAATTCTCCGTTTTCTGCAAGGCTTCTGCATCACCTTCAACAAAAAGAGAAACAAGCCACATGACATTGGTACACATTTCTTGGATTTTGCCTACCCTTTTTCTCCTTTCCTTTCCCAAGCAACAAGATCATCTAACCAATCAAATACTGCAGGGTACCCCAGGACACTCTGGGATCCAAAACAGCCCAGATGCAATATTCTGCAGGGCTGCAGGCAGCTTCTTTGGTGGCACAAAAACAGCCACGAGTAAACAAGTCCAAGGTCACTGGTATGTCTCTGGGCCACAGACATAAATAAAACAAAATGAAATCTATTGAGACAATTGGCTATGGCTGCTCAGGCATTGCTAAGGGTTGTGAGAGGCCCTGCAGCCTCTGCATCGGTTTCTTGGCCCAGGCATAAAAAGCCTGAACATAGCTCATGATATCCACAGGCACCAGAGGCCACCAGTAGCTCTGCAGGACTCGATGCAAAGCCTCCTGATGACCACCGTGCCCTGCCATCAGTGCAGCATGACAGCGCCGAAGGGCCCATGTGCACAGAAAGCTGGCAGGGATGCAACAAAATTTTGTGGATAGAAAATATATCAGGGATGCCCACTGAGTACCCCAGAAGTCCAGCGGCTGACAGAGGAAGGCACATCTCCAGCTTTGCAGACAGATGAGGGTGGAGGCAGGTGACAACCTCCCAAACGTGAACAATGTGCTCCTGCATGTGCCTGAGTGAACTAAAAGTGTCACCCAAGCATGCAGCTGACACAACTGTGCAACAAGTCACAGAAGACAGCAGTCGCAGAGTGCTGCAGGGTGGCAGGGGACTGGCACAGGCCAAAGGGCACCCTAGGGTGCTCAAGATGGCCATACTTCAAGAAGTACCCCAGGGTGCTCAAGATGGCCCCTCTCAGTTTGATAAACCAGCTCACCCTTGCACCATGGCAGGGAGACAAGCATCAAACGAAACCCTGGTGCTCACCACCCTCAGTGTAAACCTCCAGGGCCACCATCTCTGGCTGTGGCAGAGGACACGTATGACTGAGGGGAGAGGAGCTCAGTGGAGCAATTGTACACCTGACCAGGGATGGGGTGTGTGTGTGTGTGTGTAAGGTCTCTGCTTGCTTTTACTCAAAAACACCCCAAAATCCCTAAATCCTGGCATAGTGCCCAACAGGCCAGCCACGGGGGGCAGCCCAAGGAGAGAGACAGATGCAGGGCAGGAAGGCTCGAGCAGGCAGCAGCCCAAACAGGGTGGTTCTGGGTGCTCGCTGGGTTTGCAGGCTCGCCCAAGGTACAATAACAACTGATACCAAACCCGTAACATTTACAGAAGACAATTGCCTTTGAAGGCCTGCTAGCGTAAGCCCAAGAAGAGGAAAACAAAACAAATAACTGCAGAAGCAATAGCTCTATAGATGCTAGTTATTAATTCATCGATCGCTCACAGGAATCATCTGCTCTACTGTGTCCAATGAAGAAAGCACAAAAAACCAAAACCGAAAGCTAGGCTGAATCAAGGAAGTGACTAAGAGCAGCATCTGGAGATTTTCAGGTTCCTCTCTAGTATAACTAAAAAATAGTAGATGACAACTTTGAGTACCTGATTTTGAAAGGAGAAAAATCACTCAAAATGGCATGGAACAAGACTTCACACAGAAAGGAAAGGATAGGGATGTAATTACTAAAGAACTTCCTGATTAACTGGTCTGTCTTGGGGCTGAGTCTTTACTCTTCATGGGTGCAGGTATATTTGGGTGTGCAGTACTGTTTTCTAGATCACTTTCTGAATCATAAAGCTTAGCAGAATATTGCTAAAAGAGGACCTAACCAAAGTCACTGAGGTACTGGGGAGATGCACCACTTGACTTTACAGACTCTTCTAACTCTAAGGAGCACAGATATGCCAGCCCTGGACTTAAGACCTTCAGTCTGGGTGTTTTTATGCAGATCTTACCTTACAACAATTATGCAGGATAAGGGAACTAAATCCCTCTCTGGAGATGCTCCTCTGATTAAAAAGGCTATTTTAGAAGCTAAAACCAGGCACATTGTCTAAGTCTGGCAAGGTGAACCCCATCTCTGGTGATCAAGTCTAAGCATCTGGACAGACATCTTTCCCCCAGTCAGGCTGCCCAACCTAGAAACTTTCAGCACAACTCCACACAGAACTGGAGCTGTGTATGGAGAAAAGCACCAACCTTCTCATTTTATGAAGAATCAGAACACAAGAGCGATGGATAACATTTTACCTTTTGTTTGAAGGTTGCCCATGGTGTCCAGTGCCTAAAAAAAAATAATGAAAAAAAAAGGCAAGCAAAATATCAGTGACTGATTTGACACTCTCACCACTATTTCAAAGCTCTGGTTAGGGTTACAATTTTTCTTCACCTTTGTGGGAACTAATTTTTCTTCCAATGCCTCCTCTTCAGCAGCTAGTGCTGTTTCAGGCTCTGTGACAACCAACTTCAGTTCTCCTTTTTCTCCCAAATACAGCTTATGAGACTGTCTCTCAAGAACTCGTTGCTTCACTAAATAAATCAAAAAACCCCAGTAATAATCTGAATAGAAATACAACTTTAAATTGCATAGCACTTTCCCACCATCACATTAAGAGCATGTACTGTCCCACAAAATGAAAGGGCTTTAAACTCACAACGCTAACACAGCACACACAAGGCTTTCCTCCTGAAAACAAACGGAAAAACAGCATAGGACATGATTTCTGCAAAAAACCACCAGAGATGCAAAGCCACCACACGCTTCCTGACCGATGTCCAGTGGGCAGCCCCGTGCTGGGGCTGCGGCACAAGGGTCCCAGTACCGGCCTCGCGCCTCGCACACCCTCTTCCACCCAGTGTCAAAATGGCTTGGGGCTGTATGTCCTGAACTTACCATCTGGACCAGTCAGCAACTGGAAAGCATGATGAAGCAGAAAGAGAAGGAAAGTATATATGTATGTGTTTATGCACATACACGCACATGCATGTATGCATATACTTTTAACACAACTGCAGCTAAATGCTTTCCATCTTGCTGCAAGTTTGTACAAATACATGCATATTATGTCATATTTTTAACGTATATTTGTAACTACACTATATTAAGCCCTACTAACATAAACTTTGTTATTCCAAGTGCAGTCTAGTGAATACTACTGTGCATCAAAATTAATATATATGTGTATATGCCTGGTAGGATGTACTTATTAACTTACAGCCTAGTCACTCAAAACGCAATCTAGAGGCTAGTACTAAGCACCAAATTTAAGCATATATATAAGCAAATACCTATTATATATTATAATAGCTATTATATTACACATTATGGAATGCATATGACACTGTATGCTATAGACGTGTCTATCACATACTAGACCGTGCCTATGACCTCATACGCAATAATTAAGTCAATATACGTATTTTACCTTGCAGAAAGGCTCACTCTACAGGGACACACTAACCCGCTTTCCCCCCGCTCCGCCCGGGGCAGGCGGGCAGCCCTCGGCCCCGGCAGCCCCCGGCAGCCCCCGCCGGGCCCCCGCACTCCCCCGCCCCCGCCCCAGCCGCTCACCCTCGGGGCGGGCGAAGCAGACGAGGAGGTGCCCGGTGCCGGTACCGGCCCGCAGCTCGCACTCGCCGCCGCCCGAGCGCTTCTGGCTCTGGAAGTAGCAGAGCAGCTTCTTCTTGAGGGCGGGAGGCGGCTCGGCGGCGCCCCAGTCGCCGCGCACCAGCAGCGGGAAGGCGCCCGGCCGCTGCCCCGCCATGGCCGCCAGCTCCTTCCGCGCTGCCTTTCGCTTTCGTTTCCCGGTGCGGGGCGCGGCGGGGCGGTCCGCAGCCGTTCTCGGCAGGCAGCGGCAGCCGGCGGGGCCCGGACCGCCGCGGAGGAGGGCGCTGCGCCGGGGCGGGGCCCGCGCCGCCTCGTCCCTTCCGCTGTCGTCTGTCGCGACACAGCCGCCTCAGGCGGCCGGCTCCTCGGATCCGCCGGCCACACCTTCACACCCGCGCCCTTACGCGCCAGAATTCCCCAGCACCCGCAGCTGCCTCAGGCGCTCCCCTCACGTTATAAACCGGCCTCCCCCTCCCCGTGCTGGGAGCTGGAAGCCCACCACGCCGCCGGAGAACCAAGGTCCCCTGGTACTTTTCGGCCTCCCGCCCTCGCCCTTCGATGACAACAAACCCGTTCGGAGAAGCAGCGTCCTTCCCTCAGTGCCTGCGCAGGGCCCAGTGCCAGAGGTCCCTGCTCCGTGCCCCAGGCCCCTGTATGGCCAGCACTGTTGAAAACACACCACGGCCTTCTCCAGAGCTTCTTGTGGTGCTGGAGAAGCTGAGAACAGACGCACTACCGGCTCCCGGAGAGAAAGTTCAGGCTGGCACAAGTGACCCATCAGCTGCAGGGAAGCACCCCCAGCCACAGCTCTCGCTTCTGTCACATTGATGAACCAGTGACCACAGGTATTTGTTACAAGGATTGATTAAGTTTATTCATTTATAAAAGCCAAACTTAAAAGACTTTTGGCCCCCACGCCCCTATCTTGAGTTCAAGCAGAGTCAGCATTTTTCAGCAGTTAGAAAAGAGACATAATCGAAAACAATAAAGCCCAAAGCCAGTGGTTCCAGCACTGTTGCAGAGGGAGCAGCGGGGTGGGGCGTGAATGGCTCTGCTAAGACACTTGCAGGTTCACATGATTCCACACCACCTTCCCTAGAAAACGTGTCCCTCAGCACTGTTTACGCTGCAACAATTACTGCTTACATGGACACACCAACCCACGGTAAAACTTTGAAGTAACAGCAAGAAGTGCAAGATTTTCTCTTAATCATCCAACGAAAAAAGAAGCCAAATCTGATACATTTAGAGGAGCCGAAAGGTTTTAGAATTTGGAGCTGCTGCATCAGACTGATTTTTCACTGGAAGAGCTCAGGATATCTAAGGCTGGGAGAGGCATTTTTTTTATTATTATTCTATGAATATGCTACAAAGAAGATGATGGTGCTTTGCTTCCCCCTGCCCCCCCAACACGGACCTCTTATCTTGCTAATAACCATCCCTTTGAGGGAACCTATTAATTTAACCCTTAACAACCCCCCCACCTCTCTTTCTTCGGTTTGTTCATTTCTCCTTAATATCACAGGAAGGTTGCTGCAGCTGGCACATGACAACAGAAACACCTTCTCAAAATTTACTTTCCTGTCTCTCTTAGGTTATATGTAAGTAACTTGGGCAACTTCTAGAACCTTCTGTGGAAGGTCTTATTAACCTGCCAGGGAGGGTTACTATATTAAAACCAAGCAAATCGCTATTTGAGATGTCAAGTTGATTGAAGTTCACTGGCTGAAAACCAATGCTAAATATTCAGAGACAATTAGACAAACACAAGCCACCAACTACAATTAGTTCGTTTACTGAAAAGCACTGTTATCACAATTTATGATGCAGACTGTCATTTACAGAGCATAAGACGCCATCAGAAATGCCAACACTGAGCGTCAGTGGCTGAATACTTCCAGTCTCCTGCCAGCACTCCCCACTTCCTAGCATAACTAGGATGGCTGTAAGGCTGTATGGAAAGGCTTATACACTATAAAGGCTTGATATGTAATCTAACAGAGGTTTTCAGTGGAATACTAAGCTCAAGTGTTAAATATGTTCAGCTACTCTTGAGTGTAAACAAGCAGCCTACTTCAGTGCTATCAAAAAGTGCCAGAGGTTGCTTAAATGTAACCAAGCTTTAGGAAGTTAGCTTGACAAAACTATTTGTTGTTTTCAGTGTGTATGTTGTTATAAGTGCTCCTGTCCTACACAAAGGCTGGAAGATGCAGAGTCTTGGCTGCAATCAAGATGCTTATCTAGCGAAAGTGATCAGGTATTCTGGGTAAGCTTGAATGTCATTAAATATGATGAACATGGATGGCTGGTTCACATTATCAGTTGAACTATCAAACAGATCTATAGAGTTACTAGCGTGTTTTGCTGCTGGAGTAATTGATCCTTTTGTCCCCTGAGAATATTCCCCAACAAGGACTCGAGCCAAGTACATGTACTTCTTCCCATTCGCATCTGGTTTAGAGTAGGTGGCGTGGGCAGAATAGCTGGCGTCAACAGCAAAGTACGTTCCGTTTCCAAAGTTTGCAGCTGTAGTCGGAAAAACAAATGTTTGTGAGCATTTCATTAGCGGCCATCACTCACCTGCCATGCTCACAGCCTGTGCATCTCCTGACAATTTGGCTTTTTATTTGCAAGAGGGAGATATAACAAACCAAATAACTTTGCATACAAGGCAGGACTATAGAGGTGGCATGGCTAATCAGTCCTAGCCCTATTCAGGAAAACAAGAATTGTTTTGAAATTCACTTTACCGTGCATTCCAGCATAGCTCCGGTTAAATCCACGGCTGTTAATTAAGATTAACGAATCCTTACTTGTCCCATGAAACAGAAACCTCTCATTATTTCTGTTGCCATTTTTGTTATCCATTTCACGCTTTTTTATTTGGTAGGTCTTCCAAAGATACGGGTTCTGTACCCTTTCAATCTGCAAAGTTTGAAAGGAAAGACAGACAGGAAGTAGGTTGCTGTGATGAAAACATTAGTGTATCAACAATTCAATCTGCTTCCAAGATTCTCCTCCTCGCACCAATGTGTATACCAGATTATGAAAGAAGTTAGTCAAATCACTCCAAACTTTGGCATAATGGACAGCAGAACCCAGCCCCAAACACGACAGAAACGCTCCATGGGAAACAACGTGGAACAGTTCACAGGTTTTGGGGCATAGATGACGTGCCTACCTGCAAAGCCCACATGGCTGAAGTGAGCAAATGCTGTGCTTACCACAGCAAAAACGACTTCAAGACAGAGCAGAGCACTCTCCCTTGGTGCTGAAGAAGCGACTGCTTAAGAGTTGTTCCAAATGCCTCAACTGCAACATTAAACTGACCCCAATTAAAGTTAGTGACAGCCATAAAGACTTGTCCAGCTTCAGAAATCCCAGTGGAATTTATTTTTCCATTGTTACTAGTATTCTTCATCACTTGCTATCCAAGTATTTATGCTCAGAAATGATGACACACTTTTACCTTTTCAATTTTAAATGACTGACAGGTCTTCAGAAACCTTTCCTGCACTTCTCTATATTCTTTTGTTTCTGGCTTTAGTTCCACTATTTTGAGTAGCTGGTTTTGCATATCATCCCATGTTGCAGGGAGCACTGTTGACTCTTGATCTGCAGAAGAAACATAATCAATCATATTTACCCAAATCCTCTGCTTAAAATGAAATATGCCCTGCCAGAAACCCTTCTAAAAGCCTACACATCTAGCTTATCACTAGTGCCTACTGCTCTTTGTCAGCCAAGAGTATTCCATGGGTCTTTTACCAGAGGATTAGGGTGTTGTAGTTTCTAGTTTGCCACTGCACTGGAGGTTGATGGGCCTGAATTGGTAGCTCCTAGACAAATCTGTTCTTCACAGCTGAAGAGGGATCCTTTGCAACACCTTTTACCAGTTGCCTTCTCTGCAAATCAAGTTTTCAAGGACACAGAGCAAATGCAGATTTACTGCATTCTCGTCAACTAGGAGCAAAGCATCCGAACAAGGAAGGTTTTAAATCAAAGAGTTCAAGAACACACTCTCCATCTGAAAAGCAGAAGTCTTCCCTTCCCTCATTTCTTGTGAGGCCTCGTGTCTCGCTGTATTGTCAAACAGTAACACTGACTGATGCATATGCTACAGGCATCCAGCATTATAGCCTCCCTCAATTAGAAGTGACTTTTTTTTGGCAAGAGAACAAGAAATAAAAATCTGAAAATACATGCAGGAGGCATTACTAAGGCACTGGGAGCTCCAGTTACCTAAACCTGTCCACTTTCAAGTGTTAAGTGGACAAAAAGTTGTTCCCATTAAGATACAAAATGTACCCCTGTAAAACTGAGTCACAGCAGGACAGAGGAAAATAATACAGTGGGAAAAGTCCCGTATGGATGAGTAAGAAAAAAGTAGCTCTTTGTATTGTAAAGGACCAGAAGTAAGTGGAAGAGGGTACATCAAGAACAGAAATGAGCTGAGCCCTATCTAGAATGACAATTGCTACAGACATCTAATTATCGTTGGTAAGCCTGCTAAGAACCTCAAAACACATTACCTACATTTCCAAATATTTCAAATAACTCCTGGATTCTTTTATTTTCATTTCCCAATTCAGTTTGTTTCTACATTCTCCAGAAACAGTCCTGCACAAAGCTCCTAACAATATTTTGCACGTTCTTACCATTTCTTACTCCTACTAGGCTGGATGCAACCTGGTTTTAACGTGGGAATGTCACTCCATCACGATGCTTTTACTTACCTTCAGATTTATTCATACGCATAACGGGTCTATGTCTTCCTTGGTCATCCACAGCATATCTAGCTTCTAAATTCACTGTGTATTTTTTCTCATCAATGATGACTGAAATCTCTTTCTGCTTTCCCATGAAAGCATCTTCCAAGTGCATATTTGTGAGACTGTTGAAGGGCACATAGGAATCCTTTTCGAAATATTTCCACTCGATTAAGTTTTGTAAAAGTTCTGCTCTAATCTCTTTCTGTTTAGCAGCTTTTACCTTGTGGATCATTTCTTGAACAGTTGAATAAGCCATCCAGACATCTTTTGCAACACCTGCAATTCGAATAGAGGTACCAAGCGAATAAAGGGCAATTTTTAATTTATTTTGCAGGTTAGACAGTTCCTCATACTCTGCTTCACCAAAATGAGAGATAGACTCATCTGTGATTTCTCTTTGATACTGTTCCTTTAAAATTGCACTTTTCAACCAGTTTTCAGCTTCTTCTACTTTCTTTTTGTTTTCACCACAGATCTGCACAACAGCCAGGTCAATTTTCTTTTCCAAGACTGCTTTGTTTATTTTCTTTGGGGAACTTTTCTCAGAGCCCAAGAATGCTACAAAGAGATACACAAATGTTGTAATAAATATTAACTATTATCAGCTGGTGCTAAACAGATTGATCTATAGCCTGTATTTAACTGACATCTACTTACAGGTTAACTTGGAAACGAGTAATTTGGCGACTGTTTTAGCAGGATTTTCTCTTTTCTGCATGCTTTTATGGAACACACTCAGCAGCTGTGGCTGAAAGATGACAACTTTAATAGTTTTCACAGATGGAGCGGAGTTACTTCTTGCAAAGTCAGTTACTGCTCCTATCATGCTGTCAGCTACTACAGCTGGATCACGGCCTGCCTCACCTGAAACAAGTTATAAGCATTTTGCCTTTAAAAAGTGTTAATAACTGTTACAAATAGTTAAAATGTCAGTTATGAACCTATCCACAATCACTTGGATTGTGAACAGGTCAGAAATAACTTCAGGCTGGCAATTAGGAAAGGTTTCTATTTATCAGCAAGGGAAAAACAGAGGTTCACTTTTGTTGACATGGCAACTGATCAGGTCATGATGTAGATGATGTGGTTTTGTCACCAAATAGGCCACTGGCCTGACGCTCAACAGCCCAGTAGCCAACTCTTTGCTCAAAAGCAAGTCTAGTTTTATTCACGCAAGAGGTCCCTGTGTGCATAGGTCCCAGTTCTGGATTCTCTCACTAGGCATTTCTACTGAACTAACTGAAAATAACAAGAGACAAAAAAGGGACAACCTGGCCTTTTTGAGAGGTTCACGTTCCATCCGTACCAGCCCTACTTGTTCAGCAGCCAGCCAGAGTTGCATTATCTACTGATTTCAGCAATGGAGAAGTAGCACCCTGGATAATTCTCTGATGAGCTGCCCACACATATCAGGCTGCTGTGTCAAGTATTTATGGTTCTCCAGGAAGTACAGACATACCTTTGAATCCCTGTTAGCAAGGAAGTGTGAGCTCTAGAGCACTTATACTCCTCACATACTAGTTGACTGCAAGGAACGAAGCTTTCTTGGTCTTCATAAGCTTCTAGTAACAGTTTTAAAGTCTGCAGTTTTCATATATTTTCACCAAAGACTAACCCCTCCAGCTAAATCAAACTCATTCCTTGAACCCTGAGATCAGTGGAATCACATGCACTGAATCCATTTCATAACGGGAGACACAGACCTGTTCCAATTGCTGGGAAGGTGACAGAGGTGTACTGCTGTAGTTCACACTCCTGAAGCACTTTGGAGACTAGCGCCTTGATATCTTCTTGGGCAACAAAATGAATTATTTTTTTGCATGGCAGGCTTCCTGCTTGGGTGGTGATATAGCTCTTGTTAGATTGTGAGGCTGAAACATAAGTAGGAAAACGTAATTAATCAACAATTATCCACAATATAGATCTGTACTAATCCTCATTAGGAGATAAAAGTGACAACAAATATTCCCCAGGATAAGCTTCAAGTCTCCTTCCACAAATTGTGCAACCCCCTCTCTCTATTTTCACTTTCAAGGCACAAGCATTCATTTTACATTTGTAAAATATTTGCCTTGTTTGGCAAATAAATTTTGTGTGCACCCTTATTTGTCAAGTTTGCTCTGCCGACTTGGAGAGCTTCACACGGACTAGTACTACTCCACCTTCACGCACAAACAAGCATGCCATCTACCCGCAGGCCGCCTAGCCTGAATTACCCTCTTGGCCTGCACAACGGAGGTTTACCTCTTATCTCCTCCACCCAATTCTTTTCCTTCAGTTGGTCTTCCAAGCTGACCTCCACACCAGTGTCTTTCCCACTTCCCTTATTTTGTGGGGTTTAAACCCACGTACTTATCCATCCTCACTCCCTATATCTGCTGTTCACTAGCTGAATTTGGTCTACAAATAAACGTCTCTTCTGAGGCAGGAAGTCAACTTCACTAGTTTTCCCTCTTGGTCACACAGAGGATGTGGCAGTGGGTTGCTAGTTAAGCCAACAGCAGACATTTTCTCACTTCAGAATGACAAAAGGAGTTGCAGGCCGACAGTTGCTTCCAGTGGGGTATGGCTTCTCTATTAACATTTCTGCCAACATCATCCCTTGCTCATGGTTCTGTTCAATGTAGACTTGATTTGTTTTTATCACAGAAAGCTTTATTGGAATATGTCCTGGTTTCAGTGGGATGGAGTTAATGTTCTTTCTAAGTAGCTGTTTCAGTGCTGTGTTTCGCATTTAGTGTGAGAATAATGTCAATAACACACTGATGTTTTAGTTGTTGCTAAGCAGGGCTTATCCTAAGTCCAGGAGTTTTTAGTTTCCCATGCTCTGCCAGTGAGGAGGTGCACAAGAAGCTGGGAGGGAGCATGGCCAGGACAGCTGACCCGAACTAGCCAAAGGCTATTCCATGCCATAGGACATCATGCTCAGTATACAAACCGAGGGGAGTTGGCTGGGAGGGGCGGATCGCTGCTCAGGGACTGGCTGGGCATCGGTCAGCAGGTGATGAGCAATTGCATTGTGCATCACTTGTCTGTCTTGGGTTTTATTTCATTCTCTCTTTTTTCTATATTCATTTTCATTACAATTATTATTATTTTAGATTAGTTATGAAACTGTTCTATCTCAACCCATGAGTTTTACTTACCACCACCCCCCCACACACCACCCCCCCCTGCCAATTCTCCTTCCCATCTCACAGCGGGAGGGGTGGGAGGAAGAGTGAGTGAGCATGATCTTTAGTTGCCAGTTGGGGTTAAACCATGACAGAAAGAGGATGCAATAATGAATAGATTTAGTTCTTTAAATATGCTTAGAAGCCCTCTTCTTGAAGATTTTTCTTTTCCTTCCCTCAGTAGATGTTTTACAAATAGCACATTACCCAATTAAAAACTAGCTGATGTAACACAGCACCTAATACCGATGGATGCACAGTAGACACTGAGAAGGCATTCCAACAGATTCCCCGCCAGGCCTGAACACCTTCAGAAAGGAGGTCAGAAATGTTGTACCGTACCTAGCTGGGCGCATTCATCTTCCACCGCTTTTCCGGCACCGTTCAGAATGGCTCTAGAGACACCTTAAGTAAGAGGCATATGAATCCACTGTCACTACTGTTAATACCATTAAAGTCCCATCTGAGATAGAACTGTGTACCACATAGTATCTAAAGTATCTCAATCCTGGTAACATTAAAGGTTATAATTTAGATTTTAGGCTTATACTTTTCAACTCAAAGCGATGTCTATAGTACCTAACAAGTTTCCCGGAGGTCAAAACCTCACTGAGGTTTGTCTTCTCCTTTAGTTCGAGAAGGATTAAAAGATTCTATTTAAAAAAAAAATACTATGTTTCCCTTTCTGCAAGAGTCTTAAATATGCCATCCTGTAACACAGATTAACAAGCAAAGAAAAGTTTCAGACACTTCCTAATGGAACCATTGTACCCTAAGAAGCAAAACAGAAACTAGTCTGTGAAACAGAAGGGTTTGAAACTTTGAAAAAACAGAACAAAACAAACTTCCTACTCTCCTTATCCACTCCTTCCAAACACATGTACTGTTTTCACACATAATACCAACTAAAATACCTGTTTTGAGGCTGAATGTTTGGTTTGTTACATTTACAATGACATCACTCTCTTCCTTGGTAATATCACCCTCCGCCACCCGGAATATGACGGAGCCAATTGTCATTTCATGTACATTTTGTGCTGGGGCTGAAGAGGTGCCAGAGGAAGCTGCAGGAAAGAAACAGAGACACTGAGCAGAAGGGAGGACTGAGGTAAGAGGTCAGGGACTTGTTCATGGGCACAATGCCTACAGAGGCCACAGTTTGGCTCCAGACTCAGCCTGTGAAGACGACTGCCTGCCATGTTAACTGAAAAACATTTTTTCTCACAGCAGTCTCTGATCAA
This sequence comes from Leptosomus discolor, assembly GCF_034619465.1. NCBI lineage: Eukaryota > Metazoa > Chordata > Aves > Leptosomiformes > Leptosomidae > Leptosomus > Leptosomus discolor. Next base: position 10,971,868 of record NC_141395.1, on the reverse strand, counting down.
CCTTTACCTATTCCCAACATTGCTATTCATGCTGAGATGGCAGAAAACCCCTTGTTTTGCTGCACACCTGGTATACAGACACTACTTTGCAACATTTTACCATATAAGCTTGAGAAACTCCAAGGTAAGAGAGCAGCAAACTTTCCAAGTCTCACTCCCTTGCCCCTCTGCCTCGCAGAGTTTTCAGGCAGATTCTCTGCTGTGTGACAGGAACTTTTAGCCTATGTGTTATACGTAAAAACTTGCTTAAGTTTTCCACATGTACCTCATTTTCTACACTCTGCAGTTCCATTAGGCTGGGTAACACCAAAGATATTTCAGTTTAGTTTTGCTAGTCACCTGAACATGTAAGAGATTTAAGAGTATTCCAAAGAGGCCACTTAAGAGACCAGGAACTCACCTCCTTCCCAGGACACAGGAAGACACTGACCTGTTCACAGTCTAATCACGTGCTGCAGCAATAAAAGAAAAAAGCTCTACTTGTGCCCTCAGCCCATGATAGCTTCTGCTGCCCCTATTTGTAGGGACACTATCCAGGTAAATGAATCACAGGTGCATTTTTTTTCTTGGCACCTCCAACACTGTTTCAGACATTACAGACACTCACTCTGAAAACACTATATGCTGCCTTTACAGCAGCCACTTTGACTATTACTTGGACTTCGGGAACGATATGCTCACCAAAGAAATATCTAAACATCCATAATGAATGCACTCCCTGGAATATTTAAAAGACTCAAAAAAAAAAAAAAATCCACGAGGCACACAACTTCTGTGACACATGCTTATCCATACCTTGGCTAGCCTTACTTGGAGAAGTCTTCTGCACTTTAACATCTGCAGTATTTCCACACCTGTTCTCAAGTTCATCTGAAAATGCCTAGAGAAGGAAATTACAAAGTACTGTAGAAGTCTTTAGATTACACAGTAGAAATAAAGGTTTGAAAAGTAAAGTTAGAAAACATTTAGAAAGAGCTTAACACAAATTACTCCATACCATCTGCCGTAATGCTGATGGCAAGTCTTGACACACTTGTTCTCAGAGAGCAAGGTTATTCAGCGTGAGCAACAGAGGGAATTGATGAATAACTAAGTCAAAGCCCTAGTTACCATTCCAGAGGGGTACATTAACAGACAGCACCCTTACACTGAGGGGCTAGTTTACACTCTTAACTCAAGTCTTGCAGTCAGTGCCACCCTCCTCTATGCACAACAGCTCAGGCTTTTGTGTTTGACCTTTCAAAATATATTAGCTACTGCACAAAACAGCAGAAGTCAACAGATGCAGAAAGACTTATTTGGACATTAATTCACAGTGTGGCTGCTCTCTTTTGAGAGATTCATGTGTGAAATGAGTAACCTGAGCGCGGCTAATTTGTGCTAACGTGATACTGAAGAAAAGGGGATGCAGAATACTGATATGTTTCTACTGCAGAGGTTTACCAGCACAGCAATCCTAGCATAATTATTCTTCCTAAAAAGACACTATCACTCCATTGAAAGTACTCCTTTTTCCAAGAGCGAAGGCAGCTATGCAGGACTTGCAGAAAATTTATCTGTAGGCAAGTCCTATGGACCGAAGAATTAGGCAAGTTCATGAGACAAAGAGTAATTACAGTTTTGCCTGTATTATTGCCAGGGAACAAAATGACAGGAAAGGAGTAGGGCTGTACAGGACAGGCAGGTGACCATGAGGGAACGAAAGACAGAACTTACAGTACAGAAAAGAGAGATTGTCAGCAAACTTCTTTAGTATAAGAACAAGCACGCCGTGGATTCTTTGGAGATCATCAGTATCATGAGACAGACCCAAATAAACCAGCATATAACAGAGACAGGAAAACATGGTGACTCACCTGAATATTATCTGTGTCTTTTGGATGCATCAGAAAGTGAACTTCCTCAAGAGAATTTACTCCATTTTTACTACTGAATTCAAACACCTTGTCAAACAGTAATTTAGCAACAACAGACCTTGGGAATCCTAAATTCCCAGTCCCAATTGCTGGGAAAGTAATTGACTTTAAAGACAGCTCCTCAGCAATCTCCAGGCATTTTGTGATGATGTCACCCAAGACCTGTAAAGTACGATTATTTTTTTCAATTAGTGAAAGTAATTTTTTAAAGTATGTGCAATGTAGCACTTTCCCTTTTAGACACCTCTTGGTATTAACATATAATAATTGCCTACATCACAAGGAATCAGCCACACAGTTAAAAAACAGGCCAATATCTCATCTCCTATGACACTGTCTTCCATTTCAAAGGAAAAGTGGCATTAAACCCACCATAAAGCTAGTCAAATTAGAGTTCAAGCACATAAATCCCTTATACCTTTGACGATGCGCGTCTCTGGGACCATGCAGGTACGACAGCATGAAGCACAACACCGCAACCTAGATTGTAACCTTTTGTTTTCAACACGGATCCTTCCTCAGGTGTTTTTCCTTGGCTGCCTTCTTGTAAGTCCGTCTGAAGCACTGGCCCTGCCTTGCTTAGCAAAGCTTTAGAGAGTGGCCCTTTATCAAGCTGAAGGTCTTTGGCAACACTGATGACAACAATGTCTGTCTGAAAAACACGCAAGCAAAAACTCTAGCTTTTAAGTAATTGTTTAATTGGTAAATAAACGGTTATTCAAATACAGCCTGCCTACTGATTTACAAAGTAAATTTTGGGGACAGCAACCCAAGAGTACACAAAGTTTTGGAATAAGCCAGAAGTTAGTATGAATTCTACTATCATGAGCCTGCCCAAAACAACACAAAAGCTGAGTTAACAGTGAAATTAATTTCAACACGATGGGAGAAAGTTAAAATTCTGCATTCCTGGTCTAGTCACTCTACCTCCATTTGAAATACATTTATGCAAGTTCGTTCTCCAAAAGAGGCTTGCAGACCAAAAATCTGTGTTCAATGAGGTAAGCAGGAGTTCCTGTGCAGCTACTCTAGAAAACAAAGGAGAAGCTGAAGACAAACAAGACGAGAGGAAAGCTAAGGAGAAAGAAGTGGGAAAAGCAGTAACTTACAAGGGAGAGAAATACAAAGGGCTATGATCATCGTGGCGAGCACTACATGCAGCTCCTCAGGAAGGACCTCTGTACACGTTTTCATGTACATTCTGCCCTGGCTAACTGAAGGAGCTGCACAAGCTGTGGGAGACATCCACTCCTGAAAGAATTTGCTTGCCACCAGGGAAAGGGTCTTGAAAGGAGCTGCTTCCAGTATCAGTGAGCCCAGTAAAGCAGCTATCAGCCAGCTAATAGCAACTGAATACCAGAGGCAACTGGAAATCAACTAGTGAAGTTAGTTCTCCACAGGAATGCAATAGCAACTGCACATTCTGTGCCAGTGTTTACCAATGACATGATGATTAATAGTTCCCCAGATCAATATCCTACAGATGCAGGGAGAGAACCAGACTGGCTGAGGGCCCAGAGCTCAGAGGAGCGTGTCTGTGCTGCCTCAGGACCACAGTGGATCTGGCAGCAGCCCAGCCATCTCACAAGGGAGGGTACTTGCATTAACCAACACTGAGCACCCTCTTCTGCGCTACTACCACGCTCCTGCAATCAGGATTTCTGGGAAGGTCAATGCTGCACGCGGGTGGTCCTGCCCAGCAAGGTAGGGTCAGGGGGGTTCAGAGCCCAGAACCGTCCCTGCTGACCCCGGTTGCTTCTGCTAAGTTGTAATGCACGAGGTACCACAGGGAGCTGTGCGCCTCTGTTAGCAGACGATGAAATGCAGCGCTGCACAGCCACCTGTATCTATCATGTAACACAGTCACTTAATAGCAATGCTTGTTATCAGGAGCGATAGCCAATTTCAGTAACATATCAAACATGTTACATTGCCAATTCCAGATGATGGTCTAAGATTGGTCATTTTTTTGTTCTTCTGGGGTTTTTTTTGTTTTTCTTTTTTAAAAAAAAAAAAAAAAAAAAAAAAACCAACCATTTGGTATTTTAAAAGCAGGTAATTTAAAACACTTACTGTAGCATCTTCAATGCTTCCTTTTTTCAGCATGATGTTAAGGCCTTCCTCAGTTGTTACAAACGGAAAGTTCTTGCTATTTTGAGAAATTTTGCTTTTCTTAGGCTTATGAACTGGACTGGTCTGATGCAGCGACCTGTAGGAAGGTGAATCTGAAAACACTTCTGTCAGTGCCTTGCTGAAAGCCTGAATGTTATTCTGCGCAATATCCACAAGATGAATCTCCTTCAAGCTGCTGTCCCCCATGGATTCTTCCAAGGTCTCTTTGATGGAGGATACAATCGAATATGTACACAGTTCCAGGGGGAAGCCAAAAATCCCTCCGCTTATAGCAGGCAGAGCTATGGAATGATGATTAAGTGTTTCAGCTAGTTGTAGACTTTTCTTCACTGTTTTTCTTAATAAGTACACGCATTGTTCTGCTTCCTCCTTCCGCCACCTCGGCCCAACAGCATGAACGATGTTCTTGCAGGGGAGTTTCCCAGCGCCGGTGAGAACTGCACACCCAGGCTGCAAACTCCCGTTCCTCCTCACCAGTTCATCACACTCCTGTTGCAGCTCTGGACCAGCTGCTTTTAACAGTGCCTCAGCAAGGCCACCGATGTGTTTTAAGTCTTCATTAGATGCATTTACCACAACGTCAACAGGATGACTGCACAAGTCAGCTTTATAAATCGCTATTACAATTCCATCCATGGTCACCTGCCTGTAGGGCTTGCCTATATTACTATGTTCTTGCTCTTCTGACTGCTCTTCCAGTCTGACTAGACACTTAAACTCATGTTTTGCACTAGTAGCAAAAAAGTCTTCTCGCTCTTTGAAATACGACTTGGCTCCTGGCTCTCTAATTACCAGACGCTTATAATGCAGGCCAGACAGAATTTGCTCAACTAAGGTGAATCCCTTCAGCACTTCTCTTCTTGGCCCACTCAAGGATATAACTCTACATTTGTTTTGTGTGCTAAAGCAAACTTCTACACCTTTATTCTCTAAGTCACGCCAAACATTGGTCTTCTCTTCCTCAAAAAACATGATGACTGCCATGGGCTTTCCTCCAATGACCTTTCGTACTTGCGTGTTTTCATCTATAAAGTTAAAAAGTTCCTCAAAGGTTTTTGCTACTGCTTGAGAACAACCAGCAATGATGATCTGACTCTCTGCCTGAGTGACTGTTACGGCTTCATTAGAGCAGTTTTGCTTGGTGAGCATCCTCCATTCCTCTTTCTGGAGGATCGACTCATCCTCCAAAGTAATGCTTTTGTAGTCCAGTTCCTTCTTTATTTCTTCTTCTGCTTTTTGGAGATCTTCAGGAGCACTCCCTTTCAAGATGATAGTTCCTGTGCCAAGCTCATAAAAAGCACTAATTTGTTTTGACATAAACAGGCTCTGTGACAAGGTTTCATTATCAATATGCTCTAAAAACTGAAAGATATAAGGGTGGATATTAATTGTTTTCTTTGCCATTTTGCGTATAGTATCTAATAATTCCCCTTTTACTTTATAAACTTCCTCAGGCACTCCACATAGATTAATTATCTTCTGAAAATGATCATAAGTTATCTGCAGGGCTGGGAACTCCATATGAATTTTTTCTTCAAGACCAGTACTCTGTAAAAGTGCATATTCCCCTGGACCCATTAGCATCATTTCTTCAGTTCTTTGCTTTTCTCTTTCGATTTCTCTGGTGGCCTTTTCTATCAGAACCTTCAGTTCTTGTTCAACATCCTTCACAACTTCTTTTTCACCTACTAGAAGAAGTAAACCCTTGGAGATACATGGGATTATCAGAACTTCATCATGGGTAAAGCTGTTTCTAATGGCTTCCCACACCTCCGCGCTCACTTGACATTTAATTGCTTTGTACTTCGATATGCTACGTGAAAATGCTGTTGAAACTTTTTCATTCCATGTCTTGATCAGTCGAGATGCTGATCTCTTCTGCTCAGACAAAGTAGCTGAAGGATGCAAAGTAACTTTTGGGTCTGCATGGCGGGGTTCAGGCCATGTTAGCACACAATTACACTCTGCCATTTCACAGTTTATTGCCTCAATTAGCCGATTATTTCTCTGCAAGTAAGACCAGACACACAGATCCAGAGGCACTGTAATGGGATCTGGCCTCTTTATTTGTGGCCCTTCCTTTCCATATAGGGCTGTTCCCAGTGAGATGTAGTAAGGATAGACAGAGATTGGCGTTTTGTTGAATGAATGCTGCTTTGCCAAGATATTGGTTACATCTAAAATGAGCAAACAAAACCCCAAACAATTAATGCTAGCACTTAAAACCAAAGATCTTCCGAGTTCTTTTTTCCCAACTGTATTTTCTACATAATAATGTTTGTTACATCTAAGAATAGTTATACAGTAATTTTCGCCCCTTCCCAGATAGAAATAATGCCAGATTACTGACGAGTTACTGGTTTTAAATGCCATAAACTAAGTTAAAGACAGACAGTTAAGAACCAACACTGTCCACCTCCAGAAGGAGGTATGCTCAGCACCGTCTCTGCCTCAAATTCTGTTATATACTGTACTTGAAGTGCCCAACTCAGCAGTTGTCTGGGCTGCTACTGAGCAGTATCAAATCACAGCTCCTCTGTTTCCCCCCGAAAGAGCACTTATTTTCTTCAACTTCCCTTCAGCTCTCCCCTTTGCTGCAATGCCCCCGGCTTCCCCCTTGTCCTCCACCTTCCACAGATGCTCATGTTTCTGTCACTGGCTGGACAAACCACAGCACCTGCTCTCGGGCAAAAAAAGCTGTCCAAGCAATTGTCCTCAGACAAGCCATGCAGCACACATTGCCACAGGGCAGCTGGTGGTGAAGGCGGGGCGGAGGCAAGTCTCCTGCACTACATGAGGCTGTGCTTTCTCTATTGAACTCAAACTGTAACCTGAGCTCTGTAAGGATCAAGGCCTGGCTGAAATAAATTGTGCATAAAACGGAAAAACTTCTATGCCTCATGCCCAGCTGGTCCAAAACTTAAGCTTGCACTCCAGTTAGCAGAGACCTGCTGACAAAGCACCAGATCTGCTGTTTTACAGGGGTAAAGTAGGCATTTCTCTAGAAAATCCGCGTTTTGATCTTTCAGTGAAAGCATCTCGAAGAAACAAGGGCTTCATATTTCTGCATTACCTTTATAGTCATTGAATGTAATGATAGCTGCATCTTCATCAGGCAGCTGCTGAACATCCACCACTTGCGCACCTCCGTTCCTCTTACTTTCAAAGTAGATGGTTATATAGTCACTGGGGGTGTTAGGTGGTAAATTTTCAGCCCTAACACTTTTTGTTAGCTCAAGGCACCGTGCAGTAATGTTTTGTTGCTTTGCTCTGTGGTTTTGATTCAGCTTTTTAGCAAATTCCTCTGCAGCTGGAAATAGAAGGGAGAAGGAAAAAAAAAAATAAAAAAGCAAACAAGCAGCTCGCTTTTCTACTATGAAGTTAGCAGACTATCACTGTACTTATTGACCAAAAGCACCAAATTACACAGCATCTATCAACTCAGAGGTGCCCACCAAGCTACTTCTTTCCACATATTCAGTGCCTGTTACCTAGTATTCACCACATGACTGATCACAATTGTTGACTACAACTACTGTAGCCAGAATTCGTCACTAGTTTCCCTACTGAGTAGCACTGGGCCTCTTCAACCCCAAAAGAAAATAAGATCAGGTTCATTTCTGGGCTATAGCTTTATACACAACTAAGCAGACTTAAGTCAACAGTTTGAATTTGGATTCTTTCAGATTTTGATAAACATATTCTATTTTTGGCTATTCTCCCCCCTGTTATCACAGTAAAAGATAAACAAGTCACTCCTATGTCAGGCAAACACACAATTCAGTTTTTAAAGGATCTACTTATTTCCTAAAGGCTACACCAAAAATTTGGGACTGGACCACATTATGAGAAACAATTAACTTCTGATTTCTAAAGCAGAATACCCTGTGCCTTCTCAGAGACTAAAAACTTATTTCGTTTAGTGGTACCACAGACTAAAGACCACAGACAATGGTACCACAGGGATTACCCTTCACAACTTCAAGATTGCTGGGCAACTTCATTCTCACATATTACCAGCAACACAGCTATTCCCACAAAGTTGATTCAAAGTGGCACATAACTTGTTCCCATCACCTTCTACCTTCTAAAGAGATTTACAATTTTTTCCCCACAGAAGACAGAATTCTCTCTTCTTTCCTGTCCTACCTCCTCACCCAGAATCAAGCACGTGTAAAATCACTTTATCCCTAAAAGGACTCAAGCACAGCAGCACCCAAAGAATCCTGGAACCAATTCACTGCTGTCAGTTTAAGTCAGTTCTCCCAGTAATGTGGTGCTGCTATCTCTACGACATCTGCTATAGCATTGGCTCACACTGTTTCTGAATCTAGCCTTATCAAATCACTTACTGTTGCCCATGTCCTGGGATGGAATTTGTTAATAATATCAACCATAAATCAACGAGGAAGTCCCCCCCAACCCCTCACTGGTGGGAAGCAGGAGCAGACACCTCTTCATCACCTGGAAGATGCCTTTGTCATCAATCACTAATACGGCAGAAGATAAAGCGTGTGGTATTGAACAGGCTAAAAAACCACAGTGGGCACGCAGTAGCTTAACAACTAGTTGGTACTGCAGCATCAGGCAAAGCGTAGGGTGTTAATGCCACGCTTCACGTAACTGACAGCTGCCACTCTGCATAAGGACAGCTGGATTTGCCTCAGCATCCCAGGGTCTATCCAGCCCAGTATCCTGTCTCCAGCAATGGCCACAGCAGGTATCTAGAGAACACCTGTAAGAAGATGCTACTCCCCTAATCCTCTCTTGGCCTCCAATCTACTACAATAGATTTCCCAAGCCTGAGGCAGTCTATTTAATAACCTTAAAAAGCTCTGTTCCACACTCAATTTTCCCTCAAACCAATACAAACTTACTACACAGACAAGGAAAGCCTTTATCATCAATCTGTTCTAAGACTGCCTACATCTTTATGTTGCTTGTATAAAGTTAGTTTTTAGTCCTACTTATTCTGTTTACTATCCAAATCAGAGCTAGCCCTCTTCTGACTTACACTGGCCTCTATACCTTACAGATAAAAGGTATGTCATTAACTTCAGTAGAGTAAATCCTCATTTAAAATGAACCAGTATCAGATTAAACCTTAAATCTATGAGAGAAAACACTCATTTCCTAGTTGCCCTCACACACACACATACACACACACAAGTAGCTAGTAAGAAAGATCCGCAACTCTGACTCCTTACCGGTATTTCCAATAAAAGTAACTGCAGCAGCACGTATTTCAGGTATCATTTCCACACTGAAGTCACCATCATCCTCTGACAAGCCACTGATGTTCTCTACCAGCATAATTAACATGCACTCCTTTACTGTCTCCTTCACATTTTCAAGCACAATTATGGCGGAAGGGAAGGATCTTTGAGAGTCCTCTACTTGGCACGGCTCCTGCAGAGTCTCCACTCGCCATGGCTTCACGACCAGATCAATTTTCTTCAGAGAGTGATGCTTCCTTTTCAGAACTTCTTGGGCATCTAGTTCCACAGGAAAACAAATGTGATCTTCCCTTCCCTCCCACCACAAGAGAGTAACATATGAAATTACACTCCACTTTAAAAACACGGCCAGGCATTTTCTCATATCACAGAAGAAACAAGTAAGGCAAAACTACATCAAAAGTTAAGGTCAGGATAAAAGCTACTCTATAATCTAGATGCCCCCAATCTTCCCAAGGGAAAAAAAAAAAAAAAAAAAAAAGTTACTTTTTGAGATAAGTGCTGCCTCCTTTCTACTGCCCTCAAGTGCAAGAAACCCTTCTCCAGATTAGGAACATCTAATAAATAGCAAATAAAGAAAGGGTTTTCCATCCTGCTTGTGTACTTAACAAATATTTAACTATTAAGTATTCAACATAGTCAAATATAGTTACTGTATTTAACTATTTATCCTGCATAAACATTTTCGTCTTTTTGCATACGTTTTTCACACACTAACTGTTGGCTACTTGCCAACAGCACCTTAGCATAGAGGAAAACTACATATAAATTGAGGCTACTTTAAAATAATTTTCTCCACCAGGTGAGCATTCACCCCTGCCTTGCAAATGCATAATATTTAATACCTCCTTTCTTCCCAATCTCCAAAATCCTGGCAATTAAAATGAACATGAAAGAAAATACAACAAAACATTTACCCATGATCTGCAGTTAATACTCTACTATGCTTTATCCAGTCTCCTGAACTTGAATTAAGCTTACTTATTCTGCAGAGCTCCTGACATCATTTCTCCTGCATTATTCTTTATGAACATTGATCAAGCATTTGGGACAGGGCTAGCGAAGCACTTCTTTCCCTGTGGATTATTATAAACACTGTAGGAAACCCACATCTGCATCGGAGAGAAAGGCACATTTGCTCCCTTTACATTGTCATCCATCGGGAATAATATGCTTTTCTGCTGAAGCAATGCCCACAAAGAGATCCAGCACCAGCAAACGCTTCAGTAATCTAACACCCATAAGATATGATCATACCTTCCTCATCCTGAAAGGTAATGATCATTTGCTGATCCTTTTTGATGTAGGACTCGATAGTCCCCCCACCGGACTTCTTTTTATTTTCAAAGTACATTTCCACAATCTCATCTTCTATTTCCTCCCCAGAGGCAGTGGTTACTACTACAACAGACTTCCTAGAGGTTGCTTTTTCCACTTCCAGTTTCTCACCTGATTGTGATTCTGGAATGAAAAGATCACACCTAATATCTTAAGCAAAAGTTAAGGAAAAAAAACAAGCTTATTATCTTCCAGGTTTTCACCACTTTTTGTTCAGATCCCAGATAAGACCAGGGAAAAGAATAGGCAAATAAACAGTAATTCAGGTGTTTGGCTTTTTCCCACAACAGCCTTTAAATCCCAAACAAGCTGAGCCTATTGCTAGTGTGAGTTGTCATATCAACAGGTGAGGAGAAAAGGCTTCCATTCATCACCAGGCAAGGACAGCAGAGCTAATGGCTATGAAAGCTGCTTCACAAATCCATGAGGAGGGGAACCATCACTCTTCTGCCTCTGCACCCTCTCTTCTTACAGCTCCAGCCATTGCTGTGGGTCACCATGGGTCTACATGTGCTGGCTGCCACCAGAGCTCAGGTGTATCTGGGGTACATGGCCACTGATGTTCAGTCACAGGTTGCCTTGTCAGGACTGGTGACAGCTGGGAAGGCCCGGACAGGGACAGCCTTACCCAGAACAAAGGTCAGCATCCACTGCACACTCTCCCTAAGGAACTGACCTGTCTGAGGCAGCGAGTGAAATGGGGAGTTTCCTAAAGGGACTCGTACAAAGAAAAAAAAAATATTTATTTTAGCCTAAGATCATGATTTCTATACTACATTAGACAAACACCACAAGCCACCCAGGTGACCAGGGCTCTATTGCAGCATAAAGGTCAATGAAAACCAATGAAGCAAGAATACACTGATCTCTGCTTGGTAAGTGGCATGCTTACCTGTCTCCTTTTGCTGAGTACACATAGAAGTCTCCTTATTCTGGCAGGTGGGAAGAGACCCCTGGGGTTCTTTAACTAGAGATAAAAGACAATGATTTCTCAGTTACTGCATACTTCAAGAAGAAAAAGGTCACACTCCTGTAGACCCAAGAACTAACACAGCTTGAATTTAGTTTCATTTGACACTGCCAGAATCATAGACTTCCATATATTCTTTTTTTTAAACCATACATAGAATACGTTTACAGAAACACTCTTTTAAGCTGAAGAAGCCTCAGGCATAACAGTAAAAAACAAACAAGCACATAGTCATGCTGCGAGCAGGTCCTCCCATGCATTACAACACTATCCTCATAAAAACTGTGCTGTTGAACACAAGATCTGTCAAAGACATCCCTTATCTGGAGAGAAATGCCTTTAGAAACCAGGCACCTCTGTAAAAGCACCTGTCATGACATACTCTGACTCTGCACATCTATACTGAGCTCTGGGGTCCCCAGCACAAGAAAGACACGGACCCGCTTGAGCGGGTCCAGAGGAGGCCACAAAGATGCTCAGGGGGCTGGAGCACCTCCCCTGTGAGGACAGGCTGAGGGAGCTGGGGTTGTTCAGCCTGGAGAAGAGAAGGCTCTGGGGAGAGCTTATAGCGGCCTTCCAGTGCTTAAAGGGGGCCTGCAGGAAAGGTGGGGAGGGACTCTTTGTCAGTGATAGGACAAGGGGTAATGGCTTTGAACTGAAAAAGGGGAGATTTAGATTAGATATTAGAAAGAAATTCTTCCCTGTGAGGGAGGTGAGGCACTGGCACAGGTTGCCCAGAGAAGCTGTGGCTGCCCCCTCCCTGGCAGCGTTCAAGGCCAGGCTGGATGGGGCTGGGAGCAACCTGGTCTGGTGGGAGGTGTCCCTGCCCATGGCAGGGGGGTGGAACTAGATGGTCTTTAAGGGCCCTTCCAACCCAAACTATTCTATGATTGTGACCTCTGCCTGCTAGCTTAAAACAATAAGGAACACAGCTAAACTAGAAAACAAAAGATAACGGTAACATCTGCCAGACTGCTTTTCTAGTCTGCACCCTCAACGTTCATCTGTGCGCCACCCTCATCTGCACAAACGATATTTATGCATGTAGAGGTAAGCGTGCTACATACGACGAGCAAACTCTGGCCCGCAGGGAAAACACATGATGTCAGCTGGAATCACAACAAAATGCATAGCAAGTTAGCTCGTCCAGCTTAGCTTACTTATGGGCTGTGCTTTAGGAATTAAATTAATGTCGTGGTTTAAAAAAGGAAGAGTGCTGGGGCCGCAGGGGGGAGGAAGAGGAAAGAGCACAGCTTAACGCCAGCCTGGCACTCCGCGAGTGAACCGGCCACCAGTTCCTGCCACCTCCCCGGAGCAGCGCCGAGCCGCGGGTGGGCCAGGCCCGGAGCCCCGGCCCCGCAGGGCTGAGGCGAGCGTTCAGCCCCGCACGGCGCCTCACGCAGACCCTACCTGGCGCCTCGGCCCCGCCGGCTGGTCCCACCTCCTGGAAGGGGAACGAGAGAAGAGCGGTTAAACCACGGCCCCGCTCGCCCAGCCCGGAGCCCCGGCCCCGCACCGCACCGCCCCGCCCGCCTCACCTGCGCGGGGTCACCGTCCGCGGCCGGCTCGGTGACGAGCAGCGACAGCCGCCCTCTGGGCCCCCAGTCCAGCTCATGGACCCGCCGGTCGAGCACCCGCTGCCTCACTGCCAACATCGACAGACACCGGTGAGGGGAGGGCGCGCCGCCGCCGCCCCCATCCCACCCCCCCCCCCGCCCGCCTCCGAAACGCGGCAGGGGCTATTAGAGCCCCGGCCCCGGCCGCTCACCCTCGGGGCGGGCGAAGCAGACGAGGAGGTGCCCGGTGCCGGTACCGGCCCGCAGCTCGCACTCGCCGCCGCCCGAGCGCTTCTGGCTCTGGAAGTAGCAGAGCAGCTTCTTCTTGAGGGCGGGAGGCGGCTCGGCGGCGCCCCAGTCGCCGCGCACCAGCAGCGGGAAGGCGCCCGGCCGCTGCCCCGCCATGGCCGCTTCTCCGTCTCCCCTCATCCCGCCGCTTTCGGTTTCATTTCTTCAGCGAGGAAACCAGCGGCGGCGCGCTCCGCCCTGTCCCGGGGGCGGGCGGACGGGCGGGCCCCGCTTCCCGCCGCGCCACCTCACGGCGGGCAGGACGGCGGCTCTGCCGCCCCGGGGAGCACCGCGGGTACGCGGCCCGCTCTGCCCGGGAGATCGTAGAGGCGGCCTTGTCCTGCCACAGAGTCGTACAAGCAACCGGTTTTAGGAATGCAGCTGTTTCCAATGCCTGAACTTACGGTGAGTTGGGCACTGGATCATACAGACCTCGCTCTCCCGCGTTTTCAAAACAAGCCATGAAACAAACTGAAATTACCCGTTTCCACCATTCTCCGTCAGCTGTGCAAGGTGGCAACGAAAGAGCAAGTTCCTCAGACCCACGTGTCAGCGAGCTGAGACATTTTCAACTGAGGGCTCAGGTCTTCCCCTTGAAGATTACAGTTTTCAGCTGTTTCTCGCTGCGTATTTTACTCATGTGCCCAAATACGAGACAGACAAATGAAAAATTTTCCCCGCAAGTTCATTGTGGAAATAGGTAATAACCAAATGTCATTAAATACCATAAGCAAGGGCAGATGTCACCCAAATACAGGAGTAGTCAGACACTGAGACGCTGAGCAGACCCGTGGAGTCGCCTTTGTTTCTCAGCAGGCAATTAACCTCTTGCTTTCTAATGTGCTGTTCTCCCAGCAGTTAGTCCAGGGACACGCTCTCCTCCCTTGCTGCAACCCTGGCAAAATACCCGACTTTGCAAATCGGGTAGATTTATTCCTAAACTGTACAGCTATGATTAGAAAGTAAAGGTCTGTACAGCTGGCTATAGGATAAAGGCTTGGGAGCCTTCAGTGACACTCAATAGGACTCTGCTGCAAAACCCAGCCTGCAAACTGCCACAGATAAAATGGGAACTGGTGAATTATCAGACAGGGGTCTGACATGGGTGAACTGGCTTACTGGGACAGAAAGTGAAACAAGAGACCAAAAGAAGTTGGGGCGAATTGATCTCCACAGCTTGTTTTGGTTTGCAGAAAAGCACCATTATTTAGAAACAACTGGAATATTGGTATCTTACTGCACAGAAAAGGGAGGGAACATGAAATAGTATAAAATGTGAAAACAGATACAGTAAAACAAAACCACAGTAGGAAAGTCATCCCACCCACGAGGAAACCAAACAGTGCCCAACACTATGAAATCTGAAAGTCAAAGGGGTAAAGTAGAACTGCCTCCTCACAATGTGGGAATCTTTAAAAAAAAAAAAAAAAAGAGATGGCATGGGGTACAAATCACCCCAAATCATGGCATTGCTGGGAAGTTCCTAAATAAAAAAAATAAAAACCAACTATACATATCTAAAACAGGAGGAAAAACCTGTACAGAAGAATGCAGAACTAAGCAAATGGTATTTTTATATTTTATTTACCAGTTATAGTCAGCAGCCTAACAAGGTTTAACTCACTAACAATTATGGCTGCATTAAGTGAAAGCTATTTGTTTCACACCACCACAGAAGTAATCAGGAGGCTATTTAGTGCAGAGTAGCTACAAAGTATCTTTATAGTACAATTTAAACTATATTTTGGAAGCAACGGGAAGAATACAGTTTTATAGTCGCAAAGCTGACATAAAAGTTGTATTTAAGCTTAAACACGATGGAAGGCACAAAACCAGGACCCCATTATCAGAGATGGCCACAGGCCATTTGCTCCAGCGTGGCTCTGAGCATTCAGCACTTCTGCAGGGTTAAAAATACAGGAGCATCCACATACCCCCTCATACCTCATCCATACTAATTTCATGTTTAAACCCCAAACCACTAATGCCGTTTCTACCCTGAAAAGAAGCAAAAGATCATAGCCTGATCAGAGTTGATACTATAAAAATGTATCACATTTATACATAATATATACAGCTGCATAAAAATTTTCCAGTAGATGGGTTACATGGTGCTGTCCCTGATGACAGACGTAGTAACACAAAGCTAAAGCAAGCGTTTGATTGAATAACAGCTAGTAGCGGATCTATCGGGTTGGTGGTCAGACTGAAGACTTGTGGGAAGAAGCACAGACCAGGTTCACTGATAAAGTAAGATACACAATTTGGTACTGAACAAGTGCGACAAGTACCAATGCTGCACTCACAAGACCCAAATTCTGTAAGGGCTACACATACAGGGAAGTATTATTCAAGGAAGTAAATGATGCATAAAAAGAACATATATTGTTTGATGAAAAAAGATTACTTTTCTTAGCTGAATGCGAAATACAGTGACTTAAGTACAGCAGTTGAACCTTCTTCTTAGTGCTTGGGTAGTAATTAACCACTACATGATCAGTTATTACACTTAAGAGTTGACAGTTGATAAATTTCTTTATTCAATTCCTCTTGCTTTCAATTCTGATCGAACCCGCTGCAGATAATGAGGATCAGGGTAACCAAAACTAGGAGAAGAAGAAAAGAATTATTTGGGCTACTTCTGCAATGAAGCACCTGACAATTTTACAGAACCTTCTCATCAAAACCTGTTGGAACACTTTACAAATTTTAAGCTTACTCTACAGAGAAAACTGACCCTATTTCACAGGTCAGAGAGGTGGGACAGGCAGGGTAAAGTTAAAAACTTCAGAAAAGGAGCTGCTGATTTTGGTTGTCCAAACTGACACTAAGAACTTGATTTCAAAGCTGCTTGCTGTGTCACTTCAAAACGATGGGGCGCGTGGGTATGCATCTTTCTAAAAATCACACCTGAAACATATCCACGCGAGCACTGAAAACAAACACAGTGGCACCTCTGGATCTTAACTAGTGCATCGCCAACAGCGTCTACGGAGTGCTAAGGAGAGCATTTGGGCAGAGGGGGGAATCAGGTAAAACTGATGCTTTTTCCTTTTTTTACAATCCTAGCCCAGGAAGGAGGACCTAGACACAAATCTTTAGAGCTTGCAGGAAGACACCTCCTCCTGAGAGGCTGCAACAAGCTTGAAAGGACTGTTCCAAGCCTCCCTCTTGTCTCTGTAAGATTTTTTCCAGGAACCAGTTTACTGACATGATCTGTAGTTAATCATATCTTTAAAATACGGTCGATTCTACACACAGTAAGGGGTGGACTGTGGTGACCCTGACCGTAAGACCGTTATACACTGAGGAATTAGTGACCCACATTAGTTAACCGGGCAGGCCCAGGCCTGTGCCACACATGTGGTGTGGCCTTCAGGCGTGAGTTGGGCCGTGCATGTCCTGTGGCCGCGGGACAGCTCAGCCAGCTCCCTCTGAGAGAGGTGCTGTGGGCAGTTCCTACTGGGTACCAGTGAGTACACCACCTGTGTGTCCTCGCCTCTATCTACAAGCTCAGCATGTCCTCAAGAAATGCTGAACAGAGTTGTCTTCTACGTAGAAAATCCTGTAGTAGCTTAAACAATCAAAGCAGGGTAACACCTTCCATGCACGGGGCCAGCATGGTGTCCTGTGCTCTCATCAGAGGCCCACGGAATGCTGCGCAACTTGGGGTTCCTAGCATCTAAAAGGACATAACCATATCTACACTACAACCTCTTTCTTCTTGCTGTTAGCTCTAATAAGTAGAATTTCAAACCATGTTTTACAGAGTCCGAGTGCCATCTTTACTGGGATCATAATGGACCAGCACCTCCTGGTGCAAAACAGCTGGTGACAGAAGAGGCTGAGATCAGGAGTCCAACCTTAGCTGCTATCTGGAGCTTGCTGTCCTGTCCTGAACTTGAAGTAGTTTCTCATCAGAGCAGTTACTGAGTAGGTCCTTTACACAACTCACTGGTGAAGAAGTGGCCTGAGGGGCAACAGAAAGCTAAGCTCATCCTTGTTCCAACTGTCCAAACTGGTGAAGGTGGTTCAAGCCTGGATCCATACAGCATTCCACAATCACTCAGTGACAAAATCTGAAGGCTCTAAAGTGGAAAATACTCAGGGTAGCCTTCCTGACACATCTGAGTAGCAACAAAATGACATAAAGAGAAGACTACTTACTTGCTGGGTCCTCCAGTCCTGCAAGTTTTGTGGTGAATATCATTCCATGTGATAACATCTTGTGCACCAGTAGTACGTGACTGCCCCACTGTGAAAATCAATTTTTGGTTAAAGGCTCTTTTGAGGAGCTGCAGAATTTCTTGCCCTTCCTTATTGTCAGGTAAATACGCTGTTCGAGAAGTGGCGCTGTAAGGCTCCCCGGGGTTTGGATGGTTGCTCTGTTTTGTAGAAAAACAAAATAAACCCACATTGTATATGAAAAACGCTTTGAAAGCGTGAAAATCACAGATCCCAGCTTTCACGATACTTTTTATCCCATCTTTGAATCAGAAGGACATAGCATGACTGATGGCTGATTTTGAGGTGGTTTTTTCCTCATTAGCCAGTTTCTTTCATATAAGTTTAATTCACATTCTCCTGCCATCACTCATGCATCCATTGTTAAATGTGGTTTTGTCTCTTTGCTCTCCCAACTGCACGTCACCCCACCCCCAATTTTTTAATTTATCCGATTTTCAGTCCTAGCCATGACTCTAAGCACATAAAATAAGCTGACCTCTCCCCTGGAAAGCTTACAAGCCAGCCCACTATTCATTTTTGTCCATTGGTGTCAGCAGCTAGGAGAACACCTCAGAGAACCCTCACTATACTTGCAAAACTTTGGTTTTATGATATCACTCCACAGGTTTCAGTTCAGTTATTCTCAGTGTACACATTAAGACAGGTAGCTCTGTCCTGGTGCATATAAAACAGAGGGCTACCATTTTGACTATTTAAGTCCTACTGCATTACTTAATCACACCCGAGGATACAGAATTAAGTACTTGCAGATTTGTACAGAACAAAGAAATGGCTCTCCTGGACATGCATTAAAATGGCAGGAAAATACTTAATTTTATATTCAATATTGGTTTTGTTGTGGGAAAAATATCTTTTATGAATCCTTAATACACTTACAGTTTGAATACCACTTTGCATCTTGTATGTAATCACAATAGTACCACAATTGGGATAACCAGGGAGAGGTAAAGACAGCGTTTCAGTTGACATCGTTCCCTCTGGCTGGTCTCCTTTCACGACTCCATAGACGGTACTACAAACAGGACAAGTTTGCTTGTAAGTCATGGCCTGGCTGATGCAACTTTTGCAAAACACATGTTTGCACTTTCTCAGTACTTCTTTATCATTAATTGTCTCCATGCAAATCGGACACACATCTTCGTCTCCTTCTGTCGTTGCCTTAGCCTGTCCTTCAGAAGAAAGATTATTGTTTTGCTTGCCATTGTATTTCTTTTCAGATGCTCCTGTAGCTTCTTGATAGAGGAGATCAGAGAACAGTGGTGTCTTATTTTTAGTTTGTGTTGAGTCTTCAGTGATAATGTTCATAATGTGCTTTTCAGCAGCACAAAGATGATTTGGTAAACCACTTAAGATGACTTTGTCTTCCTTCTTCTTAAGTTTTACATGCAGATTTTCCAATTGTTTTCCATCAAGCAGCATATTTAATCTTTTCTTCTGATCTTCTGAAAGCTTGGAGCTGATGGGTTTTTCTCTTAACATTGCAGAGGCACTCTGAAATGCATCGATGAAACTTTCAGTAGCATGTGAGGACATATCAGAAGTTTTGATCCGAGGCCTAAATATTACGAGCATCTTCTGGCCATACGAACCATCTTTCTTTTCTACTAGTGTATCAAATTTGTCATTAATGTCTTCAATTTCTTTGCTTAGTATTGTTTCCAACAATTTAAATGCAGAAGCATCAACTTCAATTCCATTCCTGTATTTGTACAGTTCAGATGATCTTTTCACATTCTTTTCAGCTTGGCTGTTCTCACCTTCCTTTGCTAGAAATCGTTTGGCAGCTAAAATCTCACTTTCTGGACCACGGAGTAGCAACTGATTCCCTTCCTCTTTGGCAAGAAGATTACCAAATTTAGCATTTAATTTCATTATTGTCTCATTTAATGGGTAACTGTTTGTTATGGGAATTTTTTCCTGTTTCAGATGCTCTACACTTTTCTGAAAAGTCCTGATAAAAGCATCATTAGCTTTTTGTATTGATGCAGGACTTTTAGCGGAAGTGAAGCATATGAACATGGTTCCACTGTGATCATCTTTACTTCGTATATTCACTCCAAAACGTTCACATAGTTTTTGGATTTGTTCTTTGCAGGTATGACTGAAATATTCATAGAGAGCTGATGGAACTATAAGCTCGTTCATTTCTTCAGCATTCAGACCATTTTCATCTTTCAAGCCATTTTTGCTTTCAGAATGTGAAAAATCACGGTTTGGGTCATTGCCTGCAAGGATATCCTTAAAGTAGTGATAAGCTTTTTCAATATCTGTAAAATCTCCCGTCAATTTCTCAGAGCCATCAGTATCAGGATCTCCTTCTCTTTTTAAATTTGGACATATAATAGTAATTCTCTCCCTTTGCTCTTCAGTGAACATACTGGTATTCAAAGTTGCAGACACTGCAAGAAATATCTAAAGAGAAGACAAGAAGATATCAGTGTCTTTTTTCTAAGGTTCTCTGCTTGCTGCTTCTGTATTTTGAGTAAGAAAAAGCTCTGTACATCTCAACAGGGCCAGATTACTATATACACATTTGCACACAGTAGAGTTTTTTTATGTCACGTACACTGACTTGACATACACAGAAGTAAAGCAATCTGCTTCTAAGTCAGCAGCAAATCCAAAATTTTTTAATGTCATCAGCGCTGCAGGAACAAAGACAGTAACTTTGCTATTTAGTTTGAGACCGTGACCAGTACCCCCCCGCTCCTGACCTCTGCTAATGAGGTTAGCGTAACTAACACCATTTTGTAAGGCAAACGGCCATTCTCTGCGATCGAGCTGGTCATGTATTAGTCCCTTTTCCCCTCATTATCAGGCCCGGAAGGTCCTGTGCACCAAGCAAACAGCTTGCTTCTTCCACTCCCTATTGTCCTCAAGGTTCCTGGGCACCAGGCCAGCTACTCCCCTCCTTACCAGCCTTGAAGGTCCCAGGCACCCCGCCAACCAGGTGGTGATGACCCCGCCACAGAACAGGGAAGCATAACAGCATGCAGAGCACTGTCTACAAAATTAAAGTTACAAGTCCTAAATGGGAACATGGACTGTAACTGCTACTGGGCAGGGAGACCTGTGATCCCCCAGCGGCCAGTGACACCTCCACTGTCCTCTGCTTCCTCCAAGGACTGAGTGAATGACTCGTAATATTTTATGGGTTTTTCCAGCCTAGATTGTGATTGGTATATTGACACAGCAAGCCAAGTACTAAGACTTGACATGGTCTGCAGAGGGTGCAAGTGATTAGAAACCATAAGCTAAGCTGTGCTACAAAATCCAGTGCGATGCTACTTATAAAACTGTACTACACTGATTCTGCTTGTAGAATCCTGTGCTATTCTGATCATTAATTCTATGCTATGCTAATCATAAAGTCCTACTAAAAAAAAAAAAGCTTTAATTGTGACTACAACTTAGTGCAATCATCACTCTCCCAAGGATCCCCAAAAGAACCTGTCTGTGCCCTTAGCACTGGGTGACAGAAACACAACACGTTTTAACAGCACGAGTTATAGTACATTGCCCTTTAATTATATTAGACTTTCTAGTTTTTTCTTACTGTCTTTCTTTAAAAACTTCCCAAACATCATGCTTTAGTACCTCAGGGTTAAGGCAGAAAACAGGATTCTGAAAAACAGCAACAAACGTGTTCACATCTCTATTTTGCACAAAGGGACAGGGAAATTTGCAGTATACTGCTACATATGTCAGATAACCACTACTTTACCACATGCTATACCTTAAAAGCTAATCTATGCTACTACAGAAAACAGGGTAAACCCTCTGGGCCAGGTATCAGTGTCTCAGTAGAGCCGCATGCATACCATCTAACATGGAGCCTGGCCCCACCCCATGTCCCTACTGCACGTTGATCTTTTCTTTTCTGCATAACTTTTAGTTCAAAGTGTCTGAAATAACGTTTGCTGTGCTACTTTACACCAGAGTGGATATTTTAACACTGAGGTAAAGGGTGGAAGCAATTAGAGTCGTCTGAAGGGGCAAAACATGCTGAAATAGTGTTAAGAGGTCTGCATGACAAGAGGGATACAAACATCATACAACTCTCTCACCTTTTGGCAGCAGTCCTTGGTGCATATTAACCCCTGAAACCTGCCAGGGTGCCGCTTTGGGGAGTAGTGGTTGGCATGGGCCAAAGCCATGCTGGAGAACATGCTGCCTGTGAACATGTGTGGATGCTTTGTGGTCCAGCACTCAAAAGTTGCTCCTCATCCCCGTTTTATTGGCTAAGACAACAAAACTAACATTTGCCTGGCAGGAAATACTGAAGTGTGACACAAAGCAACGCAAAGGATGCCTGGAACTATAAGAGGGGCAGGTCATGACACTGTTCATTACCACTCTTCCTGATGTACCTTTCTGGTAAGGGCTTCTCTTGCCATCTCTCCATGGCCTGTGACCGCCTGCTGCTCCTGCTGAGGTGGGGAAGAGCTGGAAGGGACAGAGAAGCTGGGGGAGGCCTGCTCTGTAAAGGGGCTCCTGCTCAGGTCCCCTTCTCCCGGCTGGATGACTATTTTCAGGCATCTGCCGCCGATTTCCAAGACGTGATCCGTGCGGGATACCACGCTCTTCTTATCTGCAGTAATTTGGGGACAGGCAGATAAGGCTGATAAAGCTACCGGAAAACTTAACGGCTACAAGCGGCCACGGAGACCACCTGCAGGCCTGCGCATTGCCCGGGGGGGGCAAGATGGTTCCCTCGGCGTCCATTTGCCGTCCCCTCACGGGGCTGCGCGACCTCCTTGCGAGCAGACACCCCCCACACTCGGGGCAGCTGGAGCCCCACCGCCCCCGTCATCCTCCCTCAGCGCCGGCGGCGGGGGCACGCCGCTCCGCCCGCCCCTGCCCCAGCCCCTCGCCCCCGTACCTCGCTCCTGCTTGAAGTGTACCCTGAAGATGCCGGGCTCGGGGCCCGCCTGCACCTCGCACTCGCCGCCGCCCGACCGCTTGCCTGACTGGAAGTAGGTCTGGAGTTTCCTCACCGGCTTGTCGCCGGCGTCGGGCGCGGGGCAGAGCCGCACCAGCAGCGGCGACGACGCCATGATGCCCGCCGCTGCCCGCTTTCGCTTTCGTTTCCTGCTCCGCCGCTCGCAGCCGCAGTTCCCCGCCCCGGGCCCCGCTCCAGCTCCCGGTGCTGAGAGGGAAACGGCCGCGCCGCGCAGCGCCGGTTAATGGGGATCTTCCAGGTGACGAGGCGGGGCCGTGGATGGCGCCTGACCCGCGGCCCCCGCCGGGGCGGCCCTCCGCTGGGCAGCAGCTCCCTCACGGGCCCGGGGAGCTGCGGCGAGGCGTGCCCCTCCCTGTGCGCCGGGCCGGGCCGGGCCGGGCCAGGCCGGGCCGGGCTCTCCGGGGCTGCGAGCAACCAGCTGCCAGGGGGGTTTAGGCACTGGGTGGGGGGAAGCGGCGGTGGTGTGGGGCCGGGCTCTCGGGAAGCAGTAAGACTTCCCGGCTCCTCACCGCCCGCGGGTCAGCCGGAGCGGGAAGAAGCTGAGGGTAACTTCACCCGCAGCGGTCCGGGCCTCCGAAGTTCAGCTCTGAATAGCGCTTTAAATGTTAAAAAACTTCATACAAATTTTTGAAAAGGTGGTGCTGCCGGTGTTGGCTTGCAACAGAACTGCTCCTGTAGGCACGCAGCCCGTCAGGCAGTAACATGTATTTTCTTTCTCTTGTTTCGTTTTTCACAGAGTTCCAGTCCAGGGACCTCGAAAGAGAAAAGCGGTTTAGGTAAGTGTCTCATTTAGCCATTTGCAAAGTGTGTTCCTCCATTTAAGCTGAAAATTGCCAGCTATAGCCAGCAAACTGGAAAACGCCAATGTGGCATAGCCAAAAGCAACTTGAAACGTATTAATTAGACGTGGTTATGAACCAACATTATTATGCATTACTTCAAGATTATTTACTTGCATTTCTCCTTTAAAAGGATGTGCTTAGAAGTGTTTTGATAAATCAGTGTGTATACTTTATAACTGCAAAACGTTAGACTTTTTTTATAAGCAGGCAGCATACCTCAGAGGAAAGTTCGATTAAACTCATAAGTATTGATTTACATTAATTAACATAACTGCCGCATACAGTACTGCTGACATCTGCCAGGAGAGGGCTGTATAGCCACAGTGATAATACAAAAACTGCCCCACTCTTTACCATTCTTTTTATTCCCAAAAAAAGTGGTTTAAAAAGCCCTTCTGAATTCGTAAGTTCCATACAAAGAAAGAATTTGCTTGTGGGCTTTAAGTGTAGACCAAAGAAAAGCCACAGAATTCAAGACAAAGCTCATCATAATATCTCTGTGGCACGGTTAAATGAACGTATTGGCAAGTGTTCCTCTGCTGTGTGCCTGTGAGTCGCTGCTCACTCCCAGATCTTGCTAGAAATCGGTAACAAAATGCTAAGAATGCCCTGGGGAGGACAGAGGCAGGCTTCAGCCTTCTCAGCAAAACAAGCTTGGAGGGGAAGTGGTGGTTGCTGCTTTTAGAGGCATTTTGAAGCCTTGATTATGGTGTGGCTCTTCACATTTGCTTTCTCAGCTGGAGTTTTAGTGGCAAATGCAGTACAGTGTCACGGTGGCGCTGCAGCCAGTTAACAAAGCCCTGTAACAGGATCTCTTTCAAAGATGTCCCTCTCACACTTGTCTGCTCCTTTTTCTTCCTTCTCACCATTTATTCTCAGCCCATTCAGTTGTGCTGCTGTATCAATCTTCAAGGTTGGTGCTCTAACACAAATTAAGTTTTGTGGTGTGGTTGGGTTGGTTTTTTTAATTCAGATTATGCCAGTGGTTCATTTAAGAATATGTCCCCGACAGTGGTTGTGTCAGCCTAATGGTGGGGAGAACAAACAGTAGGAGAGAGAGAGAACAAGTAGCAGGAGGAGACACATCTTAACCAAGCTTCCCCCTCAGTTGAACGGTAAGGCAAACCCAAACCCTCAAGTCACCACAGGCTCAGTGATACTCTTGTTGTCATCTTTTAGTGCCTTTCTTTGCTTAGTTGGGCTTTCTAAGCCTGTGGAAAAGGGAAAGAGAAGATCAGACTATGCCAAAAAGTATTGGTAAGTAATGGCAGCAAGATAAAATTGAGAGCTATAAACCACACTTCTGTATAAAAAGCAATGTTTTGACAGTAGTGTCTTGGATTTCACTTTATATTATTCTATATCCTAGGGCCAAGCATGGTAATGGATGAGGACAGCTTGATGATCCCCATCAATAAAGATGCCTATGAAGTTCTTAAGAAAAGAAAGGATAGTCTGAGTAATCTCATTTCCAAAAAGTTTGCTTGTACATTGACCTTCGAAAGTACAAAATGCACTGTTGAAGTATACAGGAAAAAACTAAAGCAGGGAATTGATATTTGTGTTTGTAAGGATGATCTTACAAGACACAAGGCCGATGCTTTGGTGAATGCAGCCAATGAGTATCTAGAGCATGGAGGAGGCCTTGCTTTAGCCCTTGTGGCTGCTGGAGGGCAAGAAATACAAGAGCAAAGCAAGCTTTATATTCAAAAGCATGGACATCTCGCAGCTGGCAAAATAGCCGTGACAGGTGGAGGGAAGCTTCCTTGTAAGAAAATTATTCATGCAGTTGGCCCAAGGTGGGCCATTTGTGGAGAGAATAAATCTTGTGACCTGCTTCAGGAAGCTATTGTGAATGTTCTGAAGTACGTTAGTGCTCCAGAAAATAGGATAGAGTCTGTGGCTATCCCAGCAGTGAGTTCAGGTCTTTTTGGCTTCCCGCTCAGTTTGTGTGCTCGAGTGATGGTAATGGCTATAAGGGAGTTTGTTGAGGCACATCCACTAGGCTGCCTCAGGGAAATCCGCCTGGTGAACATTCATGAGCCTACAGTTGCAGAAATGAAGAAGGCCTGCCAAGAGTTTCTGGGTGATACTAGTTCACTTCAGGAAACCCCTTCAGCTTCACCAAGCCAGCTTTCAACTTTCATCAAACATGGAGGCAGTCGCTTGCGCATCGTAAGCGGACTCCTTGAAGAGCAGAAGGTAAGTCTGTCCCATAATGGGTTGGACATGGAATTGCCTCCAAGTCTTGGCAGGATTTGGAGCCCAAGAGTTCAGAACACGTATTGTATCAGTCCACTAAATAGATATCTTCTCAGCCTGATGAGAATCTACAAATGGTAAATAAATTATAGCAGCAAGGATTTTATTTTTTTTTTCCTAAATTGGTATTAGACATAAGAACGTTTTTATTTCTTTTGTATACATGCTGTTATGGTATAGTAGGAAGCAACTAATGATTGGAAGATTAGCAATAACATATCCCTATGTTAACATCATGGGAGTTCACATGTTATCATGCATTCCCTGTAAGTCTACTCTTATTTTTGGCTTTGCTTTTTTCCTATAATTTGTGTTCTCATAGGTGCCTCTACTGGAGCTATTCAACAAACACTGAAACAGCTGAAAATAACTTACACAGATTATGTGCACCATATCTTTAAACAGTGCATCATTTAAATTGATTAATTTAACTTTTTAGCTAGAAAATATGATATAAAATACATGAGTGCAGTCACAGTAACCCAACAGAGCTCTGAGACTGGAAGCTACATCACAGGAATGGCATTTGCTTTTAGCAAACACTGTATCTTAAAAAAATTTGTAACTTTTATTTTAAAGACGTATCTTAATTGAATAGGAAGTTTATTTTTTTGATGTGAGAGCAAAGGATTGCAAAGTTGTCATTGTGGGGAATTTTAGTAACCAATTCCACAGCCCTGAAAGATACCACATGCCTTCAAGACTATGAGGAAAATATGCTCCAAAGTTTTGTATCTTTAATCTTCAACAATTAAAGTTAGAACAATTACTGCTGTTATCAGCATTCTTTTAACAAGTTTTTTTGCATTTTACGTATTTAATTTGAAATACAGAAGACCTGCTATGGAAAGCTGCTGTTTCCACAGGGAATTGGAAGCAACCGTAGCTTTGCAGTTCCTCTGTGTGCACTGACCCTGCTAGTTCGGTGATGGGTGCTTGCTACCCTAACGTGGGGAGCATCTGTGTGGGCTGGGATAACAGACATAGCCATAGTTCTCTCCTGCTCGTTGAGAATTGTCTGCAGAATTGCATCTGATGAGGTGCTGGGTCACACCTATAGCTGCGGTCATAATTCTGTTGAATACGCTCTGGTGACTCGAACAGGTCTTATGCACGCTGTTGGCTTCTGGAAAAAATTGTATCATCTCCTGCCACCAGAAGGTGCATGCTTTGATCCATTCCAGCACTGCCCTTAGTAGTAAGAGAACCTTTCAAACCTGCTGCAGTCAGGCTTTTTTAAAGGAATTGTTCCTAGAAAGCATGCTCCCTGTAGTAGCAAAGCTTGCAAGTAGTAAACTTGAAGTATACTGACACTTTGTACTTTTTTCTTCCAGACTACAGCTGTTGTTAACTGCGTGTCTATGCGTGGCGAGCCTTACTCTCCCGTTGCAAAACGACTGCTGCAAAAAGCGGGTTCAGCTCTTCAGGATGAACTTAGGTCTCACCTTCTATATTCTTCGTCTTACAAGGAATTCATAGTAACAAAAGGGTATAATCTGCCCTGCTCATTCATACTGCACGTTGTGTGGCCGCCGTACCGCCACAGGGTGTTACTGCGTGAGGTAATGATCAGTTAGGTTGGATTTTCATTGATTTTCATGTTGAATGATGTGAGGACTGAAACACTTGTATTTCCTGCAGGAATTAAAAGCTACAGTGACAAGATGTCTGCATTACTTTCGGGACTATCAGTCTCCCTCAGTTTCTTTTCCAGCAAATGGAATTTGGTTGTTAATACTGCCTGTTGATACAGTGGCAGAGATCATGATTGAAGAGGTTTTAAATTTTGCCACGGCACACCCTGAGAAGAAGATAGATGTGCAGTTTGTCTGTTGCCCAGGTGACTACGATGCCTATCAGGTAACAAATTTGTTAGTAATTACCAATAAGGAAAACCCAGAGCTGTAAAAATATTCCCATAGATGACTACAAATTAAGATAATCTGAATTCTGTACTACTTACAATGTCTGTGAGCAGCAGGTCCCTTTATGAAACTATTTATCTCATTAACAGGTATTATTAATCTTTACAAATCTTTATTTTCTCTTCACTAAACCAGAAGTCTTCACCCTGTGGTCTGATAACAAGGGGAGGGAGCTCTGAAATTCTCATGACTATTGGTGAATTTATAAGAAAGAGTCTACTCTTAACTCATTAGGGACTAAACTTATTCCTCCTCAGGAAATTTCTTTAGCCAAATTTTTTTTTTTTTTTGGTATGAAGTTCCTGGAGCAAAACACTGTCAGCACATTATGTGACCTAACATGATAAGAGGGTTGCAAACAGACAGTGGATAATTTCAGCCGCAGTGTGCCATTTTCCACCTTTTGGATATCTGGCTGATAATACACAACTATTTTAGCCATCTATTATGGAAGTACAGAGTTTGCTTTTGTTCACATTTAACATCAACCATCCATTCTTTCAATGGGTGCAAGAACTAGGTGGACAGGGGTTGGAACTAGATGATCTGTAAGGTCCCTTCCAACCCAAACCATTCTGTGATTCTGAGATCAGATCCATGTTCTGTAACGGTCCCGTAAACTCTAAAGGAAGCTGTATGACAGCTGTGTGCTCATCACTTAATCCCTTGATAATCAGGGCACAGCAGAAACTCTTTTTGCTGAAAAAAGTAGGAAAGGCAATTTGCCAGGTGCCAAATCCACTGCCTAGCAGAGTAGCACTTCGCAGAGGCTTTCCATGTGTGATTGTGAGGAGGAGCTTTAGGGTAAAGGCTGAGGAATAGGCTGAGTTTTAAAACTGAGTAAGGATTCCTCAGCATTAAACTGCAAGTAATGAACACCTTTATGTGCTGTGGTTCTGTGAATTCTGGGTATGCCACAGCCACAGGGAGTTGGTGCTATTCAGTGTGTGAGGCGTCTTACCTTAAGAGAACAGAAGAACAGGATATTATCAGGAACAAAATTTTGGGAAAAGCTGGCAATGTCAGCTGTTAACAATTTCAGAATTGGGGGAGTGGGGTGGTGTAACTACAGCTGTAAACTGCTTATCTCACAGAGTGTTGAAGAGACGAATTGCGTATTTGACAACAGATTGCAAACTGCTCCTCAACTTTTCTCTTTCAAGGTTTTCAAGACAAAACTTCATTCAGCAACACAAAAGCTGGGAAAAAAGCAGTATTACAACAGAAGTGATCATTTGAGTAAGTAATGAACAGAAGGGGCATCTCAAGTAAATGAGCACTGCAGATTTGAGAATCTGAAATCACATTCCTCTAAAAAGAACTTAGTATTTGTGTACGTGTCTTGGGGAAAGGGGGAGGCAAAAATGTGTGAGCGCTTTGCATTTTTACATTAATAGGAATGGAACTGGGCAGCGTCTTAGAAGATTTTCAAACATAAAAATCATCATCAGTGCCTAACTTGTTGGAAATAATTTAGTGGAAGGAAAATAAATTCTGCGTATGTGGCTTTTTTTTTTTTCCTGGAAACCTTGCCTCTTGGTATCTCCTATTTTTGAGCATAGCAGAAGAGTAGTGTGTTTCTTGCACTGTTGCTCTTGGATTACATATAGGAATTTGTGACAGCACTTGAAAGCTCTTTACCCTTCCAATGCACTTGTATGAAAAAAAAGAAAAAAAATCTTTCTTCCAGGTGCCAAGTCAGGCAGTCAAAGTGTAAAAGAGGCTGCAAATAATGAAGCAGCTATTGAACTTAAAGGGAACACACGTACAGCACTGGAAGCAGCAGAGTCGTGGATCCAAAGCGTGGCAGGAGTTCAGGAAAGTCACTGTGCTGTTATTGAAAACAACTACATTTTTAGCCTCGGTAGAAGCGAGTTTGCAGAACTATCTCGAGAGCAGCATTCTAGCGTATGTGTATCAGAAGAAGTGAGAGGTGGAAAAGCGAGACTGGAATTTCGGGGCCCTCCTGATGCTGTGATTGATGCAGTGCTCGCAACTGAAAAACTACTGCTTCGTATGCAGGAGAAGACTACAGCCAAACAAGAGGAACTGCTGTGCTTAATGGGTATGTAAAGTAAATAAGTTCCTAATTAAATAAGTGCCTAACTAAGGTCAAGTATGAAGCAACATGTATCTCTGTATTGCTGAGCGTGGACAGACGTGCATTCGGTTCGCGCACATACTGAGCATTGCTTTAATTACTGATATGACTGTACTTTTATCATATGAGCCCCCCCCCCCCAGTAGCTTTGGTTACTCGCTTGGCAATGTTCCCAGTAGGGCACAGTTTGTACAGGGGCTGCCATGGTTGTACAGCCAGCTGTAATGCTGGCTTCCTCCAACACAGACTCACTTTAAAGCTTGGCCACAGGAGACTTACAAAATTTGCACTTAATTAACACATACCTTTGCTGAGCTCTTTGGCTAGCTACAGCTGGAGCGCTGTTGCAGGACCCACCAATGGACTTGTTCTGCAGAGTCTGACTTGCATTAACAGTTGGTGGAACTCACGGCATTACAGAAAGCTGCCGAGTGATCCATTTTTTCCTTGTGTTTGTATAGTCATTCAGTATAGGTACCATTATGTGAAAGCTGGGCTGTGGAGAGATGTAATGGAGAAGATAAATTGCTTTTCTTTGGTTACCTCTCTCTCTGGTTTCTTTAATAAATGCAGAAAAATTTCAATAAATTTATATATATATATATATGTAATTTTATATATATATATATATACCAGTCCCTCTCAACATTAGTCTCTACCATTACTTCAGAGAATATTTAACATTCTTTGTTCTTGACTACCAAGGTATTGGATCCCTCCTCCTTGCCTTTGCTTCAGATATGATATATGAAATTTTTTCTCCCTTATTTGTATCCAGGCCAACCAGAAGCAGATCAATTTTCAGGACGCTTTCACAAGACAAATACTACTAAATCCATCCAGATTTCACTGGTGGAGTCACACCTGCAGGAGTTTAAAGATAGACAGAAACAGTTTGAAAAAGCTGGGCTTCATGTTCTCAAGGTAAAGAGGGTATTCATGGAAAAACTAAATCTCAGCTGATATAGTTGAACTAACATGTCTAACATATGCTTAAGAAACTTAGATGAATTATTTTGAATACATTGCTTCTAAAAATTAAGATCAAGTTAGCCTAATCCTTAAAATAGATGCAGTCTTTACTCCTACTAAAAAGTATTTTAAATGTAATGCAAAGAATCACTCAAAAACTGTGTTTAAACTCTTCAGAAGTCCTTTCAGCTGTACTGTATAGTCTCTCTTATTTCATGCTTCAAATATTCCTTTATAGGACTCCAGAGAAATAGGAGATTGGTATGTTAGAATGAGTACAATATTCCAGGACACTAATGCAGTGTCTCTCTTTCCTCGTGAGCTTGACACCAAAAATTAGCAACTGGATTTGTCGGAGTTACGATCTGATTAGTAGTATGTTGAAGCTGGGATCTTGCTTGGATATCAGCACTTCACTGAGCAGGAGGATGAGGCTGTGCAACACAGAGAATCACAGAAGTTTGTAAACTTCTGGGGTTTGTGTGCCCAGTAGTAACAGCAGGTACCTGGAAACCAGACTGCTACCTGCCACTGCCTTTCATATGTGAGAAGGGTATTTAACACTGAAGGGGTAGCAAATACCAACCAGATGAAAGCAAGTGCTTCTTGATCTGCAGAGCTAAAGGCTTTGCTGAGTCTCAACACAAAAGCTACATCAGAATGTAAACCAGTGCTGCACTGAGGGTCGGTCACAGCTCAGGTAGATGACTTGAGAGAGCAGAAGCTTGATCGTGCTTCAGCACCTGCTTGTTGTTAGCTGAGTGGTCGGGAAGCACCTGCTTGTTGTTAGCTGAGTGGTCGGACGTCTGGCGTGAGCGGGTTGCCAGAGGAGAGGCCTCGCAGGCCCCTGGCACTGACTTTTGCCATCGGACTGTGTCTGGCCCACTGGTGGAGCCGGCTGTGCCAGCAAGAGCTGCCGCGTAGCCAGTTTGCCTGAAGGTGTGTGGTGTTAGCTGCACGCAGCCACGCTTTCAAGGCACAAACTGACGTAAAGGCCCTCTTATCTGTGGAGCTTTTTCCGCCTGAGACCTGTAAAGTTTTGATCAACGAGAGCTGAGGTTCTCCAGGCCTTACCGGTCGCCTGCAGTTCTTTACAAGAGGAGGCTGATGGCACCCACACAGCTTATTCTCACGTAGGGTTGATGCCCAATCCATTCAGCCCAACTCGAGTACTGCAGATCAGCACACTGGGAGATATTCCCACCAATTTCAATGAGGCACGGGATAGTGGCATGGTTCTATTTCTGTGGATCAGCTGCACACTCCAGAAACCTTATCCTCTATGTGGTCAATGCGCAGCAGCTAAATCGGAGGCTGTGACGTTGAAGAACACAGCCTGAACAAGAGCACTCACCGATTCCAGTCCCCGTTTGCTTACACTACACTATTATTTACGTTACAGATTGAAAAGGTATATAATCCTCTTTTATCTGCTGCATTCCAACAAATGAAAAAAAAAATAGAAGAAAAACAAGGTACTTCCAAAATAACCCACAAGTTGTACCAGCATGTTCCTGCTCACTTCTGTCGCTCGGTGTGCCAAACTGGATTTCACAGGATGTATTCTCCACCAACAGGTAGTAACTTGCTTTGGTATCTTTAAGCAAAATGAACAGTGACTGACTACTAAAGTTGGATTAAAACCAGAAAAAAAACGGCATTCCTAAACAAGAACTGCTTCTTATCTGCATTTAGAGTCATATGAGCTTAATTTTTTATCTACAGGAAGATATTTCTGTTTTTCCTTCCTGACAATGCAGTCAGTAAGGCTCTGGGAGGGCAAGCCTGGATTCTAGCCTGGCCCAGGCACTGGTGACAGAATTGCTAACAGACACATAGTGCCATGTCCAAGTTTTATTTTGTTGTGTCACTCTAAAGAAGGTCCATGTCCTTGTTTACTTGCTGCAAACGTGCACTCAGCAGCTTGATGCCTTAAAACATGTTCAAAGGAATCGCAGAATAATTGAGGCTGGAAGGTACTTCTGAAGGAGATCCAGCCTCACCCCGCTCACCTCGGGTGCGATCAGACAGCCGCTAACCTGGCTGAGCAGACTGCCATCGAGACTGGAGTACGCTTGGCAAGAAAGTTGTGGGGTCTATGAAATCCTGTAGCAGCCAGACGTTTTCAGAGAAGGAAAGAGTGAGCATTTAGCGCTTCATCCTGCAACAGGTGACAATTTTGCTTGTCAAACACAGAATCGGGATTTCAGGCCATAAACTGCTCAAAAGTGGAATTGGCCTTTCCTTGTACATGGCACACTTTTGCACTTTCAAAGTAGTGAACGGGACGATGGTCTAATTTAATTTCTTTGCACTTTTCCACGCGATACTGTGATAGCATTTTTATGCAGCATTCTTATAAATCTCAAGGCTTTTTTTTTTATAGTTTGCATTATTAAAATCTTACCTTCTTTGGTGCTCATCAGGGTCCCTAGTACATGGTGACTGAAGTGTTTACATAAATACATTATACCTTGATATTTCTATCGCTGGATTAACAGTTCCATCCAAAGGGTCATCGCTGCAGCAGCAGTTAAATGGGCATGGCCTTCAGCTGTCACTGCCGGTGACTGCGGTGGGAGGTCAGTGCCAGCACCAGAGCCACTCAATGCAAACTGACTTCCAAAAGGATGGCCCGCGTTGAGCAGTAGCATAAAAGGTCATAATCAAGAAGCAGTCTCTTAGTACTACCACCCCAACAGAACCAATTGTTAAAGGCTTTTTTTTCTTCTGAATTTTTTTCTCTCTTTTTCCAGAACAAAGATACGGAGCTGGCATCTACTTTAAAAGGAACCCGAAAAGCCTAATCGAGGGTAAAGATATGTGGGAAACAGACTCTAAGATGTACGTGTTTGAGGCCGATGTATTAACAGGCTTATACACAAAGGGCAAGCCGTCTTACATTATGCCACCAGCAGTGGAGGGGGATGCCACTGAGGCATATGACAGCTTAGTAGATGATGTAAACAATCCTGACACCTTTGTCATTTGCAACAGTGCTGGGGCCCTTCCACAATATTTGTTGACTTGTTCCCAAGTAAGGGAGAAGTACATGGCTGTCTGAGGAAACCAGCAGCATCCAGAGTAAGAATTAATCGGAACTGTAGCTAGTACAGTACTTAGATTTTAGGAGGATGCTCTATCTAGTAACACACCAAAGTGCCTCCTGCAAAGCGCTCTGAAATATCCATGAACGAAAAAAGTAAGAACAAAATTATCTGTGAAAGGGAA
This sequence comes from Leptosomus discolor, assembly GCF_034619465.1. NCBI lineage: Eukaryota > Metazoa > Chordata > Aves > Leptosomiformes > Leptosomidae > Leptosomus > Leptosomus discolor. Next base: position 10,937,886 of record NC_141395.1, on the reverse strand, counting down.
CAGAGGGAAAGCATCACAAAATACAGTGCAACATTTACTGCATCGTTTACTTTATGCCTTAAAGTGGTCTGACCATACGCTTGTGTTTGCATAGGTTGTCTTTCTTTCATTACATTTTCTTAATCTGAGTTACCACGTATGTTAGTGAAACCCAAGAAATCTTGGTTGTGCCTTTGACTCTTACATTCACTTAATAAGTCAAAAGAATATTTATCAGGTGAAAGCTGTTTCCCACTTAGGGGACATGCCATTAAATCACATAGTTATGACAAATGTCAGGCAATACTTCACAATTTCTAACAGTAGTTGCTGTTTGTTACAGTTCTTATTAGTTAAGATACTCTAAGCATTGTAGATACATGTATTCAGAATAAAAAGTATGAATGACACCATCACCTAACCTGTTATTTTTCCATCTAGTCTTAAGGACGCGACTTGGACTGTATTTGAGTTTCAGATTTCAGGGGTGTTCAGTCTCTTTGAAAAGCTACGAAATAGTAGAGAACTGGTTTAAGATATAGCTTGAAATTGCTCTTTAATTAATGTACCTTAACCAGTATCTTTTAAAGATTACAGTGACAACCTTGTAGCTAGGTATCCCCACGTTGCTTCTGTAGTGACATGAAGCCACTGAAGCGAAAAGCCTAAGAGCTGTTATACTCATTTCAATGTAAAAGGGGATTCATCCCAGCCCTAAGGTTCTTCTAAACTTTCTGTACTAAAGCCTGAAACGATGATGTTAGCAGGCTTTAAAACAAGTCTTTTGCCCCAAACAAAAAGCTTCTACCAGATTTATCCAATCTGAAGCACTTAAATCCGCCAGTTGTGGCCCTAACTAAACACCAGAACGGCTGGTAACAGCACTGCAATACAGAAATAAAGGCTCATCTATCGGAATCGGGTCTGTCTCTAGCTTGACAAGTCACCTACACTTAAAGCTGTAATTATCTGGGGAGAAGGGCTCACGTAAAATTATTAGAAACCCACAATGTTGTCATATGACAAGCATTATATCCACATGTAAAGCACTGTGCTAATGGAGAGCAGCGTGAACCCTAAACCACAGGTGAAATTAGCATTTAATAAAACTTTTCAAAATAATTTGTTAAGTAATTCCCAGCACATTTGTACTGCACCTGCAGCTCCCGAGACAGCAGTCATAGTGCTAGGAACACTGAACCACTCACAAATTCAAGAAAAATGAAGTTATAAAAGTCTAATTCTGAACTCTAAGTGAGGGTGCAAGTGGAAAAATTTTTGTAACTATTGCAAAACAAAATTTTAAATGAATATATTCATACTTTGTTTGTGGGTTTGGGGTTTTTTTTATTTTATTTTTTTTTTTTTTTAAGATTAGCTGTGTCTACATTGTTGCAAAAGGTCAGCTTTGGTAGTGTGTGAGCCTGGTGTGCTCCAGTATGACTTTAAATGGACAAACCCCCTCCATGAACTTGTAAGAACCACCTAACAGATAAAAGTCTTGTTCTCGCTGAAATCACGAGGTTGCTTTTAGATAGTATGGTGGAAGTTTGAAACCAGAATTAGTCTGTTCCCATCTTAACTTTTCCATTTTAACAACCAATTCTTTTCCTTTATTTCAGTCCCATTTTTCCTCATGTTTCTTGATTCACACATTACTGGCAGGAAAACACACAGCTCTAGATAGAAGGTTTGCTAGACAGCACTGGACGAGAATAAGCTCTTTCAGCTTGCGTCAAGAGGTTTTGTTTTTTAAAGGAGTTTCATGACAGGAATTATTTTTTTTCCTGTTTCCTTTTTTGAAAAAACTCAGTACAGAGTTTCTGAACTACGGCAAGAATTTCTAAGCATCATCAGTTTTCAGAAAACCTTCAGGAATTTGGGTTACATCTTTTTGTAACATCTTTTCTCCTACTCGGAATAAAGAACAGTTTTCATAGCGCAGTATTATTTTAACACAAGTACTGGTAACAATGTATTTCTTTAACAATTTTTTAATTAACTTTGTATCTCACTGGATATGAGAAACTGGTAGTCAATTTAAGAGAAAATAATTACTGAGAAGACTTCAACAACTTATTAAAATGCCCAGCATATGCTTCCTCCTCCCTCTACACACCCTCAGAATTTATAAGGATTCAGTCTTAGTGAATATTTATCTTCCATTTTATTACAGTAAGATTTTTTTCTAGCATCTAATTTCTACCAGTGTTCTCTGCACTTAATGATATAATATATATTCTATATATATACATATATTTAAAAACTGGTCATGTAAGAGGTTATATATAATTATTTTCCTCTGGTCCTCAAAAAGAATAATTTCATATACAGAAACTAGAAAATAAACCCAGCACAAACTAGATGTACCAAGTAGTACATATAAAAATAATTACCACAGTAATTGAAAATTCCTGATCTTAGTCCTACAGTAATCAGTTAACTAGAGGCTACTCCACAGCCTCTGGGATTTCTCTGTCATCCACGATAAGGGTATGAATAATTCCTTCCCTTCGTTTTCCACTACTGACAGCCTTAATGCAACAGCTGTGATCACCAACACTGAAGTGAGTTTCAGTCCCATCATCTACAAATTCACCCTGGGAGAAAGGAGAGAAGAACACACACAGACAGGTGCTGTTTTAGTAAAATAAAGGCTTGAGCGCATCAGGCTGTTTCCAAGATCACTTGTAGTCCCCACAATTAGAGCAGCCGTAGGTACCTGTGCCAAATACAGCACAAATGCTGAGCAAAGCCACAGAATCTCAGACAGGGCTTTGTCAAGGTGTGCAGTTAAAGATTTGTGGGTATAAGATGTCAATCAAAATTTCACATAATCAGAAGTGGTAACGTTGGAGTTTGCAAATTGATGTCTGTCAGTAAAACAAACCCAGAAAAGACAGTTTCCTTCAGGGTTGTGCAGTACAGCCAGTAAGTGCCACACCAACTATGCTGAAGTGGCAGTAAAAGGTGAAGTGTTTAGTGGTGCCTTCTACAGCAGGACAAAGAGATCCCTGAACTGAGCGTGACACTTGTGGGTTTTTGATACGCAGCTCCAGCTGTGGTTACGTAACTTCCTGCTAACGGATTTTGCCCCACGGGGCTGTGTTTTTGGCATCATCTTTGGGAGAGCAGAAGGATCTGTGTGCCACTCTAATGCCAGCACAGTTTGACAGCTACACCTGTAGTCGCAGCCTGCAAGAATATCTCCCACTGCCTCTATTACATTGTAGAAAAGGCTGAGAACCATCAAGGGCAGAAGTTCCAATTCATGAGCATGTTTCTTCCACTGATTACTGAAGACACATTTGGTGAATCTTTTCATCCTATTCTCAAATACAGCAAAACTCTTGGTTTTACAATTTGTAGTCATCCAGGGGATTACTTGTGGCAGTAGTAATCACAGTGACAACTCCCTGGTAAGAAATCCTTCAGGGATGGGGAAGCCTACATCATATGCATATTGAAAGCCATCGTAATGTAAGGAGACACCAAATAGCTTAAGCCTTCTGTCAGCCTGCTCTTAAAATTAATGCAGATGGGGCAGAAAGACAAAAGATTTGATGTGTTCCAACAAGACTTAAGCCCAAAGTGTTAGGGACCATCTCTAGATGGAAAAACATCAGGAGTCATGACAGACTCCACATGTTCAACCTTCAGTCACCACGAACACGAGCAGGTATGGATGAGGTGGCTCTACACTCTGCATCAAACTCAAGTCCCTCCCACTCCCCTGAAAGTCTTCACCCTAAAAACCCTGGACAACCGACCCAGGAGATTTATTTTGCTTGTCTAAGAAGTGTGTTTATCCTTAAACAGATAGGTGTTTGGCATCCTAACTGAAAGACTCTCGGTTATAAAATGCAGTTGAAGGGCACTGGGAACAGGCTACGGGCATGTGGCTGGCTAGGCACGTGCTCATACTCTGTGGTAACGTGTGGTAACACGTCCCTCTGTGGCTTATTTTGCTGAGCTTCGGTTATGTAGCCATAGCCTGTGAAAAACCTTTGGCAATGATCACATACCGCTGTTTCCATTTTTTGACCGTTGCACCACACATCCATAGTGTCCTTTTCTGTGAAGGAAAAAGAAAGCAAAAAGTAGAAAGAACAAGACATTTGTTTCTCCCTACAGACAAAAAGATCTAAGAATGTTGACAATTTACTGTTGAATTTTACTTTCAGTTCCCCAAAGAAGTTCCTAATTACCCATAGTACCTGGGCTACAGGGTTTGTTCTTAGACTGGAGAGATGGGAAGGATCTGCCATCAATGGGCAAACAACTTTTGCTATGAACATACATTTTTACCTCTCCCTAGCCCTGGCTATTAACACTGTGGTGTTCTGAATATTGTCAGAGATATTTTGACATTCTTAAACTGAAAAACTTGAAGACAGAAAAATGAAGTAATTTCTGCTAATTATTTGAGTGCTGTTCATTCAGTGAAGCTCTAACGTTTTTTGCAGGTTGGTTTAATTCAAAAGCAGCATTATTTAACATCCATCAAACTGTATTATTGAAATGTCCTTGAAAACCCAAGTACTACTTTAAATATCAATCTTAGATTATTTTCATTTGAAACAGAATATTCTTTTACTTCTCCCAGCACATCCTTCTTGAATTACTTTGCTCTAGAACTCACATTACCAACACTGTCATCCACAGGACAGCAGCAGAGAGCTGAACACTGCTTGCCTTTTAAGTAAGCATAGAGAGATTAAAAGTCTGTGGGGAGACTAACCTGTTTCTGGCATTAAAATTGTCTTTCTTCCCCACCCCACCCCACCCCACCCCCCTTCATCTTAGGGCAGTCCATTCTGTCCTGAGGCTTAAGAAGAAATCATAGCCCAAGATCTCTTGTCTCCAGGTCTCACCATACAGCAATACCTAAATGGGCATTTTCCCACTGGATGGCAGGGACAAATTCCTCAGGGGATCCCTTCCTCCCATCTGCTTGGGAAAGGGGGGCAGAAGAAAAGAAACGCATTGCTTTGCTATTAAAAAAGTCGAAAAACATCATCTGAAGTTTTTAGATTAAAATTTCTAGTTAAGAAGCGATGCAGAAAAAAGGATGCTGATTAATCTATCAAAGAGGTAGACCAACACTGTCACACTTCTTCACTTAGAGACTCCTTGACTTTGGCCTTTGATTTTTGGAAGGACAGCCTGGTTACCTGGCGAATACACTTACACACGCAGCGGGTTTGATCACAACGCAGATAACACTTCTATAACATGCTTCACTGGGAACTGTCTAGCTAGGGCAGCTCTATGGATACAGAAGCCATAACTCCTTCCAATCTTCTTTTTTTTCCTTTTTTTAAACCTCAACCACACTGCTGTAGAACAGAACACTGAAGGCAGGCTCATGCAGGTGTAACAAGACCATTATTTTTCAGACTCTTTGGCATCTAATTCCAAACTTCCAGACACCCAGGATTTTACACCGCAGCAGTGCTAGCCACTGAACTGTGCTTTCTCTTAATTAGCAGGTATTAAGCGCATACGAGTTTATTCAAAGGCAGCAGTGTGAAGCCACTCAACGTTTACTTACCTAGAACGACCCTATAATCCGTACCACCCAAGCTCAGTACCCAAGTATTGGTTGTTTTTGACCTGTTCTCCATATACTTCTTGAGGCTCTTGCCATTGATCTCCAAAGTGTATTCATACGCAAAGCCACTGACTGCATCAATGTTAATAGTAGCTTTTGTTTTGGCTGCTCCAACAGTGAATGTTTCTTTACCCACTAATTTAAACATCCATTCTTTTCTTATTTCTTCCTGTGGAATAAAACAAAGACAATGGGTATTAGTTGATAAACCTGAATGCATGTTTCAGTATAAAAAAAAATGACCTGGAACTCGGGAAACAGCTGTGCTTAACTATTATTTCAGAATGAACGAAAACCTGGTATTTGCAAAGCACTTCATTACCTTAGTTGTAACTGAAAAAAAGAATGATGCAGTTCATTAAATCAGGTAAAGTTAATCAACCGATTATCCCTCGCTTGCATTTATTAGTCTTTTGGTTGTTCTGATGCCTGTTGCATGAAAGGGCACTTATATAATCTGTATCATAGTGAATTTTGAGCACATAGCAATTTCACCTTTCCATCAACATAGACAACACGTTTTCCTGAAGTGGTCCCATGTTCAAATTCAATCTTATGAACACCATCACTTAAAGCTACTTCCCAAACAGCCACCAAATCTGTCATCTTCTCTAAGTGGCTGTACCGAGACCTATGGAAACACCAACAAAGTAAATTAATTGTTGTTGAAAGAGTTCAGTTACTGATGTCTATCGTTCAAAGCTTTACTGCTTCAGGGCAAGCCACTTTTTACAAATGAAAAATGAGACTTGAAAGAATAAGCTAACAGAACTGCTTATATTTTCATGTTTTTCAAACATTCAAATATGACAAAGTATCACAAAATAGAAACAGACAGTTAAAAAGACTCACTTTGACAAACACCATACAAAGACATATATATCCATCTAACCTCTAAAACTTCCATTTCGGGTGACAGTAAGGTTACAGAATTATACTGAGAATTCAGATGCTCCTGGACAGTTGCACGATGTCTTAGCAGGTGTTAAAAGACAGTATTTTCATTGGTCTCCAATAAAGTGTTTTAGCCTTTTACACTTGAAAAATAGTCAGGATGACCAGTTTAGCTATTATGTATTTTAACAGATTTTTCTGTAATCTTTCTCATAAACATTACCTACATCATTCAGAAAGGCAACTCTGCACACACATACAGGGGAGGAGATCTGGCAAGATATTCTTTCATTTAAGTAATTTTTAAAGTTTAGATACAGTCATAAGTGACCCCTGGAACTGTGGATATCTTTCCAGATCTGCTCGTACCACAGTTCTGATTTTTTACCTTACTTCATCTTCACAGACAGTAATCTCCTCACGGGATGCCATAGGAACCAAAACGGCTTTTAATCCAATTAGCAGCAAGAAAAAAGAAAAGCAGAATAGCAGCATAGAAGTGTTGAGGCCTAAATTTTCCTCATTTTCTCCATTTAAGATAAAGGACATTTTAAAAAGTGTCAAGAATTATCATGCACTGCCGTACAAATGATGAAATACAAAACATACTTTTTCCTCTTAGAAAGGCAAATGTTAAGTATTCTTTTACAAAATTAGTAAGTGCAATTTAACCTAACTTTATTAGCACATCATAACTTTGATAGAAAAATGGTTTGCCTAACTTGTGAGCAAAAGCTTAGAAATGGACAACTTGACCAAAGCAGGAACCAAATCCAGAGGTGCCCACCTCCGTCACAAACTAGGGACTGTTGCCACCTCAGGAAAGTGAAACAGCACAGGCAACAGCTTCAACCTACTCATTTTTCTAAACCACTGTAGTAGTTTTCAACAATCGCATTAGCAATCTGACCTGGCGATTCAGTCATAAAGTCTATGCGAAGCACAAATAATTCAACTGTTTCTTACTTTGGAGGTTTTCAGACCATGACTCCATTTTACAACAGTGCTGACTTATTTTTAATTTTTTATTTTCACTAAACAACTTAATTTGTTAAGAGCTATCTACGTTGTCAGTCTGTATTAATAAGCATAATTTAAGTAAGTGCAAATAAGTGAGGTTTTTTATAAAATTGTACTTTTCAGTGAAAAATTAATTACAAGTAAAGTTGTAAGTTCTAGGGTCTCTCTTTAGTGTAACAGACGAGTGTGCATTTAAGAATTAAACCTTCTTCATTCAGTCTTAAGCTTCTGTTTTAAAACATGTGCAAGCACACTCCTGTGTTACTGTCCGTGGTTTTGTCAGTAATTGCAGACATTTCTGTTCATAAACTGGAAAATAAATTTTTAAAACAATGAAACCGTTTTAAGGATCTGTGGATTTAATTCTCTCGGTAGTGAGCAGGCTACAGCACCTCATAAATGCCCAGCAGATTGTTTCGGTCGTTCCTAAAGTTAGGGGTTGGTTTCTGTGAGGGCTTACATCCCCTGGCACACGGTGAAAGTCAGGCCGGGTGTTTTTCTGCGCTCCCCCCTTTCCCTTCTCCTCAAGGGGCCGGTCCCAGGGGCTCAGGACAGACCCACGCCTGTCCCCGACAGCTAACGAACACAAGAAGCGGCCTCGGGCACAAAAAGAAACGCCAGAAGAGGTGGCACCTGGAGCACGGCTACCCACAGAGACCGCATCACCGCTAAAAGGGCTAGGAAACATCCCAGAGCGCACCATCTCCTTTCAGCCACACCTGAACCCAAAGCCTAGGCCAGCTTTATGTTTCCCGAAGGGCGGCCGAGCCGGGCAGCCCGAAGGACGCCGCACGGCCGGGGCCCGCCCGCCGCCGCCCTCGGGCTTCGCGTCACCCGCCGGCGGGAACCCCCGGCAGCGGGTCTGCTTGAACCGCCGACCGCCTCATCCTGCTGCATTTTGTGTTAATCGGGTCAGCAGCCCACAACGAGATTTACTTCTTCATCCCTAAGGGCTTGTTTTGAAAATTAGGTAGGATTACTGCTCTGCATCCACCTAATCCACGCCTGGCAGCGGACAGCGGGGATGCTGCACCGGAACTCCAGAGATGGCAAATTTCTCCCCACTATCCACATCTACTGCCAGCAAAGAGCCTTTTTTTTTTTTCCTCTCCACACTAAGCCCTGGCAGCGACATTCCTAAATCCCTCTCAAACAGCTTATTGATGGTGGCCGTGATCCTGCGCACCCAGCGAGAACACGCGGCTCCCCACTCCGAGCCACCCTCGCCTAAGCCTCAAGCGACAGAGCCCCGTCGACTCCTGGCGCCCAGGCAGGCTTCCCGGCACGTCCGGGCCGGGACCGCTGCCGCAGGCGATGCGGACTCCGCCGGAGACACCGTCTGCTTCATCCTCCTCATCCTCCTCCTCCTCCTCCTGTAGCGGCCAGGCGGTCTCCAAGGAGCCCGGGGAGACGCCCCCTCAGCCCGGGCGGGCCGGGCTATGGCGGCAGGCAATGCACGTTGGGACGTCCCCGGGGCGGGAAGGGAGAGCAGCTCCCAGGCGCCTGAGGAGAGCTCCGCGATCAGGCCATCCCGGCCCCACGCCCCGCCGCTCCCGGCCCAGCTCCTACCTCCGCGGGGTTCTCCTCCCCCTCGGCTCCCCGCGTCTCAAAATGGCGGCGGGCGGCCAGCGCCGCCCCGCGGGTGGGCGACCGCCTCCCTCCTGCCGGCGGCGGGCGGGCCTTTACTCCCGGCCGGCCCCGCGCCTTCCCGCCGCCGGTAGCTTCGTACGGGGCTGTGGCCCGCCGCCGAGCGGGACTCGCTGAGGCTCCGCCGTCTGGTAACCGGCGCCTTTCCTCTCCTGTATCCCGGTGGCCGTCTGCGGGCGGCGGCGCGGGGCCCGGCCCCCTTCGGCGGCGATCGTCCCTCGCCATGACAGAGGTACCGTGGTGGACTTGAGGTGGTTGTTGTTACTTGCTTGGTAGTTAAAAACAGAACGAAAAGAAAGCAAACCATCAGTGAACCCCCAAAGCAGCACCTGGGTCCTCTGAGGCCTTCTCTTGGGGCTGGGGAAGGGGGCCGAGGCCCGCGGCAGCCCCAGTGCCTTGGAGTTACCCGTGGGCTGGTTGTCTGGGCTTTTTGAAAAGGTAAATTTTACTCATTGCACATATTTCTCCCAATAGCCATCAGGAAACCCTGGTATTTTTTTGCAGATCCTATTGGCAGGTCTCACAAGCCCCTCCTGTAGTGGATGGGCCTTCTTGGGGGTTTGGGATTGGTTTGTTTTTATTTGGGGGCATTTGGCGTCCTCCAGTGCTTGAAGGACAGGAGACCATGAGTTGATCTTGAGAATTCAGGTGTCTGTCTCTTCTTCCCTTTCTCTCAACTGCAGCAGGAGAAGGCAGAATGGGAACACTTAAACAAGCTACTAATGCGTCGTGGGTTGAAACCGGTGAGTCTTGGTGCTCCCCAAAGCTGCAGAAATATGTCAGGTAAGGTAATGCTAATTTTACAAGTTTTTGTATTTGGAAAGAGTAAGCCTAAGTTTGTAAGGCGTCTCTAAAGCTGTCATTCCAAATGGTAGCAGAGATGCGATCTTCAGCTATTAAAAGCCTTTCATTGTGACTTTGCTTCTTTTATGTGTCTCCAGATATGATTGTCTTAGACAGTCAGTCTTCTCTAGGAATAAGACTTACATTAAAAACACTGGTGGAAGACACTGACCGTCAGCAGAAAGTGATACAGGGGCTTATGGAAGCTAATCATTACCTTAGGTAAGGCACAGTGGAAGCAAGTTACTTGCTAATGCAAAGCGAAAGTATTATCAATGTCCATTTCCTGCCAGGTGGAGCTCTTGTCACACCCGAGGCCTAAGACTTTTTCCTGAGGGATATGCAGCAATGTTGGCCTAGTTCCTTTTGAGCTCTCCTGTTATTTCGTCTGCTGCTTCTTTCCGTACCAGCATATTTCTCATACCTACTGCCACAGGCTATTATTGAGCATCATCAGATAAATGTTGTCAGGCCTGTGCTTCCCTCACTGTCTTTAGTGAAGTAAGTTTAATTTAAATCAAGGATTTATTTAATTTTTTCAGAGATGAGATACGACAGGAACGAGGTCGGGCATCTCGACAAGAACAACGGGCTAATGATTTGGAAAATGTGGTGAAAAACATTAAGTCCAAAATTTGTCAGCTGGAAGATGAGACAATAGCTAAAGTTTGCCAGCAACAGAATCAAGTCAAAGAACTTCAAAAAGATCAACAGGTTTCACAGGTAATTCAGATAGTGCTGTTTAAGGATTCAAACTTTTGACTTATAAAAATATTTACATTGATCAAAATCAGTCTTGGGTCATAGAGTTAGTACACTGTTTATAGCTAAGATTTTTCAATCTATACAGAATTTTCTAGCAATAACTTAGAAAAATATCTGTATCCTTCTTCCACTGCCTCTTCAGTATGGCTAAAACCCAAGTACTAAGCCTCCTTGGGACCAAGTGCCTACTTGGGCATGTACAGTACAGTCTCCAGCTTGTGGATTAGAATCATTTCATAATGCTCCCGTTACCTGTTCACAGGCAAAATATCAAGAGCAGCAGGAAAAGCTGCAAGAACAGGAAGAGATTATTGCCCGTTTGCAGAAGGAGCTGTGCAAAGTTGGGATGGAGGAGCAACGGCGTCTTGCCACTCAAACCAAAATATTTTGTCAGTTTTGCAAAAGAGCTCCCAAGTCTCTCCTAGATCAGCAGTAAGCAGTTTTTTTTATATACACACACCCCAGTATAACATGATTTGGTGAATGACCTGTAGTATCAAATGAAGAAACAGATTTTAAAGTAACTGTTCTTGATATTTATATGAAAACAAAAAAAAAGCTGGAGACCTTAGGAGTGCGAGCTGATGTATGAATTCTTGTAAAGGTACTTCAATGCAGGTACATCAATACAAATGAAAAAAATCATTTTTTTCTTGTATAAAAAAATGTGAGCTGGATGAATCCATGGCAAAAATTAAAAGATGACTAGCCACTGTATACACTAGGTGTCAGCAAAGAGAAGGGAATGGTTCCTGCCACTCTGGAACTGCAGTATCTGCTAGGGTGATCTCATCCTGGGATTCCAGCGCTTTAAAATGTAAATTAAAGAAACAACTGAACAAAAAACCAGCACCACCTTCCAACACCCCTTCGAGTTTTGGAAAGCGATCTGTGCAGCTGCTGACTGCAGGCTTGCTGTAAGGCTCCCCAGCTACTTTAGGGAAAGTTCTGAAAGTCTTCCAAGCCTGTGTCTCTCGCAGTAAGATCTCCATAGTTCTGCTCTAATCCGAGATTTGCCAATTCTTAGGCCTCAGGTAGCCATCACTTTGTTGTGCTGGTGTCACCTGGTTTTCTAGGCCTGGCTAGCAAGGTTCACCTGGGAAGTGTTTAAAAGGGATTATGTGTGCGCAGCCCTGCTCTCGTGCCCTTGCTGTAGGAGTGGAAGGATCGCTGGCTTTGGTTCCCTGTGCTTTCTCACCTGTCTCTCCAAAACAGACGGGGTCGGAGTGCTCAAGAGGAAAGGCAGTTTCTCAGCTGCTCAGTTTTTTTGTGGCTGTATTTTTTGCAGACACTCTGAAAGCACTGGTGGTTTCTTTGGAGACAGATGTTCCCGGGCTACGTGGGCCCTGTGCGCTCCACCTCCTGCAGTGGTTGCTGAGCTCTAGCCCTCGGGACTGTGCCTCGCTGTTAAGCTTGCTGGGGCAACGCAGTCACAGGATGAGGAGACTGTCAGGAGGATTTAGCTTTTTTCTCCTCTTGAATAAATGTTGCTACTTCTAGACTAGTACAGAGTTAATGTCTCTACTTTCCTGTTTTGGAAGACTGCCACCATGTTTGTTTGGTATGAGAGAAAGCCAACTGTTTGAAGCAGTCACTTCTGAAGTGCAGTGCAGTTGTGTGAGCTGGCCTCTTCCTATGGGTCGGTCACAGTAGCTTTCAGGCATAATTTTTTTGAGAATTATCTGAAATTCAAAATAGCATTTTTCCTTTTGTCAGGTTCCTTTGTCTGATTGATTATTATGAATCTCAAATTAGCCAAATGAAAAAGGAGCTAAGGTAGGTCTCACCTAATGCCTTGTGGTTCTGCTGTCAATATTTTCTTACTCCTTGCTGTTCTTGCATCTTGCGATGGTAAATACTCTGTGTTCCAGACATCACTGGCATGTAAGAAGCAGCCAAGGATTGTAATGGTCATGGGAGTTTGGACTCATCTGGGGAGTAACTGTCAGTCAGGCTAAGCAGCTGCTAAGTCAGGAGGCCAGGACAGCTAGGAAGTTGGGGGTGTTTAGACGCTCAAGCTATAATTTGGAGGTAGGGTGGGTTTTTTTCCTTCCCATCCTCCTTTGCCATGGTTCACAGGTAGCATTATTGCATTAGCTGTGTTCAGTCGACTGATCTCCCTAAATGAAAGGAATACCAGCTTTCAGCTCTGTCATGGTGCCTACGTGGTACAAAGTAACAAGCAGATGCCTGAGACATTCCTATAATTTGAGATTATTACCTTGAAAACTGAACTGGGATTTGCTTGTGCTGGAATTTCTCTCAAGGAATGAGTACACTTAATTGGTATATGAAACAGCTTCCCAGAAATAATAGAGGAGAGCAGTGGATCGTAGGGCAGAGTTTCTATTCTATTTACTTTGCAGTTTATGGAAGCATTATTATCATACCTAACTGCTAACTAAACCAAGGTAGATCTTTGAGGTAATCGAATTACAGTAAGCTGAAACAATTTATTTTTCCCAATAGGCAATATAAAAAAGATGAAGACCAGGTACAGAGGGAAGTAAAAAGCAAGGAAGAAATCTTAAATCTAGATGCTACTCCTAATTACAGAGCGCTGCTCACGGTATGGAACTAAGAGTAGGTCAATGCAGATCTAAAGGGTAACCCTTCAAGAGCCACAAAGAAACACAGATGTGTGTTTGATTTCTATCCCCTTGTTCTTGTCATGTCGTCTTACCTTGTAAACTCTCTGGACAGGATTCACTGTCTTTATGCAAAGATTCAGTGCTGTGTTGTGGGTTGTCTTCGCTGGGGACTGCATAGACCTCCTTAATCACAGGTTCTCCGCCTGTGGTCTAACGCAGCAGGCTCTTGATTGTAGTCAACTAATTCCTCATCCAAGCTGTCTTGCTCTGTAGGCAAATGGGAACCCTCCTTAACATGTACGTACTTTAAATTGTTCAAGCTTGTTGATTATGGAATGAGTGAAATAAAAGAAGTAACACAGTCTGTGTTGCAGTCTTTCCAGAAACAACTTATTGAAACAAACGCCAGGAATGAACAGCTTTTGCTTGAAAATACAAATCTCAAGAAAGATTTGGAAATAAGGTGAGAAAGGATAAGTATCATCCTTTGTAAGGGCATTTCAGTAGCTGTTGCTTTCCAGAGAAAGAAACTGAGAACACCAGCAGTTGTAAAAGTGTATTATGAAATCTGCCTTTTAAAGTGACTCGTAGAAATATGATGGGGCAGCAACAGTCAGCCTTCCCTCCCTCTGCTGTACCTAACAACAGCTGCTGGTGGGTAGTTTGCTGTTTATAGCTGTTGCCACATAGAAATGTTGCAGAATTTCATTTCCAGAATGATGTTGCAGCGCTGGCAAAGCTTTCTTACCTTTTTGGTTGGCTGAGTTTTGTAGACACCTTCTGATGCAAGACATATAATATGGTACTTGTTCTTTCTAACAGACCTACTGTACAGGAATTAAAACTGTACAAGCACCAAGTGAAGAAATTAGAGAAAACTTTAAAGAAAACTGTCCAGTAAGTGTATTTCTTCAGTAACTTTCATGAATCCTCTGAACTTCTTAAGGCAAAGATACTCTGCAACCTGTAATGTAGATGGTAGCTTATGAAGCACGTACCTTGTCACCGTTCCCTGGAGCCTGGTTATGGGCAGAAAATGCTACTGTGTCTCCAAAGACACCCTGTGAATCTCTGAAACGATGGCGTGGTCTCCAGATGGGGGCACAGCAGTGTGTCTTTGTTATTTCATTTTGTCTTTCTGGATTTGATTTGAGTGCTATCGCAGGCAACGTGGACAGGAACAAACTATGCTGCTTCCGTGGGCTATAAAGGAAGCTGCTGTTACATTATGGATTATGAATGAGAAAGCGTGAGTTGGCAAAATGTTGCAGCTACTGAAGTTATGTCCATATTATTCTTAGAAACTGACTTATGTTTCAGAAAAAAACTTGCTGAGAAAACACATTGAAGGTATTAAAGATCCGGTATTGACAAAGGGGTTTTATCTGTAATTTCAATCATTCATGTATGTGCATGCTAAATATTTCATAGCCTGAAAAAGACATCACTTAAACTTTAAAAATGTTCAGTTCTTCATTTTACATTGTGTATATGTAAATAGTCTTTTCTGTCATGGAATGAGTATGATTTAGGTGGTAGCTTTAGAGAAAGTCACCTTAGATTTGACAAGGGTAGTGAGGTATATGTAACAAGCCAGGAAAGATGTTCAAGCAGAAGCAGATAAAGACCGTGAGCATGGAATTTGACCCTTTTGAGTAAAATTCTGGGGTTTAAGTCTCCGGCTGTAGTAGAACCTCTGGTAACAGAACAGCTGTACATCTGGTGGTGTCCCTTCTAAATTAGCATGCAGTGTGGAATAACCTCGAGACTTGAGATAAGTTACTGATATTTACCTCGGGCATTATACTCTTCAGCTAGTTCAGTTTGGTGGAGTTCTACTGGCAGGCATCGTAAAATGGAGATTTTACTTCGTAGGTGTAAGTATATGTGCTACATACCTGGTTCTTTAATCAAGTTGGAAGTAGTATCTCCTGCTAAGGCTGCTTGTGTAACCCTCTGTATGTATTTGGCATGTAGATCTTTGGGGAGTAGTAATGGAGAAAGAATAGAAGAAAAGAAAGAACCTGAGAGTGTCGCAGGGGTAGATCAGCTGCAGGCCGTTTGCCAGCAATACTTACAGGTATGCGAACTGTATCTGTGCTGTGTGTATCTAGCACTGTTACAATAAAATCTAATACAAGAGTTTTGTTTAACTGTGTAAGCTATTTTGAATCTAAGAGTTCATAGGAAGTCCTCTACACAAGATGAGTAATGTTCTGGATTTGGCCATTAATGAGGGCTTGTTCTTAATTGTTCTATCTTAGTGTAAACTACCTGGAAATACAGCAAGGTGATGGAGACTGTGTTAGCAAACATCACATCAGTGATTTAGCTGAAGTGTTTTCAGGGCAAGGGGTTTGTTCAAAGTCTTGGGCAAAACAGATGCTTATGTTATGATTTTAAACATGCGTGAGGACATAGTAGTTTTGTTTTTCTTTGAATAAAAAAAAGCAAATATAATGAAACTTGGCAAAATGTAAATGTGGAAGTAACAGTGCCTCAAGTGGATAAATGTTAAATATCCCTCAAAGGAAAGTGTATTTGCATTGCTTTTACGTATCTCCTAGCTAGTATATTCTTAAATCTTTGAATCTATTACATGTTGAATGCATCTGTAAAATTCATCGATAGTAACTTATTGGAGCTATTTATGATTTACTGTTTAGACAATCACGGCTGTTGGGGAGGGATTTTGTTACAAAATTTCACACATACTTGAGTGATAACATTTGCTCTTTGATGTTGAAGGTTTTGTCCCATGTTGATTCTATTTTGCGAAGTCCAAGAGCTCCTCCATTGATATACAGGCGCAGCAAAGGGCCAGTGCAAAATCCTGCTAAAGAGAATGGACAGGGATGCGGATTTGAGCACCTTCCGCTCACTATAGAAATGTGGGCGGACCAGCTCATGGCCCTGAAGGTAACACGTTGCTGTACTTGGCTTTGTGTTCTTCCTTCAATCTGCTGACCACCCCTTGGTCCCTCCCTATATGTTGGGCTTTTTTTCTGTGTGTAGCTTTTGTAACTCCCTGACATGGTGTTAAAATTCTAGAAACAATTCTGCTGTCCGTTTATATCCCACTTTAAAACCACAGTAAAGTGAAAAGAGGGTGGTGTGCCTGCAGGCTGGAGATACTCCTCTGTGTCTGTCGTCTAAATGTTCTTGTTCGCTGGCTGAGTCCCTAAGAAGACACTTAAGCTTTAGAGTCTGTGTACTTCAAGCGTTAATGATGATGCATTCTCCTTCTTCCTTATTTCACTGAAACGATAATATATGAAGCACTTCAATTTTTAGACCATTGGTGTTCCTTTTAAATCAAAGAATCTAAGCAATATACTGTGCTTAAATTCCATGAAAACTAAAACATTACTGTCTCCAGTACTGGAATGTTTTTGCATATGAGAAACAGAAAATCTGCCTGTTTTTATTAATAGAAACAACTTTAAGCAGTTATTGAAATAAGTTGTGTCCCCTCCCTTCTTTTAACAGGATTTGCATAAGTCCTTGAGAAAACTGTCTCTGGAATTGGTGCCCTGGCACGCTGCAGATCCACAGGATAACAGAGAATCCGTAAGAGCTGAAGACCTCCAGTTCATAGTGGATGCAATTTTGGAAGAAATAGAAAATAAGGAAAAGGTAATTCTTGCCAGGGTTTATAATCACAAGTTCCCGTGGAATTCTTAAATGCATTCTTCACGCAGTGGTTAGATTTGCACATTCAAAAGCCTTGTGGGGGTTTAAGAAATACCTGTTTGAAGATATTCAGTAGTCAAAGACTGTTTTAACATAATGGATAAATTCACCTTGAGGAAGACTGCTTTAATCAAAGTCATCTGACCAACGATGAATTTGCATTGCCCTGGAGGCTCCAGGATTCTCCTTTTCTGTTTGTTTCTTGGTCAGCATTGAGAATACAGAAATGTACTTACTAAGCAACAAAGACAGCTTTCAAAAGAGTCATTTTTGGTTTGCTGGATATTTGTGTCTGAAAACTGCCTTTAAAATACATCTTCAGATTTAAGAATATTTGAAACACCGTATTTTAATAGGGGAAGCTTTACAGTTTAAAAGAACCCTTGCTTTGTTAAGCAGTGATGTTGACGAGTTATTCTTTCTGCTTGCTACAGAGCAGCCAGATGGCGTCCTTACCAACCCTGTTTGCAATAGTCTCTCACTTCCAGAAGCTGTTTGATGTGAATTCTCTGAATGGCGTTTATCCTCGAATGAATGAGGTTTACACGAAGCTTGGGGAAATGACCAATGCTATGAGAAATCTCCATGAGCTCCTGGAGCTAGGTAAAGACTTAGCCCCTACCCTTTGCTCGGAGCAGTTCCAAAGGAAGACGACAAGTGAAAGGCTGATCTCTTCATAGAAAATAATGTTGAGCTGCTGAGAAATGAGTAAACTAGGTGTATTCTTCACTGGGAAGATAAAAATAGATTGCTGTCAATGGGGAGTTTAAGTAGCAAAGCCCCGTTATTTGTAAGCCTTTAGGAGTTGCTGGGGAATACCAGGGAGGCAGAAGAAAGGAATAATGGATGAAATTGAATTTTTAATTTATTTATTTTTCACAAAGCTTTGTTTCCTGTGGGCTGACTTCATAATTCTTCTTGACCATCTTTCGTTCTCTACTTGAAAAATAACAAGTTTAAGAAAAAATAACAGTCGATTTCTACTCAGTAATTCATTCAGGTGTAATTATGTCCAATCCTCAGAAAATTCTGTCTTATGCTGCTAAACTTAAAAAAAAAGTTGTTGAGTGTCAAAACCTAAGTGCCAGTACTGGGAGGCATAGTTGGTTACTTCCCAGTACCCATTCTCTTCTGGTTTGTACTTCTGGAGACCAGCAGCTGCTGCTGCTCTTGGCGTTAAAGGTTTGGCTGCGCTGGAGGCTGAGCAGCCCGAGGGCAAGGCTCCTGGGCTACCACGGTCTTCTGAGCCTCATTTGAGGAGGGAAGCGGCCTCCCTGCCTGCAGCCAGCGCAGAAGAAGGGGAAGACTCGTGTCTCCCCAATGATGGCAACCAGTGGAGCTCAGAGGATGCCTTCTCCAAGGCTAGGTCTTCTGAAAATGAGGGAGGAAAGAACAAGGAGCCTGTTACCTTCAATCCCAGCAGCCAACGCAGGTAAAATCCAATAGCAAAACAAGTTCTGGCTGTTAACAAAGTATTTATCGAGCAGGTTCCATGTTGGCCTCGCTCCTGTACCGTGCTTCTGCTATGTTGCAGGAACTGGATGAATAACCCCCTCCCTCTGGACAATTTCAGTTGGCTGATTTCCATTGCCATCGTAGGGTGCACTTCAGTGCCATCTCTGCTGTGAAAATGCACAGAACTGACAAGTTGGGGGTTTTTTAGCTACTAAAGGCTTGGTGAGAGATTCACCGTTCCTAGTTTATTTCTGACTGTAGGCACCTTGTTTTCTGTGAATGATGGAACTTGTATGCCTAGATGGGTGGAAAGTGAATAAAATCTGGGCACCTGCAAGAATTAGATTGTGTCTAAAATACTTCCCTGTTATTACTGTTATAAGAAACATGACGTGTTTGTTTTTCCACAGACAGTTCAGCTCCACCCACTGTGGTAGTGGATACTGTTGGGAAACTGTGTGACATAATTAATGAGAACATGACTGAGCAGGTACAGCAGCTTCTGGGGACCCAAGACATCCACAGGTACGTGGGGCTGTTCCATTGGTGACCATTCATCAAACATCACATTTAGTAATGGAGAGAGCTGGCTAAAACAGATACTGAAAGAAACTTTAATCGTTAGTTACAAAGTTGGTGAGCTGTGACAGTGAAGGAGTAATGCCTGTCTTATGTGAAACAAAGCTGGAATACTTTCAAAAGGATGAAGCTGGCAAAGAGAAAAATCAGGGCCAGAAGGTTCCAAAACACCTGGTTGGTTTGCACGGATGAGGTGATCACATGAGCGTTAATGGGATGTGTGGTTCGGAAGGAGCCAAAGCAAATACTGCACGTGGGTGGGGAGGAGAAAGCGTTGCAAGGTTTCAGCTGGCATATTGATTAGTTGCTAAGAGAAGGTATGCCCCAAGCTGCTGCCAGATATTTTGGGGACTGGACAAAGCTCGTTCTACCTGCAGCAGCTGACAACAGACAGGTACCTGGTGGCAGACGTAAGAGCCTGCATTCAGCGTGTGCTCTGCAAACATACTAAAAACCAGTTGCAGCAGGCAGGAAGTCTGACACATGGACACATGGTGAAGGGGCTGGAGAACAGGTCTTATGAGAAGCAGCTGAGGGAACTGGGGTTGTTTAGTCTGGAGGAGGCTGTGGGGAGACCTTATGGCTCTCTACAGCTACCTGAAAGGAGGCTGTAGTGAGGTGGGGACGGGCTCTTCTCCCAAGGAACAAGCGATAGGATGAGAGGAAATGGCCTCAAGTTGCATCAGGGGAGGTTTAGATTGGACATTCGGGAAAATTTCTTTACTGAGAGTGGTCAAGCACTGGGACAGGTTGCCCAGGGAAGTGGTGCAGTCACCATCCCTGGAGGTGTTCAAAAAATGTGTTGCTGTGTCACTTCGGGACATGGTTTAGTGGGCATGGTGGGGTTGGGTGGACAGTTGGACTTGATGATCTCAGAGGTCTGGTCCAACCTGATGATTTTATGAGGTTATATGCTGAGTTCATATGAACTCCCTCAACCTTTCTGCGCTCCTCATTTTTAACTAGAGAATAGCTGCTTATAAAACATTCCTCACTCCACCTCTGAGGCAGTTATATCAGCCTCCCCCAGGCAGTATATTTAGCGTACATAGACTAATGTTCTAGTCCAAAAATTACCTGATGTCACGTAAGGAGCAAAGGAAGGATGTATATAGGGCATAAACAGTGAAATTAGAGATCCTCTTTTGACAGCTAACACATGTTAGCTGCAGGTTTCAGAACTTGAGAAGACATTTTTGGTGTAGATGGTTTTATATACAAGTACTAAGTAACAGCATTTTCAGTCATGACATAGTACAACAAAACAGCCAAGGCGATGACCTTACAAAGCCCTTGCACCTTTTATCTGACAGTCTCCCTTGCACATTTCAGTATAATCAATAAGCTAGAAGAACACGAGTGCTTCTTTCCACCATTTCAAGCTCTCATTAAAGATCTACTCTGTCTTCTAGGTGAGTAATACTTGCAACAGTTGTAATTACCTTCATGGCAATGCTTCCTCATAAATCTTTAAATAGCTGACACGTGTTTTGCTTACTCCTGGTGTGCTAAAACACAAGGAGGCTGTGAGGGAAGGTGCTAACTTTTGCCTCTCTCCTCTTCTTTCCATCTTTTCATCAGGAAGTGATGAAAACACTTTGTTTTCATTGAACATGGGGTTACTCGTAGTCAACCATATTATTCATAAGCTAAATGGAGTTTTTTTTCAAAAGTATTATAAAAGTGTGAGGAGTTTATTTTATTCATGAGCTGTATTTTTAACATGTAAGTTGTTTGAATTTTGGCTGAACCCGAAGATGGTCTATGTACATATGCCTTACTGTTCTGCTTTTCATTCTGTTTCAGAGATCAGTAACGTGGATGATATTTTACCTACTGTGCACAAGTTGAAATTGGCAGCTAGTTAAGAGTTAGTCTGGTATTGTCTAGCAAGATTTATCTTACCTCTGAATGTACCTGTCGATGCGTGTGACATCACAGGTACCTCTAACTTCTGTTACCCTAATCCACAGTTTCAGATTTTTTTGAGGTAAATAAAAGCTGCTGTGTTTTTTCATTTTTCTTAATTGTTGTTTTGTGGTCAATTTAAGAAAAACTTAACTCTAACTGCTATCGAGTGATCTACTCCATCCCAGAGGGAGAACCACTACACTCTGTATCAGTCTGGGAAACTGACCCCAGCACAGCTGGAGGTACTACAAGCACTGAGCAGGTGGAATGTTTCTGGCACATGAGTATGAGATAGAGGCGCTCTGACCGCCTCAGCCAGAACGCTTCCAGCAGTTGCCTATCTTGGCTTTCTGGAGAGACTATTTTAAAATGTCATTTACGTTTTCAGATCAGGTTGGGATGTGAGCAAATTGTTATTCAGTGCCTATTCTTAGTGCTTATGGACAGAGGCAGACCAGACTGATGTAATCTTGGCCAAAAATATTTAAAACTTGCTTCAGGTCGTGGTTTATGAGTTTCTGCCTTGCCTGGATGTGAGGTTGTCGTGGTCGTATATCAAAAGCCAGTTTTAGAAAGGCATAGATAAAGTTTCTTATGCAAGACAGGTAGAAGTTTATTGTACAGAAACAAGTACACCGAGCTTCCAAAAATATTTTGGTATATTTTGCTCCAATATTACTAAAGCTTACTTTACAAAACTCTGCTGTTCCTCAGGCAGAATGCTTTGCTATCAAGGTTTACAAGATTTTGAAATGTACTGCAACAAAGAACAAAACATGTTAAGGCATCACAAACTAAAACCTTAAAGACATCTTGGTAAACTCATCTCCTTGCTTGTGGAAGCTCATTATATACACACCTGCAGCCACAATCTGCGCTAAGGTACCTTTGAACAGTGGACTATCAATTTCTTAGTTTCTCAAAAAAGAATTGCTATAGGTCTTAAACAGTTTCTTTCAACAGGTTCTGTAGCCCTGCAGATGAAGAATGCTGTTCTAAAATAATAAATTTTTGAAGTACAATGCTTTCACGTTAAAACAACATGAATAGGATCCTGGGGAAACGAGACTGGCAAGCAAAGCAGCAACCCTTTACTGACAGTCGAAAATACCTCCAGGTACACCACTTCCTTAATAGAGTGTTCATCCTCAAGGGTTCTGTGGGGGAGATAGGCCAGAAACAGCAAAAACAAAGGACTTATTATTATTATTCCCAATGTGGGTTTTTTGGGGTTTGTGGCTTTTTTTTTTTTTTTTTTTTTACTTCAGCGAGAACTAATCTCTGAGTAGCATCATTAAATTTACATGTCCTGAGCTGGAGACTGCTTCAGATTTGCAGTGACTGTTCAAAACACGTTAATTACAAGAGAGATATGTACATTCATATAAAGTTGAAAAAGTAGTAGCTTATGTGCATGAGAAGAAATCAGTTTTTCTTGCGTCTGCTCCTTGTCAGCTCATACCTGCAAGACAGACACAGTAAGTAATTAAAGAAAGTCTTAAACCACTATAAAGTTTTAACTGGTAAAACAGAGAGAACTTGGGCTGCTCTGTTGCTTGTGCTTCACAGGCAGCACAGCAACGGAGGCTTTGGAGATGGCCTCACACTTCAGCTCTTTACCAGGAGCTCTGGATGCATCGTTTTTCTCCTGCTCCTGTACTCAGACGCGAGACTCGGACGCAGCTGGGCCAGGGGAAGGTGGTGTTCCTATCCCGCTGGCCAGTCCCGGCTCACTGCCTGGGTGGAGGGCAAGCTCCTGGCCTACCCCCACTGCATTCCTCGGGCTCCGCTGGAGGAGTAGGAAGAACTACTGCCATTAGCTACAGACGTAGAAGGGGAAAAAAACACCCTTGGATCTTAATCTTTGCCTCAGACTGATGCTTAAGGTTTCAGTCTGAACCACAATGAACAGAGAAGCAAAACTGTAAGTGGCTTATTATAATAGTTTCTATAAATGCTTTGTAATTAAAGTTTTATCATGTATATATATTGCTGATCAGAGCATTCATTTAGTCAAGATCTTTATCCAAGGTAAAATTTGTTGCAAGGTTACTTTAATGAACATAGTTCTTTTGCTTATGTGTCCCAGTGGCTTTTATGGTAAGTTAAAATATGCTGAAGACTGTAATTGATATATGGGCCTCTTATTAAAACTGTTTCGCAGGGCAGGTATTGCACTAGCAACTGGATTAACATACAACTTAGATAAAACTACCAGATTAGTTCAAGTTAGTCCTGCATGTGCAGCTCAAACACTCTTCTCGCTCACCGAAGCGCACAGCCCACTTGCAGGCATGCAAACTCCCAGCGAAGCACGGGGCAGGGTCTGGAAGCAGGGACGTCAAAACTTACCATTGTGCAAAACCTTTTATTAAGTCCTCCCGTGACAAGTCAATCCGCACCTTTAAAAAGCAAATTTTATTTCTCTGTGTATTAATCAGCGTACAAAGTGACGAGCTCAGCTCGCGCTCCTCCCAGGGCAGACCCGCTTCCAAGTTCTAGCGCTGCAGCTCAGGCTCGGGGCAGATGAGCTTCCTGCGCTCCCAGGGCCCAGGCCCCAGCCAGCCTCCGCCCCGCAAGCTCAGTGTTTTGCAGCACAACTTGGAAACGGATCTGTCACAGAAGTGGTTCCAGTTCCCTTGTCACAGAACCAAAGACGTTCACAGGAAGCTTAAAGCACTGTCGGCCAATTCTGGGCTTTAATCACACATTTTTGTTCCTCAGCTTCGTGTTTGCACTATCGGAGCCGTCCCCAAAGGGGCAGCTGCGGAGCCCAGGAAAGACGTTTTTATTTTGGGAGCGCCCTTCTGAAGTGAAGCAGCATGGCACACGAATCACATGAGACCACACAGGGTTCCATGTGGAGAGCGCCTGATTTCAGGTGAAAATCTGGCAGAAAAAGCTGTTTCCAGCTTGCCAGTCCTATTACTGCGGCGTAGTTACTAGAAGCACATTTCAGGATTACAGGAAGCGCTCAGCTCAGACTGTTCAGCTCTATTAAATCAGTACTGTAGTTTCTTGATACTCACTTTCCCCAGCTCCTTCCTTTCCTGTGAAATGAATGGCCTGCTGTTTTTCACTGCAATGTCCAGTGTCCTTTTCTTGACATCTTCCAAAGATTCAAAGAATTCAAACCTAAAAGTGGAGTTTTGAAAGGAGAGACTTAAGTCAAAGCTTAAAATCCTGTAAGCACCAGTGGCCAGAATGCCAGCAGAGGAGGAAGACCCAGGGAAGGCAATTCTACAGTTCGATTTTATTCATGTGGTAAGAAACATCTTCCAGGCCTCATGAAAGACTGTGACACCTGCTCAGGCTGTTCACCGTGCCAGGGGGAAGGAGGAAAACACGCACCCATGATGAAATGCTATTTACCATCATTTCCCCCCTTCATGGAAGGTCAGCGTGTTTTCCATGCAGCCTTTATTACTCAGAGGAAATAGCTGAGCCAACCCCCCAAGTTTACAAAGTAGGTTTATACCACATTAAGACAAAGCTTGAAACCTGTGGCAATTAAATTCTTAATGGCTCTGACTCACGCCTCTGGCGCACATCATCTAGTGTCCACGGTAAATCATTTGAGTTCTGCCCACCCAAATAGCTCTTCCTCAAGTCAGAGCTGTAAAACAGGTAATGTGTTTTGGAGCTAAGTATCGCCCAACCCCCTGTCCTTAATTGAGGATGTACGGGACACGTCAACCCTGGGGATGAGGACAAAGAGATGCTGTTTGTAACAGCTGTGCTGGCACTAAGTCCGTGGAGTTACACGAGAATAGGCAGAAGCGAAATCCACAACTCTAGTGTTTTGGGTGTTAAGATGAAATGGTTTAAAATCTTTTCTCCATTTCTGCCCTATACGGACATACACAGAAAGGACCCAACACAGGAAAAAACTGAGTCACCCAGGATCACCCAACACTCACATATTTTCACATATGTACCTTCCTCTACATCGGTGATTAAAACCTCCTCTCAAACGCACCTAAGCATTGCTGCGTTTGGTTTTACACAAAACACACTCCATTTCGGTGGCAGAGCTGCGGATGTGACGCCGTCAAAGAGGCGGCAGCATTTCACCCTGCCCTCACCAGTTCTCAATGACAACATCCATCCGTCTGTCCAAAGGCTCTGACTTTCTGCCTTCAGCTTTTGGAAGCCCTCAGAATAAGCATCAGGCAGAGAAGGACGAGCAGAGAAGGAGGCTTTGCGAGGTACCCCAACGGAACGTTTGCCTCTGCAGTGACAGGGAGTCAAACACGGGTGGGGGAACGTCTGTGCGCAAAGGAGCCTGCACCTGCTGCCACGGTCAGGGAAGCGGGGGGAGAAGGTGGCCCTCTGCAGGGGGACAGGCAACACCGTGCCCAGAGCAAGGCCAGCACCAAGTACTTGCAGTTAAAGTGCCAGTTTTTTCCTAAGACCCGCAATGTTCACAAGACAATCCTCAGGAGCAACAGCAGCAGACCTTAGGTGAGCCCTTTCATTATACTGAGCTCATAACTATTTCAGCAGCAAGCCATCACAATTAACATTTTCTTACTTCTCATCGTATTGGGGGTTCAGAGTTTTTTTCTTAACGGAAGTCTTCTTCCTGCTTGTCCACCTTCTGTCTGGAAGCAGGTATATACGAACATACGGATCTACTCCACGATTGGAGGAGGGCACTAAGTTTCTGTTAAAAGAAACACAGTTAGGACAAGCAAGGCAGGTTCCTGCACTGTGTGTTTCAATACTTTGTCTCTCTTAGAATCAGACCAACCCTTCAGGGGTTCATGGGCCGAAACCAGTTATCTTGGGAGTTGGAACATAAGCAAATAAAGCTTTAAGGATGTGAGGTTAAACAAAATTTTCACTACCGAGTGTGTGGCCACTTATCGGGGTTCCTATGTTAACATTTACAAATTCAGCCATAGGTGTCAAGCCTTGTCATGATGCCTGTCGTGACATCCCAAGGCACACATCAGCTGTCAGTGCTGTTCAGAGGAAGTTTTGGGTGGACGAACGTTAAAGTATCTCTGCTGCAGCGAGCACTACTGGCTGGCCACTCTCGCAGACCTGCTGCTGGCACTGACCAGAGCTGGTGGTTTCCACCTGCCTGGGCTCAGTGCGGCCGCACAGGCTGGAGTCAGCCAACGCGAAGGCGTCTCGGCCGGGCAGCTCCCGCTGCACGTGGTTCTGCTCCAGCTCTGCTGAACGCCTGCCACAAGCTCGAGCGCTCCTCCCCTCTCCTTCACGGTTAGACACAAGCCACGGCCAGCGTTACCTGCAGCCATTGACCAGCACGACGAGGCTCTGCCGTACGGACGCGTACCGCACCGTCAGCTGAATCTCCCCCAGGGGCATTTCAGTCCCGCTGTAAGACAGTTGCACAGTCAACGCTTTTAAACCCAGCTATTTAACAGACCGCATGCACAGACCTAGCAGCGCGCCAACGCGACAAGGGCTTCAGAAGCTGGTGACGCCTCTTCAACTGAAAACACCTGAAGGGCACTGTTCTTCTTTCTGGCATCCTCAGGCCTGCTGTCTAGAAAGCAGCTGAGCCACAGGGGCTCCGCAGAAACAACGCTCCCGTTAGTGCCAGCACTGCCTAGCCGCCCCTCTGCACAGGTTCCCGATTTCAGCCCCACGGTACAAAGGGCCAGGACAGCACCTGCTTGGCCCGCTGCAGATGGAGCAGCAGAGTACAGGTTCGCATGCTACACGGCTCCTTCGAGGATGTCTGTATATGCAAAATGGGACCTTTATGTATTTCATTCTGCATGTTGTTAAAGCGGTTTCAAATCCAAAACTGCTTAAAAATGGTTTATAAATGAGACCCTGTTCAGAGCTAGGGAATTTCCAGTCCAGAAGTACTAGACTGAACAGCTGGAGCTGGGTTTGATGTTCAGGTTGATAACTGCTCTGATGCTCTCTTAATTGAGATGGACCTTCTTTGCTACTTGAGTTCATTAGGGATTCTACTAGCTCCATTGTGCACCCTGGGACAGACAGATCCGGCTCTCCATCCTCCTTGACAGAGCAGACCACCTGCAGCCTCACCCTTGGTGCTGTGGGAAGGACACACACACACCCCCCCCCCCCTATCCACAAAAGCTTTGTTCACAGCACTATGAGAGTCTCAAAACACAGCATCCAAAACTTTAAGCAGACAGAAGTGGGATATTCAGACTTCCAACCTCCTGCTGCTAAAATCATGAGTGTTACGGGACCCAGGATGTTCTGTGTGAGAGGCTCTTAAACAATATAAAGCCAACACACGCAGCACCTCTTAGGAGAGCCAGGGAAGGAAATGCTTTCACTTTACGCCTGATCTGATAGTCACCCTGTAATTTACTTTGCTGTTGGCTGGAATACTTGGACCAGTTCTTTGTAAGGCGATTTGAGACCCAAGACTCCAAACAACTTGGCAGTCTTGCATTTAACTGTACGCAACAACGACCTACGAAACCTAAACCTTCCCAAGAGAAGAACAACTCAGCTGGAAGAACCACCTACTTCTGAAGGTCCAGATTGCTGCTACTTAATTCAAAGCAAGACGAAGGCAGAGAACCCAGTGAAGCAACACTGGGCGCAAGCCTCAGTTCCTGTACGACTGGCAGCATGGGCACTACTGTGGCTCTGGTGTGCAACGCTGACGGCGGGTGATACTCTGGATTTTGCTCACGCTCTGTCTCATTAAGGCCAGCCACACTTTCACTTGGTGCTGCTGAACTGTCATTTGTGTCCAGGTCTTCTCTGCTGTCCTTTGTCAGCAGGGATTCAAGTGCTGCACAGTCTTTGCCCACTGGAGGTACTTTTGAGACTTCTGGTTTGGGTGGGGAGGCAAACTTTTGCTGGTTTCCACCCTTCTCCATGACACGCACAGGACCTGGCTTCGAGGCATTGACACCAGCCTTGACTCTTTGTGGATCAGGTTCTTCAACATTCAAGGCCTAAAAAAAAAAAAAAATTAAAAAATCACAAGGCAGAGAAATGAGTGCTGCTCCCAAAGCACCAGTGTCCATGGCAGAATTACCACCTCGGAGGAAATTCACCACCAAACTATAACAG
This sequence comes from Leptosomus discolor, assembly GCF_034619465.1. Taxonomy (NCBI): domain Eukaryota; kingdom Metazoa; phylum Chordata; class Aves; order Leptosomiformes; family Leptosomidae; genus Leptosomus; species Leptosomus discolor. Next base: position 10,909,851 of record NC_141395.1, on the reverse strand, counting down.
CAGGAATCTGCCATTAAAGATGAAAGAGGCCCATGGGATTAGCCGTGACGTTCTCTTCCCTTGCCCTACCTACCGTGTATGTATTTAACAGTGTCTAAACACTGACCAAGAGCGCAGTGAGAAAACAATTCCTAAGCATCAGTATCTCTCACTGTTTAGCAGCTTTGATTTCCCAGCTTAGATTTTCTCAGTCCAGCTCTTCACTGTCATGAAAAGATTTTCAGCAGTGGCACTACACTAAATTTTAGGAAGCCTCAGGGATCCCTCTCGGCTCCACCATGCGCTCTTAATTGCACTTAAAGACCTTGTCACACTTCTACTTTCTACTCATCTGTGAAGCAAAGCTGCATTTCTCCACACCCACCTTTCACCTCTTTTGCCTGGTTCGAACTGGATGCTTCCGCTGGGGAAGCCGAGTGACTATGGCAAAGAACAACTCACCCGCAACACAAGTTTCATCTTGATGAAGCTGTCTGGACTGGAATGATCCAGGTGAAACCTCTGATCCAGAGTCATGGTTGGGTCCTTAAGTAAGTGGGAGAGACATACCACTGAAGTTCCCAGGGCACTATCCCGATCCTTGTCTTTTATCTAGGCGAAAAGAACAAAAAAAGTTTTTATTAGATACCACTGGGAACAGCAAAGCAAGAAGGTATTTCAGACAGAGACCAAAATCAGCTTATTTACTTCAGAACATACCATCAAGTATGGTTACTTCCAAATGGGTGATACCAGTATTTAAGGAGTGTAACAAATTGTTACATTTGGAGTAAAAATCCCATTTCTAACTATGCAGAGAAGCAACTGCCTTAGCAGAAAAACTAGGCCCTGGGATTTACTTGACTTTCTGGAGAAAATGTCCCAGGCTGCTAGGATGACAACTGGTCCAAACCTTTATAAGCTTTTTAGGTAATAGCTTGTTTAGCCAACTTAACCTCAAAACACCCTGTAAGTCCAAAGCCACTTCTGCAGCCAAGTGAACAGCCATAGAACTGGCTGTGACTGCAACGTGTGCTAGCGAGATACAGGATTTCTTAACGAGCCAAAATACCAAGGCAAAGACATAGGACTCTGCTTGACAATTACGAAGGCTGCAATTTCTGACCGCAAAATACTCCTGGTTTTACTACACACAGACCTGCATAAAACCTTCTTTGCACTTTGCAGCCAGAAACATCCCAAGTTTTGAACTAAGACATTATGCGTTACGCGACGCTCGAGCAAAGGTACATCTCAGCATCACCTAACAGAATTGCCTGTGCAACAGCTGGTGCTTAAGTAGGAGGACCCCGATACAAGCACGCAGAAACAAGCAGCACCGAGATCACATCCGCCATAAAAGAGGTTTCTTCCTACAGACGTGCACGCGGTCTTTGAAGGAAAGCCTTTTCTCTCACCTCAACATGGAGTGACTGGGAATGAGCACTGTGGACAAAGAAGGTGAAAGCCTGGCCCCACGTGGGATCTTTGCTGAAATTGCAGGTCTGCAACAAGAAGATCGTGGCATACACATTAGCTTGTCCCGTAAGCAGCAAAGAATACCATGACACCCATCACCAGAGAGGGTCACGGTGACCCTCTTGTTTTTTACCCAGTGATGCTACACCCCAGCTGTAGGGAGAAAGTGAAATTTCCAGGTCGGAAGCATGCAAAAGCAAAGTCTCTGGCAAAACCAGAACAAGTTCTTCGGGGTGTGGAAATGCCGAAGAACAAGTCTGGCGAGCTGCAGTTGGCCCCAGCCAGTGCCGCCTGGACCAGCAGCCTGCCTCACCGGCAGCAAGGCACCGCTCCCTCCCTCCCACCTCTCCACCCAGGGAGAGCCAGAGTGCTGCTTGCAGCCTGCAGGCACCCAGAGCCGGCTCCCAAAGCTGCAGCGAGCTGGAGGGGAAGGGCCGGAAAGCTAGAGGGGCAGTTTGAGGGGTGTAGAGCTCGTGGGAAGAGCAGGATGGCACAGCTTCAGCGCCATCCGCTTTGAGGATGAAAGAGCATGGAAAGCGCCCACGGGGCTGTGGTGGAGGCTGCTCCGTAAACCAGCTGCTTCCGCCAGGCCACGAGTGCTGGCAGCAAGGGGAAAGCTGGAAGTCTGACCTAGCCTGGGAGAGGCAGGTGACGTGGTGGGGAAAGGGGAAAGCCAGAAAAGGTAAAAACGCAAGCAGACCCCTATTTCCAAATGGAGCAAGTGGAAGAAACAAAGGAAAATAGGTGCCAGTGCCGTATGCTTGTGCGTGGCCAACAGGATTCGTTCCTGTTTGTTGGGTGGCCGGAAGAACATAGGGCCGCCCTCATCTGCATCCAGCTGTCGGGCAATAAGAACAGCTACTGGGAGGGCAGAATTCAGCTGTTGCTCATACTCATCAGGCAAAAAAAAAAAAAAAAAAAAAAATGGAACTGAAAGTGAAGTGGATGAGATCTGGATACATTTTGCCCAGGTTAAAAAAAAAAAAAAATAAAGTCAGTAAAACTGTGAAACACAGGAGCCAGGAGACTCTGATGAGGGAACAAATGCCATTTTGATGCAAATGATGCTCTGAGAAAGCATGAGCCAGACTGGAGATCTATCATTTTTTTTCCTCTCCAACTGTCGTAGAACTAGAGCACCTTGACCGACATGACCTCATGGCCATGAGCACAGAACCACACACCTCTACAGCAGCTGACCAGACACTCACTGATCAAGCACAACTCAGTGACACGGTGCTCCCACTTCCTGGTTGACCCCCACCTCCCAGCCTCTGCAGCTATCACCATAACTACAGCTCTTCACGTCAGCTTCACTGGTCCTACCCTTCCTAGAGGCTGCTTGGAGATAGCCACCCATAAAATAGGAAGTATTTAAGAAAAGCAGAGGAGTCAAACAGCCTCACCTTGCTTTTCTGAGTCTTGTTTCCTACTGTGAGCAGAACGAAGGAGGAAGGTTCTCGTTCCATCTTCTGTCATTTAATACAAGGATTAAAAAAAAAAAAAAAGAAGAGACACTTATAGTTTACAGGAAGCGATATCAAACCACTACTCTTACTTGAAATAAGTTGCTGGAAAGCTGACAATAGCTTTCAGGTGCGGGACACCTGAAGAGTGCAGCAGACAGGAAAGACTCCAGCCGTAACACAGCACAGTCTCACCCTCTACCATCAAGAGTACACATTTAAGCCAAAGTTTTATGTATTTAGGTTTCAGCAAGTGAGCAGCTAAAAATTTGTCAGAAGCTGGGAGGAAACAAAGAAGAGAGTTGAAGACTTTGTGGGAAGTCTTCATCACTCCTGAATGAAACAGGACTCTCAGAATTGTTTCCAAGGCTCAGGACGTGCTGTAAAGCAGCTAGAAGCGAGTCTTCAGCATCAAGTAACAATTTCTTTCCAGAAGCAGTAACACTGAACCTCTCGTGCTGTGCTTCTCTGCACTAACGCTATAGAAGTTAAGGCTGAGGATCTGCTCTTGGCACAACATCATACAAAGTGGATACAACACCATCCAGAATTAAGGATTATCAAATGTGACGTATATCACAGTGCTGGTAACTCATCTAAATTGTAAAGATCGCATTTAGGAGGGGACCTACGCAGAGAGAATGGGAAGCTTTATCCATTGCTCAGAGCTGTGGTTTGTGTAGCTTGTTGAAGAAAAAAGGGAGAAAGACATTCTTCCCTATACCCACCATTTACATCACAGGAGCAAAACGCAGTATTTGGGGGAAAAAGTGAACAGAAGCAAAAAGAGAGGAGGCATGAATGACAGAGTGGCTTCTGAATCCCTCTAAAACTGAGGGGGAAGGAATCTGGTGGTCAGGTGTCCAATGGACGGGAAGGCTACCACAAACACATATTCCTCCCACCCCAATGCGGGAGGTCACGCTGGAACAGCTCAGCATGGAAAGAACCCCTGCAGCAGCAGCAGAAAGGATAACATGACTTGGTCTGATGTCTGGAGGTTCTCTAAAGTATAAAATAAAAATAAAGACAACCCCCCCCCCAATCAAACATTTCTGTGCTGCATTCCCCTTTGGACCTCCTAGACTTTCACTGGGGTGGGGGTGAGCTTTCAATCAGTTCTTTGAACCCCTGGTCACTTAGATTCTGACAGTGGAGAGATTATTTCCTTTTAACCACAGCTAGTTTCAGTTGCTATGATACCGCACAATCCAGAATGTTGTTTTGCAAGCATGGGAGAAGAATATAAATTTTACCTTGAGGTACTTGTTATTTTTGATCTTCTTCGCTCCACAATCACCATTCGAATACTCAAAGTGGTTTTTCTGAATTAGTAAAAGAGTATTTAAAAACTATTAATTTGTGGGCTTTAAAAAAAGGTTAGGAGTGAAGGCTGCCTGCACGTGGTTTGTACTTACTGGAAGGTTGAAGGCACTGTCCAAGTAGACTATCAGAATCGCTGTAGACAGACCCTTCTTATCCTGCAAAGGCCAGGAAAGATAAAACAAAACACAAGGTAGGCATGATCACCCATCAAGGACAACATAAAGCCCAACACAAAGTCAAAGGACAGTTTCTGAAAGCTAAGCAGCTCTTCACCTTTCTCCTAAAACTTGCAATACAGCACAAGGCAATACAGCATGACAGTTGTAAGCAGACAAGTACAAAAAGGTGGAAGTCTTTTCAATTCACTGGCCTTAAGGCTCTTTGGTCTCTCTAGAGCAGAACTGGTTGGGATTCCCCAGTGCAGCAAGACACCTAAAAACACGCTCAACCACATACACCAACATCAGTAACCCAGTGTCAGCAGAATAAAGCCCGGAAACAAATTTCATGCACTTCAGTGGAACTCTAATGCTTTTGCTTCATTATGAAGAAGCAGCATCCTTGGGAGATGGGCTTTATCCAAGCAATTCTGCTGGACAAGACGGACATAATTTGGAACTATGGCCCTACCAAGCACCGGTGCTGAGTATTTGTCTATGACTACTACAGGTTATAGACAGGGTTTCTACACGGATCTTAGATGAAGATGGAAGGGAAAATTACCAAAGAAGGGAACTGTGAGAGGCCATCGTGCTGTGAGTCAAATCTTTGCTAATTCAAGGAAAAAGAGCTGCCAGATTTGAGTTACTCCTGAATTACCAGGGGACCTGGGGCAAGCAAATGCCCTTCCTCTTCAGGAGGGGCGAGGGGAGTGAATCACATCAAAACTTTGTCAGACAAAAAATAAACTCCCATGAGATCGCCCAGGGTTCCTGATTTTGCACACTCCTTTGTTGATCAGTGGACAGGGATCAGAGTATCGGAATCCTTTAAGCAAATATACTCACCTCATGTACCTTTTCCTGGTCGTTTACTAGCGAAAGCCACTCCAGTTTTAAATGCAAATGTCCGCTTGTTGTCTTACTTAAGGGAAACCACTAAATGGAGACAACAAAGAGTATCTTGAGAACTGTGAGAAAGAATAATTTTTATATATACATTGCAGTCTGAGACTTACGTACAATAGACAATACGAATTGTACTTCGAGCGCCTTAGCTTGCATTTTTGACACTTAGATTGTAGCGTGTCCATCTACTCAGAAACACAAGCCAGAAAAAATAAAAATAAGATCTCCATATACATGCAAAGCATATGGCTATTTCCAACCACCAGCAGCACAGGAGAGGCACCCTGGCGTTGTTTGCAGAGTGCTGGACTGCAGGGTGAACCGCAGTACGATCGGATCATCTCTTCCCTCAGCAATCAGACTGCTTCACTAAACTTTATCTGTAGCCTTGTACAAAACATTTGGTACATGCAGGACATGAGATACCAACACGAGATACCCGCCGCTGGCTTGGCATAACCTCAGGGCTGTCCGAGGTTGCCAGCTTGATTGTAAAAATTACCGTAAGAGCCACTTTAAGTGTTCTGAGCAAATGTATTTACTTTTTGTGAAAATACCACAGCGCAAGCGGGCAAGGAAGTTTTAAGCACACAGAAACTATGTAGTAGCAGAGGGCGAGCACAAATGAGTACATATAAGCATACACCACCAACCACATCTAGAAATAAGCTGTGATCTTTACCTCATCAACAGTTCTGTCATTCATTACATCCACTAGGCTTATAAGCAAGCTGAAAGACGAAAAGCAAGCGTTTCAGTGTATATTTAGCCATACAGAATACTGCTGTTGGGGGGAGAAGAAACCACCACCAAAAAAGCCCACATTCAAATCTGTTCCAAATTACAACTTCTCCGCATTACCTGTGTGCGCTGGAACGCACTTACACTTCTGAAGTCTCCCCCTTGAAATACTTCCAAAACTAAAATAAATTTGAAGTAAATTTCAAGCCGTGCAGTAACTATCACTTCTAACGGCTTCCTAGGATTCCCTGCAGGAGTCTGGGACCATTGTCTACCATGTTCAAAGGCAGTTGCACTAGGAACCAATCACTCAGTATCAATATCTGGACAAAGGGAATAGCTTCCTCCAATATTAAATTTCCAGTATGAATAACCTGGGTGTCCCACTGCAGGGGTTACTGGATCCCGAGCAAGGGTCATGCTAATTTACCTGCCCATAAAGTCATCTTTATCTGGATCTTCATCGTACAAGTCCACTTCTAAGTCCTGACCAGGCACTTCATGAACAACAAACTGGAGGAGAAAGAGGTACTGATTAAAAAGAAAAGCATTCTCGTAGGTTCATATAAGCTGAGGCTGTGGACAGGAACACGACACTTCACAGCCATACAACACATTAAGGACACTCCCTGCTGTTTCATGGCTAACTGTGTAACAAATACAATCGATCACAGGTGAAAGTATTTCAAAAACCAGTTTGCTTGGTTTTGAACTACACATTAAGCCCCTCAAACTGGTATCCCTAACAAGCAAAGAATCAACGCTAGAGCAGACTACAGCTGCACAGACTGCTGCACTGACTGATATTTAGAGCAGCGCTTTGCGCCTCCTCCAAATGTATGCATGTACCCATTACATACCCACATATGTAAATTAGATCAACCTGAATGACATTTCAAGTTTGGAATGTAAGTTTGAACTTGTTTAAGGGACAGCAATGCCTCAATCAAGTAACAAGGAAGTCCACCTGCTCCACTGCAGTCAGCTAAGAGAAGGTCCTCCAAGCACAGGGGTGTAAACGGCTGTGCATCCTACAGATGGAAAGATCAAAAGATTCAGTACCTCAAACGTCTCATTCCAAATGGGATTAAGGTCCCGGGAAACCGTCTTGCTTCGATACTGCACCGTGCCAACGCGAAGAAGAGCATACGGGTCAGACTTCCCCCTGATTGCACCAAGGAAACTGTCTTTCTGGACAAGGTTTTCAGCTTCCAGCAGATGAACCCTTATTACTCCCTGAATAAAATAAGATACAAAATTGGTCATGAAAACGTGATTTTTGGATAATTAAAATATGCTGCCTCCTAAAACTAGTTATTTCAGGCAGCAAGGGTAGTCACCATGACAGTTTTGCAAAGACATGTATTTTGATGAAGTGTATTTCCAATGACAGCTGTGTTGAAACACTTTTTCCACCACTTACCTAGAGGAAAAAACCCAAACCTTAAACAGATACACAATCCAATCTAGATAATCTAAAAGGAATAGTCTCCAATTTATTTTTAAATCAGAAACATATATATGCACACAGGATTACAGCCACAGTCAAATCAAGTGTAGAGTAAAGATCAATTCCCACTGACTGAAGGAGGAACTAGGCACCCATGGGCAGGTTCCTTCTTCACTGCAGAGTGGCCATTCAACTTCAATTTGCTGATGCAAGTTTGCAATAGGGAGCATCCCTCTGTCATTCCTTTATATTTCCCTCATTAATGAGTGTATTAGGTATTCGATGGATGAAGGAGACTGAAGATTTGGATATGTAAAGCATTTAGAAGATTTGTTGTTAGGGTCTTTTTTCCCTGCATTTTTTTCTGTAACAAAGAGATGTCACTCTCTGAGCTCCCTATTTACACCCCTTCATAGAACAGTAAAAAAATTAAGTAGCCTGACACTCATGGCTCATGGAATATCTGTGGTATTCTCAAATGAGACTAAAGGTTTAAAATCGGTAAATGAGCTCAGTGTCTAAACAGACTACTTATGCCATGTACGGAGGGTAGGACTCCCTAACCCACCCCCTGCAAATGATGAACTATTCAACATCTGCTTTTATATTTCTGAAATATTACCTACAATCCAGGTTGAAACAGCTGATGCAGGAACCTAAGGCACTAAGCTGGCATGCATCCACATTGCAGTGATGCACACTCAGGCAGATTAATACCCTCAACTGAAAAAAAAAAAAAAACCAAACCAACAATCACTCACATGCGGTACAGGGAACCTCAAGTGGGCAATGTTCATGTTCTTCTTCAGAGGGACTGTGATCCTGTTTGGTAGAACCAGTCGTGCAGCAATGAAGTCTTGAATCAGCGAGTCTGACATTACACTGCAGGTGCGGGGGGAAAAAAGCAACCTAAATCTCTACAGTCAATCACAATTTCAGGCAGAATGAAAGAGTGAGGCACAGCGAAAGAAATGGGCACTGTGAAAAGAGTGATACTGCCTACCTTCCCCCAAAGGGTTGTCAAGCACTGGAACAGGCTGCCCAGGGAAGTGGTGGAGTCACCATCCCTGGAGGTGTTTAAAAGATGTGTAGATGTGGTGCTTGGGGACATGATTTAGTGGGGGACTTGGCAGTGCTGGGTTAACGGATGCGATGATCTTAAGGGTCTTTTCCAACCTAAATGATTCTGTGATTCTATGAAAGTGTGCCTACGTACAACTGCACATGGGCAGAAGAAACTCACGTGCAACATTTAGCTTCGAGTAAGAGGAAATGGGAAGGACAGTTCAACACCAGAACCAGTCACTGAAGGTGGATGTGGATCACTGTGGAAGCTTAGGCTATCAATAATTCATGTCCATTGGAGCTGCTGCAGAGGACAGTATGATCATGGGGCAGCTTCTCGGGATCCCTATGATGAGATCATCATGCACCCAAGCAAGTCCTACAAACCCATGTGCCTTCCGGGTTTCCTTGGGAATGCCAACACCAGAGACAGACAAGGTGAGGAGGCAATCAAGAATTTTCAGCATTTTCCAGTGGGCTCAAGACCTCAAGGTAGTTTGTTTTTAGAACACGGCCCCAGCGCACACTGCTGTCTGCTCTGGGCCACATGCTGAGACCTTACTGTAAAACGGAAGGAGAGGCCAGCCACATGCAAAACAAAGTTACTTTGGCTTTTTTTTTTTTTCCTAATAGAAAAACAATCAAAAGATGAGCATCTGTATCGTGGTATATTTTGCACCAAGAAGGAAAATCTTGTTGGAAGTAACTGGACCTTTAACACACAGGAGATCACACTGGCTGAACTGAGGGTACAGTCTGTCTTGGAGTTTAAGGAATCTTTCCAGTCTAAAATATACACATTTTTAGCTTTTCAGTTTAAATCTTTTCTTACAATTGCTCTGTTTGTATGGTGGGGACAACTAATTTGACCCATTTCTCCTGGGCAAGAAGTATATGGCCATCACGGACGTGCAGGACTCTCCAGGTAATTAATGAGAGGTTTTCAACTAAATGTCAGCATGAGCAGAAGACAGTATTAAGAGGAAAACCCAAGAACACCAAGCATCTGAAAGACTTTCGTTTTCTTGATAAATCTAGTGCTTATAAGGCAGTTATAAGGCAGCTTCTCACAGTAAGACTGTGCAACACAATTGTCACAGTTCACAGATGAGGCTGGGAAGTCCTCTCCTACTCCAAATGTGAAACCAGGAGCCTGCAAGCCCTTGGTCAGGCTGTTGACTTTCCTTCAAACAAAAACCCCACAGGAAGGTCACAGAATTGTCCCTTCTCTCAAGTTGCAGTGCACACCCAACTAAACACAGCTTGTATGTGAGGACAGATGACTGCATCCAGTTTCTAAACTCTGCATTAAGCCTGATCCATTTGAAAGGGAGAGCTCTTGTTCAACCTGTACTTCAGCCTATTCACAGGCATGCTTTGCTCCCCGCTTTCATGTGCGGTGCTGTTGAACAAGCAAGGGTTTCTGTGTTCAAATCCCTGGGAGAGAACCAGGGAGTGAAAATTTAGGACACCAAATTTGCACTTAATTACATGAGAGGCTGTAGGTTGGAACACCTACATACCTTCTCCCTGCAAGGATTAAGGAACCCACGATAGAAAAGAACAGATTAATTCCTCTGATAAAAACTGGAGCTCTTGGGGCAAACTTCAGGGCAAAAGGCTACTCTGGCCTCAAATTAAGAGAAAAAGAAAACTTCCTCTCACTCAACATCAAAGGTCTTCAGAGGCCCTTTAATGCATAAACTGGCACCTAAAGTAGCCAGCCACTTCCTAAGAGTCTGCAAACCACGAGCTGCAGGGGAAAGAGAGGGGAACAGAAGCGTCTGCATTTGTATTTAAGGGGAGAAAGGCAATGGCTGAGGAACCAAATATATTTTGTTCTTCTGGAACAGAATTTTCTCCTTACACTAAGGAACAAGGACAAAGTGAATCTCCAATCTGGATAAACAGTTTGAAACTTAATAGTACTGAAAACCGCTAAGGTTTTCATCCTTGCTGTGCAAGTTTGATGTACGAGAGGCACTGGGGAAGAGCTATATTTTCTGAAGAACCTGAAGGGTGAGCAGATGACACAGAAAGAGAAGAACACCTCTCCTTACAAATCTGGTGCAGTTTTCTTTGTCATGGATTGTATTTCAGTTCGTCAGAGGGACAGCAACTCTGCGATACCTAGTCTTTTTTCGCTTTAAGGTAAATAAACATAAGCACAGACTGCCTGTCACCTAGGTCTGCTCATCTACCTTTATAACTGGCACAGGGAAACAGAAGGGCTCCTTTTTTACTTTATAGATGGTTGTAGTTTGGGGGATTTACCGTTTCCATCCTAAGTCCCAAATGCAACGAAGTGATTGAAACAATCTTGACAGGATGCAAAAAGCACCCTCCTCAGGTTTTGCAAACTCCACAGCCAGATACGATGGCATGAATATCGGCATTAACACCTTTCAGACACCACTCTTGAGAATAACTTTGATGATTACTGGAGAAAGCCATCCCAACTTCCAAAGGCTTTTTAAACAAGAATGAAGTGAAGCAAAACAGACACTCACTTAATCCCTGGGACATCCAGGAGGTTGCTCATGCCCGCCCAGTTGATTTCCAAGTGCTACAACAAGATCAGGGAGAAAAGTTACACAGAACCATTAAAATTTAATTCAGAACAAAGGTAGAATTTAAAGGGGAAGCAAATGCTTCTAAAACAAAGCCAGCTGTTTAAAGAAAGGAAAACCTGCAGACGTCAGTGACTGCATCTGTACATTAAAACCAACAGCTGGTTACACTTCTCTTACCTATTTTACCTGCCATCCCCGAAATAAGAGTATCACTGGGACTTACCCTGCAAGCAGAGGGAAAGACAGCCCCTAGCAATGGCCACTGGCAGATGCCTTGGGGTCATGCATAGTAAATCTGACAGCTCCACCTAGACTTTGAAGTTGTTTCCTCATCCTTTCACTTAGGGGCTGGCCTCTGCCCTGAGGCAGGGGGATTTACAAACACCACCCGATCTGGGGAGTCTGTATTTCTAGTCACACAATAAACAAAAAGGTTTTTTTCATGTGCTAAAATAATGCTACTACATCTAAACACAAAAACACCTCATCCAAGATCAAAAATGCATGACTTCCATGAACTCTAGCAGAGGATAACCCACACGCAAGCAAAGCTGTGTGCTGTAAGACAACTGGTTCTTACAAGACTAGAAGGTTTCTCATATTTTATCAAACCACAAACCAACTGCAAGGCACGTGAACTTAAACAGGCGAGCTTTCAAAGCACGACCATCTCCAAGGTGACTGCATTTCAAACCTACAAATGGGAAGATTTAAAATCCACCTGCTGGGAACCTTGCAGTAAAGGCCTAGGAAATGGCTCCTGTGCTGTCACCATTGAAAAGTCCTCCCGTTCTTAGAGCAAAGCAAGTAACTTTTTAGGCACTACTACAAAAGAATAGGGCAAATTCATTCCTGTCCTTTTGGAGTTCAAGAGGAACACCGAACAATCAGGAATTTGCTATTCATAGCAAATAACCCGCACTGCGAGGCATTCACAGTCGTGCAGTTTGGGTTATCAGTGATGGACAGCTTGTGTCACTCACTGAAGATCTGTCCATGCATTAAGACAGACAAGAAGGAAGAAGGCTGCAGAGTGCAGTTCACTACTGACTCACCGGTTTCTGCATAAAAAACAAGGTCACCGCTCCAATAAAAGGTGCATCAGTCAGAAGGGGTTCCAGTATCACCCGCAACGTCCCATACAACTGCAAACAGAATAGACCAAGGAAAACTGAGTCTGAAGGTAATCTCAGGGTGCAGTTTCAAAACTGTGAGCTTTTCAGTGATGGAGATTATTTTAAAAGTCCTACTTGAAGTCATTTTATTTAGAATTTAATAACAACAATAACCTCCTCCCTCCCAAACCATTGCTACTGGTATCAGGCAATGCTTTCCAAGTTTGTGGAGTCTCTCTGTAATCCTGACTGCCACACAATGGAGCAATTCGCCTATTAGCTTTCAACATGTTCTCTACTATCACGCAGCTCCTCTGAACTCCAGTGGCAGAATCTGGCCCACATAAGCTCAATGCTCTACCGCTGACCCTGTTTAAGGGTCACACTAAGCAGCTTAAAAGTGGTATTTAGGTGTTTTCCATGGAAGGCATCATTTCCCCAGCCAAAACACAAGGGATAAAGCCAATCATCCCAAGCCTGATAGTTGGTGGTTTTCAAGCTATGTGTCATGACCTCCCCGTTGAGACATGCCACCTCCTGCCACACACGGCCTTGAACAGACAACGTTAACACTGCACGCACCTGTATGCCTTTCACTCCAAGATTAAATTTCGCTATGTCCATGTGAATCTCACAGTCCCCTATGTAACTGAAAGAAAATTCTCACATTATTCCACAGTTCGCAATAGTACGATGAGAAATTTTGGGCTGTACAGAGTATAAATGAAATCAGTTTAATGACTGATAACATGACCCCCCAGGCAGAGACGGATTTTCAAGCAACTGAAAAGGGAAAGTTGAGCACATTGAACAAGGGTCAGATCTTCACAAGAGAAACCTTGCAGTCAGCTGGGATATTGATCTACCTGCAAAATGTCAAAGCAACATCTGTATTTCAAGGTTACTTTTCCATTCTTAAGACAGGCAGTTGGCTGAGGCAAGCTTGCTCCAAGGAGGGGGATCAACAGGCTCATTCAAAATTCAAAGTCACAGCAATTGCCCTTCTTGCTCCCTCCTGCCAAAGGCTTGACCCCACCCCACAACCTGGTGGCTCAGCTACCAGGCTGATGCAAAGCCATCCTGACATTACATATGGGGTCCTCGCCTTGCTCACAACCAAAAAGCCCATAGACCACCCTTGCTCACAACCTAAAAGCCCACTTGAAGGAGAAATTCATCACTAAAAATAACCTGGTTTCCTTGAGGCTGAATTACAAGACAACAGCTTAGATCAGATTTTGGTCAGTTGCCATGGAGAACATCAAGCTTTAAATAAAACGAATGTCAAGTGTGGTACTTTCACAATTTGGAAGCCACCTTACATTTTATTAAAGTACAAACATCACCTTATGCAGAAGCCAATAGCCACTCCCCAGAGAGCAGAACCTCACAGATTTGTTGATGCCTCTGGCAGAACACAATTGAAGAGAGCTACCAAATTCCCTTTCAGTCCTCTGAGAAATAGCTCTTTCTAGATGCAGACACACAAACACCCTGCAGGTAAAGCAGGGTGTAAAGGTACCCCAGCAGAGTAAGTGTGCTATGCTTGCTGCCTGCATGCATAATTTCACCCCATAATCAAAGAAAAAGGACAAGATTTTTGTTCTGATCACGGGTACATGGGCAAACAGTGCTGCAGTTACCACTAATTCACGCTGTAATTTGCACATAGATTCCGCTCCCCCCCCCCCAAAAAAAAAAAAACCTGCCAAGAATGTGTAACCCTGTGAATTTGCCTCCATTTTTCAAGCGAAGTCCTCAAATATTTGTTTACAGGTAGTCACTTAACAGAATTTAAAAAGCTCATAAGACACAAATTAAAGCCTTTAATGCTGCAGCATTCTCATTTCTTAAATAACCAACCTCACAGGCCATGCCAAAATTAACACAATCTTCCTTATAAGCTAGTCACACAATCAAAGAAACTTATTTTTATGTTTATTAATTTCTACAATTATTACACTGCGCATTACACTCGGTGCTAATAGAGCTTTGTCACAATAAAAGCCTAAATGAGAAGCCAAAATGAGTTCCTCAATTTGCAGTAATTGGTCCAAGAGGATTTAATTCAGCTGTTGCCAGTGTCCAACACAAGTAACAGTTGTGGTGTTTCAATTTACAACCTTTATGCTTTTCCAGAGAGCCAAAAACTCTTCCCACCCAGTCCTAGATGTCTCTTTTCTCCAGTAACGCTTCAGTACAGGTTCTAATATGTCAGAAAAGTCTTTACCCCTGTAGTCAGACCTGAGCCTTTAGTTATCCTTAAGCTGCTTCAAACAGGCATCATCCCCACACCAGGGTACTTGGTAGGAGGGATGCACTCTTTGTTCCTTAGTTTCACTCCTCATTTCCAGTCCAAGCTGCTCATGCTTTTGTTTGCCCCCTCTGTTCAGCATAACCTCGCTGTGCCTTCTGCTGTCCTCCCCCAGACAGAGTGCACCTGAGCCAAACACAGGCCCTGACACTCAAGAGCATGTAGGGCTGAGCCCCTCTGCCACCATCCACAGGACCATGCTTCACCCACCTGTGAAGGGAGGAAGAACCAACCGTTTCCTCTCCCAAATCACTGTTGCAGAAGGTGATGCAGACAAGCACGCCTGTGCCGTGGATGAAAACTGGAGAAGCTTGTACAAGTGCACGTATCTGCATCTCTTCTGTACTTGGGCGGAAGAGCTGGGCTCGGTGTTTATGATACAAGGGTAATCCACTGGTTGAAGGCAGGATGCTACAAGAGCCCATACTGACAAGTTTGACTAACCTGAGTGTCCACGTATCCCTTTACAAAAGGCACGTGCACTTCTACCCCTGTAAAAGAACTCCCCATCCTCTCGTCGGCCCGCATGCTAAAAGCCCCCTTTGATCCAGCCTTCTCAAGAGCTTTGTAAAGCAGATTGCTGCTTATTCTGCCTGACTTTGGACTTGGGTAAACGAGGAAGCAGCTTTAGACAAATAAGAGACAAGAAAACGTGACCAAGTACCAAAAGGTATGAGAAAACCCAGAACACCTCTGCCTTTCCCCTTCACCTATCAAGTCAGGATCCCGAGGACAAGCGTTCCTTTTCTGCTCAAGACCAACAAGTTTCCAAACTGCTTTTAGTTTCTTGTAAGATCCTACAACTTAGTTAACCCAAACTCCAAAGCTCCAAGTATTGTTGCACACTTCTTTTGACCACTTTCTCCAACCCTGCACTAGATGACAAGAGACTGTCTTTTCAGATTCGAAAACTTGACAGTTCGGAAGTTCAGATGTTCTCTTGTAATAGCAAACTGCAATGCATACATCTTTTTTTAGACATATTACGTTATTCTTCTACATGACATCTCATCACTTCAGAAGAGCACAGAAATGAAAATTCAAAACATTTCCAAAGCAAAATGATTACCAGTACTAAATCAGATTAACGAAATAGGAAGCAACTGGATTGCAAGATATTCTCCTGGGAGTTAATGTGCCTTCAAATACTTTGAAACTCTGATGATTACAGCCAGTGATTACATGGCTACACAGCAGCTTAGGCAATTGCAGGATCAGTGGGAAGAAAAGCAGCTGTAGGATGTCAAGTGGCTGCACTTGAAAAGTTCCCATTTTGAAAAAGGCAGTTTTGGAGAACATTTGTGGAGTGCTTTGATATTAATTCATTTGTTGGAGAATGCAACTGTCAGCTCCCTATGCTCAGGGGACGGATTCAGATTTAGATTTATGGCAAATTGTTTGGAGATCCCACAGTATTGCCAGTGTATTTACAGCCAGGATCTCATATTTCGGATTTGAGGACTTCAAATCCCAGTCTAGCAGGGATCTCTTATTTCATTTAGCCACTGCAAGAACCCTGATACTTTCTTACGTGTCATGTGAAAGCTGTAGATCAGGTACATTTGTGCTGGAAAGCAGACACATGAACAGAATACAGGCACCAGGTCCTTCAGACAGAGAAATGACAAACTTTGTCTGTACAGAAGACCTGAGGGTAAGGAGTATATTACCAACATTTCTGTTCAGTCCTATAAGCTGCAACAAAATGTACACAACTTAATTTACCCCAATTGAGTGCATCATCCCAGGGACTGAGCAAAAGATTCTGAAAGACGACTTACAGCCTCCTTCCTTGCCTTTGCCAAACCGTCTCTGTGCCTCACAAATAAACGTCTCTGAGCCTTCGTTTTCCTGCCAAAATCTCAAGTATAGCTCTTTCACGTGGGACAGTCAAGACTGTAATGAGACAGTGCTCTACATAACCATTCCCAACGCTCTGATGCTACAGACACATAAGCTGTTGTTAACAGATTTCATTAAAGCAGCTTCTGAAGTTTCTTTTGGTAACTCCATGCAATACCAGGTCTACTGCATCATCACTGGCTCTGCCGACAGCTACCGCCCATACAAGCAAGGGACCTCTAAGTGCTATTTTCCACAGTTTCACTTGAAGGACCATATGCCTATGACCAGCTATTAGAACTACACAAATGATTCCATACAGACCACAAAGGAATACTGAGAGAGAAAAGTCTTCTTCTACTCCTGCCCTTCTTCTGGCCAAGTCAAAGACTCTGGGCTTCAGAGATTAGTTGCCTCCTTGATAAAACTGGAGGAAAGAACCCCTTCTCCTGTACCGCTGTAAGACTGAAAGCAGAAGCACTAACACAAGGCATGCTGAGGCTTCTGGATGCAAGACACGGGATGCAGCTCTGTGGACAGATCCAGCCATTTAAACTTCACCGGCATGCAGCGGCTGAGAGGTAGTGCAAGGGGCAGCAGCCCCCCGTTGGGGCAGCTCAAGTCCATCTCCTGTAACCAGCTCTCCTCCCAACACCAGCAGCACAAGTGCAGACACTCGCTGCTATGATGTAGCTAAGAGCCCATTTTGTAATGGGGGTTTGCCTCACTCCAGAGAAGTGGAAGTTGCCTATTTGATTAAAGAAAAAAAAAAAGTCCCTTTTGGCAATCCAGAAAAAGGCAGGTAGTAACACCAGTGCTCATAGATTTGTTCCTCCCCATTCCTGGAAGTAACCACTGCCTCCCACAGACACAATATACAACACCCAGCTTAGCTGCAGAAACTGATGTTAATGTATTAGCACAAGAGAAGCTGGGTCCTTAACACAGCCCAGGAGAAGAGACCCCCACCAGAGAGACAAGGCAGTCTGAACACTCCTGTGTGAACACGGAAAACACTTGGGTTATCAGCTGGCAGTTCAGGTTAAGTTATCATCAGGATGAAGAACAGAAGTATTTGGCCAGTTTGGAGATGGTGATGGGGCTGCCAGAGGGACAGGAATGAGGAGGTGGGGGAATCCCTCTGCAGAGGATTGTTAAAAGACAGCGAAAATGAGCATGTGGGAGAAGCAGTTTAACAGAGAACAGCAGCAACCTCCTGCAGAGCCTTAAAGGCATCAAATCCCTCGATCTCAACGTGGAAAGCACAAGTGACTTGCCAAAGGTCCTAAAACTGGTCTGGCTGTTACAAAAGAGCACCTCACTGACAGCACCGAAGCACAACGTGTTCTGGCTGGAAATCAAGTATGGCATTTTGCAGGGAGCGATGGTGCTTTGCCAGGGCTGGGGATGCTGCCATGCCATTGCCACATTAAGGAGCAGACACAGTTCTAAGCAGCTCTGTGCTGTTGCCAAGACACTCCGTTATTTCACACTGCTTTTTCCTGGCACTACCATGAAGAAAAGCCATTTAAATTAGGCAGCTCAATCGCCCACTAAACTTAGAGCTACAGCAGCATGCAAGTGGTAATTCCCCCAGTAATTCCATTCTCCAGGCTAAACCAGGAGAGACTTTAGCTCTGCAGTGGCTCTGATGTTAACAAAACACACAAGCTCATTCAAAACAGCCTGCAAGGTATTAAATGTTTTATCTAATTCTGCTGTTGTTGTCAATAGAGCCAGAGGCAGTTTTCTGCTCAGCAAACAGTTGCAATCAAAAAAGGCAAATGTACTGGGTGGCACATGGAACCAATGCTGAATAAAACAAGAGGATTAATATAGGGGAAGGAATTAGAAAATAAATAGTGCAAGTAGTTCTAGAAGAACTGGAAAGGTTGGACTGAAGGGGAGCCACAGGGTGGCAAGACAGACCAAGCACCTCCATGCCTGAGAGCTACCAGAGCTATCAGAACAGGAAACACAGTTCCAAAACGTGGGTTCTTACTGCCATGGATGGCAAAGCCAAGGAACACATTGTATGCCCATGGCAGCAACGATGGGCCAGAGGAGGCAACACCTAGACCTGTGCAGGTGACAGTGCTTCCTGACTTAAAGGTTGGTGCACAACATCTCACTTCTGTCAGTATGGAGGACATCCAGCTGGGGAACAGATTATCTCATATCATTCCAGGCTGATACAAGATAAGGACCTTTCCACTTCATGCTGATCTTAGCGGACCACATGTCCAGTCCAGCACAGGCATCAAATGGGCAGCAAGTTAAAAACCATCTACATAATCAATGATGCAATATTACCATATCTGCAGGTCTAGGATAACTTGTCTTCTATCAATTTCTTTGGTGTAGGCTTTTATTCCATTGATTCTAGGGCACTGAAATAAAGACAAACAAGACAGGACATAGTTAATATCTTTCAAGTTAAGCCCAAGTGAAAAGTCCTACTCACTTCCATCAATTGGAGTACAGAAGCATTCATTAAAGACTTTGCACAACTGCGTGTAAAGCATGAGTAAACCACACAAGTTTTTCCCTTAAATACGCAGCGTGAACAGCCTTGGCAGTCCGCAAACACAGGGCTGGTTGCAAGTACCCCATGCTGCAAGCCTTACGTAGCACTGAAAACTCCTGTTGCAAGGGTGTTACAGAAAGAAATGTGGATTTGTGCCCCTTCTTCTATCTCCAGCCCCATGCTACTGACAGCTGGTGGGAAGGGATGCGTGTGCCTCCTGTGTGATTTTTCCTTCATGGTGAAGACACTTAAATCAACATGAGGGAACAAAGGAGGCAGCAGGGCTGTACCAGTACCATTTTGTTAAACACTCAGAGCTGATAAAGAGCTGAACATCAGACTCCCCTTGCACCTGAACTTTTCAGATAAGACTGCACCGCAAGTGTTGCAAAGGATTCACACTACCTTCTCGCCAAAGTGGATCTTGGTAAAGGTGCACGTTTTCAGATGTACATTCTTTGCTCTGATTTTTGGTTCAAGAACTTCTTTAAATGTTTTTTCCAAGATTGTCCCAAAGTATGGCCAAGCCTGTACAAGGACCTAAAGAACAGCAAAAGCAGAAACACACTGAATGTTTTTGTATAAGGTACCTTTTGTTGAGAATCAGACACACACATTACAGAAGACCTGCCTGTTAACATCTGTCCTTTTAAAATACCAAGTCACATTTCTGCTCTTAAGTCATCCTTACGGAAGGATCCATCTCTGTTCCCCAGAAAAGGAATTTGTTTTAGGAACTGAAGGGCGAGTTTTCAGCACCATAGAGTCTATTGGCCACTTCTAACCACAGGGGCTGAGCCAGCAAAGCCCAAGGTTGAAGTCTCTAAGGCACAACAGTCCCTAATCACTCTAAAGTGTCATAAAGTTCCCTGGAGTTAGGTTTGTTTAGAGAGGAGCGAGATAAGCTTTCACACCAAAAAAGAAAGTTTGCTAAAAAGAAAAACAGGACAGTTACTGGATGCTAATTTGCAAGTTATGCTGTTTTGCTTTGAATTCCACAGAGTTTCGTTCCAGTGAGAGCTTGACTACACCTGCTGATGGGAGCACCTGCCTCAGAGCTCTCTGGGAACTCCTCCGGTAAGAGGAGATGCCACTACTTTTGCTAAAATAATAATAATATACATGCACACACATACACATGTGTAATACACACACATACCATACACACGCTTGCTTTTTTTTTAATATCTCAGAATAAAGCATCGTGGTCAAATTCATCAAACCTGTACTGACCAGGCACACCTTTGGCTCTCACCAAAACCGCAGGCGACAACTCTATACTTAAGTGGCTCCAAAACTTAAGTACAGTCACTGACACGGTTGAGCTGTATTGTAGCGATTTGACAACTTTCTCAGACTTGGCTCGCAGAGTTTGCGCTGTGAGGCAGCTCAGAGCAGATGGCCTCACAAACTGGAGTCCAGAGCTCCTTACCTTGTTCAGCCACTCCACTCGTTCAACATCAGGGAAGTGAACCTGGATGTAAAGAAAAATAAAGTGAGTGCCACGTGCCATCTGTTTCGGCGTACTGCCACACACGGAGAAGACACCACAGAGCATGGAACAAGATCCCTCTGCCTTCATGTGTACATCCTTTTACAAATTTTCAAGGAGGTAGTAAATTATAAAGGCAAATAAAATAATAAAATACAGTAAAAGGCAAAAGAACACACGTGCACTGATGGAAACCAGTATGCCTCTGGGCACACTTACATGATTAAAGCAAGTGTCATATCCTGTTCGTGATGCAAAGCAGCATTAGATTTCTCATCCTTCTCTTGGTCATGCCTTGGGAAGCCACAAGAACCTCCTGACCTTCGAGATCACGAGCTTCTCCTGTACTGGCTCACCTCAACCAGGACATTGCACTTTGGAAAATAAAAACCTGCCTGGGAAACTCAAGCTATTGGTTGCGGCAGCATTTCCCTGCTAATACTAACGTAGTGCCAATGGCTTCATGGAAAATAAGCACTGTAAGAGTTCAAGCCTCTTAGCATACACTATCATGTGTAACAGTCCAGTGTTTTCACCTCTCAGAGCTTTTTAAGATGCTAAGGCCAAATTAAAATGAAATAGTCACTCACGCATTGTGGTTTCAAGCTGGACACATCAAACGCCAACAAGAAGTTCCCCGAAGTGATGACTTCTTTAATCACCATCAGGACAGTCGGATATGAGGCCACTCTCAAGTAACTAACTGGTCCCTCAGACCTCACCAAGAAGGTGTTGAGTGAAGAGCCACAATCGCTTCACTACCATCACACCTTAAAGTCTTACGGACGCGGTATTTTCAGTCCGTGCTACAAGGTGGTAGCAGGTTATTGCAGAAGGGAAGGAGGGTGCAGCAACTTCTCAGAATGGACATTTGGGCCCTGCTCAGCTCTACGAGAGCGCCCAAATACAAAGGGACTCCCTCAACTACCATCTAGCCTGATAATAGCAATTGGGTAGGACAACACACTACTTCCTTATACAAGAGCTGTGAATTATACTCTTCAGTCAAAGGCTTGCTGTTTAATTCAGCAGCTTTCAGAGAGGTCCTCAGAGATGCTCAGATGCAATGGACAGGAGCTTTCCTTTTATTCCAGCTTCATGTATAATTTCAGAACCCATCTCTTTTGCTCAAATAATGCTTCAAACTACCTCCAATTATTACATTAAAAAAACAACGTGATATTACCATACTCTTTATAAGCAACTTCTTTTGATGCTCTAAATAGCAACTTTTCCATTAAACAAGACAATGCAGGTTCACTGAAATGTCAGCCTACCCAGCTCTATTTGCATGATAAAGTGAGAACACAGCACCAGAAGGGACAATCAATACTGATGAACCGCTGCTGACATTTTACAGTAAGATAGATTGTGTGAATCTGGGGACCTCCACTTCACCTGCCAGCCTTTCATCTTTCACCAAAAGGTCCTCCACCAGGGCACATAAATCCTGGGCAGCCTGAAGGCAGCTGGTCCCCAGCTCCAATGCAGCTGCCAAGTGCCAGTGTCCCGCAGCTCCAGATCAGTCACAAGCATAGAGCATGGCTGCAAGCAGCATGGCGAGCTGTCCAGAGGGATGTGACCCAAAAGGAAGGACACACCAGGACTCAGGGCAACAGTTCGGCCACCACATCCCAATGAAAGTCACAGCCCACGTGTGAGGTCCACCAACGTTAAGAGGAGGAATGTAGCACAATATAAACCACCAAAGTTGGCTGGGATTATTCACTAGAGCCAAAGCTGCTAGAGATGCAACTGCAAGAGGCAGCCAAGAAGCAAGCTGGTGGCTAAAGAGAGCTGGAACGGCACACAGGAGCATCAGGAAACAGGCAAAAACCATGAGGAGGTGGCAGCAGCTAGGCCCACCTTAAGAAAAAGCAAAATGGAATTCACTATTTGAGCCACAGACAGCCCAAGGCAAACTCCAAAAGCAACTGCAATGAATCACATGTCACCGTGTCACACCTCGGGTTGCTGTGGTAGGATTAGCAGCCGCTTGTGATACATTTCCATCCCGCTTGACACCCCCTCATTCCTGTGTCTGCAACACAGCTCCCGCCCAGGCACTCTGTGCCTCAGTTTCCTTCGACAGACGGACAAAATATTGCTGCTGTAGCTCAAAGGTACCAAAGATCACCAGGAGCTCCTTGGCTAAGACAACAGGGCTCTCACAGAGGCAAACACCACAGAAACTGGCCAACTACATGGCTCTGGTGAAAACCAGCTCTGTGCCTATTACAAAAAGCCCCCAAATTTCAGAGCGTTCCCAATACCAAAGGTCAGCTGCACTCAATGGTACGAATTCAATGAGTAGTTCTGCAAAAGCAGCAGAGGTTGGTATCCAAGTGTTGCGTCTAGGTTATCTGCTGTCTAGTAAGACATAAGCTCTGAGCAAAGCCTCTCCTGCCCACAGGGTACTCCCATAACGTGCATGTCCCACTAGCAGAAGATAAGTTCTGCTCTAGTTCAGCCCAGCAATACCACCAAGCTCTGTTCTTGACCCAACAGCTTGCTCCAAGAACTTACTGTGTCCTAATATGTTTTGGAAAAAAAAAAACAAACATCTGCAGTTCCACACTTTTTAACCATATGCTCTGGACTTCAGACTCACTTCTGACCCTTATTACTGCTGAGAGCCCTGGCAGCAAGGTCTCATTCTCGAGTTTGCCATCAGTACAGCACAGGTAAGAGAAGCCCAAAACACTTCCTACTAAGCCTGGAAGCAGCCACCAACAGCTGCCAAAGTTAACACTATCCCAGATTAAGACTTACTCGTGTAGCCTTGGGCAAGTCACACTATCAAAATCAGTTTTCCCCATCTACAAAAGCTCATACTTCGCATGCCAATATTTTAGAAATGCTGCAAAGATTACTTAGCATTTGAAAAGATCTTTGAAGATCAAAAACACTAGGTAAGGGCCAATTACTAGCAAGTAAAGAAAACGTGTACGTTTCTGCATGGCTCCACCTTGCCCTGGAGCAGGCCACACCAACAATCAGAGCAACAGCAAAACCAGTGTCTGACACAACAGTGCAATTCTGTTCAAATACAACACAGGAATCTACCCACCAGTGGTTTTTTGTTTGTTGGGGTTTTGTTGGGGGTTGGTTGGTTTGTTTGTTGTTGTTTTTTATTTAAGGGACAGTTTTTTAGCTCCCTGTGCTGAGGGGGAAAAAAAAAAAAAAAGTCTAAACAAGCCCTTTGCATGAACAAGGAATTATCAGGCAAAGTTTTAAAAGGACTGTTCTGTACCCAGTAATATCAATTTCTCCTGGTAAACGGAATTTAACATCAGGAAGAAACACAGCATACTTGGATGTTCTCACCTGCAACCTGCTAACAGCTGCCAAACTACCTGGAGAAGTCACCACCACCCCCAGGGGCCAGAACGAAGATGGAAGGCCAGCTACCTCTGCTCCGGGCACTGACTGATTTTACAAAAGTCATGCTAAACGCCGCATAGGCTGAAGTCTGAAAATCTCACCTCTCCAAGACACAGATCTGACTCTGCTCAACACGAGCAGATTTCCAGCCTGGTTTTCTAAGGAAGCACAGCCTGCCCACGTAAGCTGTCTAGCACAGGAATGCCTCTATTCCAAACTCGCTGGCTGGTTTCAGCCAAGAAACTAGTTCTGCAAAATAACCCTGCAAACTCCCCGAAACAGATGGTTGAGTAGATGAGGGAAACCCTCCCAGCATCCCCCCTGAAGGAAAGGCTGCAATATGAATGTATCGCCTAACAACCAACACAGGACTGAGCAGAACCTGAGTCACATTTGAAGGAGCCACTGCACCGCTCGTAGGGAGAACGGTTTTTAACCAAGTAGTGCAATCAATGATTGGTCTTAACTCTTCACTGGACAGTTCCTCCTCATTTTAGTACACGGCAGGTGAGGAGATGACTATTTACCAGTCCCCGAAGACACTGCCATTGCTTCACACCTCCAGAACCTTTCCTAGGATTACAACACTGCAAATCCAAGTCATGCTCCCCCTAGAGTGAATTGTATTCCTACTCCCACCTCTGCATGTCAGGAGAGAAGAACACAAGGGACATTTTTAGAACTGTTTCAATTGAAGGCTTACGAACACTGAAAGGCAAAAATGAACGACAAAAAAAGACAACACCACAGAGCTGGTGAATAGACAGCAGGTGAGAATCAGCCTCCAAGTCTGGCCCAGAGAAGTAGAAGATCAAAGCAAGGAAGGGGATAGAAGGAAAATTAAAACTGAGTTGGAAAACCAAGTACAAGCAAACACAAAGTGATGAAGAACAAAAGGTACCAACATAGGAAAGGAAAGGAGGAGAAGTCGCACAAAAGCTAAAACTAAAAGCAAATGGTGCAGCCCCTTTATCCTCAGATCCTACATCCCGCCTTCCGGCGGCCAACTCCAAGAATTCACAAGTTTGTAGCGAAGCCCCTGAAGAGAGTCTTACTCCACCTTCTCTGTGAGCACACGCTAGGGAGACAGTGGTGAGATCCCCCTTAAGCCTTCCCAGCTCCATCGGCCTCTCCCCACACACCAGGTGCTCCAGCCCCAGCCCATCTCTGTGGGCTCTGCTGGAGTGTCCGCGTTTGCCAAAACCTCTCCTGCGCTTGGGGAACACAGCACTCGTGGTGCAGCCTTGTGAACGCCCAGTACAGGGCAACCAATAATCCCTTCCATCGACTGCCTGCCCATGCACACCTGCAACCACAAAACCTGAGAACTTTTGAGATTGTGTTTGTGTGTGCTGAGGGGTGCGACTCTGATTTTTCAGCAATGATGAGGATGCTCAATTTCTTGTTACCAAGATTCAGTGCACTTGAAGACAAAACACAACACTGCTCTCACAGCATCAGGGCGAGAGCTGACACCGCCACACTCATTAACGCTCTGAGCTGGTTTAAACACTCTGTCAATACAAACAAGCAGAAACCTCATTCAGAGACAGACTTCTGCGCCCGGCGGGAGGGAACATGTGCAGGGAGTTGCACCAGCTCTGCCAGGAGACCCTGGCCTCACTTCTCAGAAGTGCCAACTGCCTTCGTTTCCCACAGTATTAAAGACAGCCAAGTGCTGTAGGCTATACAGAACAGTTTGCTGACTATAAATGGCTCCATGCAACACCCCTTACAAATAGAGCTCTTTGATATTCTCTTTCGTACAAGGAAAGCATTTCCCTACCAGTCCCTGAGATGTTTTTAAATGCTAAGCAAATTACGATGAAGGAAAAAACCACCCTCATCATCCTCCTCCATTAGCCGACAAAGGCTACCAACAAGTAACCAAAGACATAGAATAAAATGTGCGGCTAGAATTTCAAGTTTCTTCACTGTAAAATCTAGAGCAGCTAGGAACAAATGTGAAGAGTGAACAGTGGCTGGCTTTCCATACTATCAAGGGATGGCTCTTTAAAGTTAAATATTTGGTTTTCAGCAGGCAGAGACTATTATGCTTATAGATTTTTTTTTTTTTTTTTTTTTTTCCAAATTACACTTTTTCAAAAGAGACGGAGAGAAAACTTTCTGGATGGGAAAGTCTAAAATGAGTATCCTCTACACCAAAATACCCGCAATGCAACAGCACATCTTGGAAAGAAGATTTCTGCGGGGATACAGCCTCTATTCCAGCTTACAGCAACACGCACGTTTCCTAGACTAAAACAACTTCCAGCTCGGTGCCGGCTTCACTGAGCGAGACTTCGCAGTCCGAGCCCTCGCTACCCGGTCCAAGGCACCGCTGCCACCTCTTTCCCCCTGCCCTTCAGCCGCCCGCTACCCTACACCCCGCTCTCTCGGGAGCCCGCAGCGCCCCGCTCCCGGGGGCTCCCGCCGCCGCCGCTGCCGGGGGACGGTGCCGGCCCCCCGCCCCCGGCCCTCACTCACCCAAGCCGGCAGCTGCCGGGCGGCCAGGCCCCGGCACACCGCCTCCCGCTCGTCCTCCAGCAGCGCGAAGGCGGCAGCCAGCCGGTCGCGCTTCCACCGCCGGTTGTGTCCCCAGCAGAGCCACAGCGCCAGCCCCAGCAGCACCCAGCTGCCGCTCAGCCCCAGGTACCCCGCCAGGTAGACGGGACCGAGCCATAGCAGCGCCCGCGCCGCGGAGGAGAGCAGCACCCGCGGCAGCGAGCCCGACCGCCGAGCGGCGGGGCGGCAGCCGGCGGCGGGACCCATGGTACTGTGCCGGAGCCCCCCCCCCCGCTCCCAGGGGTCGCCCCTGCCCAGTGCTCCCGCCCCGTGCCGCCGCCGCCGCCGCCGCCGCGGCTGCCGCCTCCGCCCGGCGGGAGGGGCGCCCCGCGCCGCCGGGACACCCGCCCCGCCCCGCCCCGCCCCGCCCCGCCGTGGCGCCCCGCAGCGGGCGCGGCGCGAAGCACCGGCGGGGCACGGCGCGCTGGGGCGCCCAGCCGCGGGCGCGGCGCGGAGGGGGCAGGCGGTAGTGCCCTGCCCGGGCACCGCTCCCCCGGCCCAGCTCGGGGCGACCCCCGCTCCGGCAGGCGAGGGGCAGGCGGCCCTCCCGGCCAGCTTGGCTTCCCCGAGGGGCAGCCGGCAGCGGCCTGACCGGTGGCCTGCTGGTGAGGGGGCAGTCGCCGCGCCCGAGCGGGGAAAGGGGTGAGGGAACCATCATTGAGTGATTTTGGTTGGAAAAGACCTTTAAGATCATGAGGTCCAACCGTTATCCTAACACGGCCAAGCCCACCACCAAACCGTGTCCCTAAGCACCTCATCTACACGTCTTTTGAACACCTCCAGGGCTGGTGACTCCACCACCTCCCTGGGCAGCCTGTTCCCATGCCTAACCGCTCTTTCAGTAAAGAAATTCTTCCTAATACCCCACTCTAAATCTCTCCTGGCACAGCTTGAGGCCATGCCCTCTTGTCCTGCCATTAGTTACTTGGGAGAAGAGACACATACGCACAGCAGGGTGGCTCCCACCTGCCCAGGGTAGGTCCCCTTCAGGCTGCAAGGTGTGGGATCACCCACCACAAAAAGGGAGGCTGCCCCTGGAGGGGCCTGGATTGCTCCAGCCATTGCTGTGGGCCATGTCTTTCGGTGGACCTAACCAAATCCCACCGTGATTGCTTGCTGCTTAATTATAAAAGGATATGAGGCAAGAACAACCTGTCGGTTCTGGACACTCACTCCTTGGCAGAATAAAAGTACTTTTTTCCTCCCGCTGTTTTGATTTTGGTGGGGAAATTGTGAGTGGTCAGGTTTTGAAATACTGAGAATTATGCATTAGGGGGTGCAGAATTATTTGGGAACCCTAAGACATTTTTTGAGATGCTGGGAGTAACCCAGAAACATTAATTCTATACCTTTCTGTACACGCCTTAAGAGATAGGCAGTAGTTGTACAGTTCTACACTGTTTTCCACTGCAGTTTTCCCTGGATCAGGCAAATGCTACTCTTTGTTCGGTGGATAAGTCGAGAACATCAGTGAACGATGCCAGCTTCTATTGTGGCCCCTTTTTCATACCAGTGCACAAGATAACAAACGATGAGCCAGACACAAACCTCCAAGAAAAGGAAGCTGACCATGACTGGGGAAAACTAGATTTGGCCCCCGCTTTGCCATGGAATTGATATTTAATTATGGGTTAGTCAATAAATCAAACAGTACTGCAAGTGATCCTCATTTGTATGTTAATCATTGCGCATGACTGATCTGGGATAGAAATCAGTTCAGGCATCTGAAAAACATCAAGCCTCAAATGCCTCACATTAGACAAACTCACGCACGAGCCATCCACTAGTAACAGGTACTTTTGGAATCAAACCCCCTAATCTTTCCATTCTTTCCAATGAGAATTAATACGCTTTTCTTCCTGGGGGTGTTGCAAAGATAAATCATTATAAAATACACTTAAGAAAGTACTTCTTTACACAGTGGGCAGTAAACCTCTAGAACTCGCAGGAGGCTGCAAGGCAGACAGTGTCAGCGGGTCCAAAAAGGGATTAGACAAATTCTCAGACAACAAGGCCCACAAACGTACTCCCGAACATCATGGATACCACAGCTGTGGGTGCTGGGGGAGGCTGAGGGAAAGGGCTGCAGGAAATGACTGGGCTCATGCTCTCTCTCTAAACGGCAACTCCTATCGCCACCGAGAGCAAGTGGACCAGCAGTCTGACCCCAGAGGGCGTTTCTGTTTGTAAAGCTGGGAAGAAAGACTAGAAACTGAGGATCTAACGGCTGAAGGAGCATCTGCCCTCTTGATGTCATACTTTAAAAAACATGCAATGGTTAGTTTGCATGATCACAGCACCAGGAGATATGTTCACGTGCAAAAACACACCTGGTTTTCTTCTAACTGTGACCAAAAGACTGAGGCTGACTTCTTATTTATTTTTCCCCACTGCCATTATAAGCTTTGTAAAACATTTTCAGCATGACATTTCAGCCATGGGGTGATACTTCCTATGGATAATCTCAGCCCCAAAGTCTTACCATTCAGAAAAAGAGAAGATTCTGAAAATATTGTGGCTCTTTTAGTGATTTGAAGACTTAGAAGGTTGCCTTTGCTACCAGGAGAAGCTATAATAAAAGATAGATCCAGTGTTTTCCTCCTTCAAACTACTGCTCTTGCAGAGTTTGAGATATTTAGCTCAAACTCAGAGAGCTATGCAGTGTAGAAACACCAACAGGTGGCAGCTTATTGAGAAGGAAAAATAGTGGGGCTGCAGTGAAATACATTTCACTGATTTCATAAACTACAATTTTCTGGTTTTTTTATTATTCTTCACTCAGCTCATCACAAAAACCCAGGTTCAGGTTATACGAGCCCTCCCTCTGCACAAATGAACAGAGCACTTTCAGTCCTGCAGCACAGCCCGCAGCTGCTGTTCGGTGAAGGAGGTGCTTCCATGAGAGCGGAACTCCGGGTCCCATCCTGCACTGTCCCCCAAGACCCTGAGCTCAGAAAGAGTCACGCTCTCTTGGGCACTGCTTGTTCCTTTGCCGCCAACTTCACCTCGTGAAGAGACAATTCCTTTCTAGATCTAAAGAGGTTTTAGGAATTTTAAACGATTACCCAAATAATATAAAATTTCTGTAAACTTTAGCTCATACTACTTAAAATTTTTAAAGTTGAACAAAAGAAAATGAGTACAGGTGAAAAAATTACTTTTATCACCCCAGGTTACACAGAGAGCTGTTCTCAAACCCAACTCATGAGAGCAAGATAAATCAGCAGCCCACAGACCTCTGCTAACTCTGTTTATGATGGATAGTAGCTATCCTTTAAAAAATAATTGTTTCCTGTAGTTTTCTTAAATGTCAGAGGAAATACTGAATCACCGATCAAGAGGACAACATAAGACCTATCAATTTCCTACTGGGGAAAGTATGATCTTGACTGCAGCAGGCTCCTTTCAAGCACCAGGTATCTGAGCCACTTGAAGCCAATCTTATTTTAATTACAGGGAAATTCCACAACCTGTTTGTCCCAATATACACAGGACAGTCATTAAGGTAATGACTCAAGGCTACTGTTCTGGCCTGTGACCATCTTCACCTCTGATTTGACTTTAGACAGCACCTCTGTAGCTTATTAACACCATGACAAAAGCATAGGTTGTAGCCAATTATGACACAGAGATTTTACAGAAACCGCAGGGCTTTGAAAATGTATTAGTACTAAATTTGCTGTCTCTCAAGCTGGCCATGGTAACTAAGGCAACCCACTTTAAAGGTGGGGAGTTATGAAAAACCACTGCCAACGCTTTTTCTTTTAACTGTAGAGAATATGCAAAGGAATTATTCTGAAATATCAATTTAAGTGCATACCAGTGAGATATCAAAGGGTTTACTGAAGATGACTTTCTAACTTAACTTTCTTGCACCTTCAGGGTTTGTGACTGGTGTGAAATTCTGGTCAATACTGCTAGCAAATATTAAAGGCGCACTATGTCCTTTCCCTGTGCATCCACAGCAAAACAGAAAACACTTATGTAAGGACAGAGCCTTACTCCTTGCGTTAACAGAATGACTTCTGTATCAAGACCAAATGAAAGCAATCGCCCCTTTTGGCACTCCTTGCCTCTTGACAAGGAATTATCGTTTAGTTTCCTCTGGGTTCATAGTCTCCGTCCATGCACTGTTCATCCTGCCAAGCAAAGCCGTATCCAGACTCTGCCTATCACAGGGTGAAAGCCTTCTGTCTACTCCTATGGTCCATTCTCAAGCAAACATGCCCACTGAGTCCGGAGTGCATGTCCCCAGGGAAAGCTGTGGCTCCTTCATCATGCCTGTCTCTGTCCAGAAATGGGCAGCTAAAATGAGCCCACGTTACATCATTCAGCCAGGTATATTATTCTGGTCATGAAAATAACTATGTATGGCCTGTTTTGGGAATCATTCCATTGGCATAAAACAACACCAACCTCAAGCCTCGCTGTGCAATACTGACTAGCTAAACCGTGCCTGATCTAGGAGTAATCTATAAACCTGGTCTGGACTGTAAAGCTAACGTGATTTCTTCTCACGTGAAAAATAACCACATGCAGAAGACTGCCAGACCAGGGCTTTCGTTGGGAATACGTGCAAAGGTGGGCAGGGGGTCCATGACCCTGGCTTTCGAAGGCTCTGCTCCACCGTGCTCCCTCCCCCATACGGTGCCTTGTGCCTGCCTGGATCATGGCTTCTCGCTGCTTTCGTGCAACGGCAGCAGAGAGGCACTGAACAGCTGGTACTTTTGGCCACGTAAAAAAAACAGGAACAGCAATTTATTTCACGCATCCACTTGTTCTTTCTACAGCGGGGCCGATAGCGTGAGGGCAGCGCGGCAGAACGCAGAGTGGTGAAAAAGGGTGGCGCGGCCCAGTGCCCCTGGCCCGGCCTTGTCCTTCTTGCCAGCAAATCCCGCGCTGCTCTGGCCCTGCGAGGCGCGTGGACATCGGGGTCAGCAGAGCACTGAGAAAGGCTGCGTCCTGTACACACGAGGTGTGTAACTGCACAGGTGAGGCACGAGAAAGCGGGAGGATACAAAGCACAATCTAAGATGGCAGCAGAGGGAGGGAAAAAATCAACTTCCCTTACGGTGAGGACAGCATTTTCCAGTGCTTCTGGA
Source organism: Leptosomus discolor (assembly GCF_034619465.1). Taxonomy (NCBI): domain Eukaryota; kingdom Metazoa; phylum Chordata; class Aves; order Leptosomiformes; family Leptosomidae; genus Leptosomus; species Leptosomus discolor. The sequence goes on along the minus strand of NC_141395.1, from coordinate 10,878,364 downwards.
GATGGCCTGCGAGCTGGAGCTGTCACTTCCCTGGCTCTGGGGACGAATTGGATTGTCACACAAGACACATCAGCACACCTCGGTGTCATCTCGGAGCGTGCCCTGCCCCGCGGGCAGCTGGAGCCACCTGCTGAACACAAGAGCTTTCAGGGCAGGAAGGCAGGCTGCAGGGACAGAGCCAGAGCGGAGCCCACCGAGGGTACTTACGGCCCCTCCGCCTAGGATGGACCCTGGCTGCTGTCACAAGGTGGCTTTGCATCCACCATTGATGTCAGGATGCGGACCAGATTTGGTAGGTAATTCATAATCTGGATTCAGGAAAAATAATTTCTCACCCAAAAAGCCAAATCTTGTTGAAATTAGACTGTATTTCACGTATAAGGGAATCAGCAAAGAACTGCAATGAGCGAGGGGAGCTTCAGTTTATTTTTAAAAGCTTTGGCCAATTACACTGTTCTATTATTGTACTATACATTTTAATCTCAGAAGCACAGCTTGTTAAATCTGTTTGGTTTAAATTTTGCAATTGTTATAACATGAATTTATTCCATTTCTCTGTTTGAACAACTGTATCTGCAGCAGGATCTGCAAGCACAAGATGCAATGTCTTCAGTCTGAAAATAGCACAACACATTTCTTGGAGAATAAAATATTTTATAGATTTTGTTATGAGAGCTGGTGAAAGGCAAACAAGAAAACCCTAGGAAAAAAAAAATTGTCTCCACAACCTTTTAAATCCTTTTCTACTTTGTTGAGTGAAAGAACATGCTGGTACAGGCTACTGACACACATTAGGCTGTAAAAATCGCCTTTCGAGTGCACGATGAATTTCCAGAATGATCTTATTAATAATTTATAGCTTAGTCTGTAATCTGTACAATTTACATCTTGCTGTATTTTAAGTGCTTGAAGGACTTGACTGAGCTCACCGTGAAATTCCTCGCCTTTAAGGAATTTGAATGCTGAACCTTTGTGAAACACATTAAAAGTGTCAAGAAGCGGAGGAAGGTAATTCATGAACTTCACAACTGTTGCCCCAGCAGGAACCTTCCCATCAGTGGTGAAACTAGGAAGGAGAAACTTTCTTGATTACATTTCTTGTGAGGCTACATTTTGTTTAGCTGACACTTTCCATTTGCGGTGTCACAGAACAAAGGGGTTTCTTGATAAACTGGACCTTATCGCTCCCTATAACTACCTGAAAGGAGGTTGTAGCAAGGGAGGTGGGGGTCGGTCTCTTCTCCCAAGCAACAAGTGATAGGACAAGGGGAAATTGCCTCAAGTTGTGCCAGGGGGGTTTAGATTGGGTATTAGGAAAAATTTCTTCACTGAAAGAAAGGGTTGTCAAGCACTGGAACAGGCTGCCCAGAGAAGTGGTTGAGTTGCCATCCCTGGAGGTATTTAAAAGACCTGTAGATGTGGTGTCTAGTGACATGGTTTAGTGGGGGACTTGGCAGTGCTTGGTGTCCTGATTTGGCTGGGACAGAATCCCAGCCCAGCCATGCTGGGCAGGCCGTTAGCAGTTTGGAGTCAGCCAGGGCAGCTGACCTGAGTGAGCTACAGGGGTAGCCCATCCCATCATGGCATGGACATTATACAGGGGGAAGGTTTGCTGAGGAGAGGGAGCTCTTGTGCGGTTCCTGCTGCTCTTACTCTGGCTTGTCCCTGCCCCTGAGGACTGCTCTCCTGCTGATTGTGACTGCTGCATGTTCATTTGGCTGGGTGTAACTCTGTATGCCTTTGTTGGTGTTAGTGCTGTTTCGCTAAACCTGTTTTCACTTCAACCCACAGGTCTGCTCTTTTTTTGCCCGATTCCCCTTCCTGACTGGTGAGGGGTTGTTGGGTGATAGAGCAACCGTTACAGTTTAGCCCTGGATAGGGGCTAAATGCAGACACTAAGCTAACAGTTGGACCTTATGATCTTAAAGGTCTCTTCCAGCCTAAATGATTCTGTGACTCTGTGCTTTACCTAATAATACCACCCCTATGAATCTTGTTTGTTTTCACCCAGGCTTTGAAGCAGTAATGGATATATCATCTGCTAACTTTCTTTTCCCCAGAAGGAAAGGAGGTAGAGGTAAAAACTGACACTTTCTGCTGCAGGGCTCAGTCATAAATGAACCTTTAATAAAGTCCATTTAAAGTGCAGATTTGCTGGAGCACTCTGTGACAGAGGACGTGCCTGTGGTCTGTGCTTGGTGCGGTGTGGGACACAGAGCAGATTCAGACCAACAGAGTAACAACAGGAGCAATGTACGTGAAACCGTGAGGAATGCTGTTCATATTTTTACCTGCTCAGGCATCCCTTAATTGTAATGGATCCTGACACAGGAGCACCTGCCTGCTGTCTCCTGCCCGAAGTGTGGGCTGCCAAAGATGGCACAGGCACAGTCTGCAGTGGCACAGCCAGGCTGGCACAGGGCTGGGAATTCAGTCAGTCAGAAGCCACTTTCCTCAAGCCAAGTTATTGCCAAGGAGCAATGACAGCATCTTGCCTCCCTGTGAGGTTGCACCTCCCAGCTCCTACTGAGTTTCTGCTGAGCATGCTTAGCCTTTTTTTGGCGAAAGGAAAATACATACAGCCTGACTGAGGAGCTCTGACCACACGTTTTCAGGGTGTGCTTTCAGCAAAGAGCTGATGCTCTAAAATCCTGGGGAAGCACCACCTTCAAGGCTCCAGAAAGGTCAGTGAAAAGCCTGTTCACCGTAGAACAGTTTTGCACTTGAGGACGTGCACTGGGTGAACTTTCAGATTACTTTTCTTAGCTTGTCATGAGCAGCTGCAGCACACAAACAAGCTCAAGACCTAAAGGAATTGCACAGTACTGTAGAATTAGGCTACTAAGCCAAAATGGTCTTCTTTTACCCAATGCTTCTCCCTTTACAGCAATGTGTACCCTAGAACTGAATGAGGTTAGGCACAGAACAATGAATTGTTTTGACTGGGGAAAAATGTGACAGTGGGTTTTATAAAACCCAAAGGGATTGAGAAAAACTTGAAGAAAGAAGACAACTTTGGAGTAAGCTCTGCTGCTGCTCACAAAATCCTCATCAAAAGGAACATGAGATTACAGTAAACCCTGCAGATTCAAAGCCCACCTCAGGCACTTCACTGCATCCCTGTGACACAGAGAGCTCGGCCCCATGGGCTACATCTGAGCCTTTACTACAGTCCATCCAAAAGGGATGACGGGTGACATCTCAGCTTGACCATTAAACCCTGACACAAGCATGCTGACAGTCTGTCTTCAGCTAACTGTACCAAACTGCACGGTGTAGTCACAAAGTCGTCCCTAGCACTGTGCATAAGTAGAATAGTATCCTGGATCTCTTTTTATAAAGCATTCCCCCCTGTACCTGTTCCAGCTCATTGCTGTCAAGTACCAGCCCACGCAGAGTGCAGACCAGTGGCAAAAGCAATATTCAGCCCGAGATTATTTTAAAAATGTTGGGAAGTTTGAAAATTTTCAGAAGATTAATTCTTTTTAGTAAAAATCTTAATCCACAGCCCAGATGCTATCTGGCAGTGAGCACGCTGAAGAACAAGGCCTCCAGGGCTTGTACAACAGCTCTTCCTATAATCTCTTAGTGGCCTCTGCTGGTCAGGACTGAGATCCTGACATCTGTTTCAGTGTTGGCTGTCCTGAATCCATAGATTCACATAGAGAAGTTATTGGTGACAAGAGCAGAGACATCATCTACAGTGCTGTGTTAGTCTGCAAGCATCCCACCTGATGCTGAGCACACTGCTCAGGTCAGTCATTGACAGCAATGCAACAGCAAAATATCCCAGATTTTCCAAGTCCTTCCTACTTCATTTTTATGTGTGGGTATCCTTGCTGGCATGGGAGGCTCTCTAAGCTATGTCCTAGACTTCTTCTGTCACCCAAATCTTTCCTAAGTGACAGAAGTGCATAAGAAGTGGGATGTAAGGGCATAAGTGTACTCTGAGACTGGTACTCAAGGGTAGATGCCCTCCATTATGGACAAAAAAAGAGAAGTGCATAGAGAAGCAAGCACGTGCTTAGCACTGAGGAATATCAGAACAAATGACTAGAAACACATCATTGGCTGCTGCAAACTATTTTGGCTCTGTCACATTTAGTGGAACGAAATTAATACAGAGCAGCTGGTTGTCTGACCTGCAGTCGAACATACATAACACTAATGCTATTAAAGCCCATTTCCAAGAGCGGAAACTGGGGTAAAGAAGTTAAACAACTGGCTTGGTAATACAATGAGGAATTCTAGCTGGTCTCTGGTTTCCAAGCCAATGTTTGCAGTGTATTTGTGGCCCTGGTTTTATTCTGAAAACAGGAGAGAGAGTGTTATTGAATTGGGGGAGCCAGTGCTACATCTGGGCTTGTGCTAACTGGAGTCCTTGTTTACTGCTCTCGTGCCTAAGGTAAGATTCTAAGGTTTAAAAAATCCCAAAACAGATAACCTCCAAATGAAAATAACCTTTTTTGCTTTAGGAAAAAGGTAGCAGTTGATATAGTCTTGCTCTTTTATGAGTTTCATTGAAGATGGCAAATACTGTTCATTCTCAGGGTAAATTCAATTGTTGCATGTTAACTGCTCACAAACAGGTGTCTAGGAAGTAGCATTTCGTGCGACCACTTGGAGCTCTGGACATCAAATTCTTATCTTTTCACATAAGAAGTGTGTACTTGCACTAGAAAAACCATTTGTTTGGAAAATCAGCTAGCTTCTGCCACTCAGTTTCTAAAACTTCAGGCTCACTACCTTCATTTATAACCACCCTTTTCCAGGTCAGATTTAAAATACATGAAAAGTAAGGAAGAGAACACTTTTTTTCTGAGGAAGTATTTGTGAATCAGAGATGAAATTCTCCCCCTGCAGAAAGAAGGCACAAGCGTCTGCAGTCGCACACAAGCAGGGAAGGAAGGAGGGGCACTGTCACAGGCCAAGACAGTTTCCTTAACCCAGACAGGGAACACAATTAGCAGAAGGGCTATACTCATTTTTGTACTCTTTTTGTACAGTGCTATCCTATTGTATGTTTTAGTAGACTCTGAAAGTGCTTGAGATTGGGAAAAAATCAATAAAGAAACGAGCTACCTGCTGTCCAGAAAAACAAAACCTTGTATCTTTGTGTTGAAGTACAGTCACAGAGGAGCAACGGGAGAAAGGACTTTATGTCCCTTGGTCTTGGTGTCCTCAGTTTTGTGGCTTAGAGCTAACTTTGTTCAATAAAGTCTTTTTTTGACACAACAAGTAAGATACCAGTTTTTCACCTGACTAGAGAGCAGCTGTCATTTCTGATGAACTGCTTCTGTCACTGTATACAAAGGAAAGACTTAGTGGAGGTAAACTTTCTCATATTGACAAAGTGGTCAGCAATTTTTACCTTAGAAAGAGGCTGTTTTCAGTGCAATGTGTTTGCTGCTGCTGGTGCTGTCTGGGCTTACAGTTGTGATGCACGTGATGCAACCTTGTTTCCAGACTGCAGCAAGCAATAGATTAACAAAGTAAAGGATCGTTAGTCATGTCATACTTTTTCTTGAACTCATTTGTTTACATTCTCCCACAATATAGGCCAGTCCCTGAAGAACTTATGATCCAATTTAAAGACAGATCCAACAACTGGTGTTACAAGTGTACAAAGAAATCAGATGGATTAAGGTATGTTTAATAGTGACCTTAGTTATGCAATACAGTTTTTCATTAGTTTATTTTCCTTTAAAGACATATATAGAACAAACATGAGTAACCCCAGCAAAACAGGTCTCGGGGGAAAAAAGAGGAAGAGGAAAACAATGTCATAAAAATATTGTTGGGAAAGAATTTAAAGCCTAAAATGCTGTCAGGATCAGTGTACACGGCCTGGCAAGGGGCCAGGGGGAAGTATTCAGTCATGTTCTGACTGAACACTGAGCTACGAAAGTGCACAGACTGTTTCACCTCTGTGTACACAACGGGAGTAATTTCAGTGGGAGACAGGAGTCACAATACCCTAAGGTTCATGTGAAGACACTGCTCAGAGAAGTGGACAAACAAGCAGATGCGGCTCGTACTGCTGTTGGACAGTACATGTAGGGGGGGAGTGTACGTTAGAAATAATTGGAACAGGAAAGGCCTTATTAGTAAAGACAAGGAATGGAAAGTCAAGTCTATTGGTCTGACATTTTGCATAAGAAAATGATAAATAACAGACCAGAAAACACGGAGCTGTTGGAGAGATGTCCGTATCAGTTCCTATATCGTTAACAGATTCACTACTGATGGAGCAGGAAGTTCTCACTAGAGATCACTGTTGCACTATAGCTCCTTGTTTTGGACTTGAAATATTTCTGGCAAAAAAAATCTTAAGGGGTGCAAATCAAAATCACTGAAGTCAGACTCTGGATGTGATTGCTGTCTTTGGATTTGAAACAGCCATCTGTTAAACCTTCAGCTTTACATGGTGCTGTAGGAACACCATAAAAGAAGACACTGACTGGGAGTGTGCATGGCTGGGAGTGACCTACTCTTCCAAGAACTGCATTTTTACAGCAAAGGTGTGAACAGAAGTGCTCTCAAAGAAATGGAAAATATCGTTCTGGTTACTCAGCACTTCAGCTGGGAGACCTTGCCAAAAAGATTGCAAAAAGCATATGGCCGCTATTTTCTGACCATCAGAAAAATAGAGCTGCTTTCCTGGTGTTCTCCCCTAACTTAGTGTAAACTCAGCTTTACAGGTTACCTTGTTTTCCTTCTTACCTTCACAATGCTAGGGAGTATAAATTCTCTGCTGCTAGAAGAATATAAAGTTACCCTATCATTATAAAAAGGCTTTTTTTTCCCCCTTTGTTTCTCTGTGGGAGGTTGGTGGTCTTCTACTGAAGGATTTATCTTTGAGAGATATCACAGCTCCATGTTCTTTCCCTTACCTTCCAATCAGTTTCCAGTCTTTTATGGGCTCCTGATTCCAGTAGTTGCCTACAGAAAAGCCTGTTGAAACAGAAAAGAGAAAGGTCAGTTATTTTAAGTAAAAAAAACTCCCACAAAACCAAACAAATCTCTTCCGCTCAAGAAAATTCCTACAAAATTTGGATTTCCTATATTATAAAGAAAAACAAATTAAAACCTTTTTTCCCCCCTTATTTCTCTGTTATGGTTCTAATTTAAATGTTTAAGGGAGATTTTGCTTTTAGCCTTTTCCTTAGAGAGATCATTAAGAACTTCTGTTTCCCTACAAGCAAAACAATCATTAGAACATAAGCTTTAGGTTGCCATTACCATTGAATTTACGTGTAAATAACTGAGATACATGCTATCTTGCAGCCATTATCATTGAAATTATGTGTAAATGACCGAGATACATGCTACCTTGCGGCCAATCAGTAGTCAAAACCATTATCTGCTGGGAAATGTAAACGAAGACTAGGCAAAAGAGCATAATGTTTTACATTAAAAAAAAAAAAAAGACTCAGAAAAACTCCAAGGCAGGAATGTTCCTATTATTCTCTCCCACATAAAAGAAAAATGGTGAATCTTTGAGGAAGACTTGAGACAATGTTCTTTATGCCACGGTAACAGAGCCTGGAGCCCCTTGCAAAAGGGAACTGGAATGGCAAAAAATCAAGTGGATTCAAGGGGAGAATGGACAAGTACTGAGCGAAGACTTTTGCTGAGGTTGAGTACATCAGGCTTAGGAAATCCCTGAGATAAAAACAGTTGGAGGCTGGAAGAGTTTTGGGGGAGTATTTTAAGTGCTTGTCCTTACTCTCCCCTGAGTGGTTGCTTACGGATATGAAGATAACCCATGGTCTCAACCCTTCTGGCCCTTCTTATATTCCAATAAAGCAACAGGGCGGGGTGCGATGTCCCCTTATCCCCCTACAGGATACAATCACAGCTTGGTGCTTTCCATTACACACTGCCGTGGACTGGAAGGTGGGCGTGAGGCAAGGTTTAAGTCCACCCCACTGAAACATTCAGCACAGTGTAGCAGCTGTGCCTCGAGGGCAGCTACCCTCACGCTCCCATTTACAGTGGCTGGGGCAACAGATGCCTAAAAATTTGTAGATCTCCACCAGCAGAACTGCTCTGTTGTCTTTTTCATGACATGCACTGTGGTAGCAAGATAAATCATAGACAGAAATGCAGTCCTGTATAATTCGTTTTTAGGTGAGTTCTTTTGCAAAAGGCTAAAACATTCCATTTGTTTCAAATAAAGTGCCATCTGGGGATGCTTCTTCACCAGTGGCAGGGTCAGAGAGTCCCAGTGTAAGCTTGCAGGCTAATAGTAGTAACAAAAGCCTGTCCTACCCCATCTACCAGCAAAATCTGGTGAGGTGGGCTATGCCATTCACAGCTGAGTGAGTGTGAAAAAGACAAAGACACTGCTTATTGAGAAAATGTTCCTCTTCTAAGCACCACAGCCAATAAAGTCATGGTTGATTTCAAATTGGAAAAACAATAGTAGCCTTGTTACTTCTCTTTGTCCAAGCTCTTTTGCATCCGTTTTTTTCCTGGAAATTAGCTTATAGCTGAAAAACCTCTTTTCTTTCCAGTTCCTGCATTTGTTTCCAATACATTTGTCACAACAAAATCTTTTGTTCAGAGGAGCAGAGCAAAGGCCCACTAGACTTAATTATCTCCTTGAAAACTGTTCAGCTTTTCCAGTAGTACTGTGTGATTTTGGTTGGAAGTTTTCAGTACTGCTTTTTGTTATAGAAAATTTAAGTCAGATCAAAGTGCAGAAAATACATCCACTGGAGGGCAGGCCTGAATCTGGCAGAACATGCTGAAGAGGCCTAGAAGGAAAGATAAAAAAAGTTATGTTCTGCTGCATGGAAGCTGTTATGAGTCAATCGGGACTCAACAGTTAAGAACTAAGAGACAGTCTTTTTTTCTGAATGAATAGTTTCATGGTTTCAGATGTCTAGTCTATAAAACAAGGGATCTAATAAGAAGGGTCTAATAAGGGCTCATGCGTACTAAGAAGGGTCCTAGGTGAAGCCTCTGACCTTCACTATAATTAAAATAAACCTATCATGACAATTACTAGTTGAAGTCAGTAAATCCCAACGGGACTGATGCCAACAGTGCTAGTCAGACAACCACCAAATGAACTCAGTGGAGATGAATTCCAGGGCTGAACTTGGCCCATAGCTCTCGTGTTCTCACAGCAGCACTACCTTCCAACATGCAGGACTTCTCATCCGAGCTCGCTGGGGTGAAAGGTCCCTCACAGGAGGTCCTTTCTGTGCCTGTGCACGCAGTTCACAGGCACATTTGATGTGCACAAGGAGAAGTGGTGTCTGGCTCCACCTCAGACTCACAGCCAGACCAGGGCACGCTCAGGAAGGAACTGTTCTGGGTGGGCACCTGATGTCCCACTCCCTGGACTTGCAATCTGTGCACTCTCTACTGCCAGGTCCCCTACTACTGTGGAGATGGCTCTGCTTCAGAGTTAATTACATGTGACTGGATCAAACACTTCATACTGTACTTGTTTCTAGCAAGGATCGAGTTTGGCACAGCAGTTTGAGATGCTTTGACAATCCAGATATCATCTTTTGCTTTGAGCGCCATCAAAATCAGAACAAAAGGAAAGAGTTTATTTCATGTGGCAGATGAAGACCCCAAATTTAATGCTGCCAGACTTTGTCAACACTCAGTTTTGTTTCAGACAAACTGAAAACTCAATTTTCTTTTTGCAGATTTCATGGGAGCATATTAAATGAACTTCTTCTTTTCATCAGTGACTCAATCCTAAAAAGGCTATTTCACAAATAGTATCTCCATTCCAAAGGAAACAAGCTGTTCCCTCTTACATTACTGAAGTAGCTGCAGAGAAACTAAAATACATTAAGTCAAAAGCTTTCAAAATGCATTAGATACATAGCTCAGAGACAGTTAGCTTTTTATCAAATAGTTTTCTGATAAAAATTGCTGCCTTTTAATGAAATCACTCAAGCCAAATTCTACAACTGACTAGAAATTCTGGGTGCCTGACTGGAGGCACCTTACAATCAAAGAGTCCATAAGTTCATACCTCTCTTGTGGTGTCTGATGTTGGTCATACAAAATATCTATAGGCTTTTTTGAAAATCTGGCCCGTACAGAATGCAGCTAACAGGGTTAGATAGAAACTAATACAATTCTACAGAAATTCTTTCAGCAATGGAAGGCTGGTCTAAAACAGAATCAGGATCTAAATCATAATAACTCAAATCTGAGATTGCTAACAGCCATTGAGACATCTGTTCAAGACTGCAGTTGCAGATTTTACAGAAATTCATATCGTTTTTCCGCAATGTGAACTAAAGCCTTACCTGGAGATGTGAGCAAGGTGATGCTACTTTCATTAGCAATGATTATTGATGTATTCAGAGTTGAGCTGCTGCTGCTAATCTCATTAAAGAAAAGATGCTAAGAATTCCTCAAACAAACAGTTAAGTCCCCAAACAAACAGTTTGAAACAGGTTATCTTGACCGTATGGGTCTGAAATACAGCCAGGCCTGCCTTTCTTGCTGAAGAAAACCAGAAGCATAATCATATCTTTAAGCACAGAGAAAAGAGAGAAAGACTTTTATAAGAAACAAAATATCTCCCTGGCAGCATCTAGTATAACAAGAAAATGCAAAACTGTCAAGTTACATGTTGGTCACAGGAAGAATGTATTTGAAAAAGACTCTTCTGTGGAGTATTTGTAAAAGACAGCACTCCTTAAAGCATTCCGTGGTTCAAGGTGTTACAAGTGACCAGGAGTCTTTCCATCTAAAGGAGAGTCCATTAGAGGCAAGTAACTTTCTGAGATCTGGCTACCATGGGTGAAGATGAAGGACCAGTAACTCCAATATTACACTGAGTGATAGAGTTAAAACATTATCAGGGTTTTCTCCATGAAACTCCAGGATTGTCCTGCTGTTGGCAGTGTAAGAATTTGCCTCCAATACATTATCTGTAAATAGGCCTTCCAAGAGTGCTCCATACCAATTATTTTATTGCTATCAATGGAAAGCTTAGTGTTTTTAGACTTCTGTTGGATATTTATGGACACTGTTTCTGTCACACATAGCAAGTGCAGCAAACAGTCAAAGGGAACAAGATAAGAGATAGGCAAACGTAGAAATAACAAAACCAAACAAGAGTTCAGACCTATGCAAGTCTTTCCAGTGCTGAGCTGTATATAAATGACTTTAAACTGATCTGAGTTCTGCCTGCAAGTAAAATAAATAATTGCTGATGTAAATAGGTATTTTTGTCTTTTTGTCATCATGTCTGGATTTCTTTACTTTCCGGGGCCTGAAATCAGATTGCAAACAACACTTCTTCACATTTGCGTAACAGGGACAGACTAGTACAGTCACTTGTCTTAAGGATAAGAGAGACTACCGTGACCTCTCACATGGCCAATCTTATCCAGTAACTTTTGCTTAAAGCCAAAAAAACCAGTGATCAAACACAGGCACATCTTTCCATCACAGATGCCCCCCTTTGGTTTTCTTTATCAATGTTTTATCAGACTTGGATCGTTCTGATTTGATGAGGAGACCCTTTTGGAAAATATTTTTCAACTGGGCTGCTTTCATAGACTTTATCCTCAGTTCATCCAAGTGGGAAGCACTTTCTTCCGCTATGTATCCTCCCTACCTTGAATATTTATTTAAATCTAATATATAAAATCCACCTTAGCAGTGGCATTCAATTGTACATCAATCTCCAACTCCTGGAAGAGATGTTCTAGACACTCACTTAAATAATAACCCTAATCACAGAAATAATTCATCACTTCTTTCCCGAAAGTACATGAATATCTTTACTTCACCTGTGTGAGATGTTAGCACTACAGAGAGTGGGAAATTTTGTCATCTTTCAGGGTACTTACAAAGTTATATCACTATGTTTCATTAAAAAGGAGATTTTCACTGTGACCTGGTATGTTTGCGGGGTCGGAAGAGCAGACAGCATAGCTGTGCTTTTCCATTGCCTCCTCCCTGATATTTTTCCACAGCTTTTTGGTTATTTTTAGAGCGATTAGTATGAATTAGTAATGTTGCTCTGTCCCTTTGGGAGTCTAACACACTCCAGAGCAATAAGCGCAAACAACCTGTGGGGTCTGAGAGACTGAAAGGAGAACTGTCCGCAATCAGCAAATTGCTGCAATGTCTGAGGTTAAAGATTCCTTTGTTTGCATTCTGGCACAGCTCTTTGGCTCAAATCTATGAAGATACTTGGATGTTTCACTGCCAGGGGCATCAAAGGGAGTTAGGTACTTGAATTCCTTGCCATCTGCTCCCTCAGTGATTCGCAGCAGCCTCTGATGCCATTATAAACACACAGGATTTAACAGAGAACATTTAACGGCATTTAACAGCAGAACAATGTAAAGGCTTTCCAGGGAAAGCAGGCTACTGTCGGGCCCCTCCTGTGTAATCCCAGCCCAGCAGGATGAAGTGATCTCTCAGGCACCAAGCTCCAATCTCTCACCTTTCATACCACATTATGTCATGGCAAATGTTTAATGTAGCAAGAAACATCATAGCCTAAAAGGGCTAGTACTAATGCCATCGGTATCAGTGACAAAATGCCTGTTGTTTTCAGCCCAGGCAGATCAGAGCCAAAACTCAAAACTTCTGAAGAAAATTCAGTATGCCACTTGCAAAACTAACTTTGCTTTTATCTGCCCACTGCTATAAACAGTCTTCTAAATAATACATCAGGATAATGAGTCCAACAATGGCTAGACATAGCCACATTATCACACCCAGTCCAGATGTGACCAGGAATTTCTTCTGACCAACACAGTATTTCAGTCTCCACAGGAAATGGCAGAAAAGTAGTTTTAATGTTAACACAGACTTCTGCTGTTTACAATTTAATTCTTATAGAGGTATTCTGCTGAAGTTTTCTTGAGGCCTGCTACTCCCTTATTGCGCCCTCTTTGGACCAGAAAGCATCAAGGATGATTGCCAATAATTTCAAACACTGTCAGGCAGAAAGAATCAAATATAGCTAAACACCGTGATTTTTCAGAGGCTCAATTATTCCTGTAAAAACAGGACCAGATCCTAAACCAGTCTTCAGGTAAAGCTGGTTCATCTTTATTGATACCAGGAGAGAAATAACAGTTTTCGGACATCACCAGTAACGGTCTGGAGTCTCAGTGTCTGCTCCTGTTATAAATGACTGTTTTCTGGATGATCAAGCAACACAGTTTTTAATTTAATGTATTTGCAATTAAGGTTCCAGCTTTCATAATTTCAGAAAAAGCTTGAGAATGTACTCTGAGAATAACCTGCAGCTCAGAAACCAGAAGTAAAAGAGAAAGAAATGCAGATTGATTAAAAATAATTCAGACATTCTGGAGATCTCACTCAAGCTTTCAATGTCTGTGACTGGCATTACTGAGCACACTGGCTGAAGATCTGGCCAGCAATCTTGCCTTTTGACAGTCATTCGTAACACTGAAATCATATGAACCTCTTCTTCCCTCACTTCCTAAATATGAACTACAAAGAACACAACATTAAAAATTCTGTGTGTTCTCACGAGAGGGCTGGATCAGTTTACATCAGCTGAAGATGAAGCACGCAGGTCCTCTTTCAGATGTCCACTCTTTTTTTTTTTTCCTGCTGGCTAATCAAGTAATCAGGATCACTCATTATGTATAAGTGTTATTTTTACTCTGCTAACTTTTAATTCTGAAGAAGTAGAGTTGCACTCTAAAATGCAGGAATCTTCAAGCATGTCTCTGCGAAGGTGGGAGGTCCAACTGCAGCACCAAAAAGCTGTCCATGCTGGTTTTAATCACAGTTGATTTCAACGTAGGCACTGTTAGCCTCCTTGGACACTGGACACTGATGTCGGTGACCAGTCTGCACTGACACCTGCCTTTATTGCTACCAGGATTTGAACTGTCTGGTTTAGCTTGAGTCACCCCTCCCAGCAAGTGTGTGAATGCTTAGATCAGTACCATGAATAGAAGCACACAGCTTCTGTATCACCTGGTTTTAGCAAGGCAAGAATGTGACTATACTAAATTGACTGACAGCAAAATGATGGATGATGCACTGGGAATGACACTGAGATTCCCTTGGTTCCATAAGCCAGTATCTCCAGCGGGGCAGATCAAAAGGGAAGGCTGAGGACAGGAAACCCTTGCTGGGCTGGGGGCCCAGCCCTGTTTCTGGAAGGCAGGTTTGAAAGCCATCTCATCAGTAGGATCTTCAGCACTTTCCAGGAGGAAGGATCCATTGAGGAAGAGTGCATATAAGCAGCTGGAGAGGTGCTTGCAGAAGGGATAAATGAGTGACCGAGGTGGGTATTACTGTCATCGCAGACAAAGCTGCTTTGTTCCTTTTCAGCTGTTCTGCAGTGTTACCAAACAGCTATCACAAATTATGCTGTGTTCCAGCGGTGCATGGAAACACTCCTCACACTGCCATGGAGGGGTTATTAGCAGGAAGAGCTGAACTTCAGAAATTTGAGATTCCCTGTTTTGTTAGCTACAAGTGGAATCAGGAGCTTTTTGGCTACTAGCTCTGGTGGTGAACATTGTTCATCAACCACACTGTTCAGCATCCTGAGCTGTATCTGGCCTGCCTGTACCAATATGTGAAATGACCATCCGTGACTGCTGACGGTACCTGCACGGGGACATCTGTGCCTACTGTGTTACCAGAAGCAGCAGGATTGTTGAAACACAATACTGCCTGCAGAGAAAGGTGCTTCAGAGGCAGGGAAGCAGACAGAATTCTTTGAAAGCAATTCTCTCTTGATACTTGATGTCCATTTTCAGGGTAACATACAGAGAACTAATCATGCAAATCCAAACTCAAGGGAAATAAGCCTTGGTTTCTTCATCTGGTGCTCTGAAACTCAGCCAACAATATATACAACCAATATCCCTGAGGTGACAAAGTGCATTGTTGATTTGTAGGCAATGCATATTGGATTACTGGAGACTCCACACTGTGAAATGATTATAAACCAGTAATTAGTTGGTAATGGAGGTATAATTTGGTTCATAATTCTAAACCCAGCTAAAATAAGCTTATTAAAAATAATGTACTGTTAAGTCAGTCCCTTGTGCAATTAAAAACTCATAGAACCTGACCAAAGCAGTTAAAAAGGCCTTCAACAGCAGGAAAAAATTCTAACCATTTAAAAATGTGCTCAACTAACAGTAGAGCTGGGTTTTGCAAATTTTATTTCTTTAAAGACAGAAGGATGTGCTATTGCTCTTGACCCTGGACAGCCCTCACCCACTTAAACACAGCTTAACCTTTGGACGGTAAAACACGGATGTGCTGGAGCTAAACAGTGCCTGGCACAAGTGAGCAGCTCATCGGAAGATTATTTTTTTTGATGTACCAGTGCTATGGAAAAATACTTCCTGCAGGTGTTCTGAAATCACCTGGAGTTTTTCAGGAACTGCTTGATTTAATTTTCAAGTCCCTGCTGTGGTCACACAGACATAATCTGGGAAGTCCCTCACAACCAATTAACTTCTGCAGGTGTTAAGTGGTACAAGATAGCCCTATCAGATGTGTCTGGCTTTTTTTGGCCAAATTACATGATTTCTGGGTCTTTTTCATGGTTGAATTTATTGCCATGATATTGCACTGATTTTGGTTTTGCTGAATTCAATTTTCTTAGAGGACAGGGAGGGATATAGCCAATGAAAAGATGGCTTAGTACAGCAGTATTTATGGGAGACTTCTGATGAATTCCAGCTTTGTAGAAATGACAGGTGTTACTGGAGATGTCCATAAAAATGAAGAAACACAAGACAGTTTTGACCAAGTCCTTTAGTCTGTAGGAGCGGTATGAATGGGACTCATTCCTGGGAACGGCAGGAGGTCTCTTCTGAACACATGCTGAGACGCTGCTATGGACAATACCCCGCACCACAAGGCCCAGAGAAGAACTCTATGTGACTGTTGCACTGTATTCCTGGTGACTCCCCAGGGCTCTCCACCAAAGCAGCTACCACTGACCACCCTTTGGCAGCCAGCAGAGCTGGAGAAGGTTAAAGAGGTTGCTCAGGCTAGAAAAGCTGATTCCTGTGCCACCAGACCAAGCAGCTGTAGATGCTTCTCACTGCTTTAAAAGTCCTCTCTGAAGGCTTTTTACATTTTGGAAAAAAAAAAAACAGAGATTTTGAGAAGGCTGTCTTATCACTGTATACTGCTAGCCACAACCACTTGAAGAAGAGGACCCATCCCAAGCAACCAGAGTTGACACTCAGTGTACAGGCTGACAGCAGGAGAAGCAGAAAACAGAGGAGCAAAAACCCACTTTTAAACCAATTCTGCTTTCAAATAACTTCTGTGCAAAACTTAGGTACATCAGTGGCAGCTCTGGTTTTCAGAGGTCATAGAAGCCCGCAGCACATCATCTGTTTGGTGCTTCTCCAGGAACTGTAGGAATTATGCACCTACTGATTGCAGACCAGCACTTCACAATTACATTTACAAAGAAATTTACCCACACTAGCACAGAGAAGTCCTTATTCTCTGCCTGTATCCAGCCTTCTAAGGAAACGACATTGTTTGTGCGTATCTCACCTGATAAATTCTAAAACTGCTGGCTATTTCCAACCAAACTGAAGCAGCAGGAGAGGTCTGCACAAGAGTTAAAGTGCTCCGTGGTCAAACAGCTGGAGAGAGGCCTTCACAGTGTATTCATAAGGCAAAGGATGCAGCGTGAGCATAGCTCTTATTAGACATAAGAAAACCTGTGCAGGAAAGAGACTAAACAAATGCCCAAACCACAAGAAAAACTTCAACTGGAGCTTGGAATAACTGAACCTTGCATTACAAATCCAAAGGTAACAAGGTTTCTTTAGTTTGGAGTTCATGAAACTATTCTTATGAGCTGAAAATATAATTTCACCCACTTCTTTACACCAGACACACACTCATGTTTTCCTCCCAGGCTTCTTATAAAATATAATTAATTTACATTTTAAAGACCTCAATGGGTTTTCTCTCATTGTGGAACAGTAAGTGAGATTAATAACCCAGTTACTGAGCACTTAAACTCATGAATCATTTCCATGTAAAAACATTAACAAGTTCTTAATTTTTAAAATGCACCTTTTATTTGATTTAGAGATTAATGTTCATTTCTTATGTAACGAAAAGGAGAAAAGCTAAAGCATGAGTCAGTGTTTATTAACCTTGCTAATAAGACAGGCTTTTTCAGGCAAGATGGATATATCTTAATTGGTAAAACTGTTGCATCGTCATTTAGCCAATTAATCCTTTCCAGACAAGGGAAGCAGCAACAGAGTGAATGGAAATAAACTTGCCACATTCTTCATATCAATTTACACATTCTTACTTTCCCACTTAAATCAGCCCTTTGATTCCTAAAATAAGGCAATTCACAAATTAGACTTGTATGAAAATACGCCTATATATAACACATTAATTGATCTTAGTTTGCAATCTGTATGTAAACTCAATCTGCACATTCATGGGTTTCCTTCAAACGAGTGCGATTTGCATCTTTAGTAGAGGCATAAGAATGCAGATTAAAAGATGCCTTAATAAACTGTTTTCCACAGTTTGTAAAAAACATAGCCTTAAGGCTGAAGTTTGCACTAATGCTGTTTTAAATAGCACCGATGTTGAATGTTGACATTTCACACAATTGCTATTGAATCTTGCTGGCTGAGACTTAGAAAAAACCCTACAAAGCATCTGAGTGTTATTAACAGGTATTAGCAGTCTGTTAGAGATAACTTTTATACATAAATGTCTCTTATGTCTTTATACATATATGTCTTTATATATACCCACACTAGTGGGTATATATAAAGTGTATATATATATATATATATACTATAGTATATATACTCTAGGTATACATATATGTCTTTTTACATATATTGTCTTTTACATATAGCTCTTTATACATAAAAATGCACTCCAAAATTTATGCTCTGGTTTGGTACAGTATAAATGATAATCCAGACAAAAACAACTGTCAGAAACATTCCACTGCACTGGTAATGTTACATCAAAAGCACAATTTCCATTACCTCATTCCTTTTTCTTCCGATTTATTTTCTGTAATACCTCAGTCCTTTTCATGAAACACTGAACAAGCGTAGAGCTGTGAATAACCACCAACTGCAGGTTGTCATTCTTATAGTTTATATCCCATTTCTGAAAGTGTTCTGTAGTGAAACAGGAGAATACTTAAGTGGCCTCATACATGAACATCTAACACACAGCTGGATTGCCTCTGATAGCTTATCACATTGAGAAGAATCAACCTTATATTGTGAGGTATCCTGGAGGGATATTATGCACAGAGGTCTGTGCATTACTAGCTGTTAAAACGGTCCCTTTGTATTTTAGGAACAATTTAGGACAAGTAGCAGCTTTTTCTTACCTTCTGTGCACACGTTCTGAAACATGACCCATAAAAGCCTTAAAACACAGAAAGGAGGATCACTTAAATAGACAGGACGTTTATTTCTTTGAAGGCTGGAGTCTACCACTGGAGAATGGAGAAGCATGACTAATTTCCATTGGGATGACCAGGAAACTCTGGAGAAGGGAGGAAAGAGGATACTGCTGGTTAATCACCATTGTTTCTGAACATTCACTCCATCTTTACTAGACACTGAAATTTAGCTGATTGATAACAGTTCCTAAGAATTATCTATGCTTCATTTAACCTAAACTGTGAATTATGAACTGTGAATGTTTTTGCTGTAAACTGTGAGAACCTTTTTGTCATGGTCATGTCAAGAAACATGCTCAAGTCTTAGTGCGCCTCTTAAAAGATCAATTGCTTTCCTCGGGACTTGCAGAAGAAAAAAGCAATGTGTACATATTTAAGCAGTTGTTTGTAGTCAGAGAAACTCTGCAGATATCCAGACCTGCATTCTGAACAATCCCTTGCCAATTAGACAGTTAGCAGAAACTTAACAGCTTTTTATTTCTTTGAAGTGAGCAGAGATAGTAGGTAGCTAGTTTAACATAGGCTGTTCTGTGGCTTTATTTTCACCCTTCTTCCCATTTTCTGTCTCCCTGGGCTTTTTAGTTTGTCTACACTGATCTCCTCTCTGGAATAAAGTTCTTTTCTTAGGAGTTTTAAGTACATCTGAAAGAACTATGGCTCCTAAGAAAGTAGTATGTATTGCTGCATTTTCCATGCCTTTTAGTATAGAAGATCCGTGCTTTTCAGCACAAATAGCCTGGACCACTCTTCAAAATGAGCCATCAACTCACTGAATAAAGCCAATTTTGTCTGATACCCAGGTTGCCCACAAGTAAGTAGGAGACATCTCAGCTGGAAGGTGATATGCTGAGAAATCTCATTTCCTAGGGAATACAATCCAAGCATTACAGGTCTCTCACGAGGCTCTGGAGTTCACCGTCCTAATCCACGCACTCTTTTGCCAAGAGAGCTGTGCATTGAATTAAACCCCTGAAGAGCTAATGAAATCTGCATGGACATTATCTTTGTGGACGCTAACTGTGTTCAAGTCTTTCCTTTCATTAAAAGTCTCAAGTGTATGATTTACGGTTAAGTCTGAGACTTAGTGACGGTTGCAGAGGCACCGGCAAAACAGACAGACTAGGCACTCAAAACACTCCAACAAACTTAAGCAAACCACAAGCCTGGATGCCAGGCGAAGGCACCCACGAAACAAACAGAGCAGCTACTCAAAATGAAGATTTATTCAACCCAAAAATTAGTCAGCACTTCAACGGACCAAAGTAAATCACAAGTTCAGATGTCAGGTGGGAATATACTACTACACAACTTGACTTAAGACCTCCTCTAAGTTTTGCAAATAGTACTTTTAGCAAGATGATCCAAAATGTGCACACACTCACTTACAACAGGGTGAAAAACTTCCCACTCAAGGGTACCCAGAAAATGGACTCACTCACCCAGAAGGGGCAAGGGCTCACTCAAGGACACATCCAGAAGTATTCACTCACCAAAGGTGGGGGGTGAGGGTGCTCAACCCTGGGAAGTCTCCTTGGGTGGTGTCCCGACCCAAGGGGAGAGTCCCCAACCGCAGACCTGCTGCTCCGAGGAGGACCGACTCCAATCGGCTTTCCTGCAGGGCTCCCCCTATAGCCTAGCTGAGTCTGACCTGTGGTCAATTCTAATTAGCTGGGGGCAAGCACATGAAAAGGCAAGGTAAACAAAGTGACTGGGTTTTGACAGCTGGAAACCCCCGATCTTTGTCTTTAGCAAGCCCCGGCCATCGTCGGGTCTTGTGGGCTTTGCCAGGGTGGGTGCAGCCACAGTGACTTACCTGCAAATTCAAGGACAGCTCATAACTACAAAAACAAAACCAGAAGAATTTGGTCATGAAGACTTTTCACATTTTATTTGAAAACAGCGGGCTGTAAATTAATTACCAAACTATTTACACGGTAGTATTGTGGTTTTCTGGTCCTTCACACCAGGACAAAATCAGCAGGTACATGGCTAAACACTCTCACTGGAGCAACTACTACGTTTGGGGTAATGGCCATAGTGAGAGTCCTTGACAGAGGTGGTGTTACTCGTGGTTCTCTTCCCTTTGCATAGGAAGTTGCTGACCTCACTGAACATAAGTACATGTAGCTGGGACATAGAGGCCTCACGCATTAACAGGATAAGCAGCGCCAAACCGTGGACTTCATAAAACTACTCTTATCCCAGAATAAGGGTTTTATTAAGTGCTTTCAGCTTCATTTTCTCCATGTGTTTTTGAACATTCCCTCTGATCTCGTTGTTTTGGGGTTGAAAATGTCCATCTGGATGGTTGTGCAGGTCTCTGCAAGAAGTTTAAAAAGTCATTTGTATTTATAATAGCCAGGGGAGCTACTTAGGAACGCTGACAAAAACAAAGGAAGGGACAGTCACACACATTTCTCTCTTTTTTATAATGAACACAGAGGGTATTCCATTACTTATGCAGAACCAGAAAAGGAGTGAAACTGTGAAAAGAACATTCACTCTTGGCTTGGCCAGTTAGGAAAGCTAACCATCTGATAAGTAAACACAGACTAGACCGAGTTTCATATTATATCTACGAAGGAGCATATGTTGTAATGGCCAGAACAAGAGCATCCACATGAAAAATTGATTTGCCTTAAGGATAAAATGCTGAAACTGCTGTAGAGGAGCAGTATGTGCTCTGCCATCTAGTGAAACACCACCCCACCGATAACAATGAAGAACCTTCCAGTGACAAACAAAAGGATTGGGACTTCATTGTTTGCTAATAAATTTTTGTTTCCCTCTTTACAAAGCCAAACAAATAGGGAAGCTTTCAACAGGTGTTGATACATAGAGGTGTTTAATATAGAGAAGTATTTTCATTTTTGAAGAAAACACAACTTCAATAAGAAAGAACCTTATGGTTATAAAACTACTTACCCAGGAAAAGCACCAACCAACACTGTACCACTGTGGAGAAAAAGGTCACCCTTAACTCACACAAGCTACCCCAAACCCCCATGCTCTGACAAGCAGTCCATAAAATGCAGAAAGCGGCACTGAGTCAGACACACCCGTATTTTTACAGCAAATTATTTTCAATCAGTGCTGTAGTAATCACAACACAACAATCAGTGTTTTGCCAGACAGCCCATAATACACAGCACAGCTTTAAAGTTTAATGGCTGACAGTGGCACAGGATTTGAATGTCAATTAAATGATTTCCCTCTAAAATGAAAGAAAATGAGACATTCAGATCTCTTGATGGCTCTGTAAGTTTCAGGCTATTGTACATCCTGACATCTAGGCCACATCATGACCACTTTAAAGAGGGGGCAACTGATGGACAGAAAGATTAATTCACTTTCTCCAAGTCACAGCAGGTATCTGTGAAAACACAGGGTTAGAACTCAGCACTTTCTCTGTGTTGCTCTGCAATCACTTACCCTACCCATACTGCCGGCTGCTCAAGTCCACAGCCCCCACCTACCAGCTGATATACCTCCTTGTGTCCTTCCTGCAACATCACATACGCCCAGGTTTCACACAGTGTATCCACTTCTGCTTCCAGCCCCACAGAACTGCCAGGCAGTTCTGAAATGCTGCTCTGAAACCATGGTGGTAATCATCAACCCCATCAAAGACCCCTTTGTCCCTCAGAGCTTTCCTTGTTCACAGGTTCCCCCTAAAGGTTTCCCCCACTGAGCTGCAAACTCAGGACATTGGCTTGACAACGCTGGAGGCAAAAGGCAGAATTTGGCCCTTATGGTGGCCACTTCACAACACTTTAGGGAGCAGGTAATTCTGTCTTTATGAATGCAAGTTATTTTAGGTGCTGTGCTGTAGGCCTAAACATAGTGTGTGTTGGTGAAGTCTGAAGCATGGACAGCAGAGCAAATGTGACCCACTGCTAGGAAGAGCCTGAGAAAAAAGCACCATGCCAGGGGAAATTCTAAGGGCTCATTCTTCTGCCAGCATTACTAAAAGTCTAACCACAAGGGTCACTGAAAAGGAAATGCCATTGCTCCAAGAACATTGAGTATCTCTGCGAAGGCAAGTGTTAGGTCACATTGATAAAGAAAAGTCAGAGACACCCAGGTCAGTGTGTCACATTCACGGCTGCTTTCTGAAGTCCAACCTGGAGATTGGACTTGCAGTGCAAATCTGCTCAAAGTATCAGATCTGCATCCCACTTGTGATGGAGACCCTAGAACATCTCAGTATGACTTTCTACGTAATTCTGAAGGCAGTGCTTGTCTTCAGATTCCTTCCCATTCCTCTCCCCTAATTTCAAATTATACGTACCTTTCTTCTTTTGCTGATTTCTCTTTGCCTTCTTCTGAGAGTGTCGGCCCAATTTGTGGAAATTCAGCTCTCACCATCTCTGGAGTAAGAATCATTTTGAACTCGGTTTCATCTGTCTCACTAAAAATTAGTAAGATGAAGACCAATCAGGCTTTATTCTTTTAAAAGTATCTTTTAGCCAACAACAGCAACAAAAAAGTATGTTTTATGCAAGAGGGACTTTGTGCTTTTGCCTTTGAGGATCTCTCAGGACAGGTTCAGACACATCCATACAAGTGGCTAAGACATAATCAACCACAGTGAACAAAAAAAGTAGAGGAGGAACTTACTGGTCAATTATGTTCTCCCTGTCTCTCTCAGGTAAGTCATACAGCATTGGTGGTACATCTCTCGGAAGCATATCTAAACTGTAAGGATCCCTGTGATGGAAACGGTGTTAAACACAGACTGAGAGTAACTGCACTCAATACTTATATTTTGAAGCTTCGCAGTAGTTGTAGTCACAATGAAGATGATATACTTTTAAATATTCCTGGAAAATCTGAGTATACCAGAAACTGCTCTGATATGAGGGAACATGAACCTGAGAGATATTGGCTACCACTGGGTGCAGGTGCCCCTATGTTAAAGGTTTTACTGTTCATACTTCTGCAGGACAGACAGAGTTGGTACCTCCTGGGGTCTTCTGGAACTGAATTAAAAAGCATTCAGGAGAGATGTTATTGAAAGTCCAGACTGGCTAGGGCTAGGTATTTCCTCTAATATTGTTCTTAACCCACCCTTCAAGGAGGTCAGCAGGGGTTTTCCCCCTTGGTTTTGGATTTCTGAGCAGCAACTAATTCTACCCGTAGGCTCACTTTTATCTGTAGGACTAGTTACAGGTCAATGTAGTTACAGACAGCAGAAAGTAGTGCACGGTAGAGGCAATATACACTCAAATTCTTTCTTACCTAGGTGTTGTACTTGTCAATGTGGGAGTGTTAGAAAAAGCAGAATACACCACTGGTAAGAATCTTCTCCATTCCATGACTCCACAAATCACTTCCTGAAATGACAAGTGCTACAGTAATCTGACCTCTAATACACAATGCACGGGGAAAAAATGACTGCAGGACAGAGCATCTGACTTCTTGGCTGAGAATTTAATCTGGGGAGCTGCAGTTCTCCATATTTAAAAGATGCTTCCTCCACTGCAAGGTCATGAAAACACAATAGACAGTGAAAAGAAGGAAAGAGCAGAGAAATACTCAGAGATAAATAAGAGACATGGACAAAACCTAACAAGTTATTCTGACTATTTAGGTGCATGCATAATTTATATTGAAAATATCTTCTATCTAGAATGACTCTTCATCCTCCTTTTTAATTCCTTGGAGTAGATTCTCAGCAAGAACATACCCAAGCCAGGTACACAGACAATAAACCCAAAGGCTGTACCTTGTGATGTAGAAATTTCCTTTGTGTGATTGGAATACTGGATCCTTTGGGGCATTCCTTGGTAAAGGTATATTTTGGATGAGGACAAAGATGATATTCAATATTTGTTTCAGAATAGGCCAAAGGAGGCAAAACTGGAACTAGTCCTGGAGTGGGGTTCTAAAAACAAAGAAGAGGTTATTTTACAAAATCATTCTGAGCACCATAAAGAACTAAACTGATGAAAATTCCATTCTTACAATAAAGGTAGTCTTGTCAGATTCACACCTTTGTCTCATTGTGACTGTTCTGTTCAGTGTGACCCTTCATATCCTGTCTCTTCACAGACCCATAATCTGCCTGGTTTATCCATGCTCTCTGCTGTCTAAAATACAGCAATTTAGGTGTTGTCTCCAAGCTTGGAAGAAAAAGCTATTGCCCGATTACTCCAAAATCCATTGCTGATTCTCTTAACAGTTCAGAATCCAAGAATGGGAACGGGCCTCACTGTGGTGGAAGCTAGTGAGCATTTTGCCATCTATTTCACTGCACTAGCATCTGTTTCTGAATAAAGTCTAATTCTGGGTAATGTGCAATCAGGCTGTGCCTGGTTCTTACACTGACATGACAGAGGGATGAAAAGAGATGCAGAGAGGATCTCATCAGTAAATCCACGGGAGTCCGGGCCGCATGCAGTTATGCCAAGACTACCAGACTAGCACACTGGGCTCTGGGCCACTGCAGCTAAGTAATGCTGAAAGACAGAGCCACCCAAGGCAGGCACAGTGCCATGCTGGCTTGGAGATGTTGCCTGGGCCCACGCACAGCATGTCTCCGAGCTATACAGCTGTCTCTGCCTGCTCAGAGACACCTCAGGGACCTCCAGGCTGTGCTGCGCTGTGTGGGAAACACCTTCTGTAGTTGGTGCCAAGTAGCACAATCTACATGACAATTAAGTAACAGAAAATCCTCCTGTGCTTGTGGTTGTGATTTTTTGAATTTCTGTGCCTAATAATTTGGAAGTGTGGTTTTGGGGTGCTATGAGAACTACTGGAAACTCTAAGGCGGCAAGACGCAACGTGAGCGAAGAGCTTGACCACACTGTTCCCAGTTTACCCAAGGGTGAGGCAGAGCTGCAGTCCCCTAGCTGAACAGAAGGAAAAGACTGTGCCTGTCCTACCTACCTGGGCAAGAGCATGAGCTTGTAGAAGACTGAGATGCCAAGATCATGGCTTTTCTTCTAACATCCAAATGGGGAAACAAACGGAGTAGGGAGGGGCCCCGTGGTGTTCCAGGGAATCCTGGGATCAGCGACCATTTGTGGAACATGAGACTGGAAGGGTATCTGCCATCACTGGCAACTTTGCCTTATCATCCCTCCCCTAAACTGATCAAATTTCACCTTAAAGTGAAATGGTGCCTCTCTCAGTGGATTGTGCTCCGTGACTGCTACCTAACAGGGCTTGCACCTTGAAGGAAAACTCTCACTCTGGATAGTTTTATATACTGATCCGAGAAGAAAACTGCCCTCCAGTTCCACATCAGGCTTCTGATGAAACAAACACCTTTTCCCATCCTTTCTTAGGTTCTACTTACAAAAATGCGAAGAGGATTGCTCTCTGTAGGGTGGACTAAAGCTTGGGGAGGAACCAGTTTTAAGAGGCTGATATCCCTTTCTGATACTTCTTCTGGGGATGGTTTGTGAAAATCCATCCTCTGGGAGACCAAGTGAAGCTGCCTCTCAGGAGAAGCAACTAGTTGAATCAACTCATCCTTGAAAAACACAGACATCAAAGGTTTTCAGAGTGTAGTAAGCCTTTTGGTATGAAACGTTGAGACAAAATTAATCAAATCATTGTAGAAATGTAGGGGTGGGAGCGATTTCAGCAAAGTTTTTATTTGAGATGACTTGTTACCTGCGCTCCCTGCCTCAGTGGTCGGGAAAGTTTTCGAGGTTTGTAACTTGTGGCTGCATAGTGCGTACAAAATGGCTGATACTTCATAATGCTGAAATGCTGAGGAACCTAAATGCAAAGAAAAAAGATGTGCTGTAGGAGATGACAATAATCTTTTTGATTAACTCATAGATGGAATGGAACATTCCAGCTTTATCACGGACACATCACATCTCTGTGGTAAAAGATACTTGGATCACTATTCTGGAACGTGGCATACGACCAAAATTTTGAGAAGCCATACTTCACCAGGACAAGCTGCATGAGTGCATGAAGGAATATTTCCATCCTTGCTTTTCTGTGAAAGATCATGGATTTAACAGTTTCTTGATCGAACATACTGAACTAAATGGGGTGGAGAAAGGCTGTGTTGAGTAACATATAGAACACCGATAGATGAACCAATGTGTAATAAGGAAAAAGATGCTACAAGAAAGCTTCTACCTAAAAAAAAAAAAAGTGGACGTTGAGCCAAAATCTGCATTGATTTGAAACTGAGCAGGTATTTTTACTTTGTCAGGGTGCAGCATTTGATCTTTTCTATTCAAAAATTGGAGAGAAAAGGGTTTAGAAATCAGGACCAAAAAAATGTTTTGTACTCATAAAGTTGAAAAAACATTCTACATTTCAAGGAGGAGATGTTTGCATTTCCTATGCAGGAATGGAGGAACTAAGCATGCAGAACTGGATGCCAAACAAACAGAAGACTTCCATTACTTTCTAAAAGGAAGGACACTTTTATAACGTCACTTTTATAAAACTCTAAAATCAAAGGGAAAACGGTGTGACATGCAGGGCTTGCAGTATCCTCACTCATAGAAGGATTTTGTGTTTTGAGATATAATAATTTCAGCTGAAGTGATTCATCTCTCTGTCTAGAGAGAGGGGACTATTGCTGACTATAAGCTTGTTACTTATGGAAACAGGTGAGATTTGTTTTGAATATAAGCATGCTAATCATACAGTCATATTAAAAGCAACATTTCTAGTGGGCTGCACACTGGGGCCACTGAATCAGGCAGAAAACATGTGTAACTGGACTGGTGAAAGAGAGAAACATGATACAGCTGAGGGAGCTGTACTGACTCACCTTCAAGTCGTAAAAAGGAAGACAGTGTCTGACTTTCACATCTACAGATCCGATAGGAACTAGGCCAAGAGCATCAGGTGCCTGAAAGGGTACAGTATTTCAACCAGTAATATGGTAGGCATTTTATTTTGCATTGGCAGCAATCCATCAAGCACAGCTACTTGAAAACATATGGAAATAATTACACAAATGTTTCATTTGATATTTCTCCTGTCCTTTCTTGGACTTTGGCATTTCAGTTATTTTTTATTTCTTTTCTTCTGCAAAATCATGGATGTTAACTAACACTGATCATTAAGGTATTACTCAGAATTTTAGAACGCAATTAAGAGAATTCAAAGATTTTTTATCCTGTTTTCAGCAGCACCCTTAGTAAACCTGAAGTTGTGAATTATCTTGTTGGAACCCCAGAATGCTGAACCTCAGTCACACTGTGAAATTTTAATAAAGGCAGTACTGGGCCTGGGGCCAATATCATCAATAAAATTGTATCTTGAGTGTTGGACACCATTTTAGTTACTGTACCTACCAAATCATGGTGCAACTCATGGGAACTGTAAAAGGGGAATGCAAAGGGCAATATACGATCTTCAGATATTCTGGAAGAAAAGCCATTACATTCTTCACTCTTCTCTGGTTTGCCGAAACTCCTGCTTTCTGTCATGAACGGACAGCAAATATTAAGATTTTGTAATATATCTTAATACACTGTTTCAAAAATAGAATCAAGCCACAAAATACATTTGCATCTTCTAAGACAGGATATGTCTAGTAATTTTAACATAAAAAGTAAGGTAATATTTCCTAAGGGCTTTAAGTGCACAACTATAAGATAGGAGGCACAATACCTTGACTAGAAGACAGATCTGGTTTTCCCTTTTCTAAAAGGACATCACGGCCCACTCATTCCAGCATGGTCCTCTGTCTCATTCTGCTCAGCAAGGCAGACAAGACAGAAGGCCTCTCTTACACTAACTGCCTTTATGCCTTCTACTTGAAGCACCCCTGAAACTCCTACATACTGGGAATTAAAAGAGCCTACTTGCAGAAGCAGGAAAAGGCCTGATATGGTTTCAGCAGTTGTCAAATTGTGTGTGTACGAGGGAGTGGGAAATAAGAGACACAATTTCTCTTCTGTCCCCAGTATACCCAACTGTGACTCCCATCCAAGGCCAATTTCCTTTTATGACTGTTAAAGAACAGGTGACTTGTTCTAGGCCAGCACTTTCATTTCACTGTAAAGAAAAGTGATTGCTTGAAAGCACTTGTATCAGAAAATTATAAGGAGAAACATTCAACCCAGTAGTGGCCACCTAGCCATGTATTTCAAGGTTCCTACTGTCCCATTTCACTGAGTTCAGATATCTGGCCCTCATCACATTCAGGTGTCTTTCTCTCTTCCATCCCCCATGCAATAACCTCCTCTTATCCTGTGTCTCTAACCTCTTGGGCTCCACCTGATCAATTTACCTATCTGTCTGTTTCTCATATAGTCTCATCTGTCCTTTCATTGATTCTTGGGACTATAAGTAGAATCAGAGAATGGTTTGGGTTGGAAGGGACCTTTAAAGGTCACCTAGTCTAACCCTCCTGCCAGGGGCAGGGACATCTGTCAGGTTGCTCAAAGCCCCATCCAACCTGATCTTGAACACTTCCAATGACGGAGCATCCACAACTTCTGCCCTATTGTTAAGCAGATAAGCTGCAAGGCTCCTGAGAAGAGGTAATCACATTTTTTAAATCTGGTAAATGACATGTATGAAAACCAGACTTTGACTACAGCCGTTTCTACCTTTTAGTAGGGCCTGTTGCGATAGAAGGGGTCACGGTTTTAAACTAAAAGAGGGTAGATTCAGACTAGATGTAAGGAAGAAATTCTTTACGATGACGGTGGTGAGGCTCTGGAACAGATTGCCCAAGAGAGGCTGTAGATGCCCCATGCCTGGAAACATTCAAGGTCTGGTTTGACAGGGCTTTGAGCAACCTGATCTAGGTGAAAATGTCCCTGCTTACTGCAGGGGGGTTGGACTAGATGGCCTTTAAAGGCCGCTTCCAACCCAAACTATTCTATGATTCTACCTTGTCACACTTCTCTTTTTTGCTGGAAGACTCCTCTGTAAGGACTCTGTCTTTACATTTACATGTAATGCACCTGACACACTGCAGCACAACCTGAATTATCATAATTCACGGCCAAAGTATCAGCTTTTTCTTCTACTTCTTACCAGACACAGAGCCTTCTTCCAAACCTCTGGCTTCTCTTGTTAGCCCACGGAACAGAAGCAGTAAACGATTTAGCCGAATCTGAATCACAATCTGAGAGAATAATTTTAAAGTTTATATTAAGTCAAACACTGTAAGATTTATAGCCATAGAAATATACATACATTGCAACTGTATTTATTCTACAGAGCTCAGACATCTCTGTTTCAGAATTTTTACTATAGTTTTCTGTTCAGGAGGGAGAAAATGTGGAAGGAGAGATGTAGAATGGATCTCAACTCTACAGTGACATTTCACAACAAAACCAGTTCAAATCTTCATTTGTTCTTACAGGTTAATTGGACTTTTTTTGGCTAGGTCCTAATCCTTCAGCTGTGTCTACTGGCATATATAGATTTCACCATGGGTAAACAGTCAGTTGATCAGGGCCATATGAATACTTCTGGCTCTATGAATGAGGACAGTAAGTTGTAACCTGCACCGTGCAATTTGCCTAGTGCCGTATGTCACAGGGTAGCAGTGAAGAGTCCTAGATTTTAATACTGGAAGGGACTATTTAGCCACCTCCCTATTTGTGCAATACAGGAAAGAGCATTTGATTTCAGGACCTCTGTACCAAGCCTAATATGGTGAATCAGGGAAAGAAGAATATCCAAACCCATACTAGGAGAGCGGGAAATTTCCTATTGATTGCTACATTTAGATTTACTGGGAAAACAGCAGTGGAGATGCAAGATAATATTTCAACCCAATGAGAGAAGTGATTCTACTGATTAGTCTTTAGCTTCCAGGTTGGAAGGGATCTTAGGAGGTCCTAGTCCAACCTCCTGCTCCAAGCAAGGTCAGCAGTGAAACCAGATTGCTCAAGGCTTTATCCAGTCTGGTCTTGAAAACATCCAAGGATGTAGACTGTACAACCTCTCTGGGTAACCTGCTCCAGTGATTGACGGTCCTCATGGTGAAAAAGGCTTTCCATATACACGATCTCTACCTCTCTTATTTGAATGTATACTCATTGTTTCCCACGTTCCCACCATGCACCATTGCAAGGATTCTGGCTACATCATCAATAACCTCGTCAGAAGTGTTGGAAGGTGACGCTCTCTCCCTCCACTTTCTCTTTCCAGGCTGAGTAAGTGTCTCCTTACCATCTTGGTGGGTCTGCACTGAACTCCAGCTTATAGATGGCTGTCTTGTGCTAGGGGCCCAAACCTGGGCACAGTATTCTATACACATTTTGAAATCTTCTCTTTTTTGTGCAAAAGTACTTTTTACTTTTTTAAAAAAATCTAAATTCATCTGCATTTGTTTAGTATTGATTGCAAACTAAGCACCAGCTGAAACACCAGCTGAATACAAACTTACTCCAGATCCTTATTTCCTGTTGAAGTAGGGACATATTTATTGAACTATCAAATCTGTGGCTAGCTGTGAAGACTCCTTACATGCTAGTTTGCATGTTCTTTTGTGTTATTTCCAGGGCATCATGCCATCACACTGCATTCTGGTTGTTCACGTTACCTTGTATGCTGCTTGTTGGAATTTCCTCAACATCCTGTTTCTGTTGTCCCAAGGGTCATTTTGGAGCAAGTCGAATGTGGGATGGACACTTGGATGCTGCATGGTATTTTTTTAAAAAAAGAAACAGAAAAGAAACAGGACACTCCTGTTACAACTAAACAAGGGAGAAATTTCCTCCAGCCCAAGCCATTCCTTGGCCTGAATCCATATGTTATTTCTAAACACTGAAATTAAGTCAAGTGAAAACCTTTGCACTGTTGGCATTTAACCAGAAGTCTTCAGTGCAGGGCTTAATGGGAAGCAATCACCAAATATTTGCAGATGCAGTATGGGGAAAGCAGAGATAATGTAGCATGGTCTGCACCCACAAAAATGACAACCACATACTATGACTTAAGTGCAACACATGGGCAGTCAGATAGTGGAGAGAATGGACTGGGTCTCTACCAAATACACACTTCATCTTGCACAGATGTGAAGCTGGAATAGCTGTAAGGGCTCAAACGAGGGGCCCAGCAAAACCAGTATCCTGTCTCCAAGAAGGGCTGATAGCACAGACCTATAGATGGGCGAAAGACCGGGGTAAACTTAGAGTGACAATTCCCCAGAACAACCTCTCCACATCTAGTGATCTCTGGCTCTTGAGACAGAGGTGATGTCTCTGTATTTAATACCCTAAATTGTCAGAACACTCTTTGAACACAAGTAAATCTCTTTCTTGATGTTAATCTTCTCTCCAGTTTTAAATTGATGTGACATAAGAATGTGGCACTAGAAGAGATCCAGTGGCCCCAGAAGAGATCCAGTGGCCCCAGAGTACAGTACTTCTCAACAGGAGTGCAGGTGTTCAACCAACGTTTAGATTAGGAAGGTCCTTAGAACACCAGCTCACAGAACCCCATGCTATGCCTCACCAAACAATATTCAGACCTTTGTAACAGGTGTTAAGAGTACAGTAAAATACCAACTCCCACAGCTATTATATTCCTCAAGAAGGTGGCAGCAAGGATCCTTCGTGTTGCTAATATTCAATTAGATACCCTTCTTCAGCAGCAGGGTATCTATTAAACAAGGCTCCCAATAATCCTAGGAAATGGATCTTAGAAGTACCTCACACCACAGAGATGGACAAAAGAATCTAAGTGCCAGAAAGGTTCCTGTCCATCTGACCTGCAGATAAAGGTTGCAAATCTTGTGATATGCTTAACTTTACGTTTAGGCATGACAAAGCTACTCCTGGGAGAACTTTCAGAAACAAGCAATGTGAATCTCGGGTTAGGCCTGCACATTTCCACTTGTCTCTCATACTAGATCATCAGATGAGTTGTGCATGTAGCACAGTACTTGCCCTACTATACTTAAAGTAAATGGGAAATAAGACCGACACAGAAATGGAAATATTAGGAGAAAAAGTATTCAGTGCCAAATATTTACATCTGTTTGTTAGCTTAGTAGGTGATACTAACATACAGCAGGCGACAATAACATACAAACAAACCTGGTCAACAGGCCGGATAACACGTCTGAAAGAAACTTCTACTTTGTTCCTTTGAAACTCCTCTTCTATGATAGGATCTCCTCTTTGGATCTAATTTGTCACCAGGAAGAACAATCACATTAGTGCAAAGCATCCAGCAAATTCTTTTCTCCCTTACAATTAGAGGAACTCACTTACAATGTAGCATTCTGGAAGGGCTTGACAAAACACAGACTTCGCTCCCTTCTAGCGAGTGATTATTGCAACCCTTGAGCAAGTAAGACAAAGTAAAATAATGTCTTTGGGGGTCTGGGTTTCAATCAGATCCCTGCCCTAATAAAACACAGTTCACTTTGCATAGCCAGAATCAGCCAGAGAGGGGTTACAGAACCATAAATTAGCACCCAAACAGATCTTCCCAGACTAGAGGTTTCCCGTGTTCTGGGAACATCTCTGTCACGGTTTCCAACGGTGCCAGCTCTTTGTTCATGTGTGAAACAGTTTGCTAGTGATATCACTTCACTTCTTTGAGACCCTCTCAAAAGTGTTCAGGCATGCTGGATGAATACCAGTGCTGCTTTTCGTTGTGCCTCCTCCATCCCAGTCCTACTTACCTATTGTTTCATTTCCAGGATACCATTATGTCCTAAACATAGAGCCTGAGGTTGTTTTGCAGAGTGAAATTCTCATGGTTTTCATGGACTGAGGTTTTAGTTAGTACAATGGAAGACAGACTAATTAAAGGCCTCCAGGACAGCCACTCCCAGGTTGTATAACATACTGGCCACTTGAGCAAATGATGGACGATAATAAAGACTCTGTGAGGCCTACTGACACTTAAAGTGAACAAACTGACAGCATAAGCAAAATATGCCTCTGTCAGAAAGTCACAGGGGCAACTGTGAAACCAATCACAGATCTCCACAGCCCCCCTGGCCAACAGCTAAGTAAATAAATGTTTCTAAACAAAGTTAACACACATCTAATACAGTGATATCACAACCTCACAATTTAGATCCTCTTTTCACTCACCTCCTCCTTTGTTAGCATTAAATATAATGTTTGAAATAATTCACATATTGCCTAATTCAATGTATAAACTAAGCCTTTACCCTATCTATAAATAATTTTACTCCCATAAATGGCTCCTTGGAAGTCAGTGGGATGTCAGAAGCTAGTACAGGTTTGTATTGATGTATGAAGAAAAACTGAAGAGGTAGAGAGCTTGGTACAATTCACTAGCGAATTGCATAATCTGAAAGTATAAGTTTGATTTTAAATTTACAGAAAAAAACAGCAAAGACTAACCTTGTATTGCTCTTCTTCCCTCTGTCGGTTTTCAAGAATCTCCTTCTTAAATTCCGCAGAGATTGGATCTTTGCCTTTATGAACTTGCCTGCATTTACAGTGGAGGCAAGAAAAATGCTTTACTTAATGCACAGGTTGCTTTATTTAAAGGCAAACTGTCTTATCTTCCTAAGGTGTCTAGGGGTCCATAACATTGAGCATAAGAGCAGATCTGTGGATTGCAAATGAAAACCATGGTGTGCTTACACACATGACTGTGTGTTTTGCTTCACACCATTTGATGTACAGGTGCAATTCTGTTACTCCATTATACGCTTTAGGCTTGATTTATTGGCAACCATGACAAAAGCTTCCTTTGCCCCTAAGGACACAAGATGCCCAAGAATAAGGTTAGGTGAATAAGGTTTTCACCAGGTTTCTTTCTGAACACAACCGTAACACAACCGAAGATCTCCTTGCGTACTACTGTGGATTACTAATTACTTCTGAGATTGCTCCGAGGCAGAAGACAAAAAAAAAATAAAGTAAACCAACAGTAACTTAGCTTTAAAACAAACCTATCAGGACACGAAATGGCAGCACTACGCACTAGTGGGTATCGCATACATCATCCACAGAGGCCTTAGTTAAGCAAGCCCCAGTGTTGTTAATGTGGTTAACTAACACTTACCACTTCAGGTGATTTGCTTCTTCTTCCTGAATATTTTGTCTGACTTTTAGTTGAAATATGGCTTCCTTCATCTGTCTTGTTTTTATCCCTTCACTGCCTTGGCAAAGGGCTGCAGGAGTATCAGAAAGCCATATCACACCTCAAACTAGATTGAATTTTTAATTGGGAAATCCACCCATTGTGATAACTGAACTCATTAATACATACAGCTAAGGTGAGACTTCTTACAGAAATTACAATCACATCACCTCAGCAATTCTGAAGCTGAGCTCTTCATCAGAAACCTACAAATAATGCTATCACCAAGTTTATGCTGCTTAATTACATTACCTTCTTTCAAGTCCTTAATCTTCAATTTGCCTGGCTCCTGATTCAAAACAGTAGCTACAGCATATGGATTTGACAAGTCTGTAGGGAATCTGAGGTTCTGGTATACAATTTCCTATGAGATATAAATTAACAGGAAGAAATAGAAACAAGAAAGATTTTCAGCCCAGGAAAGTACTTGTGTTTATTATCTCTTCACACCTTTACTTTTTGAATAGGCCTTGATTGCAGTTGGCTGAATAGGTCTCTTCTCCACACCACAGATTTTCCTGCAGATGCAGCTTTTTTCTCTAGACTTCTTCGTTGTTCATCAAAATGTTCTTTTCTAGGTGTCAGAAGGACAGATATTACTCTTGCAAGTACTCTGTAAGTGGCATATAAGCCTAGTACATGCATTTACATCCCCTTTAGATATATAAGGAGACTGGAAACATATCTCCCAAATTACAACTGGAACCATACTTTCTAATCTTCAGAGTTCACAAAAAATTAAGTACAGCCCAAAAGACCTTATTGCTCAAAAGCACCTGTATCTTGCAAGGCCTCAGCAATAAGAATAACATAGAGCAGGCATAATAGAAGCTGAGGATGCTCAACACTCTTTAAGGATATGTAATTTCTCATTATTTTTATTTTGGTACAGTTTCACTTCATACAGATTAAGGACGGTCTGAATAAATGATGTAAGAGAGCAGTTACGTGTATTAACAATCAAATTACAACAGTGCATTTTAAGTCTCCTTAGATATAAATGCTTAAAATTATTACAGCAAAATGGCATGAGATTCTATTACATAGGTGTTTTTTAGCACTGGGCAAAAATACTCAAAGATCAGTCAGTCATACATACATTAGACCCAGATGTGGTGTCGATGTTCCTGTAAATACACATACATAGGGTTTTGAGTGAAACTGTGAAATCCATAACTGCATTGTCATGTGTGCTGTTCCATACTCAAGTGGGGAATATTTCACAGTTACTTCCACTTTCCCATTGCCTGGAATGATTCCTGTGATTAGAGGAGAAAAACAATAACAGTCCATCTAACATGAGCCCACTCAAGTATGCTGAAATTGATCCTGGACTACCTTTTTTTAAACAACATTAACGTTTGAATGGATGGCAATAGACCTTGAAAATATTTCAGGTCTCAAAGTGTCTTTCAAGAACTACCCATTGCCAGATAATGGGAGATATTTTGCAATAGCAGAGAGATTTGACAGTAAGACTATAGTGTTTCCTACTGTTGTGAAAACAATTGTCTGTTTCTATTTAGAAATTCTTCACTTGTAATCTGCCGGTCTTAAGTCTGTGGCACTTCCTGCTTTCAGAGCAAAGCACTATAAACACACTCCTCTATGCTCTTCCAAGTCGGGGGAATCATCCGGATTTGACGCATTACCTATCTCTACTTGGTCTTATTCCCTATTCCACTATTTTCTCAGCCACTTTAACCACCTTTCACATCCTTAAACAGTCAGTGTAATCCCAGCATAAAGGCCCTGATGCTCCTCAGCATTTCTGCAACAAAGAGTTTATTCAGCTTATCAGAAATATTTATTTCTCATCTCTGTAAAGTGACCATTGGCTGCATCCTGTGGTTTTAAACGCCATTTCGTTTCATTTGGTTTCATTTTTTCGTGTGTGTGTGTAACTTGTTAAAGCGTTTCATCATTACTGATCTCAGAGCACAACGGCTTGAGTAGGAGCTGACAATTTCTTAGTGCCTTTCAGATGGCCTTCAGCACCTCAAAGTTTATAGCTACCAAAGTTTCTGAATTAACTTTTACTGGGTTGATGTTTTTTTCTGTGATTTTTTTTTTTGTTCCCTTTTCTCTCAAGACCTAAGACAACTCAGAAAGCATGAATTAGTTCCTGCTACTTTGTCTATCATGCAGAAACCCAAAAACTTCCTGATGAATTCCACAAGTTCTCCCTAGTTTTACCAAACTGTAATACTGCTCCTTTCCTCCCTTGATATATCAAAACTTCTTTAAGCTCAAAGTAAGAAAGAATATTACCCTGAAAGAATGACCCAAAACAAGGCAGCAGCATAGTTCATCTTTGTGAACCACACATCTGATAGAATCCAACTACTACCTCTGCAGAATGAAAACCCATCTGACAAGACAGGGGAAATTCGTATCATTGTCCATAAAGGAACTACAGCAACATCTATTGAAATGCATAAATAATTGAAGTTTAAATTCCAGTGCCACAAATGGCACTAAGCACCAGATCTATGAAGGTTTTTATTTAGTTAGTTCTTTATGTATTTTCATGGAATTGACCAGACTGCCTAAGTGAATTGTGCAGCCAGGTCTCATTCACTTACACATTTTTGTCAGAAGACCTGGGCACTTCTGCCGGCACCTGACAAACGTAACAATGACTGCAACTGACCTGCAAAGTTATGTCTGGCTCAAGACAGAGCCCTCTCCAGCATTAGGCATGAAAATAGCTGAGCATACTGTATCCAAAAGTCTCTGCCTCTTGGAAAGCCCATACACAGAGGTCTAGACTGAATCTAATATCCACTGCCGTCCCATGAAACCCCTGCAGGGGTGTGTTTTGTGCCCATCACTATAACAGCTCCTGAAGCAACAGGCACAATTCTATTAAATTCTTCTAGACCACTAGGGAAAAACAGGTACAGGGATATGTTTGACAGAGCAGAGGTCGCCTTTTATGTCCTCTGTGCCCCCAATCAAGTAACATGATGCACACCTATTCCACAAAGTCAGGCATCTGTTCCTTTAATGGGGCAGGAGCCAGACAGTCCTTGGGGAAAGGTGTGATACAGAGGCACCGCTGGGCTTCCTGCCTCCCTCCTTTCCAAAGGCCACACCCGCAAAGAGAAAAGACAAAGGCCAAATGGGCAGTTTGGGATGTCCCCTATTTTGCTAGAGGTCTGTAGCCGGGCACTGTCAAAAGAAACCTCCCAGCCACAGAGGGCTCTTTGCCATGAGGCTGCATATGACCAGTATTTATCAGCCTGCGTTTACCTGGAAACACTCCGAGGCAAAGGCTTTTTCTGTGCAACACTGAATACACTGTCACAAGTAATTACACTTAATAAACATGTATTTCACATTCAGAATTTTAAATAAATTCAATCTACCAAATGTTGGCTGGACAGTGAAGGCTCTGTGAGGCTGAATAAAATCAATGTGGAATTCAAAATCTATTGGACAGCTGCACCGCAACGGGATAATGTACTCCTTACTGAAAAGAGAGAAAGGAAGAAATTAATTAATGGAACTACAGTTGATCATTATTCACAAGCTGGAAAATGATACAAAACATGCACTAAATTTATCTGTGTTTAGAGGGATGGGTTACTTGTTACTGTGAAAACAGTCATTCCTCATTGTTCCAAAATAGCAAAATATTTCAGATCCTTCACTCAGTGAGGAAATGAGAGCTACATCTTCATTTGAATGCTGGATATTTTACATCTTGAGTTACTTTCTCCTACTCACACTGAATCTGATTACAGAAAAATTTTTAAAATTTACTTTTCAGAAGTTATTTATGTGTATCCTCAAATTCTTACAAACTGCAAAATCTAGCAAGTACAAAAAATCCAAACTGGAGTAACAATAAGTACAGAGCCAAAAATCATCCTTCTCCGATAGCCCTGCTTGTGGAAGATGACAAGAAAAGACTGTGCAGTCTTCAGAAGCATTGAAAGCTCCAACAAATCTGAATGACTGGACTTCAACCACTGTAGAAATAATGATGCCGTGGCCTGATTTTCATAAAAGCCCTTTATGTCTTTCTATGCAGGATGCGTGAGGAGGACTAGCACACATCTTTTCAAGCTGTCTTGCTTTTGTACGCATCTATGTTCATGTACCAAATTGAAACACAAAAGCACTGCTGTAATACCATCCACCATCCTACAAGTCAAACCCCCTTACTCAGGCTTATTTCTGGTTTTTGTAACTGTCTTGACTGAAATCCTATCCTGTCAATTAGCAAAGAATGCATGTTACACACAGTGTTCCTTCAGAAAGCACATTTTTAAATGCCTAAGGAAATAAACAATAATAGCCAAGTCCTTTTTTTCTCTGCTTTAATATGACCTCTTCATGAAGAAGATGTAACAGCAGACTGGGGAGGCGATTTGTTTCAAGCTTGTACAGTAACCAAAGTGACTTAAAAACAAGACAATTGTGCCGCCTGTTGCCTGATGGACCTCCTATACCTAAGGAGAAAGCTGGGTGGTAAAATATAGGTCTTATCCTACAATTATCGAAGTAAAAGGCAGTTTTTTCCACTGACCTCAGTGGACTATGGATTGAGCCCCTAGTCCCTTGGGTTCTGTACAGTACCAAGTACCTCAGAGAGTTTTCATTTTTAGGAAAGTTTTTAACAGCCTAATGATGAAAATACTGGTAAAAATTAAGGTTTGAAACCATCAGTTTTCTCTTCAGGAACTCTTCCAAATTCCCTCAGGGGCATCCCTGTTGAGTTGAAAATTTTTCCCATTATTTAAAATTGTATTTTGTACTCTAATCTCTTCTCTGTATTCTGAGAGTATGAACATTCTGTATACTTCAGCACTTGTTATAAAAGCGGAGGAAATAAACAGAATCACATCAGGCCTAGAGGCACCCAAGAAGTCCAGAGTTATGTCCGCTCCTGTGAGAAAGCTTCCACTTCTGATGGATTCACTAGAGTTTAACAGATTAAGGGGGATTAGAAAAATAAACAAACAAAAAGACCGAAATGTTCATTCTACAACGCTGGGCTCATTTTCACTGCAGAATTTTGCATTTTCCTTGTATGGGCTTTGCCTATTCATATTTCTGTGCTTCAGTAGAATTCAGTTACTTCCAACTCACAGGCTAAGACAAAACCTAGCTGCTAAGACCTTCAGTTCCCAGAATTCACTCAAATCTTTACACTAACACAAATCCCCATAATGACAACTAATATAGTCAATATACTACAGAACTAGACCCGAATCAACAGGATCT
This sequence comes from Leptosomus discolor, assembly GCF_034619465.1. Lineage (NCBI taxonomy): Eukaryota > Metazoa > Chordata > Aves > Leptosomiformes > Leptosomidae > Leptosomus > Leptosomus discolor. The sequence goes on along the minus strand of NC_141395.1, from coordinate 10,838,661 downwards.
CCCTTCTCCTTTTCCCCTTCCCAGCTCCTATTAACAATTATTACCGATTACTGGAACAGTCAGTGCGACATCTGTGCAACTGAGTAAGATGAAGTCTACACCATTTAGAGCTCCACATCATAAAACCACTTTAAATATTTTTAAATAGAAGAAGCAAATCTAATGATGGATCAGTCTCTGGACTGAGGTTAGCTATTTGCTACCACTTACACCTACCATTACCAGCTCATACCTTCATTTCCAGAACCCTCCATCTTGAAAGGAAGACCTGTTCACTGAGGACGTACTGACACTACAAAGACACACCACTTGGGAGAGCATGGATTATGAACAGCAGCCATATTGCTTCACCACACGATGACTGAAGCGAGTCAGCACGAATTCAGGCTAACTGAAACCCCAGTACCACCTACGTATGTGTTCAGTCTGTGCGGCATTTACTTCCCTGTTAATGTGCACCAAACCCAGCACAGTTCATATACGGGATTATTTTGCAGTTCAGATGGCAGCCGACTTCCTTAAAGCTTCCAACACGTTAAGTCGTACAAATAGAGGAAAACGACATTTTTCAGATTTTTGTGCATGTCTTACAAAATGTGGACAAATGTCTGTCCTTAACTCACCTCTTACCAACTGATACATCAGACAGATTTATAAATGATGGAAATTCTACAACATTCACAGCAGGGTAAGCATGCACAGGAACAACTAATGTATCTTCTCCCTGCAAAAAAAAAAAAAAGGGTAAATATTTATTTCTTACAATGAATAAATGTTATGGAAAGAAAAACTTTCTGCAGTAGCTGGCCAGTAAGTGGGCATCAAATATCTTCAAATCAACACTGTGTTGCATCTCAGGATATTGATATTCTACCTGTTTTCAGCATCCATCTGTCTGTCCATACTTTCAGCAACTATCTAGAGCTCCTCCAAGCCTGCTCAGCTAAGACATTACATCAGTGTGGCACAAAGTTTGATCTACTGGCAAAGAATAACAGAATAAGGAAGATACTCTACCCACAGCTCTGGGATGTTTACAGAGAAAAATGTTACATGCTTTACAACAAAATATTCCAATCCAGACTTACTGGGAATAAACCCATGTGGCTCTAGATTAACTGGACCTTTATCATTATCATCATGTCCTAATAGTTGTTTCATTCCATTATAACTGTAAACATATTTCATAATAAATCCTCACCTGACAGTGGATTCGGATGCAGTCATAGTAATACCGCCACTCATCAGGACAAAAATCAACAGTAACCACATATGACAAGCCAGGGACAAGCCGGTGCTAGAAAAAGACCCAAAATAAGACAGAATGCATGTAAAAGCCACTTACATGACACAAACCCAGTGCTGCATGCAAAGAGCAGTGTGAAGGCTTTCTGACACTTACTGTTTTGGTGTATTTGATCTGAAAATACTTTGTCTGGGGTGGTATTACGTGAAGGTTTATTACATCACCAGAAATGTTTATCAGCTTCTGTAGAACAAAAGAAAACCAAAACCACGAAACACTTATTACAATATAAGAGGTTAGTTGAGAATGCTGTCTGTACTTTTTGTGAGACTATCCATAGCAAAGAAGCTGTATTAAACAAGGAAGTAATAATTTTTACTTTAGCAGAAATAATTCTGAATTTAAAAGAAAATTACGTAAACGTTGCACCCTGCATTTTTCTTCTTTGGAACTAAGTGACAATTCCTCACCTAGGACCTACAGTTTGTCTTGCTAAAGAAGATGCTACTGTTAAATCAAATTCTGGTCCTGTTTTGCTTATGTGCAAAAGGAACAAAAAATGAAACAACCTATTGACTTCACTTTTACAGAAGTCTAAATCAGCAGAAATTGTGTGATGTTCCATGGTTTTGTTTTGGATCACAAAGCTACAAACCTTTGGATGGTGACTGTTCAGCCTGTAGCACCTCCTGCATCTGGTTTACTTTCATTATATCTGGAGAACCTAACCACCATAATCACCTAACCTCTGCCTCAAAACACTTAGCACATGAATAAAGAAGGCAGAGAGAAGAAAAGGAAATACCCAAAATATTCACAAGGAAAGGTAATCCAACCTATGCACTGAGTTTCCTTCCTTAGATTAAATTGCTCTTGGCAGACAGCCAGAGGTGCTTTCAAGATTTTCCCACCAGTGAACATGTTTGCAGACACAGTGACATCCAAGCACATTTTGGAAACATTCTCTTATGGAGTTAAAGCATGACTCCTGCATTCCTGACGTGCAAGTCACCTATCACTAACGCTGCTCGCAGACGTGGGAAACAGAAAGGTAAAACAGAGACTGTAAAGGACAGCGATGCACCCAGCATGGTACTCGTCTGTTTTGTTGCTGCAGGGCTGCTGATTTCAAGTGCTGCTTTTTAGAGCACTCCATAGAGCAAAAGGCCTCATGACCACAAGCAGCCCACTCAGCTTCTGTTATCCTTTTACGAGCCCCAAGAGGATCCCTGCACTGACACTTACCAGTGTCTGTTGGTGATGTTTTCCAACTTCATACCCTCCATAGTGCAACACAGCAGGCTCAGCCTGTACAACCTTGCTCCTCTCAAGTTCTGAATAAATCTCTACAGAGAGAGATAATAAAACAGGGAGAAAAGGAGACCAGGTGAAACACACACGATGATTGTTACTTGCATTGATTAAGTGTATTTATGTTGCACCCAATGTATTACAGAGAAAAAAAATGAGACAGATTATTTCTCCTGTTAAGTAGGCATGACTCTAGTTAGAAAGTTAAGGCAGCATCTACTACCCCAGCAGAGCCATGATCCTGTCACCAGTTTACCTCTTGGCATCATGGCTTCAAGAAGCCATCGCAAAACTTCAGGGCCAGCCAGGATCAGTACAGCCACTATTTCTTTCCTGACTACCTCTGCTATGATTTGAGCTCACAGGAAGACATAATTTAAGCAACAGGATGGGAGTTTTGTCTGTGAGTTGCAAAAAAAAAATAATAGTGAAGTGCCTTCTAGGATTGCTCCAAGGCTGGGGAACAGTCATTGAGAGCAGAAACTTACTTGATTCCAGCAGGTGATCGGGGACAGGATGTCTCTTTTTAGGTTCCTCCACTAGGCTGTCCAGAAGGACACTGGGTGTTTTCTTGAAGGCCTTCTTAGCTACCGTGATTTCTGTGGAGGTCGGTTGAACCATGTCCATGTTAGGACAGAAATGGAGTCTGAATGGTACCAAAGTTCCTCAGCACCTAGGATCAAATGAAAATAACACAATGATCAAAATATCTTCCCTTGCACTGGTAACACCTGTGGCCTAAAACTGCCAAAAAAACATTTAGGAGAGGGAGTTACTTTTTTTCCTACTGAAGTAGATTACTGTGCGTGTGCTAAGTAGAAGGACAGAGTGATTCCAGGAAACCCTGCTCCCACTGCTAGCCCCAGCACTTTGGGTATGTTCATCTGTTCTAGGGCTTATTGAGGACATTTGGCTTCCAGGACTGTATAAAACATCTCTCTCTTCCTTCACATCTCCCAGCACAGAGATAGAGAGAAGGTTCTTCTGATAATACCACTATCCAAACTGATTTCTGCAGAGATATTCTTCCAGTATCTCCTGAGTGTATTCTTCCAATCTCTCCTGAGTGTTTGGGTTGTTAACTTGCAGATTCATTTTCAATTCTTAAATATTAATATAAGGGATAAGAGAATTGGCATTTGAATCTTTTGTTTGGATAGCATCATCTGGGTTATTTGCTTAGTGAAGATAACTGTAAACCCAGAAAGCCATGGGTATTATAGATCCTGCGTTAAGTAAGCACGGTTATCAGAACATAAACTTCTCTAATGACAAATGCAAATGTTACACAATAAGGACACCAGAAAAAATCCATCCAGAAGAAATTATCTTCATAAATATAGCACACAGCCCTTGGCTCTCCTACGAACCAGAGAACTGCACGAAGAAAAAGACAAGATACTTTTGGAAAAAGTACCAAGTTCAAAAGCCATGCTGGATTTTTCAGCCCTCAAGAAGGGGGCTGAAAACCCCCCATTTTGTATTTGTGCTTCATGAATGGGAAGGTGGGTGCGCAGCTCCGGATGGTGCCGCGTTAACATCAATGCACACTTGAACTCACCCAGTGCTTGATAAATGGACTCCTCCTGCCAGGCTCCAGTCACGCAGCACCTTCCTGCTCCTCCAGCAGTGACACAAAGGCTGATGAGCTGCTTGGACAATGGGAGTTCTGTTGTATGATCACACACTGCAGCAGCACTTTAAGATTCAACAGTTCCAAAGTTGAATTTTTAGTACCAGGAGTGACAGCATGTTTGTTCTGTCATTTTAACACTCTCTTACTGGCTTGAATGAAGGGCCTCAACCCAAAATTTAACAGTGATCAATAAAAGTTTGAGGGAAGAAGGGCAGAGAGGTGCATCAAAGCAATGCCCAACATTCCTGGATCAGCACTTTTGAGGACTGAAGAAGTCTACCTTCCCCATTATATTTTATGGTCTTATCTCTGGTATTTGTCTGGTTTGCTAGTCTGCTTTAGATCTTTCAGGCAGAAGTTGACAGGTGCTTCACACTCATAAAGTGCTGTTTTGATTTATGGCCTTGTGCAGTATTAAACAACAAATAAGCAAGAAGCTTAAAGTAATGTGCTACCAGTACCCTGGCCTCAGTAATCTTTTCCACTCCATGGCTGCAAGTACAAATTTTCCACTTGCAACAGAAAATCTGTAAGATTATCGTGCACAACACTTACTTTCTTCTGAGGTAGTGAGACCAACCAAGCTCAGACAAAAACATGCTAAAGAAATTCTAAACATAAGGCTTACATTCTTTCCACTTGTGTTGTTCAACTCTAATTTATACAACTGCCATCCTCCTTCTCTTGGTCAGCATTCCCCATCAGGAATGCAAGCTCTGAAAAGCTGTAGACAAACATAGTAGCAAGAGATTCCCGGTGTAATTTATCAGTAATTTAAAGTGATGCTACCATCACCACTCGCCAGCTTTGATAACACACTGCAGTATTCCTCAAAGGGCTAATACAGGACAAATGTTTACAGGCTAAGGTCCTGGAATCTGACTGATGTTCTTAAGTTTTTCCAGAATACTTGTGTCTACCCTTAACATGTTTTTTTTTTTTCTGTGCAAAGCCACCAACAGGAGAGTTCTGGGGCTGTGAAACCCTGGTTCCCTTGGAGGCAATGCCAAAATTCACCCCAAATCCCCTCAGGCCAGGCCATCACCCTTCTTCTATCAACACTTGCCAATCCTTTCGTGTCTCACAGAGCTCCTAGCACACCTCGCCACCAGAAAAGGGTGCGGTTTAATGCCACCCCATCCGGCGTGAGATTCGCAAAAGCATCGACGCGCTCTGTGAGCAGTAGAAAACGCCCTTTTAAGGTCCACTCTCTATCATTAGGCGGGCAGAAGGGCTCACAGCTCCACAACACGTACCGCTGCCGATGCCGCACCCTCCTCAACTTCCAGCGCGGCCCGAGGGAAGCTGGACTCCTGCCCCAGCCCCTTTGGGCCTCTGCGAGCGATGTCGCCGCGCCGCAGGCCCAGCCAACGCCCTCCCCTCCGCCCCACGCGTCCTCCCGGCGCAGAGGGAGCCCCCGCGGCCCGCGCTCGTCCCCTCATAGCGGCTCCCGGCTCCCAGGCGGCCCGGCCCCCGGACACCCCCCCCGCGGCGCGGCCCGGCCCGGCCCGGCCCGGCCCGGCCCTCACCTCAGCGCCGCGGCGGGCCGCGGCCGTTGCTAAGCAACGGGGCAGCCCAACTGGGCCGCACCACTTGTGGATGGCGGGGGCGGGGTATGGAATTGGGGCTGGGACGACCCGCCGCGCTCGGGGGCGCCGATTCGGGGCGGGGAGCGGGGCGGGGGAGACTCCCTCAGTACCTCAGCCGCAGTTCAGCGGGCTCTGGCGGCAGAAGTACAAAAAAAAGAACCCAAACCCGCCTTTTTTTCCTAGTAAGCGTCGCTTTCAGGATCCACAGTATGGCCACAGGCAGGGCAGAGGCGGTTTTTCCTTCAGAAGCACTGTCTGTTCACGCGTAAGCTGTTAAACACGCACCAACAGTGCTGCTGGCTTGGGCAGGCACAACCCGTTCTGCTGGCGGCGCCTTGGCGTCCCTGATGGTTGTTGTCCCGAACCGGTAAGCCTTCCAGACTCCCAACGGAGTCGGTGGAGGAGCTAAAGGGAAAGATGAGCACCGAAGCAATCTGTACCGATACCCTGAATTAAGTAACATCAAAAATAAGTTGGAGAGTATTGGCTGCACCGGGTCCTTCTGCCATGGGTGTGTTATGTGGCAGGCACGAATGTACACTTGGGACAAACCATGTTCGTAGCCCTGCTGTTTTTTTCATGATGTCTTAAATACAAGCTTAATATAGAAAGCCAAAAATATTTCCAAACACTTTCTTTTTTCTTACATATTCTAAGAATAAAATTCTTCTCTTTCAGCTTTTCTAACGTAGAGGTAAAATGTGACCAAAAGTAGTGTGACGCTCGGTTTGAATAAAAAAGAAAGGAAGAGAAACTTCAGATAATAAAATCCAGCTCCCAGAACGTAGTTCCTGTACTCAGTAAAAGGCAATTGCTGCTGGTTAGGAAAGAGTGATGCCTACACTCTTGACGAGGCTGGGGAGAGATGACAGCATTATTATTTGGGTTTAGGAGAAAGTTCAGGATCAGCTTCTACACCATCTTTTTGTGAACTCCAGCAGCTCACTACCCCCTCATGTCACAGCACGTTTTCTGTCAGAGCTGCTCCTCACCTCGCCTCTCTATGTGCCCCAGTGTACTACATCACTTTAAAGGCATGTAACCCATCAGAGAGGTACCTAAAACACCCCTCCCTGCCAAACCTCCTGTCTTAGCCTTTCTTTCCTGGGTGCATGCATCTCTTCCTCCTCGTGGCTCCATGTGCACAGCTATCTGCCTTTGGTGGAGCTTTGGCTATTTTAAACATCAGGGGAGAATCACAGAATCACAGAATACCAGGTTGGAAGGGTCCTCAAGGGTCACCTGGTTCAATGTTTCTTGGCAAAAGCACGGTCCAGACAAGATGGCCCAGCACCCTGTCCAGCTGAATCTGAAAAGTGTCCAGTGTTGGGGAATGCACCACTTCCTTGGGAAGATTATTCCAAAGGCAGATATTTCTCATTGTGACAATTTTTCCTGTTGCGTCCAATTGGAATGTCCCCATGAGTAACTTGTACCCATCACCCCTCACCTTTTCCATATGAGTCCTTGTAAAAGGGAGTCTCTGTCTTCTTTGTAGCCACCCTTTGAATACTGGAACATGGTGTTAAGAAAGCAAGCTAGTGCTTTTCCGAACTATCCATCCACCTCAGCTGAGTAAACAGACTAAGGCAGATAGTTTATTCTCCACCTGACAAGCTGGGGAGACAGTTAAAATTCTTTTCTCTTGCAGAATGGATCTGCTGGAGAACGCTCACAGAGGGCTGAGCTGCCCAAATCGGCTCCCTGGGGCAAGGGGAGATGTCTTTGCAAAAGGCTATATTTTCTGTGTGGCATGGTTTGGCACTGAAAATAGACCTGCCAGCTCCAGAGCTTAATCACAGTGCCCCATGCTGAACTTGTTTAGGTGTATGGGTTTGTTGGGTTTTTGTTCCTGTTTCCAAGAAAAAGGCTGTGGGAACACAGTACAGCAAATAGCATGTTAACGTATTTCTCCTCCCACAGAAACACAATTTGTGTGTTGGTCTGTCTGTTTGGACAGTGACAGCTGAGTGTAAACCAGAATCTGTTTCCGCTTCCACATCAGAGGAGCTGAACGTGAGGCACCTCTGGAAAAGCACTTTGTAAGGGCTCCTGAGAGGTAGTGTGAGTCAGTGGAAAAGGTAGGTGAAAAGAGGGAATTATCAGTCAAAAAATCTGCAGATTTCCTTGGGAAGGCTAATATAAATAAAGATTGTGAACTAGGATTTAAATAAGTGATTCTCACCTCAGTTTTATCTCTATATTCCAAATACCAGATGAAAAATGTGTGGCCTGATTGTCCAGCTGTAATAGAGGCATTACAAACAATTTAATTGTTTAGCAAAGGAGGGAGAAAAAGGAATTATTAGACTGAAGCATTAATGGAAATTTTAAGTATTAATAAATAAATATCTTTAAAAGTTGGTTAGTGTTTGAGAAGTAAGCAATCGTACAATCAGAGTAACACAAAGCAAAGTAATTTCTTTTATTTACTCCTAAAGTTACAATTAAAAGTCTTTCAAGATTGCATGAACAAATTCTGATGTTTCATTTCTGGTTTAGATTACAGACTTGAAAGAAATTCCAGCTGTGACAAATTTAAAATGGGTATACTGACTGGGAATAAAGGTAGATGAACACAGCCAAGTGCAACGCTACATTGTTCAATTACACAAACACCTCATTTTGGGATATATGAATTCTTGGTAGCGATTCTCTGTAGTCTGCTGCTGCTCTTATGTTTCCCAGCCCATGCTGTCTGTCCCGCTGCGCTGACGTTTGCTGCGCTGCGAGTCAAGCAACAGTTTGTACAGGTGAGAATTTTCCAGGTTTTATTTTGCACCCAGCTTCTTTCAAACACTCAGCCTGCACATGAATACAGTGGGAGGCTCACGAAATATTAGGCTCTTCATTCACACCATTGGTGTTTAAATCCAACACCGTCTCTCTGAAATTCCCAGGCAACCATTGCCTATTTCAGAAAATGCCCCACATTTGCAAGTACGTTCAAGAGCAAAGTTCCCTCGATTACACAAACCCAAGTAAGAGCAGTGGCTTTCAGGGGAAGCTGTTACAATATGAATGGAATAATAAAATATTCCTTCAGCCAAAGGAAGAGAGAGAATGACTTGGCACCCCATTGAGATGATGCAGCATTGCCAATGTGGTTTCTTCAGACTACTGTAATGACACTGTCTGGCTGCCTCTCAGACCCCCTTTTAAACAATTTTTTTAACCCTTTGACCAATTTCAGCCAAACTGTGGGAAAGCAAAGCTCTTCAGGACATGGTGGTATTAGGTCAATAGTTGGATTAGATGATCTCAGAGGTCTCTTCCAACTAATGATTCTATGATTCTATGAAAGTTACTACAAGTTTAACGTGGACATGGGCAAGGAAGACTGAAACATCTGCCCTTTGCAAGGGAAATGATGCTGTGTGAGCGGGGCAGCTGGGCAGCTAGAACTTGAAAACCACGTGGCTGGGCAGGACAGATGAAGTGTGTGGTTTGGAGCAAATGCTGCTGCTTGCCCAACTCCTGCTCTGCGAATGTGGGGAGAGACGAGGGTGGTGTTTAGTGAAACAGAGAGCATTGTAATGCAGTGGTCCTAAGGAGCACCTACAGAGATGAGCTGGAGTTACTGTGGTCAGAGTGGGCATGGGAAAGGGCAGCATTCACTTAGGAAACCCAGATTCCTCCATTATGCTGCTCAGCAGATGACTTGCTTAATCCAATGGCTGGCTGGATTTTCGGTGCACAGGTAATAAGCCATATGTTTTATGGCCATAGCCGTTGACTTTACTGGTAGATCTGGAGCACACTTCTGTTCTGGGCAGCCCCTCATCATATTTGACCTGTCTGGGCACTGGTAAATTGGAATAGGTGGTAAAAGGTGTTACAAGACAAGCCGAGGACAGCAGTGCTTTAAGAAAGAGCACTAGTGCATGGTGCAAACTTTGGCTCTTTTTTAAGGGCCATATTCATTATTGTGCTACAAGTGAACTTGGCAAGCAAGAGTTTGGAGCACCTGCCTTGGCAGCTGGAAGCCCACACTCAGGCTAAGCACATAGCCCCTTTACAATAGTTTTGCCACAGAAACAAAACCTGGAAAAAGAAAGAGCTCTGGTCTGCTGCCAGGGAAGAGGACTGCTGAGGAACTGCCTGTGGGGAACCCAGGACAGCTGGAATCTACATCCCACCAATGAGGTACCACAGGGATCCAAAAGCAATGACGTCTTGCAACCTATAGCATCGGGACAAAATGCAGACCAGCTGTTTCTCTGGATGTTGGATGAGAGGGTGAAGTCCAGGGAATATTTAGGATCCCCTTTGGAAGGGGTGGGAAGAGCAGATCCTGTTTGCCCTGTCTCTGGTGCCTACCTCAGACTGGAGTTCCTTTTCAGCTCTGGCAGCTTGCTCAACTGGGCTGGGTGGGACATGCAGGTAGCTGGCTCTTTCGCAGCAGGCTCCTGATTTCTGGCTCTCGGGGATGTGTACTCGCTGCAGGAGGCATGTGCAGAGCTGTCGAGAGCAGAAGCAGTGCAGGCAGCCTGAATCACATTCCTCCAACTTTGTTTCTCAGCAGGGCACTTATTCCAGGGCTGTATTTCGCCTTGACTGATTTCCTCTGCCATTGTGGGGCTGACATCTTACACAGGAGCCCTGCTTGGTCCCTTATCATGGGAGCATGAGGAATGATCATTCCCCAGCGCCACTCGTCGATAACAGTGAATAATAGCCAGGAAGGGAGTCAGACGATAGCAGGAACATGCTCAACTGAGGTGCTGTTATTCTTGGGGCAGGAGGCTTCTGCAGAGGAGGAGGAGAGCTTGGAGGGTGGATGGGGGTGTCCTGTCATTGCTGATGATCTCTAGGGCTCAGCAGCTTGAGAGAAACATTGGCTAAGGATGGTCAAAGCTGGGAAGGAAGAAAAGTGAGGAGGGAAGCAGATAAAGTGAAAGGAGCTAAGAGCCACGCTGGTGAGCATACAGACAGCCCGGTGACCTCTGATGTGCAAGGGATGAAGGAAACAGACAGTGATTGACTATGTGGACCGTCTGGGTGATCATCTTCTGGATTTCAGCTGTTCTGGTAGGTGCTCAGAGCTATTTATTCCCAATTGCATGGAATCACATGTTGTCTGAGTGAGTGCACCTCTATTCCATGAAGTCATGGTGTCTTTGTTTAAAAAGGTCTGTGTAGAACCTGGATTTTTTTTATTTTATTCTTGCTTCTGCTCCTTCCTGCACTAATTAACAGTGGCCAGATGGCTAGATGCTGGATGCCTCAGTTTCCCCACCTATATAAAGGCAGCACTCTTACTAACCTGCTTTGGTAAACATAGCAGGTTCTTTGATGAAGGAGGAAAGATTTGATGTCATTTAGAGAAGCTTTGCTGATTTACACCAGCAAGCAATCCCCAAGGGAGAATGCCCACCACTACCAATGCCTCCCTTGACTCAGACTGGAGGAACACAAAGTGATGTTTGACCCAGAAAGTTTAGTTGCTTTCTTTTAGGTTTATTGCTTTACTGGGAATTTATGTGGCAGATTGTCACTGCTGAGCTCTGGGTGCTCAGACCAGTTGGGAAGGACAGCTGAACATGGTCTGTGATCTCCAGGTGCTGCTCAGCTTATTCAGATTTTGAAAGCATATAAAACCAAGACTGAAATATGTCCAGCCTGGGTGTGAGAAGTTGGGAAAGGATCAAATTCTCGGCAACTGTAAAAAATGTCTGTTTCATTGCAACTAATGGAAAAATCAATGTATTTTCCTAGCAGGGCATTTGGTTCAAACTCTGAGAAAACCTGAGCTCTGCCTAGACATTTTAATTGCAGAGTGAACGCAATCTGCAAACTTTTTTGACTTTTGATTGTATTCCACAATAAAAGTAGTGACTGTGATCGTTTTCTTGTCATTTTGGTTTCTTATTCTTAGGTACTACCTGAAGGACTCTGTAAACAGATGTCATTGCTCAGAGTGCCACTGAGAGCATCTACTTCCACTTGTTCTTTTTCTAATCCTGCAAGATACCTATTTTGATTTTGCCAGGCACCTTTTGTTCTCCTTTAAATCCTCTCACTAAACTAAACACACTTCCTTTCAAGTTAAATGGCTGTGAATTCTATGGCTGCAAATATTATTTATATTGAACAGTGTTTAGATCCATTCATTTCACAGGTTAAAAACTGTAGCTGGCTGTTGCTATTCGTATCACTGCAGCTTTCTGCCCATTCTGAACATCTACTTATCACCGCTATTTCTGTTTGGAATGGTTTTGGTACCTTATATTGTCTTTGAACAAAATATAAGGATGTCTTGCCCCCTCATCAAAATCTGACAGCCTGGGAGCCGCTTCAGTGAACTGTTTAGGAAGAGATGAAGAAACCACACGTAGAGGAGCCCGTTTTCCTCCTTGATTTCAAGGCACAGGGGCAGGCTGTTTGCTCCCAGTTGCGGGCGGTAAACACAAGTGAGACTGAGCACAGTCGGTAGCAGAGGGGGGTTATCTGGCCGTGGCATGGGAAGCGGGGTTTCGTGTTGCTGAGCAAACAGCTGCACTGGACCTGCGACGGCCCCGCTTGCGCCCAGCCTGCCCCGTTGGATGCCAGCATTGGCAGAGACTGACCGAGGGACAGCATTTGTGGAAAACAAGGTCTTTAAGCCATCACCGGGAGGCTCTCTGCTTTCTCTAGGTTTAAAATCCTGTGACCTGCACGCCTATTACCAGACAGCGCTATCTATCTGATCAGAATAGGGTCGACATGACTTGGTGGTAAAACAGCAATCGTAAGGCATTAACTACACCATATTCTTGCTTGAGCAACACATTTTATGTAAGAAAATAATGCTGTATCAGATCATCAGGGTGGTCTTCACAGCTGAATGTGCTAAAAGCGTGCACCCTTATTCCAGCCATAGAGAAATAATGTAAGTTTTAAATCTCTTTCTAAAACAAAAGCTTCCTTAGGACCTACATTTCTAAAAAGAAAATGGTGCCCACAAGGTGTAAAGCCTTTTTTAAGGTGAACAATATTCCTCTTTCTGGGATTGTTATTGATGTGATTGCTAGCATTTATGTTTACTTATGTTCAGTATCATCTTGAACCACTCGCATACAGACCAGACTGGTTTTGTCAGCCACTTCAAATGCTCAGCACTAATATTGTTTTTAATGTGTTTTTAAGGCAACTTTTGGACAGAGGTACTACAGCAGAAGTATGTTGTAGGTCTTAACTGTCACATTTGTACTTGTGAACTCTGAAAATCTACTAAATTGATTCACGATTGGTAATCAAATAGAAAACAATAGAAAATCATAACTAATGAACGTTTAAAAAACCCATCAATATTTAGAAATTATCAAATTCAACCTTCAGCTAACAACTAAAACTCCTAAATGCAATTGGATTTCTTTAGACATATTACTCCAGTCAGACATTTCTATTTTTTTACAAAGACTAAATGGATTTTAATTTTTTTTTCCAATATTACATGGATTAAAAATGCATTTAAATCCTGGCATCAGTTTACTTCATCTGAATTCTTTGCCTGTGTGATTCCAGAAAATTCATTATATTACGCAAAACCAAATGTTTTTTAGTTTATTTATTTCATGATGCACAAAGACGAGGGAGAAAGATGCTGAAGTTAAACATAACGGACCAATTAGATGAGGCATGATAACTGCTGAAAAGACCAAACTTTGTTCAGAAATACAATACCCGGAATACTTCCAGCCAAAATGAGTGGAATACAGTCGCTGATGTCTGCTAGGCTAAAATTTAATTGTAGAAAAGTAATAGTTCTTATTACAAGGTTTTCAGTGATCATTCTCTCTCCTAAATCTAATCTGAAAGTGATCAGCAATGCTACAGGATTGATTAGGTTGAGCAGTAATACAATGCTGCCAGGTTAACTTTTCCTGCACAAAGTACATTAAAAAATTCTGTCTGATACTTTTCAAATAATACTCCTGATGACTTGCTTTTAATCTTTTAAGTACGTGTGTGTATATATATGCATATATATATCTATGTACATATAAGTTCCGTAGTGGGAATTTATAAAGATTCTTGGTTTTGTATGTGAGGGAGGAGTTATCTAATTTGTTAACATGGGATCCAACTTATATTCAGCATTTTTATTGGCAAAAATAATAGAAACTGGTAAGATAATAGAAATGGTAAAAGTACTTCTTACCCCAAGACATAACAACTGGGACCTTGTCCTGCGAATCATGTTGCAATGATTTTTAATACAGGTCATTTTAATGGTTGGTAGGTTTTGTACATTATTTTGGTCCAGCTACATATAACATAAACTGCACCATTAATTTCTACATCAGAACTGAGTTAAGATTAACATTTGCACACTGCTTTGTAAGAAAGGAGGATGGGGCAAGACGGGAGGGTGAGAAAATGACCTTAGGACAAATTACCATCTAGATTCTCGCAAAAGTCTGGGTGAGATTCTGCTTTCAGGTTGGCTCCTGCAGATTCCTGATCAGTAGCAGTGAACCAGGCTTCAGTGGTCTGCAACCCGTGGGCATATTTGGATCACTTATGCCCAGGAAAATGCCAGGTCTATGGTTTAACACTGCCGGGGCAAGTTATTTATTCTCTGTTGCTCTGGGAGAGTCCAGCAGTGCCCTGGATGTTTCTGGAGTCTTTTGGAAGAGCATCCTCATGTACTTAATTTAGCAGAATAACACGTTCATTTTTCTCAATAATAATAATGTCAGAAAAAGGGAGAAGGCAGCAACTCAGTCTGTGGTTGCCTGCTGCCAGACTTAATTAGGAACATTGACTGTATTTCAAGGAAATATTGCCCACATCAGTTGATAAGGTTGCATGGGGAATGTGAGCACAAGAAGGGCAAATCCTGTTGAAAGGATGTAAGTTTTAAGAAGAAAAGTGACTCCACTGCTTTTAAAATTTACAGATCAGAGCTGTCCCACCTGTCTGTGACCTCCTGAGAGTCCTGAAAAAGGAGGAAGAAAACTGCGCTGAAACTCTCTCCCTGGAGGCAAAGAATAGGACACCTGAAAACGATCTGCTCCTGAGCTCAGGTAAAGGCTGAATGAATGTGCACAATAAAAACTGCTCTTGAGTGAGCTGGGTGCCCTCAAAATCAGATACACCCACATTCCTTCCCATAGGAGACACACACCTTGTGTGCATCTCTCATTTAGGAGCAGAAAAACAGGTTAAGATCTGTTATAAAGTTCCCAGAGTGGGATTTTGACCTTACTGTGACAGCAACAGTTGTAGGAGCCTTCTAACTCAGCTGCTCAATTGCCGTCCTCACAACTAGGGAGCACATCAGCAACAAAATCTTGCAAACTGCAGAGGATTTGGAATTCTTCTCCTCTTGGACAAGGGCATTTTTATAAAGTCAGTAAGTGCAAATTTACTTAACTATATTCACCTTGAGAATCAATGAATACCAGCAGCCAACATCTAAATCACGTGGCCTGAAAGTCCTTGTCGCTTCCTCCTTGCTCTAACTTACTGCCACGTAACAGAGCTCTTGCCTTTCAGAGAGGATTTATCATCATATAAAGGAGTTTTCTGGCCTGGGAAGGTCTTGTGGTGCTGGTAGACAGAAGGTCGTGTGGTAGACAGCTTTCCTTTCACAGCTGCGCAAGTGCGTTCGTCTGCAAGGGGTCTCAGAGCGATAACTGCAAGCAATTATTGAAGCTTGCCTAAATTGAGTATTGGCTCCCACAGGCAGCAGCTGGGTCAGCATCTCACAGAGTACGTTGGGTGGAGCCAACAGATGTGACTATTTTTTTGTGCCTGACCAGCCATTGCCACTAAGGATGGGTTTGTGTCATCCCCAGCATCTCGCAGACGGAACCCTTTCTGGGTGACGTTTGTGGACCATGACATGGCAAGGTCCTCCCCAGTGTGGAAAGGGAAGGAGCTCCCATGAGATGTGCTGTGTGCAGGCTGTCCTGGACAGAGATAAGCTATTATTTGGAGCAAGAGTTGAGGCTTTTTCTTAGTTTCAAAACCTTTCTCTCTAGCAGAATTTCCTTCTGCTGGTCTTTACTCAAGGAAAGCTTGTTACTTTGGTAAATTATGAAGTAGTGCTTTTATTCTGGGAAATCATGCATCTGAAAATACCTCCAGCCTTCGATTATCTGCATGTCTGAGGTCCATGTGCGGAAAATCCCATACAAGGACTTCAGTTTGAAGAAGAGAAAAACAAAGCTCTGAGGATTCAGTGCATGACCTCAGCGGGTCATGAAAGGAGAAAGAAAGGCGGCTTTGTAGAATGTAGGTCGCCTCCATACCCCATACTTCCTGCACCTACCTCAGACGCTTTGACTGGTGCAGGCAGGAAGAAGCAAAGCAGGGGACAAGCTTCCACGGTGCCATCCCTGCTGCAGTGGTCACATCTCTGTGAAAATGGCACAAACGCTCAAGATTAGTTGTGGGTGAATCAGGCATAAAGTAGGTGAGCAGTAACTGGTTTTTATCCTCCTGCAGTATAAGGAAAAGGAGATTCTGTCCTTGTGATACCTTTAGCTTGGAGAAGGGAAAAGTGTTACATTAACGTAACCCAAGTCACAGTTATGCTCTTTTTTGTGTATGAGTGAAGACGGGATAAATCTCTCAGGTGCAGGGAGCAGGGGAGGGAAGCTGCTGGAAGTCTGGGACTTCTGGTCATGGTCTGGATGACCTTGTATTGCTTCTGGGGTAATGCTCTATTTGCTATTTGAGGGAGGTCCCAAAGAGCACAGGGATGTCAGGGAGGTGCTGCTGTCCTCTGCCTCCACCCAGGAGGCCCTTTAGCTAGCTAGGGGTGGGTGGCCCTGGCTTTGCTCCATGAGGAATGGCAAGAAGCCCACCTGCAGAAGGAATGGCTTGACTGGTTTTTGTTTTCTCCTCCTGGGTGGAGACCATCTCAATGTCGTAATTTTGCCAGATTTCTCTGTGCACTGAGTCTGATTTGGGGGCTTTATGCCAGTAGCATTGGCATGAGGGTTCGATAACCCAAACAATGCAGCGTGGCTAGGCATAAATATCACCCAAGGTGATGTTTCATTTACTGTTAAACTGTTGCTTTGAAATAAATGGTTACCAAGTCCTACAAACATTGGCAGAGGGAGGACACCAGAGCTGAGGTGCCCTGGCCGTGAAAAGCTCTGTATTTCCAAGCACTAGGGCTGTTGTGCAGGAGGAAATCAATACATTTCTAGAAATGTAAATATTTTTGTCAGGCTAATGAAGGCTAGCCTTATGAAGCATGAAGCGTTCGAAGAGAGCACTCAGCACTTCCTCCCCTCCGCTTTCAGTGAGCGTGCAGGGCATTTGGCACGTGCCAGCACGCACCAGGCATCGGGTGGTCCTGGCATGCTCCAGTGGCTTCTTTTTCCCTTGTCATGTTACAAAACCCACAGAGACGGCTTTGCTGAAACCAATGACAGTGAGGGGAGGCCAAAGGGAACCAGCCTGAATGATTTCAGCCTATGTCTGGAGAAGAGCAAAATAAGAAGGGCCAGGATTTCTCTGTAGCACAAAAGGCATCAACTGAAGGTCTTCTCTATTAACACCCGCACCACAGGCCAAAATTCATCCATGCCAGCATCTAGCACCTAAGCAAGATGTCTTGAGATCACCGTCATGCTGTGCTCCATTGACCACTAGCTCCCTGATGCATCTCTACCAGCATTGACAGAAGGCAACACAGCCAAGCTGAGGGTGCAGCTGGAAAAGCTTCCATCACACCCTGGCTGTAGGAGGGGACCACAACAAGCCCAGCCTTAAAATAAACAGCCCTTGCACCTAACTGAGGGAAATGGGGTGAATCTGGGCAGTGTCAATCAGTCCCTGCAGCTGACAGAGGCCTCAGGCGGCAGAAGATGCAGGGAGGGCAACTGAGCCACAGCCTTATGCCTGCAGAGAACCCAGTGGGACTCCAGGTTCAATGGCTGCTCTGAGACGGGTCCTCCAACAGGCATATCACACTGTCAGAGGCCTGGCCTTGGGAAGAACAACAGTATTGGCAGATTTTGCCAGAATATTGGTGCGTATCCATGTTTTGCCCTGGCCTGTAAATGTGATGACCTTCCTTTTACAGTCCCAGCGGCTGACAGAGCCTGGCAAAGTTTTGCTCTTCTGCAGCAGAAAAGCCACTGAGACCTGCAGCCAAGCCCAAGTGGTCTGTTGGTGTTATTCAGTCCAGCACAGTCTTGGCATAATGAAAGAGATGAACAAGCAAAGGAGTATTTATGGTGATACAAGGATGGCATTGACACTGTTCCTCTCTGCCCATTCCCCAGTATCATTCTGAAGCTGTTTAAACTCCTAGTCAAGTTGTATCTTTTTTCTGTTTACAAAAGGATTATGTAAGGAAAACATTAGGGTCACTCAAAGTGGAAGCTTTACAAACACTGGAAAGTGAGCTAAAAAATTCACATCTGGTTTCCTTCATCTTTCCAGGGCCATTCAATAGTTAGGGGTAGCCAAGGGCCTGGTGCAAAGTTCACAATGCCCCAAGTTGCTCTTTGTCTGGCTAGTAGAGACCAGTGGAGTCAAGGACCAGAATGGGACAGACCTGGAACTTGCTGGGGCTAGTTTGAAGCAAGTAGGACCTGCTCTGTCCTATCCAGGTCTCAACAGGTCTCAGCAGGACTTGCTCTGTCTCATCCACCTTGCTTTTCAGACTACTGAGCATCTTTGTTCCTGTAGCTGCCTTGGTCCTTGGGAGACATTGCATGGTGTTTTGTTGCTTGGAGATATTTCATAGTGTTTCGTTGATGGCAGAAGTTTCATGGCGTTTTGTCACTGGGAGGTGCTGCATCCTGTTTTGTTGTTGCCCCCCCCAGGCAGATGTGCTGGAATGTGGGATAACATGAGCTGCTGGCCTTCATCTGCTGTAGGACAGACTGTCAACGCTCACTGCCCTGAATTCTTCCAGATGCTGACTGGGAAAAAAGGTAACACTAAAAATATACTTTTCTGGCCCAGTGTTTTTTATTGTTATTTTATTTTTAAATGTGTTATTTACAAAGATGCCACTGTCAGGTTTGAACTTGAAGTGAAATTGTGTCCCTGCTTCTTTCAGCAGCTCCATTTCCAACACTAAGCTAAATGTGGGAAAGCCTGGAATTAAAGTAACAAGATGTTTTAAGTGTTTACTTTTCTTAGCCAGGTGGAGAAAAGTGCAGGAAGTAAGTACTATCCTGGAAAGCAGTTATTTAGCATGCGTTCTTAAGGGAGTTTTCTCCACTCAGGATCTGTGTTTATGCATTTCTGTCCATCTTTCCCCTTTTAATAACTCTTAGAGGCAGTGCCTGATCTCAGCTGAGCTTGACAGAGGCAAAACCTCACACATTCGTACAAGTTTTGGCAAAACAGCCAGCCAGGTAGTGGGAAAAGATCCTTTTTTTTTGCCTCCATGAAGAGGAAATCTGCACTGGGGGTTCATTCCTTGGCTGTGACAAGACTCCACACAGAAGTGGCACAAATTCATGGGAACTCAGGTTTCATGGCTCACTAAAAAACTTACTCAAAAAGAGGTGAGCTCAAACAATGTTTGTTGTCCTTTCTCTGGGATTTCTAAGCTAGAAACGAAGTGAAATTTATTCACAGCATGTTACAGTAATCATGAGACATTAAGTAGACATTTCTGCCTGCTTTCTGTTCATTTCTACTTTTCAGCAATGCCCAAGAAATGTGCTTGTATTTCTCTTTAGCGAGTTAATGATTCAAATCGGAACAGAGATTTGCATTCTACAGTTATAGGACATGGATTAATGAGGTCCAATATTTACAGAAAAGCAGACAGATTCATTTTATGGAGCAAAGAATGGAAAACAAGGTATTAGATTGTCTAATAAAGATTAGATAAGTCAGAGGAGAAGGACTTAGGGCTTTTATAAAATCAGACGTGAGCCATACAGATTAAATTAAATACTGTGCTACTTTCTGTACAGACAAACAGTAGCTGCCATTGAATCCTACAATCTGGTTTAAAGACAGAGGATAAACTGCACAAAGACACAGATCGCTGAACAAATCATCCATCTGGCATGTGCTCACAAATCTTTAGCGTAGTGATACCGGCCCTTAAAGGCATTAAATGAAATCCCTGCTGGTACAGCCACTAGAGGGAACTGCTCCCTGTCTCTGGCCTTCGTACGGGGGAGGAAAACAGGAATTCGTACATCCAAAGGTCATAATCACATCTCAGATATGCATTGAGTTATCTTGGAGATAGTCTAACAGCTTTAAACTTTAGTTGCCCTCCTTATCGAGAAGCTGAGAGCTGAACCACTTCTGATAAGCAATAATCAGAGTGACAGTGTTCAAACCAGAAACCCAAGACATGGTCCATTGGCATTTGCATCTTATTTCAGTCTCTGCATCTGGCATTTTGGGTCAAAGTCAGCAATAGTTTATTCTCATTCTCATAGCCACATTCTTCTCTGATTTTATACGGTGGTTGGCTTGTGACTCATGTGTTTAATTACTGCTACAGTCGTTGCCCTGTTTGAAGCAATTTTGCAAAAGAAAAATAAACATCTGTTTGCTTGAAAAAAAAGCAAATTTTTTCCCTCCTCACCACTAACAAAGGACATGGGCAACCACAAATGCCAAAGACCCATACGTTAAGGGACACAGATAGCTCTGAGCTCTGACCAAACCCAGGTCTCCATGCTGCTGAGCTTTGTGTTGACATCTAGACTTCCATTTGCAGCCCAGACTGTCTGGCCCCTTCCCATGTAACAGACCAACGCAAAAAAATAATCTGAAACCAAGTAACGTAACTGAGGTTCACATCCAGACCTGCACATTGTGTCTCAGGCAAGAAATGAGGAAAGGTATGACGTCTGTGAGGATTCAGAGGCAGAGGAGAAGGCCACATCAGACGGCCCCCAGTTCCACAGCCATCCCTTCAGCCAGTGTTCCCCCTTGCCTAGGCAACTCCAAAAACCTCCAAGGCACCAGTGAACACCAAGTACCGATCACGAGACAGACTGCAGATCCCGAGTCTGCTCCAAGTGGGTCATGCTGCAGTTTCCCTAGTGAGTGTGTCACCCATAAGCAAATAGCATTGTTAAAACTGTGCTCACGCCCATCGATATAATATTATACTGCATACTCTCCCATGCTTTGCATATCACACAATCACATGCGCACACCAACACACAACTTCACCTCTTCTTGTCTGATCTACTTTGACATCCTCAGGCAAAAACCACTCACAGTCATGTTTACAAGCGCAACACTCTGCTCTGAGTTAAGTGCCTGTGTCTCAAGAATTGAAGCTGAAGTAGGGAATTTGCCACCATACCACTCCCTTGCTGAGTGCCAAGGCAGGTTGGGGAGACCTGTTTGGGAGAGCTGTTTCTCTCCTGTTGTTGCTGCACTGCAGCAGGGTGTAGAAAACCTGGCTTAAAAAGCAACCCTGGCCCTTTCAAAGATGCTAAGCTGGAACAAGATGTTCATAAAAGCATCAGAATAATAGTCTGATACTGACACACTCAGAGCGCTTCCCACTTGGAGGCCTCAGCATGTTTACTGTGCCTTGCAGTTTTACAGAGGTGAGTTCAAACCAAGTGCAGACATGCTGCCAGGTCACCAGAATTAGTCCAGAGGTAGCAGGAGCCCTGACTCTGTCCTGACAGTCCTTGCAGGGCTCCAAAGAGCATAAACCAGTGCCAAACACTGCTGCATATGCATGTCCCTTCATTCCCTCAACACTGTGGCGATGTTGGAACTGGATGCCCTAGAGTCACCATGGCTAAACGTGTGGGCAAAAATAGACTTTTACGGTGCCTTCTGACAAGGCTTCTGTTCAGAAGGGCTGCTGATTTCAGGTCCTTTCTAAGTCCTTGCTAGTACTGCTATTATGGCAGCAAAGCCAGGATATCACTCTGTGTTTCTGAAGTGTGGCTCCTACCTGACAAATGAATGTGATTAGTACAGCAGGCAGTGGTTTTATTTCTTTGTAACAGAAGTAAAACCTCTCTCTTCTTCAGCGCATAACCTACATACCTACTAGGGTTATTTTCTTAGAATGAGATTGTAAGGTGTGTAGGGCAGGACTTCCCACTTCCACTTTAGTACCAAACATGAATATGGACATGCTCAAATCTGTCCTATTCAACCACGTGCAGCTTCCTGGGGATCCATCTCATTCAGCTTCCATCTCATTCAGACGTCCTAGCAGAAGTGGGTCAGAAAAACTGCCCTCTGTGGATGTCTGTCCAAAAATGAGATGGATTCTGCAAATGCCTCTTTTTCTCCACTGACTAGAAAGACAGCCATGAGGGACATGGTTGGACTCAAGCATTTAGCTTTCAGAAGTCTAACTTAAGGGAGAGGAATCCCATCCTAGGCTTTCAATTGCAAGTAAGCAAGGAAAACAACAGTGTAAGATAATGCCCAGACCTGGCTGTGGGGACAAGCCTTTTAGTTTTCATTTAAATCTCGCCAAAAATCTGCAACCATCTGAAGTTTTGTGTTGTCTTCAGACCATGACAAACCACAGTAAGGATGTGGGAGCATTCAGGAAAGTATCATGTTTGCATGGAGTATGAATCTGTGATTGAACAAGTCATGTGTTTGCTGATCTTGGAATACTGGCCAAGAAACACCAGATGTACTGAACAGTATTGTTTATGTTGCAATTAATAAAAACACATCCATCACAGTCATCCCTGAGTGGGCAAACAATATTATGACCCACACAAGTACACTGGGCAAGTATCAACATCATTAGCTCAGCTGCACTTCACCTCCAGCTATGCAGAGTGCACTGCCTGGGGGAAAATACTCTCTTTGCTCTTGGAGCATCGGTGACTGACCCTCGAGGAGAATCAAAGATGCAACTGGAAATAATGACACCTAGTTTTGTCTTTTGTTGTTGTTACCACACAGGTTTTGTCTACCGAAACTGTACGAGTGAGGGTTGGTCAGACCCATATCCCAGACCTGATATCGCTTGTGGCTACAACGTCAATGACACGACAAACGAGGCGAGAGTGAGTCTGAGCACCTGGGACCACAGATCTGCTGTTTTGGGGCGCTGGGGGACGAACATGTTAAGGACAGACTGACCGATGTTGTGATTTAACTCGGGTGGAGTTATTGTTATAGGTGTTTTTCAGCATAAATGCTTCCTCCAAATGATCAGAATGGGTTGCTCAGGGTAAACTTCAGTAGCTGATTTTACAAGAAAATTTGTTTGTTAAATAGGAGGAGACACCTTTCTCTTGTTATGGGCTGGTTTCTACCAGACAGTCAAAAGTAAAGATGTGAATATATGTTCCCTTGCAGCGTTCCTATTTCATGACTCTGAAGACCATGTACACCATCGGATACTGCACCTCCCTCGTGACGCTGACGATAGCCTTAGTGGTCCTGGTCTCTTTTAGGTGAGGAGAAGCATCTCTGGTTCACGTTTGGCCAGGACTTCTGATCATCTCAGCTGACTCAGATCATTCTTTCAGGGCAAGTTAAAAATTGAACTATTTCTGAAAACCTTCACAGAAATCAGTGACAAAAATGATCTCTGAGTCTTGTCTCCCAGAAAATGTCAGGGCTGCTCCTCATATTGTCCTCTCCCGTCCTTTTCAAAATGTAGCTGGATGTATTTTACAGACAGGCATTTGCACCACCTCCCCGCTGAGGTCTTCCCATTACTTCAGTGTCCCTTGGGCAGAGTGTCTTTCCCCCTGCTGTTCTTTTCCCCACTTGAGACTGTGGCTAAAACTTTGCTCTAAATTCTGCTGCACTGACTTCAGGGAAGGTGTTTCAGGTTTACAGCAGTGATTTGACAGTCATCTTATCTTCACGAATCCTTGTAACCTGGAATTTGTACTTTGCTGCTTATTCAGTGAAATTAATTTCCTTTACAGTAAGTGTCAGAGTGGCACCTCCAGGCAGAAGGAATCCCAGCTACTTTCCAAACTTGTCTCCAGGCTGCATGGCCTCTGGACACAAATTATGTAGAGATTTAATGCAGAAGACATTGCAGGCACAAGTGCACTGTGCAGGCAAACCAAATAAATCCACCCAGGTGTGGATAAACACCTTGGGTTCACGTTGCTCCAGAAAGGAGGGAGGGAGGCTAGACCAAGCATATTGGCATGAAACCGCAATTCTCCTGGCAACGTTCAGCTTGTTTTAGTACCTGAGTGAGGCCAAGGTGACTTTAGCTTTTTAAGGTCTTCTCTAGGATATCCCTCTTAGCCTTCCTTTCACAGACAGAAAAACAGCATTCTTAATTTGTCAGTTTATCGTTAATAATATTGAAACTGATGTTTACAGCCACAACCTACCCGCGTTGGCTAGGAATATAACTTCACAGGATCTCTCTCTTTTTGTAACAGAAGACTTCGCTGTACGAGGAACTACATCCACATGCATCTCTTCACGTCGTTCATTTTGCGAGCCTCATCCAACTTCATCAAGGATGCCATTTTGTTTTCCTCTGAAGACATAAATTACTGCGGGGCATACACGGTAACCCTCTGCCTTCCAGCTTGCTCCATGCCTTGGTTTCCCAGCAAGATCCCAGCAGTAGTTAGTGTGCAGGGAAGGAAATCTCTGTCTCAGCTTTCCATTCAGCATGAGGGGTTATGGGAGAGGAAAGGTATGCCCTGTCCCTTCTCCATCACTTGATCCTGGATGATATTTTTCCATTTCGGGGGATTCTGTGTGGGTGATGGTGGCACGAGGACAAAAAAGCAGCCCAGGATGGAACACATACACAGAAACTCATGTACAGTTCCTACTGGCTATAGATGCCCTTACAAGTATTGGAGCAGAGGGCATCCAGGTCAGTCTGCATTCACCTACATTCATCATCTTGATTGTGTCAACTAGATGGCCAGAGAAGACACCAGGAGTTCACACATTGACTAGAAATCGTTAAACATGGGTGCCTCAGGCTGTGAACACAGAATACGCAACCAGGGTGGAGATTCTTCCATGGATTTAGATCCTGGTAGATGGGGCTGGCAGGAAAAGTATGAGAACACATTAAATATTGCTGACATACGACAGTACCTGATAGTAGGATATGGGTTTGCACCCAGAGAGCCTGGAAAAGGAACCTCCCAAATTTTTAATTTTTTCCTTTTTCATTTTATTGGTAGCAAAATATCTTGAAAACTGGGGAAGCACTGGAGATGATGTTCAGTGCTTTAAACCAAAAGATAAGAATTAGGGAAGGAAACAAAACAAAACAGGCACTTTTTTTGTTGCTTTACCCCTCCAGTTTTGCTGGATTCTTGGAGAACATTTTGAGCAAATTTTAACTTGTCTTTATTGACCCTTTTTCTTAGGAAAAAAAGACTGACAAATACATTCATGTTCTTCTGTAAGGTGAGAAGTGCTACTGATACTAATAAGGTAGTAATAGTGAAATTCCTCTAAGTGACATAGTAACTGAAACCCTGTGTCCACGACACATTTGGTTCTCACTAGTGAGGCAGTTGACTAATGCATTGACGAGCGCCAGTACTGCTTTCTTGTCACATGAACGCCTGTCTCAAGGCCACCTGTTTAGTCCCCTAATTGCTATAAAATCTCTCTTTCCCAAGATTTACTTACAGCTCTCTCTCTGTTAGAAGGTAGATACAAACCCAGGCAGAAGCTAATTATCCTCTCTTTCCTCAGGCTGGGTGTAAGCTCATCATGGTCTTCTTTCAGTATTGCATCATGTCTAACTACAGCTGGCTCCTTGTGGAGGGACTGTACCTCCACACTCTCCTGGTTATTTCTTTCTTCTCGGAAAGGAAGTTCCTCTGGTGGTTCATCGCCCTCGGATGGGGTACTGGTTCTCCTTTCACTAAGAATAACTGTGGGTTTGTTTTGCCTTTGGGATGGACATGTGGAACAGTAACTAGCTCTTCCAATTCCAGGTGCCCCAACCGTGTTTGTGGCTGCATGGGCGACTGCTAGGCAACTCCATGAAAATATTGGGTAAGTTGTATGGAGGGGAGCAAGGTGGCACACCAGGGGAAGCATACAGCCCCCCCGCAAGCTGCTCCATATGGTCCTGCTCATTTCTAACCGCTGGCAGCCAAGCAAACCAACCATCACCCAGCTGTGGTGTAAGCCTGGATCCTAGCGTGGATGGGAGTAGAGGTCCAGCTAAGCAACCTGAGAAAGAGCCTCAAATTTCATTTGAGCATTTCCAAGGGTAGGAGGTAGCCTTGAAGTATGAATTCTGCCGACGATGTTTTCAGCATCTGTATTTGACTTCCTGATAAGTGAAACTTCGGTAGTTTCTTTTCCCCCTTCCAAAATTTTGAACAGTGCTTGTACTGTTCAAAGGGCAGGATATACTTTTGTCCAGTGCAGGTGGACAGTTTTGTGTGAGAAATGTTGTGCCTTTAAGAGAGAACAGGAAATTAAGTTTGTAGAAGAAGGGAATAGGAGCCTATCTGAAGTGCAAAACAGACTGAACCTCTTTGGAAAGACACCAGTGTTTTGATAACTGACTGCACCTTCTCTTCTATTTTTACAGGTGCTGGGACATTAACACTAACGCCAATACCTGGTGGATCATTAGAGGCCCTGTAGTTTTCTCTATTTTTGTAAGTCCTTTCTAGGACAAGTAGATTCAAACATATTTTCAAATATTGTGAAGTCAGAGATCATCTACTCAACATGCTTTAGAAGTGTGTTAATGAAGTGGTCTTAGACATGTGCCTGAACTGGAGTGACACATGAATCACTGCTTAAGCAACTTATGCTCAGCAGGATTTAGTCAGTAACTAATGCCCCTAAGCTGAGTTCACAAGGAAAGCTAGAGTGTCCTCCCAAGAAGCAAGAGCCTGAAGAAGATCAGGTTTCCACATCCTGTTGACTTCATATGAACTTGGCTGGCTTGTGGAAGCTTGTTTTGGACTGTTTCAGAGGCGGCTGTGGAGGAGAAACGAAGTGGCTGTACATTTCATTACAATCGCCTTTGTGTCTCCCGGTCAATGCTGCCCTTAGCAAAGCCAAAACCAACTTGCCTTACATGACCATTAGCTTTTGTTTTCAGCAATGAAAGCAGCTAACAGCCTGCACACACCATATGTTAGCGGACTGCAATTATAATGGCATTGCTTATTGAAATAAGGCATAGGCATTGAAACTCAGTGTAAACCTGCCCAGTACAAGGAAGCAGTGATGTCAAGAACACTTTGGTACGTCTAACACTCAGCAGCCGTGGTTTGAGCATTTGCTGGTGCTCACCTTCACAGCCTTATGTACCAAGGGCCTGGAGCTGCTTCTTGGAGAGAGTCATTCTGCCCAACGGAGATGCTCTGGGACAGACCACTCTGCAATGATCTGAAGCCCTAGCACAGACACATGTGAACTGCTAGTTACTCTCAGGCAACTCGCTGGCATTCCAAGTGAGAACCCAAGAGCTGGTTGAGGTCTTGCCAGTAGGAGCCATTACGTTTGCAAAACACAAACTGCAACACTTGCATCCTCTCTTGGAAACCCAAGCAGCAAAGATGGTGGGTTAAAGTTCTGCTCCCATTTACCACTGAGCAATCCTTCACCCCTGCAAGACAAGCAGAAGACCACACAAGTGATCCAGGATCAACTTAACAAGGCCACAGCATTTATTTTTCTTAATGAAACAACCTTTATGCTCTAAAGCACAATCATAATTTATCTTTTGACGGCCACCATCCACTATCCCCTTCCAAGTTGCCTCAAAATCCTGAGCACATCCAGCTTAGCCTCTTAAGGCAGGAGCCGCCTGCATGATTCTGCTTCTTTACCTAAGAGAGGCTTTTCTCAAGCCCATAGCCACAGACAAACAAACAGCCAGTCCTTCGGAATTCAGATCTAATCTCTTTATTCCTCACAGCGCACAGTGCTCAGCAGTTCAAAGGGCAGAGAATCAACACCGATAAACTCCTTTGTGCTCCTAGGCTAACTCATTGCTGCGCTGCCCGCCGGCAATCACTCCCAGCAGGAATCCCTCCGTCCCCCCTTCCCCAGCAGTTTTTCATCAGCAGAAAGTCCTGCTCAGCCTACACTGCTCATGTCTGGCCTAGTGCGTTAAAAAAACCCTGAGTCCCCAGACCTGAACCTCCTTTTCCCCCCAACACCCCCAAAACATTTCAGGTTTTCCTCCATGTTCCCCAACCCTAGCTCCTCCCAGCTCTGCTCCTTTCCTCATCCCTCCCCAGCTCCCCAGACTTCCAGCCCTCTCCAGACACCCTCAGCAGCCCAAACCCACAGCCACAGTTTCTCCCTCTTCATCCAGTAATTTAGGGAACCCAGGGACATCCTGGGTCTGTCCCATCTACAGTAGACTCACTTTTCTTGGGGAAAACCACCACCCTAGAGACCTGCTCCAACACCCACAGGCAAGGACAAGCTGCCATGAAGAGGATGCACCACTGTGATGGTGTTTCCAGGCGCTGGGAAGGGTTAAGGGCCTGACATGGTGCAAGGTGTTGCAAAAGGGCTGTGGGTGCAGGTCAGCGGGCTGTGTGGGTGCAGGAGGAGTGCAGGGTGATATTGGGAGCCCCAATGTGAAGGTTGGATAAAGCTGAGGTCCCTCCGCGGTGCTGCACGCTGGCTGTGGGAGAGGCACGCTCAGGCCAGCTCTGCCTCCCCTGCAACTCCTGCCCTTTGCCTCAGGGTCAAACGAGCAGAAACAGCTATTGCTTCATCTTCGCCCAAACTGAGCAGCAGATCAGCATTTTTTATCTGACAGCCACCCTTGGAGAAGGGAAAACGCAAAAGGAAGAACTTCAGTGTGGACTCCCTCCTATCTCCACTTTAACTACCTTGCCTCCCAAACCACACTGTGTCTTATGGCAGGGAACAAACGGCATTTGCAGTCCCAGTTTGCAAGCGGTAGCTCCTGTCCTGTGCCTTTGCTGGCATCCAAAGTGGGGCCAGACTGCGCAGAGGCTGTCTGAACCCCACAGCCAGCAGGGATCCTGCCCTTGCGCCTGGTCTCACTGCCCTTTGATGATTTGCCCGGATAATAAACCCCACAACTAAAGCTGCAGCAAACCAGCGGGGAAAGCAGCCAGCACCCAAGCCCAGAATGGCTGGGCAGGCTGGAGAGGTAGGGACAGGGGCTGGGGTGGGGACAAGGACATGGGCAGGCAGCCTCAGCCCCTCTATTGTGCCCGCTCTGCCAAAACACTCCAAACTGGCTCTGCTGATACTTGGCAGTTACGTAAGTGGTGAGAGTGGTGAGTGGGCATTTGGTTTTGTTGTTTGTGGTTGTTTGGGCTTTTTTTTTTTTTCACGTCCTTCCTTTTGTTTTTTTCAGATTAATTTCATACTTTTTGTCAACATTTTAAGAATATTGATGAGGAAGCTCAGCTCACTTGAAGGACGGAGCAGTGATTTCAACCAATACAAGTATGTCCCTTACGTCGCAACTTTATGCCACATAAGCCCACCCAACCTCCTCTTGTCCTTCTACACTGGCTTTTCCCTCTGTTTTCATTCAGGAGACTTGCAAAATCAACGCTCCTCCTCATCCCTCTCTTTGGGGTCCACTACATCATCTTCGCTTTTTTCCCTGAAGATGCAAGCAGCGGCACAATGGAAATCCAGCTGTTTTTCGAATTGGCTCTTGGATCATTCCAGGTAATATTTGGAAAAAAAAAAAAAAAAAAAAGGTATCACATATAGCTCTGCAATGGAGCAGAGTCCCAATGGCAAAACCAAGCTGTCTGATTTCCCTTGAGATGCCTCAGCCCCATTCAAAAGCTGAAACTGCAGTTCTAATACTGTAACCACGGTTCTCTTATCTTTTAGGGCTTTGTCGTGGCGGTGCTTTATTGTTTTCTTAATGGTGAGGTGAGTTTTGTGTATCTAACGTTCTTTTTTATCACTCAAGCATGTCTCATTAATCAGTAGGCTACATTTTCCAATGAATTGCTCATTTTATGCGAGGGTTTTCTACCCAGCTACCTAACGTCACTCATGAAATACCTCCAAGACCTGGCAAGTCTAAGCAATTGTGTGCCAGGTGGAAACTTCTCAAGTATTGCAGCCCTTTCATAAATCAGATAGCATTATTGCTGTCTGGGAATGGAGGGTGGGAGTACCATCCCGCACACAGTCACACTGACAATCCACTGCTTCTGATGTATGGTGCTATTATCTGTCATCCCACGGCTGCTTTCTTTGCTTGATCCTTTGGAGAGAATTTATCAAAAGCTGTATCCAGTCCAAGTTTATTACGACTCTCATAAGGTAAAGCTTTTGGAAAAGGGCCCCTTTCCTTTGTAGTCATATGGTAACTCCCAGGCTTGTGAGCTAGAACTTGCACTCTGAAATGCTGCTGTTTGTAGAGGTGAGGGAAACATCCAAACCTGAGAGATCCTGAGGTTATTGGAAGGAAAAAAATAACACCCACCTTAGTGCCTAAGGTTGTAAGAAAAACTCACTTTGAAATGGAGGAGAGGTTTGAAATACTCCAACTAATCCTTTAACCGGTTTCAGAAAATGTTGTTTTGAAAAGAAAATCTGCATTTTTTTACCTTAAAGTGCTAAAATGCCCTGATTTTATAACTAAAATAAAAATCTTGGAAAAATCTAAACCAAACACTTACTAAGGCCAGCTAGACTCTCTGAACAGTTTCACCTGCAATTAAAAAGAAAAACAGGTTAACAGAAAATTGTGTGGCTACAACAACTGTTATCACTAGAAGTGGCAAGAAACAGGCCCTACACAAACCCCTTAAACTGGGGGTTAAATAAATCCAAACCTTGGCAAAGGTAACCTGCTCTCCTTTTCCTGTTATACTGCTCTCTGCAATGCAGGGCTCCAAGATAAACTAGCTGAACTAAGTATTTTGTGACCTTTCTACCTAGGTTCAGCTGGAAGTTCAGAGAAAATGGAGGCAGTGGCATTTAAGCAAACACTTGCGTCAGCATCTCAGCACCTCAGCGAGTAATGGAGGAAGTGCCCTAACTCAAGAGATGCAGATGGTAAGGTCGAGCCCACCAGAGCACTGGAGAGCAACCCTCCAAAGATCAAGCGTGCTTTAGCACTGTACACCTGGAGGATACCTCCATGCTCAGATACACATGGTTAAGTCCCATGGACTGTGCTGGAAGTCTTGTGTGTGTATCCGAAAGCAGGACTTGGCTGTAGATCAATGGTTCTTGAAGCACATCTGTTCATTTATATCCTGTGTAGCACCAAAGTTATTTTGCAAGGCAAAGTGGGCCAAAACATTATGCTCTTCCTTGGGTTTCTGGCCACAGTCATTTGTGTCTCTTTCCACACCAATATTTTTCAGCTGCTGTTTCTACCTTAAACGTGACCTTTCATTTTCCATGTGGCGCTCTCAACATGTTCCAGGCTAAGATGGCCTGGTGAGTTTTAGATTTTCTCTATTTCTTCTGCTGCTGAAGCTGGGAGAATGCAAAGTTAATTCATCCCTAAAATTTACTAAGATTCAAAGTCTTTTTGTTGTGGTGATGGGTACTGAGAACACAAGGCACAGCTGAGTTCCTCTTTCCCCTCTGACTGCATATCCGTTGCTGAGGTATGCTCCTGTGACAGTGGCGGGTTCAGACTATTTTCCTCCTTTGCCTCTTCTAACAGTGGAGACCTTGGAAATGACAGTAGTACAATTTGTATCTTTGTATGGTTTTGAAATGCTAAAAAAAGCTATTGTGGCATATTCCAAGGATGGCCAAGGAAACTTCTGTAAGATGTCTCTTTCCCATTGTGTCTGTACCTCTGAGACTTGTCCAGCTATTCTTTGAAGGGAAACAACAAAAGCCCTTGAGACATTCAAAACTCAGTTCAACTGGACAGCACGAGGTTTCTTGTGGAAAACATCACCACAGTAGCTGGCGAAAATCTCTTTAGAGTCCATGATGACTCAGCACGCTGAAATCTGCAAGACTGCGCACTGTAATACGCTGTCACAGGATATCTAAGCTTCTATTACAGCTTTATGTTCTTAAGGATAAAATGATTAAGCAAATTTCCCTGGTTGCAATGAGAAAGGGATAAAAGAATTCATCCAACAAACGCAATCAAGCCTCCTACTTGATTTTGTATCTGGACTTCCCCAGTTGGGGCAATTCTTGCCTGGTTTTCTTCAAGGGCAAAGATGACTGAACAGAAAGCAGATGACATTTACCACACTTCTCCCTCCTCTTGATCACCTACTAGACATTGGCAAAATGCGCACGGTATGTCAAATGCTGACCGAGTGGCATTCCCCAACCAATCTGCCAAAACTGCTCTAACGAGCTTTTATTCACACAAAACTGTCATGGTACACTTCTGCCATTTTACCAGAAGGCAAACATGCAGAGAAATTCAAAGGATGCTTTCAAAGGTAGATTACCTGTGCAGAAGCAGGTTTTTGAGTGCTATTAGCACTGTTTCAAACCCCGAGATTCAGGAAAAATGTCCCTTTTTCTCTGCCATGCTGACAGACTCACAGCCTCTATCCTCCCTGGTGAAGCTGGCACTGCAGGCAGCACCACTGACAGCAGCCAGGCGAGGAAGGGCACCTCGGCAGGAGGAAGGGTTTTGTGTTTGCTCCAGCATCCCCTGCCCAGTTGGCTTTGCCTGCTGATGCAGGCCACCCAGCAGCGGGAGAGTTGAACCTTTTTAAAACCAGGAAAAAACATCAAATATAAAGCAGTGAACTGGCAAGCATTTCTAGGAATTAGTTGTAAACTTCGGTTTTTGGAAATGGCAAGGGTTTGAGTTGACTTTGTCCTTTAAAACTCAGCCAAAGCAAGTGGAAGAAGCAGAAGCAGATCAGTCCCATGATCAAGGGAGAAGTGAAAGCCCCCTCCACACACATTTGGGGACTTACCCAAGTCAAGCAGAGCCTCCAGCCTTCTCGGGGGTTCACTCTGTCCCAGCCCATTTAGCAAGTCAGATACTTCCAAAAAGATATGAACCTTAAGCCTAATTTTCTTTCTGGTCTACAAATAAGACCAAGAAGAGTGAAACAACTTGTAGTGAAGCCAAAGCAGTTGTTTGTTTTAAATGCAAGTGCCTTCTTCTGGCATAAATGAAGAAATACAGATTCAGAGATACAATAACATGCAATTAATTAGATCTGACGCAATTACTGCCTCTCCCACAAGCCAATGTAAGAGCTCAGCCCTGCAGCGCATAGTTAGGACCAGTGCTGGTGGCACAAGGTTGGGTAGAGCCCAGGCTGAGCGTCATACCCATTTGTGCAGGAGTCCTGGTGAAACAAGAACCACATACTCCAAAATAAAATGCTGCTGGTTTTTGTATTTAAAAAAAAGTCCTACCATAAGTTATAGTTTTACATGGGCATTTTGGTTTTACCTGACTTGCCCGAAATAACAAAAAATAAAAAGGAAATATTCCCAGATTCTCTATTACGTATTTGCTTCAGGCATCATGTGCTGGCCTGGTTTGTATGAAGAGCTGAGGCTCCCTAAAACCCCTCGGATGTCACCTGGCATTTGGAGTCCTCATCTCTTTGGGAAGAGTAAGCCCACTCAGGCAGATGCCAGGAGCAGGCGGTCCCAGGCATTACAATGCTGTGACCTGGATGAAGAAAGCTGCCGCCAAACACCACCATAGTGGGATGGGTTCTCACCTCACCCATCTTCTGCACAGGCGATGCAAAAGCATCCTTCCCTGCCGGGGATCTCTCTTGATCAACTGTACAGAAGAGTACTAAAGAAGAGAGCTACTTAGCTCCAGGAATGCTGACATGTTTATAAGCAGATGAAGAGGAACAAGGAAGTAAATCTCAGCAAGCAACGCAAAAATTGGGAGATGAATGGGTGCAAGGCACGCAGACTCCAGCATCAGTGCCCTGAGACATCTGACACAGGCTGAAAACAACCTCCATATTCAGAGTTCACTGACTTCCCTTTCTCTATACTTGCTGCTCAATATTCAATGTAAAGCTGGCATTTGTTACCATCTTTCAAACCAGTAGTTATCATTGTTCTGGGACACTGGTGACAGCCTCTGGCCATTCACTCCAGGTCCCCTGAGAAGCCAGTTGCAGCTCTGCAAGCCAGCAGTGCAGGCAGCAGCTCCAGCAGCCTCAACATCAGCGGTCTAAGACCGAAGGCTGAATTTAAGAGGAAGTGATTAATGGATTTTCTCTCCCAACACAGCAACAAGGAAGTTCCCAGCAAAACTGTCAGAAGCAAAAAGCAGCATTGTTGTGCAGTGAATGATTACTTTGTGCAATGCATCACCGGGCATTGGGGGAGCTGAAATGAACTGTGTCAGGAGGAGGTAGTGCCAATTCAGAGGGGCTGGATCCATGTGGAGGTGAGAGGCCCCAGGAATCCAGCCAACACCCCTTCCAGGACATCCCCCAGGGCAGACCTTTCTTTCACCCAGAAATGAAGCCCTTCTTACGTGTGCAAGCTGACATGGAAGGTTTCAAAGATAGGCCATTACCTGCTTACCCAGCAAAGGGAAAGAAGGCAGGTGAGGACAGTTATTTTCCTGTAATCACTGTCCCCTGACTCACAAAAGCAAAAAAAGCTCAACCCCTAAACCAGTGTCCCTCCAAGCACAGCTGATGAAGGTGCTGTAGACTTAATATCAAAATACCAGTAACAGTCCAGGATGTCTCCCTAGCCAGCACACCTTGTACCATTATTTCCTTATTCTTAGCGATAAGCAATGGTTTGTGCACAAGTTTCCAATTAAAGTTAGTAACTGAGCAAGTCTAAACAGCTCATTAACAAGAGGTGATGTTCATTACCCTTTTAAGATATATTAAACCATCTGAGACAGGCCAATGACCTCTCCCATCAGAAAGAGAACACCAGGTGCTAATTAACTTACTTGAGATTACATAAACTAATTCAAAGGTGAAGTTGAAAATCTGTTTTCCTGACATTTAACTCAATCTGTTAGTACAGTGAGCCCAGGAAAAAAAAAAATGTATAAGTGCATTTGTACTCAGTTACCACTTCTGCAGGCCAAAAAAGCAGAGTTGGGAAAAAGAGCAAAGATACTTCAGACACAGGGTGCGGCATGGGAAAAGGGAGGTGGACACAGGAAAGAGCTCTTTAGCTGCTAAACAGAGCACATGCAACAGCAGGAAATCATTAAGAGTCTACGAGGTTATCTCTTAATTCCCACGAAGCAGAACAGCTGACTGCCCCTCTTTGTTTTGCAAGACAAGAGAGTGTGCTGGCTGCCTGGGTTGGTGCAGACACGTTGGAGGGGAGATGGGAGCATGCAGGCACTCTGTGGCCTCGGCTTCCTTGGTCGGAGCTCGACAAAGCGCCAAGCAGCGGTTTCTTCATTGGTCTAGCTGGGTAAATGCACAGCATTGGTGCCTGGGAGATTACATAAACTCCACTCATCCCCTCAAATCTGCACCCCAATATCTAAATATAAAAAGAGAGAATTACAGTTATCTTATTTCAAAGCATTTTATTTAACAAATTTCAGGAATATTGCTTGACAGTTCCACAGGCTTCAGAAAACGAAGTTACCCACTGTTGCACAGGTTGCTGTACATAAGGATGTCTCAGAGACAATCAACCCTGTTTTGCCATATTAGCCATCAAAACACATCCTCTCCCAGCATTAGTAAGTCAGGCAGTACTATAAAGCCAGTTGGAAAAAATGTTACTGTATTTTCCCTAGAGGATTGCCTACCCCCAACAAAAGGCCTCTTCTTCAGCTAGTGGAGGGCATCCTAAAATCATTTGCAATTGCACCAAGTCTTGTGTGAACTCAATGGCCAATTGTCTACTGCCTCCCTCTAACCCAAGTGGCAGGCACCAGCCTGGGACTCAGTCTGGCTACGGCTCCCTTCCCCCAGGGAAGGGGCTGGGGGCACAGTTTCCCACTAGTATGAAAGGGAGTATATGCAGAAATGATTTCAAGTTTAGTATGTCACCAAGAAGGTGCTCTGAAATGAGATCCATGTTTCTAGACAAGCCATGGACACCCTTAACCTCATGTAGGGGAACTGTCCTGCCTGGCATGGGCACCTCCAGGCACCACAACTGTGGCACTCTACCAAAACTAAAGTACAACAGTTTGGGACTGGACCTTGCAGATTCTCTCTGGGTAAGTGGCTCTGCTAAAGCCAACAGCACTGTTCACGCAACCATCTGCAAGTTCAGCCCACTAACATGTCTTCAACAGTGCAATTCACCAAATCAAAAGCACCTTCACAGAGACACACAATCACAGTGCAATTTTCCAGAGGCACAAGTTAAGCGCACAAGTCCTCGTCCTTGAGAGCGGGTCAAGAAACCCTGACAGAGCCCCAAACATTGCAAGAGCTTCTGGAGTTGGCTGGGTAGCACAGCTCTGTGCATTATCTCACCAGAAAGACGGGCAGATTCAAGTGCAAAAGCACAACTGGCGCTGCCCAGAGCGAGCCCGGTCTGAAACCGCATCGCAAAACAGGCTTAGGAGTGTTGTTTTAAAAAGCTACAGAAATTGGAGAAGGAATGGAGACTGTCCTCATGAAGGCAAGGGAGTCCACAGGAGCACATTCAGCAAATGCGGACGTATGCTCAGGCAGGACTTAAGATTCTTAGCTTTCAAAGACAAAGCTGTTTACTCACGGCTCGCCTACACAGCCTTCTCAGCCTTTGTGCTATGATGCTTTTGTTTCAGGCGAAAAACTGTGTCAAACTTGCTGCACAGGAAATTAGAATCTTGCTCAACAGCTATCAGACAAGCTACAGAGATGAAACGCATAGAAACATTTGTCCTAAAAGAAAAATACAAGCAGCTTTACCAGGAGATACAAAACAAACACTAAACTAGAAACCCTGAAATACTCTAAAGACAGTTTTATCTGTGGGCAACAGAGTACTGTATGCTGGACAGGGAGGGCACGTGTAGGGCAACCTGTCTCTAAGGTCTCCCGCTGAGATCTTCTCTCCTTTTACATCAGACACCACGGAGAACTTGAAAGCTGCAGCAATTTTAGAGATCTTGACTCAGGCATTGGCAGGAGGAAGACCAGCCTTACTACAATTTTGGCCAAGTCTCTTTGTATTTCTACCAGCTGCGACAGATTAGAGCTGCCCCCATCAGCCCCTCCTCAGGCAATCATGGGCTGTTTCTCCTCCCACTGTTAATGAGTGGAAGAAAAGGACCTGGTCTAGCCAGGAGGGTCTAGAGCTTTCTCACAGAAGAAATGCTACAGGAGACTCAGCTACGGGATGTCCCAGTGGGAAACCCTGACAACCAAAACACACCCCAGAAAGTGCGGTGGTCTCAGCATAGCGTGCCCAACCACAATGCCCACCTAAACCCCCTGCAGAGCTTGTCCCTCTTGCCCCAAAGAGACAAAAAAGAAACCAGGAAGAACAATGCCCCATTACAGCGAACTCTGCAAGGGCTG
This sequence comes from Leptosomus discolor, assembly GCF_034619465.1. Lineage (NCBI taxonomy): Eukaryota > Metazoa > Chordata > Aves > Leptosomiformes > Leptosomidae > Leptosomus > Leptosomus discolor. The sequence continues at coordinate 10,801,620 of NC_141395.1, read as the reverse complement.
TGAGGGAGCCAGTTTGGGTGACCGATTGGCACGTGTTCTACAAGGGTGGCAAGGGAGCGGTGACAGTGGGGAGAGGCTGCAAGCACCAGAACACGCACTGCTGCCAGAGGAAGGCATCACAACCCTTCCCTGTACACCTGCATCAACCAACGCCTGCCCTTGGCCCCAAGACAGCTACATCTCCCTGCACCTCCGTCCAAAGTGTCCCAGAAAAACTCATGGAGGAAAGGACAGATACAGGGAATGTGCCAACAGGAAACAAAACAGTGACCAGATCAAGATCTGAGTGCTTTCTCTTTTGAAAGAGAAATGGAGGAGTGTGATCCAGCGAAGATTTTCAATACTTCACACCAGGGAGCATAGCCAGGCACGAATCATCTGTCCCTAAGACAGAGCAAAGCCACGAGACACACCTAAGTTGTGTCAGACTCTTCACAGGCTCCGGGGTACAGGGGAAAGCATAGCAACACCAAACCCATAGCAGTACAGGCTTTGTGTAATCCTCAAACAGCCCACGTGTAGATCGTAGTCTGCCACCACTCCACACATTTAACAGGACACCCTCTTCTTTATTCCACTCCTCCAGAAAACCGCACTGCAGTGGCAGCCAGTCCCAGTTTCTGCTTTGCTCGTGTTGCGCAGCCCTCCACACTGACCAGTGGGTGGGTATATCTTCTACAGGCATCAAGACTGACTCATGCTTCCCCTCCTTGCACACAATTTAAGACGCGGTGTCCTTTTCAAACTTCATTAGACTCCCTTTTTTTCCAGTCTAATTGGCAAAGTTGATTACACAAAGGCAGAGGTGCACCCTTTGCGGCTAGATTTTGCCTATCCTGTTCCTGGGGTGCGTGAGGCTGTTGATGTGAAGTCCACTGATGCCGTTGAGGAAGAACAGAAAGGCAGCGATGAACTCGCACCAGTACGTTAGCGTGAAGCCCGTGAAGGTGAGATGATCCTTCATGACAATGGAGAAGCTCAGAACCCCGGTGGCCGACAGCAAAAACGAGACGAGGATGAACACCGAGCCCATTGACCACTTCCGCCTTGCATTGGCATCCTCGCAGACTTGCGACACCATCAGCAGCTCCAGGCCAAATATGGCGACCACAACGGCAAAGGACACCATGCTTCTTATGGGAATCATGCCCACGCTCAGCCCCTCCACCTTGGCCAGGCTGAGGTCAGTGACGCACTTCAGGACGCTGCTGTTGCTAACGGTGCAGAAGTGCCACAGTCCGAAGAGCTGCCCCCTCGCGAAGAGCCAGCGGCCATCGCAGACGGAGATGGACGACAAGACCACCGCTATGGCCACGCACAAGATGATCAGGCTCCTGATGAGCGTCTCGAAGAAGGATTTCTGTGGTCTCCGGTGCGCCAGCAGCCTCTGCGCCTTAAAGGATAGCAGAAGGGAAGAAAAAAACCTGAGTTAACAGCACTACTTAAGGGTGAAATGAAACCAGAGGGACAAAGCTGTGGGACTTCAGCAGTTGAAAATATTTGCTTGTGCACATCAAACCCCTTCTCGCAGGGGGAGGCAACACAGGCTGTACCCAGAAGAAAGGAAGGGTGGGTGAAGCTCTCCCGGTTCCCCGGCTGCACAAACAATGCTCCCACGTCAAGGCCCGGGTTCGGGATCACAAAGGCTCTGGGCTGAGCAAGATCCCTGCCCCACGGCCCCCTGCTCTGGCAGGGCTGGAGGAAACCACCGGCCCCTGGGAGGACGGAGGCTGATGGCTGGGACGGGGGAGGCAGCAGAAGCGGGACGGGGCGGGCTAGGGGGACACCCAACTTCCAGCACTGCCCTTCTTTTCCCACAGCCTTCCTGGGCTGCAGCCAGCCGGGCTCTCCTCCTCTTGCCGGCAGCAGCAGCGCTCCGGACCCGGCTCCTCACCCCGGAGAGACACGGCTCTGCCTCCCCGGGGCTTGGGGGGGGCTTCGGCTGCAGCTCCCGCGGACCCGCCTGGGCAACCGCCCCCCCCCAAACCCTCCCAGAAGGCCCGAAATTAAACCCCAAGCCAGGCACCCCGCAGCCCTCTCCAGCCCCGCAGGTGAGGCGGGCAGAGCCACGGACCTGGGGGACCTGCTACCAGTCCAGGGAGGGATGGAGGGAGGGGGTTGGGGATCCGGCCGGCTGCGCCCCCCCGACCGCGCAGGGACAAGGCGAGGCAGGAGCCCCACGGCGGGGCGATGCGCGGCCCCGCTCCCGGGAGCCTCCCGCCGTGTCCCCGTGCGGGCAGCGACGTACCTGCGCCCCGATGGCGGTCATGCTGCCGGCAGCGCCGAAAGACGCGGGCGGGCTCCGGCCGCCGCTTTTTATGTCCCCGGAGGGCGGCGGGCAGCCCGCCCGCCCGCCACGCCCGCGGGGCCGGGGCGCCCTCCGGGCCCCCCCGCGGCTGAGTCAGCAGCGCAGCCCCGACGGGCGGAGCCGGGCCGGGCCGGGCCGAGCCGGGCCGGGCCGCTGCCCCCCCCGCCATGACCTGGCATAGCGGGGAGAGGCAGCGCTGCCCTGGCCCGGGGCACGGCTGGTCCGTGCCCGGCCTGGAGCACGGCCGCGCTGGGAGAAGGTGCCGCGGGCGGCAGCGGTTCCTCCCGCCCTGCTGCGGCCTCGTCCCCTCCCCATGTGCCGGTGTATCTCCGGCTGCCGGAGAGCTCGGGGTTGGTTTGCCGCGGCAGCCGTTATGGCCACGCCGCCAGGCCTTCACGGGACGGGGAACAAGCCCGGGAGCTGCGTGTCCACCAGCGGTCCCTGGGGCTGCCCCGCTGTGCGCGGCCATAGCCAGCCGCAGGACGCGGCGACACCCCGTCCTGCCCTTCCCGGGCGGCGTCCGCTCCCCGTGTTTGTGTTCCCACTCGGACACCGGCTCTGCTCCTCGGCCTCTCACCCTGGGCTGTGCGCGCTCTTACCCGGTACCAGCGCACTTAACCTTACGTATTGCTACCTGTGCCGCCAGCAAAAACATCTCTGCTCGTAAAGGTTTATGCCCTTGCTCTTTTTCTCACTCTGTTTTGCCATCCTCTAATGAACTGCTGATTGCTTTACTTTTTTTTTTTTTTTTTTTTTTTTTTTTTTGGTAAGAAACAGCTTAAAAAGAAAAGCCCAAGGAAGCTGGGTTTTGCCGTATCATCATAAATTCTTGGTTTACTGCCAAATTCTGATTTCTATTCCAGCGGAGGGGTCTGCAGTGACTCCACTGGATGGACTCGCAGGTCGTTGTTCTGCGTCTCCCTCGAACATAGCCGGGGGCAGAATATGACCATTCCCTTTCTGGCCAAAAGGAGTTGGAAGGGTCTCCTTCTCCACTATGGGATGGCAGAAGTTAGTGTAACTTTTTCCAGCTTTCTTTTCTGAACAAATCAGTTGTCTGTACAGATTGTCTCATTATTTTAATCTCTACCCAGTTTCACGGGGGCTTTCATGTCTCCTTTAACATATATCCACTGTGATTTGGCTGAGGGTGTTTTCTGTAACACTCTTTCTAGTAAGTGTTCTGAACAAGACGTTTATTTCAGTTTCCATACTTCATATTTTAGTAATAAATGCTTACCTTTCTGTTTCTTTTTCTCTTTTCCTGCAAAGCCTGTTGTTTAATTGTTTCTCTTCAAAGTTGTATGATTAGATTATATTGCTATCACTCAACTGGGATTTTCTGCTTTTGCAACACACGGCAAATTTTTGTGTTAAAACTCCTTTTGTAGGTTTGTGATCTGTAACATTTTTTGTTTTCTGAACACATTAACCAAGCTAGCAGACTTCATAACCACCCCCCTTTAATTTTAGTTTCACCAGATGATGAATAGTTTTAGGAATGTCCTGGGCTGTTTATTCCACAGGTTAAACAGCATTTCCATATTGCAGCATTCAGGCTGATCCCATGCATTTGCTGTTACACCCTTCCACTTCTAAGTTCCAAATTTAACAATATTTATGTATTTTTGGCTCAAAAAAGCACAAGCAGGTCTTATCTCACGCAACAAGAACTGAGCAGTGCACAAACTGAACAAACACTGCTTGCACGTAACCGTGCTAAGCAAATGCAGGCTCAGGCCAGACAAAACACACCAACTCTTATCTGGCAAAAACCTCACATGACTTACGCTTTCTGTAACATAGGCTCAGTCCTGCAAAGCATTAGGCAATTTGGCTCCCAAATAGCAAAATTATTAAACATAGATCTGCCTTTAAAACATGCCAGTCATCCTAATGACTTTAGCAACGTACAAAAAAAAAAAATAATAGTGAGGTATATCCTGGTGAACAAGATGATTTTTTTTTCTGTAAGAGCCTATGGTAAGGCTCACGAGTAAACATGTGCATAAAAAGCTTTGTAGAGTGAAGAACTTAAAGTGCTTACTTCTGAAACTAAAACTGCTCCCTGTCACACCTTTAGTAGACAGACAGTTATCTGCCAAGTCTGTTCATTGAGGAAAAGGGTGGTTTGGGGATGGTACTTCTGCTGCAAATACAAAACTGCTTTAATATTTTGTATTTAGTTTAGTTTTCCCCAAATATAAAAGATAAACCAGCATTAAACTTGACCCGTACTTGATATCAGCATTGAAGTGGGACTTTCAGAGTCCCTCTTTACTGAAGTCACTGAGGGAAGGACAATCGTGAAAGTCGTGTAAATAGAAGGGTTACTAACAGTTTAGGAGCACTTTGGTTCTGCTGTTGCTTGGCTGGAGATACCTTCTGGTAAAGATGTCTGCATTTATGAAGCCTGCTAGAACCGTGCACCTTTTTGAAAGGCAAGAATGAGTTTATCTTCATTGTCTCATAGCAAAATGAGCCAAACCTATTCTCCCATCTTTTAAAGATTAAAAAAAATAACAGAATTGCTTGAAGAAAAGCCAAATTGAGGAAAAACGCCTCAAGATTATTATTTTGGAAAATCATACATGAAAACATTGTTTCACAATAAAAAGAGCTCAGTGCTTTAAAAGGAAAAATAAGATTATTTTTTCACTGAAAAAATACATCACCTACATCATAACAACAGGGTAAATGACCTTTAAAGCATTTCAGATGTATTTTTGGCTCAGCTGTGTTAGTGCAGAGTTCTTGGTATATTGCCAGTTTCATTACTTTGTTTAGAAAGTCCCTTTTCTCTATTGTTTAAGTGGGTATTTCACATCCTATCCCTGGAGAGAAAGTTTTCAGGGAAATGTGTTCATAAATAATGGAAATTACCAGAGACTGTTGTAAAACATGGAAATAGTTTCATCTGGTTCATTTAAAGCCGTAAGAAGTTTAACACTGAAGAATCTGTTCCAGCTTTTCTCCTGCAGATGCCCAGAGAAGGTTCAGGACTGAAGTCTGAGAGTCACCAGGGGCTTTGGGAGTGGTTACCCAATCAAGTAATTCACTTGGAGGTACAGCAGAACACACCTGACTGGGTCACCCCTGGGTTCATCTAATCTCAAGGCCGGTTACTTCTGTAAATGCAGTTGTTTGTTGAGTAAAATTCTTTCTGATCACATCTTTAATTCTCGGCATAGCAGCTGACTTGGTGAGGCATTTAAACCCTCATTTTTGTCGGACCCCTACTTCAAGGTGTCTTTCCAGACAGAAGTTGACCTGCCCTTGATGACAAACAGATCTTCAGTATCTTGCAGACTGAGACTTTGGGAGATGCCCAAAGCATTAAGAGTGCCAGACCTTGAAAAATAACTGTATGTGTACTGGGAAGAACCAAAAATCCAGTAGCCACAGGCAGGAATGGGAATGAAAGTTAGAAGACCACTGCAGCCAAGCTCCACATGAATTCTCTATTCTAAAATAACACAATGAAGTTGTGTTTAACTTTCGGACACGCTGGTTCTAGAGGAAATACAGGCTCACTCTATAAACAGTGAAGACAGACTCATGCCTAGAACGATCGATGAGCAGCTGAAGATTGGTTAAATTTAAAGATCAGTTATCAGAGTCTGACGATACTTTACATACTTGTGGGTGGTGGTGGTGGAAATCAGATTCTATTTTTCATTCTATTCTATCTACTTGTACATTTCTGAGTTGACTACTGTGACTTTCACTCACATGTGTTATGTCTAGGTAATACCAACTTGGCTTTGCTCTAAGCAGCTCTGACAACTCAGAAGACTGCATAACCCTTTTTGGGTGACAGCTGCGGTATTTAGAAACATATCCAAGCCAAAATACATTTTGTTTTTTGTCTCCCCCAATTTATAATCAATCCCACAAGACAGCTCAGATGCACAGTCACCCCAAGGTGGTATTGCCCAATATTGTTTGCTCTGAACACTCGGGGGGGCAGAGCAAATATTTTAAACAGCAGCAAATACAATTGTCATTTATTTTTAGCAGTATCATCAAAGTTAAATAAGTTCAAAGGTCAAAATACTTGCACTGTGAAACAAGATCACTCCAGAATTTTGACAGAAAGATAGGTGCACTCCACAGCCAGCCTTGGAGTGCTTTTTACTCAAACAGAAAAACTTAACTTCACATGGTTGAAAGATCTGTGACAGGCCTTAAGCAGCACACCAATACTGATTCGTTACATCTGTGCTAGGAGTGTTGCACCTTCCCATATATTTGGGAAAAGCAAGCAAAACCCACAAGAAAAAAAAAGACACCAAGGAAAACAACATCCCTTTTACAGCTTATCTCCAACTGCACGGGGTGCCAATCAACTGGTTTCCCTGTGCAAGAACTAATAGTAGAAGCGCAATAGAAGGAACACTGTCTTATCACACACGCAAGTTAACATTTATTATTGCCATATCCAAAGTCCAGATTCCGTCCTGCACGCTCTGCAAACTCAGCAAACCAGACCCGAGTGCATGTGTGCCAGCTGGCCTCTGACCTCCTGCCTGTCGGGCTTGTTTCAGCGCACGTCTTTTCCCCTTCGCAAGCGCTGCGAGGATCAGGATGTTGCTGGCCTTTCTTTGATCTAATACAGAGGAAATAGCAGCAACTCCCTGAACGGGTGTCAGAACAATTCCCTGTTTTCCAGCACTACCCAGCCATCAACAGCATCTGTTCCTCTGTCAAGAGAGCCTTACTGCAGACAGAGCAATGGTTCTGAAGTTGTATTTTGGTTTGAGGCTTGCTGCTGCTATTTCAAATCTCAAGGCTGTAAACCTTAATGGTTGTCTATTTTTACCACTTTATTAGTTTAACAAAAGCAATTACCTCTACCTACAAATCTGTTTGTAGATGTCCTTAAACCACCATTGCCCTGGCATCCCTACTGCCAAAGTGTTATTTATGCAACCCAGGAGGCTCATACTCCATACCAGCAAGCAGCATGTGGTCAGAAAGTCAGCAACATTTTCAGAGAGCCCCACATCCCACGCATTCAGACGTTCATCCTGCCGCTACACAACCAGCCCCCAACTCAGTTCAGCCTTTTTCAACACCCTCTCTGCAGCAGCAGCACCCACCGTCAATAGCTGTGCAGCCAACTTTCATGTTGCTGCTTCTTGTTGTGCACACTGGGCGCAGACATCAGTACTTTCGTTTCTGTCTTCGTGCCTTTTGTACAATCTCTTACTCCATAGCTCTTACTGCCACAATTTGAATTTCTCAGCTTACTCCTGGGACGCATGATTGGCAATGAATCTGCCCTTTGGCAAAGGGCAAGCTCAATAGTGAGACCACTGACGTTACTCCCCTAAGGAAGGTGAAGCTGCAAGCAGGAAGGTGTTACTACAGTAAAAATAAAGTACCCAAATAAAGACATCCAAGGTAGAGCTCTCAGTCACTTGCATAGAGTGGCCAAGAGCATTATTTGCAAGTACCAGACAATGTATAAAAGCCCAGCCAAGGCCAAGCCCTCTCCAGGATGAGCACTATGCACGTAGCGATGTTTCCTGATGCCAGACAGGTAGGAGGCAGGAGAGCAGCCCTCTAACAGTTAGGCAAGTCTCACAGGGGAAATAAAGCCGAGTGAGGACTAGGATACAGAGCTTGCTACTGCCAGCCCACTCTTTAGTCAGCATCCAACTCCCCTGCTTTAGCAGTCAAAAATTCTGAGAACACCTGTTTTGACAAAAAGCCTGTTAGCAAAGCACGGCATGCTCACAGTGCATCAGCTTCCAGCAAACAAGAGCTGAGGTGGAAGCATTTGGCACCATGAGCTACATTCTGCTACAGGTTGGCAGAGCCCTCCAAAGATAACCAGCTTCATAAACCACAGCTGTGAAGATGGAACTGGCTGTGGAAATTAGGGCTGGCAAAGAGCTAAAAACACCTCTCATGCTGAACATCTGCTCAAGGTGAATGCAGTTAACACATTCTCAAATAACTAACAGAGGATACAGGAGGCAGCAAAAAAAACCCCAAATGCTTGTGTTACTTACCCGGAAGAACAATGAAGAACAAGAATAAACAACCTTTTTTCCTTATGAGAACAGGGAACAAACCCTTCTTTATCCTAACACATTTTAAAGGGTAAACAAGTAGCTCCAAGAGCATTTCCCATTAGAAGTAGCAAAGGGGAAGTTATATTGTGTTTTTGAAAGCATGCGAGGTAAAGTTACCTCCATCTCTTACCAGTGGCATAAGAAAACCTAAGTTAGATACTACACACAGCAAAGCCTGTGTAAGTCAGTACACAACGATGTATTTACCTAGACAGATCCATAACGACAGGTTTCATTCCTATATATTTCTATAAATCAACTGCTTATCTAAAGACTGTTTGAAGTCCTCACCATTCAGATGCTAACTAGTACAGCAGGAATGACAATGCCTTACTCCTGTATGAGGCTGGGACTGGATTCTCATGTGCTCTACACTGGAATAGTTCAGTGTCACATTTTAAAAGCAAAGTCTCCCTTTCCAGCACCAGCAGCTCCAACAGACCAAACCAGGTAAAAGCCTACTAGAGATGGTCACAACTGTGGGTCTTGCAATAAAACTTTTGCTGACAATCACTGTAAATCTTTCTGTTTGAACAGCCTTGCAAGCGTTAAGTCAGTCTAAACTTGACTCACCCCTTGCTGTAGCCTCAGTACACAGCAGCACCAGGACTCTGTATTTCCAGCACTGCAGTAGCAAGGGCATCAACAACTCCACTGTCTGCAGAACCTTTTCTTTCACAGGGAAGGTTTTGCATTCAGCTGCCAACTATTCGCCTTCTCCCCAAAAGCCTAACGTTGCTGTTGGGGAATAACATCTCCAAGAAGTGTTTTATGAAAGATGATTTGGCAGTTGTTGACTACGTCTCTGAAAGCCCCAGGCAACAAACATCAAGCACCCTGGTTTTAGCATACACAGCATTAGACCTTGCCTCTTCACGATAACCTTTGTGGGGGTCCAGCTTTTGTGGGTTGCCACTCATCTACGTGAGAAAAGAGGCAAAGCACTCTTTTCAGACACCACCGGATTGGTTTGGACATAAGTCCGCGCTGCACAAAACGGAGATTACCGAGCCCCCTCTAGTGGCACAACGGCTGGAGAGGCTGGCTTGCGCCTCACCAAGGAGTGTTTGACAGCTGCAACACGGCAATTGGGGGACGAGCTCAGAATAATCTCTAAGGGATGACCATCACAACAGCTAAAGTACCAAATGCACTTTAATGAGTTCCAGATTTTGTTCCCAGAAGGAATTTATAATATGTCAGTACATTAGATGGGTACACAACTTCCCCTGAACTACAGGCATGAAAACAGGGGTATTTAAAATTATCCTCAGAAACCAGTTTTCCACAGTATTAGAAATAAGGCATGTTTCAGCGTGCAAGTGGCTGCTATATCCAGTCCTCAGATGCCGTATTTGCCCTTTAGTTCTTCCACTTTTGCTACATAAGCTTTCATTGCATCTTCTTTGGACATTCCTGAAGGACAGAACAGAGGAAGCAGTCAGACACCTCTTACAGATTAATATACCTTTTACTTGTAAGTCACAATTCCTTGTTATAGCACATAGCAGCACGCTACCAGAGAGCAAAGAAGCTAAGAAGGCCACCTGGCTGTGAATCTTGTACTAAAATTTTAACCAAGTGTATGTTCAGCAGTCATGAGAAAATAGTGTTTCAAAGCACAGTTATGTTTGTATAGACAGCAACTAAACCATGTATTAGTTCTATTCACGCCATTCACAATTATTACAGGAAAGCTATTCCATCAACTTAGACTGCATTCAGATGTAGTGCCAGCTCCTTCAAACACCAGAAAAATCCTATTTCCATAGATTGGACCATTTGTTTGGCTCTTCATTTAGAGCCGAGAGCCCAGTTGCATCTTCCAGTTAGAAAAGATTTAGAAGAAACAAACAACTGGAGGGAGAGCTCAGTCTCTGGGGTCCTAGGCTGGGACCTGGAAAACAGAGATTTAGGTTTCTGCCACTGCCACAGTTCTCCTTTGTGCAACATCTTGGGCCAGCTGGGCATTTTGCACCTTAATTCCCTTTCACTACATTTTTTCCAAGATTACTTCTGCCTTGCAGAGGTAATTAAAAGTAAGTTTATTATCACGGCACCCTGAACTTCCAGAACTCTTGTCTTATAAAGCAACACTATTTTACTTCTTGCTGAACCACATACACTTTTCTGACTAGTTTGCCTAGTGGTTTTATTGATTAATTTTTAAGCAGACACCTACCTTTCAACGCATTCCAGGCATCCCACTTTGCTTTGCCTTTGAAGTCCAGCATACCAGGGCGGTCTGAGACAAGATAAGCAGGAGAATTAGTTTATGTGGTCTGGGCGTAGGTAACGCCTACCCCATTCCCGAAGGCTATTTAGCTCTTGATAAAATACAATGGCTCATCTTTGCAGCTATTACTAACCTGGGGTCAGGAGATCACCTCAAGGGAGCATGTTGGAACGCTATTGGTGGCTACAGAGATATTCTCTGTCAAGTCCCCTTAAGACAGCTGCATTTGAGCAGAAGAGCACCAGATAGCGCGATTTGGTTTTTAGTGTACTTTCTGAAGAGACTGCTGTTGTGTGACAGCTCTCCGGTTAAAGAACATCAGCTCTAAAGTAAAGCAGAAATGCCCTAAGGCCCACTGCATGCAGGGACATGAAAACAAAACTAGTAGCACAGAGCTGAGAACCCATTATCACCAAGTTAATGGTATGTTTCTAACATACAGCTCTTCACTTGTTCTGTCATCTAGGGGTATAAAGCTCTGAATTCTAACTCACTTCCTTGCAGGCTATGTCGTGGCCAAATAGAACAGAAATGAATGAGACATGGATGTGTATATGGTTATGGGTCACAAAGTCCTCTCTGTCTCCTTAAAGACAATTCTTAGAATTAACAAATGGAGCTGGACAATAGCCAGTACATTAGCCACAAAAATACCCTTGCACTGCTCACACGGCAACATGACCTGTAGAGCTAGTTGGCAGCTACATGTGTCTCCAACAAAAACCCTATTACTCTTACACAGATTGCTTTTCTAGCCAACTCCTTAGCTACTGTTTCACAAGAATGCAGCGACTTACAGAAGTGTTGGTCTATTAAAAACTCTAGAGCAGCACTTCGCCTTGGCAAACATTAAGGTCCAGCCACACCAAAAGGTTGGTATCTTAAAACCAAAGTCAGTTCTTTTCCGTGTGGCCCACCTTGGGAAAAACAGACTGCAGGCACCTGTAAGCTACCATTTCCTGCACTCTTCACTGACAGCTTTTAATTCAATCAACACCCAAAAAACTTCACCACCAACTGGGTCAGGAGGCCAGCGCTCCAAACAAATGACCTTTTTTCTTTCTAATTCTAGTTACTCAAGTGTTACATAAGGTCAGAGACAGGCTTCATTCTAAATGTTATTCCTAGGCTGAGCTGCCAGTGACAGAAGCGTAGCAAAAGAAGCAGCAGGAGAGATCTTGCACAGCATACCCGCAGAGATATTTTTTCTGCAGTCCTTCCAAGATACAATACTTAACTGCAGCGACTACAAAAGTTTTCTCCTGTTCTTCTGTTTTGGCTTTCCAACACTATTTTTAGAGCAAATCCAGTTTAAACAAACCGCCCCCCCCCCCCCCCCCCCGTCAAGTATTACAGTTCCGCATTTGTACAGTTTGCCTCGCTGTTTAAGCCTGTTTAACCGAGAAGTGTTTGTATGAAAGCAGCATCCCTTGACCTAGGCAGCTACTTCCCCATAGAGATTCCTAAAATCCCCAACCCAATATTTGCACAAAGCTAACACAGAAGATTCTCAGGCCGTCGCTATCCGATTTAGATGGCTGCAACTGGGTTAACTGAAAAACCACAAATTGCACCAACCCTTATCAGGTCAGCTTACGCCTCCCTCCATATAAATCCGTGCCAAGTCGGTACTGAGTCATTTTTCGCTAAACCGCGGGGATTGCATGAAGCGAGGCACGCAACAGGCAGAGGTTTTGCCTCCCGAACTGCCTCCAGCTCAGCCTCAGGCCGTAACTGCATCGCCCCCGCCCGCCGGGGGCCCTGGCACAGAAACGCGGGGCCCGAGACGGAAGGGAGCAGCACTGCCCGGCCATGCCGCCACCTCCCCCCGCCCCGGCGGGGGACCGAGGCGGTACCTACCCGTGTTCACGTCGCCCACCGTGGCCTGTTTGTAGTGGCTGTAGACATCCAGCATCTCCTGGTCCGTCGGCTGGGACTTGAGCTGCTTCACCTCCTCGGCGGCCTTCTGGAACGCGGCCTAGAGGGGGGGAGGCCTCAGGGCGGGGCAGGGCGGGGCGGGGGCGAGCACCCGCGGGCTGCCGCCGCCAAACAGAGGGGGAAGAAGCGAGGAACCCGCCCCCCCGCAGCCCCCCCGCCCCCGGCGCAGCCCGTACCTCAGACATGGCGACAAGACCGGCGCGATCCCGACTCCCAGCGTCTGCCGCACCGCCCCCGCCGCTCGGCCGCTTCACCCCTCACCAGAGCGCTCGCTGGCCAATCCCAGCGCCACGCGCAACATGGCGCCAATCGGCGCCTGCCGGGGGCGGGGAGGAGCCAGGCAAAGGACCAGTGAGAAGGCGGCGCGGGATGGGGGGGCTTCAGGGGGAGCCACGACGCTCGCTAGCACGAGGGGCGAGCCTAGATGTCGCCCAACGGGAGGACTTCAGGGGGTGGAGCGTCTGCGGAGGGGGCGGGGATAGGACACCTCGCAGCCAATCCCTCGGTGCGGTGGGGTGGCACCGAAAGGATGTGATTGGTGGGACTGCGTGAGGTGGGGCGAGGAGGGAGATGCGGAAGTGTCGGCGGGGGAGTTAGCAGTAAGGCTGAGGGCTGGGAACGGTCCCTTGCGGGCGGGACGAGGGGCTGCGAGGGCGGAGGGGGAGCGCTGGGGCCGGAGGCGCTGCTGCCGGCGGGCAGGAGCCGGGCGGGCCCGCGGGAGGTTCCTCCTCCCAAGAGAGAGTGGCCGTCAGCGGCTGCGAGCCGGGCAGCGCCCTGAGGAGTGGCTGCCATGTTGCCCGTGAGGGGGAGAACCTGGGGTACGCGGGGCAGTAACTGGTCCCAGCCCTAGATGGCTGCGTCTGTACCGTAAATGTGCACGTCGGCGATTTCTCATTGTCTCTGCTCCCGGTTCGGAACCCCTAGAGTGTTCTTCCGTGCTGCTCGGGAGAAAGCGAACTGGATGCTGCCCCCCCTTTCCTTTGCCCTGTGCTGTGCCCCCAGATCTTAAGGCCATGTGGAACAGCATCAAGAAAATACCCGTCTTTGCTCTTTAAGATAAATCTAGGTTTTTTCAGGTGCAAACTGTGCTTTTCTCGATCGGCATCTTTTATTTGTGTATCACAGCTTATTTACAATGAAAGTGGAATTAGGGCGCTGTGAATTACTGACGAAGGGGATGTAAAAGCAAGTTGCCTTGTGATGTGGAAGGTCTGTGTCCCCGTTCTGCAGAAAGTATTTGAAGAAAATATTGCAGGTTTACTTTGCCAGGATACAGCCAGGACAAATAAGGACTGGGAGGTATGTGGATGCCTGCATGATGGTGGGGTTCTTAAATAATCTCCCTCCCAACAAAAAAAGGCAAAAAAATATAATAAATCGTCACACAAAAAAGAATGTAAAGGGATGAATAGGTAAGAGAATCCTTTGCAGGACTGGAAATGGTGACTGAAATGGCTGCTAAGGGACAGTAGATGCAGAGGTCGTGCTGTGCCCCTGGCTGATGTTGCAGCACTTAAGACTGCAGTCTTTGCTTATTGCTGCAGCAGCCACTGCAGTTTAGCGTGTGACCAGAAAGGAAGGTTGTTGAGGAATACCTAGCACCAAAAATACGGAAGAATTGAAGAGGTAGTAAATAGCTTGTTTTTCTGTGGAGAGAAAAAAACCCAACAGAACAACCTGTGGGCTTGTTTGAAGAAGAGCTTGGGTTGATAAGGCAATTCTGTTGTAGGTTCTGCTCTCTGTTATAAAGTAGCATAAGCCCAGTAGAGCCATTCTAGGGCCCTGCTATTATAAATTAAATTAAACTCCTTAATTACGTAGTATGCCAGGAGAATTACTTGCATGTGTGTGGGGGAGGATTTTCCACTTTCTATAGGGAGGTCTAAATGAGCGTAATTGTGTAAGAGCTTAGGCATTTTTCAGGGTATTATGCTCTCTACAACATAAGTATATTAAAAAGATTTTGGTTTTGTTCATATTAGTACATTGTTGTAAAGCACAAGGTTACTCACCCAGCAGGTAAAGTAGAGCCACTTCAGCCACTTAGAGCCCAAATGACAGACTTGCGTTTATCCATGACATAACATATCCATTTTTGTGGGTTTAATAGGGAGTGTGGTGCTGTATGACACAGCACAGGTACAAATACTGGACTATTTGGTGGACAGTATTACTAATATTCTAGGTAACCTTGTTTGTTTTGAGATCCTGTTACTGCTTCTGTAGAAATAATAGAAGCCAAGTTATGAAAGACATGATGCTATTGAATTTCTTGCTGTGTTTTAATCTTTGCACGAGGCCCACTTGCACCTTGTTTTCTAGCTGTGGAAAGGCAGTAATTCCTCACTTTAATGTTTTCCAGGTTATACAGAACTAATTCTCATGTCAGCAGAAAGCTCAACTATCACAGTTCGTCTTGTTCGCTCTTTTGAACACCGGAATTTCAGACCTGTGGTGTATCATGGAGTTAACTTGGATCAGACAGTGAAGCAGTTCATTAGTTTTGTGCGGAAGGGTAAGGGGCGGCGTCCTACTCATTCGTTTCGGTCCCATGTGCTGCTGTCTCTGCGCAAGGAAGTGGAGGGGAGCAAATGAATGGGAATTCTGCGGCTTTGGTAGAGATGCCAGATTTGTGTTACATCCTGTGTGTGCTCTCCTCCCTTGGATGGGAGGTCTGGAGTTAATAAGAGCTTCCATGGTCAGTGTGCCATGCCTAAATTTGGATAGACTGCTCCCCCTGCCCAAATCCTCATGTTTAGTCAAAAAGAGGAGGGCATTGCTGCATTTGGCTCAGTGCCTCAGGCTCCTTGAGTGGTGCTGTCAGGCAGCTATTCATAAATTAACAGGAGTAAATTAATAGAATTCAGAGAGCCTTTGATCCTTAGGAACTACACCAATATGTGGAATGTGGGAACGCAAGTCTGTTTGCTATTTGTGAGAAGAGAGGATCTTGAAAAATTGGTTTTGACACTGTGAGGTCTCACTGTGCATGTTTGTTTCTGCGTTTCTGTCTCCATCATGAGCTTTGTGGTGCAGATTTACTCATCTATGGGCTTTATGTTTTAGAAGCCTGGTTGAAAGGGAAAATGTATCTAAAAGTTAATTAATGTAGACCAGCCCATGCAGTGACTCAGTAGTTAGGGTGTTACCCTTGCCGGTGTATTTTTACACACCTAAGTGGGGATATTCAGAGGGTGCAGAATAACATCATATGATTTTTTTTTTTTTCCCATGAAGTGAGTTTAAACAAGTCTTGAAGTGTTACAGCTGATAACATTTGAGCAACTCCTAGGACATTGTCGGGGGCCTCACGGCTGTGTTGTGTTTTCAGCGACTTCCACTCTTCTAGACGGTGATAGGCATGGCAAGATCTTAGGATGCCTTTAGAAAACTACAAGCACTTTCAGAACGTATGGTAGAACTGCTGCTATGAAGAGTGAAATAAAAAACAATGCAAAGAAACTGATGCGTGCAGCATTGCAACTCGCTGTTACTTGAGATAAAGCTAGTGTCTTGGACCAGACTTTTTGGAACCTCATTCTGCAGATGGATAGTGCTGTTCCTGGTCCAAAAGCTGTGTTCCTTCCTTCACTGTAATATGTTTTGAAGGGAGAGTTTGAGAGAAATTAAGCTACCTATGAAATTACGGTTTCAGTTGCCTTGCTGCCGAGCACCCCACAGGTGGCTGGGCCTTCCAAGGCCCTGGTTAAATCCCTGGGTGCCACTGGGAACAGTGGCACCAGGGAAGGTGTTAGTGTTCTTGCAGTTGCTTATGGGCTGTGTTCTGCATGCAGTTAATTTTCTACAGTTTGGCTTCCTTTTTGTGGCTGGTTCCATGGTTGTGTTTACTCAAGAATTCAGTTAGGAATGACAGTGTCAGCTGGTTGTATAGGGTAGAGAGAGGTGCTGTGCAAACCATTGACAGGATGTTCCTGGCAGATTTCTGAAGGATGGGACTCCTGTGATCATATTGTATTGACTCACTGTCCTCATGGGTTGTTTTGTTCAGAGGGACTTCGACGCTCAAGTGAAGTTAATCAGATATGGAGTAACTATAGAATCTCAGCCAAAGGTTGTGGTTTAGTATTTCATGCTCAAACAAGTCTCCTGCGTTGTGGATTTATTTTGATGTAAAGGATGTCCAGGATGCATACATTGCAAAATAATGGAAAATAAAAGCTTGCAAATAAAAAAAGACAACTTTGTTTTCACTTTGTGCTTTTATTTTAATAGATGTGTCTTCAAGAACAGGACTTCCTCCTCCTTTTAAAAATTACAAGTATGGTAGGTGTGGGTTTTTTTCTTATTTTAATTCCTGTAAAATGCAGACATAATATTTTATACCAGTTTTTATAAAATTTAAAAGGTAATTGCTGTAGAATACTCATACTGGTAGGAGTGCCTCCCTACATTTGCAGCTCTGTCCAGCTCTTGTAGCTGGGGTTGTGCTGCTGGGATCATGTCCACAGAACTTGGCCATTATTTTGAAGTTCTGTATTGATCTTTGAATTAGGCTGCACGTTATATATTATTTGTGAATTGGTACTGAGGGTTTTTGGTACTAATTTTTTATTACTTTTATAAGTGCCTTTTAACTTTGTTTTTACTCTAGTGAGCAGCTTGTGATCTCCAATGCTTTGAAACTGTAGTTTTCTATGTGCTTGTGTATTTCAGTATCTATTTACTAATTGTGAAGTCAGAAAGGATGGTGAAGCAGGAGCTGAAGGCAGTAAATAGAAAACGCTGAAAACTTATATACTTAAATAATTTACACAATGTAAAAGAAGCAGAGGAACTTTGCTCAAAGTAGATATGAAAGCTCTTAAATACAAGCTGACAGAATGAAATAGTCTAGTGTGAAATTCAGGCTGACTTTATCCTCTAACGTAAAGCTATGCGTGTATTTCCTTTTTGTGAGGGTTGGCATGAACATGTGCAATTCATCTGTTTGGGGCAGAATATACTTTCAAAATAGACTAAATTACTTCCTTTCTTTGCGTTTGTTAACTCGGATGTCAGTAACGTATCTTTTCCTAAACTTGGCGATTCTGAAAGTTCCCCTGGAGTTTTGCTGCAAGGGAGCCTCCGTCTCCCCTGTTCTTGGCGTTGACAAACTCCTTCCTCTACAGTAATTAAAAGAATTGAATCAGGAACCCGCTTAATACATGTGAATAGTAATAGAGTCTATTTGCCTATTTAAACAACAACAAGAAAAAAGCCAAGCATTTCTTTCTGTGTTCTAGCTGAGGTGAAACAGTGCAAAATGAAAGCAGAAAAAGAGTTAGAGATTAAGATTTATGATACGTCAGTGGCAAGGGCTTGAACGTTACTATTACTTTTAATATATTACTTAAGGTCTTAAAATCTAAGTAACTGTAAGTTTGAATTTGGAGGTGGCCTTCCTCCCTCTAATATCTGCGTCTTTGGCTAGATGAGGGTGTCCTGTCCAGAACTGCTGCTATCAGTTGTATTCCTGGTGTTGCCTATCCCTGCTGCTAGTTCTTTCATCACTTAGAGCATCAGTTTATTTTTTCCTGAGGTGTACGTTGTGGCTGAGCACCTGATTGTGCTGTGTAGGATGGAGCATAATGTGGGTGAAAAACACTGCAGAACTTAAAAACCTGTTATGCCAGTTAGTGGGGGCCTACTTTTAGTGGGATGGTGCCAGCTGCATGGAAATTTTCACACTGAAAAATCAAAGCCAAGTTCCTCACCTTCCCCTCAGGCTGTGAATCATCCAGGTTCATGGTTTTGGCATCTCTTGTGTGTTCTACCGTCTTTCTTGTATTTTGATGATGAAAGGGCAGTGAGACTTCTGCATGAATAGTGTAGTAAGAGTCAGGTTTTTCCTTCTGCTTTGTTTGGCAGTGCCAGAAATCTCAGCTGGACCTGGCTGTCTCTCACCTTGCCTGTTTCAGCTTGCTTCTCTCCAGAATTCATCACCACTTTGTTCTCTCAACATCATATATAATGACATTACATTTTTCCTCTTGCATGGTGCTCTAACTCATGTCTCAAAGCTTATGACTTTCATTTTCTCTTCATTTCTTTGTACACATCGTTCCTGTCCTCCATCTAGAACTCTCCTCAGTCAATCTTCTCATCTTCCTACCCTGTCATTCCCACCTTTTCACTGATGATGGCAGCCTGGGTGCCAGCTTGTCTCATAAGCTGTTTCTCAGTTTATTTTTTTTCCCTCCATGAATGTGATATAATATGGTAGATATTTCACAGAATCAGACTTAGAAAGTGATTTCTTATCTATTGTCACAGAAGATCTATTACCAGAAAAGGAAGGTTAAAAATTTGAGAATACGATTGAGTGGGACTAAATGGGGATGAGATGGCAAAGGCTGTTGAGAGGACGTAAGGCTTTATCTAGGACGAGAAGAGGCTGCAGTTTCATGTCTGTAACAGAGGCATTTAATAGCTCAGATGAAGACATGGTAAACTGCTGGATGCCAGTGGTGGAGTTGTGATCAAATAAAATTGAGACAATATTTCAGAGAACGACTGGGCAAAGACTAGAGAAAAGGGAATGTGACAAAGTAGATGGAGAAGCTTAAAACTAACAGGCAAATGCTGGATTGTATTTGCTGTGGTAGAAACGTTTCATGATGGCGGTATATTTTTGCTTGGTCTTTTTGCAATGCTTCTGTGCAAGGTGGATTCTGGTGATTGCAATTTAATGTGTGTCTTGCTTCTAATACTGCAGTTATTACAGCATGCTAAGGCTGCCTTCTGAGTGGCTTCTGCAGTGGGAATAGAGAGTAGTTTTTACTTTATGTAATGTTTTGAATAGAATGTTCAAAATGGGCCAGAGTGGTATGGAAGCAAACTTCTGAATGGGAACATGATCTCTGGTATTCTCAACATCTGAATACTCGCTCTCGGTAGTCTGAAAGTTGTTTTAGCCTGTATTTAACTGACTTGCATAATCCTCTTACCAGACTGTTTCAACACGTAGTGTTCAGTTAATGCACAAAATGAAACTAGAACAGAAAATGAGCATGCAAGCAGAACTGGGGTTTGCTTCTTTGCTTGGAAGGGATTGGTTCGGAGTTTGGTTGGTTGTTGGTTTGTTTGTTTGTGGTGGTTTTTTTTTTGGTTTTTTTTTGTTTTTTTTTTAAGCACTGCATGGGCATCTTCCGGATTGCTTTCCCTCTTGATCTTTGCACTCATCTGGTTGCTTTAGTGACCACATTATTTCCCCCTGTTTTTTCCCTTCTGTTAACAAAGCCCTGCCCAGGTTGCCAAAGGAAAGCGATATTTCTTTTTTTTTTTTTTTTTTTTTTTTTTTTGGTATAGCATGATTTCTTAATGTGCTACACTGCACAAACATAGCAGAGGTAGATGTTGTCGAAGAGGTAATAGCATTAAAAAGAGGAGAGGCTGTACATGTTCTTGGAAAATGGATTTGCTTAAGAAAATTTCTACTGCAGGTGCTTTCTTCATGAGAAGGAAAATTTCAAGGAATGATGTGAAGTGGTCAGGTTACTGCGTCTTAATCACTTGCTGCCTATCAACTTAGCTGTAGTAGTTGGCAGTGCATAAATGCTGTTTGTCCTGCCCCAATTGCATGTGTAAAACCTGTTAGGTTAAAACACCCTAACTGGCATTTAAATTGATGTGTTTTGACTGGCAATTGGGATGGTCATTAGTTAGTTTTTGTAATTCAGCCAGCAGACAGAAGCCCAGTAGGATGTGGTACCTTAATGTTGGATTGACTGGTTTAGACTGTGGCTGT
This sequence comes from Leptosomus discolor, assembly GCF_034619465.1. Taxonomy (NCBI): domain Eukaryota; kingdom Metazoa; phylum Chordata; class Aves; order Leptosomiformes; family Leptosomidae; genus Leptosomus; species Leptosomus discolor. Next base: position 10,781,308 of record NC_141395.1, on the reverse strand, counting down.
GGGACTGTGAAATTAAGATGTTTTCTCTTCTTTTAGGTCAAATACACAAAATTGTTAATAATAAAAGATTTGGAACCTTACCCCTTTGTTTATCTCTCTTTCCCCAAGTACAACTTCCAGTGTTATCTGCCTGTTAAGCCTTAATTTAAGAAAAGTATTTTCTTTCAGATACAATGAAGATCATTCACCAAGCACACAAATCTAAGGTATGATTATTAGCTGTATTCTTCCCCTTTTACGTGCTTTAATGCAGACAGATCTCTGCACTGTCAAACAAGACTGGGGCAGAGACAGTCAGTAAATTCTTATTCTTATCGCTGTATTCTGGTTCTCTGATTTGTAGACTGGTGAACTTGTAGTGAGTTTGGAAGATGATGACAAACTGATGTTGAAAGAAGACAGTACGCTGAAAGCAGCTGGAGTAGGTAGGAGCACATTTGTATTGACTGAAGGTGCTGTTCATTGTGGTTGTCATTAAACTGATAACTGGCTGATTATGTTTGGATAGCCTGCTGAAAAGTAAATGCTATTCCTGATGCTCTTTACACTACTTGATAATTATTCAGGGAAGAAGGGGGGATAATGTACATTCAAATCATTGGGCTGAGGGCAGCAGGTATCTGCACTCTGAATGTTCAGAATGCAAATTGTGATTTTTAGAGGGTATGCTTGTAATTCTGCTGAGAGTAATTTTAAATGATTGACAGATAGGTTATTAGTACCGTGTCTGCTTAGTCTTATCAGTAACATTTAAACTGATGTTTTGGTTAGAAATGTAAGTAGTGGAACCAGCATGGAATAATGAAATAAGATTAGATTTGTTTAATGTGCAGCACACAGTGCCTGATAGCCAGACTGCTCAGGAAAACTCAAGCAGTATCATTTAGAGAATGTGCTGAACATAGCAAAGAGTTGAAACTTGACCTGATTTCTCGCATTTTGACAGGGGACTACATATAGGGCATGTCTTTTGGTAATGTAAAGAAATGTCTGTCATGATAAAATTGATGGTCCCTGGATGTCCTTTGGGCTTCTCATGAATGTGGCTGAATGACTTTGTGGCAGCAGGGTACTTAAGGGATGTAGTTGCATTCCACCTTGATATGGACATTTGCTCATTTGAATCTGATTTGCCTAGCTGGAACACAGAACTGCCGGCACTCTTAAGTGCAGGGGTGTCACAGAGAGAGCTCCCTCCTGTCCTGATGCCCTCTGATTGCTCCCCAGCTAGTGAATGGGATTTCTTTCTCATAGGTTTCCTGCATTTACGTTCTGGTTTTAAGTGACTTGGGATGTCTCTTTGATAATTTTTTCTGCGGTGCACCGCAGCTGGCCTCAGTATACCTTTCCATAAGGTCTTTGGGTGTTACTATAATATGAATTATAGTTATTCTCTGGCTGTTTGTACTAAACCAGGTCTTTTTATCTAGAAAAAAAAAGAAAAAGGTTCCTCAGGAAGGAGGATTACTGGCACTCAAGTCTTACAGATTTGTAATTTAGTTAGCAGAAGATTCATTTAAGTGTGATTTTTATCTGCCTAAGGCATTAGAGGCAATGCAGTTCAGGAGAGGGTCCGCTGACAGTGCTGAATGTTGAATTAGAAATGACACTGTCCAGGGCTACCTTCTTTCAAAAAAGCATTGCTAAATATTTGTATGTATTATCCATCTTTGAAACTAGGTTTGTAGCTACAACAGTGAAACAGTTTCATGCAATCTCAAAAAAGCTGTCAAAACATCAGAGTAAATGTTACAGTGAAAGGAAATCAGAATAGACCAGCCTGTTGTGTGTGCCTGTACAAAGAGAGGGGTGGCTTATTCAGGGCAGAAAACAATTTAAAGCTGCTTTTTTTTTTTTTTTTTTTTTTTTTCAGAATAACTAACAGCAGTTAGTCATGAGTATGTTGTGGGTATTCATGACAGAAAAGAAAATCACTTGCTTTGTAAAATGCAGTGTGCCCTTATACCATTTTGAGTTTTGGTATGTTCCAGCGTATCTTGATATAAGAATTAGCGGGGTTAGGACTGGGATCTTTCTAGTAAAATCTTGAAGAAGTCCTCCTTCTTCAGCACTAAGCAGAAAAGTGTAAACCAAGGAAGTGAAGTATGGAGCATGTAACACTAGCCCTCATTTTGTACATTTTAATTTAAATCAGTAAGAAGATTTGAAATCTCCTATTGGCATATTACATTTTTCCAATATCTAGTCTGGACAAGATTTATTAGAATAAAACGGAGAATTGCCATTAGAAAATATGGGAAATTGTGAGACGTGCAGAACATTTTTTCTAAGCTGCAGTTGATTGCCCTTGGCACTTTACAGGGGTGGGCTAGAGAGTTATAAATTATGAGGACATTAGATAAGTATCCTCGGGAAAGCCTCTGTGGTAGTGATTATTATTACAGCTATTATCTAGTCAGCAAAGTTAATGCTTGCCTGTTTTTTTTTTTTTTTTAAGAGCAAGGTGTATGTTAATAAAGCGTTCAGTATTCATTGCAAACAGTCTTGTCTGTTTTCTAGTTGAGAGTCTAAAACCCCTTCTGCTCTTTTTTTTTTTTTTTTTTTTCATTTTTACAAGACAGGCAGACTTCATTAACTTCAGGTTTAATTTAAAAAACGAACGTGGAACTTATTGGCTCAGCACCTTAAAGAATTCCATGTTTAATAATTGTGAAGGCTTTCCATCAGATTTGTCTCTGTTCTGAATTAGTAATGTTGCTGACTTACTGTTTTAGAAGAGGAAGTCCTTGACCTACTGGGTTGAAAGAATTGTGACTGCTCTGAACCTTTGTGGGTCCTTTAGCTCTGCCATATCCCCTGTGAATAATTAGAGGTATTTGAAGGTATTGCTGGAGAAGCCAATTTGTGTCTTTCACTTTGCATATTGTTGAAGCCTCATGAATTAATCATCAGCAGGGCAAAAAATTAACTTCTTCAGACACATATTTTGATGGGTCATGAGGGAGAATGTAAAGTGATCTGTAAAATATTCTACTGATCCTCTAAGTATTAAATTATTATACCTACAGGCTAATTTAATGGAAAAAATAGTTTCTTTTTCCCTTTCATAACAGAAAAATGCACAAAAAAGGAGAAAATTAAGCTTCATCATTTTGTTAGCATTTGAAGGCGTTAGAAGTGCAATCACTTAATTTGCTGAATGCTTATACAAACAATTCTGAAGGCTGCGTTAAACGAACCTTGAGGAGTCTTGAGCATATATTTACTTCTATATATTCAGGTTCTTGGTTTTGGGGTGGTTTTGTTTTTTTGGGTTTTTTTGTTTGTTTTTTTTTTTTAAATAAGGTTAAATGACATCTTTAATAGTGGTATCTTTTTTGCAAAAATATGAGGTGGGGGGGAAAACTGTGTGGTGATTTATAATTGACTTTGACCAAAAAGTTGCCAGTTGTCTTCTAAGATTCTAAATAGCTGGCTGTTGGGTCGTTCATTTACTGGTGTGCTAAATATTTAATTTTTTATTTGTTCTAGCAAATGAGACCGAATTAGCATTCTTCTGTGAGGAAGATTACAGAAACTACAAAGCTAATCCTGTTTCAGCCTGGTGAAGATCCCAAGAGATTGTTTTGTTTTCCCATACCTGTTGTAAATTTTCCTTATTCTGCTTAATGAGATTTTTCTTAAAGATCAATAAATCCTAGAGGATTGCTTTGCAAACAGTGCAATTCCCTTCCTATAGAAATTAATTTCTGTCAATATGCTGAGACTGAGAGAAGGAAAACTGGGGGACATAAAGGACTTCTTTTCTTTCTTGCATTTCTCTTTTCTTTGCTTGCCTCTTAGGATGCAGGCAGTGCAATCTCTGACCTGTGACACACGTTTTTGGTGTGATCTTAGAGCAGACATTAGCTACATATGGAGATGATACAATGCCCAGTAAGATCCCATCACGGTACTAACTTCTAATGAAAATGGAAATGTTTTATGACCACTGGGTATTTTAGAGAGCTTGAGAAGAGAATCTCTCTGTTTCAAGTCTTAGCTTTGCTTCTCTCATTATTTTATGTTTGGTCTCCTTTGTATAAATGGTGCATACTGGCAAGTGTTTCATGCTGTTCACTGGTGAATGCTTTCCTTTATGCTCTCTTCCAGCCCTCTTTAGCATGCTGAAAGGGACAAATGACTGATGGGAGGCTTTTGTGTTCAAGGACCAGCTTGCCTGTTTCTAGCTTTACTTCATGGAGACGCCTTCACGTAAGAGGTAGCAACCTGAGTTCTGCCAGGACCTCAGCGTGCATTAGTAGGAATTGGGCATTTTTCCAGATGGAGTGAAAGCTCATGGTTTCAGTTTTAAGAATAAAACCTGAATGATTGCATTTTTGCGAGGAGAGGCCCAGTCTGTGAGCCACACGTCTTCACGACTGGAATTGATTCTTTCCTCCTTTCCAAGAGCAAATACTCTGTTACTATGTGTTAGTTCTTGGTAATTCCAGGCTTTCCAAATTAACCAAATAAAGAACAGTAACCAAATAACAGAATTAGAAAAAATAATTATACATCCCATAAAGTACCATTAGGTAGATACTGCTTATGAAACTGCGTTGGGGGGGTACCAAGATGGAGCACCGTGCCTTTAAGTCTCTCTTCAAAGAAGTAGCAGTAAAGCTGGCTCTCTGCCTTAGCACACTTTTTGGACATAGGCTCTGCTATATCAAATGAGACCTCATGTGCAATTGCTTTAGACCCACACCTCTACCCTCAGCTCTGGGTGAGAGCTGACAACACCATTTCCACAAGAGACTTTCCAGAGAAGTAAGCTTACTGTTTCCTAGAGCTTTGATTTTTTTTTTTTAATTGACAAGTGATAGTGAAAGCAGATGTGTGATTTCCAGCATATCTAAATAGAAGTTCTCTTTACTTTAGGTGCAGGGCCAAAGAAACCTCTATGAATTGTTCCCACCTAATCTTCTTCATCCTTCCTTCCTGACAACTCTCTGGTTTAGGCTCGTTTTGGTAGCTGATGTTACTTACCAACAGCTTTGCTTCACACAGAGTTTTATGCTCTTGTGTAAGTAGTCTGCCACTTTGTCATCTGCGATTAAAAGGGTGATTGTATCTTTATCTTGTAAGGAGTCCTTGAAGTCACCTGTGATCTCTTGGGATTTAGATGCTGTTACACATGCTCTGATGAATTTGTGAGGAGAACTTAACCACTTGCCTCCTCTTTCTGTCCAGGCTGCCTTTCTGTTACTGGTACCTGCTCCCCAAACGTGGGCCTATGTCTCAGCTACCTTCTTAGGCAGTCTCTCATGTTTGCAGATTAATCTGGCTGATATGAGTTTGTACTCATCGTCTCAGACAGTTTAAGCTAATGCATTGCACTCCAGAGTATACCAGCTTTGTTCAGCCAAATTTACAATAACGAAGGTAACTTTGTAAGAAGTAGGTGGTATGTCGGAGAGAGCAATGTCTCAGACTGTCCTGCCAAGGCATCTAGATGATGTCTGTCAGCACATTCAGACTCTCAGACTGAGCAAACACTGTAATTATCTTCCTGTTCTGGAGATTTGAATTTGGTCTCCAGCCCTTTTAGAAAGATTTGGGTTGGTTTTGTGATCCCTTTTTCCAAGGCATTTGTGTTTGAAAGAGTCACCAAATTTTAACAACTGTCCTTTCTGGGCTAGTACAGTTACAAATGTTCAGTGCCACATCGAGAGTGGCACAGTGAAAGAGCAATTTGACAGTGTCAGCAAGAAAACAGTCAATGTTTTAATGCAAATCTTCAAGAAAGATGTGTCTGGCACTCCAGATTAGCTTCTCTTTCCACGGGAAGAGTTAAACTACTGCTTTGTGAGCTCAGTTCACTCTGGCAGCGGCACTTCATTGGCTCCTTTCTGCAGCAGCACAGTAGAGCCTTTTGTAATTCTCTCAATAGCCATACTTGTAAACTGGTTTCTTCCTGAAGTGTTTTTCTACTGTGGTTTATTTTTTTTTTTTTTAATTAGAGCTTTAATAATGCTTCTTTCAAATAAACCCCCCAAACCCATAGATAATAACTGAGAACTTGTTAGGATAGATGCTGTTCCAACATTTTTTGGTGGGATACGGTATAGCCTTGTGTCAAAGTAGGTTTGATTCCAGGATTGTTGAGTACTGAATGAAATCTGTGAACACTGGCTTATAAATTACTGAAGACCAAGATGTCTTTGCCCATGCCATTATGAAATCCTCCTTCTATTGAAGGAAACCACCTACAGAGTTGGTACCATGGTTGTTATCCTGGCAGAGATCATGAACTGCATTGGTACAATTACTGTTAATCAAAGGTGGCTTCTCCATAATGTGTAGTGGGGTAAGTCATAGTTTACTGGAGTTCTCAGACATCGTGGGGTTAATAAGGATTCATCTTTCAGTATGATGTCCTTGGAGCTTTTAATGAGTCTTCTTTTTTAAACAAAAAGAACAGCAACAAAAAGAACAGCATCCAGAGTGGATGCTGAAATAAGAACTTCTCCTGGATTATAGCACTGTAGCAGGGAAAGGCAGTCAAACTGGAAGCTGGCGTTGTGTGTTGGGCTTGGGTGTTTCTTGGAGAAAAAAATCACTTCAGAGGGACTGGAGTTTTGATTACGGGCTGTGTAAGGATAGCTACTACAGTAGAAGGGAGGAAATTAGGAAAGGAATTATGAAGAGGAAGAAGTGATAACAGTCTAACTGAATAAAAGTGCAAAATCTTGAATGTACAACACTCTTGGCACAGAAATACTGGAGTACGGCTGCTTTTTATAGCACTACAGGTATGAAAATGGTGCATTTTAACAATTTTTGGAATTGAACTCATAAACTGCTGAAATAGGCATCTTGGTTTTTCTGGCTTTGTCACATTATACTTTCTGCATGCAACGGTTTCTGTGTATTTTTCTATCCAGAGGTAGTTATGTTGCCTTTTGAAGAAGCAAGAGCTAAGAAAACTGCTGACATGCGTAGCTGAGTTAAGTGTTGACAGTTACCAATGGCATAAAGGAGTCCTCAAAGATCCGACATGCACCACCGTTAAAGTTGGGGAACTGCTTTATCTGATGAAAACATTCTGTCTTAGAGGTGATCGAGGTATGTTGTAAGCTGTGGGGTTTCACTCCCTGCGAGTATTCAGCACATCCCCTGACAGATCATTTACTTAAAAACGAGCTTGCAAGTGACAGTCCAAGAGTTACCACAGCCGGGACAGGACATCCGTGGGTCCTGTCCTTGGAAGCTAATAGCCACAGAAACCCCGAGTGTCCAGAGATCAAGAATGAAAAGCTGGAACGTGCAATACGCATTCTTGGTCTCGTATGACTGACGGGATCCTGGCTGCAGAGCAGCGGCAGCTGGTTGCAGACATTACAAATGCTTAAGGTAAGTGCACGCTTTTGCTTATGGAAGAGTTTGGACTGAGCTCAGTCTTCCTCATTGGTACCTGATCCTACTTCCATGACTTCCTTTTCGTAGTACTACTTGGCACAGGTTTGTAAGTGGCTAATGAGTCAAGCAAAGATGCTCAGTAGACAACTCTGCTCTTTTCATATTGTCAGGACATAGACTTTTCCCTGTTACCCACTTTCCTCTTGAGTGAAACAAACAGACACACCTTCCCAGCCACTTCCCTTTGCTTCTTGCTGCCACCTCTGTTAGGTTTGCACCTCGTCTGATGTCTGATACACAATAGCAGCATTTCCTGGGGCAGTGAATGTGCGGGGTTTTTTTTTGTATTCATGAAGAAATATGCTTTAAAATACAGAGGTGACCTTTTCTACACTGTCCCTAGTAGTGCACAACAAAGGATCCTTTCTTGTTTTACAGGAGGACTTGCATAGGACAGCACTGTCTGCTGGTCAGTGGAAACAAAAATGTTTTTATCATAATGCTTTGTATCTTGGAAGTAAATGAGAGAAGTTACATCAGGAATGGAAAAAAAAAATGCAGCGAAAACCAAGACCTATTGACATAAGCTGTCTTTGTCTGCAGAGAAAGCCACCAGATGTCAGCACAGCCTGTTCTTTCATTCTCCAGAACCTGTGTAAGCCAAGAAATATGTAATGTTTATGAAAAGTGCTTATCTGTGAATTGGTTTAGCCTGCAAAGTCTGTACTAGGGCTCTGGTGATGAAAGCTGAATCTTCCCTTGCAGAAAGTATTTCTTTTTATATTAAAATCAAAAAGCGGCAAATTGAACTGGTATCAGCGCTTAAATTCCTCTTGTTAGAGCGCATCCTTTGCGGAGCCAGTTCCAGCGTATCTAAATCGTTACATGCTGTGGGGAGGCATTTGCAGAACATTCATTTGAAGAATTGTCTGGAAAAGATCAGTGTTAATTTGCTGAGGTTTTGTAAAGCAGACTTTAAGTATGCCTATTTTTTTTTAAACACAAGGAAAACCACCCAAAACAGACACACATGCAAAGCAGAGCAAAACATCTTCAGCAACACAGCTTAAACACACAACAAAAGTATCCTCCATGCTTCTGACCCTAAGATCCTCCTATTTCTTCCTTGTAGTGCAAGGGCTGAGGAGAACCTGACGCTGCGTTCTCTGGGCCACGCTTTCTGAGCTGAGACGGGACAGGCGTTCCAGAGCCCAAACCCGAGCACTGTGCACAGCTTTATGCTGTCAGTGATTGAAGTGTGTGTAGATGCTGCCTGGTTAAAAGGGTGAATTTGAATTGTTGCACAGGGACAAGGTGCGATGGAGCTTTCTGCTGAGACTCCTGTCACTTCTCTTGCAGCAGCTTGCACATGCCAGACTATCGAAGAGAGGGAAGTGGCAGGTAGAGCCTGGGTCACCTAAATTCTTTCTTCCTTCTGTTTTGGGCTGCTTCTTTAGTTCCTTTCTTCTAGCCTCATAGCAGTGGTGTCATGCTAGGGGTTTACCACAGCTTGCTGTGTATGAGAACTGCTTATTGATTCCAGACTATTACTATAACCCTCAAACACCGTTCACAATCTGTAGGTGATGCTGCTGAGCAGTCTTGTGCTCTCTGCAGGGGGAGACTAGTGTGTGCAGGGGTGCAGCCAGCATGGTGATGCAGGTTGTTTGGGAGCTGTTATTCTCGCTTCTCTTCCATCTGCACAGCACCCAGTTCTGCTTCCCTGGGGAGCAGGACCTTGGCTTGAAGCATGGCATGCGTAGCAGAGAGCCAAGAGGAGAGGTGGGTGTTTGGGCTGGTGATGAAGTGGGGTATAGGATGTGGCATAGAGCTTTCATCTTCCTGTAGATACATTTTTGATCGGACATGGATTGTACCTTTTGTTTGCTAGCATCCTCTCTCTCTGATAGCAATAGATTCTTTCCTGTGTAGTTGGCCAAAAGCAGCTAGCCAGAAAGGTGGGAGTTTCAATTAGTAGTGAATACATGCAAGAGCTCAGTATGACAGATTAATACAAGAATTTACCTTTGTATGTCCATTTCTGCTCTCTAGCAGGTGATGACTTACAGTGTAGTGTACCAGGAACGTCAGCAAGTATTGCAAGAACTGCTGCTGTCTGCTCTCATTCCACATCGTGGGAAGGTTTCATTCTGCTTGCTAACCTGAAGCCCAGGGAACATATTCTTTAAGGCCAGTTTGGGAAGCCCCTTCAGTGAATCAAGATTTTTAAAATGGAAGGTGTGGTAGCAGTCTGGTGTTTCACACTACTTTGAGGTCACATATCCATGCAACTGGATGACCACTGTTGGTTTCAGAGTCAAACCAGCAAAATAGAAAAGGAAGCCTTATGTCCTAGCAGTTAGTATCATGGCCATTTCTTCACATTACTCCGCTGCCCCATCCCTCCCAAACCTGGTTTTGCAGAAAGCAGACTTGCATCTTGCACAGCAGCTTTGTTTTCTAGAGTGCTGAATGAGACAGCTACTTGAACGCAGACATCTGTTTGTAGATAGCTCTTTAAGCCAGCAGGCTGGCATTCCGCAGCAGCAGCTGAAACTAGCTAATTGCTAGATCAGATATGGGAAACAGATAACCAGAGTAACTAACCAGCTGAACAGCAGCTGTAGTGGATCCTCCAGTGCTGAGGTTTTGAAATCTAAAGCAGATTATCTTTCCAGGAGGATTGCAGCAGTGCCACTTTAGGTCTTTGAAAGGTTCCAGTAGTATTATGGTTTGTAATATGTGATCCTCCTGACTGGCCACACACAGAGGTTATTTTTAGTCTTTGATTATGGAAGTTGTGCACATGCTCATCTACAAGAACTGTCCCTAATCATAGACGGTATCTTCCTGCTGTATATTGTATGCTCAGCTTTAAAATAAGTGTGGTTCTGACTTGCACTAAAAAACCTCTTGCAGAAGTTCCTGCAAAACTGATGCTGCTTATTAAGGCACAATGAACAGATAAAAGAAAACTGCCCCAGTGTAACAAATCTCGTTCCTCAAACCTGAGGCACAGTCTGCAGATCCCGTTAGCTCAGTGTGTGAAATTTTGAGCTCAAGGATAACGCCAGACTTCTGTTGTTTATTGTAGCAGGTCATGCAGCTGCGCTGGCCATCTTGGAGAGACTGGAGAAAATATATTGCATAAAGGTGCTGAAGCAAGTGCATCCCCCTAAAGATTTAACTGTAGTTTGATATGTCATTTTGTAAGTAAATCCCTGAAGAGCAAGAAACCCATTGCTGTTAAAAGCCTTGTATTATAAAACAGAAGGAGCGAGAGGACTGTACCTGCAGAGGTTAATCTTCAGCACAGGAATTTAAATGAACTCATTAAAATCAACTTACAAATTAGCTTATTAAAATGCAATGCTGCAGATCCAGAAGTTGGTTGATCTGGCATGCCACTTCTGTGAAGAAGTGCCTTAAGAAACAGAGAACAAATTGATAGTATTAAAACTCCCTTTTTTCTTTCCAGTCCTATAAACCCTCATCTGGAACTCCCACTTCCTTGAACTCTGTATCAACAGTGCTTTTTGTTTAGTGAATTAAGCTTGTTTGATCCTGTGCTACAAGTGCTGTGTAATACCACTAGCCTCTTGTAATGAAATGTATGCCTGTATACACTTGTGCCCTCCCATATGCATAGGAACTCTGTAATTGAGGGCCTGGCACCATGGATCCCAGCAATTGCCATTTTTGCTTAACTACCTTGATAAGGAGACTCTACCAGCTGCTGGCTGTAGTGGGGTTTATTTCCTAGTGGTTAAATTCCAGATAATCACAGTACTCTACTACTGCCACTAAAATAATAGCATTGTTTAGGGGGAGGAGGGAAAAAAAGACTCAAACGAGTTTTGATTTAATTATGTAGACCTGTTCAGAATATTTTTTATATAAGTACAGATGCCAGTGATTAAAACTGGCCTTACTCTTACAGCTTTTCAGTTGGTTCTTACATATCCCAGAGGCACATAGTAGGCAATACAGAAAATAAAAATATAAAGAATTTACATTCCAGCTATATATTCTGCAATAATATATATGTGTGTGTACATATGTACAGAGAGAGAGAAACTCCAAGTACAGAACCAGTTAATTGGTGAATCTTAAGCTAACCTCACTGAACCCCTTATCCACATCGAAAAATGCATAGGGAAAAGATAATTGAAAAATTCCTCAAAATACTTTTCAGCATTCCAGAATCAGAAGAAATTACTCAAACTGTTGTGTCAAAGGTTTGAAGGCCCAGATGCCTCAGAGGGCACCATGTGAAATGCAGGTCTGCATTTATAGGGATTGGTTTCAGGCTTTAAAAGGGATGGTGACTGGCTGGACAGTGTGTTGGCACAGGCATTACCTGGAGACACTTGACCAGCCTTTTTTTAGATGCTGCGGAGCTGCAGTAGCTGTGGGGATTTTGAGCTGGCTCGTCTGTCTATCTGGGCTTGTGGCCATCTGAAAAGCCCCATGCTGACTCGCTAATGGAGCCAGCTCCTCAGGTCGGTCTGGGTGCCTGACTCTGCTTCTGCTCCTGAAAACCATCCCTTTGCCATTGATGGGAAAGGGCATGTGGGTGTGAAAGTCATGTAAACAAAGCAAAGGTGCAAACCTTCCTTCTGCTGGGCAGAGAGGGGAGTCTTTAACCTTGCAGCAACTCACAATAAAACCACACCTTTCTCCTGAAGACAAAGCCTGCAAGCCTGTGTAATGTTCTTTAATGTTCTTTCCCTGTCTCCTAATCTTTTTTTTTTTTTTTTTTTTTTTTTTTTTTTGGCCACCAGGCAGTAGTCTTGCCTGACCTAAAGATATGAAAAAAGAAGCCTCAATGGGAAAAAGAGGCATTGGAATACACTATTGTAACCAGCAAATATGTAAACTGATGCTTTTATGTTGGCTTTGCTTGATGATGAAATGGAAGAGAAGACTAAAGGAACAGGCTTGTGGAATCCAGTTTTCCCTCAAGAACTGCAGCCCCTCAGTATTATCACTGGCACCGTGAGCGATATTCGGAGAATATTACTCACTGTAGTTATTTGAGGCTAAAAAGGGAATTCTTAAGATTCTTTGTCTGTGTAGGAATCATCCAGGTTAGAGAAGCAGTGTTGGCTTGTAGAAGGGCATATGTGCCCCAAAGTTGATTATTTCCCCTGCCCCCCATTTATTTTAACTGGTCTAATAACAGATACTTTCTTGTCCCACAAACCTCATTTGATGCTGACAGCTGTTGTTTTTCAAAGCAATACTGAACACTGAATGGTGTCATTTACTTACCTGTAGGAAAATGAGGCTATTCTAGCCATGTCCTTGTATCTGACCTTACTGAGGTAGTCTTCTTGTGTCATCCTAATTGCTTGCTTTTAAATGCGCTTTTGTGAATGGCTGTCCAGTCTCTGGTGATTTGGATGTCCAAAACCTAAAGAATTATTCTGATAAAGAGCAAGTGCTTAAAGGGATAGAAAGTGACAGCTGGAAAATGAAACTAGGAGTGAAACCTTCATTGCCCTGTACCTTGTCCAAAGCGGGTGTGAAGTCAGAAGAGCATTTGATACCTGCTTTGTGATCTAGCAAGTGACTTTTGAAGGTGCAAGGCAATGAAGGACTGTGCCCAAAATGTACAACTGCTGTATTTTCATGTTGTGGTCAAGACTTGCTGATCCCTTTGCAAGACCGTCTGAAGATCCTACTATTGCTAGTGAAGTCAGCGTTATGTCTGCGTAAATTGGCACGTTCAGGTGACCGCGATTTCTAAAAGCTTCACCCTATTATTTGATGGAAGGCCTTGGTTTTCTCCATGTAATTTTGTGAAGCAGCAGGTCTTTCCAATAATTATCTTTGCTCTATTTCCATCAAACATTGCTTGAAACTTTGGCTTAGTAAAACAGAACACATGCAGCAGCAGCAGCAGCAGCAGCTGCCATCTCAGAGTCAGCAGTGCAGACCCAATGTGTGATGTTAGGGACATCTCTCTCTCCAAATGCTTTTATACTGCTAGAAAACATGCTTTAGTTCTGTAGCTTATAAACCTTCACCAGGCACAGCTTACAGGACCAGAAGTGCCATCTGTATTTGAGAGAACAGGGATACTTGGGCTTGCTGTCAGGTTTGGATGCTTTCAGTAAAATCTGCAGATGCTACATAACGTGGATATTGCTCTTCTTACTTGTCCATAGGGTTCACTGAGGAGACAAAAACCAGCGACAATTCATCTTTCTAAACCTCACTGCTTTGATTGATCCAGATGCTCAAAAGGCAGGATATCTTTGCTGTCATAAACCCTAGGAAATCTGTGCTACTTCATATAAAAAAAAAAAGAAAAAGAAAGGCAATGAAATTTATGAGAGCAGCTAGGGAAGCAACCAAGAATTACTGGTCTGGGGAGCTGCCAGCCAGCACCTTAAGTGAGTGATCTGACTAACAGAGTCCATCATTTTCCCATGTATATTAGTGCTGCTAGCTCAGCCTTCACGGTCATTTTTAAGGCAATAATTGTACTAGAAAATCAGCAATATAATTTAACTACTACTGTCTAAACTAGTTTCATCGTCTTCCATTTTCTAAAGTCACCAAATTTTATTATTTACCCACAATACAATTATACCAAAATGTACATGTATTTAAGAAAAAGGAACACCTTTATAGAAATGTTGATAGTGCTTTGAAATCCTCTGTCACAGCTGGGGCTCTGTTAGACATTGCTAGAGGTCTCCCCGCTTGAATATTCCCCCGTTGCACTGGGCAGAACAAACTTCACGTATCTTCCCTTCTCCCAGCCCCTCCTGATTCGCAGGAGTCTTTGCCGGATGCAGGGCAAACTGAAGATGACTTTTGCTAGGATCACAGTACATGGGACCAGCAGCGTGAGAGTGTAGGTCGGAGGCAGGTAGAATTTGTACTGGTTCTCATCGAAGGCCCTCGACCACCCGTACGTAAGTGTGTGCAGAGTGCTGATTACCAAGGCAACAAATCCAATGGTGGACTAAAAGGAAGAGAAAGAGATGCCAGTTAGCAGAGGACCTTGTCCCTGGCTATTTCTCTCTATTTTTTTTCCACACTATTTTGTATGTGTACATAGCACAGAGAACGCAATGAGTCTTCCTGCGTTTGCTGGCCAGAATGAAACGTGACTGGAAACCTTTCCTAAGTCGCGTGCCAGGCTGCACTTTTATTCTTCTAATCGGAGGTTAAGTGTGATATTAGAAACTCAGCAGGAGTTTCCCAGAAGATGCTGCCAACTCAGCTGAGCGGTGGGCTCCTGCCTCCGTGTGAAGCAGCAGCCCCAGCCCCTGCCGAGCACGTAACTGCGGGCAGCTCACAAATGCTCCTCCCGAGCCGCAGCTGCCAGCTCTGCTGCCTGCCGGTCCATGGCTGGTAAGAGGCTGCTGACCGGTGCGGGGAAGCAGCAGCATCGTGGCTCTGGACCAGCAGTTGGCACCATCAGAAGTCAGTGAAGCTGTAGCTTCGCCCAGAGCAAAGACACCTTCAGGTAACTGCTGTCATCTACAGGGAAAATGAGATTGTGGAGACACAAGCGCTGTGTTCGGAGGTAAGCAACAGCCCTGAAGGTTTCCTTCTCTGTGCTAGAGATCTGTGTGGGTTCATGAGCCAGACCATCAAGGCTGTATGATGGGCTAAGTCCTTGAAATGGGGAGCCAGGAGCCCTTTATCCACTCATGGAGGCAGCAAGAACCCAGCCCCTGTTCTGCAGACAAGAACTTCCCCCATTTTCAGCTGAGATCATGGCTCCCAAGCACCACAGAGAGAAAATTTTGCCTGAATATTTCCAGCTCTCTCTGAGGGTTGCTCTCAAGAGGGGTTTTAAACTGTGGTCCCCTCACTGGTGGTTTCCTGCCACCATCAGAGGTGGTGGCTCCCGAGCTTGCCAACTCCCTCTGCCCACTGGCACTTAGCAGGAGCCGGGCGCTTACTCCCAGAGGTACCTCAAGGAGAAGCCTTTGCTGCTGTATTTTCAAAGAACAGCACAGGTGTAGCATATTGCTCTGCTGCCCTACTTTGAATGCTTCCTCTAAGCTTGCATTAACAACCAAATTTCAAGATGCCTAGACAAGGAAAATTTTGCTGCTGGTGTTCCTAACTTTGGGAAGGAAGACTTTACAAGTTAAAATAACTGGCTTGGTGCAACAAGTCAAGAGATCAGCAAGAAACATGGTCTTCTTGAAGGTATGTCCAGGAAAAGAGGACACAGCAGGGAAATAAGGGAGTAGGGCAAGACAGGAGGAAGGACTCATCATGTTCTCTGGAAAAAATAATCTCAGCTGGAAAACTACCTAATTCAAAGCATCCCTTCCTATTTTTGATTGCTGGGAAACTATTCAAAAACCCAGGCAACTTTTAAAAATGTACCATATTGTTACCAACAAACTAGACTAAAAGGCTCCTCTAACCTTCAGAGCTAATCATTTAGGCAGCTGAGAGGACTGGGCAGGGGAGGGAAGGAGAGCTCTAAACCATGCTAGCAGATCTAGGTGCTTCACTGTCACGCAGTCATGTGGGTGTCGCTGAGTCGTGCCAAGATTTCACCCGTATGACCCCCTGCCAAGGTAGGGAACTCCTCTCTGTGATACATCTGAGCCTTATTCAAGGCCATGCCAGGAGCCAGGAGCAGACCAGTGAACTGAACCTCAGTCCTGTGTGCATTCCCACACCCATCCTTTCTTCTAGGGACAGCTGTCCTTATTACCAGAAGCCACGTCCAATTCCTAAACCAAAGTGATAACAAGCAGCAAACCTGAACAGAGTCAAGATTAGTTTCACTTGGAAAATTAAGGAGGAGTTTGCTGCAAAATGCCACGATCACAGTTGAACCTGACAGCAGGACCTGACCCATAGCTCATTCATCATTTATTGACTCTGAGCTTCTTTCCAACAGGCAAAAATATCCCCGGGTGGCAAAAGGTTGGAAGTACCAGCTTGAGACTCATCTGGCAGAGCAGAGATGTAAAGCAGGACAGGAGGAAAGGGGACAGAGCGAAGTCCAAGGGCAGCAGATGCTTTCTGCCCTGAGCTGAGGGTGCTTTCAGAGTTAGCCTGAGCAGGGCTCTATGCATGGCAGAGATGTCAGAGCTTGAGATAATTAGTTTGTTCCTCTACAGTCTCTCTTTCAACCACTGCTGGTACTGGGGGAGAGTAGGAGTGCAAATTAGTAGGACAAAAGGTGAAAAACCATCACAGGCACTCAGTGACCCACCTCTGTGTGCAGACAGTGGGGCACATGAAGCAAAAAAGCTAATTGGCAAAAAACATGTGGATAAGCCACCGGCTGGAAACAGCACAGGCAGCTCCTAGACAGCAGGAATGGGCTGATCTGCTCGTAACACAAATGAGGGGCTGTCTGGTGAGAGCAGGGGGTGCCCAGCGGGTGTCTCTGTGTTGATGCTGGCTGAAGGACCTGTGGTCGGCAGGACCCCATGGCAGCACCCGCCAGACTAGCTTTCAGCTGGGTACAGTTGGTCTGTAAGTGCACAAACCCCAAAAGTTTTGCTGATCGCAGCTTGGCTCAGTATATACAGCTCAATATATACTCAGTATGGTACAATGCAGAGCCCGCTGAGCACCCCGTGGGGGCTGATTTGCCAATGTGCTTCGCCTTGATACAGCACTAAGTTTTGAAGTTCTGCTCTCCTTTATTCTCTCAATGTGGTTTCTGGCTATGAAGCTTTAATTTTTGTTGTTGTTTTTTGTGTTTTTTTGGTTTTTTGTTTTAAACAGTGGCAGGGGTTGCTTTTGCACCAGCACAGCATGGGGAATGTGGGGCCACCACCCATGTAAGGTGTTGAAAACCTCTTAAAGATGGCTTTATGAAGATGGCTATCTCCCTAATGCAAGCTCTGCATATATTTTCTATTCTGTATTAACTCTTGTACCTCCTCCATCTCCTTGGTGTCTGCGAGGCTCCCTGTAAGGCATCAGCAAAGGTGCTTTGGTCACATGTGGCTCATTTAGAAGTGTCTGGGCAGCATCCAAAGCAAACAGCCCCTTCCTGACCCAAATATGTTTCTGACTTCTGCTGCCGTCAGTCCTGTGAAGTCATTAGCTCCATGGAAGCGGCTCTGGCTCGCACTTTGTCGACAGGAGGGTTAGAAAAGGTCTGGTGACAGATTCCTTATATCTTGCAATACGCAAAGCTGAGAAAGAAACCAGGTCAATTCAACCTTCAAATTCCAGGAGGACTTCTCAGGACGGGAAGGTAAAGGCAATCATACACATTTTTACTTCCCAGCCAATTAAAGTGGATTTGTAAATCACTGGGGAACATTAAAAGTGTCCCTATAAGTTGAATTACATAAGAATCATTCCTGTTATCCAGTGTCTAGATCCTGTACTTTTTCTGTTAATCAACACTGGACATCTAGAGTAACTGTGTATCCCATTTAACTATATTTAATTGAAATTTGTGTATGTGCAGGAACTACTATAAAAATGAACTTTTTTTTCCTAAAACCTTATCAACAATCCAAATGGGATTTTTGGCCCGTCAGGCAACAGATGTGTATTTTAAGAGTGTAGCAGTATCCCACGACACTAATACAGGTGCACACACTGCTGCTAGAAAATGTCAGACTTGGGAAGCCCCGGGTAAGGAGGGGACTAAAGTGGCTCCTGAATTTGCAACAAGCCCCAGCCCTCTCTCAGATGTGGCCTTTGGTACAGCATTTCTCAAGCACACCAGCCAGTTCAACTGAGACGGCAATGAATTGCTGCATTTTCTAGGAGACATCTGGCTGGGGTGGGCATTTTCCCCCTCTCAGTTTTCCCAAGTGTGGGAAGCCACAACGCCTCTGATGTTCTGTAAAAGGGTTAAGTGCTAGACATCCCAAATATTTGAGAAAGCAGCCTCAAGCTTCACCCCTTGTATTTACATTGTGCTGCTGTGCATTAATTCAGGGAGGATTGCACTTCTCTCTGTGAATGTTCACCTCTGGAGGAGCAGTAGCTGCATCTGCTCTTAATTTCCTCAAGAAAAGCATCAGCACCTTACTAGAGGGTAAATCATGTAAGAGTCCTCATTTGAAAAAAAAAAAAAAAGAAGAAACTAGCATGCTGAGAGATCTATAACCTGCTCTTTTTACATGATATTTCCACCATAGGGCACAATACCAGCCGTGCCTCTCCTGCACGTGATCAGCTGGGAGCTCGTGTCGCCCTGTCATGCGTTATCCCACACGGACAGAAATAGGTGTATCTTTCCATGAACTAAGCCAGCCAGCTCCCATGCGGGGCAGCCAAGAGCTATTCTGGAGCTGACTGTCACGTATCTGCCTGGTCCCAGTGCTGACATACCCTTAGAAAGACGTGGGAAGGCATCCCAAAGGGCAGATGTGACAGTCGTGTTACATGCACTGGTAGGAGGTGGCAGCACTACCTGCCGTGACAACGTATATATTACATGACACAATGCCAGCACCCTCCAGGAGAGCTGCCAGGCTGCCCGGGGAGCCAAAGGAAAATGCAGGGGGCTTCAAAGCCTCCTTCCAGGCTGCAAGGAGATACTTCCCTTCATTTGGGATTCCTGGTATCAGATGCCTAAACCAGGATCGATTTATCCAATGTCCCAGTGGCTGCAGCCCTCCCCTCAGACATGGTGGTGAGAATTAATATGCTCCTGTCGTATGATCTGAAAGAGAGGTTTAAAGCCAGGTCTCCCTTGTCCCCGAGGGGTGATCTCTTGGGATCAAGCTCTCCTGGTGAGGCTTTTCTACCCAGTGTAAATAATTACTCGCTAGCCCACAGCAAGAGAGGAAAAAAGACAAACTGACTTGCTCGGTTGGTGATTGGAGCACTTGGGGAAGCAGGCTTCAAACTCCTGCTCTCATGAATATTGATTTATATGCTGTGGAAGAGCTTCAACAGGAGAGGCTGGATGATAGATATTCACCTCCACATCCCCAAACCCTGCCCTCCCCTTTTGAAAGGTTAGATGTGTGTGGATGTGATGCACAGGCAAGCTCCGCAGGGGAGGTGCAGGGGGGACGGGGTCCCACAGGGGGTCATGCATGTTGGGGTGCCATGTGGGTCTCTCCAGCGGGACTTGAAGCCTGGTGCACGCTAAGCAGCAGTGATGTAGGAGACACAAGTAACAAGGGGTTTTAGGGATATGGGATACGACAGTGACATAGTGAGAGGAATTTGGCCTCAAAATCAGCTCTAATGTGTGAAGAATACTTGAAAATTCATTCACTGCCATCCCCATTAGTTAGCTCTAGCAAACCAGCTCTAAGCCTGGCTCCAACTGCATCCCTGAGAATGCTGCAGCCCCTGAGTTTGGGGTTTGTCAATGTCCCACATGGTGGATGCAGGTCACGAAGGGAATTTGGCCCTTGGGAGCTTGGACATCGCTGCAAGGGGGAAGAAGGCCCCTAAACCACTGAATGACTTTGGAGAAGGAAAAATTACATTCCTAATTCACTTTTTAGAATCAGACATGGACTTTTCATTGAAATCATACCCAGTTCTCTGTGCTTCTTGGGCTCTGGCATTTTTATAGACCAGCCTAAGCCCTTCCAAAACTGTCTATTGAATATTTGGGCGCCTGTAAGCTCTGCCAAACCTGGCCTTCCCCTGCGCTGTCCTCCCAGGTGCTTTCCTTTTCAGAAGCTCGCTCTCCCTGAAATGCAAGGGCAGACCTGTGTCCTGCAGCCAGCCGTCTCCATGGTGGGTTACCTGCCTGCCCTGCACAGCCTGGTGCAAACTCCCCACAGCAGCTCCGACATGTCGTGCATGACTGACATGCGACCAGCTCCAAGGGGGATCTTGCCCGTGGAAGCGAACAACCCTGCCCTCTCAAAATGACCCCGAGGCTTTCTGCCTTTCTACCTTGTCTGACTTGAGGAGGTTTTTAGCTGTGAATGGCAGTGCTGCTCCCAGGCGCCGTGAGAGGGGGGAAAGGACGCTGCAGGGGGGTGTCGCGCAGGCAAAGCCCCAGCTGGTTTTTTCTCAGGATCTCTAACTAATGCTGCTAAATGCAGGGTGAGAAGAATTTCAGCCAAGACATTAAAGACTCCCTCCTGCAAAGCCTGCTGCTAATCCTCACGTGGATGCCCATGACACATTGCATTTTCCTTTCCCCCTGAGACAGCAGCACCCTCGGCAGACTGGGTGAGCCCTGTGCGAGAGCAGCACGGCCCCGCTGTGACACACCACATCCCGCTGCCCCACCATCACCGCTCGGTGTCACCTCCCAGGCAGGGGGTCCATGGCTCCAGGGTGCACAGGGAGGTGTGGAGTGGCAAGGTTTGCTCCTGACACCAGTGCGCAGCTTGCCGTTGCTGTGCTGGAGCAGGGATGTGCTGGGATGACGGGTCAACCTCTGCCCTCCGTGGTCTGCGTGAGGGCCTGACTCTGACTGCAAAATCACTCTCTGGCATTGGCAGATGTCAACTTTACCTGAATGAAACTGAATTCCCTCCAGTTGAGAGAGTTTGCGATGGATGGAAGTGAAGTGATGGCAAGTAACGACAGCAAGCCCAGGGCAATTATTCCAACAGAGATATAAATCTCCATCCTCCAGACTTCCTCCTCTACCCAGATATTCATCTTCTTCTCCACAGCCTGGTATGACAACGAAGGTTTGTTAAAACCAAGCTCTTAGGAATAGAGGAACTGAATTTGTTTTAGTTTTGGAAGCAGGTATCATGGATGAACACTGGGTCCTATTCACACCACCAGCACTATTTACCTCTTTGGGAGATGTGGAAATGCTCTTTTATCCCACTGCCATTTGGCCAAAGCTAGACCTGATTTGAAGCCTGCTGGGAAGAACTACTCCCAGCTCCCACAGCCTGTAACCACAGCAGCAAGCCCCAAAGTTGCATTTGGAAACATAATTAGAATGAGAAGTCAGTTTAAAGCCATGAAAACAAATACAGATGCTTGAATATGCAGTAGTCTCCTAATAACCTTTGTTTTAAGTGCATTTAGGGGGGAAATTGTTCATGCTAATGGAAGGGAAGATGGGTTTTATGCTGCATGGCAAAGAGGAACATTTAGAACCGTCCTCTTTAGTCCATTAAATGGGTTTAATTTACTAAACAAAGATGTTGCTATAAAACAGGAGGTAGAGGGGAAATGAACACAGGATGCTTGCCTGAGATTAATGTGCGACAGTGGCAACTGAGAAGGACCTGCTCAATGCTGGAGCTGAGACACTGGGGATGTTGTTTGATGGATGCTTTGAACACAGGCATTGCTGCCAAAACCAGCTATCCTGCTCCCCTCTGCCCCCATGGCTCCTTCCCTCCTCTCTATTGGGGCAAGGTTTGCAAACACTCGGGCAAATATCCCACCGCAGAAAGCAGACTGGTTGTGGGGCAATTCCTTGATCATGTTCCCCACTCAGCTGCACGGAGCTTGTGCCATCCCAGGAGGGAATGGGGTGGAGCAGCGAGAAGCCAGGGGCAGGAGAAGGGCAGAATCACATTTTCCCATGGCACTGCCAAGTTACAGAGCTGGCTGAACTGCCTGAGGGTAGCAATCTCACACTGGACAGACACTGCAGAGAGTCTCAATAAGGCAATAAAGTCCTTTTCCATTCCCTTATTCTCTTAGACTATGACTGGTTCTTCACCATCATTTTGTTAAACTCTTGGAGGCACACTGTGATGAGGACATGCCTTCTACAAAACAACCCCCCCCGGGTCATGACTTGGTCACTCCAGCAGGCACCTACTGTGAATGTCAGTGCGAGCAAACAGGGATCTCCCAAAATCTAGGGAGAAAAGTTGAAGGGAATTCTGCTCCCTCCACCACTGGATTTCTCCTCTCCTAGCATTTTTCCTGCCTCTGCCCTAGTCTCAGTCACGCCAGGTGCCAGGCAAGGCTGGTTTCAAAGCCTTGTCTTTGCTTCTGGGGAGCAATGACACAGGGGAGATTGATGCTAGCCCTGGCTGTAAATTCATGGGCAACACCCTGCTAAGATGGCTGGTCCTCAGTGCGGATGGATGCATGCCCAGTATGTGGTAAGTGGTTGCCCCGTGGAAGAAGTGCTCGTATAGATAACAGCTTATTCCCACTGTCCCACACGTACTTTGGAAAGTGAATGCAAGAGCCAAGATACTAAGCCTGCTACCCAACATCTGGATGTGTGTAGAAGATTACTACAGGTGCTGACGTGAAGAGCACCCACATTACCTGCTTGACGGCTGTCTCAATTAACTGGTAGCGGTGGGAGCGGCGCATGGGCAGACAGAAGCTGTACACGGCATGCAAAGCTGCACAGAAGAAGCTGAGGAGACCAATCTGCTTTCGGTGCTGGAGCCACTGATCGAGCCAATCTGGAAAGCGCCTGTATTTGGTGCCATAGTAGAGCTGCAAGCAGGCTGCCAGCACCCCGGGCAGGTAGACGAGGGACAACATGACGTAGGCCACGCAAGGCAGCGTTGTGTTGACCACCTCGATAGGGATCTTGTACAACTTGTTCTTCTGCTCCCTGATGTAAGGGTGGATGACCTGCCGGATCAGGTTGTAAGTGAAGAAACAAAGAAAGAGCCCCAGAGCCAAAAAGATGGGGATTTTCCAGGCTGGCAAGAGGCGCAGGGGAATGTTCTCGATCTCACAGGCTGATGACATGCAGCCCATGTCCACAGGGGTGAATCCCATGACTTGAGCAATTTCTGCTACGGTGCGCTTGGCTTCTTGGTTATTTGAGCAAATCAGAACCTGCAACAAACAGAAAGATACACATAGAGCAAAGAGAGATCAGGCTGCTGGGAAGGAGTGCGTTGGGAGGGATGCTGTGCTAAAGGGAGCCTACATTATTCCACTGAGCATCATGCTTCCTGGCAGGCTTTCTGATGGGGATTTACCATGGCTGCCAAAGACCTCTCTCCTGGACAGGTTTCCTTTCATGTGTGCACCACCAGTTTGTTTTACTGGCTGTATTTAGGTAAACAGACAATTAATACTTTTCACTTAGGCAGAGGCTTCAAAGACTACAAAGCGTGAAGTAAGTCAGGGTACTTAATTTCTGAGCAAAGAAACGCAGAAGCTATGAGGTGGTGTCTGGATGCCACAGCCAGCACTCAGACCCTTTCTCCTGGTGCCTAAGGGCATTTCCTGATGCTGCCAGACCTCAGCTGCTGAAACAGCTGGGATTTGGCCCTTGTCAGAAGAAAACAATACCTGCTTATTTCCATCCCTGGCACCTGACTGCAGCGTCCATGCAGAAACCACATTAAACCCCTTGACCACGGTGCAGGCTGGGAACAGGGAAGCCAAGTACTCGGCGTTGGATTCTTTGTGATGGTTGATCTCAGTGTTGTTACTAACGTCCACCAGGATCTTGCCCAC
This sequence comes from Leptosomus discolor, assembly GCF_034619465.1. Lineage (NCBI taxonomy): Eukaryota > Metazoa > Chordata > Aves > Leptosomiformes > Leptosomidae > Leptosomus > Leptosomus discolor. The sequence goes on along the minus strand of NC_141395.1, from coordinate 10,757,638 downwards.
CAGCACATCAGCCAGATCACAGAGGGTGGAGTAATGTTCCCTGAAAACGGCCACAAAAATGACATCTGTCTTCTTCACCGCCTCAGCCTGGAAGGTGACTTCTGCTGCGGAAGGGAAGAGGCCGGCTTTTCGTTTTGGGTTGCGGCTGCCGACCACCACCTTGAACCCGGAGCACACCAGGCGGATGGCCAAAGACCGCGCGAAGTCCCCGCTCCCCAGTACCCCGATGGTGCGTCCAGCCGCAGGCGTGCTGGGGTCACCCTCCATGCTCTGATGGCCCAGGAGGGGTTTGGCCATGTCTCCTCCAGACATCCTGGCAGGAAAAACAAGGGGAAATGCAAGTTCATTGTGAAGCTCTCACAGAGACCCAGACCACATCCATGGTCATGGGGGAAAATGCCACGTAGGCCACTTCAACAGAAGTGCACGTGGTTTTGGTCCCAGTAGCCCAGGACCTATCTGCCAAACCCACCAGCAAGTGTGCAGTAATGTACAAGCACCATCGGAGGGGGACAAAACACCACGCTAGGTTGGAAGGCAAACGGTTTTAGGAAAGTTTCTCAGGTCTGTGTGATCCAACACCTGCTGGATGCACTCATCCATCCTTTGCTGTTCTTCATGCTGGCATCTCACACTGCAAAGCCAGGGCAATGCTAACAGTGACCAGGACCAGCAGTTCTCAGACCCCCATGGAGCTATCAGGCACCTTCTGGAAAGCCTAGGGCCAGGTGTCCACAGGGATCCCTGAGCCTACATTTGGAAAAGTCAGGGGTGGTGCTTCTGGTTTGCAGGAGCAAAATCAAGGCAGGGAGTTTAAGCTGAAATGAAAGTGTCCTAAAAGTGGTAAATGAAGAGAGTTGCAGCCTTTGCCTGTTCCAATATTTGGGTCTGGCAAGTGCTGTTTGCTTCAGCTTGTCAATGGGTAATGAGAATTTACCCTGACATTTAAAAAATATATTAAAATGATGGGATTTGCTCATGAAAGATCTTGATGAGCTTTACAAACATTAATGAATTTTGCCCTGTAACACTCTGCTGTCCGTACCAGATTAGATATTGAGGCCATGGAGTGGTTGGTTTTCAGCAGATCAATAAATTCACAGGCAGCAAACCAGCCAGCCCTGGAGGTCAGAAGAAACTCAGGCAGGGAACTGCCAGGCTCCTCACAGGCTGTGCCACCGCAGGCTCAAATCTGCCTCCTGACTTAAGCTTGGCAAATTTGCCCTTAAGGGCAGATTTTTAAAAGGCTCAGGAGGTGGCCCAGGAAACTTACAGACCAGGACATCTGGCTTTTGTATTGGGCACACTGGTGGATATTATAATAAAGACCATAATTAACAAACTCATGATATATTGGGGACCGAGACAACTTGGTTTTGGCAGAGTACAGTCTTGCCTTATAGCTAGTCAAGTTCTTTCAAAGTGAAGGTGACCACTCTGGTGGGGTGACTTGGTCCCTGGCGCAGGCTGTGTTTTTCATAGGCTTTTGTAAATGTCCTTCGCTCAAGGCTCTTCTGGGATTGGCACAGTAGTGGTGCAATGGGGAAGGGCACTTCTGCATGAATAGTTACCAATGGGAAACAAAGGGTGAGAAGAAATAAATTATTTTCATAATGGGAACAGGTTATCAAGGGATTTCCCTGAGGATCTGTGTGGTTCAACATGCTCATAAGTGATCTGAGAAAGAGAGTGAATATTAAGAAGGTAGAGCTTGTGTGAGATGATCATTTAGGACAGTCAATCTCTATTGTGAAGAATCTGCAGAAGGATCTGCTCATTCAAAGTGCCTGGGCACCAAAATTCACTACTGACACACAGCAAGAGCTCCCTACGGGCATACCCCTGCCCCCCCACTATATGTAGACTTTAATGAACTATGAATTTGTTAAAACCACTCAGAAAAAAGATCTGAGGGTCATATTACTCTGAAAATACCAGCTTGGTGCTCTCTGGCAGGCACATATCAAACACAACCTGAGTTACTAGGGGAGAAGATCTCTCACACAGCAACCATGGTCTCTCAGTCCTGCTCCTCATGGAGAGCCTATAAAACACCTTCAGCAGATGGACCTTGAAACTGTAATTCACTGTCCTGGATACAAAAAAATGATGGCTTCAGTGAAAGTACCGTGTCTATGGCAGAGGTCTGTCTGCTCTCCTTGCTTCTCACCAAGCACCCCCCTGTCCCAGAGATGCGTGTTCGTGGAAGAAGTGCTCGCAGCAGAAAACAAGTGCCAAAGAAAGGCATGCTGACATCTCCCCTTTAATAACACCCTTCCTCTGCTCCCCACATATCACGTAGACTTTCTTTCATGCTCTAGGTGAGTAAGAAAGTCCTGTTAAACTCAGAATTACTCATATTTCACTTTGAAGGCTTCTGCTTCTGTTCCAGACCTGCAGAAGGGTTTGTGTGCCACAAAGGTGATTTGGTGAAGCTGTCTGTGTCAGCTGGTTTAACCCAGGCTGCTGCCTGGGCACAGACCCCTGCCTTGAGTATATTCCATGTGTATCACAGTCACTAGGATGTTTCATCCAGGAATTAGTGGGAAAGGCATACAAAACAACACAGAAAACACTACTATACCATTGCATAAATCCATAGATCGAACAGCACACTCTAGTTCTGCTCATTCCACTACAAAAAAAAAAGGGAATAAACCTAGAAAAGGGCCATAGGGAAAGAGTGAGAGAGATGACAAAGGCTGTCAGCTTGGAAAAGAACACATGGGTGAGGAGGGAGAAGGAACCACCTGGGATTTCTCGAGGTGAAGACCAACCTCACAAGCGGGGCTCAGGTCAACAGGAATCCTGGAAAGCAACATGGAAAGACCAGTCCTCTTCGTCCAGAACCGGCTGTGCTGCAAAACCCCTACTGCAAAGTAAAGCAGCTCTGTCTCAAAAGATGTGTTTTTTCCTGGCCCCTTCTTATCAGACACTTTATCAAAACCTCACTGCTTTACTTTTTAGAGGCTTTCTTACTCCACCTAAATTTATTCATGGCCAGAACTATTTGTTCTAGGGCCAATGCTATTGTTCAGCCTAACAAGCTTTCGTTCTTACACCCCCCCTTGCCTCCTTTTCCACCACCTGTATGCACAAAATGATATCCTGAAATAGAGAGATGCATCTCTGGCTCTCAGCCAAGGGGAGAGAAATCAACATTCAGGGTGACAAAGCGGTTGTTACCCGCAGACTCATTTCATAATCAATCTAAAGCACCTCAAAAGCTCTCTCCATGCTCCCACTGGGATGTGAATTTTCCTGCAAGCAAATTTTCTGGTAGTGTGTTTACTCTGTCCTGTAACTGCCACTGAACATGTAGAGAGATGTTGGCAATGTTTGGAGATAAACAGCTTTGCTGTCTCCAGTTATTTTGATTAAAAAGGATGACAGAATTAAATAGCCTTTGAAGTTAGCAAGATAGTTAACAAGTAAGAAGCCTCAAAATGTTTTCTGTGGATTTTGGTTTGATTATTTCAGTTGTGCTCTGACTGTTGGGGCTGTGGAGCAGGACTCGTCCCTGCTGCACAGCCCTTGGTGGGATGGCAGCTTGGTCCCTGCTGCTGGCTGCTGTCTGCCACCGCGGGTTGCATTGCCATCTCCCAAGGAAGGAGGAGAAAATCCCTCTTTCACTGTAAGTGCATTTTGCCGAGACAAACACCGTGGTTTCTGCCCAACAGATGCCTGGAAATGGAGTGTCTGATTAGGCAACAGTTTTTTTCACTTCTGTATCTCGGTGGAGCACGCAGAGCCCCCCACTCCTGCCACCACCCCAACTTACCATGTCCATGCTGCTTCTTCTGCAGCTATGAACAACGTGTTACCTGCTTAAAACTCTCCCTTCCAAAGCTAATTCTTCATGGCAAGGTCAACTCGCCCAAACTCAACGCAAAACACCGTGGCCAGGATGCTGCGGAGTCACCTGGAGGCAGAGGAGGCCAAGAGCGAATACCGCGGCACTTGGGCATATCTTTAGTGTGCCGCAGCCTCAGATAAACCTCATTTATTGATCTTCCCTATCAAGGAAACTGCACCCCCGCTGAGTTATGGCATATGCAATTCAAGGAGATGGGTTTCTTACCAGGGAAGCTACAACAATAGCCCAGTGGAAGTAAACTAGGTTAAATCCTAACCAGGAAGCAGTTCCCTAATTAAGATGTCTAATACAATGTAAAGCTGCCCTTCAGCTAGGCTATTAATGACACCCTTGTACCACTGAATGGGGATGCTACGTCCAGCTCTAGCACACTTGTTCCTGCGTGCAGTTCACAAACTGCATTGCAATTACTGCTATTATTTGCAGGACAATAGCAGTGATGGGCAACGAGCAAGACAGGGAGGTACCCTTTGCCAGGCACCCCACCAAAACAGGCCAGAAGGCCACTCCTGGCCCCGAAGAATGGGATCAGACAGACAAACGCTGGGTGAAATGAAGCAGTCAAATCTCTGTTGCCCAGGCAGAGGGAGGGAGGGGCTCTTGCAGAAGAAAACCACGGATAATTCGATGTATTTTGCACCTGAGGCTTGGCAGAGGCTGTTAGCTTAGGCTCACTGCCAGGCAAACAAGGTTTTTCTGCCTCTCTGCCCACACTGAGCAGCCTGTCTCAGGTTTTGCAGCAGGACAGCCTTTCTGGACGGAGCCAGACTGCAGGAGCCCACTCAGGTGTCTCTGGGCTCACAACAGACTCTATCTGCCAAGCAGATCATGCCCCACCGCTAACGGGGAGCTGGCTCAGTCGTTATCCTCTTTCAACAGACATGGGGGCTCGAGATACTAACGATAATGGGGCTCCAGCAAGTTTGTCTGGGAAGACCCTGATATCCTTGACCACGTCTTTAACAACAAGACCATCTTTTTGGGCCCCTTTTACTTCCTCTGGTACAGGAGGATAGCCTAGCTGGTTCCTGTAACTCAGAGACTGTCTGTGTTTGAGTTGCAAACCCTGAAGAAGGATGGGCCTGTGGTGGCAAGGTACAAGCTCCACTTCAGTTCTGCCCAAAAAATCAAGACCTATTTCACTGCCTTAGTACTCAGATTTATCAGATAAAAGACAACTCAGTTTTACAGTAAGTCTAATTAAAAAAGCAATGTCTTAAACACATTGCTGAGTCAAACTCTGCCGAAGAACAGGGCAGGAATCTTATAAGGAGCTCCAAGTAATGGTCCTGTCCAGTGCAACCAAACTGATTCCTGTTTGTATTTAAAAGTTCCTCTCTGAGCTCAGCCTCACGTACAGAGCCTGAGCCAGCAGTACCTTGGCTACAACTGCTTTTGTGTCTTCCCCTGAGGTCAGGTTTTGTTTAGACTGACCACAACTGAGTCTTGAGTAGCTGTGAATTCAACCCGACACAGGTCATCACAGAGCCCGCTCTGTGCTTCAGGTTATTTGAGATAAAGCACACGATTATTATCTACATCCCCTAATGAGCACGTGGGTTGAAAGACAAGCAAGCCACATGAAGAATCAAATGATGTAGCAAGTCATTGCAGAGGAACGTCATGCTTTCTGCACCAGGCTGGTCTCTTTGGGCTTTGCCAGCCACGGCTGGCACCAGGCTCCATGGAGCATGGTCCCACAAACACACAGGCTGGAGGAACAGGGGTGATCTCTGCCCCCAGGGGACTTTCAATCTACATGGAGGGACCTTTGAACCATGAAGTCCTACTGTTTGCAGAGCCCTCTGCTCAATGCCGTGCCCGCTGACATCTCCTGTGTTAACCCTTGAGAAGCCCCAGCTGGAGAGGAGCATTCAGCACCTGAAGTCTCTGCTCAGGTCTTGCTGTGAGCAGAAATAGTCACTTTTTTGGCTACAGCCATTTTGTTTCCAGGGAAAATAAAACATTTAAGTCTCTCCCACACTCGGAGCGTGCATCCGAGGAGCACAGCAAGTACCATGTACCTGTTGGGACTGGAACAGATTTAAGTAAGAAAAGGGCTTATCCAAAGCTGCTTTAACCTCAGCTCTCATGCATATTTCAGGAGACCTTTCAGTCTTGCCCACGCTGACTTGCTCTGCAAGTGGGGGAAGGAGGGGGGAAACCAGACTTGCTGCCCCTTTGCCTCTTTCTCCTTCCAAAGCAGAGTTAACTCCCCAATGGCGCAAACCAGGAACTGGCAAAGGGAATAAATCACTCTTCGGTGTTACTTCAGCCAGAAAAGCCATGTTACAAACCTACCCGGGACACCAGCCAGGCCATGAGAATAAGGAAATGCCAGAAGCTGGGTTCCTCCTGCCGCTGTCCTTCGGCCCCCTCACCCACGGGGCAGGGAGCACTGATGGGGAACAGGGAACTGTTCACCCTGCTCCCCTACCACCGGAGTGGGGAGGTGAGACAGCGACCTGCCCCGAGGCAGATAGTCCTGCCCCGAGCAGGCATTGCTGGGTGCTGAGGTTGTCCCCGGCAATATGCTGGGGAGAGACCTGCTGTGGGCTCCTGGGGTTGCTGTGACCCCAGACCTGCTGTGGGACTCCCAGGGTTGCTGCATGTCCCCCTACCACCACTCACCACCCTGATGCACTTTGCATTCATGGGTCCTCATCCCTGCCCCAGGGCAAGTGTTTATTTGATTATCTCATTTATCAGGTGTTTATCTGTTACAAACACTTCCATAAGCTCCCGCTGAGCCCAGCTTTCCCCTGTCTGTATATCTTGATCCAGTTAACCTCATTGCTTCCTCTGTTACCCCCAAAGGACACAGAAAATGATTTGCCCTCTCCTTCTCTGCAGACACATTCTGCACTTGGAGAACGGGTTTCACATCTCCCTTCAGTTTCCCCTGCACGACTGAAATCCAACTTTCCTCAGAGCTCTTACTTGTCGAGTGTCCGACAACTCAACCCCTCTTCCTTGCTCTCATTTTTTCTTGGAGGATGCCCAGAATTACATTTTCTAACCGAGCCCCTAAAAGGCACCGGCTGGAGCAGAGACGCCGCTTCCCCAGTGTGCCACTTCTCTTTCTTCATCCCAGCAGTTTGCTTTTGCACAGCTGCCTGACACTGTTGACTCACGGGCCACAGTGCCCGTCACCCTGTCCTTTGGCTCCCGATAGCCGCTGCCTGACCGGTCACTCACTCGGTGCCCACCCGGTCAGTTGGTCCTACCACACAGGACATAACACATGCCCTGTTTTTTCAGACCAGCTCTCCAATTTGTCACAACCTTTAGTTCCTAGTTTCTCCTCTAAAATGTTTCCAGTCCCTCCCAGCTCAGTGTCACCTACCAATTCAGTACGTGCCTCCCTACTCCATCACCCACTAATGAAAACATGGGCTGACAGGCACTGACCCTCCCCACTCAATGTACACCCTCCGGTTTAAGCATTGATAAATATTGAGGATGTTGTTTTTGGAAGCTGAGTCAGTCCATGGCAGAAGCCAGCGGTGAAGCCAACAGCATGTCCCTGACCACGAGATGTTCTTCACCATGATCAAAATTCAAAAACCTCTTTCAAAACAGGGAAAGGGGAGGAGAAAGGGCTACCAGAATTTCCCACAGGGGCAAAAAAGTCTCATTTTCCCACACAAGCTCAGACATTTTGGCTACAGTTTTCCTATAGAAATACATCAGCCTGTGGTTGCTTTGCAGGCACAATTTCCCTTCCCAAGTTAAATGGGCAATGTTAATGCTGAGCAGAAAAATTACTCACCGATGATATGGAACTGGAAAACAAACTTTTGGCCTGTTCTTTTCATCAAAACTATGTACTTTTAAGCACAGTTACCAACAGGTTCTGCCATAAATATCCCCAAACTCTCCTCTCCTAAATCCGTCTCCAAAGGCAAGGGGCCCCCCTTTGCAGTACCACTTCTCTGCAGCGAAGTCCTTGTCTGAAGAGCTTCCTCTGCTCTTCTGCAAAGAGATCTTGCTGCCTGTGCCTGCTGTGTCGAGTAATAAGAAGCCTGAGAAGGACCTGCCCTCTAATAACACTTCATAAAATGGTAATCTGAAAGGCTGGGAAGCCTAGAGGTTTAATGGTAAGACCGTGGAGAGCGCAGACCTGAAGCAAGATGGGGTTTTGATAGAGCAGTGCTGATGCTGACACAGCATACAGGACTTTATCTGGCTTATGTGACTCTGAATAAGAAGGTTATCTTCCCTGCTTATCATCCCACAGTCCTTAAGTGACATAAAGGGATGGTTTACAACAACTTCAGGTGCCGTGCTTAAGTCTTATATGGCTTCTCTTGCTTTTTTTTTTTGGGGGGGGGTCTTCGTTCACTTGCTGCTCTTTCCAACTTAACGACTATCTCACAGTGACTCACCCATTTCTGATCCTTCCCCTCCCCGAAGTGCAGGCAGAGCAGGGAAGGAGCCAAAAGCCCGGAAAGTACAAGCTTCTCAGGTAGATCTAATAATGCCCTGCGGCCAGACACGATGGTAGGAGGTGCTCCTGCCTGAACTGAGCCGTAGGAAATCTCTTCCACTCTTCTCTGGGCAGGGTGTGCTGTTCTGCTGGGAGCTCGAGGGCTTTGGAGATGGTGAGACCTGACTTCAGCGGTCACCACAGGGAGTTGGCAGGCTCTGACTGTTTAAACCTCTTTATTTCTTTCCAGGAAAGACGCAGAGGAATTGCGCTGTGTGCGCATGAAAATATTTGGATTGGCTATTCCCGTGCTGCAGTGCCTGTTAGAAGGGTCTCCAAGATCAGCACTCCTTTGCCTTTCTGATTTTGCCTCTCCTGGTGACTCAGAGGATGCACAGGACCACATGGTGGGAGAAGATGGCCTGGGAGGCAGTGTGGGGTGGAGGGAAGACACAACTGATGATGGCGTGGGGTCAGCCCAGCTCCTGCTGATCTCTTGTTTTCCTCCCTCAGACCACAGGCACGGCGCACAGTGCACAGAGGTAGCTCTGAGCCAGCCCTGAATAAGCACAGCAGTGAAAACGGGGCGCTCTGCCCAGGAAAGACAATGAAGCTCATGTAGGGCCACAGTCTGCCTCATCTGCTGTTCCCAACAGCTCCTGGGAAGCTACCGGGAGAGATGGGGCAAACGCAACAGGCTGACCAGGTAGTTCTGTTCGGAGATCCAGATGGATGGGAGAGAGGTGGGAGAGGGTCTCCACAACTGACTGCCCTGAGATTCTGGGACCCCACAGCACTCTACCTTCCCCTTCCCATCCCTGGCTGTTTGCCTGTGTCTGGCAGAAATGTGCCTTTGGTCCAACATCCCAGACAGCGGAACACACCTGGTCCCTTCTGTTGAGGGATGCCAAGCTGTTAACAACTTGCTCTGTGTCTGTGTGTGCCATTCCGGCCATCTATTTTACATTTCTCTCTATTTTCCTTCACTCCTTCAAGTGGGTGACGAGACCAACAGGAAAGGAGAAAGAAGAGGGATGTTACTGACCTGGGAGGAGCTGGAGGAGAAGCAAGACAAGGCAGTGGTGGCTTCACTAGGAAAGGACCACAGAAGGACGATGACTACGGTGATCACGCTGCCTTCTGAATATAGCACTTGATTTGCCTGAGCACACTGTATTCCTTGGGGCATGTTCAAGGCATGCCATGGACATGCCTGCTGTGCTGAGCGGCTGTGATGGGCAAGAGAGGTGTCTGGGAAGGAGAACACCTCGGTATGAAGCAGCAGCAGAAGGTACCAAGTCAGGGGTGCCTCCTCCGGGGTGAGGGAAGTCTGATGCATGTGTGTGGGCGTGCACAGCATGCCTTCCCCCCAGGAACCTCACAACTTAGTGAGACCCACGTGTGCTGGAAGAGCACGAACACCACGTGTTTCACTACTGCTCAGGAGAGCCATCCTGTGCCCAGCTACGCTGGCTGCTGCAGAGGGAACTGATGCTGTCTGCCTGGTCAGTTCTGTCCATCTGGGATCCCTCTTTGATAGTATTTAATGCGTTTTTTAAAGCCAGCTCTGCCGGAGCGCTGCCTCCGGCAGCCACCTTTGGCGAGGACACCCTCGCGGTGAGAAGTTAATTTATTCTAAGTACTTGAACCAATGCATGTTGGTATCTATTAGTGCTTGCACATGATCAGTAGTTGGTAACAGCACACTTCAGTGGTGGACACGTTATCTACAGACTCTGATTCTTGAAGCCTGTGGTCTGTGGGGAGTTCTTACGACATTTTTTCCCAAAGATTATATTGGTGTATTCATACAAACTAAATGGAAATGTATATGCAAGCATCACCACAATCGAGGCTTTGGAGAGACACACTGAAAATCTGAGAACCTGGAGAAAGGATGGGAGGAATTTCTGTCTCAGTTACTTAAACCCTGGGCAAAATTTTCCAAATGTTTAAGTGATTTAGGCCTCAAGGCACCTAAGGACTTTTGGAAATGGGATGTAAGCTCCCCCATCACCAACATGCTTTCAAAATGTTTTATGCTTTTAGTTAAGCTACATTTCACTTAAATGTAGATGGGAAGCTGCTTAATCTACTGTAGGGCTGCAGGGAAAATTACCCTATGAAGAAGCAGTAAATTAAAATTTGAAAATAATTAGCATTTTCCTCCATCATGGACTTGACAAAAAACTAATTCTAATCAGTGATGGTAGACTTATAGATAACAAATTGGTGGGTTTTAATTCTTGGTATGTGACATGGCTTGCCACAGCTGCCAGTGCCTTTCCCACCTCTTGAGAGCCTGGCCTCCTTCTTCCCCCATCGGAAAAAATGTGTTTCCCCTGAATCTAAACCTGCTTCTATTTAGGTGCGTGATGTTACAAGGTCACAGTCAAAGCATAGTTCCTAACAATAAAAAGCAAAACAAACATAAAAGAAAAATAAAAAGCAATAAAAAAAAATCATTATGCTTTCAAAAAGCATGTTTTCCTGGGGTTTGTTAAACAAAGACTTGTTGAGTCATCAACATTTTCTTCTTTACAATCACAGAGGAAATCAAATATGTGCAGTGACTATTGGGTCTTGTATTACTGTACATTTGCTTCATAGCAAATGTGATTTTCAAAGAGGAGAAAACTTAATCTTGATATAGTATTTAAATCTTGTTAGTCCTCCATCTCCTCAGCCCACAGGAGTATTGATGCTGTAGGCGACGGCCTTCCTCTCCGCTGTCTCTCAGTTTCGGTTTCTTGCCACAAGAGACAATTTTCCGTGCATTAGTTTTATTTAGACTATACCGAGGGAAATGATCTGGGATCCTCAGTGCCTGTCTGTCCTCTGCTTGGCTCAGCGGGGTGCAGGCATCACCGACCCAAACGCTCCCCCAAGCTCCCCATTGTTCAGCAGAGGGGCTGTTACAGCCCCACGCACCCCCCAGGCAGAGGTTACACCCCAGCCAGGGTCACAGGACAGGGATAGTCCCACCCCAGGTCACATCAACCTGCGGGCCAGTCCTACTACAAAGTCACCTCTCCAATTCCTTCACAGCTTTCATCCTTCGTTACTCTGACACGGATCAAACCCTGAAGTGTCCCCCCCTCAGAGCATCCCACCCTTGTACCTTTTATAAGCCCCTACATCAGTACAGAAACCCCGCGGCTGCTCCCTGCTCGCCTCTGAGGGACCGTGGGCCCTGGCCAAGATTATTCCCAAGATTTTTTTTTTTTATCTCTCAGTGCTGATTTCTCCCAGGCTGGAAGAAGCCGCTACTCTCCTCAAAGCATGAGAACGAAAAAGTGAAACCCGAGCGCCAGGTGCTCTCTGAGGGACACAACCCGACTTGGGCAACCACCCCTACACCCCGCCAGCCCCCCGCGCTCGCCGCAGCACCAGTCCGCCGCGAGCAGCAGAACCCGCCCCGTGCCAGGCGGGTTTGTGCCCGGTGCCAGGGAGTTTCCCGGACCTGCACGGACGTGCCCGGCAGCCATGGGAAAGCGCTTCCAGCAAACACCCCCGCCCCCCACTCCCCGCAGCCCCGCGGACCTGCCGGGGACCAGCATCCCACCGCCCCCTTCCAAGGGATTCGGGACACACCGGCCCCCTCGGAAATTTCTGGCCGGGACCTGGCCCCAGCCCCAAAGTCAACGCTCGCACCGAGGCGGCCACGGCCGAGACCACCCTGGGGGCTGCTCCCGCCGCCGGCCCGGACACCCCTGTGCGGGGGTGGAGCGGACCGCGGGCCGGGACCGGCCCCGCTCCCCAGCCTCGCCGCGGGGCTCCCGGGGCTGGGGGCTGCCAGCGGGACACGGCCCCGGGACCGAGCACTCCGCGGCAGGGCAGCCCCCGCGGACCCAGGACGGTCATCCCAGGCGGGGACACCCCCCGGCAGCACCCCCCTGCTGAGCCGAGCCGAGCCAAGCCGAGCCACCCCCTCCCGCACTGCACGCCCGGCGCGGCCCTGGAGCTGCCGGTTCGAGCCCCGCCGCCGCCGGGCCCCGGTCGTGGGGCCGCCCCGCCGCGCCGTCCCCGCAGGGGCGAATCCCGCTGCGCCCGCGCCCCCGCGGTGCTCACCTCTGCGCGGCGGCGGACGGCGGGAGGGCGAGCGGAGCCGTCCGGTAGCGGTGAGGCGGCAGCGGTGATGTCAGGCCGTGCGCTCCGCCCTCCTGCCCATGTGCCCGCCGGCGGCCGCCAGACATCCGCGCCGCTCCGCACGGCACGGCACAGCTCGGCTCGGCACACTCTGGCCCAGCACAGCTCGGCTCGGCTCGGCACAGTCTGGCCCAGCACAGCTCGGCACAGCCAAACTCACCGCATAGCCCAGCACGGCATGGCTCGGCATGGCACAGCACGGCTCGGCATAACCTGGCCCGGCTCTGTATAGCCTGGCCCGGCACAGCCTGGCTCGGCACAGCCTGGGCCAGCACGGCTCGTCACAGCCAGGCTCACTGCGTGGCCCAGCGCTGCCCGGCAGTGCAGGGGTGAGGGAGCCCGCCAGCCCCGGCCCCGCCGCCAGCCCCGCTCCCCGCCGCGCCCAGGTTAAACGCACACGGACGGGAGGGCATCGCCGCCGGGGCTGCAGGGGACGCGGTACCCATTACGGGCAGCAGGCGAGGGCAGGCCTTAAATTCTCTGTTTCTAGGTGCGTTTCAGAGCCGGCCAGCGTCTCATTTTGATGGGCGGGTGCGGCTCGGTGCGCCTCTCTCCGCACTATCAGGGGCTGCGCACTTGCTCTGAAAAGCTGTGCCACAGGGCGTGGAGCAGATAATGGCTCTTACCCCTGCCCCGGGAAAGAGTTGTCCTGTTGCAGCCACCCCTAACGCAGCCGCCGGGCCCCGCTCCGAGAGAGAGCAGCGTGGGCTGCCGAGAGCTGGCACTAAAGTAGCCTTCAGGCAAAAACACCGGGTCAAACCCACAGGGATTTACAAAAAATCCCTCCGGAGCTTTGGTTCACTCGCTCACTAGAGGAGAGGAGCATGGAGGGGAGGGACCCGAAGGGATTGTCTCATCCGTCCCCGAACCATGGCATAGCTGGGGAGATGCTGGTGCGATCTGGTTTGGAAGCCTACATGGAGGGACATGCAGCCCCTCTGAACCGAGCCTGATGTGCTGCACTGTCTCTGCAGTTAGGAGGGTCTTCCTAATCTGACCTTTGCCGACTGGCATCCCCTCTGTGCCCACCTTGCACGTGGGATGTGTGTTCCTGGGATGAAACAAGCCCCGCTTCTTTCCCCTCTCCCAGGCAGGCCATGGCTTTAACCATCTCAGCCCATTCTCACTGCTGTCCTCCATGAAGTCCCCCCTCTCCTGCCTCTGTGCTGCTTGCAAATGGGGCCAGCTGCTAGCCAGGGCTGTCCTGGCTCAAGGGGGGTACCCACTGTGAGAGGCAATGGGTACCCCCCTTGTATCTCTCACCCCATGGATGTGACATATGACATCCATGGGGTGAGAGATACAGAAACCTGCTGATATGGGGAGGCTGCAGCGAAGACGTGGGATTGCTGGGGAAAGCTTGCATTGGTGGCTCCCCGTGGCTGGACCTTGGATAAGAGAAAGCTTCAGAGGCTTAGGGATGTTCAGCCTGCAAACTTTGAGATGCTGTGAGTTCCCTGGGTATTGGGGAATACTGGAGAGTTGAGAAAACCTATTGGCATGGTTAGGAGAAGGAGGATCGTTGTGATAGCTGTACTTCGTCAAGCCTCTGTGAAGTCCATCTGTGACTGAATGTGGCTGAGACACCCGGATTACTCCTTACCCCCTTCTTCCCTGTTGTGGTCCCTGCCTCCTTATGCGTAGCTGAGTGATATTTAATTAATATGCCACAATCAGCCCTTTGTGGAGACTGAAGGAAAGAAATCATCGAATGCTCCTGCGCTTTCTCTATCTTGTTACATGCACTCTCACGTGATGTAAAGGACAAATTTTGCCTTTTAATATATTTATAGAACCTGTAGTCATTGCCTTGTTTGCTTTGGTTGTTGTGATTCATTTTACATGATTCCTCTGATCTTTCAGGTCTCTGTAAAGCTGCAGTTGCACTGTGTGGCTCTCCCTCTGTACCTTTCCCTTGCATGGGGCAAGGCTACTGTTACGGGTTTATGATCATTTCCTTGGGTAATGACCAGCCTTCTGGGGTTCCTTTATCCCAAAGCACTGAAATCTACCTTTTTTTTGAGTTTCACTTCCTTTTCATAGAATAGCAAACTTTGGAGTATTTTTCCCCGTTATTTTCACCAAAATATCCCCTGCTTTTCCACCTTTCTATCACAAAGAAGCACCTCGAACAACCATTTTATACCTGTCTAAACTCGTGGCCAGCCCTGTCTGGGCCACTTGTTTGCTGGTTGGCTTGAGTCCTGCAGCTCCATTTTTCCTGCAGCCATCTCAGTAGGTAGCTAAAGCCTCCCCAGCTCCTGGCCTTTGACTGGCTTTATTGATTGCTCAAGAAATGCCCTTGAGAACCGTCTTTCTGATGAGGTGGCCTGATGTGGGTTTGCAAGGTGGCTTCATTTCTCTTCTACCCAGAGATACCCAATGTGCTGGGCTCGTGCTGGACTTTGCCGGTGTTTCTGTGTGCTTATATTTTTTTTTTCCCCTTTCTCCATGCTGGTCCTGAGCAAGGGTTTTCCCTGTGTCAGCTGGACCTTTCTTCGCCCAGCAGTCGTCTTTCCTGGCCCATCACTTGGTGGTTGGAGCTGCGGCTCTCTGGCAGCACCATCTGTGTCCCCGTGCCCAGCTGGCCATACCCCTGCCGTCCCCTCAGCCACCTGCACCCCCTCCTCCTTGTTCTTCCCCCCCACGGGGCTGGGCAGTTGCTTTGGATCTGCTCGGGGCTGGGGCTGGCAGGCTCTGCTGGTGCCCATGTGCCGGCACAGTGTGGCACAGGCGAGCAGATGAACCGTGGCAGCTCCTGGCTGCCAGGCTAGCGAGCCATGGGGAGCCCCCACCTCCCATGCTGTGTCTTGAGGCTCTTGCTGGAATGCTCGAGGTGGCCACATGGAGGGCTGCACCAGGCCAGCTCGCCTCCTGCCCCACACCTAATCAATAAGGTGGGTGGCCCTCCCCTCTCCTAGGGTGTGCCCAGGCTTTGCTGTGTCCAGACAACGAGGCGGTGGTCCCTGGCCTCCACCCTGTGCCGCTTTCCTCTTCGCCAGCTCCCTTGGGTGCATCACAGAGGTGTACGTGCCAGCCCAAGGGCTGCTGTGCACCGGAGGCCACGCGGGATGTGGCAGCGCTGGGCAGTGGTGGCTCCACCTGAGCAAATACCGTCACAAAAGCAGAGCTTGGGGACACCGTCTCACACTCCCACCTGCAACGTCATGGCAAGGCAACGGCTCCACTTTCCCCTGAATTCCAGTGGTAGTAAGTAGCAAACTTACCGTTTACAAACCAAATCTATCTGTCAGAGTGGTCAGTAAACATAGCTGCTCCTCTGGCCTTTCCAGAGCTGTATTTTGGGCTGGAAGCTGCTTTCTTGGGGCCCAATGATAGCGTTTAGGTTGGGAAATTGCGTTATAAGCACAACAGGAGCATCAAGCAGGTTTGCTAGCACGGTCCTCCAGACCGGCACATGGCCTGGCAGTGCCGAAACCACCGAGCCCAGAAAGGAGCCGAGAGGCTAGAAAGGTGAGTGTACAATGCAGGCAAGGTGGAATTGATAACGTGGTTAATTATTGCCAGTGAGCAGGGGCTAGAAATGAATTTGGCACGGTTGTGAAACAGAGAGCACATGCAGGGGGAATGAGCTGGGGGCTGCAAAAATGGGCAAGGGGAGAGCTGTGATGGTTCTGTGAAGCTGCAGCTGGGCAAACAGCATCTTTAGTGGGTGAAGAAGTAGCAGCTCATGTTGTCCCTCGACTCTGCTGAGGTTATCTGGAAGTACTGGGGGTGATGCTGAATCCTGACAGTGCCGGGGAGAGACCTGGCTGTATCCTCATGGAGCTGCAAGGAGGGAGCAGGCAATGCGGGGGCAGCTTGTGAGCGGGTTGCAGGCAGGACAAAGTGCTGCCATGTCCCTCCTGGAGCATCCCAGGTAGGGAGGGATGGGCTGTGCCCGCACAGCCCTCCTCCCACCCAAGGGATATGCATGAGGGCGGAGGTGGCCATGCAGTGCTAAAAGTGGCTGAGTGCGGGTGGCTGCACAGCTGTGCTGGACACTTCCAGCCCGAGCATCCTTCTCGATGCTCAGGCTCGAGGAGGATGCTTGAGCTGGAAGTGTCCGTACAGGGCTTACACACACCCCTGTGTACCCAGGATTCAGCTTCTGGCCATGCCCCGTGCCCCCCCAGGGGTCTGGCAACATCCTCCAGGGAAGTTGGTCAGAAAGCACAGTTAACGCGGCTCTACCAGAAAACGGCTTTGCTGCTAATCAGCTCCTGGCAGGTTATCGCTTTCACAGCTGCCTGGTTTTTCGGAGAAAAAATGTCATTTATCAGCTCTTCATGGAGGAGACCTGGTAGAGATGCTTCGTGCTGGCACTGCCGGGGCTCGTCTCCGCCTGTCATGCAGGCGCCATCTAGTAGGAAAAGGAGAAAAAGACCAAAAATGAATCAACGTGGATGTTGAAATGCAGTTTCTTTCCGGGGGAACAGTTTAATCCAACACAAAGCTGCTCTGGTGCTGAGCCCATGGTTTGGGAACGCGCAGCAAAATTCACTGCAAGGGAAATGATGAGGCGAGGAGATGCCCCAAACTGGAGCATGGCTTGTCCAGGATGGGTGCTGATTTATTTGATCTAAAAATAGATTTTGATATAAAAGTTGATTTCCAGGCAGCTCCTTGATAACATTGTCAGTGCTGGATTTGATTAATTAGTTGTGTGGCTTAATTGCAATATACTGGCTCGGGCTGCTACCGTCAGCTTTGATGAGTGGCAGATGCTCCGGTTTCCAGCACCAAAGTTGTCCCATCGGCTGGAGGATTTACTTACAGCTAAAAACCCCTCTCTGCCATCTGTGCACGTGCGATTTCACGTCACAAAGGCATCCACTTTGGTCATATCGTATGACTTTACCACAAATACCGTACTGCTGTTGTCATCTTCTAACAGTCACATGGATTTTTAGTGTGATTTCCCAGCACTAGGGATCTGACAGAGAAAAACTCCCAGAATCGACCCCTCCCAGGGTGAAGTAAAAGGGACCTATGACATTAATTTGCTTTAAACAAACAAACAAACAAAAAAATCATGATTTTATACCAATCCTATGATTTTTACCCAGCTTGACTCACCCTTTCCAGTGTGGGGAGGTGATAATGCTGGGTGTCTGTTATCTGGCGCACATGAATTCCTGCTGGCAGGCAGTCTATGCTCTGCTGTGGATACACGGATACACATCCCCATACAGCAGGTCCCTGTGATATGTGTGTGACGTGGAGAGTCCTGCTTGAGGCTTGTCTCCCTCTGGCTTTTCCCCTTCATTTCTCTAAAATATTGAGAACCGGAGGCCAGGGATACTTCAGCGCTGGGAATATCGCCCAAGTCCTGGGGTCCGGTGGCTTCACCCTGCCAGGGACTGCCCAAGCAGCATTACACTTTGCCCAAAGCAGAACCTCAATTCATCTCCACTTTCACAGATAAAAGCCTGAATTAATTAAAGAAGAGAATAGAAACCACTTTTATTTCCAGAACACCAGAAACTCCTAATTATCACAGCTCCCACAAGCGCTGCTATAATTAAGGGGCTATCGCTATTTCCACTGCAGACCCAGTTTTTGCAGGGATTTACAAACGACGCCTGAATTTTTTGCTTTTGGTGAAGTACAGTGGCTCAGGGAATGGATTCTGGCTCCAGGTGCATCCCTGTAAATCAGCTACAACACCACTGAAACAGCGGCTAATTCCCCCATGGATTTCTTATTAGAAATCCAGAGTCCCCAATGGCAGCATTCTACAGACAGCGTCTGCTCTCCAATTATACTCTGATTACAAAACAATAAAATTGGGAGCTTTTTTACTTTGCCTTCTGGTCTTTCCATCTTTGAAATACACTTGGGGGCTGCTTCTAGCTTTTTATCATAACCAGAGAGACTAAGCATTTATTAGTATTTAAAAAAGACAGTGGAAACTGAATTTCTCACCTGATCACTGGTCCTCTGGTTCCTGTAACCTTTCCAGAAGTGCTGAAAGCATCATAATGACACTGATGGTGAAACAGCCAGGCTTTGCTACAGCATAAAAGCAGCAGAACACTCCTAATGCAATAACCGAGCAAATCCCACAGGAGCATCTCCCCTGCAAATGCCAGGTCTGGCAGCCACTGGGCAGGGCAGGGTGCTCCCAGCTGCCTTTTACACTTTTGCATTGGAGAAGTGGCCAGATAAAGATGTAGCTGACCACATACATCACCTCTGTATATGTTGAGGTTTATGCTTTGGCTGCTGCAGCTTTCTTGACTTTATCCCTTTTCTAAGTGTTGTCTGATGTCTGCCTGCTGCCAACATCTTTCTTGATGGGTGGCAGCTTCACCACCCCCAAGGTGGTTCTTCTGCTCCCTGGGTGCTTCACAGCTGTGGACAAAACTGGCCCTAAAAGTCTCCTTCCTGCTGACAGCTGCTTTCCCTCTCTGTTGCATGGCCACAGTTTTCCCCAAGTCCCCCTGTCCTGACCAGGGCTAGCATCTGGCTGCAGAGACCCATGTGGGACTTCAGAGTTGGTGCACGGCTTGCAGGAGGGGTGAGCTTGGACCTGATGTGGGGCAGTGGGCTGTGCTTGTGTGCCTGGAGTGCTGGGTGTCCTGGGGAAGGCTCTGTGAAAGGGTTTTCATCTATATGTATGTCATATAGATATACATTCTTATGTATAGCTTGGAGCTGCCCTGTGGCTCCATCACAGGCATTGCAATACATTGAATATTGGGCACTTGAAATCACGAGTCTGACTTGGTCTGAACTCCCCCAGGTACTTGTAACTCATGTTCAACACCACGCTTTTCACGAAACACTTCCTTTTATCCCTCTAGAAAGGCTAAAGAAATAAAGGCTGTGTTTTGAAGGGACAGTTCAAAAAGCAGAGGGATGCTCCTTTTCCTCTAACCCAATGCTGGGTGATGAAGGTGGAAAGCCTGGCCCTGCCTCGCCACCCCACGGGGAGCATGAGTGCCCTGACGTCAAGCAGAGGCAGCTGACTGGTGGCAAACGTATTCCCCCATCCCAGCATGTCATTTTAATAGCCATTGCTTGTGTATGGGCAACACAGATGTTCTTCAGGATCAGACCAAGCTGTGGCTCTGCTCTTACCCAGTTCTCTCTGCTGGAATATGGCTTCGTTAAGCAAAACGTCACCAGCTTGAAAAAAAAAAATGAAAGTGAAAGGAACAAATGCAAAAATTTGTCGTATTAGGCATGCAGGGAAGCACAGGAAGTTAAAAAGATCACAGACAATTGAATTTAATTGAAAAATAAGATTAAATAAAATGAGACTTGAATATGAAGAGCTAATTTGAATTAAAGAAACAAGCTGATTGCCTGAAGAAGGAAGTTAAAGGATGAAAATGATTTTGTTTTGCATCTGGGTTCCAGCTCTGTTTGTATCAGGATGGCTTAACAAATAACCCCAACAACCACCCTGCAAAGTGGTTTCATGCTTGAAATTATAATTTCTTTGAAGACAGTCGCGGTGCACAGGGAAATGGGGCTCTCACCTCATCTCATGGGCTAAGGGGAGGTTTGAACTATGCATGGTAAAATGGGAGAGCTTTGTCCAAGGATTATGGCTTCCCCAACATCATCTCAGGTTTGGTAGCGGGGTCTGCAGCTCCCCCCCTTAAAGGGAGGGGAGCAAAACCCAAACCCTGGGGGCAAAACAAGGCAGTGACAAGCGGGCCCTTGCCTTGGGAATGGCAGTGGGTGGGAACGCTTCCAGGACTGTAAAAGCCCGGTGCAAACGGCTCTGAGCAGAAGCAAGGGGGGCAGGCAGTGCTGGCGGCTCGTGCACGGTGGTTGTGGCCCAGCTCTGCTCCTGCACCAGCTTTTGAGAGCAAGATGGATACGAAAATAATTTTAGGGAAAATGAATAGTCTGTATTCACAGCACAAATAGGAAAATTATATACAGGCAAGTGGCACAAATGGGAAAAATAAGATCTTAATTTGAAGTATTTTTTAGATTTAGAGGCATATTTATTCCAAGGCAGTGCTCCTGAAGGCAGCAAAATGGTTTAGTGCACACACACCCCTGCCCGCTTTCTTAATTTCCACTTGGCTGCTGCACCCTCTGCCACAGCATATCCAGGCAGCGGCATCCTCCTCCCCACCGGACGGTCCCATCGGCCATGGTGCTGCGGTCACGGCCACGTCCTGCCGCTTCCCACGGGCGGGCAGGATCCGGCCTTGGCAGGACAGGCCCGGCGAGGAGCCCGCGCGATGCTGCCGGCTGGCTGTTGTGCCGGGAGCAGCCAAGCGCGCCGGGCGCCGCGGCTGAGCCAGCAAAGGTCACTTCCAAGTCACCCTGCGGCACGCCTGGCCGAGGAGAAGGCCACGGGTGCACGAGCCGCCACGGCTCGGCACAGAGCTCGTCTGTGCCCGGTGGCACGTGAGCCGAGGGGACTGTCGGAGCCCTTGTGCTGGGGATGGTGATGGGGAGGAGGGGGGCCCCGGGAGGGTGGAGAGTTTGGTGGCCCTTTTCCAGATGATAATTTTGACATTTTCTTGTCATGCGAAAATTTTGAAATAGGAATAAATGCAGCAGTGGTGCTCATTTGTACTGGCTCTTGCTGCCAGACTGGGGGCTGACCTAAATGTGCTTTTAATGGGTATTTAGTGTATACACTGGTAGCTTGTCACCATCTTTAGCTGCTGCACACCTGCACTCTGCATGTATGTGAGCTGATCACAGCGTACCTATTGCCTGCCCCTTCTCACCCATCCCTGTCATGTGCTTTGTCCCTAGCCTCCCCTTGTCTCCTCTGGTCCCCGCTGGACCAGCATCTGCTCCATCCCTCTCCCATCCCAAGAAAACCTGGACAGGGATGTATTTCTTCCAGTGCTCCATGCAAGAGTGTGAGCACAGTGGTGCACCTCCTGCAAGCTGGTCCGGTAGCACATCCCTGGAGTGGAGGGGATAACGTGCCCTACACCCCAGAGATTATCATCTGCCCCCATATTGCGTGAGGATCTCATTTCTGAGCAAAATCCAGCTGTGATTTCATTAAAGAGGCTCTTGCTCCTCGTGCTCAATATTTAATTTAACACGAGTGTGTGTGTTGAGTTCAGGGTGTTGATTAACCATGACTCTGAGATAGAGGGAAATTACTAATATGGGAAAGTGCAGTCAGTATTTCACGGCAAAGAGTAATTGAGCTAACAGTTGACATATGGAGTTGTGTGGGCAAACTAATTAAATTTTACATCTTCCCAAGCATTTGTGAGTTTTATAAGCATTTGATTTATATATTAATTAAACCTCAGAGTGAAATAAAGAGGACATAACTATTTATACTGCAAATGTGTCCATCAAGAGGAAGGGCTTTAGTGCATTTTCAAGCAGATATCAAAGTACCTCTGTGAGTTCCCAGCTCAGCTCAGCAGTGGCAGAGCAGGCTGGGACTATGTCCCAGACCACGAGGCCAGTCCTGCACTGGCACAGGGTGCTGAGCACACTGCTGGACATCCCTTCATCCCCTACAATACTTATTCTGCCTCTTCACCACCAGGAATGAGCTGTCTGCTGCCCAGCAGGTTGATATCATCCTGTAGTTGCAGAGCCCAAGTTTCCCACTGATCTGGGTGCTTTGCAAGTAGCTAGTGAGAAAGCTAATATGGGATTTAAATATTTATCTGACCCATTAGCAAGGCACTGGAGGTGGTTATGGCATGTCCTGGGATGACCTTTCTGAGGATTTCTGGGGTTGTCTTTTTCATGTGATTTCATTTCTAAAGGGAACTTGCATTGTGTGTATTTGCAGCTGGACAGAAGGACACCCAGAGCATTTGTGGTGGTCAGCATTGTTTTCAGCCTGGTTGATGCTCTGTTGGAAGGGAGTTCGTGAATTGTGGGATCACTCCTGCTCCTCGGGGTTTGCACCCTGGGATCTTGGGCAAGGGGACATTTCTGCAGCTGAGAGAAGATGGTATTTGGGTCTGGTGACAGTGAGATGTCCCAAAATGCACAGCCTTGGCCCTGATTTTTCCTTTAGGCTGTTGGTGCACTCCCTGCCACTGACACACCTCTTTGGAGGTCAGCACACATCTGGCGGGTCTGTTTGGGTGAGCCCGGAGGCTGGTGCTGGGCTGATGCCAGGGCAGCCCTGGGAGGTGCAGGGCTGGCTGGGGGTTTCTGGATGTGTTGGGATGTGTTTGGAGCCTTTTCAGAGCAGGAGTGCTGAGTTTTGTTCCAGGGCTGAGTGCTCAGGCTGCTCCTGCCTGGGGCAGTCTGGCTTAGTACTCCAGTGAGCATCCCTGCTGCTCTCTGGGGCTGCTCTTGCCAAGTCACCAAACTGCCCTTTACTGCCCTGTATGGTTTATTACCAGTGGTTATGATGCCTGTAAACCCCTCTGATTCCAAAATAAATTTTTTAAAAAAAGAGAAATGTTTCTATTCTGCTCTGCAGTGATGCCTCCTAGCAGCACAAGAAATGGGGCCGTGCCATAGCACCCATATCTGTGTCTTTATCCTGGCTCTGGCATCCTGACAATGCTGAAAAATGAATCTACCCTCTATATTCCTTATTATTGATGGATTATTTTTGCCTTTTTTGAATGGAGAAACAGGAGCTGTTTATGTCAGCAGTGACACAGGATTCAGAAGACACTAGATTTTGCTAAGAAAGTGGAATTGCAGCTAAAACATGGGTATTTAAAATCTCTTAAATTTTGTAAACTATCCATAACAGGTACACAGCTGATACTCAGATCTATTAATACTATGACATAGATGATAACTATATTTTAAGAGTCATTCTGTGTGCCGCCTTGCCATCCCACCTACCCTCTGGGGAATCCATCAGTCTTGTGGTGGCTGATGATTCCTGTTCTCTGTGTCAGTGATCTTGACCCACTGGAGAGGAAGGATTACAAAACCTTAGTGTTTGTGTGCAGTGTAGGTTAGAGGTTGCAGGGGCAGGAGCTACCAGGAGTGTTGGAATTAAACTTGAGGGAAAAGAGGGGCTGGTGCTCAGTGTCAGCTGCTTGTAAGTTTTGTGCTTTGCAGTGCATCCTTCCCAGAAACCCTGGGGGAGGTGAGGTGCATATGGCACATATGCTGCATGTCATATGGCACAGGGGGAATTGTGGTGCCTCCTGCCATACTGCATGTTGAACTGGTCCCTCAGCTCATTGCATACACAACTGGTCTTTCAAACCCTGCAAAAATGGAGTCCACTGCCAAATATTTCCAGTGGGCTCTGCCCTGGCTCTGAAGAAAGGTTCACTATGTGAGAAGCAAACACCTACTGAAGTTCATGCCCATCCACCTGGATGTGGCTGAAAGGTATTCATCGTGTAGGGACAACCTTATGGGAAATCAAAGCTGCCTGGGAACTCTCTGTCTGGGCTCTGAAACCCAGCTTTTGCTGCATGTACATGCTTGTGTGTGGAGGAGACCAGGGACTAATCCACCACCAGTGCTTAAGCATCCATAATTAAATGGTTGACAGCACCTGCAGCAGGACTCAGGGTATTGACAATCCCTGAAAAACCTTGGGACAAGCACGCTCTCAGTAAGGATAATGTCACTCATGGTCAGACAGACCAGCATCACTTTACTACATGGGGATCTCAAGAACATTCAGCAACAAACACCCCAACACCTTTCCCCCCCAGCTCAGCCTGACTATTAATACACCCGGGAACAACTCACGGCTCTTTACAAAGCATTACATTTCCTTGGCATTTTCATTATAATGTTAGAGTACAGTGTGCCATCAATCTGTGCATTCTTCGCCTACAAATCAATGTAGCTAATAACAATGCACAGCATCTTGTGTTTGGTGGGCTCTTGCTGTTTTGCTAGCAGTGCCAGTACATTAAACCTAGGAATGTAACCAGCACAATGAATTTTAATTTCATATAATAACGGGACCTGCAGATCCCTTCTCCGCACGGTATTGAAGCGAAGTATTAGAGTAGGGTGCTTTGGAATCAGACGTGCACTGTGTGATGGAGAGGTAGAGCTGGCAGATCACCTTGAAGCAGATCTAATTTGATGCTGCTGAAGTATCAGAAATTGTCCTAAATGGTCCTGTAGTTGATGGGGACTTTTGCGTAATGTCCCAGGTGGAATCAATAACGAACCTGGGGAACGAAATAGATGAAGCAATGTAAAATCTAAGCAGCCTCTGTCCTCTGCTGCCGCTGATCTTGCATAGGCACCTGCAAGGCTGCTCTTGGATGTCCTCGGTAGTTGCTGTTTGTCCTGCCAGAGCATGTACCCAGGCTGGTGCTGCAGCTGGTCCCAGGGCTGGGGCTCTGCAGGACATGGGGATGCCTGTCCTGGGACAGCTCAGTTCCTCAGCATCCCTCAGCCCCCGGTGACATTGCTTCCCTTTCCCTGCATGGTTCCTCTGCCCCTAGCTGCTTTCAGAGAAATGGGGTCTGGAAGAGATCTGTTTCTCCAAAATAGCTTATAAATAGGAAGTGAAAGGTCAAGGCTTCCTACAGAGTGATTTTGCCCACAACAGCAGAAAACGTAAGGGAAGAGAGACTTGTGTGATGAAGGCACTGATCAGCTCCAGGTAGCACAGCCATGGCCTCAGGCAACCTTCTGGTTTCTGTTTCCTTTCCGGTTTTTGCAAAGTGGCCTGTCAGGCCTCACTTACGGAGAAAACCCACACACAAATTTAAAGATGCCATTAGCTGCCCCATATTCCTCCTCCGTCCTAGTGTGAAATCTGTGGTTGCACTCTATCAGTGTGCCTTTCTGCC
The DNA here is from genome assembly GCF_034619465.1 of Leptosomus discolor. Classification (NCBI taxonomy): domain Eukaryota; kingdom Metazoa; phylum Chordata; class Aves; order Leptosomiformes; family Leptosomidae; genus Leptosomus; species Leptosomus discolor. The sequence continues at coordinate 10,732,476 of NC_141395.1, read as the reverse complement.
TGGATCGTATGTGAGCTCTAGATTGCTATTGATAGGTTGGATAGCCACCACAATCTTCAGGAAATTTGTGATCTGGTCCTGGCATATTTGACAGATAACACTCGAAATACAAATGTCAAAACGCATTTAGGTTTTTTCCCTTTTCTAACTCACCCTGAAGAAAATGCAAACGCTTTTTGACAGAATCAGTTCAGGAGCCTCCTCTAAGCCAGGCCCTGAGCGTTAGGAGAATCTGCCTCTTAGAGCCATATAGATCCATCGTGGTTGTATAAAAATTACTCTTTACCCCGAGGCAGAATTACTTAAGAAAATCCTGACATGATTAGACACCACTCTCTTCTGAGAATAAAGTAAGTATACTATTAAAGGATAACTGAGATGCTGCATAAACTGGCAGTATTTAAATGACTTGATATTGCAGTTCTGAAATGTCAGTTTGGCAGGAGGGCACAAGGAAGGACTCGCATATTTTCTGGGTACCGCTGTGCAGCTATGCTGTAGCCTGAATATGTTCTGCTGGAAGCACTCGCAGATGCTGCAGCTGCCCTCGAGCTGCTGACATGGGGTCTGGGTTGGTAAAGTTCATAAACACAGGCTTGATCAATTGATAGCAATTAATAAATAAATCGATAACAATTTATGCATGTGCTTTAGCATGCAAGAAGTCCTTTTGCCTTAAATCAGTATAATGATATCAGTTAAACAATTATCTTACTTGTAGTGCATAAGAGCCTGGCCCCACCATTCTGTTTTATGATACACAAATTAAACTTAAAGCCAGGGTCTGCCCCCAGAAGTGCATAGGGTGAGTGTGGATGGAATAGGTTACACACATGTGTCTGCACTAGTCAGCAATAAATAATTACGCATATTTAATTTTATCAAGTCAGTAGATTTAAGCATAGCCTTAAACACCAAGCCCCATCAGGGCCTTAATAAAGAGTGTTACTGAACTGTAGGGCCTGCCAGCAGTGGTAAGCTGAGAATTTTATATGTAAATATCATCAGGTTCAAGCTTAAATCTCAGTATTTTTGAAGTCAAGATAGTGTGTTAAATAATACTCCGTGCATGTATGTAATTATACATCAATGGTGTAGAACCCTTCAGACTTGGACCTTTAACCATACCAGAAAGGCTAAGCCTGTAGCAGATGGATAACCACAGCCCTTGCTGGCTTGTGTAGGTTTTGGGGGGCAGCATGAGTATTTTGCATTAGATCAGATCTTGGATCCAACCAGCTCTGATAGCTCTTGGGAATGTGTGTGATTAACCAGCCCAGCCACAATATGTCACCAGCACTCCACACAAGCAGCTCTGCTTCTGCTGGAGAACGGGGCCTCTGTGCCGGTGCAGAGGGAAAGCATCGCATCCCGGCGCTGGGAGAGGGAAAAAGAGAATCAAAGGACAGGAAAGAGACTTAATGAGAAGATGATAAGGGAGGAAACAGAGATTCCTGGAAAAATGATTGCAGAACTGATGAGGCTAGCAGCAGGTCAGGTGGGAGCTGCCCTGCTTGCACATGGAGCTGCATGGGAGCAAGGAGAGGAGCTGTCCTGGTCCCTGGGGTGCCCTGGCACCCCCACACTGGGCTTTGCAGGCTGCAGCTTAAAAGCACTCATTTCTTCATATTTGCTTTCCATTTTAAAGGATCATTTCTCCTCCTGATAGTATTAAGCCTCCATGCTCAGAACTGAAACCTCAGGACACTGATGAATCCCCCTTCGCAGGGTTAGATCAAGCAAACAGTCCAGGCAGATAGCAGGGTCAAGTGCACGTGCTGACTGCATTGGATGCTGCGGCTCAGAACAGGCTGAGCCCCTGTGAGTCCTTTCCTCTGAATTGTAGGGGTCCCCAGTGTCTACAGAAACCACCTGGTGAGGTGGATGTGGGCTTAGCTGACTCTCTCCTCTCCTCTCCTCTCCTCTCCTCTCCTCTCCTCTCCTCTCCTCTCCTCTCCTCTCCTCTCCTCTCCTCTCCTCTCCTCTCCTCTCCTCTCCTCTCCTCTCCTCTCCTCTCCTCTCCTCTCCTCTCCTCTCCTCTCCTCTCCTCTCCTCTCCTCTCCTCTCCTCTCCTCTCCTCTCCTCTCCTCTCCTCTCCTCTCCTCTCCTCTCCTCTCCTCTCCTCTCCTCTCCTCTCCTCTCCTCTCCTCTCCTCTCCCATGGCTGCAGGGAGGGTGGTTGAAAGCCATGCTCAGCACCAAGCAGTGGGTCTTTACCAACAGAAATGCTTTGTCAGAAATAAAACACATGGAAATACCGGAGCCTCAGCAGCTACGTGGAAGTGTAAAGAAAACACATGCCCATACAAGGAGCCGGGAGCCCTGATAGAGCACGACATTTGTCAGGGGCTTGTAATCATTCCTGGCAGAGTTTGCTGTTGAGGATTAGGAAACATGGGCAGCCCATTAACCTGTGCTCTCTGGGATCTCCGTGTCTGACCATCATGAGCATGGAGGAGCTGAAGCCACCCTTATGGGTCTCGGCTGCCCGCGCTGGCTCTCACAGCACCGATGGGGATCAGGGGATTCACTTGAGGTCCTGATGGCTTTGGAAGGAATGGGATGCAACACAGCCCTTTCCAGCCATGTAGTGCAGATCTCTCCTTCCCACCATGGCCCTGGCAGAGTCACCGGGTCACGTCGCTGCTTGGCCAAGTGGCAGGGGAGTCAGTCAGTCCTTCTGCAGATGTCTGGAGCTCTGGGGAGCCCAGCTCTGCGGGTTTGTATGGCCACGCTGTACGTGCTGGTACCACTGGAAACATGGCTGGGGTAATTACCAGGCACTGTCTGGGATTTAAGCAAGCATAATATATCAAGAAACAGAAAAGAGGATGCATTTCGGTGGATTTTCTGTCTTGGTGCTATTGGGTTAGAGATCTTTAATTCCCGATGTATAGGATAATATAAAGTTCATCTATAGATGTGCATCAGTGTCTTCAAAATATACCAATTTGTGCTTTTATATGGGGAGCAAAGCTGAGGGCAGGGAGGAGGAAACCATTTCTGGCAGACACTTAAAAGCTTAAATTAGCTTTCCCGGCACTATATGGGTTTGGGGACACTGAGGAAACTGAGCATGATTTGGTGAGAGATGTGATGTCAAAGCACAACACTCAGTGCCTGTAATGCCAAAGGGGTCTCATTGAGCAGTGAGGACCCTGGCAGCCGCCCCCAGAAGCGGTGTAATTCCGCTGGGCAAACCTCTCTGTAGCTGAAAGCAAAGGCTTGACCTGCCAAGTTTATCATGCAATGTAGCCTGAGATGTGTAAAGAGGTGTTCTGGCTCTTTTATACAAAACTCTTTTTCTCTAATATGAGCTACTCAATAAAATTATTTACTGGATAACAAAGTGGTGGACACACTAAATAAAAACATAGGGGCTCTTCATGCTGTCTGAGTTCCGGTGCCTGATTTAAAGGCTTGGTTTCTGGGTCTTCCTATAGGTCATGGAAAGAGATGTTCCCTCAGAGCACGGCAGCGGTGTGGGTGCTCCAAATTATCCTCCTTCTCCCCCTGACTCTGCAGAGACACTGGTTGCGTGTGATCCCTGGAAGGAACAAAATCATGTCCAGGTGGATGCCCTGGTTTCACATTTCTGAACTATTTTTAGCTGTGTGCACTCATCCTGATACCCAGCCCTCCAGGCTGCCTGCGCTGTGTCGGGCTTGGTTGGTGTGAGCATGCTGGGGTGTCTGACAGGAGCTTGCGAGGCTCCGCACTGCCAGTGTAAGGACATCAGCCCCGGGGCAAAGCTGGCTTCTGGTTCACGCTGCTGGAGAGGTAAAACCAGAGCTCAATGCAATGGTGTGTGCAGCACGCCTGGGCCAATTAGCTTGGAAAAGGATTACTGGTGTGACACTGGGATGCAGCTGTGACAAGTTTAATCTCTGACGGCCACTGCATAAGGTAGTGCTAATGCTAATATGCAAAGCACCCCAAATTGTTAATGAATTAATAAAACCAGGAGGATGAACTCCATACCAGTGACTAAAAAAGTCAGCACTGATTTAAGGCCAACAACACTTATGGGAAATGTGAGAAAGGGAGGAGGATTTGGGGCCAGGGTCCCTGCCATGGCCCTGCCGCAGGTGCTGGGGATGTGGGATGGGAACGGCCGCAGTGCAGGAGGCACGGCTCCCCGGTGAGGTTTGTAAGGAGACCCCGGAGGATATTGCTGTGCTAAAGCAAAGCACAAGGCGGATTGCACAGATGAAGAACAGGCAATGACAAATTTCAAGCGCTTTCTCTCTCTTTTTATATCTTTGTCGAGGACGGGTTGTGCAGCTCGGCTCCCGCTGCAGAGCTGTCGCTCAAAGGGAGCCTTGTGCGGCTCTGCATACGGGCCGAGTGACATGCGACCGGTGCTGCTGCCAGCCTTTGGACACGTCATGGTCTCCTGAGCAGCGACACAGGGGTTTTGCTTTCTTAAAACAACATTCAAGTCCGGGAGAAGTTCTCCTGTGCTGTTTCGAAAGCAGGATTTTGTCTTTCCATGGCACCTTGCAACCACTGCTGGTGATTTGTGCTTACCTGTGCCCAGCTCCCTCCCATCTGGAGCAGCCTGTTGTATGCCCTGTGCCCCTCAGTCACCTCGCTGACAACCAGTGTGCCAGGAGGCTGAAACACGGGGGGGTTGGACCATAAAACCTCTTTTCCTTTCCTCCTCAGGGTCCTCCTGTAGCCTGAGTCCCAGCTCTGTCTCCTGTGTCTGCCTGGCTGTGGGGCTGAGCATGAGCTCACAAAAGTAAAGTGGCCAATGAAGTGTCTTGTCACTGCAGCAGCATTTATTTGTGGTTTGGGGTTTTTTTTAAAAGTTATTTTATTTCAACCTCCTATTTTTTTATTGTTGCAAGAGATTTCCAAAGAGAGTGGCTATCTAAATGATCAGGCACTTAAACCTTCACATCTATATTTTAAAATACTGCCTTGGAAATAAATGCTCTCAAATTTTGGGGTTCTTTTTAATTTTTCCTATTTCTCCAGCGTTAGTTAGAGTGATTGATTAAAGCTCTTTCTCACTTTGATGCTGAGGGGCCTAAACCAATATTTGTCAAGCACGTACATCATCCTGCCTGGGGAACTGTAACTGGAGTTGGATCTTTGTTTGCCCTGAGAACAAGGGCAATTTCACCTATCATACCTTCACCACCCCAAACCCACAAGCAATACACCTGGAAGAACCAAACGTTGAGGTTCTGCCCCTTCGTGTTACGGTACCTACAAGCAAGCAGCTGCAGTGGGATCACAACACAGCCCCGTAGCCGTGTTACTCACGGAGAGGGAGCTGAATAACCCAACAGCAGCAAATCACAGTGGGGTGCAAAGCAGAGCCTGGAGGTTGAAAGGAGCCAAAGGAACTGGTTACACCCCTCCAGTGCGATTACAGCTGCTGGTGCAAGCCCTGCAGCTGTGCTTAGGTTTTGTGTTAGTACTTTTTCCTCTCAAGCTCCTTGGGAAACTCCACACTGAGTCAGGAAAGGGATTTGGCTTGTTGTTTGTGGCAGATGCCTTCATCAAAAGTGGCACTGGGAGCCCTGGCAGATGGAGGCAGGACCTGTGCCTTGCCATGGAGACTGAAGCGGGCTAGATAATTCAGGCACAGGTGAATAAGACAATATGAATATGCAATATATCTTTTCATACAATATAGGCAAAGATACAATGGGAATGTGAGGAGGGGTCAAGGACTCAGGTCCTTGTGCTGTAAAGCCTTTATCCAAAGTGCCACCTGCCTGTCCCCTCACTGGACTCATGGAGTGATGGGATTTGGTGTTCTCAGGGTCACAGCCTCTGCCTTAACTGGGGTAGGCCTCCTGCCTTGGCTTTAGGTGTCCTGTAAAACACTGCCTAAGTCTAGGACTACGTATAATAAATAAAAAGGTTGGTACTGAAACCAGCCAAGAGGTCTCCGTGGGTCCCACCGGGCTGTCAGCAGATGAGCAAGACATCAAATGAACCTGGGAGCAGAGCGGCTGGGACAAGATGGACTTGTTGTGAGGATCTGGTCCCACATCCTTGAAACAGCTGAACTTCATTTTTACACCGTGTGGTACACACTCCTTCTGCCAGGTCAATGAGAAAAGCCTGCTATATCCTTGCAGCACCTTTGTTCTACATATTTTGCTGTTAATGGGGATGGGAACTGAGGTGGGATTTTATGGTGGCTCTGCGGGGCTCAGTGATGGTGCTTCTGCAGCAACAAGCCCCCTCTGTCCCCATGCGGGGTCATACCACTACACCAGCTGTGGTGTGCAAGCAGTTAAAACTGCTCAAGTAGTGCAGATGGGTCACTTATTACATTTTCCACCCTCTGCTTTTCCATTTTTATAACTCTTAAGCAGGCAAAAGCAACTTTTGCAGGAGTCCTGGCTGGGAGTTTGTAAAAGCTGTCCTGCACACCCATCTGACTGGATGTGTTTGTAGTGAAACATTGGTGGTGTTGGCAAACTCAGAGGATGGGAATCCTCCAGGCGTCTCCCCTAAATGACACTTTCAAAGGCAGATCTATGTATGTGCCATGTCAGATACCATTTAAAGAGCATGTGTAAAATCCTAGTTAAAAGAATCACATATACTAATATTTTCCCTCTATTTATTCTGGGTTGATGTGCGTTATAGAAGAGGCAGAGATGACCCTGTTGCACAGTTTGGTGAGATAACAGCAAAGGTAAAACAGATGAGTTCAGTGAGATGGGAGATACTGAAGCAGTTTTGTAGCACAAGGTAAGATTTGCATGGCACCATTCAAAATAATTGTGAAAAGTATAACGGAAAGGGTGGAAGCAGAACAAATCTGAAGATCTCTTTTTTGTGGCAAAACATTACTTTCAGCTAACATTGATTTGATTTGAAAGGGAGTTTTGGCGCAGTGAAGAATAAATGAAATATGAATATTTTCAGATTTCTCTGTGATACAGAATGATGCAGAAATTAGTCCTTACCCTGTTGTAAGTAATACAGACTGTGATGTCTACAGTTAAGATTTCTGAACATTTTTCCTGATTATGGTTTTCATTTGATTATAACTTTATCAAACATCAGCTCTTTGCACAGAAGTTTTTCAGCTTGTGGCTAGTACATACACTTGGTCATATTATATTTGATTGTATGTAGCAATGCAAATTTTCAGTGAATAGAATGCAGTTATTCTTGAGAATAAACTTAGAGAAAAGCGGGTCATTTATCTATATTATAGAAATTGCTGCAGATGTTTTGCCTGGAAGTAACTCCGTGCTTTGGAGTGGAAGCTCCAAGTTTGATGGCAGAGATGCTCTCCAGGCTGTGTCACCACTATTTAAAACCCCAGCCTGGGTGAACTGGTAAGCCTGAAAAGTCTCAGTTCACATGTGCATAGCAGAGGCAGGGGGGCCAAGCAGCTTCTTTCCTGAGAGATTCTGGCAGCGGCCCAGCACAGCCCCTGTGCGTTGTGTGCACTTCTGCAGAGGGTGATGGGAGAGACCTTTACAGACCAGGCTTTCCCTCTCCCTGCCCATCCCGCTGGGATGCTGGGCACAGCCTGGGAACTGTCTCCTGGTGCTCTCCATGTTGCTAGGGTGGATGCAGGAGGGATGGACCATGCTGGGATGCTGCCACAGGGAGGTGTGTGGAGCGGAGGCATGGAAGTGTTAAATGAGAGTTGGGGGTTAGTTTTGGTGTAGGGGACACACCTCAGTGGATTTGGACACAGTGAGGAGAGGGGCGAAGCCTGAAGAGCTGGAATGGGAATTGGGGTGTGCTGGCTGCTCCCACCCTGGACTCTCCCCTGCCGCATGGGGCGAGGACAGTTTCTCATCAGGGAGTTTTAAAAATCCTTTGCTTTTAAAAATCAGAGGAAAAGACACACTGTTTCACTTCAAACTCATTTCCAGGGGCAAGGTCTCCAAAGGCCAGGACGGAGACTCTCTGCCCAATGTCCTTTGATTTCCTCCTGCATTTGCACTACATGCTGGGCTTTGGGGATGCTGACTTACAAGTATCTCTTACAAGATGCCAGACTCCATCTCTGCTGTTTTGCCTGGTTTTGAGATGCGGGCTGGGAAGCCGGAGGTGCTGGGGAGCCAGCCCCAGTTCCCATCTGCCAGCTGCGCAGCGGTGACTTTGGGGAGAAATTGAAGCTGATAAGTGGGGTGATGGTGTCAGAAGCCACTGGAGCAATGTTTGATGGAGCTCATTTATTGTCATCTCCAGTTAATAATCCCAGCTGACCTCAGGGGTGTATTTGAAGGTTACATTCCTAGTGTCTGTAAGAAATAAAGATGCCTCAGTGATACAGCTGTGGAAAAGGACAGGATGAAATTTGTGCAGGATTTAGGTGCATCGAGTAAAATGTGTTGACTGATGAGGAACAGAAGCCTGTTTTCAAATGGATTTGTGCATTTTTTCCCCCTCCATCCACCTCCTCCCTCTGCACTGCAAATGCTGCCCTGTGTGTGACACTCCTGCTGGCTGGCTGAAAGTGACCTCGCTGGCTGGCCAGTCCTGCCAGAGATGGTGTAACCCTTGGGGAGGTCTCTTCTCACCAGAGCACCGATTTATGCCTCTATGATTTTCATGACACTTGTAGGAACATAATTTTTGGAAGGACATTGTCACAGTTTGGTTGAAACTGTGGGTGTGGGGTAAGCACTGATGGAGAGACAGTGTGCCTGCTGAAGTGTCATCTTTTCTTTAGAAACCTGGCTAAAGATCCTCCTCGCCACCAGGGAGTAAGCACCATCCTGTCCTAGGGGCCCCAGGGAAACACCATTGTCCTCAGTCAGTCCTGCACCTTACAGCTTGCACACAGGCAAGGATGGAAGAGTGTTACTTTGATGTATATTTAATGTAACCTATACAACAAGGGTAAGTAGGACACAAAGCAAGTTTTTTAAATGTTCTCTGTTACTGGCATTTTTTTCTTCACATTTTTTTCTCATTATTAGTACCACTTTGGGGTCAACTGATACCGTACTGCTGACACCCGTTCAACAGAGTCATGTAGATTATTTTGGATTTGGCCCAGTGACTTCAAATAATTTTACTCCTGATGTAAACAAGAGCAGAATACAGCTGTGAAAGTCTATGAATAGCAAGAGCTAGGTTCTGACTAAATCTATAGCATTTTTCTGGCGTTCACCTTGCATAAATTAAGACATTTCCATAAATAAAGAGAAAACTTAATAATCCTCAGAAAGGTTAGACTGTTTCCACTGGATTTTATGTCTATTGCATAAATCCTCCCAAGTAACTCCATACTTTGTGCGGAGATAATTTTTTTACAGTATAAATTCCATTAACACTCTCATGCCATATGTGCCATATATTAAAGCAAGCAGCCTCCTGCACAGCCAGTAAATCACTGGCACCCATGCCTGCTTCCCAATTCCATCAGCATGGATCCGCTGGAGCAGTGTGGTGGTGGTAGGTCCTGCACGGAACCTCAGGGCCTCATTCAGCTGCAAAACCAGCCTGCCTGGGCTTCAACCCTGGCTGTAGCGCGGTCCTTCCACGATAAATGATGATACACTTGCTGTGATCCCATGACGAAGATGCTGGACTCATTGCATTGGCTCTTCTCTTCTCTTCTCTTCTCTTCTCTTCTCTTCTCTTCTCTTCTCTTCTCTTCTCTTCTCTTCTCTTCTCTTCTCTTCTCTTCTCTTCTCTTCTCTTCTCTTCTCTTCTCTTCTCTTCTCTTCTCTTCTCTTCTCTTCTCTTCTCTTCTCTTCTCTTCTCTTCTCTTCTCTTCTCTTCCCTTCTTCTCTTCTCGTTTGTCCCATGGAGAAGTAAAATTGTTTTAATGTTATTTATGGAAGTGTGTGCTTCATGTGCCACGAAGGTCTGGCTAGGGGAGATGTTTTAGAGCTGTGGATGTGACAGCAAAGTTGAACAAAGCACTCTGGGGCCACCACACTGGCCAGTTTCTGGGCTGACGACGTCTCTCTCTTCTCTGCAGCTGGGATTTGCCAGCTGCTAAAGCAGCGAGCTCTATCTTCAGACAGGCTAGGATCCACCTCAGCAAAGTCCTCACCAAAACGAGCAGAGGACCCTGAATGTCAGCCTTTAAAGGCATGATTTAATAGATCTGTGAGGCAGATGGAGAGTGAGATGCATTGCATCAGCACCTGCTATGCCAAGCCACGACAGACCCCATTCCCTGCTGGTACCAGCCAGGGCTGACAGCAGGCTCATGAGCACTTCATCTCAGAAAGATTCTGCATGGGAGAAGGCAAGGTGGATGGGTAAAATAAGTGTTTCCAATTTGGACTGTCTGGTCTCTAAACACCTAGAAGCTGGGCAAATGTGCGTGGTCGAGCAACAGATCGTGTCTGTCTACTGTAGGAAAAGGTTTGCATGTCCAGCCATTTCTGTGGCATCAAGGTCCCAGGCCATCCACATCATGCTGGATGCCTCAGCCATTTCCCACTCATGGCACATTTTCTGTGGAAATGTTGAAGTTTACACTAATAACCCAGCATGCAAAGGATTGCTTTAGTTTCCAGATGTTCTGAATATCCTGAAAATTGGAAAAGAAAATGATCCTCTTTATCCTAATCAAAAGTAATTAAAAGTGCACTTAAATAGAGCACAAAACAGTAATTAATTCAAAATGCTTTGCACGTATAAACAACATTAGTTGTTATTAACTCTTTGGTTCCAGAAGCAACAGCAAAGCCCACGTTTTGCTGTCACAGGTGCTCTGCAAACATACAGTCAGAGACTATCTGTCTGGAATACTTCAGCTTGATAACGGTCTTCCTTGTGCCTGTGAAGATCAAAACTGCATAAAATAAGATCAAGTTTCGTTGCTCACCGCAACCAGTGCCATGATGTAGCACTTTTAAAAACTGGTTTACTTTGCACAGCAGGAGCAGTACAAAATGCTTCTTTCTCAGTTACTGTGCCTTGTAGTCTTGGAGTTGATGCCTTTTACTCATTCATGTCACATCACTATATCCTTGCCATTTTTCCTTCCTTTGGACAGAGCTCTTGGCTTTCAGACAATTCCTGCAGACCCTGCAGCAGTTGTGTCACCATAAGATGTGTCACTTATACTGGAATCAGTCAGGTTTGAAAACCAAAGAACTGCCTGACTTGCATCCTAGGTGGAGCAGACAGTGAGTGAGCAGATACTGAGGAGGATGCAGACAGATGATGTCTTTTAGCCTTAGGCAAGGCTTAATGCAGTTAAAATCAAGACTTAGATATGGCTCCTGATGATGCCAGTAATAACTACTTGTTTTGAACTCCTCGGAAAGAAGTGGTCATCTCATTTTGTGATAAAACAGGTTTGCAGAATGAATATTCTCCTTTTCCTAGATGTTTCAATGTGAAGTCTGAGCTGGCATTTTCTTTTGGGGAAAAAATTAAGATTAATTAGATTGTGAATTTCTTGGTACAGGATCCACCTTTTGGTTCTGAGTTTGCATAGCACTTTGCACAAGAGGGTGCCAATGCATGGCAAGCTTCCTGGCAGCTACCAAAACATGCAATGCTCATATAATAAAGTGACAAATGAGAGTCAGCACACTTTTCTTTTTGGCAAAAATTGGTTGTGTCACACCAATATAATTTTCTTCTTTGTATGTGTAGCAAAGCAGTAGGTACTGTATATCTCAAATTTTAAAAAGCTTTTAACACTCTTACACATGATATTCTTGTAAGGGAACTAGGGAAGATTGTTCCTAACATTGCAGGAACATCCAAAACATCGTAGGATGGCTACAAAACCGAGCTGAACAGAGAAGGTACCAGCTGGTCATTGCCAAAAGGGAAGGGGACTCTCTAGGGATCTGGTAATATTTATACCACTAGTAAAGATACTGATGATGGGATAGGGAACACTTAGTAAGTTTACAAGCAGGTGGTGACAGCTGGCAGGCTGGAGGAGAGGCTGCGAAGTCTAAACAATAGTAGCAAATCAAAGATTGCATGGGAAGAAGACCAGAATGTCATTCCGCAGGGACAACTAGGGGGTGAAGCATTCAGGGATGTACAGGGTGCAGACTGATCTTTGAGAAGGATTTGTGGGTGACAGGGATCACAAGCTGCATGCAAGTCAACAGTGATATGCTGTTATGAAAGAGATAAGTAGAAAGGTTTGGCCAAAGACTCCTGTGCCCAGTCTTGAGCACTCCACATTAAAAACATGTGGACCGTTGGAGAAAGTCCAGGGGGGAGCACTGGGAATGACCAGAACTCTAATAAAAAACAGCGATTAAGAAAGGTGGAATGGACTGAGCTTCTGAAGTACAGGCTGACCAGGGAAGCAAGGTAGCAGTTGTCAAGTGTGTGAAAGGCTACCACCGAAAAGGAGGGAATCATCTGCTCTCTCTGTCCATGATGGATAAGACAAAAAGTCAGAGGCTTAAACTCCAGCAGAAAAATTATGCTGGAAAATGTTTTTGTGAATGATAGAGATTATGAAGCATTGCAACAGGTTTATTGGGGAGGTTATGAAGTTTCCATCCCTAGAGAGGTTTCCATGTGTTAGACATTGATCATGCCCAAAGGCAGAGACAGCAGTGGAGTACCCACTTTCTAGAGATGCCATTGACCCTCTGCTAACGTGAATTACAAGAGGCTGGACTTGCGATTAAGGCAGTGGTGGAAAAAAAAGTAGATTCAGGTTTAGGTCTCAGGTGTGGCAGGTTTCTTTTGTGAACCTTCCCAGACACACAGCAGTGTCTCAGAAGCCACCTGAACTTAGGAGTCTGCCTCCAATGAGTCTTGTTTCTGTCTTCTAGGACTTCCTGGTTTTCAGAGAAATAATGTCTGTTGTCACAGTCCCTAGCACACTGAGGACTCATTCTCAGAACAGGATTTAGGGTGTCACTTGAAATCAGATACATAATAGTAAACTTTGTGTTGATGAGAATATGCGGCCAGACATCTATGATGTTACCTTTTGTGTCTAGCATGAACTAAACTGGATGGATTTAATATTTACTTCAGTTACAGCTTTGGGTACGGAGCATAGTTACAAGAGTCAGTGGGCCTCAGACCTACCACATAGGGAGGACACTTTTGGCTCGCAAAAGTCCATTAACTCACATCGGGCTTTTCTTCCACACCACGTAAGACATGGAGAATGGCTTGCAACCCTGCTGTCCTTGGAGGAAGGTGACCAGCCGTTCCTTCTGTCATTGCCTGTCCTCCTTCTGTGTCCCTGTGGTCTGCAATTGGCCCTGCTTGCTTAGCGAGAGATGGCTGGAGGTGAGCACTTTGGGAGGGCTCTCCTCCTCCTTCCACCTGTTTTTCATTCCTTGACTCACTGGCTTTAAGCTGTAAGCAGTGACGTGACAGCTGAGTCACGGACGCACCACCTGGATGCTGTCAGCATCAATCTCTCTTATAAGGATCATAGATGAACAAAATAGAGAAGATTGGTAGGGCTTCTCATTCGTTTTCCTGCCAGCGGGACACCGAGCCCTGCAGTGCAGTCTCCAGCTTCGCCCAACCTCGCTTCAAAATCCCAAGCAACGGGCTTCCACAGCTCTCCCTGAGGAACCATTCTGAGATTTAATAAACATCATTACCAAGGAGAGCGTTGTTTTCTGTGATTATTATTTAGCCTAACTATTACTTACATGAGCAAATAACTTCTTACTAATGCACGTACTAGAGGCTTTTTTTTTCTTGTGAAAAAATTCAGCAAAGTTGCAAAGTTGGAGATTAAATGTTTTATTTGTGTTTTATTTAGCAGTCATAATAGTCTTCCTGATGCATGCATTGTTGTACAGAGTGGATGAAAAAAAAAGAGATGCAGTGCTATGCCCTGGAGAGCTTACACTTTTCATTTAAGCAAGATACAATGACTGAGAATGACAAGTAATGAGAAGGCAGGACAAGAATCATACGACAAAGGTCAGGATGTTTCTAAATAAAGCCCATTGTCATGCTTTTAATTTGGGTTTATACTGAAGAGTCAACATAGATGGTTACATATTTTGGGACAATTTCACCATGTTTTAATCAAACTTTATTTTTAATCTCACAAAGCCATCTCGCCTACTTTGGCTTGGTGCTTATTTAAAGCTTCATTTTTACAGAAATCTGTGTTTTTCTGTCACAGTTACACTTTCTCTCAGCTTAGCCAGGCTTTTTCAAAAACAATTGTCACAGTTAGTCTGGTTATTAATTCCCTGAGTATCCCAGAGGTATAGGAGCTCATCTGGCTGATCCATACCACTGCGCCGGGACTGATTCTCCTTGACCTTTGTCTCCATCTCTCTGTCTCCTCTCTAGCAACACCCCAAATCACCCTTACTCCAGAAACGACAGTCAAACCTCTTCATCTGGGGTTGTTTGTCTGAACATAACAAAGCAACTTGTCTCTGCGCAAACCTTACAGCTACCCCTGCTCAGTGGAATGACTCCTCTCTACTGGGCACCAGAAAACCACAGCAAAGCTTCATGGAGCCGGACCATCTGCCCCACCTTGCCCATATGCCTTCGTCCGGCTTTTACACCCTGCTTTCCTCGCGTTTCCTACACCCGATGGAGGAGTAAAGCCAGTTCCTGACATCCTTAGCTTTTGGTCTCTGTTCCTTACATCTTCCTCTTCATGCTACATGATTAAGAGAGGAACACATCTAATTCTGGGGGACGTAGGGTAAAAGTTTATCATGGTAACTGAATGTTATTCCAACAGATGTCCATTCGACACCATCTGTCACACCTGTGGGTTTGGCTATTATTTCTTACTAATTTTATTCTTGTCTTTGCCTTCAGGGGACAAATTCTCTCTGGTACCTGACTGCAGGTTCACTAAACTCCCAGAGGAAAGCCCAAATGCACTTCAAAAGCATTTTTAATGTATGTCTTTCATCCTGGTGAAACCAGCTGTCCATGCACATCAATTCCCTGCAGCAATTTTTCCCTTCACAGAATAGAAATAATCAGCCTCATGGTTGGGTGTGAAAATTTTGCTAAATTAAGACAAGGGATCTGAATAAATGGATGGATTTTAATGCTCTGACCTTCCAGCCTCCCCCTTCCCTCTTCTGAAGTCATGAAGGCTTGAGAGTTGAGTCCCGCCAGGCATTTCAGAGGGTTCGGAAGGGAGATGGGTGACTTTCAGCCAGAGAGCCTGCCAAGGGTTTGGTTTTATGCACACAGACGTTTCTGAGCAGCTTGGCCAAGCACACACATGCCTTCAGAAGGCAAGGGGAGGATCTCTTGCTTCCACTAGACCTCCAAATTTGGGTTACTGTTATGTTTGCCATAAAAATGCGTAATTATTATTTAATTATTTGGGTTTTGTGTGGAAGGCCCTAGCTCAATTAGAAAAGCAGATGCTTGGTTGTACAGATACTGCAGAGTTATTCCAGCAGTCACACTGGAAAAGCATTAGTTATCTAAGGAGACAAATTGAACAAGACAAATCTAGGACCAACCTGTTTCTCCTCAAGCAGATTGTAAACACATACTGAGAAGCAGAGAAATAGGAAAGGAGTTGAATTTGCTCTTGCTGTGACCCAAATTTCAGCCTTCAGCTGGTTAAGGGCAAGCAAACTTGGCCTCTTGCTTCATTTTAATTTACAGTTTTTAAGCAAGATGTCATTCAAACCTGGTAGTTTGATAGGTGACGTTGCTCAGATCCTGCCTTTTGTGAAGGACAGTTTTGTTTCTCTCTAAACCTACTGTAGCTCCAGCTGAAGACCTGCTCTGGGAACGGTGAGCTCCCAAACAGCCTGGAGCTCCTGTAACATTTCCTCCATCACCCTGTTGCCAGGGCCAGGTATCAGCTGCTGCTCCCACACAGTTCCTAACAGTTTCCAGGGGCCTGAGCAGCCACGTATGTTTGGACCAGGCTTCAGTCGTTGTCTGAGTTTTCTCTGTTCCCACAGAATTTATCTAAGCTGTGGTGAATTAACTTCAGGGTGTGACCCTGCATTGAGAGAAGGCAAGGGCAAGAGTTCCAGTGGGTCAAAAGTGGGAAGCAAGATTCAGTTGCTCTGATTGATTATTTCCAGAAAATATAGGTTGAGTTCTCCTGAGTTTGGTGAACAGCACCTGTTTTGGGGCTGTGAAGGCATTTGGCTTTCACTAATTCTCTCCACGCCTTTTGGTATTTCTCCAACAGATCTGGGGGTTTGTGAACCGCTCCCTCGTAAACAGCTAAATGTATTTGCCCAAACACCCCCTTGCAAAGAGGGAGCCAGCAGATTTTGTCTTCCATGTACAGCAAGTGGATATGGTAAAGTGCAAATAGCAGCAGTTCACATACAATACAGCCGATCCAACTGCGATGTGTGTTTGGATTGTACAGAAACTTCTCCTTGTGCAGGATCTGTAATAGATACTGTGTCAGTACAGGGGGCCTGGTTCTGGCTATATGGAATGAATTTTATGTATTGCTAGAGCAGCACAAGCTTCCATGGGCTATTGCAACCCTGCCTTGCAGGCAGTAAAACAAGAGCCAGCTCTTGTCCTTGTTCTATGTAATAAAAGGCTCCTTCTGCTGTGCAGGACCCCATGCACCCACTGAGTCCACCAAACTGAAGTAAATTCAGCAGTGTGCTGTTAAGACAGGTACTGCTGGAAATCCCAGCTTAGGTCAAAAAGTGCACCGTGTTTGTGGGGAATGATGGCAGTTAATGCAATAAGCCTAACCATTTCTAAACTATCCCCTCCATTAAACAAAAATAATCAGTATCATTCATTGTCTTTTACTTTTTTGTGAATGGAAATAATATTATACGCATTCTGAACATTAACATATTCAAATTTGCTTTCAGCCAGAAATGTGAACTTTTTAGCGTGAGGACTATATATATAATGTTTTACTAGCTGTTGAATACATGGGGGTCTAGATAGTTAATTCTGGCAGTGAGAAATATCTGTGAGCCTTGTGATGTGAGAAAGGCAATGAATGAAGCACTTCAGAGGATCAGAGGACATGTTACCCCTAAATTCCATAAGTCATGATACAAGATAGCAAAACAAAGCTACTCACTGGGATGGGTGAGGGTACTGACTCAAGGTCTGTGTCTTTACTCACAGTAATCTTGATTTCAGCTTCTTAAAAGTATTTTACTATGGCTCAGGAAGTCCTTAAGCCATGGATTGCTGGAGGTTGAAAGAAAATACCAGGGAAGTATCACCGTAGGCTTACTTTGATCTTGACATTTTTGCTAAGTAAGAGGCCTGAGCTGATACAGCTCTTCTTACATTTTCAAGTGAAGGGCCAAATCCAAAAAGGAACTGAAAGAAGGGATTAAAGCAGAATTTAAGCACCTAATCCAGCACTGAAATAAAAAGGTTCTCTCAGCTCCTGTCCAATCCTGAGGAGGTACCTACCTACCTACAACAGCCAACTTGTGCGTGTGCCCAGAACCCCCACCACCTGGATGGGTTTGAGTCCTGCTGGGTCCTGCCAAGGTTATGGATTTGGTCAGGGAATGGTACAGGTCTTGCTGGCTGTGGAGAAAACTACATGCTTCAGTTCATGAGCTAAGTTTGTGCTGAGGCTGTGTAGTTGAAAAGAGGGGAAAAAAAAAGCAAACCTTCTGAGAGAAGAAAAGCGAGACGATGCAGAAGAGTCTTTAGCTCAGTAGTTGGGATGGTCCTTCAGGAAGGGGAGGTGTGCATACCAGAGCCACCCACTCTCTTTCACATTGCATTTGTACCTCACCTTCCTGGCTGGAATTCACAAACAGCTCTTGGAGGAAGACTGAAAGTCCGGATCAGGTAGGTGGCCTCACCACTAAACTAAAAATTAGACTCACCTTTGGTCTTTCTCTCCTTCTAGCTCAATGATTCTTTAATTCTTCTTATGCAAAGAGGAACAAATTCAACATAAGAGCATGCGGTGTTCTCCTCCCTGCTCTCCCCATCACCCCTGGGTAGCTTGCACCCTGGAAGATTGTGGCAGCTTCCCAGGGAACACAGGTTGGGATATCTCAGGCAGCAAATCGAGCTGAACCCAGATCTCCTCCTTGTCACTCCGCTGACAACCTCCCTGTGAAATAAAGATGGCCGGCTGCAGCCTGGAGGAGTGTCCTGTGTTTGCCTCCTGGACAGACAGACTGATCATACTGCATAAGGTGGCTCAGCCTTGGGGGTAGGCATGGATTGAAAGCTCAGCCCTGAGATCCTTCAGTCATCAGCTTGCTTTCTTTGCGTCTCTCAGGAGGTAGCCCTAACCAGCCCGTGGTATTATGCTTCCTTCCTCTGCCCCTGTGAATATTTCACTATTTTTATAGCAGAATAAATCCTAGAGAACAAGATGAAAAAGATCCAGCTCACAATACCCTGCAGCTGGAAGGCTGGGACTATTCTCCTGGAAGACTGGAGAGATAGTTTTAAAAAGCTTCTCCAAATCTGGTAAATGATGAAAGGCTGGAATGAATTTCCAACATCCCAGGTTGGTGTCCTCACCACTACCTTCTATGTATTGGCAAGTGCATGCAAGTAATGAGAGGCCCAATCTAGCAGGCACTCTGGAAATGAGTGTGGGAGTTGGATCTGATGGATCTGATGGAGCAGAAATGTCTTTTGAGAGTTACTAGCAACCTAAGATGGGTGATTGTGCCTTGAAATAGAAATTAAGGAGCAGGTAACTGATGAAAATTCATGTGCCATTGGAATTTTGGAGCTTCAATGTGAAGTGTCTGAGTTCTTGACTCTCTGAATTTGGGAATTGTGCCTGACCTGTCAAACGTTTCCCTGAGCGGTCAGGTTCCTGAGTCCTTACACCACATCTGAAAATAGAGTTTCAAGTTAGATCCTTGCAAGCTTTTAGGTGCTTAACTGTTGCTTTGACCAACAACAGCAATCACCAAAGCTCCTACTCATCCATCATCTGATGCCAAGGTCCAGACACTCTGTGTTTCACCAGATATGCTCTGTAGGTGCCTTTATCTCTTTCTCTGGGCATGCCCAGAGCCGCTTGAGTCTTGCCAGCCCTGACTACCCTGCAACGGAGCAGCAGTCTGACTCACTTTTTGGAAGATGTGAAGTGCCTGACTCTAGAGAGCAGCTTTAGTACTTGTCACCTCAAATGAAGAAAGGTACCTCCTTGCAGGGCAGGCAGTACTTCAGACACTGCCTCGTTAGCAGATTTGGTAATTTCCTGCTCCTCGTACTGCTGTGGTGTATCCCATTGCATACAGAAAGCAGGCACCTAACAGGGTCATAGCAGCCTGTATCAAAATTGTAAGCTGAGTGTTGCCACGTACCTTTTTGAGACTGTGCTCCTAAAAACTTACTAGCGTAGGATCAGTGGGTGGTGCTAGCTGCCTCACTGATCACGGTGCTACTTCTTGGGGCACAAGATGTGTTACATCAGTAACTCCAGGTCTCCAGGAACGTAGATCCTGCTGGAGTTACGCACTAAAGTTGCACTGTGGTTACCTTAAATCAATCTGACGGAGGGATTAACTAGGTGATCTGTCCATCTCACTGCACCACAGAGGAGTAATTAAATTATTCCCAAACAAAATCGCTAGAATTTGACTCCTAACCTAACTGCTGTTATCTGTTATCTCTGTAATCCTCTCTGCCTGCTTGTTCAAGCACTCAGCTGTCATTAAGAACTGTGACAATTTTGTCCTGCTGAAAGTTAGAATACGTTTCTTCTTCTTTGTCTGTCCTTGTTGATCCAGACCCTGTCACAGAAAATTGTTCTGACTTTGCGGAAGGGCCTGGTGAGCCTCCATTTGGAATACAGTTCCCAGCACCAGTCACCTCATTATAAAACTGAGTTAATGCAAATAGGGAAGTTGCAACAGAGCCCAAATGATACAAGAACTTAATTATTCAGAAAAGGGTTAGAAAAGCTACAGTGTGGCTGCTGCCTTTGGAAAACAGGAGATTAAAAAGCCACTTTGGGGGGGTTTGCAGAGCTCTGGGGGAATGGGAAGGATTCGCATACACGGGGAAAGCCGAGCTGGTTACAAATGCCAGAACGAAAGGGAAATTAACAGAAAGTTAAGTTGGGATAATCGGCAGTGTAATTTATTTGTGAATTTATTTGTATTTAGCACAGTTAATATATGGAAAATCAAACTAGGGCTGTAACAGAAACGACTATTAGAAATCGTTTTACAAGGCTTTAGACAACTGTGGGGGCTTGTAACAACACTGTGATTCAGAGGAGAGGAAAAAGACGTCTTTGTCACTATCTCATCTCTTAAAACATTTAGCTGCATTGTGCTAAGTAATAGACATGGCTACTCTAATACATCTATCCACAGAGTTCTCAGGGAAAAGTTTTAATTTACATGAGTAATTTCCCTTCCAGATTCAAATACACAGATGTTAAAAAAAAAACCCAAACCAAAACCAGAGAGACTTGGAGGGGCAGGGATGAATCCTGACCTCAGCACCAGCAGAGCAAAGCCCGAATAACTCCGGGAAGAAAAATGCTGGACGCACACTGGGATGTAACTGAGATGAGAGCTGGTCCTGAAGTGCGGGCGTTCCAGATGGAAAGCCTTGATGTTCCCTTCTCACCTTTCAAGGAAACCTGACAAAAGCGTTCCAAGTCCTTTTGGGGCATTTCTGCAGTGCTTGGAAGAAGCCTGTATGTCACCATTTGCATACGATGCCTCCAGGCCATCAGCTTCAACAAGCGTTGGATCAGGCTGAGCGGCTCTCTTCCCTCGACCTGCGGCTTTGCCTGTGTTAAGAAAAAACTTTTTTGTCTTCTGAACTGCCTTCAACTCTGGTGAACCCGCTGGAAATTCACCCTTCTTATGCACCAAGGAAGAGGGGGGACCCCGAAATGTTGCCCTTAGGAAATATCACAGTACTATTCTTTTTTTTTTTCTTTTTTCTTTTTTTTTTCTTTTTTTTTTTTTTTTTTTTTTTTTTTTTTTCCCCAGTACGCGTGCTTAATCCACCGCTGTGAAATGCGTGGGTAAGATCACAACTTACTCTCCAGAGGGGAGATCCCCGTAGGCAGTTAACGATGCGGGAGCTCCCGCCGTACTACCACCGCTTACTCAGGAAATCAAAGGCAATCAATCATGATTTCTCAGTTGGGGGAAAACCCGCGTGATTTGGACCCGTCAATACGCAGGGAAACCTACAAAAAGCTGTGCCGTAACCCAACCTAAACTCTGCAAAAGGTATTTCTCCCCAGGGCTCCCCTTCCACCTGGCAAGCCTCGCCTGCCTCCCGGGAAACCGGGACGGGTGTAATCAACTTTCGACACACTTGGATGTGTCGCGGAGCAAGATCCACCCGCGACGTTGTCCCGCTCGTCTTCGGACCGGCTGGGCTGGACCGGGGGAGGCTGAAGAAGCCACGGGGAACACGCCGGGGCAACCTGCTGCCTGTGCGGGGCTTTCCCCGACCCCCTCCGGCAGAAAGCGGTGCGGCTCTGCGGCGGCAGGGAGCTCGTCCCGGCGGGACCGCCCCGCCGCGGGCAGGGAGGGATGGACGGGTGGAGAGATGGAGGGATGGTGAGAGGGAGGGATGGAGGGACGGTGAGAGGGAGGGATGGAGGGGCAGTGAGAGGGAGGGATGGAGGGACGGAGGGAGGAAGCAGTTTCGGGCGGCAGGTGAACCGGGCAATGTGATGCGTCCCCGACCGTCCCGGTTTCGGTGGGGCGCAGTTTGGGTGGTACCCGCAGGGACTCCGCCGGTGCCTGTGGGGTGTCGCCCCCCTACGAGTGCCAGCCACCGGGGGGCCGGAGAGCCCGGAGGTGTGCGGGACGCCCCGCCGCCTCTCCCCTCCCCTCCGCCCGCCCCGCCCGGGGGGCCGCGCCGCCATCGGCGCTCCGCGCGGCGGGCGGGCCGGTGGCGGCAGACGGGCGCACCCGCGGGCCGCAGCGGCGGCGGAGCCCCGACAGCCCCCCCTTCGGGCGGCTCCGCCCCGGCCCCCCCCGCGCCCCGCCGGTGGGTACGCCCGCCCCTCTCGGCTCCGCGCCCCCCACGTCGGGGCGGCGACGGGGGCGGGCGAGCCCTTGTCGTTCCCCCCCCTCCGCCGCGGGAGCGAGGGGCAGAGCCGGGCGCCCGCTCGGCGCGGCGACGCCCCCGCGCCGGCCCAGCCCCGGCGGGCGGACGGGGCGCCGCGTCCCCTCGGAGCGGAGCGGGGCGGCGGCGGCGGCTGTTCTCGGTGGCGGCATGGCGGGGCGAGCGGCCGGCCGGCGGGCGGGCTGAGGCGGGGGCCGGGCGGGGAGGCGCCGGCGGCGGGGGGCTCACCGCCTTTTCTTGCCGTCCCCCGCAGGGAGCGGCCGGCCCCCCGCGCCACCATTGCCTCGCACGGCAAGGAGGACCTGCTCGCCGTCGCCGCCCGGCTCTGGCAGCGGAGGAGGCGGCTGCTGGCCGCCGCCGGGCTCGCCCTGGCCATGGCCGTCGCCCTCCTCGTCGCCGTGCCCCTGCTGCTGCTGCAGGCGCCCGCCGAGAGCGGCGCCCACTACGAGATGATGGGCACCTGCCGCATGATCTGCGACCCGTACAGCGGCGGGCGGCCGCCCGGCCCCGGCAGCACCGCCGCCGTGGAGGCCCTGCAGGACCTGGGCGCCAACCCCCCGCCGCCTTTCGTCCAGGGACCTAAGGGGGAGCCTGGCCGGCCGGGCAAGCCGGGCCCCCGCGGACCCCCCGGGGAGCCGGGGCCGCCGGGGCCGCGGGGCCCGCCGGGGGAGCGGGGCGACGCGGGGAAGCCGGGGCTGCCCGGGCTGGCGCTGGCGGGCGCGGGCGGCGGCGGGAGCGGCGGCGGGGCGGTGGCGGGCGGCGAGGCGGCGGGCGGGCTGAGCGCCGCCTTCAGCGGGCCGCGCATCGCCTTCTACGTGGGGCTGAAGAGCCCCCACGAAGGCTACGAGGTCCTCAAGTTCGACGACGTGGTGACCAACCTGGGCAACCACTACGACCCGGCCAGCGGCAAGTTCACCTGCCAGGTGCGCGGCATCTACTTCTTCACCTACCACATCCTCATGCGCGGCGGCGACGGCACCAGCATGTGGGCTGACCTCTGCAAGAACGGGCAGGTGGGTCCCCGCCGCTCCCCCCCGCTCGTCCTCCCAGCCCCGGGTTCCCAGCCCCCGGCCCCGTCGCCGCCCGCGGGCACCGGCCGCCGCCGTTCCCGGGGAAAGCAGCAGCCGGAGTGTCCTCCCGCCGTCGGGGCTGGGGGTGCGCCGCGGGGAGCAGCTTTAGAACCGCGACTAACTCCAAACTCCCGGCTTGCAAACTTTCCTGCCGGGATGGGGGGAAGAAGAGAGGAAGGGGGCGGGAGGAGGGGCGCGGCGGTAGTGGAGGGGCTGGGGAAGAGGGGCTCGGGGGGCTGATGGAGGGGCTGAGGAAGGGGGGATCGGGGGGGCTGATGGAGGGGCTGAGGAAGGGGGGCTCAGGGGGCTGATGGAGGGGACTGAAGAGAGGCTCGGGGGGCTGATGGAAGGGCCGGGGAAGGGGGGATCGGGGGGGCTGATGGAGGGGCTGAGGAAGGGGGGCTCAGGGGGCTGATGGAGGGAACTGAAGAGTGGCTCGGGGGGCTGATAGAAGGGCTGAGGAAGGGGGGCTCGGTGGGGCTGATGTGCCCCGGGGCTGTGTTGGCAGGTGCGGGCCAGTGCCATCGCCCAGGACGCGGACCAGAACTACGACTACGCCAGCAACAGCGTGGTGCTGCACCTGGACTCCGGCGATGAGGTGTATGTCAAGCTGGACGGAGGCAAAGCGCACGGAGGCAACAACAATAAGTACAGCACTTTCTCTGGCTTTCTTTTATACCCCGATTAACACAAAAGAGGCGACACGACACAACTGACCCCGCCACTGCTACGCGTGGGGCTGGTTGGCATTTCTGTACCCCGTCGTGCCGCTGTTCCTGCTGGTGTCCGCTGTCTCTGCAGGTCACTTTAGCTTCATTATCAGTTTGTATGTTTTTTGTTTTGTTTTGTTTTTTTTTTACCCCTGTGGAAACGAAGTAGAAGTGAAACAAAGCGATCCTCATCCTTACATTCCCCCAATTGCTCTGACACCCCCCGCCCCGCCTTTGTCAGCCTCGGTGTTTTGTGTGTCATGTGAGGAACTCGGCAGCTTGAAACTCTCCAGTGGTTCCCGGAGGGTGTAAGAGAGGCCAGAGTTTGGACTGTGCCACACACGGAATTTGAACCAGTCACATTTTTTCATCAATGAGTATTAATTATGACGATGAATTTTCAGATCAACTATTCACGAAGTGGGACTGGACCGTAACTGGTTTTTCCTCTGCTGCTTTGTTTGTATGGGGTCAAGTGTAAACTTTTCTTTACTGTGCAATGCAACGCTCATGTGAATGATGGTGTCATTAACGTCAAACCTGTTCCTGTCTGCAAAAGAATTCAGTCGTTGACCACAATCATGAAAATGCCACATTAAATTCTGGTTTTAGACAATGCCTTCTTGCTGTCTGTCTCTTCCAGTGCTGCAAAGGAGCGCTGTGGTGGTGCCACAGGAGGGCGGGAGGTAAAGGAGTGGGTCACATTGGTCCCTTAGGTTTGCAGCAAAATTTAAAGTTAGGATGGGGCACCTTGCCTAGGTCTTGATTATGGTTCAAGGGGGCTGGGAAGAAGCAGAAGGAGAGGAAAAAAAACTTCACCTTTATGCAGTTTTGTGAAAAGACGGCACACAGTCATCGAGAGGTGAAAGTGGGGGTGTGGAGCGGATCTCCTAAACAGATTTACTGGGTCTGAGCCTGATCCAGAGGTTAGTGAAGTACAAGAAAAGCGGTTTAATCAGTGATTATGGAAAGCCGTGTTTCTGTAACATGCTTGACAAATGTAAGAAGGCAGCGGGGGAGAGTCTGTCTAAATCCTTGGCACTTGCAGTGTGTATATGGGTTGGAAACCACACCTGGCTGTAGGTGGGTCTGCACAGTCCTTGAGATGGTCTGGGAGAGAAAACTCGCTGAAGACTGACAGATTCAGACTATTTGGAAAGTTTTCTCCTGCTGGCCCTTAGTAAATCCCAGCCACTCTGTATCCTTTTAAAAGCGCATGGGTGTGTAACTAGCGTGTGCGGTTCTGAGCCTTTGGTGGAGGAGGTGCATCTTTCATCATCACCCCAGTAGGTAGCCTCCTCGGTTTGGGTGAATTGGGGTTGCTCTGCTAAAACTAAAAGAGCTAAGTTGATTTGCAAAAGTGCTTACTTTCATTTTATTGTCTTGTCATTTCATTTTTCCCTCCTGAAGGTTTTACCTCCGTATCAGCTTACTGCCCTTTGCAGCGTTAGTGCAGTTTCACAGGTGAGAGAGACAGGAGCTGGACTGCAATGGCTTTGCCGGGGCTGCAGCTTTGCCCCTGCCCTGACATTGCAGGAGGAAAGGGTGCTACAGCCGGGATGGACTTGTTCCAGCCCTGCTTTGGGGCAGCCCAGTGACGACCGAGTTCTTACAGTCTCTTCTGTCTCCTACTTAGTCCTCGGTGGGTATTGTCTTCTCGTTGGCTGGAAGAGGACGGTCAGAGAGAGAAAGCAATGCCTACCTTCATCCCGTCCTCAAACATCCCCCAGCTGAGGGAAGCAGAGTTCATAACCAGGTACATGTGTTAGACACTTATCAATCTCTAATGTCTTGTCGATTTGTACTATTTAGAATATGATTAAAACTGGTGTCTGAGACCCAAATGAAGTATAATTGCTATGGATCCTCGATTCCCCCCAGATCCGTAATCCTTTTTGACTATTCCTCCCCTCCCCTCCGACGAAACGGAGCTTAGACACAAAGCCCTCGGTTTAAATTTCAAAAAATTAAAATTGACATGCAGCAGCATTAGCAGGAGCCAGGAGGAATTCTAAGGAGGTGCCTGGGCTCTGCTTTATCCTTTGCATTAAGAAGCAATTTGTACTTCTAACAAAGACCCGACTGTTCCCCCTTGGCAAAAGGGCAATGAAGATGCCTTGCAAGGGAATTGCTGTTCACAATACTTAAACAAATTTGAATCTTAGATTTTTAAATCTGTATTCCCTGGTGGAGCCTGCTCCTCGCAATTCAAATGCAGGGCTGGTGGTGTGTGCCTGCCAAGGTGTCAGTAGCTAAGCGGATGATGGATTGATGAGGCAATGGGAAGACACAGGCTCACAGTGGCGGTTTGCCCCGACAGTGATCTATGTATCTGCACATTATCAATGTCATGAGGAGGCTTGAACCACCCTCGCTAGATGTCTCATTTTCCACTTATCTCTTATGTACTAATTATCAGGCTGGATTATTCCCCAGGATAGAAACCAAAAAAAAAAAAAAGCTCGTTGCCACTCCACTGACAGTTTACACAATCGATAGAATGAACGTCTCCCTCGGCTGTTCGCAGGCTTTTTTGTTTCCTCTCCTCATCGCAGGGACCTCCGAGATTGCCTCTGTGGGGGGTTGATGGCTCTCACCCAGCATCTGCTGCTGTGGCGCTTGGACAGGCTACTCCATCCCAGTCATCGTGGTATTAGCTCAGTGTGGGGGTTGGTTTGTTTCTGAAGTAACACTGGGAAAAGAAATTGGGAGATGAAAAACTTTAGCCCTTGGTGATGCAGCTGTCCAGAAAAGCAGAGGTGGCGTTGCAGATGGGGATGGCAGTCCCTGTGCTGCGGGCGGCTGTGGGTGAGAGCAGGAGCCCAGCAAGCAGCCTGCCCTGGGCTCCCAGCCCTCTGGGCTTCGACTGAGTGTTCCTCCACTTAAATGTGCTCCATGGGTTCTATATGTTTCATGGCACAAAGATAAGGGGCTGTTTGTAGCAGGGATAAGCTGGTGCCCTGGTTTGGATCAGAGAAGGGGAATTAATGTGTACTCAGAGGCTGGCTTCAGCTTTCTCTGGGATCAGCTTTCCCTAATGATACTGGCATCTCAGCAACCGTTAGCTGGTGTCTGCTCTAGACATCTGACTCCCGAGAAATGTTATTTTACTTGATGAGCAGAGCAAATACTTTCAAAAATTGTGAGGTGATCAAATATGGTGCAAATAGGGAAACTGCCCATAAAGGATTGGAAGCTCTGCATTTTAAACAAAGGGTGCTTCTGTTTTGTGCCAAGCTGTGTGCTCAAGTTAAAACAATAATTAAAAAAATAAGATAAAAAAATTAGGCAGGTGTTCGTACTCTCAAAGCAACTTACATATTGCAGCAACAAATCCCAGGTCTTTTATCTCCTTGCTTGGCTCCTTTGGTGACTTATGGTGCCTGGATGGGTTTAATCTGTGAACTCACAAAGTAGGGAGGGTGAGTTTGGTGGATGTTCATGTGATCTTTTTTCTGTATTTGCCACAGACTAATTATATTAAAGGGGTCTGTGGCACAGAGAGGCAAAATGGCATATAAATCTGTTTTAAATCTGATAAGTTTGTGTTAAATACCTTTTTTTGTATTTCCTTATTGAGATTGGACTGAACTCTGGGAAAAATTCCTGCAAAGATCCTGTGTCTTAGTATTGTCGTTGGGATAAAGGAGCCTGTCAGAATAAAATAAAGACTAACGGAATCTTCACTGACTTTGAGACTGCAAGGAGTTTGATGCTTTTTACTGTGAACGTCTGCATCATGCAGAGACTTGGAAGATTTATTACAGACGAGAGAGGTAAACTGTTACTGTGTGAACACCCTGGCCCTTATGGGTGAGAGCCTGCTCTCAGCTGGTTTCATGTTTAATGACAGAAGGAGTTTCAGGTTGATTATAAGCTATGTCTAACGTGCAGATGAGGGCCCGTTTCTCTAGACCAAACCTGTGCCAGTTCAGAAGTAATTCCTTGGTCACGTAGCAGGTGCTACAGCAGAAGTGGGGAGATGCTTGACTGTTTCTTGAACCCACCACTTGCCCTTGAGCAAGCTTCATTTTTGAAGGCTGTGGGGGGGTTTAAAGCAGGGATTTGAGCCTCTTCCCTATTCCTGTTGATTTGGGACCCGATTATTTGTTACTGGCCTTAACGATGAGTTAGGAAGAGGCCAGTAGAGGGCAATGCTGGTTCCCTGGAGTAGCCTGGGAGACAGAGGCATTACTTCCTGGGTAGGTGGGAAGATGAGCCTGCGGTATAATCTGATGTTCTAGGCTTGAACATATATCGGAATTCCCCTTCTTCCCCCCTGTGTTTCAGGCTGAAGCCCTGACAGCTGATTGTTTCAGGTCACAGCCTGAAAGGTGCTGAGGCAGTGCTGTGCCCTGGCCCCCACCACAGTGTGCTCTGTGGGATCTTGCTCGCAAGGTCTTGTTTGCAGTGCATAATTCTGAAGGAGCTGTGAGTTATGGCCCTGTTTCCTTGTAGAGAAAGCCATAAATGCCCATCTTCTTTGGGTTCTTCCAATTATGATATAGCCTGAATTAATCATTACCCTGTGGACATAGCTCTATATTCTCTATATTACTCCCATAAATGGGAGTAGATGTCCTTTACAGGGGGCTGATGGTATATCCCCCTCTCTGTTGCATTTCCTCCTGGTTTGTTTTTTGGCGTGAGCTAGGATAGAACAGAAAAGGCCTGTTTGATCCCTGTGATCTGCTGCCCTATTAATGCAGGATTATTTCCTCCAGTGCGCTGTGAGCATGGTGACATGGAGAGCATGGCTTGCCTGCAGCCTTTGGCTGCGCTCCTCCCAGCGAGGGGACATTCACATGATCCTGGCTCTTCTTTTTGCTCGCAGCTGCCAGATCATGTCTAGAAAAACAAACAAACAAACAAAAAATAGCCAACCCCAGTCTTGAATGCATCTGAAATGTTTTCTTGGTGCCATTTCTCTTTGTCAACAAATTGCTTATTGCTTAAGTGTTGTGATGTGATCCTCATCCTAAAGAGGAGAGATCTGCTGCTGAGAATGGGGGGAAGACATCCCCAGGAGAATAACTTGTTTGAAAATGTGAGCACGGGCTTTGTGAACAATGATTCTTCGTCCGATCTTAGTTTT
This sequence comes from Leptosomus discolor, assembly GCF_034619465.1. Classification (NCBI taxonomy): domain Eukaryota; kingdom Metazoa; phylum Chordata; class Aves; order Leptosomiformes; family Leptosomidae; genus Leptosomus; species Leptosomus discolor. Next base: position 10,703,699 of record NC_141395.1, on the reverse strand, counting down.
AAGATGCAATTTTGATGGTATGATAATGCAGGAAATGTTTTAACTCCTTGGGGAGGAAGCTGCTTTTCAGGTAGTGTCTTGCTCTTCCCTCATTATTGTAATGCCGTTCTTGAAACTTTGTGTCAGCCGTGCTGTGCTGCAGCATGTGAATGCATGAGGTGATAGAGATCAGATCCAGGTGGGTTTCTCTCTGTTTTGTTTTGGTATACAGTTGAATTCTTGACGTTTGCTTCTCCATCTCCTGGCACCTCATTTTTCATGGAGCTGTCCTGCCTGGGAGCTGGGAGCTCAAGGGCCAAAGTCTGCTTCCAGGTACACTGATCTAATTCTTCTCAAACTTAGTTTTTCTCAGCATCCGTGGAGTCAGAATCAATCCTTAAGTATGTTACAGGTAGCTACCCTCAGATTGCCGGTGTGGCAACTGGTTCCTGTTTTGTAGTGTTTGTGGGCATACGTACTATAATGAATCTCAGTCTTTGTGCCCTAGAGATGGAAATTGTCCAGCTCCATTTTTTGTCCTGGCCAGTAAGTGTCACTGCATAAGCATCTTTCAGGGAAAACATCAGTAGCATCTGCAGAGAGGATGGAGTAGCTTCTTTTGCCAGCATCTAGCAACCTTAAGAGAGGTGTCAAATATCTCTGAAGCTCAACTGCTCCAAGACCCTGCTGAGTGCATCACTGCAGCCGAGAGGGCTTGGATCGTAAACTTTAGCATCCCCTCTCGAAAGGCAAAGCATCCTCAAGGAGTAACACTGTGCTGCAATTTATCAATTTGTGTGAGCGTGAAGCTTGAATGTTATTAGAGCTGAAACACTAATTAAGCCAATAAATTCCTTTGTCTTTTTGGGTGTGTTTGCAATTAATATGCAAAATCCCATTGATCCCAGCAACTCCATAATTCACGATGCATAGTGTTATTACATATTGATGGTGTACACTGTGAAGTCTCCAAAAGACACTGCTGTGCATAGTAAGAATACTACTGTGATCCCAGTTTAACCATTACAGGCTGGGTGAATCACAGTGCTGCATCAGGTTCTGCCAAAGCCTTGGCCGTCAGTGGGGGGTAGGAAGACCATGCTGAAATGGTGTCTCTCTGGAGCGTACGCTGTGTCTCAATGGCTATTTGCACTTTATATTGCTTTCAGAATTGTGGTGGAAAAGAGAAAAGGTGTTCCAGCTGATCCTGAAAAAAGGCTCAAACTGATGCAAAGAGAAACTGATCGTAAAGGAAATATGTATTTGGATCAAAGCAAGACAGGCCTTTAAACCAGTCTTAGCTTTAATGCACTTCTGATTGGGTGACCTAAATAATCTTTCCTCAAACAAAGTTTGTTCAAAGCTATGAGAAGGGAGATGGGACAGGAAGGCTGCTCAGAGATGCAATGTTTTCTCTCTTTCAGGTGAACGTTGTTTTGGCAACCTAAGACAGGACAAGAGTCCATGACCGCTGAACCCTGTGGTGACTCTCTGCCTAAGATTGCCTTTTGCAGCATCAAAATAAGTTCTGCTCAAATCTTTTCCAACATCTTTCCCTAAGGCAGCAAAATCAGGGCGACATTGTAAGGAATAATTGGTTCTTAGTCTCAAAATACTTCATTGAGAAGGTCATCTACATGAGATTGTATTGCCTGGTTTTCCTTACATTTGGGCTCGTTAGCATCCCCAGGTCTGTAACAGCTCTGCTCTCTAGGTGGAAGGGCTCAAGAAAAGCCATGTGGCTGGTGGACTAGATCTTCTTTATGGGGTTGGTCTGATCCCCATCAAAACTGGTGGGCAGGTGCTCAGTGGCTTTAGTGGGGCAGGACCAAGGTTAGGTTTAATCTTTCACTGGGATTTTGTGGTGGTGGTCTTTTTTGTTACTGTTCTAGGTTCCCATGAAGTTACTTGGTTTGGTCTGGGCATAATCAATAAGCCTCTGTATTGATATGCACAGTCTTTGAAGCCTGTGGAGCAGAGCGTGGGATGGGTGTGCTTTTACTTCAGAACAGCACAAATCAAATACACAGCTGTTGAATTAATTTGTGATTGATGTTTTCTGAGAAATGCAATTCAGATTTCCTCTTCCATTTCCCACTTCCATCCTTCCAAAGGAAGAAAAAAAAAAAAGCCAGGGAGGTAAAACTGACGCAGTTGTAGACTGGTGTGATCCCTGTGTTTGCAGAGGCTGTATGACGGTTACAGAGAAGAGTGGACTGAATAGCGGACGAGCAATATACAAGATGCTGTCTCTGATTTCAGAGACAGCATCTTCGATTTCAGGCACAGTGACGAAGCAGAATTCTTGATAGCTTGTCCAAGCTAATTTTCTTTTGAGTTAGTGCACTAACTAACTAACTACCTACAACTAACCACAAGCTTTCCTTTTACTTTTTCTTTTCTATTCGTGGACTAATAGGGCTGCCAAGTTTTACTTTCTTAGATGGGTCTTAAATGGGAAGCAGTGTGTTTCATGGAAGCAAGATGCCTGGAGAATGAATTTATGCTAGCTTGTAGCCACTGTATTCCAGCAGACTTTAAATTGAAAAATGGAGCTTGCTTCTCATACTAGATTTCTCAAACGACTTTCTTCAAGCAATAGAAAAGCAAACTTGTCAGCTAGGCAGGGTTTCATTGCAATGGCTATATTTTGAGGTATCTATTAGTGTTTATCACTTGATTTGCTCCTGGAAATCTCTGAGTGAAATTCGAGAGCCTGAATTGCTTAAAAAGGTCAGATGAAGTGAATATAACGTTCACCTCTGGCCTGAAAAATCCATGAACTGTGCTGTCAAATGGAAGTATGGACAAAGGCAGAGCTGAGTTTTTAACAAATTGTCTTAGCTGTCACAGACTGGTGGTGTTTTGCCTCAGCCCAGAGTGGGAGGAATCTGGCTCGTGGTTCACGGAGGGTTTGGGGGTAAGACTGAGTGATCATCCCTGTTTGCAAATGGAGGCCAGTCACTGTCCTTGGACATTTTAAACTCAATGTATCTCTAAGGAAATGAACACAAGTCTTGTAGGAGCAGAGTGGCCTGGTGATTTCACACGTGTTTCCTGGTGGGCTTCTCCATTGGTGCCAATTCCTTGGGCAGGCATCAGAGCAGGTATTGGGTAATGAGGAGAAAACCGTGGATTTAACAGATGTGAAGCTGTCTTCTTCCTTACTCTCTTTTATTGCTGATAAATAAGAAAATGATCTGCAACTGTAGCAAATTACATTCAAAACAGGTGTGGGAATGTTACAAATTTGATCATATGACTTAGATGAATCTCCTGTATAGCAATTTCAAAGCCCATTGGGTGACATACTGTGAGACCAGTTATGGATGATGCACTGCCAGGAGAATCAATGTTGTGTGGGATGGTGCCAGAGTGTGTCCTGTGCTCTGTTCTATTCACTGCCAACGTTAGTGCTGGGACTGATTAAGTAGAAGACCTGTCTGTGAAATCTGCAGATGACAAGAAGGCAGAGAACAGGATTAAATTTAAAATGACCTTGACAAAAGAAAGGATGTAAGAAAACAGGAGAGAATTCCAGAGGTGCAAGCTACCTCTACCTGGAGGCATACCACGGCATGAACGTGTGCCAGGAAGCCAGAGAAGCAGAGGGGATGGTTTGGTACAGTAGTTGGGGAGCTGCTTCTCAGAGAGGCTATGGAATAAATGTGAGGTGACTGTGTGTGCTGTGGAAGAGGCCAGCGTACATATTGAAATGTGCACATATTTTGAGCTGAGCTGGAGCTGGAGAAGAACCTCCAAGGGATGCAAAGTAATCCCACTCTCCTGGGCTTTGGGAAGATCTCACCTGGAGCAATCTGTACTTGTGGGGACCATGCAACCAGAAAGCCGTGAGATGGCTAGGGGTGGTTCAGGAGACAACTGGAGTTCCAGCCTGGTGACCTGGAAACTGCAACCCAAAAGGAAAGAGGGATGGATTTGGCTGCTCAGCCTAAAGAAGGGGGTGTAGGGAGCACAATAAGATGGTCCTTAATGACAAGAGAGGAAGGGAAATGTGTTCTCTGTACTTATTTTGGATAGGAAAGAGGACGGCCTTGAGATGCAGTAGCAAGGTCAGACAGAAAGAGAAGCTTTTGGATGGTGAGGTGTGGGAGCAGGTTGCCTGGGAAGGCTGTGAGTCCCCAGCACAGAAGGTCTCTAAGAGCGTATTAGGCAGCCATCAGATTTGGCTGTAGCATAGCTGTGTTGGAATGGGGAGCCAAGCCAGATGACTCCTCGAGATCATATGCGCTATAGATTTTCTATCACCCTTTCTTTCTCTGTGTATCTGCAGCATTATATACATACCCACCTGCTCACCTCTAATATAGCCCTCTCAAAATGAAGTTCGTTGTGTTTCCATGCCCCAAGTGATGCTCTCTCTGCACACTGGACTGACTCCATCTCTGTTGGGCCCATCTTGGAAAGGTTAGGTTTTCCTGTTAGGGTCTTCCCAGCTTACCCCTTGCCCACCGCAACAGGAGTCTTTTGCTGACAATGCATCCGGAGGGGGGCTGGCTTTGAGGGTCGCTCCCCAAGATAGGGCATGTGAAGGCCAGGAATGGCAGTGCTGCTGGGCTGGGCTGCTTGTGCTGGCACGGCTGCCAGGGCCAGTGGGGGGACCGGGGCCAGGGGGCTGGGTTAGTTGGCGATGGAGGGTGGAGGGCAGGGGGCATCCCCGCCGGTGCTCTGCTTGGCTGCCTGCTTAGGTGTCATGGCAGGGAAACCAGGTGGCAGGTAGCTTTCCTTCTAGGCGCTGAGGTGCGAGGGGTTTGGGGTGAGGAGGAGATGGAGGTGTGCGGGGTGATGGGGTGTGGGCAGGGTGGTGCTGGTGGAAGGGCTTTTGCAGGGAGCGAGTGCCTGGAGCTAAGCTCTGCATCATCCCTGTTTTCATAGCTCCAGACTGCCGCAGCTCCTGCTGTCCAGGATGCCCCCAAGTCCTGCTGAGTGACCGTGCAAAGGCGTTATCGCCGCACGGGATGCTTTGTTGGCATTACCTCTGTAAATCTGTCTGAGCACATTGTTTTTGCATCTACGGTAAGAAGATGGAAACCTGGACCTGCTGTTCTGATTTCCGAAGGCATATAGCACTCAGGTCCCTTTGAAGTTCATGGATGTGAGAAATTTATATACCCCCGAGCTCCAGGAGCCCCGCGTGTATGTGCCTGGTGCACCAGAGCAGGGCACCGTGGGCCTGAGCCTGAGGGGGGCTGAACACTCACTGCTTTCACCATAGTGCTCCCCCCAAAGTGAGGATGCCTCAGAACTTTTTACTGTATTTTTTATCTGTATAATCTGCAGGTTTGCTGTTAAAAAACAACCAACATAACCCCAAGCCTTTTCCCCGTGTAACTCGCCATTAGTGGCTCTGTGTGAGTGATGCAGAGGTTTATCTCAAGGCTCTGTCTTCCTGGATCCCTGTCACTTAATTTGCCTGTTCCTATAGCTCCTTTGCCCAGCACCTCTGGTTTGGGGGGAGCTTTCTGAGGTCTCCTCTTCAAGTCCTAGTACTCTTCCATGTGTGCCAATTCTGTGCATGGAAAATACAGTGTTCCTTGAAAGAAAGGCTATGAAATATAAAAAGAAAGGGGAGAACATGGCATAGTTTGGATACCCTGCTTGTGAAATTTTTTTTGTTCAAAAGAAAAAAATATCTCACTGTAAAAATGTTCACGCTTTCTTAGTCTCAGCTTGAGTTTACTTTTACTTCATTCACAACACTCTGACTAGTCTTGTTTCCATCCTGGGCCAGACGTTCTATATTTGAGCCTCCACAGGACACAGTTTACAGTGGTGGTGCTGACTCACACTTCATTAAGAGTCACAAACAGTGACTCCTGCCATGCATCAACCACTGCCAGGACCCACGCTCCTTGCAGCCTGAACTGGGCAGAGCCCACCGGAGGAGGATGTAGTGCTATCAGCCACTGCTGGCTTGACATTCGGCTGAGCTGGTGTCACCGGCTTCGTGCGATGGGGTGGCAGTGGGATATATGACAGTGACTGAAATGAGATCACTGGGAAGTGAAATCGGATTCAATTGCATTAGAAATTCATGTCAGATAAAGTTGGCAGAGGTACTGCAGAACTAGCAGACCATTGCTGGGCTCACTATACAGCTGGTTAATATATTTATTACATATCTCTCCCAGATTGACTCTGGGCTTAAAAAAAAAAAAAAAAAAAGTTTCTTTTTCCTTGGTTTCCTTGGTTTCCTTCTTGGTTCCTCATCTGGTGGTTTTGTAATATTTGGCTCTTCCCTGGTGTTTGATTGGATTTGTGAACTTATTAGTTATGTCAGTAAAGTGATCAACCGAAAGATGAGTTAGGCTCGGCACAGGGAAATAGTGCTTCTCCTGCACACCTCGGGCCTGGTGTCGCTTGCGGTGACCAACAGCAGGCTGTACTGACCTGCTGGCAGGTAGTCTGTGTGGCCCAGTAGTAACCCTGATTAAAATTCGGCATTAGCTGTGCAGCTTGGATAATGCTTCAAGGCTGACTGACTTGCAATATGGTAGCAGAGTGCAGGTGTAAAGGCAGCCTCTGGCGGTGCCTACCTTTTCTGCCCACTGGAGGTTTCCTCCTCCAGCCTCCTCTGGAAGCCTCTTGCTGGGGTGTTGCCTTCTGCCCTGCTTCTGGCTGACAGGGATTGCATTTATTTCGGTGATAACAGCATGCATTGCTGTAGAGCTATTCGTAACTCACGGAGGTATTTGGATTTTCCACCTCTATAACAGAAATGAAACATGATCCATATATGTCTCTAGGAAGAAAAAACATCTTTTCTTTGGCTAGGTCACTCATCTCACCTCCTTCATGATAAACTGTCTTTGTCCTCTGTGCTCTGGTGTCCGTGAAAACATGGCTGGAGTGGGGGTGACCAGCTCACTGCCGTCACCCTGACCACAGGCTTTGTGCCACATTCCCATGCTCCTTGGTCTCTGTCTTCATCCTGTGACATTTGCTCACACCAGGCAGAGCTAATTTTGTGTTTGCTGCCTGTGAGACAAGTGGTGGGGCCACAGTCCAGGGTTAACGTCCAGAAATTGTAGAAGTTATGGAGTTGGGCAGGATTGCACTGCTAGCGTGTCTTGGACAGCAGAGTTCAGGTCTTTGACTCTCACAACAAAGTGAGTTACACCTCTGGGAGCCTCAGAGAGCAAGCATGTCTTTGGGATACCTTCCCAAACCTGCTCCCAGCTCGCTGGGACCTGGCTCGGACTTTCTGCGCCTGAGGTGGTGACTTTGTATTGTTCCCTTCATGAGTTCATCTGCTTCCCAAACCACGTGCAGTGTTGGTGCCCACACCACCATCCTGCAGTGAGGAGTTCCCCAGATTTGATATCTGCTGTGCATAGCAATTCCTCTTTCTCTCCATTTGAGCTGCTGCCCCATCCCTTCGTCAGCTGCTCCCTTCCTTCTGTATGGTGGGACATGGCAGCCTACCTCTGGACTTTCCCAGATTTCGTGTGCTCTCCCCCTTCAAATCCCGTGGAGAAAAGGGGGTCTGTAAGCATGGACCCAGAGAGCAACACAAGTCACTTAGCTCTGTGTACAGGGGTCCCTCTGATGCACCCCACCCTTTGGCCAAGCAGCCGAACCCTGCCTTTGCAAGTGCTACAGTGCCTATAAAAAGAGCATGTCTGGAATGGAGAAGTGAAAGCATCTTCAACCCCAAATAATCACACTGCAATTTTGCATTTTTTGGTGCAGTCTCGGCCATCTGGGAGTGGCTGCAGAGATGGGACAATTTTATTTTAGCCTGTGGGGGAAGTGGGAGTTGCTGTTAGAGGGTGAGGAGGTGAGGCTTTGCTTTGAACATAGTGGGCAAAACCCTGGCAGGACTCCCACCTACTTCAAAAGGGGTCCGGATGGTCTGTTGATTAAAATTATTTTAATTCAAACCAACATTAGCCTGTTCCTCATTGTATGCAGCAGGGAGGGAGAGAGGATTTGATGCTGTCCTTCTAGCCTTGTGATTCTCAAATTTTGGTGCAGGGTGGAGAAACATCTGCTAATCATAAGGGCAGAGCTTTTTTAAAATATTCCAAATAGGTTTTTGGCCAGCTAAACTAAACCAGAAAAAAACGCCACCCCTGTATCCAGTGCTTATACTTCATGGTGGGTATCTCTCAGGTGTAATTTCATCCTTGATCTCACCCCAAAATTAGAGGGATAACAAACAGATTCAGATTGAGGCGAACCAGCATGATCTGGAGAGATTAGAGCAGTGGGGTCTGTGACCTGCAAAAAATCAGAGTTTAAAACAAATAATACTCTGTGTATAAGGAGTGCTGAAGATCATGGATGGGGAAGAAGGTGCATCAAGCATTACCTGCTAATGCAGACACCCACTGGGCTTGCTTGTGTAGTGGTTTGTGCACACACTGGCTGGGCTTGATGGTTTCACCCCCAACTGCTGTTTCAGAGGAAATCTGCACGCTGCCTCTGCTGAAGCTTTGCGGAAAAAACTTGGGGAGGGATGATACATGGTCTGTGTGAGAGCGAAGAGTGTTATATTATCTTCTACCTCTTGCACTACCTACACCTGAATGTTAATTTTTGCTTTCTCTTCAAGGGAGGCAGCTAAATGCAAATTACCTCACCATCACCAGTGAAGCTGGTAAGGCGATGATAAAAAATATACAGAACAAACAATGCTAAGCAATGCATTTTGCTGGAGAGAGCAGGGGGAGGTGGAGGGCACTGTAAATATCCTTTACATACATCCCTATACAATCCCAGTGGTGTAGAGCAGGAGAGGGCACAGAGCCTTGGGGTTTGCCCAGGCACTTATATAAAATAAGATGCAGCAACAGCAGCAGTGTACGCTAGAGCTAAGCCATAATTAAACACCTCCAGGTAGTTTAAACGAGACGTGCACATTTAGAAGATAGTTTTTAGTGGGTCATGTCATCATCTGACTAGCAGAGAAAACAAACAGATGTGGCACGTACTAAAAAAAGATACGAAGGGAGAACAAAGTAGCTTCACAAATTAATCCTTGGTCCTGCTCTGGTGGGAAGGGAAGAGAGGCTGCCGCTGTCTCCAGCACCCAATAAAGCCTTGGCAGGGGTGGGTGGGTGCCACTGGGTATATTCATGGTTTAATACTGAATTCTTGCCAAACACTTCCACTTTCCGGCACTGTCGTTTGCACAAAATCTGTGGAGGGTGCATTGGCTGTGGGTCCAGATGTGCGTCATGTTTGTCCAAGAATGTCAGCGTGTTTCAAGCTGATGCTTTTCACTCTCTTTCTCCTTCCTGGTGGGTATAACTCACCCCCTTGCTCTCCCTGCGTCAGAGCAGGGTGACAGAGGGCAGCTGGGGCTGTGGTCCTGAGCACCTTCACTCACCAGCCATGTTTCTCCCCTGTTGAGGGTCAGAGCTTGATGAAGAGCAGCCAGACAAAGCCTGAAACATGAAGCTGCTGGCGCTGAGCCCATTGTGGCATGGATGCTGGAGCTGCTGGCTGAGCTGTCACTGCCTGATGGAGGTCAGGGCATGGCACCGTGATTGTGAGCGACTGAACCAGGGTGGTCTAGGAAGCAACTGTCCCCTCATGGCTGGGCTTATTGAACTGAGAAGGCAAATGTGTTAGCCTGAACCTCCAGGAAGGTGGTTTCCTCAAGGCCTGAGCCACTGAAGCCTATTGGAGCCAGACTGTTAGAACTGTTACAGTGGTGACAGGATTTGCACATGGTTACCACCCATCAGGTGTGAAGAGGAAACTTCCAGCTGAAGGGGCAGCTGCCCTCGATTGCTCCAGCTCAATCATGGGGAACTGCCTGAGCATTTCCAAGGAGAGCATCTGATGGGAATGCGCACAGGGCTCTGAAATTGAATCTCAAGCCAAAAACAAGGAGAGAAAAGTTCAGCTCCAGCACCTTAAGCTCCTGGTGAGACTCTAAATATCTTGTGGGAGTGCTGGCAGCCTGCTCCAAACGTACTGAAGCCTCCCCATTGATTCTAGCAAGGAAGAGGAGACCAGCCCTGTGGGTAACCATCCCCTGTGCACTACTGGAGTGCTGCATTGGTGCTGACCTGCTTGGACCTCGCCGAATCCGGCACTTCATCACTGTTTGGGACAATACACTTTGGCAGGGTTATGCTCATTATTTTTAAATCCTTGAAAGAATGAGCAATTCCTCTGTAGGAATGAGGATTTCCCCCCATCCTATCTTCTGCAGAGTCCCTGCAGTAGGCGACATAATGTCACCTGGCCTCTTGTTTTGTAGGTTTCTACTGCAGGAGCTCTGCAGAAGACAGGATGGGGGAAAATGCAGAGTTCAGCTGCTTGACATGGCAGCGGTACCCTTGGTGCTGGGGGAGCATCGTCCTTGCCCGCGGAGACAGGAGGGGAAAAAAGACACTGCTCCCCATGGCTGTGCTGGAGATGCCGGCTGGAGTTAGGACTGGCTTGATGGCTCCTGACGGCAGCAGGAGGGGAGCCTGGAGGTGATTTAACTGTGCCTTTGCCATCGCTGTGGTGTTTTCTGTGTGTTCCCAGTCATGCTGTGAATTAAGGGACAGTGTGTTAGGATGCCAGGTGGGGCAGTCTGGTGAGCGGGAGCTCATTGCATCCCAGCCCTGTGACTGCAGGGGATGCGCTCGGCCTCCCTGCCTTGGAGCTTTGCTTCAATATTTACATAAACATTGACACATGTTTAAAAAGCTTCAGCTGGAATGAGCGAGACCAAACACCACTGTGGGAATGTCACTGTGTCCTTTTTTAGAGACAGCGTGGAGGGCTGGCTGTTGCATGCAGAGCTCTTTTGGGAGGACAGCAAAGCTGAGCCTGTAGCAATGGAAGAGCTTTTACATGGGACAGAGGTGGAAGAAAAAGGGATGCTTGGATCTGTGGCACTAACTTGAAACACTAAGCCAAGACCCAGCTTGGTAGGCTTTGTTAAAGATGTCACAAGGAAAGCAAAGACCAGTTTGGGGTGGAAATCAAACTGGCTTCAGGTCTACCAAGAAGCCTTTAGAGATGCAGCAGTGCACCCGGACTGGACCAGCCCTGTCCTGCCAAAGGGGATTATCCAAGGGGACCCCTGGAGCCACCTTGCATTAAGTCCTTGGGCAAACGCTTGGTCCCAGCATAAGAGTTGCTGTGATTATTCTGTGCTGGGAAAGCTTGATTTTCCTAGGCATTGCACAGACAGCTGAGTAAATGGTGGTGTCGGCTAAACACTTCCAAAACCCATTATGGATATTTTAATGGTGCTGTGGACTTGTTTTCCAGCTTTCTCTGAAAATTAGTTTGGGGTGCCTCTACACACGCATATGTTGATCTTAGTGTCTCTCCAGAGAGGGAAAGGGGCTAGAGCATCGCTCTGCTATTCATTTCCAAAAGCAGGATGTACAAACAATATCAATATTTATTAAGCAGCTTTGTTTATCGCAGGATTGTAACAAAGAAAGTGACTTAGATTGTGGTGTTTGTCCTCTTTGCAGTGTCCTATTCCTCATTTGTGATTGTGGGTCTTTCTTAATGCATATTTTATTTCCCTTTTCTGGAGACAACTGTAACCAGAATAGCTTAAAAAAGGAAAGTGGCACTTAGTTGATGGCTGGCTCAGTGGTTATACCATTTCTGCTTTTAAGAGCCGCCCCTCTGTGATAAAGACAGCAGCACTCACCACCCAGGCTTGTAACAGTAGCTTTCTTGCCAGATTTTGCCTTTCCACCCCTCAGCTGCTTTAAATAAACAGGGAATTTTTAAGTTACAACAAGACCAGTAAATTTACTAAATCCCCACCTATGAATGGCTTATTTTGTTCACTTCAGCTTAAGCCTGATTTCATGTGTCATCAAGAAGAAGAAGAAAAATATCCCAAAATCCCCAAACCCCACTTACAGCATCATGAAAGTGCCCAGCCAGCAGTTCCTGCAGCAGCAGCTTTGCTGGAGGCTGTTTGCTGTGCCCCTTGCTGACTGGCACATGCAGGCAGCAGGGGAGGATTTCTAGGCATCTCCCGAACTACAGAGGTGAGAATTTAAGTATTTACTCTTTATTAAACACGTGAAAAATCTGTCCCGCGCACAGGGACTCTCTGCCACTGCTTGTTGTATCCTTATGTGAGACAGAAACGCACTGTAAGGCACGGCACTGCTGCCTCTGAAAGCACAGGACTGTTACCAGCTGCTCCCTTTAAAATAATTTCCCCAAAGTCAGTCACAACATGAGAGGAGCGATGATCCCGGTGACACTTCCCGAACAATTAGTACTGGGAGCGAGTGGCACCAGAGGACTCACGCCATGGTCTGTGCTGCATGTCTCCAATATAAATAGCCTGGCTGGAGGATCTTTTGCCCAAAATGATGATGGGAGGGTGATTTTATATTAATTCAGCGTGGCAGCTTTTCTGTGAGCTGTGTTTGAAACCAGGGACCCCAGAGCTCTCTGCTCTGCCTCCATCAGGAGCACTAAGCTGAATAAACTGAACATCAGGCGATGTTTGGGTTGTTCATAGCTGGCTGGTGGGCATGAAGGCTCTTGGTATGGGCAGTGTGGAGCAGGTAGCTCCTAGGTACTTCACAAACTGCTTACTGTGTCCTCTTGCATGAGGAGAGGCCATGCTCTGCATGGTAGGGACACGGCCAGGACAAGGAACCCTTCTTTGGAACCATGAGGGTAGTGACCTTCTGATGAGGTACCAATTGAGACCACAGAGATGTTCCATCAGGAAAGGTCCAGGATGACCTATCAGCTGGGGGGATTTGAAAGTGGTCAGTGACAGTCTGACTCCAGCTGTAACTGCTGACAAACTCAGCTCTTGCCCGTGGTTTGCCGAGCTCAGTCCCCAGGTGCTTTTCAGACCGGGTTGGCAGCCACAGTGACCTGCTGCTAGTCTGAGAGAAGCCGCTTCTACGAGAGGACATGTGGCCGGTCGAGGTCCCATGCCCACACCACCTTCCCCAGGCAGAAGTCAGTGGAAGGGATGTAAAACCCTTGGGAAGGAAAGTGCTACTTACAGTGCCAGGAGTTTGCTGGGTCCTTGGCAGAGGTGTGGTCCTTGCTACATAAGGATTAGCACCCAGCCAAAATGACCGATGCTAAAAGTCCATCAGACAGTCCTTCTGTGGATGGTTTTCTTCTCCTTCCCTTTCTGTGTTTTGACCAGCTGTGAGCGAGTGGAAGGAGAGATGAGAAAGTGAGTAAACGAGGAGGAACTCTACTATGCCCAAGGCAATGCGCTTACCAGTACTTCAAAGGGGGCATTGAGAAAAGCGTGTGAAAAGTCACATGGGCAGATACCCGCAGTGGTCTGTGTTAATTAGCTAATGAGCAGCCTGTTAGAGGGAGAACGACTTGCAGATCCCTAGCCTTCACTGCATAGAAAGACCAGTTGTAGAGTTGAGCTTGTGAGTTGGAGTCCACCACCCTGCACCGTCGTAGCGCACAAAGTACTTGGGGAAAGTTCCCAAAGACCGATAACGACTGAAAGCAAACTCTGGTGGAAAGGCAGCCCCTGCTGGCGTGCAAGGCCCCTGGGTTTTTGACTTGAGTCATTCTGGTGGGGAGAACATGTATGAGTGTGGAAATTGGCTGTGGCGTGTTGGAGCTCAGCTCTTCCTGTTGACGGGGGCTCCTGGCTTGTGCTCTTCAGGCATCTAGTCCCTCCAGCTCATCTTTTCAACTTTAGTAAGAGATGTGCATGTGCTTTCCCTTCCCCCCCAATACGTTACATTTTCAGATCAATTTAAAAAGTAACCTCTTTAATATTGAATTATTCCTGATCTCTATTGTCACTTCTAGCTGATTAGTTTAAGGACTGTGCTTGGTTTGTTTAATAACCTCTTGACACTAAACAAACAATCTTGAAAAGGGAACAATTTGCAAAACAGAAGGAAAACAAATAACCTACAAGGGCACCCTCTTCAAAATAGAAAGACTGATTACATTAAAATGGCAAAATAATTCCAGACATTAAAAGAAAGTATATAGATGTTGGCTTATCTATATTCAAGGAAGATTTAAAAACACCACAAAGTTAAAGTTTTCATTAGCAATACAGTGGAATCTCTCAATTAGAATTCCTGGAACATATTAAGTGGTATTTAGTTTCTAACTCAATGCATCATTTTCTGTTAAATAATTGATCATGGTGCAGAGATTGTGTTTGTGTAGTTTAAGAAAGCGATTAGACCAAAGAACATTTGGTGGGAAAGTTGCATCAATAACTCCAGCACTGCTCCAGCATGTTGTGGAGGTGCTCTCATAGCAAGGCCAGCCACTGAGGTGGGCAGGTGTTGGGGCTGAAGTGACTTGGGGCAACAAAAGCTGTACTGGACCACAAGAAACTCATCTTGAACACAGTGAATGGAGCCTGATGCCTTCAGAGACACAAACTGGCCAGGAACGAGGTGCAGCTGGGAGGGGGGACAGCACCTCACACCAAAATTACACTGATTAGGTGGATGTAGCAGAGAGGAAAAGGCTGAAACTCCAGAGATGCTTAAGGAAGACCTAGTGAGGAGCCCATAGGAGTCCTGCCAAAGGCCACGTGGGATGAGGTTAGCCTGGAGGGGGATGAAACCATTGGAGATTTCACTAGGCTCTTGCACCTCTGTGACCAGTGCCTGAACCCCCTATGCTGTTATTTTTCTACGTGACATTCATTTACCCACTACTCACCTGGTGCCTGCAGTAGGACAATACAGTGATTTTACATCTCTCTGTTAGCACAGCGCAAAAGACCCTGTCTTCAGATGTGTGTAATTAAATAGGATTTCAAATGCTTATTTCAGCTTATCACTTCGCTGTGTTTGGACAAGGAAGGCTTTAACTTTCCTTTGTGGCTCTGTCACGGCTGAAGCAGTGTAATTGTGGGCACGTGGAAAGCACTGGTGGAATTTTACTTGTCTGAGCTTACAGCCAAGGTTTCTTTTATGCCTTTTAAGTGGACAGATCTCTTTGGAAACTTCCTGCCTAGGTGAGCAAAGCCTTCTTCTGGGTTGCCCGAACACCACCCAGATCTTCAGGGCTTTGCTCCATTTTATGAGGTATTTAAGCTGATTGAATGGCATAACACAAAGCCCATAATGTTTAACCACCAAGATTTTGGGTAGCACTTCTCTCCACCACCCTCAAGTTTTTAATTTTGATTTGCTTATATTCTTTAATGAGATGCAATTACGGTTTCAGTGTAATAGGTAGGAGGCTTTATATTTTTACTGCTTTGTAGTAAAGACATAATTACTGCGTTTATGAATCAAATCCCTTTATGTATCATAAATACTTATTAAAACAGCCACTGGCAATTTTACCTCAACATGTTTCTTCATGAAGTAGGATTTATTGCCGATATAAAAATGCCAGTCTTTCCTGGATCTTCCTCCCCTACAATTGCTTGGCTTGCAGAATCCTCGTGGCTGGTTTGGAGTGGTTCAGAAGGTGAGACATTTTATAATGCACTTAAATAGCTGTGTGTGTGCATATACAGCTCATGTGCCCTGAAGGTGTCTTCAGATCACCTTCATGATTATTGTTTGTGCTTCAGTGATACCTCTCGACTGTCTTTTGCTCAGTATGGTATGAGCAGACAGTAGTAGATGTCATCTTTGTCTCAGCCAAGTTTGGGGCTGACTTGGCCGTACCCTCTGCTGTACCTCTGCCCTAGCAGAGGTGTTTGCCCAGTGTATGCTGTGCACTGAGCAGGGACAGGTGGATTGAAGCTGTCGTGAGAAGGTCTCCGTAAGTCTTTAAATGTGCCAGTTTGTCACATGAAGGTGGGTTTCATGCAACTGGAGAATGTTTCCTTTCAAATACGATTTTTTTGAAAGGCGAGTGTTATTTCCCTGTGTCTTCCTCTTATCCTCAGACTGGTTGAGTGTCCTCCCCATCTTTAGGGGGATAACAAGGCTGGGGTGGGAGGCAGCACCACACAGGGTAGAGATCTGGGAAAGATTTGAACATGGCAAGTTGTTAGACACTTCAGAGACTGCTGCCAGAAGGAAGATTTGATCCATGGACTATTGAAACAGTAGAAAAGGCAGCTTTGATTTC
Organism: Leptosomus discolor; assembly: GCF_034619465.1. Classification (NCBI taxonomy): domain Eukaryota; kingdom Metazoa; phylum Chordata; class Aves; order Leptosomiformes; family Leptosomidae; genus Leptosomus; species Leptosomus discolor. The sequence continues at coordinate 10,687,709 of NC_141395.1, read as the reverse complement.
TGTAGATAAAGGATCAGAGTCCAAACCAGTTTAAAAGAAAGGCTGGCAAATCAAAACCCTGCAAGGTGGTGCCAGAAAATTTGTGCCAGATTAACCTGATTTCTCTCTCTCCTTGGCTAAGCTAACAAACACCCTTAACGCAAGGGCGGTAAATCTCTCCATGGAAATGTACTGTTGAGAAAGTACTTTACAAGTAGTCCTTGGTGAAACTAGAAAAGTTGGTTCTCAACGGATGAACAAATAATGTTGATAGGGAATTCGTTTACAGGCAGACAACAGCAAGCAAGGATCTTAATAAATACTTTTCTCAAAGGTAGGTCATGGGACAGATTATTTTTTAAATGACATTTCCTTAATGGCCCAAAAAGCCAAAATTATATTTACTACATTAGCCACTGAGACACATTCAGGAGATTGGGTTCGTGGAGAGCAGAATCATTGTAATTTTTTTTTTTTTTTAAGAATCAGCAGAAATTAAATGAAATCTTGTGAGAAGTGCAAAGTCCTGCATTTGGGCACTCGAGACAGTGCTGGGAGCTTGTGGTACATGCTGGGGGCTGGGAGCTAGTGAGAGCAACCACCCCCTTTGCTCCAGGTATTAAATAGGCAACTGTAACCTTAGGATGGGATGGACTTTCCCCACATACAGAAAAGTGAGATTTCATTACCAGCACACAAGGTCTGTACAGGTCCTTGCCTAGAATACTGCATATTTGAGTCACATATACTCAAGAAAGATGAATTCATCCTGGAACGGCTATAGAGAAAGACTGATGGAAACTGGGCGGAGGGGAGAGCTTATCCTACAGAGGAGGCTGGGAGTTCTTGGTGAGCAGGGACAGGGGTGCTTGTTTCTGAGTGCTCTGTCTGACAAAGCCATGGGGTTGTAGAAGGAATTGTTTGAGTTAGAGGACAATGCTGGGTAAGAAAAACGATGGATATAACTTCATATCACAACGATGAAGAGTGAGGGGGTCAAAATTGTCTACCTACCAGCAGAAGAGTTTCTGGGACAGCTCCTGAGAGGACATGAGGAAGGGCACAAAGACATCCTGCCTTACCAGTGAGGGTGTGTAACTCAGATACATGTAATAGCTGGGGACAGTAATCCTGGGTGTCCCTTTCTGTCATCAAGTCACTCTTAATGAGCCCCTTCATACTCAGTCCTTCACAAGACAACACATGCAATTTAGGAGCACCATGAAGGTCCTAACGTGCCTGCCCTAATTTATCCGATGGCTGTTATTCCTTTTTCATCAATAAGGAATAATGACACAATGAGGCCTTGCAGTTGGATCATTAATTAGGAGAGTTTTCACCTTTCAATTAAAAAAGCAAAACAAATGCCTCCTGGATCCTTTTGCTGCAGTCCCGGGGGGAAGGGGAAGGTAATCACCCCATGCAAGTAGGACAACCAGGGAGTTTCATCGAACAGTGTGAGGTGCGAGGTGCCGTCTCCAGAGCTGATTGATTGGCCCAGGAAGCTCGTTTAACCTGATATCATCTATCTTCAAGACTGATCAGGCACAATGAATAAAAAAGAAGAGAGGCAAACACGTTAGTAAGAATAGCTGGTGGCTGATAGATAATTACACAAAACGAAGTCATCAGGACGATAAATATGTTTTAGCTAAAAGTGACCTCACAGTGTGGGAAGCCCAGAAGAGTTTAAACCTCACCGTCATCCAGTGACTAGGGGGATGAAGGCGCATTTGCCACATGGTAAACGGTGCTGGGATTTGTCACAGGGGATATGTAGAGGCTCCGGACACTGCTTCGGGCGTGGGCGCTGCTAGTAGTTCATTGTTTCTTAGGCATTTGATCTGCAGTTTGGTGTTTCAGATGTGGTCCTGCCAGCCTCTGGAGTCATCAAAGGGGCATGGCCCAGGGCAACCGCAAAGGGAAACGTGGGATGCTCCTACCCCGCTGGGACCCTGTGTTTCACGCTGCGCTCTTCCTCAGCTCTCTGGGGAGCCTCAGGAACATTGGTGGGTGTCTGTTTGACCAAATCTCCTCCGAGATGCTGTCTGAACCAGGAGATGTAGAGGCTGACCGAGCTCAAGGGCCAGCTGGCTGCCGGGCACGTTTCGGTGGGAGCAGTCAAGTGTCGAGCTGTGCTCTCCCACGGTGCCAGCGGTGGGGGGAGAGACCTGCCATGCAGGATCCTGACCCTCCAGTCATAGAGGCTTATGAGCCTCCTCCGTGCTGGCATTTTGGGGTGGCTCAGGGCTCCAGCGGTGAGGTCCTGAGGCGGTAGCAGTGCCAGGTGCTGCCGAGAGCTTTCCCCAGCCGAGATCACCGCTCCCCTTCTCTCTCCACAGGGTGGCAATGCCTGCCTTCAGCTACAGCAGCCCGGTCCTGCTGCTGCCACAGCAGAAATCCTCCTGGGGAGCGGCTGAAGCCCCCGGCCGGAGGGTCCCTAGGCACCTGGTGCTGCTGGGGTCTTGGGCATGGGGTCCAGGTGTAGCTCGTGGGGACAGGGACATGGAGCGCCCAGGCAGGAGGTGCTGTGTCTGGGGTTGGCACCTCTGGTTTGACACCTCTTCAACATCACAAGATGTTTCTGCTCATCGTTGTGCATTGGGGTGGCTTTTGGTGACATCCCTGGCCATGGTCCCATGTTTCGGCGCCCACCCTGCTGCTGTTTATCTCCCCAGGGTGCCACTGCTGCCACTGCTGTGCCACCACTGCACATTAGCCGGGCTTGGTGGGAACTTGCCTTAGCTGTGATGACTTTGGGATGAGTCTAGACCTGTGCAAACCCCCCATCACACACTTGATGGGCAGCAAGTTACTGGAAGGTGTTTAATTGGGCCTTATGTATATATGTGTGTGGCTCTAATTTCAGGTCCTCTCCTGCAGAAGCTGCCAAGTGATGCATCAGTGGCCAGAGAAGTAGCTGCTGAATAGCAGACGTTAAATAGACAAACGTTAAACTTGTAATGTAAAAGCAAGTACTGAAAAGGCAGGTGCTAAAGAGGAGCAGCTCCAGGGGAGAATTGAAATTAATTCCTCCAAAGCAGCTGAGACTGTTTGTTTGTTAAAAAATATGTATCTACACACGCATGAGGGGGTGTTGTGGCCACACACAAGCTCACACCACTCCCATGGCCAAAGGTTAAGCTGCAAGATAGTGAGAAGCCCTTGTGAGCTGAGTAGCAGCACTCTCCCCTGCTGAAACAGCTGGAGCCCACACGGGTGGGAGAGGGGCTGGGACCCTGCAGTGCTTCTGTGTTTGGGACTCGAGAGCAGCTGTGCCCTGGGAAGGGGTCCCCCAGGGTGTCCCTTTTCATAACTGAATATTTACAATATACCAAGCCAGAAAGCAGAGGCAGGTGTTGCATTTTAAGGCATGCAGGAGGCTAAGTTGTGTGTGTAATTGTTCTCAGGACTGAAGTAAAAATTTAACCCCATCTCCATTTCTGTCACAGGAGAGCCCAGACACGTGTTGTCTAACGATGTCATGTGTCAGAATTTCTTAATGACACTTTCCCCTCTGATTCTTGTTTAATTTGCCCTCTCTTCTTCTGAAGATTACTCCCTTTTTACTTCCCTCCAAATAAAGAGCATTTAGTTAGTGGGGAAGAAAAGATTGTCATTGAAGAACTAAGAAAAGCACCAGATTAATTCTCTGCCTGCAGCTAAACTGAGAGTTCATCTCCTAATAGGCCATTTCAAAGCAGTTAGATTTACCCTTTTAGACTAACCATACTGTCTGAACAATATTTTATGCCTGTGCTAAAATATAATAGGCTAGAGAGACAACTCAGATGTCAAGAGTAGATAGTGCTGTCAAAGTAATTTGTCTTGGGTAATAGATAGACTGACATGACTTTGAAATATTCTGAGAAAGAAATCATTCCGCATTTGAATGGTTTGTTTCTTTCCCTTTAAAAAGCTAAGTCTGTATTATTTAAATCGTGTCTATCAGAAAGTCTTTATTTTCTGTGAAAATAACATTGGTATTGCCAGTGATGGGGACATGGCGCAATGGGACTTTGCAGTGCTTGATAGGGGAATTAGGGGATGCCAGCATGGTGCTCCCAGAGCATCTTCAGACCACCCATTGTAGCACCTCGGTGCTGTCAGTACTCAGGGAAGTTTGGGAATGGATTAAAAAAGTTAAACCCAGTGCTCTGGGAAGCAGCAACAATGCAGCTGAGTTCAGGAGAGATGCTTTTCAGCCAATGTGTTTTGAAGTCCCCTAAGGAGTGTGACACTGTCAGTTGTGCTTCGCCAGCGTTAACCATTTAGATCAAAAGTGCTACTAAATCGCAATGCTAATTACTGAAGAAATGTGAGTAGCCTTCTCAGTGCGATGTTTGTCACAAGCCTCCCCATGGCAGAAATGTTATTGTTTATAGCTTTTTAAAGCTTTTATCAGCTTCCTCATAGATAGTCACAAATACATGTATACTTAAGGGGTATGGATGACCTGTTATCCAATCTCGCCATTTGTCCAAATGTTCTGGAAGAAAGGCTTAACTTATTTTTTTACTAGGAAAGTATATACAAGTACTTAGAAAAAGTCAGAAAAGTCGTAAGAGAATTTGTTGTCTTGTGTTAAAAAGATAAAAAGAAAGTTGGTAGGGTCTTATTTTGCAGAATACAGAGTAGGTAAGATTTTGTGTTTACTTAGTCCCTTACCACCACTGCGCTGGGTAAAAGAACGGTTGAGGAAGGAGCCAAGAACATTTATGTTCTCTTTAAAGACTGTTTCCACTGCAGGTGTAAATGGCACCAGCTAGCACAGCTGATAATCACCGCATTTGTGTCTTCCCTAGTACTGCACTGTTCCTGGGCTCACGCTGAGCTGTCTCAAGGCTGTGAGGGTTCTGCTGGGGCACAGGTAGCATCGGGGTATTATCCATCTGTGGCGATGGAGATTGGTCCTGCCCCAGGCTCAGAGTCTGGGACCACGTCACTTGTGCCCTTGATAGGGAACTTCTTTGAAGGTACAGAAAGGCCTACAAGTCAAAACAAAATAAGCATATGATGTGTGTAAATACTTCCTTCATCAGGAAAAGGACCATCTCATTTGGAAATGGGTCTATGCAAACTCAGGGTCAAAGTGCTATTAGGAAAATGCTTGTTGATTAGACTCTGCCTGATGGCAGCACAATGTTCAGATGGGGACCAGCTTCCACAGGCATCGGGGTGCTCTGCAGGGCTGAGCCCCCATGCCTTGGTGCCTACCCCTTGGCAAAGTGTCTTCAAAACTTTCCAACAGTAACAGCATATTTTATTCCCTATCCCCCAGGCACAGGTATAAATGACCACCAAAAAACGTGGGGCTGTAGCAACAAGTCACCTGTTTGGAGGTTTCCCAGGGACTTTCCATAGGAAGGTAGATAACCAGAGTTGACATCCCTGTTTTACGGGTGAGTGCATTGAAGGGTGGAGAGAGACTTGCCCTGCTGGGGTTAGAGGCAGTGCTGGGAAGGGGGTGTAGGTGTCAAGCTAGGGAGTCTTGTGTTTTAGTGACAGAACTGACACTTGTGGGTAAAATGTCACTTTTTTATTGCTACTCTACTGCCACTTGCAGCCATTTCTATTCAAGGCATGTTATTATCAAATTTTGTGGGGAGTCCCTTGAGATTTGCAGTTGATAACTAAAAGAAACTCCTTTATGTTCGTAATGATAAAACAAAGCATCAAGTCATTTGAGTTGATTTTACCCAAGACATTTCCTGAATTATTGCTCTCTCGCAGCTGTCATGGGCTTGAAGCTTTCAAAAGCCCATTTTGTTTCTGCTCGTAGCTCTTTCATTGTCAAAGACTCGTGCCATACCCCTGGGTTTACTTGTGCAGCTCAAAGAAGAGCGAGCGACGCAGCTCCTCAAAGTTGAACAAAAAATCCTCATGGTTAATGAACTTGTCTAATTTTATGCATAAAATGCGACCATCTTTCCTTTCAAAACTCACTCCAAATTCCAGGTTGATACCAATGGGGACAGTTTCAAAAGCACCTCAGACTTGCATGCAACTCCCTTTAACTTTCAGCCAGACCTATATGCTCCTGTATACTTTTTCGGGGGGAGGGGAGGAGATTTTCAGTTGACAAAGCCTTTTAGGCAGCATCACAAACACACCTGGCTTCTCTTAATCGCTGTGGCCAGCCAGCAAAAATCAATACCTCTCTACTTAGCTGTGCAAATCCCATTTACTGTAATTACCCATGTAAAAAAATGATATGGCTTTACTGTAAGGATCTCCAAAGTTGCTTTATGATCTTCCTGCAGTATTTTATGCACCTTGTTGTATTTTTTTTTTGCACATCTTGAGTAGTGAATGTGAAAATAAAAAAAAACAAACAAGCCATATACGAAAAGAAAAATAATGTCCCTAAAATGATTAAATTCCCATGCAGGTGAGTGGGCAGAAATGCTCTTGCCTACTCTGAAATCAAGTTGACCTAAATTATACAGTATAGATTACTGCATTTAGAATAATAATGGTGTGCTGGATACAGTGGAGTGATTTTAAAGCAAGGACGTACAGCCTTTGCTGAGATCCAACCGGGTTTCTTAATCTGATTTATGATGCAAAATTTAGGTCAGGTGGATTGATTCCTAATAGAGATATAATGAATCAAAATTCCTAGAATGGCTTTATTTTGCACAGAGGTGTCAACAAGCTGTACTTCTCTATTTGTGCACCTGGCGTGTAATGATTCTCTTGCAAAAATCATAATCCATCAAGTCCTCCATTCAAGAATATCAATCAGTGCCAGGAACGAGACTATTTTAGCCAGGAGTTCTCAGTCATTTTGTTTTCTTCTTCATGAGCACATAAGGCACTGTGACATTTAAATTGTGCTTTGACATGTAATCATTAAATGTTTGAAAATGTCTCATTCAGTTTTTGTTGCCTCATCCATTTGCTTACACTGGCTTCTTGTTTTGCCATTGTTCCTGGGTTTTTTAGCATACGATACCCATGTTGTTGCTTTTAATAACTGGAGGCAAAATTTCCTGACAAGAAACTTGTTTTCAGTATCAGAAAGATAAAATTAAAGCTAATGAGATGTCTGTTCCTGCCTTAATGGAAATTAAAACAAAAAAACGCAGACCTTTCTCTTAACATACGTGTCTTTGACATACCAAGTCAACTTCAAGATGATGGCCATAAAACTTGTGATATAGGTATGAACCTAGACCTACAGGATCTTCTTGCTAAGATTTATGTCATGCGTGTTTTCCTGTCTTATACATGACTTTTTTGCCACAATGAAAGCAAAGTTACATGATTGTGCCACTGTAATTCCCAGCCTTTTGACAGTGTCATCTTTTGGGCAGTTTTCTGGCTATATGTGAGGTACTGATATGAGGGTTTTGGCTGGAAATGCAACAAAACCCTTATATTCAGTAGCAGTTCTGGGCAGGGCTGGGTGTGACGGGGTATAATTGTAGTATAAGAAGATGTTACAGGCACAGCATCATTTGTTATGGCTGGTGTTAATTGTTATAAACAATAAGTGTCTTCTTTCTTTTCTTGCTGAATCAACGTGCAAATGTCTAAGTCAAGACAACAGCCTGGTGCTGCAAGATGCTATGGAGATACCCATGGAGAAGTAATGACTTCCTTCAAGAGCAGGGCTAAATGATCACGTTAGTATTTGGTTTGGTCATTGAGTTACAAAAATCAGTTTAAAATAGACTTAAGGTGGAGACCTCTATAAAGGATGTTGAACTAGTATCTGGAAATGGCATTAATACTCACTGTTCTCTTGACTGTGCTGCTGTTAAAGAAAGCCACTAACGGCGTGGCAAATGTTGATCATTTTGCTAGTTTCAGCCAAAATTCAGCTTGGTGATGTGATCACTAACGTCCTGCTGCAGCCTCCACTGACTACTGCTATCAGCCTCTTCCCTGAAGCATCCTCTGGCATTACACAGATGGCTGGGGACTAAGTGAAGGCTGCAGGTGATCTTTGTATCTCTTTTCCCTGAGTGAGAAAATTGCTGTTTGCAGAATGATTAGACACCCTGGGGTACAGGAGAGCCCTGTCCCCATTTCCCTGTGCAGAAGCATCCGCAGAGGTCCAGCTTTTCCCTCCGTACCTATCTCCCATTTAAACAGGTTGAAAACCAGGAGGCTGCCGTATTAAGTGCCGTTTGCCGTGCCGGATGTAGGCAGCTATCAGTGGCTTGTAAAATGGTTGTATCTTTATTGCTAGCCCTCACAACACACACAAATCCAACTGCCCAGCCTGGCGAACATGCTCAGAGCTATCCCCCTCCAACACGCAGCAGGCTGAGATACTGCTTGCCCACAGTCTTCCTGCAGATCATCGGATTTTTTTCCCCTCTCTTGTAATTCTAGTGTGTAACTGAGAAAATTATACCTCATTTCTTCCTTGGTGTGAATTGATGCAGCTGCCTTGGAGTCAGCAGGGCTGTGCCAGATTGTACCAGCCGTGAGCCTGGCTGGGAGCCAGTGCTTGGCACAAACTTGCTGAAAGCTGTGTACAAACAAGGCTTGTCACTATGTATGTTATTGCCCTTTTGTTTAGGATATAAATATGTCCCATACATGCTAGCAAGCCTCTCGTTTGCTATTTCAATGGAGAATCCTGTAAAACAGCTGTCATGCTGTCTCCTGTCAAATCAGTTACAGATGCATGTGTCCTTCCCCATAATAAACAGGAATGAAATTGTCTTTATGCCATGTGCCAGCCCTTGTCACCGGGAACGCAAATGAGGGAAGCTTGGAAAAAAAATCACCCTGAAAGCTGCTGCTCTGATGGAGCACCATGAAAGTTACTCAGACCCCTGCAAAGAGACTTACAAGCAGAACGTTTCAAGGCATGAAGTAATGAACTAGCGGTGATGGGTGTAGAAAAGTGAGGTGAACTCCTAGCTTCACCATAAGGTCCCCTTCCTACACTAGCTGCAGGTGAATGGCGGCAAAGCAGCCCTTGTCCTGGCCAGGGTCAGAGCAGGCTGCTGGGGAATGCTCCTTCCTGCATCCAGCAAGGTGGGTGCATGCTTGGAGGTAATGGCTTTGAGAATAGATGTCTGTGTAAGAAGGTATAGAGTGGGAGAAAAGGAGATGGGCAGGATTTCGGGAGTGTTATGCCTTTTCTGACTCCTGGACCCATTACATACTTTGTTATTGCCAAGGGTGGCTGCTAATTTTGACTGTTTTTTTTGACTGGGTGACTTTGGGTGAGAGCAGGCCACCAGACCTCTTGCTCTGGGGGACCTCCAAGCACATACCTGTCCAAGGGACGCAAAATGTCTTGCGACTCTTGGTGGAAAACTCTGCCCTGCCCTGAGCTAACCGCAGGCCAGCATCAGCTTGGGAAGACCTGAGCAAGCAACAGGTTGTGTATCTGAGTGCCCAGCTTTTCCCTCGCTTGAGTTTGATAAAAAACCCTAACATGACACATGCCAAAAGCCACTCAAGCACAGACTTGCTCTTACACTAAGCACTACCCAAGGGAGAGTTGGTCTTTAAGATTGGTGGGAAATTAAGCTTAATACATTATAATTCCTGGGCCCTTTTGCTGCTACACTCGACTCCCACCTTGTACACCTAATGTTTTATGGCACACCTCCTGTCTTCAATGAATTGCTTCTTTCCCAGTGGCTGACATTAGTCCTTCACGTGAACTACGTGTCAGATTGTGAAAAATCTCCCTTGCACCAATGGAGTTAATGAGGCAGATTTGCAGAGATAAGGATCTAGCCCATACGTTTTATTCACATTTTCTTAGGCTATGTCTCTGAGGTGGATAATCATGAAGCTGACAGCATCAAATAAATTGTCTATTAGTTATTAGTATCTTGTTTCATACAACAACAGTCAAATCTGTTTACATCTTACAGCAGTGTGTGGAGATTCAGGAAATTTTGGGGATCCATAAGGGATAATTTTTAACAAAGAGAGATTTGGGAAGTTTTGGGAATCCATCAGGGATAATTTTTAGCAAAGAGTCAGTAGTTCAACAAGTAGCTGGGGTCACGCATCAACGGTGGGATGAGGAGCCTCTCAAGATAAGGCTTGAATGCTGATGTAGTTCTCCATACCTAGCGTGGAAAGAGCAATTTCTTAAGGCTTGGAGACTCTCTGCAGCCGATGGATTGCATGTTTCCTCCCCACTTCAATGATGTGCTGTCAAACTCATAAAACTCTTACGAAATTCTGTTTGCACCTGAGCCAACGATGTTGAAACTTTGTGGTGTACTACCAAGTCTGTCAGTGATACAGCAATTAGTGAAGTGCTCCTGGGCACGGCATACCACACGCAAGTCAAACGTCTGAGACAGTATTTTAAACAGGGATACTGAAAACAGAAGTCCAGCAAGAAATCAGAGTCAGAAGACCCATTCTGGAGAGCATCTAAGAAGTGTCAAAAGAAACTAAATGTTTAAAGAGGTTACATCCATATTGCTGAGGACTCAAATATCGCAGGGAAGGACAAGAGATGTTTTGTTCACTCCAGTGAATGGTGGTTTTAAGGAAATTGTTACAACTATTTGCTTATGTGTATGGTGGGTTAGATGTGAGGAACTGGCTTCACAAAATCCGTAGGTATTGATTTATTTGCGTGGCTGACCAGAAGGGTGCTGTTTGATGAAAAGACCAGAAGCTCAGCAGTACAGGAAGGAGAAACTACTGCCCCTGGCTGCTCTCCTTCCTACTGGTGGAGGGCAGAGATATGTCCCACTTCAACCACCACAGCTTGGGTGATGGGATGCCTCGCCTCACCAGCTTCACATTGACACACAAGAACCAAACCCTGCTGCTTGGGCACACTGTGGTTTTTGCTGCCCACTTCAGACACTCCTTTCGCAAAGGCCGGTGGTTGTTGCTGGTGATATTCTACTCTGCTGCAGCTAGCTCTGCCCTCTTAATTTTACTCCTATGAGACCACTGTACCAGTAGTTATTGCAGCCAACCACGGCATCATGCCCATCAAACTCACTTCTACTAAGCAGGCCAAACTTGACCTAATAGCTGTGGGTTGAAGGTGTTTGCGTGATATATTCATTTTGACACATCATGCTAATCCATGCAACTTTCAGTGCAGGAGGCTGTGGAGAGCATCGTCAAAATGACATGATTCTTGCCAAGGAAGGCTGCAAGCTCTGAAATCCCCAAATTGCACTCAGGAAGTATGCAGTTATACCTGCTGACGTTTTGTACAACTGCAGACAAAAATATCTGTCCTGGCAGAGGAGGACTTGGGAGTCAGTAGGGACTTGCAGCTGGAGGGAAAAGGCAGCAAAAAAAACCCCAAAACCCCTTCAGACTGGGAAGCTTCCCCCCTTTTCTTGGATGCTTTGAATGTAGCTGGTGGAAGAAACAGAGTGTCTCAACATTACTCCCCATTATTGTGTGAAGACAGGCATCTGTTAGGGACAACCAGTGAAGGACCATGCCTGCCAATGCCAGGAAGAACTCGTATTGCTTCATCTTATGCAAGGACACGGCTGGGACAAGGGCTACCTGGCAGGTCCACAGTGCACCCTCCTGCCCCTTCTTGATCCTCCTAGCTTAGGGGATCTCTGGCCTCCGTGCCAGCTCGGCGCACGTCCTGGCAAAGTGGTGTCCTGGCACCCACTGTGGAGCAGAGCGCCATGCTGCTGGGGCACCACAGGCAAGACCAGAGCGCTGGCCAGTGTGCTGTTGGCAATATTGAGACAAATAAAATTAAACTGATTTAATTGCTGCTCCCAGGGTATTGCTCGCTGCTTTGCTTTGGCTGGAGGTTGCTGTGGGTCTGAGGGCTTTGGAGGGGGAACGGTTTGCTCCCACCTGACACATTCAAGCTGATGTGTGGGGCTGACTGCCTTTTTGCAAGGATTGCTGTGGAGCAAAGCCCCTGAGCACAGCAGTTGGGTTTGAAATTATGCTTTAGGTACATAAAATCCCAGGTGGTGGTAGCATGTTCTCTGAAGGCAACATGATTGCCACAACTGTAATAGTGTGCCTCAGCTTATTGGACTAACTCTAAGATTTAATCTGTCGGTAAGCCTCAAGCTCAGAGTCTTTTTATGACTTTCCCTGAGGATCTTTCCCTTTCTCTGAAACACTCAATGGGTGGGCTAAGATTCAAGCAGGTCAGCTGAGCTCTTCTGAGCCTTGTCAAGGGCTGAGTGCCCAGCATCCCCGCAGCCCTGGCTCCTCTCTCTCCTGGACCCCACGGCCAGGACAGATCCACCTGCCTCGCCCAACTCTTTTCCAGGGAAGGACACTGCTCCCTGAGGGCTAGCAGTGAAGGGGTGGTGGTACACCAGGCTGTGAGCATCACCTCTGGACCATCCTTGCTCTCTTTCCATCTTTATGTCGGAGCTCCACATGGCTTTGTCTTTGGGCCCCTTCTCTTCTCCCTCTACTTCTCTTCAGGTTTTCTCACCTGCAAACTTCAATTCAGCCGATGCTGATGACTCACAGACCAACATCGCTCTCCCAAATCACAGTCCCAGCTTGCCTTTTTGACGTATCCTAGTGGATGTCTGGTCACCACCTCAAGCCCTTTGCATGCAGGCTGTGCTTGTGTCCTACACACTATTTCTGTACAGCAGCTCCAAGCTACCACCTATCCATCACCCCCCAGAGTTACATCTTTCCTCCAGTCTTCCCTGCACCCACCTTTTCTCCTCGCCTGACAAATGCAGCTTGATGGGCTTGTGGAGAGCCAACATGAAGTTCCCTCTTTGGGTTGTTGGTGGCCTTGTCTTCCTCCCTGTAAACCTCCCTGTACCTTTGTGGTCTTCAGCAGTTCCTTCTTCAGATAGTCCCACTCCAGAATAATCACTTGGTGCCACACGGTGGTGGGTGCTTAAGCCCTTGCTCTCACCCTGGTTGTTTGTAGCTGTCCCTGGTCTTGAGCTGGAAATGCCTTTTTAGTCTGTGCTTGCTGAGGGTCTGGTACGTGAGGTTCCTCATTCCTCAGCAAAACCTAACACATTCAACTACAGCTTTGATTACAAATGCAAAAATATCCCTCCTCTGCCCTAAGAGCAAAGGGTTAGTCTGCATGTTTCCCAAGAGGTAAAAAGGGAGTAAAATACTCCTTATTTACCGCAGTGCAATTCAGAGTGCGTGACTGCAGAAGAGAAACTGCCGTGTGCCAGTATGGCCCTCCCAACAGCTGCCAGGTTTGCTCTGAGGCTTGGGAAGCTCCACCGTGGCAGGTCCATACCTGCACCTCACTCCCCAGCATGAACAGAGGGGACTTAATCCGTCACCGGCCAGGCTGAGGAAAGAAGGAAGGAATTAGAGGGCAAAACAGCTTCCAAAATATGTTTTGGAAATCTGCAGGAGTTCGATGCTTTTTTAAGATTGTTCTTGCTTTGTGCAGACAGAAAAACTGCTAGGATAGGATAATTAGCTAATTAGCTAAATATAATGTCTAAGTCTTCTTCTTTTTTCATCTTTATGCCAACTTTATTTTTAAACTCCCTCCCCTCTAGCCAAAAATCCATCTGTTTCTCAAAATCATCTTGTGATTAATCTTGGTCCTCACTGTAATCAAGAACAAAAATCCCCTTCATTACACTGTGGCCAGGGTTTCTGCTAAGAGGATTTTGGTCAATGTTTTTTCAAATTGCACATTTAAATAAACATGAGTTTTTACTTGAAAAAGCAATTTGGGCAAAAAGTAATCCTATTTAATGTATTATTTCTGTAGATGTACTGCTTACAAAATCCTTTGTGGATGGATCATTCTTGATTTGAAAAAAAATAATTCTTGATTTAAACAAAAAGTCTGGGGAGAAAATGGAATTATATTGCAAATTTTTTGTATAAAAATAAAGACTTTCCCAGACCAAATGCTTCCAAATTTAAACAAAGCAAGCTTGGAATTCAGCACAAAAATAGGGTTTTGCTCCTGTTTGTTTTGACTTTCCTTCTGGTTGATTTATTACCCTTGGCACCCCGCAGCACTGTCTGAGCAGTCTTTCATTACTCCGCTCTTTTCTTTCGGACATGATGAAACTTTCTGGCTCCTTGCTGTCCTCCCAGCAGTGGTGAACGTGGAGCAGACGCCCAGCTCTTCCCAGCCGCTACCCCACAGCTCTGCTGCCAACCACCCACCTTCGACACTGGTGTTTGCTCTCGTCTTGCTTCTGCCAGCAATTTGAGTTGCACTGGTGTGTGCTTGGGAGGATGCGTGATGGCCAGGGGAAAAAATTTCATAAAAGTCAATTAATTAAATAAATTAATCAATTAAAAGCCCAACTCCTGTCCCATACCTTTCCTTCTGCTTACACACCAATTTTAAAAAAGAATGCAGGGGTCTTCTCGTTGCAGTGGCCACTGAAGCGTGGGAGATGCTAGGGTAGCAGGGCAGCCAGGCAGGAGGGCAGCCAGGGCAGGCCGGGTGAGCCCAGCCTGCTTTTAATCATGTGTGTATTTTATATACACCCCAGCCTGTGTTTCCCACCTTTGTTTTGCACTTCTTGCCAAGGAATTGCAAACTTGGAGCAACGAGTCCAGGGGATTTACTAGTCCATGGTGTTGTTTTGAAACACCTAACCCTGTGATTTTTTTTTTTTTTAGGCCAGTTTCGGGATGATTGCTCTGTCCTGGCTTGTTGTCTGGAGCTGCTGGAGCTGGCACCAAGGCGATCTGCCGCGAGAGCAGAGGTGTGCCAATGCAGGCCAGGCTGCACTTGCTGGCAAAGCCGGGAGTGAGTGAAGCCTTGGGGATGAGCACCGGACAGGGGATGGCTGGGGTGGCATCACCTACTGTCAGTTATCACACCCATGAAAAAGCAGAAATACATGCTCAGGCATATTTGTGTACGCACACTCGTAATATCTGGGCTGGTTCTTCATGAGACCTACCATAGATGCTCCAGCCTGGCAGTGGTACAGGTCGTGAAATTCGTGGCCTTTCCCAGTTTTTCCCTTGTGGCAGCTTGGTTTTGCCGGTACACTCAGTTCTCCCATTAATGAAGCTGTAATTAGGCAGAGCTAGTTGGGAAACATGTTTTCCACTCCATCAAAGATACAGCGATCTTGAGCATCGCCCTGTTCTGCAGTGGCATAAACAGGGGAGGTTACAATTTCATTTGCATTTTTGGGGTGTTTTTTTTAAATTTTTTTGGGTGAAAACTGTACCCCAGACACCGCAAAATGCCCACTGCCGTGCTGTATGCCTATGTGTGCCATGGGAGAGCATGTGCAAGGCCGAGATTGACACCAGGGAACTAGCAGGAGGGAAGAAGCTGCAGCAAAACCCTCATCGTAGACTGAGTCACCGTGGTGTGCTGAGACGCCGGCAAAGAGAGCAGCTAATCCAGAAAGCCTGGAAATATGAGCTCAGCAGACCACGCAGGTTCAGAAATCACATTTTTAAAAAATCTCTGCCAGGAGAAAATTCCATTTGTATGTGTTTTCTGGAGGCAGGGTGGTGCCTAACATGATTTTTGAATGCTTTGTTTTGGTAATATGAGGTCTCAGTTCTACCCATCAGCAGATGTGTACAGCCAACACTTGAATATGTAAATTACAGGGTATAAATTAAATGAGTATTGTGAAGTTCAAAGGCATGTATTGGCTATTGCATCATCTAATACTAAGATCTTGCTTGCTGCCAGGTGATCCAGATAACCACGTCCTTGCAAAGGCCGTGCTTTTGCAGCCCGTGCACTGGACACGTGGTGGGCCAACCAACACTTTCTTGTCCAGTGTCACTGAAATTATATGAGTGCGTGTGACCTTTGAAGAAATTACTGCCCACGCATGAAACCAACAAATTCTTAACTACAATCTCAGCCTCAAGCTTGTACTAATTCCAGGGAAGCCAACAACATTATTCATCTATCAGGAGAGATGCAGAGAAGGGTAAGAGGGATGATCAAGGGCATGCAAGAGTTTCCATATGCCAAACACTAAACAGGCTCTGGACTTTTCCTCTTGGAAAAGAAATGTCTGCAAGAGGGATGAACTAGAAGTTGTGATATCTTGAAGGTGACGGATGGAGTGACCAGAGGATTATTCACCACGCTGTTGAACACAAGTACAAAGGCCACTAAGGTGAATTTTTTGAGCAGTCGATTCAAAACAAACCCAAGAAAATGCTTCCTCACCTGACACCCAATTACACTGAGTCCCCATCTGCCTCTATGGAAACTTCTGTGTCTCAAGTGGTCAGCCAAGTCCATTTTTTGTTGTTTTCAGAGTGAGTAGAAAAAGCTGCTTCATCTTTAACAAGAGGGGTGTTGTGTTGACAAGAACACATGATGTAAGAGATACTTAAAAATATTTAATCCACCAAAATCTTTGTCTTCTCACTGTACCATTGACTAATTTGTTAGCCCAAGAGGAAGTTGGGCAGCTCTAGCGTGCCAGAAAGCAGCAGCACCTGGTACCTTGCACAGTGTCACTTGCCAGTCTGGAGCAATCAGTCAACTGCTTAATAAGCAAAACACTTGAAACCTTTTGTGGCATTTTTCTTTGTTAATATGAAGAGGTGACACACACGTCTAAGCAGCACTGGCTTGCATTGTGCTACTTTATATGAATGCACATAACCACCTGCGACCTGCCAGCCCCTCATTTGTCAATGGGGAGCAATCATTCAGCCACTTAACAATTGCCAGGAGAAATACTCCGAAGCTTTCCAACTGGAAATTAAAGCACAGCACTTTGGTGAGTGATTGCAATTCTCTGACAAAGCATCCTGGAGTCTTAAAAATATCTGTGCATTTTTGTATATATCTGTAAACAGTTAACAGTCAATTTCTTACTTCTATTTCTAAGCAGGATGAGTAAATTCTGTAATTAATGGTCATAAGGGATTTAGAAGACAAATGAGTCATTCATTAGCTCAGTGTCCAAACTAATGAGCCATAAATGCTTATGAAAGACATGATTTATTTAGTATTTAGAAGCCATGTCATTGTGTGATACCTGATGAAGATGCCAAGGAACAATGATGACCCCATGCCTTGGAGACATGAGGGACAGCCGTCTGCTCTACAGGGCCACATGGGTCCCAAATTTGGGAAACTCCTGAGAAGTCATCAGCCTTCTTGTGACTAATAAGGGTCAGCTCAGCTAGCTGACACCAAGTTTTCTCCCAGTGTTAGGTGTTTTCCTAGAGGCTGGGTCTAGGAGAATCATTCCTGGCTATTTTGGACCACCTGTCTGAGGTCTTCAGCACACACAGGGCACTGCCATGGGCTGCGTGTCCTTGTCTCAAAGCCATTTTGGGACTTTGCTTTGATACTGTCCTGAAAAGCAGCACAACTGCTGCAGGACAGGAGCCCGGCTATGCTGCTGCCCCCATTACCATTCAGTTTTGTCTGTGATCTTTCAAGAATGCTTTCCATCCACCCAGCCTTTCTTTCCCACAGTTGAGAGCTGGAGATGTAACAGTCCAGAACAAGACTAATATGCCAAAATGTCAGAAGTAATTAAAAAAGAAAATCACAGAAGAAGTGTTAGTTACAGCTGGTCCTGAGAAAAATTTACTCTGCACCCTGTTTAAGCAATCCAGGAGAGACAAAGTGGTGGCTGCTTCACCTGTGGCAGGGACAGGGACTTGTAATGCTAGCAGGTACTTAACACAGGTAAAATGGGGGTTGCAGATGGCACTAGTCATCAGTCCAGGCTTATAAAACCTGCTGGTGCGAGGGCGAGGGCGGCTCTCGCCCTAGCAGAGAAGGATTTGTGGTCAGGGAGGAGGACATGTAATGGGCGCTTATTTTGGAAAAGAAGTTCCTGGGCTACTTGGTGTGTGTCTGTGCTTAGTAATGCAACTTTGTGGAGTTGCTGGCTTATGGCTTAGGCTCTTCTGGTCCCATGAATCTCTCCCAGCCCTAACACTCAGCCCCTTTCCTCCTAGCTGATTTCGCTGTTGTTTGTATTGGGCTGCTGGAGGAGAAAATTGCCGCTCCAGGTAGCTAGGATCAGCTACCTCAGGTGGGTCCTGCAAGCCATTGCTTTCAGGGAGTCGTGTGAGTGATTGGTGGCTTTTTGAAGGACAAATAGCTCCTCCAGAAATGTGGTTTCCAGCTGAGCAGACAGCTGGTCCAGGTCCCTGCAGGGATCCCCGCTCTCAGCTCTGCACATGATTGGTTGGGGGACTGGTCCTGAGCGAGATCAGCACTCACTGTGCTCATTTTGAGAGCCTCACCAAACCGAGAGGACAGGTTTACAGAGCAGAGACAG